>NC_089250.1:210681322-216459902 GCF_963930625.1 Muntiacus reevesi | reverse complement strand
TGTATAGAAACCATTTTATTTCCTCTTTTCCAATAGGCATACTTTTTATTTCTTTTGAGCCCTATTTTACCTGGCAGTTCCAGTGTGTGTTGAATAGTAGGAGTGGTGAGCATTCACATCCTTGCCTTGTTCCCAATTTTAAGGAGAAAACACAAGTGTTTTACCATTCATTATGTTTCCTGTAGGTTTTTCATAGATGCCTTTTGTGTGTTTTAAGGACTTTACATTGCTACTTCATTACTAGCTTAATCACATAACATTACCAGGTCCATGTTTTTATGCCCTCCATTTTACAGAGGAAGAAACTGAGATGCCTAAAGTCACTCACCTAAATAGTAGCTGGGATGGACTTGAATTCCAGAAGACTTTCCAGGTGGTGCAGTGGTAAAGAATCTGATACTGAGTACAAGCTTGCTCTGCTTGTCGAAGGACAGGCCAATGAATCCAAGAGATGAGGTGTTGAGGCAGGGAATACAACTTTAAAAGTCAACATTCTTAATTTGTCAAAGTAACCATCTTGTTGGGTCTGGATGCCAGGTTTTATAAAATCAGAGAGAGAGACAGAGAGAAGCAATGAGGAACTAAACCCAAAGGACAGAATAGGGAGAGGCAGTGAGGAAGTAAAGTAAAAAGGGTCTTCAGTCTTGAAAAACATCTCTGGGAAGGGCCAGCCTTTGGAAGGGGTGTATTCTTCTCTTCTTTTTAAGCTATTCACAGGTGAGTGGGGTCAGATTGTCTCTATGAGCCAAACAAAAACTTTAGTTTAATTGTTAGGCAGAGGGGCAGGCAGGGTCCTATGCAAGTGTTAGTCGCTCAGACACGTCCAACTCTAGGGTCCTCTGAGGTAGACTGTTATGGTATGATTGTAATAACGAAAAGAACGAAAAGGAAGTCAAAGAAACAGTTTCCAAGATCAAGGAGTTAAAATTGGCTTCTTCTCTGCAACAGTTCTCCACTGTCAGAATCCATTCCACAGCCTTGTGGAAAGAAAGGGTGACGAGCATTCTGCTTGTCAGTGGATCTTGCTGGGAGTGTCCACCTTTGGCGCCAGTGTTCCAAATGTTGAGATTTATCTTCTTTTTGTTCCTCTTTGGAAAGTGTCTGCTTTAGACTTGTGACTTAGAGATACTGAACTTCAGATCTAAGAGACAGTATCTCAGGTTAAGAAATTCAGCACTTTTCCATGTATGGGGAGATGCAAGAGGCAGGGCTCATTAAAATTATTTCCTTGGTAGGTCCATCACCTCTCTGGGAGCCTGTAATCCTGTATTCCCAGTTACCTCTGGGTTCACCAAAAGGAGTCTTTGCAGTCTGATGCCTGCTAGGTTTTAGGTATTCCTCTTCCTCGGAGCTCATTTACTCACATTGAAGGGCTGCAATTGCTGATTTCATTTCTCAGGTCTTCCCCTCTTGATCAGGAATTTGACCAATATTTGGGAGACTTTCCATGAACAGCTTTTGTCCCACAACACTGGGAGGCTCATCCCAGTTTAGAAAAAATTCTTGATGTGCCGCTCCAGGTGTTAAGTTTTAGACCAGGCTCCACGAATAATTAAAATTTCTCTGGATTCTGTCTGACTATAATCCAGGAGACATTTTCCCCTGTTGCTTCTTATCATACCTAGAATTATGCTATTACAATTATTTTATGTTTATAAATGTGATTTTCTCAAAATGTTTAGTCATAGAAGTTTTGTTTGAGGCCTGATTACACACTGATTATGACAAGAGACAGCGTTCTTATAAATTATATAGGACATAAGTAATACAGCTATTAACATTGACAATGACACAGTGCAGCAGGGAGACACAGCACATTTGAAAACAGAAAACAAATTTAAACAATGATTAGTATAACTAATTGTAATCCAGTTGCAGTAATCAAACGACCAAAGAAGCCGTAACTGATTCAGTGAGCTCTTTGTAGTTTCATTGTATGACCATGCATGCTTATGTATGGGTTAATCTTTGAGACAAGCCTATGGTACTGGTAGGATCAACCAGGTAGAGGGAAAAAAGATAAATGTTTCAATTCTGTGAGAGTTGGGAAATAAAGAAGGCTGAGTGCTAAAGAATTGGTGCTTTCGAACTGTGGTGCTGGAGAAGACTCTTTTTGAGAGTCCCTTGGACTGCAAGGAGATCAAACCAGTCAATCCTAAAGGAAATCAACCCTGAATACTTACTGAAAGTACTGATGCTGAAGCTAAACCCCCAATACTTTAGCCACCTGGTGCAATCAGCTGACTCATTGGAAAAGACCCTGATGCTGGGAAGATTGAGGCAGGAGAAGAGGGTGACAGGGTGAGATGGTTGGATGACATCATCAATTCAGTGAATATAAACTTGGGCACACTCAAGAGATGATGATAGACAGGGAGGCCTGCGGCACTGCAATCTGTGGGGGCGCGGAGCATTGGACAGGACCTGGCGACTAGACAGCTAGAGTGATGCCGTGTCTCTTCCCTTCCAGTGAGCAGAGCTAGGAGACGCTGACCTTACAGAGGCAGTTTTACCTTTGTTTTCACTTGATTTCATAGTGTTGTGTGTTATTTCTCATATGCTGAAGATCTATATTCCTAATATGATTAGCAGAACAACTTCCTTGCTTTTACCTGTAATGTAAAAGAAATACTTTCAAAATACCAACACTGATGTTACTGATAGGAATAGAACATTTTTTGGTCTCTAGAAGGCATTTTGCTAAGTGTATGCAGTCAAAATACTGTAAAGTCCGTGGAGACATTAGTCTCCAAAGTCCTTTCTTAGTGTGTTGTGTTGTCATTTTGGTTATGTTCGTTTATTTAAACTTTGCTTAATTTAATTTAAGGGATTTTCTGAAATCTGCAGAGATAAACACAGAGAACTCTTGTTTCTGTCCCTGCCTATCCCACTGTTCTGCTGTGTTCTGTTAACCCTGACCGATAGTGATTTTCCTTAGTTTTCCGTTTTTCCTTGTAGTTTTGCCTTTTTATACTCTTATTTGCATTCAGTTCAGTCGGTCTGACTCTTTGTGACCCCATGGACTGCAGCACGCCAGGCCTCTCTGTCCATCACCAACTCCTGGAGTTTTCTCAAACTCAAGTCTATTGAGTTGGTGATGCCATCCAACCATCTCATCCTCTGTCATCCCCTTCTCCTCTCGCCTTCAGTCTTTCCCAGCATCAGGATCTTTTCAAATGAGTCAGTTCTTTGCATCAGGTGACCAGAGTATTGGAATTTCAGCTTCAGCATCAGTTCTTCCAGTGAATATTCAGGACTGATCTCCTTTAGGATGGACTGGTTGGCTCTCCTTGCAGTCCAAGGGACTCTCAAGAGTCGTCTTCACCTCCACAGTTCAAAAGCATCAATTCTTCTGCACTCAGTTTTCTTTATAGTCCAACTGTCACATCCATACATGACCACTGGAAAAACCATAGCCTTGACTAGACGGACCTTTGTTGGCAAAGTAATGTCTCTGGTTTTTAATATGCTGTCTAGGTTGGTCGTAACTTTTCTTCCAAGGAGCAAGTGTCTTTTAATTTCTTGGCTGCAGTCACCATCTGCAGTGATTTTGGAGCCCCCAAAAATAAAGCCTGCCACTGTTTCCACTGTTTCTCCATCTGTTTACCGTGAAGTGATGGGACCGGATGCCATGATATTTGTTTTCTGAATGTTGAGCTTTAAGCCAACTTTTTCACTCTCCTTTTTCACGTTCATCAAGAGGCTCTTTAATTCTTCTTCCCTTTCTACCATAAGGGTGATGTCATCTGCATATCTGAGATTATTGATATTTCTCCCAACAGTCTTGATTCCAGCTTGTGCTTCATCCAGCCCAGCGTTTCTCATTATGTACTCTGCATATAAGTTAAAGAAGCAGGGTGACAATGTACAGCCTTGACGTACTCCTTTTCCTATTTAGAACCAGTCTGTTCCATGTCCAAAACAGCCGGGTACCCACCACTGTGGGTTTGTCTTTTACAGGTCTTTTTGCTGTAGTCATTTTGCTCAGGTTTTAGGAGGAAGCAAAATTAAATTTGTGTATTCAGACTCTACGTGAAACGCTTTAACTTAACCATTTGCTGTGTAGGATACCAACCTTGCTTTAGTTTTAGAACCCATGTATTGACTATTCTGTTGACCTCAAATGCTCATTACACAGATTTTCCTATGGCTGGCTCATTCTCATCATCTTTGTGTTTTTTTTTTTTTTCCCCCTAAACTGCTGTCATGTTGGTAGTTTTTAAGAGTTTTCTAATTTTTTCTTTTTTTATTAATTTTTTTTAGTCATCCTTTTTTTGTGGATGCCTCTAAGGAGATTAATTACATAGGGTGTTTTTTTCCCGCCCCTTAGTTTGTTTCCTCTGATTTCCTTTCTGTTTGTTTTCAGTCTTGCCTTTGATGTTAAAGGCTTTTCTCGAGTGTTTGGTGGTCCTAGTTCATCGTGAGTTAAACATTTAAAAACTAAATGGATCTGGAGAAATATTTAAAATATCACTCTTTGTAATGGTCTCAAACCAAATGTCCATCAATGCAGGAATGGATAATTGTGGTATAGTCATACAATGAAATAGTATATTTAGAGATGACAGTGAATGAGCTGCAGCTCCATGTAAGGAAGGGTGACTTAGAATGTTGAGTGGAAGAAGCTGGAGGCAAGAGTACCTATTGTAGGGTTTTTGCTTAAGACTCAAAAACATATGAAGCTAATCCTTGATGTTAGACTTCAGAATAGTGGTTCCTTGTGGGATGTGGGTGGTGACTAGTGATTGCAGCAGGGCCCAAGTGGCTTCTGCAGTGCTGGTCATGTTCTGTTTCTTCAACTGGATCTAGTTATACAGGTGTGTTCACTTTGCATAATTTCATTGATCTCTACGTTATACTGTGTGCGTTTTGGTATATTGTATTTTCTGTAAAAGCTTAAGTGAAGTAAGAACAAAATCTGGTGGTCTGGTAGAATCTGTGTGTATACCAGAATCTGTTGATTGTTACCCACAGAACGTGGTCAGACTGGGCATCCAAGCAATACTTTTGTTGGGAACCCTGAATGTCAGTGTCTGAAGACAGGAGAAGCAATACTTTTGTTGGAAACCTTGAATGTCAGTGTCTGAAGATGTGTTTCTTTCTGTTATGTCTAACTTGAAGTCTTTAAGGCTTTTTCTAAACCTCTTTTATTGATAGAAAAGATATCTTTTGGTTAGTTTGAAAGATGTCCAAGACCAGGTGGAAGCATCAGTTTCTTTTTGAGAAGTACAGTAGTAGATTTGGAATTTCTGTTTATTCATTCAGCATATACTGCTAAAGACTTGTACAACTGTGTCCTCATAGTGTGTGGAGCATAGCAGGAATTGCAAACATTAAGTATAAATGGAGTGAGTTAAGGAGAAAAATATGGACTGTCTTGGAGGCCTAGAATAGGGGAATGTAGCCTAGTCTTCAGAAACAAGGAGGACAGCCCTGAGAAAATGATACTTTACTCTGGTGAAGAACAAAGGAAAGTACTAGACTTTTTTTTTTTTTTTTTCCTTAAAGAAAATACGTCATCTCAATGTGAAAAACCTTTATTCCTGTCTGTCTGACCACACTGTTATGTGATTTCAGGTGGAGAGTGTCATGAAGATGATATAAATGAATTAGTGAAGGGAGATGAAGTGGATGGCGAAGAGGAGACACAGAAAACCAAAGGGACAAAAAGAAAGGCTGAGAGCGTTCTGGCCAGGTGATGCTGCCCTCAAGGCCCTGAAGTCAGGGGCTGTTGTCACAACCATTGAGGTTGATGGGGTTGATCTGATGATATATTTCTTGCTGCCAGTGTTTCTAACCTTTTTCTCATTGAGGGGAACATTGTGTGGTATTTTGGAATTACATTCTTATTCTCTGGAAAGCTTTAAAAATTTTTGAGCTTTAATTTTTTAAAAACTCGATGTGTACTTAATAAGTGCACCTAACTTAAAATGAAATTTCAGTTAAAAATTTTTTTATTTGGTTACACCGCTTGTGTGTGTCTTTGTACACATGTCCATTTGTAGATCAAGTCTGTCTTTTATTCTCTAACTGATGTTTTTCTCTTCCTGGGCATTGAAACAAAAAGTAGATTGTAAAAAAAGATTTTAAATATTACATGAATCCCTTGGAGCCAGAATAGTAGTAAGCAATTGCTCTTTTAAGTCTTGAGCCCAGTGCTTTTGTCTTTGAGTTTTTCGGTATTCCATCTTTCCTATCTTCAGACAGACAGAAGATACAAGTCTTCCCCATCCCTCACTCCCTCAGAACTCTAGGCAGAAGCAGTGTGTATAAATCTAAGGTTCTCTTCAGTCTCTGTTCTCCAAATGAAATGACTTTAAAAAAGTCACAAATAGCTGACATTTGTTTGTTCTTAGATCTCTCTTTTTGAACCAGTTGATTTTGTGAGGTGATTTTGGGTGTTTTCTTATTAAAAATAGCTGATCCTAACTTAGAACAGTATATGTGACTCTAAGTATTTTGGGAAAATGCTTACAGTAGGATTCCAGTCCTTTTTTTCTCTTTGACAAAATCTCAGCTTTTGTCTCCCACTCACTGTATCATGCGTGTTAATCACCAGTCTCCAATTTAAGAGTTATCTTAGGTTTGCAGCATTATGTTTGGAATTCAGGAAGGGATAACAAATTATTTTGCCTGTTTGTCTTTTCTTCTTTGTGACTGTTGGTGATTAGGAAGAGAAAACAAGGTCGCCTCTCACTAGACCAAGAGGAGGAGGAGGAGGATGCCAACAGGGAATCTGGAGGGAATATTAGTGAGAAGGAAGATGCAGCTGCAGAGCAGGAAAAAGGCATTGAGTCAGAGGATGCCAGGAAAAAGGAGGATGAAGTATTGGCCAGCTCCGTCAGTGATGTAGAACCAAAATCAGAAGTGCCTCCGAGTACACAAACTAAAGTAAGTTCATAGGTGAATGGGATGAATGCTCCCTCAGAAATGCCAAAAGTTCCCCAGGTAGATTTTCTCAATTTACAAACTGAGGTTCGAGGCTTCAGCAAAAATCAAGCTAGTTGCCTTCTAATAGTAACACTACTAAGTGAAAAGCAAAGCATTCCCTGTGAGGGAAAATCAATTTTCAGTGAGTACTTAAAGATGAAACCCATGTTAAGACTAGCCGGAAACAATATATTTGGGTGGATCTTTCAATTTTCATCCTAATGTGAAACTTATTGCACTTCCTTTTTCATAGACAGGAGAGGAGACTGAAGAGACAAGCTCAAGTAATTTGGTCAAAGCAGAAGACCTAGAGAAACCTAAAAAAACAGAAGAAGTTAAACTTACCAAATCACCTCTTGCTGGTGAAGAAGTCAGGTAACATGACAGTCACAAGCTTCAAAACTAGTTCTTTTAAAAAGCATCTCTCGTTTTTAGTATATATTTTGTTTATTATTAATTTATATATTCATTGGCTACCCTGGGTCTTCCTGCTGCACTCGGGCTTTCTCTGTTGGGGTGAGCAGGGGCTCCTCTCATGTGGTGTGGTGGCTTCTCTGAGGCAGAGCTCTGGCTCTAGAGCGCAGTCTTAGTAGTTGTGGTGCAGGGGCTTAGCTGCTCTGCAGCATGTGGTATCTTCCTAGACCAGGGTTCAAACCGCTATCACCTGCATTGTGCAGAGGATTCTTAACCACTGGATTACCTAAAAAGAAAACATCTTTCTCAGTGGTGTTAGATACCTGTTGTTGTTTCAGCCTCTCTTAATGTTTTGTAAGAGTTACACTTGAACTCAAGGAAAACAGTGCTTCAGTCTTTACAACCCTATGGACTGTAGCCCGCCAGGCTCCACTGTCCATGGGATTCTCCAGGCAAGAATACTGGAGTGGGCTACCATGTCCTCCTCCAGGGGATCTTCCTGACCCAGGGATCGAGCTCAGGTCACTTACGTTTCCCGAGTTGGCAGGGCCGGTTCTTTACTGCTGGCTCCACCTTGGAAGCCCCAAGGAAAATAGTGGCTCCTTTAATTATCAGAGTACATGAGAATGGTCCTTTTACATATGGTAATAGTTTGGGGGTAGTATGAGGTGGTTGACTGAATGGAAACAAGAAAATGTAAGAGTTAAGCATTAAATACTTAATTATTGCAGTGCATTGTGACTTTGGTTATTTCTCCCTTTATAACTTCCTTTAACTTAGAAGTATAAGCCCCAATAAAACCTTTGAAATCAGATCACAAATAAAAGTACTAGGAGAAAAGTTTGGTTCTTACACTATTTTCTCATCTCAATGCTGTTTTTTCTGTTGATTCATAGGTTTTTTTACTAGTTTAGAAAAAGTAAAGCTTAATACTCTTGGTTGTGGATGACAGCCACATGCCTAGAGTTTCCTCCTTTTCATTTATTTAAAATTATAATATGAAAATAAATCTGTAAGATAGGGCTAGAAGAGAACAGATGAAGTTCCTGCAAGCTTGATGGGATTGCAAGAGTTGGACACTACTTAGTGACTAAACAGCAACTCCTTTCCCAATTTTGAACCCATCTGTTGTTCTATGTCCATCCGATTCTAACTATTTCTTCTTGACCCACATGCAGGTTTCTTACACAGCAAGGAAGGCTGTCTGGCACCACATCAGAAGATGAGCCCCGCAGGTCCGAAGGTGTTCAACATGCTACTGGTGAAGAGCGGAGGGCCGATGCTAATACCTCCAGTAAGAATGAAGCGGCTGGGCCAAAGTGGAAAGGACACTCAGCTGTTGATGTGTCTGGTGATGAAAGTAAACTCCGATGCTGTAAAGAAGAATATTGCATAGGAACCTGGAATGTTAGATCTATGAATCCAGGTAAATTGGATGTGGTGAAGCAGGAGATGGAAAGAATAAACATCGACATCTTAGGAATCAGTGAACTAAAATGGACAGGAATGGGCGAATTGAATTCAGATGACCATTATATCTATTACTGTGGGCAACAGTCTCTTAGAAGAAATGGAGTAGCCCTTATAGTCAACAAAAGAGTCCGAAATGCAATAATTGGGTGCAATCTGAAAAACGACAGGATGATTTCAGTTCGTTTCCAGGGCAAGCCATTCAACCTCACAGTAATCCAAGTCTATGCCCCAACTCCTTATGCTGAAGAAGGTGAAGTTTACCGGTTCTATGAAGACCTACAACACCTTCTGGAAATAACACCAAAAATAGATGTCCTTTTCATCATAGGGGATTGGAATGCAAAAGTGGGAAGTCAAGAGATACCTGGAATAACAGGCAGGTTTGGCCTTGGAATGCAAAATGAAGCAGGGCGAAGGCTAATAGAATTCTGTCACCATAACAGGCTGGTCATAACAAACACCCTTTTCCAACAACCTAGTAGACGTCTCTACACATGGACATCCCCTGATGGTCGATACCGAGATCAGATTGATTATATTATTTGTCGCCAAAGATGGAGAAGCTCTGTACAGTCAGCAAAAACAAGACCTGGAGCTGACTGTGGCTCAGATCATAAGCTCCTTATTGCAAAGTTCAGGCTTAAGTTGAAGATAATACCAAAAACCACTCGGCCATTCAGGTATGACCTAAATCAAATACCTTATGATTATACAGTGGAGGTGACATATAGATTCATGAAATTAAGAGAATAGATAGAGGGGCACAAAAATTAAGCCTGATACAGAGTAGAACCAGATTTTGGGCGGTCTTCAATATGAGGTTCAACAGTTTGTATTTTACGCTCTGAGTAATACTGATCCATCTCAAGAACTTGGGGAGGGGAGTAACAATGTTTTTTTTTGTTTCTTTGTTTGAAATCATCCTTTGAGGTTGAAGCAGTGGTAGCCAGTGAAGATCCTTTTTAAAAATTATTTTTATTTTTGGTTGCCCTGGGTCTTCATTGCTATTCATTGTCTTTGATCTTAGCAGAGAGAGGGGACTGTTCTCTAGAAGTGTTTGAGTGAAGTTTAATCATGAAGTTCAACAGCTAGAATTTACAGAAATCCCAGTGGTTTTTTCCTGTTACTATGCCCTTTTCTTAGATTTTGTTTTTTTATTCTCTTGTAAACTTGGTGTTTCCTTCCTTGGTGCAGAGTGACTAATGAAGAGGATGCCACAAATGAAGACGCAAAATCCATCTTAAAGCAGAATGAGAAGGAAAAACCTGAGGCTAACGTCCCCTCAACTGTGTCCTCAGTTCCTGGTGGGTCAGGGTGAGTATTCTAGTCTCAGGCCCAGGCATACCTGAGATGTTGGAGATGTCTTGAGTACAGTGACGCCCTTTACCTGTACCTGTCAGTACTCTTTTTCTTTTTTTTTCCCATCTCCCAAGCTCTTTATTGGAAAAACACTGGAGAATGTCCTGTTCCAAAAAAGTGCTTTTTTGAAACAAATACATACATGGGGTCTAGGAATCAGAAGATCCAACACTGGACAGGAATCCTGAAGACATCCTGAGGGTTACAGCAGTGGAGACCTAGGCCAAGGGAACACTGAACCCACATTGTTAGAGAAGAATCCAGGAGTCTGCAAGAAGTCACTCTTAACAAAACACCAAAGTACTTGAAAATTTTGAAGAGATTTATATAATGAAGGAAGTGGTTAGATTTGTGTTACTGTTAAGTACATAGAGGTGAGTGACTTGCCTGGTGGCTCAGACGGTAAAGAATCTGCCTGCAATGCTGGAGACCCAGGTTCGATCCCTGGGTTTGAGAACATCCTAGAGAAGGGATGGCTGCCCACTCCAGTATTCTTGCCTGGAGAATTCCATGAATAGACCATGAAATCACGAAGAGTTGGACACACCCGAGCAACTTGACAACCAATATAAAACAACAGCCAGTATAAAAACACCAGAAAATCCTTTCCCCATAGGGAAAACAATGCACTGGAAAGACAATATATGGTTTATCTATGAATAGATTTCATATTTAGTTGCTAAGTTGTGTCCAGCTCTTTGTGACCTCATGGATTGTAGCCTGCTAGGCTGGTCTGTCCATGGAGTTTCCAAGGAAGAAAACTGGAGTGAGTTGCCATTTCCTTCTCCAGCAGACTCCTTCCCTGAGAGAAGGAATTCTGCTGCTGTTCTGCCTTTCTTGAAATACTTGCCAATAGGGAGGTGCAGAATTAAATTAAGCATAGGTTTCTTGTTTGATTCTGAGAAAATTCCTGGTTCACAGTGTTGACACAGAGTGAACATACAGAAGACTTCACGTTTAAAAAGTAAGTTTTGAATGAGAATGTCAGCAGTTCATCCTCATTATAATAAAGATTTGGTTTTAATACCTGCTTCTACCTGTAAGGATCTCATTGGAACAGAAAAAGGTCAAACGAACTTAGAAATAATTTTATTAACACACAGTCAAGAATTTATTAGTTTTTCTCCCTGCGTATTTTCCATAGTACATGAGAATTCTTTCTTTGGAGGAAGGAAAACTTAACTTTCTTCTTAACCTACATGTAAGAAGCAAAGCTGACAGTTAAATAGGAGGAGTCAGGGGTCTCTCCTAGAGAGAGGTGAACATGGACCACTCCCATCACTGCACTGATCACCTCTGACTCCTGAGCAGAGCTCTCTCTTTATGGTGGTTGGGGTGGAACGAGTCACCTATAGAGCTTCACTGATAGAGTCAGTTTGTTGCTTCATCCTTTCATCCCAAAGCAGTGAAGTTTTGTGTTTTTACATTTAAAAAATAAATGGCTTTTCCTGTCAGGTTATGAGTTTTGTCAGCACAGGCCCTCCTTATCTTTGCACCCCTGACTCCAAGCAACACCGTACACTGGTATTCATTGCACCAAATGGAAACCCTGAGAGAGAGGTTTGAGTGCAAGTCATTAGTGTGAGAGGTGATTCCTGGAAGCCCGAGCCGGGAGGTGAGACGGTGAGGGAAGGTAGCCAGTGCCAGGTGTGTTTTCCAGCCTCTCTTGCTGGTGGGTGCTACTCTATCCTGTTGGGAGACTTGGCAGGGGTGAGAAGGTTGGGCTACTGATCCTCCAACTCCCTTGCGTACTCGCTCAGCTGCTTCAGTGGCACTCAGGCCATGAGCTGGAGGTGTTTGCAGTGATGCTGTTCTCAGGGTGTCGTGACAGTGAGTGCAGGGACGTGAGGAGCGGGTATGTTCACATCTGCTCCATACTTTTTATCTGCTTCTTCATCCAAACATCTCTCCCCCCCGGAGCAGCTTGGTGGTGGAAGTCATGTAATAGTTACACAGTAATCTAAGAAAGAAAAGGATTTGAATGCTTGCTTACCACAGTGGAAATGAGGTAAACGTCAAGGAAGGCGGCTATAAGAGGAGCAGAGTAAAGGACATCTTAATAGGTTATTAGTAATCTAAGACAGTACTTTTTAAGCTGTTGGCAACATTTAAGAGAAATGAAACCATAAAAAAATGTCAGAACTAGAATTGTTCTCAGTGTCCAATGAATTTAATCTTTTTTTTAATTAAACCTTTTTTTACTCAGTTAATATTTTCCAGTAAAGTTTTCCAACTTAAGTTTTTTTTGATATATATAACTTAGAGAAGACTCTTCCAAGTTTGTACTTAATGTTCTCAGTAACACTGAGCCATCAGAAGAACTTGAGTAGGAGTAGCAGATTGTTTCATTGCTTGAACTCATCCTTCAAGATTAAAGCAGCCTTTCACAGTGAAAATTCATGTGTTTTTTTTTTTTTTTTTTCAATTTATTTATTTTATTTTTGGTGCACAGGGTCTTTATTGCTGCTTTCTCTAGTTGAGGACTTCAGCTAGACTGTAATTGTAGTGCATGAGTTTCTCATTGCGGCGACTTCTCCTGTGAGTGACTGATACTTTTCTCTTTTCCGGGAGCACAGGCTTTAGGTGTGTGGGCTTCAGTAGTTGTGGCTGTTGGGCTCAATAGTTATGACACATGCGCTTCGTTACTCTGTGGCCTGTGGAATCTTCTGAACCAGGGATCCAGCTCATGTTCCCTACATTGGCAGGCACGTTCCCATCTACTCTCCCACCAGGGAAATCCCTGCCAGTGAAGATTCTTAGTGTAAGACTTGAACTACTTATTTTGTGCCACTTGTGTGGGTGACAGTACTAACTGCAGGAGTTAGAGACTTCTCAACGAGAAAATTTGGTTCTTGTCTCAAGATGCCTGGAGGGAAGAAGAGAAAAGATAAGAACTCTTTTCCCTTGGAAATCTAATTTACAGGATTGTCTCTCATAATTCTGAATGACCTTTTTGATCACTCAGGATAACACAGTGATCATAATCTTGGACCCTCCAACATGCAGATTGACATTTAAATGGAATTCCCAGATGTTTTTATTGACTTGGGAAACCCACACATTAGGCATTCCCCTCTTTATCTGAAATTTCTGGCACCATTCATATCTTTTATTTGATGTTTTAGGAGTCAGTTTTGTTGAGAACATTTCTTTCCTGTTTGAAATTGGGCAAGATTCTAAATTGTGTAACTTTCTTCCACTTCTAAGTCACTGCCTGTGTAGCCAGTTTTAAAGAATTTTGTTTTCATCGTTGGGTTTTTTTTAGATATGGAATAGGAGCTTTGAGAGTACTCCCAATTGTTTATGCTGGGGTTTTTCTCCTTGAAATAATGCCAGTGTGTTTCTTCCAATTACTCCACATCCCTGTTCCCACTTTGACTTAAGCATGAGCACTAATGTGCATGTGAGGTACAGTGGGAGAGCCCTTCAGTCCTCACATCAGTGACACATGAGGGCTGTGATTCAGTGGTGACTATCAAGTGACAGAAGCAATGGAGGGGATTTTATAAAGACTTTAGACTTCCATCTGCTGTTGTTTCATTTGTTAAATTAATAAGGGGAAAATGTCTTTGTCCAGAAGTGTTATAGTAAACTTTAATCATAAGATTCAGCAGTCAGAATTTCCAGAAAGCCCGGTGTTTATCCTTGTTATTTGGGCCCTTTTTAAAGATTTTATTTCTTTTTATACCTCTTGTAAACTTGGTGTCTCCTTCCTTGGTGCAGCGTGACTAAGGAAGTCGGTGAAACATCTCAAGAAGCAAAATCTGTGTTCAAGCAAGATGAGAAAGATAAACCTCAAGCTAATGTCCCTTCAGCGGTGCCATCACTTCCTGCTGGGTCAGGGTGAGTAGTCTAGGCTCAGGTCCAGGTGTACCTGCCACGTTGGAGAAGTTTTCAGTACAAGGCCATCATTTACCTGTTGCTCTCATGACTCCTTTCCCGAGAGAAGGAATTCTGCTGCTGTTCTGTCTTTGGAATACTTGTCAAAATGGAGGATGCAGAGAACAATTAGCCATAGATTTCTTTTTTGATTCTGATAAAAGTCCTGATTCACAGTGTTGGCTGCAGCTCAACATGTAGTAGACTTAATGTTTAAAATGTAGTTTTAAATGAAAACATTAGTAAATTCATCATAATCTGTAATAAAAATTTGGGTTGAGTACTTTCTTTGACCCCTAAGTATCTCATTGGAACAGAAAAAGGTTAAAGGTAACTTCCAAATAATTGACACGGTATCAAGAACATAATCGTTTTTCTCCCTTCATATTTTCCATAGTATATGAGTTATTTTGAGCCGCATAGTAGAATTTTTTCTTTGCAGGAAATAAACATTTTTTTCCTTCTTAACCTGTATCTAAGAAGTAAAGCAAACAGTTAAGTATGGGGAGTCAGGGAGCCACCAGAGAAATGAATATGGACCACACCCATCACAGCCCTTATCACCCTCTGACTTCTGGGTAGAGTTCTCTTGTGTTTGAGGTAAAACAAGTCACCTATAACAGCTTCGCTGACCCTTCAATTAGTTTGTTGCCTCATCCTCCCCCTTATCCCCCCTAAACAGTATAGTTTTGTTGTGAGTTTTTTACATTAAAAAAAAAAGTCATTGGCTTTCCTGTCAGTTTATCAGTTTTTATAGGACAGACCTTCCTCTTCATTGCCGTTCTGGCTCCAAACAACACTGTGTACACTGGTGTGCTTTGATCCAAATGCAGACCCTGAGTTTGAGGTTTGAATGCAGGTCATTAGTGTGAGAGGTGATTCCTGGAAGCCCGAGCCGGGAGGTGAGACGGTGAGGGAAGGTAGCCAGTGCCAGGTGTGTTTTCCAGCCTCTGCTGCTGGTGGCTGCTACTCTGTCCTGTTGGGAGACTTGGCAGGGGTGAGAAGGTTGGGCTACTGATCCTCCAACTCCCTTGTGTACTCACTCAGCTGCTTCCATGGCACTCAGGCCATGAGCTGGAGGTGTTTGCAGTGATGCTGTTCTCAGGGTGTCGTGACAGTGAGTGCAGGGACGTGAGGAGCGGGTATGTTCACATCTGCTCCATACTTTTTTTTTTTTCCAACATTTATTTATTTCCCTGTGCTGAGTCTTAGTTGTGACACATAGGATCTAGTTCCCCAACCAGGGATCTGCATTGGGAGCCCTGAGTTTTAACCACTGGACCACCAGGGAAGTCCCTGCTCCATACTTTTTATCTGCTTCCCCATCCAAACATTTCTTTCCCACTGGAGCACCAGGTGGTGGAAGTCATATGGTAGTTACACAGGAACCTAAAAGAAGGAACAGGATTTGAGTGCTTGCCACCACAGTGGAAGTGAGATAAATCCCGAGGAAGGCGGCTGTGAGAGGAGCAGAGTTCTCCATATTGACTGTTAATGCTCTAGGCCAGTACTTTTTAAGCTGTCATTTGCAGTCATCATTTAAGAGAAATGAAATAGAATGAAACATGTTCTAACCATGGGGCTGCCAAGGAATTCCCTATTTCAACTATTAATGTGCTTATACAGGGGAACAGCATAAACTGTATGTTTTGTGAGGACTGAGGACGCTGTTGGCTGAGATAACATGCTTTTATCCTTCTAATCATTACATTGTTTGAAAATGATTCTCTTGAGACCAGTGGCTTTCAAACTTTGATTGCCACTCACAATAAGAATATGTCTTATTAGTACTTCGTGTACTCGTAAATGTAGGTTTGTATGATGAACTCTATGTCCATTACTGTGTAATTATTTAGTATGTGTCATTTGAAAAAATGTTATGACCCATTGAATTGATTGCAAAATCTGTTACAACCTATATTTTAGAAATACTACTTTAGACTATATACAGTATTAGCATTCTTTGGGCTTAATTGTGATTTCCAAGGCTTGTTTCTGGTATTACTAAACAGTGTCTGTTGCATTTATTGAACGTGTTACTATGAAAGTTACTTCTGGATTAAGTATTGGACTGAAAGGTTCTGCCTTAGGTTTCTAGCACAGTTCAATTAGCATAATTTTTACTTCTAGCTTCCTTGAGTGTTTTTAAAATAATCCCTGTTGATGCTTAGACATTCTACTTGGAGACAGCATGTTTCAGAAAATACTATTACCATAGTTCTGAAGATAAGCAGAGGAAGAAGTGATAGCTTGGCAAGCTCACCTTGTTTAAGTCACTCATGAAAATCATCTCACTGTATTCTATATTAATGCTTTTGTTTCTTAGAGCTGATAGCTTCTCAGAAATAAGAAATCTGCTATGTTTTAGGGAAACCCAGCAGGAAACAGGTGGCATCTTCATATTATGCTATCTTGAGAGTTAGATAACTCACAATGTAATGAAAAATCACAGGGCTAGGGAGAGGACGGTATCCCTAGCTAGTAGTAATGAGGCTCCATCACCACCCCTAGACCTGAGGGGGCACAGCAGGGAGCAGTCTATGGCAGTGGCAATAGAGAGGGCCTCGTGTTAGGAGTTGAACCTCACTTGAGTGTACTTTCCAGGGGAATAAATATCCAAATATCTTATTCCTCCCTCCACCCCACCTTTTGCTAGAGACTCCATTGGCCACTGAGGCTCTTGAAAATTTAGTTTTCAGATATGCCTTCCAATGTGCCCCTTACATATTCCTTCAAGAGAATTTATATTCTTAAAAAGAATTAAATATCAGAGCTTTTTAAATCCCAATTTTAGCTCTTTTAATTTTTCTTCTAATCCCTAACTTTCTTTTTCATTTAAAGGCCTGAAAAATGTGACCTTGAAAAGAAAAAGGATTGCAACAATTAAGTATCTGACTTTGTCCTTAACCACCTAAGCTGGTTTGTATAAAATATAGTTAACCTGTTTTTGTTATCTTTTTCTGTTTTGTTATGTGTTTGTTAACAAAACAAAATTGTTACTGTTACCTGTTTTGAAAGTAATTTTGGCAATTAAATCTGACATCTTTAAAGGAGAGTTTTCATTGTGAGTGTAAGGCTGACTGCCCATGACTTCATGAGCAGTGCTGTTTGATTTAAAGCAATATGCACTCTGGCTTCTGATTTAAAATAGCCAGGAGAACCAATTTTCCAGGGCTGGTCACAGAAAAAAAGTACGAAGGATCACAAAAAGTAACTGGACTTTTTTTTTAACTAATAGAAAAACTTGAGCTCTTGTTTTGTTGTTTTTTAAAACTTAGTGAAGACTCTTGAGAGACCCTTGGTCTGCAGTGAGATCAAAAGAGTTAGTCCTAAAGGAAATCAACTTGAATATTCAATGGTAGGACTGTTGCTTAAGCTCCAATAATTTGGCCACCTGATGCAGAGTGCTGACTCATTGAAAAATACTCACACTGGGAAAGATTGAAGGCAAAAGAAGAGGTCGGCAGAGGACGAGATGGTTTGCTACTATTACCAACTCAGTGAACACAAATTTAACCAAACTCCGGGACATAGTGGAACACAAAGGAGCGGAGCTGCAGTCCATGGGGTCACAGAGTCTGACATGACTTAACAGCCGAACAACAATTCAACATATATCTTTAACTGTATTTCCTTTATGTTCAGCTTACTAGTTTATGGTAAAATTCTTGTCCAAAGGTGTGATTTAACTCTGCTTTGTAGGCTGTATGTTAGCATCCAGAAGCTTTTGTATGATTATACACTGGGATTGGTGAAAGCTGATAACCGTTTGTGAAATAAATGTATCATTTCAACACTGAGTCCACATGAAAAGGAACTTCATGGTTTTCTGTGACATCATAAATCATTTTCTACTCTGCTATTTGTAGCAAATTAGAGTGTCCGGTTTGGTTAGTTTACCCCGTAAACTATTATACACAGTTACACACAATTGCTGTAATTCCAGGCATTGCAGAAGACATTCAGTGTCTGGCAGGATACTACCCATCCATTCTCTAATACTTTGCTTTAGTTTAGGTATAACATACACTATAGTACACAAATCTTGCATGTGTGACTTATGTGTATTTATACACTGTACA
This sequence comes from Muntiacus reevesi, assembly GCF_963930625.1. Taxonomy (NCBI): domain Eukaryota; kingdom Metazoa; phylum Chordata; class Mammalia; order Artiodactyla; family Cervidae; genus Muntiacus; species Muntiacus reevesi. The sequence goes on along the minus strand of NC_089250.1, from coordinate 216,441,765 downwards.
AAATGGTAGCAGTTAGATCAAGATACAGAATGTTTCTAGCACCCCAGAGCGATGCAGAACTCAGCTAGAAGCCTCCAATATCTGATGTATCCCAAGAGAGGAGAATCTTTTCTGTTTCCAAAATGTGATAACCCAAGATTGGACAGTGGGAAGAAACTCTGGGGAATGAGAGCGGGAAGGAGCCCGTAAATTATTGCCAAGACAACATGGTAATAATTAACCAGGAAACTTGTAGGGTATTGGGATTTTATTGTGGCAAACTGGAGACCTTTGTCTACAGGGATTCCTCAGTTTCAGCCTATTTCTGTTTGGTGGGATTATGTGCCCAGTCTTGGCAGATTGTCTACTTTTTAAAAGGAAGTTGGAAATCTAGATTATGTGCAATCTCTCAGTTTTTAAGTGCTGATATATTGAGTGTTCCCCATACCAACAAGCAATTCTTGGACAACAGCATGGTGTCCCCACAATTGAACTCAATTCTGACTCTACCCAGACATAGCACCAGATTCTACCTGTTAAGGACTTAGTCCTACGAGACCAACTCCCACTCCAGAATACAGTTCCAAGTCCCGGTTGTTACCTATGCTTCTGACTAATTGGCTGTAAGTTGAGTTCTATTAATTTGTTAGACTGACTCATAGAACTCAGACATTTTACTTATTAGATCATTGGTTTATCATAAGGATGTAACTCAGGGAACAGCCATATCGAAGAGAGGCACAGGGCTATGCATGGGGAAGGAGTGTGGAGCTTCCATGACCTCTCCATGGGCACAGTTCTCCCTGAATATTCACATGGTCACCAACTGGGAATCTCTCGACCCTGTCCTTTGGGTTCTATGGAGACTTCATTACATATGCATGATTCATTAAATCATTGGCTACTGGGGAGGGATTCAGCTTGCAACACACTGCACCTCCCCAGAGGTGGGGCAGGGGAGGGCTGTAGGGGGCTTAGGGACTGAAAGTTCAATCTTGTAGTCACAAGGTTGACTCTCCTGGCAACCAGCACCTATCCTTTGGTTTTTCTAAAAGTCACCTTTATATAACACAAAACACCTTGATCACTCAATATTTCTGAAATTCCAGGGTTTTGAAAGATACGAGCCAGGAACTGTGGATGAAGACCAAGTATATGTGAGAAATTTTGGTCATCTCAATGACCAAACATATATTTCTTCAAAATCATAATATAAAAAGCTGGTGACCTATTTTAATTCATAGAAAATGCTTTTCAAGTCCAAAAGTAATGTCTTTAAGCTGGATTTGGCCTGCTAGCCAACTTTAGACCTTACTAAATAATTTAACATGAGAGAAAATAGTAACCTGGTTACCCTTAAAGTGGTCAGAATCTGAACAAATGTATGGGATGCTGTTAAGCTGTGAAGAGGAGGGTGGGAGAAGCAGGGTGATGGAGGAGAGAGACTGTTGAAGAACTCGGGTAGCCTTTTCCCCAGACTCAGATCCCAGGGATGGGGTAAAAGGCTACATCCCAGTTTGTCATCATTGGGTTTATCTGCTGCCCAAGGAAAACGAGACTGAGAATGGTCAGCTCCCAAATATTGGATCTCAATTTTACATCTATTTTTCTGTTGTTCTCACATAAGAAAGATTTATTGAAATGGGTCATAGAGTTTAAGAACTAAAGCTATAAAACTTAGAAGAATACAGGAGTAAGTTTTGTGATCTTGGGTTAGGCAAAGGTACATTAGATACAACCCCCAACGCACGAGGGACATTAGAAACCAGGTAGACACTTCATAAAAACTAAAAATTTTTATGCTTAAAAGGATACCATTAATGTGAAAAGACCCCCACAGAATAGGATTACTACCTCCCAGAGTTGCAGTATAATTTAAATTTTTTAATCAGAGAATGAGAAACATTACATGTGGTAGTACTTCCATATGTATTAGCTTGAAGGAAACATAGTGGATGATGTTTGATTTCTAGAATACAGCTTATCCTTGTAATTATGTCTGTAAGATCACCATACACACACAGTTGACAAAAATACAGGGTTGAGTTCCTGTATGTTTCTGAGAACCTATGGGTTTTTGTCAACTGATGAGTACATAACCTTGTTTTACCTATGTTTCTGTCCAAAGATATACTTTAATATATCATTTTTATAAATAATGATATACAGTATTTATAATGAAACAATTATTTCAGTGAGTATTACTGTTATGAATAACAGTGAGATTGTGTACCTTAATTCTCCCCTAAGTCATACATAAACACATATTAGTCTGTATAGTCATGCATATAAAGTCCTGGGAAGTGAAAAATTCAGCATTTAAAGTTTTATAAAAGCATTACCTAGTTATTTTCCTGTTGATGGAGGTACAGGCTGTACAGTGATGCAGTGCACACTGTGGTCAAACCTCTCCACCTTGGCTTACCCCACAAAACCAAGGGACAGGTTGGTGGAGCTCATTCTGCAGATGAAGAAGAGGGTTGCAGGTTGACATCTGTCAGTTCAACCTGAGAAGTTTGGCTTCACCACTTGTGGGTGGAGTTGGCACTTTTCCCTCCTAAACTGGCTCCAGAAACTGGATTAGCCCTGTCTGCTTGGTTTTTGCCTCAAATCTTTAGAGCATCTCGGCATAGGTGGCAAAGGCATAGGAAGTTAAGCGCTTAAATTTGAGGCTTTGATCAAGTATTTGCTCACACTCTTCCATGTCACTGATAATTTTGCTTTAAGGCTGAGTTTTTAGCCTGCTGTAACAGGTACAGTTTTGAGACTCTTAGGCTGTCATCACTATCATCATCACCTTGTTTTGCCATCTTGGCCAGTCTTTGTTGGTGGGTTCTATTGCTTTCTGTGACAAAATTTCCTCCACGTCTTACCTCATGTCATCAAAGTCTTCTCCACTTATTTGTCATGTGATATGGATTATGCTTTTGACACTCTTCTTTATCCCTTCTGCAACACGTTCAGAGCCTTGGAAATTTTTCACACAGTCTGGTCAAATATTTTTCCAAGTTATTGATAGTTGTCTGCTTGATATTGTTCCAGGCTGTGCCAACATAATCACACTGTGTATAGATACTGACTTCCTGTAGTCCATCATAGTAGTTTCCTTATTGGTGTTGAGAGCCTCAAAAGCCTTGCTATAGAGCTCCATAGTATAATGTGCCTTGAATACTTAACCTTGATCCAAGGGCATGCAACCAAGATTGGTACAATAAAGGACAGAAATGGTATGGACCTAACAGAAGCAGAAGATATTAAGAGGTGGCAACAATACACAGAACTATACAAAAAAGATCATGACCCAGATAACTACGATGGTGTGATCATTCACCTGGAGCCAGACATCCTGAAATGCAAAATCAAATGGGCCTTAGGAAGCATCACTATGAACAAAGCTAGTGGAGGTGATGAAATTCCAGTTGAGCTATGAAAGTGCTATGGAAAGATGATGCTGTGAAAGGGCTGCACTCAATATGCCAGCAAATTTGGAAAACTCAGCAGTGGCCACAGGACTAGAAAAGGTCAGTTTGCATTCCAATCCCTAAGAAAGGCAATCCCAAAGAATGCTCAAACTACTGCACAATTGCACTGATCTCACTCGCTAGCAAAGTAATGCTCAAGATTCTACAAGCCAGGCTTCAGCAGTACGTGAACATCTTCCAGATGTTCGAGCTGGATTTACAAAAGGCAGAGGAAGCAGAGATCAAATTGCCAACAACTGTTGGATCATCGAAAGAGCAAGAGAGTGCCAGAAAAACATCGACTTCTGCTTTACTGACTATGCCAAAGCCTTGGACTTTGGGGATCACAACAAACGAAAATTATTCAAGAGATGGGAATACTAGACACCTGACCTGCCTCCTGAGAAATCTGTATGCAGGTCAGGAAGCAACAGTTAGAACTGGACTTGGAACAACAGACTGGTTCCAAATAGGGAAAGAAGTACATTAAGGCTGTATATTGTCACCCTGCTTATTTAACATATGCAGAGTACATCATGAAAAATGCTGGGCTGGAATTAAAATTGGCGGGAGAACCATCAATAACCTCAGATATGCAGATAACAGCACCCTTATGGCAGAAAGCAAAGAAGAACTAAAGAGCCTCTTGATGAAAGTGAAAGGAGAGTGAAAAAGCTGGCCTAAAACTCAGCATTCAGGAAAGATCATGGCATCTGGTCCCATCACTTCACGGCAAATAGATGGGGAAACAATGGAAAGAGTGAGAGACTATTTTTTTGGGCTCCAAAATCACTGCAGATGGTGACTGCAGCCAAGAAATTAAAAGACACTTGCTCCTTGGAAGAAAAATTATGACTAACCTAGACAGCATATTAAAAAGCACAGACATTACTTTGTCAACAAAGGTCCGTCTAGTCAAGGCTATGGTTTTCCTAGTAGTCATGTATGGATGTGAGAGTTGGACTATAAAGGAAGCTGAGCACCAAAGAATTGATGCTTTTGAACTGTGGTATTGGAGAAGACTTTTGAGAGTCCCTTGGACTGCAAGAGATCCAACCAGTGAATCCTAAAGGAAATCAGTCCTGAATATTCATTGGAAGGACTGATGCTGAAGCTGAAGCTCCAATACTTCGGCCACCTGATGCAAAGAGGTGACTCATTGGAAAAGACCCTGATGCTGGGAAAGATTGAAGGTTCGAGAAGGGGACAACAAAGGGTGAAATGGTTGGAAGGCATCACAGAATGGATGGACATGAGTTTGAGTAAGCCCTGGGTGTTGGTGATGGACAGGGAAGTCTTGCATGCTGCAATCCATGGGGTTGCAGAGAGTTGGACATGACTGAGTGAGTGAACTCTGATACAAGGGCTGGATGAGAGAGGTAGTATTTGTGGGCATGAAAATAACTTGTACCTTGGCATGGAGATTTTTGAGTGTCCTATAGCAGTGGAGTGGGGCATTATGCAAAATTAACAAAATCTTGAAGGCAAAGTTTCTGTCCTGGAGATATTCAACTTCTGGTATGAAACAGCTGTGGAACCAATCAGAGGTCATCCAGGGTTTTTTATTCCACTTCCAAGGGACTTATCTAATATATGGTTCATGGTTTTCCCTCTAAGTAATCGAACTTGAAGCTCTATACCAGTAGGGGTTTGCACTTAAAGTCGACCTTAGCATTGGTGCACAAAAGTAAGGTTTCATATTCCTGGAATGATTTAAAGTCAGTGGCATTGGAGGCCATTCGCGTTATATAGGTTCTTTTGCCAACGTCCCGGTAAAATAAGCCAGTTTCATAAGCATTGAAAACCTACTCTTTCATATACCCCTCTTCCTGTATAACAATTAGCAAGTATTGTTTGAGTTCTTCCACAGCTTCCAGATCTGCAAAACTTGCCTCACCTGCAAGGTTAACAGTACTGATACCACGCTGACTTTCGAAATGTGCAAGCCTTCCAGCACTAGCGGAGAGGTTCTTTTGACTGTTAGCTTCACAACAATGCTGTCCACGAGATTTTTTTTTTTTAATCAGTTGTCATCTCATGAATCCACAAACTGAGCCGCTTTTCCATCTATTCCATAGCTTCCTCACGCACTATGGATGTCACTTTAGCACTTTACGGAGCAGCTTCACATACGGATCAGGGAACTTCCTTTCATTTTTCTTGATGTACCGGATAGTTGATTGAATAACATTGAACCCAGGGCCAACAGCACTACAGCTCATGCCTGAATGAAGCTTATCTAACACACGTATTTTTCTCCATAAGGCACATCACAGCCTTCTTGCGCTTATGAACATTAGGCAGCACCCCAGCACTACGCTCAGGGTCGTTTTAAACAGCGAAATCTCTAACAGAGAGCCCAAAGATGAAAAACCGCGGCAAGTAATAGACTGCGAATACGACACTTATTTACACTTCTAGAGCTGAAGTAATACAGTGGATCATGTGCCTCCAATCTCGACGACCCACCAGTGGTGAACTCAAAATTTTCACTCTCTGCGCATGTCCGCAAGTAAACCCAGAAAGAGCCGAAAACATTTTGGGGTGACAGTAAGTTTTCACAAGTAAGCGAGTTCAAAAACGTCAACTACTGAACAAAGATCGGCCGTGTTCCCACGGGCAAATTTTTGCTTCAAGGACACATCCTCTCAGGCGAAGCGGCGGAGTTCTGAAGACTACTCGTCCCAGCATGCCTCGGCTCAGCAGAGAGCTCGCGTCTGCAAGCCCGAGGCTCTGGTCCGGAAGTGTCGCATTGGGAGCGCGTAACACGCGTTGCGCATGCTCCACTCTGCGGGGTCCGCCCCAGCCACCGCCTCCTGTCTCGCACCACTACGCTCTATCCCTAGAGCTTTGCCTTTGGGCATAGCTGCTTCGCCCCTGTAGATCCTGCGCGGTAGCGACATGGAGGAATTCGACTCTGAAGACTTCTCCACCTCCGAGGAGGACGAGGACTACGTGCCCTCGGGTGAGCGACTCCGCCTGAGGCGAGAAGCGACTCGCCCCGCCCAGCGGCTCACGTGAGGCGCGCTTTGCCCGTCGTGCGTGGGCCCGGTGGCCCGGCAGCGCTCGACTCAGGCGGCTCCGCCCCGCGCCCTCGCCGGCCGGCCGGCTCCGCGCGATCCGCGTGGCCCTGGTTGCGTCCGCCGCGGCGTTTTGCGCAGCGGCTCCTGGTGGCCTGGATTGGACCGCCGCCCCCTCCCGGGAGGGCGGGAACCTGCAAGTGAACTCAGACGCTGCCGGTGGTTGGGCATCGCGTTTTCTCACCCACCCTGAACTCTTCTGAAAGGCAGACCTTGCGTCCCCAGGGAGTTGCTAACTGGCATGTCCCACATATAACCTTTTCACTTTCTGTCCTCAGAAGTGATCTGGTTGTTAAAAAGTTAACATAATGATGCCCTTTACTTCTTAGCAAAGATTGCACTCATTGCTGTCTTTTCAGACCTTAAAGTTTATGTATAGGCTTCTAAAACCGATTCGGGCTAAAATGTCACCCAGACCTAACTCGTCCGCCATCCTGAGCTTTCCACAGGCTCCCCCATCTCATTAGATGTATCTGCTGGAACAATCGCTCAGGTAAAAGCAAAACCGAAAAACCCGTCGGAGTTGACCTTATTCTCACTCTTTTGATCGTTATGATCATTCAGTTCGTTTGAGTCCACGTGGAAGATTCATTTCTAATCACTCCCTCAGCAATCTCGCTCTTACTGAGGTTCCTTTATCACTAAGACTCTCCATAGCTTCCCAACTGGGTTACCAGGTTCCATTCTTTTTTTTTCCCCAGGTTCCATTCTTATCCACCAACATTGGTCTCCTGATACTGGTCAGTGTGATCATTTGAAAACTAGTTTTCAGATTAATCAAAAGTACCTTTTGAGTGTTAGTCGCTCAGTTGGGTCTGCTGCTTTGCGACCCCATGGATTTTAACCCACCAGGCTCCTCGGTCCTTGGAATTCCCCAGACAAGAATTCTGAAGTAGGTTGCCATTCCCTTCTCCAGGGGATCAAACCCGGGTCTCCTGCTTTGCAGGCAGATTCTTTACCGTCTGAGCGGCCCCCCCCCCCCCATAAAGCTAAAAAGGTGGCATGGGTATGCTTAAAAATAGTCCAGTATTTCTGAAATACTTATTTTGAATCTGAACCTTTTCCATCACCTATCATCCCTGTCAGTTCTCTCTAGAAGAAACCGCTTTCTTCTTTTAAAATTTGGTATTTCCATTGTTTGTTGACTTAACTGATCCATGTTAGGTCTTCTTTTAATACCCTCTTGAGTCTTCTCACTGCCAAAATTTAGACTTTTTCAACTTCAGACCCTTCCCAAATCCCCAGCCTGCCAATGTTCCTATGTCTAATTTGGGTTAGGCTGGTATTGTTTCCTTTTTTTGTAATGACTTTGTGGACACCTGGTTCTTGGCTGAACCATGTGGTATATACAGTTATTGCTTTTCCTAAACTAGGTTTCTCTGGAGTGAATAATTGCTATTTTGTTGTTGCTTAGTCATCTCTATACTTAATACTGATTTGATCCTTAACTCTCAAAATTGTCTAAATCATCTTCCAGGACATTTTGATATATTAAATAATCATTCACTTTTTTTTTTTTTTTTTCACAAAGATTTTTTTTTTTTTTTTTTAATTAGTTGGAGACTAATTACTTCACAACCTTTCAGTGGGTTTTGTCATACATTGACATGAATCAGCCTCATTCACTTTTTTGAAGTCCCTCTTTGTCTTCTGACCTGCTCGGATTTGACTTGACTTTACCATTTTTAAACTTAAAATCTTCCGGCCGGACCACCACTCTGGATGTTCCTTTTGTCTCCCTTTTCTTTTGGATTCTTTGTTTCTTGGATCCCGTGATGTCTTCAATCTTGGTTTGTTCCGCCAAAATGAGAATAAATCCTCAAATAGCTTCTTGAAGAAAGATGGATGATAGAAACTTTTTTTGTGTGAGACCAGGACTATCTAAAAATAAGTAGGTGACCCTCAGGCATGATTAATAGTTTGGCATGGAGTTCTGTATTCTATAATAGTTTTCTATCTGAATTTTGAAGGTATTTCTCCATTATTTTAAGAAGTTTCTTGTTGCTAGTTTTTACTCATTTACATAAAATTTGTCTCTGGAAGCTGATAGAATCTTGTCTTTGTTCCTGATATTTTCTGATATTTCACAGTGATATATTGTACCTTAGTATGAGTCTGTTTTCATCCATTGGTCTTGGCCTTATGGAACTTTTTAAATTTGAGAAGGGGAGTTTTCTCCATTTTATTTTTTTGGAATCATTATTTGTATATTTACTCTTAACGTTGGGCTTCCCTGGTGGCTCGGCTGGTAAAGAATCTGCCTGCAATGTGGATCGACCCTGGGTTCGATCCCTGGGATGGGAAGATCCCCTGGAGAAGGGAAAGGCTACCCACTCCAGTATTCTGGCCTGGAGAATTCCATGAACTGTATAGTCATTGGGGTCGCAAAGAGTTGTACTCGACTGAGCAACTTTCACTTTTCACTCTTATGTTACAATTTATGGACTGACACTCTTTTCTTCTATTTTGATCCTCTGTTTTCTAACTCTGATTTTTTTTTCTTTATGTGGATATTTCAGTATTTTAACATCATCTTCTATTGAGTATTTTTCTTTTTCCATATTTTTTCTATGTTTTATGACTTTTATTAACACAAATACAATGTGTACACAAGCTGTCTGTGTGTTTTCTTCTCTGAGGGGCCTGGAATTGGTGACTTGAATGGCCCCGTTGGCTGCTCTTTCCACCATGACACTGGATTTCTTATAGGTGTTGGGTGCAGTCTCAGCACAGTAAGATTTGCTGCACATCAGCAGTACTTCAAGCTCCTTGACATTGTAGACCAGGAACTTCCGAAGCCGTGATGTGGCATGTGCTTTATTTTCTTGTTGTCCTCATCACCAATATTGGGCATCAAGATGTGACCCTTGAATATTTTTAATTTTTAGTAACTCTTTTTGTTGTTCGAAAACTTTTAAATAGCATCGTGTTCTTGTTTTGTGAGTGCAAGTATCTTATAACTATATGGATATTAATTATAAAAATTTTTTTCCCTAGTTTTGTTTCCTCTGAATTCCTTTCTGTTTTCAGTCTTGCCTTTGATATTAGAGACTTTCCTCAGTTGTTTGGCAGTCCTAGTTCATTATGCATTAAACCTTTAATAATTAAGTGGATCTGGAGTAATATTCAAAATACCACTCTTTGTAATGGCTTCAGACCAAATATCTATCAACACGGCAATGGGTAAATAAATTGTGGTATAGTCATATAATGAAATAATATTTAGGGATGACAGTGAAGAAGCTATACCTCCATGCAAAGTGAAATGAAAGAGTTAGTTGCTCAATTGTGTCTGACTCTTTGCGACCCCATGTACTCTAACCTCCATCCTTGGAATTCTCCAGGCAAGGTGACTTACAAATAAAGTGTTGAGTGAAAGAAGCTGGATACAAGAGTTCATATTGTAGGCGTCTGCTTAAGGCTCAAAAACAGATAAAACTAATCTATTTCATTAGACTTCAGGATAATGGTTCTCTGTGGGATGTGGGATGTGGTTCTCTAGTGTGATTGCAATAGGGCACAAGGGTCTTCTGCAATGCTGTTCATGTTCTGCTTCTTCAGTTGGGTCTAGTTATATAGGAGTGTTCAGTTTGCATAATTTCAGCGACTTGTGCATTAGCTTGTGTGCTTTTTGGTATGTTATACAGAGGATGAGATGGCTGGATGGCATCACTGACTCAATAGACTTGAATTTAAGTAAACTCCGGGAGTTGGTGATGGGCAGGGAAGCCTGGCGTGCTGCGATTCATGGGGTCGCAAAGAGTCGGACACGACTGAGTGACTGAACTGAACTTGCAATAAAGCTTATGTGAAATAAAAAAGAAAAAAATTGGTTGAATCTCTGTGTGTACAGAATCTGTTGACTGGTACCCACAGAAAGTGGTCAGACTAGTCATCCAAGGAGCACTTTTGTTGGGGACCCTGAATGTCAGTGTCTGAAGATGGGAAATGGACATATTTGTTTTTTCTGTCTAACTTGAAGTTTTTAAGCCTTTTTCTAAACCTCTTTTATTGATAAGAGAAGATCCTTTGGCTTACTTTTGAAAGATATCCATGATGAGGTAAGGCATCGTTTCTTCTTTGAAAAGTGACAGTAATAGATTGAATTTCTGTTCATTCAGCATATAGTTCTAAAGACATGCTGATCCATGTCCTCATGGTGGGTGGAGCATAGCAGAAATTGCAAATATAAGTAGAGTGAGTTAATGAACTCTCCTGGAGACCTGGAGTAGGGGAACTTATCCTAGTCTTCAGGAACAGGGAGGACAGCTAGCCCTCAGAAAATATGTTAGTCTGGTGAAGAACAAAGGAAAGTACTAGTTTTTCGTAATGAAAATGTGTCATCTTCATGTGAAAACCTTTATTCCTGTCTGTCTGACCACTGTGTTATGTTATTTCAGGTGGAGAGTATAGTGAAGATGATATAAATGAATTAGTGAAGGAAGATGAAGTGGATGGTGAAGAGGAGACACAGAAAACCAAAGGGACAAAAAGAAAGGCTGAGAGCGTTCTGGCCAGGTGATGCTGCCCTCAAGGCCCTTAGAAGTCAGAGGCTGTTGACACAGCCATCGAGATTGCTGGCATTGGTCTGATGACAGATTTCTTGCTGCCAGTCTCTAACCTTTTTCTCATTGAGGGAAATATTTGGTGACATTTTAGGATTAAATTCTTATTCTCTGGTAAGCTTTAATAGTTTTTGAACTTTAATAAAAAAAATTAATAGGTAATATGTGCACCTGATTTAAAATGCAAAACTGGGGTATCCCCTGGTGCCAGGGGTTAGGACTCCATGCATCCAGTGCCAGGGCCTGATTCATTCCCTGGTTGGGGAACTGAGATTCTACAAGCTGTGTGGTTTGCCAAAAAGAGAAAAGAAAAGCTCAATTACTAGAAAAAATATGTATCCCATTCCTATTTCTTGTTGCTTTGTCTCAGAAGAATTACATTGCCAGAAATAATTATCTGTGCATGCATGTTCAGTTGCTAAATCACGTCTCGCTCCTCACAATCGCATGGACTTTAGTCTGCTAGGCTCTTCTGTCTGTCGAGTTTTCCAGGCAAAAATACTGGCGTGGGTTTGCCATTTCCTCCTCCAGGGGAATCTTTATCGACCCAGTGATTGAATTCCAGTCTTCTGTGTCTCGCACTGGCAAGCGATTCTTTACCACCGAGCCACCTGGGCAACCCCTCATTCTGTATATGTATAAGTATGTATTTTGTATTTCCTACTTTTTGAAATTTTTGGCCACACAACTTGTGGGATCTTAGTTCCCTGACCAGGGACTGGATTCATGCTCCCTGCAGTAGAAGCGGGGAGTCTTAACCAGTGACCAGTAGAGAATAATAGCCTGTACCTCCTACTCTAAAAAACGTATGACATGTAGTGTAGTCTGCGTATCTTTTGTCACTTTCCTTATTTCACACGTTGGAGATGATGCTGCAGCAGTACATTTAGCTGTACCTTTTTCTTTTTGGTAACTGCATTGTGTTGCATTATATGGATAGACTCTACTCTATTTAAACATTCCTTGAGAGACCTTTAGATTGTCCTTATCTTTAACTACAGCAAATAAGACTGCAATGAATATTCTTTGTCTTTGTACCCTTGTATATTTATAAACCAGGTCACGGAGAAGTAGAATTGTTTGACCCAGGGTTGTAGGTAGTAAAAAATATATATATATTGGTATAGGCAAATTAGCTTCTCTAAGCCTGGTACTAAATTGCAGTCCCAACAAAAAAGTATGAAAGTTCTCACAAGTTACTTAACTCAGATAAGGGAGTCTTTCAATAGAAGTCTTTTATTCTCTTTGGTGTTTCTGTCTTCCTGGGCATTGAAGCAAAAAGCAGATTGTAGAAGAATTTTGAGTATTAGATGATTCACTTGAATTCAGAATAGTCTTAGGAAACAATTTGCTCTTTTAAGTCTTGGCTCAATTCTTTTGTCCTTGAGTTTTTCTGTATTCCATCTTTCATATCTTCAGAAAGTTGGAAGAAGCACGGATTCTCCACTCCCCACTCTCAGAACTCTAGGAAGAAACATTGTGAATAAATCTGAGGGTCTCTTCACTTTCTCTTTTCCAAATGGAGTGACTTTTAAAAGTATCTGGCATATGTATGTTCTTAGAGCCCTCTTTTTGATTGAGGTGATTTTCAGTGTTTTCTTGGTGAGAATAGCTAGTCCTAATTCAGAAGTAGAAGAGTATATTCTGATTCTGTGTTTTTGGAAAATGGTAACTCTAAGAGCTCAGTTCTTTTTTTCTTCCACAAAACCTCAGCTTAACCTCTCCCACTCACCATGTCATATGGTGAGGTAAGTAGTCCTTTAAATCAGTCGTCCCGATTTAAAAGTTTTCTGAAGTTTCCAACATATTTGGAATTCAGGAAGGAATAACTGAAATTGTTTTGCCTGTTTGTCTTATCTTCCTTCTTCCTTCCTACTGTTGGTGACTAGGAAGAGAAAACAAGGTGGCCTCTCACTAGAAGAAGAGGATGAAGAGGATGCCAACGAGGAATCTGGAGGAAGTAGTAGTGAGGAGGAAGATGCAGCAACAGGGCAGGAAAAAGGCATTGAGTCAGAGGATGCCAGGAAAAAGAAGGAGGATGAACTATGGGCCAGCTTCCTGAATGATGTAGGCCCGAAATCAAAAGTGCCCCCAAGTACACATGTTAAAGTAAGTTAACAGGTGAATAGGATGAATGCTTCTCGGAAATTTCCCAGATAGATTTTTTAAGTTTGCAAACTGAGATTTGAGGCTTACAGCAGAAATCTGATTAGCTGCTTTTTAATAGTAACTCTAGTAAGTGAAAAGCAAAGCATTCCCTGTGGGAGAAAACATAAATGTTTCTAATCATATCAATTTTCAGTGAGTATTTAAGTGTTTAGAGATGAAACAAATGTTAAGACTAGCCAGAAACAATATATTTGGGTGGATCTTTTAGTTTTCATCCTAATATGAAACTTATTACACTTCTTTTTTATAGACAGGAGAGGAAACTGAAGAGACAAGTTCAAGTCATTTGGTCAAAGCAGAAAAGCTAGAGAAACCTCAAGAAACAGAAAAAGTTAAAATTACAAAGGTGTTTGATTTTGCTGGTGAAGAAGTCAGGTAAGGTGACATTCACAAACTTCAAGCTTCGTTCTTTTTTTTTTTTTCTCCAAAGGTAGTTCTTTTTAAAAGGAACATTTTTCTTTTGATAAATATTTTATTTATTTTTTTGCTGTGCTGGGTCTTCATTGCTACACGTGAGTTTTCTCTTGTGTGGCGCTCGGGCTTCTCATTGTGGCATCTCTGGTTGCAGAGCACGGACTCTAGAGTGCAGGCTCATTAGTTGTGATGCACAGGCTTCACTGCCCCTAGGCATGTGGAATCTTTCTAGATCAGGGATCAGACCGGTGTCCCTTGCTTTGCACAGTGATTGTTAACCTCTGGACTACCAGGGAGGCAAGCCCCTAAAAAGAAATATGATGTTTCTAAATGATGTTAGACATCTGTCCTCTTTCCAACCTATCTTAATAATTTAGATGAGTTATATTTGAACTCAAGGAAAACAGTGGCTCCATTAATCATCAGGGATCATGAGAATGTCCTTTCTCATATGGTAATGTAGTTTTGGGGTAGTATGAAACGGTTGGCTGAACAGAAACAACAAAATGTTAAGAGTTAACTCTCTGTTTCCACTTACTCGTTGCCATGCTTTGTGTCTGGCTCTTTCTCCCTTAATTACTTTCCCTAACTTTGAAGTATAAGTCCCAATAAAACGTTTGAAATCAGGTGACAGTTGAAAGTACTAAGAGAGAAGTTTGATTCTGATTCTATTTCCTCATCTCAATATTACTTTTTTCAGTTGATTCATAGATTTGTTACTAGTTTAGAAAAACAGTACAGGCTTAATACTCTGGTTGTTTTGGATGAGAACCACATGCCTAGAATTTCTTCTTTCCCATTTTAAAAAAATTATAATATGAAAACAGTGGATTTGTAATTTAGAGCTAGAGGAGAACAAATGAAGTGCCTGCCAATCAGTAATGTTATTTTCCTTAAAGTTGATGTTCTTAAAAACAGTTAATATCTAATTTCCAACAGTTGTTTCATCTAGTGAAAATATATCTTGGAAAAAGTTTTGGCATTGTTTTATAAATGATGTGAAGGAAAAATATTATTATTTTTTTGTTGGTGGTGGTCTTGGCTCTTTTTTTATTGGAATACAGTTGATTCACAATGTTATGTTACTTTCTACTACGAAGTAAGTTACACATATATATATTTCCTGGAGAAGGGCAAGGCAGCCCTATCCATTATTTTGGCCTGGAGCATCCCATGGACCAGATGATCCTGGCAGGCTGCAGTCCATGGGGTCACAGAGTCAGATGTGACTGAAGCGACTGAGTACTCAGCACACATGCGTAGATATTCCCACTCTTTTTGTGTTATTTTTTTTTCTTCTCCCTTTTTCTTCTCAAAAATTTTACACTTACAGAAGTGTTCTAAGAATAGTATTACAATGAATATGCCTGTCATACTGATTCACCTGTAAATGTTTTGCCTCTTTCTCCACCATCTGTATCTGTATTTCTCTCTTTTTGTTTTGGCTGAACCTTTTAAGAATTGTAGGTCTCATGACACTTCACTCTTAAATACTTCATTCCTGTTTCCTAAGAACAAAGATATTTTCCATGGTGACTCAATGTAACTCTCACATCCAGTAGATTTCACATTAATACAGATTATTCTCTCAACTCGCTCTAGTGAAGGATCCTGATTTTAAATGTTCAGCCTGCTGCAGACCAATACTTTCATAAAACACAACAAAAGGAATTATTAGAAAAGTATGTTAAAAAGATAGAAAATGCAAGCTCACACTTTTAGCAATAAAATTTAACATGCAGATATAAAGCCACATTTCAATATATACAATCAAAATGAACATAAATAAGAAAAGGAAAAGAGTTATACAACTATACTCTTTTTTTTTTTTCCCTTGGCTGTACCCCGAAAAAACTTGTGAGATCTCGGTTCCCGGACAAGGGGTCGAAACCCCGACCTCGGTGCCGAAAGCGCTGAGTCCTAACCGCTGGACCACCAGGGAATTCCCAGTAACTCTACATGTTGGTCATTGAAAGTATGAGTGTAAGTGATTGATAAAAGGAATCCACTTTAATTCTATAATTGAAACAAGAAACTAAGAGTAGAGTATCAGTTCCTAATACTTAACATCTAGACACATACTTTGAAAAAGTACTGTTTATATTAATTGTTATAGTTTTTAATGTGTCAATATGGCTTATTTTATTTCTCATTAATTATCTAGTCCAAGTGGGATTGGTGACAGCCCTGCTCCTAGAGGATAATGTATTTGTAAATTACTGTTTCTGTGTTGGTGTTCTTCCTTGTCTTCTTTTTAATTTTTTAAAAAATAATATTCATCATAATGAAATCCATCTCAAAAGGCTGTATTGTATCTCTTTTAAATTTATTTTTCTAATAATTTCTTTTGATTGTCTTTTACAATAATACTGTTCTGCAACACGTTGAAAATTTTATGTCAAGGTCCTTCACTGCAGATTAATTTAAATAATAATCTGCAATAATGTAAAATTAATGAAGATGGATGTGTGAATTTTAATGCAGTCTCATTAAATTCAGGATTTTCATTTTTACTTTTTCTAAACAAAGTCATTAATAACTCTTTTTTTTCTTGCAGTTTTATTGAGGAAATAATTATATACAGCAGTATATAAGTTTAAGGCATAGAGAGTAATGATTTGATTTAGGTTCATCATGAAATGATTAGTAATAACTGTGTTTTCCAATTTCACCTTCCATGCTTCATCAGTAGTCAGTTCCAGTCGTTTATCCTGTCAAGTTATAATTAAATTTAAGTTATATTTCAATGGGAAAAAGGAATTCTGGATGCATGAATTCTCTATGTGTGGATTTTTTTTTTTTTTAATGGAAAGTACAATTCAAAATATTGTCAAACATGTTAATTTGTAGGGACTGTTCTTCAGGCTTTTATTTTTCACTTTTGCTCTTATTATTTATTTGCTTCCGAAAAATATATTCAGTCTCATCCTTGTATGAAAGTACTAAGGTTGTTGAAAACACCAAACTGGGAATTCCCTGACGGTCAAGTGGTTAGGACTCTGTTTTCACTGCTGAGGGTCCGGGTTCAATTTCTGGTCAAGAAACTTAAGATCCTTCAAGGTTCCTGCCACAGCCCCCCAACCCTCAAAAAAACAAAACAAAGCCTAAAAAAAAAACACTGACCAAAGCAGACAGATAAGCATGTTTTACTATCTAATTGAGATCTTCAGAACTGGGGACCATATGGTTAATGTTTCTCTTTTGGAGGCACTACATTTTTCTGTAGTTCATCCTTCTTACGGCACTTTCTTCATAACCACTGTACCTCAGCATACGTGATAATATATCCACATTTATGATCAGCTTTCAGTTTATCAAATATAGTCTTTTAAATTTAATGCATTAGCTTTATATGATTCACAGGTTTTCCTACTGTACTCAGAATAGTGAGGTTTTTTGTTTTTGTTTTGTAGTAAGATTTTTTTCAGCAAAGGAAGCAGTGTGTTGATTTATGTTCTAGCACAGACTCCTTAATCTAAACTGTTTCCCTGTCCTGCAGCTGTGTCATTGGAACTTAACTCTTCCAAACACTTACACTTCGAATCTTGTCCGTTGTCATGTGATCCTACTTTTATTATAAAGATCACTGTCAGTTAATGTTAACAAGAAACTGATTTTTTAAAAAAAGACCTTTTAATATCACCCTCATGTTTAAATCACAAATATTAAAATAATTTTCATATCAGCAGTAATTTGTCATTCTTCAAATTGCATTGAAGAAACACTTTGCTAACTTTGTCATAGTTTATCATAAGCCAGATCCCGAGTACTTCAAGCCATGGTGTCATTGGAAAGTTAAACTTGAACTACCTTCCTTGTCACAGATTCACCAAGATTTCCAAGCAAGCATCACTGATATGGTCTTTTACTAATGTCCTGGGGGTGGTTTATTCTGTTTAGTTTAGCAACTGATAGTACTTCTTTCTCAAAAGGCCAGAATGCCAATGAATGGAATTTTGCATCTGTTTCTATTGACTTTTGAATTCAGTAGTGTTTCTTTCAAATAATTCTTTTGATTTTGTGCTTATTTCTTCATGTTTTATATGTAAATTCTGCAGAAGTTTTTGTGAATTTGTTACTTTACTAGCTAGAACATCTCTGCAAAAAACTCACTGTGGTTTTAGCCCTGTGTGATCGAAAACCAAGCCCAGTGTGTGAGGGCTCATAGAGTAAAATCAGCTTCACCTCAGTTGCCCTTCATTTCTTTGAAATCACTTCTGTTATCATCATGTGGTTTATTACTTGTTGCATTCAGGAAAGATATTTTTAAAAAAAGAGTGTTTTTTTGCAGAGACATACAGTGTGGGTTTTTTTTTTTTGCCATCAGCAATTTAGGATTAAAAAATAATAACAATTTTACTTTCTTAGTATAAACATATAAATTTTAAAGTCATATGATTTAAAAAATGATTATAAAAATAATTTGTAAAGAGAAATGGTTGCATTTTATCACATTTTGGGGTTGTTTTTTTTTTTTTTTCTTGAGGTTTTAATTGAGAAAATAACCCTAAACTTTCTCACTGTAGTATGGTCTAACTGCACATGACTAATACAGTAATATTACTTGTGAGTACTTTGCAGTAATTGGCATATGTTCTGTTTAATGCTGTGAGTTCATCATTCATATCTTGAATATTGTGACATTATCAAATTTCTAGGCGAGTTTTTAAATACTCAAAATTCTTGTACCTATCTTTTGTTAGACCAGTAGCAGGTAGTTTGCAGGTCACATTTTTGGTAGCTCTATGTACAATTCTAGTCAAATCTTTCCATAGTTATTTCAAAATGTTCTTAATATCTGTATTTCTAGTCCAGTCCAAAATCCAGTCCAGGATTACCCCATGCATGTGGTGTTAAGAGCTCATCTGTGTGGCAGAATGTCTCTCAGTTTCGGTTGTTGCATTGTTTCCTCATGGTTAGCTTCATGTTAATCACTTTAGACAAAAATACTGCACTGATGATTTGTTTTCCTCAGCGCATCATATCATTACCACCCAGCACTGGTGCTGATGAGTTAGATTGCTTAGGCGATATCTGTTGGGATTCTCCATTACAAAGACAGTCTTTTCCCTTATAATCCTTTTCGGGATCCATTAAATAAATCTTGATGATGTGAATTAAGAATGTATTTTGCTGCCAGAAATCACACTGGGAACTATTGAGTTGTCCAACAGAGGGTAGTATACAACACTGAAGGTGAACCTCTAATGGTTTGGAAAAAATACAGAAAGAATTTAATATATCATTAGGAATATAGGTTTTAAATTTTTGGAAATCTTTCTTGGTTTGCATTATTTCCCACGTATCATACAGGATATCTGAAAAACATTTATTATAACTCTACCATTGACTTGACAGAGAGTAAGAAAAGCTGGTGAATAACTGTTGCTATGAAAAATCATTAAATTTCCTAATCAAATTAAATTTTGTGAATTTATTAATACTTATAAATATAGTTGGCACAAATTTTCTGAAAAAAAATTTTTTCCCATTTCATTTTTTAAGCAAATGCATCATGATTTTAAATACTGGATGAGTATCCAGGGAGCCTGCTGTTTCTGTCATTTGTCAGAAGAGGGCAGCCCAGTATCTATCAAAGAAACAAATATGAATAAGGAAACACTTTTTTTTCCAATAAATATACACACTCACATATATAAATATATTTTATATTCAAAGGTAGTATATATGCTTATTTGTTTAAACATATATATTGCAGAGACATATAACATGCTAAGGAAAAGTTCTCTGGGATTTTTTTCTTTCTAAACAAAAATTCTGATAATAATTGGCATGTTGACAGCATTTTTTTTAAACTTAAAGTATTTATAGTTAAATTTATGTATTATAAGGAACATTATGTAAGAATTTGGAGGGCCTGAATTTTAATTGATGTAAACTTGGTAAATGGATTTGAGCTTATCTTTTAATTTCCTGATGTCATTATTCTGCTCTTTCTGTCTTTGTATCAATTAAGAGCATTCCTACATCTTAAAAAAATGAGAAAGAACTATAATGACTGGGAAGAATTTATAAGTATAAGCATAAGGTAGTGTTAGCAAAGATTAATTTTTTAGTTTTTATCTTAATATGTTTTAAATGCTAAATTTTGAGTTTTTACCATTTTGTTTCAGTTTTTCTCCACTTGAAAAATGTGTAGCTCATTAACATTGGGGAATGAGGAAAAGTAGTCATTTTTTTTTTACCCTTCCTTATCATATAACCAGCTGAGCCAGTTAGCTCAGACTTTCCTAAATGATTCACCTTTTGGAAGAGGCCAGTCATGGAAAGTTTCTGCTAAATAAAGACTTTTCAGGAAGTTCTGATTAAGTGAAAATGAAGTTAAGATGGAATTTCTGCTGATAGCACTTGAATTAGCTGTTGCTAATGGTGGGCGTTTTCCTGACAGGGATCCCTCTTGTGTATTAGAAGTGGTCTATAATTTAACTGTTCTCTTACTTGAAGATATTTTGATAGCTTCCCCCGCCCTTCTTTTTTTTTCTGGCTGTCCCCATGGATCGCGGGCTCTTAGTTTCTCAGACAGGGACTGAACTCAGGCCTTGACAGTGAGAGCACTGAATACTAACCCCTGGACCCCCAGGGAATTCCTGCGAATCTCTTCTCATTGCTTGTTAAAACTGGAGTTCTAGACATAGCCTCAATGTACAGTATTCTGCTTGTTATTCCTTTGTGTCCTTTACCAGAGTCCCTGAGAGAAATATTCCAGTTAATAGAACTTTTTTCCCTAGTGAATATGAATAAGACTTTGACAGTAATAATTTTTTTTTTTTTTTTTTTTTAACTCAGAGGATTATACAGTTTCACAGTACAGTATTCTGTAGCTCAGGTATGGTGTTTTTTTTTTTTTTTTTTTTTTATTAGTTGGAGGCTAATTGCTTTACAATATTGTAGTGGGTTTTGTCATACATTGACATGAATCAGCCATGGTTTTACATGTATTCCCCATCCCGATCCCCCCTCCCACCTCCCTCTCTACCCGCTCCCTCTGGGTCTCCCCTGTGCACCAGGCCCGAGCACTTGTCTCATGCATCCAACCTGGGCTGGTGATCTGTTTCACCCTAGATAATATACATGTTTCGATGCTGTTCTCTCAAAACATCCCACCCTCGCCTTCTCCCACAGAGTCCAAAAGTCTGTTCTGTACATCGACAGTAATAAATTTATAGAGATTCTTTTTCCTTATACTTTTTCCCCCACAGCTTATCCTTTTTTCTTTGCTTGCTTTATGGCACTTACCGTATATCATATTTTGTTATGACTTGTTTTCTTGATTGGCTGTCCCAATGGACTGTGAGCCAGTCAAGGCAGAGACCATGTTACATCTTTTTCTGTGTCTCACATGTAACACAGTGCCTGCACCTAGGTTGCTTTTTTAGATAATGTCCACTCAATTGTCTTAGATTGCTGACAGAAACATTGTTCATATTGTGGTAAAATAAGAAAACAAAGCATACTTTACATAAAGTCTTTTACTTTCCCTGTAATCTGGGGGCACATGATTTGTATCTTCTCAAATCACTAGCCTCCTGAACTTTAATAATGCTGTGCCTTGATGTGGAACTTTTTACACTGTGGGGTCATGGGAGTTCCCTGGCAGCCTAGTGATTAGGATTTGAGGCTGTCCCTGCTGTGTCCTGTATTCGATCTCTGGACGGGGAACGAAGATCCTGTAAGGTTGCTGGTGCGGTCAAAATATTTATTTTAAATAAAGAAATAAAGTAAATTGCTAGGTCAGATGTTCTTTGGAGCAGCCATTTTGTGGAAACTTATCCTTCTAGGAAATTTTTCTTTTTGTTGATAACCTCCCATATTTTCTCTTATTCTGAAATTCCTGTCAGTTAAATTGATGTAATAGTAAGGCTAGACTTGGCTATGCTGGGGTAACAAATAAACCCAGGATGTCAGTAGCATATCACATGTTTGTTTCTTACTGGTGCGAAGTCCAGTACAGGTTAGGTAGCAACTCCATCTAATAACACATTCATGCAAACACACAGGAAACACATAACCTTCGGGGTTGCTGTGGCACGGGAAATCTGAGTAGATACATTTTCATTTAATTTATCTGTTTTGAGAATGAGTCTTGAAACTCCAGCCCTGCCCTTTGAGTCTAGAACTTTGGTGGTTTCTCATCTTTCTGCCAAGTAATGGATTCTGCTGGATTGGTTGTGGTCAGTAGCCTGTGGTACCTGGTGGAGAAGGGAATCTGGGACCTGGGTGCTCCTGATACAAACATTCAGTTGGTTTTAACCCCACTCCCCTCCTCCACCTTCAAAGATTCCTGGTATCTCAATTTCCTTAGCCCTTGTAGGATATGACTTGTTTATTGACCATTCCACATGGCTACAGCTTGAGAGAGCAGACCAAAGACCTCAATCAACTGTTAACTTGTCTGTTTGCTTTCTACCTTCAAAAATTTAATTGATATCTTTCTCTTATTAAACCTGTTCTTATCTTTTGTGTAGTTCTGCTTTTGTAAATTTATTACGACTATTTGGTAGGATTTTGGTAGGAAGTAGAAAGTAAAGCATGTGTTCAGACCACCATTTCCAAGCGAAAGATTTCACTTCTCTTCATGAACCATCTTAGGTCTCCCCAGATTCTGCCCAGGGCAAGGAGATTTAAAGCAACTTTCCAGGCCGGTATTCTTGGACTCTGCAAGTCTAAGGTTTAGACATAACTTTATTTTGTTTTTTTTCTATTGCAATGTAAGGAATCACCCCAAAACTTAGCCACTTAAGACCATTGTTTTATCATAATTTCTCTTAATTGTGGGGTGGCCGAGCTCAGCTGGATGGTTCTTGTGCAGAGCCTGTCTTGCAGTTGTACTTAGTGGCTGGGTCTGGGACCATCTTGATAGTTTATTTACTTCCTTGTCTGGTGTCTGGGCCAGGAAGACTCAAACACTTGAGGTCTGGAACAGGCTCCTTAGTTATCTCTCTCTCTCCCTGTGGTATTCCCGTGTGTTCTCTCCAGCATGGTGGCTTCAAGGCAGACAGGCTTTTTATGTGGTAACGTGACGTTTTAGAGGTACATTCCGAGAGAGAGCCACCTGAAAACTCTGTATCACTTTTCTCAGCAAGTCTTAGAAGTGCCCTTTCCCCTGAACCTCGTGAGCTGATGCAGCCACAAAAGCCCACTCAGTTCCACACTTGATCTTAGCCAAAAGGCTGAGGAGCGATGCCCACTCAGTTCCAAGGTGGGGTGACATACCCTCTCTTTTCATTGGAGTAGTGTTAGTTCTGGACAGCATGGGAGCTAGGAAATTTATGGCAACCATATTTGGAAAGTAGAGTTAAAAGATTCTCTCTAGCATTGCTGCTTAATCTCTAGATGAGAAAAAGTAGCTTAACTCCTTAGATATCAGTGTTCTTACTCATGAATTGTAAATGTGTTAGCTGTTGGTCCAGGAATGCAACCGACCATCCCCCCAAAATCGGTGTGCAATAATACCTATTTATTTGTTACACATGTGTTTCTCGATATCTGGAGTTCACTTCATCTAGGCTGGTGTCCAAGCTGCTGATTGGGTTGAGACTTGCAGCATGTGTCTTTATGCTGTCTTAGACCAGCAGCTCCTTGAGGCATATTCTTATGGCTAGAGGGAGGAATTCAAGGGACAAGTAAAAATGCACGAATACATTTAAAGCTTCTTTTCCTCTCAAATCAGTTAACATCTCATTGACCATTGAAGTCATATATCCAAGCTCATCATCTGTGGAGTTTGGGGAATATCTTCTTGGTCAACAGGGAAGGAGTGTTTATTTAGGGGATGATGGTCTAATCTATCATATAGATTCTCCCTCTGTTTTTGACTCTTGACATATTATGGAGAGATTTTCTTAGGACAGCAGTTGTTGTTCAGTTGCTGAATTGAGTCTGATTCTTTTAGACCTCATGAACTGTAGCACTTCATGCTTCTCTGTCCCCCACCATCTCCTGGAGTGTGCTTGTATTCATGTCCTTTGAGTTGGTGATGCTGTTTAAATATCTCATCCTCTGTTGCCCAGTTTTCCTTCTGCCTTCAATCTTTTCCAGCATCAAGGTCTTTTCCAATGAGTCAGCTCTTTGCATCAGGTGGCTAAAGTTTTGGAGCTTCAGCATCAGTCCTTCCAGTGAATATTCATGGTTGACTTCCTTTTGGATTGACTGGTTTGATCTCCTTGCAGTCCAGGGGACTCTGAAGAGTCTTCTCCAGTATCACAGTTCGAAAGCAGCAATTCTTTGGCACTCAGCCTTCTTAATGGACCAGCTCTCACATCCCTACATGACTATTGGGAAAACCATATCCCTCACTTATATGGATGTTTGTTGGCAAAGTGATGGCTCTGCTTTTGTCCAGGTTTGTCATAGCTTTGTTTCCAAGAAGCAAGCAACTTTTAATTTCATGGCTGCAGTCACCATCTGCAGTGATTTTTGAAGCCCAAGAAGATAAAATCTGTCATTGCTTCCACTTTTTCCCTTTCCATTTCCCATGAAGGTATGGGACCAGATACCATGGTCTTAGTTTTCTTAATGTTGAGTTTCAAGCCAGCTTTTTCACTGTACTCTTTCATCCTCATCAAGAGGCTTTTTAGTTCCTCTTCATTTTCCCCTATTAGGGTGGTATCATCTGCATAACTGAGGTTGTTGATATTTCTCCCAGCAGTCTTGATTCTCACTTGTGATTCATCCAGCCTGGCATTTCACATGGTGAGATGTGAATTTCACATTTCCCTGGTGGCTCAGATGGTAAAGGATCCGTCTCCAATGTGGGAGACCTGGATTTGATCCCCTGGTTGGGAAGATCCCCTGGAGGAGGGCATGGCAACCCAGTCCAATATTCTTGCCTGGAGAATCCCCACGGATAGAGGAGGTGCAGTGGGAAAGCCCTTCCAGTCTTCACTTCGGTGATCTCACGTGGGCTGTGATTCATGGTGATGGTCTTGTGACAGAAGTAATGGAGGGAGTTTGAGAGACATCAGACTTCCATCTGCTGCTGTTTCATTGTTAAATTAATAAGGGCTAATGTCTGTCTAGAACTGTTGCAGTAAATTTTAACCATAACGCTCAGCAGCCAGAATTTACAGAGAGCCCAGTAGTTTTTTCCTTGGTTCTTTATGCCTTTTTCTTAGATTTTGTTTCTCTCTTTTTCTTCTGCTTGTAAACTTGGTGTCTTTTTCCTTACAGGGTGATTAAGGAAGTGGATGCCACATCTAAAGAAGCCAAATCCTTCTTCAAGCAAAACGAGAAAGAAAAACCCCAGTCTAACATTCCTTCATCTGTGCCGTCACTTTCTGCCGGGTCAGGGTGAGTAGTCTTGTCTGAGGCCGAGGTGTACCTGGCACATTGGAGAAGCTATTTTCACAACAAGGGTGCCCTTACCTATAGCTCTCATGGCTCCTTTCCTGGGAGAAGGAATTCCACTGCGGTTCTGTCTTTGCGGAAATACCTGCCAAAATGGAGGACGCAGAGAACAATGCTTGCAGAATGGAGGATACAGGTTTCTTGTTTGATTCTGAGCAAAGTCCTGGTTTACAGTGTTGGCCACAGAGCTGAACATATAGTAGACTTCACATTAGACTTTTGAATGTAAATATCAGCAGTTCATCATAACTTGTAATAAAGATTTGAGTTGAATACTTCCTTCCACCCTGAGGATCTCCTAGGAACAAAAAAAAAGGTCAAGGATGACTTACAAATAATTTTATTAGCACATTGTCAAGAACTTAACAGTTTTTCTCCCTTCATACTTTCCATAGTACATGAGTTATTTTGAGCTGAAGACTAGAATTCTTTCCTTGGAAGAAGGAAAAATTTCTTTCTTCTTAATCTACATGTAGGAAGTAAAGCCAACAGTTAAGTAGGGGGAGTCAGGGCATTCGCCTCGAGAGAGGTGAACATGGGCCACTCACTCCCATCACCTGACTCCTGAGCAGAGCTCTCTCTTCTTGAGGTGTTTGTGGTGGAACAAGTCACCTATAGTTGATTTGCTGACCTTTCAGTTTGTTGCTTCATCCTTTCCCCCTAAAACGGTGAAGTTTTGTTTTGTGGTTTTTTTTTTGTGAAGGCTGAGAAAAAAATAGGAGGCTCTAAGCTAAAGCAATATGCTTTTAGCTTTCTAGTTATTATATTGTCTGAGAGGGATTCTCTGCAGACCAGTGACTTTCAGACATTATCGACTGCCACTCACAATAAGAAATATATCTTATGTTATGACTTAAGTGAAGTGAAAGTCACTTAGTTGTGTCCGACTCTTTGCGACCCCATGGACTGTAGCCTGCCAGGCTCCTCTGTCCATGGTATTTTCCAGGCCAGAATACTGGAGTGGAGTTCTCTTCTGCATTCCCTTCTCCAGTGAATCTTCCCAACCCAGGTATCAAACCCTGGTCTCCTTCAATGCAGGCAGGTTCTTTACCATCTGAGCTACCAGGGAATCCCTACATTATGACTTAGTCTACCCATAAATATAGGTATGTCTGGTGACTTCTATTTTATGTCTATTATTATGTGTAGTATATATTTTTTGAAAGAGTGTTATGACCCATTGAATCAATTTCACAATCTCTTACAACCTGCATTTAACTAATACTGCTGTAGACTACATATAGAATTAGCCTTCTGCAGGCATGTCTCTGGGTTAACAGGCTTGTATCTGGTATTATTAAACAATGCCTCTTGCATTTATTGAAAGTGTTACTGTGAAACTTATGTGGATTAAGTGCTGGATAGAAATAAAGTCAGAATTTCTTCTGCCTTAGATTTCTAGCCTAGTTAGTTTCAAATAGCATAATTTTTATTTCTAGCTTCCTTGGGTGTTTCTTAAAATAGAGATTCTACTTGGAAACAGTGTTTCAGAAAATACTGTTCCATAATTCTGAAGGTAACCGAAGGAGGGAGAAGTGGCATCTTGGCAAGGTCACCTTGTTTAAGTCACTGAGTCAGTCATGAAAATCTCACTGTATTCTGTATTCACGCCTTTCTTTCTTAGAAAGAGCTACTAGCCTTTCAGAGATAAGAAATCTGCTATGTTTTAGTGGGAACCAGAAGGAAACAGATGGCATCCTCAAATTAGGACACCTCTAGGAGATTTTGAGAACTCACAATGTAATAAAAGACTACACAGATAGTGTGAGTGCAGTATCCCTGGGATTAGTAATAATGAGGCTCCGTCACCACCCCTCGACCTGAGGGGCACGGCAGGGAGTAGCCTGTGGCAGTGAGGATAAGGAGGACCTCCTGTCAGGAGCTGAGAGCTGCGCTTGTGCGATGGATCATCCAGGGGGATAAATAATCAAATATCCCATTCCTCCCTCCGTCCTTTCTCTGCTGGGGACTCCATTTGCCACTGAGGCTCATGAAAGAAAAAATTATCCTCTACTTGTTAAAATGCAAGGAAGATTTATTCAGGATTATTGCAGTAGGTATTAACAACTGTCACACTAAGGGGAGAAAGATCAGCTTGACTTTTTATTTTTTAGTTTTTTTGGTGTCCGTTGCGTTATGATGTTGTGTTAGTTTCTGCTGTACGGCAGAGCAAGTCAGTTATGGTATCCATGCATCCCTCTCTTTTGGGTTTACTGCCTGCTAGGTCACCACAGAGCGCTGAGCAGAGCGCCTTGTGCTGGAGAGCAGGTTCTCATTATTCCCTGTCTCATACGCAGTGTCACAGTGTAAACATATCAGTCCCCGTCTCCCAGGTCATCCTGTTCCCCGCCCCCCACTTCCCCTTGGTGTCCATGCCTTTGTTCTCTGCATCTATGTCTAACTGTGCTCTGTAAGTAAGATCATCTATACCATTTTTTCAGATTTCACACATATGTGTTAATATACGGTATTTGTTTTTCTGACTTAACTTCACTGTGTATGACAGTCTCTAGGTCCATAAACATCTCTACAAAGGACTTGGTTTCATTTTTCTTTTTCTGCCTGAGTAATGTTCCATTGTATAGATGTACCCCATTTTCTTTATCCATTCCTCTATTGACAGACATGTAGGTTGTTTCCATGTCCTGGCTATTGTAAATAATGCCATAGTGAACAATTGGGATGCATATGTCTTTCTTGAATTATGGTTTTCTCTGGGTGTATGCCCAGTGGTGGGATTGCTGGGTCACATAGTAGGTCTGTTTTTAGTTTGTTAAGAAAGCTGTTTGCTGTTCTCCATAGTGGCTGTATCAGTATACATTCATACCAACAGTGCAAGGCGGTTCCCTTTTCTCCACACTCCAGCATTTATTGTTTGTCAACTTTGTGATGATGACCATTCTGACTCGTGTGTACCTCATTATAGTTTTCAGGCTTAGCTTTGAATACAGCAAAGAGAGCTGAGGATTTATGGCCAGGGAGCAGAATTAGGGGTGGGAGGATGGTCTGTGGATGGACCAGTGCTGAGCGGAGACATCAGAGGTGAGAAGATTCTGGCTCAACTGACCCATCAGGGTTCTTGTTGAAGGCGGAGCAAGGACTTATACATCAAAGGCAGGAAATAAGGAAATTGTTCATACTGAGCGTGGTCAGCTATCAAGGGTGGGTGATTCTGTTTAACCTGATTTAGCAGAATTCTTGCTAAAATTGAGCTCTGCAAGCCCAACAAGGAGGGGGGCCGAGTTTGAGACCTCATGGAGAAGAGGTTTCAAAGGAGCCTGACTAAAGTTGGATCAAGAAGAGAGTCTGTTGTCAATACACCCATACGGGACAGCATCTGGGGCAAGGAGCAGCATGGAGATGGACACAGGGGCATCCAGATGGGTCAGCCAGTGTGTCCTTCAGCAGATTAAAGAACTCACTGCTTTGTGACAGCGTAAAGTGGAACTTGAGCTTCTTTGAAATCTATAATGAAACATAACAAGATTACAAGGATATGTCTGGCTGAGTAAAAAAGTCCTCACAGTTTGTACATGAAAACAGGGACACATTTCATTAATGATACATGGACTTTGACTTTCTCAATAAATCCCAGAAGATGACCTTCAAGATTGAGATGATAATTCTTCTGAGATTTATCTTGAAAAATGTCCACAGTGGTGGTAGTTTGCTTGGGAAAAGACAGGGTCAAAAGGAATCCGTTGCTCTCAGGTGTCTAGCAGCATTTTATCAGTGCAGACGTCAGTGTGTGCTGCAGGCTGCACACACACGGCACGGAGAGTCTTCAGGAGAAGCGTCTACGGGAGATAGCAGATTGATTAAATGAAATTTATTTAACGCAGGAAAGTATTTTTTCAGTGTTGGAATTTTTTCAGTTAATAGAGGTTGCCCAGCAGAAACACCTTGTTTGTTTATTTCTCTCCTCTCTAAACAGATTTAAGCAATACAGGAAAACCAGAGCAGGAGAGTAAAACATCCTGTCCCACATCCTTTGCTAGAATCATAGGAGCAAACGTTTGTAACTGAAAATGCATTTCCTCCACATGTTTAAAATAGTACACTGCTTTGGCTTAAAAAATCCAAAGTTTATACTTTGGGGATAGAGTAAACCAAACATCCAGTTTTCACTGGAGGCAGGAATCAGAGACGACAGTTAACTCTACGGTTGGTAGAAGAAGCACCATGCTCATCCCACTGTGTCTGATTTCTCCTAGTCCTGTTACTCTAAGCACTCTATCCACTTCTCACCTTCCACTCCCCTCCAGTCCTGTTGACCAGTTGAATCCAGCTTCTGTCAGTGTTTGTGGGTGTTTGGCTGGTACATTCACTGCTTGTCTTCAACCCAGCATTTACTACTTATTTTATTCCAACAGTGGGCAGCCATTAGTCCCATTTGAGTTTATGATCCCAGCCAGAGGCATTAACTTGTTTGGTTAAGGGCTTACTGTTTTAGATTCCTCTTTATAGACTGAGAATGATCTAAAGCAGTAAAACATAAGGGTTCAAGACATCATTTTCCTGTGTAATTTTGTGTTGTCATGTAGATCTGTTGAGGAAAGAGAAAAAGCTTCATTGTTGAGTCTCAGACATCATCATGGGTGGTGTCAGGTTAGCACCGTTTGCCCCAAAAATAGAAGAGAGGATTCCTCACAGTGTCACACTCCTGGTTG
The DNA here is from genome assembly GCF_963930625.1 of Muntiacus reevesi. Classification (NCBI taxonomy): domain Eukaryota; kingdom Metazoa; phylum Chordata; class Mammalia; order Artiodactyla; family Cervidae; genus Muntiacus; species Muntiacus reevesi. The sequence goes on along the minus strand of NC_089250.1, from coordinate 216,412,060 downwards.
AAGACCTGTTGGTATTGAGTGTATTTGAGTTGTCCATCCCCAGGACCTTCACTTCATACAACAGAGTCTGTCTGAGCCATTGATCTCTCCCAAACTCCTTGGACATGAGTTAATAAAACCTTGTTGACTTTTAGGTTTCAGTATATAGTCTTTGATAGAGATCATTGAGCATTTCACTTCAAGCAACAAAAATCAAACATAACCACAGCACTGGGTTGGAAAAGTTTCTAATTTTTTATCTTAATCTCATTATTAATCATTCAGACTTCTGATGTATGTTGATTTATTTTTTAGGCCATTTTCCTTTTAAAGTAGTTACAGTCACATTGAAAGGAGCATCTCAAAGCTAGATACAATTATATTTCAAGTTTTTTGCCTGACAGTGAAAAAAGGACCTCCAAATTATTCACAGAAAATATATTAATAGCAAAAAAAAAAGACAGGCTACCTCAGAAATGTGACTTTCCCTCCAGGTTTGATGCTCACTGCCTGATCAGGTGGCATGCGCCGGTGGGCCTGTGAGTAGATATACATGATAAGGTTACTGAATGCCAGAGAAGGGCCATTCCCAGAAGAAGATAATCAGCTTGTTTCAAAAGAATAAATATCATGAGTAAGTGCTTATTGGTAATTATTATAATTAAGATCATTTGAAGAAAGTGGGCATTCTAGACATGACCTGTGATATCTTTCAGATTCGTTTTTAAGAGAACAAGTTGTGCAGCACTTCCCCCAAAATGCTCTCTCTCTCCATTTTTATACACCTCTCTCTTCCCCACCACCAGGAAACCACTAATCTATCTCTGTCTAGATTTGCCTGTTGGACATTTCATGTAAATGGAATCATACTGCATTTCTTGTTTTGTGTCTGACTTCTTTGACTAGCATGATGTGTTTTGGTTCTTTTGACTGCACTGTGTAGCACGTGGGATCTTAGTTCCCTAACCAGGGATGGAACCCGTGCCCCCTGCTTCAGGAGCTTGGAGTCTTAACCACTGGACCACCAGGGAAATCCCTAAGCGTAATGTTTTTCAGGCCCATTGTTGTGTCTCTACTTCATTCCTTTTTATGGCCGAATAATATTCCATTGTATGACTGTACCTCTTTTTGTCTATTCATTAATTGATGAACATAGGATTGTTTGCTCTTTTTGACTGTTACAAATAATACATCTCTAAACATTCATGTTTAGGAGACCTGGGTTTGGTCCCTGGATTGGGAAGATCCCCTGGAGGAGGGCATGGCAACCCACTCCAGTATTCTTGCCTGGAGAGTCCCCATGGACAGAGGAGCCTGGTGGGCTACAGTCCCTGGGGTCACAAAGAGTCAGACACGACTGAGTGACTAAGCGCACACAAACATTGATGTACAGGTTTTTGTAGGGGTATGCGTGTGCACCTGGGTATGAAATTGCTGGGCCATGTGGTAAGTTGGACACATTCTTGGATAGGACAAGGAGCCATTAGAGGAGAATTCACATGTTACCAGGAGATTCCTTCCACTGTGATTTTTTTAGAGCATGTGTAGTTCTGTATATAAGCTCTGCTGTAGGAAAAAGAGATCGGTGGGAAGCTGTAATGTCTAGTAACATTATAAAAGAAATGGCTAGATAAAAGATAAGGCAATTTCCTTTTGTCATAGTTCATGTTGGATGTAAGGAGAGAGGTTAAGACTTTTGGTTTGTTCCCACAGCCAGCTCTAAGCTTTCTACTTAGTGAGATTTCCTGTTTGATGATAATTTGGGGATTTACTTCAGTTGACTTAGGGCTGGCCCTGCGCTTATTTTATTACTGTTTGTAAGTAGATGTTCAGGACTTTCTCATTAACGTTTGAATGTGACTTTGTTGCTCTTAGCGGATGTGGTTCTGCCAGTAGGAGGTGTTCAGGAATGTGTTGTGAAAGAGAGATTCTGGTGCCACATGACTTGAGTCCATTGATACTTGGTAGGTGGGGCTCCGGGGTGCTGAATATCCTGTAGTGGTTAGGACAGTTTACACAGAGAATTTTCTTTTCCAAAATGCCAGTAGTGTCCCCTTTGTGACACAGTTTTAGGGAGCTGGGATCCTTCACTTTCCGTTTTGAGACTCCTCCAGGGTAGACATTCACAAACCGACAGTTGAATCAGATCTGTCCTTGGATGTTTTATTTGACCAGTATTTAAAAATCAGGAGAGGTGGCATAACACTTTGGATTATTGACTTTTCTTCAGAAATAAGTTGTGCCCCTGCCCCCCCTCTTTCCTGACAGCAGGAAGGAGCTGGAGCAGAGCTGAGGGGTTGTGCCCATTCCCATTCATGCTCCTCGGTTTTGCTGCCTGCCTGGTTCCTGTAGTCAAATGATTCTCACCTGCTTGAACCCCGTGTTCCTCTTCAATGGTCAAGTTAATTACCTTTTGGAGCCAACTTGTTCTCTAGATTAAGTATCAGGCTTGCTGTCTTTTCAGATTGTAGGTTAAACGTTTATCTGCTTTAAAAGAAGTGGTTTCTGTTTATTGATAGTTTACCAGATTTAAGATACAGTGCTAAATGTACATGTATTATTCCATTTACTCCCGATGGACACTTGAAGACATAGGTGCTAACTTTGTGCCCATTTCACAGATCAGAAACTGAAACTCAGGGAGGTGCTCTTAATTTGTTAAAAGTGCATAGTTGATGGATAGTGAAGCCTGGATTCCAGTCTAGTTCTACTTGAGACCAAAGCCTGAGCTCTCAGCCACTGTGCCTTATAACCACTCTTTCTTACTTTCCTAATTGACTTTTTTTGTTAAAAGTATCTCTTCAGCTTTATAACTGATGAAAGCCTCTTTGAAAGCTATTTTGTGTTTTGTTGTTTTTGAAGGGAGTGGGATGACTGATCGATCCCGCTTCCTTTGTAAGCCTTTTCCCGGTTAACTGTGACTAGTCTGGGCTTCCTGTGTTACATTTTACTCTCAGCCTTGTCTCATGAAACTGAAGGAGCTAGCATATTTTAAAAATGAGTTCCAGGTTTGTTTAGAAAGCAAAGATACCACTTTGCCAACAAAGGTCTGTATGGTCAAGGCTATGGTTTTTCCAGTAGTCATGTATAGTTGGGATGTGAGAGTTGGACCATAAAGAAGGCTGAGCACTGAAGAATTGATACTTTCAAACTGTGATACTGGAGAAGCCTCTTAAGAGTCCCTTGGACAGCAAGGAGATCAAACCAGTCAGTCCTAAAGGAAATCAACCCTGAATATTCATTGGAAGGACTGATGCTGAAGCTCCAATACTTTAGGGTTACCTGATGGGAAGAACTGACTCGTTGGAAAACAGGCTGATGCTGGAAAAGATTGAGTGCAGGAGGAGAAGGGGGCAACAGAGGATGAGATGGTTGGATGGCATCACCAACTCAATGGGCATGAGTTTGAGCAGGCTCCAGGAGGTCGTGAAGGACAGGGAAGTCTGGCGTGCCGCAGCCCGTGGGGTCACAGAGTCGGGTGCGACTTGGCGACTAAACAACAGCAGCAACGAACTCCTGCTGAGGCCTGAACTCTGCATTGCAGAATGCTTATGTGAGGACCCCCGCCCAGCTGCCAGGGCACCCGAGTAGGGGATATCCTTGTCGGCTTGTTTTAAGGTCATTTGTTCTTGCAACCATTTGTTCCAGAATAGGACTATATAGAAACAGCTTTTAAGAGGAAATGATTGATTCTATCAGCCTCACTGGTACTGCTGTTACTTTACTTATCAGCTCCAGAAATCAACAAAAAGGATTTTTGTTGGGGCAAGAAAACCCTGTACTGACTTTCACCTTCATGTTCTTCAATGGATGCTTATATTCTGCTTCATTTGGTATTAGCTTATTCTTAAATTTTTTTTTAGGTATATTCTAGTTGTTGCAGGTATAGGGTAAGTGGATTTGAAATTGAAATTAATTCTTTTAAGATTTCCCCATGAATACTTGGAATATTCTGAATTTATTACAGGTGATCTCACCTCATGCACATTCTTGATTTGAAGAGATTGTTCCAGTCCAAGCTAGTAACTGAAAGAATTATGAATGGAGAGATTAATGATATTCCTTTCCCCCCACCCTTCACTTTTTTGGGGAGACTTTTTGACATTTGGATCAAGTAATTCATGCATCTAAATGAGAACCCAAACATAGAAAAGCTGCAAAGTAAGGACATTTTTCCTTTGTAATCACTAGGATGGGATTGAATGCCTACAGCAAATACTGTGCCTCTAGGAAATGTCCCTCTTGGTTTCCCAGGTTGCCCAGAGTTGAACAAATTCTAGTGATCTTAGAAAGTCCTATCAAGGAGTTTTTTTATTACACAGAGCAACCTCCTTTTTAAAAACTTTGCCTTTACCCTTGAGTTAAAGTGGCAACAAGTCTAAGAACCAGGTACCTTTATGTGTTATTTAAATAAAAATTTAAAGTTTTTATTTTTCTGTTTTCCTATACTCTTGATTGTGCCAAGTTTCTCTTGGTATGAAATAGGAGTCAGGAAGATACGTTGGGTGCTTCTTGGCGTGTCGGGAAGTGTAGAAAGGGTAGGTAGCTGCAGTTACGACTCTCGTGAAGCCTAGTTGGTGCGATGGTAGGAAGTTGATTTGGAAAAGATACAGAGAGGCCTTCATTTAAGGAGAGAATTGTGATGTGGTAGGGGTGAAGCGGAAATATTTTGGTTATAACATGGATTTATTTATTTTAGTAGCTTCTTGTGCTTTAGCCTCTTTAAGTGTGCACTAGAGGGCAGAGTTCCCCTGAAAAGATAGCTTGTCTTTGGCAAGATCACAGGAGAAGCAAACATTCCTAAGATCAGGTATATGTCTACACTTTTCTCTAATGATATGAGATTATTCTCTTGGTATGAAATATTTTTATGTTTTATATATAGTTTCTACATTTTTATTTTATTAGAGAATTTGTTTTGTTTTAAATTTTACCATTGTGCTTAGAAAGTGGTTTTTCCTCTCTTGAGTTCTTTCATTCCCAGTCCCAGAGGCTAATCGTTTTAGCCAGTTATCAGCTATATTCCAATCCTTCCCTATATAATGCTAATATATTATAATATATGTACATTAAAACAAAAATGGACTTACTCTTTCTTCATTAATCTGCAACTTGTACTTTTTAACAGTCTTATTTTGGGCATCTTTTCAGGTCCAGTATAAACATCTACACATTTTTATGCCTGCATGATACTCTGTTGTGTGAATATTCTATAATTTGAATAACCAACTATTCCCTTATTGGTGAATAAGTCAATTTTCCAAATTTTGCACTTAGGAATAGTTCTGTAGTTATCCTTGTAAATACATTTTTTTTTTTAATGTTCTCATGCTATTATTTCTGGAAGACAGATTTCTTATAAGTGGAATTGCTGAGTCAAATGTGTGCACCTTAAATCCTTATAGATGCTGCCAAATAGGCAACAACAGTTTGAAATCTCCATTGTTATATGAGTTGAAGAGCACATTTCTGCACATCATTAATTTACTAGTATCCAAAGGTTTCTCCACAGTCATGTTAACTGATTCCTCTTAACCTACTGGTTTGTATTATGGCTTAAAATTCTACCTCCTTTGAAAACTGTTATCAGAAACAGGCTCCTCACCCACCCCCCCCCAAGAATTAAACTAGTGCTACATTTTGGTGCATTTGTCAAATGTTAGAGAAAGAATAAATTAAGATTTGGGTGTCACCTATAGATTGTCTCCATGTCATATCAAATCATCAAAGTTAATTAATTCTCAGTCGTTTAAGAGTTCAGATAAAAATCTGAGTTTTATGAACGCTGAGAGCAGTTGTAAGCCAGTTTAGGGACTGTAGTATACTACAGATTCTTTAAAATGCTATGTGTTACTTCTCTCTTTACATGTCCTTAGTGGTGGAGGTCACTATTCCCGAATGTTTTCATGTCAGTGAAGAATGTCATTTGTCCTAAGCTTAGCAGCCAGTGATTCTTACATTCTGATCATGTTGTGATACAGGCATCTTGCTGCTGTTTGGTGGGAGGTTATGATTATATACAAAGATGCATATTTGGTGAATATTTTTATTTGGATTGGGGAGTTTTTCTTATGAGAGAGGCTGAGTAGCTTTGTTCTCGTTATTTTGGTCAGGGATTGAAAATCAGACTGATGTGAGGTCCAACACTTAACTGTAGTCAGTTACTAGTCCTGGATTCTTGCCAAAACCCTGTTATCTGAGGGAACCTATGATAAATTTCATTCAAAATAATTTAAAATTTCTAACTTAGGCTAGTATTTCTGTATCATTAAGAAAATAGGAGATTCTGAATAAGTGTTAATCTTTAGATATACTAATAGTAATTCTGGATGCTTATGACCATAAAAAAATGTCACAGCCTTTTGAAAGTTAGACTTCCCTTGAATTTGAAATGCTTACAATTTCAGTAGCTGCTTATTTGAGAATGCGCAAGATCAATCCACACTTTGCATTGGCTTTTGCTTTAAACTGGGATCATATAGCCCCAGCTGCTTGCGAGATGGTGAGCTGTAGCAGGTAGGAACCAAAAGAGAAGATTTTCTCTATAGTCAGAGCGTGACATGTCTTATTTGACGTGAGAATTAGAAAGATCCAAAGGATCCCGTGTATAAAACACTCTTGATCTTGAACTCTTGTCTCATGTAACTAGTTTCAAAGAAAAGATTTGAGGGGAGTTTCCTTTAGAGCATTAACCACAGGCATCATGTCTGCTGCCCAGCTGTGTTTTTGTATATGCTGTGGGTTAATAAAATCCTAGTTTTTGAAAGCATTTCAGAAAGTCATTCTGATTTAGTTTACGTTGGACCTGTCTGGTCCTCAATTTCTCAGTCTTGTTGTGGTGAAGCCAGCTTTCTTATTGGGCCAACTTGGACAATCAGCTATGTGTTTTACGGTATCATAGAAGAATGAGCCAGGTAGAATTTCAGTACAAAGCCTTAGCTTTTGAAGTATCTGTCTTTATGAAACTGGAGTTATATATGTATTTTTTAAAGCTCCTTTGAAATAGGACTTTGGTCAGCACCAAAATGAAAGTGAAGGATCAGTGCTTCTCAGATGTAGTAGGGAAAGTTTGGATAAAGGCTTTTGCTTTCCTTACATTTATCAATCCCTAGGGGAATTGATCGGCAGTGGAAAATGGAACAGGTCTCCTTTCTCCCAGTGTGGTATGTCATCTACTTTCCACTGCCACCTTTTTCTGTGTTTGTGTAGCGCTTTCTCAGGATTCAAAGGCCTCTTCTTTTTGTGCATTTAACACTGTCGTGCGTGTCCTCCGACAGCTTTGACCATCTCTTCAGTGCTGGTGGTTCTCTGTCCGTCCAGTACTGCTTTTCTCCTGAGCTCCAGACCCATGTTTCTCATTGCTTGCTACAAGTCTATTCTGAATCCTCTTGACACCACAGTGGTCCAACATTTAATTCATTTTCTCTAAATTCTTCCATTTTACAGTACTGGAGAAATGGAGCCTGGGAAGCTAAGTAGCTTCTCAAAGAGAGCTTCTAAACTGAAGCTTCTTTCTAACCCATTTTTCTTACATTCTGGGTCACACTGCTTGTCTGTCTCTGGAGAGAGAATATACCACCGTTTCCTCAATCACTCATCCCAGCCTCAGTGCTGTCTTCAATTCTTTCCTTTCTTTTTCCTACCCTCCCCCTACCCCCAACTGCCCAATTCATTAAGTCCTTTTAATTCCACCTTCAGAATGTTCTGAATATTCGTTTATATTCTTTCCCTCTCTCTCTTCCTGCCTTCTGTTTATGTTTCATCTTCACTGACATTGCCTCTTTTCTGGGTCTTTCTTTCTTTTTCATCTGTCTTTTAATTGAAATATTTTCTGAAGTCTTTGAATAGCTTGGACTATTATAATTGGTTCCTAAATTCACTTAAAAGACTGCAGTCTTTCTTCTCATATCCACCCTGGATGCCATTGCTGGAATGAGAGATTTGGGGCAATGATTCAGTTTAGATCCTATCACTTGCTCAAAAATGTGATTCTTTTTGCCTACTATTCAGTTCAAATTCTTTAGCCTAATATTAGTGAACGGATTTTAGTTCCAGCAAACCACACTTATTTTCTGTTACTCTATTTGACAGCCAGAGAAGGGTCCTTCCCCTTTGCCCCATATTTTCCTCCGTCAGCTTATTCAGACTCCCTGTCCCCACCCCTAGGTGCCCTCATCTCTTCCCGAGAGTCTGTGGGGATCCTGCCCATTTTTCAAGCCCAGCTCTGCCCTCTCACACTCTGTCCTGATACAGACCCTCTCTCTTTGTACTCCCGTCCCACTAATGGCCCTTTAAATATTTGACCATGAAGTATAGTTATTTTATTCTTCCTTATTCATGCCTTGAAGAGAATAAAACTCTTTAAGATATTTTCTTTGACGTTGAATTTCTGCAGTTTCAATACAGTGTGGATGGTACAGATTTAGTTTTGTTTCTTAAATCTGAGAATTCATGCCTTTTGAAAGTTCTGAAAATTTCTCAGGCATTATCTCTTTGAATATTATCTGTTTGCATTTTATCATCACCTTTTAGAATGCCTGTATGTCAGATCTTTTCATTTTGTTCTCCACATCACTTCACTTTAGTATTTTTCACCTCACTTTTTCTCCGAGTTGCCTTCTGGCTGTTTCCGGTGTCCCAGTTCTTTACTTTTTCATCAGCTATGTCTAATCTATCTTAACTTGTTCACTGAGTTTCATTTCAATAAGTGTGTTTTCTTTTATTTTTAGAATTTTGATTTGATTTGTTTACAAATCTGCTTGTTCTTTTTCTTATAGGATCGTATAGTTTTGAGGTTTTCTTTTATATTCATCATCATTTTATGTGTGCTTCCTTTGTAGTTTTTGTCTGATTGTTCTTTTATCAGAAGTTCTTAGAGTTATAAAGCTGTCTTTATTTCATTTGTTGTCTTTTACAGTGGATTATGTCCCTTTGTGTTTAGTATTCTTTATCATCTTTACTAAGGTTTTGTCTGTTGCGTGATCTCATATGGCCTAGTGAAATTATATTTCTCTAAAGTGAGATGAATTCTCCACTCGGTGTCCTGGCTTTTTATGTTTTCTTTTCTTTTTTTTTGCTTTGAAGTTTCTGGAACACTCAGCTATCATAACTGGAGTAATTATGAACCTCAGCTCCGTGTGATAACAGTCCCCAGGTTCCAGTGCTCAGGAGATACTTTTTTCCCCCTTTTCCCTACTGTCCAAGCAGAGAGCAGCTTTCTTGTTTGCTCTGTAGGCTGTTAAGTGAACTTTTCTTAGTCTGTCCTTTCCCTGAAGATACATAGTTTCGTTTTATTTGAGACTTTAGTTCTAGCCTTCCACCTTTTATAAGTCGGAGACTAGTCCTGTTATCATGTGGATAGCAAAACCCAGGGCGGAAGTTATTAAAACTTCTTCCCCACCCCATTCAGCTCCTTGTAGAGCCAGTGTATCAGCGTATATTCTACCACTGTGGTTTTCAGTTCCTTCTTTGATCCTGGCACCCTGGGGGTTTCCCTTTTCTCTCTTGTGATTTAACTATGCATTTAAAATAGTATTTGCTCTTTTGGTATATTTAAATCTAGTGTTTATTGGAAAATGTTTAGGTTATATTAAACATTAATCTTGCCTGAACTGGAAGTTCATTGTGAGCTCTCTAAGGGCAGATACCCTGTATTGCTTTTTTATTTATTTATTTGTATTACTTTTTAAAAAAATGTTTCCCTGCAGCTAGTACAAAGTTGGTCATTACAATTGGCGAATTTGAAGTTACTCAAAGGAAATACTTCTGACCACGCTGAGCATAGGAAGAAATACCCAGTAACCTTTGAAAACACATTTGATGACTTTCTTTCATATCAGATATAAACTGATTCTTCTCCTATTCAAACCCTATTGATTTTCACCATTAAAATACTGTATATCTTAAATATCTGTTGTTTTTCTTCTCTTTTTGAGCTATTTACATTGCTTCCTTTGTTGGTTTTCCTTGTTCTCTTCAGAAACAAAATATCTGGGACTATTTTTTGTTACATTTTCTAAAGCATCCATGAATTTTCTTCATATCCATATCAGTCTTATTTGTTACCTTTCCGCGCCCCCGCACCCAGCTCCATGTTAATATCTGTTATGAAAATCTTTACCACCAGGTATTGTGGATCTTCTTTTTGTCTTTCTGGTGCCTCACCCCCTCAGAAATCTGCAAGACATTTCATAAATGCCATGCCTCATGGGAGGCAAGGAGCCCAGTATTCAAAACCATTGATTTCCCAGTGCTCTTTGTAGCTAGTTTTCAGTCAGGAACCAGGGCTTCTTGAGTCAGATACCTGCCCAGGATTTTCAGTCCAGGCCTAGTGAGGCAGAGGCAGGGAACTCGGAAGATCTTCCTGGGCCCACGTAGGGGCAGCGGCTGCAGTGTGTGTGGGACCCCTGACAGCAGCACCCTCAGTCTAGGTCTGTGGTGTGATTTGGGGGCATTGTTTCCAACTTCTGAACTTGCTTCTTAAATCTTCCTGGATTTTGATGAGTAACCCAATATCTTTTTTTTTTTAATTAAACTTTCTATTTTGAGAGATTGTAGACTCACATGCAGTTTGTAAAATAACAGCATTCTTGAATCCTTGACCCAGCTTCCCTCTATTGTAACATCTTACAGTATCACAAATAAAGTGACAGATAGTCGTGTATAGGTTTTGTGTGGTTGTTAAGTGTGTGTATTTGTGGGGTGTTTTGTTTTGTTTTTGTCACGCCATGTGTCTTGCTGGCTCTTAGATCCCTGACCAGGGATTGAATCCGGGCTACAGCAGTGCATGTGCTGAGTCCTAAGCCCTGAACTGCCAGGGAATTCACATAAATGTGTTATTTTTGTGTGAACAGGTTTTCTATTGTACTGTAACAAATTACCATAAATGCTGCTACTTACAAAGCACAAATTTATTGTCTTACAATTTTGTAGACTAGAAGCCCAACACCATGGTTTCACCATGCTAAAATCAAAGCAGATCTGTGTTCCTAGTGATTGTAGGACTACTACAGGCTTCATTTTCTTGCTCTCAGAACTGGGCCTTCCCAGCGTCCAGAGACCACCCGCTTTCCTTGACTTAAGGCACCTTCTGTTTTCAAAGCCAGCACTAGCTGGTTGATTCCCTCTCAAGCTAGGAATGTGTTTTCCTCCTTTCATCTCATCTCTAACCTAGCTGGGAAAGGTTCTCTGCTTGTAAGGACTTCTTTGATTAGATTGGGCCCACACTGATAATCCACACAGGATTATCTCCACTGTCTCAAGGACCATACCCTTAATCACATCTGCAGAGTCCCTTTTGCCATGGAAGGTAAGGTAACTAAATCAGATTCCAGGAGGGTAGGGAGTGAATATCTTTCAGGGAGGGGGGCCATTATTCTTCTCACCACAATTAAAATTTCATTTCTCAGAGGTAAATGCTCTGAGAGGGAGTCAATTACTGAGTCATATGGTAGTTGAGAGTGAAACTACCATGTAGGAGGAGAGTGAAAAAGTTGGTTTGAAACTCAACATTCAAAAAATGAAGATCATGGCGTCCAGTCCCATCACTTCCTGGCAAATAGATGGGGAAACAATGCAAACAGTGAGAGACTTTTATATTTGGGGGCTCCCAAATCACTGCAGATGGTGACTGCAGCCATGAAATTAAAAGATGCTTGCTCCTTGGAAGAAAAGCCATGACCAACCTAGACAGCATATTAAAAAGCAGAGACATTACTTTGCCAACAAAAGTTTGTCTAGTCAAAGCTATGGGTTTTCCCAGTAGTCATGTATGGATGTGAGAGTTGGACTATAAAGAAAGCTGAGTGCCGAAGAATTGATGCTTTTGAATTGTGGTGTTGGAGAAGACTCTTGAGAGTCCCTTTGACTGCAAGCAGATCAAACCAGTCAATCCTAAAAGAAATCAGTCCTGAATATTCACTGGGAGGACTGAAGCTGAAGCTCCAATTCTTTGGCCACCTGATGCAAAGAGCTGACTCATTGGAAAAGACCCTGATGCTGGGAAAGATTGAGGGCGCGAGGAGAAGGGAACGACAGAGGATGAGATGGTTGGATGGCATCACCAACTCAATGGACATGAGTTTGAGTAAACTCCAGGAGTTGGTGATGGACAGGGAGGCCTGGTGTGCTGCAGTCCGTGGGGTCACAAAGAATCGGACACAACTGAGCGACTGAACTGAACTGATGGTAGTTGAATGTATACTTTTATATGAAACTCCAACTTTTCCAAAGGGCCTGCACCATTTTACATTCCCACCAGTAGTGTGTAAGGGATTCAGTTTCTCTGCATTCTTACCAACATTTGGCGTGGTTGTTATTGTTTATTTTAGCCACTCCAGTAGGTGTGTAGTGGTACTTCATTATGATTTTAATTTATATTTCTCTAATGGCATATAAATATATTTCCCTAAAGTGTTAAATACTTTTTCATGTGCTCTTTTGCCATCTATATATCCTCTTTGGTGAAATGACTGTCATGTCTTTTGCCCATTTTCTAACAGGATTGTTTAAATTTCTTACTGCTGAGTTTTAAGACTTGTCTATAAATTCTAGATATTTGTCCTTTATCAGATATTGTTTGCAGATCCTTTCTTCCAATGTATAGCTGTCTTATCCTTTTAAGAAGATTTTTTCACAGGGCATATGTTTTTTATTTTGATGAAGTCCAGTTTATCAGTTTCTCCTTTTATGGATTTTCTTTTGGGTGTCAAGTCTAAGAATTCTTTACCTAGTCCTAGATCCCACAGATTTTTCTTTGATTTTTTTTTGAATGTTTTACATTTAATTTCATGAACTGTTTTGAGTTATTTTTTGCATAAGGCATGTGATTTAGGTCAAGGATGATTTTTTAAATTTTTGTTTCATTTTATTTATTTTTTGCCTGTGCCATCTTCTTCTTCTTCTTCTTTTTTTTTTTTTTTTAAATTAGTTGGAGGCTAATTACTTCACAGCATTTCAGTGGGTTTTGTCATACATTGACATGAATCAGCCATGGAGTTACACGTATTCCCCATCCCGATCCCCCCTCCCACCTCCCTCTCCACCCGATTCCTCTGGGTCTTCCCAGCCCACCAGGCCCGAGCACTTGTCTCATGCATCCCACCTGGGCTGGTGATCTGTTTCACTATAGATAATATACATGCTGTTCTTTCGAAACATCCCACCCTCACTTTCTCCCACAGAGTTCAAAAGTCTGTTCTGTACTTCTGTGTCTCTTTTTCTGTTTTGCATATAGGGTTATCATTACCATCTTTCTAAATTCCATATATATGTGTTAGTATGCTGTAATGTTCTTTATCTTTCTGGCTTACTTCACTCTGTATAATGGGCTCCAGTTTCATCCATCTCATTAGAACGGATTCAGATGAATTCCTTTTAATGGCTGAGTAATATTCCATGGTGTTTATGTACCACAACTTCCTTATCCATTCGTCTGCTGATGGGCATCTAGGTTGCTTCCATGTCCTTTGCCTGTGCCATCTTCTTTGTGGCATTTGTTGAAAGGGCTGTCTTTGAATTGCTTTTGCCCTTTTGTCAAAAAATAATTCAGCTTATTTGTGTAGTTCTGTCTATTTCTGGCTTCTCTGTTCCATTCACATGTGTCTGTCCCACAGTCTTGATTACTGATCTATAAAATAAATCTTGAGATCTGGTCGTTTGATTCCTCCCACTTCATTATTTCATTTCAGAAGTATTTTTAAAAACCGCTTCTAGTTTTTTTGCCTTTCCAAATAAATTTTAAAATAATTTTGTCAGTGTCTAGAAAAACTCTAGGATTTTGATAGGAACTGTGTTACACTTTGTTATGGACTGAATTGTGTTCCTCCCTCCCTTCTTAAAAATTTGCATTTTGAGGCTTTAACCCCCAGTGTGACTATATTTTGGGATAAGGTATTAAGAAAGTAAATAATGTTAAATGAGGTTATGAGGGTGGGTCCTCATCCCATAGGATCAGTCTCCTTATAAGAAGAGGAAGAGACACCAGACCTCTCTCTGCAAATATTAACAGAGAAGGGGTCATGTGAAGACACAGCAAGAAGGTATTTGTTTGCCAACCAGAGAGGTCTTACCTTGATCTTGGATTTCCAGCCTCCAGAACTATGAGGAAATGCATTTCTATTATTTAAGCCACTAGTCTATGGTATGCTGCTATGGGGCAGCCCAAGCAGACTAATATAAACCTATAAGTCAGTCCAGAGGGTATTGCTATCTTTATTATATTGAGTCTTCCAATCCATGAACTTTGTATGTGTCTCCATTTATTTTTATTAGCATTTTGCAGTTTTAAACATGTAAGTCCTATATATATAATTTTTTAAGAGTTATGCCTGATACTTCATTTTCTTTTGAATGATTATAAATCGCATTGTATTTTTAAGTTAATCTTTGTCTTCATTAGTGTTTTTCTATCCTACAGTCTATTTTGTCAGACATCAGTATAGCCACTCCAGCTCTCTCTCTTTTTTAAAATTGACTTTATTTTTTTCAGTTTGTTTGCATCACACGGGTTGCAGGATCTTAGTTCCCCCAACCAGGGATTGAACCTGTGCCCTTGGCAATGAAACTGCAGAGTCCTAACCACTAGACTGCCAGGGTTTCCCTCTTATTGTATTTTTAATTTTAGTGTTGACATGTTTATTGCTAGTATGTGGAAATATAATTGATATTAACTTAACTCACATATTCTAGGATTTTTTAAAAATAGACTCCTTGGGGTTTTTACATAGTTAATCTTGCAAATAGGGACAGTTTTATCCCTTGTTCTGTCTCTCTTCCCTTTTCCTTTTCTTGCCTTAGTACTCTGGCTCAGACTTACAGCACTGTATTGAATAAGAGCAGTGAGAGCAGACATCCTTGCTTTGTTCCCAGTCTTAGGGAGAAACAGTAAGTCTTTCACTATAATGTGTAAGCTGTACATGTAAAAACTGTACACTGTAATGTAAAAAGCTGTAGGCTTTTTGTATTGTAGATGCTTTTAATCAAGTTGAATAAGTACCCCTTCTATTACTGATTTTTTTCAGGATTTTTGTCATAAGTAGGTGTTAAATTTTGTCTGTTGCTTTTTTTGTTTAGATTGATATAGTCAAGTGATTTATTTTCCTTTAGCCTGTTAATATGAAGGATTATGATGATTTTTTTTGAGCATTGCTGTGATGCAGTTGACATACCATATAATTCACGCCCTTAAAATGTACACATCAGTGGTTTTTAGTATAGTCACAGAGTTTTGCAAACATCACCATGACCAATTTGAGATAATTTTCATCTCCCCCACAAGAACTCCTGCACCCGTTAGCTGTCACTTCCCATTTCCTCCCACCCCACCTATTCCTTTCACTTCCAACCTAGGCAGCCACCAGTGTGTTTCTTTCTTTATGAGTTTGCCTATTCTGAGCATTTCATCTAAATGGAATGTATAATACATGATCTTTTGTCTCTGGCTTTTTCACGTAGCATACTGTTTTTAAGGTTCATTCACATTGTAGAACGTTTCATTTCTTCTTGTCGTGTCTGACTCTGTGACCCCATGGACTGGTAGCCTGCCAGGCTCCTCTGCCATGGGATTCTGCAGGCCAGAATACTGGAGTGGGTTGCCATGCTCTCCTCCAGGGGATCTTCCCAACCCAGGGATCAAACCCAGGTCTCCCGCATTGCAGGTGGGTTCTTTACCATCTGAGCCACCAGGGAAGCCATATAATAGCCCATTGTATGGCTATCTGTTATTAGTTGGTGGACATTCAAGTCAGTTTCCACTTTTTGACTATTATGAATAAGAGTGTAAGTATTTGTATACAAGATTTTCTGTGGACATGTGTTTTCATTTCTCTTGGGAGTGGAAGGGAGTGGGGTCATATGGTAACTGTGTTTAACTCTTTGAGGAGCTTGCAGACTGTTTTCCAAAGAAACATTTCCACAAATGTACTACTTTTCCACATCCTCATCAGTACTGTTACTATCCCTGTTTTTGGTCATAACTATCTTTGGGGATGTGAAGTGCCATCTTACTGTAATTTTGATTTGGAATTCCCCGGTGGCTTATGATATTGATCATGTTCATGTGCTTATTAGCCATTTGTGTATCTTTTTTGGAGACAGTCTATTCAGATCTGCTCCTCATTTTTAATTGGATTGTTTTTCTTTTTTTTTCTTTTTTTTTTTTAATTGGATTGTTTTTCTATTATTGAGTTGTAAGAGTTCTTTATATATTTTGAATACATGTCTCCTGCAGTAGAAGTGCAGTCTTCACCACTGGACTGTCAGGAAGGTCCCCTTTACCTCTTCTAAATTTATTGACATTAGTGTTATGACCCTGGATGTGGTCTGGCTTGGTATATGTTCTGTGAATGCTTCAAAGCCTAATATCTCCTCCACCCCACTATCTTTTAAGTAAATTCCTTGTCTGTGTAAATCAGCCAGAGGCAGTGTCTGTGTCTTTATCTGGAAACTTTAAGTAATACTTGTTTTCCACTGCATCTGTTAACCTTTATTGCAACACTTGCTGTACTGTCCTTTGTCAGTTTACATGTTGGTCTGTGAACTTGAGGATGTAGGTCTTGTGTCTTTTTTTTTTCTTTAATACCCATTCTGGTACATGGAAAATAATTTATAGGCATTTCTTGGATGGATGAATAAATAAATAGATTTTATTAATGATCACTATTTTTTTTTAAGTCTTAGGTAAACTCAGATCTAAGGAGATTTCATTTTTTTGGCTTATATGTATGCTCCTATCAGTCTTAATCTTAAAAGCAGAATGTTTTTGGTTCTACATCTTGTGTTCAGCATGTGGTTGACCCCAGAAACAAACCGTAATGTCTATTCATGTGATTAGAATGACACTTCGTTTCAGTTTGTTCATGTCATATTTCACACATAGACATGTGGGAAGTTCCTTACTCATTCCACAGGACGTATTTCACAACTCCTGCTATTTCCTTTATTTCAGGTTGAGTTGTCCTCTTGTTGTAAAAGTGTTGTTTCTATAACAAGACATTTCACAATACACATCCTTGTACAGTGAACAAAAGCTCTGATGTGTACTTAGAAGCCTTGTTTTCTAGTCAGGAAGCACATGGTATTCCCTCAGCATTTCCTGCACTTAACTTTGAGTTTCCTTATGGATAGCTCTTTGGTGGTTTTCTCCATTCAGTGTAGGTACTGGGTTGCTCAGACAGGAAAGAATATGCTTGCAGTACAGGAGACTCAGGTTCGGTCCCTGAATCAGGAAAATTCCCCTGGAAAAGGAAATAGCAACCTATTCCAGTATTCTTGCCTGGGAAATCCCATGGACCGAGGTGCCTGGTGAGGTACAGTCCAAGGAGGTCACAAAGAATTGGGCACAACTAATCAACTAACACTTTCACTTTCCCTGGGTTAAAGTGTACATAAAGGATTTTGTTGTGTAACATACACTGTTATTGTTAAAGAGTTCAGGCTGTTGCTGGTGACTGCCATCTAAGTTGTGTGCAGTAAATGGAGTAGATACAGGAGATGTTACAGAGACCTGAGCTAAACATTCTGCCACTTGGCATGATATTCTAGTTATTGCTAAGGCAATTTGGGGTGACTTCCTCTCTGTTGCTTTCGGGGAGCTTTTGGGGATTTTCTAACAGTTTTTACTGAAAGGAAAAAAAATAGAACTGAGTGAACTGGGTATGGCCAGTGGGAAAAGACTTCTTGAATGATTCCTCTGACTTTCAGTTAAGAGCATATTTAATGGCTTCATGTTTTTCCTCCTTTGAAACTAAATTGACTAGATTGTACTTGAACACAGGAAGATCTTTCTGTATCTTCTCTCATACTTGGTTTTTCTCTTCTTTGCCATCTTTTTTTTTCTTTTTTTGTTATTTCAGCTAGATACCTTGTTAATAGCTATATATTGAGAATATGCTAGAAAGGGGTGAGATATAAATAAGGCAAGATTGTAGAGAGATAAGGATATCATTTTAGTTGTGGTTAGTATCCTTTCATTACATTTCATGTGAACTCAAGAATGGTGGAGAGCATTTTAGTGACTCTCCCCATCCATATTCTAAGCTTCGTTATTTTATGAGTCTTCATCTACACAGAAGATGTATTAAACAACATCTGTTGAGTGCTTTTTGGTTCCCCACAGAATTTGACTTTCTTAACAGAGTATAGGATAGTTATCACAGGAGCCTTAGTGTTCAATTCATTGAGTTACAACAATTGTATATATCCATGGAGCCCCTCCTGAAATGAGGTCTGTGTGGTGTGACTCCATCTCCCCAGAAAGCTTCCTCATGCCTTTCCTCAGGTGGTTCTCTTCCCCCCTCCCCTGGCACCTTCTGCCCCAGGCAACCACTCATACGATATGGTAGTTTTCCTCTTCCAAAGTTTGATGTATATCAATCATATGTTGTGTAACTCTTTTGTTCGTGGCTTTTTTTACTCAGCATAATGTTTTTTGGACTCACCCATGTTACTGTGTCATATTCATTTATTTCCATTGTATGAGAATATGCCAGTTTATCCATCCTGTTGATGGGTGTCGGGGTTGTTTCCAGATCTTTTTGAAGACATATGTTTTTATTTCTCTTGGGTAAATAAATACCTAGGAATAGGATTGCTAGGTCATAGGGTAGGTGTGTATTTAATGTGAAAAACAGATTGCCAAACAGTTCTCCAAAGTAAGTGCATTATTTTATATTCTTGCCAGCGTGTGTGAGAGTTCCACTTGGTCCATATCCTGGTCCACGTTTGGTTTTGTCAGTCTTTTTTTATTTTGGTGGGTGTGGGTTTTCATTTGCATTGCTCTGAAGACTAATAATGACATCTTTTCATGTGCTTATTGACCATTTGTATGCCTTCTTTTGTGAAATGTGTCCTCCAGTCGCATTTTTTATTCAATTGTTCATCAGTTTGTTGAATTGTAGGAGTTCTTAATATATTCTGTATATGTGTACTTTGTCAGATAGAAATGCTATTACTGAGTATTTCTGTTTATGTTTTTTTAGCTCACAATTATATTTGTTATTTTTGGTTGCATTGGGTCTTTGTTGCTGTGAGTGGGCTTTCTCTAGGTGCAGACAGTGGGAGCTGCTCTCTAGGTGCAGACAGTGGGGGCTGCTCTAGGTGTGGACAGTGGGGGCTTCCTCTAGGTGCCGACAGTGGGGGCTGCTCTCTAGGTGCCGACAGTGGGGGCTGCTCGCTAGGTGCGGGTCTCAGGCTTCTCATCCCAGGGGCTCTTCTTGTAGAGCACAGGCTCCAGGGCACGAAGGCTTCAGTAGTTGGGGCACATGGGCTCAGTTGCTCCACAGTTTGTGGACTCTTCTCCAACCAGGGACTGAACCTGTGTCCCTTCATTGACAGGTGGATTCTTTACCACTTGGCCATTATGGTGTGTGTTCGTTTTTTTTTAATTCATTTATTTATTTTTGTTGTGCCGGGTCTTTGCTTTACGAGGACTTTTCCTCTAGTTGTGGCGAGCAGGGGCTTCTCTCTAGTTGTGGTGTGTGGGAGTCTCGTTGTGGTGGCTTCTCTTGTTGCAGAGCACAGGCTTTTGAGCTTGCAGGCTTCCGTAGCGCTTGGGCTCAGTAGCTGTGGTGTACCGGCTTAGTTGCCCACAGCATATGGGATCTTCCCTGACCAGAGACTGAACCCGTGTCCCCTGCATTGGCAGGCAGATTCTTAACCACTGCACCACCAGAAGTCCTATGGTATGTTCCGATGAGCAGAAATTTTAAATTTTGTTCGTTTGGTTTATTTGTCTTTTTTTTTTTTAAATGGTTAGTGCTTTTTATTTCCTAAGAAGTTTCCCTGTCCTAAGGTTGAGATGGTTTCTTCTTTCTTTCCCTCATCGTTCCGGTGTGTGTGTTTAGATTTTTTAATCTGTCTTGATTATATTTAAACAGTCACTTTTTTAAGTATCATGAAAGTAAAAACAATTTAAACTGTTGCTTAAAAAGTTCAAACAGTGCAGAAAGATATAGAAAACAAAATGAAAGTTAATCATTTGTTTTTTTTTTCTAGACCTCCTCTGTTCAGTACAGTCTTCATTAAGCATATTTGATGCTTAGCATTTAATGCTGAGCATTAAAATGTGACTACTCTAAATTGAGATGTGTTTTAAGTGTAAAATATGCACTGAATTTTGAACAGTTAGAAAAAAAATAAGCAAACATCTCAGTTTTTGTATCCATTTCATTATTGAAGTGGTAACATTTTTAATATATTGGGTTAAATACAATAGATAATTAAAATTCACTTCACCTTTACATTCTTTAATATGGATACTATAAAGTTTTAAATTGTATTCGTGACTCTTATTTGTGGTTTCCATTATATTTCAATTGAACAGCTCTATTCTAGACCTTTTCCTAAGCGTTTAGTAATCTTTATATACTTATCTGTGCTTGGGATTTTTCTGCAAGTGTAACAGTTGGTTTTAGTTACATGAAGTCATCCAAACCTGTTTTCTTGAAATGTGTCATTTTTGCTTAAAAATACAAAAATATACACACTAACACATATTATGTTGTGCATATAGATTATTTGATATTTCTCTTAGTGGCTGCATAGTGTTCTATTTTGAATGTTCTATAATTTATAAAACTATTTCCCTATAGAGACATTTAGTTTATTTACTGTTTTGCTTTCTGATAAACAGTGTGTTTTTAGAGACTTCTTCATATTTAGAAATCTGATAAAAACAGTTTTCGTCTCAAATAGAAGTGGTTATTACAGCCAGAATGGGTGAATTGTTCCCTTGGTCAAGGACAGAATGGCTTCATAACTCTAATCAAAACAGTCTTAGGAGGAGCAGACCCTTTAATAAGTGAATTTTTTCTGCTGGAGTTCAGACTGCCTCTTTCGTTCATGATCAGTTGTTACACATGATCAGTTACATAGCAAGTTTAGGCTGGATAGAGGGTCACAAACAAAAAGAAGCCAGTATTCTGTGCCTGAGCTTAAGAGATTTTTTTAATGCTCACTGTGTAAAAATTGTTTTGAAAAGCTCTCCTGTTTCTAATTATTTTCCTTTTTGTCTAAGCAAAACATCTTTCCTAATAGGTCTAAAATCTAAAATTTATAAGCAGCTGTACACTGCTTCCTTAGAGAGCTGGAAAGTTCCACTGATCTGGACCCTTTGGCAGAGTGTCAGTTGACACTTTGTCGAGACTGGTGAGAACTCCTGGGCCCAGTCTTGAGCTTGCAGGTGTGCCTCCCGCCCAGTGTTGAGTTATTTGTGTGCAGACATAAAACACATATACATCTTTCTATTTATAATAGAGGGAAGAAAATTCTATGATGAATATTACTGCAGGCTCCTTCTTTGGAAGTTTGAGCATGCACGTGTGCGTGTGTGTGTGTGTGTGTGTGTTAGTCACACAGTCGTGTCCAACTCTGTGACCCCATAGCTCGCCAGGCTTCTTTGTCCATGGGGATTCTCCAGGAAAGAGCACTGGAGTGGGTTGCCATGCCCTCCTCCAGGGGATCTTCCAAACCCAGGTATTGAATGTAGGTCTCCCACATTACAGGCTGATTCTCTGCCATCTGAGCCACCTGGGAAGCCCAGGAATACTGAGTGGGTAGCCTGTCCCTTCTCTAGGGGAACTTCCCTACCCATGAATTGAACTGGGGTCTCCTGCACTGCAGGCAGATTCTTTAGCAGCTGAGCTACCCGGGAAGCCAACTTTGGAAGTAGGTAGAGTATTATCATGGCATTTTGACTTGGGCAGATCTCCCATGAAAATGCAGTTTTCAACTTGAGTTGTAGCCACTCTGTGCCACAGGGACTGGTGCGTGCCACAGGCAAAGCTCTGTATGTAACTGGGCTCTGTCAGCTGGGTCCCTTTTTCTGGTGATTGACTCCATTCCAGTTTTCTGCCTGGTTTTGGTTGCTCTTTACTTGTTTTTCCAGTTTTACCCAGAATTTCTCATTGTTATCTGATTGTGGGGGGGTTAGTCCATAAAATCTACTCCACCATTACTGCATTATTCGATTTTAAAAATAGCTTCTCTCATTATTCTCTCACCACAAGTATATGTTTAACTTTGCCATTCAACTTCAGCTATCATATATATATAATTACTTTCTGAAAACACTTTATGGACTTTGAGTAATTCCACCTACTAATACATTAAACATTTAAGGTGCTGTAGGAAAACAACTAGCCAGTCACCATGGTGAAATTTGTGATGTGTTGAAGGCCAAATAGTCCAGAGCATATTGTAGCTACAGATAAGCAACTTGGTTTCCATCTTGTTGCCAATATACTCAGAACATACTCTAAAACCTTTACCAAAATAATGCAGTAGGTGGACCAGGGTTTAGTAGGGTTAAAAATGAACAATTGACTTGCATTTTTAAAGAAATTTATTTTGACTGCACGGAGTCTTCGTTGCAGTGTGCGCAGACCTCCTCTTGCAGTACGCTGGTATCTGGTTGCGGCATGTGGGCTTAGACCAAGGCTCAGATGCGCATCCCCTGCAGTGGAAGGCAGATTCTTGGTCACTGGACCACCAGGGAAGTCCTGATATATGTTTATAAATGCCTAGATCAGTGGTTCTCAAACTGGTTGGTCTTAGGACTTCTTTACATGCATACAAATTACTGAGAACCCCAAAGAGCTTTTGATATCTGTTCTTATATTAGAAATTAAAGCTAAGAAATCATTCAGGTAGTAATGAACTCGTTGAAAGTGAAAGTATCAGTCATTAAGTCATGTCCGGCTCTTGTGACACCATGGACTGTAGACTGCCAGGTTCCTCTGTCCATGGAATTCTCTAGGCAAAAGTACTGGAGTGGGTAGCCATTCCCTTCTCTAGAATAAAGTCATTACATGTTAGTAAAAGTAGCATTTTTATGAAAAATAAGTATATTTTCAAAAAAAAAATTCAGAGGAATGGCCTTGTCCTACATTTTAGTCTAGTATTATCTCTAGAAAGATACTCAAGGAACTAATAACAATATTTGTCTCAGAGGAGCCAGAATTTGGTAACTAGAAGATAGGAGAGGGAAGGAAGGCATATTTTCAATTTGAATTTTGTGCCTTGTACATTAATTACCATTTAAACATGTAAATGATTTAATAAAGCCCTTATCTTTTCTTCTGGCAGAAAGGTGCTTAAAGTAATAGATTTTCAAAAATTATTTTATTTTAGATACTTATATTTAGAGGGGAGAAGAACCTCAGGATACACCTCTTCAATAAATTCGGTTCCCACTGTCTTTCTCTGTCATAGTCCCTGATTCTTTTCTTTTGTAGAACTTACCTCAACTTGTAAGTACATAGATTTTGTTGTCTATTTTATTTTTTCACCTTTCTTCTCCCTCACTAGATGGTTAATTCCCTGAGGGCACGAATCAAATCTGTTCACTCTTCTTGGTCTAGTACTTGGTTCATAATGGTTTGTCAGTGAACATTTATTAAACAAATGAATGAGGATCTATGGGAAACTCACATCAGTTTCCCATTTGTCAATGCTGAGCAGTTCTGGACAGTTGCCAGAATACAAATATCCTGCCCAAACACCATTTCTTTGTGGGTAAAAAGCTTCCTGCATTTGTTCAGGCTCCCCATAGATTGTGTATTAGATGAGCAATAAATATTTAGTAAGCAATTTGGAAGGTGAGCGTCACAAGAGGAGGCCACAGAATGGGTTTGTGCTCATAAACTTTCATGCATGAAGCCATTTTGCTATTTTAAAGATTTTCGTCTCCATCTCATTCTTTGATTTATGTTTTTCTCTAAAGAAAATAAACATTAAAAGAAAAAAAGGCCAAATCTAACTCTAATGATAAGGTAAACATTTCTTCCTTCCTGGATGAAGATGGCCAAACGCTTCATCTGTTTCCCTGTGGTGGCTCTTTTAGTGTTCTCAGCTCATTCGCCACTGGGTCATCAGAGGCAAGCAGGTGGATTTCAAATCCACACTTTGCTCATGAGACCCACCATTGCCATAAGATCTGCCACTGCCGTAGTAACAAGAGCTGGTGCTCTTGCTGTAGCCACTGAGGTCCACTCCTTTGCCTCAGGTTCCATGTAATATCACTATTTCTAAAAAACTTTATTCTCTCTTCTATACAAAACAACCCTGTGAAGCAGAAGATTTATAGTCATTAGTAGAAGAGCACACAGTGAACTATATTTTCATAGTGAAGTCATTCTTTTCCCATCCATGAACAGATCCTTCACTTAGGTTTGCTTAATAGGTATAGGAATGAAGAGCAGAGTGTATGCTTCTGGAAGGTACCTCAGCTCATAGCTTGTGTTGGAGATCATGCCACGCTTTTTTTGGAGCTATGGTGAGGATATTTTATAAACCAAAAATCAGCACAACTGCTGCAACAAAATTTTTTTCTTTTGTAGTTTTATTTACCAGAAAAGTCATACAGTGGTATACAGTCATACAGCATGGACAGTCCTGAAGGCATTACGATATGTGAAATAAGCTTTGTGGTTTTTTTCCCCTAAATAAATGCCTTTGCCAAAATTTTTGAAAATAATAATAATAAGGAGGTCCTCCCTGGTGGTCCAGTGGCTAAGACTCCATGCTCCCATTGCATAGGATCCAGGTTTGATTCCTGGTTGGCAAACTAGATCCCACATGCTGCAGATGAGATTCCGCATGCTACAACTGAGACCCTGTGCAGCGAATAAATAAAATTTTAAAAATAATAAATCAGATATAGTTAATACATTAAGGAGTAAAGTAAAAAAGTTGGGCTTGTCTAGGAATATCCAGGACATAAGGATGCTTATCCTAGAAGGAAGGCAGGAGATTGACTCTTTAAAAAATTGGAAAGCTGTGTTTTAATGTCTGCTTTATTGACCTTTCAGCACAGTGTTGGCTTCAGCACTCCCAGAGCTGCAGCCTGACTCCGCCTCTCTACCCAGAGTAGCATGCTGCACCACAGGCTACACAAAGCCATCACAGAGAGATTTCTTTTCTGCCGCAAAGGACATTTTTGCCTTAAAGCCTGTAGGTCAGACAGGTAAAAACAGGAGAATATAATGGTGACCCAGGACTATTTTTCTATCATCACCTAATTTGTATAGACCATACACTCCAGAAAATAGCAAGTGTTTGATGGTGGCAAAAGGACCTCTGGGAAAGAACAGCTTCATTGAATACCTGGGTTTTTCTGAGTTTCTTCATCTTATACAAATAACTTCCTGTAGTTATGGGAATTGGTCAAGACAAGCTCTTTTGCTTGTTTTTCTTAGCTGTCACTCCAATCCGTGCCATAGCTACACATTGCAGAATAGTAGAAGGAAAAGAGCAAAAAAATAACAAAAGTTCTGAAAACAAATACAAGGAAACCAGAGAAACCAGAGGAAATTGACATGAGAAATTCAGAAAGAGCCCAGCCTAGTTGAAAACTTGCCCGTGCCATGCGTTCAGATTTTTTTTTCCGTGGTATATTTATGGAGGCTACAGGTGCCCTGGGAGTTCTATTGTGTATTGTAAATGTTTCATTCTCTGAACTTTTCTAGTTCTTACCCCTTTCTAAGTTTTTGTAATATCTGACCGAACATTGTTTTGAGATGGAGTTTTTAGTTCCTGCTGGACTTCTTCTTGTCCCAAAGTAACAAACTCTGATAGCAATATCACTCTGGGAGGCATTTATGGGGACCTGAATCTGTGACTTCAACCCAGAATTTCACCTATGAAAGTTCTCAGTGCTGGGTGGTGGTTGGATATTGTCATTGTGCTCAGAACCGTGTATGTTTACATGTTGAGGTCATAAGCCCCACCAGTGGGAACCCAGCTTACTTGGCTTACTTACCTCTGTATCAGCAGCACCCAGAAGAATTTATGTTAGAAACAGGCACTTAATAAATATTTGTTGAATTAATGAGTGGTTTTAGGAAGGAGATTGGGGAAGGAGTGGTATATTTGAAAGGACAGCCCAAAATGCATCTTAACACTGAACAAGTTGAACATTCCCCTCCACCTTTCCTTATGCACACGTGTAGGTGTTATTCCAGGTCTGTTTTGGGAAGTGTTTTTAACCATGACCCCGTAGGAAGAAATATAATAAGACAAAATGCACTATTTGTGTGTAATGAGGTAAAAATATAGCATTTTGTTCCATTCACTTTTATTAAAATAAAATACTGGTTGTACCCACTAAATTGACTCATGATCCATTAGATTAAAAGCAACAGTTTGAAAACTGCTCTAAGAATGACTGGGTCTAGAATGTGTTTAAATGTTAACCTAAGAAGATAATGTCAAAAAAAAAAAGAAAGATAATGTCAGTTTGTTTTCAAAGTGGTTGAATCAGTCTAGCAGCAAGTGAGAGTTCCTATTGCTCCAGTCCTTGTCATTGGCAGACTTCAGTATTGCCATTTTCATGGGTGTGAAACAGTATGTCCTTGTTTACTATTAGATTGCAACTTTTCCTATAGCTTTAATTTTCATTTCCCTGTTACTTATTCAGTTACCTAATGGGGAGATAGTTGTTTACTGTTAGAGTACCCTTTGATGTTTTCACCTAAATATAAAGTTCTTGGACCTTGAGGTTTTTGAAAATCTAAGGAAAATTATGGACCTGCCTCCTAGAAAAATTACATGTATACTGAGAATTCTTGACTACTGTAGGACCTTCAGAGAAGAACTAGCTGGTGAAGAGTTCCCACGGACTCCCAAAAAGAGAGATGGTTAATTCTCTGTTCCACTCTAAGTCAGTTACTGTGCTGGGTGGAGGCTTCCCTCCTCCACACCAGCACCACTGCCCTTCCTGAAGCTTTCTGGAAAAGTGATATGACCCACAGCTTTGCACTGGTGGCAGAATTGGTTGGTATCTGTCAGGGGCACCAATATATATATAACATCGCGTGTGTAGATGGTGTGCTAAAGACGAGTTACAGAGCAGAGGCTGTAAATTGAACTCAACTGAAAAAAAAAACAGAAACTGAAAGCAACTAGTAAAAGACTCTGAGAATATCCAGAAGAGAGTAGGCGGGTGCGTGTGTTTTCCTACATGAGATGATAGATGAACTAATTCTATTTAAGTCTGAATAGGAGAGTCTAGTAGTCTGGAGGCCCTGATGTGCTTTGGCAACTGATACGAATTGCATGGACCCCAGTTAAACACAACATTATTTGTTTGTGTTATGATACAGTTAACAAGTAGATATAATTCTACATGGGTAATTGATCTCAAGGGGGAAATGGTTTATGCTTTTTTTGATCTGCCAGTACCATAGATTTCTTTTTTTTTTTTTGCTCTGTTTTCCCTACAACTTTTCTTACTCATCTAAGACCAGAATTTAGAATTTATCCCATTACTTTGGCTCCAAGGAACTTTATTCACTACCCAGCCATGTGATTCAGCACCCAGTCAGTGGTTGACTAATTAGATACATCATTCTCTTTAGAGTCGCTTCCAGCGCTCCCTGACTTCTACTCCAAAGTCACCACATCTGTGAAATAAAGCTGTTTTGTAGTATAAGGACCCTTGTATTTACTTTCAGAAGGGACATCCTTCCAGAAGTCATTTTTTATTTGATTTGGTAAGAAGTATGTGGGTACGTCACAAGACAGGTACTCCAAGCTCTATTGGGAGACCAGCATTTAAAAAGAAAGTATTCAAGATTCAACCAAGTAGAAAACTAGTTGTCTCTCGGTGGATCATTTTCATCTTTCGTTGGAGTATATCCATTAGCAGTGCAAATGTGGGGTTGGATAGCACAATCAACAAACATTGAATACTTCAGATTGTATTTATGAAACTCTGGCCCTCATGAAATTGACCGTAGTCAAGGAGACCATGAAGCACATCCCTATTGGGCCACAGGTAGTTGTTATTTTATTCTGAACTCAAAACCAGTTACTTCTAACGGTCCTGAATATGTCTCCAAATGTGCTCGGGGTTGGTATCCCTGGAGAAAAGATAGGAGAATCTGATAGAAGTTGAGCCACTTGCCTTTGTATAATGTGGAGGTGGTGATGGTCAGGGAAACTCCTTAAAGGTAGCAAAGGCGTGTTAAAAAAAAAAAAAAACTGGCTTCATGGTTTGGCAAACACAAGGTATGAAATTTGATGGTTTTGTTGTGTTTTTTTTTTTTTTTTTGCTAAGAGTTGGGGAGTAGGTGGGCAGAATTAAATGCACAGACTGACTGAAACTTCAACACACTTGATTCACTTCATAGCATATCAGCCTCTGCAAAGCTTAGCTATTTTGGAGCCAGTGGTGTGAATTATTTGCTGTAATAAGAGTCTGGCTTCCCGCCCTGCCCCCTCCCGCATTGGAGAAAAGAAGCTTGTATGCATTTTACCCAGCTTGGCAGTTCTCAGACTTTTTGTTTTCAGGACCTCTTAGCGCTCTTCAAAATTGTTGAGATGGTTTAAAACTGCCATTTATAGTGTAAAAAGTTAAAACTGAGAACAGCTTTAACATATTTATTAATTCATTTTCAAATAACAATCATGAACTCCAATACATGTTAACATAATATAAATAACTATGTTTACCAAAAAAAATTAGAGTCCTGCTGTGATTTTCTCTCTTTAACATCTGGTTTATAGAAGATTGACTTCCCAGGTGATGCAGTGAAAAAGAACCCGCCTGCCATTGCAGGAGATGCCAGAGACATGGATTTGATCACTAGATTGGGAAGATCCTCTGGAGAAGGACATGGTAACCCACTCCAGTATTCTTGCCTGGGAAATTCCATGGACAGAGGAACCTGGTGGGCTGTAGTCCATGGGGTTGCAAAAAGTTGGACACAGCTAAGCACACATGCATATCTTAATAGAAGATAACTGGATTCTCAGATCTGCTGCTCCATTCAAGCTGTTTTAAAATATGTTACTTAGGTTGAATTATATGCAAAAAAGCCAGTCTTATACAGATACATAGTTGGAAAAGGAAGTATTTTTTCTTTTTTTGCTTGTTTGTTATTGTTTTTTATTGTTATTATTTTTTTTCCATTTATTTTTATTAGTTGGAGGTTAATTACTTTACAATATTGTAGTGGTTTTTGTCATACATTGACATGAATCAGCCATGGATTTACATGTATTCCCCATCCCGATCCCCCCCCCCCCCACCTCCCTCTCTACCCGATCTCTCTGGGTCTTCCCAATGCACCAGGCCCGAGCACTTGTCTCATGCATCCAACCTGGGCTGGTGATCTGTCTAAAAATATGGAACGCTTCATGAATTTGCGTGTCATCCTTGCGCAGGGGCCATGCTAATCTTCTCTGTATTG
Source organism: Muntiacus reevesi (assembly GCF_963930625.1). Taxonomy (NCBI): domain Eukaryota; kingdom Metazoa; phylum Chordata; class Mammalia; order Artiodactyla; family Cervidae; genus Muntiacus; species Muntiacus reevesi. Next base: position 216,382,892 of record NC_089250.1, on the reverse strand, counting down.
TTCCAATTTTAGTATATGTGCTGCCGAAGCGAGCACTCTTTTTTTTCCTATATTTTTTTCTTGTTTTTCCTATTAAGAAAGGAGTATTTTAATAGCTATTTGGATCATTTTGGATATTGTTCTGTGGTACTACACCAAAATATGACTAATGATAGTTTTTTTTTCTATAAGAAAGCATTACAACTTTTTTTTGCTATAGCAAAACTGAAAAGAGCCTAAATACCCAGTAATATATGACTAATGAAATATAGTGTATCTACACAATGGAATATAATGTAGCTATTAAACCCTAAGATCAGTATGTACTTACTGGGAAAGCCTTGAAGTACCTTATTTAAAAACAAAAACTACAGAAGACTAGAAATGGCAGTTTAGTGAGGGATAAGCCAACAGGATCATAGCTCCTTGGCTTCAGAGTCCAGGTCTGCTACTTCTGGTTACAGAGCACTGAAAAGCGTCTTAAATTTCTCTGTGCCTCTCCTGCTATCCTTTGCTTTGGGTGTACTCTCTAGGTGACCCTTACATTTCTGAAACTTTTAGCTCTAAATAACGGTCTCAATCCAGCAAAAATATCCAGGACTCGCACATCCCCAAAACCTACAACAAAAGAGAGAAAAAGTTCTTTTGCCTTCGATAACTAGGAAGTCACTGGGGACCTCCACCAGGTGGTTTCAGAGGAGGAGTAAGACAGTCCAAATGCAGTGGAAGAAGGCAGGAGCCAGGGTGTGTGAGGGATGCAGCAAGTGAGGGCAGACTCTTGGAGCAACTACAAAGGGAAAAGCTAAAATAGAAGAAGGAGGTGTATCTAAAGAAGTGAGATGCTGAGGAGGTAGAAAAGGATGGGTGGAATCTTCAGCTCAAGGAGTGCATTAGTTTTGGAATAGAAGCTACCAGAGCACACGTGCGGCCCTCCCAGCTCCTCCCAGTCATCACAAGGGGGTTAAGGCAGAAACGCAGACCACAGCATCAACTACCAATACAGATAAAGCCCCCGAGGGGGTGAAGATTTGTACCTTCTGCACTTACCCTCCCATTGTAAGATTCAGATTTATGCGTCACAGTGAACATGTCAACCGGCCTCCCCAGGCCCCACTGCCCTCCCCTTTCCACGTTGATGGTGCAGCTGGTCACACCTGTGACCCATCCTGTGGCCCATATTTAGCTGTGTTTAGAACTCCGTGTCTTCATTGGTTTGTTAGTTGCCATTACAACTTTGTCTGAGTAGAGTTTTTGAGTTCTTGCAGCTCAGTGTCCGTCTATTTCTGATTGGTGTTGGCGCTAACTCAGTCTGTCTTTAAATAGTCAGGGAAGGAACGCGTTCTGTGCGAGCGCTTCTGCAAGGCGCGCTAAACGGGCTTTCTGTGCTTAGAGCTCGTGTGCTCTGGTAGCTTCTGCTCCAGAACCAGTGCGCTCCTTGAGCTCGGATCCCACCCGTCCTGTTCCACCGCCCCAGCAGTCTCACTTCTCCAGGTGCACCCCCTCCTTCTATTGTAGCCTTTCCCTTGTAGTTGCTCCAAGAGTCTGCCCTCACTTGCTGCGTCCCTCGCACACCCTGGCTTCTGCCTTCTCCCACTGCATTGGGACTGTCTTACTCCTCCTCTGAAACCACCTGGTGGAGGTCCCCAATGACTCCACAGTGTGGGAGACCCAGGTTCCATCCCTGGGTCGGAAAGATTATCTCGAGAAGGAAGTGGTTACCCACTCCAGTATTCTTGCCTGGGAAATCCCATGGACGGAGGAGCCTGCTGGGCTACAGTCCATGGGTTCGCAAAGAGTCTGACATGACTGAGCGACTTCCCTTTCACTTTCACTTTTCAGAGTACACAGGCATAAAGCCACCACATGGGGAGAATGGCCTGGAAGTTAAGAGAGTTCCTACTTGATTGTTCTTAAAACAGGAAAGAGGAGATAATGTTAGGGACTCAAGGAGTGTGGTGGTGGCTGGAACAGTCTCTGGGAAATGGGAAAGGGGAGTTCCCTAGAGTCACTCCCCAGGACTTCTGAGCAGCTTTAAGAGCAGGTCTGAGTCTGGAAATCATAGATCTGTGGGATCAGTGTGACTGTGATCTTCCCTGGAAGCCTCAGGAGCAGGATTGCAGGCATAGCACGTGTCTTCGGGTCCTTGCTGCTGGCTGTCTCTGAGGACCTCCAGCACCCCGAGAGTCAATGACTAGATAGATCTGCCCTTCCTCACTGTTCGCTGCAGGCAAGCTCCGGTAGGCAGCACATCTGTCAAATAGAGAGAATGGTACATATAACTCACCTCATAAAAAAGCAGCACCTTGATTTCCCTGTTTAAAAACATAATACAAAACATTGACGAGCACAACAAAACATACGGTGGCTTTATGCATTAGCATCTAATTCATCAGCACACCAAATTCAGATACTTGGATTTCTTTATTTAATACACAAAGTTCTCCAGTTGTAGTTTCTTAAAACTTAGTTGCAATGTGGAATCTGAAAACATATCAGTAAGCATTTTGTACTATTACATGAAAATCTTTGGTCTCACTTGCATTTTGAATGATTTTTTTTAATCAATATACATGATTTGTAACACCACACACTAGTCATTTTAGGCATTTGTAAAATGCTAGTTCACTGGATTACACAGAGCTAATGTTAAAAAAAAAAAAGGAGCTAATGTTGACTGATTTCATTAACAAGTTGCATTCATTAATATCACCACCAATCTCATCAGAAAGTCTTTAAGTACTGGGAAACTGTCCAGCTCACAGTGGTAGATCCAAATTTTCCAGAATTTGAAATCTCAGAATTTTTCATTGGCAGCAGATACTGTCAGTTATTCTCCTTCAGGTGAAAGACTTCGTTCGTTTTTCAGAAATGAGAAAATATCTACAAAGTACCCAAGTATGAGTAACCATAGTTTATCTGGAAAAGCAGATCTAGCTTGCAACTCGGTTGTACAAATGCTTTTCCTAGAGACCACCACTCTTGGCAGGAGTGCTTACTTCTTCTTAAAATGGAATATTAAAAAGATATCTATTAAAGAATTAAGGTTTAATAAGTTAACCTTATTCTAATAAAATTATATTTATTTCCCTACAAATGCAATTATAATTGTATATAAAATATTTATTTCCCTTAATTTTTATGGCTTTTGAGTTTTCTTTTTTAATAAGAATAAAGTTCTTATTTTAGAATAATTTTATAGTGAACAATCTGAATAGTTTCTTTCAGAAAAGTTGCTAAAATGATACATGTATTTTTAATCCAGTTTCCCCTAATTTTAACAATTATATGACCATGGGACATTTGTCAAAATTAAGATATCAACAAGAGGACAAAACTTAACCAAATTCTAGATTATATTCCAATTTTCCCATAAGAGTTCAATCCAGAATATCCCATTACATTTAGGCAGCAATATTTTCTCCACCACTTTTAAGGAAATAAATTTAAGATTTATGGAAGAGTTGCAGAGATAGAATGGAGAGTGCCATGTACCCTCCACCAGCTTCCCCTAATGTAAACATCTTGCATGATAACAGTGTTCGTTCAAAACTAATAGACCGTCAAGGCCACAACATTTTTATACCATTAAGGGGACACTTCCCCTGCAGATATGTCTTAGATTTGGGGAGGGCCTCCACATCTGTGAGCCTCACACTCTCATGACTTCAAGTGTGGAGCCAGGCAGACCAGGGCTTTGTACCCCACCCCAGCCGTTTCCAGGAGTGTGACCTCCCTAATCTCAGCTTCCTTCTCCACAAACAGGCAGATATAATGCTTGTGATAGACACACAGCAATTTGCTGCTTTGTTCTTAAGTGAAATTGCATTTTTTTTTTTTTCTTTCTTTCTCTATTTTTTTTAACCTTTTTTTGACCTGGTCATAAGGAATCCTTTTGGCAAAGTGTTGTGCTAGCGATAGAAAGAAGAAAGGAAAAGGTCTCTATTCTCAAAGGACTGAATTCCTTGTGAGGAAGAGAAGTACCCCTCCAACTATGACAAGTTATTCTTTGCTTTAATTTTATTTATTTTTGGTTGTGCTGGGTCTTCAATGATGCCCGGGCTTTTCTCCAGCTGTGGCAAGTGGGCTTAGTTGTCCCATGGCATATGGGATCTTACTTCCCCCACCAGGGATCGAACCCACATCCCTTGCATTGGAAGATGGATTCTTTTTTTTTTTTTTTTCTTTATTTGCATATTGGAAGGCAGATTCTTAACCACTGGACCACCAAGAAAGTCCCTGTTAAATATTTTTCTTAGGAAAAATAGAGGTGTATGATACCAACTGAAAAATTTAGGAAATCTTTGGTAAAATTAAAAATACACATATTTTTATTAGAAATTAACAAATCCAAGTAAGAGAAAGAAATATGAAGATTGCCCATGTATTAAAAAAAAAAAAAAGAAACCTAAGAAATTAACATTGGTATATGATTAACTAAACAGCAGACATTATTCAAATTTCACCAGTTTTCCCACTCATAACCCTTTTGCGTTCCAGAATCCAAACTGTGATTCCACCTTGCACTCAGTTGCCATGTCTACATAGTCTCCTCTGATCTGTGACGGTTTCCAGTCTTTGTATTTCTTGCCTTGACGCTGTTGAAGACTACTGATCGTGTATTTTGTAGAATGTTACTCATCTGAGTTTTCCTCATGATGAGGCTGGGCTTATGGAAGTTTAGAAAAACTGCCCAAGAAGTGGCATGCCCTTCTTACCACACATGATGCCAACTTATTACTAGTGATGCTAACTTTGATCATTTGGTTAAAGTGGAGTCTGCCAGGTTTCTCCACTGTAATATTTTTATTTTTTTCTCTTTACCTTTTTTTTTTTAAAATTGCTTTGTTCTTTCAGTTTTTCCAAGTCACTTTGGATTTGTGTTCTGTTGATATTAACAAAGGAATATTGATGCTTGTTACTGAACCTGAGCTCCCCAAATGCATTGTGGCACCAACCACTTGTTACTCTGGAAGGTTAGATGAGACCATCTGCATTTTTCTAAGGGAAGCTCAGTCACTTTTCGGGGGTGGGGTGGGGAAGTCCTGATGACTGCCTGGATTTTCAGGTCTTTATTAGGCAGCAAAATACGACCTCAGAGGAGAGGAATGGAGCAGGGTTATTTCCAGAGTCTGGATGGCATGCGACTCTCTTTCATAGAGAGTGTTGGCATTTTTTTTTTTTTTGAGTGGAAGTTTTTAAGAGTTATCTTAGAAGATTCAAGTATACACAGTGTAGAGCATCTAGAAATTTTGTAGTTTATTCTTATTTCCTTCATCCTATCTGTCCATGTGCTACTATGTGCAGTAGATCATTTACTCCCAGAGAATTCTGGCAAATTAGTATTCCTGGTTCTTGGGCTATTTAATTTATATTTCACCAGGAGCTTTCGGAGCACAATCTCACCACTGTTCTGTTATTAATACTAGACAGACTAGTAAGCCCTGTGTCCTGCAGAATTTAAGCAAGGCAAATCCTCATGGAAGATGGATTATGAATGCTGAAATTTACATTTGAGCCTGTCATTCAGTATTGCTCACACTGTCATTGAGTTCTGTTATTTTCTCTTAATGAACATTTCTGCTTTCTTGGGTAGAAACCCAGAAGCCTCCAGACCTTATTGCAAGAAGGCCTTGATTATTCCCTGGTGCAGCTTCAGTGCAGTCACTGATTACTTGACCAGGTCTTATGGCGGCCAGACACAAACTTAGGACCAAGTAACATGTGTCTTAAAAAGATCAACAACAACAACAAAAAATCAGCAGTTCCCAAGATTTTAAAATTTACTCTGTCACGTTGCTTATATTCCTACTTCCACATTAGTCTGCCTCAAACCAGTCACAGTAGGAACAGATTATTTTAATCTCCTATTACCAAGTCTCTCACAGTTTTTAGGGACATTCTTTGTAAATTATATTGTTCCTAGACTCTTCTTAAAGATCTTTATTTTCGTTCAGAAATGTATTTTGAGTAGTCTTTCATTCAGCTTTCCTTTTCTTTTTTGCTTTTCTTCTCATGTGAATATATATATATATATCTACTATAAAACATCTGTACATGAGCTATAATACTGTTGATTGGTTATGAATTATATTGTTGTTTTATAGGTATTTTTCTAATAGGCATTCTTCCCATGATTTTGTGGTTTAAGTCCCACTTCCTCTGTTTCCTTATTGAGGTAAATGAAATTCATGTAACATAAAATGAACCATCTTAAAGCATACGAATCAATAGTATTTAGTACAGTCTCATTTTTGTGCAGTCATCACCCTGATTCCTTTTTTACTGTTTGTGTGTAGCAGTGAATAACTTGTATAGGCCTCCAAAGCCTTGTATATGCTGACAGGGCAAGCTTTTCATTGGCTTCAGAATTTATGCCCTAGTACTGGAGGTTAGTTAGTTAATTGTTAGTTTCATCCAACAGCCAAGCAATTGGTCCACTGGGTTTTAAGTTACTTGGGTTTTTGCAGCACATTGTCTTACCATAATTGTCCTACCCCTCTTATTTAAAGAGTGCTAAACTCGTTCCTGCTGCTTTAATTTGGGGATAAGGAGGAAGTTGTTTCTTACTGAGATTCTTGAAATGTCATAATTAAGCAAATGCTTTTTAAAAATTCTGTAGGAAATGTCGCATACTCGTCTGCTGCCCAGTCTATACAGTTATCAAATCATCCACCAAATTATTTCCTTTTCTTTGCCTCCTTAGGAAATTAGCCATGCATGAACTGATTTTGCATTTATTAACTGATTTAGAGTAGTACAGCAGAAAAGGGTAGGGTTAGTCAATATTAGGATATTGATCATTTTTAGCTCATCAGACCACCTTTGAGAATTCTCCTTAGTGTACTAGCTAGGGCAGTTCCAAAGCTTATTGCTTAGTTTCTGTTTGGAAGCTTTTAAAATAATTGAAGTAGTGATGAAGTCATGACCTCCTTCCCAGGCTCTCCTCATGTATTCTGGGGGCTCATGCTTCCCTAAAGACTGTTTTATCATAGACATATATTTTCCCTAAAATTCCTGTCCATCTTGGAACAATTTCATTAGAGTTTGCTTCTCATCTACATGATGTGGTCCAGCACGTTTTTTGCTGGAGAAAGATGGAATCAACACATCAGTGTGAAGGAATTGTAGCCAGGCTGTACCCAGGCTACTTGAGGACTGCTCAAAAGTAGAATCCTCAACAAAGGAACTGCCATGAAACAAGACAGAATGTGTGCACACAGAGAAGACTGACTATTTAGTGCTACCTTTGTTTGGTTATCTAACCAGCTAAAATGTGAAAGGGTTTTGCAGAATGTTATTTGGAAACATTTATTATCATGCAGTAGAGTCTGAATTCAGTGTAGAGACTTTTTCTAGTTTTCAAGCCAGTCTCCCATCTTCCTAAGAACAACCAGAAGTTGGAGCTTGTGGGGAATGCTCACTGATGGACTAGACCTTGAATCTTGTCTGTTTGCAAGGAGCTCAGCACTCGGTGTCAGGGACACATCTGTCCTCCTTGCAGCAGACCTGCTCCCTGGGGTGGCGGGAGTGCCATTGCCCCTCAGGCAGGGTGTCTCAGGCCCTGTTCCCCTCACGTTTGGGCTGGATAGTCCCTTGTCGTGGAGCACTGGCCTGTGCATGGCGGGCTGTTCGGCAGCTTCCCCAGCCTTTGCCCACTTGATGCCAGTCATACCTCTTCCGTCTCCCCAAGTGATGACCACCCAGAATGTCTCCACACATTGCCAAATGTTCCCTGGGGGCAAAATTGTCCATGATTGAGAATCATTGATCTTAGGATTCTTCCAGAGGCAAGATGAGGTTCCTGACTTTAACCTAACCACCTAACCTCAAAATAGTTTTTCTTCTTCTCCCAAATAAGAGCCTAGAGAAAGAATGCCTCTTCTGCTTTCATGTGCAGATAGAGAAACAGGCACTCTGATACGCAGGAGGCAGGAGCCGAAGGAGTCAGTCAGAAACTACTGTGTATGTCTTTGACAGCCCTGGGGGTGGGAAGTGATGAGCCAGCAGTGATCACCTGCCCCTCTTGTTTAATTAAACAAACTTGTACAGCCTTTCTGTTAACGAGTCAGCTGGTAAAGAAAACGCTCTTTCGCCAAAGCTTTTAGGAAGCAGAGACACAGCAGAGTTGTGTACACATAAGTTCCTGTTATTGTGACTTTCTCAGTGAAAACAGAAGTGCCAGCATCAATTTGTGACTACTGTGAGTAACGGTTGTTCAAAGCTCCAAGATTTTCTTCCCAACAATAACGATTAGAAAGCACCACTATTCTCTGCATTTTATAGTAAAAAATAAATTCTAATGTCAACAGAGGATTATAAAACCCCTAGTGTAGCAAACTCCACAGATTGGTCCTGTTAGTGAATTTTGTGGCAGCATGCCAGCAACTGGGAACATCCTTGGTGTGGCCTGTGATATTCAGGCACTTAAAGTGCGTATTAAAGTGTTTAGCTTGAATGTGTGTGCTATACAGGTGTTAGTGTAGTAGTGTAGTGTTAGTTATGTCTGACTCTTTGCGACCCCATGGACTGTGGCCCACCAGGCTCCTCTGTCCATGGGATTCTCCAGGGAAGAATACTGGAGTGGGTTACCATTCCCTTCTCCAGAGGATCTTTCCGACCCAGGGATCGAACCCGGGTCTCCTGCACTGTAGGCAGATTCTTTATCGTCTGAGCAATGGGGAAGATCCAGAAGCCATGAGTAAAAATTAGACCTAGGGTTTACTCCCTATCCAGCCAGGGGGAAGCCACACCCATAGGTAAGAGCCACATATCCAGGAGGTCCCGTTTGGAGCAAACCAGCGTGACTGAGGGGTCCAATCCCAATGAGTGCCTGGCCAGGCAAAAGTAGGACCTGAACTGGGGTTGGAAAATACAGGAATGATTGTAGTGCATATTTCTTAGGGAAGAAATCCCAGTTGTTTCCAGTCATTATCATTAAGTTGTCGGCTAGCTTCTGGAGATGGCTCTATTTGTTCCCAGCGTATGGGAGCATTAGATAATAGGCGTCCCTTTTTAGGAGTTAGCCATATGACCTCATCCCATATTTGATAAATATCAAGTAGAAAACCACCATATCTAGACCCATTTACCTTCTTATATGCAGCAAAATAGTCATTAAACCAAGTTAAAACATAATCAAAATTAAAAGTTATATTATGTCCATAGTTACATCAGTCCATCTTAGGATTGTTAGATGTCATCAGATCAAGAAGAGGAGTCACATATGATTGTTGTTGGTGAAGGTTTTTGCAGAGTGAAGAAAGTCCTTTTCTTGAAATGGAGAAACGCACCATGTTATACCTTCAATTGATTGGGGGGGGGCGGTGTTCCACAGACCCAGCAATTAGACCGATTGTGGAATGCAGCGTAGGAAAGAGTCCAGGACAGGAAGGCGTTGTCTTTAGGGTCTGGTGGCAGACTCAGGACTTTTGGAGTCAGCAGAAGCAGGCCCACATAGATTATCAGGCCCATCTGAAAAGTAAAAGGTGAGAGCATTAAAAAAAAAAAAAAAAGTGAGAGCATAGAGGATGAAGACATAAAATGACATTGTTTCGTTTTGGCCAGGGTGCCACTTTTTAACTTCACTGTGGTTTCACCCAGGAATCAATTCCTTGCACCTTGACAGCTGTGGGAGAAGAAAGAATAATCTGGAAAGGGCCTTCCCAGAGGGGCTCGAGAGATTGGCCTCCAGACCCCAACATCTTTGTCAGGACTTCTGTGCCTGGCTCAGACAGTGGCGTGTTTGACTCAGAGGCGGGGTCAGGATTCACCTCCCGGAGTTTCCACAATGCCTCTTGAGAGGCTAAAAGCTGAGTCACATAGTTAGTTAATTCTAGGACTTCAGGGTCTATAACAATGTCTATGTGTAAAAAGGGTCTTCCATAGATACATTCAAAGGGGGACCGTCCTTCCTTTTTAGAGGCAGTCGGAGCCCTCTTTAAAGCTATGGGTAGAACTTTAAGCCAATTGTCCTGAGGCTCTTGAGTTAATTTACGCAGATATCTCTTAATAACGTCGTTAGCCTTTTCTACCTTTGCTGAAGATTGGGGTCTCCAGGAACAATGTAACTGATATTCTGTTCCTACAGCTTTCGACACCCCTTGAGTTACAAGTATTAGGAGTTAAGGAAATGCCAGTAGAGTTTTAGAAATGAAAGAGACCATGGGAATGGACACTCAGAGAGGCTGAGGAGTGCCTGCGGCTAGGTCTTAGTTGCTCCACACTACCTCCCAAGCAGGCTGCCGGAGAAGAGCAACAAACCGAACACAGAAAGGGAGCCTTGGACGTGGTGGCAGATGCAGAACCCCAGAGGCGGGGAGAAAACACAGCAGCTTTACTTCCTCCAGAAATGCTGTGGCTGCTTTTCCTTGGCGCTGTGGAAGGTATGTCAGGACTGCTGGTTCAGGGCTAGGAAGGGAGGGTGAGAAATCAAGTCCTTTTTTTCTCTCCCTCTTCCCTGTTGCAACCTGCTGTTTGCAGTAAGGCCACAGAAGTCTTCTCAAGGCTTAAAAGACAGCAACACCGAGTGCATGGGAGCTTTACTTATAATACCCCCACTGAGAGGTTTTACTTTGGAGTTTTGCCTTAAGCTCCCTGCTAATCCAACTAGTCACATATTTTGGAGAGAAACTCCCTGTCTTCTTTTGACAGTGCAATGATTGCTCAATTATTCATGACTGTCCTCCTCAAGGTATATGCCAGCTCAGTGTTACAGAAGAAAGCCTTTCTGAACATTATAGCAAAACCAATTGGGTTTCCATAGGGTTACTAATAGATTTGGGTCCATTTTGGACTGTGACCAATAGTTCACAATTAGGAACAGCAGCCCCCAGGGAGAATTGTAGCTGATGCTTTGTGGTGGCAGGTGGAGGGGCCGGCAATTACTGCTGAAACTTGCCTAATTTACAGCTATTAATATTTACATAAAAATTCATGTAAAAACTTGTGCCTCGTTGGTGAAGCCCAGTGAGGTTATGCGTAGCACCATTAGAACATAATTACCTGGGAACAGAAAAGCATTTAGAAAGTGCTCTGGGAGAAGAAGCCCCATGTTTGGCCATTGTGCCTTTCGACCAAATGTAACACCAGCCTGAGAAAAGAATAGTCATCGTGAAAATATTTTCTTTCCTTCCAAGTCAGGAAACAGACTCACAGTGGAGTCTACCTCTCCATTCTGAATTTTGAGATGTGCAGGAAACTAGCAGCCCTTACCAGTTGAGGCTTTCCTGCTGATAAATCACCCTGAGGCCACAGTGACCTGTCTTGTTAATGAGTTAATGAAGAATCTTGGTCCTTGCATTGACCCTTTCCTTAGAAGCTTTCTATGGAGTTGAAACATGCCACTAATTTATGAATTAACTCTTACTTGGCAAATGAGAAACAGAAGAGGAAGAAAAGAACCTGTACTGCAGAGAAGCCGAGTCCACCAAAGCAGCCTCAATTTCTGAAAATGTTTTACTTGAACATTCATTTCACTTGCAGACAGAAATAGCGTTAAAAGAATTATTTTCCTCTTACTGCAGAACCTTAATAAAGCTGGTCTTGTTTTTGTCATGTTGCATTTTACCCCAAGGCAGTGACGTTTTATTAATTTTTTTTTTTTTTGGCAGTGACGTTTTATTGAAGGCTTTCCCCACCCATTACTCTGACTAGAAACTGCTTTGAACTGAGCAACAGAAGTATTTGAGTTCTGTGTAAACATTTCAGTATAGGAGAAAGCAAAGGGGAGTTTACTTCTATAAGTAAATGTTATGAACCCAGCATTTATTAAAGGAGGCAGATCCTCTCTTCAGCTTTTTAGAGGAAAAATAGGCTCCTTTAAATTTGGTTATCTTTCAGAACCAAACATTATTTCTTCTCCCAGATTACTTTTTCTTTTAGCAGTTGATTGTTGATTATGTTCTGTCTTTTTTTTTTTTTTTTTTTAATATTATTTTATTAGTTGGAGGCCATATGTTCTGTCTTTTAAAGGAGGCCCCAGGGTTGTTGTAGATAGCTCTGCTATAGGATCATTTCTCAGCTTTGCAGTTCTAGAAATGTGATTTTATTAGTTGATTAGATTCTAATGAACTGTTTGATGACTCATTAGGCTGGTGTTTTACATTTGGTTTAGAAAACCAAAATGCTTGTTAATTAACTTAAAATTATTATTTCATTGGCCAGAAGAGTTTGTCCAAATGAAGCATCCCAAGTCTGGTAGCTGAGAAATCATGAAAAGCCATAGGCTTTGTAAGGAGGTAAGCAAAAAGAAGTAAATAGATCTATCGTCTTCTCCATGTACCACTTAGAGACTTCCAAGGAATCTATCTTCTACTGTAAGGCATTTATCTGTAAGGTTCTTAGTATTAGTGGTTTGTGTTTAAACACTCTCTATCTGGTCAGTGCTAAATGGACACTGCTAAGATGGCTCAAGATGGTAAGTTGAACACATGCCGCTACACAGGTGCCCCAATGTGTCCCAAATTCCTAAATATGTCAGAAAGCTATATGTCTTTAACTGTTGGGAAGAAAGGATGTCCTGGATAGTCTAAAAGTTTGAGGAATTCCTGAAGGACAGAAGGCAGATAGAATCATATTAAAGGTGGAAACCAGAATCTAAAAGCTCTGCGTGTCCCACTCCCCCATCCCCCCATAATTTCTGGATTTGGCTGTAGTAAATGGAAGGAGCATTTCCACACTGAGGAGCTAGAACCTCACTTGAGCACACACAACAGCAAACCCCAGGAAAGCCAGCATCATGAGAGAGAAACTACAAACTCAAGAAATTGAAGAGCTAACATTGGAGAATCCAATTACTGTAAATAGAACCTAAGGAAGGAGACTTACAGGGAAATGTGTTTATACCCTGCAAGGAATAAAAAGAAAATTGTTAATTCATGAAACAAGAACAGACTCTTATGGGAAAGAATGAATTGTTTCCTAGATCTTGGAAATAAAACATGATTGTTTAGCTAGAACCTCATTAAAAGGACTCCGTAGCCTAATAGATACAACTAAAAGGAATTAACAGTGAGCAGAGGAGAAATCCTAAGAATTTTCCTAGGTTTTAAAATAATTAAGAAATAGGTGGACAGAAAAGTAAACGTAACAAAAAGAGTCATTTCAGAAGTTTCAGGGTCCACAGAATATGAGTTCTGGGAGAAGAGAGGAAAAATAAACGGGGAGCAAATACCCAAAGACATAATGGAAGAAAGTTTCCAAAACAAGAAAATAATCCTTAGCATGAAAGGGCCCACTATAAATGTATTAAGAGGGCTTACATTTTACACATACAGTGGAAGTCTCAAAAGACTAAAGATAAGGAAAAATCCTAAAAGCTTTGAGACAGAGTAAACAGTTCGGCCTAGAATCAAGTTGGTGTATCAGAGTCTTATTGGCAATGCTGGATGCAGGAAAACAATGAAGCAATATATTCAGAGATCTGAGAGAAAACACTGTAGGACCTCAGAGTCCATACCCAGGAAAGCTGTCCCCCAGGTATTGAGATCCAGTGAAGGCATTTGTCAAGTTTGCAAGAACTCAATTTCCTACTCATGATCCCTATTTTAGAGAATTACCAGAGGGATGCTGTCCAGGAAAATTCAAGGGGGAAACAGAAGCATTAATAAAAGGGGAAAAACACAGCAGAAAATGCTTTAGGCCAGTAGTCTGAACTTGAGCCGCTGCCTGCTGCTGACAGCACTGACCCCTGTAGACGCAGGTAAAGGCCCAGAGGTCCGCAGTCCAGGCTGCTCTGCCGTCTGCCGTGGATGCCCCCACGCGGCCAGGTCTCCAGTCTCTGCTCGTCTTTGAGATGCTCATCTCCCCCCGCCCCTGCCCAGCCTCTCGTACCCGCCCGTACTCGGGACCCAGTGATCTCCCTTCTCTCCTCCTAGATCCTTTCACTAGGCTAATAATTAAATTGACATAGGATAGATTAACAGGAGAAAAATAAATTTAATTTTGTATGTACCAGAGCTTCATAAAAATATGAGACTCAAAGAAGTGACTGAAACCGGAAGCTTTTATACCTTTTAGACAAAGAAACCATAGATTTGTGAAGGGTTGAGCAAAGGGGTTTGGGCTCAGGGTAGTGAGTTGGTTAAGAAGTAGCACAGTGTGTTTATACGGCATTCTCAGCCCTAGACTCCCTCTCTCTGGTGATAAGGATGCCCTCAACCCCTCTGCTCCCTTTCCTGTGGGGGGTTATCACCTGCTGATTAGGGGGACAAGGAGGGTCAGACTGTTCTTTTTGTACTGGCTGTTTCTCAAGTACCTTTAATTCAGAAAAACCAAAAGGTCAAAGTGGCATATTTTGGGGTGACACATCCTGACCCCCTGCTGACTCCGCTTCCTTGATGAATAAACCCTTCACCTTGTGCCTTCACTGAAACTGGGCCAAGTGGGCCCCTGGAATCATGGCTTCCCCTGAGCAGCCTCAGGCTAGAACTGCTTTTTCTCCTATGCTTCACAATTCCCAAGACCTGGAGGCGAAATAGATGTCTTCCTTGTACCCCATCACTGCTTCCAAATTCTTTCCTCCTCCTTCCTGAATTTGCCATTGAGGTTACCGAAAGTACTAAGGTATACACACATCTTTATCCATTCATCTGTCAATGGACACTTAGATCATTTGAAGCCTTTTTAAAAGAATGCCAATACATTCATTAAAAAAAAAAACAACACCGTGAAAAGCCTAAGACAAAGACTAATAACAAACTAGGAGAAACTCATTTGCAACTCAAATCCAAACAAGGTATAAGTTTCCCTAGTAAGAGCCTCTGCTAGTCAATAAGAAATATATTTATATTAATCACCCAGTTTTTAATTTTTTTAAAATGATTGATTGGGTTAAGTGGCTTTATTAGAGAAAGCCAAGATTACAGAGGACTTAGGAGTTGGCATTAGGGCCCTTCTTATTGCCAAAGGTGGGCCCAACATTGACAAAGCGCCGGTTGTACTGCATACAACTCTTGGCCCTGCCCGTCTTCTGCTGCTTCTCTTGCTTGACCACCTTGGGAGTCTGACCTCTCACTTTCCCAGCATGGGCCAGGGAACCATGGACTTTACCTCCAGGCATGCAGTCGGCTACTTCCAGAATGCTCAGAGCCTCCACGCCACACTGGCCCAGAGTAGCCTCATCCTCTAGGGGTGTGCCAGCCAGGAGCAGGACTTGATCTTTTGGAGCGATGCCCTCCAACAAAGCTACATGAGCCTTGATTTGGGCGATTGTCTCCTGGCCAGTCACAGTGTCCTGGCCAGGAGTGTGTAGCTCCTGGGTGTGGACAAAGAGCTGCATGTTGGCAACTAGATCGCGGACACTGCTGCCGCTACCGCAAAGATGGAATCGAGAAAGAGCTCACCCAGTTTTTAAAAGGGCCAAAAAAATCCCTTAGCAGAACAGAAATGTAAATGTCTCTTACACATTAGAAAAGATGCTGAGTTTCCCTAATAAAAAGAGAAACACAAATTTGAATAACAAGGAGATGCTATTTTTCACCAGATTGGCAGAGATCCCAAAGTTTGAGAACCGCGCTTTGACCAGGATATGGCCCTCTGTGTTTGTAGTGACAACCAATTGTCATCGAGGTCTGTAAGTAGGGGCTGTCTGGTAATCTGTGGTTCTTCCATACAGTAGGACAGCATGCAGCTTGGAGAAGAAAGAGAAAGTACCCTGTGTACTGATGCGTAATGATCTCTGGAATACATAAATCAGGGAAAAATGCCAGGGGCAGAATAGTGTAGAGGCCTACAGTCAATTCATGTGCAGGGTGGGAGGGAATATAGACAAATATATATTGCTTGGATATGCATGAAATAGCTCTGGCAGGAAGAAGCAGATTTTTTAAATCTGACTGGCAGAGCTCTCTTTCCAGACCCCAATAAAAACTAAATATATGGAGATTTAGGTTCTCAGATAGGAAATTAGGTCCTACTGGAGAAGATAGCGAGGGGACTGACAATGATTGCACATGCAAAGACACTCTGGAAGGACACTGGGAACTGGGAACACCGGTTGCTTCAGAGAAAAAGAATTTCTGGCTGGGAGGCTGGTAGGATATTATTTTTCATTGGTCCCTTTTTGATCATTTTGTATTTTGACCATATGCATAAACCAAATAAAGATTCCCCCCACCCAACCCCTAGCAGCAAGAAGTCACTGGAAAATACATACTTCATGTTCTAATAGTTCATGTCTCATTGTAAATCAAGAGACCTGAGAGTATTTGAAACCTGGCAAGGGGGCAGGTTGCAGCTTTTATAAGACAGGAAGACAACATGAAAGAGATGGCTGGCTCCAGAGGATCGCTGAATTGGTTGAGTCCCTGGAATGTGTTGATGGGGAGATTAATTGTAGGGGCAGCTGTAAATAGAACCTAAGGAAGGAGACTTACAGGGAAATGTGTTTATACCCTGCAAGGAATAAAAAGAAAATCGTTAATTCATGAAACAAGAACAGACTCTTATGGGAAAGAATGAATTGTTTCCTAGATCTTGGAAATAAAACATGATTGTTTAGCTAGAACCTCATTAAAAGGACTCCGTAGCCTAATAGATACAACTAAAAGGAATTAACAGTGAGCAGAGGAGAAATCCTAAGAATTTTCCTAGGTTTTAAAATAATTAAGAAATAGGTGGACACCCTCCATATGCATTCCTTTAGCCCATGGGTTGACCTGCTGAATAGGAAGTTTTATTTTCTCCAGACTTTTTTTTCAATCTGGTAGGGTTTAGATTGTGCTTGAACTATCCCACGTTTTGTTTCTTTTTTAGCTTATTCTGACAGTTTATTGGAATAATAAAAAAAAGTGAGGGAAGAGGCTTCTTCCTATGCTTTACCTGACCATTTCTCCCTCTCTCTCCTTCGTCCTGGTGAAAACTTTCTCCACCTCCTGCACCGTTTCTAGCTGATGGTTTCTGCTTTGCAGCACCAGGCTAGGTCTACTGGCCAGTAAGCAGCCTTTTTTCGGGGGTTTGCATCCCTGGAAAGTCCAGTTAGATGTTTTTCAGAGCATTTCAGGCTTGACAAGATTGGCTAGCCAGAGGGAATTGATTGTTGCAACAGTTTGTCCTTATTATTGTCCTCTTTCCTATTCCTTTTCACATGTGTCTATTGTTTTAAAGGGTTTTGTTTGAATTAATTAATACAGGAAAAGGAAGATGCAAACCTTGGTATAACTGGAGTGGATCCAGTGCTTCAAGAGGAGCACCTGGATCTGTGGGAGGGGGTGGGGTCAGTGGCCTTTCCAGGTGATCGTGAGTAACTGATACTGCAATATCTCTGTTCCACAGAGGCTCTTGCAGAGTATTAATGATTAATAATGTTCATGACCTCTCACAGAGTTAAATTGGTTTGTCTATGTCTCAGTCACTGAAGTAGAAAATGTGGAGGAGTGATTTCTCCGGGGGTGGGGGTGGGGGGGCGGCCAGCCCAAGCAGCAGGTGAATTAGGAGTGCAGCTTTAAAGACTTCCTTTCATCACCTTTTTACTTTCCTCCCCCAGTTTAAAACAAACTTTCTGGTTTGATGACAGTCTCAGTGTCATTCCAGGACTTCCCTTCCCAATTTTCATTTGACAGAGGCACGTCCCATTTTAGCCATTTCCCATGATTTACTTTGACTCTGCAGCTCAGTGTCTATCTGAAGGGGCGGCCTTCAAAGATTTTTGTCTTTCTAAAACTTAACAGCATACAAAACCTACTGAGGAATAAATATGATTCCGCAGAACCTTTTCTGTTAAGTGCTGGAAGAGTGTACTAGCTTTCATCTCTTTAATCATTTCAGCAGTGCACTTAACTGGGGAACAGATCATTTTACCAGCTTGTCCAGTGAAGAGATAGACTGATTGACTCCTCAGAAACATTCCTTTCTTTTCTTTTCCTGCTGAAAGGAACATTAAGATTTATTAACCCAGATTTGTTATCAGCTCAAAGTCATACGGAGGCATAGTGTGAAACATCCAAATGCACTCTGCAGTCTCCTGATCCCATTCTGGATCCTGCTTTTCAGAGGCAACCACTTTAAACTCTTTTAGCTAGTTCTTCTGGTATTATTTTGTCCATAATTTAAACTACTGTGTTTAGTATATTGGGTGGTTTTTTTTTTTTTTTTTTTTCGATTTTAGACATTATTTGTTAACTTACTGTTAATCCTAGTCTTTAAGGAACACCAGCTCCTGATTTGAAAGAGAAGGCATTAATAACACTCTCGTACCACCCCTCCCCTGAGCCCGGGTGTGGACTAGCTTTGTGTTTCCTTTCATGTCTGTGTCTGATTTGTTGTTGTTGTTCAGTCACCCAGTCGTGTCTGACTCTGCGACCCCATGGAGTGAAGCACACCAGGCTACCCTGTCCTTCACCATCTCCCAGAGCTTGCTCAAGCTCACGTCCATGGAGTCAGTGATGCCATCCAGCCATCTCATCCTCTGTCGTCCCGTTTTCCTCCCGCCTTCAATCTTTCCCAGCATGTTATTTGTTAGTTTGCTTTCATAGTTTGTTTTCTGTGTCCCTGTCACATTTTTTCCAACTCTCCCACAGGTCTGTGAAATCCCTGTCAATACTTTTTTTGACTGTGTTGTTTCCATACCACCCCCACCCCCAGTCCCTTCTGAAGTCTTCCATCCTTCTGCTCGGGTCTGGACTCTGTTCTCTGGGCTTTCTATGCAGCTGTTGTTCTGGGCCTGCCTTCCATCCCTGTTTGTGTGGCTCCCCTGACTCTTGGATTCCTTGTCTTACTCTTTCTAGTCCCTCGTTTAATAGAGCTCATCCTCCAGTAACATCCTGAGGAAATGTTATGCAGGAGATAAATTTTTGAAACTTAGCATGTCTGAAGATGACTTTGTTCTGTCTTTACATTTTAGCAGTGGTTTTCTGGATATAACATGAGGTGGGAAATGATTTCCCTTCAGAATTGTAAGGACGTTTCTCCACAGTCAGGCTTCTAAAAGTCTCAAGCCATTTGGAAGTCTTCAATTTTTGTGTATGACCTCATTCCCCCACCCCTTTGAACATTCTTAGGGTCTTCTATTTTCACCAGGCACCCAGACCACCAGCAGTGAGAAGAACCCACTTCTTTTTGCCTCTTTTTCTAGCTTCTCTTCCCATCTTATCCCTTCCAGTGTGTCCACCAGCTCAGGTGCCACTGAACAAGAGAGAAAGCTCCTATCTGCGTGATTCTCTTACCTTGACATAGTTGGTTGTGGCAGCTGGAGGGAGCGGTCGTCTTTGCTGCAGCTCAGCTTGCTGCCGGTAGCAAGCAAACCTGTACACCTGAATAATTCTTTCTGGCAGCTTCTGACAAGAAGTTATTCAGTTGACTGAATATTGAGTTAGCTAATTGCTCCAATTACATCCATCCAGTGTTGGTTTTAGCTTCAAGACTGGACTCAGACATTGCTTCTGGCTCATAACATAGTAGAGTATATGACTTTAAAACTAGCCCCCAAGACCAAACCAACAAAAGCAGCTTTGCTCTGCAGTGACAGTGGCAAGAGAAAAAGACTCATTTGTGACCCTCATAAGTGTTTCCTTCTGTCTCCTGACCTGGTTGTTCCAGCGCTTCATTTACCACAAAATACAAAGGCATATATCAGTTTTTTGTGTGTGTGTGCAAATTCTCTTGTCACAGACCAAAAACACAAAGGTTCATCCAGCATTCCCTCTAATGCTGTCCCTGACCTGTGTTTCAATAAGGATATTTTAGCCTGTGGCCACCAGATTACAGTTTATGGCAGGGTTGTTACGCATTCTGCAGGCTCTTATCCAGTGACACTGAGGCCAGCCTAGGACAAATTCCAGGCTCCTGACAGCCATTCAAGGAGGGATCTGCCATCTGTTGCAATGAACAAATGCCTTTCCCATGTCTAAACTGCTAATTTCTCCTGCAGAAAACCTAGCTAAGAATACGCAGCAGCTACGAGATTAGGCAACACCAAGAATTGTTACCTTAGTAGATATCATTATTGCAATCTGTTTATAATGTACCAAGTTGATATGTTTTTTCATACACTCTTCTAACAAATGTTTATTAAAAGTGCCTGCCGTGTGCCAGGCATTGTACCAGGTGTTTGGGCTAGATGAGTGATCGAAACAGACATCAGCTCCAGCCTTTGTGGAGTTTCCACCCCAAGAGGGAGATGGACAATAAACATAATAAATAAATTATGTGATGTGTTAGAAAATGCTGAATGTTAAGAAGAAAAGAAAAATCTGAGGAGGGTAGTGGGAGCAGGACCTTGAGGTGAGGGTGAAGGTTAGAGTGTTGAACAGGATGGTAAGTGTTAGTCTCACTGAGAAGTTGAGATCTGGGCACAGACTTGAGGGAGGTGAGAAAGTTAACAAGATGTTCTATTGGAAGAGGGTATTTCAGGTGGAAGGAATGGCTTGAGTCTCGGCCTTCAAAGGTGGGTGTGTACCTGTGGTGGAGTGAGTGTGGGATTAGTCTTGGAGAGCAGGTCTGAGAGGTGAGTACCTGGTCAGGTGCCGTGCCTTCTGCTAAGGTGTGGAAAGCTGCTGTAGACGAGGTCTGCTGGGAAGTTAGTGAAAGTCTGGAGTTAGGGAGCAAGGTCTGGGCTGAAAATAAGACATTTGGGAGTCAGAGGCAGTTTACTGGTATATAAGCCTTGGGACTGGATGAAATCACTCAGGAAGTGAGTGTCCATGAAGAAAAGCTGTCCAAACATTGTGTGCTGGAAGACTCCCAGATGCCCCCAAAGCAACCAACATTAACAATCGAACAAGTCGGAATTGTGGGCCTTTCTACAGGCATGGGGACTGTTCTAGATCAAAGGAGATCAACTTTTCTTGGTTTGAAGTTTTTCAGGAGAAATTTAAAATATACTTTGCTGCCAAAGATGAATTAGCTTCAGAAAAAGAACAAGCAACTGCTAAAGATCCATAGTTTTTCTCTAGCAGCAGCAAGGTTTTAATTTGTTTGTGGATTACAGAGAAGCATCTTTTTAAGGGAGTGAGAGGATAAAAATAGGAAGGACAAGAAGTGTTGCTTTTCTGCTCTGTGCCAGGCGTTGTGCTGCTCAGTGCTTTCACATACGGTGCAGAGGTTACTTTTTGTTGACTTCTTTATCCCACCTTGTCTCCTTGGCAAATTCCTTCTCGTCCTGCACATTTCAGATACCTCCCCCTCCCTCTCTACAGCCTTCCCCAGCTCACACTGTTAGGCTCCTAAAGCACTTAGTTTTCTCATAATCTAATTAATAACTTGTTTGCGTTTCTGTCTTGAGCAAATGACTTTAATGAGGCTAAGAAATTTGTGTTTCTATCTCCAGTGGCCAACAGAGTCCGGCACACCAAAGGCAGTCAAGGGCTAGGTTGATGAGTACCTCATTTAATCATCACAAGGTGCTTATTATTATCCGCAGTATACTTGGGCTTCCCTGCTGGCTCAGTCAGTAAAGAGTCTGCCTGCAGTGCGGGAGACCTGGGTTTGATCCCTGGGTCAGGAAGATCCCCTGGAGAAGGGCATGGCTACCCACTCTAGTATTCTTGCCTGGAGAATCCCCGTGGACAGAGGAGCCTGGTGGGCTACAGTCCATGGGGTCACAGAGTCAGACATGACTGAGTGACCAAGCACACACACATTAATGAGTTATCTGAGGCTCAGATCAATTTTCTCACCCAAACGGTTTTTAGAACAAACAAACAAACAAAAAGGTTTGAGTGGCAGGGGCAGTTTTCTGCACTGAATGCTAAGCCACTGCACCTCACTGCTTTAAAAACAGAGCTCCAAAGTAGTGGTGATGATCCTCAGGACTTAGTATATAAGCAGTGCTCAGATATTCCAGTATTCCTGTCTGAAGTCTAGATGCTGATTTTCGTGGCTTTTATGAAATCTATATATATATATATGACCATCAATATATGGGACAAGTTGAAATTTTAAAAATGTTTCTTATAGTTAGCTACAACAGATACCAACTGTATAGTCTTAAACTTACGATTTAAAATTATTAGCTGGCTGGGATTTCCCTGGCGGTCCAGCGGTTAAGACTCAATGCTTCCACTGCAGGGGACCTGAGTTCAATCCCTGGTCAAGGAACTAAGATCCTGCATAGTGTATGGCATGACAAAAAGTAATAATAATAAAAATTTTAAAAATAGTAAAATACAGATATTATTGATAGCTGGGAGAACAGGCAGATCTGTAGAGACAGAACATAGATTAGCTCCTGGCCTGGAGCTGGAGGAATGGGGGTGACTGCTAATGAATGGGTATGAGGAGGAGTTGGTTTTTTTTTTTTTTTTTTTTTGAGAGAATGATAAAATGTTCTAAAATTAGACTGTGATAGTGGCTGCACAACTGAATACACTGAGAACCATTGACTTGCATACTTTAAATGAGTGACTTCTTTAGTATGTGAATTGTATTGCAGTCAAGCTGTTCTTAAAAGTATTAACTGAGAATAAAAAATGATGTGTCACCAGTTTTTCCAGCATTCTTTTATCAATAGAATACAAATCAGTTCAGTAGCTTAATCTTCACTTTTAGAGAAAAGCTCTTCGTGACAACTAGGTAAGTTTGGGGGAGGGGAGTTGTTTTGTGTGTTTTTGCATGAATGCCCTTTTAGTTTTAGTAATATCATTCAAATGAGACCACCAGTGTCAGTACCTCTGACTCCAAAGCGACTTCCTTCTGGGCAGCAGGAATGGTGAACATGCTCACGCAGTCTTTGCTGAACTACCAGCTGGGCCTCACAGTGACAGGAAGGGCATCATGAAGCCACTTGCCCCCAAGGAGAGGGTCACCTGCTCTCTCAGGCTGCTCCTGGCTTCAGGACAAGGACCCAGAGGACAGAGGCCTTGCTCTCACAGCAGGGAGAGAATGATGCCAAGTTTCCCAGGGCTAGTAATATACAAGGATGAATTGGAGAACTGTCCAGTCCACCCTTCGCATCTTTAGTTAATGATGTTTGGTTTGATTTGTTTTCATTTTCTTGAACCATCTGTGCTAGGCAGGGTTGGCCAGCTTTGTTTCAGCATACCTTCATCTCCCAGGCAGCAGTCGCTAAAGCTCCTTCTTCACACCTATTGGCCATGATCCATAGTCGTATATTTACCTTATGACCCATCGTGGATCGTGGTCATAAACGCTCTGAGGGGATCCCAGCATGCAGAGAAACTGGATTTGTTCAAGGTTCATCCATCATTCAGCAGTGGAGCTGGATGACAGAAGCCTCATGAAACGGTCTACATTTCTGAATGAAAAAGCTTCTTCAGCAACCCCTGACTGGCAGATTAAAGAAAGAGACTCTACTTAGCCTTATCATTTTTTCTTGCCTTAGAGATGGAGGGTGGGAATTCTTTTTGGTGGTCAGTGATGCAGTGCTTAAAAATCTTCCATTTATTAAAGAGGAGCTATGTTGTGGTTATACAGATTACCCAGTTGTGGTTAACATATATGAAAACCATTTCCTGAGTGCAGTGAAAACGAAAGTTTTCTGCTTTCTCTACCAGACTACATGGTAACAGATATTCCTCTTTATTGAAATCCATTGCATTGCTTTAGCGAAGTGACACCTCGGGCTCAGGCTGGAAACAACCCCCTTCTTTTGATCACCCTTGTGCAGGTAATTGCTTCCCAAGGACTCTTTGGATCCTGGATTGTGAGGGGTGCTGTGATGATGGGGAAACTCTGGATGATGGTGTGTCCTGGCTATTTGAAGACAGGCGCTGCCCTGGGAGGGGGACAGGTTGGGGTCTGGGCCATGTTGAGTTGCCCATTGAGTGAGCAGGATAGCGCCTCCTAGGAGGCCAGAGAAGATCCCCTGGCCAGTGAGTGAGCGACTGACTGTGCAGCTGCCATGCGGTGAGTGCTCTGGAGTCAGGGACCCCACAGGCACGCCAGGCGCTAGAAAACAACCTGTTTCACCACTCAGCTTCATCCAATGAGAGGACCGTCAAGCACACCCCTCTCCGGACAGAGCTGCGAGGTGTCGGGAATCAAGCTCTGTCCAATGTTTACATCCTTCTCATTTGCAATTTAGCATGCATGTTTAGTAGTGGTGAGAAGTTGAGGGGTGGAGGGGGAGTAATTTTGCAAAATACATGCTAGCTAACTCATGTGTGTTTCATCTGAAGCCTTGTGGTTAATGTGCCTACCCATTTCTAGAAGGGAGCACAGGCACGACTCGTTTCAGTGAGCGCTCCCTGATCTGACTGAGCATACCCCACATCCTGAGACTCTAACCTGATCTCAGCCTGGGAGGTGGCCAAGACTTTAAAACGTATTTTATGTTGACATCCTCAGACATTTTCATGAGGAGAGAGAGACCTGCCTGAGAAAAAGCAAGCTGGAAGTCAAAGAAAGCAGAATGCTGAGGTTCTGAAAAAGCACGCCAACTCCCGAGTCAGCAGTTAGCCAGAACAACCCAGTCGGGCACATTTGTCTTCCAGGCTCCACGCTTTGCTTCTCACTGGCCGCTGTCTCTGGGAGAGGCGCTCTTCTCCTGCCCGGATCAAACCAGTCAGGGTGAGCGAGGCTCCTGCCCTCAGCCCCGGCGGGTAGTCCGGACCCGCCTGGCCTGACTCAGTCTCAGGGAGGCCCCAGAGTGCCCCCGCAGAGGGGCTCGCTCAGCTCATCTTGCCTCTGCCCCAGGGCTGTGACTGGTTGGCGCCCATATGGAAGCAGTGTCTGAAAAACAAGCTGTGCCTGCCTCAGTTGAGCTCCCAGGGTTTGCCTAAAGAAAAATGCCATTATGAATTTTGTTAGGAGCTGTATTTAATAATTTCTTTAAAAGTCTGTCTCAGAAATGTAAATGGTCTGTCTGTGTTGGTCAGTACATTATTCTCCCCAGCTGCGCCTGATCATGCAAATTAAAGCAACAGCAGCACCTCTGGAGAGAGGCCTCCATTCCCCCCCCAGACATAATCCTCACTCCCAGTAAACAGAACATTTCCTCCTTGGAGAGCCCCCTGACCTGCTTCAGGCCCCAACTGCTCGAACGCGGTGGCGGCTCTCCCCTGCCTGCCCTGGGCCCCACCATGGGAATGGTGTGAGGAAGGAAGTTGCCAGAGCAGAGGCAGGAAGGGATGTGGCATTATCTCTTTCCCAGGGAATGAGATGAAACCACATGGGAGTGGGACAAAGGAAAAGGGAAACAGAAAAGTATCATTTCCTCAAGGTCTGGTGGGCAGGCCAGAGGGTTTTTCTTTGCCACTGACTTTGCACTGACTTCGCTTAACCCTCTGCACACCAGGCCTCTGACCCTTGAGAAGAGAATCCAGATATCAAGGTGAATGCTTCTGTGTTGGCCAGGGACTCTGTGCTCACCATTGGCAGTTCTAGTCTAGGACCCTGCTGATGATCATAACCCTTGGCTTTTCTCCAATTACTGCTTTTTCACTTTTTGGAGACTTTCTTACACTCAGAGGTGATGGGGCATGAATCACCCCCCCAAAAAGAAAATTTGTATATATAGAGAGAAGGAAAGAGAGAAAGCAAATGTGGCAAAATGTTAATAATTGGTGAATTATAGTGAAGAATATTTAGATAAATAGTTGTTCTCTGCTTTCACCTTTTCTGTCAATTTGACATTTTTAAACTGGAAAGTTGAGGGGACGTTCTCTGCAGACCACATTGGCCTCCTTGTGCCGTCACATTCCATCTCGCAGAAGCAGGAGCGGACTGGGTGCTCTAGAGCTCACCCACCCGCCTGACAACACAGGCCTTTTACATCTTCATACAGCATTTTCTCTGCATTAAGTGTGTGAACCAAGCACTGCAAAGGCCTCATGTGCGCCAAGGATTGGCGTGGAAAAGGACCCATTCTTTCCTAACGCTTGTCTAACTTTGACCCGCCCTGAAAGGTCTGAACTAGGCAGATTAATGAAAACAAACAACAATAAAAACAAACAATCGCCTTCTGTGGCAAGGGGCCCAAGCCCACTGAGCTGGTCTCACAGAACAATGGACCGGCGGAGGACTGCTCTCCACAAAGAGGGGCATTAACTTTCTCTCGGCACATGACGCTAATCAACTGCTGCCCAGCTGCTCATTAGCTGTCCCAGAGAATAAGTCCAATTCAGTGTAGTTTGAGAGTCCCCAGCCACAAGTTACTTGTCTCAGAAATACTTGACCTTGATCATAAGAAGGACCAGAGACTGTGCAGTTACAGGACTCCTACTGCTTTGAAGAGAACTGACTGTGGAGGGATGGTGTGTCTTCTGTAGGAAGAGCTGCTCATTTAAATAGAACCAAATCAGCTAAAATAGTCCTCCCAGCAAGCAAAACAGTCCTGTGCTTAACAGATAGGGAAGAAACAGTTGGAAAGGGCTTTCTGTAACAGTATTTTAGAAGAGCTTAGAATTCCGGGCTTTTGCTACCAGAATCATCACCTAGTTTTCACAGACATGCTGTAAAGATGGAGAGCAGCTGAAAACAAATCAGACAAAACTTAACTTCCCTTTACTCTTGGATTGGCATGAGATCAATAAAACTGAGTTAGCAGACCATTTTCTATTTGTACAAAAACTGTGAAGCTGCTACTTGTGGCCAGCTTTTATTTCACCTTTTGCTGGTAGATGCCTTTTTTCTTTTTCTGTTTTTTTTTTTTTTTTTTTTTGGCTGGCCGTGTATCAATGTCAATATTTCTGGTTTTCCACTTTACTGAGCCCAGTGTCCCATAGAATACTGGCAATACAATGTTGGGAAGTGGATGGGATTTAAACTCTTTTTCTAATGTGCCACTGGCTTCCAGTCCATTTCCTTGAGTCGTCTGGTCTTGGGCTTTGGGAAGATTACTTAAGAGACTTATGCAGGTGGGAAGTGAAACTGGCCTAGGGACTGGGGCTTTACTTTTCATTCTTAGGGATTTCAGCTTAATCCAAAGAAGATCTGCAAGAGAACAAGCAGATGGCTCTCACTGAAGCAGACAGCTCTCACTGAAGAATTTCCATCATAAACCTTCTTCCCATTTCTCGGGAAGAACCATGCCAGTTCCAGTCCCTTGTATGGCTCTTAGTCCATGGGTGAGCTACGAAAAGTCCACTCCTGCCTTGTAAACAGATGATAGATACTAAGGAAACTGCTTATCTCTGCCAAAAAAATCTTAGTTCCAAATAATTTGCATTTTAGTGGTTAAGTAAGTTGTGAGTCGGAAGACATAGACTTGAGCTGGGCTGTGTGTGTTGAAGTTCCAAGTAGAGGTCAGTGGAACTCCCATACACTTGTGTTGACCTTATCCTTGCTGGTTCAGTTTTGGAGCTTCCTTTTCTTTGCTGTTGGTTAAAATGTAGTGTTAAAAACTTCTGTTATAAGAGAAAATTCATTTGTCCACTGTCAAATCCTATTAAACATGTAGTGATCACATACCATGGCAAAGCTTTGTACAATGCTGAGTGAGCCAAGAATGAGTAAGACATGGGCCCTGTGTACTGTGAGCTCCAGGACAACAGGGAAGATAAGAATTTCCCCCCAGCCCCCAAAATCAGCAGTGAAATTGGAGTGTGGAAGGGATGGCCAAAGGTTATCTGTCCTCATCTCTAGTATCAGCAAGGTGACCAAAAGCACCGAGTACTGGACCCAAGTCTGTCTCTCACTGTGTACCTGGGCAGATTTCTTAACCTTCTTAGAGTTTAGTTAACACATCTCTAAAACAAAGAGTTTGCATTATCCGGCCTCTCAACTGCTCCTTCTTTCATGCCCTAATAGTATTTGGTCACAATTTTTTTGTATAATCATCTCCTCCACCAGATTTTCTCCTTGAAGCCAAGAATTATCCTTTATATATTTTTGTATCAATCCCTAGTTCTAGGCACACTGTCTGATGTACCGTAATTTCTGAGTAATCTCTGTTGGATGTGTCCAATGAACGAATGTACTCTAAATTCATTCCCAAACCTCAAATTCTATTCTGTGGGACCACTGGGCGCCTGAGGCTGATTTTAAAGATCATGGGAAAGATGTTCCCACTCTTTCTTGAGAACCAGTTGCTCTGTCCTGTCATCCTTTCTATTTCTGTCTAAGAAGTTATTTTTCCAACTCCTTTCCAGTACATCTTATAAATAAATAGCAGGATCCAGAGCTTAACTGAACATGACCAGATAAAGCAGTGCTTTTGCTATGGAACAGATCAGTTGGGTGAATATGTGTCCATGTTCATGGGACTGGAACAAAGAAAACATGTTACTTTAATATCTTTATAACAGATTCAACAGGATGGACTTTATCATTTAGTTGCAATGAATTTTGTTAAACCTACATTTCAGGGGCTAAAAAGCAGCATAAGTTCTAGCAGATTATCATTGTAAACTTTGAATTCAGAAAGGAAAAAGACAGCAGTTATTTTGCCCTTTTACCCTTTTTACTTTTCTGAGATTCTGAATCTTCTTTTGTGAGGTCTTGGTTGGTGTCTAGTGTTGGGACAAGTCATTAGGCTTGGTGTGGCGGGAAGGGAATTGAGATAACTGCTGACTGATGGGGAACGGACAGAAAGCACAGAAGAAAAGGCTTAGTGAGAGTCTCTCTCACCAGCGTGCTGTGCTCTCAGCCACACTGTGATGGCACAGAAACCAACTGGTTAGAGTGACGGCCATGCTCCTCAGATGGAACTAGTGTTCACATCAAACATACGGTCGTAAGATCAGCAGAGCAGGAGGAGGTGGTTGAAATGTCATGGATTACGTGGAAAACATCTTGGCAGCAATATTCTGGACGTGTCTGAATGTAACATTATGGCTGCATTCTGAGGGAGCAAGTGCAGGGGCCCTCCTGTGAGCTTTGGTCTCTAAAGGTGGGTGAGGGTTCTCTTGAATGTGGTTTCTCTGACACAGCTCGCCCCGCTTTAGAACCAAGACTGGAAAGTCTGCAGATGGGGAAGGGGTTAAGCTGTCAGAACCAACTTCCTGGTAGTCTCTTGCCCTTATGGCTTAGGATCCAGAGCAAACTCTGATGCCTGAAGCTGCACGGGTTCCTGCTGACAGCAGAGAAGTCACCAAGGGAATCTGGAGTCTCCCCTTTGCCTGGTTGCCCAATGCCTGTGGGACGCCAGTGCCGGGTCACCGTCTCCTAGCCCAGCCGCTGTTGTGAGGGGGCCGTGCAGGGCACATGTGCTTTGCATTTCCCCAGCAGGGCAGAGACGGCTCCCAGCTGCGGCCCAGAAGCTGACTATCTGCTGCCTGCCTCAGCTTTCCTGAAAGCTTGATGGATGAACCTTCGTGGCGGAGAGGGGCCCAAGGTCAGAGTCGCTCTGCCTTCCTGAAGGCTGCGATGGACTGACTCCAGGACTGTGCCACTGCAGCCCTGTTTGAAGGTGGAAAGCGAGTGTGAGGTCTCACATGCCAGACTCCAGGAGAGGTGCTGGTCTCAGTGATGAGGCGCCGCCATGTGCTGTGACTACTGCTGTCAGTGTGTCGTTCACTTTGATATAGCCTCAAATAAAAGATGGGGAGTTTTACTTTTGAGGCCATCAAATTAGGAAATCATACACTGTGTTAATCCAGTGGAGGCAGACCTAGAAGCTTTTCCATAAAGTGTAATATAACAGGTGACATTTTGCTGATGTTTACTGGTGAACAAGGCAAAGAGGGGTTGTGACTGTTTTCCTTTTCTAACACCCTCTTCACCGCTATGTGCAAAAATCATTTTCCTTTGTTGAAAAGATGGTGTATTCTGGTAATGCCATCAGAGCTGTAGGCTAAGGGGGAGAGATGTGTACAAGGTCATGGTGTTGCCCAGATAAAATGGGGAACCCTGAGTTGCTGAGAACTGGTTGGCGAATATAAGTGGAAATTCCTCCCCTTAAAATTCCCTAATTTAGAAGTATTCCGAATACCTTTTATTCTAAAAAAGTCTAATCCTTTCCCACTAGTTGGTTCTGTGGTCCAGGTAACACTGTTGACTTTATTGAGTGTCTCCTGTTGGCAGAACTATATCCATGTGCTGGAGAGAGATTTGGAAACCCAGAACTTAAGTGTCTACATCATACAGAGCCGGCACAGGGCAGGTTGTGTTTCTCCTGAGCATCTTTTTTAGATTCCCAACAAAGCAGAACCTTGGGGAAGGCTTTGAGTGCAGGTAGCTTATTTGGGAAGGTGTCTCAAGAAGCAGGAGTTGAGGGAGCGGGGCAGGTGAGGCCGGGAAGGGGGAAAGCCAGTACAGGCGTGTGTGCCCGAGGCCACAGGACCCCGCATCACTGGGACTTCTGAGGGACTTCAGTGTGCCTCCCAGAGCCGCCCGCCTGAGCACAAGAGCTTGGCCACTCAGCCACCAGCTCCCCAGTCATTCCACCACAGTGCCTGTGACACGTGGACAGGGTCGGAGGAGGCCCCGTGGCCTGAAATGAGAAGCCCGCGGGTATGCAGCTTTACGAGGTGTCAGCAGCGGCCCTGAGCCTGCTCCGAGCTGACCTGTGTGGCCGTGCTGAGAGTGGAGCCCCTCAGGCACGCGTTACAGACAGAAGCAGGCCTGCGGCGGGAGAGAGCTGGGGCACTCTTGATGCTCCAGCAGGAGGTGTCTAATCCAGAGAGTGCGGGAAGGGCCTGGGAGAGCCTCCTGCAGGAGGTGGCTTCCCGGCTGAGACGAGACCAGAGAGGTAAACTGCACGGTCAGGATGGTGTGGCTGGAGCTTTGGCTGCAAAGGAAGATGTGGTGAGAGAAGGTCAGGAAGAACTTCAAGAGTGAAGGCGTTTAGACTTTATCATAAGAGCAGTCGGGGTCAGGGAGGAGGTACTTAAACAGAAAGACGTGTTGGGCTTCGTGTTTTAGGAAACTCACTCTAAAGACAGCATATATTAATAGCATCAATGCCAGGATGGAACAGGTGAGTGATGGGACCAGATAAAAGTCAGGGAGACAAGTGAAGAGGCTGCTGAAGTATCCAAGTGAGAGAAAATAAAACTGAGAACCAGTATAGTGCAGCAGGTGAAAAGTGGAAACATTTGAGCCGTATTAAGTTTCCTCATCCCCCCCTCATGCTGTTCCTGGTAAAATATCACCACCTGCAATGCAGGAGACACACGTTCAATCCCTGGGTCAGGAAGATCCCCTGGAGAAGGAAATGGCAACCCACTCCAGTATTCTTGCCTGGAGAATCCCATGGACAGAGGAGCCTGGCGGCCTACAGGCTCTTCACTTGTCTTCACTTGTCTCCATGGGGTTGCAAAGAGGTGGACATCATTGAGCGACTAAACACACACTCATGCTCTGTTCCTGGTAAAATATAGTCTGTGTGTGTGGATGGAGAGACTGTTGTAGGAACTGAGTTATCTGGAAAAGAATTAGAAAGTATGAATTGAAAGCTCATTAAAAACTGTTTGGAAAATTCATAAGCAAATTGGGAACAAAGTAGCCATTAGAAGATCTCTCCAGTAAACTCCCACACTGGAGGTGAGAGCACAGTGCCCCACCCTGAGGGCCAGAAAGGCCTTGTCTTATCCTGGAGCTGCATCTGCTCTTGGTTTGACCTTTGCTGTATCATTTAACCTCTCTACTCTTGGCTTATTTGTCCAACTCAGTGAGGACAGTAACGCCTGCCCAGCCTCTTCTGAGTTGATCTTAAGCTGACAGCATATAGTAGGGTATGACCACGACGGGGAAGCTAACGTCCCCTCCACCAGTATGAAAAGAATGAGAATGTGGAGGGTAACTGTCCAACCCCTAGAGTCTCGTGGACACTGGCCTGTCACCTCTCTCCAGGGCAGAGGTAGTAAGCCGTCCCTCCCCGGCACTGTGCTGCAGGGAGGTGGGACTTTAGAATAGTTGGTGAGTCAAGATCACCTCGAAGGTTCCTCCTCCACCTCTGAGACTCAGTGCTCATTTTTCACAGGCATTAGGGAGAATAAGATGAAAAAATGGCCATGAAAAGCACTTGGAGAATTAGCCTTCTAGACAAGTGAGAGGTACTATTATCAATGTTACCAGTAGGCCTTGTGATGTTAGCTCATAGAGTTTTTAAGGTTTTAACTCTCTTGCATATCCCAGTAGAGCAGAAAATTATTTCTAATTTTCTGTATGCTGGTATATAACTTGTTTTACTTTCTAAAGAGACCAAAAGCCGTGTTCCTTCCCTAGTTCCTTCTTCTTGTAGAACCTTCTTACTAGCTGCAGTTTGTTTTGCTTATTTGAACTCACACATTAAACACTGACTGGAAACATGCGACCTGCCAGGACTTGAACTTGGGCATGTGGGGTTTCTCCCGCCGTCCATGATAGCGTCACCAGCAAGCAGAGCACAGGCTGTACTTTCCTTGCTCTCGGGGTGAGGAATGTTCTCCACGTCCTGGGAAAAACCAGGGTCCTGACTCATAGGAGTTGAAAGGAAACGATCTTAAAAGTCTTTTAAAGATATTATGACCTCTTGCTCATCAGTGTTGGGATCTGGTTCTCATCTTGAAAGGATTCCCTGGGGCTTTAGTGCACAGATGATGACAGTGACACAGGGTGGATAACAGTCACCTTGCACCTTTACTCTGGGCCAGGTGTTGTCTTAAGCACTTTACATAGAAGAGATACTGCTGCCCTGTGAGTAAGTGTTCATTTTGTAGATTAGGAAACCAAGGCAGATGTATTGATAGTTAAATAACTTGCCTAAAGACACATGGTTCAACTTGGAATATGAACCATGGCATGTGATTCTAAAACCAAGACTGAATCATGCTGGACTTCTCCCTCCTTGCAGGCAGAGACCTGTCTGTCATACACACCAGAGAGAGGTCATTAGGATCTCCTATCCCCAGCTTGTTATAGCGGGCAGAGGTATTAAGCAGGAAAAGCACATTAGAATTCTGGTCTCTTTACTGTGTTCTCCTCCCCAGACAGGAAGTAGTACCCTGGATGCAAACACGGCTTCCATTAAGATAAGTAGCTTGAGTCTAGGGAGGCCCATGCCAGTCAGAAAAACCATTACTCAAGAGATTAGAACTTTTACATGCTACATGTTTCATGTTTTTGCTTTCCCTAGGTTAAAAAGATCAAGTGGCATGAGCAGCCTTTTGGGGAAAATCGGAGCCAAGAAGCAGAAGATGAGCACCCTAGAGAAGTCCAAGCTGGACTGGGAGAGCTTCAAGGAGGAAGAGGGCATTGGCGAGGAGCTAGCCATCCACAACCGAGGGAAGGAGGGGTAAGAACCAGCGCATTCTGTTCCTCTGACGCCCTCGAAGCCCCGGGAGAGCTCTTTGCCCACACACCACCCCGTGTAAATAGGCGGGAGCTTTCCACAGTGAAATGAAAAATGTGAGTGCTCTGCTTTGCTGCTGAAGCTCTGCTCTCATGGGTAGGTCCCTCCGGTGAGAGAAACTCTGAGGTGATGGGCTGAGGGTGGGAGGGCGTGTGAGCAGGAACTCGCTGGGGAACAGGCATGGCTGCCACAGTGAATCTGCTGACGTGCGGCTCCTGTGAACTGTGTCAGCTCCTTTGTTCATATGGTCAGATTGGCTCACCATATCAGCCTTGGCCTCATCCGAATTATTTGGTCTTCTGAGAAGCCAGGCAAACACAGAGCCGGTAGAGTGCCTAGATGTTGTCACATTATTATGGGACTTTTTTGTTTGGATTATCTTGACCCGCGTGGGCCTTCACCCTTGGTTTCAACCTGTGTGACACACCAGCCCTCAGACAACATCTGACCATCATGTGTGCCCTCTTCCTCTTCACTTAGCAGTACAAAGAGGATGTCCATAAACTCTGCACAGGCATATCCCAGGAGAAATGGTTTTCAGTGGTTTCTTAGGAACCTCAGAAGGAGCCAAGAACAAAGGGACTGCAAAACTGGGTCCGTGGCTCTTGAGTCCACTCCTGCCCCTTGCATAGGCACCCGTGGCCCAGCGGATGGCCCGGCGCCCCCAGCGCCCCCACCCCTACAGAGAAAGGGAGGCCAGCATGACCCAGCACCCCCCCACTACAGAGAGAGAGGCGCGGCGTGGCCCAGCACCTCCCCCCCCCCACTACAGAGAGAGAGAGAGAGGCGCTTGTGGCCCAGCACCACACCCCACACCCCACTACAGAGAGAGAGGCGCGGCGTGGCCTGGCAGGCCCCCCGCCCCCACATTGAGAGAGGCGTGCATGGCCCAGCACCACACACCCCCCACTACAGAGAGAGAGGCGCGGCGTGGCCTGGCGGGCCCCCCGCCCCCACATTGAGAGAGGCGTGCATGGCCCAGCACCACACACCCCCCACTACAGAGAGAGAGACGCGGCGTGGCCCGGCGGGCCCCCCCCCCCCGC
This sequence comes from Muntiacus reevesi, assembly GCF_963930625.1. Classification (NCBI taxonomy): domain Eukaryota; kingdom Metazoa; phylum Chordata; class Mammalia; order Artiodactyla; family Cervidae; genus Muntiacus; species Muntiacus reevesi. Next base: position 216,348,761 of record NC_089250.1, on the reverse strand, counting down.
CCCCACATTGAGAGAGGCATGCGTGGCCCTGCGCCCCCCGCACCCCCTGCAGAGAGAGAGAGAGAGAGGCCCGTGGCCCGCCCCCGGCCCGGCGGCCCCGCCCCTCGCCGGCAAGTGCTTTCCTGCAGTCCCTGTGCCTCCCTGAGGCTCAGCTCCTTTGCAAGTAAACTGGGGTGATCGTGAGGTTGGTGGTCTTGATAGTTGTGAGGCTGTCGTGAGACAAAACATGTGATCTGCTTATCATGTGTAGACGTATATAGCACAGGCAGACCTCAAAGGTACTGCAGGTTCAATTCCAGACCAACACGATGAAGCAAATAACACAATAAAGCCTTCATGCGAATTTTTTGGTTTCCCAGTGGGTATAAGTTATACTATACTGATAGTTTGTTAAGTGTTCAAGCATTATATGTAGAACACAATGTACATACCTAATTTAAAAATACTTTACTGCTACAACATGTTAACAATCATCTGACAATACGAAATTGCCACAGTCCTGCAGTTTGTACAAAAACAGTATCTGCACAGTGCAGTGTAGTGGAGCACAATAAAATGGACAGCACTGTCCACATAGAGCCCTTTGCAGAGCACCTGTCAGTGTCACCTAAAGGTGTGTATTAAGTGGTAGTCGCTCAGGTTTATTTATAAGCTACATTCTAATAAAGATAGGTGGGAGATTTGTTGGGGGGCGGGGTCATTTTTCGAGATTAGGTTTCAAGACTATGTGAATGAATGTAGAAGCTGATCAGGATATGAAATTTTTTTTTTCTCTAATGACATTATGAGCTTGTGTAGCTGCCAGGCTTCTGAGTTCGTCTGTCAGAGATGGTTGGCCACAGGACAAGGGCAGAAGTGCCAAAGCCATCCGAGGAAAGCCCGAGAAAGCACTGGCAGGGGTTGGTGTTACCCTGAGGTCTCTGACACACGCCCCAGCCTCCCCTCTCTGATTCAGCCCAGGCAACTCAGCCCTGCCTCTTTCTCCCGTTTGCCCAGTGATCTCAGGCAGCGGAGGAACTGCCAGTGTGTGCCACACTTTACTGCTTCTCTGAGGATTGATTATATGGGTTAGACAATGTTCTTTCTGTTAATAGAGGTCTTGTAAAAGTAAGGAGCGGTGCTGCTGAAGATAAGGGAGAGATAAGAAAATGTAGGCTGGAAGCGAAAACAAGATGATTAAAAAGGACATCTGCCCCAGGAGGGCTTTTCAGGCAATGGAAAATCACATAACTGGGTTAGGGAATAGCCAAGAGCACGGAACTCTGCCTCTCTCTGCTTTTCCCTGTCTCTGAGCCTTTCCCCCCGGCCAGGCAACTCCACGGATCTGACTGTGTTTTTCCAGTGCAGGTCTCATGACTGCTGCGCTCTGCTTCGGCTCCTCTCACCTGCCCTCGCCAGCGCCCACCCCACACCTGCACTCACTGCCTCTCCTGGCTCCTGCTGGCTGATTAAGGGCCCAGCCCCTATTCCAAGGAAGGAACTGTTGCTCTGGTTCTTAACCTTGGTTAAGCACAAGTCTCTTCTGGGTCTTTTCCCAAAGTTCACATGATAAAGACATCCCTGTACGCTGCTGAATCAAGAGTCAAGGGTGTGAGTGTGTGTGCATGCACACTTGTACACATACATAATGGAATACTCCTCAGCCATAATAAATAATGAAAATTTGGACTTCCTTGGAGGTCCAGTGGATAAGAATACACCTGCCAACGCAGGGGACATGGGTATGATCCCTGGTCCATAAAGATCCCACATGCCACGGAGCAACTAAGAGTGTGCACCACAGCTGCTGAGCTCACACTCTAGAGCCCATGAGCTTCAACACGGGGTTCATGCACATTTTAGGGCCCTCAGGCCATGAATACTGAGCCCAAGTGCTGCAACTGCTGAAGCCTACACGCCTAGAGCTCGTGCTCCGCAACAAGAGAAGCCTGCAAATGAAAAGTAGCCCCTACTCGCCACAACTAGAGAAAGCTTGCATGCAACAACCAAGACCCAGCACAACAGCAACAACAACAACAAAGAATGAGATTTTGCCATTTGCAACAACATGGATGGATTAGAGGATGTTATGCCTAGTGAAATGCTTAGTGAAATAAGTCAGAGAAAGACTAATACTGTATGACATCACTTATATGTGGAATCTAACCTAGTAAACAAAGCATAAATAAGCTACATGAGAACACAGCCAATATTTTATAACTATATAGAGTATAACCTTTAAAAATGATGAATTATTGGGGAGTAACCCTGGGCCAGTGGTTAAGACTCTGCTTCCACAGCAGGGGACCACCTGTTCGATCTCTGGTCAGGGGACTAAGATCCCACAAGCCATGCAGCGTGGCCAAAAGATTGTGAATTGCTGTGGAGAATCCCATGGACAGAGGAGCCTGGTGGGTTACAGTCCATAGGGTCGCAAAGAGTCGACACGACTGAAGTGACTTAGCGCAGCACACCTAAAACTTACATAATGTTGTGCATCAACTGTACCTCGATTTAAAAAAAAAAAAATCACAGATACCAGTATCTTTAAATCACTCCTCATGTGCTTCTCATGTACAGCCAGGATTGAGAATTACTAGACCACAGCAACAAAATTCTAGAAATGAGAGCAAGACAGTCAGCTGTTGGGTGAGCCTTTCCAGCATCTGCGTAACTAGAGAGCCAACTTCAGAACAGGCAAGAAGATTTCTGTGGAGAAGTGCGCCAGTGCCACAGTGTCAAAGGGCAGGGGGCACAAGCCAAACCTGAAAAGTCTGTTTGGTCAGGTCCCCAAATTCCCTTACACATGTGCCAACGAGAGCAGAGGTCATCTGGGGAGAGTCTACTCTGAGGGTGGAGAATCCCAGACAGTGTTACCCTGGAACAAAAGTGATCTCTGCTGGAACTAAGAAGAGGGAAAGATCATATTTGATAACATCTCGAATAAGGTACTTGTGAATAATCATTGGCCTCTACCATAGTTATTAAGAGACTGTGACCTTTTTACAGGTACCATATTTAAATTGTTCTCACATAGAAGAATCCAGATCACAAACACATAAAATGATTACAGGTGATAAAAATATTCCTGTAATACAGTCCTGATTAAAATAAGATAGAGAAAGAGAGAGAGTGAAAGCATTCAGCCGTGTCCGACTCTTTGTGACACCATGGACGGTAGCCTACTACACTCCTCCGTCTATGGGATTCTCCAGGCTAGAATACTGGAGGGGGTTGCCATTTCCTTCTCCAGAGGATCTTCCCAACCCAGGGATCAAACCCGGGTCTCCCTCATTGTAGGTAGATGCTTTACCATCTGAGCCACCAGGGAAGTCCAAAATAATAGTTGAGGTTAAAAGATTATGTTGTGCTTTTTGTGTTTTGATAGTAATTCTACTTCAGTAAGCGCTATGCCATCTTTCCCCTTGTAAACCTTTGATACAATTTGAAACTACATTGGTTAGTATTGAATTATTATTGTCCAGTCTTTTAAAAGCAATTTTGCTATCTTAAAATATTCACAAAAAGAAACAAAGCACCTTGAGAAACAGCAGGCACAGGATCAGATTGGCAGAGAATTTAGACAATGAAGATAGCAGATACAGATTTTAATACAGTTATGCCTGCTGTATTTAAATAAGTAAACAAACTTGAAAATATTTACAAGAAGAAGAAACTATAAAAAGTGGCCCTAGAACTCCCCTCATGGTCCAGTGGTTGAGAGTCTGCCTGCCAGTGCAGGGAACACAGGTTCGACCCCTGGTCTGGGAAGGTTCCACATGCTACAGGGCAGCGAACCCTGTGCACCGCAGCTCCTGACCCCCTACTCAGCCCGTGCCCTGCAACGAGAAAAGCCAGCACAGTGAGAGGCCCAGCCGCCGCAGCTGGAGAAGCCTCTCATGCAGCAGTGAGCACCCCGTGCGCTGTAGTGGGACCCACCACGGCCAGACATAGATAAGATTCTGTTTAACGTGGCCCTAGCATATTGGAAAAAGACCCAGACAAAATTTCTAGAAGTGAACATTTTAATAACCATAATTAAAAGCACAGAGGATAGATTTAATAGTAGTTAGATCATTATCTAAGAGCATACACGAACTGGAAAAGAGCCAGAAGAAATCATCCAGAATATACTTCAGAGAGACAAAAAGACAAAAAAATATGAAAGAGGGAAGTGAAGCTTCCTGGAGGACAGTGTAGGAAAAGATGAAAGACACCTCTTTATAGACTTTAAAACTCAAAGAATCCCAAGATAAATAAAATAGAAATCCACACTGCAGGGTGAAACTACAGACAACCAAAGACAAAGAGAAAAGTCTTAAGAGCAGCCAGAAAAAAGAGACTTCTCTGAAAGGAGCGGTTATACTGACAGGTAGCTTCTCAATAACAGAACTTCTAATAACATCCCCAAACTGGAAACAACTCAGATATCGATAAATAGTGTACTAGACAGATAAGATGTGATGTGTTCATGCACTGGGATACTCTTTAGCTATTGGAATGAACATGGGTAAGTTTTGGTAACGTAAGAACACAGGTTCATGCAGTATGATGCCATGTATTTTATTGATTTAATTCCATTTATACAGAGGTCAAAAATGGGCAAAAACAGTGTGTCCGTTAGGTCAGTTTGTGAAGAAGCAAGTCAGAATACACACCATGTATGTCTGTGTGAAGTTCATGGTTAGGCCATCACCAGGTCAAGAAGCACAGTGCTGCCAGCCTTCTGGAAGCACATGTGTATCTCTCACCACCACCCACATACCGGTATCCAGCACCCAAGCCCAGCCAGGTGTGAACCTGCTCACATCACATTTCTGCGTTCAAGTTTCTCTTCCTCTGATATTATGGTCTAGTTCTGTCTGATTGTGAATCATTATAAAGCAAGCTCTCCCAGGCCAGCTTGGATTTCTCTGGGGTGCTCATCCTCTGCTTCTTGGCTTGCTTTATAAAATGATTCATCTGCCTTGCCCACTTTATACTGTGAGGGTGTGGTGGTGGTTTAGTCGCTAAGTCGTGTCTGACTTTTGTGACCCCCATGGACTGCAGCGCGCCAGGCTCTTCTGTCCATGGGACTCTCCTGGCAAAAATACTGGAGTGGGTTACCATTCTCCAGGGGATCTTCCCAACCAAGAAATTGAGCCTGGGTCTCCTGCATTGCAGGCAGATTCTTTACCATGTGAGCTACGAGGGAGTTGGGTGTATGTTCTGTTTCACAATAAACTGAATTGAAATTGAATTCAACTCCGGGCCCTACTGCCAGCCTGTTGTGTGCTGTAGCCCCCGTTTCTTCATCTGTGCAATAGAAACTCTTCAGTATCCTCATGGGTATTTTATGGGAGTTAGATAATAAGTTGGGGAATGTCTGGCATGTTTACAGATAGGGTTCCCCCCGCCCCACCCCACCCCCCAGTCTCCCACCCTCTCTGCTTTCTCCCATCTGCCCTTACTGACCACGCCCAGCTTAGGGCCTTGCTGGGAGGCTGGGTGCTCTTTGCCTCTAAACTCCTTCCTGGTGTAGTCCTGCCAGGCCTTCGGGAACACCACGCTGTGGCCTGTACAGCCTAGAGGCACCTCCTCTCAGTCCTGGGCTTTAAGGTAGGAGGCCCTGGGCCCAAGTGCTGGGCAGTTCCTCACATGCTGTCCTCCAGGAAAGCTCACTAATTCCATGGCTTGCTCTGGACAGATACATAGAAGGTATTGGTAGTGGGGAGGTGAACCAGACCCTGCGCTTGGAGCTGACTGCACATGAAGCAAAACACTACCTGAAAAGCTACCCCGCCTGAGCACCCCACTGAGCTGAAGAAGCCTGTAGCAGCCGTTTAGTTCACATCTCCATTTGCATGTGCAAGACCACCTCAGACTTAGCATCCAAAACCAGGTACAGACAGCCCCCGCTTTCCAGGAGTTTGCTCTGTGCCATTTTGCTTTTACCAAAAACCTCCATGAATGCTCTCCCTTTTCTCCCTAACTGAAAGAAATCTGAAGAGGTTTCATTTTCACCAAAAAGGTAGTTGCTTCTTCACACCATGTCAGCTAAGAGAGGTGTCATAGGAACACTCTACTTTCAGATAGCAGGGGAAACCTGGGCTTGCTTGCTTTCCATAAACAGCCTTCTTCCTCAGACTTCACAGAAAATGATTCCATCCCCATCCACTCAACTGATGAAAGAAAACCCTCGAAGTCAGTCCTGAAAGTGCAATAGAAAATTCTCGTGTGAAGTGTGTTTCGGCCCCTCCCAGCTGCTCGCAGTCCGGTACCAGCCACAGGCGTCTGCATTTGTACCTCTGTTCTCCTCCACGTCGCAGCCAAAGTGATTTTTTGAACGTGCAAACCATTTTCCCTGCTTTCCCTGCTGAAAGCCCTTCAGTAGCACTTAGGTCAGCATTCACCTCCTCCCCGGGCGTTCCACGCCCTCCCTGAGCTGTCCATTGCCCACCTCTTACTCTTCTGCCTGCCTGCGGCTGCCCAGCTCTGCTTCGCTCCTCAGCGCCTCCCCAGTTCCTCCTCCGTGCTGGGCTCTTGTTGGTCACTCGGGTGCCGCTCTCTACTCCCCAGCGTAGCCCACCTTAGAAACCCTCCATCACATCTCTCTGTTTGATCCTCCTCACACTGTCATGTGGTATGACATCATGCTGTGTTTCGTGTGCAGTCAGCTCCAAGGGCAGGGTCTGGCTCACCTCCCCACCACCAGAGCCTTCTAAGAGTGTCTGCCCAGAGCAGGCGCCGAGCCTTCTGCTGTCTGGATGTCCATTCTGCTAGCTGTCAGGCACCCGTGGTTTTGTTTGGAACCTAGGAGGACTAGAATTAACCCCCCAGAAAAGAAGGGCATGGCATGTCGGAATGAGATCTCCACTCGGGCATCTTTTTCAGTCAGCAAGGTTGGTTAAAATGCCTGTACCAAAGAGGTCAGCTGAACAGCAAAGAATTGCTTTTCCTCTGAACCCCGCACTCCAGAACTCAGTCCAGTATTTCAAGATCCGTGTGGCCCTCAGGCCTCTAGCATTGCTTCCCTCTATTCCTGCAACCGCTCTTACTAGATTCCCTGGCGGTATCCACTGTCAGCGGCACGTCTCTCCTGCACTGCTGAGGCGGAGGCCGGCAGGCTTAGAAGAGGGATCAGTGCACAGAGAAGAGGAAGCCAGGCATGGTCTTGGCTGCTCCTGGCAATCAAACTGAAGGTCATGGAGTGTGATGATTGGAAACCAGGTGTGTTTGTGATTTGGAGAGACCACAGAAAATAATTTTCTTTCTTCAAAGAGTCTATCTCCATGACCCCCAAGAGTCATAGCTTTGAGGTGAGATGGGAGGAGAGCAGTGGGGAAGAAGCCTAATTACAGTCAGCACCCTCCTGCTCTGGCCCCCGAGGCACGCTTGAGTCCTCTCCCCCGGCCTCGTGGGATGTCGATGTCGGGCAGACTGCTGCTTTCACGCGCGGGTCTCAGAACTGCAAAGTCCGCCACTCATCACACCCATCACAGAGCTCTGTTCCAGCCTCAGGGCCTTGTATTGCCTGTTACTTTCTGGTGTTGATCCACTTTCATTCCCAGGTTTGTGCTGCGCTGAACTCCTGCGGGCTCTGCCGTGGGCAGAGTGATAACTAGCCACGGGAGGTCCTCGTGTGCCGCTTCAGACTCCCTGCAGCTGTCTGTGCTCTTTCTCCACTCTTCACCCCCAATTTTTAGCCACTCCACCCGGCATGTGGGATCTTAATTCCCCAACCAGGGATGAAACCTGCGTCCTCCATGATGGAAGGGCAGTGTCTTAACCACTGGACTGCCAGGGAAGTCCCTACTCTTTCTTTTCCTAACCGTAGGTCTGGAGGCCTCTTGTGGATGGTTGTGACCCTGTGACAGAGCTTTTTTGTCTTCTTCCATTTTTCCTTCCCTCCTCAACGGCCTGGATCTCAAGGAAATTGGTGGCAGAAAAGTAATTTGGGTTGAAAAATCAAAAAGATAACCAAGCCTATTGTGTCTAACCTGGTTCTGAAAGGAAAGGCTCAGCACATCCCTTGGGTTTTGGTGCTGTTAGCATACTTTGTGACAGTGAAGAGCTGCAGCCTCTTAACTGGGCTCCATAGGAAATGGTGGCAGGAAGGGATGTCCCCACCTCCACCTCCCAGTAGACAGGGCTGAACCAGGCTGGTCCCCAGAAGTGCTGGGCACAGACCGAAAAAGAACCTTTGCACTTGTCAGCTGGTGGTTCTCCTTGAAGACTGTGACCTGCTTACGGGGCCTGAAAACTTCCTGAGGCTCAGGTTAGATAGGTCATCCGCTCGGGCCACCTTGCAGAGCCAGCCTTCCCTGCAAGCCCTTCCTCTTTCTGGAGCCCTTGGTCTCTTGGTCCCTGTTCCAGCTGTCCTGGGTTCTGAGGCTTGGGAGTGATAGTCAGGTCAGAAATGGGAAGCAAGAAGCCCACAATGCTCATAGTCTTTTCTGGTTTTATTGTTTACAGAGTACTTCTCATGGTTTCACTGTATTGTCAGAGAGGTGGTGTAATTTTTACTCGTGTTTTCCAGTGAAGAAAAATGAACTATCCTGCCCACAGTCACACACACAGTTAATGCTGGAACGACCCTCATCCTTGGCAGCTTTTTGATCTCAGGGAGGTGGGGAGGGACTTGTCCAATAGAACTTTGGTTTCTGGTCCGCTCTTGGCAGCAAGCCAAAGCCATCACAAGGCTCCTGTTAGCAGCTGCAGGTGCTATAAATGGGGGAGTGAAGTTGCCAGACCTGCCGGGATGGCCTTTGTCTGGGTTGCCCTTGAGAATTCAGTTGCCTTCTGCACATGCGCCCCCTCTGCTGCTGGAGGCGTTCCCTCAACCCGAACTCTTCCTACACCTACCTGTTTCGCACCTAGCCTGGCCTTGCTTTTGATGGTTTCAAGGTCAGCCGGACCCGACACAGCTTCCGGGAACCTGCGAGGCCATTATTTATGCTTACTGAGCATCTTAATTTAAGTATTACTTCCTCTACTTTAAAGGAAAGTCAAAGAGGAAAAACCGCAAATGCTCAAAGCTGCCTGCTTCCCATTATGTCCCCAGGACGTGCTCTCAGGTGACCCTGGCTGGTAGCTCTCCTGAAACATGCCCTGAAGTCTTCTCAACCACAGCCCCCCCACCTCTTTTCTATGGAAACCCTAGGGGCAGTTAAGCACGCTGCTGTCAAAACTCTGACCCCCACTGTGGTCTTCAGCCAGGGTCCCTGAGCTGGTGTGTGGAGGGGCACAGTTGTGGGGCGACACAGCCCATCGGTCAGTTCTGGCTCAGGGCCCCACTGGGGGCATTGCGGGGCCTCTGTGGGGAACGGAGGAGGAGCTTGTTCTGTGTGTGTCCACTTCCCGCCACCATCTCTCCTGCTTGCTCACTTTATCAAAAAGGGTCCTCTGCCCCCGGCAGTGGCTTCACCGTCTGCCGGGGAATCTGAAGCTGTGATCTGTATTTCACTGGCTAAATTGGACAGCCTGACCCTGAGGGCTCACATCGAGCTTACAGGCAGGCCATGCCCTTGTGTTTGCAGCCATTCCGGCCCCTCCATGGTGATTTGACTCAGATGCCGAGTTCCTGATCCTGGACTGGGTTGTTGTCACAGATGCTGCTAACATGCACCAGAGAGCTCACTGCTCCTCTTGAGTTGATGGTCCTCAGAGCCCTGACTCTAGAAGCTGGCTTCCCGAAATGATGGTGGCCACTCTCACTGCCATTTTATGGAGCACCTGCTCTGTGCTAGGCGTTGTATGTACACTATTTCATTCAATCCCCGCCGCAGGCCTTCAGAGTAGAGGTAATTATCTTTTTTTTTTCTGGCAGATTAAGAAAGAATTAGCCAGGTTAGAAGGCTTATTCAGAGACAGCCAGCAAGTCACAGGGTCAGGATTCGGCCCGAGCCGCCACCCCGTCTGTAGTGAGCCACAGGATTAGTGGCCACCAGCCTGCGGGAGAACGGGGAGGTGGGGGCTGCCCTTCACAGGGTGAGCTCAGCCAAGGAACACGGGGTCCTGAAGCTGGTAATGTGCTCCCCACAGATGAAATGACCTTGTAATCACAGATGCACATTTTCCGCAGTGCAACAAAGGAAAGATTAGCACACAGATTCAATTATGTCTCCCATTCTCGGTGGCAGTTTTGCTCTCAGTAGATTACTTGGCAGAGAGCCCCTCCCCCCAAGGCAAATGGCAGCGCACTTTATGACCAGAAGGTGCGTGAAAATGGAGCTGTATCTCACTCCCCGCGGTGCCTACCAGCTTCACGGTGGGGGCCTTCCCTCCCACCGTGCCTGGCAGGCCAAAGCAGGCGAGGGGCAGGCCTTGACGAGACCCCGTGTACATGGGCCCTGGGCGCAGAGGCACTTGACCTCGTTCCCTTGGAGGAATTTAGGGAAGCTTTCTCTGTCATCCTCACGGAAGGCCCCTGGCCCCAGGTGGGTGGAGGACACCGGAGAGGAGGGATGGGTGAGGGGAAGGAAGGGCTGCCAGCAGGTAGGTGCCCTGACAGTGAGCACTCGCCACTGTCAGCTGCTGTGTGACCAGGTCAGGCTCGAACCCGGGCCTGACTGAGCCCTGATTTCCTTTAAACCTGGTTACACAATCACGTTTTCCTGCCCCCAGCTGCTAATGGACTTCCCCTTGATAAGTTGTTGCTTTCGCTTTTTCATTTTACTTTTGTTCACCTCTGAACCAGAAAGTGCCTTGTTTAGACCAAATGAGTGGTCTGGATATTACTGAAAGAGTAGTGGCGGCCCCTCTGGGCTCTGCCTGTGGTCACCTGCCTGCATTTGCTGTCACCCACTGAGCCCCGGGCCAGGTGGCCCTTCCCCCCGGGGAGAGGGGGTGCTGCCGGGGAGGCGTTTTCTCTTACTAAGTCTGCTGACCGGCATCTTCATTTTCTTCCAGGTACATCGAACGAAAAGCTTTTCTAGACCGAGTGGATCACAGGCAGTTTGAAATTGAGCGAGATCTCAGGCTGAGCAAAATGAAGCCCTGATGTGATGAGGAGCCCCCGGCAGCTCAGTCCTCTCTACAGCGTGAGCTTCTTGTGTGTCTGCGAGACGTTTCCTGTTTCTCATCGACTGTCTCCCAGCAAGGTCCTTTTTTCTACATTGAATTTCTTCTTTGTATCTTGATCTCACATGATTTCATTTGTTTAGTTTGTCCTTTCAAAAATAAAAATTAAAAAAAAAAATTACAAGTTGATCCTGTGAGAGGCTGGTGAGGATGACGCCACTTGCCTTCCCTTTGTTCTGCTGCAAAGTCTAGGAGGCCGAGCCCATTCCTCAGGCCTGTCTCGGCCGCTATGGAGAAGGGTGCACGGCCCGCTTGCCGTGGGCCCGAGAGCAGGGGCTGTCTGAGACGGGCCCGCTGTGCTGGTGCGACGCTGGGCCCCGCGCTTCTGTCCTGACTGGGATTCGTCCTCGCTGATACGGTGTAAGGATATAAAATAAGGATATGCCATCACTGAATTAGAGATCTTTTTTTTCCTTCAGCCATTCTCCTCTCCTTTAAAGTCAACTTCCCATGTGTTCTCACCTCAGTAATTCTTTGGGGGTTTGTCAAAGAAAACCCCAAAGGACTCTTTTTTTTTTAACTCTAGAAGATTTAAATTCCAAACTTCATATTAATAAAGTAGTAAACCTCACAACCTGCCTCTGGTGGCGGGCGGGCAGAAGTTCTGAGTAACATGGATGGGGTTAAGGGGTAGTAGGGCTCCAGAGACTGGAATTCAGATCCTGTCCTTACACCTACCAGCCCTGTGACCTTGAGCACAGCTCAGCTTTCTGAACCTCACAGGGTGGAGGTGAGCTAGTGACACGTGCAGGGAACACGCGCAGGTCTCCCCCTCTGGTTCTCTGATACACAGGCAGACGCTCACGCAGCCAAGACTAGACTGTCAGCCCTGCGTGGTCGTGAGGTTCTGACCCTCGTTACTCACTGAGGCCAGGCTGGGTGACGGGGCTGACTGAGGTGTGTGCATCTTCGATACAGAATCATCTCTTCCATCAGAGTCTTGTTTGAACTGTAGCCAGCAATTTTTAAGAACAGGTGGATAATAGTTTATCTAGCTTTTCACGTCCATGGTTAGTGAAAACTGATCTGCCTAACTCCCAAGGGAAATTACATCGCTTTCCAGGAGTCGGGAACTGCCAAGGAAAATGTCTGCAGGAAGTGGGGAGCCTGAGTCAGCGCTGGGAGGCAGCTCGACAGTCCTTTGCCAGGCACCGGGCACCGCCCTTGAGCGTGGTGGGGACGACCGAGGAAGGCGGCCAAGGACACTTCCTGGCCGGTCTGTGGAGTCCAGAAAATCCCTGAGAGCTGAGTTTCCTGGCCTCGCTCTGGCCATCAGTCTTCTCCTAGTCCCAGATGAACGCATTCAATTTCCAGGGCTTCGCGTACTTTCCCGTTACTGAAAAAAACCTGCCCTACAACAGCATAACATCAAAGAAGAAAAACAGACTTCTTTATGCGTTCTGTTCACCTATTTCCCAAGGAACACAGTGCTCTAATTAGGAACGCTGCATAAAGTCCCAGGGGAAAAGGGCAGCGTTGAGAACTAAGTCTTGATTGAGCTGTGTGCCATCAGAGCTGAGCAGAGAGAACCCGACAGACCCCAAGGCCTAAGGTCATGAGAACTGACCGGGCCAGCAGGCTGGTGGCTGGTGCCACAGGAGGATCTGGAAGACCTCCAGGAAAGGAGTGGCGCCACGATGCTACTGGCAGCCAGGAGGCACCAGGCAGGCCAGGGGACGGGGTCTCAGGTACCATGCCACCTCTTGGCCTCAGCAGGACAGAGCAAGTGTGTGTGGTGTGGGTCTCAGGCGCAGTTTTCTTCTGCCATTTAACTGGAATTGCCGAGGCATGTTGGGTAGGAGCCCGTGACTTTTTCTTCTTTTTTCATTACTAAAAAGGAGTTAGTGTAAGATGGTGAACTCCAGGGGAAGCATTCAGAAGCTCTCAGTTTCATCACCAAAGGACAGACTGGTCCCCCATGTGCCTGATGCTTTGTCCCACTTTTCCTGACCAGGAGAGGAAACTCACCTGAGGTCAGACTATGAAACTGACAGTGATTGCATGCACCTGGTAGGCCTGGAGGGCAGGGGGCATGCAAGATGGAACAGCCTCTTCTCACCTGCTGGATCCGGCTCCCCACCGGAGGGTTCACGTCAGAAAGGAAAGACTGGAGTGCGAGGGGACAGAAGAGCCAAAGATGGACACTTAGACTTGAGAGCAGTGACAGCTGGCACACTCTGGTGCCAGAAGTATGCCAAAGGCGTGGGCACACGGGCTTCAGCTTCCAGTCCTCGGTGCCCCGGGGCAGCATCGGAACCTCTGCAGGGGAGAGTGTGCACCACAGTGCAGGCCGGGTCGCCCTCTCCTCTTCAGGATGCTGCCTGCTTCCAGCAAGCGGGGGCAGGAGGGGCTGGTCCCAGGTGACTTAAATCTTAAATGCCAGCCCACTGCACCTCCTTCCCTGGGGTACCAGTGTGCCCGGGGTTCCTACTTTGACAGGAAAAATCTTACCCTCAGAGTGTTTTGGTTTTTTCCTGCAGCCTTTTTGTTTTTTTATGCCGTCTCAGGCAACTTAGATCCAACAGTACTACTCCCAGATGCAGTCTTTGTGCGTAGGCAAGTTGACCACAAGGAGGAGAGTGGGCTGTAGAAGTCCAGAAGATTCTGCCCTGGTTCCCTGCAACCTGGAATGGCCCAATCCACAGAGACCCTCCTTCCCAGGGCTCCTCTCCAGGGTCAGCCTGTGAGCTTTCATTACTGTGCCCTCCGAAGGCTGATGGGGTGCCAGATCTTTGCTCAAGAAAGGGACAAGGTGGCTGTGTTGGGGAAGGAAAGAGGGAAACTAATGTAACAGGAGGAGCACGCAGACAGTGGGTTTGGCTCCCTGCGATTCAGGGTGAGTCCCTCCCTCTGCGTCTTAGATTTCCTTGTCTTCAAAAAGTTTTCTGAGAATGCTTAATAATCCTGCTCTGCCAACCTCACAGCGTTTTATTAAATGAAATACACTATCCAAGTGTTAAGTTACTCTAATTAAATTGCACACTTGGCTCCCAGCTCCCCAAGACAGCCAAGCTTCTGTGAGTATAAATTAGCACCCCCTTGAAGAGCACTTTGGCGATGCCTCAGATCTGGAGCTGCACTCGGCCTGTGACACAGCAGCTCTGCTCCTGGTTTGACATCCTGGAGAAGCGCCGGTGTGTGCGCAGGGAGGCAGGCTTATTGGTGACAGGGAAAACCTCGAAACCATCCTCTGGCCATCAGGAGAAAGGGTCAGTTGTGAAATAGCCACACAGGAGAATACAGTATAGCGGTGAAGTAAAGGGACCAGGGCTACATGCATCAACAAGATGAACCTCGTAAGCAGCTCTGATGCACAGAATGCCTAACACACAGCCCCAGTTACACAAGTTTAAAAGCGTGCAAGCACAGGTGGTGGTTTCCCGACACTGAATGCACTGAATGCCACTGAATTGTACATTTTAAAATGGTTAATCTTATGTTATATGAATTTCACCTCAATAAAATTTTTAAACATGAGAAAGATTGTATACTGACTCTATATATATCCTGTGTAATTATATATACACATATAAATATATGTAAACAAATGGGTGATGACACTAATTTCAGCATAGTGGTTACCTCTCATGGGATTGGGAAGGTTATACAATCAAAGATAACAAAGGAGCTTTGTTTAATGATGTGGTTTTATATCTTAAATTGGAAAATGAGGACACACATATTTCTTAACATTATTCACTACACCTGTATTTATAATATTTCAAGATAAAATGTTTTTATTATCTATTTGGCTACGCCAGATCTTAGTTTTAGTTGCAGCTTGTGGAATCTGGTTCCCTGATCGGGGATTGAATCCAGGCTCCCTGGATTGGGATTAGCCACTGAACTAGCAGGGAAGTCCCAAGATAAAATTTTTTTAGAGAAAGGCAAGCCCATATTTAAATTTGCATCACCTCTGTCAGTCTCCTTAGGGAGAGAGAGAGCCAAGGCGTGGGCAGTCCAGGGATGGAGAGTTGCCATGGGGATGAACTTCCTGGGTGCCAGGGAGCTCTCTCTGTCTCCTGTTCTGGGCTAGCAGGCGTTCCAGAACGATCCCTCCACGGTTTTTGGAACATTCCCCAGGAGGAGTGATTCACGTATGTAGCTCCACCTCAGCTCCCCTGTCTCTGAAAGCAGGTTGGGCCGCTGGGGAAGCCGAGGGGTCGGAGCCAGGCCACGTGCCCCACTCCAGCGCAACCGGCAGTGCGAGTCCTGCTGAGTCCGCCTTCCTCACCCTCAAGACTGCACAGACGCACGCGAACAGGCCATATGTCAGAAGGATGCTGCGGCAGGCTGCAGCTTGTTAGATGCAGACAAATGGTTTCTGACCTGGATAAATGAGCTTGAAATTTAGAGGCTCCAAAATTAATTACAGTCAGTGTCGGGGTCTTCTAGTGGAAGTCACCGAGCTGCCTGTCTTCAAATTCTGCCCAGCACCCTGAGCTGCCCCAGGGCCACAGCTATGACCCGAGGCTGCTGTTGGTGGTCTGAGCTCCTCAGGGTGCAGAGGTGTGTTGCTGGGCCTCTGCAGGGAGGCAGGGAGCCACCCTCCAGCCAGCCCCACTAATCTCTGCTAATGATTTAATGCCTTACTTCTTCCAGTTAACGCCTTTACATTAGTAACCTAAGCCTGCCCGCATCTGAGGCGCCCTGACAGACAAATGGAAGACGTGTTTGAGTCCGGGAGCTCTCTGGGTGCCTGAGGTTGTGTCTGGTGGGGTGGACCCTCTGCATAAGGTTGCCTCGTCCCTGCTGTTGTCTCTAACTGGACCTCGAAGTCCGGTTACAGCTCTGCCATTGAGCTCCGTTACAAGACCTTTGAATTTGAAGTTGGGTCCCCCAGTCACACAGACACCCAGCCTTTCTGCACCAACAGTGTGTGGTGTGACCTGTGTGTGTGCTCTTGAGACCGCTGTAGACAACTTGTGGTAGAAATGCAGATGTGTTTTCCAGAAAATTGTAAATACCCTATGTGGTATGATAGAAAATAAATGTATCTTTCATTTTTGTGCAGTTCCTGGCACAAAGTCCCTAAAACACTTGGAATTTACTGTCTGTGTGATAATGAGATGACACCTGGGGAAGCCAAAGTAGCTTCAGGATGGGAATCTGGTCACCAGGAATACCACCCCTGTGACTAGAGGGTTAGAGTTTCTAGCCCCTCCCCTCCCCTCCCCGCCACAACCCCCAATCTCGGGAGGAGAAGGAGGCCAGGTATCAAGCAATCACTGATGGCTAATGACTTAATCAATCATGCCAACACAATGGAACCTAAGTGAAGCCCCATAAACAATAAAGTTTGGGGAGCTTCCAAGTTGCTGACCACATCCATGTGCTGGGAGCGCGGTGCTCTGCTCCAGACCCCCCTGGACCGTTTTTATAAACTGCTTGTAAAGAGAGCACCTTCCTGAGTCTGGCAGTTGTTCTAGCAGATTATCACACCCAGTGCGGGGGTCACGGCTCCTCGTGTGCAGCTGGTGTCTGCAGTGGGTGCAGTCTTGGGTGACTGAGCCAGTAACCAGTGGGGTCTGCGCTAAGTCTCAGTGGTTAGACAGGGCAGAAACGAGTTGTTGGACATCTAGTTGGCGTTAGAGAATGGGCTGGACCCCATGTTTGTCTCACTCTTCCTTTCATGCCCAACATCTGCCACAGGAGACAGACACAGCACGACAGTCAAAGACAGCCTTGTGGGAGAGTCCGGACACCCTCACCCCAGCTCTGCTGACCGGCTGGTGCCCTCGGGTACGTGGCCTGGCTTCCTCTGCCCCCATTTCTGCATTTAACACTAGGAGTCTGCATGTCACACAGGCAGCCCTGTGATTCCTATGTGCTCTGAAGTTTGAGAAAATTGCTCATGGCCTCTCTACCTAGGAAAAAATCTGTAAGCTTCCAGCTGTGTCTTTAGGAAAATTCCATCTTCCTTTATTCTTGCCACTTCAAACAATCCAAGCTCCTAAATTGCTGACACACCAGCAAACCGTAATGAGCCAACCCAGGCTTCCTCCCTGCCGTTGGCTGAGACCCACCTGCAGGAACTTTCTCCTGCCTTCAGAAGTGCGGAGAGGGTAGCTCCGTAAAGTTAGGGGTAACTGGAGAAGTAACTGAAGGAAAGTCTGGGAAATAAGTGAACATTCAAACAGAGCCCACCCAGTTTTCAGCAAACAGCTGCGGAGGCAGCATGGGGCTGCCAGGTTAGCGGCAGAGGGCAGGACCCACGTGCGTGCGCACATGCTCGCCCCAAATAAGCCATGCTCTCGCGTGCCAGCGAGGGTGCCCACCAGCTAGGAGGAGATGCAAGTCACAGAGGCACAGCCCACCTGTCAGAACCAGCCCCCTGCAAGGCAGACACCTCACCTCCTCAGCAGCCTGGCCAGGGCCCGGCCCTCCTGAGGGCGGGGGCTTTGCCTGCCCTGAGCTTGTCCTCTCCTTCCCCCTCCTAAGGGACCTGTTTTCCCTTGGGACTGTCAAAGCCAACCATTGATCGTTGGAAAATCTGGAAGCACTGCATCTCCAGAGAAAACTGCTATATACGCTTTGGGATTCTTTTCAGTTAATTTCCCTATATTTTCACATACCTTTTCTTAACACAGTTGGAATTATACTCTACCTGTGAAGCTCACTACAGAAGCTATTAACCACATGTGGCTATTTCCATTGAAATTTTAAATTTGTTAGAATTCACAATTCAGTTCTTCAGTCCCACTAGCCAAAGATTTCAAGTGCTCACCAGTCACGTGACCAGGGCTTGCAATATTGGACAGTACAGATATCGAATGTTTCCATCAGCATGGAACTCTGTTCAACCACTTAGTATCTGCAGTTTTCTTGTTTCAACCTGTGATATATACTGTGAGCCATGAACCATGCACCAAGCCATTACCATGAACCATGAAAAATGTACAATACATTCCTATTTTTCAAACATTCTTTGTGATTATTAATGACTACATAATATTCCATTATATGCTTGTACTGTAATTTAGTTCATCAATCTTCGCTGGCCACTGAGATTGCCTGCCTTTGTTATTATACATGATTCTGTGGTGAACTGCCTAGTCCTGGATCTGGACCTGCATCCCTGACCATTTCCAGATCACTGCTAGAAGTGGAGTTGTCATGACAAGGAGGGTGCACGTTTCTTCAAGGCCTTGAAATATAAAGCCCAGTTGCCTCCCAGAAGGGTCTCCCTCTCTCCAGCAGGGCAGTTGTGCCCTCTCTTCCTATGTAAACTCCCTGAGAAGACAAGATTCAGCAAGGAAACCTGCCTGTTTGTGAGCACAGTGCATTTCTGAGCCAGTGCTTTGGGCAAGACGTGTCAATAACCAAAAAGAGAATGGCCTGGGGAAGACTGACCTTGATGGTCCCTGAGGAACCTTCTGCAGTTCCAGCCCAGGGCTCTGTCTCTGGAAGAAGCATTTGGGCTGGGCGGCTGTGATGGTTAATTTTTTGTGCCAACTTGACTGGGCTAAGGGATGGCCCGGTAGCTAGGAAAACATGTCTGAAGGGGTTTTCTAGAAATGAGTAGCATTCAAATGGATAGAATGACGAGAAAGATGAACGTCACCAGTGTCGATGGGCGTCATCCAACCCACTGAGGGCCTGAGGATAGCACCGGGCGAAGGAAGGGCAAGTCTGGTCTCAGACACCCAGCTAGCCTCCCCCTGAGATCAGACACCCATCTTTCCTGTCCTTCCGCGCTCCTGGAGCGGTGCCTGCAGGCTTGTACTAGGACGCACACCACCAGCTCCCTCGGGGCTCCATGGCGCTCTTCAACCTGTCTGTATCCTACTGTTTCTGCCTGTCTGCAGAACCCTAATGCAGCAGAAATATGCCCCCAATGACCCTGCATTTATCTAAACCTAGTTTTGTGGCACATTCATCTGTGAGTCGTCTAAACATTTTCTGAGCCCATTTATCAGGACCTCCCTGGTAGCTCAGCTGGTAAAGAATCTGCCTGCAATGCAGGAGACCCCGGTTCGCTTCCTGGATTGGGAAGATCCCCCTGGATAAGGGATAGGCTACCCACTCCAGTATTCTTGGCCCTCCCTAGTGGCTCAGACAGTAAAGAATCCGCCTACAATGCGGAAGACCTGGGTTCGATCCCTGGGCTGGGAAGATCCCCTGGAGGAGGGCATGGCAACCCACTCCAGTATACTGGCCTGGAGAATCCCCATGGCAGAGGAGCCTGGCGGGCTGCTGTCCATGGGGTCACAGAATCGGATGTGACTGAACGACTGGGCACTGCACACGTTTATCCTCTCCCTGCTCAGGGATAATGAGCTTCGTGTGGTTAAGAGGCAGAGCTTCACTTCACTCCTCTCAGGCTTCCCAGACGGTTCTGAGTTTTGGTAAGCAGGTCCACATTCGCCTTAAGTTATCATTCACAACCACGTGGCCTGCGCCTCATAGGCTCTCAGTCTTTATCTTTCCTAACTCAGGCCCCTCTTCCTCTCCTCTATGGCTTGCCCATCCCTTTCTCGTGTCAGCTGCCCCTTTGTGTGTCCTCCAGGGCACCCACGTCCATCCTGACGGGCAGTCAGATTACACGCGGCTTCCCAACTTGGGGTTCAGACCCCAAACATCAGCTCTGGCACCTGCTCTCTTGTAGTCTGGGCTGCTTCACGCAGCCTCACTTTTGCAGTCTGTCCAGTGGGGGTTAACAGTGACGAGGCAACAGGGACAGACTGGACCTGGGGCATCTGCTCCGCTCAGCGCATCCTTAGACGAGGGGGAGCCGGCACCGTGTGAGAGCCAGCTCTGGCCTGGCTTCTGTGTTTGCAGATGGAGAACTGGCCCCTGCTGTCAGTCACAGCAAGACCCGGGGCCTCCTAGGGTGAGCTGAGCTTGGGTCACCGTAGGCCTCAGGACTGGAAAGACTTCCTTTGTGTGAAGGGACTATCTGCCAGGATATCATTTAAGACAGAGATTCACCTCCTTCCTGAGAGGCTGAGACACCAGGCAGGAACAACACCCCCATGAAGTTCAAAGCCCCTGGGGCAGCTGCCCTGTCACCTTACTGAGCTGAACGCCTGGCATTTAGTGTCCCCCCAGGCTGCTGGCTGGCCCAGGGTGGCTGCACCCTTAACCACGCCTGCATAATTACCTACTCTTCATTGTTCAACAAACCGACAGGCCAAGAGGCCACAGAAGAACAAAGCGAGCTTGCGGCTGCTCCCAAAGGGCGCTGTCTTACCCTCACACCTCTGATCAGGAGGCTCTGCCATGGGTTTCCTCCCAGAAGACCGAGGTCCTAGCTCTGAGTGCGTTCCTGAAGGCCTTCCTCTCCCTGGGGCTCTTCCCTGCACGGGGAAGGGTTTGGGCCTACAGGCAGCAGCGCCCGCCTCAGGGGAGCCTGAGAAGCAGAAAGCAGGGGCCCAGTAGGGCAAGCCAGCCAGAGGAGACGGGGGACTCGAGCCTGCGATTCTGAGGGCAGCAGCCTGTGGTGCTTTAACCAGAAGCCCCACCGGCTCTTCTAGGCCATCCTGACAGCCCAGTCCGTCCAGGACTTCTGAATCAGGGCGCCGCGGCCCTGCGGGACTCTGGGAGGGAAGAGGGGGTGGTTTCAGGATAAAGTGGGGGGGCTCCCAGAGCTGTGGCTGCCGGGCTGCTTTACTGAGCCCCGTTTGAGAGACAGGGTGGAACTGTGCTCAGAGAATGTACATGCCGCGCTGAAGTTCACACGGCCAGGCTGCTGCCCAGAGCTGGCCACCCTGCCCCGCCAATGGAGGTCAAAGGGGCCGGTTCCGTCACAATAGAGGCCTCCCTCCCTGCACTGAGTTCCTTCCGTTTCCATGAGAGTGAGCCTCGCTCCGGGAGGAGCGGCGAGGCGCTCCCAGCACCCCCACCAGACCCTTGGCCTCCAGACAGCACGGCAGCGATGGCAGTGGGGGCCTGGCGGGCCTGCCTCGCTGAGAACAGAACCACTACTCTGGGGACTCGCCCTGGTGACCCCAGCGTGGCAGCCACTGTTTAATAATTTAGAGAATGTGTACTCATCAGCTGGGAGGCTTCATCCCTGGATCCAGAAACACAGTGGCCTGGGGGTTGCTCCCAGTGGAGAGTGAAATTCCACTTGTCACGATCACTGAGAACGCAGGCCTGCTCCTGGAAGGGCTCTGGTCCCTGGGTGTTTACAAACACCCTAGAAGAGAGGAGTCCAGCGGCAAGGCTGCGGGAGCAGGGGTCGGGGCCCGCGGGTCTGCCCAGCTGCGCTGCCCGCTGCTGGGCACCTCCGGCAGCTCCCTTCCCCTCTGTCTGCTGCCTGCTTGGAGGTGACGAGGCTGCCTGGGAACCTGTATTTCCTAGAACTTGGCAACTAATATCTTGCTAACTGCAATAAGCCAGACACAATAGGATTAATATTGTATGATTGCACTTGTGTGAGGTACTAGAATAGGCAAATTCATAAAGACAGAGAGAATGGTGGTTGCCAGGGCCTAGGAGAGGGAGGGGAGGTTATTGTTCAATGGGCACAGAGTTTCTACCCAGGAAGATGGGGAAAGTTCTGGAAATGGATAGTGGTAATGGTTACAGGGCACTGTGACTGAATACTCCCTGCCACTGAATTGTACACTTAAACTAGGTAAAATGATAAATTTAATGTTATGTATGTTTTACCACAATTTTAAAAAGTGTTTACTGTGAGTAAAATTGTACAAATAATGAATATTCACTCAAGAAACATTAGAAGATAGAGGAAATAATTTTAATTACACCAAAACCCCCTCGTCTCCTCCAAAAAGCAACTAAAAAAATTAGTCTCCTGTGAAATTTTAATCCATAAAGAAAGAAAAAGCTCTACTTATTAGTCTGTAGAGTATCAGGCAGTGAATAGGCCCTCCCTAAATATGACATGCTGGTGAAAAAAATCCAATCCCTACCCCAAAATATCCATAACTTGTATTTTGGTATCTACCTTTCCACACTTTACCCAATGCAAATATATGACATAAATATAAATATGTGAATTCTTGTGAAAACAAGACCACCTGTACCTATTATTTGAAGCCTATTTTTCCTTCGTTTACAGTATATTATAAACATATTTCCATGTCATTCTACATCATTTGTGGTGGTGCCCAGGATTGAATTCTGTCCTGAGAATGCTCCGTGAATTGTTTCACTAGTGTCTTCTTGAACTTGTAAGTTGTTCCCATAAGGAAAGCTGCAAGTTACATCCTTGCACGTAAATCTTTGGCTACTTGTGACTGCATTTTTTTGCGTGCATTTTTAAGGATAAATTCATGGAATTTCTGGGTCAAAAGTTCCCTGCCTGTTAGAAATTTTTGCCAGACTGTATGCTGGAACCACACATGACTTATAGCTGTTCCCACGAGCAGCAAGAGGTCTCTCTTGCCCTGAGTGACAGGGTTCCTGGGTTGGCCAAGTGGGTAGCCACGGTGGGGGTTTAGGCTATAGTACCCAGTGGGGGAGCAGCTTCGGGGTACCAGGGTCTCCCGCCATACACATCTGAATCCCCAGAGTCTATGACTGAGTTACCTTATAAATCAAAATGTGCTTTGCCAACTGTGATTAAATTAACGATCTTGAAATGGGGAGATTTTCCTGGATTCCTGAGTGGGCCCCATGTAATCTCAAGCTTCTTATGAGAGGAGGTCAGAAGGGCCAGAGTGAGAGAAGGAGATGCGATGATGGAAGCAGAGTCTGAGTGACGCGGGGCCACAGGCCAAGGAAGGCAGGCAGCCTCGAGCAAGGGGAAAGGCCAGGACAGGGGTTCTTCCCAGAGTCCCCAGAAGGAATGCAGCCCTCTCAACCCTTTGGACTTCTGACTTCAAGAACTGGAGGGTAGCAAACTCGTGTTGTTTGAGCCACTGAGTTTGGGGTAATTTGTTACAGCAGCAGTAAGAAGCTAATACATCTCCCTCCTGCTACCAGATCCTAAAGCTTCACTGTCTCAGGGACAAGGGGCTCCCTCTGGGCCCAGCAGCCTGATGACCTGGACCTCTCTCTCCCCTGACCAGAGGCCCTCCAGCAGAGCATATCCAAGGTTCTGCACACGAGGACAGACAAGGAGGAGCCCTACCCCGGGGGCCTGTCCTTGACCAGACTATGAAATTACCCTCAAGGATGTTGGAAACTGGCCTCGCTTAAGGTCACATGGTAAGTGTGAGGTGGTGCCAGGACCAAACCCCAAGGTCTAGCCTGGAAGGCTAGTGAGGCCCCCCCATCCACCCCACTCAACTGAACCTCTTTTCTGTTCCAATCTGACTTGCCTTCCTGAAGAGAGGTGGTCATTCACACTTTAGCTTGAATAAGACAGGACACCTGGTGCTGGATACTCCAGGTCAATGTGGTATTATCACAGAGTAGTGGAGCTCAACTCTCGTGTTGGAGACTATGCTTGGGGTGATGCTCCTTCTTACCAACCCCAGGGCTCACAGGGTCCTGCCAGCTATCTCCAACCCTGAAGTGTCCTTCTAGGTCTCCCCCAAACAAACACTTTTGTGTCCGATTCTTTTGTGACCCAATGGACTGTAGCCCACCAGGCTCCTCTGTTCATGGGACTTCCCATGCAAGTATATTGGACTGGGTTGCCATTTCCTTCTTTCAGGGATTTTCCCAACCCAGGGATCGAACCCGCATCTCCTGCATTGCAGACCAATTCTTTACCACTGAACCACCTGGGAAGCCCACAAGCAGAGGAGCAGGGTTCAAAGCAGGACTTGCTGCCAGAGTTGGCAGGAAGAAACATTGGCTTACACAATCAATGTTTGAAAACCTAGAGATTTTATAAAACAATCTGAATTTCTAGATTCACTTGAAAAATCTGATTCACTAACTGAAAGAACTCAACCCAGCCAAAGCAGGAACAATTTGAAGAAGAAAATAAAGTAGTATTGGATTCTAATCCAAAATGTAAAATAAATATCCATCAGTTCCTACTTATATAAATGATTGAATAAATAAATAAATAATGGGGACAATTTCCCAGACACAAGAAATGCAAATAATTGATGTAGATACTGTATCATCAAAGAGGTGGAACATAACTCCTCACTTCTTTTCAAAGGGTACACTGTTGAAATCTAAAGAAAAAAAGTCACTTTTTAGCAGAGTAGCCTGACAAACATTTTCTCAGTCAGGGGTTCAAGGTCAACATCACATTGGTAAGAATGAACCCTATTAATATGATGTATCCTTGAGATGATGTGTTGAGAATGTCCTTTTATCTCTGAGGTCTTCCTCCTAAAAACTCGTAACTCCAACCTAACTGTGAGAAAAACATCAGACAAATCCCAGTTGAGGGACATTGTATAAAATCTGTGACCAGTACTCTTCAAATCTGTCAAGGTCATCAAAAATAAGGAAAGTCTGAAAAACAGTCACAGTCCAGAGAAGCCTAAGGAGACATGATGTCTACAGGTAATGTGGGATTCCTGGTGGAATCCTGGAACAGGAAAAGGACAGAAGGGAGAAGGAAGGAAATCTGATTAAAGTGTGACTTTAGTTAGCGAGGATGTATCATGATGATGTATCAGCATCATCAGTGGTGACCAATGTAGGATCATTACACAGTGACGGCTTGTGCCTCCAAAGCCTCACTGCACTCTCCTAGGCTGGCGATCCTCTGGCAAAGCCCGGGGCACAGAGGCTCGGTTTGAGTGTCTGGAGAACTGGGTATGAAGCTTGTCTCTGCCCAGACTTACTCTGTGTCTGTGTGCGTTCATTTGCTAAGTTGCGTCCAACTCCTTTGCGACTCCATGGACTGTAGCCCATCAGCCTCCTCTGTCTTTTCCCAACAACAATTGGGAGTGGGTGGCCACTTCCTCCTCCAGGGGATCTCCTCCTTCCAGGGATCGAACCTGCATCTCCTGTATTGGCAGGTGGATTCTTTACCACTTGAACCACCTGAGAAGACTTACTCTGGCCATGTCCAAATTCCCTTCCATCCGAGTGCCAGGAGCAACCGTAACCGCTGTCTCCCTGGGTCCCTGGTAACCCTTGAGGACACTCCCAGGGTGCTGGTGCCTGCTCAGACAGCCTGGTGTAAACTGCTAATTGTGAGGTGCCCACAGCCTGTTCTCTGTAGCACCGAGGAGTCATTCGGGGGTCATTTGCCGGCTGGCTAGTAAGGGGGTGTTGGGCAGTGGGGGGTTGCTGGGTGGTGGCGAGGGGGGAGCAGCCACTGTTTTCTCACAGACAACTGGTCCTGCTGGCTGCTCAGCGCAATGATGGGGCCCCTCTGGCTGCTCACAACCCCACTCCCAAGGCCCTGGGTCCCTGCCCCGGAGTGAGGGAGGGTCTGGCCCCTGTTTCTCTCTGCCAGCACTAAGGGATGAGCCTATGATGGCCTTTCCGGGAAAGCAGTCACAGGGGGTCAGTTGGAGGCACGGATGGTTTTAGAGATTGTGGCCCAGCCACACCCCTCTACTGGGTTTCCATTTCTCAATTCCCAGGGCCCGGAGAGGACACAGGAACAGTGGGCGATAAGAATTCAGACAGTGGGAAAGAAAGAAGGGGCGGAGCCGGGCTCCAGCAGGAAGGCGGGGCTTGGGGCAGTGTGTGTGTGTTGTGCGGGGGACCTCTGAGACAGCGCGCGGCGGGGCACCACACTTAACTGCGGCTTCCAGCTCAGGAGCCCCGGGCCAGCTGGATGCGGGCGGGTGGGCGCGGGCAGGACCGCCTGCCAGACACACACAGAAGGCCCTTTGAGGGGGTGGCAGCTGTCACCCCAGACCCCCCTCTGCTTGCTGTGGCCCTGCCTGCCGCCTCTAGTCGGGGAAGGGCCCCCGGAGAGCGGGGACAGTTTGTATGTGGTGGGCAGCGGAACAGAGTGGTCAGACCCCCGGTACTGCCTTCTGGTAGCTGAGGGGGCTCAGAGCCTCGATCTGTTAGAAGTAACCGCGGGGACAGCAAGGGGGACAGAGGGCGGGGCAGCTAGGATGCGCAGGTATGTGCCCAGACTTGGGCACCACGGCAGCTGCGCAACAGCTGAAGAAACTGGGGGTTAACCCAAAGAAAGCAAGGCTCAAGCCCTGGAACGTCTGTCTTCGGTGTCTGAAGCCCGGGCTCCGGGGCAGGACTGGCCCTTCAGCGGGGATAAGCAGGAAGCAGGATCCTCCCCAGAAGCCAGGCCAGCTCTGTTCGGTGACCTGGATCAGCCAGGCTGTTTCCGGGGGTCGGGCGCTCAGCATCCCTGGGGAGGAGCAGTCAGGGGAGGCAGCGCCGGAGAGGAACGTCGGGCCTCGCTGCTTGGGGGGATACGGGTGGGGGTGGAGAGGGGTCCCGAGGCCTTCAGCGGGGAGAGCGGAAAAGGTTTCTAGGAGCCCTGATCGGCTGACTTGCACTCGTCCTCAGACACAGGGACTTGGGAGCCCGGCCAGACCACAGGGCAGGCGGCCAGCGCCCTGGGCTGGGCAAAGTGGGGTTGGGGGTGGGGTGGGGTGGGGTGGGCGTTCAGGCTTCCAGAGTCGGCAGGCAGGCAGGAGATGGTGCGCCTCGAGGTGGTCCCTGACCGATGGGTAAAGGGCGGAGACCGAGCCCGGTCGCCGCCTTGGGCCGACAGAAAAAGCCCGGGGTCCGGGGTCCTCGCCTTTAACGCGGCCGCAGGCGGGGGAGCTCCGAGGGGGAGGGGCGGCGCGGGCGGCGCATGCGCGGCGCTGACTGGGGCGGCCGGACAGTCCAGCGGCCGGGAGCGCGCAGGAGCCCTGAGAGCGCCGGGACCCCGCGCCGGGAGCGCGCAGGAGCCCCGAGAGCGCCGGGAGCGCGCTCCGGGACCGCGCAGGAGCTCCGGGACCGCGCGGGAACCCCGAGAGCGCCGGGACCGCGCCGGGGGCGCTGAGCGCGGGGGACCGAGCGCCCCGCCTGCCGGCGCCGCTACCCGCCTGGGCCCCGGGAGCGGCGGCCAAGATGTCCGTGCCGGTGAGTACCGACCGTCGGCCTGGCCCGCTCCTGCCCCCGCCGGGCCCGCGGCCTCGCGCCGCCCGGGGCGGCGGGGGGCGGCTCCCCGAGGCCGGCCTCCGCGCCCCCGCCTTTCCCTGCGCCCTCTCCCTGGGGACCCGGGTCGGGCGGGGTCCGCGCCGGCCCCCAGGAGCGCCCCCCCCCCCCCCGCCAGGGTGGCCAGGCCCGGCGGGGAGAGGGCCCGGCCGCTCCCCGGGAACCCCTCCAGGCGGCCGGGCCGGCTGAGGGGGCGGGGTCCACGTCCGGGGCCCGGGTGTTTCTCTCCGCGACCCCTCGCGCACGGGCCGGCTTAGCGGTGGGGATCTGCGCCCACCCTTCAGAACCCGAGGATGCACTCTCCGGGAAGTTATCTCTGCCGCTGAAGCCCCCAAGGGTGCAGGGCCTCGCCTCTTCTTCCCCCCCAAGCCGTGGGGGCTTCTCTTCTCACCTGGCACCCTCTCCTGCTAGCCCAGCAAGCAGGCTCGGGCGACCCCACCCCGGGCTCCACACAGGCCGTCACCTGCAGGCATCTGAGCCCCGCCTGCGAGGGTGGCCAGTGGTCCCAGTTGCCCTTGGTCACCAGGCCTCAGGTGCAGCCCCCAGCCCGCTTTGCAGAGGCACCACCTGAGGTGGGGGCTGCTACCCTGCTTCCTGCTGGGAAGAGGGCCTTGTGCTATAAAGACCTGGCCTCCAGCCATTGTTTCCCGGTGGCCTTTAGGGGTTCTCCCTCTGACAGGAGGGGGCAATGATCCCTGGGTGCATGTCCACCTGGCCTGTCTGTGGAACTGCTTCCCACTTGGGGGACCCCATCCTTACGATGAGGCAGACAGTTTGGGGCTTCTTGGCAGGGCAAGTGGCCTTTTAATTAACCACCATAGAGTGCGCATGGAGATTATTGGAGAAGAGATGCTGTGTAACAGCAAAGCATTGTTATTATGGAATTAAAGATCCCAGCTCCTGCCCGCCTCCAGAAGCGGTTAATGCAGAGTTACAGATGAAAAAATTAGGGCTTCCAGACCGTGCTGATG
This sequence comes from Muntiacus reevesi, assembly GCF_963930625.1. Taxonomy (NCBI): domain Eukaryota; kingdom Metazoa; phylum Chordata; class Mammalia; order Artiodactyla; family Cervidae; genus Muntiacus; species Muntiacus reevesi. The sequence goes on along the minus strand of NC_089250.1, from coordinate 216,320,793 downwards.
TGAACCCCCCACCCCCGTCTGTTCTGATTCTGAACATAATTGCCTCATCTTTAGGAAGAAAGAAAGAAGACAGAAAATGCCTGCCAAGTCCTTCTCCTGCTCTGCCTTCCTGCAAGGCTCTGGGTCCTTTCTGGCTCAGGGCATCAGGGCAGCTGCCCTGACCCTCTTGGGCACTGACCGGAGAGACGAGGTGGGCCACCTAAGCCTGCTCGAGGGCCGGAGTCTCCAGGGCATGAGTGAACAGGGAATGGGACTTTTAGGCCACATCAGAGCCTGGACGGCCTGAGTTTGGGAGGTCCATGCTCGATTTGGTGTGGTTTTCCACAGTCACAGCAGAGGTTTGGATACAGGGTCTGGGATGGCACCCGGACCCCTCGCCTGAACACCCTGGGCAGCCTTCCTGGGCTCTGTGCCTCCGTGGCCCCGTCTGTGAGAGGAGAGGGCTAGTGGGAGGGCCACACTGTGGGTGCGACTTGCACAGACAGGCACCGTTCCGGACACCTGCCCTGGACACCTGCGGCCCACCTCTGCCCCGTCCGTCCACAATGCCAGCTCCACATCTTCTCCCACCCTTCCGTCTGCAGCCACAGACCTTGGAGGTTCTGCAGGGGGAGTGGGGGGTCTCTCCCTCTGTCCACACATGCCGGGCTATCGAATCACCCTGGGTCTCTCCTGGGCCCGCTGGTGATGTGTGAACTGGTGGCACTGGGAGACGAAGTTCATTTTTGGAGCAGCCATGAAATGTTCAGAAAATTGCTTTCATGTGCTGGTGAGTGGTGAGGCCAGCCTCCTGCTCAAGCCCTGCTCTGGGAACCCAGAATGATGACCGCCCACGTGGTGCTCACAGACACGTTTGGGTTTTAAGCATACCCGTTCATTTGGACAGTCTTTTCCTGGATGGGGCTGACGCAAGCACTTTGGCCCACAGCAATTACCAGATGCTTCAGAATGGGGTGGGAGGCGATGGTGGGGGCCAGGGGGGGAAAAGAGGTTGGGACAGGCCAGACTTGGCCAGGAGGGACCTCCTGAGTGTCAGAGCAGGGGACCCTCCAAGGACCAGCTGGTCTCACTCCATCATCTGACCCACATGTGGTCTGGGGCTTCCCTGGTGGCTCAGAAAGTAAAGAATCTGCCTGCAATGCAGAAGACCCGGGTTCAATCCCTGGGTCAGGAAGATCCCCTGGAGGAGTGCATGCAATCCACTCTAGTGTTCTTGCCTGGAGAATTCCATGGACAGAGGAGCCCGGTGGGCTACAGTCTGTGGGGTCGCACAGAGTCAGACATGACTGTACCACTAACTGGGGCTGAGAGAGAGGACGGCACACACGGTCCTCCTGACCCCCTGCCTCATACTCCCGCCTGTGCCCTGAGCTGAGGGCAGAGTTCACACAGCACCAGGAGAGGCACTTCCTGGCTGTTCTCTGACGTCTGCCCTCCTCTAGGGCATGGCTGCTCAGCGCCCAGGCCCACCTCCTCTCTCTGGGCAGGCAGGAAATGTTTGGTAATGGAAATGGCTACACCACTCACCTGAGGGCCCTGGTGGGCACTGGCATGATCTGAATTTAGGAGTGACACTGCCTCCAGCACAGTCAGGCAGGAAACCAGCTTCCAGCTGCTAGAGAAGTTGTCTGCGGCCTGTCCCTGCCTCTTGTTCCCTGTCTGTGAAATGGGCACAGCCGCTCCAGCCTCTCCTCTGCTCCTGTATTAAGTGAGGGACAGGTTCTTTCAAGGAGCCAGGTGCTGACGTGTGTGGAGCGTTCCCTGTGCCGGGCACTGGGCTCCAGGAGGTCCTGTCATCCTGCCAGGTCGCACGGCCACTGAGGGATGGGGCCAGGCTGGGAACCGAGTCAGGCGGTGTCCAAAGCCAGCGAGCGAGCGTGGCCTCTGTAATTGTGGGCCTGCGGCCTGCTGAGCCGTGCTGAGGCCAGGGCTGCTGAGAGAGCGCCCCTCCGCTCGTGGCTTTCTGAGCAAGAGTTCGAGTCAGCCCTTCAGCACCCATGGATGTGGGGCTTCTGGGGCTCAGGGTGGCCAGGCAGCTCTTTGGGGAGGTGCGGCAGGGTGGATCAGTCCATCGGGAGATCCATGGAGCAGGAGTGGCACCTGGTTGAGCCTCTGCCAATGGTCCCGGGGTGCCCTTTGTACCCGGCTCTGTGCCAGCTGCTGCCACTGCTGGAGAGCTGGCCAGGGGACTGGGCGGCTCCGGCCTGGGCAGCCAGGCCAGGGGCGGCGGGGGCCTGGGAGGACGGGTGCAGAAGAGAGCAGTAGAGCTCAGCAAGCCCAAGTCCAAGGTCCTTGCTTCAGGTTCCAGAGCGCCAGGCACGCCCCCCCACACTATCCTTGGCCGGGAAGTGACCTCCGACCCTGCAGTGCTTCCCCCGTCCCTCCTCTTGCTCAGCAGAGGCCCCCTGCGGGAAGCCCTCCAGGATTCCCAGCGGTGGTCGTGCACTCATCATCAGGGGGTTGTCTCCTTGCCGTCAGGTTCCTGGGGCAGGACCCGGGCCTGCCTGGCTCCTCTCTCTCCAGCGTACTCACCTGCTGAGGAGGTGGTCCCAGGAGCACTGATGACCCCTGGCCAGCCCCCACACTCCGGGGTCTGTGTCCCTGCACAGGCCCTGGAAGCCCGGCTGGTGACTGATGGGGCCCCAGAGAGTCGCTTCTGGAGGGACAGTGTTTGGCAGGTTGAGGGCCGTAGCTCCAGAATGATGGGGCAGGGTCGTCTGTACCTTGAGCGAACCCCTGAACCTCTCTGAGCCTGTGTCCTCTGTATTCTGGGGATCATAAGGGCTCTGAGATCTTGGGCTTTTATGAGATCTTGGCGAGGTTTGCAGAAAGCTTTCTGTAAGAGGCTAATAAGTCATAGCAGCTACTGTTGTTGAGGTTATTATCTTTATCCTGCCACTGGTGGCTGGTGCGATAGCCAAGACCCACTCCTGGCTCCTGCACGACCAGCCCCCTGCCCTCGTAATTCTCCACAGCTTGCCCAGTCTGCCTCCAGTAGCCCTTTTTTTGTGGCCCGTTCTGCCACAAGCTGGATGGATGTAGGATCCACAAGCTGTAGGATGACCCTGGCCACTCCCCTGCCTGCCTGTGGGACCCCTGTCTCTCAGCATTGGACGGACAGGTACTTGCCCTCACCCGGCAGATGGAGTGCCCTCCAGTGGTGCCAACAGCAGGCCCTGTGCCCCAGGCCAGCTGGATGCCCTGCCCTGAGTGCCCCCAAGAGTGGGTGCCATGTAGCAGGAGGTGGAAGCTGCTGGATCGTTGGGCACAGGGCTGATTTCAGATGTGGTCAGAGCAGCCTGTCCAGCATGGGAAGGCTGGGTGGGAAGGAGACACCATGGGGTATGTCCTGGCCCCTCAAGGAGGGGGCTCTAGCTTATGGCTGAGGTAAGATTGCAGAGCTAGGAGGTGGCCCCTCCTGACCCCCCCTCCTGTGGCCCAGCAGGAGGTGTGCTCCCCATGCTCAGCTGCGCCTCACCAGCCTCTGACGGGGCTTCATCACAGCCGCTTGCTGTGATTGCATCCTAGTCTCACCCTGTCATTTCTTTGGCTTTCTCTTAGCTTGCTGAACCACCATCTCCCTCTCTTCAAGACAAAGATCTGGGGACAGGTCAGGGACCTGGGAGGTGGTGATGGATGCCCACTAGGAGAGCTGGTCACAAGTTACGGCTTTCTAAAGTTAATCCTTTCTCTAAGGTTTTTTTTTTCCCCCAGGAATTCAATTTTATTATTTAAACCCTACCAAATTCCAGTAAGGATTTGAAACAGATTATAGTGAAGGACAGAGTTTGGGATCATCACAAAATCCAGAACTTTGTAATGTATGGGGAAGGTAGGCATACACATTTAACTTGACGCTCCCTGACGGCCAGGGCAAAAAGTAATGCCGTGGGTTTAGGATCACAATACCTACTTTTTGGTATTCCTAATGCTCTTTATTGTTTCCTCTGTGATTTGTTTTATTTTTACCAGTTGAGACTCTCTTAACTGAGGAGGTTTTCTATGTAGTGAAATGGACAGACATTAGGTGTACAGTTGGATAAGTTTTGACTAATGTAGACCCCATGTAACCGTCAATCGAATCATGGCGCTGAACCTCTCCATCATCTCAGAAAGTTCACAGGTACTACCTTACTGTAAAGTGTGCCCCACCCCTATAGCGTGGTCAACATTTTTTTTTTTTTTTTTTTCAAAAGGAAAAACTATGACTCTCCCATGACCCTTTTTAGGAAATTAATTTTTACCGGTGCGTGGTTGACTTACTGGTGTGTTGTGTTGGTGTCTGGTGGTCAGCATTGTGATTTCTCTCATCATGAAAGGGTTTCACCTATTCTTGAACTTGATGCAAGCAGAAGCATATCATAGTGTATACTCCTTGGGGTCTGACTTCATTCAGCAAAATTATTTTGAGATTCTCACGCACAGGGTGTGTATCAATAGTTCTGTCTTTGCTGCTGTGCTGAGCAGTCCACTTCTGACTCTACGTCCTGCTCTCTTGCTAATAATGGATGTCTGTCTCTAGTCCTGTGTGCTGAGTGCTTTTAATACTAGGACATACTAGCATTGGTGATGGTATAATACCCGATTTCAGTATTTTATAAAACCTGATATCCAGGCCTGTGTGCCTTGAGGCATGCCCAGAGGGTTGTCTGTGTTCCCTAAATGCCGAGTTCCCCAAAGTACCGTGATTGTTCAGAGCAGTGTGACATGTGCCTTCTTGTCCACAGCCCTCCCCGGGTATCCAGGGCTCAAATCCCCTCTTCCTGAGCTGATGGGGAGAGGCTTCTAAGAGGAGATGGCACTCTCTTGGGAGCTGCCCCTGTCTCTCCACCCTCCCTGGTCTGGATGGATTCCTGGGCTCCCCACTTTGTCCCTGGCTGCCCGCCAAAGCACCCCGCCAGGCAGTCACTCCGCAGGTCCCGAGGACCCCTCAAGGAGCTCCAACGGGGGAGGCTGGCTTGAGAGCCGCTCCTATCCGTGTGCTGCGCTTCACACCCAGGGAGTTGTTGGCATGCCTGTGCTATTTTTTATAAACCTTGACTTACTTTTTTCTGTATAATGAGCCTGAGCAAAAGAGTCACACGCTGCTCAAATGCCACCCCCTCAGAGAGGAGCCCGCATCTGTATAAAGGAGCCCTCTCTGTTCCCTGCTGTCTGTGTCGTTCTCCCCAGACATTCCGTGTCTCGCCGCTGCCCCCCGCACCCACCCTGGAGTGGACGTTCCCCAAGAACAAGGACTTGTTTTCTGGCAGTGGTGTTCCAGCGGGGAGCAGGTGCTGGAGGATGTGTCCTGACAGACCCCGTTATGGCCACACCCCAGTCACCGGGCTGAGGGGAGACCCTGCCCACCTCTCCACGGTGGCTGGGGGTCTGGGGGCACCTGGGCTTCGCAGAAAGGTTTTTGCTGCAGAACCGCCCAGGGGGTGTGGAAATGCAGGGCTGGGAGAGCAGGGGCGGCTTACCGGAGGGCACTTGTGCACGAGATGTGGGTGCCCAGGAGCATGCCTGATTGGGGCAGGGCTGGTGTCTAAGGTGGAGGCGTGAATGTGCCTGCAGCCTCCTGGCCTGTGATTACATTTAACATGTGCCATCCCAGAGGCTCTGAGAGACGCAGCGACCACGGAGGGCCCCACATCGGGTGGACTCAGAGCTCCTGGCCTGCAGGCCAACCTGGAGGAGGACCAGTGGGTCCGGGGCGCGTGGAGCACCCTGCAGGCTGGAGCAGGCGCGGAAGGGCGGGCCCTGTGCGGCCCCACCCTCGGGGGCAGCGTTAGCCCAGGGCTCCCTGGTCCCTCCTGTGACCCCACCGGCCTCCCGACCCCCACTGATGTCGGGGCCACACTGATCCCCTCGGGGGCCGCGGTGGGTGCCAGCACCTGTCCTCCGGCAGAAGCGGGTGGGGGCGGCAGATGGCATGTTCAGTCGCCCCTCCCCTTGCCCTTGCGCTGGGGCCGGTTGCCATGGGAGAGGCAGGCAGATGGCGGGCTGGTGCTGCCTGACCACACCCTGGCCCTGCCGCCCAGGCTGCCCGCCAGAGCTCAGCCGCCTAGCTTTCTCTCCGAGGACAGGGGCTCGTCCCAGCCCTCCCTTCTCCCACCCCTGCCCTCCGCAGACAGTGCTGAGGGACCGCTGTGGGGGCGAGGACCCGGGGATGGGGTCCCAGTGCCAGCGGGGGGGCAGGCCTCTGTGCATGGAAGTGGGGGAGCCGGTTGTTGGCTCTCTGAGGCACACAGGGAGGGGCACAGAAGAGAGGGGGGCTCTCAGGCTACTAGGGTCCGCACCCAGGGCTGGGGCAGAGAGCCCCTGGGAAGCGCCCCAGCCTTGTGAGCAGAGCCTCAATCTGAAGCCAGCACCTCCCTGCAGGTGCCTCTGCGCCTGCTTAATTTTCAAATTAGAAAAGCAATTAAAAGAATTAGGAGACTGTGCTGCCCTTGAAAGAGGCTGAGGCAGGGAGGGAGCTGCCTTAAGGTGGGGGTCCAGGCTGTCCAGCCCCCCAGCTCTGGGTCTGACCCACACTCTCCCCTGGTCCTGCCCTTGCACCCAGACCCCTGGGGGCTGACCCGGGGCCCTGGGGGGGACTGGAGCCTGCCCCACAGCTGGTCACCGCCATAATGACACATGGACGCCCGTGGTGGTTTCTCCACCTGGAGGGCAGTGCTTCATGGCTCCAGCCCCCGGGGGCTGCTCTGTCTGGGGTCCCCTGGGGTGCTCCTCTGTGGGAACACGCCCTGGTAGCTGGTTTGCACTTTGTGGCTCTGTCACTTTCTGGAGGTGTGCCGGGGCAAGGCCCTGCCCCTGTCCGAGCCTCTGAGTGGGATGGTTCTGTCCTGGCCCCGGGAGGGCGGTATGTGTGACAGCAATTCTTGGCACAGCTGGGCCCCCGCGGGGTCCTGCCCCCTCACCTGCAGGGCGGGCTCCGGCTCGCAGGCTGCCTTGGAGCCTGCTGGTGTGCGTGGCCAGCCCAGGGCCAGGCGTCCACCGTGGCCTTCCAGAGGCATCCTTTCTTCCTGTCCCTGCGACTGGCCCTCACCTCCGGCCTCAGGAAATCCTTCCCTGCTGCTGCGTCCCCGGAGCCGGCCGGCCCCCCTCAGTGCTGCTGGGAAAGCCCAGGCTTAGGAGAAGGCAGCTGTCCGAGCCACTCGGAGCTAGCCATTTCAGTCCACGCTTCACTTGGCATCAGCATTTTCTTCCATGATTTTAGCCTTTGAAAGTGGCCATCTTAATAGCTACAAAGGATTCCATCGAGAGGTTCTGGTGGCCCAACCAGTCCCCTATAGCTGGGCATTTACATTATGCCTCTCTTTGTTTGCTACTATAAATGCTGCCACAGACATTGTTGGGGCTAAAGCAAGAACCGTTCTTTGTGCTGTGGGTCTGACGTCGACAATAAGACCCCCTAAAGCCCAGAGGGCAGGCACCGTATCTCCTCACTCAGGGCCTAGGATCACCAGCAGCGCCTGCCCCAGCGGGCCTGTGATGGACGCACGGGAACCAACGGCCTGGGGTGCGGGCCACCATCGGCCCTGCACAGACAGCTGCTCCCCCAGGGACTGGGGGGACACCTCAGCTGTGAGCTCGCCCACAGCCTGGCAGAGAGGCAGGCCGCTGGGATGACCATGGTGTTCTGGGAGGAGCTGGCGCTCTGCTGGCTTCAACCAGCCTGTCCATCCTTTCCTTCCCGGCCATGCGGTGCGGTCACCCTGCAGGGGTGGCCCTTGTGTGGGAGGGGTGCTCCCGGGCCCCCTTCTGAGCTCACTGTGTCTGAGGATGGTGCTTGGGTCCTACCTACTTGTCCCTTGGGGCCTCTGAGTGCGGCAGGGTCCTCGGCTTCCCTGGGCACCCCTGCTCCACGACCCCCTTTCTGCCCTACAGGTCCTGAAGGTGCCACAAGGGGTCCAGGGTGGGCTGCGCTCTAGCAGCCCCGCCGGCCCTCCCTTCAGGGATTGTAGTCTGTGGAGAGGGGCAGGGGGGCGGGAAACTGGGTCTCAGCCTCTTCATCTGGAAAATGGGGCGAATCGGGAAGCCTGTTGTGCAGGATCACTGTGGGCACGAGATGAGCATGTGATCATATAGAGGCCTTGGCCCAGGGCTGGACTGAGCGCTGTCCTGGGGGCTGCGTCCCTTGGCCGTTGGCCTGGGAGGGTCTGCTCCCCCACAGACCCACGGAGCTGCCCAATGGGCGCCCCTCCCCCAGATCCCCAGGCAGGCCTGGGAGGGGGCACCCCGCTCCCCCTTCAACCTCTCCCCTTCCAGCACAGTGGGGCATAGATCCCGGGGCCTGGATTCCAAAGCGGAAATGCCATTCTGGGAGGCACAGTCTTGGGGGGGTGGGGAGTTTAAGTGGAAAAGGAGCAAATTTTTGAAATGCCTGGGCCAGAGCTGGGTTCTCCTCCCCCGCCTGCCCGCCCACTAGAGCAGCCCCGCCCCCGTGCAGCTTTAAACCAGCCCCGCGGAGGGAGGGTCTCCCGGCTTGTTCGCAGCAGCTTCCTCGCTCTCCCAAGGCCGGCTCAACAGGGATGTCCCTGCCCGTCTCTGTGCAGACCTGCTGCCTGGCTGTGGAGCCTGGTCCCCACCCCAGTCCCCACCCAAGTGGAGACCCCGGGAAAATCTAAGGACCCCCTCCACTCAGCATGGACAGGTGTTCTGATGTTTCTTTGGAAGCCGAGGTGCCAGTCAGGCTGAGGGCAGGGCAGGCCTACGGCTTCCTTTCTGACTTTGGGGCGCAGCCTTGGGAACAAGCAGGAGGGGTCACCCTTGGCAGCATTCCCCTGAGAGCTGGCTCTTCTGTGGGGAACGGGGCTGTTTTGAAGGGCACAGGGGGGCCAGTCCTAAGGTGGCCATAGGGTGGCAGCTTGTCCCGTTCCTTCTTGAGGACTCTGGGTCCCCCTGTGTCCAAACCCTGCTGCTCTTTACCTACACGCTGTGCTGAGAGTTCCGTCCAGTGGTTCCCCAAGCAGTTTTGGGGGAAATGCAGATGTCCGGATTCCCACCACTTCCAGTTTTTCTGGAGGAGGGGACCTAGGAATCTGTTTCTTAACAAGCTTTCCAAGAGATCTATGACCAGCCAGTCCCTTCCTTTTATAGATGAGGGAGAGCCTGCCCATGGTAGCACACCTGGAGAGGGGCTGTCAGCCTGGGTGTCGGTGGAGGGACACCTTTGGGTCTTCCTTCGGCTTGTATGTGTTTTATAGGCCACGCCCGGGGGTTCTCTACAGGATATGCCCCGCTGCTTCGCTGGTATTCCGAGCTGCCTGAGGGTGTCTGCACACTCAGCAAGTGACTCGAGAAGGCAGCCTGTGGGAGAACCCATTGGAGCCGGCTCCATCCTAGATCTCCCTGCAGACCGCCGTGCAGCCCTGGACCACATTCAGAGACGGTCACAGCTTGTCTTCTAGGGAGGGGTGCCCTCCACTCAGCTTCCCATAGTGCTTCTCCCTCCTGACTATTTCCATCAGAATCCCTCCCAGCCCCTGCTGCTGAAATAGGGGAGTTGTTGGGCCAGAGGTGTCAGCCTCCACAGGGCTGACTGAGGGATCTGGGTGGGGGCAGAGGCCCGGGGGCAGCACTAGGAAAGCTGGATTCAGTTCGGAGCAGGGGGTAGATGGACAAGCTTCTTGTCCCCGGTGCGCTGGAGCCTCCCGCACACTGTGGCTGTTAGAACACGATGTGCTCTGGGCCTCCTCTCCCCGCATTACCCACAGAGACAGCCGCCGTCCCCGGCTTCCCTGCCGTGTCTTCACATCCTGGGGCTCTTAAGACACCACAGGCCTGACCAGAGTCGGTGCGGTGGTCGGAATCTTAGTTTTCTGCCAGCTGGGGCATGCTCCTCCGGGTGCAGATCTGAGTTGGACTGTTGGATGGACGCGTGTGAAATGACCCGCGCTGGCGGGCAGGGAAGGCTGGCGCCCTCGGGGCTGCCATGGCCGCAGAAGAGGAGGGCAATCCCGGCAGTCTTACCGAAAGAGGAAGGGCTCGGCCTTTCCGGAGGGTGCGTGCTCGCCCTCGGTGGAGGGCTGGGACAGGCCTTCGGAGCGCGGGGCAGGCGGGTTCCTGGAGCCCCGCGCAGTCCCGGCACCGGGGGCGGGGGCGGGGGCGGGTCCTGCTCGGCGCCCCGCCCCCGGGTCGGCGGCCTATTTGCATGGGGGCCCGAGTGGCCAATGGGTGCGCGCGGCCGGGCACGCCGGAGCCGGGCGCGGCGGCGGGCGGGGCGAGGCGGGCCGGCCCTGGGCGGTGGCAGTGGCCGGGGAGGCACTGAGGCGGCTGGACCCGGGCCCGGGAGCCGGGCGGCTTCGGGGCGCTCGGGACGCCGCGAGCGCGCGGCGCGGGCGGTTGGCTGTGCGCCCCGGCGGGGAGCCCAGGCTCAGCGGACACCATGAACTACCTGGTGAGCGCGGCCGGGTCGGGGTCCGCGCACCCGGGGCCGTCCGCGGAGGTCCCCCGGCTCTGCCCGGACCGCGGCAGACCGGGCGGTCCCAGGCGGGGAGGGGTTAAGTGAGCGGCATTTCCTGCCGGACCCGCGGGTCCTGGGAACGGCCGCCGCGGGGGCGTGGGGCCGGGGTCCTGGGAACCCCCTCTGCGCGGCCCGGGCTCGCGAAGGCCGGGGCTGTGGGGGACCGTAGGCCCCGCACGCTCGTGGGCTGCTGGAAGGACCGGGCTTGGGCGCCGCGGGCCGCAGGGAAGTTCCTGGATCCGGGAAAGTCGCTGGCCGCAGTCCCGCTCCCGCCTGCCGGCCGCGCCTGCCGGGTGACCTTGGGCATGAGAGCCGGGTCTCCGAGCCCCCCTCCATCGCCTGGAGCAACGACTCGGGGCCCCTTGGGCCGTGAATTTCCAGGAGGCGGGGTGGTGCTCCGTGTCTTTTGGGGGTCGTTGCCCCTGCCCCAGGCTAGGGATCGAGGGCGCCGGGAGCAAGTGCGTGGTCCACGGATAAGTCAATAATTAACCTCCGGGTCGCCAGCGTTGGATTCCGGGATCCGGGGCGGGCTCCTCTCGTTTATGGCCTTCGCTCGCTGCAAAAGGAGTTGTAGGAGCTGGACGGCGGGCAGGGCAGTCCAGGCCCGCGCGGCGGTCCCATCCCGGGCCCTCGCCTCCTCGGGTGGAGCGTGCGAGCCGGGAGGAGCGCGGCCGCCTCTTGGGTGGCCGAAGCCCGGGCTTCCGTCCCTGGGTTGCTGCTGCGCTTGGCGGAGCCCCGGGTGGTGGTGACGGGTTCGGAGAAGCTGAAGTTGGCCGAGGCCTGGGGGAGATCGGGGAGTGTGAGGGATTAGAGCCCGGGGAGTTGTCGGGGTCTCCCATCTCTAGCTAGCCTTGAGAACAAGGAGCTTGTTTTCTCCCCAGCCTTAAGAATCTCAGCTGGGAGGTCCTCTCCAGGTTTGCTGTGCCGGTTTCAGCCAGGCCTGGAGGTGGTCTCATCTCCCCCATGACCGTTTCCTTTCCAGTGTGGAGAGCTGATGCTAGGCTGGAGGGACGTTAGGGCTAACAGGCTTAGAAAAGCAAGAGAGAGGCCCGGGTGCAGGTGGAGCCTGGCCGGAAGGGAGTCTGGGAGGAGCTGTTGGCAAGCCTTCCTGGCACTGGCACCCACCACCCACTTGACCTCGGCTAGGGGAGAGTCCAGTGGGTGCAGGGTGGAGGCAGGTTAGGGCAGCCCCAGGCTCTGCCAGGACGGTCAGCCTCCGCTCCGGAGAGCTTGACGCTTACGCTGAACAGAGGTGTCAGCGCTGCGGGCTGGCCCCGTCTGCCCAGGTTTGGGCAAGGGACTGAACTGAGGGCAGTGCCCTGGGAGTCCTGCCCGAGCGGAAGAGGCCCCCAGACAGCTGCTCCCCCCAGGCACAGATGGGGGCACTGAGGCCAGAGAGGGACATTACAGTCCTCAGAGCTGACCCAGAGCACAGTCTCCTGGTGTGGCCCAGCTCGTGCACGTGCTCCCCTCCTCTGGTACTGGGATGCTGCCAGCTCCGTGGGGTCTCTGTCTGGCTCCCGCACTGTGCCTCAGTGGCCCCCACCTGGCCTCCGTCATTCTTTTAGGGGTCTCAGCGCCCGTTTTCTCTCAGCCTGGAGAGTTCTCCTCCATCCCCCAGGAGCCCACGGCTGGCTGGGGCGTCCAGAACCAGCCAGCAGGTGGAAGGGGGCGGGGACAGTGCTTTGCGGGCACTGGGTCATTCTCTGGGAAAACACTGTCCAAGTTCCTCCTCTCTGGGCCCTGAAGGCCCCTATGGAGCTCCAGGGTGGTCTCCCTCCAGGGGGTGGGTGGGGGAGCCTCTGACTTGACCAGCTCCCATCTCTGCTTGGGGAGAGGGACGAAGCACTGGCTGGCCTAGAGGGAGCTCAGGGCGGAGGGGCAGGGCCCTGTCCCAGACCCCTTTTCCAGCGCGTCCTGGAAGTTGGGGCTTGGAACTGTTCTGAGCTGGAGAACTGTGCTCTTTGTGCCCGTGTGTCTTTCCTCCTCTTGCTGAAGCAGGTGGTGCTGCTTTAAGGGCTACTAAGAGTTATCATTTAGGACTGGAGAGGGGGCTTTGAGCGCCAAGGTGGGGAAACCAAGGCGTTGTAAGGAACAACGCCCCTGCCGCCCCAGCTGGGCTGTGCCTCTGCCTCGGCCCCTCCGGTGGCAAACCTGGGGGGTGGCTGTGCTGGCTTCCCAGGGCCTGATGCTGTCCGTGAAGTCAAGGTCGGCCTGTGTTGGCCCTCTGCCGAGCAGCCGAATCCCAAGACTGAGCAGGGCGGTCCGTCCCAGCGCGTCTGGGGTCTGGGTCGGCTCCCTGGGTGGGTGGCAGTGGTGTGGAGCTCAGGGCGTGAGGACCACTCCCAGCTGCCAGCAGGTGGGGTGGGCTCTGGGACAGCGGGCTCTGCTCTCGTCCCTCCCCAGGGGCTACTCAGTGCCCGGGGCCAGGCCCACCCCTCCCCACCATCTGGTGTGCTGGAGGCTGCAGGTCGTGTCTGCGGCAGGAGGGCCCTTCCTGCCCAGCCTCCAGGGTCCGTGCCCGGGACGCCTGCCCGTACCCTGCTCCCTGCCTGGGACCTGCAGATAGAGGCTTCCGCTCTCGCCACTGTGAGCTAAGGCCAGGTCCGGGCGCCTGCTGGCCCGAGGGAGCTGCTGGCCGTGACTCCCCACAGCCGGGTTTCCGGTCTGTGTCTGTGGACCTGTTCTGGCTGCTGGGGTCAGGCCTGGGGTCTGCTCTGCGTTGGGGTCTCAGACGCTGCCCAGTAGGCGGGGAAGGAGGCACGCCTCCCTTGTTCCCAGAGGGTGGCTCTGGCGTGGGGGGCTCACCCATGCTCCTCACGCTGAACCCTGAAGACCTAAGCCCAGACCCTGATCCCTCAGTTGTCCTGGGCGATACCAAGGCCAACTGCCCGAGATGGGGGTGTGGGGACCCCTGGAAAGGGAAGAGGCGCTGTCCTCCTGGCCCCACTGCAGCCCAGAGCAGAGTGGAGTCTTGTCAGGGACCTAGGCATGGGGCTGCCCTCCTGGGGGCATCCCAGGGCATGGGTGAGCTGTGGGCGTGGGCTGCCGTGGTGGCACACACACGTTTTGGCTGTATCCACTGGCCGCAGGGTCTCTTTGGGACAAGCAAACAGAATACCCCAGAGATAAACTTGGCCCACACTTGAGACGGCCGTGCATGAAGAGAACCAGTGTTTGCGGAGTGAGTGCCGTGTGTGGGGTTCTGTGCTCAGGGCCAGGGTGTGTGGCGGGGGCGGAGGCGGGGCTGGGGGGCTGGGGGACAAGGCCTGTGAACTTTCCACCCTGGCTTCCGTGGACCTGAGCAGTGCCCTGGGGCCACCCGGCTGCGCTTTGCCACACAGCTCAGGGCTCCTCTGCCATGTTCTGCCCGTGACGCTGGCAGATCAGGTAACAGTTGTGTGCCTCAGTTTCCCCGTCTGTACGATGGGTGGAGGAGATAACTGAGTGTGCAGAAGAGCCATGTCTTCAGGTCGTCACTGTGAGCCTGTCAGTGTCTCAGCCGCCAGGTAGCACCGCCCACGAGCCTGGGTTTGGGGACACCCAGAGCACACCCGGGACTCCCCGGGGCAGCGAGTGGAGGGCACACCCATCCGATGGAGGCCATGGCCCAGCTGCTCTGCGCCCTGGGCCCGGGTGGGTCTGGCGCACACAACGAGGGCCATTCTCACACCAGGCCAGCCTGCGGGACAGCCTCTCAGCTCCCCGTGCAACAACCAGGCCGTTGTTCTGGGTGCGCCGACTGCAAGCTGTTGCCTGGGGAGTATTGCTTCAGGCTGGTGGTGCCCCTGTCCCCTCCCTCTGGGGCGAGGCCGTGTCAGGGGGCCGTCTTGGCTTCCTCGGGCAGCTCCCAGGGAGGCCAGAGCACCGCCCCCTCCTGCACCCGGCAGGTCAGCAGCCCCGGGTTCAGCCTGGCTTGTGCGGGGCTACCCCCCCCAGTCCTGGACGCCCAGGTTGGGGGACACGAAGTGGGCCGTGATGAGGGGTGTCGATCGGCAGGCACTTCAGGGAGGACGCAGCAGGCGGTGGGTGCCCGGGAAAGGACGTGGGAGCCTTCCTGGGGGTTGCGACACCCGAGTAGCGTACTGAAGGAGTAGAATTTAGCGAGGGGCTCCCCAGGTCAGGAGCAAGGGGCCAGAGGCTTGGGTGGGCAGCCGCCGTCCGCGGGGTGCCTGGACATGGGTGGGCCTCTGTGCTCTGCCCTCCCGGGGGCCCGGCTCTACATCCCTAGGGCTCCTGACGGAGGCTGGCGGGCCGGGTGCTGGGTGCTGGGTGGATGGGCCCCTCTTCAGCCTGGAGCAAGGTTCCGGGCCCGGGGGCACGCGTGCAGTGCAGGAGTGCTCCGGAGCGGTGGGTCTCGCCTTGTTCTGCCACGGCATGCCACCACAGGACGTGCTTACTGGGCCCTCCCTGCGTCCTCCCCAGGCAGTCTGCCAGTCCAGGCCATGGCCCTGGCTCCCCTCCAGCCTGTCCCCGCTTCACGGTCCTGTCTCGTGTCTGCCCTCTGTCCACACGCGCTTCCCCGCACGGTTTCCTGGCTGCCTGGCTTTCGTCCTTCGTGAGTCGCCTAAGACGTCTCTCTTGGGAGGCCCTCAGCCCAGCCTCTGTGAGCTGGCCCTGTCACGTTAGTTTTGCGTCCCACTCTTCACCCTGTCCTGGTGGACCGTGGTGTGTCTTCTCGGTCGAGCTAGGCTCACGCTGCCTTGCAGAGGCCGGCCCAGCACCTGGCCAGGCAAGCCTCTTACCAAACAGAAGCAGCGTTCTGGGAGAGCAGGCTCGGCCCTGAGCTCAGGGGACCCTCTCTGCAGTGCGGGGAGGGCAGACCCAGGCCGGTCTTCGTGCTGCTGCTCAGACCTGGGGACGGGCGTGAGGAGTGGCTGGGAGGCCCTGGGGTGGTGCCCGGCCAGCTGGCGCGTGGCAGTGCCTGGGCCGTGGCGAGCCCGGCCCTGGGGCTCAGGGCGGCAGCGGGCACCACCTGATGCAGGTCGAGGCGCTCCTGGTGCCAGGCGCCTGCTGCCGTGTGCCCTCTCTGGAGGCGCTGGCCTCCCTGGACCGTATGGTCGCCGTGGGCCGACTGCTCCATGTGTTCACACACCGCACAGTGCCCCGGTAACTCCTTGGGGACCCTCCTGGGGCCGGGCCCTCCCTCCCACCCCGTCCCCCTTTCCCGCTGGCCCTGGCCCTGGATGGAGCCCTCCAGCCGCCCGAGAGGCCAGCACTGCCTGAAGCCCCTCTGCCGGCCCCGCCGGCGGCCCTCCTCCAAGGTGGGGGGCGTCCGCGGGCATGCCCCTGTCTGCACCCGCCCCCTTGGGCTGGAGGGGTTTTCCTGTGACTCACTCTGCTGGCACTTCCTGTGGTCATGGGGCAGGGGCTGAGGGGACCCAGCGGGGTGGCTCTGTGTTCTGGGGTCACTCGCTGGGGGAGAGTGGGCTGGACGTCCCGCCCCCCCGACGGAGTCAGAGTGTGCTCCATCAAGCAGACTGCAGGCCATATTTGGGAAACTTGCTCTTCCTGCAGGCAGCCGGGGCTGGGACCTGGGAACCCAGCGGGCTATGGGGCTCCTCCCAGGCCTCTGCCCTCTGACCCACCTCGGCCTGGGCCATCCCATCCTGCTGTGGAGCCCAGGAGGTTGTCAAGACGTATGTGTTTTCAACCCCCAAACCAAAAAATGCTTATTAAATAAAAATTGCAAATTTCTGAAAAACAGGAGGAAAAAGCATTCTTTGATCATCTCAAACATTATCCTCTCCCCATTTTTCAAGTTCAAGTGACTTTTTATTGAGGAATCATGTACCCCTCTTGTGTTCATAACTAACCTGATCTAATGTGCTGTGGATGGTGCCGTGTGGAGCCTGAACCCCGCTGCTCCCCTTGGTGTGGGCAGGCCTCTGCTCCGCGCAGGCACTGGCTTCCCTGGGCCTCATCCCCCTTGATTCCCAGCTTCCTGGCCTCCGGCTCTGCGGGGGTGCACTCCCCACCAACACTCTGAGCCTGGAGTTTGAACGTGCGGTCCTGGGTCCCTGGACCTCTTTATGGCCCCCAAGGCCGACGTGGAGCTGGGTGAGACCCCGTCCTCTCTCTTCTCTGCCCGCTGATGAATCCAGGGGACAAGACGCAGGCCCCAGTGGATGCAGGTGGTCCCACCCCAAGTCCCACTTCCAAGGCAGGTCCAGAGCAGGCTTTGACTCTTTAGGCCCCAGGAGACGCAGAGGAGGGGCTGGCACCCTGCTGGCCTGGCACAGTCCTGGCCTCAGGCCTGGCCTCCCTCCTGGCAAGGCCTGGGCCTCTGCTGCACCCCGCCAAGCTCTCCACTGCCCTGGAGGCTGCAGCGGCCCTGGCCCTCTTGCCAGGAGCCAGCTTCTCTCTTGTCCACTGCCTCCCTCCTGCCTGCTGCCCTTGCCCCTGCCCGCTACCTCGCCCCTGCCCGCTGCCTTCCCTCCTGCTCACTGCCTCACCCCTTCCCGCTTCCTTCCCTCCTGCCCGCTGCCCTCGCCCCTGCCCGCTGCCTCCCTTCTGCCTGCTGCCCTCGCCCCTGCCCGCTGCCCTCACCCCTGCCCGCTGCCTCCCTTCTGCCCGCTGCCCTCGCCCCTGCCCTCACCCCTGCCCGCTGCCTTCCCTCCTGCCTACTGCCCTCTCCCCTACCCACTGCCTGCATTCTGCCCACTGCCCTTGCCCCTGCTCGCTGCCTCCACTCCTGCCCGCTGCCCTTGCCCCTGCCCTCTGCTTCACTCCTGCCCACTGCCTTCCCTCCTGCCTGCTGCCTCCCTCCTGCCCTCTGCCCTCGCCCCTGCCCGCTGCCTCCCTCCTGCCCGCTGCCTCGCCCCTGCCTGCTGCCCTCGCCCCTGCCCGCTGCCTTCCCTCCTGCCTGCTGCCTCCACTCCTGCCTGCTGCCCTCGCCTCTGCCTGCTGCCTTTCCTCCTGCCTGCTGCTCTCGCCCCTGCCTGCTGCCTTCCCTCCTCCCCGCTGCCTCCCTCCTGCCTGCTGCCCTCGCCCCTGCCCGCTGCCCTCGCCCCTGCCTGCTACCTCCCTCCTGCCCTCACCCCTGCCCGCTGCCCTGGCCCCTGCCCGCTGCTTCCACTCCTGCCTGCTGCCTTCGCCCCTGCCCACTGCCTCCACTCCTGCCCTCTGCCCTCGCCCCTGCCCGCTGCTTCCCTCCTGCCCTCTGCCCTCGCCCCTGCCCGCTGCCCTCGCCCCTTTCTGCTGCCTTCCCTCCTGCCCGCTGCCCTCTCCCCTGCCCGCTGCCTCCACTCCTGCCTGGGGCCGGGCTGGCCTTGTCCCTCCCACTGGGCCCCTGGGGCACCTCTGGGCCCTGCCCCGGCACACGCAGTGGGCTGAGGACTGAAAGGCGGGGCCCTCTTCCCGTTCTCTGTCTCCAGGGAGGTTCCAGGCCTGTCAGTACGCTGTCTGTCAGGACTGGGGTCCTCCTGCTGGGCCCTGGGGCCTCTGCGTGGAGCATGTCTCCCTGCTCCGGGGGGGCTGACTCACGGAGAACAGAGCAGCGCCCCAAGTCAGTGGTTCTGGGGCAACTGTGAGAACTAAGGGTAATTACTGGAGTAAAGAGCGGGGCTGGGGGGATGGTGTTGCCCTTCTGCGGCCTTCCTCAGTCTTACGGGATGCCTTCCCGTTTTGCTGTATTTTCCCCATTTATTCCTGATGTCTGTCTCATTTCTGTCCCTCCTCCGGAGGCACCCATGCAAATGTAATGTGTCTGGAATCTGTCCTTGGACAAGTGTCTGTGAAAAACACGTAGTTGTTCTGTAGGTGCCTGTGACATCTGCACACAGCATTCTGGGCCGTAGAGCGCCTCTTTGCAGCCGAAACTCGGGCGGGCATGGCTGGCATTCCTCATTAGCCCCCGGGCCCTGCCAGAGCTCAGGGTAGAATCAAGAACGTGTCCCGCTTTGCTGGCTGGGGCCCTGCGCATCCTTTGTGGCTGTCTTGGCCGGTCTACTTTCCCTTTCAGAGAACTCTTTGTGTTTTGTGGGGTTTCTGCTGGTGTTTTGCCTTTTCATTGCTTAGATGTTAGAGCCCCTCCAGACTCCAGATCATTGGTGGCCTGCCACCTGCCAGCTTTCTGTGATTCGCCCATCCAGCTGAAACCATTCACGTCAGTGAGCCTGAATCTATCTTTGCTTCTGTTGTTGTTTCCTTAGATTTTGTGCTTTTGTGGTCTTTTTTCCTGGGGTTTTGTTCTATAATTTTTTCCACTCCAAAGTCCCAGAGATAGTCTGGGACAGTGTTTTCTTCTGTCACCTCTAAGCTCGTACCTTTTACAGGTGTTTGAAACGTGAGACAAGTGTCCAAACGGGCTTCTCTTCCCGCGGTGCGTGAGCATGTGTGTTGTGGTCCTGCCCTCGCCATCACTGTGGGGGTCCCAGTCGTGATCTGGAGTCGTGACCCATCCTCATGGCAAGAACGCAGTGCCTCTTTGCCTTCCATTTTCAGAACGAACCTGCCTACCTGCTGACCTCTATTTCTCCACTTAATTCTAGAAAGATTCTTTGTCTTTGATTGACTTCTTCCCTCTCCCAAAAATTCTGTTGGCATTTTTATTGCAGTTGTAACATATTAAGTAAACTTGGCCCAGTTGGCGCATTTTCTCCTCTGAAGTCTCCTGGAGTCTGTGCTTGCTTAACTCTTAGATAACTTGCAGCTTTTGTTATCTGCTGACGTCTTTCCCGTGAGGTCGGCCCTTCATGCTTGTTGGGCTCTTTACGTAGATGGCGCGTGCTCTGCAGACAATGACTGTTTTGCTCCTGTGTGTCGTCTGGTCTCTCCCTCCTGGCTGACTGTGCTGGCGGGGCAGCAGGCAGGGCGTGCATCCTGTTTTCTCTGCAGGACGTGGTGGTCGTTACTGTCATGATCGCTGCCCTCCCCAGCCTTGGGTCCAGCTTGTAGCGTGACTCTGGGAGTATTTGGTTGTGTTTTTTTTCAGTAGCTTGGGTGCCATCCTGGAGTGTGGGTGGAGGCTGCAGTTGTGAGGGCTTTGAGGCACACTGCAGGCGCGTTTGAAGAAGCGCCAGCATCAACGGGGCTGTTCTGCCAGGGACGGTGGGCACAGAGACCAAGGGATCCCGCTAAACCCTGCATAGTTCCTGCCTCGGTGCCAGAGCCACATGCCCCCCCAGTCCTGGAGAGGGTGGGAGCCGGGAGGGCTGTGGGTGCCGAGTGCCGCCTCTGCCCTCACGCCCCACTTCTCTCCCCAGAACGTGCTGGCCAAAGCCCTCTATGACAATGTGGCCGAGTCCCCGGATGAGCTCTCCTTCCGCAAGGGCGACATCATGACGGTGCTGGAGCGGGACACGCAGGGCCTGGGCGGCTGGTGGCTCTGCTCACTCCATGGTCGACAAGGCATCGTGCCCGGGAACCGCCTCAAGATCCTGGTGGGCATGCACGACAAGAAGCCCGCGGCGCCCGGCCCGCCCCAGCCCAGCCTCCTGGCCCCCGCGGCCCCGTACGCGCCCATGTTGCCGGCCACCTTCCCGCCCCAGCCAGACAGCGTCTACCTGGTACCTACCCCCAGCAAGACTCAGCAAGGCCTCTACCAGGCCCCTGGGCCCAGCCCCCAGTTCCAGTCCCCGCCGGCCAAGCAGACCTCCTCCTTCTCCAAGCAGATGCCTCATCACCCGTTCCCCAGCCCAGCCCCAGACCACTGCCAGGTGCCTCCGGGACCAGGCAGCCCCGCCCAGGACACCTACCAGGTGCCACCCTCCGCCGGGGTAGGGCAGGGCGTCTACCAGGTGCCGCCGTCCATGGACACACGGCACTGGGAGGGGACGAAGCCACCAGCCAAGGTAAGGCCTCCCTGGGAGATCAGGCGGCACTTCCGGGGGGTCTTGCCCAGGCCTGACTGCTGGATACAGCAGGGCCCAGCCAGTGTGATCTTTGGGACCACGGGGGTTCCCATAGCGGCTCCGCATTTGGTGTGGGGCTGCAGTGGGAGGTGAATGCTGAGTGTTTATGTGTCTGCTGGTGTGGGGGTGAGCTGCCCAGGAGAAGACATGGAGCTGGTCTTGGGCCATGAGGTGTCCTTCAGCTGACAAGCCCCAGTGGGAGGGTTTCCTGGCAGAGGAAAACTGGTGTGGCAGCTGGAGCTGGCCCAGGAGGCCTGAGAGTAGCCACGACCCTGGGGGCCTGGTACCCTCCTGAGGACAGAGGGTTTGGGGTGGGAGTGACCTGCCCAGCCGTGCAGGATAAAGCCATTCTGCGCAGAGGGGAGGGCGCAGGGAGCCCAGGAAAGGGGAGTGGGGGTTCTGACGGGTAATTGGGGTATGGAGCGCAAGGCTGGAGTGGCCAGGATCCCGGAAGGATGCGCTGGCTAGTGGCGACGCTTCTCTGCCCAGTGGCGCGGTGAGGGTGAGCGGTGCGGGGCGGCGGGGCCTCTGCGGTTGTCAGGCCTGCAGCTGCTCCCTCCTGCTGCTCTGCCAGGACGGCGGCTGCATGAGCGCCAGCCAGCAGGGCATGGAGGAAGGGCCCAGGGCGCCTGGGGGCCCCTCAGCAGTGAGCGCGTCCCCCAGGCACCTGACCCTCTCCCGGGCCGTGGCAGCGAGCTACAGAAGCCGCAGGGTGACCTGCCCGTGACTCCTGGACTGAGGGTGCACACTGCCTGCTGGACAGTCTGGTCGCCCGAGAGGGCCTTTCATTCCAAGTCCCTGGCAGGCTGTTTGTTGCCCATGGGAGGTGGGAGCCCAGCACCCCAGCGGCACCCCGACCTGCCCACACGCCCCTCACCCTGGGGCCCGTCTGCCATGGACGGAGCAAGACTGGAGTGCGTGTCTTGCCCAGAGCTGCCCATCTGAGGACACTCTCCCCACGGCACTGGGCCTCTGTGCTCTGCCGGCCTGGGGCCAAGATGCCCGCCGGGCAGCGGTCCAGCGTGTGGTGTCACCCTGGCCCTGCCACGGGCAGAGCCTGGCAGCCGGGAGGCCTGGGTGGAGGCCCCTCATCTCCGCCTGCTCCTTCCACCGCCTGGCTGGACAGGCTGGGGGCTGGGGTGGGGCGGCCCAGACAGGGACTGCTGCACAGTGGCGCGGGGCGGGGTGGGGAGACTGGCTGGGGAGCCTGGGGACAGGCCAGAGTCCCTCTGGCACACCCACACAGCTCCATTCCTCACACTCCCCCGGCAGGCGCTCTCCCCGCCTGCTCTCTCCTTCCGAGCCTCTGCAGGCGGGCGTGTCCTGGCGCAGCTTTGAGGCCGGACACAGTGGAAGCCCCCGGCCCGGCGGCGCAGCGAGGCCCCACTGTGGGCTGTGGACTCGGGCCCACGTTTAGCTGTGGGTCCTGTTTCCCTCCCGTGCACGCGGCTTGCTCTTGGACTGCTGTCTGGGTTCCCCTGGCTGGCGAGCTCCCCCTGCCT
Organism: Muntiacus reevesi; assembly: GCF_963930625.1. Classification (NCBI taxonomy): domain Eukaryota; kingdom Metazoa; phylum Chordata; class Mammalia; order Artiodactyla; family Cervidae; genus Muntiacus; species Muntiacus reevesi. The sequence goes on along the minus strand of NC_089250.1, from coordinate 216,298,987 downwards.
GCCCACTGGGGGAGTTGCCCAGAGCCAGTGTCCCCGAGGGCCCCGACCTGGCTGGGGGCCCAGGGAGTAAGGCTCTGTGTCCAGGAACCTCGCCCTCCCCTGAGAAGCCTCGCTGCTCCTGGCCTGGGCAGCCTCGATTGCATCTGCTTTCATTTCATAGTCGTGAAAGCCGTGCTTGCTTGTCACGGGCAGGTGCATAATGTGTGAGAACGCCTGGAGAGGAACTCCCCCAATCGAGATGGGCCCACTGGGGGATTTCAGCGTATTTTGTCTACTGAACTACTCATCTTTCACACATGGTACAGACTTTTGCCTTTGAGGTCAGAAATCTGGCATTAGATACCAGAAGAATTTTCTTGGGTCCCTAAGTGTGATCACAGCTGCCCCCAGTTTTGCTTGTCACCCCCTCTTTGGGGGACAGGCTCCAAGGGGTTTCTGATGGCGAGTGTCTCTGTGACAAACTGCAAGACTGTAAACATCCTGCAGCTTGCATCTGTGCCCGCATTTCAGGCTGTGCTTTCAGAAGCCTGGGAAACTGAGGCCTCTGGTTCTAGGGCTGGCGGTTGACTGGACTGAGGGGGACCCTGCAGAGTGTCAGTGGGGCCTTGGGGCCAGGGAAACAGAAGGCGACTAATGAGGCAGGTGCCCAGGAATGGTCACCTGTCGGCAGCCTGGAGCAGGGCGGCCTGTGTGGCTCAGGGGAGGTCAGAGACACCTCGGGAGTCAGCACCCTCTGGGGCTAGGGCATGGTTTAGGAAGCCGAGGGCAGAAGCCGGGGGGCCCCAGAGGAGGAGGCTAGTCATGGGGGTGCGCCTCTGGGTCAGAGCTGCAGACACGGCTCAGCTCAGCCTCGCTTTTCAGGAGAGGGGAACCCATGTCAGACCTGGGCCTCCGTCCTTCGGCACCATAGAGTGGGCTGGCCTGGGTCGCGAGGGGTGACACACATTGCCCGGAACAGGGACAGGCTGCCCGGCGGTGGTCGGGCAGAAGGCAGCAGGGCGCTTGCCGGGTTCTGGGGTCTTGGGAGCCTTCAGTCTCACTTTGGTCTCCTGATGGTGCACTGTGGCGCCTGCCCAGGTAATGGTCTGGATGTGTGTCTGGCCGTGGCTGGGGGGCGTGTTTTCTCGGCTTCTGCGTGTCTGTCTCTTGTGCCTTGAGATGTGTGCGTGAGAGCTCCTGTGGGCCGTGGGCTGGGTGCTGTGTCTCCTGTTCAGCTCTGGGTTTGTCCCCCACCCCTGGGGTGCCAGGTCTGCTGATGGGGCCTCAGGTGTGGAGCCAGCAGCCTGTGATGAGGGGCTCTGCGGCTCTCGGGCACGGGTCTCCCTGATCAGCTTCCTCCCGGTGGCCGCCTGCTCTGCCCTCTAACCAGAGACATCTGTCAGCCAGCATGGCTGCTCCCCACAGTGGTGCTGGCGGGCAAGGAGGGAGAGGCCGGGGCGCACCCCTCGTCCCGGGGTCCCCTCGGGCCTCGCTTCAGGGTCCCGCCGACCCGCCACGTCCCGCCAGCCGCCCCCCTGGCCTGCTGCTGGACGGCTCCAGCGTCTGAAAATAGCCCTGGAGGAGACTCAAGTCTGGGGCTGGAGAAGAGAGCCTGGGAAGGACCGCCTGCTGGCTGCTGCGCAGACAAGCCGGGGGTGGGGACACCGTGGGCGAGCCCCTCCCGGCCGCGCCTCTGCCCCGGGGGCGCCCAGCGGCTGCGGAGCAGGCCTGCCTCTGCCCCACGGGTGGGGAGCCCTGAGTCACCGCGTCCCAGACCTCCCGTTTGATTAGGGAACAGAATGGCATTTTGTCAAGAGGGCTGAGCTGGGAGCCGTGTGGAGGAGGTGTGCCCCTGCCGGGTCAGCAGATCTGGGGGCCCACGAGGCCCGCAGGGGGAGGCTGCCTGCCCAACCCTGCCCACTAGCGGGCCAGGGACCCCGCGCCCTGCACCAGGAGGGAAGACCTCCCCACCGAGGCCCTGTCCTTTTGGGTGCGTGGAGGGTGGTCTCCGCGGCCCCCGGGGTGTGGTGCTGTGGGGAGCGGGGGTCCTGGTTCTGATCTCCATCCTTCCCTCACACCCCCGCACAACTTGCAGGAACAGTGTGTGTCCTGCTGTTTGCCATAGAACTGGCTCTGGGGGCTGGGAGTTCTCAGTGACCCCCTTCCCAGGAATCCTCCAAGGGTGTGCAGAACAAGGAGGGCAGGGAGGCCCCGGGCCCTGACCCCTGGGATCGCCTGCAGGCCCCCTCCTCCTCCGGCCTGGGGAGAGCCCTGCCTGGCACCACTGCCTCCATCATCTGGAGCCCAAAGGCGGCTGCCAGGCCCTCCAGTGGGGACACGGCCGTGGGCAGGCTGTCCTGAGGACAGTGTGGCTGGGAGGCGCCGTCGGCAGGCGCGGCCCCCTCCTCAACCCACGTGTAGGTGCCTCTGGAACCTTGCGGGTTGCTCGGCTGTGGAGACAGCACCTGTGTCCTTCCACACCAGATGGCTCTTGGCCAACAGTAGGTCCTTGTGGTCCCCGCACGCAGTCTGACTGAAGAGAGGCCAGGACTCTGAGAGACGCGCACACCCTCGACTCTGGGGCCCTCGTGTGTGTCCTGCTCACCTCGGGTGGTGGCAGCGCCCTGGGGGTCGTGGAGGCTGGCCTCCAGGGCCGGAGGTGACGGCTGGCCGTCTGCCCGCAGGTGGTGGTGCCCACCCGAGTGGGGCAGGGCTACGTGTTCGAGGCCCCCCCACCCGAGCAGGACGAGTACGACATCCCGCGCTACCTGCTGGCCCCGGGGCCCCAGGACATCTACGACGTGCCCCCCGTGCGCGGGCTGCTGCCCGGCCAGTGCAGCCAGGAGGTGGGTGTCTGGGCTGGTGGCGGGTTGGGGCGCTGCGCTCCCCAGCCCCGGCCTGGAAAGCCCTGGGGTGCATCTTGGGGTCCTCTCTCCCTGCCCTCAGGTGGCCCTGGCCCCTGCATTACTGCGCCTCTCCTGCCCTCAGGTATATGACACACCCCCCATGGCCGTCAAGGGTCCCAATGGCCGGGACCCATCGCTGGACGTGTACGACGTGCCCCCCAGTGTGGAGAAGGGCCTGCCGCCGGCCAGCCACCACGCGGTGAGAGCAGAAGGGATGCTGCGGCCACACAGGGTGCTGGGTGTGACTGTGTGCGCCCTGTGGAGGGGGCCTGCAGAGCAGGGGGCTCCAGAGACCTGCCTCCAGGACCTCTGTGATGGGGCTGGAAACCAGGCGCCCCTCCAAGCCTCGGCTTTTTCTTCAGGGAAAGGGTCCCTCCCCTGCAGGGCGTTCTCCAGGAGGTTCTTGAGAGCATCACATGGGATAGCAGGGGGACCACAGAACGCACCATCCAAACCAGGGTTCTTCTGAGAGGGGGAGGAGGAGGATGAATAATTAGAAGGGGCCTCGGGCACGAACCAGGACTGTCCTGGTCGAACCAGGGCGTCAGCACCCTGAGCACAGCATGCAGGTGGCTCAGCCACCTGTTCATATCTGCCATAGAGTAGAGGTAAAGAACGTGCCTGCCAATACAGGACACGTAAGAGAAGCAGGTTCGATCCCTGGGTCAGGAAGATCCCCTAGAGGAAGGCATGGGAAGCCACTCCAGTATTCTTGCCTGGAGAATCCCAGGGACAGAGGAGCCTGCAGGCACCAGTCCATGGGGTCACAAAGAGTCGGACAGGACTGAGAGACTGATAGACTAGAGGATATCCCAGTGGTGGCAATGCTGACAGTGGTGGAGGTAATGGTGCAATAGCTGACCTCTCTCTGAGTGTTTGCAGTTACAGAGAATTAAATCATGTAGTCCTCACAATAAACCCGTGAGGGCGTTCTCTCACAGGCAACTGGCCGGGCACAGAGGTCCAGCCAGCGCCTGAGGTCACAGAGCTAGTAAGTGGTGGGGCCATGATTTTGAGCTCTGGTCTGGCCCCAGAGTCGGGTTCTGAAGCGTAACCTGCAGGAAGAATGGCGACGCTTGAGCGCCAGGCTGTGTGTGGATGCCTGGGTCCACCCGCAGGTCTGAGGCAGGGGCAGGTGGACGGGCAGCTGTGACCTGCTTCTCGGCCCCCAGGTGTACGATGTCCCGCCCTCGGTGAGCAAGGACGTGCCCGACGGCCCCCTGCTGCGTGAGGAGACCTACGACGTGCCCCCCGCCTTCGCCAAGACCAAGCCCTTCGACCCGACCCGCCACCCGCTGGTCCTGGCCGCGCTTCCTCCAGACTCCCCGCCGGCCGAGGACGTGTATGACGTGCCGCCCCCAGCCCCCGACCTCTACGACGTGCCCCCAGGCTTGCGGCGGCCCGGCCCCGGCACCCTCTACGACGTGCCCCGGGAGCGGCTCCTGCCCCCCGAGGCGGCCAGCAGTGCCATGGCGGACGCCAGCCTGTACTCGGTGCCCCCTGCGGCTGAGAGGGAGGTCCCGGCCGACGCCAAGCGCCTGTCGGCCTCGAGCACTGGCAGCACCCGCAGCAGCCAGTCGGCCTCCTCCCTGGAGGCGGCGGTGCCGGGCCGCGAGCCCCTGGAGCTGGAGGTGGCCGTGGAGGCCCTAGCCCGGCTGCAGCAGGGCGTGAGTGCCACTGTGGCCCACCTCTTGGACCTAGCAGGCAGCGCAGGCGCGTGCGGGGGCCGGCGCGGGCCCCCCGAGCCTCAGGAGCCTCCAACCGCAGACCTGCGGGCCGCCGTGGCCGCTGTGCACGCGGCCGTCCACGAACTGCTGGAGTTCGCCCGCAGCGCAGTGGGCAACGCCACGCACACCTCTGACCGCACGCTGCATGCTAAGCTGAGCCGGCAGCTGCAGAAGATGGAGGACGTGTACCAGACACTGGTGGCCCATGGCCAGGCCCTCGACAGTGGCCGGGGAGGTCTGGGGGCCACCCCCGAAGACCTGGACCGCCTGGTGGCCTGCTCACGGGCAGTGCCCGAGGACGCCAAGCAGCTGGCCTCCTTCCTGCACGGCAACGCCTCGCTGCTCTTCAGACGGACCAAGGCCTCTGTTCCAGGGCCGGAGGGGGGTGGCCCCCTGCACCCCAACCCCACTGACAAGGCCAGCAGCATCCAGTCCCGGCCCCTGCCTTCGCCCCCCAAGTTCACCTCCCAGGACTCGCCTGACGGGCAGTATGAGAACAGCGAGGGGGGCTGGATGGAGGACTATGACTACGTCCACCTGCAGGTGGGTGCGCCTGGGCCCTGGGAAGGGCCCCTGGTCCTCAGGGCTCCAGCTTTGCCACCCTGTCATGGGGACCTTGATCCCCCCAGAGAAGGCTCTTATGGCCAAAGGTAGACGTGGGTCCCGGCAAGGGTTTGCCGAGTCCCAGTGCCCTCCTCCCTTCGACCTTCCAGGCCAGCTGGGCCCCTGGAGTCCTGTCCTCCCCTATCTCAGGCCCTTGGACCCATGTGGCTGCACCATCAGAGGTCCTGCGGTGCCCCCCAGGGATGGCTGCCGATCACCTGCAAGGGCAGGACTTGCCTGCTGCCTTGTCCTGTTTGGGGAAGTAAATCCTGAAGTACAAGCAAAGGCAAAGATCCTGGCAGGAGGAGAGGGGGAACAGTGAGGTGACGGGACAGTGAGCCGGGCTGGGCCTCTGAGCCGAGGCCCAGGTGTCAGCCGAGTGGGCGTCCCAGGGACAGCGGGCAGGGGTGGGCAGGCAGACCCTGTATACCAGGGGGCAGGCCCAGCCGTGATTCCCACTGTGGGGGCTGGGCAGAGCAGTGGGGCCTGACTGCGGTGGCGTGCGCCCAGCCCATCCTCACCCCACACCCCGTCCTCACTCCTGAGCCCATGCGTGCCACGTGGCGGGTGCCCGTCTGAGGGCTGGGCCTAAAGGAGTCCTGGGGCCCTGCTACCTCACCCCGAACCCAGCCCTGGGGCAGGCCCACGCGTGGCTGCATGGCATGCGTCGGCCCCGTCCGAGCCCTGAGCCTGGCCCTCGCGTGGCCGCATGGCGTGCCTCCGCCCCGTCCTCTCCCCAAGCCCTGTCCTCACCCCGAGCGTGGCCGCAGCGCCCCCAGAGGCTGCTGGCCTCACTGCACCCCCCTGGTCTGGGCGCTGTGGCTCAACTCTATCCTGTGTCTCCCCTCCAGGGGAAGGAAGAGTTCGAGAAGACCCAGAAGGAGCTGCTGGAAAAGGGCAACATCATGAGGCAAGGGAAGGGCCAGCTGGAGCTGCAGCAGGTGAGGGCGCCCACGCTCGCAACCTCTCCTGGCGCCGTCGTCCTGAGAGTCCGTCTTGCGAGCTGAGCCTCTCAGGGCTCCCCAGACACGCCCCGCCCCACTCTCCCGCATAACTGTCCCCGTGTGTCAGTGCGATTTGTGTTTAGGTTGCTGTCAGTCATCGTGGTAGGTATCTTAGCACACGCAGAGACGTGTGAAAGCAAAAAGAAGTCGCTCACCCTCGGGGGCGGTCACCACGCTCTGGGGCTGGTTTCCAGTCCTGCTCGGGTCTCAGAAGGGGCCTCTGTCCATGGCTGAGACATGAATGAAAACATTTACATCTACTTTCATCTCAGGACGTTTCCGTGGCATTGAGTATTGACCATAAATTATTTTTAAAGTCAGCCTACATCAGTTATAGTTGAATGTTTAGTTTGTACCCCGTTTTTCTTATTGTGAAAAACACTGCTGTGTTTATCTGAGGACCTAGAATTTTCCTCATATTTTGGCTTGTTTCCATAGAATAGGAAATGGATTTCTTTAAAAGGGAGTTTTATTCTGATTATGAAGATTTTAAAAGTTAAAATATAGTCTGGTAAAAAATGAACACAGAAAATATCACCCAGAAAGTTTCCCTCATCTCCCATTCCTTGAGCATGGGGAAGGGTGGTCTCGGAGAGAGCCCACCAGGTTCACTCTGAGACTGGGGACTTGGGGTGTGGTTTTCAAAGCCACGTTTCCCCAGCTGCAAAGTAGGGAACATAGTTATACCCATCTTGGGGTCAGTGTGAGAATTAAATGAGTAAACAGTATATAATGCTCAGGAGGTGCTGGGCACGTAAAACAGGTGCAGTCAAGGTATAGGTGTTAATGACTGGCTACGAACGGAATCCCCACTGACTTAGGAAGTGGATGTGTGCCACATGTGTCTCTGCCTCCTGCCGCACTCTGTCAGCATTTCCTTAACCAGACTCGTGTTGGTGGACATTTAGTTTGTTCCCAGAGTTACTTTTGTAAACAAATCTGTGCTGACTACAAATCTATTCATATACCTGGTCAGTCACTTAGATAAATTACTAGAAGCTGAAGTAAAAGGAGCGTGTTTGAGAAACTAAAGATCTTGAGTTTCCAAGAGAGGGGCACAGGAACATAAAATGTGTTGACAGGAGTATTTGTTGTTCCACATCTACACCAGTGAAAACTCTAGAGACCCCACTACCACCAAATACCTACCAGTGGAGTGTAGGCTGAATAAAGTGTGGCCATTCGGACAGTAGAAAATGATGTAGCTGTTAAGAAACTGTCAAAGATTGAAAAGGACTCAATGGAGATAAAGCCGCAAAAAATGAGCATATTCTCATGCTGGACAAGAGAACCAAGTGAGTTTCACCAAGTATCCGGCTAAGAGGGAAAGTCGAGTGCTAGGAAGGGTCAGTGTCACAGTGGTTTGCTAATAAAGTAAAGCCTGAAACCTGAGTCTATGCAGGGCGGGTCACAGCCACCTAGTCAGAACCAGCTTGTGGTGAGGACTTGTCAGTCTACGCCACTGACACCCAGGCCAGAGCTGCTCCTGCTGGGGACTTTTATCACGTGGCTTATGTGTACTCACTAACAGGAAGCGCACGGCCCATTATTGTTGGGTGCTCAAGGTAAGTTATATGTATACATATTTAATGTATATTGTAAGCTATATATATATATACAGATAGATATTTAATATATGTATACATAGTACACTGTATGTTTCCAGTTTTTACCTTTTCCTGGGGTTGTGTTTGGGGGAAGAGGGGGCCGTTTGTAGGATCTTAGTTTCCTGACCAGGGATCAAACCTGCACCCGCTGCAGTGGAAGCAAAGTCTCAACCACGGGGCCACCAGGGAAGTCCTCCAGTTTTCTAATTCAAGAGGGAAAGGGACTATTTGTGTTTAAAGGAAAATGCCTTTGTAGAATATTCATTAGTTAATGGTGAGAATTTTTTCTGAAATAGGCAAATACTATGAGCTTTTGGGTTTTGCTTAACATTTTTATGTGAGAGATTTAATGCATGTGTAAAATTGAAGAAAATAACCCCCCCGGTAAACTCACTGGAGAAAAAGAACCCTGGACTTCCTCAGCCCCAGTCATTCTCAGGGCAGCAACTTGTCTGCCACATCATTGTGAAGACCTTACATTGTTTCATCTGCAATGACTTCAGTGTATAGTCCTAAAAGGATAATTCACCAGAGATTTAACAGATTTCAGGGTGCATGAAACTCCAGGTGATAACTCTCTTCTGCTGCGTATATTTGATTCTTTTTACACTGCATACGTTAAGGAGAATATTTTTTTAACTTTTCATTTTGAAATACTTAGAGATTGATGGGAAGTTGGAAAGAAAGTGTCAAGTGCGTTCCCTTCTCTCAGTGCTCCCCCACCCCGCCAGGGATGGCGTCTGAGGACAGCAGCATCCAAACCAGGAGACTGCCACCCCTCACCCCAGCCGCCATTCAGCCGTCCCCCTCTCTAGCAGTTTTGTCTTTTCAAAGCTGTGACACACGCGGCCTGCCACCTCTTGAGATGAGTGGGAAGGTTATCTGGAGACTGTCTGAGGGCAGGCTGGGCGGGTGGGACCGGGGAGGCCAGCGCGGGCCTCTGACTGGGGCCCTGGCTCTCCCACTGGGCTCTGTCCCTTCTGCCCCGCGGCCTGCTTTTCACTCTGCTGTCCCTCTCCGCCAGCTGAAGCAGTTCGAGCGGCTGGAGCAAGAAGTGTCGCGGCCCATAGAGCACGACCTGGCCAGCTGGACGCCGGCTCAGGCCGGGGCGCCAGGGCGGCCGGGCGGCCTGGGGCCCTCGGACCGGCAGCTGCTGCTCTTCTACCTGGAGCAGTGTGAGGCCAACCTGAGCACGCTGACCAACGCCGTGGACGCCTTCTTCACCGCCGTGGCCACCAACCAGCCGCCCAAGATCTTCGTGGCGCACAGCAAGTTCGTCATCCTCAGCGCGCACAAGCTGGTGTTCATCGGGGACACACTGTCGCGGCAGGCCCAGGCGGCCGACGTGCGCAGCCAGGTGACCCACTACAGCAACCTGCTCTGCGAGCTGCTGCGCGGCATCGTGGCCACCACCAAGGCCGCTGCCCTGCAGTACCCGTCGCCCGCCGCCGCCCAGGACATGGTGGACCGGGTCAAGGAGCTGGGCCACAGCACCCAGCAGTTCCGCCGCGTCCTGGGCCAGCTGGCTGCCGCCTGAGCGCTGCCCGCGGAGGGGCGAGGGCAGGAGGGCAGGGCGGCGTGGGCCCAGAGAGCTGCTGCCCTGCGCGGGGCCAGGCGCCCAGACTGCGCAGGGTGGCGTGTGTATTTATGACGGGCCAGGACGTGGGGCGGGCCTCCCAGCGGAGCCCCAGCAGAGCCAGACCCAGAGCCAAGGCCACGAGGGCTGGCGGTCTCTCCCGAGTGCACTGCAGGCCCAGGGGCACCAGCCCTCGGGGCGGGCTGGGGTCCACAGACCCCACCACCCACATGGCCTCAGGGGACCCCTTGGGCTGACCAGTGAGGGGGCCACGTTCCGCCCCCCACAGGGCAAGTGTGGCTGGGGGTATGTTCTCTCTGCACCAGGAGAAAACCCTAAGAAACTATTTTTCATTATTGATTTTCCAATCATTTGACTAATAGTCTACATTTAAATAAAATTTAAAAATGAAAAGCATCCTCCTGAGGTATGAGAGGCTAGAAGGCCAGGTGGTGGGAGGGCAGGCGTGCCACAGGTGGGCTGGCGGGTTGAGGGGTCTCCAGGGGTTTCAGGCTGAGGCTGTGACTGGTCTCTCAGAAGGGCAAAGAGAAAGTAGGTCTCCTCAAAAGAAAACGAAGGCCTGGGGGAGCAGGGCTAGGCCTGGAAAGGAGGCAGAGAATCCTGGGCTGCTGGAAGGAGGCTGAAGAGCCGCGTCCGGCGGAGCCCCGTGGCCAGGAAGGCTCTGGGCCGTGTGGCCAGCTCCGAGGTCTGATGGAAATCCACCCCGGTCCCCGGCAGTGGCCGAAGGGAAGGCGGGTGCAGGGATGGGAGCCACTCCAGGAGCCAGTGAGCCCTGCTGGGGCCCCCACATCTGAAGACAGAGAGCCTCCCACTGAGGGCACCCCTGGGAGGCACAGGACTCCATGCAGAGAAACCCTCTTTCACAGCCCTTGTCCAGAACTTAGTCCTTAGAAAGGAGCTCTTAATTTCAGCTTGTGGAACTTCTCCAGAAGTGTTCCATCTGAATTACAGAGACTTGGCTTTCAAGTTGGGAGATAGGGGACCAGAGTATGCTAAGTCCCTTCAGTCATGTCTGACTCTGTGGCCTCTACTCCCCGTGGACTATAGCCCACCAGGTTCCTGTCCATGAGATTCTCCAGGCAAGAACACTGGAGTGGGTTGCTATGTCCTCCTCCCGGGAGGGGACCAGCTGTCACCGTGGTGCATGTGAATCTGGGCCTCACTCCCCATCTCTGTGAAGAAGGATGTAGGGCTGGGCGATCTGCCAGCCCTCTCAGCTCTGAACTCGAGGGTCTTCAGGAAAGGTGGCCACCCTCCCACCCCTCATCCAGCCCAGCGAAGACGCAGAGATGAAGATGCAGGCAGTTTTATTTGGGTTTTACACAGATGGGAGCTGGGGTGGGGCAGAGGTTCAGTTGGCCTCCAGAACTTCAAGAATCCAGGGAATGAACTTGGTGACCCGGGCATACACACCAGGTAAGAATGGGCTACACCGGCTGCTGCCCCAGGACACGATGCCCGCCAGGGTCCAGGCTCCATTCTTCTGGCAGACCAGGGGGCCGCCAGAGTCGCCCTGCAGGAGGAGGCAGGACTGTCCAAGCCAGAAAGAAGGTGCCAGGTTCCAGTGTACCCGGACCTGGCCGAGCCCAGGGGGTGCAGACCAAGGGCACTCGGACCTGCTCAAAGGGCAGCCCCTGCTCTGCCCCCAACTCCTGGGGGGCCTGAGGCAAGGGCTGGTCCTCTCAGCCTCCCGTCACCTATAAAACAGCCTGAAATGTCCACTTTGTGAGCGTGGTGTGAGATTAAACACCCCTAGAAGCCTCACACCACACCTGGTCAAGGCCAGCTCTCACCAGGGGCCTCTGATAGCTCTGGTCCACGCCTTCACTGGGACACTGAAGTGAAGTGAGGGTAAGGAGGTCATGGCAGAGGGGACAGCCCTCCTGGCCTGACCAGGGGGAGCCAGTGAAGGTGGGCAGGGTAGCAGGCCGTACCATGCAAGAGGAGATGCCACTGGCCCCCGCGCAGATCATCACGTCAGTGATCTTGCTGCCCCAGAACTCTTGGCAGTCAGCATTAGAGAGGATGGGCAGGGTGGCCTGCTGCAGCTTGTCAGGGGTATCGAAGGCTGGAAGGACAGAGGGCATGGGGTCAGGGCCCAGGGAGAGGACACCAGCGCCCGCCAGAACCCTGCCCTCCTGCTGCGTGCGCCACCTCCGTCACGATGGTCATGGGTGCTGGCGCCACCTTCCCAGAGTCTGGGAGGCGGTCCCTCTCGGTTCCACGCCAGGCAGTGCATCTGCGCTCGCAGCACAGCTGGTCAAGCAAGCCCTGCCTGCCGGCCCTCCTCCCCGGTCCTCCTCTGCTTGGGGGCGCTGAGGGGACCCTCGAGGGAGCACCTCCCTGTTCTGTCCTTTCCTGGTTGCTTACGGCCTGTTAAAGGACCAGCAGGATGCGAGGAAGAGCCTGAGGCGGCTGGTGTCGGGGAGGGAGGGGCAACCTGGGCACTAGGGCCTGACTTCAGGGGTGCTGGGCGCACCCACCCGTCTCAGTCTACCTCCATGCAGATTAGAGGGGGTGACACTTAGGTGCTGGAACTTAGGTGTTTCTTTGGAAACTGGTCAGGTATATATTGTTAAGCTTCATTTTTAATTTTGCTTGATAGGTTTTTAATTAAGATGCTTAAGTGGACTTCCCTGGTGGCTCAGACGGTAAAGCGTCTGCCTACAATGTAGGAGACCCGGGTTCAATCCCTGGGTTGGGAAGATCATCTCGAGAAGGAAATGGTTACCCACTCCAGTACTCTTGCCTGGAAATGGTTACCCACTCCAGTACTCTTGCCTGGAAAACCCCATGGACAGAGGAGCCTGGTGGGCTACAGTTGATGGGGTCGCAAAGAGTCGGACACGACTGAGCGACTTCACTTTCACTTTCTTTAAAGAAAGGGAAGGTTGATTGTTGCGATTTCCGATTGTGCTCAGGACTTAGCTGGAAGCACAGAAGGAGTCTGGGCCCTGAGCAGTCCTCACAGACACTCACTGTTGTACCGGGTCTTGCCCCAGCCGGTGACGGTGCACAGGGAGCCCGCGGGGAAGGTGGCGTCGGCGCTGGGCAGGCAGACGGGGGCCACGGCTGCGGAGAGGCGGGCGGGCGCCGCCAGCTTCAGCAGGGCCACGTCATTGCGCACGGCGCGCAGGTCCCACTGCGGGTGTTCGAAGACCTGCGGGACGGCGGGGGCTGGGCAGGCCGCAGGGGCGGGGGCAAGGGGGGCGCAGGTGTGCAGTTGGGAGGTGGGGGTGCAAAGGGTGTTGAGGGAACACAGATAAGGCCGAACAGACCAAATTGGGGGGTGGGGTGGCATGTGACATATTTTGCATTTTCCTACAACGAGCAAAACAGCCTTGAGTGTTTGTAAAGGAGCTGTGTTTGGGAAGGAGAAGAACAGAAAGTCAGCCTAGAGAGGTGCCAGAGGGGTGAAGCGGAGCTGCTGGTCAGGGTCCTCAGTCCATGGCCCCCCACCCCCCAGCGCCCCCCTCCTCCCCGCCCCAGCGCTCCCCCCCACCTCCCCGCGCTACCCGCCCACCGTGAGTACCTCCGCGACTCTCAGCACCTGGCCGACCTCCTCCTCAGAGCCCTGGTCGGACACCCCGGCCACCACCAGGTGACCCTGCCTGGAAAGGAAGCCACAGACAGAGCGCAGGCTCATGTCCGCCCCCGCAGAGGCCCGGGCACTGTGCTAGGCCGGCGAACCCACCTGGGCCCCATCATGTGGGGACCCCGGGGCACCCCTGTTCTCCCTGGGCCTCGGTTTCTCTGCCTGTACTGTGAAGGTGGAGGCCCAGACCCGCTGTCCTGGACCAAGCTGGGGTCGGGGGGCCAGGGTGCTGGCGGGGGTGGAGGGTGGCTTTTCCTGGAGACTGTTCTACCTGCAGGTGGGGAACAAGAGCAGCCACCCCCAGCCCCTTGCCCCCTGAGCAGCCCCATGCCCACTCCCTAAGCCTGCTTGGGGCTGGGAGGTGAAGGTGGTCCCTTTGAGCAGGTGAAGTGGGGCCTCACCTGACCCCACAGTGGGCGGCAGTGACCACCCAGTCCTCATTGATGAGGGAGCCTCCGCAGAAGTGGAACCCGGAGCTGGTCTGGGGAGGGGGTGGGAGAGAGTCAGCCTTGCCTCTCCCGCCTCAGCTCCCCCCGTCTAACCTGCTCCTCCTCAGCACCCCCTCACCTGCAGGGACACCTGCCAGGGCCAGGAGCCGGGCACGGCGTCCTCCCCGTTGACGATCCTGGAGAGGCTGCTCAGCACAGGGTCGATGGCGGGGACCCCGCAGCCTGAGGGGCAGAGATGGGGCAGCTGGTCTGTAGATGGTGCCTCAAGGGGGATCAGGGTGCAGACGTGGCTCTTCCAGGCCTCCGTGACACCCTGGCACCCAGAGCTTTAGTCTGCTGCAAGAAATTGAGCCCCCTCCTGGCTAGCTGACAGCTGCCCTTGGACATTCCTGTGGACAGTGCTTGAAGCGGAGGGTCTCTGCAATTGGGGCCCAGGCTCCCCAGCCTGCTGTGTGCCTTGAGGGGAGTGTCCGTCCCCTCTGAGTCCAGGATCCTTTCCCAGAGGCTAGGATGTCCTGGGTGCTCTCATGGCCTCTGAGTCTTCAAGGGGAGCAGATTTGGGTGAGAGTATTACCCTATACTTTGGCCACCTGATGCAAAGAACTGACTCATTGGAAAAGACCCTGATGCTGGGAAAGATTGAAGGTGGGAGGAGAAGGAGGCAGCAGAGGATGAGATGGTTGGATGGCATCACTGACTCAATGGACATGAGTTTGAGCAAATTCTGGGAGATGGTGAAGGACAGGGAAGCCTGGTATGCTGCAATCCATGGGGTCGCAAAGAATCGGACACGACTGAGCAACTGAACAATTACCATAGGTGGGGTGGCACCAACCCAAGAGTGTGTCCAAACCCAGAGGGTGGAGGGGCCAGGCAAGATGGATGGACCTGGGAAACATTCCTGAGGCAGAGTTCACATGGCTCGGTGGCACGTTTGGAGGGCAGAGGAGCCCAGACCACCCCAAGGCTTCTGAGCGAACGGAGGAGACCAAGTCAGGAGCCCAAGGGTCCTCCAGGTGGCAGGAGGGCCCCAGGCCCAGCGGAGGAGTGGGGAGCCAGGTGTAGGTGCCCAAGGAGGGTCGGAGGGGCACCTGGAGGGGTGGGTGGCAGGGGTGGGTCAAGGTACGAGGACTTGGACCCTCCCGTCCCCTGCTTCTGGGGCTGGGGGCCAAGGCAGGGGCGAGGCTTGACGTCGGGCTGCCAGGCCTGCCTGAGCCCTGCACTTACCGAAACTGCTGCCAAAGAGGAAGAAGCCAAGGACAACCCAGAGAAGGGCCATGGTGTGCGGTTCAGCAGGGGAGATGGGGTCTGCCCAAGGGACCCCCAATATATTGCCCTGGCCCACCAATCACAGCCTGCCTCGCCATCCCCTCCTTATCAGAAAACCTTGGGCTGAGAAGCATATGACTGCAGCGCGGGCTTGGGAAAGAGACAGCCCTTGGGGGCCGCTCCTGGGAAGGTTTCCTGGAGTCACAAGTGTGTGGGGCCAGCACCAGACTCCACCCCCAGGTGCCCGCTCCCCAGGGCAGGCCTTGAGCACAAGGAGCCAAGGGTCGTCGGAGAGGACCCCGCAGGGGGAGGCAGGAGGCCAAGGTCCTCCCTCATCTGTGTGCACCCCTTCTGGCCACTCGTGGGAGGCGCACCAACGAGGAGCCCTCTTGGACACCCCCCACCACCTGGTTCAGTGAAGGTTGAAGTTCAGGAGAAGAACAAACTCCCAGAAACCCCAGCACAGGACACAGACACCGTCAACATGTCTTCCACCAGTTTATTGGGGCTACGTAGGAGCAAGGTTGGCAGGGAGGCCAGCGTGAGGCTGGGGGCTCAGTTGGCGGCCAGGGTCTGCTGCACCCAGTCGACGAGAGCGGTGACGCGGGCATACACGCCAGGGGTGGATGTGGAGCACGTGCTGCTGCCCCAGGACACGATGCCCACCAGGGTCCAGGCTCCGTTCTTCTTGCAGACCAGGGGGCCGCCAGAGTCGCCCTGCAGGACAGGGAGGAGGGGGCTTGGAGCTGGCAGCCCAGAGACTTGTGAACATTGTTCCCAGCGCCCAGTCCCAGACTGGACAGCCAGTGGAAGCTCAGCATGTGCATATTAGAGGGGTTGTGAAAGAAACTTCAGCAGCTCCTGTGGTTTGTGCCCCTGGAAGCCTGGGTCACCCCTGGGGTCCTATAACAGGGGCTCAGTAGAGCAGGTTTGATTGACAGGAGGAAAGTACAGGGTGGTGCTGGCCACGGGGCCACCGGGAGAGAGAAAGGTCTGCCAACCCCCCTTCGGGAGCCTTTAGGGCCGCCATGCTCCGCTGCTCACTGCACGAGGTCAAGAGGCGCCACTGCTCAGATGCGGATATCAAGGGCATCTTGTGACATGGCAGCTCAGAGTAGAGGCCCCCGCTCTACTGCCCCTCTGCTGAGGCCACTGGGGGTTCTCTGGGAGCCCTGTCTTCCCAGCTACTCTGGCAGGAATGCTCCGGAAGAGAATGGCAGGCCCTGAAAGAGGGCTGCCTACAGCTTCCATTTTTTCCCTCTTTGCCCAAGCCCTTGGCCTGAACCCTCCCGGGGTTGGGGGGCCCTACCATGCAAGAGGAGACACCGCTGGCGCCCGCACAGATCATGGCGTTGGTGATCTTAGTGCCCCAGTATCTCTTGCAGCTGGTATTGGACAGGAGGGGCAGGGACGCCTGCTGCAGCCGGTCAGGGGTGTTGGCATCTGGAAGGGCAGGGTGGGTGGTCAGCGACTGTGCTCCCCGCCTCCTAGCCAGCCCACCCGTTGTGGCCTCTGGCCACCCCTCACTCACTGGTGTATCGGGTCAGGCCCCAGCCGGTGGTGGCGCACATCGTCCCGGCGGCGAAGCTGTCGCTGGAGCTGGGCAGGCACACAGCGGACACGGTCTGGGAGAAGCTCGCCGCCGTCGACAGCTTCAGCAGGGTGATGTCGTTGTTGATGGTTAACGAGTTGTAGTTCGAGTTCTTGAAAACCTGTGTGTGGGGGGGGGTGGGGGGAGGGAGACAAACAGCCGCCTTTGGGGTCTGGGGAGAAGCCAGGAACTGCAGCCCAGGCTCAAGGTGCAGACCTTCCCTTCCTGGAGCCTCACACACCTGGCCTTCTGCTCTGCTCCATCGTGATGGGGTATCGGGGTGACCGAGGGGAGCTGGAGTGTCTGGGACTTCGTGTGGGTGGCCACTCCCGAGGGACCGCCCTAACTGGGGTCACACCTGGACGACCCCAGAGGGCCACCATACCTTGGCAATCTTCAGCTTCTGGATGCTCTCAGAGCTTGAGCCCTGATCAAACTCCCCAGCCACGACAACATCGGAGGTTCTGCAGAGAGCCAGAGAAAAGAGAGGTTCCTGCTGGAGGCGGGTAGGTGGGGCGTGGAGTGCGCATGTGCGTCGGGGCACAAACACGTGCGAGAGTTTGCGTGTCTTTGTGCGCGTGCTCACAGGGGTGTGGTGTGGGTCGGAGCTCGAAGCTCGGAATCCACTGTGCGGTCCCGCCTGTCGCAAGTTTTCCCCGCGACCCCGGGAGACCGGCAGGACCTGGATTTGCTACACATCTCAATATTAGAACCTGGGAGGCGGGTGGCCGGAGTGGCGGCCGCGGCTCAGGCTGCTGAGAATGCAGGGCGGCCTCGGGGGCAGGCAGGTAAGAACCTCGGGGTTGGGATTTGAAGCCTGCTGGGGGCCCAACTTGGCTAGGGGCAGCCTGCCCTCCGCTCCAGGGGAGACCCTCGCCTGGGAGAGAAGGAGACCCCCGGGGGAGGAGAAACAAACAAAAAGAAACTGGGAAATGGCATTAAAGGGCAAGTCCTCAGTGCTGGAAGAAACCACCCCAAAGGGTTTCCTGGGGACCCGGGGCCCTCACGTGACACCGCAGTGGGCGGCAGTGACCACCCAGTTCTCATTGATGAGGGAGCCTCCGCAGAAGTGGAAGCCGGTTTTGTCCTGGAGGAAGATGGGGAGGGTCAGGGCATCCCTCCCAGCGCATCCCTGGACACCAGCAGCACCGACCCAGGCAGCAGCCCCCTGCCTGGCAGACCCCCCGGTGCCTGCCCCCTCACGCACAGAACCCCCCTCACCTGCAGGGACACCTGCCAGGGCCAGGAGCCAGGGACAGCTTCTTCCCCGTTGACGATCCTGGAGAGGCCGCTCAGCACAGGTTGGATGGCGGGGACCCCGCAGCCTGGGGAGGGAGTATGGGGTGAGGCATGGAGGCCAAGATCTCACCCAGGACCCATGGCCCCAGGAATACCCCAGGGACAGCAGAGGCCAGCAGACCAAGTGCAATGTGGTGGCAGTGCCAGAGGACAGGCTAGGAGGCTGGGCTCTGTGGGTTTGAACCCAGCCCTATCACACCGCCCAGTTTTCCCATCAGCAAAATGGGGATTGTAAGGCAACCTCATAGAGTTGGTATATAATAAAGATGAAAGATGCTTTGACTACTAAGGCAAAGCAGGAACTTACTCTGTGCCTGACACACAGTGAACACAAATTTAAAAGTTTAAAAGGGCTGGTTCAGGGCCTGAAAGAGCTGATGGGGGCCAAGCCACACCCGCCCACTTGCTCATCATCTGAGCCTGCTTGGGAGCCACTAACTCTTCACAGAACTTTCTGGCCCTCTAGAACCGCTCCCCCTTCTTGCACAGGGCCCACCCTCCTTGCACACCTCCACCCTGGGGACCTCACACTGGATGGTGTGGTCCAGTCTTCCCAGCATCCTCATTCTAGAGACATGAGGCTCAGAGAGGGAGAGACCCGCACAGCACCGTGCATGGCTGAGCTAAGAGCAGGGACCCTGGGAACTGCCCCTAGCTTATCTGGGGGTTGGTGGAGCCAGCATCCCTTCCAACAGTTGGTGGAAGGGGAGACAGCCTTTCTGGCCTCTGCCTGCCCAGGTACTTACCAAAGGCTGTGCCCAGGAGGGCGTAGCAGGAGAGAAGCCAAAGGAAGTTCATGGTGCTGCCTTCAGAGAGGTGTGGGATGCCTGCTGCAGGGCTCGCTATTATATCCCCGTGCACCAGGCTGCTATCTGAAGGCCTTGAGGTGATAATCCCTTTCCTGGGCATGTGCCCACTGGATAGGATGTGCCAGAGCAGGGCTGGCATCAGGGCCTGGGATGGCAGCAGCTGCAACCATGGCCGAGTTTGGGCCAGTGAGAAGGGTGAAGGTGGGCCGAACAAGGTGGCCCTCGACCAGCTAAGGGGAAAGGACAGTCAGGTTTCCTCCTCCGGGCCCTGCTTCTGGAGGGGCCCTTCGAGCAGCAGCTAGGTCTGGGCAGGATTTGAGCCCCAGCTCAGTCTCTCATAGTCTGGAGGACCTTGGGCAAGTAATCGAGTTGGTCTGCAGTGGTTCAGCACCCCATGGGCAGTGTGGTCATGTAGGAGGAGGGGAAGGGACCGCAGCATGGTGAGGCACGGGTGACTGGTGGGCTGAGGATGCGCCCCTCGTCTCGGGATGGCCAAGGCGGCTCACTGAAGGCTCGGTTCAGTGCCAGCGGTGGTCACGTGAGCTGTGTGCCGCATGGTTCAGAGGGCAAGCCACCCACTGCCCGTTCACGTGGAGCCAGGCCCCCCCACCAGGCATTGTGCCCTTAGAATTGAGCACATGGCATCAAAAGGCAGGACTGGGCTCAGGGCCAGCCAGGGGGCCCCTGCTGTTGTCCCGGCAAGAGCTGGTAGAGGCTGCACCAGGAGGAAAAGCAGGAGGCAAGGAGGCCTACTTCTGGTGGGCAGTAGGACCCTTTCCCAGCAACTGGGAAACCGGGGGGTGAGAAATTTGAAGGTGAGGCCATCAGGCACAGGGCAAGCGCCCCAAAACACATGAGTAAAACAGTATCTCATGGCTATTTTTCATTTCCATTGCACTGATGACTCTAGTGTGGTGGTTCACAGGTTTTGGCACAAAACAGCTGTGGGGGCCTTGGGCAAGTTACTCAGCCTCTCTGATCCCTTTTGTAAGTATTAATATGTAAGATGGGGATGCCCAGAGTACAGGTCCTACTTCATGAAAAGGCCTGGCCCATCTGGTACTTTTCCTTTTTGACTACCTGTGGGGCGCTTTGTGCTTTCTAAAGGACTGCTATGACAGGAAGGGACGGCCACAATGCATCAGGTGGGAAAGCAGGGCATGAAGCAGCATGCAGAGTGTGAGCCCTGTCCATGTGAAACCCACCACCTGTTCAAGTTCATCCATCTTATCAACCAGAGTTTACCAGGCTTCCGCTGGGACAGAACAAACAAAAGAAAGAAACACAAAGTCCTGCCTTACGAGCCTACGTGGGAAAGGAGTAGGGAACAGTTTGAAAAAAAAAAAACAAACAGTAAAATATACATTACCATCAGCCAAGGAGTTATCATAATCATTGTTGTTACTATTACTAATACCAAAGCAGGAGGCCCCACTCTGAGGGAGACATTAAGCTGTGATCTACCATTCTGCTAGCTGTTGGGTGGGGCCGGTGTCGAGGCACAGGGAGCAGAAGGGCACAGGCCTGGTGGAGCGAGCCCGGACGGCAGCAAGCGCCGGGAGGGCACGAGGCAGGGGAGAGGCCAGTGGCCGCTGGAGGGGGCCCTGGTGAAGCACAAATGCGAGCAGGCAGCCGCCGAGCCTGAGTGGGCTGGGGCGCGGCCGGTGGGAGAGCACGACCGGGGCCTACCCGCGCCCCCTGCACGCGGCTGGCGGAGATCTGGGAAGATGCGCAGCTGCGGGGCGGGCCAGACGGAGCCCTCTGGGGGCGGGGCTAAGGGCGGGGCGGACCGGACGGAGCCCCTGGGGGCGGGGCTAAGGGGCGGGGCGGGGCAAGCGGTGCCCTCCCTCGCAGGCCCCTGAGACTGCGCGCTCTGCCCGCCCCCGCCCAGAGAAAGGACCCCTGAGGGCGGAGTCTACCTCCACAACTCAGACTTTTGGTCTTTGGGCGTTTTCCCTCCGGGTGGAACACCCGTCGCCCTCCCGGCCCCGGCCCCAGCGGTGGGCGCCTCCTTACAGGTCGGAGGCCGGGGCCTCTGGACCCCAAGGTTGTCTGACCAACCCAGTGTACAGTGAAGAGCCTTTTCCTCTGTTCCCTTTGCCGCGAATACTTGTCTGGCCCGTCCCCGTGTCTGGAACCCTGCGTAGACTCCCAGAGTCCAGGCAAACGCCCGGGGGGAGGTACGGCCCCGGCCGCGGGTGGCCTTCCTGTCAGAAGGCCTTCACTCTGCACCTGTTCGCTCGTTGCCGGTCTGTGGCGTCTAGAATGTTCAGAATGTTCAGAATCCGGGCCGTGCGGGATTCAGCCCGCGGACAGGTGTGCCTCAGAGACCGTCCCTCAGGAGAGGAGACGGGGCCCGCCCGGGAGCCCGGTCAGCGGGCCGGGACCCAGCCGCCTCCTGGGGTCTGGCCCCGCGCGGGGTCGTGTCAGGGCTCGGGCCGCGCCTCTGGAACTGAGCCCTCTTCCTCCAGGCGGAACCTCAGAAGGTCGTCTTCTTAGGTTGGGGAGCTCCTCCTCTTGAGGGGGTCAAATCCCAACCCTCTTTACCATCAAAGGTAAGATTTACTGAATACAGTTTGCACGTGGTGAAACGCACAGATCCAAAGTGAACAGATAAGTGCTGACATATGTAGATGATAGTGTAACAAACCCCACAGCCAAGATGTAAAATAATATCATTACTCCCCAGAGTTTCCTCATGCCTATTTCCATCTTCCCCTGCTCTAAGGCAACCAGCAACCACTGTCCCGATGTCTTTCACCATAGATTAGTTTTACCTGTTCTAGAATTTACACTCCTGAAACCATACAGTATGCTGTCTTTGCGTCTGGATTCTTCCACTCTACCAAATGTCTTCCTGAGTGTGTCAGCAGTGTGTTCCTTTGTATTGCTGAGTGGTGTTGCACTTCATAAGTATACAACACTTAAAAAAAAAAAATCTTTTTGAGGTATAGTTGCTTTACAATATTGTGTAATACACCACACTTAAAAAAACATTTTTCTTTTTAATCTTTTGGCCATGCTGCTTGACATGTAGGATCTTAGCTCCCCAACCAGGGATGGAATTCACAACCCCTGCTTTGGCAAGAAAGAATCTTAACCACTGGATCGCCAGGAAAGTCTCATACACCACACTGCATGTACCCATTCTCTTGCTGGGACATTTGGGCTGTTATCCATCTATCATCCCACTCGCTTTTTGCTCCTGGTAATGAAGTGATTCTCAGCCCTAAACACAGGCAGGAAAGAAGTGTAGGTTTCTTTATTTTGCTATTACAGATTGAAATTTGAACTTTGATTTTATTCTGCCAGGAGTCTCACTAGAGAGTCTAACAAAGAGACTTTCTAAAGGTGTAGCGAGGGCTTAGGGAAACCGTAAGGAGATGGAGGTGCTCAGGGCTAAGGTCAGTGGGGCTGGAAATGCAAGAATGATTTACCTGGCCCCCGGGGAGGGTGACAAGCAAGGAGGAGGCTGCCAATAGGAGCTTGGCCTTTGTGGAAATCAGTAAAGACCACCCATTTGAGGACCAAAAAGATTGTTCATTGATAGCTTGCTATACCCAGGTAGTCAGGCAGCATCACTTGCGTTTGGCAGAGACTCAAAGGCGAGCAGCGGAGAGGAAATGCTTTATAGTGGAGAGCTTCAGATGCACCCGTAGGAGGTGTGGGCACAGGGAAGCTGGAGGAGGGCCAACTAGAATCTGGGCATCCTTTGAGACTGATTAGGAGTACACACTTAGCTTTCTGCGGTTAGTCCTAAATTGGATGCAGGGCCAAAGATTAGGGATTGTGTACCTAGGAGTGGAATTGCTGAGTCACATGGTGGCTCCCTGTTTAATCTTTTGGGACTCTGCCAGACTGTTTTCCACAGGAGCTGCACCATTCCCACCAGTAATGTACAAAGATTCCAGTTTCCACACAGCCTCACCAAAACTTATTTTCCATTTTTAAAATTATAGCTGTGAAGGGGTATCACTTTTTTTTTCACTTTTCAAAATTATACTAAAATATGCATAACATGAAATTTACCATCTTAATCATTTTTAAGTGTACAATTCAGAAGGTACAAAGTACAGTCATACTGTTGTGCAGCCATCACCACCATCCATTTTCAGAGCTCTTTGTTTTTTTTAATTGAAGTATTGTTGATGTACAGTATTACATAAGTTACAGGTGTACAATATAGGGATTCATAAATTTTTAATGTTATTTATATTTATAGTTGTTGTTAAGTATTAGCTGTATTTGTAGTTATTGTTGAATATTGGCTGTATTCCTTATGTTGTACAATGTGTCCTTGTGGCTTTTTTTTTTTTTTCCTCCCTGAGGCATGCAGGATCTTAGTTCCCTGACCGTGGTTTGTCCAGGGGTTGACCAGGGATTGAACCCATACTCCCTGCAATGGGAGCACAGAGTCTTAACCACTGGACTGCCAGGGAATTGCCCCCTGTAGCTTATTTTCTACATAGTAGTTTGTGTCAACTCACAGCAGCCTCCGGGCGGGGGGGTGGGGGGGTGGGGAACCCAGAGAATAAATACTTGACTCCTCTCTCCTCCCGTCTCTGGCTTTGACCCCACCAGGAAGCCAGAGAACCAGGGACGCTGTCATGCAGTCTCATCCCTGAAGGACAGTCTTGCTGGAGGCCAGCAGGATGGAAAGGGTGGAGAATAGTTCTGCAGGGAAAACAGAGGACATCCAGGAGCATTCCCACAGTTACTCTGCGTCACTGAAGATGCTTTTCAGGATAAAACACTTGGCTGACAGTAGCTCAACGGCAGAGATTTGCTTTTCTCACACGGCAGAGATCTGGAGGTGTGCAGGTGTAGGCTTTCGCTCAGCACTGGGCGATGGTGTGATTCTGGGTCAGGGTCTTTCCTCTCTGGATGAGGACGGCAGCCGAGGCGCCAAGCACCACCTCTGCACGGGACTCAGCCAAGGATCAGGAAGGGAAGAGCACCTCTGCCTCTGCTGGCTTCTGTTCATCAGAGTCCTCCCCCCTGAGAGCTGGGCTGGGGTGACTTTCCAGGGGAACCCTCCTCGAGGACAAGAAGGGGGAGATGGCTTTAGGCAAGTGGCAAAGGCTGTCATTCCTTGTGACAGGACAGTCACCCTCATCCTAGGGGTGCTCACCTCATGGTCTGGAAAATCTCTATGGGCTAGGGAAGCACCCCCTCCCCTGTAGTGAACACACCCCCACCACACCACCCCTGCCAAGGCCTTATCACTCTTGAACTCTACCCAGTCAAGAGTTTACTTTCCCAACAGGCCTCAGGAGCCAGTGACCTCAGGCTGCTTCTGCTTTCCGCTCTGGAAAAATCCCAGAGGCAAGGAAATTTCAAATGGCTTTGCTACCTGCTTGGAATGAATGAAGGAAAAACAGAACAGCAAATGTTAATATTTCCATAAATTACCTTGGCCTGGAATTCAGTATGGATTATTCCTTATGCTCAAAGCCAGGGCTGACTTTCCTGGACTGAACCCAGCCTGTTAAAATATCAAAAGTGGGTCTTCCCTGGTGGTCCGGTGGTTAAGAATCTGCCTGTGAATGCAGAGGACACAGGTTCAATCCTTGGTCGGGGAACTAAAATCTTACATGCCGTGGGGGCAACTAGAGAAGCATGCGCCCTGCAGTAAGAGCCCGTGTGCTGCAACGAACATCAAGCACAGCCAAAAATAATAATAATTCTTAAAAAATCAGAAAGCTTCAGACCCAGTTATCAAACCGCTGCTGGCCCCACTCCGTTTGCCCCCTGCCGTCTGGGGCTGCCTCCCCCCAGAGACAGGGTTCAGGGCCTCCGTGGGCCTGTCACTGTTCTCACTGGTCGGAGCGTCTGCTCAACAGTGTTTAAGTATTTTGAACATCCTCCTGCAGAAAATTCTAAAACAAAACTAAATTCACAACAGAACTTCAAAGCTGCTGAAGTCCACATTCAGACCTGTAACACTGTCCTGCTTTCCCTGACCAGCTTCTCTCTAGATGCCCGTGACCCTGGGACCACAGAGCCCTGGATGCTCTGGAAATAGATGCGGTTTGCCCAGCTGGATGATTTTCCTTCTCAGACTGGCTTATCGGTGAGACCCAGGCTGGCCCAGGTCCGAAGCAGCAGATGCCTAAACCCTCTCTTGGTTTCTCGGACTCCCCATGTTCTTTTCTTGTTTGTTTCGTGTCTATGTCTCTCACTGGGGTCTTGGCCCCACGAGGGCAGGGGCGCCCTGTGCTCTGTTACTGTGGGTTGTCCCCAGGGTCCACACCAGGCCCTGGCCCAGGGGAGTGAAGGACCTTGTGTCCATGGTGCTGGAAAGTCTTTGACTGACAGCAAACACGCCACCGGCATATTACCTACATTTGTCCTCTTCCCATTGCTCTGTGACAATTAAAATCCTTTCCTTGCTGTTTCCTCAGTGTATCATTTGATGGTGCTAAATTAAAGCCCCATTTTATCTGAAGCTCAAGCTTTATGCAATCACCAGTTTCTTAAGTTGTGAGTTATCACAGGCGGAGAGAATGTGTGTTTGAGGTTAGCAGCAGATACGGGACAGCATGTCTGCCAACCTGGGTGACCTGCCTGTGGCCACCCATGGGGGTGATTCCTTCACGTGCCCTCACACAGGCTCGTGGGCTGGTTTTGAGGTGACCTCTGGATGGCCCAGCATCTTGGTGTGATACTGTGCTTCTAGATGAGTCTCGCATTGAAAGCACTCTTCTGAGAACCCAAAGGCCCCCAGTGATGACCAGCTGGGATTCTCTGTGCCTGGTGCTGGGGCCGCCTGTGCTTAGAAGCTGGGAATCCTCCCGGCGTACTGGGAGCAGAACCCACCGCCCTGTGTCCTGGCTGCCCTGAGCCGGGCCCTGCGGGACCTGAGCTCCCAGCCTGGGCACTGGTCTTGCCCTCAGCGCCCTGGCAGACTCCTGGGCCATGTTGTGCCAGGGCAGCTGCCCTTTTCCCAGGCGCTGGGATGTCTGAGGCTGAGAGCCAGTTCAGGCTTCCGGGGGGGGCTTGGTGCCCTTTATCGCCCGAGGTTCCTAGATAACAGGAGGGAAATGGCTCTCAGGCTGGGTGGAGCCTGTGGGGTCCCGGAGGATATAAAAGGAGCCTGGGGCAGGCACCCCGTATCTCCCTGACGGCAGCAACATGGCCCCTCTCTGGCTCCTCTCTTGTTTTGCCCTTGTAGGGGCCGCCTTCGGTGAGTGCCAGGATGCATTTGGGGCTTCCCAGGTGGCGCTGGTGGTGGAAAAACTGCCTCCCGATGCAGGAAACATAAGAGATGCCGGTTTGATCCCTGGGTCAGGAAGATGCCCTGGAGGAGGGCATGGCCACCCGCTCCGGTACTCTTGCCTGGAGAATCCCACGGACAGAGGAGCCTGGTGGACTGCAGTCCATGGGGTCACAGAGTTGGACACAACTGAAGTGACTTAGCACGCAGGGCCATGGCCGGCCTGGTCTGGGAGGCGGCTTTGGAAGTCCCAGAGCCCCTGAGCGCCTGACGGCCCCGAGCCAGGCCCCGTTAGAGGGCTGAGGGGCTCTGTCTGGAGCAAGCTGGGCCTGGCTGGGAGGGAGATCAGAGGCCTGCCCTGCCGCTTGGGCCTCACACCCAGAGGGGCAGGCGAGGCTTCAGGGAGGAGCGGGGGCCTTTGGGAGCTTCCCGAGCCCTCACACTCTGCACCTGGGGCAGGAAAGGCCAGTCCGGCAGCACGGAGGTCTGGGGCCCCAGATGCAGCTCAGGTTGGGGCCCTGTGGGCAGAGTGAGGGTGTGGTCAAAGAGCCTCCCACGGCCTCCGCCCGGGGCTATACTGCTCTAGGCACTTTCTAAGTGTTTTTTTTTTTTTCTATTAAAAAAAAATAGTGAGAAATAACAGAAATACAGAAAATAATACCACATTTGTACCTTTCATTGGAGTTTACTAAATGTTATCTTTTTCCAGATTTGCTTCAGGTATTTCTTTTTAAAACATAGCACCAAAAAAATAAAAAAGTAAAACCATAGAACCATTTGAGCTAAAGTCCCCTCTTCTCCTTCTCAGAAGGTGATCCCTATTTTGAACTCACTGTGCATTATTTCTGTGTGGGTTTTTCAAATTTACCACATGTTTCTAAATCCACCAGCGCAGTATATTTGTAAAAACTTACATGAACTGTATCATCTGCTACATCAGGTTTACAGCCTGCCTTTCCCTACCTACGTAGTTTTAGATTTATTCCCGCTAATACAGAGACCCAACTCATTCACTTTAATTGCTGCAGAGCACTCAGCTGGGTGAATACATCACAGTTGATATTGAATCTTCTTGCTACTTAAAAAAAAAAAGGGTTGTATTGATGACATGCATTTTGGGGATGAGGGGCTGGTCTGCCCACTCCTTCCGTGAGTGGCTGGTCTGTCCACATGGGCAGGAGACATTGGACTGGACCTGTAGCAAGGCCCATATGACCTCCAGGCGGCCTGGCTGGTCATCAGGGCTGTACCTGTCCCACATTCCTCCCTGTCACTGAGTTGTAAAACCTGTATACAGGCGCCAAGACTCACCTGGTCCTGAGACAGCACATGTGTCATGGACACATCAAGTACACCTGGCTTTTCTCATTGTTTTGTGACAGTTCAAGTCCTCTGTTTCCTGTTTTCCTCAATGTGTCCTTTTACAGCATGAAATCAAAGTCTCGTTTTATTAAATAATTAAAATTTTATACAGTGGAGAGTTCCTGAAATCTCTGGGAATAGAGATTTCAGTGTAAAATGTTCTCCCATCAGCTGTCAGCATTCTGGGTTCCCCAGGGGCTGGGGTTATCAGATTTTAACTTCACGATCCTCCGGACCCCACCAATCTAACAGGTGAGCTTTGACTTGTGAGGTGATGTTGCTTGCTCCCCAGCGTCCTGAGGAAATTGGGTATCAGGGATCTGGGGACCAGTGGGAGGCCTCCCAGCAAGGAAGGGCGGGCCTCAGCGTCCACACGGGTCAGTCCCATGTCTCAGCCTGTCTCCTGCTCCTTCAGGCAGGGTGGCCCTCCGTCTGCATCCAGGGTGGGCTCCTGGGGTCGATAGGCTGTGTGTGGGCATCTTTGAGTCCACAGGGTGCCAGGAGAAGCAGGGAGTGTGGCAGTGGGTTCTGAGTCAGCCTAGGCATCTGAAGTAAAAGCGAGGATTTCTGTAGACCGGCTCTGGGTCTCAGCGCTTCTTCACCCTCCCCAGGCTGCGGGGTCCCGGCCATCCAGCCTGTGCTGAGCGGCCTCGCCAGGATCGTCAATGGCGAGGACGCCGTGCCCGGCTCCTGGCCCTGGCAGGTGTCCCTGCAGGTGAGGGGGGTTCTGTACGTGAGGGGCAGGCACTGGGGGCTCAGCTGGGCAGGGGGCCGCTGCCCAGGTCGGTGTTGCAGGGTCCAGGGCACGCTGACCCTCCGCATCTTCCTGCAGGACAGCACCGGCTTTCACTTCTGCGGGGGCTCCCTCATCAGCGAGGACTGGGTGGTCACCGCCGCCCACTGCGGGGTCACGTGAGGGCCAGAGCTCGGGGTTCTGCTTCTGTCTTCGGCCTGGGGTGGGCGAGGGGAGCACGGTGCATGCTCAGTCCTTAACCACCGCCTGATTCCCCCAGAACCTCCGATGTGGTCGTGGCCGGGGAGTTTGATCAAGGCTCAGAGACGGAGAACACGCAGGTCCTGAAGATTGGCAAGGTACGCACAGGCCTCGCTGGGTGGGCCAGGGGTCAGCCTCGGGGCTGCAGGCTGGGGCTGGGGAGGGGGCGAGGGGAAGACCTTCAGCCCCTTGAGAGACAGGAGCCAGGTGGCTCGAGCCAGTCTCAGGATTCTCACTCTGGGCTCCTGTGGGTCTGTTTGCCCTGAAAAGATTGCCAGGAGAGGAGATGGTCTCCTAGAAACCTGCAGATCCCTGATTTACCCCAGGGCCTCAGCTGTGTTTCTGGGCCTCGCCTGCAGGTTTTCAAGAACCCCAAGTTCAGCATTCTCACCGTCCGCAACGACATCACCCTGCTGAAGCTGGCCACGCCCGCGCAGTTCTCAGAGACGGTGTCAGCTGTGTGCCTGCCCAGTGCTGAAGAGGACTTCCCCGCTGGGATGTTGTGTGCCACCACGGGCTGGGGCAAGACCAAGTACAACGGTGAGCCTTTCCGCCCACCAGCTGGGGGCCTGGGGTGGGGCTCCCTGAGCCCAGGAGTTGCCAGGTGGCACACACATGGTTGTTTAAAGATGTTTTGGTCGTAAATTCATATACAGTCATCAACCTCCACATTTCTTTATTTAAAAACACTCACTTAAAAGCCAATCAAACATGAATAAAAATAAGGTTTAATAATACATACATGAACAGTCAGCTTCTGAAGAAACACCTGAGTTCCAGCAAGTGTCGCCCCTCTAACCTGCATGGAGACAGACCGCCCAGACTCCCCTCCAGACTGAGGAGGGTGGCTGTGTCCAGCGCCCCTGAAGTCTGAACCCGGAGTCCAGTGTCCAGGTCAGATTTAGGCCTGAGTGCCGGCCACAGCCTGCCAGTTCTTTAACAGGACACAAGCACCTAGGAATGGAGGAGGAAATGGCAACCCACTCCAGTGTTGCCAGAAAATTCCACAGACGGGGGAGCCTGGTAGGCTTCAGTCCCTGGGGTCACGAAGAGTCGGACACACCAGAGCGACTGAGCACACAAGTGGCCAGGAAAGGGCAGAAGAGGGAGGTGCTCCCTCTGGGTCCTCCCAGCGCCCCCAGACAGAGGAGGACTGGGGAGGAGGGATGGCGCCTCCGCCCACAAGCAGGGCCAGGCCGGGCGCAGGGGTTCGGAGGCAGGACTTGTTTGACCAGCTGTGCTGGGAGCGCAGATGCACTGCCTGGCGTGGAACCAAGAGGAGCTGCCTCCCAGACTCTGGGAAGGTGGCGCCCAGCACCCACGACCGTCATGACGGAGGAGGCCCACGCAGCGGGAGGGCAGTGTTCCGGCGGGCGCTGGTGTCCCCTCCCTGGGCCCTGACCCCACGCCCTCTGTCCTCTCAGCCCTCAAGACGCCTGACAAGCTGCAGCAGGCCACCCTGCCCATCGTGTCCAACACGGACTGCAAGAAGTACTGGGGCAGCAGGGTCACCGACGTGATGATCTGCGCGGGGGCCAGCGGCGTCTCCTCCTGCATGGTATGGCTTGCTACGCTGCCCGCCCTCACTGGTTACTTGCCCCTTCCCCACCACCACTCTAGTCAGGCCATGAGGCCCATTCCTCTCTGCCATGCCTTACTTAACCTCAGGCCCTGCCCGGTGCCCCAGCGAAGGCAGGGACAAGCACCAGATGTCCCTGACGCGGGCGGGCCCTGACCAGGTGTGGTGTGAGGCTTCCAGGGGTGTTTAATCTCATACCATGCTCACAAAGCAGACATTGCAGGCTGTTTTACAGGTGATGGGAGGCTGAGAGGACCAGCCCCTGCCCCAGGCCCCCCAGCAGTCGGGGGCAGAGCAGGGGCTGCCCTTTGAGCAGGTCCGAGTGCCCTTGGTCTGCACCCCCTGGGCTCGGCCAGGTCCGGGCACACTGGGACCTGGCACCTTCTTTCCGGCTTGGACAGTCCTGTCTCCTCCTGCAGGGCGACTCTGGCGGCCCCCTGGTCTGCCAGAAGGACGGAGCCTGGACCCTGGCGGGCATCGTGTCCTGGGGCAGCAGCACGTGCTCCACATCCACACCCGCCGTGTACGCCCGCGTCACTGCACTTATGCCCTGGGTGCAGGAGACCCTGGCTGCCAACTGAGCCCGGACCTCCTGGCATCCCCACCCCCAGAGTCCCTAATAAAATCCTCTGTACATACGCGCGGTCTGCACATGGCTCCCTGTGTGGTTGGGGCAGCGTGGGGCTGCTGGGTCCCCGTCAACCACCAAGGGGCTGTTACTGCTCCCTTTCCAGGCTGCCAGTACCTCAGCACCCACACACATACACGCTTCTCCCTGCTCAGGACTCCATCCTGGGGTGGAATCCAGATCCTAATTGCTGGAGCCACCTTGACCCATGGAGCATTCTGGAAGGTGGGAATCTTGTCCATCCACAGGGGTGGGCATTGGGAAGCTGGGGAGATGGTTTTCTAGCATCCGTGGTTCCTCACCTGCACGTTTCTGCACGACCCGTGTATACTGATGACACCTGTCCTTTCTGTCGCAGAGGGGCCTGGGGCAGAATCCATGGCTCCAAAGCACTGGGTTTAAGGGAGAAGCAGACAGAATTACGACAGTTCGTTTCCCATTTTATCCTCCACGAGCAAGGCCTACAGCCTCCACCATCGGTCCCAGCACACATCGGTCACACACACACACACAGCTGCTGCCCCAGTTCACATTGTCCTCTCCCAGGTCCCACATCTCGATGTTTCCCTGTAGAGTTCCTGCTGATCTGGTCTCAGAGGAGGTGGCCAGTAGTCCAGGCTAACGGGGCATCTGGGAGGGAATGCCATTGGTCTCCCTGCTGCATTTCCCTGTCAGTATTCTTCCTAATATCTTTCTCCTCCCAGTGAAATTTTAATTGTTCTGATAGTGGGTCATAGTATGTTGAAATTAAGGTGACACACACAATTTAATTAGTAACAAGACAGAGGACAAGCCCAAACAGTTAAACCTGATTTGGAGGATGAACATGTGAAAGGGTGGAAAAGACACACGAGAGAGGAGGGCTGGGCAGAGGAGAGGGCGTGAAGTAAATTATTTAACACACTCCTTAAAGCCCAGTGTCTTAAGGAACACAGAGGGTTTGAGGTGGGGAGACTGCTCAAACTCAGGAGAGCAAAGTACAAGCATTTTATGTCTACATCAGAACCATTTACACACAGATGGATATGGGATGTGATTCGAATTAAAATGATGGAGTAACAAGCACAAGACCAGTTAAGTTCCTTCTTCACTTAGTAGCCAGACCTGTCTTCACCTCTGCCCACCACCCTGCCAACCCACCTCCCGGAGTCTGAAAACCTGAATGCTAGGATAGAATTGCCACCTCGTGGCCCACGTGAAAACTGTGGGGCTGTGACTGGCTGCTGCCTGACTCAAGAAACGTGCGTGCGTGCGTGCGGGCTCGTTCAGTCCTGTCTGACTCTTTGTGACCCCATGGACTGCAGCCCATGAGGCTCCTCTGCCCATGGGGTTTCCCAGGCAAGAATACTGGAGTGGGTTGCCATGTCCTCCTCCAGGGGATCTTCCCTACCGAAGGATCGAATCCAAGTCTCCTGTGTCTCCTGCATTGGCAGGCAGGTTCTTTACCACTAGCGCCACCTGGGAAGCCTGACTTAGAAATGTAATGTGAGCCAAATGGATGATTTTAGATGATGTTATTATAGCCTTTCTAAAAACATCAAAAGAAATATGTGAATTAATTTTACTTATTTTATTTATTTTATTTAACTGAATATATCCAAATAATATCATTTCAATATGTTTTAAAATTACTAATGTTATATTCTACATTCTTTTTCTCATATTAATTGTTTGAAATCCCGTGTGTAATTTGCACTTAACAGCACATCTCTATTAGGATGCTAAATTTTCAAAAGGAATATTTGCTCCATATTTAAATGTCATAAAAAATGGCATTTTAAAAACTAGATTAGCATACCCAAGTAGTTTCCAATTAGGTGTTAAACTGAGAAGTATAGATAAATAAAAAGTTCCATTATTGAGAGTCTGTCCCAGTTTGTAAACAGACCCACTGTAGGGAAGGGTCTGCTTATGGGCCCTGCTGAGACTGCCTCATACAGTATTCTTTTTTTGTTTTTTTACTATTTATTTAATTTTAATTTTTAATTGACATATAGCTGATTTACAATGTTGTGTTAAGTTACTGCTGTACAAAGTGATTCAGTCATGCGTATATACTTTTTCATATTCTTTTCCATCATGGTTTATCAAAGGATATTGAACATAGTTCCCTGTGCTACACACTGGGACTTTGCTTTTTATCCATTCTCTATAATAATCTGCATCTGCTAACCCCAAACCCCCAGCCCATCCCTCTCCCGCCCCCTGCCCCATGGCAACCGCCAGTCTAATGTCTGTGCCCCTGATTCTACTTCTGTTTCATAAATACATTCATTTATGTCATATTTAATGTGATTAATTTATTTTTGGCCTGTGCTGAGTGGTGTGCGGGATCTTCCCCTACCAGGGATTGAACCCATGTCCCTCCAATGGAAACATGATGTCTTAACTGCTCGACCACTAAGGAAGTCCTACGTCATGTTTCAGACTCCACATGTAAGTGGTATCATAGGGTATTTCTCTTTCTGACTTACTTCGCTTAGCCTGTTCAGGATTCCTGTCTGTGTCAGACAGAGTGCATGCTGCCATCCTTTTCTGTCTACAGATGACTGGCCTTCCTGCTTACCTGAAATGTCCGGACAGATCAGAAGAGAGTGGTCGTCATTGACCTGTGGAGGGTCACACCATTCACAGTCATCCATCATGCAGCATCTGTGCCCACAGCTAATGGCCGCGGGCATGATCTGCCCAGACCCTGCTGCAGGGTTGATGGACACCCCAGCTGCGGGGAATGTTGCCAGCGCACAGCCCTCAGCGGTGAGTGCTCACAGCTCTCTCAGCTGCAGGGAACCCTGACCAAGGGCCGTCCCCATCGCCGATTGGTCAGCTCTGTTTTAAAGCGCCATCCCTTCCCTTTCCAGGTTTTGATCCCAGAAGCCTTCCCTGATGCATTTCCTGGTGCCAACCTCTGTCTCAGCCTCTGCTCCCTGGAAGCTCGAACTCTGCCTGTTGCTCTAGGTAGAGGGTGGAGCCCAGGGAGCGGACCCCAGGAGGGTGTTGGAGCTGCTGCTCTCTGCTGGCTGGCTTGAGAATCCTTCACCCGTGGCCGTGGAGCACCGCCCGTGGCACAAGGTAATGATGAAGCTGTTGTTAAAACGCCCACTGCAATGGGCGGGATGGTAGTCTGCTGGGGGAGGATTCACTAGTGGGGTCCATGTGTCAAGAGTTTGAGAAACGGAGAGGAAGGGAGCAACTCCAAGGCTGGTGAGACGGTGTGCTGGTTGCTAAGTGTGATTCAGGCTTCAGGGAAAAAGGAAAGGAGAAGCTGAGAGTGATTCACTGGCAACTAAAAAGCCAGGGCTGAAGGCCACAGAGCCTCCCTGAACACAGAAAGAGCTGCCCCCCAGCCTCACCGCCCGGTCACCTGGTGAGAAAGCCAAGGACGGGGTCCAGGGTAAAGCCAGCGCCGCTGAGCTCCAAGGTTGAACACACAACCCAGGCAGGTCTGCTCCCCGGGGTCAGGCCGGCAGGACCACAGGCTCCCGCAGCCTCCGCCCGCCTGCAGTCCGTCCACCGAGCAGTGCGGGTCCGATAAGAGAGGAAAGAGGCCGTGTCCCAAGGCAGCGGCAGGCCTGTTGCCGTCAAACCCACGTGAGCCAGGGCCACGCAGGGTCAGACCGTGGAATCAGATCCGGGAGAACTGACTGGCGAGGGAGCCTTCTCCCAGGGTGTGGGATTGAACACCCCAGCGGGTCCCCTGGGGGTGGTGCCGACATGCCTCCTGGATGGCTCCTAGAAGCCAGAAACCAGCACGCAACCCCGATGCTAGAGTGACCGTGTCAGACAGCGGGAGAAGGGCGGTGAGGCTGGCAGAAGGGCTGGCTGGGGAGGCCGAGCTGTGTGACACAGGCCCAGAGTCGGCCTGTTCCGCGGGGGGCCAGGAGCGCATGTGCTGTCGGAGGGGCCCCAGCCCGGGCAAGGAGTTCTCCGGCTCCCCCATAGGCCGGCTGGGGGAGACGCTGCCACAGTAACTGCCAGGGGGTGCAGAGCCCACGGTGACGGCAGCGAGGTGGAAGGGGCCACCATGTCCTGGTCCGCAGGGTCACGGAGATGGTTACGGGCTCCTGGAAACCCTGGCACAGAAGACTGGACCACTGTCAGGGGTCCCGCTCAGTCTGCGGGACTGAAGGAAATCAAGGACGGGTGACCAACAGCTCACATTGTGCAGCTCCTCTAATTGACCAGGCCTCCTTTGCCTCAGCCAGAGTTAGGAGCTCCCTCCTCCGAGCTTGCATGCGGTGCTCAGTCCCCCCAGCTCGAAGCTAATGATGGTTGTTGGAGTCACCTGTTTACTGGACCTTCTCTAGCTAGACAGTGGGCTTTAGGAGGCGGGAGTCCTTTCTCCACGTGGCAAAGCAGTGCTCTTAACCACCAGCGAGATTTCCCTGAGTGGGGTCTTCAGGCCAGCAGCTGCAGCGTCACGTGTGGGGGGCTGGCTCTCTATCCAGTCATGTGACTGGCGGTGTGTTTGACTCAGTTGTCTTTGAAGTGGATGTCTCAGCAATCCAAGGTTTGTCAGATACTTGCATTAAAATTTAAAAACACAAAGTTTATTCTAGAAATTGGAGAGAATTCACTAAGCAGCATAGAGGTTTGTTTACATGTTACTTTGGGATGCTAGTATTTGTGGAATTGAAAAGAATCAAGTACTTCTGTATTTTAGTTTTAAAATCTGTGTTCTTTAAATTCAAAATAAATGGATTCAGTTTGATACTTAGGAACATATAAAAAAGGTAATGTGAACTTTTCTGCTTTGTGTTCAAAGTCTTGGTTTTATAAAACCAGATGGATTGAAAACTTACATGAGCATCTGAACATTCAAATAAGTCTAATGATTTTCTATTACTATTTGAATATCTTCATTCCTCTTAAATTCACGAAAATTCTGTCTCTGAATAAGCATATAAAAATATTTTGGTCTTCCTTCCTTCTTTACATTATTGTTTTTGTCCTAAGTAAATAACACTTTTTGTTTTTTATTATCAAGGACATTTGCTGTTGCTGTTCAGTCGCCAAGTCATGTCCAGCTCTCTGCAACCCCATGAATTGCAGCACGTCATGTTTCCTGTCCTTCACTATCTCCTGCAGCTCGCTCAAAGTCATGTCCATCGAGTCAGTGGCGCCATCCAACCATCTCATCCTCCGTC
Source organism: Muntiacus reevesi (assembly GCF_963930625.1). Taxonomy (NCBI): domain Eukaryota; kingdom Metazoa; phylum Chordata; class Mammalia; order Artiodactyla; family Cervidae; genus Muntiacus; species Muntiacus reevesi. The sequence goes on along the minus strand of NC_089250.1, from coordinate 216,263,626 downwards.
ATCCCCTGCTCTTGCCCTCAATCTTTCCCAGCATCAGGGTCTTTTCCAGTGAATCAGCTCTTCAAGAACATTTACATTTACTACGAAAACATACAACAAGTTAAAATTTTATGTGAATGATATTAATGCTGCTTTAGCAAACTGGGCTTCCTTATTAATATGAAAACTTAAATTTCCACTTCTATCATTATTTCAGTATGCACGGTATTTTTTAAAATTTTATTGAACCATGGAACCATATTTAAAAAAAATTTTTAACCATGGAACTGATGTCTTGGAATGTTACCTGTAATATATTTACTGCTAAGTATATACAGAAAATACTAGTATACAGTTTAATTTCCCTAAACAGTAGTTTTGTCTTGCCAAAATTTCATTTCTCTACATATTAATTCAGATAATTTTCTGCACAACTCAGACGTTAAAAAATCTTCCTGCAATGCAGGAGACCAGGGTTCAGGCCCTGGGTCAGGAAAATACCCTGGAGAATAGAATAGCTACCCACTCTTGTATTTTTGCCTGGAGAATTCCATGGACAGACAAGCCTGGTGGGCTGTTACAGTCCATGGGTCACAAAGAGTCGGACACGACTGAGCAACTAGCACTTTAACTGTCACTCTGCATTGTTATTCAGAATTCATAGTAAAGATGAAATAAGTTCAGTCACACACACACACACACAAACCCCTGTCTGGCACTTACACTACAGTCCACCCTGTGACGCTGAGGGCACTGGAGTCAATGGTAAAGACACTAGCAGCCTGGGTAGCAGATAAGTTAAAACTCGGGGGTAGAGCAAGTTGTGACCAATAAAACACACCTCTAAATCCTAAATGTGCAAATCCAATAATAATATACAGTCTGAAATGCACTCCATAGCTGTTGTCCCAGACTTAAAACATCCAGCCATGAAAACAGGTCAGTGAACTTGGGGGCCCTGGAAATTTGTTCATAGATTTGGGTAACACTGAGCAATATTTCAGCATCTGGGCAAGTGTTGAGGTCTCCGAAGGGGTGGTGTGTCCCAAGGGGGCCATCTCTGGTGAAGGAAGCCAAGGCACCTCCAAAGGCAAACATCCTGGGTGCTGGCCATGTGGTCTGAGATGGTGTCCTTTCCAGCGACGAGTCCTTCTCACTCGGAGGCGAGGTGCTCTGCAGAGTCGTGGTGGGTGACTCTCCCATGTCACGGTTGGTGGGCGTATTGGTCATGAGTGGGATGCAGGCTACCCTGATGTAACCTGGGGGCTTCCCCGAGGACAGAACTGTACATCTGCTGCTGCTCCTAGGGGACCAATTGTGAGGAGCCCCCCGGGGTCTTCAGGGGCACGTTCAGCTACGGACTGGGCGGCTGCCCTTCATCCCCTGAGTACATTCCATCAGCATCGAAAGCACGTTAAGATCCTGGGCGCGTCTCTATTTGCAGGCCAGGGAGGACCTTATGCATGCTGCTTCCTGGGACTGTCCCTTGAGGCGCAGGACAGATTATGGGAGCACAGTCCCTGGAACCAGATGAGTTTTATGTGCAGGCAACCACAGGGCCAGCTGGTGGCAGGGTTCCATGTATAGGAATCTGGGGGTGAGTATCATTAGACGCTGCTTCCAGAGGCCCAGTTGCCTGGAAAGGGAGTCCATCCCTTGCTCAGGGCTGGGTGGTCTAGAGCCCTGAGCCCTTCCAATAGGGCTCCCCAACCTTCCCCGCTCCTCCACCCTGTGGCGCCATTGCAGGTGGGAGTGGTATGTTCCAGTATTGGATCTGTCTGCATGATGGTTGGCCCAAGAGTGTAACTGTCATCCTGGCTGTGCAAAGTCATTTAGTCACAGCCACGTCGAGCACTGATGCTTGATGAGCTTGGCTGGGGTCCTGGCTGAGCTGACTGTATACTGAGCATGCCAATTCCCGGGGAGAAAGCTGTGGATTGTGGGTTACTGTGGCTCTTGTGGGATCCAACCACACTTTGTGGCTTTCTCACCATATTCTCATCTCTACCAAGCAGAGAGTTTCCTTCCCTCTTTCAGACACTCAGACGTTGCCAGGGATTGGTCTCCAGGCAATGATTTTTACTTCCTATGAGTTAGGAGAGGGTCTGGTTTCATTTGCCACCCTTGTGACCTCTGTAAAAAGGGAGAGCAGCCAGCTGGAAGGTGGCCCCTCTCTTGTCGGAGTTTTATTTTTTGTATTTTTTTTATTACATAGTTTTGACACAGTGGTAAAGAACCTGCCTGCCAATGCAGGACATGCTGGAGACATGGGTTCGATCCCTGGGTCGGGAAGATCCCTTGGAGAAGGGCATGACAACCCATTCCAGTGTTCTTGTCTGGAGAATCCCATGCACAGAGGAGTCCGTGGGGTCACAGAGTCAGAAATGACTTAGTTCAGTTCAGTTCAGTCGCTCAATCGTGTCCCACTCTTTGCGACCCCATGAACCCCAGCACGCCAGGCCTCCCTGTCCATCACCAACTCCCAGAGTCTACCCAAACCCATGTCTATTGAGTCAGTGATGCCATCCAACCATCTCATCCTGTTGTCCCCTTCTCCTCCTGCCCTCAATCTTTCCCAGCATCAGGGTCTTTTCAAATGAGTCAGCTCTTTGCATCAGGTGGCCAAAGTATTGGAGTTTCAGCTTCAACATTAGTCCTCCCAATAAATATTCAGGACTGATTTCCTTTAGGATGGACTGGTTGGATCTCCTTGCAGCCCAAGGGGCTCTCAAGAGTCTTCTCCAACACCAGAGTTCAAAAGCATCGATTCTTCTGCACTCAGCTTTCTTTATAGTCCAACTCTCACATCCATACATGACCACTGGAAAAACCATAGCCTTGACTAGATGGACCTTTGTTGGCAAAGTAATGTCATTTCTTTTTAATATGCTGTCTAGGTTGGTCATAACTTTCCTTCCAAGGAGCAAGCGTCTTTTAATTTCATGACTGCAGTCACCATCTGCAGTGATTTTGGAGCCCCCAAAAATAAAGTCTGCCACTGTTTCCCCATCTAAAAAATTTGCCGTGAAGTGATGGGACCAGATGCCATGATCTTAGTTTTCTGAATATTGAGCTTTAAGCCAACTTTTTCACTCTCCTCTTTCACTTTCATCAAGAGGCTCTTTAGTTCCTCTTCACTCTCTGCCATAAGGGTGGTGTCATCTGCATATCTGAGGTTATTGATATTTCTCTCAGCAATCTTGATTCCAGCCTGTGCTTCCTCCAGCCCAGCATTTCACATGATGTACTCTGCATAGAAGTTAAATAAGCAGGGTGACAATCTACAGCCTTGACGTACTCCTTTTCCTATTTGGAACCAGTCTGTTGTTCCATGTCCAGTTCCAACTATTGCTTCCTGACCACATGACTGAGCACACACAAAAACAAAGCTTACTTTTAAACTTTTTTTGATGTGGACAATTTTTAAAGTCTTGATCGAGTTTCTTACAATATTGCTTCTGTTTTTGTGGGGTTTTTTGGTCACAAGGCATCATGTGGGATGTTAACTCCCCCTCCAGGGATGAACCCACCCCCCTGCATTGCAAGGGGAGTCTCATTCACCCGACCACCAGGGACGCTCCTGTCAGGGTTTTAGAAGAAATGATCTCATACTTGCGCTTACTGAGCATCTGCCTGGGAGCCACACAGCCATGAAGGGTCACGGGCCATCTGCCCTCGATCAGGTCACCAGTGCAAAGCTGCTGCTGCTAAGTCGCTTCAGTCGTGTCCGACTCTGTGGGACCCCATAGACAGCCCATCAGGCTTCCCCGTTCCTGGGATTCTCCAGGCAAGAACACTGGAGTGGGTTGCCATTTCCTTCTCCAATGCATGAAAGTGGAAAGTGAAAGTGAAGTCGCTCAGTCGTGTCCGACTCTTTGTGACCCCATGGATTGCAGCCTACCAGGCTCCTCCGTCCATGGGATTTTCCAGGCAAGAGGACTGGAGTGGAGTGCCATTGCCTTCTCCAAGCTGATGATGAGAAGATGGAAAATCCAGAATGGAAGGGGAAGTGGAGTCAGAGGACAGAAGAGAAAGGACCCTGTCTTGGAGGGGTAAAGCTTGCAGATTGCCAGAGATGACTGGAAGTGGAACTGGTGGGGGGATGGGAGGTCTGCGGGGTGTGCAGGCCCGGAGGGAGAATCAAGTGAAATGGGGTCCTATCTTGGTCCATTTCAGGGATCACTTGCTTAACAGCAACCTAAGGGGAGTCTCTTTCAGAAGGCTCTTCTGGTGACTTCCTGGCTGTCCAGTGGTTAGGACTCTGCCTGCTCACTGCCAGGGGCCCAGGTTCAATCCCTGGGGGGGGGATCTAACCCTGCAAGCTGAGCAGCACAGCCAAAAAGAAAATGAGGTTGTCCTGATGAAAAGTGAGTGCCCAGGTTAGATCCAGTAATGACTGGCAATGCAGTGGGCACAAGACACGCAGTCAGGGGAGAGACGACCTGTTTGAGGGGGAGCCCCAGGCCGGGATGGTGAGGAGGGGCCCGGTCGGAAGGTGATGGCTGTGACTGCAGAGCGGCCAGCGGCCCAGGAAATCAGGCCGCCCGCGGGAGCGCCGGGTCTCCGCGGTCGCAGCTGGACGGCCTCTGCTTTGGGCGCAGAAGATGCCATCCTCTATGGTAATCACGAGGAGGCAGGGTTCCCCTCCCTTGAAGTCAAGTTGTTAAAATGCATTCTCGATGCACCCAGGTCCTGTGGGCCCACTTCTCAAGCAGGTGGAGAAGGGTCCCAGCTGGAGGGGCGTGGAGGGCCTGGCGAATCTGGGGTGTCGTGGGGGAGGATTTCCGGTGTGGAACCATTAGCACGTGCGGAAACGGGGGTAACACTGAGCTAGTTGGGGTTTCTGCACGTGCAGAAACGGGGGTAACACTGAGCTAGTTGGGGTCTCTACTAATTGCTTCGATATCGGCGTGCCCTGCCCGGGCTTGCCTTTTGTGAGAAAATTGCGCCTTAGCTATGGATCGAACCCCCAGGCCCTTAGCGACAGCCCGGGGGTCTGCGAGGAGGAGGAGGCAGCTGCCTCACCCCCATCCTCACTTGCTCGAGGAGCTCGGGTCCGAGACTGAGTGCGGGGAAGCCTCGTCCTCCAGTACTTTGGAAAGGCCTCCCCAGATGTCAGGTGTAGGTCAGCTGTACCCCTCCCAGAAGATACCCTTTCCATCTTACCAGAGGGGCTTCTGCAGGGAGGCGTCTCTAACCCGGGCCTTACAAGAACTTATGTACAGAGTACATGCAGACTTCGGAGATAGTACAGGTCCAGGCCATCAGAATAAAGCAAACAGTGCAGTAAGGTGAGTCACACAAATGTTTGGGCTTCCTAGTGCACATAAAAGCAATGTTTTATTTGTATAAAGTTCTGATTGCCAGTTGCTCAGATAATGGGTGACAAAGCAGAGTTCTTTAAAGCAATTACATTTCCTTAAACCTAAGGCTGAATCTTGAAAACATTACTGAATTGTTCAATGTCCTGATGGCTAGCAGACTGACAGCTGCATGTTGGACATGCCTTTTTTTTTTTACTTTATTTTTCACTGCAGATTTATTTAGCAGTCTATAGTAAATTTGTAAGCTTGCATCAAATTTATGAATAAAGAGCCATTTAAAATTTTTTTAAAAGTTTTTCTACCTGAAACTAACACATTGTAAATTAACTATACTTCAATTAGATATATTTTTAAAAGTTATGTTTGCACTATACATAAATGGGCAGTAGCATTATGTCTAAAAAATATAATGTATATGCCTTCCTTAAAAACCTTTATTGCTAAAAAATGCTGAATATCGAGCCTTCAGCAAATTGTAATCTTTTTGCAATAGTAACATCACAGATCACTGGTCACCATATCAACTATAATAACTGAAAAAGTTTGAAATATTGTGAGAATTTCTGCAATGTGACACAGACCACAAGGTGAGCAAATGCTGTTGGGAAAAAACGGCATCAGTACACTTGCTTGATGCCAGGTTGCCATGAACCTTCAATTTGTAAAACAAAACAACACAATATCCACAAAGTTGCTGAAAACTTCCCTAACCTAGGAAAGGAAACAGGCCTCCAGGTCCAAGAAACCCGGAGTCCCAAAGAGGATCCACCCAAGGAGAATCAAGTGTCGTGCTGACATGCATGTGTGACTAGATAGTTACCATGTGTGAACGAGATAACGATTGGGAAGCTCAGCGTGCAGCTCTGTGATGACCTAGAGGGGCGGGGCGGGAGGGAGATCCACGAGGGAGGGAATACACACACACACACAGCTGCATCACTTCGTTGTGAGCAGCAGCTCACACTACATTGTAAAGCAGTTATGTTGTTGTTTAGTCACTAAGTTGTGTCCGACTCTTTGTGACCCCAGGGACTGTAGCCCACCAGGCTTCTCGGGCCCATGGGATTTCCCAGGCAAGAATACTGGAGTGGGTTGCCATTTTCTTTTCCAGGGGAACATCCTGACCCTGGGATCAAACCTGTGTCTCCTTCATTGGCAGGCAGATTCTTCACCACTGAGCCACCTGGAAAGCTTGTAAAGCAATAACACATCAAAAAAATTTAAAAAAAACCTCACTAAAAACACTCTCTGCTTGCAAACAATGGGGACAAAAATTAAAGATAGTCTTAAAAGCAGCAAGTTATGTACAAAGGAACTCCCAGAAGGCTGTCAGCTGACTTTTTGGCTAATTGGAGGCAGGAAAAAGGTGAGGTAATGGCTGCTCTGTATAGCCATATCTGAGTTACATGCTGCTTTGTGAGCTGCACATTCAGAACATGGTGGTGTCAGCATGTTCCAAGGGTGGAGATTTTGGCCCTGACATCAAAAAGTCATGCACTGGACACTCGTGCAGGCCCAGCTGGAGGGTCAATGGTCCCAACCAGTTTGAACTTGGTAAGACTAGCCCCATGTACCTGAAAAACAACTTCAGTACCTGTTACCATAACAACCCTTATGTCACAGATGCTACCAGTAGAGAGTGATAAAAGAAGTCTCACTACTTTTTGTGTCTAAACTATGAAAATCTTGAAGAGTACGCAATTTGCAGGAACATTTAAGGCAAGCTTGGTTATGGGACATTATGTATTAAGGAAATTAGAATCTAAGGGATCTAACTCTTGACTGCCCTCAGTTTCAACCTCACTGTGTTAGACATTTTCATATGAAATGCTGTGGACTGGATGGTTCTTAATGACTAAATGGGATTCTAGCAGTATGCCAATATCTTGCCACTTTTAAGATCGTTTTGCCATAAAGGATCCATGTTTGAAGACCCAGGTGTAGACTGGGTGAAAAGAAAAGCAAAACGGAATTGCCATTGCTAAGAGAGCCTGGAGGCCCTTTAGGAGCATGGCTTACGCACATCTCAGCCTGGGTTGACTCAGACCTTCTGACCCCTCACTGTCACAATGGAGTCATTCAAAACGTCTGCCAGAAACTCAAGATACTTACCAGACCCTTACTTTAAAATTACTCACCACAGCCTTTCTACTTATCTCCTGACCCTAAAATAATTTGCGATTTCTCAAGGACAAACATTTTCCAGCTTGCGTTCGAATTGATCACAGTTCTTGCCAGGCAACTTTTAACCTCATGACTTTTTACGTCTGTAAGCGCCAACTCTCTTCCTGTGAACACTCTCTTGGTTTTGCTTGAACGTGTATCTTTTGAATTGGAATTCTTAGAACTCCCAATAAATTCTCTTCTTGTTGCAGCTTCCTGCACTATTTCTTGGTTGACAATTGTGATACTGTGATTTACAATAGGAAATATATGTTTGATCTTCATCCCCATTTCTGTAGAGAGCTCCTAAGACTTTTTTTTTGCTATTTTTTTTAATTGAAGTGTAATTGATTTACAGTGTCATATTAGTTTTGGGTGTACAGCAGCACAGCAATTTTATATGTGTGTGTGTGTATTTATCCTTCTTCAGCTTCTTTTCCCTTTTGGTTATTACAAAGTATTGAGTATAGTTCCTTGTGCTGTTGGTAGGTCCTTGTTGGGTATCTGTTTTATTTTAATCAGTTTGGGGATTCTATAATTTTATTCAGCAATTGGCAGTTCTCATCCACAGTAACTGGATTTTTCAAAGTGGTGACAGTCACATAGGTGACCAACATATAAAGCTTGTTTGATGAACCTTCCTTTTCATTATGTTTTCAGGACAAAAATACAGAGTTCTTTGTGAATTTGCAGGTCTTCCTTGTGCAGGGGTCATGATAATCTTCTCTGAATCATTCCATTTTTAGTATATGTCTGTTCTTGCCTGGAGAAGCCCATGGACAGAGGAGCCTGTCCTACACTCCACGGGGTTCTGCACTCAACGGGGTTGCAAAGAGTAGGACATGACTGAAGTGACCTGGCATACACACAGTGCGTATATGTTAATCCCAATCTCCTAAATTATTCCTCCTTCTAACCCACCGGTTTTCCTCTTTGGTAATGGTAAGATTGTTTTCTATGTCTCTGTTTTGAAAATAAGTTCATTTGTATCTTTTTTTTTTTTTTTTAAGATTCCAGGTGTAAGTGATGTCATATGCTATTTATCTTTCTCTGTTTGGCTTATTTCACCTAGTATGATCATACCTATGTCTGTCTGCAAATGGCATTACTTCGTTCTTTTTATCTTTTTAGGCCATGCCACACAGCTCCTGGGATCTTAGGTCCCCAACCAGGGATCGAATCTGGGCCCTTGGCAGTGAAAGTGGAGAATCTTGACCACTGGACCACCAGATAAGTCCCTACTTCATTCTTTTTTATGACTGAGTAATATTCCATTTGCTGACTCTAGCTTTGTAGTATAGTCTGAAATCAGGGAGCCTGATTCCTGCAATTCTGTTTTTCTTTCTCAAGATTTTTTGGCTATTCGAGGTCTTTTGTGTCTCCATACAAATTTAAAACTTTTTGTTCTAGTTTTGTGAAAAATGCCATTGGTAATTTGGTAGAGACTGCATTGAATCTGTAGATTGCCTTGGGTAATATAGTCATTTTGACCATATTGATTCTTTCAATTCAAGAACCTCCTAAGACTTGGAATTTCTGATGTAATGAGAGCCATAAAGGTGTCTTTTGTTCATGGGGTGACTTTCAGAATTCACCTATATTTGGGGGCTGGTTGCCAGTGGAGACAGCCTTGTGGTTAGAGGGTTGGAGCTTTCAACACCACCCTCAGTGGGAGGAGGCGGGCTGGAGTTGGAGTTGTCACCAGTGGCCCATGATTTAATCAATTGTGTCTGTGTAAAGAAACCTCCACAAAAACCCCAGAGGACTGGATTCAGAGAGCTTCCAGCTTGGTGAACAGGTAGAGATTTGGGGAGAGTGATGACCCTTGAAGGGAGATGGAAGTTCTGTGCCCCTGCCCATAATTTGTGGTCCATGCTGGCTGTTCCTGAGTTATATTCTTTTATAATAAACTAGTGGTCTAGTGAGTAAACAGATTTTCTGAGTTCTGCAAGCCCCTCTAGCCAATTAATTGCGCTCAAGGGAGGGGGTCGTGGGAACCTCTGATTTAAAGATGGTCAGTTAGAAGTGCAGACAACAATCGGGACTGAAGACTGGCCTCTGAAATGGGGCGGGGGGCAGTCTTGAAGGACTGAACCCTGAACTGTGGAATCGAATGTAATCCCTAGGTAGGCAGTGTCAGAACTGACGTGAATCTTAGGATATGCAGCCGGTGCCTCTGGGGCCTGAGAACTGCTCATTGGTGTGAGGAAACCCCTGCTCCCACGTTCCCGAGGGAACTGGGTGTGTAGCACTCTTGCCACTGGCTCAGGCCGACTTTGCACAGCAGGAGACGGGCCTCAGGAGTGTGTCCCTTCAGTGTGAGGTTTCCCAGGGACCCCTGTCATGGAAGGGTGGGCCGGCCCCAGGCAGGGAATGTCCACATGAGGAGGCCCTGGAATGAACGCTGGAGCCTGGGGCCCTTCCCTTGTCTCCTCCACGGGAGGCCTTGACACCCATCAGCCTTTCCCTCAGTGCAGGGAGGCCTCCTGAGGTGAGCTTCTTAGTTCTGCCCTGTTCGGGGAAGGCCACGGGGGCGTGGGATCTGTGGGATCTTGGAGGGAACAAGCTTGTAGCTGGGGTGTATCTTCAAGAAGGTTATGGGTTTCAGGGTCTTCAGAGATAATGGCCAGTTGACATTTTTTGGCAGCTGTGAGAATAGCTCAGAGCCTGACCTGCAGATGGGCAACAGCCAGTCAGCTCCCCTCTCTCCTTCCTCCTGCTCAGAATCTTTTTTTTTAATTCTATTGAGTGTAGTTAACCTACAGTGTCCTGTGTCAGCTGTGCAGAAAGTGGTTGTTACACATGCACATCGACTCAGTCTTTTTCAGGTTATCTTCTTGTGTAAGTCAGCACAGAATGTTGAGTGTTCTCTGTGCTACACCGCAGGTCCTTGCTGGCTATCTTTCTTAAAATGTATTTTTAATTGGAGGATAATTGCTTTATGTCTGTCCCCTTTTATAACCATGTGTTTTCCACACCTGTAAGTCTGTTTCTGTTTTGTAAATCTGTTCATTTGTATCATTGTTTAAATTAGATTCTGCATATGATTTCATCTTTCTTTGAAATATGTTACAAAGTATGATAATCTCCAGGCCCTTCCATGTTGCTGCACATGGCGTTATTTCATTTTTAGGGCTAAGTAATATTTCACTGTGTATATGTACAATATCTTCTTCATTCCTCTGTTGATGGGCATTTAGATTGCTTCCATATCTGACTATTTGTAAGCAGTGCTGCAGTGAATATTAGGGTCCATGTATATTTTCTTTTCTTCTTTAAAATTTTACTTTTTTTTTACTTTTAATTTTTATTGGAGTATAGTTGATTTACAATGTGTTAGTTTCATGTGTCCAAGAAAGCAAATCAGTTATAAATGTACATTTACCCATTCTTTTTAAAAATGTTATTATTTGTTTACTTACTTTTTGACTTCGGTGGTCTTCCCACAGTCCTGGCGAGCGGGGGCCACCCTCTAGCTGCCCTGGGCAGGGTTCTCACTGTGGCGGCTCCTCTGGATTCAGAGCACGGGTGCCAGGCCCTGCAGGCTACATCGGTTGGAGCTGGGGGAGGTCGGTTGCGGTGCTCGGGCAGCAGATGGAATCTGCCCCCCACAGGGATCCAGCCCACATCCCCACAGTGGCAGGTGGATTCTTAACCACTGGACCACCAGGGAAGTGCATATTCATCTTTTTTAATTCTTTCCTTATACAGGATATTACAGAATACTGAACAGAGTTCCTTGTGCTATAGAGTAGGTTCTTACTAGTCACCTATGTTATGTATAGAAGTGTGTACATGTTGACCCAAATCCCGTAATTTATCCCTCCCCCTCCCCATGTCCCCTGGGATAACCACGAATTGTTTTCTACATCTCTGACTCTGTTTCTATTTTGCAGATGAGATCATTTTTTCAATTTTTTTACATTCCACATCTAAGCCATATCATACTCATCTTTCCGTGTCTCAGTTACTTGACACAGTGTGATCATCCCCGGATCCGTCCATGTCGCTGCAAATGGCATTTTCATTCTTTCCTGTGGCTGAGTAATCGTCCACGGCATATGTGTAGCACAGCTTCAGCACCCATTCATCTGCGGATGGACATTGTGGTTGTGTCGATGCCATGGCCATCGTGAACAGTTCCCGCAGTGTGAACGCTGGGTGCCCGTGTCCTTTAGAAGGGTGGCTTTGGCCGGGATAGGCCCTGGAGCAGGATTTCAGGACCTTCTATTGGCTCGGTTCTTCATTTTGGAAAAAACCTGGATACAGCTCTCCGTAGCATCTGTCAGATCTCCGTCCCCAGCAGCAGTGTAGGAGGGTTCCCTTTTCTCCACACTGTCTCCAGCATCTACTGTTTGTTGATTCGGTGAGGACTGGTGCCAGATGATGGCTTGCTAGAGTTTTGGTTTGCATTTCTTGAAGAGTTAGGGAGGCTGAGGCTCTTTTCAGGTCCATGTTTTTTGCTTTTTGTAAGTGTGAGCCAAATTTGCCTTTTGAAGTTGGCCCTGAAAGTCGGCCCTGTTGTGAATTCTTTTTCTATTACTTCCAGCAAGATGTATCTTGGGGGTGGGGTCATTTAGAGTCTCACAGGCCTCCTGCAGAAAATGGGCCCATAAGCCCCGGTATTAAAGTTGTGGTTCCGGTATTAAAGTTGTGGTTCCGGTTTACGGCCACAGGGTGGCAGCAGTTCCTGGTACTCCATTCGGGGTCCCGGGGCAAAAAGACCCTTAGCAAAGGCATGTTCCTGGGTTGTAAATTAATTGCAAAGTGCCGCAGCCAACACCCAAGGCCTCGACTTTCATTACTTCTTGCCCCTGCCTCTTCATCCCCAGACATATCTTAACGTCTCCCTAAGTGCTGTACTGAGGCAGCTGCCCCACGTAGCTGTCAGGAGGGACTCTAGGGAGGAGACTGGAAGTGGGAACCCCGCCACCAGCAGATGTGGAGACGGGAAGACTGTTGAAAGCTCTTCCAGCCCAGAGCATCCAACATTTTTTGGGTGCAAATGGTTTGGTGTAGGTGTAGGAGGGCCCACCTGGATATGAAGCTCATGGTCCCATCCGGAGAGGACTGGGCGCTCAGGATCCAAGGGGGTTCATCTTCTGGCACGTCCTCTCCAGATCCCCCAACCCAGCCAGAGTCCAGCCTTGGAGGTGACGCCAGTCCAGGTCACTGAACCCGAGGTTTGACTTCAGTTGTAGCCTTTCATGTAATTTTTATTTTCTGTGGGGTAGAGCGGACTTGCAGTGCTGTGTGTGTGTGTACTGCAGGTTGCTTCAGTTCTACATGCACAGGCATCTGTTCTTTTTTGGATTCTTTTCCCAAGAGCTTACGACAGTGTTGGTGGAGTTCCTTGCTCCATCCTGCGCACCCTGTTCAGAATGCTCTCTGTCGATCTGTGTATTTACAAACGTGTGGTTTATTCCCATGTCTGCGTTATCTCTTCCCCTGCCTTCACGCCGCCCTGGCCCCTCCTTTTCCTTCGGTAATTCCTGAGTTTGTTTTCTGAGTCTGTGAGTGCTTCTGCTCGGTAAATCCTTTCACGTGTATCCATTTCTAGATTACACCTGTAAAGTGATATCATAAGCTATTTGTCTTTCTCTGAGTTTGATCATCTCCAGGTCTATCCATATTGCTACAAATGGCATGGATTCATTCCTTTTTGTGGCTGAGTAATAGTCCTATGCATACATGTAGCACATCTTCAGTATCTGTTCGTCTCTGGAGGGAAGTTCTGATTGCTTCTGTGCTTTGTCTATCGTACATAGTGCCGCAGTGAATCATGGGATTCTCGTGTCTTTCTGAAGGATGGTTTGCCCGAGTATAGGTCCTGGGTGGTATTGCAGGATCTTATGCTAGCTTTGTTCTTCGTTTGAAAGGAGCTTCATGATGCTCTGCATCATGGCTGTTAGCAGTTTCCATTCCCAGCAGTAGCACAGGAGGCTTCCCTTTTCACCACACCCTCTCCAAGATTTATAGTTTGTGGATTTGATGAGGACGGTAAGCAGATGATAGCTCGTTTTAGTTGTGGTTTGCATTTCTCTATGTATTACGGAGGTAGAGGTCTTTTCAGGTACAGGTTTTGTGTGGTGTTTTTTTTTTTATGTGTGAGCCAAATTTGCCTTTTGAAATTGGCCCCGAATGTCTGGCCTGTTTGGAATTCTTTTTCGATTACCTACTGTAGCATATTTCCCTGAGGCGGGGGTCATTTAGAGCCCCGTAGCCCTGCTGAATAAAGTGGACTAAAACGTGCCCATCCCAGTGCTGGGCTCAGTCCTCCCCGATCTTTGCCGCCCCATGCACTGTAGCCCAACAGGCTCCTCTATCCATAGAGCTTCCCAGGCAGAATACTGGAGTAGGTAGCCATTTCCTTCTCCAGAGAATCTTCCTGACTCAGGGATAGAACCCACATCTCTGGCATTTCCTACATTGGTAGGTGTGTTCTTTACCATTAGTGCCACTTGGGACACCTTAGCAAAAGGCATTTTCCTGGGTTGTAAACTAGAGTGCAAAGGGCTAAAACAAACACCCAAGGCGATTACTTCTTGCCCCTTATACATATCCGAACCCCTAAGTGCTGTGCTGAGGCAGCTGTCCCATGCAGCTGTCAGAAGGGACTCCAGGGAAGGAAGCTGGAAGTGGGAACCCCACTCCCAGCAGAGGAGGAGACAGGATGACTGTTGAAAGCTCTTCCAGCCCAGAGCATCCAACATTTTTTGAGTTTAAAAGATGGGTGTAGCTGTAGGAGGGCCCATCTGGATGTGAAGCTTGTGGTCCCATTAAGAGGGGACCAGGCACTCCAGATCCAAGGTGGGGGGGTCATTAGCTGGCATATCCTCTCCAGCTCTCCTGAAGTCCAGTCTCGGGAAGCAAGCCTGCTCAGGCCTCTGAGAGGCGGCTTCCAGCGAGGTCACCCGAGGGGAATGGTGTAACTATTTGTCTTTGTGTAATCCTTTCGTGTACTTTTCACTTTCTCTTACAGTTAGTGTTGATTTACAATGTTGTGTTGCCTGAGGTGTGCAGAAAGTTGGTTCCGTTCTGCGTATATATGTATCTGTTCTTTTTCAGATTCTCCCCCCATGGAATTGTGACCTAGTGTTGTGTAGCAGCCCTTGTTCTATCCCATGCGTCCTTGTTCAGTATAGTTTGTTTCTGTCTGCCTGTGTATTTGAAAGAGTGTCTGGTTTATTCCCAACATCCTACCTTATCTCTGCCCCTGCCCCTCCTCTGGCCCCGTCTTTTCCTTTGGTAACTCCTGAGTTTGTGTTCCAAGTCTGTGCGTCTGTTTCTCTTTGGTAAATTCATTCATGTGTGTCCTTTTTGGATTCCTCCTGTAAGTGATAGCGTATGGTATTTGTCTTTCTCTGACTTAGTTGTGTCATCTCCAGGTCTATCCATATCGCTGCAGATGGCATGATCTCATTATTTTTTATGACTGAGTGACAGTCCCTTGGCGTACATGTAACCCAGCTTCTGTAGCCATTCATCTGTGGATGGACATTTTGGTTCCTTCCACTCCGTGGCTATTGTCAATAGTGCCGCAGTGCATGTTGGGGTGCACGTGTCTTTCTGAAGGATGGTTTTGCCCAATATAGGCCCTGGAGTGGGACTGAGGGTCTTAGGCTCCCTTTGTCTGTAGTTCTGAAAGGAGCTGTGTGATGTTCTGCACTGTGGCTGATAGCAGTTTCCATTCCCAGCCGCAGCGCAGGAGGGTTCCCCTTTCTCCACGCTGCCTCCTAAATTCACCCTCTGTGGATTTGGTGAGGATAGTTGGCTATAGTTGTGGTGTGTATTTCTCTAAGAATTCGGGAGGCTGGGATCTTGTCAGGTCCCGGTTTTGTGTTTGTTGGTAAGTAGGAGCCAAATTAGCGTTTTGACATTGGCTCTGAAAGCCAGGCCCGTGTGGAATTCTTTTTCTGTCACCTGCTGCAGGATGTTTTTCGGCGGCGGGGGTCAACTAGAGCCCCACAGGCTTCCTGAAGGGAGTACGCGCGAAGCTCTGGTTTTAAACTTGCTGTTCCAGTTAATGGCCACAAGGCGGCAGCACTTCCTCATGCCTCTATCGGGGGAACCAAGGCAAGCAGCGCCTTAGCAAAGGGCATGTTCCTGGGTGGTGAACCTGAGAGCATAGTGCCGGAACACACACCCACGGCCTCGAGTGTCATCACTTCTTGCCCCTTACTCCTCGCCCCCCGGTCATATCCGAACCCCCAGTTAAGTGCTGTGCTGAGGCAGCTGTCCCACGTAGTCATCAGGAGCGATTCTAAGGAAGGGGCCTGGAAGTGGGAACCCCGCCACCAGCAGAGGTGGAAACGGGGACTGTTGGAAGCTCCTCCAGCCCAGAGCTTTTGGGTGCAAAAGGCTTAGTGTAGCTGTAGCAGGGCCCACTGGACGTGAAGCTTGTGGCGCCATCCAGAGGGGACCGGGCACTCCAGATCCCAGGGGCGGTGGTTATTTGCTGGCACGTCCTTCCCACCTCTCCCAACTCAACCCAAGCTCAGCCTTGGGAACCCAGCCTGGTCAGGCTCCCGGGAAGTGACTCCTGCCCAGTCACGGAACTGGAGGGGAATAAAGTAGCCATTTGTTTTCGGTTTTATCCTTTCATATAATTTTTACCTTCTATTGGGGTAGAGCTGATTTACACTATTGTGTTTGTTTGAGGTATACATCAAGTTGATTCAGTTCTAGACATAGGTGTATCTGTCCTTTTCTGGATTCTCTTCCTATGGAACTTATGACAGTGTTGGTAGCGCTCCTTGTTCTACCCCACACGTCCTTGTTCAGTATGCTTTGTTTCTATCTGTCTGTCTGTGTATTTAGAAGCGGGTGTGGTTTATTCCCAACATTCTGCGTTCTCCTTATCCCTGCCTCCACCCCTCCCCCAGCCCCTCCTTTTCCTTCATAACTCTGAGTTTGTTTTTCTAAGTCTGTGAGTTTGTTTCTGTTTGGTAAATTTGTTCATGTGTATCCAATTTAGGTTAGACCTGTAAGTGATATCATGAACTATTTGTCTTTCTCTAACTGAGTTTGATCATCTCCAGGTCTGTCCATCAGTTGCTTCAAATGACATGATTTCATTCTTTTTTGGGGGAAGTGAAAGTCGCTCAGTCGTGTCTGACTCTTTGTGACCCCATGGACTATACAGTCCATAGAAATCTCCAGCCCAGAGTACTGGAGTGGGTGGCCTTTCCCTCCTCCAGGGGATCTTTCCAACCCAGGGATTGAACCCAGGTCTCCCTCATTGAAGGCGATTTCTTTACCAGCTGAGCCACAAGGGAAACCCAAGAATACTGGAGTGGGTAGCCATTCCCTTCTCCAGCGGATTTTCCCGACCCAGGAATCGAACCAGGGTCTCCTGCATTGCAGGTGGATTTTTTGTGTAGCTGAGTAATAGTTCTTTGCATACATGGAGCACACCTTCAGTATCCATTTATCTTGGAGGGAAGTTTGGTTGCTTCCATGCTTTGTCTACTGTAAATAGTGTGGCAGTGAATGCTGGTGTGCATGTGTCTTTGTGAAGGATGTTTTGTCTGAATGTAGGCCCTGAAGTGGGATCGCAGGATCTTACACTAGTTTTGTATCTGGTTCTGAAAGGAGCTGCATGATGTTCTGCTGTTAGCAGTTTCCAGCCCCAGCGGCTGGGTAGGAGGGTTCCCTTTGCTCCACAGCTTCTCTTCTTATTGTTTGTGGAGTTGGTGAGGACTGGTGCCCAGTAAGTCTTTATGGTAGTGGTTTGCATTTCTCTAAGAATGAGGTTGGCTGAGGTTCTTTTCAAGTCCTAATTTCGTGTTTTTTCCTAAGTGTGAGTCAGAATTGCTTTTTGAAATGGGCCCTGAAAGTCAGCCACATTCGGAATTCCTTTCTGTTACCTACCGCAAGATTTTTCTCAGGGGTGGGCGTCGTTTAAAACCTGTAGGCCTCCTGGTAGCTCGAAGTTTTATGGCTGAGTGATCGTCCTTTGCCTATATATAGCATGTCCTCAGTCCGTTCATCTGTGGATGGACATTTTGGTTGCTCCCATGCCTTGGCTATTGTAAATAGTGCCGTAGTGAAGGCTGGAGTGCACGTGTCTTTTTGAAAGATGCTTTTGTCCAGATACGGCCCCTGGAGTGGGATTGCAATATCTTAAACATCTGGCTGCTTTGTCATTGTGCATTGTGAAAGGAGAGGTGGAGACAGGATGACTATCGATGAGGACTCTTCCAGTCCAGAGCATCCACCATGTACTGGATGCAAAAGGCTTGGTGTAGGTCTGCAGGGATGTGAAACTTGGGGTCCCATCTGGAGAGCTAGGCCCTCCAGATCCAAGGGGGGCTTATTTGCTGTCGCGTCCTCTCCAGCTCCCCCAACTGACCAAAGTCCTGACCTGGGAACCAAACCTGCTCAGGCCCCAGGGAGGTGATTCCAGCCCTGTTCACTGAACCCAAGGGGGATAAAGTAACCGTTTGTCTTTGGTTTTATCCTTTCATGTAATTTTACTTTCTCTTAGAGTAGTGTTTTTTTTTGGGGGGGGGGATATGCATTTATTTTTAATTAAAAAAAAATTTCCCCCCAACATTTAAAGGCCTTGACTCATTCCGTCAATTCTCACACAGGTACAGCTGTCTGGACCTGGGGAGGAGGACTCACAACCTTCTCAGGACATGTTTCCTGTCCTCCTTCCACGGGGGATGTCAGCCTCCAAACCAAGGTCAGCCTGAGGAGTTTGTGCTCCTTCTAGCTTCAAGGGCCACAGCCGGAGAGCTACTCCTCCTAACTCAAGGAGGACCTTCAGATCCTTGCGTCCTGCGGGACGGCAGGGGTGGCCGCTCCAGGCTCACCACACCTGGCACGTCTGGATCACCTCCTTCAGGGCATTCACCACCTCGATGTTCTTGTCCTTCATGGCCAAGGCAAGGAATGGGTCTGTTTCCAGCTTCTTGAGACACAAATGCCACCAGGTTCTTTGCACAGACATGGACGAGAGGCTCATCCTTCCCGAGGAGGACTTTAGTGGTCAGTGCAGGCTTGCCGATGTCACTAGTCACACTGCTGGGTTCCAGGGAGACCAGGGTACCCATCTTCCCCAACTGGGTCACCACTACCAGGATGTGACTGGTGAAGGCTGTGCAGACCACCTGAGTGGGGACTCCACACACCACTGCAGTCTTCTGTTTGGATGTCACCAATGGTTTACCTTCCATAGCAGAGTCTGCTCAATGGCACCGCGCTGCGCCCGGAAGTGACGCACTAGAGTAGTGTTGATTTACAATGTTGTGTTTATCTGATTCAACTCAGCATATACATGAAAATGTTCATTTTCAGAATCTCTTCCTGTACAGTTACGTTACGTCATAGAGTTATGACAGAGTGTTCAATAGAGTTTCTTATTCTATCCCATACATCCATGTTCAGTATGCTTTGTTTGTATCAATGTATTAAAAGTGTATTTGCTTTATTCCCAAAATCCTATGTTATCTTTATCACTTCACCCCTCCCCCACTGCTAATTTTCCATTGTAAATCTGTTTGTTTTCTCAGTTGTGAGTCTTATTCTGTTTGATAAATTCATTCATGTGTGTCCACTTTTAGATTCTATCTGTAAGTGATATCATATGCTATTTGTCTTTCTCTGACTTAGTTTCATCATCTCCACATCACCCACATTGCTGCAGATGCTATGATTTCATAATTTTTTGTTGCTGAGTAACAGTCCCTTGCATATGTAGCCCATCTTCAGTGTCCATCCATCTCTGGATGGAAATTTGTGTTTCTTCTACACCATGGCAACTATAAATAGTGCCACAGTGAATGCTGGGGTGCACGTGTCTTTTTGAAGGATGGTTTTCCCTGAATATAAGCCCTGGAGTGGGACTGCAGGCTCTTAGGCTAGCTTTGTCTGTGGTTCTGAAGGGAGCTGCATGATGTTCTGCATTGTGGCTGTTAGCAGTTCCATCCCCAGCAGCAGCGCAGGGGGGTTCCCTTTTCCCCACACCGACTCCAGCACTCACTGTCTGCAGATCTGGTGAGGACTGTTAACAGATGACAGCTGGTGACATGGTTTGCATTTCTGTTAGTCTTAGGGAGACAGAGGTCTTTTCAGTTTCAGACTTTGTGTTTTTTTCTAAGTATGAGCCAGATTTGCCTTTTGAAATTGGCCCTGAAAGTCGGCCCCACTTGGAATTCTTTCTGTATCACCTACCTCAGGATAATTCTTGGGGGTGCTGGTGGCATTTAGAGCATCACAGGCCTCCTAAGGAAAAGGTGCCCTTATGCAGCTGTTTAAAGTCGTTGTTCCAGTTCATGGCCACAAGGCGGCAGCACTTGCCCACAGCTCCCACGGGGACAGCCTGAGCCTTAGCGAAAGGCCTGTTTCTGGATTGTAAACTGAGGCCACCGCGCCACAACAGACACCCAAGGCCGCAAGTGTCGCCGATTCTCGCCCCTTATTCTTCCCCCCAGTCATGTCCCAGACTGCAGGTGAGTGCTGTCCTGAGGCACCTGTCCCATGTAGCTCTCAGGAACGACTTTAAGGAAGGAGGCTGAAGTGGGAACCCACCACCAGCAGAGGATGACTGCTGTATGCTCCTCCAGCCCAGAGCCTCAGCCACTTTTTGGGTGCAAAAGGCTGGGTGTAGTTGTAGGAGGGCCTGCCTGGGTGTGAAGCCTGTGGTCCCATCCAGAGGGGACTAGTGACTCCGGAGCCAATGGGGCGCTCATTTGCTGCCACATCACCCAAGCCCAGGGTGACTCCTGCCCAGGCCACCGAACCCAAGGGGAAAAAGTAGCCATTTGTTTTCGGTCTTATCCTTTCACGTTATTTTCATTTTCTGTTGGGGCAGAGCTGATTTACAGTGTTGTTGTTTGAGGTGTACAGCAAATTGATTCAGTCCTATACAAACATGTATCTGTCCTTTGTGAGATTCTCTTCCCATGGAGCTTATGACAGATTGTTGGAGTTATTATAGAACTCCTTGTTCTGTCCCGTACGTGTTTATTCAGTACGACCTATTTCTATTTATGTGTTTAGAAGTGTGTGCAGTTTACTCCCAACATCCTGCATTATCCTTATCCCTGCCATCACCCCTCCCCCAGTCCCTTTTTTTCCTTTGGGGACTCGGAGTTTGTTTTCTAAGTCTGTGCGTCTGTTTCTGTTTGGGAAATTTGTTCATGTGTATCCACCTTAGATTCCACCTGTAAGTGATATCATAAGCTATTTGTCTTTCTCTGACTGAGTTTGATCAGCTCCAGGTCTATCCATATTGCAAATGGCATGATTCCATTCCTTTTTTATGGTTGAATAATATCCATTGCATACATGTGGCCCACCCTCAGTATCCATTCATCTCTGGAGGGAAGTTTTGATTGCTTCTGTGCTTTGTCTATTGTAAATAGTGCCGCAGTGAATCATGGGATTCTCGTGTCTTTCTGAAGGATAGTTTGCCCGAGTATAGGTCCTGCAGGATCTTATGCTAGCTTTGTTCTTCGTTTGAAAGGAGCTTCATGATGTTCTGCATCGTGGCTGTTAGCAGTTTCCATTCCCATCAGTAGCACTGGAGGCTTCCGTTTTCACCACACCCTCTCCCAGATTTATAGTCTGTGGATTTGTTGTGGCTGTGGTTTGCACGTCTCTGTGTATTATGGAGGCAGAGGTCATTTCGGGTCCGGGTTTTGTGCTTTTTTGTTATGTATGAGACAAATTTGCCCTTTGAAAATAGTCTGGAAAGTTGGCCCTATTCACAAGTCTTTCTTGATTACCCACTGTTGTACGCTTCTCGGCGAGCGGGCTCATTTAGAGCCTGTTGAACAAAATATGCCCGTCCCCGCACTGTGCTCAGTCATGTCTCATCTTTGCTGCCCGGTGGACTGTAGCCCACCAGGCTCCTATGTCCATGGGGTTTCCCAGGCAAGGATACTGGAGTGGCTGCCATTTCCTCCTCCAGGGAGCTTCCCGACCCAGGGCTCGAACCCGCGTCTCTTGCATCTCCTACGTTGGCAGACCCATCTACCAGTTGTGCCACCTGAATGTGGAAGTTGCTCAGTCGTGTCTGACTCTTTGCGACTCCATGACTATACAGTCCATGGGATTCTCCAGGCCAGAATCGTGAAGCCTTTCCTTCCTCCAGGGGATCTTCCCCACCCAGGGACCGAACCCAGGTCTCCCGCATTGCAGGCGGACTCCTTACCAGCTGAGCCACCAGTTCAGTTCAGTCACTCAGTCGTGTCTTACTCTGTGACCCCATGAATGGCAACAGGCCAGGCCTCCCTGTCCATCACCAACTCCCGGAGTTTACTCAAACCCATGTTCATCGAGTCGGTGATGCCATCCAGCCGTCTCATCCCCTGTCGTCCCCTTCTCCTCCTGCCTGACCCCAATCCCTCCCAGCATCAGGGTCTTTTCCAATGAGTCAACTGTTTGCATGAGGTGGCCAAAGTATTGGAGTTTCAGCTTCCCCCAAATGTGGCCATAAGCCCCAGCTTTAATGTTGTTGTTCCAGTTGTCAGCCACGAGGTGGCAGCATTTCCTCACACCCACTCGGGGAACTGGGCGACCCGAGCCTTACTTAGCACCACGCATGTTCCTGGGCTGTAAACTAGAGCACAGCGCCAGAGCAAACACCAGGGCCTCGAGTGTCATCACTTCTCGCCCCTTACTCTTCACCCCCAGTCATATCCGAGCCCCCGCCCCAGTGCTGCTCTGAGGCCGCTGCCCGTGTAGCTGTGGGAGGGACCCTAGGGAAGGAGGCTGGAAATGGAAACCCTACCACCGGCAGACAGGAGACAGGATGGCTGCTGAAATATCTGCCAGCGCAGGGCATCAGATACTTCTTGAGCGGAAGGCCTGGTGTGGGTATAGGAGGGCCTGCCTGGGTGTGAATCTGTGGTCCCACCCAGAGCGGACCAGGACCTCAGCTCCAGAGGGGCTCATTTACTGGCACCCCAGCCCCTCAAGCTGACGGAAGCCCAGCTTGGGGAAGCAAGAGTGCCCAGGCCCCAGGGCGCTGACTCCAGCCCCGGGCAGCAAAACCGAGGGAGGAGCCGTTTGTTTTCGGCTTTATTCTTTCACGTTAATTTTATTTTCTGTTGGGGAGAGCTGATTTACAATGCTTAGTTTGTTTGAGGGGTACAGCAAGTTGGTTCAGTTCTACACATACAAGTATGTATTCTTCTCCAGATTCTCTTCCCATAGAGCTTGTGGCTGAGTGTTGGGTGGAGGTTCTTGTTCCACTGTGCACATCCCTGTTCAGCGTGCCCTGTCTGTACCTGTGTGTGCAGAAGCGTGTGCAGTTTATTCCCAGCACCCTGCATTACTGCTGTTCCTGCCCTGCCCCTCCCCCACCTCCTCCTCTTCCTTTGGTAACTGTGAGCTTGTTTTCAAACCAAGGGAGTCTGTATCTGCCTGGTGAATTCGCTCATGTGCATCATTTTCAGAGTCCACCTGTGAGTGCTATCATATGCTATTTGTCTTTCTCTGACTTAGTTTCATCATTTCCAGGTCCATCTGCATTGCTGCAAATGACATGATTTCCTTCTTTTAATGGCCGAGTCAGAGTCCATTGCAGACCTGTAGCACACCTCCAGTATCTGTTCATCTGCGGGTGGGAGTTTCAGTTGCTCCCATGCCTTGGCTGTGGCAAATTATGCTGCAGTGACGATTGAGGTGCACGTGTCTTTTTGAAGGGGGTTTGTCCAAATATAAGCCCTGGAGTGGGATTTCAGGATGTTATGCTTGCTTTGTTCTTCATTCTGAAAGCAGCTACGTGATGTTTTGCGTTGTGGCTGTTAGCGATTTCCATCCCCAGCAGCAGCGTAGGAGGGTTCCCTTTTCCCTACACGGACTCCAGCATTTACAGTTTGCTGATTTGTTGAGGACCGGTGCCCATTGATAGCTCATTATAGTGGTTTGCACTGCGGTTTGCATTTGTATACTATGGTTTGCATTTCTCTAAGAATGAGGGAGGCTGGGGCGCTTTTCAGGTTCAAGGTCTGTTTTTTCCTGTGTGAGCCAAAATTGCCTATTGAAATTGGCCCTGAAAGTCAGTCCCATTTGGAATTCTTTTCCTGTTACCTACTACAAGCTATTTATCGGGGGGTGGGGGGTAGGCGAGGTGGGTTGGGTGGGTAGAGGAGAGGGGCGGGGAGTGGGGGAGGGGGAAGGGTGGGTGGGCGGCAATAAGTCTCTGCGGGCCTTCTGAAGAAAATGTGCTCTTTAACTCTGGTGTTAAAGTTGTTGTTCCAATGAACAGCCGCAAGGAGGCAGGACTTCCTCATGCCCCACTCCTGAACTGGGGCAAGCAGAGCCTCGGTAAAAGGCATGTTCCGGATTATAAACTAGAGAGCAAAGTGCCAGAACAAACACCCAGGGCCCTGAGCATCGTTACATTTTGCCCCTTATTCTTCCTTCCGTAGACATAGCCCACACGCTGAGTGCTGTGCTGAGGCAACTGTCCTAGACAGGTATCAGGAGCAGCTCTGAGGAAGAGGCTGAAGTGGAAACCCCACCGCCAGCAGACGTGGCGACTGTTGACAGTAGTTTCCATGTTGCTGGAAATGGTGTGACTTATGGTCCATTGAGTATAAGTAGTACATCTTCAGTATCCACTCATCTGTGGATAGGCATTCTGTTTGCTTCCATGTCTTTGCTATTGTAAACACAGCTGCAGTGAAGGTTGGTGCATGTGTCTTTTTGAGGATGCTTTGCTTGGGTATAGACTTCAGAAAAATGTGACTGCAGGATTTTGTGCTAGCTCTGTTTGTCGTTTTCAAAAGAACCTGAATGATGTTCTCCGAAGTGGCTGTTAGCAACATACATTCCCAGCAGCAGTGTAGGAGGCTTTCCTTTTTTCCACACCTATTCCAGCATTTATTATTGGTAGATCTGGTTATGACTGGAATCTGGAAATAGATCATTATTGTTTTGACTTCCATTTCTCTAAGAACCAGGGAGGCTGAAGTTATTTTCAGGTACTTAAAAAAAAAATTTTTTTTTTAATTTTTTTTCTCCTTTTTAAAAATTTTTTTAATTAATTAATTTATTTATTTATTTTTTCAGTGGGTTTTGTCATACATTGATATGAATCAGCCATTAGTTACACGTATTCCCCATCCCGATCCCCCCTCCAACCTCCCTCTCCACCCGATTCCTCTGGGTCTTCCCAGTGCACCAGGCCTGAGCACTTGACTCATGCATCCCACCTGGGCTGGTGATCTGTTTCACCATAGATAATATACATGCTGTTCTTTTGAAACATCCCACCCTCACCTTC
The DNA here is from genome assembly GCF_963930625.1 of Muntiacus reevesi. Taxonomy (NCBI): domain Eukaryota; kingdom Metazoa; phylum Chordata; class Mammalia; order Artiodactyla; family Cervidae; genus Muntiacus; species Muntiacus reevesi. The sequence goes on along the minus strand of NC_089250.1, from coordinate 216,238,915 downwards.
TCCCACAGAGTTCAAAAGTCTGTTCTGTACTTCTGTGTCTCTTTTTCTGTTTGGCATATAGGGTTATCATTACCATCTTTCTAAATTCCATATATATGTGTTAGTATGCTGTAATTTTCTTTATCTTTCTGGCTTACTTCACTCTGTATAATGGGCTCCAGTTTCATCCATCTCATTAGAGCTGATTCAAATGAATTCTTTTTAATGGCTGAGTAATATTCCATAGTGTATATGTACCACAGCTTCCTTATCCATTCATCTGCTGATGGGCATCTAGGCTGCTTCCATGTCCTGGCTATTATAAACAGTGCTGCGATGAACATTGGGGTGCACGTGTCTCTTTCAGATCTGGTTTCCTTGGTGTGTATGCCCAGGAGTGGGATTGCTGGGTCATATGGCAGTTCTATTTCCAGTTTTTTAAGAAATCTCCACACTGTTCTCCATAGTGGCTGTATTAGTTTGCATTCCCACAACAGTGTAAGAGGGTTCCCTTTTCTCCACACCCTCTCCAGCATTTATTGCTTGTAGACTTTTGGATACCAGCCATCCTGACTGGCGTGTAATGGTACCTCATTGTGGTTTTGATTTGCATTTCTCTGATAATGAGTGATGTTGAGCATCTTTTCATGTGTTTGTTAGCCATCTGTATGTCTTCTTTGGAGAAATGTCTGTTTAGTTCTTTGGCCCATTTTTTGATTGGGTCATTTATTTTTCTGGAATTGAGCTTCAGGAGTTGCTTGTATATTTTTGAGATTAATCCTTTGTCTGTTTCCTCATTTGCTATTATTTTCTCCCAATCTGAGGGCTGTCTTTTCACCTTACTTATAGTTTCCTTTGTTGTGCAAAAGCTTTTAAGTTTCATTAGGTCCCATTTGTTTAGTTTTGCTTTTATTTCCAATATTCTGGGAGGTGGGTCATAGAAGATCTTGCTGTGATTTTTGTCGGAGAGTGTTTTGCCTATGTTCTCCTCTAGGAGTTTTATAGTTTCTGGTCTTACATTTAGATCTTTAATCCATTTTGAGTTTATTTTTGTGTATGGTGTTAGAAAGTGTTCTAGTTTCATTCTTTTACAAGTGGTTGACCAGTTTTCCCAGCACCACTTGTTAAAGAGGTTGTCTTTTTTCCATTGTATATCCTTGCCTCCTTTGTCAAAGATAAGGTGTCCATAGGTTCGTGGATTTATCTCTGGGCTTTCTATTCTGTTCCATTGATCTATATTTCTGTCTTTGTGCCAGTACCATACTGTCTTGATGACTGTGGCTTTGTAGTATAGTCTAATGTGAGCTAAATTTGCGTCTTAAAATTGAGTTTTAAAAGTAGCCCCTGTTTGGATTTCTTTTTCTATTTCCTGCAGCTGGATTTTTCTTTCTGGTGGAGGTCATTTAAAAGCCACAGTTCAAAATAGAAAAAACAAACAAACAAAAAAATAAAAGCCACAGATCAGTTCAGTCACTCAGCCGTGTCTGACTCTTTGTGACCCCCATGGACCGCAGCACGCCAGGCCTCCCTGTCCATCACCAACTCCCAGAGTTTAGTCAAACTCATGTCGATCGAGTCGGTGATGCCATCCAACCATCCCATCCTGTCCTCCCCTTCTCCTCCTGACTTCAGTCTTTCCCAGCATCAGGGTCTTTTCCAATGAGTCGGTTCTTTGGGTCAGGCCAAAGTTAGAAGCCACAGGCCTCCTGTAAAACATGCCCATCAGCTGCAGTTTTAAAGTTGTTGTTCCAGACAGGGGCCACAAGGTGGCAGCACTTCCTCTTGCCCCACTTGGCAAATGGGGGCCCCAAGTCTTGGCAGTGGTCATGTTCCTGGGTCGTAAAGTAGAGAGACACCTCAGGCTTCAGGTGTCGTTACTTCTTGCCCCATCCTTCCCGCACCCCTCAGACATATCCCTACCCCCTCCAAAGTGCTGCACTGAAGCAGCTGTCCCAAGTAGGTATGATGGGGGACCCTGAGGAAGGAGGCTGAAGTGGGAACCCCACCACCAGTGGAGGTGGAGGTAGGGTAACTGCTGAAAGCTCTTGTTGGCCACAGTGTCCACCGTTTTTGGGTGCAGGGAGGTTGACTTAGCAATAGGAGGACCTGCCTGAGGGGAAGCTCTGGTCCCATCCGGGGGGACCCGGGACCCAGGATCCAAGGTGGGGCTCGTTTGCTGGCCCACCCTCCCCAGCTCCTACTGATGGGCCGAAGCCCAGGCTCGGGGACCAGCCCTGCTCAGGCCCCAGGGATGTGACAGCAGCCCGGGTCTCCAATGCCAAGGGGAATAATGTAGGCATCTGTTCTCATTTTCATCTTTTTATGTAACTTGTATACTGGAGTACAGTATGTTTACAGTGTTGTTCATTTAGGTGTACTGTGGGGTGATTCAGTTACACATACACATGTGTCTGCTCTTTTTTGGGTAGTGTTCTTATATAGCTTATGACAGTGTTGAGTAGAGTTCCTTGTTCTATCCAGTAGGTCCTTTTTCAGTATTCTGTTTATCTATCTATCCTATCTAAAACGGTGTATGGTTTAATTCCAACATCCTAAATTATCTCTACTGCTACTGCTAAGTCACTTCAGTTGTGTCCGACTCTTGTGACCCCATGGAGGGCAGCCCACCAGGCTCCCCCGTCCCTGGGATTCTCCAGGCAAGAACACTGGAGTGGGTTGCCATTTTCTTCTCCAGCGCAAGAAAGTGAAAAGCAAAAGTGAAGTCACTCAGTCATGTCTGACTCTTAGTGACCTCATGGACTGCAGCCTACCAGGCTCCTCTGTCCATGGGATTTTCCAGGCAAGAGTATTGGAGTAGGGTGCCATTGCCTTCTCCGTGAATTATCTCTACCTCCCTCCAAAATGCCCCTTCTTTTGCTTTGGTAGCTCTTAAAAGTTTTCTAAATCTGTGAGACTGCTTCTGTTGATAAATTAGTTCATGTATATCCACTTGTACATTCTCCCTGTAAGTGATAGCAAATACTGTTTGTCTTTCTCTCTCTGAATTAGTGTGATCATGTTCCAGTCCATCCATGTTGCTGCAGATGGCATGATTTTAGTCTTTTTTATGGCTGAGTAAATAGTTCATTGAATATGTGTAGCACATTTTCAGTCCACTAACCTAGACAACATATTAAAAACAGAGACATTCTTTTGCCAACAAAGGTCCGTCCAGTCAAAGCCATGGTTTTTCCAGTGGTCATGTATGGATGTGAGAGTTGGACCATAAAGAAAGTTGAGTGCTGAAGAATTGATGCATGTGAACTGTGGTGTTGGAGAAGACTCTTGAGAGTTCCTTGGACTGCAAGGAGATCGAACCAGTTCATCCTAAAGGAAATCAGTCCTGAATATTCATTGGAAGGACTGATGCTGAAAGCTGAAGCTCCAATACTTTGGCCACCTGATGTGAAAACTGACTCATTGGAAAAGACCCTGATTCTGGGAAAGACTGAAGGTGGGAGGAGACGAGGACGACAGAGGATGAGATGGTTGGATGGCATCACCGATTCAGTGGACGTGGGTTTGAGTAAACTCTGGGAGCTGGTGATGGCCAGGGAGGCCTGGCGTGCTGCGATCCATGGGGTCAGAAACAGACCTGACTGACCTGCGGATGGACGTGTTTGTTCTTTCCATGCTTGGCTATTAATCACAGGGCCATGGAGGACTGCATGTGTCTTTTTGAAGATGATTTTGTCCAGATATGGGCCCCAGAGTGGGAATGCAGTGTCTTAAGCTAGCTGTTTTGTCATTTTGAAAGGAACCTGCATCGATCAGTTAGTTCAGTCACTCAGTCGTGTCCGACTCTTTGCGACCCCATGAACAGCAGCACGCCAGGCCTCCTTGTCCATCACCAACTCCCAGAGTTTACCCAAACCCATGTCCATCGAGTCAGTGATGCCATCCAACCATCTCATCCTCTGTCGTCCCCTTCTCCTCCTGCCTTCAATCTTTTCCAGCATCAGGGTCTTTTCAAATGAGTCAACTCTTCACATCAGATGACCAAAGTATTAGAGTTTCAGCGTCAGTCCTTCCAATGAATATTCAGGACTGATTTCCTTTAGGATGGACTGGTTGGATCTCCTTGCAGTCCAAGGGACTCTCAAGAGTCTTATCCAACACCACAGTTCGGAAGCATCAATTCTTTGGCGCTCGGCTTTCTTTATAGTCCAACTCTCACATCCATACATGACCACTGGAAAAACTATAGCCTTGACTAGATGGACCTTTGTTGGCAAAGTAATGTCTCTGCTTTTTAGTATGCTGTCTGGGTTGGTCATAACTTTCCTTCCAAGGAGTAAGCGTCTTTTAATTTCATGGCTGCAATCACCATCTGCAGTGATTTTGGAGCCCAGAAAAATAAAGTCTGCCACTGTTTCCATGTTTCCCCATCTATTTCCCATGAAGTGATGGGACCAGATGCCATGATCTTAGTTTTCTGAGTGTTGAGCTTTAAGCCAACTTTTTCACTCTCCTCTTTCACTTTCATCAAGAGGCTCTTTAGTTCTTCTTTACTTTCTGCCATAAGGGTGGTGTCATCTGCATATCTGAGGTTATTGATATTCCTCTGGGCAATCTTGATTCCAGCTTGTGCTTCCTCCAGCCCAGCGTTTCTTATGATGTACTCTGCATATAAGTTAAATAAACAGGTGGCAATCTACAGCCTTGACGTACTCCTTTTCCTATTTGGAACCAGTCTGTTGTTCCATGTCCAGTTCTAACTATTGCTTCCCGACCTGCATACATATTTCTCAAGAGGCAGGTCAGGTGGTCTGGTATTCCCATCTCTTTCAGAATTATCCAGAGTTTGTTATGGTCCACACAATCAAAGGCTTTGGCATAGTCAATAAAGCAGAAGTAGATATTTTTCTGAAACTAACTTGCTTTTTCAATGATCCAGCAGATGTTGGCAATTTTCTCTCTTGTTCCTCTGCCTTTTCTAAATCCAGCTTGAACATCTGGAAGTTCACAGTTCACGTACTGTTGAAGCCTGACTTGGAGAATTTTGAGCATTACTTTACTAGTGTGTGAGATGAGTGCAATTGTGCGGTAGTTGGAGCATTCTTTGGGATTGCCTTTCTTTGGGATTGGAATGAAAACTGACCTTTTCCAATCCTGTGGCCACTGCTGAGTTTTCCAAGTTTGCTGGCATATTGAGTGCAACACTTTCACAGCATCATCTTTGAGGATTTGAAATAGCTCAACTGGAATTCCATCACCTCCACTAGGGGTGTTCTCCATAGAGGCTGTTAACAATAAAACGTGTTCAGAAGCACCAGTTTTAAAGTTGTTGTTCTAGTTAATGGCCATAAGGTGGCAGCACTTCCTCACATCCCAGTCGGTGAACTGGGGCAACCTGAGTATTCGCAACGGTTCCCTGGTTGAAGAGTATAAAGTGCCAGAAGAGACGCCCATTGCCTTCTTGTCATTCCTTCTTGTCCCTTACTCTTCAGCCCTCAGACAGATCCCACCCACCTCCAAAGTGCTGTGCAGAGGCAGCTCTGACTGTTAGGTGTCAGGAGTGATTCTAAGGAAGGAGGCTGGAAGTGGGAACCCCACCACCAGCAGAGGTGAAAATACGGTGATTAATGGAAGCTCTTCCAGTCCAGAGCCGCCACCATTTATTGGGTGCAGCAGATGCGCTGCCGTCCCCAAAGGGCCTGACCGGGTGTGGAGCCTGTGGTCCCATCCAGAGGGGACTGGCACCTCGGATCTGGGGGGCTCATCTGCTGGCATGTCGTCTCCAGCTCCCACACCCGATTAGAGACCCACTTTGGGAGGCAAGCCCGCTCAGGGCCCAGGGACGGGGCCAAAGCGCAAGGGAAAACGAGGCATCTGTGTTATCGTTTATGTAATTTTCATTTTCTGATAGAGTTGTTTTACCATGTTGTATTTATTTGAGGGGCGCAGCAAGTTAATTCTATTATATATATACATGTATCTGGCTTTTTGGATTCTGATCCCATCTAGCTTATGACAGAGTTGAATAGAGCTCCTTGTTCTATCCTGTACATCCTTATTCATATGCTTCCTTCTGTCTGTCAAATCTGGAAGTGCGTATGGCTCAGTCCCAGCGTCCTAAACTATCTCTGCCCACCCCACGCTCTCCCTTTCCCTGGATAACTCTGAGTTTGTTGTCTGAATCTGCGAGTCTGTGTCTGTCTGGTAAATTACTTCATGTGTATCCATTTTTAGATTCCACCTCTAAGTGGTCTCATATGCGATTTGCATTTCTCTGTCCTACTTAGTGTGATCACCTTCACGCCCATCAGTGTTGCTGCAATTCGCATGCTTTCCTTCTCTCTGTATGACTGATAGCCCCTGGAATATGCATGGCACATCGTATGAATCCATCCCTCTGGGGAAGATCACTGTGGCTGTCCATGCCTTGGCTGTCTAAGCAGTGTGGTGTTGAACGTTCCGCTGCATGTGTTTTTTGGAAGGATGGTTTACCCGGATATAGGACCTGGAGTGGGGTTGCAGGATCTGACACCAGCTCTGCTTTTATTTTGTGAGGTACCTGCATGCGGTTCTCCATAGTGACTTTTTAGAGGTTTCCATTCCCAGCAGCAGTGTAGGAGGGTCCCCTTTTCTCCATGGGAGTCTCCATTTATTGTCATAGATTCACTGATGACTGGTGCTGGTGACCCTGGTTGTAGTTTTGGATTGCATTTTTCCAGTATATCACCCGTGCATTGCATCGTGGCCCCTTCTACATGCATTTCCCTTTGTTTCCTAGGTCGTGTGTGAACAAGTGTGGACTGTCCCGATAACCCTGAGGTAAATCTGTCCAGCTATATCGTTGCATTTGCCCCGAGTAGGGGTTAGTCCACTTAAAGGCACACAGTGAGATGAGGGTTGAAATGGGATTCAAGAGAAGGCCTCCTTGAGGTCAAGCACAGTGAACCACTTGGCATCTCCAGGAATCTGGACTAATACACTGTAAGCATTTGCCATAGGGGGTGTATCAGGTCACTGCCTCATTTACTGCTCTGAGGTTTTGTACCATTCGATATTCCCCATTTGGCCGAACAACAGGCAGAACAGGAGATTACAAGGAGACTGACAGGGTACTAAGAGGCCATGTTTTAAAAATTTATGAGAGGTTGTAAACCTTATTTTGCTTCCAACTTTATGCAGTCCTGTCTTTTGTTAGGATAAGTGACTTCTGGCTTAAGGCTAATTTTTACAGGTTGGACGCTTATGGCTTCCCCAGGAATTCCTTTGCCCCAAACTGCAGGGTTTACTGCATGTAGAATATGGCTGGGAACAGGTCCTTGTTCGTCCAACTGATTTGTCAGGAAAGTGGCTGCTCGGGGCCTAACTGTACTATGGCTCTGAGGGAGACGGGAAGGTGTCTCCCCAGTAGTGGGGCAGGACACCCCGACACAACCAGAAAGGCACATGAGGTCAAGCACTGTTCAGACTGTGTGGGTGAGTGAAAGTCACCCAGTTGTGTCCGACTCTTTGCGACCCCATGGACTATACAGTCCATGGAATTCTCCAGGCCAGAATACTGGAGTGGGTAGCCTTTCCCTTCTCCAGGGGATCGTCCCAACCCAGGGATCGAACCCAGGTCTCATTGCAATGCGGGAGACCTGGGTTCGATCCTTGGGTTGGGAAGATGGAGAAGCAAATGACAACCCACTCCACTCTAGTACTCATGCCTGGAAAATTCCGTGGACAGAGGAGACTCGTTCAAACTGAGAGGCCGAATAAAGAGACTGGTGTGAGGATTTCTGTGGACCCCGCTCATGGTACAGCTTTTGGAGGAAAGTGGCCCAATGTGAGAGGTCAGGACAGAGGAAGTGAGTCCCCTATCAACTGGAAAACTGATTTTCTTACCATGCACCTCAGGCACCACCCGGGGCTCCCCGGTGGAGACAGACACCTGCTGTGGGGGAGCCGCCGGAAGCCCTGGGCCACATCAGGTGTCAGCGTGGCCCTCTCAGGAACAAGACCCCCGCGCCCCTTCAGGACAGGGACAGCACCGTTTAGAACGACCTGTCTGTCTGCAGGCCGGCAGGGGCTGAGGGGCTCCTTCAGGCACTTCAGGGCCTGCGGGCTGGGTGACTTGCATTTGAAGCATTTCCCTGGCTGGTTTTACCTCCTGACAGATGGTGAAACTTCCTTGCCCCTTTGGGTTGTCCTGAGGTCACAAGGCATGGCTGACAGCTATGACCATCAGTTTCGCTTGACCCCTGGCCTCTATGTTTTCACGTTGGGTTCTCTCTTCCTCCTCAGCTTATTCTCGATTATTAATACCCCAACCGACATCTCTAGGAGTTGGGGCATCGGGGTTTGTGGTCCTCATTTAACTTCTGGAGACTGTGCCTAAAATGAGGAGCAGACTGGCTGATGAGGTGTCGTCCCAGCTGTATTGACTCTCAGGAGTAGATGCATCAGTATTTGTGAATATTCTAAAAGCCTGCACAAGGTGTCCCTGAAAGAGGGCTGAATTTTTTTTTTCATGTCTTGGATCACTGCTTTAACCTTTTCATATTAACTGGCTTCTGATACACTTTCCCGATCCTTCTATACACACTGAGTTGTGAGCTTCCTGGCTTCTGTTCCCCCCTGAGAGCTGCAATTCCAGTGGGGCGCCTGACTGGGACTCCGTCTCCACTCATAACAAAATGCCTGGGTTGGTCCCTTGCCGGGAGCCAGCTCGCGAGATCTCACCCATGACAAGGTCATGAGGAGAAGACCTGACAAGCAAGGTAAATCAGGACTTCAGGGATTTTGAAAAGCTGCCCCGGCACTCACCTTAAAGATGATCTCTGTCTTTCTGATGCTTGCTGTATTAGACTACTCCCTAATTTCTGTGACACGGGCAGAAAGCCTTCCCCGATCTCTCTCCAAACAGAATCAACTTAGAACTTTAATCAATATGTCCCCCGGACGGTGGTATCCTATAAGATTATCAAGGATGAAAGGAGTGTTTCAATTTAGACCCCTTTGCTGGCATTCTAGCCTGCTTGGCAAATACATACTAATGCACATGACTACTCACAACACCTTAATCATAAACAGCATAAAGGACCTGATCACACAAAAGGCCCTAATAGGCACAGAACCCTTCAGGGGTGAGGAAGCCCTATTAGAGAACACAAAAATATTATTCTAAAAGTGGTTATAGCTAAAGATTTAGAAAAATAAGAGTTTAGCCCTAGTGTGGAAACAATAAGATAATTGTTCATTTTAACCAGGAATGCTAAACAGGGGTTGCCTCACCGGAGCTGCAGAGTCTTTGTGTGGTAAACCTTTTAGATAAATTTAACTGATAACTTCTGCAAAAGGACTGACCTTTGTGTTAACAGGATTGTATTTCTACTATGTTGCAACCTGCTGTACCATGAGACTGCAACTTTTTTGTTTTCTGTTAAGCTCAAGGCAAAATGGAACAATAAAGAATAGATTATGGAAAACAGCTTTGCCTTCACCTAGGTCATAAAATGACAATAGGCCCCAAGGTCAGAAGATAATGTACAAAAATCTACTATGGAAAAAGACTCTCATAAACAAAGAAGTATGCAGAAAACATCCTGGTTTCATGAAGGACAAGCTGATGTAATGTTAAACTAACTCTGTGTGTTTATCTTCCCCTTAGAAATGTACTAACTTAGGGTATAAGAGCTACAGTGAAAAATAAAGCACCGCCAGACCTTGCTGCACACCCCAGTCTGGTGTCTCTCTCTCTCTCTCTCTCTCTCTCTCTCTCTCTCTCTCTCTCTCGCCAACACCGTTCATCCTGGGGGTACCCCTGAATCCTGCTGAGGCTGGACCCCAGCAGTCCCTGGCAAGCTGGTCAGCGTATGCCCTGGACTGCTGCCCAGGTTCTTTGTTTTTCCTCAGGACTACAGCAAGTGGAGTGGACTATTAGGACATCCTTCCAAGTTCAGTCACAGGCCAGAGTTAGAGCCAGAAACCCTTCAGCAAACTTACTAGAGTCCTCAGAGAACCGGCCCAGTCTCTGCATTGGGCTAAATCAGTTCAGGAAAAGGGCACATGTACTCTGATTGCCTCTTTGCTATTTACCACTTCCCTAAGAGAGCATGGGCTTCCCTGGCGGCTCAGACGTTAAAGAATCCACCTGCAATGTGGGAGACCCGGGTTCGATCCCTGGGTGGGCAAGATCCCCTGGAGGAGGGCATGGCAACCCACTCCAGCATTCTGGCCTAGAGAATTCCAAGGACAGAGAAGCCTGGCAGGCTACATTCCATGGGGTCGCAAGGAGTCGGACATGACTAAGTGCTCAACACTTTCACTTTTTCTTTAAGCGAGCATATTGCCCTGATCCTGGGTGATAAGAAGTTCCACTACAAGTTACCCAGAGGACTAGTCTCTCCCCTCTGGGGTCACGGAGGGCATAAAGGGACGCAGGGAGATGGAGTTTGGGACCCACCAGAAGGATCTGGGGAAGTACGTGGCTCTGGAGAAGCAGGGGAGACTTGGTTTCTCCCACCCCTGAGAGCTGGGGAAGGTTAGAAGGAGATCATTCCCCAGGCTTTTTGATTATGGCAACCTTGTAGAGCAGGGTTTTGGTAAAGAACCACGAATGCCTGAACATAGAGAACCTCAGTCCATTCTCCCATCTTGGGACAGTAAAATCCAACTGTAATACAACAGTATTAGAATTGAGAAAAAGTGAAAGTGTTAGTCGCTCAGTTGTGTCCAGCCCTTTGCGACCCTATGGACTATAGCCCGCCAGGCTCTTCTGAGCTTGGAATTCTCCAGGCCAGAACACTGGTGTCTGCGCAGTGTGGGTGAGCCCCCCACCTCTGCGTCGCCTGGCAGGGGAGCCACGTCGGCCAGTGTGGGCAGGGCTCACAGGCTCAGAGAGTGATGTTGTGGTTGCCCGACGCCCACTCTCCGGAGGAGAGGACAGAGGAGAGGGAGAGGGGCAGAGGGGAGGGCAGAGTGTCTCCTTGAAGGAGACTCCCGCGGGCCTGGGGCCAGGAAGGCCGCCTCACCAAACGTGGCAATGAAGAACAAGGCGTCCAGGCGGCCACTCGTCACCCACGGGGAGGCTGCAACCAGGGCCCTGGAGATGCCCTCCCTGGAAGGGGACAAGTGCCCCACGATTGGCATCGCCAAGGCTGACTCCAGCCAGGGCTCTTGGCCTTCCCCAGTGACGGGACACTGACAGAGGCCGGGAGGAAGTTCGGGTGGGGCTTTACCAGGGCCTACTGCGGCAGGAGGGCTGAGGCCACAGAACAGGCCCTCGGCCCGCTCTCCCAGGGGGGCCACTGGTCCCGTGTTGGGGGAGCCAGGGGGTGGCTTAGGGGGTTGCCTGCCTCTGGGGGGCACGCACTGTACTCGTCTGCTCTTGACACCCTGTTTTTTATCTCAGGTCTCCAGAGTGTCAGGGTTTGGGGGTCTTTTTTGGTATCTTTTTGTCCAGAATTTGCCCATTGCCCCCTACACACAGTTACTTTTAGCCCCTTATAGTTTCCTTGTGTTTCGTTCCTCAAGGAGACCTCTGTCCAGGTGCCAGCCTGTCTCACTGTTGTTACCACCACGAACCGGTCTGGGGGTAGCTGCTGTTGTCATTTGACCTCTGTGCACCCTTGACCTCCTGAGACCACAGAGGGGCCATGCTGACACCCTCACCAGCTTAACCCCCTTGAGGTCACGTTTTCCCATCCACTCCTCTGGGTGGTCCGCTCCCCCAGTGACAAGTCTTTGTCTTCGCAGGGCACCCGTCAGCGGCCTCTTCCTTCCCCAGGCCTGGCCATCCTGGACCCACTCTTCAGGCTGCCTTGTACCCAGAAGCCAGGCCCACCCCGAGGCTGGTCCTCAGCACGGCGGAAGCCAGGCTTGTGCTAACATTACCTGGTCTGTTGTCCGGAGCAAGATGACCTGAAGCCACTGCCCCCCAGGCCTCCGGCTGTGCCCACGCCAGGATGCCCCCGAATCGCAGGGTTCCCCGCTCAGCCCTGCTCTCTGTCCACTGCCACACGCGCTGCCCTGCCTTTTGTCTCTCTCAGTAACCTCAGCAACCCGTGGAGCACAGAAGGCCTCCCCGCACTGAGCCCCAAACTCAGAGGAGAGGTGTCGGTGTCGGTCCCAGACAACCTGCACTCACTGCTTGAAGTGGTTTTCGGGGTGTGGAATCCCCAGTTTTGAGGCAGGCACAGGCAATCCTCAGGGGTTTTGTTAGGCTGGAGGCAGGAAGAATGGGGCAAACGCCGGAAGAAACTAGAACAGATACAGGGAAGCGGAAGGAAGTGACCCTGGATCCTGGCAAGATGATGTCTCAACTGCCAGCCACCAGTGACAGAGGGAAGCTCGGTTCCTCTGAAGTTCTGAAAGCAATTCAGGCGGGAGCTGTGAATGGGCAGAACTCCATCCGAGGCTTCTAAGTGGGGGTTTCGGCTTCTGGGCAGCTCCACCCAAATTCTCCTCCCTGTTAGCATGAGGCTCATTTACTTTTTAAAAAGCAGATAATGCTACTCCTTATTTAAAGCCCTGCTGTGGCTTCTCACAAAAAAGCAAGAGGATTGCTTTCAGAACTTCAGAGGGACCGAGCTTCCCTCTGTCTGTCACCGGTGGCTGGTTCCAGAAAAACATCTATTTCTGCTTTATTGACTATGCCAAAGCCTTGGACTGTGTGGATCACAATAAACTGTGGAAAATTCTGAAAGAGATGGGAATACCAGACCACCTGACCTGCCTCTTGAGAAACCTGTATGCAGCTCAGGAAGCAACAGTTAGAACTGGACATGGAACAACAGACTGGTTCCAAATAGGAAAAGGAGTACGTCAAGGCTGTAGATTGTCACCCTGCTCATTTAACTTATATGCAGAGTACATCATGAGGAACGCTGGGCTGGAGGAAGCACAAGCTGGAATCAAGATTGCCCAGAGGAATATCAATAACCTCAGATATGCAGATGACACCACCCTTATGGCAGAAAGTGAAGAAGAACTAAAGAGCCTCTTGATGAAAGTGAAAGAGGAGAGTGAAAAAGTTGGCTTAAAGCTCAACACTCAGAAAACTAAGATCATGGCATCTGGCCCCATCACTTCATGGGAAATAGATGGGGAAACATGGAAACAGTGACTGAGTTTATTTTTTCGTGCTCCAAAATCACTGCAGATGGTGATTGCAGCCATGAAATTAAAAGACGCTTTCTCCTTGGAAGGAAAGTTATGACCAACCCAGACAGCATATTAAAAAGCAGAGACATTACTTTGCCAACAAAGGTCCATCTAGTCAAGGCTATGGTTTTTCCAGTGGTCATGAATGGATGTGAGTTGGACTGTAAAGAAAGCTGAGCGCTGAAGAATTATGCTTTTGAACTATGGTGTTGGAGAAGACTCTTGAGAGTCCCTTGGACTGCAAGGAGATTCAACCAGTCCATCCTAAAGGAGATCAGTCCTGGGTGTTCATTGGAAGGACTGATGTTGAAGCTGAAACTCCAATACTTTGGCCACCTGATGCAAAGAGCTGACTCATTGGAAAAGACCCTGATGCTGGGAAAGATTGAGGGCAGGAGGAGAAGGGGACTACAGAGGATGAGATGGTTGGATGGCATCACCGACTCGATGGACATGGGTTTGGGTGGACTCCGGGAGTTGGTGATGGACAGGGAGGCCTGGCGTGCTGCTGTTCATGGGGTCGCAAAGAGTCGGACACGACTGAGCAACTGAACTGAACTGTGTCTTCTCATATTTTCTCATAGGAACAGGCCCAGCTAGTACCGGCACTTCCAGCCTCATGGAGCCTGTCCTCTGCTCCGAGTGTCTGCTCCCAGATATTCCACCAACATGTAAAGATTTCAAGGGCAGAAGGCCCCGTCACAGCGTCCTCTTGTTCCCCAGCATGTCCGGGCAGTGCCTTCGCTCCCTTGGTGCTCACATCTTTTTGGCATGAATGAATGTCTCCACGTCCACTGCCATGATTTGCGTCAAGAGCCACAGTCCCGACGTCTCCTGGGCTTTACGCTCCCATAAGTCCTCCTGTGCCCATCTCTGGGTTCTTTCACGAGTCTCTAACCTTTGGAGATGTGCCTTGGCTTGTGTGTTGCGTTTTAACATCCTGACTGTCCTTTTAAAACGGAGAGAGGGTGGGCTCTCCTTTAGTCAAATGTGTCGCACATGGCACGATTCAGCGAGTGTCCGGGGCAGAGGGTGGCCGCTCTTTGGGGCAGGAGGAGGGCGGACCTGCGGAGAAGATGGTCACCAGCACCCAGCCGAGAGCTGGGACACAGGGTGCAGGGGCCCAGCCGTGTTCCCCTGACCGCGCTCAGCACCACGAGTTTCTTTCTCCAAGACACCAGGGCTCAGGCCCGATGGAGTCGGAAGACGGTTGCGTGGATACCAGGTCCCGAGAGTCCACTGTCGCTCAGCCAGCAGGACCTGGTTTCAAGTAAGGGGTTGAGCCAGACATGGCCCAGGAGGGCACAGCGCCCTGACTGCCCACACCAGCTGCCCGGCTGGGAACAGGGCTGTGTGTTGGTCACTCAGCTGAAGAAATGAGGACGGACTGTGCCCGAGAGGTTAGAACGTGAGAGGAGATGGCAGGGCCGCCGGGATAAACCTCCAGCGACACCGCACCAAGCCAAGCCTCCTGGGGAGGACCCCTGTCTCACATCTCAGAGTCACTAAGCTCTGTCCCCGTCTGACCAGTCCTGAGACCAACAGGAGAGTGAGGCCAATTCCACACAGCCAGGCCAGCTTTATACCACGAAGAGGATCCCAACTTTGGATTTACAGAGCATGAAACAATGTGGAAAAATTAAAATACTTAAGCACTCTAGTTAGGAAAAAGGTATCTATGGAAATGGAAAACAAATGTCTAATTAAAATCAGTGGAGTAAAGGTCACAGGGCCAGGTATGTGGATGTGGGCCTTGGAGTCAAGACAGTAGTTTGTTGTGGAAACTATCTGTCCCTCTTGGCCTGCAGCTCACCAGTGAAAAGACAGCTCCTGCTCCCAGCCTGCTCTGAGGTTGGTGAACACAGCCCTATGCCCAGGCAAAGAACTCAATCTTTAGGAGGAGGTTCCTCTAAAACCAGTCTGCTGTATGAGAATCCCAGGGCACTTAGAAAAGAAGACATGATGAGCTCTGATCTGGATTTCTAGGGCCTTGGGAGCAAACAGCTCATGGTAGGACAGTCACCCTTTTGGTCATCTGTGCAGCTATAAAGGTGGTTATGTTGAACTTTCTCAAAGCACTGTAATTTGCTCATTTATAGTAATAATAACCTTGGCATTCCCTGCACTTTTTCCAATGGTATTTCTGTCTTTATTAGTCTTTTTTTAAGGTTGCATCATGTGAGCAGTGACTGTCAGATATGCGCTCTTGGGAACACAGGCTAAGGGCACAGCACAGCAGCTGGCTGCTGCCCAGGGTGACGGAGCCATCCGCCTTGTGCTGTGGACCGTGTCCGCTTTCATGGGTTATGGTGGTGTTCCACCAGAAACAAATGTCAGCGACCAAGGAATGCATGAAAAATCTCCATTTTTATTTCAGAGAATGCTATTCTCCAGACCTGTAAAATGCTATACAAATTAACAGCTTTTAGATTTTAATTTTACAAAATTTGCCATGCACACACACGCACACACACTCTCCCCACCCCATCTGTCCTGGTGTACACAACACACATACTCTCCCCACTCCATCTGTCCTGGTGTACACACACGTACACACAGTCCCCCACCCCATCTGTCCTGGTGCACACGCACACACACTCTCCCCACCCCATCTGTCCTGGTGCACACACACACACACACACACACACACACACACACACACTCTCCCCACCCCATCTGTCCTGGTGCACACACACACATACTCTCCCCACCCCATCTGTCCTGGTGTACACACACACACACACACACACACACTCTCCCCACCCCATCTGTCCTGGTGCACACACACGCACACACAGTCCCCCACCCCATCTGTCCTGGTGCACACACACGCACACACAGTCCCCCACCCCATCTGTCCTGGTGCACACGCACACACACTCTCCCCACCCCATCTGTCCTGGTGCACACACACACATACTCTCCCCACCCCATCTGTCCTGGTGTACACACACACACACACACACACACACACACTCTCCCCACCCCATCTGTCCTGGTGCACACACACGCACACACAGTCCCCCACCCCATCTGTCCTGGTGCACACGCACACACAGTCCCCCACCCCATCTGTCCTGGTGGCATTTGCCCCTGCACGCTCTCTTTTCCATGGATTATGTTCTAGCTGTGGTACATCTTTACCATAGTTTATTCAATGATTCTCTTACCAATGGTCATTCATATTGTTTCCTTTTGTCCTTACCAAAAAATACAATATACATTGATAAATATACAGTTTAAGGTGCTGGCACTTTTTTTTCTTAGGGATGGATTCCCAAAAGCAAGTCTGCTGGGTTGGCCCTTGAACAACAGGGGATAAAGGCACAGACCTTTAGTGTAGTTGAAATCCCAAGTATAACTTAAGTCGGTCCTTTGCATTCAAGGTTCTGCATTCACAGATTCAACCAACAGAGGACTGGAGTACATACTCACTGAAAAAAATCTGTGGATAAATGGACTTGCACATTTTAAACCAGTGCTGTCCAAGGGTCAACTGGATGTATGTTCTTGATGTTAAAAGACAGAGTCATAATTATCTCCAAGGAGGCTGTCACAATTTATATTTCTAACAGCAGTGTATGAAGTGACCCTCTTCCGCGGCTTCCTTGCCATTAGATGACAGTTTAGAAAGACAAGACTTACTGGACTATGGATATTCTGACAGATTTGTTCAGAAAATCACTCATGTTCATATACAGTCACAGCACATCAATAATCTCCAAAAATAACTACAAGAAAGAAAGGCCAGTTACAGCAGCCATTTGCTGAATCAACACATGATCTGTGATGAATAAGGAGAGGAACTTGTGAATTTGAAATGAGGCCTAAAATGGTATTTGAGTTATGCAAAAATAAGAAATTTTTTTAGGTTAATAAAGTGTTTGTGAGTCTTTAAAAGAAACACATAACTTACATAAGTCAGATTCCATAGGAAAATGCTTTTGGTTGATGACAGTGAGACTCATGGAAGTAGAATTATCTCCTTTAAGTAGAATTCTGCAAAAGTTTATTTCTAAAGTGGACTATGCATATGGGGGCTTTAAAAAGCAATATAAGACATTTATTGACAGTTACTTAAAATAAATTATTTCTCTAAGTCTCTGAAATGTGACACTTGAACTACACATGCATCCTATTTGTTGCAAGACAATGTATAAAATATTAAGAGAAATAGGGAAACACAGGAAAATACAAGTGGTTCCTGGGTTACACAGTATTTTGGTAAGACATGCATTTGTACATAAACACCCCAGTGAAACACAGGCACACGACCGGTGCGGCTTTCTTTACAGTTCATGCTCCGTGTTGCACACTGCCTCCTTTTCACTCTCTTCAGTTTCCCAGTTATCTCACACTTGCATACTTATGTGTCAGTAATACTTCTGGGAAGTCTTCAGCAAACCCAGAAGGCTAAACTGTCTTCTGTTGACTGACAAGGCAACTCAGTAACAGTGTGCCCACAAGAGGAGATAACGTGTGCTCTCTGGAATGCATCCTGGATTGAAAGGTACTGAAAAATATGTGACGCTCAGGATTGAAAATTGTGTTTGGATGTCCTAATTATTAGGACAAGAATGTCAAACTCTCAGTGTCTGTTAAATTTACATGTGCGGATCTAAAACACATTGCTTTTTGTGTGTGTGTGTGTGGCATATTCTTGCACACAACCACTGAATCCGTAGAGTGCTGTCTTTAGCTCCTTTATGCGGCCCAGAATACTTCATTACTGAATAATTCACTCAGGATTTCTAAAAGCTCACTGTAATACAGGTAAGTTTGTCTATTTACAGTTGGATATATTCTGGTACATATTGTTTACCTGGGTATCATACCTAACTGTTGGTACAATATTGTTCTTAGGGGACCCCGTTTTTACACATTTGAGTTGACAGATTGCAGTAAGAGTTCCCATGTTCCTTCAGCACCTTGGTGAGGTTCCTCGCCGTGGGACAGGTTCTCCTTGGTACAGGTGGGCTGCAGTGTCAGGGTCTGTCCCCAGTGTGAACTCTCTGATGGACACTGAGTCGGGACTTCCTGCTGAAGGCTTTCCCACACTCAGCACACTCATACGGTTTCTCTCCCGTGTGGATTCGCAAATGTAATCTAAGAGTTGACCTCTGGCTGAAAGTTTTTCCACACTCAGTGCATTCATAGGGTTTTTCTCCAGTGTGAGTTCTCATGTGTATAATGAGTTGTGAGTTCTGGATAAAGGATTTTGCACATTCGCTGCACTCATAGCGTTTCTCCCCTGTGTGAATTTTCTGGTGTATAATGAGATTTGATTTCTTGAAGAAGGTTTTTGCACATTCATTACACTCATAGGGTCGTTCTCCAGTATGAATTCTCTGGTGTGTGGTAAGTTCAAATTTCTGGGCAAATGTCTTGCCGCACTCGCTGCATTCATAGGGCTTCTTCTCCATATGTGCTCTCTGGTGTACAATGAGGTTTGACTGATGCGTGAATGCTTTTCCACATTCCAGACATTCAAAGGGTTTCTCCCCAGTATGAATTCTCTGATGTTTAATGAGGTTTGCTTTATGGGAGAAGGTTTTCTTACACACATTACATTCGTAAGGCTTTTCTCCAGTATGTATTCTTTTATGACTAATGAGGAGCGATTTAAACGAGAAAGCCTTGTCACAATAATTACAGATAAACGGCTGCACCAAGTTCCTAATTTTCTGGTGTTTAAAAATGGCTTCTTTATGGCTGAAGGCTTTCCCACTTTTATTATATTCCGAGTATTCCACTCCAGGATGGGTTTTCTCTTGTTTCAGATAGAAGAGTGCTTTTCCAAATCCATTACAGTCATCTGCTTTCTTTCTTATATAGTTCCTATTGCTAGTAAGTAAGTCTGAATTATATCTCAAAGTTTTTTCATATAAGTCATATTTATAGGGTACTTGTCTTAAAGAAACAAAGTCTGCACTAAGGTTAAATGTTTTTCCAAAGAAATTATTATCTCTTTCTTCGATTGTGGTTTGGTCCTTAAAGATTACAAACGGTCTCGCCTGCTCATCTGGGCTTCTGTGGTCTGTCTCCATCTGGTCATCAGCCTTCCATACCTCTAGGAAAGAGCACATGAAATACTGTCAACCTTTTCACCATAATGTTACAGAATGTGAAGCTCCACAAATGTTCCACTGCAGGGCTGTCTCTTTCTTTAGTTTGGGATCCAGTCTTTCAGTATAAAAAAGTCCCCAGTTCCAAGGTTTCCTAGTTCTTAAACAATGAAAGAAAAAGACAAAGCCTGTGGCAAAATGGACACAGACAACACCCCAGGTTACAAAACGGCCTTAAAAGTGGGTAAAGTGAAATAAAAACAACTGATGTGGGAAGGCTGGCAATTCCAGAGACAAATGAGACTTGGTGTCCTCAAGGACACCAGCTGACACAGAACAAGATATTAAGTAGATGTTAAGGGAAAAAAACCAGACAGATCTAAGTTGAGCAGCCAATGCTGAGACTCTTAACTGTGGTCAGATGGGTGCCACATCAACACACTCAAGGCTCTTTCCCCTTTCCTCTCCTCTGTTCCTCTAGCAAGTTTACCAGTAACTCCTAAAGGCAACATTCTCACAGGTTTGCAGACAGAATCCTATGCGGAGCTCCAAATCTCCAAAGTCAGATTTTTGCAAGTTGGAAGGCAAAATCCAGAAACTCATATATTCTGTAGAAAATATAAAAGGGATCCAAGATCCTTTGGACAGAATCACTCAATGCTACTGCTGGGTGCACTATTTTTTTTCAATCAAAGTTGTTGGCGAAAGTGTTTCTATCATTATATCTTATTTTTCTCCTTTCATGTGTTTAATTTCTTTCTCAAACCAGTCTAAGTCCCTGCTTTTATTCCAAGGAATCTCAAGGATCAAATTTACCTGACCTCCATCTATGCTGTACGAACCTTTACTTTCATCTCTGTATTACTGGATATTCCTGACCCTTGGGATCCTGAGGTCATTTGTGTCACTCTTGTACTGAAAAATGCGTATTTTCCTTGAGGCTATATTCCAATTCCCATGACCTACAATATAGAAGTCACCATTCTGGCTAGATGACAATACTAATGAAAGAGAAACTAATTGTGAAACAAAGGTTTAAAACATGCTAGGAAAGAATCAAGGCTTGAGTATGAGAGGCCAATAGATATAAAAATGAAACAGGAAAAGAGCTAAGCAGGAAGAGACTGATGTTTGGAGGCACGACTCAAGATATGAGGTACACAAGTCATCTGTCCTCAGCTTTCTCTAAAGGTTTAGGGATTTGAAAAACAGATTTCTAAACAATACTTCAAAGGTACCAACCCATTCATAATCTCTAGGATATCACTTCCACTGGCTTCTATAAGATTCTCCTTCCCACCTTCCACATTTTTCCTAGTATGTTCCTTTTTTGGGGGTGGGGGAGAATTTGGCTTATAATGGGTCTTAGTGATGCATGGGGGATCTAGTTCCCTGACCAGGGAGTGAACCCGGACCCCTTGCATTGGGAACGTGGAGTCTTGGCCACTGGACCATCAGAGAAGTACCTCCCTAGAAAGTTCTGACTGGAAATTCTAACTCTGATACCCACAACTATTCTTCCTGACCCAGCTTGAAAATCTGGTTTGATAATATTAGAGACCTTGATAATGGAACATCACTCCTAACTACTTGGACTTGTGAAAGCCTGAAAATAAAGAAGGCAGAACTTCAGAGTCTGCACTACCTCAGCTTTAATACATGAAGCTTGAGACCAAAACCACCTAGTAATTCAGAAGCTTGTAATCTTGGGTAACTGAGAGAGGACCCAAACCCTGAATCAAACCCGAAAGCTGTCCTTACCCACTGACAGTAAGTTGCTGTAATTCTCTAGCATCACGTCCATGTAGAGGATCCTCTGAGAGGGGTCCAGTTGCTCCCATTCCTCCTGGGTGAAGTCCACAGTCACATCGGTGAATGAAACTGATCCCTGAAATGGCATATTGCTATTTATTCTGATATGATCAGCATTTGGTGATGCAGGAAGGACACATAAAAACATACTCTATGTTGTAAAAGAATCATCTTTAAAATTTACATATGACACCAACTGTAAAATTTCATTGTTTTGTCATGCCTCCAAAAATACCTTTATAATAGTTAAAGCATTTATTCAGATTCCAATAAATTCCAGCATTATTATGTTTGGCAGACATTAAGATTAAATATTAATATGCAGTATTTAATGCTACCAGTTAGTGGTGTTGCTCGTATACGCATTACTTTCATGGTCTCAAACTAGACAATATTTAAAGAGTTAAAGCTCTGAATATTTAAAGGCAGAATATGAAATTCCAATTACAAGATAAACTATGAAGCATGGGTAAAGATCTCTCTACCACATCCACACCATGAAAAAGGCAGAAAAGTAAAAACTAACACGTGAGACTACAAACTAAAAGGCTTCTGCCCAGCAGAGGAAACCGTCAACAGACGAAAACCTCGTCAGACACGAGCTGCAAATAATCTACCAAATGAGAGGAGATACTTGCAAGTCACGCATCTGATGAGGGGTGAATTTAGCAGGAAAAAACGCCAATATGATTAAAAAGACAGGCAGAGGAAACAGACATTTTTCTGAAGACATACAAATGGCCAACAGGTACATGAGGTGTTCAGAATCACTATTCATCAGGGAAATGTGAATCAAAATCACAGTGAAATAGCCATTCTTACAGGTGTGGTGCCTATATATATATATATATATATATATATATATATATAAAGACATAACTATTTACACATCCTTTACATTGTACACGGCACTTTAAGTTATCTCAGTTCAGTTCAGTTGCTCAGTCGTGTCCGACTCTTTGCGACCCCATGAACAGCAGCACGCCCGGCCTCCCTGTCCATCACCAACTCCCGGAGTCCACCCAAACCCATGTCCATCGAGTCGGTGATGCCATCCAACCATCTCATCCTCTGTAGTCCCCTTCTCCTCCTGCCCTCAATCTTTCCCAGCATCAGGATCTTTTCCAATGAGTCAGCTCTTTGCATCAGGTGGCCAAAGTATTGGAGTTTCAGCTTCAGCATCAGTCCTTCCAATGAACACCCAGGACTGATCTCCTTTAGGATGGACTGGTTGGATCTCCTTGCAGTCCAAGGGACTCTCAAGAGTCTTCTCCAACACCATAGTTCAAAAGCATCAATTCTTCAGCGCTCAGCTTTCTTTACAGTCCAACTCACATCCATTCATGACCACTGGAAAAACCATAGCCTTGACTAGATGGACCTTTGTTGGCAAAGTAATGTCTCTGCTTTTTAATATGCTGTCTGGGTTGGTCATAACTTTCCTTCCAAGGAGAAAGCGTCTTTTAATTTCATGGCTGCAATCACCATCTGCAGTGATTTTGGAGCACGAAAAAATAAACTCAGTCACTGTTTCCATGTTTCCCCATCTATTTCCCATGAAGTGATGGGGCCAGATGCCATGATCTTAGTTTTCTGAATGTTGAGCTTTAAGCCAACTTTTTCACTCTCCTCTTTCACTTTCATCAAGAGGCTCTTTAGTTCTTCTTCACTTTCTGCCATAAGGGTGGTGTCATCTGCATATCTGAGGTTATTGATATTCCTCTGGGCAATCTTGATTCCAGCTTGTGCTTCCTCCAGCCCAGCGTTCCTCATGATGTACTCTACATATAAGTTAAATAAGCAGGGTGACAATCTACAGCCTTGACGTACTCCTTTTCCTATTTGGAACCAGTCTGTTGTTCCATGTCCAGTTCTAACTGTTGCTTCCTGAGCTGCATACAGGTTTCTCAAGAGGCAGGTCAGGTGGTCTGGTATTCCCATCTCTTTCAGAATTTTCCACAGTTTATTGTGATCCACACAGTCCAAGGCTTTGGCATAGTCAATAAAGCAGAAATAGATGTTTTTCTGAAACTAACTTGCTTTTTTGATGATCCAGCAGATGTTGGCAATTTGACCTCTGGTTCCTCTGCCTTTTCTAAAACCAGCTTGAACATCTGGAAGTTCATGGTTCACATATTCCTGAAGCCTGGCTTGGAGAATTTTGAGCATTACTTTACTAGCATGTGAGATGAGTGCAATTGTACGGTAGTTTGAGCATTCTTTGGGATTGCCTTTCTTTGGGATTGGAATGAAAACTGAACTTTTCCAGTCCTGTGGCCACTGCTGAGTTTTCCAAATTTGCTGGCATATTGAGTGCACTCCCATTCCCCACCTGGCGTGAGGCAGGCAGGCAGGTGGGCATGCACACACTGAACTCCACCAGCTGGCTGGCTGGCGCGTGCGCATGTGTGGAGTTGTGGCATGTGGGATCTAATTCCCTTACCAGGGGTTGAACCTGGGCCCCCAGCACTGGGAGTGTGGAGTCTTAGCCACTGGACCGCCAGGGGAAGGAGAGTGCCGCAGAAGCACGGAGGCTGCGACGGACGGTGCAGAAGCTTAGTGGCCGAGAGGAGCTTAAGTTATCTAGAGATGATTTAAAGTATATGGGAGGATGTATGTGGGTTAGATGCAAATACCACGCCTTTTATATAAGGAACTCGAGCATCTGTAGACTTTGGTATCTAAGGGGGTCCTGGAACCAACTCCCCGAGGATACTGAGAGATGACTTATCACCGTGTTTATTTCAGTATAATTTACAAAAACCAAATATGCAAACAACCTGAGTATCCACTGATGGAATATCATTCAGGCATAAAGAAGAATGGAATCTTGCCATTTGTGACAACATGGACCTTATGCTACATGAAATAAGTCAGATAAAGATTTATGGTCTCAATTATGTGCACATTCTAAAAAAAAAACAACCACCACAACCATGTAGATACAGCGAACAGACTGGCTGCTAGACGCTAGATGGTAGAAGTAGGAAAGTTAGGTAAAAGGGGCCAAAAGGTACAAATTTCCCCTTAGAAAGTAAGTCAGATAATGTACAGCATGGTGACTGTGGTAATAATATTGTATTGCATGCTTGAAAGTTGCTGAGAACAGATCTTAAAAGTTCTTAGACTCAGGAAGTTATGTGTGTATGCTCAGTTGTATCCAACTCTCTGCAGCCCCATGGACTGTAGCCCGCCAGGCTCCTCTGTCTATGGGGTTTTCCAAGCAAGAAAAAGAGTGGGTTGCCATTTTCTCTTCCAGGGTATCTTCCTGACCTAGGGATCGAACCTGCATCTCTTGCATCTCCTGCATTGACAGACAGATTCTTTACCACTAGTGCCACCTGGGAAGCCCAGGAAAACTTAGAGGAAGTAAGAAAAAAATATGAGATAAAGATTCGAACACTACAAATGACCTAGTCATATTGCACAAATTTTCAGGTAACCCAGAAGTATTGTCTTACAACATCCTACAGGCATCTTTACCATGCGGCCTGGGAGCAGAGAATGCTGGTGGTAGGTCATCGATGCCTAGGATCAATATCACTGAGGTCAACAACCAAGATTTTCCCAGTAGTAAGTATTTATTCCTGTTTTCAGATCACTTCTGAAATTCGTTACAAAAACAGGAACACTGGTTAATTTCCCAAGGAATAAATTGAGTACAGAGGACCAAGATCAGTCTTCACCCTTAGAGGCAAGCTGTAGAGCCCTTGAGTCTAAACTTCGCTTCCTTTCACTGCATCTCAGCTGCTACCAACACTTCCTAACTCTGATTTCCTGTCTCTTAGTATTCTCATCTACTCCACATTATAAGCTAGCATGATTTTTCTAAAGTATAGCTCTAATTATAGGATCGGCTGGATCCTATAGAAACATCATCCATTATCTCTTAAACTAGTGACTAGCCCAGCGTTCAATCAACACATTTCAAACTCCTCCTCCACCCTCCTTCCCCTGACTCCTCTCTCTGCACAGATCCTCCCACTTGGATCAGGTCACAGATGGCTTAGATGGGACCTTCCATTATTTGAGTCCTTCCTCTTTTAAACCCTGGAGGACTTTGGTTGAAATACATGTGGCATGTATTTCAATCTGCTTTCTTAAAAAAAAACACAAAAAACCAAAAAACCTTATTTCTCTTACTGTCCCCATTAGATGTTATGATTTTCTAGACCAGAAATTGTTATCTCTGTATTTCTGTTAGCACGAACTACATGAGTACAAGTTAGGTACTCAAAGAAAATAACTTTGTATGAGTTAGAAAACTAGAGCTGTTTCTCCTTAGAAACAAAAGGAGACAAACATAGTATTTCAGGTTCATTTTTGATATAAATTTCTCAGGGCTGAGGTACACTGACTCAAAGATCTTCCTTCTCCATGAGACCCTCAACTTCTGTAGGTAACTTCACTGCAGACAGAGACAGAGGGAGGAAATCTGCCGGAGGTCCCCAAACCATGCAGCTGCGTGGGCCGAGAGCAGGTAGGAGGCCAGCGCGCCTTCAGAGCAGACGTCCACTAGAGGTCTCCTGCCCAGTCGGGGGCTTTGGCATCTGAGATGGCTGCTGTAACCTCACAGAGCGCCCAGAGAGAAGAAGCTGCTCAGCATGTGCTTCTGACTCTCTGGCCCAAACTGTGCTTCACAGAGGGGACAGAATCTTGCCGGCAGGACCCCACTGGGCACCTACAGCCTGACCAACAGGCACAGAGCCTGGACACTGCGGGAGGCTCGTTGTGCTCCGACGGCGTGTTCTCGCACCAGAGACAAGACTCTGGGCTCAGAAACTTACTGCTTGAGTCCTGGGCTGACAGCTGGAGGCCTGTGTGAGAGGACCTGGAACATGGAGCGGGTGGCCGTGACAGGGCGTGCGGGAGATCAGGTGCTGTTTGAAGGGTGGGCTAGTGCCCTCCCTCTCCAGAGTTCCCCCAAACTTCACTCTTTCCTTTTCATCTGAGCCTCTTCCTTCTGTCCACACACCTGTGACCTCAGGAGAATGGTCTCACTTCTGTATCACTTGAAAGATCCGTAATCACAGAATATATGCCCGAGCTATGTTCGGTGCTGGGACAAACACGAAGCTCCTAACGTGTGAAGCTGCAGGTCTCGGGGCGCTCTTGGTACTACAGGTCGGGGGCGGGAGGCGCTCAGCCACAGACAGTCCAGCCTTGGGGCCCGAGCCCACTGTGGCTCCAGGGATGTGACACCCGCCGGGATCAGTGAGGTCTAAGGGAATGCAGCAGGCATGTCTCTGTTTCTGAATTTAATTTTGGTTTTACACTGGTGAGTAGTTCACTTAAGATGCCACGTTCGCTAAGACTTCCCAGGCGGTCCAGTGGTTAAGATTTCGGCTTCCAGTGCAGGGGTGCGGTGCGACCCCTGATTGGGGAGCTAAGACCCCACACACCTTGCTGCCAAAAAAAAAAAAAAAACCCACCAAAACATTAAAAAAGCAAGTCTGTAACAAATTCAATAAAGATTTAAAAAATGGTCCACACCAAAAAAAAATTTTTTTTAAATGCTGTGGTTAAGTATTTAGCAACGCGATTCACTAACATACATGGGTATCTACATATTCCTGTGCTATACAGTAGGTGCTTAATGATCTCTTTTCTAGGGTGTATATGATAATTCCAACCCCCTAATTTATCTCTCTCCTCAACCCTTCCTCTTTGGTAACTATAAGTTTGCTTTCTACATCTGAGATTGTGTTTTGTAAATTATTTCATTTGTAGCAATTTTTAGATTTCACTGGGCTTCTCTGATAGCTCAGTTGGTAAAGAATCCACCTTCAATGCAGGAAACCCCAGTTTGATTCCTGGGCTGGGAAGATCCTCTGGAGAGGCTACCCACTCCAGTATTCCGGGGCTTCCTTTGTGGCTCAGCTGGTAAAGAATCTGCCCACAATGTGGGAAACCTGGGTTCGATCCCTGGGTTGGGAAGATCCCCTGGAGGAGGGAAAGGCTACCCACTCCAGTATTCTGGCCTGGAGAATTCCATGGCCTGTACAGTCCATGGGGTCACAAAGAACTGGACATAACTGAGCTACTTTCACTTAGATTCCACCTGTAAGTGGTATCATATTTGCCTTTATATGTTTGACTTACTTCACTATTATCTCCAGGTCCATCTGTGTTGCTGAAAATGGCATTATTTTATTTTATGGCTGCAGAATATTTCTACATCTTTATCCATTCATCTGTCAATGGACATTTTGCTACTGTAAACAGTGCTGCAGGGAATCTTGTGAGCATGTGCCTTTTCAAAGTGTGGTTTTCCCTGGACAGACACCCAAGAGTGGAACTACCGAATCGTCTGGCAGGTCTGTTTTTAGATTGTAAAGAAACCTCTATACTGATCTCCACAGTGACCGTTACCAAGTTTATATTCCCAACAGTGGCTTAAGAGGGATCCCTTTCTCCATGGCCTTTCCAGCATTTCTTGTTTGTAGACTGTGATGATGGCCATTCTGATTGCTGCGAGGGGATACCTCACTGGAGTGTTGATTTGTATTTCCCCAATAATTAGCAATGCTGAGGAGCTTTTCATGAGTAAAATTTACCTTTTGAATTTGGGTTCCTGAAAGTCTACCCTATTTGAAGTCGTTTGTGATTATCTACCCAAGACATTTTTTGAGGGCCCCTGTCATTTACAGCCCCAAAGGTCTGGTGATTATGAAGTGCCCCTAAGCACTGACTTTAAAGCTGTTTTTTAATAAGAAATGGCCAGAAGGTGGCAGGGTTTCTTCTTGCCCTGTTCTGGTTACTCAGGGAATGTGAGCCTGAGGGAGGGAAGGTCCTGTTCCTTGGTTACAAATTAGAGTGGGATGCACCTGACCAGACACCCAAGGGCCTGTGTCTCCTCCCTCTTACCCTTCATCTTCCAGACAGAGCCCTAGCCCTGAAAACCTCCTGTTATGGGTACTGTCATCGGAGGAGGGGGCGGCTCCAATGGGGCAGGTTGGAGATGGTCACCACCCCCCCCCACAGGAGAGGTGGCGATGAGGTGACCTTTCAGATCTCTTCCAGGCCAAAAGGGCCACCTTCCTTTGGTTGCCCAAGTCCTGTTTTGGCTGCCCCTGCACTTGGAAGACTGTGGTTCCACGCAGAGGGGACCAGGCACGACGGGTCAAAGGTGACACGTTTCTTGGTATATCTTCCCCAGCACCCTGCGTTTCATGACAGTCCAGCCTTGGGACCCAAGTCTGCTCAGGCACCAGGGATGTGACACAGCCTGGGTGAATGAGGCCCAAGGGAATATAGTAGGCATTTCTGTTTTTCTTTTTGAATTAACATTTATATTTTAAACTGGGGAATACTGTTTGTTCTGTGTACATCAACTTGACTCACATATTGACAGGTGCCTACACATTCAGTTTTGGACTTTTTTTCATCTAGGTAAGTACAGTGTGAGTACAGTAGGTCCCTGTCCATTAGCTCTTCTCCATATACAAGAATGTATGTGTATTCCAGCCTCCTAGCTTGTCCGTCAGCCCCATCTTTCCCCTCTGGTAACGATAAGTTTGTTTTCTATAGCTGTGACTCTTTCTTGTTGGTAAATTAGTTCATGACTACCAAGTTTTACATTTGACCTATGAATGACACCTTACGCTTGCCTTCTGAGTGTGACTTACATCACTCAGCAGCAGCATCTCCAGGTCCTTCCGTGCTGCTGCCAATGGCATCACTGACTCACGAGCCAGTAGTGTTCCACTGGCTTTATCTTTCTCTGTTCACCTACTGGTGGACAGTTTGGTGCTTCCACGCTTGGCAGCTGTCAGTAGTGTTACAGGGGGACTTCCTGGTGGTCCAGGGGCTCAGACTCTGAGCTCCTAATGCAGGGGGACCCGATTTGATCCCCAGCCAAGGAGCTAGACCCCACATGCTGCAGTGAAGACTGAGGATGCCTTGTGCCACAACTAAGATCTGGGGCAGCCAAATACATAAATACTTCTTAGCAACAGTGCTACAGAGAACCTAGGGTGCGTGTCTCTTCCAGTTGTGCTTTTTTCCTAGACACAGGTCTGGGAACGGAATTCCTGAATCATCTGGCAGTTCTATTCTTAAAATTTCTTTAAGATTTTTTTTTTTATGTGGACCATCCTTAAAGCCTTTATTGAATTTGTTACAATCGTCTTCTGTGTAATGTTTTGGTTGTTATTGCCACCAGGCATCTGGGATCCCAGCTTCCGACAAAGAGATCGAAGCGTCACCCTCTGCATTGGAAAGCGAAGCCTGAAGCATCGAACCACCAGAGAAGTACTTCTTCTAAGATTTTTAAGGAACCCCCACACTGATCTTTCTAGAGGCTGTTACCACTGACATTGCCACCAGAAGCCGGGGGGTTTCCCTCTTATCCTGTCCCACTCCTGTATTTCTTCTTTGTAATTTTTGTGAGGAGGGCCGCTCTGAATGGTGCCATAGGGGTAGCTCATTGTATTGCTGACTGGCATTTACCCCAAAATTAGTGATGTTACAAATCTTTTCATTTTCTTAATTTCTTAAACAATGTGAGTAAAATTTAATTCTTGAAACTGGTTTCTGAAGTCTTTGTCTATTTGAGGTCGTTTTCAATTACCGACAGTATTTTTGTGAGGGCACCTGTCATTTAAGGCACGGCAGACCTAGTACACAGAAGTGCCCGTAAGCACCAGTATAAGAGTTGCTGCTAGGAAAAATGGCCAGAAGGCTACAGAATTTCCTTCAGCCCGTTTTGCAGTCTCAGGAAAAGTGAGCCACAGAGAAAGTCTTATTTGTGACATGGAAATCAGAGTGGAACACACCTGACCAAACGACCACCGGCTTGAGGCTCACTATGTCCTCCTCGATACTGTCATCCCTGAGTAAACTGCAATCCTGGGAAAATCACCTGTTAGGACCCTGTGAGCAGGAGGTGGAACCAGAGGAAGGATGGAGGTGGGAACCCCTGCAAAAGGACCCGTGGAGATGAGGTAACATTCCAGTTTTATTGGAAGAAAGACAGTTCACCATGATTCCGGTGTCCAAGGACAGCCTTAGCTGTAGAAGGACATTAATGGACAACAGTATGTGGTAGCGAGCACAGGAAACAGCCAGCGCATCCAATGGGGGGCATTGTTGGTGCATCCTCCCAGCTCCCTCAGCAGAAGGACAGACCAGGAAACGGACCAAACACGAACAGACTGCAGCAAGGAAGAGTGACGGTGTTATGAGTCCAGACAAAATGGAGTCTTCAGCATACTTCAACTTAATAAATACTTTTACAATACCGAATACATGACTTTAAAGGTTCTGATAAGTTCAAGACCAACTTGATTAGAACTCCATATATAACTAAATAAATTTCTATCTAAAACTAAAAACAATGTAAAACTATTATATTTCCATGAAAAAAAAATTACATGGAAAGGAGAAAATGAAGAAAAAATGACCACTCTCGTCCACCCGGGCCTCAGTGACCTGGGTGGTGTCATAGCCCTGGGGACCCAGCAGCCTAGATCTATGGGCTGGACACTGCGGGGCTTGGGGCACCAAGGAGGGCTGCCGGGACATGAACCCCTCGCTGCCTCTACAGCGCCTGGGCCCCTCTGGAGCAGACCACAGCTGACCAGTCAGGCACACTGGCACCTACACCCGGCTACTGCACCCCCAAAATCCCGGACACCTGGGCTGGCAGCACTTGGAGAGGTCCCCCTGTCTCCATTTCTCCTGGGAGGGGGGTCCCCAAGTTCAACTTCTTACAGTCTCTCCACCTATGTAGAAAACAGCCTCAAAACAGGACTTTTCTGGGTCTCAGATGGCTCTTGCCGTCTCAGACCCAGGGGGTGGGGGTGGAAGGGTGGTTGTGAGAGGAAAGGGGTGCGGAGGAGGGACACTCAAGCTCTCCGGCGATTCCTTAGGCGGTCTGCACGCTCCCTGACGACCCAGGAACGCCACACTGGCTCGGGTTCTGGGTGCCCACCGCGGTCTGGTGGAAATGCTGCCGCCCTGTGGCCGCTTCCGGGAACAACACCGCTAAACCAGGGGCGAACAGGTGCTTCCCGGACAGAGGCCTGCGGGATGCTGATGGAACCCGCTCTTGAGAAACACCCTGGCGTAGTTCAGAGAAACAGGATTCAAAACGGGCCTGACTTTCAAAAATCAAATACAAACGGTAGATTTTCCTCACACTTAATGGAAACCAACTATCCGCACCTTGAAACAATCTCTGCCTCCCTAATTCTTAAGAGATTGCCAAGCAAACCTACAACCATCATCAGGCAGCCCTCACCAGCAAATCAGAATAAATTCTGGAGACCTGCAGGGAGAGAAGGGAACCCTCCTCTGCTGCTCCTGGAAATGGAAATTGCGACCAGCCACAATGGAGAACCTTATGCAGGTTCCTTTAAAACAAAACCAGCACCTACCAGGAGATTCTGCAAGCCCTCAGCAGGCCCTATATTCAGGGAAATGCATCCTTCGAAACAACACAGGCACCCCACATTTCAGGAAGGCATTCTTTCCCGGTGCCAAGGTGCCAAAGCAGCCATAAAATCCTTGCACACAGGGGTAAATACTGAAGCTATGCTTCATATATGCCTCAAATACTTAGCCATAGAAAAGAATGAAAAAATGCCATTTGAAGCAACGTGGAAGGATCTAGAGATGATCACGGTGTGTCAGGTAAATCACACAGACAGACAAAAATGGCACAGGGTATTGTTTATAGGTGGAATCGAAAAATGCAATCAACTAAAACTTGTTAGCAAACACAGTCTGACTCCCAGTTACACAGCAAAGGTAAGCTTATCAAATTCAAGACGGGCCCTGGGGGTGGGGGTCGGGGTACGAAGATCACCGAGAAAGCCGGAATTCAACAATCCATGCGCAGACACAGACACATAGTCAGAGAGACCCCCAGACACATCGAGAACAACGAGCAAGTACGGGCGGGACAGAATTAGGAAGTGCACTCAACACTGTCAGCAGCTACGGGGGGGTAAGTCCAAAAGGAACAGACGCGTGAACACAAAGGAACCCACTGCTTGTTCCACCACAAACAAACATGGCAACAGGAATCGATAGGCTCCAGTGCAAAATACACATTACAGGGAAAGGAGAAAATGAAAACAAACGCATACCCAACCCCTCAGGCCTGCTGACCGGGGTGCCGGCACGCCCCCGGAGCCCCACAGGCCCAGCTCCCCAGCCCGGCCCCAGGGCTGTGGAGGGTGTGCGGGCGCAGAAGCCCTCACTGCATCTACAGCGCCTGGTCCCCCCTGGGACACGCCACAGCTAACCAAACTGCCAGGCACTCCTGCACCTATACCGGGGCTACTGCACCCCCAAAATCCTGGGCACTCTGGGCTGGAAGCATTTTAAAGTTCCCATCTCCATTTCTCCTGGTGGGGGGTTCCCAATTTCAAATTCTTCCTTACAGAATCCACGTATATAGGAAACAGCCTCAACACAGCACCTTTCTGGCGGCTGAGATGGCTCTGGCCAGGCGGGGGTGGTGAGGGGGCTTTGTGAAAGGAAAGGGGCATGGAGGAAGGATACCCAAGCTCTCTGGTGTCTACTTGGGCAGTCTGCACGCTACTCTACAGCTCAGGTTCTGGGTGCCCACTTGACTGACCAGAGCCGGCAAAAGTGCTTCCGCCTTGTGGCCATTTCCTGGAACAACATCGCCAAACCAGGGGCTCTGAACTGTGGTGTTGGAGAAGCCTCTTGAGAGTCCCTGAACTGCAAGGAGATCCAACCAGTCCATCCTAAAGGAGATCAGTCCTGGGTGTTCACTGGAAGGACTGATGGTGAAGCTGAAATTCCAATACTCTGGCCACCTCATGTGAAGAGCTGACTCCTTGGAAAAGACCCTGATTCTGGGAAAGATTGAGGGCAGAAGAAGAAGGGGACGACAGAGAATGAGACGGTTGGATGGCATCACCGACTCAGTGGACATGGGTTTGGATAAGCTCTGGGAGTTGGTGATGGACAGGGAGGCCTGGCGTGCTGCAGTTCATGGGGTTGCACAGAGTCGGACACGACTGAATGACTGAACCAAACTGAACTGACACGACTGACTGAACTGAAATGACCCCGCCCTCAACAAATAACCTAGGGTAGCTCAGAGAGACAAAATTCAAAACAGGCCCGACTTTCAAAACCCGATCGCAAACGGTAAATTTTCCTCACACTTAGTGGAAACCAATTATCCGCACCTGTAAAGAAACTCCGCCTCCTCTTAGAGAAATGCCAAGCAAACCTACAACCAACCATCATCAGGCAGCCCTCACCAGCAAATCAGAACAATAAACGCTGGAGACCCGCAGGGAGAGAAGTGAACCCTCCTCCGCTGCTCCTGGAAATGGAAATTGTGACCAGCCATGATGGAGAACCTTATGCAGGTTCCTTTAGAACAAAACTAGCACCTACCAGGAGATCCTGCAAGCCCTCAGCAGGCCCTATATTCAGGGAAATGCATCCTTCGAAACAACACAGGCACCCCACATTTCAGGAAAGCACTTTTTCCCAGCGCCAAGGCCCCAAAGCAGCCATAATACCCCAACACAGGGATAAATACTGAAAGTGAAAGTGGTGTCTGACTCTTTGCGACCCCATAGACTATACAGTCCCTGGAATTCTCCGGGCCAGAATACTGGAGTGGGTAGCCTTTCCCTTCTCCAGGGGATCTTCCCAAACCAGGAATCGAACTCAGTTCACCCGCATTACAGGAGGATTCTTTACCAGCTGAGCCACAAGGGAACCCTCCTCCGCTGCCTCTGGGAATGGAAACTGCTGAGACAAGATGAAGACCTTATGCGGCTTCCTTTAAAACGAAACCCAGACCTACAGCAAGATTGTCCAAGCCTATATGTATGGAAAACTATACTATGAAAGAAGGCACCCCAACGTTCAGGAACCCATTATTTACAATAACCAAGATATGGAAGCAACCACAACACCTATGCACCCAGGTTTATATATTGAAGTTGTGCTACACATATGCCTGAACAATTACTCAGCCTTAGAAAAGAATGAAATCATGTTATTTGCAGCAACATGGCAGATACTGGAGATGATCACACTATATCAAGTAACTGAGACAGAGACAACTGGCTCAGGGAATGCCTTACAAATGCAATCTGAAAAGACAAATGGCACAGGGGATTCCCTAAACCTCAATCTAAAAATAAATACAATGAATTAACTTAGGAAATGCAAAGAGATTCCCAGAGTTAGACAAAGGCTTAGGCTTAAAAAAGGCAAATATACAGTGATTGAAGAGATAACCAAGGAGATTGGGATGAAACCATACACACTTATACACAGACAGAATGTCACAAAGAGACATCCACAGATACATCAAAGAAAAATGAACCAGCATTGGACAGAACAAAGAAGTGTGCTCAACACTCTGTCATAAGCTACAGGGGAAGAGAATCCAAAAGAGATCAGATACTTAAGTATAATAGAATCCACTGGTGGGCCACACACAATAGCATACTAAATGAAGTAAGTCAGAAAGAGAATGACAAATACCATATAAAATTACTTATATACGGAATCTAAAAAATAAAACAAACTAACCTATCTGTGAAACAGAAACAGAATCATGCCCACAGAGAATATACCTGTGGTTGCCAAGCAGCGGGGGTTGCAGGAGAGATGGGAGTGAGAGGTTAGGGTCTGCAGATATAAGCTATTACATATAGATAAACAACGAAGTCCCAATATATAACACAGAGAACAATATTCAATATCCTATGATGAGAAAGAATATTTTTTAAAAAGAATGTATATGTATGTATAACTGAATTACTTCACTGTACAGCAGAAAGTAACACAACATTGTATATCAACTATACTTCAGTTAAAAAATAATTTTTTTTAAAGGGCCAAAGACCTTAACAGGCACTTCACTAAAGATATAGGGATGGTAAAGTAAATGTATGTAAAGACACTTAAGATGTCAGAGAAGTATCAAATTATACTGCGAAACACCTATTAAAGTGGCCAAAGTTCACAACCCTGACAACACCAAACGCTGGCAAGGATGTGGAGCAACATGAACTCTCTCTCACTGCTGGTGGGAGTGCAGACACTATAGCCACTCTGAGAGACAGCTGGGCAGTTTCTCACAAGCTACTCTTGCTGCACCATCTAGCTTTACCACCCCGCATTAGTCTTCCTTAGCATTTACCCAAGTGATTAACTTACATTCATAAAGACACTACACAGACATGTTTATAACTGCTTAATTCGTAACCAACAAAACCTGGAGGCAACCAAGATGTCCTTCAATTGCTCAATGGATAAATAAATAGTGCTACATTCAGACCATGAGATATTATTGGGTGCTAAAAAGAAATAAGCTGTGGTTCAAGTCATGAAAAGACATGGAAGAACTTTAAATGCAGATTATTAATGAAAGTCTGAAAAGGCTACATACTGACTGATTCCAACTGTGTAACATTCTGGAAAAAGAAACCACTGATATATATATATAAATATGTAATATATATATATATATATATTTTACTGCCCCTCCAATTCTGCCAGGTGCTCAAGGAAAGGGAGGGAAGGGATGAACAGATGAAGCACAGGGGATTTTGTGAATAGTGAAGCTATTCTCTAAGATACAATAATGGTGGATACATGTATTTACACATTTGTCAAAACATACAGAATGCACAATACCAAAAGCAAATCCTAATGTAAACTATGAACTTTAGGTGGAGTATCAGTACTGGCTCATCAATTTTAACAGCTATACCACATTAATGCAAGATGTTAATAACAGAGGAAACCATGTGTGCAGAGGGAGAAAAGAAATTCTGTACTTTTCACTCAAATTTTCGGTAAGCTCACAACTATTCTAAAAAAATGAAGTCTATTCATTAAAAGCAAAACAAAACACACAGAAAGAGAACAGTATAATTAGTATGCCATCTCATAATAAGCTGTACTTGAGTAAATATGTAGAAGTACATTCTGGAATGCTACTCAAGAAAGTAATGACAACGGAACTCAGGTAAGTTAGGGGGAGAATTTAAATACATATCCAGATCTTTAGTGAGTTTTCTGGCATCATGTTAATCTCACTGGAAAAATAAAATAACACTGTATTACCCTGAAGAATGCTATATGAAATAACCAGAGACAAAATAATAATCTGTTTTTCTTCCCGGGAATGCTGCTCAAAACACCATCTATGTGAACGTTCATAAAACTAATTATTTAGACCTAATACTCGAGAACCAAGGAAGTGGTATTCATAATCAATGCAAGAATTGCTTAATTAATTACCTTGATTTACTTTTTTTTTTAATACCTGATTAACTTGATTTTACTTTTTGTCTGCTGGTATTGATTATTCTTACTATGTTTTTCTGAATTTTACTCATTTATACCTTTCATTTCATTTTATAGGTCCTTATATATTTCCTCAAATGCACAGAAAAATTAGGAATAAACAACTCACCTGGGATTTGTTCATTTTCTGCAGCTTCTGGATAAAGGCAGAGAACTACGAAGGCAGAACTGGAATAGAGGAAAACAGCAGGTATTGTTATTAAAGGTCTGACTTGCCTCAGAACTTCCAGAATGACTTGTTTATAAATCCTTACACATCACCTGAGAAAATTCCACCTCGTGGGCTAGTCCTTTTGCCTGTTCAGAAAGGGCAAAAAGGATCATGCTGGCAGAACCCACTTTCAATCAAACATTATGAAACATCTGAAGAGGTAAGACTAAGACAAATATTACCTGACAAAACAACAGAAAATATAACTGGTTAAATTATCAAACAGGGAATTTAAAATTATGATTCATATATTAAAGCTTCGTGGAAAAGATTTACAAAATGAATTAACAAATAGGGAACTTCAAGAGACGGAACCATCAAGAAAGAAATGGAAATGCTAAAAAAAAAATGCAGTAACAGAGTTGAAAGACCATCTTCAATATGCAATGCTACAACAGAGCTGAGAAAATTTTCAGTAAATCTGAAGATAGGTCCAAAGAAATTACCCAAACTGAGACACAAAAAGGAAGTTTAAAAAAAGAAAAGGACAAAGAATCCAAGGGCTGTACTGCAATATCAAATGGTCTAACAAAAATGTATTGGAGGGACTTCCCTGGAGGTCCAGTGGCTAAGACTGCACACTCCCAATACTGGGGGCCCAGATTCAATCCTCGGTCAGGGAACTAGATCCCACTCACTTGCACAACTAAGAGTTTGCACGCCACAACTAAAAATAAGATCCCATGTGCTGCAATGAAGACTGAAGATCCCATGTGCCCCAACTAAGACCCAGCACAGGCAAATACATAAATAATTATTTTCAAAAATAATGTAGTGCCAAAAACTTGGCAGTCCAGTGGTTAAGGCTCCGCATTTCCAACGCAGGGGGTGCAGGCTCAATCCCTAGTTGAGGAAGTAAGATCCCATGCCGCTCAGAGCAATTAAGCATGCTCATTGCAATTATTGAGCCCGCATGCCACAACTATCCTCTGGGGGCCGCAACCAAAGATTCCACATGACACAATGACAATCCCACGGGCTGCAACTAGGACTCGACACAGACAAATATATAAATAAATATTTTTAAAAGTAGTATTTGAAGACTTAATGACCAAGAATTTTCCAAAAATGGCTATTATCAAACCTCAGATCCAAAAACTAGGATAATTTATCCAAAAAGAGTAAGTATCAAAAAACAAAGATACACCTGGACATATCATATTTAAGTCAAAGTTAAAGAGAAATTCTTGAAAGCAGCCAGAAAAAAAAAACCTGACATATTACATAAAGACATATCTTTTTTTTTTTTATTGCTCTTCTTAAAAAACAAATTGAAAGTTTGTGGCAACTCAGCATTGTTAAATAATGGTTAGCACTTTGTAGTAATAACATTTTAAAATATTTATTTATTCATTTGGCTGCACTTGGTCTTAGCTGCAGCATGCAGGATCTTCAATGTTAGTTCAGACATAGGATCTCCTCATTGCAGCATACAAACTCTTAGTGGTGGCATGTTGACCTAGTTCCCTGACCAGGGATTGAACCCAGGCCCCCTACGCTGGAAGCACAGAATCTTAGCCACTGGACTATCAGGCAAGTCCCAGTAATAACACATTTTTTTTTCATTTATTTTTATTAGTTGGAGGCTAATTACTTTACAATATTGTAGTGGTTTTTGTCATACATTGACATGAATCAGGCATGGATTTACAAGTATTCCCCATCCCGATCCCCCCTCACCTCCCTCTCCACCCAATTCCTCTGGGTCTTGCCAGTGCAACAGGCCCAAGCACTTGTCTCATGCATCCAGCCTGGGCTGGTGATCTGTTTCACCCTAGATAATATACAAGTTTCGATGCTGAATAACGCATTTTTAAATTAAGGTATGTAGAGGACTTCCCTGGTTGTCCAGTGGCTAAAACTCCACGATCTCAAAGCAGGGGGCTTGGATTCAATCCTTGGTTGGGGAACAAGATCCCGCATGCTGCAACTAAGAGTTCACTGGCTCCAACCAGAAGACCCCTTGTGTGTGCTCCGTCGGGAAGTCGTGTCTGACTCTATGACCCCATGGACTGGAGCCCACCAGGCTCCTCCATCTGTGGAATTTTCCAGGTGAGAATACCAGAGTGGGTTGTGATTTCCTCCTCCAAGGAATCTTCTCAACCCAGGGATAGAACCCTGGTCTCTTGCATGGGCCGGTAGATTCTTTACCAATGAGCCACCAGGGGTGGCCCTGCCACAACTAAAGATCCCACGTGCTGCAACTCAGATCAAAGATCTCACCTGTGCAACTAAGACCCAGCACAGCCAAATAAATAAAGTTATATACATTGTTTTTAGGCATAACACTATTGCAGACTTAATAGACTGCAGTATAAAGGCAAACAAATTTATATGAATTGAGAAAACAAAAGATTCATATGACTTGCTTTATTGTAGTGATCTGGAACTGAATGCTGTTTCTGAGGTTTGCCTGTACAGAGGAACCAACATAAAAAATCAGTTTTTCATCAGGAACTATATAAGCTGGAAGGCAATGTAGTGACATCTTTAAAAAAAGAAAAAACTACCAATCCAGTATTCTATACCCAGCAAATATATCTCAGGAAAAAAAAAAAAAAAAAAGTGAAATAAGGTAAAAACCTTATCAAACAAAAACAGAAAATGCATTACCAGTAGTCCTATACTACAATAAAAAAGAAATTCTTTTTTTTTTTTAATAAAAAATTTTTAAAGACGTTCTTCAGGTAGAAGGGATACCAGACAGAAATGTGGATCTACACAAAGAAATAAAGATCTCTGGGAGTGGTTAAAATGAAGAGAACTATAAAAGACATTTTATCTTACTTTCAATCAATCTAAAAGATAACTGATTGTCTAAAGCAAAAAGACCAGACAAGTTTTGTGAACTTATAGGATATGT
The DNA here is from genome assembly GCF_963930625.1 of Muntiacus reevesi. Classification (NCBI taxonomy): domain Eukaryota; kingdom Metazoa; phylum Chordata; class Mammalia; order Artiodactyla; family Cervidae; genus Muntiacus; species Muntiacus reevesi. The sequence continues at coordinate 216,199,560 of NC_089250.1, read as the reverse complement.
AAAAGTAAAATATGACATTAATAGCATAAAAGATGAGATGATGAAATTGTTGATGGAAGTATAGTTTTAAGGATCTTACCTTACACACAAAGCATTGGAATATATTTAAAAGTTCACTGTGATTCACTCAAGTCTATTTGAGCCTCCTCCCTATTTAGTATGATACGTCCATCTGTGTTTCACATTAACCAGACCTCCTCAAAGGTAGGAATGCCTACTTGCCATAAAGATGTTTTCTTCTGATGTGAGCAATGTAACTTCTTAAAAAAGTAACATTCTTTCTCAACTCTGTAAGGGGTCATGATGACTTGAGGTTCACTCTGCATATGCTTACTTGAACTACTGTATACTTGGTGAACTTTATGTCAGTATGTCATTTTGGTAAATGATCCTCTGTCTCAAAAATGGACAAGAGATCGCCACACTGACTGAAGTAGTCAGAAGAGTGTCTAATATCCCTTATATATGTGGAATCTGAAAAGAAATGATACAAGTAAACTTTCAAAACAGAAGAAGACTCAACAGACTTAGAGAACAAACTTGGTTTGGTTGCTGAGGGGAAGGGTCAGCTAGGGAGTTTGGGATGCACATGTACACAGTGCTGTATTTAAAATGGATAACCAACAAGGACCCACCGGACAGCCTAGGGAACTCTGCTCAGTGTTATGTGGCAGCCTGGATGGGAGGGGAGTTTGGGGGAGAATGGATACATGTATTTGTATGGCTGAATCCCTTTGCTGTTCACTTGAAACTAACACAACGTTGTTAATCGGCTATACTCCAACACAAAATTAAAAGTTCAAAAAAAAGTATATGACTATGCTTTCAACATCTAACAGGCAGAACAGTTCTCGGAGCTCCTAAGTCTGTCTCTTGGGTTATAATCCTCAGGTTGGCTCAAATAAAATTTTCTTCTTGATTGTTAATTGAATTTTTACCAACAACAGCTAGATCAAAACAAAAAGGACAGGGGCTCTCCTGGCAGTCCCCTGGGTAAGACTGCTTCCACTGCAAGGAGCATGGGTTCAATCCCTGGTTGGGAAACTAAGATCCTGCATGACATGCAGCACAGTGGGAAAAAAAAATAGTAGAAGGATAAGAAAAGATTCCTTGCACACATTAATCAAAAGAAAGCTGGACTGATTAATATCAAAGTAGACTGAATAAGAGAAATTACTAGGGATAAAGTGTGATATTACATAATGTCACTGTGATAAATGACAATGACAAACGTATCAAATCACCAGAACACGTAACAATCCTAAATGTTTATGCACAAAAGAACTTCAAAATATAAGAACCCAAAGTTGATAAAACTGAAAGAAAAGATAGGCAAAATCCACAATTGTAGCTCAAGAATTCAGGATTCTTTTCTCAGTAGGTGACAAGACACTCATATAGAAAACCAGTAAGGATACAGAAAAACTAAACCACACTACCAACAAACTTAACCCATTTAGTATTTATAGAAAACTCTACCACTAACTGTACAATAGTCATTAAAGTACATAAAAAATATCCTCAAGGTATAACATATCCTTGGCCATAAAATAAAACAAAACTTTTATTTTTATTTTTGGCTGTGCTGGGTCTTCACTGCTACAAGCAGGCTTTCTCTAGTTGCAGCGAGTGGGGGCTACTCTTCATCCAAGTGTGCAGGCTTCTCACTGGTGGCTTATCTTGTTGCTGAGCATGGACAGTAGCTGCCCCAGGTATGTGGAATCCTCCCAGGATTGAAGCATGTCCCATGCATTGGCAAGAGGACCCTTAACCACTGGACCTCCAGGGAAATACAAGTCAACAAGGTTTAAAGAACTGAATTATGTAACAAAGTATATTCTTTAACCAAAACAGAATTAAGCTAGAAATCAGCAATAGACAAAGATCTAGAATATCCCCACTGTTTAGAAATTAAACAACAAATTTCTAAACAACCAATGGGTGAAAAAGGAAGTCACAAAGGAAGTTTAAAAAACTAAATGGAAATGAAAAACAAAACATACCAGAATTTGAGGGGTGCAGCTAGAGCAGTATTTAGAGGATAGTTATAGCATTAAAATCAATGTCAATAATAATGGGAGAGACATTACTACAGATGGTACAGACATTAGAAAGTTATTCTTTTACATTAAAAAAATTAATAACCACTAGCTACACTAATTAGGGAGAAAAAAGAGCAATCTCAAATACACATAATAAGCAAAGTAGGAAATATCAAATACGAGAGAAAAAATGAAATAATGGGGAAAAGAGTCCATCTTCAATAGCAATAAATTACAAAAGAATACGATAAAAACGCAAATATTCATGAAAAAACTCACAAAGGGTTCCTAAGGGGGAAAAAAATGAAAAATTTGAACAAATGGGAAGGCCTATAGTAAGATCTAACATTATAAAGGTGTCCATGCCCCCTAATTAAATGTAACCATCAACTGGATCGTCGAAGCACGAACAGATTTTTAACATATAATTTATTCTAAAGTATCAGTGGGAATCATTAGCAAAGGTGTATAATCTCAAAACGGTGGAGGTTTGGGGGTGTCCAATAAAAGTAGTCAACTCAACCACTGAAAAAATTGTAACGCCTCCCCGGTAAAAACTACTGGTGAGCAAGATTAAGAGGCAAAATAAAAACTGCCGTTCGTGTGACGGGATCAGCTGGCTGCACCACCTCGGGTAAGCGCGGGAACGAGCGGAGACGCAGAAGAAGGGCGCGCCTCGGAGAGGCCAGGCTGAGGGCCCGGCGGGGAGGTCCCGGCGTCGCCGTCCGCGCCTCGCCAGGGCGCTCTGGCCGCCCTCCTCCGCGAGGCTGCGGCTGCGGCCGCGGCGCACGCGACGCCCGCGACGCCCGCGCGCTCTGAGGCGCGCCCGGCCCCTCCCCGCCCCGCCCGCCGGGTCACGAGCACGCGCGTAGGCGCGCCCGCCCGCCGGCTCCCAGAGCACGGCGGCGCGGCCGGAGACCTCCGCGGCCGGTCGGAGGCGCCCCGCCGGACAAAGGGAGGGAGGCCGGCCCGCGCCGCCGCCCGCCCCCGCGCCGTCCCCGCCCCCGCACGTCCGGCCGGGCGGTCTTGCCAGCCCCGAGCCGCCGACAGCGCCGGGCAGCCGCCGACGCCGCCCCGAGGGTCGCCGTCCCGAGGGGCTCCGAAGTTTGGGCTCCCGCCGCGCGCGGGCACGAGCCCGCCCCTCGGCCCCTGCCCCTCGGCCCCCGCGGCCCCGCGGGGCGCCGTGGCAGGCCCCCTCCTACCTGGAGGGGCACAGCCTCCGCTCGTGGCGCAGGGCCAGGCTGGGTCAAGGTGCGGAGACCGGGGCCCTGTCACCCACTCGCGGCTGCAGGTGGGGGAAGGGCGGCCACCGGCGCGCTCGCAGTAGTGCGCATGCGCAGATGTAAGGGGCTGCACGCCGTCCCAGGGTCCTCCGAGGGGTGGTCCGTCAAACTTCAGGACTACATTTCCCATAAGCCCGCAGGGCCACACCGTAGGGACTCTCAGGAAAGTTTTCACCTTGTTTAGCCGGTCGGATGAGTGCTGAACCTGATAATCCCTTGGCCTGGACCTCATTTCCACCAAAGGGGGTTATGAGTTACAATCACCACCTCCCCCAAAATAGGAATCCTAGCTTTTAAAGATTACACAGGTAATCTATGATCACAGCATTTGAATTAGAAAATATATATAAAATAGAGCAAATATCACCCATGATCTCACCTTTCAAAGATAACTATATATAACATTGTTACCTTTCTGATATTAAAAATAAATAAAATTAGTTATAAAGGTAGGCGCTGTCAGTAGGGTTTTTTTTTTTTTTTAGTTTTGGATTTACAGTAAAATTTGAGGAGAAAGTTCCAGTGTACCACGTGTGCCCACACATAATGGCCTCCCCCACTATCAGCACCCAGTACCAGAGTGGTATATTTGTTACAATTAAACATACACTGACAAGTCACCCAAAGTCCATAGTTTACATTAGGGTTCACGCTGGGTGTTGAACATTCTGTGGGTTTTGACAAACATACGGTGACATGGATCCACCACCACAGTATCACACAGAATAGTTTTACTGCACACAAATTCCCCTGTGCTCCATCCATTCATCCTTCCCTCCCTCTCCCTAAGTCCCTAAAAGTCACTGACCTTTTTACTGTACAGCTCGATTACCGAATCCAAGCTGCACGCAAGACCAATAACTCAACAGACAAGTTGTTCGGGCAAGGAATAGCGACTGAACTGGGAAAGCAAGCAGACCAAGAAGATGATGAACTCATGTCCCAAAGAACCATCTTGCCTACTTTTGGATTCAGGCATCTTTTACACATCCCCTAAATGGGGAGGGGGTGGAGTCAAACGGTTCCTGGTTCCCGGCAGCCTCTGGAGGGGATTTATTAATTTCTTCTTCGTGCAGTTATTCACAGGTGGGCCTAGTCAAGGTGCTTACAGTGAGCTGAAGAAAGGTATTTTAGCTTAATGCACATGACCTGGGAAGCAGGGTTCCCAGAGATGGGTGATTATTTATAATGTAAGCTTTGAGACAACATCCTTTTAGTGATTAACTTGTAATAGAATACAAAATTTCTTCCCTATTACAGTTGTCTTTTTCAGAATGTAATATAGTTAGAATCATTCAGTTTGTAGCCTTTTCAAATTGGTTTCTTTCACTTAGTAATATGCATTTAAAGTTCCTCCATGTCTTTTCATGGCTTGACAGCTCATTTCTTTTTAGCACTGAATATTCCATTGTCTGCATGTACCACCATTTTATCTACCCATTCAGCAACTGAAAGGCATCTTGGCTGCTTCCAAGTTTTGACAATTACAAAAGCTTCTCTAAGCTTCCCTGTGCAGTGTTTTGCATGGAAATAAAATGTTTCTCATTTGTGTAAATGTCAAGGAACACATTAGGTTGTATAGTGAAAATATAGTTTTGTAGAAACTGCCAGACTGCCTTCCAGAATGGCTGTACCATTTTGCATCCCCACCAACAATGAATGAGAGTTCCTATTGCTTCACATCGCTGCCAGCTTTTGCTGTTGTCGGTGTTGTGGATTTTGGCCATGCTAATAGGTGTGTAGTGGAAGCAACTAGTTTTCAACTGAACAATTTATGGTCTCAAAATCTACTGTTATTGAACCAGACCTGGGTCTGTATGCACACACTGAAGCCAATATATGATGCCAGGTTGTGGTAAAGAAAAGTGCAGAGTTTATTGCAAGGCTAAGCAAGGTGTAGGGTCAGATACTGCTTCAAAGAATGCAATTCCCTGACATCTTTCAGGGAAAGTTTTTTAAAGACAGGATGGGGCTTCCCTGGTGGTCTAGCGGTTGAGAGTCCACCTGCCAACGCAGGGGACATGGGCTTGATCCCTGGTGCGGGAAGATCCCACATGCCGTGGAACAACTACGGCCGTACACCACAGCTACTGAGTCAGTGCTCTAGAGCCTCAACTACTGAAACCCAAGCACCTGACAGCCTGTGCAACACAGCTAGTGGAGCCGCCACAATGAGACGCTCACATGCAATCAGCAACGAGAGAAAGCCCACATGCAGCAAAGACCCCCACAGCCAAAAATATATAAATAAATCAACCTTAAAAAAACAAAGACAGGGTGAAGGAGAGGATTTTGGGTTAATCAGCTCATGGGCATTTTTATGATTGACTGGTGATGAAGTAATCAGGATTCTACCTTGATTGACTCACCAACCTTCTGGTTTCAACCCGTCTGGGGTCTACATGCTTGTGGTCAATATTGAGTTAACGTCTTCCACCTGGTGGAGGTTTCAGGATTTGCAAAGTAGCTCAAGGATATGGTTCACAATATTATCTACAGCCCTCGAGGAGTAACTAAAGGTCCCTGAATTTGTTTAACTTGCTTGACTGTTTTTGTATGTTCACATTTCTTGGATTAAATTTGTTCCTTGAACCTTCAGGAAGGCCCAAAAGGCAAGTTTTCTTCAAGCAAGAGGCAGGCAGAGGGGACTTCCATGATGGTCCAATGGGTAAGAATCCACCTTGCACAACAGGAGATATAGGTCAATCAGTGGGAGGGAACTAAGACCCCACATGCAGCCAAGCTGCAGCCCATCTCTGGGCCGCAACAAAAGATCCAGCATGAAGAACAAAGTCCCCGTATGCTGCAACTAAAAGACCCGATGGAACTAAAGAAATAAACATTTTAAAAATGTTTTCTCTTTACTCAAAATCAAAGAAAAGCAATGTGATAACATATGTAATATCATTTTGACGTATCAGTTTGGACAATTTTTAAAAGAGTAAGGATACCAGGGTTGGAACAACTTGGCAAAAAAAATTTTTTAATGTGTATTCATTCATTTATTTTATCATTTGTGGCTGTGATGGGTCTTCGTTGCTACACACTGCTTTCTCCAGTTGTGGTGAGCGGGGATCTCACTTCGATGGCTTCCCTTGTTATAGAGTGCAGGCTCTAGGTTTGTGGGCTCAGTAGTTGTGGCACACAGGCTTAGTTACTGTGCCACGGCAAGTGGGATCCTCCCAGACCAGGGATTGAATTAGTGTCCCTTGCATTGCAAGGCAAATTCTTAACCACTGGACCACCAGGGAAGCCCCCCCCAAAAAATTTTATACAATTCTGGTAGGACTTTAAGATTAAAATCTTTCTGAAGGCCTCATTGTATCAAAAGTTAAAATTTTTAAATTATAGATCTTAACCTTGTACAATGATGTATATACATGAATGTTCTCGCATTGCAGCCTATATCTGCAACAAAACACTGGAAAAATCTAAACATCTTTCAGTAGATGTAATTAAAATAATCATAATATGTAAATGGAATTTGGGGAGACATTGACAATGATAATGCATACTAACTCCATTGGGCTTCTCTGGTAGCTCAGCAGTAAAGAATCCGCCTGCCAATGCAGGAGACTTGGGTTCAATATCTGGGTGGGGAAGATTCCCCGGAGAAGGAAATGGCAACCCACTCCAGTATTCTTGCCTGGGAAATCACATTGACAGAGGAGTCTGGAGGCTGCAATCTATGGGGTTGCAAAGAGTTGGACAAGACTGAGCAACTGAGCGCACACACACATGCTAACTCCATGGGGGAGGTGTCTGATACATTCAAAATTGCAGATCACACAGATTATGCAGAGTGTGATCCTATTTTTGTAAAAAAATTATACATATTTTAGAAAGACTAAATACTTAAATGTATAAAAAGAATAAACAGACACTCTTCCCACAATGAGTTAAATTCTACACACATGAGTTACATTCCCAACTGCCTTATGCAACAATGTAGAGTACTGTGTGGGGGGCTGTTTCTGAAGACCTTGCACATTATTCTTTATTAATTTCCCCTTAAGAATAGAGGGAAAGTACGGAGGATTAAAAAAAAACACATTGCAAATTTTAATTTAAATGTTGCCTTTAATTTTTTTTACCTTCCACTAAGGTTTCACACTCTTCTCAGTCAACTGCCCAGCATGTCCCAGTGGTTCCCAGCATGTTGTAGCATCCACTTGCTTTCCAACAAGCGCCAGCACCTAACAGTAACCACATGCTCGGGCGGCACTGTTACTGGATGCAGACTCTGTTATCGTAGTGACTGTTCAGAGTGGAGCAAATATTCCAAAGCACATGAGTGAAGTGTGGTTTGTTCCTGCCTGTGTGCGTGCCAAGTCGCTTCTGCCGTGTCCTGCTCTCCGGTGACCCTACGGACCAGAGCCCACCAGGCTCCTCTGCTCCTCTGTCTATGGGTTTGTTCCTAGATACTAGCAAAAAATTTTATTTTTGTTCATTTGCTCAAATGACATTCCCATGGGGCACAGATCCTAGATCATCCGATTATATCAAACAACTTGTGTACTCTGTTACATTAAAATTCATTGGTCTTTCTTGCACTTTGAATGGATCCTTTATCTCAAATCCATGATTTTGTCATATCATATCCTGGTCATTTGAAAAATACTGGCTTACTGAGTCCTAAAGATCTTTAAAATGTTGATACATTTTATTGCATAGTAGCAAATGACCATAATAATATCACCACTGGTCTCAATAGAAAAGCTTTCATAAGTTTTGGGAAGCAGAATCAGGTTTTTGCCAACATTCAAATTTTCACTTGAAAGATAATTTTACCATTGAGCAACAAACTTGTAGTCACTTGTCTTTCTTGAAATGACAGCTCACTTCATTCATCTTTGAGAAAATGTCTGCCAAACACCCAGCCTTCGATTATCTTTAAAATGTTGATACATTTTATTGCATAGTAGCAAATGACCATAATAATATCACCACTGGTCTCAATAGAAAAGCTTTCATAAGTTTTGGGAAGCAGAATCAGGTTTTTGCCAACATTCAAATTTTCACTTGAAAGATAATTTTACCATTGAGCAACAAACTTGTAGTCACTTGTCTTTCTTGAAATGACAGCTCACTTCATTCATCTTTGAGAAAATGTCTGCCAAACACCCAGCCTTCGATTGACTATCAGCCATTCAAGTAAAAATGTTTCATGAGAAAAGCAGCTAGTTCAACTTACGACTCAAACAACAGCACAAGTGGTTTTCCTGGAGACAACATTGCATCTCTGTGTGCAGCAGAAGCATTATACTCCGTATGTACTTCCTGTTTCATCGGACAGAATATTAAAAAGGCGAGCGCTGAAAGGTTGAGACAAGCACAATTAATCATTTTTACTGCTCCACTGAAGTCATTCTTTAGTGAAACTGGCGCTTCTTTCCTGTAATTGTGTGAGAGTGCAGAAAGCAGTGACTACCAGGGACTTCCCTTGTGGTCTGGTGGTTAGGACTGTGTGCTTCAGGGGGCAAGGGTTCTACCCCCGTCTGCGAACTACAGTCCTGCATGCCTCGGCACGGCCCGAAAACCCTGAAACGAGGCCGTGACTGCCAGTGCAGTTTAGGGCCACTGTCTGGAATCCCCAGGAGGCTCCCCAGCATGTAATTTTTTTAAAGTGACCTTGACCTCCTGGATCCTCAGCAAGGGTCTTGGAGACTGCAAGGGTCTGTGGGTCATACTTAAAGCACAGTCACTGTGCACTATTATTATACCTAAAAATTTTACAGTATTTCCTAAATACTATGCAAATATCCAGTTGGTGTTTACATTTCCAATTTGTTTCCATGAACATCATACACTTCTTCAAATTTTTCAAACTCAAGATCCAGTCGGGGACTTCCCTGGTGGTCCAGTGGCTGAGACTCCTAACTCCCAATGCAGTGGGCCCAGGTTTGATCCCTGATCAGGGAACTAGATCCCACATGATGCAACTGAGAGTATGCATGCCGAAACTAAAGATCCTGCATGCTCTAACTAAGACCTGGCATAGCCAAATAAATAAATATCTTTTAAAAATTCAAATGAATCCATGGCCCAGGATTAATGTCTTTTAATACACAGGTCCTTCCTCCATGTCTTTTTTTCCCCCCTTTTCACCCATATGCTAAAAACACTGGATTGTCTAATCTGAAGAACTTCCACATAGTCTGGACTGTCTTGATCACCATAAATTTTAATTGTCAATTTTCTCTTCCTTCGTCTGAACTCTGAACCTGAGGTCAAGGTTTAAGAAGAATTTTAGCCAAATATTACCAGTGATTCTTTACTCCTTTCCAGGTCTTGAAACAATTCTTTTTCTGAGCAAGTTTAATTTTCCCCCCAAGTGTCTTTATTTTCTACTCCTTTATTCAGCATTCTTGCCATCGGCGGCAGGCACTGTGCATGGACACAGCTCTGAGCGACCCAGAGCCCTCTCCTTGTGAGCTTCCGTTCTACCTGGGGAGACAGGCAACAAACCAGTAAAACAGAGCCTGTCAGATGGTGCTCACTGCTAAGGTCACATCAGGGACGTCCCTGGTGGGCCAATGGTTAAGACTCTGCAATTCCACTGCAGGGGGCAAGGGTTTGATCCTGGTTAGGGAACTAAGATCCTACACACCACTTGGCATGCCCCCCAAAAAAGTTGTATCAAGAGCTTGTGGAGGGGTGCATTTTTGAGTAGAATGGCTAGTGAAGGCTTTACTCAGCAGGTGAGGTTTAAGCCAAGACTCTCTTGGGCTCCATAATCCCTAAAATCATAACTCTAAGACTCCATAATCAGACCTCTACCGGTGGATATTCCTTCCTTGTGTTATTTCCAGTGTCTGACAACACCACTCCATCTTGTCACCAATTTCTCCCAGTCAGTTGACTGGCCTCCCTCTTTTTTATAGACGAGATGATGGAAAAGGAATGATATCTAATCACAAGCTTTTCCTTCCTCATTTGGGGCTCTGAGAAGTGACCTTCAATTAACTTTTTTCAAGGCAAAATTACAAAGTAGGGACCCTGCAAAAATTCTTCTAATTTGTAGCAAAGTGAATATATTATACTATCTTTCCTTTATTTTTAAAAAAATTATTTGGTTGCATCAGGTTTTCATTGCAGCACATCTTCATTGTGTCATGCGGGATCTTTCGTTGGAGGTACCGACCCTCTGGCTGTGGCGTGCAGCCTCAGTAGTTGTAGCAACAGGCTTAGTTGCTCTGCAGCATGGAGCTTCCCAGGCAGCTCAGTGGTAAAAGAATCCACCTGCCAATGCAGGAGATGCAGGACATGCTGGTTTAATCCCTGGGTGGGGAAGATCCCCTGGAGGAGGAAATGGCAACCCACTCCCCTATTCTTGCCTGGAGAATCCCCATGGACAGAGGAACCTGGCGGGCTGCAGTTCACAGGGTTGCAAAGAGTCAGACACGACTGAGTGAGTACACACGCACACATGCATGTGAGATCTTGCATGTAGTTCTCTGACTAGGGAACGCAAGGTGAATTCTTAGCCACTGGACCACCCAGCGAGTTTCCTTTATTTTTAACATAAATGAACTCTGGGGAATGGAACCAACCTGAGCCTCAAAAAAAAACCTGTTACCCTAATTTGAGTGCTTGACAAGGCCATCTTTATCCTCAATGAATGAAGGGGTCTTACAAGGTCAGTGGCTGAGATCCAGGGATCTTCTGTGCATACGAGGACTGTCTGTCTCATTTGTCACAGCCTTTCCAGCACTGTGCTTGATGTAGATGAAGAAAGAATGAATGACTGGGGCAGGAAGTACTGATGCTTGAAACCCAACTACTGCCAGTATCGTGCACATCTGTCCACCTGAGTGCACCAAGTGCTGCCTATGCATCCTGCATCCTGCTGGTGGGCAGCTTCCAGCATCACCCAACTTTTCAGGGCTGCCCACCTCAGCGGGCCAGCAATGCCTCCGCCATACACCAGGGTAGGTAGCTGCTCCTCTGGCCCTTCTCTTGGGCTGGCCAGGTCTTGGGATTATAAAGAACTCCAGCTATTTCCTCGCTCTATCTCCTCTTTGTGAAGAGACACCTAAAGACTACACTAAAAAAAGAAAAAAAAAAAAAAAGGTTTCTCAGGTGGCCCAGTGGTAAAGAATCTGCCTTGCAATACAGAGGACAAGGGTTGGATCCCTGGTCAGAGAACTCAGAATCTAATATCCCACATGCCGCAGAGCAACTAAGCCTGTGTGTCACATCTAGAGATGTGTGTCCTACATCTAGGAGATCCCATATGATGGAATGACGATCCCAAGTGCTGCAACTAAGACGTGAATCAGCCAAAATAAATAAATAATTAAATAAAATTTTAAGAAGAATATCCTATTTATCCCACCCTAGGGGAAAAAAATCATAGTCATTCTGAATCAGGTTTAATTTTGGGTACACTGGTTTTTGTAGAGGATTTAGCGATAACTGCATACAAGTCAGAAAGACATAGGTTTGAATATTATTGGACACAGTATTATTCTTTTAAAAAGCAAATATTCTGAACTTGTTTTATTTCTTCTATTTGCCTTAGTCTGTTTTATCATATATTTATTTTTAATTGGAGGATAATTGCTTTACAGTGTTGCGTTGGTTTCTGCCATACATCAACACTATTCAGTCACAGATATACACGTCCCCTCCTTCATGTATCCTTCCCACCTCCCTCCCAATCCCACCCCTCGAGGTTGTCACAGAGCACCAGGCTGAGCCCCCTGCACTGTACAGCAACTTCCCGTCAGCTATCTGCTTCACACATGGTAATGTATGTATTTCGATGTTACTTCATCCCACACTCTCCTTCCCCCACTGAACAAAATATTATTACAAAATAAGCAACTGAAACAAAGCTTCCTCTATTTTAAGAACAGATCCATAAATATTAACAGAACAGATCAGGGCTCCATTGGTCCAAATACCTGTCACAAATGGAAAAAGCCTGGAAAAGCCAAGTTTTAATTCTGACAAAGATAAGCTGTTTATGGCTTCAAAATGATAATGAGTGTTCTAGGGGCTCCCGCAGATCATACTCAGGTTCAATTTTTCTTCTAAGGAAGGACTCAGAACTCTGTTATAAGCTGTTATAGTCACGGCTACATTTTGTTGCAGTGAAAGGATACAGATTAAAATCAGCAATGGAAAGGCACAAAGGCCGAGGTCCGGAAGACACACGGCACACGATCCCAGCTGTCCTCTCAGGGGGGTCATGCACACAGCTCTCGATTCTTCTAGCAGTGGTGTGTGATATCACACGTGAAGTACAGCCAACCCTAAGCTTAGCTGAACCTTGGTATCCAGGGTCTTTACTGGACGTTGATCACATGAGCACATCTGACTGCCCACATGGCTGACCTTAGTCTCCAGCCCCTTCCCAGGTCAAGCTGATACCCTGGGATCAAGAAAAAGAATAAATGTTTATTGTTTTATACCATGGAGTTTTAGGTGTTTGTTATACTATAGCAACAGCTAACTGATTCAGTGGAATAGTAAATGGAGCAACAAAAGTACTTTTTGAAATTAAAGTGTACTGACACGAATCAGACAACTGTTATGACATGCTTTCTCAACACATTGCTGTCAAGCAAACATTTCTGGTTCTAAATGTGACAATGAAGTGTCAGCAATGTTTCTTCTTTAGTTTAAAAAGTGTTTTTTAGGGGATATAAGTATACCTATGGCTGATTCATGTTGAGGTTTGACAGAAAACAGCAAAATTCTGTAAAGCAATTATCCTTCAATAAAAAATAAATTAATTTTTAAAAATGATTCTTGCATCATTTTCCTTGTTGGCTAGATCTTTAACATTTTTTCTTAAAATATTGTTTTAAGTGTAAGAACACTTGGGACTCCCCTGGTGGTTCAGTGGCTAAGACTTGGAGCTCCCAATGTAGGGGACGTGGTCCAGGAACAAGATCCCACATGCCACAGCTGAGTTCACATGCTGCAACTAAAAAAAGAAACTCTGTGCCGCAACAAAGATGGGTGCCGCAAGTAAGACCCAGTGCAGCCAAATAAATAAATATTTTTTTTAATGTAAGGACACTTAACATGAGATCTATCTACTTACCAGAGTTTTAAGTGTACTGTGCAGTACTGTTTTGCATGAGCACAATGTGGTACAGTAGATTTCTAGAATTCATTCGTTTTGCATAACGGAAATTTTAAACCTGTAATTAGTAATATATGGGATTAACGCGTTTAAAAAATGCCTTTTTCGGGCTTCCCTGGTGGTCCAGTAGTAAGAATCCCCCTTGCCACACGGGGACACTGGTTAGATCCCTGGCCCAGCAAGACTCCACATGCTGCAGAGCATCTAAGCCCACGCACCACAACTCCTGAGTCTTCGCACCCTCACGCCTGTGCTCTGCAACAGGAGCCACTGCGGTGAGCAGCCCGAACACCGCGTCCGGATAGGAGCTCCCACTCTCTGCAACTAGAGAAAGCCCTTGGGCAGCAATGAAGACCCAGCCCGGCCAAAAATAAGTAAATAAATAATACCATTTTCTTCTAATACTTTTATGATGTCACTTATTTACATTTTATCTCTTTGGTATTTATTTTGGATATGGATCCAACTTTATTTTCCTCCCTGATACCTACCATGTGTTAATAAGTCCATCTTTACTACACTGACATTAGGTGCCACCTTTATCAAACATAAAATATTTGTGTGTATTTGGTTATACTTCTGAACTTTCTATTTCTCTTCCACTGGTCTGTCTATTCATGAAACAATATCACACACTTACTATTATTGTGTCTTATGTAGGTTTAATTACTAGGGTCCAGTCCCCCCTCATTAATCTCCTTTTCTATTTGTATTTTTATTAATAGACTTAATTTTTTCAGAAAAGTTTTATATTTACCAAATATTGAGCAGATAGCAGAGCTCCATATCTCCCAAGAGTGCACAGTTTTCCTCTATTATTAACACCTTACATTAATTAGTATGGTTCATTTGTTATAATTAATGAACCAATGTGCGTGAGTGCTAAGTTGCTTCAGTCGTGTTTGACTCTTTATGACCCTAATGGGCTACAGCCCTCCAGGCTCCTCTGTCCATGGGATTCTCCAAGAATACTGGAGTGGGTTGCTATGCCCTCCTCCAGGGATCTTCCTGACTCAGGGTTCAAACCCAAATCTCTTATGTCTCCTGCAATGGCAGGCAGATTTTTTACCAAGGACCACCTGGGAAGTCCAATGAATCAATAATAGTATATTATTAACTAAAAGCCATAGTTTTTCAGATTTCCTTAATTTTACTGACTGTACTTCTTCTGTTACCACATTCCATCCAGGAGGCTACATTTAGTCTTCGTTTCCTTAGGCTTTGCTACAGACTGAATGTGTCTGCACAAAATTTATATGTTGAAAACTAACCCCCGATGCAATGGTACTTAAAGGTAGGGTCTTTGCGGGGATGATTACGTCAGGAGGGTGAATCCGTCATGAATGTGCTCAGTCTCAGAAAGCTCTCTCGCCCCTTCCACTATGCAAGGACTCATTGAGAAGACAGCTGTCTCTGATCCAGGAAGTGGTTCTTACCAGACACCAGATCTGCCCATGCCTTGACCATGACACCCCAGCTTCCAGAATTGTGAGAATTAAATGTTATGTAAGCCAATAAATGTTGCTGTTAATGGGTTACTGAAGTCCATTCAGTAATGGACTTCAGCAACAAAATCTGAATGAACTAAGATGGACTCTCCTTGGCTGTGGCTTTTTCAGACTTTCCTTGTTTTTGATGACTTTGACAGCTTTGAGTACTGTCAGGCATTCTGTTCCTCTGTTAGTGAGTGTCTGATGTTTCTTTCACGGTTAGACTGGGTTTATGGATTTTGGGGAGGAAGATATCAGAGGTAAAAAGAAACATCTTTATCCTATGCTATCAAGGGCAGTGTATTAGCTTCTTCGGCCTGTTATTTTAAAAAGTATCACAAACTGAGTGACTGAAAACAACACAAATTTGTCGTTTCACAGTTCTTGATTCTGAAATCAAAGTGTTGGCAAGACCATGCAGCATCTCAAACCCATAGTGAGGAATCCTTCGTTGCTTCTTCCCAGCTTCCGCGATGCCCAGATGCAGCACCTTCACCGCTGCCTCTGTGGTCACGTGACATTCATCTCTGTGTCTTTTCTCCCCTTCTTATAAGGACAGCAGTCACACTGGACTAAAGGCCACCCCTACTCAGTAGGACACCATCTTAACTGATTATATCTGCAACAACCCAGTTTTCAAATACAGTCCATTCTGAGGTCCTGGGAAGGACATGAATTTTGAGAGGATGCTATCCAACTCAGGACAGGCACCATCAACATGATTTGACGCTGATGTTGATTTTGATCACTGGGCTGAAGTAGCACTTGCCAGGTCTCTCCACTATAACGTGACCCTTTTCCTTCCCCCTTTCCATAATGTAACTTTGGAAGGAAGTCACTAGGATCAGCCCACAATTAGGAAGTGGAAAGTTATGCTTCCTCCCTTTAGGGGGAGAGTTCTACATAATTTATTTAGAATTCTTCTGCACAGGAGACTTGTCTGTTTTCCCTACTTACTAATTTAGTCAATCAATCCAGTTACACGTAAAGTCGATTCAGAAGTGTTAACTCGTCTCCTTGTGGGAAACAACTGACTCGAGGACAGTGCTTATGGGCAATTTCTTCTGCCTTTAGTCTAACTTAAAACACCATTCGGGGGAGTCAGCACCTGTTTCCTCCACCCTCTTCAGAGAGGTTGCTTTATACATTTAGAAAGATAGGGTTAGATTTTCTTGTCACAGTCTTCATTCTTGCCTGGGATCCACCAACCTCCTAAGTGATCTTTTAGAAATCTGCCTCCACTAAGATTCACTCTTGGTGTTGTAAAGTTTTATAGGTTACGAAAAATGTGTAATGTCAGGTATCCACCATCAAAGTTATCAGCGTACAGAGGCTAGAGAAATATATTAAGCAATCCCACAAGAATGCAATCATCCAAAAACCAAATGTGGAAAATTCTACAGAACAAGTGTCCTAGTTTCTTTAACAAGTAAATGGCATGGAAAAATGGGGGAGAGGGAAACTGTTGTATATTGAGAGGCTTATGAGACACATTAACCAGTTGCTCTGTGAGGGCTTTCCTTAGATCTTGATTTGAACTAACCAACTGTAAAAGAGACCTTTTTTTTTTTTTTTTAATTTTTGGAAAAAAAAAATTTTTTTTTGGCAGTGTGACATGTGGGATCTTAGTTCCCTGACCAGGGGTTGAACCTATATCCCCTGCACTGGAAATGTTGAGTCTTAACTACTGGATCACCAGGGAAGTTACAAAGAGACAACTTTTGAGATAAGCCAGTTAAGCAACACATTAAAAGTGGACACGTGGATTCATTTCAAATGTGGTTGGGGAGAAAGACCCAAGTAGGAGTTTGTATTCCTGGTTTGACTGGGAAGAAAAACAAAGACAAGAATAGCTTTATCTCAGTAATGTTAGCAACACATATTTTCAGTTTCTGTAGGAGGAAAACCAAGCTTGGAATAGCTTCAAGAGCAGCAGCCACATCACTCCCCAAGACCCTGGGATATGCCCAGTGGGAGAGTGGAGACAAAGGGATGCAATTATCTTTTCCTTCACTTACCTGGTAAATTGCGGCTCATCCTTAGCACTCCTCTTCCAGGAAGTCTTCCTGGCTTGCCTTACTGCAACAGCCCACCCCATCCCCCAAAAGCCTCCCTGTGCTTTCCTACTCAGAGCCCCATCAAGGCTTACCCTGTGACATTGAAGCTGGGTCTTGTGGGATGAGAAAGCTCAAGGGTATTTGCCAAGCCCCTGAGCCTGTCTGGAGCTCTGGGTACTCGGACTACAAGAAGTCATTGCATAATCTTAAGTTAGGTAGTGGCTGCTGTTCCGTCTCCCTTTGGATCAGTAAACCCCACCTCTCCTTCAAGAAGTACTGACTCAGCAAGCTCTGGCAGGGCCACCTTAAGGCCGCACCACCTTAAGCACCCCCGCCCCCAGCACAACCAATAGCCTGGGGTGGTAACTGGCGGCTGCAGTTACCAGCTATGGCCAGCCTGCTCCGGCCCGCAACTTGGGGATTGTTCTCCTGGAGGGGCTACTGCTCCAGGGGAACGCAGGTGGGTAGAAGAGGAGGAGCCCCTTAGAGGGTGGGGGGCCCGGCTCCGTGCTGCCCCAGCATCCGGAGATCTCCGGGGGAGAATCGCTGCGCTCAGATGTGGGTGTTGAGTGAGGGGGGCTGAAGCCCCCGCGTCTACCGTGACCGGGACTGGGGGGTTTCAACTGAAAGGTTTATGGACTTCAGAGCGCCCCCTTGGAACTCCGGAACACACACACATTTTGAAAGAATGCCTGGGAGGCAGGAAGCTGGTTCTAGGCCAGGTCCTGTCATGGTTTCCATGGCCTCTTTTCCCCGTCAGTAAAATGGGAAGAAATACCGAGAAGGGCTCTAAGAGCCCTAGGAGCCCCCGGCCAACGTGGGGGCGGAGCTGTGGGTGCCTCTGTTCACCGGCAATGGAAGCCCCACCCCACCAACCAGGTAGCCCCAGGTATCTTTGAGTGACCCTGCCAATGTGTGTTTCTCCCCTGCAGGGCAGACTCAGCGCGGGCTTTGTGGAGGCTCTGAAGGCAGTTGTGGGGAGCCCCCACGTGTCTACCGCGGCTGTGGTTCGACAGCAGCACGGGCACGATGAATCCATGCACAGGTGGGTCCCCCCCAACATCAGAAGCCCCCTGAAAGTGAGGGCCCTGGGGTGTCTTCGGCCCCTTTTTGGGTCCTCTGGCATTCTCCACCTCTCCTCTATGCCTCCAGAGGGTGTTCTCTGCCCACTGCGCAGCTTCAGGCCCTGCAACAGCTACAAACACGAGCAGGACCTAAGGGTAGCACACACCCTACACTCTGAGGATCTGGTTGCAGGTGCCAACCTCCGGACGCCGTGGTGTGGCCCCAGAACGTGGAGCAGGTCAGCCAGCTGGCAGCCCTGTGCTACGGCCAAGGCGTTCCCATCATCCCCTTCGGCACAGGCTCCGGCCTGGAGGGTGGAGTCTGCGCGGTCCAGGTATGCGCGGCGGGCGGCCTCCTCCACGGGCCAGGCTCTCCGGTCACACTTGTCACATGCGTGGCGGGCGTCCTCCTCTGCCGCGCGCGGCGCCCCTTACCTGCCATCCTGGAGCTCTCGTCCGCCTCCTGGGAGCCACGAGCTGAGGTCCGTCTGGAGGAAGACCTAGGTCAGCCATCCTTTGAATGCCTCTCGCCAGGGTGGCGTTTGTGTCAACCTGACCCGTATGGACCGAATCCTGGAGCTGAATCCCGAAGACTTCTCTGTGGTGGTGGAAC
Source organism: Muntiacus reevesi (assembly GCF_963930625.1). Taxonomy (NCBI): domain Eukaryota; kingdom Metazoa; phylum Chordata; class Mammalia; order Artiodactyla; family Cervidae; genus Muntiacus; species Muntiacus reevesi. The sequence continues at coordinate 216,180,912 of NC_089250.1, read as the reverse complement.
CCGGCGTCACCCGCAAAGCTCTGAACACCCACCTGCGGGACTGCGGCCTCTGGTTCCCTGTGGGTAGGCTGGAGCGCGGGGCCTTTCACGGGGCCTGGGGGGCTCCCTGGGGACGGGGTGTTTCTGAGGCTCAGTGGGACCCCTCTGCGGGCCCCAAGCTGCCCTCTGCCTGCCCTCTGCCCTCCAGACCCAGGTGCAGACGCCTCTCTCTGCGGCATGGCAGCCACCGGAGCCTCGGGCACCAACTCTGTGCGCTACGGCACCATGCGTGACAATGTGCTGAACCTGGAGGTGGTGCTGCCCGGCGGACGACAGCTGCACACCGCGGGGCGCGGCCGGCGGTTCCGGTGAGCACCCTCTCCCGTCCCTGCCCGCGCTTCCGGTGAGCGCCCTCTCCCGGCCCTGCCCGCGCTTCCGGTGAGCGCCCTCTCCCGGCCGGTGCCGGGGCCGGGGCCGGGGAATCTGGGAGAGGTGACAGGACACTGTCCTGTGGGCCCAAGCTGGTGGTCTAGAGGCCTGATGGGGGTTGTGCCAGGGAACAGTGGGTCTTCCCTGGTGGCTCAGGAGCAGAGAATCCGCCTGCGAGGCAGGAGCCCCAGGAACCGCAGGTTCCATCCCTGGGCAGGGAAGATCCCAGAGGAGGGCACGGCAGCCCCCTCCAGGGTTCTGGTCTGGAGGATCCCAGCGACAGAGGAGCCTTGTCCACGGAGTCACAGAAAGCTGGACAGGACTGAAGCGACTTAGCAGGCGCATAGGGGAGCGGCTGCCTGGGAGGTAGTCTTCGCCGAGGGCGGTCTGCCCAGACCTTGGGCTCTGCTCCCTCCTGGCCTCTGGCCAGAGACCCGGTGGCACGTGGTCTGGGCGCTCATCTGCCTCATGTCCCCGGGCCCAGGAAGAGCGCAGCCGGCTACAACCTCACCGGGCTCTTTGTGGGCTCCGAGGGAACGCTGGGCCTCATCACAGCCGTCACCCTGCGCCTGCATCCTGTCCCTGAGGCCATGGTGGCCGCCACCTGTGCCTTCCCCACCATCCAGGCGGCGGTGGACAGCACCGTACACATCCTCCAGGCTGCAGTGCCTGTGGCCCGCATCGGTGAGCAGTCCAGGTGGGCTTTCCGGGGGAGGCCCCCTGTAAAGGCCAGGGTTCACTTCACCTGGCCTCTCCTTGGCCCCAGAGTTCCTAGATGAGGTCATGATGGATGCCTGCAACAGGCATAGCAAGCTGAACTGCTGCGTCGCACCCACGCTCTTCCTCGAGTTCCATGGCTCTGAGCAGGCGCTGGCAGAGCAGGTGCAGCGCACAGGTGTGCTGGGGTGCTGTGGGCAGGGGGCACAGGCTGCCCCCAGAGTAGAGCTTGGTGTAACCCCCCGCCCCCGCCCGCCCCCAGAGGAGATCATCCGTCATAACGGAGGCTCCCACTTCTCCTGGGCCAAGGAGGCGGAGGAGCGCAGCCGCCTCTGGGCAGCCCGGCACAACGCCTGGTATGCAAGCCTGGCCCTGCGGCCAGGCTGCAAGGTGAGCGGGCTGGGATGGACGTGGGAGCCTTTCCTCAGCCTGGTGCCCTATCGTCCAGGGCGGCCAGCTGAGGCCCTGGCGGGCAAGACTGCCAAATCCTTGGGAGGGAGCCCCTTCCTCGAGCCAGGCCCTGGGTGCAGGGACCAAGCAGTGGCAGCACGGTGCCCTTAGGAGTTTGAACACAGAAGGCAGACTTCCTGGGGGAAGAGGTGGTGAAGCGGGAGGTGGTAACCGACAGGAAGGGGAGGCTGGGCCCCAGGTAGCCAGTGCTAGGGGACCTGATTGGGGGTGGGGAGCAGGCTGAGAGCCCTGGGAGCCTATCTGGGCCAGTGGTCTTGTTCCCCAGGGGAAACTGAGGCTTAGAGCAGGCACATGCATGTGAGAGGTCGAGCTCCCTGAGCCCATCTGTAGCCTTGATCCCTTACCTCCCGGGCATGCCAGCGGAGGGGGGGACGCTCACGGAGCTGCCCCAACTCAGGGCTATTCTACCGACGTGTGTGTGCCTATCTCCCGGCTGCCGGAGATCCTGGTGCAGACCAAAGAGGACCTGGAGGCCTGGAGACTCACAGGTTCCGCCAGCCTCCCGCGGGCGCCTGGGGCGGGCCGGGGTGGGCCGGGGTGGGGCTGGGGCCACAGCTCTGTCTTTTGGACCCCAGGAACCATCGTCGGGCACGTGGGCGATGGGAATTTCCACTGCATCCTGCTGGTAGACCCCGAGGACCCTGAGGAGTTCCTCAGAGTCCAGGCCTTTGCAGAACAGCTGGGCAGGTAAGGGCGAAGCGGGAGGCGGGGCAGGAAGGTGGGGTGGGGGGCGAGGGGGCTCCTGTTGAGGATCCGTTCCGGTTGCCTCCCAGGCGCGCACTGGCGCTCCACGGCACATGCACCGGGGAACACGGCATCGGGCTGGGCAAACGGCAGCTGCTGCTGGAGGAGGTGGGCGTGGTGGGCATGGAGACCATGCAGCAGCTCAAGGTCACACTGGATCCCCGAGGCCTCATGAACCCAGGCAAGGTGCTGTGAGGGGCTCCGAGCACCTGACCCACAACCCCCACCCAGGGAGTGGCACCTCCTGTTCTGGAACCTGTTTTCAAGCCCCCAGACTCTGCAGGGGTCTTCACCAGCTGGAAAGGTCTTCACTTGCCTTTTTAAACGAACCCGGGGCCAGGGGGAGGAGAGAGAAGCTTGGACAGGCCACCGACTTCTCCCCAGCTCTTGCTGTCCTCAGGAGCCTTTGCTTCAATAAAATTGCTCGTGGTCACTCCCAGTGAAGCAGCTTCCTCGCTGCTCTGACCCCATCCGGGCCTGGCTGGGAGAGGCACCATGGGTCACCCCAAAGACTAGGACCACTCCCCTCCTCAGCCTCCACAGCCCAGGACAGAAGAACAAACGCTGGGGATGCAGCACCCATAGCCCAGCTCCATCTGCCTGGTGAGGGGAACGCCCCTTTGCTGGTGGGAAAGGGAAGTTCTGTTCTATGTTCTCAACCCTGTGTCCCCCACCCCACCCCCAAATAAACCTGAGCCCCACTTGCAGTTGTCTGGAGATGAGCAAGCTGCACCTGTGAATGGCCTCCTGTGCCTGCCTGCCCCACCTCCTCCAGATTCTCTGTCCTTCCGCCCGTGATTCCCTCATCCCTCACCCGACCCCTGCCTTTTGACCTGTTCCAGCCTGAGGAGGGGACAGTGCTCAGGCTGCAGGAGGAAGGTCACTTCCAGGGACCCAGGACCCTGTCCCAGTTGCTGTGCCCGTGAGAGCCCCAGGACCTGAGGACTACACTATGGCCATCCTCACTTACCATCGACTCCCCTCACTGAGCCCCCAGACTGGGCTCTAGAACATTCTGATCATGTCCTTCAAGTGGCTGCTCCCACTCACTGGGGAAATGGAAGTGATTTTCCTGGTACCACACCTGTCCACGGTGTGGTATGTTTCCCTACCAGCTTTCTTGACTCTCAACGTCATCAGGCTCTGTCCCCCCTGAGGCCTGCCCCAGCCTTGGTCACGATTTTTAGCCAGAGCTCCTCGTTGGGGAGCCTGGCAGTTGTTCCCCCTAAGCCCACACAAGGGCGCCTGACACCACAAAGCTCAGACACCAGTATCTGCTTGGAGTCGCGCTCCCCTCCGCAGGGACTTACAGCTCTCAGCTCTGGGCGCCCTGTTTCCCAAGCCCTAGCAGAGGCCTCAAGCCCAGGAAACAGATCTCCAAGTTCCCACCCACCTGCAGGTCCCAGGAGCCTCTGGTGCAGACCCACCTCCCTCCCTGGTGACCTTGGCCCCCAGGAAAGAGGCTAAGCAAGGGGTGCAGGGGAGCCAGCATAACCCCCCCAACTCACTTCATTCCTATCCTCCCAAGACCCCGCTGAACTCCTTTCCTGCCTCCGCCCCCTCGCCCCACCCCATTCACCCCATCAACTGTTCAGGCCCCCAGCAGAGGCAGCCCCGCTAACTGAGACAAGCTTGGTTCGAACGACTCCTCTGCTAACACCGGGCTGAGCCCTGAGTTTGCTCTTCTGTGACATTTCTGTCCCTTGGATGTGCCAAGGGTGGTGTGGGGCAAGACTCATGCCTCACCCCACCCCCCCAAAAAAAACCACCCAATAAAGGAAACAGGAGCACTAACCATCAGCCACATGAACTCACTGGTGCCTCCCCTCCCCGAAGGCTGCCTGCCACCAGCAGTCCTCCAGGGGCAGCATTCTGCAGGCCAAGGCTCCTCCCTGGCATGCCACCCCACCCCCACCCCCCAGCGCCTGGCAACTAGTAGGTGCTCAGCCAATTTGTAAGGAGAAGCTCCAAACATGCAGGAGAGTTGAAAGAACAAGTACACTGTTCACTGAAGATTCAACAATGAATGTTGTTACCTGGCTTACTTCATGTTTGTATTTTTGGGAAACCATTTGGAATTGAGTTACAGAATTTTTCACATCATTCACCTACACAATTCAGCATCTGTTTCCTAGGAATAAGGACCTAAAAACTTCGACATGATTAAATGGCTACTGTGCATGCTAACTCGCTTCAGTTGTGTCTGACTCTTTGCGACCCCATGGGCTATAGCCTGACAGGCTTCTCTGTGGGATTCTCTGGGCAAGAACACTGGAGTGGGTTGCCATGCCCTCCTCCAGGGGATCTTCCCGACCCAGGGATTGAACCTGAGTGTCTTATGTCTCCTGCATTGGTAGGCGGTTTCTTTACCACTAGGGCCACCTGGACTACTAGATGACTAGTTTTAGTGAGGTGCCCTTTGCCTAGGAAGCTACCCTCTCCGAGTGTGCAATCCACTTGGCAATCCTCCAATAGCAACCCACTCCAGTATTCCTGCCTGGAAAATCTCATGGACAGAGGAGCCTGGCGGGGTACAGTTCATGGGGTCGCAAAGAGTCAGACATGACTTATTGACTAAACAGCCAAGTGTGCTGAGCCCTTGGCAGAGGTAGTGGGTGGAACGTACCTCCCAGTTCCTGCCAATGCCCCCCGCCCTCAGAAAAGCGGAGCTCGGGAGAACCATTTGGACGGAGGATGACAGACACCAGTTCCATCTGGGAAGCCAGGACAACCCCATCCCACCCCCGCCCAGGAGCTGGCAATCTGGGGCTGAATTCAGAGGACACAGCCACCAGCAGAGGGCTGCAGTGAGCCAGGCAGGAGTGAAGTCGCTGGGGGTGGGATAAACACCAGCCCCAGGAGCCTGGAATAGCACCCGGCGTGGGCTCCAGCCCGCCTCCCACCCAGCTCACCCTGGGTGTCACCAAGGCTGCCAGGCCTAAGCCACTGAGGTGGGCACATGGTTCCCCTCTGCCTCCAGGCCTAGGGGTCAGGCAAGGAGATGTTCAGGGCCAGCTTTGCTGGAGGAATTAAATATAGAACAGGGAGACACAGTTGCCAGGCAGAAGCAGGAGGTGCTGTGAATAGAACAGTGCTCTCTGCGGTGACAAAGCCATGAGAGAGCCTGCTATGCATGTGCCAGGGCTTCTGGGCAGATTCTCTGACCCTCACGCTGACCTCTGAGCTGTGACTTTGTTCCCACTTCACATGTGGGGCATCTGAGGTTTAGATGGGAGTCCTTTCCCCAACATGGTTCTGCCAGGCAGAGAAGCCCCAGACAGTTTAGAGCCCACATTCCTGCCACCATGGCAACTGTAGGTTTCTGGGGTCACCATCCCACCAGGTTGGACCCAAACTCCTCTCAAGTCTTTCTCTGGAACGCTGGACGTGCTGAGGCCTTGGCTTGCAGCTGCCCACCAGCCTGCAATGCCCTTGCACAGAGCAGGTGCTTCAGCAAGCGTCTGACAGAACACGACTGCAGGTCCTTGGTGGGGTCAGAGCCCGCACAGGGCAGCACATGGGGGGCGGGAGGCCGGCAGAGCATGTGCCCCCCCTCCTGAGCTGCCTTCGCAGGCTCTGCAGTGCCTCTCCGGGAGCGAGTCTGGTGCAGGGAGAGGCCAGGTGGGCACTGGTACCCCCTGCCCTACGCTTCCCACCCTGCCCAAGGTGTGCCAACTCTGGTGAGCCCGGAGTGGCTGGTTCTAATTCAAGGGCTCTGAGCTGGCTCAGTTCCAAAGCAGGGCCTCTTTCTGGGCCTCAGTGAAGCATGCCCGTGAGTCAGCATGGAGACTCGGCCGGAGCAACAGGAAGGGCAGGGTGCAGGATGGGGAGCCAAGGATGGTGGTGGTGGTGGGTAATGCCTGGAAGAAGACAAGTCCCTGCAGCCTCCATCAGCTGCAAGATCCTTGTCCAGCAGATCTTTCCAGAAAAGTTCTGTCACAACCACGCCACAGGTGACGACAGATTCCATGATGCTTGAATGGGTTTGCAAACCTGAGGGACTCCAGCCTGCCCTGCCCTGTTCCCTCACCCAGGAATGCCCGCTGAGAACCGTGTCACACACCTGTAGCCCCGACACTGGCCTGTAGGAAGGCTAAAGCGGTGGGCAAGAGAGCAGGGACAGAGACCTTCAATGCTCACTTCTTGGTTGTGTAATAATACTTGATTAAAATGAAATCACACAGTGCATCTTTTTATTAGACATTATTTTAATACCATATCAAAACACCTTGACTAATGAAGAAAGCCTTTTCCCCCAGCTTTGAACATTTTTTAAACATTTTATAAGGTTTTTTTTTGTTTTGGATTTTAATATATAAATACAGAAACCTATCTTGCCGGAGCTGATGTCACGCATGAACATCAACAGCTAAAATGTTCTCAAACAGAATGCCTGAAAACAGGGGCAGCTGTACATATCCTTTTAGTCTTTTGTTTGTCTAAGTTTTCTGGAAAAAAGAAAAAAAATACACAGGGGTCTAGGAAAAACGTTCAAGCATTTTTGCAGGACACTTGTGATTGTTAAATCCTCTGAACTGACCAGAACCAGGAGGGAAGGGGAAAGGAGAAATGGGAAGGAGGGGGTGAACATCCTGATGGGCTCATTTTTGGCAACGAAGTCAAGATATCAGGGTCCCCAGGGGAGAAAAGTGCAAATCAAGCCAGAAAAGGCGGGGGGGGGGGGGGGGGGGGCGCGGATAAAACAAACAAAAAAACCAAGGCAGAGTGGTCGATGGAGAGGCCGCTGGGTGCCGGGCACAGGAGGGCTGTGAGCTCGCTCTGCGCCATCGGCACTCAAGTGGCAAGAACCCAACTCTGTTCGGTTGTCACTGAGTGGGTTCTGGCCGGGCAGCAGACAGCGATCTGTAAACATCACGAGGGAAAACACCAGTCGACACTAGACTTTTTTCTTTTTTTTTATAATTTTTTTTTTTTGTAAACACTTTAGAGACAGACCCACAATGCCTTTCAAAGGTGAAAAAGAAAATGCCCTTTCCCTCCTGGGATGAGGATGAGGGGAAGGATAGCGGGTGATTCTTTCTTCTCTCAAACTGGCTCTCATCCAATCTGGTGTCCTCGGGGAGAAAGGGGGACCATTCTCTGGAAGTCAGTGCAGGAGGGCGCCCTGTTCCCACTGCTGTCCCCAGCTCAGCTCTGCCCCAGTGTCTGAAGCCTCCTCTCAGCAACGGGGCCCTGGCTGTCCCTGTGGGGACCGGAAGATGTCAGTCGTGCTTGGTGGGCCCAGGGCCGGCCGTGTGCGTCCTGCCGAGGCCGGGCTGGGGCGCCCCCCGAACCGGATGTCATGCTGGGAATCTGGACTCGAAGCTGGTGCCAGGCTCCATGCCCTCTGCCTCTTTCTTCCCTTCGCGTTTTCTTCACCCCACGTCCTCAGTTTTTGAGGTGAAGGTAAAAAGAGCAAATGTCCCTGAATAGTTTGACATCGTCAGCTGTTCTGGGGGTTTACTTGGGATAAATGAAACAAACCTAACAAAGAACAAAAGAAAACAAAAAAAGAGAAAGAGGGAGAGGAAGAGAGAGCGAGAGAAAGAACCGAAAGAGGCGCCCGAACCCTCGGGTGTGAGATGGCGTGGGTTTTGGTTCCTCTGGGGGTGTCGTCTGTTTGGTAGAAGGGACAGGTAGGATGGGGACAGGAGAGGACATTCAGCAGTAAAGCAAGGTGCCTGAGGGAGACACTGGGGCTCACAATGGTTACAGGGTGGGAAATGCCCTGGGCACTCCCGTTTCTGGGGAGGAAGCTGGCTGGGCTGGGCTGTGGTGCAGTCAGGGACCTGGGTTGTGGCGGCGGGGCCCCAAGTCTGGCTGGGAGGTGGCCAGAGGAGGGAAAAACCCGATGAGGTGACTGCTGACAAGAGTGGCAGGGACAAAGCGCCGTCCCGTTCAATGGCCGTGATGTCCACGTGGGGGTGCAAGCGAGATGTCCCCATCCCCAAAGAAGCGGGACCAACCCCCGCCCCCACAACCCAGGTGAGGACCTGCTCCGCCTGCCCAGGAGCACAAGGCACAGAATCCAGTCACCTAGCTCCCCCCCCACCCAGCACTTTGTGAGGCTCTTGCTGAACCTTCTCAGGGAGATTTGCCCTGAACGTCTGGATCACATTGGTCTTTCCCCACCTCCACCTCCACTCGTCCAGATTCTTCTGGACGACCATGCAAGAGTGGACTCTCAGGCTTCCCAGGAACCACTCCTACCCCACAGAAGCACTGCTGCTTAGACCCTCTTCCCCCGACCCCTTTCAGTGGGGAGGCGGGGGTTTGTGAGGGTAGCTCAGCAACGTCCCCCCAACTCCAGGGCCCCAATCACTGGCTCACCATTGAGAGGAGTCAGCAAGCGAGCCCAGCAGGGTCAGTCCGCAGGGTGTTCTGGACAAGATCTGTTCACTTCAAACCACGAGTCTATGCAACTGAGGGGGTAGACGGCAAGGGGGAAGCGTCACCGGCTGAGCAGCTGCTCCTCAGGGCTGGGTCTCCGAGCAGGATTCCTACGTCTCACCCGCGAGGACCCGACGCCCACTGTCTACTGCCGGGAAGGAGCAGGGCACTCGGATGGGTGCTGGCTCAGCCGGAGGCCCCGTGCCGTGGGGTGGGGTGGCGTGGGCCTAGGCCCGCAGGAAGCGGGGAGCGTGGCCTCGAGAGGGACGAGGCCTCGGGGGCGTGGAGCCCGGGAAGGCAGCACAGCTACTACAGAGACAGAGAGTGCGGGGGGCTGCGAGTGGCGGCCAAGCGACCCTCTCAAAGGCTTGAAGAGCAAAGAAGGCTGGTCAGCGCCCTGAGCGGGCCGCCTCCTGAGGCTCCCTCCCTGGCGGTGACTTCTCAGGAGACCCCTGCTCTGCCTGGCTGTAGCGGGCCGCCAGCAGCCAGCCCTCCCGGGAGAAGGTGGCCCGGGGAGGGACTCAGGAGCGCCAGGCAAAGGCCGGCAGTGAAGTCCTGGAGTCACAGAAAGGACTGTCCAAGCCGGGAGGGGGCAGAAACGGCCCCAGGATGGCTTTCTGCGAAGGAACCAGACCGGCCATTTGCATAAGTCCCCCCCAGAGCTAGAAGTCCCGACCCGGGTTCTAGTCAGCGCCTCCCGGGACGCTGGTGTCCTGGCGCTGGGCCCGGGCCCAGACCCTCCCCACACCAGCCACATCCGCGTGCGGCCCCGTGGCCGTCGGCCCCAGTTAGACTTCAGGAAAGCCTGCATCAGGAAGCAGCTCCAAGGCCCGAGAGGCCGAGAGCAGTGGCGGCCATGGGTGGCACGGGGCGGCCTCCCGTCCGGCGTGAGGCGTCTTTTTTCTAGTTGGAAACAAGAACGAGGCTCGAGCTGGAGCCCGAGGACAAATCTCGGCCTTGCTAATTACCGCGGCGCCTGCCCCACAGGTAGTGAATATTCCCGCACGCGGGGCTCTGGAGAGAGGGGCGGGGCCTGGGAGGAGCCTCTGGGTCGAAGGGCGGGGCCTGGAGCGGCGGGGCGGGGCGGGGCGGGGCAGCCAGCACCTCCCTCCCTGCTGGCCCCGCGACAGAGACCAGGGTTTGCACGCTGCGGAGCGGGAGTGGGGCTCTTGGAGACGCACGGAGACCCAGCCTTCCAGGGGGCTAGGGATCTACCGGCCTCCGCGGCTCTGCGCTCCGCGCGTCCAGACGTCCCCGCCTGCCGGCCTCTGCCTCGACCCCGCTCAGGGTCCTTGTGACGGTGGCTCTTTCCTCCCACCACAGGGAAGGAGCCCTCTGGTGTCTGGGTGTGGCTGAGCTGGGTCTGCCGGCTCCCGCGTACCTTTTGTGATAAATGCACAGGCAGGGCAGCCTGGCTATCGTGTCCCCCTGAAGCAGCTCCTCCAGGCAGATTACACACTCACCCGCGTCTTTAGTCAGCACGTCATCTGCAGAGAGGGGACAGTGGGAGAGGATGGGGGTCAGTCGCCAGCTGGCAGGGGTCTGAGAGTCGGTTGGGACGGCGTGGGCTGCCTGAGTGGGCCAAAGTCCGCGGCGGACCTTGACGTGAAAAGGTCCTCACTGCGGACACCAGACATGTAAAGCACACGCCAACTATCTGAGGACAAAATGGGGTTAATCACCAAATCCGCAGCCCAGGAGACAGAGGCTGAAAATGGACGGGGGAGGGAGACACTGGGAGCTGGGCGGCAGGAGACAAACTGGCTCCCTGGACAGACTTTCCCCCTAAACATACACACAGGCCAGGGACTCTGATTTCTGGTTCCGGGAAAAAAATGCTGATGGAGAGCTGGACTAGGCAAGAATGAGGGGGAAAAACAGGCACTCTAGCCAATATAAGTGCACGCAGGATTATTCACAACAGCGAGTGGGAAATGTCCATCAGCCGATGGAGAAATGAACCGTGTGGACCCACGCAATGGAGTATCACTGAGCCAGGAAAAGTGAAGGGCTGATGTGGGCTGCAACATGGACGCACCTCGAAAACACGGTGCCGAGTGAAGGAAGCTAGATGCAAAAGGCCACCGGCTGTAAGATTCCCTTTATGCAAAATGTCCAGAAGAGGAAAATTTAGAGACGAAGTTAGGTCTGGGGGCACTGGAGAGTGAGTGCTTCATGAGTAAGGGATTTCCCTTTTTCTTTTTTTTTTTTGTGGTAACATGAGATGTACCCTCTTGATAAAAATGTGAGAGTACAGTACACTACTGCTATAGGCATCATGTTGCAGAGCAGACCTCTAGCCTTATTCATCTTACGTAACTGAAATTTTCTACCTGTTGAATAGCAATTGCCTGTTTCGCTCTCCTCTGCCATCCACCCTTCTGCTCTCCAGTTCTATGGAGTTGACTGTTGACTCCTTTAGATCCTTTATTTAAGTGGAATCATACAACGAGGTCCTGCTGGGGTGATGAAATGTTTGCAACTAGACAGAGACAGTGGTTGCACAATGTTGTGAATGTCCTAAATGCTGCCACACTGTTACTTGCGTGTTAAACACATTTTAACTCAATTAAATAGCTTAAAAAAAAAAAGACACCTTACGCTCCCACCAGAAAAGAATGAATGGAAGGAAGCTGCCGTGCACCACGTCCCTGGGTGAAGCCGTAAGCACAACAGGAGGAGCAGAGCCGGGGGCCAAACCAACACCCTCCAGGACATTCCTGTGACATTCTGGGCACTGGCGACTCAAGTGAATAAGCCACGGTCTCAGGACTCAAGAAACTCACAGCCCAGCAGGGGCGGCTGAACAAGATGGAAATGAACAGCGAGGGGATTCCTGGAAGTCTTAGGACGCACACAGATCCAGATGTGAGAAGTGTGGGAGACGCCTGGGTGGGGTGGGGACGGCTCAGGGAGGGGTGTTCCAGGCGAGGGGACAGCGTCTGTGCACCTGGGTGGGAAGGACGCTGCTGCAGAGACATGGGGCCACAGGGGGAGGTGAGACCAACATCCCTTAGGACTTGGGACCTGCATTCTGCTGCGAGGCCTGGCTTCCTCTGGTTCAATGAGGGGTCCTGGAGTCAGGCTCTGATCACATCTGGGCTTCTGAAACCACTGGGAGTGGCTAGAAGAGTCCGAGGAGGGGGGGCAGCCTGCTCCGGAGGCTGACGCAGCATCGCAGCAGAGGGGAACTCAAGGCCAGTGCCAGCACTGGGGGCGGGAGGATGACACAAACTGGGGCAGCTGGGCAAATTGGGGGCGGGAGGGGGGGCGGCCCTCATCACAAGAGAGAGCCCAGGAGGAGGGCTGGCTTGGGACGGGAACGATGAACTCAGTGCTGGGTGGGAGGTGCTGAGCAGGAGCCTCCCCGGGGACACGGCCACGGAAACCTCCCAGAGTCCACTCAAGTCCAGATCTGGGGTTTAGAGGAGAGATGTGGGCCACAGAGGGAGGTGGGGGGTACAGAGTTTGGACAAACCCAGAGAGGGCAGATGACTGAAGCAGGTGAACTCTAGTATTTGAAAGGCAGGTGAAAAGAGGTGAAGTCAGCAAAAGGCCACCCAGACATTCTCAAAACCACAGAAGAAATATCCAGAAGGTGGCTTCCAGATGTGAAAAGAGCAGAGCCTGAAGCTGGAGAATTCCTCACTCCTGAAACATTTTAACTGATCATGGACACGGCCAGTGATACACACTCAGATTTCATGTGTGCGTGTGTTCAATGAGCCTCAGGATCTTACGAGCCAGGCAGACACCTGGTTTTATTCCTGATTGGCAAACGGGGACAATGCGGTCAGAGAACCAGACACTCTGCTGAAGTCAGAGAGCTCGTGAATGGGAGCGGGCCGGGGACCCTGGGAGCTCGGGGAAGCAGGCAGTGCCCACACATAGCACAGAGCCCAGGAAGTAGCATCTCCCCACCGTGGAAGGCAGGAAGAGCCCAAATCCAGCAAGAGGTCTGAGTGGGTTGAGTAAAACTTCCTGTCCCAATCCCCCGGGCACTAGCAATCAGCAGCCCCAGGTGTCCCTGGGTGCCCAGCAGGGGAGGGAACACGGCTGAAGTTAAAGCCTGCCCACCACCCAGATCCTACAGGACTTCTGCTCTCTCATGCTGGGAGCCCACCGCCAGCTGCCAGGGGACCTCGCCGTCCAAAGGAGAGGACCCCGAGCCACGCTGAGATTACTATGCAGATGGACTCTGATGCCTCTGGGCTGGGCACCCCGAGGTCCCCAGAGCAGGGGGGCCTGACCGATCCTGGTCCATGAGAACACAGAACCAAGCTGTTCTTTCTCCTCAAGCCCCACAAGCCCCAGCTTCCTGACACCGTGTGCAAAGCTAGGCGAGGGGTGGTGCTGACAGGGCCAACGCTCGGCTCCAACGCAGACCAGAGAAGCAGCCAGGGTGGTGGGCAGTGCGCTCCCCTCTTGCTGCCGGGGAGGGGGTGGGAGGTGACGGCGCACTTCTGCCTGGTCTGGTCCCTGACAGCTGCTGTTCATCAAAGAGGAGCGGCTGAGGAGGAGGAGAAGAGGGAGCCCTCGCTTCTCTGGGACCAGCTGCACGCCACAAGTGTCACACACACAGCCCGCTGAACCCTGAAGACCCTGTAGGGTCAGGGCTGCAGCTGAGGCTGCGGGTAAGCGGCCAGGACCCCCGCGCTGCTCCTTCCACCTGGCCAACCTGCTCCTGTCCTTCAGAGACTAGGCGACAGTCTCTGCTCTGGGGCTGGAACCCAGCACCCACCTCACTGAGGGCTCTGGCCCGCCCTCCGGGTGGGGGCAGGAGCCTGGCTGCAGGGAGCGCAGGCCCGACGTCGCCCAGTGGGACTGCCAGTGCGGGCTGGGCTTCCATCATGACAAGCGGAGGGGGGCCCTCAGGCCCAAGGGGCTTCAAGTTCACAGAGGCTGCCCTGGGGGCCCCTCAGCCCCCTCTCCCCAGGGTTCCCTCTCCCCCACGCCTCATGCACCGGCTGCCAGGAGCCCTCTCCTGCCGTCCCCCCTGCAGGAAGGGCATCTGCATAGACACCCCCAGGCAGACCCCAGGCCATCAGACTCAGTCGCTACTAGCATCAGTAATAGCTCCCAGCAGCGCCCCTACTGGCTTGGGCAAACTCCCCAGTCAGGACCTGGCTCCCCAAGGCCCAAGAAAAGGCACTTCCATCCCAACCACGGGGTCCCTGAGAGCAGAGACACAGGCCAAGCAAGCACCATGGTACAGGTCTGCTGGCGGTGGGTAAACGAGCAGGAGGCACCCCTGCTTTGAGGGCAGCCAGAGTCCCTTTCCTTTAAAGAAATATTGTGTGACATTCAGCATTTAGCTGGAGGTGATGACCTTTGGCAGAGAGGAGGGGTGGGCAGGCAGGACCTAAGAAGCAGGGCATGGGTCTGTGCCCCAGAAGAAAGCTGAGCAGACAGGAGCTTTTAAAGCTGCTCTGACAGCCACCAAGCTCACTCAATACTACTGGCAAAAGAGCCTGCCACACGCCAGGCTCTCCCAGAGCCAAGGAGCCCTGCTGGTCACGGAATCAGGGCCTCCTCGGTCCTAGGACTGTGACCCTTCTGTTTGCGGCAGAACCAGGCCCCTCACCTCCAGATTCACTCTACTGGCTGACCAACATGATGGTCAAAACCTGAGTGCGTGTTCTTGAGGATGCGACTTGCCCCAGTCTCAGAACCACAGAGAGACCTTGGAAAGGGAGAGAAATTTTAAGATCCCGTCAAGCTGGACACATGTATCCAAGCAAACGGGTCCCCCGACTCCATCCTCACCCTTGAGGCATCCATCCTGGGCTCAGAGCTACCCACAGAGGAGAAGAGAGGACAGGAGACTCTGTGCTCTGGGTGCACCCCCACTGGGCCACCGGGTCACCTCGACCCCCGTGTGGGAGCACCAGCTCCTGGTCTTCTCCTGAGCACTGGGTGAACCAGTTAAACTAGTCTTGCCTTTCCTAAACTGGCCTTTTTAAAAAAAAAATCTGGCAGGCGGCTACTGGAGGCCTTCCAACTTACAGCTCAGGCCAACCCCCATAATAAGAAAAATACTATTTTCTATCAGTCTCATTTAGGAGGTTTCTTTTCTTCCCCCCCTCTTTGGTGGTTAACTAAATTTCACCTTACATAACTGCTATCAATTTCCTAAACATTTCCCCAACTGGTGCTAGCATCTACAGAAAGGGTGTGTGTGTGTAGATGGGGAATCTCCCGGGAGTGACCAGGAATTTCAGTGAATCTTCCTTTCTGTATCTCAGAACAGGCCCCAGACCAGCCCTGGAGACTCACACTCCATATACAGACCCCAGGTGGCAAATACCTCCTCAAGCCTGGAAGGTTTAGGTGTCCTTAGACAGACTGCACGTGTTAACAGTACACACAGAGGGGTGGGGCACCTTCTTCGCCTTAAGACAAATTCCACTGATGGGACCAGAAGCAACATACTGCTCTTTGCCTCTGGTGATTAAGGACTGGCTTTTGCAAAAAAGGTCCTCCCGTTCACACTCACACACAAACACCCTCTCACGCACACCCTCCCCTCCTCTGGCCCCAAAGAGATGGTTTTTCAACTGTGTATATGTCAGTCGCTCAACTGTGTCTGACTCTTTGAGACCCCACAGGCTGTAGCCCGCCGGGCTCCACTGTCCATAGGATTCTCCAGGCAAGAATCCTGGAGTGGGTTGCCATTTCCTCCTCCAGGGGATCTTCCCAACGCAGGGATCAAACCCGGGTCTCCCACACTGCAGGCAAATTCTTTACCATCTGAGCCACGAGGGAAGCTCCCAAATGAAAGTCGCTCCATTGCGTCCGACTCTTGCAATCCCATGGACGGTAGCCCACCAGACTCCTCTGTCCACAGAATTCTCCAGAAAGAATACTGTTCCCCCTTCTCCAGTGGATGTTCCCAACCCAGGGATCAAACCCATGTCTCCCACATTGCAGGTGGTTACTTTACTGTCTGTCTGAGCCACCAGGGAAGGCTTTTCAGCTAGAGGAGGGAGAAAATGGGAACAGAGCAAGAACAGGCATGGCCAGGCCTCGGTTGGCTGGCTAACCTCTGCTCCCTCCGAGGGGACTCTCACTCTGAGTGCGGCTGAGTGAGGCCCAGAGGACACCGAGGGCAACACGGGCACACCCATGCCAAGGCAAGATATTTGGGTTTGATCCCTAGGAAATGGCAACCCACTGCAGTATTCTGGCCCAGAGAGTTCCACGGACAGAGGAGCCTGGTGGGCTAGATAGAGTCCATGGGGCCCCAAAGAGTTGGATATGACGGAAGCAACCGAGCACGCACGCACGTCTTCACCATAGCACACTAGGCAGGTGTTAGCTTTCACTCTGTCCACGGGGTGTCGTGGCAGGGGACTTGGGTTTCATGGAGTCCCCCGATGTACTCATGCTCAGGCCCAAGGTGGCAGGTCAGTTCTTAGTCCCCAAAGGTGTCCACACATCACATCTATTCTGCCCTGGACAGTCAGGCTTAAGCAGGTCGTGCAAAGCTCAGCCCGGACTCCCCTTCCCCACAGAGAGCTGGTGCTCCCACGGACCCTCCGCTCTCAGCTGTGGGTGACCAAGGCCTGTTTCCCGACCAGACACGAGAGGAACTAAGCAGGTAGAAGAAAGGACAGGGCGCACTAGCCTCCAGAGGGACTCCCGCCCTGCCCCACTCCCCCTACCCTTCCTGCTCAGAGGCAGGGTGCAGAAGCTGCCCAGAGGCCACCCCCCCACCTCCCACCCCAGCCAAGCCCTCACCGTTGTAGGAGAGACGAGGTTTGCTCAGACACATTATAAAGTGCATTTCCATCTCATCGGAAGCCACGGACTTGGAGCAAATGGGGCACTTGAAACCTGAAAGAAGAGAGAACAGAATGAAATGTTTTGTTTTGTTTTGTTTCCTCAAACCAAGCATATCCATAATAAAGGTGGAAACTTGGGTGACTCTGGCCATGTGGGCTCAGAATCAACATGGGGAATGACAGTCTAGATACATCTCACAACTGACTTCTGCCTTAAGGCAAGCAACATTTCATTTCTTTGTTATAGCCTCCAACTCCCATTTTTTCATGGAGGCTCACCCTTAGCAGAGACATTACTTTGTCAACAAAGGTCTGTCTAGTCAAGGCTATAGTTTTTCCAGTGGTCATGTATGGATGTGAGAGTTGGACCATAAAGAAAGCTGAGCGCCAAAGAATTGATGCTTTTGAACTGTGGTGTTGGAGAAGACTCTTGAGAGTCCCTTGGACTGCAAGGAGATCCAACCAGTCCATCCTAAAGGAGATCAGTCCTGGGTGTTCATTGGAAGGACTGATGCTAAAGCTGAAACTCCAATAATTTGGCCACCTGATGTGAAGAGCTGACTCATTTGAAAAGACCCTGATGCTGGGAAGACTGAAGGCAGGAGGAGAAGGGGACAACAGAGGATGAGATGCTTGGATGGCATCACCGACTCAATGGACATGAGTTTGGGTGGACTCCGGGAGTTGGTGATGGACAGAGAGGCCGGGTGTGCTGCGGTTCATGGGGTCGCAAAGAGTTGGACAGACTGAGCAACTTAACTGAAATGAACTGAACACCCTTGTCATGCCCCTTTCCAAAGCCTACCAGCTGTCTCTGGCAGCCAACTTGAGTTTTCTTTGCATTCAGATCCTTTCCCAAGGGGGTCTAGTGGGCAGTGGGGACAGGGAGGCATTGATCAAGGTGACTGAACAGTCTGTCTTTGAATAACAAAGAGTTAACATCCTTCCGCCTGTGGCCCTCAAACCACTTAGCTGGATCGCCTGGGAAAGGAAGCCCTACAGGTGTGGGCACCTCTGTCCCTCAGCCCGAGCACCTTCCCTCCTGCGCCTCCCACAGCTATCCCTGGGGAGTGTGTGCACAGCGGGGTGGCCCTGCAGAGCGCTCCCGAATGCCACACATGCCTTGGCCTTATTCCTCCAAGAGTGGCAGCTCTTTCACAACCACAGGCGACTGACCCTGCCGCTTTATTCTCCAGGAAGTTTACTTATTACACACCTGGGTTGTTTCATCAAACTGTATCAGCACTGGGTATTTTGGCGGAGAATCTTTTGAGCTGAACTCCATCATGCAAACTTAGTCCTTTGATCGTTTTTTATAAATTATTTTTTGACCCATTTTTACAGATAAATATAGATTTTTACAGACAAATACAAATCTTTCCAATTTCTCCCATTTTACTTTTATTAAAATTACTTTTTAAAGGGGGAACTCCCTCCCTGGTGCTCTGGTGGCTAAGACTCTTGGGCTCCCAATGCAGGGGGCCTGGATTCGCTCTCTGGGTCAGGGAACTAGATCTTGCATGCTGAAAGTAAAGATCCCACATGCCTCAATGAAGACTTGGTGCAGCCAAATAAATATTTAAAAACAAAACAAATGGGAAATTCCCTGATGGTCCAGTGGTTAGGACTCTGCTTTCCCAGGTTTGATCCCTGCTCAGAGAACTAAGATCCCACAAGCTGCACAGTGGAGCAAAAAAAAAAAAAAAAAATACTGGTTTCAAATAGATTACTTCACTTTCATTCTACTAAAAAGACTGAAAAGTTGTCTTATTTATTTGTCCACATCAAATTTTAAATACCACAGTGTTTCCCTTATGCGACCATAACCCCTACTTTCCCAGTCTGCAGTTTCCAGGTCAAATACAGGACGTCTAAATACTGTTGTGAAGATTTGACCCTTCTGACCCTTCAGCCTAAATGTCCACACACAGTTTCACTGGATGCAGGAGCAGTATGTACCATGAGGAGAGGGTTCATGGAAAAGAGGAGCTCACACCTTCCCCAGTGTCCTTCCCGAGGGGGCTCGCTCACTCTGCAGGGCAGCCCCTGACCCGGACAGCTGGCGGTGCTGAGACAGGAAGCGGGCTGGCTCCCGGGCACAAGCCCTTGGCATGAAGTCTTCTCTGAACCCTCCTCTCTTCAGGGACAGGGCTCTGAGCTCCAGAACCAGACAGAACACCCACAGTCTGGCCCACTCAGGGCAAAGTGGACCTCAGACTCCGCGGCACCAAACCCACTCCCCCAGCCCCTTTCCTCAGAGATACTCGGTCTACGTGCGTTGGCTAAAAAGTCCTGGAAGTGCTGTCATCTCAAGGACTCTGGCTAAGCTTTGAGAAAGGGCTATATTTTCTGATCTCTGGGTGGTGATGAATCCATTAAAGACAAAACCAGAACACAGAAAAGAAATGTGAGGGGGAGGGTCCATCGCGCGTCCTAGTACAGGTGAGTCATGAACTCGAGTCTGGCACGGTGAGAATGCTCTTCACCTCTAACCTCAGTCCCTCTGTCCCCCTGAATCTGCCCTCAGGCCTGTGCCCCGCAAACACACCAATACTTGTACTAAATAAAATTCCACAGAATGGCCAGCCACTGGGACAGCTGTTCACCCTTCTTTCTGACTCAAAAGACCAAGGTTTTGCAACGCTTTAAGTGACTTTAAGTGACTACAGGATGTTTTCACTTTAAACTTGCCAAGTTAGGCCCCTGTCTGCAGGCCGAGGGTGCAGGGCTGAGGGGAGGCCAGGATGGACCTGACAGGTCCTCAGACACCACGTCCCACTGCAGCCAGCGGGAGGTGGTGAGTGACTGCTCACTAAAGAAAAGCCCTTCACCGTGTACATTCCTCACTTCTCTGATGACTCAGAACAGTCATGGTTGTTACAATAGCATCACTCAAACCCTTGCACCCCACTGTGATTCCCTGAGTATAGGAGAAGGGTCGGTCAAGTTACAGCTATGATGCTGCGAAAAAGGGACATCCCACAAGAAAGATCTACAAGGAAACGTCATTGGACATTTATGTCCTAGGAAAAAACAAGATGAGATTCACAGGTTTAGGCGGATCCTCTCATTGTACAGATAAAGAAAGAGATGCCAGGAGGCCAAGAGTCAAACAAGTGGGGGGCCAAGCTGAGACCAGAATCAGATTTCTTAGCTTCCAACCTAAAGTCCTTGCCATTAGTAAGAGCTGACTGCAGGTGTGATGTTGTGATTTCTAATCAGAAGTATACATTTGGCCTTTGTCCTGTTTCTGGCACAGAGCTAAAACCCTTGGAATCCCCTAAGGTAAGGCTGATAGCATTTGGTCTTTAGTCATCACTTCCTGAAAACAGTTCCAGAAACAAAGGTGAAAGGATTAAAGGAGTGGTTTTTTTATTCATAATCATCCCCTTTCAACTGCACCACAGTCTATGTAAATGAGGTGACTTTTGGAAAGTCCCTAAGGATGTCCGGTTGCCAAGAGAACCAACCATGTGATGAGAGGACTGGAACTTCCAGCCTCACCCCTGACCTAGAGGCTGGACCAGTCACCAGTGGCCAGGGGTTTAATCGACCATGCCTATGTGATGAAGCCTCCATTAAACCCCACAAGCAGAGGGTCTAAGAACTCTCTGACTGGAGGTCTGAGGAGAGTGGTGTGCCTGGAGACAGTGTGGCTCTGCGTTCCTTTCCCACACCTGGCCCTGTGCACCTCTTTCCCTGGGCTGTTCCTGAGTTAGATCTTTTCATAATAAACTGTCGGTCTAGTGAGTGAAATGTCTCTGAGGTCTGGGAGCTACTGGAGCATATTAAACATATGCGATGGAGGGGGCATGGGAACCTCCAATTAACAGGCAGCTGGACAGAAGTGGAGGTGACAACCCAGGCTTGTGACTGGCCTTGGAAGTGGGGGCCGTCCTGTGGGACTGAGCCTGTGGGATCGGATGCCATCTCCACGTAGATACCCTCAGAATTAAGTTAATTGCTTGGTGGTGTTGGGAAACACACCTCAGGACAGAGTTTTCAAAAAGAGGTGGGCTGGGAAATACTAGGTCTTGGAGGAAGCACCTATAGTAGAGTTCTAATGAAAAGCAGGGTCAGTACCGCTTACACCACCTACCTCTGCGTTTATCTGTGCGTGTGTAAGGCTAAAAAGACAATAAACCTCAGGGTCTGTTGTTATGTGAGTGGGGAAGGCCAAGATGACCCGGGTTTTCCAGCCTCAAGACCTTGACAAGTGGTCTACTCTCCCTAGACCTCAGTTCCTCATCTGAAAAAGAGAGACATCTACCTCCCTTTGGAGGATCAAATAAGAAATCTGAAAGCGGGTTAAAAAGGCGCTGAACAAAGGCACACCACCAGCAGGCCAGGCAGTGCGTAAGGAGGAAAAAGGAAGGGGGGTGAGGGATGGGGGCACGGACCAGAGGGCACCTCGGCCCCAGGTCATGCAAGTGTGCTGGGGCTGACCATGGCCATCCCTGCTGGGCCCATCTCCTCAGAGCACAGGGCTTCGGAGCACTGTGTATGGTGCTTTCTGTACAGCCGACATGGAACTGGACACATCAGGTCTCCGTCCAACCTCTAAGGCACCCACTCACGCAGGTCATGATCAACCGCATGTTTTCAGTGATCTGGGCAGCCTTACAGGTCGTCTCATTTGCTGGGAACATGAGGCGGGTCAGCATTAACGCTAACTCTATTTTGCAGAAGAGGACACCAGCGTAGGTCACGTGCCCAAGGTAACGCAGCCAGAGGGCCAGGGCTGGCACCCAACAGCCAGGGAGTCTCGCCTCCCAGGAAGCGCCGTGTTCCAGGGGCCGCGGGACAGGCCGGCCAGCACAGGAGGGTCACACAGCAAGAGGGACGTGAAACGCTCCGCAGACACACAAGGCATCCTCAAACATCCACCTCAAGGCTTCCACATCGTCCCAGCAACGCCTCCTGAAGCAACCACGGTCCTGGATAATCCCATGAACTACCAAGTGATAACTTTGTTTCCCTGGGAGTTCTGTTAATACAGAAGGACTGAGTTCTGCTTTCCACTTGGCACTGAGCCTGTAGCATTGGTTCTAAGATGCTGAGTTTGCAAACTACCTTTTAAATGGAAAGTGAAGGGCAAAAGTTAAAATATGGAGAGCCTGGGGGGTGGGGGGTGGGGACTAGTGATCCCAGTTCCCTTCCCGAAAGGTCCGGATGATCGGGATGGACACCACGGCCCTGCTGCCCCAGGCGCTGCTTGGAGCTGTCCAGTCACAGCTCAGCATCAACAGCCCTATGGATGACACGTACTGTGATCTTTTTTACGTGAAATGGCTGATGGTGAAATGCCTCTTTTATCTTTATTGACTGCGCTGGGTCTCCGTTGCTGCGAGGGCTTCTCTAGTTGCCCCGAAGTCAGGCTGAGTTCCGCTGCAGCATGTGGGGTCTTAGTTCCCTGACCAGGGACTGAACTCCTGTCCCCTGCACTATGATCTTTATGAGCCATCTGATGGTTTAAAAAAAAAAAAAAAACTAGGAAATTTTGATACTACTTTCAAAAAAAAGTCCCAACTGAACTAAAATCAGCCCAGCAAACAAAGATCAAACAGAGGTCCCTGAAGTGAGCCAACTGACATGATTTCCGTCAGCTTCATGCGACCTCAGCACTCAAGAAATTTGGGAATGAGATGCTCTCTTGCCCTTCATGGGGAAGCCAGCTCCAGGTGGGAGTCTTGAGGACCCTGTCCAGCGAGCCCTGGAAGCGGGGTGAGCAGACAGCATGCGCCCGCTGCACCCCCTCCCCTGTCTAATCTGCCCACGTCGTGTCTTTAACCTCTGCTGGAAGGAGGAGGCGCCGCTAGCTCAGGCTGGCCGGCCACTTCTGCCAGCGGCTCCCAAGCCTGCGTCTGCCCCCCCAGGCTGTGGCAGAGGCAGGGGATGGAGCCGTCCCAGCACTGTTCTGCCAGCGTCTACAGCACCGCGGGGGACTCGTCTCCACGCCAGGCCTGTGTTGGGGGTCTGGACCCAATGAACACTACTACAGGATCCTTCCACTCCCAGTCAAGAGGGAGATCCTAACGGAGACTCCATCTTCCTTCTTCCTCTTGCCATCAGATCAGCCCAGGGTTACACAGAGAGGTGAAGGCCAGAGCCCAGCTGCTTCCTGTCGTTCAACAAGTGTCTGACCTGAGTGGGGGGAATCCTCACTGGACGGGAGATCAGAGCTCTGGGGATAGGACGAGCCTGCACCTGGTGCGGGGCTGTCCCCCTGCTCTCCTGGGTTAAAGGGAGGTGGTGTCAGTGAGCCCCCTGGCAGAGAACCAAGAGGGACCCAGGAACACACACCTGGTCATGCATAGAGTGTCTTCCTGGACGGGGTTAACTGGGCCCCTCGGACTTGACCCAGGTGCTTCTGACCGGCAGAGCAACTGAGGATAGACAGGGGAAACCAGCTCAAGTTACAACTCCCTCGGGCCTCTGCAGCATTTATCTTGCAATTCCAAGGAAAGCTTTTCTCATTTTCCAAAACTGCAGCCTTCTCCTTTAAGACCTGATTTCTCAGGCAGGCAGAACGGGTGCTCTCACGTTGCCCCAGTTCCCTTCCGGACCCTCCCTCTAAGCTGATGCGCTATTTTAGCCCTGCCCCAGTTCTGCCTGTCTCTGGGATCACCTAAAGGGAGAAGACGCAAAAGCAGCAGCCAAGGAAGGAAGCCACGCCAGGCAGGCCCTCCGTCCTGGTGGGGGGCTGAAGGAGTTCCTCCCACCGAGGGGCGCAGGGAGCACCCCCACTGCATCCCTACCACCCAGGGCCGAGTGTCCGGCCCAGATTTCTCCCTCTCACATTCTTGTGGTGCCTGATGTCTGTTAAATGAGACTTGACTACATGAATTCTATTAAATGGGATTTATTATCATGAAAGGCCAAGGGGTAACGCTGGATACCTTATTTTTCTATACCAAAGAAACATGTCCCCAAGAGCACTAAGTATGTGCTGTGATGTGAATGTGATGACTAAGTATCACATTCTTAACACACACTGACTATCTCTGTCTCCCTCCCTCCATCAAAGAAATAACTGGAAACCAATGCACAGTTCCTCAGTGTTGATGTCTGGGTCATCCTCTCCTGCAGAACACCCTGGATTAGGGAAAGGCCCACAAGTTCTTACTGTGGTTTCTTTCGACACATCTCTTCTGGACTCAGCCTCTAAACTCTGTTCTAGAGTCTGGAGCTCACCCACTGTCCCAGGCACCGACAGAATTCTCATAGCAAGTATCAGGAGACAGCTACACGGATAGACACTTAAAATCAATTTAATACCGAGTGCATCTGTCTGTGTATGTACTTAACATATCTGTTGTGTTGGTTAATTCTGTGTTTACTGGGTCATGGGGTGCACAGATATTTGGTAAACATTATATCTGGGAGTTTCTGAACGAGATTAACATTTGAGTCTGAAGGCTGAGTAAAGCAGATTGCCCTCCCCAGTATGGGTTGGCATCATCAATTTTGTGGAACACCTGCAGAGAATAAAACGCAGAGGAACGGAAATTCTGAGCTCTCTGCCTAGGAGACACTGGTACTCTCTTGCATTCGAACTGGACTACACACCAGTTTTCTCCAGGTTCTCAGGCCTTCAGACTCAGACTAGAACTAAAACTGGTGGGATTTCCTGGGTCTTCAGCTTGCAGGCAGCAGATCACAGGACCTCTCAGCTACCATCACTGCAGGAGCCAATTCCTTATAATAAACTGCCCCCCATATACACACACCTATATATATATATGTATATCTATATATCCCATTGGTTCAGTTTCTCTAGAGAGCTCAAAAACATTTATTAGAATGTCAAACATTCAAATTTAAAAGGCTGACAACACATGTTGGTGAGGATACGGAACAACTGGAACTCTCATATTCTTGGAGGGAGTGTAAGAAGACAGTCACTTTGGGAAGAGGTCCGGCGGCTCTCTGTAGGAGACACACACTGAGTCTCACCCAGGAGGCTGCTGCGCTCCGCTGCTCAATCACGTCTTTGCGGCCCCACGGACGGTGGCCCACCATGCTCCTGTCCATGGAATCTTCCTGGCATGAGTACTGCTGTGGGTTGCCATTCCTACGCCAGGGGATCTTCCTGAACCAGGGACTGAACCCGTGTCTCCTGCACCGCCTACATTGGCAGGCGGATTCTTTACCATTAGAGCACCTGGGAAGTCCTGCTACACAAGAATTACTGTCTAAATATTTATCCAAAAGAAACAAAAACATG
Source organism: Muntiacus reevesi (assembly GCF_963930625.1). NCBI lineage: Eukaryota > Metazoa > Chordata > Mammalia > Artiodactyla > Cervidae > Muntiacus > Muntiacus reevesi. The sequence continues at coordinate 216,156,171 of NC_089250.1, read as the reverse complement.
TCTATATGACTATGTCTCAGAACATTCATCACAGCTTTATTCTTAGTAAGAAATCTCTGAAAAAACCCAACTGATAATCAATACAATGGATAGTTAAACTGTAATATAATCATGGAATGCAATTAGAACGCTTCTCAGCAATACGCAGCATATACTGCTGATACATGGAACACAAAAGATTATTAAAAACATGCTGAGTGAAGCACATTAAAGAGCACATATAATAGGAATTATACAAAGTTCTAGAACAGGGAAAGTTAATCTATGGTGGAAAAAATCAGAACAGTGGCTGTCTCTAGGGGGTAGCAGCTGGGGCAGAGAACCTTCTGGGGTGATGAAAATGTCACGAGGAGGGTTTAGGTAACACACATGCATGTATCTGTCAAAATTCTGTGAATGTACACTCAAGATTTGAGATTTCATTGCTTGAACATTTTACCTCAACCAGAAAAAAGTATACACAAATACTGAACTGTAGTTGATGATAGGCTGAATGAAGCATTTAGAGGGAAGTGTACTAATGTTTACATTAAAACTAAATGCATCAAAAAGTAAGATATACAAGTTAAACTTTTCAACTTTTCTGTATGTTTGAAATTTTCATAATATAATGCTGGAAAAATTGTCATTTGATAATTTGTTTTTTCCTTTCTGAGACTGGATGTGTTTTATTTCTTTTCTTGCTTAAATGCTATGGCTAAGACTTGTAGTACCTGACTGTGTGGATCACAACAAACGGTGGAAAATTCTTAAAAGAGATGGGAATACCAGACCACCTGACCTATCTCCTGAGAAATCTGTATGCAGGTCAAGAAGCAGCAGTTAAAACTGGACAAGGAACAATGGATTGGTTCCAAATTGGAAAAGGAGTATGCCAAGGCTGTATATTGTCACCCTGCTTATTTAACTTATATGCAGAGTATATCATGTGAAATGTCAGGCTGGATGAAGCACAAGCTGGGATCAGGACTGCTGGGAGAAGTATCAATAACCTCAGATAAGCAGATGACACCACCCTTATGGCAGAAAGTGAAGAGGAACTAAAAAGCCTCTTGATGAAAGTGAAAGAGGAGAGTGAAAAGTTTGGCTTAAAGCTCAACATTCAGAAAACTAAGATCATGGTATCCATTCTCATCACTTCATGGCAAAACATGGGGAAACAGTGACAGGCTTTATTTTTTTGGGTTCCAAAATCACTGCAGATGGTGATTGCAGCCATGAAATAAAAAGACACTTGTTCCTTGGAAGAAAAGCTATGACCAAACTAGACAGCATAATAAAAAGCAGAGACATTACTTTGCCAACAAAGGTCCATCTAGTCAAAACTATAGTTTTTCCAGTAGTCACACATGGATGAGAGAGTTGGACTATAAAGAAAGCTGAGCAGCAAAGAATTGATGCTTTTGAACTGTGGTGTTGGGAGAAGACTCTTGAGAGTTCTTTGGACCGCAAGGAGATCAAACCAGTCAATCCTGAAGGAAATCAATCCTGAATATTCATTGGAAGGACTGATGCTAAAGTTGAAATTCCAATACTTTGGCCACCTGATGTGAGGAACTGACTCATTGGAAAAGACCCGATGCTGGGAAAGATTGAAGGCAGGAGGAGAAGGGGACAACAGAGAATGAGATGGTTGGATGCCATCACTGACTTGATGGACATGAGTTTGAGCAAGCTCTGAGAGTTGGTGATGGAAAGGGAGGCCTGGCGTGCTGCAGTCCATGGCGTCGCAAACAGTCAGACATGACTGAGCAACTGAACTGAACTGAACTGAATCATGTTAGATAAAAGTCTGCCTGGGTATAGGATTCTTGAGTTGCCTTCCTTTCTTCCTCAGGGGTCTGCAGATAAAATTCTATCATTTTTTAGCTTCCTGGAGTTGCAAATAGAAAATCTGACGCCAGTGTGGCTCTTTTTCCTTTGTAAATGGTATGTTCCTTTGGCCTGAAAGCTTGAAAGATTCTTCTTTCCATCCTAAGAGTTAAGCAATATTACTGGGATACTCTTAGATGTATCTTAGTTTTTCCCTTCATGGTAGGTCAGGAGTGCCATTTACCAAATATTTCTAGCTTTCCTCCTTCCAGCTGTATGGTAGGAACATATATGCCTCCCTTTGAAGTTAACAGTGGGATTGTGATTTGCTTTGGTGAATAAAATAGACGTGATATATGCACTTCCAAGCCAACTTTAAGTGCTATTAATAGTTCATGATTCAAAGCCTCTGTCACCTTTTGTTCCTGAATAACAACAAGCAAAACCCCCTCCTCCCATACCTATACTGGCTACTGCATCATGGGGAGGGGGGGAATAAACTTGTTGAGTTAAACTACTGACCTTGTGGACTGTTTGCTATTATATTTTAACCTACTTCTAACCTGTCCTCACTGATACCGCCTTCCTTTACCTTTTTCTTCTTTGAGTGCCCCTACTACTGGTATGTCAAGTTCTTGGTTCCATCTTCCGGGTCTCTTGTCTCCTCTTCCATAACTTCTCTGTCTTAGCATCTGCTCAGGAGTTGAGCCTTTGTGACTCTTCTGGGCCCTGCCTGCCCCTGCTTGCTGGAAGAGGTCAACGGTTGGCAGCAGAATCAAAGCAATAAGACGTGCACTCTGATTAGAATCCTCTCTGCCCAGATATCCATATTTCCCTCTTTTAAATATACATTCTCTTTGGACCAGTTACAGTCCACATACGTGTCATTTTCAATGCCTCTGCATTCTGTAGTAATGACATACTGTGCTTAGCTATCTTCTTCTGTGGGTGTTTAGATTCCCAATTGTTGCCTACTATAGAGATTCTCTCTACTCTAAGCAAGGAAGAACATACCAGTGTATTTTTGCTGTTTCTGGATTCTAGGTTGACTGGTCTGGAAGAAAGAAAATTATATTAGGGATCAGAAGAAACAGACTATCACTAGCCAGGTGGCCTTGTACAAACTCCTCAGTAATATATGCATAGGATAGCACCCTGCCTTCTTTCCAATATATTCTAAAATCCAACCAACAGTGGATATTCAAGTGCTCTGTGTAGAGCAAACTCTTGTGAAATATGAGGTGCCCATTTTACTTGGCTGCACCTAGTACAACTTGAATATACAGAGACTTGCTAGTAAATCTGCCTATTTGAGGAAATATACAAATCTTTGGGCAAAGAAGTGAAAAATGAGCTGATCCTAGATAGTGTGTTTTTGTGGACTCTAAGATGCCATCAATTTATTTTTTTAATTGGAGTATAACTGCTTTACAATGCTGTTCCAGATTCTATCGTTCAACAGTAGAATCAGCCACAAGTATACACACACACCCCTCCCCCTAGAACCTCCTGTCTGCCAAGGTCCCACCTCTCCAGGTCACCACAGAGCACAGCGCTGAGTTCCCTAATCTGCACAGCAGGCTTCTACTCGTTATCTATTTTACACGCAGCAGTGTATATAAGTCAATGCTACTCTCTCAATTTTTCACCCCTCTGCCATCAATTTTAAGAGGCACCATTATGAACCTCCAAGAGAGAGAAAAAAGCAGTCAGTTATAATTTGGGCATGTGACGATATGACACATCCTGATTTTAGAGTTAAATTGTGTTTAGTTGTTAAATTGTGAAATGTATGTGCCTTAGAATCAATGGATGTATGAAAAATGCATACATAAATATTTTTAAAATATACAGGCTGAATCCAATCAGTACATCTATCCTGTTCATTGGCTAAAACTGAGAACAGGCTCAATGGAGTACCTATCGTGGGAACAAAGGCAAGAGCTGCAGGCTGAGCATGTGGTCGTGTGCCTGGCGACTTCAAACTCGCCCACGGCCACAGCAAGTCCGGGCTGCACTCCTGCCAGGTGGAGCCCAACAGCAGCACTCCAGCCAAAAGAGCGGAAAAAGCATTTGCCAGGAGCAGGAACTATGCTGCTAATTGGTCCCGTTCCCCTTGACCCTCTAACACACTTCTTCCAGAAAGAGGCCCTGGAAGGACTATCTAGGAGAAGGATTACTGGGTGGAGGGAAGCAAGAAGGGGCATGACAGTCTGATGACCTGGGTCTGAGCGAGAACAAATACAAAAAGGATGAAAGGCTCCGTGTGACAGTGATCAAGTCCCGAAGCACTGGCCAGGAAACATTACTGTCAAATGATAACCCCTCATTGCACGGCTAGCATGCTCGGGCCAAGTTTAGGGGCAGCCAATCAGGACTCAAAGTATGGATGTGGTCTCCAGATGAATATCTGGCTTTTAGTTTGGAGATGCCTTAAGTAAAGGATAGCTCATCTGTTGAAAGAGGAAGATGGCCCAGGACCCAAAGGATCAAGGTAGAATTTCTTCAGATTCTTAGATATTAGGCTTATCTATAAGCTAGGCAATAGGACAGACAAGGCTGGCCAGGAAATGCCCAGTTACTCAGCCAAGTACCAAGCTTTCCTCCCAATGGAGGTCCTGCCTCCATTCCAAGCCCCAACACAGCACAGGCCCACATCCCCTGGACCCAGCACACACAGCCGCGGTCAGAGGGGGCTTTCTGGAGTCTGGGCAATGCCAGAGCGCATCTGAGGAACAGGCAGGACTGCTCAGGCTTCTCCTCATAAACTCAACTGCATCAAGCGGGGCCAAGGAGCCCCCTCCCTCAGAAGAGACAAAGGGAACGCAACATCCGGGTTTTAGGCAGAAAAGGCAGTTACCACCCTCAGAGACATGGGGACTGCCCCCACTGTGACGGCAGACGCGCGCCTCGCTTCTTCCGATTCCGAGGGGGACGCTGTTTGAGCAGGACATGCGCCATGCAGGTCTACCCTCACGCCTAACAGGCGCCCTCGGCTGACGTTCCCAGAGAAATGGGACTATACTTGGAATCACCCAATTGTCAGTCTATACTCTTCCAAGTCCTGGGATCTTCATCGATATACTTAAAATTTCCAACTTTTAAGTAACTTTTAAAAAATGGTGTGTGTGTGAAAGAGAGAGAGAGAAAGTGGAGTTGGAGGACAGAAGGAGAGTTAGCAAAGAGAAAAGGACAAAGATGGAAATTTCTGCATAAAATCCATGGAGGACCAAGAGTTTATTTCCGGGTTTCTGAAGGCACTGTCCATCCCGACGCACATAAACCTGATAGAGGTTTTTCACTTACAAGAAAGAAAACGCTTGAACACACCACGAGATCACATTCAGCCAGCAGCTGACTCATCCGGCGAATGGATATGACACTCTTATCTGAGTAACCGCTCATTCTGAAAAACACCATTTGCCTAGCACTGTGGAACCTGCACCTACTCATGCTGACAGCCCTGGCCTCTCCGCGTCACTGGAGGTCTGCCAGAAGACCCCTCCACATCCTCCAGTATCGTCTCAGGATGCGGATCTCATGCTGCTGTACGCACTCCATAGAAACCATCAGCTCCGGTCGGGCCCTGCCATTCGGCAGGCTGAGCTGGGTTATCTGGAAGGATGAGTGCTGGTTGGCATCTCTCCTGGGCCTAGAGACCTGGCCCCTTCTCAGCAGGGCATCCGCTGCTCATCTGCACCTCCAACACAGAAGGAGATGCAGGCAGGAACTCGGCGGACATGATCCTGTCAGCCACAACTGTGCTTTGAAATGGCATCTAAAGAGGAAGAAGCCAAAAGAATAGAATGAGGTTGTTTTGAGAGCTCAAGAGCAGCGGAGTGATCAATCCTGTGAAAGAGAACTGTCAGGGCAAGAGAAGACCTTCATGCTTCAGTCCTTGATTTTCTGTCATCCACAGCTTTGAGTACCACAGAGAAAGAGATGAGGAGACCCTAGAGAGCTACGAGGTACTGACCAGTGAGTTAAAAATCATTTCCCAGGGACCCTCCAGACACAACGCACAGGTAGGAAGGGCCATCAATTCTAAGGTCCCTGAAGCAGCGAATGACCCCTATCAAGACGTGTAAAGTGTGCTACTATACTGATGGCTTGAAGTATAGGAGACAAAAATGAGAGAGGCTAGTGTGGGGGAGCAAAGAGGGCAAAGGAAGAGACTCCAATGTAGTAGCAGGAACATGGCAAAACCGCCTAATCATAATAGTTCCAAGGTTTAAAAAGTCAGGAATCTCCTAATGATACATAATCTGACTGGCTGGCAAGCAAAATGCTAGTAACATGCTGTAACATGAAAATCAAGTATATGTCAGTAGACAAAATATTAAGCCACTAAGTAGTCTTTGTATTGGACCTTAACACACGAATGCTGATGAGAAATGGGAAGGCCATGCAAACTGGAATTAAATTCTTTTTTCACTTTGATCTTTTGCCGTGATAACCACGTTTACATAGGTTTGGACATTTCCATATTTCACTGAGTCAGCACATCAACTTCCCCAAATATTACAGGAACCTAAATACTGACAAATATCACTAACTGAAATCCGTGGAAGATATGAGAATTAAAACACGAGCAGCCAAGCAGAATGGAACAAGGTGGTTAGGACTCAGAATTCCAGGGCTCAAGTCATGAATTTTAGAGCCAAGGGGAAATCACCTGACCTCTCTGAGCTTCCATTTTCTCACCTGTAAACCAGGAATAATTTTACCAACCTAGCCTCTGAATGAGAACATATGTGTAAATAGCTATAGAAATGTTTGGCTGGCAGAATAACAGTCCCTAAAAGGTGTCCACACCCTAACCTCTGGAAGCTGCAAATGTTACCTTTTTGATATAAAAATATACTTTTTATTGTAGTACAGTTACTTTATGTAAATATTATCTTGCATGAAGAAAAGAGCCTTACAGATGGGATAAGTTAAGGTTTAAAACAGAAGACTATCCTGGATCATTCGGGGGTGCCCAATGTGGTTACAGATTCTTCATAAGGTAAAGGAGACAGCCAGGGAGTCAGACGTCAGAGGGACGTTTGAAAGTAGGAGCTGCCGGCTCTGAAGACAAAGGAAGGCACTGTGAGCCAAGGAGAGCGGGCAGCCTCCAGAAGCTCCAAAAGGCAAGGAAATGGCTTCTCCTCTGGAACCGGCACAAGAAATGCAATCCTGGCAACACCTTGGCCATTTCAGGAATTTTAACCTCCAAAAACCTAAGACAATAAATTTGTGTTGTGATCATTTGTTACACCCATAACAGGAAACCAACACAAAATTTAACAGGCGACAAGGTTATTTCCCCAAAGGAACAACTTGTTAAAGCGGAGCTGTCGGCTAGACAGGAAGTTACCAAAGCGTGGTGTCCTGTCTCGGGCATCAGTGAGGACTGCACGGCCAGCTGCTCCCTGCACTCACGCAGCGTGAGCCGCCAAGCAAGACAGGCAGTCTGTCCCCTCACTCTTACTCCAGTCACTAAGCATAAGAAACAAGGCAAAACATTATACCATCTCTACCCTCAAGGAACTGAGATCTCAGGAAGAAGAGAGAAGCAAGGCCACGGGGCTGTTATTTTCCTGCCATTTCCAGAGCCTGCAGGGACTGACGGTGTTGGCAACATATATGATGTGTAGCCTCTTGACCTGGGTGCTCCTGGAACAGACATCAGAGGATCCATCAACCTCCCTAAATAACATGATAGGAGTGTTTTCCTTGGGTATGAAGCTGTAGATTTAGACTATCAGAAGGGTTTGGGTTTAAAACCCCAAAGTTCGGAACCATTTGGATAGCAAGAGAAAGATTACAAATACAGGGAACCAGGCCCTCCAGGGCTCTTCCTTACGATCAGGGTCCATACAACAAGTTCCATTCAATGCATTTTCCCTCTCTACTGAGTCAGCAGGAACGGGTCAGACCTCCCCTACCACAATCCTCTCTCAGTTCCACTTCCACCTTGAGCAACTGCCCCATGTACAATGAAAATCACCTGCAAAGAGTTATCTGCAATGGTCCTCTTCAGTCCCCCTCCTTCCAGTCCCTCTTGAACAACTCTAAACCCCCAAACTGCCCTCACCAAGGTTACCAACGACTCCCAGGTGGCGGTATCTGCAAGTCGCTTCTCCAACCACCAGCGCTGTCTGAGAAAGCCGACCCTCCTCCTCCCTGTCCCACGGGGCTGCGCTGGCTTCCTCCCTGAGGTCTGTCCGTTCCCTCGCACTGTCTCAGACGACCCTCCTGGGACACCAGCCCTCTCCAGCCGCACCCCGTCAGCGACCATGGCCGCTGCGCCTGCATCACCCCCACGCCGCCGCACACTCCGTGGAGGCCTCCACTGCGGTGTCCCAAGGGTGGCCCAGGGTGGGCTCCTGAAAACATCCGTCAGGTGAACAAAAACCACACTGTGTGGAAGCGGGTGAGAAGCCTCCAGCTGTGCGGCCGGGCAGAGACAAGCAGAGGCGACGTCAGACTAAGCCGGTTCCCAGCAGACGTTCACCCGCTACCACCTGGGGCTCCAGCGACGGCCACCCCGGCGAGGACCAAGCAGGATCACAGCGCACGAGACGGGACGTCGTCAGAACCCACTGCGGTCACGCTGCTTCCTGCCCACGCCTGTGTCCCCGAAAGGGCATGTGCACAGGCTGCAGGTGCCTGCCACCAGCACTGCACTGTGCAGCGGATGTGGGGCTTTGGCCAACACCTGGGCAGGCCCTGAAAGCTCTGGGGGCAGGAAAAAGGTCAGCGCTGCCCCCACGCTAAGTCTCACTGAGCTGGAACACCCTCAAGTTCCCACTGCTCCGAGCAACAAGAGAGGGCAGAGCCCGTCCCCACCCTGCCCCCTCGGGGCTGTGCCCAGGGGCAGCGGAAGAGCAGCAGCTGGCGACCTGGGTCTTCCACCCCAGGGTGGGGGTCACCAGGAACCCAGGGGCCATTTCCTGGACAGGGGAGCTTCTGAATGCTTCTACAGTAGGATAGATACATTTCCTTTTACAAAGCCTTTTTATTTGGAAAATTTCAGACTAACAAAATAGAGGATATAATGAGCTCCCAGGTACTCATCACCCAGCTTCAGCAGTGATTAACTCAGACCAAGTCAGTCTCTCCCCTGGGGTGGCCATGCCTTGGTGTGTGGGGACACTCACGGTTTAAACTTGGTGTCCTGATGGAATTACTAGCCCCCTTCTATCAGTCTGCAGTGCAGGAGACTTGGGTTCAGTTCCTGGGTTGGGAAGATCCCCTGGAGAAGGGAATGGCCACCCACTCCAGCATTCTGGCCTGGCACAGCTGAGTGACTTTTACTTTCTCTTCGCTCAGTCTCAAACATGCCTAGGATCGGACAATAAATTATACGGTCACCTGATCTTTACCCCACCCACCTGGATTATTTTGAAGTCAATTTCAGATAAGTCTATTCATAAATATTTCAACATGTGGTTCCAGAGATTTTAATACATCTCAGCACTCCAGGTATCGACCTGCCCACCCTGGAAGGCTGTGTGCACGGGGTCCTCCATACCCACTTTGTGGGCCGACGACATGATTCCTTCCGGCTCAGGCGCTGGGCAGCCAAGCGCGTGGAGAAGCCAAACGTGCACTGATTCAAGCTGCGACTCCGCTGGATGGCCTGCTTCCACTACACCATGCTGCCTCCATGCAGAGGTCGAGAAACAGCCGTGGACAACGGGGCACTGGGACAACCCTCAGCACGGTGGATCATTTTCCACGTGGACACACAAGGAGCAGAGTGAGTCTCAACTATTCAGAGTAAAGGAATTCATACTTCAAACCGACCCACAAGAGAATACAGCCCCAACCTTCGTCCCTGTTTTCTGGATGGTATCACTGCAAGATTTCAGAGGCAGGCTAAAAGTCAGAGCAGTCTATGCAATATACTTTCTTAACACTTAGGAGAGAAAGGAGAGAAGTGGGATACAATCACTTCTTTTGAATCTTTAGAAGAAATGATAGTAGAAAGTTCACTGCTCTATGACCGAGTGAGCCCATTTCTGGTAGGTTTCCCTAAGAACTCCTCCTCCAGGCCCATCAGAAGATGACTCGGAAGTTCCCCACCGCACCCCGCGGGGCGACAACGAGCTGCAGGCAGCCAGGATGAAGAGCAGGAAAGGTAAGTGCCATGCAGAGTGTGGACACTGTGGCGTGTCTGTGAGCGGCAGGCATCAGCAATGGACCAAACGCACACACAGGAGAAATCTGAACCCAGTGCCAAGAGGAGAAAAGATACGAAAGGATCTGGAGCACCAAGCCATTCAAGATAAAAACATATATATGTGGTCACTGAAATCCGAAAACTAAAATAAAAACACAGCACACAAAGCAACAATTCCTAACGCAACAACGAGAGAATATATATGAAGCACACTTGCGTGGTTGACTACAAGGGCAGGGGATGGAGAACAGGAACCAAAGCAAGGAAACCAACGTACAGTCACCTAGAGCCAAGAGGACAGCCTCACCCAAACCAGCGACAACATGCCACAACCAGAGGAGCAGAGTCGTTAACTCAACCCTCTGCACCAGAGGCAGGTTTAAGGATGAAGGGGGGGGGGGGGGGGGGCGGGGGGAAGCTCACTATTAACAAAAGCTGGCAAATGATGAACCTGAGGGAAGCCTGGTCTCCACTTCTGAAGTGCCTTCTTCCATCTGCCTAGATAACTGGCTGACATGGCCCAGGACCGGGCAGGGAGAGCGCAGGGCGGCTGAAAGGGCACCTCACTCCCGCCTGCTGCTGGCGCTCGGGGAGGGCGTGTGGATGGCAGTGCCGGGCTCATCACTGAGGCAACGCGGTCCCGGCTTGGAGGCGCGGGCAGGGGGCCCCTGTGCTGCGGGCCTGGGGCTGTGGCTCCCGGAGGCTCCAGCTCCCGGCTGGATGACTCCTGGCACAGCTCGCTTTACAACCTTTACCTGCAAGAGCAGGGGGCGGACAGGACAGTCGAAACCCAAAACTGCTCCCTGCTCTCATTCTTGAGCTTGTGCGTGTGTTACACTGTTAATGCTCAATTCTGTGTGTAAGCCAGTCTCCAGTGGGTCGACACTGAAAGATAAACCCATTTTCAACAGTTACGCGGTTGCTGTGGATTTTCAGGCCAAAGATGCTGTGGATGGGGGGCCAGGCTGTGCTGCTGCCGGCCAACCCCGGGAAAACATTAGGGTCCCCCGTGCTGTAGGGGCCTCTAGACTCGCTGCCCAATGGGCCATCTGGTGGATTTAGAACCCAGAAAGGATGTCTGGTCGACTCGACTCTGAACAATTATTTTCCTTGATTACTGAGTTTTTTGGTGTCTCCTCACACTTCGTGCCCAATCCTGGTGTAAAAGTATATGGATTAAAAAAGATCTTCAACGTGTTCGTTCTCCTGGATTTTTATTTTTTAATCTTAGAAGTCAGAGGAATGGGTGCAAAAGTATTCATAGTGAAAAAACGATGCTCAGGTTTCTGGTTTCAGAAACTGAGTAGACCATGGTTTTCATGAATATACAAATCCTAGAAGGACACAGGCCAACAGAAAGGGGGCAGGAATGAAGATGACGGTTCAGGTGGGTTCAGTTTGGGGAACTCATGTGAGCAAGATGGAAGTAGAATCGATGGTGTGTCTGGTGTAAGGAACTGGGACCCTGAGAGAAGATCTACACTGCAGATATGGATTAAGGTAGACACAGGCAGAGAAAAAAAAACCCATGGGAACAGATAAGCCCAGTCTAGGAGAGTGTGTAAGCATTCAGGTCAGAGCCTGGAGGGAAAATAACATTGATGGGACCACACTGAAATACACGTGAACATATGGTGGAGACTGGAAGTAAAAGGGAGTGGGTAAGAATAGTATATTCATAGTATTATAAACTGGTGAGGGAGCTTCAGGCCCATTTCACAAAGAGGAAAAAGGCCCAGACAAATAAGGAAATAGATACATGCTGAAAAGGCTGAAAAGGCAAGTGTGTTCTCACAGCCCTGGCCACCAGGGCCAACTCCTAAGCATGGATTAGGGTGATTACACTTCATGCCCTGGAGGGAGGCAAGATTCGTGGCTGGAGGCCTGGAGCTTGCTGTGCTGACTTCAGACCCTAGAACCACCCTTGGCGTCACTCACCCCCGTGGCTGGTGTTGGAGACCCTCGCACACAACTGGGGCTCCCTTCCTCCAAAGGTCATGCTCCAAAATGAGATCACTGGGCCTTTAACTTTTTGGACAGAGAAGTGTTTGGCTTTAATAGGCAAGACCAATCAACCAGATCATCCATAAAAAAAGGAACAGCGGGCATGGATCAGAACCCAGCTTGGCCTCCTGACAAAGGATTCGTCTCGGGGGCGCTGCCCCACTGCCTGCCCTCCGCACAGAATGAGACCCCCTGGTCTGGTGAGCCCCTTCCTTCTGTTCCACTGCTGGGGATGGTGTCATGCCAAAATGTTCACCAGTCCTGAGAGCCACCCTCCTCCTGCTCAAGGCTTCTCCGGGGTACTGCACTCCAGGAGAAAGCTGACTCAGCTCTAAACTTCTGAGGCCAATTTTATGTGACAGAAAAGGGTTTTATTTTTAAAATATATTTCTGGATTATATGTTGAGACTTTTTTTTTTTGTATCTACACTATTCTGAAATCTACTTTTTTCATTTTAAAATACATTTTCTTCTATGGAAATGTATGGATAACCTCCCTCGTCTCTTTCAGAAACAGTTATGTAGGATCCTACTGTGCGTGCGCGCTCAGTGATTAAGTCACATCCAGCTCTTTTGAGACCGCATGGACTACAGTCTGCCAGACTCCTCTGTCTGTGCAATTTCCCAGGCAAGAATACTGGAGTGTGTTGTCATTTCCTCCTCCAGGGGACCGTCCCAACCCAGGGACTGAACCTGTGTCTCCTGCACTGGCAGGTGCAGGATTCTACTGTATGGAGACATAACTTATGTATTCAATTTCCTATAGCTAGACTAAATTTAGGGTGTCTTCAGTTTTTCAAACAACATCGTGTCTTGGCAGCACTTGTCTGGTTTCATCCTTGGGTAAATTTCACAAAGTGAAACTGCTTAGTTAAGACACAGATACTTCACAAAAACCACAGCTACAAAAGAGTACAAGGGAAAAAGTAAAAGTCCTCAGGTTCAACTCCCTGGAGGTAATTATTGATGATTACATTTTAAGACCTGGGGAATGGCTTTATTCTATCCTCACGTGTCTGTTGATGGAGGCTGATTGACTGGTTTCACTGTAAGACACCAAATGTCTCTTCTCAGACCTGTTTCAATCTTCCAGCGCACCTGAGCGAGGTCTTTTTCTTGTGTCCTTTCATTCCCAAGGGTCATTCCATTCTCCGCTTTGCAGATCTTTTCCGCTGGGAGCAACCATTTCAATCTACTTCACATGCCTCCTCTGGTGTATAGGTGTTCTTGCAAAATGTGGACTGACATTGTGGCTACGTGACTATTATTATTTTTTTCTCTTTATCATCCTCATCAGCAAACAAATAGGCTAGTATTTCTCCAATTTTGGAAAAATGCCTTGATTCCACTTCAACTGACAGCTATCTCTTAATTTCTTTTCATGGTTTTGTATCAAAAACTCTTCTGCAAGGTTGTCTATATTTAATAATGCCTTTCCTCCCTCTCACCCCAAGCCCACTCCGACCATATTTTTGCCTTCAGCACTGCACGGAAACTGCTCTGTCAAGGGCACCGCTAGCACACAGGCCACCACACCTGACCGTCACCTTTCGGTGCTGGCTACCTGAGGTCTCCCGGGAACAGGGTCAGGTCGGCGCTCCCGCCTCTGTGACTCACTTTCTCCAGTTGGCTTCTAACCTGGACTCTCTTGGTTTTCCTCTTACTCCGCTGGTTGCACTGTCTACGTTTCTATTTCCTCTTCTTCCTCCCAATCACAAGCACAGACATAATAACGGTCTATGCTTCAAGGCTCAGTCCCGACTCCCCTATTATTCTCTCTGTACATCCTCTCTCTTCTGAGTCTCAAGGCTTTAAATACCATCTGTGTTTTTCGCCTTATTTGTGCTTTACAACACTCCTCCTTGCTCCTGTGACAGGGAGATACTCTGTCCTACTCCCTACTTTTTTATAATCCCTTATCTGCAAACTTTGGGGCCAGAGGAATTTTGGAATTCAGACTGTTCCAGACTTAAGAAAGGTGATATCAAGTAATACTTCTAATTAAAGTCTAGAACAGCACATATTACACACATTAATAGCTTTGAAGTGACCCACCAAGGAAATAATTAAGGATCACCAATGGATAATAAACCCATTAGGTATTATCATCAGAACACTAAAATAATTTGGACACTGGAGAACAGGATATTTGCAAGCAACCAATGAATTGCCCTGTAAGCAACTGGCGAACTACAAAGAGGGAAGGGGGAAAAAAAGGACTTTTACAAGGGAAACTTCTGGTAGTCACCATGTTGACCAAATTATCAAACTTAACAGAACTAGGGTGGAAAAACCTGACATTTCATCACGTGTTTCCTTACATCACACAATATGAAGTACATAGCCACAACACACCTGAAGTCTTGCCAAAAATGTTCAAATGGAAATTATTCCAGACCTCACTTTCAGTTTATAAAGAGATGCAAGGGATAGTTAGTACCTAGAGAAACAGGTTAAATGACACCATGAGAAAATCAGACAAATCCAGAATGAGGGACACTCTGTAAGTCAGTTGGTTCTGGTCTTTACAGGCAGTCAACGTCACACACACTCACATACAGTTCTGGATCAAGAGAAATGAAAGAAACATACTAACCAAACATAATGGCTGGAATCCTGGCTGGATATTAGTTCAATAAAGCCATCTAAAAAAGTAAATTTTTGGTTTCTTTAAGGCCAAATGTCCCTCAAATTAGAATCACGTTAAGGTCTGGACAGAGAGAGAATGAGTTAGGGCCAGGAAAAGAAGTCAGCTGTTCTCCCAACAAAGCTGTAGCAGAAGCAAGGCCCCTCCAGAAGGAATCAATGATTCCTTGCCTCATGTCCTGCCAGAGTTTTGTTTCTGCCGGTACCACAGCGTTTACCGCAGCCTGTCTTGCACCATTTTTTTTTTTTGGTGTATGGTTGTTGTTTGTTTCTCTCACACTGGACTGTTCCCGAGGACAGCGAACACGTCTAAATTTATTTCTGTATTTTCCCGAGTGACCTCCACAGCAGGTGTTCAACAATGTCCACTGAACATTATTCAATGAACAGTAAACAGATAATGCTCATATGCTCAATAAACACGTGCTGAGTGGGGAAAGACATGTGGGGGATAACTGGACAGGGGTGAATGTGGGCACTAGATGATACTATAATATCATATTATTATGATATTATACTGTTAATTTTTTTAAATGTTGACTATTATGAGTCTGTAGGATAATGGCTCTTTCCTTATGGAAATGCCAACACATAGCAGTATGTATAGATAGAGTATCACAATGTCTGCAACTTATTTCAAATGGTTTAGTAAAAAAGGAAAAAAACATATATATATATATATATATATATATATATATATATATACATACACACACACAAACACCCATATATAGATAAAATACACCAAAATGATAAGTATTGAGTTCAGCTAGTACATATATGAGTGCCCACTGGACGACCCTTTTAATTTTTCTGAATGTTTCTAAGTTCTCACAGTAAGTCTGATAAAACACTGCAGTGAAATGTGTGATATTCGCATTCAGCAGGAGGAGGAAATGTACAAAGCGTTTCACCTCAAGTTTTGCTGCCATGTGGGTTATGAAAGAGATTTTGGTTTTCAGAGCTTCTTGGATTTTACATTTGTGGATAAAGGAGAGTGAGCCTCTATTAATTTTGTGGTGTTACTACTTTCATTTAGGCCTTTAATTCTCTCAGAATCTACCATCGGATGTGATATGACGTGGTTAACTGGTTTATGTTTTTCCCTGGTGAGTCAATTTTCCCAACACTATCTACTAAGTAATTAATCCTTTCCTCATTGATCTGTGGTGCCTTTTTATTTTGTTTTTTTAAAACATTCATTTACTTATTTTGGCTGCGCCAGGTCCTAGTTGCAGTGTGTGGGACCTTCCATCTTCATTCTTCCAGCTGCCGGATGCAGGATTTTTAGTTGCAGCATGTGAGATCTAGTTCCCTGGCCAGTGGGCAAACCTGGGCCCCCTGCACTGGGTCCAGTGTTAGCCACTGGACCACAAGACAAGTCCCCAGGTGTACCTTTTTATAGTATATTAAGTTCCCACATATACATGGGTCTATTTCTGAGACCTTTATTCTATTCCATTTTTGTCTGTCACCTATTCTGGCATAGATACCATACTTCTTTTATTACTATGGCTTGTTAGCTTGCATCTGATGCAAAAGTCCCCTTTTTCTTTGTAAAAGTTTACTTTGCTATCTCAAATGCCTTTAAGAATAAAAATTGTCCCCCTAAAAATCCAGTTTAATTCTGAATGGAACTGCGGCTCTGGCAGCCTGTTTTCCAAAGATGGCTGCACCAGCACATGCTTCATCCCACACACTCTTTCTCCAATGATACTAACATTCTCCTATCGATACAGGGGGTTTATGTTCTCTTCTCTTCTACCTAGGGTGACCTTCGCAAGCTGCCTGAATCAATAATGTGCAGAGGTGATGCCATGTGACTTCCAAGGCTGGGTCAAAAAAAAGCTTTCCCATGGTTCTCTCTTGGGACAAGGGAATGTGGAAGCCCTGAGCTAGTAAGAAGCCCAGCTTCCCTGAAGGCACCAGGCTGCTGAGATCACAGGAGAAGCTTGCACACAGTGATGCTCAAGGATCCCCAGCTGTTCAAGCCCCAAACGCTTGGGTCCTCCCAGACCAGGCACTGGTGCATGAGAGAAGCACCTCTGCGATGGTCCCATCCACAGCTACCATCTGACTGCAAGCTCAAACGAGCCCCAAAAGACGAAAGTCCTGCAAGAGCTGCTCCCCAATCACTGGCTCATAGAAGCTGTGAGAGAGAATGTGTTTCAAGCTATTTGGTTTTGGAGTTATTTGCTACTCCACAGTTATTGGAATAGCCCTGTTTATAAATCAGTGTGAAAGGTGGGTTATGATCTGTACAATAACAGATCTCATGCAAGAACAGACTATCTTCTCATTTATTTGGCCTTCTCACAGAGGTTCTATATATTTTTGTTTTTTGTTAAACACCAGAAACTATATGGTTTCTTCTGCTATTATTTCTTAAATTTCCAGTTGATCCCTGCTAGCATAGGGATATATAACTTAAACTAATAGATTCATCTTGTATCTGATTACATCATGTGAAAATGTTATCTCTTTCCTTCCAATTCTTACACTGAATTTCTTCTTTCCTTAATCTGTTGATCAAGATCTCCAGTAAATTAAACCATTTCTTCAGTTAAATACAATGTTTGTTATAGATTTCTGTTATATAACTTCTGTCAAATTAAGTTCTTTTATTCATTATTTTATTGAGTATTTAAAACAAAAAATGCTGCTGAACTTACAAATCATTTTTCTATATCAACTGAGATCCTATTTTCCTTTCTTTCGTCTATTGATATCACAGATTTTTTGATGCTGAACCATCCCTGTATTGGGGGTGGGCGGTAGGAAACAGTACTTGTTTGTAGACGTTCTCAATACACTACTGAATTGGATAGCTGATCTCCTATTTGGGGATTTGGGTAATATGAATGCCAGGGAGCTTTTTCATTTGTGACCAGACCTCTGCTCTGTAATAAGTTCAGTTTCTTCAAGTACAGAGCCGTCAAACTTGCACCCCTTCTGTAGGAGTTCTGGAACTAAACAGGCGAGGAAGTCTGGAGCCTCCGGGTACAGTGTGGACTCTCACCTGACCCTCCTACCTCTGGCTTGGTACCTCACCCCCCCTTCCCTTCCTTGGTGTCTGCCTAAGTCCATAAACTCCAGCTCAGTTTCTCCAGAGACAATACCTCCCAACTGCGGCAGAGCTGGGAGGTTACCGAGTGGAGATGAGGTGACAAGTGGCCCTTATTCAGACTTTCTCTCCATATTTTCAAGGTTAATAGAAGTCTGGTGAATAATTTGTGGAATGTCCATATGACAGGCTAGTGGACAACTAAAATTAAAAATAAAAAAAGTTCTAAATATTAAAATTTGTCCACAAATTAAAAAATGTTGCAGAACAATATGTAGCGTGTGACACCCTTAGAAAACAAAGAAACCCACACGTGCTTGCAGCATGAGCTTGGACACATCTGCAGACATACCCGTGTGTGGCAGGGGCTACCTGGTTACCCATGGACCAGAGGCTGCCGCAGCAGAAGGAGCACAAGCTTTTACTTTCAACCCTCTGCAGAGTCTGACCCTGTGATAATGAACTCAAATTACTTTCAGAATTATAAGAAACAAAGAAGATTTTTTTGTTACGTCCTCCCACTTCCTAACCCCCACCCCAATTATCCCTGGATCTCGGTGAAAATCACAATGATTGAAACTTCTATTTATTAAGAGGGCAAAAGCAGTGGTCCAGGCCTGACGAACGACTCGGACTGAAAACTGAGACTCCCTCAGCCTGCACGAGGGAGCACCAGGGGCCCTGCAACGAGGCCAGGCAGCAGCGGAGAGCCTCTCCAGCTTTCCTGTCATTTCCGCTTCCGCCGTCGCCTGCCTGCCTGCAGCACGTGTTCTACTGTAATCACCAAAGCAATGGGACTGGTACAGTTTCTCGCTCTATGAAAGCACACTCCTTTCTCCCTTATTTGAAGGCACAAGAGTTACTGAGCAAGGACCACAGGAGCCAGGACCCCCATCGCATGAGATAAGGTGAGAAGCACCCCATGGCTCCAGGAAGAGCAGCTGTGTCGTCTCAATTCACCAAATATCGCACTCCCAGGCGACCAGCTCTGAGCTCCGCCCACCAGCGGGTGCTCCAAGCGCCTTACGTGGGGTCCTCTTGGGGGCGCGGAGAGAGGACGCGCAGTGATCTGAGGGCAGGGTGGGCCCTCAGTCCTTCCAAAGAGCCTCTCTGGCTCTCACCGACGCGAGACACGCGGTGCCAAGAGCAGCCTGGGAAGGTCTCCATGCTCTTGCCGCACGCAGCAGCTCTGCGCCGGCTGCTCCGCAGGGTCTCCATCCATCCAGGAGGTGGCAGGAGGGGCGGAGGGGCGGAGGGGCGGGGGGGGGGGGGGGGGGGGGAGAGGACGGCGGGAAAGAGAAGAGAGGCGCGCCTTTCCGGAGCAGAGCCTCCAGGCACAGGCGCCGCCGGGCGCTGCATTTGCTCGACTGCATTTAAGCCCTTGAGCCTCCGTGCTGGGCACCACGATTATTCCTACTTTACAGATGTGAGACTCCAGGTAGGGGGGAAGTTTTCAGGAATAATGCTCCTAGACTCCCTGAGATAACCTGGAAACACAGAGGAAGAACTATAATGATAATGGGGAGTGGCCCCGTGTTTCAGCAGAGTCCCGAGCTGGAAGACAACCTCCACTTCTCCTCCAGGCCTCCCCCAGGCAGGAGGGAGGCAAACACACAGAGGCAGGCCACAGCCCGCCTGTCCCAGCTTTCTACTGACGACAAAAGCAGTGACTCTGGGCCCAGTTTCCCCTCTTCATTCTCCCTCACCTGCGGAGCGGGTGGCAGGAGGACCACCTTGCTGACAGCCGCGCAGCGTCACAGCTCACAGAGAGCCTCACAGGCTTCAGTGTCCGCTCTCAAAACCACTGGCGCGCTGTCTCCACTCAAGGATTCATCCACTTTCAACAACAGATCAAGATCTTTGGGCTGAGATTTAAAATATACATACGAGATTCCACCATACATATTTTTTAAAGTAACAGAACACGGACATCTATAAGGCAAATGTTGAGGCCAGCGAGGTGGGGCGGGAGGAAAGCTGGAGATGAAGGGGATAAGGTAAAAGGACATCCACGTGGACCCTGGCTTTCAGTGCCTGTCCCAAGCCAGGCGGGGATCTACCCGCTGCCTCCAGGAATGTGAATACACCTCAGCACCACCAGGGCTCCTTCCGCCCTCCCTAAAGGCACACTTGTGTATCTCCTGGCTCCAAGGGCCCAGCCTGCAGCCTGGGCAGTGGGAAAGGGACTAAGCAGGAAGCTAAAATATGTGCATTCTTATCAAGGTTATAAATCGTGATGTTTCTGAGTCTCCACTTTTTCACCTGTGAAGTGAGGAGACTGGCTTATGCCTCTCAGATTCCTTCTAATTCTAAGGCTTATGAATCTGAAATTAGTGATGACAGTGGGTCCTCTTCAGTTCAGTTTTCTTTTTCTTGTGGGATCAGATCTTAGTTCCCCAACCAGGCAGTGAGAGTGCAGAGCCCTAACAGCTGAAACCCCAGGGATTTCCCAACACCTTTGGTTTCTACTGCCCCTGCAGAAAAGCAGTATTATTTTCAGGTGAGCTAAAAGAGTTAGGAAGCCTCAGGCCTCACATATGGTAAATATTTTAAAATATTTTCAGAATTGATATTCCTGTTTAATAAAAGAGAGAGCCCCTATTAGAAAAGGCAAGGAGATACTTGTTATTCACATCCTGACTGCTAACCCTCAGAAGATTCCTCCTCTGACAACTCTCCATGGACACCACACAGCATTCTTCCCCCAGCCCTCCCTTACAAAACCTCCAACACCTACAGTGACCTGAGGAGAGATACTCTCACAAAGAACTCAGATGCGTGCGGCCAAAGCTGCTGGGAAAAGGTAAAGATGTGTTCCATATTAGCACTCCCTTCTACTTAAGCTCTTTTAATCGACCCTTTCTGATAAATAATTCACCTCACCTTGGCAACTGTCAACTTTAGTAGAAGGTCAAAGCATTCCCCTTGGGCTGCTGTTGGAGGGAACTTCTCCAGCTGCCGTTGGAGACACCTAGAGAGGTTCTGAGGAGAGAGCAGTATTTCCCACATGACTGAGAAATGCATTTTTCTGAAGAGACATGGGGTGTCTGCCTCTGTCACCCTAACCTCTCAAACACTTAGGAGCAACTACAAGGCATTACCTTCTTCTGAGACGCTCTTAAACAAACAAGGTTCCAAGCGTGTTATTATAAATGAGATGTAACGAGTCCGTCAAAGCAGCTTCTTTAAACTGTCTTGATTCTTTTGAAGCTGCTGAGCAGACATTTGCTTAGATCCTTCTGAGCAGGGCAGCAGCGAGAACACTGATACTCTGTCAAGTCAAAAGTATAATTTTATGTTTCACAGATTAACTTGAGAGGAAATACAATATAAACCAGTGTCTTCCAGTGTCTCAGCAGCCAGGCTCTTCAGAAGGGCAGTCTCTCATGGTAATACTGCACTTAGGCCAATTTTTCATTAAAAGGCCTCAGCCAGGTCAGAAGCTGTGACAAAACGAATTCCTTGAATTAATACTTTAAACCAAGCTGGTGACAAGATGATTAATTCTGTAAAAGAAAGCTGGGGGAGTAAAAGTTATACTCGGATACAGGGATATTCTCCATGTCCTCCTTCCCCGATTGCTGCTGCTGCTAAGTCACTTCAGTCGTGTCCGACTCTGTGCGACCCCATCCCTGGAATTCTCCAGGCAAGAACACTGGAGTGGGTTGCCATTTCCTTCTTCAATGCATGAAAATGGAAAGTGAAAGTGAAGTCACTCAGTCATGTCTGACTCTTCGCGACCCCATGGACTACAGCCTACCAGGGTCCTCCGTCCATGGGATTTTCCAGGCAAGAGTACTGGAGTGGGGTGCCATTGCCTTCTCCGCCTCCCCCAATTACTTCTGACTAAATCCATCACAAAGCCTGCAGTGTGAACACCAGAACGTCACTGCAGGTCTGAATTCACTGTGTCCCCCTGAAAGGTCGTCACCCTTGAGCAGTCTTCCTGAGATCTTCTTGCCTCGCTTTCTTAGCCTCCTCCTTCATGTAGTTAAGAAGCTCCAGCACCCTCAGAGTACAGAGGAGAAATGCAGAGAGAACTTCAGAAGTCTTCCCCCAGATCAAGAGGACAGCCAAGACTAATACCCAGGGG
Organism: Muntiacus reevesi; assembly: GCF_963930625.1. Taxonomy (NCBI): domain Eukaryota; kingdom Metazoa; phylum Chordata; class Mammalia; order Artiodactyla; family Cervidae; genus Muntiacus; species Muntiacus reevesi. Next base: position 216,134,382 of record NC_089250.1, on the reverse strand, counting down.
TCTGGACTCCTAAACTCTCCTGAGGCTGGTGTGCTAGGGTGGGTTTCATGGCCCTGGTGCTAAAATGAGTAGATATTAATATAGTTTATCCCTCTTGTTTTGGTCCAGGTAGGATCAGCCTAACTTACCCAGCTGTCTGGTCATATAGACCTTCCCCAACTCTCCATATCGCTGGACTCTATAAGTACAAAGGAGAGATGGGAGAAACGTGGCGGGGTGTCGGGGGGAGGTGGTGGGTGCGGAGAGGAAGATAAAACAACATGACTTTCAAGGGTCAGATGAAACAAAGCCAGTCTGAAGAAGGGGGGAGCTGTCAAATCTACCAGCCTAAGATCTTCAGTCCATTTAAAAACTGATTTAGGCAACTTTTAATCATGACAGGGAGAGTAAAAAAACTCAAGTTTTGAGCTCCAAATACTTCTCTGCTCACAACTGGGAGGATCAAATAAGACCTAAGGACAAACAACAAGAACCAGAGTCTTTTGATGGCAGAAAAACTGGTTTTCTCTGATACCAGAGGTTTATTGTGCTCCATCTTGATTTATGATGATGTTCTTTTTCAAATCCCACAGATATCTGACACCAAGCCTGCAAAAGGGAAGGTGACCGCCAAGAGTCTGTAATGAGCCCAGCGCCTGAGCCCAAGACAGCCAAGAGCGGGGCCTTCCTGCAGGGCCGGGTCTGGGCCATTATGAAGGCTTCCTTCACAGATCCCAAACACTACACAGCTGGAGATCAAAGCTGGGATCTAGTTATTTATACTCAAATGGGGAAAACCAACTGGGCAGTGGTTAATTAGAGACTTGATTTATTTAAAGGAGAAAAGGAAAGGAAACACTTCTGGATCCAACTGGCAAAAGCTATACCCAAAGCAAACCTAAGTACTGAGAGTTACTGCTATCTAACATCTTAGCATTCTTGGGCTTCTCCTGTTACTCAGCTGGTCAAGAATCCGCCTGCAATGTGGGAGACCTGGGTTCAATCCTTGGGCTGGGAAGATTCCCCTGGAGAAGGGAATGGCTACCCACTCTAGTATTCTAATCTGGAGAATTCCATGGAAAGTACAGCCCACAGGGTCGCAAACAGTGGGACACTGAGTACCGTCACTTTCACTTTCAATGTCTTAACAAATTATCAAACTCAGTCTAAACATTTCTGTCCAAAGCAGCGTGATGAGAAGTACTACCGGTTTTGTGCCCAAGTGCAACACGAAGGGCTGGAACCCCCATCGTCCAACAGGGCTCCGACTCCCCTCCAAGCTGCCCTAACTGTAACCACTTCTCTCACTCTTCCACGAGGCCTTGGCTGCTCTCTTTTCCCGTAGCCTCTCCTGCTTGCAGTGCTGCTGGGTCAGCAGGTACGGAGGAGTAATCCCTGGACCTGACTGCTTCTGCAGTGTTATTCTCAGAGTGCCCCTTGCAACACGGCCAGTGAGAAGCCAAAAAAGGAAAAAGCTGCCCACCACTGATGAGAACAGCCCACCGAACGGGACGGCCCCAGGCTACCATCAGGTCTCTACACTCCTGCAGAGAAAGGAAAGGAAAGCGGGCAGGTCAAGTATCAGAGTATTTACAGAACCAGACACTTGAAGAGAGGCTCTGCTCTCTTGGACCCCATGCATGCTGAGGTGCTGACAGTGACTCTGCCCGCCCCCACCCCAATACTCAGCACAAGGCTGAAACCTCAGTTCCCAAGGCAGGCAGGCGGCTCCGCCTTCCGCACGGAGCAGCTGTGGATGACCATCCCGCGGCCTGGAGTGATGAATCCCTTGTTTGTGAAGTTTTCATTTGCTCCTGTAAGGTTATTTTCAATCCTACTTCCTAAGATTTCTGACTCTGGAACTTGAACTAGAAGCTTCAAAACTGACAGAGACCCAGAGAAATGATAAGGAATCAGGCCACCTCGATTCCCTGAATCAGTCAACCTCTGGGCTAAGGGAAGGCTTCTAGTCTCAGGGCCTTCTCAGTCAAGGACCAAATTAAATCATCTAAAAATCATTTAAAAGGGGATTTTCTCTGGTGGTCCAGTCCTCAGGATTCCATGCCCTCATTGCTGAGAGCCCAGGTTCAATCGCTGGTTGGGGAACTAAGATCCCACAAGTTGTGTGGCAGAGTCAAAAAATTAAAAAGTATTGATCAAACCTGGTGATTCTTGATGAGCAAACAAACCAACTCTATTTGTACTGGAATAACCCACTAAAATCTGTTTAGATCATAAATCTGTTTGGCATGAAAAAAACATAAGCATTTGGGTCACACAGCAGTCAGAAGAGTGGGGAGATAGAGGAGAAGGCTGGCAAAATGGAGGTTATCAAAGAGACCCTGGAGTCATCAGCTTCTGAATGAAGGAAAACACCAGGAGACTGAACAAATCTGAAAGAAAATACAAAGAGCGTTGACTCCGTAAGGAGAAACGCCATCATAACAAGAACCCTACGTCTTGAGTTCCAACAAGCCAAGCAACTGAACCGGAAGAAGCCGTGGGGCTGAATGAAGCACTGGGGAAGGACAGCTGGCCTTCTTCTGGCAACAGGATGTCCAGAGCCAGAGCACTCTGGGTTTTCCAGTTGCTTCTCAAGGGAACCCTCAAAGTAGATGGTTGAACTTACGGGTATGAAAAGTCTCTTCCATTAGGTAAGAACATGGCTTATAAGATTAGAACACATGTAAACCCATGGCTGATTCATATCAATGTATGGCAAAAACCACTACAATATTGTAAAGTAATTAGCCTCCAACTAAAATAAATTTTTAAAAAATTAAAATAAAAATACAACAACGAAAGAATATGGCGACTTCTGCTCTCACGCTCTACTCGTGAACTTCAGTCCCTTTAAGTCTGTACTGGGACACAGGTCCCATTCTCATTAGAGTGCCCACGCTGCCGTTATTCTTTAACCACCGACATCGGAAAGAACTGTCTACCTGACTTGCAAATCTGTTCTGGCCACAACCATCACTAGAATCGATGAGCAGTCTGTCATCAGAAAGGAAGGATTGCTCAGCCCAGTACCTCCTTTCCAAGGCCTCTGACCAGAGCCGCCGAATGACACGTGAACGAACATCAGAGTCACTGCAACCTAGGGAAGTAGACAGTCCTTTCACAGTCAACCTCCAAATGCCCGACCTCTGACGAGGAAGATTCTGACTCATCTCTGTGGATCCTTCTCTTTCTGTTTTGGCCACGTGGCACATGGGATCTTAGTTCCTGAGCAGGGGTTGAACCTGCGCTCCCTGCATTGATCGTGTGAAGTCTTAATCACTGGACAGTCAGGAGAGTCCTACCGGATCCTTCTATTTCAAACATATTAAAAAAAAAAAAAAAACTTCTGAAGTGAAATGGTAAGGGGAACCTATAAAAATAACCACCAGCTATTAGTAGCTAAAATGGCTGCAGCCCTCAGAGTTTTCTAAAGCAACAAATAGTCCTAGTTACACATAAATATAACCTGCCAGCTCAGCAAGGATGGATCTAGATTCTGAGAAGCTCTGGAGTGGCTCTGGGTCAATGGCGAGAGAAATGTCTGTACTGAGGAAAGACGGGGGCAGAAACTCTTCTTGATTTCTCCAAAGCTGGTGATGTGAGAGACCCCATCTGGTCCTTCAAGGACACGTGCAGTTAAGAGATGAGGCTGACTCTCTCAGGGCAAGCTCAGTTCGGTAGGAAGGGCAATAATCACCCCTATGGACAACGTGTTTCTGCTGCTTTTCTTCTGTAAAATCAAGGTCCTTTGTCTCCAAGCTCACTTGAAGAGGTCATGGGCGTCACTCCCACGCCTTTCCATCAGAAGTGACTCCCCACAAACCGGAAGCAAGGGCTTTCTGGCTCCAGGTGGCAGCTGCTGCATCCACAGCGCTCTGGCTTTGTGGGCAGAGGAAAGGCTCTCCCCGCAGCGGGAGCGGCCGAGCCGTCATGAGGCCCACGGCCTTTCCGAGGAGAAAGTGGGCCCGCAGCGGGCCCAGGGCATGGCGAGTGTGGGGACCAGGTTCTTCCACAAGACTCACCAACAGCCTGAAATCAGGACCCTGGTTCTGCACACAAAGGGCGAAACTCTTCAACCCCAGTTGAGGGGGCAGGAAAGCAGACTGAACACACACCGAGGTCCTTCACTCTAGTTAGCCAGCGCTGCCATTTACTCAAACCCGAGGAACGCTTCGTTTAGAAAACACCAAGTGGGAACAGCAGGGGAAGGCCCGAGTGATGCTCCCACACTCGTCTACTCTCCCCGCACCTCCACAGCCCAGGGCCCCGCCTGGCCCTGCCGGCGGGAGGGGGAGGCCAGCCCCACAGACGAGCGAGGACCCCGCCCTGCCGCCTCCACAGCCGTCTCTCTGCCTTTGCCCTGGGAAGCGGTAAGATCGGAGGAGCAGGCTCATCCAGACGCCCTGCTCCTTTATTACCCTTCTGAAACAAGAGAGCTACACAGAACAGACCGGGAAGAGACTCGGACTCTCTTGTTCGGACTTGACCACGATGAAAGGCCACGTATGAGAGCCCAGGAGTGCTGAGACCGTCCAGCTGGCGGGAGCAGTGAAAGCCAAGGCCCGGAGCTGGCCTCACGCTCCAGGAGAGGTGAGGCTCCACAGGAAGAGCTGAGGCCAGTCCCCCCGTGGGGTTTACCAGAAGAGGAACCATGGCGCGACGTGGTCCTGCCGTCCCAGGACGCCGGCGGAGGAGGCAGTCAGGGAAGCGCAGGACGCTGCTACAACTGACGGGCAGATTGCTCAATTACTTCTTCAAGTACAAAGCAATGATTCTAGACCTTTAATCAGACACGCGCGATTCAGAGGTCAGAGTCAGGGCTGAAAACCCCGCATAAGACCCGAGAAGGCCCCAGGGAGCTCCATGCCGGCTCCACCGTGCCCTCCCACACTTCCTCTCTACCTGGGATCTGAGACCAGGGACCACAAGCCAGTACCTAGCTTGTCCCCAGACCCACGGACGCCAGCAAGGCGGAAGGACAGCCAGGGTATCAGGAAGGCAACGGGGAGTCAGTTTCCCCCAGCAGGACCGTAGCTGGAAGTCCAGAACCAGACCCTGAAAGTCCCCTGCCGCTCACAACAGTTGCTGGGTTTTCGTTTCCTTCCTCAAACCAGGAACCACATTTTTGGATCAATAGGTTAACAAGACCCTTCATGCTCTGGAAGGCAAAACGCGTCCATGAAAACGCTATGCCTCTGAAACACACAGCAGGCCGATTATTCTCCACATGGGCACTGCCATCTCCACCAGGAACCCCAAACCCAGAGGGAACTAAGCGGTCCTGCTGGGTGGAGACGGAGCACGAAGGGACTGTCAACCAGGAGGGAAGGATGGGGCAAACCTGTGAGAGGAGACACAGATTTAATCCAAGTAAAGCAAAGTTTTGCCCTGGGCTTGGAAGATGCTGGCCACTTACAGGAACCCGACAGAAGAATGTGAGCTACCAGGACGAGCCGGACAAGCCAGCAGACGATGCTACAGCAGAAACTAAATAAGGCCTGAACAGGCCACCCAGGAGCCAGACGGATCCGGAAACCCCAGAAGAAATGTTTCTCAAGTCCAGATTTTCTTGAAAATGTGACGGGTCATCTCAAAGCAAGAAATGAAGAGATTTCATCTGAGGGCATGAGGAAAACCTCTATTTCTGTGAGTCAAGTCTGCTTATTCAATACATCCCTTCCTTGTGTTTTGCGTGAGGCACACCTGTGATGGGAATTACAGATGCAAAGAAGAGGAAGACCTCTAGGTCCAAAGGTAGCCCTTAACGGCTACAGTTTTCCTCTCTCCAGCTGGAGTCCTCAACTTGGAGAATATAATTCTTTTCTGACCCTCAGTTCCCATTTACACGTATATTTAGGTAATCAGTGTTTAACGTTAAGGTTCTAGCCACCCACCTGAACTAATTTAATTTTAAAAGGTGGGATGGGCAGTGAGAGAAAACCCTTAAGATTTCCTCCAGGATCTATGAACACAGGTTCAGGAAGGCAGCTGGCCTACCTGGGACGGGGCTATAAGGAGAAGTCCGTTTCCTCTGGAGGGAGGCTCCTCCTTCATTCCCAGCACACATGCCTCATGGAGCAGTGGCGGGATGTCTGGCCTTGGGAACACGTGTGTCTTAGCCCTGACGGCAGCAAATGAAAATGCTTTTCCCATCTGCAGGCTCAGATTCTCCTCATTTTCACATGGGTCACCAACTCTGCTTATTTTAAAAGCTGGTGCCACAAAGGAGCAGAATCAAGGAGAGATTAAAACTGCATTTGACCTTATTTACAAAATAGAAGCAGAGTCACAGATGTAGAAAACAAACTTGTTACCACGGGATGGGAAGGGGAGGGATAAACTGGGAGATTGGGACTGACATATACACCCTACTATACACAAAAGAGATACCTAGTAAGAACCTGCTGTGTAGCAGAGGGAACTCAATACCCTATAAAGGTCTATATGGGGGAAAAAATCTAAAAAAAAGTGTATATATGTACAGGTATATGTATAACTGATTCACTTTGCTGTATACTTAAAACTAGCACATTATAAATCAACTACACTCCAATAAAAATAAAAACAAAAAACCTGCATTTGGCGAAATGCATCAGAACAATAACATGGACTGCACTGATGAGTTCATGATAAAGCAAATGTAGGAAAATGCTGATCGTGGAGTCTGGGTGGTGGTTATATGGATGTTCACTGCACAGTTCTCTCAACTGTGCTGTCTCTGGTGGATCCGTCTGCTTGAGGATGGAGGTGGCCTTGCAAGAATGAGGAAACTGCTCACATATGTGAGATCAGAAGACCTGGGCTCACGTTAAACAGGCCTGCTGGCCTGAAGGCGGCCTGTCAGGTCACCAAGGACTCTTTACAAAGGCATACATCAGAATCAGCCTCCTCAAAGTTGGGGACCTTCGCAAATGGCTAATGCTTGGGCCCCACTGTAAGTCTCCTGACCCACAAGCTGAGGCTGGCAGAGTGATATAATTTTTCTGTCTTGGTGGAGGTTTGTGTTGTTCCTGTGGATACATTGTCAAAACTCAGTCAACATACACTTCAAATGTGTGCATTTCACTGTATGCAAATTTCATGCCAAGGGAAACTATAAACAAATACTAAAAACCAGTTAATGGTATGAATGTTGAAATCTTCAGAGGAAAGCATACAGACAGCTGCATTTATGTTGAAATGCATCAAAAAATAAGACTGAGTGGCGATATGAAAAGAAAAGAAATGTGGTGATAAAACAAGCAGAGTAAAAAAGATGTATTTGGGGTAGGTAGTGGTGGTTGCAGTGATATGACTATACCAGCAAAACAAGTATTTTTAAAGAAGTTCCTCAAGTGGGTTAAACAAATTGCAGTGGAATACTACTTAATAACAAAAACAACAAAAACAGGAATGAATTATTGATAAACAGAATCTGGAAAGGGAATTATGCTAAATGGAAAAAAGTTAATCCTGAAAGTTATATACCTGTGTGATTCATTTATAGAGCATTAACAAAATCACAAAATTATAGAGGCAGAGAACAAATTAGCACAGGTGCCAGACACTAAGGAGTGGGGTGGGGTGGTGGTGGAGTATGATAATAAAGGGAAGTATTAGAGAACTCAGTGGTGATACAACATTCTATAGCTTGACTGTAGTGATGGATGCTCCAGCTGACACATATAACTACACAAACCACACACACACACATACACACACACACACACACACGGGTGCATATCAAACGGTGAAATGTGAATAAGGTCTGTGGGTCGTCCCAAAGGTACCAATGTCCTCGTTTTGATATAACGCCACAGCTACATAAGATATATACCACTGCGGGAAACTGTATGAAGGTATATGGGATCACTACTATTTTTACAACTTCCTGTGAATCTATAATTATCTCAAAGTAAAAAGCTAAACAAAAGCTCCTCAGACAATTCCAAATTTTCCTAGTGAAGGACTACTCATTCAGTCTAATCACTGACTATAGAGAAGAAAAATCAAAATTCTACAGAGTTCTCTCAATCACAAAAAAGTTTATCTTCTAATTCTAGAACTAAACTTGATCAGGTGTCAGAAATGTTCCTAAGTTCCTAACCAAATGTCCCTAAGCCAACTGTGTCTAAATACATCCCCTTCCATCCCTGGGACAGGCATTCTTGGCATTACATGAAATATCAGGATTGAGATCATCCACATGGGTAATCCGGGGTAAAGAGGTAGGTCAAGTGGACCAAAAGGAGAGGGAAAAAAAAAGAGAGATGCTACGTTACAAAGGAGCAGCTGCAAATGTGCAAACTAAAAATTACAGGGAAGTTTTTAAAAAACTGAGTGTTTCACAACCAAGCTGAGATTTGTCAAAAGGGGTTTCTCTCAGCTTTCAGAGCTCCCAACCCATTATTTGCTAGTAAATTTCATGAGAAGCAGAGGGGGACATGCTCCAGACACAGCTGTTTCCATCTGTTGTTGAAAGTTAAGATCCTGCCTAAAAAAAGAAAATGTTAAAAAAGTCATAAATCCTTCAGACTACAACCTCAGCAGAGGAGTAAACCATGATTCTTTTCATCTTTTAAAATGTGATAACTTTGCTCCTGCTTGATCACACTGAAAAGGAAACCATTCTGACACATTTAAATGCTGATGTGCTGATGCCCTTAAGAACTGGAAGATTAAGCAAAACAGGACACACTTGGAGCTTCTACAGCCGGACAACTTCACTGTCCTTCCTGCTGCTTTTCTCTGCTCCATCCCTTCTTCAGCCCCCAACCATTAAGAAAAAATAACCTGTAAGATTTTTGTAATCAGGATTAACAATAAGCTGGAAGCGAAGATTCTGGGACTTGTTAAATTGTGAGAAAGGTAACAACTTGAGTCACTTGCTAAAAGTTCACAGAATAAACCTAAACCTTAAAAATGATTTGAAGTGCCGAGTCTCTCAATTGTGAAAATCAAAACCAGGGGAACTTCCAGTTACAGTAATATGATAGCCCAGAAAACCAGAAAATCCTATTGCTGCAAATACCTAATGCTGCTGGCGAACACAAGAAAGAGCTGGAAATCCCCAAGCACCAGAAACCGAGAGAACTGAAAAGAGAAAGTACAAGTGGGGAGGAGGCCAGCCTGCTTGTGCCACAGACGAGAAAAAAGGCCTCTTCTGGGCTCTGCAGCTGCAGGCTTGCACCTCCTACTCTACTGCCCAAGAGCTCGCAGTCAAAAATTACACCTCACATGGGAAAACCACCCACCAAGGGCAGGGCTCCCAACAGTACAATCTGACAGATACTGCAGATACGTACAGCATCTACACCGTAACTTCTAAACTGCTCAGAAAAAATTATACATGAGAGAGCTAAGGGAGTGAGAAGGAACAGAGTTCAAATATGACAAAACATTAACTGGCTGGATCTAGCTGAGGGGAATGAATATAGGTGTTGGTAGTCCTGTTTAAGTCTTCTGTAGGACTGAAATTTTTCAAAATAACGAGTTGGGGAAAAGAAAAGCATATCTTATACATTTATAAACATAAAATCAATGTATGTATCAACGTAATTAAATACGGTAATGAGTGTGGGGGTTGAAAAAGAATAGAAGAACTAGAAGTAATTAATGAATGATTTAATGTGGTTTCAATCCAACTAACTTAGAGAAAAAAAGAAGTCCCCAGAATATCATTTGAGGGAGAGTTAGTTCATTTACTTCAGGAGATCTCATTTCCATACTACTTAAAACAGAGCCGATAATAGTATGCATTTGTATTGGATCATCTAAGGAAATGTAATTGCCAACTTCACCAAAAGATCTAAGAATAATGTTTTCACTAGATATTCTACAGCCATGAATCCTGAATACTAAATTAGCAAAAGGCTTCTTATGTGAATGTGAAAGTGATTTTTTTAGAAAGAAACAATATAAGAGGATTAAAAAAATAATTTCCTCTATGGATTAAAAGATTTTTGTGTGACAGCAAAGCAGAACGTAGAACAGGCAAATCAATACAGGAAGTAGACTGCTTAATGCTGGGAGACTTGGTCGGTGGGTGGGGGAGAAGATTTGGGGTGTGGAGCTTCTTTGGGGGGTTAAGTTGATGGTGATGATGGTTGTACAATTCTGAAAATACTAAAAGAATTGTATACTTCAAATAGATGAACTATATATAAATTGTATCTCAATAAAGTTGTGAAAATGCATATATTAGAAAACAAAAATAATGGAAAATCGTTAGCGAGAGTGTCCAAGTAAAAACTTAGGAAAAGACTATAGAGTAAACCCAAATAGAAGGAAAGGGAGGACAAACAGGCTACAAAAAAAAAGCAAAGCACCCGGCAGAAAACAATCATGGTGTTTAGGCAGAAAAAAGGTTAATGGTGGCAGAGTAGCTTGGAGAGAAGCTAAGCTTCTGAGCACAAGGCCACACACACCATGCCGCAAGTGGACCGACAAGGAGCCTCCCACCTTGGGACACTTGAGCAAAGCGCCACCATCACACCACCCACACCACCCCAATGCCATCTACATGCGAGCATCTGACCCGTCCACACACCACCTCCATGGCCTCAAGCTGCTCTTTCCAAATTAGCCCTTGGACCGGGCCCAGGGCATCTCTCTGGACCCTGCTGTGAGGAGAGCCAGGTATTCAAGTTTTCTGAGCTCTAACCAATGAAAGCAGGCCCTCTTTGGTTTGGAAAGTCTCCATCCTCCACTCCTGAGCAAAGAAGGCTCTGAGAGAACCTTCTCGAACCCAGGGAAAGCACCTACAAGTCACAGCCACGAGCACCTTCAGAGGCGAGAGTTAAGAACATTCCCTTTAAAATCCCTCTGTGGTCAGGAACAAATCAAGGACAGCCACTGTAACGGCTTCCATTCAGTGGTGTGTGAGCCGCTGAGACAGCACAGTGTCAAAGGCTGGAGCGTGTCCCTCCTAATTTCCATGACGAAGTCTTAACGCCCAGTAACCCTTAACATGACTCTACTAGGAGACAGGGCCGTGAAGGAGGTCACTAAGGTAAAATTAGGTCATCAGGATGGGCCCTAATCCAATATGACTACTGTCCATACACCAAGTGGAAATCAGAGCGCACACACAGAGGGAAGACCAGGTAAAGACACAGACCGTCTACAAGCCAAGGAGCGGGGGTCAGAAGAAATCACCTCTGTGGACATCTTGATCATAAGCTTCCAGCCTCTAGAACTGTAAAAAAATTTCTGCTGTCTAAGCTGCTCAGTGAGTGGTGCCTTGCTATGGCAACCCTAGCAATCTAACACAGTAAGGAGTGACAAAAGATACAAGAGGGGAAGAAGCACTACCGTGCTATGATTGTCTGCGTGAGGAAAGGCAGGAGAATCTGCAGACTGCTAGAACTAATAAGTGCTCAGTAAATCTGCCAGATGTGAGAGCTACACACAAGAAAGTCAACAGTGCTCCTCCCGAAACACTCGTGACAATTAGAGAACAAACAGGCACCTTAACTAACTGCCCCTCACTGTGCAAACGGATAAAGAAATTGAACTATATTTATCCACAGGTCAAGGGAACACTACAAAGCAGTTATTTCTAAAATAAATAGGCTGGATCTGCACAGATATATCTCAAAAACACAATTCTGAATTAAAAACAAACAAACAAAAAAAGCAAGTTACAAAGAAATAGATATATTCTATCTATTCATTTTCAATACACACACAAATCACGGAGATGCATATAAGCACAAGCGCAGATAAACCCACAGGCAGGGTGCTTATGTGAGACATTTCATCTTGGTGATAGGCACACAGATGTTTGCCATGTCGTTTGCTGTCTGTTCTATATATTTGAAAGGCTTCATTTTTTGGATAAAAATAGAAGACTCTGTGAGGTCCAGATAAATGCAAACATAAAATTCTAAGGGGTTCATGATTTTAAAAGTCCCATAGTACTCTTCTCTACTATCTGTACACATATGCTTTTTTAGGGGACTCTTAAGTTCACTCCCATACTGTTCCTACCCCAGTAGGAGGATTAAACCAGCAGAGAAAACCATTTAGGTTTCAAGACACCTAATTTTTAAGTCAGAATAAAACCCAGCTTTAGGTAGTGCCCTTTTCTCACGGCTTGTGTGATCGCCTGTGATCTGAAAGGTGCCAGGAATGTAAATAGACCACATTTTCCACCTGGGAGCGCTCAGCGAGGTCATTAAAGAGAATTCTCAGCCAAGTCAAAGGATTGCAGGCACCAGGTTCATGTCAACTCAGGACCATGATTGGGATACCTTGGATAAAGCCAGGGACTGATAATGTCAAGGAACTTTATAGTTAGGTTAAAAAGGAAATCCTGGATCCAGTAAAACCTGCAGTGGCCCCTTCTCTGCTTATTAGCAGTCACCTTTCCCCACTCATCCATCCTCTCTCTATGCCTAGGGTAATGACTTCAGTTGCTACTTCCCAGCCTTTTCCTATGGGGGGGGGTGGTGATCAAGAATACCTAATAAAAAACTGTAATGCAAAGGGCAGAAAGAGTTCATGCGTTTAATTTTAGGTCAGTTACCAGGTTTTTCTTGAGCTCTGGCCAGGGTTATTCTGGTACTGGCATGGGGAAACCTATTTTGCATGGGTGTGGGTTAGATTAAAAACAAAGAAACAAACAAAAGTCTCACAACAGGTGCTCAAACTACACATCCCTCACGGAGTCCGAGGCCACCAGATGAGCACTGCCCACTGGGCCAACCAGGTCATCTGCCAGAGATTCTGCTAAAGACAAGGGTTTCTCACGGCACACAAAGGGACAAGGGAGACAGCTAACAGAATCACTACTTCAAATCCTCTCCACTGCCTCCTTCAGGTGGAAGTATTAAGCAAAGTTGGAGAAAAAAAAAATCTCACTATGTTAGAGGAAAAAAAAAAAATCCCACTTTCAACAGATGGGTGGGTGACAGAGAACCATGTTAAGCTCCCCTTGAAGAATAAAATATGAAATAACAGATAACGTGCTTAAAATATCGTTATTCCATATGTCACTCTTGGTTCATTCATTACATATACAGCCCTTTTTCCCAAGGGAAAACAGAATGTCCATCAAACAATTTGATCCTTGCAAAACCAATGGCACCAAACTGAGTCAACAGGATAAGGGGCCTGCTCTCTACCCAGCAAGGCTGATGGTTAAACCAGGCAAGAAATTCCTAAGGATTAAACTCTGAAAGGCAAGATCTGGGTTTTAAAATATGCAACGGTGGTTTCTGATTCATGCAGATTCTTCGGAGACCAGTACTCCACTCGACCCGAGGTCCTCCTCTCTCCTCTCTGCTCCGTCCTATAGCTGTTCTTAGCTATTGTGCACTTGCACTACACACTCTCTCTCTGACCAGAGTATAAACTCCATGAGGGCCAGAACCAAGTGTTACCCATTTTTGCGGATCTATTAGGGCCTAGAATGATACCCTGCCTAAAGTCAAATGCTCAAACAAACATAAGCTGGGTTTAAGCAAATCTGGCCCAAAGAGGCCTGGTGAAAGAGAAGGAAGATAAAAACTATAGTCTGGGAGGCAGCCTGTTCAAAAGAACTACACATTTAAAATGTTAAAAGAGGAACAGTCATCCTCTGCAAGACACAGATAAAGTGTTCCTCTAAGTTAAATTGAGGAAGGGAAATACCAGTTTCCTCTGGCAAGCTTCTGAAAAGATAAAAGCATGTCTGCTTTGAGTGATAATGTGTTACAGGCTTAGGCAAGAACAGGTGAAAAAAAAAAATCTGATAAAACCATGAAGCTGCTGGTAACTCAATGAAGGGGGAATTGGAATTGGCCAGGCCGCTTCACAACTCATGGCTACACAGGGTGGCTTTAAAATAAGGAAGGCTCAAAAAGAACAGAGAAGATAAAGACATTATCCTCAACTTGTTCTTTATTGCAGATGCTCTCTCACTCCTATTAAGCATTTATGGAGTGCCAGCTACTGGTGAGACAGCCAGGTGAAGGGAAACACCCCAGCCATCACTGCTCTGGAGCTGGCCTTGGTTTGTGTTCTCATTAGCTGTTCAACGTGTCGAACGCCTAGGCTGGAGAGAGGCCAGTACAGCAAGTGTCTCTCAGGAATCATTCATTATAACCTATCAAAGAGCAGAGTCAGTTTCATTTTCTCTCTGAGAAGTCACAAAAACTACTGAACGAAAATATCAAGATTCAAAAACAGAGAACTGTTTTGTAGAAATCAACAAGCTGATCCTAAAAGTTTAGATGGAAATACAAGGACCTGCTATTGCCAAAATGATTTTGAAAAAGAACAAATTAGAAGAACATACATTACCAGATTTCAAAACTTAACCATAAAGCTATAAGTAACTAGGATAATGACAGACATATAAATCAATGGAACAAAACTGAATCTAGAAATAAACCTTTACATTTACAGCCAGTTGATTTTGCCAAGGGAATTTGGTGGGAAGAAAGAATGGTCTTTTCAACAAATGGTGCGAAGATAACTGAATGCACAAGTGGTTCTTTAAAAAAACAATGGAACTTGCACCTGTACCTTGCACTATACCCCAGTGTTAACTCAAACTGGAATAGAAACACATGTAACAGTTAAAACTATAGAACTTCTAGATGAAAACACAGGAGAAAAATCTCGGTGATCTTGAACTAAGCATAGATCTTTTTACATATGACATAAAAAACATGATCAATAAAAGAGAAACCTTGAGAAACTGGACTTGATCAAAATCTAAAATACTTGCTCTTTAAAAAACACCATAAGAAAATGAAAGGACAACTCACATATTGGGAGAAAATATTCTCAAATCACACATCCAGAATACACAGAGAATTCAGTGTACAACTCAGTCAGACAACAGCCAACCCATTTGAAAAAACAGAAAAACAAATGGGCAAAGATATGAGTAGACATTTCACCAAAGAAGATATATGAATTGATATGAAGCACATGAGAAGAGGCTCAACATCATTAGTCATTGGGGAAATGCAAATTAAAACCACAATAAGACGCCACTATCCATCTACTAGAATAGCTATAAATTCATAAGACTGATAGATAATACCAGGGGTTTTGAGGACGTGACAAAATTGACATACCCACCTCCGCAATCCATTGGCTGAAATGTACAGTCACTTTGGAAAAGTCTGTCAGTTTCTTGAAAGGTTAAACAAAGAACTGCCATGTGGAAACACATGTCCACACAAGAACCCACACATAAATGTTCACAGTAGCACCATTCATAATTGCCTTAAAGTAAAAACAATCCACCTGATGAATCGACAGACAGAATGTGGTAAATTCACACAATGGAATACTACTTAGCAATAAAAAGGAACAACACTCTCAACATGGATGAACCTAAAAGAAAGAAGCCAAATGCAAAGACTGCATGCATATTGAATGATCTCATTTATAGGAAATTTCCAGAAAACACCAGTCCAGGGCAGCAGACCAGCAGGGCTGAGCAGGGATTGACTGTAAGCAGATACAATGTTTGGGGGGATGGAAATGCTATAAAATTGGATTTCAGTGGTAGCTGTACAACTCTGTCAGTTTACTAAAAAATCCCAAAATTGTACACCACAACAGATGAACTTTATGGCATAAAATTCGTAAGCTTTAGCACGAAACATGTAAGAATCACCTGGAAACCCGTTAAAACACAGATACCCAGAGATTCTCCCATCCCAGATATGGATTCGGCAGGTCTAGGATGCAGTCCACGAATGTGCAATACTAAGAAGCTCCTGAAACATGCAGTAAAAATAGATTTCAAAGTCCCACCAGAGATCTACTACATAGAATCTTTAGGAAAGGAGGCCCTGGGATATCTCCACCGCTTACAGGTATAGTCATCCCTCAGTAACCGTCCACAGGGGACTAGTTCCAGGACACACCACCCCTTCATGGATACCCAAATCCACGGATGCTCCAGTCCCTCATAGAAGATGCACAAAACTAAACACAGCCTCACCCATACACTTCAAATCATCTCGAGATTATTTATAATACTTAATACAATCTAAACACTATACAAACAGTTGCCAAGGGGTGGCAAACTCAAGTTTTGCTTTTTGGAACTTTCTGGAATTTTTTTCCTGGATATTTTCGATCCACAGTTGGCTGAATCCATGGATTGGGAACCTGTGGACAAAGAGAGCCAGCCAACTGTATGGGAGAATCTCATGCTCAATCTCATGGTTCAGTACTTCATGAGCTGTAACACTCTCATATGCAATTAATTCCAATGACTTGAAGTAGTTCCAAGAGTAAAATCTGTGTGCTCTTCTTTTGAAAATGACAAATTAAATGTCTTATATTTTTACATGGTTCAAAATCAGATGGGGTTCTGCCTTAGGCCTTTCTAAATAAAGTAATTTGCAGAGAAGTAAATTGTATTCATTCAAGGTATTCTAATCTAAATATGGCCCCACATTTTAAAACAAACTTCTCCTTTAAAAATGTTTAGGCTACTTTTCAGGTTGAATCTGTTTTAAATCTGTTTTGGTGCACGATCACATGTTTTTCTGAATTCTTAACAAGGATGTGTAACTGATCTATAGGATCACAATTCTGACTGCCACAGATAACATTCAACAGCACTGGTGCCATTTTTAATGGTTCAACTCAATAACTACTGGAGTCTAATGCTCAGCTATCACAGAAGACACAGAAGACATAGTTCACACTGGGAATTGACCATTCTTTTTAGTATCATAAAAACAACAGCACCCAACATCAGTGAGTGCAGCAACGGGAAATTTTTAAGAGACAGGACTGTGTTCTAGGAAAAGAAAAAAAAAGCACTTAAATTATTTTCAATTTCTCTTATCTGTATGGCTCAAAAGAGTGGAAGTGGCCTTGCACGCTGGATGCCAGGTCGCACAGGCCAGAAACAGCCAGACGGTGCTGAGGAGCGCGCACGTGGGCCTTCCCTGAGAGTACCTCACCTCACTGTTTTTTTCCGACTCTGACTGACATGGCCCGGGGTGGGGCTCAAGCTCGCCAGCGCAAGGAGTTGATGATAAAACGATGTTTCTAAAGACAGTCACAACAGTACTGTCCATCCCACAGGCTTCTCTGCAACGGCCCCTCTCCTAGCCCTGACTCCTGTTACTGACCCACAGAATATGGAGGGAATGCAGCGAGTCAATGCCAGGCGAAACCGTAAGAGAGCTACCGCTGTGTCTTCCCTGCTTGGAAGGCTTGTTCTCGGAATCCAGCTGCCAT
This sequence comes from Muntiacus reevesi, assembly GCF_963930625.1. Lineage (NCBI taxonomy): Eukaryota > Metazoa > Chordata > Mammalia > Artiodactyla > Cervidae > Muntiacus > Muntiacus reevesi. The sequence continues at coordinate 216,117,216 of NC_089250.1, read as the reverse complement.
ATAACGAAACCTAAGCTGGACAAGAGGTGAGAAAGCCCCATGGAAAGGGAAAAATCCTAGTTTCCAGCCACACCACAACCTCACTCCCTGAGGTGTGAGTGAAGGGATGTCATATTCCACCCCCACATCCTTCACTAACTACCCCCTCATGAGATGTCCCGCCTGCGGCCACACAGATGAAAACCACCCAGCTGAGCCCTGCCTCAATTCCTGCGCCACAGAATTATGAGCAAAGATAAAACGGCTGTGGTCTTAATTAAGCATCACATTTTGGGGTAGGTCTTGTTACCTAACAAGAGAAAATAAAAACAGGTTTCAAGTTTGCTCTCAAATGTTCTTGGTAAATGATGGGCAGACATTAGTCAACATGTACAGACTTAGTTTCTACACCTCAGGGGTGGGAAGAGCCTGAAAGCCAGTTACCAGGGAAAGAAAATAAGTGATCATAAGTAAGACTCGGTCTGCTTCAAAGACTTTTCCATATCTGTTGGCAAAAGATTTTGTTGCTTCCCAATTTTTGTATTAAAGAATCAGGTTACATGAGTTTTGTGCTTTTCTAAAGGCCAAATCGGGACTTCCTCGGTGGCTCAAGAGGGTAAAGCGTCTACCTTCAATGCAGGAGACCTGGGTTTGATCCCTGGGTGGGGAAGATCCCCTGGAGAAGGAAATGGCAACCCACTCCAGTATTCTTGCCTGGGGAATCCCATGGATGGAGAAGCCTGGTGGGCTACAGTCCATGGAGTCACAGAGAGTCAGACACGACTGAGTGACTTCACTATGAAAGGCCAAATCAGGCACGGTATTGCCATTACACACCAATCTATCAATGTGATTCCATTTATCTTAAGAGTTTACTCAAACAGAAGAAACAAAGGATCCTAAAGATGTAGCCTTCTATAGTCTCATCCATTCATCTCTTCCCTCTATATACCAGCATGTGTGCGTGCTAAGTCACTTCAGCCGTGTCCAACTCTTTGCAACCCTATGGACTGTAGTCCACCAGGCTCCTTTGTCCATGGGATTCTCCAGGCAAGAATACTGGAGGGGGTTGCTGTGCCCCCTCCCCCCAGGGGATCTTCCTGACCCAGGGATCAAACCCGCATCTCCTGCAGTGGAAGGCAGGTTCTTTACCACTAGCGCCACCTGGAAAACCCCTTTATACCAGAACGCCCTGTCAATCTTACAATGGGAAGAGAGTATAAATGCAATTATATCTAAGATGCAACCCAGCACAAAGATGCAAAAGCAGATGCTGAGTCAGGTGGATTCAAATTCTGGCTTTGTCATTTCCCATCTATAAGATGGGAAGTTTGGCACTGAACAAGCACTCAGGAAATGTCAAGTTCATGTTTACTTTCTCTCTTCTCTCCCAAATCAATGCAACTAAACCTGTAAAGTATTGCATAGCCCAAGGATTTTCTTGAAGGTACTCTAAGCAAACACAATAAAGAAACTGAATCACATACGGCTCAGTTCATAGCGCTCAGGGAGATTAAACATAAGTATCCAAGTACACTGAATAAATCTTACTCATCCAAGTACCATACAGGTACTACCATCCCTTTTAAGTGTTTATAATTTCAACATCTGAGAAAGAAAATTAGTGAAGTTGCTTCCACATCTCTGAACAGGTTGCCCAAAATTCTTTAGACGACAGAGAAGATAACTTAGCTGCCAGAGAACAGGCCGTGCTTGTCCAGAGATAGATCCTTAAAAGGAGAAGTGCAGAGATGTGCTCTGAGCCTAAAGCAGCTATGCAAGTCTTAATGATCCCAACTCAAAGCTGAGAGCTGGCTAGTGAACACTTCAGTGCTGGGAAGTAGTGTCTTAAGAGAGAAGGCGGCTTTGGTTGAAACAGGACAAAGTCTTCATATTCAGAAGAATACCAGCAGGTACAGAGCTTAGTTCTGCTAGGGTTTAGGAAACGGAAGATTTCCAGTAGGATCCTTCTTGATTCTTACATAAGATAGTAAGTTGAATCTTCTCATCACTGACATTAAATTGATACTGGTAGCCTCCTACTAATTATAGCTAGCCCAATCTTCATCGGTTTCTTTTATACTCAAATCTCCCTCACTCTTTTATCCACTTGAACCACAGAACCAGAAAAATAAGACTACATGTGCTTTTCAGGTCTCAATATGATTTGCTCAAATCTTATAAAGTCTGCTATATGAACTGTGAAATCACAGTTTTATTATTTAAGGCCTACTCACTCACCCCTCCTCTCAGGTCCAGTGGTTGAACTTGAGAACTTGAGGCAGCAGTGACGGACTTAGAAACCTTCTGCTGGAGGAAAATGAATGGAAGAATACCACTGGAAATTCTTTCCCTATAGATTAAACGTGCTGTGCTATACTTAGTCACTCAGTCGTGTCCGACTCTTTGCAATCCCACGGACTGTAGCCCGCCAGACTCTTCTGTCCACAGGATTCTCCAGGCAAGAATACTGGAGTGGATTGCCATGCTCTCCTCCAGGGGATCAAACCCAGGTCTCCTGCGTTGCAGGTGAATTCTTTACCATCTGAGCCACTAGGGAAGTCCATACATTAAATACTATAAAAGAGACTGAAGGCACACTATGAAAAGTTAAAGATGTATGATGTACACTCTAGACTAACCACTAAAAAAATAAGCCAATATGTAAAAAGCTTGGTAACAAACCCATGTGCTACGGTGATTGTGCAAGGCACCCAGTCGTGTTGGACTCTCTATGATCCCACGGACTGTAGCCCACCAGGGTCCTCTGTCCACAGGATTTTCTGTCAAAGAATACTGGAGTGGGTTGCCATTTCCTCCTCCAGGGGATCTTCCTGACCCAGAGATTGAACCCATGTCTCCTGCATTGGCAGGCAGATTCTTTACCACTGAGCCACCTGGGAATCCCAAACAGCCCATAGTGAAGATAAAATAGACTAATAAAAAAAAAAAAAGCCAGAATATATAAATAACTTCTACAGCCACAAAAAACAAACAGCCCAAATTTTAAAATGGACAGAAGAAAAAAAAAAATTAAAAACTCTTAAAAAAATAAATAAAAAAATAAAATGGACATAAGATTTGAACAGAATTTCTCCAAAGAAGATATATAAATAGTCAACAAGCACACAAAAAGATGCTTAACATCATTAATCATGAGGGAAATACAAAGCAAAACCACAGCGAATTATCACCTTATATCTATCAGGATGTCTATTATCCATAAGAAAAGAAATAACAAATGCTGGTAATGGTAGAGAAAAGGGAATCCTTCTATACTGTCAGAGGGAATGTAAACTGGTACAGTCACTATGGAAAATCATATGGCAATTTCTCAAAAAATTAAAAATTAAAATTACCATATGGTCCAGCAATACCACTTCTGGGTATACATAAACTGAAAACAAGGTTTCAAAGAGACGTATGTATACCAATGTTCATAGCAGCATTATTCACAATAGTCAATAGATGGGAGCAACCCAAGTGTCTATCAATGAATGAATGGTTAAACAAAATGTGATACATATGCAACAGAATATTAACCAGCCTTAAAATAGAAACAAACTCTGGTACTTGCTATAAATGGATAAACTTTGAGGAAATCATGTTAGGTGAAATAAGTCAGTTACAGAAAGACAAATAACCTATGATTTTACTTATACGAGGTAGCAAGAGTCATCAAAACGCACAGAAAAAGAAGCATAATGGTGGCTGCCAAGGGCCAAGGGAGGGAAAAATGGCGAGGTGCTGTTTAAAGGGCACAGAGTTTTAGTTTTTCAAGGTGACAAAGTTCTGGCTAATATACTTAACACTACTGAATTAAAAATGATTACGATGGTAAATTTTATGTTATGTGTCTGTTTACCACAATGTTTTAATTTTAGAGTGAAATTCTTAGAGATAAATGTTTAAAAATGTGTGCAAGACCTTTACTCTAATAAAACACTGCTGAAAGGGATTAAAGATCACTTATATAAATGCAGAGAAATACTATTTTCACAGATTTGAGGCTGCAATATTTAAATTTATTCATAAATTTCACTTGATCTCAATCAAAATTCCTGTAGGCTTTTTTTCCTGGAAACTTACAAGCTGATTCTAAAATGTATACAGAAATTCAAAGGATAGTGAATACTCTAAAAAATAATTTAGAAGAATAAGGTAGAAGAATTACAGTGTTTTGATTTCAAGACTTATTATACCACCACAATAATCAAGAGAGTGTGGAATTGGTATAAGGACAGACATAGAGAGCAGAAAAGAATACAGTCCAGAAGTAGACCCACCATATAAACTATGGTGAACAGTTTCTTTTCCTTATTCCTTTCTTTTTTTGCAATAATACTGGTTTACAACATTGTACAAGCTTCATGTATACAACTTTATATTTCTACTTCTGTATGCGCTATAGCATACTCACCACCAAAAATTTAGTTTCCACCCATCACCATACAGTTGATCACTTTGACCAATTTCACCCTCCCCCTCTCCACCGTCTCTTCTCAGGCAACCACTGCTCTGTTCTCTTTATCTATGCACTGATTTTCATCTAGTTTGTTCATTTTGTCTGTTTGTTCTTTATATTCCACATTATGAGTGAAACCATATGATATTTATGTTTCTCTGACTTATTTCATTTAGCATAATACTCTAGAGTCCATCTACATTCTAGCAAATGGCTGAGTAGTATTCCATTGTATATACACATTTTCTTTATCTGTAAATAGAATCAACAATTCAATAGGGGAAAGCATAGTCTTTTCAGCACCTGGTGCTGAAACAACTAGGGTGGAAAATGAACTATGAAAGTAATGATAAGGTTTGACCACGGAAAACCACAAAACAGCTGAAAGAAATCAAGGAAGACCTAAAAATTATAAAGACATCCCATTCAAGTTCATACACTAGAACACTTTAGTACTATTTAGATGTTAATACTCCCCAAATTGATCTAAAGATTCAATGCAATCCCTAACAAAATCTCAATTGCCTTTTTCACAGAAATGAATAAAATGAGTCTAAAATTCAAATGAAACTGCAAGCAACCCCAATCTTGAAAAAGAAGAACAAAGATGAAGGACTCATACTTTCCAACTTCAAAATTAACTACAAAGCTATAGTAATCAAAACAGTATTGGCATAGGAGAAACACACAGACCAATAGAATAGAGGGTACAGAAATAAACGCATGGTCAACTGACAAGGGTGGTAAGACCATTCAACTGGGAAAGATTAGTGTTTTCAATAAATGATGTGGGGAAAATTGGGTATCTCCATGCAAAAAGAATGAAGGTGGAACTCCACCTCACACTACAGATTAAAAATCAAGAGATCAAAGACCTAAAACTATAAAACTCTTAGAACACAGGTGAATCTTTCTGATCCGAAATTAGGCAGCAACTTTTTAAAAGTATAGGAAACAAATGAAAAAAACAAATCGGGCTTCATCAAAATTAAAAACTTGTGTGCCTCAAAGGACACTATCAAGAAAATGAAAAAACCAACAGAATGGGTAAATTTTTGCAAATCATGCAGCTGACAAGAGACTAGGATCCAAAATACATACAGAAAACTTACAGTTCAACAACAATAACAAAAAACAAACAATCCAAATAAAAAATTGTCTAAGAATGTGAATGGACATTTCTCCAAAGATATACAAAGAGGCGACAAACGAGGAAAGATGCCCAACATTCTTGGAAGTGAAAGTGGAAATGAAAGTCGCACAGTCATGCCAGACTCTTTGTGACCCCAGGGACTATAAAGCCCATGGAATTCTCCAGGCCAGAATACTGGAGTGGGTGGCCTTTCCCTTCTCCAGGGGAGTTTCGCAACCCAGGGATCGAACCCAGGTCTCCTGCACTGCAGAGTCTTTACCAGCTGAGCCCCCAGGGACATCCCCCAACATCCTTGGGGAAATGCAAATCAAAACCACAGTGAGATACCACTGCACAACCACCAGGATGGCTATTATCAAGAAAACATATAGTAACAAGTACTGGAGAAGATGCAAAGAAATTAGAGCCCTCATATACTGTGGGGGAAGAATATAAAATGGTATATTTCCTTTGGAAAATAATCTGGAGTTTCTCAAAAACATTAAACATAGTAACCATATGACCCAGCAATTTCACCCCAACGTATATACACTGGTGAAATGAAAAGACATATCCACACAAAAACTTGCACTTGAATGTCCTTAGTAGTATTGTTTTTAATGCCCCCAAGGTGGAAACAATGCAAATATCCATCAACAGATGGAAAAATGTAATATACTCATACAATGGAATGCAGTGTTGACACACACCACAATATGGACACATGGTAAAAACATGAGGCTAAGTGAAAGAATGACACGCGCAAAGTCACATATTACACAGTTCCACTTTTATTACATGTCCAGAATAGGCAAATACATACAGTGGAAAGCAGATTAGTAACTGTCTAGGGTTGAGGTAGATTGAGACAAACTGAGTTACTGCTAATGGCTATGGGGATTCTTTTGGGGTAATGAAAATGTTCTAAAATTTATTGTGGTGATACAACTCTCAATGTATTAAAAACCACTGAATTGTACACTGAAAATCCGTAATTGGTGTGGCATGTGAATTACATCTCAATAAAGCAGTTAAAAAATAGGTCAAAGGAGAAACTGAGCTAGAGAGGTCAATTTTGGAGTTATTATATACAGTATTTATAACCAGTATTCTCGAACACTTCTTCAGGGTTTTGCTACACAAAAAAATGGGAAGTGGTCCAAGGACTAAGCCCCCATTTTCTTCAATGCTAGAGGTAGAGTGATCAATGAGAGGCAAGAAGAAAACTAGGTGAGCGTGGTATCCTGGAAGCAAGTGAAACAAGTGTTTCAAGGAGATCAACCCGTCAAATGCATCTGGTTTTCCCAAGCTGAGCACTGAGAAGCAACCACGGCCTGAGCAGACATGAAGTTTCTCAGTGACCTTGAGAAGAACAGTTTGACGGAGAAGTGAGGACAAACACCTGATTAGAGTGGGTTCAAGGAGACTAGAAGGAGAAAAATCAGAGAAGCAAGGAAAGAGAGGTTTTTCTTGTTGGTTTTTTGGCCGTGCCCACATGGGATCTTCCTGGACCAGGGATCAAACCCGTGCTCCATGCAACTCTGCCTGGCTCTTAGTAAGTCATAAATAAATGTCTGCCATTAGCAATAATGCTTTACATACTACAGTTTAAGATTGTGCATGTTTCCTAATTTTAAAAACTGCAATAACCAACAAAAAACAGATTGTTATAAAAGGAACAGTCTACTCAGTAGGGAAGAGTTCAAAGACTCAAGTATGAAGCCTGGCTCAGGCTCAAGTCATTACAGAATTCTTCCAAGTACTTTTCCCACTCTGCTCCTGTTTCTCCACTTCCTGGGAACATGGGAGAAATAACACGTGCCACCCAACAGGGCTGTGAGCTCACAGAAACTCCATGAACATTAACTGTGCTGTTGGGTAATGGGCTCAACCTCAACTGAAACTCAATTTCTAAGTTCTGTGCCAGCTTCCTGCCCACATAGGTGGCCTTGATAGTCTCATGGAATAGCAACATCTTTAAAAAAAAAAAGCTACACCCTAGGAAAGGATGTTTTTTTAAATTCAGGAACATTTCACATGTCCATTTAAAAGAGACCAGACTTCTACAGTTCAAATAAGATGCTTGGTTACTGGTCATTTTATTGCTCCACAGGTCACTGGAAGGAGGAGGAGAATCAGTTATTCACCCACCTGTCTCCTGACAGGCTCCTCTGTGGGATCCCACCGCAGTGTTGGGTCCCAGAGGGTTGCTGCAGGCCCCACTGGCATGCTGCCTCTTAGACAGTTTGTTTGCAGAACCCCGAGGAAGCAAAAGCACCCGCCGAGTGCAGAGCCCTGAGATTAGTTGCCTCACACAGGCTTGGCTTGAAATGTTTCCACCCCGGCCCCCCACCTGTTGTTTTCTTTTAGGGCAGCTCAGATTGTGCATCCAAGGTAAAAATTTCTTATGCTGTAAGCCCAGCTACTGGCAGAACCAATTATCACATCAGAAGTAAAAATGGGAAGAAGCTGTGAACTCGGTAACAGGCTGGACATACTCGGATTATTTCAGGATTGACGGCTGGGAAAGAGTGGGGTCCTATGAAGCCTACTGCCTGGAGTTGTCTACTTACCAAATGCTCTCGGTATTTGGGGCTGAGCTCTGGGCTCTTTCTAGTTTATAATTTAATTGCTCTACCGAGAACAAACTAAATTTATAGGAAGGGCTATGTGATCTTTCCCTGTGATATACTTTTAACAACTCACAGTTAAGGAAGTCTGACCAAACAACAGGCATGGTCTCTCTAGCAAAGAGAAAGGGTAAAAGCTCTTTGGGGGCAAACTTTCTGCGCATCAACCTGTGACATTATGAGTTCACTCAAAGAGGCACAACAGCTGGAAGGTGAGGGGGAGAGATCCAGTTTGAATAAGTTCCCCCCCACAGGCACAAGTTTCTGGAAATTACAACAGAGACAAAAGCAAAACAAAATCCAGGAGTGACATGGAACAATGAAGAAAAGATTAAATGAAAGAGGTTGTGAAATGAGATAAGCAGAATGTGATTTCTACCATTTTAAACATATTAGTCCACAGGGGCAAGCAAAAATCTGGAGAAACACATACCAAAGAGATCACAGAGAACTTTTACTTTCTGTGTCAATGTTTGAAATCTTTACAGTGAATATTCTGAGTATTTCCGTGACAGGGAAAAAAACCTAGGAAGAACCTATGCTTCCAGATTTGCTTGAAAAACAAAAAACTGCTAATCTAGAAACCACAAAAGTCTGTTAACTTCTGTTTCTGCCAAGCGCCTATTGGTTCATCCTTTGCAGTTTCTTCCAACCTTATCCTTTCCAGCCTGTTACAGGACGTTTCCCTCTTTCACAACCTTTTTTCTTCTAGAAATGCTGTCTCTGAATTCTTTCTAAACCCCTCCCAGTCATCTTATAAGCTATCTTTTTCTTTCAGATTAATTTCTTCCAAAAAGTCACCTCTAAGCTACTTTTGCCAACCCTACAAAATCCACCAGGATGAACTAATAAGTAATGGATTCTTTCCCATAAAATTATCTTTATTTTCACCTCTAAAATTAACAACCTTTTTTCATATGTATCTTCACTGAACAACTTTTATTTAGGTACCTACTCGATACCATGAGCCATGCATACTCCAGACAGAATTTTAAAAATTTCTCAACTACCATATCTGGCAGGTATGGTACTCTGCAGTCAACCAGAACAATGCTCCTTCTCAGAACAGCAAACTTCAAGTTCAAATCCTAGCAAACAACAGGCTTAGTCTCACATACCAGCTCCAGCCAGTCAGTCTGACTGGGCACCTGAGCCATCGTGCTGAGGATGCTGAGTCCTTGCATCCTTGCAGCCTCCATAATAAAGAATGAAGTACGTTTTTTGGGTTTTTTTTTTTAATATTTATTTGGCTGCGCCAGGTCTTAGTTACAGCATGTAGGATCTAGTTCCCTGACCAGGGATCAAACCCCGTCTTCATTGGGAATGCAGTCTTGGCCACTGAACCACCACCAGGGAAGTCCTGTGAAGTATGTTCTCAGCAGTTCTTTTTCATAGGCAAAAAACAAGGTTAGGGTCACTGACTCTTTCCCTCTTCTTTACAACCTGCTGGGGCCAGGCTAGTATGACCCACATTGTTTTTATTTTTGGTCTATCTTGAGTCCAGTCACTGTGAAATGTTGCTAAATTTGAGGAAGGTGTGGGTGTGTGTATGTGGTGGGGAAAGGGGGTGAAGAAAGGAGGTACCTCTTTTCTTGAGAATACTGAAGGTTCTATTGCAACTCAAAGGAAAATGAGATGGCAGTTTAAGGGGGTGGAGAAAGATGATTTCATTACAAGGAATTTCCAATCTGAGTCAAATTTCAAGTAATAACACCATGGGCTGGTTTGCTCTACTCACAACCCATCTTACCTATTCTCAGTTTAATCACAATTGCATAAAATCAAGAGATCCATGCAGTAATTCTTTTCCATGTTCCCCAAAGTTTGTTCAACATTAGGTTCACTCACTTCTCTACTTACCCCGTCCCCATGGTATCACATTACAGGTAAGACAGGTAAGCTTGGGTTTACCACTTCACCTGTAAATCACTCTGAGTGCAGCACCCTTTCTGTATTCTTCCCACATACTGACAGTACAGAATGGGGATAACTTGAAAGAAGGACTTCCAGGTTCTGGTTATCAACAAGTTCACTTTGTGAAACTACATGTACCCCTTCTGTCTACCATAAGAATACTATGTAAGAGTTCAGAACAGCCCTGTTCCAGACAACTTTCTGCTACAATGAAAATGTTCTGTATCTGTGCTGTCCCACTGCAGTCATCACTAGCAATTTGTGGCTACTGGGCACCTGAAATATGGCTAGTGGAACTCAAAGGAAATTCCAAACTTTAACTGACTGTAATTTAAATAGCCACATGTGACTAGAGGCGACTATAGTGGACTAGAGGCGACTATACTATACTATGCTGGACAGAAGAAAGAGAATATATCCAGTCTCTGTTTAAAAAAAAAAAAGAAAAGGAAAGCTCTAAAAGTTTACCCTGTATCTTCCCTCTGCATATCCTGAGGACAGAGGAAGAGTTAGGTCCTCTACTGCCATAAAAGCAGACCCTGCAACGGCTGTGAGCCCCCAAGAGGTACAGTGCTGAAAGTCTGCCCTGTATGACTCAGGAGGTACTCTTCCTCTGGGAGCAGAGAACGAAATGATGATGGGCTTCCAGCTTCCTGCTTCCCTGTTCACAGTGTTCACTCAACAGTATGATGCCACTGATAGGGTTTCATGGAATTTCTGAGCAGGAAGAGAACAGAACACTGATTTTCCCAAAGAGAAAAACTAGAACCATAAGAGATGATTTACTCATGAAAAACTCTTTTTACACAATTGAAGGAAAAAAGTAAACAACCCACAAGGAATTTAAAATACAGTTCAATGAAACATAAAACTGAATGAGCAGGTTAAAAAAATAGGTAAGAAAAAATTATTGTACTGAAAGGTCAGTCAGTCAGTGCTTAGTTATGTCTGACAGCAACACCATGAACTGCAGCCCGCCAGGCTCCTCCGTCCATGGGATTCTCCAGGCAAGAATACTGGAATGGGTTGCCATTGCCTTCTCCAGGGGATCTTCCTGATCCAGGGACTGAATCCAGGTCTCCCTCATTGCAGGCGGATGCTTTCACTGTCTGAGATACCAGGGAAGTAATAGAAAATTACCAAGAGGGCAGCATACAGAAATAAAGAGTTGGAAAATATCGAACTGTTTAAGAAGCATGAAGGACAGAAGAAAGAGGTCCAATACATGACTTCTAAGCTTCTCAAAAGGAAAGATGGGAGAGAATAAAACAAAGGCAAAATATGAAGGGATACATGGCTGAGAACTTCTTGGACACTTTGAAAGACATGAACTCTCATATTCAAGGACTAATGGCAAGAAGAAATATAGAAATAGATCAAACCCTGCACACAGAACAGTAAATTTGCAGAATACCAGGAACAAAGGTTATAAAGCAGTTAAGAGAAAACACAAATTAACTGTTTAGAGCTGAGAATCAGAATTCTCAACTGCAATATCAAAAGCTAGAAGATAAAGAAATGGAATAACATTGCCCAATAACATTGCTGAGAACAAAATTACTGCCAAAACAGATTTTTATACTCTGCTAAATTATCACTCAATAGTTACAGCAAATAAAAGCGTTTTTTTATTTGCAAGCAAAGAAGTGTTTAGGAACTTCCCTGGTGGTGTAGCAGTTAAGAATCCACCTGACAGGACTTTCCTGGTATTCCAGTGGCTAAGACTCTGCGCTCCCAATGCAAGGGGCCTGGGTTTGATCCCTGGTCAGGCAACTAGATCCTGTATACAACTAAAAACATCCTACACGCCAAAACTAAAACCTGGCACAGTTAAATAAACAGTTAAAAAAAAAAAAAAGAATCCTCCTGTGATGCAGGAGACCTGGGTTTGATCCCTGGTCCAGGAGCTAAGACCTCACATGCTATGGGTATTTACCACAGCTGCTGACCCTGTACTCTGGAGCCCACACACACCTACCAAAGCTAGACAGTGCCCAAAAGCCCATGCTCTGCAACAAAAGGAGCTGCCACAAGAAGCCCAGGCACTGACTAAAGAGCAGCCCATGTTCACTGCAATTAGAGAAAGCCCATGTGCTGCAACGAGGACCCAGCACAGCCAAAAATAAAGAAATAAAAATTTTATAAAGTGTGTATGTTTAACATATTCTCACTGAAAAAATTTAACGCCTACCTCTAGAAGAAGGAAATTAACTCAGAAGGATGAAGTATGATGAAAGAACAGTAGGCAAAAAATTTGCTAAGCAGGTGGGTGACTCCAACCAAGCAGACATTATCAAATAAGAGGCTAATTCTAGAGTATAAAAACAGAAATGAAGTGGAATTAGAATACTCAATCTCAACAATGTTTAAGACAAACTGTAGGTTCTTTTTTATTTGGGAAGACAGTAGTGATATTAATTTAACATTAGATTATTTTCAAACATGCAGGTCAAAAATTTAAGAGTAGCCTCTTAAAGAATTGAAAGTTCAAAATAAATAAATAAATAAATAAATAAAAACTAAAAAAAAAAAAAAAAGAATTGGAAGTTCCCAAATGGTGATAAAGAAAACAAGTTATATAGTAGAAAGAAAGAAAGCAGAAAAATGCAAACAAAATACATGATATATAACACAAAATAACAATATATATAGTAAGGTATTAAATTAACATAGTTGTATTCACAATATTTTTTAAATGAATTAAATGTGCCAATTAAGTCTCAGAGCTTTCTTCCCCCCCTCAGAGTTTTTAAACAGTCTCAGATTAGCCTGAAAAAAAATCCAACTATCTGTCATTTACAGAAAATACATCAAAGACATTAGGACAGGGGCTGAAAATAAAAGGACAGGAAAAGACACCAGCTGGGGAATACGTGTAACTCTATGGCTGATTCATATCAATGTATGACAAAACTCACTGAAAAAAAAATAAAATAAAAAATTAAAATTTAAAAAAAAAAAAGAAAAGAAAAGACACCAGCAAACAGAAAGTATGTGAAATAATAAAGAAAAACAATCTCAATAAATGCACGGGAAAATCTGATAAAATAGCCATTTGTAATATTTAATTTAACAAATTAAGAACAGAAAGGAATTCACCTTTGAGGGAATGAAGGCTATCCAACAAAAACACAGACAATGCTTTTAATGCAAGAAGCACTTTCTTCACTAGGAGGAAAAGAAGAATGCCCATGGTTATATAGATTCAAATAAACCTTTTAACACAGGAAATTGTCAGCAATCCTAAAGTAGGAAAGAGGCGTGACACACAAGAGAATCCGAAAAGAAGAAACATTATTATTTACCAACGCGATTCACTCGGATTTTCTCCGTAGATGTTTTCTATTAAAACTATTAGACTTACAAGAGTTCAGCAAGTCTGCTGAATACACCAGAAACCTGAAATAGTTATAAAAAAATTTTAAAATACTACTTACAGCAATAACAAAAACTATAAGGTACCTACGGATAAATCTAACGAAAAAAGATTCAAGATCTTTAGATAATTACTCAGCTTTACCCAGAGACATTAAGAAGTTACTTTTACTGATCACTTACTATCCACTGGGCACTGTTTTGAGAGAGGTGGATATGTCAATAAGCTCATTTAATTGATACAAAGTACATATGAAATATATAATTATTATAAGCCTCATTTAACCTTAACCACCACCCCACACTGCCTCTCCCAAGAAGGGGTGTCTCGTGTGCATTGGTGATACAGTGGTAAGCATAGGTGTCCTCCATGAAAGGGAGTCTCATTGCAGGCATCCCCCATACAGGAACCTCTTACTCAAACAAGTCAAGGCTCCAAAAGACATTCTCAGGTGATACAGAGGCAGACTTGACCGGAATTACCCAGCGTCCAGCTGTCTAAGATTCTCAACTGAAAGCAAGAAGCCCCTCTTGTACCAGATGAGATCATAGCACAGCACACACCGGGACCTGATACACATCAGATCACATAAGGACACAGACCAGCTCTGAAGAAAGCAGACCTCCACGTGAGGCCTAGCCACCCCTTCAGACACCATGTCACTTTAACATCATGTGGTTTTCCCACTCCTAGCAACAGATCAATCTACATTCCTCAGACTTGAGATGTTTCACGTATTAGGACTTTATGCTGCTTTGCAAAGTCAAGAACTTAGTGGATATTCAATTACTTAAGCCTTTTTAGTAACATTTGAAAATTCTGGCTAGTGGAAATGCAATATTTATTTTGCATTTTGCAACTTTTCTATAAGTCTGCTGCTGCTGCTGCTGCTAAGTCGCTTCAGTCGTGTCCGACTCTGTGACCCCATAGACGGCAGCCCACCAGGCTCCCCGTCCCTGGGATTCTCCAGGCAAGAACACTGGAGTGGGTTGCCATTTCCTTCTCCAATGCATGAAAGTGAAAAGTGAAAGTGAAGTCACTCAGTCGTGTCCAACTCTTCGCAACCCCATGGGCTACAGCCCACCAGGCTCCTCCGTCCATGGGATTTTCCAGGCAAGAATACTGGAGTGGGTCGTCATTGCCTTCTCCTTCTGTAAGTCTGAAATTATTTCAAAGCTTAAAAAAAGTAAAAAAAAAATTCTGTTCTTATATCTGTTAAGTCCATTCCCCTCAGGTTCATGGGTAGACCTAATTTTATAAAGACACAACGTAAAACTCCAATAAATATCCTAACAGTTCCTTCCCCACAGAAGCTGACAAAGCTGATTTTAAATTTTATATGGAAGCAAAAGGCACCAAAAATAACTAACCAGCTTGTTTTTATTGTTGTTGTCTGTAACATACAGAACTGTTTATTCTGCTGCTTGCAATACAAAGACATAGGGAAATGTTATTGTTTGTGCAATAGTAGTAGGGGAAAAAATCTGAAACTGCCCACTAGGGTCAGTTTGCCAGATGTCCTGTCATTAAGAAAAACAGATATAAACAGAGCAGTTCCTGGTACTCTGTACTTCATTTTGCTGATTCTATCCAATTCCCTTCTTTGTCCCCTAGAAAGCTTTATTTAGACAACACAGCTTTGAAAGAGAATAAATAACAAGTTGAAAGGATTTGCTCTTCCACACAGCAAGACAAAACTACAGTAATTAAGAAAGTATTAGCACAAGGATAGACAACTTGGCTGATGGAACAGAACAAAAAGCCCAGGAACAAACCTATGCCTGGAAGGAAACTTGATTATTTTGATAGAGGTATTTTGAAACTTGATAAAGGTGGCTTTACAGATCAGTAGGAAAAGGCTTTACCATTCTTCACTTGCTGTTGAGAGAACTGGCTATTCATATGGAAGAAGGAAAAGATACCTTATCTTATCCCATTCAAACAACTTAATTCTCCATAGCTTAAGGACTTAAATATGAAAGACAAAATTCAGAAACTTTCAGAAGACAATATAAGTTATCTCTTCTGACCTCAAGGAAAGACAACCTTTCTTAAGACACAAAATGCATAAGCCATGAGGGAAAACATTGGGATATTATATTAAAGGTAAATTAACCATAAGAAATTGAAAGAGAATAAAGAGATAACCCACAAACTGGGAGATATACATCTGTATGACATATGCTTCAGCTGTGTATCTGGAAACAAATGAAACAAAAACACAAGTTCATATTAAATGGACTAGTAAAAAAAGGATGAACCATCCAATATAAATATGGATAAAAGACAAGAACAAGCATGATGATTAAAAATACATTAGCATATGTAAATTTTATTATATCAAGTATATAAATAACAAAAATCACAATGATACACCATCTCACACTTACTAGAGTTTGCCAAAAATTCAAGTATGACAATATCAAGTTTTGGCAAGAACATGGAACAAGTGAATATATGCTATCTGGGGAGTATAAAATTGGTACCAGCACACTGGTCATCTACTGGGCAGTATTTAATCAAGAGTCAGACCCTCTTGATGAGCCTATGACCCAGCGATCTCATGACTAAGAATGTACTCTAGAAAAACTCTCACTCAAATATGCAAGGAAACAGCAAAATATTCTCAAAGTAACTGAAACTAACTTTAATACCCACTGATATCCAAGAGAATGGGTGGATAAATGGTGATATTTGTGCTATATTCATACAGTAGAGAAGAACAGCAAAAATCAATGTGCTAGAGTAGCAAATAGTAGAGTGGATTTACAGATCCCAAATCCAATTTTGAGGCATATCTATAGACAGAGATATAAAGATGAGACATTATGAAGTTTAAGTTAAATCCTGTAAATACTCTTTTGGACAGAAACAGGCAGTACAAAGTAGGAACATATATAGGATGATCAACAGGGGAGTCAGGGCAGAGGTTACCTTTGGGAAGGGAAGGAGAAACATGAATCGCTTGAGGTCCATACAGTTACATCTATAATGTTCTCTTCACTTATCTACTTGATAGGTAAGCACATTCTCCCTTGAATGCCTGAAACAGCTCATTTTTTATAAGATTCCAAGAGACAAGAATTCCTACTCAGAGTCACACCAATATTTGATTTCCTAAAATGTGCAAGTGAAACCAAAACTGAAATAGAACGAACCCCTGTGACCCTTCCATCTTGCAGTCACAGGACTGGGGCTTCACAGAGTTCATCTAATGTGAACGGACAGGAAAAGGAAGGGTCAGGCTCCAGCCTGGATCCCATGACAAGATGTACCCTGGGGACCCTCCGGGAAAAGAGAGGAAAGTTATTCCGCTATTTTATAAAAGTGATAATCATTTTTAAGAAATTGGTTTGAACTCCTTAGGCAAAAGGCATTTTGTAATCATGTCATCAATTAAAAATATTGAGCCCCACTATACCATCTAAGAGAAATGTGAATTCTCAGAACAGAGGTTCCTACTGCTTTTTCCTTGTTTGAGCAAGTTGGTTAAAGTCATCTCTGCAGGATGTATCCATAATCCTAGAGGCCTGGATACCTTCAAGGCCCACAACTCCCCCTCCCAGTTCCCTGCTTCTGCCCTTTTCTCTTAGTTATTGCTGGCTCTTAGGCATCAAACGCTGGCTTCCTGTTCCCCCTCACTGAGCTCTGGAGACTTGGAACTGGTAAAAGGCTTTGAAGAAAAGTACAAAGCCAGGAAAACACGGAATGGAGACAGCTCTGACTTTCCAAAGGAAAGCAAATCTCAACAGTTGTAATAACCTTTCAGACTTTCCTTCTCTGTAGCTTACATAAGACGTGGTTCAGACACGAGGACCAAAGAAGTACTGTTAAGTCACTGAAGTCGGAAACGGTGAAAACTCGGGTTCCGGCGGGCAGAGAGGCTGAAGACAGGCATTCTCGATGCTGGTAATATAATCCTGGCTTGTTCTGAAGTCTCGGTGTCTCGAGCATCCCCTTTACACCATCCCACAAAGACAATGCCTCAAGGGTTCCCTCTGAGGGTTATTCTAAGTGCTTTATTAGATCTGAAGTCTTAAGAGCACAGACCTGTGCAAATCCTCTCTGTGTGAGGTGGTCAGCGCCAGGCACCATGACACCATTTCACAGTGTGGAAAAAGGAGGCATGTTCGTGGCTTATGAGTCTCATCATCAGGACCACAGTCATCCCTTGATCCAGAAATACAAGGGATTTGATGTCGTTCTAGTACACAGCCTCAGGCCCTCCAACCCAAGGACTCAGTTTCCTGATCCTTTTACACTACAATGCTGTTTTAATGAAGAGTTCGAATGCTGAAACTCCAACCTCATTGGTCAGGACACTGTGACAGTTCTCTGAGCACAGGCCTTCCCCATTCTATTCTGCTGCCCTGCACTTTGAATTCAAGGCTTGTCAGCTCGGAAAGCACCAGAGTTCCGACATGGCAGCCCCTTGGTTATGTTCAACTGAGGGACTTATCTTCCACAACCTACTCAAATCCTCCCCCAACAGCTACCAAAAATTCCCCTGGTGAGAAATGCTATTATGAGAAGGAGTGGCTGCTTTGTGACTCACACTGTTTCATTAAAAAGATTTTTTTTTTTTCCAAACAAATGTTCAGTAGAAGAATCCAAAGGTTTTCCAAAGCCAGGGCAAAAACAGAACAGCTCATAATACTATTTCTCAAAGGCCTGCCACTTCATAGGAGATTCCTATACCTCAAAATACTGGAGATGCTTAGACTCACTATTCTTTTACATTGCATTTGGCCTCTGGGTGGAGAGAAGGTAGGAGATGGATGGATTAAACACAGCCAGCATGACTGGGCTTGTTCAGATATTAAGATGGAAGGCAGCTAGCTTGCAAGCCAGTCCTGAGCACAGACCTTGAATTTAACCAGAGTTCGCCAGGGCAACTGGCTGCAATGGTATGACTCTTTCAGCCATTTCTAACCAGGATTGAGGAAATCTAACGTTTAGTTTGTAATGCTTATTACAGTAGTGGGCAATGTTGTCACAAAGTTCCTTTGAAAAGCTGACTTACATGGTGCTGTACCTTTGAGGGTATTAGAAGTGTGCATGATCTAAAGCGAATAAAATATTACAGAAAACTCATTTGTATTGATGGTAGACCAAGTGCTCCATCAGTTTAGACTGGAATCCCTAGGGCTCCCTCAAATCCTTGCAGGATTCCTGGAGTACTAAGGTGGGAATCACGATAACGAATCCTAATAGCTTTCTCTAAGGAAAAGCACCATCTGAGCAGGGGTGGGGGATTAGGGATGTTCTCCAAACACTGGAGAAATGTGGGCAAGATGACCAAGCTGGCTAAGGTCTTGGGGGGTCTCAGTTTTGCATTCTCCTCCTACCTCTGTCTCAGATCGTGTGGGCAACTCCAGATTTAAGTTTCTCCACATGCTAAAAATCAACTTCGACCTTAAAAGACACTGTACAATAAATACAGAGGTGACTAATTACAGAATAACTCTTTTTGAAGCATGGCTTATTTAATTACATTTTGTTTTGTACGACCAATAAGCAAGCAGGAGCCATGGCAAGCCTAGTGTAATTCACCAAGAGGCCACATACACAGAAATGCAAGGAGAGGTTTCTCCAAAGATTATCCTTCAGACACTAAGGTATCACCTCAACAGCCAAAGTCTACATAAAGTCTTTCAGCATGGAACATTCTTCTATATTCTTTACTTTGGGTAAAAAAAAAAAAAAAAACTCAAATATAACACAGATTTAAAAATTATTCTGGGGGAGAAATAACATTTCGGTCACCAGCGTTGCCTTTAAAAATTACTTAAAACAGCACTAAAGTGTCAATGTCGTGGAGCTCACAGACAAAAAAAAGACCAAGAAGGAAAAACTCTTACTTACATTTCCTTAAGTACATTTTGGCTTAGGATGAATTTCACAGACATGGGTTAAACGAGTGGTGAATGAGGCATCCAGAAAACAGTGTTCAGTGACCAGAAAGAACAGAGGCTCTAGGGATGACAAAGATACTGAAGGGCAAAGATAATTTCAAACAAATGTTTTTCTTTTGCAATTTCCATTGAGAAGAGGACTGCTCGTGTTGGCACATATGAGGAATTTCTTCTTGGTAGGCTCTTGACTGGAAACACAAAGAACAGATGACCTGCCCCAGCCCAGACAGAGGACTGAGGAAAGAAGAGGAGGGAGGAGACCATCCCTGTAGCAGCCTCAGGGACAAGCACACGAATCTGTCTGTGTGTTCAACAGAGGAACGCTGAAGAAGGTCAAATCTTCCACAGGCTGCAGGATTCAGACTCTCTCTCAGAGGAGTGAGGAAGTAAGGATTCTTGGAAAGAACAAAGTAATGCTAATCATCTTCATCATAAGTATATATGTCTGGCACCTAAGTATACTGGAAGCAATCAATCTCAGTTGAATAAATCAGTGTCTTAGTTCAACAGATCTACACATACGGTTTCATACTTCGTCAGTTAAAAAATAAAATGAAAAAGGTATTTTGTCCACTTTAAAGTCTGGATTTATCCTAAGATCTTGACTTGTCTAGCTTCCCGGCTGGGGCTAGAAGAAAGAGGATGTAACTCAGGAAGCCCTCCTGCAGCACAAGCAGCTAATGGCAAACACGCCTTAGGAGAAAAACCAGGGGAGGAGGCGCACAGGAGGAGAGGGGTCCCTGCCACAACCACTTTCTGTTCTGAGCAACTGGGGACCAAGGCAGACCGGCTCAGGCCTGCCTGTAGGAGAAAAACGCTTTGTACCGAGTGAAAGAAAGCGGGCGAAGACTGAACAATGGTCTTGCTGGGTGAATACACCCTCTGGGAGCAACAGAAGAGAAGATCTGTGTGGATTCCACTTGGGAATCTAGTTTAGAGATGTTGAAAGGGATGAATGCATAAGAAAAGCATTCGGAATTCTCTGGGGAGAGAAAAGTTAAACCCATGGTAGGGGTGCCTTTCATTTAGAGAGGGTATTCTGACTACATTTTTAGGATCATTTGTGACAAATTCAGGTTCTACTGAACTCTGGAAGTGGGGTCCTGCCATCTGCATTTGTTAACAAGGTTCTGGAGAATACTGGGCAGAGTCAAGTTTGAAAACTCTGTGAACCATTCACAGAAATTAGGAGAGCTCAGTGTTTGTATCTGCCTTCTTCTCATTACAGATTTGGGAGCACACTATAAGTTCTTACCATGCCTCCTCTAACTTTACAGGGCAAAGCCAACTCCTCCTTCCTCTTTACTCCCAGCAGAGCAAGGCTGTACTCTCAATTCCTGCAACTCCAGGGAGATCTCAAGGTAAACAGTCTCGCCAGTCTATTCAGTACCCCAGCTGCTGCTTTAAGATTCAACTTTGTTCTTTATTTGCTTCACACTTGAGGGTTGCTCTTCGGGTTATTCACTCACACCGGCAACTCACCCCTCATCCATTCAGCCTATCAAAATCAGGAACCCAACTGTTGGTTTCAAGGATAAACATGTGACCTTAAGAGGAAATAAAGACTCAGAGGTGAAAACTGCCAGGTCTCATACTCAAGCCTACACCCACCATAATCACTAGGAACCATCTGATTGAGACAGGCCATGACAAAGCTTGGAAAAGAGACAGATGAAAATTTGTATGCATTCCTTACAAGACGAGGAACAGGATTTAAGTTTTGGACTAACTTCAAGATTTTGGTACCACAACCTCAGTGACCCAGTCATTAAAAACACCCCCTACTTAAGGGTTAGTAAGAGCGAGACCAAGAGCCCATTTAAGTTACCACCACTTCCCTATGACATTTCTCCCAATTTTGAAACTGTCAAAATTGAAGTTTAGTTTTAAAATTGGGTTTATAAGTGCCCAATAAACTTGGGTTGAATATCACATCTGTAAAATACAAAGCATGTTCCTTTTCCCAAAAGCAACTAGAGTTGCATTTCTGGTAAAGAGTGGCTTTGGCTCAGAGAGTATTCCTTGTGACCTATTTGGGGTGTATCTCTGTTTAATGGCAAAATGTACACATCCCATAAAACACACATTTAAGAGTGAAACCAGTTTTTTTTTTTTTTTTTTGCAACATCTTTCAAACCCCAATGAGGAAGAAGTAACTGTGACCTTCAAGAAATTATCTTTTCCTCAAGGGAACCCTACTTTTCTTTTATAGAAAACAAGCCCTCATGGTAACAGAGAACTAAAAACTCTGCTTTGTAAAAAGTCTCCCCCCCCCCCCCAAAAAAAAAACTAGTCTTCATTAAGAATAGAACTTTTGCAAGGCAAGGACTCATCCTGCTACTTGGAGGCCACGGAATGGTTTTCCTTCTCCAGAAACCATGGAAAGGACCATTACATCCAGCACACCTAGAGTGAGGCACAAAGAGGCTTTCTGATCTACTCCAATGGAATTGGCAACTCTAATTATTTAAGAATAGAGAAGATCAAATCACTTGAGAACCCCAGAGTGCCAGCAAAACAGAACCCATGAGATATCCTACTGGCTCACCAAAAGTCACCTTCTACTGGCCCCTCTGGTGGCCTGGTGACCACAGAGAACAGTTTAGTTTTCTGAACATGCACGTGCAAACACACATATGACTAGGAAGGCGGAGGGACATCTCGATGACCGGTCATTTTATATTCAGGCCCAGGAAACGGGCAACCTCTTCCTTCCAACATGGTGGTCTCTGTATTTCCCCCCACACTTGGCCATCTGCGTTCTGAATTAAACAGGACTATAAAAGGATGACCAGACCTCCAGAATACCACCCAGCAACCATTAGGAGTAAAAAACCTTACAGCAAAACACATTTTAATGTGGAAAAGAAGGGACTCAGACTCTGTTAGGTGGCTCTTCTCAAATGGCACTAGTTATTATGGATGGCCCCCTCAATACAGGTCAGATTTCAGCAGAGAGCACTTGCTTTCATTCTGGACAAAGAGTTCACACGACTGTAAGTTTTTCTGCCCAGCAGATTCAGAGGAGGTGAAAGAAGGCAGAGAACTACAGAAGTGACCCCTGTAAGATAACCACTTTCCATTCTATGTTACTTGGCTTTCATAAACACCCTTTCCTGAAACCACAACAATGACCTGGCAAGGTAAGCAGAGCAGGTATTATCTCCATTTTACAGGTGGAGACACGGTTGACTTAGAGGTGAAATGACTCACTTGCACAAGGTCACAAGTCAGGCAGTTAAAGAGCCAAGCAGTCCAAGCAGGAGAGGAGCCCAGCCCTCTGACAAGCAGGCCGGTGAGATTGCCACAAGGTCCCCCAGCTTCCTTGTGTTTCAGGATGAGAGGAAGCAGACGGTAATGGCTAAGAGGTCAAGTGGATTCTGACACTGGCAGGCCTGCACTGCAATCCCAGTGCTGCCTCCCATTAGCTGTCTGGCCTTGTGGAGGTTCCTTAACCTCCCTCAACATCTCAGTTTCCTCACCTGTAAAATGGGAATAAAAACATTTTACCTCCTACTGTTACAGTGGTGAGTGATGGACATACAGCATTCAAATTCATCCACTCAACAAATATTTGTGCCTGGAACACAGAGTGTAGGAGTCACAACAGTGATCAAGAGGCACAGTCTTGCTCTCAGGGAGTAAATATTCAGTCGAAGTAAACAGAAAGAGTAAATGGATAACTAAAGTGTGTTAAGTGCTATTAAGGTAACAGGTGAGTGATGGGAGAGATTGACAGGAGGGAGACAATTTTGAGTGGTCCCTGAGGAGAAATTTAAGTAAAGCCTAAAGGGATCATAAAAGGTTATCCACGTACGGAATAGAAGGAAAAGCATTCCAGGCAAAGGAGACAGAGCAAGCTAGGGTCACAACCCTGGCGAAGGCAAATGTGACTGCCGTGTATCCTCGCAGGATTTGGGGAACAACCTTTAGAGGCTGTATCTGTATTTTAAAAATAACAAAGACTCAAAAGAGCTGAGGTGTCTCATCCAAGGTCTCAGCTCCTCCAAGGAGGAGGAGTGCTCACTGAACTCCCCTACTTACTTCACAGACAACTGTTTTCTGCGCCCATGAAGAGATCCAGAAGCACCTTGGAAACACAAAGAATGACATCACAACAACTTCCAGAAACCTAGTCAACCATGCCCTGAAATTCTTACTCCTCTGCTCCTCAGACACAAGAGTGAGAACTGCTGGGACCTTACCCAAAGGCCCCAGGATGGAAACAAGTTTCTCGTCGTCGCAAGTGAGCGGCGAACGAGAGAGAGGAAAGGGATGTCCTGGAAGGAAGGGCCTGTGGCCTGTTCCAGAAGGCGAGAGAGAACCACCACTGCAGAAGAACGGAAGCATCAAAGTTCCTCTCAAATGAGCTGCACAGGAAAAACTAATTATTTCACTCGAATAAAACAACAAATCCCTAAGGCAATGGTTCTCAATCAGGTGACACCCGGCCCCAACCAAGAGCGCTCTGAAATTTGTGTGGTGCTGAATGGCAGAGCCAGGTATGTCCAATGTCCTGCCAAAGGCCAAGATGGCCCTATGATGACTATATTACTCGAAATATTAACAGCCGCCCCCAACACACACACTTTAATGTCAACCCCTCAAGGGATTAATATGCTTCAACTTTTCCTGTAGTCCCTGGTTCAGTGGCTCTTCCTAACCGCTGGCTGGAAAAAGAAGAAAAAACTTAAGGTTTTACAGCTGAGGGGTCTGAATTTTAGAATCCAAATGCAAGCTCGTAACTCCGGCATGGAACTTGGTGGCAGAATAAGGAAAAAGAACTTTCTGGTAAAAGACAGATAAGAAATTTGAGCAGAAACAGGGAACTCCTACTCTAAGATTACATTCCTGCAACACACAAAATTCTACCTGTGACTTTTGAGAACCACCTGATAGTGATTTTCTGTTTAAACTCAGACACTAAAGACAGTTCTCTTAAAAACTTAACTACAATCACCTCAAAAATACACCTGATCCTTTCTGGACCAAATTTTATAAGGAAGATTATTACTAAGTTCAAGATGTCTAAAGCTGCTCAAATGATGTCTGAAAGTGCCAGAGGTAATCAAGCCCTACATCTCTCCAAGGCAGAGTCCATGATATCTAGACATCTGTACAGGGATTAAAATTCCATCCTAGCAATTAAAAGCCACTTTCAAGGATTATCCTAAATTAGTCACTATTCCTCTCTAAAAATCATTTCACAATCAGTTTAAAGAATTGGAAAAAAAAAAAAAAAACAAAAAAGAACATTATTTCCAGAAATAGAGATTCAAAGTGTCTCCCCTATTTCACAAGAGCAAGCAGTGATCCAACAGATAAATCCTCCATAGAGCAATCTTTCTTCTACACAGTATCTAAATTTTCTGAAGTCGCCCAAAGGAGTCTGAATATGCTAACTTCTTCACTCCAACTTGCCAATTAGTAAATAGCGGCCCCACACCCCTTCTGACCAATTTTCTAGAGGCCTAACCTGGTTTCTCAGGTTAGCTAAGCAGACAGACCTGTTTTCCTCCAGAAGCTCCTGCCAGTGTCTTTTCTGCCCTGCCAGAGTCTAGGAAATCCTCCTCCAGCTTTTTGCTGACCTGCCACCAGAAGTTCACAAAATGAATTCAACCAGATCCTTTGACTCCTCCTTTCCCCCTGACATGTGCCAACAGCCGGGCAAGAGAACTGCCATGTCTTGGACACAAAAAGATGCAGAATACCCAAGCACTTTAGCATGGAGGAGAAGAAAAAAGATGGAAGGATCCAAGAGTCACTGAGCCAAGGCTGCTACTGCATGCAGCACGGGTAACCAGAGCCCCGGTCCCGCAAAGCCTCCCAGGGAAGCTCCCTGGCTGGGTCCTCCGACCAGCAGGCCACACCTGTCTATGGCAGCAGTTTGGCGGCCGCTCCATTTTAAACAATTCAGATTTCCAACACAGCCGCAAAACTGGGCACCCACTTCTCCAGCAAGAGCAATTGCCCTCATCCAAACCCCACTTGGCCCCAATTTTCTTTTCACACCCTTTGTCTGAGATGCTCGGTCAAATTGGATCCTTCTGTGTTACCGGAGTACCCAGCACAATGCAGCAGTAACAGAAAGGAAGCACGGAGGCCGACTTCTACCAGCCAGACTTATCTGAGGACGGGGAGGCCAATGAATGAGACATCAACAGGCATCCACAAGTGAACCAACGCCTTAAGTCCTAACACACCTGGCTCTTCTCGGCCTCTCAGAAAGCCTCATTTCTAGAGGGTGGGTATTCCATTCATCCCTTGGCTTCGGGAACCAAGGGGACGGCAGCCAGATCCAGGTCGCGCACTCTACCTCCAGATCTTTTGCGTGCACGCGTGCGAAGGTGCGGGGCACCTCGGCGCGCCCTTCCTGGCACCCCACCCTCCGAGGCCTCCGGCGCCCGCGGACTCACCACTGTGCGAGCTGAACCACCGGGGTGCGATGTGCAGAGGTAGAGCATCCGCCAGCGAGGCTCGGGAGCCCAGGTACAGCATCCCGTCTCTATGGTGACCGCCACTCGTCTCCTGGTAACCATTGCCGTGGGCATAGGTGGAGTCGGACGCCGACCCTCCGCTGCCGGGCGCCCTCTCGGCGTCGCCGGCCCCCCGGGAGGCGGGGGTGTAGAGGCCAAAGGGCACCCCGCTGGCCGTGCTGGGGTCCATGCCCATGCCCGCCACGGAGCTGACCGAGCGGCTGCGGAGCCCCATGGCCCCGCCGCCCGCCCGGTAGTGCCCGAAGTGGGGCGCCCCTCCCGGCGGGGGCACGGCGCTGTCGTCGGTGGAGACCCCCGGGAAGGGGCCGCGGGAGCGGGCCGCCGTGCTCTGCTTGCCGCCCATGCTCGCCCGGGCCCCGGCGGGGCGGGAGCCTGCAGGCCGAGACCCTCCCCCTGTCCTCAGCGGCGGGGGCAGGGTTGGGCGGGCATACGGGGGGCGCAGAAAGGAGACCGGAGGGGAAGGGAAAAAAAAGGAAAAAGAGAGGACCCGGGCGGGACCCAGACTACGGGCTGCAGGCGTCCCGAGCCCGGCGCATGTTTCCCCTCACGGTCCGGAGAGGCGCGGCGCGCGGGCTCAGCGCGCCCCAGGCCGCCCCCGGGCTCCCAGAGGGCCGGGCGCCGCGGGGAGGAGGCCGCCCGCCCGGCAGCGGCCGCCGGAGGAGGAGGGCGGGGGCGCCGGCGCGTGCCGCCTCAGGACGCCGCGGCCGGGACGGCGGCCCGGACCCCCGAGGTCCGGGCGGGCTGCGGCGCCGGCGGCCCGCGGAGCTCGCGAAGCCGCGCTCGCGTCGCGCTCTCGGCCCTGCCGCGCGGGCCCCGCCGGCCGCGCCGCTCGCTCCCGGGCTGCGCTCGCCGGTGCTCCTCACCGCCGCGGAGACAATGGAGGGCAGCAGCGCGCAGGCGCGGCGGCGCCCCCGCCCCCCGCGTTAACCCCTTCGCGGCCCGCGCGTAGCCGGGCGGGGACGCGGGGCGGGGACGCCTCGACAGTCTCGACCGCCCCGCCCGCCCCACCCGGCCCGGCCCGGCCCGACCGCCTCGGGGCCGGAGTGGCCCGAGCCGCTGTCAGGACGAGAGGCGACGCGGCACCTTTAAGCCCCAGAGAGCAGCTGGTCATTCAGGGGGAATCCTTCCGTGGGCAGGGGCCGGCGGTGGTCCGGGGGGTGGGAAGGAAACCCGGGGAAGAAGAGAAAG
The DNA here is from genome assembly GCF_963930625.1 of Muntiacus reevesi. Lineage (NCBI taxonomy): Eukaryota > Metazoa > Chordata > Mammalia > Artiodactyla > Cervidae > Muntiacus > Muntiacus reevesi. The sequence continues at coordinate 216,090,120 of NC_089250.1, read as the reverse complement.
GACTCCAGACGCCTACCTAGCCCCGAGGGTCACTGGTCAAGCTCCCCTCCCGGCACGAATTTGCACCCTCAGCACCCTCTGCTGGACGTGCTGTCCGTTCTGTCTGAGGTTCAACGTCCTGGCACCTCCAACACCAGGAAGCTTAGCGTTCTGGGACTTGATAGTTTTTCCGGGATTAAACAGGGCTGGGGGGGAGGGGGTGCTTGTGATTCCATATTTTGCTGCCAGTAGATCAGAACTTCCTATTTTGGACTTAAGCAAATGGGTAGATCCTTAGATAAAATGCGATTCTGAAAATCATCAGGTGTACGATAAAAAACAAAAAGATAACAGACGTGGAAATCTAATACTGCAGCTAGGGCGAGTGATTTAGAAACTCCCTCGTTCAAGGAAGGACTCCTGTTTTGTTTATCGTTTATCCAGGTATGCATCGCAGGGACTGGGACACATCAGGTACCCAATATTTGCTCACCGAGTCTGTGTTTTGCAATGTCTCCCTCACATACTCACATTCACTCACTCATTCATTCTTTCGTTCATTCATTTGTTCAACAGCTATTTTTTTTAAGTGCTGAGTGCTGGCTAGGACTATCACTCATTCCCTGGTCTAACTGACTTCCTTGTTCTCAATGTCAGATACTAACAAATCAAGGAGCCAAAACAGGGTGTAAAGAAATATTAAAACAGAAAAAAAAAAGAAATATTAAAACTAAAAAAAGAAAAGTTGATCTGTCATAGGTATTGATTGTCCCAGTGTGACCAGCTTGGAAAGAATAGGAGACTTTTGCAAGCAGCAAAGAGCCCTGGAGAAGGAAGTTGAGATTTCTGTATGAGAAATTATGGAGAAAAAAACAGAATGTTTTAATACCCAAAAAGTCATCTATAAGTTTCCAAATGGGGAATTTGTATTCAGCTAAGATCCAAATGAGTGATTTCAAGAAAAACAAGAAAGGTTAAATTTAACCCAGTTTCCTCCTGGAAGAAAGAAGAGGGGTAGTTCAGTACTGTGCAGAAAAGAGGATACCCTCCACAGATCTCTACTGAGGAGATAAATATATAATCCATAAGTATTGTAGCCTTCTAACTCGCTTTTGATATACCTATTCTTACAACACTTTTTTTTAAACGTTGAACAAAATATGAACCTTTTTTTTTTTTTGTGGCTGCACTGGGAGGCTTGTGGAATCTGTTCCTTGACCAGGAATCCAACCTGGGCCCCCAACGGTGAAAGCACAGAGTCCTAACCACTGGACAACCAGGGAATTCCCCAAATATGAATTTCTAACAAATGCCAGGCATTGCACTAGGTTCTGGGATATGATGGTGAGCAAGACATATGGAGTCTTGTTCTTATCAGGGCTTCAGAAGAAACACTAACCTAAATGTTCATCAACTGGTGAATGGATAAAGCAAATGTGATACATCCATACAATGGACTGTTATTCAGTCATTAAAAGAATGAAGTGCTGATACATGCTACCACATGAATGAATCTTGAAAACACTAAATAAAAGAAGTCAGTCACAAAAGACCATATATTTTCTGATTCCACTTGTATGAAATGTCCAGAATAGGCAAACTTGTTGACAGAAAGAAAGGTGGGGGGTGGGGGAAGAGAGGGAGGGGAGAATGGAGAATGACTGCTACTGGGTTTCTTTTTGGGGTGATGAAAATGTTCTGGAATTAGATAATGGTGATGGTTGTATAACCTTGTGCATATACAAAAAAAAAAAGCACTGAATTATACACTTAAAAGGGTAAATTTGACAATCTGTGAATTACAGTGCAATAACACACATACACATATATATATATGAGGTATCAACATAGGCAGTGACACTCCAGTGTGGTAGATAAGCCTAAAACAGTGCCTCAAGTAAGCAACACTCAATATATGTTTATGAAATGAATGAATAAGTGCTGTGAGAATTCAAGACCGTGTGCTGATGGAAGGAGACAGGCACAGACATAGTGATTCTAAGCCAAGGCCTAAAAGATGAGTTGGAGATTAGCCAGGGAAAGCAGGGTGGGGGTGGGGAATTAGCTGTGTTTCAGGAAGAGAAGAATGGCCCAAGCAAAGGGAACAGTATGTTCAAAGGAACTGAAAGATGCAGTTGAGCTGCAAAGAGAGGAAGTGGGAACCAAAGATGAAGCCGGTTCTCAGAGCTGACAAGAGAGTCCAGGGTAGCCATGAGCTGTATCCTGAGGGGATGGGGAGCTGTGGAAAGATTTATCAACATCTTTATGGTTAAAAATAGTAATGATTAATAAGGCCAAATGGTTAATGAGCCCTGAAGATGCCGCTGCTGCTGTTTAGCCACTAAGTCCTGTTCGACTCTTTGCAACCCCTTGAACTGCAGCCCGCCAGGCTCCTCTGTCCATGGGATTTTCCAGACAAGAATACTGGAGTGGGTTGCCATTTCATTCTCTAGGAGATCTTCCTGACCCAGGAAGATCCTGGGTCTTGCAATCCGTCTCCTGCATTGGTAGCCGGATTCTTTACTGGTGAGCCACCAGGGAAGTCCCAAGCACTGAAGATACCAACTTGAAAAATTAAGAAACTTATCCTCTTTAAAGTTGTCTGTATTTTTCTTAGCTTACATATCGATAAAGATATGAGTGGAAGACTGGATGGAAACATGAAACAACATAATGTAATCCTCTGGGGGGGTGGGAAGTAGGAACTGGAGAGCTTGGGTGATGAATGGGAAATGTTTCATTTCATTATATACTTTTTTGTATTTTAGTGTTTTAACAGCCTAAATAAAGAGAGGGAGGGGTATATGAAAAGTGTAAACTGCTGAAAGAAGCAAAACTGGACTTCTAAGCTTTACAGTGAACATGCTCATTAAGGCCTCTTTGGATGACAATTTCATTTTTTCTCTGTGCTTCCCAACGGGGTGAAAAAGATTAGATCTGCCTAATAACTGTATTTCTTTTTATATATAAATTATTTGCCCTTGAGGAATATATTCCAGTCTACTGGTTGTCCTGTCTCTCTCACATCTGGCACCACTGAATGGCTGAGAGTTTACTCTGCAAAGGTGAAGCCCCTGCTTTCTGCAATGTGACGACACTGAGCTTAAGTGGCCTGTGGGACCTTGAATGGCAGTCTTTCTCAGGCAATGTCCTTGTTATCTCCTCACACATTTATTCAGATGACAAATTTCCCCCTGAAATAAAAATATTAAGATATAGAGCAAGGAAAGTTCTTCATTCAGTAGCTTGATTCTGTCCTTTACATCTTAGAGAGAGTGACTCATGCCATAGCAACAGGCATCCACCAAAACCTGCAGCCTCAGATTAGTTTCATTTTGTCATTTGTTGCGTCAAGAATCCAGTATGTGTTTTGCTCCAAGTCCCTCCTGTGGGTTCTTGATTTACAGTTAATAGCTCTGCGGAGAGGTGGTAAGTCATTCTGGACACACTTGATGCAAGGATACCATATGCAAAAATGGCTCCAGCTAGACGAGAACCCTCTATTTTATTTTTTATCTTCACGTTCTCACTGACCCTGAGGGAACTGTTTCCTGGTTCTCTGCCAGCTGTGAACCAGGATTAATAAATCACTGACCCACCTACCGGAACAGTCAGGAGAAAGAGCTGACAAAATCAGCATTGCCTGTAATCAATATTTTATAATAACTATAAATGGAGTATAATTTTTAAAAATTGTGAATCACTATACTGTACACCTCAAACTTTTATAATATGTAAATCAACTATATCTCAATTTTTTTGGTTACAAATCAGCATTGTCAAAGCCATTTATTTGCCTTTGCAATGTGAGTATGTAACAGTGACGCAAAACCCCAGTTTGGAACATCACCTGGAAGAATGTAAGTCTGGGACTTGAAGGTTCAGAAAATAAAGGAAAAGTCTTGTTAGGGCCTATTCCTGGGGAGTAGCCAGGCTGGGGATGACCTCCCATGGCTTCTAGGAGACGACAAGTGTTTCCAAGTAAGAAACATCCTGTCAGCCCTCTCATAGCTCCTGGTTTTTTTTGTTTGTTTGTTTGTTATTGGCATTGTTTGTTTTATTTTGTTGGGGGTTTTTTTGGCCACACCCTGCAGCATGCAGGATCTTAGTTCCCAACCAGGGATGGAACCCACATCCCTCACACTGGAAGCCTGGAGACCTAACCACTGAACCGCCAGTTAAGTCCCGTCTCATAGCTCTTTAGTTTTTTAATCGTTTTACTTGAAAAGAGAAAACATAAAGAGAGAAAACCAGAATAATGACCAACCAAATGTATGTAGCAAGGAGCCAGAGCATGTGGGCACATCCACAAATATTTGTTGATTGATGAAGAGAGGAAAATTACTGGCAGACTTCAGGGCAGGTTTCCAAGCTTCCCAGATATAGAGAGTCTGAGGGGTCAGCTAACTCCACATTCTGCAGAAGGGGAAGCAGGGGACCGGAAAGATAAAGGATTGTGCTCAAACTTGCAAGGAGAGTTGCTGATAAGAGCCAGCCAGAGTCCTGGATTTCAGGGTTGGCCACATTATACCCTGCCTTCCTGTGGTGTGGCTAGCAAGTGACCTTCTGAAAAGACATTGTTTGGTGATAAGGGCCCTGCAGCCTGGTCAGCAAGTTGGGATCTGCCTAACAGGGGACTCCCAGTGCTCTTCCGTCTCTAACCCAGACTGGACCTTCAAATGCAGATCTCGGGGGAGCACAGTAGTGAAGAAGCAAGCAGAGAGCTCTGGACTTCTCTCCAGAGTCCCTACTCTTTCCTGGTGACACCATGGGTGGGAGGTGGAAAGAAGGCTTAAGGAGATAGCTAGGGAGGGGCTCACGGTCCCTCTCTAAAAATTCTTCCTGGACTTTTTCACTTTCAGGAAAGCAAACATTGGGAAAACAGAGCACCGAGGACTTGAAACCCAAAGTACTTTCTGTACCTAAAACCTATGACAAGCAGATTTTTAGAACTAGACAAAAATAAACTAAAGAGGTAGGAGTTGGGGAGGGTTTCAGAAATGCTTTGGCAGGGGCAGTCCTACTGGTTTTAGTGGGAAAGGAATTACCAAGTTACATGTTGACAGACAGACAGAGAAGTTCGGAATCTCTTTCTCTATCCACAATAAAACTTCAAAGTCTAAGCAGGTCCCTTCCTAATGAGCCCTTTTCAGCTTTTCTAGCTGTACTTTTTGTTACATCCTGCCATCTTCCCTAAGTTATAGCTATACCAGACTATTTGCTAATCACTTGTTCAGCGGACATCTACTTCTGCTTCATTGACTATGCTAAAGCCTTTCACTGTGTGGATCACAACAAACTGTGGAAAATGCTAAAAGAGATGGGAATACCAGACCACCTTACCAGCCTCCTGAGAAATCTGTATGCAAGTCAAGAAACAACAGTTAGAACCGAACAGGGCCTGGAGAAGGAAATGGCAACCCACTCCAATATTCTTGCCTGGAAAAGTCCATGGACAGAGGAGCCTGGCGGGCTGCAGTCCATGGGGTTGCATGACTGAGCATGTGTGCACGAGGGTGGAGGGAGATGGGTTGGTCCCAATAAAGTGGTAGAACTGAAAAAAAAAAAAAAGAACCAGACAGGGAACAACAGACTAGTTCGAAATCGGGAAAGGAGTATATTAAGGCTATATATTCTCAACCTTATTTAACTTATATGCCCAGTACATCACATGAAATGCCCAACTGGATGAAGCACAAGCTGGAATCAAGATTACTAGGAGAATTATTGCTAGGAGATGACACCACCCTTATGGCAGAAAGCGAAGAGGAACTAAAGAGCTTCTTGATGACAGTGAAAGAGGAGAGTGATAAAGCTAGCTTAAAACTCAACATTCAAAAAACAAAGATCATGGCATCAATTCATGGCAAATAGAAGTGGAAAAAATGGAAGCAGTGACAGATTTTATTTTCTTGGGCTTCAAAATCACTGCAGATGGTGACTGCTGCCATGAAATTAAAAGACACTTGCAAAAAATAAGTAAATAAATAAAAGACTCTCACTCCTTGGAAGAAAAGCTATGACAAACCTAGACAGTATATTAAAAAGTAGAGACAGAACTGCCAAAAAGGTCTATCTAATCAAAACTTTGGTTTTTCCAGCAGTCATGTTATGGGTGTGAAAGTTGGACCATAAAGAAGGCTGAGCACGGAAGAATTGATGCTTTTGAACTGTGGTGTTGGAGAAGACTCATGAGAGTCCCTTGGACAGCAAGGAGATCAAGCCAGTCAATCCTAAAGGAAATCAACCCTAAATATTCACTGAAAGTATTGATGCTGAAACTGAAACTTCAATACTTTGGTCACCTGATGGGAAGAGCCGACTCACTAGAAAAGACACTGATGCTGGGAAAGATTGAAGGCAGGAGGAGAAGGGGACAAAAAAGGGTGAGATGGTTGTGTAAACAGGAGGGAAAGGGGCAGGGCACAACTTCTGAAAGAATGACATAGCCTAAGGACACAACATAAACCAATTAGAATCAAATGGGACCAAGATTGCAGACAAGACTAGACCTTAATCCTCAATAAACAAGGGAAATGACACACCCAGAGGTGCCATGACAGTTCCATGGCACGGTTAAAAGATCAAGTGGTGGGCGGTGGCCCAAATCCTGGAAATCTCCATTTCAGTCAGTTTAGTCATTCAGTCATGTCCAACTCTTTGTGACCCCATGGACCATGCCAGGCTTCCCTGTCCATCACCAACTCCCGGAGCCTACTCAAACTCATGTCCATCGTGTCGGTAATGCTACCCAACCACCTCATCCTCTGTCTTCTCCTCCCGCCTTCAATCTTTCCCAGCATCAGGGTCTTTTCAAATGAGTCAGTTCATCAGGTAGCCAAAGTATTGGAGTTTCAGCTTCAGCATTAGTCCTTCCAATGAATATTCAGGACTGATTTCCTTTAGGATTGACTGGTTGGATCTCCTTGCAGTCAAAGGGACTCTCAAGAGTCTTCTCCAACACCAGAGTTCAAAAGCATCAATTCTTTGGCGCTCAGTTTTTTCTATAGTCCAACTCTCACATCCTACATGACTACTGGAAAAACCATAGCCTTGACTAGTTGGACCTTTGTTGGCAAAGTAATGTCTCTGCTTTTTAATATGCTGTCTAGGTAAGTCATAACTTTTCTTCCAAGGAGTAAGTATCTTTTAATTTCATGGCTGCAGTCACCATCTGCAGTGATTTTGGAGCCCCCAAAAATAAAGTCTGTCATTGTTTCCAGTGTTTACCCATCTATTTGCCATGAAGTGCTGGGACCAGATGCCCTGATCTTTGTTTTCAGAATGTTGAGTTTTAAGCCAACTCTTTCACTCTCCTCTTTCACTTTCATCAAGAGGCTTTTTAGTTCTTCACTTTCTTCCATAAGGGTGGTGTCATTTGCTGGTAGTTTGAACATTCTTTGGCATTGCCTTTCTTTGGAAATCTCCACCCCTTCCCCAAAATAGTTGCAATAATCCTCCCACTCATTAGCATATAAAATTACCCAGCCTATAAAAACTAACCACACCACATTTCGTGGCCACAGTTACCCTCTGCGATGGCCCACGCTGTCTGTGGAGTGTGCTTCTCTATCAGAATAAATCCACTTCTTAGCTATCACTTTGTCTCTCACTGAGTTCTTTCTGTGATGAGACATCAAGAACTTGAACTTCATTAGGTCATGAAACCAGGTACTGTGGGTTTTGGTTGGGTTTGAGTCCCAGCCACATGAGTTTAAGTCTCAAATTGGATTTGGGCTGGGTTCAGTACCAGCCGTGTGGGTTCGAGTACCAATCTGAGGTAAATGGTTTCAGCTGGTGACCCAGATGGGGCAGTGATAAGGTAAGAAAAGGTTGAGAGTCAGGTCTTGGTCCTAAGAGGTCCCTGGGACACTGTGAGCCACGTATACGAGGAAAATGCTCTGCTGTTGTCTGCTTATTTGTGACTGGCCAACAGTAGGTCCAAGACAGAATTATACAGTGTTCTTTGAATCTGAGGTTTTTCTCCTACAGTTTTTTCTTCTTGCTGATTTCTGTTATTTCTTCTGTTAACCCCAGAAGATTGCTTTTGTTCCCTGCCTCTAACCCTTACAAGTGTCTAAGCTTTATTCCCAATTTATAAACAACCTCCAGCTCATTGTCAACACCTTTGGGGAAGTCTTCATGCCGTCTTTGTGGCAACTTTTGGGCACTAACAACTGGTTGGGAGACTCCCTTGGAAGGGATAGCATCTAAAATCCAAAGTGCAAATCTTCACCAAATTGTGTGGTGGATTCTGACTTAAGGGTAAAATTTTGAATAGAACAGGAGTTACAGACATCATCTCTGGTTTGCGTCTGAAATGGGTCAGGAGGCATCAGTCCCAACCAATATTCCCCCTGGGTCTTATCCTCCAGGATTGGGAAAGATTTGGGCGACTGGGATTAAAAGCATAGAAACTTGTTAGGGTTTGTAATCACGATTGGCCACAACATGAGCTAGGAAGCCAAGAAAATTGGCCACTAAGTGAGTCCCAGTGTTATGATACTAAATTGCAGCTACATTTATATTGTAGAAGAAAATTTAAATGGAGTGAGCTTCCATATGTTCAAATTTTCATGGCCTTGTATTTAGACAATGAGACCCACAAAGGATTTAAGGTGTGAGTAGCTCAGAGGGATAAATGCAGTAAGGACACAAAAGACATTTTCACTGATCTACCCTATGGGGCCATCCAAAGGTTAAATCCTCTGCAAGGAGGAGCCAGAGCTGCTCCTGGCCTACTGGGAGGAACCATTGACTCAGGGAAGACACATCTGGGGATGAAAAGAGGCCCTGCCCCATATTCAGGAACCCCTTCTTTGTACCTTGAGTTACCCAAGGGGCCCATCCTTAGCTCAGCTAACACAGTCAATGATGCAGGTTACCAACCAACTGCCCCTACAGTTTTGCCTCAGAGAAGTTCCTGATGGAAATTGAGGAACAATGAGTCTCTGTACCTTTCTCAATGTCTGATCTAAGTTTGGCAGAGAACAAGATTGGAAGTTTTTTATGAAGATCCTGAAGGTTTTAGAAAACAATTTACCTGACTGGTGAGATCTTTTGATCTCATCTGGGAGGACTTACAGGCTTTACTATCCCATAGTTGCATCAAGGAAAAGCAGTGTGTAATACTGGCATGCAGTGCACCTTAAGGAGAATGATGCTGTCCCTGAGGCAAACCGCAATGGAATTACCAGCTGAATTCTATTGATAGAGATAGACAGGATCATTAACTGTCTAATAGAGGGTATGAAGGAATGTGGTTCACTGGAGAAGGGAATGGCAAACCACTTCAGTATTCTTGCCTTGAGAACCCCATGAACAGTATGAAAAGGCAAAATAATAGAATACTGAACGAGGAACTCCCCAGGTCAGTAGGTGCTCAATATGCTACTGGAGATCAGTGGAGAAATAACTCCAGAAAGAATGAAGGGATGGAGCCAAAGCAAAAACAATACCCAGTTGTGGATGTGACTGGTGATAGAAGCAAGGTCTGATGCTGTAAAGAGCAATATTACATAGGAACCTGGAATGTGAGGTCCATGAATCAAGGCAAAGTGGAAGTGGTCAAACAGGAGATGGCAAGAGTGAACATAGACATTCTAGGATTCAGCAAACTAAGATGGACTGGAATGGGTGAATTTAACTCAGATGACCATTATATCTACTACTGTGGGCAGGAATCCCTTAGAAGAAATGGAGTAGCCATCATAGTCAACAAAAGAGTCCGAAATGCAGTACTTGGATGCAATCTCAAAAATGACAGAATGATCTCTGTTTCCAAGGCAAACCATTCAATATCACAGTAATTCAAGCCTATGCCCCAACCAGTAATGCTGAAGAAGCTGAAGTTGAATGGTTCTATGAAGACCTACAAGACCTTTTAGAACTAACACCCAAAAAAGATGCCCTTTTCATTATAGGGGACTGGAATGCAAAAGTAGGAAATCAAGAAACACCTGGAGTAACAGGCAAATTTGGTCTTGGAGTACAGAATGAAGCAGGGCAAAGGCTAATAAGAGTTTTGCCAAGAGAATGCACTGGTCATAGCAAACACCCTCTTCCAACAACACAAGAGAAGACTCCACACATGGACATCACCAGATGGTCAACACCGAAATCAGATTGATTATATTCTTTGCAGCCAAAGATAGAGAAGTTCTATACAGTCAGCAAAAACAAGACTGGGAACTGACTATGGCTCAGATCATGAACTCCTTATTGCCAAATTCAGACTTAAACTGAAGAAAGTAGGGAAAACCACTAGACCATTCAGGTGTGACCTAAATCAAATCCCTTATGACTATACAGTGGAAGTGAGAAATAGATTTAAGGGACTAGATCTGATAGACAGCCTGATAAACTATGGACAGAGGTTAGTGACATTGTACAGGAGACAGTGATCAAGACCATCCCCATGGAAAAGAAATGCAAAAAAGCAAAATGTTATCTGAGGAGGCCTTACAAATAGCTGTGAAAAGAAGAGAAGCAAAAAGCAAAGGAGAAAAGGAAAGATATTCCCATTTGAATGCAGATTCCAAAGAGTAGCCAGGAGAGATAAGAAAGACTTCCTCAGCGATTAATGCAAAGAAATAGAGGAAAACAACAGAATGGGAAAGACTAGAGATCTCTTCAAGAAAATTAGAGATACCAAGGGAACATTTCATGCAAAGATGGGCTCAATAAAGGACAGAAATGGTATGGACCTAACAGAAGCAGAAGATATCAAGAAGAGGTGGCAAGAATACACAGAAGAACTGTACAAAAAGATCTTCACAATCCAGATAATCACGATGGTGTGATCACTCACCTAGAGCCAGACATCCTGGAATGTGAAGTCAAGTGGGCCTTAGAAAGCATCACTATGAACAAAGCTAGTGGAGGTGAAGGAATTCCCGTTGAGCTATTTCAAATCCTGAAAGATGATGCTGTGAAAGTGCTGCACTCAATATGCCGGCAAATTTGGAAAACTCAGCAGTGGCCACAGGACTGGAAAAGGTCCGTTTTCATTCCAGTCCCTAAGAAAGGCAATCCAAAAGAATGCTCAAACTACCGCACATTGCTCTCATCTCACACGCTAGTAAAGTAATGCTCAGAATTCTCCAAGCTAGGCTTCAGCAATACATGAACCATGAACTTCCAGATGTTCAAGCTGGTTTTAGAAAAGGCAGAGGAACCAGAGATCAAATTGCCAACATCCGCTGGATTATCAAAAAACCAAGAGAGTTCCAGAAAAACATCTATTTCTGCTTTATTGACTATGCCAAAGCCTTTGACTGTGTGGATCACAATAAACTGGGGAAAATTCTGAAAGAGATGGGAATACCAGATCACCTGACCTGCCTCTTGAGAAACCTGTATGCAGGTCAGGAAGCAACAGTTAGAACTGGACATGGAACAACAGATTGGTTCCCAATAGGAAAAGGAGTACATCAAGGCTATATATTGTCACCCTGCTTATTTAACTTATATGCAGAGTACATCATGAGAAACGCTGGGCTAGAAGAAGCACAAACTCGAATCAAGATTGCCAGGAGAAATATCAATAACCTCAGATATGCAGATGACACCACCCTTATGGCAGAAAGTGAAGAGGAACTAAAAAGCCTCTTGATGAAAGTGAAAGAGGAGAGTGAAAAAGTTGGCTTAAAGCTTAACATTCAGAAAACTATGATCATGGCATCTGGTCCCATCACTTCATGGGAAATAGATGGGGAGAGAGTGGAAACAGTGTCAGACTTTAATTTTTTGGGCTCCAAAATCACTGCCGATGGTGATTGCAGGCATGAAATTAAAAGTTGCCTACTCCTTGGAAGCAAAGTTATGACCAACCTAGACAGCATATTAAAAAGTAGAGACATTACTTTGCCAACAAAGGTCCATCTAGTCAAGGCTATGGTTTTTCCAGTGGTCGTGTATGGATGTGAGAGTTGGACTGTGAGGAAAACTGAGCACAGAACAATTGATGCTTTTGAACTCTGGTGTTGGAGAAGACTCTTGAGAGTCCCTTGGACTGCAAGGAGATCCAACCAGTACATCCTAAAGGGGATCAATCCTTGGTGTTCATTGGAAGGACTGATGCTGAAGCTGAAACTCCAGTACTTTGGCCACCTCATGCGATGTGTTGACTCATTGGAAAAGACACTGATGCTGGGAGGGATTGGGGGCAGGAGGAGAAGGGGACGACAGAGGATGAGATGGTTGGATGGTATCACCGACTCGATGGACATGGGTTTGAGTAAACTCTGGGAGTTGGTGATGGACAGGGAGGCCTGGCGTGCTGCAATTCATGGGGCTGCAAATAGTCGTACACGACTGAACAACTAAACTGAACTGATGAAGGAGCTTACTGTAAAACCTGTTAATTATGAAAAGGTGAAAGAGCTCCAACAGGGACAGGATGAAAATCCTGCAGTCTTCCAAAGGAGATTAGAGGAGGCTTTTAGGAAGTATACAAATGTGAATTCCTTCTCCCCTGAGGGACTGGCCCTCTTGGCTACACATTTCATAGTTCAGTCTGCCCGAGACATAAGCCACAAAAATCAGAGAGCAACTGCTGGCCCTTAGACTCCAATTAACAATTTGCTCCAGTTGGCTTATTCGGTTTTCAATAATAGGGATATGGCCAAAAATCCTGAGCACACCCAGAAAAATATGCAAGAGACCAAAATGATTGCAATGGCTTTGTCTGCTCAGAGACGACTAACTAGGAGGCTGCCCTTTCTGGGCCAATCTGGTACTAGCGGACCACAAGGCCCATGGGTACCCCTACAAGGCCAGTGTACCCTGTGTGGACAAATGGCACTGGAGGAAGGCCTGTGGTCAAGGTGTCCTTTGTAAACAGGCAGGGCGTTGGCAGAGGGAATTCTGCAGATGCCAGAGAGTGATGGGGGCCCCTCAGCCATTGATGGTTTTGCAATCAGAAGACTGTCAGGACCCAAGGCCAAAAGTAGATCTGCTAGAGACACTGTCTACATAACCAATGTCCAGCCTCAGGTGATCATTGATGTGGCTGGCCACTTTGTAGAATTTCTTATAGACACTTGTGCAACCTTCTCAGTCTTAACCCAAAGGATTGGAAACCTTAGCAATCATAAGGAATAGGTAATGGGGTTGTTAGGGAAGAAACAGGGATACACTTTCCTAGAGCCCATTTGTGCAATGCTAATGGCCAGTTGTTTTTACATTCATTTCTGTTTGTGCCTGATTGTCCTATCCCTTTAATAGGGAGAGATTTATTAACTAAGTTAGGGCCCACTCTGTTTCTGGAAGGGCAAAGGAACCACCCTCATCGCCAAATGATTTTAACAGAAAACAGAAAGTGACAAATTGAATCTGAAGTTGAAAACTTACTGGGCCCTGGAATGCAGAATATCGAAGTTCCAGATCTGGCCAAAGACATCCAGCCAGTGGTTACTAAACGAGATCCTCAAGAAATGGCTGTTCACTGTAGAGGACATCAGTCTCAGATTCCCAGGTCTGAAATTGGAAAAGGAAATCACCGAACTGACCAAGAAGCAAAGAAAGCAGCCTATATACCAACAGATAAAAACACAGGCAGTTTTAAAAGTCCTAGGAAATGCCACAGCCTTGCTATACCAAGGGAGAAAAGTGAAAGTGAAGTCTCTCAGTGGAGTCCGCCTCTTCGCAACCCCATGGACTGTAGCTCACCAGGCTCCTCCATCCAGGCAAGAGTACTAGAGTGGGTTGCCCTTTTGCTCTCCAGCGGATCTTCCCAACCCAGGGATAGAACCTGGGTCTCCCACATTGCAGGCAGACGCTTTACAGTCTGAGCACCAAGGAAGAAAACTGGGCTAAACATAGGGGTTAATAAGTCTAAAGGGATGGTGTGTGTTAGATGAAAAGATTATAATTTCACAACCTCAGCAATGGAAAGTAATCAAGGCTTTATATGAAACTACTCACTAACAATGTGAAGCTCTTTGGAAAGCTCTTTGGAATTTACTATAAAGATTGTTTGTGGAAAAAAAAAAAGAAAAAAAAGCTTGTTTGTGGGTAAAAGAATGAAAATGGTGGAGGCCCAGATTACCAAATCCTGTGACAGGTTACAAAATAATCCTAGAACAATGCCACGCCCTCCTGCATTATGTAGACCCAGTCAACACCAAGAAAATGTGGAAAACTGGCAAACTGATTTTACTCAGATGCTCAAGTCCAGAGGATACAAATATTTATTGGTAAAGGTAGACACAGTCACTGGATGGGTAGAGACTTTTCCCACATGGACAGAAAAGGAGTAACAAAGAACTCGATGAAGAAGATAATCCCATCGTTAAGATTACATCAATATATACAAATGATATTGAACCTCTCCTGGATTTAAGAATTATTTTGGAAAAATTGTTTGGGTTCTTAAGATCTCATGGCTGAAATTCTGGAATAGGTACTATGAGGTCTCTGTGTTACTGTGTTCATATGTGCCTATATGTGTTATAGATGTGTGAGATTTCCAAAAATTCATAAAAGAGCTCATTTAATTGACTTAAAGGAAATTAAATACTCATATAAATACTCAAAAATACAAAATAATCTGGCCAGAATGAGTTTCAGGCTCATGTTATCTGAAAAATGTTCAGGGTAAAACTGATATATGGTATTGAAAGTGGTTTAAACATTTTGGTGTGATTAATATAGGCAAAGAGTTACACATGATCATGATTTTCTAAGACTGGATTAAATTTAGTTGGGTAAATGGATTTTGTTAGGAATAGGCTAAGACAAGACTGGATTTGGTTTGTTTCTCAGAAGTATTCTTCAAATGCTAGGTTGACAAACAAATTGAGATGAGTTTCTCAGCCTGTAAGTGATTTATATTTGCTTTTGAGATCTTTAGGGAAAAAATCTTTAGGTTAGGGAATAAGTATTGTCTTCCAGTGACTTATGATCTTGTCTGACTAAAAACTAACTTTGGGATGTTTTAGAGGGCTCCTGAGGTATCTCAAAGAGAAGTATTTAACTAAGGTTATTTGGTATGTTATGTTAAATGTGATCATTTCTAATTCTGGTTATTGTAACCAAAGTTTATTGTACACTGTAATCAGATGTTTGACCATGTCTTTTGAGTTTTTTGTCATTTATAGATATTTCTTTACACTGGTGCTGATACAAAAATGCTTCATCATCAAAAAGATACATAGGAAAACTAAGGAACCAGTTACAACAGTTCTACATCAAGATGCTGGCTATGTAGGGATTTCAGCCCATGTGGACTAAAACAAGGGCCTCCAGGCAATTATAGAAGATGGACCTTTGCCCTTCTTCTTCCCATAAGAATATGGGAGTAAAATCTCTGAGGGGTGAATGTAACAGGAGAGAAAGGGGCAGGGCACAACTTTTGAAAGAATGACATAGCCCAAGGACACCACATAAACCGACTAGAGTAAAATGGGACCAAGATGGCAGACAAGACTAGACCTTAATCCTGAATCAGCAAGTGCAGTGACACACCCAAGGTGTGTGACAGTTCCAAGGCACTGTCAAAAGACCAAGGAGTGGGCAGTGCCCAAATCCTGGAAATCTCCACCCCTTCCCCAAAATAGTTGGAATAATCTTCCCACTCATTCATTAGCTTTGAAATTGCCCAGCCTATAATAACTAACTGGGTCTCTGCGATGGCCCACGCTGGCTCTGGAGTATGCTTCTCTATCAGAATCAATCCACTTCTTACCTACCACTTTGTCTCTCACTGAATTATTTCTGCCACGAGACATCAAGAACCTGAGCTTCATTAGATCCTGAAACCAGGTACTGTGGGTTTTGACTGGCTTTGAGTCCCGGCCACGTGGGTTTGAGTCCCAAACCCTGGTAAACGGTTTCAGTTGGATGGCATCACTGACTCAATGGACATTAGTTTGAGCAGCTTCCAGGAGATGGTGAAGGACAGGGAAGCCTGGCGTGCTGCAGTCCGTGGGATCGCAAAGAGTAGGACACGACTGAGTAGCTGAACTACATCCTAGGGCTTCTCAGATGGTAAAGAACCTGCCTGCCAAGCAGGAGATACAGGTTTAATCCCTGATTGGGAAGATTCCCTGGAGAAGGAAATGGAAACCCATTCCTGGGTTATCTTTCTGTCTCCTGCCCTTGACTCTGGCTTGCAGTTTTTCCCTTTCCTGGCTCTTTGAGCTGATACCCTTCTCTCCAGAGCACTCTTTAGCTTTTTTGATGGAGAATTGGGAAGTAACGGTAAGGTAGGAAGAAAGTCCAGTGCAGGAGTTTGGAGGCCAGGGCTGGAGGAGATATTTAAGGACTGGGTTGTGTGAGTTTGTCTGATATCGTGAATGAGAAAGAAAGCAAGGGATTTTAGGGAGCACTACTGGTGATTCTGTGTTACTTTCTGGGTGTAGGGAATTACAAGTAAGGACCTTGAATTGTTTTAGGAACTGTTTTTGCTTTCATAGAAGGCATCCTTTTGATGTAGACAGCACTGGGGAGCACGACATACACTTTTTACCTTTATTCATTGAACCAGTATTTATGGAGTGCCATGTGCTTGCTGTCACCATGCAAGGCTGAACAAAACAGACCTGGTCCCTGTCCTTCCAATGCTTGAAAATACTCAATAAAAAATAAATATTGCGTTACAAACTGATGTGTATATTGAAAGAAAGGAAGAAGCCACAGTGTTGTGTGTATTAATTGGGGAACTGTTTTATGTCTTTGGAACACATCCTGCTCTTCACACTTTATAATGCTGAAGTACCTTTTAAAATAGAGGACTCTATCAAAAATCCTAAAATTATACTGTAAAGCTCAAATGTTACTGTCTTCAGGGTGTTATGTCAGGTCTCCCACTTAAGCTGCTTTCTTCTGGCACATTGCTTTCATAAAAGACAGTTCTGCTACAAGTGGATACTGTTGTGTCCCTGTTTACCCACACTGTGCAGTTTCCAGGCATGAGTTGGTCTTCCTAACCCACTGACAAGTCCATTTTCCCATTAAATCCACACTCCAAGAGGGAAAGGAAGCCTTTCATCTCTATTCATGTCACAACTTGCATGTAGAAATAAATAGCTATAATTTTAACAACAATAATGATAGCTTACACTTTATTCACTATATTCCAGGCCCTGTACTTGCTTAACTCCTTACAAAAACCAAATGAATTTCTTCCTTCTATAGAGAAATTGTCCCAAAGAAAGGCAATGCCAAAGAATGCTCAAACTACTACACAACTGCACTCATCTCACACTAGCAAAGTAATGCTCAAAATTCTCCAAACCAGGCTTCAACAATATGTGAACCATGAACTTCCAAATGTTCAAGCTGGTTTTAGAAAAGGCAGAGGAACCAGAGATCAAATTGCCAACATCCGCTGGATCACCGAAAAAGCAAGACAGTTCCAGAAAATCATCTCTTTCTCCTTTATTGACTATGCCAAAGCCTTTGACTGTGTGGATCACAATAAACTGTGGAACATTCTGAAAGAGATGGAAATATGAGACCACCTGACCTACCTCTTGAGAAATCTGTATGCAGGTCAGGAAGCACCAGTTAGAACTGGACATGAAACAACAGACTGGTTCCCAATAGGAAAAGGAATATGCCAGGGCTGTATACTGTCACCCTGCTTATTTAACTTATATGCAGAGTACATCATTAGAAATGCTGGGCTGGATGAAGCACAAGCTGGAATCAAGATTGCCAGGAGAAATATCAATAATCTCAGACATGCAGATGTCACCACCCTTATGGCAGAAAGTGAAGAGGAACTAAAAAGCCTCTTGATGAAAGTGAAAGAGGAGAGTGAAAAAGCTGGCTTAAAACTCAACATTCAGAAAACTAAGATCATGGCATCTGGTCCCATCACTTCATGGCAAATAGATGGAGAAACAGTGGAAACAGTGGCAGACTTTATTTGGGGGGGGGGGGGGCTCCAAAATCACTGCAGATGGTGACTGCAGTCATGAAATAAAAAGACGCTTACTCCTTGAAGAAAAGTTATGACCAACCTAGACAGCATATTAAAAAGCAGAGACATTACTTTGCCAACAAAGGTCCGTCTAGTCAAGGCTATGGTTTTTCCAGTAGTCCTGTATGTATATATGTGAGAGTTGGACTATAAAGAAAGCTGAGCCCTGAAGAATCGATCCTTTTGAACTGTGGTGTTGGAGAAGACTCTTGAGAGTCCCTTGGACCGAAAGGATCCAACCAGTCCATCCTAAAGGAAATCAGTCCTGAATGTTCTTTGGAAGGACTGATGTTGAAGCTGAAACTCCAATACCTGATGCAAAGAGCTGACTCATTTGAAAGACTCTGATGCTGGGAAAGATTGAAGGCAGGAGGAGAAGGGGACGACAGAGGTGAGATGGTTGGATGGCATCACTGACTCAATGGACATGAGTTTGAGTAAGATCCCAGAATTGGTGATGGACAGGGAGTTCTGACGTGCTGCAGTCCATGGGGTCACAAGGACTCAGACACGACTGAGCAACTAAACTGAACTGAATTGAACTGATAGAGAAACTGAGGCTAAGACAGTTAAATCCAGGATTTGAAAGGCTGAGGCTGTAAAAGAGAACTTAATCACCATTCCCCATGCTAACACATTTTCTCCAACTTTTGGATCTCAAGACCCCTTTAGACTCTTAAAAAATTAATAATGACCCCCCATATCTTTTATGTGTGCTATATTTAGTACATCAGAAATTAAAACTGAGAACTTAAAAAAAATTATTTCATTTAAACATTAATGCATATTAACGTTGCTGTTGTTCAGTCGCTCAGTCAATATAAAATATTAACATTACTAACACATTATATAAGTGAAAAAAACCTTTATTTTTCAAAACAAAAAAGCTTTAGTGAGAAGAGTGGCAGATCTCCTTAATAACTGGCTTAATAGAAAAACCTCTGTATTTTCACATCTGCTTTGTTAAATGTGTTACAAATATGTATCATGTAGCCGTGGAAAACTCCACTGTACACTGTACACTTTCACCTGTACACTGGTGAAACACAGTAGAAAAGACAAATAACTTCTTAGGATCACTATGAAAATTGTTTTTGCCTTCGTAAGCACACTTCCCCCTCCGTCCTTGGATACTTTGGCAGGCACTGCTGTACTGAATGGACTTCCCTGGTGGCTCAAACGGTAAAGAGTCTGCCCGCAATGCGGGAGACCTGGGTTCAACCCCTGGGTTGGGAAGATTCCCTGGAGAAGGCCACAGCTATCCTCTCCAGAAACGAGTCGTGTGCGGGCGCTTTTCAATGCCTTTGTGGCAGGCCTCTGGGGAAGAAGTAACCATTGTCACTATTCAGTGGTTAAGCTGTGTCCCTCTCTTCGCGGCCCCATGGGCTGCAGCACGCCAGGCTTCCCTGTATTTCATTATCTCTCAGTTTGTCCTTTGTGTTGATGATGTCTCCCAACCATCTCATCCTTCGTCGCTCCCTTCCCCTGCTCCCTGTCTTTCCCTGTAGCTGGGTCTGGTAATCATTGGTCTGCACTAATGTCCGGCTTTGGTTATCCACGGCCTGGGCCTTGCCAAGGACCCAGGCCAGAGGAGAACATCTCCCTCCCCTGCGCCAAACCCTAACCTGCAAGCTCTGCCCTGGTTGCGGCTCAATCTTGGACTACAACTCCCGGCAGAACTTGCGGCAAGGGGGGGGGCGTGTCTTCTCAGCCCCGAGAAGCGAGGGTGGCCCGAGCCGAATGACGGAAGAAGGGCCCGCCTCGGGGCCTGCACGGAGCCGGAATTGGAGGAACCGAGAAGAGGGGGCGTACCCAGTGGTGTGTGAGCCAATGGCGTGTGACCAGACGGGCGTGGCGTGGCGGGGCGGACCTGAGGGCTGAGTGGGGCTTACTGAGCCCGGGAACGCGGGTGCAGGGGGTGGGAGTGCGTAGTCCTGTGGCCCCCGCGGCTGGGCGCTGGCGATGGCGGCGCGATGGAGCAGCGAGAATGTGGTGGTGGAATTCCGCGACTCCCAGGTGAGCTACGGGGCCAGTGGGGCCTTCCGAGCATGCGGCCTTCTTGGTTCCCCTCCCCCACGCGGCCGTGTCTGTCTCGGGGTCGTCGGGGCGACCCCCAGCCCGGCTAGGGAGGTGGGCAAGAGAGTGGCCAGGAGCTGTCAGACCCGAGCGGGCGAGGGGAGCTTGGATGACCGTTGGGGGTGGTTGGGGCTGCCATTGGCGGGGTTTCGGGATTCCCTTCCGGGATACAGGGAGTGGGGTCTGCCTGGGGACACCTAAGTGCTGAGATTGCGGGTTTGTGAGCGCTGAGCGGAGGTTTCCCAGGACCAGAGTGGTGAGCGAGGGGGTGTTTGCAGCCCCCGCGCCTGGTGATTTTGGGCTTGTCAGAGAACTTCTCTGAGCCTCAGATGCATGGATTTCCCTGCCTCACGGGACTTTGGAGTGGATTCGATTTAAAAAAAAAAGCAAACCAAAACTGCATGCAAAGTGCCTGTTTCAGCGTCTAAGCTTCTAAGTGTTCACTGATTCTAGAATAGTGGAAAATATCGTACAGCGAATAGGAGTATGCACTGCATGTATTAACGCGGGTTCGAATCCCGCCTCAGCTCTTAGCCAGTCCTCACCCTCTGCTCATGTTTTCTTACCTGTAAGAGGTACAAATCGTGCCTACCTCATAGAGCTGGTTTGAGAATTTTATGAGGTCATACATTTAGAATGTGGCACAGTGCTGGACACATGGTGAACCTAAAGGAAAGCTCCTACTTGGTAGAAATTTTTACCAGCTTTCTATATCCTTCCTTCCATATGCTGGGCTTTGTGCTAAGTGATTTATCTGCATTTTGTTTTAATAATGCATGAAAAATCAAATAAGGTTAGTAGATTTAACTTCTTTTTTTTCCCTTTGGGGAAGCTGTTCCTCATTTGGCTGATTCCAAGTAACTTGGCCGTGGCCTCCCATTATGTGATCCCACTGGGATTTGAGCACAGTCATCTGGCCCCAGGGCCTTGTTGGGCCCATTACACTACCCTGCTTCATACTGTGTGAGTCTATCATACAGTCATTTCAGGAGAAATATCATACCCCCCCCCCCGCCCCCACCCCACCACAGCACCTAGGACAGTGTCTGGTGTTTCTCTTCGTTCATCACACACTTATTTATTGAATACCTTCTCTGTGCCTGGCTTTCATGCACTCACTTGTTCAATAAAGGTTTACTGAACTTTTGCCACGTGCATGCTGTGCCAGGCACTGTCTTGGTGCCATTGTGATCTTTACTGAAGGGGAATCTGAATTTATGATAAGGGGATGATGTGGTTCCTTCTTTCTGAAACCCACTCCTTTTGCCATGAAAATGAAGGAGTGGAGAACCTCCCACCAGTTTGCTCTGTGGTGCCCTTGATACACAGCAACCGTAGGGAATTTGAGCAACCGCATTTGGATTAAAGGATCCTAAAAGCACTTTGCACTGTCAGCATGATGTCTCTGGAAGGAAGGAAGGTGCCAGACTCCCAGGGAAAAAGAACCATATTCCTGTTACCCTTCTTGTTAATTGCTTTCATTGGGGACCGAGTCATGTGTCCTACCTCTGAGCCTGCTAATTTGGAAGCTACTAATCTGCAAACCCTTTAATTTTCACAGAAACCCAGGTAGTCTCACCCCTACTTCTCTGCAGAGATGTAATTGGAAAGACCTGCAGAGAGGGTGCTGACACAGATATTAGGATGCTATGAAGTTGTATAGAATAATTAAGCCTAAACAGCAGTTGTCTTAGAGAACAAAGTAAATTGAGTAATCTAAGTGCCTTGTAGGAGTTTCTGTTTTTCTGTCTGATTTTTCTGTTCATTTGGAAGGGTATGTCTTAGTGTTAATTAGCATGGTTTTGTGATTGATTTTGGTGGTCTTTGGGAGGGATAGGGACCTACTGGGACTCATTTTATTAACTATTTAATTAATGTAGAAAGAAAAAGTTAACTCTTCATAATGCCTTTCTGCAGAGCAGAACAAGAAACTTTTCAAACACCCCACCACTTTAAAAAATCATTAAAAAGATTTAAAGCTCTTAAGGACTTTGCTGGTGGTCCAGTGGTTAAGAATCTGCCTTATAATTCAGGGGACATGAGTTCAATCCCTCGTCTGGGAACTGGGATCCCACATGTCATGGGGCAACTAAATCTGCCTGCCGCAACCCAGAGCAAGTGGAGAGCCAGCATGCGGCAACTAAGACTGGATGCAGCCAAATAAATAATTAATTTTAAAAAATGGAAAGCTTAGATTTTTCAGAGAAAATCCGGTAGTCTGAAAGATGAAACTCTTTTTTACATTTTATATGTGTTGTTTACTTTATAAAACATACATTACTTTTACCGATTACTAGTGAGGAACCTGTGCCGCTTGGCATCCACTCTGAAGTAGGCGCTAGAATCAATGAGATCAATAAATGTGAACACTAAGAAAGCTTAGTGATAGTTTGCTAGAGCAACACTATCCACTAGAACTTTCTGAGTTGATGGACATGTGGCTCTTCAACAATTTAAGTGGGTCTAGTGTCACAGAGTAGAGAAGGAAATGGCAATCCACTCCAGTAACCCTGCCTGGAGAATCCCAGGGGGATTCTATGGGGTCGCACAGAGTCGGACACGACTGACGCAACTTAGCAGCAGCAGCAGTGTGACAGAGATACCATATTTTAAAATTTAATTAGATTTTAATTAATTGCCATTAAATAGCCACTTGCGGCTAGTGGCTCTGGTATGGGAAGGTGCAGTTCAGGGAACTAGGAAGATGGAGATTAGTTTCTACTCTCAAAGAGAGGGTGTTGGTGGACTGTGCAGATAAGGATCTCTTAATTCAACAGTTAAGTACAAAAATACCAAAGAGCATGACTTTTGTTATGAAGATAAGAAGGGTGGACTCATAGCAGCTGTCTCTTTAATATCTCCACTTGGGCATTTGCAAAGTACTCAAACTTTCCCTGCACCCCAGCTTCTTGTCACCTTCCAATCCACCCTCCATACAAAGTGATTTAAAAGAAGTACAGGTTTATTAAGGTACACTTAATGTTCAGTAAAAATTCACCCTTTTGAACTTTCCTGGTGTTGTAGTGGATAAGAATCTGCCTGCTAATGCAGGGGATGTGGTTCAGTCGCTGGTCCCTGAAGATTCCACGTGCCTTGGAGCAACTAAGCCTGTGCGCTGCAACCACTGAAGCCAGTGTGCCCTAGGGCCTGTGCTTTGCAACAAGAGAAGCCACCGCAAAGAGAAGCCCTAGCACCGCAACTAGAGAAAGCCTGTGCAAAGCAATGAGGACCCAGCAGCATCTTAAAAAAAAAAAAAAGTTCTCTGTCTATGGTGTTTTGTTATAGCAGCTTGAATGGACTGATAATCAGAGAACAAAACAAGCAAAACATCCCTACCCACATCATACTTTCATCTCTACATCTGATTTTCACTTATCTAGTGCATATGAAATGGCCTATTATTTGGGGGTTTATTTTGTATTTCCCTGTGAAATACAAAAGTGAAGATGAATATCTTTTCACATTTTTTTTCCTATCAAATGCTTGTTCATGTCTTATACCCCCTTTTAAAAATTGAGTTGTCTCTTTCTCATAGATTGAATGTAAAATTTTTTCTGAATTCTAATCCTCTAGTTACGTAAGTTGCAAATATGTTCTTCCAGGTTGTGGCTTGCCTTTTCATTGTTCTAATGGTATTTTTAGATGGACAGAAGTTTAGGCTTAACGCAATTGAATTTATGGATTGTACCTTTTCAATCTTCTTAAGAAAAATCCATATCCTAGGTTCGTACAGATTTTCTTCATAATTTTTCATTTTTTTTCTTTTCTTGCTACTTTGAAATTGAGGAGGCATCTCGGGAGAAAGCTTGCTCTCTGCTGCCCCTGGTGGTTGATGACTTATTAGTCTCAACATTACTATGTTCTAGACAGAGGAAGACTGAGGACTGGTTTTTGCTGTAAAAAACCCAAAAAACAGTTCAGCAAATCCTTTAACTAAGGAGAAAATTATGAATAGTTTATAGTCCATACATTTCTGTCGAGCAATCCATCTTTGATCCCTGCTTTTCTAGATTTACTTTTTTTTTTTTTTTTTTAAATCATTTATTTATTTTTGACTGTGCTGGGGCTGCCTTGCTGTGTGGGTTTTTTTTTTTTTCCTCTAATTGCGGCAAGCAGGGCCGCTCCCTAGTTGCGGCACAAGGGCTTCTCACTGCAGCAGCCTCACTTGTTGCAAAGCACAGGCTCTAGGGTACTCGGGCCTCAGTAGTTGCTGCACGTGGGCTCAGTAGTTGGGGCTCAGTGGCTCTAGAGCACAGGCTCAGTGGTTGTGGCCCATGCACTTAGCTGCTCCATGGTATGTGGGATCCTCCCCGACCAGGGATCGAACCCGTGTGTCCTGCACTGGCAGGCGGATTCTTTATCACGGAGCCAGCAGGGAAGCCCTAGATTTACTTTTTGAGACCTAGAGGAATGGAAGGACTAGTTTTGGTGGAAGTGACTATATGATGTGAATGCTGCAGGTTGTTTTCTAGAAAACTTGATAGAAAACTGCAGTGGATAAGAGTCTGCCTCCCAGTGCAGGGGACATGAGTTCGATCCCTGGTCTGGGAAGATTCCACAGGCAGCTAAGCCTGTGTGCAACAACTATTGAGCCTGTGTTCCGGAGCCTACAAGTCACAACTGCTGAGCCTGTGTGTGATGACTGAAGCGCGTGTGCCCTGGAGCCTGTGCTCTGTAGCGAGAGAAGCTACCACCGTAAGAATGAGCACCGCAGCTGAGAGGAGTCCCCGCTTACCGCAGCTAGAGCAAGCCCGCACGCAGCAGTGAAGACCTAGCCCAGCCATAAACAAATATTTTTAAAATACTGTGAGGGAAGAGGGAAGAGCATAGTAGAGCCAAGAGGGTTTGGAGCTGGAGGCTCGGCATTGGGATCTGGGTTATACCACTTATTTGCCGTGTGATCTTAGGCAACTTATTTCCTTCCTAGGCTTCAATTTCTTCATTAAACTATGGTAACAGTACCTACCTGTGTCCAGGATTCCCCAGACCAGTCCCAAGTTTCACTGGGAGGACTCACACTTGTATCTGCCATTATGATTTATCAGAGCAAAAGACACAAAGCAACATCTCAGGGAAGAGGAGTGAAGCCTGGAGGAAACTGGGCCCGAGCTTTTGAGTCATCTCCCCGTGGGCTCACTCAGGACATGCTTAACTCCTCCAGCATCGAATTGTAACATCCATGAACTGATGTCTACCAGGGCAAGTCCCATGGGACACAGTGGCCAAGGTTTTTCTTTGGAGCTGGTCATGTAGGAGCCCTCTGGCTAGCACAGACCAAAATTCTGCATTCCCTGAAGCACAGCAGTGGCTCTGCATAAATCATGTTGTTTGTATGTACAGTTTAGACACAGTGAGCTCCTCTTATCAATTAGGGATATGGGACTCCCCCCACAACCCCGCC
Source organism: Muntiacus reevesi (assembly GCF_963930625.1). Classification (NCBI taxonomy): domain Eukaryota; kingdom Metazoa; phylum Chordata; class Mammalia; order Artiodactyla; family Cervidae; genus Muntiacus; species Muntiacus reevesi. Next base: position 216,064,735 of record NC_089250.1, on the reverse strand, counting down.
GCCTCAGGTCGGAGATAGCAGTCAGGAGTCAGCCTTGTAAGCCAGCCTTTGTAAGGTTAGCAGTCTCATGCCTGCTGGTAACTCTTCTCCAACTACCGAGTTCCATGTGGATTAAATGAGATAATGTACACAGAGCCCTTAGCAGGGGCCAGTGTCCATTAAATGCTTGATGCATGTTTATTACAATGGTGATATTAGAAAACTTGCCTGAGGAAGCAGCAAACTGGGCCAGACTCATGGGACTGAGAGGCCTTTGGGAGTCATCTCATCTCTCCTCTTATTTTACAAATGAGGAACCTGCGACTCAAAAAGTTTAGGTGATTTTTCTTGTGAAACCAGTTTGTACCATTTGAGTTGGTGGGGAAGTGAGGATGTTCTCATTTTAAAGGGAGAGACTTCACTTCAACAACCTAAGTGTCCAACAACAAATGAAGGGTTAGAGAATTTGTGGTACATTTATACAACGGAATATTACTCAACCATAAAAAGGAATGCAGTTGGGTCATGTGTAGAGACTTGGATGGACCTAGAGTCTCATACAGCATGAAGTAAGTTAGAGAAAAACAAGCATTTTATATTAATGCATATATATGGAATCTTGAAAAATGGTACAGATACATCTACGTTGAGGGCAGGAATAGAGACACAAATGTCGAGTGGACATGGGGACACAGGGGAAGGGGAGGGTGGGATGAATTGGGAGATTATAAATTAACTTATGTACACTAATGGGTAAAATAGATAGCTAGTGGGAACTGCTGTAAAGCACAAGGAGCTCAGCTTAGTGCTTTGTGATGACTTAGATGGCCGGGATGGGGGTGGTGGTGGGAGGAAGTCCAAGAGGGAGAAGATACATATGTATGTTGCTACTGCTAAGTCACTTCAGTCCTGTCCGACCCTGTGCGACCCCATGGACAGCAGCCCACCAGTCTCTCCTCTGTCCACAGAATTCTCCAGGCAAGAATACTGGAATGGGTTGCCATTTTCTTCTCCCATATATATATGTATATATGTGTACATATATCTGGGGCTTCCCAGGTGTCTCATTGGGTAAAGAATCTGCCTGCAGTGCAGGAGACTCGAGTTCCATCGGTGGTTTGAGAAGATCCCCTGCAGGAGGGCATGGGAGCCCACTCCAGTATTCTTGCCTGGAGAATCCCATGGACAGAGGAGCCTGGCGGGCTACTGTCCATAAAGTTGCAAAGAGTCGGACACAACTGAAGCGACCTAGCCCACACGCACATACGTAATAGCTTATTCACTTTGTTGTGCATTGGCGGCTAACACGACACAATGTTGTGAAGCAATTATACTCCAGTAAGAAATAATAAATAAAGAGGGAGACTTCCCAAGAAAGGCTCATTGTGCTGAGTGTGTAAGCAGACCTCTGATAGATAACCTCTCGTGACTCGTGAGCCTTAGGCAAGAGTGGTTTGAAAGCAGGCTTGGCAACAGTGTCTGTTCTAATTTAAAGCGATTGGATCTTGTCATGTTAAATGCTTTGATCCTTTTCTATCAGTGGGTTTCAGTTTGTGGAATTATTCTGTGGAGTTTGGTAATGCATACATTACAGTCTGTGCTTAGGCACATGACATCCTGATCTTAGGGGAACTGACCTAGCTCTGATTTGCATTGACTGAATGTTTCTACTTTGTATCGTTTAGAAGGATGGGTGGCAAAGCATTTCTGTTTTTTGGACAGCTCTTTCTAATTCAGCTGGGGTCTGAAGAGGAAGAGCTGATTTCTTTCCTAGACCCTTCAAAGAAACCAACCCTAGCTTTTGTTCTGCAGATAGCACAGGCCTCTAGGGAGGCTTTCCTTTGCATGGAATCAAGGCAGAAAGATAATCCTATGAATCAGTGTTACAGATTCTTCCCAGAGATCAACTTTCTAACAGAACCTTGTGTTTGTACCCAAATTTTACTGTAGACCCAAAGTGGATGTGTAATGCAATTCATCTCCAAATTCAGTGTCATTTGACTATTTTAAAGTCTCATACCTGTTATTTTTTAAAAGATGAAAGTGTTTTACCATAGCATTTTTGGGGTAACAGTTTTATTGAAATATTTTTCACATATCTTACAATTTACCTGTTTAAAATGTATACAATTCAGTGGGTTCTAGTGTATTCACAAAATGTGTAACTCTGACCACAGTAATTAAAAAAAATTTTTTTTGACCACAGTAATTTTTAGAACATTTTTGTCACCCCAAGAAGAAACCCTGTACCCTTTAGCCATCAGCCCCCTAGTACCCTGATACCCCAGCTCTAGGCAGCAGCTACTAGTCTAATTTCGGTTTGTATAGATTTGCCTATTCTGAGGATTTCATGCAAATGGAATTATACAATATATGGCCTTTGTGACATGCCATTGTATAGATATACCAGATTTTATTTGTCCATTCGTCTGTTGTTGGACATTGGGATTGTTTCCACTTTTTGGCTATTATGAATAATGCTGCCATGAACATTTATGTACAAGTTTTTGTATAGCATATAAGCTTTTATAAGACCTGTATTGTCTATAGTAGCTAGCATTCATGGAGTGTATACCATGGACCAGGCATTGTGCTAGCAAATTGATTTTTACCTTCAAGAAATTGCAGTGGAGACCCATCAGTAAGCAGATAATTACTGTAAAGCATGATAAGTGCTGTATAGGGACTTCTCGGCAGTCCAGTGGTTAGGACTCCCTGCTCCCACCGCAGGGGGCGCGGGTTCGATCCCTGGTCAGGGAACTAAGGTCCCACATGACAAGTGGCACAGCCCAAAGGAAAAACAAAGAGTAAATGCCATATAAAGGGAAGCCTTGGGTACTGTGAGCGCATTGGCGGGGCACTGAATGAGTGCAAGCGGGGAGGGTTCGGAGTAAATTAAAAGAGCCAGAACAGGAAGGAATGAGCCAGGTGGAGACTGGAGAGAAGGGTCTTCAAGGCAAAGGAAGCGGCTGGTGTGAGGCCAAAGAGGAGAGGGTGCTTGCCTGTGTTTGAGGACCTAGAAGGAATTCTTCTGAAGAATTCGCTTTGTCCTCCTGTCAGCCACTCATACATAGGAATTCCCTGGAGTGGATGGCTGGAGTGTTGGGATGGGGTTGGGAGGGAGAGGCGTGAGATGGGCTGAAGGAGGAGCAGAAGAGCGGTCTGCAGTGACCTTTAATATCATGCCCAGGCTGTGAGTGGAGTGGAAAGAGAAGAGGCTTGGAAGGGGGCCTTGAAAAGATAGGAGGGCTTTTTATTGTAAAATATGACACATAAATAATGTAAGCATGTAGGCTCATTTAGAGGAATAAAAATCTCTACCATTTAAACATTTTCTTTTTTTTTTTTTTTAAATATTTATTTATTCACGTATTTGGTTGCATTGGGTCTTAGTTGCGGCACATGGGCTTAGTCGCCTCACGGCATGTGGAATCTTCCTGCACCAGGGATTGAACCCATGTCCTTGCATTGCCAAGCAGATTCTTAACCCCTGGGCCACAGGGAAATCCCTAAACATTTTCATATACTTTTTTCCAGTGTTATTCAGGCTAAGTAGCCGATTTAAATTTTAGTTCATAATAGGGAATGAAATGTCACTTTCCCTCTGTAAGTAAAGTGCAAGCCTTTACTCATGGGGCTTACTTTACCGCAAGCCCTGTTCACAGGCTGGTGGGAGTTCTCTCTCCATTTCGGGGCTCCCTTCCTCTCCTGCAGTGGTATTGCACAAGAGCCCTGTGGCTCCTCACCCCCTGATGTCCAGACTTAGCATCTCAGCCGTTCCCTATCGAGAGAACTGACGGTGCTGAGGCCTTGCGGGGGGGCTCCTGTCCTGGATAAACACCGCCTTTTACTCCCGTCGGTTTGTCTCACATCCTGTCTCCATTCCCCCTTTGGAGCAGCCTAGCATAACCCTCCTTCATGTGCGCCTGCAAACATAATGTTGGCCTCTTTGTTGTGGGGGTGGATAGGGGTAGGGAAGTGTAAGTTAGGTGTGGGGCTTTTTTTTTGTTTTACTTCTTAAAAAATAACTTACTGTGACGAGGAGATATGGTGAGTTATGATAATCTAATTGTACGCTGGGTGCCTGCATTTTTCTGTGCCACCCTTTAATGCTTCTAGAATATTCCATTGTATTGATATCTGTAATTTACTTATAGATAACATGAATCCAACAACTCTGGGTATAAAAGTTTTGCTGTATTTTGAATAAATTCTGGAGGTGGAATTACTGAGTCAGAGGACATGACTTTGTTGGGTTTTTTTGGTATTATTATGGAATCATCCTTTGTTGTCTCTGTATCACAAACTTAACAGCTTGAAGTGGCACCCATTTATTAGCTTACAGTCTTGTAAGTCACAAAGGGTTGGACATGACTGAGCTCATGTGTGTGTCACGCACACACACATACACACTCTTTCTCTCTCTGTAGGTGAGAAGTCCAGGCTGCTTTCTCTGTTTGGTGTCTCATAGGCTGAAACCCAGGCATCACTTTACTGTGTCCTCATCTGGGGGCTCCGTTGACTTAGGGAAGAATCTGCTAACAAGCTCATTCAGGTTGTTGGAAGAATTCAGTTCCTGGGGGTTATGGGACTGAGGCCCCTGTTTTTTGCCAGTTGTTATTCAGGGATCTCTCTTGGTTTCTGCCATGTGGTCTGTCCATCTTCACAGCCGACAGCAGAGTCTTCTCCATGTTAAATCCCTCACCCTCCAAATCTCTGACTTCCTCTGGCTCTGACCTCTGGACCTGCCTTTATTTATTTATTTATTTTGGACCTGCCTTTAAAGGGCTGATATGCGATGGCTGATTCATGTCAATGTATGACAAAACCCACTGAAATGTTGTGAAGTAATTAGCCTCCAACTAATAAAAAAAAAAATTAAAAAAAAATAAAAGGGCTGATGTGGAGGTCTCTCTGTCTCTGTCCGCTCCTTCAATAACCATCCCAGATGGAAACTATGTACTCACTAAACCGTATCACCTTACCCCCCAGCCCCCTAGTCCCTGGCAACCTCTGTTGTACTCTCTGTATCTATGACTTGACCTTTACCTAGTCTGGACACCTCATAAAAGTGGAACAATGCAGTGCCTACCCTTTTTTTTCTGACTTACTTCACGTAGTGTAATGTTTTCAAGGTTCATTCACGCTGTAGCGCGTGTGCCATTGTGTGTGTGTACCATGCTCCGTTTGTCCATGCATCAGCTGGTGGGCATTTGGGTTGTTGGGGTTGTTTCAGGCCTCTTTATCTTAGGGTGAACTGATGTGGGACCTTAATACACCTCAAAGTACTTTTACTAGATTAGTACCTAGACTAATGGGGAGAATGTGTGTGGATAGCAAGGACCCGGAATCTTGGAGCCACCTTAGGATTCTTGCTACCACACACCCTCTAGAAAGATGGTACTGCTCCTGGTTGCAGATACCATCTTGCCCTCTTTCATATCCTTAGTGTATAAATTGTCCAGAAGAGTTTTGGAAATGGCATTTCATTTCAGAGCCTGTCTTTGCAGCTGGGCTTTTCTCTACTCACGACTCCAGTGAAATGAAGAATGCGTAATAATCCCCTTCTCAGCCTCCCATGAAAACAATCTGACATCTTGTCCCTAATATAACAAGTTTCTTGGGGGTATATGAGTGATAAACCCATTAAGAAGACCAATGAAACTGAGGAAGAGAATTTCTGTTTACCATTTGTGATTTGTGAGTGTAGCAGGATATATAAAATGCATTCTCTCTGGACTATCTCTTGGAAAGAGCTTAGAGCACTTAATAAGCAAACAACAGCACAGACTGTTTCATATAATGCCCTGGGAATGCAACAGGACTTGAATTTGTCCAAATAAGAGAATTTAGGGCTGTAACTGCCATGAGTAAAATTATTCTCATGCTCTAGCCTGCATGCAAATCTCCTTGATTCAGTGGATTTTTGGAAATTGGACATCGGCTCCTGAAAAGATGATGCTCCCTAGAAGTTGGGAGACTTGGGAAATGGAAACCAGTAAAATGTGCTGGAAATCTCAGATTAAATAGGAACTGAGCATCTCAAGGATATGACTGTAGAGTCAGCGGAAGTGGTGTTTGAAAATATTCAGTTGCCATTTAGCTTGGAGGAGAAGTCCATGCCTTTTGGAAAGGCGTGGAGTGTGTGTGTGTGTGTGTGTGTGTGTGTTTGGAAAGGCGTGGACGTGTGTGTGTGTGGCGGGGGGGGTGGGGGGGGGGTGGGGCGGTTAAAGAGTCCACTGTAGGGAACTGCCTGGGCCATGGGAAGAGGAAGACCCGCGGGTGCCTACCTGCCTGCCCTCCCCCACCTAAGCTGGTCTCCCCGGCAGGACTGAACGCCTCTTCTCTCTCCCAGGCGACCGCTATGTCCGTGGACTGCGTGGGGCAGCATGCAGTGCTTTCCGGGTGAGTGAGCTGGCGGAGTTCGTCGCCATGGTTTCCAGGAGTAAGTTGCAAACCCAGAGGCTTCTGGGAAATTGGACAGCGCTTCTTTCATGTAAGGATTACAGTCATTGGGTTTAGTTCCACTCTCCTCGTGACCTCAGAGGTCGTCACGGGGATTATTTGCGTCTCTGCCCTAACAGGTGAGCAATAAAATTGCTTTGAGATGTTAGTTCGTCACTGGCAGTTTTGGTCTTGAAATCGCCATTTTCTGTTTAACAGTTAACGTGGACTCTTCGGAAGATGCTGTCTGGTACAATCTAACAGGTAGTTGGTTCCTAGGTTTGAGAGGATCTGGGTTCCTTTGATTATGAGCCCCCCGATGTTTATTCAGTTGGCCTCCTTGGACTTCAGTTTGCTCATAAAGGAATTGGGTTTCATCATGAAGAAATTGAGTTATGTAATCTCTGTAGTGTCTGCTGGTTCAAAATTAAGATTCTGGCAAATGAAGTCCATCCCTGCATTTGATAACCACTCTAGCATTGTACCAGTGTGATGACATTTAATGGTCAGGGTCCCCGTTTCTGTTTCATGTTGCTCTAGATTACTACCTCTCAAATTCAGCTATATTTTCGTTAATTTGTGGTTTGTGGAGCCATTTATAAAATGAAGTGTTTTCTATTCATTAATTTATTTTGAAATCATGTTTTAGTTTACTTTTAAATAAAACCATTGCAAACATTAAGTAACTCAAAAGGATGTATCGTGGAAAGTAAGTTTCCCTTTTCCCTTTGAACCCCTCTCTCCAGGTACCACTTTCTTGTACTACACTGGATGCATAGATGAAGAAAATTTGCTGTCTCTTTCTCCCCTCCCGCCATCACTTTTTTAATAAAGAGCTTTATTGAGATATAATTCACATACCATACAGTTCACCCATTTCAGTGTACAGTTCAGTGGTTTTGGTGTGTATTATTAATTTCTGAATCAGTTATTTAAAATTTTTTATTGAAAATTTATTTTTTATTTTTTGGCTGTGCCATGCAGCATGTGGGATCTTAGGTCCCTGACCAGGGGTTGAACCCGCACCCCCAGCTTTGGAAGCACAGAGTCTTAACCACTGGACCACTAGAGAAGTCGCTCTTAATCAGTTTTTAAACCTTTTTTATTTTTCCCTTGTTAATGAATGAAATGCCTATACATGTTAAAAAAGTCAAATAGCATTCAGATCAGTTCAGTTCAGTCGCTCAGTCGTGTCCGACTCTGCGACTCCATGAATTGCAGCATGCCAGGCCTCCCTGTCCATCACCAGCTCCCGGAGTTTACTCAAACTCATGCCCATCGAGTTGGTGATGCCATCCAGCCATCTCATCCTCTGTTGTCCCCTTCTCCTCCTGCTCCCAATCCTTCTCAGCATCAGGGTCTTTTCCAATGAGTCAACTCTTCGCATGAGGTGGCCAAAGTATTGGAGTTTCAGCTTCAGCATCGGTCCTTCCAATGAACACCCAGGACTGATCTCCTTTAGGATGGACTGGTTGGATCTCCTTGGGACTCTCAAGAGTCTTCTCCAACACCATAGTTCAAAAGCATCAATTGAAAAAAAAAAAAGCATCAATTGTTTGGCGCTCAGCTTTCCTCACAGTCCAACTCTCACATGCATTGAAACTTTATATTGTCAGCAGAATCCCACCTCACCCTTTCCCCACCCCGATCTCTCTCCCCAGAGGCAACCACCTGAGCCTTTTTTTTTTAATTTGAAAAATAATTTATTTCACACTGTATTGATAATATATGAAAGTCTATTTCAACCTAATTTTTAAAATTGCCAAAGATTTAAATAGACATTTCATGAAAGAAAAAGTATCAATGGCCAACAAGTACATAAAAGATGATGAATATCTCTAGTCACTGGGAATAATGAGGTTCCACTATACATCCACTGAAATGTCTAAGATTTGAAAGTCTGAAAATGTTAATGCTGGCAAGCCCATTGACAAAAGTGGAGTGTTAATGTCCCCTACTATTACTGTGTTATTGTTGATCTCTCTTTTTACATCTGTTAATATCTCCTTTATGTATTTAGGTGCTCCCATATTCAGTACATGTATACTTAAAATTGTTAACACCTTGTTGGGTTGATCCCTTTACCACTGTGTAATGTCCTCTGTCCACTTGAGACTCTTTGTAGCTTTTTGTTTTTTGGATTGCCTCCAGTTTTCCAAGTGGTGTACTACATATTGGAGAAGAAGATGGCAACCCACTCCTGTATTCTTGCCTGGAGAATTCCATGGACAGAGGAGCTTGGCGAGTTAGAGTTCATGGGATCACAAAGAGTCGGACATAATTAAGCAGCTAATACACACATATTACATATACTGCTGTGTCTTGATTTATCCATCATCAATGTTCAAATTGACTTCTTATAATAGAAGATGAGAATTGAGTATTTTTATTTAGTCTGTGAGTCTCCTACATATACACCTGGCTTTCCCCCTCCTTGCAATATAGTCATATAACCATTGTTATGTTCATTCATATTTGGGGTTCTTTTTGTCAGTATTATTGTCAAGAGGTCCTATGCTATTTTGATTCTGGACTCTGTATGTGACCTATTTTTTCTCTTTGGAGAAATCCTATCTTTATCCCTAGTGTTATCTTTACCTCTTGTGTGTGTGAAATTTTCACCATGACTGATTGGGTATGTCTTTTTTCATTCATTTTGCTGGGCACTTACAGGGACCCACCTCCCCTTTCTGACATTATTACCTGCTTTATCTAAACAAAAAGAAAAATAGCATATACTTGGCAGTATGTAGCCATATTAACTGGAGAAGGAAATGGCAACCCACTGTAGTATTCTTGCCTGGAAAACCCCATGGACAGAGGAGCCTCGTGGGTTGTGTTCAAAGGATCGCAAAGAGCCGGACATGACTGAGAACTAAGCAGTCACAGCAGCCATATTAAAAGCCCGTGAGACACTTTCAGGTGCTGGAATGACTGTGTCTTAAACGTCAGACTTCTCAGTATTGACTGCTGGGGATGTTGTCGTTTGTAGCATTCTAGGAGAAAACGGGATTGTGTAACTGGACATCATGCAGGTGTTTCTGTTTTGGTGTTCTTAGACATGTATACATCCATGTTGTTTTTCAACATGATCTTAAAGTTCACCATTTCATTTTCTTATATTGAACTTTAAAATATGTATAGTAAGGTATAGCCTTAAGTGTACAGCTAGAATAAATTTACAAATATATACACTCATGTGATCACCAGAGTAAAATGCAGAATAATTTTTAGTAACATGGAGGGCCCTTTCAGTCTGGAAATCTGTGTCTTTTAGTTTGGAGAAAATTTCCTGCATTCCTTGATAATTTTCCCCATTCTTTCTGGAGCTCCTCTTAGGGCTTGTTGGCTATCCTTTATGGATTCTCTTCTGATCTTTTGGTCTTTTTATTTTGCATTTTGAGAGTTTATATGTTTATTTTTTTGGCCACACCATACAGCATATGAGATCTTAGTTCCCCAACCAGCGATTCGAACCCCTGTCCCTTGCATGGGAAGTGCAGAGTCTTAACCACTGGACCACAAGCGAAATCCCTCATTCTCGGAGTTTTTTGTCAAGTTTAACTTCCAATCCTTCTATCAGATTTAAAAATTTCAACTGTTATTTTAATTTCTCGGAGCTCTTGTTCTCTGTTCTTTACCTTGTCTCCTTTTATGTCTCTGAGACTGTTAAGTGTAGGCTTTCTTCTTCCCTCTGCGCTGCCTGTTTCCTTTTTTTATCCTTTTGGTTGTTCTGGTCTCTGTCTCCAGTTTCCTGCCGTGACTGATGCTCATGGGCTCTGTGTTAATATTAAAGAGTCAGTGCAGTCTCTGGTTACGTGTGTGATGGCGGAGTTCACTGTAGTTGAAAACCTTTTGTTGAAAAGTGCCAACAAAAGGTGTCTGGACGTTCTCGGTTCACGTACTGTTCAAGCCCAGCTTGAAGGACTTTGAGCATTACCTTGTTGGCATGTGAGAAGAGCACAATTGTGCAGTAGTTTGAGCTTTCTTTGGCATTGCCCTTCTTTGGGATTGAAATGAAAACTGACCTTTTCCAGTCCTTTGGCCACTGCTGAGTTTTCTAAATTTGCTGGCATATTGAGTGCAGCACTTTAACACCATCATCTTTAAGGATTTTAAATAGCTCAGCTGGACATCATCTTCAGGGCTTTGTTTTATTATTTGTTTGCTTTTGTTCTTTCTTGGGCTGGTCATTTCCCCGTCACCATCACTGTCTGGAGACTGAAAGCCACATGTGGTGAGTGCTGAACAGGGAAGGAGCCCCGAGGGTCCCACTCCCGCTTCCTGCCTTGTTCTGGGCGCAGCACCTCACACCCACCCCTCCTGTCCCAGCCCCGGCTCCTCTGCAGTAGTTTCTCTCCCCTCCAGCCCCTGCCAGCCTGGATTCCGCAGTGTGAATCACCTCGCCCTGCAGGCCCTTGGGTGCTGGCTGCCTTTCCTCTAGATCACTTACCATTTTTCTGCCTACTTTCCATTTTTTCCTCTCTAATTTTTTGTGTCTTTCTGGATTTCTGTCTTTTATATTTTCACCCTTACTCTAGTGGCTCTTCAGTGGGGGAATGAAGACAACCGGTATGTTCAGTCAGGCATGTTTATCTGGAAGTACCCACCTTCTGCTATTCTGCATTTTCCCCGTGCTGTCTCTGGGTTCTCCTATTGATACCCGCATCATTTGTATAGTGTCGGGCCTTTGCCCTGTTTTTGTTCTAATGAGAAGATGCTGGCCTGCCTGCCATACGATCAGGTGATTCCTTAGGAAGAGGTCAGAGGTTCTAGGCCTTTGTTCTGTACCAACTTTCTCAGAAGCCCCACAGACTCTCTTTTTGTCTTAACCTGTGTTCTCCTTCTCTCTTAACCTACTCCTCCTAGAGCTCCTGCTAGAGTTCAATCTGCCACTTTTACTTTGCAATTCCTGTCTCTTCTGAGCAGGGACAGTTCATCTTTGTCTTCATTGTCGAGCCCACCTGTCCTCGCTGATACCCTTGACACTCAGAGCACTCCCCAGCAATGAGCTGCTGATGGCTGCTGAGAGGTTGATCCACCCACCAAGGATTTTTTCCTTGGAAGGAAAATAGGTGAACACAGGACGTACCCATTTTCAGATCCTTCTTTTTGATTGGCACTGTGAACATTATTGGCACTTAATATGATTATTGTTTTCATCATTCTTTTATTTTTTGGTTGCTCTTCCCCCTTCCAATAGTGTTAATTTAGTTCCTGTCACCAGGTCGTCAACTTGCATGGGAATCTGAGGTTTTCTACAGAATGTTTGGCTAAGTGATAAGCGATGTGTTTGGTTTTACCCACACTTTCTGAATGCAAAGCACTGTGCCTAACAGCGAGGGAATATGAAGGTATTCAAGATGTGGTCCATACCCCAAAATGTTCAGCTGCTTTGGGACAAGAGCCTTTACAAGAGCAGGTCTGCTATGGAGATAGGTGCTGTAGTCGAAATGCAGACTGCGTAGTGGGGGTCTTGTGGAATCAGCTATGAACCTAGCTGGGGGAATGGGAACGCCTGAGGAGCTGAATCTGGTGGAGGAGGTCAGGATTCCGGGGATACAGGAGGGAGGACCATCTCTAGAGGCAGACCTTACAGGGGTACAGCAGCCACGAGTTACTCTGGTCACTTGTATGCCTTTCAGAGTCAATAAACATCATGTGCATCTGGGGATTATTTTTACGCACTGTATGTCATTCCAAATGTGCTTTTCTATCTTCATGCAAATGCTGTTCTGTTGTTAAAATGTTGATGTTGTTTTCCTAGCCGCCGATTCCTATACATCGTCAATCTAGATGCCCCTTTCGAAGGTCACCGGAAGATCTCACGCCAGAGCAAGTGGGACATTGGAGCAGTGCAGTGGAATCCTCATGACAGCTTCGCGCACTATTTTGCAGCCTCGGTGAGCTCATTTAACGAGTACTGAAAAAGGCTTTTAAATGTGAGACCTGGGCTGGTAGGTCTGTGTTCCAGTAGAGAAGAGAATGCAGTCCTCCTTTCTCAAATGGGAAAGAGGTGTGCATGCTGCTTAAAGGAAGGTGGAAGCAAATTACAGATTTAAGTTATATATGAAAAGAATCCAGGGACCCATCAGTATTTCTAAGGATCGAATCCAGATTTAGAAGGGCAAGCAGCTAGATACCTCCATGTCTGTTTATGATAAGAACCTGTTTTCATTTCAGGAGTGTAACTAGCCAGGGATTCAGAAAGACCTTCTAAGGAGGGACCTGGTGAGCTTGTCTGGGGGGGATTGTTGTTGCTTTCAGAGCGATCAGAAGATTCCAGGAACCTTTCCACTCAAAGGAAGGGATCCTTTTCTTGACTAGGATTCGTTAGATTTGTTTAACCCCCTGAAATTTTATGTACCTATTTATATGTGAATTCTTCCAGGGAAAAGATGCATACGTTTTAATAGATTTTCCACGGGATTCCAGACTCAAAAAAGACCTAGGCTTAGATCATTTCTAGTATCCCTGGCCAGATTTTTATCAGGATTTGTTCTCCTAGGACAATTAGAGATCTAAACCTCTGGCTTCTTTTGCACTGGGCAGGGAGGGCAGTATTTGAAGGAATCCTCATCCTCCAGGGAGTGTGACCATTTGCTGTGCGGTCTGGGTCTGTTCTTCAGGAATGACAGTATGTGAGAGGAAAGCATCTTACAAAAGAAAGAAGAGCAGTGTTGTCAGCTTTAGAAGGAACAAAAAGCTGCTCTTCCCTGTCGTTTCCAAAATAGAATCTGACTGACTGTCTTTAATGAGGGACAACGACTAGATTGGCAGTGGTTCCAGGGACTGTTGAAGGGTCAGGCTGGATCATTCTTCATGGCAGGGTCTGTCTTGGGCTTTGCAGGAAACCAGTAGCATCCCTGGCCCCTCCCCCACTAGATCTCAGTAGCATCCCCCCACCCCCATCTCGACAACCACAAATGTGTCTGGACATTGTCAATGTCCCCTGGGAAGCAAAATCTCTCCTGATTGGGGCTCACAGATTGAGGCTGAGCCCTTAGTAGTTGACCCAAGTGGACTAACACTGCTTGTGTTTAGGAGGGGCAAGACAGAGCCTTGTTGATTTTTTCAGACAGTCACTTAAGTGAACAGTTCAGTGTCCTTCACTACATTCTTTGTGTTATTTAGTCACCACCTCTATCTGATTCCCAAACATTTCCAATGCCCCACAGGAAACCCCACCACGAGTAAGCAGTTATTCCCTCCACCCACAGCCCCTGGTGACCTCTCTGTGTTCTGTCTCTGGGTTTAGCTCTTCTGGGCATTCTATATAGATGCAGTTAAATGATACACGACCTTTTGTGTCTGGCTTCTTTGTCCATGTTGTAGCATGTATCAAGACTTCTTTCCTTTTTTGTGGCTGAATAATATTCCTTCATATGGATACATCACGTATTGTCTGTTCATCCCCCAGTGGACCTTTGGTCTGGCTGTAAGCATTAGTGCCGATAAGCACATGTGTGTGCGTGTACTTTTTCGAGTATTCATCTTCACTTCTTTTGGTATATTCCTAGGAGTGATGGGAGGGCCAGTTGGTAAGTCTGTGTTTACTTTTTGTGGGACCATCAATCTGTTTTCTATAATGGCTGGACTGTTTTTCAGTCCTGTCAGCACTGCACAAGGATTCCAGTTTCTCCAGAGCCTCACTAAAATGTGTTATTTCCTGTTTTTGTAATTTAAAAATTCTAGTCATCTTAGTAGGTGTCACACCAGTGGTACCTTACCATGGTTTTGATTTGCATTTCCCTCATGATTAATCACGTTGAACATATTTTTGTGTGTTGGCTGGCCATTTTCATATCATGTTTCGGAGATTTGTCTATTCAGTTCCTTTGCCTGTTTTTGAATTGGGTTTTTTGTCTTTTTTTGATATTTAGTTGTAAGACTATAGACCCTTATCAGTGATCAGATCTGCAGGTATATTCTCCAGTTCTATAGATTGTCTTTTTAATTCCTTGATAATGTTTGTGACATTTCATTTTGATGAAGTTAGTTTTACTCATTTTTTTCCTTTCCTTCATTGCTTTTGGTTGGAAGGCAAACAGTTACAGGAGAAAGTGCTTTGGAATTAGGAAATCTGAGGTCAGGTCCCAGTTTTAATGCTCCCTGTTTTATCTTGAGCACCCACCCAACTTTTGGAGTCGTAGTTGCCTCATCTGTGATGTGGGTGATGTCATCTAGTGTGCAATGTGATAAGAAAAAGCAGAGGGCAGGTTTCTTAAAGTTTCTGTTCTGTAAACTGGTCCTAGCAGATCCTGGAAATGGCAGGGAATGTTATTATAAGATCAAGACGGTCTTTTTTTTCACTCCTATTCCCGCTGGAAGCATTTTGAATTCTAACCTTTTGACAGGAACCTTACCTATTTAGAATTGGAAACCGGCATTTCTGGGTAAAAATCTCAGAGCTTTGTACAAGTGTCTCTGAGCTAAAATGAAAACCAGTCTTCAGAAATGTTTAAATAGACTACTAACAGTACTAATAGTAGTTAGTGTATTAGTAATCTTTATCCACTGTCAGTGTGTTTCATGAACTCATGATATTTGGGGAGCATTTGCTGGCCTGTTGTTTCTTTAAGTGAAATGTAGTTTGATGGAAGCTTTTTCCCCTTGTTTCCTTCCAGAGCAACCAAAGGGTAGACCTGTACAAGTGGAAAGACGGCAGCGGGGAGGTCGGCACGACCCTGCACGGCCACACTCGCGTGGTCAGGTAAGCACTGCCCTCTGCTGCTCCGGCCTCTGTTGTTTGGTCCTGTTCCGGGAAATGAAGCAGAACCACCGTCCCCCTCCGGGCTGACCCTCTGGGTTTGCATTGACCCTGGGTGTCTGCTGAGTCCTTAGCAGTCCTGAAGTTTTGGCTTTCATGGCGAGGAACAACTGGAATTTGGGAACCCGCATCCCTGTAGCTATTAACCCTGGTCCCAGGAGATACCTAAACGGGTACAGCCCGCCCCAGAGTGAAGGGTTAGTGCGCCTTTGCTGCAGGAAGAGATGAAGCTGTGCCTGAGGAATCCCCGGGGCTCACGTCAGCGGTGGCCAGGAGCACGGAGATCTCAGGGTCCAGCCCCTGGCTCTGTGTCCAGCCGCCTTGGGCACCTCGTGGAGCGCCTGCCTCACGGGCCATTCCCAGACATGCAGTTTCTTCTCCCTGAGGACCTTCTGGCTGGCTTCTGGGTCACTGTCTCTGGGTGGGGACAGTTTGTTGCAGGAAGTAGCAGCAGGAAGCGGTGAAGGTGACGTGGGAGGTTGTGGGAAAGGCCAGACCACAGCCGGTGTTAACTCTGTGTGTAGTGAGTGCCTTTCGAGGAGGGCGGACGTTGGTAGGGAGCGCCAGAGGCCTCTTGCCCTCCTCGGAAGCTGTGTGGCAACATGGCACTTTGCCACTGCCTTGAAGATGTTGGATTTACTCAGGGTCCCTGTGGGTAAGTCTGACTTAAAAAGCAGTAATGTGTAACTCTATGGCTGATTCATGTCAATGTATGACAAAACCCACTGAAATGTTGTGAAGTAATTAGCCTCCAACTAATAATAAATAAATAAATAAATAAATAAATAAAACCACATATTAGCAATAGGGGAAAGAAACATTTAACCTAAACTAAGATTAAAATATGTGTTTTTCATTAAATTATATTGATTTAAATAAAACTGAAAAAACAAAAAAAACAACAAACAAACAAAAAAAGCAGTAAGTCAAAAATTCCTTTTTTTTTTTTCCCTTTGTTTTGTCTTATGTGCACACACGTGTATGTGTGCGTTTGTGTGTGTGCGTGTTTTAAGTTGAAGTGCTCCATTTCTTTGGGGGGAGCAGGTGGTAACCGGGGAAGGACCTGAAAGTTCCCTTCAGAGCTCAGCTAAGTCTTCTTTCCCAAGGAACTTGGGAGATACCAGCCTAAATACCCAGATACTCAGCCTAAACTGTGTTCGGGGCCCCTTCAGGGTGACTTTCTGAAGCCGCCAGAAGTGAACTCTGGCTGTGCTCTGGAACTGGACTCAGTGCTCTCTCGTCGTTGCTGCCTTCTTTCTCCCTTGTGTTTCCAGTGACTTGGACTGGGCGGTGTTTGAGCCTGATCTCCTGGTCACCAGCTCTGTGGACACCTACATCTACATCTGGGATATCAAGTAAGGACATGGAAGGGCGTAACCGCTCAGCTGCTACGGGGCCTTGGCTTTAGAGGTTGGGGGTCTTAGTTTGGTTCCCCCTCGCTGCAGACCCTGAGACAGGGAGACCCTGCAGGCGCCTTGTTTAGGAGGGGACAGAACTGCTAGGGAGGCAGGGAGGAGAGACAGGCTCAGGAGGGTGAGCGAGAGGGCGCATGGTCCTCCTGAGGACTAGGCTCCACCGGGGACGCTGGGTGCTGCTGCCCCACTCCCTCCACAGAGGTGTCCCATCCCCGGGGCTGAGGAAGCGGGCTGCCGTCTGCTGTCGGTCCCTGGTTGAAGGCTGTCCACAGGGACCTGGTTCCCTGGCAGTTCAGGCCCATCACAGAGGTTTGCAAAACGGGCTCCAGCAGCCTGAGAAAGTCCTGTTGGCAAAGAAACCCAGGTTCTGGCAACGGGAAGGCAGGCTGGAGTTTGCTGAAGTGGCAGATGACGGTGGGGGCATTTCACTGGGTGAATTCACTGTGTGCATTCACACACGGGTGCTGCAGCAGGCAGTGCCCCCAGACAGCTGCTCAGCTCTTGGTGCCGCTTCACTGCCCCTCGGAAAGGGGCCGAGAGCCAACTCGTAGGCCAGCTCTCCATGGAGCTAAGCGAGGAGGAGCACCTAGCCTCAGAGTTTGCACATCCTGAGTTCTTAATAAACAGCTGTTCCCCTCTCTCTTTGCAGAGCCGGTTCCCTTCCCCGTAACTCCTAGCTAGGGACTGCGTGGCCTGGGGGGTTCCCAGGACAGGACACCCCCTCCCCCACCACCGTCCCAAACGGCAGTGATTTTGTGACACTTTACAGTGAAAGGTAAACTGTAGGCAGAGGACAGGCCACATGTTGAGGTTTGCTGGAGCAGACAGGCCAGTGGGAGGGATTCCCAAGGAGTAAAGATGCGCATAGCTGACTTCACCAGCATCCCCTGCAGGTCCGCAGTCCCCTGCAGGTCTGCACCTCCGAGGTGATGGGTCTAAAGGCAGCGCCTGAGGAGAGAGAAGGAGCAGAAAACCCAGGGCAAGTGGACGAAGAGAGGCCCTCAGCAAACGAGCAGTCCCCCGGGAGCTCTGGGGCAAGATCCCTCATTTATATGAAGCAGTCGGTTTCATAGTTTAAAGATGGAAAGACACTGAACCAATTTGCCTTCTTGATAAGCCAGGGCTGCACCTTGTCTGGTCCTCCCAGCCCTATGTGGCTGCCCACTGACCATTGGCAGTGAACCATTGACCGTTTGAGTCTCCCACTGTATCCAGGAATAGTTGTTTTTTTTTTTTAAATGTGGTAAAAAAAAAAAAAAACACAAAATGAAATTTACTATCTTAATCGTTTTTAACTATGCATATTGGTTGTGTCAAGTATATTCACACTGTTGTACAACAAACCTCCAGAACTTTTTCATCCTGCAAAACTGAAAATCTGTACCCATTAAACAGCCCCCCGTTCCTGCTCCTTTCAGCCGCTGGCAGCCACCACTGTACTTTCTGTGAGTTTGACTGGTCCAGGTCCCATGTGTAAGTGGAATCATACAGTGTTCATCCTTTTGTGACTGACTTATTTCACTTAATGTAATGTCCTCCAGCTGCAGCCGTGTGGTAGCCTGTGACAGGATTTTCTTCCTCGGTTTTTTCTTTGTCCCTTCGGCGCAGCATGTGGGATCTTAGTTCTCTGACCAGGGATCAAACCCACGCCCCCTGCATTGGAAGGCAGAGTCTCAACCACTGGACCATTGGAGAAGCCCCGCCTTTGCTTCCTTTTTAAGGCCTGGAGACAATTCATTGTCTGAATAGACCATAGTTGTTCTATCTGTTCATCAGCAGGGGACACTTGAGTGGCTTCCACCTCTGGGCTGTTGGGAACATCCATAGTTTTTCACACCATCCTGGCTGTGCTGTTGGAAGGTTCTTGCACAATTGCGTCTCCGCAATTGTCCCCTTGTTCCGTAGGAGAAATGACCCAGGAAGGGACCTTTTGGCTCCCTGCACGTCCACCTCAGAGTCACTTAGGCTGCACTGTTATTGAATATTATAATTTGTTCTCTGTGGAGACAGCTATATGATTTGAAATTCAGATTCTGCCTCAGTTAAGGAGGTTGAGAAAGTTCATCTCCCTGGAGGGAGACAGGCTTCTCTTTACACCACTTATTACAGTCCTCGCATCCTCAGCGAAGCCCCAGCACCCCCTGAAAGGAAAGTGAAGAAACGCAAGCAGAGGGAGAGAGGCCCCAGGCGGGTGATGGCGGGTAGATGGGCGTTTGACTTCTGACTCTCGCGTTTCAGGGACACACGGAAGCCCACTGTCGCGCTGTCTGCTGTAGGTGAGTGACCGCCCACCTCCCTCCCCGGCAGCCTTCATTCCCCTCCTTCTACTGCTCCTACCCGAGCCCTGTGCCCTGCGCTCTGTCCACACTGCGTGGACCTTGACCCCGCTGCTCTCAGAAGTTCGAGTCAGGACTATAGAATGTGGTCAGGAACTTATGTCAGAGTTCAAGGGCAGGAACCACATGCTTTTCAAGCTATTTATTGTGGAAACTTTCAAAAGTGTGTAAAACAAGAAGAGAATGAATTGCCTTGTGTTCGTCATCCAGCTTAAACAACTGTCAACGTTCAGACAGTCTTCTGTCATCTTTCACCTCCACTCCCATCCCCTTCGGGATTATTTTTGAAGCAAATCCCAGGTGTCATATCATTTCATCAACAAATATTTCAGTGTTTTTTACAAGAGAGGACTCCTTTAAAAAAACACATAACCACAATACTATTAGCATACCTAAAAATATTAACAGTAGTTCTTTAATATCCTCAAGTATTTAAGCTGTATGTAAATTTTCTCAGTAGTTTCAGTAGATGTTGTTTGGTTTTTTGTTCTGCTTTTACAAAATTTTTGAATCAGAACCCAAATAAAGCTGGTGTTGGTAAAGTGGTTGATATATTTCTCATCTCTTTCAGTTGGTAGGTTTCTTCTCCCTTCCCCTTTTTTTGGTTTGTTTTTCTTTTCCTGCAGTTTCTTTATTGAGGAGACCAGGTGGTTTGTCCTGTGGTTTCCGCACAGTCTAGGTTATGCTGATTGTGTCCCGACAGTATCATTTAATATGGACTTGCTGAAACTTTGAAGTTGCCGTCTGATCTCCCCGTTTCCATCACCCTTTTGCAGTTGACTACTCTTGCAGTTCTGCACTGGGCTCGTTACAGAAGATTCTCACCACTTCCTGAGAGTTGAACTTGGGGATAGAAGTGTTTTACCTTGCTCCCCATGAAGAAGCCCAGTTATCAGGATTCTATTTTGATGTCCTTGATCAAAACAGATCATATCATCTGTCTCTTAAATCCTCCTTGTTTTGAATTTTCTTGGATCATTTGAATTTACATTTGATGTTTGCTCCAAAATGATTGCATGATTCTTTTTTTTTTCCCTACACCGCCACACCTCATCAGTTGAAGGCATTAAACATCACGAATCAATTAAGCAGTTGGTTTCTTCACTCTGTGAGGTTAGGGACCATGTTGTTCAGGGCTGCAGACCAGGGTCAACCTAAGTGCCTGCTTGGAGGAGATGCTCTGTGAGGGTTTGTTCCATGGATGTAGGACTCAAGCACCTGTGCCTCTGTGCTTAATGGTTTAATTGACCTGACTCCCACCCCCATGCATATACTTCTGATCTGAGGCGTATAATGACCCACAGACGTGGTGGCAGAGGACATCCAGCTGAAAGAAAGCACCAGCGGTCTGTGAATGTTCAGTCACCCATCCTTGAATTCGTTAGTTCTCCTGACAGATCTCTAAGTTAATTGGATTGTGGAGGACCTCTAAAAAGGAAGATTGTTCTTTTCTAAGTCCTTCTTAAGAAGCAGAGGTAGGAGACGTCTTTCCTTCCGGTACCTCAGTGAGGCTCCTCTGGTGGCGGAGCTGCCCTGGGGGGAAAGAGGCAAAGGCCTCTTGTGGACCTTTACCCAAAGCTGCTCTGGCTAACGTTCCCTGAGACGTGGAGCCGGAGGCTGCCGCTCCCTGGAGTCTGTGGTCCCCGTCTCTCTGTGAATGAATTGTTTCTGCCACGGAGCAGGAAGTCAGTAAGGGCATATCTGTGTGTCCTCCAGCGCCTTCTCTGATTCTGAGAGCTCCGGGGCCTTCATTTGATCTTGATGTCATGATCCTACAGGTTGAATTAGGAGATTCTCAGAATCCTTTGGGAGGCTTCATGTTCTGATAGACCACCTACTGGGAAAGGTATATTTTCTTGAAACTTGTTTTTTTTTTTTCTTTTAAAAATTTTTTCTTCTTTCTTTTCTTCCAGTTTTACTGAGATATAGTTGACACACAGCAGTGTATAAATTTAAGGTGTCCAGCATAATGATTTGACTTACAAAATAATGATCACAATAAATTTAATGCACATTCATCATCTCATATAGGCACAACATTAAAGAAATAGAAAAAAATTTTTTTCCTTGTGTCTTCAAACTCTTTGGTAACTCTGTCACACAGAAATGGAGCAGTCTTTTCTTATACTTCCTCCTCTAGCTGATACACTTTCTTGCAAAGAAACTGGGTCTCCTGAATAATATACCACCTTCCTCCAATTTTAGGGGTGTCCACCATTCATTCTTTTTTTTTTTCCCACCATTGATTCTTAGGTGACTTAAGGTGCCCTGTGTCTCAGGGAAAAAACACAACAAACAAAGAAGCAAACCAACAAATACTCTCACCAAAGCCAAGCAAGGCAAAAGTCTGGGCCTTACTCTATTTCCTGTTGGGTCCCAAGCCCTTGCTTTCTCTCTCATCCTTTCCAAATTCTTGGGTCAGGTTGCCTTCCAAAGCCCTGGATCCACTGTGGTGTCCCCAAGTGATAAACACCCACCCGAAGAGAGAGGGTGTCAAAGCAGAAATGTCATGTGTTGTCTGAGCAACAACAAGAAGAGGTGGAAAGAGTCATCATGTTGTTCTGGTTTAACGTAATTAATGTGATTATTTTAAGAGTTAGCTAGAAGTGCTGCTATGTCCCAGTTTTCCACCTGTCTCAGCCCCTTCTGGCATCTTCCAGTACCAGTATGCCCCCTCGCTTAAGTAGCTCTTTTGTCATTATTGTTCCCTCCGTGTATTGGCAGAGGACTGAGTTCCTGTCCCCACTCAGAGCCGCGTAATTGCTGATGGGGAGACAGGAGAAGGGGTGGGGAGCACGTAACTTTCTGAGGGCAGAATTGGGTAACACTGGGGCTCAGTCTTCAGCTGAGCTTCAGCTGGAGGCTGTGTTTTTCCAAGACTGCCCCTCCTCCCAAAACAAATACAGAATGAGAAGGTGCAGGCTTTGATCTGAGGCTCATGATCGCAAGCTTGGTGTTGGAGAGGATGAAGGGTGGGTTGTGCGATGAGTCAGTTACCATCCAACAGAGCTGGGCTGGACTGCTTAAGCAGCTACATTTCCTGGGCTTCCCTGGTGGTTCAGTGGCAAAGAATCTGCCTGCCAACCCAGGAGACATGGGTTTGATCCCTGGTCTGCGAAGATCCTGTATGTCATGGAGCAATGAAGCCTTTGCGCTGCAACTATTCAGCCTGTGCTCTAGGGCCCAGAAGTCACAACTTCTGAGCCCATGTACTACAACTACTGGGGCCTGGGCGTCCCAGCGCCTGCGCTCTGCCGTAAGAGAAGACACTGCCCCGAGAAGCCCACGCAGCAACGGAGACCCAAGCTTATGCTAAGTCGCTTCAGTTGTGTCTGACTCTCTTCAACCTTATGGACCATAACCCTCCAGGCTCCTCTGTCCGTGGGATTCTCCAGGCAAGAAAATTGGATTGGGTTAACATTTCCTCCTCCAGGGGACTTCCTGACCCAGGGATTGAACCCACGTCTCTTAGGTCTCCTGCACTGGGAGGCGGGTTCTTTACCACTAGCAACACCTGGGAAGCCCCCAGCATAGCCGAAAATAAAAATAAGTAAAATTTAAAAATAAATATTTAAAAGTAAGTTTTAAAAAAAAGGAACTACATTTCCCTATTGATTCTACTCAGGTAGCCTGAAGTTTTTTTTTTTCCTTAGTGAGATTATTTCCTCAATTAGGTGACTTCTGATCCTGTTCCCATGTGTTAAATCATTTATTTTTTTGGCTTCATTTTCTCTCTCATTGTGGAGCTGATGCAGTCATAGAAGCTTGAAAAGTTCTGTTCTTATTCATCCAGAACTCATTATCCAGCTCCCCTGGATAAGCTGAAGGCGTTGAGGGCAACAGCTTTCTTCCCTTGATTTTGCTTTGCAGCGGGTGCCTCACAGGTCAAATGGAATAAGAAAAACGCTAATTGCCTTGCCACCAGTCATGATGGGGATGTACGGATATGGGACAAGCGGGTAAGTGATCTCTTTTTCCCCCAGGAGAATATGAAGAGGATGTTGGGAGCAGCAGGACTTAACTTGAGAGTCCAGGGTACTTTGGGCAGCATAGTTAATTGCCATGTTAAGATCCTAGTACCAAATGACATTTGCTGCCTGACCAAATTGGTGTTGAAGCATGTAGGGGAGTGAGACATTGTGATCACAGGTTAAGAAAATGAACTTGGCCTGACCTAAGCCACAGTGCCATTTTGCTACCTCCTGATTATATCAGGCGAACCACAAACTTTTCCAAGCCTCAGTTTCCTTATCTTCGGAATAAAGTGGTAATAGTGGGTGTATCACTGAGGAGGTCAAGCCTGGGGAACCAGACACTGTTCTAGAATGGTCATTGTGCTTCTTATCCCTGCCACAGATTGCAGAGGGAAAATTCACTGTTGTAGAACACACACTATCCTGATTTGAGTCACTGGGGTGGGTACTGAGTATGCTCAAATCTTCCCTTAGGAGTCTAGCTGTTGGGACTTCCCTGGAAGTCCAGTGGTTAAGACTCTGCACTTCCACTGCAGGGGACACAGGTTCAATCCCTGGTCAGGGAACTAAGATCCCTGCTACGGTGGTGTGGGCAAAAATTAAAAAAGAGGTCTAGCTGTCCTGTCAGTCTAAAAAGAGAGCCTGCAGATCCCTGCAGCAGCTCACAGTTCTGGGAGGCATGAAAGAGGTGTAGGGCTCTGGGCGTCTGCTGTCATGGCAAGCCTGTCATGCTGGCATCACGGAGAGGGTCTCTTGCCTGTGTAACTGCCAGATGGTGGGGTAAAAATGCAGAGGGCAGTCGACTTACACATGATCTGGAATGTAGATTCTGCTTCCTGCTCTGTGAAACGGAAGGCCTAGAGCTCCTGCCTTTGTGGGGAGGACCGACTGTCAGTTTTCCCGAAATTTGTTCTGTGATTGTCCCAGCTGGGATGCTGAGTGTCCAGTCTCAGCATTGCTTTTTGCTGCCCTGCTCCCTTCCTGTGCCAGCAGGGAATAAAGTCAGATGGGTGGGAGAGGAGACGGGAGTGAAGCAGAGACGGGGAGGCTGCGGGCTTGGGTGCCAGGACTTGCTGGGGAGTGGTGTGCTGGTCAAAGCCCTCGCCTTGGATGGCTCTTCGGTGACGAGGTGATTTTATAAGGAGAAGGATGGTGCATCTTCTGTGTGTTGCTTTGATATCTATCTCTTTGCTTCCGTCTGGTAATAGCCATGCTTCATCCCTCTTTATTTCTTCATTGGCAGTTGGTTTTATCCATGTTTGTTGCTGGCATAGCATTTAAGGGCCTCCCCAGTGGCTCAGTAGTAAGGAGTCTGCCTGCAGTGCTGGAGATGCAGGTTCGATCCCTGGGTCAGGAAGATCCCTGGGAGGCAAATGGCAGCCCACTCCAGTATTTTTGCCTGGGAAATCTGGACAGAGGAGCCTGGCTATATAGTCCACGGGGTCGCAAAGAGTCAGATATGACTTAGCGACTGAACAACAACAACAAAAATAGCATTTGAATATAAAAAATGGTTTAAATAAAATGTTTGATTAATTTGTAGTACATGCATATTTATTTGCCTTAAACTGTTTTCAGAACTATAGGCAAAATAAACAATGTGGTATTTAGCCATGAATCCAGGACCTGTTTTCCAAAACAGTGGCTGTGTTCCTTATTTTGTAAAAGTACACTGCTAAGCTGTTCCTTTATAGGTTTCTCTTTGGTCCACTCATAACCCTGACTTCCCTCAGCAAGTCTGTTATCTATTTTGTTTTAAGAGATTTAGCTTTTTTTTTTTTGGCTATTAATACTCAGGATTTCTGTTCATATGGATTGTAAAACTTGTTCGTTGTAATTTCACTTCTCTGGCACTTTTCTTTTTTTTTTTTTTCTGGCACTTGTCTAGTACCAAGCAGGATGTTGGCAGCAAGCATCACAGGCTTTAAAATGTGCAGTATCAGTGGTGATGTTGGATTTTCACTCAAGACTCATGAATGCTTAGTAACACTGCTGTTTCTTAGTGTTTATTATGTGCAGGCATTGTTCTAAAAACTTTATGTGTATTGATTCATTTCTCTTTGCCTTTAAAGTGGTTACAATTATTACCCCCATTCTGCAGCTGAGTAAATTGAGGCACAGTTTGTTGCCAAGATTTAAACTCAGGGAGGCTGGTTCTGGAGATTGTACTCTTAACCTTATAGACTATTGCTGATGACAGAAAGTAATACAAAAGAGAATATAAAAATCATTCATAGTCCTATTAGCTAGAGTCAAATACTAACGTTTTGGTATTTTCTTTTCTTATGCTTTTTTAAAAACATGGTTTATCATATCTTACACTTAGTTATACATACTTTTTTCATTTAACATTAAAATAAATTCATTTCCTCTATTATAATAAGCTCTTTCTAAGTATAACTTTAGTGGCTACATGAAATTGTATCAGATAGCTGTACAATAATTGATTCTAACGTTTACTTAATCCCCACTTATCAATCATTACGTTCCTGGTTTCCTAGGTGTTCCATATAGCACCAAGATGAATATCTTTTGTGCCTAAAACTTTCTGTGAATTTAGAGTAGTCCCTTAAGAAAGGAAAAATTTTAAGCATCTTGATGAAAATTGTCAAATTTCTTTTTCCCAGAAAAGAGTATACTATTTCATATGTATACCAACAGTGACAAATGCTGCCTCACTACGTTGAATATCATTTCCAAGTATCTTCTAATTTGATTGCTTAAAAAATTCTTTTATGTGTTAATGTATATTTCTGAGGTTTCCTTCTGAATTTGTTTTGTATGTACTTGGTAATCACATACTGTTTTCTTTTGTGATGTGTACTCATTCTCTTTAGTAGGAGTCTTAGGGCTTGATCACTTTAAGCTTGGTGGTTTTCAGATAGAGTTTATCCCCTATGACAAGCTAGTGGTTACCACTGGGAGCAGGAAGGAGAGGAAGGGCAATTTAGGGGCAGGAGTTAAGAGGTACAAACTATTATGTATAAAATAAGCTATAATACTGTGTTATTGTGCAACATGGGAAATATAATGAATATTTTATAATAGCTGAAAATGGACTATAATCTTTAAAAGTTGTGAGTCACTATATTGTATACCTGTAACTTGTATAATATTGTACAACAACTATACTTCAATTAAAAAAAAAAGCTTGATGGTGTTACCCCAGGATGGGGGTGGGTCTGTTTGGACGTCACAGTTCACTCTGTGGGAGATTGTGAGAAGGGGAGCCAGAATCGCAGACCCTGGCACCGCAGGGATGACGCACCCCCTGCCTTCTTTAAGGCCATGCCTGGGCCCGGAGCAGAAGATGATTAGACTCACAGGCCGGTGTTCCGAGCATGTGTGAGGGAGAGCTGGCAAAGTCTTGTTGTTGTTTCATTTGTTTTAGACAAAGCAAAATGGAGTTTAAGAACAGAGATAGCCTCTGAGAATTGTTTTTTTTTTTTTTTTTTTGGCTGTGCTGTGCTGCATGTGGGATCTTAGTTCCCCGAGCAGGGTTCGAACCCCTCCTCCCTGCCGTGGAGGCATGGAGCCCTGGACCAGCAGGGAGTTCCTCTGGGAGTGTCTTTGTATCCCCCCCCAGGAGACCGGGATAGGCTGTGTCCAGCTCAGGTGGGCGCGCTGAGTCCTCTGTAAAGTGCTGACTCTGGTTGGTGGTCCTGTTGCAGAAACCCAGCACGGCGGTGGAGTACCTCGCGGCACACCTCTCTAAGATCCACGGCCTGGACTGGCACCCGGACAGCGAGCACATCCTTGCTACCTCCAGTCAAGACAACTCCGTCAAGGTGAGCGGTGCCCCTGGGGCAGGGTGGGGAGCGTGTTTGGGGGGCACCAGGGGTTTGCGAGCATTGCCTTCGGAAGGAAAGCTGCAGCCAGTTAGCATGACGTGTGTTTCAGGGGCGCCTGTTCTTCTCGGGGAGCTGGGCAGGTCCTCTGGTGATGTGGACCAGTGGAGTGATGTAGTAGCACATATCTGACTGGGTGCCTATGTTTGTTTGGAGGCTTTTCTTTCTGTTTGTGAAAGGAAGTCAGAGACAAAAACATTGAGAAAGGACAAGAAGTTTACTCGCCAAGATGTGGCCAGGAAGTCCCATTTCTGAAGGACTGGCTCATCAAAATAACACAACAGATACCCAAGTAAAGGAGAAAAACCCACACAGTCATTAAAGTTACCAAGTTGACCATTAGTCTGGGTGAAAAAACAGCAGTTTTCACACATGATTATCATATCTGCAAAAGTTAAGATGTTTTTGGTCATCCACATTGCACAAGTCAGGGATGGAGTTATTTTATTAGAAATTCTCTAACTAAAGGGTCCCCAGCCTCTGGGATCTAATGCCTGATGATTTGAGGTGGAGCTGATGTAATAATAATAGATATAAAGTGCACAACAAATATAATGCACTTGAATCATTTCAAAACTACCACCTCCAGGTTCATGGAAAAATTGTCTTCCATGAAACTGGTCCCTGGTGCCAAAAAGGTTGGGACTGCTACTCTAACTTGCAGGAAATGCTCAAGGACTTTCGTATGTCAATGAGCTTATTATTCTTGGTTTCTCTCAGAGTGCAGTGTTTCTTGTTTGTTCTCTGACTTTGGAATGTGATATGCACCCTTGTTCGAAAGGATGCAGGGCACGGAGTTTCTCCTTGTGGTCGGGTCTCTGCCTGGAAGGACAAAGATTTGACCGCAGATGTTTGCTTAGCAATTTTGTGATTCGCTTCAGCAATGTAATTCTTTATTTTATTTACACAGGCATGTACAACTTTTTGGTATGGTTAGCAAAGCTAGAGTCATACACTCAGCCTTAAAAGTTAACTTCCGTCTGGAGGTTTGTAAATCCCCTGGAGTTGTAATTTACATTTATGTGCCCAGAGTAGTTTTTTTATTTGTTTGTTTTGGGCTTAAGTTTTTGTCCCCATAACCTGATCAGCTTGTTTCCCAAGTTCAGGAACCAGAAACCAACTGATTCAACTCCTCCTCTTTATTTGAGGTCTCCAAATTTGTAAGTATTCACTGGCAGCTTTATCACTGTTGAGGCTGGGATGCCATAGGTAATAAAGCAGATAGCAGGCCACTTTCCACGTGTGAAACACAGTCCTTATTCCTTTTAGTGGGCTTGTTGTTGTTCAGTCACTCAGTTGTGTCTGACCGACTCTTTGCGACCCCATGGACTACAGCATGCCAGGCTTCCCTGTCCTTCACTATCTCCTGGAGTTTGCTTAAACTCTTGTCCATTGAGTGAGTGATGGTATCCAACCATCTCATCCTCTGTCACCCCCTTCTCCTCCTGCCCTCAATTTCATGCCAGCATCAGGGTCTTTACCAATGAGTTGGCTCTTTGCATCAGTTGGCCAAAGTATTGGAGCTTCAGCTTCAGCGTCAATCCTTCCAGTAAATATTCAGGGTTGATTTCCTTTAGGATGGACTGGTTTGATCTCCTTGCTGTCCAAGGGACTCTCAAGAGTCTTCTCTAACACCACAATTCGAAAGCATCAGTTCTTTGGTGCTCAGCCTTCTTTATGGTCCAGCTCTCACATCAACACATAACTACTGGAAAAACCATAGCTTTGGTTATAGAGACTTTTGTGATGTTTCTGCTTTTTTTTTTTTTTTTAATGTTTCTGCTTTTTAATACATGGTCTAGGTTTGTCATAGCTTTGCTTCCAAGGAGCAAGTGTCTTTTAATTTCATGACTGCAGTCACTGTCCGCAGTGATTTTGGAGCTCAGGGAAATAAAATCTGTCACTGTTTCAACTTTTCCCCCTTCTATTTGCCTTTAGCTTATGAATTAAATGAGATTTTTGGCATAGTATTTGATTTTTTCCATATATCCTGGTAGGAAAGACAGTTTTTACTGAATGTATATAAATAACAATTATAAAAAGTGAAGCAGTTTAGAAGTGCTTGTAATAGTCAACCATTGTTTTTAGTATTTTGTTGTTAAGGCTCAATACATGCCATTTTCTCCTACATAATCATTTACTTAGTTTACCTGACAGTTTATTAGTTTCTAATTTATATGAATTTTTATTCTATTTTTTTTGTTGTGCATTCTCAGGAGTCTACTGGAACAAGATACCGTTAAATGAGTTTCACTTCACTTTGTAGATTGTAAACAGTAAAACTGTTGAATTGAGGGTTAGAGCTAGGCCAAGAAGGAAAAAAGGGGATTGGAGAGGATGGGATTAGAAAGGGACGGTAGGAGGTAATTCTTGTTTCTTCTGACAACCCTTTTTGCCAAAATTAAGTCCCATATTCAAAATAATATTGTTAAGATGTCATTTCTGTCTAAACTGTTTTTGGGTTTCTCACATGGGCACAGGGAGGCTATACTTGCTCCCTCAACTTATAAGCAGTCAGCGGTCACTACACTTCAGCTCCTGTTAGCATTAGTGTAGTGTGAGTAGCTCACTTGTGTCCAGGTCTTTGCGACCCCATGGATTGCAGCCTGCCAGGCTCCTCTGTCCATGGAATTCTCCAGGCAAGGAGACTGGAGTGTGTTGCCATTCCCTTCTCCAGGGAATCTTCCCAACCCAGGAATTGAATCTGGGTCTCCTGCATTGCAGGCAGAATCTTTACAGTCTGAGCCACCAGGGAAGCCCATCAGTATTGGGTTGGCCTAAAAGTTTGTTCAGGTTTTTCCGTAAGATGTTATAGAAAAACTCGAATAAACTTTTTTTGCGAACCCAATAGTTAAATTCCTCCATGTGGTGTACAGTGATGCAGGATGAAACAGTTGTCGCTTTTACCTTCCAACTGTGAAGGGGGTTTAATAGGCAGACTGACAGTGATCTGCCTCGAGAACTGATCCTCATGAAGTCTGTGTTTCTCCTATGTTTGAAAAGGAGCTCCATGTCACAGGAGCATGGCCCTGGGGGCTGACTCAAATGCACTGCTGAATCTATCTAAGAGGACAGAAAGCAAGGAGTTCAAAGGCTATGCTTCTTTCAATAGTTGAGGTTTGTTTTTGTTTTTTTAATGGCATTTATTTCACAAATTATTCTGCTTTCTTTCTTCCAGTTCTGGGATTACCGCCAGCCTCGGAAATACCTCAACATTCTCCCTTGCCAGGTGCCTGTCTGGAAGGCCAGATACACTGTGAGTGAGATGCCCTTCCTCTTGCTTGGAAAAATTATCTCGGTGTTCTGCACACGAGGGGCCAGTGACATTTTCTCTTATTTTCTTTGTGAGGTGGTTTTCTCCTTCTGTCTTGGTTTAGGGGTGGGACAAAGGTGGTAATGACAGAGTAAGAGCTGTTATCTATTTAAAACTTTGCCTTGGAACATTGGGTGAGACTCTGTACTAGCAGTGCTGGACTACCTGGGCTGGGTGCTGGGCAGAGCAAAGGTGGTCAGTAAGGGCGAAGAGGAGGGTGAGCTAGAGGCCTGAGAGGCTGGAGGTCAGTGAATTGTGCTGGAAGGAACTCTGGCTTTAGATCCAGAAGACCTGGGTTTAGGGCCCAGCCATCCCATTTAATTTTTTTCCAGCTTTATTGAGATATAATTGACATATCACATGGTGTAAGTTCAAGTTAGGCAACACGTTGACATGTTATATTTGTGTATTGCCAAACAGTTATCACTATAATACCACTATATATAATATGCTATAATATAGCATTTATACTACTATGCTATATAAATGCTATACCACTATAGCATTTATTAACACTTCCATATCTTAACATAATTACCCTTTCTTTTCTGTGATAAGAACATTGAAGGTCATATTCTCTTGCACCTCTCAAGTATACCATGTGGTGTTATTGACCATAACCATCATGCTACATTAGATCCCCAGAGCTCATTCATCTTACAACCAGAAGTTTGTATCCTTTGACCAGCATCTCCCTGTTTCTTCCACTTCCCAGCCCTTGGTAACCACCATTCAACTCTCCGTCTCTCTGAGTTCTGCTTTTTAGATTCTCCACATAAATAATACCATGTAGTATTTGTCTTCTCTTTCTGGCTCGTTTAACTTAGCATAATGCCCTCAAGGTCTATCCGTGTTGTGACAAATGGCAGGATTTCCTTCTTTCTCATGGCTGAATAATATTCCACTGTGAACATACCCTGTTTTTATCCATTGACGAACAATAGGTTGTTTCTATATCTTGGCTTTTGTGAATAATGCTGCAATGAGCTGTTTAATATTTGTGTGGCTTTGGACAAGCCACTTGATGTTTTTTGAGTAATAACTTCCTTCTCTGTCAAATGTGAATAGTTTTTAATATGCCTTGCTCTTTTTTTTTTTTTTTAATTGTGATAAAATTCACTATTCTTTAGTGTCCAGTTCGGTGTCATTTACTACAAGTACAGTATGCTCTCTCTTTGAAAAAAGCCACGTATGAAAAAGTATAAACCATAGAATGCTGCAAATATAGTGTGTAGGCTCTTATCAAACTTCCATCTTTTTTGCCACATTGATTGCTGCTGATCAGAGATGATATATTTCCTTCAGTGTCAACTTGAAAGGGAGCCCAGGGGTGAGTAAAGGTTCCTTTATACATGAGACTGTTCCCTGGGGTGTCGTGGAGTGCAGAAGGTAATTGGGATATTAACTGACCTTCACATCTGGGAGCACTTGGGAAGAAGTCAGACGTTGTTCTCGTGAATTGAAATACTTCTCTGGATTAATACATTTGCTTTAAAAAATAAACAGGAAAGTTCAGAGTGCTGCCAGGAGAGCAGGCGAAGATAAATATGCTCTTAGGTGGCTGTGGTTTATTCCTTAAAGAACGGAGTCTGCATATCAACCAAATGGGCCTCTTAGCTACTGCACAGATTGGGTGTTGATAAGTGGGATGTGTTAGTTCTGAAACTGAAAGGTTTTCCTTTGAAATGGGTTTCTCTGGTAGCTCTGATGGTAAAGAATCTGCCTGCAGTGCAGGAGACCAGGGTCCGATCCCTGGGTTTGGAAGATCCCCTGGAAAAGGGAATGGCAACCCACTCCAGTATTCTTGCCTGGAGAATTCCATGGACAGAGGAGCCTGGCAGGCTGCAGCCCATGGGGTCGCAAAGAGCTGGACATGACCAAGCCATTGACCCTCAATTCTTTTGAAAAACTGTAGTCTTGGGGGCCGTGGGAAGGTGCTGCTTCACATGTACGGAGTGCTTCTGGTACATTTCCACAAGGCAGGGCTGTTTGCTGTCCGGAGTCACCTGCAGGGTGCCTTGTACCCTCATTCCAGGAAAGCACTCAGTAACTCTCAGGGGGTCTTGTGAGAGGAGCTAGGGTGTGAAACAGTGTGTTCCAGGGTGCAACCTCCAGAGCCATTTGCTTATTTTACATTAAAAAACATTAACTTTATCTTTTACTTGCTGTGGTCCTTTCCTTCAGTAAAGAAAGAAAAGAGAAGAAAAGCAAACGAAAAGTAGACATTAACTTACGGTATTTGGAAAAATGTTCCCCAGGTGGGTTGGGGCCTGCCATCATCTAATTTGTTTAAGTTAGGTGAGAACTCCAACTTGGGTAAGTCAAGACTCAGCGGATTCCCCCTGGAATGATGCCTGCTCTTCCCTTTCTTGTCGCAGCCTTTCAGCAATGGATTGGTGACTGTGATGGTTCCCCAACTGCGGAGGGAGAACAGCCTGCTTTTGTGGAATGTCTTTGACTTGAACACCCCGGTCCATACCTTCGTGGGCCACGATGACGTGGTGCTGGAGTTCCAATGGAGGAAACAGAAGGAAGGTGGGTGGGAGAGAGACCGCTGACCAGTTTCCTCCAGCTCTCGTCAGGGTGGGCTGCATGATCGAAGGGGAGGATGTGGAAACAGGGCTGGCTTCGGAGTGGGAGTCAGGGTTCCCCTGCCTTTAATTGTAGATGGGTGATAGGGTGTGGGGCTGCGATTCTGCCCCAGGCGCATCTTCTTCTTTTGTGTTCTGTGCAGTCTCTCTCCTGCCTGGAAGGGGCTTCTAAGAGGTTGGTAGCTTTGCTGTTGGGTTACTTCTAGAGCTGAAAAACCCCGGGGTCACCACACTCTGAAAACCCTGGCTGTTGCACCTTCCCCCTGTGTTGATGAGGGAGATGCAAAGTCATCATCAGTACCACCCACCACATATTTCCAGTTCCCTTCACAAACACAGAGGGCTGTTTCACCTCCCATCCCCTTGAAGACAGGTTTGGCCATGTGACCCGCTTGGCTCCTGAAACATGAACAGAAGTGATGCAATCTCTTCTGGGCAGAGGCAGTAACGGCCAGTGTGCAGTTACTCTCTTCTGCCTCTGCCGAGGCACGTGGTTAGTTTAGCTGCAGCCTCCCTTGTCTTGAGATCTACTGCCACGCTCTCTAAATGTTCTCCAGACAGGTAAATTTTGTGGTAAATTTCGTGGCCTTCCTGTGTCACAGAAGGAAAGCCCCAGGCAGTGGAGTGGTGTGACTTGTCCAGAGTCCAGGAGAGGTCTTTAGTGGACCTGGGATTAGAGCAGACATCTTATCCCAACTTGTTTGTGACCCTCACAAGCCTCTCCCAGGATTGTTTTTGAAAGGACTTTTTTGATGATCCTCTTGATTTTCCCATCTTCATTTCTATAAATCTCTCCTGCTTCTAGAAACGTGAGGCTGCTTGGTCTCTATCCCATCAATTTCCGTGCTTGACTTCAGCTTTCAACACATTCTCTTGCACTTTGCCATAGAAAAGAGATGAGAGTTTCCCCGTGATCTGACAGGGGGAGGTTGGCCTGTAGTTTTGGATTGCAATAAAAAGTATTTAACATCCCATTCTCAGTTGTCTGTGTCATCTATGAGTTGGCAGGGTGAATTGTATAAACTGGGGCTGTTCTAGCCAGTAGTGAAATTTTGAGTACAAGTTATAGGTTTTTTTTTAAACTCCTTTTATTGTGAGATAAATCATGTATAAAATTACATAAAATATGTACAGTTTATTAAGTGAAAATCTGAGTAACTACCACCAAGGTCAAGAAAGAGAACATTGTTAGAACTCAGAAACTTCCTGAGCACAATTCTTTCCCTTCCCTAGAGGTAAACACTGTCCTAACATTTACAATATGACTTCTGTTATCTTGTTTATAGTTTTACTACCCATTTCTGCATCCTTAAAAATAGTTTAGGTTTATTTGTTTTTGAACCTTTTATAAATGTAATCATCCTTCATGCATTCTTATATTTTCTTTCTTTCTCAACCTAATGATGTTCCATTTTATTTTTGTTGCCATATCCTCTTAGTCATTTTTTTATTGGCCCACCTCAGACTTTGATTTTGGTTTTCAATGTGGTCACGGAGCTCTCAGAGGTAGGAAGAGAATCAGGATGTTGTGGTCCACGGAAAAGGATGCTTCATGAAGGAAGCGGACGGAGGTCATTGGTTTCAGGTTCTGCTAAAGGATCTCCATGCAGAATAAGAAAGAAGCACCTAGTTGTGTAAGTAGGTATAAATAGGAAGCCATATATGAGCATTAAGAGAACAGTTCCAAAGGCACATTGAAGAGGGAAGCCTGATTATAAGACAGCAGGAACAGAGGCAGCAGGAACTGCTTTTGTGAATGAGGTTGCCTCAGAAGCAAGGAGTAGACTAAGCTCACTGGCAGAGACTGCTTCCTTCTTGATATGAAGGCAAGGGGAAGATGAAAAAAGGGAGTATATAGGAAAGCAAAGGTCTTTTGAAAATGGGAGGGAATAGGGCCAAAGGCCCAAGTAGAAGAATTGGATTTAGAAAGGAATTAGGCATAACTTTTCTTCAAAATCAGAGACATGAAAAGAGACTGGAGAGGACCTCCCTGGGGCTCCAGTAGTTAAGACCGTGCTTCCAAAGCAGGGGGCTCAAGTTCAGTCCCTGGTCAGGGAACTAAGATCCCACATGCCTCGCGGCTTGCCCAGAAAAAAAGAAAAGAGGCTGGATGTAGAGTCAGAAAATTGTTGCTATGAACATGGGGTGGATGGTGGGAGTTAGGACAGGCAGTAGCTCAGAATACTTGCTGTCTTGCTTGTTGAGCACAGGAATGTATTAAAACATTGAGTGAAGGCTTGGGTGAAGGCAGTGACAAAGAGAAGGCACTTTTTTTGGTAAACTTTTATTTTTGTATTGAAGTATACCTGATTAACAATGTTGTAACAGTTTCAGGAGGACAGCAAAGGGACATACATATACAAGTATCTGTTCTCCGTTAAACTCCTCTCCCACCCAGGCTGGATTTGAGCAGAGTTCTCTCTCCGTTAAACTCCTCTCCCACCCAGGCTGGATTTGAGCAGAGTTCTCTGTGCTATACGACAGGTCCTGTTGGTCACTCGTCTCAAATACAGCAGTGTGTGCATGTCATCCCAAACTCCCTAACCATCCCTTCCCCGCACCCCAGAGAAGGAACTCACTGTTCTCTGTTGCCTCTGTTTCCCCATGCATTCCCCAAAATGAGGGAATCGGATGAAATTATTTCTAGGTTGTTTACTCTCTGAAGATGACCATAAAGAAGATTCTGGATACTACAGAATTACCTAGAAATGTCCTGATCTTTCATAAAGCTCTTTCAGAAATCACCTTGAACCTTATTAGAGTAATTTCCCTTTGACTATCCCTGTTGTATGGAAATACAATTCAGTTGAGAAATGGCAACCCACTCCAATACCCTTGCCTGAAAAATCCCATGGACGGAGAAGCCTGGTAGGCTACAGTCCATGGGGTCGCAAAGAGTCAGACATGACTGAGCAACTTCACTTTAAGACTATTAGAGATCGATTATTCCTTTTATAACGAGATGTGTCTTTACCAAAAAATTCTTTTAAACAGAAAGATGTCATAATTCATTTGAAGCAATAGATTTTACAGACAGCCTACTCATCCCCAGCTCCTCTGGAACAGAAAAGGAAGAACATTTGTGGAGGTGAAAGTTCAGTGAGACATTAAATTCTAGCATCACTCTTCACCTGCTAATTTGCCAGCTTTTATTTCACTTCATTTAAGGTTCTGCTCAAATGTGACTTCCTAGGAGAAGTCCTGTCTGAAAATAGCTCCCCTGTCAGCCTCTATCCATTTATCCCACAGTGTTTTTTTAACAACACTATCACTACCGGACATGCTATTGTATGTTTGTCTATTTCCACCATTGGAATGTGAGATCTGTAAAGACAGAGATTCTTGATTCATATTGTAGTCCTAGTACTTAGAACAGTGCCTGGCATATAGGAGGTGTTCCATAAGTATTTGTTAAATGGATGAATGAATGAATGAATGAATCGCCCTCCCTCTCAACCTGTAACAAATTTGATGTTGAATGCATAAACAACAGGATTCTTATCTGGTGATTTCCAGGGTCCAAGGACTACCAGCTGGTTACGTGGTCACGGGATCAGACCTTGAGAATGTGGCGGGTGGATTCCCAGATGCAAAGGGTATGTATTCAATGCTGTTGTGAAAGAACGTTAACTGGATACGCCAGAAACTTAAAAGATTGGGTAGTTGCAGAAGTTAGAGGATACGTGATAGACATTTAATATGTACTGGCTGGTTGGCCAGGTGGCTGGGGTTTGCTACACTGAGGCTTTGAGGTCTTCAGGAGCCAACTTCAGTATCAGATCTTCAAGGATGCAAAGCCGCTGAATGTTTTTCCTCTTGCCCTGGTCTAAGATAGTGTGGGTTAGAGTACTGAGAAGGTGGTCTGGGGGCATTGTTTCTTTCTCTCACAAATGGGCTAGGAAATCTGCCCTGGCACAGGGCAGAGTCCTCAACATTCATCAGCAACACCTGTTATGTGGAGCCCTTTCCATTTGTGCCCCATAAATTGTATCTGTGCTTATATGAAGCACCGTGGTCCCAGTTGTAAACTGCTTTCGTGTCCATCACTTTGCTCTGCCCCATTATGGGGTCCTGTCTTCTCATCCAGTGGCAAAATTCCTTGAAGGTGGTAATGGTGTCTCACTTATATCGCATCTCACACAGTGCTCTGTACACAGTGGATAGAAAATGCCGAGACAGATTTGCTAAACTGCTTAGTACCAAGTCACTCTTGAGCATTTTGGTCAAACATCATCACCGTACTGCTGTTTAATTTTTTTTTCCTCCAGAAAGTACCATTTGCTTCAAATGCTTTTAAGTTATATTTTTGCTCTTGGCTGGTTTGATAACTCCATCAAAGCTTGAAGTTTAAAAGGTTTTCTGAGATTTTCAAAAACTATGAACCTGATAAAACATTTTCTGGGGTAGAATAATAGTCTGTTTTCCTGTGTGTTTAAGTCAGGGAGAGTTGGGGATGGGCAAAACCCATTTTGATTATATCCGTTTGACATTTTCCCCTTTGTGATTTTCGTTTTTGGAGTCAGAACTCAGCCAAACACGATGATCCTTTCTACTGGCTTCTCTAGACCCAGATCCTCTCCCCTCTGTTGCAGCTTTGTGCCAATGACATCTTAGATGGTGTTGATGAATTCATTGACAGCATTGCCCTTCTCCCGGAACCAGAGAAGATCCTTCACACTCAGGACACAGACCACCAGCACAACTCCAGCCATGGGGAGGAAGAAGGTAATTGTTCACACTGATGTTCTAGGTATGGTGCCCCTGTCTGCATCTCTGAGTTGTGGTAGATACCCCAGAACTGCTCTCTGAATCCATTTCAGAAATGTTTTCCAACAAGTGACCCTGTCTCTCCTGCTAGTCTTAAAGGAAGACCCCCTAAGCAGTCTCCTGGAGGAGAAGAAATCAGAGCAGCTGGGCCTGCCTCAGACTCTGCAGCAGGAGTTCTCTCTGATCAACGTGCAGATCCGCAATGTGAACGTGGAGGTGCTCAGGTTTTGTGTCTCTCACACTTGCGGTTGGTGGCCGAGGGGACTGTTTCAGCCATGATTTGGGCTAGCAAATGGCTTTTCTGCTTTAACAGGGAAGTCTCTGTCCTTGCTTACTTGTTTCCTAGGTTTTGTAAAGAAATAATTAACTGTTAACTGTTAGTTGTTCGGTTGTGTCTGACTCTTAGCAACCCCGTGGACTGTAGCTCACCAGACTTCTGTGTCCATGGAATTTTCCAGGCAAGAATACTGGAGTGGGTTGCCATTTCCTAGTCCAGGGGATCTTCCCAACCCAGGGATCGAACCCCCGTCTCTTGTGTCTGCTGCATTGGCAGGTGGATTCTTTACCACTAGCGCCACCAGGGAAGCCATTCCCATCTATTCTAAAGAAAGAAATATTTTAGAAATACAAGTTTTTTTTCCCCTTTACGCTGTTGTTCTCTCATAAGATGAACTAAGGGATAAACGGATGCTCATATGTCTTAAAATCTCCTTAGACGCTCCAGCACTTCATTTGACCCTTTGTGAAGGTGCTCAGATCCAGGAAGGTTTAGTGTTTTGGTGGAGGCTGCTGGTGAAGTTAATGGCAGGGCTGAGTTTGGAAACCAGCCTCCTTATTCTCCAAGGTTCTTTGTGCTTGCCTTATCAGTTGCTTATTTCCTTGGTGGTTTAGATTCATAGTAAGAAGGTGAACCAGCCTCTTTGTTCATTTAACTTGGAGAGGTTTATTTACATTTTTCCTTTAGGGCAGGTATACACTTGGCTTCAGAGAATTGAATCTCTGTGAGGGAGTTTTAAAACTTAATGAGTTTTGCTTTTGCCCAGATTCCATTAACAGTAGCCCTGGGTCTGCGCACTTACATAGTTGTCTCCTTTGGCCTTTAAAACAGCTCTAAAGTAAGTGGTCTTACCCCCATTTTACAGACGAGGAAACAGAGACACTAAGAAATGAAATAACTTGTCCGAGGTGAGCAGGTATTTGAACCTGAGTCTCCAGGTTCCCCGCACGTGTGACTCTTTTCACTGTCCCCCAGTTGCCGTCTCTGTTTGGCACTACAAGAAATCAAAAGAGGTAACGGACTCCTTGGTTGATTGGTTATCTCTGTCAACTCAGTTTCTGTCCCCTCTGTCCCAGCTGAGAACAGTTGGGCTATCCAGTGATCTAGTCCAAGAAGGAGATTTTGATTCCTTTCCCAGGACTGCTTTTTAAAAGTTATTGGAAGTGACTTCCCTGGTGGCCTAGTGGTTAAGACCCTGTGCTTCTGCCGTGATGGGCACAGGTTCGATCCCTGGTTGGGGAACTAAGATCCCACATGCTGCAAGGCACAGCCATAGAAGAATATAAAATAAAACAGAATAAAATCACATACCACAAAATTCACCCTTTTAAAGTGTATAATTTAGTGGTTCTTTGTACATTTACAAACCCATGATTTACAAATCATTACCACTGCTACTTTCAGAGCATTTTTCATCATCGTCAGAGAAATCCTACATCCCTTAGCATCTTCCTGTTTCCTTTCTCCCCAGCGCCTGCCTGATAAGACACTCATCTTTTTTCAGTCTCTATGGATTTTCCCAGGAGTGCTTTTAACTTGAGTCAGGTTTTTAATATCTTCCTGCTTTATTTTCCCATCTCAAAATAAATATAACACGTTTCAGCCTATCTCACAGCTTCCAGATAAAGCTTTTCTAAGTCAAAACACTTTGAGCTTATTAAATCAGTGCTAAAATTAAAAATCCATTTTGAAAATGAGTTGTCCACATCTTCGCTATTCATTTGTCTTGAGAGACTCTCTCCCTTGATTCTGTTACCAGCAACCTAGAGCACTCCGTTGCCTTATTTAAACCTGTTTGCCTCTGCAGCCCCTTTGCAGTTCCTGTCTAAAGCAGCTCTTGACTTGTACCCCACAGATGGACGCAGCAGACAGGAGCTGCACAGTGTCCGTGCACTGTAGCAGCCACCGCGTCAAGATGCTGGTGAAGTTCCCCGCGCAGTACCCAAACCACGCAGCCCCCTCCTTCCAGTTCATCAACCCCACCACCATCACATCCACCATGAAAGCGAAGCTGCTCAAGGTGGGCCTCTGTGTTTGCAAGTTCTCCTTGATGCCATCAGGGTCTGAGTTGAGTAGTAAAGTTGAATGAAAACACCTTTGTTAAGATTTGGTCGTCATCTGTCCTTCCTCATGTCAGTGTTAACAGTTGTGTTCGTTTTGTGTAGAAAATCCCAAGTGCTGTTTCTTAATCTCTTTGGGTCATGGAACTACCCCCCTTTGGAAGTCTGATGAAAATCATAGACCCTTTTGCAGAAAAACTGGCACAGATGTTACATGTAACTTCAGAAACAGTGCATGTAAATAATAGGCAGTTCTGTAATTGCATATAATCTGCTCACAGATCTCATTAAACCTATGAGATCCCAGGTTAATATGATACGACTTCATTTATTTGGAAACTATAGGCAAAATGTATTCTGAAGCTACAAGATAATTTCTAATCAGAAGAAAAAGTATTTAAGGTCATTAAAAAAATCTGTTCCATAAGAGGAGAGGTGGCCACGTAAAGTGAGGCTGACTTGCTGGACAAGTTGGGACAAGTTAGGTGGGGTATATGATATGACTGTGGTGCCTGAATGAAGGGGAATAGCCTTGTTGCAGTAGGGGGGACCCCTTCCAGGGCCTGAAACCGGGCTCTTGTCTAACGCTCGGAAATGAATTGTCCGAGGAGACACGTGCTGACAAAGCAAGAGGTTTTATTGGGAAGGGACACCCGGGCGGAGAGCAGGAAGATAAGGGAACCCAGGAAAACTGCTCTGCTACATGACTTGCAGTCTTGGTTTTATGGTGATGGGATTCGTTTCTGGGTTGTCTTTAGCCAATCGTTCTGACTCAGAGTCCTTCCTGGTGGTGCCTGCCTTGTTCAGCCAAGATGGATGCAGCGAGAAGGATTCTGGGAGGTGGTCGGACATGTGGTGTCTCCTTTTGACCTTTCTTGCACTCTTCCAGTTGCCGGTGGCTTATTAGTTCCGTGTTCCTTACCAGGACCTCCTGTCATAAAACTAATAAAAATAAATGAAAAAAAAAAAACCTTAAAAAAAAATAATAAAGTAAAAGGTTTAATTCTGAAAAAAAAAAAGGAAAAAAAAAAAAACAGCTCATGCAAATGGTTACTATGGTGCCTGACTGGGGTGGGCAGTTTCAGTCC
Source organism: Muntiacus reevesi (assembly GCF_963930625.1). Classification (NCBI taxonomy): domain Eukaryota; kingdom Metazoa; phylum Chordata; class Mammalia; order Artiodactyla; family Cervidae; genus Muntiacus; species Muntiacus reevesi. Next base: position 216,023,873 of record NC_089250.1, on the reverse strand, counting down.
GTGTGCTTCCCCCAACAGCCTGGCATTTCATCTTGACTGGGATAGGTTCAGAAACTTGATATGTCCGTGTGCTTCCCCTAACAGCCTGACATTTCATCTTGACCGGGATAGGTTCAGAAACTTGATGTGTCTGTGTGCTTCTCCTAACAGCCTGGCATTTCATCTTGACCAGGATAGGTTCAGAAACTTGATGTGTCCGTGTGCTTCTCCTAACAGCCTGGCATTTCATCTTGACCAGGATAGGTTCAGAAACTTGATGTGTCAGTTCACACAGAGCTGATCAAGTGGAATCCTCATAAAAATGCCCCTCAAGCTAGGATGATATGCTTTCTTCGATCTGAGCAGCATCATTATGTGAAATCAGTGAAATTGTCCTAATGACACCAGCTTGATCTGACTGCTGTTCATTTTTTGCCTAGTTCGTATTATACTCACTTGATTGTTCCATCTTCTTGGGGTATGATAGGTAACCAGGAAACTTTTTAAGCTTCGTAAGAGTCTCTGATATGCTAATTACTCAGGTTTTGTGATACTTGACATCTTGTCCTTGGAATCTGAATATTTTGTTGCCTCATTTGAACATATAAAAAAGAGATTTTTCTATTGGTATAAAAATGATAGGATAAGGAAGTGTTTTAAAGGTCTAGTTTGGTGGTATCCAATAGAAATGAATGTAGACTGCGTGTAATTTTCAATTTTCTAGTAGCCATCCTAAAAAAAGTAATAGGTAAATTAATTTCAATAATATTTTTATTTAATCTAGTATATCCAAGGTGTTATCATATCAGCATGTAAGCAATATAAAAATTATTGGGATAGCTTTCTTTTTTTTTCCTTTCTTATACTAAGTCTGCAGCTTTTTTGGTGTGAGTTTTGTGTTTGCGGCACATCTTGATCCAGACTGGCCAAGCACACTTCATGTGCTTTAGCCCCATGTGGGTAATGACTTCTGTGTTAGACAGTCCAGGTCCAATTTACATGCCTGTTTTCAGTATGTGTATGTCAATTTATACCTGTAACTGCTGCTAATTCGCTTCAGTTGTGTCAGACTCTCTGTGACCCCATAGACGGCAACCCACCAGACTCTGCCATCCCTGGGATTCTCCAGGCAAGAACACTGGAGTGGGTTGCCTTTTCCTTCTCCAATGCATGAAAGTGAAAAATGAAAGTGAAGTCGCTCAGTCGTGTCCGACTCTTAGCGACCCTGGACTGCAGCCTACCAGGCTCCTCCGATACCTATATCCTTCTCCGATACCTATAGCATGTACTTTAAAATGTTAGAGTTTATATTTTTAAAGGATCAAAAAAAAAGGTACTTTCTAATATTCACTAAAGTGACATCTGGGAATTCACTGGCAGTCGAATGGTTAGGACTCCATGCTATCACTGCCAAGGGCCTGGGTTCAGTCCCTGATTGGGGAACTAAATCCCACAAGCGGCAAGTGCAGCCAAAAAAAACCCCAAAAAAGATGGAATCTATTCCCTCTGTCATGTAGGTATCACTTTGAACAGTTTTCAGTTCATACTGAAGGATGTTACTTCTAAGTGGTACTAAGATTTCTCATGGAGGAGGGTGGGGTGGGGGAGAACCAAGGAGTAGAATTCACTATTAAGGAAGAATGGTCATTCTAATACAAGAAATGTGCCATCCCAAAGTCAGCCTGTGTGTGTGCCCTGGCAAAGGAAAGGGCTTCTGAAGGAGCACTCACAAAGGAGTCTTCTCTCTGAGCCTCTTAGACAGGTGGAAAGCAGCGTGTTGTGTTGGCAGCCTCAGACACAGCCACATTCTGGTCACCGAGCATCATCGGCTGCTTCCAGTGCTTCTCACAATAAAAGCAAATCAGGAGGAAGAATGTTGCTCTTCTTAACTGTGTATTGTGCCTTTTCTAGATCCTGAAAGACACCTCCCTGCAAAAAGTGAAACGCAACCAGAGCTGTTTGGAGCCCTGCCTGCGCCAGCTCGTCTCCTGCCTCGAGTCTTTTGTGGTGGGATCCTTGTTACCTAACCTCTGCCTGGGGCTTTTGTTTCCTTTCTCCTTCCTAAAGTCGTGGGCTCCCTGATCTTGTAATAATGCATCCTATTTTGTAATTCATCTTGAAGACCGATTATGGTTTTTAGTCTCTTTGACTTTCAAATTTCAGAACCAAGAAGACAGTGCTTCCAGCAACCCCTTCGCGCTCCCGAACTCTGTCACGCCGCCCCTACCAACATTTGCCCGGGTAACCACCGCCTACGGGTCCTACCAGGATGCCAATATTCCCTTTCCCAGGACGTCGGGGGCCAGGTTCTGTGGGGCAGGTAGCTCTTTTTTGGTTCTCTGATTCTAGATTTTGAGAGAAAGAATGTCTATATAAAAATTTCCATCAGAAAATTTTTCTTAATTTTCTGAGAACTCAAAAGATTTCCATCATAGTGTTATCTGAGCTGGATTGGCATTTGTAGACATATTCTAAGAATGTCTAGCAGAGTTATGGTCTTAACTTTTTTCCTTCTGATGAGTGTGTATTTGTGTCATGACTCAGAATATTGAGAATATATGTAGGAAATATAAAGCACCTGTAAAGACTTTTCCAAACCACGTACATCCTTGTCTCTCCTGGATCCTAGAGATTCTTTTGTGGGGGGTGGGGGGCGCTGCACTGGGTTTTCGTTGGAGTGCACTGGTGCTCTGGTTGTGGTGCCTGGGCTTAGCTGCCCCAAGGCATGTGGGATCTTAGTTCTCCAACCACCCACATCCCTTGCATTGGAAGGCAGGTTCTAACCCCTGGACCACTAGGAAAGGCCTGATCCTGGAGATTCTGATCTTTGTCTTAAGTACAGCTGCAGTCATGAGCCCATGCAACTTAAAATACTAAGTATTATCCTTCAAGTATGTTGAAGTAGACAAAAGATTAACCAGTACTCTCTTAGGATTTCCCACAATCAGCTTCATGGCCTTGATGTGCATGTGTGATGTCTCCTTACAGGGTACCTGGTGTATTTCACAAGGCCCATGACAATGCACCGAGCAGTCTCTCCTACTGAGCCTACCCCGAGGTGAGTGGGGGATGCAGGCATAAGCTTCATTCATGGGCCAGAAGTGAGCAGACATGTGGGAATTTGCTTTTGGACAGTTTGTGTTAGTTATCAGCAAGTGCTCATTATAAAATTTATTCCCAGAAGATTAAGGTTCATTAAACTGCACCTAAGATGAGATTTCTACTATTAAGTTACTACTGGGAGGAATTGCTTGATAAAAGCTGATAAAAGTGTGCTTGTCAAAACAAGGCAAATGCTGTTTTAGTGTGTTGTCCCCCTATTGCTAAAGTATTATCTGAACGTTAAATAATACTAGAAAAATAGCGAAAAAGATCATTTATGGTCCCATAACACTAATAGGGTAAAGTGTACCGTCTGGTGGCTCAGATGGTAAAGAATCTGTCTGCAGTGCAGGAGACCTGGGTCAATCCCTGGGTCAGGAAGATCCCCTGAAGAAGGAAATGAATGGTTACTCACTCCAGTATTCTTTTTTTTTTTTTTTTTTTTCACTCCAGTATTCTTGCCTGGAGAATTCTGTGGACAGAGGAGCCTGGTGGATATAGTCCATTGGGTCGAAAAGAATTGTACATGACTGAGCAGCTAACATTTTCACAGTTTTCTTTCAACTTTAATTGATCATTCCTAACATTACCACACATGTGTAGTGGATGTGCAGCCAGCCATCCCTAAAGTCAATCTATAACCTTGTCATTATACCAGAAAGAAACTTTGAATTCCTTAGGGGTCACCCTAGTTCCCAAGTCCCCCATTCCTCTAGCCTTGGGCAAACGCTTATCTACTTTCTCTCTATAAATTTGCCTAACTCTGGACAGTTCATATATATGGAATTATATATGTGTTCCTTTGTTACTGACTCTTTTTACTTCGTATATTTTTAAGGATCATACATGTTGTAACCTGTATCAGTTATTTCTTTTTATTGCCAAATAATATTCCATCACAGGTGTATATACCATATTGTATTTATACACTCAGACCAGTCAACAGACATTGGCATTGTTTCCACTGTTTGGCCATTACAAATAATGCTGCATGAACATTCTGTACAGATTTTTGTGTGGATATGTATTTTTTCATTTTTCTTAGATACATACTTGAGAGTTGAATGACTGTATCATATTGTAAATTTTTTTCTTAATTAATACACTTTATCTTTTAGAGCAGTTTTAGGTTCATAGCAAAGTTGAATGTAGAGAACACATACCTCTGACCCCATGCATTTACAACCACCCCCATACTAGTGGTTTTTTAACTTAATTATTATGCTGAAGTCTTTTGTTTCTGCAGTCTGATGGCCAGAATAACTTGGAAACACTCTTGCTACAAACACCTGGTTATACTGTATATGATATAATTAGCAAACTTAATAATGAATAGCTAAGCTAACAAGAAAGAAAGTTCATGAGCAGATGATACTGCTGTCCTGGGAGTTTGCCTGTCTCTGCAGTAACCCAGGCAGATGAGAAATTGGCCCCACAAGAACTGGGAGTTAAATGCCAGAGAAGCCCCTCCATGACACTAGGTTCGTTATTCCAAAGGTTGGACTAGAAAACAAGTGCCTACTCTTAAAGGGAAACCACAAATATCTGTATCTGAACTTTGGGTCAGCGGGAAAATGTTCCAATTAGAACGTTTTTTCCTACTAACAGATTTTTGCTGAGGTATAATTTAGGGTACACAAATGTGAAGTCTGTGCCTTGATGACCAGCATCCAGATCAATATATAGCATTGCCCTCACCTCTCCCCAAAAGTTCTCTTGTCCCTTTACCTAGAGGAAACGACTTTTCTGCTTTCATCACTGAAGTTTAGTTTTGCCTGTGCTTGAACTTCATCTGTATAGAATCATGCAGCATATAATATTTTATGTCTGGCTTCTTTTGCTCAACTTAATATTTTTAAAATTGATTTCCATATTATTGTGTGTATCAGTAGTTCCATTGTATGAAAATAATATAATTTGTTTATTCATACTCCTGTTGATGGACATTTGGATTATTTCCAGTTTTTATTTTTATTGTATGTAGACCTACACATACAAGTCTTTTAATGTACATGTGTAATAATTTCTCTATCCAAGAAGTAGATCTCTAGGTCATAGGATACATGCCTGTTTAATTTCATTAGAATTGTCAAAAAGTCTGTTCCTAGTGGTTGTGCCATTTTATACTCTTCGAGCAGTGTTTCAGAATTCTGGCTATTCACATCCTCTCCACAACTTGGTGTTTTTAGCCTTTTCAACTTTAGCCATTGTGGTGGTGTATAGTAGTATCTCATTGTACCTTTAACTTGTGCTTCCGTGATAATGACTAATTGTAATAGAGTTGCAACTCTTAATATGCTGCCTTGGTGCAAGCTGTAACCCCCCTCCTTGGTTACCTTGTGAAGGTTCCTGTGGGCCCATTAGTGGTCCTACTCAGCCGTTGGTTAGTGCCATATTGGGCCCCTCCTCCAAGCGACCAACTGTCAGTGAGTGACTGTTGGTGGTCCTGCTCAGCCATTGGTTGGTACAGCAGTGGGCCCCTCCCCCAAGCGACCAACTGTCAATGAGTGACCGTTGGTGGTCCTGCTCAGCCATTGGTTGGCACAGCAGTGGGCCCCTCCCCCAAGCGACCAGCTGTCAGTGAGTGACCGTTGGTGGTCCTGCTCAGCCATTGGTTGGTCAGTGGGCCCCTCCCCCAAGAGACCAACTGTCATTGAGCGACTGTCAGTTGGTTCATTCAGTCAACAGTCAGCAGAGTGGTGGTCGTCAGGCTGAGTGAGGTCAGAGGCAGATCCCAGTCTTCTCCCCGGAGCCCTTCAGCTCACCCACTGGCGTCCAGCCCAGGCCTTGAGGTGGCAGTGAACCTCTCCACCATTACTGCCTCTGTGACCTAATGTCAGCCACAGTCCAGTAACCTGGCCCCACCATTTGGGCGGCCTGAGGAGCCTGAGGGCCTGTCGGGTCCTGGGACCTGACTCCCTCAGCAATGACAGCTGGGGACCTGGCCCCGAGAGAGCCACCAACTGAATATACCTCCTCTTAGACAGGACCTGGACCTTAGACAGTGAAAGTTTTGCCGAGAGACTGTGCTCCTTCTTATCAGAACAGAGAATAATGTTTGTCTAGTAGAGATTTACAGGAATGTCATTACCCAACCTTAAGAACACAGGATCTGACACCAAGAAGTTTGCAGCAACTGACCCCTCCCCTCCCTCGCTTTTCCTGTCCAAGGGCTTCGCTGAGAACTCTTGGGGAGTTTGGGGCTTTTAAGGGATGAGCCATCCATCTCCTTGCAGGACCCTCAGCAAACCTTTCTGTGTTCCAAACTCCAACATTTTGATATTGCTTGACCTCGCTGTGCATCGGGCACATGGACTTGCATTTCAATAACATAATGGTTTGTGGTTGTTGTTTAGTTGCCAAGTTGTGTCTGATGCTTTACGACTCTATAGACTGTAGCCTACCAGGCTCCTCTGTCCATGGGATTTTCTAGGCAAGAATACTAGAGTGGGTTGCCATTTCCTTCTCCAGGGGATCTTCCCAACCCAGGAATCAAACACATATCTCCTGCATTGGCGGGTAGATTCTTTGCCACCGAACCACCCGGGAAGCCAACATAGTCATGGTGAACAGCTTTTGTGTGCTAATTGACCACTTGGTTATCTTCTTTTGTGATGTGCCTGTTATAGTATTTTGTATAGTTTTTTTTAGATTATGTTTCTTATTATTTGTTTGTGGTTCTTTATCCATTCTGATTGCAAATCCTTTCCTGGGTGTATATGTTGATTTTCTCCTAATTTGTGACTTGTCTTTCTCCCTCTTTAATGATTTTCATTTATTAGCAGTGTTTAATTTTACTGCAATTCAGTTTATCACTTTTTAAGTGTTAGGGTTGGTGCTTCTGTGTCTTGTCTAAAAAAAAATGTCTGCCTACCCCAAGGTCATAGAAATACTGTGTGTTCCCTCTTAAAAATTTATAGATTTAAATTCTTTATTTAAGATCTGTAATTAATCTCGAGTTAATTTTTGTGTATGTGAGGTGGGGGGAGTCAAAGGTTTTTTTTTTGTTTTGTTTTCAGTAGAGATAGATAGTTGTTTTATATATATAAGTAGCACCATTTATGGAAGACATTTTGGTCTTTTCAAATTTGCATTGATACCTTTGTTGAAAATCAGTTAACCATATGTTTTGAATTTATTTCTGGACTGTATTTTCTCTTTGATTTGCTGGTTTCTCCTTAGGCCAACACTACACTGTTAATGTAGGTTTGTATAGTAAGTCTTCAAATCTGGTAGTTAGGTTCCCTAACTTTATTATTCTTGTATAGGATTGTATAATTTCTGTAAAAATAGGAATCAGCTTACTGGTTTCTACAAAAAAAGTTTGCTCATGTTTTGCTTGAAATTGCATTAATTCTGTAGATCAGTTTGGAGAAAATCAACACTTGAACAACATGAAATCTTCTGGTCTATTAACACAATGTATTTCTCTGTTGTTTTCAGTCTTCTTTAACTTCTCTCAGCAATATTTGTATTTTCAATGCACCTCTTTAAGTGTGTCCCTAGGCGTTTAATGTGTTTTGATGCTATTGTAAATGCAATTTTAAAAATGTTTATTTTCCAAATGTTTGATATAAAGAAGTACTATAGATTATTGTAGATTGACCTTGTATTAAAATACACTTACTAGCTTAAGTAGTTTACAGATTTCTTTGACTTTTCTGTGTATATAGTCATAGAAACATTCTCTGCTTCTGCAGATAAAGCATTTTTCAGTTCTAAAATTGCTATTTGGCTCCTTTTTGGAGTTTCCATCATCCCCGCCCTGTTATATCCATCTTTTCCTCCTGACTTCATCAAGTACTAAGAATGGCATCACTTAGAACCATGAAAAGATTGAAGAAGCCAGTATAGATAACCTTGCCTTTTCAACCACAGATCTCTTTCGGCCTTGTCTGCCTATCACACTGGCTTGATTGCGCCCATGAAGATCCGCACAGAGGCCCCTGGGAACCTCCGTTTGTACAGTGGGAGCCCCACGCGCAGTGAGAAGGAGCAGGTCTCCATCAGCTCCTTCTACTACAAGGAGCGGGTAAGCAGCTGAGCTGTGGCCTTTGATACTTATCCTTTCCCTAGACTCTTGTTCTTGGCCTCCCTACCTACCACGTGCAGCACCTATTAATAAATTAGTGATCCCCCTGTGGTCTTTCCCTTTCATACTTAGTATGTTAGAGAAAGACTATTGCTTTCTTCCTTTCAGTTGGTTTTAGCTACTGTAAATTGTATGGGTGTGGGAGAGTGTGTGACTGGTTGTTATAATCCATACTCTTCCCTCCCTTTAACCTTGTCTTTGTGATCCCCATTCATGAAGTCAATGCCCATCCTCTCAGAATCATGTAGCTTCAGGTCTTTCTGGGTATTCTGATGTTTGTTAGTAAATTTCGGGATGCTTCAGTAGGCTTGGTATCCTAATATATTTGGAACTTCATGGTTGTGGGAAGTTTTAAAGTTGACCTCTAAGAGATTTTATACTTTTAGTAAGTCTGCACTGAAGTACCCCTTTGAATGGACCACTTTATACAAAAATCACCTGAAACTGTCTCTTTCTGTTCCTGCTTCTTAAGGAACTCATTGTCCATAAAGTAGCTATTAAGCTGTCAGAAACCTTTGATGACTAGAGTGTAGAGAATGTCAGCAGAGCTTGGGAATGATTCTGAGGACTTTTTGTGTTGTCAGGTTGAGTCTGGCTTAAACCGGCTTTTAACTGACATGTATTATTTGGTTACCACCGAGTTACTCAAAAACTCAGTCCTTAGTAATACATTGTTGCTTTCTCCTGCTAATTGAGAAATAATAGATTGACTATAATTAAAATTTGCATTTTTTGAATTACTTAAAATAAAACCCCAATTTCCAGCAAGTGTTAGAGGTGTCTTCACTTCAGTTGCAGTGTAGTGTCTCACCTTCTTGGTTTGCAAGATAGTTGGCTGTCTCTGACTTGATCAGGTCTTAGGGTTGTATGTGACAAGTGAGTGGCAGGAACTGATGCCTTGAGACATGACTAGAATTGGGCAAAACCTTCAGTCAAATAGGGAAAATGATTTTTTGTTGCCTTTCTGGCCAACTCCATAGTCCCCTTCTTTGCATCACTGATGGAGTTATCTACCCTCCCCCCACAACCCAATCCCCACAACTGTTCACAGACCTTCTTAGAACACTTCTGTCTTCCTAGGTGCTTTACATTCAAAGAAATTTTTTTTCTTTTTCTGCAAGCTAGCAGGTAACTGGTGAGATGCTTTAATAAATAAATTGGAACTAAGGCATTTTATTATTGATGTAATAGCCAAACAAACTCACAGTTGGATAAGTATGGGAATTTTCTTTAGTGTCAGAGCCAGGTTGAGGAGATCTTTTAGTCAAAAAGGCAGTTCTGAATTCTGTTTCAAATCACAGCATGCATTACTCATACTTGGGTTCAAATTGGGCAGCACAGATGGACCAGCACTTTTGACCTGTGATAGTATGTAAAGGTTGTGTTTCATCAAGATAACTCCAGTTCCAAGAAGGGGCCTCTCCTAATGCAGAAGCATTTGTAAAGCCTACATATATGTTTTTGATGGTCTGGCCTCTTTTACGACAAAAGCTGTAATCATGAAGAGGGAATAAAGTCCTGTAGATAACTAATTACCTCTTGTTAGACAGGATCTGAATTGTGACATTTCAGATTGGGGTGTTCCCAGTGTGGTACTTCTTCCTAGAAACTGGGCCATTGTAGTCCTCTAGGATGACACAGTAAGTGGTTTGTGAATTATATTTCAGACAGTGGCCAAATAAAATAGGGAGAAACAGTTTTACTGTAATTTCATATGAAACTATGGTATTGATGTATGGCATGTACAGAAAAGTTTGCAAATCATTGGTATGTATTTCAGTGAATTAGTAATCATACAGGCCAAGAAATAGACTATTCTAGGAACTCTAGAAGCTCTGGGGGAGGAAGGCACATTTTAGTGGATGACATATAGTAATTATTAGGAAATTGCTGATATTTAAGCATTTTTTACCTTAAGAAAAGGTTTCATGTGGTTCAACTTAGTAAGTTAAAATCAGTTAGTAATAACTGGTCAGGCAGTTATTTTGTGATGAATCTGAAATAAATTCATAAATTCCCCTTTGAAACTTGTTCACGTCCATCCCATTTACATGGGGCATAGGGGAGGAATTAAAGGTACAAAACATAGGCCATCTTATCGTCTTCACAGAGGACGATAATGGTTTTATCCCTCAAGGAGTATTTTCTGATTCTCGGTGTCTAGTTTCAAATGTCAAATCATATCACTTTTATTAGTTTTGTCCTGAAAACAATCCTAGTTTACTAAATTTTCTGTGCTTGTCTTCATTTTTAGCTCAAATTTTATCTCATACATACTTTTATTCTTATTTAGATCACTACACCTGAAAACTTTAAATGAGTAAGAATAAAGGAATATAACTGCATTAAAGTATAGCATTGAAGGAATTATAGAGTATTTTGGAGATTGAAGAAAAAAAAAAAATCTCTTAAAGCTGTTGGGGACTAGTATTCATTTCACTTGTTTTTGTGTGTTTTTAACCTTCCCTACTTAGGTCATCTTGTTTTTATCACCGAAAGGTTCTCCAGATGGAATTCCAATGTTCACTCTTAAAATTTTTTTTAATGTGAGAGAGGTTTTAAAAAAAGGACACATTAAATTTTGTAAGAAGTTAGAAAGCACAGAGAGATACTAACTTTCATTTGGTAACTGGACCATCAGTTGATGTCACTAAAATAGCTTTAATGTAAACAACTGAGGAGGTCCTGGTTCATGGAATAATTTCTGATTTCCAGAAGCAGTGTTGTGTGCTCCCAGTTTCACACTGATGCTTGAGTTGTTAGCAAGAGCCTTCCTTTCCCATAGGCTCTCACTTCCTCGTGGCACCCCTCTGAGGATGGTCCTGGAGCCCCAAGATTGAAACTCCAGTCTCCCCAGTGGACCCCAGCCACACCAAAAACAGTTTAGTGTTGAGTCTGTTGAGGAACTTCTTCCTGTTTAGGAATGAGAATCTTCTTGCGCATACATGTACTCTTGAAGGGGAAGCAGAGTTCTCCACCTATTCTTATGATCTTAATTCTTATAGGAGAACCACACAGGTCTCCATTGTTGTTCCTCTGTCAGAGCTGTATGGACATCAGCCTCCTGATATCTTGAAATATGTTTCGGACTAAAGGACAATGACATTGAAGCTGTGTTTGGAATGTGATGGGTTGGGGGGTGGTTGAGGGCTTCAGGTACTACTGTTCTGAGGTTCATGTTTTTCTGTTGTTCCCAGCTGGAGTTTGCAGTATATTATGGTACCTTTGAATCCATCAGATGTGTGGGAAGCTTTCATTTTATTCTATATATTTTCCCTTTTAATTTTCTTGGTGTTTTTCTTCCCTCCTCCTGGGTGTAACGTTTTCATGCACAGATGTCTCCTCGCTCTGCCCGGCGACGTTGGTCCATACAAGCAATTAACGACTTCCCGGTACTGTGCGTTGTCAAATGCTCTTCTTAACTAATCTTGTCTCTGCCCAAAGGCCCAAGAATAAAATGCCACCTGCCTGGCTTTGAGGAACCTGAAATGACAGTCTGGCTGGTCTTTAGGATCAGCATAATCAATTTCTCACTCTTAGGAGTCAGGCCCCAGGGACTGTCCCCTGGTTCTATCAGTTTCAAATAGTTGAATACTGATATCACTAAGGATTATGCATAGACTTCTTTGAAAATGAAGCTAAATGCTAGATTTCTTGGAAAGAACCCTGATGATAAGCCTTTAGTTCACCTGATTTCACTTGGAGTATTTGTATAATTTCATAGAACTTTTAAAAGCCCACGTTTGGCATGGCGGGGCAGCAGAGGAAGATGTAAGAGGCTTCTGCCATTCTGTCTGTTTTTATCATCTTGTTTATCTAGTTCAAAGAGGGAAGTGCCCACCTGCTTCCTTGGCGTGATACTGAAGCTAGATTTTAATCCTTCGGGAATTTCCTGGAACAAATTTTTTTCCTTGCCATCAATATTTTTGCATTGACAGTAGAACTTCTGCAATGGACATCTTCTTTTCCCTTTCTCTTGCTGACTCTTTCCTCTTCTGTCTTCCTCTCCCACCCGCTTCATGTTTCAGTTGTGCCATAGAAACCTCAGGCTGTGCAAGGCAGCACTCTTGAGGCTTTTGTGTAAATTTCCTTATAGGGGGATCGTCCCGTAGCCTTTTCATATAAAAGCCAGTTGAAATCAGGAAGCCTGATTAGCAAGTGCCGCTGCTGCCCAACACCTTGGAGGTGGAGCCATCTCTCTGGCCACCTTTCCTCAGAGAGCCTGTCCTACCAACCCAGCTGCTGTGTTTCCACTGATTTTCCAGGAGTCCCTGCTCTCACTGCTATTTACACAGGAACTCATTTTGACTCACTTCCCACTCTGCTGATTATTATGCATTGTTGATGGGGTTGCTGCGAAGCAGTTGGTGGCTTATTCTTGGGCTGTTTTACATTTAACCCATTTATTGGCATCAATGTTGCCTCCGATTGTAGCAGTAACACTGGTGGTTCAGTCGCAAGCTGGCTATTGGTTGTCATTCAGTGCTCTCTGCACCAGTGCCTCCCTCCTTGCCCCTCTCTCCCCACCCTAGTCCTCGCTGTCCTCTTTCCTCTAATTCCATGAACACCTTCTTGGTCTGTTCAGAGGAGCATCCCGGTCTCATGGTGTGTTTACTTGTCTGTCTTGCTTTGTCTCTCCTCCCTTGACCCCTGCTCATGGAATCTGTGGGGAAGGGGTGTTTTCTATTGATGGGGCATTGAGATGACCTAAGAGAAGTGCAGAGTCCTTTGCCTCCCAGAGGTACTGATTTTACTGCACAGAAAAGTATCCACATTTAAGCCCATCAGAGTGGGACTGGAGCAATGCAGGAGGTTTAGGGGATTTTGGGGCCCCAGTACCCTTATCTTACCTGGAAAGGCCAGCCATACCTCATCCCAGTGATCATGGTTGTCATCACCTGATAGTGACTCAGACCAGATAGATTATCCTAAAATCACCAGCAAGATACTAGGGCAAAGAAGTCATGGGGAGGTGTGGATAAGATATGAACCATTTTTGTTGCCAAAGCACTGGAGGAAACACCCTTAAACACTGTTCATGCTTGTTAGGGAGCAACAGGGACCTAGGCCCTGACACCTGATTTGAGATCTACTGCATCTTCATTTAGGCAGCCTTGTTGGATCTGAATCCCTAGAATAACTGACCCAAGACAGGATTACTGAGTGGCCTTGTAGCCTTAATGGGAGATAGCTCATATTTAAAAACCATCAACCCCACCCAAAATTAAAACAAAAAAAAATTTTGTGACACCTCCCCTTTAAAGATTTTTCAATAATGTTTTCTGGTTATTCTTGCTGGATTAAATGAACAAAAAGAGCTGTCCCTTTATTGTCTCTGCAGTTTGATTCTTGGTGGCAGCTGTCATTAGGATGATCCTATGTTAGGGACTCTCCTTCTATTATAGGCTCAAAGGCATCTTATGTAAAGCAGTCCTTGTACATTAGTATAGATCAAGCAGAGAAGCACCTGGAAGCCTTTCAAGAAATTGATAGGGAAGTCCCAGGAAATACAGACAGTGATTTCTGTAATTCAGTTAAGGGTAGTTGCAGAAAGTTGCCCAGACCACTGTCTTTGCATTTTCATCAAGGACTAATTGATGACTCACATGAACCTGTTTCTACCTATTTTAACCAAGACTGCAAATGGGAGAAGAGCCCTGAAGCATCTCTTTGGACCCTGAGTTTTCTTCTCTCTGAATGTGTCCAATCCTAACAAATCCATAAAGGAAATTAAACAGCTTGAGGTACAGGCTTGTGAGCCCAGCCTGGAACACAGCAACTTTGTCTGAGCCCGGTGTGTGAAGCCCGATAGCCTCAGGAGCAGTTTGCCTCTGCCCGTCTCCAGCACACTGCTCTGACTCCACAGAGCTCAAGCCAGTGCTTGGCAGAGAAGTGTCTTTACACGTGCATAATTAGAAGACGGTATGTTGAACAGGCCTCACTAGAATCAGTTATTGATCTCCTTATATGCAGAAATGGATCCATTTTTATATGGACCAAAACTGTTTATGTATTAACAGATAGCTTAGGACTTAATCCCCCCCTCCTCCGCCTTTAAAATCATACTTTTAAAAGTGGTTAACAAGTATGGGCTTAGCAACCTGACACCTCTGTTCAAATCTCAACTCTAGGAGTACAGCCTTGAGTAAGCTCATGTCCTCATTAGTCAAGTCTGGGACTCTCTCATTTCCCAGGTACCGGGTCCTCTATGTCCGTTTTAGGGAAGGCTCTGGGGAAACAGGACAGTTGCTTGTGGTCTATCACTCAGGTCCCTCTGCTCAAATATTTTTGACATTCTGAAATTGATTTTTTGCTTAGAAAACATTCTTATATGAACTAGTCTATTTGCAAATGAACCACTTTGGGCACATGGACCTTAATTATTATTATGTTTTCATTAGGTTTGGTTAAAAAGTCAAGAAATTGTGGATGTTTCAGTGTGGTCTGAACGCTGCAGACCCCATCCCTCATGAATCCTCCATTGACTTCCACTGTTCAGTTAAATGGAGCTGGCATAAAATTCTCAGTTGTTGAAGGGCTTCTTCTTTGCTCTTTGTAATAAGGAGCCAGAATCAATGCCTTGAAAGCAGTGCTAGAAGCCTTTCGACCAACCCAGAAGACCCAATTAGATGGATCGTATTTGGCTCCAGATTGAAACTGTTGAGTGTAAATGTTTTTTGGGTTTTTTTCTCTCTTAAAAAAAAATCCAGTACCCTAAATATCACTGGAGATGACTGATTGTGTGGAATCTTGCGGGTGTGTCATTTCCTGGGATTTTTAAACTCCCAGAAACCTGGATAAAAGTCACACTGAAGTGAGTTTGTGGACTTATCCCCTCCCCGCTCCAGTTAACCGAGTTGTTTGTCCTGTCACTGCTGAGTTGGTGGACATCGAGTGTCCCTCCCAAAAACCAGTCCTAGTGCTCAGGGCGCTCGCAACTGCATGGTCTCGTGTCAGTGAATGCTGCCTGGCTCCAGCCCATCCTGACAAGCTCTTTGGTCATTAGCACAATCACCCCTTACTTACACCCACATCAGTATTCTTTAGAAAATAAGCTGGGCCAGCAAAGAATTGAAGGGCTACCTGCTAATAATAGTTGTAGCTTCTTGTATTGAAGAATAGTGACTTGTATATGGATACACAGTATTATTAACTGAACTGCTTCTAAAACCAAATGGGTTAAGGTTGATAGCACGTATGTTTATATATATGTATCCAAATTGATAGCATATATGTTTACAAATTACTATGAACAATTCAGATACTTCAGCTAAAGGTCTGCTTTTACCTGTCATGCACTGACTCTAGGTTTCCTAGATATAGTAGGTTCCATGCCACTTACTAATCCTATAGAAAATTACAGGCATTGGACAACTTTAGGGATTAGATGGGACATCAGTGGTTAGAAATACCTGAATATAGACCATGACTGATTTATGGGAGAGTGATTGTATCAGAATCACTGGTGGAAAAGGAATTTATCTGTGAGTCATCTAAGTAATTATCTAACCTACATGCCCGAGAGTTTACGGACATTTATAAAAATTAGAGATTTTTAAATTGCACCTTTCCAGGTGATACTTTGCACCCTCACCTTTTCATTGTCTGTTGATTAACCTTGTGAGATTGAAACCACAGAGCTTGTCCTGAGGCCAGAGTTACCAAGTGAGTGAAGAGAGAGTGACCAGAGCCTGCATCCACCACAAAAAAGAAACGTGCTGGGGGTCACACCGAGCCAGGGCCTGCGGCAATAAGACCAGTAAACCTTGCTCTGGTAGTATAACCAGGCCCTTTCATGAGCTCCTTTTGCCTTCTTTGTTAATAAATATGTCACTTCCCTCCTGAGTTGACTCACTTAGTTGACCCCCTTTCTAACTTCTGGAAATAAAATAAAATAAAATAGAATATTGTTCCCTTGACTGGTCGTCATTTTGCAGATGCCAGATGGGGCTACACTCTCATAATTCTCATTCTCTAAGATATCTCTCATTTCCCAAATACAAACTTCTCTGCAGGCCTTTGTAGGGAAGGCTCTGGGGAAATAGGATAATTGCTCCTGATCTTCCATGTTCATTACCTAGGTCCCTCTGCTCAGGTATTTTTGACATTCTAAATGATCGCTTTTAGAAATAACTCAGATCTGCTAGGAAAAACAGGGCAATTCTCCTTGAACCACTAAGTTACTGTGTCTGCCTCCCATAGATGAAGGTTTGCAGATCCTACACTACTGTGTCTGAATTAAATTTCAACAAACTTGATTAAAGCTATCTGAAAAGGAATTAAAAAAAAACTTTGATAATTTAAAGCAAGAATTTTGAACCTAGGACTGAACCCAACCTTAAAAGTTGCTCTTAAAAAAAAAAAAAAGTTGCTCTTCTCCCACATTTTTGTGGTCTTATACTAACGTATTTACCTGCTGTTCTTTCTTTCTTTTTTAAATTTTGGCTTCAAGGTATTTATTTTTGAGCACCTGCAGAATGTATATAGCATTGCAGTAGGTGCTTATTTTACTGTTAGGATTTTGGACCATGAGCTCAATGCCCTTTGTCATCCTTTTTATTTCCTACAGATGCTGATTCATTTAATTGTGGGCATGATGTGATGCAAAGTCTCTGCAAATTACCAATGACCCAACAATGATGTGCTCTGCAAGTGTAGGTTTCCATTCATCAAAGTCCCTATTAGTTATATCTTGTCATCTCCCCCAGAAATCAAGGAGATGGAAAAGTAAGCGTGAAGGATCAGACTCTGGCAATCGACCAATCAAGGCTGCTGGGAAAGTGATCATTCAGGATATTGCTTGCCTTCTTCCGGTTCACAAGTCATTGGGAGAACTATACATGTAAGTTCAGAATTTCAACTGTGCTGTGCTTCTCACTTAGTCATGAGTATCAGAGTTGCTCATTTTATTTTTTGGCTGCTCTGCGGCTTGCGGGATCTCGGTTCTCTGACCAGGGATTGAACCCAGGCCACCGCAGTGAAAGCCCAGAATCCTAACCATTAGGCTGCCAGGGAGCTCCCTATTTGTTTTTTGAGATATTGGAATCTTTTCTTCAAGAGCAGTTTTAGGAGAAGTCCAGTGCATTATTAGCTTTCTTCTGCTGGATAGCGAAATTACCACACAGACCTAGCATTTAAATAACACGCATTTATTATCTCACAGTTCCCCTGGGTCAGGAGTCTGGGTTTGGCTTACCGCGGTCCTTGCTCTTATCTCCCCAAACTAAAGTCACAGAGTTGCCGGGTGGCAGTTTTAGCCAGTGCTCAAGGTCCTCTTCCAAACCCATGGAGGTTGTTAGCAGGATTCAGTTCCTTGCAGCCAAAGAACTCAGGGAATTTCATCTGTTCAGAGACTAGCAAGAGTGTCTCATTATGCTTTAGCTTCTTTCTAAGGTCTTATCTGTTTAGGTCAGGCCCATCCAGGAGAATCTCCCTTTTGACAATTATGGGAGTGATATCCCATCAGTATTTACTGGTCTCACCCCTATTTAAAGAGATGAGAGATCTGCTTTATACAAGGCACATACAGCAATCTTGGGTACAGTCTTAGAATTCTGCCTCCTGCACTCAGTATGTAAAACATTTCATAGCAAAGCCACTTTGGTTGAAGGGAGGTGGGAGGTGAGTGACAGGCACACAGACCTTGCTGGCCTGTGGTTCCCCATCTTCCAGAACTTGAATGCATAACAAAAAATATTTCTTTTGTTGTATGTACAGAGCACATTACCCCTTTTGTTAGAAACTACAGTCGGTATTACACACATTTAAATCAAGTTTTATTCAACCCTTAAGCCTAGGGAACTCCCCAGGAAAGCTGGCTGGCAAATTGGTCTTTGAGTCTGGCCTCTTTTCCTGACTTCAAAGAGGTGAGCAATTTCACCTTCCCCAAACCTGAACTCAGGAGTGTAACATCAGCTGTGATGTTGGGTAAGGTAAGCTTTTACTGCATATTATGTAGAAAAGGAGCTTAAGGCCAATACAAATAAAACATTTTGAGTGACAACCTAAAGAGACAGTTTTTAGTTTGTTAAGCTGGAAGTAGTTGATTTAGAAGTCAGCTAGAAAGCAGCTTTTTAATTCTTTTTAAATTTCAGATTGAATGTGAATGATATTCAAGAAACATGTCAGAAGAATGCCGCTTCTGCCTTGCTTGTTGGAAGGAAGGATCTTGTCCAGGTATTTTCCATCGCTTTTGTTGGAATTCTGGATTTTTCTTTTGGAGCAATTTCTATTCACTTTATGGTTGTGGTTTAGTGACATTTTAAGGTGTGCCTCCTATTTTGTAAATTTTTTTCCATTTTCTTTGCCAAACTGTAGGGCTGTTGCAACTGTCTAAATTCCTTGGATATTTCTCTTATTAGTGCTTAGTTGAGAAAGTCCTAAAGCATTTACAAAGTATTTTTGTAACAACTCTTTTCTAGTGTTTGGTGATGGTTAATAAATTTGGATATCTTAATCTTTGCCATTTGCACCCTCAGTTCTGTTTCATTTTTACTTTTAAAAGTGTATCATTTCATACAAGGTTTACAAAGGCAGTCCTTAAGATGGAGATACGTTGAGTCCTAAAATATGATGTTATATTACAAAATTTAAATTTCCTTCATTTCTGCAGGAACACATTAGTGCATTAAGCATGTTACACCTATGTTGGTGGACTTTTTTGTTGTTGTTGTTTTCCTTTCCTTTTTTTTGGCCACATTGCACAACTTGTGATCTTAGTTTCCCACCAGGGATCGAACCCATGCCCTCGGCACAGAAAGTACAGAGTACTAACTGCTGGACCGCAAGGGAATTCTCAGTGTCATTATTTTTTTTAAATAGTTTTATTGAGATTGTAGTCCAGAGCCCATGCAATTCACTCATTTAAGAGGTACCATTCAGTGGCCTTAGTATATTCACAGCATTTTGCAGTCATTGCCACAAGCAATTTTGGAACATTTCCATTACCAATAAAGGCTCACTCTTCCATCCAGCTCTTTCCAGCCCCTAGTTTACCTTCTGTTCCACTCTTTGTCCTGCAGTGCAGATTAGACTGAGCAGTGGGAACTGCTAGCTGTTGTCCTGTCTCCTTAGTTTTCTCCTTGTAACCTTCCAAATGACCCAGGACTAAGGCCTTCCCTTGATTTTTTTAAGTTTCTTTTTTTTTTTCCTTCCAGTATTTCTTCTTTTTTTTTTTTTTTTTAATGTGGACCATTTTTAAAGTCTTCATTGAATTTGTTACAATATTGTTTCTGTTTTCTGTTTTGTTTTTTTGGCCCCAGGGCAGGTGGGGTCTTAGCTCCACGACCAGGGATGGAACCAGCACCCCCTGTGGGGAAAGGCAAAGTCTTAACCACCAAACTGCCATGGAAAACCCTTTCCCTTGATTTTTATCTGATCGAAAAATCTCTTAAGATTTTCTTTTGTCTCCTACTAAACACCATCAAGTCTCTGCTTCAGACCCTTTTAAGTAAAACTTTCAGTCATGAATTTAATCTGTCTCTTTTAAGAACCAAGCCACCTAAAATTCTGCAAACATTGAGAAGGCAAAACAAAGTACTGGAACTAGTGGGGAGTTTCTAACAGCGAGTGTCAGCCCAACTCTGCTCCCTCGTGGTGTAACCGTGGGCAAAGGATTTCAGATTCTCTCAGCCACTGTGTGTATTTGTAAAAATGAGACCCACAAGAATAATTACCTCATAGGGTTGATGAGAAGATTGGTTTCCTCAGATATTCTCTGAGGAAAAATTACTTCCTACAGTGTTTTGTTTGTTTTTTTCACTTTTTCTTTTAAATTTTCAGTACTTTTATGGCAGAGTTGATTTGGAAGGTCAGGCTAGTCCAAGTGAAGTGAAGCGGGAAGACCCTTTCCTAGGGCTCAGACACACCTGGGTTTACATCTGGGCTCTGTCCCTTTCATGTTGTGTGATCCTAGGCAGCTTTCTAATCATTTTGAACTTCATTTCCTCAACTCTAAAATAGAAACAATACTTCTGCTTCTGAGGTCCTTATGAGAACTCAATAAGGTAATATATATACAATGTCCATACCTGTATCTCATAGGTGTAAATATCCAATATGTGGCAAATGATTGCTGCTATTCTTGCAGTTCTAGTCATCACTGTGGTATGGTCTTGCTTTTTTTTTTTGTGGTATGGTCTTCCCTTTAAGGGCTGATAATGACATCAGTGCTAATAATGCTTGGAGAGTTTTTTTAATTCTTTATTCACATGTTGAAGATGATGTGTCACCTGCTTTGCAAGAAAGATTTGCAGAAATAAACCTAAGTATCAACTATTTCTGTTGAAGGCACTTAGGAAACATGTATTATAAATGAGAAAATAATGGGCCCAAGTTGTCAGCCAGGATAGTAAAAGTCCTTTCTTATCCCAGAAACCTCTTCTAGCAACCATCCAGCTGGGCCACTGATAATAGAAATGAATGTTTTTCATTTGAACCAATACTCATGGGTGTTATTGGAGCCACACGATTAGTTGATTTTTTTTTTTTACATATCTGATGTGTTTCTGTTCCTGTTTTTCAGTGTTTTTATTTGCTTATTTTTTTCTTCTGTTTTAAACTCCTGATTAAAAGTCTGTATCTTTTTCCTTTTGAGTTTCTCTCAGAGTCTAGTAGTGTTTTCCAGTTAGTGGGCATATAATACTAAGAAAAAATTTCCAAAAATATATTCCATTTTTATAGGTATGGAGGGGATGGGGACTCTGTTGATGGTGTGATGTATTTGTATTTAGGGTGTGCCAAATCTTGGATTTAATAGACACCTTATGGACTTTGAGGTGTCTTGATGAGTCCAAGCCCTGTGAGATTTCAAATTTGGAGATATTCCTCACATTTGATGTCAACAAAAAGAAAGCTAGGTCTTGGTCTGTTTTTCTGTAGCTTCAGAGAGTGTACTGAAACTTTCATAATGAAAAGTTTTTCATTATTTGAAGAAAGGACAGATCTTCAGTGTGATAATGAATGTATTTTTTTTCCCCTGCCAATTCACTAATGAAGCAGCAGAAAAAGATACATGAGTCATTGGTTGAATAGATGACCCATGGAAGTTACTGTATAGTGTCTTTCTCTGAGGTCTGCTTCATAAAAGTTTTTAAGGCTAGTTTTTCTCAGATGGGGATACAGGTTCCCTGAGAATCTTGCAGAAATGCAAATTCTGATTTCAGTAGGTCTGGCTAACTCTGCATTTCAATAAGCTCCCAGCTTTGACCACCCCCAGAGTGGCAAGGCTTTAGGCTGTGTATGGAGGTGGGGGGGTGGTTCCTCCTGCTTCCTGGTCCTCTGCTCGTCAGTCTGAGTGTGGCTGTTTCTCTTTGATCTGTCCAGGTTTGGTCGCTGGCCACAGTAGCCACGGATCTTTGCCTTGGTCCGAAGTCTGACCCAGATTTGGAAACACCCTGGGCTCGACATCCATTTGGGCGACAACTGCTGGAGTCCCTGTAGGTTTTGAGAGCTAAAAGTGAGGAAAATGAGTGGTGTCACTTTTAGGTCTGTAAATGCTTTCAGTGTTATTGTCTGAAGTACAAAGCCCTGAGGCATGAGAAGAGGAAGTGAGACCTTTCCTTTTAAAGTTGCAGTAATTTCTGTGCAGAACTGATTTCTTAGAACAGGAGGAACTATACAATATTTGTCATTTATAACGAGGATGTTAGACTCAGGTATCCTTGAGAGAGTTATGCTTCGTCCCAGAAGTCGTATCTGCCTGAACACAGAGCTCCTGAGGTAGAAAGTTTGTTGAGGTGCTGGAGAACCTCGGCCCTGGGAGCAGGTTAGAGAACTGTATGTTGGCTTTGTGTTGTGTTCATCCTACTAGACAGTTTATGAAAATACTGAGTTTGATTTATTGCACTACAGTATGACTAACAGGTAATACAACATGCAAAATGATTTACAGCCAGGAAAAATCACTGGAGCCTCCACGACAGGGAGGCCCAGATCCTGAAGAGAGATGGAGAAGCTCTCCTTCCTTCAGGTGGAGGCTCACTTTACCTGCTTGAGGCGAGATCTGGGATGCTTGCTCACTCTTCAAGTGCCTCATGGTAACACAGGATAGTGATGTTTGTTCTACCTACTTCCTAGGAGGCTCATGAGAAAGTGTGACAGCACCTTAAAACTATTAGACTTTGCTTGTTAGGAAAGTATCGATACTATTCCATTGCAAAGGCCAAGTTTCTGGGATCTCTACCTCACGTTCTGGGGCAGTTGTCCTGAAAGGAGCAAAGGGGAAGTGAGGACCTAAGAGGTAATAAAACTGTTCCCTGTTGTTCTTATTTAATAGCTCAGACTCATAATGCCACCTCTGGAGTCTGACCTGCTCCCCATTTCACTGAGCACTTTCATGTAGCCTTAGGCTATATGAATGGAGGACTAGGAAACCCCCAGAAAGCAGTGTGATGCCTCCTTGGAGTTGGGGAGGCCTCATTCAGATGTGAGTTGAGTCTCCCTGATTTTTAGAGAAACTTCATTCAAGTCTCACCCCAGGCCTGGATGCCTACCAGGAGTTTTCAGATGGGTTATCTAGGTCATGTGGGATACTCTGATAGGTGTTATTCCAAAACAAGTCAATTAAGCTGCTGGGTCTGTAGAAAGCTCTTGTTCCTGATGGTGGCTTTTGAGGCGGAATCAAGAATTCTTCCTTCTTTTATGGTTTATCATAGGGCACTGAATATAGTTCACTGTGCTATACAGTAAGGCCCTTGTTGTTTATCCATTCCATATAAACTCTAATGGAAAGGCATATGAGAAAGGATGTATATTTATGTATAACTGAAGCACTTTGCAGTAGAGTAGAAATTAACACAATGCTGTAAGTCAACCACACGTTAATAAAGTTAATTTTTGAAGCAGCTCTGCCTATCTTCCCCGGTGGGAGTAGCCCGCCGCAGCCGTAGCCGTGGCAGCCACCACTCCCCGTGCCTGCTCACGGCTGCCCTCGCGCCCCTCTCTCCGCAGACTGGCCCATTACTGCCGGCTCCGGGATGTGCAGACACTGGCCATGCTCTGTAGCGTGTTCGAGGCCCAGTCTCGGCCGCAGGGGGCGCCAAACCCTTTCGGGCCCTTTCCCAGCCGCTCAGCTAACCTTGTGGTGTCCCACAGTCGATATGTAAGCTGGGGGTTTCCTGGTCTGAATCTGGCTTTTTGCAAAGGTCAGCTGTCATGGGAAGCGGCCCTCTCATGCTGCTCCTGCTTTCATTGCAGCCCAGCTTTACGTCCTCAGGTTCCTGCTCAAGCTTGTCGGACCCGGGGTTCAACACTGGTGGCTGGAACATAGGTCAGTATGGAACTGCCTTAGCCCATGCTGAGGTTTTATACTTTCAATGATTTAATATGTGATCTTTAGCTGATGGATATTCTTCATATTTTCCCTTGTTTCTCATTGCCTTGTATGTATTTATTTACTTTTTTATTTTTGGCTGTACTGTGCACCTTATAGGGTCTCAGTCTCCCAACCAGGAATTGAGCCCCAGCCCCAGCAGTGAAAGTGCCAAGTCTAACCCCTGGACTGCCAGGGAGTCCCTCACTGACCTTTAAATTGAGTATGGTGGAGATACCATAGTCAGCAAGGACTGAAACATGGGCTTTTGTGTCTGAGCAGGCTGGTTTCTGCTGTCTCTCTGCCTTGCTTGGTTACTTTCAATCCTATAACCTCGAGAAACTGACAGTGGAACTTTTCCATTGTCCATCGCCAAGCCCCAACCCTTATCCTTTATGCTGCACAAGCCCCTTCCCTGATCATCTGCCACTTCCTGTTATCTTCCTCTCCCCATGAACCTCCTTTAGGATAGAGAAGCAAAGCTGAGCCCGGTCCCACTTGGCCGTAAAGGTCTATTTAACCAGTAGGTGTATATGTGTTTTCTGGATTTTTAAATTTTCTTTTTAAAAGTGATTTTAATTTTGTTGATTACAGAAGTACTATTTGCCCAGTGAAGAAAACAAATGTTGGTGGAGAAAATACTAATAGTTGATTTCCCTGCCTAGAAATTAATAACGTCTGTTAACATTTCAGGACATTTCCTTCCAGTCTTTGTGTGTGTGTGTGTGTGTTGGGGGCTGGGGTTGGAGGGCAGATCTTTCTATATTTGTGATTTTATCTTCTATTTTTTATTTTATCATGAGCATTTTCTCATGCCATTTAAAGAGTTTTTTTTTTTTTTTTTTTTTTTTTTTAAAGAGTTTTTTAAAATAAGTAATGCCTACCTAATAATCTATATAACACTTATAATTTGCTTAATCATTGTGTGTGTACCTAATTATCAAATTACATTAATAGTAAATACATAGACAGAAAGGTAAGGCTAGGAAAGTGTTCTCTTTAGTTCTAGGACTTCTCAGAATCTTCAACTTAGCTTATTTTCCTTCCAGGAAGTAAATAGGACACATACGCATCATGAGAGTTTTCAGGTTATTTCCCATGCCTTCTCTGATTTCTATCTTCCCTTCCCATTTGATTTTCTTCAGTGGGAAGAGAAACAGAACACCTATCTTCACCTTGGGGAGAGTCCTCACCAGAAGAAATCCGCTTTGGGAGTCTAACCTACAGTGATCCTCGTGAGCGAGAGCGTGATCAGCATGATAAAAATAAAAGGTAATGACCTTCCCAGCCAGGAGCTATAGTTCTGTGACGCTTAGATTCTTCCCACACTGGGACTCTTGCCTTTAAGAAAGGTATTTGCTGTACTTAGTCATTCAGTCGTGTCCGACCTTCTGCGACCCCATGGACTGCAGCCCGCCAGGCTCCTCTGTCCATGAGGATTCTCTAGGCAAGAATACTAGAGTGGGTTGCCATGCCCTTCTCCAGGGAATCTTCCCAATCCAGGGACTGAACCCAGGTCTCCCGCATTGCAGGCGGAGTCTTTATTATCTGAGCCACCAGAGAAACCCTAAGAAAGGTATATTAAGTACCATTTGGCATCAAGCTTGTTTCTCTTAAAGGAACTGACCAGATGTGCTTTGAATTTGATCCAGGCTTCTGGACCCTGCTAATACCCAGCAATTTGATGACTTTAAGAAATGCTATGGAGAAATCCTCTACCGTTGGGGTCTGAGGGAGAAACGAGCTGAAGTGCTGAAGTTTGTTTCCTGTCCTCCTGATCCTCACAAAGGCATTGGTAAATATGAATTTCTTTCTGTTCTCATCACTCTCTGAAAGGTTCTATAATTTAATGTGTCCATAACATAATCCTTGAAATGAAGTTCGAGTGTCTCATTTATAAGTGGAAATTTCTGAAGTATTTGAGTCTGTTTTAAGTTATTGAAAACCCTGGCATTTCATGAGACAATTGCATTTTCATTGTAAAGGAAGAAGTTGTCTGTACAATCCTCAGATATTGATCAGCAGTAGGGATATTTATTCAGTTACTCAGCTAACGTTTGTCAGACTCCTCTTAGTCACAGTGCTAGCACACTCCTTTGTGGCAGCTCCTAGGCCAGTGGGGGAGAAAAATAATTACAAGCTGTGATCAGTATATTTTTTATATATAAAATATATATATTTTTAGTAGGCAAATGCTCACTTTAATCATAAGTCTGAATTACTTATTTTTGTGATCAGTATTTATAAGCAAGCAAAAAGGATGTTGGGTCAGGGGAGCAGGGAGGGAGAATTTTAGCAGACATTTTGAGCTGCATTCGGAAGTCTGTCTGAGGAGCCGAGGTCTGCAGGACAGGAGGTAGCCACCTGTGCAGCGTGCAGCAAGAGAGTTGCATGAAGGGCATCCCACCCAGGAGCGGCCCTGTAGGGGAAACAGCTTGTTAGTTTGAACAAGTGAAGGAAGACCAGTGTGCTAGAACACAGTGAGTGAGAAGAGTGCTGAAAAACTAGACCACAGGATAGTCAGGGACTTGAAAGTCATGGTAAAGAACTTGGATTGTATTCTAAGTCCAGTGATGAGTTTCAAAGGACATTAAGAAGTAAGTGATATGACTCTCCTAACAGTCCAGCGGTCAGGACTCTGTTTCTTCACTGTTGTGGGTCTGGGTTCAATCCCTGGTCAGGGAACTAAAATCTTGCAAGCTGTGTGTTGTACCAAGAAAACAGGAGTAGTAAGGCCAAACTACCAGGGAGGGAGCATAGCTCCACCCAGCAGCAGACAGCTGGAACAAGTGGTATACTTCAGTTTCCACTGCAAGAGGATTTCTTTGGTTATTCTAGGAAGAAAGGATTGGAGGAGGACAGAAGTAGAGGCGGAAAGGGCATTTGAAGACTGTTAAGATGGTCAGAGAGAGAAGGACGGCCTGGTCTCAGGTGTTAACAGGGGTGGTGGACAGAGATGGATGAAGTAAAAATGCATGTCAGAGGTAGACTCAATATCCATATGTCTTACTGACAAGTTGGATGTGGACTTGAGGACGAGACAAAGCTTAGATGATCCTAAATTTCCAGCTTAAACTAGAAATGGCGATGCCATATTCTAAGATTAGAAAAGATTGGAAGAAAATTGAAAACTCAGTTTGGAATAGTAGGAAATGTTGAAGTTCAAACTGTAGAAATCATGTAGACAGTTGGATATGAGTTTGGAGCTTAAAGGAGAGTTTAGGGCTAAAACTAGGAATGTGGGAATATTTAGCATGTTGATGGTATTCATGCTGTGAGCATTGAGTGCATTTACCTGGGAACTGTGGGGTGGAATGGGCTCTCAAATAAGAGAGCTCACTGATTCTGGGCCTTGAGAGAAACCAGTAGTTGGAGCTTGAGTCTTGGAGAAAGAACCAGAAACAGACTTTGAATGAGATACTAGTGTGTTTTGAGGAAAAGCAAGACTATGATAGGAAAGAAGCTAAGAGAAGAGATGTTTTCTAAAGAGTGATACAAGAGAAACATAAAGAATAGACTGAACACATATTGATTTCCTTTCTCCCCCAGACCCTGCTGTGAAGTGTCTACATAGAGCTTTTATGAAAAGACATAGCTGTGCAACGAAAAGTAATATTGGCAATAAAATTTGGGACCTGGGTTACAGATAGTTAGTGGTAGCTGATTTTACAGAGAAGGAGCTGAATGCTGAACTAGCAGGCAGGAAAACAATAACACACATGGATAACCCCATGTAACTAATGCCGCGGACTGTAGCTTGTCAGGCTCCTTTGTCCATGGAATTCTCCAGGCAAGAATACTAGAATAGGTTGCCATTTCTTTCTCCAGGGGATCTTCCTGACCTAAGGATCAAACTCGGGTCTCCTGCATTGCCAGCAGATTCTTTACCGTCTGAGGCACCAGGGAAGCCCAACACACATGGTAGAACCCCCAAATATTTCAGGAATTACAAGTGCCCAGAACTTCTGCAAGTAGCAGGAAGGTGAGGTCAGAAACAGGAGCCTGTATGACGGCCTTTATAGGGTTCCCAGATCCCCACTCCTATTTTGCAAAGCAGTTTTCACCCTTCCCCTCCCCCAGCAGAAAACTGGAAGTTCACTGTCTAGAAAAGGTATACACATTTCCCGATAAAGGGGCTGCTACGTAGCTAGTATATGAATGAAGAAGGACCCGGGGATCTAGAGAAGAGCCTAGAAGTTTCCAGAGGGAAATAAGTTGCCTGCAAAGGATGAGAATACGTATAGCATCACACTTCTTGGGAGCCCTGAACTAGATCCTGAAGCTGGACAACAACAGTGCAGCAGTGCCTTCCCTGGCCTCAAAAAAATGATCCTCTTAGAATCCCTTAGAATCTAACCTAGAGTTCTGTACCCAGGTCATCCTTTAAGTGTTAGAGTAAACCTTCAGCCTATCTAAGGAGGAGGAATAGATGCAAAGCCAGGAAGCCAGGGCGTCAGGACGATGATGAAGGGAGATGTACGTGACAGACCTGGAGACACACCAGTCCAGGTTGGAGCTTCAGAGTGTTGTCCCCGAGAAAAAATACCTAGCGTGTTTCAGTATTCAGTGTATTTCTAAAAGATTCAGATGTTTGGAGATAAATTGTCAATAAGTACATGATTAAGCAAAGGAAAAAACAACACTAACTCTAGGAAAAACAAAATGTGCAAGAAAGAAAGGAAGTCATCATGGTATGTGATTTGACTTAAAACTTACCTAGAGAAATAATGTAAAACAATATTAATCCAACCAAATGATAATAGAGCTGTGTGGGGAAGAAGAGGAACAAGTGGTCCATGAGTCTGGTTGTGGAAATTGGGGAGTGAAAGAACTTCCACTGGGGAAGGTGGGACAGTGCTTAAATATGACAATTAAGAAATAACTAGGGAGGGGACATATGTATACCTGTGGCTTATTCCTGTTGATGTATGGCAGAAACCAACACAATATTTTAAAGCAATTATCCTTCAACTGAAAATAAATAAATTTTTAAAAAAAGAAATAATTTTATAAACATGTGTAGAGATAGGGAGATAAAAAGAGAAGAAATAGTTAAATGGGTTGGAAGAATTTCCTTTAGGGAGTGATGGGTGTGGGAGTGGAAAGGAATGCTGGTTTTGATAATACAATGTATAGAATAATTTGATTCTTTAAGTTGTGTGAATATAGTTTCAGTTAAATAAAAACAAACCAAAATAATACATAGATTTAAATGTTGAATAAAAGGATTATTTTAATATGGATTATCTTGGTGCATGTACATGAAGAAGTATAGACACAAAATGCTAATTGGGTAATCTATAATATTTTTCAGAGCATCTAAAGGCATTCAGGTATATCAGGGAAAGATTAGTGATGGCCTCCTGCACTTTGTCTTTTAAATTAGTTTTCAGGTAAATAAATGAATCACAGAGATATGTAGCTGATGTATCAGCCCATCAATCAGCTAGACTTTTTGACATCTCCTGTTTGAAAGGTTGTGTTGGGTTCCTTGGACTGGACAAAGGACTTTAAGATCTGGTTTGGGGTTGAAGTTGTTCAGGAACTCTTTAATCCGTACTCCTTTGATTACAAATCAGGGTGTCTGATCCCCTCCAGTTCCATTTTTTCTTTCTCAGGATTGCTTTGGCTATTCAGGGTCTTTTGTGTTTGCGTATAAATTAAACAATTTTTTGTTCTAGTTCTGTGAAAAATGTCATTGGTAATTTGATAGGGATTGCATTGAAAGTGTAGAATGGGTAGTATTGTCATTTTGACAATACTGATTCTTCCAATTCAAGAATATGTTATATCTTTCCATCTATGTGATCTTTGATTTCTTTCATGAGTGTCTTATAGTTTTCAGAGAACAGGTCTTTTGTCTCCTTGGGTAAGTTTATTCCTAGGTATTTTATTCTGGCACAAAAACAGAAATATAGACCAATGTAACAGATTAGAAAACTCAGCAATAAACCTGTGCACCTATGGCCAATTAATCTGTGACAAAGAAGGCAAGAATATATAGTGGAGAAAAGACAGCCTCTTCAATAAGTAGTGCTGGGTAGTAAACTGGACAGCTACCTGTAAAAGAATGACATTAAAACATTCTGTAACAGCATACACAGAAATAAACTCAAAGTGGATTTTAACCTAAATGTAAGCCTGGATGGTATAAAAGTCTTTAGAGGAAAACACAGGCACAACACTCTTTGACATAGATTGTAGCAATATCTTTTTGGATCCACATCCTAGAGTAATGAAAACAAAAATAAGCAAATAGGACCTAATTAAACTTAAAAGCTTTTGTATAGCAAAGGAAACTGTAAATGAAATGAGAAAGTAACCCACAGAATGGGAGAAAATATTTGCAAACAAAGCAACCAACAAAGGATTAACCTCCAAAATCTACAAAGAGTTCCTGCAGCTCAGTATTAAAAAAACTAACAACCCAATCGAAAAATGGACAGAGGATCTAAATAGATATTTCTCCAGAGAGGACATACAGATTGCCAGAAAGCACATGAAAAGATGCTCAACTTTGCTAATTATTAGAGAAATGCAAATCAAAACCCTAATGAGGTATCACCTCACATCAGTCAGAATGGCCATCATGAAAATAATAAATGTTGGAGAGTGTGTAGAGAAAAGGGAACCCTCTTACACTGTTGGTGAGAATGTAAATTGATGCAACTGCTGTGGAGAACAATGTGGAGGTTTCTTAAAAAACTAAAAATAGAACTAGTATATGATTCAACAGTCCCATTCCTGGGCATGTATCCGGAGAGAATCCTAATTTGAAAAAATACAAACACCCCAGTGTTCATAGCAGTGCTGTTTACAGTAACCAGGACATGGAAGCAACTTAAGTGTCCATCGACAGATGAATGGATAAAGAAGATGTAGTGTGTGTGTGTATATATATATGTGTGTGTGTGTGTATATACATATATATGTATATATATACACACTGGAATATTACTCAACCATAAAAAAGAATGAAATAATACTTTTGTATCATCACGGATGGACCTAGAGATTATCATACTAAAGAAGTAAGTCAGACAAGAGAAACACAAATATAATATCACTCATATGTGGATCATAATTTTTTTAAAAAATACTTATTTACCAAGCAGAAACAAACTTACAATTATTGAAACAAACTTATGGTTATGGAAGGGGAAGCACGGGGAGGAGGGATAAGTCAGAAGCTTGAGATTAACATACATACACTATATATATAAGGTAGGTAACCAGAATGCCCTACTGTATGGCACAGGGAACTCTACTCATTATTATAACCCATATGAGAAAAGAGTCTGAAGAAGTATGAATATATGTGTAACTGAATCACTTTGTTGTACACCTGAAACTAACAACTTGTAAAACAACTATACTTGTAAAACAACTTTTCTTAAGTTGTGTTTAAGAAAACATAGCTATTTTTAATCAAAATTTTCAAACCAGTTTATCTCAGGATTTACCTTAACTAGGAACTACCATGAAATGTTTTCTTTAATTACTGTGTATGTAATGTCTCTATTGGTCCATTTTTATGACTGCCTGTGGTTTTGAAGCAGAGGAGTTGGTTTTTTTTTGTTTTTTTTTTTGAGGAGTTGGTTCTGATAGAAGAAAGACCAGGACCCTTCCTCTACTGTAAGGGGTGAAAGAAGTGGGAGATGTGAAGATTTGTGGGTGTTGAGATGAAAAGAGCCCCCAGTGAAAGGCTTCTGTTTCCTTAGGGAAGGGAAAGAAGAGAGGCCGTCAGGGGTTCAGCCATTTAAAAAAATTGAACAGCAGTGGTTTAATAAGATCCTACAGAGCCCTCCTGAATGAATGCATCTTTATTACTCACGATGCCCAGTTCTCGTTGCAGAACCCATCTCACCATGTCTCTCTTTTGGCCACCTCCGCCCTCCTCCAGAGTTCGGCGTGTACTGCAGCCACTGCCGGAGTGAGGTCCGGGGCACGCAGTGCGCCATCTGCAAAGGCTTCACGTTCCAATGTGCCATCTGCCACGTGGCTGTGCGAGGCTCGTCCAACTTCTGCCTGACCTGCGGACACGGGGGGCACACCAGCCACATGATGGAGTGGTTTTGGACTCAGGAGGTGTGTCCCACCGGGTGTGGGTGCCACTGCCTGCTTGAAAGCACTTTCTGAACTTACAGCCCTTGGGAGTTGTGGGAAGTCCTAGAGGACCCATCAATGCTGGGTGACAAGCTCTCTGCCAGGAGCGAGGCTCCAGAGCCCACCTCCACCTAGACCAGGATGCATTCCCCTCAAAGACTAACATGATGTGGGCTGTTCCTGAGCCTTTGCCTTCTCAACTCTTGGCTGTTTGTTGGTGGCGTGGATGTCGGTGGAAGAGGACTCAGGCAGGTGGAAACACCTGCCTCCAGAGCTGTGTTTACCTTTCAGATGTTGACCTCAAACCATTGACAGCATCCTTTCTGATGCCAGTCACAGAGATCAAGGTCAGATGCAAAGGACAGTCTCTTGAGCCAAAGGACAGTAGACATTACTTCAGGTGACAAATGGACCTGTGACATAAGTTGGTGCATTTAATGAACTGATGGACTATGGCCTTTTAAAATACAATACTTAAATTATAAATATGTAATGTACTTAAGGATCCTTAAGATGCATTTTTCTGTTTGCTATTTTCTCTTCCAGCTGCTTTCCCTTGGCTAATAAAATTCTAGTAATCATCTGGGGAAAAAAGAGGTGATATTTTAGTGAATCTTTTTTAAATTCTAATTGAAATTAACTCTTTGGGTTAACTCTCAAAGTCAGTGCTCAGATTTTCAAAGGGACACTGAGTTGCTTTTGTCATCTAGGAAGGGAAAATAGAACTTGACATTTAAGGTTCTTCCCAAATTGAAGAGTTTTTTTTTTTTTAATCATTTCTACTAGCAAAAGGAAACTCAGATTACATGGCAGCATTGCTGTGAGAGGCTCCCGTTGCTGTTGTGCAGGTTGGCTGAGTTTCCATAGATGCTTTCCCTCTTCTTTTGGGCTGCTTCACAGGCTTCCACCCGTGTTTATCTGCATCCACCAGTTCTTCAGAATGTGCTGACAGCTCAGTTGGTAAAGAATCTGCCTGCAATGGAGGAGACCCCGGTTTGATTCCTGGGTCAGGAAGATCCCCTGGAGAAGGGATAGGCTACCCACTCCAGTTTTCTTAGGCTTCCCTTGTGGTTCTTTACCCAGCTGGTAAAGAATCCTCCTGCAATGCGGGAGACCTGGGTTTGATCCCTGGGTTGGGAAGATCCCCTAGTGAAGGGAAATGCTACCCACTTCTTCTGGCCTGGAGATTTCCATTGACTGTATAGTCCATGGGATTGCAAAGAGTCAGACACGACTGAGTGACTTTCACTTCACTTTTGCTTCAGGAAAGAGAAATGCTTTTCAATATTGCTACTGAAATTTATATTTATTTCTTAGAATTTTACAATTCCAGATTGATTAGCTTAAGAAATATAACTCCATATCTCAAAATATGACAATCTTGTACATCACTGTAACTACAGGTCAGGACTCATTTATAGACTGTGAAATCAATGTAGTGGATAAAAACCACAATTTTAAAAAAATGAAAGTAGAAGAGACATCAGAATGTACCAGTTAGGGTAAACATTGTTTTGTGTAACTTGTTTACAAGTATATACATACACACTTGCGCATGTGTATAAAGGATCACAATATATAAATTCATTTTTTATAAATGAATTTATAAATATAAATTCATTTCTTACTGAGGATTTTGTTCAAAACATTTTCAGAACACGTTTAGGTGAGGCTTATGTGATGGTCATTCCTCTGTTACTGGATATGAAAGATGACATGAGAAAAGCCTGGATCCAGTGCAGTGAAAGCAGAGGTTTAACCCTGGACTTGGAATCGAGGTAAGATGTCAGTCCCTCTGCTGAGTGGGCTGAATAAGGAGGTGCAGTAGGTACATGGAGGCAGATAAAAGAGGAGGCCAAGAAAATCCGAATTTGTTCACTGTCTTCTGTTCATTTGTTTGTATCAATGCTGCTGTAACGGCACCACGGGATTTGTAGTAATTTGGCTAATTTGTATTAAGATAAAGATTCTATCATGTTCCTCAATGGAATCATGTCATTTGCAGAGAACAATCTTTTCCTGTTTCCCCTCTACTCAAACTAATGTCAGAATATAGTTTCTCATTCCAGTTTTAGTCCTTTGACTCCTTCCCTTATGGTGGTTATCAGTATTTTCCAGTAAGACTTGTGATTGAAAAGCACTTAAAACTTTCAAGAATAGATGATGAATGTGAAGTCAACCATCACTTTGAAATACAACTAAAGACTCTTACTCCTTGGAAGGAAAGTTATGACCAACCTAGATAGCATATTAAAAAGCAGAGACATTACTTTGCCAACAAAGGTCTGTCTCATTAAGGCTATGGTTTTTCCAATAGTAACGTGTAGATGTGAGAGTTGGACTATAAAGAAAGCTGAGCACCGAAGAATTGATGCTTTTGAACTGTGGTGTTGGAGAAGACTCTTGAGAGTCCCCTGGACTGCAGGGAGATCCATCCAGTCCATCCTAAAGGAGATCAGTCCTGAGTGTTCATTGGAAGGACTGATGCTGAAGCGGAAACTCCAATACTTTGGCCACCTGATGCAAAGAGCTGACTCGTCTGAAAAGACTCTGATGCTGGGAAGGATTGAAGGCAGGAGGAGAAGGGGACAACAGAGGATGAGATGGTTGGATGGCATCACCGACTCAATGGAGATGAGTTTGAGTAAGCTCCAGGATTGGATGATGGACAGGGAAGCCTGGCATGCTGGAGTCCATGGGGTCGCAAAGAGTCGGACACGACTGAACTGAACTGAACTGAATCCTGGGAGACTGGCATTACCTCCTAAACCAGATAGGAGAAATCCCCAGTGCTGCCACCAGGGGGGAAATGCCTGTTAGTGTTTGGGAAGTCGTGTATGGGAAAGCCTATGGATAAATTCATTCAGATTGGACTAACAAAAAAGGCAAGAAAAGCACAGACAGGAGTATCCCGCTTTTCCTTCTATCATAAAAATATTCTTACAGTAACATCCCGGGAGAAGGAAATGGCAACCCACTTCAGTATTTTTGCCTGGAGAATCCCATGGATCCAGGAACCTGACATGCTATAGTCCATGGGGTCGCAGAGAGTCAGACACGGCTGAGCGACTAACACTACCTTAATGTAACTCTTTTAACAATCTCTCTCTTTTTAATTATTTTTTAAAAGACTTACTAATTTGTTTGGCCATACTGGGGCTTAGTTGCAGCATGTGGGATCTAGTTCCCTGACCAGAGATCGAATCCCACTCCTTTACATTGGGAGCGTGCAGTCTTAGCCACTGGACCACCAGGGAAGTCCCACATAACAATCTCTTATTTGGCTTCCTTTATTTGGCTACCCAGATGCAGTATAAAGGATGAGAAGACAGTTAGACAGAAGTGATGTCTCTTTCCTCTGAGCTCAGCTCTTTGGTCTCTTGGCCATGGATTCCCAGGCAGGAAAGCTCACACTCGCTGTCTGTGCTTTCAGAAGATTGACAGTTTGGCTGCCACCACCAGCTCAGCCTCCCTGCTAAATACTTCTGTGTCCAAACTGAGACTAACCCTAGTTTAAAGGCCCGGGGCCAGGTCAGACATCACTGTCTTCTGTCACTATCTTAATTTAGAGAGAATTGTTGATGGGAGCACCCCAAAACTGTCTCTGTATTTTCTTTTCCTAATAGAGTTCAGAAATGAAAGAAAGGGAGAAAAAGTATCTAACATTGGTATCCAAAAAACCGTCCCCAGCAAAAGATTGCTGGCTTTAAGAGGTTTGGGCCAATCTGTATCATTATCAAATGGTTTTCCTTCTGTAAACAGTTTGGACACATTAGATGCAACAGAGTGTAAATATTTTTGCAGTACAAATAGAGGATATACTCTTTCTTGTTTTACCACAAAAGGCTTTGTTAGAGTTGGGAATCCTGAAATAGAAATGATCAAAGGAGCTGCAGGTGAAATTTTTTCGGAGTACAGAGCTTCCTGAGTACAGAGCTTCCTGTTTTTACCTTTTTTAAGCTGAGAAGTTAACACTAGGTGGCAGCAGAGACCCAGATTTGGTGAATCTGATCGCTTCCTAAGACTTCCTTTGAGTTTGCGGATAAAGGTTCAACCAGACGACCTATTTCTCCAGTTGTGAAAGGAAGATCTGCTCCATTCATCTGGATTCATCCACCCAGGGACTGAACAGACTTATGCCATTGGAAAAGAACAGCTATTTGAAGTCCTGCCCATCACCTCCTATGTTTCTTACACATCATGGCGCTCTCTCTACCTGCCTCATTATGTCCTTTCAGTCAAAGATCAACTTTGGGTTGGCAAACGTTTACTCCATCTCAATACATTAATACTTAAATAACAGATTTTTTTTTTAAAGACCTGGTTCTGTTTTTCCATCCATCCACTTCACAAGTATCTGTTTGGTTTCAGACACTGTGCTACCTTTTGTAGAAACACACTTGGTCATGAGACGTGATTCCCTCTGTTTCATGATCTTACGTGTAGTGTGCACTATGCTTATTGTAATGAGGGTTTTCTGAGTTAGAAATTTGGAGTGGCGGGAATGGCGGCTGTGAATCTCAAGACCTGTGTTCCCACTGCAGCTTTTTTAAAAAAATATTTATTTTTAATTGGAGAATAATTGCTTTACAATATTATGTTGGTTTCTGCCACACATCAACATGAATCAGCCATAAATATACCTATGCCCCCTCCCTCTTGAACTTTATCCCACTCATCTAGATTGTCACAGAGCACCTTATTGAGCTCTCTGCGTCATAGAGCAAATCTCCACTGGCTATCTAATTTTGCATATGTTTCACTGCTACTCTCTCAACTCATCCCACCCTCTCCTTAACAGAAGAGGCTCGTAACAGAAATATGTGAAGCAAATGAGTGTTAGGATTTGCTTTATGAAGACAATTTCATGAAATTCTCTAGAAAGACATTTTGCATATGAAGCACATTGGACTGTTCCCTTACACAAAGAACTGTCTTCTCTCTCAATTATTTTTTCTTGAACCCCTCAGCCTTCTAGAGCTTCACTTTATCTTCCCTTGTCAGTAGAGTCACAGTGTAAGGGGTTTGATTTAGTCACAGCTGACTCTACCACAACTGGAAGTGATCAGTGAATCTAAGAGGGCTGGAAATCGGGCTTGGGGGCCGTGCAGCCATGGGGAGTGTTAAAATACAGATGCCCAGGTGAATTTGAACTTCACTTGGAAGATATAAGCTGTTTATCTGAGGTTCAAAAAATTTTTTTAATTTTGTTTATTTGGCTGCTCTGGGTTATAGCAATTGGGATCTAGCTCCCTGAGCGGGCATCGAACCTGGGCCCCCTGCACTGGGAGCTCAGAGTCTTAGCCACTGGACCACCAGGGAAGTCCCTGAGGTTCAAATTTAAGTGGAGATCTTGTATTTTTGTTTGCTGAATCTGGTGATCCTTGTGTAGGGTCACGCTTGAATTATACCCTGAATTATTCCCAGCTGCTGGCTCTAGCGGGCCTCTGACTCTGGGGTGGGATGCCATCCTTCCAGATCTCTGCCAGCTCTGACTCTGGGGCCTCACCTGGAATCTGTTCCTCATGGCTTCTTCTTTGTATCACCTGTCCATAGTGAGGTCTTGAAGTCCAGTAGCCAATATACCAAAGGAAAGATATCTAGTGTCTCACTAGTTGTCTGGGAAATCCAAGTTAAGATGGATTTGGTGAGACGGTACACAGTGGTAAGAGCCTGTGCCTTGTGGCCAGATTGCATGGATTGCATCTCAGCTTGCCTGTATCCTTGGCACTGTGCCTCAGTTTCTTCCTCGTAAAGTATGAGTAGCAGTACTTACTCCAGTGGGGTTATTTTGAACAACGTGCTTCTAAATTTCCAGTATTGCTTCAGAGTTCATTACACTCCGGCATAGAGTTCTTTCTGCTCTTCTGGCAGGGTCTCCTGAAGAATTAGGGGACTCCTGTGCTGTGTGTGCCTAGGTGCTCAGTTGTATCCGACTGTTTGCAACCCCATGGACTGTATCCTGCCTGGCTTCTCTGTCCATGGGGATTCTCCAGGTGAGAATACTGAAGTGTGTAGCCATTCCCTCCTCCAGGGGATCTTCCCAACCCAGGGATCGAACCCAGGTCTCTCACGTTGCAGGCGGATTCATTACTATCTGAGCCACCAGGGAACCCTTGGCTCCCTAATAATCAGCTTTCCCACCACAGTTTACTTTGAAACCCTCAGGACTCAATTCGTTTTGTTCTATGGCCTTGTTTATGCCAACACAGAAAGTTAATAAATGCATTTCACTCAGTCAGATGATCAAGGTGAACAGCGACAGTGATGAGTCATGTTGACAGTGTGATATGATAATGTGAGGAATTTTACCTGTATGGCCATCCTCTCCCAAATCCATATCCCCAGTCTCGTTATGAGAAAAACATCAGACAGACCCCAGCTGAGGAACATCCTATGAAATACCTGGCCAGGACTCCTCAAAATTGTCAAGGTCGTCAAACGCAAGGAAATTGAAAAACTGTCACAGCCCAGAGAAGCCCAAGGAGATGTGATGACAAAGTATAACTGTAACTTGGGATTCTGGGTGGGAGCCTGAAATAGAAAAAGGACATTTGGGAAAAACTAAGGAGATCTGAGTAAAGTATGGACTTTAGTTAATAATAATGTGTCAGTCAGTACTGGTTTATTCATTGTGACAACTGTGCCATATTAATGTGTGGTGTTAACAAATAAGGAAACTGTGTGTGGGGTGTATGGGACCATCTGTAGTAACTTGGCAATTTTTCTGTAAGTCTAAGTCTCTTCTAAAATAAAGAGGTTATTTAGGGACTTTCGTGGCCATCCACTGGTTAAGACTCTGCATTTCCAATGCAAGAGATGTGCGTTCAATCCCTAGTCAGGGAAGTAAGATCCCACATGCTTTGTAGCCACAAAAAAGAAAAAAATATGATCTAAAATAAAAATGTTATTTAAATGATTTCTGTAAGGAATTTTAAATTTCTGTTAGTGGGAGTAATAACTTTCCTCCAAAACTATTCATAAGACGTAAGACACAGTTTGAAGATGTACTGTACTCCCTTTTCTACCAGTCTCTTCTTGAGACTGCCTGTTTTACATGCACATACAATACACATTGTCATCATCATGATTTCAAATGGCGTGTGCTGACATTTCTAAATAATTGAATTAATTCCTTAAGTAATCTTGATCGTTCCCTCAATTCTTAGTTTGACGTTTTAAGATCAAAGAATCATCAGAAGAGAATTCTCTAATGGTCCAGTAGTTAGGACTCCTCACTGAGGGGGTGGGTTCAATCCCTGGTTGGGGAACTAATATCCTGCAAGCTACATGGCATGGCCTAAAAGTAAAATAAAAAATAAACATATTGAAAAAGAGTAGTCAGAAAGTAACTTCCAAGGACTGTTTAGTATATAGTCTCAGTATATATTAATAATTAATCTTTCTAATGTAGGCTGCAGAGTCAATTAATCACTCTTAGAAATAAGGATAAATTTTTGAAATATCCCTGTTACTACCATGATTATATTTAATTGAGTCACTGAATTCAGAAATGGCAGAACCTTGCACTCATGGTGGACTGGCATACACACAAACACACAGGAAATATTTTTCCACCTATCAGACTGGCAAAGATAAAACGTTGAAAAAAAAACCCAATGTTGGCTAGCATGTGAGAAAGCATGCAGCATTATATAACATGAATGGGAGTGGCAATTTGTGCAGTCTAATTAGAAAACAATTTGTCAGTAGCTTTCAAACTGTTCGCTCCCCAACCCTTATACTCAATTTCATTTTTAGGAATTTATTCCACAGATACAGTTACACAAATGCATGAAAATGCTTGTATGAGAATGTTTATTTTCACATTGTTTATTATAGTGGAAAGAAATTAGACAACCTAAATACTCATCAATAAGGGACTGATTAAATTGCACTGTGTTCATACGGTGTAATATGCCACCACTGGAAAAATGGGTGTATCTTTCCTTTTCTCCTTTGCTTTTCACTTCTCTTCTTTTCATAACTATTTGTAAGGCCTCCTCAGACAGCCATTTTGCTTTTTTGCATCTCTTTTTTCTTGGGGATGGTCTTGATCCCTGTCTCCTGTACAATGTCATAAGCCTCCGTCCATAGTTCATCAGCCACTCTATCAGATCTTGTCCCTTAAATCTATTTCTCACTTCTACGGCACAATCATAAGGGATTTGATTTAGGTCACACCTCAATGGTCCACTGGTTTTCCCCACTTTCTTCAATTTAAGTCTGAATTTCGCAAAAAGAAGTTCATGATCTGAGCCACAGTCAGTTCCCAGTCTTGTTTGTGCTGACTGTATAGAGCTTCTCCATCTTTGGCTGCAAAGAATATAATCAATCTGATTTCGGTGTTGACCATCTGGTGATGTCCATGTGTAGAGTCTTCCCTTGTGTTGTTGGAAGAGGGTATTTGCTATGACCAGTGTGTTCTCTTATTAGCCTTTGCCCTGCTTCATTCTGTACTCCAAGGCCAAATTTGCCTGTTACTCCAGGTGTTTCTTAACTTCCTACTTTTGCATTCCAGTCCCCTATAATGAAAAAGACATGTTTTTTTGGGTGTTAGTTCTAAAAGATCTTGTAGGTCTTCATAGAACCTTTCAACTTCAGCTTCTTCAGCATTACTGGTTGGGGCATAGACTTGGATTACTGTGATATTGAATGGTTTGCCTTGGAAACGAATGGAAATCATTCTGTCATTTTTGAGATTGCATCCAAGTACTGCATTTCAGGCTCTTTTGTTGACTATGATGACTACTCCATTTCTTCTAAGGGATTCTTGCCCACAGTAGTAGATACAATGGTCATCTGAGTTGAATTCACCCATTCCAGTCCATCTTAGTTCGCTGATTCCTGGAATGTCAACATTCACTCTTGCCATCTCCTGTTTGACCACTTCCAATTTGCCTTGATTTCTAACATTTCAGGTTCCTATGCAATATTGCTGTTTACAGCATTGGACCTTGCTTCTATCACCAGTCCACAACTGGGTATTGTTTTTGCTTTAGTTCCATCCCTTCATTCTTTCTGGAGTTATTTCTCCACTGATCTCCAGTAGCATATTGGGCACCTACCAACCTGGGGAGTTCATCTTTCAGTGTCCTATCTTTTTGCCATTTCATACTATTTATGGGGTTCTCAAGGCAAGAATACTGAAGTGGTTTGCCATTCCCTTCACCAGTGGACCACATTCATTCTGTCAGACCTCTTCACCATGACCCGTCCATCTTGGGTGGCCCCACATGACATGGCTTAGTTTCATTGAGTTAGACAAGGCTGTGGTCCGTGTGATCAGATTGGCTAGTTGTCTGTGATTGTGGATTCAGTCTGTCTGCCCTCTGATGCCCTCACTCAGTGCCTGCTGTCTTACTTGGGTTTCTCTTACCTTGGACATGGGGTATCTCTTCAGGGCTGCTCAAGCAAAGCGCAGCAACAGCTTCTTTCTTTGGACGTGCGGTAGCTCCTCTAGGCCACTCCTGTATCACGCCGCCGCGCTCCTGTGGAAACATATTCCCATTTGAATGCAGAATTCCAAAGAATATCAAGAAGAGATAAGAAAGCCTTCCTCAGCAATCAATGCAAAACAATAGAGGAAAACAATAGAATGGGAAATACTAGAGATCTCTTCAAGAAAATTAGAGATACCAAGGGAACATTTCATGCAAAGATGGGCTCAATAA
The DNA here is from genome assembly GCF_963930625.1 of Muntiacus reevesi. Classification (NCBI taxonomy): domain Eukaryota; kingdom Metazoa; phylum Chordata; class Mammalia; order Artiodactyla; family Cervidae; genus Muntiacus; species Muntiacus reevesi. The sequence continues at coordinate 215,982,610 of NC_089250.1, read as the reverse complement.
AGGACAGAAATGGTATGGATCTAACAGAAGCAGAAGATATTAAGAAGAGGTGGCAAGAATACACAGAAGAACTGTACAAAAAAGATCTTCACGATCCAGATAATCACGATGGTGTGATCACTCACCTAGAGCCAGACATCCTGGAATGTGAAGTCAAGTGGGCCTTAGGAAACATCACTACAAAGCTAGTGGAGGTGATGGAATTCCAATTGAGCTATTTCAAATCCTAAAAGATGATGCTGTGAAAGTGCTGCACTCAATATGCCAGCAAATTTGGAAAACTTAGCAGTGGCCACAGGACTGGAAAAGGTCAGTTTTCATTCCAATCCCAAAGAAAGGCAATGCCAAAGAATGCCCAAACTACTACACAATTGCACCTCATCTCACACGCTAGTAAAGTAATGCTCAGAATTCTCCAAGCCAGGCTTCAGCAATACATGAACCGTGAACTTTCAGATGTTTAAGCTGGTTTTAGAAAAGGCAAATTGCCAACATCCAATGGATCATCGAAAATGCAAGAGAGTTCCAGAAAAACATCTACTTCTGCTTTATTGACTATGCCAAAGCCTTTGACTGTGAGGATCACAATAAACTGTGGAAAATTCTGAAAGAGATGGAACTACCAGACCACCCTGCCTCTTGAGAAACCTGTATGCAGGTCAGGAAGCAACAGTTAGAACTGGACATGGAACAACAGACTGGTTCCAAATTGGGCAAGGAGTACGTCAAGGCTGTATATTGTCACCGTGCTTGTTTAACTTCTATGCAGAGTACATCATGAGAAATGCTGGGCTGGAAGAAGCACAAACTGGAATCAAGATTTCCAGGAGAAATATCAATAACCTCAGATATGCAGATGACACCACCCTTATGGCAGAAAGTGAATAAGAGCTAAAGAGCCTCTTGATGAAAGTGAAAGAGGAGAGTGAAAAAGTTGACTTAAAGCTCAGCATTCAGAAAACTAAGATCATGGCATCCAGTCCCATAACTTCATGGGAAATAGATGGGGAAACAATGGAAACAGTGACAGACTTTATTTTTCTGGGCTCCAAATTCACTGCAGATGGTGATTGCAGCCATGAAATTAAAAGATGCTTGCTCCTTGGAAGAAAAACTATGACCAACCTAGACAGTATATTAAAAAGTAGAGACATTACTTTGCCAATAAAGGTCCGTCTGGTCAAGGCTATGGTTTTTCCAGTGGTCATGTATGGATGTGAGAGTTGGACTATGAAGAAAGCTGAGCGCTGAAGAATTGATGCTTTTAAACTGTGGAGTTGGAGAAGACTCTTGAGAGTCCCTTGGACTGCAAGGAGATCTAACCAGTCCATCCTAAAGGAGATCAGTCCTGGGTATTCATTGGAAGGACTGATGTTGAAGCGAAAACTCCAATACTTTGGCCAGCTGATGCGAAGAGCTGACTCATTGGAAAAGACTCGGATGCTGGGAAAGATTGAGGGCAGGAGAAGAAGGGGACGACAGAAGATGAGATGGTTGGATGGCATCACCGACTCAATGGACATGAGTTTGTGTAAACTCCGAGAGTTGGTGATGGACAGGGAGGCCTGGCATGCTTTGGTTCATGGGATTGCAAAGAGCAGACATGACCGAGAGACTGAACTGAGCTGAACTGGAAAAATATAGATGCAGATTGTATGTGCTACTGTACATATTACTAAGTGAAAGAACATACTGACAAACTATGTATTGAATGTGGTCCTATTTCTGTTTTTTTTTTTTTCTGGAAGGATACACTTTTGTTTTTTATGCAAGGCTATTTACTGAATATTTGTGAGGGTGAAATAGAAAAATTAATTTATATTTAATAGAAGAATGTACCAACATACTTTGATAGAACCTTTGAAAATGAAATTTTGAAAGAATATAGAAAAATATCACAATAGGGCAACTGACTATAATTTTTAAAGTTATGAGAATAATAGGATGTCAAGTAAATATTATGTAGTATGTGATACATACACGAAGTGCATATTAGTTTTTTAGCATCATTAGAGCTGTATGTTGAGACTGTGAGGTCCGTATTCTCCTTTCTCTCTGTAAACTCTTTATTCTATATTGGAGCACAGAGGATGAGCAGTGCTGTGGTGGTTTCAGGTGAGCAGCAAGGGACTCAGTCATGTGTGTGTCCACTCCTGGGTGGTGCTGGTGGTAAAGCAGCCACCCGGCAATGCAGGAGGCGTGATCCCTGGGTCAGGAAGATCCCCTGGAGGAGGACACGGCAACCCTCTCCAGTGTTCTTGCCTGGAGAATCCCATGAACAGAGGATCCTGCTGGGCCACCATCCATAGCGTCACAAAGAAGTGGACAGGACTGAAGCGACTTAGCAGCAGCAGCATTCTCCCCCAAACTCCCCTCCCATGCAGGCTGCCACAGAATTGGGCAGAGTTCTGTGTGCTGTATACAGTAGGTCCTTATTGGTTATCCATTTTAAATACAGCAGTGTGTATGTCTGTTCCAAACTCATTAGGGGTCTTTTCCTCCCATCTGGAAGGATACACTATTAGAAGGAATGTTCTCTAGAGAATAGGCCAGGAGTGGCTTGGAATGGAAAATAATTTTACTTTTTATTTTTAGTTTTTTGGACTATTTGATTTTTTTATGTTACTTTGACTTTTTAATGTACCAAAAAACAAGTTAAATATTATAAAGCTTCCCTGTCAAAAACAAAACAAGCAACTTTTTTAAATATAAAAGAGAAGTTTTTGTTGGCAGCTTTATGCTTGAGAAGAATTTTGTGTATTGGAGACAGCTGGCAGCAAACGACTTTAGTTCCTCAATTTTGTTTTAAACAAGATCAAATCTCTCTTTCCTCTTACTCTTTATAATTGTCTTTCGAGACTATTTGGGAAAAAGAGTCAGGTTTTCTTCAGCAGCATGATCATTTCAAGAATTGTAACATACATGATGCCAAAACTCTCTAGGGAAGGACTTTCAAAATCTGACTTTAGTCAGACTAGCTATATCTGGGGGAAAATGTTTACACAGCTCAGAAAGGTACATGCTCAAAGAATAGATATGTACATTGCAAGCGTTCTATTGAGCAGATTTATTACTAGGTAAATTCTGTGGGTGTGTTTCACGTTTCAGATGCGGTATCAGTTTGTTCTCAGTAATTGGCCTGAAGTAATTAACTTGAAGGTTAATAACTTTATTAATAGGCAGTGACTACTAAAGTCAGGTTTTGAAAGTCCTTCCCTAGAGAGTTTTGGCATCATGTATGTTACAATTCTTGAAATGATCATGCTGCTGAAGAAAACTTGACTCTTCTTCCCAAATAGTCTGGAAAGACAATCATAAAGAGTAAGAGGAAAGAGAGATTTGATCTCAGACAGGCTAGCTGAAATTTGAATTCAAGAAGTTTGGAGCAATTTGGAGCCAATAATGATAATATATTAAGTATAAAAGACATGATCAAGAGCTTACATTTATGGCAGTATTCTAATTTTGTAAAACAAAACAAAAAAAGCACATATACACATTTAAAATCGTGGACTACAATTCCATTTCCCACCCCAGTCCCTCTGCCTTCGGGCTGCTGGGTGTAGTGAGGACTCGGGTCTCCAGCCTTGGGGAGGTGCTTGGCAGCAGCCCCGCCGGCTCCCTGGCCCCGAGAGAGGATAGGGTTAGGGGATGAGCAGGTAGGCTGGGTGGGTGTGCGTGCTCCCTCACTCGTGCCAACTGTGTGTCTCCATGGACTCACCAGGCTCCTCTGTCCATGGGAGTCTCTAGGCAAGAATACTGAAGTGGGTTGCCATTTCCTCCTCCAGGGGATCTTCCCAACCCAGGGATCAAATCCACATCTCTTGAGTCTCCTACATCGGCAGACAGATTCTTTACTGCTGCACCACCTAAGCTGAGTGGGGGCATTTACCTAAAAGAGTGATTAGTAGTGGTTACCAAAAGCAAGGGGAAGTAGAGATTGGAGGGGCAACCACTAAATCCACTCACTGTGGGAAGCAGTCATGAATGAGGGTTGACCTACGAGTATGTATTTGGGTGCAGGAGCCTTTGTTTTTATTTTTTTTTAAATAAGGAAATGTTTTTAAGTTGTGATTCTTTTTTGAAAAATATTTATTTTTATCTATTTATTTGGCTATACCACCTTAGTTGGATTTCCTTGGTGGCTCAGATAGTAAAGAATCTGCCTGCATCCTTGGCAATGTTGTTGAAAATCAATACTGTAAATGTGAAACTTATTTCTGAATTTTCAGTTCTTTTCCATTAATCTCATTTCTGTCTTTTTGTGTAAACCTCTGCCACTGCCTTGAGATTTCACTGTAGACCTATAATAAATCTTGAAATCAGTTATTAAGTTCTCCAACTTTTCTCTTTTTAAATCTTGTTATTCCGGGTCATTTGCATTTCCATGTAAATTTTAGAATTAGCTTGTCTATTGTTTTTAAGAATAAGCTTGATGGGATTTTGATTTGGATTGTATTTAATATATAGATCATAGCAGCCTTTGTTGTAACAGCCCCAGACTGGACAATACACAAATGTCTATTCTATCCAAAGATTAATGAATAAACAAATGTGATATATCCATATGGTGGAATACAGCTTAACAAGAAATAGAAATAAGCTTTTGAGACATGCATGCAAAAACGGCTGAATCTCAAAATCATTAAGATGAATAAAAGAATTCAGACCAAAAAAAAAAAGAATCTGCCTGCAATGTAGGACACTTGGGTTCAAACCGTGGGTTGGGAAGATTCCCTGGAGTAGGAAATGGCAACCCACTCCAGTATTCTTGCCTGGAGAATTCCATGAACAGAGGTGCCTGGTATGTTACAGTCCATGGGATCCGCAGAGTCGGACACAATGGAGCAACTAACTCTTTCTTTCAGAGCTTAGTTGCAGCATACAGGTTCTTTAGTTGTGTCATGTAGGATTTGGCTCCCCGACCAGGGATAGAACCCATGCCCCCTGCGCTGGAAGTGCAGAATCTTAGCCACTGGACCACCAGGGAAGTCCCAGGATCCATTGCTTTTAAAGGTCGTTGTTTTTTTTCTAGTTTTATATTGAGATATAATTGACTCTATGTGTTTAAGGTGACCAGCCTAATGATTTGACTTACATACATCATGAAATTATCATTACAGTAAGTTGAGTATCAATCTCATTCAGATACAAAATCAAATAATAGAAAAATTTTTTTTCTTGTAATGAGAACCCAGGATTTACTCTCTTAACTTGCATATATAACCTTCAGTTCAGTTCAGTTGCTCAGTTGTGTCCGACTCTTTGTTATACATAGCATGTAACTGTTAATTATTTTTGTCATGTTGTACATTACATCCCTGGTACTTGTTTGCCTTGGGGCTTCGCTGGTGGTTCAGTGGTAAAGAAGCCACCTGCCAGGGCAGGGGATGCAGGCTCAGTCCTTGGGCTGGGAAGATCCTGTGCAGAGGAGCGTGGCAACCTACTTCAGTATTCCTGCCTGTGAGACCCCATGGACAGAGCAGCCTGGTGGGCTGCAGGGATCACTTGGGGTCCCAAAGAGTCGGACATGACTTAGCGCTAAACAACAACAGCTTATTTGTCTTATATCTGGTTTTAAAGTTTTAAAGAAAACCCCTATCTGTACTGTTCAGCTGAAGATCATCAAAACCACACTTGTAGGTGAACACGCTGGGATTATTTTCTTGCAGAGAGGGAGACTTCTCACCCTGGGTCCTGGGGCGTCTTGGTGGCAGGCTGCTCCAAGGACGCTCTTACAGGATTTGCACTTGTGTTACGTGATTTTGATGTGAGTTCATGGAAGTGGAGGTTTGCTCTTGGTTGGGTGTTTTGTTCCTGTCAAAAGCAAGGATAATTCTATGATTTGATACATTAATAAAATGTAATGAGAGGAAGGAGAGGCCAGAGTGAGGCTATACCTGGTAAAGAAGCAGCCATCACTCATATTGGCTGGGAGAGGGTGATGATTAGTATTTTGGGGCTTGGATGGTGTTCAAGTTTTATCTGTGTTCAGACACAATTCCTGGGTGATCTTGTTTTCATCTTGCTCTACATGGTCGCACAGTGGCCCTGTCCAGTTTTAATGTGACATTGTTGGTGTTCACCAAGAGAACAAGACCCCTATCGAGTCAGATCAACCTTTGGCTGTAAGGAACTGTTTTCCTCTGTCTCACTCACAATTACAATAAATTTTGTCAGACTGAGGCCTGCCCCACCCCCTTTCCCCCCATCCTTTTCTTGGGCACGCTGTGCAGCGTGTGGAATCTTAGTTCCCTGACAAGAGGTTGAACCTACGCCCCCTGCATTTGAAGTGTGGAATCTTAACCACTGGGCATGCAAGAAAGTCCCTAATGCCACTTTCAAAGTAACCAAGATTTTATCTACTCAGTCAAATCCTTAGCAACTTGGTAGCTTTTCTTATTCTCAAGAGGTTTTTTTTAGTTTTTTGTTTTTTTTAACTAATGGTATATAAAAGGGCCACAGGGCAAAATGTTTTCCGTCAGTATCTTAATGATCCCTCAAACTTTAATCAAGGGTCATATAATAATCAGATGACAGCAAGAAAGGAACACAAGAAAAACAAAAACACATTATGATGCTATGCATTTTCTGTGTTACATGTATATATCTATAAATGCATCGAGGACTTTCTGGAAGGACACACATTAAACCAATACCTATGGTTACCTTGAAACAGCAGGGAGACCAAGACTGGCAGTGATAATCACAGGGAACCTCACTTTTTAAAAAGGAGACTGTTTTTAGTCTCCAGTTCACAGCATAGTTGAGTGGGACGTACAGAAATTTCCCATATGCCTACTTTGCCACACGGACATTACCAGCGTCCCCCACCAGAGTGATGCATTTACTACAATGAACCTACACTGACAACATGTTATTGTGAAGGCATGCAAATTTATATTCTATTGAGTCATAATTAATATTCTATTTGTTACATGTTCATGCCTCAGTTTTTCTTAAATACCTCCCTTTAAAAACGTTTTTAAAATTTTTCAAATATTTACAAAGGTAGGATAGTATAATGAACTCTCACATACTCCTCACCAGCTTTCACAATTGTCAACACCCACTTATCCCATTTTTATCTCTATTCTTGACATCCTACCCCTCCCACCTTGCCACAGGGTTGAAGCCAATCTCAGACATCATATTGTTTCATCAATAACACTTCAGTATGTATCTTTAAAAGATAAAAATTCTCTTGTGTAAGCCAGCCATGGTACTTAAAACTTCTAACACTGATTCCTAAATATTTAGTTAGTTTTCAGATTTCCTGAATTTTGTCACAGATGTTTATTCAAATCAGGATCCAAACATTATTGCTGTGTCTCTTAGGTCTCCTGTAATCTGACAGGATCTGTAGGTTTCCTCCCTTTTTCATCCTTGCAATTTTTCTGTCAGAGAACAAATTGTAAAAAAAAAAAAAAGAAAAAACAAATTGTTTTTTATTCCAATCATCAAATGAAGTATTGTCTCTTTGCAAATTATCTGTAGAAGGACATATATCCTAGAGAGTTTTCTACATTCTAGATTTTGCCAATTGTATTTATTCTATTTCTTGTGAGCTGGTAGTTAGATTTAGAGTAGGGTTTCTGGATAAAATACAGGAAAGTGAAGTCGCTCAGTCATATCTGACTCTTTGCAGCCCCGTGGACTATAGCCTACTAGACTTCTCCATCCATGGGATTCTCCAGGCAAGAATACTGGAGGGGGTTGCCATTTCCTTCTCCAGGGGATCTTCCCGACCCAGGGATTGAACCTGGGTCTCCCACATTTCAGGCAGTTGCTTTACCCTTAACTAAACAATATTTTTTAGTGTAAAAGTGCTCAGTTGTGCAATATTTTATCATTTTGTATTTTTATTTACTAAATTTGACAACCATAATGTAGAGTTACCACATTTAGGCTTGGATTTTTGGCAAGAATACATTCAATTTAGTGTTGGGTATTTCTATTAGGAGACACATAAGATCTGGTTGTTTCTCTTTTTGTGATGTGAGAAATGATGCAGGGGTTCATATTTATATTACCATTTATATTAAAACTATTTCTCACCATAGTCAGTTGGATGCATCCCTTGTTAAGACAGCCCCTCAGCTTTTTACCTGATGATTTTAGGCAACTAATGATCACTGCCGAAAATAATTTATTAGGGCTTGCAGAATATTTATTCCAGGTCTATCATTCCTTCTGCATTCATAAACTGGTATTATTCTGTAAAGAACTTACTCTTCTGTACAGTTTATGTAGGAAAGTTAAGCTTTTTCCTTACGGCAGAATTTTGCAAGCATCTTCAAGAGAGCCTTACAAATCTAACAATAAAATCTTGCTAAGGATTTAGATAACTCTTACAGATCCAGTAAATCAAAATATACATTCAGTAAGGTAAAATTTTTTAAGCATTTCTAGATGTTAAAAATCAAACATATACCTTTAGAAAATCAGAACTCTTCAGCATTTGAATGTTGACAGCACACTTAAATTAGTTAAATCTTCCTAAGGATTACAATTAAAGATTTTAAATTGTCTAGTATATCAGATTATCTGAAATGGTTGAAACCACTGAAAAGTGAATAAAGATTCTAAAAAGAAGCACAATAGTTATACAACTTTTCACACCATATTTGACACAGTTTATATTAAAACTATTTCTCACCATCTATATGTTTATTACTTATGGCTTTCTAGAATTGCAGACTCATCACTTAAGGGGATCTGAGTAAGCATTGTCAGCTTCCTGTCACAGCTGAGAGTGGTTCAGGGCAACCGGCCAGGAAAGGCAGACGGAACTTCCAAGGGTGGGAGCTTGGATCCACCAAACCCCATATGGCCAAGCCCAGGCCTGTGTCTGGCTCTCAAGTCCACATCTTCAAATTGCAGTTAATTATAAATTTGTTAATCCAGAGCCTCATACATTCTTGGCCATCTGTCAAATTTCATCATCGCAAATCTACTTTCTGAGGTAGGTAGATGGAATTTGGCAACACTTCCCATCCTCCCCCTGTGAGCTATAGCCAGTTTTCCTGCTGCCTGTTAAGAACTCATTGGATTCTGCACTTTTTGCTTCTATATCCACCCATCAGCACCCATTTCATGGTTTGTTAACAGGTCAACCTTAGAACTCTAGATGAAATGTGAAAAATGTCCCCAGGTCAAGTATCTCATCCTTAATAATATTTTTCAGGTAAAGAAATAACCACTGAGAAATTTTTTAAACTAATTTATCTATTTGGCTGTGTCGAGTCTTAGTTGCAGCACTGGGTATCTTTGGTCCTCATTGCAACATGTGGGTTCTTGAGTTGTAGCACGTGAACTCTTAGTTGCAGCATGTGGGATCTAGTTTCCTGACTGGGGTCAAACCTGGGTCCCCTATGTTGGGAGCGGGAGTCTTAGCCACTGGACCCCCAGGAATGTCCCCACCACTGAGAAAGTAAGCAGTTGTTTCTTGTGAAACTTGTTTCAAGTTTTCAGCTGAGAGGACAGGACTATAATTCAGGACTACTTTTCCACTGTTACTAGGTTAGGCGTAGGCACTCTGTGACCTAGATACTGTTGTTGGTTGTTCATCTTAATTGTCTCAGACTCTATCTAGCCCCCATCTCACCTTTTATTCTTCCATTTCTTCATGTCTATGGGTAAAAGATCACTGAAAACACATGAGCTCGTTTACAAAGATACTGTGATGCAACAGATTGTTTGTGACATCTGCATACCTTGAACACAGAAAATCTCTTTTTAGGCATTGTTCACTCAGTTATATAAAATGCTGACATCCACTGACCTTGGATATTGGATGGCTTTGAGACATTCAGGTAAAGATATTGTTTAAAGTAACCTGTATTATTCCCCTTGCTATTAAGCAACAAATTTCCAATCTAAAGATGGAAATTACTACTGTCTCTCAACTCTCCTACCCCATTTCTGTTGTTGATTTGTCCTTGTTTTATAGAACATTTGCAGTTTCTATTGCATTTGAAACAGTAGTCTGTTCTGGAGACTCCTAAGTGTAAAATAATTTTATATACTTACCTAATTCTATATTAACTAGCTTTAAAAATTAAATATACTTATTTGAAAGCAGAATGAAAGGGAATTCCCTGGCCGTCCAAGGGTAGGACTGCCAGGGCCTCAGTTTCATCCCCAGTGAGGAACCTAAGAACTCACAAGCCACACAGCCAAAAAAATAAATAAATAAATAAATAAATATAAAGGGCAGAATGGGAGGTAGAATCTACATAAAGGCATTTTAGCTTGGGGTATTTATTATTTTCACAGGGGTGACTTTAAAAGGGTTTTTTTTTAATCTTTATGATTGTAAAAGCTTCCTTTACCTCATGGACTATGTTCTTTTTTTAAGACTTTGTCATTAGGAGTGTTGTGTAATCTTGAGAGTATAGTTGGAAATATTTCAAAGGATGAAATCATCCATACCTTGGCTAGTTCATAGGGCAGAGAGGTCATAAGCAACCAGTGTCTCTAGCCCTATCAAGTGATAGTTACACATCTCAACCCTGGAGGGATTTTGAAAACCCTCAGAGGTTCCCATGGTTGGTTAGCTCTGGCTACTTGAATGCCATATTGGGCAACAAATTCTCACCTAGTAAAATCAAGACCAAAACTAAAATTCCATTTTGTATTCATTTTTAAGGGCTTCCCTGGCAACTCAGTGGTAAAGAATCTGCCTGCCAATTCAGGAGACATGGGTTTAATCCCTGGTTTGGAAAGATCCCCTGGAGAAAGAAATGGTAACCCACTCCAGTATTCTTGGTTGGGAAATCCCATGGCCAGAGGGCTACCATCCATGGAGTTGCAAAGAGTCCAACCTAACAACCTATAGTTGCAAACTTACTGACTCAAAAACAACAACACATTCATTTGTAGAAGCATTATTACAGGCAACTTATAGTATAATATCTTACTGTTAGGCTGAATTATGCCCCCACCCTCCGCCCAAGATATACATATCCTCATCCTCCATTTTTATCACCTAATCACCTTCTAAACTCCCATCGCCTAATACCATCCCATTGGGGATTTCAACCTATGAATTTCGGGAAGGGACACAGACATTCAGTCTACGGTATATGGTACAAGAGACTTTGGAGATGTTATTAAATCAAGGATCTTGGATAGATTATTCTGGATTAACCAGTTGAGTCCAAGGTAAACACAGGAGTCCTTAGAGAGGCAGTAGGGTCAGAACAGAGAAGAGGTGTGAAGCTGGAATCAGATGTTGGAGTGATATGCTTTCCAGATGGAGGAAGAGACCACAAGCCAAGAAAGACAGGCGGCCTCTAGAAGCTGGAAAAGGCAAGGAAACAGATTCTCATGTAAAGTCTGCTGAATAAGTAGGGCTCTGCCAAAACATTTTTAGCCACGAAGATCCATTCTTGGACTTTTGACCTCCAGATTTACATGTTAATAAATTTGTGTTATGTTAAGATAAATGAATATTTTTTAAAATAAGTAAAATTAAAAGCATTGTTGCAAGTTTTTCCCCTGACCCAGAAAATAAAGGATGAGGTCACTGAAGCAAGGGCAAGTGGGCATAAGAGCCCCAAAGGTGAACGACCCTTAGCCTGACCAGCTCTTAAAAGGAGGAATTAATGACCAAGGACATTGAAAACAAGGAAGAGTTTTCAAAAGTTAGAGCTTTAGCCAGGATCCCTGGTTGTGCAGCTAAGCAGTTGGTACTGATAAGGTGAAAGTGACTCTTGCTGCCTTAGAAAAATGATGGTTGTTACTCAAGGTTTACTTTCTTGGGTGGAATAAATCTTCATGATTCTTTCTCTAAGTCTGTATAACTCTTTTAAATGTTCCAGTACTTTTTAAGTCAGTTCTTTATCTAAATATGTGTGTGTGTGAAGTCACTCATTCGTGTCCGACTCTTTGCGATCCCGTGGACTGTAGCCTACCAGGCTCCTCCATCCATGGAATTTTCCAGGTAAGAGTACTGGAGTGGGTTGCCATTTCCTTCTCCAGAGGATCTTCCCCACCCAGGGATTGAACCTGGGTCTCCTACATTGTAGGCAGACACTTTACCGTCTGAGCTACCAGGGAAGATAATATAAGAAGGTTTAAATAAATCGACTATGAGAACTTCTGATAAGGGTGAAAGAGGAGAGTGAAAAAGCTGGCTTAAAACTCAACATTCAAAAAACTAAGATCATGGCATCTGGTCCCATCACTTCATGGCAAACAGAAATGGAAAAACTGGAAGCAGTGACAGATTTTCTTTTCTTGGGCTCCAAAATCACGCCATGAAATTAAAAGATGCTTGCTCATTGGAAGGAAAGCTATGACAAACCCAGACAGCATATTAAAAAGCAGAGGTATCACTTTGCTATCAGCAGTCCATATTGTCAAAGCTATGGTTTTTCCTGTAATCATGTACGAGTTGGATGTGATAGTTGAACCATAAAGAAGGCTAAGCGCTGAAGAGTTGATGCTTTTGAATTATGGTGCTGGAGAAGACTCTTGAGAGTCCTCTGGACAGCACGGTGATCCAACCAGTCAGTCCTAAAGGAAATCAACCCTGAATATTCATTGGAAGGACTGATGCTGAAGCTCCAACACTTTGGGCCACCTGATGTGAAGAGCAACTCATTGGAAAAGACCCTGGTGCTGGGAAAGATTGAGGGCAGGAGGAGAAGGGAGTGGCAGAGGATGAGATGCTTAGATAGCATCACTGACTTGATGGACATGAGTTTGGGCAAACTCTGAGAGATGGTGAAGGACAGGGGAGCCTGGTGTGCTGCGGTCCACGGGGTTGTAAAGTGTCAGACACGAGTGAGCAACCGAATGACAACAGCAGCTATGAGAAGCCATAAAATAAATGAAGTTGTAATCTTTGAATGCAGTTAAGGACAAATCCTGGACTATTGCCACTCCACGTGCAAGCAAAACACCCTTGTAAGGCATTATATGGGTCAGTTCTGTTAGATTCTGATAGTTCTAACTAGAAATGCTTTTCAAAAAGAATAAATTTAGAAGAGAGTCTTTGTAGGAAAAATCTGTCGTCTTTTAAATTACACAAATTGTCAAGATCTCAGAAAACAAGACAAGATTGATCCATGTTTGGGTTCAATATCCAGGTTCTAAGTGGGTGCATTTATTGAGTGTTTATTGTTGATGATTAACAACATTATTAGTATTATTATTAGTGTAATTCCTATAATACATATGTAATAGATAATTAACAAGGTTATTATTAATAAGGTAAACATTTCATTAGTAGGAAATTTGTCTTTAACTATATCTCTGCTTTAATTAATTTATTTTTTTATTATTTTATTTTTTCCATTTATTTTTGTTATTTGGAGGCTAATTACTTTACAGTATTGTGGTGGTTTTTGCCATACATTGACATGAATCAGCCATGGATTTACATGTGTTTCCCATCTGGATCCCCCCTCCCTCCTCCCTCCCCATCCCGTCCCTCTGGATCTTCCCAGTGCACCAGCCCTGAGCACTTGTCTCATGCGTCCAACCTGGGCTGGTGATCTGTTTCACCCTTGATAGTATACTTGTTTCAATGCTGTTCCCTTGACACATCCCAGCCTTGCCTTCTCCCACAGAGTCCAAAAGTCTGTTTTGTACATCTGTCTCTTTTTCTGTCTTGGATATAGTGTTGTCATTACCATCTTTTTAAATCCCATATATATGCGTTAGTATACTGTATTGGTCTTTATCTTTCTGGCTTACTTCACTCTGTATAATGGGCTCCAGTTTCATCCATCTCATTAGAACTGATTCAAATGAATTCTTTTTAATGGCTGAGTAATATTCCATAGTGTATATGTACCATAGCTTCCTTATCCATTCGTCTGTTGATGGGCATCTAGGTTGCTTCCATGTCCTTGCTGTTATAAACAGTGATGCGATGAACATTGGGGTACACATGTCTCTTTCAGATCTGGTTTCCTCGGTGTGTATGCCCAGAAGTGGGATTGCTGGGTCATAAGGTAGTTGTATTTCCAGTTTTTTAAGGAATCTCCATAGTTCTCCATAGTGGCTGTACTAGTTTGCATTCCCATCAACAGTGTAAGAGGGTTCCCTTTTCTCCACACCCTCTCCAGCATTTATTGCTTGTAGACTTTTGGATAGCAGCCATTCTGACTGGCGTGTAATGGTACCTCACTGCGGTTTTGATTTGCATTCCTCTGATAATGGGTGATGTTGAGCATCTTTTCATGTGTTTGTTAGCCATGTGTATGTCTTCTTTGGAGAAATGTCTGTTTAGATCTTTGGCCCATTTTTTAATTGGGTCATTTATTTTTCTGGAATTGAGCTGCAGGAGTTGCTTGTATATTTTTGAGATTAATCCTTTGTCTGTTTCTTCATTTGCTACTATTTTCTCCCATTCTGAAGGCTGTCTTTTCACCTTGCTTATAGTTTCCTTTGTTGTGCAAAAGCTTTTAAGTTTAATTAGGTCCCATTTATTTATTTTTGCTTTTATTTCCAATATTCTGGGAGGTGGGTCATAGAGGATCTTGCTGTGATTTATGTTAGAGTGTGTTTTGCCTATGTTCTCCTCTAGGAGTTTTATAGTTTCTGGTCTTACATTTAGATCTTTAATCCATTTTTGAGTTTATTTTTGTGTATGGTGTTAGAAAGTGTTCGAGTTTCATTCTTTCACAAGTGGTTGACTAGTTTTCCCAGCACGACTTGTTAAAGAGATTGTCTTTTCTCCATTATATATTCTTGCCTCCTTTGTTGAAGATAAGGTGTCTGTAGGTACGTGGATTTATCTCTGGGCTTTCTATTTTGTTCCATTGATCTATATTTCTGTCTTTGTGTCAGTACCATACTGTCTTGATGACTGTGGCTTTGTAGTAGAGCCTGAAGTCAGGCAGGTTGATTCCTCCAGTTTCATTCTTCTTTCTCAAGATTACTTTGGCTATTCGAGGCTTTTTGTATTTTCATACAAATTGTGAAATTATTTGTTCTAGTTCTGTGAAGAATATCGTTGGTAGCTTGATAAGGATTGCATTGAATCTATAGATTGCTTTGGGTAGTATACTCATTTTCACAATATTGATTCTTCCAATCCATGAACACAGTATATTTCTCCATCTATTTGTGTCCTCTTTGATTTCTTTCATCAATGTTTTATAGTTTTCTATGTATGGGTCTTTTGTTTCTTTAGATAGATATACTCCTAAGTATTTTATTCTTTTTGTTGCAGTGGTGAATGGTATTGTTTCCTTAATTTCTCTTTCTGTTTTCTCATTGTTAGTATATAGGAATGCAAGGGATTTCTGTGTGTTTGCTTTTCTCTAATTTATTTTAAGGGGTAAATATTTGGTTGCTTTGTACTCACTGCATGACTTTGCCACCAGATTTTATAAATGACATACAATCTTGTTCAATGGAAGGGTAAATATTAATGATCTATTTTTCTTTTGTTTTTTTTCAAATTCTAAAATTGAGGTATAATTGACATGCCGGCATGCTAAGTCGCTTCAATCATATCTGACTTTTGTCACCCTATGGACTGCAGCCTACCAGGCTCTTCTGTTCATGGGCCTCTCCAAGCAAGAATGCTAGAGTGGGTTGCCATACCGTCCTCCAGGGAATCTTCCGCAACCAGGGAACTAACCCACATCTCTTATGTCTCTTGCATTGACAGTCATGTTCTTTACCACTAGCATATATAATGTTTTTTTGGTTTTGAGTATACAGCATAATGATTTGATATACATCTAAACTGTGAAATGATCACTGTAATAAGTTTAATTAACATCCATCACCTCACATGGTAACATTTTTTTCTTGTGATGAGAACTTTTAGATCTACTCTTTTAGCAACTTTCAATACACAATGCAGTGTTGTTAACTATAGTCACTGTATTGTCCCTTTCATTCTCAGGACCTATTTATCTTGTAACTAGAAGTTTGTACCTTTTGACCACCTTTAAAAGGTATAAACTTTTGGAAGTTTGTATTTTTTAACCACCTTCAATGGGAAGCATGGATGAAATGGACAGTGGTGGCCAAATGTATTTTTCAAGAGTAACCTAACAAAGATTTTTTTGAGCTTCCCTGGTGGCTCAGACAGTAAAGAATTTGCCTGCAATGCAGGAGACCCAGGTTCGATCCCTGAGTTGTGAAGGTCCCCTAGAGATGGAAATCGTAGCCCACTCCAGTATTCTTGCCTAAAGAATTCCATGGACAGAAAAGCCTGGCGGGCTATAGTCCACAGGGTCACAAAGAGTTGGACACAACTGAGCGACTAACACTTTCACTTTTCCGTTTTAATTCTAAAAGAATATGTAAGGTTATGTGTGGTGACCATAACAATGAAGCAATGCAACTGAATCCTGGAGACAGTTTTCTTAGTTTTTAAATGAAGAGTTTCTGGGGGGAAAACTGGCTTTCTGAAGTCCAAAGAGGAAAGACCCTGGTGGATGTGTGTACCGGGCTCCCCAGGATCAGTGCCTCCCACCCCTCTCTCCCTGAGCTTCCTTCCCTCCTACTGTAACCCCACCCATTTTGCAGCTGCCTCTCTCCCTAGACCATAAACTCCCCCAGGAAAAGATCTGCTTGCTTCTGCCTCCACCTCTCAGGTCTGGCACAATCCCAGGCATGTAGTAAGTGCTTTACCACGTTTACATGACCTTCTGGAGAACCTCGCCCCAGTCCTGCAATGTATTGCTACTTGGTGTGTGTTGTAGCTGAGTCTTCAAAAGGCCATGCCACCATTCTGTCAAATCAGTTGCATCGAGATGGTGGAGACATGATAAGACTAATAAATTCCATGAACATGGGCCCAGTGCTGTACTTCTTTCATTGTAAATTGAGGTTCTTGATCAGAAGCGTGTGTAGAATATTGTGGTGATGGAGAAAACATCCTGTAAGTCCATGGACAGAAACAGTGGGTTCAGGAAAGGCAAATCTGTATCTAGAGGATCTACAAGCACACCTCGTTTTATTGCATTTCACTTGGTTGTGATTTGCAAATACTGGTTTCTTAAAAATTGAAGGTTGTAGCAACCCTGTATTGTCAGATGATGCATAGCATTTTTTAGCAATAAAGTATTTTTAAATTAAGGCATTTAATTTTAAAATTAAGGCATTTAATGTAAATATTTTTTAAAATGTAACGCTGTTACATACTTAAAAGGCTATAGTATAGTGTGAACATACTTTTATTTGCACTGGAAAATCAAAAAATTCATGTGACTCACTTTTTTTGTGATGTTCACCTTACTGCAGAGGTCAGGAACCAAACCCACAGTATCTCTGAGGTCTCCCTGTATTGTGATAAATACACAATGCTGCCCCTTCCATGATAGAAGCAGTCCAGTGTAGTCAACCTGCCACCAAGCAGATGACTGAGCACCCCAGAGAGTGGTTCCATGTCAAGGGCTCAGTATAGTCTCGCTTCTGGCAGACTGGACAGTTATTGGCCATAACCAGGTTACTCTCAGTGAATGCAAGTCCATATTTCCAAGCCCATGCATAAGCCTCCATCCCTACCACCATGGCCACTTTGCTTATGAGTCCTTTGAGTGATGACAAGAGTGGCAGGTGAAAGAGGCTGACTGGTATCCACAGAAAAGGTCAACCCATCCACTTGATTATTAAAATTCCCTTTGGCTGAGTTCATTCTTTGGTGAGAATTCACATGAGACACAAATATCCTCACACTTTTTGCCCATTCAGAGAGGCCTATCCATATACCTCTTTCCCCAAATTTCTTTGTCCCCAGTTTTCCAATCATGTTCCTTCTAGGTCCTTGACCATTCAGCCCAACCATTGGCTACAGTCCATGAATTGATATAGAATTGCAGTATGGCCATTTGTCCTTCCAAGATGGGTGTACAGCCAGGTACATTGCAGGAAGTTCTGACCACTGGGAGGATTCCCCTTCACCATCATCTTTCAGGGATGTCCCAGAGAGGGGCTATAATGTTGTAACTGTCCACTTGTAGGTGCTGGACATATCTACAGAACGATCTATAAGCCAGGTCTGAGTCTATACTTTCCCTGCCAATTGATCATAGGGAACTCCGCATGAAATGATGAAGCACAGGCTGGGAGAGACAAGGCAACATAGCAGTGATGGGGACCACAGGCATTTGGGCCACTTTGTCATGTAACTTACTTGTGCCTTCTGGGCCTGTTTAGGACAGATCACTTATGTATCACTTACATTTGATGATGGAGTGTTGCTATGCACACCATCATTATGGCATGGTGGGTCAGATATTAATAACCTCCATTTTATGATGGGCTACTCAGGTCATGTGGTAACTTGGTGACCCACAGTCAAGTGTTCAGTCTGCACTAAGGCCCAGTAGCAACCAAGAACTCTTTCTCTAAAGGAGGGTAGTTAAAAGTGGAGGATGTCAGAGTCTTGCTCTAAAACCCTAAAGGCAGTGCTGTCACTTACCCTTGCTCTGCTTGTTTTGTTCTATTTGCTAATCACTCATGTTGGTGAAAGAAATGGCAACCCACTCCAGTGTTCTTGCCTGGAGAATCCCAGGGACAGAGGAGCCTGGTGGGCTGCCATCTATGGGGTTGCACAGAGTCGGACATGGCTGAAGCGACTTAGTAGCAGCAGCAGCAGCAGCAGCATGTTGGTATGGATGATTTTTTTATACTCAATGTGTTGATTCAAATGCTGATCTCTTCCAGAAAACCTCTCACAAAGACACACCCAGAAATCATATTTTACCAGTTCTCTGGGCATCTCTTAGCCCAGTCAAGTTGACACATGGAATTAACCATACCACATGGTAGCTATTAACCACACATATTAGCCACATATTGTCTATATTGCTTTAAAAATAATCAAAACTAAAAATTTGGTATCTCAGTCATACTAGCCATCATCCAAATGCTCACTAATTAGAGGCCACATATTAGATATAGAACATTTCCATCCTCACAGAAAGTTCTAGTGGACAGCACTGCTTTGGAGAATGAAACCAAGATGTGCAAAACTTCTCTGACTTGACAAAGATCAAAGGACAAGCCTGCGGAACCATCAGGAGAAACACTCATCTCTTAAACAATCCCAGAATATTAGTTAATGGCAAGACAATGGGTGGAGGGCCAGGGAAGGGTGGCAATATTTTTGAAACTTCAGGCAACCTCTTCGGACATCTATATTCAGGTCAGTTCAGTTCAGTTCAGTTCAGTCACTCAGTCATGTCCAACTCTTTGAGACACCATGAACTGAAGCACACTAGGCTTCCCTGTCCATCACCAACTCCCAGAGCTTACTCAAATTCGTGTCCACCAAGTTGATGATGCCATTCAACCATCTCATCCTCTGTCATCCCCTTCTCCTGCTTTCAATCTTTCCCAGCATCCGAGTCTTTTCCAATGAGTCAGTTCTTCATATCAGGTGGCCAAAGAATTGTAGTTTCAGCTTCAGCATCAGTCTTTCCAATGAATATTCAGGACTGATTTCCTTCAGGATGGATTGGTTGGATCTCCTTGCAGTCCAAGGGACTCTCAAGAGTCTTCTCCAACACCACAGTTCAAAAACATCAATTCTTCAGCACTCAGCTTTCTTTATAGTCCAACTCTCACATCCATACATGACTACTGGAAAAATCATAGCTTTGACTGGACGGACCTTTGTTGTCAAAGGAATGTCTGTCTCTGCTTTTTAATATGCTAAGTTGGTCATAGCTTTTCTTCCAAGGAGCAAGCGTCTTTTAATTTCATAGCTAACAGTTACCATCTGCAGTGATTTTGGAGCCCAAGAAAATAAAGTCGGTCACTGTTTCCATTGTTTCCCCATCTATTTGCCATGAGATGATGGGACTGGATGCCATGATCTTAGTTTTTTGAATGTTAAATTTTAAGCCAGCTTTTTCACTCTTCTCTTTCACTTTCATCAAGAGGCTCTTCAGTTCCTCTTCACTTTCTGCCATAAGGGTTGTGTCAACCTGCATATCTGAGGTTATTGATATATCTTCTGGAAATCTTGATTCCAACTTGTGCTTCATCCAGCCGTGCATTTCACATGATGTACTCTGCATGTAAGTTAAATAATCAGGATGACAATATACAGCCTTGACATACTCCTTGCCCAATTTGGAACCAGTCTGTTGTTCCATGTCCAGTTCTAACTGTTGCTTCTTGACCTGCATACAGGTTTCTCAGGAGGCAGGTAAGGTGTTCCGGTATTCCAATCTCTTGAAGAATTGTCCACAGTTTGTTGTGATCTACACAGTCAAAGACTTTGACATAATCAATAAAGTAGAAGTAGGTGTTTTTCTGGTATTCTCTTGCTTTTTCAGTGATCTAACAGATATCGGCAATTCGATCCCTGGTTCATCTGGTTCCATATTCAGGTGTATGTAGGCAATTCCAGTTCCTCCCTCAACATAATCATTCTTAAAAGCTCTTTCTGCATACCTTCCTTCTAGTGTGGAGGCTCCAACTTTGTTTCTGAAGTTGCTAAACCTTTCAAGAATCTGATGCAAACATTATGACCTGTCTCCACCCTACCTAGCCCTTTTTTCTATACATTAAATGAGTAACTGGGGAAAAGATGGAAAGATACGATTATAATTTATGTCCCTGTTTTAGGCAGACTTACCTATCTGCTTCCAAAACAAAATTAAAATGAATCCATTTTCTGGGACAGATACAGCCCATAGTTCGGCATTGTGTATGAGTGAATGATGGACTTTTTGCCAATTCTAATAGAGTCCCAGTTGCCCTTTATAGTAATAATCATTGCCAACATGTACTGAAGTGTTACTGTGTACCAGCCACTATGCTGATTGCTTTGCATGCTTTATTTAATAGCAGTCCTCTGAGGAGATTACTAATATTAACTTTTCTTTGCAAGTGACGAGGCAACAGAAGGTTAATCACCTTTTTAAGGTCATGCAGCTTACACCCAGCAGAACCAAGATGTAACCACCTGTCTGCAGAGTTTGTGCTCCGAGCCTTGGCACTGTACTTTTTCTTGATCGTGTTTATTATTCTGTGTTGGGTTTCATCTGTTTGTTGTGTGTCTTTCCTTCAAGACTGAGGGCGTCTTAAGAACAGAGTCAGTGCCTCACGCACTAAAGTGTGGAGTTGCTTTTGACTGCCACGCTCCTTCCTATTTCTGGGCTCCCCCTCGTGCTGCCTTTGTAGAGTTTACCTCCTCTGTGAAAACGTAAAAGGGCCAGAAACACTCTCCTTGCCTCCAGACATTAGAGCATGGACACGGGACCTGGCTTGGTCAATCACTTCTCCCACCTGGAACACAGAATCTTGAGCTAACGACACAAGAGGGTGAGATGGTTGGGCCTTGTTCGTGGTGACAGTGGTCTTCTGTGGTGGCGGCACCTGGACCAGTGGTTTCTGCTGAAAATGGTTGTGTCTTCCTTCTTGCTGGCCCTCCCCCACTGCCTTATTTCCTATCCGTTTCCCATACCTAGGTTTCCTCCTCTCATCTATTTCTTCCAGAATATTCTTTTCCTGTGTGTTGAGTTGGTTTCTGCTGCTTATAACCAAGAGTCACGACTAACACAGGCAGCTTTGAAAGGATAAGAGTAGTGCTTTACTGTTTGTTGAGTGAATAAATGAAATCCCATAGATAAGCTGTCAACATATCTTAAGAAGGATGAACTAAAAGTGGGAAGTAGGATAAGAATCACAGAAAGGGAGGTGGGAAGGAATAGTTTTCCATTTAAATTCTTCTTCTTATAACTTGCCAGGTGTACTTGCTGTAAAGTGGAAGCTCTGACAAAGATGAGGCATGGGACAACTGTCATTCGTGAAAACTAAATTAAAAAAAAAATTTTAATTGTCATTCTGAATCTTTTAAATAAAACTAAAAAATATTTAATTGAAAAATTCTTAAATGTATGACTAGAAAAGAAAATTCCTCTGCTTAAATCTGTGGTGCAGGTCTTCAGCCTCCTCTGAAGTTTCCTATGAATTCCACTATGAGTCTCTTCAACAACTACTTTTCAAATACAGTAAGTCTGAGCCTCTCCAGGTCACCAGTTACTTGGCTCACATGGTGACGTGCTTGCAGGAAATTATCCTGTCCCTGTTTCCTGCAACTTTGATTGAGAGCAAGGATTAGTGTGGCTTCACCTTTCATGAGTTGCCAAGAGACAGTAGGAAAGCACTTGACCTTTCAAGTTGGTTTTGCTGTCATCAAGCAATACCGTTTGGCTTGAGCCTTTTGGTTCAGGCTGTCATCAAGAAGTATTTTATAAAATTAAGTCTCATTAATCAGCACCGTAATAGTCCAGAAGGCAACCAAGTAGACATTAGACTTCACATGAAATGCAATTGGATAAATGAGCTGTGTAAGCTAGAGTACAGGAAAATCGTTTAAATTTTGTATAAATGTTCACTTCTATAGCAACACATCAGAACAGTTAATTGTATATTACTCTTATGCGTTCAAAGAAGTTGTTCTTTCCTTGTTTAATTATTTGATGACCCAAACCTAGCTGGGTTGTCTTAGTTTGGTTCTACACTCTGTTTATACTGTGTCAGTCAGGGGTCCCCAAGAGACAAGAGGCCCCCTCAGGACTCTACGTGCTATTCATCGTATCTATTTGACAGAGGCAGAGAAAGCCAGAGGGAGAGACAGAGTCACAGAATCCACTGTACTTCTGCCCTTTGAACAGGCTCCAAACTCCCTGCCATGACTTACTGGACTTCGCATGACTGCTAGGATCCCATCCACATCTCTCATTTTATCTTCTCACACTGAGCAGTTCTATTTCCCAAACTTCCTAGTCTGGTGAACTCTTCCTCACACACACCTTTCTTACAGCCTTTGTTTGTGTTAAATAGTTGTTTGGGGGAATTCCCTGGCAGTCAGGTGGTTAAAGACTGCAGTTTCACTGCAGGAGGTGCAGGTTCAACCCCTGGTCAGGGAACTAAGATCTTGCATACTGAATGGCCTAGCCAAAAAATCAAAGAGAAAACCTCATTAAAGTTTTCTATGGTGATGGCATATTGTCTTGATAATATTTGGGGTATATTGTTGTTGCTGTTCTTCAGTCGTTCAGTTGTGTCCGACTCTTTGAGACCCCCTGTCCTTCATCATCTCCCAGAACTTGCTCATACTCATGTCCATTGTATCAATGATTCCATTCAACCATCTCATCCTCTGTTGTCCCCTTCTCCTCCTGCCTTCAATCTTTCCCAGCACCAGAGTCTTTTCTAATGAGTCAGCTGTTTGCATCAGGTGGCCAAAGTATTGGAACTTCAGCTTCAGTCCTTCCAATGAATATTCAGGACTGATTTCCTTTGAGATTGACTGGTTTGATCTCCTTGCTTTCCAAGGGATTCTCAAGGGTCTTCTCTGGAGTCTTCTCCAACACCACAGTTCATAAGCATATTAGGTTAAATAAAATATATTATATTATCGAAATTAATTTCGCCTGTTTCTTCTTATCTTTTCAGTATGACTACTATACAATTTAAGTTTTATTTGGTGGCTTCCACATAGTTTTCTGTAAAACATACTTTATTAGGTTTGTACTTAAGCAATTCATTGATGCTTTATCCTGAATCAGGCCATGCAGAGAGGATTGTATCAAGTATCGCTGGAGTACACAGGGAGGAGAGCCGTGCCCAAGACATCAGGGAAGCTTTCAAGCAGGAGTGGCATTTGAAGTGGTACTCAGTTTTTTCAGACATCAGCAGGAGTTTCAAGGCTACAGACTCACTGTGGGCCTTCCTCTCTTCAGAGCCTTTGTCAACATTCTGAAAGCATGGAAGACCACATCATATGCCTCTACTCTATGAAAACCTGACGGCCACACAAGTCCTGGCTCTACAGAAAAGGGTCGGATCGAGGTAAGGGATACTATGATATCTGAACCTTAATCTCAGTATCTGGCCTCATGTACGTATATTTATGTCATGTAGTGAGTCATAGATAAACATTGCTGAAAAGTTGTTCTCCTTTCAAGGACATCTAAACACTGATTTCTAAAAATACAGTACAAATTTACACTGATTTAATACTCAGTTTGGTTTGGGAAATCATGCTCAACTGCTACTGTGATAAATCTTTGAGTTCTAGGGGACTTTGAAATGACATTGCTAACCAACCACTTTTCTCTTTCAAAAACCCTTTTTGAGTAGGATATTCAGCTCTATTTCTCAGGAGCCTTATGTGCTAGAGATGTGTGGAGTGAGGCAATGCTTTGTTTGTTTGAACCATTCATGGATCTGTGAAGAAACAGATTTGTTTCTTACAGTTGAGTAATAGCAGGTGTGTTAGCATACTATGCCTCTTTTTTTGGTTGCTCTGCAAGGACTGTGAGACCTCAGTTCTTTGACCAGGGATTGAACCCTGGTCCTTGGCAGTGAAAGCGCAGAGTTCCGACCACTTGGGAGTTTCCTGTGACTCTTTTTTCAAAATGATAACTTTACTCAGATAGAAGTCACACACCATACAGTTCACCCATTTAAAGTATACAGTTCAGTGGCTTACAGTATATTCATAAAGTTGTGCAACCATCACCACAATCAATTTTAGAATTTAGTTTTTTAGTTCAGTCGCTCAGTTGTGTCCAACTGTTTGTGACCTCAAGGACTGCAGCACACCAGGCTTCCCTGTCCGTTGAGTCGGTGATGTCATCCAACTATCTCATCCTCTGTCATCCCCTTCTCTTCCTGCCTTCAGTCTTTCCCAGCATCAGGGTCTTTTCAAATGAGTCAGTTCTTCGCATCATGTGGCCAAAGTATTGGAGTTTCAGCTTCAACATGCGTCCTTCCAGTGAACATTTAGGACGGATCTCCTTTAGGATGGACTGGTTGGATCTCCTAGCAGTCCAAGGGACTCTCAAGAGTCTTCTCCAACACCACAGTTCAAAAGCATCAATTCTTCAGCACTCAACTTTCTTTATGGTCCAACTCTCACATATCATGCCCCAAAGGAAGCATGCCCCATTGCCAGCACCTCAGGAGTGGGTTGAATTGTGGCCCACAAAGATATGTCCATTTAGAATCTCAAAAAGTGACTTTATTTGGAGTGAGTGTCTTTGTGGATGTCAGTAAAGTAAGGATTGTGAGATATGATCATTCTGGATTAGGGTTTTTAAAACCAGTGATGAGTGTCTTTCTAAGAGAGAGAAAAAGACCATGCAGAGACACAGAGAGGAGGCAGTGTGAAGATGTAGGTGGAGACTGGAGTTACAAAGCCCTTCAAGCTAGAGCGTCAGTGTCACCAGCAGCGACAGAAGCCAGGAGAGCAGCATGGAAGGGATTTTCCCTCAGAGTCCCCAGAGGGGACCAAACTTGCCGACACTTGGTTTTGGACTTCCGGCCTCCTGAACCAGAAGAGAGTACATTTCTGTTGTTTTAAGCCGTCAGGTTGTGGTAATTATCATGGCAGCCCTCGGAAACAAACAGACTCCAGATACCCTCAGTTTCCCTGCTGCTGATGACCACCAGTTTACTCTCTTCTTTATCAGTTAAGTAGGTAAGTGAAAGTCACTCAGTCATGTCCGACTCTTTGCAACCGCATGGAATGTATAGTCCATGGAATTCTCCAGGCTAGAATAGTGGAGTGGGTAGCTTTTCCCTCCTCCAGGGGATCTTCCCAACCCAGGGATCGAACCCAGGTCTCTCGCATTGCAGGCGGATTCTTTACCAGCTGAGATATCAGGGAAGCCCTTCTGTCTTTATAGATTGACCCATTATGAGCATTTCATATTCATTTCATGTAGTCGTGGTTTTTTTTTTTTTAATTAATTTTACTTGGAGGCTAATTACTTTACCATTGTGGCTTTTGCGATACATCGCTGTGAATCAGCCATGGGTGTACCTGTGACCCCCAACCTGAACCTACTTCCCACCTCCCTCCCCACCCCATCGCTCTGTGTTGTCCCAGAAAACCAGCTTTGAATGCCTTGCTTCATACATTGAACTTGCACTGGTCATCTATTTTACATATGGTAATATACATGTTTCAATGCTATTCTCTCAAATCACCCCACCCTCACCTTCTCCCACAGAGTCCAAAAGTCTGTTCTTTACATCTGTGTATCTTTTGCTGTCTTGCATGTAGGGTTGTCATTACTGTCTTTCTAAATTCCATATATATGCATTAATAAACTGTATTGTTGTTTCTCTTTCTGACTTAGTTCACTTTGTATAATAGGCTCCGTGTAGTCTTTTGTGGTCCAAGGAGCTACTCCACGTTCAAGGTCAGGAGGGGCGGGTGTGAGGAGATACCCCTCATTCAAGGTGAGGAGCAGCCGTGAAGAGATACCCCACGTCCAAGGTAAGAGAAACCCAAGTAAGATGGTAGGTGTTGCAAGAGGGCATCAGAGGGCAGATACACTGAAACCATAATCACAGAAAACTAGCCAGTCTGATCACATGGACCACAGCCTTGTCTAACTCAATGAAACTAAGCCATGCCCTGTGGGGCCACCTAAGAACATGGTTGAGAAGTCTGACAGAATGTGGTCTACTGGAGAAGGGAATGGCAAACCACTTCAGTATTCTTGCCTTGAGAACCCCATGAACAGTATGAAAAGGCAAAATGATAGGACACTGAAATAGGAACTCCCCAGGTTGGTAGGTGTCCAATATGCTACTGGAGATCAGTGGAGAAATAACTCCAAAAAGAATGAAGGGATGGACCAAAGCAAAAACAATACTCAGTTGTGGATGTGACTGGTGATAGAAGCAAGGTCCAATGCTGTAAAGAGCAATATTGCATAGGAACCTGAAATGTTAGGTCCATGAATCAAGGCAAAGTGGAAGTGGTCTAACAGGAGATGGCAAGAACGAACGTAGACATTCTAGGAATCAGCGAACTAAAATGGACTGGAATGGGTGAATTTAACTCAGATGACCATTATATCTACTACTGTGGGCAAGAATCCCTTAGAAGAAATGAAGTAGTCATCATGGTCAACAAAAGAGTCCGAAATGCAGTACTTAGATGCAATCTGAAAAACAACAGAATGATCTCTGTTTCTAAGGCAAACCATTCAGTATCACGGTAATCCAAGCCTATGCCCCAACCCCTAACGCTGAAGAAGCTGAAGTTGAACGGTTCTATGAAGACCTACAACACCTTTTAGAACTAACACCCAAAAAAGATGCCCTTTTCATTATAGGGGACTGGAATGCAAAAGTAGGAAGTCAAGAAACACCTGGAGTAACAGGCAAATTTGGTCTTGGAGTACGGAATGACGCAGGGCAAAGGCTAATAGAGTTTTGAAGAGAACACACTGGTCATAGCAAAAACCCTCTTCCAACAACACAAGAGAAGACTCTACACATGGACATCACCAGATGGTCAACACCAAAATCAGATTGATTGTATTCTTTGCAGCCAAAGATAGAGAAGCTCTATACAGTCAGCAAAAACAAGACTGGGAACTGACTGTGACTCAGATCATGAACTCCTTATTGCCAAATTCAGCCTTAAATTGAAGAAAGTAGGGAAAACCAGTGGACCATTCAGGTATGACCTAAATCAAATCCTTTATGATTATACAGTGGAAGTGAGAAATAGATTTAAGGGACTAGATCTGATAAACAAGAGTGCCTGATGAACTGTGGATGGAGGTTCGTGATATTGTACAGGAGACAGGGATCAAGACCATCCCCATGGAAAAGAAATGCAAAAAAGCAAAATGGCTGTCTGAGGAGGTCTTACAAATAGCTGTGAAATGAAGAGAAGCGAAAAGCAAAGGAGAAAAGGAAAAGATATTCCCATTTGAATGCAGAGTTCCAAAGAATAGCAAGAAGAGATAAGAAAGCCTTCCTCAGCAATCAATGCAAAACAATAGAAGAAAACAATAGAATGGGAAATACTAGAGATCTCGTCAAGAAAATTAGAGATACCAAGGGAACATTTCATGCAATGATGGGCTCAATAAAGGACAGAAATGGTATGGACCTAACAGAAGCAGAAGATATTAAGAAGAGGTGGCAAGAATACACAGAAGAACTGTACAAAAAAGATCTTCATGATCCAGATAATCATGATGGTGTGATCACTCACCTAGAGCCAGACATCCTGGAATGTGAAGTCAAGTGGGCCTTTGAAAGCATCTCTACAAACAAAGCTAGTGGAGGTGATGGAATTCCAATTGAGCTATTTCAAATCCTAAAAGATGATGCTGTGAAAGTGCTGCACTCAATATGGCAGCAAATTTGGAAAACCCAGCAGTGGCCACAGGACTGGAAAAGGTCAGTTTTCGTTCCAATCCCAAAGAAAGGCAATGCCAAAGAATGCCCAAACTACCACACAATTGCACTCATCTCACACGCTAATAAAGTAATGCTCAGAATTCTCTAAGCCAGGCTTCAGCAATACATGAACCGTGAACTTCCAGATGTTCAAGCTGGTTTTAGAAAAGGCAGAGGAACCAGACATCAAATTGCCAACATCCAATGGATCATGGAAAAAACAAGAGAGTTCCAGAAAAACATCTACTTCTGCTTTATTGACTATGCCAAAGCCTTTGACTGTGTGGATCACAACAAACCAGAAAATTCTGAAGGAGATGGGAATACCAGACCACCTGACCTGCCTCTTGAGAAACCTGTATGCAGGTCAGGAAGCAACAATTAGAACTGGACATGGAACAACAGACTGATTCCAAATAGGAAAAGGAATAAGTCAAGGCTGTATATTGTCACCCTGCTTATTTCACTTATATGCAGAGTACATCATGAGAAACTCTGGACTGGATGAAGCACAAGCTGGAATCAGGATTGCCAGAAGAAATATCAATAACCTCAGATATGCAGATGACACTACTCTTATGGCAGAAAGTGAAGAGGAACTAAAAAGCCTCTTGATGAAAGTGAAAGAGGAGAGTGAAAAAGTTGGCTTAAAGCTCAACATTCAAAAAACTAAGATCATGGCATCTGGTCCCATCACTTCATGGGAAATAGAAGGGGAGACAGTGGAAACAGTGTCAGACTTTATTTTTTGGGGCTCCAAAATCACTGCAGATGGTGATTGCAGCCATGAAATTAAAAGACGCTTTCTCCTTGGAAGGAAAGTTATGACCAACCTAGACAGCATATTAAAAAGCAGAGACATTACTTTGCCAACAAAGGTCCATCTAGTCAAGGCTATGGTTTTTCCAGTGGTCATGTATGGATGTGAGAATTGGACTGTGAAGATAGTTGAGCACCGAAGAATTGATGCTCTTGAACTGTGGTGTTGGAGAAGACTCTTGGGAGTCCTTTGGACTGCAAGGAGACCCAAGCAGTCCATCCTGAAGGAGATCAGTCCTGGGTGTTCATTGGATGAACTGATGCTGAAGCTGAAACTCCAATACTTGGGCCACCTCATGCAAAGAGGTGACTCATTGGAAAAGACCCTGATGCTGGGAGGGATTGGGGGCAGGAGGAGAAGGGGACGACAGAGGATGAGATGGCTGGATGGCATCACTGACTCAATGGACATGAGTTTGAGTAACCTCTGGGAGTTGGTGATGGACAGGGAGGCCTGGCGTGCTGCAATTCATGGGGTCGCAAAGAGTCAGACACGACCTAGCAGCTGAACTAAACTGAACTGAACTGAGTCTTTTGTGATTGACTTCTTTCACTTAATATGACGTTTTCAAGGTTTATCTGTATTGTAGGACATATCTGAATCCCATTTCTTTTTATGGCTGAATAATATTTCAAATATGGGTATACCACATTTCATTCATCCATTTATCAGCTGATGGATATTTGGGTTGTTTCTGCTTTTGGGTTATTATAAATGATGCTTCTGTGAATAGTTCAGTTCATTTTAGTCACTCAGTCACGTCCGACTCTTTACGAGTCTATGGACTGCACCACACCAGGCTTCCCTGTCTATCACCAACTCCCAGAGCTTGCTCAAACTCATGTCCATCGATCAGTGATGCCATCCAACCATCTCATCCTCTGTCGTCCCCCTCTTCTCCTGCCTTCAATGTTTCCCAGGGTCTTTTCCAATGAGTCAGTTCTTCACATCAGGTGGCCACAGTATTGCAGCTTCAACTTCTGCACCAGTCCTTCCAATGAGTATTCATGACTGATTTCCTTTATGTGAAAGTTTTTCTGTGGACATATGTTTTCATTTTCCCTCAGTATATGAGTCATCTGGTGACTCCATGATTAACATTATGAGGAACAGACTGTTTTCCAAAGTGGCTACACTAGTTTACTTTCCTGCCAGCAGTATCCAAGGGTTCTTCACCTTGTCACCAAAATTTGTTATTATCTGTATTATTTTTATTAGACCTGTATCCATACCATGATACCTTGGTATACACAGACTTCTCCGTCAGCACAAGCCCCCTCACGGCTCTGGCTTCCTCACCACTTGTCCCTTTGGGCACAGACAGCCTTCCATGGCATACAAGTCCCCTGGGGCTAACAGAGCTTACTGTGTTACACAGCATGGCTATCACCGTCTCAGGTATCCAGAACCTTCTATGTCGACCCCACAAGTCACCTCAGATACTTAGAAACTCTACTTACTAGCCTCCTGTGCACACAGCCTTCTTGTCCAACACAGAAATGGTTTTCAGTACAGGCAGTTGTGTTCACACAGTTCTGAGGAACACAAGTCTTCTGTGTCTCCATTACATGTCCTCTGGGTCACACACAGCCTACTTTCAGTTCAGTTTAGTCACTCAGTTGTGTCTGACTCTTTGCAACCCTATGGAATGCAGTATGCCAGGCTTCTTTGCCCAAGCACTGCAGCCTACTTTGCCCAAACCTAAAGTCTCCTGGGTGCACACCACACCAGAGTTCTCCTCAGGTACTCAGGTACCTACACCACAATTCCAACTGGGTACACACCACCTTCTATGCCCTACTGTGTCTGCCTCACTAGTCCTCTCACACACACAGCCTTTTTTTGTCTCACCACAAGTTTCCTCAGAGACACACAGCCTCAGTGTCCACATCACAAGTCCCTGAGGTACACATGGCTTTCTGTCCACACAGAAAGTCTCCTCAGGGACACGCCATCTTTTATGCCCATATCACACAGGGACGCATGTTGGCACATCTCTGTCTACACCACAGATCGTCTTGGGAAAAAACAGCTTTCTTTGTACCTCCAGGCATGTGGGATCTTGGTTTCCCAACCAAAGACTGAACCCCTGTGCCCCCTGCAGTGGAAGTGCGGAGTCAACGGTTAGACCGCCAGGGAAGTCCTTGGAACAAACGGCTTTCTGCTTCCATGCCACCTGTTGTCTGGAGCACACACACCCTGGTATGTACTGCACAAGTCCTCTTGGAGCCTTCTTTGTCCACATCACCACTTTCCTCAGACACCCGCACAGACTCAGGGTCCACACTGGATGTCCCTTTGTGCTCACATGGCTTTATTTATTTGGCTGCATCAGGTCTTAGCTGTGGCACTCTGGTCACACCTCAGTCTCCCCAAGTGCGCACAGCCTTGTTGTCTATCCTGCACGTCCACTCAGAAGCACACCGCCTTCCGTGAACACACCACAGATATCTTCCCGTACTCCCACCTTCTTGGTCTTAGGTTTTTGCAAGGATTACTCTAGGCCATTAATCACTCAGTATCTACAAAACTCAGGCTCCAGTCCTACTCAAACTCACCAGTCACCACAGGCTGGTGTTCTGATCAAGTTCCTTTCTATTTTCTTTCTTTTTTAAAAAATTTTTGACTGCGCTGGGTCTTTGTTGCAGTGCATGGGCTCTCTAGCTGTGGCACGCAGGCTCCAGTGTGTGTGGGCTCTGTAGTTGCCCCGAGGCATTTGTGATCTTAGTTCCCCAACCAGGGATCAAACCCAAGTCCCCTGCTTTGGAAAGTGGAGTCTTAGACACTGAACCACCATGGCAATCCCTATTTTATTTCTTTCTAGACCTATATCCAAGCCACTGGTTTCTGTGACTTTTTCATACCTGGAGACATCTCAACTATTGGTTAAGTTTAAACTGGCTTGTTCAAGCAGGTTTCTTATGTGACTTTATCATCTTAAGTGGAATTATATACTCAGATAATCAGGCATTTCAGATTCCTCTTTTCATTGTGTGTTGGCTTTTTGTTAGCAATTTGGAGGTTCAGTGTTAGAAGTTTTCAGGGTAGCCTTAGAGGTTGGGTGGAAAAGCCAGCTGCCTCACTCAGATGCTCTGGGAAGCCTTGAGCCCCTTGGAAGGAGGGCCTTAGGCACTTGGGATCACCACTCATCCAGCTGGACCCTACATACTCCAGGCAGTGCACTTCCTCCAATCAGACGGAAGCGCCCAGAGTGGAAAGAACATGAAGGGCCTTGAAAGAGGACTCTGACGGCTCAGGATCGCGCACTGGCTCCTCAGAGTTGCCTGATGCAGGAACAGGGACAGTCAGTGGAAAGGAGACTGGTTCCGTCTTGCCTCCCCTGCGCCTTTCGTGATCGTCTGATCTTCCAGTTCTGCTGTGCTTATGTTGATCTCATGTCTTCCCCATCACTGTGGACCTGACAACCCATGTTGTTGATAGAGAATAATTTCCCTCACACCCTTTTGGAGAAGAGAAAAGATGAACTTTGGCAAACCAATCTCCTAGACAGGATTTGGCTTTGGAACATCTTCAGTTAAGATAAAAAGCCAGACATTTTCCTTCGTCAGACAGTACTCTTCCCAGTTGGCAGTGAAAGGAGGGGAGGTGGTCATCCCATGTGGTCCTTGCATAGAACAAGTGACAGGAGTCACAGCTCGCAGTCAGCAGTCAAGCCAGCCAGGCAAGGGGGATGACGCTTCTACACCCAGGCCCTGGGGTTCGAGCTGGCCCTAGGCTTATCGTTTGTGTCTAAGCTTGGGCTTGGGTGACTACTGCTCTGGGAGCTTCCCCATGGTTACACTGAACTGAACCCAAACCCCGAAGCCAGCCTCAGAGTAGACTTAGCCTTAGAATATTCTTGATCAATGATTCTTCCTAATATCCCTTTCCCACTCCCAATCTACTTAGTTTTAATCTGACTGGCTTGGATGTGCGGAAGTAAGTACTAACAGAATTGAGCAGGTTTCTTTATTGCAAGATCTCTCTGAACCTTTAATATGCATTTTAGTCCTTTAGAAATGGAACAGAATTTGCAGAGTTACTCCCACTTATTTGGCTGTGGAACTTATTTCTTACATATCTATCTCTAAGACTGGTATGGGGCAGGACAGTATTTATTGGATGAGCTTTCCAGAAGCAAGATTTGAAAGGGTGATTGTTGTGCAGGAGATTTACTGAGAGAAAGGTCTCAGAAGAAATTTGTAAGGTGATGAGGGATGGAGGCTAGGGCAGGGGGTGAGCCAAGGAGAGACACGGGCTCAGGTCGACCGTCGCCTCAGCCTGGGTCCAGGGGAGCTCTAGACTGTGAAATGTGTCACAGAGGTTGCCCTCCCACACGCACCCAGAGGCAAGGGAGCCAGGCTGTTACACTCCCACAGAGCTGAGCAGTCATTGGCCACGGAGGGCCTCTTTATCCGGGGCATCTCCAGATAAAGCAATAGTGGCCAGCCAAGGCCGGGAGGAGGGTGTAGGGGTGAGCAGTTAATAGCCAACACCCTAAGGCTGGAGGACAAGTGCACACCCCAGCTCGGGGATCAGGGCAGGACACCGACAATTCTGCCACAGTCACACTTTGGGGGAACCCCCAGGCTGCCCCAGCCCCCCTGTGGTGTCACCCACTGCTGGGCAAGAAGCAGGCTGATCTTTGGAGCACCTGCCATTGTTTGCCCAGCCACCCCTCTTCTGCACCATCATCATCTCTAAGATAAAGAGGGCTTATCAGATAGAGGGGAAATTTCATCTGGAAGTTGCTAGACTACACCATCAGGATGAATGGTTCTCACCTGTGTGCCTGTGAATATAGAGTAAAAGAGGTTTCTTAGGGAAATGCACTTTCAACCCCAAACAGGGAGTTTCTTGGTTTAAGAAGGAGCACATGGGGAGGTAGAGAAGTTCTCAGTGCCCCACAGTTCCTTTTAGGGGCAGCGCAGGACCTGGGGGGGCTGGGAGCTCACACCTGCTTCCCTGGGATGGCTGCACCTGGGTAAGCAGGGGAGCAGGACTGTTTGGTCTTCTCGGGGTGCTGCGATGGGGGTGCTGCTGCTGTGGCTCCAGCCGGCAGAGAGGGCAAGGGGATGTAGAGTCAGCTTGAGCCGGGGAGGCATCCAGATCAAGGAAGAATTGCCAGTTTTTAATACTTAGCTCTTGTCCAACTGTCCTCCAGGAGGGCGCCAGACAATGGCTATTGTCCCTCATGGCTCTGCTTCCCCTAAACTAGTTGATGAGGATCCCCTGTACCCTCAGCTCCAGGCCCCCTGGGGAAGCCCAGAGCTGCTTCAGGGCTCAGGTGAAAACTCTGGGGCTGGCAGGGGAGGGGTTGGGAGCCCAGGTGGGCAAGCTGGGCTGATGAGGATGTGGCCACCCTGGCATTCCTAGAGTAGGTGCATTCTGCAGGGTGGGGTACAGAGCCAGAGAACCAGCACCGCTGTGTCCACCTGCGGCAAAGGACCCCGGACACAGAGTGCAGTGATCAAGTGCCCTATGGGAGCCCCAAATATTGATTAACAGATCTTCAAAGTTACCTTCCATTCACCAAGGAGACCCCGAGAAATTGAAAAGGAATGAGACAGCATCTTCCCACAGGCCCCCTGACCTAGGCAGTGCCACTCCCCGGGACCAGTGGCAATGGTCAGACTCCTGGAGGTCTGAGCCCAGGTACTCCACCTGCAGATGTGTGACTGCTCAGCCAGCAGTGCTGCTGGAGGAGGACCAGCTTCCCCCCTCTTCTACAGACCTGGTCGAGGGGAACCCCTGGGAATGAACCTAGGGCCTGACCCCCGGCCAGAATGTTTCCTCCTGTCAAAATCTCTGCCTTGTGCAACCATTTCTCGCAGGCCCGAAGCAGCAGCCCAAAGCCAGAAGAGCTTTGCAATCAAGTGCAAGTCTCCAAGCACAGAACTGCGGGGCTGGCTTTCTCATGCTTGGGTGGAAGCTTCTCGCCTTATTCTTCCTCTCTTCTGCATCCCCACAGTACTTCCTCCTTTCCTCCACTTTTTTTTTTCTGTCTGTGCTGAGGGGCTTGTGGGATCTTAGTTCCCCAACCAGGGATTGAACCCAAGCCCCCTGCAGTGAAAGCTTGGAGTCCTAACCACTGGGCCACCAGGGAATTCCCCTCCATTTCTTCTCTGAACTTAGAAATTTAGGTCCGTTTGTGGGATTTGCAATTGATGTCATTCTCCATGAGAGGGTCAACAATGTTGGAAATCAAAACCCAAATCCAGGGATAGTCTCAAAATAAATGGTATGGATTCTTCAAAAATGTCAAGGTCGTGAAAGAAGGAGAGGTGACATGGAAACTTAAATGCAATGTGATGAGCTGACTTGGATCCTGGACCAGGAAAAAAAAATTTGCTTTATAGGATCTTATTGGAAATAGGTGAAATTTGAATATGGATTTGAATGGTTGGCTGTAGAATTGAATATCCAAACAATAGAGTTATATTAGTGTTAAATTTCTTGATCCTGATAGTGGCGCTGTGTAAGATGTGCTTGCTTTTAGGAAAGACGCACTGAAGTGTTTAGGGATAAAGGAGTATAATGTGTCTACTACACTTTCATGTAGTTTTGCAAATGTATGTGTGTGTACATGTACATAGATACAAATATGTGCATTTTTGTATTCCATATATAATACATCTATGCACACATATAGAAAGGGAGAAAGAAAATGAAACAAATAATAATTGGTGAATCTGAGCAAAGGATATATGAAAATTCTTTGCAGTGTTGAAAGCAGAAGTTGCTTCCTTGGCTCCACAGCTAGAGAGAAGGCAAAGGCTGTTCTGTGAGATGTATTCACCAGTTCACTCTGTTCCTTTATTTTTCTTTTTGCTTCCTCTTGCTGTGATATATAGCCATTAAAAGACTCACTTTTTTTTTTAACTGAAATAAATACATATAAAAAGAAAGCTTTATACCACTATCACAAGTGGAAAAGGCAATATACTTTGCCAAAAATATAAGGTAACTATAAAGACAAACACAACAAAGGCAAATGAATGACATGATTGTTAATAAATACTAGCTAGGCTTTGGTTGATCCGAAGACTCTAAGCTTCAGCAAGCTGTTAAGCATTTAGTAGCATCAGGCAAAGGTGTTCTCTTTGACATAACAGGAAGGGCTTGAGGAAAAATTGGCAAGGGACTGGCATTCAGTATTATCACAGTAAGCTCATCCCCCCTTTTGGGGAACGTGGAGAGAGGCAAGATGGAGCAGCTGGTGGCATGTCTGCACTAGCACCTGGAGAGAGCTCTGCAGCACAGATCCGGGGTGAATGCTCGTGGTGCCAGCGGGGTGGGTTATTTATAGTTTGCGAGACTCCTCTTACCTCATTTAGACCTCGAGTCTATCTTGTGGGCTGACACTGGGAAGCCGCTTGGTGTGTTTCTAGATGTGTCGCTGACCTGGGAAACTACAAAGAAGGGTGTGGTCGCAGACAAGGGGGGCTTTGCTGGGTCTCATTCCCACAAGTTCACCATGTGGCCAGTATCCTCCTTAGCAGGCCCCTGCCCTGGGGTTTGTGCCAGGATTTGGCCCTCAGGGCTACACACTGCCCCATTTAAGACTTACCCACAAGATTTCCAAAGGAGAAAAAGAGTTTGAATGTGGATCTGATGGCGCTAGGGTAGACTAAGGCCCTGAATGAGAGTGAGTGTGTGGGGGTGAGGGGTGGGTATACATGCTGTGGAAGTGTGTGTGTGTTGAGAGCTGCAGGACGCCCGGCTTGCATGACTTTGCCCAAGCTCTAGCATGGCTTCTAGCAGCATAAGACCACGTCATAAGATGACCTCAAAGTACCTCCTCTCCCTGCCTTCTAAAACATGCCTGCCTGAGAACATTGTGGAACAATTGCTAATTTCAAAATACTGGTAATACTCTAAATAGGAAGGATTATAGGAAATAATCTAAACAGGAAGGACACTGGTCTAATAACCTATGTTAGATCCCCACAGTGGAACCCTGTGAAGTTGTATCAGAAAATAAGGAATATCTCTATGAATTGATACAGAGCCAGTTCTAAGCTATATTGTTAAATAGAAAAAGAAAAGTACAGATACAGAAACAACCTAGTGTCCATCATGGATAAATGGATGAAATATATATATTTATATACCTACATACATATTAATATGTATAATATATTATACTATAATATAAATACATTACAACATATATTATTATATATAATACATAATAATAATGGAATATTATTCAGTCATAAAAGGAAGGAAATCATATCATTTGTGACAATATGGATGGACCTAGAAGGCATTGTGCTAAGTGAAAAAGATATAGAAAGACAAATATTGTATGATCTCATGGAATCTAAAACAAACCAAAAGAAACTCATAGATACAGAGAACAATTGAGTGGTTACAGAGACAGCGAATGGGAGTGGGGGAGAGTGTGATGTAGGTAAGGGTGGTCAAAAGGTTCAAATTTCAAATTATAAGGTAAATGAGTCCTGAGGATGTAATGTACAGCATGGTGGCAAGAGCTAACAATACTGTATTATGTATTTGAAAGTTGCTAAGAAAGTAAATTTAAAAAGTTCTCGTTACAGGGAAAATAATTATAGCTATCTGTGGTGATGGATGTTAACTAAACTTACCGTGGTAATCATTTCATAGTGTATACATATATCAAATCATTACGTTATATACTTAAAGCCAGCACATGTAATATGTCAATTATATCTCAATTGAAAAAAAAGTATATGTGGGGTAGAAGTGGGGGTGGAAAGATGGCTAGAAGGAAATGAGCCAGACTGTGAATAGTGGTTCTCTCTTGTCAGAGAAGTAGAGTTGGGGAGATTGGGCTGGGGACATGATCGCTGAAAGAGGGCTTGCTTGACTCACTCTTGAAACTTCTATTTTATGTAACACTTGCCATTAAAGTCAGATTTGTTGTTGTTGTATAGTCGCTAAGTTGTAGCCAGCTCTTTGTGACCCCAAGGACTGTAGCCTGCCAGGCTCCTCTGTCCATGGGATTTCCAAGGCAAGAATAAGAGTGGGTTGCCTTTTCCTTCCCCAGGGGATCTTCCCGACTCAGGGTTCAAACTCTCTGCGTTAGCAGGCGTATACTTTACCGCTGAGTCAAAAAGACTTACTGCTGGGAAGCCCAAAACCAGATTTATATACAGTAAAATTCATCTGAATGGGTATACAATTCTACGAGTCTTGACAAAAACACACAGATATGTTACCACCACCAAAATCAAGACATAGAATATTTCTGTCACCTCCTCCCAAAGGTCCCTCATGTAGTCAGTCCTCTCCCTCCCCACTAGCCCTTTTTTCGTTTTTTGTACAAAAACAATCTGGTTTTTGTTTCTTATAGAACTTTTTTTGTTTGTTTGTTTGTTTGTTTTTTTGTTTTTTTTTGTGGCCACCTGTACAGCTTGCGGGATCATAGTTCCCAAACCAGGGGTGAAATTCCACTCTTCCACGATGGGGCTTCCCTAGTGGCTCAGACAGTAAAACTATCTGCCTGTAATGTGGGATACTGGGGTTTGATTCCTGGGTCGGGAAAATCCCCTGGAAAAGGGAATGGCAACCCACTCCAGTGTTCTTGCCTGGAGAATTCCATGAACAGAGGAACCTGGTGGGCTACAGTCCATGGGGGTTGCAAAGAGTCAGACACAGCTGAAACCGTTTACTTCAGTTTGGGTCTCAAACCCAGCCAAAATCCTCTTGGGACTTGAACCCATGTGGCTGGGACTTGAATCCAGCCACAGTACCTAGTCTCAGGACCTAATGAAGCTCAGGTTCTTAATGTCTCATTGCAGAAAGAATTCAGTGAGAGATAAAGTGATAGGTAAGAAGTAGATTTATTCAGATACAGAGGGAAACACACTCCACAGACAGAGTGTGGGCCATCGCAGAGGGTGAATGCCAGAACTTTTGTTTACTAATAACACATTTGTGTATCACCTATGTATATAAATCCATTAACCTAAATAAGGTTATTCTTCCTTTTCCCATTATCCACCTGTGCTCATTTCAGGGGAATAAAAGCAGGAAATATAATACAGAATCAGAAGATGAAGTGCCAGTAACATCTTGATGAAGTTCTAGTAACATCTTCCAACTTTCTCAAATAGGCAGCTCGACCACACTTCTCTAATATGTTTGCTCCAAACTGACTCACATACGTTAATTTGCCCTGTAATTAGCTAATTATCCCAACTCTCTTTATTGAATGATATAATGTCAGCGTCTATGGTCCAGTGAGTGATGGATGGATCTATGTCTGGATGGTGAAGGTGCAGGGAAGACGAGAGGTGCATCAGAGGTAGAACTGAAACAATTGACACAGCTATTAAGCTATTATTAAGTACTAAGTGTTTAAAGCCTCATGATGTCACTGCAGCAATGAGAGAAGCTGGTTTTAGGGGTAAGAGGTGGGATTTGAGTTCAGCATGTTGAGCATGTAGAAGGCTCACAGGGTGATCAGAAATACCTTTTTGGGGGCTTACCTGGCAGTCCAGTGGTTAAGACTCAGTGCTTCCACCGCAGGGAGTATGGGTTTGATACCTGGTTGGGGAACTAAGATCTCGCATGCTATGCGCAGTGTGGCCAAACAGAGAGAAACACCTCTCTCAGAGAGGATCAGCAGGGAAGCTGTGGATTTAAAATTCATCAATTAGAAGTGATTGTTGAGATCAAGGAAGTGGACAGTCACCCAAAAAGAGTACAGGGGAAGCATGGAGACGTGGGGGACACCTTGTGAAGTATCTCCACCTTGGAGATGGTCAGGAAAAGAAAATATGCCAGTAATAGGAAAAAGGAAGGTGCTGTCAAAGAGGCTGGCAAAGAATTAGAAGAGTGTCAGGAGGCGTGGCAGAATCCACAAGGACACTGTGTCCAGCAGCCAAGGAGGAGAGCTGTCATCATTAAGATGCTGAAGGACACACAGTACGGATTCACTGCAGCCGAGACTGGTGTGCGGAAGTGAGGCAGGAGAGCCCCCGCTCTCAACAAGGGCCCGGGGCTCCATGGCTCTGGCCCCCGGGCCCTCTTTCTGTCTTCAGTCTGGGGGGAGCGTGAGCAGAGAGGTGAGCCATGTGGCTCGTGTTACCCTATAGAGGACAGGGAGGAAGCCTCTGACCTCACAGTGGGTATATCCTGTCGACTGTGTGGATGTCGTGTGGCTGGTGGGATCTTCGTTCCCCAACCTGAGGGATCAAAGCCCAGCCCTCAGCAGTGAGAGCATGGAGCCCTAACCCCTGGACGGCCAGAGGATTCCCTACAGTAACACTGTGTGCATATTCCCCCATTGCACTCCGCACTTCGCACCATAGCAGTTGAGACAGTTTTTAAAATGATGTGCTTTACGGATACCTTCTAGCTTCGCGTGTTCAGGGGATGATTTTCTTGACTTGTCTTGGTGTCCCCAGCTCAGGAGAGAAAGGGCACTCGGCCAGGATGGAGGAAATG
Organism: Muntiacus reevesi; assembly: GCF_963930625.1. Taxonomy (NCBI): domain Eukaryota; kingdom Metazoa; phylum Chordata; class Mammalia; order Artiodactyla; family Cervidae; genus Muntiacus; species Muntiacus reevesi. The sequence continues at coordinate 215,942,196 of NC_089250.1, read as the reverse complement.
AAGGTCACTCTCTGCTCTGCACTAGCATAGAGCACTGAGGAGTTTCTCAACAACCCCAGTCTCTCACTGCCTAGCCTACCTGTCGAGATGCCCCCGCCCAGAAGGTCTGCTCAGATGTTACTCCACTCACCGATGAATAACTCAGGCCCAGTGGTGGCAAGACCAAACTATGACTCAGACCCCTGAAGCAAGTCATTGTCCTCGTACACTACTGGCCCCTCTGCCCAGGATTGCTTTATCTGAAACGGCCGCAAAGGGATGTCTAGCTTCAGTTGTGAGCAGCTGGTGTCTGCCAGACCCAGCGCCGGGCATTGGATGGATGACAGGGTGGCACAGAGGAAGGCCAGAGTCTCAGGACCCCTGTCTCTCTCCCTGAGGCCAGCACAGATGCTCCTGCCCATAGCATAGCTATAGCCACAGGCTCCACCACCAGCAATTCCTGCAATACACAGGCACGGGGCTGGGCGGCTGAGAAGATGCTCTTTTACATGCTCTCATTTGGTTTCACAACAGTCCTTGCAACAGCCAGGCCAGGGTGTTTGTTTTTTTTTTTTTTTTTAATCCCTATTTTTAAACAGAAAGAAGCCAAATATTTATAGCAGCACTCTTCACAGAGTCAAAAGGTGAACATCCCAAAAGAAACAACCCAAATATCTATCAGCTGATGAACAGATACACTAAATGGGGGGAAAAATGTGGTCTGTCCATACAATGGAATATTTTCAGCCTTAAAAAGGAATGAGATAATAGATACATAGTAGAACATGGATGAGCCTCAAAAAATATGCTAATTAAAACAAATCAGATACAAAAGGTCATGAATTGAGTGATTCCATTTATATTAAATACCCAGAATAGGCCAATCCATGGAGACAGAGAGCAGATGTTCGGGTAGGGAGCAGAAGGGAATGGGGAAGGGGGGCAGGTAGTGACTGCTAAAGGGTGTGAGGTTTCCTTTTGGGGTGATGAAAATGTTTTGGTGGAGGTAGTGGTTGCACAACACTGTGAATTTACTAAATGCCAATGAATTATACATGATAAAATGGTTAAAACAATGAATTTTATGTTATGTGAATTTTAACTGAATTTTTAAAAAAGAAGAAACCAGTGTTCACTAGTGTAAGAAGCTGGCTACACTCACCAGGGTCAGTGTTGAAAGTGAAAGTCGCTCAGTCGTGTCCAACTCTTTACAACCCCATGGACTATACAGTCCATGGAATTCTCCAGGCCAGAATACTGGAGTGGGTAGCCTTTCCCTTCTCTAGGGGATCTTCCCAACCCAGGGATTGAACCCAGGTCTCCCGCATTGCAGGTGGATTCTTTACCAACTGAGCTATCAGGGAATCCCTAACAGATTTAGGACTTCAGAGTAAAGAACTAATGCTCACCACTGATAACCACAAATATGATCTATTATCTATTTTCTATGATTTTGGTTTTTTACGATTCCACACAGAAGTAAGATCCTTCAGTTCAGTTCAGTCTCTCAGTCGTGTCCGACTCTTTGCGACACCATGAATCGCAGCACGCCAGGCCTCCCTCTCCATCACCAACTCCCAGAGTTTGCTCAAACTCATGCCCATCGAGTTGGTGATGCCATCCAGCCATCTCATCCTCTGTCATCCCCTTCTCCTCCTGCCCCCAATCCCTCCCAGCATCAGGGTCTTTTCCAATGAGTCAACTCTTTGCATGAGGTGGCCAAAGTACTGGAGTTTCAGCTTCAGCATCAGTTCATCCAATGAACACCCAGGACTGATCCCCTTTAGGATGGACTGATTGGATCTCCTTGCAGTCCAAGGGACTGTCAAGAGTCTTCTCCAACACCACAGTTCAAAAGCATCAATTGTTCGGCACTCAGCTTTCTTCACAGTCCTTTTCTCACATCCATACATGACCACTGTAAAAACCATAGCTTTGACCAGAAGGACCTTTGTTGGCAAAGTAGGATCCTTAGACACCTTCAACTCACACACAGATATATGTCTGTTATAACTCAATCAAATTGAAAAAACAAACCTCCCACACCCAGTGCTTTATCATATACAATGTTGACTTTTAGCAAACCAATCAACCAATAAGCCAACCAAGAAATAAAAAGGCCACCAAAAATAAATAACAAACCTAGGGTTTGTCCCAAAATGAAGGAGGTACATAGTCAATAATATGTGGAAGAAAAAGATTATATTTCCTAATATAGGCATAATGTTCAGTGTTCAAAAGAGTACTTGAGCTCAGCCTTAGCCTGTGGGCAGCCATTGTCACACCATCATGATAGAAGAAGCTGTTGACTGCCGCCCAGTAGCCGCAGCTGCAATCTCTGGGACCAGCCCTCGAGGGCTCCTGCACCCTGCCCTGCCACCACTATCCAGTCAATTCACTGCTACTCCCACGGGTCACAGGAGACAGGTGAGGAATCTGATACTCGCTAGGTGACATACTTTAATACATCAGGTATTGATGCTCAAGAATTGTGTAAAGGGAAGAATATACTTGTTGGCTATAATCTGGTTCCAGAACCCAAAATCACTATTGCTGGTTTGTGAGCATACCTGTGCTTAAATGATTTTGCTAGTACAGTTCACATCATAGAGATCATTAAGAGCAAAGCAGGACTTCATAAGGAAATCTATCCCTGTGTCATCCAGGAACTTAGACCAACTTTAAATGAATTGGGAATCTCCAGTTCAGAGGAACTGGGCCTCCATAAAGTGTAGACCTCATGGTTGGGCTTCCCACGGATATATTGACAATGCTACTTGATTATAAACAGTCACCTAGAAATACTGATGATAACAAATTACCTTATTTGAACAAGTTTTCCTTTGTTGAATACCAAACCATGTAATGTACCTTGGACTTTAATAAGGGAAAAGAGTTTGAACTGGAAAAAAAAAAAAAAGAGCACTTGAGGGAGTTCCCTGGCAGTCCAGTGGTTAGGACTTAGCACTTTCACTGCTGTGGACTTGGGATCAGTCCCTGGTTGGACAACAAAGATCCCATAAGCCTTGTGGCCAAAAAAAGGAGTACTTGAAATGTGTGTATGTTTACTTGAGACAAGTTTGTGTTTATATTGGCATAATTATTGGGATGGCCAAAATATTTGTTCAGGTTTTCTGTAATGCCTTATGGAAAAAACGGAACGAACGTTTTGGCCAACCCAATCTAAGTAAATATTTGTTGATTTTCTCGAGTGTGTTTAGGATTGGAGACTCAGACTGACTTGGAATCATTCCCTGCCCTCGAGTCCTTTGAGTGTCGTCAGGGAGCAAGGGTAACAGCACACCATTGGCGAGGGCAGAATGAGAGGGACAGACAGTAGAGGAGTCAGGGAAGATTCTTCAGAGAGGTGGTCCTTGATCAGGCGGTCAGGCCTCTCAGGCAGAGAGACAGAGGACCTTTCCATCTGAAGGAGGGTAAGGCAAGTCTGAGGAGGTGATTGGGGCTTTCCGCCGGCTTGAATTTGGATCACATCATTTTTGCAGGAGGGCACCTCCGACAGTTTCTGAGAAGCGTGATGATGTGTGCTCAGTTCATGTGCACTTCTTCAGTGGTGCTGAATCAGAAGAAGCAAAGCTTGAAGGAAAGGAGACTTTTAGGTTACAGCACCAGTCTAAACATCAGGGGAACATCATTTAAGCACCTGCTACGTGTCTGAAACTCTGTGAGAAGCAAAGCAACAATGATGGAGGCACAATGGCCCCTGCCCTTGAATTGCTCACATCTAGTGGCAACAGAAAAATTGGCATTAAATGTGAAGTTAAACTTAGCCCCCAACTGTATTCCTTACTAGTTCTATGGTCTCAGGTCTCTTCTTCCTCATCAAATGATAAAACTGAACCATGTACCTTCTTTGGGGACACTTTTAATTCTGTCCTTTTTATGATGAAAAAATACGAGTTATAGTGGATGCCTTTTAAAGGAGAAGACTGTGGTATAGGTCTTGATTCTATATGATTCTAAGGTTTTGCATGTCAGGGCTAGGTAAGTGGTGGTATCACGGACAGAAATAAGGCAATCTAGAGGGGGTACTGACTTAAGGAAAAACTTTTAAGACCTCAAACCATAAAATTCCTAGAAGAAAACATCGTTAATACACTGTTTGACATGGATCTAAGCGGTATTTTTTCTTTTTCTTTTTGGATCTGTCTCCTTGGGCATGGGAAACAAAAGCAAAAATAAACAAACTGGAGTACAGCAAACTAAAAAGCCTTTGCACAGTAAAGAAAACTATCAACAAAATGAAAAGGCTGCCTCTTGAATGGGAAAAGATGTCTGCCAACAATATATTTGATAAAGGTTTAAATAGCCAACATATACAAAGAAGTCATACAACTCAACATCAAATAAGTAAACAATATGATTTTAAAATGAGCCTTTTTCCAAAGAAGACATGCAGATGGCCAACAGATGCAGGGGAGGGAAGGGGCATGAGTGAACCAGGTGAGAGAGATTCAGAGATAGAAATTTCCAGGTACAAAATAAATGAGTCACAGGGATGAAGTTTACAGCATGGGGAATATAGTCAATAATATTGGAATGACTTTGGTCACAGATGATAAGTAGACTTGTGACCATTTTGTAATGTATAGAAATATTGAATCACTATATTTATTGTACACTTGAAACTAACATTGTTATAGGTCAATTATAACTAAAAAAAAAGACATGTACAAGAATGTTCATTAGCAACTCTAAATATCACCAAGCTGAAAGCAATTCAAATTGTTATCAATGATAGAATGAATAAATAAGTTTGGCTTTTTCATATAGTGAAATACTGTACAGCCACAAGAATGTACAAATGATTACTACACCTCAAAACACAGGTGAATTTCATGAACATAATTTGAATGAAAGAAGTAGCTACAGAAGAGCACAACCTATATGATTCCATTAATAGAAAGTTCAAAAGCAGACAAAACTGGTGTACAGTTTTTGAAACCAATATGGTGATTTTCTTTGGGGAAGAAAGGAAGAAGGAACTGTGAAAAGGGCATTAGGGAGAATTCTGTGGAGCTGCTAGTGTTCTGTCTTCTGGTAAGAGTGTGTTCATTTTGTGAAAATTCATTAAACTGTACTCTGTGTACTTTTCTCTATGGATGTCATACTTCAACAAGAAAAAACTTTTTTTTTTTTTTTAAAAAAAAGAAGCCACTTACAATAGCAAAAACAAAACCCTATAAGGTAAACTTGTAAGTTAATTTAACATATATGTGTAAGTCCTGTATGCATAAAATTTTAAACTTTATGGAACAATATCACATATGACGGGAATAAGTAGAGATATAGCTCAAGTTCACAAATAGGAAGACTTGGTACTGTAAACCTATTTTGTGTGTGTGTGTGTGTATGCGCTCAGTTGTGTCCAACTCTTGGAGACCCCATGGACTGTGGCCCACCAGGCTCCTCTGTCCATGGGATTTTTCCATGCCAAGAATACTGGAGTGGGTTGCCATTTCCTTCTCCAGGGGATCTTCTCAACCCAGGGATCAAACCCGCATTTCTTATGTCTCCTGCATTGGCAGGTGGATTCCTTACCAGTAGTGCCACCTTGCATACATATCAATCCTTTCCAAATTAATCTATAGAGTCAATGTAGTTCCTTTAATAATCTGAATAGGCTTTTTCATGGACATTGACACACTGATTCTAAAGTTTATATGAAAAAAGAAAAACCCAAATAAAAACCAAGACACCCTCTAAAGGAGAACAGGGTGTGAACAGTAGACTTACCAGATACCAAGATTTATTATAAAGCTATAATAATAAAGACAATGTGGTATTGGCAAAAGGAGAAACAAACAAAAAAATTCCTGATCTTTATAATAGTATAAAAGATGCCCATAACTCATAGAACTGTATAGTTGGCTCTCCATATCTGTGGATTGAATCTGTGGATTCAACCAACTGCAAATCAAAAATATTTGGGGAAAAAAATTGCAGAAAGTTCCAAAAACCAAAACTTAAGTTTGCCATGCATCAGCAACTATTTACATAGCATTTATATTGTACTAGGTATTATAATACTGGATCCAACTAGTCCATCCTAATGGAGATCATTCCTGGTTGTTCTTTGGTAGGACTGATGTTGAAGCTGAAACTCCAATATTTTGGCCACCTGATGCGAAGAGCTGACTCATTTGAAAAGACCCTGATGCTGGGAAAGATTGGGGGCAGGAGGAGACGGGGACAACAGAGGATGAGATGGTTGGATGACATCACCGACTCAATGGACATGGGTTTGGGTGAACTCTGGGAGCTGGTGATGGAGAGGGAGGCCTGGTGTGCTGCGGTTCATGGGGTCGTAAAGAGTCGGACACAACTTATAATACCTCAGTATTATAAGTATTATAAGTAATCTGATTTAAAGTATTTAAAGTATACAGGAGAATGTATGTAGGTTATATGCAAATTCTATGCCATTTTATATAAGACTTGAGCATCTGCAGATTTTGGTATCTGGGTTGAGGCTTCCCCAGTGGCTTAGTGATAAAGACTCCGTCTGAGATGCAGGAGCTGCAGGAGACTCGAGTTCAATCCCTGGGTTCCGAAGATCCCCTGGAAAAGGGCATGGCAACCCACTCCAGTATTCTTGCTTGGAGAATGCCATGGACAGAGGATTACAGTCCATAGTGTCACAAAGAGTTGAACACAACCGAAGCAACCTAGCATACATGCATGCAGCTCTTGAGTTGGGAGGCAAATTCATTGAATTATACTATTTTTGCTTTAAAACTTATATATACTCTTTTATAAACCTTTAAAATCTTTTTAAAATTAAATAATTTAAAACAGTAAAATGATCATTAGCATACTGATTATTCTTGTTTTCCACTAAAAATAGTGTAGAGATTGTTCCCTATCAGTACACATAGATATACCTCTTTCTTTCTAATGATTAGTATTCCACTGACTACACTGTCCTTTATTTAATCATTCCACCCTAAGGATGAATATTGGGTGTTTTTTATCTATTAGCAGTATTGCAATTATTATTATGCACACCTCTGATGGAGTTCAGGATAGGCCACCACAAAATAGGCCACTTTGGCATATTGGGACTTCACTGGTGACTCAGTTGGTAAAGAATTCACCTGCAATGCAGGAGCCCCTGGTTTGATTCCTGGGCTGGGTAGATCCCCTGGAGAAGGGGAAGGCTACCCACTCCAGTATTCTGGCCTGGAGAATTCCATGGGCTGTATAGTCCGTGCGGTCACAAAGAGTCAGACATGACTGAGTGACTTTCACTTTCACTTGGCATATTGACTATTTTGAATTAAATTTACTTAAAAAACAGCTGGTACAAGAAAAACACTCTGACCCTCCATCACCTTAAGTGGAGGAAATAAATCTCCCATGTGAAATGTGCCCTTCCTATACTAGAAGGTAGAGAGACATCCTTATCAGAAACAGGGAATTCAGGACTGAGAAGGCTATATAAACAAATCTTGTTACTTCTTTACTAATTTACTTCTCCAAGCTCAAACTTGTCTTATCAGTTTTTCACAAATTTATTGTTTCTTTGTCTAAAAAGTACAAAGTTTGCCTGCCCTGGTCACTTCTTTGGCTCTCATAGATGTGGGGCCCCATATATATGAAATTAAATTTGTTTTTCTTCTGTTAATATTTATGTTATTACAGAGGGTATCTCAGCCCAGAACCTAAAAGGATAGAAGGAAAATTATTTTTCCTCCCCTTACACATCTTTATACAGAAAGATTAAATTTCTAGTAGTGGAATTACTATGGTAAGAAATGTGTTATAAATCTGAATAGATGACTAAATTGCTTCTTCAACTTCAGATAATAGGAATTTAAGGCAATGGTGGAAAACCCAAATATGGAAGTCCTACAGATATCAAGATCAGGAAGTCCCTGAAGATACCGATGACTGCTGGAATGCCTTTGCACATGCAAGATATTTGGAACAAAGTAGATGTGAAAGTAGTGTGAGAGGGACTGTTTAGGTGTTCACTATTTGAGAAAGCAAAATTAGTGACGCTCCCTCCATGCCTGGTAGACAGCAATTTCACAGCCAACCTGTGGACTCAGCGAAACTCTTGCCTTCTCCCGGAGGGTGAGCCAGGAAAGGCTTGGGAGAGAAGAAAGGACGATGCTCCTAACCTTGTGTGTGTGTGTGTGCTCAGTTGTGTCTGACTCTCTGAAGCCTGCCAGTTTCTCTGTCCATGGAATTTTCCAGACAAGAATACTTGAGTGGGTTGCCATTTCCATTTCCTTCTCCAGGGAATCTTCCCGACCCGGGGATGGAACCCATATCTCCTGTGTCTCCTGCACTGGCAGGCAGATTCTTTACAACTAGTGCCACCTGACCTTGGACATGTCTGTAGCTGGGGTAACCCCTAGGGCATCTGAGCTAGGCTTCCCACAGACTGACCCAGCATAGAGGCCCACCCCCACAACAGCATAAACAGAGGTGACCCTGAAAATACCTTTTTCTGGGAGAGAACAAAACCAGTTAAATGGATGCAGCCTCAATACCAGGATCCTTTTATTACAAACCATGAGCTGAAGTGGGCAAAGTTGTGTGCAGTTCTTCCCTGTTATAAACAAACCTGGGTGAGCACTCTTGGTCTTCCCTCCCATCCAGCCTCATGGTCACTGGGCTTCACTTCTTCAGATCCCTATTTCTTTTTCTGTAATGGCAACGTGATTCTCTGTTCTTCCTTCAGAGCCCTCTCCAGAAGATGAAACTAGACTGAGGCAACTCAGGCAGTCGCTCTGTGTGCAAAACTTAAGGGTATGCCAAAAAATCTCAGTAATCAAGATAAAGAATACTTTAGGGACCTCCCTGGTGGTCCAGTGGTTAAGACTCTGTGTTACACTGAGTATTACACTGCAGGGGGCAAGGATTCAATCGTGGGTCTGGAAACTAAGATCCCAAATTCAGCATGGCAATAATAATATTAATGTAGTATTTAAAAAATTCAAATCTAGTGCAAAAAAATCCATGATGAACAAAATACTAAAACTTAAAGCATTAAAGACAAGATCCAACCCTTCATGTTCACTACCCTGCTTCACTCCTTTCACTAGTCCTAGTTCCACTAAAACTTTACAAAAGCAGATGGCCAGCCCACTGACTGGTTTGCCAGTATTCCTTTTTTTAAAAAAAAAATCATTATATTTTTATTCTGGTAAAATAGACATAAAAGTGACCTTTTAAACCATCTTAAAATTTACAGTTCAGTGGCACTAAGCCCATTTACATAATTTTTAAAAATAGTACATTAAAATATTGTGTGTGCTTAGTCACTCAGTCATGTCCAGCTCTTTGCGACCCCATGGACTGTAGCCCACCAGGCTCCTCTGTCCATGGAATTTTTCAGGCAGAAATACTGGAATGGGTTGTCATTTCCTTCTCCAAAGGATCTTCCTGATCCAGGGATGGAACCGACATCTCTTGAGTCTCCTGCATTGGTAGACAGATTCTTCAGCTTTTGAGCCACCAGGGAAACCCATTATTAAGTATTAAAATATTTATCTATTTATTATTAAAATATTATGTGTTGTGATTACAGGGTTTGGGGGCGCCAGAGGCCAGCGTCTTGGTTGCGTTACTCTAGTTGTCACCCTGCCTCTCCTCCTCGTCACCCACTCCTGGAGCCTAAGGATGGAAACCTGAAGGTTTCTCCCAAGTGGCGATCTGGGAGATCGGCGGAGATAAGGCAGCGGCGGTGGCGATCAGGCCAAGGAGTACGTCTGTCCGGACCGCCGCCGACGACGGGAGGACTCGCCCCGCCTCCAACTGCCTGCTCCTGTGCTCTCGTGCAACGAGACGCACCCGGCGGGCGCGCCCTCAGCCTGCCTAGGACCACCCAGTGCAGCGCGGGCCCCGGCCTGCCTCGGGCTACCTGGCGGAGCGCGGACCCCTGGCCTGCCTCAGGCCACCTGGCCAAGCGCGCCCTCGCCGGCCCGCCCCTCTTGTGTCTGCCAGGCGTCCCGCCGGCCAATGGCGAAGCGGCCCCCGCGGAGTCCCGCCGCACGGCCAATGGGAGCGCGGCATGCAAATGAGCAGGTGCGGTGGCGGCAGGCCCGTCAAGGCGGCGGCGGCCGCGGGCTGCCAGAGGCGCGCCGGGCAGCCGCCGAGCCAGCCGCGAGCTCAGCTCTAACGCCATGGACCCCGCTCCGCCCCCCGCCGCCTGCTTCTCCGCCGCCGAGGTCCAGCGGCGCCTGGCGGCCGGCGCCTGCTGGGTCCGCCGCGGGGCCCGCCTCTACGACCTCACCGGCTTCGTGCGGCAGCACCCGGGGGGCGAGCAGCTGCTGTGGGCGCGCGCGGGCCAGGACGTGAGCGCCGACCTGGACGGGCCGCCGCACCGACACTCGGCCAACGCGCGCCGCTGGCTGGAGCAGTACTACGTGGGCGACCTGCAAGGAGACCCCCAGGTACAACCGGCCGGTGGTCCCACACCCCTGCTTCCTCCCCCCACCACCGGCTCTCCACTGCCCGCGAGCCCCGTGCACCTGCGTTCCAGGAGGGCCCAAGGTGACAGCCACCTCCTTCTCTCCTGGTACAAGCCCCTGCGAGCCCCCGCTGGCTCCCCAACCAGGAATTTGCCCCTTTCCAGCATTTCCCCTGACCCTCTGCTGTCGGCTACTTCTCCCACCTCCCAAGGTATCTCCTCCTTCATACTGGTTCCTGCTGCCCCTCTGGCCATCTGACGTCTTGGATCACTTTTCCCTCCCAGCCCCTCACACACCCAGTCTTTCCTTCCTGTTCCCTTATCAGCCTCTCCCTTTTTGCAACTACGCTTCGTTTCTGTTTGAATAATAGCTTCCAGGCTCACCTGTCCTCCCCTCCCCATCTCACTGCTCCTGCATCCAAAAGGCACAGACTGGTCACCCTTCTCAGTTAGTTTGGATTTCTCTTTGCCACCCTTGTGTTGTGCCAGGGCTTCCCTGGCCGAGTGGAAAAGTTGGGGCCGTGTCTTAGACGGCCTGTGTCCTCCCGCCCTTCAAACCTCCCTTCGTCTCATGCCCTGCATGCTAGCCTGGGTGTCCAGCAGAGTGACGTGACGGGGTCAGCCAGTTTTGCTGGGGAGAGGGAAATAGCACTGAGCAGCATGCAGCTGTGCATTCCAGGCTCGTGATGGTATTCAAACTGCTGTCTGTATTTTATTTTCTCCATTTTAGGATGTGGAAACTGGGGCCCAAAGAAACACTAGTTCGAGGTCAGTTTGTGATCTGAGGGAATCTGAGCTAGATAGTAGAAAAGTCAAGTAGTAGAAAAGTCAAGTGTGTCTGATTCCAAAATCTGTACCCTGTACATTCCAAGGACCTTTGGGTGTGGGAGATGATCTTATCTATTGGGCTCTGGGTAGGCCTGGGCCTGAGGCAAACTGACCTTTCAGGCCTTCCCCAGGCCCAGCTGCAGGACTGAGGACAGTGGAGCCATCACGCTTGGACATAAACCAACAGTTGTTCCCTGCTTCTATCTCTTCATTCAAGATGGCCCCAGCAAATACTTTTAGGTCTTTGGATGAAAGGACTTGACTCTCATTGTTCCAGGTGTCTTTTCACTGAGTCATCCTGCCCAGTTCTTTGATCATTGATTCACTCACTCTCTTGATATGTTAATGATTGGCAGCACTTAGCTAGGCACTAATACCAAGGGACTGAGGTACCAATGGACAAAACAATATGGTCTCATTCATGGACCCAACAGGCTACAGTAGTTCTTCAGTTACCTGGTGCCATCAGAGTGTGAATCAGGGAGGACTTTCTGGAGAAAGTGGTGTTTACCCTGGGAGCTAATCAGTGAATACCTGGCTTTTAGCCAGGTGGAGTGTGGTGAGGACAACACTCCAGACGGAACAGAATACCTAGAGGCTCTGAAGGGTAAGGACTTGGCAGAGTCAAGGGACAGAAATAAAACCAATGTGACCAGAAGCTGGTGGGCAAGGAGAGGGAAGTGGAAGGAGGCCAGAGATCAGTCAGGCGGCTGTGCTCAGGATTTGGGGCATGATTCTAAGAACAACCGGAAGGCAGGGAACGGATTCAAGTGGAGATACAGCGTGGTCAGATTTGCATCTTTGGAAGACCATCCCAGCTGCAGTGATGAGGAGGAGTGGAGGGAGCCAAAGTGGGTGTGTGGAGACCAGGAAGGAGGCTAGCCTGTAGCCCCAGTGAGAGGTAACACTGGCTTTGACCAAGAAGAGGGGAAGGTTGAATTTGGGAGACTTCACAGGTAAAATGATAGGACTCACTATTCTGCAGCAAGAGTCCAGTTTAATCTTGGAAGCTGAAGTTTGGTGTCAGATCATGCCGAAGGGGCTTAGCCATAGGTTTAACTGAAGCTGAGTGCAGGAAATGAGAGGCATAGGCCAGAATACTAGAGACTTCTAGGCATGTGATGGCTTATGGAAGGTGTTCTATATTGTAATTGTAACCTATCAACAGGAGCCTAGGGTGTGACCTCTCCTCCCAGCGCCGTCCAGAGTATCTCTCCTGAGATGGCCCCACCTCCTTCCTGGCTCTGCTCGCCACCCAGTGCTATGGTTTGATTTGTCTTTGTTTTGCTTTGCTTCCCTCATAGCTCAGTTGGTAAAGAATGTGCCTGCAATGCAGGAGACCCCGGTTCAATTTCTGGGTCAGGAAGATCCCCTGGAGAAGGGATAGGCTACCCACCCCAGTATTCTTGGACTTCCCTTGTGGCTCAGCTGGTAAAGAATTCGCTCGCAATGCAGAAGACCTGAGTTCAATCACTGGGTTGGAAAGATACCCTGGAGAAGGAAAAGGCTACCCACTCCAGTATTCTGGAGAATTCCATGGACTCTGGTCCATGGGGTCGCAAAGAGTCGGACAGGACGGAGCGACTTTCACTTTCACTTGCTTTGCTTTAGCTGTCCTTCAGAGAATACTGAGTCTAAATTTGCTTCCTACGCCTGCTCTCACCTGTCACTGCAAGAGTCCCAGTGTGCCGTGTTTCAGGTGTCCTTGTAACTGGGCCCCCTGCCTGAGGATATGGGGGAGAAAACTAACATCATACTTACAAACCCATGGCCCAAACTTGACCTCTGGCCATAATCACCCAGTACTGCAGTTGCTTGTCAGCTTCTGTCTGCAGATTTCTAGTCTGGAAACAAGTGTAGGGTTGTCTTTATGTTTAGGAGGAGAGGTGGCCAGAGGAGAAATCTAGAGAAGCTATCCTGTCAGAGAGAAGCCCTCCTTGTAAGGCCTGAATACAGAGAAGACACTTCTGTTCTTCTTTCTGGTTAAGCCCTCCTAGCAGCTCTGTGCTGCCTTCTCCACCTCTCTCCTCTCCTCAGACTTGACCAGGGACGCTGACACCTGTTGAGGCTAGAACCCGGCTCCTGTAACGTGAAGACAAGGAGGGGCCTTGACAGGGAAGGGGAATATCGTGAACCAGCTCTCTTCTTTGGGGCTCATTTCTGAATGGTGCCCATCCTCAGAATCCTTCTCCCCAAGTGTAGTCCTCGGCAAGGAGCCTGCTGGAGCCCTGCCGTGAAATTGCAGGGACAAGACTCAGCCCCGTTGGTTTCCCCTGTTCCCCACTTTACCACACCCCCTCTGTGTATACACTTACACACACATTCATTCACACTCACAGGAAAGCACACACACGTGAAACAAGTCAGACTTGTTTGAGCCAACATACTGTGGGATGAGACAAGGTTTGTTATAGCCTCTGACCTGAGGTGGAGAAGGCAATGGCAACCCACTCCAGTGTTCTTGCCTGGAGAATCCCAGGGACGGCGGAGCCTGGTGGGCTGCCGTCTATGGGGTCATACAGAGTTGGACACGACTGAAGTGCCTTAGCAGCAGCAGCGGCAGCAGCAAACTTGAGAAGGTGAATTAGGGATGGCTGAGCAGGGAAGCTGGCCCTCTTCTCAGCCGGGCGCTCTGGGCTCCTCACTCCAAGCTTAGGTAAGAGTGGCTCACGTTGTTAGGGGATGTGAAGCCCATTGATTGAGCTGCAACCAGCTTTTTTTTTTTTTTTTTTTTTTTTTTTTAAGAAATATGAAAGAAATGACCTCCCAAGGCCATGGAAACTGTGTTTCCCAGACGTAGGTCATCCATGAATCAGTGTCCCAGTTTTTTTTCCAAATTGGCATAGGACTTGAACTATTTAATGTTTATCTGTAAGTAGACTCACTCTCTATTTTACCACTTACTTGCCCTAGGCATTATTACCAGTGAAATCACAGATTTTACATGCACTTTGAAAATAGAGCTGTTAAAATAAATGCTCATCCTCCCATCACCTGAAATCCTGAGCACCATCAGTGGAGTAAGTATCACACTTTGGAAGACACCTAAAGTGGAACTTCTTATCCCTGGTGATCTGCGGAGTATTTTCTGAGATTGATGGAAGAGATGAAATTATGTGTAAAAATGTGTGGTTGTGCATTTTTCTGGTGAGAGAGCTACAGCTTTCGTCACAGTCCAACCAGAATCCTTCCCTCATTCCAGACCTGCTGCGATGAGGAAAATAACTGTGAAAGGGCAGACCACACTCCCGGCACCATCTCACACCGCTGGACCTCAAGAATGCTTCTTGTGGGCAGACATCTAAGCTTGCCCCTGGAGAAAAGCCCTGTTTGAGGAGACCCTGGAAGAAGGCAAGCCCTGACTCCCAGCCCCTGCTGTTGGGCGAACCCTGCCTTCTGAATGTCTCTGGATGTCGTGTCCTAGTCCCATAAGGCATATCTCTGAGTGGCTGAGAAATCCACAGATTGTGCCATGTGTGCTTCTGTCAGGCTCTGAGGGTCCGGCCATTCAGAGGTTCAGAGCTTGAGTGATTAAGGAGGAGATCTAAGTGCAGGAAGACTCAGGGTTTCCACCCTACCCCAGGCTCCGGAGCAGTTTGAGCACAGCGCAGCTTGGAGCGCCGGTCTGAGCTGAGAGTTCAGATAAAAGCCGGTGCATGGGGAACTTGCCAAACTGCCCCCACCTGCAGAGCAGAGCGGATGTGACAAGTCTGCTGGCTGACGGGGGTCAAGATTTGCTTAACCTACAGGAGGGCCCCCTAAATGGGCCTGTCTGGCCCATCAGCAGCTCCCATCCTTTGCTCCTTGCCAGGGCCTTGTGGTGGCAGGTGGGCTTTACCTGGAGGATGAAGCTAGGGCCAGCTGGGAGAGAGCCAGGGACCCAAGTCATGTGGTTCCATGTGACATGGGGTAAACACAGGCTCCAAGACTGCTCCCTGATGTCACCCTGGAATTCAGAGAAGGGGCTTCGAGACCTAAATTAAGGGGAAGGTTGAAATTAGGGCTTCCCTTGTGGCTCAGCTGGTAAAGAATGCCTGCAATGCAGGAGACCTGGGTTTAATTCCTGGGTTGGGAAGATCACCTGGAGAAGAAAAGGTTACCCCCTCCAGTATTCTGGCCTGGAGAATTCCATGGGCTGTATAGTCCATGGGGTCACAAAGAGTCAGACACAACTGAACGACTTTCACTTTCACTGGAAGTTAGGACTCTATGGGGGAAATAAAAAGAAACAGACAGGAATCTCAGAAACACCTGAGAGTAATCATTTCTGGAAACATTCCCAGCAGAGAACCAAAATTGATGCCTGAGCAGCATCCATCATCTTCATTTTATTATTTACCTTAAGACACACATTCACCATTGGTCCATACGTTGCTTTCCATTCATTTAGACAGACAAGTAGTGAGCATCTTGTTCTCTCTGAAACCCACCATGGTACTGAAAGTGCCCTTGTCAGGGTCATCGGGACCTTCCCCTGGCTAAACCTGATGGTCAGTCCTCAGCTGGCCTGACAGAACTCTCGACATGGTGATCACTGCCCTGTCCTTGATAAGCTGTGTTCACCTGGCTTCTGGAAACCTCACTCCTTTAGCTTTCCACCTGCATTTATTTTATTTTGCTGCTGTAACAAATTGCCACAAACTCAGTGCAATAAAGCAACACATACATGTTCTCTTCTGATTCTGGAGTCAAAAGTCAGAAATGAGTTGGCAGGGCAGCCTTCCTTCTGGAGGCTCTAGGGGAGAATTTGTTTCCCCCCTTTTCTAGCTTTTAGAGGCTGCCCATGTTCCCTGGCTCCTGGCCCCAGCCGTCAGTCACATTGCTTTCTCCTCTGCCCTCGTGTCTCTCCTCGTTCTTGACCTCTGATTCTCCTGCTCCCATCTCTCACCTATAAGGAACCTTGTGGTTGCACTGTGCTCCTCGCTCCCACACACACACTGGACAATCCAGGATCATCTCATCACAAAGTCTCTAGTTTAACCACTCTGCACAGTCCTCCATGCCATGTAAGGTAACACAGTCATGGGTCCAGGTATTGGGATGTAGATTTGGGAGGGAGGTGCTTTATTCCATCTGCTTCACCCCTTCTTGGCTGTTCATGCTCAGTCTCCACCACTAGTTCCTCTTGCTCCTCGTTTCCCAGAAAAGTGCGCAAAGCTTCAGTGGAACCACAGTGGCGTGCCCCGAGATGCAGCTTCTTTTCACTCAGCACTACATCTGGGAGATGATCTGTGTTGTCCTGCTGTCTCCATTCCCTGCTCCGTCCTAAAGGACCCGGAGGCTGTAGAAGGGAGTGGGGGATAAAGCATACTGGTGGCTGGGGCAGAGCCTTGCTCATCCTCATGGACCTCCTTAGTCTTCCTTTCAGACATCTGCCCACTGTTCCCCTGCTGTGGTCAGAGCCTCGTTATGCTCATTCCTGCAGCAGTTTCCCGGGCAGGCCTCTCTCTGCCAGCTCTCCCTGCAGCCCATGGCCTGTGATGCTCTCCAAAGAGCACATGGTTGTATCACAGCGGTATCCTGAATCTTCAGTGGCTCCCAATTGCTGCATCCATGCCCAGAAAATTTAGTTAAATTTGTAGTTAATTCAGGTAACTATCCACTCTACGTCTTCAGACTCCTTCCTTTCCCATCTAGAGCCAGGTTTTTCTTCTCGCACGCTCACATAGCACTTGGCCTCTACTTACATTGCAGCATTCAAAATGTTCTTTGTTATTCACTGTTTTCACTACATGTCTTAACTTCTTGACTAAATTGTAAACTCTCTGAAGGCTGAAATTGCCTGACTCATCTGGGTTTCCCTGGGAGACACTAGCACACTGGTGCCTGCCAACAGAAAGTAATAAATGTCTAAATAAATGAATGAATGACCTGCAGCGAGCAAGGACAGCTCTCGATCTTCGTTTCCAAATGCCGAGATAGGTGGCAAATTGACAAGGAAAGTGGTGACAGTAGCACACACAAGATGCTTCAAGTAGTAAGATGTGGAAACACAAACCTCTTTCCAGTTTTTTCTTTGGTAGCTGAAAGGTGAGTTGATGGAAAGGATGGAGGACTATCAAGTGAGTCCCTCATTTTTGCCTTTGCCCTCAGTTTCATCAGCCTGAAAGAATTGGCAGAACATCTTCCACATGAGGCTACTGCAGTTCACCCCTTCCCCTGAGTCCCCGGCAAGGGTAGAAGTAAAAGTAACCTTAAGAAATGCCGATTGAGAGCCCTGCTTCCTCTCAGTACTGTGACTTGTAACCCTGTGTGTAAGTGTCTGGATGATGTGTGGCAGTAGAACCCAGGTTCCTGGGTTTCCAGTTCTGTTGACTCTTTCCTGTGTCTTTTCATGCAAAACTCTCTAAAGCATGTCATCTCCGAACTTCTCAACCTTCTCTAATTGCCGCTCATCTAAAATGGCAGAAAATTCTAACGACCTCTCGTCCCACCTGCTCTTGCCCTCTGGTGGAAACCAAGCTCAGTCATGATAGTGAGGTTGGAGAACACCAAACCTGATGCTAGCAAGAGCTGTGAAGTTATCATGGAGAAGCAGAAACCTCATACTCAGGATTTGTTGTTATGAAGCCTTGCGCTAAAACACAGTTATTCAAATGCGTTGTTTCTTTACTGCGATAGTATATTGCAAGGTGTTAAAACAGCAATACCAAATAAGCAAATTTGGAAGGACTTGTTTTAACATATTTTAACTGTGATGCGTACAGAATGTCTTAAGGTCCTGTTAGAAGAAAGCTAGTAGCCAAAAATTCCATTGATGTAACTACATGTGACTACACACTTAAAAGTGAACCATGCAATCTACATCAAATGTGGTTGATAATTACCTAAGTGAATTGGTCGTACTTTCTCCTTTAAAACAAGTAGAATTTAAAGGGAGTAGTTCTGTACATTCTTACATGCTCAGCAGAACCTTTTTCACATTGTTTAGCATTGTGCAGTGCTCACATTTCCCTCTGGAAAATGGAATTGGAGATTTTAGTAATGGCTAGTTTTCTTTTATAAATTCCGAATGTTAGTAGTCCATAATAACCCACTTCCTGGTGGCTTCAGATGGTAAAGCGTCTGCCTGCAATGCGGGAGACCCAGGTTTGATCCCTGGGTTGGAAGATCTCCTGGAGAAGGAAATGGCAACCCACTCCAGTATTCTTGCTTGGAGAATCCCATGGACGGAGGAGCCTGGTAGGCTACAGTCCATGGGGTCGCAAAGAGTCGGACACGACTGAGCGACTTCACTTTCTTTCACTTTCAGTCTTGTGTAATAATGAACTTCTATGAAACAAGATCATTTACCCACAAAAATCTAAGGAAGATCTCATGTTTTTAAGTCAAGTTAAGGCCCACATTTTGAGACTGACTGCCATGGAGAAATAAGGAGCAGTTACATTTGGCTGAATAAATACAGTGTCCATGATCCCAAGTTAGGGACCACAGCAGACCAACCTAATTTGGTAGTTGCTTCCCCTTGTCCCAGGTGGGATCCGTTGGGGAACTTCCCTGCTGGTCCAGTGGTTAAGAATCCACCTGCCAATGCAGGCAACATGGGTTTGATTCCTGGTCTGGGAAGATTCCACACGCTGCAGAGCAGCTAAGCCTGTAGATCACAACTCCTGAAGTCCACATTCCTAGAACCCATGCTCCACAGCAAGAGAAGCCAGTGCGATGAGACGCCGAAGCACCGCAATAAAGAGGGGCCCCGTCCCCGCAGCTAGAGAGAGCCCGAACGCAGCAATAAAGACCCAGCACTGCCCAGATAAGGAATAATAAATAATTAATTTTTATTAAAAAAAAACCTTTAGAGTGGCAAGTATAACAGCTTATGCAGGTTGGAGACAGCGTGCCAATGAAAATTCAGCTGTTCCTTGAACCTGAGAGGGAAGGTCCTTGACTCTTAGGATTAGAGGTCCTGTAAAGTGAATCTACTTTAAATGAAGACCAAAATTTCATAGAAAATGGACCAAGGGGAGAAGGAAATTGATTATCTTTAAAAATGAAACTAAAAAGTTGTGTGGTTTTTTTTTTTTAATCTTACTTTAACCTGACGGCAAGGGAATTCCCTGGCAGTCCAGTGGTTAGGGCTCTGCTTGTGCTGATCCTGACCCTCAAACTAAGATTCTACAAGCCTCCCTGGCAAAGCCAAAAAAAAAAAAGTGACAGCAAAATTAAGATTGCGCTTGGCTGCTTATTAAATTGAGCAAATAATGCATCAAGGAGATCCAACCAGTCCATCCTAAAGGAGATCAGTCCTCAGTGTTCATTGGAAGGACTGATGCTGAAGCTGAAACTCCAGTACTTTGGCCACCTGATGTGAAGAGCTGACTAATTGGAAAAGACCTTGATGCTGGGAAAGATTGAGGGCAGGAGAAGAAGGGGACGACATAGGATGAGATGGCTGGATGGCATCACCGACTCGATGGATGTGGGTTTGGGTGATCTCCGGGAGTTGGTGATGGACAGGGAGGCCTGGCGTGCTGCGGTTCATGGGGTCGCAAAGAGTCGGACACAACTGAGCGGCTGAACTGAAGTGTTGTTTTACATGTGTGGTTTTTTGACAAAACGTATGAAAGCACAGTGTGACATTCTAAGCTTTGCGTTGGCTGTTCACACCAATCATAAAGAGGGTCATTTTAGCAAGAGTGTTTAAGGGCTGAGGGTCTCTTTTGATCTCTGGTAAACAAGCCCTCCTCTTTTGAAGGGCTTCATCCTTTCTTGATTGCCTGTGTTTCAGTGTGAAACAGCCTACATTTGCCAGATCCTTATTTGACCGTGGAATTATAACTAAAACAGTTTTCTCTCACTTTCATTGACTTCATGACATTTTCTAAGTTTTTGCATTGATTTTGAATTTTCACTTTGCAGTCAGGTTTCATTTTATTATGCTGTAATATTGTCAGATGGTAGTAACCCCAGCCATCAGCTTGTCCCACCTTTTCTCTGTCACAATTACCTGTGAACATTGTTCATACACAAATTTAAATCACTACAAGGAATGTGCAGAAAAAATTGGGTGCCCCTCCCAACCTAGTCCCTGTGTAAACACTATCAACAATTTCTTGTGACCTCAGAGAAGCACATATATTATTCTTTCTATTTCCCATGTAAAGGAGTTGTATGGTCAGGCTCCTTGGCAACTTGCTGCTTTTTTTTTTTTTAACCTAATGACATATTTTGTACTTCCTTCCACATCAGCCATGAAAGTTTTCTTCATTCAAGAACATGGACTATCTTTCCTTGTCTTTGAATCCTTTTTTATTTCCTTTATTAATGTTTTATAGTTTTCAGCATATAAGTCTTTCCTTGGTCAGGTCCTTTCCTGACATCCTTGGTCAGGTTTATTCCTGGGCTTTGTTGTGGGGAGGGGTGCAATCTTGAAAGGTGTGGTCTTTTTACATTCCCTTTCTGATATTTCATTGTTAATGTAAAAAATGTAATCAACTTCTGAGTGTTAATCTTGTATCCTGCTACTTTGCTGACTTCATTTATTAGCTTTTGTGTGGAGTCCTTAGGGTTTTCTGTAAATAGTATCATATCATCTGCAATCTTGAAAGGTGTGGTCTTTTTACATTCCCTTTCTGATATTTTATTGTTAATGTGATTTTACCTTTTCTCTTCCAATTTGGATACCTTTTATTTCTTTTCCTTCTCTGATTACTGTGGCTAGGACTTCCTATACTATGTTGAATATAAACGGTGAGGGTCGGCATTCTTGTCTTGTTCCAGATTTTAGCAGGAAGCTTTTCAGCTTTTTTTTTCACTGTTGAGTATTGTGTTCACTATGGGTTTGTCATAAATGGCTTTTATTATATTGCGATATGTTACCTCTTTGCCCATTTTTATATGAGCTTTTATCATGAATGGATATTGAATTTTGTCAAATGCTTGTTCTATATTTATTGAGATGATCATGTGGTTTTTGACTTTGTGTGGTGTACTACATTGATTGACTTGCATATGTTGAACCATCCTTGTGAACTTGGGAAGAATTCCACTCAGTTATGGGGTTTATTTTTTATGTGTTGTTGGATTCAGTTTGCTAATATTTTGTTGAGAATCTTTGCATCTATATTCATCGAAGATACTGGTCTGTAATTTTCTTGGTGGCGACTTTGCTTGGTTTTGGTGTCAGGGTTATAGTGGCTTAACAGAATGCCTGTGGGAGTCTTTCCTCTTCTTCAGTTGTTTGGAAGAGCTTGAGAAGAATCGGCGTAAGTTCTTCTTTGTATGTTTTTTAGAATTCTCCCATGAAGCCATCTGGTCCTGGACTTCTGTTTATAGGGAGTTTTTTTTATAGATTCTATTTCACTTTTAGTGATTGGTCTGTTCAAATTACCTATTTCTTCTTGATTCAGTTTTGGTGGGATGTATGTTTCTAGAAAGTTGTCCTTTTCTTTTAGGTTGTCAACGGTCTTTCTAGTAGCTCTCCCTATTGGTGTTTTTCCCTATTTCATCAGTGCTATAAGAAGCATCCTTACATAATCATTTTGCACACACATGCAAATAAATTTGTAATATAGAATTCTAGATTTGAAATTTCTTTATCAAAATTATATCCATTTTGTATTTTGATGAATATTGCCAAATTGCTTTCTGAAAAGGTTGTACCAATTTAAATTCCCTCTGAAATCATACACATCCTCACCATAGATGTATATTACGAGTATTTTTAATCTTTGCCAATGGGTAAAAAAAAAAATGCTCCTTGTTCACTTCACTTCTATGAATTACAAGAGAAAGTCTTGCAATGTATATTTTACACATTTCTGAATTATTTACACCCTTTTGGTAAGCTGCCTGTTCAGGCCCTTTGTCCATCTGTATTGGATAGTTAATCTTTTCCCTATTAATTTATGTGTGTGTGTGTGCTCACTCAGTCGTTTCTAACTCTTCTCGACCTCATAGACTTGCAGCCTGCCAGACTACTCTGTCCATGGAATTTTCCAGGCAAGAATACTGAAGCAGGTTGCCACTTCCTACTTCAGGGGGTCTTCCTGACACATGGATTGAACCTGGTCCCTTGTGTCTCCTGTGTCTCCTCATTAGCAGGTGGATTCTCTGCCACTGTACCACCTGGGAGGCCTAGTGATTTATACCACTTTTTATATATAAAGTATATGAGCCTTTATCCATCATGCACATTACTGCTTGTCTTCCAGCTCTCATTTGTCTTTTACCCTGTTTAACATTTTCTTCCTCCATTTAAACCTTTTAGCTATCATCATTCTTAGAAAGATCACCTCACTTTATGCTTTTATATATAAAAATAAAAATAGTATCCTGTTCATAGTTTTTATCCTTAATGATTCTGTTATTTGTTTGGTTTTGCTTAAATATTTTATCTACTGGAAATGGGGGGGGGGTGTTATAAGTGACAAAATAGAGATTATTTTGTGTTCAAAATTCTCTAAATGACCAACTGGTTTTCCCAGTAGGTCTATGGAATAATCTCTCTTTTCACACTAAGGAAAAAAACCCCACCTTTCCACACATTAAAACTCAACATTCAAAAAACAAAGATCATGGCACCCAGTCCTGTCACATCATGGCAAATAGATGGGGAAAAAGTGGAAACTGTCTGATTTCATATTCTTGGGATCCAAAATCAATGCAGATGGTGACTGCAACCACAAAATTAAAAGATGCTTGCTCCTTGGAAAAGCTGTGACAAACCTAGACAGTGTATTAAAAAGCGGAGACGTCACATTGCTGACAAAGATCTGTATAGTCAAAGCTATAATTTTTCCCGTAGTCATGTATGGATGTGAGAGTTGGACCATAAAGGAGGCTGAGCACCGAAGAATTGATGCTTTCAAACTGTAATGTTGTAGAAGACAGCAAGGAGATCCAACCAGTCAGTCCTAAAGGAAATAAACTCTGAGTACTCATTGGAAGGACTGATGCTGAAGCTGAAGCTTCCAATACTTTGGCCGCTGGATTTGAAGAGCCAACTCACTGGTGCTGGGAATGATTGCGGGCAAGAGGAGAAAGGGGCAGCAGAGGATGAGACGGTTGGATACCATCACTGACTCAATGGACGTGAGTTTGAGCAAACTCAGGGAGATAGCGTAGGATAGGGAAGCCTGACATGCTACAGTTCAAGGGGTCACAAAGAGTTGGACGTGACTTAGTGACTGAACAATCACACAGTATTCACATACATAGTTTGGACTATTCTTTTTTTATATATTTATTTATTTGGTTCTGCCAGGTCTTAGTTGCAGCATATGTGACCTAGTTCCCTGACCAGGGGTCAAACCTGGGCCCCCTGTGCAGTCTTAGCCACTCGACAACCAGAGAAGTTCCGAATTTCAGTCTGTTCTTGGACTCTATTCTATGCTAATGAAATCACTCATTTTTTAAATGTATTCTTAATTGGAGGATAGTTGCTTTACAACGTTGTGTCGGTTACTGCTGTAGAGTGACATGAAGCAGCCATAAGGGTACATATATCCTCTCCCTCTTGAGCCTCCCGCCCTCCCCTCCAGATTGTCACAGAGCGCCCGGCCGAGCTCCCTTGAAAGCATTCGTTTTTTTATTATGCTTTAGGCATTAGGTTCCGCCCCCCCGCCCCCCCCGCCCCTCCCCCCCCCGCTTTGCTCCTCTGTTCTATTCCAGCCAGACTGCTGCTCCCACTTGCTCCACTGGAGAAAGCAAAGGGCAGGCCGAGACCTGAACAACAGCTCTGGGTTGCGTTGCCAGCCGTGGGGGACACAGTCAAGTCTGCCTTTCAGGAGCTTTGGCTGACCAGCGTGCCCTGGTTCTGGGGTCTTGTGGCTGGATCGGGGGGGAACGTGGCTCTGAGAAGCCCATGCAGGGCGCAGCCACAGTCTGCACATCCCTGGGAAGATGCAGCCTGAGCTCGCAGTGCTTGTGGAATGGTGGTGTTTCTGCCGAGATGGGGAGACGGGTGGAGGGAGCGCGGGCAGGCAGCCTTTCCTCCGTGGGGGCGGGTCTTGTGTGTCTTCCTGCCTTGTGTTCCCAGCCTGTGGTTGGAGGAGGGCCGTCAGGCCAAGTTCTGAGTGTGCATGGAGGTCGGGGGAGCCCGGGGAACTGGGGGGTGCCCGGCGAGGGAAACTGCGCCTCTCTTGCAAAGCCCTGTAAAGCTAAAACTTCACGTGCCTCTGGTCAGGGGAACTGCATACTTATCCCCCTCCAGCTTCCTTTCATCAAAATGAAATGAGGCCTATTAAAAGCAGATTCCTGGGACTTTTCTGGGGTGACAGAAATGTTCCATATCTTGATGTGGGCATTGGCTACAAGAAGGCATATAATTGTCAAAACATATCGTACAGTAGTACACTTAAGATTGGTGACTTTTTTCTATATGAAATTTATACCCAATGTTCGTTCGTTCTTTTTTTTTTTTTTTTTTGATGGTTTAGTATGGTTTATTAAGCTGTGCCTTAGTACAGACGCTGGGGCTTGCCCATGGTGCTCTTAATGTACAAGACCCTGACGTTCTGCCAATTTTTCTTAAGCAATGACACCAGGAAGTTGACAGCTAAGTGGATGTTGTACACAAGCTCATCATCTGTCATCTTCACGTGGCCAACAGCCACTGCCAGACACAGCACCTTCTTCATCTGGAACTTGATCATGGACTTCACTTCATCAACTTTGGCCACCATGTTCTCATTGTGGGTCAGCAAGGAAGGGAACTTGCTAGCCTTGTTCAGGCCTGGACCCAGGATTCGGGGGATCTGCTTGATCAGAGACTCTGAAGCCAAAAAGGCATTGTATTTCTTGGCCAGCTTCTTGACCAGTTTCTTATTCTTGTTGAGTTTCTTCAGTGCCTCAATGTCCATCTGGGGGATATCCACAGCCTTGGCCTCATCACAATGCTGCTGGTCCCCCAAGACACACACGGAGAACTTGGGGCAGGGAGTGGACTTAAGCCTGACAGTGCCCGAGAAGCGTTTGTCCTTCTGAGGGTCATAGTTCTTCAGGCTGATCTGAACCTCCACAGTCTCCAAAAACTTCCTGCGCTTGCGCTGGTTCCCGGGCAGGACTTCCTGCACTGCCTCGTAGAGGGTGTCGCGGGAGACTTTGCTGCTCATGGTTCCCTACACCGCGATAACCGGAAAAGAGTCGTTCGTTCTTTTTGTTTAAGATTTATTCATCTCTTTGTTTCTGGCAGGACTGGGCCCTCGTTGCCGCGTGCAGGCTTTCTCTGGGGGCGGCGGCAGGGGCTCCTCTCCAGTTGTGCTGGTGGCTTCTCTCGCCGCGGAGCGCAGGGTGTCGGCACCTGGGTGCAGTGTTGAAGCCCAGGGGCTCAGCTGCCCCAGGGCGGGTCATGGGGCTTAGCTGTCTTGCAGGCATGTAGAGTCTTCCCAGACCAGGGATTGAACCCATGTCCCCTGCATGGGCAGGTGGATTCTTAACCACTGGGACATCAGGGAAGCGCAATACCCATTTTCCTTTCAGTTCAGTTCAGTTCAGTTCAGTTGCTCAGTCGTGTCTGACTCTTTGCGACCCCATGAATCACAGCATGCCAGGCCTCCCTGTCCATCACCAACTCCCGGAGTTTACTCAAACTCATGCCCATCGAGTCGGTGATGACATCCAGCCATCTCATCCTCTGTCGTCCCCTTCTTCTCCTGCCCCCAATCCCTCCCAGCATCAGGGTCTTTCCAATGAGTCAGCTCTTCGCATGAGGTGGCCAAAGTACTGGAGTTTCAGCATCAGTCCTTCCAATGAACACCCAGGACTGATCTCCTTTAGGATGGACTGGTTGGATCTCCTTGCAGTCCAAGGGACTCTCAAGAGTCTTCTCCAACACCACAGTTCAAAAGCATCAATTTTTCAGCACTCAGCTTTCTTCACAGTCTTTTTCTCACATCCATACATGACCACTGGAAAAACCATAGCCTTGACCAGACGGACCTTTGTTGGCAAAGTAATGTCTCTGCTTTTTAATATGCTGTCTAGGTTGGTCATAACTTTCCTTCCAAGGAGTAAACGTCTTTTAATTTCATGGCTGCAGTCACCATCTGCAGTGATTTTGGACCCCCCAAAAATAAATTCTGAGACTGTTTCCACTGTCTCCCCATCTATTTCCCATGAAGTGGTGGGACCAGATGCCATGATCTTAGTTTTCTGAATGTTGAGCTTTAAGTCAACTTTTTCACTCTCCTCTTTCATTTTCATCAAGAGGCCCTTTCATCTTTAGGCACTTTCATCAAGAGGCTCTTTCATCTTTAGGCTCTTCACTCTCTGCCATAAGGGTGGTGTCATCTGCATATCTGAGGTTATTGATATTTCTCCCAGCAATCTTGATTCCAGCTTGTGCTTCTTCCAGTCCAGTGTTTCTCATGATGTACTCGGCATATAAGTTAAATAAGCAGGGTGACAATGTACAGTCTTGACGTACTCCTTTCCCTATTTGGAACCAGTCTGTTGTTCCATGTCCAGTTCTAACTGTTGCTTTCTGACCTGCATACAGGTTTCTCAAGAGGCAAGTCAGGTGGTCTGGTATTCTCATCTCTTTCAGAATTTCCCACAGTTTATTGTGATCCACACTGTCAAAGGCTTTGGCATAGTCAATGAAGCAGAAATAGATGTTTTTCTGGAACTCTCTTGCTTCTTCGATGATCCATTGGATGTTGGCAATTTGATGTCTGGTTCCTCTGCCTTTTCTAAAACCAGCTTGAACATCTGGAAGTTCACGGTTCATGTATTGCTGAAGCCTGGGTTGGAGAATTTTGAGCATTACTTTACTAGTGTGTGAGATGAGTGCAGTTGTTTGGTAGTTTGAGCATTCTTTGGCATTGCCTTTCTTTGGGATTGGAATGAAAACTGACCTTTTCCAATCCTGTGGCCACTGCTGAGTTTTCCAAATTTGCTGGCATATTGAGTGCAACACTTTCACAGCATCATCTTTCAGGATTTGAAATAGCTCAACTGGAATTCCGTCACATCCACTAGCTTTGTTCGTAGTGATGCTTTCTAAGGCCCACTTGACTTCACATTCCAGGATGTCTGGCTCTAGGTTAGGCAAATAACTTGCTTCTAAAGACATGACCTCATGATTGTAAGAGTTAGATGTTGGTATGCACCAGCCTTTAAGAATTGCTTCCCCCACCTCTTTGATCATTTTACCATTAATGGTAATTATGTATCAACTAGAGATTAGAAATCCTCACTCAATTAAAAGCATGAAAACTCTGACAGGTTAAAGGAATTGTCTCTGGTCATTCAGATCTTAATATCAATCATGTAAATCATTTATTTTCCTACTAGAACTGGGCATGGAGGGAATGCTGGTTTGGACTTTGTGGTGAGGAGATGACTTTGGAGAAAGACTCCAGGAAGCAGGCAGGTGTCCTGTGGGTCCAGGAGCATGCTGTGACACAGAGAGTGGGTGTCCAAGAGCCGGGGAGAGCCGTGAGATTAGCAGGTAGGAAGGTGCACGGTCAACATTTTACTGAGAAGTGTCCACATACTGCGAGGTGCGGCTTTGTCCTCTATCGCCTTCCTCTCAGACATAAACAGAGTGTCACAGAAGTGGAATCACATGGTCTGTATAGGCAGACCTGATCTCATTGTGCTTTGCTTTGTCACACTTCCCAGATACTGTTGTGGTTTGAAGGTTTCTGGCAGCCCTGCGTCAAGCATGTCTGTTGGCACCATTTTCCCACGGGCACCCACTCACTGTGTGTCTCTGGGTCATGGTTTGGTAATTGTTGCAGTATCTCAAACCCTCTTCCAGCAAAAAGATAGTAACTCACTGAAGGCCCAAGTGATAGTTAATATTTTTTAGCGCTATTTTTTGATCAAGATATACACAAAAAAGGCTTTTAAAAAGAAATAGAATGTGAATGGTAGGATCTAGGTAGTAGGAATACAGGAACTCACAGTAAGATTCTTTCACCTTGGGTGCATATTTAAATTGTTTCATAATAAAATGTTGGAAAAATACTGGTAGCTGCCTTATGGACATCACCCCCAAGTTCTTAAAGAATGGGTGGGAGAATTAAACAAGGTAACAGCACGTGAATGGTTGCGTGCAACAAGGCATCACCTTTCTAGTGATCCTGTATTACTTTCTCAGAGCAGCTCTAGCAGAATTCCATAGACTGGGTACTTAAAACAGCAGAAATTTATTCCCGCTGTTCTATATGTGAGAAGTCTGAAATCAAGGAGCTGGCCAGGTTGGCTCCTTCTGGAGCCTCTAAGGGGACTTACCTCTTTCTTAACTTCTGATGGGACTGACAACCCTTGGTGTTCTTTGGCTTGTTGATGCTTCACTCCAGTCTCTGCCACAATATCACAAATGCCTTCTTCCTTGTGTCTTACATTTGTGTCCAAATTTCCCCTCTTTCTATGAGGACACCAGTCATTCTGGACTTAGAGCCCACCCTCACCCAGTGTGACCACATCATAACGTGATGAATGCAAAGACACTATTTCCAAATAAAGTCATGTTCACAAGGTTCTGCATGGACATGAACTTGACATGGGTGGTGTCTGTGCACACTCAATCACTTTGGTCGTGTCCAACTCTTTGAGACCCCATGGACTGTAGCTTGCCAGGCTCCTCTTTCCATGGGATTTTCCCGGTAAGAATACTGGAGTGGATTGTCATGCCCTCCTCCAGAGGCTCTTCCTGACCCAGGGACTGAACTTGTGTCTCGTGTGGAGAGGTACTATTCCTCCCAATACAGATATCTTTAAATAACTTCTGCCACTCCGATAACCTAGATGTAAGTAAATATGATAGGCACTGGAGAATTGTGCTGTATTTCAGAAAAATGGCTCTAGTAGCAACAGAGATTCTATTTAAGACTCTTATGAAAAGTCTGATGTTTCATTGGGGTGAAAAAATACAAATATAACTAAATTAGAGAATTAATTAACATAATTAACACAAGGAAATAGATGTGTGTGTGTGAGAGAGAGAGTGTGTGTGTACATACATATATACACATATACATAACATACATACATATATAACATACATATACATACACATATAACATACATATACATATAACATACATATACACAGATATACATATATAACTTACATATACATATATAACATATACACACATGTATATATACACACACACACATACATACATGGGCTTCCATGGTGACTCAGATGGTAAAGAATCTGCCTGCAATGCAGGAGACCTGGGTTCGATCCCTGAATCAGGAAGATATCCTGGAGCTGAGCTTGGCAACCCATTCCAGTATTCTTGCTGGGAAAATCCCATGGACAGAGAAATCTGGTGGGCTACAGTTCAGGGGATCACAAAGAGTCAGACACGACTGAGCAACTAACACTTTCACTTTAACAAGGAGATAGATGTAGTGTGTTTGTATGTGTCTATATATATATATATATATATATACATTTCATGTTCTTGGGTCATTCCCCAAATCTACAAAATCAGAATCTCTGAAGGCAAGACCTCAGAAACCTGTGCTTTTAACACGCTCCCTGTGTGCTTCAGAAGCAACATAAACTTTGCAACCCACTGTCCTGGAAGTTTAAGGGCGGAGGGGAAATGGAGATGGGAGAGCTGAAGTCACTGAACGCGGCTTGGTGGGCAGGTCTCGGGATTACTGAAGAAGCCGCGTCCCCGAGCTGCCAGCGCGGAGCTCCGTGCAGAGCCGCTGTGCAGTGGGTACTGAACACGCCGCCCACCCTGTCCCCTTCCAGGAGAGTGGGGGAGTCCAGGGACCTGTAACTCTGGTCCAGCTCGGCCTCTCGCCAGCTAAGTGACGTCGCATGAGTCAGAAAACTCTCCTGGCCTTTATTTCCCCGTTCATTGCACCAGTGCAGGATTTTGTGTGGCTACAGGGAGATCATGTGAGCTCTGTAAAATGGAGCATGGAGATTAACTGACATAGGAAGATTATGAGCCCTCTCAGCCCATCTTCTGCTAAGAAAACCCAGGTTCCTCTTAGGCAGTGAGGAATGCGTGGTTTTAGAGTCTAAGTTGCTACATGCTCAGACTCTTGGGTCAGGCCGCTGACCCCCTGTAGTTGCATGCAAGTGGCAACATTCAGTTTCTCAGAGTTGCCTCTCCCCCCAGCGAGGGCAGGTGGGGTCTGCACTGACCTCTGCCCTCGTTCTGTCTTCACTTGGACAACACGTGCCCTGGTCAGGGACAGATGGTCTCCAAAACGGACACTGGCAACCACCCCAGTGGTCCCGGGGCTGGTAGGGCTGCCTCCTCTCCTTCCTCTGTTCAGCGGCAAACGTAGTGGTCCCAGTCTCCTCATGCCCCCGCTGAGCCTAATGCTGGAGATAAAGAGACCACTGGTTGCTGTCCTCACAGGGTGTACCTACCCGTGGAATGGAGGAGGAAGATAGGACAATAATGGGTGGTGGTTAGAGCTGTAACAATATTCTTTGGATGGATGGATGGGTGGATGAATAGATAGCAAATAAACTTTAGATCGGGGGCTGCGACAGAATGACAGCCACAGCTTCTGGTGGGAGTGGTCCAGGAAGGCCTGTCTGGGGAGCTGGTATCTGGTGGGTGGAAAGGAGCTGTCATAAGAACTGGGTAAAACGCATTCTAGGCAGAGGAACAGCAAGTACAAGCGCCCTGGGGTATGGCAGAGTTGGAATCCAGAGGGCAGCTCTGGGGCTGCTGGGAGCGTGGCGGGCAAGGGAGAGTGTAGGGTGGGGGGCAGTGGGGAGAGCCTGACCTCAGGGGGGCTCGCTGGTCATTGTGGGGGCTCAGCGTCTACTCTGAGGACAGTGGGCTGCAGGACTGTAAGTGGAACACTGACACCGTCGCTGTGTAGCTTGTTGGAATATTCTGGCTGCCACATGGATAGTGGCTTGAAGGGTGTCAAGAATGGAAACAGGAAGAGAGCTAGAGGCCATCACTGTGGTCCAGATGACAGAAAGAAGTGCCCTGGACTGGGCGGCGTTTGGGGTGCAAAGAAGTAGATAGAAATGTCTTGGAGGTAAAACCAGTAGGACTTGCTGAGGGAATAAATGCTGGGAGTGAGGGCAAGAGAAGAGTTGAGGGTAACATCATGGTTTTGACCTGAGCAATTAGGTACTTTGATTTGTGGGAATGGTGAATACTGGGGTGGAGGTCCGGGTTTGGGATGGGGAAGTTAAAGTTCACTGGGGCCCTGCTGGGTGTGAGAGGCCCAGGAAACACGCAGGGAGAGATTTCAAATGGTAGTTGAAGTCTGCTGCCCAGTAACGTATCCCCAAGGCACATGTGGCAATTTAATTTTCAATGAAATAAAATTAAAATTCAGTTCCTCAGTCATACTAGCTACATTCCAAGTGCTCAGTAGACATGTGTGGCTGGTGGCTACTATTCTGGACAGGGTAGATCTAGAACATTGCTGTCATTGCAGAGAGTTCCCTTGGGCAGCATTGGTCTAAGAGCTGTGGCCCAGAGTCACAAGGTATTTCTGTCCAGGCTGGTGGCATCCTGACCTGGTGATTCTGGTCCAGGAAGCTGATGTCCCTTCC
This sequence comes from Muntiacus reevesi, assembly GCF_963930625.1. Lineage (NCBI taxonomy): Eukaryota > Metazoa > Chordata > Mammalia > Artiodactyla > Cervidae > Muntiacus > Muntiacus reevesi. The sequence continues at coordinate 215,910,496 of NC_089250.1, read as the reverse complement.
TCCTTCACAGTTGCTTCCTTCTTGTCATGTCTCCCTCTCCTTGATCACACCAGATCGTGTATTCAGTGACGTCCCCAACATGTGGCCTTGTCGGAGAGGCACTGGCCACGCAGAAGGACAAGTTACCCTGGGGCTGTTCAAGGAGCTCACCCCCTGAGGCTGAGCACCATTAGCGTGATGCGAATAAACACGGTGTTTAATGAGCATAAAACCGGGGGGTGTAGGCTATAACTCATGAAGAGGTACTAGTTCTAGGGCTCACTGTGTGGACTTGGCTAGTTTAAGAGACACGCAGTGGATTTGGAAGTTGTCAGGTCAAATGAGAGTGGAAAAGAAAACAGGTTTAGAGTTAGACAGTCTTGTGTTCTTGAACTAACCGTATCACTGGAGATAAGCCAGTCATCCTCTGTGTACACCAGCATCCTCAACTGTAAATGGGGAAAAATTCCATGCCTGGCAGGGAGAGGGGAAATGGCTTGAATCAGTAAAAAGAAGTAGTGGGTATAAAACAGGTTGTTGTTTTTTTTATTATTATTGCTTTGTTTACAAAACAGCTCAATGACTTTTATTGTTTCTGGCAAAATAATCTTTTGCCATTTTGTAAACAGAGGGGAACAGCAGTGATTTTCTTTCTTAAATTATTAGATTATAAAAGGCACATTTTGAAATCTTGCCTCTGGGATAATGATACCTGAGATTTTTTGTAAATCCATGGTCTTGCTTCTCTTTTAATAAAACAGCAAAATAGTATTTTGAGGTTAATCCTTACAGAAAGGAGTGTTACATCTGAAATTGGCTTTTTATGTAAGTTGGGTCATATTTTAGATGGCTTAAGTGTGTCTTCCCTGTGGGCAACACATTCTGTCAGCCCACCTGAGGTGCCTTGAGGTCTCAGACTTGAGAGGCCAAGCCTAGAAATGTCCCGTCGAATCTACAAAAGGCTGAACCTCGAGCAGCTTGCGTGCGGTAGTTGCTGGTGCTGCTCATCAGAGCTGAAGCTCTTGGTCCCACCCAGCCAACCACTACAGGCGAGGCAGGGTTTGGTACGGCAGGACCGAGGAGGCGCCTCTTGGTGACTTCCTGGAAATGGTGCCCTCATCTGAGCAGAAGTGATCTGCCTGGATGCAGACGGTCCATGTCAGGACTCAGTAGAGAGTCAAATTAGTAGCCCAGAAACCAGTGGGACACTGTTGTGCGTTTGGGGTGGTAATTTAGTACTTTTAATCCACTGTCCCCCTTTCCTGATGTCTTGGAATGCCCACCTAGGCTGGCTCCTGCTTCTGGTGACAGGGTTGCTGGTGACGTCATGCAAGGGGGCTCATTTCACAGTTAGGAGCCATGTGGGGTCACAGCACTGCTGAAACGGACGTCAGGGATGCGTGGAGGCTGGGGCAATCTTGTCCACACCCCCAAACCTCCCGAGTGGAGGCGCGAGGCACAACTCCAGACACGCTTCCTGTTCCTGCCCGTTGCCTCTTCTCCTTTGGTCCTCCTGCCGTGAACACCGGGCGAGTGGCTGGCAGAGCTGGTCCCCCTGCAGCTACCGGGCCGGCAGCATGTGGCTGTGCTCGGGGGGTTCTGCGGCCTGTCATCCGCCAGGCCTGGTTTCGGTTTTGGGATTTTGCAGCGTCAAGGGTTTGTTACAATGTCTTCAGCTCAGGTAGGCCACAGGACCTGGCTTCTGATTTTTACTTCATCGCATGGCAGTCTACTGGGGATGGAAGCAAGCAGGTCCTGCCGCCTTCATTTCTGCCCCCAGGGACGCTGTTCCCTGGGGACCGCAGGGTGGGCTTGTTAACACAGGCTTCTCCCCGCGGAAGCCCCTTGGTGCAGTTCTGGTGCCCCTTCTCCCAGGGCCTGCCTGGCCCACCTGCAACCCAGGTATCGTGAAACACCTGGACCCCCAGCACCCGCTGGGCCCCCGGGGAGTGGGGGAGAGCTGGACACAGGACCCGGGGCACCATCCCTTTTCAGAAAAAGAGTTTTCAGGCCAAGCCCAGGCTGCAGGATAAAAGGCTGCCTGTCTGCCCCGCGGTGCCCAGCCCCGGCCTTCCAGAACAACACGGCTTTATGCGGCGCCCCCGCCCCGCGCCGCCCGCCGCACACAGCCTCCTTTCAGCGCCTCTGTGGTCGGCTTGTTTGTGTGCGGCACACAGTGCAGGCTTTCTGCTGCTCTTCTCCCTGCTCTCCCCCTCATGCACCCTCTCTGGGGACAGTCTGGGCCCTGGGTGCGGGCCCGGGAGCGCCCACGGCAGGGGCTCGGAGCATCCCGGTGAGTCCCCCCGGTGGGGACACGGTGAGCACGTGGAGGCTGTCGGGGGACAGCGCTGGAAGCAGCTTCCAGGCCGACGCTCCCAGCAGCCATTGGCGAGCCCTTAGATCAGTGACTGGGCCCTCTGTGCCTCAGTTTCCCTCGTGCAGGGAATACGTCTTCAGGGAGAGTTGTGGTGATGGCTGTGAGCTGACGGCCATACGCCCAGGTGGGAATGGCCCTTGCTGGGGAGTGGAAGCTGCACGGCTGTGATGGGTGTGGGGCTGGCCAAGTCTACATCAGAGGCCAAGGTCTGCATCAGAGAGGACTGCAGTCCACCGGAGCCCCAGGCCAGCCTGCCACCCTAACATAGCATTCCACGTGCTGGAGTGAGACTGCTCAGGCCCTGAAGAAGGGGATCACAGCCACCCTGGCTCTAGACGGGGCCGGTGGGCTGGGGAGGGGTACCCGAATGCCCACCCTCCAGGGCCATCTGTGTGGGTCGCCAGGGGCCTGGCGGGAGGGCTGTGCAGATTGAAAGGCCCCAGCGTCTGCCGCGGCCTCGGGGCCCGCTCCCTCGTCTCCTTGAACGCCTCCATCATCTGCTCTCACTCCCTGTGGGACTCATTCTCCTTCTGGGCCCCAAGTCAAACCCAGGGGAAACTGGTCCGGGTCTTTGATCCACTTGCTGGCGCTGCTGCGGTGGAGTCCCACAGACCGGGCGGCCGGGCCGGGCTCCTCTCGAGGGCTGTGAGGAAGACCATCCCAGGCCACGCCCTGGCTGTGGCCGGTTGGTTGGTGGCCTGGGGCTTGCAGATGCTTGGCCTGACTCTTCACAGGGTGCTCTCCAGGATATGTGTCTATTTCCACGTCTCACCTTTCTGCGCGGGCATCAGCCACACTGGATTGGGGCCCCCCCGAGTCACTTCGTCTTCACTAGGTACACCTGAGTTTCAGATAAGGCCACGTTCTGGTGCCCTGGGGCTCAGGACGTCAGCCCGGGAGTTTGGAGGTGGGCTGGGCGTGGGGAGGACCAGGTCAGGCCTCTCAGGGTGGGGGACCCTGGAGGCGCATCCTTGGTGCCCGGCCGCGTCTCCCCTGCAGTCACTTCACCTTTGCGGGTTCTCCTCCTTTCCAGGCACCGTGAGGGGGAAGAGGGGCAGTGAAAGTCAGGATCCCCCACCTGCTTCTGCTTCCTGGCCCGCTGCTTGTCCTTGGAACCAATCCTCTTGCCTAGACTGGACGGAGGGTGAGGCCCAGTTGCCGTTCACTGAACTTCATGGGGCTCTGCTCCCCCTGGAGCCAGTCTGTCACCAACCCACTGGGGGCCTTGGCAGAGCTGGGTGGGCGCAGTTGGATGCCCTGTGAGTCCCCAGGGGACAGAGGCCTTGCTCTTCCCGTCCACACCCATCCTTCCCCGCGGCTCCCCTGGGGCGGGAGGGCTGAGCTGCCCCAGCTGCTGCAGACCAAGGGCTCTGTTTGCGTTCAGACAGACTGGTTTGGCCCACGTCATTGGTTTTAAATATGAGGCAGATTTTTAAATTCTGGAGATTTCACAGAGAAATCTAGTTTTTCGGCTTTTCTTAGAAATCAGAAGGTCTGACAGCACTGGGCCCCATCCTTACCTGACCTGGACCTAAGTCAGGGCTACCCCCTTCCCCTGGGGGCGACCCCTCCAGGTTGCTGCGGAGCCCACCCTCCTCTAAGCCTTCCCCATACCACAACTGCAACACAGTGACCATCGATTACTGTGCAGGCTGCATTTCTTTTTTTTTCTCTGTATCACTGTTTCCAGCAAAAGGGCTCCTCACGGTTTTGCTTGTTTCTTTGTTTCTTGGTGCCTCATGTTTTAAAAAAAATGGGAGTGAGCCTGTTTCCTCAAAGACTTGAGGAGTACTCCTTTGAATTTAGTTACAAACAAAATGAGTCTGCATCATGCACCACACTCTGCTTGCTTCACTCGTGGGTGGCGCCTGCCCAGCTTCTGAGGAGAGCAGGAACTTGGGGTGCCTTTGCCAGAGAGAAGCATATCTTGTTCCAAGAAGACCCTGAGGTCACAAAGCAGGTCGATGAGGGAGGTAGGCCTAGAACTTGGTCTCTGCGGTAGAGTGAATCTGCAGGGCCTGGACTGGGCGGCTGGCCTTGGACTCTTCTCCCTGAAAGCTGCCTCCCTGAGAGGCAGGTGTGTTGGGGGACACGGCTGGAACTTCAGGGAGCCGGCAGGGAACCACTCCTGGGTCCCCTGTGAGCTCAAGTCTGAACTCAGCTTATGAGAGAGGAGGTGGCGGCCCAGGGAGTCTCGGAGAGTAGGGGGTGGTGTCTGCGGGAGCATCCCCGTGAGACAGCAGCAAGGGCCTGGGCTGACCTGGGAGGACATCCGGGAGTGGCCACACTGGGAGAACACGGCGCTGGTGCTGCCATCTCACTGAGGCCTGTGGCCTGGGGCCGTGGCTGGGAGGCCCGAAGGAGATCAGGGACCCTCCTCCCCCCCACCCCTATTGCCCAGCACGGCCAGTGGCTTCCAGCTGTGGGTGGGCAGTGCCGCCTACCCAGTCTCCTTAGCGGGGTATACTGACCTCCTCCCTCCCCCGGGACCCCCAGAGCCTAACCAGGCCGCCGTTTACGCATGGCGTCCCATTCAGCACACATTCGCATGCTGACTCCGTGCCTGCAGCCGAGGGCCCAGCAGGGAGCGGGGCAGCAGGGTTTCTACCCTAGTGGGGCTTGCACTCTGACTTGGGAGGCAGTCCACAGAAGAGGCACAGCAAAGCAACATGCTTTCAGCCCCTGAACAACTTTGCTGAGCTCACCAGCTGCTTGCAAACAGCCTTGGGCCTGACCATAACATGTGTTTCTAGCCAGATCGGCCGCCTGCCTTCCCAGGGTGGAAAGCTCAGGAGCTCCATCCTTGCTACCCTGAGACAGTCTGGAGTCACTTGGGTAGACCCTCCAGGAAAGCGGTCTTTGGGCACAGGTGGGTTGAGCACCCACATCAAGCCTCACTTGTCAGCACGGGGGCTGATCATTCTTACAAAAGCCGCTGTGTGTCTGACTACAGAACTCCTCACTTCCCTTCCCCAAAGTCTGCGGCTATGTGGTCTGAAGGCAGGACCCAGAACAATGTCCTAAACCTGGAAACGTGCACAAGTGTTCTTAACTTGCTCATGCTTTTTGGTTAAGGCTTTTTGGTTTTAAGGCTTGCTTCCAGGATCAGGAGAGTCTGTTAAATAATGCATTGTGGAAGTGTCTTAAGAACATTTTTTTAGAGGTCTTTTAAAGTCTGAGTTGTACCTCAGTCCCTAGGAATGACCTTTACATACTTCTGATTCATGGCTGAAGTTTGGCCTTGGAATTCAAGGCTGAGCCCAGCTCACCTATTAAATAAACACAGAGGCTAGGAAGTCTGGAAGGCATGGCCCAGATCAGTATATGTGGTGTGGTGTGATGGCTACCGGAAGGACTTCCTTCCTGGAACACCCACCCCTGCCCTGATTCACATGGGAGCAGCCCAAGTTGCAATGGGAGACCTTTTGAAAACTCACAACTAGACTCTGGAAAAAGAGTCAACTAGAGGACACTTCCTTGTCCCTGAGAGCATTTCTGCCCGTGGCAGTTCCCATGTGCTGCTTGCTCTGGTTCTCCTTGAAATCTCCTCCCATATTAGAGCCGAGTACAGTCCTGTGGTTAATAAACCTGGGCTCCTCCCAGGGAGGGCTGTGGTCCAGATGAGGTCACCCGGAAAGCACCTCACTTATGCTGCCAGCCTGGGATCTGCTGGCTAAAAGCATCTCACTCACGACAGGACTGCCTGGTGCCTCCAGGACCCTCCAGCTGTGCTTACCTGGGGTTGGGATGGCAGGAGGAGGCAGCTTCTCCTGCCGCTTCCCCCTCTCCCCACCTTCCGGGGCAGGATCTAAGGGCAGCATGACTGCCTGGGGCTGGGAAGGCAGACGGGAGCCCGCGCTGGGCAGGACCAGAGGGCCCAAGAGCCTGGGGTCCTCCCTCCTTCTCCCTCGTTTCACCTGAAGTATTTCCAGCTGAACAACAGCAGCAACGAAGTCCCCTGAAAGTCCTGTTTTCATTTTCAGCCAACATCTCTCAGTGAAATTAGATTTTTAGTAATTTGTTAAGAAAACCTTAGAGCTGGAACAAAGAGCGCCTTTGATCCACTTCCTGTTACACAGAGATTAGAGCCCCCACACTGACCCCCGTGAACCGAGAAAATGATGATATACGATTAATGCTCACAGAACAAAAATTTAGGTTGTCATTTTTCTGCATTAATAAATATTTTTTAATGGAATTTTTTTTTTTAATCCTTGCGTGAAGTTGCCAGATGCCCTTCCTTGGGAAGAACTGCCTTTTATGCTGCAAGTGTGTGTTTCCTATCTACTTCTTTCATTTATGAAATGCTGCTAATGATAATTTTTTGAAAAAATACTTTTTTAAAAATACATCTTATCTTGGCAAAATAAGATGCTTGTCATTTCGTATCAGACTAATGTAATTTCAGTTCTGTACCTGTCTGTCCCGTGGACGGGGGCAAAGGGCACTGAGGACGACATGTGGGTCAGATTTCTGGAATTTGACCCTGTATCTGGGCGCCGTCCCACCCAGCCTCGGGCGGCATCCCCAGGTGGCTTGTTAAGTGTCCTGCGCCACATCACTTCCAAGCAGACCTGCTCACACCATTCGATTTACATTTCCAAGGAGCAGGAGCCCTGTGGAATTTCAGGGCTCCACCCCAGTAACACAGCCAGGGTCCCCTGAGAACCCCTGCCGTGACTCAGGGATCTGGAATCTCAGGGGATCGTGACTGGGTTGCAGAAAGCCAACACCAAAACATGGTCGACTCTAGAAATATGAGTGGAGCATGAAGTGTGCTCAAGGAAACAGTAGTTTCCTGCCCTGTTGGAATCTGTAGCAGCATTGGACAAACAAGATCATGGCCCACACACAAAAACAACAAGAGGCAGAAAATTATAACTACCAACTGAGGCAGTGGGACACGTGGAAAGTGTGTTTTTTTCCCCTAAGTCGGGAAATGAAGACATCATTTCTGGCTAGAATGGTTAGGCGTAAAGTATATGGTGGTCAAGAAAATGTTCCCGAGCCCAGCTGCTGGCTCCACTTTCTTATGAACTGTGGGCTGCTTCATGCCTTGGTCTGCTCACCTGTCAAGTAGGAATAATAATCATGCCTCTCCCATACAGTTGTTATGAAGATGAAAGGGCTGGGCTCATGGTAAGGCTTCATGCACATTAACCATTGTTGTCATGCTAGGTAGGATGACATTTGAGAAGAAGAGTGTAAGGCAAATGGCAACCGCTCCCTATTGCTTGAGGGAAAAGTCTGGGTTAATTCGAGGGCATAACAGGAGAAGAGTTTGGAAATAATGAGAGAAAGATGTGAAATACAGGGAAGTCAAGGACAAGCCAACCTGCAGAGGATACTAGTGTGGTGACTCTTAGGAAAGTGGTCAGAGGATCAGACTATCTTGTCAGCCTTCGGGAACATACTCCCTGGGATAAGCAGCAGGACCAGTGTTAGAGGGACATTGCAGAGTCTTCTGAGCTGATGCGTGGGTAGCATGCTGCATATGTTCAGACACCTGTCTGTGGATGAGTGGGTGATGGCAGTGGGTGTGGATGAGATCCATGTAGGAGGGAAGATGACCATAGCGATGCTCCTGACACCGCCAACCCCTGAAGAGGAGGCAGATACGGAGCCGGGGCTTCCATCCCTGCAAACTCCCCTCGATGATCCCATTTCTTAGGGTTTCTCTGATTTCCATTGCCTCCTGCCCTCCTGTTCATCGCTGTTCCGGGCATCCCAGTCTTCATCATAGTGAACAGGTTTGCAGGTCTGAATCACCTCCCGGGCCACACCAGCTCTCAACACCATGCCAGCAGCAGCAGTCCATTAAAAAAAAAAAAAAAAAAAAGAAAACTTCAGGTGGCCAGAAATTAAATAAATGAGCCGCGTGAGATGGTGGTCAAAGTGTTGATGGGAGCTCTTTTCCCATGGCCTGAAATAGGATGTTCCATGCCGGGGAGGCACGGGCCTTGCAGGGTGCTGCCTGCGTCCCCAATCACACCCACCTTGGAGGAGGAACAGGAACCAGTTCCTGTAGAGACCCTAATATGTTCTAAGGGGATCTTAGAGAAAAGCAGATGGCAGTGGTCTGTTCTTGGGTGTATATATAAGCTACCAGGTGAAAAGAGCCTTACAGGCTAGAGTCCTAGAGGGCAAGAGCCAGAAGTTGCCCCTGATCGCTGAGGCAGCTGAGCAGAGGGAAGATTTTCCCAAGGCCTTGCGTGAGCAGAAGCACGGGATGAGTAGGTGAGTGCTGAGTTCAGTGTTGGGAAAAGGGGACCCTTCCTTCTGCTTCCAGTGGTTGGTTCGAAGCACATGCCCTAAAAAGATCTGTGTCTGCCACTCAGGGATGTCTGAAAAGTGTAGCGCAGACAAAAAAATCATATGCTGATTCAAGTGATAACCCCTTCCCTGCTTGGGATGGGTGGACCCCAAGACAAGCCTTTTGTGGAGAGAGATGGAGTTGGAGTGAGTGAGTGGGGTTGAGGTGCAGAGAAGGATTAGATCACCCTACTTAAGAAAAGACCTGGACGGACCGGGAGACAGGAGCTTTGCGGGATGGGGAGAGGACCATGGTTAGAGGTGCTCGGGGATGTTTTGAGGATATCACAAAATTAAAAGGAACAAGATTATTATATAGCATTTTTATATTGGGTAGTTAGGGAATTTCATTGTATGAAATACTATAAAAATCCTCTCTGTCCTCAAGAGATCTTCAGAGATGCTTAAAAAAAAAAATTCGAATATTAACATGGTGACACAAATTAAAAATACTGAGATACCCAGACCAAGACAGGACCACAAAAGCCCCTTTTACTTGGATTGCACATGGGCTTTCCCGGTAAATGACAGAATCGCTGTTGCCATCAGCGTCTCTCGGCTCATCTGGAAAGGAAAATGTAAGAATCGTAACATCAGAAACCCCAACTGGCTGCTCAGGCAGTCTTCTCAGCTTCTTGCAATTCCCCAACCTCTCAGGCCCCCTCCTCCCCAGCCCCCAGCCCCACAGCTTCCGTTGGTCTCAGGGACTCAGAGGACAGGCCTCTGCTACGGGCAGGAGCTCTCCCCACCCCTCCTGGAGGGAAACGCACGCCCCACCTGCATGCCAGCCAGCCTCTCCAGCCTCACCCCGCATGACATCAGGGCCAGCTGGGGCCATGTGATTTTCGCGGTACATTCCATTTCCTCCCTCTTCTGCCTCTGCGCCCCTTCCGTTTGACCTTGAGCCCATTTGGGCTCTCCTCTGCCATCCCCGCCCCATGTGCGGCTGCTGACCGCACCTGGGAGTTCCTCGAGGGAGTTCCGCGTGCCCTGCTGACTCTCCTTCTGTGGGCATGCAGCCCTAGATGCCCCGCCTGTGGCTCACCAGCCCCGTAGACTCACCAGGAAGAGAGGCCCGGCGTGTCGTCAGCAGGCGTGACCCGGTGAGCCTGCCAGGTCCCCTGGGTGCCACCCTGCAACTCTTGGCCTGGCAGCTGCCAGGAGCCTGGGGAGGGGCTGGCAGGGCTCCCCTGGGCCAGGGCGTTCCCCCTGATGGCTCTCGTTTCCTTCCAGTCTCTTTGCCAGCTTCTCTTTTCCCCTGGACCTTTCTGCCTCTCGCTTTGGGGTATATTTCTTTCTTTCTTTCTTTCTTTCTTTATTTATTTATTTATTTTTGGTGTATATTTCTAAGGGAGAAGACAGGTGCCAGGAATGACTGCCCACATCAGTGCATACCTGCTTCCAAGTGAACTCAGTATCCTCGATTTCCGCCCACCCTGCCCCACACTGTGCTCCTGCCAATCCTGGCTGGTCACGGGCCAGCTCAGGGCTCTCTTCCCTTGCCGCGATCAGTAACCCCCTCTTGTCTTCTCTCCCCAGGGTCCCGTGGAGAACGGGTCTGTGGCCTCCGCGAACACTCAGAAGACAGACCCTGTGATGGAGCCAAAGCTCAAAGCAGTGGACTGGGACAAGGTAGCGGGCATGGGACAGGGTGGGGTGGTGACTGGGGCTCGTGGGGCCGGGGCGGGGCCACGGGCCATGGCTGTTCACGATGAGGGGGATGAGGGCCCGGGGGCGGTGCCTGCAGCTCACGAGCTTGACCTGGGGCAGTAAACTCGGCCCATGGTGGTGGTGGGCTCCCAGAAACCAAATGCAAGGTCTGGCTACAAAGACCCCAGAGGGAGGTCCCCCACAGGGATCCCTGAAGCTGAGAAGGGGCAGACATGCCCAGCTTGACCAGTGCACGCGGCCGAGCAGCCACTGGCAGGAGGCAGGACGGGGCGGGAGCCATCCGCATCAGGGGGGTGCAAAGCCCAGCCACTCGCCTCTCTCAGCGCTCGGAGACCAGCATCTGGCCGTGGTTAGGCGCACCCACGTGCTGGTCAGTGAGTCCTGGAGGGGCTGGGTGGTCGCTAGTGGCGGTGGAGCCGAGACATGCGGGGTGGCATTGCCTGGGGCGCAGGAGGGAAGCAGGCTGGGCACATGTCCCTCCAGCCTGTTTCGTGGGACTTGCCCGCTGTCGTGTTGCCATCTCCTCCCGGAATAGAAGCGAGGGTTTACGTCCTTAAGTGTTCCCAACCCGTGCTGGACCCTGGGAGCAAAAGGCCGGCAGGACAGGCCGTTGCCTTGAGGGAGCTGACAGTTTGGTGAGGAGGCCAGATCTCCCCCAGAACATGTTATCACAAGACGGGGAGACGCGCGGAGCACACCCAGCAGCGCTGACCGGAGGGCCCGTCCGACCGGGACTTCTGAGGCCCCGACCCCAGGGACCCAGAGATGGCATTGGCACTGACTCCGGGGAAGCCTGTCAGCCCAGGGCAAAGACGCTTTTGTGTCCTTCGATGGAGAGTCCAGGATAAGTGGCCCTATGCCCCGTTCCTTTCAAGGAGGCCTGAGACCAAAGGGGAGGTCGAGGGCACTATGTCCGCAGAGGGTTCACTGGACCTGTCTCCTGACCCTGACGCCAGACTGGGGCATGACTGCGCATTGCCCAGGCTGGCACAGAGGGTGGGGGCCTCAGTAGCAATGACTGGCTTCTCTGGAAGCTCTGGGGCTCTGGACTTGCTCTGACGTGATGAGGATGGAGTGGGAGACAGCCAGTGTGAAGGGACAAGGCCTTCAAGCTAGTGAAGTCAGGACCTGGGCTTGAGAGAGGAGGTGTTGCGGTGGGAGCCGAGAAGGCTGTGGACGAGGCAGGATGGGGGGAAGCCGCAGCGCGCCCAACTCTGCGCTCAGCGGCCAGTGGGCCGTGCTCAGAGGACCCCATGGAGGGGGCCCTGGGCCAGCACATGGGGCTTGGCTTAGGGACTGAATGTTGGAAGGAAAACACCCTCAAGAGAGCTGACCGGGCCTGGGGTGGGTGGCCAGAAAGAATCAATCACCCTAGAAAGGAGGGGGCTGTCACATGAGCCTGGCTGAGGACAGGCAGATCACAGCCCTGTGCTGGGGAGGGGTCCTTCTGATTTCCCTGGGCTCCCCTAGCCACATCCCCCAGGCCTGTGCCGCACCCCCCCCCACCCCCATCAGGGGAAGACAGGCCCCCCTCCCCTCCCCCAGGCCCAGCCCCTGGCCCCTCGCCAGCACACCCAGGTCACACCTGACTCAGGTGCCCCGCCTGTCTGTCTCTCTCGCACACACTTTCTCTCTTCCTCCTGTCGCTCTTCCTGTGTCCCTGGGCTGAGAGAAGGGGACAGGACTGGTGCAGGAGAGGCCATGGAGACCTGCTGTGAGCAAGGGGGTCAGCTTCGTGCCTTCCCCAGGCACCAAGAAGACCCAGCTCAAGGAGCTCACTTCCCAGGGAGAGCGAATCGTGCTTTTCTTGCTTTTTCCCTTTTTTAAATTCATCTACCGTGTGGTCCATCCCAGCCCTTCTGGGGGAGACGAGAGGCTGAGAGACCCCCATCTGTTTCTGACCCAGTCCAGGGGCCTTGAGGGGTTCTCGAGAGAGGCCAAGAGGGCAGGAGCTTTGTTGAAGCCAGGGATCTGGGGAGGACTTGCCAAAGCTAACCCTTCATGCTAAGGAAGGGCATCTCGGGTCCCCTGGCCCAGCCTCCCGGCCCTGGAAGCTGGGGACAGCGTCAGCCATGCTGAGAAGATTGAGGGGAACAGGGATGGGGTGCTGAGACATAGGGTAAAGGTTCTGAAAGGAAAGGACCAGGAAGCAACCCCAGCGGGCCCTGCCCTGCTTAGAGCTGCAGCATCATCTGGCTTTCAAGCTCTGCATGAGATTTTATTGGAATTATTGTTAAATCATACCTTCCATCACCTATTGGGCAGGACCCCAAGTTTCCTTGTGGGACAAAATACCAGGTAAGCTCCTCACCACATACTTTGTCCTACACATCTCGCTGTTTCCTGGACACCAGGCTGTGTGGAGCCTTACCCAGTGGAAGTTGCCGGAGCTCCCACTGCTCCTGGCTTCTGGGCACACCTGTCCTATTTGTCCCTCTGTCCTTGCTGTTTCACTTTGTCCTTGGCAAGGTTTCCCACTTGGAGTGCCAGCCTCCTGGGAACCAGATTGAACTAGTATAGTTTGAGAGGTTTGCAGAACCCCCTGCCCAGATCCCCCTGGACAGTGGAGTTAGCACCGAATTAATTCTTCTTTTATTAAGCTCTTACCCTGTGCTAAACACTGTAGGCTAAACACTTTGACAATATTATATTTTTTGAAGTTGTCATTCTCAATTACATCTATTATCTTTTTAATTTATTGGTATATAGTTGCTTTACAATGTTGTTAGTTTCTGCTGTACAATAAAGTGACTCAGCCGTATGTACACATGTATCCCCTCCTCTTCCACCCTGCCCCCACCCCACCCGTCTAGGTCACCACAGAGCACTGAGCCGAGTCCCCTGGTATACAGCAGGCACCGACTAATTGCCTGTCTTATATGTGATAGTGTATATATGTCAATCTCAACCTCCCAGTTCATCCCACCTCTCTTCTCTGTCCCCCACCGTGTACACACATCTGTCCTCTATGTCTGCATCTCTATTCCTGCCTTGCAAATAGGTTTATCTGTACCGTTTTTTTAGATTCCATAATATATGCAATATTTGTGTTTCTCTTTATGATTTACTTCACTCTGTACGACAGACTTTAAGTCCATCTGCATCCCTACAAATGACACAACTTCATTCTTTTTTTATGACTGAGTAATATTCCATTGTCTGTATGTACCAAGTCTCTATCCATGAGTCTGTCAGTAGACGTTTAGGTTGCTTCCATATCCTGGCTGTTGTAATAGTGCTGCGGTGAACATTGGGATGCATGTGTCTTTTTGAATTATGGCTTTTTCAGCTCATATGTGTCCAGTAGTGGGATCATATGGTGGGATCATATGGTAGTTCAGCAACCTACAGATTCAGTGCAATCCCTATCAAATTACCAATGGCATTTTTCACAGAATTAGAACAAAAAGTTTTACAATTTGTATGGAAACACAAAGACCCTGAATAGCCAAAGCAGTCTTAAGAAAGAAAAACAGAGCTTGAGAAATCAGGCTCCCTGACTTCAGAATATAGTACAAAGCTACAGTCATCAAGACAGTATGGTACTGGCACAAAAACAGAAATGTAGACCAATGGAACAAGATAGAAAGCCCAGAGACAAACCCATGCCCCTATGGTCAACTAATCTATGACAAAGGAGCCCAGAATATACAATGGAGAAAAGATAGTCTCTTCAGTAAGAATATCTCTTCAAACAGTCTCTTGGTGCTGGGAAAACTGGACAGCCACATGTAAAAGAATGAAACCAGAACACCCTCTAATACCATACACAAAAATAAACTCAGAACTTCCCTGGTGGTCCAGTGACTAGGACTCCATGCTCCAATGCAGGTGGCCTGGGTTCCATCCCTAGTCCAGGAACTAGATCCCACATGCCACAACTAAAAATCTGTTGCAGCCAAATTAATTAATTAATTATTTTAAAAAAATAATAAACTCAGAATGGGTTAAAGACCTAAATGTAAGATCGGACACTATGAAACTATTAGCAGAAAATATAAGACGAACATTCTTTGACATAAATCACAGCAAGATCTTGTTTAACCCACTTCCTACAGTAATGAAAATAAAAACAAAAATAAAAAGTGGAACCTAATTAAATTTAAAAGCTTTTGCACAGCAAAGAAAACCATAAATGAGATGAAAAGACAACTGACAGAACAGGAGAAAATATTTCCAAATGAAGCATCTGACAAGGGATTAATCTCCAAAATATACAAACAGCTCATGCAGTTCAATTAAAAAAAAAAACCCAATCAAAAAATGGGCGGAAGACCTAACTAGACACTTCTCTTCTCCAGAGAAGACATCCAGATGGCCAAGAGGCACATGAAAAGTTGTTCAGCATTACTAATTGTTAGAGAAATGCAATATAATGAAGTGAATACCTCACATGGTCAGAATGGCCTTCATCAAAAAATCTACAAACAATAAAAGCTGGAGAGGGTGTGGAGAAAAAGGAACCCTTCTACACTGTTGGTGAAATTGATACAGCCACTACGAAGAACAGTATGGAGGTTCCTTAAAAATACTATCTTTTCTCTAATTTCAGGTAGCTCAATGTGTAGAGTCCACCTGCAATGCAGAAGATGCAGGAGACTCAGGTTCAATCCCTCTGTCAGGAATCTCCCCTGCAGGAAGGCATGGCAACCCATCCCAGTATTCTTTCCTGGAGAATCCCATGGACAGAGAAGCCTTGAGGGCTACAGTTCATGGAGTCGCAAATAGTTGGACACAACTGAGTGTGCGCGCGCACACCCCTCTAGCTTAGCTGGAAGGGATCTGGTTCAAGTCTAAGCTGACCCTGATGCTTGGAAGGAGTGAGGGCAGGACAAGATGGTTGGATGACATCACTGACTCAACGGACAAGAGTTTGAGCAAACTCCAGGAGATGGTGAAGGACAAGGAAGCCTGGCGTGCTGCAGTCCATGGGGTTGCAAAGAGTCATACACAACTGAGCAACTGAACAACGATCTGATTTCATTCTTCCAACAACACAAAGAGATGATGATCCTGATTTAACTCATGAGAAAGAGCTTGTCTCCTGCCCAAGGTCAAAGTCACTCTGCTAGTTAGCTTAGGGGTCACAGCTAAGCCCCCTGACCTGCCCCCTCCATGGGTCCTAGAACACTTTCACCCTGACAGCTGGCCAAGAATAAGACCCTGAGGCCCGTGACAGGGAGAGGGGGTGGCAGAAGGTGAGGGGGGTCTGAGCAGGCACTCGGGGAGGCCTCTTCCCATCCCTCCCCAGAGGGAGCCAGACTCCAGCAGCGCTTGCTTCCCTCAGGCTCCTGGAGGCCTCCAGAGTGAGTGAGCAACTTTCTTCCTTTAAGAGACAGGTAGAGTCATCTAGCCAGGCACGTCAGAAAGCAAAAGGCAGGTCCCCAGCCTCCCTGCCCCTACACACACACACACATACACACGTCACAAAGCAAAAAGCAGGTCCCCAGCCTCCCTGCCCCTACCACACACACATGTCATACACACACACACATCATACACACATACATCATACACACACACACGTCACAAAGCAAAAAGCAGGTCCCCAACCTCCCTGCCCCTACACACACACACACACACACACACACACACACACACACACACACACACACACACACACACACACACAGTTGGCATCAGGGGCTGCCAGCCCCTACACACACACACAGTTGGCATCAGGGGCTGCCTGGCAAAGATGTTGATGTTGACCACCTGGTTTTATCCTTTCACAGCCCCCAGGTAAGTCACTAAGAACTCAGGCAAGTAGAGCCTAGATTGGAACCAGGGCCCCCCAGCAGCTCCCCTGGAGAGGGCCAGTCTTGACATCATGGTCCAGGCTCTCTCCCCAGGACTCTGACCCGCAGTCACCTGGGACCCCCGTGAGCCTCCTCCCTCCCTCTGGCCCACCCCAGAGGAGCAGTCTGGAGGGCCTGGCTGTGGAGAAACCCGTGGGGGCTTCCCCAGGACTGTCCTCCTGGCCCAGTTTTTGCCCTGCTCCTCCCCGCCCCCGATACCGCTGATCCGCCAGTATGCTCATTCTCCGTCGCTCAGTCTCTTTGCAACCCAGGGGGCTGCAGCCCGCCAGGCTCCTCAGTCCACGGGATTCTTCAGGCAAGAATACTGGAGTGAGTTGCCATGCCCTCCTCCAGGGGATCTTCCCAACCCAGAGATCGAACCCAGGTTTCTTGCTTTGCAGGTGGAGTCTTTACCACCGAGTCACCAGGAAACCCTCACCTAAGAGCTCAGCCGTGCTCAAAACTATTGCCAGGGAGACGCCAGGCAGGCTGGGCTCTGCCCTCTTTGTCACTGCAGGGGCCCTGGACCAGGCAGGCTGGGGGCAGGAGGTGCCGACCGGTGACCAAAGACAATTCCGGTCTGTTTTCCCATCAATAAGAGGAGGAGGTTCTTCCTGCCCCACGTTGTGTGGGGTTGTCGGGAGGATCTGGAAGAACCTACAAACGGGAACGAGAAAATGAACTGCCGGTGAAAGTCTACCCGCCGGTGTGGGCCGGGCGCCTGGGCGGGGCTGCGCGGCACGGGCGTGTTCCTGGTGCATCGTCCCGCCTCTCCTCTCCGCGGGCCTCCCCGCGCTTGTCTCCTGGAGCACCGGAGCGAGCCTGAGGTCCCCTCCGGTGCAGGGAGGTTAGGGAACCTGTATGCAGGGGGCAGAACCCCTCCAGTGGGCTGGAGCTTGTCCAGCTGGGAGACTCCAATTAGACCTCATGGGGCGGGTCTGCAGCGACCCCTGCGAGGCCACCAAGAGCCCCGGTGGGTCACACACACTAGACTCCGGTGCTGGGTCCCTCACAGCCTCTGTGCTGGAGAATTCACTGCCCAGGGGGCCCTGAGCCAGCTGTTAGGACCCCGGCCGGAGCTGAGCAGCACTCACTGCTGACCTGTAGCCTCAATCTCCTCATCTGACAGATAGGCTCATCAAAGGCGTAGACTCGCAACATTCTGGCTTTCAAGTATAGACCTGGAATTCTCCTCCCTCCTCCCGGCCCGCGGGCTGGAAGCACGTCCTCGCCTCCTTGGCCCAGAAAGCTGCCCTGGAGCGGTGCGCTTGGGGCTTGGGTGCGCAATGCTGGGAACAATCGCCTCGGCTCACGTGGGGTGGTGGGCGGAGCTGCTGACGCAGAGCTGCCGCCCCCTCGGCGCTCCCTTCACCCCCACCCCCACCCGGTTTGTGCCTCGCCTTGCCCTGGGACGAGCAGTTCCCACTCCTGAGCCACCCGGCCCGTGCCGCCTGGGATGAGGGGCCCCTGGGGAGCGGGTGAGGCCAGAAGAGAGGTCCCCTGCACACCCTGGCAGCACCCTTCCACCCGCCCTCCGGGCAGCCGGCTGCCCTGTCCCCCTGCCAGCACTGCCGCAGCTGCATTCCTGGCATAGCCGGGAGCCTCCCGCCCTCTGCCTCCTGGTGGGGCAGGGAGGGGGACGCAGGGGCCAGCTCACCCTGACTGCTGTGCGCCTCCTGTGGCTTGGCCTGTGGCCCCAGGTCTCTGCGTTCATCCCAGACTCTCCCCCCCACACACGTCCCCCAACAAGCGCACTCCAGAGCTGTGTCTGGGCGGGTCCTCACCCTCATCCGTGTGGTCTGGCTTTTGCTGGCTGCACTGAGTCGGTCAGCCACGCTCTCCGACCATCCAGTTCCACTGCTGTAGAAGGAGGATTTGCTATTGTGAGGGGGCAATGGAAGCCCCCACAGTCCAGGGCTGGTCCCCCCTCCTGTCCCTCACCCAACCTTCTTCTGAGGCCGGGAGACTTTTGCTGACACCTTCCCTGTGTCACCTGAATCTCAGGAAGTAGGGGTGGAAAGGCGCCAGGAGCAGGTCCAGCTCTGGAGGAAGAGAGCTGTGTGTGTGTGTGTGTGTGTGCGCGCGCGCGCGTGTGCATGTGCGTGCATGTGTGTGTGAAGTGGCCAAGCTGTCCTGGCCAGGTAGAGCAGGAAGTGACATTTATCCGGAGTCCCTTCCCACCTCACTGGGCCTGAGCGGTCATCTCTTTTGTGTCTTGCTGTTGTCGCTTCTGGGCCAGTTGTATGTTGGAAATGACCAGCGAGTGAGCAGTGTTGAGTGTATTCCAACACCCACCTCAGACGCTCACCAGTGAGCAGGACGCTGCTGCTACTGACGAGTGCTCAGTCGTGTCTGACTCTTCCCGACCCCACGGACTGTAGCCCGCCAGGCTCCTCTGTCCATGGGACCCTCCAGGGAAAAATACTGGAGTGGGTTGCCATGTCCTCCTCCAGGGGATCTTCCCGTCCCAGGGATCGAACCTGTGTCTCTTATGTCTCCAGCATTGGTAGGCAGGTTCTTTACCCTAAGCACCACCCGGGAAGCCCCAGTGAGCAGGACTGGAAGAGAACTGAGAAGACACACTTACGTCTCTTAGGAGACTCTGTGGAGGATGCTAAGGGCTGGGGGAGGCAGGAAGGGAGGCTCCTGCTATAGGACCAACCAGCCCCATCTCAAGAGTCACCTAACCCCTCTGGGCCTCAGAGTCCTTGTTCTCAAAGTGGGGAGGAAGTCAGCCAACCTCAATTTCCATGCTTAAGGTGGAAGGGTCGCTTTCCTTCCCCTTTGGGCTGGAATCCCTGCTTTTTGCTCACCCAGACGTTTCTCCCTGGGTCTCAGCTGAATTAAGCTCACAAATCCCATGCTGTTTTCTGCATGCTTCACAAAACAGGAAAATTTTGCCCAGACTGCTTCTTGGCTAAGAAAGAGGTCTATGTGTTCGCAGTGCTGTGCCACAGCTGGAAATTTTCTTGTCTAAGGTAGCTGAGTCTGAATTAGGTGTCGTGTGTATGCAAAAGTGGAACACATAAAAACCAGTAGTTTCACTCAAGATAGGTGGTAGCAACTAAGAAAAATACAAAAAAAAAAAAAAAAAAAGGCGTCGCTAAGATGAGCAGATAATCTAGAATGTTTTTAATACTTGATCAATGCAAACAAGTCAAGAAGTGAAGAACAGAGCAGGCAAATAGCAAGACAACATTAGAGGTAAATGGACTGAATACTCCAGTTAGAGTGGGGACTTCCCTGGCGGTCCAGAGGTTAAGACTCCCCACTTACAGTCCAACGGGTGCGAGTTCCATCCCTGGTCAGGGAACTAAGATCCCATATGCCGTGCAGCAGGACCAAAAAAATTAAAGATAAAAATGCAGAGAGTGACTGGATAGAAAAGTCAGACTCAACTATATACACTGTCTGCAAGGGATGCACTTCAAATGTGAGACGTGAGCAAGGTGAAAGGGAAAGGGTGGGCAAGGTAGATCATGCAGACAGTAAGCATGAGGAAGCTTCTACGAGAGTCAGATGAAACGGACTCAGGACAAGAAGTCCTATCAGAGCCTGTATTTCCCAGTGATAAAGGGGCCAATTCATCAAAATGTCTTCACTGAGCGGTCTTTGGCAAGTTACTCCGCTCCCATTTCCCCATCTGCGTGACAGCAATGATACCGCACCTGCCTGGTTAGGGGTCTGGTGGGGACCAGAGGGCTGAGCTCCCGTAAAGGACCCAGAGGCACGCTCAGCACATAACCAGGGCACTGTGACTCTCCACCCTCGGTGTTGGCGCAACAGGGACAAAACCTCACGCTCTTGCTGTGCTCCTGACCCAGCTACTCTGAGGTGGGGTTCTGTGGTCTGTTGCAAGATAAGATGTAAACACAGGCCACTAGCTGGTTCCTCCAGTTCTCCGCTGGTATGTGTAAGGGAGACACAGAATGTGTGTGTGTGTGTATGTGTCTGACAAGAGGCAGAGGAATGGCAGGAATGAGTCAGCCTGCGCCCAGTGATCTGTTTGCTAGACCCAAGGCATGAAATCAAGGAGGCGTGAGACTGGGGCCAGGAGGAGTGTCACAGCCGGCAGGGTTTGGACGGTCGCCTGGTGTAACTGGTACTGCGTGGGATGGCTCTGGGCTGCCCTGGGTCATCTTCCAGCCTGAGAGGCGTGAAGGCTGTCAGCACCTGGGACCTGCCAGGATCACGTGGCCAGAACCACGGCATCTTTGGGCCTGTCCCCCAGGCTCAGGCACACAGAGAATGCTTGGGGACCTGCCCCACTTGCCCCGAGACCCTCCGCCCCCTGCTCCAAGGCTGTCATGGCAGGGCAGGGACCCTTGCTGGGCCCGGACCAGCTGTGGCGCGGAGGCCTGTGCAGGGAGCAGGTTCCAGCTGGGGCTGTGGGAAGGTGGGCTTGTGGATTCCAGTCGCTACTTCCTCCCTGGCTTCCGTGGTTGTCCTCCACACGTATCCACATCCGTTCTCTCCGCTCCTTTCCGGACACCGCCTCGCTTCTCACTTGCGGGGGCAGCCTGACTCCCTGCACTGGAGGTTCACTGAACCCCCTGCACACCAGACACGGGGTGCATGGACCCCTCTCTCCTATCATTCGTGGGGGGTCCAGGCACACCTGGCTTCCGAGAGGCTCTGAGAGCTAGACGCTTGCCCAGGATCCCACGGCTGATAAACGGCAGGGTTGGGCTTTGAAGGGGGTTGCCTGACTACAAGGTCATTTTTTTTTTTTTTAATTGATTTTGGTCTAGATTAATCTTCATTACACCAACTCATCAGAGATCTTCAAGGGCTGCTCATTGCCCAGAGCTGTGACCTCCATACTTTTTTGATCTTGTGTCCGTATAAGTAAAACATTTTGAGCATGGTCTTCATTATATGTCCATTTTAATTATCCACAAATTATTTGCATGAACTTATGTATTCTTGTATTATGTACATTAGAAAGCATTCAAATATGGTTTATATACGAGAGAAATATATCAAAAGCAGTCTCTAATATTTTCTCCCCACCCCTGGGAATCAGCCTGTGAGTACCTCTGGGGTACACATCCATCCTCACCTTGGGGACAGCTGACCTGGAGGATGAAGTGACAACCCCTGGGCCTGATACTGAATGTTCTGTCATCTAAAGCCCTCAGCAGATTTCTTTCTGCTGCCCCACAGATCAAAGTCAAGGGACCAAACGGGCCCCAGTCATTCTCAACTTCACCTTGACGCCTATGTTCCCTGCCCATCTCCATTTCCCTCTCCCTCTTGCTAAGTCTTCCCTACTGTATGAGCCCCAACCACAACCCCAGTTTCTGTACAAAGCCCTCCTCTCCCACCCTAGACTCAGACATTTGTACCAATCGTTCACCTCTGAACCTCAGCCTGCCTGCATCACCATTAAATTATCTTGCCTGGCTTGTCTCACCTTGCTGAGTACTTTATGCAAGTACTATTATTATTACTTCCATTTGTAGCTAGGGAAACTGAGGCTCAGAGAAGTTAAGTAATTTCCTCTGAGTCACACAGGAAGTGATGGCACCTGACTCTGGAGTCTAAACTCTGCTTCAGCACTAAGCTATGTAAAGCAAAGATGATCTTTTACGTTGTTGTTTATTTTTCCCAGCAACTGGCACGTATATCAAGCAAAGTGCTGAATGAATGATTGTTTGAATGGATGAATGAATGAATTGCATAGGCCACCGCTAAGAAGAAAGGCCTTGGTGGAGGAGAAAGGGCCTACTTGATTCCTCCTACAGAATGTATTGATTCTTGTAGTTAAAGAATCCTAGTTAAGACTTCGAGCTTCAGGCATGCAGTGCTGAATCTGGGCGCTCAGATATCATCAACAGAATTTGGTGTCTCCAGCTCCTGGCTTGACCATCCTCTGTGTTGACTTCGTCCTCAGACAGGCTCCCCTGGCAACTCCAGGGTCATGCCCCACCAACCTAGGCATCCCAGCAAGAGGAAAGGGTGTCTGATGGCTCACTGCACCAGCTTAGGCCATGGGCCTGTCCTGGATCCCATTTCTGTGGCCCAAGGGTGGGGACGAACGGTTGGTTCCTGATGTCTGCAGTAGGGAGGGTGGGTCGCTCCATACGGTCCGTGGGAGTCGAGGTAGAGCTGGGGATGGGATGCTGTAACCAGGAGAACAAAGAGGTGTGAGTCTCAAGTGTTCGCTTGGGTTTGGCTCTTGAAGGACCTGGTGGACTGGCAGAAGCCCCTCCTGTGGCAGGTCGGCCACTTGGGAGAGAAGTATGATGAGTGGGTCCACCAGCCGGTATCCAGGCCCATCCGCCTCTTCCACTCAGATTTTGTCGAGGCCCTCAGCAAGACCGTCTGGTGAGTCCTGCTCTGGGGTCATGGTGGGCTGTCCCCTCTCCTGATGGTGCCAGCCAGATGCAAAGGGGAAGGGTCCCTCCCTGGAGCCCAGAGCTGTACTGCAAGCTCTTGGAGACAGTGGAACATGCCATGGGCATAATCTATTCCTGTGCATGGTTTTTCCCACTGAGTGGCAACCCAACATGTAGCCAGAAACTGCTTTGAATGTCCCTACTTCACTTTCACTTTTCACTTTCACACATTGGAGAAGGAAATGGCAGCCCACTTCGGTGTTCTTGCCTGGAGAATCCCAGGGATGGTGGAGCCTGGTGGGCTGCGGTCTATGGGATCACACAGAGTCGGACACGACTGAAGTGACTTAGCAGCAGCAGCCTGTTCTGTTCCTGACTCCTATGAGGCGTTTTTAGCCTCTGCTGCCCTTGGGGGGCTATTTTGCCTGCAATTACCTCCTCTGCCACGAGAGGTCAGCACCTATACAATTGCACTGTCAGTAGCCACAGGGATTCTTTTCGTTTTCCGTTCCAGTCACTCGGGAGACTTGAGGAAGATAGACTCACAGCTGCTCTCTTCTTTCCTCCTGCCCTCCCCACCCCCGCAGCAGTATCCCTTGACCGCAGGTCTCCATGTGCTCTTTGCACCTGCTTTAGTACCTTCTCGTCCCCCCTCTAGTAGAGAGGTATGTCTGTTAGGAAGCTGGGCCGCCTCAAGCTGCTGTGCATGTATCTCTCTCACCCTGATGGTCTTCCTGCAGGTACAGCGTCCCCATCGTCTGGGTCCCCCTGGTCCTGTACTGCAGTTGGTCCTACTACGGCGCCTTCGCCCAGGGCAACGTCCCACTCTTGGCACCCTTCGCCACAGGTGATGTCTGGTCTTCCTTCTGTGCAGTTCCCGTGGCTCCTGGGGGTGGGGGACCTTGGTGCTCTCCCTCCTCCTGAGTTTCTGAGACCTTAGAACCCTAAACCACATCACAAGCATTTTAAAATGAGATCTATCTGTAGAAACACTCTTCCAAAAGAAAGGTCAGACTTCCCCACCCTCCAAAAGAGGAACTAAAAAAAAATAAACAGCCATACATTAAATTAAATCATTTCATCAAGTGGTATAGCAATAAAGAAGGGGATTTCCATTGAGTTGAAGAATAGAAAAAGTATGACCTGGGGTTGTTTGTTGGGAAACTAAATGAAGTCATTTCACCAGGTAGGACAGCAGAGCTGAAACACGAACAAAACAGAGATTAGAACCTGGAGGAGAAAGATTAGAAACAAAGATCAGATCGTAGGTGACCTAGAGTGTTTCCCGGGCAAAGGCCCATCAGCAGAAGCCTGACTCGGAGTCACCCCAGTAACCTCTGCCGAGCAGTCATCACATGCTTGGGACTTCCCAGGGACCATGTCATTTAACACTCCCAACAGCCCACAAGCAAGGGACTTGTCATTACACCTTTTTAGAGATAAGAGGGTTAAGCAAGCAGGTCAGGGTCGCGTGGCTAGGATGTAGCTGCCAGGTGCCACCAGGCAGGCAGGGGACAGAGAGAAGAGCCTGTGAGGCTGAGTCTCAGGGCAGCACTGTGTGGGCATGGCCTCTGCTGCCAGCCTGTCTCCCCAGTTCATCACCCACCTTGGGCCTCCAGGTCCGGACCACCTGCCCAGGTAACCTGCCCATCCTGGCACAGTCCACCTTGGGAGAGTGCTCACCCATGGTGAGTGGCTCAGACAGAAGCCAGGTGGTGGGGACAGGTAGAAGAGGGTGCTGAGGATGGCTCAGGAGGGCTTTCCTCTCCTGATCACATGTCGGGTTCCTGACTGTGAGCCTCTGAACCCCTGTGTGCGCCAAATGCAAACTCCTTCTCTCCACACTCTGGGGCTCTCTCCTGCCCACCTCCTCCAGGAGGACAAGTTGAGGGCTGAATGGTTTAGATGAGAGAGGTCATGGTCACAGCGCAGGGAGCCCGTTTTCCCACCTGGTCCAGAATGGGGTGGGGCTGAGCCAGTTGCAGAAAGTCCCCCAGAGCTAAGGCTTCTCCCAGACACCAAGGGTTAATGTGTGCACCCCTCAAGCCAAGGTTACCCACTTCTGCCCACGCTGAATAGCTCAGGCACAGCACAAGCCTTGTTGCCCAGACGGCCTGCTCACTGAATCGCCCACTGTTTCTGCCCAGCGCTCCCCGAACAATCGCCAACAGTGGCGGGGCCGACAGGACTGGGGCCGGAGGGAGAAGGGGACGCCAGAGCTTTGGCCCAAGTCCCTCTGCAGGAGTCCTCCGGAGATGCCACTCGGTACCAGCTCCGGCCTGATGGGCCGACAGGGGTGGTGCTGGGGTGAGGGGGCGGGCGGAGCCTTGACCTATAGGAGGCGACTCTGGTGCGAGGCCGAGTGGGTGATTTGACGGTGCTGCAGCGAGCTGAAATGTGCTGTCTAATAAAGATCCAGTGTAGGGGTTAGTGGGCCTGTGACCAGGATGCCAGTGATGGTGGCGAGAGAGCCGTACACGCCTCCCTCACCCCCGGCTTGCCAGGCAAAGCCCAGGCCCAGGCAGGGAAAACAGTCAGGAAGTGAGGCGTGTGGAGGCTCGGCAGGGTCCTGATGCAGCTCCAGGACGAGAGATGCGCTGCAGGAAATGCAGGAACTCAGGGTGCCAAGGAGCAGTGGAAGCTGTGCGGAGGCAGCAGTTCAAGGCTGAAAGTCGCAGGTGCACGTGTGTGAAAATGCTTTGGGAAGCAGAGAGGGTCTTCACCTCCCGGCTAGCCCCGAGACAGTTCCTGGAGGTGCGTTAGAGTGGGTGCCAAGCGGCATCCTATGCAGGGATTGTGGTGGGAGCCCCAGCAAAGGTTGAGACTGCAGTCTGTGGCCAGGGAATGCTTTTGTATGTCCAGTCCTTTCTCTGCTGAGAAGTGAGTTACGCAGCAAGGAAGGGCTCTTGCACTTTAGGAGGGAAACTCCTTCTCCCCCAACCAGGGACCCTCCAGAGCCCTGCAAGGAGAATCGAGAAAATGCAGCTCAGGGAGGACTATGGCTGGACATATTTTGACAGATGATATTTAAAGATCGTAGCAGCGACCTGTAACATGTGAAAAGTGTTATTTACTATCATATGTCCATATACAGTGTATTATTCTTACATATAAGTGAAGTGAGAGTGAAGGCACTCAGTCGTGGCTGACTCTTTGCGACCCCCTGGACAGTAGCCCACAGGGTCCTCTGAGATACATACTTATCACACAGCCATGTTTTATATTCCCTGGGTTCTAGCAACAGCCCTTCACAGCTGGTAGGATATTTTACTGTTGAGAAAACATGTGGATGGTACAGGGCGGAGACCAGAATCCTGCACTTCGGCAGGGCGTCCCGAGGACCCTAGAGGTGGCCAGCCATCCCTCAGAGGGGGGCCTGGTCAGCCAGAGCCGCCCAGCCCAGGCAAGTGTCAGGCCCGGGTGTGGACACCACGTGCCCTGCTGATAAGAGACATCAGAGCAGCTTAATACCCCTTGGGGGGTTGAATCTTGGCCGTGTTACATGTTAGTTTCCAGGTGAGGCATGAAGAATCCTTCCTTAGTTTAGAGGCTCACTTGGAATCCTTTGTCATAAAGGCCCGGAATCTGGTGCAGAGAGCTGGAAAGTCACCTTTCCTCCCCACCTCCTTCCTGGGCTCTCTCCTTCTGCAGTGACTCCCTGTGGCCATTCACCCTGGGCACAGCTCTTCAGAAGTGCTTCCTTAAACAGAACCAGAGGCTGCCTTTGGAACAGCACAGGTCCAATGTTATCCATGTCCAGCCCTCCAGAGAGGCGTGGGTTGGCCCGAGTCTCCCACGAGTGTCTGAGCACCTGCTGTGTTAAGGGCACAGGAGATAGCAGACAGAATACCCACTCTGCCCATGACATGCTCATAACCTGGTGGGGGCACACGAGTGAAACAGGGCCACAGTTCAGCATGATGAAAGGATGATGTGAAAGGCCTGGCTCAGACCCTGCCCAGGTCAGGGCAAAGGGCATCTGCAGCGGCTTCTTACCGGGGGAAGGGAGGGAGGGGATTCCAGTGAAGGAAAGTTGTGTGGGGAGGGGAGGGGAGCGTGGGGCCCCCAGGGGTCCCACATGGTTCAGCGGGCCCCAGACGGGGTGGCGGGGAGATGAGGCAGGGATGTGCCTGGCAGGGCTGGGTCTCAGGGGACCCTGAGTGCCAGGCTGGGGGACTGGACTTCACTTGAGGAGAACGAGGCCCCAGAAGAGGGTTTTAGCAGCACGCAGGGGCAGAGAGTTGGAGCAGGAAGCTGCTGTGGGTGCTGATTAGGTCATGGGGGAGTGAGAGCGGTGAACTGACCCAGGAGACTTTTAACTGAGGTGAGATACACACAGATTTAACCATTTTGCAGTGAACAATTCAGTCTGCCACTCTGTCTAGTTCCAAAATGTTTTCTTCACCCCAGAAGGAACCCCATCCCTCTGAGCAGCTGCTCCCTATTCCCCCTTCTCCAGCCCTGACAACCACCGACCTGCTTCTGTGCACACTTGCCTTTTCAGGACACGCCATGTAAATGGACTGCTACATAGGTGGTCTTTTGTGTCTGGCTTTTTTTTTTTTTAATAACTATCAAAAGATATTAAGGAGGGGGAGCTGACAGAGCTTGGTGACCCAGGTTGGACACGGGAGAGAGGAATAAGTCAAGGCTTTGGTAATGTGTGGAAGTCATTAACCTCCCCTGAGGTGCGGTTGGGTGGGAAGGAAGAAGAGGATGATTAGCTTCATTTGGAAGCTGCTGATGTTGGAGGCGGCGCTGTGCACAGCTGCATGGAGATGCCCAGTAGCAAGTGCCTATCCAGGGCTGGGCTGGAGACACAGATATGGGGGTTGTCAACAGGTGGGTGTGACTGACGTCCTAGATCAAACGGAGGGCATTTGAGAAGGGAGGGTCAAGGTTTTGACCCTGGAGACAGAGGCAGTTTCCACAGTGGAGCCTGACAGAGGGCCTCTAGAGAAGCGGCAAGGGCATTCCCTGCAGGCCCAGTGGTTGGGACTCTGCAGGCTCACTGCCGAAGGCCCAGGTTCAATCCCTAGTTGAGGAACTAAAAATCCCACAAGCCCCATGGCAGGAAAAAAAAAAAAGAAAGAAAGAAAGAAAAGGAAGAGGGGAAAAAGGTGAGAGGAGGAGAAGAGCCAAGTGTTTCAACGGCAGGGAGTTCTGTGTTCAGGTCGTTTTGGTCCCAGGTGCTCTGAGAATCTGAAAAGCTGTGGATCTGCCCCAGAAAGATGCACACAGGTGCACTGTTTGGGATACCATGGCAACAGGTTCACTCTGAACCCAACTAAGGAATCTCTGGGCGTTCCTAAACCTCAGGTTGGGAACTTACGTGGTTACAGATTCAAAAATAGCGTGGTCACCGATGTCACATGCCACAGCCAATTTTAGAGATGAATTGAAAAAATTACTTCGATCTGCCAAGAAATACATCACAAATGGCTTTCACAGTTCTTTGAAGAAGACGGACTTTAGGGGCTTCAGCAAATGGAAAGAGGTGAAGTAGACTTAAGTCTAACTGACCTTTTCAGGGGTTTGGCTGTGACGGGACTGCGTCTATGATGAGAAAGCCTTAAATATGAGCACAAGAGCAGTGGGGGAGAAGTTGAAGATGGGATGAAGAGGGTGGAGGGGGGCAGACTGAGGGTGAGCTGGTCAGTGATGTAAGTTGTCTGTACTTCCACACCCTCAGTGACAAGGGCAATGCCAGCACTTCCTTCGTCAAGTTGGAGTGAGACGAACATGAAGTATAAAGTACTTGAGTGGCGCCGGGCGTGTAGGGGCTGGTGAATGCACATATCCTGCTGCTGTTGCTATTGTTATTGCCTTCACCACCATCCAGTGCCCAGGCACCTGAGTGCACGCTTCTTCTCTGAGGAGCACGAAGTTACAGGGTTGAAGCACAATCAAGGGTGGTTGAAGGTGGACGGTTATGAAGCAGCCATTCTCCCCCTTCCACTCTTCTACCCCAAGAAGTCTTTTTCCTGTGAAGTAGGAAGCTGGATGGAAGGGAAAGGGGGTGTCTGAGAGCAGTGAGGAGGGAGCTGAACGTGCAGACATGAAAGAATCTCCAGGCAGTGTTTGAGGCCTAGCTGAGGTTGAAGGCACCAGACTCATGGCTACACATGGCTCCCCCTCCATCTTCAGCCGCTTGGATGTGGGGTGGAGAGACAGGCTTTTCTGCTCATCCAAGCTTGGGAGGTCACGGGGGCAGCTGAGGTCAAAAGAGAATGATTAGCTTTAGAAAACAGTTTGGTGGTGCCCCCAAAGTTAAACATAGTTGCAATAAGGTCCCAGAAATTCTACTCCCAGGCCTATACCCAAGATAACTAAAAACACACCTATTCATTGCAGCATTATTCAGAATAGCCAGAAAAAAACAGGAACAACCCAGCTATCTATCAGCTGGTGAGTGGATAAACAATTATGGTGCATCCATATTAACCAAGAATGAAGTTCTAACATGCTACAAAATGGGTGAACCTTAAAAATATTTAAACAAAAGAAGCCAGTCACAAAAGACCACATATTGTATGATTCCATTGGTATGACATGTCCAGAATCAGAAAATACAATAGACAGAAAGCAAATTAGAGATCTCCTGGCTCTGGGAAATGACAAAGGTTGAAATGACTACTAATGGGTAAAGGATTTCTTTCTGGGGTGATGAAAAGGCTCTAAAATTATGGTGATGGTTGTACAACTATAGATATACCAAATATCACTGAACTGTACACTTTAAATGGGTGAATTGTAAGATATGTGAGTTATATTTCAGTAAAGCTGCCACTTTTTTAAAGAGAGAGAAAGTATAACCAAAGCAGTGGCTAGTGGAGAAAAGAAGTAAAACTTAGAAGGTGAGGGTAGACCTGAAGAAAAAGTGAGAGCTGAAGTCCCTGTGAAGTTAGAGAATCAGTGAAGTGGAGAAAAGAAATGGCTGGGAGGACTGCAAGCCAGAGCTGGGCGCGGGGGCCTCGCACTTGATGACAATGACATCACTCCAGTCTTCTAATCTCCAGGCTAATGGTCTTCTGTTTTTTCACATCTCCCTCCCTCATATGCTGTGGTTTCAGATGTTCTCAATGAACCTCTCTCTCCTCGGGTTTTCCTGACCCTCTTGGCCCCCGGTCCCTCGTTGTTAACATCTTCCAACAACAGCCCCCAGATCTGCTTGCTTCATCAGGATCACCCCTCCCTCTCCTCCAGGCCACTGAGGCAAGGTCACTCTTTCCTGGTGTCGGTCCCTTTGGGCTGCTGTAACAAAATAGCACAGACTAGGTAGCTTGTAAACAACAGAAATTGCTTATGATTCTAGAGGCTGGAAGTCTGAGATCAGGGTGCCAGCATAGTCAGGCGAGAGCCCTCTTCTAGGTCAAAGACTCCTTGTATACTCATATGTGAAAAAGGGGAGGATTCTCTCGAGCCTCTTTTATGAGGGAGTTAGTCTTACTCACCTGATGACCTAAGCACCTCTCATCACCTTGAAGGTCAGGTTTCAGCATATGAATTTGAGAGAACACACTCAGACTGTAGCCCCAGCAGAGGTCCACCACTGGCCATAGCTGTTCCTCTTATGGTCCCTTTAAGGAAGATCTCAGATCTCTAGTCAAATCTTACCGTGATACCAAAATCAGACAAAAATACCACAAGAAAGAAAACTCCAGACCAGTATCACTCATGGATCCAGATGCAACAGTTGTCAACAGAATACCAGAAGACTGAATCCTAGAACATATTAAAGCATTATGCACCATGACGGAATGGGATTTATTCCTGGAATGCAAGGGTGGTTCAATGCCTGCAATCAATGTGATCCACCACATTAATTCTCCTCCAAGAGGACTCCTCCTAAATAAGCCCACACACATCGTCACCGTCTCCTTCCTGCTTTGACTCTCGGGCCCTGGTGGTGGGATTGGGCCCCACAGCTGCGGAGCCGAGGACAGCAGCCCCCAGGGTGACGGGGCTGGACCTCTGGAGCCTCCAGCCCCTGACCGCCTTCTGTCGCGCCCAATACAGAGTACTCAGTGGCCATGCCCGAGTCTGCGTTCCCGGGCCTCTTCCTGCTGGGGCTGTTCATCTGGAGCCTCCTGGAGTACCTCATCCATCGCTTCCTGTTCCACTTGAAGCCGCCCAGCAACAGCGCTTACCTCATCATGCTCCACTTCGCCATGCACGGCCAGCACCACAAGGTGAGTGGCCATGCTGCTGACGCCTGCCCTCGGGAGCGCCCATCTCGCCTCAGGGTGGGTTGAGGGCGAGGAGAAGTCAAGGGCGTGTGATTGGGTCCAAGCCTGAACCAGCTGTGGACAGAGTAAGCAGGCGTGTCCAACGCAAATCCTCACAACAGCTCATTCATTTGCTCATTCAACAAATGCTCACTGAGCACTCACTATGGGCCATGTGCTGTTCTGGGCACCATCCATCAAAGCAGGCAAGAATCACTAACCTTGTGGAGCTTCCCTCTGAAGTGGGTGCTGCTGTTCTCCCCGTTCCACAGAGTGGCAGACTGAGGCTTGGGGAAATAAAGGAACTAAGGCACTCACCCAAGGTCACCCTAGGATGTCGTCCCCTGTGGACGCCACAGTCTATGCTGTCGGTCATCCACCCACCCTGGGGCTCCTTCGGGGCAACACACGAGGGTCCCGGCAGTCGGCACTGGAGGCCAGGTCCGCCCAGAGGATGGCCCTGCCCCGCGCTACTCTCATCCTGCCACAGGGTTCCCACCTTCCCCCTTGCCCTTCTTCTGCTTTCTCCAGGAGCCGGTTCCAGCCCGGAGCCACGCAGGTCCTGTTGCTCCGGGTGGAGGGGCGGGGGCCCATGTGCGTGTAGTACCCTGTCTCGGTCGCCTAGTTCCTCTCTCTCCTCTCTCAATCCAGAGAGGGTCTCGGAATACTCATGCAGTCTCTTTACCTCTTTACCTCTGCCAGGCCCTTGGCTTGTGAAGCTTCAGGACCAAAGGCTAGACTCTTTCATGGTCTGGTTCAATGTGACAGCACCTCCTTGGGGCAAAGAAGGCCACCTGGGGGGGACCTTCCTGTTAACAGCTCCAGGATCACCCCGTGTGCCTTCGTCACCCTCAGGCCTCGGGCGAGGTGCCCTGCATGGTACTCGGGGTGGGGGTGGGGGCTCCTGTCCACACCTAGCAAGTTCCAGAGCCAAAGTGGCCTCTTGAGCGCAGAGCATCTGAAGCAAGATACTCTGACCTGTGAGCATCTTGCCCACGTCACCCCCACCTCCATGTTCCTGGAGCTTTCCAGCTCCCGTCCTGGCTTACTGGGGCCAGACAGGCTCTCCAAGCCTTCGGCCTTGGTGGCCTGCCCTCCCCAAGCCACCGACATGGCCTGCGCCCCTCCCTGGCCCATCTGGGCAACTCCAGCCCCTCTCCTGAAGGAGCATCTCCGGCCAGTCTGCCGTGTGTGACCGCAGGCAGGCCCCGGGGCCCCCGGCCGTGTCCTGACGCGTGAGCCTCTGTCCGCAGGCGCCCTTCGACACCTCCCGCCTGGTCTTCCCGCCCGTGCCGGCCTCCCTGGTGATAGCCTTCTTCTACCTGCTGTTACGGCTCATCCTGTCCGCGGCCGTGGCGGGCACCGTGTTTGCGGGGAGCCTCCTGGGCTACGTCATCTATGACCTGACCCACTACTACCTGCACTTCGGCTCCCCTCACAAGGGCTCCTACCTGTACCACCTGAAGGCCCACCACGTCAAGCACCACTTTGCACACCATCAGTCGGGTGAGGACCCGCCGCACCGCTCGCTCCCTCAGCTCATTTCCCATTTGACAGCCCCCGCTGAGCTTCCAGCCAGGGCCAGCCTTGGTTCCAGGGGTTCACAGTCAGAAAGGCAAGCCGGGGACGCCCATCCTAGGCCCTGGAGCAGGGGGCTGTACAGAGACAGAAAAACCAGGAAACCAATAAATAGCAAAGATCGTTCCAGAGCAGTGGTAAGTGCCAGCAAGAAAAGAAAGCAAGGCGATGGTCAGGAAACCGTGTCAGTGGCAGGGGGTCCCACACTAGCTAATAAAATGCAGGCTGAGTTATAGATGGGATTTTACATTTTCTAGGAGCCACATTAACAAGTAAAACCAATGAAGTTAATATAAATAATGTACTTTGTCAGGCCAAATATAACCAAAATATTATCATTTCAGCATGTGATCAAACACTATTGGGAATGCCCTGAGGGTCCAGTGGTCAGGACTCAGCAGTCCCACTGCTGTGGGCC
Organism: Muntiacus reevesi; assembly: GCF_963930625.1. NCBI lineage: Eukaryota > Metazoa > Chordata > Mammalia > Artiodactyla > Cervidae > Muntiacus > Muntiacus reevesi. The sequence continues at coordinate 215,877,794 of NC_089250.1, read as the reverse complement.
AAGGTTCAGTCCCTGGCTGGCGAACTGGGATTCCACGAGCCGTGCAGCGTGGCTAAAAAGATTTTTAATGAGAGATTTTACATTCTTTCCTTCTGTTAAGTCTTTGATATCTGGTGTGTATCTTGCACTTACAAGCTCATCTCCATTCAAGGGCTAAATCTCCATTGGAAATACTTCATCCATGTTTAGAATTTATAAAATCGACAGTCAAAAAAGTAGATTCACATACATGAATTGCTCCAAATGTGCCTATAGGTTTTCCAATAACTAAACCAAGTTTAGGGTTTTACACTGGAATGTAAGTTAATTATTAATAAAATTAGTAATTCAGTCCCACTGTAGCCCAGGGTCACATTTCCAATGCTCAGGAGTCATATGGGTTAGTGGCTACCCTGATGGACGGCAGAATGCTAGCTGAAGTGGTCTAGGAAGGAGTCACTACACAGACACCATTAGAGCTGAGGCCTAAATTAGGAGAAGCCAGCATCTGACGTCTCGAGAAAGAGCATCCCAGGAGCAACAGGTCCGAAGCCTTGAAGCAGGAATGAACTTGGCATCTTCAGAGAGAAGGAGGCTGACTGGACTGCGGGGGGTAGAGAGGAAGAGGCAGGCAGCGCCAGGCTCTCCCAGGAAGGCAGGCCAGATAAGAGCCTTGGTGTTATTCCCACAGCATCCCTGGGAGCCTAGGCACACTGGTACCCTGCTCCTGACCTCTGCCAGGATGGCCCCAGGAGTTGGGAAGGTCGTCGGGGGTGATGTTGAAACTTGCCCACGTGTTCACCCCGCCTGGGCTCCCTCTGAGCCAAACAGATCCCACTCCTTCAAGAGCGCCTCACCTTCTCCCATTTTTCTCCCGCCCTAGGGTTCGGCATCAGCAGTAAACTCTGGGATCACTTTTTCCACACCCTCACTCCGGAAGAGCCCCACCTGAAGACGCAGTGACTTCGCCCCGCCCCGCCCTCAGCCCTGCCTTGGCCGCTACCCCAGTCCACCCCGCCCAGATCCTGCAAGGAAGGTTTGCTTGGCCAGATAGCGCGGGCTTTGTCCAGCCCTTGGGCTTGGTGGAGGGTCCTGGGGAGACCCTGACCAAGGATGACCCTGAGCCTGCCCTCCTGACTTGGTGCAGGAAGGCCCCGTCTGCTGGGTGGCCTAAGAGCCCTAGGGGACCAGCTCTTCCCTGGAGCACCCCAGCCTCTCTGCCAGCACCCGCCCAGAGCCCCAGCCCCCAGGACTGCTCCAGGAGCCGCCTGGCGGGGACGTTCCTAAGGGGAGTGACGGCAACTGACCCCTGGGCCCAGGCCTGTGTCTTAGCACCTTGGGCTCCCTAGGAGCTGCCCCCGCCGCCCTGGAGCTGCTGCATGCACAGCGAAGAGGGGGTCTGCGGGGCCCACCTTCCCTTCCTGGAGAGGGTGTAGCAGTTCTGGACTGGAGAACACGGAGATGGATGAAGCGCTTTCAGAAGAGAAAGCATGAAGCCTCTCTCGGCCCACAGCCAATCCTGGGGCGATGCCTCTGTCCCTGCCAATGACCAACGCCAGCTGTACCACCAGGTGCCTTGGGCAGAGACACCTCCAGCGTCCACATGCTGGCCCCCACCTGTCTCTGCAGGTGGTCTCAAGGCTGGAGGGAGCCGGCAGCCCTCTCTTTAGGAACCGGCTCTCCCATCTCTTCTGGCCTCCAGAATCACAAAGCTTTTCCCCAAAGGAGGTTAAATACCTCTCCGTGCGTGGGAACCCTCTCCTGTCCCCAGGCGTTCTCAGCCTCCCCTTGGCATAGGTGGGCCCCTGCCCGCATCACTCAGGACCCTTCCAGCCGGTGCCTCCTCGAGCCGAGAAGGAGCCTTGACACGGTGCCTTATCTCCCAGAAACCCCGCCTCAGCCCGGCGGGTGTGTTCCCACCCTTTCCTCCTGGTAACCAAAACCCTAGATGCCCATAAGAGGGTCTTATTTATAAACTATATAAATACCCTTAGTTGGGCCCTGGACCAAGTAGCTGCTCAGATTGCCCTTTCTAATCCTACATGTCAAGCTTATGTAAAAAAAAAAAAAATTTTTTTTTGGTCTTAGTTTTGTTCCTTCTTACCCACAAACCATTACTACTTGAAACTCAATGTGTGTAAAGGTTAAAGGGAAGCAGTTGGACCGATCCTGTGATTTGTACTGTTTACTGGGGAGTTATTTAAAGATTTTGGAATAAATATACAAACTACCATTGTGAAATAAAGGTGTAAATAAATTGTATATTTTGAAAAATAAAAACATTGGAAAAGAAACCACCAAAGATGAGGTGCTACTTATTGATGGCAGCCCACAGACTTGGTCAAGGCCAAGGAGGCACAGAAGGGTGGGAGGGGGGTGGCCAAGTCCCGCAGGAAGGAGTATTGACTTGATCACTGACCAATTTGTGTAGATTGCTGGGGTAGAGTGATGATAAAAAGCAGACCAACCCTTATCTTACTGGGTTTCGTTACTGTTTTCCAAGTCCTCATCACTCAGGGTCTAATTCAGTAGTCTGGCAGAGGTGGGCTCTGGATTTGCCTGCCTAAGCATGCAGAGGCAAAAATGAAAGCATAGACAAGCTGATGCTGGCAAGACTCTGGCCCATGGAGGGACACCCGCTCCCAGCCTGAAAGTTAGGGCCACCTGACTGAGCCACTCATCCCTCAAGCTGCTGGACCCGGGCAGTCCAAGCAGCAGAAATCCAACCTCCATTCCCTACAACGTGCTGGGAATCCAACCACCGGGCATCATTCCCCAGGGAAAGGAGAAAACCAACTGGTTGTAAATACGGGAGTTCACAGGAGGCAGGTCTAAGATGAGCATGTTTGAGCAAAAAGTTAATTGGAGAAAAAAAACAAAAGCCTTCTTTAAAGAGATTGAAACAGAACTAGGAAGAAATACTAAAATAAATGTGAGTTTGTAGCATGGTAATAAGATGTGGGGAGGGGGAAAGCCAATCTGTTAATGAAAAGGGCCACCCAGTGAATATTAGACAGAGTCTCCCAGAGCTTCCTGCTGTGCCTGCTACAACTTTCCAGGGGGGTAGGAACTTCCACAAGGCCTTGGGAAGAAAGAGAATGAGCCCCACCCTACAGAGGAGACTAATATAGCAAGTGCCCTTAACCTCAAGTCAGTTGGCACTCATAGTGTGGTTCACTACTCAGTGATCATCTGCTAGAGTTAAAAATTTTATCTTCAAGTGCAAGAGACCTAAGGAGGGGTCAAAGATTTGATGCTAAAGCCAGCAGGGGACATTATCAAGATGCCAACATGTCTAGCGTGATGGAAAAGCCTGAAACTTGGAGCATGTGATTTTTTTCTCTGCCTTTGAACTTTGTACTATTTCTGATTGTGCCCAGCACAAAGCCCATCTCATACAGGCCCCAGTAAATGTTAATCTCATCTCTGTCGCTTCCGTGGTGGCTTAGGCAGTAAAGAATCCGCCTGCAAGGCAGGAGACCCCGGTTTGATCCCTGGGTTGGGAAGATCTCCTGGAGAAAGGCATGGCTATCCACTCCAGTATTCTTGCCTGAAGAATTCCAAGGGCAGAGGAGCCTGGTAGGCTGTAGTCCATGGGTTTGCAAAGTCAGACAGGACTGAACGATTCACTTATTTTGTCTCTGTCAGATCTCAGGCAGGGTACATTGTTTTCCACCTGTCCCCTGGCCTCTGCTGTCCCCTAACGACAGCGTGAGGCTCTGCGCCCTTGTGACTGGGAATCGGTGATTGTAAATTTTCATCTTTTCCACCTAACTGTTCTTGTAACTTATTATTTTATCTCATCTACTACTTTTGAGATAAAGCTGGAACTATATATATATGGACTTTCCAGTTCTAACTTTCTATAAAAATACGATGACTGCAAAAAATTGATAGAGATTTCTTTACAGAGAAGTAATAACAGTATAATGAATAACTTACCAATTAAGGATACTATGGGATGAATGTGAAATTTGGAAAATGCCAAAACTCTCATCTGCTCTCCATCTGAGACAACTTATCATCTTATATCCAGGGGAAAGGAGTGATAAGAAAAAGAAGAAAAAATATCGTTTTGATGAAAACATAAATGTGGGAGCCTGTCTTCATTAAGGTTCCCTAAAAAGCAAATCTTAAAACAAGAATATAGATGCAAGTGGTTTATTTAGGAGGCAATTGAAAAAATAAGGAGTTACAGAGGTGGAAGGATTAGAATGAGGGGGAGAATTACAAGTGGTGAAGGCTGGCATCCTGGCCTTATTCCTGATCTTGGAGGAAAAGCATTCAGTTTTGCAGCATTGAGTATGATGTTAGCTGAGAGTATAATACACGGCTTTAGTTATACTGAGATAATTTCCTCCTATTCCTAATTTGTTACAGTTTTTATCATTAAAGAGTGTTGAATTTTGTGAAATGCTTTTTCTGCACCGATTGAGACAATCATATGTTTTTATCCTTTATTCTGTTAATGTGGTGTGTCACATTAACTGATTTTCATATGTTACCATTCTTGCATCCCAGAAATAAATCCCACTTGCTCATGGTGTATGATCCTTTTAATGTGTTGCTGGATTTGTTAGTATTTTGTTGTGCATTGTTGTATCTATATCCGTCAGGGATACTGGCCTGTAATTGTCTTAAGTCTTTGTCTGGTTTTGGTATCACAGTAATGCTGAGTTTATAAAATGCACTTCAGAGTGTTCTTTCTTCTTCAGTATTCTGCTAGAGTTTAAGTAGGATTGAGGTCAATTCATTTTTAAATGTTTGGAGCCATTTGGCCCTGGGCTTTTCTTTGTTGGGAGGTTTTAAATTCCTGATTCGGTCTCCATTATTAATTATGGTGGTGGTGGTTTAGTTGCTAAGCTGTGCCCGTGGACTGTAGCCCACCAGACTCTCTGTCCTTGGGATTCTCCAGGCAAGAATGCTGGAGTGGGTTGCCGTTTCCTTCTACAGGAAATCTTCCTGACACAGGGATCCAACCCGGGTCTCCAGTATTATAGGCAGATTCTTTACCAACTGAGCAAGCAAGTTCAGAATTTCTGTTCTTCATTATTTAGTCCTAGGAGGCTGTATGTTTTAGGAATTTACCTGTTTCTTCTAGTTTACACAGTCTATTGGCATAATTGATCATCCATCAGAGTCTCTCTGTGTCTTTTTTTTTGTCTGTGCTGTGGAATTTTAGTTTGCTGTCCAGGGATCGAACCCAGGTCCATGGCAGTGAAAACTAGACCACCAGGGAATTCCTCATTACAGTCTCTTTTGATTCATTTTTATTTCTGTGACATCAGTTGTAATGTCTTTTACTGATGATTCTTTTTATTTAAATTTTCTCTTTTTTCTCCTTAGTGTAGCTAAGGGTTTGTAGAGTTTATCTTTAAAAAATAAACTCCATTTCACATTTTTTCTATTATTTTTCTATTTCATTTATTTCTACTCTTTGTTCTTTCCTTTCTTCTGCTAGCCTTGGGCTTAGTTTGTTCTTATTTTTCTGGTTCCTTGAAGTGTAAAGTTTGGTTGTTTGAGATCCTTCTCCTTTTCTTAATTAATTTATGGCTGCCCTGGATCTTCCTCTCTGCGTGTGGGCTTTCTCTAGTTGTGGTGAGAAAGTGAAAGTGAAAGGGACAGTTGCTTAGTTGTGTCGGACTCTCTGTGACCCCGTGGACTAGACAGTCCTTGGGATTCTCCAGGCCAGAACACTGGAGTGGGTAGCCTAGCCCTTCTCCAATGGATCTTCCTGACCCAGGGACTGAACCAAGGTCTCCCGCATTGCAGGCAGATTCTCTACCAGCTGAGCCCCCAGGGGTGCCCAGTGCAGTGAACGGGGCTGTTCACTGTGGTGTCTCGGCTTTCCTTGGCGGTGGTTTCTCTGCTCGCAGAGCACGGGCTCAAGGGCCCGTGGTTCAGTAGCTGTGTGCAGGCTTGGTTGCCTCGTGGCATGTGAGATCCTTCCAGAGCAGGGACTGAAGTTGTCTCCTGCATGGCAGGCAGGTTCTCACCACTGGACCACCAGGGAAGGCCCTTTCTCCTATTTTATGTAGGCATGTATTGCTATGAACTTATATATATATATATATATATATATTGCTATGATGTTAGTACTGCTTTTGTCGCATCCTCTAAGTTTTGCGTTTCCAGGTACTTTCTGAATTTCTTTGGATTTCTTTTTTTGACAGAATGGTTGTTCAAAAGTTGTTTAATTTCCACACATTTATGAGCTTTACAGTTTTCCTTCTGCTATTGATTTCTAGTTTCATTCCACTCTGGTCAGAAAAGATGACCACGGTGGAGGGTCATCTTTTGGTATGATTTCAGTCTTCTTCAATTTGTTAAGACTTCTTGTGACCTAACTTCTGATCTATCCAGAGCAGAGCTTGCTTTCGCTCCAGAGCTGCTTCCTCCAGACTTCTCCATGGAGTCTGGCTGAAGCTAGTCTCCACAGAGACCAGCTATCCTCGCGGAGCTAGTTTTCTCCCACTGCCCCTCCTACCCTCGATCCTGAGAGGCTTTCTTCAGTAAATCACATGGACCTAATTCTTTTCCGCAGACTTCCAGGGAACCTGACCTAAGAAGAAAACTGATAATGCAGTAGGTGAAGAACAATGGCAAGAGAATGTAAATGAATAAACACCCCAGACATCCTCCACCCAGGTCTTCCCTACTCAAAAAGTCTTCTCTTACAATCCAATTCTATCCTTTCGGAGGGAACAGTCTGATGAGTTAATGAATGACATTGCTCAGACTTCCTAGCTAAGGACTCAGCTAGCTTTAATAAGGGCTTCCCTGGTGGCTCAGAGGTTAAAGCGTCTGCCTCCAATGAGGGAGAGCCGGGATTGATTCCTGGGTCGGGAAGATCCCTGGAGAAGGAAACGGTAACCCACTCCAGTATTCCTGCCTGGAGAATCCCATGGACGGAAACCGCGGCTCACACCGAAACAGAAGTCTCTGTGGCGACCTTGGAGGAGTTGGCTTCCGCCGCACCCACACCCGCCCACACCTCTCCTGAGCCATCCCGCCTGTGTGTCTCTTCCCTTGGCACTTTCCCCCCACACTCGATATTTTCAAGCAGCGAGAAGCAGACACGAGAATCTCCTCTCTAGTTCTGTTTTTGGTTTGTTTGTTTGTTTTTTCTCACCTAATCCTTCCCATACTGGGTGCTCGCTGTACTAGTTTCTGGGACCTTATTCTTTTCTGAGTCCTCAGCCCCAAGCAGAAGACGTGGAACTCGAAAGAGTTGCTGAGAAATTTTGGTAAGGTGGGGGAGAGGTGGACAGGGCGGGGGGAGAATACCAGGAGGAAGCGAGGGCCTTCTGCCTGAAGCGCCTGGAAAGAGATCTAGGGAACCAAGGCGCCTGAGCCTGGGGGCGGCTACAGCTCCCCGTGACCGCTCCGAGCAGGGCGTCAGACTCCCCGCCCGACAGGCTGACGGGGCCCGCCGCGAGGGCGGCGTGCAGGGCCGGCGAGCAGAAGGCCGCCGGGCTTCCGAGGGGCACGCCCGCCCCCAGCCCCTGGCGTCTGTTCCGGGCCTGCCGGCCGGCGGGCTACAAAGCACGCGGCCCGGCACCTCCCGCGGTCTCCAGCCGCAGACTTCGTGTCAGGGGGCTGAACGTCCGGGAAGCCGCGCTGCCTTCCGGGAACCTCGCCCCGGACCGACTGGACGGCTCCGGGAAGGACGGGGTGAGTCCGGCGGTCGTCCCGGCGGGCGCGGTGCCGGGGCGCGCGGGCTGCAGGGCGCAGCCGGGATCCGGGGCGGTGAGGGGGGAGCCACAGGCCCGTTTCCCGGAACTCAGGACCGGTTGGTTTCTTTTCCTCGGCCCCGAGGGTGCGGCCTCCCTCTCCCGCCGTGTAGGGGAGTGGACACGTGGGGACGGTGTAGGGGAGGGGACGCGTGGGGGTCGCCGTGGAGGGGCCTCCGGAAGCCGGCCCACTGCCCTGCACAGCCCCGCCGCGGGCAGTCAGTGCGGAAATGCCGGGAGCTGATCCCACGTCTTGATGGTTAATGCCCTCTTCCTTTTCCAGAGCCCGTTTTAGGCACAAGAGGAATAACTCTGTGTTAAAAGTCTCATCAGAAAAGGATGCTTGATGCCAGTTTTTGGAGGAGAGGGGGAAATGGCATCAGAATTTTTCATGGATTTATATTGTTACTAACCATTTTAAGATTTTTCACTTTTAAAATTAATGACTTTTACCCCTCATTGTTTTCCTGCAAGGAACCTATGAACATAACCTTATTAGGGATGTTAGCAGTTTTACATATTATAATTAGCACCTCAGTGTGCATCCTTAGCATCCATCTATCTATACACATAGGACCTTCTTTACAGCACAAATTCCTAGAAATTCACATTGGTGAGTAAAAGTGTATGTATTTATATTCCCTTTCATCCTTTTGATATCTTTATCCTATACTCAATAAGCCCTAAACAATTTTAGTTATTATAATTTTAATAGCTGATAGATGGGTCCCTATTTTATTGCAAGAATCCTGACTAGTCCTACTAATTTCCTCTTTCAAATGAACCTTGAGGATCATTTAGTTTCAATACCAGAATGTACCATTGAGAGTTTTACTGGAACTGCATTAAATTAGATTTATATTTGAAAAGGATTTCCAGGTTTGTAATTTTTAATCTCCCCAGCCAAAATAAGTAATAGTTCTCTCCATTTCTTGAGGCTTTGTTTTCCGTGGTTTTCTTCATACCACGTCATCACTTTTCCTGTCAAATGAATTCTTTTAAGTTGTTGCTTAACTTAAGATGAGTTGGGTATTTTCCCCATTATCTTTTGACTAGTTATTGCTGAAATATGGCTTTTTTGAATAAGAACTGGAGGCTGGAACTACGAAGCTGAAATCTTCAAGTTTTCCTGAGCAACACTTTCATATCTGCTCTGTCTCCAGTAGACCAGAGAAAGGCATAAAGTTCACTGCCCCCAGGAGTCCCCCAAAAATGGCCTTGAGTCTCTGCTTAGCAACTAGGAATAGCTGGGTAGCCTGAGACTCCTTGAATCTTTTTTAGGCATGCCCTAACACCTGTTACTTCCCTTCCTAGATCAATGTAATGCTAAGACAATAACAACAAAAAGTATCAATTAGTTGCTTATTTGGTTTCACTTCTAATTTTTTTACTCCGTTTTTAAGCCAGATTTGGTTCCAGGCCAAGGACTTTCTCCTAACTAGTACTACTACTCCTACCTGTTTCATTGAACTGTTGAGATTAACTTTGTTTAAAACTGTGTTGGAAACTGTTTCTGTGGCCCTGTACTTATTTAAATGCAACCTTGTCCCTAACTTAGTATCTTCATTTACAAAATTAAGATAACCACTGTGACCTCCTGGTTCCAAATCCCTTAGCCTGTATCTGGTAAATAGAGCGATTCATGGTCCTCGATGTTAGCATCATTCATTACTGAACCTAGTTGCTTTTGGTTGCATGTACAGCAAATATGATTCAAACTGGCTTAAGCAATAGAGACAGTTATTGGTTCTTGAAGCCTGTCATTTAGTAACGGGGTAGACCTCAGGATCAATTCGAACCAGTGGCTCAATGTTGTCATCAAGGACTTGGGTTCTTTTCTTTCCATTCTGCCATCTGTAGGTTAGCCTCATTCCACAGCTTTAGAATCAGAGTTCTATTCATATTCCAATAAAGACTGAGAGTTAGAAGCTGGCTTCCTGGGCTGTCTTAGAGGAGCCAGGAAGTTCCCCAGCAAACATTCCCCTCAAAGTAGCCCAGATGCCTAGTTTAGAACCAATCACTGTGATAAGCTATGAGGAATTGTCTGATGACTTAGATCAAGGTTTCTCAACCCCTGCACTAATGACATTTGGGGCTGGATAGTTCTTTGTTGGGAGCAGGGTCAGCCCTATGCATTGTAGCATCCTGACCTCTATCTGCTAGGTGTCAGGAACACCCACTCCACAGTTGTGGCAACCAAAACTGTCTCCAGATATTGCCAAAAGTTCCAGTGGTGGTGGTGGTGCAAAATCACCTTTAGTTTAGAACCTCTGGCTTAGAGACATCAAGCGTCACCCTTAGAACCAGGGATAGGGCCAGAGCCCCACAAACAGATTGCTGATTAAAGGAGGAACAGATTGTTACAGAAAATATGAAGGTAGTCCAAGTGGTACTACTGGTATGGAATCTGCCTGCCAATGCAGGAGAGGCAAGAGATGCAGGTTCCACCCCTCTGTTGGGAAGGTTCCCTGGAGTAGGAGATGGCAACCCACTCCAGCATTCTTGCCTGGAAAATCCCATGGACAGAGAAGCCTAGTGGGCTACAGTCCATGGGACCTCAGAGTAGGACATAACTGAGCACACACACAATGCATTAGAAAGCAGAGAAATGGATACTGTGTAGGCAACACGAATGTCTACCGCAACTCTTCTGAGCCTGGAAAATTTTTTAGTCTTTATGCAAATGCCTCTGAGGGACCAGCACTTATAACAAGAAGTCTTACTGATGCATCGGCCAGTGGAGAGGGTGAAGCAAATTTACAGAGTGCTAAAAACACAATAGAGAGGGAAGAAGGTGTGGACCATGGAGGCAGGCATGCTCAAGCATTGAAGAAAGAAACAGAAAAGTTTGAGATTAACAGAAGCCGGCTTCTATTACAGTTCTGAATGTCCTCAGCTGGCTGTGGCCAAGGTTGTAAACTGAGGCTTCAAAGGCAATCTTCAGTTGGCAAACAAAGTTTATTTGACCAACACAGTGTTGGACTGCATAGTTTTTAAAACATTTTTTGAATTGGTTGCAGGATTTTAAATTGAGAGATTAAGTATAAAAATCCAGATTTCTAACTGCTCTCTAAAAACTAGAAGATCTTCTACCACTGGGCCCTTTATCCTTGAAGAGCAGCAGCTGTTGACTTGACTAGGTAATCCTTACCTTCTTTAGACAAGATCTGAACATTTCAACCCACTGTCCTATGGTCACCCCTATACTTTGGCAGGATATGCTTGTTAAAATAGGCTGACCTGCTTTAACAAACTGACCCCAAAATATAATGATTCAAATGCAATAGCAGTTTATTCCTTGCTAACTTAACAGTCCATGACAGTCATTCCAGGTTTATGAGCAGCTCTCCTCCAAGCGATGCTTCAGGGATCCAGATTCTTCATTCCTGAGCTCCACCACACTCAGGGCTACATCCTCCTATACTACCAGCTGACAGTGTGTGGAGGAGACAAACCTGACTCAAACCCCTAGTAACACTTTATTGCTCATACCCCTTCGGTGAGAAATAGTCATATGGCCCCATCAAGCTGCAGGAAAGTTTGGGAGATGTAGTCCTAGCTGAGCCAATTTGTTGTTTATTCACCAAGTCATATTGGATTCTTTGTGACCCTGTGGACTGCAGCCTGCCAGGCTCCTCCATCCATGGGATTTTCCAGGCAAGAATACTGGAGTGGTTGCCATTTCCTCCTCCAGGGGATCTTCCCGACCCAGGGATCGAACCCACGGCTCCTGCCACATCTCCTGCATTGCAGGTAGATTCTTTACTGCTGAGCCACTGGGGAAGTCCCTGGCAAAGCCAGTACTTCCCAGCTAAAACTGGAAGCTTTTGGTGGATGCAAGCCATCTCTACCTTACATGAAAACAATAGGAAGACCTCTTCAGCCATTTAAATCACAGACACCCTTGATGTTCCCTTATCCCAGTAGTAAATATGAAAGAGGGTCCCAGGACTTACACAGATCCCATCAGTTTCTTCCAGGTATGGATCAGTTGAAGCAGATCATCTCCTTAGGCCAGCTTATCTACAACCAGTGTGGGGAGATGAAATACTGCCGGAAACAGTGCCGACGTCTAGGGGACCGAGTCCAGGGCCTGCTGCAGCCTCTGCAAATGCTCCAGGACCAAGGAGAGAGGAACCTGCCCTCTCAGATCACCACTGCACTGAGCCGTTTCCAGGCTGCCCTAGAGGAAGCTAAGGAGCAGATAGACAAGTTCAGCAATAAGTCCAATATCCAGAAGTTTCTAACAGCAGGGCATGACAGCATAGTCTTTGGTGGGGTGAACCAGAGGCTGAGCGATGTCTGGGAGGAGCTCTCTCTGCTGCTCCAGGTGGATCAGTGGAGGCACACTTCAAGCCTCAGCCCAGGAGCGTCCTGGCAACAGGAAGATCAACAGGATGCAGAGGAGGACAAGAAAGCTCTCCAAGGACTGAGTGGTGAGGATTTTTTTCAGTTGGGGGAATGCACATGCAGAGGTATTAGTCTCATTTTGGTTTACTGGAAAATCAGGAAGGTTGAAGAGGTTTTGGCAGGTATCTGTCGACGAGACTCAGAATTCCAGACGTCTGAGTGGAGTGGGGTGCCCGCCATGAGGCTACAGCCAGAGTGTGGATGTGTGATGCGACGACATGGGAGTGAAGGCTCGGGGCCAGTAACTCCGCAGACCCGGGGCAAGAGTGGAGGTGCGACTGCCGTCAGGAGACCACGTCAGAGGCTGTGCTCACGTGGCAGGGGCTTGGGTCAGAGTGGCCCGGGCTGGACTGAGCGGAGGGCAGGGCTCCAAGGGGATGAGACACGGGCTGGGCTGGAGGGGGAACGATGGACACAGATATGACTTTACACTTTTGCAGATCGTGGTGATGTTAATTCCAGATCCCTCCCTCTTATTAGGGGTGTGGGTGGAGGGAGAGGGGTTAAGGGGAGAGTTTCAATGAACCTTCCGGGCACTGGAACTCAGAGGGATAACCGTTCTCCCCCTTGATGTGGAAGATGGTGCCTCCTCAGTCAGGTGCGCCGGAGACTCTCCAGCATCACAAACTGGATACGGAAGAGACCTGTAGGCAAACGGTTTTTTGTTTGCTTGTTTTTTTGATGAGGAAGAGTGAGGCATTTTTAATTCCCTCAACCAAACACCTACCACTGAGGAAAACTGGAGTCAGGAATTGGGTTGAAACGAGGTTGAACGCATCGCAGCAGCTGATCCTGCCGAAGAGTGGGGTTGGTCCCTGGCCTTCCTCATCTTTAGCGTTCATTGGCACCTCGGTGTCATCAACTTGGAGGAAAGGCTATACTTCCTGCAATTGTGTGAAAACATTTTGACTCGGTAATACTTTCACATAGGACGAAATTCAGAAGGCACGAAAAGGACCCCGCAGGAGGTGGAAATCTGCCTCTCACCCTTGACATTAAAGTTCCACTCCCAGACACATGCTCTCTTACCAGTTTCTTGAATAGCCTTTTGGAGAGTCAAGTACATATTTTCTTTCTTGTTGTTGTACAATCAATAGCATATTAAGTACACTGTTCTCCTTGTTTTTCTCATCAAATAAGCTCATTAAATATTCTTCCATATAAATACCCATAGAGTTATCTAGTATTCCTTGGTTTATAGGGACCAGATATATTCAAGGAGCTCTCTATTGATGGACATTTAAATTGTGTCCAGTTTTCTACTATTGTTAATAGTTCTACAGTGAGTCTTTTTGTATGTATTTCAGGATCACCTTAGGGGAAATTCCTTGAAGTTGAGTTACTGAGTCTAATTGCTAGATCAAAAAGTATGGACATTTTAAAACTTTGATACAGGTTGCCAGATTAACTTCCACATAGGTTATAGAAATATTATGGCTACGAACCATGTATGTGTTTGTCTGATGAGATTTTCCTGGTTTGAGCACTGAAGGTCTCATATCCTCAGAGCTCCTCAGTCCTGAGAAAACTAGGATGGTTGGTCACCCTATCTAGTATAGGATACATTTTTAACATATTTCTGAATATATAAGTCAGGATAGATTTGATTATACCGTGGTTCAAAAAAAACCTCAGTGTCTTAGAGAAGGAAATGTCTTTTTCTCATTCAGAGAAAGTCCAGGAGATGCTCAGGTAACTGTCATCCTCCCGGATGTTTCAGTATTGTGGCACTTTCTTGTTGACACAGACTTCCCTGAAAAGTTCTTTCACTTCATTTTTTGGCCAAAGCAAGGCATGCAGTCATGCATCAGGGCACTTCCTGTCTGCTTAGAAGTGGAGAGCCAGATATTTGTGAACAGCAATCATTCCTACTGTGGCGAACATGAGAGATGAGAAAAGGGTATCTCAGTGTACTTTTACTGAGCGCTTCTGTTTTTGAGTGTTTGCTGCTGTTTTTCTTGCAGAGAAAGAAACTGTAAAAACTTTATTGAGGCAACTGGACAACATGAAGGAAACCATCGAAGCCGTGAGGAACTGTGAGTTGTCATGTGCCCTGCTGCTTCTGGCTGCCCCAAACTAGAAATCCTGAGTTTGTTAGGAACTTCAGGCTCCCCCACCCCACTCTGGTCCTTTTTCTGGGCTGGATGGCTGCAAGCAGCCCACAGGTTTTGGGGATGTGTTCATGGCTGGCCCAGGCTTTTGTGCATGGGGTTGTGTTTGAAGAGGGTTTCTTGACCAGCAAGATATCTTCCAGCACCTGTCAAAGTACTGACAACTTCCTCTCTCTCTCTCTATCTTTTTTTTTCCTTGTGGCTTGTGGATCTTAGTTCCCTGACCAGCAATTGAACCCATGCCTTCTGCAGTAGAAGCTCAGAATCATAACCACTGGACTTCCGGGGAAATCCCCTGATGACTTCCTCTAGATAGCATCAAAGCTTCAATTCATTTCCTGAATTTCCAAGAAGAAATTCAAAATCCGATACGTGTATATGTATGACTGAGTCCCTTTGCTGTACCTGTGAAACTATCACAACATTGTTTGTTAATCACCTATACCTAATCAGCTATACGAAATTAAAAGTTTTCAAAAATTAAAAAAAAAAAAAGAAATTCAAATAAAATCAAAAATGCTTATCCATTCTACACATCTGTGAGTCTCTGCTTTATGCTAGAGCCTATGTGTAGAGGAAACTAAGATACAGAGAAAAACTGCCTTCTGAAAGTTCCCGGCCATGGCACAGAGTAAGGGAGAGGAAAGACGCAGAACAGTGGGGTTACTGAGCTTAAACTGTGTATCTGCCTGTTAGGACTGAACTCACTAGACAAGGTGTCAAACGCCAAGGCACCAAGCTGTTGTGCAGTAGGAGGAGATGAGAGAGATGGATTGAGATGGGGCGTAGGCTGGAGAAGGCAGGATCCGAAGAAGAGGGGAGAGAAGTACGTGAGACATTTCTGTTACCATCAGCTATGTCTCTACCGATCACTCAGAGGCACTGGGACATCTCTCCTGGGAGGAGGCAATCAGAAGCTCCAGGCAGACCCAGCTTTGGTTCACTAGGTGGGGCTTCCCCCTCAAGCGTTGCTAAGATTCCTCTTCCCTCATAACACACCCTCCTCAGCTATTGACTCTTTATTACCTTCTGTCCTAGGGATGAGGTCAGATTCACAGAAACCCAAGAAGGGGTTCCCACAAGATCAAATCAAGGAGATTAAGAAGGAGGAGCTTCCAGAAGCCGATTGGATCCTACTAAAGGAAAATAAATCCAGCACACTTTATAAAGGAAAATACCACGAATCTCCAGTGGCCATAAAAGTATTCAAGAACTCCCAGGCCCAAGGCATTGGGTGAGTTGTTTTGTATGGTTCTGTCCCCTAGTTACTTCCTGTCTGTAACTCCTCAAGGAGAGGGGCAGACTGTCTCCATGTTTTGATAGGGGGAACTCAGACCCCAGAGGGTTAAATATTTGCTCTCTGTTATTAAGGAACACAGTCTAGACTTGAAGGTATGTCTTCCAAAGTCAATTCTAGAAACGTCTCTTGTTTATTCATGTATTTAGATATTTTTAAAGGCAGATTCCCTTTCATTCCTGTTTCTTGCTTTCCCATCCCTTTCACAGACGATAAATTATTTTGTTTGTATGTGTTCTTGCAAAATGTTTGCTGTTATTATATGTGTGAGGTTTTTTTTTAATGTGTGCATTTTAAATGTTCACAGACGGTAGTGTGACATGTCTGCCGCCTGCTATTCTTACCCTTCTCACTCAGCGTCGTGAAACTTGTACTATGCTTGTAGTCCTTTCCTTCTGACTGCTATCCATGGTGGAAATCCACATTTTGCCTCTTTTTCCAGTGATGGAACACAACCTACTTCTAACTTTTGCCCATCAAAAATAATGCTGCCATAGGTATCCCTTTATGGCCCTGTATGGGAATTTCTTGGGGCTGTATTGCTAGGAGAGGAACTGATGTATTATAGGGTATGCATATATTAAGTTGACTAAGAATTACCAGGTGACTCTAGAACAGGTTGTATACGTCTTACCCTCACCCCTGGGAGATGCTGATAATCCCTCAAGTGAAAGTGAAGTCGCTCAGTCGTGCCTGACTCTTTGTGACCCCATGGATTGTAGCCTACCAGGCTCCACAGTCCATGGGATTCTCCAGGCAAGAATACTGGAGTGGGTTGCCATTTCCTTCTCCAGGGGATCTTCCCGACCCAGGGATCGAACCTGGGTCTCCCGCACTGAGGGCGGGCACCTTACCGTCTGAGCCACAGGGAAAGGCCGATGATCCTTCAAGCCCCGTGCATACAGACGGTCCCTACACTGAAGGTTTTCTGAAGGATCTCCCCATCCTGAAATCCTATTTTCCCTTTTTATTCTCATAGAATAGTGAGGCATACTTTCAATAATGAAATCAGAACCATGAAGAAGTTTGACTCCCCCAACATCCTGCGCATGTTTGGGATTTGCGTTGATGAAGCAGGTAAGGGTGCCTCTAGGCCTGGGCATGCTCACTCTGGTCTGTCATATATCTCTGTGCTTTCCTGCATTGTTTCACTACAGCAGCTCAAAGGATGGCATCTGCACGGTGCTTTTATTATTGACATTCATTTCCTCACATCCCACGATGCAGGTTCTCATCTTCTTTCAGGAGAAGAGGCCTGAAGTTGGCTTCAGCCTGAGGGCTGGTTTGCACTAATGCAACCACATCTCTTCCTGCTGATTCCCTGGGAACCAAGGAGATACTTGTTCACATGCTGACCTGGGTGATGAGAGTATTTTGTTGCAATAAAACATTGCAAAGCTGACTGACCCAAATAAGGAATCTAACCTTGATCATTAGTGTAGAGGGAATCTAAAAGCTAAATTAACCTGCCCTTTACCAAGAGCTTCGTTTGTCAGGTTCATTTTCTTTTTTGTTTTTTTTTAAATGTGGCTGCATTTCCTCTCACAGTGTGGCCTCTCCTGCTGTTTATGTTTTGCTGCTTTTGCCTACAGAGGGCACAGAGCAGCTCCCTTCTTAGCCCCTCTGGAAGTTTCTGCACAGGCTCAGGTGACCTGACTTTGGAGCACAGAATCCCAGGCTAAAAGAAAACTTCTAGTAACATTTATCCTCTTGGGTGACAGCAAGGTGACTGACTCACTTTGTGTACGTCAGTTCTTACACGTCTCATGGCCCTGCCCTGAGGTCTCAGCTCCCTGTCTGAGCTCCCCTACTCAACATAGTCTTTCAACTTCCCATGAGCACTGTCTGGACACAGCAGACCCTGCCCTCTTGGGTTGTAGTGTTGAGTCGGGGAGTCAGTTACTCAAATAACTAGGGGAAGTGTAGAGTTCTGACATGCCAAATGCCACAGAGAGGAGATATGGGGACTCTGTGGGTACTGGACTCATTCAAGGAGTCAAACCATGTGAGACGGGGACGGAGAAGCACAGCAGAGCTGCGTCTGTCTCTTAGAGAGAGGGTGGGACGGGCTACAGAGAGCAGGACCTCTGAGCAGGATGCATCTTCACAGCAATCGGCTCTTTTCCATCAGTGATGCCCCCTCAGTTATCCATCGTCATGGAGTACTGTGAGCTTGGGACCCTGAGGGAGCTGCTGGATCGGGAAAAGGACCTCAACCTGGCCAAGCGCATCATCCTGACCCTGGGGGCAGCCAGAGGCTTGTACAGGTACCAGCGTGGGCAGAGGGCTCCCAGAGGGAGAGGATGAGTCTGCCTCCACTTGACCCAGAGACAAGCAGAGAACAGACTGGAAGCCTCCTTGAGCAAATCACCAAATTTAGCAAATAAAAATACAAGAGGTCCAGTTAAACTTGAATTTCAGGTAAGCAATAAACAATTTTAGTACAATGTAAGTATGTTCCAAATATGACACCAGATATACTTTTATTGAAATTTCAGATATACAGAATTCCATATAAACCCTATACATTTTTAGTACTTTCTTTTTTTAAAAGTATTGATTTTTCAAAATTCAAAATCATCTGGATGTTTTATATTTTATCCACCAACTCTACCTACTCTCGCATATAATCTATGGTTCCTTTAGCCCAAACCCCCCCAAAAGTCAGTCACTAACAGGCCACATATGTAGTTATTACCATATTCACAGTAATGCCAAGATTATTTATTTAATATTTTCCTTTCGATTAGCTCACTTTGTAAAAAAAAAAGAAAACACCTAAATAAGTTAGGAAAAAACAGGGGACATTTTCTATTACTACCATAAATTAGAGACCAGAATCACTTAGCACAAATAGGTGACCACAAATAAAACCAAAACAATGTCATTAAATTCTGGTTAAACGTCTCTGCCTAGCAAAAGATCTGCAATTCAGACCAGTATTATCTTTTCGCAGAGGAGATGTTAGCAGATTTAGAGAAGTGTCAAAGACATCCAGAACCAAACTGAGACTTTCTTCTTGACATAATCAGAAAGATTAGAATTAAAAGAAGAATACCTTTCTTACTATATCACCTTGCATACCACTTATCCCATACTTTGGGGAATACTTCCTTAGCTGTTTCTTGGAAATCATACAGTTTATTCCTTCTCAACTTTGTACACTAGTGGGTTTTGTGAGAAGGAGTTTCGGACTGTAGGGGACACTGTCAATGCCTATCCAGAGGACCGCTGATCCTTCTTACCTGATCTGCACTCTTACCCACCACTCAGCACACTTTGCTGCTAACAGCTCATCACCGCCATCTGTAGAGGAACATCTATGGATGCTTGCACGCCTAGGCCCTGAGAGCTGAAAACGCCCAGGAACTTTACAGCCCCTGCCCCTGCCCCTGTTTCTCTCCTCCCCTCCCTCACCCCAACTTGTAGTCACTCAACACCCAGTGTGGGTACAAAAGTCCAGGTCCTTTGCTTCGTGCAGAACAAACCCTGAGGGGTAGTCATTCTCCAGAGGTCCCCATGGGATTAGGCTGAGCCTGGAACTTCACCTGAAGTCACGCCCTTGCTTGATTTCTCCTCTTTCTCTGCCCTGCTTCCACACCTCCCTCACTGGTTTCCTGGACTATCATCTCTTTTAAAGTTTTACTCACTGATTTATCTTTAGCTGCTCTGGGTCTTCGTCGCTGCACAGGCTTTCTCCAGCTGTGGAGCGCGGGGGCCATTCTCCAGTTGTGAAGCCCAGGCTTCTCACTGCGGTGGTTTCTCTCGTTGCAGAGCTCAAGCTTCAGTAGTTGTGGCATGAGAGCTTAATTGCTAGAAATACCTTCCTAATCAGTCACTTGTACGGTCCATGCTCATGATCTGCTTCTGGGAGAATCCAACCTGAGGCAGACTCTGTAATAGAAGTCCAAAATGGGAGGCAGGAGCTCCATTCATCCGAAGAACTTAGGCAGTTTCTTTACCACTAGCACCACTTGGGAAGTCCTCACCACTTACTGAGTTGGTGGAGACCCCAGCTTTCCATTCTGTTTCAAGCAGAAGGGCCCTAGATATGGCCCAACCATCCAGCCATGGCTCAGCCCTTTGCTCCGCTCAGCACTTCCCAGGCAGAGCCCCACAGAAGCATGCAGCACACAGTTGTCAGATCTCACCTCTGCATCCTGGTTTTTCCACTAACCCATGGATACCTATGCAAGAAGAAGGCTTGGTACTGACCAACCTCATTATCCTGGTAGTGACTGTCATGCCTTTCAAGAAAGCCTGTGCAGGGGCTTCCCTGGTGGCTCAGTGGTAGAGAATCCGTCTGCCAATGCAGGCGATACGGGTTTGGCCCCTGGTCCAGGAAGATTCCATATGCTGCAGAGCTACTGAGCCCATGGGCCACAACTACCTAACCTCTGTTCTAGAGCCCGGGAGCTGCCACTACTGAGCTCACATGCTCCAACTACTGAAGCCCGCATGTGTCTGGAGACCACGCTCCGCAACGAGAGAAGCCACTGCAATGAGAAGCCCAAAACTAGAGAGGAGCACTGTGACTAGAGAGTGGCCTCAACTCTCCGCCACTAGAGAAAAGCCCACACAGCAACAGAGACCCTGCGCAGCCAAAAATGAAATAAATAAAAAAAATTTTTTTTAAAAGAAAGAAAGTCTGTGCGAAGGTCACTAACATACCCTGCCTTTGGTCACGTCAGGCTGCACCATTCGGAAACACCCTCAGAACTCCACAGGAACATCAGCAGCAGGAGCTTCCTGGTGACTAAAGACTACAGCGTGAAGGTGAGTGTGGCCTTGCAGGCACCCTCTGAGTTGACCCATGTGACTGTTTGGTGCTGGGAGAGGCGTGCGTGTTTCCCTGAAAGCCTGTGCCTGCTGGTTTCTCTGCCTTCGCCGTGGAACTGAGCTCTGCGCTTCCTATGCCTGGACAGCGCCCCCCATGCCCCCACTGAACAGACTCAATCCTCCCTGCCTTTCTGATGCTCGTCTCCACCACTGTCCACCCAGCAGGGGCGGGTCCCATGCCTGGACCGCGCCCCCCACACCCCCACTGGACAGACTCAATCCTCCCTGCCCTTCTGATGCTCGTCTCCCCCACTGTCCTCCCAGCAGGGGCGGGCTAAGAGCCCTCGCCTCTTAGATGCCTGGACACCGCTTCAGTGTCCCTGCAACACCCATGAGGGCGTCGTCTTAGGTCCAAGGAGGCATCCAGACTCACAGACTGGCCGTGGCCCGCACGTGGCACCTGGAGGCAATCAGAAGGGTATTGTGCAGGAAACAGCTTGCCACCTAGGCAGCATCAAATCCTGCCATCAAATGGGAGCCCCCGAAATCCTCCAGGAGATAATCTCCTCACCCTCACCCCAAGTGCGACAGAAAGAGGCTCCGCTCCGCAGGTGCAGGAGAAGCTTAGAAGCCTCACGACTCACAGGAGTCAATATTCTTTTTTTTCAAACTGGAGGAGTTTGTGTGTGTGTGTGTGTGTGTGTGTGTGGTATCACTGCGTTTTTTATTTATTTATGGCTGTACTGGGTCTTCGTTGTTTTGCAAGAGCTTTCTCTAGTTGCAGCGAGCGAGGGCTTCCCGTTGCAGAGGCTTCCATGTTGTGGAGAACAGGCCCTAGGCACTCGAGCTGCAGTCGTTGCAGCCTGCGGGCCCTAGGGTACACTGGCTTCAGTAGTTGTGGCTCACGGGCTCAGTTGCTCTGTAACACATGGGATCTTCCTGGACCAAGCATCAAACTTGTGTCCCATGCATTCTTATCCACTGTGGATTCTGATCCACTGGGCCACCAGGGAAGTCCTCGATATTCTTTTTTATAACAACTCTGTAGGCATGCCTTCCAGCATCCCCACAAGGGGCATGCCAGGTATGTGTCACCACATAACCAGCATCCCTATAGCTCTTCATAGTCCCCACCACTCCGACCTCCCATCCATATATGACTTACTAATCACTGGTCATTTATTAATCAGCAGCAATATGTATTACTTAGGAGCATAAGTAGCAGCCTGTTTTTGACAGGTTCCCAGGGGAATAGAACTAAAAAGTTCACTGACATTCAGATTGTCCTGTGGATGAGGAAAAGGGTTTTGTTACCCCATGTCCACAGTTTCCAAATGCTAAAAGAATATATTCTTTGTCATCTGTAGATAGCTTTCTCTGAATATCAAGAGACAGGTCTTTTCTTCTCTTCAGATGTCTTTCCCCACCACTCAGTTCAATTTAGTTCAGTCACTCAGTCATATCCAACTCTTTGTGACCCCAAGGACTGCAGCACGCCAGGCTTCCCTGTCCATCAGCAACTCCTGGAGCTTGCTCAAACTCATGTCCATTGAGTCAGTGATGCCATCCAACCATCTCATCCTCTGTCATTTCCTCCTGCCTTCAATCTTTTCCAGCATCAGGGTCTTTTCCAATGAGTCAGCTCTTCTCATCAGGTGGCCAAAGTATTGGAGCTTCAGTTTCAGCATCAGTCCTTCCAATGACTATTCAGGACTGATTTCCTTTAGGATGGACTGGTTGGATCTCCCCGCCATTGGTGTAATATAAGTAAGTGTTCCCAAAGCACGGAGTCTATGCCACAATCTTGGTGCTCATCACGTGTGACTGTAACATGTGCTATTCAGCTCCTCACCCCTGGTGGTTAGCATGGAGCCAGATGTCAGAGGATGTCAGCGCTCCCTGAACTTGTGACTAAAAGAGGGAGGAGCCACGTAAGCATCTAATTCTGGCCGCTAGCTTTGGCTCCCTGGCTGCATTTGGCCCAGACAGCCCTCTGCACACAAGTGGTGCTGATGACAGATGTACACGGAGCAAGAACACACGTGTTCTTGTGCTGCGCCTTCTTTAAGAGCATGGCATTGGCCACATAGGGTCAGACACGACAGAGAGGATCCCCCGTGTTGTTGGAGGTTTTTTGTTTCTTTGATTTTGTTTTGTCTGCCTCCAAGAGAAAACGAGCCATTGGTAGCTCCAGGCACCCCTGTCCATCCTAACACAGTGGAGTTGTTATCAACTGAGGAAGCCCTGTACATATCTAATGTAGTAATATTAGAATGACTACAGCATGCCAAGTCTTATGCGGCGGTGAGCCACAACTGCTGAAGCCCGCCTGCTGCAACTCCTGAAGCCCATGCGCCTGGAGCCTGTGCTCCCAACAGGAGAAGCTACCACAGTGAGAAGCCCGAAACTGGAGAGTAGCCGCCCGCTATTAGAGATTAGCACCGCAACTAGAGAGTAGCCCCATTCTTTGCAGCTAGAGAAAGTCCACACGCGGCAACCAAGACCCCGCACAGCCAAAAATCAGTCAATTAATTAATTTTTAAAAAACATACCGGGATTTCCCTGGTGGCCCAGTGGCAAAGACTCCATGCTGTCAGATCAGGAGTCCTGGGTTCGATCCCTGGTCAGGGAACTAGTTCCCACGTGCCGAAGTTAAGACCCGGTAGAGCCAAATAAATAAATAAATGTTTAAAAATAAATAAATAAATAAATAAAAATAAAAAACATACCAAGTTTTACAGGTGCTTGACAACCATCACTTCAAGTAATCCTCACTGTCTGATTTTTACAGAGAAGAAACCTCTTCTCGTTTCTCTCGGTCAATGCACCATAATAGATTGAACCCGGGATGCAGCCAGGAGAGGAGCCACGTGGCCAGGAGACCTCACTGGAAACATCCTGAAGGAAAAAGACCATCCCCTGACGGTCACATGTAGCACCAGTCCCTGCCCTCTACTTCCCGCCCGAGATCATGCCATTTCCTTCTGCCTCTGAGTCGCCTCTCTCTCTAGCTTGCAGGATTTGAGTTGAGCAAAACACAGACTTCCATCAGCCGACAAACTGGGGGAAAAGAAGCAGAGAGAGTCAATTCTGCCGCGTACATCTCTCCCCAGAGGTTGGAAAATGTGTATAGTAAATACGACATAAAAGCTGAAATATACAGGTACGTTCATGTTCCCATGCCAATTCTCAGATGAACCTGACAAGAAAGTCCCAGTCAAATGCTGTTAGGGAGGAGCATCTGTGGAATGTAATTGATGGTAATGAGAAAGTTCACTGTGGGGAGTTCCTGGTGGGCTAGTGGTCAGGATTCAGTACTTCCACTTCATGGCCTGGGTTTAATCCCTGGTTGGGGAGACTGAGATCCTACAAGCTCACAGTGCAAAAGAAAACAAAAAAGAAAATTCTCTGTGTTTTCTGGAAATGGCTCCAGGGGCATGGAAAAAGGGAAACTTGTTATCACTGCTCATTTTCCTGCTTCTCTTTTAGCTTTGGAATTGTTCTCTGGGAGATCACCACTGGGAAGAGCCCATTTGAAGGTAACTCGTGTGAAAGCTGACTCAGATGGTAGACTAGAGTTACACAGCAGTGCTGTCCTGGACCCTTTCTTCTTCAATGTGGGCACTGCCTGTGCTGCTCAGTGGGGTCACTGGAAGCTCCTGTGTCTCCAGTTCTCAGAGTCCCTAGTTCTGATGCCAGCCGGCAGCATCCAGAGGGATGTGTGGGTGCCAGAGAAACCTTTAAGCCTCCCGTCATATCATTTCCACGCCAGGTTGTGATTCCAAGAAGATCTACCAGCTGGTGGCTGAGTCCCGGCACCGGGAGCCAGTGGGTGAAGATTGCCCTTCACAGTTGCAGGAGATCATTGATGATTGCCGTGCCTATGAACCCTCCAGGAGGCCCTCTGTTAAAGGTAGGGCTCTTTCTGGTCTAAAGAGCATGGACCACATGTGTTACTTAACATTTGTGAAAGATTTTCTTTGTGTATCACGACCAGGGGTGGTTTTGCCCTTCGGGGGACACTGACAATGTCTAAAGACATTTTTGGCAGTTACAGCTCAGGGGAGGTGAGGTGGCATGGACATGTCCACTGGTATCTGGTGGACAGAAGCTACTCAGCATCCTAGGACTCACAGGACAACCCCTACAACAACGATTATCTGGCTCAGATTATCAGTAGCACTGGAGTTCAGAAACCCTGGCCGAATGGCATTGTTTAGTCTAAAGTGGGTTGGGAAGGCAGATTATTCCAGCCTATACTCTTTCTGTAGCTCAGAGGAGTAGCATATTGGGCATCTAACGACCTGGGAAGTTCATCTTTCAGTGTCATATCAGTGCCATTTTAGTTCTCTGATTCCTAAAATGTCGATGTTCACTCTTGCCATCTCCTGTTTGACCACTTCCAATTTACCTTGATTCATGGACCTAACATTCCAGGTTCCTATGTGCAGGGGTTAATAATCAGCCACCTGTTGCTCTGGCTAAGCCATGAGAAAATCACCATGGGAAGAGAATAAAAGCATAATATAGCAATACAGCATAACACAAATGAAAGTACATTGGGTTGATCAGTTGGGGTTGTCATTCCCTGCTAAGCTAAGGAAAAACATAGTGTGGACCTTGGAACACCGGGTCAGCACAAGTTCAGAACACAGCTTGTGCACACACTAAGATGTTTTCCCAAGGCATATGTGGGTCTATGACCTCCAGCTCGGTGATAGCCCTTGTACAAGAAAATAACAGAGATAGTTTAAAGTAATCAATAAAATGGGAGATGTGACCGGGGACACAGGAGGCTGACTTCATCATAGCACAACAGATCCTTTCTGCTTGCCGAGACACTCAATAAAAGTGATGTGGCTCCATGGAACAGGGCTTCTGGCCCAAGAGGTTTTGAGTCTCCCAGCCCCATCTTTAAAACTTTAGTTCTGTCTCTAATTTCTTTTTCCCAAACTCTGCGTCAGCCACTTTCGAGCCTTACCCACTGTGCTGGCCACAACACCTATGCCACATTTCTTTACAGCATAGGACTTTTACTTCCATCACCAATCATGTCTACAACTGAGTGTTATTTTTGCTTTGGCTCCATCTCTTCCTTCTTTTTGGAGTTATTTCTCCACTGATCTCCAGTAGCATATTGGGCACCTACCGACCTGGGGAGTTCATCTTTCAGTGTCCTATCTTTTTGCCTCTTCATGCAGTTCATGGGGTTCTCAAGGCAAGAATACTGAAGTGGTTTGCCATTCTCTTCTCCAGTGAACCACATTCTGTCAGACCTCTCCACCATGACCCGACCGTCTTGGGTGGCCCCACACGGCATGGCTTAGTTTCATTGAGTTATAATGATTTCTGTTTGTTTCCGAGGCAAACCATTCAATACTACAGAATGCCAAGACTTTCCCCAACCTGTAATGCTGAAGAAGCTGAAGTTGAACGGTTCTGTGAAGACCTACAAGACCTTCTAGAACTAACACCCAAAAAAGATGCCCTTTTCATCATAGGGGACTGGAATGCAACAGTTGGAAATCAAGAAACACCTGGAGTAACAGGCAAATTTGGCCTTGGAGTACCGAATGAAGCAGGGCAAAGGCTAATAGAGTTTTGCCAAGAGAACACACTGATCATAGCAAACACCCTCTTCCAACTACACAAGGGAAGACTCATAATACCGAAATCGGATTGATTAAATTCTTTGCAGCCAAAGATGGAGAAGCTCTATACAGTCAGCAAAAACAAGACCAGGAGCTGACGGTAGCTCAGATCATAAACTACTTATTGCAAAATTCAGACTTAAATTGAGGAAAGTAGGGAAAACCACTAGACCATACAGGTATGACGTAAATCAAATACCTTACAGTTATACAGTGGAAGTGAGAAATAGATTCAAGGGATTAGATCTGATAGACAGAGTGCCTGAAGAACTATGGATGAAGGTTCATGACATTGTACAGGAGGCAGTGATTCAGACCATCCCCAAGAAAAAGAAATGCAAAAAGGCAAAATGACAAAATGGTTGTCTGAGGAGGCCTTACAAATAGCTGAGAAAAGAAGAGAAGCAAAAGGCAAAGGAGAAAAGGAAAGATATACCCATTTGAATACAGAGTTCCAAAGAATAGTGAGGGGAGATAAGAAAGCCGTCCTCAGTGAACAATGCAAAGAAATAGAGGAAAACAATAGAATGGGAAAGGCTAGAGATCTCTTCAAGAAAGTTAGAGATACCAAGGGAACATTTCATGCAAAGATGGGCACAATAAAGGACAGAAGTGGTATAGACCTAACAGAAGCAGAAGATATTAAGAAGAGGTGGCAAGAATACACAGAAGAATTGTACAAAAAAGATCTTCATGATCCAGATAACCATGATGGTGTGATCACTCATCTAGAGCCAGACATCCTGGAATGTGAAGTCAAGTGGTCCTTAGGAAGCATCACTACGAACAAAGCTAGTGGAGGTGATAGAATTCCAGTTGAGCTATTTCAAATCCTAAAAGATGATGATGTGAAAGTGCTGCACTCAGTATGCCAGCAAATTTGGAAAACTCATCAGTGTCCACAGGACTGGAAAAGGTCAGTTTTCATTCCAATCCCAAAGAAAGTCAATGCCAAAGAATGATCAAACTACTGCACACTTGCACTCATCTCACATGCTGGCAAAGTAATGCTCAGAATTCTCCAAGCCAGGCTTCAACAGTATGTGAACCGTGAACTTCCAGATGTTCAAGCTGGTTTTAGAAAAGGCAGAGGAACCAGAGATCAAATTGCCAACATCCAATGGATCATCGAAAAAGCAAGAGAGTTCCAGAAAAACATCTACTTCTGCTTTATTGACTATGCCAAAGCCTTTGACTGTGTGGATCACAACAAACTGTGGAAAATTCTGAAAGAGATGGGAATACCAGACCACCTGACATACCTCCTGAGAAATCTGTATGCAGGTCAAGAAGTTAGAACTGGACATGGAACAACAAACTGGTTCCAAATCAAGAAAGGAGTACGTCAGGGCTGTATATTGTCACCCTGCTTATTTAACTTATATGCAGAATACATCATGTGAAATGCCAGACTGTATGAAGCACAAACTGGAATCAAGATTGCCAGGAGAAATATCGATAACCTCAGATACGCAGATGACACAACCTTTATGGCAGAAAGTGAAGAGGAACTAAAGAGTCTCCTATTGAAAGGGAAAGAGGAGAGTGAAAAAGTTGGCTTAAAACTCAGCATTTAGAAAACTAGGATATGGCATCTGGTCCCATCACTTCATGGCAAATAGATGGGGAAACAGTGGTTGACTTTATTTTGGGGGGCTCCAAAATCACTGCAGATGGTGACTGCAGCCATGATATTAAAAGACTCTTCTTGCTCCTTGGAAGAAAAAGTATGACAAACCTAGACTGCATATTAAAAAGCAGAGACATTACTTTGCTGACAAAAGTCAAAGCTGCAGTTTTTCCAGTAATCAGATACAGATGTGAGAGTTGGGACAGAAAGAAAGCTGAGTGCCAAAGAATTGATGCTTTTGAACTGTGGTGTTGGAGAAGACTCTTGAGAGTCCCTTGGACAGCAAGGAGATCCAACCAGTCCCTCCTAAAGGAGATCAGCCCTGAATATTCATTGGAGGGGCTGATGCTGAAGCTCCAATTCTTTGGCCACCTGATGCGAAGAACTGACTCATTGGAAAAGATCCTGATGCTGAGAAAGATTGAAAGCAGGAGAAGGGGATGACAGGGGATGAGATGGTTGGATGACATCACCAACTCGATGGACATGAGTTTGAGTAAGCTCCGGGGAGATGGTGATGGACAGGGAAGCCTGGTGTGCTGTAGTCCATGAGGTCGCAAAGAGTCGGACAAGACTGAGGGACTGAACTGATACTCTTTCTCTCCCTTTCTTCCTTTTCTTTTCTTTTATCAACACCCTGGGGTAAATTCCTTTACTCAGATTTTTATTTCACCATGTTATCAGCTGCTTCTCCGTAGTTTCCCTACACCATCTCCCTCGATGGGAATGTCTCCCTCCCCTACTCTAGATCCAGATCTCTCAGGCTTTCCACGAAGCTCCAGATACAAGAGAACTTGATTCACATGCAATATATCTAGATACTGGGGAAGTGTTTCCACTGAAGTTGCTACAGTGTTCAAAAATACAAAATCATGTTTTTCTTATCTTTATTGTGATATGTATCATAGTACAGCAATGATTAAATATATATGTGCATTTTTTTTAATTGAAGAAAAAGAACATCACAAATCCACTCCTGGTTAAAGACTTGAACGTTACCACTAACTCAGAAACCACCTCCTTGTCCCTTGCTTTCACATTCCTCTCCCCTCCTCCAGGAGGAGCCACTATGCTGACTTCCTGGTAAAAGTTTGTCTATTGTTTTATAACCAAGGTACACTAAATTATGGGCTTTCCTGTGGCTCAGCGGTAAAAAATCTGCCTGCAATGCGGGAGCCCCAGGAGATGCAAGTTTGATCCCTGGGTTGGGAAGATCCCCTGGAGGAGGAACTGGCAACCCACTCCTGTATGCTTGCCTGGAAAACCATGGACAGAGGAGCCTGGTGGGCTACAGTCCATAGGGTCACAAAGAGTCAGACACAACTGAAGTGACTTAGCACAAATGTATAAGGACTTTTTGTAAGTGGTATCATGCTATATTCTACCACAACTTTCTTCAGTTGATCAGTTAGTATGAAGAAATGATTTGAAATTCATCCATGCCAATGTGATGGTTTCAACTCATTCTTTTTCACTGCTGTATAGTAGGTCACTTAGATAACTATGCACCTTACTTACCCCTTCCTCTATCTATGGATAAAAATCGTCCTTTTAAGAACCTCACCCTTAAATATTCTTGTGCATGTATCCTGAGACACACAAGTGAGAATATCCTGAGTTAGAGACCTGGGGGTGAAGTGTATTAATAAATAAAGATTGAATGCCTTGAGAGAGAGAACTAAAAAGATAGGCACCCAGGCTTTGGGGGCAGTCCCCCCCAAGGACAGCACTACTATTTACAGAAATCTCTGGCATGAAGACTGTCCTTCAAGGCCTTTTCGTTGGTGGTCCATTGGGAATCACTCTTAACAGTCATGTAAGACAGGGTATCTCATCCCTCCCCTTCCTTTGCCCCCATCCCTACCTTTTGGAATGAAAATCTGTTTTGCCGAAAGTTTTACTTTTCTTTTAAGTTCAAAAGATTCATTAACAAAAGAAACCATTTGTTGCACACACAATAAACAATTTCAATATTTAATAGAGGATTGATTGACTTCATTTCAATATATAGTCATTAAAATAAGAGAAAAACAACAGAGAAACGTAACAGCACACACATCACCAAATTGAGCCAAACAACCTCCAGGCTTCAAGTGCTGGGAAGTCCCTCGTTAATAGCAGTCTGGAGTCCCAGTTGGGAAGGGGTCCCCAACAGTGTGTCTAACCCAGGGATGAGACTTCAAATTGCAGCTTGGGGAGCTCCTGCTTACAATCCCAGGCTGCCAGCTGATATGAGCATCAGTCTGCAAGCAAAAATGCAGTGATGGTTTTTCTTTAACTTTTACAATGCTGTTTGTTTCACCTCGTGAGTCGCAAGATTTTCTGGAACCCCAGGGAGCAGGCCAGGCCTCCAAGGGCTCAAGGAAGTCCAAGACCCATTCCCTCTCTATTCTAACGTGCCACTTGGCTTCCTGGTAACAATTGGTGTGTTTGCAAGCAGGCACGTAGTCCAGGCAGGGTCAGAAGTCAGTCTGTGGCCTGCTTTCCTGCTTCTGAAGCCTGAACAAGACTACTTCCATTTTAATTTCCCTAACAAAATCAAAACCTTGGCCTAGCTTCTACCTGAAACTTTGTCTTTGCCCTCACAGCACAGAAGAGCAGACTCAGTGGTGCTTCCTAAAGAATTATCCTTCAGGGTGGATGAGAAGCTGACAGTATTTTCTACAGTACCTTCCTCTCCTTCAAATTCTCCTTTGTCTTCTTCCTCCTCTTTCCAGGCTCCCTTAAACCCAGGTCCTCCTGGTATTAGAGAATCTAATACCTGAGACTAATTCACACTAAGATGTGAGCTTACATTTCCCACAAGCTAGTTGTATTTTAAAAGTTGTCCAAGTAAAATTACAAAAATAAAATAAAAATAAACTAACAAAAATTGTCCAAGTGAGAGGGAACATCACATTCCAAAGGCATGAATGCTGATGGTGTTTTAGACTCCAGTCAGACCAAGGGGAGTGCAGTTTCTACACTGTCTTAGAGTATGGAAATGTCTTTGTTTCTAACGTGACTGTAAGTTGCTGAGCTTGTCTAACTTTCTGTTCATTCATTCACAGAAATCTTAAAGAGACTGTCTCCCTTTTGTTAAACCAAGTATTGAAACTGAAACTGTGTCCCTGAACAAGGAGCTGGAAGAACACAAGTTGGGCATTTTTTTCTCTCGAACCCTTCAGCATGGATTTATTTATGGATACAGGGAGGCAGCACTTCTCTGTAACCAATAGAAAACAACTCCAGTAATTCATCCCACTCCCAATGATACTGTCAAAAATACACCTTTGACAATAACTCTGATGGTTTTACAAAAATGTGTCTCTCTCTCTGGATCCAAAGCTCTTGGCATTGTGACTTAGCAGCCCCTTCCATCAAGAAGTCGAATCTAGGGCATCCCTGGTGGCTCAGTGGTAAAGAATCCACCTGCCAATGCAGGAGACATGGGTTTGATCCCTAGTCTGGGAAGATACCACATGCCGCAGAGCATCTAAGCCTGTGCGCCACACAACTATTGAGCCTGTGTGCTCTAGAGGCTGGGAGCGACAACTACGGAGCCCAACTGCTAAAGCCCGCGCACCCTAGAGGCTGTGCTTTGCAACAAGAGAAGCCACTGCAAGGAGAAACCTGCTCACTGCAACGAAGAGAAGCCCCCAATCGTTGCAACTAGAGAAAAGGCCTGCGCAGCAGTGAGGACCCATCACAACTAAAAATAAAAAAATAAACAACATTTTTTTTAAAAAAAGAAGTGGAATCTACATCCCCACCACTTGAACCTAGGCTGGTGTTGTAACTGGCTTTGGCCAATAGAATGTCGAAGTGATGGTGTTTGGGTTCCAAGGCCAGGCTTCAGGAGGCCTTACAAGCTTCCACCCCCATCTCTTGGAGCCCTCCCCCGCCGGGAACAAGCTGGGCAAGCGTGCTGGAGAAGGAGAGACCACACAAAGCCAAGACAGCCTGGCCCAGCCGAGGTCATACTAGACCAGCCAGGCCAGCAGCTGTCACAGGGGTGAATTCAGTTGAGACCAGAAGAACCACACAGCAGAAGCAGCCCAGACGGCCCATTTACAAAACCATGAGCTAAATAAATGACTCTGGTCTTAAGCCACTAAGTTCCGGGGTGAACTGTGACACAGCAGTAAACACCTGGGTAAATACCGATCCTTCCTCTTTCCCACTGAACTAAGTACAGAATCCCCCTTTGGATCCCCAAGGTCTTTTATCTCTGACGCCAACCTGATCTCCAGTATCCGGTCCCAGAGTGCTCCCACCAGAGACTGCAAACTCTAATACCTATGAGGTCTAGTGGGAGCCTAAAAAGTGAGTTGAGCCTGAAGGAGAGACTTCAGGGAACAGCTGAGCTTTGTGAAGAAAGGGCAGCCTCTGCTCAGCTCCAGCCTATTTTTATCAGATAGGAACGGACTCCAGTGTTTCCAGAGCCATCCACTTTGTCACATTTTTGGTAAATTGTCCATCTTTTTTTAAAGATTGGCACTTCATTAAAAATTATTTTTATGCTGTACAGGCCAAACAAAATATTATTAGCCTAAGAGGTCTCAGAAACCCGTGTCTCCTGGATGTGACCTGTTTGTTCTGAATTTTTTTTACACCTTTGCTCTTGGTAAGGTGACCTCTACTTGTCCCTGCTTTTCTTTCTGCCTGAACTCCTGCCAAATCATTCAACAGCGAATGTGCTGGGCATTGTTCCAATCACTGAGGAGACAATAGACAGGGACAGGGAGAGGGGTCGATTGGGAGCTTGGGATGAACATACACTTCTATATAGAAGACAGATAACCAACAAGGACCTACTCAATAGCACAGGGAACTCTATTCACTATTCTGTGGTAGCCTTTATGAGAAAAGAATCTCAAAAAGGAGGAATATATTTATATGTGTAATTGAATCACTCTGCTGTACGCCTGAAACTAACACAACTATAATTCCATAAAATTAAAATTTTAAAAAAAAAGACAAAATAAATTGGAGCTTATAATCTGGTAATCATCTCTGGGGAATAAAATTGTGGTTCATTTCTATTCCTTTTTATCTTTTATTTATTCTTGATGTTTTTAAGTTAAAAAAGAGAGAAGAATCAACAAGGACAGAATGAACACTGAAAATGAGGCTTTTCTTGAGCTAATCATAGGGTACTACTGTTTTCATCTTTGAAATCTTATGTTCTCTGTAGCTATAGGGACTACAGCATAAATTCTCCCTTATAGGTTATACATGTTCTGGTAGACCCACACGCAGAGGCGGATTCACTGTGAAAGTATTAGTAATAAAGTTTAATCTTCAGGGACCCCTGACTCGCACAAGACATCTTTCAAAGCCCTATACCTAATTTTTTCCTCAACATTTATAAATATAAAAATTTTCAAATACTCAGGAATGTCAGTAGAGTTATGCTCTGAACATCTGAATAGTCACCACCTAGATTCTACACCTAACAATTCACCATATTCTATCACATACTTATCAATTCAGCCATTCTTCTTCCTACCGTTGATCCATACTTATTTTTTATGCATTTAGAAGAAAATTTCAAACATCAACATAATTCATCACTAAACATTTCAGCGTTTATATTATTAACTGCAGTTCAATATTTGTTTACAGGGTGGTGGTCTTTGTTTGATGAGGGAAGGTAATGTTTCCATGTTGTGAAATACACAAACCCTAAATATACCATTTGATGAGTTTAATAAATTCATACACGACTGATCCAGACCCCATCAAGATGACAAACATTACCATCATGCCCAAAAGTCCTATTGTGTGCATACAGTCAAACCCCCTCTTCACTCCTGCCCCGCAATTCTGATTTAAATGGCATTTTTGAGGTATAATTGTCCCACAGTGGACTATACATGTTAATGTGTGATTTGATGTTTTGACATATATATGCACCACCACAATCAAGATAATGAACATGTGCATCAGTTCCCAAAGCTGCTCCATGCTCCTTTATAATCCCTCCCTCCCACCACTCCACCACCCCCATTTCCCTAGGCAACCACTAACCTGCTTTCTATCACTACTGATTAGTTTGTTTTTTAAATTTTTATATAAATGTAATCATATGATATATGATAAGTTTGCCTTCTTTCAGTATGACTATTTTGAGATTCATCCATGTAATCACATGTATCCTTAATTTATTCCCTTTTTCTAGCTGAAAAATAGTTGAAAACTATGGCAATGTATGAGTGTAACCATTTATTTATCCTTTGATCTGCTGATGAACATTTAAGTTGTTTATAATTTTTGGCTATTACAGATAAAGGTGCTATGGATTTTTATGTACAAGACTGTTTGAATATATGTTATTTAAAATTTTTTAAAAACTTTTTATTTTATATTGGAGTATAGATGACTAACAATGTTGTGATAATTTCAGGTGGTATATACTTTTCTTTCTCTTGGATAAATACCTAAAAACGAACTGCTAGATCATGTGGTAGGTGTACATTTAACTTTTTAAGAAACTGTCCAACTGTTATCCAGAATGGTAGAGCTATTTTCCACTCCACGAGTAGCATATAGAGCTCCTGTATATCCTTGTCAACATTTGGTACAGTCAGCATTTTAATTTTGGTGATCCTAATAGGTATATTATGAGTGCTATGTCATTGAGCCTTTAGTTTGCATTTTCCTAATGATTAAATCCCAAAGAAAGGCAATCCCAAAGAATGCTCAAACTACCACACAGTTGCACTCATCTCACACACTAGTAAAGTAATGCTCAAAATTCTCCAACCCAGGCTTCAGCAATACATGAACTGTGAACTTCCAGATGTTCAAGCTGGTTTTAGAAAAGGCAGAGGAACCAGAGATCAAATTGCCAACATCCAATGGATCATCGAAAAAGCAAGAGAGTTCCAGAAAAACATCTATTTCTGCTTTATTGACTATGCCAAAGCCTTTGACTGTGTGGATCACAATAAGCTGTGGAAAATTCTGAAAGAGATGGGAATACCAGATCACCTGACCTGCCTCTTGAGAAACCTATATGCAGGTCAGGAAGCAACAGTTAGAACTGGACATGGAACAACAGACTGGTTCCAAATAGGCAAAGGAGTACGTCAAGGCTGTAGATTGTCACCCTGCTTATTTAACTGCAGAGTACATCATGAGAAACGCTGGGCTGGAGGAAGCACAAGCTGGAATCAAGATTGCCAGGAGAAATATCAATAGTCTCAGATACGCAGATGACACCACCCTTATGGCAGAGAGTGAAGAGGAACTAAAAAGTCTCTTGATGAAAGTGAAAGAGGAGAGTAAAAAAGTTGGCTTAAAACTCAACATTCAGAAAACTAAGACCATGGCATCTGGTCCCATCACTTCATAGCAAATAGATGGGGAAACAGTGGAAACAGTGTCAGACTTTATTTTTTTGGGCTCCAAAATCACTGCAGATGGTGACTGCAGCCATGAAATTAAAAGACGCTTGCTTCTTGGAAGAAAAGCTATGACCAACCTAGATGGCATATGAAAAACAGAGACATTACTTGACTGACAAAGGTCTTTCTAGTCAAGGCTATGGTTTTTCCAGTGGTCATGTATGGATGTGAGAGTTGGACTGTGAAGAAAGCTGAGTGCTGAAGAATTGATGCTTTTGAACTGTGGTGCTGGAGAAGACTCTTGAGAGTCCCTTGGACTGCAAGGAGATCCAACCAGTCCATCCTAAAGGAGATCAGTCCTGGGTGATCCTGGAAGCACTGGAAGCTGAAGCTGAAACCCCAATACTTTGGCCACCTCATGCGAAGACTTGACTCATTGGAAAAGACCCTCATGCTGGGAGGGATTCGGGGCAGGAAGAGAAGGGGACAACAGAGGATGAGATGGCTGGATGGCATCACTGACTCGATGGAGATGAGTTTGAGTAAGCTCCGGGGAGTTGGTGATGGACAGGGAGGCCTGGCATGCTGTGATTCATGGGGTCGCAAAGAGTTGGACACGACTGAGCAACTGAACTGAACTGAACTGGATGACTAATGATGTTGATCATCCTTTCATTTATTGATCATTCTTTCATTTACGTTGCCATCTATATGTATCTTCTTTGGTTCTTTTTTTGGTCTGTAGGTCTTTTGCTCATAGGTTGTTTAGTTTTACCAATTATCATGTTTTGAGAGTTCTCTATATACAGTATTCTGGATACAAGCCTTTTATCAGCTTTCATTTTTGGGGGGGGCAGGGAGTGGATGCACAAGGCATGCAGGATCTTAGGGTCAAAACTGTGCCTCCTGCAGTGGAAGAACAGAATGTTAACCACTGGCCACCAGGGAAGTCCCACAAGTATTTTCTACCAGGATTCAGTTCACCTTAACAACATCCTTTGAAGAGCATACGTTTTTAATTTTGAAGTCCAACTTGTCAGTTTTTATTTTCATGAAAATGCTTTAGGAGTTATCTAATAAATCTTTTCCTAACCCAAGGTCATGAAGTTTTTCTCCTGCTTTCTTCTGTACATTTTATAGTTTTAGAATTTATACTTAAGTTGATGACTTATTTTGAGCTAATCTTATATTGAGGGCAAGATGTGGATTATCATGTCTTCAAATATTTTTTCCTCCCTATTCTCGCTTCTTTGATTCCAATTACATACATATTAAACTTCTAGATATTGTCACACAGATCTCTGAAGGTCTGTTCTTTTACTTTTTCGTCTCTGTTCTTCAGATTGAATAACTTCTGTTACTGTAGCTTCAGGTTAATCGATTCTTTCTTTTTTGTCTCCAACTTTCCATTAAGCTCATCCAGTCAGTTTTTAAACTGAGATACTGTATTTTTAATTTCTGGGATTTCCATTTGGTCCTATTTTTGTTATTTCTATTTCTCTGCTGAGATTTCTTTCATGTTCCTTCATTATAAACATGTGTTCTTTTACATCCTTGACAATGGTTACAATAGCTGCTTCAAAACCCTTGTCTGTTAAAGCCAACATTTAGGTCATTTTGGGGTTAGTATCCACTGATTGACTTTTCTCTTGATTATGGATTATGTTTCAAGTATCTTCATACCTCCAGTAATTTGGAATTTTTCTTGGATACTTTTCCTGATAGTTACAGGGAGTATGGACTGTGTCATAGTTTTTCGAAGAATATTTTTTAACAATTAATTTGGCTGGACTTAAATTCCAAACTGTGTCTCCCCTTTACTTGCATACCTATGAAATCGCTGTGCCGTCTTTTAGGCTTAGCTGGCTGCTTGAAATCTGCTCCACACATGCCTAACTCAGAGGTAAGACAGAGATTTGGGCAGAGATTATATACAGAATTGAGGCTTTTCTTCTCTGGCTTTCTCCCTTCCTGAATTTTCCCTCTCAATTTCTAACTACTATGGTGGCTCCAAACTTTGTCTTCTGATTGTCAACCAAATTAGACTGAGAGCTTCTCTCCAGGTTTTAGCCACTGCAAATGGGCTGTGGGGTCTTACCCTCAGGATAAAAGCCGTGAAAAAGCAGGAGATTCCCCTACTGCTGTCTCTTTTTTCCAATTATAGACCCTGCTCTTCTAGTTTCTACCTGCCTTTAGCTGCTTTCCAGTGCCTCCAGGTAGCTTTTTTTAAAAAAATATTTTATCCAGAGCTTTTATTTATTTTCTGTTAAAGGATTTGCCTAACAGGAGATGGTTGGCCTTTCTTGGAAGTGATTTTATATTTTAAATTGTGTAGTCCTTTAAAAAAATATTTGTTTATTTTTGACTGTGCTGGGTCTTCGTTGCTGTGTGCAGGCTTCTCATTGTGGTGGCTTCTTGCTGCGGAGCATGAGTTCTAGGCACACGCGCTCAGTTGTGGCTTGCGGGCTCTAGAGCTTGGGCTCACTTGTAGTACACAGGTTTAGTTGCTCCAAAGTATATGGAATCTTCCTGGCCCAGGGATCAGACCCATGCACCCTACACTGGCAAGCAGATTCTTAGCCGCTGGACCACCAGGGAAGTTCTTAATTTTTTAGTCTTTAAGAGGTTCCTCCACATTAAGCATCAAGCCCCATGAAGCCTGCATCCACTCAAGGCTACTTCCTGGGACCTCATGCTATATTAGTAGAATAGTGGTGACATGGAGAATAAATTCCTGGTATATATTAATATCAACCTGTGCACACTTCAATTCCCATAGCATTCCAAAAGGCTGATTCAGAGAAATTTCAGACCACCATTGTTCTGGTTGTTAATATCTGGTAGAGGAGATTTTCTTCCCCTCAATCTGCTTTGAACTTCTGCAACATTTTATTGTTTTCTAGATTTGCTGCACTTCAAACAGGGACAACTTTTCATTTTAGTCCAGCTAACCTCATTTTGCCATGCAAAAAATGAGGTCCAAAAATGGGCAGCACCTCATGTAAAATAGTAGCAATGATCGGGAAGGAGAGGCAGGACCCAGGTGTACTGAAGTCCTACCCAGTCACACATGGCCATCACAGCACTTACCTTACTCTGTTTTTATTATAGTCATTTATGGACTATGCACCTTTCTCAAACATTTTCTGAGGTCTTCAGATCTCAGCTCTAATATCAGCACTTCAGAGAGTCCTTTCTTGAAACTTCAATTGAAAAGAGGGTTTTCCCCTTTCCTCATATTTACCATATGAAATTACCTACGTTGTTCTTGTTTATTGGTCTATGATCTACCCCCACTTAGTAAAATGTAAGTTCCATTGAGTCAAGAGTCATCTCTGTTTTCTATACCATATCCCACTTCCCTGCTGGCTCAGTGGTAATGAATCTGCCTGCAATGCAGGAGACCCAAGTTTGATCCTTGGATGGGGAAGATCCCCTGGAGAAAGGAAGGGCTACCCACTCCAGTATTCTTGCCTGGAGAATTCCATGAAGAGAGAAGTCTGGCAGGCTACAGTCCATGGGGTCGTAGCTGGATACAACTGAACCACTAAGCATATATATAATATACCATATAGACCAGAGCTGGGATTCAAATAGTGGTTTAATAAAGTATTTGTTGACTCAGTGGACTAGAAAATGAATGAATGATGGTACTCCTAATGGTACAGAAAAACTAATGGCTTTCCCCAGAACCTGGGGAGAAGGCTTACCACAAGTGTTAAGTTTCTTTGGCATATTTTAACCTTGAGAATTCTTCCAAATTTTTTATTTTATTTATACATTCAGATCCCTAACAGTAGTTACCATCATGTAGTTTTGGGGCACCCATTAGTTATATCTTTTGGTGAAGGGGAAAAAAAGACATACATCTAAACAACTCTTCTGTGAAGTGGTGCATAGTGCAACAGGGGGGTTGGTGTTGTAAGTAATCACCCACTAAGTTGTAAACAGGAATTTCTCCCCTAAAATGGAACACAACCAACACTTTTGTCCTCTAATTATAGGAAACTTTTGGAGGTTGGAGACAAGACTATAAATTTCTGGCTTGTGTGTTTATTCTCTTATTCTCCTAATTAGTAAACATGACCATTAGGGGGACCATAAATGAATATACTCTCAGAACTGTTCATAGTTGTCCAAATTTTGTTCTTTCTGTTTTCCAAAATTTTTTACTATGTATTACCTATTAACTTTTAATGTAAAAATTTTTTAAAGGATCATTCCGTATTTGATGATGTGCCTACGTA
Organism: Muntiacus reevesi; assembly: GCF_963930625.1. Lineage (NCBI taxonomy): Eukaryota > Metazoa > Chordata > Mammalia > Artiodactyla > Cervidae > Muntiacus > Muntiacus reevesi. Next base: position 215,838,626 of record NC_089250.1, on the reverse strand, counting down.
TTTATTGACAAGGAAAGCAATTCAAGATATATTAAAACAATTCCATCTATATTTAAATATCCATATTAAAATAGTTGGAGATTTTAAACAGAATTAACAATGACTTCTCTGGAGATAATTTTTCTTTTTTGCTTCTATGTATTGTCTAATCTGCACATGAAGAGTCTGAGGTTCCGCTCCCTGGAGGCTCCTCTGCCATTACTTACACAACAGTGAGAATCATTCAAAATGTTTTCCTTTCTACTCCATAACATTTGTATTTGTTACAAAATAAAATTCCTTTCTCCTCATATTAACCTTGCTCAGTAGTGAAAGTGAAGTCGCTCAGTCGTGTCCGACACTTTGTGACTCTGTGGACTGTAGCCTACTAGGCTCCTCCGTCCATGGGATTCTCCAGGCAAGAATACTGGAGTGGGTTGCCATTTCCTTCTCTGTTGCTCAGTAGAAGCTCCCTTAAAGGCAGGAAGATGAAAAAAAAGTACAAATGCTAAGGTTGGCTTTGGTGACAGGCATCTTCTTCACCAAAGACTTTAGGAGAAACAGCATGAGGCACAGTTTTAATATTTTCATCTTTTCAAAATGCACTAAGAAATCTTTCCCTTACGACTTTCTCCCGCCACAAAGTTCAAATAAAGAGCGGTAAAACTCCTTCTTCCGCCTTTCTCTTTGGGGGCTGGGCGCGTGTTGACGGACGTTGATTTCTACCAATTGTACGAGGTTTCCTTGCCCATGGTCCTACCTGCCCCGTTTACGAAGGGTCAACCAATGAGAGCGCCGCTGTTTCAGTCAGCCGGCGACCAAAGAAAGAAGAAGAGAGGCTATTGGCTACCGGTTGGAACTGCTGCCCAATAGGAGCAGGCCGAGCCAGCACTTCGGGCGGGCAGCTTGAGCTGCTGCAAGTGGCTATACTAGCCAGTCCGGCAAGTTTTTTTAAGGGGGTTGTTGCGCCTCCGGCGACCTGGGGAGTCTGACCGTGTGCTCTGGCTTCAGGTGAGGTTGGCACTTGCCTCTCCCCAGGCCTTGGACGTCTGGGTCCGGGACGACTTCCCCTGGGTACGTGGACGCAGGGCCAGAGTTGGGCTGGGGGCAGGGCGGGCTTGAACTCGGTGGTTTGAGGAGATTCGGCCGCTCCGGGCGGCCCCAACGTTCGGGGCCGAGGCGCCTAAATTCCCGTTCTTTCGGGGCTGCTGGGGCGGCCCCCGAGGTGCGGGTGGGGGCGGGGCCGGAAGGAACTCCGGATTCCTGGAAGGAGCTGAGTTCGCCGGCCCGGAGTCAGAGGTCCTTGGTCGCTCTCCAGGGACCTCGGACTCTTCATGTGCAAATAACTGTTGTCCCACGGAGTGCCCGCTGCTTGCCTCAGTTTCAAGTTGAACGAAAGACCTATCGTTCTATCCAGCTTTACCTCATAGCAGCACTGTGACATAAATACTTGTATTAGCCCCACATTTTAAAGACGAATAAGTCGAACAGGGAAGCTGGGCAACCGTCCTAAGTAAGGTCCTCAAGTAGGACGTGACCGAGCAGAGATTCGAACCCAGGTCGGCGCGACTCCTGCCCCGCGCCTCGTCTTCTTTTTAATTTGGAGTCTTCATCGCGCCCAGCGTGGACATTGGTTGAAATCTGAGTAAGAAAGCTTGGGAAAACCACAGGATGTCTAGGACCAGGCTGCTCACGGCATGGAGGGGACCCGCCGACGCCCCCCTCCTCAACCCCAGGCCTGGCGGGTTCTGTGTTGGCCCACATTGATGGGGAAGCTTTGCTCCAGGACAGCGCCGTGTAGAGAACTTTATTCCAGGATGACGTTGTTCTCTATCTCTTCTGTCTGTCAATATTGGGTGCTGATGTCTTCTTAGAAGTTGATTGGTCTTGCATTTTTAGGTGTATGTATGGTGGGTATTTCAGTAAGTATTTAGCATCTACTGTGTACTACTTGTGTAGGATACACCGATGAATGAGGCTGGGATTTGGCTCTGGGCCTTTCACATCTCATCAGAACTTTTGTTCTCTAATCAGAACTGGCATATCATGGGAAGAAATTTCACTTTTTAATGTTAACCATACTGAAAAGTGCACAGAATAATTTTTAAAAGATTCGTGCATTCATCACCCCTATCTAACAAATCTTGACTTTGACCTTTTGATGAGTTTTTCTTTCTTTCTTATTCTTAAATAAATAAATTCTATAGTCAAAGCCTCGTGTGTACCCCAGCACCCTCCCTCTCCTGAATTGGGTATTTTTCATGCCTGGGCTTGTTTTATACTACCTTATATTTATAAATCCATATAGTAGTGTGGTTTTGCATATTTTTAAGTGCCCTAAAGATGGAATTAATAATGGAGTTTCATCTGTGGTCTGCTTTTTTCTTTTCAGTATAGTTTTTGAGGAAATTTACTGAGTTGGTATTCTTAGTTGGAAGAGAGTTTATGGTTCCATCTTGACCAGAGGTTTTGCTTCACTTTTTTCTCCATTTTGAGTTCTCATTCTTGTACTTCAGTTAGTCAAGTATTCTGATTTAACCTTTTAATATTACTATTTTTACTGTCTTGTTTTCTGAGAGTTCTTCAGGTTTATCTTACAGTCCTTCTATTAAAGCTTTTATTTTGATTGTAAAATTTCTAAGAGCTCTTTCTTGCATTCTGATTTTATCTTATTTTTTTCCCTTGGCATTTTTTAAAGTTTGGATTTATTTTATTTGCTTACTTATTACCATTTCTTGCATCACATTTCTTTTTTCCAAGTTTCTTCTCTTGGTCTGCTTTGGTTTCCTCTCATGTTGGAGGCTTTCTTGAATGTCAGTTGTTCTTTGGCTGTTTTGTTTTGCGGAGAGACATTTCCGCCCCCCCCCCCCCCCCCGAAAACTGGTTGGAAGCTATATAAATGACTGAACCTTACCAACCAAGGGACTTTTACCGTTAGATATAAGGACATAAGGGCTTCCTTGTGGCTCTGCTGGTAGAGAATCCGCCTGTAATGTGGGAGACCTGGGTTTGATCCCTGGGTTGGGAAGATCCCCTGGACAAGGGAAAGGCTACCCACTCAGTATTCTGGCCTGGAGAATTCCATGGACTCTATAGTCATGGGGTTGCAAAGAGTTGAACCCAACTGAACGACTTTCACTTCCCTCAGAAAAGATTGGAAGCTCTGTATGAATGACTGAACCTTACCAACCAAGGAACTTTTACCATTTGATATAAGGACAGAGACCCAGCCATTTTCTTGAGATTTACAAGTGTTAGTATTTATAGATCTTTTCTCTTCAGCTGGTTTTCTCTAGAGAACAGTCCTCTAATCTCCTGCCTTGAGGCATAGAGAATGTGTAAAAACCAGAATATTGCGTTCTGGATTTGTGCAGCTGGGGAGAAGGGTTGGAAGTGTTTCACACTTGTGAAAGTTTGTAGAATTTCACTTAACTCCTTGTTTTTACTGCTGGTCTCAAGTCTGTGTGGTTCAAAATTCCAGTTTTCTGCAGCATAGGGGGAGGTGTTTTTTTATTGTTTCCTAGAGGAACAGATTACTTTCACAGGCTTTCAGCTAATCCTCCTGTCCATCTCCATCTTTCAATGCTATCTTCTGTGATATGTAGTTTCTACAGTTCCCTCAGTGAAAATTAGCTTGCTTTTCAATAGCACACAGTCCTACCAGTTATTGGTACAGAAAACTGTATGTCTCACACTCTCTTTGCTTTGTTCTTGTGATTTATTCTTTTTTTATTGCTCTTTCTTGCAAGGGGATGGGGGTCATGTTCATGGATTTTCAGGAATGACTAAGAAAGAAAAACATACTTCATCTGCTGTGTTTATTGGACTTCTCTGAGTTTATGCTGACCACTCCAGTCTGGCCTCTACTCATTACTTTGGGGAAACAGCTCTTTTCTAGATTATCTGTCACCTCTACATTGCTAAATCTAATGGCTATTCTTCCCCTCAGTAGCGCTTGACACACCTGACTGTCCCCTCCTTGCATCATTCTTCTAAGACACCACACTCTCCCAGGTTTTCTCCTACCTCATGGTCTTGGTTTCTGGGTTCTCTTCCTAAAGCTGTTATACTTTTAATGTTAATGTCTCTGGTATTAGTCCTTGGCCTGCTTTTTTCTATCTCAGTTCCTTCTTAGGTAGTTTATCTATCCCAAGATTTTAAGTGGCATGACTATACTGAGGATTCTACTGTCTACTCTTCCATCTCCACTGGTACTATTCTTGCCTCTGTGACCACTAGTTTACACTCCCATAATAGCCTATAAAGTGGTCACTTTGCCTGCACTTTTCCTCCCCTACAGTCCATTCCTAACACAGAAGAAACTCCTTACCAAGCCCTTTTAGTGAAAGTGTCATGTATCTTCAACTTCACTCCTCATACTAAACCTCATACTGTCTGCTCTTTCTTATTGTGCTCGTTATGCTGGGCTTCCTAGTTTCTCTGATGCACTTAACCCATACTTAGCAGACACCTTGTATTGATTTTCTTCTGAAACTCTTTCTTGGCTCTTCATGTGGCCAACTTCTTTTAATCCTTCTTGTCTTATAAGAGGCCGCCTCTCACTGTTGTGTCTTGCCCCCCACTCCTAAAACCAAATGGCACAATATATAATTTTCTCATTGATTTGTTTATTCTCTCATTTGTTAGAATGTAAATTGTATTACGCTGGGTCTTATCTACTTATCTGTTTGCCTCTGTGAAGTGTCTTGACTGTATGACAGATGCTTAAATGTTTCTTGAAAAATAGACTAATGTAGTGGAGTAGAGGCAGGAAACAAATAATGAAAGGAACATAACTAGTGCTTAATAAATATTTGTTGAACGGACTAACAGATGGACTTAGAGACAGAAAACAAAAGTAATGAAAAAGTTGAAGTAAATAAAGGCTGCTCAGCATTTTGGGGGGAAATAGGTAAATTTCTATTTTGAGTTATTTTTTGAGTTATTTTGTGGAAGTGTTCTTTCTGTGTTTATTTTTTGCATTTTAATGCCATGAAAGGTGAATATTGCCTACTAAAATTAAATATAGCATTGTATGCATTTGTTGTAGTAAATGTCCATATACAGGTTATGACAGAACTGCAAGAGGTCTGAGGGATTATTTTCAATAGTTCAATTCTCTTATTTTATAGATTCTTTTAAAGACCAGTGCTATGATCACATGACTTTATGTTTTCGAAGGGTAAACAGGATAACTGGTTAAAAGTCCTTATAGGAAAAGAGCTAAAATCATCTTTTTAAGTTTCTCAGTTTTGTCAAGAATGATCTTAAACAGAAACTTTAAATGATAGACATAATTAGATAAAACATGCCACGTAGCTGATACATTTTACTAATACTTTTTACAAATATTACTTCCTCAGTGATGGCTCGTGAAGCAGTGGAATATGATCTTCAGGTGCAATTAGATCATGGTGCTGCAGAACAGCCTTCTCCTGCTGAGGTGGTGAGCAGCCAAGGGGGACCACCCCTGCTCCAGCCTCCTGATACTGAGGAGGTCAGCAGCCAGGAGGGACCACCCGTGTTGCGTCCTGTACTTGCTGAGGTGGTCAGCATCCAAGGAGGACCACCCCTGCTCCAACCTATTCCTGAGGAGGTGATCAACAGTCCAGAGAGAGTGCCGCTGCTTCCGCCTATTCCACAGATATCTGTTGATCTGACGGAGGAAGTGGAGCTCTCGGGAACAGAGACTGTGGGGAACCTCAATCCAGGAGTTTTAGAGGAGTTTAGGCCGAGATCTGATGCTAACCGGGCTCCCCAAGTGCCTTCATTGGATTCAGTGAACAGCTTCATCAGTGGGCTGCAGAGACTTCATGGCATGCTGGAGTTCCTGCGACCAACTTCAGACCGCAGTGTGGGGCCCGTGAGAGCCAGGAGGAGTAGGAGGAGTTCTGCTTCACGGAGGACAAGAACAGGAGGGTCCCAGAGGACAAACAGTGCCAGGTAAATAGATGTGTAAATAGTGGGATTAGTACCTGATTGGGAATTACGAACCTTAGGCCCTGATGATAGCCCCAGTGCTGCCAGGAATTGGCATTGTGACTTGGCAAATCGCATAACCTTTCTGAACCCCCAGTACCTCATAAATCAGATGAAAATAAAATTACTTGGTTTATTTACTTCACAAAGTAGTGGAGAGGATAAGGTACACAGATATGTTTTGAAACTTGTTGGTAGTTTGTTGGCAATGGTGTCTGTAGAGGCTGGGTTTTCTTTCGCTCATTTGTCTCTTGTACATCAAATATATATACATATATATTTAACTTGCAAGTCCACTCCACTTGCCTGAGATTCATTGTTCATTGGCACTCCACTTAGTGGTACGGTAGATTTTGTAAGATGGACAGGCTGGATTTAGAGAACCCATGTGAAAAGTAGAGTGTGAATTAATATAGAACTTATCTGACTTAGTGGGAAACATTCTATCCCTCCTCACCTGATACTGTGTTGCAGAGTTAAAAATAATTTTCTTCCATAGGTTTTGGTTTGAACTTGCCTCTTGAAGGGGTTAGCTGTCAAGTCTTGACAGTTATTATGAAGAATAACAGTTGTCTATATTTTAATCTGTTTTTTAACTTCTCCTGCTTTATTTGAAATACTTAGTTCCATAGTTGGCTTTCTAAATGTCTTCATAATGTTGAAAGAGATTGAATTCAACCTTTTCATTTTAAATGTGAAAGAAACTTGGACCCTGAGAGATTGATTTATTCAGGGTCTCAGAGTGACAGTACAGAGGAGGTTAGAGCTGATGTTGGAACCTGGATCTGACTGTTGTCTACAAAAGCAAATAAAGGAAGCTTCAATCAGATCCATTTTTCTAACACTATGAAAATAATGAGGGACTTCCATGGTGGTCCCGTGCCTAAGACTGCACTCCCAGTGCAGGGGGCCTGGGATCAATCCCTGGTTAGAGAACTCAATCCCATGTGTGGCAAGTGATAGTTTGCCTGCCACAACTAAGACCCAGCACAGCCAAACAAATAAATAATACAAAATAAATATCGAAAAGAATGAGATGGCACTAAAAAGTGGTAACTGGGCCATCTGTTGCCTGTGTTTTGCAAATGAGGAAGATGATGGGGTGATTTATGGTTTGACTGAGATGACTCTGGAGTTGGAGTTGTGCCTTCTGATTCTGGATTTCAGCATCCCTTTCAGTGGACCTTGCTGTTCGTGTGTCAGGGCTGCTGTCACTGTGGCTTTATTCTTTAGTGCCTGGTCAATGCTGGATGAGAAGAGCCTCATTCTGTGTTGACAGGAGTTGCAAGTCCATGCTACTCTGTTATTTTAAGGTGTCATTTATGCTGATTTTCAAAGCAAAGTAGGATTTCATATATTTGTGTCATAGACGAAGGTACCTTGTAGTGCAATTTGGGGACCCTGTGAAATAATAAGGTGGCTGAGAGTTGAGAGTGGTGTCCTCCAGAACTGTGAAGTGGACTCTTAAATTGTCCTCAGGCTTGGTTGTTCATACATTGGGTGAGTGGGTGAGGGGATTGCACTTGGTTCGGGACATTAGTGTATTGAGTTCACAGGAGAGTGACACTTATAAACCAGATGCCAATTTACAGAGAAAATTAGAAACAGCACAGAGACCAGATTCTCTGGCATTGTCAGCATGGTTCTCCTAGAGGGTACTGACACACAGAAGCCAGACTCTATAATCAGAAAATTTCTTGATGTATGTAGAATCTGTGCTCAGGGACTGAGCTACAGAATTTAGCTGTTAAATGATGTCAGTTTGTCTGTCTCCACAAAGAGAATAAACCTTCAAGGGAAAGCACTGTGCAGAGAACATGGATTCTGGAGCCTGATAAATGAGACATTAAAATTTCTTGCCGTTAAATATTGTGTTGTAAATTAATTCCACACTAAATTCACACAGAAGTCTGAGCTTTCCCAGGACTGATTTGCTTATACCTTCTGAATATCTTGAAGTGAATTTCTCATTATGGTGTTTAGTGGCATTTACTCACCTGACACTACCCCTGCGCCAGGTGTTGAGAGCCTGGGCCAAGGTGAGACGCTTTTGCCTCAGCCTCCACCACATTGGGGAAACCTACCTAATGGGATATTTTTCCCAACTACTTCTCAATCAAGGTCACAAACTCCTTTCCTATTTCTTTGTTTGAGGCTGCTTGATTCTGACTGTCAGCATCATCATTCATTCGTCAAATATTTGTGACACTCTACTATGTGAAGGACTGAACTTTTGCCTTGGAGATATATACATCTGAACAGGACAGATCAGGTTACTAGTTTTCATGGAGCTTATGGAATCTAGGACTACAGAGGGTAAGCAAGGGGCAAGAATTTATTCTACTGTTATTTAATCCAGAGATGATGAGTGCAGGAAAAGAGGAGAATTACAAGACTATACTCCTAAGCACTGTTTCCCAGTTGCTTTTCATAGTCCCCTCCTGACCTTGGAAATGCCTATTTGCTAATAAAAGCAATATTAATGAGTGATTTTTTAAAGAAAGTTAATCATTTAATTTTTACTGGTTTCTATGCAGAATGCTATTGATATGCATGTAATGGTGGTGGTTTAGTCGCTAAGTCATGTCCGTCTCTTATGACCCCATGGGATTCTCCAAGCAAGAATACTGGAGTGGGTTGCCATTTCCTTCTCCAGGGGATCTTCCCGACCCAGGAATTGAACCTGGGTCTCCTGCATTGCAGCAGGCAGATTCTTTATTGACTGAGCTATAAGGGAAGCCCTATTTGTGTAATAGATTAACTTTATTATATGTTTCATTTAGCTCAAATGTTCTTAGGCAGTGCTGCTCTTATGTGCTTATTTTCATGAGTAGCTATAGCTGCTGTTCATGCACAGTTCTTAAAAATAAATTTTAAAACTTGCTTAGCATTTTCTTAAAAAAGCAAACCTTAGTGACATCAGTGCAAATGGCAGAGTAAGGACCTCAGAAAAATCCTCTGTATCGAATCAGTGAAACAACTGGCAACATTTATCAAAATCAACTTTTTCAGTATTCTGGAAATTATCCAGTGCTTGTAACAGTTCAGTGAGTGAATCTCAAAGAAAGCCAACTGAGTCGCAATAAGAACTGTGAGCTTTGTGGCATTCCCTATTCCCATTCTCCTCTTCAGCTTCATAGTAGTCTTGAAAACTGCCCGTAATCACAGTGAAAGGTCAGTAGCCTAGAAGCAACTAGAGAGAGTAGAATGGAATTGGAGGTACTTTGAAACCTCAATACCAAAGAATTCTTTTTTCACCTGTTTAGTGATTTCCTGGAAGATGCCACTTGAAAGGTTATTCCTGGCTTGTCTTAGTCCTAAAAGCTTAAAGCCTATTCTCCAGGATCTGTCTGAGGCAGTGGATGGTCACTGGGGCAAACATTAGACTAACCAAAAAGCCTAGAAGGAAAAGCTGGGGAATGAGATCTTCATATGGGGTTTTAAAAAGTTCTGACATATTCCTGGGACTCTAAAAGGCCACATACATGTCGAGGGCTGTGTGCAGCTGTACCCATACTCAGGTAAGGCCTAAGAAGGCACTAAAGCAGTTAGCTCTCATCTCTGGCCGACCTTGAGGCTCTGCATAAGCAAGAAACGAAGTCTAACGTAGAGTTGCCACCTGCCTGGCTGATTATTGATGTGCCCCAACACACACGTCAGATACCTCAGCAAAGACTGGGAGGCTTACTGATTCCAGGTGTTTAAGAAAATCTCTGTCTAGTCATGAACTGAGCACAAAGCTAACCAAACAGCACGCATAGCAAAGAGTGCAAACTTTATAGAATTACTTCAGAAAGTCACTAAACAAACAGTAGCAACTATAAGAAATAACAGCAACAAACCCTGGGAACAGTGAATTCTCATTTCCAGAGTTATCACATTATGTTTTATGAGATGTCCAATTTTCAAGAAAATATAAGATGTGTAAAGAAAGTATAGTCATTACACAGGAAAAAAAAACTTTATGAAGAAACCAAAATGTTGACCTTACTAGATTATTTAAATATATTAAAAAAACTAAAGCAAAGGATAAAACACTGTGTCACCAGATAGATAATTTTAATAAAGAGACTGAAGTTATAAAAATGTACAAAGTAGAAATACTGGAGTTGACACATGTACTAGATGGAAAAAAAATCACTGGAGAGCTCAACAGAAAGTTTGAGTGGGCAAAAGAGAGAACTTTTAACTTTTTTTTTTTTTTAAGCATTTTTAACTTGAAAAGAAAAACAGCTTAAAGTGAGAGTTGAAACAATAATGACTGTAGCCAGACTTAATACCCCCAAAGACCTTGGTCTGAGTAACTGCAGCAACAGAATTTATGAGGCTGTATTTGATCAATAGGGCCGTTTTTTTGTGTTGCCCACTCTTTTCAGCCCCCTAATGTCAGCAGACAAATTGCTAAGTTAGTTTTCTTTCTCTTTCTTTTAATGTATTAATGAGTCATGTCTTTAAAAGATATAGACAAAAGAAGTACCAGTAAAGTAAGATTAGCTTTTAGCAGAAGGGTCAAGCTTCAGTGTGAGCTGATGGAATAATTGAATAGAAAGAGCATATGTAGTCCAGTCAGCATCTGCCTGAATCTCTGTTCCTACTTCAACATTTAATGGCCTGGTGATGCATTTAAATAACTAGGATTTACCTCCAGATTACTGTGGATTATTCTTGTGATGTTAGTATGTTGTACTAGAATTCTGTTGTCTTTCTCCGTGCATAGGTTGAGAGCACCGTTGGATGCTTTCTTTCAAGCGAGCAGGACCCAGCCTCATTCGTCAGCCACCTCTCATGATTCAGAGACTAGGAATCCTGTCTCTGATGACTTGCAGGTATCAGGCAGTTCTGCTTCCGACAGTGACAGCTCCACAGAGTTTGAGGAGGGAGGTGCCCAGGCAGAGGAGCCTGAAGCTGTTGTTTTAGAAGGTGAGTATTCTTTCTCCAGACTCCATTCACGAGGTCAGCAGCCGACAAGTTTAGGCTCCAGAAGGCTAGAAGCTCTAGACTTGTGTTTTGATACTTTTCCTTTTCACGCCGGATGTCATAGGTTACTGCTTTATAGTGCAGAGCTTACACCCAGTCAGTCAGATACTTCAGTCGCTCAGTCATATCTGACTCCTCACGACCCCATGGACTGCAGCACGCCAGGCCTCCCTGTCCGTCACCAGCTCCGGGAGTTTACTCAGACTCGTGGCCGTTGAGTTAGTGATGCCATGAGCTTACACGGGCCATAACTATACAGAAAGGATTTTATCTGGCTTGCAGTTTTATGTGATTTGTGACCCACTGAGTTGGTCACTTTTTTCCAAGTCTGTGATAGGAGATACACAAGATGAGCCTAGGGCATTTTATTGTGGTAGAAAGCAAAGCCGTCTGTCTTAACAGTTATGTCAGTAGGCATAGGTGCAACCTTGAAAGAGAACCTAGTGGCCTAGGGCACTTTGAGCATTTTGGGGCAATTTGAGCATTAAAAAAAAATAGTGAGTGTATTCATAGGGTCTTAGATTGAAATAGCATCAATGAATTCTTTTTGGTTTTTTTTTGACTCCTTGATATGCAGGATCTTAGTTCCCCAACCAGAGACTGAATCTGCTCTCCCTGCCATTTCTAATGTTGCTATAAAAGGGAAAGCTGTGGTGAGTTAGGCTCTCCTGCTAGCCTCATACCTGACTTATATCTTCTTTTATATGTTACCTGTCCCATCATTTCTGGAAACAACTTGGCAGAGCAACTAGAAGATATCTCAACAGACCAAGAAGTTACATGTATTGGGGGAGAAGACACTCTCCGCAAACAGGTAATATGAACATCCTTTTAGATTTGTATTTACATTTAAAAGGGAGACTGGCAGGCTAAAATGGAAAACTCACAGACTTTGTAGCCAGGGGGCCCAGATGTTACTCATTATTTGTGTGACTGCTTACCCTTAGGTTTAAAAACAGAGGGTAGGGGAAGGTTTGAATATTTGTCCCACCTAACAAGGTTATGTATCAATTAAAGCAGCCAATATGAGTGCAGTTTATGAACTGTCTGGCAGAATGCTTGCTATGAGATAAGCTGTTTTTATTTTTAAAGATAACATCACTGTCCTTAATATGAGATGTATTTATATAAATTGTGGACCCTGCCAGTTTGGACACATCATTGATTCACTTTTTGCATGTTTCTGTTTTTATTTATTCTCTTTAGAAAAATTAGCTCATGTAAATTTACTTACATGTATAATTTTTTACTTTATTTAAATATAGTTTACATATGTTAGTTTCAGGTGTACTGCAAAGTGACTTGACATTTGCATACATTATAAAGTGATCACCACAATAAATTTAGTAACCATTTGTCCCCATACAAAACTATTAGAGTATTATTGACCACGTTCCTCATTCGATATATTACATCCACATGGTTTATTATTTTATAACTGGAAGTTCAGTTCAATCACTCAGTTGTGTCCAACTCTTTGAGACCCCATGGACTGCAAAGCGCCAGGCTTCCCTGTCCATCACCAACTCCTTAGGGCTTGCTCAGACATATGTCCATCAAGTTGGTGATGCCATCCAACCATCTCATCCTCTATCGTGCCCTTCTCCTGCCTTCAATCTTTCCCGGCATCACAGGCTTTTCCAGTGATCAGTTCTTCGCATCAGGTGGCCAAAGTATTGGAGTTTCAACTTTAGCTTCAGTCCTTTCAATGAATATTCAGGACTGATTTCCTTTAGGATGGACTGGTTGGATCGTCTTGCAGTCCAAGGGACTCTCAGGAGTCTTCTTCAACACCACAATTCAGAAGCATCAATTCTTCAGTGCTCAGCTTTATGGTCCACCTGTCACATCCATCCTTGACTACTGGAAAAACTACAGCTTTGACTAGACGGACGTTTGTCAGCATAATAATGTCTCTACTTTTTAATATGCTCTCTAAGTTGGTCATAGCTTTTCTTCCATGGAGCAGGCATCTTTTAATTTCATGGCTGCTGTCACTATCTCCAGTGATTTTGGAGCCCAAGATAATAAAGTCTGTAAGTTTCCATTGTTTCCCCATCTGTTTGCCATGAAGTGATGGAACCAGATGCTATGATCTTAGTTTTCTGAATGTTGAGCTTTAAGCCTACTTTTTCACTCTCCTCTTTCACTTTCATCAAGAGCCTCTTTAGTTCTTCACTTTCTGCCATAGGGGTAGTGCAATCTGTGTATCTGAGGTTATTGATAATTCTCCCTGCAATCTGGATTCCAGCTTGTGATTCATCTAGCCCGGCATTTTACATGATGTACTCTGCATATAAGTTAAATAAGCAAGGTGACAATCTACAGCCTTGACATACTCCTTTTCCTATTTGGAACCAGTCTGTTGTTCCATATCCAGTTCTAACTGTTGCTTCCTGACCTGCATACAGGTTTCTCAGGAGGTAGGTAAGGTGGTCTGGTATTCCCATCTCTTTCAGAATTTTCCACAGTTTGTTGTGATCCACACAGTCAAAGGCTTTGGCATAGTCAATAAAGCAGAAATAGATGTTTTTCTGGAATTCTCTTGCTTTTTCGATGATCCATTGGATGTTGGCAATTTGATCTCTGGTTCCTCTGCCTTTTCTAAAACCAGCTTGAACATCTGAAAGTTCTCAGTTCACGTACTGTTGAAGCCTGGCTTGGAAAATTTTGAGCATTACTTTGCTAGCGTGTGAGATGAGTGCAAGTTAGTACCTCTTAATCCCCTTCAACCTGTTTTGTCATACACCCCCACTCCCTTCCCTTTGGCACTCACCCATTTGTTCTCTGTGTCTCTTAGTCTGCGGTTTTTTTCTTGTTTTATTTTTCAGATTCCATTTAAATGAGATCATATGGTATTTGTCCATAATCCATACTGTTTCCTTAGTGACTGCACCAACTTATGTTCCTACCAATAGTTCACAAGTGTTTCCTTTTCTCCGTATCCTTGCCAGTGCTTACTGTGTGTTGTTGTTTTGATGATAGCCATTCTGACAGGTATAAGGTGGTATCTCTTTGTGGTTTTAATTTGCATGTCCCTGATAATTACATTCAGGTATGACCTAAATCAAATCGCTTATGACTATACAGTGGAGGTGAGAAATAGATTTAAGGGACTAGATATGATAGACAGAGTGCCTGATGAACTATGGTCGGAGGTTCGTGACATTGTACAGGAAACAGGAATCAAGACCATCCCCAAGAAAAAGAAATGCAAAAAAGCAAAATGGCTGTCTGAGGAGGCCTTACAAATAGCTGTGAAAAGGAGGGAAGCGAAAAGCAAAGGAGAAAAGGAAAGATATTCCCATTTGAATGCAGAGTTCCAAAGAATAGCAAGGGGAGATAACAAAGCCTTTCTCAGTGATCAATGTAAAGAAATAGAGGAAAACAACAGAATGGGAAAGACTAGAGATCTCTTCAAGAAAATTAGAGATACCATGGGAACATTTCATGCAAAGATGGGCTCAATAAAGGACAGAAATGGTAGGGACCTAACAGAAGCAGAAGATAAGAAGAGGTGGCAAGAATACACAGAAGAACTGAACAAAAAAGATCTTCACGACCCAGATAGTCACTATGGTGTGATCACTCACCTAGAGCTAGACATCCTGGAATGTGAAGTCAAGTGGGCCTTAGAAAGCATCACTACGAACAAAGCTAGTGGAGGTGATGGAATTCCAGTTGAGCTGTTTCAAATCCTGAAAGATGATGCTGTGAAAGTGCTGCACTCATAATGCCATCAAATTTGGAAGACTCAGCAGTGGCCACAGGACTGGAAAAGGTCAGTTTTCATTCCAATCCCAAAGAAAGGCAATCCCAAAGAATGCTCAAACTACCATACAATTGCACTCATCTCACACGCTAGTAAAGTATACGTGTAACTCTATGGCTGATTGATGTCAATGTATGACAAAACCCACTGAAATGTTGTGAAGTAATTAGCCTCCAACTAATTTAAAAAAATTAAAAAAAAAAAACCACAAAACTCAACATTCAGAAAACTAAGATCTGGTTCCATCACTTCATGGGAAATAGATGGGGAAACAGTGGCTGACTTTATTTTTCTGGGCTCCAAAATATCTGCAGATGGTGATTGCAGCCATGAAATTAAGAAACGCTTTCTCCTTGGAAGGAAAGTTATGACCAACCTAGATAGCATATTGAAAAGCAGAGACATTACTTTGTCAACAAAGATCCGTCTAGTCAAGGCTATGGTTTTTGCAGTGGTCATCTATGGATGTGAGAGTTGGACTGTGAAGAAAGCTGAGCTCTGAAGAATTGCTGCTTTTGAACTGTGGTGTTGGAGAAGACTCTTGAGAGTCCCTTGGACTGCAAGGAGATCCAACCAGTCCATCCTAAAGGAGATCAGTCCTGAATATTCATTGGAAGGACTAATGCTAAAGCTGTTTTCATATAAATTAAAATCATTTAGCCTAGTTCTATGAAAAATGCTGTTCATATTTTGGCAGGGATTGCATTGCATCTGTAGATTGCCTTGATGGGAATATGATTATTTTAACAGTGTTAATTCTTCCAATCCAATTCTTCCAATGCGCATAATGTGTTTTTCCAATTGCTTGTATCATATTCAGTTTCTTTCATCAATGTCATAGTTTTCAGAGTACAGTTGTTTTACCTCTTTGGTTAGGTTTAATTCTAGTTTATTTTATTCTTTTTAATACGGTTCATAAATAGGATTATATTTTCTTAATTCTCTGATAGTTCATTGTTAGTGTGTAGAAATGCAACAGATTTCTGTAGATGAATTTTGTATCCTTCAACTTTACTGAATTCATTTAAGTGCTCTTTTTTAAAATTTACACAAGAGAGATTACATACTATCCTGTTCCAGGACTTGTTTCTTTTCCCTCTGACTTGTATCTTGGAGAGCTTTTTTTTTAATTGTAGGACTAGGTGATTAAATGTGTGATTAATTGCTCAACTAATCTTGATCCTTGCCATGTCTTTTTATTTTTTTTTAAATGACTCTGGCTGTGCTGGGTCTTCGTTTCTGCGTTGCAGCACTCAGAGGCTTCTTTACTGCAGCGCACACTTCACTTCTCCTTGTGCCCTGCAGTGCACAGGCTCAGTCATCATAGGGCCTAGGCTTAGTTGCTCTGTGGCATGTGGAGTCCTAGTTCTTCACCAGGGATCAAAGCCATGTCCCCTGCATTGCAACGCAGATTCCCAGTCACTAGACCACCAGGGAAGTTTCTCTTGGAGAGCTTTTTATTGTCAGTACATAAAATTGAAGGAAATGGCTACCCACTCCAGTATTCCTGCCTGGGAAGTTCGATGCACAGACGAGCCTGGTGGGCTACAGTCCATGGGGTCGCAAAGAGTGACTTAGTGACTATCCCACATAAAAGTGAATCTCATTCTTACTGGTAGTGATAGCTGCATAGTGTTTTTACATAGGAATAAATTTTTGGTTACTTCTTCCCTTGCTGTGTGCACTATTTTTGCTTCCTACTAAGATCATGCTGCACTGATCATCTTTGCATTATTGTCTTGGCAAATATTTGTGGTTATATTCATGGGATATATTTCTTCCAGAGAGGTTGCTTTATCAAAGGAAGGATGTTTGTATTTTTAGTTTTAATAGATAATGCCAAGTTGCCCTCTGGAAAATTTTTGCCAGTTTCTACTTGCAACAGCGGTATGTAAGCATGCCCATTTCTCCCTCACCCGCAGTGCTTCGTGTTACCAGACATTATCTAATAGATGAAAAGAAGTAAAAACAGTTTAATTTTTGTTTCTTTAATTATAGCCGAACACTTACTAACCATTTGTATTTTTGTGTAAGCTGTTTATATTCCTTTCTCTTTTCCCTTGTATTTTTTTCTTTATTCACATGAACCAGATATTTTATAGCTACTTGAATTATGAACTTAATTTCGAATGTATAAAAGACTTAATATTCCCTGTTGTTTTTTAACTGGGTCACTTCTGGGTTTGTTTGGTTTTAATATCTTCGTAAATATAGCTCCTTTTGTCATTTGAATGGAAAAAATCAAGAATTTCGTGAGTTCAAAGGATGATGATAATATTTTCATGGTTTATATTATGTTGACAAGATTGCAATCTGGAAAGAATGGGAAGTGATTCATGGGTGTTGGGTTTTCCTTTGACATTTTTCAATTGGGCTTGTTCATTTTTGTGTGATTTTTGTTAATTTGTTAGTTTCATATATTCAAGACAGATTTTGCATTTTCTCTATTTGAATGTATTCTGGTTTCCATCCTGCAGTCTCCCCAGAAGTCTAACCCTTCTCTAACTTCTGCGTCTATGGATGAGGAAGAAGGGGACACTTGCACAATATGTTTGGAACAGTGGACCAATGCTGGGGATCACCGGCTCTCTGCATTGCGTTGTGGTCACCTCTTTGGGTACAAATGCATTTCGAAGTGGCTCAGAGGACAGACCCGAAAATGTCCCCAGGTATAGACTGTAGTTAAGAACTGTGTATGTGCACAGTGAACATGTTAAGTCAGGAGGATTCCCAGAACCACACTAATTATGTCCTGTTGGGCTCCTTAGTGCAACAAGAAAGCCAAGCAAAGTGATATCGTTGTCCTTTATGCCCGGACCTTGAGAGCTTTGGACACTAGTGAGCAGGAACTCATGAAGAGGTAGGTGGAAAGAGTCTGTCTAGCTGTAATATTCCCTTTTGGTTCTTTGTAGGCTCATCTGAAAAAGGGGGTATGAGTCACTCTTAGTGTGATTCTGAGGCTTTCCTTGAACTGTGACTAGGAATCTGGGAATTGTTGGCGATCTAACATGTGACTTACGATACATGTCTGATCACATGATGCACGGTTTACTCTCCATATAGGATTAAAAGTGATGATCTGGAGTAATAAATTATTGTGACTTCACCTAGCTCAATGAATGTAAGCCCCAGGACTTTTGCTTGAACTCTTCAGGGAAAAAAGCTAGTACAGACTATCAGAAAATGAAGTCAATGCATAGGAAAACAGAGCTGAGAAGTAGAGGATGAAAATCTCCTTTCTTGAAAGACAGGGGCTGAAAGCAGAGCAGCAGGTGGTAGACTGCTGCGCTCGTCTGTGTGCTCAGCACCTCTCGTAGCCTCCATTTTCAGGGCCTGAGGGTTGTGTGCTGATCGGAGCAGGTGGCTCTGCAGGAGCACTTTGGCATTCCTGTGACCTTGGAGTCAGCGCTAAGACTTAAGTCTTTGGTAAAGTGACTTGGGGAGGCCAAGACGTGGTCTGGTAAAATCAAAAGTCATAGAGAAACCTTTAGCCATACAGTAATACCTCACACCTAAGCTGGGCAGTAGACCCACACACAAAGATATCCTGGATTTTTTGGTAGCCTGTCCAGCTTCTTCCCTAAGGGATTACCTTTACTGCCTGCCTCTGCCACTAAATTCGGTGAACACTGAATCAGGGAATCCCTTGTGTTGCTCATTGTAGCCAATTCACGGCCACCTAGAACACACTCCAAGTCTCAACCTCCTTGTCATTAGAATAGGCTTAGGCTTAAAAATACTTTTTTAAAAACTGAGAATTTTTGCTTCTTGTGTCCCTAAGACCTCCTGCTACAGTATTCTACAAAGAATTCTCATAACTGAAGCAATACAATGCAAGAAATTACTGGGATTTGGAAACCCCATGGACAATTGCTAAAAATACTACTTATAAAATATGCTTTAAGAACAGTAAAGATAGGGAATTCCCAGGTGGTCCAGTGGTTCAGAATCAGCCTTGCAATGCAGGGGAGGCAGGTTTGTTCCCTGGTCAGGGAACTGAGATCCCACATGCCATGCAGCAGCAGCCAAAACCCACCCCCCCAGAACTGAGAGTACGGGGATGTGGGTTTGCTCATGCATTACTGGTAAAAATGTACGTAAATATTAACATTTAGAGAGGCCCTTGGCAATATAATTCAGAAGTCTAAAAGTAATTCTGCTTTAGGCATTCTAAAAAAATGATTAAGGATATGTACAAAAATGTGTTTAATCAGGCTTTTCATTTAGTTAATAATCCAAACCAATCCAGATGATTGATTGGTTGAGTAAACTCTGGCATAGCCATGTGATGAAACACTATACATTGATTAAAACTGATGTTAAAGTACATATAGTATGTTGTCATGCGAAAGCATGTTGTTACTGTGATTATATTTTTGCAAACTGGAAAAAACATAAGTAGTCACTGTAAAGTGAAATTACAGATGTATTAATTTCACTCCCAACGAATATTTATTTGTTGTATGTTAAAATGACAGGTATGTGGTGGGGGAAATTTTCTTGAAAAGGCAAAACCAGTAGGAGTGGCTAGTAATGCATGTATTTAAAACTGTATTTAAAACTTTGCTGATTACTACAATCGGTGTACTCCTTAGCCTCTTGAGAAGAATTTCAAAATGGTGATACATACCGAGACTAACAGGATGAATACCCACAGGCTCAACTTTATCAAATCTTAACATTTTCTGTATTTGTTTTGGGTCTTTTAAAAAAGAAACATATCCTTATAAATACCAAAGAGACTTCCTTGTGCACCAAGTTTTTCTTAATTCCATCTTTTTCCTCAGATGATCTATGGCCATAAAACACATACAGTGTGATTTAGAAAGTTTTCACATTTTATGCAAATGTTATTGGATTATAGTTTTTCTTCTGTAGCTTGATTTTGTTTATTACTCTGAGACACATATCCTGGTTGATACATGTAGCTCTCGTTGATTCATTTTAATTTCTATAAAGTGTTCTAGTTCTGTAGTTTTCCTGTATGTAATTTTGTATTGGTAGACAGGTAGTTTCCAGTGTTCATTAGTATAAGCCATGCTGCAGAGAAATGGGTGAGAGCTTCATTATGTCTAGAAATCGATTTGCTTTGTCATAGGGTATATGTAATTTCAACTTTACTAGATATTGTCAAATTGCTCTTCCTAGAGGCTTTTCCAGTTTATACCAGTAGCAGTAATGTAAGGGATTTCTCATTTTTTCATCCCTTCATCTACTCTATATTATCAGACTTAATTTTGCCAGTTTCATGGAGTGGAATAGCGTTTACTTTAGTTTGCTTTTCTTAATGAGGTTTTTCTCAGTCGCTTATGAGGTTGAACATACTCTTCTGTAAGTTGTGTTCAAATATTTTACTCATTTATATCGAGCCAAATATATTATTTATTTGTTTCTTACTGATTTATAGTTCTTTGTTTTCCTTACACTAACTCTTTGTTGGTTGTGCACATTGCACATGCCATCTTCTAGTTTTTGACTTGTCTCTTTGACTTGTTTATGGTATCCTTTGTTGAAAAAGTTTTTAATTTTAGCGAAGTATGTCCTATCTATAAATTTCAATTGCTATTTCTATTCTAAATTAAATTTCTATATTATAAATGGACTACGCTTTTGTTCTAGGATCTGTTAGTTCTAGTGCTTCAGTTTAGTCTTTCTAGCCATCAACATATAATATCCTTTCACTTATTCACTGTTTCCTTGTGTCTTTTATAACTGTATTTTGCTTCTTAAAGCCCTTAACTTTATTCCTAGGTTGCTGTTAGAATGCTATTTTGAAAGAATTTTTTTTTGTTACATTTACAAATCACCTGTCTGGTATATGGAAATGCTGTTGATCTAATTTTCTTGATCTTAACTCTAGTAACCTTACTAAACTCTTAATAGCTTGTAGATTCTCTTGAATTTTCTATGAAGATAAATAAGAGCCACTTTTCCCCTTCCTTTCCAGTGTTCATCTTTTTTCTCTCCTATCTTATTGGAGTGGAAATTTCTATTTGCGTTTCATATTTTGAAATGTGAATTTATGATTTTCATACCTGTGAATGTGTCCTTTCATTGTACATTATTCCTCTTTATGCTTATCCGTCCTTTTTAATTGTGATCAGTCTTTTTTTTTTTTTTTTTTTAGCATTTCCCTGGTGTATACTTTTTTTTAACAACCTCTTTTTATAGTGTTCTTTATTTTAATATCTCATTAACATCTAATAGCTGATTTTCTTTTTATCCGGTAGATGATCTTGGCCATAGGTCATTTTACTCTTTTTTAATTTGACTCTAACTCAGGCAGTGAGCTTGGCTCTAATCCCTCATTTTGCATTTTATGTCCCCATTCCCTAGTAGGAGCCAAATTCCTTGTCCTTGCCTACCTCAACAGTGAGACCAACTCCAGTAGGCTGATGAGCTCAGCCCTGTCTGCTATTCTGTGATGTTTCTCGGTTTGAGAGATTTTTCTCTTGTTATATTTTATTCCCTATCATGGCATATTTATAGTCAAAGTGTGTCTGTCACAGCATAAATTCACCGTGCATCTTGATGAGAAGTCTTGTAGCCTTTCTAATCTCTACCTGTTGCTGGCTTTTCCCCTTTAGTTCCTTGCAGAAGGAGCAGAAGCTAAGGAAGAAGGCCGAGTTAGACTCGGCACAGTGTCGGCTACAGCTTCAAGCCCTCACTGATGAATGCTCCAGGCTTCAAAGTCGTGTTCAGGTAAGTTTTCTAACCCAAAGTCCTGTTGGAATAGGAATTAAGAAGTCATCTAAATATTTAGTTTCACTCAGATACGAATAGGATTTACCAAGTTTTTCAGGAAGGAAACATGATCAACTTTATTATTTATTAGAACTTATATATGTGCTTTATGATGAATTCTACTGCATCCTGAATTAGGAAAAAAAAATTGAACAGTCACCTGGTAATTCACAACTTGTTTAGGTCATTTCACTTCCTTGAATCTACCAATAAAGTGACTTGTCTAAATCATTAAAGACTTTAAGCCCTTTATGATTCTGTGCTCTCCCTATTTCAATTGCTTGTTGAAATATTGTGAAAACTGCAGCAGTTCTTTAGAATTCATGTTAACATTTTCATGTAAAGGATAAAATCCTTGTATTAGATCAAGGGATTGTATTTGAGGGTAATACCAGATGAAATAGCTTTATATCTTCAAAATCTTTTATGTTTTAGGACTTGCAAAAACTTATCGGTCAGGATAAGATCTCACAACAGCCTGGGGGTTCCCAACCACATTTCCTAAGTGGCCTGCCCTCCAGCCAGAGTCAACAGAAGTACCATTTCCAGAAGACATTCACAGTGTCTCAAACAGGAAACTGTCGAGTCATGACATACTGTGATGCTTTGAGCTGCTTGGTGGTGTCACAACCTTCTCCTCAGGCCGCCTTCCTTCCAGGTGAATAGTCTAGAACCTCAATTTTTATGTTCATTGTTGGAGTCTATTTGTTTATTTCCTCCCTTTTTGGATAATCCAGGACTCACGAGTAGGTGAACACTGTCCACAGCCCACCAGATCACTTTTTTCCTAGTTAGTTTTCTTGATATAGATACTTGAGGGTACTGCAAAGACGTCTGTACTGTCTGTTTCACTTCTTTAAATTTGTTCACCAGAAGGGCAGAGATGCTGAACCATGGTAAAGTGAGAGAAGACATACTTAGAAGTGTGAGCTGTCCAAGGATAAGGACTATAATTGCTTGCATGTCCTGCTAAAATACAGATTAATTTTAGACTAGAAATGTTTGAAAAAACACTGCCTCAAGGTCTAATTCAAGTTAAAACAAGACTGAATGCTTATTTTCAGTAGTGTGCACATTGACAAATTCCAAGTAAACGAATTTGGGAACATTATTATTTTATTAATATTGTACTGATTTTCTCTTTTTTGTGCAGTTTTCAAGTTTCATTTCATTTGTCTTAATGTTGAAAACCAAACCTCACAGCCCAATGTTGTAGATGTTTATTCCTGCTCTCTTCAGCATATAATTTCTGCCAACTGTAAGGTCCCTTTGCTTCTGCCTGATTTAGTGTCTCCCCACTTAGAAGTTCCTTTCAAATGCTTCAAAAATATGTCCCCCGTATTTAGGTATGTACAGGATTTGTAGTGGAATCCCTTGAATATCATATATTTGTCTATTCACTAATACTGAGAGGCTATCAGGAGGCTCCAATTGAGGGGAAAGTAAAAGGATTGTTCATGATGTTTCTATATTCCATTCACAGTTTTAATAAAAAGGTTTATCTTCAAGTGAAACCTTCCCCATTAATTGGAAAAATATTTATTCCAGTTGTTCCCCTATTTGGGTGTAATCTGTTCCTTTATTTCTTGGTGTGTCTGTTCTGTCCTGCCCAGCCAGCTCTTCCTGATAGACTGATAATGCTAATTTCTTATTTCCTTTAATGATTAACTAGGCAAAATCTTGAGTTCCCTTGTTGATTTAAAACCTATGGTTTCCGTGTTTGTTTCTCTGGCTCTGCTATTTCTATTTTAGCAGAAATCACAATAAACTTTTTCTCGCTTGATTCCCTAGCAAAAGAGAAGTGTGATTCAAGGCTATCTTTTTTTCAAGTGTCTTAACTCGCTTATTTATTTGGCTGCATTGGGTCTTAGTTGCATCATGCGGGATCTTTCCTTGCGGTTCTTGAGCTCTCTAGTTGCGACTAGCGTGCTTTTGAGTGCACAGGCTTCAGTAGGTGAAGTGCACAGGCTTAGTTGCTCTGTGGCATGTGGGATCTTAGTTTACAGAGCAGGGATTGAACCCACATCTCCTACATTGCAAGACAAATTCTTAGCCACTGGACCACCAGGGAAGTCCCTCCAGGATCTCTTAAATCTAAGATTTGACAAATTTTGTTAGTGTAGATATAACTCAGATAAAATATATACTTGATAAAATAAATATGGTAAGAGAACAGAGTAACAAATAAAAAGACAAGTTTTTGGCTTTCTTTTCCCCTTTTGGAATGATATACATTAAGATACTTGATTTTACCTATTTTCATTCTGTTTCAGAAAAATGTAGCATCTTGACCACATGACACAGAAATTACTTATCTCCATTCTTTGTTGTTCACTCTCTCATCTACATTTTTGAGTCTCTGGTTAAGAAAGACTAGTCTCTCGCTTTCCTTTAAAAGCTTTATTATTACAGTAAAATTGATATACAGTAAACTTGCACATCCTTAATGTGATATACCATTTGGTGAGTATTGATGTGTGTATCAATATATGTATACACTTCTAAAACCATCGTAACAATCAAGGTAATGAACATATCAGTTGCCCTGAAAGTTTGCTCAGGCTCTTTGCAATCCATCATCCACCTGTTCCTCCCTTCTCTTCCCATTCCAAGGCATCTACTTTCTATCTCGATATATTAGTTTATATTTTCTAGAATTGTACATAACTGGAGCCATACAGTGTTACTCTTTTTGTCTGGGTTCTTTCAACATAACTTTATAAGGATTATCCATATTATTGTGTCTGTCAGTAGTTCATTTCTTTTTATTGCTGGGTAGTATTCCACTGTATGTATATATGATGGTTTCTCATATACTTGATAGACATTTGATATAGAATATACTTGTTAAAATAAATTATAACCTTGGAGTTATTTTCTTTGTTCGACTAGTTTTTCCCCAGAAACTGACATGCCAAGAAAGGTGAACAAAGGTGTTGCTTGAAATGGTAGTTTTCTTTGCCCTAAGTCAACTTTCAGTGATCTGTTTCACTCTCATAAATTTGGCAGGCTTTGGTGTTAAGATGTTGAGTACTGCCAACATGAAAAGCAGTCAGTATATTCCTATGCATGGCAAACAAATACGTGGACTGGCTTTCAGCAGTCGATCCAAAGGCTTACTTCTCTCTGCTTCCCTGGACAGCACAATTAAACTGACCAGGTGAGTGCTTTGTGGGGAAGATGGGCCTTGGGATGCCTAGTGTTGAATAGCTTGGAAATTAGTATCTGTGTTATGATGACCTTGGCTTTTGGAGTGGGGATGGGATGGGAGCTGTCCAAGGCATTGTTTTCTCAGATCCAGGTTTATTGAATTTTAAATGTATTGCTTTAAGAAGTGGACACAGCTTGTTGCAAAACTGAATATGTGGTGGTCCATTTCTTTTAAAATTATATATGCTACAAAATAGATCTTAAACCATGCAGATATATATCTTCTGACTTTTCAAGAATGCTTCAGCTTATTTTTACCGCAAAACTCAGTGTATCAATTCTGTTATGTTTTATATACATGCTATGACTTATTTTAGTAGTATTGAAAAACAGAAGGAAAAAAAGAGAGGTTAAACACCAGAGTGTCATTAATGACTACCTCTGTATAGTTGGATTATAACTTTTTATTTTTCTTATATGTGTTTTCTAATTTTTCAGTATTAAATATTGAATACCTGTGTCATAGGTAGCCGTGGAGAAGGATATAGGATCAGGGGAAGGAATGTACAGTTTATCTGTCCCTTTAACTTATTCTTCCTTACAGCTTAGGAGGAAAATCTGTATCCTCCAAAACAAATACTGTGGAATTAAGAGGAGTTCTGTCTGCAGACCTGAGGGCAAATTGGGAATCCATATAGTTTTGGTGTGTGGGTGTGTTCTTATCTTTACATCTTTGTCTGTATTTGATTTTTGTAATGCATAATTGTAAAAGTCTTTTGTAACTCTATAGCCTGGAAACAAATACCGTGGTCCAGACTTACAATGCTGGGCGGCCTGTCTGGAGCTGCTGCTGGTGTCTCGATGAAAACAATTACATCTATGCTGGACTGGTCAACGGTTCAATTCTGTTGTATGACCTTCGAAATACAAGCTCTCACGTCCAGGAGTTAGTACCTCAGAGAGCTAGGTAGGGAGCCACCTGAAAGTAACAGCTTTCTCTTGGACTATTATATTAATCCTCTCTTTTACTAGTGTTTCACAGTTGATCAGAATTTCTCACAGAGGGCAGATCTCTGAGTCCTCTGATCTGTTCTCACTTCAGAATCAGTAAGACCCTAGAGTTTGTGTTCATGATAGTTGACATGGCAGAAAGTCCTTGTACCAAGTATAACCAGATTCATAGAATTACATGTCACAGTGTGCCAAAATAAAATCACTACTTTGTTCAGAACCCAACTCCACCATTTATGAGCTGAATTTTCTTCCTGACTTTTCTTGTGTGTGTGTCTAACCCCATTTCCAGAAGCTTCACACCAGTCAGGCTACCTTGTGTTTGTAATCTTATACTGTTAAATTTCCTACTCCGTTTTTTCCCCACTGCTTTTAGAGCATGCAGAATCTCCTCTGAATCTGTGTGTGGAATATTATATATATATGCCCTTTTGTTCCTACAGAGTGGGTTGGTAGTTTTTATCAGATATCAGAGGACAGTGACTCACAAAAATTTCTTTTATAGAGGTAGTAATGTCCTTGACTCCTCATAGTGGGGCCTGAAGTAGTTCAAATATTGGCAGGTGAGACTTTGTTTCCTTTCTTTCCCTTCAGATGCCCGCTGGTATCCCTGTCATATGTACCTAGAGCTGCCTCTGCTGCATTTCCGTATGGTGGAGTGTTGGCTGGAACGTTGGAGAATGCCTCTTTTTGGGAGCTGAAAATGGGTTTTACTCATTGGCCTCATGTGCTGCCCATGGAGCCTGGGGGCTGCGTAGACTTTCAGGTAGAGAGCAGCACCTGCCACTGTCTTGTGACCTACAGGCCTGGTGAGTGTTGTTGGGGTGTCCTCATGGCTTGGTTTGTTTGGAAGCAGGTTGGCAGAGGGGAGGAAAGGAGAGCTTGCCTTATTTCAGGTGGTGCCGGTCAGCCCCTCATGGACTAACAGCTCTTGCTCCTGCAGGGAGCTTCTGTGGAGCCCGCCTCCCTGTCCCTTGCTTGTGTGAACTGGGACATACTTGGCCAGGTACTCCTTGGAAGTGGAATTAGCTGCGTTAGGATCCTCTCTGACTTACAACAGTGATGGAATGAGGAGACCTGCTCTTCCAGCCTCTGAGCTACCCTTACATCAGTTTCATGTCTTCTGCTTGCCACTCAGCTCACTTACAAGGAAGGCCCAGATGAAAGCAGTCATGTAGAGGGCCCAGATGCTAAGCTGTTAGCTGTTCTTCCTTATTTGGGACCCCAAAGTTAAGTGGGGGAGTAGATGGACAACCATGGTGGCCCTAGCCAGCTGAACTTCTCACAGCTTCCAGAACCAGGACTGCAACCCTTGACCAACTATGCTTAAATACACAGGTTTTTTTTCTAGCTGAAAGATAATGAATCTAATCTGGTGAGCTATATTGATGGTCAAGTAGATGTTTTGGTCAGAAATAGTCATTAAAGTGCCCATACTTCTGCTAGTTGTGGGTTGACCTAATCATTTTAAGTTTTGTTTGAGCTGAGAAGCTGTGTCAGCAGACCCTCCTTTCCCTTTTGGACCCATCTCCTAGGTCGTCTGTCTCCACAGATTTGCTATGATATGTGGAAAGCTTGGAGATCCCATTCTGTTCTCTAGCTTTTGTTTGTCTCTCAGCAGAACCACAGTGATACGTTTCCCCTTCTGTGATAATATGCTTTCACTGTATTTGTACAGTTCTGGGTATTAGTGGGGTCCTCACTGGGGGAAGGGAAAGACTTTGTAGCCCGAACCCTTAAGGAAGATAAAAACCCAAACAGAAGTCCAGCTGGATACAGTGATTTTCCTAAAAAGGCTAGCTCGTTCTCAGAATTGTTTCCCTCATAGACAAAACCTATTGTAGATAAGTTACTTCATCCTATAGCCCAGAGTTCTGAATTTGATTTGTGCTGTATTATTTTGTTCTTACTATGTTTGGTAGCTATTCGTGATGGTTTGATAAAACTGCCTTTTCTACTCAACTGAGTTACAGCCAAGTTTAGGTACTTGCTTAATTTCTTTGGGCCATCCCTACAGATCAATACTGATTTCTCTTTCTCTTAGATAAAAATCACAACACCTTACGAAGTGTGCTCATGGAGATGTCCTATAAACTGGATAATGCTGGAGAGCCCATCTGCTCCTGCCATCCTGTACAAACATTCCTTGGGGGACCCTCCTGCAAATTGCTAACCAAGAGTGCCATTTTCCAAAATCCAGGGAATAATGGCAGCATCCTGGTGTGTACTGGGGATGAAGCATCAAAATCGGCCTTGGTGAGTAGTCAATCAGTTTTTTATACTGATGTGTATAAAGCAAAAAACCAAAGTTCTCCATAATTGCACATACCTTCATATGTGTATATGTGTGGTTGCTTAGTTTATTTTTTATAGAAGTCACACTTTATTGGGTTGGCCAAAAAGTTTGTTTTTTTCTGTTGTTGGCTCTAGTAGCACATAGTTGTCTTTAACTCCATTTGAAACAATTTTGTTAGATTGTATTGTGACAGCTATCATATCAGTGTGTATTAAAAATAAAACTTGTCAAAATTGGTGAATTTTTGTGTAGCCATTTTAATATTGACAGTGGAAGGGGAAAAAGCAACGTTTTCAGCATATTATGCTTTATTATTTCAAGAAAGGTAAAAACTTTGCTGAAATGCAGAAACAGATTTGTGCAGTATATGGAAAAAGTGCTGTGACTGAGCATGTCAAAAGTGTTTTCCAAGTTTTGTGCTAGAGATTTCTCACTGGGCGATGCTCCACAGTCGGGTAGGTCAGTTGAAGTTGATAGCAATCAAATCGAGACATTAAATGAGAACAGTTAGCATTATACCATGCAGGAGATAGCCAGCATACTCAAAATATCCAAATCAAATGTGGAAGATCATTTATATCAGCCTGATTATGTTAATCACTTTGGTATCTGAGTTCCACATAAGTTAAGTTAAAAACACCTTGACTGTATTTCTGCATGTGATTCTCTACTGAAATGTAATGTAAATATTCTCTTTTTTAATACAAATTGTGATGGGCAGTGAAAAGTGGATACTGTACAATAATGTGGAATGGAAGAGATCCTGGGGCAAGCAAAATGAACCACCATCAACCACAACAAAGGCCATCTCCATCCAAAGAAGATGATATTGTATATGTGGTGGGATTGGAAAGGAGTCCTCTATTATGAGCTCCTTCCAAAAAACCAAACGATTAATTCCAACAAGTACTGCTCGCAGTTAGACCAACTGAAATCAGCACTAAATGAAAAGTGTCCAGAATTAACGGAAAACACATACTCTTCCATCAGGATAATCCAAGACTGTGTGTTTCTTTGATGACCAGGCAAAATTGTTAACAGCTTGGCTGGGAAGTTCTTATTCATCCGCTCTATTCACCAGACATTGCACCTTTGTATTTCCATTTATTTATTTTAGTCTTTACAAAATTCTCTTAATGGAAGAAGTTTCAATTCTGTGAAAGACTGTAAAAAGCACTTAGAATAGTACTTTGCTCAAAAAGATAAAAAGTTCTTGGAAGATAAAGTTATGAAGTTGCCTGAAAAATGGCAGAAGGTAGTATAACAAAACGTTTGAGAAAGTTCTTGATGAAAGTGGTCCTTTATTTTTACTTAAAAACATAAGGGGTAAAGTAAAAAACAAACATAAGGAACTTTTTGGCCAACCCGATACATACTGCTTTCCCGTTTAACTTCCTGTTTTGGTTATCTTTCCATACCAATATCTATAGATTGACATCATTCTTTATATGTGAGCTGTAGTGTTTTACGTGACCTGTGTCAGATATCCTGCCTTTGTGCGACCTTGTGAAGGTTAGGGACAGGCAGTTTTACCCCCCAGGGAGTGCTTTCTCTGCAGTGCTTTCAAAGTTTTGTGATGATAGACATATAGCTATATGTTTTAGGGGGAAAAAGGCGCTACTGAAACCTCTATAAAATAGTTGATCAATTCAAGATGACAGTAACAGATGAAAGGTTGATGGGGAATTTTACAGTGGAGGGGTCAACCTGTTACCACCTGAATAAATGATCAACTATTGTGTCACTGTTAGTGGCTTAAGCAGAAATAATTTGCCTCTTGGTGTAAGGCAAAATGAAGTACATGGTGCCTAGATGTCCTTGAACCCATAGAACAGCACTGTCCAGTTAAGTCACATTAGCCATGTGATCACTTGAAATGTTAATGTGAATGAAAAACTTAATTGTTAAATTTTTATGTAATTTAAATGTAAAGAGGTGTATGTGGCTAATGGCAGCCATACTGGATAGTGTCACTCTTCGGTCTAGTGCTTTTATTTACTGGAATTGCAGTGGATAAGAGAGTAAGTTAAGTAATAGCACAGAAAGCAACAAACAAATCTAGGTTGTGGACGTTCTGTAGGACAACAGATCCTGCTTCCACACGTCAGTGGCAGAAGGAGAAAAGAGTGGGGAGGCTGGATCTGCTCAAATTAAGAGAGGCTTATTAAAATTTATGACTACCAAGGGTAATGTGGACCTTATTTGAATCCTGAATCAAACAAAACCAATATAAAAAGAGACTATCAGAAAATTTTTGTTTTGCACTATATGTTAGAGAATATTATGAAATTATTGTTCATTTTGTTAGGCATAATGACATTGAGATGTAGGAAAATGTTTGTTTGTTTGTTTTTAAGAAATGTATACTTAAGTGTATAAGGGTAAAATGACATGATGTCAGCACAGCAAAAAACAATAAAGCAGGTATGGTAAAAACTTAGTCATCTGGGTGATGACTCATAGTACTATTCTACTTTTTATTACATGAATTTTTTGTCCATAATAAAAAATTTTTTAAAGGAGAAGAAACCAGCAGTTAGAATACAGGTTCCGTGAGGGCAGAGATAGGGACTTATTGTCTTGCTGATCCTTGTTTCCCCTAAGAGAGTTCTTGGCACATAGACTGAAGGGGAGAATACTAGGCTTGGTTTTCAGATCCACTCACAGGTAGACCATAATTGCGAATTATAGTAGGTGAGGCCGTGCGTGACTTATGTCAGATGTGCTGCTTTTGTGCAACCTTGTGAAGGTTAGGGACATTCTGTTTTACTCCCTGGGCAGTGCTGTCTCTGCAGTGCTTTCAGAGTTGTGTGATGATAAAGACTGCAAGTCCCGAGTTGAATTGAAGGACTCATGACCTTTATCTCTTCTTTTTTAGCTGTGGGATGCTGCCAGTGGCTCATTGCTTCAGGATCTGCAGGCCGATCAGCCTGTCTTGGACATCTGCCCATTTGAGGTGAATCATAATAGCTACTTGGCTACCTTAACAGAAAAGATGGTCCACATCTATAGGTGGGAGTGACCATGGTCTTGAAACTTATCAATCATGTTGCTGGTTAATGATACATGTTATTTGCTAGTACCTCACAGCCCTGAGCAAGATCTGTGCTTATTGTCTGTGGCCTAGAACTTGTGGGATCATGGTTCCATTAGGTTAATATGATCCTGGGATTCCAGGTCAACAAAACACTATAAATGGTGTATCTTCAGGGTTCATCAAAAGAGTAAGTGACGGGTACTCCATCAACATTATCCATTTCTTGGGTTAAAAGCCTTCATGAATCTTTGTTGAGAATCAGTATGTTTGACTAGACTTTCTGCTGGGCCTTGGAGAGTATCCTCCCTGCAGTCACTTAGGATATGAGTGTACACCGAGCATCTCCGAACGTGACATCCCACCCGACTTGTCTTGCCACTTGACTGCATGACTTGGGAGTGCTTATGTTCCTGATGGGACTAACCATTTTGATGCTCCTTGGATGCAGCGTGGGTGCAGAAGTCTTCAGTTGAGCACAAGAGGGCACTCTACAGTCTTCTGAAGGATTCGACCTATTTCTGACCGTGTAGGCTGATAATCTTTTGGTAACTTGGTCTCATCCCCACAGAACTGTGTGGTAGAGCTCATCTGGTCTGCTGTGTGGCAGGAACAGCTTTGTTCAGGTGTGCAGTGCCAGAATAGTGGTAAACCCAGTGATGACGGCAGCTGATGCCAAGTGTATGGGGTTCATCACATTTTGCCAATCAAGGAGAGAGACCAGTTGTTTGAGCAGTGGGGAAGACTCACTTTTTTTCTAGCCAGCTAAGATCTCAGGATTGGTTTTATATAAGCCAGTGCTTTGAAAGCCACTCTTTGTGCTCACTAGGAAAAGATGAGCCATATGTCAAAGCTCTTACTAGTATGAGAGATCAGGAGCAAGGGGCTAACCAAGAGAGGCTTACAAAAGAGAAGCTGCTTAGACTGCTGTTGAAAGCAGAAGAGGACTTGTCTCGCATTTTTAAAGAGTTTCTCTCTGAATAAAGTCCACCCCTTGGAGTAAGGAGCTATTCTTGAGCCTGTTTAGAATTCCCAGGTTAAAACCTGCCACCAGGTGAATCTGATGTTTGATTCCAAATTCCTCTGATTTGCCTCCTTCCCTAACTTTTTTTAAGAAAATGTTTTTAGTAAAATAGTTTTTCTCAGGAAGATAACAGTGGTTGGAGGCCTGTGTGGATTGCAGGGAGATACCCACCAGCTTTCATTCCAACCCTGGATTGTCCCACTTTTGGAGCTATATTTTTCTACAGTAGAGGGTTCAGTTTATATCTGTTTGCTTTGCAAAAGGCTACTCTACTAAACTACTCTCCACCACAGAATATGTCTCAAGGCGTGCTCCCTGTTCTTGGGGAGCAGGATGACTAACTGTGATTTTCTTAAATAATTGTTGTAGAAATGTTTTCATTATTTTTATTTTAAAACAGTTCTGATCTGTCAACTCTTGAGCTGTTGCCAGCATTTCTCACCAGCAGGGGCTTATTGCAGTAGATTTCCCCAGAGTTCCATGTTCTAGTTGTGTTTTTTAAAGAATGGCCTCCTTCTATTTAAGGACATCTTTCAAAAAGCCAGTTTCCAGAACCTGGGAAAGACCTCCCGTTTCTAGAAGAGGTATAACCTTTTGATACGTTGATGATTAAGATTAACTGCCCAGGCCTGGAGCTTCAGGGGCAGAAAAGGATTTGAATTAAAAAACAATCTGGTTTCAGCAGATGATAGAAACCAGAGAGGAAACAGTGGCCAGGCCCTGGCTGCCATAGTCGTTGGCTAGGGCAGAATGTGGCACAGGGTTAGGATTTGACTAAAGTTGAAGTACTCTTAGCTGATGCTGATTGAGATCCATCCCCACCCCCAAGCGTAGGAACCAAGGGACTTGTATTATTAGAGAAGTTGGAAGAATCTCATGCCTTACCAGTCCTTGCATTCCCCTAGTAAGTTTAGATGTTTGAGAAACAAAAATTTTTGTGACTGTGACTGATGTCTCCAATGGAAGAACTTCCCCTCTCTCCTGCTCCCCTCCGCCTGGCAGCGGAGATGACATCTATAGATGCAGGCTCTGCCCCACCATCTTCCCTCATCCAGTCTCTGAGATTGTTTTCCCATTTGAGGGTTTGGAATTAAACAGACTCAAAAATATTTTCTTGTTATCTGTATCCTTGTACCTGCTTTGAAAACCAGACAGTGGGATCTCTATTCATGTCCTATGTTTTAATGTTTGTGTTTTATGTTTTAACGTAAAATATGAAAATAAAGCATTTACCATATGTTTCAGCTCCTGATGTCTTTTGTCTCTGAATGCTAGAGGCAGGAACCTGTGTGTCTTTTGGAAAAGGGGTCTAATCCCAGACTGCCTTGTAGATTTCATTTCATGTAGTACTGGGTCAGAATTACACAGGATGGCCCTTGGATCGAAAGTAAACATCTTATTTAAATTAATGAAGTAAGTTGAGGCAATAGTTGGCAATTCTCTTTTACTGTTGCCTCTTAAGTCCCCAGCACTGGTCACTTGTCTGTTTACTCTCAGATTCAAGGGTCTAAATCCTGCAAACTACATTTGCTTGCTGGCTTCCTATTAGTCTCTAAGTCCAGAAGACTCTTCTGTGTGGGGAGGAGAGGACTTCCTTTTCTTTTTCTCCTAGTCTTTGGCAGTGCTCCTGGCATTGGCAGCAGCACTGGGCACGTGTGGACTCCTGGGTTTCTGCTCAGCACAGCTCTGGCCACATGCCTCAATTTCTTTGTTCTGTTCAGTTCAGGAATTCCTTTTGCTGTAAATCATGGTGTTCTGGGATTAGACTGGAAAGGCCGAAAATGTTTTCCAGCTGAACAGCAAACAGAGTATACTAGATCGCAGGAGGACTCAATCCATAAGTTTAATATTGTCATGGAGCCATGTGCTCCAATAAAAAAAGAGGTAAAAAGTGCCTGGTAAAGAAGTAAACCCCAAATTACTAAGAAACCTAACACCACTGTTTGTCTTCCATAGTATTCTTTCCTTGGTTTCCCATCTTAGTGGTTGACTGTAAGTGAAATTTATAAAAATAAACATTTGTGTGTCCTTGTCCTTTAATCAGTTTGTTTGTTGGTAACAGTCTCTTGTTTGTTTATCCCTTTGTAGTTTACACAGCCCCTTTCTAATACATTCATTTTTAAACAATGTTGTGGAGTAAATATTGTTATTCCAATTTATAGGAGAAGAAACAGGTTAAAAATCAAGTTCAAGAGAAAACATGTAGGTGGCGTTTGATTAAATTTTACATATCCTATACTTACTTTACATATTCTATACTTAGCATTCACAATTAAAGCAGACAGTCATGTACTTGTGACATTTTACGTTCTTCCAAATGCCCTATTTGTCTTGGGTGTCTGGGTGCTGAGGCTGGAATCACCACACAGCGTGATATCTGGGTATTTGACTGCTCTAATGGCCTGATCTAAGTGGAATCATACAGTATTTGTCTTTTTGTGACTGGCTTATTTCATTTCGCCTAATGTCTTCCAAGTTCATTCATGTTGTAGCATGTGTCAAAATTTCCTTTCTTTTTAAGACAACAGTACTCCATTGTATACATGTACACCACATTTTGCTTATCCATTCATCTGTCAGTGGACAGGTGGGGTGCTTCCACATTTTAGCTTATTGTGAATAATGTTACTGTGAACATGGGTGTACAAATATCTGAGACCCTGCTATATACTCAGAAGGGGAATTGTTGAATCATATGGCAATTCAGTTCTTAATTTGAGGAACTGCTATATTGTTTCTCCACAGCAGCTGTACCATTTTACATTCCTGCCAAACAATACATAAGAGTTTCAATTTCTCCACATCCTTTCCAACTCTTTATTTTCCTTTTTTTGTTTTGGGGTTTTTGTTTGTTTGTTTGACAGTAGCCATCTGAATGGTGTGAGATGGTATCTCATTGTAGTTTTGATTTGTATTTCCCTAGTGATTAGTGATGTCAAGCATCTTTTCATGTGCTTATTGGCTGTTTGTATATCTTCTTTAGAGAAATGTTTATTCAAGTCCCTTGCTCACTTTTAAATTGGGTTGTTTGTTTTTTTGTTGATGCCTAATCCTTTTTGGTTTTCTGCTTCCTGGTAGACCTAGATAACATAGGTAATGCCAGGAGTGTTCCAGGAAATGTGGTAAGATGGGGATGATTGAGGCCCAAGAATAATAAAGACCAAGTGGCATTGCTTTACTTTCAGAAGCCAGGAGACCATTATTACCATTATTACCAGCAAGACTGAAGAACTGACCAAATGACCATCAGGGGACCGGGGAAAGAGGGCCAATAAAAGATAGCATCCCCGGGAGCAGAATAGACACAGCCAAAGAGGGTGCTTTTACTATAAACAAAAAGTCCACAGGAAAGAGAAACAGCAGGCTAAAGTTGGTCATCCCCACAGCACATGTTCCTTTGCTCAGTTTTTAGACCTGAGCCAGTTTTCAGATTCAGAACCCATTGATGAACAAGTATCTGTGAACCTAGGAATAGATGCTATGACACCACCCAAGTGTATGATTCCTTCAGTCTTTTCCCCAGAGACTCATGGCCATTTACCTGGGACTATACACTGACAAGAGAAATAACCATATATTTGAAGACTTTTTGGATATTTGATCGAGTTGTCTTTGGTATCAGACCAAAATTATCAACATAGGCCCCTGGCCCGTGGGGACCCTGTACTATAAATAAGAGTCCTGGCCAGATTATGACTCACAATGGCCCTAACTAGTGTGAACCCATCCAGTGGTCATTCCCCAGCCCCCAAATATGTAACTGGAAAGGATCTAGAATAATCTAGAAACAGGAAGTTATTGTGAAAACAATCTAGCAACGTGTTTCTGGCTTGTGGGGTAAGAGTTATGACAGGAAAGGCCAAATGTAAACCTTGGAAACTGCTCTCCAGCCACTGACTGGCACTTTCAGTGCCATGGTCTAGGTTCAATCCCTGGCCAAGGAACTAAGATCCTCCAAGCCACAAGGCATAACCAAAAAAAAAAAAAAAACAAGGTCTTATTGAGGGATAGAGGTTGGAGGATGGTGATTAGTGTCACTATTAAAATCTAAAGGATGCAAGAAGGACTCTGAAAGATGGTGGAGAGTGACAAATATTCCAGTAAGTAGAGCTTCAAGCTGTGCCCTGATCTTTCCACTTTGTGTGGAAGAAGTGGCTTAAGGTGAGAATATAAACAGATTGCCCGGGCAGGGTCCAACAGACTGTTCTGGGATAACGGCATGTGGTTGGGCTATATGGAGAAGGCACAATGTGTGAAAATTTTTTTTATTACAAAACAATGCCCACCAGAAAGCCTCCACCATGGAAGAGGCACTGAACAACCAAGTAGTTCAATGACAACCAGTTGACAGCCAGCGTTCAGCTGCTACAGACCTAATATGCTGGGCCCATGAATGGAGTGGCCCTAGTGGCAGAGACGGAGGCTACATTATAGGACCGACTTCTGTCTTGGAGAGTGGACTGCCACTCACCAAGGGTGCATCTGAACGTCCAACCTGTCAGCAACAGAGACTAACACTGAGTCTCTGATATGCCCTATTCCTAGAGAAGATCGAGCAACTGCTTTGTGGTAAGTCAGCTACCAGGGGCCCCTTCCTCTTGAAAAGGCCAGCAGTTCTTCTTTATGGGAATAGATACCTACTGTGGGTGTGAATTTAACTTCCTTACTCAGAGCCTCTGTCGGCAGAATGCCAGATTGAGGTACAGATTACTGCACAGTATAGCATCTGACTCAAGGGACCTACTGTCCAGTGAAGGCATTGCAGAAAAGGATCCATGACCATGGGGGTCTGTTGGTCTTGTAATATAATACTGTACCATCCAGAAACAGCCAGCTAACAATACTGATAATGAAGCACTGGCTAAGAAGCAACACTCGGAAAGAACAGGGTGTTCTTCAGGATGCGGTGTTAAGTAAGAGACCTCTGTTGGTGCTATTTCCCCAGTAGGAAGAATACATGGGTCTAGGAACCACATGGGGAAACAGGAGTGGCTTCACTTACTGTCATTCCCAGTGACCTGGGTGGTTTTTATACTTCCCATCCCAGCAACCTGGGCTCCACATGGTTGAAGGTCCTGGATTCCTACAGGGGTCCACTTTGCCAGAGGACAGAAAGGGTCCCACAGAACTACATATTAGGGCTGCTACCAGAGCACTTTGGAACTTTGTGCCCAGGGACCAGTACATGAGAAGAGGAATCGCCATATTGGCAGTGGTAACAAACCCTGATCGACAGGAGAATAGAGCTGCTTGTACATAATGGGAGCAAAGGGGAAGAGCCAGGTGGTCCACTGGGTTGCCTTCTGGTGCTGCTCTGTTGCCTCTGTTGGCAGACATGTGCAACAGTACCACAGCAGGTTGAGAAGGTTATGATGCCCACCTCCACCACCACCCCAGGAATGAAGGCTTGGGGCATATCTCCAGGTAAGCCACCAAGACTTCTGAGGTGCTAGCTGAGGTTTAAGGAAATTCAAAATGGAGTAAAGAGGCTACCACTTGTAGCCCTGAGGTCACCAGCAGTAATGGACGTTAGTTTATCTCACTAACCTCTCTCTTCTGAGTTTTTCCCTCTGAAAAAGAGATCCGTGGAAACTAGAGGAGCTGCTCATCAAATCTGTGGAGGGAAGTCTAGGGCACAGGGGTGGCATGCAATGATTATGAAAATGTTCCTTTCGGATCGCTTAAGGACTGTAATTGACCAACGGTCCTACCTGCTGTGCTCTGAAATCCAATCATAGGGTTCACCCTGAGGCCACACACCTCAAGGGATCTTTCACCAGTAACTGTTAAAGCAGGCCCTTTCCTGTGAGGTTCTACAGTTCAGTTCAGTTCGGTTGCTCAGTCGTGTCCGACTCTGCGACCCCATGAATTGCAGCACACCAGGCCTCCCTGTCCATCACCAACTCCCGGAGTTTACTCAAACTCATGCCCATCGAGTTGGTGATGCCATTCAGCCATCTCATCCTCTGTCTTCCCCTCCTCCTCCTGCCCCCAATCCCTCCCAGCATCAGGGTCTTTTCCAATGAGTCAACTCTTCGCATGAGGTGGCCAAAGTACTGGAGTTTCAGCTTCAGCATCAGTCCTTCCAATGAATACCCAGGACTGATCTCCTTTAGGATGGACTGGTTGGATCTCCTTGCAGTCCAAGGGACTCTCAAGAGTCTTCTCCAACACCACAGTTCAAAAGCATCAATTTTTCGGTGTTCAGTTTTCTTCACAGTCCAACTCTCACATCCATACATGACCACTGGAAAAACCATAGCCTTGACCAGACGGACCTTTGTTGGCAAAGTAATGTCTCTGCTTTTTAATATGCTATCTAGGTTTGTCATAACTTTCCTTCCAAGGAGTAAGCGTCTTTTAATTTCATGGCTGCAATCACCATCTGCAGTGATTTTGGATCCCAAAAAAAATAAATTCTGACACTGTTTCCACTGTCTCCCCATCTATTTCCCATGAGGTGATGGGACCAGATGCCATGATCTTAGTTTTCTGAATATTAAGCTTTAAGCCAATTTTTTTCACTCTTCTCTTTCACTTTCATCAAGAGATTTTTTAGTTCCTCTTCACTCTCTGCCATAAGGGTGGTGTCATCTGCATATCTGACATTATTGACATTTCTCCCAGCAATCTTGATTCCAGCTTGTGCTTCTTCCAGCCCAGCGTTTCTTTTTTTTTTTTTTTTTAATTTTATTTTATTAGTTGGAGGCCAATTACTTCACAACATTTCAGTGGGTTTTGTCATACATTGACACGAATCAGCCATCCAGTGTTTCTCATGATGTACTCTGCATATAAGTTAAATAAGTAGGGTGACAATATACAGCCTTGACATACTCCTTTCTCGATTTGGAACCAGTCTGTTGTTCCATGTCCAGTTCTAACTGTTGCTTCCTGACCTGCATACAGGTTTCTCAAGAGGCAGGTCAGGTGGTCTGGTATTCCCATCTCTTTCAGAATTTTCCACAGTTTATTGTGATCCTCACAGTTGAAGGCTTTGGCATAGTCAATGAAGCAGAAATAAATGTTTTTCTGGAACTCTCTTGCTTTTTCGATGATCCATTGGATGTTGGCAATTTGATCTCTGGTTCCTCTGCCTTTTCTAAAACCAGCTTGAACATCTGGAAGTTCATGGTTCACATATTGCTGAAGCCTGGCTTGGAGAATTTTGAGGATTACTAGCGTGTGAGATGAGTGCAATTGTATGGTAGTTTGAGCATTCTTTGGGATTGCCTTTCTTAGGGACTGGAATGAAAACTGACCTTTTCTAGTCCTGTGGCCACTGCTGAGTCTTCCAAATTTGATGGCATATTGAGTACAGCACTTTCATAGCATCATCTTTTAGGATTTGAAATAGCTCAACTGGAATTCCATCACCTCCACTAGCTTTGTTCGTAGTGATGCTTTCAAAGGCCCACTTGACTTCACATTCCAGGATGTCTGGCTCTAGGTGAGTGATCACACCATTGTGATTATCTGGTTCATGAAGATCTTTTTTGTACAGTTCTTCTGTGTATTCTTGCCACCTCTTCTTAATATCTTTTGCTTCTGTTAGGTCCATACCATTTCTGTCCTTTATCAAACCCATCTTTGCCTGAAATGTTCCCTTGATATCTCTAATTTTCTTGAAGAGATCTCTAGTCTTTCCTATTCTGTTGTTTTCCTCTGTTTCTTTGCATTGATCGCTGAGGAAGGCTTTCTTATCTCTTCTGGCTATTCTTTGGAACTCTGCATTCAAATGGGAATATCTTTCCTTTTCTCCTTTACTTTTTGCTTCTCTTCTTTTCACACCTATTTGTAAGGCCTCCTCAGATAACCATTTTGCTTTTTTGCATTTCTTTTCCATGGGGATGGTCTTCATCCCTGTCTCCTGTACAATGTCAATAACCTCTGTCCATAGTTCATCAGGCTCTCTGTCTATCAGATCTAGTCCCTTAAATCTATTTCTCACTTCCACTGTATAGTCATAAGGGATTTGATTTAGGTCATACCTGAATGGTCTAGTGGTTATCCCTACTCTCTTCAGTTTAAGTCTGAATTTGGCAATAAGGAGTTCATGATCTGAGCCACAGTCAGCTCCTGGTCTTGTTTTTGCTGTCTGTATAGAGCTTCTCCATCTTGGGCTGCAAAGAATATAATCAGTCTGATTTCAGTGTTGACCATCTGGTGATGTCCATGTGTAGAGTCTTCTCTTGTGTTGTCGGAAGAGGGTGTTTGCTATGACCTGTGCGTTCTCTTGGCAAAACTCTATTAGCCTTTGCCCTGCTTCATTCCGTACTTCAAGGCCAAATTTGCCTGTTACTCCAGGTGTTTCTTGACTTCCTACTTTTGCATTCCAGTCCCCTATAATGAAAAGTACATCTTTTTTGGGTGTTAGTTCTAAAAGGTCTTGTAGGTCTTCATAGAACCGTTCAACTTCAGTGTTTTCTGCATTACTGGTTGGGGCATAGGCTTGGATTACTGTAATATTGAATGGTTTGCCTTGGAAATGAACAGAGATCATTCTGTTGTTTTTGAGATTGCATCCAAGTACTGCATTTCAGACTCTTGTTGACCATGATGGCTACTCCATTTCTTCTAAGGGATTCCTGCCCACAGTAGTAGATATAATGGTCATCTGAGTTAAATTCACCCATTCCAGTCCATTTTAGTTTGCTGATTCCTAGAATGTTGACATTCACTCTTGCCATCTCCTGTTTGACCACTTCCAATTTGCCTTTATTCATGGACCTAACATTCCAGGTTCCTATGCAATATTGCTCTTTACAGCATCAGACCTTGCTTCTATCACCAGTCACATCCATAACTGGGTATTGTTTTTGCCTTTGCTCCATCCCTTCATTCTTTCTGGAGTTATTTCTACAGTAATTCTAATAAGTTTCTTTCACAGCTAATCCTGTCTGGAGATTGCTTCTCATAGAACCCAGAATAACCCACTAGGAGGTAAATGGTGGATTAGATAATGAAACCCAGACAGTCTAGGCTGGTTCTTTTAACTACAGTGCTACAAGGCAGGAAGTACATAGAAGGAAAAGAATTGTTGAATTATAAATAAATCTAAAAATGGCCTGTTGAAAATTTTTCTAAGGAGGCTTCAAAAATGTTGAGACTTTTGAGCTGAGCATTAAAGGAAAAGAAAAATTTTAAGAAGAAAGTGTTGGAACCTCATGGTTCAATGTCACATCTACATGATCTTGAAAATTTGGAATATGGCAAGGTCAGGAAGTGCTTGAGGAAATGGAAGGCCACCAATGTAGAAAGAAAGTTGCCAAAGACTGGCAGGGACCAGTGCTGCCTTAGCTGTTGGGAAAGCATAGTCCTGGATTCCACAATCAGAAATATTTGAAAATCGCTCCAGGTGATCCAGAGGCACAGTCATGGTTGGAAAAGTATTCCTGTACTTTGCAAGCTGCCATAGTCCTCACATGGAAAAGATGGCAGAAGTCAGGGAAACAAAGTGCTCTTGCTTGCCCAATGAGATGAACGGTTAGAGGTCTTCTGGGAAGTCACTTCAGGCACTCAGCAGGGGGAGGAGCAGCTTGTAGTTCAGTAAGGCTTCATGAATGGTTGCCCTCTGTGTGCCCAATCTCACGCTTGAGCCCTGGGGGTGGTTGTGAGGTGGTTAAAGGCTTTCAGCTCTTGCTTGGGGATTAAGCCACACCCCTGCTGATGCAGCCTCCAACAGCTTCCCAATGCACTTAGATCTAAGTAGACTTAAACCTAATGCAATTGTTTTCTATTTATCCCACATTTCCATTGTTACTTTATTCCCACCCTTTTTGCCTACTTTTGGATTAATCAAATCCTTTACACTTACACATTCTTGTAAGTATTCTTTTAGTATTTATCCTAGACTCCAGGGCCTGGCAATTACAATTCTGCATCCTTAATATCCTATGGGGTCATATATTTCACTATTACGTGTGTTAAAAATCTATCATTATCATTGTTCCATATTGTCTGCCTGTTTATCCTTTCTGAGCTTTTTATTCCTTCCTGCAGTCCCATACTTCTGTCTGAGATCGTTTTCTTTCAGCCTAGAGTAGTGCAGGCCATTTAGCAATGAATTACTTCACTCTCTCAGCTTTAGTCTGTCTGCAAATGTCTTTATTTCACCTTTTTTATTTTTATTTTATTTTTTATTTATTTTTTATTTTTTTTTTAATTTTCAGTGGGTTTTGTCATACATTGATATGAATCAGCCATAGAGTTATACGTATTCCCCATCCCGGTCTCCCATCCCACCTCCCTCTCCACCCGATTCCTCTGGGTCTTCCCAGCCCACCAGGCCCAAGCACTTGACTCATGCCTCCCACCTGGGCTGGTGGTCTGTTTCACCACAGATAATATACATGCTGTTCTTTCGAAACATCCCACCCTCACCTTCTCCCACAGAGTTCAAAAGTTTGTTCTGTACTTTATTTCACCTTTTTTAGAATGAATGAATCCGATTGCATTTTTGCATCATGCGAAATGCTGGGCTGGATGAAGCACAAGCTGGAATCAAGATTGTAGGAAGAAATATCAATAACCTCATATATGCAGATGACACCACCCTTATGGCAGAAAGCAAAGAGGAACTGAAGCGCCTCTTGAAGAAAGTGAAAGAAGAGAGTGAAAAAGCTGGCTTAAAACTCAACATTCAAAAAACTAAGATCATGGCATCCAGTCCCATCACTTCATGGGCAATAGATGGGAAAACAATGGAAACAGTGATAGACTTTATTTTCTTAGGCTCCAAAATCACTGCAGATGGTGACTGCAGCCATAAAATTAAAAGATGCTTGCTCCTTGGAAGAAAAGCTATGACCAACCTAGACAGCATATGAAAAACAGAGACATTACTTGACTGACAAAGGTCTTTCTAGTCAAAGCTATGGTTTTTCCAGTAGTCATGTATGGATGTGAGAGTTGGACCATAAAGAAGGCTGAGTGCCAAAGAATTGATGCTTTTGAACTGTGGTGTGCTGGAGAAGACTCTTGAGAGTCCCTTGGACTGCAAGGAGATCCAACTTAAAGGAAATCAGTCCTGAATATTCATTGGAAGGACTGATGCTAAAGCTGAAGCTCCAATACTTTGGCCACCTGATGTGAAGAACTGACTCATTTGAAAAGACCCTGATGCTGGGGAAGATTGAAGGCCAGAGAAGGAGACGACAGAGGATGATTGGATGACATCACCGACTCGATGGACATAAGTTTGAGTAAGCTCCAGGAGTTGGTGATGGACAGGGAGACCTGGTATGCTGCAGTCCATGGGGTCACAAAGAGTTGGACATGACTGAGCAACTGAACTGAACTGAATTGCATTTTAAAAAACTTTTATTGAGTAAAATTCACATAACATAAGCTCAAATATTTTAACAATGTTAAGGGCACTATTCAGTGGGTTTTAATATAATCACAATGTTATGGTTCTGATTATCTGATTCATTGCAATTATCTGATTCCAGAATATTTCCATCATTCCCAAAAGAAATCCCATACTTCTCAGTTCTCCCCTCCCATGTGCTGGAAACCATTAATCTACTTACGTTGCTATGGATGTGCCAATTCTGGATATTTCAGAAGAATGCAATTCTATAATTGGTGGCCTTTTTGTCTCTGGTTTCTTTCACTGAGTATTGCATTTTCAAGGCTCACCCACATTGTAGTGTATATCAGTGCTTCATTACATTTCTTTTGGCCATGCTGTGAGGCATGGGGGATCTAAGTTCCCAAATCAAGGGTCAAACTAGTGCCCTCTGCAGTGGAAGTGTGGAGTCTTAACCACCGGACCACCAGGGAAGTCCCTAATTTACTTCAGTTTTGAGGTACAATTTCCCTGGGTGTAGAATTCTAGGTTCAGTTCAATCACCCAGTCATGTCTGACTCTTTGCGACCCCATGGACTGCAGCACGCCAGACCTCCCTGTCCATCACCAACTCCCGGAGTCCACCTAAACCCATGTCCGTTGTGTTGGTGATGCCATGCAACCATCTCATCCTCTGTTGTCCCCTTCTCCTGCCTTCAATCTTTCCCAGCATCAGGGTCTTTTCCAATGAGTCAGTTCTTTGCATCAGGTGGCAAAAGTATAGGAGTTTCAGCGTCAGCATCAGTCCTTCCAATGAATATTCAGGACTGATTTCGTTTAGGGTGGACTGGTTGGATCTCTTTGCAGTCCGAGGGACTCTCAAGAGTCTTTTCCAGCACCACAGTTCAAAAGCATCAATTCTTCAGTGCTCACCTTTCTTTATGGTCCAACTCTATGACTATTGAAAAAACCATAGCTTTGACTAGATGGACCTTTGTCAGCAAAGTAATGTCTCTGCTTTTTAATACACTGTCTAGGTCGGTCATAGCTTTTCTTCCAAGGAGCAAGCATCTTTTAATTTCATGGCTGCAGTCACCATCTACAGTAATTTTGGAGCCCAAGAAAATAGTTTGTCACTATTTCCATTGTTTTCCCATCTTTTTGCCATGAAGTGAT
This sequence comes from Muntiacus reevesi, assembly GCF_963930625.1. Lineage (NCBI taxonomy): Eukaryota > Metazoa > Chordata > Mammalia > Artiodactyla > Cervidae > Muntiacus > Muntiacus reevesi. The sequence continues at coordinate 215,794,191 of NC_089250.1, read as the reverse complement.
GGGACTGGATACCATGATCTTAGTTTTTTGAATATTGTTTTAAGCCAGCTTTTTCAACCTGCTCTTTCACTTTCATCAAGAGGCTCTTTGGTTCATCTTCACTTTCTGCCATAAGGGTGGTATCATCTGCATATCTGAGGTTATTGATATTTCTCCCTGCAGCCTTGATTCTAGCTTGTGATTCATCCAGTCTGGCATTTTCATGATATATTCTGCTTATAAGTTTAATAAGCAAGGTGACAATATACAGCCTTGATGTATTCCTTTCTCAATTTGGAACCAGTCCATTGTTACACATCCAGTTCTAACTGTTACTTCTTAACCTGCATACAGGTTTCTCAGGAGGCAGGTAAGGTCATCTGGTATTCCCATCTCTTTAAGAATTTTCCACAGTTTATTGTGATCCACAAGTCAAAGTGTTTGGTGTAGTCAATAAAGCTGAAGTAGATATTTTTCTGGAACTCTCTTGCTTTTTCGATGATCCAGTGGATGTTGACAATTTGATCTCTGGTTCCTCTACCTTTTCTAAATCCAGCTTGAACATCTGGAAGTTCTCGATTCACTTACTGTTGAAGGCTAGCTTTGAGAACTTGAGCATTACGTTGCTAGTGTGTGAGATGAGTGCAATTGTGTGATAGTTTGAGCATTCTTTGGCATTGCCTTTCTTTGGGATTAGAATGAAAACTGTCCTTTTCCAGTCCTGTGGCAAATAGATTCAAGGGACAAATAGATTCAAGGGATTAGATCTGTTGATAGAGTGCCTGAAGAACTATGGACAGGAGGTTCATAACATTGTACAGGAGGTGGTGAACAAAAGCATTCCCAAGAAGAAGAAATACAAAAAGGCAAAATGATTGTCTGAGGAGGTCTTACAAATAGCTGAGAAAAGAGAAGAAGCAAAAAGTGAAGGAGAAAAGGAAAGATATCCATCTGAATGCAGTTTCCAAGAAAGCCTTCTTCAGTGATCAATGCGAAGAAATGGAGGAAAACAATGAGAAAGACTAGAGATCTTTTCAAGAAAATTAGAGATCTCAAGGGAACATCTGATGCAAAGATAGGCTCAATAAAGGAGAGAAACAATATGAACCTAACAGAAGCAAAAGATATTAAGAAGTGGCAAGAATACACAGAAGAACTATACAAAAAAGATCTTAATGACCCACATAACCATGATGATGTGATTACTCACCTATAGCCAGACATGCTGAGTGGGCCTTTTGAAGCATCACTATGAACAAAGCTAGTGGATGCTATGGAATTTTAGCTGAGCTATTTCAAATCCTAAAAGATGATGCTGTGAAAGTGCTGCACTCAACATGCCAGCAAATTTGGAAAACTCCGCAGTGGCCACGGGACTGGAAAAGATCAGGTTTTCATTCCAATGCCAAAGAATTCTAGATTAGCAACATTTTTTTTTTCTTTTGGTATTTAAATTATGTCATTCTACTGTTTTCTGGCTTCCATAGTTTCTTATTGAAAAATCAGATATATGTCATTGCTCCTTTGAAGATAATGCATCTTTGTCTACTTTCAAGATTTTTTCTCTTTGATTGTCAGCAGTTTTATAATGACATGCTAGAGGAAGTATTCTTTGTATTTATTTGATTGGGGTTCACAGAACTTCCCTAATCTATAGGTTGATCTCTTTCATCAGTTTGTGGAAATTCAAAGCACTGTCTCTTCAAACACTGAGTTGCACCTTTCTCTTTCTCCTCTCCTTTTGCGACTCTAATCTCATTATATGTATGTTAGACCTTTTGACTGTGTCCTGCACATCTTACTGTCTGTTCTTTTATAAAAAATATTTTTTCTTTCTGTGCTTTCTTTTGGATATTTTCTACTGATTTTTTCCATTCAGTAATTCTGTCTTCTGCCATTCAGTTCAGTTCAGTTCAGTCGCTCAGTCATGTCCGACTCTTTGTGACCCCATGAACTGCAGCACATCAGGCCTCCCTGTCCACCACCAACTCCCGGAGTTTATCCAAATCATGTCCATTGAGTCATGATGCCATCCAACCATCTCATCCTCTGTCATTCCCTTCTCCTCCCGCTTTCAGTCTTTCCCAGCATCAGGGTCTTTTCAAATGAGTCAGCTCTTCGCATCAGGTGGCCAAAGTATTGGAGTTTCAGCTTCAGCATCAGTCCTTCCAATGAATATTCAGGACTGATTTCCTTTAGGATGGACTGGTTGGATCTCCTTGCAGTCCAAGGAACTCTCAAGAGTCTTCTCCAGCACCACAGTTCAAAAGCATCAATTCTTCAGCACTCAACCTTTTTTATAGTCCAATTCTCACATCCATACATGACCACTGGAAAAACCACAGCCTTGACCAGACAGACCTTTGTTGGCAAAGTAATATCTCTGCTTTTTAATATGCTATCTAGGTTGGTCATAACTTTCCTTCCAAGGAGTAAGCATCTTTTAATTTCATGGCTGCAGTCACCATCTGCAGTGATTTTGCTGCTAAGTCACATCAGTAGTGTCCAACTCTGTGTGACCCCATAGATGGCAGTTCCCCAGGTTCCTGACCCTGGGATTCTCCAGGCAAGAACACTGGAGTGGGTTGCCATTCCCTTCTCCAGTGCATAAAGGTGGAAAGTGAAAGTGAAGTCACTCAGTTGTGTCCGACTCTTCGCAACCCCATGGACTGCAGCCTACCAGGCTCCTCCATCCATGGGATTTCCCAGGCAAGAATACTGGAGTAGGTTTCCATTTCCTTCTCCGGCAGTGATTTTAGAGCCCCCCAAAATAAAGTCTGCTACTGTTTCCGCTGTTTTCCCATCTATTTGCCATGAAGTGATGGGACCTGATGCCATGATCTTAGTTTTCTGAATGTTGAGCTTTGAGCCAACTTTTTCACTCTCCTCTTTCACTTTCATCAAGAGACTTTTTAGTTCCTCTTCACTTTCTGCCATAAGGGTGGTTCCATCTGCATATCTAAGGTTATTGATATTTCTCCCAGCAATCTTGATTCCAGCTTGTGCTTCTTCCAGCCCAGTGTTTCTCATGATGGACTCTGTATATCAGTTAAATAAGCAAGGGGACAATATACAGCCTCGACGTACTCCTTTTCCCATTTGGAACCAGTCTGTTGTCCCATGTCCAGTTCTAACTGTTGCTTCCTGACCTGCATACAGGTTTCTCAAGAGGCAGGTCAGGTGGTCTGGTATTCCCATCTCTTTCAGAATTTTCCAGTTTCTTGTGATCCACACAGTAAAAGGCTTTGGCATAGTCAATAAAGCAGAAATAGATGTTTTTCTAGAACTCTCTTGCTTTTTTGATGACCCAGTGGACGTTAGCAATTTGATCTCTGGTTCCTCTGCCGTTTCTAAAACCAGCTTGAACATATGGAAGTTCACGGTTCACGTATTGCTGAAGGCTGGCTTGGAGAATTTTGAGCATTTGCTAGCGTGTGGGATGAGTGCAAATGTGCGGTAGTTTGAGCATTCTTTGACATTTCCTTTCTTTGCGCTTAGAATGAAAACTGACCTTTTCCAGTCCTGTGGCCACTGCTGAGTCTTCCAAATTTGATGGTATATTGAGTGCAGCACTTTCATAGCATCATCTTTTAGGATTTGAAATAGCTCAACTGGAATTCCATCACCTCCACTAGATTTGTTCATAGTGATGCTTCCTAAGGCCCACTTGACTTCACATTCCAGGATGTCTGGCTCTAGGTGAGTGATCACACCATCGTGATTATCTGGGTTGTGAATATCTTTTTTGTTCAGTTCTGTGTATTCTTGCCACCTCTTAATATCTTCTGCTTCTGTTAGGTCCATACCATTTCTGTCCTTTATTAAGCCCATGTTTGCATGAAATGTTCCCTTGGTATCTCCATTTTTCTTGAAGAGATCTAGTCATTCCCATTCTATTGTTTTCCTCTATTTCTTTGCACTGATCACTGAGGAATGCTTTCTTATATACCCAGTGATATAGACTGAATATCTGTATCCACCAGCATATTCATATTTTGAAATCTTAACCCCCAGTGTCATGGTATTTGATGAGGTGTGGATTTTGGAAGGCGAATAGGTCATGAGGATGGATGCCTCATGAATGGGATTAGTGCCTTTATAAAAGATAGCTAGAGAGTTCTCAGGCTCCCATTTACCAATTAAGGTCCAGCACGAAGAATGCTGTCTGCACGCCAGGACATGGGCTCTCAGTGGACACTGAATCTGCCAGCAGCTTGATCTTGACCTTCCCAGCCTTTAGAACTGTAAGAAATCAATTTTTATTGTTTACAAAATACCCAGTCTATGCTATTCTGTTTTGGGTTTTGTTGTTTTGTTTTTGTGAGTGTGGTGTTTTTGTTTTGTTTTGTTTTGTTTTTTTGGCTGCACAGCACGGCTTGCAGGATCTTATTTCCGTGACCAGGGATTGAACCTGTGCTCCGAGCAATGGAAGCATGGAGTCCTAACCACTAGACAGCCAAGGAATTCCCTCTGGTGCTCTGTTAAAGCAACCCAATACAGTCTGCTGTAAATGTTATCTAATGAATTTTAATTCAGTTCTAGAATGTCCATTTGTATAAAATCCAATTTTTTATTGTAATTTTCTATTTTCACCCATTTTATCTTTTATCTTCTATAACATGCTAGTCACAGTTCTTTTAAAGTCTCCATCTGATGAGTCCAATATCTGAATCATGTTTTTGCTTTTTGTTTTTGGTTATTTAGTTCAGCTTTGTTTTGTTTTTAGCATGCCCTCATGATTTTTGATTCATTGTCAGATCACGCAGATTAAACATTATAGAAGCTCTGGATGGTATTAATCTTTCTCCAAACAGGTTAAGTTTTCTTCTTATAGTCGGAGCACTGGAGGGTCACCTTGGCCCCACTGCGGCATGTTTTAAGCTTTTTTAGAGGTGACTTGTTGTAGTTTTGCCTTTTCTTCTGGAGCAAGTTCTTACTCTGGGGTGTTGTCCTTTCTCCTGCAGCATGGCCTTTGTTTCTAGGGTGTAAACCTTCTGAGGCCTCAGTTAAAAGCTAAGGGTGATGCCCTGGTGGCTCAGACAGTAGAGTGTCTGCCTGAAATGCAAGAGACCTGGGTTTGATCCCTGGGTCAGGAAGATCCCCTGGAGAAGAAATGGAAACCCACTCCTGTAAAAAAAAAAAAAAAAAAAAAGCTAAGGGTGTTTACCATGACGCCTACACAATGGTAGGGTCCAAGCTCTAGCTTCTCTTTCCCCAGCACTCTGTGCATTTGTGCTGTGGGCTCAGTCATGTCTGACTCTTTGTGACCCCACCGACTAGCCTGCCAGACTCCTCTGATTTCCCAGGCAAGAACCCTGGAGTGGGTTGCCGTTTCTTTCTCCAGGGTATCTTCCCTACCCACGGATTGAACCCACATCTCTTACAGCTCCTGCACTGGCAAGCTGATTCTTTACTACTGTGCCAGGGATCGCGGTGCTGAAGTCTCTCTCAATTTACTGCTGTCTCAGGTACTGTTCTCTTCTGGGCTTGTTGGAGTCTGACTATGTGCATGTACAGCTTAGGAGTCAGCCACTCAAGAGAACTTTGTTCACAAAGTTTGGGCTCTTTCTCTTTGGTTTCCTTCTCTCTGATATTTTGACCCTTAAGTCCCAGCCACTGTGTAATTTTCAGTCCAATAAGATTACTGCTGTTTTCATAGGCTCAGTTCTTCTGAGCCACAATTTGGACAGTCCACTCAGAAAAAGAAATCTGGGCTGGAGTTCCACTATGTACTTCCCTTCTCTCAAAGACTGTAGTTCCCTCATTTCCTCACTACATTAGTTACTTGCTAACCCCTCAAAAGATACTTTATATATTTTATCTAGTTTTTATGGTTTTATTTCAGTGTAAATACATATTTGTATTTGTACTCATATTTGCGATATGAGTACAAATCCTCATATCAGAATCCTCCCCATTTTCATGTATATGTAGGGCCTGTGGGGCCTATATGATCTGGCCCTATATGATCCTTCTTCTAGCCCCCTCTTTCCTCATTTGAATGCAGCCACATAGGCCTTCATTTTGAATGCTTATTCCGCTGTCTCGAACTTGTCATTAACCTTTGCTTTTAGAACTCTTGTTATGGTTTAAATGTTTTTGTCCCCCCTAAATTCATATGTTAAAATCCTAATGCCCACTGTGATGATATTAGGGATGGAGGTGCTTAGATCATAAGAGTAGAACCCTCATGAATGAGATTAGTGTTCTTATAAAAGAGACCCACCCAGCTCCCAGTCCCTTCCACCATGTGAGGACACAGAAGTTGGCAGTTGGCAATCTAGAAGAGGGCCTTTGCCAGAACCTGACCATGCTGCTACCCTTATCTTAGATTTCTAGCCCCCAGAACTATGAGAAATATTTCCATTGTTTATAAACCACCCAGCGTGTGCTGTTTTGTTACAGAAGCCTGAACAGACTAAGACATCTTTAGATTCTGCCTTCCTTTTTTTTTAAAGAAATTTATGCCCCAATTCTCTTATAGCTCAATGATCATTAGTTGCCTTTATATAAAAGCTCCTCCCCCCATCATCCCATATGTTTTATTTTCGTCAAAACACTTATAGTATCTGAAATTGTCTTGATATTTGTTCACTGTCTTATTATCTCTAATATACACCAGTTCTTGAGCAATGTGTGGCATATTAATAAAATTCTCAACACATATCTATTGAATGAGTTATGGAAGTGAGGATCAAGAAACAAAGAGTACAGTACAGAGTAAAATAAATTCCTAGCTTGTGGTAGAGATAGTCTGTTTTTACTGAAACAGAGTCCAGGAGATCCAGGTTAGGTCAACCCTCTTCCCATTGGCTTATCATTTGTGCCTTTTGTAAAGTCTGACTTGCCTAACACAGCCTGAGCTGGCCAGGTTCCCTGATTTTGCTTCTTGGTCACTGTGATTTCAAGATAGGCACATATACTCCTCCCTATCTCCAGAGGCAATCTGTGGCCGGGTGCAGGGTTTCCTCTTGCAGGCTGTGAGACAGGGAACTGCTGGCTTCTCTTAGCAGATGGTCAGTTTCTTAAACTGGCTTAAAATAAACTCTCATTTGTTTGAGGACACGCAGACCCATCATTGAACAACAATGACTCTTATGCAGTGGTTAGGACTCAGCGCTTTCTCTGCTGAGGGCCCAGTTTCAATCCCTGGTTGGGGAACTAAGATACCACAAATGGCATGGCATGCCTCCCTCCCCACCCCCAACCCCCCCAAAAAAGTCATGACCCTTAGTGGCTTTTCAAGAACTTCAGGTCTCTAGCCTGCCTGAGAGTTACCTATGCCACTTATCTGTTAAGGAACATGTACATTTATCTCGTCTACCCTGGACTATCTTCGTCAATGTTCAAAGTTGGCCATAGCCTTAGGACCACATGGGGCTTCCCTCATAGCTCAGATGGTAAAGAATCTGTCTGTGATGCAGAACACCTGGGTTCAATCCCTGGGTCAGGAAGATCCCCTGGAGAAGGGAATGGCAACCCACTCCTATATTCTTGCCTGGAGAATTTCATGGAGAGGAGTTTGGTGGGCTACAGTCTATGGGATCGCAAAGAGTTGGACACAACTGAATGACTAACATTTAGGACCACATTATGGCAGTAGCTTGAAGAAATTTTGGTAGAAATGTCGGGGACATGCCCTCATTTCTAAAAATAGAGGCCTGTGTCAGCCACAGTGGGCAGTTGGTACCCCCAGAATATTCTTAGTTTCAGTGGTTCCTTATGGAGTCCATGAACCCCCACCCAATTTCTCAGGTTCTAGTTATGTGTTGTCTGGTCTTCACTGCCCATCTGTGGGTCAGGACAGCAGAAGCTGCATTTGTGAACATGGATGACCAGTGGGGATCACGTGTCCCAAGGTGCCCTCATTCCCCACCACGATGTATCGGCAGGGTGGGATAAAAGTGCACCGCACCAAGTGAGAGGCCAGGGGTTCCGGTTCCAGGCTGGCAAAGTTCATCCTGGGCAGGATATTTAACCCTGCTGTGCAGAACTGTTACCATCTCTGCTGTTCTTCAGCTGAGTGAGAACCCAACTCAGGCCTGATGCATGGCTCAAATGACACAATAGATGTGAAGATGCTTTGGGAAGGTATCATCTCTCCTGTGGAGAAGGAGGGAGACTAGTGAGAAGTGAAACAACCATTCCCACCTATAGTGCTGCTAAAGATGCTGCATGCAGGACAACAGGCCAATTACTGAGGCACAAACTCAACCTGAGACCTCAGCATGTTTTCCTATTTCCTCCTTGAAATGTGGGTTTAAAATTCTGGCTTAAAATCTGGCTCAGACACAAAGAGTTTCCTGGTTTATTCATAATATTGGCTGTAACTTTTTGAATCCCATATTGTGGGCCAGGCACTTTATTTCAAATCTTCACAATTATACTTTACATTAGAGTTCCTCCTCTGCCTTCTCAGACGAGGAGGCTCAGAGAACTTAGAAGATTTGTCTAGTCTGCCAAGAGCTAGAATAACGGGCTCTTTCTTCTGGAACCAGTGGTCCTATCCCTGATTCAGCGCTGCCTTCTTCTCTGGGTAAGAGAAGCTTCTGAGGCAGATGGAAGGAAGCAGGGAGAAGTGCAAGACGAGGTTCTTAGATACCGGAATACACCGTATTCGTGTAAGGCTCACCTCTACACATAAAGTTTTTTCTTTCAAGTCGTAGAACGGGTGACACACTCTACCGGCCATCTTGGTTGTGGCAATCCTAATCCTTTTTTTTTTTTTTCAATTTTTCGGTGACGGACAACCAAGGAAATCAGACAAAGCGGCCCTCCCCAGGGATCTGAAGGAGCGCCAGGGACGCCCAGGGTCCCCTCCCACCGGCCGAGGTCCGGGGCGCGGGCCCTCTGAGTGCGGCGGCTCGCGCTCGGCGCCCAGCGGTGGGAGGGGTTCGGAGGGGCCCCGCCCCGCCCCGCCCCCTCATTTAAATACGCGGTGCCGGCGGGCACGTCGAGCTCGCCGCGGATTCAAGATGGCGGCGTGTGGACGTGTACTGAGGATGTTCCGCTTGGCGGCGGCGCTACCGCTGCTGCTGCTCGCGGCGGCCGGCGAGCAGAAAATCCAGGGCCTGGGCGGCCACGGCCAGGGCCCGGGCCCGGGGAGCAACCTTCTTCCCCTCGGGGCGCAGCCGGGAGGCGGCGTGCTGCCGGGTCAGCTCCTGCTGCCTCAGTCATCTCAGTTGCAGCAGCAGCAGCAGCAGCAGCAGCCGCCGCCTCAGCAGCAGCAGCCGCTTCAGCAGCAGCAGCAGCCGCCGTTCCCCGCGGGCGGGTCTCCGGTCCGGCGGGGCGGAGCAGGGCCTGGCGGGGCTGGCGGGGGCTGGAAGCTGGCGGAGGAAGAGTCCTGCCGGGAGGACGTGAGCCGCGTGTGTCCCAAACACACCTGGAGCAACAACCTGGCGGTGCTGGAGTGCCTGCAGGACGTGCGAGAGGTGAGGTGCCGGGCGCCGGGCGCGCAGGCCTGGCCGCCGCGGACGCCGGGCGGCCTGGGCAGCCGCTGACGCCGCGGCAGCGCCTCTCGCTTTCTCTGCGCGGCCGCCCGCTCCCCGGCGCGCTCTGGGGAGGGGACCTCACCCCCAGCCCTCACTCGCTCCCGGGCGGGGGTCTGGGACGCCCACCCCGGCTCCCGGCGGCCGTCGGCCGAGGCCCAGAGCGGGTCTGTGTTTGCTCCGGTCTTTTGTGTGATGCTCTTAGCGCGGTGGCTCCGCGGTGAAGACCTGTGTAGGATTTTGCCACCCTTTTCGATTTGGGTAATTTGTAGCAGCTCTTTAAAACGTGAAAAATGGTTGGCGTACTTCAGCTGCTAAAGAATGCCCTGCTGTTTATTGGCAGTAGATAATGTTTGTTTAGACAGCTCGGGTTCTGTTCTGATGTGTATTGTAGTCTGCAGCCATATTTACTGTTTTTACCCTATTTTTCTGTAATTCAAAAATTCCTGTTATTTACCAGCTGCTGAGACTAATATATGCTTTTCTTTTTTTTTCTTCACGTCTTTTGGTCAATTTGTAATGAATCCCAAGTGTAAGCTGTTACTCCGAGTGATTTAGAGTCCCAAAACTTGAAAAGTTGAGGCAGCGTTTGAAGCTGGGCTGTGAGGTCTTTGCTTTTCTGATCTTTTTGCCTGTCTGATTGTACCTCTTAATGCCGTCTTGGTTTGATGTTCTTTGATGCCATTCAGTTTAGTAACACAGAATTCTTCTCCAGATTTAATGCTGCAGACGTTAAGTGCATTGTAGACAGTTATCAAAGTTTGGGAGCAGATCTCCTAGGGGCACTCCCCCCCACCCCCCAACGTTTGAGCATATAAAAGGCCCGTAAGTTGACAAGTAGAATGAAACCACTGCTTGATACAGTTTTATTTGGGAAATTGTTATCAGAATTGCTAAGATGTTCATGGTCACAGGAGGACCATTGGTTTGTAGAAAAAGAAAAAGGTTAGTCTTGGCAGTTCCCTACCCACCCCCCATTCCACTGTGATATTTGCTCTGGTAGTCCATACAGAGTAATTTACAGAGGAAAAGATATGCATGCTCAGGGGACAGAGAGAAAGGAAATTTCTAGAGCCACCAGAAATGTGGGGCTTTAGATGGCTCATCTACAATTTGAAAATTAGAAAAAGAATCCCTTGTTCTTTATTCTTCACCTACTCTAGTCAATAGAGCTGAGATTCTTAACTGTGTCAAGCTTCTTGAAATTTTCTGTTTGGCCATTGAGGATGTAAAATACATGCTGTTCTCTCAAACTAGGAACATAATGTTGAAGACCAAACATTTGGTGAGTATGTGGCAGAAACAGGATGTTATTAGGGAAAGTGGCCCTTTCTAGGAGTACATCTTTCTTGACATGTATTAGGGACATGTGGATTCTGTCACTCACAGGAGCAATCTTCCTCTGTCATACTTGTAGAAGTTTGTAGCAGTGTATATAATCCATAAATAACAGATTTGACCACTTTTGGAGTCTGTTTAGTTAGATACTGTATTTCTTGCATTACTTACTGTAAAAAACCTGGCCTGAAAACGTAGTTCCTGTAGTTCCACCTTTGAGTGTAAGACTCTCAGCAGGGTTATTGTTTTGGTAACTACATTTTCCTTCCTTTATGGGGATGTTATTTAAACTCTTTGAAGGTAGTTACTAGGTCCTGTATTTCCTTTGTAGCTTTCCAGAGTACCTAATTCAGTGCCTAGACTGAGTAAGTAGTGTTGACTGATTGAAGGTGATGTAAACTAATGAAGTCTGTTTTATGGAAGAAAAGATGTCATGTAAATTGAAGGAGGGGGCTTTTGGAGGGAAGGGTTTTTTCCAAATTTCCAGTTTAATTTTTCTCCTATTTTATATACATAAAAATTAAAAGAAGAGTACCACGAACAACTATGTATATTCTTTTAAGAGATGGAGCTAGTTTTAAACTACTTTTTTTCCCCTTTAAAGACAGCAAAAAGAAATTTTACTCCACTTAGAGAATTAGTTAGACCTAATTTATGCGTGTGAAAGCACATAAGAAAGTAAACTAGCTAGTCACGTTTGAAATGAAAGTATGGAACGAGTTTTTTATGTGCTTTTTGGTATGTAGGACTGTTTGATAGGAACGTAGACATTTGTGCTTCTTTATTGCTTTGGATACTTATTTGGGAGAAGATTGTTCTCTGTGTTCTTGCTGTTAGTATTTCGAAAATGCAAAGCATATGACTCTTTATATGGTAGTGTAGTAAACCACATTTTTATTTTGAAGCAGCATGGGTAAGGTTAAGTCTTCAAATATTTTAAGGTTCCCTTTAGTGTTCCAAGTTATGCATTAATGCGCTTACAGAATCTATTTGAAGGTGTTTATAGTTACCTTTAAATAATTTCAGTGGATACTTACAGTTTGTCTCATGTGTGGTATGCCAGCAAATTAAAAGTTTGTGTGTAATCTATAAGTTAAACAGCATATAGACTAAGATTAGTTCACACATTTTCTGTTTTTTTGGTTACTATTTTGAAGATACATGTTGTGAGGAATTTTTCTTTCTTTTTTTTAACCCTCTCAGATGAGTCATGCCTTTTAAAAGGTCAAGTATACCCAGTGGGCCTGCCATTACATAGTGGGTATATTAGCAGTAATGATGGAATAGTAGTCCTGGTTACGTGTGTGTCTCTGTATGTAGTTAGCAGTAGTTGTTGTCATAAGAACATATAACTAGTTCACATACATATACTTTCTAGTATAAGTCAAAAGGAAAAGCATACCCTGGGCTGTTCTGGCAGTTAGAGGAAAAGTAATACCAAAGGAAGAGAAGGTACTGTTGTCTGGCTTAGTGTTTGATAAAAAAAAGACATGCTTTATGTTGCGTGATTTTAAAATACTTTATATATTTTTGGCTGAAATGACAGAAGTTTCACATGGAGATTTTGATTCTTTAGAAGTTTATTAATGATGTGCATAGTTTTTCTTAGTTTTTGTTGTTGTTGTTAGATTTTTAAAAAAAGAAACAAAAACTTTCTAATACATGTACAGAAGTAGTAAGAATAGTTTGACGACTTCCTGCCCTGTACACATCACCCAGCTTAAACTGTCCCCACTTTGTTTTTAATCACAGGGGTTGGGAGAATGGCAACCAAGTTTTAAAGCAAGCATTTTAAAGCAAGTCCCAGACACTATGTCATTTCATTTATGAATACTTCAGTGTAAGTCTCTGATAAGGACTTAAAACAAGATAAAACCAGAACCTGATTGTTATTTTTTAGTATTTAGAAACATTATGGCGACTTCCCTGGCTGTCCAGTGGTTAAGACTCCCTACTGTTATTGCAGGGGCACAGGTTTGATTCTTGGCTTGAGAACTCTGCTGCACAGCTCAGCCAAAATAAAAGCATTATGAATATTTCTTCTGAATTTCTTGATACCTTATTTTGATATATCAGTTTCAGGTTATACATTTTTTACCACTTTGTATGCACAGAGTGAATGCTTTGTAAATATTCATTTAAGATGGACTGTAATATATATTGAAGAGGAATTACATTACAAACTGTAAACCTGCTTTGACTCATAGGTGAACAGTTTCTTATTCTATTCGTACTCATTCTCTTAACTTTATCCTAAGATAGTAGGCCACAGTATCTGTATTATTTATCCTGTGATGTGAATAGTGTTATCTTATTATCTTAGTTGAGAAGCAGACTCAGAGAGATGAAGTAACTTGTCCAGTGTTATATCCTGACCTAAGTGGTAAGGCTTGTATTCAGAAAGTTCTCTCTGACTTCAAAGATTGTACTCATTCTAATCCACCATGGATGATTGCAGCTAGGAAAATTAGTATATGGCTGTTGAGAATGCCAGGGGTTCATAAATGGACACAAAGTGAGAAGAGTAGCCTGGAATTAGAATTCTCTTTTCCTCACTACCAAGAACAGTTGGGTAACAGTAGCATCTTAGCATTGGAGTATTGTATAGATTTCTCAGGTAGACAGACCAACATCATTAGACAAAGATAATTTAATTACTAATCTGAGTCCATTACAAGAGTTTCTGCTTCATGAAAAGATTTGCAGATTCCATGTTACCTTAAGCACACTTTGTACAAGTATAATGGAAGAATTTAGATGCATTCCCCTACTATTTGTATTGAATCAATGGAACACCACGAAGAGTAAATTAGGACTAGAACTGGCACTGCTGTTAACTAATTGTAGGACTCTTTCTCGGTCCCATTCATGTAGCAACACTTTATGCTCTTTCTGTAGTGACTCATGCACCAGGCCCCTTCTCCTTCATCCCAGGTCCCTCCTCTAGGTTCTGGATGATTACTGCATCCAGTCATCGGATGGGAAAAGAGAAGATAAGAGGACTGCACTAGAGTTTTCCAAGCTTGGACTGGGCTTGGAAGTGTGTGTGTGCTCAGCAGTCGTGTCCGACTCTGCAACCCCTATAGACTGAAACCTACCAGGCTCCTTTGTCCGTGGGATTTCCCAGGCAAGAATACTGGGGTGGGTTGCTTTCTCTTCTCCAGAGGATCTTGCTGACCCAGGGATTGAACCCGTATCTCCTACATTGGCAGGCAAATTCTTTATCACTGAGCCGCCAGGGAGAGCCAGTCATTTTACCACTGAGTCTCAGTTTCCTCATGTGTACAATTTACAGTTTTCAAGACCCCTTTTATTTGATCTGTATTAGTTGTTTCCTGTGTATTCTGTCTGTATGTATTTTATAGTTTGTACAATTTATGTGTGTAGCATTTTGTTCATTCATGGGTGAAGATAGTGAAATGAATAGTACAAACAGCAATTAATCCAAACATTGTTTGACTTTAGGATATATTATGATTTTGTTTGGGCCAACATGGAATTGCCTCCTGTGCTGACTCTCAGTGGTTGGAAGCAGTCTATCCGCATAATCAAGGTGTTATTGATCTGTTATGCACTTACCATAGGGGAAGAGCACTAGTATTTTAAGATACCAGCATTGCTTACAATTGGTTTGATAAATGGGATTGTGATCAGGAAACAGTTGTATAAGAGAGTGTTCATCACTGCATGTTACACGGGCAGTGAATCCTTTAGGGCAATGAAAAGAGCACAGAACTAGGATTTAGACTTGGATGGAGACCAGCTCTGCTACTCTTGGCTTAAAAAATCATACCACCACTTTTTTTTACCCTTAAGTAGGGACAGTTAAGTAGTGATGGACAGGGCAAGAGGAGAGGATGAGATGTTTGGATGGCATCACTGACTTGATGCACATGAGTTTGAGCAAGCTCTGGAAGTTGGTGATGAACAGGGAAACCTGGCGTGCTGCAGTCCATGGGGTTGCAAAGAGTCGGACATGACTGAGCTGAACTGAGGGACAGTTTAACCCTGTTGTAAGTGAACATATACATGAGTTCCTTTTTTTTTTTTAACTTCCAATTTTATTTTATTTTTGGTCCCACCACATGGCTTGCAGGATCTCAGTTCCCCAACCAGTGGGAACTTGGGCCATGATAGTGAAAGCGCCAAATTCTAATCACTAGATCACCAGGGAACTCCCTACATGAATTTGAATTTGATGTGCTAGTTATATTTTTCTTTTTTTACATTAAACAAAATATGTGACCATTGAAGTAGGCAATATTAACACATACCACTTGAAATCATCTTGTTTACCGCCTGTGGTACATGCTTTAGAAGACTGGGTTATCACCTAAGATCCTTTCGGCTTTGGTACTCTGTGATTCTGTCATCTGTAGGACTATAAAACATAAGCAAGGAGGTCGTAAGCACAAGTGAAAAGGAAAGATGCTTGAGAAATTAAAGGACTGTACTGACTCAAGTAGAGAATTTGAGAATTTCTTGAGTTCAGATTATAAAGGGTCTTGCTTGCACCATTGTTCTTCAAGTAAAGCCCAGAAATGGGGTGTGTTTTTATCCCAACCTGAGGTAAAAATACTCCTGCAGATAATTGAGTTACTTGTAAAATCGCACTGTCACTTAGGCAATGAACTTTTTAAGAAGTCTCTTGATAAGAATGCTTTCCCGCAAATAGATGCTTAATAATTCATTGTTCTTTGGAAGAAAATAAAGAACAGTCCAAGAGATGAGATGGTTCATTCTCTTTGTACTTTTCTTCTAAGGTGTTCAAAACTAATTTCATCATCCCCCCAGAAAACTTCTCCTGCTTATATGAGAAATGTATTTTAAAGAGAAGCCATTAAGATGACTTGTATAATGTCGTGCAAAGTAATTTCTCTTCCTTCAGCAAACATTTATTGAATGCATACTATGTGCAACTCACTGTGCTTAGTGTTAAAGGTTACAAATGTCTGATAATAGCATTTATCGAGGGATTTTTGTTTGCCTTATTCTGAGGTACCGGATGTTTTCTAGGTGTTATGTATTTCATTTAATTTTATGAAAAATGTGTCATTAGTATTATTTTAATGATTACTATTTTTTTAAATGAGGGCGCTGCCTCGGGGCCAGTAAACAGTGGAATTAAGATCTGAAAGCAAGTCTTCTCCAACTGTAAAATGGCTCACACCCCTCCCCATCCCTGTGGCAGTCAGCATGGTAATCATGTGGCTACTGAGCAGTTGAAATAGGAGTAGTCTGAGTTGAGATGTGCTATAAGTGTAAAATACACATTTGATTTTGAAGACTTTGCACACATAGGAAAATAAACTGTTTCAGTTTTTGTTGGGGGACATGCTGCATGCCTTGGGGAATCCACACCCAGGATCAAACCCCGGCCCTCAGCAGTGAAAACGTGGAGTCCTGACCACTGGACCACCAGGGGAGTCTCATCTCTTTTTATATTGATTACGTGTTCACATGATAATACTCTGGATATATTGAGTTAAAAACATTAAAGCCAGTTTTACTTTTTAATTTTCAATGTGACTACTAGAAGACATAATATATGTGGCTCCATTATATTCCTGTTGGGCAGCACCAGTCTGGAAGAAGTAAAAGATATCTTTATTAAGACCATAATGCAAGTTATAAAGTAGTAAGTACCATAAGAGAAGAATAAATTAAATTCTATGAGCATATGGTAGAGAAAATGGTTGGGAGAATCCGTATAAAGCCCGTCAGTGCTCTCATTCTTAAATTGTTGTTCATATCATGAAATTCTTAATTTAGCCACCTTAAAATGTCTGCTGATCTGGTTAATGGATGAATGTCATCTTCCTCATGCTGAATTTATGAGTTGTCAGGGGTACAATAGCTCCTTCAGATTGAGAGGAGCTAAACCCATAAAACTGAAAGTCAGTAAGTGACTCATCTTTATTTGGTTGAGTTAGATATATTTAAAACTTAAAAAGAATCTCAAGTGATGGTCCTCAGAACTGTGCCAGTACTTACCCTTGTATCTGCATTAAAATAGAGTGTGGAGAACACGAAGTGTGGACTAGAATCTAAAAACAATGAATTAAGAGAACCAGGCATTTATTTTCACTCAGCTTTAATAATTTTACTGAAGTTAGAAAATTAGATCAACTGAATGGTGCTTACAGTAACCTATAAATTCTCCTGTTGGAGGATTGAATAACGTTATAACTCTATGTAGGGAGAGTCATAGTGAAAATGGGTACTGGATCTATATCCTTGTGAAATAGAACAAATTCTTTAAAACATTTTTGTGTTCCTTTAAAAATAAATAAAAAACATATGTGATGCATACTTTAAATCATAAGATAAACAGTGAAGTGAAATACGTGAGAGAAATTAACCAGGAGAATGTACGTATGTTATAAATCAGTTCGAATGCAGAATTACAAAAAAAAAGAAAAAGAAAAAATCATATTTAAAGAAAATGCTCTGATGTCTAGAAAGGTTTCGTTTGTAATTCAACTTAGAAAGTCACGCACAGAACTTCCACAGTTCCTACGCCAGCCAAATCAGCTCTGTAATGTGATAAACAGTACGAAGTGAATAAAAACTTTAAGAAGGGAAAAGGGGATGTAACGGAGAGTTTTAATCAGGCATAGAGTCCGCCATTTGTTAATTAATGGCCATCTACTGAGCAGACCTACTGCACATGAAATAATCTTTCAGGGTCCTTTCATCATGTGAAGCTCTTCATAGGAGAAGCTGTGGAATGAGTGGGAAAAGAGTGGGTCCTGGAACTACAGTCTGGATTCAAATCCTCGCTCACTTAATACCTAGTGTGACCTTGGACAGATTTCTCTTCAGCCTTCACTTTTCTTATCTGTAAAGTTGAGGTATAAAACCTATTTTCACAGGGTTATGATGAGAATGAAAAAAAAATTTAAATATTCATCAGATTGTACTTGCTCATCAGTGGTCCTTTGTTGTTGCAGATGACACCCTTCAAGATGTGGCTGTATGTTCACTGTCTTAAGAGAAATGTGAACTGTAATGTGCTGTACCTTTTATATAATCCATCCAAGACTTCTTTACAAAGGCTGTAGTTGAAGAGCAGTAAGGTCAAAAACTTTTATGGAGTCTTTACCAGGTATTTAAAATGTATACAATTTGAGGTTGTGGAGGTAAAGGAGTGAATTCCTTGAGTGAAGGAATTCAGTTCTACCAAGTGTTCTTTCATTTTCTAGGCCTAAATAATGCCAAAATTTGGGATATACTGCCCATCAAGACAAAGGCAATCTCTGTTCTCAGATGTGAGGGGGAAAAAAACATTCTATTCCTAAGACGGTACTACTTAAAACATCCTCTCTCTGTAGATTGGAATGACTAAATAGCTGTTTTATCAGCTGAGAAACAGAAGGAATTGATCCTTATCTTTTTGCCCTTTGTAAAACAAGATAAATATAAAAATTGCATAAATTTTCCTGAAAGTTGGCAACTTTTCAGAGGGAAAGTAAAATGGAAGGATTTATAAATTGCTAAGGTGGGAACATTCGCTGGCCTGTGAAACAGTCTATATTAAAGTATAAATACATAAGTTACTCATACGTTAAAAACAGCACAAGGTATTTTCAGTATGTAAGCCTTCTTTCTGATGTTATTAGGTAGTAGAGTTAGTTGTGAATAGTTTCAAAATAGCTAGAATTCCACAATCTCTTTTTAAAATTTATTTGCTAGATTAAGACGTGACTGACGTGTGTATAGATAAAAACGTTTAGTGTGTAGAATTGCTGGTTTTCTTTTTTAAATCATTATAAGAAGTTTCAAGAATTTATAGGATTGTCTATTGGTTTTCAACTTGGAAATATCATCTGATGCAGGAGAAATTAGCACTGAAAGCAGAAGTCAGGAGATGGGTATGGTTCCTTCCTCTTTAGGAAACAAATTTGGTCTCAGGTTGCTTCTCCGTTCTCCAGCTCTACTTCACACTAGCTCCCTCTGTGACATCCTACTGTTTGCTACCCCTCCTCTGCCAAGTAGTTCATGGCTTCCAGAGAGTACCAAGTTACAGCTGTTGAGTTTACAGGCTTTTCATGTAAATATTGTTTGTTGGCAAAGATTTTACATTCAGTGATTTGAGTAGTTTCAGCCCTAGACTGTTGCTCGTTATCTTTCTCTTTGCACATCCCACTGTCCCTCCCCACTACCAGCTCTCCTTTAAGCGTTGTTTTCTGGCTTGTTTTTACTAGCAGATTGAACCATAAGAATTACTAATGTTTGAGATCAAACCATCTGTTCTAAAGGAAATCAGTCCTGAATATTTATTGAAAGGACTGATGCTGAAGCTCCAATACTTTGGCCACCTGATGCAAAGAACTGACTCATTGGAAAAGACCCTGATGCTGGGAGGGATTGGGGGCAGGAGGAGAAGGGGACGACAGAGGATGAGATGGCTGGATGACATCACCGACTCGATGGACATGAGTTTGAGTGAACTCCAGGAGTTGGTGATGGACAGGGAGGCCTGGTGTGCTGTGATTCATGGGGTTGCAAAGGGTCGGACATGACTGAGTGACTGAACTGAACCAATCATATTTATAAAAAGCAGCTTCATATGGTTCAATCAGTTGTTAATCCTTGTTTAGATTTTGAGTAAATAGTAGCTGCTTCTGTGGCAGTATTCATTGTTTTTTTTTGTATCATCTTAAAGTGTTGTGTTAGTCAGTGGTGTCTGACTCTTTGTGACCCCATGGACTGCGGGCTGCCAGGCTCCTCAGTCCATGGGATTCTCCAGGCCAGAATACTGGAGTGGGTAGCCATTCCCTTCTCCAGGGGATCTTCCCAACCCAGGGATCAAACCAGGTCTCCTGCATTGCAGGCAGATTCTTTACCATCTGAGCCATCAGGGAAGTCCATCATCTTAATATCAAGAGCAAGGGGATATATATTAAAAGCAAGGGGATAGGAGAAATTTAGTCATTTTGGTGTAGGACTTTCATCTGAGGAATCTTCCTGAAATTGTTTTCCCCGGCTTCTCTTTTGGTTTATCTGCCCCTAAGGTTAAAAGAAGGGAACCAGTGTAGATTGTTTTATACTTTTACTTATTTATTTGTGAAATATTTATTGAACACTCACTATATGGGTTAACTAATAAATAGTATGATTTTTTTGGCATTTAGAAAAGGTGAGTTGAGAGTTTGTTTCTTAAAAAATAATGTGTTCTGAAAAACTTTTCTGACTTCTCTCACAATAGGGGAGATGTGGAACTAGGTATAAATGTCAGAGGACTCACCAAATACACTTGCTTTTAAAAAACGGAATTACTCTGAGTTAAATTGTGGTCTAACATTTAGTTTATGGAATGCTTGTAATCTCATTTGGAGCTCTTGATAATGGTATATAGTGGATAGGACAGATATCAGCCTTATTTTATAGGCAGAAACACCGCAAGAATCAGATGGGTTGTGATTTGCCCAAGTCATGTAAGTATTAAGATATGGAGCTTAGACTTCCGAACTCTTTTGAAGTTTTAAATTTTAAAATCCAAGTCTTTTAAAACTTAAAATCTGTTTTTTTTTGTTGTGTATTACCACAAAAATTATCATTGTTCTGATAATTTTCACATTTACCTAAATGATATGTTTTCATATTTTTAAAAGTATTTTTATAGCCCATTTTAATTTAAATATGCCAAGGAATATTTGAAAACATGCTATGTGCTTCTATCCCTCAAATCATTTTTCTGTTTCTCCTCTCCTGGGCACTCATCTTACATAGGTTAGAGTGGTTAAATTGCTTGCTGTCATCTCAGTCATGAGGCTCTGTTCCTCACTCTCCTCTCCCCACCAGCAGTGCGGTTGGTTCCCCCCCCCCCCCCCCCCGCCCCCGCCGCCGCCATCTTTCATTTTGCATTATTACTCTTGCTGTATTTTTTAGGTTTATAGATCTTCTGTGGTTTTCGGTCTGCTATTAATGCCAGCAGTCCAGTGTATCTTTTATTTTAGATACTCTAGTTTCATCTGTAGAAGTTTGATATAGATCTGATATATACCATTTCTGTCTTCCTTGTGTTCATATTTTCCTTTACGACCTTGAATGCTTTTTGTAACAGCTGTTTTAAGGTCCTTACCGGCTCATCCCATCACTGATGAATTTTTCTTCTGGTGCTCACATTTCTACGTCCTTGCCTGCGTGGTGTTTTTTCTTTTTCTTTTTTTGACTGGGTGTTGGTCATTGTGTATGTTACATCTCTGCTGCGTTTTGTTGAATTCCTGAGGAGTGTTGGCTCTTGTCTGGCACACAGGTTACATGCAGAGACTCTTTGAGACTTCTAAACTTTGTTGAGGCAAGTCCAGAGCAGCCTTTAGCCCAGGCCTAATTTGATCTGCTATGAGATGCGAACCTCCTCAGTTCCCCGGGTTGTGTGAGGGCTCTCCTTTCTGGCTGGTGGGAACGTGCTCCCTGCCCTGCGTGAGCTTCGAGAGTTCTCTGGCAGCTTGGCTTCTCAGTCTCGTTTCCCACTGCAGGCGCTTGGGATACAACTTGGCTCAAGAGGCCCCTCTGACGTTCTCCTCGGCTCTTTGTGCAGCCCCTGTCCATTACCCACTCTGTCTTGCAACGTTTGGCCACCTTGGAGCCTCTGCGCTTTGACTTCTCTGCTCATCAAGTACCCCGGAGCCTGCTTGGGTTCCCCTCCCTGTGCTGCCGTCTGGAAACCCCTTCTTGGCAGTAAGCTGGGTAACGGCCAGGCTCACGGTGTCTCCCTTCTCTCAGTCATTTTAGGCTTACGCTGCCTGTTGTCCCACAACTGAAATTTATTTCATATATTGTGCCCAGTTGTTAATTACTACGATGGCATTTTCTGTGATAATTAATCCTTCATGAGCTGGAGTAGAAATCACCATCCCTTGAGTTTTAACTTGTGACATCTCAAAGGGAAATTAGGAGAATTTGTTAGAAAAGGAGATTGAGAATTATTTATTAAAATTGCAAATGTATCTTTTGACAATTCTGCTTCTGAGAATTTATGCATAACAGTATGGTCAATGTGTAGGAGGTATTAAATTGAAGCTTTTTTTTTTTTCGTAATAGCAAACAATTGGAAGCAACGTAACACCCTTCAATAAAAGAGTGATTAATTAAATTACTGTGCATCTTTACAATGAACTATTGTATTGCTGTGGAAAAGAAGCTCCTTATATCACGTTTGGAAAGATCTCCAAGATCTGTTACTAAATTAGGGAAGTAAAGTTATTGCTTGGTATAGTATACTATCATTTTTGTAATCAAAGGGGAAAAATAAGATTAAAAGTATTTATCAGTATTTGCTTGTATTTGCATTAGAATGCTCCAGAAGGATACAGAAGAAATTAGGGCTAATGGAGGATAAAAATAGGTGGGAAACTTTCCATTATATTCTTTTATTTTTATTTATTCTTTATATTTTTAATTTATTTTTTGTCTATGTTATGTGATTTTCGGGATTTTAGTTCCACCACCAGGGATTGAACTCAGGCTCATGGCAGTGGAAGTGCCAAGTCCTAACTACTGGACCGCCAGGGAATTCCCTATATTTTTTATTTTTTAAAAAACATTTGAGCTATTATGTATATGTTACCTATTTAACTTTTATTTTTAATTAAGATAAAGATATATTTTTTCCATTACTCACGTTGACAAAACTACCTTAGATGAGAGTTCCACAGGTATAATTTCATTTTGTGTCAAGGTCAGCTTGTTTGTACCTGGGTTGAGCCAAACCTTTTACCAACTTAGAAGATAAAACATTTCCTTTATACATTGTTTAGGGCAAAACTAACTGCTATTATCCAAACCCCAAAACACAGTGACTTAACACAAGAGAGGTCATGAAGACTAGCTGCTGGCTGGTGATCTGGAGACCTGGTTCCTCCCCATTTGTGGTTGCATTTCCTGGGGCTGTGGGGCCTTCTGCCTTCAGGCAGACAAGAGAGTTAGGCGCCCTGGCCTGCTGCTTTTTTTTTTTTTAGACTCCTTATTACCCTTCCTTCTTGTAATTCACACACCATAGAATTCACCCTTTCCACAAAAGTTCTTAAAAGCCCTGGCCTCGTCAGCCTGGTGAAAAGTGCTCACGCGCAGCGCAGAGGGCTGGGCGAGGCGCTCCTGTGACAGTCCTCGGCCAGCCGGCGCGCTCTTCAGTTGTCTGGGCTGGTCAGGTCAGGTTCTTGTGCCAGCCTTGGGTTTGTCATTCCGGAGCAGTTCTGCTGCTTCCTGTTTTCTCTAGGAAAGGTGAAAGTTGTTGATGAACAGTCTGATTTCTCTTTGCTGTGTCTAAGTGTGTGGAAATACTTCCTTGTGATCGGTTTCTGGTGTTAACAGTCTCTTTGACTGAACTGTGGACGCAGTCTCAGCCTTGTGTGGTGACCCCACTTCCAGTTTTACCCTTGGTAACTGTCAGGACCTTGTGTCCTATGTGGTGGTAAGCCCCGAGCCCTGAGGTAATGGAGCAGTCTCCCCTCTTCCTTCCTTTGTTTCTGGCGTTCTGGTTTTTAATCCTCCCTCCCTCCTTTTCCTGGCACCTAGGGGATTCCTCTTTCTCTTGAGTTCATCTGTGCCTTTAAAAGAACTTCGTGTTTACTGTCAAAGACTTTTCAAGTTCTGAACATACATGTATTTCTAGAATCTGAAGTTCGTGACTTTTGAGGCAGCTCATTCTTTGGATAAATGACTTTGTTCAAAAGGGACCAGGAAATAGACTAACGTTTATTGGGCAACTGCTGTGTGCTTGTGTACATAATTTTACTTAATCACCACTGTTACTGTAAGAGGTGATTCAGTGTTAGCCCTCACTTTATTATGGAATAGTTCAAACATACAGAAAGCTTTTTTAAAAACTCCTACATTGATCACTCATATACCCACCCACTAAAATTTCACCATTAACATTTTACTATATTTGCTTTATCACATAAATGTTTTAAACATTTTCTGTAAGCTGTATGAAAAAATTATGTTTCACATCAGTTTTAATTCATAGCTTTTCTTGTGCTTAATAAAAACAAAACACTCTCCTACTGCCAGAACTTTAAAAAGAAAAGTCAAAAAATGAAAACTTGCATCTTAGTTAAAAGCAACTGTATTTATTTTGTATTAGTCTTCCCCCCCCCCCCCCAAAAGAGTTTGGGAAAGCCAGTGTCTTTCTGAAGGAGGTCTTCTCATTCTGCTTTGATGAGCCAGAATCCTTAGACTTTGCTTTTTTCCCCTCAGTTTCTAAAGATGTTATTTTCACAGTCATCTTTTTCTAGATATGGCCTTTCCGTTATTGTATCTGTTTATGTTACTGAAAAGGAATTCCAGGATTCAAGGTATACCTAGCCTGGAAAATTGAGCTTTCTCCTGAATGGCTGACCCTGTGACTTGTCATTGCAATGCAGATTGACAAGTGCTGGAACTTTTTGCTATTTTCCTGAGAGTTTAACAATGCCGTGTAATTGGTGGTTTATACATTATTTTGAGATAATAGTAGATTCACTCTTTAGATTAATTAGAACATACAAGTAGAGTGTAGCAGAAGTGCAGATTAAGGGTTCCTCGGAACTAGTATTGTCCATCATTCAAAATAGTTGTTTAGTAACTTAGTTATAATAATAATAGCCTGTATAGGATGTTGTTAACCTTTTGATATGTCTATGTTTAGTTTACTTTTCAAGAAATTCCAATATTTTGTTTCTCTATTGGATGATTTGGTGATGATTCTCTTGTGATGATAAATCAGTTCTGTAGGCATGCTAAAGTCTAGACATGGGTTTATTCTTGCTGTGCATTGCCTGTGCTTCCTGGACTCGGAAGATGGCTGGTGTCTTCCCCACCAGCAAATTGAAAACTTGCTGGGCAGGCACTTAACTTCCTCCTTTGAAATGGACTCTTGGTACCCAGTTCTGCGAGTTGTGCAGCCTAGTTTGGAAAGTTGGTGCTTGTTCAGGCTGATGCGAGGCTCCAGTCTCCTTAGCTGTGGAAGCTGAGCAGTGTGAGACTGCGGCTTGAGGTGGCGTGGATCTGAGCGCGCTTGAAGGAACGCTGCTGGTCTGGCTGTCCTGTGGGGTCAGCGGATTACCTGATGTTAGGTTAGTGTCCCAGGGAAGAGTTGTGGCTCCTTTATTCAAGGTTTAGTACAGTTTATGAACAAGTATTTAAACGTTGTTTTTAGATAATTTGAAAATATTCCCATTAACATGTGAATAGCTAGTTTGATATTTGTATGTAAAGTTGGATTAGATTTGATACTTTGGATTAGGCTTCATAGGCTGCTTTTTATGTTAATTAATAAACGTAGTAATAAAAACCGTCTGCTGTTAGGCACCTTCACCATTTAACTTCGCTTGAGGGCCTTGACCTTGTGTTTACTTTAAACCTTTATCCTGGGTGATTACTCAGTCCCATTTTTAAACAGGTTCTTTGTTTATACCACTGTGTCATTTTACAGCCTTTCTCCCTCATTTAGTTTTGAGCAAATTGCCTGATGTCTCTGGATATAATACTGGAGGTAAAACACAGAATAGTGGAGTCCTTGTTTAAATTCCTTTTGAAAAACCAAGTTGAAATCCTTTTTGAAAATTTGTGGTAAGGTGGGAGAGGGATAAATTACAAATTTGATGCTAACTGATACACACTACTGTATATAAAATAAACAGCAAGGAACTACTGTAAAGCACACGGAACTATATTTAGTGCCTTGTAGTAACCTCTCATGGAGAAGAATCTGAAAGATAAATGTATATAACTGAATCACTTTGCTCTATACCTGAAACATTGTAATCATCTGTACTTCAGTTTTAAAAGCTGTGGTAAAAGTCTTACTGTCTTTTCTTGAGTTTAGATGTGGTGTGAGGACAGGATTATTTTATAAAGTTGAAGGAGTGTTACTGCTAAGATTTTTTTTTTTTAATTGAATTTAATCATGAGCTGAGGTCCACTTAATTCTCTCTAAGCACTGTATTTAGCAAGACATTGTGATAGCCTTCCCTTTCCTCCAAGACTTGGGTCCCATTTACTTGTGGTTTTCTAGCAGTGAAGTACCTGTCTACCTATTTGTCCAACTGTCTGTACTTTTTCTTTCCTTTCCTTTTTTTAAAAAAAAAAAATTTATTTTTTAACTGAAGGATAATTGCTTTACAGAATTTTGTTGTTTTCTGTCAAATATCAACATTAATTAGCCATAGATATACATATGTTTTCTTTTTAAAATATTGATTTATTAATGACTTATTTGTGTAGGGTCTTAGTTGTGGCATGAAGGAACTTTAGTTGCAGCATGCAAACTCTTAGTTGTGGCGTGGGATCTGATTCCCTGACCAAGGATCAAACCAGGGCCCCTGCATTGGGAACGCAAAGTATTAGCCACTGGACCACTGGAGAAGTCCTTTCTTTTCCTTTTTAATGTTTTAAGAATAGTTTAAAAATAATTAGCAATTTGTGGGACTTCCTTGGTGTTCCAGTGGTTAAGAATCCGCCTTCCAGTGCAGGGGATGCCCATTTGATTCCTGGCCACAGAACTAGGATCCCACATGTCTCGAGCAACTAAGTCCTAGCGCAGCGACTACTGAGCCCACACTATCACAACTAGGGAAGCCTGCACCCGCAAGAAAGACCCAGTGCAGCCAAAAATAAATAATAATTTTAAAAATAATTAGCAATCTGTCGTTCCATAAGGCCAGGTATACTAAATTTTGTTTTCAGTTGTTATCACCTTTAAAAACCAAATATCCTGAACGTGTTGTTAGAAGGCATTAATTGGCATATGTATGAAGTATAAGATAAAATGTGAAATTATAATAACAGGGGCAAGCAGTCCTTAAAATTATTCTTAAAATTAAAAATGAAGTCTTTAGAGTGTTTCAGTTCAGTTCAGTCACACATTGATGTCTGACTCTTTGAGACCCCATGGTCTGCAGCATGCCAGGCTTCCCTGTCCATCACCAGTGTCCTTCGAGTCGGTGATGCCATCCAGCCATCTCATCCTCTGTCGTCCCCTTCTCCCCCTGCCTTCAATCTTTCCCAGCATCAGGGTCTTTTCCAGTGAGTCAGTTCTTCTCATCAGGTAGCTAAAGTATTAGAGCTTCAGCATCAGTCCTTCCAGTGAATATTCAGGACTGATTTCCTTTAAGATTTGCTGGTTTGATCACCTTGCAGTCCAAGGGACTCTCAAGAGTCTTCTCCAACATTTTTATCTTTTCACTATTGTTGTCAGATAGTCCTTGTAATGAATTGAATTTGATTCTGGTCAGTTGTAGCAGACAACATTTCTTCTCTATCCTCCTGAGAAAAAGGCTCACCTTTTTCTAAAGTCCTTTGCTTGATCAGTTCTTCCTTAGAAAGAAACCCATGTTTAGCTGGATCTAATACCTCAAAAGCATGAAGAAGGATATCTTCCAAAATTGGTCTGTATCTTTTTTCCAGTCATCACTAAAATAATGAAACATGACTTTGGTCATCACTGAAAGAAAATTTTCAAATTGAATGTAACCAGTGGGGATTCTTCTTGCATCTGTCCTCAGATTGGGTAGCTCTTCTTCACCAGGGGCAGCATCATAATGACTTGATAATTGTTCCGATCTCTCTGTACCTTCCCTGTGTTCCCGACTTGTTCAGTTTATGCTTTTTCTGATTCAGGGGTATTCTCATAATGCCGTTTTTCAGTTCAGGAAGTTCTTTGTATTGAAACATTCATAAAATTCTGCAGGCATGGGATTAAATTACTTAGAAGTGTTATAAGTTTTGAAAATAAAGAATCTTGAAAGTTTGTTAATATTTTGTTCTGTGTGACTTTTGCTATAAATGATGTGAATAATCTGTCTTGTACTTGCCATTAGAAAATCCAGTTTAAATAATTGGACCTAAATAAGAAGAGAAACTAAGGCACTTTCTTGTATTACATAACTATTTCATAACAATTTGAATATCATATCATAGCATATTATGGTTGACTTTTTTCTTATTTTTAGGTACATGTTTTGTAAATTTTATTTTGTGCAGAAATTATCCCTTGAAAAAGAAACTTGAAGTTTCTTAATGGGGTATATGATTTTAACACATTTTTCCTAATATTGAACCAGAGTTTATTTGTTATTTTAGTTGACTAAATTTATTTGCTGTAGTTTTATTTATTTATTTATTTGTTTTTTGTTTCAATTGTTTATTAATGGACCAGATTACAAAAATAATCCTAGTAGATACCTTAGTTCATCCTCCTAATAAGCCTGTTGATCTGGTCTTCCCTGTTGCCAGCATCTCCACCTTCTACAAAATGGGTGGTCTTTTTCTTCATTCCACCTCATGGAGAAGACAATTTAAAGGGCCACAGGAAGTTGTTTGCTTCTTTGAAACATTTTCCAACGGTATAGATCTCATGAATCAGATCCTCCATGCAGATGATTCCGTATTTCCCAAGAGATCGAGTAATCAATGCGTTGTCTGTCAGGGCAATTTGCTTTTTGTTGATTTTGCCATAACCATGCTTGTAGATCAATTCATTTACAGACTTAAGATTTGGGTACCCCCGTGGAATGTATGGCTTCACAATTCTCAGCATGTTAATTGATGCCTTGTTGAGCTTCACAAAGGTGCCATTGAAGATCTACCGGAAGTGAAGGAGCTGCAGCACCTTTCGTACCTTTGGGCTCACACCGTTGATACCTCTGATCCTGATGACAAATGCCAATTTGGGTTCCGCGGATACGTAGAAGTTGCCGCTTTTCCTGCCATCCTAGCCATTCGAATTTCAGTTCTATACATCTGCCTGTATTCCTTGTGGTAATGTTTAGCTTTTTCATAAATAAGCTTCCTCCTTGCCTTTCGAAGCATCTTTTGGGCAAACTTCTTTCTCAGGCGCTTGATCTTAAGCTCTGCGAAATTCTTTCGCTTTTTCTTAAGGATTTCTGGCACAGCAGGAATCTTCTTTTTCTTCTCTTCTGCACCCTCCATGGTTCCAGCCGGGAAAGAGGAAGTTGGTGCATGCGCGCTTGCTGTAGTTTTATTTTAAACTTCTAAATCTGTGAGCATTAGAATTTAAGGACAAATTTATAAAATGCAACTGCCTGAAGTTCTAATTGATAAGAATGTTACAAATAATAGTTCCTAAGAGTTTGTAAATGTATTGCCAAAAAACTTGGTTAATGTGTGGCATTTGTGATGCAACGAATAGTAACATTTTCAAGGTAATATTACTGGTGGAGGTCTGCAAGGAACTTAGAATGAAGAATTAGTCAGTGTTTTTCAGAGCCATGGCCAGCGAGAAGTTTGCCCTGAGCAACTTACTTATTTGTTCTTGGCATTTTGTACTCTTTAGTGAAATGTCTGCATTAGCTTAGATTTGTTTTTAAGGAAAGCAGGAAGTCATTGAAGATTCTTGGGTAGAGAATAAAATTGTTAAGGAAATTATTTTTGTGAATGTGGAGATAGCTCATTGAATAAGTTGTGTTTATCGTTAAACTGTGAACCATAGTGGACTAGTAGCAGTGGAGATAGCAATGGGATTGAAGGGAGACTCATTACTTAGGAGAAATTGGGAGTGCTTTTGTTCATTCATTTGCCAGATATTGGATAACTGTTATTTACTACATGTCTGAAATTTAATGGTAGGTGCTGGGAACGTGGGGATTATTATATAGCTCACCTCCCATTCCAGAAAGGCATGGTCCTTGTTCTCATGGGGCTTACCGTCTAGTGGAGGAGATAGCCGTTAAAGAATCACAAAATAAATGGAAAATTATAGGTACGATAAAAACCTTGAAAGAGAGCTATATGTACATTTTGCTAATCAGAGAATCTGGAAATATTTTCCTGAGAAAATGATGACTGAGCTGAAGGAACAGTAGAATTTAACCATGTGGAGAGAGGTTAGTCTTAACTGTTAGGCTCCCTCCAAAAGTACGTAATTCTTAGCTGGTGTTGAATTTGAAATGACAGCCAGACATTTGAAGCAATTTCCAGTAAGAGGGTGTAAATTTGGAAATAGATCTTGAGCTGAATCTAAATTTTAGTTACTCAGTTTAAAAAAGTTATGGTTGGAGGTATGAAAATGGTTGAGCTCTCTTAAAGAATGTATAAATAGAGTATGGTTCCAAGAACTGAACCCTGGGGAATGCTCACAATTGAGGGTTGGGAAAAGGCTTGTTGAGAGAATTAGAGGGAACAGAAGGAATGGTTGAGAGTTAAAAGGAGATTTAGAAGAGTTTTTAATTATGGAAGCCAAGGAGGAAAATTTTAGTTGTGGGAACCGAGGAAAGGGACATTCGAAAGGAGGTGGTAGTAGCCACTACGGTAAATAGAACACAGTGAAGATTTAATGACCAAGAAAAGAGCATTGGGTTTTTTGTAAAAAGAGATAGATTCTGTAGAACCCGGATTTTGGACTATCCGAAACTCTATTAGTCTATTTCAGAAGTTTGATAGTAACAGGTGAGAGTATCTGGAAGAGAGGGCATCTCAGTTAAATAAATATTTTTCAAGGTTAAGGAAATTCTTTTTAGTTTAAAGGCAAAGAGAAAGGAGCCAGTAGAAGGTGAAAGAGAGGAGATGCTGGCGAGGAAGAAGGTGACTATAAATGCTCATGAAGAAAGAAAGGAGGAGGAGAATAAAATCAATTTGGTGTTAGAAAACATGGTTTGTAACTTTTTGGAGAACTTAAAGGCTATAACTCTGAATTTCACAGAATTTGCCAGTTACCATGAAAGTTCCTCTTTTAGGTTTAACTTACGTCCCACAGAGTAAAGGTTATTTTGCTTTTCTTCCTTTTTCCTTCTGCAGAACTGTTTCCTTCTTAAATTAAATTTCAGTGAAAGTAGATAGAGATGTTATCCCTACTGTCCAAAATAATTATGTAGTCACTTACTGAATAGTCATCATGTTGTTTAGTATATTGCACGGTAGTTTTGAGGTGGAGCCAAACATCGGGGGCTTTGTGCCCCACAAATAATGTTTAGTAAACCTGAGTTGCCTGTAGGAAAGGAGACAAACAGTGGTATATATGCCATTCTGGAATAGATCCAGAACAGTTGGGAAAAACACCATAAGTAGCTACTGTAAAGAATTATACCTTTAAGAATACAAAACGTCAGGATCGCCACGAGTGAGCCTTCTCTGTTGCGCTAGCAGTGTCTCAGGACAGCGTGCAGCGCCAGAACCCCCTCAGGCTGTCACCCGACTGCGCGTCTGTGGTGGCCCCTGGCCCCTGAGTCTCCGGGCGTGTGCGCCTGCTCACAGCAGCACGGCTGTTGCAGACCCGCGAGCCCAGTGCCTCTTGGAGTGCTCAGTGAGTCCCGGATGAAGAAAGAAAGTAGCATTATATTGGCTATGAGTAATTAGAAACTTAATTGTTTTAAGCTTCTCTGTACTAATGCAAACAAGGAGTATCTGATTTTTATATTGTTTGTTTTCAACCTTGGCATCTACCAAACTGCTTGTTTTTTTTTTGTTGTACCAGCAATGTACAAATTCAAAAACAACCCCAAACTGTGCCATCCACTTTTTCCCAGTTTTTATTGTGGTAAAATATACATAACAGAATTTACCACTTAAAACATTTTTTTTAGATCTGCAGTTCAAAATGAATTAAGTATCTTCACACTGTGAAACCATCACCAGTGTCTGTCTCCAGAACTTTTCATCATCCCAGTGACACTGCAGCTGTTAAACACTGTCCACTCTGCCTCTCCTCAGCCCCTGCAACCACCATTCTGTTTTCTGTCTCTGAATTTGACTCCTCTGGTACCTCATATAAGTGGAGTCATACAGAATTTGCGGAGAAGGCAATGGCACCCCACTCCAGTGCTCTTGCCTGGAAAATCCCAGGGAGGGGAGCCTGGTGGGCTGCCGTCTATGGGGTCTCACAGAGTCAGACTTGACTGAAGCGACTTAGCAGCAGCAGCATACAGTATTTGTCCTTTTGTGTCTGGCCTATTTCACTTAGTGTTTTCAGGTTTCATTCATGTTGTAGCATGTGTCAAAATTGCCCTTTTTAAAGCTGAATAATATTTGATTGTATGTCCAGACGATATTTTATTTATCCTTTCAGCCATCAATCAACTTGAATTGCTTCCACCTTTTGGCTCTTGTGAATAATGCTGCAATGAACATAGGTTTACAAGTATCTGAGACTCTGTTTTCAGTTCTTTTGGCTTAGAATTGCTGGATCGTATGATAATTCTGTTTTTAATTTTTTGAGGTATGGCCATACTATTTTCTGCAGCAGCTGCCACCAGTTTACATTCCCATCAGCAGTGGACAAAGTTCTAGTTTGTTCACATCTTCTCCAACACTTGTTCGTGTACTTAGTTTATTACATTATTATTTTGGCCACATCTCAGATCTTGTGGGATCCTGGTTCCTCCACCAGGCTTGTACGTGGGCCGCAGCAGTGAAAGTGTGAGTCCTAACCACTGGATCACCAGAGACTTTCCTATTTTTTAATTTTTAAAATTATACATAAATATATATATATATATGTGTGTATATGTATATATATATATATATTTTTTTTTTTTTTGCCATGCCGTGCAGCATGTGGGGTCTTAGTTCCCTGACCAGGTGTTGAACCCACATTCTCTGCATTGTAAGTATGGAGTCTTAACCACTGAACCTCCAGGGAAGTCCTAAAAATAATATTCTAATGGATGTGAAGTGATATTGTGCTTTTGATTTACATTTCCCTGATTTTTTACTGATGTTGAGCATTTTCATGTGCTAATTGGCTATTTGTATTTCGCCTTTGGAGAAATGTCTACTCAGGTCCTTTGGCCTTCTTTTAGTCAGGTTGCATTTTGCTGTTGAATTGTAGGAGTTCTTTATGAATTCCCAATATTAAACTCATGTCAGGTTAGCAGACATTTTCTCCTATCACATGGGTTGCCTTTTCACTCCGTCAGTTGTGTCCTTTGATCACAGAAGTTTTTTATTTCGATGAAGTGTTGTTTATCTATTTTTTTCTTTCATTTGCACTTTTGCCGACATATCCAAGAAGTCTTTGCCAAATTCCACATCGCAAAGTAGTTCCCCTACTTTCTTTTAAGAGTTTTATAGTTTTAGCTCTTAAATTTAGGTCTCTGCTCCATTTTGAGTTAATTTTGTACATGCTGTAGGGTAAAGGATCCAACTTTAGTCTTTTGCGTGAGGATGTTAAATTTTTCCAACATCATGTGTTGAAAGGGTGTCCTTTTCCCGTTGAATGATCTTGGTACCCTTGTTGAAAACCATTTGACCAAATATGCTAAGGTTCATTTCTGTGCACACCAGTGCGATTGTCAATAACAGTTTCTGGGCTTCTGCTCCTGGGCTTTAGCTTCCAGTAAACTGTGGTTTCCTGTTTTCACCACCTCCAGTTTTGGGACAGGGGTTTGCCCTGTGACTTCAGGTCTGGTGGATTTCAGAAGAGTTGTTGATTTTCAGTTTGTTCAGCTTTTTTCTCATTGTGAGGATGGGAATGATGATTTCCAGGATCTCTCCCTGTCAGACCAGAAACCAGAAGTTTTCTAGGCTCATTTTGTACTTTTTCAGTCCCAGATCTGGAATCAACCACTTCTGTAAGGAACTCTTGTTTCTTTTTTGTGGAGAATGGTCTTTAGAAGCCAAGGTCTGGATGCTGGATGTGCTCATTGCTACTCAGGTGTCACTGCTTCAGCAGACAGAACCAAAAGATGTGTGTGTACATTTATATACATGCATGTGTATAGATGTATGCACACACACATACACAGATGTATATGTATGTGCACACGTGTGTGTATACTGACATCTCTTCATGTCTATGTGTACATATATAAGTCAACACATTCAAAGTTGATTTAGATCCATGTTGCTGCCTTCTGTACCACAGGGTTCATTTTAACTTTTTCCATTTTCATGTTTATAATTCCCTTTTATGACAGTGTAAAACTTGGTTCTTTCTACAAATTATTTGATTGCTGAATCATATAAGACACTGAAATAATTTCAGAATGCTAAAACTATGTCATTATGAGAGAGCAAACCCACTAACTAGGGTTCAGTATTTGATTGTAGCTCTTTTTGTCATTGGACTGAAGCTATAAAGTAAAAAATCAGTGTTCATAAGCAACTCAAGTGAATCCTCCCTCCTCCGTTTCCTTTCTCCTATGGTTATGCTAGTTCATTTGAAATCCAGTTAGGTTCATTTGCTTTTCTTTGGATTGCATTTTTGCCTCCCCTCATTCTTATTTTTAAAATTTTGAGTCAGTAAAAACATGGTTCTAGAATTGCTTCCCTGCTATACCTTTTACCCCATTCGCATCCTCCCACCCTTTCCTTCCCATTGCCAGAGTAGCCAGTCTCAGTTTTTAGTTTATACTTTGTATATATCAATTCATAGCAATCTTCCTTAGTTTATTCAGCCACTCTCCTGTGCTTGAGTGTTTATTTCCTGGATTTTGCGATTATGAGCAATACTGCAGTGGATAGTCTTGTACTTATGTAGTTTCAGCTTCCCAGGTGGCACAGTGGTAATCCGCCTGCCAGTGCAGGAGACACAAGTTTGATCCCTGGGTCAGGAAGGTCGCCTGGAGAAGGAAATGACAACCTGTTCCAGTATTCTTCCCTGGAAAGTTCCATGGAAAGGAGCCTGTTGGGTTACAGTCCACGGGGTCGCAAAGAGTTGGCTGAGGGACTCAGCACACACACATACGTAGTTTCATATTGTTGGAGATAATATTCCTGCAAGTGCAGTATTGTTGGCTTTTGTTGTTGCACCAACAGCATATAAGTTCAAAACAAACTAAACATTTCTGAAGTTTTGTACATTTTGTTGTTCACAAACATTAGTTGATCTCTTCAAAAATCTCTTAGTAAAGAACTTGCCAGGTACTACTACAGAGTGACGTAACCTGACAGAAGAATCTCTGACCTAACTGAATTGTTCTACAAGTGAGCATGGTAAAGTAAAACAGGAAGCATCTCCTTATCTCAGATTGGTTAGCTGCTTGCTTCTAAGTCACAAAACATTTTATATGCTTCATAATTATTTTTCTTAATTAGTAATTCTTAGTTGGAATTTTTTGGAAAAGATTATATCATGTACATCTCTGCAGATGATGTGAATGAAGTGCAGGCCTGTCACTCGTTAGAAAAAAGAACTAAACAACATTTATTAACTGTACTTATAACTTGACAAAATGGTCCCTGATTAAAAAACAAACAGAAACCTCATTGAATTTATTCTTAGTGTAGTTTGCTTCTCATGGACTTCCTATGATGAACGGTTGCTTTTCTCTTACCCCACCCTTGGATCTCTCATTTTCCTGGTAGCCCAGAAAAACCTCACTGGGATTTGTTCTTTTTTTTTTTTTTTTGGCTGCACCATGCAGCATGTGGGCTCTTGGTTCCCTGACCGAGGATCAAACCCGTGTCCCCTGCTTTGGGAGAATGGAGTCTTAACCACTGGGCCACCAGGGATGTCCCTGGGATTTGTTCTTGATCCCATTTAAAGCAATGTTTTCAATTTAGTTGTTTGATTTAGCATCTTTATAGCTTTTTAGGATTTACATATGTGTTTTTTTTTTTCTGCACAAAGGTTTCTCTTTATTCATAACATAGGCAAAGTTATTTAAGTCAATAAATTTTTAAGGATTTTCACACGTCCTGATTCTTTCCACTGCCAGTCACCATAGTTCCTCCAAAGTTGTCATCTTCAAGGCAGCCCTTACAAAAAGTTCTGCTCAATCCACAGCTGTGATGCCACAGCTGTTTTAGTTGGGCCTCTTTGATCTTCGGTGGAGTGCACTTCAAAGTTTGCCACCTGTAATCTTTAAGATCCAATTTCCTCAATCAGTTCACTATAGGATCCTGTTTAGGGTCAGGAGATGGGAAATCTAGTTCTCTAAAAGCTTATCAAGTTCAAATCATATTAATTCCTAAGTTATCACACCCTAAAACTTGACAGAGATCATTGGGATATGCCAATACCTTTGGAAAATCCAGACACTGTATTCCGAAGATAAAAGCCTAAATAAAGGAGCCCATCTTTGTTTGTTTTATGTCAACATTAAAACTGAGTACTAGGATCAATACAGCTGGTAATTTAAAAGCTTATTTAACTTTACAGCCCTGGAAGCAATCTTTATGCTCATCAATACACACCCATTTTATGGATCATGTTCCTTCTTATCTGTATCAAAACTCATACTGAACAATGAGTTGTGGGTTGCAAAAGAGGACTTACTTTTGCACTTGTCTGTAAGTCTTTGTCCACAAATTAAACAAAAACAAACACAAGCGCTATACATATGTGTTTTAAACAGTGGTGCAGCATAAGATTCAACTATTCTGGAAGATCTCTTGAGTTTTTAAAACAATTTATGCATTTGCTATCTCAAACCTGGTACAGTATTGCTATTCAGCATTCCTGGGGCAGCCTCGAATACTCTGATTTAGGATACCAACTCATTTATGTGGATTATTAAGACCTGTGCTGTGCTGTTTGCTTATTGCTCAGTTGTGACCAACTCTTTGTGACCGCATGGACTGTAGCCCACCCACCAGGTTCCTCTGTCCTTAGGAATTCTCCAGGCAAGAACACTGGAGTGGGTTGCCATTTGCTCCGCCAGGGGATCTTTGCAACCCAGGGATCGAACCCAGGTCTCCTGTCATTGCAGGCAGATTCTTTACCATCTCAGCCACCTGGGAAGCCCTTATTAAGGGCTGGCTCTTCAATGCAGAACTTTCAGGACACATTTACCTGTTTTCAGCTAAAGATAACTGAAATGCCTTTTTAGACTATGTTATCTTGGAAAAACATTGTTTTAGAGATCTTTTCTTAAATCTTGTTTTAGCTGGATGATTCAGGATAATCCATGCAAACAGTATTTTGGGGGAGTTAAAGCAGTACCAGCATCTCTAGACCAGATAGCTTTCTGTGTATCCCGAAGCTCAGCAGAGTAAATAGGAGTGCATCTTCAGAAAGCGCTCCCCTGTTCTCATCGATGCCTGTGTCCTGGCAGGCATGCACATTTTGTCTCTTCCTCTTCTTTTTTAATTCAGTAGTACATACAGAGTTTTAATATATAAAAATTAAGATTGGAGTACAACCAAGTTTATAATGTAGAACTGTTAAATCCTATTTTAGCTTTCCCTACTTTGAACTGTTTTTAGTTCTTGTGTTCTTGTATTTATCTGATTTTTAATTAGAATACCTAGGTTTTTTTTTTTTGTTAGACGTTGTCTACTGATTTCTTACAAACGATTTATATTTAGTTCTCATAAAACGCAACTGTATTTGCTCTGAAGCTGAACTTTGTGGAGCGTGGACTCCTGCAGAGCAGACTGTGCTGCACCACAGACAGGACCCATGCGAGGCAGTGTCTTTGGAATCGCAGCTTTATTTGGCCAAGTTCTGCGGAAGGCTTTTACCTACTCTAGTGAGATCAATTTTGGTCTATTTCCTTCTTGTCTCAGGCTCATTTATCAATCCTGAGTAATCAATAAACAGTTTTGTGTTGGTTTTTTTTTAACAGTTTTTTAAAAAAGAGATCAAATTCGTTGCTGCTTAGGTCTGGTTAGTTAAAAACAAACAAACAAAAACCAAACGAATGAAAATATCCTACAAAGCCCCACAAAATTATGTCTTACTCATTTTTTTTTTAGTTTTAACAGAGAATGGGGAGCAAGTTTAGGTCATGGCTATAAGAATGTTTTAGTATGAGGTCAGAATACTTCAAGCAAATTATTGTTTCTCCCCGTTGTGTTTTATAATGTTCACTTTTGTTTCTCTGTTATGGATTACAGTCTTTAGAAAGCTATGCTTCTTTTGCATTTCTGGGTCCACAGTCATGGCCAGTATTAACTCTGCAGAGTTCTTTTGTTAAAAGACATTTCTAGAACCTACTTTTTGGTGTTGATTTCCTTTGTGATTCAAACAGTATCAGGATAGATTTACTTGTGTGGGTCTGGCTTAAATTTGGAAAAGTTTTACTTGTTGAAAAAAAATTACACAATGTGAAAGTTGGGAGTTAAATTTTAACTTACTTGGTAGGCAAAAGGAGGGCTGCTGCCTGGGAGACAGCATTTCAGATAGTTCTAAGAAACCCCTCCGAGGAGGCGAGGGGAGGAGCTAGAATACATAGGAGTTCTGCAACAAAAGGCAGGCAGAACAGTAAAAGGTTACTGCTAATTAAAGAAGCCAGATAGTCAAGTTTAGGAATTCAGTGCTTTTCTGTGTATGGGAAGATGAGAGTCTGGGCTCACTGAAATCGTTCCTTTGATATGCACCTCACCAAACTGGGGCCAGGATCTGTGTTTTCACTTGCTGAGTTTCCTTGGGGCTCACCTCAGGGAGTGACTGCAGTCTGATGGCTCTTAGAGGGCAGGTACTCTTTTTCCTTCCTGAGTTTCCTCAGGGCTCAGCAGCTCATGCTGATGACTTTGACATTTTTGTTTACTGATATGGCAGGACATACATACTTCATTTCTTGAACTATTCCATTTCTTATACTCTACATAGGAAGAGCTTAGGGTACATATCTGGATCATTTGACAGACATCTCCAGAATTGGCATTCAGTTTCTAAGTTTCTCTTAATAGCTACTGAAAACACTATTTGTATAAAACTCAGCAGTAAATTTATTTACCCTTTGATAAGCTGGTATATTAGGCAGCACAAATACAAAAACTCTTGCCTTAGGCTTAGCTTTTTAGTAGTCCTAGAGACTTAATTCTCCTTCTTGATTGTTATCAGAACCTCTGTAGGCTTTGGTATCAGCAAAAGAAAACTAGGATGATCCTTTGAAAGTTATTTTTGTGTGTTTATATTGAAGCCCAGGTTTATGGAGGGTAGGGTCCCATGTATAAAGTATGATAAGTCATTGGAAAAAAATGATTTGCACTCAGTAAGATCTTAATGTCTGTTTTTCTAAATTAGAATCAGTACATGACTTCCTCCAAAAAATAAAAATAGAATATGTCTTCAGGTACTCATTCAGGATCATGAGTAAACCTTGTCAAAGGTTACATTTTAAGTGAAAAATGTAACCTTCAGTAAGGTTCTTTGCTTTTTCGGCTTAGCAGGTCTTGTTAAAGCATTACGAAATAGATATTAAATTAAGATCTAGAGTAGATTCGTTCTCTAATTTCTTCACATCCTTGTCTTTTGAAGCACCTATTCATGCCCATTAGTATCTTAGACTGAAGATTGCAAACTACAGCCCGTGGCCCAAATCCAGCCCACAACCTGGTTTTGTGTCTCTGGAGGTAAGAGTTGTCTTTCCAGTTTTTATTTTTATTTATTTATTTATTTTCAATGTTCAATCACCAAGGCTTTATTTACACTTCTTATTAAATTCAGGAGCAATCAGATGTAACGTGCAGCCACGAACAATAAACAGCGTAGCACATCCCACCGCCTGGAGACAGCTACTCGTTTATGCTTTAATACTAACCCACAAGCAGCCAATCAAGGTTCCATAAATCCAGGTCTTCACATACAGTTTCCTTCCAGCCTCAGTCATAAGCAAACCAGCAGTCAAACCACTTAAGATCAAGAATGATGGTAAGGTCTTCTTGAGACTTAGCTTAGAATTAACACTTTCTCCAGGAAATTTGTTTCTTCTTTCCGGGTCCGGTGAATCATAGAATTCTATAAGCAATTTATCTTTTATTTCAAAACGCTCATGAAACCATCTTTTCATGGATACTTGTTCTTCTGGGATATTTTTTTTGTCTATACGATCGATGTGAATATGAATTTTTGGACATTCTTTGCAGAGAAATTCAGCCATGGATGGCGCTTCCTTCCGCTGCCCTTTATCATCCACAGACCCTTCAAAAGCCACCGTAACATCATAAACTGCATCCAAATAATCCTTCATAGAATCAAAAGCAACGTGAGTTGCCTTTATTCTTGGTGTCAGCACATGTTTTAATACTGGAAGGCCTTCTTGAGCAGCAAATGCTTGACTAGCTGAAATGACTTTTGTTAGTTCTGGATTATATCTTGTTCCCTCCGGAAAAATCACAAGATACATTGGAGTTCCTGCATTGATGTAGCGCTGCAGCTTTTTCCTCATCTGATTTTCATTAAATTTGGCACTTCTTTTTACATAGATTCCTCCATGCTGAGAAAAATAACACCCATACAGCAGGAGCCATTTGAGCCCATCTTTCAGCACGTAGCGCACGTGGCCGAGAGCATTCTGCCTGACGGCCAGGATATCGGCAATGATCCAGTCGACTGTGCTTTGATGATTTGCTAAATATATTACATTTTCTTTATTTTTTGGCAAATCTCCATATAGCAATATCTGCACCCCGGTGTAGTTCTCGAAGAAGAAGAGCACCATGCTCTGATAGACGCAGTAGAGCCGGTCGTCCACCGCCTGGTAGAAGCGCGAGGGCAGCAGGGTGGAGAGCAGCCGCCAGGCGCCCCAGGCCAGCACGTAGGTGGGCGCTGTGCCCAAGAGCACGGCGACCGGCAGCACGCAGCGCACCGAGTGTCTTTCCAGTTTTTAAAAGGTTAAAAGAAGACACTACACGATTGTGGAGGTGGTTTGTACAGCACGAAACCTCAAATACTGTATGTCTCTTCACAGAACACGCAGAACATTTTCTCATTGTTCAGTATATCACATATGTATAACTCTGTGCATTTATTTTTGGCTGTGCAGGGTCTCTGTTGCCACACTCAGGCTGTCTAGCTGTGACCAGCGGGGGCCCAGTAGTCTTTGCCTACTGCATAGAGTGTGTTATTTCTTTGAGACTGTATTTTGATGTTAAATTGGGTGGTGTGGTTGGTTTGGTTGGGAGCTTGAATAGAAAAGTTTTAAAGAATTTTAAAAGAAAAAAATTTGGTTATAATGCTTTGTCACTTATCATATTTTATTGAATCTAAATCATATTTTTCACCTTAACATTTAGAAAATATTTTTATTTATTTATTTGGCTGTGCTGGGTCTTAGTTGCACCATGCGGGCTCTTTCGGTTGTGTTTTGTGGAGCCTAGTTCCCTGACCAGGGATTGAACCCCGGCTCTCTGTATTGGAGTCTTAGCCACTGGGCCACCAGGGAAGTTCCTTACCTTAACGTTTTGGAAATCACATGTATCTTAAATTTTATGACAAAATTATAGTCAGCAGTGCCCCCCCCCCCAGTGGTAAATAAAATAATAAAATCAATAAAGCATGCTTCATCTATTCTATTCATTTACATTATTTGTTAGGTGCACTGTTTTCTTGTTCCTTATATTGATTCCACCCCTTCTTATTTGGATATTACAGCCAAATTCATTATTTTGGAAATCTTTAATCCTTTAAAGATTGACGATCTAAAATCCTTTAAAGGATTTATTTGGGGGTTTATTTTAATTCTGAGCTTTGTAATTTAAGTTAGACAATAAGTGTGCATGCGTGCTCAGTCATGTCCCACTCTTTGTGACCTCATGGACGGTAGCCTGCCACTCTCCTCTTGCCATGGGTTTTTCCAGGCAGTAATACTGGAGTGAGTTGTCATTTCCTTCTCCAGGGGATCTTCACGTCCCAGGTATCAAACCCACCTCTCTTGCATTGGCAGGCAGATTCTTTCGCACTGTACCAACTGGGAAGATAATAAGCACCATCATCCATATTTAGTAGCAGAACAATTTAAGAAAATGAGCAGTTAACAGTTTGAGTAGCCCAGTATCCTGATTTGCTGCTGTCTGTTAACAAATGACCTGCAGCCTGATCTTCTGTGTTAGTTACAATTTTGCTGAATATACTGTAGAACCTTAACTAGAAAACCAATTTAGCTTTAGCCTGACTTGAGGTTTTCTTGGGTGTTTGCAGCTGAGAAGTACCTATGAGTTCATAGTAGTATTCTGTTGATGGGAAATGTTGAATAATTAGAAATTATATACTAATTGTTATTTAGGCCTTTTTACATCCAAAAGTAAGCCACTTTGTATTACAGAGACAATACATTTTTTAAAACCTTATGTGTTAGTGCAGAGTCACAAGTCAGTAACTTCATAAAAGGCAAGCCAAATAAAATAGGGAGGAAGGTGGAGATTAATGCCAACAATAAATATACAGACATAAGCTTTTTAATTTGTCAGTGATTCTAAACCCTAGTTGTACCTAGGATGATTTTTAAAAAATACCCAAAAGTCTCACATAAATAAATCATAATGTTTGGAATTGGTTGCTGGCAAGGATACTATTACTATGTATTATAGAAGCAAAATTGTTATAGATTTACCTTTAGTGCTTCGTTTCCTCCTCAATACTTCCTGCATCTCTAAGCTTCCGTCTAGGACCACTTTCCTTCTGCCTACATTTTTTAAAAAATATCTTCTAGTGAGAGTCTCCTGCTGGCCAGTTGTCAGTTTTGTTTGTTTAGAAATGTCTTTATTCTCCTACTCTTAAAAGATATTTTTGCTGGGTCTAGGTATCAATTATCTATTTCTGATATGTCTGAATGCCGAGTTCCAAAGAATAGCAAGGAGAGATAAGAAAGCCTTCCTAAGTGATCAATGCAAAGAAATAGAGGAAAGCAATAGAATGGGAAAGACTAGAGATCTCTTCATGAAAATTAGAAATACCAAGGGAATATTTCATGCAAAGATGGGCTCAATAAAGAACAGAAACAGTATTAACCTAACTGAAGCAAAAGATACTAAGAAGAGGTGGCAAGAATACACAGAAGAACTATACAAAAAAGATCTTCATGACCCAGATAATCACGATGGTGTGATCACTCACCTAGAGCCATCCTGGAGTGTGAAGTCAAGTGGGCCTTAGGAAGCATCACTATGAACAGAGCTAGTGGAGGTGATGGAATTCCAGTTGAACTATTTCAAATCCTGAAAGATGATGCTGTGAAAGTGCTGCACTCATAATGCCATCAAATTTGGAAGACTCAGCAGTGGCCACAGGACTGGAAAAGGTCAGTTCTCATTCCAATCCCAAAGAAAGGCAATGCCAAAGAATGTTCAAACTACTGCTCGCTTGTACTCATCTCACATGCTAGCAAAGTAATGCTCAAAATTCTCCAAGCCAGGCTTTAGCAGTGCATGAGTTGAGAACTTCCAGATGTTCAAGCTGGTTTTAGAAAAGGCAGAGGAACCAGAGATCAAATTGCCAACATCCATTTGATCATAGAAAAAGCAAGAAAGTTTCAGGAAAACATCACTTCTGCTTCTCTGACTATGCCAAAATTTTTGACTGTGTGGATCACAGCAAACTGAAAAATTCTTTAAGAGATGGGAACACCAGACCAACTTACCTGCCTCCTGAGACATCTGTAGGCAGGTAAAGAAGCAACAGTTAGAACCAGATATGGGGCAACGGACTGGTTCCAAATTGGGAAAGGAGTACGTCAAGGCTCTATGTTGTCACCCTGCTTATTTAACTTATATGCAGAGTACATAATGCAAAATGCTGGGCTAGATGAATCACAAGCTGGAATCAAGATTGCAGGGAGAATTATCAATAACCTCAGATATGCAGATGACACCACCCTTACGGCAGAAAGTGAAGAAAAACTAAAGAGCCTCTTGTTGAAAGTGAAAGGGGAGAGTGAAAAAACTGTCTTAAA
This sequence comes from Muntiacus reevesi, assembly GCF_963930625.1. Classification (NCBI taxonomy): domain Eukaryota; kingdom Metazoa; phylum Chordata; class Mammalia; order Artiodactyla; family Cervidae; genus Muntiacus; species Muntiacus reevesi. Next base: position 215,750,885 of record NC_089250.1, on the reverse strand, counting down.
ACTCAACATTCAAAAAACTAAGATCATGGCATCCAGTCCCATCATTTCATGGCAAATAGATGGGAAACTGGAAACTGTGACAGACTTTATTTTCCTGGGCTCCAAAATCACTGTAGGTGGTGACTGCAGCCATGAAATTAGAAGATGCATGCTCCTTGAAAGAAAAGCTATGGCCAACCTAGATAGCACACATATTAAAAAGCAGAGACATTACTTTGCCAACAAAGGTCCATCTAATCAAGGCTATTGTTTTTCCAGTGGTCATGTATGGTTGTGAGAGTTGGACCATAAAGAAAGCTGAGCACTGAAGAATTGACGCTTTTGAACCGTGGTATTGGAGAAGACTATTGAGAGTCCCTTGTACTGCAGGGAGATCCAACCAGTCCATCCTAAAGGATTGAAGGGGGGAGGAGAAGGGGACGACAGAGGATGAGATGGTCGGTTGGCATCACCAACTCGATGGACATGAGTTTGAGTAAGCTCCAGGAGTTGGTGATGGATAGGGAAGCCTGACGTGCTGCAGTCTGTGGGGTCGCAAAGAGTCGGACACAAGTGAGCAGCTGAACTGAAGTGAACTGAAATATTTCATTGACCAGAGCAAGTCAGATGGCCAAGCCTGCATTCCAAAGAATGGAGAGATTAAATTCCCTCTCTTGAGGACCTATTGTATAGCACAGCAAACTCTACTCAGTGATCTGTGGTGACCTAAGTGGGAAGGAACTCTAAAAACGAGGGGATATATGTGTATGTGTAACTGGTTCATTGTGCTTTATAATAAAAACTAACACAACATTGTAAACCAGCTATACTCCAATTTAAAAAAAGACAAATGGGAAGGATTTGTGGCCTTAAAAAAATCAATCACAGTTTAGTATTTTAGCTTGGAATATTTTTTCTTGCAGCACATTTTCTTTCTACTGTTTTGGCTTTCACTGTTGCTGCTGAGCAGCTAGTTCCTATGGCTTCTTTACAGACTTTTTGTCTTTGTGTTCTCTTGTTTATTTGTGTTCTCTTGTTCACTATAAATGAAAATGTTTTGCAACGATGAATCAGAGTCAATCCTATTTTCAACAAGTTTCAGTTCAGTTCAGTTGCTCAGTCATGTCTGACTCTTTGCGACCCCATGAATCGCAGCACGCCAGGCCTCCCTGTCCATCACCAACTCCCGGAGTTTACTCATACTCATGTCCATCGAGTTGGTGATGCCATCCAGCCATCTCATCCTCTGTCAGAGGTATCAAATTTTCAAAACTATTACATTTTGATAATGCAAGTGCAAAAAAATCGGAACCAATGAGAAGTTGAATCTATTAAAGATGTTTTTGAAATCTGGAATTGTGGATATGTTCCAGGTTTGTGATTAACAGTTGATAGGTGTCTGGGTATATGTATACCTTCAAATTCAGGAAAATATAGACTAATAATTTGGGCTTACTCTGTTAAAATGTATGTTAAGATTTCTAATATGATTTTTCACTTTCTGTTAGAATTTTCATTTCATTCTACCCTACATTATTCATAAAATATTTTCCATAAAGTATTTAATATAAAAATGATAAATGATCATTTTTTTCTGTTATTCTAAAGGTTAGGGCTTCCCTGGTGACTCAGCTGGTAAAGAATCGGTCTGCGACGTGGGAGACCTGTGTTCGATCCCTGGGTTGAGAACCTCCCTTGGAGAAGGAAACAGCTAGCTACCCACCCCAGTATTCTGGCCGAGCAAATTCCATGAACTGTACAGTCCATGGGGTCGCAAAGCATTGGACACAACTGAGTGACTAACAGTTTCACCTTCATTTTAATTTGTTACCTCTTTATTATTTTTTAGAGGATTTTTTTTTTAAAGGATTTTTATCTTCCAACATTTTTAGTTGTTTATAATTTGAGAATTGGTCCAAAAAATCTAGCCTACCATTACCAGAAATGGATTATACCCGTACATATTTTTTAAAGCTTTTTTATGTATACTTGATTCAAGATACTATTGATCAAGCAATAGCTTAATAGCTGGGAGCCATAGTTTACGAGGGGAAACCTAAGAGTCATTAAAGTCAAGTGTAGCATTTCAGTTTAAACATACACCCCTCCCCAACGAAACAAAATATTTTTATTATCTTTAGGGTTTTTGAGTTAGTCAGATATATTTGTGGCTCTAGTAAGTTGAGTGTTACCAGTGTAGAAATTCAGCCTTGGTGTGTTTTTAAAAAGTGGTTACAAAGACACTGATTGATGGCTGTTACAGTGCCCGGATGACAGAAGATCACCCACCTCATACTCGGTGTGACATGCTTAGTGGGAACGTAACATTAAAACATTTACGGCAACCCTATTTTGAAGGTAGCTTAAGGATATTTATTTTAGGGTTCAATTTTTTTTATAGTGAATCATTTTTCTAAGCTGCCTTATATATACACAGCAAAGCAGTAGTAATTTCACATTCTCTAGTCGAAATCTACAGATGAGATGTAAAAGAATTTGATGTAATTATTTTGTTTCCTTCTACTAAAATCCACATTTCCTTCAGTTATTTTCTATTGTATTTATAAGCTCTGTTGCTAAGGAAATGACAGGTTTTCTTGACACTTAACAAGTGGCTTTGTCTGTCACTCCTCTTTAAGAATGCGGTTTTTGCGAGTTCCCTGATCTAGTGGTTGGTGTTTTCACTGCCATGGCCTGGATTCAGTCCCGGGTTGGGGAGCTGAGATCCTGTAAACTGTACAGCATGACCAAAAAAAAAATAAAAAAGAATGTGGTTTATAGTGTTGTTCTGGACTACACAAACTAGGAATTAAGGTATTTAAATACTGTACAAAGATCAAATATTTTGGTAACTTACAGTAGGCTGTTGCTGTGAGTCTTGGGTCTTGAGGTTAGTGGTCTCAAGTTAGACATGTTTTTTCTTGAACAGCAAAGCTAATGGTTTAGAGCAGTGCGTCAGAGACTTGGGAGAAGGTAAATCAAGCTCGTGTAATGGTGAACGGATGCTTAGTCGCTGGTACTTGTGTCTCTACTCATACTGTATAAATGACGCAGGTGATAGAAGAAATAAATTAATAAATGTGGTTGTCGGGATGGGGAATACGTGTAACTATATGGCTGATTCATGCCAATGTATGACAAAACCCACTGAAATGTTGTAAAGTGATTGGCCTCCAACTAATAAAATAATATTTAAAAAAAAAAAATAAATGTGGTTGTGCTGTAAAAGATGAGACTGTTGTCCCTTACGTTATTTGACTCCTGTGCGCCTTGTAACATGCTCGTGCATAGTACTTGGGTTTATTATAATTAAGGTCAACACTGATGTTTTCCATTTTGCATAGTGAATTATGTCTAGTTTCATTGTCACCTGAGAAAGTCATGATAAAGTCAAACTGGAATTATTCCAAGTACTGAATAATCCAGAATGCTTTGAATTACAAAATTGAGTCTGTTAGTATTTACCAGGCTGTAGATCTAGAACCATTGTTATGAAAACATAAGCAAGTTCTCTTCCTGCACTTGTCTTTTTGTTTATTATTTTTTGGTTTCTCTCTTGGCTTTTGCATTCTTGTAGTAGTTGTAGCAGCAATTGCCACAAACCAATGGCAGCAAAATTCTGTTTCTTGGTTGGTTTTTGTCTTTGAGGAAACAAATTTGATGACTTCTTTCCAGAGCTAATTACATGTCATCAGCTTACGGGCCTTCCAGAGAGGTAGGCATTTTCTTTGCAATAGTTGCACAAAACTCTGATTTTGTTTGTTTTGCCGTGAATCTGTCGTTGAAATCCCCTCCAGTATTTCGGTACACTACAGCTGTAGCCAGGGATCTGTTAATAGAATGTATTTAATACTGAGATCTAAACTTAGTAGTTTGCCATCTGCCTGTTAAAAAACAAATGAGACTAACAAGTAAGCAGGTTAAAATTTAGTAACTCTTGTAGGCCTTGTTGAAAAATGTAATTTAGGAGGCTGACAGATTCCATTGAGATTAAATAGATAATGGGTATGAAAATGTGTCTTGTTACTTTTGGAAGATGTAAGACAGAAGTTGCTGTTAATGTGCTTTGGAAGTAAACAGGCCCATTTGCCAGAATATTTTTTAAAAAATGTCTTAAAAGTACCATGTTCCTTTTTCCTATCTCCTTATATTTCACTGGGTAACTTCATCGCGTTTAACGTATAGTGTACATAATACTACTGCATTTGTTTAAAAAAAGAGAGACCTTTACTGTGCTGTCATTACAACTTTAAATAAACGTGGACTAGATTTTTTTTTTTTACCATTTATTTTTATTAGTTGGAGGCTAATTACTTTACAGTATTGTAGTGGTTTTTGCCATACATTGACATGAATCAGCCATGGATTTATATGTATTCCCCATCCCGATCCCCCCTCCTGCCTCCCTCCCCACCCCATCCCTCTGGGTCTTCCCAAGGCACCAGCCCCGAGCACTTGTCTCATGCGTCCAACCTGGGCTGGTGATCTGTTTCACCCTTGATAATATACATGTTTCGATGCTATTCTCTCAAAACATCCCACCCTCGCCTTCTCCCACAGAGTCCAAAAGTCTGTTCTGTACATCTGTGTATCTTTTTCTGTTTTGCATATAAGGTTATCGTTGCCATCTTTCTAAATTCTATATGCGTTAGTATATTGTATTGGTCTTTATCTTTCTGGCTTGCTTCACTCTGTATAATGGGCTCCAGTTTTATCCATCTCATTAGAACTGGTTCAAATGAATTCTTTTTAATGGCTGAGTAATATTCCATGGTGTATATGTACCACAGCTTCCTTATCCATTCATCTGCTGATGGGCATCTAGGTTGCTTCCATGTCCTGGCTGTTATAAACAGTGCTGCGATGAACTTTGGGGTGCACGTGTCTCTTTCAGATCTGGTTTCCTCAGTGTGTATGCCCAGAAGTGGGATTGCTGGGTCATATGGCAATTCTATTACGTGGACTAGATTAAAGAGTAGTAAATTATTGTTTCTTTTGCCTTTATCAGAGTGAGATTTAAGTAAAAAGTATATGTTCCTCACTATGTCAGGAGCTGTGATTGTTTTGTAGTAACAGGAGGTCCTATCCACATGAGTTTTGTTTTTTTTTTTTAACACGAGTGAGGCAATTTATTGACCCAACATCATTTGTTCTAATGCTTCTTGTTGGCAGCTGCCACCTGTCCAGCGATTCTGTCCAGATCTCTCTGTCCCTGAGGCGTCAGTTTGTGGCCCCCACCTTGGTCCTTTTCCACCATTTTCAGCCCCTCCAGGGCTTGGAGGACCCGCTGGGCCACGCCCTTGCAGCCTCTGCTGAAGTGACTGGGCATGGCGCCGTTCCTCTGACGCCCCCCATAGATCTTGGCCATGGAGCCAACCCCAGCACCACCCCAGAGGTACAGGCGCCGTGCCGTGGAAGCAGCTCGTGTGTAGAATCAGTTCTCATCATAGGGAGCACGCTCTTTATGCTTGGCCAGCTTGCCGGTGTCCACCCATTCAGGGACTTTCAGCTTCCCGGACTTTTTGAGGAAGGCTGCCCAAGCTCTGACGAACTCCTGCTGGTTCACGTCTTTTACAGTAACTCTAGGCACTGTGCTGCCTCCGCGCTGCCAGCCAGGGGAAAAAAGGCCCAAACGAGTTTAACGTAAAAGAAGAGTTGACTTCATATAACTGAAGATGAGGTATACCAACTGGCTTTGGGCCTGAGTCGATCCTGGGCCCGTCCTCCTAGCTGGACCGGGTCCCCTGGTGCTGTGCACTGCTGGGCTGGCGTCCCGCACAGCCTCCCTGCGGCGGCAAGGTGGCCCAGGAGCCTCTCCTGGCACCTCCATCTGTGCTAGCATTGTCTGCACTTATTTTATTGTTTGTCATCATCCACGTCCCTCAACCACTGATGAACATTCCCGGGAGTTTTACTTCTGAGTGACCCAAATCAATAACAGTCCTATGTCCTGGGAAACCGGTGTTTTGAACTCACTTCTTTCATTGGAATAAAGAGATACTTGTCACTTTGCTTATTTCACATTTCAAAGAGTTGGTATTGTAAACTTTACTGCAGTCGTGGGGAGCCAGGCTGGAGCTGAAGGAGATTACTTGCTACAGGTAGTTGAACTTACTGTGTTCCTTCCACCGAAACTCAGAGCAGAGGAGATGAGGAGCACGTGTACAGCCTGGCTAGCGCACTCCTCCCTCCCTCTCAGTCAGACGCAGGGCCAGGGTTCCATAACGAGAACTGTAGATCCTGGCTGTTTTTGAGAACTTTATAGTAAAGTTTTGGTGTTTCGCTGATTTAAAATTTTCAGTCTCTGTGCAATCATATTTCCGTATATTAAAAATAAATTTAAACCTTTTCTAGTCAGAAGTGTTACTAACAATCTGTAAAAGCAAAGAAAAGTAAATGACATTTGGGTAAGTCACACTTTATTTTCTCAACAGAAGTAAGATGTGTCCCCTTTGTACCCCCTATCCTTTTTGCCACTGTTACCACCTTTTATTTCATATGTTAAAATAGTTGGAAAAGCTCCATCACAGTAACTAGCTTATAGGTCAAGAGATTGGATCCTTGTGGTACAGGATATGTAATTTTAGTCAAGATGTTCTCCTATAGCAAATTCAAAACACCAGATTTGAGGAGACCATTGAGGAGCCTGAAAGATTTCCTTGGATTCTTTTCTTGGACAGGGACATTTTCCTTTTCTTATCTTCTTAGTTAGTTATAGTTTTGCAGCACCTAAAACGTTTTCTCCTCTGACATTTACATTCTTCCTGTATTATATATATATTTCATTCAAACCTCAGCAGTATGTATTGTTTAAAATAGTTAACATTTAAATATTTCTATTGTTTCTTTAATTTTCTGCGGGATGTTTTCATTTTTCTAGCATGGTGACCAAACTGGTGAAGAAAAATTTTGTTGTTATCTTCCACTTCCCCAATAATCATTTATTAATGTACTTTCTACATTCTGGGCTTCCCAGGTGGCGTTAGTGGTGGAGAACCTGCCTGCCAGTGCTGCAGGAGACACAAGAGGCACACATGTTCGATCCCTGGGTCGGGAGGATCCTCTGGAGAAGGGAATGATAACCCACTCCAGTATTCTCGCCTGGGAAATTCTATGAACAGAGGAGCCTGGTGGGCTACCGTCCATGGGATTGTAACGAGTCGGACATGGCTGAACACGCAACATATTGCCATATTCTACATTCTGGGTATTCATACAAATCAAGGATACTCTTTCTGTCTCTCCAGAAATTTTTGTCTCAAATAGCATGACTGGGTGATATGTGAAAGGCACATTGGAGCAGACCAAGGTATGGAGGCCAAAAAGAGAGACCCGCTCAGAGATTGTCATCTAGAAAATGAGGATTTGGGCTAAAGCAAAGATACAAGGAAAGGAGGAGAGGGAAGCACTACGGAAAACAGTTGACTAAGGAAAAGAACTAATTTAGGGGACTTGCAGGAGAAAAAGGAATCAGAAGTAAACCTGGAGTTCCATTGGGTGTGTGGGGGTTGCTTGCTTGGGGAATGATGATGCCTTGGTAGAAAGGGGAGCTGACTTGGGGACAAAAACTGATTCTATTAAATAAATAAATGGGAAAGAAGAGAGATCTTTTATACAGAAGAATTAAAAATAATTTATATAGATACTTCCTCTTCCAAGAGGTAAAGCTTCACTCCCCACTCCCTTCCTGCGTATGATCCGCACTCAGGGAACTGCTTGCAAAGAGTGGACTGAAAAGGTGGAGGGGAGTCACTTTACGAGGTGAGACCTGCGCACCCCCTTGGCCAGGTGACCAGAGTTGGCATCATTAGCATGTATGCCTTTGATGTGACGTGTTGTGAATGGCACTTCTTCCCCGAAAGAATTTATCTTTTAAGTAAAAAAAAAAAGTTTATCTTATGAGGAAAGTCATCACACAAACCCAAATTGAGGGACATTCTGCAAAACACCTGACCAGGCTCCTCAAAAGTGTCAGGTCATTAGAAACACAGAAGCCACGGAGATCAGACTAAATCCCGACACATAATCTTGTGTCACTGTCCAAAAACTAAGAGAGGATGGAGGGTTAAAGAAGGTAAAGGTTAAGGAGGAGAGAGTTGTTTTTTAAACGTTGAAAACAGCAGAAAGCCAAAAAGCCAAAAAGGATAGAGAAGAATGAGGAGGGTCTGCCCCTCTAAATCCTCTGAGGTGATCCAGAGTCAACGGTATTTTATCTACCTCTCTTGGGACATCCTTTTTCTTCTGACTACTCCAGTCCCAAAGTGGGGCCAAAGTAACTAATATATAAAACTTTCCTCAACTCTTAAGGGGAAAAGCAAGTCCCTCCCCACCACCCGACTCCTGCCCAAGAGAGAAAGCAGATTCTTTACATCCTCTAAAAATGTCTTGAGGTTCTCAAGTACTCAAATTTATGAATGTGTATCCATGGACGCAAGGATAAAAGTCATATCGGTTGAAGTTAAACTTGCATGTTATAAAGCAGGTGTTCAGTGAGTTAGCAAATATTATAAAATCCTAACTTAACCTTTTAGGTACAGCCTTCAATAATATAGTCAAACATTTATGCACACTCTTTCATGTTGTTATTCATCTTTTATAATTGAACATACGGAAGACTGGTTTTAGGCCAGAAGACAATAAATTAAATTTGAAATACTTCTAGTATTTAGCACTCTCTTTTTTCCCTTCTAAACCCAATAAAATATTCTAATAATTTCACAAAGATAAAACTTAAGAAATGATACTGCCAAAGATGAAATATTGTTGGGCTGTTAGTAACTCCACTCCATAGCTCACAGGTTTGCCAGCTGGTAAGTACAGAATTTAAAATCAACATGTACAAACCTCTTAGGTATGTAGGTGTGTAGTGTGTGAAAATCAGGCTGTGGGTGCTGAGGCCTGTCTATGTGTTAAACTTGCTGATTTGGTGGAGCCCTGTCTTTTTTTTGCTGCAGGCTTTAGGTGCTGCGTGTGGGTCTAGTTCCCTGACCAGGGCTCAGGCGCCGCCTGTGTTGGGAGTGTGGAGTCTGAAGCACTGGATCAACAGGGAAATCCCCATAACTGGTCTTCTAAATTATTTTTTTCCATTTTACCACAGAATCCTATAAAATAAACTGAAGGAAGTTACATCTTTTTATATTAGCATCTCATCTTTATTGGGGTATCTGTTAGTAGGTTCACTATTGAGCAGAGAGCTAGTTAAAGTGACAAAACAGTGATGTCATTGAATTTGCAAGCTGAGGAAATTAATAAGATACATCTATCAAGAGATATTTTTATTCACACACTTTGCTGAAGTTCTTGGGTATAACATAGTTCTTTTTCTGACTATTCATTTTCATCATGATTTAATGATGTCCCATATGACTTTTAGTGACCAACTGATTTTTAGCAGTAATATATTTAGAAAAGTGTAGAAAACCATTTATTAAAGAAATTCTGTCTTAAATAATTTTCAAACAAAGTAGGATTTAAATAGTACTGAGGAATTGTGCCAATTGATTTTTATTCCCTAAGACTATGTTTGTACGATAAGATTATGTTTGTGCGAATAGTAATTCCCAAGTATCTCTTCTAAAGGACTGTTTTGTGTTGTATCTGGTTCTTAAAAGACTTCTGTTACTGAGGTTTACCACTGTTGTAAACTGTGTTGCTGTGGGTGAGAATGTTGTGTGCACATGCTTTAGTTGAAGTTACTTTTTGGCTTGTAAGATCTTAGTTCCCCAAGGAGGGATGGAACCTGGTCCCACTACAGTGAAATCGGGGTGTTCTAACCACCAGATCTCCAGGGAATTCCCATGGTTGAGGATTTTTAATAATCCCATAATAAACCTAGATTGATAATTTGCATCTTTGTATATGTGAATGCAACTATTATCAGATCAGTCAGTTGAATTGCTCAGTTGTGTCCGACTCTTTGTGACCTCAAGGACTGCAGCATGCCAGGCTTCCCTGTCCATCACCAACTTCTGGAGTCTGCTCAGACTCATGTCCATTGAGTCGGTGATGCCATCCAACCATCTCATCCTCTCTTGTCTCCTCCTGCTTTCAATCTTTCCAGCATCAGGATCTTTTCCAGTGAGTCAGCTCTTCGTATCAAGTGACCAAAGTATCAGAGTTTCAACTTCAGCATCAATCCTTCCAGTGAATATTCAGACTGATTTCTTTTAGGATTGACTCATTTGATCTCCTTGCAATCCAAATATTATCTGATGGGTGCTTCTATAAAAGCTATTACCAAATTATGGAATTTGAATATACAGTGAAAACCCAGCTTTTGACAGCTACAAGAACAAAATAATGCCACAGTATAATAAGAATTGGAATGGAAGCTGCTGTAGAGTCTGTATTTTAAAGAATCTTTTAGAGAATTCCTTGGCAGTCCAGTGGTTAGAAGCCTGTGCTTACACTGAGGGGGTGCATGGATTTGATCCCTGGTTGGGGAGCTAAGATCCTGCAAGCTGTGCAGCCTGGCCAGAAAAAAAAAAAAAAAAAAGAATGTTCCAGAATATTGCTAATACTGTTAAGCTAGAATCTGTCAGACAATCAAATTTTGAACAAAGATAAAACACAGGTCCTGTAACACAAGCTTGAACTTAAATACAAATTAAAAGGGAAAATTCCTCTCTTCCAGTAGAGGCAGTAAAATCTGGATTTGGTGAGTTAGCCGGGACAATGGAGATTCTCTCTTAGTTGTAGCCCACACTAACTGTGCTGAGGTGTGCCTGCTGGGGACGCTGAAGGCAAATCCTGAGTGAAGCTACTCATATTCTTCTGGGTCCCTGTGTGCTTGAAGTGACCCAGCCTAGTTTATATATTTTTTAAAAAATGCTGTTGTAGAGACTGAGCAATCCACCTCATACACACCACCACACTGGTAAATTAGTGGTATATTTATATAAGAAACCAGATTTCCCTCCTCATTATTTGAGTGTGGTATCATAAAAAATATATTTGATCTTTATTCCCAGTTCCTGGCACAGAACTCCTAAAACACTTGGAATTTCCTAAGTAATAGGATTTCCTTTGTTACTTCATAACAAGTGTTCTTCAGTACACTTGAGTTTATGCTAATGAAGTGATTTAAGAGGGGGCCCCTAGGTAGCCTCGGGATGGGCTGGTCATTGAAAGGAGTGCTTAGAAAGTTTGGAACTTTCAGTTCGACCTGCCAGCCTCCAAGAATGGAATGGGATGTCTCCCTGGAGACTGAGCTTTTTACAAACTCAAACTAGAAGACCCGCGGAGCTTCTGTGTTGGTGAACAGATCAAGATGCCAGGAACAGACAAGATGCCATGTCCTGCATGGGCATGGAAACTCTTCCCTTTGTTTTTGAGTTGTATCTTTTATGGTAAACTGCTAAATGCACATAAAGTGTTTTCCTGAGTTCTATGATTTGGTCTAGAGAATTCTTAAACTTCAGGAGGGGGTCATGGGAACCCCCTAAGCCAAGTCAAACAGAAGAATTAACAAATGTCCTTGGGACCTGAGAGTCATGACTGACATCTGAAGTAAGAGCAGTCTTATGAAACCAAGCCCTTAACTTGTGGGGTCAGGTAGTTAATGTGACAATGAAAATTAATCAGTAGTCAGTATATGAAAGAAGTGGAAAATTTTATTCAAGCTACATTTGAGGATTACATCCTGGGAAGAAGTCTCAGAAGGCTCTGAGAATTGTGAGCTTTTTTAGACAGAGGGCTGTACGTGAAATGACATGTTTTGAAATGGCAGTTTACACAATGCAGATCTAAGCATGGCTCCTTAGACCATCAGGAGGGAGTGTTATTCTTTAAGGAGTTGTCTTGTTGACTCTTTTCAGTGCAGTGGGTATTTCTACCGATCGGGTGGTTTGGTTGATGCTTAATGCAGATACACAGTGCATAGTAGTGGGGGAGAGAGGAGGCCAGAGGGCAGAGAAAATTTTTTATGTTTTAATATTTTCTTGTCTTGCCATAGGATTTGAGTTTTATTTCACAGTATAGGCACTAAGTTGATTGACACCCAGTTAGTACAGGAGAATCTGGGGGCTGGTATCACAAAGAGTAAGCTCTGCTTTGTTTACATGTGTTAGGAGATATTAAAATTTGCCTTAAAAAACAGTCCATGAGAATCAATTTGATCAAACAAAGTGTCATCTGAAGGAAAGTGCACAACCTAAAAGTGGCAAGTTGTGTTTTATTTTGGGGCCTTACCGAGGACTAGAACCCAGGAGACAGCCTCTCAGATAGCTTTGAGAGACTGTTCCAGAGAGGTAAGGCAGGAGCTAGGATGTTGTTTTCCTTGCTCAGTCGTGGCTGACTCTTTGCGACTCCATGGACTGCAGCACGCCAGGCTTCCCTGTCCATCACCAACTCCTGCAGCTTGCTCAGACTCATGCCCATTGATTTGGCCATGCCATCCAGCCATCTCATCCTCTGTTGCCCCCTTCTCTTCCTATCTTCAATCTTTCCCAGCATCAAGGTCTTTTCCACTGGGTCGGCTCATCTCATCAGGTGGCCAAAGTATCGGAGCTTCAACTTCAGCATCAATTCTTGCAATGAATATTCAGGGTTGATTTCCTGTAGGATTGACTGATTTGATCTCCTTGCTGTCCAAGGGAGTCTCAAGAGTCTTTTCCAGTACCGCAATTCAAAAGCATCAATTTTTTGGCACTCAGCCTTCTTTATGGTCCAACTCTCACATCTGTACTTGGCTACTGGAAAAACCATAGCTTTGACTATGTGGACCTTTGTTGGCAAAGTGACATCTCTCTTTTTTAATATGCTGTCTTAGGTGTGTAATAGCCTTTCTTCCAAGGAGCAGACGTCTTTTAATTTCCTGGCTGCAGTCACTGCCTGCAATGATTTTGGAGCCCAAGAAAGTAAATCATCCCCCCCTCCCCTGTTTTGTTTGCCATGAAGTTATGGGATTGGATGCCATGATCTTGGTTTTTTGAATTTAAGTTTTGAGTTTGCTCTTTCACTTCTCTTTTCCACCTTCAACAAGACGCCAGGATATATAGGAATTTTTGCTAAAAAGCAATCATGTTGAACATCAAAAGATGGACTACCAATCACAAAAAACAGACATTTAAATTAGTGATTTTATTGCTTTTCTATGTGTGAGGATATGGTAGAGTTTGGGCTCACTGAGATTATTCCTTAGATAGACATCTTATGTCTAGGGCCCGGATCCTGTTTTTTTCCTCCATTCTGAGTTTCCCTTATAGCAGACTGTGTGTTTGTGTTTGTGTGTGCACGTGCGTGCTGCAGTGGCTGATAGCTTAGTGGTGGCCACATTTGCTATTTACTGGAATGATAGGCTGTATTCTTTGTCCACAACAGTAGAGCTCCAACTTAACAGAAACGGACAGTATTATATTATTCCTGGATGTGGAAGACCTCAGATAAGTTCAGTGCAGTCTCAGTCAGAATCCCAGCAGACTTTTTGAGGGGCTGGGAGATAGAGACTGACAAGCTGAGTAAATTGATATGGAAATGCAGGTGAACTAGAGTAGCTTAGATTGCTGAAAAAGAACAAAATTGGATGGCCTGCATTACTTGTATTTCAGCACTTGTTATAAAGATGTACTGTAAAGTGATCAGGACAGCATGGTGTTGTCAGAAAGATAGACTTACAAACCTGGGTTCACAGAGTGGCTGTGTGTTCTGTAAATAAAGTTTTATTGAAACAAGGCTAAACCTATGTGTTTACATATTCCCCTAGGGCTGCTTTTGATCGACGTTTACCAAATAGAGTATGTTATGCCTCTCCGTGGACACTGTCTGCAACAGCTACCTCAGAGAAACCCGGGCTTTGTGAAGAACTGAGCATTGTCCCCTAAGCCTGAAGTCTGTCTTCTTTCTCATCTATTGAAATTTCCCCTCATCTTTCAAGGCCCAGCTCAGATGACAGCTATTCTTAAAGTCTTCTTCCACAATGCTGTTTAATTCCTTGGTGTACAAGCTAGTGTTTGTACTAAACTAAAATGTTTTCAGAACTGGTAAAGGAACTTAGAACCAAAGCAGAGACTGAACAGTGGCTTGAGCAAGAGAACCTGTAACTTAAACAGAGTTCATATCTTCCAAATCAAGACATTTCAAAGAAAACATGGTGATCCATCCCATAAAAGACAATATTAAGACTCCAGTAAATGTCCCATTTGCTTTCTATTGCTCAGGAGGTTTTTTATATAGCCCATTTCCACTCCCCAAACTAGATCATAGCTCTGGGTTAAACTATACACACTTAAGACTTCTTTGGTTAAAACTTAACTCCTCAGAAGCATTAAATATAGAAAAGAGGAACTGGAAAGGTTTGCCATTTTCTTCTCTTCTTTTTTTTTGCCGTTTTCTTCTAGTTGTAACTTGCTTTCTAGTCTATCTAGGTAGGCTAACTTCTCTTGTGCCTACTTGGGTGGTTGGGTAAAATTTTGTTAGCAGCCTGTAGATTAAAGTATTTTAAAAAGGATACCTTCCCCTTTCTCCTCCTTTCTCTCCCCAGTAATTCTCCTGGTACATGATTTACCTCATACATTTGAAGTTACCTGTATAACATCATGATAGCCTTTGGCATGACACCTGAAGGCAAGCCTGTGCCCGCAAACACTTATGTGCACACAAATCAACCACCTGACCCTTTAAAGCCGTATTTTCTTTTACTTAAAAAAAGAGCATTTGAAGGGATGAGACAGTACAGTCCTGTAAAACCCTAAAAGCATTTCTTAGATCCTCCTGTCATAGTCCTCTGGTTAATTTATAACTTCTAGGCATTAACGTTCTCGAGACATCACAGCAGCAAGTGTGAGAGAACAGACCGGAGTTGCTCAGCTGCCACCTCCGGCCGCTGTGCTCTCTGTTTGGCTCCTTTGTCTTTCTCACGGCAGAAGCCCGGCTTCTGTGACCGCGGTGGTGCCGGTCACATCTCCCCGCCGGAGGCCTGGTCAGAACGGGGCCCAGGCGTAGGCCCGGGAGTTCGCAGGTGCTGATCTCCTTGCAGTTTGAGGAGGACGAAAGCCCTCTTCCAGTGAATGGTATTTGCGGTTGTGATTCACCTTAATCTGGGTAGTTCATGTTTATTGTCATTCAGGGAACTGAATGGGCAGGAAAATGGAGTTTTCCTAGTTTTGACTTAACTTGGTCCTTATGTTAAGATTCTTCTTGCCTTAGATGCTGTCACACGTTCAGATTTCCCTAACGCCCAGGCGGTCCTCCTCTCTGCTGGCTAGCAGAGGATAGCAGAGCCCTGTCCGTGTTCCCCCTGCCTCCGCGGTCTCAGTGCTAGCTGCAGGCGGCTTTCTTCAAACCCCAGTGGAGGCCCTGGGAACACTGCTGACTCACGTGGAAGGGGCCAGAGGGGCCTGGGAGTTAACACCCCTGGCCGCGGCCCCTCGCCAGTGGTGGACTAAAACTGGTGAGTCAGGGTCCTCAGCCTTCTCACTCCTGGAGGAGGCCACTCCTGAGGTCTGATCTCTGTGTTCTGCCAGAGGTGCCCGCGGGAGTGCACTCCGGCTGCCCAGAAGGCTAACCCACCTGCTCGTTCACAGTCCTGCCTGGCTCCCCGTCTCACTTCCTCCCCTCCACAGTGCTTCAAGGGACCCTCTCCTCAATAAACTGATGGCACACACACAGCATTTTTTTTTCTTGCCTTGTATAAAGCAGTTCATAAAATCCATGTTCTCAACTCAGGCCAAACTGAAAGCTATTTTTATTACATATAATTAACCTAATTTACGAAAAAGGAGCAGGCTTGGGGGGCTGGGCAGCATTGAAACAAGTGTAGAAGCTCAAAAGTTGCTTTTCTGGAATCAATGTTAACAGCCTCAATATAGCATTTGAAACTGTTTTTAGAATCTTGAACTGAGTTACTCAGATCCAGGGCTGAGTTTTTGTGGGTTAAATAATTTGTCTATGGATTCAACATGAATGTTTCCAAGGTTGTTCTAACTTCAAGCTTTAGATCAGCTTATTTAAGAAGCTGAAAGTGTGTGACTGTGCAAAAACTTGGAGGAGTGGCTAGAGAAAAATAGAGAATCCATCACATTGGTGAACCATCTTTCAGCTTCTCACATCAACTGCCCTTGTTTGATGTTGTCACAGCATAGTATTCCAAAAGCTGTTTCTGTACATTGCATCTTTATGTTTATAATAGAACTATGGAGAGGTTTTGTTTAAATCTTTAAAAAAAAATTTCTTTTTTCAAAAGAATTGTTGCCAAGCTTACTCTCCATCTTTTGACCTTTGCTTGAATCTTTGTCTTATTTCAAAGGCTGAGAGCTGTTACCCAGTGGAGCCTCGAGGTATGAAAGTCCAATATTTTTGAAATCTTAAAATTAAAAAATCATTTTTAATTTTCAAATGCTTATGTTTTAAATTTGGGAATTATCACATTTTACGGACCAAAATAGCACATTCAGTTTTTGGCAGCTTCTGTCCCGTTGATGCCAGTGAAAGCAGCACCATATGGTCTGACTGCTGCTACACTAGGAGACCCACACCCTGTGGAGACGTTGCCCCGCGTGAAGCAGAGCTGCTCCTCCCCATGTGCTTATCTTTTTAAGCCAGCATATTGACCAGGATGTGTATTAAGATTCCAGGATATCCTATCAGTTGAGTCTTGTAGCCCTTTTTCCTGCTTTAACATTTGACCTTTATGAAAACAAGAACAGTACTGGAAACTTTATGGACTCTATCACCCAACCTCAGAAAGAAACTTTTGAATGACTGTTGCAAGAAAGGAAAATATATACCTTTTAGAATGCAGTTGATAAACGTTTCAGTGCTAGTTCTGAAACTTAATTGCTTGTTCCCTCCATAGCTGTCTCCTCTTTTGATGATAATCTCTTCCTCTCCTGACACCCTGCTCCCCTGAAATACCCAGAATGATAAGACTTTGCAAATATTAATCTTTAGGTGTTGAAAGATGGGCTGAAAGTTGTAGTTCTTTGTGATGGAAGGAGTTTGCTTGCTTATTTTTACACGTGGCTTGTTTTTTGTTTTATTTATTTATTTAGTTGCCTCGGATCTCAGTTGCTGCAGAGGGACTTTGTTGCCCCGAGGCATGTGGGATCTTAGTTTCCTGACAGGGATTGGAAGGCAGGTTCTTAACCACTGGACCACCAGGGAAGTCCCCAGAAAGAGTTCAGAATGAGACAGGGAGAAGGCGATAACTGCTGCTCTGCTCACTTCTGTGTTTTGTCCTTTGTTGAGTAGGTGTGCTGAGTTATCCAAGTGACCGCCCTCTGCCTCTTTGTCTCTTTATGCTGGGGATGCCGTTTAGTTCATTGTAACCTTCATCCAAGCATTTCTGTAACCTTACAAAGTCACCATTAAGGCTTTCCAGTAGAAAATTAGTTAATTCTTCTGAAAGTAAAGGCAGACAGCTAAGTTTTGTTCATCATATAGAGTATGTCTGTAGTTTTCAACCACTTTATTTATTCATAGTTATTCTTGAAACATATTATTAAGCATTTACTGTGCTTTGGGCACTGAGTATGTGGAATAGACAAAATTCCACCCTCCAGGAATAGATTAGCAGGTTCTAATACAGTGTAATGCTTTACTGGAAAGATACACAGTATACTCTAGTTGTATCTTGAGGCAGCTTCTGAGGTTACAATTTGTAAAGACTCAAAGGAAAATATAAAACTTTCACATTACAATGAAGTGCTTATAAATGTTATTGCCTGGTCTGTCAAAAAAGGATTTAAAGCTCAGAGAGAAATTTTTTTTTAATTTATTTTCTTATTGAAGGATAATTGCTTTACAGAATTTTGTTTTCTGTCAAACCTCAACATGAATCAGCCATAGGTATACGTATATCCCCTCCCTTCTGAACCTCCCTCCCATCTCCCTTCCCATCCCTCCCCTGTAGGCTGATACAGATCCCCTGTTTGAGTTTCCTGAACCATACAGCAAATTCCCATTACTGTCTATTTTACATATGGCAATGTAAGTTTCCATGTTACTGTTCCCATACATCTCACCCTCTCTTCCCCCCTCCCCATGTCCATAAGTCTATTCTCTATGTCTGTTTCTCCTTTGCTGCCCTGTAAATAAATTCTTCAGTACCGTTTTTCTAGATTCCGTATATATGCGTTAGAATACGGTATTTATCTTTCTCTTTCTGACTCACTTCACTCTGCATAATAGGTTCTAGGTTCATCCACCTCATTAGAACCAACTCAAATGCATTCCTTTTTATGGCTGAGTAATATTCCATTGTGTATATGTACCACAGCTTCTTTATCCATTCATCTGTCGATGGACATCTAGGTTGCTTCCATGTTCTAGCTATTGTAAATAGTGCTGCAGTGAACAGTGGGATACTTGTGTCTTTTTCAATTTTGGCTTCCTCAGGGTATATGTCTAGGAAAGCTCAGAGGGAAATTTATAAGGCTGGTTCAAGCTAAGTGACAAATAACTGAAAGATTACATATAGCTTTAAATATGTTATTTCTAGAATTTGAACAACTAATAGTCATGTGTAACTTTTCAAAGTTAAAATTTTGAGAAATTCTATTTTTAATTTGAATATGGTGAAGTATTTTGATGGTAATGCAAATGCCTCATGTTTGAATTTCTAAAATAAGAATCTGCAGGTACTTTTGATAGAACTGTGGTTTAAATCAGTGTTTTTCAACAGGAATGCTTTTGGTATTTTGGAGGAATCATTCCTCCTTGTGCAGTACTTTCCATTCATTGAAGAACATTTAGTATACTCAGCCTTTTTTGTATTTTTTATATTCCTAAAAATATTCCTAAAAAATGTTGAATACCTGCTTACAACTGTTTGACCCAAAACCACTGAGGCAGCTATTGTTAAGTCTAAGTGAAGACCAGTATGTATTTCTGATCTTCTGTTTTTAAAAGTAGTGAATCATAATTAAAACATTGCCCTCTAAATGCTAGCGTTGCTCCCCCTCCCGAGTTGGAGTGATAAAGAAAAAAAATCCCTTCACATTTTCAGATGTACCTGGTTGGGAATTGACCATCTCCATATTACATAGTACTTTCGTTCTCTGTACATGTGTATCAAATTTTACTTTCTGAACTTAAGAGGGTTGCCCTGACCTTTAGTAAATACAGCATCTCTCTCTCATTTTAAAATTAGAGTACATGCTTAGGTATCAGTGCGGGGGTTCCAGATGGCTTGGTGCAGGAGCCTATAGCTTTGTTTACTATTGTTGTTGTTCAGTCGCTAAGTTGTCTCCGACTCTGCGCAACCCCATGGACTGTAGCATGCCAGGCTCCTCTCTCCTCCACTGTTTCCTGGAGTTTTCTCAGATTTGTGTCCATTGAGTCCCTGATGTTGTCTAACCATCTTATAAATCTCACGAACATTGTCTCACACTAGGAACAGTAGCCACATCATGTGGAAGATGTAGTACTCAACCTGATCTTTTTTTTTTCAAGCAGCTTTATTGAAGTGTGTTTTGCATATCTTGGAATCCACCCATTTCAAGTTTATGTTAATTTTTTAGCAACTGTACCATCATTTGTGGTGTAATCATCACCATAAACCACTTTTAGAACATTTTTATCACCCCATAAGTATTTCTCATTCCCATTTATAATTAATCCCTGTTCATTCCCATACCTAGGCTCCATTAACCTACTTTATGTCTCAAAATTTGCATCTTTGGACATTTTATATAAGTGGAATCATCAATATGTGGCCACTTCCTTCTGAAAACATTTCTGTGGCTTCCCTTTTGGCCTGTGGTTACCTGTTTCAGTCTTCTCCTCTGCTGGGGACTTGAATGTCACGGTTCTGTTCCCACTCAGACCAGCCTAAATGCAGTGGTTCCACATCTCTGTCACCAGCCTCAGCCTCCTTTCTGAGCTCCAGACACGTGTTGCTAACTAACCATTCCTGCAGTGCTGCCCACAGGCAGCTCAGTCCCACTGTCTCTGAAACGGAGCCCAGTGCCTGCGAATACACGCCTGCTGGGCTTGGATTTCACTTCTCAGTGAAGGTCCCACCGCCCGCTCTGTTCCCCAGCCGGTACGCAGAGCAGCCATCATCCTTCATTCTTTCCCTCACCATCCAGTAAGTTACCAACTCTGAAATCAGCCTCTCGATACCACCTACACTGAGTACAGTCAGCCTCAATTTAGGTAGTGTAAGTATGCCCTGTGGTTTGGGTCAAGAATCTGTAGAGATTCTAAGTAAGATCAGACCTTAACAGGAAGTGTAGTCAGTTTCTCATCCATTTAGCACACTTGTACTAACAATATTGTCTTTAATAAATTTCAGAATTCTTTTTATCAGCTTTAATTTTATTTTTATTTTTAAAGTTTTATTGTTAATAAAAGTTACATAATTTTAAAAAATCAGTGGATTCTACGATGTTTCTTAAGAAATGTAGCAGTCTCTATTTCCTCTTACAATTCCTTTCTAATTAAGGTTAAAAAAAAGATTCTTTTGGCTTTTACCTTCCCACTCCCATATACCCTATGTAAAGTTTTCCATTTTTTGTAGAAGAATAATTTACAGTTTTCCCATAAAACAAAATTGGTACTCGCATAGCAAATTGAATGTCTATTTACAGTGGGTTTAACACAGGTAGAGGCAATTTCCTGTTTAGTAAGTAAACAAAAGAGTAAAAGTCTATGACTTTACAAAAGAGTAAAGTTCCTTTTTATTCTTTTATTTAGCAACAAATTTTAGTTAGATAAAGAGCATTTTAAGTTTTGTATAGAATTGACTTAGATTTTCAGGGTACTCAGATCACAAAGACCGAGTGAAATTTGTGAAGAACAGAGTGGAACATGGGATGAAATTAGAAATGAATTGTTAGACTTCAGTAGAAGCTTGCAAGAAATGTCTTTTCTAAGCAACTGGAAAGCAAGCTGAGGAAACGAGTTTTTCTTTCTGTCTAGAAGATGACTTTGCCATTGCTTCCTCTCCCCTCTTGAATTATTTTTGCGTGTTGTTTTAGGGACATGATCGTTTTTTGCCTCCCCCTCCATCCGTCCTCCAGATCTAATCCATTGGTGTTTATTTGTATGAAATTTTTTTCTTAGTCGTTTGTAAAAGCTTCACATGCAGGATGAGCAGTTTCTCCTGAAGGTATTGGATTTAATTAAATAATGGTGACGAATTCCTTTAGAGGCATGCAGTGGAACTCCAGAAGTGTAATTCTTGATAGCTCTTTGTCCATCCTTGCTGTTCCGTCAAGAAGCCAAAATAGTGGATTTAGGTTTCTGAGAATAGTGCTCCTTAACATCCTTATTTAATATTTTCTTGTCTAGTCCATCTTAAAGTCATTTCATACTTTTGGGTTAATTTGGGGCCATCTTAAGGATTGATGTTAAAACGAGAGACCTGCGAAAACAGCAAAAAGGAAAACCTTTGGGAGGAGCTCTTCATTTCATTGTGACCCCAGTGATTGACAGCTTTGGAAGGCTAGAAGTCAAATAGAATTTCTGTCAACCAAGTAACAAATGTGTGTACAATGCCAGTGTGTACCTAATATTGTGTAGCCCAGGATGTAGCTACTGCCTTCCAGGAATTTCTTTAAATGTAAGTTATCTTTAAGAAGAAAAATTCTGCCAGAGATTTGTGGGGGTTTTATGGCAACCCACTCCAGTGTTCTTGCCTGGAGAATCCCAGGGATGGGGGCGCCTGGTGGGCTGCTGTCTATGGGGTCGCACAGAGTCGGACACGACTGAAGTGACTTAGCAGTAGCAGCAGCAGCAGCAGCAGCAGTGATCAACCAAGAATTTATTTTGTTAGGATTCCAGTACTTTTAGGGAGAATTTCAGGATAGGTACAACTTGGAGCCAAAAATTATGTTTCACTGCATGCTCTGTGATGTCATGGTTGCACCAAATAAGAATCAGAAAGTAGATATGAAATTCTTATTCAATTTCAGATTGAATACAGGTATCCTGCCACAGATATTTTTAGAATAGAGGATCAAGTGAAGACCTCCAGTTCTCATGCAGAAACTGTTACTGGGATATCAGTTTTATTGATTTAAAACTTTGGATTTTCCATTCTGAATTGTTTTTCTGTTCTGAAAGGCAAATTTAAGCTGCCTTCAGTGGATTAGATCAATATTTTATATATATCATAATACAACTTTTGATTATCAGAGACAAATTAAATGATCCCTCTGTTGATAAGAAGTGGATATTTCTCACAGATGTGAGAAATAATAGCTTTTTAATAGCTGAGTAGTAGTTCATTGTATCCATGTACCATGTCTTTGTCCATTCGCCTGTTGATGGACATTTAGGTTGTTGCCATGTTTGGGCTGTTGTGAATAGCGCTGCTGTGACCTTAAGGGTGTATGTATCTTTTCAAATTACATTTTTGTCCAGTTATATGCTCAGGAGTAGGACTGCTGGATCATATAGCATCTCTGATTTTTTGGGCTGTTGTGAATAGCGCTGCTGTGACCTTAAGGGTGTATGTATCTTTTCAAATTACATTTTTGTCCAGTTATATGCTCAGGAGTAGGACTGCTGGATCATATAGCATCTCTGATTTTTGTTTTTTGGGGGGACTTCCATACTGTTTTCCACAGAGGCTACTCCAGCTTATATTCCCAGCAACAGTGTAGGAGGGAATACACCTTTTCTCCATAGCCTTTCCAGCATTTGTTATTTGTAAACTTTTTAATGATGGCCATTTTAACTGGCGTGAGGTGATATCTTATTGTAGTTTTGATTTGCATTTCTCTAATAATTAGTAACCTTGAGCATTTTTTTCATGTGCCTATTGGCTATTTGTATTTATTCTTTGGAGAAAATGTCTGTTTAGGTTTTCTGCCCATTTTTTGATTGGTTTATTTATTTTTTTTTGTTATTGAGTTGCATGAGCTGTTAGAGAAACTTAGGCATTTTTAATGCTGCCAAAATGAACGTATAAGAGACTGTTTTAAACTAGGGAAGTCAATTTTCAGTTGTCAATTTTCAGCCTGTTTCTCTGTTTTGGAGGCAGGAACAATTTAGTAACTAGTCTAATAGGTTACTTGGTAAGTCATGGATGTTGAGGTCATTTGTTCAGTGTCAAGCCTTTTGGAAAGGAAATATTAATACCTTCACTTTCTTTTCAAACTTTATTAACTTGCTGTTTGGCCAAAACTATCCCATATTATTTTATGCTTTAAAATGTGTATTTGGTAATTTTGAGATAAAGTTTAAAAATTAAAATTCTGGTTAAAAGTTTTTAGTTAATTAGTGTTAATTGCTCAGTCATGTCTGACTCTTTGCAACCCCATGGACTGTAGCCTGCCAGGCTCCTCTGTCCATGGGATTCTCCAGGCAAGAATGCTGGAGTGCATTGCCATTCTCTTCTCCAGGGAATCTTCCTGACCCAGGGATTGAACCCAGGTCTCCTTCATTGCAGGTAGATTCTTTACCGTCTGAACCACCAGGGAAAAGTTTTTAGTAAGTTAATTAGATGATATATATCTTCATGTGGATTATGTACTAAACTTAAAAAAAAAAAATCTGTCATGGATCACGTATTTTGCTTCTGAATTCTTTATGTTAATGGCATAAGTAGCCACCACTTTCATAATATTGTAAGATTCTTAACCAGACAAATGACTCAGAGTAGGTATAAAGGTGTGTACAGTACAGCTTACAGTTAAAGTATTCATTTTAAATACGTGTTAGAATGTTGCATTTTGTGAATTTTATTTAGTATATATTACAGAGAGAAGTCTTATATATAAGTGCTTGAAGTTTTTCTTCTTGTATACTGAGGTGAAAATAAAGATCATAGAGAGTCGGTAGAAAATTAAAAAGCGTTCCTTGGCACCAAAGGCAAGCTATTTAGAGAAAGAGCAATCCAAAATTGACTTTCTGTTATTCCTCCCACCCCAGTCTTTTTTTTTTCCTTCTTCTGAAACTGAAAGAAAACTATGTCTGGGGTTGTTAGATACTAGCTCTTGCTTCTGAGTAGATACAGTTATGCTCTCCCTAATGCAGAGAGCCTTTCCACAGTCAAGCTCTGTGATGTGGATTATTTAGTAAGATTTCAGTTGGGAAAATGCTTTTAGGTCCTTTCTGAGGCTCACTTTATTGGTTACTTGGTCTGTCCTTTTTCTGTGGTCCATGAGGCATTTCATTTGTATTAGTATCACATGTCAGAATTTAGAATATTTTCTTTGAAATAGTGAACTTGCCTCTAGTCATAGATCCTTCTTTTCTATGTTTCTAGTGTAGACTAAAGATTCAAGAGACCTGAAATCAAGACCTTGTATTTTAGACATTAGATTTCCCAATACTCTTCTGAAGAATAATAATTGTGATGATCAAAATTTTTAAGATACTGTTGTAAGGTCTGAGTGTATTTGAATTCTTGATACACAATCTGTTGCTTTGTAAATAGGCTGTTTGCTTGGATGAGAATATTCAAGTCTCTGACAGATTTATCTCTAGGAATTCCTTGAATCAAACAGTGTTACTTTAGTCTTGTTGGCTTCCCTGGTAGCTCAGATGGTAAAGAATCTGCCTACAGTGTGAGAAATACGGGTTTGGTCCCTGGGTTGGGAAGATCCTCTGGAGAAGGGGACGGCAACCCACTCCAGTACTCTTACCTGGAGAATTCCATGGACAGAAGAACCTGGTGGGCTACAGTCCATGGGGTCACAAAAAGTCGGACACAACTGAGTGACTTAACACTTCCTAGACAAAGATTTTCTGAAACAATTATGTATATTTAACATGGGTGGTCTACAGTCCTAAGTTATATTGACAGAATTGGTTTTAGTTATCATCCCCCTCTTATGATCTCCATCATCCTAGTCTGGAGAATGGGAGATATTATCATCTGGGGACTTGATCCACTCTAGAGAGGATATGGATGTTGCCTGTTTCCTCCCCACCACTAGCTGATTTGGAATAGACAGTGAAAGAGGAAAAAGAAAAATACGGTCTGGAAAGAGTATGTCATTAAACTTCCTTTTTGCCCCAAACATGAAGATATATTCCAAATATTTTCAAAAATGTTTGTCTTAAAATAGAATTATCTTTGGTTTTCCTTTTTTTCTTTTTTGCATGTGGTACAAAAATTAAAAAGTACAAAAGGTTATATACTGAAAAATATTTGTATGTGTCCTTTCAGAGATAATATATACAGATGTAATCAAATATGTATGTCATAGATTTTGAATTCTTATTCTTTGCCTCCATGAATTATGTTGCTTTTGGTGTTTATTTGATTTTATTATGTGCAGAAATGGAAAGGCCAGTATTATCTTCCATTGCCCTGTGAAGTATGTGAAGTAAGAGTTACCTGTTTTGTGGACATGAAATTTGACGCCTAAAGAATTATGTGACTTGGTCGAGGCTTGTTATACAATGAATATGCAACAGAACTGGAATCCGAGCTTAAATTTTTCTGGATCCTAGTTCATCCTACCATGTTGCCTCTCAAACATGATGAAATGAGGGGATCTCCTGATGGTGTTTATTTTTATGAGGTAATGAAAATACTGTGAGTAGCCATTTTAGAAGAATTTTGATGCTGTATTTTTATAGTGGTGGTATAGCAGTAGTAGTGGTATTACGCCCTCACAGTTCAGCGGAGTGTGTCCTTTTTGATGAATTGTCTACAGAATAATTTATAGATGTTATCAATTGAGGACTGAGTGATAATGCTCTACATGTCACTTTTGTAACATGGGCACCAAAACTGACTTTATCCATGGAACTGGGCGATGAAAAACAAGGTCTTTTATCTCTTTACAGCTGTGTGCCTGCTGAGGCTGGAAGCCACATTGACAGACTTGTCTAAGATTCTTTCCCGTGGGGCTTAAAGGGGGATCTGGCCAAGCATTTGATAGAATGCTTGACTCTGTTTTCCTTCCCCTAAAATTAGGACCAAACTGGATTCTAAATTTCTAAGTCTTCTAGGGAGAAAAAAAATGAGTGAGTAGGCAGTAACTTTTCCTCCTCCCTGATTATAGGCTCTCATGCAGATGATTTCGTTCCAGAAAAACTTGTTCATTCTCAATAGTGAAGTGGTCCCACATGGAAAGCTGATGAAAAAGATTGAGTGAGCTCTATAGGTGAAAAGAAGTATCTCTAAACATCTTTGGTGGATGACCTGTCTCATATAGTTTATAGGTACCTCTCTTTCTAATTCAGAGTAGTAAAATGGGGGGGAGATGGGGAAGGAGTTCACAGTATTTCTTAGGGTATAGAACATTACTTGATTTTGTAATTTATGTTTTCTAATAAACTTTAAGATTTGTAAAGCCATAATCAAATATGTATCTTTTGGCCATAATGTAGTGATGCATTTTGTGTTCAGTAACTAGATTGTTATATCCATATTTGCCATTCCCTGCTCTGGGCACAGAAGATAGATAAATTTGACTAATTTTGAATGTTTCCACTTGGTTATTTTTAACTAGTGTAGAGTTTTCTTAAGAAAAAAGAAGATGTAATTTGATTTCTTGAATTAAATTTTGAGACATAGCATCTTCTTGGGTATGGATCCTTCTGTCAGTGAGTCGGGAGTTGATCAGTTTGGGGGGTCTCTTATGTAAAGAGCTACATTATTATGCTTTCATATTTTAAAAATAGGGCTAAAACCTCACTGAAGGTGAATGAATTAGCATTTGACAAAGATGCAAGTCTTTTGCCAATATTTTTTCTATATGAGTAAGTAATATCTGAACTTGAGCAGACCCATTTTGCTAATTGCTACTATTTTATATATATTATATACATACATATATATATATATGATTAAAGACCGTTGAAGTTATTTTCATTTTAAAGGTACAAGAAAGTAAATCTTGACCTCATCTTAATACCCTGACTGTCCAAGAACCAGGGATAAATGGGCTCTAGTTTGTGGGGGGACCTTGCCTATTTATCTTCTATCCCTTTAAATTGCATCATGTTCCTATAGAAATGTATATAATAACTCTACATTATTCTTCGTATTGTGTCTTTGGGCTGTGTCTCTGAACTGCACCTGCTGCTCTAGTCAGTAGTCCACTCCAGCACCTCTAATAGGGGTGGGGGCTGGCGTGTGATGACAGTGAGAAGCCCCTTGATGTCTGCTGTTCACGCTGCTAGATGGTCCTGGCACTGGACTGGCAGGGAAATTACCCATGAGCCCCCAGGGCTGGCCTATGGTACTGTGGTGCCACACATACCCACAAGCTTTGTAACACAAGATGGAGACACCTGTGTGTCCTTGGAGGCCAGAGGCGTTAAAGGGCATGCAGGGAGAGGTGTGCACAGTGCAGACTGCTAGTCTCCCACCAGTCCCATGGCCTCCACTGTGGGTGCAGTAGTAGTCAAGCTTGGCCAGGGTTTTCGGAAAATGAAATGTGTGCTTCATATATAAATATATAATGTATTTATTGCAAATATATTATAAATTTATATTTTAAACTTATGTATATGAATTATGTATGATATTTATACATATATATGTATGTATATTGTATATCTTGTATATAATGCATATATTGTATATAAACATTGTATATATGTATAATATAAATATTATACATAATGTAAATATAATTAAACTTATATATTATACATATATTTTTATATATTTATAGTTATATATTTATATATAATTAAATTTATATATTATAAATATATATATTTATATATATTATATTTATACTGTGGGCAAGAACTCCTTTGAAGAAATGGAGTAGCCCTTATAGTCACCAAAAGAGTCCAAAATGCAGTACTTGGGTCCTATCTCAAAAATGACAGAATGATCTCTGCTCGTTTCCAAGGCAAACCATTCAGTAACACAGTAATCCAACTCTTTACCCCAACCTGTGTTACTATGCAGGAGAAGCTGAAGTTGAATGGTTCTATGAAGACCTACAAGACGACCTAGAACTAACACCCAAAAAAGATGTCCTTTTCATCATAGAGGACTGAAATGCAAAAGTAGAAAATCAAGAGATATCTGGAATAACAGAAAATTTGGCCTAGGACTACAAAATGAAGGAGGGCAGAGGCTAACAGAGTATTACCAAGAGAACGCACTGGTCATAGCAAATACCCTCTTCCAATAACACAACAGAATATTCATCACATGGACATCACCAGATGGTCAAAACCAAAATCAGATTGATTATATTCTTTGCAGCCAAAGATGGAGAAGATGTATACAGTCAGCAAAAACAAGACCGGGATCTGACTGTGACTCAGAGCATGAACTCCTTATTACCAAATTCAAACTTAAATTGAAGAAAGTAGGGAAAACCACTAGACCATCCAGGTATGACCTAAATTAGATCCCTTACGATTATACAGTGGAAGTGAAAAAAAGATTCAAGGGGTTAGATCTGATAGACAGAATGCTTGAAGAACTATAGACAGAGGTTCGTGACATTGTACGGGAGGCAGTGATCAAAACCATCCCCAAGAAAAAGAAATGCAAAAAAGCAAAATGGTTGTCTAAGGATGCCTTACAAATAGCTCAGAAAACAAGAGAAGTGAAAGGCAAAGGAGAAAAGGAAAGATATACCCATTTGAATGCAGAGTTCCAAAGAATAACAAGGAGAGATAAGAAAGCCTTCTTCAGTGATCACTGCTAAGAAATAGAGGAAAACAACAGAATAGGAAAGACTAGAGATCTCTTCAAGAAAATTAGAGATACCAAGGGAACATTTCATGCAAAGATGGGCTCAATAAAGGACAGAAATGGTATGGACCTAACAGAAGCAGAAGATATTAAGAAGAGGTGGCAAGAATACACAGAAGAACTATACAAAAAAGATCTTCATGACCCAGATAATCACGATGGTATGATCACTTACCTAGAGCCAGACATCCTGGAATGTGACGTCAAGTGGGCCTTAGGAAGCATCACTATGAACAAAACTAGTGGAGGTGATGGAATTCCAGTTGAGCTATTTCAAATCCTAAAAGATGATGCTGTGAAAGTGCTGCTCTCAATATGCCGGCAAATTTGGAAAACTGAGCAGTGGCCACAGGACTGGAAAAGGTCAGTTTTCATTCCAATTCCTAAGAAAGGCAATGCCAAAGAATGCTCAAACTAGCACACAATTGCACTCATCTTATACACTAGCAAAGTAATGCTCAAAATTCTCCAAGCCAGACTTCAACAGTATCTGAAACATGAATGTCCAGATGTTCAAGCTGGATTTAGAAAAGGCAGAGGAACCAGAGATCACATTGCCAACATCCATTGGATCATAGAAGAAGCAAGAGAATTCAGAAAAACATCTACTTCTGCTTTATTGATTATGCCAAAGCCTTTGACTGTGTGGATCACAATAAACCTGGAAAATCCTTCAAGAGATGGGAATACCAGACCACCTTACCTGCCTCCTGAGAAATCTGTATGCCGGTTAAGAGGCAACCATTATAATTGACATGGAACAACAGACTGGTTCCAAATAGGCAAAGGAGTTTGTCAAGGCTGTATATTGTCACCCTGCTTATTTAACTTATATGCAGAATACATCATGAGAAATGCTGGACTGGGTGAAGCACAAGCTGGAATCAAAATTTCCAGGAGAAATATCAGTAACCTCAGATATGCAGATTCACCACCCTTATTGCAGAAAGCAATGAAGAACTGAAGACCCTCTTGATGAAAGTGAAAGTGGAGAGTGGAAAAGTTAACTTAAAACTCAACATTCAGAAAACTAAGATCATGGCATTCGGTCCCGTCACTTCGTGGGAAATAGATGGGGAAACAATGGAAACACACTTTATTTTCTTGGACTCCAAAATCACTGCACATGGTGACTGCAGCTATGAATTTAAAAGATGCTTGCTCATTGGAAGAAAAGCTACTCTTTTGACCAACCTAGACAGCATATTAAACAGCAGAGACATTACTTTGCTGAAAAAGGTCTGTCTAGTCAAGGCTATGGTTTTTCCAGTGATCATGTATGGGTGTGAGAGTTAGACTGTAAAGAAAGCTGAGCTTTGAAGAATTGCTGCTTTTGAACTGTGATGTTGAAGAAGACTCCTGAGAGTCCCTTGAACTGCAAGGAGATCAAACCAGTCCATCCTAAAGGAAATCAACCCTGAATATTCATTGGAAGGACTGATGCTGAAACTGAAACTCCAGTACTTTGGCCACCTGGTGCAAAGAACTGATTCATTGGAAAAGACCCTGATGCTGGGAAAGATTGAGGGCAAGAGAAGAAGGGGATGACAGAGGATGAGATGGTTGGATGGCATCATTGACTCAATGGATGTGAGTTTGCACAAGCTCCAGGAGTTGGTGATGGACAGGGAAGCCTGGCGTGCTGCAGTCCATGGGGTCGCAAAGAGTTGGACACAACTGAGTAACTGAACTGAACTGAAATATATATATATATATATATATATATCTCAGAAGCACGAGCCTCCTAAGAAGGCAATGATGACCAAATAGACTGAAGACATGGGCATATTCAGCTGTGTCAGTGTGTCTGCTCTTGGGGACGAGGAAGAGAAGATTGAGGCTAGGGAACTTGCTGCCTTGTTTGCACAGAATGCACAGTGATTGGAAAACAGTTGGAATGCAAAGGCCTGAGCAATAGGCAATTACAAGAACTGTCTGAACTGGAAACCAAGAAAACAAACACGACAGGGAGCTTGACTAACAATCAGTTCAAGTGATCAGGAACTTGCTCTGAACCCAGACTGGAAGCAAACATTTAGGTTAGGAGGAAGAAGATCTTTTCTTTGACACCATGGCCTGGCTCCTACCTTTATGTCCCCAACAGAAGGCTTTATGTTGCTGCTGTTTTATTCTTCTATATCCGGTGAAGTCTATGAGTCCATATGACCTGATTTCTAGAGATGGATTTTTCTGAATCTTACCTGTTTATAGGATACTGGTCTTCACTACTGTTTTTTTCCCCATTTGATGTAAACATCTTGAGCTATGTAAAAACCATGAATAGATGAGTGCCTAAGTGTCTCCAGTTTCTTAAGTAGCTGTTCTTATTCCTTCTTCAAAATTAATAAAATATTTGAAGATTATTTAAAAAAGTAATTGCACATTATTTCCCAGTTGTTACCCCACCACCCACAGGGGAAGCACACAAGTAAAAAATAATAAATTGAATCACCACTCTCTATACTGTATTTAGCATAACGTATTAATTTGGACTAAGACAAACCATTATTTGACATGAGTTTGAACAAGCTCTGGGAGACTGTGAAGGATTGGAAAGCGTGGCATGCTGCATGGGGTCACAAAGAGTTGTACACGACCGAGTGACCGAGCACACAGACACACCATATATTGTTGCTGTTTAGTTGCTAAGACTTGTCCAGCTCTTTTGAGACCCCATGACTAAGACTCCTCTGTCCATGGGATTCTCCAGGCAAGAATACTGGAGGGGGTTGTCATTTCCTTCTCCAGGGAATCTTCCCGACCCAGGGATCAAACCCATGTCTCCTGCATTGCAGGCAGGTTCTTTTTTCTTTCTTTCTTTTTTAATATAAATATATTTCTTTTAATTAGAGGCTAGTTATTTTACAATATTGTAGTGGTTTTTGCCATACATTGACATGAATCTGCCATGGGTGTACATGTGTTCCCCATCCTGAACCCCCTCCCACCTTCCTACCCATCTTATCCCTCTGGGTCATCCCAGTGCACCAGCCCCGAGCACCCTGCCTCATGCATCGAAACTGGACTGGCAATTCATTTCACATATGATAATATACATATTTCAATGCCATTCTCCCAAATCATCCCACCCTCGCCTTCTCCCACAGAGTCCAAAAGACTATTCTATACATCTGTGTCTCTTTTGCTGTCTCGTGTACAGGGTTATCGTTACCATCTTTCTAAATTCCATATATATGTGTTAGTATACTATATTGGTGTTTTTCTTTCTGGCTTGCTTCACTCTGTATAACAGACTCCAGTTTCATCCACCTCATTAGAAGCGATTCAAATAGTGTTCTTTTTAATGGCCGAGTAATACTCCATGGTATGTATGTACCACAGCTTTCTTATTCGTTCGTCTGCTGATGGGCATCTAGTTTGCTTCCATGTCCTGGCTATTATATACAGTGCTGCAATGAACATTGGGGTACACATGTCTCTTTCAATTCTGGTTTCCTTGGTGGGTATGCCCAGCAGCAGGATTGCAGGGTCATATGGCAGTTCTATTTCCAGTTTTTTAAGGAATCTCCAAACTGTTCTCCATAGTGACTGTACTAGTTTGCATTCCCATCAACAGTGTAAGAGGGTTCCCTTTTCTCCACACCCTCTCCAGCATTTATTGCTTGTAGACTTTTGGATAGCAGCCATCCTGACTGGCGTGAAATGGTACCTCATTGTGGTTTTGATTTGCATTTCTCTGATAATGAGTGATGTTGAGCATCTTTTCATGTGTTTGTTAGCCATGTGTATGTCTTCTTTGGAGAAATGTCTGTTTAGTTCTTTGGCCCATTTTTTTATTGGGTCGTTTGTTTTTCTGGAATTGAGCTGCAGGAGTTGCTTGTATATTTTTGAGATTAATCCTTTGACAGTTGCTTCATTTGCTATTATTATTTTCTCCCATTCTGAAGGCTGTCTTTTCACCTTGCTTATAGTTGCCTTTGTTGTGTAAAAGCTTTTAAGTTTAATTAGGTCCCATTTGTTTATTTTTGCTTTTATTTCCAGTATTCTGGGAGGTGGGTCATAGAGGATCCTGCTGTGATTTATGTTGGAGAGTGTTTTGCCTATGTTCTCCTCTAGGAGTTTTATAGTTTCTGGTCTTACATTTAGATCTTTAATCCATTTTGAGTTTATTTTTGTGTATGGTGTTAGAAAGTGTTCTAGTTTCACTCTTTTACAAATGGTTGACCAGTTTTCCCTGCACCACTTGTTAAAGAGGTTGTCTTTTGTCCATTGTATATTCTTGCCTCCTTTGTCAATGATAAGGTGTCCCTAGGTGCATGGATTTATCTCTGGGCTTTCTATTTTATTCTGTTGATCTATATTTCTTTCTTTGTGCCAGTACCACACTGTCTTGATGACTGTGGCTTTGTAGTAGAGCCTCAAGTCAGACAGGTTGATTCCTCCAGTTCCATTCTTCTTTCTCAAGATTACTTTGGCTATTCAAGGTTTTTTTGTATTTCCATACAAATTGTGAAATTATTTGTTCTAGCTCTGTGAAAAATACCATTGGTAGCATGATAGGGATGCATTGAATCTATAGATTACTTTGGGTGGTATACTCATTTTCACTACATTGATTCTTCCGATCCATGAACACGGTATATTTCTCCATCTATTTGTGTTCGTTTTGATTTCTTTCACCAGTGTTTTATAGTTTTCTATATGTAGGTGTTTTGTTTCTTTAGGTAGATATGTTCTTAAGTATTTCATTCTTTTCTTTGCAGTGGTGAATGAAATTGTTTCCTTAATTTCTCTATTTTCTCATTGTTAGTGTATAGGAATGCAAAGGATTTCTGTGTGTTGATTTTATATCCTGCAACTTTACTATATTCATTGATTAGCTCTTGTAATTTTCTGGTGGAGTCTTTAGGGTTTTCTATGTAGAGAATCATGTCATCTGCAAATAGAGTTTTATGTCTTCTTTTCCAATCTGGATTCCTTTTATTTCTTTTTCTGCTCTGATTGCTGTGGCCAACACTTCCAAAACTACTGAATAGTAGTGATGAGAGTGGGCACCCTTGTCTTGTTCCTAACTTTAGGGGAAATGCTTTCAGTTTTTCACCATTGAGGATAATGTTTACTGTGGGTTTGTATATATATAGATTTTATTATGTTGAGGTATGTTCCTTCTGTTCTTACTTTCTGGAGGGTTTTTATCATAAATGGATGTTGAATTTTGTCAAAGGCTTTCTCTTCATATATTGAGATAATCATATTTTTCAATTTGTTAATGTGGTGTATTACATTGATTGATTTGCAGATATTGAAGAATCCTTGCATCCCTGGGATAAAGCCCACTTGGTTATGATGTGTGATCTTTTCAATATGTTGTTGGATTCTGTTTGCTAGAATTTTGTTAAGGATTTTTGCGTCTGTATTCATCAGTTGCCGGCAGGTTCATTAGTGCTGAGCCACCAGGAAAGCCCTTCACCATCGCCTCAGAATGGTCCCCACAGTGCTTCCTGCTTCCGCGCTCAGATCTCTGCCCTTTGACTCTTCATCACCTTAGTGTTCTGTGTTGCATCGCCCCCTCGCCTCTGCCTCAACCTCCACACAGTATCATATCACCATTTGTTCCCTCCTCTATTAGTCTGTCTGATTTCTGTCATCCTAACTCACGAAGGGTGTGGTACTTCTTTCAGTCTTTAAAATATTATCTCCTTCAACTCCACATTCAACTTTGTATGATGGTTAGGTATAGACTCATGTTTTACCTCCCTTATCATATGTACTTGAGAGCCAGCCATCTGTAACTCTGTCTTCCTTTCTTTTTACCTTCCACTGAACCTGTTCATAAATCCTTTCTGAAAAAAATGGATGAATGTCAAAGAATCATATAAAAGCAAAGCTCTTTAGTGAATCAGAGCATTGCTGGAGGGCACAAAGCCTATGTTGATCACTGTTATTTTAGCAGCTATCCCTGGGTACAAATAAAAAATAATTCTGATTGAGCCAGAATAAGGCACTAAGAGGAATTTAGTTACGAATCTGATTGAGGGTAAATATTCAGTTTACACTTGCGCAGGGGAGGTTTACCAAGACTAAAAGACTGAGTTTATCTAATCATCACCAGCTGTATTTTCAGTTTGCTTTTTTGGTGGGCATGAAGGAAGTGGTTGGGCCTAGTTAAGAAATGAATTGCTTATATGATTGGAAGTTTACTGGGTCCTTCATGAATAAATTTGTAGAAGAAGAATTTATCTACTGCTGCAGCAGAATGTTTCTAATCAGAAGGAGGCATCAGGCTGTTTCCTAGCCTTCAGATGTTTGCAAGGCCATGAATGCAGCAGTACTGCTGATTTGTTTGTTTTCTCTTGGTGATTAATATATGGAGTCTATTGCTACTTCATTTAGTATCAGGTATGATCTGGTGGGTAGTTCAACTTGAGTAGATGTGATTATAGAATGTTTCATGTTTTAGACACAGTCTAACTCCCAAGCATCTCTGTTTTAGAAACTGGGACAACTTCCAAGTTAGTTTTGTGACTCCTTTAGTTTCTCCTGCCAGACTCATTAACTCAGCCTATTTGCCTTTGGGGAAATCATAGTTCCAGACTTGTACTCTCTGTAAAAATCATCCTCTTAAGTGAATGTGATGGTTGAATTAATTGAGAACATTCACACTCAACCTTTCCAGCAGTATATTCTGAAACCTGTTTGTTTTGATTTTGACCAGCAGAGAATGATTAAGATAAAGCAGTAGGAAACCGTAATCATAATATCAAATTACCTGCATTAAAAGATATGGAATTCAACAAATACTGCTATTTTTAAGTTCCACATCTCAGGTTTTATAGACTCAGAAAGCTGGAGAGAATCTCAATCATCTTAGATAAATGCTTCTTTTTTAAAAAACCATAGTACACATTTATTTTTAAAAAATCCAAATATAAGTGGACCCATACAGATTAAACCCATGTCACTCAAGGGTCAGCAGTATTGCAGTGCGTCATGAGTTTGATTATAAACTTTGATGATTATTCTGAACACTGCTGTAGTAACGTCTAAAGCTTGTCTCGTGTTTGGGTTTTGAACTTTTTACTTTATATTGGGGCATGGTTAACAGTGTTGTGTTAGTTTCAGGTGTGCAGCAAAGTGGTTCAGTTACGCATACTCATGAATGTATTATTTTTGAAAGTCTGTTCCCATTTATGTTCTTATATAATACTGAGCAGAGTTCCCCGTGCTATACCATAGGTCCTTTTAAATATAGCAGTGTGAACATGTCAATCCGAAACTCACTAACTATCCCTCTTTCTCACCCTTCTTCCCTGGTAACCGTAAGTTTGTTTTCTAAGTCTGTGAGTCTGTTTCTGTTTTGTAAATAAGTTCACTTGTGTCTTTGTTTTTTTTTTTTAAGATTCTCCATATAAGCAATAATCACACAATATTTGTCTTTCTCTGACTGACTTATGGGTCTTTTTGAGATGATGATAACAGCTGTGGATTCTCTTCTCATGAAAACATACTTGCACAGAGCTTTGTGTTATTTTTCAAGACAGTCTTACTCCTGAGTCTGTCATGAATCCTAGGTGATGAAATCCCTGTTTTATTCCAAAGCCTGTCCTCTAGGGTCTGAAGAAGTGACACATCTAAAATCACAGAGCTTCTGTAGGTAACACCACTGCTAATCTGTTGGGTTTCCTCCCCCCAACACCCCCCCCCCACACACACACACACAAACACACAGTTTCTATCCCTAAAAGCCCATTCTGAGTTTACAGAAATTGGAGGAAGGGTTAGGGGTGTTAAACCTTAAAACCAACTGTTTCAGCTTGTCTTACTTACCCAGTTAGGAGATTAAAAGTATAGCAATATCCCAAACATTTGAATCACTGATTTAGAAAAGTCAAATGCACTAATCAAAGTTTTTTATAACCTGTTATGGTTGTTTGAAGGGCTCATCCAGATCCCTTTTCATGTGTGCTCAGTTGTGTCCACCTCTTTGCAACGCCATGGACTGTAGCCCGCCAGGCTCCTCTGTCCATGGGATTCTCCATGCAAGAATACTGGAGTGGGTTGCCATTTCCTTCTCCAGGGCATCTTCCTGACCAGGCATCAAACTTGCGTCTCCTGCATTGACAGGCGGATTCTTTACCACTGAGCCACTGGGGAAACCACAGCCCTGATCCGCAGTTGATCTAACTACCAGTTTCTTACCCAGGCCGCTGCCCTCTGAATTCCTCACATAAATCAGTCTAGAGCACTTGTTCCGTTCCTTCACCCTGTCTACCTTGCTTTGATTTATTGTTTTGTTTGTTTGGTGTTTGTTTGGCCATGAGGCATGTGGGATCTTGGTTCCCTAACCTGGGGTCAAACCTAGGCCCCCTGCATTGGGAGCACACAGTCCTAACCACTGGACCACCAGGAAAGTCCCCTGTCTACCTTTCCTTTTCTTGCTTCTCCCAAAGGCCCGCCCATCACTGTGCTCACAGAAAGCACCACAATAAGCTTTGGTTGCCATGTAGTATCGGTAAGTACACTTCAGTTTCTGTTGCCTTCTAGCGATGTGCCTTTGATTATGTGAGTCGATTTCTGTGAGTGTCAGTATCTTTCTCTGTACACTGGACATAGCACCGTTTTTCTTGCCACCCATCTTGCTATAAGAAGTAAATGTAGCACCTGGCTCCATCCAGTAACAACTTTCACCATGTTCTGCTACACGCATCACGTTTGTTACTGGAGTCAGGCGGCTTTCTCAGCGCTCTTTGCTGCAGAGAGTGCCCAGGCGGTCTCCCCCACATGGTTCACCCAGCATGAACTGTTGGGTCACTGCTGTTGGGGTGGGGCTGCCTCACGTCGTCTTTTTCCCTTGCCTCTATTCCTCATGATGTTTTTAATTGACACCAACATCTGCTGCTTCAGCAGGCTCTTCTTCAAAATTTGATCCTTAATTTAACAGAAAGTTATTTGTGAGAGTTTTTGTAAATTTGTCTTCCCCCAGTTTTCCATTATTAAGAGAACAGTTTTTTAAATTCCAATGAG
The DNA here is from genome assembly GCF_963930625.1 of Muntiacus reevesi. Lineage (NCBI taxonomy): Eukaryota > Metazoa > Chordata > Mammalia > Artiodactyla > Cervidae > Muntiacus > Muntiacus reevesi. The sequence continues at coordinate 215,713,351 of NC_089250.1, read as the reverse complement.
GAAACACTTGATGTAGGAGACTTTTTGAAGTCCAGATTTCTATCTCCAGTGTAGTAGAGAGCAGCTAATTCTGTGGCAAAGCTTAGCCTCTAATTTGCTGCTTCCACAGGCTAGGCGCCTTCACTTTGCCTCTGATTTGAAGGGGTGGATTTGAGTGGAGGACTCCTAAACTGGTTAGAAGAGGCTTCAGCTCTCAGTTTTCTGTCTTCATCATGTTCTTATTATTTGAAAAAATTACTAAGCTTACCCTAGTAGATATGTGTTATTCATAAAATATCAATTATTCTAACATATATTACAAAAACATGAAAGTATAAATTAAAGGATGAGCTTTTCAAAAAAGACAGCTTCAGTTATTTTCTTCCTGAGCTCCAGGGAATCGTCTCAGTTGCATCCCTTTTGGAACAGCCCCTGGGCCTGTCTAAGCATTTGGGTCCAGCTCAAGTCTGCTTTTGCTCATTTGCTTGAACTCACCATTTTATTTCTACAGCAGGATTGTAAACTACCTGTGGTTAGGGACAGTGCCTTATTCTGTAATCCCACAACAATCCCTGGCACAGTTTTGGGTACTTCATATGTATTCAGTATTTACTTGTTGATTAATTTCTTGGGATCATTTTATTTAGAGTATTACTTCACTGTTAATAAAAGGAAAAACATCTTCAGCCTCTTCCTTTCTTAATAGATCCAGTGTTAGTCCCCACACTCTTCATATCCTAAGGTTAAAGATCATCAAGCTGTCTGCGTGTACAGATTTTCAGAAGTAGATGTGCTGTCTGGTGAAGTAACTCGGTTGCAACCTCCTGGCAATGGTGCAGGCTCGGAACCACACCTGTGTGAGCCCCCACGTCTGTTTTTGTTCCTTGAGATTTCTGTCTTTTCGTTTCTTATCAAATGGCTGAGTGCTCAACTGTAGCATTTTCTTTTTTTTATTTTTAAATACTTTCTCTAGAGTTAATTTGTGCTGGTCTTATGGATTTACTACTTTGTATTTTGTATTTTTCAGGTTTCTGTTCTGTTCTTCTGAACAACTACTCTGTCCTTTAATTCTATAGGCTTTTTAAAATTTATGAGAGTAATTATTTGTAATTACACTTAAAATTCTTTATAACTGTTCAGTGAATCTCAGTGGCTTAACATCATAATCTTTTTCTCATAGCATTCCCTTTTTTCCCCCCCATTTATTTTTATTAGTTGGAGGCTAATTACTTTACAGTATTTTAGTGGTTTTTGCCATATATTGACATGAATCAGCCATGGATTTACATGTGTTCCCCATCCCGACCCCCCGCCTCCTTCTCCATCCCATCCCTCTGGGTCTTCCCAGTGCACCAGCCCTGAGCACTTGTCTCATGCGTCCAACCTGGGCTGGTGATCTGTTTCACCCTTGATAGCATACTTGTTTCAATGCTATTCTCTCAGAACATCCCACCCTCGCCTTCTCCCACAGAGTCCAAAAGTCTGTTCTGTACATCTGTGTCTATTTTTCTGTTTTGCATATAGGGTTATCGTTACCTTCTTTTAAAATTCCATATATATGCGTTAGTATACTGTATTGGTGTTTATCTTTCTGGCTTGCTTCACTCTGTATAATGGGTTCCACTTTCATCCATCTCATTAGAACTGATTCAAATGAATTCTTTTTAATGGCTGAGTAATATTCTGTTGTGTATATGTACCACAGCTTCCTTATCCATTCGTCTGCTAATGGACATCTAGGTTGCTTCCATGTCCTGGCTATTTTATAACAGTGCTGCGATGAACATTGGGGTGCATATGTCTCTTTCAGATCTGGTTTCCTTAGTGTATATGCCCAGAAGTGGGATTGCTGGGTCATATGGCAGTTCTATTTCCAGTTTTTTAAGGAATCTCCACACTGTTCTCCATAGTGGCTGTACTAGTTTGCATTCCCACCAACAGTGTAAGAGGGTTCCCTTTTCTCCACACTCTCTCCAGCATTTATTGCTTGTAGACTTTTGAATAGAAAAATATGGAACGCTTCATGAATTTGTGTGTCATACTTGCGCAGGGGCCACGCTAATCTTCTCTGTATAGTTCCAATTTTAGTACATGTGCTGCCAAAGCAAGCACTCTCATAGCATTCCTATATTGTCATCTTCTCTGTGAATAGAAAAACTAAATCTATAAAGAAAAAAAATTATTGTCAATTGCAAATCAAGACAGTGAGAGAGATAAAAACCAAATACTGGTCTCAGATTTGCAGTTCACTTATGTCTCTGTGGACTGCGTCATTCCTTCATAAAAGGTGCAGTATTGTGTACTTACTAATATGATTCACTAAATTAGATCATTGCAGTTAATGACAAGTTAAAGGTTTTGAAATTTTTATTATTTCATTTTCCTGATAGGCTTGTTAGTCATTTTTTTCTTCATTACAAACACCCTCAAAACTTCAAGGGCTTTCTGCTTCTCGTGTCTCTCCTTGTCCTTGCAGCTCTCTGTATATGCTCTTCGCGTGGGGAATGGCAAGAGCCTGAGAGTACAAGCCCACCCGAGCACATTTAAAGCCTCTGCTCGCATCATGCCTGTTCACATCTCACTGGCCAGAGCAAGCCAGCAGCCTGGCCTGACATCAGTGGAGCAGGGTGTATACTCAGTCCACAGCAGGAGGCCATGCAGAGTTACAAGGATAAGGGGCAAAGGATATCAAATCCTATTAAAGAGTAGAAAACTGGGGGAAATAATCTAGTCTACCACTGTAGGGAAGCAGGACGTTAAAACAGTCATTAATTTGCTAATGTAAGTCTTGTGAACTATAAACATGGCAACACTTTTTTCCCATGAGTAACTTAAATCTTATTTGACTACTTTGAAAATTCTCCAATGCTGTGAATTTCTTTCAAGAATGCCTCTTTAAACCAAAATTATTGTTTAATGGAAATGAACACAAGTAGAGATGCTAGTGATGTTAATTGCCATATGTGCTTTGAGAAAGAGGTAGATTTGCTGATTGACTGGGAAAAGTGGAAAGTATAGATGAAGAGGGGATAGATAGAAAACTGCCTAAACAAAAGAAAGCTTTCTTTCAAATAAACTGTTAAGCATTATAAATTAAGCACTTGGAATTGAAATGAAGGGAACAGAATTAAACTAGATTAACTCACAGTATGGAGGCAGATTTCTGAGACTCAGAAAGACACTTCAGAAAGGCATTAAAATGTCTATTCTTACTTAGACAAGAAGGGAGAAAGTTCAGAGGTGGTGTGTTATAATCTCACAATTGCCTAGCAATCTAAGTCAATTCTAATGTAATATTTTATATGTACATACAGAAATGAGTTTGTATGTTAGAATTAATGCCTGTTAAATACTATAGTGGAATGAATAGTTCCTTAGAAACCCTTTTTCTTCCTGAAGTGATGCTAGGTGTGTCTGTTTAGTTTGCTAATATTTTCTCTCTTCTGTACTGCTTTATTTCTTTCCCTGAATAGGGAGAATCTTTTTATTTTGAAAAATGGCATCATTTACAACCTTTGTCAGGAATATTTCATAGAAGGGAGACAGAATTGACTTTGCTTGAGCTGGTTAGAAAGCTGTGGAAACTCAGAGTAAATAGTACTCTACTGTTGTGTGCAGCATGACAATTGTCTCCTTTACCGGTATGAACAAGGAAATTAAAGAAGTGTACGGCAAAGCTGTGCAGTTTTAAGCATAACCTCATCTACTTTTTTGTCACAGAAATGAAGTTCATTTATTTTCTGTTGTATGTACCTGGCTTTATGAGCACATGTATTCACGGGAATATAGAAATAGTTTTTTCAATATTATATTTTTAATCATGGACCTGCAAGGTTGCGGACTCTACGGTTAAAAATACAGTGCAGGTAGACCCTGTGTGCCCACCGCCTCATTTCCCCTGGTGGTGACATGAGACTAATTTGTGCATCATTGGCAGACCCTTTTTGCCCTCTATTTAGTAAGCCTGCTTTTTTCAGATATCTAACTTTCTTTAAAGCAAGAACACCTATATTGTGCCTGATCCTCTTCAGCTTTCAGAATTACTAAGTGTCGTGAAAGGACCCTTCTGTCAGTGTTGCTTTCTCTCTTTAGTACGTTCCTCTCCATTTCCCCAACTTCCAGACTGTACCATAGATTGCAAAGGGACCATGTCTCATCTCCTCTTCTGGCATATTTCTCCTCAGCAGTCTAAAAATCTGCTCCTCCTATTGAGGAAATACAATCAGTTGGATATTCAGATTTCTTGTTTTGAGTTTATTGGTGGTATTTAAAAGCTTGAGAGGATTTTTTTTTTTAACATCATCTCTTCTTTTTTTTTTTCTTTTAGCCTGAAAATGAAATTTCTTCAGATTGCAATCATGTAAGTATGGATTTTCCATAATTTTCCATATGTGTTTTATGTATATGATGGCAGATATTAGGATGCTTTTCCTTTGTTCTGGGAAGCATAATGTTTTCTTAAATGCACTTAATCTTAACAAGAGAATGATTAACCTTATCTAAGGGCCATGATAAATCTACAAATAGTCCTCCATTGTAGAAACCAGCAGGCTTGGCCAAATAATACTTGTAAACTTAACTTTTTCTTCAGTTACAGCTACCATATGAAATTGTTTCTTTGCATGTTAAGTTTACGATTTTAGAGTTTTGTCTTTTAAAGTTACTTCATTTAGTCATCATGCAGTCATCTACTGTGTGCCAGACACTGTGATAGAAACTGGACAGAATTAAACACCTCAAAGATGGAGACATTCGAGTTGACAGATAAGAACTCCAGATATAACTGTGATTAATGCATTCAGTGTCATATCTGTATCTACATATTGTCTAAAATCTAATATTAGAAGGAACTGATGTGAAATCACATCTGTGCAGAAAGTGCTGAATGCTTCGGTAGAAGCCTGTAACAGTACAGTGGGGACACAAAAGTGAATTTTGCCCTGGTGGGTTGATGTCCAGAAACATTTAATAGTGGAGATGATACTTGAGTTGTGTCTGCAAAGAGGAGTAGTTATATATCTGACAGTACTGGAAGAAATCACTCTGCCTCCTCATTATTTGGTATTTTGAATGGGAGACTGCAAGAACAGAGAAACAGATTGGCTGCTTAAATTGATGACTTATTCTAGGTAAGGTCTAGATAAGACAGAGATTTAAAGTAAAACACCACAGAAACAGTAGAAGAAAACATGAACGGGGGTAGGGTTTTTAAAATATAACACAACCTCAAAAAGTATTTAAAAAAAAAAAAAGATTTGTAAGTCTGATTGCATTACTGCTGTGACATCTTGTGATTCAATTAACCAAATATTGTACTTAGTCACATTACCTGCCATTGACCATAGACACCACTGGACAGTCTATCTTTTTCCTCCTGTTTTAACCTCCATTTCCTAACTCAGTATGTGTTCAAACATTTGCTTCTGTTTCCTGTAATAGTCCGCGAAGCCCTTCAGATTAGACTGTGTGTGATACATCTTCAGAAGTGCTAAGCAGATGTTTGAATGAATCAGTGAATGAGTGATTGTATTCTTTAGTCATGGAGTGAAGCAGTCTGAGAAAAAGGCTTCTCCGTGTCCTACATCATAGAAAGCTCCTGCTCTGTTTCTCCATCTGAGCAGAGTTTAAGAGCTTATTTTTGCTACTTTTCAGAAATTGAATCATGTATTGAAATTTTTTAACTGAAGCTGCAAAGATAAAGTAATATTGAGCCTTCATCTGTGAATAGTAATGGCTTTAGAGATTTCATAGTTTGAACCGTTGAAACAGTTGTGTAAAACAGAACTTATCATGTACTTGTCAAATTGAGGGTTCCTTAGAGGAATAAAGAAAGATACACTTGGAAATTAGACTCTGGATGACACGCCTTCATAAAAAGCATGTGAAAAGCACAGTTGATTGTGAAATCTGCAACTTAGCCTTCCAGTTCTGAGTTTCTGCGTTAGACTTTTTGATTTAAGAAGAATTTTGCATGTATACCTATTTATATTTTCTTGGAAAAACTCTTATCAGGGATTTTCATTTTAATTGTTTTTTGACTTAAAAATATTTGTCCTTAAGTAAAAATAGAAAAAAGTGTATGTTTGAATGGTAGTGCTTTATTTTGTTTCCACATTTTTCTCTTTTATCTATAAATACAGTGACATTTTAATGTTACTTTTTGTTCATTAACTGAAGTGTAAATATGCTTTATCTGACTGTATAATGGAACTGTATCATTTATAGTAACCACTAATGTTAAATTTCATACTATTCTAAGTTTTTGTTTGTTTATTTTTTGTGTTCTTTTCTCTTGTACCTAGTTGTTATGGAATTATAAGCTGAACCTAACTACAGATCCAAAATTTGAATCTGTGGCCAGAGAAGTTTGCAAATCTACAATATCAGAGGTAAGTAGTGAAAGAAAGAATTTTGTGGATCTTTAATGACCTGAAAGAGAAAATTACATCTGTTGACCAGACCAGTCATTGAGGGAGAAACGAGTGATTCCATTACTCTACTTTTCTTGGAATTCACATGTCTTGGTTCAGAGATAGACTCGGGTTGGGGGGGTGTGTAATTAGACTTCTTTTTCTTAATCTGCACTCATAGTAGGATGCTGTTGATTCAGGCAGGTTGGAAATCAGGCTCTTTTTGTCCCCAGATGGAGAGTACAGTCACTCCTGTCATCAGTGAGTGCTCTCACACGTTGTACAGTCTGCTTATGACTAGGGCATGTCAAGGTGATTTACCCGGGAGGCTCTTAAGCAGTCCTGAGTGTTTTGGCTGTGCACTTGGGCCAGTTGAACCACAGAGGCATATACTCCAAATAATAGGAGTTAGCATTAGAAAGGTTTAGTGAGAAGGTTATATATATTGTTATAAATGGATATTGCATATAAAGACAAAAATAATTACTGAAAATATGTATAATATTGCATGTATGCTAATTGGTGATATTTTTCTATTATTTCTCAGCTCAGTATAAATATCAAATGATATTAGTGAAAATTGTGGTATTGAACATTGTAATTTATTTTCTTTTATAGAATTAGTGGTAGAAATTTCATGAAGTTGGGGATTTCTACATACTGAAAGAATCACAAAGGAAATAATTGCTGCTTTTCTATCTCAAAGTTAATAATCAGAGGTCTTGCATCATATAGATTTGTCCCCAAACTACCCTATTTTTAAAAAAATATGTTTATTTATTTGACTGCTCTGGGTCATAGTTGTGGGATCTTTAGATGTGGGATGTAGTTTCCTGGTCAGGGATTGAACCTGGACTCCCTGCATTGGGAGCTCGGAGTCTTAGCCACTGAACCCTCAGGGAAGTCCCCTCACTACCCTGTTGATGACTTAAGTTAGGACCATCTTCTCCTGAGCTCTTAAGGAGCACCCTACTCCAACCAGGTGAGTCCTCAGCTCATGTACCTCACTTGGCACTGTATGGAATCTTGGAGAACCTGGTTTCTTCCTCAGACCTTCTACTGCTGCATCAGATGTGCTTTATTCTTCTAAAGCAGTGACCCTTCTTCAAATATGTTGGGGCTTCAGAATAGAATAGCTTACTTTAAAACTTTGATATTCAGCATTTAGATTCAGTATTACGTACCTCAGACTCCCTTGGCTCCCTCTGTGGCTAACTACACATAGCAGTTTGAGTGCCACGTGGAAATTTAGCTCAGAGAATATGCATATTCCTCAGAGAATGTGCAGATTCCTCAGAATAATTTCACCCTTTGTTGGTTTTATCTATCTGTATTTATAAAATAAAACTGTTGGGACTTCCCTGATGGTCCAGTGGTTAAGACTGTGCTTCCACTGTAGGGGGCATAAGTTCAGTCCCTGGTCAGGGAACTAAGATCCCACATGCTGCCTGGGCATAGCCACATAAGTAAGTAAATAAAACTGGCTTCCTTGTAATGTGTGTGCTATATTATGGCCCTCTTGTAATCTTTGGAGGATGTTGTGGTTTTATAACAGATTCATATAACAGGGGTACTTCACTCTCTATAGAGGGAGATCATACTGGAGTCAGAAAAATTAATTATCAGGAAAAATTAAACATTTTATTCTACATTTCCCTCTTTTTTAATTTCGGAGTTATTCTTCCAAGGAGGAAAACAACATCATAAAAATACTGAAGACTACAAACTGGACTTTTTATTTACTCTCCATGATTGAGTCAAATATTGCCTGCTTTTCTCTTGGATTATGTCGAAAGTAGAGTGACTGTAGCATTTTTCTAATGGTTCCTTAAGAATCTGTTCCCCAGCCATGTCAGAGTTTACTTCCATTCATAAATACATTGATGATTTAATGCTGTTTTACATTGTTATTCTTATAAGTTTTTTGTTGTTGTTGTTTTTAAACTTCTCTCCAAAACAGTGGTTCGAAAAAAGCATAAAATTTTAATTCAGATACTACATCTGGTTGTAATTGGTGGTGGACCAAAATAGAAATAGGTACAACATCTCTGTGTTTCAGTAAAATCTCAGGTGATTGAAGCTAAATATACATTTAATTTCTTATTCAGGCTTCAATTCAAAATGTCTAGCAGTCTTCAGATTTTTAAACCATTGGTTGCCTAATAGACCCTGTCTGAATACTTGCTCTTCATTGTTTTAAAAACCCAGGTGTCTTCCACAAGTCCTGTTTTTTTTTTTTTTTTTTTCATGCAGGGCTTTTTTCATTAGTTGAATTATAAACACTGAGATTTTTAAGCAGTTATTTCTCCTTTTACTTTTGAAACTTAACTCTGTTTTACTTTTAAAAAAAATCACAAACAAAAAGCCCTTTTCTTGGAATTACATTTATGGCCCTCTTCTTAGGCATCATAAAAAAAAAAGAGCCCAAGTTTAAACGGAAAGAATTGCATTCAGCTTGTTGACTGTTGAAGATCTCTGCCTGGCCAGTGTGAGGCTGTTTAATTCCCCAAGTTTGCTTCTTTGAAAATAAACAGGATTTTCTCTCTTGAACTGAGTCTTTGACTTGCTCTGAGTTTAATACTGGGGTTAGACATGAAGAGACCCAGTGGCTTATAGGACTGTTAGTGTGTGGTGCGTCCTTCACCCTGTGCCTTCTGGAAAAGGAGGTCGTATTTGTCTTATCAAGTGCACATATTTACCAGAGGTGGTGTAAGAATGGAGAATGGTCTCTGTTGGTTAGAAAAAAACCAACAAAACATTCCCTTCTCATTCATATTAAAAACAAGCATTTACATTTGGCTCCTTCCTCTTGTCAAAACTGCCATTTTTGTTTGTTTTTAATTTCTCCAAATATAGTAGGCGTTTTCCAAACAACCCTCTGTGCTTTATAATTCAACCTTAAAACCCTGTAAGTAGATTTCACTTTTTATGATTGAACTTCAACACTTTTAGGCTGATTTCCTTCCTTAGCACTTGTGGTTTTGGATGCACTTTGCAGAGACACTACCCATGTGGGGCCACTTTGTGCTTGATCCACTAGATCATATGTCTGAACGGCCCAAATTAGAATTGCAGTGGCCTTCTCCTTCCTAGACTTCTTGCCAGACTGCACTGAGCATCATTTTTAAACGTGTTTCTGTTTCAGACTGCAGTGGTGATGCTGGGAGTCTACTCAGTTAAAAAACATGCCCACTTTCTTTTCTACTTTAGTTCTGCTCATCTCCATTAGTTAGGCCTCCAGTGTTATTTACAAATTGCTGTTGATGACAACTGAAGAGACACATTAAGTTGAAATTTATTTGCCAGACGTTAAAAATGGAAAGTAAATAATCTGCCTCTTTACGGAGTTAAATCCCCCACATGTTTTCCTTCTCTCTTACCTATTTTCTAAGTAACCTAGCACTACGGAAAAAAAAAAAAAAAAGCCCAAACCCATAATTAATTCAGAACACATTAATGTCATGTTGAGAGGTAAAATAGTACAATCCCCGCCTTTAGTAATTAGGTTTATTTAACAGTAATAGTTTGCTGTGTAGGTTGGCTTGAGATATGCAACTGGACTTTAGTTCTGCACCTGTTTCTCAGACCTATGCCTTAGATTAATCTTATCATATTCTTTGCATGGGTAATGGTAATTCTCAGTAGAATCATTTTAAAAAGAGCTGTCAAAAACTCTTTTCAATAAAATACATTTTAAGAAATTTTCTCAATAAACTGAAATTTTTTTTAAAAAGCTGTTTTACTTCATTTAAGGCTGGATTTTACCTACGCAGTTGTTTATGTATGTATTTTCTTGCAAAACACATTAATCAGGTATTTCCTAGAAAGTGCAGAAGTCTTAATAACATAACACTATTTTCTTCACAACTAAAGCATTTCTCAGTGTTTTCTTTCTTTCAAGAAGAAACAAGAAGATATCACTCTCTCTTTTGTAAAGGTTGTTTGGTAAGAGAGTAGAATGCTTTCATAAAACAACCACTTTGCTTTGAGCAGATCAAAGAGTGTGCCGATGAGCCAGTTGGGAAAGGCTACTTGGTCTCCTGCTTGGTGGACCACCGAGGCAACATCACCGACTACCAGTGCCACCAGTACGTCACCAAGATGACGGCCATCATTTTCAGTGACTACCGGCTCATCTGCGGCTTCATGGACGACTGTAAAAACGACATCAACGTGCTGAAGTGTGGGAGCGTTCGGCTTGGAGAAAAGGTATCCTACTTCACTGGCTTCACCAAAGGGAGCTTACAGATTTGATGAAGGAGCAGCTTTGTATAACTGGCATGGAGAAGATTTGGAGCTGGCATTGGGCTCAAAGTTGAGGTCCAGACAGCCCTGGTATCTAAGGCTAGTTTGCCTGTGGATGCACTTTATCTGTTTGTAACCAAATATTTCAGTACTGTGTGGGGAAGTAGAGGAATTAATATCTGCTAAGATAGTGTTATCTTCAAAATGCAAAACCAGCTAGTACTTCTTACCTATAACGTTCATCTGGAAAAGCTTTCTGTAGTCTTGAGGGAAAAGTAGTTGCATTAGGAGAGACTCAAGTTATAAACTTTCTTAGCATATACTTCACTGTTGTCTAAAAAAATTACTTAATAAACTCACTAGTACAAAAGTTAGCATATTTAAATAGTAGAAAAATTTAAAATATGTGAAGGGTACTTCTAGCTTATCAAAAAAGAAAGGTACTCTGTAAATAGGATATGTGTTATCTTTGTGTTAGAACTAGTTTTCGTAAAGACAGGAAAGAAAAGAACTCCCTAGCTTCTTTCTCCTTAATTATATCTGACCTTTCTTTTGTTATCATTGGTCTGTTGTCCAGAAGGTCACAGTGTAGGTTTGTGCCTAATCTGTTTGCTCAGCAGAAGTGAAAGCTCCTGAGAAGTAGTAGGTGTCGGTGGGAGAGGCAGCTGAGACCTGTGGATGGCATCAACTGTTAATTGCCGCTGCTCATTAACCTGCTGTTTAGGGAGTGTGAGAGCAAAGCCCCTCTGTTCAGAGCCCTGCTTGCAGGCCTCCGTCCTCAGCCGGGTCGTGGTAGTAGGATTCTGGAGCTGCGCACACCAGTTCAGATGAGGTTTTGAGGGCTGGCCATTGTCTGGCTGTCACCAAGTCCCCTTTGCTCCACACCAGCGCATGACTCTGGCCTGTTCCCAGGGCCCCTGAGTCGGTCTTGAGAGCTCTGTGCGCTGGCATACAGCTTCCAGGCAGCTCATGAGAGGCCATGAAGAAGACTTGGCTTTCCCAACACATTTTAGAAATGGCACAAAAGCACTTAAGTCACCCTGATAATTCAGAAGCTCCTGTGACTTTATTTATAGTGCTGAGGATTAATATCCAATTCCATGTCACTCTTAAAAATCGTCACATAAGTGTTCCAGACACTCTTTTCAGGAATCAGTGATGACACGTTGTCATATTTGTGGTCAGTGGTCCATGCTGTAGAACAGACCATTACAATCCACCTCTCCTGTAGTAGTTCTTCCCCATTGCCCACCAAGATAGTTGCTCATTAGCTTCCCAATAGCAATCTGGATTGTCCAGATAAAACCTGATTTTGGCTGCATATATAAGTTACTAAATCGGTATTGACTTGAACAGTGGCAGAAAATACTAGTGCCAGAGCCTAAAGATGTGACAGTGAGTGTTGATTTTTCGGCTTTGTTAAAATAACAAAAAATGTTATATGGGGCATCCAAAAGCACATTTTTGTAATTTTCATCTTTTGTTGTACCTGCTAGTTAGATGAATTTCTCTTTATACCAGGCCCTCCCCTTAGCACCCTAGATGGACTTCTGAAAAAGCATGTTCTTTCCTGCATATGTGTGTGTGTGTGTATGTGTGTGCACGCACACATGCACGCTCAGTTATGTCTGACACTCTGCAACCCTGTATGTAGCTCTCCAGGCCCCTCATGCTAATGCTGCAGCCAAGTTTAAAAATGATAGCAGTCTGTCTTCAGCCCTCCCTTGCCTTTTCTAAATATAGTTGACTTCTCTGAAGTCAAGTTATTTAGATAAGAAAATTATTCTGAAAATTAATAAATCAGGTTCTGACCACAGAAGAGAACATGCTCATCAGTTTTAAATTTGTTGCCCTGAAGCTTGCAGTCTCCTCTGTGACTGGCTTTCAACTGACCTCCAGAAGTCAGAGAAGAGGGGTCATGGTTAATCTGTTAATACACTGCCTTTTGTATGAACATTTAAATGTCATGATTTCAAAACTATATTTTTTTCAGAATATTATTATATGTAAAATTTAAAAATAAAGGCTATATATTTAATAAAACTTGGAATTTTCTAAATAAATATTTTTTAAATAATTATTTTTAAAAAGAAAAAGCAGATCTTTGAAAGTAAATGTAAATAACTCATATCATCTGAAGAGAAACCAGAATGTGACATCCAGTACAGGAACTTAATTGTGGACATGTGCCTCCTTATTACTACTTTTATACTTTTCACTCAGTAGTTGTATCATTCTATCATTCTCTCCTTTTAAAACCAACTACTGTGAATAGTTCAGATATTCTTGTTGTCTCTATCTAGGCAGATAGGTCACAAAAAAATCACAGATGTTGAAATGGAGGATAATTAATAGCAGAAATGAAAACTGAGTTCTTGCCCCTTTTTTCTGATTTGTGTTGTCATTCTCTGGTCTTCCAAAAATATATATTTTTTTAAAGCATAAGGTGTATGGAAGAAAAAATATTACCTACTGAACTGCTGAACACTTACATGGACACTGTATACTAGTTTTAAGAGTGGCATTTGTCTCACCACAGTAGAATTTTAAAAATTCACTGTAACTCCATTTATAGGATCATTTGATGTGCATATGTGAAGCTTGCATATTAACAAGTTACCTTCTTAACATCTAAGCCAAAGTAACTTCATTTCTTGTAGATTATGTGCTGGTGTACAGTCCCTTGCTTTCATTTGTATTCAGTAATAACCCTACAGTCTTCTTTATCAAATATTTGCATATATTTGAGTTTTGTAACTGAATCTGGCTGACCTGGAAAGCTCAGAGACTCTGGGGAACTGAGAAATATTCTTGAAAAATCTTTTATTTGAAAAAATTATCTAAAGTTACGATAATAATAAAAGAAAACATCTCATGGAGGTGATGTTATGGCCTAATGCCAGTATGTGGTGCTATAATTGCTATAATTAAAATTACATTTCACATTCCTTAGAGGGTCTCACATGGTGACGCTGCTATGTTTAAACAGTTGTGAACCCTAAGTGTACAGAGAAGCATTAGATTCATTGCAGGGAAATAATTTCTTTACCCTGTGAAGCCAGAACTTAAGGCTAGGTCTAAATGGAGAACTGACAAGCGTGCTGTTATTTTCAGTCTCTTCTGTATGATTGTGGCTTAATTGCTAGTGACCATCTCAGTAAGGTGTTTCATGAGCTACTCGACTTTGGTATAAGACATTGCTTTATACTATAAAATCATATGTTTCAATCTCTTGTAAACTGTATATAATAAGTGATTGATGTGTTTCCAAATCTTTGTTATCACAGGTTCGTTTTTACTTTTGGGAAGTGGAAATAGGTAGAGCACTTCTAAGTGAGCACAAGGTTAGACAGACTTGTTGTTCAGTCACTCAGTCGTGTCCGACTCTGCGATCCCGTGGACTGCAGCACTCCAGGCTTCCCCATCCTTCACTATCTCCCAGCGTTTGCTCAGACTCATGTCCAGTGAGTCCATCCATCTCATCCTGTGTTGCCCCCTTCTCCTTCTGCCTTCAATCTTTCCCAAGATCAGGGTCTTTTCCAGTGAGTCATCTCTTTGCATAGACCAACTTGAGTGTCACTCATAAATTGAGAAGAAAAAATAAGCCTGAATTTTTGGGGTTTGTGTCCACTTTCCTCTCTCTCCTTATCTTTTTTCCAGTTGTCCATCAGAGTTTTTTTTCTCCCTTCAGAGCTACTCTCTAATAATACTTTCTGGTCATCTCAGATTTCTAAGCGTTGGACGGAATCTTCAAGCTACTAACAAAGCTTGAGGTACAGAAAGAAAATAGGAAAGCACAAGAATATGCCAGTGTAGTGTGCTTCCTTATCTTTCTTGGATTGAAATTTAATGAAAGCTATGAACTCTCCCCAGGAAAAATACACATAACCCACATAGAAATTGTAGCAGTTTCATGGAATGTCAAGGTCCAAAAAAAACCAATGGTGGACTGTTAGCTAGATGCCTGATGTTCCACAACTGTGTTTACTCAACTGCACTCTAGGGATCACAGCTCTTATTCCCTTTTCACAGGTGTATTAGCAGAGAGCATGAACATTTTCTAGAAAGTACTTAGAGATTAATGTGCTATGGAACAAACCCTATTGCAGCAAAATGGAAAAATGCATAGTTCTTGTTGAATTGAAATTTTAGTGAAATAAGGTGTTTCCCTACCTAGTTTTAGGAGTCTTATATACAGATGACCTCATAAATGTGGTATTTTACTATAATGAGATTTTATGTGCCTGTGTGTGTATATGTGTGTCTATTTTCTGTTGCTTTGGTTTGCTATATTTATAGATATACCTCTCAAGTTATTGAAGCATATATTCTGAGTATAGAAGATTAGGACTCTGAAAATGTTTAGGGAAAAATTTTCATGTTTTGAGTGAATGAGTGCTTGTGGTTGCTATGGGGTTGATGCAATGTACACTTAAAGATAATTGGACGATTTTAGGAAAGCTCTCAAAAGCAGTTTGTATACTTGGTGGTAATCTTGTTAACTCACATTAAGATAAATCTGAAACATCAAAGTGAACATTACTCTAAAAGTGGGGGGTCTTTATGGACAATAGAAAATAGAGAAAGAGGGTCTCTGTAGCATATTTCCACATTAAATTTCATAGTTTGTCTTATTTTTTAAACTTGACTAAAGCACTATTATTTGAGAAATATGTAGCTCTTAGAGGTAAAAGAACAGATTCTTTAAAATTTCAACATTTTGTGACTTCCCAGATGGTCCAGTGGTTGACTCCATGCTCCCACTGCAGGGGATGTGGGTTCAGTCTCTGATTGGGGAGCTAAGATCCCACATGTTGCATGGTGCAGCCACACAAAAAAAAAAAGAAATTCTGACATTTTAAGCTCTAAAAGTCAGGTTTCTGTTTCTAGTGCAAACTGAATGGACTTAAATTTCCCAGGATTGGTATTTCTGCTTATAGCTCTCAAGTATTAACATTCTTACCAAAGATTATCAAGGACATCCTCTGTAACTTCCACAATGAGGTTGGTCCCCACCCTGTGTCTCAGTAGAACATTGGTAAACTTCTGTGTTGAGGTTTTCTGTTGTTGTTTTTTGCTTGTTTGTTTTAACCAAATGGTGTTTCTTTTGAAGTTCATCTTGGTGAGAGTTTTAAAATGGTGTATCCTTGCTATTTTAGGATGCACATTCACAGGGCGAGGTGGTATCATGCTTGGAGAAAGGCCTGGTGAAGGAAGCGGAAGAACGAGACCCTAAGATTCAAGTCTCTGAACTCTGCAAGAAAGCCATTCTCCGGGTGGCTGAGCTGTCCTCAGACGACTTTCACTTAGACCGGCATTTGTATTTTGCCTGCCGAGATGATCGGGAACGTTTTTGTGAAAATGTGAGTCAGCTCAGACACTGTTCTTCTTTGCTTCCTTTTCTTCCTAGTTTTTTTTTTTTTTTTTTAATACTTGATTCCAAAATTAAACCAACACTGTCACATATAGAAAAGCCACTGAAATGGAAGGTGGGGTAGGTCCCAGGAAAACAGGAAGTTATCTGGATACTGGCTGCTTAGGCCATAGGTCATATCTAGGGAACACTTGGTTTCAGTCTCCCTTGCATTGTTCTTTCTACTTTATCTCACTTCTCAATTTCAGTTCGTGGAAGTCTGTTTTACATACAGGAATCCTGTCTTACCAGTAAGGGAATCCCATTCACATATATCCCATGGCTAAAACTTGCCCATATTACATATTTATGTTGAGGTAGTTTGGGCTGAGATGAAGGAAATAGCAGGCAGCTCTCTTTTAAAACCAAGCCCTTGGTTACTCGCTGCATACTCTGTAGAACAACTTTCTAACCCTGTAGTCAGAAATAATCTCCATCTTTACCACAAAGGACTGAGAGTGTCTTGTGTATGTTCCCACTCTGTCTGCTGTTGTGAATTAACATATCAGAACCACTGAACAGAGCCACTGCCAGAGTTTTGTTGACTCTAACATTAAGTTATAAGAAGGAGACTCACTGACCCTTCTCTTGGTTCACTAACTAAGAGTACATCTGGGAACACGTGACAGGAGCCAAACGCCATGGGAAATTTTTTTTCCATAATTATTGCGATCATTGTTTTCTTTCAAAGGCTGCTAAATTTTGTAAGTGGCTGAATCATGTGTTCAAAGATAGTCAGCATTATAATAATTTAATAGAAAGTCTTATATAAGATTATGGATTATGCCCAGCATAACTACTTAGCTAGTGATGATGGTGATGGTGATGGTGTTGTATTCCATCTTACAGACACAAGCTGGTGAAGGCAGAGTATATAAGTGCCTCTTTAACCATAAATTTGAAGAGTCCATGAGTGAAAAAGTAAGTATTTCTTTGAAACAGATCAGCATTTTATTCATTTTCCTAAAAGCTTTCTCAAATCCTCTCAAACAACATAAACTCATACCAAAATATAAAATACTGATACAGCTTAACATTTCAGAGATAAAATACTGGGCCTTTAGTAGGAAACTAAAGCATATTACATTTAAACAAAAAAGTGAACCTTCTCATGATATCTGGACTTTGGGAAGTCAATGGGGAATCAATTTGGGAAGTAAAATCAATTTTAGTCAAAGTTACACTGAACCCATCTCTGTGTACTCAGGAAGTTTTGACCAACCAAACCAATGTGCTTCATAGGTGTTTAGCGATTGAATTTTTCAGCAGCTGTCTCATTAAGCATTCTCACTACTGTTAGTCCTCTGTCCCTCAATGCATGGGAGACTCTTATGATTTTTAAAAGTAATTATTTGGGGCCTTGCTTTCTTGTCATTTACTTTCCTGTGCAGCTGAAGAACTATTTTTAATTTCAGTTCCTTATATCATTTCAGTTCAGTTCAGTCGCTCAGTCGTGTCCGACTCTTTGTGATCCCATGAATCGCAGCATGCCAGGCCTCCCTGTCCATAATCAACTCCCGGAGTCCACCCAAACCCATGTCCATCTAGTTGGTGATGCCATCCAACCATCTCATCCTCTGTCGTCCCCTTCTCCTGCTGCCCCCAACCCCTCCCAGCATCAGGGTCTTTTCCAATGAGTCAACACTTCGCATGAGGTGGCCAAAGTATTGGAGTTTCAGCTTCAGCATCAGTCCTTTCAATGAACACCCAGGACTGATCTCCTTTAGGATGGACTGATTGGATCTCCTTGCAATCCAAGGGACTCTCAAGAGTCTTCTCCAACACCATAGTTCAAAAGCATCAATTTTTCGGCGCTCAGCTTTCTTTTATAGTCCAACTCTCACATTTACTGTTGAATAATTATGTTTAAAAAGTACAGAGTGGAATGTCCAGAGTGTTATGTCAGTTGCCACTTTAATTCTGGTGAAATTTACTTTAGGGATATTTGTTGAAGAGGAAAAGAATACATTGTCAAGTTGATGTATGAGAATCTACCAAATATTTATGTGTTTAGACAGTTGCTATTGCTGCAGGAATCACCAGCTCACCATAGAATTCCAGAGTTGCCCACTCACATATCACTCCTTCTTGCCACTCTACACACTTGTGCTCGATTTTAACCAAACTTAAACACAGACATTTTGCTAACGACTGCAGTTGCTTATTGTACCTGGCCATGAGCCTCTGCTTGTCTTAGAGGTACATGTGAACGGCTGGACCATGTGAGCAGTCTCACAGCTCTCTTACTGCACTCTCTCCTCAGTGTCGAGAAGCACTAACAACCCGCCAGAAGCTGATTGCCCAGGATTATAAAGTCAGTTATTCACTGGCCAAATCCTGTAAGAGTGACTTGAAGAAATACCGGTGCAACGTGGAAAACCTTCCCCGGTCCCGGGAAGCCAGGCTCTCCTACCTTCTGATGTGTCTGGAGTCAGCTGTGCATAGAGGTGAGAGCTCATTTCTTTTTATCTTTTCCACTCCTTTTTGGATCTTTCCTCCTGTGTTAGCTCTTTTGAGTACACCTGTCTCTGTGACTCAAAGAGTCTATCTATGCAAGCAGAACTCTAGGCTGAGGGCTTGGAGGCCCTAAGTCTTGTTGAAGGCCTTTCCTCTTAATGGCCTTAAAGTCTGTTTTTTTTTACGTCCCAGCTTTTTTTTTTAATGTTTATTTCTCAAATTCAAATTTTAATTTTTTTTTCAAATTCAAATTTTAATTTTTAAAATACTTGTTGCACAGCAGTGTTAGGAGAGTCAGGGAAGTATAATGATTTAGCACATGAGCTTTGGGTCAGAGAGAGATGACTTCAAATTATGACTCTTTCAACAAACTAACTGGCTGGGTGACCATTGTTTATGTTTCTTAATCTCTCTAAATCTCATTTTTCTATCTATAAAGCAAAAATACATTACCTGTGTTGAAGAGTTCTTTTGAGAACTGAACGAGGTTATTTGACATAGCACTTAGCATATGATAAATGATAAGTAGTATTATTAGTCTAACAGTGTTTATCAAGAAATTAAACAGTAAAGGAAGAAAGCATTATCTCATAAGGTCAGACTCAGAGTCTGTTCAGTCAAAGACTGAATCCCTGACAAAGGAATCAAGAAGGATGTTTAAAGGTCAGGGTCATTAAGAAAGAACATTTCTTGGGCCCTCCCTGGAGGTCCAGTGGCTGAGACTCCGTGCTTCTATTGCAGGGGGTGACGGTTTGCTCCTACACGCCGCATGGCGTAACTAAAAAATTAAGAAATATTCTTTTTTTTTTTAAATTTCTTAATATGGACTATAAGCTATAAAAATGAAGTTTCTAGCTGCTTAATGAATCATGCTGGGACAATTGACTAGTGATTAAAAGTTAGGTGGGAAAAGATCAGTTGTTAAAGCTCAGAACTTTGTGGTGATTTTTTTTTTTTTTTTTTTTTGGTATCTGGGTAGTTAAAATCTCCTAAACTTAAAAGCCAGTAGAATAGCAACCAGAGAGAGTGCATGGTCTTGGACTGACTACCAAACAAAGGACATTTTGAAGGCAATTTGGAGAATTTTGATTATGGTCTGGGTATTTGATGAAATTTTCCTGAAATGTAAAGGTGGAGATTGTTGACTAGTAAAGGCGTATCATAAAACAGTATAACATCTAATTTGGTATTTTAAAAAAATAGATAATCTTCTTAAACTGCAAATTAACAGGAAACACAGAAAGACTCCACAAATACACAGACATAGGATATGAGCAGATACTTCATAGAAGTTATATGGATCGTTGGGCTTCCCTGGTGGCTCAGACAGTGAAGAATCCACCTGCAATGCAGAAGACTCAGGTTCGATCCCTGGGTCAGGAAGATCCCCTGGAGAAGGGAATGACTACCCACTCCAGTAATCTTGTTGATACTGAAACATCTGACCATATTGAGTGTTGGCAAGGATGTGAAAGAACTGGAACTACACTACTGGTGGGAATTTAAAATGGTATAGCCACTTTGGAAAGTAGTTTGCCAGTTTCTTAAGAAGTTCTGTATACATCTATCTCATGACCCAGCCATTAACTCCTAGATGTTCACCCAAGAGATGGGAAAGCACATGTCCAAGTAAACTCTTGTGCGTGAGTGCTCATAACAGCTTCTTTGTAATAACCCAACACTGGAAATAACCTAAATGTCCGTAATGTGGTTTAGGGGATAAACAAATTGTAGTATAGCCACATAATAGGATGATATTACTTGGCAGTAAAAAGGAACACAGTGTTGATTCATGGTTGAATCTCAAAAAGTCTGGAGTCAGACCTAAAAAAGGAGTTCGTAGTGTGTTATTCCATTTATATGAACCTTATTTACATGAACTTCTAAAAACTGCAAACTGGTAAACTAATCTGTAGAAAGCGAAGCAGTGGTTGACTGGGCATGAGGTAAGTGGTAGAGAGGAAAGGGAGGGATTCTAAAGGAACATGAGGAAACTTTTGAAGTTGATGGATATACGTTCAGTATCTTGATTGTGGTGATGGTTCCATTGATGCATATGTATGTCAGACTTAACCAATTATATGTTTTAAAAGTGTAGTTTGTTATATGTCATTTATACCTTGGTGGTAAAGAATTCACCTACAATGCAGGAGATGCAAGAGATGCAGATTTGACCCTTGGGTCAGGAAGATCCCCTGGAGAAGGAAATGGCAACCCACTCCAGAATTCTTGCCTGGAGAATTCCATAAACAAAGGAGCCTGGTGGACTACAGTCCACGGGGTCGCAGAGTCAGACGTGACTGGGCACAGCATGGCAGCATACCTCAGTAAAATTGTTTTTGTTTTTTTTTTTAAATAAGTTTTCGCAGATGGCGTTGACAGCTCAAGGAAGAGTTGAGGAGCTGTAGTGAGTATCTGAAGCGAAGTTTTTTCCACAAGCTTACAAGCTGTAAGCCAGGGATTTTCCTGGCTTTCATTTTCACCCTAGTAGTTATCTTATATTAATAAGACTTCTGTTGGCAAAACACATGCATTATTAGTTCAGTAGTATAAATCTGTGTAAGACAGAACACTAACAAAGTAAACCCTGGTCTTTGGAGTTTTATGCTGATAAAGCTTTTGCTGAATTCTCAGCTTTTCAGTCTGGATGATAGCATGACTATGTATTGTAGTCGAGGGGTAAACTTGTACTTCTCATGTGTAGTAGTCTCTGATCCTGATGTCCATGATGCTGTGACTTGCCTCCTCACAGGGCGACAGGTGAGCAGCGAGTGCCAGGGGGAGATGTTAGATTACCGCCGCATGCTGATGGAAGACTTCTCTCTGAGCCCCGAGATCATCCTGAGCTGTCGAGGGGAGATTGAGCACCACTGCTCTGGATTGCATCGGAAAGGGCGAACCCTGCACTGTCTGATGAAAGTGGTTCGGGGGGAGAAAGGGAACCTTGGAATGAACTGCCAGCAAGCGGTAAGGACCTATTTTCTACTGCTGTTTTTGATGTTAAAACATTTTATCAGCTGAGGAACCTCCTCTTCCTGAGCTAATTTATCTGGATCATCTGTGTCATCACAGTGAACTTTAGGTATTAAGAACTAGTCAGAAACTGAAGATAGATGATCTAAAGGGAAAAAATGTTCTTAGTTGTCTGCTTCATTATCTATCCTCAGTCAGACAGAGGGATGTTCTGCAGTAGTTTGTTTCTCAAAGTTTCCTTCCTTGATACAGTAGTCTTCCACACTTGTCTGTGGTTGACCATTAATTTTCTTTGTTTTCTGCTTGGTGGCTTTGATTTAGTGATCTGTTAACAAACTCTGAAGCTTCAGAATAATTGTTAATGAGTATATACTCTTCCAAACACTCTGTGAACTTGAACTTAAATTCTTTTCAGCTACGATTGAACAAATCTGGGCCCAGTCTCTCTTAGACCAAAGAGACTGCTGTTTGTCCTCTAGACTAAGCATTTTTTGGAAGCATTTTCTCGGGTTTTTCTAACCAGTCAGGGAAGGAATAGGTATATAATCACATAACCATTCACGTTCTTAGTGTTGACATCCCCCACTGCTGTCACTGATTCCAGTGTGGTGGTGATCCCTTGAGCTGTTAACCTCCTGTTCTGTCGGGCATTCACTGTCGTCTTTTAGAACCTGCAGTCTGGTGCATGCACTGAGAATGCTCAGAGTTGGCCTGTCAGTCATGGATATTTAATTGATACAGTTCTTAGAGAAACTTCCAGACTTGCATGATGCTTAATAACAGTCTGTCAAAAAAAGACGTAAATATTTTGGTCTTCATCAGCAAACATCATAAATAAAATTGGTAGTCATTTGACAGTAGTAATAATCTTCCTACTGACCAACCACTGCATTTTGTAGCTTCTTCAAATTGCCACAAAGAATTGGTATAAATAACTTCCATCCCAGGAAACTGGAAATTTTTCCTATTTCTCTCACCTTGTTTGTTGACTTCTTTGAGAATAGACAGATTTGGGATTTTTCTTTTTTCATTTTCTTTTGATCTTTGTTCTCTGATCAAATATGTGATGGGGTCAGTGCTTTCGTATGAGTCTCTGTAAGACTGTGGGTGAAATGTATGAGGATTAGAGAAGGCTCCTACAGAGGCTAAATCCATGACACAAAAAGGTCTCCAATTCTTTAACTTGGAACAAAGGGAGCCCCAAGCAGAAGGATTATAGTTTTCAAATTTGCTTTGTGTTATTTAAGATTTCCACCCCAAAACACCATCTGCTGCCCATCTGTAGTAATAATGATTATTTTTAATCTGTAAAAAGCTTTGCAGCTTACACAACCTTCTATATATTATTCTTTGTTATAATCCTCCACAGTTAACAAAAACTGGAACTTAGAGGTTAATCAACTTGCATTTGTTCTCAAAGCTAATATCTGGCAGTGCCAGACTATTAATAGAACTCAGGTTTTCTCATCCCTAATTTAGAGCTTTTTCTTCTGTGCCCCAATTGCTTTCTCCTCAAAGACAGGGAAAAAAAGAATCTGAGGCACATCTTC
The DNA here is from genome assembly GCF_963930625.1 of Muntiacus reevesi. NCBI lineage: Eukaryota > Metazoa > Chordata > Mammalia > Artiodactyla > Cervidae > Muntiacus > Muntiacus reevesi. The sequence continues at coordinate 215,690,324 of NC_089250.1, read as the reverse complement.
TCATGCTTTCACTTTATTTTATGACAAAGGTTGGAAGCAGAAGTAAATGTTAAAGAATATATTCTCATTTTCAGCTGCATAATGACAAGTATTTTTCTGTATACTTGTGATAGACAAGATCTGGTTTATCTCTTGGGTATATAAAAAAAAGTTGAGAAAAAATAGGAAATTATAAGTAATATTATATTCTTATTTTCTATAAATGATATTTCTTATAACTGAAATCTCCTTTTAATGAACCAGAGTATACTTGTTTTATACCAGTGTCTTTGCAGCAAAATTCAAATTCTAGATTTTTAAGGCCAAATCAGATCTCTAACTGGAAATATCTTCTGTTTACTCTTCTCCACTCAGCTTGGCACTGAATATTAAATTTATGATAATTTGATTAACAGATGTGAGGAAAGGGGCAGCTTTTATATTGTAAGGTTCTTTTGTTTTGCAAATATCCAGGGATCATTCATACAGGTAGGCAAGCTATCCCTACAATGAGTTATAATCCTGCAAAGTAGAGGAACCAGTTGCAACATATTTGACCAGAGCTGTTGAGCTTGGTCAGTAACAATCGTAGTACTTTGTTAAGAGTACATTGTGATATACCATACTGAGAACTGATTAAAGATATGACACTGCTCACCCTTGATGTATAAGTGACTTTCTTTCTTCCTTCTTGTTGTTTTTTTTCAATCCAGCTTCAAACACTGATTCAGGAGACTGACCCTGGTGCAGATTACCGCATTGATAGAGCTTTGAATGAAGCTTGTGAATCTGTAATACAGACAGCCTGCAAACACATAAGATCTGGAGACCCAATGTAGGTTATTTTATTTGTGGTATTTATCTACATATTGTATCTGGCAGCACAACATGGGGAACATATCCTCAAATGGCTTTCGGATGGTTCAACAACTGAAACCTCACTAAACAGGAGCACATACCAGCTTTTGTTAAGACTGGTACTGGGGCTGAGACCTGGGCTCTGCCTCACCTGTGATATGGAGAACCTCGCCCTAGCTTTGTCGTGATGTCTGTTGACAGTGACTGAGAACATGCAGTCTTAGACATTAGGTCACCAAATCATTCTGCTTAATGGTCAGATAAAAGAGGAACTCTCAGGATAAAATGACACATGCTTTGTTTGGCCGTGTACTTTTCATTCCATTTGTACATTGACTCATATACGTTGGCTTCTTGACAAGTATTAAAGAGTAATTAATTTTACTTGAAATAAAACACAAAATGTGGTGGTTGGAACGGTTTACTGTGGACACAGTGCACTCTGAAGTTGTATCCAAGATCTAGGAAGGCTGTAAAATGCTATAATAAATCGTTATCATATTGTTTCACATATTGTTTTTATTCAGTATGATATGCAAACAGGTCTTAAAACCAGGTTGCAAGAAAGAACAGGTTTCCCATTCTGCAAAAATCTTTATAGCCTACAACCGGCAGTACCCAACTGTGTGAAACAAATGCAGTCCATGTTTCTCATCATTCTGCTATGCATACCCTCCAGCTGTTCATGCTGGAGTAAGATGTTAGAGAAAGGTCTTCCTCCTTAAGGAAGGAGGTTGGAGGAAGTAGACACACACTGTTAAGACTGACTATTTACCAATAGGAAAATAACTCCGTCAACTGTTAAGGAGGCAGCGGGGAGGGAGGGAGGAGGGAACACCTGTAGATAAAATAGATTTAAGATACTATCAATTAAATGCAGGATGTAGAGCTTTTCTGGGTCCTGATTTGAACAGACCTGTGAAAAGGCATGAGACAATTGGGAAAATTTGAAAGCTGACAGGATATTTCATTATATTAAGGATTTTTAAAGAAATTTCTTTGATGGATAAAGGTATTATGTTTTCATATTATAGAGAAACATGCTGAAGTATTTACAAATGAAATGATAGGGTATCCGGGATTTACTTCAAAATATCATCTAAGGGGGTATAGGGTTAAAACAAACTTGGCCATAGATTGATAAAGCTATGGGAGGGGAAGATGGATATAATATGATTCTCTACTCTTGTATGGTTGGAAGTTTCTCATGATAAACAGCTAATTATAAAGCAGCTGCACACAGATATTGTATAAGCTGAGTCCTCAGTTCTAAGTGGCTCTGAAGTTGATAGAAGGCAGAGTCATGGTTAGGTTGAGTTTATTTGAGTGATTCTTGGGAAAGTAAGTTCCTGATTGCCTAGGAAAATAGCTGAGTGGCTTTTTCTGCAGACAAGGAAGTATTAGTGTGAGAGTTCTGAGCCAGGACTGTCCCTCATTCCAATTTCACCCCTGTTTGCTGCCCAGGATCCTCTCGTGCCTGATGGAACATTTATACACAGAGAAAATGGTGGAAGATTGTGAACACCGTCTCTTAGAGCTGCAGTATTTCATCTCCCGAGACTGGAAGTGAGTATTCTGAAGCCATAATAAGTGTAAGCCTCTGCCTGTTCTCCTGGATAGTCACTGTCCTTCATATTTTTTTTTAAAATAATCACTAGTAATTTGTTTTTGTTAAGTTGTGGGCTAGCTGGCACTCTGATCTCCAGAAAAACCTCTTTCTTGCTTTTAGAACAGTCTCTAAAGGCAGAGACAGCCCCTGCAGGTGTCCCTGTGTCCCCATCAGTTACTACATTGGCAGTCAGGGTCAGGTGTTCTGATATCACAGACTCCTTCTGGAAAGAACTTGGGCACCTGTGGGGCAGCGGAAGCATCTTCAAATACGTCTCTAAGAAGAGAATAGTGATTTTTAATTTTTATTGATTTGTCTTGGGTATGGGATTTTACTTTATTCCTGTGACTAATTCAAAGTTATTGAATTTATTCTATCTTAAGAAGCTCTTATCAATAAATGACAACTTGATTCTCTTCTCATCCTGTTAGAAAAGGGGGAAGGGAGGTCAATGAACTAGAAGACTCCCTGTCATGGTCAGAATAACTGTTGTGTTGGCTGCAGTCTCTCACTCTTTCCGCACCTTATTTTCCCTTCCCGCCTCTGGACCAGGCTGCTCTTCCTGCCCCCCGAGTTGAGCTGCTTCTTAATTCAGTTGTTTTTAACTGCTGTGCTTTGGTCATTTTTATTTTTTTTCTGGTGAATAATATATGTTTTACCTGCATACTTTACTGAAAAGAGATTATTTGAAGACTCAATGTGTTTCTGTTTCCTCAAGTTAGCTTCCTGAAAGGACTTCGGAAAGTGGGGTGGGAATTTCCCCATGCTTACTCATGCTGTCTAAACTGAAATAGCAAAGAGCTTACTGAGTCTATTACCATAAAAAATTATGTCTTTGGGTTTTGGTTTCTAATGTCTTTTGGTTTTTTCTCTTCTGTAATTCCTTCATCCATGATCAAAAGATGCTTCACATTCACAGTCTTTATGTTTTTAATTGGAGGATAATTGCTTTACAATATTTTGTTGGTTTCTGCCATATATTAACGTGAATCAACCATAGGTGTGTGTATGTCCCCTCCCTCTTGAACCTCCCTCCCACCTCCCACCCCATGCTTCACAATCTTTAAAGCTGCTAATTAAATATTAGCCCTTTTCCTCCCATTAAGTAACCCTCCCTCAAATTTGACATTATTGTGTAGACAGAATGAAATTTCCACTGGTCTGATTTGGAAATGCACCTGGCTCATCACCTAACCCACTGTCTCCAGAATCAAAATTAACTGTCAAAAAAGTTTTTTAAATTGATAAGCATGTCCAGGTAAACCAAGAATGCAACTGCCTTACCTTGCATGGGAAACTGCTAGAAGGGAATTTGAGTAGATTATTTGTCTTGTCCTTTTCTGATCTTAATGAATCTAGTATAGCAAGTAGGATTGAATTATACTCACACTTGGAATAAAATGATAAGGAAAAGTTGCAAATTGCCTGGTGATAGCTACAACCCTTGTTGTCGATTTTCAACCAGGGCATGTTAATGCCAGTCTGTTATTGTAATGTTGTGTGCCTTACACTGCAAGATACCATCTTTGAGGTAGAACTTAAATCTTCTGTTTTACGAATTAAACTTCTCCAGATTGACTACTATGTGTTCTTGAAGAACAGAATTCAGAAATATACTTGTGCTTACCTGCTGTCTCCATTACCCTAGAAGTGATTGTCGACTGGTATGCAGACAAGCACCTTGCAAAACCCCTTAGCATGTCATTGGGAGGAAAGGTACAGTAAGAGTAATTGTCTCTTAACTCGTAACCTTACAGGCTGGACCCTGTCTTGTACCGCAAATGCCAGGGAGACGCATCGCGTCTTTGCCACACCCACGGTTGGAATGAGACCAGTGAACTTATGCCTCCCGGAGCTGTGTTTTCCTGCTTATACCGCCACGCCTACCGCACTGAGGAGCAGGGCAGGAGGGTATGCACTCGATACTGACTTCATTTCTTCCTGTTGGTCCTTTGTTTAGTTCGTTTGCTACAAACTGTTGTGATTCTTGTTCCTCCTAAGACAACTGTTAGTGTGTCTGGCGAGGAGGGTTACTTTATTACTTGAAGGTTCTTCATGCAGTGAGTATACATAGAGTTGTTCTACCAGCTTCTTCCCATCTGATTTTATGTTTTTAACAAAGTGAGAGGACATTTCCAATTTTTCTTTATGTTACCAAAATCTAAATAGACGAGTAGACAGATGCTGCTACCCTAACTTTATGTAGCTTTAAAGACCCATTATAAGCTCCTAGCCAAGACATAAAGGGCTGTTAGGCGTCTGCTCTTGGTGGCAGGACCCGTAATGCCTGTATTGATGAGGCCTCTCCAGCAGTGCACTAGGGGGCTGCAGCCTCTTCCCCCCACTCTTGGTATTCCTCTGCCCTTTGAGGCAGCAACAAGTGCTGCCTCTTGTTGGGATATCAGTGTATGCTTGGCAACATTTGCTGCCTGCTGGTCCCATACTGTTTATTCTCTCTTAAATCAGGACCAGCATTCTAGTCTACGTTCATATGGTAGTGGCACATTAATTTAGCTGAACAAAAAACTCTCTACCTTATCCAAACAAATCCAGTTCGCATTTTAATTGACATATGGCTTACAATATTATATTAGTTTCATGTGTCCAGTGTAGTGATTTGGTCCTAGCTCACTTTTATCAGGATCCTCTGAGAAAAGGAGAGTGTTTCATACAGTATTTTAGAAAATGCTGAATGTAGCATCACATTCCAAGAGGTAAAGGTGTTTAGTAGCCTCCTAGAACATTTACTTTCTCTTCTGGAAGAGATGAGATACAAAGTTTGGTTCAAATAACTATAAAGTTACATCAGTTTTCTGATGATAGATTTTCTATATCTCGTGTCATTTGGTTAGTATTTTGCTTCTTATTTCTCATACAGCTCTCACGGGAATGCCGAGCTGAAGTCCAGAGGATCCTCCACCAGCGTGCCATGGATGTTAAGTTGGATCCCGCCCTCCAAGACAAGTGCCTGATTGATCTGGGAAAGTGGTGCAGTGAAAAAACAGAGGCTGGACAGGTAGGTGGCGGAGCTGCCGGCGGCGTTACTGGGGACAATAGTGATGCTGTTCACGGTGACATTGTATGGAGGCTGCAAGCACCATAGGAGTCATCTCCAGCAGCTTCACAGACAGGCTGCGTTATGTTAGTCATTGTTCTGTCTATGAGAAGTCCTGAGGAAAAGGTTCTCTTTGGTCTCTGTAATTGTACTTCTCCTAAGCAGTTAGTTTGGTTTAATGTTATGGTTATTACATTTTATAACTGATTGTTTTCTCTCCTCGTGTTGCCTCTTAAAAAGCCTTAAGCCAAAGATATAGCCTGCCTTTAGCAAGCGTGTAAGATTTTGTTTGTAGGCATTTTGTGTACTGACGTGCTACTGGCTTCATTCCACTTTCCTTAAAGTTTCCTTTTTTTTAAACTCATTTTTAATTTATTTTATCTTGCCTTTTTTTTCCCTTTTATAAGGTACGTTAAGTCCTTTTGAGGGAAGGCAAGATATAAACATGTACACTGATATGTAAATACTGATATGCATGAATAGTGTATGTGCTTGCCCTACTGCAGATCTAAAAGAAATGTAGGAATGGAATTATATTTCCCACTTAGTAATTGATAACAGTTGATGTTCAGAGAAATGAAGTGTATTGACTTTCTTGTTCAGAGCTCATAACCCTAGCCAGGCATTTGTTGCATTTTATTATAACCTCTTTAGGAAAGTGTAGAAAAGGACTAGTCCCAAGAATCAGGTGCGTGCTATAAGTGGCTTGTTAGGATTTTGTGCCTAGTTAAAAAAAAAAGAAGATATGTAAGATATGTTACTGCATTCCAGCAAATTAAGTGGGAAGGTTGCTTATCTTTTATCTCAAGGTGAAGGAACCAATGAGGAGCAGCTGCTGGTTTAAAGCCCCATTAATACTAGAACGAGGCATGAACAGTTCCATTTGTACCACTCCAAAACACCCTCTGGGATTAAATTAATAAAAAGTCACATGTGCAGGAATTGGACATTTTTTAAAAGCAACATAATGCTTACTCAGATCTGTTGGCCTGGGAATATCGTTTTTGGCCGTCTGTTTCCTGGGCCTACTGTAGTTCTGTTGAGTTTATTGTTAGAAAATGCCATATAATTTAGCTTTTTGCTGCCTCCGTCTACTGAAGCAGGGATATGGTCATATGGATTCCCACAAAACAGTCTCCTTTCTTACCCTCTGTAAAGGAACGGTGAGAAAGCTGTACCACATTACAGCCCGTGACTGTGGAGCTAAACTTAGGAAGTGAGTTCACAAATGGGATTTTCCCCTTAGCCACTTATCTACTCCCAGAAGTTTTATGCATTTTCCTTTAGGGTCCCCCACCTCTCCACTCCCTTTCTGACTCTTGTATAATTCCTGCAGTCCTTCTCCTCCCTTTCCATTCTGATTCCAAAACAGATTCTTGCAGAATAGTCAGGAGGTTAAACTTGATCCTTTAACAGAGCCCTTTGCTGAGAAATAGCTGTTCATGTGATTTGGGAAAGTAGGCTAAATATAAAACTTAAAACCTCTAGGTTTAATAATAGACTGATGTTACAAGGTAGCTCCAGCTCAGTTTCCAAAGCCCAGGTAGGATGGCTTGTAGATACTCAAGCTCTAGTGTGCTCACCTGTTGTGCAGGTACCCTCAGAGGATTCTTTTATTCGGGCAAGGGTTAGAATCCCAGATTTGATTTGCAGGAGCTATTCATTCTCTACTGTGTTTTAGACCCTGTGTCCCCAGCCTGCTTTGCCCATAAAGAGTCTTAAAATATGCCATCTCTTTCACTGAATATTTTGTCCAGTGATTATCATGAAAATACCGATTAGCAGGGTGTTGACGGAATGGAGTGAAGGCCTGTAAGATCCTCAGACTCTGAGAACACCTGAACGTTGACTCTCTGTGGACTTACCAGTTTGACCTTCTGAGTGATTTGCATGGTTGCTGTACCCCTTTGACCCTCTTAATCACCCTGATACATCAGATCATTCATTATCTTTTCAACAATCCCAATTTGGGGAATCAAATAAAGCTTTAGCATTCTGTTCAGTGAAGTCATTTTAAAAAGAAAAGACCTTTGAAAAGGAAGGTATCTCATCTGGTATCTCATCTCCCCTTGATCACTGATATAATTAACAAATGCTAAGAGATTGCCTTTTTATTTGCAGGAGCTTGAATGCCTCCAGGATCATCTCGATGACTTAGCTGTGGAGTGCAGAGATATAGTCGGCAACCTCACTGAGTTAGAATCCGAGGTAAGCAGTTTGCAACTTGTGGAAGGAAAAGTGCCCTGTCAGCAGCCTTTGTTTCCTTCTTAGTTCTGCTGTTTCTAGACTCTTGAGAGAGCAGCTTCTCTGTAGAACAAAAGCAACTTTGTCAGATTGTCTGCTTGCTTTATCAAGAAGAGTATTGTGATGCTTCCTGAACCCCTTTCCTCATTTCTTCAGCATTTAGCCCGTTGATCTGCTTCATAAATCAGAATTAACACAGTGACTAGACCAGTATCAGTCACATTCAAGGCTAGCCCAAACACTCCTACTCTGTCATCCTTTAGCTGTTTCAGTTAGATCATTTGGTAATGTGTGTTCACTGAAATAAAAGCCTGGGATTTGCAGTTAAACATGGAAGATTGATTACATGTGTTTTTCTTTGTTCCATCCTAAAACCCACTAAAATACAAAAAGTGAGATTTAAAAAACCTTCTAAGCATAGGCATACTATTTCAAAATACAGAGATTATCATTGAAGGGGAGGCAGTTAAAAATGCTTAAGTTGTTTTGTAGGGTCTGACATCAGGGAAACGGGGAACTGCTGTTTTGTTTATTAGCCTTTTAGAACTATTTAAGTTGTCAGAATTTGCAATATGTAAAATTATATTTCTCAGGGTCTTTTTCTTCTCGCTTCTATTTTTCAAAAGCGTGGTGCCTTCTTTTATCTGCCGTCAGCTCCTGTCTCATCCTCACCGTCCTTTTGGGCTAATGAGGACGTTCTGGGGCGTGCCGCTCTTTAAAGGACAAGTTATTTCAGCAGCTGGCGCTGCGCAGCCGTTGCTTCCCTTGAAGGCGGTTAGCACGTGTTCCCAGGAGGTGGCGGTTTGTCGTCTGGGCTGATGACGGGGTGATCGATGCCAGTTACTCCTGTTTTCCTTTTGAACTCCTTGGCTCTGGGGAGAAACTCCAAAGGCTTTACCTACTCTAGCATTATTTGTAAATTCTTTTTTTCTCCCCACTGTTTTAATCCTGCCTTCCCTCTTGTTGAAGCACAAGGGGAATCTACCTCTGGAAAACTCGCCTTCCAAAGTGTCATGAAGGAACATTAGAGGAGGAGCATAGAACTCTGTTCTGTTCACGCTGAGGCTCTCTCACTGAAATGCTGGAAAAGTTTCCAAATATACTTACTGGGTTACTTACCTGTCAGATGATACTGATGCAGAGAAAGAAGTGGCTCCTTCCCCCACCCCTGGCTCTTTCTAAAGCAGAATTACTAATGTTTTAATTTTCTACAGGATATTCAAATAGAAGCCTTGCTGATGAGAGCCTGTGAGCCCATCATTCAGAACTTTTGCCACGTAAGTGATGTCTGGAGGAACATGGGTTAGAACCAATTTCACTGGGGCTCTGGCCCCCACATGTGTTGGACTCAAAATGCCCACATTGTTTCTGAGTGATAACCAACTTTAACAAGTTAAAGTTGAAAATGTAAACAACATCAGGTGGAGTCAGGAGGGGTCCACCATTCAGGGAAGCCCTATCTGCTGACCCCTCCTGGATGACCAGATAGGTGATTGCCAGCACTTGGCCAAGATGCCCTTGGAGGAAAGGGGAAAGGGGAACCTCATTAGCAAGACTGAGTTGCCTTCAATACACACAACCAAGATTTGTTAACAGTAGGGTGTCTTTCCCCTTTCAGCTATCTCCATCTACCTGATGTTGAGGGAATTCTATTACTTTATGACTCATTGAACTACCTAAATTGTGGGAGTAAAACATACTCAATGTTAGATGTTATCCCTAAGCCTACTGCCAGCTCCATATAAGGAAAGGAGTTAGAAGAACTGCATAGTACACGTTTTTATTAGAGCTTCATGCAGGGCAACTTGCTGTGTAAATTTTATTTCACTGAACATTGGTCCTTCATCCTTTCTCAGGCTTATTTGGACATAATTTCTGATGTGCCTTATTTGTAATGGCTCTAGAATCAGTCTCGTTTGCATTTTTTCATGGGCTGGGATGCAGAATTTGTTCAGGAATGGTTACAAATGAAGCGCTAAGTATGCATTGCCTTCCCCAGGATGTGGCAGATAACCAGATAGACTCTGGGGACCTGATGGAGTGTCTGATTCAGAACAAACACCAGAAGGATATGAACGAGAAGTGCGCCGTCGGTGTCACCCACTTCCAGCTGGTCAGTAGTGCCCGGCACGTCCTTCTTGTCTCCAACAATTAGGCTGTTGAACTTGTTCCCATTTCCTCTTTCAGGACATCAGAGCACCTCTTCAGTGAAAAATCATTTTTTCCAAATACTCGTTTAGTGCAGCAGCTCAGATGGGTATCATTATCCTAGGATCTAAGCCTTTCTTTCTTTTAAATCATGCTACCCAGGTCTGGCATTTGAATAAGAAGATTAAACCATAGTCTTCGTAGTTACCCCAGGCCTAAGTGAGATATTTCTAATAAAGCAAGCACATCCTTCCCAGGAGGATGAGATCTAGTCATCTTTGAAAAACTGACCTCTTCTTGGGGCACTTGCCTCCCCGGCTGCTTCCCCGAGTGGTTCTCAGGGTCTCTGGACTGTGGGCACTGGGAGATGGGGAAGAATAGACACACCCTGCCCTTGGTGACCTGGGTACGTTCTGGTGAGAGAAATGCAAAAAGACATTTACTGCTAAGTATATAGTTTCAGCTGAGTTTGTGAAGAAAAATAAAGCAGCATAATGCCTGCAGGGTGATGGAGAAAAAGGGACTTGAGAAGGAGGTGTTTGAATGGAAATGTTAAGGAAGTGAGGCATCATGCCGTGGGGAGACCTCGGGGGAGAGGCCCCACCTGTCTGTGACTGGAAGCCGGGATGCCTGGGAACAGAAGATCACGCTTCCCGGCATGCCGCTCAGCAGCAAGCCAGGGAGCCTGAGGGAGGCAGAGTGCCGGCGGGGAGGCAGGCTGCTGCAGAGAGCATATGAGCACAGTTACACGCAGCACTGTGGGTGAGGCCTTGTCACAGAGCTTCTGATTTTCTTTTCCATCCTCTTATTCAGGTGCAGATGAAGGATTTTCGATTCTCTTACAAGTTTAAAATGGCCTGCAAGGAGGACGTGTTGAAACTTTGCCCCAACATAAAGAAGAAGTATGTGGCTTTTAACTGATCTGTTCTGCCTCCCTGCGGTCCCTCTTGGCTACTGGACGAGTAGCTAAGATGTCAGGCGGCCGACTGCTGTCTGGGAGATTGACCTCCTGCACACCCCTTTGGTATCACGGCCAAACCCTGGGGTTGCCTAGACAAAGCCTCTCTATGGCAGCTGAGAGCCACACCTGGTGGTAGTTCTGAAATGGAGAGACTTTTAATTTTTCCATGTTCAAACCACCTAACTGCTGAAGCAGATACAGGTTTGTGTACTTAGATGAGCATGTTGCAGTGTGAATAGGAGGTTAGCTGATGTCCTTGGGCATCATCCCATTACATCATCTCTTCAAGGAAGCCACACGGGCCTTCCCTGAGTGAGAGAGTAGTAAAGAAACACACACTTATTCATCTGAGAACTAGGTGCTAATGAGGAGAACGATGAGCTTTGATGGCATGGCTTCCCGAATTCTTCCATGCTGCTCTTCGCAGAAGTGAATTTCTGGAACGTGTTTCCCCTCAGATAAACCGGGTTCCCATTTTGCTGAGGTTTCTGTCCTTTTCAGAGTGTGTTTTCACAGTGTAGCAGAGACACTGTCCAGAGTTGCGAGTGGAGTGGCATTCCTCTCTAGTAACATGTATTTGACAAAACAAGCGTTAAACTGTCCTTGCACACACATCCCCTCTATGGCCCCCCCGCCAGCCAGGGATGTTGTCAGCATTTGGGCTGGGGCCCAGTGTTTGTGACGTGTACAGTCAAATTGCTGCATTGAGCGCTCTGAAAACAGAGTGAGACGTAACAGGAAAGGCATTCAGAACATGGTAAAGGGGTACCTGGGCCCTGGAGGGCTGGTGTGGCCCTGCCCCAGCCCGGTTCTCGGCCTTCTTTTGTGTGACTCCAGCCTGGTTCAGGCCTCTTCTTTCTGCACAGGGTGGACGTGGTGATCTGCCTGAGCACCACCGTGCGCAATGACACTCTCCAGGAAGTCAAGGAACACAGGGTGTCCCTGAAGTGCCGCAAGCAGCTGCGGGTGGAGGAGCTGGAGATGGTAATGCCTGGGAGCACAGCCTCTGGTCCCAGGAACCACAGGGCAGAGTTTAGAGAGCTGGGTGAAGGGCGAGGGCAAATTGGAACGTTTTAGCCACAAGCGTGATGGTTAAGACTTAAAGCTGCGCCGTGCTGAAGTTTTACCAGAGGACAGCTTCTCATTTCCCTTTTGTTTTTTTTAACATGATTAAGTATTTTTTACCACACGTAACTGGAAGCCCAGCTGTAAGACAAGCTTTGAGCATGTGATGCCAATCATTGCATCAATAATGTCCTCAAGGGTTAAGGTCTCCCTCTCCACTCTGCTGTCCTTGGGCACCAGCTTCACCGTTAAAGCTGGCTTCCCTCATGGCTCACGACCGCTGCCTACAACACCTGGCCACCTGCTCCAGTATTCATTTCCAGCAGGAAAACAAAACAAGTGAAAACTGACCCTGCGTGAAACAGAGGCCCTCCTCTCCAATTGGATTGTGTAGTTTGAGATCTGTGCCCCGTCCCCCATCAGGGGAGGCACTCACTGATGGGCTTACTGATGATCAAGGTGACATGGGTGTTGGGAAGGCGCCCAGAGGGTACACTGTGAGAGGATACCTTCCACTTTATTTTTGAGGTGAGGCCCAAGCCATGTTAAGAGAGCTAAAAATATGTATTAATTTTATGTTTTGTATTTTGAATCGTATTTGTTTCACCTCAGTTCAGTTCAGTCGCTCAGTTGTGTACGACTCTTTGAGACCCCATGGACTGCAACACGCCAGGCCTCCCTGTCCATCACCAACTCCCAGAGCTTGTTTAAACTCATGTCCTTTGAGTTGGCGATGCCATCCAACCATCTCATCCTCTGTTGTCCCCTTCTCCTCCTGCCTTCAATCTTTCCCGGCATCAGGGTCTTTTCCAGTGAGTCAGTTCTTTGCATCAGGTGGCCAAAAGTATTGGAGTTTCAGCTTCAGCATCAGTCCTTCTAGTGACTATTCAGAACTGATTATCTTTCAGGACTGATTTCCTTGAGGCTTGACTGGTTTGATCTCCTTGCAGTCCAAGGGACTCTGGAGTCTTCTTGAGAAGACTCAGTCTAAGCAATAACTAGTAATGAACACCAGAGAATACCAGTATCCCCAAAGTTGCATGACCAGGTTTCCACATATAGAGGTAGTGATTCAGTGATAATTATGTTTTAAGTGGAACTGGCCTGCGTATCCTTTTATAATAGAAACTTTGGGTCCCTAGATGTCAACCTGGCTCTTTCAGTAAAATGACAAGAATAAAAGTAGAATCCTACTTCCATATAATGATTTTAGCTTTCAGAGTGGTTTCCACATCATACTACCTTATTTCATCTCACAGCAGTCCTGTGAAGGGGTCAGAGTAGAATGATAGCATTTCATTTTGCAAAGAAAGTCCAAGGCCATGAAGCTAGATAGTGGCCAACTGAAATCCAGTCTTCCTTCTCCCATTATTGCAGTGGCCTCTGCTGCCGCTTAACTGAATAGCAGTTACGGCCACCAGACAAGGTCCAGTCAACAAATGTGTAGAACATTTATCTCACCAGCGTAGAGTAAGCTCACTTTCCCATGCTGGCTCTCTCATACAGACAGAGGACATCCGCCTGGAACCAGATCTGTATGAAGCCTGCAAAGGTGACATCAAGAACCACTGTTCCACTGTGCAGTATGGAAATGCGCAGGTAACTTTTTGGTTTTTATTTTTTGATGGTAAAAGTAGTATGAAGGTATCTTTTTAATAATTTTCTGCTGGTGGTATAGGTCCCATCCTGTCCAGCCTGATCATCCCTTCTTAAGCCACACCAGGCTACTTTTTCCAAGCAGAGTACTTTTGCTCACCTTCATTCCTCTTTGCCACCGATTCATTCTCTTCCTTCCTTCTGGTTACCTTGTCCTCCCCCACCTTGTCTGCCTAGTAAACTCCCAGTGATCCTTCCAATGCCTCCTCCTGTCTATAGCTTTCCCAATACTCTGCACCTCCAAAGTTAGTTATTCTCTCATTTGATCCCGTTGCACAGAAGTTCTTAACTGGAGGTCACATAAGAACCACCATGGGAGGTTTTTTTGTTTTTCCCTCTAAATCACAGAACAGGGCCCTAGCCAGAATCATCAGGAATGAGATACAGTGAAGTGTTTTTGTTTTAATGTTCTTCTGATATCAGATCTACCTCTTCTAGTTCGTGGCATTGCCACAGTGCTTCAGCCTCGGAGATGATGGCTTCGTTGTCTTCTAGTATCTGCGTGAGCGATGCAAAGATCAATGTCAATCTGTTCTGTGTAGTTAATCTACCTCTGAGTTTTCTCTTTATCTTTAATGATCTGTAATTTCACTGTGCTATATTTAGATCTGGTTTTTGTTTTTATTATCTTTGTTGGCTCAGTCTCAGAATTCATGTCTTACTTCAGTTCAAGGAAATTCTCAGACATTGTTCTTTCAAAAATTGCCTTTCTTATCCTTGCTTCTGTAACTCCTGTTAGACACTTGGAGCTGTCCTCCATGTCCATTTTTCTTCCACGTTTTTCCTTCCTTGATCTCTCTATACTACACTTAGGTAGTTCTTCAGTTCTGTTTCCCAGGTTCATAATTTATCATTTTAGGCTTTCCGTTCTGCTCTTCAGAGAGACCACCAGTTGGATTTTGTCATTTCTTTTTTTCCTAATGTATGTATTTTAATAACATTTTAATAAAGAGCACTCACAGTTCCTTCTACCCATCCCTTTTGACATTATTCATTTTATAATGCATATGCCATGATCCCCCCCAATACATTGTTACTAGGCTGTTATCAGTTAGATCAGCTAAAAATAAGAAAAATCATTTTATTTTTTTCCTTCATTTTTTTTTCTTCCTTTCTTAATGTAGGTCCAAGGTTTTGACCTGTATGTTTTCCCTTCTGCCTAAAGAACTTCTTTTTTAACAGTTTTTTTTTTTTTTTTTGCAAGGTGCATGTATGGGTAATGAGTTGCCTCAGTTTTTGCTTGTGTGAAAAAGTCTGTCTTCATTTTTTTTTTCCCCCTGTCTTCATTTTTGAAGAACAGGTTTGCTGGATATAGAATTCTAGGTTGGTGGATTTTTTTTGTCTTACAGTACTTTATTTCACATCCATACTCTTCTATGCATAGTTTTGTTTCTTGTTTTGTTTGGTTTTTGGTTTTGTTTTTTAAGCCATGCCATGCACACAGCCTTTGGGATCTTAGTTTCTTGACCAGTAATTGAACCTGCACCCCCTGTGTGGGTAGTGTGGAGTCTAAACCTTTGGTCCACCAAAGAAGTCCCTGCATAGTTTCTGATGAGATGTCCATTGTAAATCTTACATCTGAATGTCAGTTTTGTAGAGCTGCCGAATTTCCACAAACTGGGTGCCTTAAAACAAATTTATTCTTTCACAGTTTTTGAGGCCTGATACCTGAAATCAAGGTGTTGACAGACCTGCTGTCTTTCCTGAGGCTCCCCAGCTGAAAGCTTCCTTGCCTTGTCTGTCTTCTGGTGGCTCCAGTTCTTGATTTGGGGCTGCATGTCCTTGACTTGGAGTCTCTGCCGCCATCCCTAACCCTCACTCTTCAGGGGCAAGGATTGGGTCTGGTTCATAGCTGGCATCTAATGCTCTATTCCCATATGATAAATGATGAGTTGAGCTGAACTTCCTGACTTGTGCCTACTGTCGAGTCAGTGTTATTGCTCCAGGGAAAGACAGAGAGCCTGATGTATGCTCCAAAAGAAATCTTACAAGAAACAACCCTGGAAGGGAGAAGAAACCAGGAATCTTGGAGAGAGTTTCCTTCCCCACAGACTTCCAGTGCAGCCTGCTCGTCATCCATCATTTTTATATATTTGGTTTGCCTCTAGCCCTGAGGTTGTAGATCTATAAATCTAATTCTCTTTTGTGAGGAAATCCTGATTCCTGTTACCTAGAAATGAGAAATGGAAGATGCCTGGATAGAAAAATGAGGGATGCACTAAGAA
This sequence comes from Muntiacus reevesi, assembly GCF_963930625.1. Lineage (NCBI taxonomy): Eukaryota > Metazoa > Chordata > Mammalia > Artiodactyla > Cervidae > Muntiacus > Muntiacus reevesi. The sequence continues at coordinate 215,674,524 of NC_089250.1, read as the reverse complement.
CTGAATGCTTCAGTCAGGAAATGTGGATTATCAATCCCTGATCCACCTCTTAACTTGTCCATAATTCTTATGCCCTAGATTATTGAATGTCTGAAAGAAAACAAGAAGCAGCTGAGCCCTCGTTGCCACCAGAAAGTGTTTAAGCTGCAGGAGACAGAGATGATGGACCCAGAACTAGACTATACACTCATGAGAGTCTGCAAGCAGATGATAAAGGTAAGGGATCTAAAACCAGGGTCACAGTAACAGTCGAACGAACTTCTTTACATTTCAGAATAAAATGCACATAATCTTTCAGTGTCAACCTGTTTTATATAGCTCAGGCCGTGGTTCTCGAACTCTGGCCCCTAGACCTGCAGCACCAGCACCACCTGGGAACTTAATCTCAGGCCCACCCTGACCTCTTGAGTCAGTCTCTGCAAGTGGTGGCTTCTGTTTTCATAAGCACCCATGGGTTCCAAGGCAGCTCCAGTTTGAGAACCTCTAAGCCACGATGACTGACCTCACTTTGACCTGAGACACAAGAAAATAGAGGCCCACTGAATATATGATGAGTTTTGAGGCGGTTGGTGGAGATCTACTGAGAAAGTCACCATCAAATGTCCTGATCATCTGTCTACCACCATCAGCAGCTTTTTTGTTCTACAAGTTCTTTTGGTTCTTTTACGTCTCCAGTGAACGTCCTCTGCAGCAGGGGTGACGAGATGTCATTCCTGGATCTGTGCATGCGTACAAAGAGATGAAAGTGCTAACCCATTATTTCAACTTCCCTTTAAAATAAAGTGATACTTCTCACCCTGTCAAACAGACTGTAAAGAAAATTGTGAAAGTAAGAAGTCTCTTTAGGTGGGTCTGGAAGAATTGAGCCCTCTCTAAAAATGGAAATGTCAGGCTGTGATTTGAGGGAGCTTTGTAAGATTTTTTGATGCCTTTTTAAAAAATCAATCAGCAACCTGCATCCCCATATTAAGACCAGTGGACCATAATTAACAGACTGTGGATTAGCAGATAGAGATGAGTTTATCACTAGTCAAAGTGAATCTCTGACTTCAAGGACACTAGCAAGTGTACAAGATCTGCTCCCACAGGATTTGGTAGGAGAATAGCCCCTGTAGTTAAAGGATGAACCAGAAAGGTCATTTCCCCACATCCCTGCTCACATTGTTTGGTGGGTCATTCCTGAGTCACCCACTGGAGTTGGGTGGATACGGTTTGAGGGCCACATGGTCACCTAGCACAGTATTACATTCATGCGTCAGCAATATGTAAGCTCATGAGATGCTGTGTAATGTAGCATAGCCATGTAAGTAGGGAATCAGTCCTGTACAAAATAAGAAACAGGAAGTAGAAAGAAATATAGAGAATAGATAAAAGGGATCTGGAGGCTCGGTGCTTATTCAGGCTTGCCGTTTCTCTTGTCCCAAGTGATACCTTTAGGTTCCGTCATAAGCTCCCTAGAAGATGTAAGAGTGATAAATATGGTGTCAACTGCCACATTTGGCAATTAACTACTTTTATAAAACTTTTTTTTTTTTGCAGAGATTCTGTCCAGAAGCAGATTCCAAAACTATGTTGCAGTGCTTGAAGCAAAATAAAAACAGTGAATTGATGGATCCCAAATGCAAACAGATGATTACCAAGCGCCAGATCACCCAGAACACAGGTGCCGTCTTGCTTTCCTGGTCCCACTGGTAGAGCTGGGGAGGCGCTTGCCTAATCAAACTAAAGGGGCTTTGGTGATTGTGACTGTTACGAGTCTGAATGTATAAGCAAAGTGACTTCTTCCCTGAAGAGTATCCAGAGGAACACAGAGTCATGGGGAAGAGGAAGCTGAAAACACAGGAAACCTGCCTTTACAGGGCATCCAAAACGAGTTAGGGCTAGAGTTGTTTGAAAAAGTCTGGAGGTTGAATAAAACCTCATGCACGTGGCAGGAGAATACATGGGTGATCTGTTTCAGAACAGAGAAATTTAACCTCGAAGTTGCAAGACCTTGTAACTTAATGGTCAAATTGAGTTGGATGTTCTCTTCTCAGTGTTTTCGAATACATATTATTATGGGGAAGGTTATTGATGTCTGCATGATTTTTGTGAGGACTGCTTAGAATGTTGGTCTCCATAGACCCTGCAGAGCTGCTGGGGAGTAGGATTCTCCACATCTGCCCTTCCACCACGTTATGTTGAGGATTTAAAATAGCGTTGTGAGGGAGTTGCCTGGGTGGCCTAGTGGTTAGGCTTCTCACTCTCACTCGTGCGGCCCAGGTTCAGTCCCTGGTCGGGAAACTAAGGTCCTCCAAGCCACCGGGAGATAAATAAAACAAATAAAAATAAATAAATAATGAAACAATGTAGTGAAGGAGCCCATTAAACATTTACTGGATAAAGAAATTAATGGTTTATTGATGGTCATTGACATAATATGCCTGCCCCCTTTGGGTAAGTGGATCTCAAAACATTTGTGAATCCAGGTGGATATTTTGTCATGTGCTTATTCCTTTCTTCTAGATTACCGCTTAAACCCCGTGCTAAGGAAAGCCTGCAAAGCCGACATCCCTAAATTCTGTCATGGAATCCTGACTAAGGCCAAGGATGATTCAGAGTTAGAAGGTCAAGTCATCTCTTGCCTCAAGCTGAGATATGCAGACCAGGTAAACTGCCCTGGGCTTTGCACAGAGGTGTACTTACAGGGCCTCCACTAGTTCTGACGGCATTTTCTTTGGAGGTCCTTGGCTTACTGCCACTTTGCCCAAGCCTTTTCTCACATCTTCCCCAAGCCAGGGCCCAAGTGGAAAACTGACATGTTCTAACAGGCTGACGTACTCTCCCTTGTCATGCGTAGCGCCTCTCTTCAGACTGTGAAGACCAGATCCGGATTATCATCCAGGAGTCTGCTCTGGATTACCGACTCGACCCCCAGCTCCAGCTGCACTGCTCGGACGAGGTAGGGTTTGGGTACAGAACCTGCTGTGAACAGAGCTGGTCAGGAGGGTTCTATTGGAGATAAAGAGTAAAGAACTTAACTCTTTCCCTTCGGCCCTGAATCCAGGATTCTTCTGGGCTCTCCGTTGTTTGAGCTCCTGGTTCTTTGTAACACTGAATTTGACTTGGCCTTAGTCCTCCTCCCACTGTTCAATTTTGATCCCATATTTCTCTATGGAACATGAGGTTTATTATATCTGTCTATGTCTTCTTTGGTCTTCCCTCTCCTTATTCCGGTGGTCAACCCAGAACACACCCAACACTTGCCAGAAAAATGGAAGTGCTCCTGTAATAAATACCTCTAATGAAGGGCCTGTTCTTGGAAGTTGACTTCCTAGCTAGAAAAGGCCATGTTGAGAACCTTGTTCACCATACATCAGTTTTATGGATATGAGTTTTAAAGGTATTTCAAAGAAGCTTACTCATGAAGCTATCCAAAAGTAGGCTAAATTTTTAATCTGCGCTGCAGGCTTTGTGTCAGGACCCCTTCGTTTCTGTTTCCAAGTTATGCAGCCTGGTTTACCCTGAAGCTCTGTGAATGTCAAGTGTTTGCTTTTAGGATTTTACTTGGCTATCTGACCTTCTTCTTGAGGAATCAGGCAGTAGTCTTTGTGACCAGTCCTGGGAAGTCTGACTCAGGCCTGGAGGTTGACAGCATGAAGATGGGTGTGTGGACGGGTTTTTCAGCTCTCTGCCAGTCCTTGTGGAGGAGGACAGAGCCCGGCATGCCATGTTGGGGGAGGGTGGTGAAAGCCACCAGCAACCCACTTGAGAGGCGCCCGGGCACGGCTGTGGGAGGACCGTGAGTCTGATGGTGCAGGGGCCCAGGAGCCCAGCGCGAGCCGGGCTGCCCTCTGCCCTGTGTGTGTCCCGCGCAGATCGCCAGTCTGTGTGCCGAAGAAGCAGCGGCCCAGGAGCAGACCGGCCAGGTGGAGGAGTGCCTCAAGGTCAACCTGCTCAAAATCAAGACAGAGGGCTGTAAGAAGGTAGCGACCGTCAGTCTCCATCTTCTCTCTCGCTTTCCTCTCCTCTTCCTCCTCTTCCTCTGAAAGCTGTAGACTGTACATCTCGGTGGTAAAACCGAAACCTGCCTTCCAAGAATTCTGTCCATTCCTCTTACCAAACTCATTTGGCTTTTGACCCTTAATTGCCTATAACTTAAATATTCTTATACGCCTACTAATTAGTTGTGAATATGTCTCGTCTCCATGACTAGACCAATGTTTAAGTGCTATGCCGAAGTAAAATGTCAATTCCAATATACCAATAAGGGTACTACATTCATAAAAGTCGATGAAACTAAAAATTTAGTTCATTTCAGAAACATCACATAAAAAATTTTATCAAAATATGATAGTTAACATACATTGTCTTATGAAATTGATAAGCAAAATTGTATATTTTGATCTTTTGTAAAAAGCTTTATCTTTTTGGAAAAGTGCTTCAGTAATATTGTTGAATCAGTGTGAATATTGTGTGCAAATATTTTCAACTGCTAAAAGTGTTTCTGATGGATTCCACATGGTCTGAAGAATGGTAGGAGTTGCTTGAGTGCTAAATCAGCGTATTTTCATGCAAACACTTCTTCATCAAATGATTTCATTTAACTTCAGGGAGGACTTTTTGAACAATACTTCTTTTTTTTTTTTTTTTTTTTTTGCTTTGCTTTTATTGGTGTTTTACAGTCTGTTGAGATCAAACTACTTTTTACATAAGAAAGTATTTCTGGACTGTCTATCTGCTGCAATTTCATCATTAATAACAGTGTCTGCAGAGTTGATTTCAGTTCTGTTTGTATTCCTGTTGGGAACATCTTTAAACTCATAAGAACTGTTCTCACAGTAGAAGTTAGGTGCTGTCAATTCTTTTTTTCCTTTTGAGGGTAATGTAGATAGAGTGAGACATTTTACAAATGTGCTCTTCTTTTGGGGAATTTTAATATAGCTTATGACTCTGATTTTCAGTCTTCACATTTACAGAGCTCTATAGAAACAAGAACTGCTTTAAATCAGTGTAAACACCAACAGTATTTAATAACATGGTATACCAGAATGTCAAAGCCCAGTTCTGATCTTAGTATTGCCCTGCTTTGCTTAGCCAACAGCTCTGCGTACACTCGGTCCCCTAGTTATATTTACTGAATTAAATTGGATGCTAACAATCTCTGTTCTTTGCATCCTCACCACATTGCCACCAATCTCTGAGTAGCCTCTGTTGGCTTAACCTTCCCTTCTTGACTTTGTACATGAAGTATTTACAGACAATAGATTTGCTGTGTGTCCTCTATAAAAGTGCTTTCTGTGATCTCCCCTGCCTTAGGAAGTGTTAAACATGCTGAAGGAAAGCAAAGCAGACATCTTCGTGGACCCGGTTCTTCATACAGCTTGTGCCCTGGACATCAAACACCACTGTGCGGCCATCACCCCTGGCCGAGGGCGTCGTAAGTTGCTGTGTTCACTCTGGCCCTTTCTGAGCTGTCTTGGGAGGAGCATCAGTTACAGTTACAGCGACTCTGTTCTGTAGCTGCAGCTAAACCATAGACAGCACCCTTGGGGGCCTGGTTGATGCTTTGTGAAAAGTGAGTTTAGGAGTGATCCTGCAGGTATACAGTGACACAACCCTGACTAAAGGTAAAAATTCGACAAAAGAAAGTTGAGTTACTTACCAGGGAGGCAAAAGTTAAAGCATCATCACGGCCCTCTTCCCTGCCTGGTCCAGCAAATGGCTCCGACAGCTGCCTCAGTGGCTCCGAGGTCAGGCCCTGTGTGAGGTGGAACCTGGGCAAGGGTATGGCTGTTTCGACCCTCATATGTCCTCTGAGAATCAAGAGGTTTTAAGAGAGAGTCCGGAGAGCCAATCTTAGACGTTCTTCTCCATGTGAGCTCTTAGGTTAGGTGTCCTTGAAGGGATTTCACTTTGGGTAGCCTCCGGATCTGAATTCCGTGGTGTTAGGGACCCTTCTCTCCAGCCTTACTGAAATCTTTGTTCCGTACAGCCTCAGACTCTTCCTACCCCTTTCCTTGCACAGAAATGTCCTGCCTTATGGAGGCCCTGGAGGATAAGCGGGTGAGGTTACAACCAGAGTGCAAAAAACGTCTGAATGACCGGATTGAAATGTGGAGTTACGCAGCAAAGGTAACGAACCTCGAGAATCTCCTGAAATGCCATCTTCTCTGAGCTGCTTCACTGACGCCCTTGTCCTTGTCATGAGTCAGTGTGTTTGCAAACATCTCCCGGTGCACCTGTGGCACTCCTGGGGTCTGTGGGCCTGGAGCCGTCATCTCCAGATGGGACCGCTGAGACACGCGTTGATCTCTTCATTCCTCGTCGGTTTCTGCTTCCGAGACGTTGAGGATTGCTTCTCTGACCCCACTGCTTGCTTTCTGTTGGCACGTGTTGGTGCTCAGATCACTTCGATCTGAAGACCCTCGTGCCACTCTCAGTACATGGATGGGTGCAGAAGGTGCCCAGACCTCTCTGGTCTGGACCCTCTTGGGTACCCAGGCTAAGCTGAGACCCAGCAGAACAGATCTGTGCACACCTGGGGAACCATTAGGCCCTGATTCTGCCAGAGCAGGCGGCCACGGAGGTCCACTGGAGAAAGCACTGAGCGTGAATGCTGGTCAGACTCTCAGTGGCCACAACTGGGAGGTGGTTTGAGTATGTTCAGTCAGCATAAGTCATGTCCGCAAGGTGTTTTTGGTGGGGGAGGGGATGCTGATGGTGAGTGGAAACAGGTCAAGACAGAGTTAGCGTCCACCACAACCTCAGCTTTCCTGTTTTTAAAAAGGCAGCAGCGTGCGAAGAAAATAAAATATTTAAGGACTGTGTCCTTGTGCAAATCAGTTGGCCCCTTGCCACCCCTTGGGCTGCTGGGTCTTCCCCTGTGATGTGGGAGTCATGAAATCCACATGCCCGGACTCATGTGAGGACTAAATGATTGACGCGTGTTGAGCCCTTTGCCACACGCGTGGTTAGGTCCTCTGTGTGAGGGCTGTTAATACACGGGTGACAGTGGTCGCTCTGCTGACTTCTGAGAGTCCGCCTCCTCTTTGTATTTGTCTGCATTTTCTAATCTTGTGCAGCAGCCGTATATAGCACTATGATCAGGAAAAACCAGTTGTAGCTCTGTGTTTGACTGTTTTGCCCCTCACTTTCCTCTCCCCCCAAAAGAAGTGACCCAAGTTACGGCAGGAACCGAAGAGGCAGTTTCGAGTGAGCACCGCCCCAGCCCACATCTCCCTGAGGGCGATGCCACCATCTGTTTTCCAGGTAGCCCCGGCAGATGGCTTCTCTGACCTCGCTATGCAAGTGATGACCTCCCCGTCCAAGAACTACATCCTGTCTGTGATCAGCGGGAGCATCTGCATATTGTTCCTGATCGGCCTGATGTGTGGACGCATCACCAAGCGCGTGACACGAGAGCTCAAGGACAGGTAGAGGTGCCTGGAGCCCCAGAGGAACTACCCGTCTGGCGCCCCGTTTGTACAGCCCTCCTGTATAGCACACCCCCTCACCTCGCCCTCCTGCGCGGTGGCCCCAACACTCACGGTAGAGCAGCGTGCCCACCGCCTCGTCCGCCGCAGACTCCTCCCGCGCCCACGGTGTCCTCCTCCTCGACCACTCGTGCAGCAGCCGGCCGCTTTGGGGATCGCCTCTGTCGGCAGACTCGGGCTTCCCTGTCCAGAGACAAGTCTCTCATCCCGATGGACCTACCAGTACTTCCGGAACCAACTCACCTGACCTGCAACTCAGCTGAATTTTTTTTTTTTAAAAAACACCAAAAAAGAAATTTTTAAAGAAAGAAAAAAAAATGTATATAGGAACACATCTCCTCCAGGCTTGATTTGAGCGATGGGGCTCTCTCTTCTGTGTGGCGGTGTACAAGGAAGGCAGGACGCTAGAGGGGAGACACACCACCCAGCACACAGTAACCAGGATGTCTGGGCTGACCTCTCAGAAGCACCTTTGGCCCCATCAGGGCCATGGACTTCACCAAGTAGCGGGAAGTGACTGACCAGCCCACTCTGGGTCTTGTTTTCTTCTGCTGAAACAGTGATGCCTTCCGATTCCTACCCAAGCAGAGCCACTGCGGGTCAGGACCGACGGCCACGCGTCGCTCTGCCATCTCCTCGCATTGGTGGGCCCCCGAGGCTGAGGGCAGATGGGTTGGAGCGGGGCCCAGGGGTGTGAGCTCGTCTGTCCGCTGCTCCGCAGCAGTGGCTGGGCCCTGGGGCCTGCCTTCCAGACCTGCGCAAGGCTCATCAGTGTTTGGACTGACCCTGCTCGGGTGGCAGTGCGTCCCCAAGTCCTCTGCTGCCAGGGGAACCCGTGACCCGGGGGGAGGGGGTCAGGTTAGGAAGCAGGGTCGGGGCGGGATCTGCTCACTTTGGTTCATGTTTCAGGCAACAGTGCAGGCCAGAGACAGTGGCTTCTGAAGATGTAGCCTGGTCTCAGAGAGGGATGGCAGTCCCACCTGACCTTCGCACAGGCTCAGGGCCACCTTCCCAGACAAGCTCCTTCATGCCTCTTCATGCGGAGGGCGTGGAGCATGATTCCAGTAAAAGATGGAGGCTTTTTCTCCGTTTCTCCTTTCTGTCCATTGACTGCATACCCCCACGGTAGTAGGGATTGGCTAAATGTTGTACTCAGATGATTCATCAGTCTTTGCTGAGTCTGAGCTTTGTGGAAACAATATTCTTGAGCATCCCTCGGCCCTCCAGTGTAGAGATAACAGGCTTGGAGTATCAAAAGGGAGGCACGCCGGCATCACAGTTCCGCCTCGGGTACCTGGGCTTGAGTTTGGGGCACGGAATCCAGTGGCTGCACAAGAGGGCAGCGTGTACAGTAGGAGATATATTTATATAATATATATTTTATTAACCTGTTAGACGTCCACAAAGTATTATAAATCACGTGCCTAAAACTGTCCACATAGACCATGCACCCTGCCTGGCCCCGCCCCGCCTCACCACTGCCCACACACGCTGTGGGCCCACCCCCCTCTGTCTTCCCCGGATGTGTTCAGGACAGATGGGTCCGCTGGTCCCAGTGACTCCTTGTCTCACCCTGACTGACATGTATTTGAATACTGTGGTTTGCTTCTTTCTTTCTCCTTTTTGCTACCCTTCCTGGAGGCAGTGGGTTCCAGACGCCAGCTGCAGATGCCCCCTGCCTAGGCACCACCAGTCACCAAGGGCGGTTCCAAGCTGCCGGGCCCCCTCAGTCCTCTCTTAAGGTCTTCCTGATTCTCAGCAGCTGTCCTGTGGGTCTTCTGTCTCATCACACTTGAACCTCGTGGAGTTGGAGCACCACCCCTCCTTCCACCCCTGTTGCGCTGAGAGCGAGGAGCGGGGTGGTCACATGCACACAGGCCCCCACTGATGTGTGTGACGTGCTTCACAGGATAGAAGGACTTCCCATCTGATGGGGGGCTTCCATTCTCCATCTCTGCTGTCTCCCTCCCCACGTGTGTAAAACATTGCCACAGCTTACTGCGTCTTGATGCTTTTCTTCTTTCTGGACTGAGAGATGATCTCAGCTGTCTGCAGCGGATTTGGAAGTGTCAAAAAGAGTTTGATTCTTGAAACGTTCGTCACCTTGAGAAATGATCTGGATAGATAGAAGGGATAACTACCAGTATCTGATCGCTTGTTGCCAGAAGGCATTTCACCATCCGACTTGGAGTAGTTTCCTATGACTGAGCAGTTTCATACATCCATGAGAAACCACGGCCCAGCTGCATCCATTCTGTACCTCGTTCGGTGTGATAGAAACAGGCTCTGAGCCACCTCTGGTCCCTGGCTTCATAGGTCACTCTTGGGTAAATCAGCTAGGCAAGAACTGGGCAAGAAGAAACCATGGCCCTAGTCGGGGAGCTGATGACCCTCATGCTCTCTCATCTCCTGATGTCTAGCCCGTCCAGGAACAGTTACATCAGCAGTGGGTATGGTTTTGGGTCAAGGCCAAGGGTCCATGCCCTTGCTGCAGATTACAGTAGCCAGGGCACTCATCAGGCCTTGTCCACTCACTCGTGTCTCAGAGATGCCGACTCACTATCTCCACAGCAGTTCAGAGGGGCCGGGAGGTCAGTTCTCTGGACTGGCGGCCCTGCAGCGCAGGAAGTCAGAAATCCGAGCAGAACGCCCAGGACGAGGCCAACTGCTCCCCCTCACGGAGCTGCTCACACAGAAGGCGGCTGTGGGGTGAGGTCTCACCCTGCGTGCCCCTGGCCTTCCTCCACTGTTGCTGCTATCCCAAGAGAAGTCACTAGCAAGATGCTCTGAGACAGGCTGGGTTCACTCCAGCAGAAAAGACCCCCTCCTTAGCGTTCCCTCACACTCTGGTACCACCTACAGGCCCAGTTCTGTGACCCCATCAGCTTGTTCTGAGCCAGTGCATCCTTAAGAGGCAAGGGGAATTCTAGGATTGAGTCAGCAGGTGTTGACTGGTGTTCACTGCGGTCCTTGACTGTCTCACATCCTGTGCTCACTCTTCTCAGGGATCCTGGAGAAGGAGGGAGACTGCTTTCCTAGAAGGTGTGACAGGAAATTGCCATCAGATTTCATCTCTTGCCATTTCCTGAGGTCAGGTACCAAGAGGAACTCGTACTGAAGAGTTGCAGCCTCCGTTTAAATTTCATCAGACAGGGTGCTGACTTTCCTCCCCCTTCCCAGGAGAAGATTCACTCCTGTATGCACCACCCCCAGGCTTGTGGGACCACTTCTGTCCCAAAGATCCCCACTGGTGTGAGTTACCTATTGAAGGATTGGTTGCTTTGTGGGACCTCCTTTCTCAGCTGGTCGTAAGTTCCTCTGAGGAAAAAAACCTCTGCTTTTCCCATTTCTTTCCCTCCCCCACCAAAAAGTAAGTTCTCTCCACATATCGCTTATTCCATGCAAGCGCGTACAGGGAAGGAACCTGCAGTAGGGATCCTTAGAAGCCATCCAACATAGCCTGACTCATTCAAACTAAGTTTGGGCCGTAGAATAAAAAGAATAGGGTTTTTTGAATCATGTGCATTTTGGTGTGTTTACTTGTATTTCCAATTCTTAGGAATTTGAAAAATCTCAAAACTCCTTTTATTTATTCTCACCATTTGGACAGCACCTAAGTAGTTTTATAAAACGCATAATTCTGGTGCCCCGAGTTTCCCATGGGTCTTTGGGGACACGCCTCTCCTGAATTGCCACTCCCCCACTGGTCTTCAGTTCCCAGAGGATCAGGGGCCGGAGCTGATGTTCTGATCAGTGGGTCTCTCTCTCTCATCTTTGCTTGGTTATCTCTCCAGCTAAACTCCCCTCGGTCCTCCTCTCCTCCAGCATCACATGTCAGGCAGGGCAGTCGAGTTCAAGGCCCAATCCCCCTTCATGCCCAGACCTCAGACAAAAGATAAGTCATTAGCAAACCCAGTCTGACTCTTCAGAGTGATGGGCCCCTCCACGTCATCTAGTGATATCACCGAGGAGACCCAAGGGCTGTTGGTCACCTGAAGCACAGAGGTGGGACTGTCTGCTCGTGCGGATGGGGACAGGATCCTGGTGGTGGTCTCCCCCGTCCTCCTTCCCAAGATCCACCACAGCACACAGGTAGGGGTGTGGGCAGCCATGCGGCGGAGAAGTCTCCCTGGGCAAGGAGGGAATTCAGACAGTGCCTCTATATTCTGTTTTGCCTTCCCCCCAACACAGAGTTGACACCTGGACCCCAGAGCCCAACAGGCCCTGTGCCACACACGCTTGATGGTTTGAACAGGTTCCCTGGTCAGAGGGAGTGACTGACAGGAGGGCTGGCAGCCTGAGGCTTACTGAACGTCCTCTCCCCACGCAGTGTTTCCGGGTCAATCCAGGCTGGAAGACAGACTGTCCAGCAAATGCTGTGTGAGATCTTAGTCCTTTAACTTTTTTTTTTTTTTTAAGAAAGAAGGAAAAAAAGAAAAGTAAAATTAACAAGCCTCTTTTGTAAATGGTTTTTCTTTCTATGTATAAAATCCTGGCAGTTCCTTGTTTTTACATGTTCATGCTGTGTAATTTTGAGATGTTACTGAGATTCTGAACATAATGTGCATTTTTTTTTCTGTACAGATGAAATGGGAGAATTTAATAAAGAGTTTGCAGGTTTTTACTTGTTAAATCTTCTCTGTGGTGACTGGGAGGACCCTCCTCAAACACCTGCTATGCTGGTAGAAGTCTCCAGAGTGGTGAGCACTGGCTGTGAACTTGCCACTGATGCTCAGAAACTTACTGTTCGAACATCCCTGTCCTTGGTTACTTAGGTCAAGCAGAGTAGGACCATAGGCCTTTCATAGGAGAGGTGGAAGCCAGATGTCGGGTTTTCTGACCCTCAGTCTCGTGTGTCCAGAATTACTCATTCTGCTGATGTGCTTAAGCCATGTCACGAGGCTTCTTCCTCAGGGAACACATGCCTGGACCTTCTTGCACATAAAGCACAGGATGGCACCTGGTGTCTGGCGGCTGCCTTCCCGCTCAGGCCCAGAGCTCGGCCACGTTCGCTTTCCGGGCGCTGCTGTGTCCACGCTCAGGCAGTGGTCATCTCCCCGTTCCAGTCCTGGGGTCAGTGACCTCACGGGCACCTTTCCCACGTCTGGTCGTTACCTCCTGTGCTCTCAGCAATGCTGATTTGCATCTAGGTGTTAAAAATAAGTAACAGCTTAAAGAACTGCAGATAGCAAAGGTTTCTTGAAGTAGTAATGGCTGTACCAGTATTCGAGTAATGAAATGGGTCATTCAGTTCCAAAGGTGGGGTAACCTGGAACCCAGGGTTTCTTCTCGGGACTCCTCAAGTCCATTTTCAGCAACTGTTGTTTAGGAGATGGTGGGTCTGAGTGTAGAGTGGAGGTGGGAGAGGGTGAAGGGTAGAAGCAAGGACAGAGGGGTTGCAGAGGCATTTTGAGCCCCAGCTGTGACTGGTGGCTCAGACGGTAAAGCGTCTGCCTACAGTGCAGGAAACCTGGGTTCAATCCCTGGGTTGGGAAGATCTCCTGGAGAAAGAAATGGCAACCGACTCCAGTACTCTTGCCTGGAGAATCCCATGGATGGAGGAGCCTGGTAGGCTACAGTCCTTGGGGTCGCAGAGTCGGACACGACTGAGCGGCTTCACTTCACTTGTGACTGTTCCTCTGTCCAGGGGGCTCTGGGCAGCCATCACCCCTGAACGAGTGTCCTGGAGGGCCCCAGGCTTTGTGTGAGTGGGGTACTGAGCTGTGGTTTAGGCTCCTTGTCACGTATCCCCACAGGGTAGAACCCCATGGACAGAGGAGCCTGACGGGCTATGATCCATGGGGTCACAAAGAGTTGGATGCGACTTAGCACGTGCAGCACCCACATTTTTTGTGTGTGGTTTTTCGGGTAAAAGCTCCTTGGCCAACTTCAATGCTCAGAGGCATTTAGCTTCTATTCTCAAAAGGAGCTAAGACCAAAAGGGTCTTAGCCAGAAAGGGACACTTAGACCATCCAGCTCTCTCACCTGGATGAAAAAGTGAAGCACAGAGGTGGGGAGGCAACTTCTCAGACAGCTGATTAGCGGCAAAATGAGCGCCCCTGCCATGGGTTTTTTCTCTGACCAGGCACACAGGCTTTGGGACCTGTGTGACCAAGTAAGACCCCAGCCCTCGTCCAGCTCTGGGCACGAGCCACTGGCCTGACCCCAAGAGTCTGCCCAACCAACAGACCTCCAGTGGGGGCTTCTGACCTTGGTCCTTGTTCCCACCTCCGTTGCCCAAAACAGCCTGTAGCACAGCAGTGTCTTCTCAAATTACTTGTTAAATACAGAGAGAAAAAAATAATTTACAGTGGAGAAAATGCCACCAAACCATGTGATCCACATTAACATCAAGAATGGAACAGATGGACATTTCATGCCTCCTGTACTGAGAACACAACATCCTTTCTGCAGTCTTGTCAAAAGTGCAGAGCCTGAATCTCTCATGATTAAACACTGGACAAACCCATACCAAGCCATGTTCTACAAAATTACTGCCCTTCACTCAGTCATGAAAGATAAAGACTAAGGAACTGTTCCAAATTAAAGGAGACTAAGGAGAGACTTAATAACTAAGCACAGTGTGTAATCCTGGACCAGAAAAAACATTTACCCAACACACACTTTCTGAGAGAAGCTTTTTGGAGAATTGGGTCTCTAGGTTTTTAAGGCTGTCTCTCTACTACTGAGACCAGGGGCCCAACAGCAGTTCTTACTTTGTAATAATTTGAAACAACCAATAAAGACACCTTGAACATGAAAAAAATTTTTTTCTGACCTTCATATTGTTTACACTAAGACTGATGACTGACCGCTCATAAACGATGGAAATCGGAAGACAGTGAAAAGACTTATTTAAAGTCCTGGGGTCTTAAAAACTTCCATCATAGAATTTTTTTTACCTAATGAAAATAACCTTTAAAGTAAAGATGTTCTCAGATAAACAAAAGCTGAGAGAATTTATCGCTATGAGACTTGCATGAAAGGAATCCTACATAGAAGAATAAGTGTTCCAAAAGGTAAATATGTACTTGAATATAATTAAATATTTAAATAAATCTTATATTAATTTTAATTAGATAAATTTTAAATTAAAAATAAGTTTAAAAATTTCAAACTTAAAAATATATGAACGTTGTTTGTACAAAGCTATGGAAATGACTTTAAAATATCTGCCCTATTTCATAGATGAAGAAACTGGGTCTCAGAGCAGAATAACTTTCTCGCCCAAGATCACGCAGCCAGCCAGAGGCGGAGTTGGAGCTGGGATTAGAACCTGGGTCTGCCTTTCCCTGCACTATCTGGTTTCTGGGTAAGCACGGAGTGTGGTCAGGCTGCCTCATGGGTGGGAGGAGCTTCCTGAAATGGCCTTCATGGGGAGAAGGTGGCCCTCGCTCACGCCTCCTAGACTCCTGAAGGCGAGGTGTCTCCTCCAGGGATCTGAGTGGGTGTCGGGGCCTCCTGACGCTCCCACTGCCACCTAGCAGGCAGGGCCCCGCTTGTTGGGCAGCAGCTGTATCCAGGACTGAACAGAGCAGGCCCCTTCAGAGGTTCAGAGCCCCACTCCCAGTTCCACTAACTCATGGTCTCACTTGGGAAGTGGTCCCATGACGGGGTAGGGCTTTGGCACCCCCATCAGTTCAGTTCAGTTCAGTTGCTCAGTCTTGTCCGACTCTTTGCAACCCCATGAACCGCAGCACGCCAGGCCTCCCTGTCCATCACCAACTCCCGGAGGCCACCCAAACTCATGTGCATCTCGCTGGTGATACCATCCAACCATCTCATCCTCTGTCGTCCCCTTCTCCTCCTGCCCTCAATCTTTCCCAGCATCAGGGTCTTTTCCAGTGAGTCAGTTCTTCACATCACGTGGCCAAAGTACTGGAGTTTCAGCTTCAACATTAGTCCTTCCAGTGAATATTCAGGACTGATCTCCTTTAAGATGGACTGGTTGGATCTCCTTGCAGTCCAAGGAACTCTCAAGAGTCTTCTCCAACACCACGGTTCAAAAGCATCAATTCTTCGGCACTCAATTCTACTTTACTAGCGTGTGAGATGAGTACAATTGTGCAGTAGTTTGAGCATTCTTTGGCATTGCCTTTCTTTGGGATTGGGATGAAAACTGACCTTTTCCAGTTCTGTGGCCACTGCTGAATTTGGCACTCAATTATTCTTTATAGTCCAACTCTCACATCCGTACATGACCCCTGGAAAAACCATAGCCTTGACTAGACGGACCTTTGTTGGCAAAGTAATGTCTCTGCTTTATAATATGCTGTCTAGATTGGTCATAACTTTCCTTCCAAGCAGTAAGCGTATTTTAATTTCATGGCTGCAATTACCATCTGCAGTGATATTGGAGCCCAGAAAAATAAAGTCAGCCACTGTTTCCCCGTCTATTTGCCATGAAGTGATGGGACCAGGTGCCATGATCTTAGTTTTCTGAATATTGAGTTTTAAGCCAACTTTTTCACTTTCTTTCACCTTCATCAAGAGGCTCTTTAGTTCTTCTTCACTTTCTGCCATAAGGGTGGTGTCATCTACATATCTGAGGTTATTGATATTTCTCCCAGCAATCTTGATTTCAGCTTGCACTTCCTCCAGCCCAGCGTTTCTCATGATGTACTCTGCATATAAGTTAAATAAGCAGGGTGATAATATACAGCCTTGACATACTCCTTTTCCTACTTGAAACCAGTCTGTTGTTCCATGTCCAGTTATAACTGTTGCTTCCTGACCTGCATACAGGTTTCTCAGGAGGCAGGTCAGGTGGTCTGGTATTCCCATCTCTTTCAGAATTTTCCACAATTTCTTGTGATCCATACAGTCAAAGGTTTTGGCATAGTCAATAAAGCAGAAATAGATATTTTTCTGGAACTCTCTTGCTTTTTCGATGATCCAGCGGATGTTGGCAATTTGATCTCTGGTTCCTCTGCCTTTTCTAAATCCAGCTTGAACATCTGGAAGTTCATGGTTTACATATTGCTGAAGCCTGGGTTGGAGAATTTTAAGCATTACTTTACTAGCGTGTGAGATGAGTACAATTGTGCAGTAGTTTGAGCATTCTTTGGCATTGCCTTTCTTTGGGATTGGGATGAAAACTGACCTTTTCCAGTTCTGTGGCCACTGCTGAGTTTTCCAAATTTGCTGGCATATTGAGTGCAGCACTTTCACAGTATCATCTTTTAGGATTTGAAATAGCTCAACTGAAATTCCATCACCTCCACTAGCTTTGTTCATAGTGATGCTTCCTAAGGCTCACTTGACTTCACATTCCAGGATGTGAAGGATGGAATCCTTCATCCTTCCAGGATGTCTGGCTCTAGGTGAGTGATCATACTATCGTGATTATCTGGGTCGTGTACAGTTGTTCTTTTTTGTTCAGTTGTTATGTGTATTCTTGCCACCTCTTCTTAATATCTTCTGCTTCTGTTAGGTTCCTATCATTTCTGTCCTTTATTGAGCCCATCTTTGCATGAAATGTTCCCTTGGTATCTCTAATTTTCTTGAAGAGCTCTCTAGTCTTTCCCATTCACATAATTCCTATCAACTCCTGCCAAAACTGCTTCAAGGCCAGTCCTCAGATCCCTAGTTCTCGCGATGCCCTCACTGATTACCATGCAGACCCTCCACACTCAGAAAGTCCTCAGATACCCAGTTCCTGCTATGCCCTCACTGATTACCATGCAGACCCTCCACACTCAGAAAGTCCTCAGATACCCAGTTCCTGCTATGCCCTCACTGATTACCATGCAGACCTTCCACACTTGGGAAGTCCTCAGATCCCCAGTTCCTGCGATGCCCTCACTGATTACCATGCAAACCTTTCACACTTGGGAAGTCCTCAGATCCCCAGTTCCTGCGATGCCCTCACTGATTACCATGCAGACCTTCCACACTCGGGAAGTCCTCAGATCCCCAGCTCTCTATACCTTCACTGATTACTGTGCAGGCCTCCCGCACGTGACCAGTGGCTGCTGTCAGGGCTGCTTACTGACTGTGGCTATGCCACAGGTCCCTCCTTCTGACCCCTCATAAATTCAGCCTGAATGTTCCAGGGAGCAGCTAAACTCTAGAAAAGTCCACGGCTGTGGGGCAGGGGAGGGCCAGTGTCATGGGGCCTGGCCCCACTAGTGTGCACGTGAGGAACGTGGGTGGGGAGGGGCACTGGTACATGGAGTCAGCCAGGCACAGGCTCTCCCGGGCTCCCAATTGCCTTTCTCCCTAAAGATCTTCCTGAGCACCAGCCCTCTGCAGGGAGTTAGAGGACAAACAATGAATGAACGAATCAAAATCATTTCCTTTGAGCACTTCTGAAACACTCCTACTCCAGAGAAGGTGGACTGAGGGGCAGAGCACTAGATTCATGTCAAACAAAACTCAGGGAACCAAAGGTTATCCTCAAGAGAGTCTTGCAGCTCTCTCAGAGAGCCATGGTTTGTAGGCTCTGCAAGTACATCTCAGGCCCCTGCCCCACAGAAAACCATGCCTGGTGCCCGCAGAACACAATCCGCCTGCTCCCCGGGGGCAGAGACTGGCCTCTAGAGTTTTTTAAAGCAGCTTCATTGAGATTTAACTCACATTACCTTCAGTTCACTCCTTTAAGGTATGAAGTTGGGATTCTTTACCCAAGAATCCACCTGCCAGTACAGGAGATTGCAGGTTCGATCCCTGGGTCAGGAAGGTCCCCTGGAGGATGGCATGGCAATCCACTCCAACATTCTTGCCTGGAGAATTCCATGGACAGAGGAGCCTGGCAGGTTACAGTCCATGGGGTCACAAAGAGTCGGACACGACTGAAGTAACTGAGCATGCACACATGCAAGGTATAAGTCAGTGGTGTTTAGCACATTCACAGAGTTGGGTAATCATCACCACAACCGATTTTGAGAACATTTTCATCACCCCCAAAGTAAATCCCATATCCAGCAGCAGTCACCCCTCTTTCTCCCTAGTGTCCTGTCCCCGTCTCTTGCAGCTGTAAATCTACTTTCTGTCTTTATAGATCTGCCTGTTCTGGTCATTTGCCACAAATGGAATCATAGAATTTGCAGCCTTTATATCTGGCTTCTTTCACTTAATGTCTCAAAGTTCATCCATGTCACAGCTTGAACCCACACTTCATTGCTTTTTTATTGTTGGATAGTATTCCATTGTACGGATATCCTGTATTTCATCTGCTGATTGGGCGTCTATTGTTTCCACCTATTGACTATGCATCATAATATTGCTAGGAACATTAACGTGCAAGCTTTTGGCATCTATTTTTCAAAACATACTTACAGCAGCTCAGTTACCCAACAGGAGCCACTGCCCCAGTCGCTGTTCTTGTCAGGGAAAGTAGTAAATCCCAAAAGCACTAAAGGAACCTGCATCCAGAAGAAGCCTGATGCGAGGGGCCCCTCTGGTTGCTGCTTCTAAGCAGCGAAGAGAGAGCTGGGAAGGGCTCGTGGCTCAGAGTGGAGAGTTTTCTGTAACTCTCACTCAGCTGTGGAGAAAAAGGAAAACTGTAATAGCAGTTTGTAGGTGGATCCCAGTGTCAGTTTGAACTTCAAAGAGCCTCCATCAGTACTGTCTCCTAGTTGTACAATCAAGATGTTGAAATGGTTGGGCCTCTCTTATCAGTTACTTCCTAGAGAGTATTCAGCTCTTCATCCTTGTATTCAGTGTGTTTCACTCAGCTCTAGTTGCATCTTTGAGGAAAGAAAACATGAGTCTCCTAACAGACAAACAGATCGCTAAGTAGAAGCGGGCTGGCGGGCAGACGTCCTGGGGCTCAGAGGATGAAGAGGACTGGAGGACCTGCTGGGCACTGGTGAGCAGGCGGAGGGAGGGGTGAGAGAGCCTTCTGGGGGATCGGGTCTTCCTCAGAAGGCTGGGTGTAGCCACTCAGCTCTTCCTGAGAAGAGACACAAGAAACAGCTAAGGAAAGAGTCTCCTCTACCTCTGACAGGAGGTTCTCAGGGTGGGGCTTCCCAGTGGGAGGCAAACAGGTTTTGCTCAGTTAAACACCATCAACAGAACTGTGCGCGTGTTCACAGGAGCGGCCGTGAAATGGTTCCATCACACTTTGAGGGGAAGGGAAGAGTTCCAAAAGGTGACTGATGGTAGGTGTGAACACCCAGCGCCATGCAGGGAAAAAGCTGTAAAGCACAGAAGCCAAGTTAGCCAAGATCACCGGAGGCCGGGGTGGAGCTGCTCCCAGGTCACCCATACCTGTGCAGCTCACTGAACGCAGACAAGCTCACTGGATTCCCAGGGCACCCCCTGAGCGAGTGAGTCTCCACCACGCCCACAGAGTTCGTAAGAAGTCCTAAGGCACTCATAGCGTCAGCCCCAGGGCCCCTAGGGACTCCCAGCAGCGCCCACCACAGGCATCAGGCTAATAGGCCTGGCACAGATCTCTGCTCTCAGACCGTGTCACCAGCCTCCGTGGTCATTTAGTTTGGCTCGTCACCCCCACTTCCCATAGCCTGAACCCTCTGGTGCCAGGCAGTGTGGTTCACTTTGCAAGAGTAAAAGTATCTGTGGCACAAAATGTTTCACAGATTTTGGGCCAAGTAGTCTATACACATTGTTTGAGTCTGCAAAAGCAAACAAAAATGTGTCATTGCCCACTTTACAAGCAAGTAATTGAAGGCTGCGATGATTAATTTTATGTGTCAACCTGGCTAGAAGATGGTGACCAGATGTTTGATCAAGCACCAGTCCAGACATTGTTGTAAAGGTATTTTCTGGATGTGAATAACAGTTTTATCAGTAGACTCTGAGTAAAGCAGATTACCCTCTGTACCTGGGTGGGCCTCATCCATTCAGTTGAAGACAGTTCCTGTGGAGGAAGAAGCAGTTGGGTCTCCACATTGCCTGGGAGCTGGAGGCCCCAACAGCAGCTGGTCCCTGGGTCTCCAACCTGCCCATCTGCCCTGCCGGCACCCCTCTCCTGTGAGTTACTTCAACATAAATATCTCCTGCTACGTACATACACATCCTGTTGGTTCTTTCTCTTTATATATAGTCTTTGTTGGTACTCCCACAGAGGCCCAGGGGAGGAAACACCTCAGAAGGTCATACGCCAAGGAGTGCTGGCATCCAGACCCAGGCCAGGTCAGCTCGAAGTTGTGCCCTTAACCAACCGGCACAGCTACTCTCTCAGCTCTGACTCTGAGGGGCTCACGTCAGATGATGCCCAGGATCCACCTGTCTGAGGGTCCCTGACTCTACAGAGCCTCTCCTGGTAAGAACAGCAGAGAGATGGTCCCACCCCTCTTTGGGAGGCAGCACCCCAAGAAGCCACTCCTCAGCCACTCTTGTGTTCTAGGGACCATGCTGCGTTATCACCTCTTGGGGGAGATTTTATTAGTCTGACGGGTTTCTGTCTAATCATGTAGTGCCCTCCGTATGAGGGGCTGGCTAAACCCAGGACACCCCATTTCGTAGGCCACAGCGCCACCTATGGTTTATATGAACAGAGCTTCTTTAAGAACTCGCTCAAGCCCTACATCACCCACAAAGCTTTACACAACTGCTACTTCTAGATACAAGGGAAGTTCCTGGAACTTCCAGGAACTGTCCTGATGTGTCTTTCAGCCTTCTTGATTCCAGTTCATTCTGACGATACGGGTTTAGATTCCCCAGGTGTTCCTAATGTACCACCACTGTCTCTACCACATTTCTTATCACTGACTTGAATATTTACTACTTCATGTAAATATTACATGTGAGGCCTGGTTTTCATTATCTGCAACATGAGAATATGCTTTTATAGGCCTCATTTTCCTCACAGGTGCAGGAATTCAGCCATGCCCAACCTTTTGGGCATCAGGGGCCAGTTTCATGGAAGACAGTTTTTTCACCAACTGGGGTAGGAGGGATGGTTTCTGGATGATTAAAGCACATCACAATGATTGTGTACTTTTATTTCTATTATTACATCAGCTCCACCTCAGATCATCAGGCTTTAGATCCCAGAGGTTGGGGACCCCTGCAACTCACACAGTTGTGATGAAGTTTCAACAAGGCAAGGCAGTTAGGGCACTGGTGCAGTGCCTGGCACAGGAGCCACCTGTAACATGACTCTGTCCTGCAGGGACTCTGTGAAACGGCAGGTGTTTAACTGCAAGACTGCAGCATGATTTATGGGTGGAGTTTGGTGTACTGAAGGCATTGGCTGCTTTGCTCCGTCCCCACAGGTGTGAACTGGAATGCATGCAGAGCCCCGGTTTCCACGCAGACATGGGCTCACAAGTACGTGGTGGACACGCACAGTACCAGGTTCTTACCGAGGAGTCACTGAAGGCTAGATGTCAAGTCTAGTGACAGCAACAGTAGTCTCAGGGGGAGGAGCGGGGCTTGTCCCCCAGCCATGTGCCCACTGCATGGAGAGTGACTCTGTAGAAGTTTGTGTGTCTTCCTTATCTCAGTTCCCAGATTCTCTTCTCCGCTTTGAAAATAGGACAGTGGTTTTATAAGCAACGTTTACTCCATTACCCAGTGTGACGGCTGGCCACAAGAAGCCATCCATTAAATAAAATTGCCTTGTGTGGTGAGATGCGCTTGAATCCAAAGAATGAGAACTGGCGAGTGTGGCCCCCAACGCAGCTGAGCCTGTGCCATTAGATCGCTGTCCATTCAGACATTTTTCCTGGACTTTGTGCCAAAAACAGTTCTAAGTGCCGAGAACACAGTCATGAATGAAATTTAGGTACCATGTGCAAGGGTTCAGTTCAGTTCAGTCACTCAGTCGTGTCTGACTCTTTGCATCCCCATGAATTGCAGCACGCCAGGCCTCCCTGTCCATCACCAACTCCTGGAGTTCACCCAAACCCATGTCCATCGAGTAAGTGATGCCATCCAACCATCTCATCTTCTGTCGTCCCCTTCTCCTCCTGCCCTCAATCTTTCCCAGCATCAGGGTCTTTTCCAATGAGTCAAATCTTCGCATGAGGTGGCCAAAGTATTGGAGTTTCAGCTTCAGCATCAGTCCTTCCAATGAACACCAAGGACTGATCTCCTTTAGGATGGACTGGTTGGATCTCCTTGCAGTCCAAGGGACTCTGAAGAATCTTCTCCAACACCACAGTTCAGAAACATCAATTCTTCCGTGCTCAGCTTTCTTCACAGTCCAACTCTCACATCCATACATGACCACTGGAAAAACCATAGCCTTGACTAGACGGACCTTTGTCGGCAAAGTAATGTCTCTGCTTTATAATATGCTGTCTAGTTTGGTCATAACTTTCCTTCTAAGGAGTAAGCGTATTTTAATTTCATGGCTGCAATTACCATCTGCAGTGATTTTGGAGTCCAGAAAAATAAAGTCAGCCACTGTTTCCACTGTTTCCCCATCTATTTGCCATGAAGTGATGGGACCAGATGCCATGATCTTTGTTTTCTGAATGTTGAGCTTTAAGCCAACTTTTTCAGTCTCCTCTTTCACCTTCATCAAGAGGTTCTTTAGTTCTTCTTCACTTTCTGCCATAAGGGTAGTATCATCTGCATATCTGAGGTTATTGATATTTCTCCCGGCAATCTTGATTCCAGCCTGTGCTTCATCCAGCCCAGCATTTCTCATGATGTACTCTGCATATAAGTTAAATAAGCAGGGTAACAATATGCAGCCTTGACGTACTCCTTTTCCTACTTGGAACCAGTTTGTTGTTCCATGTCCAGTTCTAACTGTGGCTTCCTGACCTGCATACAGGTTTCTCAAGAGGCAGGTCAGGTGGTCTGGTATTCCCATCTCTTTCAGAATTTTCCACAGTTTCTTGTGATCCACACAGTCAAAGGTTTTGGCATAGTCAATAAAGCAGAAATAGATATTTTTCTGGAACTCTCTTGCTTTTTCGATGATCCAGCAGATGTTGGCAATTTGATCTCTGGTTCCTCTGCCTTTTCTAAATCCAGCTTGAACATCTGGAAGTTCATGGTTTACATATTGCTGAAGCCTGGGTTGGAGAATTTTAAGCATTACTTTACTAGCGTGTGAGATGAGTACAATTGTGCGGAAGTTTGAGCATTCTTTGGCATTGCTTTTCTTTGGGACTGGAATGAAAACTAACCTTTGCAACTAGTTTGGAAAGACAGTCAACTCTGATCTACCATAGTGACACGTTCTATAAAGGAAAGAAAACAGGGTGATGTGATAGGAAGCGCGGAGAGGGAGTGGGTGGTGAGCTCCTCAGAGGATGGAGTGAATGATTCCTCTTCTGGTCCAAACTAGCAGGGAAGGTTCAAAGACAAAGATCCCACCCAGAGCTGAGATCTTATCCTGCCTCGGAGGTCGGACCGGTCCAGCGGACCGGATTCCCAATTTGCTCTGCTAGCGATTCCCCAAGAAGACTAGGGTGACTTCCAAAAAAGAAAGCGGCTGTCAGTCCAAGAGCCTTTACTCCCTGGACTAGAATGTCTTTGGGTGGCGGATCACACTTGAGCACTTGCCCCAATGAAAGCGAAAACACACACTCACTCACTCACTCACTCACTGTCCAGCAGGGCTGTCGCTGTCTCAGCCGTCTCAGCAGCATCTGCAGAAATCAATGGCCCGAAGATGGCAGAGGAATAGGATGGGGAGACCACTTTCTCCCCTACAAATTCATCAAAAGAACATTTGAACGCTGAGCAAGCTCCACAAAACAACTTCTGATCACTAGCAGAGGACATCAGGTGCCAGAAAAGCAGCCCATTGTCTTCAAAAGGAGGTAGAACAAAATATAAAAGATAAAAAGAGAGACAAAAGAGTTAGGGACAGAGACCTGTCTCGGGAAGGGAGTCTTAATAGAAGAAGTTTCCAAACACCAGGAAACCCTCTCACTGGCGGGTCTGGGGGAAGTTTTCGAATCTCAGAGGGCAACCTAACCAGGAGGGAAAATAAATAAAACCCACATGCCTAAAAGCAACTCCTAGCAGAAAAGTACCCCAGAGACTCACATCCACCACCACCAAGTGGGGGCTGAACGGAGAGGAGTGGGCAGCATTGCTTAGGGTGAGGGCTGGGCCCGAATGCCCTGAGGGCAATCGGAGGGAGCTAATGAGAGATAGCAACTTCAACTGTGGGATAGCGAGAGAGAGGGAGAGAGAGAGAGAGAGAGAGAGAGAGAGAGAGAGAGAGAGAGAGAAAATTAACCTGCAAACTGAACACACTGCCGGCCCATTCGCAGAACAAAGGAAGGACTGAGCAATTCCAGAGAAGAGCTAGCTGGCAGCGGACTGGCCCATCCCCCACTGGAGGCAGGAGGCAGGGGGGAGGGGAAAGGGGCAAACTCGGCCCCAGAGACGGCATCCCTACCAAACTGCAAACAGGCTTCCAGTTTCTAACCAAAGACTTCCTGAGATTCTGGATTGTTGACATCCGCCGGGAGGGTCACAGTTAGAGACCAGCTCCCCAGAACTGACACAAGGCACGCACAGAAACTGAGGCTGGGGCCGCGGAGGGGAGAAGGCGCACCGCACCGGGGAGAGTGCGCTCGTCAAGCTCCTGGCGGCCTGAGCTGCTCGGGCTGGGGAAGGCACAAAACGCAGGCCCAACCAAGTCTGTGCTTTTGTGGAGTACCCGAAAACTGGAACCGCACCCAACTCAGGGCCCACTCCCTGGAGAGCAGCCTGGAGCCTGAGCTGTGTAGACCGGGAAAGCACACATGCCATGAGCAGGGCAAGCCCAGTGTGGCCGGAACACTGCGAGTGCTCCCCACACACGCCAGTGACACTTGTCTGCAGTGCCCCTCCCTCCCCACAGCACGACTGAACAAGCGAACCTAAACAAGAGACCACCTCCGCCAACTTGTGTCAGGGCGGAAATTAGACACTGAAGAGACCTGCAAACAGAAGCCAAATAAGCAAAGGGAACCGCTTTAGAACTGACTGGTGCAACAGATTTAAATCCCTGTAGGTAACACCGAGTACACCGGAAGGAGCCTATAGATATCGAGAAGTGTAAGCTGGAACAAAGAACTATATGAAACTGAACCGAACCCACACTGCCCGCAACAGCTCCAGAGAAATTCCTAGATATATTTTTACTATTATTTTTTTATTAAAAAAACAAACACGTTTTTCTCTTTTTTCTTTTTTTAAAAGTCCTCTCTTACTCCTCTCTTACTCCTTAATTTTCATTTTCATAACCCACTATAACCTTGCAAAAAAAAAAAAAGACCCTATTTTTAAAGCGAACTTCATATATAGTTCTTAAATTTTTTCTTTTTGTTTTTAATATTGTATTTTTAAGAGTCTAACCTCTACTCTAGATTTTTAATCTTTGTTTTTCAGTATTTGATATCAATTTTGGACATTTAAGAATCCAACCTTCAGTACCCATTTTTACTCATGAGTGTGATTACTGGTTTGATCACTCTCTCCCCCTCTTGACTCTCCACTTTCTCCCCCAGATCACCTCTATTTCCTCCCTCCCCCTTCTCTTCTCAATCCAATTCTGTGAATCTCTGTGGGTGTTCTGGGCTACAGAGAACACTTAGGGAACAGAGTACTGTGTAGATCTGTCTCTCTCCTCTTGAGTCCCCCTTTTTCTCCTGCTCATCTCTATCTCCTTCCTCCCTCTCCTCTTCTTCATGTAACTCTATGAACCTCTCTGGGTGTCCCTCACTGTGGAGAATCTTTTCACCATTAACCTAGAAGTTTTATTATCAGTTCTGTATAGTTGGAGAAGTCTTGAGGCTACTGAAAGAATAAGACTGAAATCCAGAGGCAGGAGATTTAAGCCCCAAACCTGAGAACACCAGAGAACTCCTGACTACAGGGAACATTAAGTAATAAGAGATCATCCAAAAGCCTCCACGCCTACACTGAAACCAACCACCACCCAAGAGCCAAAAAGTTCCAGAGCAAGACATACCACACAAATTCTCCAGCAACACAGGAACAAAGTCCTGAGCGTCAACATACAGACTGCCCAAAGTCACACCAAACACATAGACCCACCTCAAAACTCACTACTGGACACTCCATTGCACTCCAGAGAGAAGAAATTCAGTTCCATGCACCAGAACACCGCCGAAAGCTTCCCTAACCAGGAAACCTTGACAAGCCAATCGTCCAACTCCACCCACTGGGAGAAACCTCCACAATAAAAAGGAACCATAGATCACCAGAATACAGAAAGGCCACCCCAGAAACAGCAATATAAACAAGATGAAAAGGCAGAGAAATACCCAGCAGGTATGCCCAGCAGAAATGCCCACCAAGCCAAACAAAAGAGGAGGAGATAGGGAGTCTACATGAAAAAGAATTTAGAATAATGATAATAAAAATGATCCAAAATCTTGAAAACAAAATGAAGTTACAGATAAATAGTCTGGAGACAAGGATTGAGAAGATGCAAGAAATGTTTAACAAGGACCTAGAAGAAATAAAAAAAGTCAATTAAAAATGAATAATGTAATAAATGAGATAAAAAAAAAAACACTCTAGAGGGAACCAATAGTAGAATAACAGAGGCAGAAGATAGGATAAGTGAGGTAGAAGATAAAATGGTGGAAATAAATGAAGCAGAGAGGAAAAAAGAAATGAGGACAACCTCAGGGACCTATGGGACAATGTGAAATGCCCCAACATTCAAATCATAGGAATCCCAGAAGAAGAAAACAAAAAGAAAGGCCATGAGAAAATACTTGAGGAGATAATAGCTGAAAACTTCCCTAAAATGGGGAAGGAAATAGTCACACAGGTCCAAGAAACCCAGAGAGTCCCAAACAGGATAAACCCAAGGTGAAACACCCCAAGACACATATTAATCAAATTTAAAAAGATCAAACACAAAGAACAAATACTAAAAGCAGCAAGGGAGAAACAACAAATAACACACAAGGGGATTCCCATAAGGATAATAGCTGATCTTTCAATAGAAACTCTTTAGACCAGAAGGGAATGACAGGACATACTTAAAGTAATGAAACAGAATAACCCACAACCCAGATTACTGTACCCAGCAAGGATCTCATTCAGATATGAAGGAGAATTGAAAAGCTTTACAGACAACCAAAAGCTGAGAGAATTCAGCACCACCAAACAAGCTCTTCAACAAATGCTAAAGGATCTTCTCTAGACAGGAAACACAGAAAGGGTGTATAAACTCAAACCCAAAACAACAAAATGGCAACGGGACCATACCTACCAATAATTACCTTAAATGTAAATGGGTTGAATGCCCCAACCAAAAGACAAAGACTGGCTGAATTTATACAAAAACAAGACCCCTATATATGCTATCTACAAGGACTCACCTCAAAACAAGGGACACATACAGACTGAAAGTGAAGGGCTGGAAAAAAATATTTCACGCAAACAGAGACCAAAAGACAGCAGGAGTCGCAATACTCATATCAGATAAAATAGACCTTAAAGGCTGTGCCAGAAAGATAAAGAACATTACAGCATACTAACACATATATATGGAATTTAGAAAGATGGTAATGATAGCCCTATGTGCAAAACAGAAAAAGAGACACAGAAGTACAGAACAGACTTTTGAACTCTGTGGGAGAAGGTAAGGGTGAGATGTTTCGAAAGAACAGCATGTATATTACCTATGGTGAAACAGATCACCAGTCCAGGTGGGATGCATGAGACAAGTGCTCGGGCCTGGTGCACTAGGATGACCCAGAGGAATCGGGTGGAGAGGGAGGTGGGAGGGGGGATTGGGATGGGGAATACGTGTAACTCTATGGCTGATTCATGTCAATGTATGACAAAACCCACTGAAATGTTGTGAAGTAATTAGCCTCCAACTAATAAAATAAATAAATAAATAAAGGCTGTGAAAAGAGACAAAGAAGGACACTATATAATGATCAAAGGATCAATCCAAGAAGAAGATGTAACAATTATAAATATATATTTATATTTATGCATTATACATATACGCAATATGTAAGGCAAATGCTAACGAGTATGAAAGGGGAAATTAACAATAACACAATAATAGTGGGAGACTTTAATACACCACTCACACCTATGGATAGATCAACTAAACAGAAAATTAACAGGGAAACACAAACTTTAAATGACACAATGAACCAGCTAAACCTAATTGATATCTATAGGACATTTCACCCCAAAACAATCAATTTCACCTTTTTCTCAAGTGCATACAGAACCTTCTCCAGAATAGATCACATCCTGGGCCATAAATCTAGCCTTGGTAAATTTAAAAAAATTGAAATCATTCCAGTCATCTTTTCTGACCACAATGCAGTAAGATTAGATGTCAATTACAGGAGAAAAACTTATTAAAAAATCAAACATATGGAAGATAAATAACACACTTTCGAATAACCAACAAATCATAGAAGAAATCAAAAAAGAAATCAAAATATGCATAGAAATGAATGAAAACACAACAACCCAAAGCCTATGGGACACTGTAAAAGCAGTGCTAAGGGGAAGGTTCATAGCAATACAGGCTTACCTCAAAAAACAAGAAAAAAGTCAAATAAATACCCTAACTCTACACCTAAAGCAAGTAGAGAAGGAAGAAATGAAGAACCCCAGGGTTAGTAGAAGGAAAGAAATCTTAAAAATTAGGGCAGAAATAAATGCAAAAGAAACAAAAGAGACCATAGCAAAAATCAACAAAGCTAAAAGCTGGTTTTTTGAAAAGTTAAACAAAATTGACAAACAGTAAGCCAGACTCATTAAGAAACAAAGGGAGAAGAACCAAATCAACAAAATTAGAAATGAAAATGGAGAGATCACAACAGACAACACTGAAATACAAAGGATCATAAGAGACTACTACCAGCAGCTCTAAGCCAATAAAATGGACAACTTGGGAGAAATGGACAAATTCTTAGAAAAATATAACTTTCCAAAACTGAACCAAGAAGAAATAGAAGATCTTAACAGACCCATCACAAGCACAGAAATCAAAACTGTAATCAGAAATCTTCCAGGAAACAAAAGCCCAGGGCCAGATGGCTTCACAGCTGAATTCTACCAAAAATTTAGAGAAGAGCTAACACCTGTCTTACTCAAACTCTTCCAAAAATTTGCAGAAGAAGGTAAACTGCCAAACTCATTCTATGAGGCCACCATCACCCTAATTCCAAAACCAGACAAAGATGCCACAAAAAAAGAAAAGTACAGGCCAATATCACTGATGAACATAGATGCAAAAATCCTTAACAAAGTTCTAGCAAACAGAATCCAACAACATATTAAAAAGATCATACATCATGACCAAGTGGGCTTTATCCCAGGAATGCAAGGATTCTTTAACATCCACAAATCAATCAATATAATACCCCACATTAACAAATTGAAAGATAAAAACCATATGATTATCTAAATAGATGCAGAACAAGCCTTTGACAAAATTCAACATCCATTTATGATAAAAATAAACCCTCCAGAAAGCAGGAATAGAAGGAACAAACCTCAACATAATAAAAGCTATATATGACAAACCCACAGCAAACATTATCCTCAATGGTGAAAAATTGAAAACATTTCCCCTAAAATCAGGAAAAAGACAAGGGTGCCCACTCTCAATACTACTATTCAACATAGTTTTGGAAGTTTTGGCCACATCAATCAGAGCAGAAAAAGAAATAAAAGGAATCCAGATAGGAAAAGAAGAAGTAAAACTCTGCAGATGACATGATCCTCTACATAGAAAACCCTAAAGACTCTACCAGAAAATTACCAGAGCTAATCAATGAATATAGTAAAGTTGCAGGATATAAAATCAACACACAGAAATCTTTTGCATTCCTATACACTAACAATGAGAAAACAGAGAAATTAAGGAAACAATACCATTCACCATTGCAACAAAAAGAATAAAATACTTAGGAGTATATCTACCTAAAGAAACAAAAGACCTATACATAGAAAACTATAAAACACTGATGAAGGAAATCAAGGAGGACACAAGTAGATGGAGAAATATACCGTGTTAATGGATCAGAAGAATCAATACTGTGAAAATGAGTATACTACCCAAAGCAATCTATGGATTCAATGCAATCCCCATCATGCTACCAACGGTATTCTTCACAGAACTGGAACAAATAATTTCACAATTTTTATGGAAATACAAAAAACCTTGAATAGCCAAAGCAATCTTGAGAAAGAAGAATGGAACTGGAGGAATCAACCTGCCTGACTTGAGGCTCTACTACAAAGCCACAGTCATCAAGACAGTATGGTACTGGCACAAAGACAGAAATATAGATGAATGGAACAAAATAGAAAACCCAGAGATAAATCCACGTACCTATGGACACCTTATCTTTGACAAAGGAGGCAAGAATATACAATGGAAAAAAGACAACCTCTTTAACAAGTGGTGCTGGGAAAACTGGTCAACCACTTGTAAAAGAGTGAAACTAGAACACTTTCTAACACCATACACAAAATAAACTCAAAATGGATTAAAGATCTAAATGTAAGACCAGAAACTATAAAACTCCTAGAGGAGAACATAGGCAAAACACTCTCTGACATAAATCACAGCAGGATCCTCTATGACCCACCTCCCAGAGTAATGGAAATAAAAGCAAAAATAAACAAATGGGACCTAATTAAACTTAAATGCTTTTGCACAACAAAGGCAACTATAAGCAAGGTGAAAATACAGCCTTCAGAATGGGAGAAAATAATAGCAAATGAAGAAACAAAGGATTAATCTCAAAAATATACAAGCAACTCCTGCAGCTCAATTCCAGAAAAATAAATGACCCAATCAAAAATTGGGCCAAAGATCTAAACAGACATTTCTCCAAAGAAGACATACACATGGCTAACAAACACATGAAAAGATGCTCAACATCACTCATTATCAGAGAAATGCAAATCAAAGCCATAGTGAGGTACCATTATACGCCAGTCAGAATGGCTGCTATCCAAAAGTCTACAAACAATAAATGCTGGAGAGGGTGTGGAGAAAAGGGAACCCTGTTACACTGTTGATGGGAATGCAAATTAGTATAGCCACTATGGAGAACAGTTTGGAGATTCCTTAAAAAACTGGAAATAGAACTGCCATATGACCCAGCAATCCTGCTGCTCGGCATACACACTAAGGAAACCAGAACTGAAAGAGACACATGTACTCCAATGTTCATCACAGCACTATTTATAATAGCCAGGACATGGAAGCAACCTAGATGCCCATCAGCAGACGAATGGATAAGAAAACTGTTGTACATATACACAATGGAATAGTACTCAGCCATTAAAAAGAATATATTTGAATCAGTTCTAATGAGATGGATGAAACTGGAGCCCATTATACAGAGTGAAGTAAGCCAGAAAGATAAAGACCAATACAGTATACTAACGCATATATATGGAATTTAGAAAGATGGTAATGATAACCCTATATGCAAGACAGAAAAAGAGAAACAGATGTATAGAACAGACTTTTGGACTCTATGGGAGAAGGCGAGGGTGGGATGATCTGAGAGAACAGCATAGAAACATGTATATTATCAAGTGTGAAACAGATCACCAGTTCAGGTTGGATGCATGAGAAAAGTGCTGGGGGCTGGTGCACTGGGATGACCCAGAGGGATGGGATGGGATGGGGAGGGAGGTGGGAGGGGGGGTTCAGGATGTGTAACACATGTAAATCCATGGCTGATTCATGTCAATGTATGGCAAAAACCACTACAATATTGTGAAGTAATTAGCCTCCAACTAATACAAATAAATGAAGAAAAAAAAAAAAAAAAGAAAGAAATCAACAGCCCGAGACCAGAGTCCTAAGTTCAGTTCAGTCGCTCATTCGTGTCCGACTCTTTGCTACCCCATGAATTGAGCACACCAGGCCTCCCTGTTCATCACCAACTCCTGGAGTTTGCTCAAACTCATGTCCATCGAGTCGGTGATGCCATCCAGCCATTTCATCCTCTGTTGCCCCCTTCTCTTCCTGCCCCCAATCCCTCCCAGCATCAGGGTCTTTTCCAATGAGTCAACTCTTCGCATGAGGTGGCCAAAGTGTTGGAGTTTCAGCTTCAGCATCAGTCCTTCCAATGAATACCCAGGACTGATCTCCTTTAGGATGGACTGGTTGGATCTCCTTCTAGTCCAAGGGACTCTCAAGAGTCTTCTCCAACACCACAGTTCAGAAACATCAATTCTTCAGCGCTCAGCTTTCTTCACAGCCCAACTTTCACATCCATACATGACCACTGGAAAAACCATAGCCTTGGCCAGACGGACCTTTGTTGGCAAAGTAATGTCTCTGCTTTTTAATATGCTATCCAGGTTGGTCATAACTTTCCTTCCAAGGAGTAAGCGTCTTTTAATTTCATGGCTGTAGTCACCATCCGCAGTGATTTTGGAGCCCAAAAAAATAAAGTCTGACATTGTTTCTACTGTTTCCCCATCTATTTCCCATGAAGTGATGGGACCGCATGCCATGATCTTAGTTTTCTGAATGTTGAGCTTTAAGCCAACTTTTTCACTCTCCTCTTTCACTTTCATCAAGAGGCTTTTCAGTTCCTGTTCACTCTCTGCCATAAGGGTGGTGTCATCTGCATATCTGAGGTTATTGATATTTCTCCCGGCAATCTTGACTCCTAAAGTGGCCTCTAAAAGGCACGCCTTCATTTCGCCTCCATCTTGGAGGATGCGGAGGCGGGTGCCCCCCTCCAGGGGCGGAGCCTCGCGAGACCGAAACAAGCCCACGTGTCAGGGGCGGAGCTCTGTCGCGGCACGCGTGCGCGACTGAGCTCAAGCGGCAGCGTACCCTTGCCTGGGACCGTAAAGCGCGGAAGGTCGCGTCTCCAGCGTCCCCGGAACCTCGCGCCCTTCGTCCCGCCCCCTCCCCGCCCCCTCCCCCCTTCCGGCCCCGGGACCCCCGAGTCCTGCAGTGCCTGCTGCCCCGCCTCAGCCGAGGCGCCGCTGCGCGCGGAATCCGCGGGCTCCCTTGAGGTAAAGGGAGGTGTTGGTGAGGACGCTGCTTCGGCCTGCCGTCCGCGCGGGCCTCGGCGGCCCGGGACCCCGCGCCCCCCGCTTTGCTCCCGCGGTCTGGCTCTTGAGGCTCCGACAGGCCCTCGTCTCCCGTCGGCTCCGGCCGGCCCTGAGGAGCCGCGTCTCCGCGCTTCCCCGACCTCTCTGTGGCTGTGACGCCTCGCAGAGCCGTGCCGAGGCCGGGGTACCGGCCCTGCGGGCGCCCGCGGCTCCCTGAGGCCCAGCGCGGCCGGGTGACCTCTGTCCCTGCACCCCTCGGCCGTGCACCGCCCCCCGCCGCGCGTCAGGCTCGTCCACCCGGGTCGCCTCTGCAGGTGGAGTCGTTTTCCCGCGTGGAGACGTGCGGTCGGCTTGTGCTTGACCAGCTGGTCAGCTGCTGCAGAGTCGGCAGCGAGGTTACCTGCGAACGTCCAGGCGGGGCAGGGAGCTCTCTTCTAACGTTTGACACTTTGGGACTGATGTGCATGGCATTGAGGTTTGAGTGAGGCATCTTCAAGTCTGTTTTCCCGTGCGTTGTGAGCGTGGGGTTGCGGCGCGAGGAGAGAGCCGGGTTCAAGGGGCGCTTTTCTAGGGCTAGGGGTTTGGATCAGGTTCTCAAACTTAGTATCACCTGGTGCACTTGTTGAAAGATGCAGCATCCTAGAACAGCAGGAACAGAATCTCCAGAGAGGGAGCACCTGAGTGTGTGTGTGCATGTTTTAAAATAGTTGTCGGAGGTGGGCTTTATGCTGAGGGAGGTGTGGGAAATGGTATGCTGATCCATTTAGCACACCATTAATGGACACTTCTCACACAGGGTCCCTTGTGACCAGCAGCCAATTTGTACAGGATGATGTGACCATGCAGAGGAACAACTCACAGGAGCTGGAGCTGTCTTCTTGTTCTTATCTGTTGAAGCAGATCTGAGCATAACCAGAGACAGTTATGAGGTTGTTTAGCAGAAATTACACACATGATTGGTTTTCAACCAGATGTGTTTTACTTCTTCGTCTTTGACATTTTCCATTTCTTCTCTACTGATATCTCCTGTGCTCTCAGGCTTTATTTTGCTTTTGCTGCCAACCTACTGGAATAGACTCTGTTGCCTTCCTTACTTTCATTCTTTGCATCCGCTGTAAATCCTTCTTTTATTTGTTCTCACCACTTCACTGACTCTTGAAGGTCATGATGAGCACAAGGTCAAAAATCCTTTTCTTGGTTCTTATCTCTCCAGTCTTTTAGTATTATTTATTTCTTCTTGAAACTGAAATGTTATTATGTTTCTAATGCCATCTTTGCTAACCCTTGTGGTTCTGGCCTCCTTTACAGCTACCCTTTTTAAACTCATCTTAATTTAAAGGTAGCATGGAATAATGATTCAATGGCAGACTCTAGTGCTAAACTGACAGGCTTTCAATTCAGGCTCTGCCGCTCATCAGTATCATAGGATCTTGGATCAGTCACTTCAGTTCTCTGTGCTGCTGTTTCCTCAGGTGAACAGTAGAAATGGTAGCATCTCTTTCATAGATGTGTGAGGATTAAGTTAGCAGTATACATAAAGCAGTGTCTGGCACGTAATAATTATCTATGAGAATATTACCATTTTGGAAAAAAGTTACTTCATGTTATTTGGCTATAGCCTCACATCTGGGGCCCTTTTCCCCCCCATCTTCTTTGTTCTCTGTTCTCATTCATTTTGTCTCATTCAAGTAGTATTTCCAAGGTGCCTAGGGTGAATGCTGAGAAAAATGTTGATTTGAGTTATGCCTGGTCCCTGCTCTCAGAGACTCCCATTATCACAGGGGACTAAAGGCTCCCACTTTCTGAGTGCATCTGAGGTGCCATGTGCCCTGTTTTTCCTGCCTGTCTGCTTTGGTCTTGCAGCAGCCATGTGCAGTAGAATTCCTAGCCCATGTTACAGATGAGCAGCCCAAAGCACAGAAATTTAATAACTTGCTCAATGTCATACAGTTGATGAGAGGTGGGGGAGATTATCAAATCCAGATCTGTCAGCTTCTAAAATCTTTATTCTTGGATGAGTTCCTGTTTTGCTTCTCTGATCAGCAAACAGCCCGTTACAGAGTGTGGCTGGCTGTGAGCTGGGGGATGTGCAGGGTGTTTAGGGGAACATAGAGGAGTCACTTAACTGACTGTTGGGGGGAGGGTGGGGACAAATAAGAGGTCACACAGGCTGAGAGCTGAGGGGATTGTCCTTATTTGGGGGGAAGGGTGGCAGGAACTGCCAGTTAGAAGGTACAGCTTGCACAGATCCTGGAGGTGGAAGAGAAAGTTCATGCTGCATGTGTGCAGAATTACAGCAGCTTAGGTTTGATGAGAGTGTGAGAGGTGAGAGAAGAGAAATGAGACCAGAGATAAGTGAGCAGACATGGGAGGGTCTTGCATTTCCTCTTAAGGAAAGTTACTTTGAGGGCACCAGATAGTCATTGCAGGGTGTAAGCAGGGGCACGAAATAGGGTCTTCGTTTTAGAGCTGCGCTCAGGCCCCTGCATAAAGCCTGGGGGGGCGTCCGGAGAATGGTGGCGCAAATCCAAGGTGGGGAGCCCCGTGGGGAACTTTCCACAGGGAACTGAGCGAGAGGTTGTTGGTCTGTGCTCTGGACAGGGCAGTGCAGACAGAGAGGCGGGTCCATTGGAGGGAAGTGTAGGCTGTGGTGTTGTCGGTTAGGCCTGGATGGTTGCCTGGAGAGAGGAGGTGAGAGAAGGGGAGGCATGCGAGATGACACCTGGGACTCTCCTGAGTGGGGTCCCTGGGGACAGGGGAAGTGGAGCGGAGTTGGAGATTGAGGAGTACGGCTTTACCTTTGAGATATGCTCAGTCTGACCAGTGGGAGTCCAAGTGGAGGTGGCCCTTCTTCAGCTGGACCTGCAGGTCTGAGCTCAGGGATGGGTTAGGCCGTCAGTCATGGTAGGAAAGGGAGTCAATGTAGACAGGGGTGGATGGGGAGAGTGGCTGGCCTCAGGGAGCCCCGAGGGACATCCGCACAGAAGGAAGGGCAGAGGAGAAGCTGGCGGGATGACATCAGGGAGGAGGCTGCCCCAGCAAACAAGGGAAGCATGTGAGCAGGAGGGAGCCTTCAGGGGGCCAGTGAGGTGGCGCCCAAACCGTGCCCTGGGAAACAGTAGCCATTGTGTTCCTGGTGAGAGTGGTGCAGTGGTCTAGTGGGGAAGAAGCCCCACCGGTTTGGTTCAGGAGTGAGTAGGATGGGGGGAAAACTGAGAGACGAAGTATCAGCAATGCCTATGTAGTTTACTTATTGTGAAATAAAAAAAGGTTTGTGAAGTACATGTTAAGAGATTTTGCTTAAAAAGTTCCTTGACCAACCATGCCATCACCAAGGTCATAAAAGAAAGACTTAAGACACAGGCGATGGCAAACAAGTGGACATCAGGGCTGCTCATTGCTGCAAAAATAACATTCTGGGAAAATATCATCAACACTGATATTGTGAACTTTGAGTGGAGGAAAATCTTAATTTTCTTCTGTTTTTGAGTTTTTGCAGTGACCATCATTTTATAATTTAGAATTTTAGAAATTAAACATAGCTAATTGAAGAGTGTTACGGAGCTTTGCTTTTTCACTTAAATCTCCTCGGTGGGGTGAGGGGTACTGGAACTCATTTAAATGTGGAAGAGAAGGAGGGAAATGTAAAGTTATGTGAAAGAGGAGAACAATTGATGGAACTCGACTCAGAGGAAGGAGGCAGGAAGTGGGATCAGGCTTCTGTGAGGGATTACCTTTGACCCTGTGAAAGAAGGCAGAGATGGTTACAGATGCAAAGAGGTTTACAGGAGGGGTCTCAGGGAACAAGATGATACAGGTTATCTGCTGTGATGAAGGAAGAGAGGACGTGAGGTCAGAAGTTAGGAGAGGAGCAGAGTTACAGGTTCAGAAACTAGATGTAGACAGAGATGTGCCTGTGGGTTAACAGGAAGTAGCCTGGCGCTAGGTAGGGCTGCCTGTTAACTTTGCCACAGAGGAACAGGGTCTTTGTCAAGGATGACTGAGTGGTAATGGTTCAGTCAGGAGGACACCAACCATACCTCTTGATGGTGAGGCCCGTGGGACGAGACTGGCCACGTGACTGATGATGCGTTTCCATTGAGACAGTGGGTGGGCATCAGTGATGGTGTCACCACCCAGGGTTCGTGGCCTCTTTAATCAATAGAAATTGAAAAGAGGCCAGACAAGAAATTCAGGCCAGGCTTTATTGGGGCCCCTGCTGCACCAAAGGGGCATGAAGACAGGTAATGGTTTCCCTTGCTCACTCCCCAAGGGGGTTGGTGGTCTGGGTCCATATATGTGGTAAGGGTAGAAGCGGGTCCAGACGTTGGGATTGAGGGGTGCTTGGGTGGTCTGCCCACCGTTTTGGTGGTGGTGTGTGCAGGGTCCATGTGCAGCACCCTGCTTTTGCTCCCCATCACCTGCTTTTGCTCTCCACTCTTCAGAAGTAGCAGTTGACTTCTTTGGGTCTTTTTCCTATCTTGTCCATAATTTACCCCAGCTTCACATGCATGGAGTTATTTTTAGTCCTTTATAGTTTCTTTGTATTTTGTTGCTTAAGGAGACATTTGTTCAAGTTTAAGCACTGTGGCAAAGGATCCCAGGTTCCAGCCTGTCTCATTCCCTTTGAGGAATTCTACACCCCTTACTCTTAAGGGGTAAGAGGCCTAAGGTCTCTTCTGGAATTTCTTCCTGCTGGACAGGGGCTGCAGCCCCTAGCCCACCCTAGAGGTTAGAAGTCCCTCTCTGACTGTTCCAAAGACCTGTAGAGACCTGGGCCACCCTCTGCTGGAAGGGGTTGAGTTCTTGTGCTATCATGAGTCTTACTTGAAACTGTTGGAGCTTAGAAGACACAAACTTGTCCAGAAGGTAACAAACAAGGGCCAAAAAGAGAATAGTAGTAGCCTCTCAAGGGCCTAGGAAGGGAAGGAACCAGGTTCACCATGGGAGGTCTAACTTAATTTTTGACCAGAGAGTGAAGGCGACCACTTGCCACCACTAAAACTGTGAAGCCAGTTGGCCTGGATGCATATTTCTTTAATGTTAACTTACACCCATGTGATTGGATTGGTTAGTTTTCTGTGATTGTGGTTTTCAATCTGTCTGCCCTCTGATAGAGAAGGATAAGAGGCTTCACAAGGAAGCTTCCTGATGGGAGAGACTGACTGAGGGGGAAACTGGGTCTTGTTCTGATGGGCGGGGCCATGTTCAATAAATCTTTAATCCAGTTTTCTGTTGCTGGATGGAGCTGTGTTCCCTCCCTGCTGTTTACCTGGGCCGAACTGTGGTGGAGGTAATAAAGATAATCTTCAAAAGATCCCCATGCATGTACTGCTGCACACAGTGCCCCCAACCCTGCAGCAGGCCAACACCAACCCACACCTCCGCTGGAGACTCCTGGACATTCACAGGCAACTCTGGGTCAGTCTCTTTTGGGGTCACTGCTCCTTTCTCCTGGGTCCTGGTGCACACAATGCAAAGAAATAGAGGAAAACAATAAAATGGGAAAGACTAGAGATCTCTTCAAGAAAATTAGAGATACCAAGGGAACATTTCATGCAAAGATAGGCTCAATAAAGGACAGAAATGATATGGACCTAACAGAAACAGAAGATATCAAGAAGAGGTGGCAAGAATACACAGAACAACTGTACAAAAAAGATCTTCACGACCCAGATAATCACGATAGTATGATGACTCACCTAGAGCCAGACATCCTGGAATGTGAAGTCAAGTGAGCCTTAGGAAGCATCACTATGAACAAAGCTAGTAGAGATGATGGAATTCCAGTTGAGCTATTTCGAATCCTAAAAGATGATACTGTGAAAGTGCTGCACTCAATATGCCAGCAAATTTGGAAAACTGAGCAGTGGCCACAGGACTGGAAAAGGTCAGTTTTCATTCCAATGCCAAAGAGTGCTCAAACTACCACACAATTGCACTCATCTCACACGCTAGCAAAGCAATGCTCAAAAGTCTCCAAGCCAGGCTTCATCAGTACATGAACAGTGAACTTCCAGATGTTCAACCTGGTTTTAGAAAAGGCAGAGGAACCAGAGATCAAATTGCCAACATCCGTTGGGTCATTGAAAAAGCAAGAGAGTTCCAGAAAAACATCTGCTTCTGCTTTATTGATTACACCATAGCCTTTGACTGTGTGGATCATAAGAAACTGTGGAAAATTCTGAAAGAGATGGGAATACCAGACCACCTGACCTGCCTCTTGAGAAACCTGTATGCAGGTCAGGAAACCACAGTTAAAACTGGACATGGAACAACAGACTGGTTCCAAATAGGAAAAGGAGTACGTCAAGGCTGTATGTTGTCACCCTGCTTATTTAACTTATATGCAGAGTACATCATGAGAAACTCTGGGCTGGATGAAGCATAAGCTAGAATTAAGATTGCTGGGAGAAATATAAATAATCTCAGATATGCAGATGATACCACCCTTATGGCAGAAAGTGAAGAAGAACTAAAGAGCCTCTTGATGAAAGTGAAAGAGGAGAGTGAAAAAATTGGCTTAAAGCTCAACATTCAGAAAACAAAGATCATGGCATCCAGTCCCATCACTTCATGGCAAATAGATGGAGAAACAGTGACAGATTTTATTTTGGGGGACTCCAAAATCACTGCAGATAGTGACTACAGCCATGAAATTAAAAGACACTCCTTGGGAGAAAAGTTATGACCAACCTAGACAGCATATTATAAAGCAGAGACATTACTTTGCCAACAAAGGTCTGACTAGTCAAGGCTATGGTTTTTCCAGTAGTCATGTATGGATGGATGTGAGAGTTGGACTATAAATAAAGCTGAGCGCCGAAGAATTGATGCTTTTGAAGTGTGGTGTTGGAGAAGACTCTTGAGAGCCCCTTGGACTGCAAGGAGATCCAATCAATCCATCCTAAAGAAAGTCAGTCCTGAATATTCATTGGAATGACTGATGTTGAAGCTGAAACTCCAATACTTTGGCTACCTGATGCAAAGAACTGACTCATTTGAAAAGACCCTGATGCTGGGAGAGATTGAAGGCAGGAGGAGAAGGGGACGACAGAGGATGAGATGGTTGGATGGCATCACTGACTCGATGGGCATGAGTTTTTTTTTGTTTCCATTTATTTTTATTAGTTGGAGGCTAATTACTTTGCAATATTGTAGTGGTTTTTGCTATACATTGACATGAATCAGCCATGGATTTACATGTGTTCCCCATCCTGATCCCCCCTCCTGGGCATGAGTTTGAGTAAGCTCTGGGAGTTGGTGATGGACAGGGAGGCCTGGTGTGCAGCAGTGCATTGGATTGCAAAGAGTCAGACATGACTGAGCGACTAAACTGAACTGAACTTCCACCCATGCTATCACGTTCATTCAGGTGCAGCCAGAAGTATTAGTTATCTTGTAAATTCCACCTCATTCTGCCAGCAGGTGATTGAGAACTAGACTGTTGTCGAGAACTACATTAGCCAAAGAAACGAGAGGGCTTGTCTGAACTGTTCCATCATATAAGCAAGCTGATGAGATTTCTCAGTGTGGCTTCATGATAGGTAAAACCTCCCCGTGAGACTGCTGGTCTGATGGCCAGCCCTGCCCCCACTGAGGTCATGCCCAGTGGGCTCTGGGTCCATTGGTGAGCCGGAGTGGTCCTGTTACAGATGCAAACCCCACTGACCTTGTAGTTCCTACACTGTGCGCCCCTTTAAAGTGAGCTTTTTCAGTCATTGATAGGCTGTAGCCTGGCTGGAAACGCACAGAGCCTGGCCAGAGTTCCGAAACATGATGGTTTGTGTGTCTGCAGAGGAGGGGATGCAGGCCTGAGTGTCCGTCGCACAGTTGTTAGGAGGACACATCTTTGAAGGACATAACTGTTGTTATAACTTAATAAGGGGACAGCAGACCATTATGTTGATAACGAAGCGGGTAAAGCGTGACAACATTTTGAACAAGATGTTCACATGTGATCCTGCTGAGTGCAGTAGCAAGAATGGCTAATAAGAATCTGAGCCACTGCATCATTTAACTTGTCTGTTGGTGCTGCCTGTCTTTTTCTTTATGTAATTGAGTTTATTTATTGTTCATTGAAGAATAATTGGCTTTACAACATTGTGTTGGTTTCTGCCGAACATCAACATGATTCAGCCATGGTATACCTGTGTCCCCTTCATCATTTATTTATTTGACTGTGTTGCACTCTCAGCTGCAGCATAGGGGATCTTCAGATCTTCGCTGTCATGTAGGATCTTAGTTCCCCAACCAGGGATCAAACCACGTCTCCTGCATTGCAAGGTGAATTCTTAACCACTGGGCCACCAGGGAAGTCCCGATGCTGCCTGTCTTTTGAATAGGTATCTTAGCTCTTCCACTGACTTTACAGGTGGTTGTTCTTTTGTTGTGACCTGTGGAGTTTCTGGAGGTAAAAGCTTATTCTGGACAAATGTACCCAGCTAGATGTCCCTTGCTCTTTGACTGCAGTGGGAGTGGTTCAGATTACTTTATAGGGGCCTCTCCATATTGGCAGTAGTTGGTCTTCAGAGAACCTTTTTTTTCAGGGTTTTTTTTGTAATCGGTATTTGTTTACTTTTGGCTGCACTGGGTCGTGGTTGCATTGGGCGCGCTTTCTCTAGTTGTAGCTGGCAGAGGCTCTCTTGGTTTCGGTGCGTGAGCTCCTTTCTGCCATGGCTTCCCTTGTTGAGTACAGGCTCTAGGCACTCAGGCTCAGTGCTCGTGGCTTGTGGGCTTAGAGCATGGGCTCAGTAGTGGCACACAGGCTTAGTTGCTCTGCAGCATGTGAAATCTTCCCGGACCAGGGAGCCAACCTGTGTCCCCTGCATTGGCAGGCAGATTCTTTTTTTTGCCCATTTTTATTCTATTAGTTTTGGCAGGTGGATTCTTAACCACTAGACCACTAGGGAAGCCCTGGTCATTTTATTTTTTAAGTGATTACATTTTTTAAATTTTCTTTTTATTGGAGTATAGTTAAATTACAGTGCTGTGTTAGATTCAGGTGTACAGTAGGTGGATCTGATATATAAATCTCCACTCCTCTTCAGATACTTTTCTCATATGGGTTACACAGAATATCAAGTAGAGTTTCCTGTGCTACATTCTCGGTCCTTGCTAGCTTTATGTAACAGTGTGTGTGTGTGTGAACCGCAGTCTCCTGATTCATCCCTTCACCCCATAGTCCCCTGTTAGTGACCATGAATTTTGTTTCTAGATCTGTGAGCCTGTGTTTTGCAAAAAGTTCACTTGTGTGATTTTAATTTTCTTTTTTATTAGTTGTGTTTATTTTGGCTGTGCTGGGTCTTCACTGCTGTGCAGACTTTGCTCTGGTTGTGGTGAGCAGGGGCTGCTCTCTAGTTGGGTCCTCAGGATTCTCGTTTCGGTGGCCTCTCTTGTTACGGAGCTCGTGCTCTAAGGCGCTTGGGTTCAGTACTTGGGGCGTGTGGGCTCAGGAGTTGCGGCTCCTGGGCTCCCGCACACAAGCTCAGTAGTTGTGGTGCCTGGGCTTAGTTGCTCTGAGGCATCAGGGATCTTCCTGGATCTGGGATTGAACTCTTGCCTCCTGTATTAGTGGGCAGATTCTTTACCACTGAGCCTCCAGGGAAGCACTGTCTCATTTTTAAAATTAAATTCTGCATGGAAGTGATATCGTATGGTATTTGTCTTTCTTTATCTTTATCTTATTTGTCTTACATCATTTAGTATGATAATCTCTAGGTCCATTCATGTTTCTGCAAATGGCATTATTTTGTTCCTTTTAATGGCTGCGTAATATTCCATTGTACATGTACTACTGTACACATACATTGTATATGTATTCTATGTACTACAGCGTCTTTATCCATTCTTCTGCCAGTGGACATTTAGGTCGCTTCCATGTCTTAGTTGTTGTAGATAGTGCTCCAAGGAACACTGTAGTGCATGTATCTTTTTGAATTATAGTTTTCCCTGGATATATGTCCAGTAGTGGGATTCCTGGATCATATGGTAATTCTATATTTACTTTCTTTAAGGTACCTCCATATTGTTCTCCATAGTGGTTGTACCAATTTACATTCCCACCAACAGTGTAAGCGGGTTCCCTTTTATCCACACCCTCTCCAGCATTTGGTGTTGTAGGTTTTTTGATGATGGCCCTTCTGACCAATGAGAGGTGATACCTCACTATAGTTTTTATTTTAATTTCTCTAGTGATTAGTGATGTTGAGCATCTTTTCATGTGTGTTTTGGGCGTCTGTCTGTCTGCTTTGGAGAAATGGTGAGGTTTTAAAGGAGAGAAATGAAGGATTGGAACTGGAGAGAGAATGGGTCCTGTGGCAATGGGCTTCCAGCAGGACTGGCTGTGCGGACAACTTTCCTTCTTGAGGCAGCGTTTGACAGGGACCTCAGGCGTGGTGGGACACCAGGTGGCCAGGATGGTTGGCCCCTGGCTGCCTGGGATTCCTCCTGGGACACGGTCTGTGCCTGCCTTGGTCACAGATCCGAGTCCCGTGACGGACGCGTGTCGATACCTTGGCCTTGGATGGTTGGGGCTGATGGCGGCACACGGGTGCTGGGGCCGTCGTGGAGGAGGTGGGGGTTTGCTCACCACGTGCCGCCGTGATGTCTGCTCGGCGCCCTCTCTGCTCCTAAGGCCGCCTCTTGCTGTGCTTCCAAGACTGTGTGCTCTGCCAGCAGGTCTGTCTGCAGTTTCTTGAAGCTTGACGACTTCTCTGTTTTGCTGTTGCATTAATTCTGTTAAAACCCTGCCTTGGTCATATGCAGCCTGTGGTACTGGACCAAGTAGCAAAGTCTCCTTGGTCAGTTCCTGTCAGTGCCCAGGGTTCACGGATGCTGCAGCCTCCACGCCGGGTCCCTCGTGTCAAAGTGGGTTCTAGGACTCGTTAATCAATAGACGCTCAGACACGGCTTTAATGGGAGTCAGGCTGAGACATGAGAGCGCAAACCAGTGGCAGGTGCCCTTGGTGGCTCCTGCGGAGGAGAGCAGGCTGCTCCCTGGGCGGGCGAGGCTGGGGCGAGTGGTGGAGGGTCCAGGGCGGGGCAGGTGGTCTGCCCACCCGCTCGGTGCTGTGCAAGGGGTCCAGTTCCTGCTTCTGCTCCGGGCACTTCCCCGCGCTGCCTGCTGGGTCTCTG
Organism: Muntiacus reevesi; assembly: GCF_963930625.1. Lineage (NCBI taxonomy): Eukaryota > Metazoa > Chordata > Mammalia > Artiodactyla > Cervidae > Muntiacus > Muntiacus reevesi. The sequence continues at coordinate 215,629,989 of NC_089250.1, read as the reverse complement.
GCTGTTGACTCTGTGAAAACCTTCCACTCTGCTCACTCACATCCTCATAGCCTCTGCCGTGTCTTATCCTTCTCACCTGGTTGTTTAACCCAGAGACTGGGCCCTCATCCTTATCTCTCCGTTTTTCCCATTTTAGCATCAGTTGTTGGCAAGTAAGTTCTGTCATCTCTGTTTCCCAAACGATCCAGTCGTTTCTCTGACTCCGCTGCCCCATCCTCATCTGAGCCACCCTGGCGTCTCCTTGAGAACTGCGACAGTGTCCTGGCTCACCTCTGCTTTCCCTGTCCTCCTGGGAGCCTTCCGTGCAGCCAGCCTCACCCTGGAGAAACAGGGCAGAACAAGTCACCCCCTGCTTTAGTCTTTTCCCTTGCACTGAGAGTAAACCCTGCTGTTCGCGGGGACCCCGGAGCCCCCTCGTGGTTGGTCCCCGCCCCTCCAGCGCGGCCTCAGCTGGCCCCTCTCACGTGCTGCGCACACACTCTCCCCTCTTCTGGGCTGACTCCTCGAGCTGCGCCTCTCCAGGCCTCGCACTCGCTGCTGCTTTCCGACCTCACGCAGCTGGTTCTCTGTCATCGAGTCTCTTCAAGCGTCCCCTCTCTGACCGCCGTGTTCTGAGTGTGCCCCCAGTGACCGTGCTGTTAGCTCTGTCCCTTTTCTTGTTTGTACACTGGCGCTGGTCTCTCTGTCTCAGAGGCAAGTTGTGTAAAGGCAGGGACCTCCTCGTTTGTCTTCACCGCTGTGTTACACCCAGCGGCGTGTCCGGAACTCAGTAAGCCCTGAAACGTTTGCTGAGTGAGCAGTTACCGTTCTGGGTTTCCGCCTTTTCTCGTTCACCCCGTGCTCTGGGTACAGTGGAGTGACACCCTTGGCTTCCTCTGTCTAGTGTGAACCCCTGGATCTGCTGCGTGGCTGGGTGAGAGCGCATCCCCGTGGCTGACACACGTGATGCTGCACCGGCTGCTGGCGGTGGTCCGAGGACCAGGAAACCGCCGAGGATGGCGGAAGGGCTCCCCGGCCAGAGGCAGCGCATCAGCGGCTGCGGCGCCCCCCGTGGCCCTGCCCGCCCAGGCACAGGTGGTCGTCTGCGGCGGTGGCATCATGGGCACGTCCGTGGCCTATCACCTCTCCAAGATGGGGTGGAAGGATGTCGTCATTCTGGAGCAGGGCAGGTAGGACTCCAGCTGGCCATGGCTTGGGGCTCTGCTGCCCTGGGCTTCCCTCCTCCCTGTCTTCTCCGTAGTGCTCACCCACCAATAGCTAACCTAAATGTCACTAAGGAGCATGAGTAAATTACAGAAAAGGGAACTCTTCAGGACTTCATTTTGCGATGCCTAATATTCCTGTTTTCTGATTTTCAGAGATTGGGATGTAACAAGTAAATAAAGAATGTATTTATTTCTGGTTTAAAGTACATCTTACCATCTTGCTTTCTTTGCTGTATTAATTCAGCAGTAAATACTGTGACTTGGGTGCTGCTTCTGTGAGCTGAAATGAAATTGGCTATATTCTATTTCTGTTCCTATTCTTTGATTATTTTAGAAAGATTTAGATTTACAGAGCAGTTGAAATGATAGTGCAGAGTTACCATACACCTCACATCCAGGTTCATCTGTCATTAACATCTTCTGTAAGGATTAATGTATCAGTTAATGAACCAGTATTGATACATTATTTTAAACTAAAGTTGGTGCTTTATTTCCTCTAGTGTCCTTTCTCTGTTCCAGGCCTTTGTTCCCTGCCACAAATTGGACTTCATTCTAAATTCTGAATAGGTGACACATTTACGTAGTTCAAAACTGAAAATGTGTAAAAGAGTACAATGGGAAAAGTCTCCTGCTCCTTAATCTCTAACTATAAGTTTCCCTCACTGGAAGTGAGTTAAGTTCCTTAGGTACCATTCCAGATAATCCTTTCTGTATATAATCAAATAAATGTTGGTAGGTGTATATGCGGGTATCTGGAGATTCATTTATTTTTTTCATACAAGTGACAGCATACCCTAAATAGTTTTCCTCACCTGGCTCTTCTCATTAGAGTTGCTCCATTAGAATTGGTCCATGAAAGTGTTGGTTTTTTTTTCTTTAATGTATATATAAGTGAAATTCCAAAATTTTAAATCATTCTTATGCTGAGACTGTGACGTTGGTTCCATCTCTGGCTGTTGCAGCAGTGGTGTAATGAGGAACCTTGAACTTGCTGTATTCACTGACATATGCGTCTCCCTAACAATCTGTCCTGCAGGCTGGCTGCTGGCTCTACGAGATTCTGTGCTGGCATCCTAAGCACTGCCAGGCACTTGGCCATCGAGCAAAAGATGGCAGATTATTCAAACAAACTCTACCGTCAGTTAGAGCAAGAAACAGGGATCCAAACAGGTAAGCAGGTAATCTAGATCTTTCCTCAGCTCTCTCTGGTGTTATACCAAGTTGGCCTGTTGATCTGGTAATTCAGCCTTGAGTTTCAGTCAGGGCTCTGCCACTTATCCGGCTCTGACCTTGGGCAAGTCTCTGAGCTTGTTGCACTGTCTTCACTTCCTTTATCTGTAGATTGAGGGTCTTCACTCAGTACCCTAGCTCCTTTTCAAATTCTGTTATTCTTATGAAGTAAAAATCTTCTGGGCCATTTCCGATATATTCCACTCATCAAAGCATAATAAGTGGTAACACTTGGCGCCTCAACTTTAGGTACTTGGTGGTTAAATCATAATTTGACTCACCCAAATATTGATACTTAATGGTATTTCTAACTATAGAGCACATACATGTGCTTCTCCTTACCTGTGTAGTTAGGGGAATAAGGACACAGACCGTAAGCCACTTACTGTAGTAAGTAGGAACTGTCCCAAGAGCAGCAGATGAATCTAAGACCGTGGTCCATATGGCAACAAAGCAGAAAGAAAGTCTAGTACTTTGTTGTAAGGTGACGTATTAGCAAGAAGCCCAGAGGCAGAGCTAGTTTTGTTGCTGATGAAGCAGTTTGGTGACCACAGTACCAAAGGGGATGGTGAGGCCCAGTGCTGACGACAGGACGAGGCCGGTGGAGGGATAATCTTGCTGACCTGTGTCATTCAAATCACAGATACATCGAGATTAATGCTGACAAAGGATGGTAGCTTCTATTTTTGCCAACTGAAGTATAACCTTATTTGTAAATTGTAACTTAAGACTGATTTTCTAGTAACTTAAACATGGTAGACATGGACCTAACTGTATTTCAGTCTTTTTTGTATGGATTTAATTTAATGACAAGGTCCTTGAATCAGGCGTTACCCAGGGTCTGGGTCGGAAGAGGGTCCACAACAGGCCCAGAGGGGGCACCACTGACTCCGGTCGGTCCCTTGGTTCATTGGCTCGCGCTTTGCTGAGCCTGGCACTCCGCAGCTGCTAGAGTCCGCAGGGACTGGGGCTGCAGGCTTCTTTTCTGGAAGATAACCGAGTCTAGCCTTTGTTCTGGGTCACTGTCCAGAACCCCTTGTTGGGCCTGATCTCTCCCTGGTGCCTGTGGGGCCGTGAGGAAGTCAGGCAACCGAGAGCAAGGGCACCCCCTTGGTCTGTGACCCCCGGTGCAGCACACCAGTGCCGCAGTGCGACGATGGGGAGCTTCCCTGACGGAGGCGTCTGTTGTCCGGCAGAGTGGACGGACGTGCGCTCCCATGACCGCAGTGGTTCAGTGGACCGCTTTGAGACATTACATGACGTCTGTGCAGCCTAGTTTGTTTTTTGGGTTTTTTTTGGCCTAGGAGCATGCAGGATCTTCGGTTTCCAACCAGGGGTCAGACTTTCCCCCGTCACCCTGCAGTGGAAGTGTGGAAATTTAACAACCACTGGACCACCAGGGAAGTCCCAAAACCTAGATTTAATGGTACCATATAATAAGCTAATCTTCTGAAAATAATTAATTCACATGAGGTGTATGTTAACTGCTTTTAGCTCAAAGTTACTGGGTCACTTCAAGAGTCCTCATTATACAAAAATTGGTTTCTGCTGTGCCTCTTTTGTACCTGATAAAATTTTTGTCAGGTGACTGAATGTGATAATCTAAACGTTTTGATAGTCTTCTGAAAGTACTTCAATGTATTATTTGACCTTATAATAAGGATGGATCATTCTTTTACAGTTAAAAAACCTAGATACAGGTAGATTAAGCCACTTTACCAAGTTGATAACCAATGAATTTTTTAAAATATTTTGTGGGTTGTAAGGAACTTTTAGAAAGTTTTAAATATATGTAATAAATTATTATAATAAATGTGAATAATACAGAAATATAGAAAGAAAAAGTCAACCTCCCCACTGAATTCCCACCAAAAGGTTACCACTCTGTGGTTTGTTTATGTGTACTTTTTTTAAAGCGAAATGAGATTGTATTAAGCATATCTGTACCTTGTTTTTTCCACTTAATATCTTGCACAAAAACATGCATGCATAAAATTGATGAAGTCCACACACAGGACTATTAAGTAGACGTAAAAAGGAGGAGGAAGATGTCTATGAATTGCTATGAAGTGATCTCTGGGATACATTGTTAAATGAGAAAACCAAGATGGTAAAAGCTATATAAAATATACTGCTTTTTTATAAGAACTAAGAAGAAACAAGAAAATATACATTTTTTTGCAAATAAATATAGAAAGGATAAACCAGAAAGTACTGAGGTTGGCGGGTCTTCCCTGGAGGTTCTGCAGAAAAGAAACTGCTGACCACTGCAGGACACCAGAGTTCGATCCCTGGGTCAGGAAGGTCCCCTAGAGAAGGAAATGGCAACCCACTCCAGTATTCTTGCTTGGCAAATCCCATGGACAGAGGAGATCCTGGAGGGCTATAGTCCATGGAGTCGAAAAGAGTCAGACACGACATAGAGGCACGACATAGCAACTGACGCTGGTTACCTCCAGAGTAAGTGGGAAATAAGGTGCATGGTGGGGAAGTGGGGGGTAGTTGATATTTCTGTAGTTCGACTTTTAGAATGATTTGGACATTCTAAATTCTCAAATATGAAAAAAAAAAAAATCAGAATGGGAGGGAACCAACAGTGAAATACTAGCAGAAATAACATAGTTGCATTTCAGATGAATAACAACTTTATAATGGGGGAAAAAAGAACAAACTGAGAGACTTCTGACCATAGTGTTTAACTCTACCTTTAGTCGAAGACAAACGGAAATGTGAACACACACTGACCTGTACTTAGCAAGTTATTTTTCCAGGGGTATGAAAATTTTTGCTTTCTGTGTATTCTAGGACAGAGCAAAGGAATAAATATAATGAGGATATGTCTAATACTTATAAAAACCAGGCTCTGAAATTATCATGACTGTATTTCCATTTTAAAAAGACAAGTGACTGATTCAGGCTTTTCTTCATGAGAACTGATAAGACACTGCATCTGGGAGGATTGTCATTGACTCAGGTTTCGTAGTGGTCACATCCAGTACGTTGACTGCAGACACCAGGACTCGCCCGGGCTAAGCTGGGCAACAACGAGGAGCTTGCAAGGCCAGCGGGGCCTGTGGGGTGGGAGGAGACTGCCAGCTGGAGGCAGGGTGGAACCAGGTGCTGACGACCCAGGCTCTCAGCTGGAAGGGGAGTGGGCTTGCCGGAACACTGCTGCTCCTGAAATGAGAGGAGGGACCTCCGCCTTCTCTCCTGGCCCAAGACCCAGGGTCCAGGAGGTCAGATGAGCTGAGCATAGGTCACAGGCCTGCGGCGGCATTGAGAGCGGCCATCTCCATGGGTCCGTGCCCACCAGGGACCGGCGGAGAAAGGGCTTGGTCACCTGAAGGGGTGAGGGAGGGACGGGTCACAGAGCCGTGAACTGAGCCTGTCTGGGTGGTGGCAGTCCGGGACTCCTTGCGGGTCGCCCGCCTCACAGTCTGGTGGGCTCCCACTGCGCCCCCGCAGGTGGCCCGGTCTGTCTGAGTTTGGGCTGCTTTCCCTTCCAGGTTACACTAGGACGGGCTCCATCTTTCTGGCCCAAACTCAGGACCGGCTCATCTCCCTGAAGCGCATCAGCTCGAGGCTGAAGTACGTATGAGGCTGAGCCCGTCCCGACCTCGTGTCAGCTGGCCTCTGCGGAGGCCGGGGAATGTCATTGTGCCCCTGTGTTCTGTGCCAGTGTCATAGGCATCCCCTGCGAGATCGTCTCCCCCAGGAGAGTGGCCGAGCTGCACCCTCTGCTCAACGTGCACGACCTGGTGGGCGCCATGCACGTCCCCGAGGACGCGGTGGTGTCCTCCGCCGACGTGGCGCTCGCCCTGGCCAGTGCCGCCTCCCAGAACGGTGAGTGGGTGCAGGGCGAGGAAGACGGGCGTCAGGAGAGCGCTGCCCGGCGGCAGGGCACCAGCCAGTTTCTGCGGCGGAACTCCGGCTGGCGGCTCTGACTTTTTGTCTCGGCGCAGTACCTGTGAACACAGCTTCCCTCGGGGCCACGTTTTTCTTGTTAGGTGTCCTAGGCACTGCCTTTAGTCCTGCTTAGAGCGTTTTAGGTGTAAGGGCCTTTTTCCCTCCACAGGACTTGAGAAGCTCCAAGGCTGGCACAGGCCTTGGGGATTCGGTGCACAGCGGGGGTCACGTCCCGGGGTTGGAATGAACGAGGGGAAGGCTGATCCGTGGTGTTGTCCGCTCTGGATGAACTGGGTCGTGGTGTGGGTCGATGAGGATTGAGGAGGCCCTGTGGTGCTGTTTCTCTCCTGCCCCTTTTATGATCCCTGGACTTTTGTTTGGCTGCGCCATGCCCCTTGTGGGACTTCGGTTCCCAGCCAGCAATGGAACCCAGGCCCCCTGCAGTGGAAGTGTGGACCCGAACCACCGGGCCGCCAGGGAAGTCCCATGATCCCTGGAATTCGATGATGACTTCAGTTGGCTGGTATTTTCAGTCTTGGGAAAGGCCCATTTCTACCATCTCAGGATGTGGTTTCAGGAGTGTTTTTGATTCTAAAGTTAAAGTATGGACTTGGCCTTTTCAGTGTTTGTTGAGAAGCTGCTGCAAATGCCTGACTCTGAGACAGCGGATGCCGACTTCCCAACTCTGTGTTTACCTTGGGACAGGTGTTCAGATCTATGACCGGACAAGTATTCTTCATGTTATGGTCAAAAGAGGTCAAGTCACCGGTGTGGAGACAGATAAAGGACAGATCCAGTGCCAATATTTTGTGAACTGTGCTGGTCAGGTAGGTTAGTGGCAAGATTGGGTCACTGACTTTGTTATTTAACTTTTGTCTCCAGGATTTTAGGGTACAGACGTAAGGCTAGTTTTCTAATGGACTAAGCAGGCATCTGGGACACACTGTTTCTTATTTGGCTGGGAAAACTCGGAATCCCCCCCTCCAAACGGGAAGCCTGCCCTTGCCCCTCGTGTGGAAGCCGGGCGACTGTCCCCGCTCCTTCCTGGTCGAGGGGCAGCCCTGCTCAGGGAGGCCCAGAGAGTCAGCGTGGACAGCACCCGGTCCCTGGTTGGGGCTGTGAGGTGGTTCGTTTCATCCCACCACCAGCAGATGCACTTTGGGGGTGCTCCTGTGTCGGGAGCATGGGTCCCGTGTCCAGGACACTAAAACCTGCAGCTCTGAGGGCAGGCTGGTCCCTTGCCCCCCTCCACAGTCTTAAGGGCACCCGGGAGTACTTTCCGCCACGTGGACATCTTCATGGTCGGTGTTTGGGGTTCGCAGTTGAGGCCCGGCGTTTCGTTCGAAGGGCCTCACTGGCTCCCCACGAGCTCCTCTTCTGAGCTGGTGACTCTGTCTTCTCTGCTCAGAAAGCAGACTTCGTGGTTCACCTGGTACCGTGTTGCTCCCCTCTGAAAACGTTAGGAACTAAAGCTGGAAGTCGGCTTCCCACAGCTGACTTGGGGGCGGGAGCATCCAGGCGCCATTTGAAATGGCACTCGTCTCAAGAGCCTGCACCTGCTCATGTGTCCTTCTGTTCCTCTCCACCCACCCATCCCTCTGTCCGTCTGTAGTGGGCATACGAGCTGGGTCTGTGCAGCGAGGAGCCAGTCAGTATCCCGTTGCATGCCTGCGAACACTTCTACCTCCTGACTCGCCCCTGGGAGACCCCTCTGCCGAGCAGCACACCAAGTGAGGACTTGCGCCTTTTTTTTACTCTTGTCTCCTCGCCCCTGTTCCGTCCTCTGCCAAGAAGGGCTTTCTGCTGAGGACATACTGCACCCAGAAGTTTCTTTTCTGGAGCATGTTACAGGGAGGTAGACCCCATTCTAACTTGACTTGAATGTCTCCTTGTGAAAGGATGGCCAAAGTGGGCATGCTGTTTGAGCAGGTTTGTTCCTTTGTTTGCAAGCTAACTGTAGTCCCAGGCAGAGGTCTGAATTGCGCATGTTTGGAGTGTAACCTAGAGCTGACATAATGCTACCCACTGTGGAGATGTCACAGGTGAGCTCTAAACTCGGGCTGTTCAGTGACCCAGCGCCGTAGGGAGGGTTCGATACCACTTGGAGGTCTTCATCCCTGGAGTGGCCTCTGCAGCCCCTGTGTCAGGCTTCCATGTGGCACAGTGGCTTGATTTTAAGACTAGTCAAAGTTTCTAGGTAAGTGATTGGTATAGGGGCAATCTAAAAAACAGACTCCACAGTAAATCTGGAAGGAGCAACCTCGCCCATGATCGGGGAAAGCATTTTAAAGCTAATGAATGCTTGTGTTTACTGAACACTGCCTGGTTAATCAGGGCAATTCTAGGTGTTTTTGTTTAACTTCTTTTTCTGTCTGTGTAACAGCTGACTTGCCTCTAAGCCCCGTGTTCTCTTCTGCTCCCCACCCCCTTTGTCACTTCCTCTCTCAGCTGTTGTAGACGCTGATGGAAGAATTTATATTCGGAACTGGCAGGGGGGCATCCTGTCAGGGGGCTTTGAGAAAAACCCAAAGCCAATTTTCACGGAGGGCAAGAACCAGCTGGAGATTCAGAATCTGCAGGAAGACTGGGATCATTTTGGTATGTAAACTAGATCTTAACATGAGTGCCTTATATTTGTCTGAGATGTTATACATTAAAGCCTTTTCAGGAACACAGGCATATCTCATTTTATTGTGCTTTGCAGATACTGAGTTGTTTTTATAAATTGAAGGTTTGTGGCAAACGCTGCACTGAACAAGTCTATTGGCACCATTTTCCAACAGCATTTTCTGACTTTGCATCTCTTGAATTTTGGTAATTAGAGTAATACTTCAGACTTTTTCACTGAAATGTGTGTTATTGGATCTGTGATTTGTGATCTGTGTATTTTTTCAGTGATCTATCTATTGTATTAATGATCTATCTGTTGTATTGGTGATCTATCTATTGCAAATGATAGGATTTGCTGAAGGTTCGGATAATGGCGTATTTTAGCAGTAAGGTTTTTTTTTTACCTTTTTATAATTTTAATAATATATTGAAGTCTGAGTGGAAATTGTTTTTAATGGTTTTTTTGAGATAAAATTGATGTACAATATACAAGTTTCATGTGTACAAACAATATAGCAGTTCTCAATTTTTAAAGCTAATGTTCCATTAATAGTTATGAAATACTATATTCTGTGTTGTACAATACATCCTTGTAACTTATTTATTTCATACATAGTACTTTGTACTTCTATACCTCCTCCCCTTATCTCGTCCCTTCCCACTTCCCTCTCCCACTGATAACCACAAGTCTGTATCCAATTCTTTTCTGTTATATTCACTAGTTTCTTTTCTTTTTAGATTCCACATATAGGTGATAACATACAGTATTTGTCTTTCTCTGACTCATTTCACTAAACAGACCTTTCAAGTCTGTCCATGTTGTTGCAAGTAGCAAAAAAAAATTTTAGTAGCTGAATAGCAGTCCATTGTATGTATTTACCACATCTATTGATGGACACTTAGGTTGCTTATGTATCTGGCCAAGTATTTTTTAATTTACATTTTTTGGTAGGTATATTGGTATTGTTTTTGCTTTTTTTGTTTTTGGTGTTCTTTTCCCCACAAGGCTTGCAGGATTTTAATTTCCTGACCAGCTATTGAACTCCATGCATACACCAGTGAAAGTGTGGAGTCCTAACCACTGAACTGCCAGGGAATATCCTGTCCATTGGTTTTTTAGACATAATTCTATTGAACATATAATACAATATAATTTTTATATGCACTGTAACGTAATTTTTATATGCACTGAGGAGACCAAAACATTCACATAACTCACTATGTTGCAGTATTCTCTTTATTACAGTAGTCTGGAACCAAATCGAGGTATACCTGTGGTTCCTTACTTGATCTTTGTAACAACCCCATTTGCTTGTCCACAGAGGTTGTCTGGTCTAAGGATACAGTTATTGGCAAGCCGATTCAGAGACCTAAAATTAAAATCTTGATTAATTTTGCCTTCTCACTTTTTTGCCTAAACTCATTGCTGAAAGTTTAGGCTAGGAGGAAACCTACTTTTTGTGTATGGGGGGAAACCATCTTTTGATAGGACTTCATTTAAGATGGAAGAGACTTTTTAAAAGCAAAATTGTTAATATGTTCTTTTACTCAATTTTGAAATAATTTTAATTTATTTAATAGGGAAAATAATCATGTAATTCCAAATTCAAAAGGAATGAAAGAGTCTGTCATGACGAGTGTCCTTTCTTCCACTTGAACTTAAATTTTTTTCCCTTAATTTGGGGAAATTTCAGACTTTCACAAGTGAAGAGAATAGCATACGGACGTTTCATGTCCCTGCCAGCCGGCTTCAGTCTGGCTACATCTTGATCCCTGTCCCACTGGATCTTTCCCAGGGTGATGCACTGACCTTAAAACAAGCTGAGGATCTGTCTTTTGCAGCTGCTAGAACATAGGAAAACACTGCCTTTTATCGTGTATCTCTTTGGGGGCCTTTTAATTAAGATTTCTTGTCCTACCACTGATGCCTGTGAGATTTTATTTTAAGCCACATATAGTATCTGCTCTTCCATAATACCTTTCCTTTCTACAAAATATCTTTTTTTCCTCCGTCTTTGCAACAAGAACTTTGTAGGGCTGTCCCGTAATTCCACCAAGGTTTCTGCTTCTGATAGATGGCCCAGTTGGCTCTTCTCAGAAAACCTCCCCAAGACACTTTGAGAAAGGAGCGGGAGGCGAGGCATGTAGGGGAAGGCAGTTTTGAGTCCCCTCAAGCTGAGGACTGGGTTTGGGTCTGTTGTGTCTCTCAGAGCCCCTGCTGAGTTCCCTGCTGCGTCGGATGCCACAGCTGGAGACTCTGGAGATCGTGAAGTTGGTGAACTGCCCCGAGACCTTCACCCCAGACATGAGGTGCATCATGGGCGAGTCTCCCTCGGTGCGGGGCTACTTCGTCCTGGTGGGAATGAACTCTGCAGGCCTTTCGTTTGGTGGAGGAGCTGGAAAGTAAGTCCTTCCCACTCCCACTCGGCTTGCTGGGCTTCCTCCTTTCTTCTTGTTCACATGGTCTGTGATGTACTTAGTCCAGCACATTCGTAGTAAGCGGGCGACTCGTGTCTGCAGAGAGCTGTCCCCTTAAAGCTACTCGCCCCCATTTCAGGCATGTCACTGTACAGAATGTGTTTGGAACCCCCCTTTTGGAGTTAGCCTGGGAACCAGTGGGATGTACGTCTGTACTACTTCGGTCCTAACAAGCGTTGGTCTTTTGAATGTGTTTATTTGAGTTTGGAAGTAGAGATGATGAGTGGAGTAGAAGATCGTGCTGATCACATAAACTTTTAATTTAAAATTTGGTACTAATAAAAATAAAGCCAGTGTCAAAAGGACAGCACTATAAAATCCCACCTATGTGAATACATAAGAGTAGTACAGCGCATAGAGACAACATAGAATGGTGGTTTCCAGGGGACAGGGGTGCAGGGGGTGGTCTCTGTTTACTGGATATAGTTTGTTTGGGAAGTAAAAAAATTCTGGAGGCGAATGGTGGTGATCATTACAGACAGTGTGAAAATATTTAACATCCCTGATGTATATACTTGTAAATGGTTAAGATGGTAAATTTCATATTGTCTGTATTTTACCACAATTTTTTAAAATTTTAAATTAACTGACCAGTAAGTATACTTGGGTGAACCATAGAATGGCTCTGGAGACAGTTATGGATTAGAAGTTACCAAAAATGTTTGGAGCAAAGGTGATATAGCCATATAACTGTATAACCTCCTCCTGAGGTGACTGTTTTACAGGAAAAAAAAAACATCAAAATATATAGAGTACATTTGTATGTTTATTTTAGTCTTATTTCTTCATGCGTGAGTACTAAGTCACTTCAGTCATGGGTGACTCTGCGACTCTATAGACTGTAGCCCACCAGGCTCCTCTGTCCGTGGGGTTTCCCAGGCAAGAATACTGGAGTGAGTTGCCATGCCCTAATACTTGCCAGGCAGCCTTACCATTAGTGCTCATGTCCTCATGGTGGTCTTGTGAGAGCAGTAGATGGATCTCATTTGCTTCTTCCAGAAGTTAAGGAAATTAGAGAATCACTCATCCAGTCTTGACAAGACAGGGTCTTTGGATCCTGTTGGTGCTTGAGTCCTAGTCCAGCACTGAGCATGTCACGGTGCCGAGAAGCCTGGCAACTTCCCCCTTTACGCAGGTACCTTGCCGAGTGGATGGTGCACGGCTACCCCTCAGAAAACGTCTGGGAACTGGACCTGAAGCGGTTTGGAGCCCTCCAGAGCAGCCGAACCTTCCTGCGCCACCGTGTCATGGAGGTCATGCGTGAGTGAAGCTGCGTCCCCACTACCCCTCTCTGCCCGCGTCTGACTGGCTCTGTCTCCACAGGGTAGAGTCCTCCTCGGCTCTTCAGTAATCGCGTCAAGTCGGGCTTCTGGTGTTTGCCCGTTTCAGGCCTGTGTTGGGGGCACCATGCCCCATGACATGTGTGAACTCTTTTGTTTAGTGTGTTGTGCAGGGCTTACCTCCGTGACCAGAAAGTGGACTGGGACGCACGGGGGTCACTCCTGTCAGACTCGTAGCAGCAGCTTCTTGAACATTGTTGTCATTGCCTTCTTTTCACTTTGCTGTGTCACAGTGAATGCTCACACTCCCCACTTGGTCTTTGAGATCATGGTTTGCTTTCCAAGGCAGAGAATTTGTCACGTTAGTCTCAAAGCATAAGTGACTCACACCATTAACCCACCATATGCTCACCAGATGGGAAACCACTTCTCATGTAAATACCAGACATGCATTCCTGCTTTCTCTTTGTTTTTGCTCCTGACTTTGAAGGATTACTACCTTGTCTTGGCTTTTTATTTCCCAGTGAGCCCTTTAGAGATAGCTTTAAAATATATATATATATATATATATAAAATTTGTTTATTTTTGGCTGGGTCTTCAGCGCTGCATGCGGGCTTTTCTCAGTTACGGCAGGGAGGGCTGCTCTGCTGTGGTGTGCAGGCTTCTCGTTGCGGTGGCTTCTCTTTTTACCGAGCGCAGACTCCAGGCCACACGGGCTTTGGTGGTTGTGGTGCATGGGCTGGTAGCAGTATGTGTGACTGCCAAGATTTTTTATTTTCTGTGAAAATCGTAATGAAGCTTGAGCTTCTTGATGACTTTTGGGGCCCTTCTCTGATTCTCATGAGTTGGAAGTTTCAGGCATGACAGAAAATGGGGAATTGGAAGGTAGAACCTAAAGCCCAGAACAGATCTGGACAGCTCAGAGAGGCCAGCATGGCTTGCTTCTGCCTCAGTGAAGCACCTCTTGTTTGGCCTCGTGTGAAGTCATCTTCTCTCTGGAAGAGACTAGAGATCATACCCTTTCTGGATATTTTTACTTTTTACTGTTGCAAATTGGACATTAGGAGAAGTGAATTCTGCCCCTAGCTTTGTTATGTAAAAATGTCACTGGGACAATACTGTGCAACCTGTCAGGTTCCAGAGCTACCATATCAAGTATGCTGTGTGCCCTTTTCTTCAGAAATAGTTAAATACTGGGGCAAGTGTGTGACAGGTCTGACTCCAACAACACAGGCCCTGGAAAGAAGCAGGTGCCAGTTTTTCACACTGTGTAACCTCCTGTGTCCTGTGTAGACGTGATCTTCATCTCTGCTGGGAGCTCAGCATGGTTTAGAACTCTTTCTCCCATTGTTTCTACCTGCTAGTTTAAAAGTAATTATAAACGAAGATCTGGAGTCGTAATGTGACTCACAGCTGTATAACTCTGTGGAGGGGCAACACCAGCTCTTACAATGCGGTCCTTTCTCCTGGAACATTCCTATCACACTAGGTACTGTCGGGAAATTGGGCTACGGCAGCCTGGAAAGCATGCTCTTTTGAATGGAAGCAACTCCAGAGTCTCGTGGATGTGGGTGCTCAGCTCTGTGGCTTGGACTCTCACAGCCTGCTCTTCCATCCCTAGCTCTGCTCTACGACCTGAAGGTTCCCCGTTGGGACTTCCAGACTGGAAGGCAGTTACGCACCTCTCCTCTCTATGACCGGCTGGACGCGCAGGGAGCCAGGTGGATGGAGAAACATGGATTTGAGAGGCCAAAGTACTTCGTGCCACCAGACAAGGGTAAGAAGGCACGTTCTCATATTTGTTCTTTTTGTCCTAAGAATAATAAATCTTGGTCTGGTTCTGTTTTAAGTTATTTATTTTTAGCTGTGCTGGGTCTCTGTTGCTGAGCATGGGCTCTCTCAGCTGTGGCCCGTGGGGCCGCGCTCCGGCTGTGGTGCATGGGGTCTCATTGCAGAGCACGGGCTCTAGGGCACTCAGGCTCCGGGAGTTGTGTGCACAGGTTTAGTTGCTCCATGGCATGTGGATCTTCCTGGGTCAGGAATCAAGCCTGTGTCCCCTTACTGACAGGCAGATTCTTAACCACTGGGCCACTAGGGAAGTCCTAAACCTTATTTTTAAACGCATATAGCTTGACTGTGTTCCTGGGAGAATAAATAATAAAAACCAATTATACTGTCCTAAGCTATCAAGGAAACTCACCAGGACAAATCCCCTCCTTTTCTGTCTTCCTTTGGTTTTCTCTGTCCTATAGACCTTCTGGCCTTGGAGCAGAGCAAGACTTTCTACAAGCCAGACTGGTTTGAGATTGTGGAGTCCGAAGTCAAGTGCTGTAAGGAAGCTGTGTGTGTCATTGACATGTCCTCTTTCACAAAGTTTGAAATAACAGTAAGTGTTTGAGAACCAAAAGAACAGACTCGGAAATATGCCTGTTTATTACATGCCTCTTGTTTTTCATCCATCGCTTCAGAACTGATTCTGTAAGAACTCTGGTATAGTTTAGTGTGTCAACTGAATTATAACATTTTCTGGAACTTTTAGCTCTTTGTGTCTGATGCTTTCTCTGCTTGCAGAGGCCCGTCTGACACTAAAAAGTCGGCAGCTAGCTTCCCTGAGCTCCTTGCAGTGGAGTAAATCTGCAAATATTGTTGTATGAGTACCAGCTACTTGAATTTTCTCAGCAAGTGACCTTGCACACCAGGCCGCATTGCCAGCCAGAGGTTCTTACATCTGTTATCTCTGTTTCATTCCCTAACCCTACAGTCCACCGGGGATCAGGCATTAGAAATTCTCCAGTACCTCTTCTCCAACGACCTTGACGTGCCTGTGGGCCACATCGTGCATACCGGCATGCTCAACGAGCGTGGCGGATACGAAAACGACTGCAGCATAGCCCGGCTGAGCAAGCGCAGGTGAGCCAGGCGCCACCCCACTCCCTCCTCTTTCGGGCCCTAGATGGCGTGGCCTAGAAGGATGTGCTCTTGGATCCTTCCCTGAAAGCTGTGAGACCATTGGCCACGTTCTGTCCGTTGCTTTGACTCTAGCTGAGAGCCGAATGCTTCCTGATCTTTTTTCTGCTGCCTGGTTTTGATTACTTTTGGTCTCACTTTCAGTTTCTTCATGATTTCTCCAACCGACCAGCAGGTCCATTGTTGGGCTTGGCTTAAGAAGTACATACCAGAAGACAGCAACCTGATTCTGGAGGACGTCACCTGGAAATACACTGGTAAGGGGCCCTTCGGCGTCAGGGGGCCCTCTGGGGTCAGCTGGCCCAGTGATCCAAGTTTGTCTTCTCCATCTGCCTTCTTCATATCTGATGTTCAGGAGTGTCAGAATTAGCATCTTGTAAGAGGCTCCTGGTCATAGCCAGTCGATCCCACATGTTATAAGTAGAGTGTGGGATGAGTTATTGCTTCTGTTTGTGTGTTTACTGCTGTATCCCCTACAGTCAGCATATGAGAGTACAAATATTTGTTGAATTAACGCATGACTCATTATTAAATTATTTTAATTCATTATGTAGTATTGTTTTCGTCACAATTTCCCCTTAGTTTTTTTTTTTTTTTTTTTAGTAAGTAAATACTTCTTAAGGATAGTTAACTTATTTCCTGATTATCTCCCCCTCAGCAGTCCTCTCAGGGAGCAGCCCTCTCTCTTCTGCCCCCTAATTCCAGCTTTAACCCCTCCCTGCTTCTCACTTAAAGGACCCTTGCCTCGCCTCCACCAGACCCTCAGTGTACTGACATCATCATAGCAAATATGATGGCCTTCTTGCTACCAGATTGGAATACTGTAGAAGCTTACAGAAGCCAGGCTGTTTTCCAGTCCATCTGAGGGTATCTGATGTGTGATGCGCTCAGCTGCTGTCACAGATCCCAGCTGGGGGGCAGCTCTCCTCGGGGCTCTCCTGTTACTGATTTGTGTTTGGGGCTTTCCATCACGCAGCCGCACTGGGAAGAGGAGGAGAGCAGGACCTGTGTGGGTGTTCAGGGCCAGCCCTGGGAGTGGGCTCCTGTCCTCTGGCCTGATGCTCCTGGTCTCGCTGCAGAGGAGGCTGTAGAGTCTCATCTTCCTCTGTACCCAGGAAGAGGCCACAGCTAGCCAGGCTCTCACATACCAGGAATCAGTGGCAGCACTTAGCAGCCTTGTCAGGAGAAGTGCGTTTGCCAGAATCTAGGTGCCTCCTAGGACTGCCTAAACACAGGAAGGTATTCATGGTCTTGCCACCCAGACCCGGCCATAGGTGAGCAAGTCCAGAACAGACCTTCCCGATTGGCTCAGCCGTCCACCTGGAGCAGCCAGACATGTCCTACTCTTTCCCCTTTAGCCCTCAACCTGATTGGTCCTCGCGCTGTGGATGTGCTATCTGAGTTGTCCTACGCCCCCATGACTCCAGATCACTTCCCAAGTCTGTTTTGCAAGGTGAGTACTGGGAAACTTCTAGTTTTTAAATAAGCAGGGAATGTTCTTGTACAGAGATGGCAATTACATGTTTTCATTATGGTGTTAACATCCACAGAGTGTGTTCTTACACTCATTAAGCAAACAAAATGAGTAAATCCACTATTTTCCTTTCTTCACAGTCTTATTTAATAAACATTGATATCTTTAAAGTGGACCTAACTTTTCTCCATATCAGTTCTATATGTTTATTGCTTTCTGTGAAAGTAAAAGTCGCTCAGTCGTGTCCGACTCTTTGCAACCCCATGGACTATACAGTCCATGGAATACTCCAGGCCAGAATACTGGAGTGGGTAGCCTTTCCCTTCTCCAGGGGATGTTCCTGACCCAGGAGTCAAACGGGGGTCTCCTTCAATGTAGGCAGATTCTTTGCCAGCTGAGCCACCAGGGAAGCCCAATAATGCTGGAGTGGGTAGCCTATCCCTTCTCCAGTGGATCTTCCCAACCCAGGAATCAAATGGGGGTCTCCTTCATTGCAGGCAGATTCTTTACCAACTGATTTGTCAGGGAAGCCCATTGCTTTCTGTAGCAGTCGATTACATTTTTATGTTGTGATATTATGACACTAATGCCAAAAAACACCAACCAAGGTCAGGCCCCTTCTCTCCATGCAGAGCTTCCTCCTTTCCACACACAAAGTAACTTCTGTGTAAGTGGCCCCTTCAGATAAGAAATGGCTAGGTGAATCCCTAAACAACATACCTAGTTTTCTTTCTTACACTTGGCCACTAGATCTGAGTGAAACAAAGTGCAACTGAGTAAAAGGAAGGACAGCCGCGCTCTGGGAAGCGGCTTATGGAGCGGTCGGGACAGACAGGTGTTTTGGCAGCTGTCACAGGCAGCTGTGCACTGAGGGGGTGCCCTTTGAAGTTCGCACTGAAATTAAGATCCTCCTCCTAAGTGAGTTCACAGCCCTCTTGTCTCTGTGGCGCAGTTAAAGCAGCAGAGAGCTCTGTCAGCTGCCGGCCGGCCCTGTCAGAGCCCTGTGTTTGCTCAGAGGAGAGGCTTGCCCCACACTCCCGTGCCTGCAGCACACTGCCCCGACCTGCTCCTCACGGTGGTGGCCTGCTAGGGCCTCAGGGGGCTCCCCACACCCCGCCGCAGAGCGCCATTGACTCAGAGGCCCTTTTGGGTCACGAGCTGCTGGAAACGTGTTCAGAACATAGGGAGCCCAGTGTCTGCCCCCCGGGGTAGCAGGTGAACCAGCGTCTCCTCTGGGGCAGGTGCCCAGGGCTGGCCTGCCAGGTCCGAGAGGGAACGTTTGCCTGCTCTTCATGACTCCTGACGTCCTGACTGAAACTGCGGCAGATCTTCAGCAGGACTTTGTGGAGAGAAGTGTTTCCTGCTTGTCAAACACTGCCTCCCCTCCCCCAGCGGCTGGGCTGGCACTCCTGAGCTGG
This sequence comes from Muntiacus reevesi, assembly GCF_963930625.1. Classification (NCBI taxonomy): domain Eukaryota; kingdom Metazoa; phylum Chordata; class Mammalia; order Artiodactyla; family Cervidae; genus Muntiacus; species Muntiacus reevesi. Next base: position 215,611,420 of record NC_089250.1, on the reverse strand, counting down.
GTGTTGGGAGGCTGGGCTCTGTGCTTGGTGACCCCAATGCCTGGAAACAGACCATCAGGGAAGAAATTCTTCATTCACATGTGTCTGTCTCCTTCAGGGTCAGACGCAGGGAGGGTGCAGAGCTAATGAGAGGGCTCCCAAGACCTTCACTCCTCTGACACCTCTGTGGTGACCCGCTCCCTTGGTCTCCACAGGAGATGAGCGTGGGCTACGCCAACGGGATCCGGGTGATGAGCATGACGCACACGGGCGAGCCAGGGTTCATGCTCTACATCCCCATAGAGGTGAGCGCTGCGGGCGGGGGCAGGGCACGTGACAGAGGGTGTGACATTTTTAGCTGAATTGCATACTGTTTTCTGTACGTCTAGACCATGTACATGGTCTAAAATTAAACATCTCTAAAATGTGTTCAGTGCCACTGACCAATTCTCACCAGCCACCAGCAGTGATACAATTGTTAGTTTATATCACATCAGAGTTTTGTACGTATGGAAACAAGTTCAAAGACATCTTCACAATCGCCTTTATAAAAATTCATGGAAGCATACTGCATTTCTTCATGTTGATTGTTTTACTGAACAGTTTATAGATCTTTCCGTGCCAGAACCTAAGAAAGAGCTTCCTTTTCCTTTCTTTCTTCATTTTTTAATTAAAGTGCTACAGTATTCCATTATATACTTGAATTATTTATTTTAAAAATAGTATTTGTTTGGCTGTGCTGGGTCTTAGTAGCAACATATGGGATCTTCCGTCTTTGTTGCAGCACATTCTCTGACCAGGGATGGAACCCAGCCCTCCTGCATTGGGAGTGCAGAGTCCTAGGACCCCAAGGGAAGGCCCTGAATCATAGTTTAACTAGTCTACTATTAATAGACATTTACGGGGTTTCTCGTCCTTGGCTGTTATAAAAAGTTGTGCAGTGAACAAGAGTACCTTTTTCTTTATTGCTTGTACCAGCACAGGCTTGTCACGCTTTGGGCTTTTGGGTGCAAAGCAGTTTGTCCATGCAGTTTTATGCAAGAGATTGAGCTGCTTTTCAAAACCCAGCCCCCTCTGAGTAAAAGCCTGTTCGCAGGCCTGCACAGCTCCACCTGCCCCCTGCCCTTCTCGCTGCTGCTCCTAATCTCGTGTCTTCTTGCCTCTCCTGCCTCTGGCTCCCGGCCCTTCACTCCCTGCTGGACCAGCGTCTGAAGCCTCAGGGCCTTTCCACCGGCCCTCCCGCTCTCCTTGGCAGTCCGTCCACACCTGCTCACGCCTCGCCTTCTTGATGAGACCTTCCTTAAAGCTGCAGCCACCAGCCCCCTCCTCCCTAGACCCTTCTCTGTTTTTTCTTCAGGGTGCTTACCAGTGTCTCTCAGAATATATATTTTCTTTATTTTGTTCAACAGATTACCTGTTTTAAATACAGGTTTGCTGATCGCAGGGTTATTTAACTTCTGTATTCTGTTCTGTTTATCCAGGACCACATTATCTTAATTATTGAGTCTTTATTGTTCATTTTAGTACTTGGTAATGCTTATCCTCCCTCACAACTTAGAAGACTCTGGAAAATAATTCCTATTTCCTCATGCTCCCTCATAAACATTTATAATCATCTAGTTAAAAACACCCTGATTTTTTGGGTTGTGTTATGTTTGTCAATTAGGAAGAATTGACATTCTTACATGTGTTGAATATTACAATCAGAATGTACCTTTTTTATTTGGGTTTGTGTGTGTGTGTATGATCTTCAGAGGTATTTTGAAGTTTTTCTCATGTAGATGTTATAAATTCATATGAATACTATTTTGGTGGTGTTGCTATTGTGAATAGGAAGGGTATCTTTATTCTAGTATCTTCTAGGTGATTATGATTTCGAAAAGCTTTTTTCTTTTATTCTGTTATTATTTTCTTTTATTCTTTTTTCTGTTTATTAATGCTTTAACCTGTTTCCTTCCTAAACTGTCTTACTGTTTATAGCTGTTCTTTAGTTGTTTCTCTGGAATTTCCAGAGTTCAATTTTACCATATACAAATATAATCATTTTTCTTGTTTCTTAACAATTTTTATTCCTGCATTTTCTTTCCTGCATCCAGTTGTGACAAGTAGCAGTGATCTTCAGCATCCTCACATTCTTGACATCAGTCATATTACTCATGGTGTTAGGTTTCCTTTTAATTATTAAATGAAGCATGGATTTACCATCTCGTGAAATTTCATCTGCTTTTTCACACTCAAATGTTACGATTTGAGAAGAACTGATATGCATATAGTTGATACATTTTGCCTATACTGACAGGGGACCAACTGTGAATATGATCACTGAGGTGTTACCACCCGCTCCGGTCATTAATCAGCAAAGCCCATCAGGAGGAAGCCCTGTTTCCTACCTGATCTTCTTGGGCTGGTCCCATTCTTACTCATGTTTTCCATAGAGGTAATTTGTGCACTGCTTCGGTTCTTTTCAAGCTGGTTTTTGTCCTCAAGAAGGTTATATCTGTCTCTTAGAGGAGATGGCTTCCAAAAGCATGGTGGCAGATGGCAGATTGTTTGTTTACCCTTAATCCCTGGCATTTAGTGAGAAAGTGAGTAAATGGTGGGGACCTACTTTTCCCTTTGCTCGTCTTCTCTAGCCCAAGACTAGTAACTTGCTTTCAATCTTTCCTCCTCTGTCCTCCTCTTAACTCAGACACAAAGCATTCAGCTTGAGACACTGAACCCGCCTGAGATGCAGCTCATTTTTACTCTCCTTGCCCAGCCAGTCCCCACTGGTCTCCTCCACCCGCTCTGCCATCTCCAGTGTCTCACTTACACACATGCCACAGGCTCAGACTGCCTTTTCCACATCTAAAATCGTCTTGACCACATTGTTCTGTTTAGTTGAGGCCTGTTTGGCTGCAGTAGTACAGTTCATAGAGTCATGTACATTAAAGAGTCGCAGTACCAATGAAGCTGCTTTTTCTTTTTCCCTCCGGTTATATTCAGATATAATTTATATACATCATTGTGTAAGATTAAGGTGGAAAGTATAATGGATTGACTTACATAGACTTAGTTAGCATCCACTATCTCATACAGTTTCAATAAAAAGAAAAAAAAATTTTTTTCCTGTGATAACTCCTCTCAGGATTTACTCTTAACTGTCGTATGTATCAGACAGCAGTGTCAGTTGTAGTCACATGTTCACTACATCCCTAGTGCTTACCTTACAAGGAAGTTTGTACCTTTTGACCACCTTCCTCCAGTCCTCACCCCTCTCCCTACCAGTAACCAATCTGGTCTCTTGTTCTATGAGTTTGGATGCTATTTTGGGTTTGTTTGTTTGTTTTTAACAATTCCACACGTAAGTGTGGATTATATAACATCTTTCTCATTCCTCTGTCTTGTTTTCTCCGAGTTACAGTTTTTAAAGTAAACAGTATAGTTGTTGTTGGGCTTTAGGCTTAACATAGTATGTTTAGATTATTTGCTTTCAATTTGGAAAACTTTCTGCTCATTTAAGTTGGAAAACTTTCTGCTTATTTAAGTTATCTGGTACTTAAACAAGTCTGGAACCAAAAACAAAGCAGTGTGAGAGACTGGATGCTGCAGGATGTGGGGGGAGGGCTCTGCTTTCTGGGGTCCTCTGTAACCTGCTCTAGGGCTAAGATGCCGCAGTTGCTGTGACAGATCACAGTTGTGCCTGCACACCTAGAGTTATGTGCAACACTAGCTTCACAGCACGGGCCAGTGCACGGGGTCAGGACCAGGGTTGGGGAGCAGGGGCAGAAGAACACGGCGGGGAGGATGCGCAACTGTCAGAGGCGGTGACGAGACTGGTCGTTTGCTCAGTGGTAAGAGAGCTTCTGTGAGTTATGTCGTGCTGCTGAGTACTTAGATCCTAGACATTCTAGACAAGTGAAGAGACAGGTGCTGCTTTCCTGGAGCTTAAGTCTGGGCTGTGGCACTTGGGCTCCTGAGGATTATAGCCAGCCTCCTGCCCTGTCCAGGTAGCAGGGACAGCCGGCCGCGCGCCATGTTCAGTGCTGATGGTCTGCTCACTCTGAACTCTCGTCTCTCCCTCTAGTACGCCCTGCACGTATACAATGAAGTGATGAGCGTGGGGCAGAAATACGGAATCCGGAATGCTGGGTATTATGCTCTTCGTAGTCTCCGAATTGAGAAGTTTTTTGCCTTCTGGGGTCAGGACTTAAACACCCTCACCACACCCCTGGAATGTGGAGGAGAGTCTCGGGTGAAGTTAGACAAGGTATTGTACTCGTGTGCATACTCCACTCCCAGCTCTCCAAGCAGGGAGCCCGAAGGAGAACAGGAGGAGGGTGTACAGGGGTTGAGGCCTCAGGATGTCTGGGGATAAAACACGGACTAAGGAAACACGACAAGTAGACAACACGTGTTTGGGGCACTCGCTCTGTTTTAGACTGAGTGCCTTCTGGGCGGTCTTTCAGAGTTGGTTATGGCAATTCATTAACCTACCACAAACGTGTACAAATGAATCACATTCAATTTCCTAATTTTTCTTGTTTCAAAATTAATACATGAAAATGCTTTTTTAAGTCAGCATTTTAGAGGATAAGCAGTCTTTCCCACTCTGAGCCCACCCAGCCCTCCTGGGCAGCTTGCCCAGAGGCGCCAGCACCCTGCCTCCTTTAGCATCCATGCAGGGCGCAGAGGGCTCTCCCCCCACTGCTTTCCTAATCGTGGTGCTTGGACATGACACACACCTTTTTTCATTTAACAAAATCTCTTAGCAGTCATCCTCTGCCAGACAACATAGTAGATCTCTGCTGCTCTTTTTGAGTGATTAGATAAGTAGTTTTCTCTGATATAAAAGTAAAGAATACTCAGTTTGGAAAATAGGAAAAAACAATTAAAATCACTCATTTTTTTTTTTGAGACAATCACTATTAAGTCTGTTTTAGGGAAGATTGAGGGGAAGGGATGGTTGGGGAGTTTGGGATGGACATGAACACACTGCTATATTTAAAATAGATAACCGACAAGGACTTACTGTACAGCCCCGGGCACTCTGCTCAGTTTTGTGTGGCAGCCTGGTAGGGGAGTTTGGGGGGTAGATACATATATGGATCTATATATGGATACGTATATATGGCTGCGTCCCTTCACTGTTCACCTGGAACTATCACAACGTTGTTAACTGGCTCTCAGTTCAGTTCAGTCACTCAGTTGTGTCCGACTCTGCAACCCCATGGACTACAGCACGCGATGCCTCCCTGTCCATCAGCACCCAGAGTTTACTCAGACTCATGTCCATTGAGTTGGTGATGCCATCCAACCATCTGTTTGATCTTGCAGTCCAAGAGACTGCAATTGGCTATATCCCAATTAATTGGCTAATTAATTAATATATCTCAATTAATTTAAATATATTCCAATTCCAAATAATTGGAATATAATATTCCAGTATATTAATTGGCTATATTCCAATATAAAAGGAAAAGTTTAAGAAAATTTACTTTATTCTGCTTTTTTGTACATATGCATAAATATTTATATACACATACTGATAATAAATGGACCTTTTGTTGAGATTCTATAAAAACATTGCTTTTCTAAAATAGTTCGAACAAGCACTTTTAAGTGTAGATTTTTCTGTCTGTTCTGTTTGAAATGAGTTTATAAAACAGAACGATGTGTACCTGTGCTGTTTTAAGGATCCTCTGAAGGTGTCTGGTGTTGGGAACGCAGTTTTCCGCACAGTGGGAAGCCGCGTTCTCCGGAGCGTGCAGGGGGGAGGGGGGGAGGGCGGACCGCGGTGACACCAGGGTCCTGACCGTCTGAGCGCCGCCTCTCTTTCCTAGGGCGTGGATTTCATCGGGCGCGATGCGCTGCTACAGCAGAGGCAGAACGGGGTGTACAAGCGCCTCACCATGTTCATCCTGGACGACCACGACACAGACCTGGACCTCTGGCCGTGGTGGGGGGAGCCCATTTACCGGAACGGGCAGTACGTGGGCAAGACCACCAGCAGCGCCTACGGCTACACCCTGGAGCGCCACGTGTGTCTGGGCTTCGTGCACAACTTCTCCGAGGACACGGGGGAGGAGCAGGTGGTGACAGCGGATTTCATCAACCGGGGAGAATATGAGATTGACATTGCGGGACACCGGTTCCAGGCCAAGGCCAAACTCTACCCGGTCCCCTCCCTCCTCACCCATAAGCGCCGGAAGGAGGACGTGGAGCTAAGTGACTTACACGGGAAGTAAGGCCGGGCGGCCTCGCTGCCGCCCTTCCTTCTCCTCATCTTAGGGGTTTTTCTCCTCCTCCTGACCCCTCCCTCTTCTTGAGTTAAGCTTGACCTCCCATCTCTTCTCTCCTGGTGGACTCTCCGCTTTTCACTCTCCCTTTGCTCCCTCCTCTCTCCCTCCATCTCCTCCTCCCCCTGCATCTCCCATCTCCCGGGCTGGTCTCGGCCACTCCACCTCTCAGGTCCCCAGGGGCAGAGGGCAGGAGCAGACTCCTTGTGAGGTGGGTTGTACTGACAGCCTGACTGCACGTGCGGTGTCTTGAAGCAAGGCAGGCTGCAGGCTAAGTGTCCATCTCCCTGGGGCTCTTTCCTTGGAAGAACCTGTGAATTCTGGGCTGCTGTCTGTGGAACAGCTTACGCCTTTCAGCAGGCAGGGCCTCCTCCCATTCCCTTGTGCTGCGGGTTGGCTCCCTGAGCCCTCTGTCAGGAGGATGACCACCTGCCTCACTGATGAGAGAGGCATCGTGGGGAAGATACCTGGGGGTTGGCAGAGATAAACAGTTAACCCTCCTGGTCCTCCCCACTGACCCAGTTATCAGACTGTTGGGCAAGTCTCTTCATCTTGTAAGCTTCTTCATCTCTTGCTAACTTCTACAGTGAGGGGGGTTTTGGTTGGTTTGTTTGGCTGAATAGACAAGTAAGCCACACTGTTTGAAGAGAAAGGCCAGTTTGCCTTCTGGGTTGCTTTTCCCACCTGACAGTCTGACCTCAAAGTACAGCTCAGCGATGCTGAGTCTTCTAGAAACAGGGCTGCTTTTCTTCCAGCTGCTCACAGTTCAGCCATCCCACTTTGACGCTCCTCTTCTCCAAGCACACGTGACTTTCAGGTCAGCCTCCTGTACCCCTGCCACAAGAGCCACTGGCTCAGCAGATCTTCTCCCCCTTTAGAGCAGGGCAGGGGAGGTAGGCTGGGCACCCTGGTTGAGGGAGTGAGCCTGGGGCCTTGCTGAGTGGGCAGGGGCCACTGGGATCCCAGGTCTGGCTTCCCCCACAGAGGAGAGACAGAGCCACCCCGAGGTGCCCTCTCTGATCCCAGTGTGGGGAGTATGATACCTGAGCCTGAGGTCTGCTTCCATCTTCTCTTTCCAGTCACCTCTCCACATCTTCTGGAATAGAAAGTGACTGGGGTGAGAGGGCCCTGCATGCTTTAAGCATTGCTTGTGTTTGCTAAAGATCTCCTGGACTGTGATATCCATCCCCACACGTCATTTCCCCTTGCAGACAAATTGCTGCTAGAGACTTGAACTGTAGCCTTTGGTGTCTTGACTGCATTAGTCCTGACAGGTCTGTAAGTATATTCAAGATGATCCTTTCATGTTATTAGAGAAGCTTAAACTTCTCAGATCTCTGCCTACTCTGGCATTTCTCTGGGATTTCTGTTTACCCACTTCATCACTGACTTCAGTGTTCATCTTCTTACAAGGTCTTCACTGATTTAATGAGGGAGTATGTGATTAGAAATCTGTTGGGGATTTGGCATTTTGATGTAAGTGTATATTTAACGAGTTGGGAGATGCTGCTTCCAGGCAAAGAAGGGGGGTGCTGCCCAGCTGGAGAGCACAGAACAGCAGCCTTGGAACTTGAGGGAGCAGGACATGAGCCCTCGCCAGTGCAGGCGTTGCCAGCAGAGAGCTGATCAACCCAGGAAGATGGAGACTCGGCGCCACTGCGAAGTTGTCTTTATAAATGAAAAATTGTTTGGGACTGAATCCAAAGGAAATTCTAGATTTATGTGTAAAGTACAAGATATTAATATTCTAGGGGCATCACTTATTTTTTTGAGTGCCCTGAAACTTACATATTTACCTTCTGGCACTTTACATTCATCCTGGAAGTCTCCTTTGTCTCATTGAAGTAGGCAATATGAATCTGGTAGGTTTCTCTCTTTGGTCCTCAACTGAAGAGAGTGACTTCTTCCTGCCTCAGGCATAGTTGACAATCAAAACATCCTCACTTCTGTATCACTTCCTTGACTTGGGCACTGGGCCCGTGACAACTCATCTCTTTCTTCCTGGAGACTCGAGGGTTTGTTGAAGGGGTGGCTGGACTCTGTTTTAGATGAATGAACTTTCTTCTCTGAAATGATTTGTCTTGCGAGAAGGGGTCCACAATCTTCTCAGCATATTCAGTTGAATCCTTTTGAAGCTAGAAATACAAAGTGTGTTGACTTCAAACAGATGGAGAATCCAGGCTGCAAGTCTACCAGGGGTCTCCTCCTCCCTGGAGATAAGCCCCCTAGTTACTTGTACCACGTGTAAGTCCCATGGTGATGTGATTGATGTTGGAGATTTCTTGTCTGTGATAAAAGCTCTAATTGAGAAGGTTTTCACACACACACAGAGACAAGAAACCTGCCTGCCTGGGTAGCCCGTTTGATGTCCCTTACCTTGTGTTTTGGTCACACAGCACTGCATGGGCGGGACATGCTCCAGGAGACAGAACCGAACAGTTCCCACCACATTCAGGTGCTCTTCTGGGGGGTCCCTGTACCCCCAAATGCACGCTATGCCATGTAGCCCAGCGATTAACCCCAGTCTCACGTTGGGCCCAGAGTTCCCATTTCTACTTGTCACTTCCACTTGATTCTCCTCAGGAGGCATGCGGTCCTTGGACTCTACCTCCTTGTACAGACCAGGAGTTTTAGCTGCATCTCTTCTTTCCTAGGCTGTTGCTTCCACGAAAGTAACGAAACATGAAGAATAACTCTTCAGCTTGCTTATTTCCCCTGCCTTTGCACGCATTGGAGATGTTAATCCTGTTGCCCACCACGTGTGTGGCTGGAGTGATAGATGCTTCTGAAAAGTGATTTTGCGTCACTAAAGAGATGACCCCCTCCTTGATTTCAACCTCTAAAACCACTATATCAGCTGGCTTTCAGGCATTAACTACAAGGTCCTTTTTGTGTCTCTTTGTTGCCTCTTGGCCAGTGTAGTCAGTGAGGATCGTCTTTAGTATCCAATAAGGAGATCTGGTCAACAGTGTTGAATACTCAAGTATAACCTACTATTTCCTTTTCTTTCTGCACACCCACCCTCATCCCTCAGAAACCTTGATGTGAGCAGCATTTTCTCAACACCATACAGAGGAAGTTCCTCCTGAGCGAGGACTCTTCCTCCTGCAGGCACGTGGCCTCAAGCACAGCTGAGTAGGGGAGAGACGACAGGTGACCAAGCCGGGCAGTGAGTCCTGAGGGGCCAGGGCTCCCCTGTGAGTGCGTGCCCCATGCCCCTGCCACTCTACCCTCCACATTACGGTGCTGAGTTAGCTGTAAGGCTCCTTCATTGTCACTCTGGGGCTGGCGTCTGCAGCCCCTCACCACTACAGATACACTATTTTTTAAGAAGACTGAGTATTTTTGTATGTCTTTGCCTTCTCTTTGTCCATTAAACACCAGAGTTGTTCCTTGTATAGTATGATTCTTGACTTCTCTGAGCAAAACCCTTGGAGAATTATGCATTTCTTCATGGGCCATTTTTCTCATATTTAGATACACCTGTTTTTATCCTTTGCAGACTTCCTCCCTTCTCATTTTTCTGTCTCTCAAGGACAGAAATTATAAGTCGTGGAGGGAATACTTTTAGCACCTGTTTCAACAGATCAAAGCCAGGATTCCCTTTGCACACCAGGAACTGGGGCTTGGAGCCCTCCTCCACCCGGCCAGGTTCTAGTGCCTTACACTCCAGAGCGTCACACGGCGGGCGGAAACGGAAGAAGGACCTTCAGCAGGCGGGTGTGGGGTCGAAAGCTTCTACAGCTCATTCCAGTGAAGGGTTTTCCAGCAGCACGGCTAACGCTACTCTCTGGTCAACCCCTGGGATGTATGAAAACGCCATTGTGACTGGTGTAACAGCTACAACTCATTCTTTGCGTTTGTAAATGTGCAATTCAGCTCAGCCCTTTCCCATCCCTGTCAGCATGTGGTCCTGCAGCTGTGCAAGGCCCTTTAGTAAACAGATCTTTCTCCCGCACCCTGGGGATGACAGGCACCCAGGGTGACTGAGCGTTTCTGCCTCCGTGAATGTGGCATTAACTTTGTGCACTGTGTTTCTGTCAAGCCAGATTTCAATTAAGGTTTTCTTTCATGTTACTAAGTTTGTAAATGAATAAACAGACATTTTCTCTCCTCTTGCTATGTGTCCTTAAGAAATGTTCTGCATCTGTGGTAACCAGGTATGTGTATTTACCATCCCTAAGGATAAACATTGTACATAAAATCATCTGTACCTGTTACCAGAGTGTACCAGGGAATTTGGAAACAGATAAAGAAGATGCCTGTCTAAATCCAAGGCTAACTCCAAAGGAGGCATTCCAAACACATTCTGTACAGTGACATGCCTGGAACGGGGGCAAGTAGCTTTAAGGGGACAGCTCTCTGCAGACACGAGTTGCCCGCTTACTATGAATGTGCTGGACTAAGTACATCACAGACCATGTGAACACGAAGAAAGGAGGAAGCCCAGCAAGCCGAGTGGGAGTGGGAAGGACTTACTTTCCAGCTCCTCCACCAAGCGAAAGACCTGCAGAGTTCATTCCCACCAGGACGAAGTAGCCCCGCACCAAGGGAGACTCGCCCATGATGCACCTCATGTCTGGGGTGAAGGTCTCGGGGCAGTTCACCAACTTCACGATCTCCAGAGTCTCCAGCTGTGGCATCCGATGCAGCAGGGAACTCAGCAGGGGCTCTGAGCGACACAACAGACCCAAACCCAGTCCTCAGCTTGAGGGGACTCAAAACCGCCTTCCCCTACACGCCTCGCCTCCCGCTCCTTTCCCAAAGTGTCTTGGGGAGGTCTGCTGAGACGAGCCAACTGAGCCATCTATCAGAAGCAGAAACCTTGGTGGAATTACGGGACAGCCCTACAAAGTTCTTGTTGTAAAGACAGAGAAAAAAAGATATTTTATAGAAAGGAAAGTTGCTATGGAAGAGCAGATACTATATGTGGCTTAAAATAAAATCTCACAGGCATCAGTGGTAAGACAAGAAATCTTAATTAAAAGGCCCCCAAAGAGATATGTGATAAAAGGCATTGTTTTCCTATGTTCTAGCAGCTGCAAAAGACAAATCCTCAGCTTGTTTTAAGGTCAGTCCATCATCTGGGAAAGATCCAGTAGTGACAGGGATCAAGATGAAGTCAAACTGAAGCCAGCTGGCAGGGACATGGGTTCTTTATATTATTCTCTCCACTTTTAAAAGTTAGAAATTTCCCCAAAGTTAAGTCCACATAGACAGGGAGAATCTCTTCATTTATAAACCCTTTCATATATTTTGAATTTGAAATGATGTGACTATGTTAACTATTCAATAAATAAAATCATTTTAAATTTGAGTAAAAGACCATATTAATAAAACAGTTCTCCTTTTTAAAAAATGTCTTCAGTCTTATATGAAGTTCTACAAAATGCTTCCCCCTAGCGTAAAATACCACCACTGATTTTAAAGAAGTAATAAGCCAAAAGTTCCTTAACAAGATTTTAGTTCCTTGAATCTGCTAAACAGTGACTGCAACCTTCTAGGAGGCAAACTGTACACTGCCCTTACGTTGTTACAAAGATAAGGAACTGTTCCTAAAAATGCATTGAAAATTAACATCTTAGACAAATATGAGGCATTCTTGTTATAATCTAGTTCACATGCCAGAGTGATCCCAGGCTTTCCATAGATTCTGAATCTCCAGCTGGTTCTTAACTTTAGTGAAAATTGGTTTCCAGTTCTTCTCAAAGCCCCCAGACAGGATGCCACCATGTCAGTTCCGAATATAAATTCTTCCATCACCATCCATGGCAGCAAAGGAAGAGAAATGACAAGGGAGTGGAGAGCAGAAGGGAAAAAACAGTTGAGAGGCAAGCCAGCTGTCTAAATGGACAGAAAAGGCAAAACAAAAACACTATTGACATTAAAACAACATCCAAAGAACACAAGCATTCATTAGCTTTCAAATACATTTCCATCCCTCATGCTATATACGAAAATAAGCTTAAAATTGTACCATAAAACTAAAAGAGAACATAGGCCAAACATTCTCTAATAGTATCTTTTTCAGTCTCCCAAGATGAAATAAAAGCAAATGGGACCTAATCAAGCTTATAAACTGCACAGCAAAGGAAACCAAAAACAAAATGAAAGCATAACCTACACGCTGGGAGAAAATACCTGCAAACAATGTGACAGACAAGGACTTCATTTCCAAAATACACAAATAGCTCAACAACAACCCAATGAAAAAATATACAGATCAAAATATGCATAGAAACGAATGAAAATGAAAACAACCTAAAACCTATGAGACACTGTAAAAGCAGTACTAAGGGGAAGGTTCATAGCAATACAGGCTTGCCTCAAGAAACAAGAAAAAAGTCAAATAAATAACCTAACCCTACACCTAAAGCACCTAGAAAAGGAAGAAATGAAGAACCCCAGGGTTAGTAGAAGGAAAGAAATTTTAAAAATTAGGACAGAGATAAATTCAAAACAAAAGAGACCATAGCAAAAATCAACAAAGCTAAAAGCTGGTTCTTTGAGAAGATGAATAAAATTGGCAAACCATTAGCCAGACTCATCAAGAAACAAAGGGAGAAGAATCAAATCAACAAAATTAGAAATGAAAATGGAAAAATCACAACAGACAACACAGAAATACAAAGGATCATAAGAGACTACTATCAGCAACTATATGCCAATAAAATGGGCACTTTGGAAGAAATGGACAAACCCTTACAAAAGTACAACTTTCCAAAACTGAACCAGGAAGAAATAGAAAATTTTAACAGACCCATCAGTTCAGTTCAGTCTCTCAGTCGTGTCCGACTCTTTGCGACCCCATGAACCGCAGCACACCAGGCCTCCCTGTCCATCACCAACTCCTGGAGTTCACCCAAACCCATGTCCATCAAGTCAGTGATGCCATCCAACCATCTCATTCTCTTTCGTCCACTTCTCCTCATGCCCTCAATCTTTCCCAGCATCACGGTCTTTTCAGATGAGTCAGCTCTTCGCATCAGGTGGTCAAAGTATTGGAATTTCAGCTTCAACATCAGTCCTTCCAATGGACACCCAGGACTGTTCTCCTTTAGGATAGACTGGTTGGATCTCCTTGCAGCCCAAGGGACTCTCAAGAGTCTTCTCCAACACCACACTTCAAAAGCATCAATTCTTGGGTGCTCAGCTTTCTTTATAATCCAACTCTCACATCCATACATGACCACTGGAAAAACTATAGCCTTGACTAGACAGACCTTTGTTGACAAAGTAATGTCTCTGCTTTTTCATATGCTGTCTAGGTTAGTGATAACTTTCCTTCCAAGGAGTAAGCGTCTTTTAATTTCATGACTGCAATCACCATCTTCAGTGATTTGGGAGCCCAGAAAAATAAAGTCAGCCACTGTTTCCACTGTTTCCCCATCTATTTGCCATAAAGTGATGGAACTGGATGCCATTATCTTAGTTTTCTGAATGTGGAGCTTCAAGCCAACTTTTTCACTCTCCTCTTTCACCTTCATCAAGAGGCTCTTTAGTTCTTCTTCACTTTCTGCCATAAGGGTGGTGTAATCTACATATCTGAGGTTATTGATATTTCTCCCGGCCATCTTGATTCCAGCCTGTGCTTCCTCTAGCCCAGCGTTTCTCATGATGTACTCTGCATATAAGTTAAATAAGCAGGGTGACAATATACAGCCTTGATGTACTCCTTTTCCTATTTGGAACCACTCTGTTGTTCCATGTCCAGTTCTAACTGTTGCTTCCTGACCTGCATACAGGTTTCTCAAGAGGCAGGTCAGGTGGTCTGACAGAATGTGGTCCACTGAAGAAGGGAATGGCAAACCACTTTGGTATTCTTGCCTTGAGAACCCCATGAACAGTATGAAAGGGCAAAAAGATAGGATACTGAAAGATGAACTCCCCGGTCGGTAGGTGCCTAATATGCTACTGGAGATCATTGGAGAAATAACTCCAGAAAGAATGAAGAGACAGAGCCAAAGCAAAAACAACACCCAGCTGTGGATGTGACTGATGGTGACTGGTGATGGAAGCAAGGTCTGATGCTGTAAAGAACAATATTGCATAGGAACCTGGAATGTTAGGTCCATGAATCAAGGCAAATTGGAAGTGGTCAAACAGGAGATGACAAGAGTGAACATCAACATTCTAGGAATCAGTGAACTAAGATGGACTGGAATGGGTGAATTTAACTCAGATGACCATTATATCTACTACTGTGGACAGGAATCCCTTAGAAGAAATGGAGTAGCCATCATAGTCTTTTGTTAAGAGTCCAAAATGCAGTACTTGGATGCAATCTCAAAAATGACAGGATGATCTCTGTTCGTTTCCAAGGCAAACCATTCAATATCACGGTAATCCAAGTCTATGCCCTGACCAGTAGCAGACCCATCAAAAGCACAGAAATTAAAACTGTAATCAGAAATCTTCCAGCAAACAAAAGCCCAGGACCAGATGACTTCACAGCTGCATTTACCAAAAATATAAAGAGCTAACACCTATCCTACTCAAACTCTTCCAGAAAATTGCAGAGGAAGGTAAACTTCCATACTCATTCTATGAGGCCACCATCACCCTAATTCCAAAACCAGACAAAGATGCCACACACACACACACACAAAAAAAACTACAGGCCAATATCACTGATGAACATAGATGCAAAAATCCTTAACAAAATTCTAGCAAACAGAATCCAACAACATATTAAAAAGATCATACATCATGACCAAGTGGGTTTTATCCCAGGAATGCAAGGATTCTTCAATATCCACAATTCAATCAATGTACACCACATTAACAAATTGAAAGATAAAAACCATATGATTATCTCAATAGATGATGAGAAAGCCTTTGACAAAATTCAACATCCATTTATGATAAAAAAAAAAAAAACCCTCCAGAAAGCAGGAATAGAAGGAACATACCTCAACACAATAAAAACTGTATATGACAAACCCACAGCAAACACTATCCTCTATGGTGAAATATTGAAAGCATTTCCCTTAAAGTCAGGAAAAAGACAAGGGTGCCCATTCTCACCACTACTATTCAACATAGTTTTGGAAGTGTTGGCCACAGCAATCAGAGCAGAAAAAGAAATAAAAGGAATCCAGATTGGAAAAGAAGACATAAAACTCTCATTGTTTGCATATGACATGATCCTCTACATAGAAAACCCTAAAGACTCCACCAGAAAATTACTAGAGCTAATCAATGAATATAGTAAAGTTGCAGGATATAAAATCAACACAGAAATCCCTTGCATTCCTATACACTAACAATGAGAAAACAGAGAAATTAAGGAAACAATTCCATTCACCATTGCAATGAAAAGAATAAAATACTTAGGAATATACCTAAAGAAACAAAACACCTATATATAGAAAACTATAAAATACTGATGAAGGAAATCAAAGAGGACACAAATAGATGGAGAAATATACCATGCTCATGGGTTGGAAGAATCAATACTGTGAAAATGAGTATACTATCCAAAGCAATCTATAGATTCAATGCAATCCCTATCAAGCTACCAACGGTATTTTTCACAGAGCTAGAGCAAATAATTTCACAGTTTGTATGGAAGCACAAGAAACCTCGAATAGCCAAAGCATTCTTGAGAAAGAAGAATGGAACTGGAGGAATCAACCTGCCTGACTTCAGGCTCTACTACAAAGCCACAGTCATCAAGACAGTATGGTACTGGCACAAAGACAGAAATATAGATGAATGGAACAAAATAGAAAACCCAGAGATAAATCCACGTACCTATGGACACCTTATCTTCGACAAAGGAGGCAAGAAGAATATACAATGGAAAAAAGACAACCTCTTTAACAAGTGGTGCTGGGAAAACTGGTCAACCACTTGTAAAAGAGTGAAACTAGAACACTTTCTAACACCATACACAAAAATAAGCTCAAAATGGATTAAAGATATAAACATAAGACCAGAAACTATAAAACTCCTAGAGGAGAACATAGGCAAAACACTCTCCAACATAAATCACAGCAGGATCCTCTATGACACACCTCCCAGAGTAATGGAAATAAAACCAAAAATAAACAAATGGGACCTAATCAAACTTAAAAGCTTTTGCACAACAAAGGAAACTATAAGCAAGGTGAAAAGACAGCCTTTAGAATGGGAGAAAATAATAGCAATGAAGCAACTGACAAAATTAATCTCAAATATACAAGCAACTCCTGCAGCTCAATTCCAGAAAAATAAACGACCCAATAAAAAAATGCGCCAAAGAACTAAACAGACATTTCTCCAAAGAAGACATACACATGGCTAACAAACACATAAAAAGATGCTCAACATCACTCATTATCAGAGAAATGCAAATCAAAACCACGATGAGGTACCATTACACGCCAGTCAGAATGGCTGCTATCCAAAAGTCTACAAGCAATAAATGCTGGAGAGGGTGTGGAGAAAAGGGAACCCTCTTACACTGTTGATGGGAATGCAAACTAGTACAGTCACTATGGAGAACAGTTTGGAGATTCCTTAAAAAACTGGAAATAGAACTGCCATATGACCCAGCAATCCCACTTCTGGGCATACACACCAAGGAAACCAGAATTGAAAGAGACACATGTACCCCAGTGTTCATCGCAGCACTGTTTATAATAGCCAGGACATGGAAGCAAACTAGATGTCCATCAGCAGACGAATGGATAAAAAAAACTGTGGTACATATACACCATGGAATATTACTCAGCCATTAAAAACAATACATTTGAATCAGTAATGAGGTGGATGAAACTGGAGCCCATTATACAGAGTGAAGTAAGCCAGAAAGAAAAACACCAATACAGTATACTAACGCATATATATGGAATTTAGAAAGATGATAACGATAACCCTGTATGCGAGACAGCAAAAGAGACACAGATCTATAGAACAGTCTTTTGGACTCTGTGGGAGAAGGCGAGGGTGAGATGATTTGAGAGAATAGCATTGAAACATGTATATTATCATATGTGAAACAGATCGCCAGTCCAGGTTTGATGCATGAGACAGGGTGCTGGGGGCTGGTGCACTGGGATGACCCAGAGGGATGGGATGGGGAGGAAGGTGGGAGGGTGTCTCAGAATGGGGACATATGTACACCCATGGGTGATTCATGTTAATGTATGGCAAAAACCACTACAATATTGTAATTAAAATAAATAAATTTAAAGAAAATAAAAAAGTACAGAATAACTGAATAGACATTTCTCCAAAGAAGACAGACAGATGGCCATGAAAAAATGCTCAACACTGCTAATTATTAGAGAAATGCAAATCAAAACTACAGTGAGATATCATCTAACCCAATCAGAATGGTGTTCATCAAAAAGTCTACAAACAATAAATACTGGAGAGAGTGTGGAGAAAGTGACCCCTGTACACTGTTGATGAGAATGTAAATTGCTGTAGCCACTATGAAAAACTGTATGGAGTTTCCTTAAAAAGCTAAAGTAAGAGTAACCAATATACTTTGACCACCTGATGCAAAGAGCTGACTCATTTGAAAAGACCCTGATGCTGGGAAAGATTGAGGGCATGAGGAGAAGGGGACAACAGAGGATGAGGTGGTTGGATGGCATCACCGACTTGATGGACATGGGTTTGGGTGGACTCTGGGAGTTGGTGATGAACAGGGAGGCCTGGCGTGCTGCAGTTCATGGGGTTGCAAAGAGTCAGACACTACTGAGCAACTGAACTGAACTGAATGATCTAGCATTCCCACTCCTGGGCATATATCTGAAAAAAACTGTAATTCAAAAAGATATATGCACCCCTATGTTCAGAGCAGAAATAATTACAAGAGCAAAGACGTGGAAGCAACCTAAATGTCCATTGACAGGTGAATGGGTAAAGTTTATAGTCAATGTATACATAATGGAATATTTCTCAACCATAAAGGAGAATAAAATAATACCATCTGCAGCAACATGATGGACCTAGAGATTATCATACTAAGTGAAGTAAGACAGGGACAGATAAATACTATTTATGACTTAACATGTGGAATTAGAAATGATACAAATGGATTATTTATATAAGAAACAGACTCACAGACATAGAAAATAAATTTATGATTACCAAAGGGGACAATGGGGAGGGAGAGGGAGGAATAAATTACAAGTGCAGCATTAACAGTTACATACCACTATGTGTAAAAAAAACCACTATGTGTTTTTCTTTTTGAAAGAAAAACAATACAAGGATTTACTGCTCAGCATGGGGAAAAAATACTTTTCCCAGGCATGGGTGAGGATGCTCCCTCCCAGATTTACTGTGGAGACTTTTTCAGATTACCGCTAACCCAATCACTTACCTAGAAGCTTTGGCTAGTTCTCAGAATCAAACCACATAATTGCCACTGTGCCACATGGAAGCCTGACACAGGGGCTGCAGGCCCACTCCAGGGATGAAGACCTCCAAGTGGTATCAAACCCTCCCTACGGCGCTGGGAGTCACTGAACAGCCCGAGTTTAGAGCTCACCTGTGACATCTCCACAATGGGTAGCATTATGTCAGCTCTAGGTTATATTCCAGTTCAGTTCAATTCAGTTGCTCAGTCGTGCATCCCTTTGGAACGCCATGGACTGCAGCACACCAGGCCTCTCTGTCCATCACCAACTTCCAGAGCTTATTCAAACTCATGACCATCAAGTTGGTAATGCCACACAACCATCTCATCCTCTGTCGTCCCCTTCTCCTTTTCAATCTTTCCCAGCATCAGGGTCTCTTCTAATGAATCAGCTCTTTGCATCAGGTGGCCAAAGTATTGGAGTTTCAGCTTTAGCTTCAGTCCTTCCAATGAACACCCAGGATTGATCTCCTTTAGGAGGGACTGGTTGGATCTCCTTGCAGTCCAAGGGACTCTCAAGAGTCTTCTCCAACATCACACTTCAAAAGCATCAATTCTTCAGTGCTCAGCTTTCTTTATAGTCCAACTCTCACATTCATACATGACTACTGGAAAAACCATCACTTTGACTAGACATATCTTTGTTGGCAAATTAATGTCTGCTTTTTAATATGCTGTATAGGTTGGTCATAGCTTTTCTTCCAAGGAGCAAGCGTCTTTTATTTCATGGCTTTAGTCACCATCTGCAGTGATTTTGGAGCCCCCTAAAATGAAGTCTGTCACTGTTTCCACTGTTTCCCCATCTACTTGCCATGACGTGATGGGACCGGATGCCATGATCTTACTTTCCCGAATGTTGGGTTTTAAGCCAACTTTTTCACTCTCTGCTTTCACTTTCATCAAGAGGCTTAGTTCTTCTTCACTTTCTGCCATAAGTGTGGTGGCATCCGCATATCAGGGGTTATTGATATTTTCCCCAGGAATCTTAATTACAGCTTCTGACAAAAATGGTCATTGGAGAAGGGAATGGCAAACCACTTCAGTATTCTTGCCTTGAGAACCTTGTAAACAGTATGAAAAGGGAAAAAGATAGGAAACTGAAAGATGAACTCCCTAGGTCGGTAGGTGCCCAATATGCTACTGGAGATCAGTGGAGAAATAACTCCAGAAAGAATGAAGAGACAGAGCCAAAGCAAAAACAACACCCAGCTGTGGATGTGACTGATGGTGACTGGTGATGGAAGCAAGGTCTGATGCTGTAAAGAACAATATTGCATAGGAACCTGGAATGTTAGGTCCATGAATCAAGGCAAATTGGAAGTGGTCAAACAGGAGATGGCAAGAGTGAATGTCGACATTTTAGGTATCAGTGAACTAAGAAGGACTGGAATGGGTGAATTTAACTCAGATGACCACTGTGTCTATGACTGTGGGCAAGAATCCCTTGGAAGAAATGAAGTAGCCATCATAGTCAACAAAAGAGTCCGAAATGCAGTGTTTGGATGCAATCTCAAAAACGACAGAATAATCTCTATTCATTTCCAAGGCAAGCCATTCAATATCATGGTAATCCAAGTCTATGTCCCAATTGGTAATGCTGAAGAAGCTGAAGCTGAATGGTTCTATGAAGACCTACAAGACATTCTAGGACTAACACCCAAAAAAGATGTCCTTTTCATTATAGGGGACTGGAATGCAAAAGTAGGAAGTCAAGAAATACCTGGAATAACAGGTAAATTTGGCCTTGGAGTACAGAATGAAGCAGGGCAAAGGCTAAGAGTTTTGCCAAGAGAACGCACTGGTCATAGCAAACACCCTCTTCCAACAACACAAGAGAAGACTCTACATGTGGACATCACCAGATGGCCAACACCAAAATCAGATTGATTATATTCTTTGCAGTCAAAGATGAAGAAGCTCTATACAGTCAGCAAAAACAAAACCAGGAGCTGACTGTGACTCTGATCATGAACTCCTAATTGCAAAATTCAGACTTAAATTGAAGACACTAGGGAAAACCACTAGACCATTCAGGTATGACCTAAATTATAATTCCTTACCATTGTACAGAGGAAGAGACAAACAGATTCAATGGATTAGATATGATAGACAGAGTGCCTGAAAAACTATGGATGGAGGTTCATGACATTGTACAGGAGGCAGTGATCAAGACTATCCCCAAGAAAAAGAAATGCCAAAAGGCACAATGGTTGTCTGAGGAGGCCTTACAAAGAGTTGTGAAAAGAAGAGAAGCAAAAGGCACAGGAGAAAAGGAAAGATATACCCATTTGAATGCAGAGTTCCAAAGAACAGCAAGGAAAGATAAGAAACCCTTCTTCAGTGATCAATGCAAAGAAATAGAGGAAAACAACAGAAAGGGAAAGACTAGAGATCTCTTCCAGAAAATTAGAGTTACCAAGGTAACATTTCTTGCAGACATGGGCACAATCAAGGACAGAAATAGTATGGACCTAGCAGAAGCAGAAGATATTAAGAAGAGGTGGCAAGAATACACAGAAGAACTATACAAAAAAGATCTTCATGACCCAAATAACCATGATGGTGTGATCATTCACCTAGAGCCAGGCATCCTGGAATGTGAAGTCAAGTGGGCCTTAAAAAGCATCACTGCGGGGGAAAAAAAAAAAGCATCACTATGAACAAAGCTAGTGGAGGTGATGGAATTCCAGTCGAGGTATTTCAAATCCTAAAAGATGATGCTGTGAAAGTGCTGCACTCAATATGTCAGCAAATTTGGAAAACTCAGCAGTGGCCACAGGACTGGAAAAGGTCAGTTTTCATTCTAATCCCCAAAAAAAGCAATGTCAAAGAATGCTCAAACTACCACACAATTGCACTCATCTCACACACTAGCTAATTAAATCTCAAAATTCTCCAAGTCAGGCTTCAACAGTACATGAACCGTGAACTTCCAGATGTTCAAACTGGTTTTAGAAAAGGCAGAGGAAGCAGAGATCAAATTGCCAACATCCGCTGGATCATTGAAAAAGCAAGAGAGTTCCAGAAAAACATGTACTTCTACTTTATTGACTACGCCAATGCCTGTGTGGATGACAACAAACTGTGAAAAATTCTTCAAGAGATGGGAATACCAGACCACCTTGCCTGCTTCCTGAGAAATCTGTATGCAGGTCAGGAAACAACAGTTAGAACTGGACATGGAACAACAGACTGGTTCCAAACTGCGAAAGGAGTACATCAAGGCTGTATATTGTCACCCTGCTTATTTAATTTATATGCAGAGTACATCATGGAAATGCTGGACTGGATGAAGCACAAGCTGGAATCAAGATTGATGGGAGGTTATATTCCAAACTTGCACAATTCAGACCTCTGCCTGGGACTACAGTTAGCTTGCAAACAAAGGAACAAACCTGCTCAAATGGCACGCCCACTTTGGTCATCCTTTCAAAAGGAGACATTCAAGTCAAATTAGAACGGGGTCTACCTCCCTGTAACATGCTCCAGAAAAAAAGTGAAAAGACTCTTCTGGGTGCAGTCTGTCCTCAGCAGAAAGCCCTTCTTGGCAGAGGACAGAACAGGGGCGAGGAGACAAGAGTAAAAAAAGGCGCAAGTCCTCACTTGGTGTGCTGCTCGGCAGAGGGGTCTCCCAGGGGCGAGTCAGGAGGTAGAAGTGTTCGCAGGCATGCAACGGGATACTGACTGGCTCCTCGCTGCACAGACCCAGCTCGTATGCCCACTACAGACGGACAGAGGGATGGGTGGGTGGAGAGGAACAGAAGGACACGTGAGCAGGTATAGCCTCTTGAGTGTCATTTCAAGCGGCTCCTGGGCGCTCCCGCCCCAACTGTGGGAAGTTGTGGGAAGCCAACTTCCAGCTTTAGTTCCTAACGTTTTCAGAGGGGAGCAACACGGTACTGGGTGAGCCACGAAGTCTGCTTTCTGAGCAGAAAAGACAGAGTCACCAGCTCGGAAGAGGAGCTCGTGGGGAGCCAGTGAGGCCCTTCGAACGAAATGCCGGACCTCAACTGCGAACCCCAAACACCGACCATGAAGACGTCCACGTGGCGGAAAGTACTCCCGGGTGCCCTTAAGACTGTGGAGGGGGGCAAGGGACCAGCCTGCCGTCAGAGTTGCAGGCTCTAGTGTCCTGGACACGGGACCCATGCTCCCGACACAGGAGCACCCCCAACGTGCATCTGCTGGTGGTGGGATGAAACGAACCACCTCACAGCCCCAACCAGGGACTGGGTGCTGTCCACGCTGACTCTCTGGGCCTCCCTGAGCAGGGCTGCCCCTCGACCAGGAAGGAGCAGGGACGGTTGCCCGGCTTCCACACGAGGGGCAAAGGCAGGCTTCCCGTTTGGAGGGGGGGATTCCGAGTTTTCCCGACCAAACAAGAAACAGTGTGTTCTGGACTCCTGCTTAGTCCATCAGAAAACTAGCCTTACATCTGTACCCCAAAATCCTGGAGACAAAAGTTAAATAAGAAAGTCAGTGACCAGTCTTGTCACTAACCTACCTGACCAGCACAGTTGACAAAATACTGGCACTGGATCTATCCTTTATCTGTCTCCACACTGGTGACTTGACCTCTTTTGACCATAACATGAAGACTTGTGCGGCTGTTTTTCAGAGGGACAGCAGTCCTGATGCAAGATCTTATTTCCCTCTCTAGGCATTGAACCTAGCTGCTGGTCCACCAAGGGCTAGAGGCTAGAAGCAAAGTTCCCTTCTTCTTACCCCATTTGAAAGCAAAAATGTTTTAAGGAGGCAAAAACTGCAAAACAAGTACAAAGTTTGTTATCAGAGAGACAGCACAATATATGGGAGAGCACACAGAGAAATGGTTTATTTATGTCAGAAGCAGGGCAGAAATACACCCAGAGAGGAATGTGGACAGACCTCCTGGATGAGTAGCACTTGCATCTTGTTTCTCCACACAGCTGGTCCAGGACCCTGCCCAAGATGTGAGAACAACTTTTTCTAAGATGATCCCACCTCAGAGGCCTGTGGTGCATGATAAGGGTGGCACCCTCCCTTTTCGACCCTCAAGAAGCCTTCCTGTGCATGTACAGATAGGGGAGTCTTTCTCAACCTCAAGAGGGGGACCTTATCTCTTTACTTTAGCAGAGCTCAGCTTTTGACACAGCCTTTGTCCTTGGAGTGTCTGAGTGAGAACAAAGGATGAATTTTACTCCACTTGTCAAACTCCAGCTGTCTCACTCAAAGGCTCGTCTGTCTCCCACCTCACAGTCACAGATCTGAACTAAGGCCCATTACTGTGTCAATGGGCCTTTCCCAAGACTGAAAATACCAGCCAACTGAAGTCATCATCGAATTCCAGGGATCATGGGACTTCCCTGGCGGCCCGGTGGTTCGGGTCCACGCTTCCACTGCAGGGGGCCTGGGTTCCATTGCTGGCTGGGAACCGAAGTCCCACAAGGGGCATGGCGCAGCCAAACAAAAGTCCAGGGATCATAAAAGGGGCAGGAGAGAAACAGCGCCACAGGGCCTTTTCAATCCTCATCGACCCACACCACGACCCAGTTCATCCAGAGCGGACAACACCACGGATCAGCCTTCCCCTCGTTCATTCCAACCCCAGGACATGACCCCCACTGTGCACCGAATCCCCAAGGCCTGTGCCAGCCTTGGAGCTTCTCAAGTCCTGTGGAGGGAAAAAGGCCCTTACACCTAAAACGCTCTAAGCAGGACTAAAGGCAGTGCCTAGGACACCTAACAAGAAAAACGTGGCCCCGAGGGAAGCTGTGTTCACAGGTACTGCGCCGAGACAAAAAGTCAGAGCCGCCAGCCGGAGTTCCGCCACAGAAACTGGCTGGTGACCTGCTGCCGGGCAGCGCTCTCCTGACGCCCGTCTTCCTCGCCCTGCACCCACTCACCGTTCTGGGAGGCGGCACTGGCCAGGGCGAGCGCCACGTCGGCGGAGGACACCACCGCATCCTCGGGGACGTGCATGGTGCCCACCAGGTCGTGCACGTTGAGCAGAGGGTGCAGCTCGGCCACTCTCCTGGGGGAGACGATCTCGCAGGGGATGCCTATGACACTGGCACAGAACACAGGGGCACAATGACATTCCCCGGCCTCCGCAGAGGCCAGCTGACACGAGGTCGGGACGGGCTCAGCCTCATACGTACTTCAGCCTCGAGCTGATGTGCTTCAGGGAGATGAGCCGGTCCTGAGTTTGGGCCAGAAAGATGGAGCCCGTCCTAGTGTAACCTGGAAGGGAAAGCAGCCCAAACTCAGACAGACCGGGCCACCTGCGGGGGCGCAGTGGGAGCCCACCAGACTGTGAGGCGGACGACCCGCAAGGAGTCCCGGACTGCCACCACCCAGACAGGCTCAGCTCACGGCTCTGTGACCCGTCCCTCCCTCACCCCTTCAGGTGACCAGGCCCTTTCTCCGCCGGTCCCTGGTGGGCACGGACCCATGGAGATGGCCGCTCTCAATGCCGCCGCAGGCCTGTGACCTATGCTCAGCTCATCTGACCTCCTGGACCCTGGGTCTTGGACCAGGAGAGAAGGTGGAGTTCCCTCCTCTCATCTCAGGAGCAGCAGTGTTCCGGCAAGCCCACTCCCCTTCCAGCTGAGGGCCTGGGTCGTCACCACCTGGCTCCACCCTGCCTCCGGCTGGCAGCCTCCTCCCACCCCACAGGCCTCGCTGGCCTTGCAGAAGCTCATTGTTGTTGCCCAGCTTAGCCCCAGGCGAGTCCTGGTGTCTGCAGTCAACTAGATGTGACCACTAGATGTGACCACAGTCAGTACTAGATGTGACCACTACAAAACCTGAGTCAATGACAATCCTCCCAGATGCAGTGTCTTATCAGTTCTCATGAGGAAAAGCTTGAATCAGTCACGTATCTATTTAAAATGGAAATAGTCATGATAATTTAAGTATTTTCTTATTCCTTTGAAATCATCAGATAAATATGGCCTTTGCTGACATGACAAGATTGTTAAGTTTGGAGAACTGAAATTTCAGAGCCTGGTTTTTATAAGTGGTAGATGTTGCCTCAATATATTTAGTCCTTTCCTCAACCTTAGGATACACAGAAAGCAGAAATGTCCATAGCCCTGTGAAAAATAAACTCGCTAATTACAGTCAATGTATGTTCACATTTCCTGTCGTCTTTGACTGAAGGTAGCGTCAAAACCTTCAGAAGGTTTTGGTATGGTAGGAAGTCCCTGGGTTGTTTTTTTTTTTCCCCTCTACAGTAAAGCTGTTATTCATCTGAAATGCAAGTAGGTTATTTCTGGTAGTGTTCCAATGTTGGCTCCCCCCAACCCTGATGGTTTTGAGTATGCAGAATGTTCACATCATTCTAAAAGTAAAAACTACACAAAGTCAAGTCGTATATATCAATACCCCCCCCCCCATGCCCCAACCCTTTACCCCATTTCCCACTTACACTGGCAGGTAACCAACCTCAGTACTTTCTGCTTTAGCCTTCCAATATTTCTTTTTTTGCAAAAATAACTATATATTTGCATATTTTCTTACTTCTTCTTAGCTCTTACACAAATGTAGCACGTTTTATATACTTTTTAGCACCTTCTTTTTCTCATGTAACAATGTATCCCAGAGATTACTTCATAGCAGTTCACAGACATCTTCATCCTTCTTTTCACATCTACCTAATAGTCCTTTGTGTGGCTGTTCCACTTTATTTTATGAATATTATATCAGTTCAGTCACTTGTTGTGTTCGACTCTTTGCGACCCCATGGACTGCAGCACGCCAGGCCTCCCTGTACATCACCAACTCCTGGAACTTACTCAAACTCATGTCCATTGAGTCAGTGATGCCATCCAACCATCTCATCCTCTGTCGTCCCCTTCTCCTCCTGCCTTCAATGTTTCCCAGCATCAGGGTATTTTCTAATGAGTCAGTTCTTCACATCAGGTGGCCAAAATATTGGCGCTTCAGCTTTAGCATCAGTCCTTCCAATGAATATTCAGGACTGATTTCCTTTAGGATGGACTGATTGGATCTCCTTGCAGTCCAAGGGACTCTCAAGAGTCTTCTCCAACACCACAGTTCAAAAGCATCAGTTCTTCGGTGCTCAGCTTTCTTTATAGTCCAACTCTCACATCCATACATGACCACTGGAAAAACCATAGCTTTGACTAGATGGACTTTTGTTGGCAAAGTAATGTCTCTGCTTTTTAATACACTGTCTAGTTTGGTCATAACTTTTCTTCCAAGGAGTAAGTGTCTTTTAATTTCATGGCTGCAGTCAACATCTGCAGTGATTTTGGAGCCCCCAAAATAAAGTCTGTCACCGTTTCCATTGTTTCCCCATCTACTTGCCATGAAGTGATGGGACCAGATGCCCTGACCTTAGTTTCCTGAATGTTGAGTTTTAAGCCAATTTTTTCACTCTCCTCTTTCACTTTTATCAAGGGGCTCTTTAGTTCTTCACTTTCTGCCATAAGGGTGGTGTCATCTGCATATCTGAGGTTATTGATATTTCTCCCAGCAATCTTGATTCCAGCTTGTGCTTCATCCAGCCTGGCATTTCACATGATGTATTCTGCATATAAGTTAAATAAGCAGGGTGACAATATACAGCCGTGGCATACTCCTTTTCTGATTTGGAACCAGTCTGTTGTTCCATGTCCAGTTCTAACTGTTGCTTCTTGACCTGCATTCAGATTTCTCTTGAGGTAGGTCAGGTGGTCTGGTATTCCGGGGATCAAACCCAGGTCTCCCACATGGCAAGCAGATGCTTTACCCTCTGAGCCACCAGGGAAGGCCCCCCCCCCAATAACGTATGCGTATCTTTTAAATGCAATCTTACAGTTTCAATTAAATAGTGTTACAATAAGTAATCTTGTACATGTATATTTTTGTAGAAGACATTTTCAAGTGGAAAAAAAACAAGGTACATAATGAACATAATAAGATGCTTAATACCATCTCAGTTTTGGCAAGAAGAAAAGGTATACCTGCACACACATATAGACTAACTTTTGGTGGGTATTCAGTGGGGAGATTCACTTCTTATTTTTATACTTCTGTATCGTCCACATTTGTTATAATGAGTATATAACATTATATATGTTTTAAACTTTTAAGACGTTACATGTAACCCAAAGTAATTTTTAAAAATTGATTTATCACTAACTTGATAAATTGGCTTAATCTACCTCCATCTAGGTTTATCATCTATAAAAAAATGATCCTTCCTTATTAGAAGATCAATATGTGGAAGACTTTCAAAAGGTTATTAAAACTTTTAGATTATCACATTCCATCACTTGATAAAAGTTATATCAAGTAGAAAAAAAGCACTTCAGAAACTAATTTTGCATACTGAGGGCTCTTGAAGTGACCCAGCAACTCCAGGTAGAAAGCAGTTAACACACATCTCAGGTGAAAGAACTATTTTCAGACGGTTAGTTTATTGTATGTTATTAAATCTAGGCTGCACAGACGTCATGTAATGTCTCAAAGCGGTCCACTGCACCACCGCGGTCATGGGAGCGCACGCCCGTCCACTCTGCCGGACAACAGACGCCTCCGTCAGGGAAGCTCCCCGTCGTCGCACTGCGGCACTGGTGGGCTGCACCGGGGGTCACAGACCGAGGGGGTGCCCTTGCTCTCGGTTGCCTGACTTCCTCACGGCCCCACAAGCACCAGGGAGAGATCAGGCCCAACAAGGGGTTCTGGACGGTGACCCAGAACAAAGGCTAGACTCGGTTATCTTCCAGAAAAGAAGCCTGCAGCCCCAATCGCTGCGGACTCTAGCAGCTGAGGAGTGCCAGGCTCAGCAAAGCACGAGCCACTGAACCAAGGGAGGGACTGGAGTCAGCGGTGCCCCCTCTGGGCCTGTTGTGGACCCTCTTCCGACCCAGACCCTGGGTAACGCCTGATTCAAGGACCTTGTTGCCATGAAATTTCATCCAACCAAAAAGGACTATTTCCCAGCTACCCTGCCTATAGCAGGCCCTATCCCCTGTAAAAGCCCGAGGCAGCGCAGCAGTAGGAACCACATCCTCTGTATTCACTCAAGAGCCTCTGCCTCTCGGGGGACACCTGGCCAAGGCAACATCTAAAGCCGACTCAGCCTCACACGGCGGCAGGAGTCAGGGTGAGGCCAGCCCCCGCTGAGGCACGCCGCGCCGCGTCCGTGGGGCAAACACTCAGCCACGCACCAGCACCGGGCCGGGCCAGGGCCGCGCGGCCTCACCCGGGGCCCCAGGCCAGCCACGTGCCGGGGAGTACAGCCCACCCGTCTCCTTCCCGGCTTCGTTGCTCTCTTGGCGGCTCCTTGATTCACTGCCAGGTAAAACAGCCTAGTGTTTTACAAACACTCGTCTCTAGACGTTTCATCTTAATCAGCACTTCACAAATACGGTTAGGCTTCCTAGAAGTATGAATCATATGAAATGAAAAAGTTGCAAAGCCCTACTTTGAAATAAAAATTCCATAGAAGTCAGTTTTCATTCCACCGCCGCAGACGACCACCTGCGCCTGGGCGGGCAGGGCCACGGGGGGCGCCGCGGCCGCTGACGCGCTGCCTCTGGCCGGGGAGCCCTTCCGCCATCCTCGGCGGCTTCCTGGTCCTCGGACCACCGCCAGCAGCCGGTGCAGCATCACGTGTGTCAGCCACGGGGATGCGCTCTCACCCAGCCACGCAGCAGATCCAGGGGTTCACACTAGACAGAGGAAGCCAAGGGTGTCACTCCACTGTACCCAGAGCGCAGAGTGAACGAGAAAAGGCGGAAACTCAGAACGGTAACTGCTCACTCAGCAAACGTTTCAGGGCTTACTGAGTTCCGGACACGCCGCTGGGTGTAACACAGCGGTGAAGACAAACGAGGAGGTCCCTGCCTTTACACAACTTGCCTCTGAGACAGAGAGACCAGCGCCAGTGTACAAACAAGAAAAGGGACAGAGCTAACAGCACGGTCACTGGGGGCACACTCAGAACACGGCGGTCAGAGGGGGGACGCTTGAAGAGACTCGATGACAGAACCAGCTGCGTGAGGTCGGAAAGCAGCAGCGAGTGCGAGGCCTGGAGAGGCGCAGCTCGAGGAGTCAGCCCAGAAGAGGGGAGAGTGTGTGCGCAGCACGTGAGAGGGGCCAGCTGAGGCCGCGCTGGAGGGGCGGGGACCAACCACGAGGGGGCTCCGGGGTCCCAGCGAACAGCAGGGTTTACTCTCAGTGCAAGGGAAAAGACTAAAGCAGGGGGTGATGTGTTCTGCCCTGTTTCTCCAGGGTGAGGCTGGCTGCACGGAAGGCCCCCAGGAGGACAGGGAAAGCAGAGGTGAGCCAGGACACTGTCGCAGTTCTCAAGGAGACGCCAGGGTGGCTCAGATGAGGATGGGGCAGCGGAGTCAGAGAAACGACTGGGTCGTTTGGGAAACAGAGATGACAGAGCTTACATGCCAACAACTGATGCTAAAATGGGAAAAACGGAGAGATAAGGATGAGGGCCCAGTCTGTGGGTTAAACAACCATGTGAGAAGGATCAGACACGGTGGAGGCTGTGAGGATGTGAGTGAGCAGAGTGGAAGGTTTTCACAGAGTCAACAGCCGGAGACCCAGCAGGCGGGGAACACGGAGCAGCTAGTGCCCAAGCCCGAGGCTGCCGTCTCTGAGGTGCCCAGAGCAGAAGCAGGAACTGGACCCCTTGCACAGCACCGAGCAGGTGGGCAGACCACCTGCCCGGCCCTGGACCCTCCACCACTCGCCCCAGCCTCGCCCACCCAGGGAGCAGCCTGCTCTCCTCCGCAGGAGTCACCAAGGGCACCTGCCACTGGTTTGCGCTCTCATGTCTCAGCCCGACTCTCAGTAAAGCCGTGCCTGAGCTTCTATTGATTAACGAGTCCTAGAACCCACTTTGGGAGAAGGCAATGACACCCCACTCCAGTAGTCTTGCCTGGAAAATCCCATGGACAGAGGAGCCTGGTAGGCTGCAGTCCATGGGGTCGCACAGAGTCGGACATGATTCAGTGACTTCACTTTCACTTTTCATTTTCATGCATTGGAGAAGGAAATGGCAACCCACTCCAGTGTTCTTGCCTGGAGAATCCCAGGGACAGCGAAGCCTGGTGGGCTGCCATCTATGGGGTCACACAGAGTCAGACATGACTGAAATGACTTAGCCCCAGCAGTAGCAGCAGAACCCACTTTGACACGAGGGACCCAGCGTGGAGGCTGCAGCGTCCGTGAACCCTGGGCAGTGGCAGGAACTGACCAAGTAGACTCTGCTAGTTGGGCTGCATATGACCAAGGCAGGGTTTTAACAGAATTAATGCAACAGCAAAACAGAGAAGTCATCAAGCTCAAGAAACTGCAGACAGACCTGCTGGCAGAGCACAGAGTCGCGGAAGCACAGCAAGAGGTGGCCTTAGGAGCAGAGAGGGCGCCGAGCAGACATCACGGTGGCACGTGGTGACCAAACCCCCACCTCCTCCATGACGGCCCCAGCACCCGTGTGCCACCATCAGCCCCAACCATCCAAGGCCAAGGTATCGACACGTGTCTGTCAGGGGACTCGGATCCGTGACCAACGCAGGCACAGACTGTGTCCCAAGAGGAATCCCAGGCAGCCAGGGGCCAACCATCCTGGCCACCTGGTGTCCCACCGCACCTGAGGTCCCTGTCAAACGCTGCCTCAAGATGGAAGGTTGTCCACACAGTGAGCGTTATTGCAAAAGCTCAACTCCGCATCACCAATTTCTCTCCCCAGTTCCAATCCCTCTCTGCTCTCCTCCCCTTCAAACATCTCCACTGCGCCTTCTAGAACTTCCTTTCTGAAGCCATTCACCCACCCCTTTCAGATAGGCTGGAACCTGAGACCTGGGAACCTTTCCTGCAGTGCTTATACCTGGACGTCTCGTTGAACAACAAAATATAAAGAAACCATGTGTTTTGCATGCTCAGTCGTGTCAGACTCTTCAATCCCAGGGACTGTAGCACGCCAGGCTCCTCTGTCCATGGAATTTTTCAGACAAGAATACAAGGAATGGGTTGCCAATTCCTACTCCAGGGTAACTTCCCAATCCAGGGATCGAACCCACATCTCTTGGGTCTCCTACATGCACAGGAGGATTCTATACCCCTGCACAGCCTGGGAATCCCAAAGGAAACTATAAGGGACTAAAAATAAGTGTGCATGAGCAGCTGGGGCTAATTATGGACAAGATACAGAAAGACCAAAAAAGCCCAACTGCCACCTTTGAAGAGCCAGGAGCAAAAGCAGGGCACTGCACAGACCCCCACAGATCGCACCACCAAAGGGGCAGGCAGACCCCCTCAGCCAGCCCTCCAACAGACCCCTGGATCCTCCCCTACTCGCACGTCATATAAGGAACAGGCCACCCTCCTCCCAGGGAGCCAGCAAGCAAGAGAAACTGATACTTGTGGGTCCCTCTGGGTGCAGCAGGGACCCAATAAAGCCACACCTGCATTTCTTGTCTAGCCTCTAGTCAATTTCCACTGAGCAAGGAGGCCAGAGAACCTGGTTGGTAACATATTGTGGGGACACCACAAAGTGACCACAAAGGGACAGATGTGCATTTCCCAGGGGAGGGTCTGGGCACCCCCAGGACTTGAATGCAGCTTCTCCATGGGTGACAGGTGGCTGCCTGAAGCTCCTGTTTCAACGTCACCGCATTTGGTAAGTCTGCCCCAAGTGGCCCCCGTTTCTTGCCGATCTCGCAGATGAGAGTCCCGCACACTGACGGGGCCCCAGAACCTGCCCAGCTCCAGATCCCGCCCAATTCATCCTCATCACTCCAGCAGCGCCTCAAGTCACCCTCGATGTGCCAGGCAGGAGAAGTGAACTTCCTCTAGACCCTGGAGCTGCCCACTCTGGTCTGACCTGGCCAGCTGGCCGCTCTCCAACTGTAACTGTACTGTGGCAGCAGTGATGGACAGCCAAAGGTAAGTTGATTCACGTCTCCCCTTGCCTGTGGAACTGGGTCTGTTATTATTACTCACTTCTTTTTGTATCAATATATGCCAGGATGCCCTGTGCTCCTCCTCAAGAGAGATCTGCTAAATAAATTGAGAGCTAGTATATTCTTAGGACAGAGTGAAGTCCAAGGAGGTAGAGAATTCAAACAGAGAATGCATCTCCCAGTAGCTGTAGATGACCCACCTGCTGGTCATCAAAATATTCCCCAAGACATCCCCCAAGAAGTTAGAGAACAAGCAGATCCTGAAGTCTGGGACACCTCTGGGCCAGGAAGAGTAAAATGTATTCTCCCAATAAAATAAGGTTAAGGTCTGGGGGAAAAGACCCTTAGAAAAGACAACATCCTTTAAAGCCTGAGAGGAATCCAGTAGCTGCTCACGGTCCTAAAATACAGACTCATCAGGCCCTGCCAACCCCCTTACAGCACCTCGAACCTGCCGGCTCAGAAGCTTCATGGGGAGTGCCAGTTTGTTCAGGACTTGTAAGTGGTGAAGGAGCAGTCATCCCTACTCACCCACTGCTGCCCAATCCTGCACCCTCCCAACCCAAGAGACAGGAGCGCTAGGAAATTCTTTGGACTGGACCTCAAAGATGCATTTTCCTGTATTTCCCTACATCCAGACTCTCAATATCCTTTTGCCTTTGAAGGGAAGGACACTGATACCCTGAAGGCACCCAGTATACCTGGATGGTGCTTCCTCAGAGTTCTGGAGATGGCTTCCATGTTTTTGGACCTGCATTAGCAAGGGAACTGAGCTTCGAGGACAGAATTCTGCCATAATACGTTTATGATTAATGATAAGTAGTGAGACCAAACAAAATTCAGATCAAAATAGGACTGTTAGGATCCTAAACTTTCAGGCAAAAAGGAGATATAAAGTCTCCCCAAACAAGGCTCACAAGATTTCACAACAAGCGTTTCAATATTTAGGATTTGTTTTCACCTTAAGGGCATAAGCTCTGGCCTCCGACTGAAAAAGAGCAATTAAGTGCACTACCATCTCCAACCACAAACAGGCAACCCAGAAGCTTTCTCAGGATGGCTGGGTTCTGTCATATCTGTATTCCCAATTACGGCCTTGAAGCAAAACCCCTGTACGAGGCTCTAAAGGGAGAAGGAAGGGGACCCCTTCGATGGAACAGGGATCACCAGGCGGCCTTTGAGACGCTATAAAGACTGAGCGCAGCACAGCACTGGTGCTTCCAAATCTGGACCAGCCCCTCACCCTGTTACATCCATGAAGTCAGGAAAAGGATTAGAAGTCCTGACCCAAAACCTGGGACTGGATCAGAGGCCGGTGACTGACTTTTCGAAACAGCTAGGTTCAGTGACCCTGGGATGGCCAAGCTGCCTGCAGGCAGTACCAGCCCGAGCCATGTTGCCTGATAAGGCTTCTAAGCTTACCCTGGGACAACACATAGATGCATTAACCCTCAGCAGGTCCAGTCTGGGCTCGAAGTCAAAGACATACTGGTTGCCTGAAGGAAGGCTAACAAGTTATCAAGCTCTGCTAATGGACACCCCCGACATTACCTTAAAAGTGTGCCAAGCCCTGAAAGCAGCAACTCTGCTTCCAGCAGTCAAGAGTGGAGACTGTGTCAGTGTATAGAGACCATAGAACAAACTTACTCCAGCAAATCCAGTCTTCTAGATGAACCTTTGGACAGCCCCGAGGGCCAATGGTTTCCTAATGGGAGCAGTTTCATAGAGAGGGGAACTCAAAAGGTGGACTGTGACAGAGTTAGTCTAGATGAAGTCATAGAAACCAAGACTCTGCCACCCAGGACCTCAGTCCAGGAGGTGGAACTAACTGCACTGATGAGCCCTTTGCAACTGGGGAAGGATAAGAAATTAAATATTTTCAGTGACTTTAAATATGGGTTCCACGTGCTACATGCTCATCTGCCACAGGGAAAGCAAAGGAATATTAACTGTTAGAAATAACCACTAAAACATAAAATTTGGGTCTGGATCTTTTAAAAGAGTGCAGCTCTTGACTCAGGGAGCAGGAATCCACTGCAGGCCCATCAAAGGGATGGGTCTTTGTCAGCCAAGAGGACAGCAATGCTGATCAAACTGCAAACCAGGGAGCTTGACTGCAGGGGCCTAAGTGAGTTATGGCCCTAGAGATTGGCCCCCCAGCCTCCTCAAGCCACCCCCAGGATTCCTCAAAGGAAAAAGAACATGCTGAGAAATGGGGCTCTGAGAAAGGAAGCACCGGCTGGTATATAAAGGAGAACAAGGTGCTAATCCCTGAGGCCCATCAATGGAAACTCTCAGAGCTGACATGATGCCACCCTCTTTAGGAGGGACGCACTAATGGAATGCTGGCCTGTGATTATGTCCCTTAATAACCTCAGGCCCATCCAATTCCCCCTTCCTCACTCGGGCCAATTCAACACTGAGGGACATGTCTGGGGGAAGACTAGATTTCACCCAAATGCCCCCACAAGCAGGATATAAATATCTTCTGGTGCTTGTTGATACTTTCATGGATGAGTGAAGTCTTTCCTGCACAATCTAAAAAGGCTATGGAAGTCTGTAGGTTCCTTTTAAAAGAAATAATTCCTTGATTTGGATTTCCAAAGTGCCTCTAGAGCAACAAAGGGCCCTCTTTTATAGCCAAAGTCACACAGTGGTTCACAACGACCCTAGGGATAAACGACAAGCCTCTGGTCACATCCAGCCTTCAGGGAAGGGAAAGAAAATGAACCATACTTTAAATGAAACTTAGCAAAGCTCTGCCAAGAAGCGCATCAACCCTAGACCAGCTTGCATCTCATTGCACTCCTTAGGGTCAGTGTAGCCCTAGGAGTGGTCTGAGGCTTAGCCCATTTAAAATGATTTACAGCACTTACCTGGTGACTCCGCCTGCCAATACAGGCGATATGGATTCGATCCCCGGTCTGGGAAAATCCCACGTGGCGTGGGGCAGCTAAGCCCATGTGCCACAAGTACTGAAGTCCCCCTGCCTTAGAGCCTGTGCTCTGCAATGAGAAGCCGGCCACCCGCGACTAGACAGTAGCCCCAGCTGGCCGTGACTGGAGAGTCCAGTGCAGCAGTGAAGACCCAGCACAGCCCAGGCGTTGCCACAGGAGGGAGCCCTGCCTGCCGTAACGACAGCCAAAAATACATACACTAAATAATGAATGGATAAGGAAGCTGTGGTACATATACACCATGGAATATTACTCAGTTGTTAGAAAGAATTCATTTGAATCAGTTCTAATGAGATGGATGAAACTGGAGCCCATTATACAGAGTGAAGTAAGCCAGAATGATAAAGACCATTACAGCATACTAACACATATATATGGAATTTAGAAAGATGGTAACGATAACCCTATGTGCAAAACAGAAAAAGAGACACAGAAGTACAGAACAGACTTTTGAACTCTGTGGGAGAAGGTGAGGGTGGGATGTTTCGAAAGAACAGCATGTATATTATCTATGGTGAAACAGATCACCAGCCCCAGTGGGATGCATGAGACAAGTGCTCGGGCCTGGTGCACGGGGAGGACCCAGAGGAGTCAGGTGGAGAGGGAGGTGGGAGGGGGGATCGGGATGGGGAATACGTGTAACTCTATGGCTGATTCATGTCAATGTATGACAAAACCCACTGAAATGTTGTGAAGTAATTAGCCTCCAACTAATAAAAAAAATTTTTTTTAAAAAAAGAAAGTTTAAAAGACGATTACTCTAAAAATAAATAAAATGACCTATGGATTCCTATACACCAACAATGGAAGATCAGAGAGAGAAGTTAAGGAAACAATCCCATTTACTATCATATCAAAAAGAATACAATATCTAGGAATAAAAGACCTATACTCTGAAAACTGTAAGATGCTGATGAAAAAAATCAAAGATGACAGAAACAGATGGAAAGATACACCATGGTCCTGGATTGGAAGAACCAATATGGATTCTTTATTTAATCCAACTCAAAATGGTTTAAAGACCTAAATGTAAGGCTGGATACTATAAAACTGTGAGAAAAAAACATAGGTAGAATAGTCTCTGATATAAATGACAATGCTTATCTTTTGTGATATACCTCTTAGAGTAATGAAAATAAAAGCAAAAATAAACAAATAGGATCTAATTAAACTTAAATCCTTTTGTACAGCAAAAAAGTGAAAGTGTTAGTTGCTCAGTCATGTCCAACACTTTGCAGAATACTGGAGTGGGTTGCCATTCCCTTCTCCAGGGGATCTTCCTGGCCCAGGGATCAAACCCGGGTCTCCTGC
Source organism: Muntiacus reevesi (assembly GCF_963930625.1). Taxonomy (NCBI): domain Eukaryota; kingdom Metazoa; phylum Chordata; class Mammalia; order Artiodactyla; family Cervidae; genus Muntiacus; species Muntiacus reevesi. The sequence continues at coordinate 215,574,621 of NC_089250.1, read as the reverse complement.
ATTGCAGGCTGATTCTTTACCATCTGAGCCACCGGGGAAGCCCAAAGGAAACCATAAACAAAATGAAAAGAAAATCCACACAGTGGGAGAAAATATTTGCAAACAAAGTGAACAGCAAAGGATCAAACTCCAAAATATACCAGCAGCCCATGCAGATCAGTGTCACAAACAACCCAATTAAAAAATATGCCAAAGACTTAAACAGACATTTCTCCAAAGACAGACAGACAGATGGCCAAAAAGCACATGAAAAGATGCACATCACTAATTATTAGAGAGATGCAAAACAAAACTGTAATGTCACACAAGTCAGAATGGCCATGATCAAAAAATCTACAAACACCAGATTCTAGAGAGGATGTAGAGGAAAGGGAACCCCTTTACCCCTGCACACACGAGTACCACAGAGGCAGGCAGACCACTTAAGCCCCTCCTCCAGCCCAACCCCTGGACCCACTCCTACCCTCATCTCATATAAGGAACCACAGTGCTACCAATAAAGGGAACCTATTCCATGCTTTCACTCTCTTCTGGTGCAGCCTGGCCTGAATTTCTTGTCTGGCCTCTTTTCAATTTCTATTGATTAAAGAGGCCAAGAACCCTGGATGGTGACACCATCACTGATGCTCTCTCCATCCACTGTCTCAATGGAAACACAGTTCTCCTGAGGGCATCGTTAGTCACGTGGCCAGCCCTGTCCCACGGGCCTCATCGTCAAGAGGTACGGTCGGCGTCCTCCTAGCTTCTGAACCATTGCCATTCGGTCATCCTTGAAAATGACCCTGTTTCTCTATGGTTAAACTAGCAGGCAGCCCTACCTAGCACCAGGCTACTTCCTGTTAAACACAGGCACATCTCTGTTATATCCCGGTTCTGAACCCATGAGGTCCTCTCCTGACCTCTGTCTCCATCCCTTTTATTTGGGCTTCCCTGGTGACTCAGACAGTGAAGAATCTGCTTGCAGTGCTGGAGACCAGGGTTATTGGCTGTTCTGGGTTTTAACAAAGCACAGGGAATTTCGATCTTCATTGCAGCATGCAGTACCTTTTAGTTGCAGCTTGTGGGATCTGGTTCCCTGAACCCACTCACTGAACCTACTCACTGGACCACCAGGCCCTCCTCTCTTCCTTCTCTGGAGCAGATGACCTGTCTCATCTCATTCCCCGAGACCCTCTAGTAAACCTTCTTGCTTCTGCAGCCCTGTCTGCCCCCGTAGGGTCTCGCGAGGCCCCACCGCCATCGGGGGACACCGCCTCGGCCAAGACGCAGGCGGACGGCAGGCGGGTCTTTCCGAGCCGCCCTGGACTCTGCCCGGGAGGGCCCTCAGACCCCGGTGATTCCTGCAGGTGCAGCGGGGCCCGCCGCCGGCAGCCTCTCTGCTGAGTGTGGGAGGGCGGCCCCACCCTCCAGGCCAGTAGCCAAGACTGGTCCCTGGTGGTCCGCCGCCCAAGGACGCTCTTGATTAGTTACTAAGATGGCTCTCACTCTTTTGCGACCTCTTGCACTGCAGCTCACCAGGCTCCTCTGTCCAGGGGATTCTCCAGGCAAGAGTACTGGAGCGGATTGTCCTTTCCTTCTCCAGGGGATCTTTCCAACCCAGGGATGGAACCCGTGTCTCCTGTATTGCAGGTGGATTGTTTACTACTGGGCCACTTGGGAAGCCCCAAAACATTCTAGTCCAGAGCTTGAAGAAGGTTCTTTGGACTTCCCTGGGGGCCCAGTGGTTAAGACTCCACCTGCCCATACAGGGGACACAGGTTGGATCCCAGGGAAGGGAAAGCTGGGGAGCAACTAAGCTTGTGGTCCCAACTACTGAACCCCTACACTCTAGAGCAGGTGCTCTGCAGCACGAGAAGCCACTGCACCTACAGAAATCTGCTGCAGCTTGAGAAGGCCATGCCCCACCAATGAAGACCCAACACAGCGCAGCTAAAAGTTTAAAAGAAGAGAGAGATTTCAAATGCACTGCAAAGTTAAAAGCATCTTGCACCAAAATACCTAAGCTACATACATGCTGTACACACAGTCCCTCAGTCGTGTCTTACTCTTTGCGACCCCAGGGACTGTAGCCCACCAGACGTCTCTGTCCATGAGATTGTCCAGACAAGAATACGGGAGTGGGTTGCCATTGCCTACTCCAGAGAATCTTGCCGACCCAGGGGTCAAACTGGCATCCTCTGTGTCTCCTACACTGGCAGGTGCATTCTTTACCATGGAGCCACCTGGGAAGCCCGCACTATTATATATAAGATAGAGAATCAACAAGGACCTACTGGATAGCACAGGGAACTCAATATTCTATAATAACCTATATGAGAAAAGAACCTGAAAAAGAATGAATGCATGTGCATGGATAATGAATAACTGCTGTATGCCTGAAACTAACACAATGTTGTAAATCAACTGCCCTCCAGCAAATTTTTAAAATAAATCAATTGAAAAAAAATTAAATTAAAAAAATAAAATAAATCAATTGACCATAAGTTTAGCTTTTTATTTCTAGGGTATCTATTCTGTTCCCTTGATCTATAGACCTATCTTTTCTCCATACCACATAGTTATGGTTATTATAGTTTCATAGCAAGTTTTGAAATCCGGTAGTATTAGTTCTCCCATTTTTTTCTTTTTCAGATTTGTTTTGGTTATTCTGATTCCTTTGCCTTTCCATATACATTTTAGGACCTAGTTCTCACTCAAAAGAAAAAAAAAGAGGGACTTCCCTGGTGGTCCACTGATTAAGAATCTGCCTGCCAATGCAGGAGACATGAGCTTGGTCCCTGGTCCAGGAGGATCACACATGCCGCGAGGCAGCTGCACGCCTGCACCACAACTCCTAAGCCCACGTGCTCTAGAGCTCACGCTCCAAAGTAAGAGAAGCCTCCACAGTGAGGAGCCTACACACCACAACTAGAGAGCGGCCCCCATGTGCCACAATGCAGAAAGTCCGAGGACAGCAGCCATGACCCACTGCAGCCAAAGACAGTAATAAATAAAGCCACTGTCCTTTACAAAAACAAAGGCTGTGGGATTTTGATAGGAACTGCATTGAATCAGTAGATGCATCTGAAAATAACTGGTATCTTAACAATATTGAGTTGTTTAATCCATAAATGTGAAATGTCTCTCCATCTTCCATTTCTCTCAGTAATGCTTTTTAGTCTTATGCATTTAGGTCTATACTTTTTATGCTATTGTGAGTGGAAATATTTTGTCAACTTCATTTTTGTATTATTTGTAGTTTATTCAAATACAATTGATTTTATATATTTATTTTGTGTCCTGAGAACTTTGTCCTAGTAAGTTTAAAAAAAAATTGACTAGGATTTTCTACATACAGCATCATATCATTTGCAGACCATTTTACCTTTTCCTCTCCAATCTGGATACCTTTGTTTTTCTTGCACTAATTGCTCATTCAGCAGTATAGTGTTGAGTGGAAGTGGTGAGAGTAGACATCCTTGCCTTATTTCTGCTCTTAACTGAGGAACACATTTAGTCTTTCACCATTAAATACAATGTTAGCTGTAGTGTTTTCATAGGGGCTGTATGAATTTGCTAGGTTGCCATAACAAGGTACCACAGACTGAGTGGCTTAAACATCAGAAATGTATTTCTGATACATTGAGCTTTCATTGAGGCTTTTACATTGAGGCTAGAAAGCCAAGATCAAGACATCAACAGGGTTGGTTTATTTGGAGGCCTCTGCTGGGCTTGTTGTTGTTGTTTAGTTGCTGAGTCGTGTCTGACCCTTTCTCGACCCCATGTAGTGCAGTCCACCACGCTCCTCCATGGGATTTCCCAGGCAAGAATCCTGGAGTGGGTTGCCATTTCCTTCTCCAGGGGATCTTCCCGACCCAGGGACTGAACCTGCATCTCCTGCACTGCAGGCGGAGTCTTTGCCACTGAGCCACCAGGGAAACCTCTCATAGGCTTACAGATGGCCGTTTTCTATGTCTTCGAGGGGTCTTCCCTCTGGGTGTGTGTATCCTAACCTCCCCCTCTTATAAGAGCACCCATCATATTGAGTTGGGACCCACCCAATGACTCCTTTAACTTTATTTACCTCTTTAAAAACTCTATCTCCAAATGCAGTTACATCTTGAAGTACCAGGATTAGCATTTCAAGATATAAATTTGGGGGGGGGGTTGCAAATCATATAAGCCCATAACTGGGGCCCTTTATCAAGATAAGAAATTTCCTTTCTATTCCTAGTCTGTTGAGAATCTTCATACAGCATGGGTTTGGAATTTTATCAAATGCTCTTTCTGTGCCTTTGAAAGGATCTAGTTTCATCCCTTGTTTTGTCATTACAGGGTGTGCATGCTCAGTCTTTCTAACATCTGATTCTTTGCAACCCCATGGGCTGTGGCCCACCAGGCTCCTTTGTCCATGGCATTTCACAGGCAAGAGTACTGGAGTGGGCTGCCGCTTCCTACTGCAGGGGACCTTCCCAACCCAGGGAGCAAACCCGCATCTCTCACTCCTACACTGGCAGGTGGGTTCTTTACCTCTGCGATAGCTGGGAAGTCCTTCTGTTAACACAATACATTATGTTGACTTCCATTTTAAACCAACCTTGTATTCCTACAATAAATCCTATCTGGTCATGATGTTAATCCTTTTATACAATGCTAGATTTTTATATTTCATTGAGGATTTTTGTGTTTGTATTCATGAGTGATCTTGATCTATAGTTTTCTTGAGATGTCTTTGGCTTTGGTAGCAGGATAATATTTATCTTGTAAGGTGAGTTGGAAAATCTTCCTCTTCTGCTTTCTGGAAATGTTTATACATGATTGGTATTATTTCTCCTTTAAATATTAATAGAATTTCCCAGTAAAGTTATTTGCATTTAAACTTTTCTTTGTGGGAAGATTTTTCCATCCAATTTCTTTTGCTATGATGGATGTACTTAGATTTTTTATTTCTTTTTTTTTAGATTTTCTATTTCTTCCTGACTTAATTTTGATAATTTATCTTTCTAGAAATTTATCCATTGTATTTATGTTGTCTGTTTTGTTGACATAAAGTTGCTCTTAATGCTCTCTTACAACCTTTCTGATTTCTGTAGGGTCTGTTGAGGTGATGTCCCCTCTTCCCTTCATGCTTTGGACAACTTTGTCTTTTCTCTCTTTTACAGGTGTTTATTAAATGAAAATTTTAAACTATACAATATGTATAGTAGCTTTATTCATAATAAACAAAAGCTTAAAACAACCTAATATCGATCAATAGTAGAATGAAAATAGAGTGAAACACTGTCATCAATTAAAGCAACAGTGAAAACAATCTACTGATACAGGTAACAACATAGATGAATCTCACAGACATTTCACAGAGCAAAGGAGTCCAGGCCTCAAGCGTGTATATTCTCAGTCCATTTACATGAAATTTTGGGGGGGCTTCCCAGGTGGCGCTAGTGGTAAAGAATCTGTCTGCCAATGCAGGAGATGCAAGAGATGCAGGTTTGATCCCTGGGTTGGGATGGTCCCCTGGAGCAGGAAATGGCAACCCACTCCACTACTCTTGCCTGGGAAATCCCATGGATAGAGGACCCTAGTGGGCAACAGTCCATGGGGTTGCAGAGAATTGGATATGACTGAATAAGTATGGTACACATTACAAATAAATGGTGATAGAATGGTGATAATAAATGGCAATAGAATAAATAGTGATTTCTATGGTGATAGAAATCAGAAGAAAGATTTCAGACTTCCCTGGTGATCCAGGGGTTAAGAATCCCCAGGCTAATGCAGGGTGCATGGGTTGGATCACTGGTCCAGGAAGGTTCCACATGCTGTGGGGTAATCAAGCCTGTGCACCACAGCTACTGAAGCCTGGGCACCTAGAGCCCATGCTCTGCAACAAGAGGAGGCATTGCAAACAAAGCCCTTGCACTGCAACTAGAGAGTGGCCCCTGCTCGCTGAGACTAAAGCCTGCACACATTAGCAAAGACCCAGACAAGCCGAAATAAAAAAGCAAATATATAAATAATTAATTTTTTAAAAGAATAGAAGTTGTTTATTGGGGAACACTTTTTACAAGAAGGGGAATGCATGCCCATTCTCAAAACCCATCCCAGCCACTCAGCAGGCTCCTGGAAAAGGTCTGGACCTAAGAGGAAATATTCCGTACACCAAGGTGCAATGCCCCAGGCAGGGAGTCCAGTGAGGCTGTCACCCTGCTTCACACCGCTGGCCCCTGAGACCCAGGGTGGCAGTGACGATCCAAGGGTCACACAGGGCTCCTTGGTCGGAACCTAGTTCTGACGTCCGGTCTGGTGTTTGCTCTGCTCTGTTTCTCCCCTTCGGCTCCTGCACTCGGGGCTCAAAAGGTGCTCCCCTCCAGGCCCCAGATGTATTTTCCTCCCACCTGCGCTACTGCCCTGCATTATATTACAGGAAAACTAGCCATGCTTATCTTCAAAGCCCAGAAGCAGGGATTGGGTCTTTTGTTACCCAGAGCAGAGCAGGGCTGTGGGAACTGAATTCACAGGGTTGAGATGGGAACTAAGGCAGGTCGGCACCAGGGTCTGGGAGTGTGAAGACAGAGCCTCTCCATCAGCCATGGGTACCCTGTGCTCGCTGGGTGACCTGGGGCCAGGCCCTGAGACACACTGATCCCAGCTTCCCCAACTACAGATGGAGCACCTCGTCTTCCCTGCCCGGGGCTGTTGCAACAACCAAGTGAACTCACATATTTGAAGCTGCTTTGTAAACTCTATAGAAAAAGATCCCTGTTTTACTAAGCATTGCTGGGATCCAGAGAGGGTTACCCTGAGGTTGTCTGGTCATCTGTCTGAGAGAGAAGAAACGCTCCAGGCCCTGAGATATCTAGGGGGACACCCAACCCCAGGCTGGCTTTGGGGTCCCTGTGCCTGACCCTGTCTCCACGCCCCCAAAGGTATCCACGTTCCATCATGTTCCCACCCCCACCCCCAGCGGCAAAACCAGCCAGGCCCACTGGTATCTCAGGAAAGCTTCTGAGGAATTGACACCTAGCCTGGTCCAGGGTTCAGGGGTCACACAAACTTCAGAAGGAGGAAGCACCTGGCTCACAAGCCTGTCCCCTGGGAATGGCTGAATAACTTTTGGTCTGCCCAAGGGGAATGTGGGCTTTTGGCTGTGGCGGGTGGGACACACTTTTATTTTCTAGGAGCACTTTCATTTCCTGCCTGTGGGCCCAGAGGCTGACTTGTTCCCAGAGGACTGCAGCCAGCCAGGAGCATCACGTGCTCCCCTCTGCTTTCCCCCTCCAGGCCTGCAGTCACGTGGGTGGGGGGCACCAGGGCTGGGGCCCAGCCCCCACACCGCTCAGACAGACCGCCCTAAGGCACCCACGGAGCAGCCCCTGCCCACTCCCCTACAAACCCACCGCCCCAGTGCCCCCACCCACTGGTGGCACCTGACTGGTGTGCAGTTACCACCTGCTTATGTTTAATTCATGGCTGGGGGTTGGGATGAGCTTCCCAAGAAAGGAAAGAACTCCCCTGGGGTCTTGCCCAGTTCCTGCCCCCCCTCAGGGCTCGAGGGCCCAGCCTCCCTGGGCCAGGGGCTGGGAAGAGAAGCTGCTGATGAGCCTGGAGGACACTATTCCAGCCTGGGCATTGCTATTATTCGTTAATCTGCAGCCCTGGAATGTCTGCGGGCCAATCAGCAGTGCCTCCGAGGGCTCCCCGAGAGCTCCAGTAATCCTGCAATGATTAGCAGGGGCCACAGGGTCACTGCGAACCACTCAGTAAGTTGGTCGACTGGCTGTTGGCGGGCAGGCAGGCGGGCAGGCGGGCAGCCCCACGACAGGGGGAGGGAGGGCGCCCCGGGATGGGAGCTGTCTGTCGCCAGCGCTGACGACGGGGGCTGTCCGGACACCCATTACTCACCAGTCTCCCCTTTGTCTGCCAGCCCCTGGCGACTCCTCGAGATCGTGAATAGCTCCGTCCAGTCTGGGAAGTGAGCTGGACTGCTGAGCCAGGCCGAGCCCAGAGCCACCACCAGGCCCATGCTGCGGCTGAAGCCCTTGCCCAGGCCTGGAGGCCACTGGCCTGGCCTCCTGCCCTTGCTCCTGGCTCTCCTTGGCACAACCTGGGCAGGGGTGCAACCAGTCCAGCTGCAGGAGCAGCGGGTTCCAATGCCTGGAGGTAAGGGGGCCTTGGGTGAGGGAAAGGTGGAGATGCTCTGAGGGTCCCAGGGGACTTCCGGGAGCCAGTTCCCAGGCCTAAGCCCAGGGCAGTTGAAAGAGCCACCCTGGAACAGTCCAGGGGCCTGAGAGGGGTGGGGGAGGATGGAGCCGGGGCAGGAGAAGGAAGGGGCGTGGGCCCGGCGCGGGGGGTGGCGGGGTGGGGAGGAGGTGCCCTGCGAGCCGCGGGGGAGACTCTGGCTGAGATGAGCCCCAGGCAGAGGGGCTGCGGGGAGCCCAGCCTGGGCCCCTCCTCACACCCGGCCCGGGACCGCATCCCCTCGGTCATCCCACCTCAGCTCTCAGCCTCCTTTTCACCCACACCTACTGTCTCAGTCCCCCTCCTTTCTCCGCCTCTCTCCGTCTCCCCATCCCCTGGCTCCGGTCCCCCCATGTGCCCACCGCCGCCGCCCCGTCTCGGGTTTTGCTCCGTAAGTGCAGAGTTGCCCCCTCATCGCGCCGCGGTGACCCTGGGCGAGCCCGGGTGGCCTGACCTTGTATCCCACCCCAGCCCTGAGCAAGAAGGAGAGCTTCCTCCTCGTCTCCCTGCACAACCGCCTGCGAAGCCAGGTCCACCCGCCTGCGGCCAACATGCAGAGAATGGTGCGTAGCCTCCCGGCTCCCGGGGCGGAGGGGCGACCGTGACGGGCTGGGAGGCCGCGCTGCCGCCAGGCGCCTTCCACCGGCAGGGCGGGAGGGGCAGCCGCCCCTGGCCCACGGCGGGCCGGCCGTGCCTGGTCTCCTCTCAAAAAGACAGACTTTTGCCTGCATCCCTTCCCGTTGCCCCGGAGACCAGAAGACATGGATGGAGTGGAGTCCCCTCCTCCGGGAACTCGGGAGAGTCACAAAGGCGTCCCAGCGGGACGGGAGGCTCGTTCGGGCGGGAGAGGCAGCCCGCTGGGCGGGGGTGGGGGGCTTGTGTGCGGCCCAACCCGCTTCTCCAGCAGTCTATCCAGGCGACCAGGAGGGGCCCCTTCACCCGGGCCAGGGAGAGGGTGCCGGGTTTCCCAGCACTCCCTCGGGGCTGCGGGGTCGGAGGTGTCACCTGGGGCCCCCCAGTACGGCCCCGGCTGCCCCCGCCCACGTAACGGTCCAGGGAGCGAGGGGGGAACCGGCGTGGGGCCGGCCAGGTTCCCCATGGCTGCTTCCCACGAACTCCTCCGAGGCTGCGGCGACCTTGAGCGCTCGGGGTCAGTTTCCCAGGAGGTGGGGGCGGGGCGGGGGCGTCGCCTCTCCCCTTCCCGCCTCTGCATGTGCTCAGCCCCTCCTCGGGGGCCCAGGTCCTGGCTCTGGTCTCCCACACGCGCAGCCCTAGTGCCGGAGAGCGGCTGCTTCCGGTCAGGCCCTGCACGTCCCACGGCCCCTGTGCCTGAGCCTAAGAAAAGAGCAGCTCATTAAAAACGCAAGTGGAGCCCCACGGCTCAGCCTCACGCACAGCTCTGGCCCTGGGCACCCCAGGGGAGACTGAGGCCCTGCGGGGCCCCGTGCAGCCCCCATCAACAGTGAAATGACAACCACCATCTGCCGGGGTCAGGCCCTAGGTGCGGCACTTGGCTCCCTGCAGACATGCACTCCTCACACCATCTTATCCTCTGGGACCTTATTATCCTCCCCCCCACTTTTTTGGGGTTCTTCCAAATGGCTTGTGGGATCTCAGTTCTCCCACCAGGGACTGAACCGGGGGCCCCCTGAAAACCCAGAACCCTAACCACTATGCCACCAGGGAGCTCCCACCTTACTATTCCTATTCCATTTTACAGAAGAGTATGTTGAGTCTCGTGGCGATTAGGAGACGGCTGGAGGTCACACAGCTGGAATGAGGCAGTGGGGTTGGACCAGGGCATGATGATTGAGTGACACATATCATCTTGGTTGCTGAGGCCCCTGTTTCAGAGGAGGGGGGTGGTGGATGGGGGCAGGGATGCCTGGTTGGGGAGAGCAGATCGGGTCCACTCCAAAGAGCTCTGCCTTCTGAGACCAAAGGGCGGAGGCCCTGGAGACCTCTTACACCCTCTCGGGTCTGGTTTCCAGCTGGAGCCCCTACACAGTCCAAAACCAGAATTAGGGAATAAGACCCAGCAGCACGGCTGCTGCAATTTTTTACATCACAGAAGGGAAGCCAAGAGGGAGCCTTTCTGAAAATGACCAGGGCCAGGTTCACCTAGCACAGAACCAGCTCGGAAGCCTTGGGCACGGCAGAGCTCACATTACGGAGATTACAGCAGAGGCCCATCCCATCACCCGGGCTAGCACTCCCCGGAGCACCCGGTCCCTTAGTGTGGTGGAGTCCTGGGCAGGGCCTGAGGGTGCCATCACCGGAGGCTCTCAGTGCTGGGCGAGCCGGGCTCTGGGGTGGGGGGACCAGATGGGCAGGTGTCTTTCCCACAGCCTGGAGCGCCCCCTGCAGGCCCTGCCTGCCTTTCTCTGGCCCCGAGGAAGTGGGCGAAAGCAGCTCAGAGCGCTCGAGCCGCCAAGCGCGATCCCTGCTCGAGGGCTCTGTTCGTAGGAGCACCGCCTCTGGTCGTGCTGCGGTGGGGGCGGGTCAGTCGCGCCTGGCTGGGGGCCCTTACTGACGTTGCCGTGTGTGTCCCCCGCCCCCAGGACTGGAGCGACAGCCTGGCCCGGCAGGCCCAGGCCCGGGCGGCCCTCTGCGGTGCCCCCGCCCCGAGCCCGGCCTCCGTCCCCCGGGCTGCCCGGCACGTGGGCTGGAACGCGCAGCTGCTGCCCGCGGGCTCCGCGGCCTTCGTGTACGTGGTGGGCCTGTGGTTCTCCGAGGGGCAGCAGTACAGCCTCTCAGCGGCCGAGTGCGCCCCCAACGCCACCTGCGCCCGCTACACTCAGGTGAGGCCGGGCTTCCAGTCCTGGGCCCCTGCCCTGCTGGGCTGCTCGGAGGGTCTACCGTTTGTCCTAAAACTGGTGATCGCTTTTCCTCCCGTTAGTTGTCTTTTTTTCAGCTTTAAACGTGAAATATTTCAAAACTAAATCAAATAATGAACTCCTTACCCACTCTACACTTCGTGGAATTCTCCAGGCCAGAATACTGGAGTGGATGGGGTCGCACAGAGTCGGACACAACTGAGCGGCTTTGCACTTTCTTACCCACTACCTAGATTTAGACAGTGTTAACTATGTTTTTCATCGCTTTAAAAAAGTAAAGCTAAGCAAAAGCCCTCCTCTTCCACTCACCTCTGTCCCTCCCCAGAGGTAAACTTCCTGACCTCCAGGAGTCGAGCTGGATCACCCCTTTCCTCAAGCATGTTTCCTTTTTCTTTCCCCTCCACAAAATGGTTAGTATCTTCTCTATAACTGGTGTCGTTTGGGTACCAAGGTCCAGCCCTGAAAAACACAGGCAAAATCTCAAGCAATTCCCTGACCAGGGATGGAACCCTGTCCCCCACACTGAAAGCACCCAGTCCTAACCGCTGGACTACAGGGAATTCCCCCAAGAATGTTGGAATATCTCTGCTACACGTGAAAGGGTTTTGATGCCTTTTCTCCTTATGCAAGTGGGTTGTGTGTTACTAAATCCTACCTAAGTGCTCTCTAAATGTACCTAAATGTACACTTCCTTTTGCCATTTGTTTATCACTTCAGATCACATTTGTAAGATTTACTTCCATTGATTTGAGCAAGCAATTGAGATTCACTATGAATAAACTACAATTTTGGGGCATCTGGGGTTACTTTTTTTTTTAACTATTCCAAGTCACACCACAATACATAAATCCCAACTCAGGTCCTCTTGCACACATGGGTCCAGAGTTCCTCTAAGATAGCAGTCCCCAACCTTTTTGGCATCAAAGACAGGTTTTGTAAAAGACAGTTTTTCCACAGACTGGAGTTGAGGGAGATGGTTTCCAGATGATTCAAATGCATTACATTTATTGTGTGCTTTATGTCTCTTATTATTACATCAGCTTCACCTCAGATCATCAGGTACTAGATCTTGGAGACTGGGGACTCCCACCCTAGGATACACTTAGAAGGGGAGTGGCTGGGTCAGAGGGAGCATGCACCTACAACCTTGCTACCTGTTGTCAAAGTGGTGTCCCCTACTCCACTCCTGTCCACAAACCAGTTCTCACTTCCCCGTACTGTCAGCTCCTTAATTTTTGCCAACTTGATGCTGTGGAACACTACCTCATTCTGTTTTTAATGTCCATTTCTCTGATTACCTGTGAGACTGAGCCTCTTTTCTGTTCTGCTTCATTGATGGTTAATTTCATCTTTCCTTTAATAATTTATAAGCATCTTTTCTATATTCTTTATACTTTTGTTGGTCATATTGGTTGCAGATACTTTTTTTCTAACATATGGCTTGTATTTTCTCTTTGTTTATGTGACTTTTTATAAGAAACCTTCAGAGAATTTTAATATTAATGTAATCAAACTTCTCGTGTTTTTCATTACAGTTCATCCATTTGTTGTATTATGTTTAAGAAATCCTATTCAACTCTGACATCAGGAAGATATTCTTTCTTTTCTTCCAAAGTTTAAATGTTTTCCTTTTTTCATATTGAAGTCATTAAGCCATCAGATGATGTAGAATTGCATTTTATTGGTTTTTGTTTTTTACTTCTGTATTAAGTATTGACTCCCCCACGGACTCTAATGCCATCTCAGTCATATACCAAGCTCCCATATCTGCTGAGTTCTCTCTTCTTTCTGTTGCTTTTTATTTTAATTACTCTGTACATATGTGCTTTAATTATTATGGCTTCATAAAAAGTTTTTTGACAGGAAAATCCACAATATTATTATTATTGTTCAAAACTTTCCTGGCTATTCTTGATTCTTTCTACTGATTTTTCATATGTACTTAATAATTAGCCTTTACAGACATTTCTTTCCGATCTAAGTTTGTTAAGGATTTTAAAGTAATGTTCTAATATTATTTTTTACATATTTTGTCCAGTTTCTCAGCACCACTTATTGAATAGACTGTCTTTTCTCCATTGTATATTCTTGTCATAGCTCATTTTGTTTCATCTATAGCCTTACCTATTTCCCGTTCCTCTCATATTATTTTTAAGCAAATTTTAGACTTATAATTTTATCCATAAATAAGCATATATGTCTAAAAGATAACTTTTTCATTCCATACCCTACCAATGTAGGGGGCCCGGGTTCAATCCCTGGTCAGGAAACTAGATCCCACATGCCACAACTAAAAACAGCTTTCTAAAAAATAATCACAATACCAACATTAATATATATTTTTAAATGTTAACTCTTCCCTGCCTTCCTACTTGCAGGACTGTAATTCATCTATGTACCAACTGTTATGAGAGTTAATCAAACACTAAAATACTTATGTATTAGTAAACAGTTGTTATCCTGCGTTCCCAGAAGGTACCTCTTCCCTGGGACACCTAGGATTTCTCCTATATCTAGAATCAGAGCGGGTGTATTTGTCACAGTAGTGGGTCTCTAGGATCCTGCTTCAGCCCAGCATCTATTCTGATTGACAAACCCCTGGACCACCAGGGAAGTTCCTCTTTGGTTTTGAAGTGTATACTTAAATTTCCTAACTAGGTTTTCTCCTTTGTTGTTTAGTCGCTAAGTCATGTCTGACTCTTTTGCAGCCCCATGGACTGGGGCCTGCCAGGTTCCTCTGTCCATGGGATTTCCAAAGCAAGAATACTGGAGTGGGTTGCCATTTGCCTTCTCCAGGGGATTGTCCCGACCCAGTGATCAAACCCAAGTCTTCTACATTGGCAGGAAGATTCTTTACCACTGAGCCACCAGGGAAGCCAGGTTTTCTCCTTTACTTACTTCTAAATTACATCCTTTAGATTTTATTGCGTTGAATTCATAGAATGTGATCTGTAAGACGTTGGTTATCTGGTAGTTATTGAATCTTGCTTTGCAGCTATTAGGCTTCCCCGAGAGCTCAGTTGGTAAAGAATCTGCCTGCAATGCAGTAGACCCTGGTTTGATTCCCGGGTTGGGGAGATCTGCTGGAGAAGGGATAGACTACCCACTCCAGTATTCTTGGGCTTCCCTCATGGCTTAGCTGCTAAAGAATCCACCTGCAATGCGGGAGACCTAGGTTCAGTTCCTGGGTTGGGAAGATCACCTGGAGAAGGGAAAGGCTATCCACTGCAGTATATTATTCTGGCCTGGAGAATTCTATGGGCTGTATAGTCCATGGGGTCACAAAGAGTCAGACAGGACTGAGCAACTTTCACTTTCACTTTGCTGTTTAGTGAAGGATCAATGTCTGCAAAATTCCATGCACTCCTAAAAAGAATGCACAGTCTCTACTTGTTGGAGACATATATATGATTACATGGGCACATCTCCCGGCCTCATGTTGGTCATTTTTAGTAGCTACCAGAGTTTGCTTGGCTATTCTTGGATATTGACCATTTGTGTTATTTCCAAGTGGTCACTGATTCTAATACATTAAACCTAAGTTTTGAATAGTATTAAAAAGCTGTATCACTTAGCTATTGCTGCCTGACACACTATCCCAAAATTTAGCATCCTGTGATTTTGCAGGTTGGCACTTTGGGTTGGGCCCAGTTGCGAGTTTCCTCTGGTCTTGGCGGTGCTCACGCTTGCAACCGCAACCAGTTGCTGGGTTGGGTAGGAGCTGACTGCCCACAGTGGCCTCAATGGAGTCATCTCTGCCCTCTAAGATTTTTCAGCCTTCAGCAGGCATGCTCACATGGTGGCTGAGCATGAGAGAGAATGAGTGGAAACTGCAGGGCCTCCTGAAACCTAGGTTTGAAACGGCTAGACTATCATTTCTCTGGCACTGTGTTGAGCAACACATTTTCAAGGTGTGGGAGACTCCGCCTCTTGATGCAAAACCACATTTTGTAAAGAACGGGCTGTGGGGAGAGGAGACGTGAAGCGTTGGGGCCATTTTTGCAACCATCACAAGGCCCTTGATGTCCAGGTCTTCCTGTTGCTACTCTCCTCCAGTCATCCAGTCTCCCCACCCTTCAGGTATCTGCGGACCCTCAGTTGCCCACCCAGGAGGTCTTTCTAGACTATTCCCACCCATCCTTAGCACCCTGCCCAGCACAGCTGCTCTGCTCCTGGGGTCCCCAGGGAGGTGACAAAACTGTTTATCCGCCTGGTTTGGGGCAAAAGCGTGCGCCCTGCCCAGGGGAGCATGCTGCAGGCTGCGGGTCCCAGACTGGGGGTGGAGAGGGGCCCACGATGGGGTGTCTGAGCCACCGTGTCTCCCGCAGCTCGTGTGGGCCACCTCAAGCCAGCTGGGCTGTGGGCGGCAGCTCTGCTCTGGGGCCCAGGGCGAGTTGGAAGCCTTCGTCTGCGCCTACTCTCCCGGGTAAGCCCCCTGCATGGCAGGGCCCTGCTGGCTCTTGCTGGGCTGCAGGGCAAGGGTGCTCTCAGCCAGGGTGAGACACCCACACACCCACCCACAGGCCTTTACTCCTGGGTCTGCACCCCTGGTGGGAGAGTGCAACACCCAGGATTCTGGCCATGCAGAGCATGACTTCTGCTCTGTCACCCCTTCCTGGAAGCACCAGCCTGCATTCAGGGAATCTGCCCAGTGTTCGTTTGGAGGTCATCTTTTCTCTCCTGGGAAATCTCCCTGTCTCACCCAGCTCCCTGACTCCCTGGCGGGGCAGGGAGGGACTGACAGGGCCTGGCGGGCAGGGCCTGTCCCTGCCGTGGCCAAGGCCAGGTTCGTGCAGCCCTCCGCTGCTTGCTTTCACAGAGGGAACTGGGAGGTCAACGGGAAGACCATCGTCCCCTACAAGAAGGGCGCCTGGTGCTCACTCTGCACGGCCAGCGTCTCGGGCTGCTTTAAAGCCTGGGACCACGCAGGGGGGCTCTGTGGTAAGTGCCCCCACCAGCCGGCCTGATCAGGTGATGCAGAGGAGGGCGGCGGGCTGTCCCAGAAGCCCTGGCCCTCGGCACCCGGGGAGGCCCCGGCCTGGCCTGCCAGGGGGAGGCCTGCTCAGCGTTTCCTTTGCGCCTGACCAGAGGTCCCCAGGAACCCGTGTCGCATGAGCTGCCGGAACCACGGCCAGCTCAACGTCAGCACCTGCCACTGCCGCTGCCCCCCTGGCTACACGGGCAGATACTGTCAAGGTGAGGGCACCTGGAGCCGGGTCGGGCATCCGGTGAGTGACCACGCACAGCATGTCCCCGTTCAGTAGGCATCCACTGAGCACCGACTGTCAGTGAAGCCGGATCTGGCCCGTAGGCTCTGGGAGGGTGCAGAGGGGGCAGCTGAGGATCCCGGCTGGATTCCTTTCCCAGCTCCTCCCCCCAGCTCAAAGATGCCAAAGAGCACAGAGAAGCCCCGGGCAGGTGTTCTTGCTGGGGTTGGCAGCCGTGCACATCCCCCGCACCCCCATCCTGGCAGTGCGGTGCAGCGTGCAGTGCGTGCACGGCCGGTTCCGGGAAGAGGAGTGTTCCTGCGTCTGTGACGTCGGCTTCGGGGGAGCCCAGTGCGCCAGTGAGTCCCACCGCACAGCCCCCGACCTCCAGGCCCGCCCTGGACCCCTCGGTGAGGGGCTGGGTCCCGCCCGGACCAGCCCACAGATGCCCATGGAGTGCACCCCGCCCACTCCCTGAGTGAACTTGGCTGTGCGGGGTGGGGTCTTTACACCCCAGAAACAGCACTGTCACAATCACAGATTATCTTTTTTGAGAGAGAGAGCTGGTTGTTACACATCTGCCAGCATACCACTGACCCCTCTCCGCCCCCCGCTCCAACTTGGAGTAGGTGGCCAGGGAAGGGCCACCCTGAGCTTAACACCCTACAGGCCAGGGAGGTGGCTGCTCTGAGGTCCCGCACAAAGTCAGGCTCCCCTCCCGCCAGCCAAGGTGCACTTTCCCTTCCACACCTGCGATCTGAGGATCGACGGAGACTGCTTCACGGTGTCCTCGGAGGCGGACACCTACTACGGCGCCAAGATGAAATGCCAGGTAACAGCTGGTTCCTCCCTTCCCGGCGGCCACCCCCTGGGCCCAAGCAGGGGTCTTAACCGAGGGACCCTGGATTAAGAGATGCATTCCTTCAACCTCTCAACTTACTAATGCTGGCAAGCAATCCTGGTGTATTTAGGACACAGCAGGTGAAACCCTTCCCAGGCCAGAGGAGAGGTGGGCAGGGAGAGGAAGGTGGAGGCTTCAGCGGCATGGGTGGCTGAGGACAGCCTGGCCGGCACGTAGCTTTGATGTCTGTGGCCACGGGGGGCGGCAGGAGGGGCAGGAGGGGATGGCCTGAGCTCTGGGGCCAGCGTGACCCAGAGTGGGGTTACAGGGAAAGGGCGGGGTGCTCGCCCAGATTGAGAGCCAGAAAGTGCAGGACATCCTGGCCTTCTTCCTGAGCCGCCTGGAGACCGCCAACGAGGTGACCGACAGTGACTTTGAGACCAGGAACTTCTGGATCGGTGAGTGCCTGGCTGACGTGGGGCATGTGTGTGTGTGTGTGTGCGTGTGCGTGGGTGCTCAGGCTGGGACACCCATGCTCCTCCAGGGATCTGGGCCGTGGTAACCCGGAGCCTGGCCAGCAGTCAGGCTGATACATTTCCTCCCCAGGGAGAGAGCTGACGGAGAGGAGCCGGAAGTGCTGGGAAGGGGTCTCAGGGCCGGGGGACCACCGGGCATCCGGCAGCAGGCTCCGGGCAGGCCCTCAGCCCAGGGAGCGGGTGGGGTCTGGGGACCTTGGGTGCGGGGCCAACCTTGGCTGCTGTGGCCCAGGGCTCACCTACAAGACTGCCAAGGACTCGTTCCGCTGGACCACGGGGGAGCAGCAGTCCTTCACCAGCTTCGCCTTCGGGCAGCCGGACAACCAGGGGTGAGTCGTCCTCTGCGCACCTTCCTACTGGGGCCTGCGTGCTGAGCCCTCAGACACAACCAGACCCCCACCCGCCTGCTGCCTGCCTTAGCGCCCTGAGGGCCTGGGCCTCCCTGGGGTCCTCATGCCAAAGGTGCAGGCGCGGCTGGATGTGGGCCCGGTGCTAAACGAGGCACATCCCCGACCCAGGGGCTCACGTAAAAGACGAGGACCCCAGAAGGCTACGTCCCCCCACCGTCCCCACCGTCCCCTCAGCTGCATCTCCATCTCCCTATTACCTACCCTGCCCTGCCCCCAGCGCCCCCTCTGCCTACATCAATACGCTGATGCTGCCCTCCGCTGGCCACCTCCAGTATCAGCCCCCACACTCATCTGTCCACTAACCACCCTGCACCACCCGGCCTTCAAAGCCCGGGGATGCCGGGAGCAGGGGAGGAAGCGGTCAGGGGGTGCCCGGGGCGGGAGCAGAGGTCAGGGGGTGTGTGGGGCGGGGGTGGAGGGGTTCAGGGGTGCCCAGGGAGGTGGAGGGGGTTAGGGGTGCCCAGGGTGGGGGTGGAGGGGGTCAGGGGTGCCCAGGGTGGGGGTGGAGGGGGTCAGGGTGCCCAGGGCAGGGGTGGAGGTCAGAGGTGCCTGGGGCAGGTGTAGGGGGTCAGGGGTGCCTGGGGCGGGGATGGAGGCAGTCAGGGCGGGGGTGTAGGGGGTCAGGGGTGCCCAAGGCAGGGGTGGAGGGGGTCAGGGCTGCCCAGGGTGGGGGTGGAGGGTGTCAGGGGTGCCTGGGGGGGTGGAGGGGGTTAGGGGTGCCCAGGGTGGGGGTGTAGGGGGTCAGGGGTGCCCAGGGTGGGGGTGGAGGGGGTCAGGGTGCCCAGGGCAGGGGTGGAGGTCAGAGGTGCCTGGGGCAGGTGTAGGGGGTCAGGGGTGCCTGGGGCAGGGATGGAGGCAGTCAGGGCGGGGGTGTAGGGGGTCAGGGGTGCCCAAGGCAGGGGTGGAGGGGGTCAGGGGTGCCCAGGGCGGGGGTGGAGGCTGTCAGGCTGTGTGCCCACCGAGATTCCCGAGCGCCCCTACCTCTCCTTGACCTCCCTGAGGGCAGCCATGCCGGGCCTGGGCCCACCCCTAGACGGCCTCGGCCTGGTGGGAGGAAGGACGCAGCCTGGGAGTGGGCCGTGGCAGCAGGCGAGGCGCCCCCTGAGAAGGGAGGAGCTGGAGTGGCTGGAGGAGCAGGTGTGGAGACCAGGAGGGGGGTCTGAAACTCCCAGAGGCCCCTGTGAGTGTGGGGTGGGGCCTCAGGAGGCCCCAGACGGGCACAGGTGGCCCCTGGGAGGGGGCTTGGAGCCTCTCCCCGCCTCCCGCCTCCCTCCTCCACCTGAGCATTCACCACCTCGGCCCCCAGGTTTGGCAACTGTGTGGAGCTGCAGGCGTCGGCCGCCTTCAACTGGAATGACCAGCGCTGCAAAACCCGCAACCGCTACATCTGCCAGTTTGGTGAGGGCCTTCCCGTGGCTCCCCGCCCTAGCCCCTGGCCCTGGGGGTGTGGGGGTGACAGCCCTGCGTGTCTGCACACCGCAGGCCCGAGGCCCCCATCCCTAGGGGTGTCCGGGTAACAGACCTGTGCGTCCGCACACCAGGCCTGAGGCCCCCCTGTCCCCGGGGGTGTGGGGGTGACAGCCCTGAGTGTCTGCACACCCCAGGCCCCAAGGCCCCCCTGTCTCAGAGGGTGTCTGGGTAATAGCCCTGCAGTGTTTGCACACTGGGCCCGAGGCAATCCTGCTGATCCTGGGCCTGCAGACCCCTGGAGCCCGGAGTGGGAGACAGCCCCTGTCCACACAGACCAGAACTACACCCGGCCAGGAATTTCTCAAGGTCCCTTGCCTCCAGCCACTAAAGTCGTCACATGGGGCCCTGGTGGGTGCGCCCTGATTCCCTCGAGTGCTGTGAACTGTGAGGGCGGAGATGAAGCCTTGCCTGGCCTCGCAGCCCCTGCTGGGGGATCTGGAGCTCCTTGGGGGTCCCGTGGAGGCCACTTCTGGACCTGGTGTGGCAGGGTCCCATCCCAGGACAGTCACCAGTCCTTGTTCTTCCTCTTCTTTTCCAGCTCGCGAGCACATCTCCCGCTGGGACCCAGGGCCCTGAGATTCAGCCGTGCCCCTCCCCAGCCAGCACCGGGGTGCACAGCCCCGCTGGCCCGCCTGCCCTCCTGTGTAGAACCAGGGCCTGGCTGGGACTGTGGCCCAACAACCAAAGATGTTGCAGGACGTCGGGCGGGGTACGAGCGAGGCCGACAGAGTCTGGTGGAGGAGGAGGGGAGCCTGGGTGCCCCCACTCCCAGGCCTGCTTTTGATCGGGAAGATGGGGCTTAATCAGGCCCTGAAACAGGAGTCCGAACCAGTAGGGAGAAGAGACTACTCCCATCCACCCAGGCTGGACCCTCTGGGGCAGATGGAGGCTCCTCACTGCCCACGGTGCACCCTACAAAGGATTAAACTAAATTATGGATGAGCCAGACTTGCACATGCTCATTGCGAATGGGGGATTCAGACAACCCAGAATGGTTCTGGGCAGACCGGCCTCCTCCCACATGCCCTGCTCCCTGCTCACCCAGAGGACCCAGGCCACCCTCCGGAGGTTTTCAGACCCTCGGTCCTGAATAACGCTCAGACTTAGGGGCCTCACTCGCACCCCTGACTTCTAGCCCCTCTCACCTCTGCCTCTGTCGGCTTTGGGTTTCTGTTCACGCCTCCCCCTTTATTCTTATGACTGCTTCTCTGCGGCTCTTCTTTCCTTGTGATTACCTGAACTTGGGCCGTTATGGGCCCATGGCTTCCCTGTTCCTAGGGCGGTGAGAGGGTGAGTCCCAGCAGGTGCAAGACCAGGAGGTACAGAATGCCGTCTGGCTGGCTTGTGCAAGTGTCAAGTCAGTCTGCTGGTTGGAAGGACAAGTATGGCCTTGGCTCGGGAAGCTGGGAGAAGCAGATCAGTTGGAGTTCTTGGTGGCAACCAACAGAAACACAGAAACTGCTCTGGCAAGTCGTGACAAAAAAGGAGCTTATCAAAAAGTCAGTGGTTTTTTAAATGGGCAAAGGGTTTGAATAGACAGTTCTCCAAAGAAGATGTACAAACGGCCCACGAGCGGAGATAAGATGTTCAGCACCAGTGGCCATTAGGCAATCCAAATAGAAACCAAAATGAAACACCACTTCGCATCCATTAGGGAGGCTGTTAGCAACAGAACAGACAGTAACGAGGGTTGATGCAGGCGGGGACTCGTTGGGGCCCTCGTACGTTGCTGGTGGGAAAGTAAAGTGGTGTGGTCACGGTGGAAAACCATGAGGCGATTCCTCACGAAGTTAAGCACCACTACCATATGACCCCACAATTTAACTCCTAGGAATGCACTGAAGAGACATGAAAACAAGTTCTCAAACAATTCTTAAACACAAATTTCACAGCAGCATTATTCACAATAGCCAAAAGTAAGAAACAACCCAAACATCCATCAGTGTTTAAATAGCAGTGTACACATGCAATGGAATATTATTCAACCATTAAAAGGAATGAAGGGAAAAAAAAAGAAAGAAGAAGAAGAAAAAAAAAAAAAAAAGGAATGAAGGGGACTTCCCACCAAGGGTGGTCTAGCAGCCAAGACTCTGTTCTCCCAATGCAGGGGACGCAGGTTTGATCCCTAATCAGGGAACTAGATCCCACATGCTGCCACTAAAAGACCCTGCATGCCACAGCTAAGACAGGTGCAGCCCAACAAATATTTTTTTTAGAAAAAGGAATGAAGTACTAATACAAGCTACCAGACAGATAAACCTTGAACACACTATTTTAAGTGAAAGAAGCCAGTCACAAAAGATCACATATTGCATGATTCCATTTATCTGAACTAGTCAGAAAAGGACAAATCCAGAGATGCAGACTGGTGGATGCCAAGAGAAACGGGAAAATGAGGGTGTGGGTTTTATTTTGAAACGATAAAAATGTTTGGGAATTTAGAGCTAGTGGCTACAGAACATTGTAGATGTATTTGGTGCCACTGACTTGGTTAATTTTATGTTATGCAAATTTCCCTTCAATTTTTTTTTTTTTTAAGACAGTGGTTGGTCACGGGATCCCTGGTAGAGTGAGAGTCGAGCTGGGGGCCTGTGTGGGCAGGAACAGTGCTCCAAGCTCCGTTGCAAAGCCCGTCTGGGTAGACTGCCATCCAGACATAGGAAGTACACAGCCTACCCCATGGCAGCGATATGGGAGCCACCTCTGTGACGACTGAGGCTGGCAATCCAGCGCCCTGGGGAGCCTCTAACGCCCCAGACGCCGTGTTTCCATTCAGCTGCAGCCTCTCCCACCAGCCAGCCAGGTGCTACGGCACTTCCCCACCAACGTATTCTCAACAAGGCGACAAAGGACGAGCTGGAGGCGAGGCAGCTGACCGTGGCGGGCCTGCGTGCCGGGTCACAGATCAGCGGCATCAGCACCACCTGGGATCTTGTTAGAAAAGCAGGTTTTCAACTGCTCCGAAGCTAATCTGAGTTCCAACCAGACCTCCAGCCACTTCAGATGCAGGCTCAGATGCGAGAGCTTGACAGAGGCAGTGTCTGGGTCTCAAGTCACCTGAGTTGGAAGACAGGCTCTGACAGTTGCGAACTGTGTGACTTTGGGCAACTTATTAACACCTAGGGGTCCTGCTGTCCGAGTCTGCCTGGAACCGCCCTGGTTTTAGCACTCAAAATCCCAGAAACCTGGGAAACCTCTCTGTCCCAGACAAACAGGACAGTTGGTCACCCTAAAACATCTCTCTGCCTTGTGATACTTTTCCATAAAATGAAGAAGATAAAGCGAGTTAATACGTCAAAGTGTTTGAAAGAGACTGGTGAGAGCAAACGCTGATGGATGTCAGCTGGGCTGAGTCATTGCCCTCACTTCTCAATTCCTCCATCAACGTTAAACCATCTAAACTTCATTATAAACCCAATAAAATTGTTAAATAAAGTGCTTATAACTGTCCCTGACAGAATAGTAAATGCTCAGTAAGTTTCAGCTATTCTTATTTGTGTTCTTATTATCTATTAACTAATATTATTGGACCACAATTGCATCCATGGGTTTTGGTTTTATATATACATGATTTATTTGGCTGCACCGGGTCTTAGTTGCAGCATGCGGGATCTAGTTCCCTGACCAGGGATTGAACCCAGGCCCCCTGCATGGGCAGCATGGAGTCTTAACCACTGGACTAGCAGGGAAGTCCCAATTCTAGGTTTTAAGTAACTATCAGAGTGAACAACTAGAACCATCCCAGACACTCATGGTAGCCCCAGTTCACTTCAATGCAGTCACTCAGTCGTGTACGTCTCTTTGTGACCTCATGAACTGAAGCACGCCAGATCTCCCTGTCTATCACCAACTCCCAGAGTTTACTCAAACTCATGTCCATTGAGTCAGTGATGTCATCCAACCATCTCATCCTCTGTCGTCCCCTTCTCCTCCTGCCTTCAATCTTTCCCAGCATCAGGGTCTTTTCAAATGAGTCAGTTCTTCGCATCAGGTGGCCAAAGTACTGGAGTTTCAGCTTCAACATCAGTCCTTCCAATGAATATTCAGGACTGATCTCCTTTAGGATGGACTGGTTGGATCTTCTTGTTGTTCAAGGGACTCTCAAGAGTCTTCTCCAACACCACAGTTCAAAAGCGTCAAGTCAAAAAAAAAAGTCAAAAAAAAAAAAAAAAATCAAATCTGGAGAAGGAAATGGCAACCCACTCCAATACTCTTGCCTAGAAAATTCCATGGACAGAGGAGCCTGGTAGGCTACAGTCCATGGGGTCACAAAGAGTCGGACACAACTGAGCGACTTAAAGCCAGATTAGTCAGCTCCTCTTAGAATTCATGTATTAAAAAAAATATTAATCAGAGATTGTAAAATTAGTTTGTGCCTGAAGGAGTCTTTTGGGCCTAGAAAAGAGAACAACAGTCTCAAAGGCCCCTTGCTGAATCATCTAACTTCGGAGAAAACAAAGCATAACTTTAGTTCCATCCTGATGCTCCAGGCCAGTTGCATCTATCTGGGACTTACCACACCTTGTCCGGAAACCTTCCACCCCCTACACCCGCCCAGAAGACTTATCACCCCCTGCCCAACTACAAGTGTCATCTCAACAAAAGAATACTCAAAATATCCCGCCTGATTGATGTTTCCCTTATCGCTTCCACAAACCTCCCTATAAGTATGAAGCCTCCCTGATCCCTTTTGGCGCTCAGCCTGGTCGTTAGGCCGACTGTTGCCCCTCCTTGCCTGAATAAAGGTAACCTACTTCTGTTGAGGTCGTCTTTCCTTTTCTGCCTCGCCGGAACTGTACCTTACAGTGCCCCGAACCCAGACTACAGACATCTTTTGTTTGACCCATGTAGCAATGAAAACAATAAGAAATTTTATATAAAAAGTAAAACCATCAAATTATCCAGAAAATATCTACTGAGCTTGGCAGTTACAAGGTCATGAATGGTCCTGTCATGAAAACTGTGAGGCCTGGGATCTTAGTCCCCCCTACCAGGGACTGAACCTGCACCCACTGCGTTGGAAGGCAAAGTCTTAACTGCTGTACCACTAGGGAAGTCCAGAATAAAATCTTTTGAAAGTTTAATTGCAAAGATACAACGTTCTTCACTTTTTCCCCCTTGATTTGGGAATCTGATGTACCAAATAACTCCTGATGGAAGCAGTGCAAGGAGTCAGTTTTCTTCTACATTGTACATGGAAGGACAATTATAGGATACAACTGGAGAGAAGCAGCATTGAATTTCTGTTAAAAATGGGAAATTCTAGAGTGTTTTTAAGCGCTGGCAGAGAAGGAAGACAGAAAAAGCTATGTGATGATCTGGAGGAAAACCATTCCAGACTGAAAGAAAGCACAGAGCACAGACCTGGAGACAAGCTGAATTCGATGTGCTCATCTGACATCCAAACAGAGGCAGAGCCTGGAGCTCAGAGGAGTGGTGGAACTGAGCAGAGGTTTTCAAGTCACTGCTCCAGAAAGATCTAGAAGAGGTGAAGGTGCTGCTGGAAAAAGCCACTAGGAAAAGAGTACGTGATGCCCTGACAGCTGAAAAATCCAAGATTGAGACAGAAATGAAGAATGAGATGCAGCAGAAATCACAGAGGAAAGCAGAACTTACAGAAAATGAGAAGCCAGCTGCTGTCATTGCTCCTATTATAGCAGGATATACAGTGAAAATCAGTAATTACGGATGGGACCAGTCAGATAAGTTTGTAAAAATCTACATCACCTTACCTAGAGTTCATCAAGTGCCTGCTGAGAGTGTGCAGGTGAATTTCACAGAGAGGTCATTTGATCCTTTGGTAAAGAACCTAAATGGAAAGAGTTACTCCATGACAGGGAACAATCTCTTGAAACCCATCTCTGTGGAAGGCAGTTCAGAAAAGGTCAAGACAGATACAGTTCTTGTCTTATGTAGAAAGAAAGCAGAAAACACACGGTGGGACTACCTGACTCAGGTCGAAAAAGAATGCAAAGAGAAAGAAAAGCCCTCCTATGACACTGAAACAGATCCTAGTGAGGGATTAATGAATGTTCTAAAGAAAATTTATGAAGATGGAGATGATGATATGAAGCGAACCATTAATAAAGCCTGGGTGGAATCAAGAGAAAAGCAAGCCAAAGGAGATACAGACTTCTGAGACTTTAAAGTCTTTTTGGGAACTGTGATGTGGAAAAATAATGTTTCCAATGAGGAAATGTTGCTAAGCTGCACAAACTGACATATAACTACTTACACAGCCTTCTTCTAAGTAAAGGCAATGAATTCTCCACTTCCTGCTGGAGAATTTATTTAAATAAAATTCTCTTATTAAACACTTTCTCCATGGATGGTTTCTTTAGTAACCAGGTCATTTTATTCAAGAAGAGTAATGTATTCTGGTGTGAAATGTAAAAAAGCAAGTCTTGCCTAATGAAAATGCCACATTGTGTGTATTATTGTTCAGTTAAGAGGTAGAAAACAAAGTTCATGCTTGCCTTTCAGTTCCTGACATCAACTCTCACCAATGTAAGAATAAATAAAAATAAAGCCTGAATTTTTACATAAAAAAAAAAAGCATCAAGTCTTAGGCACTCAGCTTTCTTTATAGTCCAACTCTCACATCCATACATGACCACTGGAAAAACCATAGCTTTGACTAGATGGACCTTTGTTGGGAAAGTAATGTCTCTGCTTTTTAATATGCTGTCTAGGTTGGTCATAGTTTTTCTTCCAAGGAGCAAGCGTCTTTTAATTTCATGGCTGCAGTCACCATCTGCAGTGATTTTGGAGCCCCAAAATAAAAAGTCTCTTAGCGTTTCCATTGTTTCCCCATCTATTTGCCATGAAGTGATGGGACTGGATGCCATGATCTTAGTTTTTTGAATGTTGAGCTTTAAGCCAACTTTTTCACTCTTCTCTTTCACTTTCATCAAGAGGCCCTTTAGTTCTTTGCTTTCTGCCACAGAACCCTAAATAACTGTGTTCCACCTCATTTAACATTATTTTCCTCCTTCCCCACTCTGAACTCTCAGAATCCATTCCCAGATCATCTTGCAGGTTTTGCCAAAATAAATTAGCAAAATCTCATGGTTCTTTTGGTGTTTCAATATCCTCCTCCCAGATTTCATGTCATTGGTTCCTGGGGGCCTGCTGAGATCTGCCTTGTTATTTAAGTCTGGAGAACATGAGGGGTGATAGGGCAGGACACACAGGGGTCTCCTTCAGAGTGTTTTATTTAAGGAAATGCTAGCTGCTGGCCTGGTTGCACGTGTGCAAAGGGGGGAGGGAACCCAGGCTGCGCAGAGCCCCTGCCACCCGCAGCACGTGGCTCTCCACTCACCCGGGGCACTGGCATTCAGGGGGTCTGCTCCGGAAGCAGAAGGGTGGGTGGTCACTCGGAGGATGCCACGGGTCGGTGCAGGAAGCGGTGCACCCCGTCTTCTGTTGCCACTGGCCACACCTCAGCCACACAGCACACGAAGTGCAAGGGAGGGTGGGTGTGTCCACCTAGACGTGCGCCCAGGAGGAAAGGGATCCGGGCTCACTAGCAAAGAGCTAGTGAATTTCTGCTCCCCGGACCTTCAGAAAGACCAAGAAGAGACCTTTTGGCCAGCAGGGGAGCGGTCCTGAGTCCCACACACCCTCCTGCCCAGCTGATTCTAATCGCTTCAGCTCTTCACTCTCCGTCTTCCCTGGTTAGAGACACAGAGAGGGTGTGAAGCCACCTGAGTGCATCATTTGTGCTGTTGTTCAGTCGCTCAGCTGTATCCAACTCTTTTGCAACTCCCTGGACTATAGCCCGCCAGGCTCCTCTGTCCATGCGATTTCCCAGGCAAAAATACTGGAGTGGGTTGCCATTTCCTTCTCCAGGGATCTTCCTGAGCCAGGGATCGAACCCGAGTCCCCTGCGTTGGCAGGCAGATCCTTTACCATTGAACCACAAGGGAAGCCTGGTGTCATTTATAGCCATTGATTAGGCCCTAAGTTTGGGTTGGAACTCTCTGAACCTTGCCACCTAAAGGTTTAGAAATTCCCTGATTTTCTAACCATGTCTTGAGCCGAGAAGCCTTGAGCCTCTAGAGCTGGGCCTGGAGCTCATCTTTCTTTCCTGTAAGCTGTTGGTGCTGCTAGCTCAGCACCCTGCCCAACAGCCTCTGATTTCAGACTAATCTTTATGTGCTTCTATGGCAAGAGCCACCAGGTCCTGAGAGCCGGTCCCAGCTGGGCGCTTTGTTCTGGGCACCACAAGATTAGCTGTCTTGCCATGGCATGCCGTGGGCGGCTAGTGTCCTGTCCCCTAATGCTGGCTGGATTGTCACTGGCCTCTGGCCGCTTGCCAGCCTTACATCACCCGCATTTCCCACAGCGTTTCTGGTTCCATCCACTGGTCCTATTTTTGTTATCAACCAAGATTCTTACCTCTAAGTAAGAGAAACTGAGTATGGTGACTCTAAGCAGAAACAGAATTTGTCCAGGATACTGGTTAGTTCCCAGGAGTTCTGGAAGGCTGGAGGGTCAGATCTGGAAGAGATGCCCTGCCTCTGCTGGGCACAGATGCCACAACGGGCACCATCACCCAGGGGTGGATGTGCCACCTCCTTTGAAAGCTGGAGGTAGCTGCTGCCGCTGCCGCCACCAGTTGCTAAGATGGGCTTCTTCCACTGGCACCTTTAACTTAAAGTTGGGCAGGTGGGTCTGATCGGAGGGGCAGGTCATGTGTCCAGGCCCTTGCTGCAAGGTTAGGAAAGGGAGGCACAAAGGGCCCTTTTCAGCCTCTTTCTCAGGAGGCAGCCTCTGTCTCAAAGCTGGAGGACACTTCTAACACAGGAAGGCGTCTTCGATGTGGGACAGCTGAAAGAAAGACTCGGGTCCTCGGCAAGAGGCCACCTGGCGCCTGGCACCCTGGCCTGCAGCACTGGCCTTGTTACCCCTCGCTCTAATTACCAGCGGCCTCTCTAGCCTTTGGATTCTGTGCAGGGGAAGGTGGGTAACAGGGCATCCCTGCGCAGAGGCAGTGAGGCCTGGAGGTGCTGACAGAATCGGGCTATGCTTGTAGACGAGCCCATCAGTAAGGGTCTTTCAGTAAGTCCTCCAACTTCTTGGAACACACAGTGGTTTCAAGGCAGAGGACTGAGATCTCATTACTCCTCTCAAGCTGCTCTCCGTGTGACCCTGGGCACATTCCGAGCCTTTCTGGAAGGCGGGGAGCATCAGGACATCCCTGGCGGTGCTGTGGCTAAGACTTCACCTTCCAATGCAGGGGGTGCAGGTTCAATCCCCGGTCGGAGAACTAAAGATCCCACATGCCACAGAGCAGCTAAGGCCAAAGTTCCCTTCAGATTCAAAATTAAATGAAAAAAAAAAAAGGATGGGGCACATGTACCTTGCAAAGTTGTTATGAGGATTAAGCAAGATGATGGATGTAAAGTTTGTAGCACAATGCCTGACAAATAGCTGGAATTCAATCATTGTTGGCTGCCGGTTACAACTGTAATATGGGGATGATACAATCATCCTTCCCTCTCTTCCTGGGAGCTCTGTTTAAACAATGGACTATTCTGCACATCCGTGAACTCGGGGGGAATGTGTCTGGGAATCAGCATGGGAACTCTGGGGACAGCTGTTCCGAATGGCCGCCTCCGTCAGCTGCTCTGCCCTGCTCTTACTCCCGCCCCCTCCGTCCATCGGTTTGGCCTCTGTTACAGCCTTCTCCTTTCCTCCCATCTGACTGCCAGCCTCCCCATCCTTGCATCATCATTACAACTCCCATATATTAACTGTCCTACCCACATTCTGGGTGCTCAAGCTTTTCACAACCAGGGGGAATGCAAGCAGGTGTCCCTTAGGAAATCGCTCTGGGAGTCTTTGTAAGAGGTGAACATGGAGCAAAGACCTCTCCCCTATTTCCTGGTTCTTGGCCCCTATGATTATGAATCACTACACTGTCACCTGTACCTTACATTACACATCAACTATATTTCAATTTTTAAACTTTTTAATAATGAAAAATAACAAGAACGTTTCTGGTGGTCCAGTGGTTAAGAATCTGCCCTGTGATGCAGGGGATGCAGGTTCAACCCCTGGTCTGGGAAGATTCCACAAGCCTTGGGGCAATGAAGCTCTTGTGCCACAACTACTGAAGCCTATGCGGTCTAAAGTCTTTGCTCTACAAGAAGAGAAGCCAGCACACCACAATGAAGAGTAGCACCCCCACCCCATCCCTCCCCGCTTTCTACCAACTGGAGAAAGCCTGTCCAGCAGCAATGAAGACGCAGCACAATCAAAGATAAATAAAATTTAAAAATTTAGCTTTTCTGAGTAAGATCTGGTAAAGACAGAACACAGAATCTTATTGTTTCTTAGGCAGATTACATTTAAGGCAAAGAAACTTTGTCTTCTTAACAGAGAGGAAAAACCAAATTCTAATTTTGCACCAGTGTACTTTTGATGTTAAAACTCATTTTAGGGACTTCCCTGGTAGTTCAGTGGCTGAGACTCCACACTCCCAATGCCGGGGGACCCAGGTTGGATTCCCGGTCAGGGAACTAGATCCCACAGGAAACAACTAAAGATCCTGCATGCTGCAGCAAAGATCAAAATCCCATGTGCCATAATCGACACCTGGCACTGTGAAATAATAAATAAATATTGAAGATGGCCTGAGCCTATTTGATTAGCAAACTCAGGCTGAAAACTTGCATATTTACTTCCAGTATTGACAGTTCTGATAATATGCCTGTTTTTATTTACACCAACAAACTTAAGCTAGCTTTTACTTATCAACCATTATTCCAGATCACATGAACTGGAAAAACATTTGAGTTAGTTTCTATATTTCTGAGAGTATACTTGATTTATACATGCTTAATTTTATTTTAAGCCAACTAAATAGCACTCCTTACAAATTAATTTTGGCGACACCATCTGAAGGTAGAAAAATATCACATGCCTGTAACATATGCACATAGACATACATATGATGCAGGCAGACATAAAGATCTTATAGCTTCTGTTTTTAAAAATGTTAGCCATGTATCAGGTATAAAATTCAAATCCAAATTATTTTTTCTGGCAGATGGAATAAATTAAAGTTACCTGATCAGATGATCAGTTTTTCATTAAAGATTTTTTTTTTATTCACCTGCAGTAAGAATCCTTTTAAAGCCGTGGTTTTTCTTTTTAATTTTTTATCTTTTAGAAACTTCTGCATACCAGTTGAAGAATGAATTTAGTTGTCTCTGAAAGGTTTGGAATTCTCTCTTTTATGGGTGCCCCTTTGAAAAATGGAAGTGTTTTTGTGACCCCATGGACTGTAGCCCACCAGGATCCTCTGTCCATAGTATTTTCCAGGCAAGAACAGAGGAGTGGGTTGCCATGCCCTTCTTCGGGGGATCTTCCCAACCCAGGGATTGAAACTAGGTCTCCTGCATTGCAGGCAGATTCTTCGTCACCTGAGCCACCAGGCTGGTACATAAGGAGTTCCTTTCAGGTGGACTTATCTAAAGCAATGTTTACCCAGGATGGCGATTTTAAGTCTAAATTTTCTAAAAGTTCACCTATTTTTCCAGAAAGGCAGAGGTGCTTGTCTAAAAACTAGGTGAAGCTATCTTGTCTTTGGATTCCCTAAACTGTCTTAATTATGAGGGGCTGTTTTCCAACAGCTGTTTTAAAACATTAGGAATCACATATTCTCCCTGCTTTTGAACAGGAAGGGTGACTTACCAGGGAATCCAGTCCAATGGTTAGGACTCCATGTTTTCACTGCCAAGGGCCTGGGTTCAAGCCTCAAGATTCCACAAGCCGCATGGAGCAGCCAAAAAAAAAAAAAAAAAAAAAACAAGCAGGAGATATTAATAAAATCCTCATGAGATTAATGTCCTCCTTTGTCAAAAACAGTTCTTTATCTTCCTTCTTCCTGCTGGTTATACAGGCTGCAATGAATGCTACATGTGTGCAAGCTCCCTCTTCAGAGTTTCCCAAGTCCATTTTAAAAAATGAGATTTGCTTTACCTATTTTCAAAGTGCTCAGGCATTGTTGCCCTACATGGTGAACACGGGTGCGTTTCTCTGGACACTGTGAACATGAAAGTCAAAGAAAAGACATGGAAAGCCAGACGACATGGAAGCACAGATGTTTTCTTAGTGCCTGGGTGTGTGTTTAATGTGTTATTGAGTCAGGATCGCGAATGGGAGAGAAGGACTGAGGTGGGGGTACAGAATCACCAACTTCCTCCCAACTGATTACTCGATCAGGA
The DNA here is from genome assembly GCF_963930625.1 of Muntiacus reevesi. Taxonomy (NCBI): domain Eukaryota; kingdom Metazoa; phylum Chordata; class Mammalia; order Artiodactyla; family Cervidae; genus Muntiacus; species Muntiacus reevesi. The sequence goes on along the minus strand of NC_089250.1, from coordinate 215,542,867 downwards.
TTGTCAGAGCCTCAGGATACTGTTGCTGGTCCTCCTGTTCCTCTCTGTGAGCAAGCAGGTGCTGGATAAATGCTCTTGGTGACTGTGTTGCAGGAAGTCTTGTGAACAGAAAAAGAAGGCTCACATTTGATACTGTCTTGGTAGCTAAAAGTGGGCCATGGATGATGATTACAGATTCAGGAGGAAATGGGGTGGGCTCAGGGAGGGGCCTCAAAGTTACAGGTGAAACTCTGGGACCCCATCCAAACCTACAAACAAAAGGTGGAACTGATTTAATGGCATTCCATTCATTAATTGAGCAGATACCAACTGAGCACTTACCAGATGGCCAGGCCCCAGGTGAGCCGTGAGAATACAGCAACGAGCAGATTCCTCTCTGTCTACCACGAGCATGGAGCTCTGTGCTCAAATGGTGGGAGTGAAGGGGCCCAAAGGGAAACCCCTGCCTTGACTGCTGCACAGACTGCCTGGCTTGCTGCTCAGCCCTGCTCTAAACCGGTTCAGCGGACTCTCTGACTCCCCCGCCACCAAGAGAGAGGGCAGCGGGGTGTCCTCCCGCAGCCCAGGTGGGCGGAGAGCCACGGGGGCCCTGTCAGCAGCCAGCCCGGGAGCCTAGCCCAGAGGCAGCTGCGGGTGGGCGGGCAGCGGGCACACTGCAGAGCTAACCCGGCCAGGGCTGGGGTCCCTCAGGGGTCATGACATCCCCCCTCCTGGGGTGACGGTCCCACCCCAGGCCCCAGGGGCTGGGCGATGGGGCTGTTCCCGTGCTCAGTTTGGGGGAACGGTAGAGCAGCCTCCCCACCCCTGGGGGTTCTTTTGCCTTAAAGTGAGTCAAAGTGACACTGTCTCAGCACCAGGTCCCCTGAGAGTGGGGCCGGTCCCTCTGGAGCGGGAGCCCAGCCCTGGACAGCTGGGCCGGGTCCGCGGGCCAGGCACGCTGCCCACAGACTGGGCACAGGTCCCGCTGCACGGCCTCCCCTCGGGACGGCAGGGTGGAGAGGTCCGGCCCAGGGCGGGCCCATGCGCTGGGCGCCCCCATCCTGCACCCCGGTCCCACAGCTCTGCCCCTGCGGCTCTCCCTTCAGATCGGACATGGCTCGGGAGCCCAGGCCCAGCGCTGCCCGGCGGGGCCGGAAGAGGCCATGGGGCACAGCGGTCTCCCGGTGAGTCCGGGGTGGCCTGTTGGGAAGGGAGTCTGACCACGGCTTGTCTGGGGCCCTGGGCTCCCCAGGACAGAAGCAGCACCCCAGGAGGATCGCTCAGTATGCCCCCGCTAACCAGCCAGACTGCCGGTCCCGTTCACCGTGGCCCCGGAGGAGGGCGGGCTCCCTCAGCCCCAGGTTTTGTCTGTAAACTGGGGGTCGGGGGGGGGGGTCGATCCAGCTCACTCCAAGGCCACTTCTAGCCGACATAACCCGGCACCCATCGTGCTAGGGGTGCCGTCTCCCCTCGCCTGGACCTGGGGGTTGTGGGTCCTCCAAGCGGAACCTCTCCTGCGAGGTGCTCAGGAGCTGTTTCTGGGTGTAGATGTTTGGGAAGTAGAAAATGGGAACCTTTCTGGATGAAATCGTCTCTCTAGCTTGGGAAGCCTCAAGGAATTTTAAAGGAACCTTTAAACGTTTTCAGAAAGGCGCTCAGCAACCTCTGCCAGCCACCGTGCCATTTTCACAGGTGATGAGGAGGGTGTATGGGAAGCGGTGGGCCCTTGGTCCCCTCCGCGGGCGTCTGCGAACACTCGGTGGCTTCTGCCTCGCCAGTAGGGGAGGCAGAAGGCAGTCAGGCAGGTGGTTGCTGTGAGGTACAGCGCTGTGTAAACACCTGGTACCGAAGGTTTTGGTTTCTTTGGGGTCTCATCTCCCTGGAAGCAGGACGGCAGGGCTGTGTGGGGGCCACTGTGAGAAGCTTCTGCACCTCCAGGCTGACCTCGAGAGCGATTAGGCCAAATCTCTCCCTGTCTGTGGCAGCCTGAGGCTCTGGTTTACCTTTGACGGGATGGACTGCTTTTTTCTCTGCATTTGTTTGGGGCTGAGTAGTAGATGCGTACTCATAGGTAACAGACTTTTTTGTTGTTGTTAATTAATTTATTTTACTTGGAGGCTAATCACTTTATTATTGTGGTGGTTTCTGCCATACACTGACATGAATCAGCCACGGGTGTACCTGTGTCCGCATCCCGAACCCCCTTCCCACCTCCCTCCCCACCCATCCCTCTGGGTCGTCCCAGAGCGCCGGCTGTGAGTGCCCTGCTTCATGCATCGAACTTGGACTGGTCATCTATTTTACATACGGTAATACACAGGTAACACAGATTTTTAAACTTGGGTTTCTTCAGTGACGCAGCACTGCATATACGGTGTGTGGTTTGCCTCCCATCTCATGTTGGAGACTGTCATCTGGGGGTTGATAGGGTTTTGCAAATGTCCGTCTAATAGGATGTAACTGGCCCCTTCCCACAGTTCTCCACCCTGCTTTTCCATGTGGCCACTTTGAAGCTGGGCTAACCCTCCTTCAGCTCCAGTTGCCTTCTTCTGACTTCATGGCCTCCCAGCCCCTCGCCCAGCAGGCTCGGCCTCCATCCTGTAGGTGCCTGTGGAGGAAGACAGGAGCGATGGAAGAAATGCCAGCTCTCCTTCAGGAGTGCAGACTTCACTCAGGGGTGCCGGGCACTCAAGGCCCTGGGCAGGGGTGGCCTCTTCAAGACCCATGTGTCTCCAGTGGGGAGAATGAAGCCCTTGGTGGGGTGCGGTCAGGCAGCAGACTGTGGAAAACATCCCAAAGCGAGGTGGGGTCCTGGCGGCCCCCAGAAGGTATCCAGAGGTGCTGGATACCTTCTCTGTGAGAACTGGTCAGGTCCAAGTCATGTGCCTTGGGTCTCAAAACAGCATTTGTCAACCTAGAGGGAAAGGTTTGTGGCAGAAGTATTGCCCCATGTCCCCTGGCCTTTGGCCCTGAGGTTTGATCTCTGCCGTCGGCACCATTCCGATGATGCATTTTATTTCTCTTTTTATGGGAAGTGGAAGCCTACAGACTATAATCAGCCCAACCAGGAGACAGAAGGGGCTGTGGACCCCGGGAGGAGCAAGGCTACAAACCCTAGTGGAAACTAGGGGCGTGGGGGCGGTGGGGGGCAGAGCAGGGATGACCCCAGGCCCTCGACCTGCAGCAAGCTGCAGCCTAACCTCTAACCCCCAAACTCAACTCTCTCTGTCTCAACTCCTGTAGCTCCCAAGTTTGTACTCAACAATCAGTGAATCACTGTTACTTAGTCATTTTTAGGTATTTTAGAAAGTCATTTTAAGGGGGGAAAAAAAAAGAAAACTAGCTTTCTGCATTGACCAGGAATCAAAACCGGGCCTCCCGCGTGGCAGGCGAAAATTCTACCACTGAACCACCAATGCCTGAGCGAAGTCTTCCCTCGGCTAGCTCGGTAGTCGTCTTCCGGCCCGCCCGGCTCGCCTCCCCTGCACTTCGAAGTGGAGTTGCATCCCAGTTGAGGGCCCGCACCAGCAAGGAGGTTCCCCGAGGGGCCGCGCTCGGCTGAGACCCGAAACCCCGAGTTCCGTCCTGGCCACTGTGGTGCCGGAAGCGGGGCACCCCGCCCTGCCGCCCTCTTCCCTTTCTCCCAGGAAGGGCCTCCCACCCCCGGGATCAGCAGCGTCCCGAGGCTCCCGGGCCACCCACCCGGACTTCCTGAGGCCAGAAGGCAAAGCGGGGGCGGCCGGAAACCTCATCCACAGGCATGGGGGCATCGCGATGAAGGCGAAGGTCTCCCTCCGAATGTCCCCCAAGTGCCCCGGGGCTCCCACCGACCTCTCCCCTTGTTCCTGGGCGCAGGGCTCCAGAAGGTTATTTCAGAAACTTCCTTGAACCTGGCTCACAGCCCCCTCCTCCCCACCCCAGCGCCCCTCTTGCTCCAACGGAAACCTCAAGCTGCCCTGAAGTTCAAGGGTGTTAGCCCTGGGGACATTCCTGCCCAGGCTGGGCCCAGCCCCACCTCGGGGCCCACCTCCTGTCCCCTCCTGGGCACCGGTTCCCTGGGTGGGGGGTGGGGCACAGTGCATGACCTCGGGTCTCACCGGGCTTGGACTGCAGCTAAGGTGGCGCTCACCCTGCCCGTCTGACCCCGCATCCCGGCCATTCCCACGCAGGAGTAAAGGCTCTTAGCCCCTCCACAGCTTTGGGCCCTGACTTAACTCTTCCCTTTCATCCTTTGCCAGACTAAGACCAGCAGTGCCTGGGTCGGCCAGAGGAGCCCGCGGAGGGCCCAGATCTGGCTGGCCAAAAGCCTGTGGGCAGTTGCCCCTCCTGCCACCGGGAGCCAGGTGCCCCGGTCAGAGCCCAGCGACGGGGAAGCTGGTTTGCTGTGGTCTCCCAAAGTGACCTTGGTCAAGTGCCTAAGAGGCTCTTTTGGTGAAGAACCCTGGGATTCTAAGGAAAAGCTGCAAACCTGTTTCCCCAAATTAAACTGGCGTCTAGGCAAGGACTCTGGCCCCCGGCAGTGATTCTCTCCCCGTTCCTATTACAGCAGCAGCTATAGCCTGGATTACGAGCTACACCGGGAAGATGGCCCCTGCAGGTGGGTGGTCCTGCAGGGCGGGCCTCTGGGCTCAGGGGAGGCTGGTGGCCTGACCCCCTCTGTCCTGTCCCCACAGGGTGTACGAACACCAGGGGGTCCATCCCCTCCTCCACCGTGTGCCTGTCAGGATCCGGAGGGCCCACCTGGGCACGGGGGCCAAGGGCCGCTTCAGTCCCCACAGGGCCCCCAGGAAGAGCCAGCTGCCCCCCGAGATAAAGCGTGAGTGCGGGGGCACAGTCCTCACTGGCAGGGTAGTGGGGAGCTGGGAGGCCCTCAGCAGGGGGGGTGGGCTTAGAGGTCCCAGCAGCAGCGCCCTCTGCCCCCGCCCCCCAGTCCAGACCGAGGAGCTGCACTGCCTCAGGGCCGAGCTGAGCCACATCAAGGCCCAGGTGGACCGCCTGCTGCAGGGCGTGGAGCTCATGGAACAGCGGAGGGACCAGCTTCCAGGTCAGGCCCCCAAGGCCGCACTCCACAGGCGCCAGGTTTTCCCACGGCTGAAGGTACCCGGGGTCCAGCCTCGGGCTCTCCCTGGCTGCAGGGCTCCTCCTCACCCTCCCCGGGTGCGCTCCCCCCATTCCTTCTGGGAGTGGCCCCCTCACCCACTGAGGAGCTGTCTGGAGCCAGGGCTGTGTCTCATTCAGCATCTTGTCCTCTCCCAGCCCTAGACACCTGAGATCAGTGCTGCACATTGTGTGGCCTCTTTGGGGTTAGCTGGGGCCTTCAGACCCGGCCTCTGACTGGTGACTATCCCTGTCTAGGAACAGAGGTCTGTGAACAGAACAGGGGCTCTGGGAGTCAGGGGTCCTTATGCAGGACCACTGAACCGAGGCAGGAGCCCAGAGGCCCGAAGGTCCTTCCGGAGGCAGATGGCTCCCAGGAGCACACAGACCCGGAGGACGCGGTGAGTGGCCTGGCACCTCCCCTATCCTCACCCTCCTTGTGTTTGGCTTCTTGTTTGTGCAGGAGACCACAGCAGCGGCTGCAGGTCTGTCACAGCGACTGACCTCTGTCACAGGCAATGTCCAGAAGATAGGGCCCTGTCCTATTTTTCCCCCTCTTAATTCCCTCGCATTATCCCCAATGGCTAATGGGGTCCCCACGGCTCCCCACGGAAGCCGAAGCACACAGACCTTCCTGAGCTGAAAAATCCAAACCTGGATCTCATAATAGCCTTTTGTGCAGCTTCCAAGAGCCCCAGTGTTCGGTACTGTACCATAGCCTCCACCCCACTGGTAGTCCTGAAGTGGGCCAAGCACCCGCTGTTGTCAGGACCCTCCCAGCAGGGCTGGGCTGCTGCAGGGTTAGCAGTGAGGAGCTTCCTTTCTTCCATTTGCCCCGCTCTGGCTGCCCCTTGGCCTGTTGGGCCAGGGGACCCTTACTGCTCCCCAAGATGGAATCACATCTAGGAAAACTGGGCTGGGTGGACAAAATGCCATGTGTCTGGTGGTTCTGGGTTCACGAAGAATCTACGGTAGCACTGAGATGCCAGAGCTGCCAGGAAAGGGAGGTGGGGGCTGGAGGCTGGGAGTTGTTAGCAGATGGCCCCTTGCCAGCCTCACTGCACTTTGGCCCTCTGTGCTAGGGTCCTGCTTCTGCTTCTCCTACAGGTTAAGAACCAGGCGTCAGACCAGGAGGGCTGTCAGTAGCAGGTTGGAACCCCTCCAGGCTCAGCAGCTCCAGGCACGGTCCTTGCCTTGAGTGTTTTCTCGAGGGTCTCTCAGTGGCACCCATGCCACCCATCCTGGAGCAAAGGCGATGGAAATGGAGGCATGGCTCAGCCAGAGCAGCCAGACACCCTCCCCTAGTGCTGGTTTTAGCTTTGTCCAGATGGCAGCCTAGGTACTGCAGGGAAGGGGGGCGGCCCGCAGCTGCCCAGCGCCAGCGCACCATCTCAGGCTGCAAGCGGAGCTGGACGCCCGCCTCCTGGAGCAGCATCAGCTCTCTTCCCCTCTCGAAGCCCCCAGTCCCATCTGGGTGTCCACAGGCTTACCCATCTTACCTTGCTTCTTGCTGCTGTGATTCTATGTATTTCAGATCCGCTTTGGAAATACGTATAATGTCACTGGGGGCAAATAAAGTTTGTATCTTTCCCCCAGTCAGGGGTCCTTGGTGTGGTCCCCAGGCCTCATTCTGGTCTCTCAGCTGCCTCAAGCCAGCCTTTCCTAGAGCTGAGCAGGCCCCTGAGACACAAGCTTAGGTCACACCAAGCTGGTGCAGGGAGGACCTGGGACGGCCCTTTTGCCAATTCAGACCTGAGCACAGACCTGCAGGGCTCAGGAGCTACACAGGGCGGAGCCCACCCTCGTGGTCAGACAGGCCCCCTCTGCCCTACAGAATGGCCAGACTCCCTCTCCAGTATCCAGAATCTCCCACTCCTGGCAGTTCAGGTGCCGTCTCGCTGGTGGACCAGCGACACCAGAACACATTAAAGAAAATGCTTGTCCCAAGCCCTGAGAACACACTCCCCAGCTCAGAAGAGCCTTACTCATTAAAGTCGGTACCAAAAACAACAGAAGAATGTTTCAGATTGTAAGAGTTCTTGTTTGGGTTCAGATGTAGGTGGAAGGCACAGCCCCCTTGTCCCCGCTCTCAAAAGCAGCCCAGTTATTCAGGAGAGAGTCCCTGGCTGGCCTGCATAGGGCCCTTCCCTTGCAGGACAACAGCTCCAGTTTTCCCGATGAGTCCAGCTTAAGTCCTTCCCAACTTAGGAGTCAAGATGCACTGGCAGGTTTCTTCAACTGGGTCGTGGCTGGGAGTCAACTCAATCAGAAAAGTTTCTTTAAAGAAGCAGTCTGGAAAGAATCGCTCCAACATGCCTATTCTGAGCACGCCTCGGCAGATCCTCTCCGGTGCTCCCAGTTCTCAGCTCGGCGCACGCCGTCTGCAGGACGACGGCGCGGGTCCTTGTGGCGGCAGCGGTGGCTCGGTCCTCGGAGTCCATCGGTGCTCGGGTCTCTGGCTCAGAGGGGCGCGGCTGCACCCCTCCGGCGGGCGGCCCGCACCAAGCACTGCTGGAGAACGGGGTAGAGACGCTGGCAGCCCTCGAGCCCCAGGCGCACGGCCTCCGCCCAGCTCTCGGTCGGGCCGCCCTCCCCGCTGCCCAGCAGCCCGGCCACCTGGTTGAGCACCGGCATGAGCGCCACGGTGAGGCCGGCGGCGGCGCGCTCCTCCTCCAGCAGCGTGGGGTCCAGCAGCCAGGTGGGCGCGGGCGCCGGCGCGCGGCTCAGGCCGCAGCCCACCACCAGGTCGTACATCTCGACGCCCGCGTCGGCCAGAGCGAGCGCGGCGGCCGTGAGCGCGGCGGCCAGCGCCGAGCCGCCGTCCTCCAGCAGCAGCGCCGACACCTCGAGCTGCGCGCGTGGGTAGCGGCCCAGGCGCACGGCAGGCTCGAGCGCCTCCTGCAGCGCCAGCGCTAGCTCGCGTTCCTCGCCGCCGCCAGGCGGAGCGCGGCGCCGGCGGCCCGAGAAGGGCGCACGGCGGAAGTCGCAGAGCAGGCGGCCGCGCAGCGCCGCGGGGGCCTCGCCGCCAGCCCCGGCCGGGCCGCCGCCGCGCTCACCGCCCTCGGCAGGGCGCGGGCCCGACACGGCGCACAGCACCTTGGTGCCGCCCGCCTCCAAGTAGGCCGAACCCTTGGCCTGGCTCAGCAGCCCGGCGCGCGCGTACACAGGCCGCAGCCGCGCCGGGTCGCGAGGGGCCGGAGCCTCGCCCTCGCCGGTCGCGTACAGCTGCGGCGGCTGCGACTCCTCGGGCCCGCGAATGCGGCGGTGGTCCCCGGGCATGGCGGCGCTGCTGCCGGCCGGCACCACGCGTCAGCCGCCCCGTACGCCGGCGCTTCCGCCCGCCCGCCCGGCCTCGCGAGGGTGCTCGGGAGAGCGGCTGCCGCCACACCGCCCCCTGCCGCTCCGGAGGGGAACGGCGCGCGTCGCGGAGCCCTGGGCCGCCGTGAGGACGGCCAGAGCGGGGTGCCTGGGTGGATCAGACGGGCATGCAGAAGTGGCATCTAGGCCGGCCCCGCTGACCTCTAGCCTTCGGGCCAGGGCAAGCCCAGGGCCTGGGTCTTCTTCCTCTCACTTGTGAAGCTGTGATTGGTCCTGCACTAGTGACACAACCGCATACGTGTTCCCCCGCTGCCTTGCCCAGGAGGTCCCTCTGGTCCTCAGCGCCCCGGCTGGCACAGCTTGTGGAGTGCACGTTTGGAACTCTCTCCCCCGCTGCGGACTGTGTGAGGTCTTTGTCTCACACTCCTCACCTGGCTTGCACTTTTTGCAGCCAGGGCCTCAGCACCCTTCCTGTTTCTCCTCTTCCTCACCCACAGGCCTTGTGACTGGAGGTCTCTGTGTCTTCGGTCGGCACAGGCCTGCTTTTTCTGCTCCCTCCAAGTCAGCAGGGCTGAGAATGATTCAGGGCCAGCCTGCTGCACCCAGGGGACTTGAAGTCAGCCAGAGAGGGCACAACTAAGTACCACACACTACAGCTCCCAAACCCAGCTGTCTTCAGACTGGGGTGAATGGACAGAACCAGGTCAGAGTCTCCATCTTCACCGTCCAAGTTAGGTCCTGAAACGTGGAATGACCTGGCAGTCAAGGGTGTGGGAGGAGGCAACTGATGTTCCCTAAAAACCTCCTATACCAAAGAATGTCTCTGACCTCACATCCAACCTGTACATCAGGAGAGGAAAAGACATATGAGACTTATAAATGAGAATGTTCTCCTCTAAGAAGCACCAAAAACGAAGACTCTCTCTGTTGCCAGCAACCCCACGGACCATCTTCCACTGAATAATGAATTCCTGTATCTCACCCCATTCTGTGGGTCATCCCCACAGATGTTTTGACGCAAATCTAGGGACCATTATTCTCAAATTTCAGAGGTCTGGCGCTGGACTCAGCAAGGACTGCAACCAGAAACCAGCTGGAACCACAGCAATTAGTCTACAGACACCCAGGGAACCACAGGTTATCACCCTAGGGACACCTATGGGGGGAGGGCGAGAGGGGGAGTAAAAAATTCACGTGGCAGTATCATATCAAGTATTGCACATGGTCTTTTTATTCTCTGCAGCAAAAATGATTCCTCTCTTGAGGCCCACAGCACTGAGTCTGCAGAGAACTCTCTAGACACAAGCGTGATGATGAAAAAGCAATCCTGGGGTAGTAGTTCTAGATGGATGGCATGGATGTGCTCAGGGCAGAAATGTAACATGGGTGTTGAGTCATAGGCTGGCTCCCAGGTTAAGTTCCGGTTACTGCTGGGTTACGACAGACGGGGCTGTTTAAAGGTCCCAAGATTCAAATGTCCTTGTGGTGGAAGGAGAGCTCCTGGCTGGACGGATGTGTCTGGGTCGGGGCGGTGGACCTGCCCTTCCCTCTCAGTTCTTCACGTCTCCCAGGCGCAGCTGGGCAAAGGAGGTGGCCAGCTGCAGCGCCTCCTGCAGGCAGCCCACGTTCTTGCCCGTGGCCTGAGCAGACACGTCTTTGCCACCGCCTTTGCCGTCCATCAGGCCTGACACCTGCTGCACCCACTCGCTGGCTTTCAGGCCTCGGTTGGCTGCATTCTAGGAGACAGGAAGGTGGAGTGGGAGTCAGCAGAGGGGATGGGATTGAGGCAGACAAGCAGAGGGCTGGAGCCAGACGCCCAATCCTGCCCTGATGCCACCAGGGCTGAGAGCACACAGCTGGTGCCACAGCCAGGGCGACGTACACCGAGCAGCAAAGCCAGCACGGTTAAACGTATTCGCCAGGGGGGAGGGCCTGAGGCTGAAGGGCACTAGGGAGGTGACAGGTGGACAACAGAACGGCATCTCTAACAGGTTGCACGCATGCGTGCGCACGCACACACACACACACACACGAGGCTGAAGGGCACTAGGGAAGTGACAGGTGGACAACAGAATGGCATCTCTAACAGGCTGCATGCACGTGTGCGCGTGCGCGCGCGCACACACACACACACACACACACACACACACACACAGTCTTGGCAAACAACCAAGAAAAATCAGGGTCCCTGAGAAGAGCTATGGACATCACCTCCCACAAGCACAGGGCTGCCTAAGCAGGACTGCAGAGCGTTCTGACCTGGGGGACTTGACACAAGCATGTGATCCTGCCGGCCTCATTATCCACTGTGAAGAGCATGGCAGACGTCTGGGGGGAATGCGTCTTAAAGAGCTTCAAGGCTTCGTTCAGGGCCTGTGGGGAAAAGCTGGCATCAGGCGCCGTGGCCCTGGGAAAGGGGGCCATGCTCTCCTCAAGTGCAGTGGGTTTGCAGGACTCAGTTCTCAGGGTGCCCCCCACCCCCGCCCCCGCTTCTAAGAGCAGGCGCTGGTCCCGGAGCCTGGATGGGGGCTCAGCACAGGGTCTCGCCCACCCCAGGCTCAGGCTGGCCATCCACCTCCAGGAGCCACAGCTCTCCAGCCACGGCTCAGTCCAACTCAGTCCCGGAGGGGGGCCCTCAGGCAGCTCCTTGGTTCAGAGCCACAGGGCTCACACTCAGCCCCCAGAGGGCTGCAGGGAGCCCACGGGGAGGAGATGGGCAGCAGACGGGCACAGGGCAGCGCGGGGGCCCTGCCAGGCTTGCCTTGGCTGAGGCGCCGCTCTCTACCTCCAGGATGACCAGGGGCTGGTTGGGGCTGCTGTCGATGAGCTGTTTAGTCTTCTCCAACACCTGCATGGAAGGAAGTCCAGAGAGGGGCCTCAGGTCAGAGGCCCAGACTCCGACCCCCAGACAGCAGCCTGCGCAGCCTCTGCCTCTGCTCCTCCCGCCCGCACTGCCGAGACCCACCCGCTTCTGCACATCAGCTTTGCTAGCCCGGTCTAGGTCATCCATGATCTTCTTCAGGGACTTGAGATTCTCCCGGAATTCATCCTTCTGCCACTGAGGGATGATGGCAGTGGCCAGGGCCTGGAAACAGAACAGGAATACCACTGGGATCTGGACCACCAGGAGCTAGGAGGTGAGCCCAGCCCATCCCACCACACCCTTCTGGCTTTGAACAGCAAAGTTCCCCAACCAGTGTCCAGAAGAAGAAAGTCAAAGTGTTAGTTGCGCAGTCGTGTCTGACTCTTCGTGACCCCATGGACTGCAGCCCGCCAGGCTCCTCTGTCCATGGGACTCTCCAGGCAAGAACACTGGAGTGGGTTGCCATGCCCTCCTCCAGGGGATCTTCCTGACCCAGGGATTGAACCCAGGTCTCAGAGAACACAAAACCATAAAATGTCATAAAGCGACTTGGGACCAGGAGACCTGGAGAAAGTGGGCACCCACAGGACCTGTCCCAACACCAACGCCAGCGCCCACGAGTGCTTGGAAGGGGCTCTCCGGCCATCAGCAACAGGGGCAGCAGGCAGGTTCCAGGGTCCGCAGACCAGGGTCCATGGAGCCCCCTTTGCCAGGCTGCCAGACATCAGCGGTCAGTCCCAACGCCCACAGCCCCGAGAACCACGGCTTGAGGAGGGAGGCCACCCTACCTCCCCGAGGTCCGCGATCTCTCTCTGCACGTCCTTGTTCGGTGCAGTCTGGGCCTTCACTTTGGCCTCCATGACACAGAGAGATTTCTTCAAGCTCTCTGCTTTCCTGAGGGCCTGTGAGGAGGACAACCAGAGTTGTAAACTCTGGGTCAGGGAACCTTGAACTTCACAATTCTGCCTGTCAACTGTGGCAGGCTCTGACGGCAGGCTCTGACACAAAACTCTCCCAGAACATCAGACCTTTCTCTTCCTTCGGGGAGCAGGTGTCTACAGCCTCATGCCCCAGGAGGAAGCATTCTCCTCACACACCTGGCCAGTGGATCTTGGGCTCGGGGGTGACCGAGAACTCACGAGTCAGAAGCCCTTCGCACCAATGAAATGACCACTCCTCAAGCCTCAGCATGTGTCAGGCGTGAGCTCCAGTCCCCATGCCGAGCAATTGTCCCCCTACTCCAAGCATCTCAAACTAAGTGCATGCCCCCAGGGAGAGGCGGCGAAGTGCCGGGGGCATGGAGAACACGGCAAAACACGGCCTCCCTCCTGAACATGAACGCATGACTGCAGAGCTTACCTGCATTTTAAAAGTTTAAAAGATATGAACCTTCCCCTTAGCTAGCAAGTCTCAGGTGACGGTGGCTTCCTCCTCCCAGGCACGAGTAACTGGAGGGCGTTTGGAGGGCGTGCCAGACCTCCGAGCCTGCCCACAGCGGCCGCGTGCCCCGTGGACTCAGAGCCCAGCCTCAGCTGCTCACCTTGTGGGCTTCAGCCCCTGTGACAGCAACTATCCTCCGGATGCCCTTGGCAATAGCTTCTTCACTCACAATCACAAACGCTCCTGCGTGACTTGAGTTCTGCAGGTGTCTGCATGGCAGAAAGCAAAGTTCACGGTCCTCCCCACACCTGGGAGCCCTCAGCTGGGAGCAGGAGCCCTAGGAGGTGGTGGCTCCCGGGGAAGCTTCCCCAGGGAACAGGAGAAAAGGCCCATATTACGTCAGGGTACAGCTCTGAAGGCAGTCAGAGAAGGCCTAGCTGGAGCTGACACTGTGCAAGGAACCACTTTTCTGAGCCTTAGTTTTCTCACACATTAAATGTGGAAAATTCTCCCTCACAGGACAGTTATCTTCTGCCCCTTCTGAAAGTGTCGGTGGACTACCTTTAAAATGTTACCACAATCCCTTCAACAACTGCACTGCTCAGAGAACCTCACCTCAAATGCTCATTTACTGTGTCATCCACAAGGACCCCGGCCCCATCCCCCACCTGCCAGAGACTCAGAGGAGGCCCTGGATGGGCTCTACCGTGGCCTTAGGAATGTTCTTTTCCCCATGATTCCTTTGGAAGCAGGAATTTCCCAGGCCCCCACACTGTTCCAGAAAGACCTCAAGGGATACGGAGATCTTCAAGTTGGCAGAAACAAGTGACTGGCCACAGTCAAGCTGAGTCAGCTCTACCGTGTGGCCTAACACAGGGGCTCTGAGATAATGGGGTTATTAATTCCCCAGATGCTCCTTCAGCTGACAAAGGGAACTATATGAGGCCCTGGGAGTCGAAAGGAGCTAAGATCAGGTTAGAAGCGCCACAGCCCTGCTGAATCATGAATTCGCAGGCTTCTCTTGTCATCTTTCCAGGGAACCAGAGCAAACAGCCATGAGGTAAGGGTTAAGGTGACATTTTCCACTTTCTCCTCCTAAGAGCGTTTCACCACACACTCAGTAAAGTCACTATCAGACACTGAGGGTGTGATGAGGGCACAGAGAAACTGACTTCTGGGAGAGCTACTTGGCACCTGCATTTCCGAGGACCCCTCTTCAACCTCAGACAAACGAGAGCTGGTCTAGCCCATTACCCACACCCTCCGAGGGTAACCCAAATTAGTAAGAGGCAGGTCCACCACTGCCCCTGAGGTACTCACGTTCCCCCACAGAACTCAACAGAAGTGAGCGAGCCAGCAGGACCGGAGGGGTCATCCAGCAGCTCAGACACTGGGACCCCAATGGAGACGACTCGCACAGGGTCAGGGTAGGTCTCATCAAACACAGCCCGCAGGCCCTGGATGGCTTTAGCTGCCGCCAGAGCACAATCCTCAGTGTAGACCGGCTGCCGTGGAGAAAGGACAGGAGAGACAGCTGGGGAGATATTCTCTGGGGGTGCAGGAGGGAGCAGGGAGACTGCGGACTTGCAGGCAGGGCTCTGGTTTCTGATCCTGGCTGTGCTGATCACATCCCAAAATAAAACCCCATATGTAAGGTCTAGGAGCTCAAAATAGGAATTTCCAACTATTTCGTTAAATCATGCACCAAATCTGAAATGGATATGCTGCTATATGTAAACCAGATATAACTAGAAGGGATCTGGCTGTCCTGAGGAAGAGGTGGAGCAGAGACCCCTCACTGAACACCAGCACTGTCCCCTACCCAGTACAGCTGAGAACCACTGCGTTAAGCACACATGTTCACAGGACAGAATACGGTTCAACAGACGGAGAGCATTTGGGCGGCAGCAGCTCCGTAAATGGTGCAGGAAGGAGAGAAGTTCATGACTCAGAGTTCACGTGTAATCCAACCTACCTTGGCTGCCTCAATCATCTCATTTGCAATCTCCTCAGCCTTCTTGATCTGCTGGGTGGACATGGCTCCCTTGGCAGTGAAGTCAAAGCGAAGGCGGTCAGGCGCAACTAGGGAGCCTCTCTGGTCAGCCTCCCCCAGCACAGAGTGCAGGGCGAAGTTCAGGATGTGGGTGGCCGTGTGGTTGCTCATGACAGGCCTTCGTCGGGGCTGCACGGGGCAGAGCAGGCTGGTGGAGAGGTCGGTGGTGGACCGCTGGTCGGTCCCCAACACCCACTCTCCCCTCCTTCCCAAGGCCTAAAGGCTTTAGCTGGACACACGGCTGCGCAGAAGAAAGCCTACAGTGTCCCTCACAGCTAACTGTGGCTAGGTGAGTCACTTCCAGTCAGTGAGAAGGGACACATCCCCACTACCCCACCTCTTTCCCACCATCTACAACAGGAGGTGGCGAGTTACGGCCTGTGGGCCAAATTCGTCCTACGGTCCATTTTTATAGCTAGGTTGTCCAGAACACAGCCCACCCGTGTTTATATATTGTCTACAGTGCTTTTGTGCCACAACAGCAGTTGTGACAGAGACTGTATGGTTCAGAAAACCAAAAATATTTACTATCTGGCACTTTAAAAGGGCTTCCCAGGTGACTCAGCAGTAAGGAATCCACCTGCCAATGCAGGAGATGCAGGAAACCCATGGGTTCGATCCCTGGGTCAGGAAGATGCCCTGGAGGAGGAAATGGTACCCCACTCCAGTACTCTTGCCTGGAAAATTTCTGTGGACAGAGGAGTCTGGCAGGCTATAGTCTGTGGGGCATGGGGTCGCAAAAAGTCAGACATGACTGAGCAACTTAGTATGCACACATGCATGCAGGAAATTTACACAAAAAGCTCACCAACCCCTGGTGTAGAGAATGGATCTGACAGCAACCTTCTTGGAACGTGAAATCAAGAGCAACACCCCAGGAATGAAGGAAGAACAGCAAACATAAGGAACAGCAGGCCCTCTGACTTTGTGAGGAGGGCCTCTGCACCAGCGTGAACTTTCAGGTGAAAAGCGCATTTCCTCTGGGTTTTATGCTACTGCTATTTTGGAGCTCTGGCACACAGAGTAGAAACTGTTTCTTAATATGGGATCCTTGGCTCCTAAAGTATTTGAGGTAAAGCTGGAGAAAGGCAATCCATGAAAATGAAGCCACAGGATCTCAACTGAAATACCATGGTCTTACTTGGGACATTAAGATTTAAATATCAGTTACAACCCTCATAAAATTTACTCCTGCACCTTACTTGTAATTACCTATTTATAATTTCACTTAGAAGGGGTAATAATGATGGACCAATTTAAAGCCAGAAGAAGAGGTGAATTCTTTTCACAACCTATCAAATCACCATGATGTACACTTTAAATATCTTATAATTCTATGTGCCAGTTATGCCTCCATAAAGCTGACTTCTTTTTTAAAGGGGGGAGGGAGAGATCAGTGATCCTATCCAGTGCTGACCAGCATAAAGCAACTCACCTCATCAATAAACAGCCGGACCCGGTCCCCCACTTTCAGGCTGCCGTAGAGTGTTCCTATGTGCAGCACATACCCTCCTCGGACCTGAGTGTTCTTCACTGTGAACTCAGTTTTCTAAGAGTCAAGGAGGAGACCAATAAACAACTAACTAAATAAATCCAAATGTGTGTATGTGTGTGTGTGTGTATGTACACGTACAGGTATGTATACATGCAAATACAGATAAACATATATATGAATTCTCTCTTTACATGTTACACACATAACATTAATATTATTACGATATATATGTACATATATATGTTAATATATATACGGGCCACTATATACCCATTATATTATTATATACACACAGCAGTTTAAATACATAGTAGACATGTATGTATACACACACGCTCCATTAGGGAGCATCTTAGAGAACTAAAGTCAGGATAAGGAAACTCAAGTCTGGGAACTCGTCCAAAACCAGAGCCAGCAGCAGCAGAGCGAGAGGCTGCAGCTTGGATGAGGACCCCATCCCGTTCCCCACCCTCCCTTGTCAGAGCTGGCCCTCCTTATTTCTGAGGGGAGCCTAGAGGACCCGAGGATCACCCTAAGCAGCCTGGCTGCAAAGACCCCGCTGTGAGGGGAGCTTGATGGTGAGGGAAGCGACACGGCGCAAGCAGTGGTGACCCTGGCTTCAGAAACACTGGCCATGGGACAACCCAGAGAGCGGTTGTGTTTGCCCCTCAGGCCCGGGAGCACCCAGCCGCCAGAGTGGCTGTCGGGGTGCAGGCTGTGGTTGGCCACCCGCCCCCTGGCTATCGAGGAGGAGCTGCTGGCTCACATCTTCACTGCTGTCGTCGACCTTCACCAGATACCCTTCGTCGTAGATCTGCCCTCCCTGCTCAGCATAGAAACAGGTCTTGTCCAGCACCACTCCACACTCCTGGCCTGTGGACACTTCTTCCACAAACATCTTGTCCCGGCGCAGAGCCATCACTGTAGCTACTGCACTCTCAAACACTGTGCACAAGGGGAAAAACACAGTAGATGATTTCACTCACACGTTCTCAGCTGGTTTGTGCTCGATTCTATTTCTCAAACTCTCCTGAGGTCCTAACTGTCTACTGTTAGGCTGGAAGCCAGCCTATTAGCCTTCACAAAAGGGCTTAACATGCTGGTCTTCTATTGGAGAACACAATACTCAGGGATGATCAACTCCCCCGGTTTGCTTGGGACCAAGGGATTTCCCAGGATGTGAGGAAACACTGGGACAATTCTGGGAAAATGGGACAGTTGGTCACCTTAACTCTGAGCTACTGAACAGAAAGCTGGTGAACTTGATAAGCAGATATTTAATAGTAGTGATAAATTCTCTTTCCAAGGTCAATTCATAAAGAATATATTCATTTTGTGGGCTTCCTTGGATAGATTTAGGAATCCCTGCTGGAGTGAAAAAAGAAAAAAAATAGGACTTCCCTGGTAGTCCAGTGGTTATGACTCCATGCTTCCAATGCTTTGGGGCCTGGGTTCAATCTCCCATCAAGGAACCAGATCCCCACGCCACAACTAAGAATTCATATGCTGCAGCTAAACACTGCAACTAAAGACCCGAAGAGCTGCAACTAAGACTCAGCACTGACATATAAACAAATATTTTTTAAAAAAAAAGAAGAAAGCAAAAACATGTAGTGCCTGTGTATTTGAGCTGTCTTAACTTTAGAACACTACTGTTCTGATGCAAAATTCAACAGCCGCTATGAATTTTATCAGTCAGTATCATTTTTCTTGTTTCCTAACAAGATGTTATTAATATAATTAGTGAAAACTGGGTATAACGTATAAGAGATCTCAAGTTAAATTTGTTTTTTTACAACATCCTGTGAATCTGTAATTATTCCAAAATAAAAGACAGAAAGTCAATCACAAAGGGCCTCTCTGAGTATAAAATAACCCAGCATGACCACACAGCGCTACAGGTGAGGCTACCATGGATACTTAGGGTTTCCAATCTTTTGAGACGCATTGCTTGAAAACCACCCCAGATGAGCAAATGAACATACCGTAGGTCCCACTGGAGTCCGAATAGTAACTGTACTTCGGGGAATCATCTGTTGCCTCCAGACCCTTTTCCCGGAGTTCTTCAATAGCATAAATGTCCAGCATAATGAGGTCCTCCCCACCAGCTCCCTTGCCCTGTGATTTCAGCTGCCAGCAAGAGAAATAAGCACAATTTACCTTAACGTCAGAGAAAAAGAACTATGAAGGACTCGAAATCGCTAAACCATGCCCCATGTAAAACTCTGAACAGTTTTTCTGATCTCAGCACCGTGACACTTGGAGCCGGTTAACTCTTGCTCTGAGAGGCTGTCCACTGGAGGAGGCTGAGCAGCACTCCTGGCCTCGACCCACTACACAGCAGCACACTTGCCTGCCCGCACGTTCAGAAACCCGAGAGACGTCTTTACACATCGCTGCCAAACTGCCCTACTTGAGACTCACTAGTCTTGGGAAAAACAGAAATTTCAACACCTCTAATGGGAGGAAACTCGTGCTTTGCAGTCAAGCCCTGCCTTGCTTGGCGCTGAGTTTCCTTCTCACTCCATAAACACTTTACCTGGGCCAGCTTCCTCTCCTCGTCAAAGCCATCCATGTCCACCACCAGCCCCTTCTCTTCAGCAATCAGCGCGGTGAGATCCACGGGGAACCCGTAGGTGTCGTAGAGGAGCCAAGCGGTATCCCCTGCACAGCGCCACGGAGCATGTAAGAGCGACAGGGACAGGGAGGAGGTTCAGGGGGGCACACGTATGCTGACGGCTGATTCACGGCAGAAAACAACACAACACTATACAACTGTCCTCCCGTTAAAAACAAATTTTAAAAGATCAAAAAATGATGGAAACAACCTCCTTCTTTCCCACTGCAAGCCCTTCCCAGGAGGAAGCTGGCAATGACAGGAGGAATTAAAGAGCCATGCAAGTCAGTTTTGGTTCTGTATCAGAAAATCCATTAAATCTTTTCCAGTCAACCTGGGAGAAGCACAAAGAGTCCCTGGAAAAGCTCTGTCTCCTAATCTGAACACAAGTGTGTTCAGTTTGTGGGAAATACACCAGGTTTTCACCCTGTACATTATACTTCCATAAAGAGTAAAAACTTTTGGAACTAATTTTCCTGTCAGGTAAAAAATAAACCTGTAAAATATTATATACTATTTGTTCCCATTTTTGCTTGTGAGCACACATACCCCTATATACATCTATATGCATGTCTTGACTAGTCTTGAAAACTAGAAAGAAAGAAAAGTCTTGACTAGTTAGTTATATGCAAAATTCCAAAGAATTGTGACTTCTGAAAAAGGAGTCAAAGAGGATTTTCACTTTTTACCTCTATACTGTTTGAATACTTTGCCACAATAATATATTACTTTTTAAATCATATTATTAAACCCCATTTCACACCAAAGTGGTCTAACCAGGCTATGCTCAGCCTTTGGAGACACAAGAGCCTACAGTCAAGTTTGTGAGAAAGGGCTTGCCTCTTCCAGGAAGATGAACCAGCCTGATGAAGAAAGGAAAAAACCAGTTCTTACCAGGAATGATTTTGCTGTCTCCCAGGCTCTGAATTTTCCTGTCCAGGATGCGACGCCCTCTGCTGAGCGTCTTGAGAAACTGCACTTCTTCTTCATTAATGATGTCCTTCACCATATCTGGGTCCTTCTTCAGCTCAGGAAACGCATCACCCTGGCAAATGGGAAACACAGATTTGAGGCCAATAAAGACAAGGATTATACCATGACTCTTCTAAAAATTCTCATTAACAGTGTGACATCGCTCACCCTACCCCAATTAAGGTTTGCACTTTAGTACAGAAGAGGTGAGCAGGAAATACACTTACAAGAGACTGGACAACAACGTCTACTAACGTAGCAAAGAAACCCCTGCTGGCATTGAGTTTCTCATGGGAATATCGAACAGCCCGGCGGAGAATCCGTCTTAACACATACCTGTAAGAAGCAGAACCCAAGACCCTGCTAGACAGCATTCCCAGTCAAGCATTTTGTAGAGGGCCCTTTGGAATTCTACCAAAAGGCCTACTCTTTGAGACTCTCCTAAGGCTTTTTTGCATCCCCCAAGGTCATGAACATTAATTCCAGCATAAAACGCATGTTTTGTGGATGTTACTACATATCCACAAATACGCATCAAGGGTAACCTTGGTTCATCTTCCAGCCTTGTTCTGCTAAACCAAAGATGAAGGCAGGAAGTACAGACCAGATGGCCGACTTGATGCCCACAACCTCAGGTCCTGCCTGTCAATAATCAAGATGCCCTGGGTTAATTAGTATCTACCCTGCCCCTGTCAGTATCTTATCAGGCAACCTTAAATACAATCCTTATCACCTTGTACTTGGCAGCAAAGATTTATTTATTTATTTTTTTATTAATTTTTTATTTTTCAGTGGGTTTTGTCATACATTGATATGAATCAGCCATAGTGTTATACGTATTCCCCATCCCGGTCCCCCATCCCACCTCCCTCGGCAGCAAAGATTTAATATAGTGAACTCTGTTCAAAGTGAGCTGAAACTCCCTCTATTCCTAAAAAAGGGGAAAAAAAAAATCCCTCCAACCACCTAGATGACACATAAAGCAATAATGAAGTGTGGCTTTAAGTTCCACAGAGCCAAAAACTCAGTGTCAGTCCTAAAGCTGCGCTGTGTGTAACATGCTTACCCCCGCCCGGTATTGTCAGGTCGGCCGCCATCGGCCAGGGCCACAGTGATGGTCCGTGCGTGGTCAGCCAGCACCCGGTAGGCCATGTCGATCCCGTCAGCGTCCTCCGCACCCACTTTCCCAGTGTATGGCCGAGCACCTGTGCCCTGCAGATAAAAACCAGGAGGCAGCTCATTGGGAAGTGGCTCTTCTGGTGCTGCCTTACCCTAGAAGGTTCCAGAGGACTGCGGGGTGGGGGTGGGGGCATAAGGAGAAAGAGTGACCATCTTGCCAGATCCTGTAATCCCAAGAAAGGCGACAGGGGCAAGACTGAAGAGCCGCTAACCAGGCTGGTGCACTCAATAAATCACAATGCCCTGTGCTTCTTCAGAACACTGTTATTAATGTTAACCATGAAGCTGGCAGATGGTCACAGGTGCCCTCACGTGGCAAAGCATACAATTGTTTTATTTTCGACAGAACTAAGAGCCAGCCTGGAAACCTCCACCGAAGCCTGCAATAATAGGACCAGTACCTTTTGGATGGCTTCAAAATAAGGGACGAAAAGGTCAGTGTCATAGTTGGACATCTTATTCTGCAGCACGGACACCAGTCGCTCCAGGCCCATCCCTGTGTCGATGCTTTTCTTGGGAAGAGGTTTCAGAATGCCATCGGTTTCCCTGCAAGATCCAGATAAAGAAGAAGGTGAAACACGGACTCCGGCTGCCACCTCTCCATGCTGGGTAAAACTCACTTAGCCATTTGCAGGCTGTGACTGTCATTAGCTTCTGCCTATTTTGGTGGGAAGAGAGGAGTGCAGAGAAAAGGGAAGAAATAATCTGGGATCCATTACAGAGTGAGGCAAGCTTCAAGGAAATGAGCTTTAGAACAGCAGTTCAAGTTACAGCAAATTATGCCTTTAGCACTGGCCCACTGGCCCCAAAGACTCGTGTGGATGAGAAGACAACCACACGCTCTGAGTTCCTCTTGCTCTACTTGGCTTGAGGAAAGCTGCTGCTCTTAGCAGGAACAGTTCAGGACCCCGAGGCGACCTGTTATACTGGATGAACACGAGGTTCCAAATCTCCAGCACGTTGGGGTCGTCTTGGTTGACGAGGTGAGCCACATCCCGACCACCAACCCGGTCATAGTGGATCTCACTGCAGGGACCACATGGGCCCGTGTCACCCATCTCCCAGAAGTTATCCTTCATGTTGCCAGGGAGGATTCTGCTGTCATCCAGCCTGCAGAGAGCGGGAAGAAAGGCCCAGTTATAGCCAGCGACAGGATTCTGCACAGACTTGCATCCCTGAGAAAAGGAGATCCTTATGCATTTCTAGAAAGAGAGCTCACTCTTTGGCAATTACTAAGGCCAAGCCTGCAGCAAATCCTGCTAAAGAAGCACAACATGATTCAAGAGTCACTACAACAGAATATAAAATACACATGTTATAATCACAACTAAATGAAAATATGCAAATATCTAGATAAAGCTGAGAAACACATAAAAGTGAAAATGTTTATGCTGAATATGTACAGAATTAAACAAATTTCTTTGCAAATGTTCCTTCATTTTCATAAATGAGGACAATTATGACAGTGTAAGTGTTTTTAAAAAAGCTGCATATCATTTAAAGTCACCTCCCTATGCCACTTCATGTTGGCTTTCAACAACAGAATGATCAAGTAAACCTACAAAGAAAGCAACGGATGCAGCAAAAGATAATTACTCCCAGGCACCTCCACCTCCCAATTCACACCCTAAAATAGGAAATGGCAATGCACTCCAAGTCCTAAGACCCCACTCTGGCACTGAGCGCAGAATCATTTTATTCCTTCATACTCATACTCTCAACATGCAAGCTGCATTCTTACCCCAAGTTTTGCCAGATCTGTTTGCATTCCAGGTCTGGTTCTAAGCCAGCTGCTTCGTCCCCACCAAAGTAAGTAACGTAGAGTCTTTCAACTGAAATGCCAAACTCTTGGGTAAGAAGTTCTAGAGCCATCTTACATGCCAGTTCCTACAACAAGATCAAAAAGATGTGGAACACGACCAAACCAAAATCTATTTAGTATGAATAGAAGAGGGCCAAAACAGTGTCTTCACCATAAATAGTCAAATTCAGGATCAATTTATACAAGAAATCCAAATGTAAACTGAAATAATCAAATTACAGGCACTGCTTTCAGGAAGTCTTAGAATTAAGAAATGTCCTTCACTTCTGAATCTCAAAATGCCAACAGATCTTCTCTTTGAACTTACCTTGAAGTAATCTCCAAAGGACCAGGAGCCCAGCATCTCAAAGAAGGTGTGATGATAGACATCCTTGCCCACGTCATCCAGGTCATTGTGTTTGCCGCCAGCCCGGATGCATTTCTGAGTGTTGGCAGCTCTGCTCAGCTTTGCCATAGGGTGAGATGGGTCAATAGTATTCAGAAAGATGGGTTTGAACTAAAAAAAAGGAACATTTCAACTTTTAAAGAGCTGCAGATATATCAGGTGGTTGCACGCTGGCAGGAAGAGACTACACATTAAACTGTTCAGTTCCAGATATGATCAGCTGCAAAACGGAAACTTATCAGAGCCAGGTGGCCCTGTGGGCTGCAGCAGAGGCAGCCTGTCTTGGAGCAGCGCCCCTCTGGCCCTCATTCTCTAATGATTCCCATCAATGCCAGTAACACCAACTGAGAGACAGAAAGCCCTGCCAGATCTAGGGTAACGGTCAAGGTTGATGCAGTGAAACCAGTGCTTCCTCTTAAGTCTCTGAGAGTCAGGGCTTATACCATCTTTCTAGAAGAATTTATTCCAAACCTGATGTGCTGGCTTGGTAGTAAAGGTGATAAGGAAGAAAAGAATTTGAGACCTTTTAAAGAAGTAAAATCAGCACAACTAGGTCATACTAGCTCCATAATCACAGCTGGCTGATGTGTGATTAGCTACGGAATTACCATCATTGCATAGAGTTCTACTGGATAGTCCTGCACTAGACCACAAACTCCTTAAAGGAAAAACTATCTTACTTAGTTCTGTATAACCAGCACCTGGATAAAACGAGCAGATGCCTAACAAATACTAATTCAAAATGTACAAACAATCAAGCAAAAAAAAAAAAAAAAGGTATTTGTGATTAAGAAGCAGTAGACCACATACGGGGTTTCCATGGTGGCTCAGTGGTAAAGAATCTGCCTGCCAATGCAGAGGACCCAGGTTCAGTCCCTGGAGAAGGAAATGGCAACCCCCACCAGTATGCTTTCCTGGTAAATGCCACTGACAAAGGAGCCTGGCAGGCTACAGTCCCTGAGATCTCAAAGAGCTGGAAACGACTTAGCAACAGAGCACATAAGTTAAACAAATGACTCTCTCTGAGTTCAAATCCATGCTCCAGTCTCATAAGCTTAGGCAATTTTAGCCGAGCCTTCAGTGCCTCAGTGGGATGGTACAGAGTGAGCATCAAATGTGTTAGTGTATGTAAGACATAGAACAGTGCCTGGTGTATAGGAGGTGCTACATGCAATCTACTAGTGACTGATATTCAGGGAATGTTTATCAACCTTGGACTTTGTGGTCCTTCTGCCAAGTACAGTCAGTTCATGTGGGAGAAGACAAAGCCGAGGTATGCCTAAGTAGAACAGAACTGTTTCAGTGTTCCAGAAAACCCACCACCTTGAAAGAATCCACCTAAAATTAGCACCCTCAATTCCAGGTGTATGCATGGGACTCACACACATAATGGAAAACACTTTTATAATTTCACAGTTCACGTTACACAAGGTGGAAAATGTTTCCACTGGTGCCACTTTTCAAAGCCAGAGAAGAGACCTGGGACAAAAGAAAATGTCAGCTTATCCCAGAGAACCTCCAAAGGAAAGCCCTGAGGACACCATCTAACTTGAAGCCACTTCCAACCAATTAAACAGTTTTCCATGTCACAGGCATACTGAAACACCTTTATCAACTTGTGATGCTCCCACTATTTCAAGAGAAAACTCTTGTTTCCTAAAATAAAACTTTCAAGTATCTTTTATAGATCAATTGCCCCAATAAGTTTCTTTAGCAGTAGATCCAAATTGACATTTGGCAGTAGATGCAAGAAAAAATTAAAAATCCATAAAACAGTGCATGGCCTAGAATGGGAATGAAAGCAAAGCCTTAAAAAAATTCTGAAGAACTGACTTATTTTATAAAGAAAAATACAAGGACAATGAGAAGATGAAGGAGAACCACAACAGCTGAGTTAACAAGTCTCTTCAGGGCTCAGCAAGATTAACCCAGACTCTGATTCTAATAACACATAGCTTTTTCCTTAGGAAGGGAAAAAAAAAAAAAAGAGCAAAAAATTACAGACTAGATGCAGGCTGTATTTTTCTTGAGAGGCATGCAAGGTTAATCCATGAGTATCAGGGTCTCTCATCATAATTAAAAATAACAATAGCTAATGTTCAAGTACCTACTTCAAATACTGTGCTACACCTTTTTTTTTTTTTTTTTTTTTTTGGCCTCACCCGAGTCTCTTGCAGTGAAAGTGTGGAGTCTAAACCACTGGACCATCAGGTAAGTAAGTCCCTGTGGTAAGCACTTTTAATGCATTACTTTATTTACTCCTCATTGCAACCTAAAGACAGGCACTATTATTATTTCTCTTTTCACACGCAAAGAAATGAAAGTTCAACAACATGAGGACTACACAGTAAGTGACAGAACTGGGATTTCGTAGGACTTCAGGGTTGCTTTGCTGCCTCCTACATGGACAAAAAGGCAAGGGGAAGGGGAAAACAACCTTACCTGGTTCATGCCTGCATTGGCAAAGAGCAAAGTGGGATCGTCCAAAGGGATGGTGGCAGACGAGTGAACATAGGTGTGTTCATTTCTCTTGAAGAAATCTATAAAACGCTGCCGGATTTCACCTGCTGTTAGGGTTGCGTCCATCTTGAAAATAACCCTAGGGAACTAACCAAAGAAAAAAATGAAAGAAATGAGGGGAATTGAAACTAAGAGATAAGTAAGCATTACACAAGACTCCTAGCTTCTCAGGCCAAGTCAAAGAAGGACATGGGTAAGCTGTGTGATCCTAAAACCTCTATGTTGGAATGTTCAAGGCTAAAATTATCATTGAAGCAAAACGTGCTGCACTAGCAGACAACTGCACATTCTCTTCCTTCCAGGGCCAACCTCAAGTTCAATATACCAACACATTAAGCAGAGGAGGTGGTTTCTTCAATCATTTATTCACTGCAAAAATGTATGGTGCACCCACTGTGCCAAGCCCTAGGTCAGGAATTAGGAAATGAGAATTAAACCTCATGATCTAGCACAAAAGCCCACTGGAGAGGGAGGAGGCTCAGGAGAAGACCTAGCTCCAAGTCTTTAAGGGAGTTACTTTACTTCACCATCAAGAGGGCTGTACTCGAAAGGCCCCTTCCAGTTCTGTCTTCACCCACATGTCTAGAACTGTGCAAAGTTTCACTATCCCCAAAGCCAGAACCTTTAGGTTTGGCCTAACCATCTTGGGGAGGCTGTTGCCGGCAACGGACCTGGAGATGGGCTTACCTGTACAAGAGACTACCTGCAAGTAGCAGGAATGAACCTGCCTCAACTTAGTTCCAGAACCCAACAGGTAAACCACTGCCCTCCCAGCTTTTAGACTGCTAGGGAGTGAGGATACTGTAGCTGCAGTAAGAAGGCAGAGCTCAGAATCTATGAAAGAGAAAGGGACTCAGAAGAGAGGGAAATCAGGAGTAAAACAGATTTACAGTTTCCAATCTCTTTCATATATATTACATGGCTTCTCTGACAGGCGGGTGAGAGAGAAGTGGCATGGGGCTGTACTGCCATACAGCTCTGGGTGTCTAGAAAAATAAGGAACCATCTCATTCACAATATTATCTAAAAGTCTCTAATCTTAGACCTAGCTCTAACCTTTAAAGTCACTTTGTCCTACACTTGTTTCTCTTCTTGTAAAACAGTGGTACCTATCCTGCCTACACCTGGGGTGTGTGGTTCAAAAGGCCTCCTGTATTTGGAAGCAACTGGTAAACTGGAACAAACTGGATACTATTACTTTACATCACCTACCTCAAAGTTTTCTTCCTTTTTAGGAGGAAGATACAACAAAGAAAGATGTATATAGCAAATATGATGAGATTGGGACTCTTAGATTTTATGTTTTATCACAATTTCAATTGATTTATTCACAACTCAATCAAACCATTATTCAAACAAAAAGCCCTTTGGGAAAAAAGATGGTGAAACACTGAGCCAAAGAACTTACTAAAATTTCCATAGCTGAGGACTTTCTGTTGAAGCCAAGGAGTCAAGGTTACAGTTTCTAGAAACTCTGTCACATCACATTCCTCCTCGACCCTCCTCAACATGGCTCAATGCATCTTAATAATAACGGTGGCAACAATGAACGCAGGGTGCTAACTCTGACGGAGCAACAGCATCATAGCTGTTTCACAGTGTTCGTTGCTTCTCCTCTAAATGTGTCACCGAGAAAAACAGTTTCGTTCCAAAAGACATATGGATTTTCCATCCCTGTTTATTCTTTCAACATACTGAATCCACACTATAAGCTGGGAACCAAGATGAATGAGAGTCTACGCCCTTAATGGGGAGACAGTCATACCCAGCAGTAACTGTAGTATGATATAAAAGGAGCCAATACATTGATGTAAAGCCCTACGGAGGCTGGACTATTAAAGGCTGTATCACCACAACTCATTCATTTATTCAATATAAATATACAGGAAGGTTACACTGGATACAGAGGTAGCACAGAGCAGACCAGATTCCATATCCCAGCAGGAGTTGCGTGCGGCCTTTGGGTTTAAGGTTCCAGCCACTGGACCTTTCAACTTGCTCTTCATTTACCAAGTAAGCTGACTACCCTATTCCCCTCTTTGCTTTTTCCTAGTTAATTTCTCATTGTTGGTATCTCAATTTCAAAGAGATTTATTTAAGGAAGGCTTCTCCTTTTTGATCAGATTCTCCCTGTTTTAGTTTCAGAGCCCCAGGTGCCTTCTGCCATAATTTCCACATGCATTTGAGGACTTGATGTCCATCTCCCCAAGAGTCTGTAAGTTCCAGCCCAGTGGGAATCATGACTGGAGGTTTGTACAGTGGTTGCTAAATATTTCATGCTATAGGAATCCTTTAAGAGCGAATTGCTAATGAACTTAAAGCATAGCGGAAACAGACTGACAGAGAAAGTAACCGCTGAATGTGACGGAGCATGCCAAGTGCGTCCAGAAGGGCCTGAACTAGAATCAGTTACGTAGCTACCATCAAGAATTGGGGAGCGGGCGCGGACAACTGAGGGAGCGGCTCACAGAGCCTGATCCTACCCGTCTTGACCACGCTCCCCGGCAACCCCGCCCGCCCCTGGGGATTAAAACCAGGGCATATAAAACCTCCGCCTGGGACGCGTAGTCGGTGACCATGATGATCCCTCCAAGGTCTCGGTTCTCAGCAAGGCAACCCAAGGCCAAACCCACCCCAGCGCTCCAGGGGTCTGACAAAAAGCCACTTTCCGGCGGCCGTGTCGCCCAGCGGCCGCCTCAGCCTCGGTTCCGGCCCGGCTCCAGAGGCCTCATTGGACCTGGCCCAGGGATCAGACGCCGGGCCCAGCCGCTATCTCGGCGCGGCAGAACCCTCTCGGTCCAGTCTACTTCTCCCAGGGGTCACAATTCCTGACCTCCCCCTCAGAACCCACTGCCCGGAACCCTCGGTTACCTGTTCCCACAGACGCGCAGTGGCACGGGCCTCAAGCCGCGGCGGCTGCAGCACGTCCAACCAGAGAGCGCGGGGCAAAGTACCTCGCCTGGTCTTGCCTTTCCGAGACGTTATTGGTCAAGCAACATGCCAGTCAACTGGAATACGTATCAACTTCTTAGTTGGTTCCTGGGAAGGCGGCTCTACTTCTGGCTGACGCAATGGCAGGGAAAGAAGGGATTGGGGCCCGTCACGTGACGAGTAAGGTTGCGGACTTCTGGAAACCGACATTTTAGTATGCGTAAGATATGTCGTGGGCTTCCCTCGTGCCTCAGATGGTAAAGAATCCGCCTGCGGTGCGGGAGACCTGGGTTCGATCCCTGGGTTGGGGAGATCCCCTGGAGGAGGGCATGGCAACCCACTCCAGTGTTTCTGCCTGAAGAATCCCCATGGACAGAGGACCATGGCGGGTTACAGCCCATGGGGTCACAAAAGTGGGGGCACAACTGCAACATGCCAGTCAACTGGACACAACTGCGCACACAGGATAAGTTCTAGTGGTTGATTTGGCTAATGAGGGGAAACAGTGACGTGTGTTTGGTAGAGGTCACAGCTCTTAGCATCTAGTTGTGTTCGTTGTGTTGTTATAGAATGATATGCGGATTCTGATATGTTATACCAGTGGACACACTTTTTGTCAGACCTTGGATTTGGTGTGGAAGAAATAACTTACTCTTTGAGAGACAAATTGGCCTCTGGTCCTCCATCTGCCTTTGAAAAATAATAGTTAGGCTAATTCATGTCAATGTATGGCAAAAACCACTACAATAAAAAATTTAAAAAATAAAAAAATAAACTCATAAAAAAAGAAAAATAATAGTTAATATTTATATGCAAAGCATTAGTAAACATTTCCTTTTTGCTGTTGTTCAGTTGCTTAGCCGTGCTGACTCCTTGCGGCCCCATGGACTGCAGCACACCAGGCTTTTCTGTCCTTCACTATCTCCTGAAATTTGCTCAAATTCCTGTCAATTGGGTCAGTGATGCCATCTCATTCTCTGTCGCCCCCTTCTCCTCCTGCTCTTAATCTTTCCCAGTATCAAGGTCTATTCCAGTGAGTCAGCTCTTCACATCAGTTGGCCCTAGCATTGGAGCTTCAGCATCAGCTTCCAATGAATATTCAGGGTTGATTTTCTTTAGGATTGACTGGTTTGATCTCCTTGCTGTCCAGGGAACTCTCAAAAGCATCAGTTCTTCAGCACTCAGTCTTTTTTATGGTCCAACTCTCACATCTGTAGAGGACTGCTGGAAAAACCAAAGCTTTGACTATATTTTGCTTAATTTTTCGACTGTGTTTGAGGCAGATCAACTGGCATCCTGTTTATAGAGATGAGGTAACTGTTTTGCCTAGGTACACACTGAAAAAGTTAGAGAGTCAATATTCAAAACCTGTGTCTGTGTCACTCCAAGACCCAAGATCTTAACCTCTCTGAGACAGGAGGAAGATGCCACTCCCACCCCCAACCAGCCCCAGGGTAAAGCAATTGGAGATTCATTCCATAAGGACTGAAACTCCAAGACAAGCTTAGTGGGACAATTGAGGGAGGAGGCTGGGTCCTACCCAGATACATACTTCTTATTTTCACAGTCTAGAGAACTCCCTGACCACTCAAGTGCAAAAAAGGTTCCTTGGAGGTCAAAGAGGAGTATGTCAAGGGATGTTCTCTACCCATATGCCTTTTTTGTACAGTCCATCTTGGCTAAGAGATGCATGGGCACACAGGGGAGGATCCTGAGATACACCAAATATGGATTTTGAATCAGACAAATCAAAATCACTGGCAAAAAAAAAAAAAAAAAAAAAATCACTGGCCAAAGGAAGCCCAGGAAACCAGGAAGAAATGCCTCTTAAAAGTAATTCAAACTTCCACAAGGGTGTGACTCAGTGACTCACTCTCTCTTTCTCTGTATTGCGTGCACACCACGAGTCTCAGTCAGTTCAGTTGCTCAGTCACATCCAACTCTTTGCGATGCCAGGCTTCCCTTTCCATCACCAGCTCCTGGAGCTTGCTCAAACTCATGTCCAGAGAGTCAGTGATGCCTTCCAACCATCTCATCATCCTCTGTCATCCCCTTCTCCTGCCTTCAGTCTTTCCCAGAATCATCTCCAATATTAACCTACATCATCTTGTATATCTAAATACAAAGGTATAAAATTGTGCTGGTCATCCCTAGGTTAAAGGTACATTAGGAGGACACAAGTTTGCATGCCCAATGCACAGTGAGGCCAAACATCTCAGAACATGGGAATTTAGAGCAGAGAAAGGTTTACTGCAAGGACAAGCAAGAACAGGTAGATGGTGCTCAAAAACCTCAAACTCCCTGATGGTCTGGGGGAGTTTTTTATGACAAAATTTGGGGTGAGGGCTGCAGGGTGTGTGACTCCTTTCTGATTGGTTGGTGGTGAGGTAATAGGGTGGTGCTCCAAGAATCTCCTGCCGAGCCTGAAGTTGGGGGGGGGAGGGGGGGGATGGGAGCAGGGGAGGGACTTATTTCCTGCCAGAGAACTCAAAGATACTGTATGCATAGTCCTTGAGGAGGAACCAAGACCTTACCCCAAAACTGCACTATTGTTTCTAGACTGCTAGTCTCTTGTTTCCACAATCCCTCCCTTCCTGGATTAGCAAATGTTTGAATCTACCCTTTGGAATTCAGGGAGGGTCAAGGAGGCTGATGAAGCCTAGTTCCTACAAAGGCTTGTGTGCCCAGGATGGCCCCACAGACTCCTGTTCGGTCTTAATATTACAGAAAAATTTTATCCTTTTTGTTAGGGGAAACATTGACTGAAACCACCCACCCTGGCCAGGCACTGCAGTAACCATTTGAGTGAGTATTTTACGACAGGAGGTCCTGGTAAGGAATAGGGAACTAACAAGCCCCCACCAACCAGAAGAATTCAGGAAAGGTCAAAAGGAGACACCACATGTCCTACCACCTCCCAGAATCCTTGCTGGCATCCATCTTGGCTGAATAACGCCTGTGCATCCAGAAAGGACTCTGAGACAGAATTAATGGCCAAAGACAACCTGGAAGTTAATCCCATCATCATAAAACCTGAGACTTGGCAGAGCAGTTCTTCTGGGTTCGCAGCCCCTGCTCCCCACCCAGGCACGCCTTCCCAATAAAGTCTCTCACCTCATAAGCACATGTGTGTCCTCAGACAATTCATTTTCTAGTGTTAGACAAGATCCCCCTTTCCAGCCCTAGAAGGAGTCCCCCTTCCTGCAACATTTTTGTGTAAAAGAGAATGCTATCAGAGCTTCCTAGATGGCTCAGTGGTAAAGAATCCGCCTGTAATGCAGGAGACCCGTGTTCAATCCCTGGGTCAGGAAAATCCCCTGGAGAAGGATATGACAACCCACTCCAGTATTTTTGCCTGGGAAATCCCATGGACAAAGGAGCGTGGTGGGCTACTCCATTACCTGCTAGGAAAGGTCCGTCTAGTCCAGGCTATGGTTTTTCCAGTGGTCATGTATGGATGTGAGAATTGGACTGTGAAGAAAGCTGAGCGCGGAAGAATTTTTACTTTTGAACTGTGGTGTTGGAGAAGACTCTTGAGAGTCCCTTGGACTGCAAGGAGATCCAACCAGTCCATCCTAAAGGAGATCAGTCCTGGGTGTTCATTGGAAGGACTGATGCTGAGGCTGAAACTCCAATACTTTGGCCACCTCATGCAAAGAGTTGACTCATTGGAAAAGACCCTGATGCTGGGAAAGATTGGGGGCAGGAGGAGAAGGGGACGACAGAAGATGAGATGGCCGAATGGCATCACCGACTCGATGGACATGAGTTTGAGTAAACTCCGAGAGTTGGTGATGGACAGGGAGACCTGGCATGCTGCGATTCATGGGGTCGCAAAGAGTCCGACACGACTAAGCGACTGAACTGAACTGAACAGCAGAGGAAACTTAAGCACCCAGGTGCGCAGGCGCAATGCTTGCTGCCCCCTCCTCTGATTGGCTGGCGGGACCGGCTTCCATGCATCGGCCAATGAGGCTCTGACTGTGAGCGGCAGTTGGCAGAGGTAACCGCCATGCTGAGCTGCGATGGCTGGGGCTGCTGGCCGGGTCCGCGGCCGCGCCTTAGGCCGCTTTCGGCTCGCTCTGCCTGTGCGCGATGTGAGTATCTCTGTGCGTAGATGTGAGAGCCTCTTCCCCATATTTAGGTGTCTCCTTCTCCCGGGGCGGCAGGGAACAGGAATAATAACAACGGCTGGTATTTAATCAAACGATCGTCACAGACCAGGCACTGGGTAAAAGGCTCTTAACCTTGTGATGTTGAATCCTCGAATTGTGAGATGGGTGTTTACCATGATTTCAGAGGAGGCAGGTTACCTAAGTTCGCGTGGGAGAAAAATGCAGGCGATTGAATTTAAAATCCCTGGATTCCTCGCTCCATGCCCTACTTTGGAAATTATTATAGTTTCCTTCTTAGCAGGAGCCACACACTGTGCAGGTGTTGAAGGTGGACATAGGAAAGTCTAGATTCCTGGGGCTTATTAAGTTTGTTTTTTTTAAAGAAGCATCTATACACACTAAAAGTATTTATGGAGAAGATAAGCACTCAAATTCAGGAGAGTGTCTGCCTCTTGGGATGGCAATGCAGGGCCTTCATTTGAATCTTAAATGTTGTCTGTTACAGAATTCCCTTTCCTGTTTGTCTGAAATACAATTTTAAAAGGAAAACATGCACATGAAAAATAACTTTCAAAGGATGAACTGTATGCAGTTTCCTCCCAGCTCAGACTTTTAGAGCCCCTCACTAGAAGCAGCCACTGATACCACTTTTCTGTGTGTATTATACATTTTCTATAGCATGTACAAGCGTGTTTGTTTTGTTTGCACAAGTGAATTCTATTGTATACAGCCCTGCACCTTTGATGATTTACCTTTAAACTCATTAAACTTAAAGGTTCTTTAACCACTTTTACTCCCGTGATCAATATAATTTGGCAAAAGAGTCCCAGGGTTGCTTCTCACATAATGAGGTGTAGGTCATGGCCTGCCATATGCATATTTACCTCTTTCTTCCTGCACATCCTCATCTGCAGGGTCCAAAAGAATCTTCTCGAAATTAATTCTGTAAAAATGTTGGAGACAAAGAATCCTGGCAAGAAGAGGACTGCAGGAACTGCTTTACCCTTTTCAAAACATTTTTACTTACACTTTACAAGTAAAATTCCACATAGAGCCCACTATTATTTGAAATTAATTTGTTGTGGTGGATTAGTGGCAAAGTGAGAGAAGTAGGGATTCATTTCTCAGGTTGCAGAGAAATTGCCCAGCTTCCTTCCAGTGAAGTATCAAGGAAAGAGGTCTTGTTTGATCCCAGTTAAACTGTCACACTTACTCCTTATTTTATCCTTTTTTCTTATTTTACCTCTTCTTCTTTTTTTTTACTTTTTTTTCTTTTTATCTCTTCTTAAAGCCCGATATATACATTTTTTTTTCCTTTTAAAAAATTCTTCCAATCATAGAATGCTTACGTGAGAGAGCTGGGATTCTACCCAGACAAAGCTATCTCTAAAAGTCACACCAAAAAAAAAAAAAAAAAAAAGTCACACCAGAATGGGGTGTTCCCTCGAATGAACTCATTTGCTCATTAAGCTGCTCCACGCGGTCCTTTTTCATCAGCCTCCTACCAACTTCATCCCTGATTATTGTCATCATTCCAGAAACTGTTTTTGTTCCACAAACCTACTTGCTCTTTGTCTCTGATATTCTACCTGGAACACATTTCCCCAGCACCCTCGTTGAGTATTTTTCAAGGTTAGATTCCTGTAAGTGCTGTTGCCACATAAGTCTGTGGGACAAAATTTTAACCAAACGGTGTTTGAGACGGCTGATTCCCAATACTCTAGCTAACACCTGGACATAAAAAGCGAAGGGAAAAAAAATCTGCTTGCTTCAAATTCATTTTGCTCACTATCCGTAATGATTTTGTGTATTGGTACATTCAATGTATATGAGCATCTAATATTTCACTCTGCTGAAGAAGAGTGTGGTTTTGCTCTTTGGTTGGAGAGCCAGTTGACAGGAGCTCAGGCACTTTAAGATACTATCTTAGTCTACCGTTCTGGACGTTGGATAAGAAACTTAAGAGCAATGAAGAGGTGGAGGTTTGAAGGCGACAAAAACGCCAGTCCAAAGAGGGCGCGGGTCCGACCGGCCGGCGCGGACTCTGACGTCACTGGGGCGCGCCGCTTCCGGTCCCCAGCTCCGGAGCGAATGACTTTCCCCTCCCCGGGGCCGCAGCCGCCCCGGATTGCTGATCGCGCCGCACGAGCCGCCTCGTTCGCCAGCACCTGCGTCCCAGCCTGTGCCCGTGACCATGGCCACCGACTCGTGGGCGCTGGCGGTGGACGAGCAGGAAGCGGCAGCCGAGTCGGTGAGTTGGTTTCAGTCGTGAAAGGGTCAGGGGACTAATTTTGGCCGGGATGAGATCCTGGAAAAAGTCACTCCCTGGGTTGGTCCGAGCCGGGATGGGGTACGTGTGGGGATGGAGCCTGGACCCTGAGCTGGCTTTTTTTCCCCACCCGCCAGCCTCCCCGGGTTACGTAAGCACAGGTGAGCGCTCCCATCGGAAAAGAGCCAGCCGCTCGCCTGTCTTCCTGTAGTCAGGATTGCACTTACCTCCCTGAACTGTAATAATCACCTATTTAAGTGTCATTTTCCACTTCCCTATCTGAGCTGCTTGTGTCCAGGAACCATGGCTTACTCATGTTTGTGTGCTTCCTCAGCTTGCTCACTGATGATGAATGATCCACTCTGTGGGCCCGGCAGTCAGTAAATCCTCTCGTGATCCGCTTAACTTTGTTGTGGGCCTGACACACAATAAGCAAGATATATGTTAAACGGTACTGTGTAGACTTAATTTTTCCCGCCTAAACACTCGCATTATGATAGTGCTTTGAACCCGCTTTGTTGGTACCTACTTCTGTGAATTTCTGGAGAACAAAGAGTTAGTATTATTTTTTTCTATAAGTGATAAAGTTTCATATGCACCTAAGGAGTCA
Organism: Muntiacus reevesi; assembly: GCF_963930625.1. Taxonomy (NCBI): domain Eukaryota; kingdom Metazoa; phylum Chordata; class Mammalia; order Artiodactyla; family Cervidae; genus Muntiacus; species Muntiacus reevesi. The sequence goes on along the minus strand of NC_089250.1, from coordinate 215,507,262 downwards.
TTTTTTTCCTCCCCAAAGAAAACTGCTGTTTCTCTTGACATTGATCTACGATATTGACCGCCTTGTTCCCTGAATTACATGCTTGCTTTGCTACTTATTCAGTTTTCCGTTTTAGGTGTTTCTTGATTTTGACACTTTCATCCTCCTTTTCCCTCCACAGAAGCACACCTTCCTATTCCTCATATTTCCACTGTGATTTTAGTTAGATTAGTTTTCTGTGTTTATATGTTAATAACTCAAATATTTTTTCTATACGACTTTTTCCTTGGAATTTATGTTTTTGTTTTGTGCTTATCACCAGTTCAACCCCAGGCTCTTTGCTAATCGTCTATGTTTATCTCAAGATGTCCCCACACACCAAGTATTCTGTCAGTTCCATTTCTCCAAGGTCTTGTAGCCTGTTTTGAACTGTACTAATTGCCCCAATTTGTTTTAGGGGCTGGAGGGGAACAGGGCAAATTTCTCTTTGCCCTCATTCAGGGGACTTGCCCCTCTTCTCTTGTACTGGATCCTTTTATTTCTTCATCCCCCTCTACATCTTTCTTGATTTGGTGGAGTCATGTATCTATCAGCTTTCTGAAGGTGTATGGGAAGTCCATTTTTTAAGATACTGCATTTCTGAAATTAGCTTGTTTTGCCCTATCGTTTGAATAATAGTATTGCTGGGTGTGGCATTAATTGTAGGTTGGAAATTATTTTCCTGCCAATTAAAAAAAAGTTTTTTAAATTTATTTATGGCTGTGCTGGGTCTTTGTTGCTGCTTGGGCTTTTCTCTAGTTGTGATGTGTGGGCTTCTCATCACCACGGTTTCTCTTAGTGCAGAGCACGGGCTCTAGGGTGTGTGGGCTTCAGTAACTGCACTTTGCAGGTTCAGGAGTAGCCGCCCCCGGGCTCGGGTTCTAGAGCACAAACTCAGTAGCTGTGGTCCCCGGGCTCAGTTGCTCCATGACATGTGGGATCATCCCAAATCAGGGATTGAACCTATGTCTCCTGCACTGGCAGACAGATTCTTTACCACTGAGCCACTAGAGAAGCCCCACCTGCCAAATTTTAAAGACGTTGTTTTACTGCCTTCTAGATTTCTGTATTTGTAGTTGAGATGTCTGAGACCATCCTGATTACTGATGTGACCTTTTTTTCCCTTTTTAAGCTTGAAGAATCTTCTGTTTGTCTCCAGTCATCAGAATATTCATGATAATGTGTCTTGATATGGGTTTATTTTCATTCATTTAATTAGGCATGGGGTGGGAACTTCAGTCTGAAAACTGTTGCCCTTGTGTTATGGGAAATTTTCTTGAAATTTTTCATTGTTGATTTCTTCTTTGTTTTTATTTTCATTCCTTCATTTCAAACTCTTATTAGCTGAATGTTGAATCTCATTAATTTTTAAAATTTTAATTTTTTAAATTTTTTTTAATTAAAAAAAATTTTAAAGTCGTTTATTGTGATATAATTTAAAGTAAAATTCACCTTGTACTACAATTCTGTGAATTTTGACAGAGGCATAGTCCTGTCACTACCACCACAATCAACATATAGAGCGTTTCCACCACTCCAAAAAGTTCCCCCAAACTTTTTTTGCATTCACTTTCTTGTCTCTACCCTTCTCTGGCAACTGCTGATCTGTTTTCTGTCATTTTACTTATACCTTTTCCAAAATGTAGTATAAATGGTATTATACAGTATGCAAACCTTTTGAAAAATCTGGCTTTCAGTAGTTTGTTCTATTTTTATTGCTGGGTAGTATTCCATGTATGGGTGTACCACAGCTTGTTTAACCTGATGATGAACATTTGGGTATTTTCTAGTTTGGGGGTATTTATGAATAAAGCTGTTACACACATTAGGATATGCAGATTTCGGTATGGACTTATGTCTGCATTTCTCTTTTGTAGATATCTAATAGTGTGATTTGTTGGGTTATATGTTAAGTGTTTGTTTAACTTTGTAAGTTATATAACAAACTGTTTTCCAAAGGGCTGCAGCATTTTGTATTACCACCAGCAACATGTGAGAGCTCCAGTTGCTTCACATTCTCAGCAGCACAGCATGGCCAGTTTTTTCCTTCATTCTAATAGGTGTATAGAGATATCTCACGAGGCTTTAATTTACATTTCCCTAATGACTTCAAGGAGATCCAACCAGTCAGTCCTAAAGGAAGTCAGTCCTGAATATTCATGTTGAAGCTGAAACTCCAATACTTTGGCCACCTGATGTGAGGAGCCGACTCATTGGAAAAGACCCTGATGTTGGGAAAGATTGAAGGCGGGAGAAGGGGACGACAGAGGATGAGATGGTTGGATGGCATCACCGACTCAATGGACATGAGTTTGAATAAACTCTGGGAGTTGATGATGGACAGAGAAGCCTGGCGTGCTGCAGTCCATGGGGTTGCAAAGAGTCAGACACAGCTGAGTGACTAAACTGAACTGAATGACTAATGATGTTGAGTGTCTTTTTATATGCTTTGCCACCTGTATAACTTCTTGAAGTGGCTTTTCAAATCTTTTGCCAATTTACAAAAAAAAACTGATTGATGATTTTAAAAAAATTATTGTTTTCTTATTATTGAGTTGGGAGAATTCTTATGTATTCTGGATACAAGTCCTTTATCAAATATGTCATTTGCATAAATATTCTCCCTGATTGAAACTTAACATTTTAATTTTCTTAATAGTACTTTTTGAAGAACAGACACTTTCAATTTTGGCTAATTATAATTTGTCAATTTTTTGATGATTAGTTCTTTTTGTGTTCTAAGAAATACACCTTACCCAAGTCCACCAAGTTGTTCACCTGTATTTTCTTTTAGAAGATTTATGGCTTTAAATGTCACATTTATGCCTATGATCCATTTTGAGTTGATTTTTTATGTAGTAGGAAGATTGGATCAACATTACCACAGTCAATTTGAGAACATTTTCATCATCCCAAACCCCCTATTTCTCCTCAGCCCAGCCCTTTGTAGCCACTAATCTGTTTTCTGTCTCTTTAGATTTGCCTATTCAGGACATGGAATATAAATGGAATCCTATCATATGTGCTGTTCTGTGGCTGGCTTCTTTCACTGAGCACATTTTCAGGGCTCATCCATGTTGTGGCATATATCAACACTTAATTAATTTTTGTTGCCAAATGATGATAATATAGATATGCCACATTTTATTTATCTATTCATCAGTGTCCACTGATGGGCATTTGAATTCTTTCTACTTTTTAGCTATTATGAATAATGTTGGTACAATCATCATGTACAAGTTTTTGTATGAACATACATTTTCAATTCACTTGGGTATCTATCTAAAAGTGGTATTGCTGGATTATATAGTAACTCTGTGTTTAAGTTTTGAAGAACTGCTATACTGTTTTCCAAAGTGACTGCATCATTGTATCATCTTTATTATTATTATTATTATTTTTTTTGAGATTAGTATCATCTATGAGAGGCTCTATTGTGTAGAAGTTAAGACCTCAGACTTTGTAACCAGACAGACTTGGATTTGTATTCTGGGTCCCTCACTTATTAGTTACATGACTTTTGGCAAGTTACTGAACTTTCTGTGCTTCAGCTCCCACATCTGTTAAATGGGGATAAACAGAGTACCCACCTCATTAATTTACAGACATGCCTGAAATAAGTGCTGTGTAAATAGTAGCTATTATTATGGTTGTAGTTTTCTGTAATTCAGTTTCTTTGCAGAAATATTTTAAATTACTAGTTCATGTTGTAGAGATTAGCTGAACCTGGATAAGTTTTGTAAGTTTACTTCATCATGCACAGGTGAATTATAATAGATCCCAATATTCTAAAACTGAACAAATGAGTAAAGACAGCTGTTTCCTTCTGTTTTGTGGAACTCCCACTGAGAACCTCCACAGGAATTGCATGATGTAGGTGACTCTGACATGTACAGTGCAAGGTTGTTGCTGTTTAGGCGCTAAATCATGTCCAACTGTTTGCAACCCCAGCACTGTACCCCGCCAGGCTCCTTTGTCTATGGGATTTTTTCAGGCAAGAATATTGGAGTGGGTTGCCATTTCCTCCTCCAGGAGATCTTCCTGACCCAGGGATCGAACCAACGTCTCCTGCATTGGCAGGCAGATTCCTTATCACTGAGCCACAAGGGAAGCCCTTGTATTTTAAATATTCATCTAGCTCCATTTTTTACTCATTTAAGAAAATATTAGATCTTGTTTGTGTTTACTTCCTCGTCCCTCTTTGTTCTCCTTGTTTCTTGGGAAATTTCAATTCAGAGGAGGGCAAAGGGAGCAGGAGACTCAGGAGTAAGCCTCTGAAGTCTCCTACTTCACTATTGTGCGCAGAGAGCATTCCTTATTCAGTATAACTCCCTTGCCATTAAATCTTCCTTCTTCTGTGTCAAGAACCCTCTCTTGGGACTTCCCTGGTGGTCCAGTGGTTGGGACTCTGCACTCCAAATGAGCGGGGCACAGGTTCAGTTCCTGTTTAGGGAAGTAGGATCCCTCATGGTGCAAGGCATGGCTGAAAAAAAGCAAACAGAGGGAGGGGGTTTAAAAAAAAAAAAAAGCAAACAGAATCTTTTCTCAGGTAGCTTTTAAATAAAATGCAGTGTATAACTTATAGTTTCCGATTATTTTTAAATATCTTAAAAACTAAAATATTAACTAAAGGCATTAAAAATGTAGATATTATAAGGTGGGCATTTTGGCTTTTGGTTAATTTTTTTGGATTGCAAAGTGGTTTTGAATGAAGTTGCAAGAGAAACTGGTTCCTGCTTTTGGTCCAAGTAAGCAGAGCAAGGGAAGAAGTCTGAAGTAACTGGACTTAGTCATAAGTTTCAGCCTTCAGTTCACTGACACTGCAGTGGATGATGCAGACTTCATTGTCCCGGTGCTTTCGCTGTATAGGCTTTGAGATTGCTACAGCCATGTGAGGGCCAGGGTATGTTTTCAGAATCTGCTGGAACGTCTTCAGAATTCTGATACACTGTAATCAGAGCATCTTTTGGTTTCATTTACATTGTTGCAGTGTATAAAGTTGATAGCATTTTATTTAACTATTTTATTTACTCTGTTAGCTTCAATTTTAACAATATACCAACAAAATAATAGGTTGTCCTTTTATCATTGAAGATTACAGTAAAGGATATTTCTAACTTATACATCAACCCTGTCACTTATTTTAGGTACCAGTTATCATCCTAGGAGTGAGTACTATTAACCCTGCTCTTGTAAATATTGCCAGTAAGTCTGTCTGTTTGTCTTTTTTGTTTTTTAACAGCCTTGAATATTAGGCTTAAACTAGATTCATTGGCAGGATGTGGAAGAGTACTTCAGTGATGACTAGAATATGTTAAGCCTCAGACGGTAAAGCGTCTGCTACAATGCGGGGGACCCGGGTTTGATCCCTGGGTCGGGAAGATCCCCTGGAGAAGGAAATGGCAACCCACTACAGAATTCTTGCCTGGAAAATCCCACGGACTGAGGATCCTGGTAGGCTACAGTCCGTGGGGTCGCAGAGAGTCCGACACGACTGAACGACTTGACTTCCACTTTCACATATCATGTGGGGCTTCAAGGTGGCTCAGTGGTAAAGAATTTGCCTGCGAAGCAGGAGACCTGGGTTTGTTCTCTGAGTTGGGAAGATCCCCTGGAGAAGGGACTGGCTATCCACTCCAGTGTTCTGGCCTGGAGAACCCCATGGACAGTCCACGGGGTCACAAAAAGTCAGACACGACTGAGTGACTTTGACTTTATATATCACATACTGGCCTCCTCATTATCTATTAGTGTGTTCTGTGTCCTTCAGAAATAATGAAGGGTTGTCACTGCTTTATAGTCCTTTCCTTATTTGCCAGTTTCCCTTCTTGTCAGCCTCTCCAGTGTCTTCCCCCTTCTTCCTCTTCCCTCCATCCCAACACCAAAGTAGACAGACAGACACCAGAAACTCCTTTACAGTTTCCATCAATAGAAGTAAAGTTCCTCGACTCCCAGCTAACCACTCATTAAAAGTTTTTTCATTCCTCTCTCCACTTAGAAATAAACCTCAAGACATAGAAAACCTGTGCAGGTGGTGCTTTAAGAAGCAACCATTTGATAATGGTGATTTTCATTCTTTTTCCCTTCTCTCCATGTCTTAAGCCCAGTTAATATTTTGACTAGAGCACCTGCTCTGTCCATGATCCAAAGGTAAACTAAAAATGGAAATATCCCCTGACTTTATGTTTTGTTCTAGTCTTTTTTTTTTCTTTTGGCTTTATTGAAGTATAACTGACAAATTTTTTTTCTTTAATCAGTTCACTTTAAATTTTTTTTTCATTTATTTTTATTAGTTGGAGGCTAATTACTTTACAATATTGTAGTGGGTTTTGCCATACATTGATATGAATGAGCCATGGATTTACATGTGTCCCCAATCCTGACCCCCCCCACCTCCCTCCCCATCGCATGACAAATTTTTATAATAATAGGGGAGATAAGTCCTTCGAGGGTATCCCTAACTGTTTGCTCAAAGCCCTACTCAATCTTTGTTTCAGATGTCTTTCCTCTGTCCCCGCCTTCCTCTTCTGCTTCATCCTCTTCTGTGTCTGATTGCACAGTGTGCCATGGTGCTCTAGGCTGTTACCAACTTACATACCAGACGTCCAGCACAGGGCAACCTGAATGAGAGGCTGCGCCTGGCGTGCTGCGGCCCTGGGGCCTGAACACAGCCTATGGCATAACTAATCCGCGCTCACAGATGCTTTTCCTCACAGACCTCCCACCTCAGCGTTCTCTGTTTGAAGAGTGCTGCGTTTTCCAATATCTTTTTAAATTTTCTCGTTTGAAACATGAGAGTGACAACTCACATGGTATTCTATTGAGATTGTGAGAAGGTGTGTAATCAGTGCATTAAGCACACTCACAAGTTATAATTGTTTCTAGGGATTGCAGTTAGGAAGTGTGGATTTTGAACTGTTGTGTAACCAGTTTTTTCTACTGCTGTTGCTAACTCATGTCCAGCTCTGAAACCCCACGGACTGTAGCACACCAAGCTTCCCTGCCCTTCACTACCTCCCAGAGTTTACTCAAATTCATGTCCGCTGTATCGGTGATGCTCTCCAACCATCTCATCCTCTGTCACCCGCTTTTCCTCTCGCCCTTGATCTTTGCCGGCATCAGGGTCTTTTCCAGTGGCTCTTTCCATCAGGTGACCAAAATACAGGAGCTTCGGCTTCAGTACTTCTGTACTTGTGGGATATCTTGTTTATTCTCACTCTAATGTTTAGCAAACAAAAGGAGCCCAGCAGAACAGCCTAATGAATATGCCCTAATGAATAATAGGTCATGAGAGTGGTTCATTTCTTCCCAGCTTCACTGGGGGAGGCACTATTGATGCAAAATCTTTTAAGTTATTTTCCTGACACTTCTCCCCCCATATTCTCCATTTAGTTGAGCAACTTGCACCTTAAAGAAGAGAAAATCAAACCAGATGCCAATGGTGAGTAACTAAATGCTATTTTGAAAACAAAAAACGATTTCCTTTAGTATTTGTTTTAATGTTAACAGCTGGGAAAAAAAAAAATTATATATGTACCAGACAGGAGGCAGGCAGATACTGGCAGTTACTTGATTTGGGAATCTACAAACTGGATTGTTTTGTTATGCTTCATACAAATATGAGGATACCTAACTGGCTTATAAATTATTAAATGTATCACTAACCATGAAAATATACTGCCAATGATTATTTTTTAAAATATTCCTGAATTTGAGATGAAATAGACAAAGTATGAGCAACCTGAGGGCTAACCTGTTGTGATTATTCTGAAATCATATCTATAAAATCTAAGATGTCCATTGAATTTTTGTTCATGTATTTAAAGTTGTAAGGGAGAAATTGTAACATTTACCTTACTCAGATCTTTTTCTGTATATCTTTATATAACTACAACACTGAATATACGTTTCTATTAATCAACCATTTATACACATAGACTCCTAATGGCACTGTGGTGTTTATATATTGATGAAATATGATTTGCATAGGTATTTCTCTGTTGAGCATAAAGGTCATGTAATCATCTTTCTGTAACATTTGAGAAATATTGATGCTGTAAGGGATTAATAGTTTCTGAGGTACAGTGAGAAGACTTGGAATAGGAAAGAACTGAAAAGTAGGTATCAGTTTTCATACCTTTGTTTATATAGTAACAATAAAATGTTTTCATCTGTGGCTTGGTTTCCTCATTTATTTTTTTGCTCCCCAGGCCTTTACATTTCTAGTGTCTCATAGAATTTGAACTATCTCAGCTGTTGGGTATGGGATGTGATTTTGAATGATGGCCGCTTTGTGTCTGATAAAGGTGCTGTTGTCAAGACCAATGCTAATGCAGAGAAGGCTGATGAAGAAGAGAAAGGTAACCTAGCCTAGAGTTATGTATACGTGAAGTTCTACAGTCTAAGAGAATGGAATGTTAGGAGTTTTCATTTTTGTACTGTGACTTGGCTGTAGTTTAATGGAAGTCAGTGCTAATATTCTCTCCTAATTCAGTCGGTAAAGAATCTGTCTGTAATGCAGGGGACCCAGGTTCTATTCTTGGGTCGGGAAGATCCCCAGGAGAAGGAAATGGCAACCCACTCCAGTATTCTTGCCTGAAGAATCCCATGGACAGAGGAGCCTGGCGTGCTACAGTCCATGGGGTCACAGAGTCAGACACGACTTAGCAACTAAACCACCCACCAGCACAGTGCTAGTAAAAATTTAATGTAGTCATTGGTAAAGGGATTCTAGGGATTCTAGGAGGTTTATACCGATGCCAATGGACTTCCCTAGTGACTCAGACGTTAAAGCGTCTGCCGCATTATAGTGGGAGCCGAGTTCAGTGCCGGGGTTGGGAAGATCTGGAGAAGGAAATGGCAACCCACTGCAGTATTCTTGCCTGGAGAATCCCATGGACGGAGGAACCTGGTAGGCTATAGCCCATGAGGTCGCAAAGAGTCGGACACAACTGAGTGACTTCACTTTCTTTCTAAAGGGATTCTAACTCTTTACATTTTAGAGAAATTTTACTTTGAACAGATGATAAACTTCAGCAGCAGCAGGAAATATTCCTTGAATGATTACCTTGTACAGGTCTTTAGAAAAGAAATTTTAACTTGCATCTCCATTTTCTAATAAAATTATATTTGATGATATTTTTGACAGTTTAACATAAATATCAAGATGCAAACAGCTTATCCGATATCAAGATACAGACTTTGTCAATTTGTTTTTTTCCCCCATTATTGTGATGGGGTTTTTAAAGTCATCATTTTAAAATTTATATTGGGTACATATTGGAGAGTAAATATTTGGGTTTTGAGAGGAGAAATCAGTAACTTCAAGAAAGGATAGTTGTTAGGAATAGAGTTCTGGAGAAGAATATGAGGCCCCAACAGATGACTTGAGTATCATAAACTTTGCTTTTAATAAACTATTTTAATTATATTTATAAATCAGAATTAAACTCTACCATGAATTAGGAGTCCCAGTACAAATATATGTTATTGGTTAAAATACTAATGGCAACTGAATTCAGAGATCATGCTGGATTTCATGGACGCCTAAAAATCTTCATGCTTTTTTCCTACAGAGGACAGAGCCGCCCAGTCCTTACTCAACAAGCTGATCAGAAGCAACCTTGTCGATAACACCAACCAAGTGGAAGTCCTGCAGCGGGATCCCAGCTCCCCGCTCTACTCAGTCAAGTCCTTCGAGGAGCTTCGGCTGTGAGTAGTTACTTTCTGACTCTCCCCTTTGTGTTTAACTAGAAATTCTAGGCCTGTTAACATGTATTTTTTCATCACCACAGAACATTTTTAGCTAATACAAGTTTAATAAAAAAATTTAGCTGCTTTGGATTAGTAAGTAAAATTTCTTGGTAATTTGTAAAAGCTTTAGCTACACACATGTATTGTGCCCTATTCACAGTTTTAGTATTGTTAGTTAGATTCTTGGCTTCTTTCTTCAACCAGAGACTGTGATTTTCATTCTGAACTGTTTTTCTAGGAAACCACAGCTTCTCCAAGGAGTCTATGCCATGGGCTTCAATCGTCCATCCAAGATACAAGAGAATGCATTGCCTTTAATGCTTGCTGAGCCGTATGTGTCCTGATGCACCTCTTTAACTTCCATTATTAAATATATATATACACACATGTTCATTTTAGAAAAGTTAGAAAACAATGAAAAATAAGAAAAAAAAAATTTTATTTCCCTCCCCTCCACACTGTTAATATTTGGAGTAGAGACTTCTAGATGTTTTTCTATGTAAACTTGGATTTGTATACTTTTTGCTTAAAGGAAACATATAAAATGGGTTAATGCTTTTTTTTGATATGATAATTATATGATAATATTTCTATGTTGGTAAATATATTTACATTTATACCATTTATATACACCATGATTTCATTATATGAGTAAGTAAAATATATGTGTCAAATGTAGATGACAAAAACTAAACAGGGATTGAGATGATCAGAACAGTACTATTGCTAACGTTGTTTTCTGGGGCAGTGCTGCTCACACTTTCAGAGGCATGTGAAACTCGTGGGACTTATGCAGATTCTGGTTTCAGGGAGTCTGAGGTGGGGACTGAGGCTCACCATTTTTAAGACGCTTGCCAGTGTTACTGGTGGTGCTGGAGTCAGACCACACTTTGAGTAACAGTGTTCTAGAACATAAGGAACTTTTTATAAAAATTGATCCCTACATGACATATGATTATATAAAATTGCATAAAATCCTAAATCCTGAAAACCCCTTTCCCTATTTATTTGTCTGAAAACAGATATTGTAGGTCTGTATTTTCTCAAAGTTTTTTATGTCCTGTGTCACAATAGTGATATTTTTTCAAGATTGTTAATGTCTTTTTTTTAAATGACATTTTGAGCATACTTAAACATGAATAAATGGAATATTTATTATATTGTTTCTTTTTTTTTTATTATATTGTTTCTAATTGCCACTTGTATTTATGGATCTTGATGCTTTCATAGACACTCACTGTTAGACTGTCAATGTTAGAAGAGCTCTGAGAATTTTCTAATACTTGTCCTTCATTAATTATTTATTGAGGACTTGGTTTGTGACACATACTGTACTAGGCACTTAGATACATTACTGAACAAAGCAGACGAAAATTCTTGCCCACAAGAAACTTATATTCTAGTTTGGAGTATAGATTTATTTTTATTAAAAATAAATATATAGTATGTTTAAAGGTGATAGATTGTAAATACAGTTAATGCCACCGAATTGTATACTTTATTTTTTTTTTATTAAATTTTATTAGTTGGAGGGAATTGTATACTTTAAAATGGCAAATTTTATGTTATATATTTTACCACCATTTTAAAAAAATTATTAAAGTCATATACCAAAAAGATTGACTTATATACTTTAAATGGATGAACTGCATGGTACATGAATTACATCTCAATAAAGCTCTTTTTTAAAAAGGCAGTAAGTGCTAAGGAGAGTAATAAATAAAGCATGATAGGAGGGGGATTGGGAAGACCAAGATTGCAGTTTTACCCCCAATGTTTTATTATGGAAGTTTTTAGACATACAACAAAGTTGAAAGGGTTTTATAGTGAACACCTATATATGCACCTCCTAGATTCTTTCACTGACAGTTTCCTATGTTTCATCATGTATTGGTCTACCAGTACCTCTTGTTTTTTAAGGTGCTTTAAAGTAAGTTGCAACTTTAAATCACGTAGTAGGGTGGACTCTCATTAAATAGGTAGTATCTGAGCAGACACTTGAAGGAGAGGAGAGTTGGTGTGCTGTCACCCACGGACAGCTGTCCCAGGCAGTGTCTGGCTGCTGCAGAATCCCAAGGATGAGAGCATGGCTGGTGTGTTCTGAGCAGCTCTGGGGCAGCTGCAGTGGTGGAGTGGAGTAAGGGAGCTGGTAGCAGGTGAGAACGGAGAGCTAGCGGGGAGCCTCATCAGGTGGGACCTTGTAGGGCATTATAAGAATTTTAACTTTTACTCTGAGTGAAATCTGGAGTGTCTGGGAGGTTTTTGAGCAGAAAAGAAGAATCACTCACTGCTATGTCAAGAGTAGATAAAAGATAAGAAGTGCTTCAAATCCCACCATAAAATCTTCTATCTGTGAAGCTAGCATATGTAACTCTACTGCAGAAGCCAAAGCCGCCTCCTGTCAAGCAAGCTGAGATACTCATTATTTAATTAAGCTTTATTCTTCATTTTTATTCACTGAAAGAATACATGAGATTTAAACTCCTAAACAGTTTGTTTTCTTGTGCAGCCCACAGAACTTAATTGCCCAGTCTCAGTCTGGTACTGGTAAAACAGCTGCCTTTGTGTTGGCCATGCTCAGCCAAGTAGAACCAGCCAACAGACACCCCCAGGTAAGGGCTTGGTGAAGCTGAGTTTTCTAACTCATAACTAGAAGGGAAATGCCATTTGGTGAATTAAATGATGAGCTATGTATTACTTTTTACATCAACTAGAACCCCTTAAGTTGAGCACAAATAACATGGTTGATCTTCCAATAACATCAAAAATCCTTTTTCCCTTTCAATGACATGCCAGTCCTGGGACAGTGCTTACAGGCTAGGCTCCTTTAAGCTGTAGGAAAAAGCTCCTTAATCTCTTATAATCCATTAGGAAGTTCTGAGCACCTTCTGAGTAAGAGAAAAGGAAGCTAATCTCCAGCTGGAATTTTAGATCCCTGCTCACATGTGGTTTTTGGTACTCCAATGGCCAAATGGCTGTTCTCAAGTGTCTACCCAGCCAGAGTTCTGACCACTGAGAATTGTACTTCTGACTCTGCAGCTTAAACAGTCAAATGGTGTGCACTCTGTATATTCTTCCCTTCAGCCTCCGCTGGAGGGATCATTAAGTCCTAATAGTAATGCCCCATTGCATAACAGTGAGTGTCTTGAATTCTCTCTGCACTCTTTCCCTACCAGTGTCTGTGCCTCTCCCCAACATATGAGCTTGCCCTTCAAACGGGAAAAGTGATTGAGCAGATGGGCAAATTTTACCCTGAACTGAAGCTAGCTTATGCTGTTCGTGGCAATAAGTGTGAGTATGAATATCTGATCCTAGTTAATTAAGGTAATAGAAAAATCCCAAAACACATGCAGTAGTTGAAATTTACAATAAAGACATGTGCCTTCCACCTAGATTTGAAAAGTTAACATTTTGCCATATTTGCTTTATGTGTATTATGTATATCTTGGCGGGGGCGGTAGTGGTGAATCATTTGAAGGTAAATTGTAGGGGACTTCCCTGGTGATCCAGTGGCTAAGACTCTGAGCTCCCAAAACAGGATGCCTAGGTTCAATCCCTGGTCAGGGAACTAGATCCCACAAACCGCAACTTAGTCTGCATGCCACAACTGAAGATCCCACATGCCACAACTTAAAGAAAAAAAAAGGTCCCACATGCCACAACCAAAAAGATCCTGTGTGCCACAACCAAGACCCAATGCAGCCAAATATTTTTAAAACGAAGGAAAACTGTAGACATTGTGACTTTTTATTTCAAAGTAATTCAGTATGCATTTCATAGTAAGAGCATTCTTCAGCATACCCACAATAACATATTACAACCAACAAAATTACAGATTCTCTGATAACTAGCATCTTTTCCATTTTAATTTCCTCCCTAATTGCTCCAGAAGTGTTCTTTTATGGTTTTTTTGTTGAATCAAGACTGAGTCAGTATATATGCATTACATTTGGTTGTTGTATCTCTTTAGTTTCTTGCCAGCTAGAATACTCCCTTCACATCCCCACCCACACCCACCCAAACTATGTTACATTTGACATTTTGAGCAGACCAGTTGCTTATAAAATGTTACAAATTCTGGATTTGTTTAATAGCCTAATTTTTAAAATGTCATTATTAGAGTAAAAATGTTCTAGAATGTTCATGGCAATTAACTCTGGGAGATACTTTTATTATTATTATTTTTTCTTTATCCACTCTTTCTACTTTTGCTTGTTTCACAACAAACTAACTTTGAAAAAGTCTACTTGTGGGGAAAAGCAAACCCAGGCTAGGCAGAATAATGCTGACAGAGAAGAAATATAGGTATGAAATCCTTGAAAGAGGTTGATTATGAAGAATGTAAAAGAATACTACTGAAGAGGTGTTCATCTCATGGTTCAAGCCTTTACCAAATCTTTTCAGCGTTACTGTCTGTTTTTTGTGTGTATGTCCATTAAATACTATACTGCTATCCTGACCTTGCCTTAAAATATTAATGCAAACATCAAAACAATTGCTTTAAAATGCATCATAGCTTTAAAATTGCTTGGAGAGTGAAGCTGGCTTTACCATGGAAATACCCATGAAACAGAACACATCTTGTCTCCACAGTGGAAAGAGGTCAGAAAATCAGTGAGCACATTGTCATTGGCACCCCGGGGACCGTTCTGGACTGGTGCTCCAAGCTCAAGTTCATCGACCCCAAGAAGATCAAGGTGTTTGTTCTCGACGAGGCTGACGTGATGATAGCCACTCAGGGCCACCAAGATCAGAGCATCCGCATCCAGAGGTAGGCCCTCGAGCCAGGAGGAACTTCTTGGCTCCCAACCTGCAGTTCCCACTCCTGTTACCTCACACTCCCCTTCTTGCCCTTGCCAGGCTCTTCGCAACTTTCAGGGGCATTTGTTTGATGGGCCATTTCTGTGTCAGCACTGAGTGCACCCCCTGCCCGGGTTAAGAAGGGAAACTCAGAGACTCTTGGTCACCCGTCCCTGCCCCGCGTCTGCTCCCCCTTCCTCCCCAAAGCTGCTCCCCGCTGCCCCTTCCTGGGGATGCAGGTCATCAGGCCTGTGGAGGCTGTGCCCTGGTCCTTCCAGAGAAAGCCTGGGTCAGGGTCATGCCGGACACCTGGGCCTCCCCTTGCAGGATGCTGCCCAGGAACTGCCAGATGCTGCTTTTCTCTGCCACCTTTGAAGACTCTGTCTGGAAATTTGCCCAGAAAGTGGTCCCCGACCCGAACATCATCAAACTGAAGCGTGAGGAGGAGACACTGGACACCATCAAGCAGTATTATGTCCTGTGCAACAGCAGAGACGAGAAGTTCCAGGCCTTGTGTAATATCTACGGGGCCATCACCATTGCTCAAGCCATGATCTTCTGCCATGTGAGCAGCAGCAGCAGCAGGAGGCGGTGTCCCGTGGGGGTGGGGGCCCCCAGAGGACGTGGCCCCGCTGCTCCCACTCAGCCAGCTGCTCTTGGTGCTGGGGACCGTGTTAACTGCCTGTGGCTGGAAAGGAGATAAATCAGTCCCAGGACATAGTCTCTCAGGTTGTAATGAGTTGTAAGGGGAAGACTGAAGAGCTAAACCTTCTCCGATCCCTACTTCTTAGAGATTACTTGGGGGGGAAAAATTCCAAATAACTTCCAAGTAAATAATTTTGAAGTATTAAGAATGTAATTATTTCAGAATGCAGACCTTTGGCTCAAACCACAATAACACTGAGATCATTGATGTAATTTATCCCCCCAAAATCATGTGGCTAAAAAATATTCCGAAACTTTAAGCCATCTTGCTGACTGAACTCAGTAGAGCGTTCATGTGTGTTAACAGCAAAAAAAAAGCCACTTTTCTGCAGGTGTCTTCATTTTTTTTTTTTTACAGGCGTCTTCATTTAAAACACTTCTTTTCACTCCAGACCCGCAAAACAGCTAGCTGGCTGGCCGCAGAGCTCTCGAAAGAAGGCCACCAGGTGGCCCTGCTGAGTGGGGAGATGGTGGTGGAGCAGAGGGCTGCGGTGATTGAGCGCTTCCGGGAGGGCAAAGAGAAGGTTCTGGTCACCACCAACGTGTGCGCCCGCGGTGAGCGGAGACTGGGTCTTGGCCCGCCAGGCTCGGGGCGGCAGGGAGATCTTCGTGTGTGGGAGGCTGCGGTGGTTTGTGGGAGATGCTGTTTTGTGGGCGAGCCTGTGGGGCTCCCCCAGCAGAGGAGACCGTCCACAGAAGCCGTGAGTGCTGGCTGGTGGCCGAGGACGGCGCCTGCTCTTCTTGGCCCCAGTGCGGTGTCAGCTGCTTCTCCAGATCCTCGGATCCAGCAGGGGCTCTCTGGCTGATGCCGGAATTTGGCCAGCACCGGGACGGCCCCGTCCTCTCCCTCGGGTTCTGCCACCTGCTCGTGTCCCAACCCCAGAGCTGGCCTGTCCCAGACCCTGCCTTCCGCCTGAGCTGGGTGAGGGTGGGCCTGACCGGGCAGCGGCGATTTCCGTCTCCCGTGCTCACTTGTGTCCAACTCTCCCGCACGCAGGGATCGACGTGGAACAGGTGTCTGTCGTCATCAACTTTGACCTCCCCGTGGACAAGGACGGGAACCCGGACAACGAGACCTACCTGCACCGGATCGGGCGCACCGGCCGCTTTGGCAAGCGGGGCCTGGCCGTGAATATGGTGGACAGCAAGCACAGCATGAACATCCTGAATAGAATCCAGGAGCATTTCAGTGAGTCCCGGGAGGGCCCTGTCCCTCTCCCGGCCCTCGGCTTCCCCAGGACAGGATGGTCTCCGTGCACCCGGAGCGCTCGGCCGGGCCGCCACCTCGGAGGCACAGGGAGGCCTGCGGCGGGGGGCGGGCCCGTCCCAGGGAGCCCCTGCCCTGCCTGCGTGCCCTGCGATCTGTGCGGGGCTCTCTCTGAACCCGCCTTTCTCTTCCCTCAGATAAGAAAATAGAAAGACTGGACACGGACGACTTGGACGAGATTGAGAAAATAGCCAACTGAGAAGCCCCTACAGTCTCTGTGCCGCCCCCGCCCCGGACACGAGTGCTTCCATGGCGCACCCTGACTGTTCCCGCGAGGATGACAGCACGAGTAGACAAACTGCCTACCTCATCTGAAATTACGTTTGGACTTGACAAAAATTGTGCAAATGATGGGGGAAGGTAGAAAAAAAAAATTGTTTACACAACTTTTGAAGATTAGGCGTGAATACACAGAAATTTACCTTTTGGAAATTCTGTTTGTTTTTTGGCCAGTGTTTTCCCCATCATAACCATAGTCCAGATGTTGTGGCTGGCTGTTTGCTGAGGAGTCTCAGTGGCAGCCCAGCCTGTTGTCTCCTTGGTGTTCAGGGCAGCCTCCAGCCTTTATAGAAGCCTGACAGAGTTGAGGTGAAAAGTGAACAGCGAGAGACCAAGTAGGTTAGGTTGTGAGCCAGTTGTCATGCTTGGGGTGTGGTGTGAGGCAGCAGAGGAGACCTGTAAGCTGCTGCTTTGAACTTGGGTTGGGACTGCTCCTTTGAGTGTTTTAAACCCCTTCTGTGTGATGGCTACAGCAGGAAGGGATTTGCTAAGCATGACCCAAAATGCGAACCTGGCATCTTTGGTGTATACAAGTCTGTTGCAGACCGTGGCCTGTTCTCAGCAGGTGCGATCTGTGTAGAATTGCACATCTGATAACGGTGGATCCCTTGCCTGTACTTGAACAGTCCTTTGGAGGAACCATCATGGAGAATTAGTGGTAGTCCTAGCTTGCCACACAGCCTGACCTTTCAGCATCTTTTTTACACCCCTAATATCACCATGACCTCTTAGCAGCTCCAAGCAAATAAAAGGTAATCTGTTTGGAGAAACAGTGAACACTGTGTTTCAAGTTGCTAATGGCCAGGCTTAAGGCAGCTCCAGAAGTGACCAGCAATAGTCACAAATGCTTGCTTTGCAGAAAGCAAGTTTGTTTGCTTAAATCGGAGCTGGGGAATGGTTTCAGAAATTCGCCATCTTGATTATAAAGGAATTCCGAGTGTCTGCATCCATGGTGCTTGGGACACAAACAGGAGCAACTAAGAGACACAGTGGACTCAGCCATTTATCTCTCCAAGGCCTCTGCTCCATCCTCACTCGGCATCGCGTGCGTAAGTCAGAGTAAAGAATAGGAATGGACACCTCCTCATACCCAACCAAAGCTGTTGGTGCCCAGAGTGACGGAGCAAAGATGACATGAAACTGAGGTGCAAGAGCATATGAAACCCCAGCCCAGAGGAGTCCTCTCCAGCTCTCTGACAGAAGGGCCACTTTGTCTAGAATCAGGCCTGTAAGAGAGATTTTCCATGATGAGAACTATTTGAATCCCAGGCCTTTCTTATAGGCATTTCTGTGTTTTAGGGCCAGATTTGTCTCCTGGAAAGGGAAAGGGCCAATGCCAGCCTCCAGGTGGTTTCTTTAATCTGACCTTACAGATGCTGCAAAGAGAGCCACAGACCACCAGTCTTGCCATGTTCCCCTATAGGCACTTGACTGTGTTGAGTCTGTGTACTTCCAGCCAACTTTGAGCCACCTTGGGAGACTTGTTAAGAGAAGAAATTTTACACAAGGTCCTGCAGACCAACCCTGAAATAACTTAAAGGCAATAATTAAAGGAGTACAGACTCCTTCTGAGGCTGCAGGCTGAGCATACCCCACCTCCTCACAACACAGATGACCTGAGTAGCCCCAAATCTGAGCAGGAAATGGGAAGGGATGTGCTTCAGACTCTCCAACAATAGGAATACATGGGTATCTGAGAGAAATCTAGGTCAACAGTTCCTTATCTGGGGGTTTGGACCCCTAAGAACTCACTGGATGGGTTCCATGGAGTTTATGCTGTATTTTGCTTAAATGTGTTTTCTTGGAGAAAAACTCTCAAAAGAGTATGTGTCTTTTTAAAAGGTAAGACTCACTTTATGGATGGCTCTAGATGGTGCCCCCAGTGTCACTGCCATCCATACTCATTCCTGCTAGTGCCTGGGTTCAGGGGGGTAATGGGCCACAGCTGCCTCTGTGACCTTGTGCCATTTTGAGACACCAATGATGTAAAAACGTATTAAGCCCTTAATGAGCTTCAGCCCCCAGGGTGTCTTTTGCTGTTTTTAGTAAGTTCCTATGTATTAAATGATAAACTGTGCCCTAGAACAGAGAAACTTGCTTGAAAAAGATTCTGGCCCAGTGGAAAATTCTGGATATGAAAAAAAAAAAAAAAAATTCTGGATATGTTCATTATCCATAAACAATAGATTTTACTGATTTTTTGGAGTGTTCGTTGACTGTCTGCATAAGAACTAATGAATTGTTAATATAATCTTTTTTTAATGTATTTTTTTAATGTATTCTTTATTGATGCCTAATGGAACTAATTATGACATGTCCATGTTACTAAGACATCATTTCTGAGTACAAAAACCAGCAGCTGGTGATGGTGAAGATTTATGTATTATTCCATAGATTAGTCATCACCTGATAGTACTATCCCATTTCAGAGTTGACACTGCTCCAACATGAGCAGCTGGGATGTCTCCACAGGCCACGAGCCCTACTCAGTTGCCAGAGGGCTCCTTACCATCCTGTTTTTCTTGCTGGTAAGCCAGAGGCTGCTGGCTAATTGGAAAGAAGGCCGATGCCAGCAACACCTACTTACTGTTGTTATTCCAAAAACAAATTTGTGGCTCTTAAAATTTAGGCACACTAGGCAGAAATAATTTTGGGGAGAAACCCAAAGGGAAGGTTTGGAAAGAACAGATGACATCAGAGTTGAGTCACAAACGAATGACTCATGAAGTCATGCCTGTCACCTTCGCCAGGAGGGACTGGCCCATCTTCTTCACCAAAACCCTCAAGCTATTGTAGATTTCAGGGACTCTCTTCAGGTTTCTCTTGATCCTGAACACAGATAAAAGGTTCTCAGGAACCCCCCCCCCCCCCCACACTTTATCTAACTTTGCTTTTCCGCTTGAGAATAAATGTTCCTTATTCTGTTGACTGACTCAGGTTGCAGCATTTTCTAAAAATGACACAGTGGAGAGGGAACCTGAAGGGCTGATGCTAGAAGGCTCCAATACCCAGAAGAGCTGTTCTGCCACTAGTATTCAGCAGAGCAAGGGGCTTTTCCTTAGCCCTAATTGTAAAGTGGAGAACAGGAGCAGGTGGAGAAAAATATTATATGAAGCCTGAGAGTGGTGGTTGTCTGGGATGTCAGCTGCTCAGATGAGACACTCACAGTCTCTGCTTTATCCATATCTCATAGGCAGAGGTGCTTGGGTGGCAGATCTTTTATGCAGCCCTACAGCCAGCTTCTTCCAGAGGAAGAAGGGCGGGGGGGGGGGGGGGATACTATTTAAATGGAACTCTCCTGGAAGTACTAGTACACATTTTGTGAGTCTTTACAACTGTCATATCCTCATCCATAGGCCTCCTGTATTGTTGGAATTCTTCAATTGGAGAAATGCAAAATAGTCTTAACTTAGCTTAGACCCTGGTCTAGATCACCAGATGTAGACATCTGGTCTACACTGGTCCCTAACAGTGTTCTGCTTCTACTTGGATTTTCCTCCAGTTCATCTGTCACACAGCAGCCAGGGTAATGTTTGTAACGTTTGAGTCTGATTATCCCACTCTCCTTAAGTCCTCCAACCCTTACTTTCCATTTTCCTTAAGTGCAAACTGGGTAACGTGTTTTGTGTGTGTGTGTGTATATATCCCTAATACTTTATGTACTAGGCATTCCTCACTTCCTTTACTTTCCCCCTTGTACTCGACGCCAATTCCATCCTCACCGAAATTTCCTTTTGTGCTGGGATACGCCTTGGTGAAGTTAGTGATCTTGTGCATTTCCCTCTCCAATTTCTCATTTTGAGGCCATTATTTCCTCCCCTAGCCAGCCCACTTTGAAGCAAGAAAAAAAATTCAAAGGAACTGTCAGCACTTATGGATGAAGCTAAGAATGTTTCACCTCCAGGATTCTAGCTAAGATGGGCATGTGGAAAGAGTGAGTAACTCAGGTTGCAGGCACTCAGGGAACAGAGTGGAAGATCAGAGGATAATTCTTCATGCCACCCCAGGGCGTCACCTGCAGCCAACCTCCAGTTCAAAAGTGCTGAAAGCCCCTCACCCTCGACAGAGCACAGGAGAGCTGGGCACCCGTGTAGGGAGAGGAGCCTGGGCGGAGAACCTCTCCCCTCTGCCAAGTGACCAGGTGCACCAACTGCTGTGGTTACCCCTCTGCTTCGAACTCTTCTCCCAGTTCTTCCCTCCTTCGGTCTCACTCCTGCAAGTCCTTCCTCTTTCAATAGAAAAACCGCTTCTTCAGTGTCCCTCAGTGCCCTGTACTGATCTCTAGGGTGCCCTGTACTGGTGTCTGTACTTCCCGACTGACATTACTGTCAGGCAACATTACACATAAGGACTTGCCTCGTGGTCCAGTGGTTAAGAATCTGCCTGGCAATGCAGGGAACACAAGTTTGATCCCTGCTCTGGGAAGATCCCACCTGGTGCAGAGCAACTAAGCAGATACACCACAAGTACTGAAGACCGCATGCCCTAGGGCATGTGCTTCACAAGAGAAGCCACTGCAATAAGAAGCCCACGCATTGCAACTAGAGTAGCCTCGCTGGGCACAACTAGAGAAAGCCTGCACAAAGCAACGAAGACCCAGAGCAGTTAAAACTAAAGTAACTCATTAAAAAAATAAAGGTCTTCACAGAGGCCTTCCCTGGTGGTCCAGTGGCTAAGACTCCACTCTGCCAATGCAAGGTTTGGTCCCTGGTCAGGGAACTAGATCCCAAATGCCACAATTAAAGAGTTCGCAGCAACCAAAGATCCTGCATACTGCAACTAAAAGATTTCAAAGAAGACTGAAGATCCTGTGTGCTGCAACTGAAAACTGTCAAATAACTTAAAAAAAAAGTCTACACAGGGACGTCTTTGGCGGTCCAGTGGTTAACACCCCCCGCTCTGGGATAGGAAGTGCACATTTGATCCCGGGCAGGGGAGCTAAGATCCAACATGCCACCAAAAAAAAAAAAACAAAAAACATAAAGCAGGAGCAATATGGTAACAAATTCAGTAAAGACTTTCCTAAAAAAAAAAAAAAAAAAAAAAATTCTACAGATTATTTACTCCTGACAACAGATGTATTAGGATTCCTATTCTACAGATCAGGACATAGGCACAGAGGTTAAGTCTCATGCCCTATAACACACAGGTCAGAAGTAGCAGGACAGACTCACCCCTGGGCAGTCTGGCTCCAGGACCCACATCCTTAGCCACTAGGCTGCACCTGCTGCATAAACAAATACGCACATGTTTGGGACTCCTTGTTTAGCATCCCTGTTCCCTTGAGATGAAGCTGAGTAAGGCTGGGAGGTGGGTAAAATCAGCCATCACTGAACTTCTAGCTGTCAGCAGGCATGTTGCTGCTGCTAGTGTGTGTTAATAGTGGAATATTTTTTACATATTTTCTTTTAAAAAATTATCCCCTATCACTTTTTCATACAATTTTTAAAAACCTGTTTGATATTTATAAATTAGTCATCAGACCTTTGTAGGAAAAATACAAACTTGGTCTGGCTCCTGCCACTATTCCTATTTTCTGAATCTTATAGCATTCCACTTCCCCTTCCCCACCAGTACAGGCATCACAAGGAGAAGGGACAGTAACTCCAAGAGCAGAGCCGCCATCCTATAGTGCCTGACACACAGTCAGACCATGGTGCTTTCTCCTAATAAACAACGTAGCCTCAAAGCAGTAACTCCACTAATGGTGAGGATGCTGGGTGTTAGACCAGCTACTTGGGAAGACAATATGCACATAATGTGTACATGCCCTTAACCACTTGTTTTGATGAGTGGTTAAGAACTGAGAAAACATTCTTAGCCCTCCAGTTTTTAAAGTAAATTTACTACTACCTGTATTTTTTTATTGGAGAAGGCAATGGCACCCCACTCCAGTATTCCTGCCTGGAAAATCCCACGGGCGGAGGAGCCTGGTAGGCTGCAGTCCATGGGGTTGCTAGGAGTCAGACACGACTGAGCGACTTCACTTTCACTTTTCACTTTCATGCACTGGAGAAGGAAATGGCAACCCACTCCAATATTCTTGCCTGGAGAATCCCAGGGACGGGAGAGCCTGGTGAGCTACTGTCTATGGGGTCACACAGAGTTGAACATGACTGAAGTGACTTAGCAGGAGCAGCAGTAGTATTTTTTATATTTTATTTTCTCATTATACTGTTTTATTTTTAATTAACATATACACAGGTTGTAATGCACAAATATTAGGTGTATGATTGTTCTGAGTATTGACAACTGTATACATGTTTCAGTTCAGTCGCTCAGTTGTGTCCGACTTTGCGACCCCATGAATCGCAGCACGCCAGGCCTCCCTGTCCATTACCAACTCCCGGAGTTTACTCAAACGCATGCCCATCGAGTCGGTGATGCCATCCAGCCATCTCATCCTCTGTTGTCCCCTTCTCCTCCTGCCCCCAATCCCTCCCAGCATCAGGGTCTTTTCCAATGAGTCAACTCTTCGCATCAGGTGCCCAAAGTATTCAAGCTTCAGCTTGAGCATCAGTCCTTCCAATGAACACCCAGGACTGATCTCCTTTAGGATGGGCTGATTGGATCTCCTTGCAGTCCAAGGGACTCTCAAGAGTCTTCTCCAACACCACAATTCAAAAGCATCAATTTTTCAGCACTCAGCATTCTTCACAGTCCAACTCTCACATCCGTACATGACCACTGGAAAAACCAGAGCCTTGACTAGACGGACCTTTGTTGGCAAAGTAATGTCTCTGCTTTTTAATATGCTATCTAGGTTGGTCATAACTTTCCTTCCAAGGAGTAATAGTCTTTTAATTTCATGGCTGCAATCACCATCTGCAGTGATTTTGGAGCCCCAAAAAATAAAGTCAGGCACCGCTTCCACTGTCTCCCCATCTATTTCCCATAAAGTGATGGGACCAGATGCCATGATCTTAGTTTTCTGAATGTTGAGCTTTAAGCCAACTTTTTCATTCTCCTCTTTCACTTTCAAGAGGCTTTTTAGTTCCTCTTCACTTTCTGCCTTAAGGGTGGTGTCATCTGCATATCTGAGGTTATTGATACTTCTCCTGTTTAACCACCAATTAAGATCAAAACATAATTAAAAATTTTTTTTTCATTGTTATCTAATGGGGGTGCAGCTGCTAACAAAATCAGTACTCACAAATGGTAGATAGAAAAGGTGCTTATAATCAGAATGCCAGCAATCTGGGGAGATAGTGGATTCAGTTTCCCCAAAAAACCATCTCCAAAGACTCTGCGTGGCAATGAAATTTTTACAGGGAAGTGGTAGCAGTCATTCACTGAGACGGGGGGTTAAGTTGTTGCCATTCCCCACAGTGTGCAGGCTCCTCAGCTTCTCTTTCTAAAAATACAAGAATCTTGTGGTTCCAGCTACTTTTATCAGGCAAGGATTCTTTTGCATTTCTTTTCTTTTCTAAAAGTTATTCATCTGGTTGTGCCGGGTCTTAGTTGTAGTATGTGGGATCTAGCTCCCTGACCACAGAAATTGCTCTCCCACATTGGAAAAGTGGTTTTAACCACTGGCCCGCCAGGGAAGCCTCCTCAACTTTTCTTCTTCTAGCTGTAATCCTGTTCACACACTGATCACACAGTATTACTGAAGGGGAAGCTAGGGAAGAGATCTGGTCATCAGTTACTTACTTATTCCTCACTTCTACTTCTCTGATCTATAGAAAGAACCAACAAGTTAGGCAAGGTACCGTTTGATTATAAGATTTCAAAGGTGTGCTTGGCCTGGAGATGAGTAGAGCCTGGGGGTGCCTGGTTTAAATGTTAAAGTATAGCTGTACTAAAGTGACAAGAGAAGAGGCTTCCTGCTGCGGCTGGCTTCCTGCAAAGAGCTGCTTACACTGAATCTCATATAAATGGATTATACATTTATGCATCTTGTATCTGGCATCTTTCTTTCAACATAATGTCTGTAAGATTCTTCTGTTTCATCATGTGTATCAGTAGTCTGTTCCTTTTTATTGCTGAGATGTATTCTATTTAATAAATATACTGAAATTTATTTATCCATCATCCTGTGATGAACATTTGAGTTGTTTTCAACTTGGGATTATTATGAGTAAATCTCCAATGAACATCTGTGTGCAAGTCTTTATGTTTCATTTCTCTTGGATAGTAACCAGGAGTAGAACTGCTGGATCACAGAGAAAGCATAGATTTAACTTCTTGAGACACTGCAGGACAGTTATGTGAAACCACTGCACCATTTTATATTCTCTGGAGGAGCTTGTGAGAGCTCCAGGTGCTCCTGACAGCCTCCTTGCTTGACCAGCATTTAGTCAGGCTCCTTTCTCCTAAGCCCATCTGTGCACGTCTTTGTAAGATTCAGTTTTAGCGAGAACCACCCACCCTTGATATCTCATCACCCTTAATCTCTGGTCAGGTTCTTCATTCTCCACCATCTTCCAGGTGATGTCTGATCACCCTTGCCTGTCTTCAGCAAAAATCCTATTAAATTGGCTTAACAAGAATTCTCCTTACCCCTGATGTTTCCTTTCAGTAATTTTCCATCCACCCCCCTGCTCCTTGACAATAAATTTCCACTTGCCCATGCAGTATTTGGAATTGAGCCCAATATTTCTCCTCTGCTGAAAATTCCATTACAGTCATCCTTATGCTTATGGCAATGGTCCTGAATAAAGTTTGCCTTATCATCATTAACAAGTGTCACTGAATATTTTTTCTTTAACACTCCACAACTTTACCAACACATGGTGGGTCAATCTTTAATTTTAGTCACTGTAGCCAGTGTGCAGTTGTATCTCACTGTGACTTTAATTTGCATTTCCTTAATAACTAAAGACTTTGAGCTCTTTTTCTTGTGCTTAGTATTTATTCCCTTATAAACCGGTCAGATCATTCACACATTTTGATATAAATGTTGTAATGATTAGAAATGTGCTCTAGAGTAATATATTTTGAATTAAAAGCTGTGTTAGTCTATTCAGTCATACATTAAAAAGTATTTAATGAGAATCTACCATGTGTCATACACTTTTCTAGGTTTATTAATCAGCTGAGATTAAGAAAGATAAGATCTTTGCTCTTGTCTGAAGAGTTAATATTTTAATGGGGAGAGACAAAAAGTAAATTAGAAGCAAACAAGATAATTTTGATGGTATAGAAATGCTCCTTGAAGTGTTATCAACTAATAATAAAACATGCAAAACAACTTATATCCCTGAGGAGGAGGATAAAGGGGACTTAGGTAATTTACCTGATATGAGATTGACAGACTATAACAACATCAAGTTGGTAGTTGTGACGTTTAAAAATTCTTAGCCGTATAAAAAGTCAAATTTAAAACTGTACATGTACTTTGTTTAGGACTATATAAAACACCTGTGTTTATGGACAGAAACTAGAAGGACCCCCATTTGCTTTGTGGTGGAATTACGGGGGCTGAAGGGCTTTCGGTGTCGCTCCGGTTTTTGCTGTCTTACCTGTTACCTCGTTCGTAACAGCAGAAACCGGGACCACAGTTTTCTTCTAGGACTTTCCTTCGTGCAAGGCCTTACAGCTCAGAGACGCAAACACTACAGGATGTGACAGACTTAAAAATACACTGAGGTGTCTGCAATGTGACGTGAGGCAGAAAAGTGAGGGCGTGGAGTTTCACTCCACAGAACTTACGGATTTTAAGGCACGACGAGGCCGCTCCAGAGGCAGGCAGCAGAAAAGGCGAGCTGGCGCAGGAGGGGCGGGGCGAAGCCCCGCGCGGCGCGGAATGGTGACGTAAGAGAACTGACGTCATCTTCGTGCACCGCCGCTTCCGGCCCGCGTGAGTGTGGGTCTGGCGCCTGCAGCCGGCCCGGGGCTGGTGTTGCTGCGCTAGCCGCTGTGTGTGTTTCCCAAGTCGGCCTTACTCCGCCGGTACCATGGCCACCGACTCGTGGGCCCTGGCAGTGGACGAGCAGGAAGCGGCTGTCAAGTCGGTCAGTGGCTTCAGCTTCAGGCGGGGCGAGCGTAGTAGGAGGGCCCAAGCTGACACTGCTTGGGGTTTGGGGAGCTGTCTGGGTTGAGCAGACCCGGGGCCTGCACACCCCGAAGGTTTGCTGCGGGGAATCTCTTAGCCCTGATCTGCGGCTAAGGCAGAAGAGGCCAGTATGGAGCCTTTTCCTTTGATCTGAGCCAGTTAAAGGCTTTATCCTGTACTTGCTCTGTAAACTGTCTTTCCTACATTGCATCTCCTTCGCAGTGGGGATTGTAAGGAAAGGAACAGTGCTGATTCTCTTTTTCATCTGTTTTCTGAGTGATTCTATGTTACTCTTATTTTACCAATTTTTAGATGCCGACTTAACATTGTTGGCAGTTTGTATCACTTCGCAGAATAACGGATTCAGGTTTATATTTAGTGTTTCAATCTGTTGCAAACGTTGCGGGAGGCAGTACAAATTGTTTCACCGGTGTTTAAAGTGACATTTAATTTCATGCAATGGTTCTTTAACTAATGAAGATCCATTCAACGGGAAGGTAATTATAGTGTAAACTGTGACTCTCTGTTCTTACCTCTTTAAGGTATGTTGATTTGGTGGTAATGGAATATTGATTTTAAGAATATAGGGGTTCTTTGTGTTGCTTTTTGTAGTCTGAAGTCTTATGTAACCTTTTAATGCCTAAATTATAACTTTTCTCCAGTCACCATTTATTGCTTTGGAAGGATTATCAGTTTCTCAGCAGGTAGTTGAAATGGACCAAGTCCAGGGAAGTATAGGAAGAGCCTTTATGGTTTGGTTAACAAGGCTAACTGGTGGGAATTGTGAAAATGGTAAGAGTCATGTTAGAACTGAACTCTGAGTGGGAAGAGAATGTTTATGAGTAAGAAAGTCAGGGAAATTCCTTGTGAAGAAGTTTATATTTGTGCTGGATATTACAGTAACTAAGAGAGATGATGCGAAGCGCTGACTCATTTGGAAAGACTCTTATGCTGGGAAAGATTGAGGGCAGGAGGAGAAGGGGACGACAGAGGATGAGATGGTTGGATGGCATTACAGACTCGATGGACATGAGTTTGGGTGGACTCCGGGAGTTGGTGATGGACAGGGAGGCCTGGCGTGCTGTGGTTCATGGGGTCACAAAGAGTCGGACACGACTGAGCGACTGAACTGAACTGAAGAGAGATGAAGGTGAACAGCATTTTAGAACAGAATGTACTAAAGTGCTGGACTTGTACAGAGAACAGGAATCAGAATAATTTTTGCTGCAGCATAAGGCTATTGGGTTGTGGTAGGAGCAGTATTGAAAATAGAGAGTGTACTTTAGACCTTAAAGAATTTACAGAGGAGAGGCTTAATTTGAATGGTTTGGGCAATTTTAAGGATACTGACAAGACTAGATCTGAGGACTAGCAAGAACTATTGGACTACAGAGAACAGAATATATTAAGAGTGGTGGCTAAAGAAAAGATCAGTGTGGAAATTACTCTAATAGTACAGAGATAGAGGGCCTGCATTGAATGGTGAAAGTGTAGATGAAAGGATGGATTTAAGAGATAATTGTGGAGGTTTTAGATGGCTTCCATGGTGGCTTACTGGTAAAGAATCGGCCTGCCAATGCAGGAGATGGGGGTTTGATCCCTGGGTTGGGAAGATCTCCTGGAGAAGGAAATGGCAACCCACTCCAGTATTCTTGTTGGAAATCCCATGGACAGAGGAGCCTGGCAGGCTACAGTCAACTCTACAGTCTAGAGTTGAACATAACTTAGCAACTAAACAGCAACAACAAAAGATTTAGGAAAAAGAAGAGAGATAAAGCATAGATTACAGTTTTCAACCTGGATCCCACAAGGTGGCATTAATAAAGTGCTAATAACAGGTTTAGTGGAGTGGGAGGAACAGCAGATTTGATGTGTAGGGTGATGAGTACAGGTTTGCCAGTTCTGAATTTGAAATAAGGAGACAACTTGGTAAGTACCTGTGTTGCGAGTCACCAAGAGGTGTCCAAGTTCAGTGGTTTCTTCAGAGGACTCACAGGACTCTGCATGTAATTGTTTTTACAGCTATGATTTATTGCAATGAAAAGCAAAATTAGCAAAAGGAAAAGGCCATGTTGAAAAGTCCAGAGGGAACCAGTCTCAAGCTTACAACAATCCTCTCTCCTAGAGGAGTCAGAAGCTCCACTTTATTCCTACTTAATTCCTCTAGCCACAGTTAGTAACAATACATAAGAGGTGTTGTCAAAGAAGCTCCTTAGAGACTAAGTGCTCAGAGTTTTTACTGGGTGCCTGTCACATAGTCATTCTTTGCCTCGCAGGTACCAAAATTCCAGACTCCTGGAAGGAAAGCAGTTGTTATCATAAACCATCATATGTTTTTAGAAACATGGTTAGTGAACCCTTCAGCAGTTTTGGGAATGGTGGGAACCTTCTCATCATCCAGGCTCCCAGAAGCCTGCCAGGGTTCAGCTTTCCAAGCTGGCTTTCTGAAGGCTAGCAGTCAGACCTGCTGTGTTAACTCCTGTCTATAAAGTACCCATGAAGCATTTGGAGATTCGGCACTGGAGTTCAGGCAGAATCAGTTCAGGGGTGTAAAACTGACAGTTATCCACAAGTAAATAGAAGAATATTATAAAGGTTATCGTTTGTACTCTAGAGTTTACAACTAGTTTTCAGCATCAGGTATTCCCTAGAGACAGTTACTGAGAATTGGTTTCAAATCTTTTTTAACCTACAATCCTATGAATAATACAAATAGAGACCTAAACATACTCATATCTGGTTTTATCCATTCTGTTTCTTGAGTGGTTGGTGTAAATAAATGTTTTAAAACATTGCTTCCTAATGGTTGGGTAAGACCCCTTTTATTTTACCATTTAGACTTAAGTGCTTGATAAATGTGATTGACCAGTGAACAATTTGGGGGTTATGAGCCCCCAACCCACACTGCAGTTGAAAATCCCCAAATAACATTGCACCGTATATGTGGCCCCACATTCAACCAGCCATGGGTTGAATAATACTGTAGTATTTATCTTTGAATAAGTGAACCCTTGAAGTTCAAACCTGGTTTTAACAGTCAATTGTAACTCATGGTATTCTTTTATCAGGTTTCTCTGCTCTTAAGTGTTTCCTTTCATTCCCATTCAGATGAGTAATTTGCAGATTAAGGAAGAAAAAGTCAAACCAGAGACCAATGGTGAGTCACAAGTAACTACAATCTACATGTGTGCTTCTGCTTTGTACTCTCAGCTGCAGTGTGGAAAGCAGCTTTCACTAGCACCTGTGGCAGATGTCGGCACCAGATCTGAGAGCCAGTAAATTCAGTGTTGTCAGGCGAGTGGATTCTCCTCAGTTCTGTCTCATCTCAACAAAAATTTGAAGTGACGGACGTTAGAGCCCTTGGTGTGACATAGCTCTTGGGTCTTGGACAGACCGTGTTATAGATCTTAGACAGATCAGTGTTACAGCTCTATTTTATTTAGAAAATAGCAGGAAAATCCAGCCTCTAGGCGTGAGGGCATGCCTACCCAAAGATGCGAAGAGAAGAGTGGGGGAGCAGCGGCAGTGGCAGGCAGGGAGGGAGAGAGAGAGACCCCGGCCCTTTGGCTCCTCCTTTTATATGTTTTTTCCTCCCCTTGGGCCTGTCCTATGTAAATTGGGCTAGCCAGGAGTGCTGTTTCTTCTACCTGAGGTCCTCACTCAGGGCCTCAGACCTTCCTTTGTTCTATTTTTGCGGGCTTTCCCCTTTCTTGTCTTTTAGCCACCGCCATTCTGGACTCCTGTTTCCTATTCTTTTTTTTTTTTTTTTTTTAGTTGGAGGCTAATTACTTCACAACTGTTTCCTATTCTAAGTACCTAACAGTTTCATGACTGATAAGGATAGATTAGTTTTCCAGATTTAAAAAACAAAAAAATTAAAAAAAAAAAAAAAAAATTTACCTAGCTAGCTGTACTAAGTCTTTGTTGATAGTGTTGCTCAGATCTTCTGTGTCTTGACTGTTTTTTGTTTGTTTGCTTTTTGGTCTAGTTGTTTCAGTTGTTGAAAGAGAGGTATTAAAATTTCCAACTGTAATTGTGGACTAGTCTATTTCTCCCTTTAATTTCGTCAGTTTTGCCTCCTGTGTTTTACAGATCTGTTGCCAGGTACATTCACATTTATGTGTTCCTGATGAATGAATCCTCTTACTAGAAATATCCTTATTTGGGCTTCCCAGGTGGCTCAATGATAAAGAATCCACCTGCCAATGTAGGAGACCCAGGTTTGATCCCTGATCTGGGATGATTCCACATGCCGTGGAGCAACTAAGGCCGTGTGCCGTAACTGTCAAGCCTGGGACTCTCGAGCCCAGGAGCCGAAACTGCTGAGCCCACAGGCGCAGCTGCTGAAGCGTACGTGTCCGAGAAGCTGTGCTCTGCACGAAAGAAGCCACTGCAATGAGAGAAGCCCATGCACCACAATTAGAGAGTAGCCCTGGCTTGCTGATACTAGAGAAAAGCTGACACAGAAGCAAAGACCCAGCACAGTTCCCCCAAATAAATAAATATATAAATAAATAAAATTATTTTTTAAAATTAAAAAAAAACAAAACTATCCTCCTTTATCTCTGGTGATGATTTTGTTCTTGAAATCTGCATTACCTGAGCTAATCCAGCCTTCATATGCTTACTGGTTGCATCTCTTTCCATCCCCTGACTTTCAACTTATTTGTGTCTTTATATTGAAGTGCCTCTTGTAGGAGTATAATCTATAAAAATTTTGAATCATTATGTTGCATACCTGAAACTAATATTGTAAAATCAACTGTACCACAATTAAAAACAAAAAATAAAGTTTGCCTCTTATAAACAGCTACCAGTTGGATCTTGCTTTTTTTAATCCATTCTAATAATCACTGTCTTTTTTTTTTTCTCACTGTCATTTAATGGGAGTATTTTATCCATTTACATTTAAGGTAATTATTGATGTGGCTAGGTTTAGGTTGGCAATTTTACTATTTGTTTTCTGTTTGTCCCCTCATATTTTGTTTCTCTGCCTCTTTTCCTGCTTTCTTGTGGGTTAATTGAATGTCTTAGATTTACATTTTAATTTATTTATAGGCTTTTTAGCTTTATCTCTTTGCATCAGTTTATGAGTTTTATTAAAGTTTTTCTTCATATATTTTCTACTAGCTTTATTTCTAGATGCAGTATTTTATCTTTTAGTTGCTATTATAAATAGTATCTCTTCAGTAATACCTGTATTTATAAAAGCTACTGTTTTCTATTTATTTTGTACCTAGCTCTTTCATCTTTAATTGAGATAGTTTGTAGTCATTTTTAAGTTATACTCTTAGTCCTGCAAGTTTACAATCACATATTCTACAGAAAGTGATCATTTTACTTCTTTTAAATTTTTAATACCTTTATTTTCTTTCTTATGTCTCATTGTGTCTGCTAGCATAATGGTATATTTTAAATTAGGATAAGGAAGTCAGAGGTGACATCACTCTGAAGTCAACCAACATTTCTAGAAGTTTGAATTTTAAAAATCCATTAATCATAAAGAAACCCAACTATTTACATTTTGATCACTTAAATAAGCTCTGATATTTATATTGTCCCGCCTTTTGAATGGATTTGATATTTGCCTTTCTGATTATGATAACTCTTTTCTTGTGTAGGTGTTATCAAAACCAATGCCACTCCAGAGAAAACAGATGAAGAAGAGAAAGGTAACTAATCTTTGAAACCCTGTCACCTAGGACTTGCCTCTCTGGAGCCAGAGGCACTGTGAGTTATAAGATCGAGGAGATGAAGGGGACTCAGCCAAGGAGATTGAGAACAGTCAGTGAGATAGAACCAATAAAGGGTGGTGTCCTAGAGACCGGAATAAGGAAGTGTTTTAAAGGTAGGGAGTCCTGTATAGGTAATAAATTAACAGAACTGAAAATTGGCTATTCAGTTGACTTAGAATGTAGAAGTCATTGATGGGTTTGACAAGGGGCTGTTGAAGTCAAGTGGGGAGAGTAATGAAAAAGCCTCTAAGTGTGCGCTCTGGGGAGAATAGGAAGTGGACAGCATAGACAGTATAGAAGTGGACAGTCTAAGTATAGACAACCCTGTGAAGGAATGCTCCATGAAGGGAGTAGAGAATTAGGGTGGTAAGTGGATGGGCATGTAGGATAAAGGAGGAAGATTTATGATGAGGAATGGCAAAACATGTACACATGCTGGTAGGAGTGATCTAGTAAAGGGAGAGACAGAATGCAAGAGAGAAAGGTCACTGCTGGGAGAAATGTCCTTGTCCAGAAGACGGGATGGGACCAGGAGCATAACTGTCCATCCATAGTTAATAGCAGCGAAGGTAGAGAGAGGATGCCCACAGACACAGGTGGGTGTGTGGGTTGTCACCACAGCATGTGGAGGCACTTCTGATGGGGTTTCCTTCTCGGGGTCCTGAGAAAGTGGAGAGGTCAGAAACTGAAGAAGGGAGACGAGT
Organism: Muntiacus reevesi; assembly: GCF_963930625.1. Lineage (NCBI taxonomy): Eukaryota > Metazoa > Chordata > Mammalia > Artiodactyla > Cervidae > Muntiacus > Muntiacus reevesi. The sequence goes on along the minus strand of NC_089250.1, from coordinate 215,474,004 downwards.
GAATGAGTGGTGTATAGAAACATAAACACTGCCCAGAGACTCAGCCTACTTGCATCTAGGGATCAGGAGTTAAAGTGAGATTTTTGGTGTGATTGTGTTTTTCTCCCACCTTGCTGGGCTATCCAGGAGTGGGTGCAGATGTGGGGTTTGCCTGATGAGTATGAGGAAGATCTGTTGGTTTTTTCCTACAGAGGACAGAGCCGCCCAGTCCTTACTCAACAAGCTGATCAGAAGCAACCTTGTCGATAACACCAACCAAGTGGAAGTCCTACAGCGGGATCCCAGCTCCCCGCTCTACTCAGTAAAGTCCTTCGAGGAGCTTCGGCTGTGAGTACCTGTTCCTTTGAACAACTGATCCTTGCTAGTTCCTCTTTTGTAAGACTTAGTATCTCAGAGATCTTGTGGGAATTTTCCTCTCTGCTTTGTTTTAAAATCTTAATATATATTTACTTTCTTTGACTAGTTAATAATTCACATGATTCAAAAGTTTAAAAGTATGAAAAAGTGATGGTCTCCCTCCACCCTTGTCTCTTGGCAACCCAGTTTTCCTCCTTAGGGAATTTAAAATGCCACAGATTTATTCATCATAGCTGAAAGTCTTTTTTCTTTTATGCTCTTAGAACTTTCAATAAAATATTGGCTGACAGGTGATTTCTGGATGTCAGGAACATTTCTTATTAGGTAAGCCCTTTTGTTAGACTATAGGGTTTACAGTGTTAAGAAAAGTTTATCTACTTTTATAAAATCTGTCCAAAAAGCCTGTGCAGGATTCCCAGTAACTATAGTGAAAATCAGCCTTCAGTGTTACAGAATTTTTTCAAAAAATCTAGAACCCAGGATCAAGTCTTAAGTGTGTACATTTATGGCACTGTGCTGAGAATGACTTCTAAGATGTCCTTACTCTAAACGCGGAGAATTATATAACGTCATACCAAGTTTTCTGTTCCCTTCAGTAAGTTAGTAAAGAGGTATTTATGGGTCATTGGTTTATATACTTGACACAGCTGGGTGTTATGAGTAATACAAGATGTAACTACTGTTCCTGCTGCTTACCAGCACCCAAATCATAGACAGAATAACTGGTGAATAAAAAAGTGGTGGAATGAATGGATTCTTTGTCTTGCTCGTTGCCCACACATACACACTTAAAGTCAGAGAACTAACTAGAAACCAAATCAAGGTGTTAATGAAGCAATAGCTAAGATTTTTAAATAAAAAGTAAGATTTTTTAAATAAAAAATAAAAATAAGATTTTTAAAGTGTGGCCTTCCCCACCCCGCCCCCCCCCCCCCAGGAAATTATACTTTTCTATGTGTATTTTCTCTATGAAGGGCTTTTTTCAGTAAATTTGTCATCTCTGCTTCTCTTCATACATTCTGTCTGGCAGCTTGCCTTTCCTAGTATCAGTGGTCTTATTCAAAGGACTGGAGCTCTCAGGTCAACCAGTGATGAACTGGCCTCTGAAAAGGCAAGTTCTTTCTGATTTAATTGTTAGTAGCTGAACGAAACAAAGAATAAAACCTAGGCCACCTATATACTTGGTCTATTTTGTACTGAAAAGATAGGCAAAATAAAAGGGAAATAATGAGCCACTGAAAGTTCCTGGATCACTTGAGTCCTCTTTCAGTAGTAACTTTGTTCCTTGGCAACTAAATCAGAACCTGCCAACCCTCACAGCCTTTTCTTCCAAATGGAAGTACGCTAATTTTCAAAGTTCTTTGTGTCTGAGAACCACCAGAGGCCAGAAGAACTGCCTTTTAGAGACCCTGTGGAACTCTCAGGAAGGCTTAGAGAACATTCTTGCATTAGTTTGATGTTTCTTTAATAATAATCCGGTGTGATTTTTGTTAAACATCCTGTCAGTTTAGAAGTAGCAGAGAGCTTGTTACAAATGTGCTGTAAGAACAACTTTAATTGATATTTGTTGTGTAGCCACTTATGTAAGAAGTTGGTGCTTTTGACTAGACATAGTAAATCTGAGCAGCTGTAAAGTCCAGTATGATAACTGAACTTCCGTCATCTATTTACTAGAAACTGGCTGAATCCATGTTCTTACGTCTCAATTGTCCCAAGTCCTTGTGCAGCTGCCTTGTTTGGAAGGCCCATGGAACACAACACGGCTGTGGTTCCGTGGAGCACCTGCACTGAGAAATGTAAACCGAAGTCTCATTCTCGAAAGGGGCTTGTGTATCTTAGTGGTACAGTAAGGAGTGCTTGCTTTTAGATATCTTTCATAATTTATTTTATACTGTGAATTAATAGGAACCATTCTCACTGCATCCAGGCCAATCAAATTTGTGGGTCTACTGAAAGATGAATTTCTCTAAGAAAGGAAACTAGCCCAGATTTTATAAATTGCACAATAGTTTCAGATCAAGATTTAGTAGGGAAAGATGTTGGTTTTATTTTTAGTTAGTATTTTTTAAGGCACAGGAAAATATGTCTGACGGCCCAGAAAGTATCACTCTTTGCTAGATATAGGGAAAAATAAAATCTTAGGTCTTGAAAACAGTTGCGACAACTAGGAGCCATCCTCTCTCTCCCCGGCCTCCTAGGAAACCACAGCTTCTCCAGGGAGTCTATGCCATGGGCTTCAATCGGCCATCCAAGATACAAGAGAATGCATTACCCATGATGCTTGCTGAGCCGTGAGTATACAGACCCTGGTACACATCTCCAGGATGGGGTTTCGCATCTCCCACCAAGAGTGTAGTGTTCCTGAGCATAGGATGAGCCATTGGGAGCAACAGGCTTCTTCAGGGAAACAGCTTGGATAGGTAGCGAGAGAATCAGGTGCAATTCAACACATTTTCTGCCTTTTCCACTTAATAAAAACTGATAGAGAAAATCAGTGCTGTTTTAAACACTTTTAAAAATAATTTTGAAAATTTTGAGGCCTTCAAAAAAGTATCAGGAGCCATACCAGGAACATTGCTGTAACGCATCCTGCCGAGAAATAAAGCATCATTAATCTAGTTGACAATTGTAGTCCCCATGTAACCCTCTCCACTCACAGCCCCTCCCCGACCCAAGAGCGCATCACGGAAGTGGGTCATCATTTCTCATGGTTATTTATCCTTTTACTACATACCTATGTTTCCCTAAGGATCTAAAGAGTAGTTGGCCTATTTTTAAACCTTAGATAATGGTATCATACTTTACATAGCAACTTTTTTCATTCAACTATATTGTTTTTCTTTTTTAATGATGAAAATGCCACCTGTTCCCATGACACTGAATTACACGGAGTGAAATATGAAAGCTTCCTCTGAAGCATCTGACTTAGTATCTTACATCTTCCGAAGGTGGGAAAAGGGAGCACACAGAAGGAGCCGAGTCCTGAAGACACATCATGCAGTGAGATTTGCCCAGATCTTACTCTGCAGTCACAATTCCCATGGGCCTCTTGGGGTATAAAACTAGGGAACTGTAGCTGCACTAGAGTCTAGAATGAATATTTTTTAGTGTGAGCCCATCTAAAATAATCATCATTTCCCTTAATATTTAAGCAGGTTTTTTTTAAACAACATATAAAAAATTTATCATTGTGCTCAAGGCAGAAAACCTGAATGAGGGGGAAAATCCCTTTCCCTACCACCCAGAGAGAACATTTGGACCCTTGATTGTTTCTAACCAATGTTATCCTCATCTCTGTTCTTCCTGGGTTCAGCCCACAGAACCTGATTGCCCAGTCGCAGTCGGGTACTGGTAAAACGGCCGCCTTCGTCCTGGCCATGCTCAGCCGGGTGGAGCCAGCAGAGAGATACCCGCAGGTGAGGGGGTCCTGGGGGCCCTGGAAGGGCAGCGCCATCTGGGGGCGACGGTTGACAAGGGCATCCCTGGTGGAATCTGAATGCTTCTGATGCCTCAGACTTGCTCAGGCAAAGCCCAATGGCACAACAGGCCCTTCCATGGGTAGGATTCAAAGCAGCAGCCTTGAATGTGGCTTCTGACAGCATCTGCCAAGCCAGGCCTCCCTGCTGAAGGCTTCTGTCTACAGCTGACAGGCAGGCCTGGTTGATGAGGACGGGGCTCCCCACACTGTTCGGGTGGTAATGATACCAGTGTTCCTGTTGCTCTAGAACCTGTGGCCTGCCACTGCAAGGCTTTTCTAAACTCATCTCCTATGATCTGCCCGTTAGTGTCTGTGCCTCTCCCCGACGTATGAGCTGGCGCTTCAAACAGGAAAAGTGATTGAACAAATGGGCAAATTTCATCCAGAACTAAAGCTTGCTTACGCTGTTCGAGGCAATAAATGTGAGTATAAAGGGGCAAGACCCAGGCTGTGAGCTCAGGAAGCAGGTAGGGTGTTTGAATTTTGAAGATGAGGTGATGATATTCAACTTTCTGGTTCAGTCTGAACTTGGAGCCCAGCATGGATTTCAGCAAATTTATTTAAATACTTGCCCATTTCTTAATAATTCTCTCCACTCTTAAAATAAGATTTTAAGTTGTTAAAAAAAAAAATCCCTGCCTGAGTCATGGGGCTCTTAAAGTGTGGAGTGTTTCCCTGAGGGGGCAGGGTTTGAATTCAGCATCCAGAGTTCTGAAAGCTGCCTATGAGAGAGAGTAAGCAGGGAGGATGGTAGGTTGGATCAGATCCCTTTCTTCAGAGGTAAAACAGCTTTAGTAAGAGTGATCTACGAGCATGTACAGTTCTTACCAAATCAGAAATCCTTCCACCAATTCTTTTTTTCTGCAAAATTTAGAGAATGTAGTTAAAATAGGACAGGTAGAAAATTGGTAATGGGGAAATTATCAGAATATAAAACTACAAATCAAATAGAAAAAAGTAATCATTCTAATAGGAAAATGGACAAAAGAGGAGTGAACAGACCCCTCACAAAGAAGGAATTCAGATGGCTGGTCAATGGGAAAAGAAATATAGCTTCATTAGTCATCAGGGAAACGTCAGTTGAAACCACTATATGCCTCTCAGATGGTAGAAATGAGGGAGTATGACATACCAAGTGTTGGCCAAGATGTAGAACTAGGAAGCTCACGCGCTCCAGTGGGGAGTATACACAGGCACACTCACTCACTTCAGGAAGCAGCAGGTGTTACCTAGATGAAGAGGGACATCCCTTCAATTCAGCCGTTTATAATCGCCTCGAGCAGCAATTCTTAAACCTTTCGACTCTTACTCTTAAACATTATTGAGGGCCCTAAGTGCTTATTTTGAAGGAATATGAAGAAAATCTAGCCTTTCTTAAAATTTCAGATACTGCTTTTAGGATGCCATACCAAAACCCAACAAGTAGTAATTACGTAAAAGATAATTGCCATGTGATATTTGAAATCATATTAATGACCTCTTCATACTGTTACATTAAAATTCCTTGTTCTCCCTTGCACTTTGAATGCATCTTTTGTGCAATAGTAATTTTCTAACATTATACCTTGGTCATTTGGAAAATACCAAATGTCTTACTGAGTTATGCTGAGAATGTTGACATGTTTCATTATACAGAATTTTAAACAGCATTTAAAATGCATTAATATCACCACCAAACAACTCAGAGGAGTTTACATACAGAGAAACTCTCAAGTTTACAGCATCACTACAAGTTTTCCAAAGTTCTGATGTTCTCTTACACTTTAAATGTTATCATGACAGCAAATAACAGTCGATTGTTTTCGCTGAAAAGTCAGGCTCTCATTGTTCATATTCAAGAAAGTGTATATCAGATTCCCTAGTTAATTTTCTATAGTTTGTCAGTCAACAAACAAAAATGGCTTGTACAGTTCACACACAAATGATCACACAAGGACATTTCCTGGAGAAAACCATCATGTTTCAGCATGCAGCAGTAGCACTTTAACCAGAAATTATTAGGCTAGGTGTATTTGTATGTGTTTGATGTCTCAAACTGACAGGTGCAACTAAGTGTAGTATACTGGAACCTTGTGGCAACATGGATCTTCTCTAGATTGTTTATAATAACAAGGGACTTCACTGTGTGTCAGGGGTTAATATATTACTATATATTATATATTAAATATAGTAATAACCACTTAATGTACTGGTTTTTTTTTTTTTAATTCAATGTAGACTGATCAGCAGTGTGCAGTGAAAATCACAGTGTGTTGAAGATTTCATTTAAAACTCTTCCAATGGAGTTGATGTATTCCTAACCAGAGTCCCCTCCTCAAATTTTAAATTTTGTTTTTAAAATTTAAGTTAAAAACATTCATGTGTTTCAAAATTGAAAAGGGTGTATGGTAGAAACTTTTCTGTCTCCTATACCCTTCAACCATTTGGTTCTCCTTCCTAGAGCACCCATGGAGAAGGAAGTGGCAACCCACTCCAGTATTCTTGCCTGGAGAATCCCATGGACAGAGGAGCCGGGCGGGCTACAGTCTGTGGGGTCGCAAAGAGTCGGACACGACTGAGTGACTAAGCATAGCCCAGCACAGAGCACCCAGTACTAAACAGTCCCTCATGTGTCCTACCAGAGATGGCCTGTGTGGCTGCTGACAAGCGATACTTATGTGTGTGCATATATGATGTGTGCATTCACACACGTACACGTACAACATGTATTCTTTTTTGCCCCTATTGGCATGTAGGTTGCTCTGCAACCTCTTTTTCACATTTAATAATGTATTTTGGAGATTACTGCATATCAGTTCCTAAAGAGCTTTATACTTTTATTGGTGTCATCCATTGGGTGCATCATATTTTGCTTAATTAGTTATGTTTTGATGCATGTATATCCTTGTATATATGTTATTTCACACAAACTCGTATGCACACAGGATTGATTCCTAATAGTGGAAGTTCTGATCAAAGGCTACAGGCATTAGTAAATTTTTTTTAATGTTCTAAGTTGCTTTTTTGGGGGAGGAGGGGTTCAGCGGGCAACAGTTGACATATGGCATGCAGGTTCTTACTTCCCCAGCCAGGGTCTTGAACCTCTTCCCCCTGTAGTGAAAGCATGGGGTCTTAACAACTGGACCACCGGGGAAGTCCCATGCATTAGTAATTGTATTGATGGATAAAGCAGTTTCAACTGCTACCAGCTGTAGTTGGAGAGTAATGTGCTGTTGTGTTTTTTTTTCCTAGTAGAATTTGTATTTAGGAAAACCATCTACACAATTAGAATGTCTAAGAAGGCAAAAAATCACTGGGCCAGAATCCTGGGACTCAAAACTACCAATTTATAAGGATATCAGTGAAGCATGAGTGAAGGGATGGTATAAAAAGAATAAGAGTAATGCTAAAGAAAAAGAGCTGGGTGATGGGAAATTACAGGAGGAAGTAGGTAAAGGAAACTAACATGCATGGAAGATTCACTGTACAATTTATTCCCAACCACGGTACAGTGAGACAGGTGTCATGGCCGTTTTATAGCAGAAGGACCCAAAAGTTTTAGATAGAAATGCCCACAGAACACATCTTGTCTCCACAGTGGAAAGAGGTCAGAAAATCAGTGAGCACATTGTCATTGGCACCCCGGGGACCGTTCTGGACTGGTGCTCCAAGCTCAAGTTCATCGACCCCAAGAAGATCAAGGTGTTTGTTCTCGACGAGGCTGACGTGATGATAGCCACTCAGGGCCACCAAGATCAGAGCATCCGTATCCAGAGGTAGGCCCTCAAGTCAGGAGGGACTTCTCGGGTCCCAACCTGCAGTTCCTGCTCCTGTTACCTCACACTCCCCTTCTTGCCCCTGCCAGGCTCTTCGCAACTTTCAGGGGCATTTGTTTGATGGGCCATTTCTGTGTCAGCACTGAGTGCACCCCCTGCCCGGGTTAAGAAGGGAGACTCAGAGACTCTTGGTCACCCGTCCCTGCCCCCCGTCTGCTCCCCCTTCCTCCCCAAAGCTGCTCCCCGCTGCCCCTTCCTGGGGATGCAGGTCATCAGGCCTGTGGAGGCTGTGCCCTGGTCCTTCCAGAGAAAGCCTGGGTCAGGGTCATGCCGGACACCTGGGCCTCCCCTTGCAGGATGCTGCCCAGGAACTGCCAGATGCTGCTTTTCTCTGCCACCTTTGAAGACTCTGTCTGGAAATTTGCCCAGAAAGTGGTCCCCGACCCGAACATCATCAAACTGAAGCGTGAGGAGGAGACACTGGACACCATCAAGCAGTATTATGTCCTGTGCAACAGCAGAGACGAGAAGTTCCAGGCCTTGTGTAATATCTACGGGGCCATCACCATTGCTCAAGCCATGATCTTCTGCCATGTGAGCAGCAGCAGCAGCAGGAGGCGGTGTCCCGTGGGGGTGGGGGCCCCCAGAGGACGTGGCCCCGCTGCTCCCACTCAGCCAGCTGCTCTTGGTGCTGGGGACCGTGTTAACTGCCTGTGGCTGGAAAGGAGATAAATCAGTCCCAGGACATAGTCTCTCAGGTTGTAATGAGTTGTAAGGGGAAGACTGAAGAGCTAAACCTTCTCCGATCCCTACTTCTTAGAGATTACTTGGGGGGGAAAAATTCCAAATAACTTCCAAGTAAATAATTTTGAAGTATTAAGAATGTAATTATTTCAGAATGCAGACCTTTGGCTCAAACCACAATAACACTGAGATCATTGATGTAATTTATCCCCCCAAAATCATGTGGCTAAAAAATATTCCGAAACTTTAAGCCATCTTGCTGACTGAACTCAGTAGAGCGTTCATGTGTGTTAACAGCAAAAAAAAAGCCACTTTTCTGCAGGTGTCTTCATTTTTTTTTTTTTACAGGCGTCTTCATTTAAAACACTTCTTTTCACTCCAGACCCGCAAAACAGCTAGCTGGCTGGCCGCAGAGCTCTCGAAAGAAGGCCACCAGGTGGCCCTGCTGAGTGGGGAGATGGTGGTGGAGCAGAGGGCTGCGGTGATTGAGCGCTTCCGGGAGGGCAAAGAGAAGGTTCTGGTCACCACCAACGTGTGCGCCCGCGGTGAGCGGAGACTGGGTCTTGGCCCGCCAGGCTCGGGGCGGCAGGGAGATCTTCGTGTGTGGGAGGCTGCGGTGGTTTGTGGGAGATGCTGTTTTGTGGGCGAGCCTGTGGGGCTCCCCCAGCAGAGGAGACCGTCCACAGAAGCCGTGAGTGCTGGCTGGTGGCCGAGGACGGCGCCTGCTCTTCTTGGCCCCAGTGCGGTGTCAGCTGCTTCTCCAGATCCTCGGATCCAGCAGGGGCTCTCTGGCTGATGCCGGAATTTGGCCAGCACCGGGACGGCCCCGTCCTCTCCCTCGGGTTCTGCCACCTGCTCGTGTCCCAACCCCAGAGCTGGCCTGTCCCAGACCCTGCCTTCCGCCTGAGCTGGGTGAGGGTGGGCCTGACCGGGCAGCGGCGATTTCCGTCTCCCGTGCTCACTTGTGTCCAACTCTCCCGCACGCAGGGATCGACGTGGAACAGGTGTCTGTCGTCATCAACTTTGACCTCCCCGTGGACAAGGACGGGAACCCGGACAACGAGACCTACCTGCACCGGATCGGGCGCACCGGCCGCTTTGGCAAGCGGGGCCTGGCCGTGAATATGGTGGACAGCAAGCACAGCATGAACATCCTGAATAGAATCCAGGAGCATTTCAGTGAGTCCCGGGAGGGCCCTGTCCCTCTCCCGGCCCTCGGCTTCCCCAGGACAGGATGGTCTCCGTGCACCCGGAGCGCTCGGCCGGGCCGCCACCTCGGAGGCACAGGGAGGCCTGCGGCGGGGGGCGGGCCCGTCCCAGGGAGCCCCTGCCCTGCCTGCGTGCCCTGCGATCTGTGCGGGGCTCTCTCTGAACCCGCCTTTCTCTTCCCTCAGATAAGAAAATAGAAAGACTGGACACGGACGACTTGGACGAGATTGAGAAAATAGCCAACTGAGAAGCCCCTACAGTCTCTGTGCCGCCCCCGCCCCGGACACGAGTGCTTCCATGGCGCACCCTGACTGTTCCCGCGAGGATGACAGCACGAGTAGACAAACTGCCTACCTCATCTGAAATTACGTTTGGACTTGACAAAAATTGTGCAAATGATGGGGGAAGGTAGAAAAAAAAAATTGTTTACACAACTTTTGAAGATTAGGCGTGAATACACAGAAATTTACCTTTTGGAAATTCTGTTTGTTTTTTGGCCAGTGTTTTCCCCATCATAACCATAGTCCAGATGTTGTGGCTGGCTGTTTGCTGAGGAGTCTCAGTGGCAGCCCAGCCTGTTGTCTCCTTGGTGTTCAGGGCAGCCTCCAGCCTTTATAGAAGCCTGACAGAGTTGAGGTGAAAAGTGAACAGCGAGAGACCAAGTAGGTTAGGTTGTGAGCCAGTTGTCATGCTTGGGGTGTGGTGTGAGGCAGCAGAGGAGACCTGTAAGCTGCTGCTTTGAACTTGGGTTGGGACTGCTCCTTTGAGTGTTTTAAACCCCTTCTGTGTGATGGCTACAGCAGGAAGGGATTTGCTAAGCATGACCCAAAATGCGAACCTGGCATCTTTGGTGTATACAAGTCTGTTGCAGACCGTGGCCTGTTCTCAGCAGGTGCGATCTGTGTAGAATTGCACATCTGATAACGGTGGATCCCTTGCCTGTACTTGAACAGTCCTTTGGAGGAACCATCATGGAGAATTAGTGGTAGTCCTAGCTTGCCACACAGCCTGACCTTTCAGCATCTTTTTTACACCCCTAATATCACCATGACCTCTTAGCAGCTCCAAGCAAATAAAAGGTAATCTGTTTGGAGAAACAGTGAACACTGTGTTTCAAGTTGCTAATGGCCAGGCTTAAGGCAGCTCCAGAAGTGACCAGCAATAGTCACAAATGCTTGCTTTGCAGAAAGCAAGTTTGTTTGCTTAAATCGGAGCTGGGGAATGGTTTCAGAAATTCGCCATCTTGATTATAAAGGAATTCCGAGTGTCTGCATCCATGGTGCTTGGGACACAAACAGGAGCAACTAAGAGACACAGTGGACTCAGCCATTTATCTCTCCAAGGCCTCTGCTCCATCCTCACTCGGCATCGCGTGCGTAAGTCAGAGTAAAGAATAGGAATGGACACCTCCTCATACCCAACCAAAGCTGTTGGTGCCCAGAGTGACGGAGCAAAGATGACATGAAACTGAGGTGCAAGAGCATATGAAACCCCAGCCCAGAGGAGTCCTCTCCAGCTCTCTGACAGAAGGGCCACTTTGTCTAGAATCAGGCCTGTAAGAGAGATTTTCCATGATGAGAACTATTTGAATCCCAGGCCTTTCTTATAGGCATTTCTGTGTTTTAGGGCCAGATTTGTCTCCTGGAAAGGGAAAGGGCCAATGCCAGCCTCCAGGTGGTTTCTTTAATCTGACCTTACAGATGCTGCAAAGAGAGCCACAGACCACCAGTCTTGCCATGTTCCCCTATAGGCACTTGACTGTGTTGAGTCTGTGTACTTCCAGCCAACTTTGAGCCACCTTGGGAGACTTGTTAAGAGAAGAAATTTTACACAAGGTCCTGCAGACCAACCCTGAAATAACTTAAAGGCAATAATTAAAGGAGTACAGACTCCTTCTGAGGCTGCAGGCTGAGCATACCCCACCTCCTCACAACACAGATGACCTGAGTAGCCCCAAATCTGAGCAGGAAATGGGAAGGGATGTGCTTCAGACTCTCCAACAATAGGAATACATGGGTATCTGAGAGAAATCTAGGTCAACAGTTCCTTATCTGGGGGTTTGGACCCCTAAGAACTCACTGGATGGGTTCCATGGAGTTTATGCTGTATTTTGCTTAAATGTGTTTTCTTGGAGAAAAACTCTCAAAAGAGTATGTGTCTTTTTAAAAGGTAAGACTCACTTTATGGATGGCTCTAGATGGTGCCCCCAGTGTCACTGCCATCCATACTCATTCCTGCTAGTGCCTGGGTTCAGGGGGGTAATGGGCCACAGCTGCCTCTGTGACCTTGTGCCATTTTGAGACACCAATGATGTAAAAACGTATTAAGCCCTTAATGAGCTTCAGCCCCCAGGGTGTCTTTTGCTGTTTTTAGTAAGTTCCTATGTATTAAATGATAAACTGTGCCCTAGAACAGAGAAACTTGCTTGAAAAAGATTCTGGCCCAGTGGAAAATTCTGGATATGAAAAAAAAAAAAAAAAATTCTGGATATGTTCATTATCCATAAACAATAGATTTTACTGATTTTTTGGAGTGTTCGTTGACTGGTTTGCATAAGAACTAATGAATTGTTAATATAATCTTTTTTTAATGTATTTTTTTAATGTATTCTTTATTGATGCCTAATGGAACTAATTATGACATGTCCATGTTACTAAGACATCATTTCTGAGTACAAAAACCAGCAGCTGGTGATGGTGAAGATTTATGTATTATTCCATAGATTAGTCATCACCTGATAGTACTATCCCATTTCAGAGTTGACACTGCTCCAACATGAGCAGCTGGGATGTCTCCACAGGCCACGAGCCCTACTCAGTTGCCAGAGGGCTCCTTACCATCCTGTTTTTCTTGCTGGTAAGCCAGAGGCTGCTGGCTAATTGGAAAGAAGGCCGATGCCAGCAACACCTACTTACTGTTGTTATTCCAAAAACAAATTTGTGGCTCTTAAAATTTAGGCACACTAGGCAGAAATAATTTTGGGGAGAAACCCAAAGGGAAGGTTTGGAAAGAACAGATGACATCAGAGTTGAGTCACAAACGAATGACTCATGAATTCATGCCTGTCACCTTCGCCAGGAGGGACTGGCCCATCTTCTTCACCAAAACCCTCAAGCTATTGTAGATTTCAGGGACTCTCTTCAGGTTTCTCTTGATCCTGAACACAGATAAAAGGTTCTCAGGAACCCCCCCCCCCCCCGCACTTTATCTAACTTTGCTTTTCCGCTTGAGAATAAATGTTCCTTATTCTGTTGACTGACTCAGGTTGCAGCATTTTCTAAAAATGACACAGTGGAGAGGGAACCTGAAGGGCTGATGCTAGAAGGCTCCAATACCCAGAAGAGCTGTTCTGCCACTAGTATTCAGCAGAGCAAGGGGCTTTTCCTTAGCCCTAATTGTAAAGTGGAGAACAGGAGCAGGTGGAGAAAAATATTATATGAAGCCTGAGAGTGGTGGTTGTCTGGGATGTCAGCTGCTCAGATGAGACACTCACAGTCTCTGCTTTATCCATATCTCATAGGCAGAGGTGCTTGGGTGGCAGATCTTTTATGCAGCCCTACAGCCAGCTTCTTCCAGAGGAAGAAGGGGGGGGGGGGGATACTATTTAAATGGAACTCTCCTGGAAGTACTAGTACACATTTTGTGAGTCTTTACAACTGTCATATCCTCATCCATAGGCCTCCTGTATTGTTGGAATTCTTCAATTGGAGAAATGCAAAATAGTCTTAACTTAGCTTAGACCCTGGTCTAGATCACCAGATGTAGACATCTGGTCTACACTGGTCCCTAACAGTGTTCTGCTTCTACTTGGATTTTCCTCCAGTTCATCTGTCACACAGCAGCCAGGGTAATGTTTGTAACGTTTGAGTCTGATTATCCCACTCTCCTTAAGTCCTCCAACCCTTACTTTCCATTTTCCTTAAGTGCAAACTGGGTAACATGTTTTGTGTGTGTGTGTGTATATATCCCTAATACTTTATGTATTAGGCATTCCTCACTTCCTTTACTTTCCCCCTTGTACTCGACGCCAATTCCATCCTCACCGAAATTTCCTTTTGTGCTGGGATACGCCTTGGTGAAGTTAGTGATCTTGTGCATTTCCCTCTCCAATTTCTCATTTTGAGGCCATTATTTCCTCCCCTAGCCAGCCCACTTTGAAGCAAGAAAAAAAATTCAAAGGAACTGTCAGCACTTATGGATGAAGCTAAGAATGTTTCACCTCCAGGATTCTAGCTAAGATGGGCATGTGGAAAGAGTGAGTAACTCAGGTTGCAGGCACTCAGGGAACAGAGTGGAAGATCAGAGGATAATTCTTCATGCCACCCCAGGGCGTCACCTGCAGCCAACCTCCAGTTCAAAAGTGCTGAAAGCCCCTCACCCTCGACAGAGCACAGGAGAGCTGGGCACCCGTGTAGGGAGAGGAGCCTGGGCGGAGAACCTCTCCCCTCTGCCAGGTGACCAGGTGCACCAACTGCTGTGGTTACCCCTCTGCTTCGAACTCTTCTCCCAGTTCTTCCCTCCTTCGGTCTCACTCCTGCAAGTCCTTCCTCTTTCAATAGCAAAACCACTTCTTCAGTGTCCCTCAGTGCCCTGTACTGATCTCTAGGGTGCCCTGTACTGGTGTCTGTACTTCCCGACTGACATTACTGTCAGGCAACATTACACATAAGGACTTGCCTCGTGGTCCAGTGGTTAAGAATCTGCCTGGCAATGCAGGGAACACAAGTTTGATCCCTGCTCTGGGAAGATCCCACCTGGTGCAGAGCAACTAAGCAGATACACCACAAGTACTGAAGACCGCATGCCCTAGGGCATGTGCTTCACAAGAGAAGCCACTGCAATAAGAAGCCCACGCATTGCAACTAGAGTAGCCTCGCTGGGCACAACTAGAGAAAGCCTGCACAAAGCAACGAAGACCCAGAGCAGTTAAAACTAAAGTAACTCATTAAAAAAATAAAGGTCTTCACAGAGGCCTTCCCTGGTGGTCCAGTGGCTAAGACTCCACTCTGCCAATGCAAGGGGCCCAGGTTTGGTCCCTGGTCAGGGAACTAGATCCCAAATGCCACAATTAAAGAGTTCGCAGCAACCAAAGATCCTGCATACTGCAACTAAAAGATTTCAATGAAGACTGAAGATCCTGTGTGCTGCAACTGAAAACTGTCAAATAATTAAAAAAAAAAGTCTACACAGGGACGTCTTTGGCGGTCCAGTGGTTAACACCCCCCGCTCTGGGATAGGAAGTGCACATTTGATCCCGGGCAGGGGAGCTAAGATCCAACATGCCACCAAAAAAAAAAAACAAAAAACATAAAGCAGGAGCAATATGGTAACAAATTCAGTAAAGACTTTCCTAAAAAAAAAAAAAAAAAAAAAATTCTACAGATTATTTACTCCTGACAACAGATGTATTAGGATTCCTATTCTACAGATCAGGACATAGGCACAGAGGTTAAGTCTCATGCCCTATAACACACAGGTCAGAAGTAGCAGGACAGACTCACCCCTGGGCAGTCTGGCTCCAGGACCCGCATCCTTAGCCACTAGGCTGCACCTGCTGCATAAACAAATACGCACATGTTTGGGACTCCTTGTTTAGCATCCCTGTTCCCTTGAGATGAAGCTGAGTAAGGCTGGGAGGTGGGTAAAATCAGCCATCACTGAACTTCTAGCTGTCAGCAGGCATGTTGCTGCTGCTAGTGTGTGTTAATAGTGGAATATTTTTTACATATTTTCTTTTAAAAAATTATCCCCTATCACTTTTTCATACAATTTTTAAAAACCTGTTTGATATTTATAAATTAGTCATCAGACCTTTGTAGGAAAAATACAAACTTGGTCTGGCTCCTGCCACTATTCCTATTTTCTGAATCTTACAGCATTCCACTTCCCCTTCCCCACCAGTACAGGCATCACAAGGAGAAGGGACAGTAACTCCAAGAGCAGAGCCGCCATCCTATAGTGCCTGACACACAGTCAGACCATGGTGCTTTCTCCTAATAAACAACGTAGCCTCAAAGCAGTAACTCCACTAATGGTGAGGATGCTGGGTGTTAGACCAGCTACTTGGGAAGACAATATGCACATAATGTGTACATGCCCTTAACCACTTGTTTTGATGAGTGGTTAAGAACTGAGAAAACATTCTTAGCCCTCCAGTTTTTAAAGTAAATTTACTACTACCTGTATTTTTTTATTGGAGAAGGCAATGGCACCCCACTCCAGTATTCCTGCCTGGAAAATCCCACGGGCGGAGGAGCCTGGTAGGCTGCAGTCCATGGGGTTGCTAGGAGTCAGACACGACTGAGCGACTTCACTTTCACTTTTCACTTTCATGCATTGGAGAAGGAAATGGCAACCCACACCAATATTCTTGCCTGGAGAATCCCAGGAACGGGAGAGCCTGGTGGGCTACTGTCTATGGGGTCACACAGAGTTGAACATGACTGAAGTGACTTAGCAGGAGCAGCAGTAGTATTTTTTATATTTTATTTTCTCATTATACTGTTTTATTTTTAATTAACATATACACAGGTTGTAATGCACAAATATTAGGTGTATGATTGTTCTGAGTATTGACAACTGTATACATGTTTCAGTTCAGTCGCTCAGTTGTGTCCGACTTTGCGACCCCATGAATCGCAGCACGCCAGGCCTCCCTGTCCATTACCAACTCCCGGAGTTTACCCAAACGCATGCCCATCGAGTCGGTGATGCCATCCAGCCATCTCATCCTCTGTTGTCCCCTTCTCCTCCTGCCCCCAATCCCTCCCAGCATCAGGGTCTTTTCCAATGAGTCAACTCTTCGCATCAGGTGCCCAAAGTATTCAAGCTTCAGCTTGAGCATCAGTCCTTCCAATGAACACCCAGGACTGATCTCCTTTAGGATGGACTGATTGGATCTCCTTGCAGTCCAAGGGACTCTCAAGAGTCTTCTCCAACACCACAATTCAAAAGCATCAATTTTTCAGCACTCAGCATTCTTCACAGTCCAACTCTCACATCCGTACATGACCACTGGAAAAACCAGAGCCTTGACTAGACGGACCTTTGTTGGCAAAGTAATGTCTCTGCTTTTTAATATGCTATCTAGGTTGGTCATAACTTTCCTTCCAAGGAGTAATAGTCTTTTAATTTCATGGCTGCAATCACCATCTGCAGTGATTTTGGAGCCCCAAAAAATAAAGTCAGGCACCGCTTCCACTGTCTCCCCATCTATTTCCCATAAAGTGATGGGACCAGATGCCATGATCTTAGTTTTCTGAATGTTGAGCTTTAAGCCAACTTTTTCATTCTCCTCTTTCACTTTCAAGAGGCTTTTTAGTTCCTCTTCACTTTCTGCCTTAAGGGTGGTGTCATCTGCATATCTGAGGTTATTGATACTTCTCCTGTTTAACCACCAATTAAGATCAAAACATAATTAAAAATTTTTTTTTCATTGTTATCTAATGGGGGTGCAGCTGCTAACAAAATCAGTACTCACAAATGGTAGATAGAAAAGGTGCTTTTAATCAGAATGCCAGCAATCTGGGGAGATAGTGGATTCAGTTTCCCCAAAAAACCATCTCCGAAGACTCTGCGTGGCAATGAAATTTTTACAGGGAAGTGGTAGCAGTCATTCACTGAGACGGGGGGTTAAGTTGTTGCCATTCCCCACAGTGTGCAGGCTCCTCAGCTTCTCTTTCTAAAAATACAAGAATCTTGTGGTTCCAGCTACTTTTATCAGGCAAGGATTCTTTTGCATTTCTTTTCTTTTCTAAAAGTTATTCATCTGGTTGTGCCGGGTCTTAGTTGTAGTATGTGGGATCTAGCTCCCTGACCACAGAAATTGCTCTCCCACATTGGAAAAGTGGTTTTAACCACTGGCCCGCCAGGGAAGCCTCCTCAACTTTTCTTCTTCTAGCTGTAATCCTGTTCACACACTGATCACACAGTATTACTGAAGGGGAAGCTAGGGAAGAGATCTGGTCATCAGTTACTTACTTATTCCTCACTTCTACTTCTCTGATCTATAGAAAGAACCAACAAGTTAGGCAAGGTACCGTTTGATTATAAGATTTCAAAGGTGTGCTTGGCCTGGAGATGAGTAGAGCCTGGGGGTGCCTGGTTTAAATGTTAAAGTATAGCTGTACTAAAGTGACAAGAGAAGAGGCTTCCTGCTGCGGCTGGCTTCCTGCAAAGAGCTGCTTACACTGAATCTCATATAAATGGATTATACATTTATGCATCTTGTGTCTGGCATCTTTCTTTCAACATAATGTCTGTAAGATTCTTCTGTTTCATCATGTGTATCAGTAGTCTGTTCCTTTTTATTGCTGAGATGTATTCTATTTAATAAATATACTGAAATTTATTTATCCATCATCCTGTGATGAACATTTGAGTTGTTTTCAACTTGGGATTATTATGAGTAAATCTCCAATGAACATCTGTGTGCAAGTCTTTATGTTTCATTTCTCTTGGATAGTA
Organism: Muntiacus reevesi; assembly: GCF_963930625.1. Classification (NCBI taxonomy): domain Eukaryota; kingdom Metazoa; phylum Chordata; class Mammalia; order Artiodactyla; family Cervidae; genus Muntiacus; species Muntiacus reevesi. The sequence goes on along the minus strand of NC_089250.1, from coordinate 215,455,995 downwards.
ACCAGGAGTAGAACTGCTGGATCACAGAGAAAGCATAGATTTAACTTCTTGAGACACTGCAGGACAGTTATGTGAAACCACTGCACCATTTTATATTCTCTGGAGGAGCTTGTGAGAGCTCCAGGTGCTCCTGACAGCCTCCTTGCTTGACCAGCATTTAGTCAGGCTCCTTTCTCCTAAGCCCATCTGTGCACGTCTTTGTAAGATTCAGTTTTAGCGAGAACCACCCACCCTTGATATCTCATCACCCTTAATCTCTGGTCAGGTTCTTCATTCTCCACCATCTTCCAGGTGATGTCTGATCACCCTTGCCTGTCTTCAGCAAAAATCCTATTAAATTGGCTTAACAAGAATTCTCCTTACCCCTGATGTTTCCTTTCAGTAATTTTCCATCCACCCCCCTGCTCCTTGACAATAAATTTCCACTTGCCCATGCAGTATTTGGAATTGAGCCCAATATTTCTCCTCTGCTGAAAATTCCATTACAGTCATCCTTATGCTTATGGCAATGGTCCTGAATAAAGTTTGCCTTATCATCATTAACAAGTGTCACTGAATATTTTTTCTTTAACACTCCACAACTTTACCAACACATGGTGGGTCAATCTTTAATTTTAGTCACTGTAGCCAGTGTGCAGTTGTATCTCACTGTGACTTTAATTTGCATTTCCTTAATAACTAAAGACTTTGAGCTCTTTTTCTTGTGCTTAGTATTTATTCCCTTATAAACCGGTCAGATCATTCACACATTTTGATATAAATGTTGCAATGATTAGAAATGTGCTCTAGAGTAATATATTTTGAATTAAAAGCTGTGTTAGTCTATTCAGTCATACATTAAAAAGTATTTAATGAGAATCTACCATGTGTCATACACTTTTCTAGGTTTATTAATCAGCTGAGATTAAGAAAGATAAGATCTTTGCTCTTGTCTGAAGAGTTAATATTTTAATGGGGAGAGACAAAAAGTAAATTAGAAGCAAACAAGATAATTTTGATGGTATAGAAATGCTCCTTGAAGTGTTATCAACTAATAATAAAACATGCAAAACAACTTATATCCCTGAGGAGGAGGATAAAGGGGACTTAGGTAATTTACCTGATATGAGATTGACAGACTATAACAACATCAAGTTGGTAGTTGTGACGTTTAAAAATTCTTAGCCGTATAAAAAGTCAAATTTAAAACTGTACATGTACTTTGTTTAGGACTATATAAAACACCTGTGTTTATGGACAGAAACTAGAAGGACCCCCATTTGCTTTGTGGTGGAATTACGGGGGCTGAAGGGCTTTCGGTGTCGCTCCGGTTTTTGCTGTCTTACCTGTTACCTCGTTCGTAACAGCAGAAACCGGGACCACAGTTTTCTTCTAGGACTTTCCTTCGTGCAAGGCCTTACAGCTCAGAGACGCAAACACTACAGGATGTGACAGACTTAAAAATACACTGAGGTGTCTGCAATGTGACGTGAGGCAGAAAAGTGAGGGCGTGGAGTTTCACTCCACAGAACTTACGGATTTTAAGGCACGACGAGGCCGCTCCAGAGGCAGGCAGCAGAAAAGGCGAGCTGGCGCAGGAGGGGCGGGGCGAAGCCCCGCGCGGCGCGGAATGGTGACGTAAGAGAACTGACGTCATCTTCGTGCACCGCCGCTTCCGGCCCGCGTGAGTGTGGGTCTGGCGCCTGCAGCCGGCCCGGGGCTGGTGTTGCTGCGCTAGCCGCTGTGTGTGTTTCCCAAGTCGGCCTTACTCCGCCGGTACCATGGCCACCGACTCGTGGGCCCTGGCAGTGGACGAGCAGGAAGCGGCTGTCAAGTCGGTCAGTGGCTTCAGCTTCAGGCGGGGCGAGCGTAGTAGGAGGGCCCAAGCTGACACTGCTTGGGGTTTGGGGAGCTGTCTGGGTTGAGCAGACCCGGGGCCTGCACACCCCGAAGGTTTGCTGCGGGGAATCTCTTAGCCCTGATCTGCGGCTAAGGCAGAAGAGGCCAGTATGGAGCCTTTTCCTTTGATCTGAGCCAGTTAAAGGCTTTATCCTGTACTTGCTCTGTAAACTGTCTTTCCTACATTGCATCTCCTTCGCAGTGGGGATTGTAAGGAAAGGAACAGTGCTGATTCTCTTTTTCATCTGTTTTCTGAGTGATTCTATGTTACTCTTATTTTACCAATTTTTAGATGCCGACTTAACATTGTTGGCAGTTTGTATCACTTCGCAGAATAACGGATTCAGGTTTATATTTAGTGTTTCAATCTGTTGCAAACGTTGCGGGAGGCAGTACAAATTGTTTCACCGGTGTTTAAAGTGACATTTAATTTCATGCAATGGTTCTTTAACTAATGAAGATCCATTCAACGGGAAGGTAATTATAGTGTAAACTGTGACTCTCTGTTCTTACCTCTTTAAGGTATGTTGATTTGGTGGTAATGGAATATTGATTTTAAGAATATAGGGGTTCTTTGTGTTGCTTTTTGTAGTCTGAAGTCTTATGTAACCTTTTAATGCCTAAATTATAACTTTTCTCCAGTCACCATTTATTGCTTTGGAAGGATTATCAGTTTCTCAGCAGGTAGTTGAAATGGACCAAGTCCAGGGAAGTATAGGAAGAGCCTTTATGGTTTGGTTAACAAGGCTAACTGGTGGGAATTGTGAAAATGGTAAGAGTCATGTTAGAACTGAACTCTGAGTGGGAAGAGAATGTTTATGAGTAAGAAAGTCAGGGAAATTCCTTGTGAAGAAGTTTATATTTGTGCTGGATATTACAGTAACTAAGAGAGATGATGCGAAGCGCTGACTCATTTGGAAAGACTCTTATGCTGGGAAAGATTGAGGGCAGGAGGAGAAGGGGACGACAGAGGATGAGATGGTTGGATGGCATTACAGACTCGATGGACATGAGTTTGGGTGGACTCCGGGAGTTGGTGATGGACAGGGAGGCCTGGCGTGCTGTGGTTCATGGGGTCACAAAGAGTCGGACACGACTGAGCGACTGAACTGAACTCAAGAGAGATGAAGGTGAACAGCATTTTAGAACAGAATGTACTAAAGTGCTGGACTTGTACAGAGAACAGGAATCAGAATAATTTTTGCTGCAGCATAAGGCTATTGGGTTGTGGTAGGAGCAGTATTGAAAATAGAGAGTGTACTTTAGACCTTAACAAAGAATTTACAGAGGAGAGGCTTAATTTGAATGGTTTGGGCAATTTTAAGGATACTGACAAGACTAGATCTGAGGACTAGCAAGAACTATTGGACTACAGAGAACAGAATATATTAAGAGTGGTGGCTAAAGAAAAGATCAGTGTGGAAATTACTCTAATAGTACAGAGATAGAGGGCCTGCATTGAATGGTGAAAGTGTAGATGAAAGGATGGATTTAAGAGATAATTGTGGAGGTTTTAGATGGCTTCCATGGTGACTTACTGGTAAAGAATCGGCCTGCCAATGCAGGAGATGGGGGTTTGATCCCTGGGTTGGGAAGATCTCCTGGAGAAGGAAATGGCAACCCACTCCAGTATTCTTGTTGGAAATCCCATGGACAGAGGAGCCTGGCAGGCTACAGTCAACTCTACAGTCTAGAGTTGAACATAACTTAGCAACTAAACAGCAACAACAAAAGATTTAGGAAAAAGAAGAGAGATAAAGCATAGATTACAGTTTTCAACCTGGATCCCACAAGGTGGCATTAATAAAGTGCTAATAACAGGTTTAGTGGAGTGGGAGGAACAGCAGATTTGATGTGTAGGGTGATGAGTACAGGTTTGCCAGTTCTGAATTTGAAATAAGGAGACAACTTGGTAAGTACCTGTGTTGCGAGTCACCAAGAGGTGTCCAAGTTCAGTGGTTTCTTCAGAGGACTCACAGGACTCTGCATGTAATTGTTTTTACAGCTATGATTTATTGCAATGAAAAGCAAAATTAGCAAAAGGAAAAGGCCATGTTGAAAAGTCCAGAGGGAACCAGTCTCAAGCTTACAACAATCCTCTCTCCTAGAGGAGTCAGAAGTTCCACTTTATTCCTACTTAATTCCTCTAGCCACAGTTAGTAACAATACATAAGAGGTGTTGTCAAAGAAACTCCTTAGAGACTAAGTGCTCAGAGTTTTTACTGGGTGCCTGTCACATAGTCATTCTTTGCCTCGCAGGTACCAAAATTCCAGACTCCTGGAAGGAAAGCAGTTGTTATCATAAACCATCATATGTTTTTAGAAACATGGTTAGTGAACCCTTCAGCAGTTTTGGGAATGGTGGGAACCTTCTCATCATCCAGGCTCCCAGAAGCCTGCCAGGGTTCAGCTTTCCAAGCTGGCTTTCTGAAGGCTAGCAGTCAGACCTGCTGTGTTAACTCCTGTCTATAAAGTACCCATGAAGCATTTGGAGATTCGGCACTGGAGTTCAGGCAGAATCAGTTCAGGGGTGTAAAACTGACAGTTATCCACAAGTAAATAGAAGAATATTATAAAGGTTATCGTTTGTACTCTAGAGTTTACAACTAGTTTTCAGCATCAGGTATTCCCTAGAGACAGTTACTGAGAATTGGCTTCAAATCTTTTTTAACCTACAATCCTATGAATAATACAAATAGAGACCTAAACATACTCATATCTGGTTTTATCCATTCTGTTTCTTGAGTGGTTGGTGTAAATAAATGTTTTAAAACATTGCTTCCTAATGGTTGGGTAAGACCCCTTTTATTTTACCATTTAGACTTAAGTGCTTGATAAATGTGATTGACCAGTGAACAATTTGGGGGTTATGAGCCCCCAACCCACACTGCAGTTGAAAATCCCCAAATAACATTGCACCGTATATGTGGCCCCACATTCAACCAGCCATGGGTTGAGTAATACTGTAGTATTTATCTTTGAATAAGTGAACCCTTGAAGTTCAAACCTGGTTTTAACAGTCAATTGTAACTCATGGTATTCTTTTATCAGGTTTCTCTGCTCTTAAGTGTTTCCTTTCATTCCCATTCAGATGAGTAATTTGCAGATTAAGGAAGAAAAAGTCAAACCAGAGACCAATGGTGAGTCACAAGTAACTACAATCTACATGTGTGCTTCTGCTTTGTACTCTCAGCTGCAGTGTGGAAAGCAGCTTTCACTAGCACCTGTGGCAGATGTCGGCACCAGATCTGAGAGCCAGTAAATTCAGTGTTGTCAGGCGAGTGGATTCTCCTCGGTTCTGTCTCATCTCAACAAAAATTTGAAGTGACGGACGTTAGAGCCCTTGGTGTGACATAGCTCTTGGGTCTTGGACAGACCGTGTTATAGATCTTAGACAGATCAGTGTTACAGCTCTATTTTATTTAGAAAATAGCAGGAAAATCCAGCCTCTAGGCGTGAGGGCATGCCTACCCAAAGATGCGAAGAGAAGAGTGGGGGAGCAGCGGCAGTGGCAGGCAGGGAGGGAGAGAGAGAGACCCCGGCCCTTTGGCTCCTCCTTTTATATGTTTTTTCCTCCCCTTGGGCCTGTCCTATGTAAATTGGGCTAGCCAGGAGTGCTGTTTCTTCTACCTGAGGTCCTCACTCAGGGCCTCAGACCTTCCTTTGTTCTATTTTTGCGGGCTTTCCCCTTTCTTGTCTTTTAGCCACCGCCATTCTGGACTCCTGTTTCCTATTCTTTTTTTTTTTTTTTTTTTTTTTTTTAGTTGGAGGCTAATTACTTCACAACTGTTTCCTATTCTAAGTACCTAACAGTTTCATGACTGATAAGGATAGATTAGTTTTCCAGATTTAAAAAACAAAAAAATTAAAAAAAAAAAAAAAAAATTTACCTAGCTAGCTGTACTAAGTCTTTGTTGATAGTGTTGCTCAGATCTTCTGTGTCTTGACTGTTTTTTGTTTGTTTGCTTTTTGGTCTAGTTGTTTCAGTTGTTGAAAGAGAGGTATTAAAATTTCCAACTGTAATTGTGGACTAGTCTATTTCTCCCTTTAATTTCGTCAGTTTTGCCTCCTGTGTTTTACAGATCTGTTGCCAGGTACATTCACATTTATGTGTTCCTGATGAATGAATCCTCTTACTAGAAATATCCTTATTTGGGCTTCCCAGGTGGCTCAATGATAAAGAATCCACCTGCCAATGTAGGAGACCCAGGTTTGATCCCTGATCTGGGATGATTCCACATGCCGTGGAGCAACTAAGGCCGTGTGCCGTAACTGTCAAGCCTGGGACTCTCGAGCCCAGGAGCCGAAACTGCTGAGCCCACAGGCGCAGCTGCTGAAGCGTACGTGTCCGAGAAGCTGTGCTCTGCACGAAAGAAGCCACTGCAATGAGAGAAGCCCATGCACCACAATTAGAGAGTAGCCCTGGCTTGCTGATACTAGAGAAAAGCTGACACAGAAGCAAAGACCCAGCACAGTTCCCCCAAATAAATAAATATATAAATAAATAAAATTATTTTTTAAAATTAAAAAAAAACAAAACTATCCTCCTTTATCTCTGGTGATGATTTTGTTCTTGAAATCTGCATTACCTGAGCTAATCCAGCCTTCATATGCTTACTGGTTGCATCTCTTTCCATCCCCTGACTTTCAACTTATTTGTGTCTTTATATTGAAGTGCCTCTTGTAGGAGTATAATCTATAAAAATTTTGAATCATTATGTTGCATACCTGAAACTAATATTGTAAAATCAACTGTACCACAATTAAAAACAAAAAATAAAGTTTGCCTCTTATAAACAGCTACCAGTTGGATCTTGCTTTTTTTAATCCATTCTAATAATCACTGTCTTTTTTTTTTTCTCACTGTCATTTAATGGGAGTATTTTATCCATTTACATTTAAGGTAATTATTGATGTGGCTAGGTTTAGGTTGGCAATTTTACTATTTGTTTTCTGTTTGTCCCCTCATATTTTGTTTCTCTGCCTCTTTTCCTGCTTTCTTGTGGGTTAATTGAATGTCTTAGATTTACATTTTAATTTATTTATAGGCTTTTTAGCTTTATCTCTTTGCATCAGTTTATGAGTTTTATTAAAGTTTTTCTTCATATATTTTCTACTAGCTTTATTTCTAGATGCAGTATTTTATCTTTTAGTTGCTATTATAAATAGTATCTCTTCAGTAATACCTGTATTTATAAAAGCTACTGTTTTCTATTTATTTTGTACCTAGCTCTTTCATCTTTAATTGAGATAGTTTGTAGTCATTTTTAAGTTATACTCTTAGTCCTGCAAGTTTACAATCACATATTCTACAGAAAGTGATCATTTTACTTCTTTTAAATTTTTAATACCTTTATTTTCTTTCTTATGTCTCATTGTGTCTGCTAGCATAATGGTATATTTTAAATTAGGATAAGGAAGTCAGAGGTGACATCACTCTGAAGTCAACCAACATTTCTAGAAGTTTGAATTTTAAAAATCCATTAATCATAAAGAAACCCAACTATTTACATTTTGATCACTTAAATAAGGTCTGATATTTATATTGTCCCGCCTTTTGAATGGATTTGATATTTGCCTTTCTGATTATGATAACTCTTTTCTTGTGTAGGTGTTATCAAAACCAATGCCACTCCAGAGAAAACAGATGAAGAAGAGAAAGGTAACTAATCTTTGAAACCCTGTCACCTAGGACTTGCCTCTCTGGAGCCAGAGGCACTGTGAGTTATAAGATCGAGGAGATGAAGGGGACTCAGCCAAGGAGATTGAGAACAGTCAGTGAGATAGAACCAATAAAGGGTGGTGTCCTAGAGACCGGAATAAGGAAGTGTTTTAAAGGTAGGGAGTCCTGTATAGGTAATAAATTAACAGAACTGAAAATTGGCTATTCAGTTGACTTAGAATGTAGAAGTCATTGATGGGTTTGACAAGGGGCTGTTGAAGTCAAGTGGGGAGAGTAATGAAAAAGCCTCTAAGTGTGCGCTCTGGGGAGAATAGGAAGTGGACAGCATAGACAGTATAGAAGTGGACAGTCTAAGTATAGACAACCCTGTGAAGGAATGCTCCATGAAGGGAGTAGAGAATTAGGGTGGTAAGTGGATGGGCATGTAGGATAAAGGAGGAAGATTTATGATGAGGAATGGCAAAACATGTACACATGCTGGTAGGAGTGATCTAGTAAAGGGAGAGACAGAATGCAAGAGAGAAAGGTCACTGCTGGGAGAAATGTCCTTGTCCAGAAGACGGGATGGGACCAGGAGCATAACTGTCCATCCATAGTTAATAGCAGCGAAGGTAGAGAGAGGATGCCCACAGACACAGGTGGGTGTGTGGGTTGTCACCACAGCATGTGGAGGCACTTCTGATGGGGTTTCCTTCTCGGGGTCCTGAGAAAGTGGAGAGGTCAGAAACTGAAGAAGGGAGACGAGTGAATGAGTGGTGTATAGAAACATAAACACTGCCCAGAGACTCAGCCTACTTGCATCTAGGGATCAGGAGTTAAAGTGAGATTTTTGGTGTGATTGTGTTTTTCTCCCACCTTGCTGGGCTATCCAGGAGTGGGTGCAGATGTGGGGTTTGCCTGATGAGTATGAGGAAGATCTGTTGGTTTTTTCCTACAGAGGACAGAGCCGCCCAGTCCTTACTCAACAAGCTGATCAGAAGCAACCTTGTCGATAACACCAACCAAGTGGAAGTCCTACAGCGGGATCCCAGCTCCCCGCTCTACTCAGTAAAGTCCTTCGAGGAGCTTCGGCTGTGAGTACCTGTTCCTTTGAACAACTGATCCTTGCTAGTTCCTCTTTTGTAAGACTTAGTATCTCAGAGATCTTGTGGGAATTTTCCTCTCTGCTTTGTTTTAAAATCTTAATATATATTTACTTTCTTTGACTAGTTAATAATTCACATGATTCAAAAGTTTAAAAGTATGAAAAAGTGATGGTCTCCCTCCACCCTTGTCTCTTGGCAACCCAGTTTTCCTCCTTAGGGAATTTAAAATGCCACAGATTTATTCATCATAGCTGAAAGTCTTTTTTCTTTTATGCTCTTAGAACTTTCAATAAAATATTGGCTGACAGGTGATTTCTGGATGTCAGGAACATTTCTTATTAGGTAAGCCCTTTTGTTAGACTATAGGGTTTACAGTGTTAAGAAAAGTTTATCTACTTTTATAAAATCTGTCCAAAAAGCCTGTGCAGGATTCCCAGTAACTATAGTGAAAATCAGCCTTCAGTGTTACAGAATTTTTTCAAAAAATCTAGAACCCAGGATCAAGTCTTAAGTGTGTACATTTATGGCACTGTGCTGAGAATGACTTCTAAGATGTCCTTACTCTAAACGCGGAGAATTATATAACGTCATACCAAGTTTTCTGTTCCCTTCAGTAAGTTAGTAAAGAGGTATTTATGGGTCATTGGTTTATATACTTGACACAGCTGGGTGTTATGAGTAATACAAGATGTAACTACTGTTCCTGCTGCTTACCAGCACCCAAATCATAGACAGAATAACTGGTGAATAAAAAAGTGGTGGAATGAATGGATTCTTTGTCTTGCTCGTTGCCCACACATACACACTTAAAGTCAGAGAACTAACTAGAAACCAAATCAAGGTGTTAATGAAGCAATAGCTAAGATTTTTAAATAAAAAGTAAGATTTTTTAAATAAAAAATAAAAATAAGATTTTTAAAGTGTGGCCTTCCCCACCCCGCCCCCCCCCCCAGGAAATTATACTTTTCTATGTGTATTTTCTCTATGAAGGGCTTTTTTCAGTAAATTTGTCATCTCTGCTTCTCTTCATACATTCTGTCTGGCAGCTTGCCTTTCCTAGTATCAGTGGTCTTATTCAAAGGACTGGAGCTCTCAGGTCAACCAGTGATGAACTGGCCTCTGAAAAGGCAAGTTCTTTCTGATTTAATTGTTAGTAGCTGAACGAAACAAAGAATAAAACCTAGGCCACCTATATACTTGGTCTATTTTGTACTGAAAAGATAGGCAAAATAAAAGGGAAATAATGAGCCACTGAAAGTTCCTGGATCACTTGAGTCCTCTTTCAGTAGTAACTTTGTTCCTTGGCAACTAAATCAGAACCTGCCAACCCTCACAGCCTTTTCTTCCAAATGGAAGTACGCTAATTTTCAAAGTTCTTTGTGTCTGAGAACCACCAGAGGCCAGAAGAACTCCCTTTTAGAGACCCTGTGGAACTCTCAGGAAGGCTTAGAGAACATTCTTGCATTAGTTTGATGTTTCTTTAATAATAATCCGGTGTGATTTTTGTTAAACATCCTGTCAGTTTAGAAGTAGCAGAGAGCTTGTTACAAATGTGCTGTAAGAACAACTTTAATTGATATTTGTTGTGTAGCCACTTATGTAAGAAGTTGGTGCTTTTGACTAGACATAGTAAATCTGAGCAGCTGTAAAGTCCAGTATGATAACTGAACTTCCGTCATCTATTTACTAGAAACTGGCTGAATCCATGTTCTTACGTCTCAATTGTCCCAAGTCCTTGTGCAGCTGCCTTGTTTGGAAGGCCCATGGAACACAACACGGCTGTGGTTCCGTGGAGCACCTGCACTGAGAAATGTAAACCGAAGTCTCATTCTCGAAAGGGGCTTGTGTATCTTAGTGGTACAGTAAGGAGTGCTTGCTTTTAGATATCTTTCATAATTTATTTTATACTGTGAATTAATAGGAACCATTCTCACTGCATCCAGGCCAATCAAATTTGTGGGTCTACTGAAAGATGAATTTCTCTAAGAAAGGAAACTAGCCCAGATTTTATAAATTGCACAATAGTTTCAGATCAAGATTTAGTAGGGAAAGATGTTGGTTTTATTTTTAGTTAGTATTTTTTAAGGCACAGGAAAATATGTCTGACGGCCCAGAAAGTATCACTCTTTGCTAGATATAGGGAAAAATAAAATCTTAGGTCTTGAAAACAGTTGCGACAACTAGGAACCATCCTCTCTCTCCCCGGACTCCTAGGAAACCACAGCTTCTCCAGGGAGTCTATGCCATGGGCTTCAATCGGCCATCCAAGATACAAGAGAATGCATTACCCATGATGCTTGCTGAGCCGTGAGTATACAGACCCTGGTACACATCTCCAGGATGGGGTTTCGCATCTCCCACCAAGAGTGTAGTGTTCCTGAGCATAGGATGAGCCATTGGGAGCAACAGGCTTCTTCAGGGAAACAGCTTGGATAGGTGGCGAGAGAATCAGGTGCAATTCAACACATTTTCTGCCTTTTCCACTTAATAAAAACTGATAGAGAAAATCAGTGCTGTTTTAAACACTTTTAAAAATAATTTTGAAAATTTTGAGGCCTTCAAAAAAGTATCAGGAGCCATACCAGGAACATTGCTGTAACGCATCCTGCCGAGAAATAAAGCATCATTAATCTAGTTGACAATTGTAGTCCCCATGTAACCCTCTCCACTCACAGCCCCTCCCCGACCCAAGAGCGCATCACGGAAGTGGGTCATCATTTCTCATGGTTATTTATCCTTTTACTACATACCTATGTTTCCCTAAGGATCTAAAGAGTAGTTGGCCTATTTTTAAACCTTAGATAATGGTATCATACTTTACATAGCAACTTTTTTCATTCAACTATATTGTTTTTCTTTTTTAATGATGAAAATGCCACCTGTTCCCATGACACTGAATTACACGGAGTGAAATATGAAAGCTTCCTCTGAAGCACCTGACTTAGTATCTTACATCTTCCGAAGGTGGGAAAAGGGAGCACACAGAAGGAGCCGAGTCCTGAAGACACATCATGCAGTGAGATTTGCCCAGATCTTACTCTGCAGTCACAATTCCCATGGGCCTCTTGGGGTATAAAACTAGGGAACTGTAGCTGCACTAGAGTCTAGAATGAATATTTTTTAGTGTGAGCCCATCTAAAATAATCATCATTTCCCTTAATATTTAAGCAGGTTTTTTTTAAACAACATATAAAAAATTTATCATTGTGCTCAAGGCAGAAAACCTGAATGAGGGGGAAAATCCCTTTCCCTACCACCCAGAGAGAACATTTGGACACTTGATTGTTTCTAACCAATGTTATCCTCATCTCTGTTCTTCCTGGGTTCAGCCCACAGAACCTGATTGCCCAGTCGCAGTCGGGTACTGGTAAAACGGCCGCCTTCGTCCTGGCCATGCTCAGCCGGGTGGAGCCAGCAGAGAGATACCCGCAGGTGAGGGGGTCCTGGGGGCCCTGGAAGGGCAGCGCCATCTGGGGGCGACGGTTGACAAGGGCATCCCTGGTGGAATCTGAATGCTTCTGATGCCTCAGACTTGCTCAGGCAAAGCCCAATGGCACAACAGGCCCTTCCATGGGTAGGATTCAAAGCAGCAGCCTTGAATGTGGCTTCTGACAGCATCTGCCAAGCCAGGCCTCCCTGCTGAAGGCTTCTGTCTACAGCTGACAGGCAGGCCTGGTTGATGAGGACGGGGCTCCCCACACTGTTCGGGTGGTAATGATACCAGTGTTCCTGTTGCTCTAGAACCTGTGGCCTGCCACTGCAAGGCTTTTCTAAACTCATCTCCTATGATCTGCCCGTTAGTGTCTGTGCCTCTCCCCGACGTATGAGCTGGCGCTTCAAACAGGAAAAGTGATTGAACAAATGGGCAAATTTCATCCAGAACTAAAGCTTGCTTACGCTGTTCGAGGCAATAAATGTGAGTATAAAGGGGCAAGACCCAGGCTGTGAGCTCAGGAAGCAGGTAGGGTGTTTGAATTTTGAAGATGAGGTGATGATATTCAACTTTCTGGTTCAGTCTGAACTTGGAGCCCAGCATGGATTTCAGCAAATTTATTTAAATACTTGCCCATTTCTTAATAATTCTCTCCACTCTTAAAATAAGATTTTAAGTTGTTAAAAAAAAAAATCCCTGCCTGAGTCATGGGGCTCTTAAAGTGTGGAGTGTTTCCCTGAGGGGGCAGGGTTTGAATTCAGCATCCAGAGTTCTGAAAGCTGCCTATGAGAGAGAGTAAGCAGGGAGGATGGTAGGTTGGATCAGATCCCTTTCTTCAGAGGTAAAACAGCTTTAGTAAGAGTGATCTACGAGCATGTACAGTTCTTGCCAAATCAGAAATCCTTCCACCAATTCTTTTTTTCTGCAAAATTTAGAGAATGTAGTTAAAATAGGACAGGTAGAAAATTGGTAATGGGGAAATTATCAGAATATAAAACTACAAATCAAATAGAAAAAAGTAATCATTCTAATAGGAAAATGGACAAAAGAGGAGTGAACAGACCCCTCACAAAGAAGGAATTCAGATGGCTGGTCAATGGGAAAAGAAATATAGCTTCATTAGTGATCAGGGAAACGTCAGTTGAAACCACTATATGCCTCTCAGATGGTAGAAATGAGGGAGTATGACATACCAAGTGTTGGCCAAGATGTAGAACTAGGAAGCTCACGCGCTCCAGTGGGGAGTATACACAGGCACACTCACTCACTTCAGGAAGCAGCAGGTGTTACCTAGATGAAGAGGGACATCCCTTCAATTCAGCCGCTTATAATCGCCTCGAGCAGCAATTCTTAAACCTTTCGACTCTTACTCTTAAACATTATTGAGGGCCCTAAGTGCTTATTTTGAAGGAATATGAAGAAAATCTAGCCTTTCTTAAAATTTCAGATACTGCTTTTAGGATGCCATACCAAAACCCAACAAGTAGTAATTACGTAAAAGATAATTGCCATGTGATATTTGAAATCATATTAATGACCTCTTCATACTGTTACATTAAAATTCCTTGTTCTCCCTTGCACTTTGAATGCATCTTTTGTGCAATAGTAATTTTCTAACATTATACCTTGGTCATTTGGAAAATACCAAATGTCTTACTGAGTTATGCTGAGAATGTTGACATGTTTCATTATACAGAATTTTAAACAGCATTTAAAATGCATTAATATCACCACCAAACAACTCAGAGGAGCTTACATACAGAGAAACTCTCAAGTTTACAGCATCACTACAAGTTTTCCAAAGTTCTGATGTTCTCTTACACTTTAAATGTTATCATGACAGCAAATAACAGTCGATTGTTTTCGCTGAAAAGTCAGGCTCTCATTGTTCATATTCAAGAAAGTGTATATCAGATTCCCTAGTTAATTTTCTATAGTTTGTCAGTCAACAAACAAAAATGGCTTGTACAGTTCACACACAAATGATCACACAAGGACATTTCCTGGAGAAAACCATCATGTTTCAGCATGCAGCAGTAGCACTTTAACCAGAAATTATTAGGCTAGGTGTATTTGTATGTGTTTGATGTCTCAAACTGACAGGTGCAACTAAGTGTAGTATACTGGAACCTTGTGGCAACATGGATCTTCTCTAGATTGTTTATAATAACAAGGGACTTCACTGTGTGTCAGGGGTTAATATATTACTATATATTATATATTAAATATAGTAATAACCACTTAATGTACTGGTTTTTTTTTTTTAATTCAATGTAGACTGATCAGCAGTGTGCAGTGAAAATCACAGTGTGTTGAAGATTTCATTTAAAACTCTTCCAATGGAGTTGATGTATTCCTAACCAGAGTCCCCTCCTCAAATTTTAAATTTTGTTTTTAAAATTTAAGTTAAAAACATTCATGTGTTTCAAAATTGAAAAGGGTGTATGGTAGAAACTTTTCTGTCTCCTATACCCTTCAACCATTTGGTTCTCCTTCCTAGAGCACCCATGGAGAAGGAAGTGGCAACCCACTCCAGTATTCTTGCCTGGAGAATCCCATGGACAGAGGAGCCGGGCGGGCTACAGTCTGTGGGGTCGCAAAGAGTCGGACACGACTGAGTGACTAAGCATAGCCCAGCACAGAGCACCCAGTACTAAACAGTCCCTCATGTGTCCTACCAGAGATGGCCTGTGTGGCTGCTGACAAGCGATACTTATGTGTGTGCATATATGATGTGTGCATTCACACACGTACACGTACAACATGTATTCTTTTTTGCCCCTATTGGCATGTAGGTTGCTCTGCAACCTCTTTTTCACATTTAATAATGTATTTTGGAGATTACTGCATATCAGTTCCTAAAGAGCTTTATACTTTTATTGGTGTCATCCATTGGGTGCATCATATTTTGCTTAATTAGTTATGTTTTGATGCATGTATATCCTTGTATATATGTTATTTCACACAAACTCGTATGCACACAGGATTGATTCCTAATAGTGGAAGTTCTGATCAAAGGCTACAGGCATTAGTAAATTTTTTTTAATGTTCTAAGTTGCTTTTTTGGGGGAGGAGGGGTTCAGCGGGCAACAGTTGACATATGGCATGCAGGTTCTTACTTCCCCAGCCAGGGTCTTGAACCTCTTCCCCCTGTAGTGAAAGCATGGGGTCTTAACAACTGGACCACCGGGGAAGTCCCATGCATTAGTAATTGTATTGATGGATAAAGCAGTTTCAACTGCTACCAGCTGTAGTTGGAGAGTAATGTGCTGTTGTGTTTTTTTTTCCTAGTAGAATTTGTATTTAGGAAAACCATCTACACAATTAGAATGTCTAAGAAGGCAAAAAATCACTGGGCCAGAATCCTGGGACTCAAAACTACCAATTTATAAGGATATCAGTGAAGCATGAGTGAAGGGATGGTATAAAAAGAATAAGAGTAATGCTAAAGAAAAAGAGCTGGGTGATGGGAAATTACAGGAGGAAGTAGGTAAAGGAAACTAACATGCATGGAAGATTCACTGTACAATTTATTCCCAACCACGGTACAGTGAGACAGGTGTCATGGCCGTTTTATAGCAGAAGGACCCAAAAGTTTTAGATAGAAATGCCCGCAGAACACATCTTGTCTCCACAGTGGAAAGAGGTCAGAAAATCAGTGAGCACATTGTCATTGGCACCCCGGGGACCGTTCTGGACTGGTGCTCCAAGCTCAAGTTCATCGACCCCAAGAAGATCAAGGTGTTTGTTCTCGACGAGGCTGACGTGATGATAGCCACTCAGGGCCACCAAGATCAGAGCATCCGTATCCAGAGGTAGGCCCTCAAGTCAGGAGGGACTTCTCGGGTCCCAACCTGCAGTTCCTGCTCCTGTTACCTCACACTCCCCTTCTTGCCCCTGCCAGGCTCTTCGCAACTTTCAGGGGCATTTGTTTGATGGGCCATTTCTGTGTCAGCACTGAGTGCACCCCCTGCCCGGGTTAAGAAGGGAGACTCAGAGACTCTTGGTCACCCGTCCCTGCCCCCCGTCTGCTCCCCCTTCCTCCCCAAAGCTGCTCCCCGCTGCCCCTTCCTGGGGATGCAGGTCATCAGGCCTGTGGAGGCTGTGCCCTGGTCCTTCCAGAGAAAGCCTGGGTCAGGGTCATGCCGGACACCTGGGCCTCCCCTTGCAGGATGCTGCCCAGGAACTGCCAGATGCTGCTTTTCTCTGCCACCTTTGAAGACTCTGTCTGGAAATTTGCCCAGAAAGTGGTCCCCGACCCGAACATCATCAAACTGAAGCGTGAGGAGGAGACACTGGACACCATCAAGCAGTATTATGTCCTGTGCAACAGCAGAGACGAGAAGTTCCAGGCCTTGTGTAATATCTACGGGGCCATCACCATTGCTCAAGCCATGATCTTCTGCCATGTGAGCAGCAGCAGCAGCAGGAGGCGGTGTCCCGTGGGGGTGGGGGCCCCCAGAGGACGTGGCCCCGCTGCTCCCACTCAGCCAGCTGCTCTTGGTGCTGGGGACCGTGTTAACTGCCTGTGGCTGGAAAGGAGATAAATCAGTCCCAGGACATAGTCTCTCAGGTTGTAATGAGTTGTAAGGGGAAGACTGAAGAGCTAAACCTTCTCCGATCCCTACTTCTTAGAGATTACTTGGGGGGAAAAAATTCCAAATAACTTCCAAGTTAATAATTTTGAAGTATTAACGTAGATTATTTCAGAATGAAGACCTTTGGCTCAAACCACAATAATACTGAGATCATTGATGTAATTTATCCCCCCAAAATCATGTGGCTAAAAAATATTCCAAAACTTTAAGCCCATCTTGCTGACTGAACTCAGTAGAGTGTTCATGTGTGTTAACAGCAAAAAAAGCCACTTTTCTGCAGGTGTCTTCATTTAAAACACTTCTTTTCACTCCAGACCCGCAAAACAGCTAGCTGGCTGGCCGCAGAGCTCTCGAAAGAAGGCCACCAGGTGGCCCTGCTGAGTGGGGAGATGGTGGTGGAGCAGAGGGCTGCGGTGATTGAGCGCTTCCGGGAGGGCAAAGAGAAGGTTCTGGTCACCACCAACGTGTGCGCCCGCGGTGAGCGGAGACTGGGTCCTGGCCCGCCAGGCTCGGGGCGGCAGGGAGATCTTCGTGTGTGGGAGGCTGCGGTGGTTTGTGGGAGATGCTGTTTTGTGGGCGAGCCTGTGGGGCTCCCCCAGCAGAGGAGACCGTCCACAGAAGCCGTGAGTGCTGGCTGGTGGCCGAGGACGGCGCCTGCTCTTCTTGGCCCCAGTGCGGTGTCAGCTGCTTCTCCAGATCCTCGGATCCAGCAGGGGCTCTCTGGCTGATGCCGGAATTTGGCCAGCACCGGGACGGCCCCGTCCTCGTGTCCCAACCCCAGAGCTGGCCTGTCCCAGACCCTGCCTTCCGCCTGAGCTGGGTGAGGGTGGGCCTGACCGGGCGGCGGCGATTTCCGTCTCCCGTGCTCACTCGTGTCCAACTCTCCCGCACGCAGGGATCGACGTGGAACAGGTGTCTGTCGTCATCAACTTTGACCTCCCCGTGGACAAGGACGGGAACCCGGACAACGAGACCTACCTGCACCGGATCGGGCGCACCGGCCGCTTTGGCAAGCGGGGCCTGGCCGTGAATATGGTGGACAGCAAGCACAGCATGAACATCCTGAATAGAATCCAGGAGCATTTCAGTGAGTCCCGGGAGGGCCCTGTCCCTCTCCCGGCCCTCGGCTTCCCCAGGACAGGATGGTCTTCGTGCACCCGGAGCGCTCGGCCGGGCCGCCACCTCGGGGCGCAGGGAGGCCTGCGGCGGGGTGCGGGGGGCGGGCCCGTCCCAGGGAGCCCCTGCCCTGCCTGCGTGCCCTGCGATCTGTGCGGGGCTCTCTCTGAACCCGCCTTTCTCTTCCCTCAGATAAGAAAATAGAAAGACTGGACACGGACGACTTGGACGAGATTGAGAAAATAGCCAACTGAGAAGCCCCTACAGTCTCTGTGCCACCCCCGCCCCGGACACGAGTGCTTCCATGGCGCACCCTGACTGTTCCCGCGAGGATGACAGCACGAGTAGACAAACTGCCTACCTCATCTGAAATTACGTTTGGACTTGACAAAAATTACCCAAATTATTCAGGAAGGTAGAAGAAAAAAATCTGAATTTTGGAGAGTTGAGTCCTTTTCCTCCCATCCCTTTTCAAAGCCACGGTTTCCCCCATCTTTATAATAATGTGGTCACTATTGGTAACCGCTGGCTGCAGGAGCCACTGCCTGTTTTCTGGCCAGGGGTGTTCAGACCGCCTTGAAGCCCTGAAGCAACAACAGAGCAGCAGCCTGGGCCCTCCACGGATCCACTGGTATCCCGGCTGATTGCTTTCCCTCTTCTCTGCAGAGGAATTCCACCCTCTCCCGGGGTGAGCGTCTTGGCTCTCTTTGTACACCTCAGATTTGAGGGGGGAGCATGAAGTCAGCGAACTGTCTTCAGAGGCACTGGTCTGGCACAGCAGGTCGGCCCAGGGCTGCCTCCCCCTCCCGCAGTGGCTCTGTCTGATCAGGTGCCTGGCGTCCCAGCCGCTGAGGTGGTTTCTGACACACACCTGGCCGGGTGAGCTCTTACCATGGACGGTACACTATGCCTGGACGTGAGCAGCAGAGTTTGGAAGGAAAGTTATGACCAAGGGAAAGCTCTGATGATGCCGTTCATCCATAACAGTGGACCTGTTGCTTACTCTGATTCATATACACTGTCTTTATGAATAAGGACGGACTAATCAGAGCTATAACCATCATCCACTATGTTAAAAAATTTAAAAATAATTATGGAACGCTTTACTAATCATGATTTGTTGTTTTTACTTGTATTTTTCTGCTTATTAGACTAACACATGCTCATTAAAAAGGTGTGTGTGTGTGTGTGTAATTTATAAAGTGCAAGTGTTCTGGCCTCCACCTCTCTGGGTTCACCACTGCTAGCAGCTTGATGAATATTCAGAATATCGCCTTCTGTTTGATTATGTCAACCTACTTTTCTTTTGCAAAAATGTGAACATTCTGCTGGCGTCGTGCAGCCTGCCTTCTCACTCACCTGTGTGTCTTGGACACGTGACATGGCTGTGCCTCCCTCTCCATCAGCACCATTCCAGGATGTAGCTGCCCCAGCATTTGCATCCTGGCTCCTAGTGAGAAACACGGGGTTGTTGCCCACGGCAAATGCTGGTTCCTCTCCTCTCTGCACCGCTGAGACCTACTCAGGATGTGTTTCTGGAAGTAGAGTTGTTGGGTCAGAGTGGAGATGCTTAACATTTTAACACATTGCTAATGTAGCCTGCTGAAAAGTTTTTACCAACATGTCATTTCAGTGATAGCAAAAATACCTACCTGCTTGCCAACCCCTCTCCATATGAATTTTTAAAACTGCAACTCCGAGCAGCAAAAATAGATTACATAATTGCTTTTTTAAAAATTGTAGTGATATTTGGGTTTATTGGTATTTATACCAGCACCTCTTCTGGGGGTGCTGCCCATTCCCATCTCACCATTTTTTCACCAGCTTGTTTGACCTCTGTGAGTTATAGCCACCTTTCTACTTTAGGGAAGTTAGACTGTCTTGAGTGGTAGATGTTTTCCTAGTTTGTCTTTACAAAATCATTTTTTCTTAATACTACACAAAAGTTTAACTTCAGTAGTCCTAACATACATTTTTAAGAAATCTGGATTTGGTGTCGTGGGCAGAAAATCTTTTCTCATCTCAGTATTATAAATTACTCATGTTTTTGTAGGTCTTAAAATGATTTGCCTGCCTGATCTTCTGTGAGGTATTACTATTACCTATGGGTGAGTGTATGGCAGAGTTGTGCATGCGTGGGTCAGAGTTGAGACCGAGCGACAAGGTCCAAATGGGACCAGACATGGGAGAGAGTCCTGGGAGTGAAGCAGGCAGACAGTGACCACAGGTTATGAGGGGTGCGGGAGTGGCTCTGAGAAGAGTGGGGTGAGAAAGGCAACAAGGGTCCAGAAAGGCCGGGGATGAGGCAGCGGGGGTGGCGAGGAGGAGGCGTGCTGGTGTTCGGAGGGAAACGAGGAGGGAGAAGAGGCCTGGTGCAGAGCCAGCGTTCCAGTTAGTTGAAACCCACGTGAACCCTGAAACACAGCAGCGATATAGAAAAGGGAGAACCAGAAAACATACTGTCCAACCCCCAAAATGAGGTGAATACTGTGGATCAGCAACCAGGAGAAATGCAATGTGCTGAGCAGGGCTGAAGCCAGAGCTTGCTGTGCTCCCGTCTGGGGGCAGAGCAGCTGCTGGCCAGCAGGTCCCGTGGAGCCAAGGAACTGGGAAGCACCGCATACAAGATCGGAACCCAAGGCAGCATTACTGCTCGAATGGCGCTGGACAGGATCTTCACCTGCCCGCCCGCTGAATGGAGGCTTCCATCAAGACACAGGCCCTGGAAGCAGGGAGGAGGACTTGGGCCCTGTCCTGCAATACGAACACAACCAAATTTCAGCAGATTCGCATAGTAAGACTATTCTTGGATGTTCCTGATTGGTTGACTCTTGACCCTTTCCCCCAACTCCTTCCATGGAAAAAACCTTTTTTAAAAAAAAATAGACTTGATTTTTTTAGAATAGTTGTAAGTGTATAGAAAGAAAAAGCAAAGTTACCTTATAGTAAAGGAAGGACTGAACTCAGATCCCTCTGAATGTGTACACTCACTGTATGTTCTTTTTACTTCAAGCCTTCTCCCTAGAGAGAAGCCACGTTACCAGAAAGAGCCTGTATTCTCAAAAACAAAAACCAGTTGTTGGATGAAAGGTATTGTTTCTATATTCTTGGGGAACAGGCTGGCCCTGATACACAGTTCACTGAGTGGAAGGGGAAGCGGCATCTTTTTGCATTTTTGTGTTAGTTGTCACACAGACATATACTCACTGCAGAAGCTGTGATTTTTCTGGAAGGGTAGTGAGGAGCATTGATTCCTAACTCATGCTCAGAAAGGAAAAATTTGATTTTTAAAAATGTTTTAGGGTTTCACCCTTCCCCTCCGCAAGCCAGGAATGATGTTTTCCTACCGTGCCAAGCGTGTCACAGGAAGGAGTTCCTTGCCTGCCGAATGGCAGTTCCCAGCCATTCATTCCTGTGATAGATAGATAAATAAAATAACCATTTCCTGCCCCTTCCCCTGGCATTCAGCAGAGTGCCAGCCAAGTGTGTATCCACCTACCCCTGGCCAGGCCATAAATCCAAGTGTTTCTCTCCAAGGATCCCTCTGTATTCAGACAGCATTACTGCTTAACAAATATGGTACCTCTCTTTAGAGTACACATTCTTACTGGATTGAGGCATGGCCGTGGGACTTCTCTGGCATCAAGGAAATGTGAACTTCTTGACAGAAGCATTCAAAGACAGCCTGTGGCTCACCAGATTCTTTTTTTCTGCCCCTGAAACAACAGACCCACCCCCAGATGGTGCCACTGTCTGCCTGGGTCCTGAGTGGTCTGAGGAACAGATCTCCTGATGGAAAAATAGCTTGTGAGAAATATTTTAAGCCACTGCCAGTTGGAAAGATGTTTATCATTGCAGCATAACCTAGCTTATCCTTACCATCTCTCCCTGCCTTGGAAAAGCTGGTTCCCTGTCCAGGCAACCTAATGTCAACCCAGATAGCAGGTATGTTCCATCCAGGTATGCAAAATTCCCAAGCAGTTTCTTAATCCATTATTTTAGAAGAGAGAATTATTAAATTATTTAAAAAGCATCGTGACAGAGAGGGATTTTTTAAAAAATCAGAAAAAAATCAGCTCTGTGAAGACAGGAAAACTGAGGAAGAAAAGGGTATCTGCTAAGTATGCAATTAAATATCACATTTAGCTAACTTTCCTTTCCATGAGCTTGTTGAAATTATAGGGGAGGAGAAAGGTATAAACTCATATGGACAAATAAAATGGAAGCTGTGACATCAGAAGAGAAAATTTAACAAAATGTTTGGAACACACAAAAATGAATGAAAATACTCCAATTTTTAGCGATATGGGAAACTACATAGAACATGAAAAAAAATCCCAATCCAAAAACCAGCTACAAAGTCGATGTATTCTGTTTGACTATATCAATGAACAACTACTTTTATTGTTTTATTTTTTACATTTAGCTCTAACTCTTTTGGTATTTTGGTGGTTTTGGTTATGGATCTAATTTTATCTTTTTCCAGATGGTTATCTAGTTATTTCAATAACATTTATTGCAACATCCATCTTTTCCTAAGTGACTTGAGAGGTCATCTCTTTTATAAACTGAATTTCCATACAGCCTCAGGTCTAGGCAGTCGGACTAATGAAAGAGAACTGAGTATCAGGGTCAGTCAGTCAGTTCAGTTGCTCAGTCATGTCTGAGTCTTTGTGGCCCCATGTACTGTAGCACGCCAGGCTTCCCTGTCCATCACCAACTCCTGGAGCTTGTTCAAACTCATGGCCATGGAGTTGGTGATGCCATCCAACTATCTCATCCTCTGTTGTCCCCTTCTCCTCCTGCCTTCTATCTTTCCCAGCAACAGGGCCTGTCCTAAGGAATCAGTTTCTCACACCAGATAGTCAAAGTATTGGAGCTTCAGCTTCAGCATCAGTCCTTCCAATGAATATTCAGGACTTCTTTCCTTTAGGATGGACTGGTTGGATCTCCTTGCAGTCCAAGGGACTCTCAAGAGTCTTCTCCAACACCACAGTTCAAAAGCATCAATTCTTCGGTGCTCAGCTTTCTTTTGGAGAAGGCAATGGCACCCTACTCCAGTACTCTTGCCTGGAAAATCCCATGGATAGAGGAGCCTGGTAGGCTGCAGTCCATGGGGTTGCTAAGAATTGGACACGACTGAGCAACTTCACTTTTAATTTTCACTTTAATGCATTGGAGAAGGAAACGGCAACCCACTCCAGTGTTCTTGCCTGGAGAATCCCATGGATGGGGGAGCCTGGTGGGCTGCCGTTTATGGGGTTGCACAGAGTTGGACATGACTGAAGCGACTTAGCAGCAGCAGCAGCTTTTCTTTATAGTCCAACTCTCACATCCATACATGACTACTAGAAAAACCATAGCTTTAACTAGATGAACCTTTGTCAGCAAAGTAATGTCTCTGCTTTTTAATATGCTATCTAGGTTGGTCATAGCTTTTCTTCCAAGGAGCAAGCCTCTTTTAATTTCATGGCAGGAGTTACCATCTGCAGTGATTTTGGAGCCCCCCAAAATAAAGTCTCTCACTGATTCTGTTGTTTCCCCATCTATTTGCCATGAAGTGATGGGACTGGATGCCATGATCTTAGTTTTCTGAATGTTGAGTTTTAAGCCAACTTTTTCACTCTCCTCTTTCACTTTCATGAAGAGGATCTTTAGTTCTTCTTCACTTTCTGCAATAAGGGTGGTATCATCTGCATATCTGAGGTTATTGATACTTCTCCCAGCAATCTTGATTCCAGCTTGTGCTTCATCCAACCTAGCATTTCACATGATGTACTCTGCATATAAGTTAAATAAGCAGGGTGACAATATACAGCCTTGATGTACTCCTTTCCCAATTTGGAACCAGTCTGTTGTTCCATGTCCAGTTCTAACTGTTGCTTCTTGACCTGCATACAGATTTCTCAGGAGGCAAGCAAGTATCAGGGTAGTGGTCACCTTTAGGGGAAGGATGGGGGTTAGCAAGCAAGATGGAGCAGAAAGGCCTCTGGGTTGCTTGCACAACCTGAGGGTGACTACGTCAGTGTTCATCTTAAAATAAATCACTAAGGAACCTCTATACTGTTTCCCATAGTGGCTGCACTAATTTACATTCTCACCAACAGTGCACAAGGGTTCCCTTTGTTCCACATCCTCACCAGTGATTATCCCTTGTCTCTTTGATAAGTCATTCTAAAAGTAGTATGGTGATATCTCATTATGGCTTTGATTTGCATTTCCCTGAGGATTAAGGATGTTGCTCATCTTTTCATGAACCTGTTGGCCATCTGTATGTCTTCTTTGGAGAAATGTCTATTCATATCTGCCCATTTTTTAATCAGATTGTTTTTGTTTTTTTGCCATTGTGTTATATGAGTTCTTTATATATTTTGGTTTCATGTTTTACATTTAAATTGAATCCATTTGGAGTTAATTTCTGTGAGGGGTGTGAGATAGGCTCTAGCTTCACTCTTGCGAATAGAACTACCATATGATTCAACAATTTGACTCCTGGGTACACATCCAAGGGAATATTACTATCTCAAAGAGACATGTGCACTCCCACATTCACTGCAGCATTATTCACAATAGCAAAGACATGGAAACAACCTAAATGTCCATTGACAGATGAAGGGGTGAAGAAAATAAGAAAATATGAATATATATACAACAGACTATTATTCAGCCATTAAAAAAGAAAAGAAATCCTGCCTTTTGTGACAACAGGGATAGACATTGAGGGCGTTATGCTAAGTGAAATAAGTTCGATGGACAAAGACAAATATTGTGTGATCTTACTTTCGTGCAGAATCTAAAAATACTGCTCTCATAGAAACAGAGAGCAGATTGGTGCTTGCCAAAAAGGAGGAATGGGCAAAGGCAGCCAAAAGGTATAAACTTCCAGTGTAGGATAAATAAGCTCTAGGGATAAGCTCATGGGAGCTATAGCTAAAAGCACAACACTTACAAATCAACTATACCTCAATAAAATTTTTAAAAATGTATTAGTGATTGGGGTACCATCTTTAAAGCCACTCTGGTGGCTGTCATTTGAGGGTCAGCAAATAATGGGATCCCAGCGTAACAAAGACTAGAAAGCCATGCCTCCTGACTTGAGACAGGGAGGCACATCTACCACAATAATCCAGTTTGGCAACTAGAGTTCTGACCTCTAAGGATTTGGAACAATAGTTAATTGACCACTAAGGTCCCCAGAAATGAAACAGATGCTTGGAAGCCTACTAAAGTATTGCTTGATGTGTATGGGAGAGAAGATTCTAAGAGTGCTGGGAAGAAACCTGAGTTGCAGTGATGGGAATTTTCAGGTTTTTACTCAGTTCCCAGACCTAATCAGGCCACACACCTGGAGCCCTTCTCAAGCAGATCTCAGGGTCCTTTGTGCAGCTGTTGCTTTTCCAGAGCAACCTACTTCCAGAGTGACAGTGCACTGGGAGAAGGGAAATACCCAGACTTTCAGGAGTCACCATACGCTAGCTTTGAGACCGGAATACCAAAGCAGTCCACTTTATTATGAGACTTTGAGCTTCTTATGGCCAATGACAGATGGAGCTCTGGTTCAAGTCCATTTAATGGTGGGTCCAATGAGATTCATTGGACATTCACAGATTCATCTTAAGGTAATTCCTCTAATTCCAAAAGGAAAGAGAGATATTTACTACCTGGCAAAATCTCCATACTGGCAACCAGACCCATTGGGGTAGGGCCTAACAGATGTCCCTGAAACTATCTCCAACATGCTAAGTCAAACTCAATACCACATTCCAGCAGGGTTAGCAGAAACTGGTGCTGCCATCCAGTTTGAGTTATGGAAGGATGGATGACTTCTTCCTCATCCCATTCACTCGCCATCTGAATCATGGAGAATAACAGTAGTTTATTGCAACAGTGCTAACTTGTGATTCCTGATACAGTATCTTTGCCAAATCAGAGCAATGGAGTCCGCGGCCAACATTAAAAAAAAAAAGATATAATTTGTGAGACTCAATCCTGGAGGTAACATGTACAACATCTGGAGTGCTGTTCCCACCAAGGACAGTGACCCATAAGACAGTGGCTTTGAGTGGGGCCCAGACAAGAAACAGTTCTTGGCAGTCATGGCTATGTACATGTCATCTGGACACTGGGCCTTATGATTCAGGTACGTGCTACCGGGGAGTGTCTGTGGCAGAGAACTGTCATATGGAGCCTCTGGCAACTCCAAATAGGAGAACTACAGCCCAGAGACCTACAGTTTCAGAATAAACCCTCCACCACTTCCAAAAAGTGGTGCCTTCCTCCACCAAAAAGTATCTTCCATTTGCAAAGTCACTCAGCTTGCTCTTGGGCATTGGCAGAAACTGGACAGCAGGGCACCAAGTTGAGTACAGACTCTGAAAAGAGCCATCGTGAGATAACTCATCCACCAGACTATAAGACTGTATGTTCAGGGGCATTCTGATGCATGATGGAAATTAAGGTCAAGTAGATCCAGACAGCCTAAGAAAATGGCAGTTACCTCAGACGCCTGTGGCACCAGCTCCAACCATTTTGCCAATTTCCTGCCAACCCACACCTATGGCATCATGCGAAGCTGCACAGAACCCAGAAACAGAGCAGGGAAAGCCCCATCCTGGTACCTGCGGGGTCTGCACGCTGCGCTGGGCCCACACAGCAGGCAGTGGTGAAGGCCACCCTCCCAGAGGGCACAGCTGGCGACTGGGAGGCTTCATGTATAAGGGATGGGTGCCTGGGAGTCGTCCCTTCCCCACTTCACCACCCCCTCCCAGCAATGCCCACAACATCTTCACCATTACTTGGTCACAACTTCCAATTGACAAATACACCTTTCCACCATCAAACACATTTCAAAACGAACAAGTGAATACACAGTTTCTTATTTTTAATTCAGAAAGAGAAAGGGAAGAAAATAAAAAAACATTTGCTTAAATAACTATTGTAGAAAAGAAGATCTGGGTTGGGTGCTGGGACCTACCTCTTCCAGAATGGGGATTTATTAATGTTCTAAACAAAACAAAACCCAAACAAAAGAAGAAAAAGGAACAACAACAACAAAAGAAATAAATTATTCCGCTCAATACTGTTTGGCATAATTGCATTTTTTCATCTCTTAAACACTCAAGAGCCTCTTTAGGAAGCACTGAGATGAGACTGGCAAGAATAACTGGTCTTGACTTTCTAAAATGATGGGGAGGAGGTGGTGAAAGAGGTGTTCCACTAAAGCCCTCCCTAACCCACCCCCGTTCTTCACTCCTCCTACTTTTGGAATTGGTAAGGGACAGACTCAAGCTAAGTTCTCAATATATTAACTTTTAGCGGGGCCCACTGCCCCCCACTAAACCTCTAACATACTCCTCTGCTGGCTCCTGTTCCCTCAGCCAGCTGCAGGAACTATACCAAAGACCAGGAGGCTGTCGAGTGGTATCAACTCACTAAGAAAAAAGGGTGGTTTTTATGTTTGTTTGTTTGTTTAATGTTTTTTAAGTCATTGTTGGGAAGGGGGATACTTTTAGTGGTTTGGAAGCTTCACAGAAGCCCTTTTCCCCTCCTACACTCCCCCAACCTTCAAGGGTGAGAATACCTTCAGCAGCTTCCTCTAGGAACTTAAGCTGGGTTCAGTCACGCAAGTAGCTTCCAGCTGTAACCTCTGGTTAGCTTTGCAGCCCTTCTAGAGCTGGAAACGGAAAGGGGGTCAGAGGGAAAAGGAGCAAGGTGAGCACGGGCAAGGGGATATGTGGGCAGGGGAGGAGGCATGCAAGAGGCAAGTCCACTCCTCCCCAGCTATTTGCATGGCCAGCTCAGTATCTGAAAAGCATCTTTGTTGGTCAGCCACCCATGATAATTTCAGGTTAGCTAAATCATAAGGCTAAAGCAAATTCCAACCCAGAGCAAGAGGTTTCCTACCCTTTTGGGGGGTGACAGGTGAAGGACCAGAGAGCTGGTCTCATCTCCAGCCTTCTGTCCTACATGCTGCTCCCTCTCCCTAGAGGCAGCCAAAGGCGGAAAGGCGGGGGAGCTGCACTGCCCTAATCACAGGGCAGTCTTCCCCCTCAGATGAACAAGTAGCCTGGTGAGGAGACCCAGGGCCTAGGGAGACACTGAAAAGGTTGTGAGCAAACAATAGGGCCCAGGGCACACGGAATAGCACCTGACATCTGACGTGACGGGGTTTCCTGTCTCCTGTCCTATTCCTTACACCTGTGCTTCAGAGTTGAGCCCTAGACGAAGTTCGCCAGCCTAGGAAGGGGTGCACACAATCCTAGTTTTCTGGTGACACACTAAATGCCGCGGTCAGAAAGGCCATTCCACGGCGTGGCCAAGGGCGGGAGGTGAGGAGGCAGGAGGAGAGGACCCACGTGCCCTTCAGATTCTCACTGCATTTCTTTGGTGGGTTTGCACTCACCCATCTACATCTGACCGATCAAGGAAATGTGGGTCTAGTTCTCTAGGCGGTTCGCGGCGGTCTGGGAGGGCTCTAACTTTTCCCCTGGGGAAAAGTGAGCTCCCTGAAAACCACCTGACCGCCCCGCTCCCCGCCCACCAGAAAGGCTGCCGGAACGCCCTTCCGCCCGCCCCGCGGTCACGGCGCACTCCCGGGAAGAAGTCTCCCCGCTGTCCCGCATCCTCCCCACCTTTCCTTCTCGGCGCCCCCAGCGAGGTTAGGCAGGAAAGTGACTGAGACGCCATCTGCCGAACCTGCGGGAAGTATACTTCTCGAAGCCGGAACGAACTCCTACTCCTTAGAAAGCGTAAAATAAAATCCTACCCAAAAGCATAAGGGAGTGGGAAATTAAACGACCGCCGGCCCGCCCCCGAAGGCCATCGATTGGCGGAGACGGGTCCCGGCGCCGGAAGTCCTCCTTGAGTCGCATGATTGGCTGAAGGCCCTGCCCGCCGGCGGCGCTGATTGGTGCTCGGCTGGGGGCGTCTCCTCGCTGTCCAAGGATACCAGCGCTCGCTGGGCTGCAACGTGATTGGTCCAGGCCGCGGCTGCGGCGCTCCGATTGCCCGCTGACGCTCCGGAGGGCCCCGCCCCGGGGCTGACCCCGAGTCCCGGCGGGAGTCGCGCTGCGGGGCCGAAGAGTCGCGACGCGGCCGGGCTCAGTTCCCTCTGTAGACCTCGATCTTGCTGGCCTTGGCCAGCATGTCGATGATGTGCGCCTCGAAGTCAGCGTCGTGCACGCCCGTCTTCCGGAACTCGCCCGCGTACCGGTTATTCTCCCAGTAGTGGTGCCAGTTGCCCCGGCTGTCGGCCCCGAAGCCGTACACGTTCACCTGCGGGTGAGGGCGGCGCGGGTCACTGCACGTCGGGGCCGGGAGCAGAGGGCACGGGAGAGCCTTGGGTCGTGGGAGGGGACAAGAAAGGGGCCGCGGCGCCCCGACCCGAGCAGGCGGCGGCTCATCCGCTCCCGACGCGCTGCACGCGCCTAGAAGACCCGGGACACCCAACCCTGACACTGTTCCAGAGGACACTGTCCCAGAGGGAGAGGGCTGTTCCCTTCCGGTTCTCCTTCCAGCCACCTTCTGATGACATCAAGAACGCCTGAGTTTGGGGCCAGTCTGACAGCTCACAAACCCTTGCTAACATTTTTCCCCCCTTAATGGTCTATTTTATTGAAAGCTGGTCAGGTACGCAATATCATACACTGAATAGTTTACTGGCAAAAGGGTGTGCTGGGCATGAGCACTGCTGTCCATGGCAGAGTAACAGGCAGAGCCCAGAGAAGGGCTCCTTGAATGACTAATCTCCATTTTTAACACAGAGTAGGCCTGGGGCCCACAGCTGTGGGAGACATCATTCTGTTGAAACAAGTACAAAACTGTTCCACTTCATTTATGGTTATTCTTTCTTTATGGCAAGTAAATATCAATTATGGGATTCAATTTCCTTTTTAAATAAATTTAACGTTTTAATGAACTGATATCAGATATGGTAAAATCATGAAAATAGTATGTTTGGGAAATGCAGATCTATACCCTGCAGCCTTGAAATAGGGGGAATGAAAGCCACTTAGTTCCTTCCTACAAAAACACATTCCTCTTGATGCACTGCTAAGCCCTGACAAAGGCTGGTTCCCTCTGCCCCTTGGGTTCTACTATCTTATCCTCAGACCAGGCTACCCACCTCATCACACACATGCAGGGCAAAGAAGAGTACCAGCATCCCAGTGGAAGGGTACCGCCCATGATGCTCTGTCCACCTGTCATGGATGTACTTGAAGAAAGCTGGGTTGTAGATCTGGACCTAGGAGGAGAAAATGTAATGAGCATATGAGGGTTTCTGGGACCTGAAATCTCAGGCCAAGCTCTGACCAGTTCCTCCACACGTGCCAGTAGACCTGTCCATCAGGGTTTCCTAGTTCCTGCAGCCTGTGTGTGTGTGTGCGGTGGCGGGGGGGCGGGGGGGGGGGGGGGAGAAGGTCAGGCATAGCAGCATATAGGGACTCTGAAGGTTCTGGAAGGGTACTGGGGGATACCTGAACCACAGGACCAGGCACAGCATGAGTCAGGCCTGCACTATTTCCATTGAGGTGGGGAGGAGGAAGCTTACCTTCTCTTTGTCCACTCGAAGGAAGGACTTCACTGGGGCATAGGTACTGCAAGCAGAAAGAAAAGTAACGCTGAGCTGGCTCTACCCAAGGATGCCTTTCCTCCCGCTGAGGCCCAAGTGATGACGGCCTCATGACAGGCTGCCCTGCTTCCAGACCGCTCTCCCACTGCACCTCACTGCAGCTCCTTGTCCAGAAACCAATGGCTCCCTACGTCCTCCAAGATAAAATAAGGATGGTTTACACAAGCACTGGGGTGTTCCATAACTCAGCTCAACTTTTCTTCCCATGACTCTCTGCTGTGACATTCCACTTGGGTTAGCCCATCTTCTCACACCCAGCATGTGTGTGCTCTTAACCTCTGCCCACAGCAGCCCTGACACTACTGTCCTCACATTAGGCTCAAATTCCTCCTTCCCTATTAGCCATGTTGCCTGTAACCTATGCTCCCATTTCTGAGTATCCATGGAACTTAAACTCTATAGCACTTATTTTAGCCCTGAGGACTCCCAAACATAAGCTAAAGTCAGAAAACTGCAACTTCTGTGTTTAAAAAAATACATAGTGAAAATAGGCAAAGGTGGAAGTAATCCAGTTATGGATCAGATGAATAGATAAAATAGACAATCCAATGGACAGATGAAGAGATAAAAATGATATATCCCTACACCAGAATACTATGCAGTCTTTAAAGGGGATAAAACCCTGACACAGACTATAACACAGATGAGCCCTGAAAACATGATGCTACTGAAATAAGCCAGAGGCAAAAGGACAAACACTGTATGATTCCACGTGTATGAAATACCTAGAACAGTCAAATCATAGAGACAGAAAGAACAGTGGTTATCAGGGGCTGGAGGGAGGAGGGAATGGGGAGTTACCATTTAATGAGTACAGAGTTTTCATCTGAGATGATGAAAAAGTTCTGGAGATGGGCTGTGGTGAAATTTGTACAGCAATGTGAATGCACTTAATGCTCGTGAACTGTGTGGTTAAAATAGTATTTTATGTTACATATACACATTTTTACACACACATGTGCACACACAAAAACCATGGTGAGACAGAGTAGATTAGTGGTTGCCTAGGGCTAGGGGTGGGTGGAGGGAGTGGGGGTGATGAGTAAGGGGTACAGGGGCATCTTTAGATTATCTTCATCTTTGGAATATGCATATGTTCTAAAATTACTTGCAATGGTTACATAACCCTAAACCCTGTGCATATACTAAAAGTCACTGAACTGCACTTTACATGTGTGAACTGTATGGTATGTGAATCCTATCTCAATAAAGTTAAAGCAGGGCTAACAGACAGGAGCCACCTCCTGGAAAGGGGGCCTGAAAAGGTATCCGTCACCTCTCGAACACTAGTAGGCTGGCTGCCACCATGCAGAGAGTGGCCCAAAACAAGCTGTGGCCGTAGCTAGCCACCATTTGGGGCCATCCCTACTGCTGCTTCTCTCCTCACCAGCCTCTCTTGGCCAAAATAGTCAGTGAAAGGAATTCTAAGATCTGGCCCCTAACAGTTCCTCCCCAGGCGGGGCAGCGCCCCGTGTCCCACTTGCAGCCAGCAGCGACTCACAATCGGATCTGCCCGGTGGACAGGGCGCTGGCGATCCACAGGAGGTCCAGGGCCTTGAAGGGCACCAGCACGAAGCTGACATTGGCGGGCAGGTTCCTGGCACTCTCGGGGTACATGAAATGGTGTGTGGTTCGGCTGCCGACATCCTGCTCAAAGCCCACGGTTGGTGCCTGATTCATCCTGCGGGGACAAGAGGGTGGTGTGACAAGACTCTGACACGGAAACTGGTACAAGAATTCTAGAAGACAGTTTGGTGCTGGCCACCATACATGTTAACAGGTGTGCACTTACCCAGCAATTCCATTTCCAGAAATCTATCCTAAAAAATGGTTGCATCACTGTGCAAAAATGTGTGCAAGGATATTCATTGCAGTATTATTTATAATAGTAAAAAGAAGAACCAATCAAACAGAACCAGTTAATATCAATACATTTTGTCACATTCATGTAACAGAACAGCATGCGGTCATCAGAACAAATGAATCAGATTTTTCATGTGCTGGCAAGAAATAAATTTTCAAGAGCTATTCAGTAAAAAAACCAAAAAAGGTGGTGAGGAATCTCACTTCTTTCAACACATATCTTCTGAGTACCTATGCAGTCAGAGGAAATCACAACGCAAAAAAGGAAAACTGAAAATTCAACAGTGTGATTCCAGTTAGATTTCAGTTATCTTGTTAGATTTCAGTTATCTAACTGAAAATAAATAAAATACATGGTGAAAAAAAAATAGTGTGATTCCATTTTTTGTAAAAGAGGGAAAAAAAGGAAGGATGGAAAGAGAGAGAAGGGAAAAAGGAAGTGAGGGAAAGAAGGGAAGAGGGATGAGGGAGGAAAAAACCTGACTTTTGTATATAAATAGAAAAAAGTTGGAGGAGTATTAAAATTTTAGAAATGCTTACTCTTGGAGAATGGGATAATCCACTTTTTAATGTGCACACTTCTCTTTTTTCCCCCAATAATGAGAACATATTATTTTTACAATTTTTTAAAATAAAAAAACAGCCTTTCACAGCTTATAGCTCACTAGGCTGTTCTATCCTTTCCTAGAAGACAGTGAAGCAAGGTAAGAAGCTGGAGCTTCCCCTCAGCCCCCAGGCAGCCAGTTCAGTTCCACCAGCGCCAGCGCCCTGTCGCTGCACTTTCAGCTCCTGTCTGCCCTTCCACTCCAAGACCAAGGGGGAAAGCCGGAGCTCTGACAGTGCCCACCTCAGCTGTCCCGGGCACACGTGCAGTGCGGGGCTCTCTCCTTTGCTGTCTTAAAAGAACCTGGAACCCCAGCGCAGACTCTTCCACCCAACCTTCCCCTGCCCACCGCGGTGTGACACACCAAGGTGGCTTCCAATTCCTTTCAAGTGGTGCAAAACATAGGATCAATAAAATCAAAGCTTCTCTTGTTGTGAGCATCTTAAAAACAAGTGATCCAGCTTTAAACACAAACCTGTTGGTCTTTTCTGCTGTGAGAACACAGTCTTATGTGGATCACACTGCAGAATCACACCACCCAAGCGGGTGGCTGTAACCTGGGCCTTCACTGAGGACACAGGGATCTGGGAGAGAGGCAGCAAAGTCCCCACTTGCTCTCCCAGCTTTTTAGCCAGTTCAAACATGCCAACATGCCCTGTCCTTAAAGGGGCCAGCACCCCCTAGGTCCTGGGCCCTGTGTCACAGGGGCTCCCCTGCCACCTCTATGGATGGCACAGCATGGTAAGGGTGTGTCCAAGATGTCCCCCTCTACCAATCACTTGCTGTACCTTCTGCCTCTCTGGTTCCCTTCCCTTGAGGGACTGGAGAGTATTATGTTTGGGAAACCAAGAGTGGCCTGATTTGGAACTAGAAAGGGAGTCCTTATTCTTAGCCACTTTACTTCCTGTCTGCTTCAAGGAGAAGCCTAGATTCTTTCCTGTAGGACTAACTGTGCTCTGGCCCCAGAACAAGGATTAAGATCCTGTCCCCCTTCCCCTAAACCCAGTTCTTTAGATTAACTGCCCCTCTGATGTCTTGGTCTTTAGGGCTGAGAGATCCCGTCTCCTAGAGGAGCTGAAATGCCTTTTTCTCATCTACTGTGGGTTACAGCTCCACACACACCACTGGTCCTCTTGTCAGCACAGCCACAGTCTGGATCTGGCTCTGCCCCGATAGCCCTGGGGTCTGTGAGGAACAGAGCAGTTGCAGAGGATGCCTTGATTGGATGGTGTTTCTCAGCTGCCTGGGGTATGCAAGTGGGTACCAGACTTGGACTGCTGGCACTTAAGCTGGCTGGGGTCTGGGCTGGGCAGGAGCTGGGGTCAAGGTTTACGCTTGTGAGGACCCAAGAAACACACCTCATCTCATTGAAGATGGAGAGG
This sequence comes from Muntiacus reevesi, assembly GCF_963930625.1. NCBI lineage: Eukaryota > Metazoa > Chordata > Mammalia > Artiodactyla > Cervidae > Muntiacus > Muntiacus reevesi. Next base: position 215,421,722 of record NC_089250.1, on the reverse strand, counting down.
CCAAGATGGCCCTGCAGATCACAGGGCTGCAGCTGCCCCAGATCAGCCCTGAAGACCGCCCATCTGCCTTTCCCACAGTTCGGCAGCCAGAGCCGTCACGACACCCCTCCTTAGACCTGTCGTCCAGGATCACAGTCTCCCAGCCTCGAGTCAGCCCTCCTGGAGAGTCTCCACCTCCCTCGAGTGCCCCCCATTTGCTGGGCAGGCAGCCGCTTCCAAAAGTTTGGAGATGAATGGAAAAGGGATCTAAAAAGATGTTTCAGAGCCTCCAAGGAAAGGGAAGGAAGTGGCATGCTTCTGGAGACAGCTGATTCATTCTGGAGAAGCCAGGCCCTGGAAAGGGACCAAGGCGGGATGCAGAGGATAAGTTGGATTTCCGTGACTCCAGGGAGAAACTTCTAGAGTTCTCTCTGTCCCCTGCCACCAGAGCACCCCGAGCAGGATGCGCATATGGGCATGCTTAGGCTTCAGAGTGTGGGCACTCAGTCCCTTTCACTCTTTCATGTATTCACGGTGAGCCTACCATCTGCACGCGGCTATTTAAGGAGCTGCAGATCCATCTGCTGGCCAGCTGAGGGAAACCAGCTCAGCTCCATCTAGTCAGGGGGGCTCTGGAGTCAGAGGGGAGGTGGCGGCGAGGGGAGGGCCTGGGGGCTGGGGGCTGGGCACACTCCCCCATCAGCTCACTGTAACTCGGCTCAGCCCTTCCTTTCATCCGTGGGGCTTTCATCCGTCCTGTTTCCAGGAAGGGAGGCCTCCCCACAGGTTCCAAACCAAGACACACCTATAAGCAGTCCCCTCCATTGCCATCTGGCTGCTTCCACAAATCAGCTGAAAGCCACTCCTTCCACAAAGAGACCGGCATTTGACTAGTCTGGTGTGGGGGTCAGGCATCTGTATATTTTTTAAAGCTGCCATGTAACACTAATAATGTGCAATCAGGGTTGACAAATACTCACCTACAGAAAAACTCAAATCTTTATCTGCAGTTTCATGTAAGTAAAAGATATTTATACATATTTATCATAATATCTAACCATTTTACTCAACTGTGTTATTAATTCTACAAGCTTGTTGGTTTATTCATATTATCTATAAGTAAAACTTTTTTTTATCCTGTGCACAATCGCCACTTTTGCTGTTCATTCCTTGCTTTACTTCCTTCCTAACTCTGAGAATTATGTTAAATAGTATTGCAGAAAATATCCTTCTTTTCCACTTGATTTTAATAAGAGTATCTTTAGACCTGCCACTATTGAGGGTTTTGGTCATTGATATGGAATATGTAAAGAACCCTGGAGAAGGCAATGGCAACCCACTCCAGTACTCTTGCCTGGAGAATCCCATGGACGGAGGAGCCTGGTAGGCTGCAGTCCATGGGGTCGCACAGAGTCGGACATGACTGAGCGACTTGACTTCATGACACCCACAAAGAAGTCCCAGTGTCAGTCCACAACACCCGTCTCCTGGCCTGGCTCCTGTGAGCCTCTCTCTGCCTGACTAGGACCAGGTGCCGTCCCGTCTCCTGGCCTGGCTCCTGTGAACCTCTCTCTGCCTGACTAGGACCAGATGCCATCCTGGTCTGTCCAGCAGCCAAGAGTCTGCCCGCTGTGCTCCCTCCCTGGAGCTTCCCAACCTTCCGAGGTGCATGGTGAAGCCCTGCAGGAGGTGGAGAGGCCCTGCAGGCAGCACCTACAGACGCCAGAGCCCTTCCCGGGCCTTCCGGGTCCCACGGCTGCTCTGAGGCGCTGGCCAGCCACCTATCACCCATCTCAGTCACTGTCTCAGGGAGAGAGGTCCCCTCTGGCTCCCAGCCCGCCTCTCTTGTTTTCTGGGTGCCAGCAGCCAGAAGATGGGGAGAATCTCAGGTGGCTCCGGGAGCCTGGATTTGGACTAGCATCCCCCCTCCCCCCACTCTTAGCATCCCCCCTCTCCCCCGCCTTAGCATTCCCCCTCCCCCCACTCTTAGCATCCCCCTCTGTCCCCCACACACACTTAGCATCCCCCTCTCTCCCCCCCATTCATAGCATCCCCCCTCTCTGCCCCTCTCTCCCCAAACTCTTAGCATCCCCCCTCTCTCCCCCCACTCTTGGCATCCCCACCTCTCTCCCTCCCTTAGCATCTGCCCCCCCCATTCTTAGCATCTGCCCCCCTCCCCGCCAATCTTAGCATCCCTCCCTCTCTCTCCCCCCTACTCTTAGCATCTGCTCCCCTCCCCCCCACTCTTAGCATCCCTCCCTCTCTCTCCCCCCACTCTTAGCATCCCCCTCTCTCCCCCCACTCTTAGCATCTGCCCCCTCTCTCCCCCCCGACTCTTAACACCCCCACCCCCCACTCTTAGCATCCCCCCTCTCTCCCCCCAACTCTTAGCATTCCTCCCCCCGTCACCCCCCCACTCTTAGCATCCTCCATCTCTCCCACCCCCACCACTCTTAGCATCCCTCTCTGCCCCACCCACCTCACTCCTAGCATCCCCTTCTCTCCCCCACCCCCAACACTCTTAACAGGAGAAAGGTTTTGCAAGGACTGTGGAAAGCCTCAGAGACACATTGCTGCCTTGGTGTTGCTATGGAGACAGCAACAGTTTCTAAGACAAAGCCCTTCCTTCCGCCTCCTGTGAAACCTGGTCTTTCTCAATGCTCATCCTAAGAGATGCTTAGTGAAAACTGGCATTTTCAGTATCTTTATTCTCAGGGCGCTCCCTCCACCCAGGAGTGAGATGGAAGGATCCCCCACATGGTATCTCCTGCCCCCACATCTGGGGGGCGGAGGCGGGGAACACAGAAGTTCAGGGGCGGCACAGTAGCCCATCTCCGGTCACAAGTCCGCCTCTAGTCCCTGCTCCCCTGCCCGGGCTCCCTGCTCCGCGTCTCTGTCTGGAAGGCGTGCCCTCCCAACCCTTCTCTTCTCCTCAAGGCTGAGCTCAGATGTCTGTGGAGGGAATGAGCCCTTGCACAATCTAAATGCAAAAAGGTAAAGGGTCAGGGATGAGGGCTCAGAGCAGGCACCAACAGCTTCTTTTTCTGCCCAGGACACCCCTCTTCTGTCAGTTGCCAGAGGGATCACCCACAGTTGTTTGGGGCCCACACTCCTGGCCCAACAACTAAGGGGACCAGATGGATGAAAGGGCCTCTGGTGGGAGTTTTCACAAGACCTCAGCCAGGAGTCTGATTTTAGCTCTCTCCAGAGGTATTCAGAGTTGAAAGCTGAGTATGGGCCTCAAGCAAAGTTTAGAATGGGAATTGTGTCTCTTCATCCACAGAGGACAAAATGGTTGGATGGCATCACCAACTCAATAGACCTGAGTTTGAACAAGCTACGGGAGATGGTGAAGGAGGGGGAAGCCGGGCACGCTGCAGTCTGTGGGGTCGCAAAGAATCGACCACGACTGAGAGACTGAACAACAATAAATTCACCTCAGAAACAAAAGCAAGAAACTTGAGCTTGTCATGGAAGATTCTGGGTATTAGGGTCCTCCAGGACCCCCAGCAGCTGGCAATTCCTCCCACAGTTGGGCAAGGTCAAGGAGGCCAGTGCCCCCTCCTGGAGGCTTGTCCCATATCCAGCCTTGGGCTCCCCCGGGACTCACCTCATGATAAAGTTGTGCCCGTCCACGTCTGGCCCATAGCCAGAGCCCCGCAGGTTGCCCGAGTTGCCCACCACGGCACAGCGCCGGCACTGGCGGGGGTCCCGGAACCGGTAGGGGTTCTCGCCTGGCACTATCTGGAACAGCTTCTCCAGCACCTCATTGGTATTGTGTGACTTGAACTGTGGCTGCAGCATCTGTGGAGGAGAGGGAGAAAAAAGAAAGGGGGGAGCAGGGAGGGTAGGGAGGGCGGAGTGAGCAGGAGGCAACTCCCGCCTGCTCCCCCTCGCTCCCCTCAGCCTGCAGGGTCCAAGCTGCCCAGGTCTCCTACTGTCGTGGGGCGGGAATCCTCCCTGAGCAGTGAGGGCCCTCCCGGAACTCAACAACAGAGCTGTGTCCAGACCAGTGCCCTGCTCTCAGGAGCAGCTCTGTGATCCTGGTTGGACTCAGGGGCCAAGGTGCTCTCCAGCCTGCTCTCTGGGAGTCTGCAGGCCTGTGCCACAAAGTGGAGAGGCCCCTGCTCTGCGGTCCTCTGGGGCAGCTGCTCTACAGTCATTCTGAATGCCATTAATGAGGAAAGTCTCGGGGGAGCTTCAGGGACTCATTCCCAGTCAGCCTGCAGGGGGCGCCCCTGGGACTCAGCCCAAAGCTCCAGGCGAGATCCGGGGGAGACCTGGAGCCCTCAGCTCTGGGGAAAAGGCAAAAGGGCACAGATATCCTCCAGAGTCAGAAGAGCTGGAGAGAAACTAGTCCCCACCCCTCTAGGCACCAGTGATTTTGAAGACTGTAGAATGAGTCCAGGGCAGCACTTAAAGGCCCACAGTGCCAGACAGGTTAACACTCAGGAGTGAAGAGGCAGGTAGGCCCATAGCAGACAGGAGCTGCCATGAAAAAGGGCTGACTTAAACCGATTGTTGCCTTGTGGGACTGTCAGAGGGACCAGATTTTCTAATTTTTCAAGAAAAGCTGAAAATACAGATCTCATGTGAAATATGCTGATTCCTAACGATGGCAATTAAGGCAAACAGTTTTAGAACACGGAGCTGGACTCAACCCCCGGCCACCCCCTCTAAGGGCTTTAACATGCTCTGCGATCCGAGCCATAACACTGCGGGTTTGTGGCTCATGGGAGCTGCTCAGGGGCGAGACGCAGGAAGGGGATGGTGGGCCTGCTGCCCTGAGCACAGGAAGGGCCCCCGAGCACAAGAACAAGGACTCAGTGTGGAGAGGAAGCTTAGCTCTGAAGTAAGAATTTCTAGGTTCACAGCAAAAGCAAGTGACTGTGGGGAGCAGCAGAGAAGTGGCTTCTGGGGCTTAGACAGCTCTGAGTTTCACCCCTGTGGGCAGGGGGGCCTGGCCGCCCTCTCAGTCCATCGCTGCCCAGAGGCCGGTTCTGGCCCTTTGTGGCCACCTCTGAGACCTATGCCCTTGGGCAAGCCCTGTGCACTCTCCGAACCTGGATTTCCCCATAAAATGAAGGATGTGACTATGAGGAACAGGCAGGACCCTTCGAGGGCTCCGCGTTGTCATGGGAAGGGCCCGTGTGGCTCCTGGTAGATCCTGCCCTGTAAACTTGGGGGCTCTGACAGTCTGGCCCAGGAGCAGAATCTGTGAGTTGCTCTGATAAGCCCGGTCGCAGGAGCTCATTCTCACAGCTGCCCTAAATGTGAGAAAGAGGGAGAGTTACCACCCTCCCCGTTTGCCAGCTGGGGAAACCGGGGAGCATGCAGTGCCTCCGCAGCCCTCAGCAGGGAGCGCCGGCAGCCTGCGGGGCCCTGGGTTGAGGACTGACACAGAGCCACAGCTGACATCTGTGGCGACCAGATGGCCCTGGCGGAGCCTGTGGAGCGATGCACTAGAGACGGTGGGGGTGGGGGGTGGGCAAAGCAGCAAAGAGGTGACAGGGTCCAGCAGAGTGGCTTCCTCTCCTCCCCTCCCCTCAGCCCCCAAAGGATCCATGATGCTTTCGTATCCTAACCCAGAAGAAAACCTTTTCTAGCAAGTGGAGAGAACCAAGTGAATGGAACGGTGTTTCAAATTATTTGGGGCAAACATTTACAAATGAGGAAGCAGCCAGCATCGCAGTAAGCACTGGAGCTGAGTGGCCGCCTGTTTTCTGAAGGGCAGGCCTTCCTGTTGCCATGGGCTTCACTTCTCAGCATCTTCTCCCCAGAGACCTACCTCTCCTGTTTATTTTACCTCCTTGACCCAGCAGGCATTTCTGGTCTCTGTTTGGCCTCTACAGGCACTAGAAATGTGCGTTCTCTCCCCTTCCCAGCCAAAGCGCACTCTGCCCTTCACACTCTGTACCCCTGGTGGCTGGCTCTGGTCCAGTGAAGGGTGCAAAGGGGGCCAGGAGGCAGACGGCCCAAATCCCAGAGGGGATGCTCAGGGGGTCTCCTAAACAGACGGGGACAGACTCCAGGGAGGGGGCAGCAAAGGCCACGACTTTCTCACCATCCACCACCTCTGGACGTCGGGGGGCAGGTTCATATTCTCCCGAGTCCAGACGGGGGAGATGTTGCTGTTGAAGTGGCTGTCGAACCACTCGGAGGCACCGGTGTCGCCCATGCAGCGGCGACAGGCGCAGCTCTTGCCGGCCAGCCCCTCCTTGCTGAGGCGCTGCAGGCCAACGTAGCCCGGAACCAGCTTCACCCGGGGGGCCCCGTCCAGGGCGCCCGAGTCCAGGTAGGGCAGGGTGGCTGTGCTGTGGTGGGAGTAGGTGAACAGCAGCGACATGACGAACACCAGCAGGAAGGCCACGGAGAGGAACCACACCCGCAGCGAGCACTTCATGGTGCGCCCCTGGGAGCTGGGCCCTCAGGCCGGCGGCAGGCGGACCTCACCGCGGCCACTGCTTTCCCAGCCTGCCGACAGGCCAGCTACAGAGCAGCCCACGTGCTTTGGCACCTCGTGCAAAGGACATGCGGGCAGGTGCTGAGCTGGGACAGCAGCAGGGGCCCGCGCATGCGCCCCCGGCGCCAGGAGAGTCCGTGGCAGCAGCAGCGGCTCCTGTCCCAGCCGTCAGCCCCGCTCACGGCTTCATCAGCTCTGTCTGCCACTAGCTGGGCCACAGAGGCTCTGCTGCTCCTCGAGCCGCGGCAAAGAGGAGGTCAGTCCATCCCAGCCCTCTAGTCCCTTGGGGTTGCTGGCTGCCAGCTCTGGGGGTCCCCCTCTTTGGCGGCTTGAAACGATCCAGTCTGGAGCATTCGGGGTCCTTGTGGTTCATGAGCAGATGCCGAGGCGGCCCCTCGTCCCCCGCAGCGGGGAAGCCCTTGAACCCTAGTCACAGCAGAGAGCACGTGGGCTTCCAGCAGACAGAACGTCATGAAGTCTTTCCGTCTCTGGGCCCAATGCCTCTGCCGGGGGAGAAAAGGGAACGAGCCCAATCTGGAGAGAAGAGACTCAGGAAGCTCTGTGGGTGCCGGTAAACTCTTCAGGGACAAGGTCCTCCTGCCGTTGGGTTCCTCCTTCCTACTTCCCCAGAGGCGCCAGCCCCTTCTCCTGATGGTCCTAGTTGTGGAGGGGTGGCCGAGCTCCAGCTCCTGCCGTGCGGTCCTTAGGGCCTGCAATCTCCCGCTCCTCAGAAGAGTGCTGCTTTGAGTGCCACATGGGGCAACCGAACGGGCGCTCTTGTTGCTGCTGGCCCAGGCTTGGAGGCTGCCCTGCCCATCCCTGCTTCCGAGGCCTCGGTCCTGCCCTGAGCGAGCAGTAATCCCCCGGCAGGTTCCCCTCACTTGTCAGGCACCAGGCTGCTGCAGCGTGACTCTGAAATCAGAGAGGAAAAATAACGTGCAGACAGATCCCACAGGCACACATGCTGTCCCCCGGCCCCGCCCCCGAGGCCCAGAGTGGGCAGAGCTGGCGGAAGAAGACGCCCCCTTAACCAAAGGGCGGACAAAGGAGGGCTCCTCCCTCCCCGCGCTGACAGCACCGCGCTCTGCTTTTTAACTCCGGCATCACAGGACAAGATCAGCCCGCCATCCTCACTACGAGCCAGAGGTGGTTCAGACAGTAAAGATTCTGCCTGTGATGCAGGAGAGTGGAGTTTGATCCCTGGGTCGGGAAGAGCCCCTGGAGAAGGAAATGGCAATCCACTCCCCTACTCTTGCCTGGAGAATTCAATGGAGAGAAGAGCCGCGTGGGCTACAGTCCATAGGATCGTAAAAAGTCAAACACGACTGAGCAGCTAACACGTTGACACTTCAACAACAAGGATGGAAAGTGATCTCCCTAGAGCCACAAAATGAGTACCTGCAAAAGCCAGGTTTAGGAAGCTCCTATTCCAGCTATAGGAGGTTAATTTCAGGTGAAACAAGAGAAAATGGCCCAGAGGAAAGATCATGGGGGACTGCAGATATGACCCCCCTGGCCTGGGTGCTCTGGACCCCTGAGAAGAGATAGAGCACCCACACAGTGAGGGGTGCAGCCGGCCTGGGCCCTGGGATTGACCCTCCTCTCTCCCCAGCGTGGGCTACACAGATGAGGCAGTCCTGGGTTAGCCAGGTGAATCGTTCACACCCCTTCCAGCTCTGGTGTCAGCAGAGAACCTGACCGTGACAGGATGCTGGGGCCACTGCTCAGCCCTCTGGACAGCTGCCTTCATCTGCAGGCTATGGTATAAATGCCAGGGCCCCTGTGGGTACTCACAGCCTGAGTCCCCGGGCCAGCCGTGAAAAGAGGCAGCAGGGTGGTGTGTGGATCCGCCGGGAGGAAAGGAGCCCGAATTCACGCCACGTGCTCGGGAGCCAGGGTGAGAGTGAGGACAAGGCTGAGAGTGGAGCCCCAGGCCTGACTCCACGCCATGGGGAGCACTTAATCCCCGTGGCCCACATGTCTCCACCAGCTCCTCTCCAAATCCCGCCTGCCCTGGTTCTGACCTGGCCCCGGGTACAGCTGTTCACAGGAGCGCCACCTCAGCCAGCCCTCCCAGGTCCTTTGCTGCACAGAAGGCCTCTCGGCTCCACATTCAAGAACCTCTGCCACCCTCTCCATTCATGGCAGCTCAAATTTCTGGGGCCACGCCAAACCACAAAGCCATCAGGGAGCAGAACTAGCATGTTCCAATGAGGAGACATTATTCCAGGTGGGGAAACAATGGTTGCACACGTGAAGGACTTGCCTAAGGTCGTAGCCTCCTGAGTGGAACTGAGATTTAAGTTCAGTTCTACATGGTTCCAAAGCCTGAGACTGGCCAGGGTGTAGAAAGCAGCCCACGAGTTCCTTCAATGGCCCAGAGGCTCAGGGGTAAGAGACAAGGAGACACAGAAGCTGGCTTCCCAGGGTCCAGGGTGAAGCTTCGCCCACAGGCCTTAGCGGGGCTCCCAGCTCTAAGCCCCAGGCCCAGCCACACTGGTCCAGCGCGCTCCTGCCCGAGGGTCTCCTGCACCCTCTCCAGGCACAGCGGCTGGGCGCACGGTCTGTCAGTATCAACAGAAGTCTCCTTCTATTGTCTCCTCAGGGCCTCCGAGTGCTCACACCCAACATCTAATGAAAAGAACTTGGGTTTGCAGGGTCCTGCTCCCAGCACCCTGTGAGCTGAGAACCTGCCACGAGGCAACCCGTCCGGAGGTGGCGACTTTCCAGAATGAGTAAGGGATGGGGCTAGGGGTCAGGCTGGGAGACCTGGTTTCTGGAGGGTGGCCCAGTGTGGCCCCTGAAGGCAGACTCTAGCCGAAGCCAGCACAGGAGTCTCCGAAGGCTCCCAGGCTGGGCCTGCAGTAACTCCTTGGAGTCCTAACGAAGTAGGCACCTGAGGTAACTGGCTGCTTGTCAGGGAGGGGAAAAGCCCAAGTTTCGTCACTGTTTAGGAAGAGCAGAGAAGCCGGTCACCAACAAGAACCATTGCTCTGCAAATCCCAAGGCTGGGCTGTGTGTGGGAGCTGGTGCTGAGGGCAACTCTGGGCACAGGGCGGGGCTGTTGGTAAAGCAGCAAGAAACTTCCCGAGGTCATCGACGAGCGCTCCAAGTCCAGAAGTTGCATGGCTAAGCACCCCCATGGCCTCCAGCTGCCACTGGCTAATTCTGATCTCTCCCCTTTCCTGGCTGCTCTGGTCTTTCATGTTAAGCCCAGGCCAACCCCAGGGTCAAAAAGACAGGGGAAGGGCACACACTTGCCCCTGCCTCTGGGGCACTCAGAAGGAAGGAGGCCAGTCTTCCAGGGCCGCCTGGATGGTGCTGGCTTGTTTATTCATTCAACAGATACTGAAGGAGCCAGGGAAGGCTCGGGGGCTAGTGTGGGACAGTCCATACGCGTCCTGTCCTCATGGATCTTCCGGTCCAGGGCAAATACAACCACACGGGGGTGATGAATGCCACGATGGAAATGACAGGTGCCGTGAGAGGGAGCAGGGGACACAGGAAGAAAGAGCCTGACCCATTAAAGCTGGGAGAGGGGCTTCCCTGCTGGTCCAGCAGCTGACTCCACGCTCCCAACGCAGGAGGCCCGGGTTCAGTCCCTGCTCAGAGAACCAAGATCCCACACGCAGCAAGAAGACTGAAGATTCTGTGTGCCATGCCACAACTGAGACCTGGCACTCAGTCGTGTCCGACTCTGTGACCCCATGGACTGCAGAACGCCAGGCTCCTCTATCCATGGGATTCTCCAGGCAAGAACACTGGAAGGGGTTGCCATGCCCTCCTCCAGGAGGTCTTTCCAACCCAGGGATCAAATCTAGGTCTCCCGCATTGCAGGTGAATTCTTTACCGTCTGAGCCACCAGGGAAGCCCAAGACCTGGCGCAGCCAAATAAGTAAGTAAGTGTTAAATAAATGAACACAACAAGAAGGGCAGGGAAATGGGGGAGAGTGTTGGAGAGGAAAGTATGAGGTGCCCAGTTACGATGGGCTTTGAAAGGATTAGGATTTATTATGAATCTAATGGGCGGCTTTAAGGGAGGGATGTGTCATGACCTGATTTATATTTTAAAATAGGCCCTTGGAGCAAATTTTTAAAAACTAACAGTACCAAGAGTGGAGAGAGGATGCAGCGTATCAAGAATACTCAGTCACCACTGGTGAGAAAATAAATTGGTACAATGCTTGGGAGGCTAATCTGGCATTACTTAAAAAACGTGGACATGAATAGTATTTTTTTTAAGAAAAATTTAAAAACATCTTTCTTACAGGAAATATGACATGGGAACACACGTGATCAGAGAGCATGAGAACATGAGAGATTAGAAAGTCTCCCTGTCTGTCCTGGTCTGATTTATTCTGTGATGCCCTGATGTTATTCTGTGATGACGTTTGGAGTAACTGCAGTCTTCCTCTGGTTTGGTTGGGAATGAAGTTTGTCACCCAAAGACTGGATATTTGGAATCAATGAGTTATAAAACTGGTGAGTCCAGCCTGCTTGTCCTATGAAGCTGATTTAAAGCTTAAGTTTATGAACTTCCCTGGCGTCTGGTCCAGTTAAGACTTTGCCTTGCAATGAAGGGGGTGTGGATTCGATCCCTGGTTGGGGAGCTGAGATCTCATATGCTTCAAGGTCAAAAAAACCAAAACATAAAACAGACAAAATATTGTAACAAATTCAATATAGAGTTTAAAAATGGTCCACATCAAGAAATAAATAAATAAAGCTTAAGTTGAACCCTGACAGCTGTTTCATTTTCCCCTAAAATCTTGCCCCTACTTGGGACAATCTATTTCTTCCACTGAGATTTAATTCACAAACAATAAGATGCAGAAGCCTTTCAATGTATAGCTTAATGCATGTTTACCCATGTGTGTGTCTGTGTAAGCACCCAGAATAAAATACAGTGCATTTCCACACACAGCCATCCCCCTCCCCCGCCCAGGGGGCTCTCTTGTGCCCCTTTCTGGTCATTATTCACCGTTCTACCATTCTGCTGAGTCCTGTCATCATACACTAGGTTTACTTGAGTCTTGAACTTCATATAAACACTCCTGCCTGGCTGGCTTCTTTTGCTCAACACAGTGTTTTAGAGATTCATCCATGTTGTATGTATCAGTAGTTTATTCTTATCCATGTTTGGACAGTGAGTTGTTTGCAATTTTTGGTTGCTATGAGTAAAACAGCCCTGACCTTTCTGTACAAGTCATTTTGTGGACACAAAGTCTCACTTCTCTGGGGTAAATACCTGGGAGTGGAATTATAGAGTCATATGGTACATACACCAGTATGTTTAACCTTACCAGAAATGATCAAATAGCTTTCCAGAGTGGTTGTAGCATAAGTTTCCACCAGTAATGAATGAGAGTATCATTTGTTTCATGGCCTGAGTATCTTCTATCTTTTTAATTTTAGTTATCCTTGTGGTTGTGTAGTAAACTCTGGTGTTTCTACCACCAGATACACGTGAACATATGTACCAAGAGACATACATGAATGCTTAAGGCAGCACTGGTTAATAGCTGAAAACTGTCAACAACCCAAATGCCCATCAGAATAGGATGGATAAATTGTGGTCCATTCATGTCATATGGTAAACATGAATGAACTCCAGTTTCAGAAATAAACAGGGATGAATATGACCAAAAGACTACTATGCTGAGCAAAAAGAATAAGTTAGGGATACTTATTGTGTGAATTCATGAAAAGTTCAAAAGTATGCAACGCTAAGCAGTAAATTGTTTAAGCCTCTGTACAAAGATGATAAAACAACAGATAAAATCAGGGAAACACTGTAAAATTCAGGAAGTTTCCCTGGAGAGGAAGAAGACAGGTAAGATAAGAAGGGCCTAAAAGAAAAGAAAAAAGAAGAAGGGCCTATTGGGACGTTAGAAGTACTAGGAAATGTGTTACTCTTTAATCCAGGTAGGAAGAACAGAGTATTTTAAATTTTTATTCTTTAAGGAATTTACATGATACATACTATTCTGAATGTGTGATGAATTTCATTATAAAATCTATTTTTTTTTTTTTTTTTGCAGGTTAAAACATTTTTTGCTAAGGGACTACTCTGGTTGCTGCGTAAGACTAGCAGGGCACCGGAGAGGAACTACTACAATATCCCAGGCAGTGGAGGTGGTGAGTAGCTCGATGTACTCTGAAGGATTTAACTGATGGGCTAGATGGAGGGTGGTGGCGGTGCCATTCATTCATGCGGAAAAGTCAGGAAAGAAATGGATTTGGGTGAGAGAAAAGGAAAAAAAAAAAAAAAAAACAAGAGCTCTGTTTACAACAGGTTAAATCTGAGATGCCCTTTAAACATCCATGTGGAAATGGCAACAGGCAACAGGACGCAGATGTCGGAAGCCCATGGATGAGGTCAGAGCTGAAGTGATCCAGCGAGAGTCATCAGAGCATAGTTCATTTTAAAACTATAGGACCAGAAGACAGTGTCAAGGGAAGGCCTGACACAGATAAGAGAAGGCTGTTGGCAGTGGCCTTCACAATGGCTGATCCAGATGTATGGAGGGGGTGGACAGCTGACTAGATGAGAAACAGTCAGCACGCAGGGGAGATGATGCAGCATCATTAGCTATCAGGGAGATGCATCTCGAAACCACAATCAGGGCTTCCCTGGTGGCCCAGCAGTGAAGAGCCCACCTGCCAACGCAGGAGACACAGGTTCGATCCTGGGCCAGGAAGATTCCCCAGACCATGAAGCAGCTAAACCCATGTACCAGAACTATTAAGCCTGTGCTCTGGAGCCCAGGAGCTGCAACCACTGAGCCCATGTGCCACAACCCGGGAACCTGGAGCCCATGCTCTGCAATAAGAGAAGCCTGTGCACTGCAACTAGAGAGTAGACCCTGCTCTTTGCAATTAGAGAACAGTCCATGCAACAACAAAGACCCAGCACAGCCAATAAATAAATAAAAATTAAAAAAAATTTTTAAGTAGAATGGTTAAAAAAAATCCCACCAGATACCACCCACTAGGGTGGCTATAATCAAAAAAGACAGATAATAACAAGTATTAGTGAAGATATGGAGAAACTGTAACTTTCATACATTGCTGGTGAGAATATGAAATGGTGCAGCCAGTTTGGAAAACAGCCTGGCAGTCAAAAGGTTAAACACAGAGTTACCACATGACTCAGCAATTCTAATCTTGGGTCTATAATTCAAGAGAAATGGAAATATATATCCACATAAAAACACATATACAAATGATTATAGAAAGAACTCAAGGTTCCATCAACTGATGAATAAACAAAATGTCTAATATCCATACAATGGAATCTTAGCCATACAAAGCACTAATACAGGCTACATGCATGAACCTTGAAAACATGGTGCTAAGTGAAAAAAGCCCCCCCCCCCAAAAAAGAAAAAAGCCCAACACAAAAGCCTATCTACAATGTGATTCCATTTACAGGAAATGTCCAGAATAAAGTCAATTAGTGATTGCCCAGGGTTGGGGGTTAGAGGAAGTGCAGAGTGACTGTGAACGGGATGATGAAATGTTCTAAAATGGTCTGTGGCCTAAAATTGCACAACCACGTGACTAGACTAGAACCAACTCACTGGTACACTTGAAATGGACGAACTTTACGTGAGTTACATCTCAATAAAGGTGTCACCAAAAACCGGGCATGAGGTAAAGTGGAATGGGAGATGCGGAATGCAATATATAGAATGCTTGTATACTGGTGGGGATGGTTCAGTAGGGGGAGAAGTTAATGCTGCAGGAAAAAGAGGTTAATGGAGAAGCAAAGTCCCGAGTAGCAGGACCAGGGCAGCGGGTGGGGGGAGCCAGTCCCACATGGTCAGGGCTTACTAGCCTAGCAGGAGGCGAGGCAGGGCCCCGGCTCAGGCACGGGGAGTGATGCACCTTTACAGCTGGGGTTGGAGATTTACAGAGATAGATGAGAAGCAATCCTCTAAGAGAGGAGAGAAATGAGGGGGATTTGGTGGGAGGCAAGCAATGCTAGGGTCGTCCAAGAGGGTTGTGGTTGCAAAGTTAGCAAATCTTTTGAGACCGTTTAATGATAAATGCCCCCTGAAAAACTGGCTGAACTCAAGATTCTGAGGCTGAACAGAGGAACTGGCGACCAGAATCCAGAAGGTCGGGGGCAGACTTGACCCCTAGAGCCTTCTACCCAGTAGGGGATGCAAGCCTGAACAACTACACCAATAGAAAGAACCAAGGAAAGCCAAAGGAGGCCCTGGCCAGCTTGCAGGTGGAAGAAAGGAAAAGCAGGCACATGGAACTGAGCAGCAAAGCCAGCCCCAAAGGAGAACAGTGGGAACTGGGTTTTGGAGGCGAGTGCGGTTTTAGAGCCAGTCTCTGGTCCGTTCCCAGGAGACAAGCCATCGAATTAACCTAATGAAGCACAGGACAGCACAGCCTCAGACCAGCGCAGCTGAACACAATCTTCTTGGCAGGCAGAGAAAAGAAACGTCAAAATAAGGAGCAGAGGCTGGGGGGGAGGGAGGTTGTTTGAAGCTGGAGGGGGTGGAGAGAAGGAAAGAAAATCCCAGCCCGAGACTGATAAAGCTCCCTCTTTCCACCCACTGACACACGGCCTAAGGATGTGTCCCAGAGCCTCAACGGAAAAGCATCAAGCCCAGATTAGTACTCACATGTGTGATGCTTTCTGCGTTTCTGAGCATTCGCAGGCACAGCCTCTCATTCGGTATTCACAGAAGTCCCAAGACAGCCAAACGAGGTCAGCCAGGCGGCGAGGGACGGAGCTTTAATGCTATCCCACGGCTGATGGCTCCAAGGCCAGCGCTCCCTCCACAGGCTCTCACTGCCTTCCTTACAGAGAGGCTTTTCCCACTTACTGAGGTACAATCATCAAAGCACTCCGTGTGTCCCAGAACCTGGCCACCGAGCAACCCAGCAAACTGCCTGCCTCCTGGGTGTGGCAACAGCAGATGCCTGGGGGGGGCAGTCAAGACGTGGAGGAAGGGACCCAACAGCCCCACCTTTCACACTCAACTGGAGCCCACGTCCTTGATCTGAGAACTGCTAGCTTGACCTCTGCATGCCTGGCTGCCTGAACTCATCCATTGCAACACACTGGCACCAGCCTCTGGCACAGACCCCTCAGTTATCCTGGTGACTCAGGCCCCCTCGCTCCCCAGTCACAACCCCTCCGGCAGTGTCTGCTTCAGGAGTCCGTCTTGCTGCAGGACACCTCACTCTGACTGGTTGTCCAGTATGAGATCTCAGCTCCAGGACTGCTGATGCTGTCCAGAGTTGGCAGCCAGGAAACCAGAAAGCAAGAGCTAACACAGCTCTTCCAGCCTATGGTCGTCACTCTGGCTAACTTTCCAATAAGCCCGGGAGAAATAAAACATCAGTCTTCATTGCGAGATGATCAATGGTGCAGCCTAAGAAACAGGCTCCAAGGGAGGGATGCTGAGCCCTGGGGCATGGGCAAGCAGCAGGGCAGGGGGACGCGGGGTGCGGGGTCCCGGCGCTGCACCATACCTGCCCTTTAAGGAGTCCCTGCGTGGTGTGTTGGTGTCCTGTGGCAGGACAGAGTCCAGGACTTTGTTATACGTATCTACAGTAGGCAGGAAGCAGTCTGGAAAAGCAATACCATCTCAATAGCAAGGCAAAGCCAGACAGAAACAATTGAGGAGAGGCCAGAATATAGCACAAGGAATAAACAAGTGTTTTAAAGAACAGAACCACTTGTACGGTGAAGGCTAGGGTGGTTCCTGTTAAGCCTGTGTGTCCACTGACCAGTCTCTCCAGGCTTCAGACCACTCCTTATTTGCATTTTATCTGGTAGTTGTTTAACACATGAGTATAACCCTTTACCCGGATGTATTTGGACTCATATTACTCTCTCTGTTTTCTCTTTACTAGTTTTCCTTTAGTTTTTTTTTCCTTTTCCTGCCTTGTTGGATTGACACATTATCCCTACTCCCACCACTTCTTTCCCTCCTGGGTTGGAAATCATATCCCTCTTCTTTCCTCTTTTAGCAGCTATCTTAAATTGCTAGCATATATACACTTTCTTAACGAGGCCTAAGGTTTTCAGTAATACTGTCCTATTTAACATGGCAGAAACCTGATGTGATTTAAGAATGGTATTCCCTTCCTTACTCTACCTTATTCTTCCTTGCCTATGTGGTTAACAATTTTAGTTTTCCTTCTTAAAATTAAAAAACCAAACTAGACACAGAATCCCTGTTTTTGTGTTTTGCCATCTGTGGCAGACACTGCTGGTTGCGTACCAGCAGCCGCTCCCCCTTCTTTCCTGCCAACAGAGTCCTGATTTGGCTCAGGCGGCAAAGAACCCAGTCCCAGGAGAGGAGGCACGCCTGGACAGGCAGCCACAGTAAGCCTGTTCCCTTTTACCAGGAACTGGTGTAGGGATGAACCAGCTCGGGCCCATGAGACATAATGAGGTATCTGCTGGGGCCTTCTTGGAAAGATTCTTCTTCCCAAAAAAGAGGCACATTAGAAAGCTTCCTTTTTCTTAGCATCCCCCTGCTTGGGAAGTTATAGGGTGATGCTGTGCTACCCGGGGCTGTAGCAGCCATCTCTCAGCCATGAGGAGAAGGATCTTACACCCTCGAGACGGCAGAGCAGAACAATGGAATGACCCAGGGTTTTTCATATCAGTATTAGACCACTGCCCCAACCCTGGGACTCCCTAACGCCACACTTCTCATCATAAGCTTATTAAATATTTTCTGGAATTTAAGTCACTGTGGGTGACAGAATTATCTGAATATACATTCCATAGTTAAATTTATCAACATACTATGTCAATTTCTGCACTCGATGTTCATGCTAGCAATCTCCTTCCCCCAAGTTTTCTTAATAAAGTATACCTTTGGTAGTTCTTTTAGTCACTATCTACAGGTGATAAAACCGTCTTAGCTGGGGAGGGAGATGGGAGGGAGGTTCAAAAGAAGGGGTATATGTATACCTATGGCTGATTCATGTTGAGGTTTGACAGAAAATGACAAAATTCTGTAAAGCAATTATCCTTCTATCAAAAATAAATTCTTAAAAACTGTCTTGGCATGTCCAGAAATATGTTTATTTCTCCTCAGTCTTGAATGAGAGCTGAATATAGAATTCTAGCTTCCTTAAGACAGTCTTCTATCACCTCTGGCATTTAATGTTGATGAAATGTTGTCTGTTGGTCTAACTGTCATTTCTTTGAAATCTTTTATTTCTCTGTTAGTCCTCCCACCTGGTAGCTTTTAATGTTTTCCCTTTATTCTTTTTTTTTCCGGCTGCACCACACAGCTTGCAGGATCTTAGTTGCCCAACCAGGAACTGAACCGGTGTCGCCTACAGTGGAAGTGCAGAGTCCTAGCCACAGGACCACCAGTGAATTCCCACATTTTCCTTTTATTCTTCTTTGGGGGGAAGGGTAATAAGTTACTCTACTCCCTTTATTCTTATCTGTAGTTTCACTGTATTATATCTAGCTATTTATTCTGATTGGAGAAGGAAGTGGCAACCCACTCCAGTATTCTTGCCTGGAGAGTCGTGGACAAGAGAGCCTGGTGGGCTGCTGTCCATGGGGTCGCACAGAGTTGGACACGACTGAAGCGACTTAGCAGCAGCAGCAGCATTCTGTTTGGTATTCATGCTGTTATGTCAATTTTGGAATTCTTAGTCATTATCACTTCAAATGTTTTTCTGCCATTTCCTTGATTTGTATCTGGAACTCCTACTAGACTTGTACTAAAGCCTGTCACTCTGTCCTCCATGTCTATCCTGCCTTCTAAATTAATTCCTCAGCATGAGTGTCCAATTCATGATTTCTATGTGTCCAGGCTATAGTGATCCATCGTCTCAAGTTCTAATTACACTATTTTTCAATGCTGTAATTTTTTATTTAAAATTTTCATATTCACCTATTGTTTCCTTTATGACTCCCCTTTCTTTTCTTTAATAAGTTTCTTGTTGCCCTAATTTCTTTGACGATCCTTAACCTCTTTCTTTTTTTTTGAAATTGCATCCAAGTACTGCATTTTGGACTCTTTTGTTGACCATGATGGCTACTCCACTTCTTCTAAGGGATTCCTGCCCACAGTAGTAGATATAATGGTCATCTGAGTTAAATTCACCCATTCTAGTCCATTTTAGTTTGCTGATTCCTAGAATGTCGACATTCACTCTTGCCATCTCCTGTTTGATCACTTCCAATTTGCCTTGATTCATGGACCTAACATTCCAGGTTCCTATGCAATATTGCTCTTTACAGCATCAGACCTTGCTGCTATCACCAGTCACATCCACAACTTCGTATTGTTTTTGCTTTGGCTCCATCCCTTCATTCTTTCTGGAGTTATTTCTCCATTGATCTCCAGTACCATACTGGGCACCTACCAACCTGGGGAGTTCCTCTTTCAGTATCCTATCATTTTTGCCTTTTCATACTGTTCATGGGGTTCTCAAGGCAAGAATACTGAAGTGGTTTGCCATTCCCTTCTCCAGTGGACCACATTCTGTCAGACCTCTCCACCATGACCCATCCGTCTTGGGTGGCCCCACACGGCATGGCTTAGTTTCATTGAGTTAGACAAGACTGTGGTACTGTGATCAGACTGGCTAATTTTCTGTGACTATGGTTTTAGTGTGTCTGCCCTCAGATGCCCTCTCTCAACACCTACCATCCCTGCTTATTTAACTTATATGCAGAGTACATCGTGAGAAACACTCAGCTGGAAGAAGCACAAGCTGGAATCAAGATTGCCGGGAGAAATATCAATAACCTCAGATATGCAGATGACACCACCCTTATGGCAGAAAGTGAAGAGGAACTAAAAAGCCTCTTGATGAAAGTGAAAGAGGAGAGTGGAAAAGTTGGTTTAAAGCTTAACATTCAGAAAATTAAGATCATGGCATCTGGTCCCATCACCTCATGGGAAATAGATGGGGAGACAGTGGAAACAGTGTCAGACTTTATTTTTTTAGACTGCAAAACCACTGCAGATGGTGATTGCAGCCATGAAATTAAAAGACGCTTACTCCTTGGGAGGAAAGTTATGACCAACCTAGATAGCATATTAAAAAGCAGAGACATTACTTTGCCAACAAAGGTCTGTCTGGTCAAGACTATGGTTTTTCCAGTGGTCATGTATGAATGTGAGAGTTGGACTGTGAAGAAAGCTGAGTGCCGAAAAATTGATGCTTTTGAACTGTGGTGTCGGAGAAGACTCTTCAGAGTCCCTTGGACTGCAAGGAGATCCAACCAGTCCATCCTAAAGGAGATCAGTCCTGGGTGTTCACTGGAAGGACTGATGCTGAAGCTGAAACTCCAGTACTTTGGCCACCTCATGCAAAGAGTTGACTCATTGGAAAAGACCCTGATGCTGGGAGGGATTGGGGGCAGGAGGAGAAGGGGACGACAGAGGATGAGATGGTTGGATGGCATCACTGACTCAATGGACATGGGTTTGAGTAGACTCTGGGAGTTGATGATGGACAGGGAGGCCTGGTGTGCTGCAATTCATGGGGTCACAAAAAGTCAGACACGACTGAGCGACTGAACTGAACTGAACTGAACCTATTTCTATTAAAGATATTTACTGATTACTCTGTTATTTTCATTTCTTCTAGGGTAAATTTTTCTTTGTTTGTGTTCTTTTTTCATATTAGTTTTCCTTACTTTTTTTTAAAGGCTGACCCAAACATGGCCACCATCTTTGTGATTTTTTAAAATTTTTATCTATTTAATTTTTTTGGCTACACAGCATATAGGATCTTAATTCCCTGAACAGGGATTGAACCCATGCCTCCTACAGTGGAAGCATAGACCCCTAACCACTGGACCACCAGGGAATTCCCTCCTCACATGTTTCTGAGTATATAAGCTCATCCCTCCACCATCTAGGGGTTTTCACCTTTGCCTCCTCAGGTCCTCTGGGTCTCCTGGTCTAGAATTACATCTTGCGGCACTAGCTCAGCTTAGGTCCGGGCTCTGACCCTGGGGTGTGCCTAGGCAGGCACCTTCATGACAAGCCACAGCCCCAGGAACGGGCGGCACCGCCAGTTTCCCCGCCCCCGGGTGGCAGCTGTGTGCCCAGCGCTAGTGCCATGCTTTGTGTGGAGCACTTCGGAGCTGCTACCCCAGATGTCCAGTCGCTTCTGCCGACACCCAGACTCAGAGACCAGCAGGGCTGCAGTGTCTGCCCTGCTCGCCCGAGTATTCTCGCTCCGCTTCTCATTACAGGGGTGTTTATCATTTTATGTGGGGAGGGAGGGGGAGGACCTGACTATGTTTTCAGCTTTTTGTCTTTTTTACGTATCACTGCTATGTATTTAGCGTATTCATTTATAGTGCCATCTTGACTGGATGAGCTGGACTAAATTATTCGTACCAAGGAACTAGGACTCCTTGCCGATACCCATCTCCCAAGAAGGCATATCAAGCCCTCTCTAACGGGATTCACAGAACTCCAGCCAGGACACTGAGGGAAGCTCACTGAGACGGCCTAGGGTAAGCTAAGCAAACGCTCCAGTTAAAACTGCTCTCCCATCCCCACCCCATCTTCATCCCAATCCACCATGGGGCAGCCACAGGGGTAGGCAGACACCCAGCCCCACGCCTTCAGCCCCTCTTCCACACCACTTCAGCATCTACCAGTGTTTTACCTTGCCAGGGAAACTTGCATACTGGCTACATGGACACTCTTGATGAATGGCCTATCTGACTCCCTTCAAGACCCCAGCCCCCTGCAGCAGGCCCAGTCTTTAGTCTCAATTACATCAGGACAGCAGTGAATCTGGGAGCCAAATTCTAGTCTGGGCTATCATCAGGCAGCTAGACACTTTTTCCTTCCAGGACAAGGTTCTTGAACAATCAGAGCAAGGCTCTCCCACACCCCCCTCTCCTTCCTCTCTGATTATTTCCTGTTTGTTTCCTGCTGACCATCACTTTGACTTCAAAGCCACTATGACCTACCTTCCTGACTCAGACCCTTCCACTGCTTGTTTTTTCCAGCAGCTAATGGATTCTGAAGGTTCCGCCCTCGGCTCTTTTCCTCCTTTGCCTCTCTATGCAGGCAAGGACAGGAGGAGCCTGTCCTTCTACCCTAGACTCCAGACCTACATTCTCAATCACCTCTTTAGCCATGTGGCATTTCAGACTTAAACGCATCACCTTCCTGCATTCAAAAGCATATGAGATGGAGACACAGCACTCTCACTCACACGGCCCAGGTCACGCTCACAGAGCACCCAGAGACACCCTAAACCAGGCCACCCTCCCAAGCCTCATCTCTCACCATGCCCATTCCTCTCGGGTTATCAGCTAATTTGGACCATAGGCCAAATCTAGCCCACATTTATTAAGATCCTACACAAAACCTAAAAAGACACAGACATGTTATTTAATTCATTACTTAGCATTGGCCTTTGTATGGCAGGCATCAAAAAATATTTGTCCATAGACGGGAGAGATAATTTCAAAGTTTGGGATTAATGTATACACACTACTATGTATAAAACAGAGAATCAACAAGGATCTACTACATGGCACAGGGATCTCTACTCAATATTCTATAATAACCTATACAGAAAAAGATTTTCTGAAAAAGAAGGGATATATGTATAACAAAAACACTTTGCTCTACACCTGAAGCTAACACAACATTGTAAATCAACTAGACTCCAATATAAAATAAAAATTTAAAAAAAATTGTTCAACTGAATATCATCTCTCTATATAACCACAGGGTTGTAAGAAGCAGAAGAAATAAGGGTAATAAAAAACGCTTTGAAACCACTTTCATAAATCATTGTGTAAATGTGCAAAGGGAAACGATCATTATAATCAGCCCCCACTCATATGGCTATGACAGTCTAGAAATGAAAGTTTTCTCTGACTTCTTGCAGACCACCAGGAAACATGAGGCCTCAAGTACAAACCAGATTTCACAAGTCAGAGGCAAGAAGAAAGGTGAATGTATAAAAGCTAAGGGGGCTGCCTGGATGGTAGGAATGGTTGAGGCAGCCCGCTCCTCAGTTTCTACCAGCAGAGACACCAGGACTGCTAGGACGCACCTCTCTCTGGTCCAACCTTAAGCACCACAGGCTGCTGGCTAGGTTCTCTCAAGCTGGGACTTGTCAGATCTCACGACCGCCCACCCCAGCTCAGAGTCCTTCCCAGTTAAACCTTCCAAAATGGGGGGGAAAAAAAAGCACCTAAAAAGCTTGGCTTCAGATTCTGGTTTTGCCACCTGTCAGCTATGAACCATTTAACCTTTCTGATCCACGCCCTTTTCTGTAACATGGAGATACCGCGTATCTTGGAGAGTTTCTGTAAGGATGAGAACCAGAAAACTTCCAGCTCAGGAAGCTCAGAAAACTTCCTGTGCTCCCAGGCTGGGCAGGTGGGGGCCACGGTTCAGCCAGTCCCACCCCAGCCCCCGCCTCCCAGGCCAGGACAGCCAAGGTCTCACCCCAGAGCTCCCTCCTGTGCCTAAGCACTAGCACTGCCTGCCCAACCTCCAACCCCCATAGCGGCAGCTTCCGGGGGTGGGGCGGGCAGCAGAGGCCTGAGGTCTCAGAGCCAGTCGCCCCGTGGACATTCACCCCCAGGTTGCGCAGTAAGGAACACTGTGTCCATCCTGCGGCAGAGCCTGGGGGTCACGGAGCCTGTCACCTGTACCTGGCTTCATCACACATTCAGAACACAAGCCTGCCCTGAGCTGGTCCCTTTATTTTTCAGCCGTGCTATGTGGAATGTCGGATCTTAGTTTCCCCAACCAGGGATAAAATCCGTACCCACTGCATTGGAAGCTTGGGGTCTTAACCGCTAGACCGCCAGGGAAGTCCCTAAGCTGATTCTAAACAGCTCACCAAGGTTCATCCCATACTTGGCCACCTCTGTGACTCTCTAGACACACGTTGGCAACAAGATTCTACAAAAGACAAAGTTAATAAGAGGGTTTCTTCACAGGGCTGAAAGCCTCTAACATTGAGAGGCAGGAGGTGGACTTCCCCGACAGTTCAGTGTCAAGACAGTGCTGCCAATGCAGGAGGCATGGGTCTCATCCCTGGTTGAAGAAGATCCTGAGTGCTGTGTGGCAGTCTCCCCCCCCAAAGAAAGAGAAAGAGAAACAGAGAGGCAGGAGACACTGAAGGTAAGAGACTGGGAGAGAGATCTTTGAGGACTTCTGGAGGCAAAGGGAGTGGGATGAGTAAATGGATAAATGGTGGCCTGGGGAGAGCCAGAGAGCAGTCTGGAGAACCTGAAGTCTAGACCTTATTGCCCAACTCTGCCTCCCTAAGGCAATTAAACGTGACCACACCGCCTACCAGGGCCAGGGGACAAGGGTGCTTTGAGTCTGCTCTGATTGTCTATAAAGATAAGGTTCAAAGTGCCAGGTGGCTCAGCTGTTCATCACGGTTTACGATTTAGACCTCAGTCACACCAGAGATGTAATGAAGAGCTGCAGAGCTGCCACCGAGCCCTACGTCTCCTTCTGCCCCTTGTCTGGGTGTCCAAGGGACGTTTCAGATCTCAAGAGCAAAGCAGAGGATGTTTGTTCAACAAGCATCTCCTGCACCCGGGAGTGGCAGGCGGCACAGAAGGGCCCAGCCCTCCCCATCCTGAGCAGCTGTATCACTGACCCTGCAGCAAAGCTCCTTCTCTGGCCTCGAAGCTCCTGCTCCTTCAAGGAGCAGAGCAATGAGAATCCCATTCTGAGGAGGCTCCACCAGCCCCTCTGGTCCACCTACCACCCAGGGCTCCCTGGTTTTGCCGGCCAGGCTCCCCCTAGGAGAGCTGCCCTTCCAAGGGCATGCCAAGGGCAGCCAACCCTAAAGACCAGTTGCTGGCCTTGCCGCTAAAGAAGATGGAGCTGGGGACAGCCTATTCCAGAGGACTTAGGAGGGCATAACCGGAGCAACGCCCACAGCTAGAACGGGCATGGTGGGCAGAGCCAAGGGCTTCCAGAAGGAAGGGGTGAGTAAGATTCTCAGCTCCTAAACCCTGGGGAGAAGGACAATGCTTCTCATCCAGCTCACACTGATGAAAGACAGCACTCTTTGCTCTTCTCAGGAACATGGGTTAATCCAATCCTTCTCAACACCGGTTCCCTCAAATGCGCACACACCCTCTGCCCTGGGGTGGGAGGGCAGGTGTAGGTTTGATAGAGGGTTTAGAAGAAAGGCTCACGGCATTCCATCGCCCCTGCTGGAACTGAGTGAACAGGAAGAGGAGTAGATAGTTTCTCCAGGTAACCAACCTCCATCTCCCCAACGCGTGCACCCACAGGGCAGGGGACCAGCCAGGGAACCCAGACAGCTGCCTGCAGCACTCCCGGCAAGGGCGTGCAGGCTGAGGAGGAGGCTCCAGGGGCTGCGCGCAAAGGGCAAATGTTGTCTCCCTCATTTCCAACCAGCGCTCTGAGATGGCACCCCAGGAATCCTGCATCTGATCACTGCCGCCCTCCCACCGGGGAAGGGACAGGACTGGTGCTTCCGTTCCCCACCACTGCCCTGGTCCGTGCCCTCCCCAGCCTGCACCCAGCACGGGGTTCCGGACAGGGCTCTCCGCCCAGCACCGGAAGCCTGGGGAGGCTGGCAACCTGAAGAAGCTGATGGAGAAGGCTGGAGCTAGGGTCTACACTAGTCCTGCCAGTGCACACCCAGGAAAGGGAGAAGTTATGCTTCTAGAAGCCCCCAGGTCACCATCTCCATGACTCCCAATTCCAGCCAGGCCTTGGCCCAGGCACAGAGTTGAAGGATTCAACTTAAGACTCTAGCGTCTACCCCTGTATCCTTTGTGGGACGGCGGGAGGAAGAGAGAATGTCAGAGAAGAGGTCCTACCTAAAGAACCAGCACGGTGACCCTGCAGGAGAGGAGCCCAGGAGGGAGGTGACCGATGCTTTGCGGGCAAGGCAGGCCACAGGACCGGGGTCTGTGTCCTCACAGCACACGCATGATTCAGCAGGACTGCAGGCCCTCAGCAACCAGAGGGCAGACACCAGCTCCTCCTGGGCGCACAGTAGGACGGACCTGACCCACAGCTCTGATCAGTGGGACCAGCTCCAGCCCCCAGGAATGCTCACAGAGTTCCTGGGATGTGATAGCCCAGAAGCAATGCTTCCAGGAAAACAGCAGCCCCAGTTCCAGGATTCTCCAGCCCCCCAGCCCAGGGGGGAAGTAAGAGACGCACTCTCCGCTCAAGCCAGCATCCTACTTGAAGGTGCGAGTGAGAACAGGGCTGTGTCCTCTGCCCCAGGACTGTGCCAACCTCCTCCCCTTGGTCAGGATACCCTCGGGATACCTTGGTTGGAACATTTCAATCCTCACGACCCAGCCAAGCCACCCAGGTGGGAAGTCTGCCGAGCCGCTGGAACCAGGCAACATCATGAAGGGGACGGCCAGGGCTGCAGGACAGAGCCCTACTTTGTCAGCTGCAAATTTTTCTAAACGGTTCCAGCAGGGGAGGGCCAGTGGACTGTAGACAACCTCCCGTACTCTATCCATCCTGCCCCCACATTTCCTTATCAGGTGGCAGTTTCTTTTGATTTTTCTCTGGCTTCATCTCAACACCGGGAATGAAATGGGACCACCTTGCGTGCCGGTGGGGTGTGGAGGCCTGTCTCGGCACCACTCATAAGCCAGGCAGGAGGCCGACCAGAAACGCTGATCTGTGGTCAGGTGCTTATCTCCTTTATCAGGACTAGATGACTTCAAAGTGTTCTCTGTTGTTTTTTAAACCAGAACAATCTTTCGCCCAACTCACCCAGAAACTTTCATCAACCAGGCCAACTTATCAGTTTCTACTCTTGCTGCCCAGTGGGAAGAAGGAGCCAGGTGGTGAGACCAGATGCTGGAGGAGCTACCAGCCCTCTGCAGCAGCTCACGGGCTAAGCTGGGGCCTGAGCACCGTGTCAAGAGAATGCCTTCCTGTTACAAGGCTTACTTAGGATAAATGAGGCGGCACTGTTACAGGTACAGCCCAGTCGGTGCCAATTCTCTGGGGGACCTTGGGAAGGAGCCACATTCCCTCACAGTCAACCCTAAAGGAAATCAACCCTGAACATTCACTGGAAAGGACTGATGCTGAAGCCGAAGCTCCAATGCTTTGGCCACCTGATGCAAAGAGCTGACTCTCTGGAAAAGACTCTGGTGCTGGGAAAGACTGAAGGCAAAAGGAGAAGGTAGAGGATGAAATGGTTAGGTAGCATCACTGACTCAATGGACAGGATTTTGAGCAAACTCTGGGAGACAGTGGACAGGGGAGACTGGCATGCTCTAGTCCCTGGGGTTGCAAAGAGTCAGACACAACTTAGCAACGGAATAACAACGAGAAGAGATGACCCACCTGCTCCGGGGAGGACTCAAGGCAGGATAGGCACCAGGGCTCCTTAGACAGGGAGACAGATCAGCGCTAGCAGACCAGAGACTCTGGAAGAAAGGCATGCAGAGGTGCCTCCATGCTAGGGAAGCATATCTCCAGTGGGGAAGAGTATCCCAAAAACCCTGGAAACAAACCAGGAACCTGTCCCTTGTGAGCCAGACTGTTTTTATTCTTCATACACCTTATCTTTAGCTTTCTTTTATTCTCCTTTTATATTTATTTTATTTATTTATTACTCAAAAATGGTTCATTTTTTATTTAGCTTTCTGACTCTGTGCTTGTGCTTTCAATACTTTCACAATGATATTCTGCTCTTCAATAAGGAAAGCGCGCTTGATCCTGTCCTGGACACATTTAGCACACATGGAACCACCAAAGGCTCGGCTGATGTGTTTCTTCATTTTAGACAACCTCATGAGAACTTTAGGTCTCACGGCACGAACGCCTCTAAGCTGGCCTGCGCACACACCACATGCGGATTTTGGTGCTTTCCCAAACTTCTTGGTATAAAGGTAAACAATTCTATTACCAGGGGTTCGGGACAGCCTGGTTTTGTTAGCGGCTGTATTGTAGGACAGCTTACGTCAGACGCTGCACCATCCTGAATGCCTTTAGATGCCATCCCTGGAAGAGTCCTTTTATATGTATTAATGTCTTTTGGAAAGGTCAGCCTGTGACAGCTATGTTAATGAAAACCCAAAGGAGGTGTCTGCATCCACGCCTGGACCAGGAGATTAAAGGGAGCAATGTTATCTCTCTCCCCCAGGACTGGAGGTGCAGAGAAGCCCAGGGGTGGGCCCCTCGCTCAGCCTGTGTTCTCTGGAGTCATCTTTCCAACAGAAAGGGAGAGCTGTGCCATCCAGGCAGAGGCCCTGAGCTTGCGCCCTGCCCAGTGCCACAGAGGCGCTCCCAGCACCAACCCCGCGGACGCACTCTTGCCTGTGCCCGCACCAATCCCGGGTCACTAACAGTCAGCTCCAGGGGGCAGAGAGCAGGTGGCTGGGAAACTGTCGAGACCAGTGCGCACCTGCTTCCATTCCTCCCTGGCTCCAGCTAAGCCACCGTCCTTGTCACCGAGGAGCTGATAATACACTGTGAGTGACTCAGGCTGGACCCCTGTGGGGAAAGAATCCCCCCCCCCCGCCCCCGCAAGGTTGCTAGGCAGGTAATCCGCTTTACCAATTCAGCCAAGTGGCAGTGTCGGCTGCCGTGAGGACCACAAAGGCGGCCTTCCCCTCGCCCTGCCTCGGGCCCCTTGCCCCGGGGTGAGGGGAGCAAGGAGCCCTCCCCAGTCCCATCCGCAGAGAGTGGCTGACCCTCCCAGACTTGGCCTGAGTTATACACTCCATGCTAAGATAATAACTGTCATGACATCCTGACATTGCTGGTCAGGATGTCCAGTAATCATGGACATCATGACATTACTGGTGTCAACTCTGGGGAACACGGAGAGGAGGAATAGGGAGACCAGGGTCCACCATGAGAGTCCCGAGGGAGGGATACCTCTTGACTGACTTAATTACGTGCCCTGGGGTTACCAGGGGCTGGCCAACACGACGGTGCCTGTCTGGAGCTTGGGTTGTATGGGTGACCAGGGCTGTGAAGAGGGGGGGCCCAGGGCCTCCTCCCAAGCCCCTCGTCTGGTGAGATGAGGCAGCCCCACTTCAACACATGCTTGTGAGTTTAGCCTAGCGGGCTCTGGACTTCAGTTCCAGGACTGGCTCTATCTGAAAGTTGGCGAGTCTGGGCAAATCATACCTTCCTGGTACTCAGGTCTTCTGTCTGTAAAATGGGTATGGTGACATCTGCCACCCTGCTTACCTCACAGCCACCATCAAGATGCAGTGAGTGACGACTGTAAGCTACAAGGCACTACACACCCGAGGTACTGCTGGGTTTCAGCATCACAGAGGGGAGGGGGCAGGGACGCGCGCAGACACCGTGGCCCCGCCTGCGGGAGCAGGAGGCCTGGCCCAGACTGGCCGATCTCCAAGAACAGGACCCCAGACAGAAACAGGTGGGCCAGAGAGCCTGCGGGAGCCAAGCATGCAGGGCAACAGAGTGCTCCGGCCAGGCCGGGTCGGCCGACAGCTCAGGAGACTAGCCATTCTGCTAGGTCTGTGGTGGGCTGACCCCGTGGGACTTTGTCCGCTTTGTTTTTGACCACAGCACACGGCTTGCAGGAGCTCGGTTCCTCATCAGGGATTGCATTTGGGTCCTCAACAGTGAAAGTGTGGCGTCCTAGCCACTGGAGCGCCAGGGAATCCCCACAGAGCTCTTTCCACAACACCCCACTCTTGGCTCTGCCAGGCTGAGTCAAACCTCTGTACCCCCACAAATGGGAAGTGACGGGCGAACTGAGGCCAAAATCGTCTCTGTAGCTGAAACCGGCACCGCTGACCTGAGCACCGTCTTCTAAGGGAGGGGACAGGGTGGGGGGCGGGGCACAGCCCTGTCCAGCAGGAAGTGCCCCACTCACCCAGGAAGCGCAGAGGCCCTGAAGCTGCGCCCTTACAGGGTCTCAGCAGGAAACTCACGGCAGGGTGGGCACTTCAGGAGCCAAGAAGACAGGGCAGGCGGGAGAGCATGGGGGCAGCTCCAGGGCTCGGGCAGGCCTAGTTGGGCCAAGGGAGCTGGCTGAACATGCAGAGTGAACGACCCCCTGAGCCCAGACAGAGGCCTGCATAACACCGGCCACCACGTGAATGGCCCTGGGCCACCACGAGGAAGGGACCATTGCCATGAGTCACCTGTGTCTGCTCTTTATCTTGCAGTCCAGGGGATGCAGGACTTCCGTGGATGGGCAGCCAGGGCATGGGGGTTGCGGCAGGGAGCTCCTCCCGTAAAGATGCCATTCCTATTGGAAAGAACCTCCGTCTGCAAGTCAGATAGGCGGCCTGGGTTCTTGGACTCAGTGCTTCTACCTAGTGGTTTGAGGATCTTAGGCAAATTTCTCAGCTCCTACTTCCTGATCTAAAAATGGAGTGACTCTGTGATTCTGAGTCTCAGTCTACATTCCAGCATTCAGTTATTAACAAGGTGAGTGAATAAATGGCAACAAATCCTTGTAAGTTTGCCTACGGTGTGATACTGACACACACACTTAGCTCTGCCTATTGCGCCTCAGTACACGATGCCGTCAGAATGGACGACAACCCCATCTTCCTTCGGAGAATCATCTCTTCCCAAACTTCCATCTCTGTGCCCAATCAGAGCACCAAATGCAGCCAGCCAGCTTCCCTGGTGGCTCAGATGGTAAAGAATCTGCCTGCAGTGCAGGAGGCCTGGGTTCAATCCCTGGGTTGGGAAGATCCCCTGGAGGAGGGCATGGCAACCCACTCCAGTATTCCTGCCTGGAGAATCCCATGGACAGATGGGCCCGGCGGGCTACAGTCCATGGCGTCTCAAAGAGTCGGACATGACTCAGGGACTAAGCACAGCTTAGTTCTTGATCCAGGGCTGGGGGAGAGCCCCGATTCCAAGTGAACCCAGGAATCCCGCGGCAGTCCTGGCCTGGGATGCTCAGAAGGCAGAAGCCTGCACTGCTGGCAGACACCTTCTACCACGTGGGGGGCGAGGAAGGTGTCCTGATGGAGAGGGCAGGGTGAGGCGGCTATTGTTTGAGCTCTTTCCTTCCCTGCATGTGGCTAGCCATTCCCTCAGGTATGAGTCAACCAGTTCCCTTTTATCAAAGCACTTTTAGAGTTGACTTTCGGCTGCTGTAACTGAAGAAGTCCAACTGATACAATCTTGCACACATGTACAACTATTTTCCATTTCATTTAAAAGAATTTTTAAAAACCACTACAGTATCACTTGCCACATAGTGCAAAGGGGCTGCCCTGAACCTGGCCCTGAAACCCTGCCCTTGATAAGTCTGTCCAGCTGAGGGGTCCTCAGGCACAGAGGGATTCTGGGTTCCCAGCGGTAACTCTGGGAACTCCCCGGCCAGGACCCACACCCTTCTCCAGCTGAGGACACTGCCCGGATGCACAGATGGTGGGACAGCCATTGATGTATGCAGTCTTCCCGGGTGGCCTGGGGTCAGGACTGCTCACAGCCAAAGTCCCCCAACCACAAGCAAGACTGGAGGGGAGGGTGCTGCCCGGCTGGGCCCTGACCCGGTTGAAGTGATCAGGGCAAGAGAAGACCACCTGGACACGGACTGCAACGGGGAGTCGGGACCCTTGGCACCATTCCTTGTCTGGCAATGGATTTGAGGGAAAAAAACCCTTTCCAAATCTGTTTCTCAACCTGTTCAGAGTCATGTCTGACTTTTCTAAATACTGCCAGACACTATCCTGAGTTCTATCCATCTATCCCACTCATTTCTAGCAGCCACCTCTCTGATGAGATACCTTGCATGTACCCAACAGTACCTCAAACTCACCCTACTCACAATGCCAAACTCACCCACACTTTAAGCCCCCAAAACCTGAACTTCCCTCTGTATTCCCAGTGTCAGCAAAGGGGCATCATCCATCTGACCCTGAAACCTGGGAATCATCTACGCCCCTTCCTTCCTTCAACCTCCTTCAGTCAACCTATTACAAAGTCCATCTGAGGTTTCCAACCTAAATCTCTCCCTTTTCTACTTTCCTCCACGTCTGCCACTCCCTCTCTATTGAAGCACTGCCATCATCCACCTACAGTAGCCCCTGAACTGCTAAAGCCCCAAATCTACCCGAGACCTCCCTCCCACCAATTCATTCTCCACAGAAAGGTCAAATGACCTTCCCAAATGCAAGTTCCATCAGATCCCAATTTCTATTCCTCTCAGAGAAAGAACCAGACCTCCCAAAGCTCTGGGGCAAAGGTGGGGCTCCCTCAAGACCACACACCCTGGCTGGTGGAGCTGGGGGTAACCCTGAGGCCAACATGGACCAGGCAGGTCTAGGAGAGACTGCTCAGTCCAGAGCCCTGGCCACCCCAGGGTTCTCCCATCCCAGGCTGACTTGGAACTGGCTCAGCCTTCTAGGACTGACCCCTCCCCCAGCGTAGGCTTCATCTGACCCCAGATGGGAACGGTAGCTGGAGGCCAGGCAGGGGAAGCCCAGCTGGGCTGCAGCCAGGGGCGGTATGTGTCAGGAAGGGGAGAGAGCAGGGCCACAATAGCCTGTCAGTATCTGGGGCCATCAGAAAGAAGGCAGCTGGCGGGAGGATAAACCTCGAGGAGTCTATCTCTTCCCTCTTATCAGACTGACCCTTGGCAGCCTTGCAGCCCGCGGATAACAAACAGTCATTAACAACCCTGCCCACACTCGTGCACAACCCGGTGTGACCAGCCCAGCCTGGGGAGCCGGGGCCTCTCTTCCTGCCAGGGCAGTCTCGGGGGTCCGCCTGTCGGCCAGCCCGCCCATCCTGCCCCTCCTTCCTGGGCAATGAAACCCTACGCTCAGCCTACCCTGGCCTTCCCCGGCCCGTGGTCCCCTGGCCTTTCAGGTCAGGCCTCCGCGTCACGCTATATGTGGCTTGGCCTCACTGCGTCCTCCGCTCTCCTAAAAACCTTTAGGAGGTCTTTTTGCCCCTCCTCCCTTTTCAGGCGAGTTCTCAACCCTCAGTAGGCCCACCCAGAGTCTGCGCTACTGACCCGGCACCTCCGGGCTTCAGCATGTGATCCAACCCCCAAGCTGGCTTTGGGGGCAAATTCTCACTAAAGCAGAACCCAAAGCAGAAGAAGGTGAGGGGACTGGGAGTAGAGAGAAACAGAAAGCCTATACACAGTCACTCCAAAGCCTAACCAATGGCCAGCACAGGAAAAGATGGATGTGATGAGAGACCGGAGGGGTTTTTCTCTGGCTAAGCCCAGGACAGAGGCAGAGCAACGTTTGGGAAGGGGGATGAGGACAACGAGAGGCAGGGGGCAGCTCCCTTGGCTGCAGGAGCCCAAGTTCTCCAGAGAGGACAGAGCAGGCTGGGTGATGTTCAATACATCCAACTGGTTAGCAGAAAGGTCAGAACAATTCTCAGCAACTCCTGGACCCTGTGGTGGTATCCTGGGGCCCCAGCAGTATTCTCCTCGCAGGATATGGAGCTCCTCTGTTCGGCCTACTGGATGATTTGACAGCAAATCTATGAACAGATCTTTAAATTCTGTATTTACAGATGAGGGGACTCTGGGGCCCAGAGAGGGGCAGCAACTTGCCTTGGGTCACACAGCACCCATTTCACAGCATCCTCCTAAGGAAGTGCCAACGCTGGCTTCCCTACATTGGAAGAGCTTGAACAGAGTATCTTGCTGCTGTTTAGTTTCTAAGCTGAGTCCGACTTTGCGACTCCACAGACTATAGCCCACCAGGCTCCTCTGTCTGTGAGATTTCCCACCCAAGAACACCGGAGTGGGTCGCCATTTCCTTCCCCAGGGAATCTTCCTGATTCAGGGATCAAACCGACATCTCCTGCATTGGCAGGCAGATTCTTCACTGTTGAGTCACCTGGGAAGCCCGCAACAGGAGTCCCCGGGACTCTCCTAACCGTTTTCAAGCTTTCCTGTCTCCCCCTACCTGTGACACTCGGGGTCTCCTCCTGAGCCATGCTGGAGGACCCAGGAACTGGCTAGAAGCTACACAGGTGTGGGCCCGGGGAGATAGCAAGCCCTCTGGGACAGGATGGAACAGAGAGAAGGCCAACTGCTGGAAAGCCCCTTGCAGCTGGCTGCCTGGGCCTCAGATGGCTCCCGAGAAAACCCAAGAGAGACAGGACCGGGCTCCCACCCCTCCCCGGCTTTCCGGCACAGCCTCAGTCCCTCTGGCTGCGGCCTGCTAGCTTGCTCGGGCAGAGCACACAGCACAGGGGCCACAGAGACTTTCATTTCCTCCTGACTCTGGCTCCACCAGGATCAAACGATGAGTATTTTGTTTTCAACTGAAATTGACAGTTGGGGGGAACTCTACTCAAAGGTCAGGGAGAGTCCCTTGCAAACCCAAAGGGATTCTCCCCACAAAGAAGGAAGAAGGTAGTAACTATGCATGGTAACATATCGTTAACTAATTTGTAGACATTTCGCAGAGTATACAAGTGTGGAATCCTTATGTTGTACACCTGAAACTAATATAATGTTATATGTCAGTTATATGTCAATAAAAAAAAGGAGGGAGAGAGAGTGGAGGAGCAGGGTGGGGCTGTGGGGTGACAGGGCAGGGAGGGGGACGCCCCACTCCAGCCCTCAATTCCCTCCCTTGTTCCTCTTCCTACAATCCACCTCTCAACTTCCCCTTTCACTACCCACGCCGCCCCCTCCAAATTCCTTTAAACCACACAGAAAAGTTGTTGATTTTTTTCCCTCATCAGAGCAGTCCCCTCTAGACCAATTTGCGATTTGCATTTTTTGCTGATTTTCTCCCTCAGAAGGCTGCAGACCTGCCCAGCCCGGGGAGTGTTGCTGGCCCTCTGTGCAGGGACTTCACAGCTGGAGGGTTCAGAGGGAAGGGGCAAGGACTGCTCTCTGAGGTCTCTGGGTCATGCCCTGACCCCTCAGGATCTTCTCTGTCTCCTAAGTCCCCTTTCAGGAGCAGGATGGGCCTTGCACCTCAACTGTACACAAGCAGAGCTGCTTTCTGTGTCCCCCTCCTGCTTCCCACCCTGAGCCTAGAGAGGAAGAGAAGGGGAGAAAAGGAAAAAGGATGCTAACGGGTAAACGTGATCAAACCAGGAAGAGATGTCCCTCCAGGCAGGAAAAGCCTGTGCTACCTGCTCCCCCCAACCTCAGCAGCTAGTGGGGGGATGCCAATCAACCTCTTTCCCTCTCTGAGCTTCCTCATTTGCAGTCACATCCCCCTTAAGGAAGAAGGCGTTTGAGGATGTTTTTCAACATCTGATAGCAGAACTCTTGTTTTGTTTTAATATGATTATTTCACAACACAAATTTAGCACTGACAGCAAAATAAAGAAAAATTACATTTGTCTCTAGATTTCTCTTGTTCCTAGTTCACCTTATCATACACGGGTAGCAGGCAGTGCGTTCATATCATGCATGGCAAAATATCACATCCACTATGGCTCATTCATGTTGAGGTTTGACAGAAAACAGCAAAATTCTGTAAAGTAACTATCCTTCAATAAAAAATAAATTAATTTTTAAAAAAAACACACTCATTTGAATGCTAACAGCTATAACTGAGGGATACAGTTCTCTTCACCCCAGGAAGATGATCCTCTCTGAAAACCTGCAGGGATAAGTGCCCTTCAGCATCACTCCTTCTGCCCCACCTCACAGAGAACCCTGCTCCCTTCCTCACTTTCTTTTTATGTAGTTATTTAATATTTTGGCTGAGTGGCATGTGGGATCTTAGTTCCTCAACCAGGGATCGAACTCGAGCCCCCTGCAGTGGAATCTTAACCAATGAACCACCGGGGAAGTCCTTCTCCCATCCCTGCAGTAGGAAACCTCTCCAGTGCTCAGCTAGAAAGTTGGGGTGGCCCAAAGCCCAGTCTATGCCCTGGAGCCTTAGGAGAGGTCTGCAATGGCAACGTGAAAGTGTGACTGACAATACGCTGTAATTACAATCATGATTTATAAATAAGCATCAAGAGGTGCCCCAGAATGGCTGCTTAGGGACACACACAGGCATCCCTGGTGAGCCCAGCATAACTGAAGGAAATGACCGTTTTCCTCAGATAGCAGGCAAAGTTCACATCCCCTACACGCAAAATGTCATTTGCAGATATCTGCCCTGATAATTCAGAGAAGGCAATGGCAATCCCCTCCAGTACTCTTGACTGGAAAATCCCATGGACGGAGGAGCCTGGTAGGCTGCAGTCCATGGGGTCGCAAAGAGTCGGACACGACTGAGCGACTTCACTTTCACTTTTCACTTTCATGCATTGGAGAAGGAAATGGCAACCCACTCCAGTGTTCTTGCCTGGAGAATCCCAGGGACAGAGGCGCCTGGTGGGCTGCCATCTATGGGGTCGCACAGAGTCGGACACGACTGAAGCGACTTAGCAGCAGCAGCATCCCTAACAGTGAGAACTTGTTGTTAAAGAAAAGAGGGGAAAATCTAAAACTGAGGTCCCCAAAGAGCTGGGCCAGCTCCTGGAGTGGGTAAGGGCCCAGGTATTGGGACAACACAGTGGGGGAAAGTTGGGGCATGGAAACTGAGAGCGGAGAAAAGGGAGGAAGGAAAAGGTCACCCTTGGCGGAAGTGGAGAGACAAGAGATGCGGGCATGCTGAGCATGGACCACAAAGCCCCAGTTGCTTTCAGAATGAACCGGGCCCCTGAGGCAGTGGGGCCCCACCCTCTCAGGGCTGAGGCCCCAAACCTCAGGCAGGCAGCGTGGAGTCCGGAGTAACAAGCTAACCAGGCTTCCGGGAGCGCTGTCAGCATCCTGCACACAGCTCCTCCAAAGCAAGGACACTTCATCTCCTGCAAACTCCTCCTCCTCCTGACTGCCCCACTTCAGCTAAAGGACCTGACCTCATCACCCAGGCAAGAAAGTGTCTAACCCCAGCCAACTGACTGTCTGTTCCAGAAGATATCTACTTTCATAGTTCTCTAGAATCAGTCCCTTCTTTCCATTTTTACTGCCAAGTTCCAGTCTTCATTACTTCTCACCTGGACCCTAACTAGTTTACCATTTCCTCCCTCCCTTCTTTCCTTGTCCCCTTATGACCCAGCCATACCCTGCTACCAGCCTGCCCTCTGCCTGCTCAGAAACTTGTCGGAACCAAGCCCTCTTTCTGCTATCTGCTGAGTCAAGTCCTCACTGAACACTGTGCTGGACTGATCTCTTGCAATCTCTACTGCCTCTTCTTCTGGGGACTCCAACTTTTCGATACAGTTTGGGGGGACTGCCTACTGTGTCAACAGTCCTTCCCCGGCCAAGGGAGGAGGCATGGCCCAGTCTGGGCCAACCAGACATCTCCTCCCTGGGATATGATTCCCAACCTATGGTGACAAAATCCCAGAGCACAGCTGGAACAGAGTTATCCTGGCCACAGTGGTACCCTGAAGAGGCTGGCCTTTGGCTCCTGACATACCTACTCCAAGACCCTTGAGGGGAACTTCCCTGGTGGTCCAGTGGTTAGGAATCTGCCTGCCAATCCAGGGTACATGGGTTTGATCTCTGGTCTGGGAAGATTCCACACGCCACGGAGCAACCAAGCCCACGCACCACAGCTACTGAAGCCCGCATGCCCTGGAGCCTGTTCTCCACAAGAGAAGCCACTGCAGCGAGAAGAAGCCTGCGCACCACAACTGGAGAGCAGCCCTACTCTCTGCAACTAGAGAAAGCCTGCATGCAGCAACAGAGATCCAGCACAACCAAATATAAAATAAATACATAATTTCTTAAAAACCTATTTAGAAAAAAAAAAAGAAAAAGATGGAATAATTGCTTTTAAAAAAGACCCTGGAGGGGACTTGGGTCTTGAGTCATTCCTCAGATTCTAGGAGTTCCCACAGCCTTCCAATGAAGTCCTTTCCTACCAAAGTCAGCCAAGGTGTTGCTTGTAACCAAACTTCTTTTTAAAATACCTCTCCTAAAATAAAATAAAATAAAATGAAATACCTCTCCTATGCTCCAACCAAAAGAGAAAATTCCCTGAAAGCGCCGTTATGGTCTCTCCTTCCCCTGCTGACCAGTACACTCCCTGGCCTGCAGGCACTGTTGGAACTCTGCCTTCCCCTTCAGGGCCCAACCCAGAGTTCTCTTTTGAGCCCTCTTTGGGGATGACCTCTCCTCCTCTAAACCCACAAGCCCCTGGTTGCCCCTTCTGCCTCCCACTTCGGACATTGGAGTACCTGTCTTATCCCGCTCCCAGTGGACAGGGACTTGGTCATCCTCTCCTCCACAACACCTGGCAGAGTTCCAGACTCAATAAATTCACTAGGCTTTGTGGGCAGACAACTCAAAGGCCAATTACAGGTTTTCTGGGCAAGACAGACAGTGAGTGACAAAGAGCATGGGGTCAGAAAGACCCCATTTGGCTTCCACATCCTCCACTTACCAGCTGAGTTTATGGGCAAGTCTCATAAGTTCTGTAAGCCTCAGTTCTTCCTCTGTGAAAGAGTGACAATAATGCTAACCCTGCAACGCTGCTGTGAGAATGTGACGAGCAGACATGCATGAACATCCAGCCCGGTGACTGGCTAAGAGTAACCACTCAGGGA
The DNA here is from genome assembly GCF_963930625.1 of Muntiacus reevesi. Classification (NCBI taxonomy): domain Eukaryota; kingdom Metazoa; phylum Chordata; class Mammalia; order Artiodactyla; family Cervidae; genus Muntiacus; species Muntiacus reevesi. The sequence goes on along the minus strand of NC_089250.1, from coordinate 215,383,805 downwards.
ACAGCAGCTGTCACTCCAGCTACCCACAGCTCCTGGGTTAGCAGATGCTCTTTCGGCGGATTGAAATCATGAGCCCTGGGCCTGTGGTGTGACCCACAGAGCATCTCTGTTTCTTAGTAAACCCACCTGGGTCTACCTCTGCCTTATAAACCTCCTGAAAAACAGTAGGTGAACAAATGCATGGCGGAGATAAAGCACAGTGTATGGGGCTCCTCCTGTTTGTCTCAATCAGAGAGTCCTCGGCACCCTGTCCAGTGTGCAGCCATGGCCAGCACCCAACCCGCTCAGTCTGAGGGGCGGGGCAGAGGAGCGCCTGGTTCAATGTCTGCTTCCCCATGTACTCGCAGCTATCCCTTTTCCAAAGCCCTGGTGCCTGAATGTCCTGCTTTGGTGGGGCGGGGGGGGGGGGGGGGGGGTCCTTCCTTCAAATGGCCACAGTACAGTGTCTGCTATGTGGTTACGGGGGACTGGGAGCTCAGGCCCTACAAGTCACCCCGACCATTAATCTAGCCCACACTGGAAAGCATGGGAATGGAAGGAAAAGACCAACCCAGGGAAGCTGCCAGAACAGTCCTCGGTGGGGAAGTAAGGTGGGAGGCAGCCTCCTGAAGACCTTACATGGGCCTGGATTAATCACCCAGGCAACTCTCATGGCCCCAAACCAGTGGTTCTCAAGTACTATGGTCAGGAAGCCGGACAGAAATAAAATCTCAGGCCACGCCCAGACTGCTTGAATCAGAAACGTCTGGGGGTGGGGCCCAGCAAACTGCGCCTTACACAGCTCTTCAGGGGGATTACTGAACACCTACCCTGTGCCAAGGACCGAGCTGTGGGGTGGTATTTCAGAAACGAGGACACATCTGAAGAATTTCCACAGTCTAACAGCCGGCGGGGTGCGGGGGGTCAAAATCAAGTACACAATACACAAGGCAGGATGGCGTATAGAACAAGGCAAAGGAATCAGCTTCTCACCCCTCTCGCCAGCTCCTCCTCCCCCAGCCAGCTCTTCTCTTTCTATGTTGGCAAGGGGGAACTCCAATTCAAGGAAACGCGCCCCCCACCCCCAGGCTTCTCTTTGAGACTCCTCATAACTGCAGGTAGTTTTCAAAATAAGAGTGATCCTCACCCTGAGGCATCATTCAGGTCCAGAGGTTTGGCTTGTGGGGAAACGGACCATGAGGCCACAACCAGTGGTTCTTAGCAGCTGAGAAACTGACCCCATGCGGGGTCTGGGCTCGGAAAGTTCCTAGAGGGCTGTCAGCATGCCACAGTATATCAGGGCACTGCACTCCCGTGCAGGTCACTCCCACAGGCTCCTGGCAAGCTCACACGGTGAGCGCAGATGCAGACACAAGCACGCACACAGACAGCTGGCCCCCTGGCCTCCCTGCCTCCATTCTCAAGTTACAGCGTTAAAGATGTCCTATTCACAGCCAAGGGGGAGGGATGAGAGAGGGGGTGCTGAAGCAGGGAACCATCTGGTTCAGATCAAGATTGCTCATTCAGGACCCCAACGGAACTCCCAGAGCCTGCCTTCATGATGGCTCACAGATTTCCCTCCCTCTCCCAACTTCCCACTGGGAAACTGAAAACTGGGCTAGGAAGGGATGACCCACAGGCAAATCTGCCGAAGGAAGATAAAACAAAACTAAACCAAAAAAACACAAAACTGATACAGGCAAGTCTCCACCACCTCTCTGAGCCCTGGCTCCCTCTTTCCTTCAAACCCTGAATACCACGAATAAACTTGAGATCACCACCTACAGTCACTACATTTTCCTCCACAAAGAGCTCAGGGGGCACCTAGCAGGCATCCTTCCTTTTGCCGGCAACCATCTCCAAAGTTAGCAGCAGAAGCAAGATAAGGGTTAGGGGTGTGGTCTCCCAGACTTCTCTTATGCTGCCATCTCCACCAGTGTGGGAGGTTCCCTCCATCTCTGAGGGATGGTGGAGTCCACCACGCATAACGACGAGAGAAAGAAATGACCAACCAGCTTCCAGACAACTGTCCCAAAGACAAGATGGGAGTGTGCAGCACTGGCTAGGACTGACTGACGCAGGGACTCCAGAGTGCCCTGAGCCCCCTCGGCAGTTTTAGCTGGAAGAGGCTGCCACTCCCTTCCCACCACCAGCACCTCTCTCCTTTCCCCCCAACACCACCTTAGACTCTGTTCTTCAGTGTTTCACTGTAGCTGTAAAGCAGAAGGCAAGATGGGAGATGGATGCAGTTGGCAAAAAATAGAAATCAAATGGCTAACTTGAGTAAAGGAGTGATGGGTGGGGGACTCTACAGGCAAAGGAAGCCAGAAATTAAATACAGGAAGGAGGAGGGGGAAACAAGTGGGAGAACGGGGAAAGGGAGACTAAACCGAGCTCAGCACGGAGCTGCGGCAGGCAACTGGGAAGTTTGGTCCAGTCACAGAGGAATAACTGAGGAAAGAAATGACTCTTTCATGCCAAGGCAAGGGCTCAGACCAGCCCGACAGGGCTGGGGCATGGACTTGGCCAAGTTCCTGGTTCACTGTGCCAAGCCTTGGTTTCTCCAAAGTGGGAAGGAGGTCAGGCTGTTAGGTCTCATCAGAGAGAACTGGGCCACTGTGGATGGCTCGGGGGCAGTGCCAGGTAGGGAAAAGAGGAGAGAGCTGCTGATGGTGCAAAGAAAGCCTGTGGCCAGGAGGAGCGGAGCGAGGGTCCCCAAGGGGTGCACAGGCCAGAAGCGCGCGCGGGGCTGGGGGTGCGAACTAGGCAGTGGGCTGAAGTCGGGACTGGGGCACGGAGCGCTTCTTGGGCTGGGGTGGGGGGCTGGGGACTGCCACCACGGGTTGGAAGAGCCGCGCGTGGGAACTGCTGGAGGTGCAGGAGCAGAAGGCGGGCAACCGGGAGGGAGGCCAGGGTAAGAGAACCACCGCCCGCACGGCGAAGCCCAGCGCCCCGACCCAGGGGAAGTTAACGGGGTGGACCGGGAGGATCTGGGCCGCTGGTCGACCAACTGCCCGAGCGGAGGGGGTTCGTGGCAGCAAGGGGCCCGGGGCGCCTCACATCCCGCCCGCCCGACCGCGCACCTCAGTCAGCTCCCGGCGCCGCGCGGGCCATGCTCGCCGCTACCGCCGCCGCCGCCACCGCCGATGCAGAGAAAGCCGCCGCCGCCGCCAGCGTCCGGACCCGTTAGCTCAGCGGCTCCCCAGTCCGCCCGCGGCGGGCCAGTCCCGCCCTTGCCCGCCCGGAGCGAGCCGCCGCCGCCGCCGCCGCCGCCTCAGCCCGGCCCCTCCCCCCACCCAGCCTGACTGGAAGGGAAGGGTGGGGGCGGGGGGCGGGGGGGCGAGGGCCCCCTCCCCACTCACATCCTCCGGCCCTGCCCCGCCCCCTCCCCCGCTCGCCTAGTCATCCTGGGAAATGGAGTCCAGCGCGCGCCGCTCCGCCAGGAGAGCCCGACATGCGGAACTACTACTCCCAGAAGACAGCGCGCCAGTCCGCGCGCTTGTGGGCTTTGTAGTCCCCCAGGGGCTCGGGACGTCTACAGCGCGGGTGGGGAGGGGGATGCGAGGTTTCCACTCCGTGAGGCCGGGGTACCGACGGCGGAGACAGGATGTGGGGTCTGCGACGCGCTGTGCCGGGGCTGAATACCTGGACCTCGAGGGGGGCACCCAGCAGTGGAGGATGCCTCTCACACGGCTGTGGTCCGCTGCAGCCGCGCAGGGCTGCAGGCGAAGCCTCTATCTAGCCCGAGAGCCTCACGCTGGGGACGGTTACCATTCGCGCGGAAAGAGCCTTGACCTGAGGCTAGCTTGGCTTCATGCCCGGGTTCCGCAAGCCGGAGCTGCGGTGAGGCCGCTGCGCTCAGGCGGGAGAAAAGAGGTCACCCCACGTGGGCGTGGGGTTTTCCCTACCTGGAAAAGGGGGGCCGAGTGTCTCTCGGTTTCCTGGAGCGCTCACCCCCCTGGGGACCTTATATTGATAATTCCAGTCCCACCCACTCTCTTTCTAGCTGACGCCCTTAGCTCCCAACTGTTTAGGGCAAAGTACACACATAGGGCAAAGTATTACCCATTTTAAATATTTTTCTATGTCTTCTCTTAGCACGTGCTTTCCCCAGTTTCCAGATCTACCTCAAATTGTTATTGAAACGCCCGGTTGCCCTCCAAGCTTTATCCGTTCTGGCAGAGGGAGGCCTGTAAGTCGCTGGTTCTCTAACAGGCGTCTATCAGATTCTCCTGGAGAGTTTGTTTAAACATTGCTGACCGATACCTCTCCCGTTGCTGTTGCTTTAACTCCAGGGTGGCTCTGAGAGTTTTCCTTTCTAACACGTTGTCATTAGATGCTGGTTTGAGGAACCACTTTGAGAACCCCGCCTGTTGGCGTTTGTTGGCTAGAGTTCTGGCATTGTCCTTCAAGAACAAGCCTGGTGTGGGATAATATGAGCCTTAGAAAAGTCAGGCCATAGAAAGTGGGGTTTCAGGCTAGTTTAGCACAAAAAAAGTTCTTTTTAATTTAAATAAATCAATCAGTTGATGCAGTAAAAGGAAAATACTATATGAACCTGAGGGCTTCTCTCATATCTCAGCTGGTAAAGAATCCGCCTGCAATGCATGAGACCCTGGTTCGATTCCTGGGTCAGGAAGATCTCCTGGAGAAGGGCTAATCTAGTATTTTTGGACTTTCATGTGGCTCAGCTGGTAAAGAACCCACCTGCAGTGCGGGAGACCTGGATTTGATCCCTGGATTGGGAAGATCCCCTGGAGAAGGGAAAGGCTACCCACTCCAGTATTCGGGCCTGGAGAATTCCATGGACTGTATAATCCATGGGGTCGCAAAGAGTCAGACATGACTGAGTGACTTTCACTTTCCACATGAGCCTGAATGATGTCCCAGTCCTTAGCCCTTAGCATTCTCTTCAAAATTGGTAAGGTTTTCTGTTTCAAAGGCGAGCTTGTTGGGTGTGGTGCTACTCCCCAAACTATGGGATTGAGATCTCAAACTTCTAGGATAAGATCAGCTCCATAGAATCCTCTGCTTCCAGGTGTTCTATGACCTATAACAGGCTGGAGGATTGAGAGGTGGGAAGGTGGATTCTTGACTTGTCAGATATCTGAAAGTGATTCTCACACCACACCTTACCTGGGTAGACCCTTAACCACCTGCTATCCTGATGTTCTGGGAGCTATAGAACTCCATGGGGAAACTTGGTCACCTTCACCCTCTGGCACGATCTCAGACCCTTTCAGCTGTGAGATGATCAAGTTCTCTGCTCCACCAAACTCTAACCAGGCTCCTGTAGGCCCTCTTCTCCAGAATGTCTCAACCTTGGCCTATAAAAACTATACTCTTGGTTAGGATTCCGTTGGTCCACTGCAGTTCAATCCCTAGTCAGGGAACTAAGATCACATCCCACATGCCACACAGCACAGTCACAAAACCACCCCCACAAAACCAAAAAACTGTACTCCCAACACAGATGACTTTATCCACCCTCCTCCTTGGTGGTTCAGACAGTAAAGAATCTACCTGCAGTGCAGGAGACCAGGGTTTGATCCCTGAGTTGGGAAGATCCCCTGGAGAAGGGAATGGCTACCCACTCCAGTCTCCTTGCCTGGAGAATTCCATGGACAGAGGAGCCTTGCAGGCTACAGTCCATGGGGTCACAAAGAGTTGGACATGACTGAGGACTGAGTGACTAACACACACAACCTCCCCCCACATTAAAAGACTTAAACACAGCAACATAGTTTCTAACATCTCAAGGCCTCATCCCTGGGATGACTCTACCCCCCCTTTAAAGTGCCTGCCTGATAAAGCTCAAAAATTTACTGTTTATTCTAGCCAATACCAGTTGTAATTACCCCCCCACCCCTTCTTAGAGCGTTTACTAAAAAGGCTTACAGTTGTGACTTCTTCTTTCCCTTTAAGGTGTGCATCAAATGTATATGTGTTACGTGTCTTTCTCAAGGACCTGAAAGCCATTCCTTTGGAATATAATCACTGGAAAGAAAAGGGCCTCTGTGGGAGGGTAAAATCCTAGCTTCAATGCTTGCCAGCTAACAGATACAGCTGACCTAATCAACATGTACACTGACCCACCCTTTGTAGTTTTCACTTCTCTGCTCACCTCCCTCCATACTTTCTCATTCTCCCTGTAAAAGCGCCCAGTCACCTCTGTGTAAATCCAAGTTGCAGTGTATATCGATAATATATTGGTTAAAATCTGTGCTTACCACTTTAGTTCCTGCTTTGTTTATTTGTCAATTATTAAGATTTTTTGTTAGTTAACTATTAAGATGTTTTTATCTTTGACAAAATGGATATGAGTGTTGGGCCCTGGGGCCCCAGGCTCCAGCCTTCCTCCCATCCACCAAAGGCCAAAGGGTGAGTTATCACTAGGTCCTTGGGCACGTAGCCCAGAGGACACCAGGGGTGTCAGACCCTGACTAATGTTGACCCCTCTGTTGAACTCTTGAATGCTTTTCTGTTTTTTAATTTTTGATTTGTGTCCCTGTCACAGACTATAGTGCTTGCGTGCTCCATCGTGTCTGACTGACTCTTTGCGACCCCATGGGCTGTACATGGCCCGCCAGCCTACTCGGTCCATGAGATTCTCCAGGCAAGAATACCGGAGTGGGTTGTCATTTCCTATTGCAGGGGATCTTTCCAACCCAGGGATCGAACCTGCGTCTCTTGCATCTCCTGCATTGGCAGGCAGATTCTTAACCGCTGGGCCACCTAGGAAGCCTGTCACAGACTACAGGGGGCTCAGCAATCCACATACAACTCCATGCTCTGCCCCTAAGACCAGCTGCCAGGCCCTTCCTGTAAGGACTTTGCATCTGCAATGGCAACTTTCCCTCACGGGCAGAAGGGAATGAGTCTTTTTGAGTTTACACCCATCACCCAAATGTCTGTTAGCAGATTACCTGGGGAGAATTACGATGTCATTTCATGGGCAGCGCAGAGAACTTCTCTATCCCTCAACTCCAACAGGAGCTCCCATCAGCACCCAGCCACCTCCCAGTTAGACATCAGATTGGTTTTTACCCATTTCCTCTTGCAGGTTGTGTTTTCCTGTCCTCTCCACCCATCCAAATTCTGCCTGACTGTTCAAAGTCTGCCTTGAGTTTTCCTTCTGCCTCAGGGTTCTCCCCAACCGCCTCAGCTGCACAGCCACCCCAAACGTCACCCCTGGTGTAGCACTTGAATTTGCTTCATTGACTTAAAAGCCTACCTCTGCTGGTGAGCATCCACAGCAAGGGAAGCAGTGGAACAGGAAGTGGGGGAGACAGAGGAGCCATCCTTTGCTTTGGAGGCAAGCTGCTACTAAGTAGCAGGATGCAAAGAGGCGGTGCCTCCCTCCCTCCCCTGCTTTCTGGTTGACCTGGTGGTGGCAGCTCCCACACCTAATGGTCTGCGGTGACCCAGAGCAAACTACACAGTTCTGTGATCTGTAAAATGGCAATAACAACAGAATGGCCATAATAACAGACCCTTCTTGTAGAGTTGTTATAAAGAGTAAATGAAGAGGAAAAAAAAAAAACATACAATGATGCTGGATAAAAAGACTGTCAAAAAGAAATCAGGTCAACCTGTATATTTAACGTGATCACAGTACAAATACCAGCAGCATTTGTTTTGTTTTTTTGGAGAGGGAGGAAGAGGAACAGGTCAGTTTATTTTAAAAATTCATTTGGAGGGCTTCCCTGGTAGTCCAGTGGGCAAGAATCTGCTTTGCAATGCAGGGGACATTGATTAGATCCCTTGTCAGGGAAGATCCCACATGTGGAGCTAAGCTCGAGCTCCACAACTACTAAGCCAGCACACTACAGCCCGCAAGCCACAGCTCCTGAAATGCCCGTGCCCGTGCCCGTACACTGCAGTGAGGAGCCCGAGCGCTGCAGTAAGGACCCACCACAGGCAATGGATAAATATATCTTTTAAAAAATGCATTTGAGGCTCCCACAGTATGGCCGGCGACATTAGCTAGCGCTCGCTCTACTCTCTCAACGGGGAAACAGCGGACTACAAGAGACTGAGCTGTATCTGCCTCTATTTCCAACAGACTCACGTTCAACTTTCGCTCACCCACACACACAAAGCCGGGAAAATTTTATTAATCCTTTTTTTAAAAAAGTTAATATAAAATTATAGCAAAAAAAAAAAGGAACCTGAACTTTAGTAACACAGCTGGAACAATCCGCAGCGGCGGCGGCGGCGGCGGGAGAAGAGATTTAATTTAGTTGATTTTCTGTGGTTGTTGGTTGTTCGCTAGTCTCACGGTGATGGAAGCTGCACATTTTTTCGAAGGGACCAAGAAACTGCTGGAGGTTTGGTTCTCCAGGCAGCAACCCGACGCAAACCAAGGATCTGGGGATCTTCGCACCATCCCAAGATCCGAGTGGGACATACTTTTGAAGGATGTGCAATGTTCAATCATAAGTGTGACAAAAACTGACAAGCAGGAAGCTTATGTACTCAGTGAGAGTAGCATGTTTGTCTCCAAGAGACGTTTCATTTTGAAGACATGTGGTACCACCCTCTTGCTGAAAGCACTGGTTCCCCTGTTGAAACTTGCTAGGGATTACAGTGGGTTTGACTCAATTCAAAGCTTCTTTTATTCTCGCAAGAATTTCATGAAGCCTTCTCACCAAGGGTACCCACACCGGAATTTCCAGGAAGAAATAGAGTTCCTTAATGCAATTTTCCCAAATGGAACAGCATATTGTATGGGACGCATGAATTCTGACTGTTGGTACTTGTATACTTTGGATTTCCCAGAGAGTAGGGTTATCAATCAGCCAGATCAAACCCTGGAAATTCTGATGAGTGAGCTTGACCCAGCAGTTATGGACCAGTTCTACATGAAAGATGGTGTTACTGCAAAGGATGTCACTCGTGAGAGTGGAATTTGTGACCTGATACCAGGTTCTGTCATTGATGCCACAATGTTCAATCCTTGTGGGTATTCAATGAATGGGATGAAATCGGATGGAACTTATTGGACTATTCACATCACTCCAGAACCAGAATTTTCTTATGTTAGCTTTGAAACAAACTTAAGTCAGACCTCCTATGATGACCGGATCAGGAAAGTTGTGGAAGTCTTCAAGCCAGGAAAATTTGTGACCACCCTGTTTGTAAATCAGAGTTCTAAATGTCACACAGTGCTTTCCTCGCCCCAGAAGAGTGAAGGTTTTAAACGTCTTGATTGCCAGAGCGCTTTGTTCAATGATTACAATTTTGTTTTTACCAGTTTTGCTAAGAAGCAGCAACAACAGCAGAGTTGATTAAGAAACATGAAGAAAAAACGCAAAAAGAGAACACACATAGAAGGTGGTGGTGGCTGCTTTTTAGATATTGATACCAAGGGCCATGCTTTCCATAACCACCACCTTGTAGTTGCAGAAAGCCCTAGATGTAATGACAGTGTAATCATTTTGAATTGTATGCATTATTATATCAAGGAGTTAGATATCTTGCATGAATGCTCTCTTCTGTGTTTAGGTATCCTATGCCACTCTTGCTGTGAAATTGAAGTGCATGTAGAAAAAACCTTTTACTATATGAAACTTTACAACACTTGTGAAAACAATTCAATTTGGTTTACACACAGTGTAATATTTCTCCAGGTGTCATCCAAAATTCCCCACAGACAAGGCTTTCGTCCTCATTAGGTGTTGGCCTCAGCCTAGCCATCTGGGACTGTTCTATTAATTGCTGCCAGGATTTTACATCCAGTTACCTCCACTTTCTAGAACCTATTCTCTACTAATGTTATTGAAACCAATTTCTACTTCATACAGATATTTTTGCAACAGCAATTAAAGTTTTTCTTCCACGAGTCGAGTCCTCTAAGAAAACAATTGGAACTATCCATTCTGTGTATTTATATTTTAACACTGCTTCCTGTACTTGTATTACTTTGATTCCTTCCATTTACCATGGTGTCTCCCCTCCCAACCATACCCCCTCAGTAAAGCAATACACTGTTAAAAAAAAAATGCATTTGAAAAAATAATAGGTAAGGTTAGTGCCAACAACAAAAAAGATCAATTCTCAAATCTAAGAAAGACATGGAAAAATCTGTTTGAGCCAACCTGAGGACTGTTCTGCCCATCAGAGATCAAAGCAAAATTATATAAGTTCTTGAGACAAAAGGTTATTCATCAAATGACATATTGACAGTTTACAGACTCCAGATGTGCACGTTGTACAAAGCAAGTGATGTGTCATCATGACCTCTTACAAGATTAAGAAGGAAGGTTATCTCCTAAGGAGGTCTGTTTTATGCAAGTACACGATACACTCTAAAGCAGAGAGAGGAGGCCCAAATGGGCAAAGAAACGTGAATTTTATTTAATCACGAGTCAGGAAATTTTTGAAAAACTAATTGTATGAAGTAGTGAATGTCCTCTTGGATATTAAACATATTATAAACATACCTTTAGGATAGTGTAATAGATCAATAGCATAGACCTGTAAGTCTACAAATAAACTCAAATACTCACAAAAACTGACATATGGTAAAGATACATTTCAAATAAGTGAGAGGAAAGATGAATTTTTCTATAAATGGTATAGGGACAGTTGGAGAACCATCTGCTCAAATATTAAGTTAACGCTGGATCTAGTAAAAAAAAATCACCAATGGCTACCAATATGAAATATGAAGACAGATAATGGACCCCTGATGGAAGTAAAATATGCAGAAAGTAGTGGTGAAAAAATAAATCACCCCAAATCTGACAACTACCAATGTACAGAAAGCACAGGTGTTTGAGAGGAATGTTTTATTTGAAACTATGGGGATGCAATCTAAAAAATTCAGTGAGAAACTGTATAGGACAAATGACACAATTTCTTCAATGAATACATTGAAAAAAAAATTTAAGACAGAGGAGAATCTATAAATTAAAACAAGCTACATTAACCAACTGCAATGTACGGACTTTGTTTGACTCCTAATTCCAACAAACCGAAAAAAATTACATGAGAAGAGGGGAAGTTTGAATACAAGCCATTGGATATTGAATAATAATTATTCATTTAAGTGTATTAATGGTATTATGGTTAGTTTTGTGTGTGTGTGTGTGTGTGTGTGTGCTTAAGAGACTACATTTAGTGATATATACTGAAAGTTTATTTATGAAATGATGTCTGAGGTTTGCTTCAAAATAATTCAGTGTTGGGGTAAAGGTATAGACACAAGGCTGGCTAAATTGGTAATTGTTGAACCTGGGAGACCAGATGGTCACTTGGAGTTCATTTTAACATTTTTTTTTTCTACTTTTGCATGTACAGTATTTAAAGTGTACATAATAAAGTGCTTCTTTTTTTTTTTTTTTTACTGAAGTATAGTTGATTTACAATGTGTCAGTTTTAAGTGTACAGCAAAGTGATTCAGTTATGCATACACATGTGTGTGCTCTGCTCAGTCATGTCCTACTCTGCAACCCCATGGACTGTAGCCCACCAGGCTCCTCTGTCCGTGGAATTTTCCAGGCAAGAATACTGGAGTGGGGTGCCATTTCCTTCTCCAGGGGATCTTTCCAATCCAGGGATTGAACATGCATCTCTTGTGCCTCCTGCATTGACAGGCAGATTCTTTACTACCTCGACCCTTCAGTTCAGTTCAGTCGCTCAGTCGTGTCTGACTCTTTTTGACCCCATGGACTGCAGCACGCCAGGCCTCCCTGTCCATCACCAACTCCCAGAGTTTACTCAAACTCATGTCCATTAAGTCGGTGATGCCATCCAACCATCTCATCCTTTGTTGTCCCCTTCTCCTCCTGCCCTCAATCTTTCCCAGCATCAGGGTCTTTACCAATGAGTCAGTTCTTCACATCAGGTGGCCAAAGTATTTGAGATTCAGCTTCAGCATCAGTCCTTCCAATGAATATTCAGGACTGATTTCCTTTAGGATGGACTGGTTGGATCTCCTTGCAGTCCAAGGGACTCTCAAGAGTCTTCTCCAAAGCCACAGTTCAAAAGCATCATTTCTTCAGTGCTCAGTTTTCTTTATAGTCCAACTCTCACATCCACATGTGACTACTAGAAAAACCATAGCTTTGACTAGATGGACCTTTGTCAGCAAAGTAATGTCTCTGCTCTTTAATATGCTGTCTAGGTTGGTCATAACTTTTCTTCCAAGGAGCAAGCCTCTTTAATTTCATGGCTGCAGTCACTATCCACAGTGATTATGGAGTCCCCCAAAATAAAGTCTGCCACTGTTTCCACTGTTTCCCCATCTATTTGCCATGAAGTGATGGGACCAGATGCCATGATCTTAGTTTTCTGAATGTTGAGTTTTAAGCCAACTTTTTCACTCTCCTCTTTCACTTTCATCAAGAGGCTCTTTAGTTCTTCACTTTCTGCCATAAGGGTGATGTCATCTGCATATCTGAGGTTATTGATATTTCTCCTAGCAATCTTGATTCCAGCTTGTGCTTCATCCAGCCCAGCATTTCTCATGATGTACTCTGCATATAAGTTAAATAAGCAGGGTGTCAGTATACAGCCTTGATGTACTCCTTTCTCTATTTGGAAACAGTCTGTTGTTCCTTGTCCAGTTCTAACTGTTGCTTCTTGACCTGCATACAGATTTCTCAAGAGGTAGGTCAGGTGGTCTGGTATTCCCATCTCTTTCAGAATTTCTCAGTCTGGTGTGATGTCAAAGGCTTTGACATCGTCAATAAAGCAGAAATAGATGTTTTTCTGGAACTCTCTTGCTTTTTCGATGATCCAATGGATGTTGGCAATTTGATTTCTGGTTCCTCCCCCTTTTCTAAATCCAGCTTGAACATCTGGAAGTTCATGGTTCACGTACTGTTGAAGCCTGGCTTGGAGAATTTTGAGCATTACTTTACTAGAGGATGAGATGAGTGCAATTGTGCAGTGGTTGGAGCATTCCTTGGCATTGCCTTTCTTTGGGACTGGAATGAAGACTGACTTTTTCCAGACCTGTGGCCACTGTTGAGTTTTACAAATTTCCTGGCATATTGAGTGCAGCACTTTCACAGCATCATCTTTTAGGATTTGAAATAGCTCAACTGGAATTCCATCACCTCCACTAGCTTCATTCGTAGTGGTGCTTCCTAAGGCCCACTTGACTTCACATTCCAGGATGTCTGGTTCTAGGTGAGTGATTATACCATCGTGATTATCTGGGTCATGAAGATCTTTTTTGTACGGTTCTTCTGTGTATTCTTGCCACCTCTTTTCAATATCTTCTGCTTCTGTTAGGTCCATACCATTTCTGTCCTTTATTGTGACCATCTTTACATGAAATGGTTGTTCCCTTGGTATCTCTAATTTTCTTGAAGAGATCTCTAGTCTTTCCCATTTTATTGTTTTCCTCTATTTCTGTGCACTGATCACTGAGGAAGGCTTTCTTGTCTCTCCTTGCTATTCTTTGAAACTCTGCATTCAAATGGAAATATTTTTCCTTTTCTCCTTTGTTTTTCACTCCTCTTCTTTTCACAGCTATTTGTAAGTCCTCCTCAGACAGCCATTGTGCTTTTTTGCATTTCTTTTTCCTGGGAGTGGTCTTGATTCCTGTCTCCTGTACAATGTCACGTGGGGGCTTTTTTCAGATTCTTTTCCATTATAGGTTATTACACGATATTGAGCATAGTTCCCGGTGTTATATAATAGGTCTTTACTGTTTACCTATTTTACGTATAGTAGTGTGTATATGTTGAGGAAGAAATGGCAACCCACTCCAATATTCTTGCCTTTAAAATTCCATAGACAGGAGGGAGGAACCAAGATGGCGGAGGAGTAGGACGGGGAGACCACTTTCTCTCCTATAAATTCATCAAAAGAATAACTGAACACAGAGCAAACTTCACAAAACAACTTCTGATCGCTAGTTGAGGTCATCAGGCGCCCAGAAAAGCAGCCCATTGTCTTCGAAAGGAGTCCTCTAGTACTCCTCTACTACTCCTTAATTTTCATTTTCAATACACTATAACCTTATAGAAAAAAAAAAAAAAAGAAGAGAAGCCCTATTTTTAAACCGAACTTCATATATATTTCTAAAATTTTTTGTGTGTGTTTTGGTTTTTGTTTTTAATATAGTATTTTTAAGAGTCTAACCTCTACTCTAGATTTTTAATTTTTGTTTTTCAGTATATGATATAAATTGTGAACATTTAAGAATCCAATATTCAGCTCCCATTTTTATTCAAGAGTGTGTTGATTATTTTCTCCCAATCTTGACTGTCTGTTTTCTACCTCAGAACACCTCTATTTCCTCCTTTTCCCTTCTCTTCCCAATCCAATTCTGTGAATCTTTGTGGGTGTCTGGGCTACGGAGAACACTCTGGGAAGAGACAACTTCGTAGATCTGTCTCTCTCCTCTTGAGTCCCCCTTTTTCTCCTCCTGCTCATCTCTACCTCCCTCCTCCCTCTCCTCTTCCTCATGTAACTCTATGAACCTCTCTGGGTGTCCCTAACGGGGGAGAATCTTTTCACGATTAACCTAAAAGTTTTATTATCAGTGCTGTATAGTTGGAGAAGTCCTGAGACTACAGGAAGAATAAAACTGAAATCCAGAGGCAGGAGACTTAAGCCCAAAACCTGAGAACACCAGAAAACTCCTGACTACATGGATCTTTAAGTAATAAGTGACCGTCCAAAAGCCTCCATACCTACACTGAAACCAACCACCACCCAAGAGCCAATAAGCTTTAGAGCAAGACATACCACGCAAATTCTCCAGCAACGCAGGAACATAGCCCTGAATGTCAACATACAGGCTGCCCAAGGTCACACCTAACACACAGACACATCTCAAAACTCATTACTGGGCACTCCATTGCTCTCCAAAGAGAAGAAATCAAGTTCCACGCACCAGAACACCGACGCAAGCTTCCCTAACCAGGAAACCTTGACAAGCCATCGTCTAACCCCACCCACTGGGTAAAACCTCCACAGTAAAAAGGAACCACAGACCTCCAGAATACAGAAAGCCCACTCCAGACACAGCAATCTAAACAAGATGAAAAGGCAGAGAAATACCCAACAGGTAAAGGAACATGAAAAAGGCCCACCAAGTCAAACAAAAGAGGAGGAGATAGGGAATCTACCTGAAAAAGAATTTAGAATAATGATAATAAAAATGATCCAAAATCTTGAAAACAAAATGGAGTTACAGATAAATAGCCTGGAGACAAATATTGAAAAGATGCAAGAAATGTTTAATAAAGACCTAGAAGAAATAAAAAAGAGTCAATTAAAAATGAATAATGCAATGAATGAGATAAAAAACACTCTGGAGGGAACCATGAGTAGAATAACGGAGACAGAAGATAGGATAAGTGAGGTAGAAGATAAAATGGTGGAAATAAATGAAGCAGAGAGGAAAAAAGGATCAAAAGAAATGAGGACAACCTCAGGGACCTCTGGGACAATGTGAAATGCCCCAACATTCGAATCATAGAAGTCCCAGAAGAAGAAGACGAAAAGAAAGGCCATGAGAAAATACTCGAGGAGATAACAGCTGAAAACTTCCCTAAAATGGGGAAGGAAATAGCCACCCAAGTCCAAGAAACCCAGAGAGTCCCAAAAAGGATAAATCCAAGGCGGAGTGCCCCAAGACACATATTAATCAAATTAACAAAGATCAAACACAAAGAACAAATACTAAAAGCAGCAAGGGAGAAACAACAAATAACACACAAAGGGATTCCTATAAGGATAACAGCTGATCTATCAATAGAAACCCTCCAGGCCAGAAGGGAATGGCAGGACATACTGAAAGTAATGAAAGAGAATAACCTACAACCTAGATTACTGTACCCATCAAGGATCTCATTCAGATATGAAGGAGAATTCAAAAGCTTTACAGACAAGCAAAAGCTGAGAGAATTCAGCACCACCAAACCAGCTCTTCAACAAATGCTAAAGGATCTTCTCTAGACAGGAAATGCAGAAAGGTTGTATAAACGTGAACCCACAACAACAAAGTAAATTACAACGGGACCACACCTATCAATAATTACCTTAAATGTAAATGGGTTGAATGCCCCAACCAAAAGACAAAGATTGACTGAATGGATACAAAAACAAAACCCCTATATATGCTGTCTACAAGAGACCCACCTCAAAACAAGGGACACATACAGACTAAAAGTGAAGGGCTGGAAAAAAATATTTCACGCAAACGGAGAACAAAAGAAAGCAGGAGTTGCAATACTCATATCAGATAAAATTGACTTTCAAATAAAGGATGTGAAAAGAGACAAGGACAGTACATAATGATCAAAGGATCAATCCAAGAAGAAGATATAACAATTATAAATATATGTGCACCCAACATAGGAGCACCACAATATGTAAGGCAAACGCTAACGAGTATGAAAGAGGAAATTAATAGTAACACAATAATAGTGGGAGACTTTAATACCCCACTCACAACTATGGATATATCAACTAAACAGAAAATTAACAAGGAAACACAAACCTTAAATGACACAATGGACCAGCTAGACCTAATTGATATCTATAGGACATTTCACCCCAAAACAATCAACTTCACCTTTTTCTCAAGTGCACACGGAACCTTCTCCAGAATAGATCACATCCTGGGCCATAAATCTGGTCTTGGAAAATTCAGAAAAATTGAAATCATTCCAGTCATCTTTTCTGACCAGAGTGCAGTAAGATTAGATCTCAATTACAGGAAAAAAATTGTTAAAAATTCAAACATATGGAGGCTAAATAACACGCTTCTGAATAACCAACAAATCATAGAAGAAATAAAAAAAGAAATCAAAATATGTATAGAAATGAAGGAAAATGAAAACACAACAACCCAAAACCTATGGGACATTGTAAAAGCAGTGCTAAGGGGAAGGTTCATAGCATTACAGGCTTACATCAAGAAACAAGAAAAAAGCCAAATAAATAACCTAACTCTACACCTAAAGCAATCAGAGAAGGAAGAAATAAAGAACCCCAGGGTTAGCAGAAGGAAAGAAATCTTAAAAATTAGGGCAGAAATAAATGCAAAAGAAACTAAAGAGACCATAGCAAAAATCAACAAAGCTAAAAGCTGGTTTTTTGAAAAAATAAACAAAATTGACAAACCACTAGCAAGACTCATTAAGAAACAAAGAGAGAAGAACCAAATTAACAAAATTAGAAATGAAACTGGAGAGATCACAATAGACAACACTAAAATACAAAGGATCATAAGAGACTACTACCAGCAGCTCTATGCCAATAAAATGGACAACTTGGATGAAATGGACAAATTCTTAGAAAAGTATAACTTTCCAAAACTGAACCAGGAAGAAATAGAAGATCTTAACAGAACCATCACAAGCAAGGAAATTGAAACTGTAATCAAAAATCTTCCAACAAACAAAAGCCCAGGACCAGATGGCTTCACAGCTGAATTCTACCAAAAATTTAGAGAAGAGCTAACACCTATCTTACTCAAACTCTTCCAGAAAATTGCAGATGAAGGTAAACTTCCAAACTCATTCTATGAGGCCACCATCACCCTAATTCCAAAACCAGACAAAGATGCCACAAAAAAAGAAAACTACAGGCCAATATCACTGATGAATATAGATGCAAAAATCCTTAACAAAATTCTAGCAAACAGAATCCAACAACATATTAAAAAAATCATACACCATGACCAAGTGGGCTTTATGCCAGGAATGCAAGGATTCTTTAATATCCGCAAATCAATCAACGTAATACACCACATTAACAAATTGAAAGATAAAAACCATATGATTATCTCAATAGATGCAGAGAAAGCCTTTGACAAAATTCAACACTCATTTATGATTAAAACTCTCCAGAAAGCAGGAATAGAAGGAACATACCTCAACATAATAAAAGCTATATATGACAAACCCACAGCAAGCATCACCCTCAATGGTGAAAAATTGAAAGCATTTCCCCTGAAATCAAGACCAAGACAAGGATGCCCACTCTCACCACTGCTATTCAACATAGTGTTGGAAGTTTTGGCCAAAGCAATCAGAGCAGAAAAAGAAGTAAAAGGAATCCCGATAGGAAAAGAAGAAGTGAAACTCTCGCTGTTTGCAGATGACATGATCATCTACATAGAAAACCCTAAAGACTCTTCCAGAAAATTACTAGAGCTAATCAATGAATATAGTAAAGTTGCAGGATATAAAATTAACACACAGAAATCCCTTGCATTCCTATATACTAACAATGAAAAAAACAGAAAGAGAAATTAAGGAAACAATACCATTCACCATTGCAACAAAAAGAATAAAATACTTAGGAGTATATCTACCTAAAGAAACAAAAGACCTATACATAGAAAACTATAAAACACTGATGAAAGAAATCAAAGAGGACACAAACAGATGGAGAAACATACCGTGTTCATGGACTGGAAGAATCAATATTGTCAAAATGGCTATTCTACCCAAAGCAATCTATAGATTCAATGCAATCCCTATGGAGCTACCAATGGTATTTTTCACAGAACTAGAACAAATAATTTCACAGTTTATATGGAAATACAAAAAACCTCAAATAGCCAAAGTAATCTTGAGAAAGAAGAATGGAACTGGAGGAATCAACCTGCCTGACTTCAGACTCTACTACAAAGCCACAGTCATCAACACAGTGTGGTACTGGCACAAAGACAGAAATATAGATCAATGGAGCAGAATAGAAAGCCCAGAGATAAATCCACGAACCTATGGACATCTTATCTTTGACAAAGGAGGCAAGGATATACAATGGAAAAAAGACAGCCTCTTTAACAAGTGGTGCTGGGAAAACTGGTCAACCACTTGTAAAAGAATGAAACTAGAACACTTTCTAACACCATACACAAAAATAAACTCAAAATGGATTAAAAATTTAAATGTAAGACCAGAAACTATAAAACTCCTAGAGGAGAACATAGGCAAAACACTCTCCGACATAAATCACAGCAAGATCCTCTATGACCCACCTCCCAGAATATTGGAAATAAAAGCAAAACTAAGCAAATCAGACCTAATGAAACTTAAAAGATTTTGCACTACAAAGGAAACTATAAGTAAGGTGAAAAGACAGCCCTCAGATTGGGAGAAAATAATAGCAAATGAAGAAACAGACAAAGGATTAATCTCAAAAATATACAAGCAACCCCTGGAGCTCAATTCCAGAAAAATAAATGACCCAATCAAAAAATGGGCCAAAGAACTAAACAGACATTTCTCCAAAGAAGACATACAGATGGCTAACAAACACATGAAAAGATGCTCAACATCACTCATTATCAGAGAAATGCAAATCAAATCCACAATGAGGTACCATTACCTGCCAGTCAGGATGGCTGCTATCCAAAAGTCTACAAGCAATAAATGCTGGAGAGGGTGTGGAGAAAAGGGAACCCTCTTACACTGTTGGTGGGAATGCAAACTAGTACAGCCACTATGGAAAACAGTGTGGAGATTTCTTAAAAAACTGGAAATAGAACTGCCACATGACCCAGCAATACCACTTCTGGGCATACACACCAAGGAAACCAGATCTGAAAGAGACACGTGCACCCCAATGTTCATTGCAGCACTGTTTATAATAGCCAGGACATGGAAGCAACCTAGATGCCCATCAGCAGATGAATGGATAAGGAAGCTGTGGTACATATACACCATGGAATATTACTCAGCCGTTAAAAAGAATTCATTTGAATCAGTTCTAATGAGATGGATGAAACTGGAGCCCATTATACAGAGTGAAGTAAGCCAGAAAGATAAAGAACATTACAGCATACTAACACATATATATGGAATTTAGAAAGATGGTAACGATAACCCTATATGCAAAACAGAAAAAGAGACACAGATATACAGAACAGACTTTTGAACTCTGTGGGAGAAGGTGAGGGTGGGATGTTTCGAAAGAACAGCATGTATATTATCTATGGTGAAACAGACCACCAGCCCAGGTGGGATGCATGAGTCAAGTGCTTGGGCCTGGTGGGCTGGGAGGACCCAGAGGAGTCGGGTGGAGAGGGAGGTTGGAGGGGGGATCGGGATGGGGAATACGTGTAACTCTATGGCTGATTGATGTCAATGTATGACAAAACCCACTGAAATGTTGTGAAGTAATTAGCCTCCAACTAATAAAAATAAATAAATAAAAAATAAAATTCCATAGACAGAGGAGCCTGGTAGGCTACAGTCCATGGGTCATAAAGAGTCTGACACAACTGAGTGCGCATGTGCATACACACACACACACACACACACACACAATGTTAATCCCAAACTTCTAATTTATAATTTATAAAATGTTTTTTTAAAGTTCAGTCAGATGTGTACATCAAAAAACCAAAACCACAACAAAAACCAAGTCAACAGAAAAGTGGAAGAAAATTTTGCAATTTATATCAGGTATAAAAGGCTAATACAAAGTGTTCTGTAAATCAGTAAAATTTCCAAGGAACAATGGGACATGTAGAAAGAATACAAACAGTTCACAGAGAAGGAAACAAACATCTGTGATGTGAAAACATGAGTAGCTTCACGCTTTTTTAAAAAAATTATAGTAGGGATTTCCCTGGTGGTCCGGTGTATAAGACTTCACCTTCCAATGCAAGGGGTGCACGCTTGATCCCTGCTTGGGAAGCTAAGATCCCACATGCCCACAGCCAAAAAGCCAAAAAATAAAACAGGAGCAATATTGTAACAAATTCAATAGAATTTAAAAATGATCCACATTAAAAAAAAATCCTTTAAAAATTGTAGCAAAAAATACATAACATGCAATTTACCATCTTAGCCATTTTTAATTGTACAGTTCAGTGGCATTAAGTACATTCAAGTTGTTGTATGATAAACACTACCATTTATCTTCATAATTTCTTTGTTTTCCCAAACTAAAACTATGTACCCAAGCTATTACTCTCCACATTTCCCTCTCCTCCCAGCCTCTGACAATCACCATTCTACTTTCTGTCTCTATGAATTTGACTATCAAAGCTTGTAAGTATGAAGACAGTATTTGTCCTTTTGTGCCTGGCTTATTTCACTTAGCATAATGTTCTCAGTGTTCATCCATGTTGGGGCATTCGTCTGGATTTCCTTCTTTTTGTAGGCTGAATGATATTCTATTGTGTACACTGATATATACCACATTTTATCCATTCATCTGTTGATGGATACTTGGGTTGTTTCCATCTTTTGGCTATTGTGAACAAAGAAGCTATGAACACGGGTTTACAAATATCTCTTTGAGTTCCCAGTTTCAATTCCTTTGGATGTATACCAAAAGTGAAATTCCTGGATCATATGATAATTCTGCCTTTAATTTTTTGAGGAACCCTCATAATGTCTTCCATAGTGGCTATACCATTTTATATTCCCACCAACAGTATACAAGGATTCCAGTTCCTCCACAACCTGACACTTATTTTCTGAGTTTCACTTGTAATAATAAAAGAAATGCAAATTACAACCACACTGAGATATCATTTTTCACCTATCAGATTGGCAAAGATCAAAAAGCTTGATAGCTATCTTGGGAAGTGTATGGGGAACAAGGATTTTCGTACACTGCCAATGTGGTTGGAAATCCATACGGCCTCTGTGAAGAGCAACTTGGTAATAATGTCTTCAAATTACACATGCAAACACAATTTGACCTAGTAATTTCTAAGGAGGTATCCTATCTGCACATGTTCTTAATTACATATAGAGATGAATATTTGTCAAAGCATTGTAAGAGGAAAGATTAAAGATGATCTAAATGTTGATGATCCAGATTATAGATTAAATGAATGGAACTGGGGAAGTTTCAATTGATGGTGTCAATTGTTATCACTCCTGCTCACTTACTTCAGTTATCTCTGACACTTTGCCACCCTATAGACTGTAGCCCGCCAGGCTCCTCTATCCATTGGACTTTCCCGGCAAGAATACTGCAGTGGTTTGCTGTGACCTCCTCCAGGGGATCTTCCCGACCCAGGGAATGAACCCACGTCTCCTGCATTGTAGGAGGATTCTTTACCACTGAGCCAATGGGGAAACCCTTTTGTTATCATTGAAGTGAAGTGAAGTTGCTCAGTTGTATCCGACTCTTTGAGAGCCCAGGGACGGTAGCCCATCAGGCTCCTCCGTCCATGGGATCCTTCAGGCAAGAATACTGGAGTGGGTTGCCATTTCCTTCTCCAGGGGATCTTCCCAACCTAGGGATCGAACCCAGGTCTCCTGCATTGCAGGCAGACACTTTACCGCCTGAACCAGGCAGGGAAGCCCTTTGTTATCATTACTTCACTAGATAACAGACTTTTTTTTTTAAATTTACATCTGTATTTTATTTATTTATTTTTTCATTTATTTTTATTAGTTGAAGGCTAATTACTTTACAATATTGTAGTGGGTTTGTCATACATTGACATGAATCAGCCATGGAGTTACATGTATTCCCCATCCCGATCCCCCCTCCCACCTCCCTCTCCACCTGATCTCTTTGGGTCTTCCCAGTGCACCAGGCCCTAGCACCTGTCTCATGCATCCAACCTGGGCTGGTGATCTGTTTCACTACAGATAATACACATGCTGTTCTCTCGAAACATCTCACCCTCACCTTCTCCCACAGAGTCCAAAAGTCTGTTCTGTATATCTGTGTCCCTTTTTCTGTTTTACATATAGGGTTATCATTACCATCTTTCTAAATTCCATATATATGTATTAGTATGCTGTAATGATCTTTATCTTTCTTGCTTACTTCACTCTGTATAATGGGCTCCAGTTTCATCCATCTCATTAGAACTGATTCAAATGAATTCTTTTTAACAGCTGAGTAATATTCCATGGTGTATATGTACCATAGCTTCCTTATCCATTCGTCTGCTGATGGGCATCTAGGTTGCTTCCATGTCCTGGCTATTATAAACAGTGCTGCGATGAACATTGGGGTGTACGTGAATAACATACTTTTGAAGGATGGGCTTTTGTAGGTCCAAACAGACCTTCCAGAAATATTGATCAGATTAACTATTTCTTAGCCTCTGGCAGAACTAAGTTGTCAGACAACTCAGCAAGATAAACTGGTTTATCTACAGAAGGTCATCCACAGAATGTGTACTACATATTATGTGCAAAGCACACTGGTAGGCACTGTGAAAATGACTGAAATTGAAAAATTGAACCCTATCTTCTCGGAGCTTGAAACCTTGTGAAGCACTCTGACAGACCTTAAAAGTATTCAACTTTTTTTAAAGTGTACTTTCAATAATATCAATGGAGACCATTGATCTGGTGTAAAAACTAAGACTCAGCTCAGAGAAACTGTATATTAACAGTCCCAGGGGTTGAGACTTTAAGCTCTCACTGCCAAGGGTGTGGGTTCAATCCCTGGTTGGGGAGCTAAGATTTCTGCAAGCCGCAGGCATGGCCTGAAAATAGGATTCCTTAACATGTTTGTGAAATGCTTTATAGCTTATCCTAGAGGTTCCCCATGCAAATAGGAATTGTTTTTCCCTAGCTCTGTCTCTGTCCACTGAGAAGACCTGGGAGCAATGACACCCCATGAGCAACAAGCACACTAAATGTGTGTGTGTGGTGTTGTTTTTTTTTTTAACATTTTCTGTCTGTGTGGCATGTAGGATCTTAGTTTCCCAACCAGGGATCAAACCCAAGACCCCTGCAGTAAAAATGCAGGGTCTGAACCACTGGACTGCCAGGGATGTCCCTCAGTGCTTTTTTTTTTAAAATTAAGGTGAAATTCACAGAACACAAAATTAACTTTATAAAGCATACAATTCAGTGTATTTAGTGCATTCACAATGTCTAGAAACCAGTACCTCTAGTTCCAAAACCTTTTCATCACCTCACAAGAAAACGCTGTACCCATTAAGTGATCACTCTCCATTCTTACCACCCCCAGTCCCTGGCAACTGTTAGCTTGCTTTCTGTCTCTATGGATTTAACTATTTTGAACACTTCATATAAGTGGAATCATAAAATATTTAGTAATTTTTGCCTGAATTATTTCATTTTGCATATTTTTGATTCATCCATGTTGGAGTATGCATTATTCTTTTTATGGTTGAGTAGTATATCATTGTATAAATATATATATATATATATATGTATGTATACACACATTTTGCTTACTCAGTCTATTTATTTTAAAGTTGTGGTAATAAAATAAACCCATTTACCTTTATTTAATGGATCTGTACCTCTTCTGAAGCAACACTTGGTAACATCCTATGTTGTTGTTTAGTTGCTAAGTCGTGTCTGACTCTTTGTGACTCCATGGATTATAGCCCACCAGGTTCCTCTGTCTATGGGACTTCCCAGGCAAGAATACTGGAGTGGGTTGCCATTTCCTACCATATACTACTATTAATATATAATCACATCCTATAGAATATATATATACACATATATGTATATATGTACATCCTAGAGCAAATATATAGATACATACACATTCTAGAGCAGCACTCTTTGGAAAATACTGCATAAGATATTTGGCAAAGGCAAGTCAGGCTTTGGGGAAGATGGCCACTTAATGATAAAGTACACTTAATAGTTCTCCAGAGAGGGTTACCTATTTGGTTATCCTATCAGGTCTGGATTTATATAAAACCATACCAGGGACTTCCCTGGCAGTCCAGTGGTTAGGACTCGATGTTTCCACTGCAGGGACCATTCCTGGTCTGGGAACTAAGGTCCCATAAGTCACATGGAGTGGCAAGGAAAAAAGAAGAAAAAATAATCAGCTGTTTCAATTCTCCTTGAAAGACCAGTAGGAGAGTTTAATATCCTCTTCTCATCTTCATCATCTAACTCCCTTCTCTTCAGCAGTTCCCCTGCAGTAAACGCTCTTGGTTATATGCTTTCACAGGGATGGACCACCCATTCCCCAGCTGTCATGAGTGCTGGCTGCTAGCTGACCCCTTCTCCGGAGAATTGTTATCAGTCCCTGTGAGCTGCTTTGTCTGGAGATGCCCAGGAAATTTCGCTCCTCTTCCCTACTTCCCCCTGGCCCACCCATAGCCGATGAACAACTGATGTGGGGTACAAAGTCCAGATCCCTTGTTTCTAAAATAAACCCTGTGGTGCATTTTATGCTCCTGAGATCCCCAGAGGATGAGACTGAGGCTAGACTTAGCTGAACCATCTTTGCCTGGCTTCTTCCCCTGCCTTATTCTGTCTTCCTCACTACCCTAAAAAATCACTCGCAGAAGAATCCCTTTCTCTGGTTCTGCATCTAGGGAACTTAGCCTAAGATATCCCTGGGTAGCCCTGACTCCCAGAGGGATTTCCTGCTACCAGTGGCAGCCACTCATCTCATGCAGGGTCCTGCAGATTGCAACTCCTCCAAGAAGCCTTCCAGTCTTGCACCCTCACACTCTGACAGCATGTTTAATAAGGAAGTGGGACGCCTACTTGGGCTACCCTCATAGCTCAGTTGGTAAAGAATCTGCCTGCGATGCAGGAGAACCCAGCTTGATTCCTGGGTTGGGAAGATCCACTGGAGAAGGGATTGGCTACCCACTCTAGTATTCTTGGACTTCCCTTCTGACTCAGCTGGTAAAGAATCTGCCTGCAATGCGGGAGACCTGGGTTTGGTTCCGGGGTTGGGAAGATCTTCTGGAGAAGGGAAAGGCTACCCACTTCCGTATTTTGGCCTGGAGAATGCCATGGACTGTATAGTCCATAGGGTCGCAAAGAGTCAGACACGACTGAGAGACTTTCACTTCACTTCACTTCTGGATACCTTCTCTGTGCCAGGCACTGTGCCAGACCGTTAGGCAAATACTATTGTATTCTTACAGAGGAAGAAACTGAAGCTCAAAGAATCTGAGTGGTTTCCTCACACTGTCAGAAAGTGATGAGAACTGGAAAGGATTTGTCTGATTCCAAACCCTAGAATCTATCCTATATTATAACATCAGATTTTTTTTTTTTTTTAACGGCTCTGTCTACCCCAGATCATGGGGGTGGAGAGCTACACGTTTTTGTGTCTGCTGCTGACAGATAAAGTACTGAGGACTTTATCTCATTAAAAAAACCTCTGTGAATGTGTTTACTAGTGGCCTTGGAGCCCGACCCAGTGAGCCTGCCTGCCCTAGGATGTGGGGTGAAGCCCTTGGCCTCTGAGCTCTTTGGAGCTCACTGTTTTCGTTGAGCCACCCCCAGGGCTGCAGCTGCAGGCACCCCTTCCTTCTCCTCCACTGCAGAGTGCGGTCTGCTTTGCTAGGAACAGCTTTCCTGGAGGCCTCCTGTGTTCACAGGAGAAGGAGCAGGTGCTGAAGTGAAGGAAGGAGGAGGAGACCTGGGCCAAAGGAAGAGAGGGGGTGACTCTAGGGGGAGAAAGAGGGATGGAGAGAGGTTTGCGGAGGAAGTGGGCGAGTGGGAGCTGAGCAGCGGACTGCTCTTTATTCATTCCATCATTCAACACATTGTTTTAACCACGGATGATGTCCCAGGCATGTTCCAGTGACTGAGGATACAATAGGGAACAAACCACAGATCCAGCTTTAAGGGGGCCGTGTGGGAATAACAGTAATAGTCACAACAAGGGTTAGTAATTTTGGAGCATTTACTATGGAGTCAAGAATTTATCTTATCCTCATAATAATCTCAGGCATTTGACACATTTATTACCCCATTTCACAGATAAAGAGTCCTGACACAGAATAACCATGTGACTGGCCAAGGTTACAAAGAGAGTGGAATGTAACATTTTCTCTGAAACTCACTGCTTGGGCCTCCCAGGCTCCCTCTTAAGGACAATAGTTTTGTAAAGTACTTCTAAGAAAAACTCAAGCAGAGCAAATGAAGCTCAAGGTCTCCCTGCCTATGCCCACACCTGGCAGTATCCTCCTCCCTGCGCTCCTTCCAGTCCTGCTCCTGTCCATAGGTACTGTTATATCCACAGACATTTCTGACATGAGTAGCTTCCCATACATAATATTCTTTAACAAAATGTCTTTAGCATCTTTCCCTATTGCATATGTCGATCTAGCCAATTATCTCTGTTGCATAGTATTCCATTGTATGGATGTGCCTAATTTATTTTTCCAGTACCCTAGAGAGAGTGCGCGTGCGTTTCCACTTTTCCGAGATTACAAACAATGCTGCCATTCATAACTTTTCCAAAAGAGCCACACATCTTCTCGCTAGAGTTGTGACGGACCCCATCGCAACTCAGAAGGACCCCATGATGAACCCGTGCAAGTCTGGTTAATTGCCAATCCGACGGTAGTCGCTTACGCTGGGACACCACCTGTGGGTTTTATCTCCGGGTTTGATTTCTACCTTTGCGGAGGAGAGCGGCGGCCCGTTCCGCCGCACCCTCAGGACTCCCCGTCCCCGGGGTTAAACAAATGCCTAGACCCCACGTCTGGGACTCGAGCTCCAGGAAATGCGTTCTGTTTTGGAGACGCCCTGGCTCCTCTGGGAGTTGTAGTTTTGCTGCCCCGCGGAGCCGCCGTCTCCCGCCCCAACGCCCCTTCTCGAAGGGACGGCTCACTACCCTTTAGAAAGGCGTTTGCTCGGACCATGTCTGAGGACCCGCGAGGTTGCTCGGAGCCGGGATTCGGGGAGGGGCCGCCTCGGGCGGGGAGAGCGCTGAAACTACACTTCCCAGGACGCGCAGCGAGGCACGCACCGCCCCGCCTTAGAGAGCTCGCGGCGCGGGGGCCGGGCGCAGGCAGGTACGTGGGTGCGCGCGGACCCGGCGCCGCGCGGATACCCCCAGCCGTTTCGCGGATCCCTGTCCACCTCTTGGGCCCTCAGGACGGAGCTGGGCCATTGGCTGCCTTTTTGCTTACAGGGAAGAGTCTCTCGGAACTCTGCCGGCGCCCCCGAGCGCCCGCTTGCCGTGGGGTGGCCGCAGGCCGCTCATCGCGTTGGTCCAGGTCTTTTTACAAGAGCTCTGGGACCTGGGGACGCCCGGGACAGGGACTCCAGGCGGCTGGGCCGCTGGGTGCCGGCGCTGGTGACTTTCGCTCTGAGGTCACTTCTCCTGCCTCATTTTACCCCGTCGGGTCTCGTCATTATCCACTCATCTCAACTATATTTCTTTGTGTGATTTGCAGTGTAGTCTTTACCTGCAATCACCTTCTTTCTGCCTTCCATTTTCCCCTTTTCTCTGTGAAACTACTTTTTCCCCTTTAAAATGCAAAAGCACTGGCCTACTTCTTTTCAAGAAGCAAATATGAAGAGGCCTTATTTTATTCTGTCCCTGACTCCCCTTCCCTATCCTAATTTTGGGCAGCGTGTGGCTGAGGGCATTTAAAAACCTTTTCAACTTGACCTCAGTAGATGAAGTTCTATTGGAAGTGTGCAGAATGTTAGAATAGAGGCCTTACTATCTAAGATCTCTTTACAAATGTTAAGTATGACAGAGGGCAAAGACTCCAGGAGAGAGGTCTTGTTTCTGCAGGGTGCATAAGGACATGAATCTTGGAGCTGGACACACCTGACCTGTCTGTACAAGCTGTATATGACCTTCATTATCCCCATTACCTAAATAAGAATCTGAGCGACTCAGGTTCCAGTCATGGCTGCAGTATCAACTAACATGTGTGAACTGGACAGAATACTTCTCTGGCAGTGGTGTTGTGAGGATGAAAAATCAGTTGACTATGGGTCAGAGTGAGTGGCTGAGCTAACTCATGATGGCTGTCATCTTTAATGCCATCCCTGATTCACTGTCACCTTGTATTGGGCACTTTACATATATTTAGTACTTTTGTTCTATTTTCAGTTCTACAAAGTAGGTTTGGTGTAGTGGTTAAGAGATGGACTTTGGAAAAAAGGTGTCTGGGTTCAGATTTGGCTCTACCACTTGCTAGCTGTGTGAACTTGGGCAAGTCAATCTCTGTGTCTCAGTTTCTTCATCTTTAAGGATCAAGAGAGTACTTCCCGGATACTTAGAGGTTCTTAGAATAATTTTTCCTTTGATGGTGCCGAGAGGAAAATGATGTACTTGCTATATTGGTTCAGGTCCTCAGAAAAGCAGACAACAGGATGAGATGCAAGAGATTTATGGGGGGAGGCAAAAGGAGAGGGACCTGGAGGAAGCTGGGAGAGCTGTCTGTTTGCATTCCAGGTCCACTTCCTGTGACAGAACACCGGAAGGAAGACAGGAGTTATGCCCAGAAGCTCTCAGACTGCAGTGTGGTTCTGAGACAGCTTCTGTTGGGTTGAATGGGGAGTTCTGGCACCAAGGAGGCCTCCCAGGGGATCCCTATCTTGTCTCAGTGGGTCTCTCTTCTTCCAGTCGTTGGTTGATGGATCACCGGGCCACTGTGTGAATGAGATGGGGGGCATCTGTCATTACGCTTCCTACCACCGGAGGCCAGAGCTGGTTAGGGGGTGCCAAAGGTCACACAGGGAGTTGGTGGCCAGCCTGGAATCCCCAGCAACACCCTTCACTGGGAAGGCCCGATGGGTAACCTGGGGAATGCCTCTGACCCCAGATCCCTGGCCAAGATCTCCTGCTCAGATTTCCCTCTGGATTCCCCTCCTGAGCTGAGTGGGGAGCCGAGCAGTTTCTGTTAGTGGCGGAGGCTTTCCCTGGAAGCTCGTGGGAGTGTGGGTGTTGCTAAGTGGCATTGTCTGTCAGCCTGAACCACGGCTTGTGGCAGCAGAGTCTGACAGGAAGAAACGGACCGAGATTCAGGTTTCCCGTTGGCTCTGATTGGAATGCGGGTGGGCTGCAGACAGAGGTGATTCCACCTCTGGGGGATCATGCAGCTCGCTCAACCGGCCCTCCCCGTGCTGAGCTTTGGGGGCTGGAAGGAAGAGGCGGGAGGGGCTGCTTCGTGGGACCACCGTGGGCAGCACACTCCTAAGGACCCGCTATGGAGGTCTTGGGGAGGCCGAGCCTCGGAGGTTAGACCATTTTCTTACCTGGAAGGAGAGGAGCGTTGCGGGGATAGGAGTGGGTGAAGTCGTGGCTTTGGCATCACCTTCCCCCTACTGCTCACAGTGCTCTGGAGGAAGGTGACTGACAGGTGGGGTTGCAACCCCATCTAGCTTGGAGTCTCTGAGAGGGGAGGTCCCCTCCGAGAGCCCTGTAGTGGGTGCTGTGGGCACACTGCCCTTGAACAGACTGGTGCACCCCTCTCAGAGCTTCCCTCTTTGCAGGGAATTGCCTGTACCCTCAGGAGCCTGGATAGAAAACCTCCCTCCCCAGCCTCAGCTCAGAGCCAGTGATTGGGTGATGAGGGGCCTACAGCCCCATGCTTTAAGTGGGGGCCCACTGTCAATGCCACACCTTCCCCTTACTTCCTCTCCTGAGGAAATCTCAAACTGATAAAGACAAAGATACATTCATCATGTGACCCAGTAATCCCACACTCGGGTGTCCACCTGGAGAGATGTCTTATGTTCACGTTAAATCTACACACGAATGTTGATAGCAGTTCTATTCATGATTACCAAAACCTGGAAGCAGCCCAGATAGCGTTCCTTTAGTGGGTGGGTAGAGAAACAGACTGTGGAATGTCCAGGCGATGGAGCACTGCTTGGCAAAAAAGGAGAAAGAGTTATGGCTATGCTTAGCCAACTCAGATGGTTCTCAGAGGTGTTGTGTTGAGTGAAAGAAGCCAATCTCAAAAGAGTACATTCCAGTTATAGCTTTGGAGAACAGATGACTGGTTGTCAGAGGTGATGGATGAAGGAGGGTGTGACTGTGAAGGGTTGAGGTATAGGAGTTCTTTCAGATCCAGATGGTGGTAGTGACCACAAGAATCTATATGTGTGTTAAAATTCATAAAACTATTTACAACCAAAAAAATCAATTTTAGGATATGCTAATCTAAAAACATTCACACATCTCTGTATCTCTGCCCAGAAAACCCCTCAACTTTGGCCAGAATGGAGCAGCCAAAGGGCGTTGATTGGACGGTCATCATCCTGACGTGTCAGTACCAGGACAGCGTTGAGGTCTTTCAGAGAGGTAGTTGACCCTCCCTCTCCACACTGCCCCTGATGTAGGACCACTCCCTGTTCCTTGCCACATGTCCCTGGAGCCCCAGGAGCTGGGCAGTCCCAGGTTCAAACCCAGATTCTGCTTCTTCCTTGCCATGTGACCTCAGACACATGTCACTTCACAGAGACTTGGTTTTCTTACCTGTGAAATGGGGGTAACTGTCCTTACCTCACTGAGTTGGGAAAAGATCTAATGAGCTACTAGATGAAAAGGTGCTAAGTCAAAGAAGAGAAAATAATGGCGGTTGGGAGGTTTGCTCTAGGTGCTCGGGAATGGGGGGTGAGGTGCTGGGGGGCAAGTCCCAGCCGTGTTCTGACCGCAGAGCTGGAAATACGGCAGAAGCGAGAGCAGATCCCTGCCGGGACGCTGCTGCTGGCCGTGGAGGACCCTGAGGTTCACGTGGGCAGTGGAGGAGCCACCCTCAACGCCCTGCTGGTGGCCGCTGAGCACCTGAGTGCCCGCGCCGGCTTCACTGTGAGTGGTCCCGACATACCCTCCTTGGCACAGCGGGGTGGGGGCTTCAAGCGGAACCTTTCCCTGGTCCCCGCTCCTTGGGCCTCACTGCCCTGCCCCGTTCAGGGTCAGCATCGTGCTCGCGTCTGTAGATTGGGCAGACTCACTCAGGTGAGGGCAGAATGCAGGGCCAGCCTTTCGTAGTGGTTCAGAGCCAGTGTCAGAGTTAGGCTTTCTGGCTGCTCTTGAAAAACCTCGTCTTGCCACCCTGGGCTCTCCTTCCCACGTGGCAGTGGTTTGCTGGAACTGGGCTGCAGCAGCCCACGTCCCCCACACACCCAGTTGCTTCACTCGTCACCCTGCCCTGGCACGGGGAGTGAGCGTGGCTGTAGACCTGGGTGCAGCCTGGCAGTGGGCGTGGCACCAGCGAGTCAGGGACCACTGCGTGGCTGCAAGCTTCCCTACAAACGGGGCAGGGGGTAGCCCACCAGAGGGCTGCTTTGTCCCCTCATCTGTCTTGTGCCTGCCTCTGGCCATTGGTCTTACCTGTTATTCCTTTGTTACTTGTGTGGACTGGTGCTGGGATTTCTCCCTGGAGGGGAGGCTGCCATCCTTGGCTGCCATTTGTCTAGACCTCTGTCAACAGGGCTCTCCCACTTCTGATAGGTGGTCACGTCAGATGTTCTGCACTCGGCCTGGATCCTCATCCTGCACACGGTTAGTAGAATGCCCGGCAGGGCCCACGCAGAAGGATGGAGCCGCTGATTCTTGGGGTTGGACAGGACTTTAGAGGGCTTCTGCCTCTGTGTGCAAGGTGTCCCTTGTGCTCATTCAGAACTGTCAGAATCAGAATTGATCCAGGTGTTCAAAATAGGGAACTGGATAAATAAAAACAGCATATCCTCCTGGAGGAATATTAGACAGTGAGTAAAAGGCCCATTTAACTCTCTGCACTCACCTGTGCATTGACTGACTCTGTAACCTGGGGCAATGGTCACATGATCACTTCTAGGCCTGTTAACAATTCCTCCTTCTTGTGGATGTGTTGAAATGACCCATTAAATGTTTAAATTGGGGCTGGGCCTGGCTCATTGTGAGTGTCAGTGAATGTATTTTCATTATTCAGTGAAAAAGGCAAGCCACACAAGTTTGAATATAATGATCTCAGCTTTTTTAATGGAAAGTTTGGTTGAGATCATTATAGATGCACATGTAAGAAACAGTCCAGAGAGAAACCTCTGTAAACACTGCCCAGATCCCTGCAATGGTCATATTTTCCAAAACTATAGTATAATCACAGCCAGGATATTGACATTGACTTATTTCTCCAGTTTGACTTACACTCCTGTGTGTGTGTGTGTGTGTGTGTGTAAAGTTCTATTTTCTCCACCTTTTAAATTTTTGTAAAAAAATAGTCTGCATATGAGGTATATGAAAGGATATACCTCACAAATGAGGGCAATGGTTATTATTCCCGAGGGATTGTTTTTCCTTTTGTGTATCTGCATTTTCTAATTTTTTTACCATAATCATTTCATTTCAAAAATTATATGAAAAAGTTATTATTGAGAAAAACCCTGGTCAGAGTGCTGTAGCTTGGTGGCTTTCTGCTCTGGCCCTCTGCCCCAGGCTCCTCTGCCTGTCCCCACTCCCCCAGGGTCGAGACTTCGCCTTTGACGACTGTGGCCGGGCCTTCACCTGCCTCCCTGTGGAGAACCCCCAGGCCCCCGTGGAGGCTGTGGTCTGCAACCTGGACTGCCTACTGGACACCATGAGCCATCGAGTGAGGCCAGGCCCTTGTCCTGTTCCCCGCCGTGCCCCAGCCATGGTCTTTGCTGCCTGAGACGGGACGCCAGAACAATGGCTTTGGGTGCCCGCGTTTAGCGGGCGCTTCAGGAGGATAGTGTGCCGCCCTGGCGGAGGCGTGGCCCCAGAAGTAGGTGGGAGGGCGGGCATGGGCACCGCAGGTCTGGGGGCCCCCACCCCTCAGCAACCCGGTCCCCCAGAACAGGCGGAAGCCGCCAACTCTCTCTGTCCCCGCAGCTGGGCCCGGGCTCCCCGCCAGGCGTGTGGGTGTGCAGCACGGACATGCTGCTGTCGGTGCCTCCGAGCCCAGGTGAGCCTGCGGAGGTTTGCGGCGGCCTTCCCTGCCCGCCCGCGCCCGCTCTGCCTCTCCTCTCCCACCCCCCATCTCGGCCTGGCCCGCTGCCCCTGCAGAAAGGGCGCTCTGAGGTTTTTGGGATGGAGCCTAGAGCAGGAGGCAGGCCTCCCCCGCCCGCCTCCCTCTGCTGTCTGTGGGATGGAGGCACCCAGTCCTGTCCCTTTGGCCTCCAAGGGCTCTGGGGACGAGCTTTGGGGGGTGAGGTGCTGTCATCCTCCCAGGGGAACGCCCGTGTTGGAAACCACAGAAATGCCCTTTCTCTAGAGGTGCCTGCACGCCCCTGCCCTGAGAGCGTGCTCCTCCTGGCAGGGCCCCCCACCTGGCCCTTGCCTTGGCTTGGGGTGCCTGGAGAGCCTCCTGCTTCCCCCACCCGCAGGCATCAGCTGGGACGGCTTCCGGGGAGCCCGAGGGATCGCCCTTCCGGGGAGCACAGCCTACGCCCGGAGCCACGGCGTCTACCTGACTGACCCCCAGGTAGGGCCCTGGGAAGTGGTCTGTGCAGCCTGGTCCTGGCTCCTAGCCAGCCTGGGTTTGAGGTTTTCCCCACGGCAGCAGCTCCTGTGCTCACTTAGTCCTTTGCCAAACATGAGTTGCCCCTGACCCTGTGCCGGGCTCTGTACCTGCACTTGGGGCCGTGGAGACATTCAAAGCCGAGGAGACGGTCTGCCGTGGGGCTGGGGCAGGTCTTGGGCACGGGTGCCCCGGGGGTGTCCCGGCCCCATCAGACTTGTGTCCGAGGTTTTCATCTGGAGAACGCCCTCCTTCTCAGTCTCTTTGCCTCCGCCCCTGAATCTGTTTCCTCTTCCCGCCTAGGGCTTCGTTCTGGACATTTACTACCAGGGCACTGAGGCAGAGATACAACGGTGCGCCAGGCCTGATGGGCAGGTGCCACTGGTACGGCTGCCAGCCCCCAGGGTGGGGGGCTTAGAGACTTTATGGGATGGGAGAGGGAGAGCTTGCCTTTGTGCCCAGGGCAGAGCGCCCCACCTTTCAGGGAAGGCTAGAACCGGAATCTGAGGCAGATCTGGAACAGGTATTCAGGGGGGCAGGTTAGCCTTGGCATTCAGAGTCTTGTCCTGAATGAGAAAGGCCAGAACCAGGCTCAAGGGATATTTCTAGAAGGGAGGACAGAGATGTAAGTGGTGGGTAAGAGTCTGGGACTAGACTGTAAGGACGACGGAGGAGCCCTGACAATTGAGGGGTCCCCAGAAGGCCCTGTCGCGGGGCCCTTGGTGGGGAGCTGCCTCCAGTCAGCCTGGAGTCCCAGCGCTGCAGTGGCCCAGAAGATGAAGACCCTGTCCCGTGTGGCCTGGGGGCCCGTCTGCCCCCGCCCTCCCCAGCTCGGGCACACGCCTGGCCCTGGGGTCTCTTTTCTGACCCTGTGGGGGTCCCTGCAGGTGTCCGGGGTTGTCTTCTTCTCTGTGGAAACTGCCGAGCGCCTTCTGGCCAC
This sequence comes from Muntiacus reevesi, assembly GCF_963930625.1. Classification (NCBI taxonomy): domain Eukaryota; kingdom Metazoa; phylum Chordata; class Mammalia; order Artiodactyla; family Cervidae; genus Muntiacus; species Muntiacus reevesi. The sequence goes on along the minus strand of NC_089250.1, from coordinate 215,348,802 downwards.
CCACATGAGCCCGCCTCTGGACGCCTGCACCTACATGGGCTTGGACTCGGGAGCCCGGCCTTGTCAGGTGCCCGGGACTGGGGACCGGGAGGCCTTGGCCTGGGCGAGAGGCCCTGACGCTGCTAGTCTGGCTGCGGGGCCTCGGGCCAGTCTGTTCCCTTCTGTGTGTTGGTGACTTTGAGGAGGGAATGGGCCCCGCTCAGCCAGGTAGCCCACTGACAGAAGCACCCACCCCTGTCCCAGCTGTCTCTATTTTTTGACATCCTGCTCTGCATGGCCCGGAACGTGCAAAGGGAGGACTTCCTGGTGGGGCGGCCCCCGGAGATAGGGCAAGGTGACGCAGACGTCGCGGGCTATCTGCACGGCGCCCGAGCTGAGCTGTGGAGGCAGCTCCGCGGTCAGCCGCTCACAGTGGGTGGGTCCTGCCTCTCCGCGCTCTGGGTGGGGAAGCCATGGGGGTGGGGACACCCTGGGGAGGCTCCTCCCTCACCCTCTGGCCCCTGGGCCCCTAGGCCAGGCCAGCCTCGTGAGCGCCTGCGTGGGACAGCTATCTTCTCCCAGTTCCGAGTCTCCTGCTGACATATCGCTTCCCTTCCTCCTTCGTCTCATTCCTGGGCTCCCGTCCTGGTCTTGCTGCTTTGTAGCTGGGTGACTTTGGGCAGGTTGCCGAGCCTCTCTGATCTTAGCTTCCCATCAGCACAGTGGGCTCGTTCATGCCTGCCCTCCCAGGCCCTGGTGAAGCCATGTTTTCTGGTGGGAGGCCCAGCCTGGCGTCAGAGCTGCAGGAGGCGGGACGTTGAGGTCAGTACTTGTGTCTCTACAGCGTATGTCCCTGACGGCAGCTACAACTACATGACCAACTCAGCCAGTGAGTTTCTGCACAGTCTCACATCCCCGGGGGCTCCAGAGGCCCAGGTCGTACACTCCCAGGTGGAGGTAAGACCTGCCTGGAGGTGAGGCCTGCAGAGGTACCTTCAGGATGCTTGGAGACAGTGGCCATGGGGGGCTGCAGGGAGGGGTGGGAACAGCTCATGCTTGGGACAGACTATGAGCGTAGGTGTAATTACCCCTTTTCACACCGGAGTCACTGGAGGCTCAGAGAGGTTAAGTAACTTGCTTAAGGCCACAGAGCCAGTTAAGTAGCCAAGTCAGGATTCTACATCCAAGTCTGACTGATTGAGAAGGTAGAGAAGAGTCCCCCCTAACCCTTTCTGAAGGGTCTGCTCAGGGAGTCAGGCAAATTCATGGTGATGGGCAGGTAGAGTGCAGAGGCAACCCTCAGGGTGACAGGGGTTGGACTAGCTGGACAGGTGGGAGTTTTCTGGGGGCCTGTCATCTGGCGGGACCCCCATTTCTGGGTTCAGGTTTGCTCTGGAGGGGAGCGTGCCCCTGGCAGAACAGCAGGAACCAGGTTGGGGTGGGAGTCATCCTGAGGCTGGGGCCAGGGAGGTGTGGAGTGGGGTCCGGCTGGCCAGCAGGCGTGGAGCGGCAGGAGCTCTGGCTGGAGCTGGGCTGTGGAGGAGGACTGGGGCCGCCCCTGCTGGGCCTCACGGCTTTCTCCCGGGTCTGCAGGAGCGGCCGCTGCTGGGGGCCGGGAGCGCTGTGGTCAGCTGCCTGCTGGAGGGCCCCGTGCGGCTGGGCCCCGGGAGCGTCCTGCAGCATTGCCACCTGCGGGTGAGGCTGGGTGTGCAGGGGGGAGGCCCGCTCCAGGGCGCGCCTGGGCTCCGCTGAGCACGCAGACCCTGTCCTCTCCCCCCAGGGCCCCATTCACATTGGCACTGGCTGCTTCGTGAGTGGCCTGGACATGGCCCAGTCCCAGGCGCTGCATGGCGTGGAGCTGCGTGACCTCGTCCTGCGGGGACACCATGTGCAGCTGCACGGCACCCCCAGCCGGGCCTTCACCCTCGTGGGCCGCCTGGACAGCTGGGAGGTAGGTGCTCAGTGGCCTCCTCTCACCCCCATTTTTAGGCCTTGGGGGCTCCGGTGTCCCCAGCACAGCGCCCACTTCCCTGCGGGGCTCTGCGAGCGCTCACCTGGGGGATACAGGCTGTGAGGAGGATGTAGCCGGTAGCCATCTCTCTTCCTGCCCCCTCTGGCCCCGACCCTGGTCCCCTGGCCTTATTGTCCTTAACCCCTTCCTGTGGCCCCGTCAGCCCTGACTGCTTCCTTCTCTTCCCCCAGAGACAGGGGACAGGAACGTATCTCAACATGTCTTGGAGTAAATTCTTCCAGAAGACGGGCATCAGGTAGGGTGGATGGCCCCATGGGGCTCTGTGGGCCTTGGCAGCTGGGGTGGCAGCCGCCTGGAGGCTCAGGGCACACCCCACTCAATCCCTGGGGCCTGGGGTAGTTTTGAGCAGCCTCATCTGCCCTAGCATCTTCCCCCTGGGCTACTCCAAATTCCTGACCATGCCCAGGCTTTGGGGTTTTGTTCAGCGGCCTGGGGAAGGAGGCAGGGCAGCTGGGCCTCCCTCCCTGAATAACTTGCTTATCTGGTCTCTGGAGGAGTTCGTCCTGTTCCCAGGAAGGAGCCAGGCCCCCGCTGACAGGTGGTCAGGGCTGGGGGACCAGGCAGGAGCCCCTGCTCCCCTCCTGCTGATGTGACTTCTCTCCATTTCAGGGACTGGGACCTATGGGACCCGGACGTGCCCCCCGCTGAGCGCTGCCTCCTCAGTGCCCGTCTCTTCCCCGTGCTCCACCCCTCGAGGACCCCGGGCCCCTGGGACTTGCTGTGGATGCTGGACCCCCAGGAGGACCGGGGCCGGGCCCTGCGGGCTTGGCGGGCTTGCTGGCGTCTATCCTGGGAGCAGCTGCAGCCGTGTCTGGATCGGGGTGCCACGCTGGCTGCCCGCCGGGACCTGTTCTTCCGCCAGGCCCTGCACAAGGCGCGGCACGTGCTGGAGACCCGGCAGGACCTCAGCCTGCGCCCACTGACCCGGGCTGCCGTCCATGAGGACTGTGCTGGGAGCCTGCTGGCCACGCTGGACCAGGGTGAGTGTGCTGGGCACCCAACTGGGAAGCCAGACCCCGCATCACCTGCTCTATCTGCCCTCCAGGTCATCAACCTCAGGCATTAGGGAGACATGAGACTCTAAAGCAGGGGGGAGACACAAGTGGAGTTTACCGTCTGGGTGCTAGGAAGTTCCATCCTGGTCAGTGAGGGGTTTAGGGAGAGGCGGGGCCCTGGGGCTGAGCCTCTGGGTCCCGTGAGCATTGGCAGAGCATGCATTCTGTGCCGGATGGGGTGAAGTGCTCCAGCGGGGGGCCCAGGCAGCGCCTTGTTCCCTGTCGATGCTGTTCACTCAGCCACCCAGGGGGCTGAGGATGAACCCAGGTGGTTTGCCTCCCGAGGCTGAGCTCTTTCTCACTAAGGGCGTCCTGGGCTGGGACTCGCCAGGATGAGAACTTTGCCAGGCGGAGAAGTGGGGAGCACTCTCAGGCCAGGATACATGTGGGGCCACAGTGCAGAGGTGTGAGGAGTCTGGGGTGTTTGAGGGCAGAGGGCCTTGGGGACGGCCTCCTCCGCAGCTGCCCACCTCCTGATCCATCAGTGGCAGCTGGTGCGGAAGACCCTGGCGTGGCCGCCCGGGCCCTGGCCTGTGTGGCGGACGTCCTGGGCTGCATGGCAGAGGGCCGAGGTGGCTTGCGCAGTGGGCCGGCTGCCAACCCCGGGTGGGTGCGGCCCTTCTCCTTCCTGGAGCGTGGAGACCTGGCGCGGGGCGTGGAGGCGCTCACTCAGGAGCGGACCAGGTGGCTGAGCAGGTAGGCTGAGGACTCCCCTGCTGGCCTTGGAGGTGGGAGCTCAGAGGGGCGGGGTGGCCCCAGGCGGCCAGGGCAGTGGGACCCAGGGCGACCGCTGGCCGCCAGCCTGGGCCTCACACCCCTCCCTCCCTCCCGCAGGCCAGCCTTGCTGGTGCGGGCCGCCCGCCACTACGAGGGGGCTGGGCAGCTGCTGATCCGCCGGGCCGTGATGTCCGCCCAGCGCTTCGTCTGCTCCGTGCCAGCGGAGCTGCCGGCGCCCGGGCAGTGGGTGGTGGCCGAGTGCCCGGCGCGGGTGGACTTCTCTGGTGAGCCCGTGGAGGAGGGTGGGGTGGGGGTCGGCACCCCAGAACTGAGCTGGCAGCCCCCCGAGACCAGCTGGGTCTCGTTCCGTCGCCACAGGGGGCTGGAGTGACACACCGCCCCTGGCGTACGAGCTCGGTGGGGCCGTGCTGGGCCTGGCTGTGCGAGTGGACGGCCGCCGGCCCATCGGGGCCAGGGCTCGCCGCATCCCGGAGCCCGAGCTTCGGCTGGCGGTGGGGCCCCGGCAGGACCAGACAGCCGTGAAGATCGTGTGCTGCAGCCTGGACGACATGCGGGGTTACTGCCAGCCCCAGGCCCCAGGTCAGCGCGCCTGAGACATGCGCTGCGGGGCGTGGGGGCGGAGGCCCAGAGCCCGCGGGCCACAGGGGCGGGCCTGAGGGGCGCCCTGCCTTCACCCCCCAGCCCACACGGGTGCAGGAGGGAGAGCAGCTCGCTGGTGCCCCAGAGCCCGCAGGGCCTGTCGTGACTGGGGAGGGGGTGTGCGCTGCGGCTGGGCTGAGCCCCTGGCTGCGCGGAGACGGGGTGGGGTCTGTTTCCGCTCTGGAGACCAGACGCCTGGCTGAGGGCTGCTCACTCCGCAGGGGCGCTGCTGAAGGCGGCCTTCATCTGCGCGGGCGTTGTCAGTGTCTCCTCCGAGCTCTCGCTGAGGGAGCAGCTGCTGCGTGCCTTCAGGGGCGGCTTCGAGCTGCACGCCTGGTCTGAGCTGCCCCACGGCTCTGGCCTTGGTGAGTGGGTCCGCGCCTGCTGCCCACCGGCCCGCTTGCTCCTTCAGCCTCACTCTGGCCCCCTCGCCGGGCCCTGCCCCGTGGAGCGGGATGGGCTGGCGGAGCGGCTTCATGCCGGCCCTCTCCCGCCCTGCAGGCACCAGCAGCATCCTGGCGGGGGCCGCCCTGGCCGTGGTGCAGCGGGCCGCAGGCCATGCGGTGGGCGCGAAGGCCCTGGTCCACGCAGTCCTGCACCTGGAGCAGGTGCTCACCACAGGTAGGGGGGTGCCCCCCGGGCAGAACAGGGCTCATCAGCAACAGGGGCTCCCCTGGACCTGCAGAGCGCCCACAAGTGCGCTGGGCCGCACAGTGATTAAGAGCTGCCTTCTTATCCCTCTGACACCCTCTCTGGTAGCTTTCAAAATGAAATATTTCTACCTCAAAGGACTTGATGTAGAAACATACTGTTAAGAGTTCGTGCGGCATCTTTCCTGTTAGGTATTCCTTCCGTCTGTGTTCCTAAGGGCTGTCCCTCAGGACGGGACTGGGTTTGGAGTAGGGAACAGGCCCCTCAGCCTGCTTTTCAGCACCTTGTCCCTCCCCTGGCTGGGGCCCCCACCACCTGAGGGGGCGCGGCACAGGGCCGTGGTCATACAGAATGTCTAGCACCAGGCTTCTCACCACGGCGGCCCCTTAGCATCCACACAGTAGAGAGCAGTGAGGCCTGTCTGGCTCCAGGGTGCTCCGCTCACCTCAGGATGCCGAGCCTCCCCTCCAGCACAGCCCTGGGAAGGAAGCTGCCACAGAGACACAGAGATACCTGCTGACGGTCTCTTCCCTGGCCAAGGAGTAGCCCAGCTCCTCCTCTCACTGTCTTGACTCACATCCTGTAATAGGTGGTCGTTAGCATAAAGGCCTGATGGGGAAGCCTTTTAGTTTTCTTTTTGAAGTGTACCATTCATATCCTTCATTTGATTAAATGACAGCTATTTATTAGATACCCACACTGTATTGGGCCCTGGGGATAGAATGAACAATAACAGGGTCCTTGCCATCAGAAGTCATATGGGCTGTTGGAGACAAACATTAATCAATAGCCACTCAAATGAACGTATAATTACGAGCTATGCCAGGTGCTCTGGAGGGGAGGGGTGCCATTAAGGAGTTCTCAGTGTTCCAGGCCGTGACACTAACCACGTTTGGCGGGAGCGTTCCAGATGCCTCCTGCCATTTGCGTTTCATACTCGAAACCCTTGGAGGCCTTTCTCCAAATATCACCCCAGAATCACCTCAGGTTTTGACATTTCTATGTAGCTGCCAGAAGAAAAGAGATCCATACCTTTCATTACTGAAGCAGAATGTGAACAAGCTATTTTATATAAAGTTTGATAAAAGAAGCTTATTTTCACCATCAACACCCTTTATCAGGCAAGCCAGGGTGCAGGGACTGTTAGGCTGTAGGGAGAGTCCTGTGTCATCCTGCCCTCGGGGGAAGGTTGGGGTAAGGTCTTAATCCTTCGATGTGGTTTACCCCAGTTCCAAGAACACATTAGGTATGCAGCAAACCTCAGACCTTGGGTTACGTTCTAAGCTTGGGCTCTGGAACGAAGCCCCTTCCCCTGGGCTTGTCTTGCTCCCAGGGCTGGGGCAGAAGCTGTACAACTCAGCTGACTCAGTGTTGGTGGGGGAAGCTGTCTTCCCAAGGCCAGCAGCCTAGCCTGGGGAGGGAAGCCTGGCCGGGGGACCCCAGCGGTGATGGGTTTGGGGCTCTCGTAGGAGGTGGCTGGCAGGACCAGGTGGGTGGCCTCCTGCCCGGCGTCAAGGTGGGGCGTTCCCGGGCCCAGCTGCCACTGAAGGTGGAAGTGGAGGAGGTCTCTGTGCCTGAGGGCTTTCTCCAGAAGCTCAATGACCACCTGCTCCTGGTGTACACTGGGAAGACCCGCCTGGCCCGGAACCTGCTTCAGGTCAGCCCCGGCCCCAAGAGGGAGGAGGCGGACCGCTCAGCGGGGCTTGGCAGCTCCTCTGCCTCCTCACGGCTCCTGCCCTCCCTGCAGGATGTGCTGAGGAGCTGGTATGCCCGGCTGCCTGCCGTTGTGCAGAACGCCCGCCGCCTGGTGCAGCAGACCGAGGAGTGTGCGGAAGCCTTCCACCAAGGTGAGGCACTTCCCCCCTGGAGCTCAGGACACCGGAGTGAGTGCCTGCTGCGACTCGTGGGCCTGAGGCCAGGGGGCTCTGCAGGGCTTGGCACCGCCCTCGGTACGAGGCCCCCGGGGACAGAGGCCTACAGTCTGTCCTCTGCAGGGTCCAACGCTTAGGTGTGAGTCGTGTCTCAGAACAGTATTTGCATCCTGGGGAAGGCCTCCAGCCCAGTTTCAGGGAAGCGGATGGGGGAAGAGGCTTGGCTCCACAGCTGGGTTCCAGGGAGTCAGCGCTGATCAGGGCCACACAGCTAAATGATCACTGTGCTGGGTACCATGCCAGCTGCTCTGTGCTCAAACCACCCCGAGAGGGGCTTTCCAGCCAGTACTGGACCCAGGTTCTGACCCAGGACGCCGGTTAAGCAATGCCTCTTGGCACCTCATCCAGCCTACAGATGGCCCCCGCTCTGTCCCCACCCCAGGGAGTCTGCCTCTGCTGGGCCAGTGCCTGACGTCATACTGGGAGCAGAAGAAGCTCATGGCTCCAGGCTGTGAGCCCCTGGCGGTGCGGCGTATGATGGATGTCCTGGCCCCCCACGTGCACGGCCAGAGCCTTGCAGGAGCAGGTGGCGGGGGCTTTCTCTGTCTACTGACCAAGGAGCCGCGGCAGAAGGAGGCTCTGGAGGCTGTGCTGGCCAAGACAGAGGTACCGGGTGGTTGGGGTACGCTAACTGGTGGGGACAGGAGCCCTCCCTGTGGCCCACCAGTGAACCAGGGCTACAGCTGTAAGCCCCATTGGCCCCGCATCCTACGTCCAGCCCCCTGAGGGCCTGAAATCCATGCAGAGCCCACTAACACCTCCCATCCTTTGCTCCTAGGGCCTCGGGAACTACAGCGTCCACCTGGTAGAAGTGGACACTCAGGGCCTGAGCCTGCAGCTGCTGGGGACTGAGACTTCCACCTGAGACCCCTTCTCTTGAGGCTCATCCCTCTGCAAGAGGAGACAGCCTGCAGCTACAGCAGCCCCTCCTGTCCTCCCTCAGGGGAGTGTTCAGCTTTCTCTCCACCCTTCTCTGTGAATCTGCTTCCAAAGGAAAGCGATCCAAGTTCTAGCCCGGCCCTTTCTAAAACTTGGTGAAGCAGAGACGGTGCTTGGAAACAGGACTGAGACCTCCTGGTTGACGGTGGCCTAAGGCTTAGCCTGTGCTCCATCTGGACCTAGGAAAGTCCTGTGCTAAACGTCCCCTGTGGCCTTTACAAATCTAATGGCCCTGCTTGGGCCTTGGCCTTTTCACTGTCCACCAGGGCCTGGAAGAAGGAATGACAACCAGCCTTGGCAGACTGCTGGGGTCCCTTGGTAAAGCCGACCTTGAAGAGGCCTTGGGGGCATTTCCTGTGGCCTTCCTTAGAAGTCCAGCTTTTGCCTGAGTAGAGACTTCCTGTTCAACACTCCCTCCCAGGCTGAGCCAATGGAGGAGTGGGAACATGTCTGTGGCAGAGAGCCAGTGCAGTCCTGCAGCAAGCTGCTGCTGACTGAGGCCTTAACAGCAATGCTGCAGCTCTACCATGTGCCTGTGGGTTCTCCATCTTCCTGGAATAGATTCACTCTGCCTGTCCAGGTTGTCCTCATGAAGATCCTTCCTGCTCCCGCTGGGACTGTGGGAGCCTGCCCCTGGGATGACCTGGCTTCTGGTGCCAAGGGCCAAGAGGGGATGAGGGTCTGGGACTGGGTGAGGCCTGTTGTCATGTGCCGCTCTGGGCACCAGAGGAGGCCGAGGAGTCAGGCTTTTGCCTTCATATTTCAGTGCAATTCGTGCACCTGTCTCGCCCTGTAGCATCCAGCCCTTCCTGGAAACAGCACACTGGCCTCTCTTCAAGGAGCCTGTTTATTCAGGGCGACCATAAATATCACAGCCTCTCCTCAGAGTAAACCTCAGGTCCCCAGATCAAGCCAAGTCCTTCAGGACTGGCAGGGAGGCAGCTCATGTGCTGCCGTGTCCAAGGGCGAGAGGATGGCCCTCCATGTGGAAGGCTGGCCCACCCTGGCATTCCCACCAAGTTAGAAGTCAAGGTGGAGCCACCTCTCTCGATGGGGAGACACTGTCCCCTAAAGCACCCCGACAGGTCTGAGAACAGAGAATGGACTGAATCAAAGTCTTGTTTCCCCGCTGCCAGCAGGGGAACTTTGCGCTATCAGAGCTCTGCCGCGCTAGACAGCCGTGCTCAGCTCCTGGATGCAGCCACTTGGGATGGGCTCCGAAGAGTCACAGGCCAGCTGGGCTCATGCGGCAGCTACAGGCGCAGCCTCTTGATGTCCTCGCTGCGGAAGTCTATGCGCAGAGCCAGCACCTGGCGCACTTCAGCAGGCGTGAGGCGCCACGTCAGCGGGCCCGAGTTGGCGCCCCAGTAATCCAGGATCTCGGTCACCTGTGGGAAGAGTAGACAGTCAGCAAGGAAGGGCCAGCCCGAGGGAAGGCCCGGGAACCCCACCAGAGGCAGCGCAGGGACGCTGAGGAAGGAGGCGGCCTGCAGGGCTGGGCTGCCGGTGGAGACCCAGATTTTGTCTCTGCCTCTCCTCTCAGTCACCTTTCTCTGGCAAGGCCAGGGGAGCCCCACATACCCGCTCCAGATTGAGGATCGTGGCCATCTGGGAGAGCCGGGCAAACTTGTCTCGGATGGTCCAGGTGGTCACCGTGGTGAGGTAGGCGATGAGTGACCTCAGCTCTTTGTCGAACTGCAGGCCGCCCAGCTGCATGGGAACACGAGCTCAAGGCCTGGCCCTCCGGCCAAGCAGCACTGGCCCCCAGCTTTGCTCAGTGCTTGGCTGCATGGCCCGCAGGGACTCGGGTGGTGCTTCAGTTGGCTCTACTGCCTCAGGGCAGGACTGAGCCTAGATGCACAGGGCCTGGGGTAGCAGGGAAGGGACAGACTGGTCCTCCTTAGGGAAGACAGTGGGGCGGAGGCCTGTGCTATCTTCACATTACCCGGTTGAAGGTGGACTTCAGCACCACTTTCTCCAACTCGACTGCAACGAGGCTGGTCATGAGGCTGGTCAGGCTGTCGTAGATGACTGGGGACAGGCCGGCCTGCACGCAGAGGCTGGATATCAGTGGGGGTCCCACCTTGCCCCCTGCCTCCATACGAGCTGTCGGGAGTGCTTCCACAGCCTGGGGCTTGGAAGGGCATCCAGAGTTCCCAGCAGGAATGTGATGAGAAGCCTCAGGCTGCTGATTTGGGTGGAGGTGGGTAATTCTACAGACTGGTCCTGAGAGCCCTTGCTCACCTTGAACTCTGCCATTTGCTGCTCCAGATTAAGGATGAACTGTTGAACCCAAGGATCGTTGGCCTCATAGTCACTGAATTCCTCCTACGTCAGGAAGCAAGGTGGGTCAGCAGGGGCTTCTCCAAGGATTATTCACCCCCACCCCACTTTCACTCCTCTAAGGAAACAGCTTCTGTAGCTTATCATCCAGTCTAAAACCAACTTAAAACCAGGCTGGCAGAAACTGCTGTTTCTGCATCACACTTCTGACCAGCAACTGAAGCACTGGCCCAAACATGGTAAACCTCCTGGCAGTTTACTCCCTCTTGTATCTCATGTTCTATAGGAGTGAAAAGATTGTGTGTACATGCTCAGTTGTGTTTGACTCTTTTGTGACCCCATGGAGTATAGCTCACCATGCTCCTCTGTCCATGGGGTTTCTCAGGCAAGAATACTGGAGTGGGTTGCCATTTCCTCCTCCAGGGGATCTTCCTGACTCAGGGATCAAATATGTGTCTCCTGCATTGGCAGGCAGGTTCTTTACCAACTGCACCAGCTGGGAGGCCATGAAAAGATAAAGCTAGAAAAAAAAGGTGCTAAGATGTGGGGCAAAAAGAGCCTCAATAACAGAATACATCAAGGCAAACTCCTTTTAGATGTCTTTCGGAGCCCTCTGACTGCAGGAACAACCTGTCACTGGGAGGAAGCTAGCCTTTGAGGGTGAGAGAAATGAGCCTGAGAAATACGTAAGGTGCAGTCGGTAAGACAGCTCCACCGCTGGGGGCCAGGGAACGCGGGGTAGTCCTGGGCTTGACGGCTGCCTGTGGTCAGGCTGACCTCCTCGATGTTGTGGGAGACAGAGAGGAAGGTGTTGATCCACGGCTGCACCTGCGGCTTGATGGCTGTGCTGTTCAGCTCTGCCAGCCCTTCCTGCAGGGCAAGGCAGACAAGGCAGACACGTCAGACACGGGAGGCACGTGCCCCTCCCTTCCCTTCCTCCGCTCCCTCCACCCTGTGTCTGCCAGGGTGTCCTCAGCTCGGAGCCTTTTCTGCAGGCCCTCTCTGAAGTCTTAAGAGACAGGATGCTGATCCAAGAGGCCAGGAACAACTGTTCCTTTTGAGGTATATCCTGAATCAGGTCCAGGTCAGAGAAGTGGCCACGGGGTTGGTGTGATTTCTGAGCGCCTGGTACCAGGCAGCGCCTTCGGCTAAGGCCACGCAGGTCTGAGTACCCACGCGGTTCCGTCTCTTCTGAGCACCTTTCTGAGGGCTCCTGGCACTGTGGAGGCCGAGTGCAGATTCTAGACGGCCAGGATGCCAGCTTGTCAACGTGACAGCAGCACTGCTGAGAAACCTTTAGTCTTCAAGGGACTCGCACAAGATCAGTGGTGGGCACCCTGCCCCCTCATGGTTCTTCCCCACCACCCCCATTTCCTTATATGCGTGTAACCCATGATAAGCCAGTAATAGTCTCAGAGCAAGACACAAGCCCAGGACTGGGGCTTACCTGCAAGAGGTCTCGGAATTTGCTGGACACGGCGGCCAAGTCAGAGAGGCAGCTGTCAAACTTGGCCTGGGCCTGCTCGCCTCCAATGCCTTGGCTGAAGAGCTTGGTGCAGTCACTCTAGGGGAGAATACCCAGCCATCAGGTTTCTGAGCCCAGGGAATGTCATCATAACCACAGCTAAGATTCAAGTGCTCACTGTGTGCCAGGCCCAGTTTCAAGCATTTTACTTTTATTAAAGTACTTTTCTTATGAATTAAGTACTATCATTATTTCCATTGTACAGATGAGGAAACTAAGGCACAGAGAAGTTAATAATTGGCCTAAAGTCACACAGCACTAAGTCATGAAGCTGGGCATTACAGCTCCAGAGCACCTGTTCCTAACCCCACACCGCGGCTGAGTGGCAGAGAATGCACAGGGAAGCTGCTGTGGCTTGCCAGGAGCTGCCGGCATTTCCTATAGCCTCCTCAGAGCTTGTGCTGTTTTGGCCACAGCGGGAGCAGCAGGGAGGAAGAGCTGCTAAGGGACCAAAGTCCAGCAGACTAATTAATGTTACAGAAAAAGTCAGGAACACAATCTAACGTGCCATGACCTAAAAACAACGGTGACAACCACCTTGTTGAATACTCACGACGTGAGAGACCCTATGCTATGGGTCTGTTGTGACTGTCGCTCTTACTTTATTCCACTTTAAGGCCTTTATGGGGTGAATTCCTAAGCTGGTCCAGTTTACAGCAGCCCCCCAAGCCTCCCTCAGGAAGCCCACCAGCGCGGAGGCCCTCTCTCGTGTCTGCTCCTGGCCACCTCGGGCAGCCCAGCCCTAAGGCCCGCGCGCAGCACTAGCCTCAGCGCAGGGCCCCGTGCCTTTGCAGCAAAGCGCCTTCGTGGGTACCGGTGCCTGCCTGGAGGCAGGACGCTGGCTTCCCTCCTCTCCCAGAGGCAGCGTTCAGGAGTGGAGGGGAGCTGGGCTCTTTGTTTTCTAGTATTTAACAAAGTAAATACTCCATGATGTTGTGTTAACTACTAATACAATCATTAACCACCACTGCATGCTGCTCATGTACCGGGTGCTTTATGTTCTTGTTTAATTCTCACAACAAACCTGTGGGGCAGAGGCCATCACTCCTGTTTACAGGAGAGAAAACAGGCTCAGGGAGGTTAGAGAACTTGCCTCGGGCCCCACAGCTTGTCAGTGGCCAAATGCAGACGTGAACTCAGGGGTATCTGACTTCCAAGTCCAAGTAACTTCCATTGTTATATGGCCTTCCTTTAAAAAACGATGACAACTGGCTCTCTACAGGGTTAAGTGAACCCTATATCATATTTTTTTTTGCTGTGCCACTCAGCTTGTGGGATCTTAGTTCCCTAATCAGGGATTGAACCCACACCCTCACAGTGAAAGCACAGAGTCCTAACCAGTGGACTGCCAGTGAATTCCCCTCATAATCATTTTTATCTCAAAATTTATGGAGGACTTTATTATTTTTATAAAGTGCTTTCAATCCTGTTTTTTTTTTTAAACCAGGCTACCCAACAAACCAAGAGCAGGGCCCCATGGAGATCTGTATTTCATTTCATTGATGAGAGAACTGAGGCTCAGGGATTTGTCCAAGGTCACATGCCAAGTATGTGCTGAAAGAGCTAACTTGAATTCTGATCTCCCAACTCATGGGTTATAATCTTCCTGTAGTTCCGAGATGTGCTGCTACCATGTCAGTCACTAATGAATCCCCTCCAGTGCTCTGAGGAAGAGCTGGCTCGATGCCAGGAATGCCACGGCCCCAGCAGGAGAAGCATACAGGGTTCACTCTCAACAGGAGGCATGGGAAGGCTGCAGAGAGCTGACAGGCAGGGTCCCCTTTACCTCCAGGGTCTTTTTCAAAGTGGAGATGTTTTCGCTGCAGACTTCCACGTTATTCAGTGTCACCTGGGAGACAGGACGGAAGAATGTCACTTCCTGCTCACTGTTGCTGGTACCCACTCCTGAGGCTCAGGGTGGCCAAGGACTACCCTCAGCACTGTACCAGGCAGGGTCTCAGGTCTCAGTGGGCAGAATGGTGAACCAGGCTCACCCTTTCTCCTGGGTCTGACACAAAGAGGCAGAGAAGCTATCTGACCTCAGAGGTAGGGATCCAGGGTTTCAGGTCTTTTTGTTCCATGTGTAGGCATACAAGTCTGGGAGAAGTCCTGGGGCTCTGAACCTCCAAGCCAAGGTCAGTGATGCAAAGGCTGTCACTGATTTAAGAAATGCTTTCTGAGAGCCTGTTACCAATGAAGTATTTTCTCAACCATTAGGTCTGCGGCTCTGCCAAATACCTTCTGCAAAACAAGTACAGTTGACCCTTGAACAACACTGGGGTTAGGGGCACAGTAAAAAGTCAGCATATAACTTGTGGCTGGCCCTCCATGTCTATATCTGTGCATGCGTGCTAAGTCACTTCAGTCGTGTCTCTTTTAGACCCTATGGACTATAGCCCACCAGGCTCCTCAGTCCATGGGATTCTCCAGGCAAGAATACTGTAGTGGCGTGCCATTTCTTTCTCCAGAGGATCTTCCCAACCCAGGGACTGAACCTGCATCTCTTATGCCTCCTGCATTGGTGGGCAGCTTCGTTACCACTAGCTCCACCTGGGAAGGCCATCTGCATCTGTGAATCTGCATCCATAGATTCAACCAACTGTGAATCATAGAGCTGTAGTATTTACTATTGAAAAAAATTCATGAATAAGTGGATCTGTGCAGTTCAAACCCATGTTGATAATACAGTCAACTGTATTATCAAGCCAGCTCACAGGTGGAAACAAGACACCTAAGAGGGTGAAATGACTCAACAAGGTCAGTCAACTCTTGATTCAGCAAATATTTAAAGTGTCCACTATGTGCCAGGCACTGTGGAAGGTACTGGGAAGAAAGTGGTTAACAGAAAAAACTCAGTCCCTTGAATTCCTGAAGCAAAGTCGATAATAAATGTCAGGGAGTGATAAACGCCACAAAGAAACATAAAGCAGAGGAAGAGGATAGCAATTCAGTGAGCGACAGGTCACAGCGCTAGAGCCAGGTTAGAATTTAGGTCTCGCCACTCCAGGTCAAGGGCTCCCTCCTTTATGATGCAACTCCTTATGAGCTTGGTGCAGAAACACCAATCATAAAAAGCAGTGTGTGACAAAAATGATAACTAAGGTAAAAACTGCGATGGCCATTTAGAGGAAAGAAACCTTGTTTTGGTCTGAGGCACACCAGGAGGCTCCATGGCAGAGCCGGTACCTGAGAGGGACTTACGAGGCTAGGAGATAATTCTGGAGAGAAAGGCGAGTGCGTTTCTCCACCCCACCAGCTTCTGCTAGTCCACTGTTCTGTTTGATAGTATCTTAACGGTACTTAGGATGATCCAATATTGTCTTATTTGTTTCTTGTTTGCCCTTCCCACTAGAATGAGAGTCCATGAAGGCAGGGATCTAGCTTGTCCAAGAGAACTTTCTTGATGATGGCAATGTTCTAAATCTGAGCTGTCCAGCACAGTAGCAATAACCATGTGTGGCTACTGAGCACTGGAAATGTGGCTGGTGCAACTCTACAACTGTATTTTTAGCTTCAAGTTAAATAGCCACACCATACTGGGCAGTGCAGCTCAAAAACCAACAACAGTGCCTGATATATAGAAGTTTCTCAATAAATATTTGTTGAATGAATGAATGTCTGTCTTCTGAAGAAAAGATAACAAAGGCAAATGCAGAGTGGCAGAAAGTCCAAAAACATATCCGGGGACCAGGAGAGCTGGGGTGGACGTGCAGGGAAACGACACGAGGTGGAGCTGCAGGGACGGGTGATGTCAGCCTGGGGCTGGGGTGCCATGCTGTCCTGGACAACGGGGTGGGGCTGAGGAATATGTAAAGTGGGTGGACATTATATGAGCACAGCTGTGGTTTGGGAATACTGTTCTAGAAGACACTGTTGGGAGAAATTAGAGTTTGAAATGCTCATGCTGCCCTTGAACGGGTGTGCTGGTCCCATGAGCAAAAGGCTGAGGTGAGGGAGACAGGGGCTGATGTTTCAAGAGGTGAGTCAGAAACTTCAGGGTTTCTGGATGAAAGAAGCTCAGAACCCCAGGGACTGAGATTAGGATGTCCTTGTTGTTGTCCACAAGAAAACTGCCCTTGTCAGCGTCCTGCAGCCAGTGCTGGAAGGTCATGCTGCTGACAGTGCTGCTAAGGCTGCTTGCACGGTGGATGGATGACACTTGAGGCATTCCTTTCGCGTGCCACAACACCAGGCCACCAACATCACAAGCTCGATACAAGGCCACCAACAGTCTCCAGAGAAGTAACTGCACTGTCATAACAGCTCAAGGACGGAAGCCACAACATGAATGTTTCCAATGCATTTGAGGACATAAGGAAAATCTGTCATGAGGGGAAATGGATTTGGGTTCAAATGGTATTGATTTCAAAGTTCCCTTGTACTGACAGTCCTTGTAAGCATGGATTCACTGGGCTTATCCCGGCTCACAGTGACTGATATATCAGCACCGTCAGGGAATTCATCTTGGCAGCCAAATAAATCAAGGTGACATAAGAAATAGGCCATGTGGTGGGAGTGATGACACTTTAAGTACTTGGCGTCAGGAAAACGAGAAAACTGTCACCAAGCATTTAGCATCACCTTTTCTTGCCGGCCTTATCTTCGGGGCCTCAAACAATGGGGCTGTCTGAATGGGAGCAGCGAATGTGCGAACACACAGCAGCCAGCCTACTGGGGACTGCGGAGCCACGGGATGGAAGACAGGACTAGAGGGACAGATGTGTCAGATTCAGGAGCCTTCAGCAAAACACCCAGGCAAAGATGTCTAGTTTTGATGTGGTAGGTAGTAGGGAGTCATTTTTGAGCAGAGAGATGAAAGAATGAAAGTAAGTTTTGTGAAGAATGAAATAGAATGCAAATAAAAATGAAAAATTAA
This sequence comes from Muntiacus reevesi, assembly GCF_963930625.1. Lineage (NCBI taxonomy): Eukaryota > Metazoa > Chordata > Mammalia > Artiodactyla > Cervidae > Muntiacus > Muntiacus reevesi. Next base: position 215,332,154 of record NC_089250.1, on the reverse strand, counting down.
AGTCAGTTCATGATTATATGAAGCTGGTTGCCAGAAATGTTGACAAAGTTCTCTAAAGGTACAGAGGCAATAATTTCTTGGAGAGAATCCTGGTTTTTCTGGCAACAACCATGATATCCTAAATCGACAGGACACATGCTCAGGGAAAATATTTTCAATGACAAAAAGAAAGTAGGACTGCCAAAAAAAAAAAAAAAGAAAGAAAGTAGGACTGCCTGAATAGACTTCACTGGATCTGAGGACTGGTTACTGTGGGTTTCCCTTGCACAGGGACAAGGTAAAAATGAGCATGTTTAGGCTTCTGTCTCCGAAAGCAACATCTCAACTCTTTTGGTGTCATAGTTCTGTTTAAGAATAATAAAAGCTTTAAGAACCTTGCTTCCAGAAAAAAACACATATACGTTTTTGCATCCCCTGCAGGGTGGTGTTCAGGACTCCATCTGTGGACTGCTGTCGACTGAGAATTCAACTCTCGGCTGTTTCCTTCAGGTCTCTGAACCCCAGGAGCCAAGAGGAGTCTGATCAATGCAGGGAGTGCAGAACAGCCCCTGATAGCACTGTACCCACACATGCCAAGACAGCAGGGGCCAGAAAGGCCTGACCACAGGCGCAGGACTCATCTGCATTCTTTTGGGCTCATCACAAGTTGGTTGTTGCCCGGTATGAGCCCTTTCATCCTCCCGTACTTCTTCCTCAGCTGTCACACAGCTGTCATGCTGGGTAGCAGCGCTTGAAGAAGGTCACCTTCCTGAGGAGGCTGAAAGCCTAAGAAGTGTGCCAGAAAAGCAGTTTGGTAGGCCTAATGGGTCAGCCCCCTCCCCCGCTGCAGGCCGTCCTCAGAGAAGTGGTCTGGGGGCTGGCACAGATGTCATCCAAGCTTGATACTTAGTGGAGCCCTCAACAGCTGGGGGTGCTCCTGGGAATGAGCACTGGGGGGCTCTGAGGCGCCCAGCCTTCATGGCAGGAACAGGACATGTCCTGGCTCAGGCTGCTCTGAAAGAGGGCCCTGGGTGAGAAATGTTTTCAGAACCCTCTAAAAGGAGCCTTCCTTAAAGGAGGAACTTTCCTTCTCTGCAGACACTGGGGGAGAGGTCTCCAGTCGAGGGCTGGTTGGCCAGGGCTCAGCCCAGCTCTCGCCCGCGGGCTGCCTACCAGGAAGGACAGCTTGGCCTCGTCGGTGCTCTCGATGCCTTTGGTGTCAAACTTGCCCTGCTGCAGGCTGCTGTGCATGATGCTCACGGCGCTGGTCACTCCGCGCTGGATGTCCTGCAAGGTGGTGGCTGGGAAGCCCATCCGCAGCTTGTGACACAGCACGTCCCTGGGGGCAGAAGGGCACGCGGGGACTGGCAGGCGTAGCCTGGCCTCCAGCACGCACACCAGCGGGCTCACCACCCCGAGCCAGTGGCGTGAGTTGCTCTTCCCAGGGAACAGGAGGCCCTGAGCAGTCAGGGCAGGGAGGCCGCACCCCCTCAAAGGCGCTGATGTCAAGCGCACACAGAGAGCAGACTGGCGACTCCTGAACCCCTGTGAGGCTGTCACTGGGTGGCACTGAGCTCCAACACACTCGGGAGGAAGTGCGGCTTGGTGAAGGCGGCACCATGTAAGAGCAGAGAGAACAGCTTGTGATAGTCAGACTCCACTCCATGTTCCACCACTTGTGAGACGTGGGATCTCCCTGAGCCCCGGGTTCCTCATTGACAGAAGAGAGCCACTGGCTCCCACCTCACAGGGTCGCTATCAGGACTGAAGGGGAGCAGGAAATCAGCACAGTGCCTGGCTTGCAGCAGAGGCAAGTATCACCATTAACATTACAACTGCTGCCTTCATCTGAGGCGCCTGCTCCCTTTTCTCGGTCTGAGGGCCAGAAACTCCTCCGATCCGGCCCAGCGAATTCAGATTTGGCCCATAAGGTACCTGGGTGCTGTACAACTGCCTGGAGTCAAGGATGTGGTGCTATGGATAGGAGCTTATATCCTGTTCAAGTTCAAGAACTGAACTTGAATCATAAGGGAAAAAAAGCAAGAAACAAAATGGGCCCCAGGAATCAAACATGAGGACCTTCCTGCCTCCCAGAGAGTGGAAAGGGTGGCCGCTGTACCTGAAGTCAGACTCCAGCTCTGTGGTGGCGAGGTTGATCATGGCGCAGAGGCAGTCGATGCTGGAGCTAGAAAGGGCCCGCCCGATGCACTTCTTAACAATGTAGAAGACGTCATCCACCATGCTGGACGTCAGCTGGCCCTTCTCATAGGTGTCCAGGGCCACAGCCTACCCCAAAGGCAAATTGCCCAGTAAGGGCCCCAGTTCTGTCACGGTTCTAGATGGTTCTGTACTTTGTCTGTGCTTTTCCTAAAATAGCTTATTCTGGTCACAGCTTGGAGTGGCTCCTCCTTGCTAAAGAAGTTCACTTCCCTACTGATCACCAGTGTTAGGAAACTAAGTAGTTAGGGCGTCTGCCTTGAGAATATCTGTTATGCAGGATATAAGACACCAGGGGAGGCCCATCTTCCCCACGGCTCCTCACCCACACACTGCTAGGGAGGCAGGGGACAAAGAGGCTCCCGAGGAGCTGAGGTGCTCTTCCATGACCCTTGTGAAAGAAGTCCCAGCTGGGTCCATGAAGAGCCCAATCACCCCAAAGATGCCCACTGACCATGCAAAGCAGTACAGTTAGTCGGCATGCCAGGGTATTCTCAAAGCAGGACTGAGAAATACGAGCGACCTCGGCCATGGCTTTCACCTGGCTTCCTGGACAGGCTGCCCCATCTCCGAGGGCTGTGCCCTCTGTCTTACCTTGTTCACAGTCTCCCTCATGAAGTACTCCTCCATGGTGATATAGAGACCAATGAGCTCCTGCATGGTACAGCTAAGTAGGCAGTTATTGAGGAGCTTGTCCAGGCACTTCTGGTGCTCTAGGAGACAGCCAAGAAAGGAATACTCACTCTTCTTCCCCAAAGAAAATAGATCTTTTCTCTTTTTTAGGTCCCTTTCTAGTCTCTGTTCCAAATCTGTACATAATTTACATGGTTACAATCATAGTACCGATACAATTCTGTATCCTGCTTAAAAATTACATCATAAATATTTCATTGTTTCTATGTAGTTTAGTTTTTCTTCTTTTTAGCTTACTGATCTTTAATGGCTGTGTGATATCTTATGTAGACAGCCCATATTTCTTTAAACTACTTTTTTTAGACAACTGCGTTATTTCCAAACATTTTGGTATTATTAGAGATAACAGGAAATTACAGTAATTGGAGATTGCAGTTTTTAGATTTTTCACTCTATAAAAAGTGCTGCCCAACAAAATTTTCTGTGATGATAGAAATGTTCTGTATCTGCTGCCTAATGTAGTAGCAGCTATTAAGTACTTGGAATGTGCTTAATATGATTGAGGAACTGAATTTTTAATTTCATTTAATTTTGTGAAAAGTGAAAGTATTTGTTGTTCAGTTCTGTCTGACTCTTTGTGACTCTATGGGCTGTATGTAGCCCGCCAGGCTCTTCCTTCCATGGAATTCTCCAGGCAAGAATACTAGAGTGGTTAGCCCTTTCCTTCTCCAGGAGATCTTCCTGACCCAGAGATTGAACCTGCATCTCTTGCACTACAGGCAGATTCTTTATCATCCTGAGCCACCAGGGAAGCCCTTATTTAATTTTAATTAAAATTCAAATAGTTACATGTGGCTTGTGGCTACTGTACATACATGGTCAACTCTGAACATACATGGTCATTATTAACAGCAGTAAGTACCAAACTCCAAGTGAGCACATATCCGCCTTTAAACACCAATTCAGGGACTTTACTGGTGGTCCAGTGGTCAGGATTCTGTGCTCCCACTGCAGGGGGCATGGGTTTGATCTCTGATGGGGAAACATGATCCCACAAATCTTGTAGCAATGCCCAAAACAAATAAAAAAACCAAACCACCAGGTCCTATAAATGATCCCTTTGCCATGCATTATTGGTACAAGCCATGCAGACTGCCACAGATGCTGGGTGAGTTTCAGATCTCCAGTTAAGAGGACTCATATACTCAACCAGCAGGAACTAAACGTCTTCTTAAAAACCTGGAGAGTCAGTGTGTCAGTGAAATAGGACAGTGGCATACCTTTTCAGTCAATATACTTATTCCTTCAAAAATTGTGACTGAGGGAACGGGGAGACTGAGGGAGGGAGTAAAAGGTTTTCTCAATATTACAATTTCTTCAATACTACATGAGGTGTAATTTACATATCATAAAATTCAACCATTGTATACGTGCAATTCAATGATTTTTTTTTCAGTAACTTTATATTTTGTAACAATAGCCACAATCCACTTTTAGAATATTCTTATCACTCCTTAAAGTTCCCTCATGAAATTATGTACATTTTTTTGTTCTATCAGTCTACCTATCTATCATGTGCACATATTGCCTACCTCAACACCAGTCCCTAAATCTGAGCTGGTGAGGAAGCAGGGCATGGGGAAAAGAGCAGAAGACTCATTGAACCATTCTTGCCTTTAGCCTTTTTCATCTGTAAAACGATTAGATGGCCTCAAAGACCCAGTCCAATTCTAAAATCTGATAAGTCCAAATTTCCTCCTGAGAGTCAATTTGTCCACAGATCCCCCCCAGAGACTAATAAGCCCCAATTACTTCCTCATTGAAAGAATCTGTGACTTAACTAGTACAAAACAGAGTCAGTTGACTCTGGCTCTGAGAGTCCCCGACCCATCTCAGGGAACATGGGCAACACCTTTTACCTTGTTTGACTTCTTCTGAGGCCATGGAGTCCCCCACCTCAAAATCTGAGCTGATCCTTTTCCTGAGGAAGCGCAGGTACAGCTCACTGCGGGCATTCATCAGGGTGACCTCAGTCAGGATAGGATCCAGTTCCCTAAGACACGTGGAGCAGAAAGCCTAAGCAGGACACTGGATTCCTTCAGATATAAGAGCTACAGGGCAAATAGAGTCCCGAAGTCCCCCTCCCCCAGGCCCAGGAGAGTCAGCTCTGCCAGATGGTCCTTCTGGCACTGCTGGCCCAGTTGTGATCAGAGACAGTGGTCAACCACACGTTCCATTTACATGTTTCACCTGAATTATTTACCCCCTAAAAATTCTGCCAGAGTTACATAAGAGACTGGGAGATGTATTTTTAGTTTTCGTGTAATGCGCTCAGTTGTGTCCGACTCTTTGCGACCCCATGGACTGTAGCCCGCCAGGATCCTCTGTCCATGGGATTCTCCAGGCAAGAATACTGGAGTGGGTTGCTGTTTCCTTCCCCAGGGGATCTTCCCGACCCAAGGACTGAAACCATGTCTCCTGCATTGGCAGACATATTCTTTACCACTGAGCCACCAGGGAAGCCTGTATTTTTGTTAGTGGCTCGAGTAAAAATTATCTATGTTTCATGTAAAACAAATCATGCTTCCCTAACCCCTCATGTAGCTGTGGTGGAATTTTTTAGGATACATCCTTAAACTGTGTCCCACACCCATCACCTATGTAGATAAAAAGCCAAATATCAATCTTGGAAAAAAAATGTTGGAGGACTCACACTTTCCAATTTTAAAACTTACCACAAAGCTAACGGCAAACAAGGCAGTATGGTTTTACTGACATAAGAACAGACATATAGATTAATAAGAGTCCAGATATCTTGACATTTATGGTCAACTGATTTGCAACAGGAATGTTAAGACAATTCAATGAAGAAAGAATATAGTCTTTTCAACAAACTGTACTGGGATAACAAACGGCCACTTTTAAAGAATGAAGTTGATCCCTTCCCTCACATTTCAGACAAAATTAACTCATTTTCCACACTGCTGTCCCAGAGGTCTTTTCGGGACATAAATCTGGTCATGTCGGAATCATGAGTTCCCACAGCTCTTGGGACAAACGCCAAGCGGCCTGACTGACAGCCTCGCCAGACTCAGTGCACGGCAGGCTCCCTCCATCTCCTGTACTTCAGCTCTGCTGGCCTTCTTTGGGTTTTCAAATACATGGCGTCTTTGCACACTTTCCCTCTCCTCTGCCTGGAACACGCTTCACCTCTTATTCCTATCTATCCTTTTCTGATTTTTGTGGCTGCGCCACACAGCATGTGGAATCTTGGAGACTGAACTCATGACCCTGCACTGGTAGCACAGAATCTTAACCACTGGACCACCAGGAAAGGTCCTCTTACTCATTAAAAAAAATAGAAAACTTTAATTTCTTTCATGTAAGGGTATAGCCAATTAACAATGTTGTGAAGTTTCGGGTGAACAGTGAAGGGACTCAGCCATATATATACATTTATCCATCATCCCCTTCTATTTACTCTTAAAGTCTCAGATGTAAGATCATGTTCTCAGGATTCCTTTCCTTGCACTTTATCAGCCTAGGTTATATTCCTTTATTACATGTGTCCCTGTACTCTATGCTCAGTATACTGTAAAGATTAACAGCACCAACTCTAGACTCAGACTGCAGCATTGGTAATGATCTAGTATTCTTGACAAAACACAAATATGTTATACATATGCTTTTGTTTGTATGCTATATTCCAGTCTAAAAAAAGAGTCAAAGATAAAGTATTTTTAAAGTGTAAACCACACTGTAGGAGAGCAGCCTCTGAATGATACTTGATTACTGATTCACACTTCCATGGGGTGAAAGAAAGAGGGTTATTACCTTGGCTCTATTTTTTCTGATGTAGAATTTCTCATCAAGTTGCTCTGGACATGCCGAAACTGCAACATACCACAGAATTGAGAATACTCTTCCCCTCCCTCCTTCTCTCTGCTTCCTGCTGGTCCCTTCAGACTTCTGGTATAAGAATGTTTAGATTTAGTTTGTTAAGAGGCAAGCTAAAAGGAGACTCTCAACGGGAGGTGCCAAAGATTTACTTTTGATTTATATGCTAATGTTCACCTCTATTACTGTACTTAAAACTGATGCTAGTGGTATTCCAATGAATTAATGTCTAGTTTCCTAGAGTTCTAGAAATAAAACTATATGGGGTTACTCCTATTTCTAAGTTCTATTCTTATTTTATCTGCTCAAAGGGATGGAGAAACAAAGTTCTGAAAAAGCAAATGTTACCTCAGCCCTTACTTTGTCAACAAAGGTCTGCCTAGTAAAAGCTATGGTTTTTCCAATAGTCATGTATGGATGTGAGAGTTGGACTAAAACAAAGCTGAGTGCCAAAGAATTGATGCTTTTGAACTGTGGTGTTGGAGAAGACTCTTTAGAGTCCCTTGGACTGCAAGGAGATCCAATCAGTCTATCATAAAGGAAATCAGTCCTGAATACTCATTGGAAGGACTGATACTGAAGCTGAAACTCCAATATTTTTGGTCTCCTGATATGAAGAACTGACTCATCGGAAAAGACGCTGATGCTGGGAAAGATTGAAGGTGGGAGGGAAAAGGGGACAACAGAGGATGAGATGGTTGGATGGCACCACTGACTCGACGGACATGAGTTTGAATAAACTCTGGGAGTTGGTAATGGACAGGGAAGCCTGGTGTGCAGAAGAGTCAGACATGACTGAGTGACTGAACTGAACTGAACTGATTCTCATTTTATCTGCTTAAAGAAATGGAGAAACCTAAAGTTCTGAAAAAGCAAACGTTACCTTTAGCCCTTAAAGAATGAAGGAGAAATCTGAGACAAAATTATTTAACACTGAATAAGACCTGAAGAAATCAAATTCTCACTCAGTCACCAGATGGCAATGCTGCACATTCTGTGACTGACAAGTGGTTTAATGTTTCTGTTGTATTCCTTTTAGGAAACCCTTTCTATTTCCTTCTCAGCCTTGCACTGAGGCCATCATCACCTTGACAACACCTTCTGCCCAAAGTAAGCTGGGAAATGGCAAGATGCAGGCCAGTCTGCATTTGACATTTTGTTCCTACTTTTTCTTTTTTGCACTCCCCACCTCCTTAGCCTCTCTGCCCCTGATTTATTCTATTCAGTGTTGCCGGCTAATGCTGCTTCCAAAACCCCTTATATGCTTCCCCTGCTCACCTGCTGTTGGTAGTCCCTCTGCTTGATGAACTTGTCTACCACCTTCTCTACCTGTCTGTCACATTCCACCTGCAGGTATTTTATCAGGGTATAAAGTCTGCCTGGCCCATAATACGTTTCCACTATTGGTTGATGGGTCTCCACAATTCGGGCAATTCCTGGAAGGGAGAAAGGGAGAGGGCTGGAGTCCAAATGTTCTTCCCACAGATACACTCCTTTCTTCTATCCAGGACTGACTTGGGGTCTAACTCAACCCTTTCTGGCTGTTTTACTTCCCAAAATGAACACAAATGGTTCTTTATTGGTGTCAGGAATTGCTAAGCAAATCTGTTACCTATGCACAGTGCTTGGTAAACAGCAGCCATTTGATAAATTATACTGACAGTTTCTACAGGAGCATCTTTGGAAATGAGCACCACTCTCTCCCCTGTCATGTTTTAGTTAAATCCACTCCTGGAGTTTTATTCTCGAGGACTAGGGAGAACAAAACATCCGAGAGATTCTAATCTTTGAGAATCAGATACTGAATTGGGAAGTTAACTCTCCAAGAAACCAGTATATAGCAAACCACAGGATTAAAGTAAAGGCATCAGGCTGGTGAGGAGAAAAGCAAAGCTAGGATGCAGATGCTGGAAGTGTCTGTAGTGGAGAAAGAGGCTTGCCTTCAAACAGAAGAGTCAATGTATCTGCAAAGATGACTGCAGCTCTTCGATCACTCATGTCTGTGCCTAGAACTAACAGAAGGTTCTCCTCAGCTTTACTGGCCACCTGAAAAAAGTAGAAAATCCACATGTATTTCTTAGACCAAAGGTTAGCCTCAGTTTTTCTAAAAGACCTCCCACTGGCTTTTCCCCCCATGCTTCCCTCGATGCTAGAAAGCCTAGATAGCACAGAGGAACACCCCTTGGGGGCTGTGGGCTGTCCAAACCTCAGGCAAGACAAAGAACTTAACATGGTAGTTAACTCTTCTTCCATTCAGAGGGATTAATAATGCTTTCCTTTTCCTTGATAATATCTACAGTTGTTAAACTGGGGAGAGAGTCCCAAGTTACAATAATTGTTTCAAAGAATAACTCAAGAGTTATTATTAATGGTGCTCTGTTGAGTAGGGGACAGAATCTGGGTACTTCTAAGGGAATTTTAAGGGATTAACAGTAGAAGCCCTTTCCAGGTTTCAGATAACAAAGTACTGATTAAGAAAAAAGTATTGATAGAAAAGTACCATAAAGCAGTTTCATTTCTTGTTAATTAATTTTTAGAATGGGTAAAACACACTTAAACATTCAAAAGGAACAAAGGAGTGCTGGATGAGAAGTAATTCTTTCATCAGTTCTAATGAGATGGATGAAACTGGAGCCCATTATACAGACTGAAGTAAGCCAGAAAGATAAAGACCAATACAGTATACTAATGCATATATATGGAATTTAAAAAAATGGTAAGGATAACCCTTGTTTATGCAAAACAGAAAAAGAGACACAGATGTACAGAACAGACTTTTGGACTCTGTGGGAGAAGGTGAGGGTGGGATGTTCTGAGAGAATAGCATTGAAACAAGTATACTATCAAGGGTGAAACAGATCACCAGCCCAGGATGGATGCATGAGACAAGTGCTCAGGGCTGGTGCACTGGGAAGACCCAGAGGGATGGGAAGGGGAGGGAGGTGGGAGGGGGGATGGGGTGGGGAACACATGTAAATCCATGGCTGATTCATGTCAATGTATGGCAAAACCACTACAATATTGTAAAGTAATTAGCCTCCAGCTAATAAAAATAAATGAAAAAAAAAAGTAATTCTTTCTCTTATCTATGTTTCTTGATCTCCTAAGTTTCCTCTTGAGAAGTGACTGCTGTTAACTATCCCCAAAATACTCCATGTTTATGTAACATACAATCTTTACTGTCGCTCTCTCCATTTTCAACATGAATGATGGCACGCTGTTGTTTAACTTAGTCAGCCACATGTTAGAGAGTAAAGTGTGTCTGCACATATGGAACTGTCGCATTTTCCTGAATGGCAAAATAATGTTCCATTACACAGAACTGGGGGATGGGGACAGGATGCACTGTGACACACACTTAAAAAATAACAACTCTGTGCTCACACGCCTACTAATGTTTGCTTCTCCACAATCTAAGGCTCCAGGGGAAGGTGAGCGGAGACTAAATTGAAGCCTGTTTCTTTTTCAGTTTTAACCTGCTTGATCTCAATTTTTGAGCTGCAAGCCTGGGGATTTTTTTCCCCTCCAAATCTTATTTTGAGACTCAAGCCTGGTTGGTGTTGTTGCTTAGTCGCTAAGTCATGTCCAGCTCTTTAGCGACCCCATGGACAGCAGCCCACCAAGTTCCTCTGTCCATGATTTTTCAGGCAAGAATACTGGAGTGAGTTGCCATTTCCTTTTCCAGGGGATCTTCCCGACCCGTGAATTAAACCTGCGACTCCTGCACTGGCAGGCAGACTCTACTACTGAGCCACCAGGGGAGCCTTCAAGCCTAGTTAGTTAGTTAGTCTAAAAACCACTAACCAACATCTCTGAATGCTCTTAAAAGAAGCCAGTCCCTGGCTGACAGCTTGGAAAAGGTGATTCAACTCGTCAGAGAAATTAAATTTTAATTTTCTTGTGGTTTTACTTGGTCCGTTGGAATACATCAGTAGATGTCCAGGCTACGTCTGGTACAAAGTAGACTGGTGACAGTAAGTGTTGAATGAATGCATGTGTCCAGTCCTGCCGGGATACAGCAGAAAAGGGGATTCAAATCCAGACATAAAAAAGTATCCACAGAAAATGGATCCATTCAATGCCCCGATTTGCAGGCAGAGAACTGTACCATTATGCTGCCAAGCAAGCAGGAGCCATACCTGCTTGCAAAGATATTCTGAGAACTTGCTTAATCCCTCCTCGTGCAAGCCCAGCAGTGGGAAGATCTTGAAGAAGCGCTCCACCTGGGGCAGGTCCCCTTCCTTTGTGGCAATGGCAAACTTCTCTGTGACAATGGCTTTGAGGCGCTGCTCAGCTTCCTGCAGCAGTTTCAGGTTGGCATCAATCATGCTGCCTGCACAATGGGGAGAAGATGAGAATTAACATAAAGAACGGTACTCTGTTAGGTTTATGCCACTCGGTCTGTGCATTCCAAAAACAGGTATTGAGCACTTAAGTGTGTGCAAGATGCTGTACTAGCAATACAGATGATGAAGAGATGAATCAGCCACACTTCCACTGCCACAGGAGTTACAATCATCTTCAAGAAATGAGATTTGTGCACAAATGACCGTAATAAAATTCCGTGTATGATAAGTGTCATGAGAAAGGTGCCCACAAGTGACATTTCTGGTTGAAGTAATCAGAAAAGGCTTCCCAGAGTTGATATTTTGTTTCTCAAAGATGGGCAAGATTTTGATTTCTGAGGATGGGGTACACACATTCTAGGCAAGGGGAATGAAAACAGCAAAGCACTGGACACAGAAAGATGAAGAGTATTTGCAGAGAACTGCAAGCAGTATATACCCTGGTCTAAAGAGGAGCTCAATAAACGTGTACAATGAATGGATGTATGAGTGAATAGCATGAAAAAAGGCTGGAAAGACAAGAGTGGGTAGAGGTCATGGAAGGTCCAGAACAGAAAGCTAAAAATTTAATTTTAATTGTATAAACAGGCAATATTGTCCAGTGTAAACAACCCACTGGTCAGAGGAAGAGTGGATCTGGATTGTTTTCTTTTCCATAAAGTAGGAATAACAACCTTTGCCCTGGGATGGTCTAGGACCTATACTGTGTCTAGTACCAGACAAGAAAATTTCCTAAATTTCCTAATTTTCCTTTTCCTGATTGAGACTGCCGAGTTCAGATTACAGATGCTTGTAACTAAACTAGGAAGCAACAGTTTGGGATGCCAACCTTCTTTGCCCTGTCGGCTGAGCTCGATGACTGACTTGTCCAGGCACAAGTAGCGATGAATATGGGCTGCAGCCTGCTCATAATCTTCATTTCTCAAAGCAGTCTGAACTCCATCCATGCAGAACTTCAGATCCAAGATGTCATCAGCTCTCTGAATGGCTTGATAGAGGCGATTCTGCAATAAGATTTGTTGCTTAGAAACAATGTCCTCTTCTTTCAAAAGCATCTCTCCAGAAGTTTGGGAGTTTCAGGGGCTGAAGCCAAGTAACCAGAGATCCTTTACAGCTTTCACTGGTAAAGTAAAAAACATTACCACTACCACTCACAAAATTTGTGGATGATGGTCAATACTACTGACAAGTATCACACAATTTTATTTATGTGAACTGTCATTTATTTTAATAAGGCAGTAGTGGAGTAATCCACATTTATATTTCGGTTATATTGTTAAAGTTATAATCACAGTGTATTTGACATTTTGGGAACATGACATTGCAATCCAATTAATAATGTATGCATGCTGATGTTTGGTAGAAACCAATCCAAAGCAATTATTCCTCAATTAAAAATAAATAAAATAATGTATGCAAAATATATGGAAAGAATTTTTGTTTCAAATAAGCAAGAATGAGGAATTCCCTGGCCAGCCAACCCTTAGGACTCCACATTTTCACTGCAGAGGATGAGGTTCAATCCCTGGTTAGTGAACTAAGATCCCACAAGCCACACAGCCAAAAAACAAACAAACAAACCAAAACCTACAACCCAGATCCTGTGTTGTTCAGTACAGTAGCCACTCTCCCCCTGTGGCTACTGAGCACTTCAAATGTGACTAATCCAAGTTAAGATGTATATGCGTGAAATACACACTGGATTTCAAACTTAGCACAAAAATAAATAAGGTAAAAATGTCTCATTAATATCATTTAATAGTAATTTCTGAAATAATGGGTTAAACAAATGTTTCTAAATTGTGAAAATTATTTTCACCTGTTCTGCTTTTTAAAAAACAGTCACTGGGAAGTTTTAAATTACATATGCGGTTCATGATAGAATTTTTCTTTTCCCACCTGAATGACTTTTATTTCATTTTCTTGCCTAACTTCTCTGGCTAGAACCTCTAGTACAATGTTGAAAAGCAGCATCCTTGTTTTGTTCCTGGTCTTTTGGGGGAAGCAACTAGTTTTTCACCAGTAACTATGATGTTAGTCCATCTTTAACATCATAAAGATGCCCTTTATCAGGTCGAGGAAGTTCCTTCTGTTCCAAGCTTGTTGAGTGTTTTCATCAAAACAGGTGTTTAGTTTTATCAGATGCCTTGAGTCTATGAGATGATCATGTGGCTTTTTCCTTTATTCTATTGATTTGGTGTATTACATTAACTGATAGTCTAAATCAGTTTTGCATGACTGGGATAAATTTCACTTGCTATAGTATAGTCTTTTTAAATAAATACATTGCTGGATATGATTTGCTACTGTTGTTGAGGATCTGTGTGTCTATATTCATAACAGCTATTGGTCTGCCGTTTTTCTGTGATATCTTTATCTGGTTTTGGTATCTTGCATTAGGTTTCTATTGGATGGTCGTGCTCTAATTTCTAATGTGGTGGCTTCTCTACTGCCCTCTACTAACTCAAACATCAAAAGCTCAATGGGATTACCTTGGCCAGGTCAAGCTGACGGACTTTGCTTGACACATTCTCAGCTAGGTTGCAGGTAAAGGTGATCATTCCAGCCAGCTGCTTTGCATCTCCTTCAATCAACTGTAGATTTGGACTGGAGACACACATTGTCAGTACACAGATCCATAGGAGTAGATGGTAAAAGAGATGAAAAAACATTTTTGCAGATGGAGACTATGTTTTCTATTAATACTTCTTGTGTGTGAGCATGCTTGTTTAGTCACTTCAGTCATGTCCAACTCTTCGAGACCCTATGGACGGTAAGCCTGCCAGGCTCCTCTGTCCATGGGATTCTCAAGGCAAGAATACTAGAATGGGTTGCCATGCCCTCCTCCAGGGCATCTTCCTGACCCAGAGATCAAACCCGCGACTCCTGCATTGCAGGCAGATTCTCTACCCACTGAGCCACCTGCGAAGTCATACTTCTTTTTTATCTCTCCACAACTCTTTGCTCCATTCCCTCTATTCATAGCTTTTTCTCAAGAGTGTTTTACTGAAAAGTTAGGCTTATATTGAATAACAACTTAATTTTAAATAAATACAAAAGACAGTCCTAAATAAGTACTGCCAAAGAACTAGGGTGCAGAATCTCCCCATTGCTAAGTGAGCATAAAATGCACTAACCAACAGTCTAAGAGGATGATGAAATCAAAGCAATTTTTATGACTAGCAAATATACAAAATACACAAAACAGGGGCTCTCAAACTTGAGCCATACATCAGAATCACTTGACATGCAGGTTAAGCTAGAGATTCTAATGCCCCACCCCCAGAGCTTCTGGTATAGTAAGTTTGGGGTGAGGCCTCAGAATCTGCATTTCTAACAAGTTTCCAAACAAGATGTTGATACTTCCTGGTCCAAGGACACTTTGAGAACAATCTAACCACACCCGAGGGTATTCACGTTACCTGGAGGTAATTCTCCTTTCCAATTTAAACTCAACTGTCACTGTATAACACAAAGTTATGAAAAATAATAACTTATCCAGTGGACTCCGATGGAACTTAAAATAGCTCTTGCTGAGCTGAAGACTCACCCCATCCGATGGAGGGTGACCATTTTACTTTCAATGGTGTTTTGCTGCTCCAAAAGAGCATCCAGCTCTCTCTCCACCACTTTCTGAAACAAAGAAACATCCTGTCATTAGCATGGTCAGAAGGAACCTTAAGAGTTGTCTAATCTAACTACTTAGCTGAAGAGTAAATCCCATTTCAAGTGTCTTCTTTCCTGTCATTAAGCTCCCTAGGGATTTAACAAATACTACTTCATTTCTGCTGTCATCACATTACATAATAATTGATAGCTTAGGTATATCTCATTCCAGCTAGGAGATGAACACAACAAAGAGACGAAATAAACTTTTATTTGATTTCATTAGTATAGTGTCTAACACAGGGAGGCATTTAAAATATAAAGGCTCAAATAAAGAAATGAAACTTCTAAACTGGCAGTTATAAATAGTCTCTTCTAGTGTATAATCAGTACCCAAAAGCAATAAATAGAATTTTCTCTCACCCAAGTCAATTTTTGAATTACTTTAACTAATGTAATCTTCTTATGCTTGAGTTTCTTCATCTGAAAAATAGGGATAGTACTATATACCCCTTACAGATGTTAGGTAAGCCAAACGATAACATACATAAATACAAACACAAAACCAAGATTATTCTGTCTGTAAGATTGACTTAATCTTTCCCCCCAAAGTATTGATTAACTCAGTGAATACAAGCTTAGTACTGAACATTATTAAGCACATCTTGCTTAAAAAAACGTATTAAAAACCGCCGGAGCTGTTGTAAGCCAACATTTGAAAATTCTGAAAGATACCAATGACCATCCCTGCTCGAGGCCGAAGCTGCCTTCTGTGCTCAACCTTCATAAAAGTTTGGTTTAGGGAACAACTACTAAACTATTAGATCAGAGCTTAGATTTTTCTGCTGACTGGCAAAGAAGCCAGCTGGCAGTCAAAAATGTATTCACATCAAGTCACACAGAAAAGTAAAGAAGGGTGTAAGGAATGTCAGAAAGCATAAAGCCCACACTCCTCATTTGATATCAGGCAGGGCTAAGTACAGCTTCCCTGGTGGCTCAGTGGTAAAGAATCCGCTTGCAAATGCAGAAGACGGGTCAGATACCCCGTCCAGGAAGATAGTACAGGCAACAGAGCAACTAAGACCCTGCACCACAATCAGAGCCTGTGGTCTAGAACCTGGGGCCTCCACTACAGAGCCCACTGCCTGGCAACTACTCAAACCCTCCCGCCCTAGAGCTGTGCTCTGCAACAAGAGAAGCCGCCACAATGAGAAACTCCTGTCTCCACAACTAGAGAAAGCCCAGGCAGCAACTTAAGACCCAATACAGCCAAAACTAATCCGCCTGCCGATGCAGGAGATAGGGGTTCGATCACTGGATAGGAAAGATAATCTGGAGAAGAAAACGGTAACCCATTCCAGTATTCTTGCCTGGGAAATGCCATGGATAGAGGAGCCTGGCAGGCTACAGTCCGCAGGGTTGCAAGAGTCCGACACGATTTAGCGACTAAAGATTAGACAGTTGTGTCTGAATCTTAAAATCCAAAGTTTCTATAAAGCCCTGAATTAACCTGAAACACTAAAATTACACTCTTAAATCATTCCCAACAGAAGGAAGTCTAAAACGCTTCGAGTTTATTTGCAATGATTTCTCGCCTAAATGAGATAATGAGGTAAGTGCATTTCAAAATATTTAAACTGCTAAGTCGTTGCAAGAGAGCTTTCTTCCTATTTTGAAAAGCAAGCGAGTCGGCGTACACCCCTCAAGTCTAACTTTACTCTGGCGGAGAAATCTGGCGATTAAGGGCCAGGGAAATCAATGGGTGAGTGCGGGCAGATCGCCTAGGTAATATGAAAGCATGCTTGGGGGCGTGAGACAGAGTAAACAGAGATGTCAGGTCGCCCCAACTACACTCAATTACATGCCTGCTTCTCGCGTAGGTGCTTTTTTGGTTCCTTGGCAAGAATAGAACTTCCCACAGCCCGAACTTCCCACTAACGGCTCCTAGGCCCACTGCCTCTGCGTCCTCCCGGAAAAAGCAGCTCAACTCCCCCACCTCCTCGCCGCAGAGCCGTTCGTACACAGCCTCCAGCTCCTGCAGCTCGGTCAGGGAGCGAATGAGCTCGGTGGAGATTTCTGAGCAGCTGCCTCCTCCCACCCAGTCAGGCGGCGAAGGCACGCCTGAGAGCTTCTGAAGGGAATCGAAGTCTGCCATCTTCGTCCCCATTCCTCGCTTCCGGCCCCGCGAGGCCCCCTCCTCGTTGGCGAGCCACGTCTTTGGGGCTGTCCACGGAAGTGCCTAATGAATTTGTAGATTTTTTTTTTTTAATGTCTACTTTTAGAAAGTCAATTCATTCCATATTCTCCTGGAAAAAATGATGGCCATAAATAATATTTAAATAATTTTCAATGCGATGTGGAAGCAAGACAGAAGCAGTTAAAAAAATTATATATACATTCTTCAGGCGCCCGTGGGGTCCTTTATCCGTCGCGCGCCAACCGGAAGGTCCCTATCTTCGGAGGTAATGGCGGACGCTGGCGGGTTGGCGTTGTCTGTGGCTTAGGCCTTCAAGGAAACTGAGGATCTGTTGGATATCTACGCCATCCTCCCTGCTACAAGGTAAGGAAGCAGCTTCCTGACCTCCTTGAATCCGGGGAGACGGAGAGCTGCTAGGTAGGGAGCTGGGCCGAGCCTTTGGTAGGGGTTTTCGAGGCAGCTTAGGCCCAAGAGGAAAGGGCAAAGGACGAGTAGGTGGCGGAGAGGGAATGCTCGCGTCGGCTTTAGGGAATCGCCTCCAGCTTGAGTTCACGGTGTGGGAACTAGGCCTGGCTCAAAATAAGGTTTTTAGAGACTGTACCTTTTAGGCACTGGAGGAGGTATGAGAATAGCAGGAGGGACGACTCCCTCTGGAGAAATACGACACACCGACGGTGTAATGGAAAGGTCGCGGGCGTTAAAAATGTGAATAATGGAAACAGCCTTTGAAATCGAGACTATGTCATGTTTATCCTTGGCACTTGGATAGCTTGTTTCCTTCCGTGATCTCATGCAGTGATTGATATTCTTTTGGCACATGGAAAAGGGGTGGAGGGAGCAATCACAGGCTTGTCCTCTCGTGTTTACAGACAACATTCCCATATTTCAGTCTAGTATGGGAAATAAAAATATACCAAGGTTAGGCCGTTAGTGGCTCCTGGTATATTATTTTGGCTGAACTTCCTCCATTACCCAAGATAACAATCCTTGGGGAACGTGATTTCTAAAGATAGTAATGGATGGCATCAGTTGTACAGCAACTAGAAAACAGGCAGAGTTCTTCAGTAAGCTATGAACAATGAAAGGTAGCCTGGAGGGCGCTTTTCCAGGTTTCAGAAATGACCTGTGGTTTCCTCTATTTGTTTTCAAAAAATTTTCATGTTTTAAATTCAGTTAGTCAGTCCTACCACTTGGATCATACTGACAACATGATAGGGGTTTCATTGTGAATTCTGTTGTCGATAACTGGAATTTTGAAATTATTTGAAGTTTTATAACCACAGCAAGATGCAAGAGAATAAGTTGTATCTGAGAGTCATATTTACTTTTTTTTAAACTTGTTTTTTATTGAAGGACAATTGCTTAATAGAATTTCGCTGTTGTCTGTCAGACCTAATCAGCTGTAGGTATACATATATTCCCTCCCTTTTGAAACTCCCTCCCATCTCCCCATCCCTAGGTTGATACAGAGCCCCGGTTTGAGTCCTGAGCCTTACAGCAAATGCCCCTGTCTATTTTACATATGGTAATTTGGCCACCTCCTGCAAAGAGTTGACTCGTTGGAAAAGGCCCTGAGGCTAGGAGGGTTTGGGGGCAGGACTAGAAGGGGAGACCGAGGATGAGATGGCTGAATGGCATCACCGACTTGATGGACATGAATTTGAGTAAACTCTAAGAGTTGGTGATGGACAGGGAGGCCTGGCGTGCTGCGATTCATGAGGTCGCAAAGAGTTGGACACGACTGAGCGACTGAACTGAACTGAACTGAATGCATTTACTACTTTTTGATTGACAGCAATTGCCACACGTTCTCTATTTTTTACCCAGACCTTTAGCTAAGGACAACTTTCCTTGGAACTTTCTCAGTGTCTAAGCCCTTATGCGTGTGTGTATCTATGTCTCCACATGTGTGTATGTGTTTTTTTTCCATTTTTCTTTTTGTAGGTCATTTTTCAACTGATATTCCACTTCAGGCCTTTGCCTTCTTTCCCTATGCTCCTAGATGAAAAGATGTTCCTTGGTTTCAAGTAGGAAAATGTGTATTTCTCAAGACTTGTTTCCAGACTGAAATATCTTTTCCTCTCTTTGGTAGCCCAGTGGTTATTATTTGTAAGGATATTTATTCAAAGTTCTCCTTTCTCATTTAACAAAACAGAACTGATATGTTAATTATACAGTGATCAACTTTGAATTTCTAGAGATCCTTACCTTTTGTATCTGAGTGAGGAAAAATAGGTCAGTTAATTTTCCAGCAGTAGGTGTGTATAGATGTTGTTTTTGGCAATTCTTTTATGGTAGAGATACATCAGTTTGCAGTTTTGAGTTCTATCTGATGAGAAGAATCCTTTTCTGTGATTGCGTACTCCTTTGGGGAGGCTTCCTCCTGAAGTGACAGTTAAGTTTTAGTTTTTTGGTGGTGAGTAGGTTTGAATTTAAAAATTGGCATCACTGACTCAAAGGACATAAGTTTGAGCAAACTCCAGAAGATAACAGAAAGGCCTGGTGTGCTGCAGTCCACGGAGTCCCAAAGAGTGGGACACGACTTAGCAACTGAACAACAGGTTTAAGTTTCTACTAATGTAAATATAGAGCTCTATAAGAGATGCAGGTGAAGTATTTTTTCTATTAGATTAGCAAAAGTCTGGTTGTGGAAAATTAGGAACTCACGTTGCTGGGGGTATAAATTGGCAGAGTTTCTTTGAATGGCAGTTTGGCAGTATCTATCAAAACTGCAAATGTGTAAGTCCCTCAGTCCAGCAATTGCACTTCTAGGAGTTAATCTTGGAGATACAGTCATGCACATGTGAACGACGTATATATGAAGGTTTTTCTTTGCAGAAATATTCGTGTTAGCCAGAGTTTGGGAAGAACCTGAATATTCATCTGTAGGGTTTTAGATAAGTGAATTCTTATATACCCATTCGATGGAATACTTATCCTTGTATTAATACATAGCTGTAAAATAAAAATGAGAAAGTCTTTTATTTGTTGCTATGTCCAAGATAGGTAAAAAGATTTAAAAAAAATCAGTTGCACTATAATGTGAGTGTACAACGATCTTTAGTTAAAAATGAAGGCATAGTATACAGTATTAATATGTCTCTTCTTGCGCATACAGAAAATATCTGGAAGGACACGATATAACTTGGTGAAATTGATTCCTCGAAGAAGGAAAACTGAATAGCTAGGGGATGGGTGGAGTGAGCTTTTTGCTGTGCTTTTGAATTCTGAGCCTTGTGAAAGTAGGTTATTCAAATAGAAGTAAATGTAGACTTACTTCATTTCCATGACAATAAAGCCAAATAAACATTGTTGCATTAAATGGTACAGAGTCCAGCTCCCTAATGTTTTTTACTACATGTGACCTTGGGCAATTTATTTTCTTAGCTTAATTTTCTTACTTGTAAAATTAGTGTAATATCATGTACGTTATATATTTCTTGTGAGGTTAGAAGCAAAGTGTATATAGTAGCATAGTGCCTGCATGTGGAAAGCAGTCTTAATTATATATGTATGTTGTTAGTCAGTAAGCCTTACTCTACTGGTCCTGCTGTCTTCACTAGATGTTCCCATACAGAAATATCTGTTAACAGTTTCACAGCTGATATTTTTCTGCTTTTATGTGCTCTTAGCTTGCTTTGACTTGGTATAACCAAGGTCTGAATTGTGGAGTTGTGGGTGGCTCACTGTTACTGCTGCCATGTTCCTGTACAACTTGACCTTGCAGCGAGCCACTGGCATCAGCTTTGCCATTCATGGCAACTTCTCTGGTAAGTTCCTCTAAAGTTTTGTGGGTTTTTTTAAAATTTTTTTTTTTTTTTTGACTGCACCTTTCGGCTTGCTGAATCTTAGTTCAGAAGTTGAACCTGTGCTCCCTGCAGTGGATGTGAGGAGTCCTAACCACTGGACTTCCAGGGAATTCCTCACATTTTAAATATTAATGGTTTTATGCTTCAGATTGGTTTTTCAACATCAAACCTTTTTTTTAAAAAGCAAGTTATGAAAAAAAAGTTTAATTGTTAGAAAACATTGTAGCTTATGTAATGCTTTACAGTTTCTAAAGTAATTGATCTTATCTCATTTCCAAAGAACTTTTAGAAAGTAAGGTGTCTTGATAAGTGATTGAGCATTGAGCAAATGAGAATGGATTGGGATGGGTAGGCGTGGTATATCAGGTAGGATAGGAGGCCATTTAGGCATTAGATGGTGAAGACCTGCACTGGGGCAGTGAGAATAGGTAGAAGAATATGAGTTTGCATCCTGGGTGGCAGAGAAAATGACAGGAACATTGATAACAAGTTGCTTGAGATCAGAGAGTGTGAGGAAGGAGGAAATTGGTTATTCTCAACATTTGAAGGTGATGACAACTCATCAGGGTGGAGATGAGTTGCAGGGAGAGATGGGTCCAAGTTGGCTTTTTATGCATTTGCAGGCGTTGATTGCAATTTTGAAAACAAGTGAGCTTTTTAGAAATTAATAGCATATATTAGACAGCAACTTTGAAAGTTCTATGGGACACTACATCTAACTGCACAAAAAGTTAATATGAATTCTTAGAACAATAGCATTAAAAATGGACTAGAAAGAGCCTTTAGTAGTTTTTAATTTTACAAAGCTAAATGTTACATGTTAGTATCATTTGTAGACAACTCCCAGTTACGCTTATTGATGGCAAATCTTAGAAAAATTAGAAGAAGTTTTTAAAAACGCTTGAGTGATCATTTATGAAAAGCTTTTCTTTGATACAACTTTGTTAAATGTTTTAAATTTTAGGAAAAGAATCTTTTAAAGTAGAATAAATTAATTTAAAATATTAAGCCTCCAACTCATTTCATTGTATTTATGTGTAGTAGCATTTTGATTCATGAAGGTTACTTTTTGGACTAGTTTTTATTGTTCATGATCTTTATTTTGTGTGTTTTTTAGGAACAAAACAACAGGAAATTGTTGTTTCCCGAGGAAAGATCTTGGAACTTCTTCGCCCTGATCCCAACACTGGCAAAGTACACACTCTACTAACTGTGGAAGTATTTGGTGTCATCCGGTCGCTCATGGCTTTTAGGTTGACGGGTGGCACGAAAGACTACATTGTGGTTGGCAGTGACTCAGGTCGAATTGTTATCCTGGAATACCAGCCATCTAAGAATATGTTTGAGAAGATTCACCAAGAAACCTTTGGCAAGAGTGGATGCCGCCGCATTGTTCCCGGCCAGTTCTTAGCTGTGGATCCCAAAGGGCGAGCTGTTATGATTAGTGAGTGACTTACTCTCTTGGCTTTTTGATTCTTAAAGAAGCTCAGTTCAGAATAGCAATGCTGTGATCTTGGTAGCATACCAAGAAATCACTCACCTGGATAAAATTTGTATCATTTTGGGTGTTTAAAGTTGCTTTCCCTTTTAAAACAATGGGGAAAGTTGTAACACACCTTTTCTACTTATCTAGTTGGAAATGGGTCTTTTTTGGTTTCTTTAACTGTAGCAAAAAGACCACACTGAAAGTTTTAACATTAGACAAAGAGTATGGTTGCTTTCATCAGCCTGAAGTGATGATTTTTATTCATGTCTCTTCTCTGATAAATCTCTTGAAGAAAACTGCATATCTGATCAGGCTTCCAGAGGGCAACCTTCTGTGACCAGTCACAAGATCATTAGATCTAATTCAGAGAACAAAGGTGGCAATTTATGAATTTTTGCTTAGTTTGTCATAAAAATTTTTGAAAAGTTAGTGGGATATTAAGATTCCTATTATGGGGACTTCCCCGGTAGTCCAGTGGCTAAGACTCCGAGCCCCCAGTGCAGACTTGGGTTCAATCCCTGGTCAGGGAAGTAGATCCCACATGTCACAACTAAGAGTTCACATGCCACAACTAAAGAGGGCCCTCTTACTGCAGTGGAGATCTTGAATATTGTAACTAAGACTCAGCAGTGCTAAATTTTTTTAAAAAATCCCTATTAGAATGAGAAGGGTAAAATTTTGCTCCTGTCTATTTTAGTGTTAGCAAAATCTAAAGTTAATGCATTTGTAGAGGTTAGCAGTGGCTATCATTTAGAAAATAATTGTGATGTAAATTTAGCTGTTCTGGAGCCTCTGTTTTCATTATCTGGAGTTTTTTTATTTTTGTCTCCATCCACAGGTGCCATTGAGAAACAGAAATTGGTGTACATCTTGAACAGAGATGCTGCAGCTCGACTTACCATTTCATCTCCACTGGAGGCTCACAAAGCAAACACTTTAGTGTATCACGTAGTTGGAGTAGATGTGGGATTTGAAAATCCAATGTTTGCTTGTCTGGAAATGGATTATGAGGTATATGTTACTTGTTCACAATTTTTTTTTATTATTATTATATTCCAAATGCCTTTCTGAAATACTTTGGAATGTTTCAGAGTTTACCTGACTACATGATAGCACTTTTGCTCTGATTTGAACAGTCTCCCTGAGTAAACAGGGTATTTAGTGTGAATTTTGGCAAAGCATTTGGCATCTGTGGACCTCTGTTTCCTGGTTTGTGAAATGGAAGAATCTTGATGTCCTTTTCAGCTTTGTTTATTCATTTTTTAAATAATTTTTACTGGAGTATAGTTGATGTACAATGTTGTATTAGTCTCAGGTGTACAGCAAAGTGAATCAGTTATGCATACACATATATCCTCTCTTTTTTACTTTCCAGCTTTGAAAGTTTGATTTTATGGTACTGACTAGTCTTTGTGCCACTGTTACCTAGGAAGCAGACAATGATCCAACTGGGGAAGCAGCAGCTAATACCCAGCAGACGCTTACTTTCTATGAATTAGACCTTGGTTTAAATCATGTAGTCCGAAAATACAGTGAGCCTTTGGAGGAACATGGAAACTTCCTAATTACAGGTACTTTTTTCTTAGATCTGCTTTGTACCATTTTGCTTGGTCCATTTTATGCCTAAACTTAAGAGTGTTTACTTAATAGAATTTGGAAACTGTAATCAGGTTTCATAGTAAACCTGGGTGCCTTGTCTGTGTTTTGGGGAGCTTAGAAATTCATGTGGTGGTTAACTCTTACTCTAATGGGGCAGAGAAGAAAAGAACAGTCAGCTTGGAGTATTAAATTCTGTTGGTTGCTCTGGTGTTTTGATTGTAGTCAATCTTTCACTCTCATTACAAAAATTAAAATCTGGCTCTTTGAAAAGACATGTTATAGATGAAACAAGATAAAACGATCCATCAGTTTGAAAGCCTAGATGAAATAGAAATATTTTTGAAAACTGTCACCAAAATTGATCCAAGATGAAATTAAGAACCTGAATAGACTAGCATTTGTTTAAAAAATTGGGGCAATAATCAAAAGTTTATTTTCCTCAGAAGATTTAAGGTTCAGAGTTTTTAGGGACCTTAAATTTCTTGAGAGATTAGAAGAAGAATAAAAACTGTTGTACCACTTTAAGAGCTTAATATAACCAGTACCAAAACTGGGGAAGGACAGTAATAAGAAAAATTTGCAGCCTAGTTATCCTTTGATGGTAGATCCAAAAATCTTAAATTTTAGCAAATCGGATTCAACAGTGTTTTATGTGCATCATAGCAAAGTAAGATTTTTGTAGGAGCTCAAAGAGGTCCACCATGAAGAATCAATATTAGTTTGAGTCAATAATAATTCTTTTAATGAAAGACTAAAAGACAACTGTATTTGTGGTTACTCAATTGTATCAAGCTCATGTAAGATGGTGATCCAGTCCTTTCTGTTTTGAGTCATTTGCATTTAATGTCTAAAATGAAGTATGTCTGTTGTTGGGTAGGATTTTAGAGAAGAAAAATATAAAGCAGCACTTGTCTTTGAGTGTTAAATGTTAGGAAGAGACTATATATTAAACAGAAGCATTTTTAAAAATAGATTATATTTAATTACTTGTTATAGTGTATTGTGATGCTTCTCATTTACAAGGGTTTCATTCATTAACCAAATGTTTACTGAACCTCTATGATCAATATGTGCAAAGTCAATCTGCTTGCCCCTGGGACTGTGTGGTGAAAAATTTGTTGTGGTGTCTCCTTTTATACAAGATTGAGTATAATGGTGAATACATATTAGTAACACAAAAATTACTAGAGTGTGCCACATGCCATGACAGCATGGAGGAGGGGTTCCTAACCAGGAGAAGGAAGGGAATACATTAGAGAAAGCTTAGAGCAGAAGCTCTAATACATTAGAGCAGAAGTGCTCAGCTGAGCACTAAGGAATAGTTAGGAGTTAGGTGCAGTGGGGGTAGAGGAGGAGTTTCTGTTATGGACAGAGGAAACAGAATGCACAAAAGCCCAAATACAGGAAGCAAACATGGTTCGTTGAAAACTGAAAGCTCATTGTGGTTGAATCATTGGGGGTAAAGAGCTGGGGTGGAGGAAGCAGAAGAAGAATGACCTGTTAAAGGTGAATGTTTTGGACAGATTACTTGATTACATTTTGGTCACAGAATGGAAGATAGTAAGGTCAGGAAGCATTTCCATTAAACCAAAAGAGATTTGCAGCATGAGGACTGCTGAAGAGGTAGAACCAATGTGGGAGAGGAGAGAATTGAAGCATGGCATTCTTTTTTCTGGTTTGGTCTGTTGGTTGATGGCAGTGTTCTCTATGGAGAAGGCAATGGCACCCCACTCCAGTACTCTTGCCTGGAAAATCCCATGGACAGAGGAGCCTGGTAGGCTGCGGTCCATGGGGTCGCTAAGAGTCAGACACGACTGAGCAACTTCACTTTCACTTTTCACTTTCATGCGTTGGAGAAGGAAGTGGCAACCCACTCCAGTGTGCTTGCCTGGAGAATCCCAGGGGCGGGGGACCCTGGTGGGCTGCCATCTATGGGGTCGCACAGAGTCAGACACGACTGAAGTGACTTAGCAGCAGCAGCAGCAGTGTTCTCTGAGGTCGAGAACCCAGGAGATGGTTTGTTAAGGACCTTGGCAGTGGTTTATGAATGGATTCATTTTTAACCTGCTATGGAATTTCCATGTAACAGTGTCCAGTAGGCAGTTGAATTATAGGTCTGAAGCTGAGAACAGAGTTCTGGGCTTGGAGCTAAACTTTTAGATGCCTTATTAGATATCTGGACAGGTTGAGATCACCCAAATGGTGCTCCATCCTTGTCTAGTGTAACTCTCAGGGAAAAGAAACACATTGAATGTTTATCACCTTCAGGCATACTGTACCTTTAAGTTGTGCTGAAGGAGAGAAGGAATTAAAGATAAAATTCGTGGTTATGTCAAATCATTGCTGTTTTTTGTTTTCTCTTGATAGTTCCAGGGGGATCAGATGGTCCAAGCGGAGTGCTTATCTGCTCTGAAAACTACATTACCTATAAGAACTTTGGTGACCAACCGGATATCCGCTGTCCAATCCCCAGGAGACGGGTAAGGTCTTTGTTTACCATAAGAGAAGATATATTTATGTTGTGAAATGAACTTAATTTTTGTTAAGTGTTTTTAATGAAGACAGTAAAGTATTTTAGCACAACAAAACAAAATCTGAGAAAGAAAATTGAAAATCAACACAATTCTGTGTTGTACACCTGAAACTAGCATGATATTGTAAGTCACTTGTACTTCAGTGTTTAAAAAAGCATATAGTTTTCATTCTTGACGAACCTATGAACATTATCAATTTGAAATTCCTGAAAGTTTCTAGTTTGAAGAATCCAGGTGTATTCATTGGAGGTAAATTGTCTTTCATCCTCCCCTACCCCACCCCACTTAGAAGGAGCAACCAGTGAATTCCTGTATACCTTTCACTTAGATTCACTCATTAGTACTGCTTTGCTACATTGGCCTTTTCTTTCTTTTGTATCTGTTTTTTTGGGAAGACCGTTTGAAGGTAAGTTGTAGGGATCATGACACTTTATGACTGTTCCTTGTATTACCCCATTTTATTTAAGAGATTTGGGTATCTGTGGATTTGGGTATCTGGGGCCTCCTCAAACCAATCCCTTGCAGATGTTGAGGGATGATTGTAATGAAGTTCTGTGTACCCAGCTTCAGTTATCAGCAGCACATGGGTAATCTTCATTGATCTCTGCTTCCTCAAACTCTTCACCCCAACTTACTTATCTTTTTAATATTAATTTATAGATCCTGGGGTTAAGTCTTTTTAAGACTTGGTTTGTCTAGTACATTGATTCCATCAATTTTAGAAATCTGGTAAGATTAGCAAGTTAAATTTTTGAAGTGGTATTAAGTAATTAAATTTAGTTGATCAGAAATTTATTAAGCACCTGACTGGCAGGTGCTGTACTTGACTTTGGGACTACAAAGAAGTATAAAACATGTTTTGCCCTTGAGAGAAATACAAAATGTTGGAAACATTAAAAAAAAAACACAAAATCCAGCTGAGGGGGATGCCTTTTGGGATTCAGGCAAGTTGATACAGAAGAGGGATGATGATGGTGGTTTGGATAGTACTGTGAACATGTAAGAGTCTTATTCACAGCCTAAAATGATGATTCTTTAAATTTCATATCTCTTTGACATTTTTCTCTGGAGATAGTTTTTGCCTTATTAATCTGATCAGGCTGTAGAGTGGAATTGTGGCTTTATTTATTTTTTTTTTTAACCTAAGCTTTATTATGTATTTATGGTAGACAAAAATTTCTTGGCTGGTAAGCTGCTCTGGGTCACAGCTTGCATGGAGAGACTTCAGGTGCCTCTAGGCGTTTGGTGGCCTGTTTGATCTTTCTTGGTAAAGTGCTGAATTCAGGAAAAGAAATCCTAATTTCTAAGATGTTGATTGTGTATTTGACTTTGCTAGAATGACCTGGATGACCCTGAAAGAGGAATGATTTTTGTCTGCTCTGCCACCCATAAGACCAAATCGATGTTCTTCTTTTTGGCTCAAACTGAGCAGGGAGATATCTTTAAGATCACTTTGGAGACAGATGAAGATATGGTAAGTAGACCATGGAGAAGGGGGGAAAAATGAAGAAGTATGTTAGTTCTTATTAGTCTAGTTTGATAAAACTTGCTACGATTTCATCCTAATTTTAGTTAAATAACTGTATTTTGAAAAATGATGGTTATTTAAGATTTACAGAGTGGTGTTAATAAGCCATTTGTTCAAATACTCTGAGATAGAAAGGATAGTTAAAATTTTAAAAAACGGGAGCAGAATGCCTTAAAAATATTGCTTAAGGTGTTAAAGCTTTTAAAGTTTGGAATTGGAATATGAATGTAAATTTTCTCCCTCTGGTTAACAGATTTTTGGTCTGATTACATATAATGTGAGAATGGGTAATGCCACATCTAGTGAATGACAAGAGAAAGCCCTCTATGTCACCTGAAAACGCAATATACGAGATTAGTCACTTTTATCCCATGGAGGAGCACTGAGCAATTTCTTAGATACTTGTTTAGCTCAAGAGTTGGCAAGTTTTTTGTTTTTGTTTTTTCTTTTTAAAGCCAGGTAGTGAACATTTTCAACTTTTGTTGTGGGCCGTGTGGTCCCTTTTTCCGCTACTTAGCTCTGCCCTTCGGGCACAAAAGCAGCCATCGGGAGTATATGAACTGCATTGGCTAGCCTGCAGACTGCAGTTTGCTGACTCCTGGTGTGGATGTGAAGGACAGGAATTTTTCTGCCACTTTATTACATTGTCTTATTATACTGGGCTGTCTTCCATGGTGTGACTTCATTTACCTGCACACTAGAATCTTTCTCTTTCCATTCTAGGTTACTGAGATCCGACTCAAATATTTTGATACTGTGCCTGTTGCTGCTGCCATGTGTGTGCTTAAAACAGGTTTCCTTTTCGTAGCATCAGAATTTGGAAACCAGTGAGTAATCCTTTTATTACCCCATTTCACCCTGGTTACTATAAAAGTTGACGGAAGAGAGGTGGTTTCAAGGCCTTGTAGCTTTTCCTGAGAATATTTTAGATCCTTCAGAACAGAAGTTTTGCCTTCTTCCTTTTTATGTTCTTTCTCTTGATGACTTCCTCTATTTTCGTGGTTTGAATCAATATCTGTGGATAGCTGCAAAAAGTAGTTTTAGAAGTAATCTCTCCTGAGCTTTTTGTTGGACATTTCATTGAATAAATACTTGCTGAACTATTTAGTATTAAATAGATGTTCCATAGACACGTCACTTGTACAAATCTGAAGTTGAAACTCATTAGTACCTATAGCAGCTTCCCAGCCATGTCACCAGTCTTTCCAACCTCACTATTTCATTTTTTTTTTTTAACATTCTTTTCCATTATGGTTTATTTTAGGATGTTGGGTTTTGTTCTCTGTGCTATCCAGCATGACCGCTGTTGTTTACATAAAAGCTTACATCCACTCATCCCAACCTCCTACCTCATCCCTCCCCAGCCCACTCCACCTAGGCAACCCCAGTCTGTTCTCTGTTTTTCTGTTTCATTGTGTCATATTTTTAGATTCCACGTAGAAATGATACCATATGGTATTTGTCTTTTTCCTTTTGACTTAGTATGATGTTCTCAAGTTGCATCCATGTTGCTGCAAATGGCTTATTTTGTTCTTTTTTATGGCTGAGTAGTATTCTGTTGTGTGTATTTATATACACCACATCTTTATGTGTTCATCTAATGATGGACGTCCAGGCAGTTTCCATGACTTGGTTTTGCCGTCCTCACTATTTCTGTTAATGTCTTACGGGCCAATTCAGCAACTTGAGCGTCAAGTCTCGATTTTGCTATCTCTACAGCTTTCATTTAAAAGTCAAGTTGATTATTACTTTTGTATTCCTTTTTTGTGGTACTAGTCTGAATTCGTTCTGTAATTCCTTATTGCAGTTCATTGTCTGTCCTGTAAAGCTCAACCTTTATAGAGGGTCATCTTTTTAAGCAAACAAGACACAACCCTGATGAAATCGTTTCCTCATCCCTATGTTACAGTCTTTGATGGCTTTTCATAGACAAATGAATTAACTCTGAATTCTACTCTGGCCTTGAATTTAAAACCAGTATTGAAGACTCCAGATTGCTTATGAATTGAGATGCCATGGTCTTGCTTTCTAGTTCAGGTTTTGCCAGTGCATGCAGAACAGTTATCTAATGCTATTTCTGTGTAATGAAAATGAAAGTGTTGTCTAGAATTCTGTGATTCTATTCCAGTTTTGCCATTTCTACAGTTGTTCTCCCTTTCTTTATGTTCTTAACTCATCCTCATGGAGCTTATTCCAACTGTCTTTTTATTATTCCTTTTCCCAGTTTATACCTGTTTTGTCTCACTTTCTACAACTTAGCCTACTGTTATGAGTATTTTCACCCATTTCTAATTTTTTAGTTTTCTTAACAAGGAATTTCCATTGTAGAGAAGTTAGGAAAGTGCATGTAAACAAAAGTGAAAGTGAAGTCGCTCAGTCGTGTCCTGACTCTTTGGGACCCCATGGACTGTACCTGCCAGACTCCTCCATCCATGGGATTTTCCAAGCAAGATTACTGGAGTGGGTTGCCATTTCTCTCTCCAGAAGAGAGACATTTGTAAGCAAAAATGTCTCTTGTAATCCTTCTGCCCAAAGATACATGTTTTTGTGTGTAGCCTTCCTGTGTATATATATATTTAAATGTTTGTATAAAAATTATAGTGTATAGTGTTTTGTAAGTTATGTATTTTTATATAGTAGTGAATAATAATAAATATTTTTCTTTATTAATAGATTTTAAACATTCATTTTTTAGCACCCATTATCTTTTTCGGTGGCAAAATATGTATAAAATAAAATTTGTCATTTTAACATGTTCAATTTGGTGGCATTAATTAGCAGTGTTGTATAACCATTGCTACCATTTTCCAAACTTTTTTTTAATCACTCCAGACTGAACCCATGTGCCTATTAAGGAATAGCTCCTCATGGCCCTTTCCCTCAGCCCTGGTGACCTAAGTGCGGTTGGTCACACATTCACTCTTTCTGTCTGGCTCATTTTATATAGCATATTTTCAGAGTTCATGTGTCAGCTCTGTATTCTTTTTATCTATGAATAATAACCCACTGTATGTATGTACCACATATTATTTATCTATTAATGGACACTTGAGTTCTTTCCACCTTTTGGCTGTTAAGAATAATACCATATTGGATGCTGGTGTGCAAATATCTGTTTTAGTCTTTGTTTTAAATTCTTTTGGGTATGTATCCTGTTCTTAAAGATATAGAAAACCCTAGTCAATAAGCAGAGATCTCAAACTGTAGATACTGACTCAATATTAAACTGATTTATGAACATTATGTTGATGGCAAACATCTTCAGAAAAAGTACTTTTTAAATGCTTATTGGCTTTTTTTCTAACAGTTTTACAGAGATAAAATTGACATAGCACTGTATAAGTTTAAGGTGTGCGGCATAATGATTTGACTTATACATCATGAAATGGTTATCACAGTTCATGTCATTTGGTACATTAAAGAAATAGAAAAAAATTTTTTTTCTCATGATGAGAATTCTTAAGATTTACTCTCTTTGACAGCTTTCATGTATAACATATGGAAGTGTTAATTATATTTATAATATACATCAGACAAAATATTTTACCTGAAATCTTTGCTTCTTCCCAGTTACTTATATCAAATTGCACATCTTGGAGATGATGATGAAGAACCTGAGTTTTCATCTGCCATGCCTCTGGAAGAAGGTGACACATTCTTCTTTCAGCCAAGACCACTGAAAAACCTTGTGTTGGTTGATGAATTGGACAGCCTCTCTCCCATTTTGTTTTGCCAGGTGTGGATCTTTCCTGTCACTCCATAATGAGCAGTGCTAACCAACTGTGTTTGAATATGAATGAGTTTAAAGTTTTAATTTCAATTAACCTCATAGTCAAAGAGGTTCAGTAGCATGTCCGTGGACTTGCCAGAGATTGAAGGGTGAAGCAGCTGAAGGCAGTTGGGGAGTTAAAAAGCCTTACATAAATCCTTTGGCATAAAGTGGTTAAGACTCTGCATTTCTACTGCAGGGGGCACAAGTTCCATCCCTGGTTAGAGAACTAAGATCCCACGTGCTGTGTGACCAAAACAAGGAACTGATAAAAGCTTTGTTTGTTCTTAAAACTTGCTGCTTCAAACTGCTTGCTTTTTGGGACACTGGGTCTTTTTTTCACTCCATGTGCCCAGGGCCTGTAGTAATATTTAAGCCTAGTAAAAACTAAAAAAGTGGTTTGTCCCCCTGAGAATAATCTAATTTGTGTGTGGAAAAGTAGCACAAGTAGACATTTCCCCCGCTTTTCTTTATGCAGATAGCTGATCTGGCCAATGAAGACACTCCCCAGCTCTATGTGGCCTGTGGTAGGGGGCCGAGGTCATCTCTCAGAGTGTTAAGGCATGGACTTGAGGTAAGATTGGAATTTCTAGATCATATGCAGGGTTTGGAGGGAAGCGCTGGCAAAGCAGCCTAAGGCTTTATTCTGATGAGATCAAAGATGTATTCAGTGTTTATATGAAACAAAAATGTTTTCTTCTTCACCTGTTTCCATAAAGTTTACAGTTTAAATTTCCTAATCTTTAACATGTTAACACAATAGGCACTTAAAAAGTTTGGCAAATGGATATCAAAGGGGAAAAACAACTATTAGTTCCAGGTTCACATGCCACAATGTGTAGGTTGAAAAGTCTGCATGGTACATTTTATTGCATCTCATTTTAGTCTTGATCTTTCTGCATAGCTTTTAAATACTTACATTTTTAACTATGTTAAATACAATGTATATATATTTATATCTTACTAAGTTTATTTCTTATTACTGTGTGTTTTTAAGTCGTACAATTCTTAATGTTTTTGCAATATACCGCCACAGTGGATGGATCAGAATTTATTTAATGACTCCTTTATTGTTGGACTTTTTAGGTGAAATGGACACTCAAAATTATCTTCTCAAATCCCATATCCTCTTCTCATCATGGTTCTTGTGTTGATGCCTTTTAGCAAGCCCTGGGCTTGATTTTGTTAGGAATAAAATAAATCTTCCTATGGCAGTTACTTTTAGCAGTTGGGGTTGGCAAACTCCAGGCTGTTAAAAGGCCCACTACCTGTTTTTTGTAAATTTTTATTGGAACACAGGCAGGGTGACCTTTGTTTTGAATTTTGGCTCTACTTAATAGCTGTTACTAAGCTTTTGTTTCCTCTTCTGTAAAATGGGCTTAATAGCATCTGCCTTAAAGATTGCTGTATGAATTAAATGAGAATGCAAAAGAAGCACTTGGTCAAGTTCTTGCTTATAGTAACTGTTTAATAAATGTTAGCTATTAATATTGCCATCTCAGGGGATTTAAAAAGTTTTGACTGCCCAAATATTCATCAAGTCATCAAAATTTCAATGACTTGAATCTAATTTAGACCAATAGTTCTTGGTAAGGTACTTGCTGCTCTTTGGATCCCAATGATCATCTGGTGAAAGTAAGTACTCAAACACAAAAAAATGCATACATGCATTAACAAAACTTTGTGTACGGTGTTGGGAGATAAAGAACCTGATGAAGAATCATTGTTTTTGAGTCCTCTGTTGCCTCCTGATTTTTTCTAATTCTATTTAAAAAAATCTGTGTTATGCAAAAATATTTTTTATTAAATTGTTGGGCATTGCTTTGTTCCGGTGTATCTATTTGTTGAATCTTGTTCGACTAGATTATGGTCTCAGTTGAGCAGGATCACTGTCAGGTAGTGCAGCATATTGACATTTATGTTTTATTGATCGCAAAATTTTCCAAGACTGTCCTGTACCATGACCAGGTACTCCTGTTACCGTTACATCAATAAACCAACAAAAGGATAAAATGCCTTTCATATATATTCTTGAGTTCTTCCTGTAAAATGTAGTTCCACTGTTCAGTTGTACAAAATGATAGGCTGCCTTTTTATCTCTGGATCGTTTAAAAATATTTAATAAAGTTTTTATCTTAGATGGTCTTAGATTTGAAAAATTGGAAGGATATTATAGACAATTAATGTTTAGCCCACATCTTGTTTTCTCCTCTAGATCATTTTGAGTTTATCTTACATTTTTTATTTATTCTCATTTGAGAGTCTATACGACATTCAGAGGATTCTTGACTCTGACATTAAAGGGCATAAAAATCTAGTAGGAAGGACAAAACAGTTCCTCAGATTACTTTTAGATAAGTGTCCTAAGAGGTGATGGTTGTGATTCATATGAGAATTTATAGGAGGAAGAGATGACTGCCAGCCCAGAAAATAAGGGAAGATTTTTTCTAAAGGATGTGGCATTTGAATTGTTATGTGAAGAGATGTGGAATTTCGCCTTAAGGGAGCAAAGGAAAGGATGCTAATTGAGATGAACTCTTTCATTCCCACATGCTTGCTTTTTGTGGAGGATGCAGGCA
Source organism: Muntiacus reevesi (assembly GCF_963930625.1). NCBI lineage: Eukaryota > Metazoa > Chordata > Mammalia > Artiodactyla > Cervidae > Muntiacus > Muntiacus reevesi. Next base: position 215,297,975 of record NC_089250.1, on the reverse strand, counting down.
TGTTACACTCAAAAGGAAGCATTTGGCCTTGGCTGCGGCAGCTGTCCTAGATGTTCCATCACTTCTTGCTGAAGTCAGTTTTGACAATTGACAGTACTTCTAGCCTTTTGGTTCTTAATGTTCTGTTTGACTAGTTGGTTCCAGTGTTTAATCCAGTGTACATTGTGAGCACTGCTATATTATAGGAACTGTATTATCTAGTGTGATTGTAAGCAAGGAGCCGAGTTTCACACTCACTGGGTCTGTGGTTTGTCTCCTTCCTGTCAGGTATCAGAAATGGCTGTCTCAGAGCTACCCGGTAACCCCAATGCTGTCTGGACAGTGCGTCGGCACATTGAAGGTAAGCAGCCCTTTCGCAGAGGTCTGAATGAGGGTCCAGGTGCCACTGACAGTAGAAGCTTAAGAGGCTGCATTCATAATACTTCTATGTCACTTCATATACTAGAAACTTTTTGACTCAACACTGTTTTTGAGGCTCCAAATCAAGATGCTTTCACTTACTACATTTTGTACACAAGGGTAAGAGGCACACAGGGTGGCTGTTCATACTCAGTACATAGACACTTCAGTATCATAGATAGAGCTATCGTATATCGGTTGTTTAACTATCTTCATCATTAAGGTACTCTTTCTATATGTTAGAGGTATGATGTAAGGAAAAGTTTTGGCTTCTTCTATGATGTTTTCTCCTGTTGTGTTGAAATCACAGTGAAATTGAAGGTATTCTGGATGTTAAGAGGTTTGTTGCTGTTCTGTTCAATAGGTACAGTAGTTGTTTTTAAGGGAAGTGGAGGTTGATTGAAGCAGAATTTTAGGGTGAGTGGAAAAGGAATGGAAGAAAGAGGAAGTCTGAGCTCCTGAATAAAAATGGTCACCTCATCCTAAAAATTTGAAAGTTATGTGAAAATGCATATTAATGCAATAGCAGAAAACTCTTGTGACAACTGAATTTCAGTCCCTTAGAAATAAAACTCAGTTCTCATTTTCCCTTTGATTCTTTGGGGTTGTAGGTCATTTCTATTCCTAGACCTCATTTTCCTCTTGTTCCCTCAGGGATGTGAAACTGGCCAGAATACAAAGCTTTTTCAAGAAAACAGCTGGAAATCTTCCTGCTTTTTAGATGTTTTGGTTGTGTGGAACAAGTTTAAGGGACCTGGGAAATGTGTAGGAGGGAAATCTCTTTCTATTAATAGAATACACAGTGAATTTTATCTTCATGTGGGCATTGGAATCCTATCTGAGTAGAGAGAAATAAGTGAGTAGGAAATCAGTAGGTTCATTTTAGCTGAGAAGGTATTTATTGGATGATTGGTTTTGAAAGATTTCCCCAGTTTTGTATTGTCTTCATAAAGTGGTCATAAACTGGTCAGTGTTGATGTTCACCTTTACCTTGGGGGCTGGTTGATATGAAGGCTCTAGACTGTGAACTAGAAAGAGCCTTTGTGATTAAACCTAGTGTGCTCCTTTTTTTTTGTTTGTTTTTTGTTTTGACTTATTAAACTTTTATTGTAAAATCGATTTAGATTTGCAGGAAAGTTACCCTTCATTTTTTTGCAGGAAACTTATCCCTCATTTTTTTTGGAGAAGGCTGAAAATCACAGATGTTGACTGTCTCAAGATAGAGCACATAGGTAATAGAGACTGAAAGCTTTGTCTCCCGAATCTCAACCCAGTGTTCATTTGACTAAGTGAGTCTGGGTCATGTTGGTTTACTAGGACAAGTTCAGTATTCTCATCCTGCTGCTTTGTAATTAAGATAGGATTCTATTCTCAGAGCATATGTCATCTAAAAAAGAAGTATACAAAACTGTTATGTGTTCTGGTATGATAAGGCACATTGTTGCCAGGAGGGGATAGAGGAGAGGGAAGAGGCATGTGTTTGAGAACCAGGAAAGGCTTTGGGGTGATGTTTGATAAGTTAGAGGTGAGCGCTTTATTGCCTGATGGAGCTTGTCACTAAAATGTTTCCTCCTCTAAATACTCACATCTAGGAAACTATTAAATCCTGATAAATTTTACTCTTTAGGAACTATAATTTGGGTTTTCACCCATAAAAGAGGTCAAGTTCTCAGTTCATTCTCTTTCCGGATTTCCTAAGTTACTATTCCACATGTGCACACATGCTGCAGTCTTCCAGGCAACTACTAACCTTGGCTGGTACTTGGTGATGCACACTACCAATACCAAGCCTTTTTTTCTCTTCCACAGGTGGCTGGTGGAGGTGCTGATCACCACAGGTGTGTACCTACTGCTAGGGCCTACCGTGGGGTCTCAGAGTTTGCCCAGGGAGAGGGAGTTGCACAAAGTATTGAGGCTGCCCTGATAGCATCTCTCAGAGGGTAACTTAGCAGTTTGCTGTCCGTGTGCACTGTATAGTGCACACCCATCTGCCAGTGTGTTGAGTAGTCAGAGGCAGGGGTCACTTTCTCCTACAGAGTGTAGAACCTAGGATTGATTTGCTTCCCATTAAGCCGAAAGGACCTGTAGCTAGAAGATCTTAACTTCATACTCTCCCTTGATGTTTTTATATGTTCCATGTGTAACTGAAAGGTTGGGCCCTGGAGCAAGCCCCTGCTTTTTTCTTTTGAGTCTAGTGAGGCCTGTGCTGAGGCAAGACAAACACTTGAGTAGTCTGAATATGGAGTGAGAATGAGATATTGAACGCCTCGGTCATCTTGGTGATCACTCACTTCCTCTTGGAGTGGGCTCTGCTGAGCCTGAGGTACTAGGACAAGAGAAAGAAGGGCTCATCCCCTCTTCTGTGGGCTGCTTCCGCAGTGCTCAGACAGAAGTCTCACTTACCTGAGACAGATGTGGTCTCATATGCTAATAGATTCTTCAGTGACATAGGAACTAATGGTATTTTATATGAAACTTGAAGCCTCTGGAAGAAGGCAACATAGACTTGATAGTTCATTAGCATTTGCCTTGACTGAATCTTTATTTTGTTCCCTAGTCCAGCTTTTACCCTAAAGCCTGCCTAGGAGCCAGAGCTGCTGCCTGCTTTTGGTTTTCCTGGTCATAGAATGGGAAGGGTAGACGTCTCAATGCTTAGCATTCACAGGGGAGTGGACGTTTGCAGCTTTCAGACAGCAGCCATTGCCTACTGCTTGTTGAACTGCCCGGCAAACATAGGACCCAGACCACCAAGCTTGGTTTAATTTTTACACCTCAGCTGTCTGGGGCCTTGAGTTGGGGGGAGGATAAGGACGCAGGCTGCTGCTTTTCCTCACTCCCCTCAGTCTCCACATGTAGGTTAAAAACGCGTGGTTTCTTTTCTGGAGACCCTCCTCTCTTGACTGAAGGAAGAAGCTGAAATCCTGGCCAGTTTTAGCCCTTTATTGTTTGGCTTTAATTTGCCCTGGCATAGCTTTTGAGATACAAGGTTTCAGTGTTGAGAACGTGGGAAAGTACACTATTTATATAATGTTAAAATTAAGCAATTCCTGTTAACTTTTACACCAGAGATTTCCAGTTTAAAAATAGAGCTGGAGTAAAGCTTTCAAGTTTGGTGTTGCTTAAAGACTGATGGTGGTTTTATTGTAAGCTGTTAGGACATCCACTTCAGGGATGGACATCTCTGTACTCAATTTTTTTTTTTTTTTTTTTTTGTGCTCAATATTTTAAGATGATGAACAGTACAGTTTTACAGAGCAGTCTTCTTATAAGGCGTTCCCCAGGCATGTGAAATCATCTGAAACCAGTTATTTGCTTGTCCAGCATTACTTCAGATGATTTGGAAATTGAACGTTCCTCTGGATCCCTGATGTAACCATTAAGATTATACCCATTGGAAACATCTTTCGATTTTTGCCTTTCAGCCACTCATTCAGTGCTCACATGTTATTAATTGAAGCAAAAGTTTTTCAGGACAGTACTTAAACCTTAATAAATTATAAATTATATTTCTATATGTTTATCTTTTAAAATGCTGATTGCCATCTACTAGATTGATTTTACATCCTCCTAATTCAGAATGCTATTATAGGTTACACCAGTAATACTGGGTTGGTCGAAAATTTGTTCAGATTTCTCTCTAAGCTGTTACTGAAAAACTTGAATGAATTTTTTTGGCCAACCTAATTCATTTTCATGTGGTCCCTTTTCTGTAAAGAACACTAATTCTGCTGAGCCTACTGAGTAATGTTAGTTAAGCTGAACACTTTTGGAGCAATCAGAATCCAAACTGTGTCCTTGATGTGAGTGGGATGGATCAGGCCTATGATGTTGGACTCAGACAAGGGCTCCAGCAAGCTTTCACTGCTTCTGCTAAGAGTGAGGTAGCCACTCCAGTCTATTACCTCGTCTACTTGGCATTCTGGCCCTCGCTTGCCAGATTTCTGTGTGAAGGGGGCAGGAAGAGGGAAATTGAACAGAAAATTAAAATGTAGGAAAATCACAATTCATCTTTTAAAAAAATGAATGTACATTTATTGAGCATTTATCAAGCTTTATGCCAAACATTGTTCTAAATATGGGAGACACACACAGAAATTGTTCTATGTTGTGGGGTGGAATGTGTAGGAAATAGCTTTTAACTATGGGATGTACGTGAGAAACTTTTGGGGTTGCTTGTATGCCTCTGACATCTTTTCAAAACTTGTTGGTGTTTGTTTATCCAAATACATTTTATTAAATGGAAAGCAGATTCTAATTGGATTTCTTATGACCACTGAACCATTAGGATTTTTAAATATGAAAAGTTAAAGAGGTCAAGGGCTGACAATATAAGCTACCTCCCCCCACCACCACCCCTCTTCCTGGTTATACAGTGTTCTTACATCATTCCTTTTGGGACATCCTAGGATTCTTAGTTTCCAACTCCGTATCCTAGAATGACTTAGTCTCATGGAGGCCAAAATAGTCACTGTTTCATTCATTAGGTCTTATGTTCCTATGTAAGATTCTTTCAGAAAAAGGGGAAGACCTTTTTTGGTTATAGGGAGTATCTCTTAATGGATTGTGACTGGCACCTGAAAGAAGCTTTAGCTTCAATACATACTGAATTGAATACAAAGACATTTTGAATACAAAAATATTGTATTCAAAATTTCCTCTTACTTTTTTCTTGCATTTTTCTAGCAAAGTTCTCAGGAAAATATTATAGTTTTCCAAGGTACTAGATGTGGGCATGTGTACTCTATTAACTGTTTAGCCATTTAAGGAAGCAAAGTGTATCTGTAGGCTGTTATGACCATTATCTTTTGGATCATCCTACGCTGTTTGCCACATGAGTGTGATGGCTCCACATAGAAGAAGTGCCTTGGAAGGCTTCTGACGAGAATGCTTAGTGTGTTTCATTTGGCTTTATAGCTAATGAATTCTCAGCTAACCAGCTACTTTCTTCTCTTTCCTTTTCAGATGAGTTTGATGCCTACATCATTGTGTCTTTCGTGAATGCCACACTGGTGTTGTCCATCGGGGAGACTGTAGAAGAAGTGACTGACTCTGGGTTTCTGGGCACTACCCCTACCTTGTCCTGCTCCTTGTTAGGAGATGATGCCTTGGTGCAGGTGAGGATTCTCAGAGAGCTACTTACCTGCTTCCCTTACTTTGTCCTTTCTCTGACTTCATTGTGGTGTTGGTTGCTGGGTTCACATTAATGAGCTTTGAACTTCTTTGAAATTAATGCTGTGAAACATGAACTTTTTTGAAGTTAACTTTGCCTGGAACCCCTAAACTCTTTTTGTCATTGACCCACTGGTGCTTCAAATGCAATGCCTCTAGATCTGACAGATCCGATGGTATGAGGGTCATGCTTATAATCACTAATCACTAAATGGCTAAAGTTGGGATTTTTTTCTCTTACTGCCTCTAGGTGTATCCTGATGGGATTCGGCACATCCGAGCAGACAAGCGAGTCAATGAGTGGAAGACTCCTGGGAAGAAAACAATTGTGAAATGTGCGGTGAACCAGCGACAAGTGGTGATCGCCCTAACAGGAGGAGAGCTGGTCTATTTTGAAATGGATCCCGTATGTTATTTTACTGTTCACTGTGGGACTTAGTCTTGCCTGGAAAATCCCATGGACGGAGGAGCCTGGTAGGCTGCAGTCCATGGGGTCACTAAGAGTCGGACATGACTTACTGAGCGACTTCACTTTCATTTTTCACTTTCATGCATTGGAGAAGGAAATGGCAGTCAACTCCAGTATGCTTGCCTGGAGAATCCCAGGGACTGGGGAGCCTGGTGGGCTGCCATCTATGGGATCGCACAGAGTCGGACACGACTGAAGTGACTTAGCAGCAGCAGTGGGACTTAGTGTAGAGTTCAGAGTTGAAGATGGGAGCTGCAATCCAGGTGTCTAGATTATATATTCACAAGGAGAAATGAGGGAAAGTCCTTTACTGGAAGTTGGAGAGGATACATTTTCATGTCTTTAATTCTTAAACTGGAGTTATGAAATGCCGTCTTAGCAATGAAATGCTTTTTCTGACCTTCACACTTTTTTCCACCAGATATTTGCTATGTGTTTAATTTCTGCAATCTGATTTAGTTTCAGAAAATTTTGTTTTACTTTTACATATGGAAAGATAGCCATATTTAATTATACTCTCAAGAAATCTCTGGATGTGACCAACTTGTATAGTGTAACTGTATCTATGATTGAAATGTTTTGTCTCTAACTGCCATGTTTGAATTCTGTTTCACCCATGAGTCTTTTTATGAACAGATAAAACAGTGATATATTTTCATTTCCTGAGATCTAGGTTGGCTTAGGAAGTTTGTGATGCATTATACTTGTTAAAGGTCTCTTGATTATCTTGTCAGTAATTTTGCATGCCATTAGCCTGAAGATTTGTCTTGGAACCTCAAGTAGAGAAATTCTTGGTCACCAATTATAGTAAGAAGAGTGAGAGGAAGCAAAAAAGAACTTACTTAGCAAGCCCCCATTCTTCTCCAGGCTCAGGAGTTGGGGGTGGGGTGGCATGGTCTGTGACCCCTGTCTTCAATCCTGCAGTCAGGACAGCTGAACGAGTACACGGAGCGGAAGGAGATGTCAGCAGACGTGGTGTGCATGAGTCTGGCCAATGTGCCCCCTGGAGAGCAGCGGTCTCGCTTCCTGGCTGTGGGGCTGGTGGACAACACTGTCAGGATCATCTCCTTGGACCCCTCAGTGAGTGTCACCCTCACCTTCAAGGGTCTTCCACCTGGGCTGGGCCCTGAATCTATACTTCTGCTTCTGATTATTGTAGCAGCACACCTCAGGAATCTTCTGCAGTGCTTTAAAATGACTGATCTAAGACTACCAAATGTTTCTTTGGCTTAAGTCCTGATTCCCTTTTTTAGTTTAAACAAACAAAAACAAAATCCAAGACTATGTTTACAGAAAAGAGCCTTAGATGACTTTAAAGAGGTGCCCTGTGCTTATTTACTTTTACCATTATCCACTTCTACAAAAAAGAGAAAGCCCAGTCCTCCGCAGAGCTTGTTTTAAGGTTTAGTTCTCTAGTGACCCCCATACCTGTTGAGAACTCATTCTTCAGGTTTTCCGTGTCCACAAAAAAGAGCTGTTCTTCACTTTTAAGAAATAGATTTTTCTGGGCAGGTTTTTTCCCAAAGTTGGTCACTTGCTGTATTTTATTTTCTCTTTCCTCTTTAGGACTGTTTGCAGCCTTTGAGCATGCAGGCTCTCCCGGCCCAGCCTGAGTCCTTATGTATTGTGGAAATGGGTGGGACTGAGAAGCAGGATGAACTGGGGGAGAGAGGTTCTATTGGCTTCTTGTACCTAAATATTGGACTCCAGGTAAGAGATCCAGAAACACACTCCTGGGGTCAGGGCATCTTTTACTTCATGACTGCTTTGTTTAAGGCAGGTATTTTCTGTGCCTGTGTTTTAGTTACCCACATTATGAAAAGTGATCAGTTTTGCTCTCGGTTCCACTTGTTTTAGCTCTAATTTAGAAGAAATCAGGCCTGGAAAAAAGTATTTTATAGAGTCTGATAAAATTGCTTAGCAGTGACTGTTTTGGGGCAGAACTATATTGCCTATGGCTTTCACGGTTTGCAGTTTGTGAGACTATGATCCAGTTGTTCCTCAATGTCCTTGGGGTTGGTTCCAGGATCTCCCTTGGATACCAAAAATCAGAGGATACTCAAGTCCCTTATATAAAATGGCATAATGGTTGTATATTCTCATAACCTTTAATTAAATCATCTCTAGATTACTTAATTACCTAATAGAAGGTAAATGCTGTATAAATAGTTGTTGTACATTTGCAGCCAATTCAAGTTTATTTTTTGGAATTTTCTGCTTTTTTTTCCCCCTGAAATATTTTTGATCTGTGATTGGTTGAATCGTGGATTCAGAATCCATGGATACAGAGGGCCTCACTGTTCATGATGGGCTCCATTAACAATAAAGGGCCCCTCCGTGTTCCCTGTTATCAAAACACCTAGGCTCTTCATGGCATGAAAGGCAGGAACGCAAGAAACAGAGTGTCAGGGGTTTTGACCATATCCTTTTTTTTTTTTTTTGCCTAGCCCAGGGAACTGTTTGCTTTTTAATTTTACTTCCTAATTTAGAAATTCTCAAACGTGCCCAGGAGTTAGACTAATGAAATGAACCTCCATGTACCCATTACCAGTTATCAGCATTTTGCCTCTCCCTTCTCTTCTCTTCTCTTTTAAGGCAGATCCAGTATAGTGTCATCTATAAGAATTTGAGAATGTAGCTGTAACAGGAGTATGTGTGTGCATTTTGAAGCTTTACTATCATGCTTAACAGAATTTAAGTTCCTTAATAGCTTCTGATACCCCCATGTTCTCATTTTCTCCCTTTTTTTCTGTTCTGAAAAATGTTTTTACTTTTGGTTCTACTCAGAATCTGCATAAAACTGTCCAGTTTTTATCTGCTTAATCCTCTCACATTGTTTTATTATTTATTTGACTGTGTCAGGTCTTGGTTGAAGCGTGTGTGATCTTGTTCCCTAACCGGGATTGAAACCGGGTCCCCTGCATTGGGAGCACAGGGTCTCACTCACTGGGCCACCAGAGAAGTCCTCATGTTTCTTTTAACAACTGTCTCAGCTTGTTAAAAAGAAATCAGATCATTTTTCTTAGGGAATTTCCTACTTCCCATCCTACGCATGTGCTGGCCTCCCAGAAAATCACAGCGCGATTCTTCCTCATCCCCAGGGCAGAGCGCATGTTTCTGATTCTGGATGGTGCATCTAGCTGTACTACCACTGCCATGGGGACTGCATCACGGCCTTCAGACCCGAGTTCTTGGATAAATACTTCACTTTTCCCCCTTTGTTTACTTATTTTTTAGAGTAAGAGGTTGGTGCCATAGCAGTCTCCAATGAAGACTGATGAAATGTTTGTTTTTGTTTTAATTTTAGATAACATTTGCAGATTTTTAGATTTACATCAGACTATCACAGTCTTTGTTTTAGATACTAAGTTCCCACAATTTAGAAAAGTGGGAATTTTCCTTTTGAAGTTGCTTCCTTTGTCCAATTAACAGGTGCCCACTATCTTTGGGGGCTTCCTTCTGGCAGAAGGAAGTGCTCCACATGCATCTGGAACACTCTTGCTTCAGGCTGGAATAAGCTATTTCTCTCAGGATTCTTATTTTTTTTTAAGGGAAATGTATTTAGAGACCACAATAGGCATGGGTATATTAAACGGTACATGTATCTTAAAATTGTAAAGGGTTTAACATAAAGGGTAAAAAATTTTAAGGATATATGATGAAAGGAAACTGCTTTTCACTTAGTAAATGCTCAGTAACTATTTGAGTGAGTGGTTTAGGAAAATGAATGAATGGCTGGCTGATGACTATATATTTAAACCACCTCGTCATTTTCTTCCAACGGAAATAGGGTAGCTAAAGAAGCTTCCATTATGCCTAGGCCTTAAACACCTCTCATTTTTATTAGAACGGTGTGTTGCTGAGAACTGTCCTGGACCCTGTCACTGGGGACCTGTCTGACACCCGCACTAGGTACCTGGGGTCCCGTCCTGTGAAACTCTTTCGTGTCCGGATGCAAGGCCAGGAGGCAGTAAGTAATGAAAGGGGCAGTAAGTTTTTGGATGTTAGTGGCATCAACTGAGCCCTGTGGCATAAATCTTGCTGTCATTAATTCACAAGTGTTGTAGTTAGTCAGTTAGTTGGACATTAACTTATCTTGATTCAGTTCCTTCATGCAATAAATCTTGAGTCCTTTAATCTAGAGCTTCTTAACTGAGGTTCCATGGCACTGTGCCATGATTAAGTTATAGGTGCGTTAGAATATCCCTTCAGCCCTGAGGCTGAGCAAATGGAGTGAACTGAGAGTTAGCTGGAAACCTCCCATGTAGGATACCACTACCTAGGAGTAAACTGGTATAGGTATTGTGACTTACTGTGCAATGTGAAAGAGGCCAGGAAACATTGTATTCTTTGTAGTTAAGAATGTCAGTGTTGCTGAGGGACCTGCCAGTTCTTTACTTGTTACTGCAGTTGAATCCTTGCAGCTCTGGAGCTTTGTGTTGGTATTTTCCTTTTACACACATGGAGCCCAGGATCCTAGATTGAGTGATTGCTGGCTAGGAGCCAGCACTTGTAGCAAATGCTGCACTGACCCTTCTGTAGACCTCTCTTTCTTAAGGTAGCCTTTTAGGTTTCTAAAATGCCTTGGGGTATTTCACACACTGAAATCTGGGGACAGAGTAATTGGGTTAGTACATCATGTTTGTTTGGGCTTTTCCCAAGCTTATTGGAGATGTTTTTCTTTCTTCAGGTGCTGGCCATGTCAAGCCGCTCATGGTTGAGCTATTCTTACCAGTCTCGTTTCCATCTCACTCCCCTGTCTTATGAGACCCTGGAATTTGCCTCTGGCTTCGCCTCTGAACAGTGCCCTGAGGGCATTGTGGCCATATCCACCAATACCCTGAGGTGAGAGAGTCCCAAGGCTGAAGCACCACGAGAGGTTGGCACAGAGCCGACTCTGCCCTGGGACTGGTGTGTTGTAATTGAAACCTTCATTGGCTCAGGATTTGAGTACCTGGTAGCCAAGTTTCGGTGTGTGGGAGTTTTAGCTTCTGTTAAGACTTTAGGACCATGTTTTCATATTTGGCAATGTAGTTCAGTCTCTGAGATTTAAGATTCTTGTTTTCCAGGGCCATGCTGTTGAATTAGTGTTATAGCAAGCATTGTTGGATCACTGATTGTCTTTTCTCACTGTGTCTTGCATTTGCAGTGTTATATCTTATTTATTAACCTCAAAATTAATTTAGACCTTTTGCTGGTTGACAGGTTATTTATACTGATCACATTGGAGTGAGCACTGTCTGTATTGCAAGATGGAAGATAACCTAGTCAGTTTTGACTTTGTCAGATTTTGGTGGTTGGTTTAGTTTTGTTTTCTTTTTTAACTCTTTAATGTTACCAGTGCCATTCATGTGTTCTAGTTACAACTGTTGTTTGTTTACAATGGAACTCTGGCCTCTTGGTATATGAATCACTTATTACTTAGTCAGGTGAACTCCTAGATTTGCTTGCAGAAGCTTTCAGGAACTTTATCATCGCCGTTCTCTCTGTTTTTAAGCTTCAGCATCTTTGGCTCCAGCACATTTGTTCTCCCTGCACACCTCCATATGTTCCTTCCTGGTTTGTTATCTCTGCACTTGTTCTTGGAATGCTTTTCACACACATCTCTGCCTGTTAAGTCTTAGCCTCATCCATGGGTTCTTTAGTTGTTTTATTGACATGTGCAATTTCCTGGATTCCTGTAAATTTTGACAACACCACAGATTTTCAGTTTTTTTTTTTTTAAAGCATCAGCATTTTCCTCCCAGAAGAAAATCAGGGAAGACTGCTGTGTGCTGTGTGTCTTGCATGTGAAACATGTAAGCAGAATTCTTGGGAACACAGTTTATACACCACTGGTCATGGTACTTACTGTCAGAACCACTCATTTCCATGGTGACTATTACGAATAATGTTGCTGTGAACACTCGTGTACAAGGGTCTATTTGTGTGTATATTTTCTTTTTTCTTGGGTGTATACCTGTAAGAATGGAATTGCTAGTAACTGTTTAACTTTTTTAGAAACTGCTACACTGCTTTCTCAAGTTGCTACACCATTTTACAATTTCATTAGTGAGGTATATTGGATTATTGTCTTTTTATTATTGAATTATAAGAGTTCTTTTTATATTCTGTATACAGTTATCTTATAACATGATTTGCAGATATTTTCTCTTTTTTTTTCTTAGAGAGTGACAGTCTTTACTGTTTAGCAGTTGATTTTTTTTTTTTTTTAACTCACATGTTGGTAAGTTCAGCTCAGTCGTGTCCAACTCTTGGCGACCCCATGAACCGCAGCACGCCAGGCCTCCCTGTCCATCACCAGCTCCTGGAGGTTACCCAAACTCATGTCCATTGAGTCTCTGATGCCATTCAACCATCTCATCCTCTGTTGTCCCCTTCTCTTCCTGCCTTCAATCTTTCCCAACATCAGGATCTTTTCAAATGAGTCAACTCTTTGCATCATGTGGCCAAAGTATTGGAGTTTCAGCTTCAACATCAGTCCTCCCAATGAACACCCAGGACTGATCTCCTTTAGCATGGACTGGTTGGATCTCCAACATCAGTTCAAAAGCATCAGTTCTTCGGCGCTCACTTTCTTTATAGTCCAACTCTCACATCCATACACGACTACTGGAAAAACCATAGCCTTGACTAGATGGACCTTTGTTGACAAAGTAATGTCTCTGCTATTTAATATGCTGTCTAGACTAGTGATAACTTTCTTTCCAAGAAGTAAGCGTCTTTTAATTTCATGGCTGCAATCACCATCTGCAGTGATTCTGGAGCCCCCAAAAATAAAGTCAGGCACTGTTTCCACTATTTCTCCATATATTTACCATGAAGCGATGGGACCGGACACCATGATCTTAGTTTTCTGAATGTTAAGCTTTAAGCCAACTTTTTTGCTGTCCTCTTTCACTTTCATCAAGAGGCTCTTTAGTTCTTTACTTTCTGCCATAACAGTGGTGTCATCTGCATATCTGAGGTTATTGCTATTTCTCCCAACAATCTTGATTCCAGCTTGTGCTTCCTCCAGCCCAGTGTTTCTCATGATGTACTCTGCTTATAAGTTAAATAAGCAGGGTGACAATATACAGCCTTGACGTATTCCTTTTCCTATTTGGAACCAGTCTGTTGGTCCACATCTAGTTCTAACTTGCCTCTTGACCTGCATACAGGTTTCTCAAGAGGCAGGTCAGGTGGTCTGGTATTCCCATCTCCTTCAGAATTTTCCACAGTTTATTGTGATCCACATAGTCAAAGGCTTTGGCGTAGTCAATAAACCAGAAATAGATGTTTTTCTGGAACTGTCTTGCTTTTTCGATGATCCAGCAAATGTTAGCAATTTGATCTCTGGTTCCTCTGCCTTTTCTAAAACTGGCTTGAACATCTGGAAGTTCATGGTTCATGTATTGCTGAAGCCTGACTTGGAGAATTTTGAGCATTACTTTACTAGCGTGTGAGATGAGTGCAATTGTGTGGTAGTTTGGTCATTCCTTGGCATTGCCTTTCTTAGGGATTGAGATGAAAACTGACCTTTTCCAGTCCTGTGGCCACTTTTGAGTTTTCCAGATTTGCTGACATTTTGAGTGCAGCACTTTAACAGCATCATCTTTTAGGATTTGAAATAGCTCAACTGGAATTCCATCACCTCCACTAGCTTTGTTCGTAGTGATTTTTCCTAGGCCCACTTGACTTTGCATTCAAGGATGTCTGCCTCTAGGTGAGTGATCACACCATCGTGATTATCTGGGTCGTAAAATCTTTTTTGTATAGTTATTCTGTGTATTCTTGCCATCTCTTCTTAATATCTTCTGCTTCTGTTAGGTCCATACCATTTCTGTCCTTTATTGAGCCCATCTTTGCATGAAATATTCCCTTAGTATCTCTAATTTTCTTGAAGAGATCTCTGGTCTTTCCTATTGTATTGTTTTCCTCTATTTCTTTGCACTGATCACTGAGGAAGGCTTTCTTATCTCCTGGCTATTCTTTGGAACTCTGCATTCAAATGGGTATATTTTTCCTTTTCTCCTTTGCTTTTCACTTCTCCTTTTCACAGCTATTTGTAAGGCCTCCTCAGTTAGCCATTTTGCTTTTTTGTGTTTCTTTTTCTTGGGAATGGTCTTGATCCCTGTCTCCTGTACAATGTCACTGACCTCCGTCCATAGTTTATCAGGCACTCTGTCTGTCAGATCTAGTCCCTTAAATCTGTTTCTCACTTTCCCTGTATAATCATAAGGGATTTGATTTAGGTCATAGCTGAATGGTCTAGTGGTTTTCCCCACTTTCTTCAATTTAAGTCTGAATTTGGTGAAGTATTTGATTTATGTCTTCAAAGAAATGAACCTTGCTCATTACCCCCTCATAGTATTTTGGATATTTATGGGAGTAGAGTGTTGTTGAGTTGCTGAGTCGTGTCCAACTCTTTTGTGACCCCATGGACTATAGCCTGCCAGACTCCTCTGTCCATGGGATTTCCCAGGCAAGAATATTAGAGTGGATTGTCATTTCCTTCTCCAGGGAATCTTCCTGACCACAGGGTTCAAACCCATGTCTCTTGCATTGGTAGGCGGGTTCTTTACCACTGACCCACCAGGTAAGCCCTGGAATGTTGCCAATCATAGTCTTGTAGAAAATGTTCTGGTGTTTGTAATGTACTCTTTTTAAATGATTCTTAATTAGCTTTTTTTTTTTTCTCTCAGCACTTTGAAGTGTCTATATTTTTAAGAGCATCTGAGTTCTGCTTATTTTGCACATAATTTGACTTATGAACATTTCTGTCTGCTTGACAGAGGTTGTAGATCTCATACTTGCCATCTCTTTCTGCATTGTGTGGGTTTCCTAAAGCCTAGGTGATTTTCGTTCAGGATGGCATTCACTTTATTTTATGAAACACTGTCACACAAATAATCACATATATTCGGGTAATTGCAGTGCAAAAAGAGATTTTAACTTTTCACTATCACGTTATCATTGGAGGGATAAAACAGATCTTTGAGGGTTCTAAGGTAAATTTTACTGGGGGAAACTGGAATCACTCTGAACAGTGATGGGCTGTTGCTGAAATAAAAGGCCCTTCCCAGATCTCCTGTCTTTTGTGCATAATCTTCTAGATGATAAGGGTATTGTTTCATGTTCCCCAATGCTGATATTAGAGCTGTGACTGCTTACTGACCCTTTCAACACCAGTTTCTTGGTCCTGAGTGGGTGACCTATTAACTCCTTGCCTTTTGCCATAGGATTTTGGCATTGGAGAAGCTGGGTGCTGTCTTCAATCAAGTAGCCTTTCCACTGCAGTACACACCCAGGAAATTTGTTATCCACCCTGAAAGTAACAATCTTATCATCATTGAGACTGACCACAATGCCTACACTGAGGCCACTAAAGCTCAGAGGAAGCAGCAGATGGCAGAGGTAATGCAGTTGACCTTCAGGGTTCAATAAAAAGGCAATCTTGTGAAACCATGTTTAAACCTCTGTGTAATTGATGTCTAATGCCTTTGTTATATTTAAAGATCCAGAGTCTTTTCAGGTCCTTCAAACAGTCCTTTGCCACAGTCCTTTGTTTTTCAGGGACTTTCTTATGACTTAGGACTAAAACGTTGACCTGGATTTATTCAATCAATAAATACTAGAACAGTATTTATTCTTCTCTGGAACAGTTCTTCTCTCCTGGAACTTCCAAAATAGCCTGTGTTATATCTTTCCTGAATTTGGGCCCAAAGAAGACAGCTTTTGTATTCCTCACAATACCATCTCCTTCCAGAAATTATTTCTCAGCAAAAACAAATAGTCCCCACTATGTAAAACTGTATCTGGCCCAGAAGAGAGGAAGCAATCAGTCTTCATCTTCACGTTTCTCAAGTGTTCACCACGACTGATGATTTTAGTTTCCCCTTAGTTATCTTTTCCTCTTTCCCTTATTTGTACGCCTCTCCCTTTGATCTTCATTTTGGGGAATAATGATTTTGGTGGACAGACTTTGCTGCTTTGTGTATTGTGAACACCTCCTGGAGGTGTTCTTGTTTGTCCACTTCTCACCCAGCACCCACCTCTGAACGCACCAACTCTTCTTGCTTCTTTGGATTTAGGAAATGGTAGAAGCAGCAGGAGAGGATGAGCGAGAGCTGGCCGCAGAGATGGCAGCAGCATTCCTCAATGAAAACCTCCCCGAGTCCATTTTTGGGGCTCCTAAGGCTGGCAATGGGCAGTGGGCCTCTGTGATCCGAGTGATGAATCCTATTCAGGGGAACACATTAGACCTTGTCCAGCTGGAACAGAATGAAGCTGCTTTTAGGTAAGGGGCTCTGACCATGCAAGGTTTTGAAGACTGGAATGGGAGTTCTCTGGGCTGTGCCTAATGCCTGACTCCTGATCCTTTCTTTGAAAATGCAGCGTGGCTGTATGCAGGTTCTCCAACACTGGTGATGACTGGTATGTGCTGGTGGGCGTGGCCAAAGACCTGATACTGAATCCCCGATCTGTCGCTGGGGGCTTTGTCTATACCTACAAGCTCGTGAACAATGGGGAAAAGCTGGAGTTTTTGCACAAGGTAGGAACCAGACAGTGGCTTTCCTGGATCTTAAGTCCTACTTGTTGTTGTTTAGTCTCTTAAGTTGTGTCCAACTCTTGCATCCCCACGGACTGCAGCCCACCAGGCTCCTCTGTCCATGGGTTTTTCCAGGCAAGAATACTGGAGTAGGTAGTCATTTCCTTTTCCAGGGGATCTTTCCGACCAAAAGATTGAACCCGTGTTTCCACATTGGCAGGCAGACGATTCTTTACCACTGAGCCACCTGGGAAGCCCCTAAGTCTTTTAGACGTAACCAGTTTTGTATCAGTCGTGGATCAGGTCTTTCTGACCCTTCTCTTAGTGGCACGTGAAAAATGCTCCAGTGACACGCCACTGCCTGCTGGTCCGCCTGGAGGCCTGTATGCTAACCACCCTCAAAGGGGAATAGATGCATAACTAATGAGCCCCGTATTTTCTTGGCTTACTAAGTAGGCAGCCATTTGTGACCAGAATTCAGCAGTTCTACAGAATTAAGGTCATGTTATAGATATATATATATAACATATATAAGGTCATATATATATATATTTTTTTTTTTTTTTTTTTTAAGGAATTCTTCATCTCTCTTCTACACTGACAGCACATGAATGTGATTTCTCTTGGCCTTCCACAAGGGGCATGTTACTATAGGAAATAACTATTTCACAGAGCCTTCTTTGTGCTAAAGTCACTGTGTCTCCTTTACTTGTCTCTAGCACTCTTTTCCTCTCCCTCCACACGCCCCAGTCACTTCTCTGATACTGAGGCTTCACTTTCAGTTAATGGTGCCACTTTAGTTAACATCGGCTCTGGGGCAGTGTTCATCAGGTACCAGGACTTCTTTTCACCTATGGCATTCATTGATCCACTTGCCAAAATAGAGTGTTTCTGATCTGTTTACCCAAACACCTGGTTTTATAGGGACTGTTCATTATATGTGTGGGTTTATTTTCTCTGATGAGCCAAAGAAGGTCTCATTGTCTGTCTTCCTGACAGATGCCTGTAAAGTCGTTTGGGGTTGAGGGCGTGTAGCTGTATGTGTTGAAAACAGCCGCATCACCTGTTTATCCTCTCACAGACTCCAGTGGAAGAGGTCCCTGCTGCTATTGCCCCATTCCAAGGGAGAGTGTTGATTGGTGTGGGAAAACTTCTGCGAGTCTATGACCTCGGAAAGAAGAAGTTACTCCGCAAGTGTGAGAACAAGGTAAATATGCTGGTGGAGGGTCCTGATCTAGCTTGTGAGGAAGAAGACCCGAGCATGGTGGTGGACAGCAGCTGTTAAAATCGTGTCTTTATCCGGACCGTCTTTGTCTTCCTGGGCTAACAGTTAGGCTCTTGAGAAGGGGAAGAATAAGTAGGTTTCTTGGCTTCTTTACTTCAAGAGCCAGATTTCTATCCTGCTTGTGTCTGTAAGGAGTTAAACTGACAATTAAGCATATTTTCCCACCACGTTAAAACTAGTCAGCTTTTTCCCACCTTCTAGGAAGTTCTTGCTGATTGCTGTTCTTTGGTGTGTGCCATTCTTTAGACCCTATCTATGTAGCAGTTAGGGTGACCTGGACTTTTCCTGTTGATTCTGCACCCCAGGGTTATACCTTGCTGTCCTTGTTTTTCCCAGCATATCGCCAACTACATCTCTGGGATCCAGACAATTGGACACAGGGTAATTGTATCTGATGTCCAAGAAAGTTTCATCTGGGTTCGCTACAAGCGTAATGAGAACCAGCTCATCATCTTTGCTGATGATACCTACCCCCGATGGGTGACCACAGCTAGTCTCCTTGACTATGATACTGTGGCTGGGGCAGACAAGTTTGGCAACATTTGTGTGGTAAGTTGATTTTTACTTGGGTTACAGTGATGTGTGAAAAAAGTGGCCCAATTTGTGGTAATACTGTAATCTCTAATTTGGAAAGTAAAAATGGGTGTAACATTCTTTTAGCTTCCTCTGCCCCCATCCTGCTGTTCACTGCCTTCTTCCCCATGCCAAGTGACTTAATAATGATAGATTGAGTTTGAACTGAGGACTAAGACTCTCACTCTTTGCCAGAATTGGGGGCTTTCTTTGTATTTTATTTTTCAGTTGGAAGAAGATTGCTTTACAGTGTTGTGTTGGTTTCTGCCGCACCAGCGAATCACCATAATTAAACATGTTGTCTCCTCCCTCTCGAGCCTCTCTCCTCACCCTTGGCTTATGTTTTAAAGCCCAGTCTGGATTTTCTTGAATAGCTCTTGAGTTTCTCACTTACTGGACACCAGAACAGGTGCTGGCTCAGGTCTGCCAAATGCAGTGCCCCCAGGTTTGCTTGCAGGGACCTGGGGCAGACATGCTGCTTGGTGACCAAGGTCAGTGAGTGCAGAACCCAGCTCTCTGATTTGTGTCTCATCATTTTAGGTGCGGCTCCCACCCAACACCAATGATGAAGTGGACGAGGATCCCACTGGAAACAAAGCCCTGTGGGACCGGGGCTTGCTCAACGGGGCCTCTCAGAAGGTAGGCTTGTGGAAGCGACCCCAAGGAGGGGCATCAGGACCTTCACCAAGGAAGCATTTCTTTAGTGTTTCATCCACAGTGCACGTGACTGCATGGTGGCTTTGACACAAGATAACCAAGCGACTACCGTGTTCTCATGATAGAACAGATTTTCCTGAGACATTTTAGCATTGTGAATTTCTTCCGCACATAGTGGGCTCCTTGGAAACTGTGGTTGCACAGGCTCACTCAGGACACTAACCAGCTCTTCCTTCAGTGTGTCCTGGGCTTTCCTCTTCTGTAGGTGTCTTTTGTAGCACTGAACTTTAAAAAAAGATCCATTTTACTTTAGAAGACAAGCCTATAGATTGCAGTTTTTTAAACTTTGCTTGTTTCTTCCTTTTTTGCAAACTTGATATTTAACAAAAATGTGTTTCAGTTATAAATCAGAAATTATCTACTTTCAGCATGTTTGTGAAGGTGTTAAACTCTGTGCTAAGAACATTTCAAAGTATGTTTAAATTTTAATAATTTATGAATTTATCAAGGTGGTGAAATCTGCCCTTTGGAAGTGCAGTTTGCTCTTGGGAATCTGGAACAGTCTTCTGAGGGCACACATAGTGACTAGTCTGGTTTTTGACTTGCAGGCAGAAGTGATAATGAACTATCATGTGGGCGAAACAGTACTTTCCTTACAGAAGACCACGCTGATCCCTGGAGGCTCAGAATCGCTTGTCTACACCACTTTGTCAGGAGGCATTGGCATCCTTGTCCCATTCACATCCCATGAGGTAACATCTTCCACACTCCTCTGGCTTTTCATTCCTTGGGTTGTTCCTTAGTGTTAAGTTGGCCTAAGAGGGCAGTCCAGTTTGTGTTCATATGCAACTAGGAGTGTTGTGGAATTTTTGTAAGGTGACAGGAGTATCTGGGAGAAAGGAATCTTGACTTTTTCCCTTGGGGAAAGTCATTGATGTTTATATGCCAGGGGTTCAGTTTTCTGATGTGACCATAGGATAGTCAGGGGTGGAAGCCCCAGAGCCACACCAGATGGGGTGGGGTGTGGACTGGGTACTTAATGCTTCCTAGGGTCAAGTCTGGGATTGGCTAAATTTGGTTTATGTAGTTGTAGCCGAGGAAGATGGGATTAGGAATCTGACTTCACAAACCACTCTTTGCTTATGGTGTTTTCTCTCATATTCTGCAAATACAAAGGGGTTTTCATTTAGGTTTTAGTGAGGAACAGTTATTTCACATCTGCTTGGGTGGTAAAAATCAATGGCCTATCTGTTCACTGTGCCTTTGTAAACCATAGACTAGTAGTTGAAATCTTTTTTCTTTAGTGATTGATCCTTTGTTTTTTTCCGCCAGGACCATGACTTCTTCCAGCATGTGGAAATGCACCTCCGGTCTGAGCACCCCCCTCTCTGTGGGCGAGACCACCTCAGCTTTCGTTCCTACTATTTCCCTGTTAAGGTAGGTCTTTCTTGGAAACTCGGGTTGGAAAGGGGGATTCTCAGCCCATTTAACCAGTCTTACCTTTGGGCGTCCCACCCTTAAAAATCAGCAGAGTCTTGAAGGAGCACTGGGGGGATGGATTTATGGGGGAGGAATAGTTAGTGACATTCAGAGACCTCTTCCCTCAGGACAGACCATAGCCAGAGAAAAGCTTTCACCCAGTTTTCCTCAGGCAATTTTGAATAGTGTTCCTGGCACTATAACTGGAATTCAGATATCTGAGGGAGAAAAAAACTTTTCCTGGCATTGCTGCTTTAGCATGTGCCATTTTCTTTGGGCATCTCACCTTTTTCTTTCTCTCCCATCTTTCCATGTCTTAGAATGTGATTGATGGAGATCTCTGTGAACAGTTCAACTCCATGGAGCCCAACAAACAGAAGAATGTCTCTGAAGAACTGGACCGAACCCCACCTGAGGTGTCCAAGAAGCTTGAGGACATCCGGACTCGCTATGCCTTCTGAGCTCTTCCTTTTCCTGTGGGGCTTATCAGAGACTTTATTTCCCTCACCATGGGGCTGTGAATTTCTGTGACAGAAGAAGGGTGGTGATAATTAAGACTTTGTAATATTAAAGCTAGTAGCTCTTCCCCATCCACTCTTTTCCAGGAGCGACAGGTTTCCCCTAAAATTGGCACCAAGATTTGTACCCTTCTCCTTGCCTGGTACATAATCCATTGCCCCCAGGTTCTGGTGTGGAATACAGTGTCCCTTTTCCCAAAGCTTTCTTGCATTGATATTTTTGGCTATCCTGCCTACTTTTGTACACACCTTTAATTTTTAACTGGTTTACCTGTAAATACAGTTTTGTATGATGTTGTCTTTGTGGGGCTTAGCTGAGGTGGGGACCAGGTTGGTTATAGTACAGCTCCGGAGTTCTACCACTTTGGAACCTAATACAAACCTAGCTTTTGAGGTGGCTGGCGTCCATGTGTCTTTTCTGGGGGTGAGAATTTAGGTGGAAGATTGAGACTGAGTTGGAAACCATATCCTGCTTCCAACCATCTTGGACTTCTGCCACCCTGTGGCCTCGCACTCCCAGCTCTGGGCCGGCGTTTGGACTTTCTCTAGTCTTTGCTGTGATGCAGATGGAGCGTGGACTCTAATGATATGTTGTCGTCCATACCTCTTCCCATTGGATAGTGAGGAAGAGTGGCTGATGTCGTTTTCCCTGTTTTGCCTCCCTTCTACTTTGAGGTTGTAGAGTGAAGGATTTGGTCTGAATTCCAGCTGCCTCATCTCTTAGTAGATGCTCCTTTTACTTCCACAGTTCTTGAAATAATCATTTGCCATCTGTCTGCCGGGAAGGATCAGTAAGTACAGAAGAACCTGCCCTTGGGAATAATCAGTACATGTGGTCACTTTTAAAAGAAAGGCACATGGGTAATAGGCTGGAGAGGGGCTGTCTTCAGCATAGCTTGTGAAGGACCTCAGAGTATGCGGAGTTGTGGCTAGAAGTGACCCAGACTCAAAGGTTCCAGCTCACACTTAAGAATTCCGCTGTCAAGCCTTCCCCTGTCGAGCTGTGTGGGAAGCCTTAACATTCTGGGCAGTCCCGTAACTTCACTGAGGCCCAAGTCACATTCTTTCCGAATGCTTCATAGAGTAACACGCTTCTCTGTGTGTGCTCAGTACTTCGATTGGACAGATCTTCAGGCACGGGTGAGAGTCAGAAGTGAGCGTGGTTCGGTAGAATCTTTGACCTCCAACAGCTGACATTCTACAATGCAGTGTCCCTGATGCCGTCCCTGGAACAGTATCTCTTCAGTCATAGCTGGATACGAGGTTGGTCAGTAGAGACCTCATTTTGCCAGGCATTGAATCCCTAGCGGACACTTTTCTTTCTCACTTAGCTCATGGGTATGCTTAGTAGACCGTACTTTGGAATTTGTATAGCCTGATTCTAGGGCTCATTTTCCCCATGGCCCCCACCCATTCCGTGTCACCTATCAGACTATGGCATTGCTGTGCCGTAGTATGGGAGACGGCATAGATGTTTGAGCAGTAGCTCCTTGTTCCCAGCCTCTCTCCTCTTCCTACAATAGTAGGCAGTTATGTAAGAAAGGAAATGTTATTTTTCCCCAAACTTTAAACTTCTTATTTTGTATTGGTATAGCCACTTAACAATGATAGTTTCAGGTGAATAGCAAAGGGACTTAACCATACATATTCATGTATCCATTCTCCGCCAAACTCCCCTCCCATCCAGGCTGGCACATTACACTGAACAGCGTTCCAAGGAAAGGAAAACTTGATCTCTATAGAATCAGGAATTACCACCCTTTTGTTGTTGTTGTTCTGACCATGTAGACAGTGGTTTATTGGTCCAGCCCAGGGGAGGGAGAAACCACATATCACTTAGGGACACTGCAGGCTATGCAAGACAACAGGGGGATCGCACTCAGGAACCCAGTAAACAACTGGGGGCTTTGGGAGGCTTTGGAATATCAGCAAAGGGAAATTCCTAATTCCTTTGGGAAGTTGTGATTGGCTTGTTGGAATAAACCCACAGACTGCTCCCCAAACGTGGGCATGAAAACAGTGGGGAGGGAAACTCGGGATTCGGCCATTTGAAGCCCTTCTGATTTTACAGCATATGATAACTGAACCTTAATTTTAGATTGTATACAACAACTGGGAATGTATATGGTCATGTGATTACTGCCCCACCTGAGAGCTACCCGTAGGTCAGGCAAGGGTGAATTTCACACTGGATCATCCTGTGCTTCCAGTGTTCTCCAAGGTTCTCTTGTTCCCAGGGAAGATGGTACATGCTCAGTGGAATTGTCAGAGAAATATGGGTGTGTATTGGAAACTGTTATATGATAGATGACAGCAGATTATGAGCTAATATTCTGAGCATTGTGCTAAGCACGTGAGAAATTCTCAGGTCTTGCTCAGCTGAACTTAACATTCTAGTAGGGGAGAAGCCTACACTTGTGAAGTAACCAGGCAACGTGTTTGATGTGGTCAGGCCAAATGACTGCCGAGTGAGCTTGGGCAAGCCATTTGTCAGTTTGGAGGCTTGGCTCCCCCGCCATAGAAAGAAAGGAGAGGGGCAGTATGTGCTGCTCGGAAGTCCCGGAGAACGTAGTCCAGCGTCTTAGTTCCTCTGAGTTACGGCACTGGTCAACACATCGGTGACTGTCTCTTGGGAGTACAAACTCTGTTTATTTTTTTCCCCAAGTTTCCTAATCATGAAAATCATCCTTTAGGCCACTCACGGCCTGAGTTCCATCAAGTCTCTGCCTCTGATTCGATCCATGATTTTGGTCAGGCCATTGACTTCTCATGCATAACGTGGAGATAAACAGTTTGATGTCAGTAAAACGCGGGCATATGCCTCAAACACCCAGCAGTCCACCCAGCACTTTATAGGTTCTTCCTGATCCACATGTGAGCTCTTACTATGTGGGCCTAGATCAGCATGGTTAAGTCCTCCATTTTCCTTTAGGAGCTAACGAGGGTGTGGATCACCTGACGCATCACAGTGATGTTCTCTTCCCCTCACACTGCCTCACGCTCGCTGTGTCTGTTGCCTTTGTCAGATGGGTGCTGAAGGAGAGCAAGAGCTTTGGAAGATGTGCAGAGAGCATTTCAGCGCCATAATTGAGGGACCTTCTCTGGACTTGATTCTTCATTAATTCTCACAGCTGGAAAGATTTTCTTTTCTCCAGTTTTGATCTAATTCACATACATCATTGTGTTTGTTTAAGGTGTACATCATAGTGGTTTGAGATATATATATATATATATAGTCTTAATTCATCATCTCTTGAAAAGGCAAAATGAGAAACTTTTTTTCTGAAGAGAATTCTTAGGATCTATTGTTGCCAACTTTAATATATATCACCTAGCGGTGTTTAGTCATCATGTTGTACATTATATTCCTAGTACTTGTTTCTCTTTTAACTGGAAGTTCTGTCTTTTGACCTCTTTGTCATAGTGTCCTGTCCCCCCGTTCTCCCCTCCACTCCTTCCCTCACAAATCTGATCTTTTTCTATAAGTTTTGTTATTTGGTTTTTTAAGATTCTGTATATAAGTGAACTTACAGGGTAATTTGTCGTCTTGTGTCTGGCTTATTTCACTTGAGCATAATGCCCTCAAGATTTATCCAATCCTGCAAATGGCAGGATTTCCTTCTTTATGACTGAGTAATATTTTACTATACATCCACACACACCACATTTTCAAGTTTTTGAGAGTTCTCTGTACTGTACCAGTGGCTGTACCACTGTATGATAGTGGCTATACCGGTTTACAGTCCCACCAGCAGTGCACGATTCCCCCTTTCCTCACATCCTCAGCACCATTTATGGCTTATTCATGCCGGTTCTAACAGGCGAGAACTGATTTAGCATATTGTGGTTTGATTTGCATTGAGCATCTTTTCACGTACTTGTTGGCCATTCATGTATCTTATAAAGAAAAAAGCCTGTTCAGGTCCTTTGCCCATTTTTTAGTTGGATTTTTTGTGTTTTTGCTGTTGAGTTATATGAGTTCTTTATGTTTTTGGATGTTAACCCTTTATTAGATACCTGGCTTGCAAATAATTTCCCCATTCCATAGGATGTCTTTTAGTTTTTTTTTTTTTTTGCTGTATGATAGTCTAATGGAGTCCCACTTGCTCATCTTTTTGTTTTGCTGCTTGAGTTTTTAGGTGTTGTACCCAGGAATTGTCACCATTGTGCTTCCTCTGCATGTCCATGAGTTTGCTTGTTCTCTGCAAAACAGAACTGTGACAAATGGAATTTTAGGATCACAGACACAAGGAATTAGGCTTGAATATGTTGAGACCAGTCTTGTCTAGTTCAGAGTTTCTGCTGTAGGACCTACAGAAAGTTTTTAGTAAGATTTAGTGATTGGATTGCAATCACTACAATTGCAAACTCCATCTGTGTTAAGGGGACCACACCACATCAACTCCTTTGGTTTAGTTGTGTAACCCGGTAAATGGAGAACTCTGCTGTTTTGCAGAACACACATTAGAGACTGCCACGGAACAGAGGGAATGTCACCCCATCAAAGCATTTGCCGTTGGTTATTAGGACTGCTCTTATTCTGCTGCCTTTAAGTCTCTGCAACTTGGGTCTGAAAAAAGGACTCAAAAATTTTTAAGTGCCTCAGCGTTTCCCTGACCTCATGAGTAGAGGTTCCACAGATGTTGTTTCATTTGGAAGATCTTTTGCTAGGAATAGCATTCCTTGGGGGGAGGGGGTTCAAGTTGGACTGTGGGTGGAATGTCAGCTTTTATCTATTTTTTTTTAGATGTATTGCTAGCAAGACAGCTGCTGGGACTGGAAAAGGCTCTTGAGGTTCACTTACTTAAAGGGAGAGCTCTCATCTCCAGAACCCATGCTGCTCTCACGACTGCAGCCTCTCTTGAGGTTGGTGGGAAGCCAGAAATGTTTGGAGAATTCTGCAGATGAATCAACCTGGCTTTCAGCTTTTTTTTTTTCTTTTTAATTCCTAAATTCTGCTTCTATTCAAAATAGAGATGGCATGTGTTTGCATGAATCATCCACTTGCTCATTTGCATATGTAATATTTTATGTGAATATTTTAAGTATTGTACCCTTAAAATATGTTTAACGGCCACATACAGCGCTCTGGTGCTGAAGTGAAATGTTCGAAAAAAGAATGTAGGGATACAGATGACTGGTATATGTAGGTAGGACTAAACACCTCTGTTGTCAGTGGCTAATTTATATTTGGGGATCTGATAACCCCCTGTGTGGACCTTGTATGAAGTCTGAACTGAAGTCAGTGGATGTGGACTCCACAGCACTCAGGAAAATCCCCTTCACCACTCTGCATCAACATAACCAAGAGCTGTTTCTACAGAGACTTTGGAAGTCAACATCAAGAGACATGCCTAATCCACTAGAAGATGGGGCTACATTCATTTATTCCACCAGTGTTGCCTGAGCACCTACTGTGTGCCACCTCCTTGAATGTCTACTGCACCCAGGAGTCCTTATAACAAAGTAGTTTCTGTCCCTCTGAGTCTGGTGGTGAGGTGAATCTGCCGGCAAGCCTAAGGCCCATGTCTCCTTCAGATAATAAAACAGGCACAGCCTTGGGACTTCTGGGGGAAATCAGAGACAGCCAAAGATTTTAGCTCAGGCAACCTGTTGCAGTGGTGATATCTGTTTTTCCCCAAATTAGTCTGCTAGGGATGCCTGGGCATCCGTCTATTTCACAATCTGGTAGTAATCAGACCTGGAAATCATTAGGTGGCTTCCAGGTGTCTGAGGGAACATTACTTCTTGTTAAAAATGAAGCAAAGGAAATCAGAACACCAAGTTTGCCCGAGAGGACAAAGCTAAGGAGTCAGCACCACCTCACCCTCTAAATCCAGCAGTTCAGTCAGTACCCAGTCAGGTTTGGCTGTGATCCCTGAGTCAAAGTCACCTCAGTTCCCCACCTCTGTCTTTTAGAGTCTGGTCCTCAAAATTTTATCCCACAGGCCCACCCAGCAGAATTTACCCTTTTCTGTAAAGCAAAATCTCTGGGAATGAGACCTGCTTTTGATTAGGTCATTTCAAGAGACTTTCAAAGTTAATAATTTGGGGTCATGAGTAAAATGTGTGTGAGCTAGTGTGACGTGATGGTGAAGAGAAATGTCAGCATTCACTGTGAGTCCCTGGGGGTGGGTGCATGTAGTGCTGCAAACAAGGGCCACTGAGGAGTTTCTTGCCTTTAAGGAGTTGATGCTGCAGTCGGAGAGAGGGACTTCACATAAGTCAGTCCGAAACCAGATCCCATCTGCCACGTGTAAAATGGGAGTGAAGTCCATAGCAGAACACTGGATGCAGAGTCACATGACCTGGGTTCACCAGTCTCTGAGCTGTGCCTCAGCTTCCTTTCTGTAAAATAAGACCAACCTCTAGGGGTTATTATAGTAACAGTAAAGTGCTTTGCACTGAGTTTCTGGGGATCTGAGGAGGTTTGGCCACTGAACTTGGGTCCAAAATCCTTGGGAGACCTGGAGCCACCCCTATCTTGAACTGTATGTGATGCCTTGAAAGAAAGGGTTATTCCCCTAAGCCACAAGTTCCCAGAGAGGGCACAGTGGAGTTTTGTTCAGACTTCTGCAGGGCCCCATCCTGTGGCTGTACCCCTGTCACTTCCACCCCATCTGTCCTCCCATGGGCTGCTTGACTGCTCGACTCAGCTGGGGAGAAATTCAGCAAGACCTTGCTGAGGGTGTGGCCACTGTCGTCGCTGTCTTGCAGATGGGAGTAGGGAGTTAGCCATAGTATTGGGTTGGCCAAAAAGTTGGTTCTGGTTTTCCTGTAACCTGGAAAAATCCTAACGAGCTTCTTGGCCAACCCAGTACATTCCAAATGTAGGCATTATTGTCTTACTGGAAGTCCAGGGCCAAACCAGGAATCCGGTTTTGTCAGCCCAATTGAGAAACCATTTCTTGAGAAATTTCTTGAACAAGTACTTGTGCCAAGCACTAACATCCAGAATAAGACACGCTAATATCTAGGCCAGCATTTCCCAAACCAGGTGCTGTGGAATCCTAAATGTTAAATAAGGGACCTCTTAGTGAAGGATCCTGTGCTTGTATCAGGGAAACCTGAAAACTATCTTGGATAGTTTGATGCTTTGAACACAGCCCTTCCCCAATCCCTTGAGGACAATCTCTACTTGTCCACTGGTAGAGAAGCTGAAGGATTCCTTGAAGGAAATTCCGGGTAGTTCAGTGGTTAGGACTTGGCGCTTTCACTGCCGTGGCCTGGGTTCAATCCTGGCCAGGGAACTAAGACCCTGTAAGGCTCCCTTGGGGAACTAGCCCACCCCTAAGCACTCCAAATATGATCTGAGTACATCAGGGACCTTGCTCTGAAAACTAGGAAGAGATGGAGCTCACCCTTCAGGGGCCACAGAACTGCAGGCAGAACCGTTCTCGGCTCTCATTCTGACCCAGGCAAAGTGAGAGTGCCCCTTGTCCTTGGAGATAGGCTTGAGCATCTGCTGTGTCACCAGGAACTCCCACAGATACGTGTGCCACCCCACGCATTACCCCAGGACAGGCCCGGAGTCACGGACAGAAGGAAGCCCTCTGGCTGTGTGATCTTGGCTTAGATAATTCCTCCTCTGGGCTCAGGTCTCCATCTGTAGGCTGGGTATTGATTGGTCCTCAACACTGGTGATATTTATCAAAGGCCTTTTCTTCCTCTGAAGTTCATCCCCCTGTGTACATGTGCAGTCTGGACAGTACTACATCACTACAGTTTTGTTGAGTTTTGTGGAAGGGTTCTTGTCGGAATAAATGTGCTATGAAGAGGAGTTGGCGTGGCCCCCTAAAACAGCCCATCCTGCCTGGGAGCCAAGACTTTGTCTGGGGCCTTCCACCGTTAACTTGCCTGGCGCACTCGGTCAGAAGAGTTCCTGGCTGATCCTCTGGGCTTGTGGCCCCCTCCTACTCCACTCTCCAAGGCAGGCTGGGGCCACGTGGCCCTGCCCCGCCCTTACTGGCTCCAGTTTCTGAATCAGTTGCAGTGGCCTGCTTTCCCCGCCCTTCCCATCAGTCGGGAAGCCTTGACTGTGGGCTGGGGGAAGCCACAGCC
This sequence comes from Muntiacus reevesi, assembly GCF_963930625.1. Lineage (NCBI taxonomy): Eukaryota > Metazoa > Chordata > Mammalia > Artiodactyla > Cervidae > Muntiacus > Muntiacus reevesi. Next base: position 215,268,834 of record NC_089250.1, on the reverse strand, counting down.
TTTCACACCTGGCACCCATTGCCCCCTGCCCTTGGTACCTGTTCCAAGCCCTGGAGCCCCTTAAAGCTGCCAGCGAAGCCCTAGGAGACTGTATCTTGGTACTTGAACAGGTAAGAAAGTGGTTGATTTTCTCTCACGTGGTTTTCTTTGCCTGACTTGTCCAAAACCCAACTTAGCTGCTTCCTTCACAGATCACAGCAAGAGGGATTTGAGCTAGACTTGAAAAACAGTCCCAGCAAGAAGCTCTGAATTACGTCTTAGAAAAATGGTGTGAATTCTCTGCTCTGTGTTTCTTTTTTAAACCTTTGCTTTCATCAGCTTTGCAGGAAAAAAGCAGATCCAAATAGCTATAAAGCAAGTCACTTCTCTCTGCATTCCCTTCTGAGTTTTGTAAATCAACAAACCCACATTCTTAAATGGTTGTCATGGGTTACTGAGGGCTCTTCCACCGGATATTGCTTTGGTTTTTAGACCTTAATGTATTACTGTGTGCATGAATTATGTACATGAATTACCTTATCAGAAATTGACTTAAAATTCTCTATAAAGGAAAGGAAGAAAATAAAATGGCATAAGTTAGCCTTCTTCTTTCAGATGGTTTTGTTGCAACAGTATTCTGAAATTAAAATGGAATGTTCTGCTTTTGCACTTTGCATTGAAACCAACTAACTGATTTTTAAGTCCGTGTGGTATCCACCAGGATAAGCATCCTTTGTCCCTTAGTTGTGAAGTTTAGATTGCTTCCAGGTGTTTCGTGATTAATAATTCGACTTTTATGGACAACTCTGTGGAAATAATTTCTTTTAGATTTTTTTTTTCTTTTAATCTCTCCTTGGATTTTATTCTCCATCCAGAATAAATACTTGGGATAAAGGGCAAGAACATTTTTGTAGCTCAGATCATGTTACACATGGAGTCAGCTCATTCATAAGATTTTCAGGACCCTGAGGCATGAGGGAGTGGGTGGGGAACTTGTTTTCTCTAAATTTTTCAGGAAGTGGGCTGGAGGCAGTTTAGTACAGTGGTTAAGACTTGGCCTGTGAAGGCAGGAGAGCCTGGGCTTATATGCATAGCTGCCTGACCTTGAACCCTCACCTAATAAATTCAATTAGTTCACATGTAAAATACAGACTTTAAAACTCCTTAGCGGTATAGGAAAGGTAGAGATAGTATTTGTAAAACAACGTTGGTGTGTAATAAGCACCCTGGAAGGCTCTTTCAAACCCGGGGCTTTCTCTGGGCCGTTTAGAAGCTGCGCAGAACTGAGACAGTCATCGCAAGGGCATCTTTTTGACCTCTTCCCCCCTTCTAATTCAGCCTCCTGTTAGAGATGTTTTTTGTTTAACTTTGCCCCAATCCAGCTAAGGCTGGTGAACTGGGCACTGGTCACCCAGACTCTCGGCCACCAGCCATCAGCTCTGATGCCACCAGTCCCATCTCTTAGCCACCTTCCTCAAAGGGCAGGTTTCAGGGATCACTGGACAGGGTGGAGGGTTCCCCCATGGCCTGTGGACCCACCTGTTGTCCTCCATGCTGGTAGGCCACTGGGAGGCCACATCAAGGCACAGAGAAATACTCCCAGGCTGGGTTCTAATCCTAGCCATACCAATTCCCAGTCAATGGACTCCTCTGAGCGTCAGTTTCCTCCTCTGTAAAATGGGAATATTAATACCTGGGCTATAGAATTACATGAAATTATAGAGCTCAAGCGGCTGGCACTTAGGAGCCCATTACCGTGGAAGGTCAAGACTATGTTCCAGAGCCCTTGGGAAGGTACCAGAATTAGCCATAAAAGATAGGCAGAAGACTCACGTTCATCGTCAGTCAGCAAACACTCATCATTCATGGTGCTGGATGCTCTGGAGAGGTGTATAACACAGGCTGCCTGCTCTTGGCACAGGTGTACAGCTCATCCCAAGGGACAGAGGAGACAGCAGCTGCCTTGGCACTCCCAGATACCCCGCTTGAAAGGGAAGAATAATCTGTGAGGCAAAGATGGGGAGGAAGGACAAGATAAGCTGGCGTGGGGGAGCCTGGATTGCAAGTCGGGGCCCGGGGCTCTGGGGCTCTGGTCCAGCTCTGCCATCCTCAGAGCCAGGGTCTTTTCTCCAGCTTCCGGTGAGAGTTAAGAGCACTCAGGTTTCTTCCACCTCCTTCCTTCTGGGGGTCTGCAAAGTGTCTCTGGAGGCCACGTGTCCCCATCCCCCACCCCTCCAACCCTGTTTGTTCATGGTAGCTGTCCAGGAACCAGCCTTGGTCTTGGGAGGAAGAGGCATCCTGTCTGAAGTGGACAGTCTGACCCCGTGACCCAGAGAGGGTGCACAGCAGTCTGAGGATGGCGGCCTCTAAGTCTGTGAGAATCCTGGAGCTTCTGGGCTCTGACTGCCCTGCACACTTCTGTCTGACAGCCCTGTCCCACACTGGGGACAGTATGCCCCGGGACGGGGTTGCGGTCATCCTGGGAATGTACTCCTGAGCTTCCAGCAGCGCCAAGAGAGTTCTGTCTGTGCATCTCAGCAAGGAAAGCTCAATAGCCACGCCTGGAGAACCAGGCCAGGACTTCCCATTTGGGGCCTTCTTAAGTGGGTGAAGAGGAGGATGAGTGGGGATGTAGCTACAGTGAGCAAGATTGAGGTCAGGGCAATGAATCTAAAAGGCCAAAGAGATGTGGACTTGCTAGTGTGGACAGCTGTTCAGAAAGTTCAGGCCCTGCTGGTCAAGCTTGCCTCTTGTCTCTCATAGCATGAGAATGCCCACGTTCTGGCTCAGGACTCTCTCGCCACATCCAAGCTTTATCACCCACAGACTTCCTCAATCTTCCCTTCAAGGAAGGGAATTTGGAGCATGCTATGACATGGATGAACCTTGAGGATATTAAGCAAAATAAGCTAGACAAAGAAAGACAGATTCTGTATGATTGCACTTAGGGGAGGTAACTGCTGCTGCTGAGTCGCTTCAGGCGTGTCCGACTCTGCGCGACCCCATAGATGGGAGCCCACCAGGCTCCCCCATCCCTGGGATTCTCCAAGCAAGGACACTAGAGTGGGTTGCCATTTCCTTCTCCAGTGCAGGAAAGTGAAAAGTGAAAGTGAAGTTGCTCAGTCGTGTCCGACTCAGCAACCCCATGGACTGTAGCCTACCAGGCTCCTCCATTCATGGGATTTTCCAGGCAAGAGTACTGGAGCGGGGTGCCATTGCCTTCTCCGACAGGAGGTAACTAAGAGGAGTCAAATGTGTAGAAGCAATGAGTAGAACAGTGGTTGCCAGGAGCCGGGGGAAGGAGGGAATGGGGAAGTTATCGTTCAGTGGGTTTAGAGTTTCAGTTTTGGAAGATGAAAAACTTCTAAAGACAGATGGTGGTGATGGTTGCACAACAAAGTAAATGTACTTAATACCACTGACACGGACAGTTAGAAATGGTTGAGATTTGTTGTCTGTGTATATCACTACTGTTTAAAACTTGGTGTGGGGGGATGAGTAGTATATGCCTCATAGGGATTAAGAATTGAATGAGGCAAATGAATTGAATTATTATTAATGTCAGGTTCTGGACACATCCAAGACATTTTGCCTCACAGACTCAGCGCTGGAGAAGATTCGTGTGTCCCTGTGGGGAGCAGCTGTGCTGTTCTGCGTGAGATGTTCAGGATGAGGTTCAGGGGAGACTTCCTGAAGGAATGACTGAGGCCCTGCCCAGAGGGCTCCTAGCATTTGTGGGATGAGTAGGTTCCAGATATTGGAAAGTCCCCGGCAAAACAAACAAACAAACAAACAAAAAACCACTCTCACTAAGGGGCAGTTTGAATGGGAGATTTTAGATCCACCTGGAGAACTTGTGATCAGAGCTGTTTGAATGTGGAATGGGCTGTCTTATGGAGTAATGAGCTCCCCATTAGTAGAGGCATGCAAGGAGAGTTTGGGCAAGTTGCAAATGAGACTCTTGCATGAGGCAAGGGTAGGGCCAGAGGGTTTCCTAGGCTCTGTGCCTCTGTGATGTGATCCAGTCCAGGCCTGTGTAAAGATGGGACCCAAGTCAGAGGGAGGGGGCAGGCAGTGGGGGAGGCATGCTGCCAGCCTTCCCTTAAATAACAGTAATGATAGCTGCTGCCATTCTGGGTACAGACTGTGTTAAATGCTGAACCGGCTTGATCTGAGATCCTCACCACAACCCCAGATGGTGGGTGCTACTATCGTCTCCATTTTACAGCTGGGAACTGAGGCTCCATTCCCAGTTCCCAGGCTTAAGTCTCCAGCCCAAGGTCAGCCAGCAGGCCACGGAGCTGGAGTTAGAACCCAAGCAGCCTGGCGCCAGCCCTCTGCCTCTGCAAGCTGGCTGCCCCCTGCTCCCCTGCCCCACAGCAGTCCCTGGGAGCTGACACTCTCACAAGGCAGGGATTTAGCAGCTGCCCCGCTCCCTCCATCTGGTTTCTCTGCGGAGCCAGGCCCTACCTGCTTGGCTCCAGGGTTCAAGTTTAACCCTTGGCAGACAACCCTGGCCTGGATTGAGAGCCAGGCTCCTGGTCACTCAACATCCCCCTTCGCATTCTGGTAAACAGGACCCTGCTTGACAACTCTCTTCAAGGTTCCAAGTCTTTCCCATAGCTGTTGAGTGAGTTCATTCTGTCTTTTTTTTGCAACTGTGTTTTTTCCAATGCAGCTCTTAGGGTGCCAAGACATTGTCTGCATGATTCAATTTCTCCAAGTTCCCAGGCTTAGCACTCACAAGTCAATAGATGCCACCCCTAACAGTGGCAGTCCGATGGCCTCCTGTGTCCTCAGAGTTATAGAGGAAGCCCTGCCGGGGCGGCGGCCTTACAGAATGACTCAGTTCATGGGGCTGGCCTTGACACCTTATGGAGGTGCAGGCAGCTACAGTGTAAAGACACCTTGACTTCCCTGGGGCCCAGTGGTTAAATTTCCGCGCTCCTGCTGCAGACTGCAGGAGATCCCTGGTTGGGGAACTAAGATTTTACACGTGGCCAAAAAAATTTTTTTTAATGAAGATAAAGGCATCTCCATTGCCAGATGGGCACTATCTCACCCAATCCATACAGAGCCCAGGATTCTCCCATATTACAGATGAGGTGACTGAAGCTTGGAGAGGTGAATTCACCTGTTTGGAAGACAGGAGTCTTTCTCTCTCCTCTTGGGTGCCTTGGAGGCTTTACACTGGTAGCTGATCTGACAGCAGTAGGAATAGTGCCACTTGCTATTTGGCTGTGTTAACGCACCCTTAAGATTTCTCCCCCACTGCCTCCTGGCACCCTCACTGCCGCCCTGGGAGCGGGCCTGGGAAGTGCTGTTTCATGGATGAAGAAGGTGATCTGGGGCTTTCAGGGCCTCACAGAGGAGAGGGCACACCAGAGCAGGGAGGGTGGTGATCCTTCTGGCCCTCCTTGCTCTGCAGGCCCCTTCCCCACCCTGCACTGGTGTCAGGCTGTGTAGCCCTCCTGCTGGCCTCCTTGGAGGCTCTGTCCCATGCCCCAGTGAAGCGGGTTAGGCACAGAGGCCAGCAGACCAGCTGGCCCAGAATAGGCTGGGCTGGGGCCAGGTACTTTCCAGTGTCCTCCCGCAGCTGGGAAACCTTTCTTGGATGAGAGCTCTGTAGAAGGTGCCTCCCGGTCTTACTTGCCCTGGTCTGCCTCCCAGCCCAGAGAAGACTCCTTCCCTCCCTGTCCACGGAAATCAGAGAGGCAACATAATCAGCAATGGCACTCTGGAACCTGTGAGCCTATAGTGCATGACTGTTAACCCCAGAGAAAGAAACTGAGGCTGGTTTAGAATCTGGGCTTAAACCCTGGGCTATCTGCTGGCAAAACCCATAACACTGGATGAATCATTTTCATGGTATACTTTTTCAGTTTTCAGTACTAGTGATTTTTAAGGATGGTTTTAAATTTACAGAACCTTTGAGGTGAAAGTGTCGATAGCTCCATACAGTCACGCCGCCACAGATACACAGCGCCCCATGTCACTAACATGGGTTAGCAATGCGATAAGTTTGGTACAGTTGATGAATCAGTATTAACACATGATTATTATATTAACAGATCACTAAAGTTCACAGTCTCCATTAGGGTTCACTCTGGCGTTACACATTTACAGGTTTATTTGTCTTTGGCTCTGCTGGGTCTTCACTGCTGTGCGTGGGCTTTCTCTGACTGTGGCAGGCAGGGACTACTCCACAAGCTCGCTGAGCACGTGGGCTCAGAGGTTGCAGCGCATAGGCTTAGTAGCTCTGGGACATGTGGGATCTTCCTGGACCAGGGATCGGACCCATGTCTTCTGTATTGGCAGGTGGATTCCCAACCTGTGAACCACTAGGGAATTCCCTATATGGTGATTTAAAAAATATATATATATATTTATTTGGCTGTGCTGGATCTTAGTTGCAGCATGCAAACTCTTAGTTGTTGTACGTGGGATCTAGTTACCTGGCCAGGGATGGAACCTGGCCCCCTGCCTTGGGATCACAGAGCCACTGAACCACCAGGTAAGACCCACTTATATGGCGACTGACACTCCGTACAAATAAAAGCGATGTGTTCTTCAGCCCTTGTATCTAATAACTGGTACCAGTTTTACTGAGTAGAGGATGGTTCTTCATATAGCTGTACCTACTCAGGCAAATGCCCAGTTGGCCCAGGCCCTGTAGGAACAATTCCATAAGGGGTCTGGGAGTCCTTTCCCTCAAGGCGTGGTTCAGACCTCCTGCAAGAACTGTTCCCCAGGCCCTTTCAGACATGTGAACCTACACTAAAAAGACCCCTCAGAGGTCACCTTCCTTTATCACGAGACTTAGAGGAACGGTTGATGTCCTGGCTTCTGCCTCCAGCTCATCTTGCACAACAGTGCTCCCTAAGTGTGTTCACCAGGTTACTCCCCTGCTCACAACCTGTGCTGGCTCTGTGATGCCTGGCACACCGAGAGGTGTGTGGCGTTGAAGGCCTTCTGTAGTCTGGTGTTGTCCTGCCTGTCCAGCGTGGACTCCCGTGATACCCTGATGCTGCTCCTCAGCTCTGGACAAAGGACCTTCTCTGCTGTCCTCAGCACTTGCCCTGTAGCCTCATCTCCATTCCTTGCTCACTTTATCCCCACTTCTCCCTCCTCAGTAATGTCTCTTGTCCCCGTTTTCCACCCTTCATCCTCTGGCTTAAGACTCCTTCTCTCTGCCATGAAGCCTACTTGGACCACCTTGGCTGAATTTGATCCATCCTTTTTCAAGCTCTTATTACATTTACCGTCCACACCATACAGACTAGCCTTGAATCATTCTGTATATGTTCTCTGGGCCTGCCTCCCAAGATCACCAACTAGCCTGTGATTTCCATAAGAGCAAAGAACTGAATCCCCAACATAGGCTGAAATCAGCCTACGGTGGTTCTGGGCTTATAGTGCCTTGCTAACTAGCCATTAACAGCAAGACACTGCATATGGAAATAGTCTGTAATTCTCAGGTAAGGCAGCAAATGCTCAATAGGGCTCTTAGTGTTACCATATTCCACTGATTCTAAAACACACCTTTCTCCCACTCCCTGCATTTTAACACCTCCTCTGAAATCAGGATCAATGGCAAATCACAATTTAACTGACAGGTTTTTTTTCTTTCTCAGTGCCACATATAATTTTGGTGCATTTTATAATCAGTTGTGCGTTAGACTTAAGGAGATGAGATGTTAATGGTTGATATGAGAATGTGTTTCTGGAATGGACCTGCTGATAAAGTTTCTGGGAGAAATGAGGGGATTCTAGGAAAGATGAAGGGAAACTGGGTGAAGAGAGGATGCTGAGGGAGATGACAGATGCTGGGAGAATTGGGGGATACTAGAACAGGATGGGAGGGTACACTATTGAGCCCAGAAGCTTCCCAAATCACTCTGAGTTGATTCAGGTATTCCTTCTTTTCATGTTCCTATCCTCTGTGCAAATGCTACTTCAGAGGCTGATTCCCAGAGGCAACCTCTGGGTCCCTCTCTGAAGTTGCAGGGTGCCCAGGTTACCCCTCCAGCTTCAGATTCTTTGGGGCTTCATCTCATATGCTGGACCTCCCTTAGCTTCACAGTCACATTCTAGCTGCATAAAGCTGTTGGGTGGAAGAATGTGTGGTCTTTTGCCTTCAGACTGCCCTCTAATGTGGAGTTAGCAGCAAGGGCTTTGGGGTGAGACATATTCAGATTTAATACTTGCTGTCCCATTTGCTAGCTGTGTGATTTTTGGCAGCTTGTAAAACTTTCTGAGCTTTGGTTTCCTCATCTTCAAAGTGAGAGTGAGAGAATTCCCTGGATGTCCAGTGGTTAGGACTCTGCACTCTCCCTGCGGAGGGTGCAGGTTCAGTCCCTGGTCAGGGAGCTAAGATCCTGCAAGTCACAAGGCACAGCCAAAAAAAAAAAAGAGAGTGAGAATATCTAACTCTGGTATTGATGTGCATGTGCAGTGGTGGAAAGGAGATTAAATGATATAAAGTGATTCACATTAGCTTTTATTATGCTGCTGCTGATTATCATTGTCTTTTAGTCTTTTTATTCAAGCTGAGGTAGCCCCTTCAGCCCCTGAGGTAGCTTCTTCTCATGGACACTGCCTACATTATCAACCCAGATTTTATGGGCCCCAAATACCCCTGAAGCAGAGGGAGCACCCTCTCCCTGGCAATCTCCAGTGCTGACTGGGAGCTCTGACTCTTTATCCCTCTTTCTGTTAGTTTCCTGAGTACCTGGCTGTTGCCTGCTGATTACCAGAGCTCTAGTTTCATTAAAAAAATAAAGAAAAAGGCCATGTAAGGTTATAGATAAAACCAGCATAAGGAAAAAGAAGTGTAAGTGAGGCTCCTTTTCAATGAGATGTAAGCTTTGATAATTTTTCAAGGAAACTACAAAAAGACCCAGAAATTCAGGATACAAAACAATCAGAACATTTTTTAATGCATAGCTGAGCTGCATGGACAGCCCCTGGGCAAGACAGTAAAGGAAGCTGGGAGGGAGCAAGGGCCTTCCCAGAGGGCCCTTCACTGGTCTGGATAACCCAAGGAAGCTGACTGGAATAACCATAGAGACTAGGGCCAAAGTTTTTAGCCTACATGAAGCACAGAGGTAGAAATAAGAGCCCCACATACAGCTGAGACTCTCCAGGATTTAAACCTCTTTTAAGTGAAGTAAGGCCAGAAAAAATTCAACGACTAAGGCAGAGGAGGAAGCTTTTCTAACCTGGACTGGGTCGGGTTGGAGAAGAGGAAGGCCTCCTCTTAGAAATGTATAATCATACATCTGCCCTCTTTTGGATTTGAGATTAAATTTACACTACTCATGTGATCCTAGAGTCTGGAGGCCAGGAAGTGATCATAAAAACTACTCCCGGCTGGAAAATTCATAGAGAAAGAAAGTAGAATGCTGGTGGCCAGGATGTGGCCTGTGCGGAGGAGGCGGGAGGAAAGGGAACTGTTGAATGGATATAGAGTTTCTGTTTTGCAACATGAAGAGTCCTGGAGATTGTACAACAACATGAAAATATTTAGCACTCTTGAACTGTATGCTAAATTTTATGTTATGTATATTTTACCACAATTAAAAAAACTGAAAAAAAAAAGATTTGGAGGGATTTCCCTTAAGGATTTTATTATTGAGTGAGAAAAGTAAGAAATGGAGATGGGTGTTAATATGATCCCCTTTTGGCAAAGTGACTCCAAATAAAGCCAAACTTGACCCCAAACCCCACACTTGTATTTGCCTATGTATTTCTGTATAAACATACAGGAGCATGAAGAAGGTAGTGAAGGCTTCCCATCAGGGTTGCTTATATAGGGCTGCAGATGAAGAAAGAAAAGGAAAAGAAAAAGGAAGATTTTGGTGCAACTGAAAATATCTACAATACCTCATCTTCACTCTGTCTGCTCTGATCCTGTTTATGAAAGAGGATATCTGATTGTGCGTGCTCACCTCCATGGGATAAAAATCAGACTGCTGACTTACCGATATGCCCTCTGTGGCAATGGAGAAGAAAGCATATTATATGGATCTGGTGATCTTATTTTATTTACACAAATAAGCAAATGCCCTTTCTATGTGTATACACACCCTCATGTATTGGTGTGAGCATGGAAAAGATGTGGAAAGACAGGTGTCGGCAACTGACGCAAAGCCAGACACTGATGTAAAAGCAAGGGACATAAAGCCGGAACGTGACGGAAAGCCAGTGCACCTGATGGAAAGGCAGGGCAAGTGATGGAAAGGCGGGGAACATGAGGGAAAGCCAGGGCACGTGACAGAAAGCCAGGAACGTGACAGAAAGCCAGTGCACCCGATGGAAAGGCAGGTCACGTGACGGAAAGGCAGGGAACATGAGGGAAAGCCGGGAACGTGACGGAAAGCTGGGAACGTGACGGAAAGGCAGGGATGTGACGTGAAGCCGGACACGTGATGTGAACCCAGGGAACGTGACGGACAGCCTCTGCACCTGATGGAAAGCCAGGGGACGTGACGTGAAGCTGGGCACGTGATGTAAATTCAGGGTACACGGGGAAAAGCCGAGCTCCCGACATAAAGCTGGGCACTTGACGTCAAGTTGGACACATCACACGCCCCAGACGTTTTGTGGCTTTCGGTTTTGTAAGCTGAAGTCTAACGCCAAAGTCACGTTCACTCTGAAGGTTCGTGCTGGCTCCTGCCTTACCTCTGCCTGGGCTCGAGGCTGGCTTGGGTTTGAGGCGCGCTGAAGGAAAGCTGGGGGAGGGGAGTGGGGTTTGTGGTGGAACCCGAGGGTGCCCACCACTGTACCGTGGAGAGAGGGACCCGCCTGCCAGTCTGTGGGCCCCTTTACCGGAAATAGCCGTTTCTGGAAGATCTTGAAGAACCGCCCTTTCCTCGAGCAGTTTCTCGTCTGTTAGGCGGGTTTTAAAGCCCCGCCCCTCCCAGCCTCGTGTCCTCCACGCCTCCTTCCCGCCCGGCCGCCTGCTCTGTGATCTGGCCTCCCCACCAGCTGGGCTTGCAGCTTTTTGTCTTCGTGTGCCAGTCCCCGGCATGGCACGTGGGAGAGGCTCGGGTCAGGAACGAATGTAGAGCAGAATTTAACTCTGACCCCTCTAAGGGGTTCTTATACAGGGAGCGTGGGCAAGAGTAGGGGTTGTGGTGGAACCAGGAGGATCCTGGGTCAGACTGATGTGTATGATGACGGCGGGGTGGGGGAAGTTTGGCGACTGACTCCTCCTGGCCCCAGACCGCTCGGTTCCAAGTGGCTTGGGAACCGGGGACTGCCTCTGATTCTACCTTAGCTGCAATACTGATGTCTGTTAGAAAGAGACCAGGCCTCCCTTGCAGATCTCTCTGCGTTAATTAATTAACATGGTGATTGAATTCTCCTCATGGTAGGCACTGAGCTAGGAATTCGGTGGGGCTTATGTTCCAGAGGGGTGGGAGATTCAAAATTACTAGTGCATAGTTGTTTAATTACAGCTATGATAGCTATTATGAAACACAGGCCCCGTTGCCCTTGGAAGGTGTAACAAAGCAAGTTTGATGATGAGCCAGAACAGAGCCTATGCGCCAGGGACTGTGTTCCTGCCAATGGTCTTATTACAGCAGGGCTTGAACCCAAACTCAACAAGCGTGAGGCAAAAGACATAGCAGGGACTTCTGCAAACATCCCCATTTCCCTTCCACCACTCCTTCCCGACTCAGTTCAAACAGGAGTTTCTCAAGCTCCATTTTTCAGATGGGTGAAGTGAGGCCTATAGAAAGGAACTGATTTGCTCTCTAGGTCCCAAATTAGTAAGGAGAAGCCAAAGACAGGCTCCCTGGCACCATGCTCAGCCTGCCTGAGTCCCCACAGTCCATCCTCTGTGATGAGCCAAAAAATGAAAAACAAAGCTGCTCTGTTCACCCAGATTTCTGTTTTCTCCATTGTTCTCCACTAGGGACATTCCTGAATTGGTAAAGAAGGGACTGGCTCAGCCTCTCCTGGCAGTTGATCGGCTGTGCTGTGCCTAACCAGAATTGAAAAGTCAGGAGACAGAGTTAGAAGAAGGTTGAGACTTTGAGGACCTCCCGCCTGGCTCAGGACCCTGTGATCAGGTCAAAGGAAGAGGGGCACTGCGGGGTTGGGGTGTGTGTGCTGGGGGGTGGGAATGGAAGGAATACAGAGGGACAGCTCCCTTGGAAAGGGAGCAGCTGGAGCAAACTGGATCTTCTGTGGGTCCAGGTCAGCATGCGAAAGTGTCTGGGAGGGTGTGGGTGAAGGGAAGGGGAAATGGGAGGAAAGAGAGTTAGGCTGGCAGGGGGTGGGGGAAGGGCTTTATGCACAGGGAACAGCAAGTGCAAAGGCATTGAGGCCAACCATCATGTGAGGGAAGGGGTGGGCTCCAGGGATGAGAGTCTGACCCCTTGGTGATCCTGGCTCCATGGAGCAAAGAAAGGATCATGAGAGTCTTGTCCTGTGAGAGGAGACAGTTGTCTTTTCTCTGCCTTAGGCTGAGAAAAGCAGAGAACCCTCCTTTTTCTCCAAAAATGCACATGTCCACTTACGTGTAATATTTTTTTAGTTGTTTTTGCTTTTTTAAATTGTGGTAAAAGATATATAACGTAGGACTTCCTTGGTGGCTCAGATGGTAAAGAATCTACCTGCAAGGCAGGAGACCTAGGTTTGACCCCTGAGTCAGGAAAGATCCCCTAGAGAAGGAAATGGCTTCTTACTCCAGTATTCTTATCTGGAAAAATCACGGACAGAGGACCTTGGTGGGCTATACAATCCATGGGGTCATAAAGAATCAGACATGACTGAGCGACTAACACACACACACACACACACACACACACACACACACACACACACACACACAACATAAAATTTACCATTTTTTAAAAGAGTGGTTTTAATGTGGATCATTTTTAGTTTTTATTGAATTTGTCATAGTATTGCCTCTGTTGTTTATGTTCTGGTTTTTGGCATGTAGGATTTTAGTATCCCCCCTCCCAATCCTGAATTGGAAGTCAAAGTCTTAACTGCTGGACTGCCAGGGCATCCCTAAAAACTACCATTTTAAACATTTTTAAGTGTGCAGCTCATTGATATTAAGCACATTTACAATGTTACATAACCATTATCACTATTTCCAGAACTTTTTCATTATCTCAAACAGAAACTCTGTACACATTAAACAACTCTTCCTTTCTCCATCTCTCCATCCCCTGGTAACCTCTGGTATACTTTCTAGCTCTAGATTTTGCCTATTCTAGGTCTCTCAATATATATACAGTTTTTAAAGAATAGTAAAATTGACATGCAATAAACTGCACAAAAGTGCACAACTTGCTAACTTTTGATTAAGCACTTCTTGTTGTTTGGTCACTGAGTTGTGTCCAACTCTTTGCAACCCCATGGACTGCAGCATGCCATGCCCCCCGTCCTTCACTGTCTCCCAGAGTTTGCTCAAATTCATGTTCATTGAGTCAGCGGTGGTATCTAACCATTTCATTCTCTGCCTCTCTCTTCCCCTTTTGCCTGCAGTCTTTCCCAGCATTAGGATCTTTTCCAGTGAGTTGGCTTTTTGCACCAGGTGGCCAAAGTATTGGAGCTTAAGATTCAGCATCAGTCCTTCCAATGAATATACAGGGTTGATTTCCTTTAGGACTGACTGGCTTGATCTCCTTGCAGTCCAAGGGTCTCTCGAGTCTTCTTGCTTACTTCAGCAGCACATATACTAAAATTGGAACAATGCAGAGAAGATTAGCATGGCCCTTGTGCAAGGATGATATGCAAATTCATGAAGTGATCCATATTAAAAAAAAAAGTCTTCTTCAGCACCACAATTCAAAAGCATCAATTCTTTGGTGCTCAGCCTTCTTTATGGTCCAACTCCCACATCTGTACATGACTAATGAAAAAACCATAGCTTTGACTCTACAGACCTTTGTCAACAAAGTGATATCTATGCTTTTTAATATGCTGTCTAGGTTTGTCATAGCTTTCCTTCCAAGGAGCAAGCGTCCTTTAATTTCATGGCTGCAGTCACTGTCCGCAGTGATTTTGGAGCCCAAGAAAATAAAATCTGTCACTGTTTCCACTTTTTCCTATTCAATTTGCCCTGAATTGATGGGATTGGATTCCATGATCTGAGTTATTTGAATGTTGAGTTTTAAGCCAGCTTTTTCACTCTCCTCTCTCACCCTCATCATTAGTTCCTCTTCACTTTCTGCCATTAGAGTGGTATCATCTACATATCTGAGGTTGTTGATGTTTCTCCTGGCAATCTGTATAGCAGCTTATGATTCATCTAGCCCGGCATTTTGCATGATGTACTCTGCATATAAGTTAAATAAGCAGGGTGACAATATATAGCCTTGACGTACTCCTTTCCTAATTTTGAACAGTCAGTTGTTCCATGTCTGGGTTTAGCTGTTGCTTCTTGATCTGCATACAGGTTTCTCAGGAGACAGGTAGGGTGGTCTGGTATGTTCTCATCTCTTTCAGAATTTTCCACAGTTTATTGTGACTCACACAGTCAACGGCTTTAGCATAGTCAATGAAGCAGAAGTAGATGTTTTTCTGGAATCTCCTTACTTTCTCTGTGATCCAACTAATGTTGGCAATTTGATCTCTGGTTCCTGGTAGCTTGAAGGATTTTGAGCATAACCTTACTAGTTTGTGAAATGAGCGTATGGTAAGTTTGAATATTTTTTGGCATTGCCCTTCTTTGGGATTGGTATGAAAACTGACCTTTTCCAGTCCTGTGGCCATTGCTGAGTTCTCCAAATTTGCTGGCATGTTGAGTGCATCACTTTCACAGCATCATCTTTTAGGATTTGAAATAGCTCAGCTGGAATTCCATCACCTCCACTAGGTTTGTTTGTAGTGATGCTTCCTAAGGCCCACTTGACTTCACACTCCAGGATGTCTGACTCTAAGCGAGTGACCACACCATTCTGGCTATCCAGGTCATTAAGACTACTTTTGTGGAGCTCTTCTGTGTAGTCTTGCCACCTCTTCTTAATCTCTTCTGCTTCTGTTAGGTCCTTACTGTTTCTGTCCTTTATCATGCCTATCTTTGCATGAAATGTTCCCTGATATCCCCACTTTTCTTAAAGAGATCTCTAGTCCTTTGCATTCTACTGTTTTCCTCTATTTCTTTGCATTCTTCATTTAAGATGGCCTTCTTATCTCTCCTTGCTAGTCTCTGGATTTCTGCATTCAGTTGCATTTCCCTTTCTCCCTTGCTTTTCACTTCTCTTCTTTCCTCAGCTGTTTGTAAAGCCTCCTCAGACAACCATTTTGTCTTCTTGCATTTCTTTTTCTTTGAGATGGTTTTGGTCACTGCCTCCTGTACAGTGTTACAAACCTCTGTCCATAGTTCTTCAGGCACTCTGCCTACCAGATCTAATCCCTTGAATCTATCTGTCACCTCCACTGTATAATCATAAGGGATTAGATTTAGGTCATACCTGAATGGTCTAGGACTTCCCTGGTGGCTCAGACAGTAAAGAGTTCGTCTGCAATGCAGGAGGCCATGTTCGATCCCTGGGTCAGAAAGATTTCCTGGTGAAGGGAATGGCAACCCACTCCAGTATTCTTGACTAGAGAATTACATGGACAAAGGAGTCTGGCAGGCTACAGTTCATAGGGTCACAAAGAGTCAGACATAACTGAGCAACTTACACTTTCACTGAACAGCCTAATGGTTTTCCCTACTTCTTGATTATTCATGCAGTAAGCCAAATAATGCCTATACCAGTCACTGCCTAAATTTCCTTGTGTCCTTTTAAATTCCTCTCTCCCCAGAAAACTACTGTCTGCTTTCTGTTCCTGTAGATTAGTTTGTATTTTCTTGAGTTTTAAGTACATGAAATGACACAGTTCATACTCTTTCTTCTGGGTGGTTTGGTTTCTTTCAGCATAATTGTTTTGAGATTCATTCATTCATGCTGTTGGGTGCCTCAGTAATTCATTCTTCTCATAGCTGAGTAGTATTCCATTTTATGATCTACCATAATTGTTTATCTGTTCACCTGCTGATGGACATTGAGATTGTTTCTAGCTTTTGGTGCTCATAAATAGAAATTCAGTGGCTTTTTGTATGCAGATTGTGTCCTGCAGGCTTCCCTGGTGGCTTAGCTGGTAAAGAATCCTCCTGCAATGCTGGAGACCTGGGTTCGATCCCTGGGTTGGGAAGATGCCCTAGAGGAGGGAACAGCTACCCACTCCAGTATTCTGGCCTGGAGAATTCCATGGACTGAATATTCATGGGGTCATAAAGAGTCGGACACGACTGAGCAAGTTTCACTTTACTTCACTTGTGTCCTGCAACCTTGCTGAGCTCTTTTATTAGCTCATCTTGTTCCCAGTTTTAGGGACAGAGCATTCAGTCATTCATCATGTAAGTTTCTCATAGATGCCCTTTTGCAGCTTGAGAAAATTCCCTTCTCTTCATAGTTTGCTGAGAGAGTCATTGGGAGTGGGATGCTGGATTTTGTCAGAGGGACAAAATCTACTGCATCTGCTGAGGTAATCATCAGTTTTTCTTTGTTAGTTTGCTAATGGTGGTGGGGGCGGAATTCACAATGCTTGATTTTCAAATGTGAAACCAACCCTTCATTCCTGGTACTGCCTGTGAGATTAGAATAGGGCATGGGAATTCAGGTGCCTCTGGAGAATCAGGGGCCTTGTCCCTCAAGGAGACCAGGTTCTATGCCCAGTCATGGGAGAGGGAGGGAGGGGGCAAAGGGCAAGGGCGGGGAGAACCCGAACGTCAGACTGCACCTACCACCGCAGGGGAGCCGCCCCAGGAGAGCCAGGGCCCAGTCAGGGGCGCAGTGCCATCGGCAGCTTCCTACTGGATGTGTGTGCGCACGGCTTGGGCGATCCCTGCTAGCAGCCTCTCTGCCGGATCTCCCGCACCGCACTTGCCTCTCTGGGAACTCTTGGCCTCTGTAAAACGGAGCTGGTGGCGGCTGGGCACCCGGGCACAGGGACCAGGCCCAGGAGGCCAGTCTGCATTCCTGAGTGCCGTGGAAACGACCTAGCAAGCTGCGAGCTCCTTGGCAGTTCCCATCTCCATGAAATGAAGGTATGGTACTTCCTCCCAGGGCTGCTGTCTTCAGTGAGCCCATGGTGACAGACCACTTAAATAAATCAGATAAAAGTGGCCAGTGGATGATGTTCCAGGCCAGTGGATGATGTTCCAAGCCAGTGTCCCGCACTCACCAGGTGTGTCCTGCCGCCAGTGGCTGACTCTCTCATCCTTAGTTTCCTCACTTAGAAAATGGAGATAACAGTTTTACGAGATGAATTGTACTGATGACAATTCAGTGTCATCAGGCAAATAGATGAGTGAGCACCCGGCACAGTTCCTGGCACGTGGGAAGTGCTGGATGACGTGCAGGCGTCTCAGGTGCTGGGGTGGCTGCAATGGAGACTGTCCTGGAGCTGGAGAAGCCACAGAGGCAGCCAGGGGCAGGAGCGTGACCTGGCCTGGGTTAAGTGTGCAGTGCTGTGCACTTGAGTGATACTGTGCCATGGAGTGGCGCTCTCAGCATCGCTGCCAGACTGGCATGATCCTGGTGCACCACCCAAGTGCCAGCAGAAAGGGCGATGCTCAGAGCTAGAGCTCGAATTGGAATCCAGATTCCCTTGGTCGTTTGGGAGGTTTGTGCCCATCTAAAAGGTAAAGGATCTCCCCAGGGTGGTGCTAACTCTGGTCCCACATTGAGGGAACTGGGAGAGAAGAAAGGAATCAAGTAGCCAAGGAAGTTCTGGTGGATTCTCTCCTTCCGCATCTTGGCCTTGGGCTGGGTTTTTCCTTCAGCTTCTTAGGCTGAGTGTTTAGCTGACCTATTTCTACTTCTCTGTTGGCATTTCAGCATCTGACCCAAATGCCCTGCTCACGCAGATGTTGTTCATCAGATGTTACCGTCTTCTTGGTACATTAGGCTCTGGGGACACAGTGATGAGGTCAGAACAAGGCTCATCCTTATGATTACAAGATAACACCTATGTGAACACAGTTAAAATGATGGCAGAGACCAGTGCCTGCAGAAGTGCCACAGACAGTGTGACAGGGAATGACCTGGGCTGGTCAGAGAAGGCTTCTCTGTACCTGTGATGTTTCAGTTGACAAGAAGGAGTCAGCTGGGCAAGATTCTGGGGCGGGGCATTCTAGGCAGAGGGAACAAAGTCCTTAAGGAGGAGTCAGTCTGATGAGTAACTGGCGGTCAGTATGTGGACAGTGGGTGGAGCTAGGGGAGGGGTCACCGTGCAGTGTGCGGGGAATTCCGGGGGGCGGGGTGGGGGGAGCAGGAGGACTTACTCTAAGTACAGATTCCAGGATTCTTCTGAAAATGAAAAAAAGTTCTTGTATTTTTTTCTTATCTTTTGTCTTTTGTGATTTAGAGGGTCTCTTGTTTGGAAAAATATTTGAGAGTCTCTCAGAACTGAAAGTATTGTCGCCCACCAGGTTGCCTTTAGCCACTATTATTTCTACTCCTGAACTGCCACTGACAGTAGATTGTGCTGTTCTCTAAGCCACCTTGCCAGAATTACTTGATGGGGTCATATCCCCTGGCAAGGGGTATGAAAGCCCAGCCTTCTTGCCCTAGGCTGGGAGGACTCTGATGTTATTTAAAAATGCTCTAGGCCTCCAAGACGTGCCCTTCCCTATCCTCTCCTCTTGCTCCTTCACCTGAAGGTTTCTCTGGAAAGTTTGCCCTCAAAAATTCATGTAAAACTGAACCCCTGTCTCAGGTTCTTCTTCTGGGGAAACCAAACTTAAGCCACCAGGGACCATGTGTTTTTTGGACTTGAAATTGAGGTTCTGGGATTAGAACCTTCCAGCTCTGAAAGTCTTTAGAACTGTGTGATTTACTCAATCACACAATAGGTGATTGGCAGAGCCCGGCCCAGGAAGGCATCAAGGGTGGGGGTGGGGCCTGTTGGTGAATGTGGTGCAGAGCCAAGGTCGCAGCTGTGGTTTACCAGTAGCTGTGCTTTCTGCCTTAATTGCTCCGGAGACTTTATGTCCAGAATTCCACCTGCTTCTTTCTATGTTAGAGTAATTCACCCTGAAGTATGAAAGATTGGCAGCTCAGAGACAATGCATTTTGAAAAGAAGATACTTGTAATAAATCTGTAGTTCAATGAACTTTTTGTCAGGGTGATGAATGAGTTCAGTCAGCTCAATCGTTCAGTCATGTCGGACTCTTTGCGACCCCATGGACTGCAGCATGCCAGGCTTCCCTGTCCATCACCGACTCCTGGAGTATACTCAAACTCATATCCATTGAGTTGCTGATGCCATCTAACCATCTCATCCTCTGTCATCCCCTTCTCCTCCTGCCTTCAGTCTTTCCCAGCATCAGGGTCTTTTCTAATGAGTCAGTTCTTTACATCAGGTGGCCAAAGTATTGGAGCTTCAGATTCAGCATCAATCCTTCCAATGAATATTCAAGACC
Source organism: Muntiacus reevesi (assembly GCF_963930625.1). Taxonomy (NCBI): domain Eukaryota; kingdom Metazoa; phylum Chordata; class Mammalia; order Artiodactyla; family Cervidae; genus Muntiacus; species Muntiacus reevesi. Next base: position 215,249,410 of record NC_089250.1, on the reverse strand, counting down.
GATTTTCTTTAGGATGAACTGGTTGGATCTCCTTGCAGTCCAAGGGACTCTCAAGAGTCTTCTCCAACACCACAGTTCAAAAGCATCAATTCTTCAGGGCTCAGCTTTTTTTAATAATCCAATTGTCACATCCATACATGACTACTGGAAAAACCATAGCTTTGACTAGATGGACTTTTGTTGGCAAAGAGATGTCTCTGGTTTTTAATATGCTGTCTAGATTGGTCATAACTTTTCTTCTTAGTGCAATTCTGTTGGGTTTGAGGTCATAAGTGAAAGTGAAAGTGTCCAACTCTTTGTGACCCCATGGTCTGTAGCCTATCAGGTTTCTCTGTCTATGGGATTTTCCAGGCAAGAATACTGGAGTGGGTTGCCATTTCCTTGTCCAGGAGATCTTCCTGACCCAGGGATTGAACCCGGGTCTCCCACATTGTAGGCAGACGCTTTACCAGGGAAGTCCATTTGAGGTCATATGTGTGTGTGTGTTAGTCACTCAGTCATGTCTGACTCTTTGCGACCCCATGGACTGTAGCCCACTAGGCTTCTCTGTCCATGGAATTCTCCAGGCAAGAGCAGTGGAGTGGATTGCCATTCCCTTCGCCATTTGAGGTCATAAGGGAGCCGTATATCAGGTAATTCCTGAGTTTTCCCAAGGATCAGCTTTCCCACCCCATTTCTGCTTCTCCTTACCCTCTTCTCCCCACAGTCAGACCACACATGTTGAGAAGCACTCCGTGCCTTCCTCAGGTCAATTGCAAGGCCTCTCAAAGGTTTGAGTCGATGGAGGGGAAGGTAACTCAGCTAAAGAAATAATTTGGCCAAAAGTGCATTTTGGAAAAGAACAGACTGGTGATTTGAGCTAAGCTCCCTGGCAAGTGATTGATTTCTCAGAAGCGTGGAGGGCTGTGTATGATGTAGTAAATTTCCATACCATTTTCTAAAGGGCTGGTGTCAATTGCTGACTGAGGCAGGCTTGTGATTTAGGTCTGGAGATGGCAGGTAAGACACTCCTGAGGAATGGCAGCCCCCCTGGCAGAGTTTCACTTTTCTGTCCAAGTGGCCTTGGGCAAGTCATTTACTTTTCCCCATACACAGTTTCCTTGTCCAAATAAGTAGAGCTAGAAAGTCCACAATCTTGGTCCTCAAAGTGTAGTCTGCAGACCAGGAGCATTTACACCTGGGAGCTTGTTAGAAATGCAGAGTCCTGGGAATTCCCTGCCAGTCCAGCAGTTAGGACTCTGCGCTTTCACTAGCAAGGGCCTGGATTCAACCCCTGGTTGGGAAAGTAAGATCCTGTAAGCTTCTTGGCATGCCCTCGCACCCCACGAAAAAAAAAAGAAGTACAGAGTCCTGGGAATTCCCTGGTTGTTCAGTGGTTAAGACTCCGTGGTTTCACTAGTCTGGGAGAACTTCTGGTTGGGAAACTATAATCCCGCAAGCCACACGGTATGGCCAGAAAAGAAAAAAAAAGAAATGCTGAGTCCTGGGTCTCACCCTAGACCTTATAAATCTGTATTTTAAGAAGATTCCCAGGTCATTTGTATACACATCTCAGTTTGAGGAGCCTTGCTCTGGAACAGACCACTCAAATGTGGTCCTTAAACTAACGTGTCAGCATCACCCGAGCTTGTTCGAAATGCCTCTTCGTGGGCCCCAGGCCTACTGAACGACACCTCAGGGTGGGGCCCAGGAGCCTGTGTTCTGACAGCCTCTCCAGGTGATTCTCAGGCACACTGACCAAAGGTAAGTGCCCTCCGTCAAGTCACATAGATTCTAGCAGAGGTTTGGCTGTTGTATGTGTGTGTGCTAAGTTGCTTCAGTCATGTGACTCTTTGTGACCCCATGGACTGCAATCAGCAGACTCCTCTGTCCATGGGATTCTCCAGGCAAGAACCCTGGAGTGGGCCGCCATGCCCCTCTCTGTAGCTGTTGTACACACAGGGCTTGCTCCCTGCTACTTTGTGGTTCTGGAAACACTCACATACCCGTACTCCATGGCATTTCTGGGGTGTCTTTAGCTTTGCTTTCCAAAGAGAAGACTGAAGTTTAAGGGAGGTTAAGTGAGTTGCCCAAGATCTTTCTATCTCACAATGTTTTTCGATAGTGTTATTGACACAAGATGTTTCTGGCAATGTGAGTTAGCTATTACACGGTAATAAAACTGCTCGTGAGTATTTAACGTTACCTGTTGATAAATGACAGAGGCTGTTTCTACTGGAGCATGGTGGTTTACAATGCTGTGTTCGTTTCTGCTGTACAGCGGAAGTGAATCAACTGTATGTAATACATATATCCCCTCCCTCTGAGGCCTCCCTCCCACAACCCCCAGCCCGCCACCAGGTAGGCGCTCTTGGAACATGAGCTGGAAAAGATTTTGTGGGTCTTGATCAAGTTTTCGGAGCTCGTGAACTGCAGCTCTTCTTTTCTTGTTTTGTATAGTAATACATTCACATGGTTTAAACATCATGGAATAAAGGACTGCTGCTGCTGCTGCTAAGTCGCTTCAGTTGTCTCCAACTCTCTGCAACCCCCTAGATGGCAGCCCACCAGGCTCCCCCGTCCCTGGGATTCTCCAGGCAAGAATACTGGAGTGGGTTGCCTTCTCCTTCTCCAAGGCATGAAAGTGAAAAGTGAAAGGGAAGTCGCTCAGTCGTGTCCGACTCACATGGACTGCAGCCTACCAGGCTCCTCTGGCCATGGGATTTTCTAGGCAAGAGTACTGGAGTGGGGTGCCATTGCCTTCTCCGTAATAAAGGACTATAGTCAAAGTTTTTCTGTCACTCTTGTTCCATAGCCATCCTATACCCTCCTCCCCTAGAGAACTGTTTTTAGTTTACTGGATTTAACCTAATTAATGCTGATTCTTTACAAAACTTTGGAATCTCCTGATATAAGGCTACCCTCACGACCCCCCAAATCTTTGCACTTGCATTTTCCCAATTCACTTTATCATCCTGACAAAAAGTCCATCAAATCTATTAACAAGCATCTTCTCTTAAGGATGCACCATCTTGAAGAGGTTCTGAGTTGCTGCTCTTGGATGCTTTTGTGTGTATTATTCTAATACAGCATTTTTTTTTTGCAAATACAAATGTACATAGATATTTATAAGTGTGTTATATATAGCATATATTAGCTGTGAAATAGCATCCGTATCTATGTCTATATAATGCTTTGTCACCTCTGCCAACACAATTTACAAAATAGAATACACGGTACTGTTCTGAGCCATGCTTGTTTCACTGAATATATTATGCAGTTCTGTTGTGTGATAGCAGTTGTTTCCATTCTGTTATCACAGACACTGCTATATATGTGGCATTTTGCCAGTGCTTATTCTATATGCAGGATGAATTCCCAGAAATGAGGTTGCTAGGTGTCTGTATTTGTAGTTCCAAGAGATACTGCCAACTTGCCCTCCTTAAGTTGGTGCCAGTTTGCACCTCAACCAGCTTTGGATAAGAAGTAACTGTTTTCTCACATCTTTGCCAGCTTGTTAAGTTGTTGTATCGCTGGATTTTTACCAATCTGATAGGTGAAAAGCAGTGACTCATTTGAGTCTTCATTAACCTAGAGTATGTTTACAGGCCATTTCTATTTCTTTTTCTGTGACTATTAATACTCTCTGCTTGTTTTAAAAATTGGATTGTTGCCTTTTTCTTTGTTGCTAGGAACTGATTATCTATTAGGGAAGGATGGCCTTTTGCCTTTGATAAAAGTTGTGTCCAACTTACTGTTTCTCTTTTATTGATGGTTTGTTGGTTCTGTTTACACATATTTTCATTTTTTGCAGTCAGATTTATCAGTCATTTCTTTTATGGTTTCTCAGTGTTGAATCATAGGTACAAAGGTCTTCCCTGCTTCAAGATAACCTGTTCTTTATTTTCTTCTATGATTTTACATTCAAATTTTGATCCATTTGGAATTTATTTTGATGTATGCTATGAGGTATAAATCAACTTTTTTTTTCAGATGTCTATCTCTTTTCTGATGAATTGAGAAGCTATTTTAATCATAAACTGTTTATCACAAGCTTATTTTCTCATATATATGTAAGTCTATTTCAGAACTTGCTACTCTATTCCATTGGTTTTTTGGCTATTCATGTTCGTTGATGTTCACACTATTTTGCTTGCCATGGTTTATAATATTTAAAAATATCTTTTAGTATATAGAAGGGCTGCTCCCCTTATTTTTATATCTCTTTCAGGCTGTTCTTGCTCATTTTTCTATTTGAACTTTAAAATCTGTTATATAATTACATTCCCATGTGTTGGTGTTTTTACTGGGTTTGCTTTAATAAAAACTGAAGTAAAGCACACATACAGAGAGGGGAACCGATTATAAGTATGCAGCGTGATGGACTGTCACCTAGTAAAGCGAGCCATGCTAGAGCAGCACCGGCGTGCAGAAGCCCCGCTCTGGCCGCCGAGCACAGAAGGTAGTTATCATCCTCATTTCTTTTGTCATGGATTGGTTTTGATGGATTAAAAAAAAAAAAAAACTTTACATAAATGGATTCTTCTGTATTTGGCTTCTTTTGCTCAATTTGTGAGTTTTTAAAATCTGTCCTCCTGCTGATGGACATTTAAGTTGTTTCCCAGTTTTTGGCTATCATGAATAACGCTGCCTTGAATATTGTAACATACTGCTTTTGGTGTCTATGCATGTATGTGTGTGTGTATATATACAATTCTGTTGGGTATTTTTTTATGAGAACTTGTGCATGGGATGTGCATGTGTTCAACTTCAGAAAATACTGCTGAACAGTTTTCCAAATAGATATGTAACCATTTACTCTCCTTCCAGTAGTGTCTGAGAATTCCAGTTATTTAGAGTTCCTGCAACACTTGATTTTGTTGGTTGTTTGGATTTTACTTACTCTGGTGGTAATTTAGTGTGGATTTAATTTTCACTTCTGAGACAACAGTGAGGTTGCATGTGTGCTCAGTTGCTTAGTCATGTTAAGCACTTTAAAATATGCGTTTGTCGGCCGTTTAAATATTTTGTTTCATAAAATACATTGGGATTGTTTTAAATGTATACATTAACTTTAGAAAATGGACATATTGATGATGTTGATTGTTCTTATCCAGGAACATGGTGTAACTTTCCGTTTGTTTAAATCTTCTGTGTCCTTTAGTATTATTTACAGTTTTTTAGTATGTATCTTGCACATTTTTTGATAAGTTTATTCCTAGATAGATATTTTTTATGGAGCCTTTTCTAACTGGCTATTGTTTGTAGTAGTTTCTTAGCTGATTCTTGTAGCCATTTTAGGCTTATAATTATTTCATCTATAATTAGAAATAATTTTATCTCCTTCCATCCAGTTCTTTTTTAGTTTTTTATTGAGATATAATTGACATATAACATTGTATTCATTTTAGGATACAAACATAATGATCTGCTATATGTATATCTATGAAGTGATTACCACAATAAGTTAGTTAACATCACAAGTGGTTATAATTTTTTCTATAACAAGAACTTTTAAAGATTTATTCTTTTAGCAACTTTCAGTTGCTTTTAGTACAGTATTATTAATTATAGTCACCATGCTGTCCATTGTATCCTCTCATCCAATTATTTTCTCTCTCATTTCTTTAGTGTATCTAGTTGCAGTGGCTAGTACCTCTTGTACAGTGATAGTACACACAGATGTATTATTTCTGTCTTTAGTTGGAGTGTGTCTGTTGTTTTCTAGTTAAGCAGAATGCTGGCTTATAACTGAGATTTATATACTTTATCATATTAAGGAATTATCCACTGAATCCTACTTAAGGATTTTTAATCAGGATAATGTGTTTTGGGGCAAGAGGAGAAGGGGACGACAGAAGATGAGATGGCTAGATGGCATCACTGACTTGATGGACATGAGTTCGAGTAAACTCTGGAAGTTGGTGATGGACAGGGAGGCCTGGCGTGCTGCGATTCATGGGGTCACAAAGAGTCGGACATGACTGAGCAACTGAACTGAACTGAACTGAATTGAATGTGTTTTTTTGTTAGATGCTTATTCAACATTTATGGATTTCCTGGGGTCTATCATTACGTTAAGTTCCTGAGAGCTCCTTGGTGGGTTAGTAGTTAGGATTCTGGGCTTTAACAGCCATGGCACAGATTCAGTCCCTGGTCGGGATGGCCCTGGGCCACAGCAGTGAGAGTGTCGAGTCCTAACCGTTGGACTTCCAGGGAATTCCCTCCTTTTGGTTTTTTCGTGTGCGTGCCACTGTACTGGAGGATCTTCTTTGAGTCAACAACTACTATGGACTCCTCTGGAGAGGATCTCTGGACATGTACAGAGTCAGGAATATGGTACGTATGGGCAGAAGTGTCCTTTTCTAAGGGCTTCCCTGGTGCTCAGACAGTACAGAGTCCGCCTGCAAGGTAAGGCGCCCTCTGTTTGATTCTCTTTTGGGAAGCCCAGCTCCAAACTCCTTCCTGGTGTAGTGGACAATAGAAGTTGGGGTTTGGTGAGTTCCCTAGTCCAGCGGTTAGGCCTCCATGGTTTCACTGCATGTGCACAGGTTTGATCCTGGCCGGGGACTAGGGTTGTGCAAGCTGCATAATGCCACCAAAAGAAAAAAGCAAAAGAGAAAACAGCAACTATGGTTTTGCGTCAAGTTGGGAAAAAATGCCTGATTCTGATCTTAGTCTTTTTCGGTTTAGCTCTGTAGTTGTTTGGTTAGCTTTCATCTCAAAATAAAACAAAACATTCCAAAACTCCCCCCCAAAAAATTAAACAACCTTAATCCTGTTCCACTCAGTTTTGTTTATATAGTGCTTTAGAGGATGTCCCAGTGGACCTTGGGACTCACTGCTCTAATGGTTTTTGAGAAGGGAAAAACGTTGAAGGAGCTCTGGATCTATAACAAACCTTTGGATTCTCAGTCCCTGGGGAATGCAGTGCCCAATCGAAAGAGGCGTCCACTTGGCAGTGCAGCCCGGTGGTTAAGATTTCCAGGCCAGTTTGTCTGGGCTCGGATCTTCCTCTATGTACTACTGTGTGACCTCAGACGAGTTACATCACACCTCTGGTCCTCAGTTTCTGCAGACGAAAAATAAAGATAATAGTGGTTCTATCTCTAGCCTTGTTGTATGGAATCAGTGAGTTCATGCCTGGCAAATTCCATAGCCATAAATATGGGGGAGCCAGAATGGGTATTGGAGCATTCAGTGGGGATTGGACCAGGTGGTCTTTACATTCAATGATCTTCCTGACTTTTGCTGACCCCAATCCTCATGCAGATATCTGCAGGTGTCCTTAGACAAGTGAAAAGTTCTCAGGGTCAGGGTCGTCTTCTCTCTTTTTTTTTTTTGGTATACTGTTTTATTAACATTTAAAACCAATGTTATGATTATTGAAATTATAATAGGCAGAGCTTTTAATAAATGATTGTTGAAATAAAATTACAATAGGCAGAGCTTTTAATGGAGCAACGTATTGAACACTGCAGATTTCATAGACAAAACCCTGGAATTGGAAGTAAAACCCATCATTGAACAGAAGGCCTTGGTTGCTGACAGAATCTCCTACTTGAGACAAGCCTGAGGGAGTCGGTGATGAAGTCCAGGATCGGTAAACGCGAGCAGATATCACAGATTCCAACCCTTAGATGGTTTTCCCACACAGGGTCAGGGTCTTCTAAGATGAAGCAAAATAATGAAATAAAAAGTCCCATTTTCTAAGTGTCTGGGCTACAGAAAGCAAAGGAACCAAAGATTCTTAAAGGTTGGCATTTCAGATAATCAATCTGTGAGTTGCTGAAAAGTTGGGTTAAGGCACTTGGTCCCTAACCAGGCTTTTCTGCAGCCTTTAATTCTGACACTTGGTGCTCCCTGAGAAGTGGGTTGGTTCATTTTTGAATGGGGCATCCGCACAGTGGCTCTCCTGGGTAGTATTGCCTACAGTACCCAAATATTTGTGTTTGAGAGAGTGGAAGAGGCATTTTGCTGTGGGCAGAGGAAGCAGACGCAGATAGTGGTTGATTGTAAAAGGGAGAGCCACTGGGAGGGAGGGACCCCTTGGGCAATACCTGGCTTCTCTCCTTAAGTGTGGATTCTGAGCAGCAGGGTCTGGCTCTCCTTCAGGTATGCTGTCTAATATGGTGAAACAGAAATCAGGCTGAAGCCCTCATCCCCAATTTGCTGTTTCCAATGAGTTATTTGCAATTTTTAAAGCTGTAGTAAAATTACTTAAAAGGAACCGACTTTAAACATTGCTTGATGGTGTGTTAGTTTCCTGGGGCTCTGTAACAAAGTACCACAAATTTGGTGGCTTTAAGAGAAAAGAAGTGCGTTCTCTCATGGGTCTGGAAGCTGGAAACCCAGAATCAAGGTGTCCACGAGGCCATGATTTTCTTGACCTTTCACTGCCTCTTCCTGGCTCCTGGTGATTGGTTGCAGCCTGGTACCATGGCTTGTGGACCTATTTTTCTGATCTCTGATCACCATGTTGTCTTCCCGTTGGGTGTCTGTTTTCTCTTCTTATAAAGACATCAGTCCTTGGATGAGGGCCTTCTGTAACCTGATAGGGCCTCACTCTAATTTAACTAATTACAGCTGCAAAGACCCTATTTCCAAATAAGGTCACATTCTAAGATTCTGGTGGACATGAATTTTGGGGGGACAGTATTCCTCCCAGTTAAGATGGCTTTTGACAATTGTGCATACCCAGGTGACCACTGCCCCATTCAAGAACCAGGATATTTCCATCACTGTGAATTTGCTCATGCCCCTTTCTGTCCTGACTGTGTAGCTGCAGATTATTCTTGCATTCAAATAAATGGAATTATGTAGCGTGTGCTCTTTGGTGTCTGTCGTCTTTTACTGGCAGTGTTTTTGAGAGTCATCCATGTTGTCACATGGATCACTAGTTTGTTCCTTTTTCTTGCTGAGCAGTCTTCCACTGTGTGATTATACCAGATTTGTATATCCATTCTCCTGTTGATGAACATTTGAATTGTTTTCAACTTTTGGACTGCATATAATTCATGATATGAATATAGTAGCAATGCATATTCTTTTTTTGTTTTTGAGTACATGGGTCTTGATTTTTCTAGGTTGATATTAGGAGTAGAATTGCTGCTTCATACAGCAGGTATATAGCTCATTTTATTAGTATTGCCAGACAGTCTTCCAGAATGATTGTAGGCCCCCAAAGGTAGTGTGTCAGAGCTCCAGTTGCTCCATATTCTCATGATCTTGGTTACTTTCTTGGCAGTATTTTCTTTGGTGCATACAGAGGGTAGACCTCTGCTCAAGTTTCTATCCTTGAGCTGTAGAGCTCAAGGCCCTCCAGCTACTGATCTGCTTCTTTTTGGTCATGTTGCTCCAAGGAAGTTTTTGGGCACAAAGGTCTGCTGGAGTCCCTTTGTCAGCTGTCACTTTTTTCTGAGAATAACAGAAGTTTGAGCCCTCCACACTCTGTTCTTCCACTCTTGAGTCTCCTTGCTCATTGGAGGTCAGAGTTTGAAGGTTGGAGGTTGGAGTCCTTCAGAAGGACATCAGCAGCTTTCAGGAGCTGTTCAGAATGTTCAAGGGTCCCATGTGACTAGTTCCACACTGGATTTCTTTCTTTCTTTCACAATCAAGTATTTTCCTCACAGATCTCTATTGATGGTGCTAAAGCAATAGCAATAAAGGGAATAATTCAGGAATAAAAGAAAAAGCTTCAGTTTTCCAAGACATGTCTTTGCTGCCTTTTCTAATAGTGAATAATAATTATTATAGTAAATACTGAGCTCCTGCATACCATCCCATGTTCTAAGTTTTCTATATATGGAAACTTGGTAAATACTCCCATAACCCTTTGAGGTCAGAGTTTTGTCTCAAGGCCATTCTACAGATGAGGAGTCTGAGGGAAGACAAGAATGCTCACGTTGCCCAAGGCAAGATGGAGCCAGAATTTGAACACAAGGTTCTAGCTTCGGAGTCAGTATCTTACCTGCACATTTTTTTCCTTAGGGTCATTCACATTTTGGAAACCTAGACACATTTATTTAAAAGGGAATCATTATCACTACCACGAATGGGAGATCCATATCATTTGCCATAATAGATGATAACTATGAAAACAAATACTCTGATAATGGTATTATTCTAACTTATTCCTGTTATTCCTCACCCACAACACCATTTTTTTAAAATGGTTTGTGCTTTTGAGTTAAATATAAGAAAATTTTGCCCAGTTCAAAGTCACAAATATTTTCTCCTAGAATTTATTTAGTTTTAGGTTTTACAATTACATCTATGATCCATTTCAAGTTATTGTATGCATAGTGTGAGGTAAGGGCTATGCTTCTTTTATTTTTTTTTAGGGTTATGCTTAATTTTTTTAAAAAATAAGGATTTCCGGGACTTCCTCGGTGGTCCAGTGGCTAAGACTCTGTGTTCCCAATGCTTGGGGGCCTGAGGGTGGTCCCTGGGCAGGAAACCAGATCCCATATACCACAACTCAGAGTTTGTATGCTGCAATGAAGACCCGACACAGCCAAATAAATGAATATATATATTTTAAAATAAGAATCTCCAGTAATTTCTACAGCATTGGTTGAAAAGACTCCCTTTTCATGTCTTCTCTGAGTCTGGCTTTTCTCAGGGAGTGGGAGGATTAATTCTCACAGTTGCTACAAGGATAAAAAGGTGTAATCATTTTGCTACACAGGATGTAAGCTCATTGGCACATGGTCAGGACTCAATAAACAGCCGTTAGTTCTCAGATCATGCTAAGTGCCTTCCTGTTGTTTGGCATTTGGGTTGTTTATAGTTTTCCTTCTTGAAGTGTAAACAGCAATGCAGTGGATATTGCAAGTGTACTGCTTTTTTTTTTTTTTCCTTTAAAATTACTTTAGAGTATATTTACAGATCTTAATCCATTCTACAGTTAGTGTCAGAAGCATATACCCTACCAGAAGCCAGAAGCTACGCCTTGCTTTAGAATTAGCTCTGCTTCTAACCAGCGGGATCTCCTCGGGAGGGTTAAGAACTGAAATCATCGCTTTCTCTGACACCCCCCCACCAACACCTCACTGTACCACTTGGTGGTTTTTCATCTTCCTTTAGCTGAACACACTTTTCAATGATACTGTTTTCTATTCATTTATTTACCTGTTTGCCTTCCCCACTGGCCTGCATCTGTCTTACTGGAATCACAACTTACCAGTTGCCAGCACAGTGCCAGCACGTACTAGATCCTTGGTAGATGTTGACTGTAACAGCAGCATCAGTGCAACGTGACGCAGCGGCTGGGTCTGCGGACTTCTCTCCGTTTTCTGATAGCAGTGTTCTTTTAGCACTAGTGCTTTGGTTCCAAGGTTTTGCGTCATTTAGAAAGCTTTCTCTAAGTGTGGGTTGTGTGCCATTAGTTAATGCTGAATGGCGTAACAGGGTCCTTGTATCCTACATTAAATAACATTGAATTTCAGAGTGAGGACATTTCTTATCAGTTCTTTTTCAACTCTTCTTCTCTAGGACAGGATTTCTCAGTCTCAGAACCATTGATGTATGGGGGCTGAAAAATTCTTTGTTGCAGGGCGGCTGCCTTGTACACGGTAGAATGTTTACAGCATCCTGGCCTCCACCCATTACTAGGTACCAATAGCGCCCCCATTCCCACTTGTGACAACCAGAGTTATTTCTGCTGCTGCTGCTGCTGCTAAGTGACGTCAGTCGTGTCCGACTCTGTGCGACCGCATAGACGGCAGCCCACCAGGCTCCCGTCCCTGGGATTCTCCAGGCAACAATACGTGACATTGCCAAATGTCACCTCCAGGTTGAGGACTGCTCTGGGAGAAAGACTCATGCTGGTGCTATTGTGTTTCAAACACCTCTATAAGCCTTGCTAGGGAACTCTCTGGAGGTCCAGTGGTTAGGACTGATTTCACTGCTTAGAGCCCAGGTTCAGTACCTGGGGCTGGGAAACTGAGATCTCACAAGCCTCACGGCCAAAAACAAGCAACAGAAATCCTTGCTAATACTCCCTTTCCAAAAAAGAGAGCACTTCCCTAGCTCTGCAGGCAATGCTTTCTCACTTAAACTTACGTTATTTTACTTTCCTTGATGTTAGCTTCTCATTTTGGCGAGTGAGAACTGTTTTTCTCTCAACGTTAAGTGTTGTGGAGTTTTCTTTACAAATGAATTTAAGTAAAAAGTTGAATGAATATAGAGAAACATATCTCAAATATGTAGCCATGACCCAAATAGTGCTGCGCTAGATACCTGCTTCTAAGGACACGCTGAGTCATGCATCTTCCTGTTTCAGGGCTCCTGTCGGCAGGCAGGTTTTCATGTTTTGCTTCGCCTAAGACAATCTCCAGCTGGGGAGATGCCCTAGGGATCTGGTGTAGTGCCGAGCTTCCCAGATGTGCTGACACGGATTGTACACATGCAGCACCTGTCAGGAGTGTGCCGCCTGCTCCAAGCATTTGGTCTGTGGACCCAAGAGTGAGTCTCAGTTGATAAAATCATTCAGGTGGCTTTGGATCACAAGGGTAAAGGGCGTGCATGTCTGGTTGCCAGCCAGTCCCTTTCTGAGAAGCCGGTATTTGAAAACAAACCACACAAGGCTGGAGACTTTCTGATTTCATAGAGAGGTCAGATGTGGGAAGAAAGCACCATATGCCATATTGTGACATATCATATGTCATTTCAGACATCTTGGCAAAGCTGCCAATCTGCTACTGACTCTGCTTGCCTCATGGGAAAAGTCTTGATCAGATGGCAGTGTGAGTGAGAATATCACACTTAGCAACCCTTTCAAGGGTTATGAATTAATGAACCCATTAATTCATATTGAGTCTAGACATTAAGCATCAGTAGCTACCAACACCAGGGAAGAGTGGACCTGGCACCGCCTGTAGTTGTGACAAAGGATTTAAACTTGAGTCTGATCCAATCCCCAATGTGCAGAGGCACAGGACAGGGGAACGTGTTGAATTGCACCATGAATGCACAACCAGCAGAGCTAGACTGGGGACACTCTTGGACGTGTGTCCTGGGTTCTTTTTTTTTTTAATTTGTTTTTATTTATTTGGCTGTGCTGGGTCTTCACTGCTGCATGTGGGATCGAGTTCCCTGACCAGGAATTGAACCCAGGTACCCTGCCGTAGCAGCTTGGTGTCTTACCCAGTAGACCACCAGGGAGGCTCCTATCCTGGGTTCTTTAACAGATGAATTGTAAAGGGAAGAATGGGGTGGAGGGGAAATCCTGTGGGCTAAAAGAGGATTAAAAAATACATGAATTTTAAAAATGGGCAAATTAAAACCTTTACTGTCTAGGGAAGCACACTTGGTTGGTAAAACCAGAAAGAAACCCAAGAAATGTTTCTGTAATAATCAGGATGGTGGTTACTTTTTGGTAAGTGAGATGGGACTCATGGAGAGCCTTCTGGAGTGGCCTACAAGGTTCTATTCCTTGATTTCATGGTAGATACAAGATTTGATTATCTTATAATAATTCATTAAACTATATATTTGTTTTCTGTTACTTCTATATTTTATTTTAAAATAGTTTTTAAAAAGCAAGATGCAAGAGGGGGCATAGGAATACCTATGGCTACTTCATGTTGAGGTATGGCAGAAAGCAACACAATATCGAAAGGCAACTATCCTTCAATTAAAAATAAGTAAATTTAAAAAAATGCAGAGTGCAAAGGAATATGGGTAAAATGCCACCTTTGTGGGCAAAGAGAGGAAATATGAAAAATATGCTTGTTTTTTAAAAATGTAAGCAATGTAAGGATAACCAAAAACTAATGAAATTGTTTTATCAGGGAGGGAGAAATAAGGGGGGAGAAAGATAAAGCTTCCTGAATATGACTTTTATCATTTAGTTTTTACTTGGAAATGATATGTTTTATATAATTAAAACACAAAATTTTAAAAATCTTTAAAAATAAGAAACAGAAATGCTTGATTTTTTGACTGTACATTCCCATTATTTTGAGAATATAATCTAAGAAAGAACCACAAAAAAATCTTAAACTGCACAGACTTGTTTTATTGTTAAAACATCAGTGTTACTGTGTTGAAACAGTAGTAATAATATGTGAAAGGACAAAGAAAATAATTATCTTAAATGTGATTAAGAAACAAGATTTTCAGCACAAAAGAGATGCAAAAAATAATCTAAAGAATTTAAAAACTTTATGATTCTAGTGATTTATCTACAAAATAATGAATATTTTTGTTTCTAAAAAATATGAATTTCCTAGGTCTATCCACCTGAAAAGGCCTATAAACATTGAAACCCAGGAGTAAGGAGCACTGTAGTGTTCAGATTGTGGTTTCTAAGTACCATTCCCACTAAAATTCCATGGAAAAGCAGCTGATTTCTATCTAGTCTGAGGCAGAAAATGTACACAATAAGCCAGGAAACCCCCATCATGGCTGAAGGCAAGGAAGCTCCTGAAGACTCCTGGAGTCATGTGGATAGGACAGGACCCACTGCAAGGAGCTCCCACTCGCCAAATGATGAAATAATTTGAATGTTAAAAAGAATAACAACCACCCACTTTGGAAAATAGGTTGGCAATGTCTTATTGTTTAAATGTTAGGCTATCACCCAGCCACTCACTCCTAGGTATTTACCTAAGAAAAATAAAAACATATATCCACAGAAAGACCTGTATGCAAATGTACAATACAGCCTTATTTATACTTGCAAACACCTGGAACGATGGAAAACTACTCTGTAATAAAAGTAAGAGGCTACTGATAGACTTAGCAACACGGAAGGATCCCCGACCTGTTAGCTGAGTGAAAGAAGACAGGACAGAAATAGCAACATACTATATGATTCCATTTATATAATAATCTGGAAAAAATAAAACTTCAGGAACAGACATTAAATGATTGCCAGATGTGTAGGGTGGGGAAGAGGATTGACTGCTAAAGGATACAGGGGACTTTTTTGGGGTGATAGAAATGTTCTATAAATTGAATAATGTATTGGTGTGAGTAATTATTGAAATTCATCAAAGAGGGTGAACTTTAGTATATATTAGTTATAGTTCAGTGAACCTGACTTTGTTCAAGAGGTGGCAAGAATACACAGAAGATCTTCACGACCCAGATAACCACGATGGTGTGATCACTAACCTAGAGCCAGACATCCTGGAATGCAAAATCAAGTGGGCCATAGGAAGCATCACTACAAACAAACCTAGTGGGAGGAGATGGAATTCCAGTTGAGCTATTTCAAATCGTAAAAGAGGATGCTGTGAAAGTGCTGCACTCAATATGCCAGCAAATCTGGAAAACTCAGCAGTGGCCACAGGACTGGAAAAGGTCAGTTTTCATTCCAATCCCAAAGAAAGGCAATGCCAAAGAATACTCAAACTAACGTGCAATTGCTCTCATCTCACACTCTAGCAAAGTAATCCCCAAAATTCTCTAAGCCAGGCTTCAACAGTACATGAACCTTGAACTGTTAGATGTTCAAACTGGATTTAGAAAAGGCAGTGGAACCTGAGATCAAATTGCCAACATCCGTTGGATCATCAAAAAACAAGAGAGTTTCAGAAAAACATCTACTTCTGCTTTATTGACTATGCCAAAGCCTTTACTGTGTAGATCACAACAAACTGTGTAAAATTCTTCAAGAGATGGAGCTACCAGACCACCTTACCTGCCTCCAGAGAAATCTGTATGCAGGTCAAGAAACAACAGTTCGAACTGGATGTGGAACAACAGACTGGTTCCAAATCGGGAAAGGAGTACATCAAGGCTATATATTGTTACTCTGCTTATTTAACTTGTATGCAGAGTACATCATGAGAAATGCTGGGCTGGATGAAGCACAAGCTGGAATCAAGATTGCTGGGAGAAATATCAATAACCTCAGAAATACAGATGACACCACCTTTATGACAGAAAGTGAAGAGGAACTAAAGGGCCTCTTAATGAAAGTGAAAGAAGAGAGTGAAAAAACTGGCTTAAAACTCAACATTCAGAAAACTGATCATGGCATCTGGTCCCATCATTTCATGGCAAATAGATGGGGAAACAATGGAAACAGTGAGAGACTTTATTATTTTGGGCTCCAAGATCACAGCAGATGGTGACTGCAGCCGTGAAATTAAAAGATGCTTGCTCCTTGGAAGAAAAGCTATCACCAACCTAGACAGCATACTAAAAAGCAGAGACATTACTTTGCCAACATAGGTCCATCTAGTCAAAGCTATGGTTTTTCCAGTAGTCATATATGGATGTGAGAGCTGGACTATAAAGAAAGCTGAGCGCCGAAGACATTTGAACTGTGGCATTGGAGAAGACTCTTGAGAGTCCCTTGGACTCCAGGGAGATCCAGCCAGTCGCTCCTAAAGGAAATTAGTCCTGAATATTCATTGGAAGGAATGATGCTGAAGCTGAAACTCCAATACTCTGGCCACCTGATGTGAAGAACTGACTCATTGGAAAAGACCCTGAGGCCGGAAAGATTGAAGGTGGCAGGAGAAGGGGAGGACAGAGGATGAGATGGTTGGATGGCATCACCGACTTGATGGACATGAGTTTGAGTAAGCTCCGGGAGTTGGTGATGGACAGGGAAGCCTGGCCTGCTGCACTCCATGGGGTTGCAAAGAATTGGACATGACTGAGTGACTGAACTGACTGACTGAACCTGACTTTAATGGATTGAAATACAAAAATTTTAAAAATTAATGAACTCAAGGTGATAACTGAAAAATCATCATTAATTACCTTTGGAAGCTGTTAGGCAACTCATTCTGAAAGCTGGTAAGTAAAGAAAACGAATCATACTTTTCTTAAAGTGTTATAAATATTTATTTGTCAAAATATATATATTTTTAAAGTGGAGTAAGACAAGGCTGAATTTCAGGTAATGTTATGCCACAATCACAGGTCACATAAAAACAACAACAACAACAGCCAAAACCCCAATTGTCCTAGCAGTTTCAGAGGATTAGCTTCAATGCTAGAGTTCAGAGCTAACATAGAAAAGTAAAAAGGTTGCTTGCCTCTACATGTCATTTTAAAGGGAAAGGAGATATTGCAGGTAGACAGGGAGAAGGGTTTAACATCTAAGGAAAGCAAGATAAGAGAGATTCTACTGTATGGGAGAAAGGGGATGCCAGCAAAATCCCTACCTAGGGATGCTCAAAGGCTGAGAATATAAGGGTCAGAGTGAAAGGCTACAGGGACTGGTACCAGGAGAAAAGAAAAAAGTCAGCTTAGAAGAATTAAAAAGAAAACAAAGAGACTTCCCTGGTTGAGAATCTACCTGCCAATGCAGGGGACCCAGGTTCTTTCTCTGGTCTCGGAAGATTCCATGTGCTACCACAGAGCAGCTAAGCCCCTGACCCACAGCTCCTGAGCCTGTGCTCTGGAGCCCAGAAGCCACCACTGTTGAAGTCTGCACTCCAGAGCCCGAGCTCCACAAGAGAAGCCGCCGCAATGAGTAGCCCACACACCACAACGAAGAGGAGCCCCTGTTCGCCACAACTGGAGAAAACCCACATGGCAGTGAAGACCCGGGGCAGCCAAAATACATAAACAACAACAGATAAAAGCTTTTTTAAAAAAGAAAGAAAACATGGTTGGTCACAAACTCCTCTGTTTACTGAGACATGAAGCGGTGGAAACATGTCCACACGGGGGACCATGCGGAGCAAATTCTCCTATGTGACAACAGTGTGAGGATCTGCAGTCTGCAGTTATCCTACCTCCAGTTTTTCAAAGGCTGAGTACCCAGCTCAGCCCACATATGGCTCCCGTTCGTTCGTACTGGGCCATGCCACAGAGAATTGCATGCCTCTGCGGAAGCTTGAGACAGCTCACTCTCTAGCCCGTAACCGTGGCCCTCTCCACCTGTGGGGCGCACAGCCCTGCTGCAGGACGCAGGGGGCTCCTGTCCCCTCCATCTCAGGAGGAAGTGGTGGGCAGTGGTGGCAGCAGTGCCTGAGTGTGGCAACAGGTGTCTGTCTGTCGGGATCAACAGAAGTGGAGCTGAGGCGGCGGGTCACAGCTATGTTCTGGACTTGAGGCAGATGGGACATGGTCTGCTCTGTGTAGTCGTGTGGAGACGCTGCTGCCGCCACTGCTGCCTCATGAAAGTGAACTCAGGAACGCTTGCAGTAGTCAGGTGCTCTGGAGGATAGCATCGTTGTAATAAATGGATTCCCCACAGCCCATGGTGTAAGCTGCGCACACTGCTTCATTCTGTTCATTATAATTGCTTGGTAAAGTCCGCCACGCGACCCGTACGGCCTGTTGGGCACTCTTTTGACCGGTGCCCCTCTTTCCCACACTGACAGCAGCCACTCCAGTCTCCCATCCCAGGGGCAGTCCATAGCAACTGGTGGACAATTGCACATGAATTCTTTTTGCCTGGAAACTATCAAGGCCCCTGTCAGCCTCCACCGCATCCTCTGCCCACTCCATGTGTACAAAGGCATAATCTCTCACAATGTCATCATATTTGATGCCTGGACCATACTCCTCAAACTTGGCTTGAAGCTATTGGTTGGTACAAATAGGACTGATATTGCCTACATGCAACTTTGTTGATGCTTTGCTCTTGTCCTGGCTGGTTTTCACCTTGCTGTTCACCCACATGCAGTCAGCAGTGGTACCGGTTGTGTATGGCATCCTCAGCTGCTGTCTTGTACTCTGCATGCGCAAAGCCATAGTTCTTAATGCTGTCACACTCCAGCACCTTCCAACACTGTTCGAAGAGTGAGCGGATCTCCTGCTCTGTGGCCTCCTAGGACAAATTTCCAATGAACAGTTTCATCATCCTGACAAGAATCTCCTGGTGGCAATAGCGGTGGCTCCCGCATCAGAGAGAACTCTGCCTAGTGGTGATCGTCACTCATGCCTTGGTGCCCCTGGGTCAAGAGTCAAGCTTTTATTCTGCTTTTTCTACCCAGACCACATCTTAAGAAAATAGATGAGGAAGGAATATTCTACTTTATAAAAGAATCACAGCAATATATGTAGAAGAGAAGATAGAAAGTCACCACCTAAGAAAACAGTGGATCAAGGCTGTCATCCTGAGTATGTGATGAAAGGTAAAACGATGATGGAAAACTTTATAATGGATGGATCATGGAGAAAGAACATGACATTCGCACTTTGAAGTGGGGCAAACAAAGCTTCTCTGTCTCCTGATATAGTGCAACACCTCCTATGAAAATTATGCCTGAGCCCAGTGAAGCTTCCTGATGCAAATATTATAATTACAGAGATAAATATGTTAAATGACATTGCAGGGGTGCAATTATACAAATCCAGAATGTGGGAAGTCTATAGGACAAGTGACTCAGTTTCTTCAATAAAAACAGAAAGGGAAGAATAAATTATTATAGATTAAAATGTCTTAAAATTGTTCAAAATGTACCATAAAGCTACAGAAATCAAGACAGAGTGGTTTTGGCATAATGATATAAAAATAGGGCATTCTCTGGCTCTCCAAGCGTTAGGACTTGACTCTTTCACTGCCGGAGTCAGGTTCAATCCTAGGTCAGAGAACTAAGATACCACAAGCTGTGTGGCATGACCATGAAAAAAAAAGATATACATAATACATCAGTGGAGTAGAATTGAGAGTCCAGAAATAAATCCATATCTACCCATGTATTTATGGTCAACTGAAATATAGTAAGGGTGCTAAGACTATTCAGTGGAGAAAGAATCATCTTTTAAAAACTAGTGCAGGGACTGCTGGATAGTAATATGCAAAAGAGTGAAGTTGGGCTCTTGCCTCACACCATATACAAAAATCAGTTCCAAATGGATCAAAGACCTAAATGCAAGAGCTATAACTATAAAAGTCTTAGAATAAAGCATGTATATCTTTGTGCCCTTGGGTTAGACACTTTTTCTTAGATATGACACCAAAAGCACAAGCAATCAAAAACAAACAAAAAAAAAGGTAAATTGGGCTTCCTCAAATTTAAAAAGTTTTGTGCCTCAGGGGACATTATCAGGAAAGTGATATTAACAAGTATCTGTGAGGATACAGAGAAATCAAAACCATCATGCATTGATGGTGGGACTATAAAATGGTATAGCTGTTTTGGAAAGCTGACTGACATTTCCTCAAAATTTAACCATGAGCAGCCATATGACCCAGCAACTGCATTCCTACAAATATACCCAGGAGAACTGAAAACATACACCAACACAAAAACTTATACACAAGTATTCTTAGCAGTGTAACTCATAGAAGTAAAAAAAAAAAAAAATGAAAACAACCCAAATGCCTATCAGCTGATGAATGGATAAAGAAGATGTGGTATATCAGTACATTTGGAATATTATATGACAATAAAAAGGAATGAAGATACTGGTCCCGGTGGTAAGACGGTGACCACTACTGAGTGCGATGTGGTGAGAGCAGCGAAGGAGCCAGAACTGCTCAACCACGAAGAAACTAGGAGGGCAGCGGAGTCTTTCAAGAAGCAAGAAGGTGCATACTATGTCAAGAAAGAGTACAGTGTTGCTTATAGCTACTGTATGTAGATACGTTTCCTTAAAAATGCTAGCTGTTACGGGGGTTGGGCAGTCATCTAGATGATGATCAAAGGGTTCCAGAAAGCTCTTGGAGACGCACAGCAGTGAGTGAGGTTGTGTGACAGTTCCACCCAGGGACTTCTATGAGAGGGCAGTTACCACCTGCCTCTAGGGAATGCCTTGGCGGCACCTTGCCGTTGCTGGCGAGCACTAGAACTTTACGAACATGCTCAGGCACAACAGAAGTTCAGGAATGCTAATACAGGCACAGAAGATGAGAAAACAGCAGGAACAGACTTTGAGAATCAGGATTTTGGGGAGTTTGTTTCCTGTATGGACTGTGCCCTAGAATTTGCCCCTGCCTGCCACTGCTTCAGAATCATCAAAGAATATTTAGCAGTCTGAGTGGTTATCCAGAAGCCCAATATGTGACCAGTAGTATTTTGCAAATGGATCTCACCTTTGCAGCTGCTCTGTATGTTATTATGAAGGTTGCACTGAGGAAGTGGTTTGGTTTTTTGTACAGCCTCTCAGGATGGCTCTTGACCATGAGGACACCTGCATTGTTTGTAGAAATGCCAAAGAGCACACAAAAAAGGTAATGGGAATACAACATTTAAAGAAAGAGACTACAAGCTAGCATATGAACTGTGCAGAGAAACTCTGGGGACAGACCCACAAATACAAGAAACTAACATACGTGTTCAAAGCATACAAATGTCCAAAACAGACAAATAGTTCATACAGCTCAAAAACCCCAAAAAACCCAATCAAAAAATGGGCAAAAGACCTAAATAGACATTTCTCCAAATGAGACATACAGATGGACAATAGACATATGTAAAGATGCTTAGCATCACTAATTATTAGAGAAATGTAGATCAAAACTGCAATGAGGTATTACTTGATACCAGTCAGAATAGTCATCATTAAAAAGTCTCTGAATAACAGACCTATACAGTTGGTGAGAATGTAAATTGGTATACCTGCTAGAAAAACTGTGTAGAGATTCCTCAAAAAACTAAAAATGGGACTTCCTTGGTGGTGCACTGGTGAAGAATCCACCTGCCAATGCAGGGGACACAGGTCTGATCCCTGGCCTGGGAAGATCCCACATACTGCAGAGCAGCTAGCCCCGCACACCACGGTTATGAGTCTGAGCTGCCGTCTGTGAGCTACGACTACTGAGCCCTTGAGCCCAGAACCCATGTTCCACAACAGGAGACGCCTCTGTGCATTGCAACTGGAGAGTAGCCCCCGCTCGCCACAACTAGAGAAGGCCTGCTTGCAGCAATGAAGACCCAGCACAGCCATAAATAAATAAATAGAATTTTTAAGAAGGAAAAAAAAAATAGAACTATCATATGATCTAGCAAGCCCACTCCTGGGCATATACCCAGAGAAAACTCTAATTCAAAAAGATACATGCACCCCAATGTTCATAGCAGCACTGTTTACAATAGCCAAAGCATGAAAGCAACCTAAATGTCCGTTGACAGATGAATTGATGAAGAAGATATATATTTATATCACATATAGACTGAAGATTGCAGGTAGGGGAGGAAGACATAGACTGAATAGGGAGATTGCTTGTGAATTTTTGTTATACATATATATATATGTATACAATGGAATTATATGTAAAATGACCTATAATGGAATACTACTCAGCCATAAAAGTGAAATAATGCTATCTTCAGCAACTGGATGGACCTAAAGATTATCATACTAAGTGAAATAAATCAGAAAGAGAAAGACAAATACCATAACACATATATCACATATATGTGGAATCTAAAATATGAATGAACTTATTTGCAAAACAGAAACAGACTCACAAACATAGAAAACAAGCATGGTTATCTAAAGAAGGTGGGGGTGGGTATAAATTCGGAATTTGGGAGTTCAAGGCATTCTTTGGGGGTCCTGGGAGCTTTGAAACTTCTGGTCCAGGGATTTTCTTTTTTTCTTTTCAGTTTGACTAATGACACTGTTTGGGGCCCAGAAAATGCAGGCTTTCCCAGTTTCACCTTGAATGTGGACGCATGTCACCTCCTTCCTTCATCATGTCTCCATATACTTGGCTTAGTTTTGTTTTCTTAGTTGGATACCCTGTGCCTGTGTGAGAAGGGTGACAGAAAGGGAGCCAGACTAAACACTGCAGGTAGGGGAGGGAAAAGGGAAGCCACTCACTTTCAAAGAGTCGGGTGACTCTTTGCGACCCCATGGACTGCAGCCTACCAGGCTCCTCTGTCCATGGGATTTCCCAGGCAAGAATACTGGAGTGGGTTGCTGTTTCCTTCTCCAAGGGATATTCCTGACCCAGGGATCAAACCCAGGTCTCCCGCATTGTAGGCAGATGCTTTACCGTCTGAGGAGGGAGGCAGAGAGTAAACAGGGAAACTGTGTGAATTTTTGTCTTACTGTTTAAATTTATTAAAAATTTAAGGGAATAAAATGTTTTACCCTTATTTAAAAAAAAATGATTTGAAGTACTGTCTTAGCCTACTCAGACTCTCATAATAAAATACCGTAGACTGGGTGGCTTAAATAACAGAAATTTATTTTCTCACAGTTTTGAGGGTTGAAGTCCAAGATTAGAGTACCAGCTTGATTGGTTTCTGTTGAGGACTCTCCTCTTGGGTTGCAGACAGCCACCTTCTGGTTGTGTGCTCATGTGACTGCCTCTTTATGGGATCACGGAGAGAGAGAGCGGCAAGCTCTCTGGTCTTCTTTTAAGGGCACTAATCCTATCATGAGGGCCCCAGCTTCATGATCTCATCCAATGTTGATTACCTCACTAAGATGCATTTCCAAATACCATCACAATGGGGGTTAGAGCATCAACGTAGGAATTTGTGGGGGAGGGGAACACAAACATTCAGTTTACAAGATGAATGAACCCTGAAAATATGCTTCTTTCACAGAAGCCAGTCACAAAGGATCACGTAAGATTTTATTTACATGAAATGTCCAGAATATGCAAATCCACCAACTCCAGGAGCTTACTCAAATTCGTGTCCATTAGGTCAGTGATGCCACCCAACCATCTCATCCTGTTGTCCCCTTCTCCTCCTGCCTTCAATCTTTCCCAGCATCAGGGTCTTTTCCAATGAATCAGTTCTTTGCATCAGGTGGTCAAAGTATTGGAGCTTCAGCTTCAGCATCAGTCCTTCCAGTGAATACTCAGAACTGATTTCCTTTAGAACTGACTGGTTGAACTCCTTGCAGATTGCAAGGAGTTATATCTTTTTTTTTTTTTTTTTTAAGGATTTATATCTTAATATTTTTAAAAAAGTAAAAGAAAGGAAAAAGACATAGAGACACATCAATCAGTGGACCAAATTACTGGGCTCTTGATTCAAAGCAACTTTTTAAAAACTTATTTTAATTGGAGGCTAATTACTTTACAATGTTGTGGTGGGTTTTGCCATACATTCACATGAATAAAGCAACTTTTTAAAGTTGTTTTTAATTTTTAATTGGAGGGTAATTGCTTTACAATATTGTGTTGGTTTCTGCCCTATATCAACATGAATCAGTCATAGGTATACCTATATCCCACCCCTCTAGGTGGTCACAGAGCTTTGGATTTGAGCTCCCTGTGTCATACAACAAATTCTCACTGACTTTCTATTTTACATATGGTAATATGTATGTTTCAGTGTTATAAGGCAACTTTTAAAAAGACATTTTTTAAATAAGGAAAATTGAATATGGATTCTTTTTTTAAATTGATCTTTTTATCGAGGTAACATTGGTGTATGAGTATATGTTTCATGTGTACAACATTATATTTCTACTTCTATATACACCACAGCCTGCTCACTACCAAAAATTTAGTTTCATCCCACCACCAGTTGCCAGCCATACACTTATACCATATGTTGCTTATTTTGCCCTTCTCACCCTTTCCCCTCTGGTAACCACTACTCTGTTTTGCCTCTACATGTTTGCTTTTGTTCAGTTTGGTTTCTCCACTTGTTTTTTAAATTCAGTGTGAGCAAAATCATATAGTATATTTCTCTGACTTATTTCATTTAGCATGATGCCCTGAAGGTGCATTCCTGTTGTCACGATGGCAAGAGTTCATCTTTTTATTTTTTAATTTTTTGGCTGTGTTTTCAGTCTTGCAGAATCTTAGCTCCCTGACCAGAGATTGAACCCATGTCTCCTGCAGTGGAAGCACAGAGTCCCAACCACTGGACCACCAGGGAATTTCCCGAGATTTAATCTTTTTAATGGCGGAGTAATATTCCATTTTCTCTATCCATTCAGCCATGGATAGTCACTTAGGTTATTTCCATATCTTGACTGTTTAAAATAATGCTGTGATGGACATAGGGGTGTATGTATCTTTTCAAAGTAATGTTTTCATATTCTTTGGATAAATACACAGAAGTGAAATAGCTATGTCATGTGGTAGTTCTGTCCTTAATATTTGAGAAACCTCTCTACTGTTTCCCATACTGGCTGCTCTAGTTTACAATTCCACTAACCGTATATGAGGGTTTTTTCCCACAGCCTCCCCAAGGCTTGTTGTTTCTTCCCTACTTGATGATAGCAGTTCTAACAGGTGTGAGATGGTATCTTGCTGTGGTTTTGATATCTTTTCATGTGCCTGTTGGCCATCTGTATGTCTTCCTTGGAAAAATGTCTGTTCAACTCCTCTACCCTTTTTTTTTAAAATTTCTGGCTGCACTGGGCAGCATGCAGAGTTTTTATCCCCCGACTAAGGAACAACCCCACTCCCCATGTAATGGAAGTACAAAGCCCTAACCACTGAACAGCCAGGGAGGTCCCATCCTCTGCCTAGTTTTCAATCAGGTTGTTTAGCTGTTGTTCAGTCGTGTGCATTCTTTGTAATGCATATTAACCCCTTAGTGGATATGCAATTTACAAATATCTTCTCCCATTCGGCAAGTTGTCTTTTTATTTTGTTGGTTGTTTCCTTTGCTGTGTGGAAGCTTTTTAGTTTGACACCGTGCCATTTGTTTATTTTTTGCTTTTATTTCCCTTGCCTGGGGAGACATATCTAGAAAGATATTGTTAAAACTGTTTTCAAAGAGTATACTGACAGGACTTACATTGTGGTACAGTGGTTAAGAATCTGCGTTCCAACGTAGGAGACTCAGGTTCAGCCCTGGTCAGGGAACTAAGATCCCACCTGCCATGGGGCAACTAAGTCTGCTCACTGCAACCACTGAGTCTGCTGTAACAAAAGATCCCGCCTGCTGTGGTGAGATCCCACGCGCCACAACTGAGATCCGATGCAGCCAAATAAACAAATAGATTAAAAAATATATATGCTACCTATGGTTTCTTCTAGGAGTCTTATGGTTTCAGGTCTTACATTCATATCTTTAATCCATTTTGGGCTGACTTTTGTGAATGGTGTGAAATAGTGTAGTTTCTCTCTCTCTCTCTTTTTTTTTTTTTTTTGCATGTGGCTGTCCAGTTTTCCCAGCTCCATTTATTTCTTTTTTTAAAATTTTATTTATTTGGTTGCGTCGGGTCTTAGTTGCAGGCACGTGGGATCTTTCATTGTGGCGCTCAGGCTTAGTTGCTCCACAGCATGTGGGAGCTTAGTTCCCCGACCAGGGATCAAACCTGAGTCTCCTGCGTTGCAGGGCAGATTCCTGACCACTGGATCACCAGGGAAGTCCCCCCAACTCCATGTATTGAAGAAACTATCCTTTCTCTGTTGTAAGTTCTTTGAACCTTTGTAGTAAATTAACTGTGGGGTTTATATATGTGCATTTACTTGAACATGGATTCTGTGTTAGATGATAAGGGATTGTGTGTGTATACTAAGTAGCTTCAGTTGTGTCTGACTCTTTGCCACCTGATGGACTGTAGCCCACTAGGCTCCTTTGTCCATGGGCTTTTCCAGGCAAGAATACTGGAGTGGGTGGCATGCCCTCCTCCAGGGGATCTTCCTGACTCAGGGATCAAACCTGTGTCTCTTATGTCTCCAGCATTGGCAGGCAGGTTCTTTATCAGTAGCACCACCTGGGAAGCCCAATATAAGAGATTATTGGTTTGGAAATGTGCAATAATAGTAATTTTTAAAAAATCTTAACACACGGGTAAAATGGCATGTCTGGGATTTGTTTAAAAATACTCTAGGGCAAAATTTAGAGGATGGGTGAAATGGGAATGACAGAGTGTTGATAATTTTAGAAGCTGAATAATGGCTATATGGGCCTTCCCTGGTGGCTCAGCTGGTAAAGAAGCCTCCTGCAATGCGGGAGACCTGAGTTTGATTCCTGGGTTGGGAAGATCCCCTGGAGAAGGGAACGGCTACCCACTCCAGTATTCTGGCCTGGAGAATCCCATGGACAGAGGAGCCTGGCAGGCTACAGTCCATGGAGTCTCAAAGAGTCAGACATGACTGAGTGACTTTGACAGTGGCTGTATGAGGGTCCATTATACTATTCTATTCTACCTTGTTTGGTTTGTTTAACAATGCTATAATACTGTTTCAAAAATACATCAAATAAGCAGAGGGGCAAAAGTATTGATTAGTACAGAATTCCAGAGAGTTCATCTTCTAATAGAAGATTCTGAGCTGAGCCCTAGGGCAGTGAAAGCACACCTTTGCCAACAGGCTTCTGCGTTTCATTCAGAGGAGAGAAGCCACGGGAACCACTCCCAGAAGATGCTTTGGATTCGACTTGATGGGATTTTTATAGAACATTTGCAGAGATGATGCACTTCCAGACTTTATCAATTATCTTTTGTTGTGTAAGAAGCTATCCCCAAGCTTAGTGGTTGAAAATAAACAAACATTGACTATTTCTCACAGTTCTGTGGGATGGCTAGGATTCTGGGCTGACTTGACTGGGGCCAGACGGACTAGTTTAGGATGGTCTCATTCAGATGCCTGGGGCCTCCTATAGGAAGCTAGCCTGTAATTGTTTACAGGACGTGAAGCCCTCCCAGCAGCAAGAGAGGACAAGCCGGAAGCCCAGGCACACCCTGTTGATCAGAGCAAGTCACATGGCCCAGCCCAGACCAAAGCAGGTAGAAATAGAGCCTCCCTTGCAGATGGGACTTGTAGTTACTGAACAGGGAATGGGAGCCAAGGGGCCAGGCAGGGTCTAACTCAGCCCACATCTCTGGATGTCACTGACTACTCAGATGTGGCCAAGAGTGGACCCTGTGTGATTCATGTGCCCTGGTTCTAGATTCCTCACTTCACTGGTAGAACAGAGGTGGTGGGTGAAATGTTATTCAGAAATATAAACCCTGAGCAAACAGAAGAAAATCATTCCTGTTTGTGCTTTTGTTTGTTTGTTTATTTATTTATTCCCCCGTGGCTTAAACTCAGTCCTGTTTTTCTTCTTCTTCCTCCTTAAATTGAGCATGTGTGACACACTGCTCAGGACTGCTAGGTGCTATAATATCCCTCCCCACATTCTCAAAGGGCAAAGTGGCTTGATTCACAGGAGGAGGTGGGACTGGGTGTTAGTCTTGGGACAGCTCCCTCTGTCAGCCCTGTTTCTTCATATCTAGACGAGGGGGTTGCAAGGCATGTCTCTGAGGCCCTTGTGGCCCTGCCCTGCCTAGAGATGCGGCAAGTGGTCCGGCGCTCTGTGCCCTGGGTCTCAGGTCAGGCCTGGCCTCTTTGGGAAGAAGGATGCTCTGTGTTGGTGTAATAGACTTGTTGCCAAAGTGGCCCTAATTCTTCACACGCACCCGCATTCATACCTTTCTCTACCTTTAAATTGAAGTACAATTGATTTACAATGTTGTGTTACTCTCAGGCACACAGCAAAGTGATTCAGTTATACATATGGAGCAGGGACAGGCTGCCCGCTCCAGGATTCTGGCCTGGAGAATCCCATGGTGCAAAGAGTTGGACACGATTGAGCGACTTTCACTTTCTTTTTTTATTTTTATTTTTTCGACTTTCACTTTCACATGTTCATCTTGCTCCTTTGTCTGAGGCACTGTCTGCTGACTTCCCCCCAGTGAACGTGTGGCTCCCTGTCACTGCTTCCCTCCCTTCCCCACACATACGCACCCTCCCCAGGCCCTTTGTCCTTCCACGATCCATAAGTCATGGTTCTGTTAAATTAACATTCACTTTTGACTTGCTACTGTGACTTTGAAAATGCTATTTGCTATTGAACTGTGTAAAATGATACTCCAACTTTTGTTTTCTTGTCCAAGTTCTCTCTGCACGAGCTCCCATAGGACTCTTCTAAGCCCCTGGGTAGAGTGGGGCTGGGGAGGCAGAGGCGATTCTTAACTCCTCCCTGTCCCCTTCCTCAGCAGAGAGAGGCAGGCAGACAGACAGACACCCTTGAGCTTTCCCAAGGTTCAGCAAGGCTCCTCTCTTTGGTGACTTCCTCTGTGCCACCCTCCCGCTCCCAGAGAAGGGTCCGGCTTCTGCGTCATCAGGCAGCGCCCGCTTTGCGCCTGCCTTGGTTTCCACACATCTCTCGCATTTCAGTGGGTGGCACCCAGGGGGGCTCTGTGGTGTGGCCTGAATGTGACCATGACCCCTTTTCTCACTTTCCCAGCTTCTCCATCCCAGTCTGGTGGCCCAGGGTACGTGGTAGGAGCCTTTCTGAGAGATTTCTGAGAGAGATCTTAATGAGGAGCTGGCTGGGAGAGTTTTGGGGCATGGATGGGGTGCAGAGGCAGATTCTGGCGTGCGTGTAGGAGGTCTGGATCCGCGGCTGTTCTGGTGGTGGGAGCAGGACAGGAGCAGGAAGCACTGTCCAGGCCCCGGTGCACAGGATGCAGGGCCGAGGTATCTGAAGGGCTGCGGGACCGCCAGGTTACAGGGCGGCCCTGGAGAAAGGGAAGCTCCATCCGCACCACAACCTGTCCACGGAGCCTCGTCGTGTTCTCAATCGTCAGAAATGGAAAACAAGCCAGCTGCCTTTCAGCTGGTGAGCAGAGGCTGTGCGGTGGGGCACTACTTGGCAAGGAGAGGGAACAGACGACCAAGACGGGCAGCATCCCGGCTAAGCCCCCGATGGCAGTCAGCTAAGGGAAGGGACACAGATCGCGCTCTGTGATTGCATTTATGAGGCGCTCTGGAAGCAAAACTGCTGGTCAATGAACAGGCATAGTTCCTCCCACCCTGGGGCCAGGGCGGGAGGAGTGGTTGACCGCAGGCTGGCAGGAGGGAACATTCTGGGTGGATGGAGATGTTTTACATCTTGATTATTACAGTGGCTGCGTGGCTCTGTGCATTTGTCGAAATCCATAGAATTGTATGCTAGAAAAAGGTGAAATTTGCTGTGGGTAGTTCTTACCTCAGTAAACCTAAATAAAGCAAACACAATGATGACAAAAGGTTTCAGCCTGGTCAGTATTTATGGTGATGCTGTGGCAGCAGGGAAGTTAACAGTGTGGGTCGCAGGAGGAGGAGGTTCAGGGGTGCTCTTCACACGGGATGAACGGACACCTGTGTTCTCCTGTGAGGCCCTTCCTGCCTGCAGGGAAGCGCCACGGGTGAGTCGGCCCATCCAGCATTCTATGGAGGAGCCATGGATGTCACAATGGAGAAGACCCCCAGATCACACATGCTCTCCCCTCATGCCAGCAGCCTGTGGCCATTTCCCCAATGGGGAGAAGGGAACAGGGTGGAACAGAGCTAAATCAGAGGCTGAATTTCAGAGCCGGCTCTGTCACTTGCCAACTCAGCGTCGCAGAGCCTCAGTTTCCTCATCTGCAAAATGGATACAACAGCCCATACCTCACAGAGCCGGGTGAGGAATAAATGATGGTGACTGTATGAAAGCCCCAAGCCCCACGCCCAGCTGTAACTCACTGGCTGGCTGTGGTTGAATTCCTCTTGCTCTTCTTACAAGCTGTGTGGCCTTGGACAAGTGTCTTAACCTTTCTGGGCTTTGAGTTCCTCAAATGAAGCTTTATGGCCCCATAAGGTTGTTGTGAGGATTTAATGATTATAAAGGCCTTAGCTGTGGGCCTACCATATAGTGAACACTCACAGCATTTTTATAATAGGGTTGCCAAATTTAGCAAATGAAGATACAGGATTCCCAGTTAATTTGGAATTTCAGATAAGCAGTGAATATTTTTGTAGTATAAGTATGTCCCATGCAATATTTCGGATATACTTATACTAAAAAAAGTATTCATGGCATGTGCTGTGTGCTGTGCTTTGTCTTTGAGTTGTGTCTGACTCTTTGCCACCTGATGGATTGTAGTCCGCCAGACCCTCTGTCCATGGGGCTTCTCCAGGCAAGAATACTAGAGTGGGTTGCCGTACCCTCCTCCTGGGGATCTTCCCAACCCAGTAATCAAACCGGGGTCTCCTGCACTGCAGGTGGATTCTTTACCAGTTGAGCTAACAGGGAAGCCCCATTCATGACATAATTATACTAAAAAAAATTTGTATCATTTATCTGAAATTCAAATTTAACTGGGTACTCCATACTTGGGGAGGCAGATTGGGAATGGAACTAAGCCTGAAAGTGAGTAGAGGGGTGAATGATCTGTTTTTTTTTTTTTTTTTTAATCTCCCTGCAGTCTAAATCATTCATCTAGTTTATCTATGATCTCCCCTCAGGAATCTCCCTGGGTTTAACCCACACAGCCCATTCATTCCTTGGTCCTGCTTTTGTTTTGGCCCCGGGCCATCCGCCTGTATCCTTTGAACTCGCTCCTGGACTGAGGCTGCCCTGTGGATGCCCTGTCGTCCTGCATCTGAGCGGTGCGCCTCTGGCCTTCCCATGGGCCCCGCCGGCCGTGGCTGCCGCCCGCGCGGTAGGCTCTGCGTGCCTGTGGCTGGGGGCTGAGTGGCAGCACCACTCTTACATAATCAGTCTCTCTCCTCCTTTCTCTTTCCAGAGCCAGATTTCACACTGAGCAGCTGCAGACGGAGAAATCAGAGAAAGCACAAGCCAGCCACAGATTCCAGGGCCTGCGGGAGACTCTCTTCCCACTCAGAAGGAAGACCCCGAGGCGACCGTCTCAGGCCAGGTCTTGCTGCCATGGGACCCACGGCCGCCGCCCACTGGCTGCCCTCCGCACTACCGGGCAGATAAGGGGGAGCCCTGCCCGGAGCACCTGCCAGCACCCGGCCACTCCCCCGAGGCCAGCCCTCCTCACTCCGGGCTCCCTCTGCTGACCTGAGGCCATGTAGGCCCTCCTCAGGCCTCTGTGAGCACACACACCTCTGGGGACGCACGTCTGTTCTCTGCGAGACCCAGCGCACCGCCATGCCCCGGGGACTCGCCTGGCTGCGCTGTGAGTACCCAGCAGGGCTGGGGGGCCCGTGGGGACGGCCCGGGGAGGCCTTGGCCCGCAGCCGGACTCTGCTGTAACCACGGGAACCAGGGCATTCTTCCTGGGGAGAAGTTGAGATGCTTCCCAGCTTAACGGCAGGCACCCTCAGGGACTCCCACGCCGTCTGCCCCATCTGCAGCTCAGACAGGCATGGTGGCTGTGAGCCTTGGAGTGGGTGGACACAGTCAGTGGGTCATGGGGACAGGGCAGGCACTCGGGGTGGGAGGCAGGGTCTCACCTGCCCAGACTCACTGGTGCTGCGGAGTACGGTGCAGAGATTCTGGCTTCCCTGGGGGTGGCCAGGCCGGGGTGGGGGCTTATGAAATTGTTTGGGCCCTGAGACACATGAGAGAAGTGCAGGCTGTCCCCTCTGCCTCTCCCTCCGTGCAAAGCTAAATCAAAAGGCAGGAAGAGAACAGTGTTGTTGGGAAAAAGAAAAATAGTTGAAATGAGGACAGAAAAGAAAAAGAATCTAGAAACCTCTCGAGCCTGCTGGTGGGAGGCCAGACCAAGCTCCCTTCAGGCTCCAGGGTTCAATTTAATCGACTCAAATTCAACATATTTTTTCTGGTGCCACCCACGTGCCCACTGGAGAGGCACTGCCATGGTGACAAGGACCTAGGCTATCTTGTGCGTCTCTAATACCTGGCATGGAGTTAGATGCTGGGAGCCATGTGTTTGGGTCCTGAGACATTTTTACATTTTACAAACCTCATGTTTACATGAGATCTGGGGTCTGATCCTCCGAGGGATGCGCTGAGGAGCTGGGTCCTCCCCGGCCCTTGTGGAGGGCACTGCAAAGGGTCAGGATGTTCAGAACAGGTGGGAGGGCCCAGACTTGGTGTTCTGGAATTTTCCAAGTCATGAGGAGTAGGGGGAGCAGGAGAAACAGTAGAGCGAGGTGCCACTTGAAATGGTCTCAGAGGCGGGTGGATCCGCATCCGTAGAGCTGGGGAGGTGAGGATGGCGCTCCTTCCAGGGAGGAGAATAGCGTGCGCAGAGGCCCAGCAGCAGGGGTGAGAGGCCAGGCTGGGTATCCATTTGGGCTCAGGAGGCTGAGGCCGTGGGAGTCAGGGTGAAGGGCGCCTGATTGATGAGATAGCAGGGAGCCCTGGAAGATGCGTGGTCTGGGGTGGGACCTGGGATTGGGAGTCCCTCTGCTTTGGGGAGAGTCTCTGTTCCATCCTTCCAGGCAGGAGGTGATGAGGGTCCCTTCTGAAGATGGAGGTGAGAATGAAGAGGCCTGGCAGAGGGGCATGGCGCGTGAGGTGGAGCACAGGGGTAGTGGGCCAGCTGTGGTGGGGGGTTGCGGATCAGGAGCTCTGAAGGAACTAGGTGCTGGAGAAGGGGTGGCGATCCTAATGAATTGCCACAAACTTGGTGAAACAGCAGAAGTGCACTCTGTCACAGTTTGGGAGGTCAGAGGTCTGAAATCAAGCTGTCAGAGCTCTGCTCCCTCCGAAGGCTCTGTGGAGGGTCCTTGCTGCCTCTTCCAGCCTCTGGCGGCTCCTGGTGTTCCTTGGCTTATGGCTGCATTGCCCCAGGCTGCCCTGCTCTGTGAAGGCCTTGTGAAGGGTCTTTCCCTATGCGTCTCTGTGTCCTTTCCTTGTCCTGAAAGGACACAGTCATTGGAGTTAGGGCCTACCCTAAATTCAGGATGAGTTCAGCTGGAGACTCTTAACAACAGTTGCAGAGACCCTGCCTTTGGAAGGCAGATAGTCAGTGAGGCTTCAGTCCTGCTGTCCCTGCCTGCCTATCTGTGTGCTGCCCTGCTTTTCAGAGTTGAGGCAGTGGGAAAGGAGCCTAACATTGGAGGTGGTAGCTGGGCTGCAGGGCTGGAGGAAGTCTCAGTCTGGGAGGAGACAGGTCATCTGGGTAGGATTTCCGGGGGCACCCACCGCTGCCAGTCTGGAAAGCCTGGGGGCTCCGCAAGTCCCTGCTGCGTGCCTCGTTGCCAGGCTCTGAAGGCTCCAGACTGGGACTCGGATGAGGGCAGGTGGAGTGCCACTTGGGGGTGGAGTGGGCAGCCACGGGGTGCCAGCCACGTTGGAAAGGAAATTCAGTATGGACAGACACCCTGATTGTGAAAGAAAAGATGGAAATTTTGATCTTTATGTGACATCTCTGTGCCCCGAGGACACCTGTCTGTGCCCTGTCACTTTCTGCCAAGCACAGTCGCCAGACCAGCAGCATCAGCTTGACTTTGGAACTTGTTAGAAGTGTAGATTCTCTGCCCCCCACCCCACACCCTGCCTGCTGAATCAGGTACTGTGGGTGGGGCCTGGCACTCTGGGCCTTTACCAGCTTCTGCAGGAGACCCAGATGCCTGCTCCCAGTTCCCTAAAGTGCTGAGTAACATGACCTCACTGGGGTTCAGAGCGCTGTGCATCCACATACTGGGAGCTGCCTTGTCTGCTCAAGACAGTGAGTGAAATTGGCCAGATGGTGCTAGAGACAGAGGCTGGTCTGGGCAGGGGAGGCCCCAGGGAGGGAAGGAGTCTTGGTCTTAAAGTGTGAGAGGACAGCCAGGGCAGGGGCAGTGTGTGGGCCAAAACCCCAAGGCAGGAATGATCTTGATGGACAGGAGCACCCAGCTGAGGGGGCGTCTGATGTAGAGACAGGTAGGGAGCAAGCGGAAACACCGGTTTGTCTGTTCCTTGGTCTAAATATTGGGTCAAGAACATGGGAAGGGGAGAGAGACAGGAAGTGCCAGATGGATTACAAATTTGCAAGTTGGCGAAAACTGTGGGGTCAGACTTCTACGACGGAAAGCGCGGGTGGGCTGCAGCCCATGAGGGGCGCAGCCTTGAGCAGACCTGAGCTCCTGGTCTGGCAGGGGCACAACTCTGAGCAGGCGGGGGTGAGGGGGTGGGGTGGGGCTGGACTGGATAGTGAAGCCCCCAGCTCAGGCCCAGGAGGTGTAGAAACAGAAGGGCTCCCAAGTGCCAGGGAGGTGGGTGGGGAAAGTCCGGCCAGTAATTCCTGCTTACAACAAGAGATGACTCAGCCTGCCTGGCTAATTTGGGGGGAAAGGAAGAAAGGAAAGGAAAAAGCACTGCTTTTGGCTATAACAATAATAGACAATAATTGTAGAATATACCCTACAAAATATAAAGAAGAACATAACAACATCCCATAGAGATTTGGTGCATTTCTTTCCGTTGCATTTTCTATGCATACACACACACAGAATTAACGAATTCAAGTCATGCTTCATACTCAGTGTGTTGAGTCATGCTCTTTTAAACTTCACTAAGCATATCAAAAGTATTTTTCTTGTCATGAAAGCATATCATAAGTATTCTTTAACAATGTGATTTTTATTGACTGCATTCATTATTAATGAACATCTACGGCACTTATAGATGTTTGCTATTATAAAATAATACTGCAGTGGAAGTCTGTGTCTCTCGTTTGTTTTCCTTCACATATATTCCTAGAAATGAGTTTAATGGGTCAAAGGGTGTGGACAGTTTTAAAGTTTAGTGGGTTGAAATGTGAACATTTTAAAGTCCATCAATAACAAAAACTGCCAAAGTGCTTTCCAAGATGAGAGCATTTGCCTCACTACTTCACCAGCACTTTAATAATTTTATTCTATTAAAATAAAGCAACAGCAACCAAAAAAACTCATTTCCTATTTGGTAGATGAAGCATGGATCTGATTGTTTTAGTGTGAATTTATTAGTGAGGTTCATTTTCAGATATGTCCCTTGCATATCCATATTTTGTTCTTTCTGCTCTGATCCACTGAACTCTTGTTCTTATTTGTTGCAAATTCTCTCAAATATATTTTCTAAGTCTGTTCAGTTATGCAGAAATCACAGTTTTTAAAGTCACAGTGACCCACAGTGGTGAAGGTGGGTAATGTTCAGATCATTTGTATGGAAAGAGAAACAGCCTGAGTGAGGTTGGCTCAGCATCCTAGAAAGACCATACAGGAAGGGCCGCTACACACCTGCTGGTACCAACACCTGAGAGGCATGTCAGAGTCAGACAGCAGGGAAGACAATGGCGCGGGTCGCCCTGGAGTCATTGGGAGAGTTCTGACTAGACTCCACAGTTCCAGAGTCTCTGCGTGGAAAGTGCAGCAGCAGGCCTTGGAAACTCCTTGGCTCTAGACGAGGGGCAGAGGTTGTCCTGGAAAGGAGGGTGCCCGCTCCCAGGGCAGGAGCAGGCAGGAGGCTGGGGACCAACCCCGGGGCGTGGATCTGGGGTCTCTGACTGGCCGAGGTGGGAGTGGCTGGGCTGGGCAGCACGTGCATGTCTGAGTTGTTGTCCCGGAGCCCCGGCCCCAGGGAAAGGCTGCCCAGTGCTAGGATGGCCTCCTGGGGGCCCAGCGCCCCCACCCCGGCCTGTGAGGACGTGTCCCCTCGTAAAGGGAGGCGCGTGCTCACTCTGCACACAGGTGCGTGAAGGGAGGCGCGTGCTCACTGCACACCGCAGGAGCAGTGTGAAGCAGCAGGTGCTCACGTGTTCTTGCTGGGTGCGGCCCGCAGATCTTGGGATCCTCCTCGGCATGGCCTTGGGAAATGAGGGCTTGGAGCCGTGGCCCTTGACCCAGAGCGACGAGTGCGCCGTCACTGGCTTCCTGCGGGACAAGCTGCAGTACCGGAACCGCCTTCAGTACATGGTACCCTCGGGCCCTCGCCGCGTCCTCTTCCCGAGGCCCTTGGCTCACGGGACCATGCCCCTCCCTGGCCTGGCGTCAGCCCTGAGCCCGCCCGGCCCCTCGCACACACCCTGAGCCCGGGCCTGTCCTTGCTCCTGCCAGCCGTCCGCAGGCGCTCACCCGCCTCTCATCTGACCCTTGATCCCACCTCCACGTGGCCCTCTCCCAGGGGAGAAGGGATTGCAGGAAATCTTGGGGGAAGTCCAGACATGTATTATGAACCAGGGTGATAAGGACCTGGAAATTATAATGTTTGATTCTTTTATTAGGGTGAATCATGTGGCATGTGGCTCTATAGGTCCTTTTTTTTTTCAACAGTTTTGAAGACATATTGAGACATAATTCATATACCACACAATTTATGTACTTAAGTGTACATTTCACTGATTTTTAGTGCATTTTCAAAGTTATGAAACCATCGCTATGATAAGTTTCAGAGAAATCCTTTAAAGTTATCTTCCTTAAAAAAAAAAAGTTATCTTCCTCACCCAAAGGAGATGGTTCTCTCAGAGTAGTAAGCCTCTCATCCCACATCTTGGCCTGAGAATAGGCCTGGTGAGGACCTATCCTTCCCTGTTTTCTTGAGGAAAGAGCTATCTTTGTCCCAGCTGGGGGCCAAGCACATATTTTCTGTGGAGGACCACTGCTATGACCTCTGCCGTCAAGGGGTTCTTCTGGGGTTCTTCTGGGGTTCTTCCCCTGCATCAGATTCCTCTGGGAGGCTGGGGGAATCTGAGCCATTTCTGACTCTGACCTTATCCTTTGTTCTTTTATCTTCCTAGAAACACTACTTCCCCATCAACTACAGGGTCAGTGTGCCTTATGAGGGGGTGCTCCGAACAGCCAACGTCACCAGGCTGGTAAGAATCCCCTCCCCTGGACTGGGAAGGCCCCTGCCTCCCGGGACACCCTGGGCGCGCTGCCAGGGAAGCTCACTGGTTTGGGCCGGTCCCGCTGCCAGGAGGCTTTCCTGGCCCCTCAGGCAAGCCCACCCTTGGCTCAGGCCCAAGCTTGCTCCCCACCCCCGGGGGCTGCCTGTGGTCTACCCCCTGGGCAGGGCAAATCTGGGGGGGGGGGGTTGGGCCTGGGGGCGGAGCTTCAGTAGTTTCTCTGTCCCTGCAGCAGCGGGCCCGGGTGAGCCAGCAGGAGCTTCGGTATCTGTGGGTCCTGGTGAGTCTCAGTGCTACTGAGTGGGTGCAGGAGGTGCTGCTCGAGGGCCACCCGTCCTGGAAGTACCTGGAGGAAGTGCACACGCTACTGCTGGACGTCAAGCAGGGCCTGCAGGTGAGCATTACGGGGGTGCGGGCAGGTGGGACAGCTGCATGTGTGCGCGCGCGTGTGAGCATTCTGGAGGTGCAGGCAGCAGGGTGCGTGTGTGTGTGTATGTGTGTGTCTGCCTGCAGGTGAGCATTGCAGGGTGTGGCAGGCAGGGTGTGTGTGTGTGTGCCTATGTGTGTGCATGGCCAGAAGCTATCAAAGGAGGAGGTGAACACGTGGAAAGTCCTGGCTTGTCTTGGAGGGTGTGGGAGAAGTGGGGATCAGGGTGATGGGCTCGGCTTTGGGGGAAAGAGATGCAACTGAGACCCTCTTAGGCTCTGCAAACCCAGGTGAGTCATTGGCCCCACTCACTGTTTCCACAGCTCAGGAACAAACAAAGGGCAGAGGGGTAAGTGGGCGGAGCACAGGGGGCTTAGGGTGATGGACTCTTCTGTGTGATGCTGTAATTGCATTTGTCAGAGCCCACCAATGTACAGCAGAAAGAGTGAACCCTAATGTAAAGAGAGTTTAATTAATAATGATAATAGGGGTTCCTGATTGCTGCCTTTCAGCGGTGTTGATCTGAGGCCTGGTATATATGTCTTCCAAAAGGCCTGAGGAGTAAGGTGACAGGATCACTGTGTTGTCTGTGCAGGCCGTGTGTGTGCTGTGGGACCCCCTCCCCACACGCCAACTCGCCCTCCTTAGGACCCCGATAAACCCCTGCCAGGTCCCCAGCTGCTGCCCAACAGGAACAGCCGACAGGGTGCCAGCTATGAGCTCCTGCCAACCTCAGGGTGCGGGGCCAGCGCCTGCTTTTGCAGCCACCTGGAACTTTGTGCAGTCTCTCTTTTCCGGCAGAGGCCAGGAGGCTAGGCCGTGTCCTTGGTAGCTCTCTTGTGCCTGGGGGCAGGGTAGGGGGGTGCTGACCTGGGGAACGGACCATCGTACTCCATCCTCAGTTTTCCTCGGGAGTGTCTCTGGCTCCTGGAGCTCCAGGGAGCTGCTCTGGGGGCTGGGAAGGAGACGTGCGTAGGCAGAGGCCCTGCCCACCTGGGCTGTTCAGGGTGAGCCAGTTTTGAATCTCGCCTTTATCAGTGGTGGTGGCCGAGGCCCCCTCACGGGTGACCCGTGTCTCTGGGGTAGTGGGTCCTCCCAGGGCGAGGCCCTTGGCTCTCCTCTCAGCCTCACTGCTCTCTCTAAGCCTTTGTACGTTAACTTTCTGGGACTGCCAGCACAGATCACTACTAACCCACCACTTTAATCCGAGCCTGCGCCTCCTCTCTTCTAGTCGCCTGGGGCTTCCCAGGAGGCACTTCTGGTAAAGAACCTGACTATCAGTGCAGGAGACATAAGAGACATGGGTTTGATCCCTGAGTCAGGAAGATGCCCTGGAGGAGGGCATTGAAACCCACTCCAGTGTTCTTGCCTGGAGAGTCCCATGGACAGAGGAGCCTGGCGGGCTACAGTCCATGGGGTCGCACAGGGTCGGACGCGACTGAGGCAACTTAGCACGCACGGTAGCTTAAAACAACAAAAATTGTTGTCACGGTTCTGAAGAGCAGAAGTCTGAGATCACGGGGGCAGCAGGGCCATGCTCCCCCAAAGGCTGCTGAGGACGCTCCTTCCCAGTGCTTCCAGCTTCCAGTGCTGGTGGTCCTGGTTCTGGGCTTGTGGCACATCACTGCAGCCTCCGCCTGTCTTCACACGGCCTTTCCCTCTGTGTCCCATGTCCTTTCTCCTGTCTCCAGTCATCAGATTTAGGGCCCACCCTAAACCCAGACTCGTCTCATCTGGAGGTCCCTGACTTAACTACACCTGCAAAGACCCTGTTTCCTCACATTCACAGGTGCCAGGGATAAGGACGTGGTATAGCTTCTCTTGTGGCTCAGCTGGTAAAGAATCTGCCTCCAATGCGGGAGACCTGGGTTCAATCCCTGGTGTAGGGAAGGTGCCCTGGAAAAGGGCATGGCAGCCCACTCCAGTATTCTGGCCTGAGGATCCCATGGACAGAGGATACTGGCGGGCTATAGTCCAAGGTGTTGCAAAGAGTTGGACAAGACTGAGCAACCAACACTTTTCACATTTTCACAGCTTTTTTAGGGGGACGTGGGGCAGAGGCGCACACTTCACTCTGAGGAATGGCCTTGCCCAGCTCAGGCCCCACAGCCCCCCTGCTCCGTGTCTGCTCCTGTGGCTCTGGGCCCCGCTCCGTCTTGAGCACAGTGCCCATGCCCCCCGAACTGGGCCCCTTAGAGTAAGTGCGACTCGGAGGAGTCCACCTGCTTGGAGCCAGAGGCCCAGCCTTGTTGGCCTGCTTTGGCCTCATGATACGACCGACCCTCCTGCGGGTCCTGCCTCCTCTTCCTGGAGTGGGTGTGGGTCTCTGCACCTGAGGGGCAGTGTCCCTGGGATGGGGACTCCTTGTGCAGGGGTGGCCAGGCCTGTGCTGGAGCAGCGAGGATGCCCCCAGCTCCTCCCGGTCTGGCCGCCCCCAGGAAAAGAAAGAGAAGCCTCTGTGTGTTGTGCTTGGGTGAGGGGCATTGAGGGAGCCCCTGCCAGGAAAAATGGCGCCCGCAGGAAGGAGAGAAGTTACTCTTGGGTGTTCTGGTCACCTCTTTCCAGGCAGGATGAGTTTGCCCACCTCACCCTCACCCCTGCCAGCTCTCTGGGGATCTCTGCACCGGCTGAGGGTGGCACCTGTGGCCCTAAAACTTTCCTCCCTTCCAGGGCGTGGAGGTCAGCCCCCAGGTGGAAGCAGTGTTGAACCTCCTGAGTGCGCCGGGAAGCCTGAAGTTGGTGCGGCCCAAAGCGCTGCTGGACAACTGCTTCCGGGTCATGGAGCTGCTCTACTGCCCTTGCTGTGAGGAGCTCTGAGGGGCTGGGGCTGGGGTACCGGGGTCTGAGCCAGGTCACCGGGCAGGGCCAGGGCCCTCCTCAGCACGTCCTCTGCTCCCCAGGGCCACAGGCCGTTTCTGGAGCAGAGATGGACTTGGGTACACGGAGGGCAGTGTGGCTTGCTTGGGGTGAGCAGGCTGCTAACCAGTCCTGCAGCCTCATTTGTGTCTGTGTGTGTCTCCGCAGGTAAAGAAAGCTCTGTGCTAAACTGGCAGGACTGTGAGGCGCCTCAGCCTCAGCCTCGCAGCCCAGCCTCGGCACAGTGTGAGGCCGCCCAGCTGTACCCTCTGCCCCAGCCGCCCTCCACCTCCCTGCCCCGTGTCCTGGGACCCTCGGCTGGCCCCCCTGGTCAATGAAGCTGCTGAGGGCACAGGGCGAAGGCTTCCTGCCCGGAGATGCCTAGGGTGACCTGGGGGGCAGCTGGAGGAGCCCCTGCAAGAGACGGACTGGGCCCGAGATCTCGGGTGGTGGGGAGCACCTCCCGGAGAGGAGGCCCCGAAGTGTTTTCCTTTGAGGACAGAGCCTGAGAAGCATGCAGCTCCCCCTCCTGTGGTCTTGCTGGGAGCGGCGGGGGCCAGGGCACCTGAAGGTCGATGAAGACAGAGCCTCTGGCTGCTCCTGGCACTGCCTGGGCTGCCCCCTTCCCCGAAGGCAGCGCTGACCTTCTCCTGAGTCAGGCGGTGGGAGTGGTACCAGGTGGGCGTGGGCGTGGGCAGCGCTCGGCTCAGCAAGGCCGGGGCGGGGGCAGCAAAGCTGGGACAAGGGCATGGTCGCCAAATGCCACGACTTGCCGTAGTTTCTTTTATTTTTTCTATTAAACACCGCTTTGTTTTGGTTTGCTTGCATCTTTGAGGGTGAACCTGGAGAAGGCTGCTTTCCCCTCCTGCCAAGTGCAGGAAGCAGGAAGGGGGGCGGGCTGGTTTGGCTTGGGGGCCTGGGGCTGAGGATTCAGAGTTGGAGTGGTCAGGGCCTTCGCCAGGGTCCGGAATGGTGGATATTTGAGGGACTGAGTTCCAGCCCCGCCCCAGCCCATGAAGCCTCACGAGCAGCGATGTCAGTGTCGGGCTAATCCCCCACAGCGTGTCCTGGACACTGCCCTCTCTCCCTCCATCTGGCAGCCCCAAGACCACCCCCAGCAGGGATGAAACTGAGGCGCTCAGACACATGGGTCCTGGCACAAGACCTAGCCACTCCAGCCCTGCCCACACAGAGCCCCGCGCTCCTTGGCTGGGGGCGCAGACGGCGGAGGAAGCCGGTAGACAGTGGTGTTAATTACAGTACAACTTTATTAATACTGGGATCTTCACAGTGCATTTGTTACTTGTAGCAGTGACTACTTAAATCAAGGGGAGGGTGGGCTGCGGGAGGTGGGTGGGGGGGGAGGAGAGGATAATTTATCCAAAAACAGACAGAAGAGAAACAAAATGGTTTAGATGGGATGGGGGCAAGGGCGGGGAGGGTGGTGGAGGGGAGACACAGTGAGTGGGAACCAGAAGGGGAGGCCTAGGGAGGGGAAATAAATTAAAAAAAGGAACAAGTTAACAACAGCACCAGAAAAGTTACTTCAGTCAAAAGACGCTTTGATTAGAATATTTCTCTGTACAAAAAGAAAAAAATGAAACAAACGTAAAGAAGTTCCCCAAACCAAAGTTTGTAACATGGGATGGTTGGCTCGGATCCTGAAGGGGCGGGCCTACTTGGCGGTCACTAGAGGGATGAGGCGGTCAAGGGGGTGGAGGAGCTATGTACAGCCCTGGGGGTGGCCTGGAGGGGGGGCCCGCAGTCTAGGTGAGGGGTGCCTGTGCCATGCCCACCCCCCTGGGGTCCCCGAGGCCACACCCCTCCTCCGGGCAAGCTCTCTCTCACGGGACCCAGGGACCACCCCCTCCCCGCCACTGCCCCTTACCCTGCTCACATCAGATAACCTGCGTCTTCAATCAGCCCACCTGGGCAAACCCTAGGAGGGAAGTGTACACTCTGCCCAAGCCTCCAAGTGCAGGCCGTCTGCTCCCCCGGCCCTCCCCCAGGTGTGGTGCGCTCAGCTCAGCGAGGCTCCTTTCTCCCACCTAGCGACTTACAGGTACCGTCCTCCACCCACCTCTGGGGAGCCCCTCAGAGGCATCCCTGGTTCCCCACACCCGCCTGGCGGCCGTACCTAGACCCGTTTCCGGAACAAGAACTACCGGGAGCCCCGGGTCCATCCAGACCAGGAAGAGCCAGCTCTCCTGACCCCAGGAGCCCCTGCCCTGTGACCCTGCAGCATGGCCGCTCTCGACGGGCCTGCGGGTCACAGGAAGCCCTCCGCTTGCCCTTGGCACACGTGCTTTTACCTGCTTAGAGTTGGCGCAACATGCTATGCGGGTGGAGGGGTGCACTCCCCCCCTCAGTCCTGCCACCTGGGACCACCCTGGAATGGCATCTCCTCTGACAACAGAGTCAGAGCCAATCTCCCCCAGCAGCCCTCCCCCTTTGGCCTGCAGTAAATGGGCAGGAGGCCCAGCCCCCGGCCCCTTCCCAGCGCATTGTGGCTTTGCTCTGGACGCTGCAGGGAACACTGCCCCTGCCCCAGGCCCCGGGAGCCGAGCCGGCTCTCGTCTTTCTCCCATGGCCGTCAGGCCACCGCAGGGCCCTCTGTCCCTCAGGCACTCTTGGACACACCCTGTACCGGCTACCCTGTCCCCACACGCAGTCCTTGTTCGGTCAGCTCACTTTATTACATGTTCATAGACTAACCCACCCCCCACCCTCTCCAGTTTCAGTCCCTGACCCAGAGGTGGCTGAAACTGTTACCAGAGTTAGAGTCCCCACGTGCCCAGATGATGATGGGATTCTGAGCAGCTCCTGGGAGGCCGGCAGGCCGACAGCCTGGCCTCCACCGCCTTCCCTGCTGCCCCGCCCCGCCCCAGCCACACCTGCAGGCAGGGAAGCTGTCTCAGGGCCCCCACCCTCCTCCCGGCAGGCACCCTGCATGTCCTCCCCGAGAGACTCGACTTGGGCCCCAGGCCCCT
The DNA here is from genome assembly GCF_963930625.1 of Muntiacus reevesi. Taxonomy (NCBI): domain Eukaryota; kingdom Metazoa; phylum Chordata; class Mammalia; order Artiodactyla; family Cervidae; genus Muntiacus; species Muntiacus reevesi. The sequence continues at coordinate 215,205,823 of NC_089250.1, read as the reverse complement.
GTCCCCAGTGGGTGGGCTGGCTCCTAACTTCACTGGCCCCCCCAAACGGCCAGCCGCTCTGTGGAGCCTTCGGGTTAAACCAGACACTAGCCCTGGTCCCTCCATGGCCCCCCACCTCCCTGATGGAGGAGAGCCTGGGAGACGCAGAGACAGGGGTGACGGTGGGTGACGGAGAGGGACATGGGGGGTCCTGGCCAGGGGCATGGGACCACTGTCCCGGGGGAGACGGGGAGGCGCTGGGCCCTGCTGCCCTGAGCTGTGCACTGCGGGCCCCGCCAGGCAGGTGGGCCCCTCCGCTGGGGGCACGGGCACAGCTCTGTGGCTCGCCCGGTGTGGGGAAAGGGCAGAGCCTGGCAGGAGGGAGAGGAAGGGCAGAGTAGGCAAGAAAAGGTTGAAACAGGCTTCAAATCCAGTTCAAAGCCGGCAGGCTCCTTCCTGGCGCGGTCTAAGAAGTCACTTTCTGTTTAAACCATGAAATCCAAGCTGGGTTTCTCCTCCCGATAAAGTGGCTTTGACTCATGTGACTTAAAAAAAAAAAAAAAGCTCGCCTGGCTCTGCTCACTCCTGACTGTGCCTTTGCTGTGAGTCGCCGCTGCCCACCGGCCAGGTTCCCTGCCTCCCCGGGCCGGGGGGCGGGAGGGAGGGAGGTGCCATCACAAGATGCGGGGCGCCGACCTGTCGTTGGTGACGGTCCTGCGGAGCCGCACCCCTCGCCGGATGGCCACCAACATGTCTTTGGCCGGAGGCTCGCCGGGGGCGGCGGGGGGTGGGGCGGGCGTCTCCTCTGCGGGGGAGGATGACAGGGCGGAGGGGAAGGGGAACTGGCCCTCGGCCAGCGCGTGGGCGCCTGCCACCAGCTCCCCGAGCTTCTCCACCAGGCTGTGCCGGTTGGCGGCCAGCTGCTGCTGCTGCTCCTCGTCGTCCTGGGCTGCCAGCCCCGCGTAGCCGGCCGCCTCTGGGGACGGGCTGCCCCAGGCCGTGTTGGGCAGACTGAGCCTCTTCGGGGAGGCTTTGGCCAGGTCCGGCGCCAGGGCCGTGGCGGCCTCGTCGGTGTAGAAGACGCACTCCTCGCTGCCCGCCCGCGTGGGCCCTGCGTAACCGGGGGAGTCGGGCACCGTGGGCGTCTTCACCGGCACGATGGGCGGCCGGATGGGGATGGGGCCGGCGCTGGAGAGGGCGCGGCGCACGGTGGGCTTGGTGGACGGCGTGCGGCGGATGGTGGCCACGCCAGGGGGCGCCCCCGAGGCGGTGGGCAGCCCCGCGGTGGAGGCCGGACGCTTGGTCTGGATCAGGCGGCGGTAGTTCTGGGCGATGTTGCTGTTGCGAGGGATGGTGGACGACTTGTCGAATTCGGGGGGCCCCTCGCCATCTGCGTCCCCGTTCACGGAGTAGCAGTCGTAGTCAGAGCCTGGCGGGGCACGGGACGCGGTGAGCCCAGAGCCTCGGGCCAAGTAGGCGCGGCCCCAGCCCGAGCCCCGGGGCCTACCTTGGGAGGGGATGGTGTCCTCGGAGCACGAGGGCGTGGTGGTCTGCGTGCTGTAGCCGCTCGAGTACTGCAGGGAGTCCCGGCTGCTCTTCTGGTGCTCCAGGCTCAGGCCGCGGGTCAGCACCATGGCCAGGTCGCTGGCCGCAGGGGACACCTCCTCCCCGTGCTGGGGGCGGGAAGACGGCAGGCTGAAGCCTCGCTCCCTGTTTCCCGTTCCGCCCGGCCGAGGAGGCAGTCCCCCTAGGTGGCCCGGGCTGGCCCCGTGACCACTTGCCGGGCCTTAGCTGGCCTGGGAGAGAGGGGGGCCCGTTCATCCATCCTGGGAGCGGCCCTTACCTTGGCTGCGATCGTGGCGGGGGACATGCGGGGCCGCGGGGCCTCCTCTCCACTGGTGCCCGGGGCGCCCCCGCCGGCCTGGCCGGGCTCCGGGTCTCGCAGGAGCTCCACGCGGTCCTTCCTCCGCTGCAGCACGGTGCCTGTGGGCTGCTCGTGGGGGCCGGCCTTGGTCCAGTCCTGGAGGGCGAGGCGGGCGGGTCAGGAGGCCCCTGCGCCCCGCTCCTCACGGCTGAGGGCAGAGCACCCAGGGCACTGTGACTCCCCAGCCCCTCCTGGGCTCCTTGTCCCACAGGAGGGAGGAGGTGAGCATGTGGGGAGCAGCTGCAGAGGGTGCCCAGGAGGTTTCTTTTGTGGGGTATGTGTGCGTACGCATACCCCTCTGGTCGGACCTGGTCCCTCCCTGAGTGCCCGGGCAGGTCGGGGGCACTGACCGAGGTCGGGGAGCTGCACTCGCTAACAGACTGGCAGGTCTCCGAGGCCTCGGAGGATGCGGAGCTGGAGGACTTCTGCAAGCGGAGGCGAGCGGGCAGGCGGACGGGGCAGGGTGGCAGGTGGGGAGGGAGAGAACACATCCGGTCACGGCGCCAGCACGCGGGGGGCCCGGACTCAGCCCCCCACGGCCTCCCCGCCCACTCCACGCCCTGCGCCGCCAGCACCTACACAGAAAGCAGCACCCAGAGCGCACACCTACCCCCACCGCAGCCCAAGAACCACACTCCTAAGAATTAACAAAAAGGCTGACTGCTGCTGGCCTGCACGTGGCGAGCAGGGAAAGAGCGACACTAAGGACGGCAGTGGGGTGCTGGCATGAGCTGCGGGGGGCTTTGTCATCGTTCTCTCGGAGGAGCAGGCCTGGGGGGAATGGAGTCCAGGGTTCCATCCTGCAAGTGTTACGCAGGGGCTGCCTGTTAGGTGGCTAAGCCCAGATGCAGTGCAGGCAACGGTATTTAACAGTCTGGAGTTTAGGGAGAAGTCAGATTTGGAGCCACAAATCCAGCAGCGTCAGATGGAACCAGGTGACACAGGCAGTCGGGATGAGGGTGGTTAGAGAAAGGGCTCAGGATGCCAGGCTGCCCTCAGCGCTTGGGAAGGAGAGGATGGCCCAGTAAAGAGTGACAGGACCTGCCAGTGGCGTGGAAGACTGCGAACAGGCGACTGTCACAGAAATCAGGGAAGGACCCTACCCGCCAAGGAGGGAGGGCCAGTGGTGCGGGGGCTGCTGGAGTCTGGCAGGTGGGGCAGCGGGGTGTCCATGGAGACCCCCAGGACTGCTCATAGAACGGCGGGGCGGATGCCCAGTGAAGACAGGGCCGAGGACACCCAGAGGCTCCTGCTCTGGACAGTGGCAGGGACCAGGTGCCCCGGAAGGCCCCCAACTCAAGACAAAGGGTGAAGAAAAGGAAGCAAGGGCAGAGCAGGACCACGAGGGTCCCCAGGGCAGAGGCGGCTTTAGCACTGTGGTTGAGAGACTGGGCAGGCGCGAGGCGGAGAGCCCGCCCTACGACTGAAAGTAAACCTGGAAGGGGACTGGTCAGGTACAGCTCTCCGCGTCCTGTGCCCACCAAGGCACATTCTCTAAAGCATCTTGGTTTCAACTCCCAGACTTTTTAGTTATGATGAGCCAAGATGACCAAAAGAAAAGGAAAGTAAACTCTGTAAGTAAGGATTCAAAGAAAATAATAAACACATTGAGAGTTTTACCAATATAATTGCTAAAACAGAAAAAGAGAAAAATGTTTGGAAAACTCAGTGGAAAAATTCAACATCCATTCATGAAAAACACTCACACTAGTGATAGAAAGGAACTTCATTCATCTGATAGAGCAGTCTGCAAAAACATCAATTCTTTTCTTTCTGAGGCTGGAGAAAGATAAAGATGCCCACTATCACCATTTCTAGTAAGTACTAGAAGTCCTAGCAGTGCAATAAAGCATGAAAAAGAAGTAAAAAGGAGTAAAAAGCAAAAGGACTAGAAAAAAAGAAACTGATTGTTTGTAAAAGACCTGATTGTGTATGTAGAATATTCATTCTATGATTATCAGAACTAAGAAGTGTTTTTAATGAGGTTATTGGATACAAGATCAACATACAAAAAAAAAAAAATCAAATTGCTAAATATCAGCAGCTGAAAAACAAGTAAGAGACTCTGAAAAAGCCAAAATAATTTAAAATAACGTCAACAAATATCAAATACCAGGGGAAAAAAATCCAGTGGTATATGTGCAAGATCCTCATATGAAAACAGCAAAATAATATTGAAAGAAGGTAAAGCCATAATAAAATGGAGAGACACATGTAATCCCAGTCAGAATCCCAGGGATTGCTTTTTTTAAAGTGGAAACTAGCAAGCTAACATTAAAATTGAGAAGGAAATGCAAAGGGCCCCAAACAGACAGATAATATTGAAGAGTAACATACCTAGAGGACTTTTATTACCAGGCGTCAAGGTTCTGTATAAAGTTACAATAATTAAGATGGTGTCCTACTGGTATAAGAACAGACAGATCAACCAGTGGAACAGAATATAAACTACAGAAACAGCTACACATTCACAGACACCTGCTTTATGACGAAGTTAACACACTACAGTGCAGTAGAGGAAAAAGATGAGCTTTTCAATAAATTGTCAATTAGATATCCATATGGAAAAAAATGACTCCTTCGGTTCAGTTCAGTCGCTCAGTCATGTCCGACTCTTTGTGACCCCATGGACTGCAGTCCGCCAGGCTTCCCTGTCCATCTCTCATACTAACACACATACACACAGTCAATTCCAGATGACCTGCAGATCTGAGTGAAAAAAGGTAAAACAAAAAGGTTTTGCAGGGAATTCCCTGGTGGTTCAGTGGTTGGGACTCCATACTTCCATGCTGAAGGCCCAGGTTCAATATCTGCTGGTTGGGGAATTACAATCCCACAGGCGGAGCAGCAGAGCCAAAAAAAAAAAGAAAAGAAAAAGCTTTTGGAGGAAAACATCTTTGTGACCCTGGAGTACACAAAAATAGTGCTAACAGGACAGAAAAAGCACTAACAATTGGAAAAAATGGATAAATTGGACATACATTAAGAACTTTAGAATTTTACTCCTATTAAAGGAGATAAAGAGCAACCCCACAGACTCAAAACAGATTATTAGATGAAAAGACTTGTAGCCACAGTGTATAAGAAGTTCTACAAATCAACAAGAAAAAGACATACAACCTAGTAGAGAAAAAGCAACAAAAGATCTGAACATTTCCCTCATAAAAAGAAGATACGGCCTTTAAAAGTATGAAAAAACATTCAACCTCATGAGTCATTAGGGGAATGCAAATTAAAAACACAGGGCACTGTTACTGTAACACCTACCAGAATGGCTAACGTGAAAAGAATGTAGGACACGCAGGCTGATGAGGCGGAGGAACAGCAATAAAGCTGCTGCTCTGCTCCTCCTGCCCTTCTAACTATGGGGAGGCAGCAGATACAGCCGCAAAGAGCGATGTTCCACAGAACACGCGACAGCATTCAAAAGTCGGGGAGGAGGGACCGAGCAGCCATCACAGGCCGGAGAATTCAAGGACACGGCGTGAAATGCAGCACAGGGCCTGTGTCAGAGCCTGGGCTCCTGGTCTGGGAAAGCCTGCCAGTGGGAAAGCTGGCATCACGTGAACAAAGTATGCCAGTGGCTACCAGCGTCGCGCCCGTGCTGGTCCCCTGGTGTTGAAAACTTGGTAGTCACACGAGATGTTAACCTCAGGGCAGAGTGCAGAGGGCGGGTGGGAACTGTACTCTTTTTACAGATTGTCTACAAGGCTAGAGTTATTCCAAGATAATAATAATAAAAATAAACCTTAATGGACAGGTTAAATTGCTGTAAAATAGAGAAGGTGCACTGGAAGATAGACCTGAAGAGATGATCCAGAGAAACACAGAGATGGGAGGTGTGGTGGGGGCAGACACAGAAACAAGGCCAGAGGGCCTGACACACGCTTCCCTGAGAACCAAGGCGGGGGCAGAGAAGAGTGAGAACAGAGAATGCCTGCAAACTCCTAGAACCGATGAAAAACACGAGTGCAAAGACAGGAACTCAAACCCACCCAGGGAGAGTCAGGGAGAAAATCCACAACCAGACACGTTGCAGGAAAATGCAAGTGACCAGGCAGAGCAGTCAGGTCACTCAAAGGCACGGCAGTGAGGACAGCAGGCCTCTCGGCCGGCAGCAGAAGCCAGAACACGGGGAAAACACCCTCGGAGTGTGGCAACAGAGCAACTGGCACCCAGCCCTGCATCCCTGGCAAAACTAGCTTTCAAGGAAGAGGAAAAAAGTGAAGCCTGTTTACAGAAAAACTAAACCTGAGTTTACTACTACAGACCCATTCTAAAGGAACTTTAAAGGATGTATTTTACTTTAGAAAGAAGCAAAATGACTGTAAAAGGAGAAAACGAACAAAAAAAGTATAAACACATAAGGGTAAATCTAACAGATACTTATGTATAAGATAATGATGAAATTAAGAAGAAAAATGTCAATTCCCTAGAATTGATGATAAAAAAGAAAATAGCATAAAATAGCTTATAAGGGGAGGGGGTAGGTGACCGAAGTTAAACTATCTGTTAAGATCCTTGAATGATTCAGGAGCCTGGGTTAGGACTTTGCTAAGGATGCGTTGTAAAATTTCAAGGTAACATATATAAGAAAGGAAAGAAGTATAACCTAAAATCCAGTAGAAGGAAATAATGCGGGAAGAAAAAACAAACAAAAAGCAAGAGAAGAAACAAAAGCAGCACAGATAAAGCAGAGTGAACAGAAATAAAAAAGACAGAAGTCCAAATATTCCAGTAATATCAATAAATGTGAAAGGACTTAAAAATGTCAGTTGAGAGAGATTGTCAGCCTGGATAAGAAAAGAAAATCTAGGCATATGCTGTTTACGAGAGACTCATCTAAAACATAAGGACATAGTGAGTTTAAAAGCTAAGAAACAGGAAATGATAACATAAATGTTGAGCTGAAGTAGCTGCAGTAAAATCAAACAAAACAGACTCACTCTATGCTAGAAAACACACAAGCAACAGAGGGTCAGCTACATCACGTGGGGAGATCCAGTTCCCTGTGAGTTAACATTTTAAAGCTGTATGGACCTAATAGTCTCAAAGGCATACGCATACATGGATTAAGGGCACAGGAGAGTGAATTATGCTAGCTTTTCCGTTATGGAAAGGTGACGCAGACAGGAGTGGGTGGGGAATGAGACGGAGGCGGTCAGTGTGGACAAGTCTCCTGAGCAGTTTCACTGAGGAGGAGAGGCAAGGCGGCTGGAGGAGGCTGAGGAGGGACGGTACTGGAGCGTGTGTCTATGTGCCGACAGGAGTGGGCCTGCCGAGGAGGGCAGTCTGGGCATGCCGTGGGCACATCCTTGGTGAGAGGGCAGCCTGCAGAACGCTGGGGTCGGAGGGAGGCCGGGGCCACGGTGGGCGCCTGGGGACGCAGCCTGACCCCGTGTCCTCTGCCCTAGCCCCTCCAGTGCCTCTCATAGCGCCTGAGGGTCTGAGTCTGCCTCTGAAGGGTTCCTCGTGTTCAGAGTGAGAGCGGGGAAGATGCCCGCAGATCCTGGGGCTCCTGGGGACGCCTCCGCAGGCCACCCGCCCCATCGCAGCCAGCCCCGGGACGGGGGTCACAGGGCCCGGAGCTGGCAGGCTCCTCCAGACCTTCCCCTCCCCTGCCCTGGGGCAGTGGGCTCAGGCTGGTCTGGGCGCAGCGGTCCTGGGGGCCTGCAGGCTGCTCTCAGCGGCGGTAGGCTGAGTGTGGATCCCCACAGTGTGGATGGCCCGGCGCTGGCATGAGCTCAGCAGACGCCCCTCACCTGGCTGGTGATGTCTGAAGGCATGGGCGAGGGGGGCTTGGAGTAGGTGGCGTCCTGGGAGACGAAGCCGGAGTCGTGGGAGGAGACGCTGGAGAGGCGGGTGGTGGGGGTGGGCTGCGCCAGGCTGCGGTAGCGACAGGCGGGGCCGGGTGAGCACGTTTGGGCGCCCCCGGGCCAGGGGGTGCCGCCACCCTTGGCGCTGCTGCCGCTGCTGGGGGCGCTGGGGAGGGAGGGGCACGGCGGCCAGACAGGGAGACACAGGGCGCGTGTGGGAGGGCGACACACGAGGGTGGGCAGAGAGGCGGGCGGGGGGAGGAAAAGACAGGGTCAGACCGGGCCCTGAGACCACGGGCCAGAGCAGCGGGGTTCCAGACTGCGGGCCGGGGGGCGGGGCCGCCCGCTGCCCCAGGAGCCTCCGCCAGGCACCCTGAGGCAAGGCAGCCCGGCGAGACCTCAGGCTGACGAGGGGAGACCGAGTCACCACGCGTCAACACTTCCCAGTCAGGCCACAACCAGACATGAGTCGGGTCCTGACCGTCTCCTCAAAGTCTGGTATTTGCCACCAGATCCTGACCGAACGTCTAGAGTGGGGCGCTGGTCCTAAACTTGCCACCACCCTCCCCCTTTCCACCTCTGTAGCTCATCCTCTCTGCATCTGTGTCTAGGCTGGGCAATGCTCCTGGCAGTGAAGGTCACCATCCTCCTGAGCGCGACCCGGGAGGCCCCGGCCCCCACCCTTGGCCACGGGTGACCCCTGGGATCAACCTCCCTCCTGTATCAGTCACCACCCGGGCTCTGAAGAGCCTCCAGCTGCCGTGGACCCTTCTCTCCCTGCAGGAGCAGCAACTGCTCTCCCTGGGTCACCGCCCACGGCCTGGGTGCCCAGCCAAGGTGGTTCTAGAGAAAGTGTGCCTGGCACAGAGGAGTCTCCCCACCAGTAACCTGCTCTGTGCTCAAAGACCGACCCCCGCCCAGGAAACCTTGAATCCAGACCCCTCCCAGGAAGCACCCCGACCTTGAGCCTGCCTGCTGGTCAGGCAGGACCCCGGCCCCGTCCTGGCCCTGCACAGCCCCCGGGGCTAGCTTGGGCTGAGGGTTGGCCCTGTGGCAGCTGCCCACAGGGACCAGCCAGGCCGCAGTGTCCACAGGTAAGCTTGGAGCCTCCGCACATGCCTTCCCCATCTTAGATTCTTACTGCTGCCCAGGCTGTGCTGGGCCCGGCTGAGCTGAGGGGTTAATGCTGGCATTCTGTACTTCAGCTTCCCCCTCCATGAAACGGAGACAATACCATACCTGATAGAGTGGTGTTAGGATTCAATGAAGAAAATGCAAAAAGCATTTGACAGGGCAGCTGGCGCATCCTTTCCTGCAGCCACCCCGCACCTGTCCCCTACGCCTGCACTAGCAGCAGTCTTGCAATGTGAGTCTATTTTCCCTGTGCCTGCAGATTCCTTGACGATGCAGCAGTTGCATGAATTCTGGGGCCACAAAGCAATTCCTGACGGACTTCTGGGGGACCTCCCCCATTTCTCTTCCCTGCCCCCACCCAGTACCCCGCTGACCTGCACATGCTGGATTTCCGGGAGCTGGAGCTGCTAGGCGATGAGGGTGGGGTCTGGTACGACCAGCTGTAGTCTGAGCCCTTCAGGTCTGTGATCACCTGGACAGGGACGTGGATGGGGTCGCTTGGGGCAGCCCAGCCCCGCAGAAAGCCTCCGCACTTCCCTGAGTCTCCCTCCAGAAGGCTGGCAGGGCCTTCCCGATTGAGAACCAGGCCCCAGAGGAGATCTCAGGGATTCGGAAGCCCTCCGCATCCCAGCCTTTTTCTAAAGCCAGCTCCTCATGCAGGGACAAACGGCAGGGCTGCCAGAGAGCGGGGGGATGCCGGGGAGGTTGTGCCCTCTCTGCTTCTCAGGGATGCTGGCCCAGCCAGGACATGGGGGAGCCTGGTGCTCCCGAGGACTCCCTGGGGCTGGTGGAGGAGTCGGCCCAGAGTGGCCGTGCAAGACCATGGGGTCCAACCCTGGCTCTGCTCTGCCCCCAGGCGAGCCGCTGGTCCTCTCTGAGCCTCAGTTTTCCCTTGGGAAATGCAGCTGATCCTTCCTGTCTTAGAGGGCGTGGAGGGAACTGAACTAGGTGACCCATGGGAAGGGCTCGGCGTGGGGCTGGGCACACAGTAAGCGCCGAGTGAGAGGAGTGCCACGGTGCTGTCAGCGAGGACTGCCCCTGGTGCGGCGGGAGCCTGGTGCTGAGAGATGGGCAGGGCGGCCACAGGGGCAGCTGCATGTGTGTGCGGGAGCTGGCAGGTGTGGGCATGGAGGCCGGAGGCACCATCAGGACTGGCTTGCTCAGAGCCTGGCCCTGCGGATCCGGCCGGGACGTGCGGCTGTCTGCTCTCAGTGTGAGGCCCCGCCGGGTCCCGGGCACACCCTGCTTGTGTGGGCAGGCGCCCCTAGAACCCACTGGGGTGGCCTTCTGTGCCCAGCTGCTTCCCCACACACTTTCCCATTGCCTCCTCCACTGTCCCCAGCCAAGGGGCTGTCCCTGGGGCTGGCCGCACCTGTTCGCTGGCAGGGGGCAGCTTGTGCGGCTCCGCGGTCAGCACCACCAGGTCGTCGATGATGCCCTGCAGGTGGGTGATCTCCCCCAGCATGGTCAGCTCGCCGTTCTGACAGGGCAGTGAGTCAGCCTCCCGGCCCTCCCGCCCGGCCACCCCTCCCTCACCCTTCTCCCCTGGCCCACGCGGCTCGGGCGACAGTCCTTGGGACCTCTTGGGATTCCTGAGGGCCCCTCAAGTGGCCCCATCGTGGAGATGCTGAGAAGGGCTCCGTGTTCCCGCGGGACCCACCACCACGGGCTGCAAGAACGTGATGAAGGTGCAGAAGCGGCCGCGCTCCTCAATCAGGGCCCGGCGCACCGCCTGCTTCTCCGTCTCCTCCAGCAGCAGGTACATGTCGTTCACGTCCTGCAGGGCGCTGTCCAGCTGGGGCTGCAGGTCTCCTTTCCCTGCGGGTGGGGACGAGAGGCCGCGCTGGGGACGCGGGCCGGCCCACTGCATCCCAGGCTCAGGCCCCCAGTGGGATCCCTGGCCGTCAGGCTGGGCACTTCCAGGGGGCCCAGGGACCGGGGAGGGCAGCCAGGACGCCGGGGCTGGTGGAAAGGCTGGTCCCCAGTGCAGGCAGAGAGGACAGACAGACAGGCACACAGGAAAGACACCAAAGCTGCAAAGCCACCCAGGTCCTGGGGCGAGCAGAGCCCTGGGCAGCCCCGGGGCCACCCGGAGCAGCTGTGCTCAGGGCAGTCGGGCGGAGACCTCCAGGAGAGCAGAAGCTTCTGTCCCCGGGACACTGTCACCGTCACTGCCTGTGGGGTGAGGCGCCTCCCCTCCCCGGCTCAGGGAGGGAGCGTGGAAGCGGAACAGAGTAGAGCATGGGCGGGTCTTCAGGCTGGGCCCAGGGCATGGGAAAGGGGGTGTCTCATAGGGGTCCCCACTCGGCTCAGGAAAGATGCACAACAACAGCAGGAGTGACACAAAGCAGCAGCGAAAGAACCACGGAGAGTGACAAGAGACAGGCGTGGGGGGTGGGGAGCAGGGCGCAAGGGCCCTGGGGGGGCCCGGCCCCCACCCTGCCCACCCCAGCGCTGGCCTGGCAAGCCGACCCAGCATAGCCCCGGCCTCGGCCCCAGCCCCTCCCTCGCGGACCAACCACCTTCCTCGCTCCTCCTTGGCCTGAAGAGGCTCCTCCAATGGCCCTGAGCCGGGGGAGACAAAGCGACAGGGAGACACGGAGGGAGAGCAGTGGGGACGGGGATCTGACTTACCAAGCAGCTCTACAGGAGGGGTGGGGGAGGAGAGGAGAGACAGAGAGAGACCGTGTGAAAGAGCGGGATGGATAGAGCCGCTCCCGGGGGCGGGGCCTCCCGCCGCCTCCCGAGCAGGGCGTCCAGTCCGAGGCGGCAGGCACCCCCTCTGCCCACCCCAGAGGCGTCCAGCACGGGGTGCCTCAGGTGGGACGCTGCCCAGGGAACGGCGGGGCTGCGCCGCTGCGGCCGCTCGGGGCTCACCTTTGCGTGCTTTCTTCTGCAGCTTCAGCGTGTCCGAAGACTTCTTCTTGATCTCGTGCCGCGCTCGTTTGTACTCTGTGCAGAGGGCGAGAGCGCGGCGCTATGACCAGGTTTCTGCCAGTGGGGAGCTGGAGGGCGCGGCCGGGCCCGGACCTACCTTTTGCGTGATCCTTGTCCAGCTGGTTGGCCGACTTCTTCCAGTCCTCGATGCGCTCCTGCAGCGGGTTGATGAGGCTCTCCAGCAGCGCGCTGTGGGCGACGGAGGGCGGGTCAGGGCCGCCCCGGAGTCTTCCCGCGACCACTGCCCCCGGCGCGAACGCACTCACTTGGTGAACTGCCGCAGCTTGGTCTCGATGCTGCGGTGGCGCATGCACATGCGCGTGAGCGCCGAGCCGATGTCCCGCGTGGCCCCTGGGGGCAAGCGCCGCGTGGGCGGGGCGGCCGGGCTCCTGCAGGCCCAGGCCGGGCCACGCGGGGGCGCGTCCGGCCCGCGAGCCGAGCCTCCAGCCCGCCGGCCCCTAAGTCCCCAGCCCGCGACCCCGCGGCCCGCACAGCTCCCGGCATCCCCATTTGGCCGCCCAGCCGTGCTCCGTTCTGCGACCCCGCCGCCCCTGCAGGAGAGCTGACCTTTCTCTCCAAGTGGTCAGGCCAAAAGCTGTCCCCGAACCCCAGAAGGGAGAGGCCCACACCAAAGATGGTTCAAGGAGCCAACAAAACCCCTCCCTCCCTCCCAGGATCCCCTCCAGATGTGCCCAGATGCAGGCATGAGGGTGCCAGCAGCTGCCCGGCACCTTGGTCTCACCAGCCAAGGAGCAGGGGCCCCGGGTCCCCACTGCTTGGACCAGAAGGTCGCGGAGCCGCCAAGGCCAGCAAGGGAATCTTCCCCTGCCCCGTGTGCGCCCCGAAGGGCAGACAGGGAGAGAGCCACAGACTCACCTACAGAGTGTGAACACTGGCTGAGGGGTCAACCCAGCCAGCCAGCAGCAAGACAAGCGCCGCCCCCCACCCCCAGAACACCCCTGTTGTCTGTCACCCGCTCCTGCTTGGTGACGCGAGGCTCACTCTCCAGAGAGCCCGCTCCACGAGCAAGCAGGACCCAAGGTCCCGATTCTGGGCCGGGTCCTCTCGGGCTCACACCCACTCCGCCGTTCTGCGTGCAAGCCCAACCTGCGGCCGCGTGCCCTCCCCACCTCGCGTGTTGGTGGCCATGTCGGCCACTTTCTGGAAGGCGTCCAGGAAGGCCACAGCAGCCAGCACGGTGGTCCTGGGGAGATGGGCGGGGGGCGGTCAGTGGAGGGTGGCCTCACGCCCTGACCTCTCCCCAGCTGGGGCACCCTCACCTCAGCTGGGAATGCAGCTTCGTGGCCTTGGAGTTGAAGTCCTCCCAGATGGGGTAGGAGCTCTGCGGAGGGGACGGGAGAGGCAGTGAGCTGCCATGAAGGGCCCCCTGGGCCGGGCCCCCTCATGCCCGGTCTAGACCCCGGGTCGTGTCTGAGAAAGCAGCCTCGCTCCTGTGGAGAGGGGGCTTCCGGGGCTCCTCTGGGGGCAGACACAGGCATGAAGAAGGCCTGGCCCCAGAAACAGGCACCTCTGCCCACCCCGGGCTCCCAAACGCTCAGGAACCCCAGCCACTGTGAGCAGTGGTTGCCCACATCCTCAAGGGGGACGGAAGCAGTGAGAGGCAGGCCGCGTCTCCTTGCGGGTGGGAGAGCCAGGGGGGACTGGGCGGGCCACACGAGGGGCACTGTGTCCCTGGACAGAGCCCTGGATGGTCCACGTGGCCTGGGGGCAGAGGCACCGTGAGCCGTGGGGAGCGCGAGACACGCTGGGTCTGAATGAGGGCCCCGTGCCCCGGAAGCTGCTGCCAGCCTGACTTGCCCATCGCAGGCCCCGGGTGACCACGACTGCTGCGGTGCCTGGCCAGCCTGCCCGGGACCGTCAGGCCCAGGCTGAATGGGGCCTTGTGCAGCCAACAGAGCCACCTTTCTCCACCCCCGGTTCCCCACCCCTCCTGGGGACACAGTGTGGCCTTTATCCCAGCCTGGCTCAAAGCTCTGAGCTGGGAGGGGGTTTCCCAATAGAGAGGCTGGGCTCCTGACGATCAAGTTGTCCAGTGTGATCAGAGGGCTTTTCTGGCTAATGGGCCTCCCATGGCTGTTGGGTCCCAGCCCAACGGCCCTGTGGAAGGAAGCCCTGATCCTTGAAGAAGAACCCCAGGTCAGCGAGGCCCCAAGGTTCTTCTGACCTTCCCTTCCATGTGGGATGGGGTGCTGGAAGCCGGGGCTTTTCCAGTGGGAAGGGGGAAGGCGGAGACCCCAGTGCCCAAGGCCTCAGCGGGGAGGCTCTGCCAGGCTGGAACCCCAGGGAGGCCAGCCTGCTGGACTGAGAAGGACAGGGCAGCTTCTGGGAGCCTCAGAAACACCCTCCCCTCCCAGCCCAGCCCAGCCAGTGCCCAGGGAAAGCAAATATTTGAGAGGTTCACAGGCTGGGGCGGGAAGGCGGAGGCTGTGGGTGGGCAGTCTGTGCGGTACAGCCTAGGGTGAAGGAGCCTGGGTCTCCCCTGGCTCTCCTGAGGACTTGGCACCACCCTGCTCAGCACCCCCAGCCCGAGGCTGTGCTGAGACCCTGGGGGGAGACAAGGCCGTGGGGGCAGGGGGGCAGAGGCAGTGGTCCTGGGAAGGCATCTCAGCCCCTTGGCAGCCTCTATCTGAGAGCCAGGGGCTGGGAGAAGCGGGGGAGACAGGACCCCACTGAAGTCGCACCCTCACAGCCCCCAGGCTCACTCCATCCCTGGCCCTCCCAATCTCGGTCCTCCCGGGGCAGAGGGGACAGGGTGGGGGTTGGGGGCCAGGCCCAGTCCCTCCTCAGCAGGTGGACAGGAGCTCCTGGCCTCTAAGGGTCCACTGGGAAGTCATGATGAGCCCAGAGGCGAACTCGAGGGGCTGGCGCCCAGGAGCGTCCCCTCACGCAGGCTGCGCCCGTCTGTCAGGCAGGCTCGAAGCCTCGGGGCTTGTGGTCTTGATGGTGACAGGGACTGTGACTGGGGTCAAGAGTGTGGTGGGCCAGGCGCCCAGCTGAGCTGTCTCACTGTGGGGTCACACTGGGTCCTTATAGCAATCCTTTGAGGTGAATACCACTGTCATCACCCCCATTCTACAGATGAGGAAACTGAGGCTCAGAGGGATTGACTGGCTTGTTCACGGCTACCGAGTGTGGGGGTCAGGCTCTGATCCCAGGTCTGACTGGTCACTGCATGGCAGGAACACCCCCTTTACTTTGGGGTCTGGAAGGTCAGTATCTGGGTACCCAGGGTGGGGAGGGGTGGGGACCCCAGTATTGGGAGAGGAGCGGGCGGCTCTGGGGGGGCAGTCACACGCTCGTCAAGGGGGTGCTCCAGTGGGCAGGCCCCGGGCTGTACAGGTGAGCGGCCCAGACTGCACCCTGGCAGAGGGGC
Organism: Muntiacus reevesi; assembly: GCF_963930625.1. Taxonomy (NCBI): domain Eukaryota; kingdom Metazoa; phylum Chordata; class Mammalia; order Artiodactyla; family Cervidae; genus Muntiacus; species Muntiacus reevesi. The sequence continues at coordinate 215,190,639 of NC_089250.1, read as the reverse complement.
TCTGCGGGAGGCTCCTCTCTGTGCCTGTTTGCTCCCCTGGGAGATGAGCGCGGGAGCAGGCCGGTGTGAAGGCCGCCTAGGAAGCACCAGCTCAGGGCCCGGCACACAGACAGCGCTTGGCTGACGCTGCGGACAGAGTGGACATGCAGTTTCTGCCTCTGCCACCCGGCTGGGTGCGTGGGCAGTGCGTGACACTGCCCACTCTTGGGGGCAGGCAGGTTGTGACCCCGTTTCCGGAAGGTGCAGGCCGAGCCCTGGAGCTGCACCCAGCCCTGTTATCCCGGGCAAGTCCCTGCCCCTCTCTGAGCTTCGGGGGGCATCTGGGCTGCTTAAATGAGGCGGAGCAGGCAGGGGCTCCCGGGGCCCCTCCGCCCTGAGCCGTGTCCCCCAGGCCCCAGGTGCAGCCCCCCTCCCCTCTTCGGCCACCCCCCCATGCCAGGCTCTGGGCCTGCAGCCCTGGGTGGGCTCTCGCGGGGCCTTGCAGGCAAGTTCCGTCTCCTCACCCTGGCCACCTTCCTCTGTGGAAACCCCGTTGCTTCTGTGGCTCAAGCCACTGGGCGAGACAGCGGAAGCCATCCTCCAAATCCAGATGACCGGCCTCCAGGTGGCCTGCGTCCCTGCCCTGTCCCTGGCCCAGACACAAGCCTGTGTCACAGGCAGGGGACTAGCGGAGCTCGGCATTCCGCCAGGTGGAACCTCTCCGAGTTTGCCTCCCCACGTCAGAAAATCCCAAGTCGCTCGCTACAATCTGGGCCCATCTCCTTTGGTCTCATCCCCAAGTTCTCGAAAATTGCCTGGAGGCGGGGAGACGGTCCTGCCCGCTTCTCTGAGCGAAAGCGGCTGCTCTCCGCAGCGCGTGTGGTGAGGATGCCAGCAGGACGAGGTGTGGGAAGGTGCCCCCCCCCCCCCCCCGCCAGCCCTGGGAGTGGCCGGGGAGGGTGGTCTGGAACGGAAACCTGGTGCCAAGGCTGTGACGCTCACAGGGCAGCAGGGGCTGCTGAAGGCGCCGGGAAGCCAGGACTAGGGGGCCAGCAGAGGGCTTGGAGGTGGAGCTGGGGGGGCATGGTCTCAGGGGAGCACCCTGTGTGGGGCACTGAGGGGCACCGATGCACACTGCCAACCCTGCAGTTCTGGGGGAGGGTGGCCCTGGGTCTCCTGGGGGTGGGGGACACAGGGATCTGGCAGCCCCCCTGAAGGCCTGCCTGGGCACTGTGGTGTGTCCTCCCGGGGCCTGCGATGTCACCGTAGGATGCCAGGCTGTGCACTGGGGAGGGTGACAGGCAGGGGGCTCTGAGGAGTTCCCCGTTCCCTCCTGCCGGGCCACCCTGCCCTAGAGCAGAAGGGGAGAGGCGCGGCCTGCTGGGCCCCCGCCTGTCATTGCTGCTGGCCCTCCTCTCTGCCCAGTCAGCTGGGCTACTCCGCCAAGCCCCACCCTCTTCGGGGGTGAGGACCCTCTCGCTCCCCGGGTCAACAGTGACGGGTGAGGTCACAGACTGTCCAATAGTCTCCTTAGTGACCTTGAGCCATTCCCAGCCTCGGTTTCCCCACCTGGTGAACCAGTGTGGGCCAGGAGGTGGTGGCCCGCTGCAGCCTGACCTTGGGCCATCCGGGAGAGGGGCTGGAGCTGAGAGCCTGGAGCAGCAGCAGCCGTCCCCTGGGGCTGCTCCCTCAGCCCCACCTTCTCCCTCCTCCCCCCAAGGTGGGTCAGAGGCCTTGGGGCCTGGGGCACTCATCGAGCAGACCGTGGAGTCCAGGAGCTTGTTTGGGACGCGGGCGGCAGGCGCAGAGGCGAGGCTGGCAGGGAAGGAGTTAACGGTTCCCTGCTTAATTATTTTTCGCTGCTTTGGCGGTGACAGCATTGTCTGGGCTCCAGGGCCGTCGGGGGCGGGGAAGTGGGGCACGAGGGTGGTAGAGGGCGGTGGCCGGAGAGACCCTGGACCCTTCAAAGGGGCGTGAGTCGCCCCCGGAGCCAAATCCCCATTCATGGCTTGGGGGTCTGGGGCGCGGGAAGCCCGCGTGTGCGCAGGCTCAGGTCGCGACCCCAAGGGGGCGCTGCGACCCGGGCGACCAGGGGCACGGACCCCGGGTATCGCACGGACACCCAGACACACGAGCGCCCACACCCCCCACGACGGGCGCCCGGAGAGCAGGGCGCACGGCAGACGCAGGCCAGACGCGCTCAGACAAGGGCACACAGATGCGGGGCCGCTCCGACACGGCGGGACGCGGCTTCCCGCCGCCACGCGTCCCCAAAGGGGACACGCACCCGCGCCGCATCCGCGCCCGTTACCTTCATGTCGTTGACGATGGCCTGGAAGAGCCCGCCCAGGGCGCCGCACTCCTTCTCCGCCGTCTCCATGCTCGGGCCGGGCGGCGGCGCAGGCAGGGCGCTGGGACCCGCGCCGCGGCGGCTGTCGCTCCGAGGCCGGGCCGGGCCTGGCGCCTCCGGGCCGCGCTCAGCGGCCGGCCGCTCCGCGCTCGGGGGTCGCGGGCCGCCGCGGGGCGGCGCGGGCCATGTCGCGGCGGGGCTGGCGGACGGCGCAGGGGGCGCGGCGCGGGCGGCGGGCGGCGCAGCCTCGGCGCGGGGACTGGCGCGGCGGCCGTAACCCGAGCGCGGAGGCCGGGGTGTCACGTGGGCGCGGGGGGCGGGCCGCGGGGAGGGGTCTGCGGGGAGGCCGGGCGGGCACCGGCCCATTCACCGCCCGGAGCCCGGGCTTTGAAATCCGAGCCCGGGCGCGGCCAAACTGGCAGTTCGAGCAGGCCCGGCGGGCGCAGGCGCCGCCGCGATCCGGGGGCGGCGCTGCCTGGCTTCCCCGCGGGGGTGGGGCCGGCGGTTGGGTGCCACCCCGGGAAGGGGCTCACCACCAGCCTCCGGCCTTTGGTCTAGGGTCGGGGGTGTGTGTTTCCCCGCGCTTTCAGAAGAGGGGAGCAAGCTGAGGTCCTGGGGCGCATCCCGTGGGATGGATACACCACACTTAGCAGAGGCGTACGGTGCCCCGGAGGCCGCCCGCCTTGGGACATTTTATCCCAGGGACAGGAGTTTGGACCCTCCTCCAGAAGTTCTCTGGCTCCTTTTCCAAGTAGGGCCCGTGCTGATGCCACCTGCACGGGGTGCCCAGGCCGGGCCTCTGTGGATGGTGGGCTCCAATCCTCAGGGTTTGGGGCCATGGGACCAGCAGAACAGAGGCGAGCCCTCCTCCCCTCTCTGATGCCTGGGTACACACAGTAGGATGCGCATGTGTGTGCACATGGGCCATGATGAATTCTGCCTGTCTTCCTGTCCTGGAGACTCCAGGGAGGGAAACCCACCCTCCGGGGCCTATGCTGAGTCTCTGGGGAAAAGCCAATCCAAGGCCTTTCTCTCCTACTCCAGGGACCCACGAGAGCCACCTGGGAGATCAGTGGGCCTATCTGAGGCTTCCCAAAGCCTGGGGGCACCAGAATAGGTCTCTAGGATCGCAGCAAGGTCCCAGGGCAGCTGAGCATCAGCAGGGCGGGCACCCGTGGGAAGGAGCAGGCCAGGCATGGGTGGAGTTTTCTGTCACTTCTTTATTGGGGCAGGGGTGCGTCCTTCATACGAATCTCTGTGCTGGTCCCTATGTGCACACAGACGCATATACATGTATGTACACACATCTGCATGAGGTCAGAGCTCTGGTGGGCTTGGGGGGCTGTCAAGCTCTTTATAAGAGAGCGTTAGAAAGAACCCGATTCCAGATAACGGGGATGTCTGAGGTTGCGGCCCCACCCTGGTGGGAAGCCAGCTCTGTCTGATCCCAAGTGCAGCTGGCTGTGCTGGGGGCCCGGGGCTGGGCTGTGAGAGCAGCATGGTGGTCAGCACCTCCAGCCCACCACCCTGCCCCCAAGGCAGAGCCCTGGGCGCCGCGGGGAGGAGGCCTGCAGAGGCCCAGTGCTCACGGCCCACTCCGAGGGCCGGTCTCCGTGCCAGGCTGTCAGAGGAGTGCCCTCCGGTCCGGGTGGTCCCCGCGCCCGCTCCGCTGGTGTCTCACGTCCAGGTGCTGCTTCTGGACCCGCTCGAAGTGCTGCAGCAGCTCCGCGTAGTCGATGCCCGGGGAGTCTGCTTTCTGCGACCTGGGTGCCGCCTTCACACCGTCTCTGTGCAAGGGGGCAGAGGGGCTCAGCGTCAAGGCCTGAGTGCAAGTGGGGGCTGCTGGAGGGGGAAGCACCGGCCACAGGCTGGTGGAGCCCAACCTCGGGACACGTGTCCCTCAGGCCTGACAAACCCCCAACTGTTGGCCCCAAAGAGGGGAGCGCTCCGGGGCACCCCCTCCCCCACAGCTGGCGGGACCAGTCAACACTGCTGCTTGGATAAGGCCCTCAGCCTGTGGGCTGGCAATGGCGCCCAGAGCAGGCATCACATCGGGAAGCATTTCCTGTTTATGAGTGGCTCCCTTTGGGGTGAAAGCCAGGGCCAGCAGCCAGCCAGGAAGCCAGCTGGGGCCTGGAACAGGGTCCAGGGAGACGGGGGAGGGGCAGGGCTGAGGCCGGGGACCACAGGGATGGCTGAGGTCTACTGGCCCTCCACTTGGCAGGACATCTGTTTTTGAGCTCTGGGGCCTAGAGGCCAGCAGTCACTCTCTGTGCCTGGGGAAGGAGAGCTGGTCTCACCACAGGGCAGCTGGCGCCTCTGAGAACTCTTCTTGTGAATGCCCTCCCAGCTGCCCTGTCCTGTAGCACGGGCGCTGCACTGCGCAGCTGCAATACCAGACGTGACGGGAGGAAGCTGCCCTGTGTTCAGTCCCAGCCTAGGTGCCCAACGGGTGGCCACTGCAGCCACAACCATGTCCCTTTGAGGCCCAGAAACTCAGTCTGCTTGGGGGAGTCACAGCAGTGCTTCATTCAAATGGAACCCTCACCGATGAACCTGGTTCCTGGTGGGGCGCAGTCCACCGATGGTCAGAGCCTGGAAGGCACCTCTGAGAAAACACCAGGACCAGGGGCAGCGGGAACTCTTCCCATGGTTGGGATGCCATCCGGAGCAGCCCGGACCCCTACTCAGCCTGTTCCCTCCCTGACAAAGACACATGGCCTGAAAACACCCTGGAGTGTGGCTGTGGCTGCTTCTTTCCTGGGCCCACTGGCCCAAAGATGCTCTGCTTAGCTGATCAGCCCACAGTAGTCATGAGAGCCCTTCACCAGGGTCTCCAGGCTTCAGAGTGCAGAAGCGGATCCTTCCCAGACCACATGGATCTGCCTCCAGCGAGGCCAAAATGAGGGAGAAGAGTCTTTGAGGGGCTCTCTGCTGGGGTGAACTATTAGTTCCCCCCAGAGCTGGGCCTCGGGCAACACTGGTTCAGCAAAGCTCACAAGGAGCTGAGCTGGGTTCGCTCTCGGGGGCCAGCCTGCGGGCAGCATTCTGGGCTCCGGCTGCGGTTTTCCGCTCCCCTGGGAAAGCAGAAGGGACATCCCTGGCATAGTATTCCTGGGGCCCAGGTGTCACTGCCACAAGGGAGCAGCTCCCCCTTCCAAGGAGGCTGAGGGACATCCTGGAGTCCTGACCCCAGGGGGTGACCAGATGCCACCCACCCATGTAGACGGAAGAGGGGGTGACAGGCAGGCCAGAGATGCTGCTGAAGTGCGTCGTCTGAGGCCGGCACCCACTGGCCATGTGCTCCTCCCCCCATTCGCATTAGACGCAGAGGGGCTGAGATTAGGGGTTGCCAGGGAGATGCCAGCGACGGAGGCAAATCCCGGGTGCTGTGCACAGATGTGGTCGGGCGGGCGGGGGTGGGGGGATGGGCCTTCCCTTGCTCCCGCGCCCCGAAGGCAGCAAGTCCTGCCCCTCCCGTGACTCAGCCCCCTGTGGCCAGGCCCTTCCCCGCCCGGGGTCTTGGGAGCAGGAAGGGCTGTGTCCGGGGGTGCGGGGGCTCCTCTGACACGAAGGCTGGGAAGGAGGCTCGCCCCACTGTCACCCCCTGCCAGTCCAGGGTGTGGCCGCTGCTCAGCCCTTTGTGTTCCCTGTATGTTTATGACCGTCAGGCCGCGAGTGGCTGAGGGACACCTGGCCAGCAGCACAGGGCTGGGATTCCAGAACCCAAGGCCAGCCCTCGCTCTTGCCACCATGCACCTGTCACCCGGCTCCTGTCTGGTGAGTGTCACCAGCTTCTGCTTCGGAGGCTCCCTCTTGCCTCACAGAGGAGACAATGGCCCAGAAGCCTAACTGGTGGACAGGGTCCCCAAGCCCTCAGCCCACAGCGGCGTGCGGGGGCAAGGAGCTGCCAGGGCGACCCTAACACCCTAACACCCATCAGGCACTGGCGAGGCCAGCAGAGGCCAGGCCAATGAAGCACAGTACAGGCCCAGGGCCTTTGAGTCCCAGCAGCCAGAGGTGCTCCGGCTGAGGGAATAAAACCCACACCTAACCCTGTGGCTGCCCCCGCCTCCCATGGCACCCCGAGTGCTGAGTGCCACCTCCTGAGGGTCACCCAGCGGTGTCACGAGCAGCTGGGACGGTGTCTAGCCCTCCCTGCTGCTGCCCGGGGAGGGGGGCACGGTGTGCAGGAGCTGGGCCTTGGCCTGGGGGCTCCGGCCCCCCGAGAGGCCTGGGGCAGGCACAGCCCATTGGGGACCGCACGTCCAGCCCCAGTCAGGTTGGGGGGGTGGTGCCCCAGGCCCTGCAGGACAGAGGGCACAGGGGCATCTCAAGGCTGCCTGCGCCCACCGCAAGGGCAAAGGCCTGAGGACTCTTGCGGGAGGGAGGCGCCTGGCCTGCCGAGGGGCTCGCGCAGCCTGGGAGGGAATTCTAGACGCACAGGGCATCTGGTGCAAGCTGGGTGCGCTCCATTCAGCGTAAATCTTCTCAGTGGCTCTGCTTGTTTCCATGGCGACCTGACAAGTGAAATTTTCCATCTCGGATGCCAAATGCCTGTGGATGAGGCAAAGCCTCCAAGGGTTACCAAATATAGACATGACCCAACAGGCTCGGGGGCCAGGCCAGCCGTGGGCTCAGGGTGGGAGTCTGGACGCCCGTGGAGGCTGGCATGGGGGCCTCTCCGGGCAGCCAGCCTGGGACCTGTGCTGCCTGTGGACAGGTCGAGAGCAGGGTGGCCATGTGTGCACCCTTGCTTCTCACCCGACTCAGGGGCGGGGAGGGTCCGAGGCGTCCCGGGGCAGGCCGTGGCCCAGGGCTGTCTCTCTGCTGCATGTGGGGGAGGGCTGCCTGAACCTGGGAGGGACCCCCTGCAGCTCTCTCACCATGTGCTTCAGGCGACACAGTCTCCAAAACGGGGCACAAATTCCTCCCTCTGCACTTTTTGTTTGGGTCACTCCAGCACGCGCTCGAATTTTTTGACAAACTCAACCCAACTACCTACAACCTTCTAAACAGGGCCAGGTCTCCCAGCCAGGGGCTCTGATGTGGAAACGGAAGGCCTACAGCAAGTGGCTGTGAGGCAAACAGTGCCCGCAGTGACAGGGGGTGTGAGGTGGAGGTCAAGGAGGGCCCAGGTCCCCCGTCGCGCCCCGACGCGCCAGGCCCTGTCCGCGAGCCGGGCACTCACTCGGTCTGCAGCAGCTCAGGGTTGGGGACGCACTGCAGCCGGTGCGACAGCAGCTGGAAGGCGCTGCTCTGTGGCAGCAGCATGAGCAGCCCATACAGGGCCTTGATCAGGTACGGGTGGCTCTTCACGTCCAGTAGCTGCAGGCGCAGGTCTGCGGGAGGGCAGAGGCGGGGGTCATGGAGGGCGGAGGGCAGGGGCCAGGGAGGGCGAGGTGGGGGTCAGGGAGGGCGGAGGGCAGGGGCCAGGGAGGGCAGAGGCGGGGGTCAGGTCGGCTCTGACGGCACCGCAGCCTGGTCAGGGGGCCAGCCCAGTGGCTGGGGTCCTTGCATGCCTGCCCCCGCTCCAGCGGTGTCTGAGCCGTCCCCGTGATCACGTGAGATCAGCCTTTCCCTGCCTGCTGTCCAACCTTCCTGACAGTCGCCTCAGCCTGACAACCCCCCACACGCCTACTGCTCCCTGGCATTGAGGGGCCTGGGCTGCAGCGTGATGGACCCCCGGGCCCGCTCCATACATGCGGCATAGAGTGCTGTAAACAAGTGAGCCGGAGAGAGGCTGGGCTGGGGTGGCTTTGAGGGAGGGCAGGCTGGGGAAGCGCTTTGGTGTGTGTCTGAACACAGCGAGCCCAGCAGTGTCTGGGGGACGCCTTGGACATCTGCAGCAGATACCAGCCCTGCTCACACTGAGCCAGATGGGAGGGGCGCAGCCGGGCCCTGCCCAGCACGGTCCCAACTAGACGGGACCACGCAGCTTTCCTGAGCCCTTCCAGGGACTCACTCGCTTCTTTCTGGTGTCTAAGGCCCAGTCTCAAGGATCCTCGGTGGAGGACAAGCCTCATAGCCCTGGAGACCACGCCACCCGGCAGCTCCGCGCAGGCCTTGGGGCCAGGCTGCAGCAGGACGCAGGGGGCTCGTGCAGCAGCCCCCCCCAACCCCAGGCCCAGCAGTGCCAGCTCCAAACCCCCTCCCTGCTCTGGCCCTGGGCAGAGCAGTCACCACAGGGCTTGAGGCTGCCGAGGGTGGGAATGGGCCCAGGCAGGGTCAGCTGTGGACCACTCTGCTGCAGTCCCTGCACGAAAGCCCTGGGCCTGGAGAGGTATTTGCGGCTTCTCTAGGGTTAAGCTGGACCTGCCATTGGGGAGCACAGGCCAGGCTGCTCCGGAAGGCTTCTGAGAAAGTGAAATGTCAGTCTAGGGGCCGTCTGGGGTACGCTCTGATGCCCTCCGCTGGAACAGGGTCTCCCTCCTGCTCGTGTGTCTGTCATCGAGACGGCGGCTGTGTAGAGAAGCTGCCTTCTGTTTGGATGGGGGGTGGGCAGCCTGCGGCCCCTGGGTCGCCTTTGGGCTCCAGGGCTTGGCCTGAGTAGGTCAGGGGTGCTGCCCAAGCAGAGGGCCTGGGTGCTGGGCTCGGGAGGAAGCTGGCTGTCAGCAGGGCTGCCGCCCGGCTTTGCTTCCACACTGTAAGCATGCGGGCTGCATTCCGAGCCGCCTGCTTTGGGGAGCAGGTACTGGATGAGGTAAGGCCCCAAGAGCCACGCTCGCCGGGGCTAGCTGCCCCTCCTGCATACTCAGCCCGGGTGTTACACTCAGCGCCTGCCCGTCAGCTGCTGGCGGATGCCGGCTCTGCTCTGTAGGGACAAGGGGCTGGCTCCTGGGCGCTGGGGAGAGCACCCTCGACAGCTGCCTCGCCGGCCCCAGGTGGATTTTGCCAGCGCACAGGCAGGTTCTGATGACCCGTTCCAGCTGGCCTCCTGAGCCCTGTCCTCCCATTCTCACGTTCCTGAAGTTCCAGAAGCGCCCCTGGGCACCTGCCCGTGCCCCTTCCCTCCCCAGGGGCAGAGAGCTGCTCTCTGAGCCTGGCTCCACCGGCTCCCTGCAGGGCGGCGCACGCTCACATGTGAAGATGGGGCACTCGATCAGCTGCACCAACTTGTCCACCTCCGTGAGGAAATCCACGGTGACCTCCAGGTCCCCACTGCAAGGGTGGTCAAGGAAGCCTCACTGCTGGCCAGGGCAGCCTGCCTCTCTGAGGGGCTGGGGTGGGGGCGTGGGCCCAGGGCTGACCTGGCGCATGGAGCATGCAGCCCCCGCCCCAGACCCTGGCTCCCAGGCTCAGGCCACGTTTCCGCCTGAGAGGCTTCGGGACACAAAGCACAGTGGCCTGTTCCCTCTGCCTTTCCGCCCCTCCAGACAGAGCTGGCAGGACTCCCCGCGCTCCCTCCTGCTCCTCTCCTCTGCGCCCGCCAGACCTGTTCCCGCCTGAGTGGCTGCGAGCAGGGCCGAGGGGCAGACGGAGGTGTGACGGTGTGCGGGCACTGGGCAAGGCCGCGGCAGACCCGCTTTCCTTACCCCAGTTCTCCACTCCTCAGAGGAGGAGGCCAATTTTGCCTCCTACTAGCTGTCTGATCCAGGTCACACACCACGCAGCCAGAGAAAGCTGGGCTACTTCACAGTGTTCCAAACAAAACCTGACCCTCCTCTGAGATCGGCCGACCCCAGGTCCTGTGGCTGCTCCGCTTCTCCCGGTCACGTCCTCTGCGGGGCTCGGCGGCCCCCGAAGGGTCCTGAGCTCAACTCCTCCTGCTGTCCGACCGGCCGTCCCCGCGCCAGCACTGGGCTGAGGACACCCTGCCTCTCTCCCGGGGCTCCCTCACCTAAGCACGCAGCCTTCCCGACCTCTGGCTTGCGACATGACCCCGGTTCCTCAGCTGCGTCCCTCACTGTGCCTCACGGGCCCTGAAGCCACAGGCCGGAGGGGAATCTGGGGGAGTCCGCTGGGAACGGCACCCACCGCCCCCTGAGGCTGGGCGGCAAGATGGTGAGCGAAGGATACAACTTCTGGATGAGGTCGTAGGCGTGCCGATAGTTCTGGGTGAGGAAGCAGAGCGACACGGTGGTGACTGGGTTGTGGCACCAGGAGCGATACAGGCAGCAGAACAGGTTCCGGCTCTCCTACGGGAGGAGGGGGATGAGGGGGTGTGCGCTGTCAGCAGACCCCGCCTGGGGCCCACCCCCCATCCGTGCCCCCACTCCGCCCCCTGACCCCCGCCCGGGCCCCGCCCCCGCCCTCTCCAGCCCTCCGAGACACCTCGCCTGGGCCCCCACCCCGCCCCCGACCGCCCCCCCCACCTCCGGCCCGGGGCCCCCGACCCCCATCCGTGCCCACACCCCGCCCCCTGACCCCCTGCCCGGGCCCCCGCCCCCCCAATCCGTGCCCGCCTCCCCCCTCCCCCACCCCCCCCATCCGAGACACCCAGCCCGGGACCCCACCCCCCATCCCAGACACCCGGCCCGGGACCCCCGCCCCGCCCCCTGACACCACCCCCCCCCCCGCCCCCATCCGTGCCCGCCGCCCCCTCCCCCGTCCCCCATCCGAGACACCTCACCCGGGACCCTGCCCGCCATCCGTGCCCCGCCCCCCGATCCGTGCCCCCCCACACCTCATCCGTGCTCCCACATCCCCCATCCGTGACCCCGCCCCTCGCCGCGGGCCCCTTGCAGGGCACCCAGGGCTGTTATGTGGCAGCCCAGCCAGAATGAGCCCTCGCAAAGGAAACGCTCCTCCTCAGACCCTGTCATTACTCCTGGACCCACAGAGCCACGTGCTATGGTCGCGAGGGCCTGCCGGCAGCGAGCCTGGCCTGTGCGCTGGGCTCCTGCCTCAGCAGATAACAGCAGTCGCCCTCCCAGCCCTCCACCGCAGGAGCTGGGGGGCCGCGAAGGCCTGGGTGCCAGCGGGGAGGAAGGCTGCTCAGGGCCCGGCCTCCTCTCCTGGGCAGCGCCTTCCTGTCATCCTCAAAGCCACCTCTTCCTTCCTCTGCAGCCCACCTTGCACCTGAAACCCTGCCTGGAGCAGAGCCCACCCTAGGGAGCGCCCCTGCCCTGAGGAACATCCTACAGGAGGGAGGCAGGGGTGTGGCCTGGCTCATTCCCAGAGGCCAGGCCCCAGTGCCCCCAGGCACAGGCCTGGATGTCCTGGAGACCCCAGAAACGGGCCAGCGCAGGGTCTCAGCTGGGAGGGTAGTCAGCACAGCCCTGATACAAGCCGTGGAGCCGCCAGCCTGTCCTGGATGAAAGCCAACCCAGGGACCCTCCGCAGCTCAGTCCGAGCAAGGCCTCTGACCCACGTCCCCCAGAGCGGTTTGGCAGAATGGTGAGCACCTCCCTGCTCTCTCTGACCGGCCCTGGTGGATCCTCACTTAAAACTCCTGGGCCAGACAGCACCCTGACACCCTGGCTGACACAGATGTGTCCCTCTGCAGGAGAGGAGGGCCCAGGCCAAAAAAAAGGGTGAGGAGAGCGGTGACGCCCGAACCCCAGTGGGGTTGTATCCACAGGCCTGACCCTGACCGGGTGGCAGAGCCCAGCAAGCATGACTCTACCGGGCTTGCAAGGTGGACTCAGAACCCGAGCCGCTCTGCGTGCACGGGGGCAGTGCCAGGTGGGGTGGGGTGTCAGGGAGGGCATGGGCCCTGGAGCAGGGTCCCCAGTCTTCTGCTGGCAGAGCCCTTCACGGTGGGCAGCTCCAAGGACACACACCCGTGGCCAGCACTCACATGCAGCCCACCCAAGAGGACCCGTATTTGACACTGGACTGGGAGGCTTCGGGTCGCATCCTTGTCTCCTCCCCGCCAACCTCTAGGGACTGCAGTGCGGGCTGGCATGGCCGCGCCCATGTGCACACGAATGACGCTGGCTGGAGCTCGCAGGTGAGGAGTACCGGGGTCTTCAGGTCCTTGAGCTGGTTTCGCAGCTGGAAGAGCTCAGTGGAGGTCAGCAGGATGGTGTTGAGGGTGTGGACCATGGTCGAGGCGAACGTGAGGTCCTCCTCCCGGAGCAGGATGTCCGCCATTGAGTGGAAGATGCTCTCTGCGTGCAGCAGGAGGCAGAGCTGCCTGGGGGAGGGGCAGAGGGGAACATGGTTTCCTCGTGAAGCAGGAGGCAAAGCTCCCTGTGGGGGAGGCGGCTCTGGGCCACAGGCTCGGCGCCCTCTCGCTCATCTTCCAGCTCCCAAGGGAGCCTGCTCTCTCCTGGGCCTCTGGGGGGCCCAAGGGGGCCACACACAGTGGAGCTGGGTCCACGGCTCCCGGGCACTCCAGAGTCCCACAGGCTGTATTTATCCATCCACCCCAGGCCAGAATGTGAAATCCGAAGAAAGAAAGCTGGAGGAATAAGGCTCGGGCTTTTTGGGAAGGAGTCTCCATTTTATAAAAGGGAAAACTGGGAACCCAGAGAACAGAGGAAGAAAGCAGTTTTCCCCGGGTCCCTGGTCCAAGGTGATGTCAACAGTGACACCAGGTCTCAAGGACAGGGCTCAGGGAAGCCTACAGACCTCCCTGGTTTGCCAGTTGCCCACAGAGGCCTGGTCTTGCGGGGACAAGCAGGCCTTCCTGTTGGGAGTCTAGGAATCTCAAGGCCTCTGGAAGCTAACCCAGGAGTCAGCAAAGGCTGGTAAGAAAGGTGGGGTGTGGCCCCTGAGCCCTGCCTGCTGGGGGCTCTGCCAGCATGGCACCCCCTTTCCTGTCTCTCATCCGGGGTCAATGTCTGTTTGCCTGACTCCTGGTCTCAGGCCTCAGGCCTGTGGGGTTTGAGGCCTCAAAGGTGCTGAACAAAATGAGCCCCACTTGGAGCCAGTGAGCCTCTGACATCTCTGTCTCCGGTCACTGAACATACACTGAACTCAGCATTATCAGGGTCTGGCTTCCTGCTTCCTTCCGAATACCAGCCACGCCCTGGGGCCAGACAGGAGAAGATTCTTTTCCACCCCTGGCTCCAGAAAAATCCCAGAGCATTTGGTAACGGAGAGGCCAAACCACGAAGTGCAAAGAGCAGGCAGGCCGTCTCCAGCCTAGGCCCAGCTGGAACCAGCAGGCCCGGGCCAGAAACCACCAAAGAAATGGAAACAAAGCTGCTGGGGGGCAGTGGGGGGTGGGTGGGTGGAGGATGGGCCTCGGCGCCTGAGCCTAGTGCTCCTGACCAGCTGCGTGACCCACTGTGTCTGTGGGACAATTTCTCCACCTTCCAACTGGGGGTGATGCCTGCCTGTACCGTGGGGGCGGCTCAGAGGGCACCACCCAGACTCCTGACCGCCTGTGCGGCGCGTGGTATGTGGGACGGGACCCCTGGTTGGGTCCTGCGCTGGTACCCTTTGGCAGAGCACGGACGGCGCTTCCGTCCCTTCGCGACCCTCCCAGCCCGAGACGGGCCCCCTCTCCAGGGCCGTGGGAGAGAAACGGGGCAGGAGAGCAGGGCGGGAGGAAGGAGCACTTTCTGACAAATGGTCACAAATGACCATCGCCTGCAGCTGCCGCCGTCTCCATGACAGGGGCTGACAGCTGAGGCTGCTGCCAGGCAGCGCTCCCTGGGGACCCAGGCCCGGGGCCGGGGGGGGGGGGGTGGCCTGCGGCAGCCGGAGGACAGCCAGGGCAGGTGCAGAGGGACCGGCAAGGGGGTGGCGAGGCGCGGAGGCAGGCGCCCCGGCCTCCCGGCGTCCCTAAGAAGCCCCGACTGCAAGGGGGCCTCACAAGGTCAGGACAGCAGAGCGCTCAGTACGTCCGCATCACCACGCCCTCCTCCTTGGGGCTTTCAGTCACCTTCGGCTCCTCTCTGGCTGGCACCCTCGGGGGCCGTGTCTGGGCCAGCGGATGTCTTCAAAGCTGTCTCTGGATGAGCAGCTCCCACACGCGCCTCTCGAGCCCTGGTGGCCTCTGGATGGGCACCGCTCACCTGGTGGCTGCCCTGCCCACTTGACCAGAAGGCTCTTCAGGCTTGGCAGGGCCACAGCACACCTCCTGGTTTCCCCCTCGCCTCAGGCCCCCAGCCTTCAGGGGACATCAGTGCCCACGCAGCTGCTGCAGCCCAAAGCACAGAGTCCTCCATGGCCCTTGGGGCCCCTCTCACCAGGACTCTGCCTTCAGCGCACGCCTGCCTCCTGGCCCGTCTCAGCCATCCTGCCCGGGGCCACCGGTCGGCCCTTCTCGCCTGCTCAATTCCAAGCCACCTTCTAATCAGACTCCCTGCTTCTTTGCTCACCCTCCGTGCCCCAGTGGGGGTGCTTCTTAAAAAGTGCCAATTATGGATTTCCCTGGTGCTGCAGTGAATAAGAATCTGCCTGCCAATGCAGGGGTCATAGGTTCAATCCCCAGTCTGGGAAGATTCCACATGCCGCAAAGCAGCTAACCCCAAGCGCCACAACTACCGAAGCCAGCACACTCTAGCGCCCTCAAGACACAAGTAACGAGCCCCTGGGCGGCAACTTCTGAAGTCTGTGCACCAAGAGTCTGCTCCAAAATAAGAGCAGCCACCGCTATGAAAAGCCTGTGCATCGGAACTAGAGAGTAGCCCCGTTCTCTGCAACTAGGGAAGGACTGCAGGCAGCAATGAAGACCCGGCACGGCCAAAAATAAGGGGCCACTTTCCACTCAACCCTGAGTTTGTGGCGTGACCCGCACAGGAGGGCCAGCCGGCCCGGCCCCATGCTCCCCCCATATCTCCTGAGACCTCACGGAGCCTGCACCCCACGCAAGCAGAGGGGCCCAGCCACACCACCGCAGCGGGAAGAGGAGTGGCTTCAGACCCAGGGGCCCGGCTCCCTTCCCCGTTCTGCCTCCTAGGAGCCCGTGGTGAGCGGGCCCAGCAGATGGCGGCCTCACGGGGCTGCTGCGTCATCACTTCTCCACGGAGCCCCCGCCCGCTTGGGCTGCCTGCCGGGCCCTCAAGCAGAGCATCAATAATGGAACACAGCTTGCGAGCATTAAACATTTGCCCATATTTTTTAATACCCACATTAACGTGCTATTCATGATAAGGCAATAGCTTGGAAAATACTTGGGGACAAGGCAGAGAAGTGGGGTGCAAGGGAACCTGGGTGGGGTCTGGGAGGCCACAACCTAGGGGTCCCCTTAGGCCCGAGGAGAGCAGGGGTCCACCCACACCTGCCCTGGGGCGGTCTGCAGTGCATCCCTGGATCCCAAGGACACTCTGCTCCCTCTCCTCCAGCCACCCGCTGCGGCATGGACCACTGTCCCATGCTTCCAGGTCCGAGTTCCCACAGGGGACCCTGTGTCACTCACAGGAACTCTCAGGGGAGCAGCCTACCTTCCATTGGCTCTGAAACCCCTGGGTCATGAGAGGGACCGCCACTTTCCCTAACGCACAGAGAGGGGCAGCCTCAAAAGGCCAAGCCTGGTGCTGGGCTGGGAAGGCTCAGGACCAGAGCCCGCCCGCAGGGGCCGCACCACGCTTGCTGGGCTGGTGTGAGCCTCCTCACTGTCCCCCAACCACAAACACCGGCCAAGCACCCACCAGACTCTGCCCCTGAATGGCCTCAGCCGCAGTGGGAGGTGCTGCCCTGGGCCCAGCCTGGCGCCCACCTACAGCCCCTGTTGCAGGTGACCATGGGCCAGAGTGGGCAGGAGGAAGACCTCAGCTGGCCTGGCAGGGGGCTGGAGAGGGTGGGCCATGCCTTGAGGCCGCGGGTCCTCCCTCCGTCCTGGTGTGGAAAGGCCCCGTGCTGCTTCTTTTCCGGGGACTGGGACCACGCTGGGCCAGGCCAAGTCCTGTTGTGCAGGCCAAGACCCCTGCCCTCCCTGCTGGGCCATGTGCAGAGCACAGGAGTGGAGGCCCTGCTCTCCAGGGGCTCATCCTGCGGGTGGGGGTGCACAGGGCAGGGTGCCTGGGGGAGGCCGTCTTGGTAGTGGGGGTGCTGAGAGAGGGAGGGGACCCAGTCCTTTCGGGATAGAGGGGGCCGGGGGGCAGGCATGGGTTGGCACAGAGGAGGGGGGCGTGGACGGTGGGGACAGCTGGGGGCCAGGCCCGCGTGGAGGAGCAGGGGCCCGAGCACGGGTGCTCTTCCTGGGGAGGCATCCTGCTGCCTGCCGCACAGCGCTCTGGGAAATCTGAAGTCAGCCATGCGGCTCTGGGAGAAGACGGAAGACTTCTTCCCATGACCCCACTCCCCTGCATCCTCCAAAAACAGGACCAGCGAAGCCACGTTCCCCCACCCACGCTGTTGGCCAAGCCTTTCCCGGGTCCCCGGGCTCCCTTCCGGTCTCCCTGGCGCCTGTCGCCAAGTCAGGGCATGCTGACGCCCCCGCCACCTGGCCCTGCGGGTTCTGACACCAAGCCCGGCGGCCCAGTGCTGGCTGGGAAGCGAAGTGAGCTCATCCTTTCTCAAGGGGCGCTGGGGGTGGCTGCCCGGCCCTCCCTTCCCCACTCCTTGCTCAGGCCTGGCTTTTTGTAGAAAAGCTGAAGCAGACAGTATGTCTGATCCCCGAAGAGAAGGTGCTGGGTGAACAAGCAGCCCGCAGGGCCCAGGAGTGTCCCCTACCCAGGCCGACAGTGCTGGCTTTGGGACCAGCTGGGGAGCACAGCCCAGCCCACTGGTGAGTCTGCCCAAGGTCACTGGTCGGGGGACGTGGAACTGGCATGAGGTGGACTCAAGAGAAGTTTAAGGGGAAGTGGAGGCTGGAGGGCTTTCTCATCTTGACTGTCCCGAGTCACTAGCTACCCGCACAGATGGGGTGGCCAGCAGCAGAGGGCACCAAACAGCTGGCCTCAAAGGGGAGAGCCTGGACTCACCCCACTGGAGCAGGAGGCGATGCTGCTGCTAAGAGACAGGCATAAATGCGGGGGCTGCCTCCTGCTGCCCCAGTCACGCTTAACACAGTCTGTTCCTGCTTCAACCCCTGCTCGCCTCCCTGCTTGCTCACTGCCCCACGACGAACAGAGAACTCAAAATGAGCCCCAGTGGGCGTGCCGCCACTCCCTAGGGCCCCTAAGCTCCCAAGGAGCCGGGGGACTAGACCTTCCCAGGCCCCTCCAGATCTTGAGGAATCGCGCTGTGTTAGCACCACACGGGGGAAAGGCAATGCCAGTGACTTCGTTCAGTGCCTCCTGTCTGACTGGGCCCAACCAATGGTTTCCTGATGCGGGCAGGTCTGTTGCTCACGGAGGCATCTTCTGCGTTCTCCGCTAGCACTGCTCACCGGGTCCGTCACGCCTCTGTCTCCACGCCGGCCATCCAGCCCGCCTGGCACCCGTCTCCCACCCAGGTTCTGGGCCGGGGGCCCGCCCCTGTGAGCTCAGCTTCAGGGGATGGTGTGGCCGATGGGGAGGGGTGCGTTGGGCTGCGAGAGGTGAGCAGGCAGTTGCCCTGAGTCAGGCTCCCTGTGAGGCTGCACGTGGAGCGCGCCTTCTCCCTCAAGCCTGGCCTCCCTTCATCTCCATCCCCAGCTGCCAGCTCCATGCATGGAGGGCCAGGCCCTCACCCCCTCTGCCTTTTGGCCCTAGGTCGTGTACACGGCCCCTCGGTGATCCGAGGCCAACGGAACAGGCCTTTGCCGGGAGCCCCACAGCCGTAACTCTGAAGCGCAGCCTCATGTCAAGCACAGGGAACGCGGGGGCCCAGAGTCATTCCCACAGGAAAGGGCCCTCCCGCCTTGCCCTGCCCCTGTCCCCACAGCTGGGATCCTTTAGGAATTTAAAGGGAAAGCGGCTCTCAGGTCGCTGAGACATCTGGATGGGGGAGGAGGCCGTGGGCTCCCTTCTGAAGTTCAGAGAGCTCCCTGCCTCCTCCCCAACAGCCCCCGGCTTCTCTTCCCTTCCAGCTCTCTGCTTCCCAAGTATGAAAGTTGTAAATCTGTTTTATTTATTTCAATCAGTCCTCAGCAGTGTGCCCCTCAGGGCAGAGGCAGCCATGGTAACCCTGCCAACTCATGCCTTAAAAATTCATCATGTCTAATGCAGCCAATGTGTCTGATACACTGAGAAGTTTTTTCGGGGGGTGTGTGGTGGGAGGAGAGGGTACAGGAGTTGTTTTTCTGGGTCTTGCTGGGAGTTGGTGCAGTGGGGGTGAAGACAGAGGCAGATGGGCAGAGGCAGAGGGCCGGGAAGGAAGGGGCTTCGGTCCACGCAGCTCGTTTGACCCTGCTACAGAGGGTGTGGCAGGCTCTGGGGGCAGACGCCTGAGCGGGGCTCATCCTGGGACCTTCAGGGAAGGCCTCCTTAGGGTGGGAGGGGCCAAGAAAACCAAGCGGTCTCCTGGAGGGGGCCAGGGCCTCTCTGGAGGCTCAGGGTTTGCTCCAGGGACCACAGAGAGAGGGGGCAGAGCCGGGAGAAGTCTGTTTGTCGCTCAGTCGTGTCCAACTCTTGCAAACCCATGGACAGTAGTCTGCCAGGCTCCTTTGTCCATGGGATTCTCCAGGCAAGAATACTGGAATGGGCTGCCATTTCCTTCTCCAGGGGATCTTCCCAACCCAGGAAATCAAACCCAGGTCTCCTGCATTGCACGTAGATCCTTTACCAACTGAGCTACGAGGGAAGCCCAGGAAAGGTGACCCCCATTTCCTCCTTCCCGCCCATCTACCAGACGCCCCTCTGGCGCGCGTTTCCCGTGTGCCGCAGCAGTCTGCTCAAGCCCAGCCCCTGTCCGCTCTAAGTGCCTCTGGCCCCCGACGGGCCTGTGCCCCGACCCTCCCCTGCCCGCCCAGCCTGTCCCGCCATCTGCCTGCACCCCCGGGGTGCCGGCCCCTGCCGCTCCCTGGGGATGTCTCCTTTCTCGACCTCGGCTTCCCGAGGGAAGACGCCCAATTGGGCGGGGCCGCTGGGGGCAACAGGAGATGGAGACTTGCGGGCCAGAAGTTAACAACAGGAGAGCAGGGTGGCCTGGCTCACTTTGGTGTGGCATGCAGCTGGCACTGAGAACGGTATGTGCGGGAACCCAGGGAGTCAGGCGGGCTGTGAACCATGCAGGGCTGACCTACGGACAATGTCCGAGTCTGTGTCCTAGAAAGGAGGCTGCACCTTGGTCCTACAGGGAGCCTGCCCTGAACAAGGCTGGAGGTACGTCAGGGGGCAGGGGTGTGACCTCCTGCCAGAGGCTCTGGGGACACCACGGAAGGAGGGAGAAGCCCCTGGGGGCTGTCTCTCCACGCCCCAAGCCTCAAACCCCAGAAGGTGAAGCCCATGGCTTCAGAACATTTCACCTTTTGAGCACTCCAGGGAGAGGAAAAGAAAGGGATGGGCCGTCGTGGGAAAACCTGTGGTCTCCATGACAATCAGCTCCAGCCAGCCCTTGAGAGGGGCCCTCCCTCTCCCGTCACAGGGATTCCCTTCAAGCTGAATCACATCTTCCTCAGCGTCGGCCCCACAGGACAGAGGTCTGTGAGTGCTTCCTCCACATCAGGTCTGTCAGATACCTAAAGCCCCTTTCACGTGGGCCAGGAGCTGCTGCAGAGAACAAGGGTGAGGCCAGAGCCTTGCTGAGGTCCCCCTCTGGTCAGCCCTCCCTGGCGCCTGAGCGCTTCGCTGCTGCCTTGCTGTTTGCCCGGCTCACCCAGCAGCTCTGATGGGCTTTTTCGGGAAGACACAGGGTTTGGGGGGAAGGCGGAGGGCACCCTGGCTACAGGTATCACGAGGCCTTCTGATGGACTGGAGCCTGGGTTTCTCCAGAACCTTCCTGTGGCGCTGGGGCAGTTTACCAGCAAAGCAGCTCTTCCTGCCCCACCCTCAGGTTGCCTCTGGGGGTAGTGGGCACTGAGCAACCACACAGCCATCCCTGGCAGTGGTGACCTGCGCCCACACCGAGTCTGATCTGCTGGGGTGGTGGCCTGTCTCCAAGGGTTGGGGAGCCCAGTGGGGGCGAGGATGGAACCCATGGGGATGACCCCACCAGCAGGCCCCAGAGCAGCTGCCGCCCGAGGCCCAGGAGGAGCGGGGGTCTCAGTCTGATGACTCCCATGCTCTGAGTCCAGGTTGAGAGGTCGGGGAAGTGACCCTGAACCCTGCAGACCTGGGGGCCCACAGGGACCATCAAGAGAACTGAGCGGAACGGTCCTCCCCTCTGAAGCCCTGCAATTGCCACGCTGCCAGGGCCACAGTGCTGCCGAGCCCCAGACCCACAGTTCAGGCTTCCTTCCACCGGACAGTCAGCTGGGTGTCACCTGCAGCACAGACCTCTCCTCCTGGGTTAGCCCCTCTTTCCACCCGAGGGCTCCAGCTCCCTGTGACCGGAATGCCTAAGGCACACAGACCTCATGACACGTGCCCTTAATCGTCAGGGTCCCTTGTGGTGGAGGGGACAGGTAGGGGAAAGCGCTGCTGAATCGCTGACACTTCTCCCCTCAAACAGTGGGGGTGACCTTCTGAGCAATGAGGCAGCAGGTGACAGAAGTGCCAGGAGTCGGGGCCCGATGGGCTGCCCTGTTGTCCCCGAGAGTGGCTTGGGGACGCCCCTGCCCCACCAGCCTTCCCGTAAGCAAGCTGCTCTGTTCACACTTTCCTCTACTCCATCCCCTTCTTCCCAAACTAGCCCTTTGCTCCAGGCCAAGGATCACTCCCTGTTGCTTGGTGAAGGGACCACAAGCACCTACAGATGGCAAGCACCTCCTTTCCACCTCAGTCACCCTGGGCTGGACACAGAAGCCTGAGTGTCCCCCCAAACTGCCCCTCTCAATGCCGCCACCAGACTTGGGCCCAGCAGCCTGGTGTTCACATGGTCACCCCACCCAGGTCAGAATGGCCCCCTCCTTAAATTCTTCTTCACCCAAATGGGCTGCCCTTGTGGTGTGGGTCCTAGGCGACCACAGTGGTCCATCTGTATCTCACATTCCCATGGTGACTACTCCAAGGATGTGCCTTGAAGGGCTCCCATCTGCTCTGGGGGCAGCCTCGGTGCCTGGCCTGTGGGCGCCATACACACCTGCTGTCTCAGCATCCTGGCTCAGTCAGAAGGTCACACAGAGACCCTCTAGAACCAGGAGGCCCTCCACATCAGAAACAGCCCCTTACTGAGACCCCTGAGCCCAGCTGCACACTGGAGTCACCCAAAGACTGCTGGGGCCTCCAGGAGTAGGTGATGTATATTCCTAACAGGCCTCCTGGTCAGGACTGAGAACTGCCGCCCTGAATTGCTGCCAGCCTGGAGATGCCGCTCTCTGTGGGGAGTGGTTTCACGGTCCCAGCAAAGGGCTGCAGGGCCCAGACCTGGCTCAGGGCTTTGGCTGCTCTCCTCCTCCTGACCACTCCCCACCTGTCCGGGGACTGCGTCCTGGCTTCCCCTGAGTTTCTACCTTGTCCCCGCCTTAGGGTCCCAGGTCCTCTGTGCATAGCCCTGACTTGCTCCATTGGAAGGGTGAGAGAGAACTGAGTCCTCAGACCCAGACAGCGTGGCCACCCTGCCCTCAGTCCCCGCCTGGTGGCCCTGGGGGGAAGCACAGAGCTCCCCTGAGTCCCAGACTCGGAGGCTCAGGGGGAAGCACAGTGCTCCCCTGGGTCCCAGCCTGGTGGCCCCGGGGGGAAGCACAGTGCTCCCCTGGGTCCCAGCCTGGTGGCCCCAGGGGTAAGCACAGAGCTCCCCTGAGTCCCAGCCTCAGAGGCCCGGGGGTGGGGGTGGGGAGAGGAGCACAGCGCTCCCCTGGGTCCCCGCCTGGAGGCCCTGGGGCGGGGGTGGGGGGAAGAGGGGAGGAAGCACAGTGCTCCCCTTGGTCCCCACCTCAGAGGCCTGGGGTGGGGGAAGCACAGTGCTCCCCTGGGTCCCAGCCTGGCGGCCCCAGAGGGGAAGTACAGCGCTCATCGTCCCTGCGTGCGCCTCTCCTGCCTTCCTGGCTGCATCTGGCTTCCACAGGAGAGAACTGTCTACAATCAGGGAGCTGGAACCATTAGTGCCTTTCTGGCCTTCCAATCTTTCGTCTGGGAGTTCTACGGAATTTTATGATCTGAGATC
This sequence comes from Muntiacus reevesi, assembly GCF_963930625.1. Lineage (NCBI taxonomy): Eukaryota > Metazoa > Chordata > Mammalia > Artiodactyla > Cervidae > Muntiacus > Muntiacus reevesi. Next base: position 215,168,402 of record NC_089250.1, on the reverse strand, counting down.
ATTTTCTGTAGCTCTTCACAAGTGCCCACTTAAAGGGCACTGAGATAAACGTCAGGACAGACAGGGAAGTGAAACGCTAATACCCACTGCTGGTAACAAAGAGCAAATATCAGAGCAGCCTTGGCGCTTGAGTCTCTTGGACAACATGGAGAGATCAGACTGAAAGGGCTGGGAGGATGGCAGGGTCACAGCTGAAGGTATGGGACAAAGAGAGCATGGAGGGGACCGCTTCAGTTCTCCGTGGCCAGATGCAAAGGGGCTTCTCCTATTTGTACCCCCTCCCACCCGCTGTCAGGAGGCTGCAAAAATTCCTTTTGTGATCGGTCATTTTCAGGGAAATTTAAGATGCATAAAATAGACTTTTCATGTGAACGTCCCCTCCCAGACCAGGAGAGGTTTATGGGATTAAGCACACGAGAATGGGAAACGGCTCCAGATGTGACGGCGCCCTGCAGGTGCCTGAGGAGTCCCAGGTCTCTGTCACAGAGACAGCCCCCTGCCTTCCCCAACAGCGTGTCAGGCAAGGGGTCCCCCCAGCGCCCCATCACCTCCCACAGACCACGATCTGGATGCTGCGCACAGACACGGGCGATGGAGTTCAACCCTGACACGGCAGCCTTGCTCACAGAGAGCTGACCCTGAGTTGGCCTGCTGCAGCCTGAAGACGAGAGGGCAGTGTCCCGACAAGCTCGGGATCCTCATGGATCCGCTTGTCAGACGACGGCTGGCGTGTGAGGGAACACAAGGCAAGTGGCAGAACGACTGAGTCTGGGATTCTCTGCCAGAAAACCACAACCTTCACCACAAACAGAATTACACGTTTGTAAATGCAAAGACAAGTTTTGGGAGGAAAGCAGAGGCTACTTGTGGGGGAGGAAGGGGTGGGGAGGGTCTCTCACATTTCAAACTACATTCTTCTGCGTTATTTCCATTTTTATCTTACATGGGTTAAAATGTCTTTTGAAACAATACAGAAATCACTTAGAAACCGACACATTCAGGGATGGTCGTGGACCCCCTCAAGGAGATCTCGGAGGCGGAGCAGCGAGATTTAACAATGGAAACAAGCACTGCACCAAGGAGAGGATCAACAGCCAGGAAGGGTATTTTTAGCTACGGTGGCTCTTTGCTTCAAAGGCGTAGGTTTCATATAAAACCAGGCAAACCTCCTACAGAGTCTGCCTGTTTGCAAGGAGTGATTAGCATAATACTCCTCACAGGAGAAAACGCCTGGCTCCACTCTGAGGCAGGAGTGCCTACTACTGGGTGGTTTCTCCTGAAATAGCATCTGAGCAGAAGAGCAAAGTCTCATCAATGGAGACGAAGGCCCGGCCTTCCACCAGAGCTGGAAAGCCGCCTCCACCCAGGGCCTGGGGCTGGTGGGTGCGATACAGCCAGGCCAGGGGAGATCTGAGACTGCAGCCTCGCATGGGAGGCCTCCCTTTTGCGCGGCTATTTAAATCACGTTTGCCTCATGTAAGCACCTTCTTCCCATTTCAAGTACAAAGGGTCTGGGGGTTGCCTTTCTAGGTGCCCCTTCCGAGGGGGAGGTCAGAGCCAAGTCAGGGCAGAAGATGGATGCAGAAGATGGATGGGCTGGGGAGATGGCAGGCGGGGACCGTCGCTCAGGACTCCGATGCCTGCACGTCGGGGAGGTGTCCCCCCCTACCCCGAGGCGATGGGGGGCCCTGGGAGGCAGTGCTGCTGTGCTGAGCAGGCTGCAGCCCGTGCCATCCTCCCCCCAGCCCCTTGGGCGCTCACGCCTGTCCAGGCCCATCCATCCTGCCTCCCTCTCTGGCCTCTCGTCCCGAGCGGGGCTCCCCACTCTGCTGGCACTATGCTTGGCCTGGAGGCGCATCTCTGATGGCTGTCTTTTCTCTCCTAGGAGCCCTGTAGCTGGCTCAGGAAGACTAAACATGTAAAGGGATGTCTGACCGTTTCTCCAAACACCACACGAATGAAATGGAAGCTGTGACCTTCCCAGAACTCTGGAATCACATCCTCATCTCGGGAGCTGAGCTGGGGACGAGTATCACCGGGCAGTTGCCCTGTCCCAACAGGTCCAGCACCCCACCCTGGGGGGAGTGTGCCCTTGGACCACACGAGCGATGGGGCTGGGGCAGAACGCGGCAATGTTGTTGCTACTGCAGGCACCGCTGGCCGTAGACAGGGCAGAGGGTCACAGGGGAGGGGAAGGGGGGTGCAGTCCTTTCTGCGTCCCTGCTCCCCGCGGGGACCCCGCAGCGGTAAGATCACAGGTTCTCCTGCAGAGGGTCAGAGGACCGGGAAATACTCACAGACGGTGTGCACAGCTGAAGATCTGAGGAAGCAATTACCGTGCTACTTGGGGGTGCAGGAGAAGCAGAAGGAACTGGACTGGGGCGGTGGCTCAGGCTTGAAGGGTAGGAAGGAAGTGAGGTAACGCCAGGAACCTGCCAACTGCTCGGGCCAGGGGCTACTGGCAGAAGGGGCGGGGGGCCCCTCAAGAGCCGGCTCGTCTGTCAGGAAGGGCATCAGCTCACGTAGGAGGAAGGGAAAGGCTGACTCCTCTCTGGGGACAGGTGGGGAAAGCTGGCTGAGCTCACAGGCACCTGGGACTAATTGCCTGGGAGAGCCGCACGCATCAGGGCAAGGACGCCTGGGTATCAAGAAGGCCTGAGACTCAGTCCAGGTTATCTGCTCACACTGCCAGCCCCGGCACCACTGAACCTTCCAGAATGCTGTAACGGCCATGTCCCTTGTCAAGCAAGCTTCCTGAACTGCTCCTTAATCAGCCTCTGGTGTCTGAGGAGGCCAATGACGCAGCTAGAGACAGAGAGCGTCCCCATCACCGCAAGCCCTGGGCCCCACTTCCCTGCCGTTCATGGGAACGTGGGGCCCGGGGCTCTGGGAGCTCAGGCAGTCCCCTGGCTCGGTGCCACCCACCCCAGCGTGGCCACGTGTCAGGGTGCCCCTCAGTACTTGTGCACGCCCGCAGCAGGTGCAGAGGGCCTTCTGAGCCTGCCCGGGGTCCGTCAGTGACTCCAGGGGAGTCTCAGGCTGCTCGGGCCTGGCCACCGCCTCACTCCCAGTCCCTCCGGGGGTCTGCGCCCTGGCCCCAGGCTTCCGGGCACACTCTTCGTACACATGGGCACCTTCTCCTACCACCTCCCCGCCACTGAGTGCCTTATCTTCCATGGCTCAGGGACTCTGCATCTCTTTCTAGAAGCTTCCCTGGACCCCTCCCTCCATGCTTGGCACCCCCCCCTCATGTGCTCCCACAGAGCATCATTGCTGCTTAAGTTTGGGGCCCCCCGGGAGGGCGCTGGGACCCTGTCTCTGAGGCCTGCTCGGTGATGCGTGGAGGCCGGCACAGCAGCAGCCCCTCCGGAGCGGGGGGCAGGGGGGGAGCTGAGGACTCTGACCCACTCTCACGGGGGTGAGTGCTTGCTCCCGGCAGTCCATTCAGAGACGAGGACTCTTGCCTGGCCTGACAGCTGTGGCCTAATTTCCAGGGCTCTACCCGGCTCCTTAATTTTACCCACTTGGTATTTTCACTCCTGCAGCACGGGGGGATGGAGAGGGCCTGGGGCGGGGGAGGCATGGATGGCAGAGGGCTGAGCGCCTGGGGCTGGTGGACTCGGGGGCTGGGGGCGCAGGGGGAAAGCATGGGGTGAGGAGGGCCAAAGCGGTGGCTGTTTTTGTTTTTTTTTTAATTTTCAAAAGGAAAAACAACAACAAAAAGCCAGCTCCTAAATCCTACCCCCCTGATTTTCCTCAGTAAGCGTTTTCAACAAGGTCACGAATGCACTGGCTCTATAGATTCTTGGCTCCAAACCACATTTCAGGCAGCCTTTAAAAGCCAGTTCTTGGCATAGCTTCAGCTGAGCCTGAGGAGAGGGAAAATCAGAGCACTTTTATGCTCCGAGAAAACATAAGATCCAGGTCACAGCTTCTTGGCTCTGCTGAAGCTGCCAGGCACTCCACCTTCCCACAGACCCAAACCTGCGGACCTCCGTCAATCCTGCCACTCCCTCTGGAGCAGGAGCCACGGCGCTGGGGCTCACACTTCTCAATAAGTCGTCCGCCTGTGTGACTGGACTGCCACCTGGATGAAGGCAGGTGCGTGTGCCCAGGGCTGGCTCAGGGCCTGGAACGCAGAGGCTGCTCCAGGACCAGCCCCAGAGAACCGCGAGGTATGCACCTGTGACCCCGCTGCCGCCTGGCTGAACCTGCGCTCCTCCCTGCCCAGCACCACCCGAGGGTCTGTCCTGCGGACCACGGGGGCGGGTCTGCAGCGGCCTAGCCCAGGCGTGGTGCAGGGCAGAGCCTGAGTCCCCACCTGTGTGAGAGGCCTCGGATGGCCCTCAAGGCCCCTACTGGGCGCCAAACTGAGCTCAAAAGCCAGACTGAGATGGCCCTCATCCCTTCAGTCATGGCCCAGGGCCACCATGCTAGGGCAGAGGTGGGGAGACAGCGTGAACACCTCGCTGGGCGCAGGGCTGGGTCCGAGTCCAGCCCCAGCTCCACACACAGTGACGCAGGAACACACAACAGACAAGTCCCAGCTGCGGGCACGGCGCAGGGCTGCAGATGGAGACCACAGGAAAGGGGTCCCATCAGCTGGGGGTCTGACTCCTCAGGCGCCACCCCACCGCCCGCCTGCCCCCCGCGGTGGTCTCTGGGAAGGCCACAGGACACATAGAGCTCCCAGCCTGTAGGCGGAGGGGAGGGGGGTCCCTCCTTCCACCACTGTCCTGGAGGGCCCTCAGTGTTGCTGGCTTCATACCTCTTTCCAGGCAGCACTGAGGCTGACCACAGAGTGGACGCTGGCTGGGTCTGCCTGTCCACAGCCTGGGGTTCTGGTTCCAGACCAATATCCCACGAGCAGCGGCCCCTCTTCCCCGTGGGAGGGAGGCACACGACCCCATCCTGCACAGGCGGGGCACAGGCCTGAGTCCTGAGACCCCAGCCCGGAGTGGGGCTGACAGGACCTGAGGATGCCTGGGGGGTTCCCACTTTGGGCTTGCCAGTCCGCGTTGGGCTGCAACCGAGAGCCCCGACAGGCAGGGCGTGGGGGTGGGGACGGAGGCGTGGAGGCCGCCAGGGGGCAAGTCTTAAGTCGCTCAGCGGCTGTCCCGCCTACACGTCCCTAGAAAACAAGAGGCAGTGACAGTCAGCCACAGAGCGCAGGCCTTCCAGGAGCCGAGCCCAGGGCAGCAGTCGCGGATGGCCCTGGAGGGGCCAGGGGCTGGGAATGGGGGGAGCGGGACGGCCAGCTCTGGCTGGCCTGACTGACAGGCAGAGGGTGGGAGCTTCATCACAAGGACCCTCGCCGTCACCATCACCACCAGGACCTCCCGCACCATCACCAGGTACAAGACACTCCCCAGAGCACCGTCTTGTGGTGGCACTGAACTTCCCGAGACCTGGCGGGAGATCACGGTGGCTGCTGCTCCACTTTCACACGGGAGGACGGTGCTCAGCAGAGCATTGCGGGCCCTTTCCTCTGGAGAGTGCTCCACTCCGCCCCACCCGGGGGCCCGTGACCCTGACAGGGGTCCATCTCCCCGCTCACGGTGAGACCAAAGCCGAGAGGCTGAGAGGAGACGGCGCCACAGGGAGACACCAAGTTCCTGGGTCTGGCAGCCCGCGCCTTGGTGTGACTCTAAGGGTCAGGCAAGGCCCCTTGTTGTACTGGTGACTGTGACCCCACGACTACTGACAACTCTAGTTAGCTCTAAGCAGCTCTAACTCCAGGCTGCAGACCTCCACTGGCAGGGTTGCACCAGAATCCCTGGGATTCAGCTGATGACGGGATGAAAAGGTGGGAATCGCTGCACAAGCAGGCTGGACGAGGTGGCCTCCGAGACCCTGTCCAGAGCGAAGCTCTAATGCCTCTGGGCTTTAGGCGGATTGTACTCAGAGTTCAGCTCACTGGGAATGCTTACCAGAAACAGGCAGTTCTATGGTTGGTTCCCATGAGCTCCTAATCCCCCGAGAAAAGCACCACAAACCGTAAAAAATGCTGAGAAGCAAAACGTGTCACCTGGACTACATCAGAAATAAAGAACTTCTGTTCATCAGAGACACTTTTAAGGGGGTGATAAGGCAAACCGTAAAGTAGGAGATAATTACAGTACACACACTGGAGAAAGACTTGAATTCAGAATGTATAAAGAACTTCCACAAATCAATAAGAAAGTCACCAAAGACCCAATGGGGAAATGATTTAAATAGACTCATGGCAAAAGACGATATCCAGAAGGCAACAAAGTGATGAGAAGCTCTTTAGCTTCATTAGTCTTCGGGGAAATGCAAATTAAAAGCACGAGGTGAGGGGAATTCCCTGGTGGTCCAGGGGTTAAGACTCTGCGCTTCCAGTGAAGGAACCACTGGATTCAACCCCTGGTGGGGGAACTAAGATCTTGCAAGCCAAGCAGTATGGCCAAAATCCAAACAAACAAAATCCCACAAGGTGATACCACCACAAACCTATCAAAATGGCTAAAAGCAAAGACTGATGATACAAGTGTTGGTGAGGATGTGAGCAAGAGTTCTCATACATCCTGGATACAAGTCGAAACTGGTGCAGCTAGGACAGTTATCTGTCAAAGCTAAACGTGTATGGCCCTGCTCCAGCAATCCCCAGGCATTATCTAAGAGAAATGTGCATGTGTGTCCACCAGAAGACAAGGGAAGGGACGCTCATGGCAGCATTATTCATAGCCGTGCCAAAGAAGACAACCCGGATGCCCGCGGCCAGAAGGGTAAGTGAGTCTCCGCTCCTCACACAGTGGGGCACGAGACAGACGTATGAACTGCTGCTATGTGGGACACAGTGAGTCTCACAAACACGTGGTGGGTCAAGAGAAAGCTTGTAAAAGAGCACAGATTGTATGATTCCGTGTATATACAGCTCAAAAGATCAGGTTAACAACAAAAAACCTTCCAAAAACAAAAACAAAAAAATCAGGTACACGAATGTACAGTTAGAAGTCAGGCCAGTGCCTACTTGGGGGAGGAGGGTAGGGAGGAGACGCGAGAGGGACCTCTGGGTGCTAGAAACGCTTTGCTTCTTGATTTCATCACTTGTTACCTGGATACAGGGAACCGGCGAAAACTAACCAAGTTGTAGGACACTTAGGACTCACGTACCTTTATACGGTATGCTGTTATTTAATGAAACATTTACATTAAAAAAGAATGGCATCGTGGAAACCAAGCCACAGAGGGAGGAGGGAGGAAAGGCTGCCATGGAGGCCTGACCAGGAGAAGGAGATGGACGTGCGGCACAGAAGCCACATGTGTCAGCGTCACGCGATGGAGAAAAGAGGGCTTTGCCAGACAGACGGCAAAATGGCAGAGAGAACAAGGCAGAACCGGGACATAGGAGGCCGCGAGGCTACCGATGACAAGGCTGCGGGTGAGGAACGGAGCTCCATTATTGGGACAGCGGCAGCTGTCGGGGGGAGCGAAATGAGGAGGCTCAGATGCCCCACGTTCGGGCAGGCGGTCACAGGCGAGAGCAGGGGCTGGGGTGCAGGACCATGACCGCAGCTCTGACCGGGTTGCGGCCGGTGGAGATGCAGCAGGAGACACACAAACTTCACACCTAGGAAAGCAGCGTTGGCAGGGAAAGAGTGACAGGCAAGGCTGGAGACAGATGCTCGACGGAGGGCTGGAGAAAAACGAGATGCCTCAGGACTGCACTTGAAATCTGTCTCAGCTCAGCTTCAAAGAGAGAGAGAGAGGCCAGTGTGGGTGATGTGAGCAACTGTGATAAACCGGAGGAAAAACAAACGAGCTGGGAGGAGAGGGGTTGAGACTTGTCCTTCTGAGCAAGAATCAAAACGGAGATTTAGACCAAGACAGACAGTCCCTGTCTGAGAGCCAGGCAGTTCCAGTGAGATTATGTCATCTAAATACAGGCCGGAAGCAGGCCAGCATGGCGGGCCGGCAGGAGTCTGGAGGCCTGGGGCCTGAGGGAGATGGGGAGGGACTCACAGACTCATCCTCGGTCCCCTTCCGAGCGGGGACAGGCAGAGGCTGAGAGCTGGGAGAGAGTGGCGAGGCTGGGCCACAGCAGGGTTCCCTGTGGGTCAGTGATGCCCAGAGAAGCCCCTTCCAGCCAGGCTGAGGAAAAGCAAGTCCAGACTGGACACTGGGCAGTTTTCCCCATGGCCTCCAGCACCCAGAAGATGGCTAAGGCTCTGGGCTCCAGGCTCCACGGTGGGTGTGCAGCGCCCCAGGAGGTGCCCTGAGACACGGGTGAGGGGCAGGCGCAGGGGCTCCTGGGCCGCAGGGAGACGTAAGGGTGAGGGCAAAGGCCCAGCGCCCACGCTTTCCGGGAGCCAAGCTGTCCGCTTGTGAGCAGACTCCCACTGCCCTCCCCGACCCCGCGAGCACGCAGCGGGCTTACAGAGCCCCTCCTCATGGGCTGTGCTCTGGCCGTCTGAGGCGGCGTTTGGCGCCAGGACTCCCCCAGGCCAGGGCCCTTCCGACACATCTGCTCAGAGACGGGAGCTCTCCTTCCACGTGGAAAGGGCAGCTGGTCTGATGCCTTGTGGCCCTTCCACGTATTTTACTGAAGATGAGTATGAGAGTGTGTGTGTGATCTCTGTGGCCACCTGCTAAAAGGATATGCTTGTGGGGAGAAGGGAGGACCACACAGGGGCCTCCCAGAGCAGCCTACTCTAGGAAACTCAAGGTGAAAAGGCTGGGTGGAAAGCAACAAAGAGCTTCCTGAGAGCCGGTCACAGAGCACCACCAGACTTCTGTAACTGCTGTTCCAGGAGTTTCAAAGCACACTTAGGCCGAGGACACCCACTTGTCTCTCCTGGCTCAGATGCAGTCCTACTCCAGGGAGGCGGAGGATGAAAGTGACCTCTGGGGGCCAATTCCGAGCCTGCTGATATTCTGTTAAGCTGCTCTATTGTGATCCCTGGCAGCTACTTCCTAATTAACCGAGCAGTCTGACTTCCCAAGGTCAAAGCTTTGCTGGTTTCCTGGCGTCCTGAGGTAAGGTATAAACAGATTCAGAGACAACTGCAGGTTCCACAACCTCTCAAGCTTCAGAGAGAAACTCAATGCCTAGTTCCCAGCCTCTGGCTACAGTGCCGGGGAGCTGACGCTTCTCAGGTGTGTGGACTACAAAGCAAGCGCTTTTAACGGGAGGCTGGGATGGCCCAGTAGGTGCCGCCACCCATGTGATGAGTCTCTGGAGGCCTTTTAGGGCATCCCATGTGGTGGGCACAGGGTGGTCCCTGAGTCCTTCCCCTTCACAGGCGCTCCTGGATGTGGGGCAAACCGCTGGCTCCATGGGTCACATGGCCTCCCTCTGCCAAGTTCACCCATGCCCTCTAACCTCTCAGCAGCCCTGCTCAAAGCCTCCTTCGAGCCCCCACTTCCATCAGCACCCTCCTCAAGGGTCCAGGAGGGCCCTCGGAACGTGGGGCCACTTCCCTCTAGAACTCCCCAGACTCCCAGAGCACGCTGCACAGGGCTCTCTCTGGCCAGCATGTCCTCTCCTCCCCCATACCCCTGGCTGCACCTAATTAATCCCAGCCTGACCCAGCAAGGCCCATCACATGTGGTTTCCATATTCCAGAAGAAAAGACGTCACTTCTTGCCGGGAACTCCGGTGTGCATGAGAGTGGGTTCTAAATGGGCAGCGTGAGGACTGCCTGCTGGAGGCCCTGGCTCACAAACGGTTCTGTGAGGTGCAGGATGCTGGCATTTCTCTAGATTTCTGCCCCTTCCAGCAGCGTCTTTTCACCTTTGCAGGCAGGGCTTTCTTGCAGGCCATCTCTGGGATGTTGGCTCGTGCCACCCTGCACTCACAGGCGCTCAGTGTTATTCCGGTTAGGAGGTGAAAGTCAGGAGCTGGCTGTGCAAAGCAACTTCTGGCACACACTCCCTGCTCTGTCCTGCGTCTCATCTCACAGACGCACCCTGGCCCCTGGAGAGGACTGACGGCGGAAGGCTCTAGAAGGTTCCCACAGGCAGCTGGGCAGGGAGAGGAGCTGTTCCTGAGAGGGACGCAGCGATCCCCTGGAGAAGGCCCCCAGCCCTGCCCCGTGTCCTGTCCTCCGCCCCTCGGACACCTGACGGAAGACCCCGGGGAGGTGTCTTGGACCTGCTTCTGCAGACAGACTTAGGGGGCGTGTGTCTGTCATAGCAGTTTGTTTCTCTTGGGGCGCGAGGGAGAGCTGAACTGGGCCTCCCAGCAGCTTCCCTGCAGGCTGGGGGCCGCGGGAAAAGCCACTTTTCTGCACCGCTCTGTGAACAGGGTCTGGCCAGGTCCCTCGATTCATCTTTCATTCACACCAGCACAAGGGGCTTTGGGGGACCAACCAATGACCCTGGCAGATAAGGTGGCACGCAGAAAGGCACAGGGAAACAGGGTGCCAAGTGAACTCCAGAGGCCCGGGGGATGCAGACGGCGAGCAGGGCCAGGTCGGGAGGGTGGGCCCGCAGTGTGGGCTGCCCATCCCGGGGAGGAGAGCACGAGGACAGCACAGCGGAATTTCCCAATTACGGCGTGAACAGAGAGCTCCTCTTGCGCCACCGCGCCCCCTCCCGCCCCACAATTAAAAACCAATCCAGTTTCCAGTGGCTTCCTAGCCGGGGCTCTGGGCCCACCAGTCCCTAATGCGAGGCTCTTCTGCGGAGCCCAGGGGTGGGGGTAAGGGGGCATAGGATTAGCAGGGATGCATTAAGGACACTGGGCCTCGGACCACTGGACGAGCTGCCAGGCGTGTTTGTGTCGGAGGAGGGCCAGAATGCACCAGAAGCTGTACCCAATGGGGCTTCTCGGGGTCAGGGTCTCATGGAAGAAAGCCTCGTGACAGCTCCCTCCCGACTTGGGCCCCTTCCTAATGCCTCATCTTGGGGGCTTCCCTTTCTCCCGGGAAGGGGCTTGGGACCCCAGCCACCAGGGACGGGGCTGGTGGGGGCTGCAGCCCTGAGTTCACAGCACAGTCACTGGCTGAAAAGAAAGGATTCTCTGGCCAGCCCTCTTTGCAAGGCAGCAGGGAGGAAGGGGGGCAGGGAGGCCCAGCTGATTAGGCCCCAGGCCGCCGGAGGGCCGCGCGGGCCGGGGTGAGCCTCGCAGGCTCCCGCACAGAAGCAGGCCTTGTCAGGATGACAGCTGCTGGGTTGTGCTGGAGTTCACGTCGCAGTTTATCAAAGAGGCTGCGTTTTCTCCCTCCTCGCCTTTTCTCCGGAGTATAGTGGGACGGTTCGTGGGAAAACAAGCCCTGGGCTTGTTCTGTCTGCACGGGCTGGGGGGTGGGAAGGGCCGGAGGAAACGTACACGCACACCAACTCGGGGCCGGGCTGGGCCGCTGGTGCGCGCCCCGGGAGCCGGCGCTCGGCACAGAAGGTTGATTCTCTCACCCTCTGCCGGGCGGTCTCCCCTCCCCACAGACCACGGGGCGGGGCGGAGGCCGCAGCCGTGTCCTAAGGCCAACAGCAGCGCCCCCCAGCTGTGCCCAGCTGCTGCCCCTGGCTCTGCAGAACAACGGGGCAGGCACGAGACCACGTCTTACAGCCAGAGCAAACTGGGCTTGGAGACGGTCCACAGAGCTCAGAACTGGAGGAACTGGGATTTGAACCCAGGGTCCTTTGACTTGAGAAGCCCCCTCTTCAACCGGCTCCCAAGTGCCCGCGGCACCTGCCTGACCGCTGTGGCGCCCTGGGAGGGGGTGCATGTGTGGGCAGGGCTGGCCGTTCACACAACCTGTGCTCAGCATCCACCCTGCCCCCCTGGCCTCCCTGAGTCCCTGCAGCTGGAAGAAGGGCCTGGGCCCGGGGCGGGGCACAGCAAGCCCTGCTGAGATCAGGTTTTAGAATCCCTGGCCTCCCCAAACCCAAAATGCCTCTACACAGATAACAGGGCCACGTGGACACCGAGCGGATGTCTGACCCCTGCAGGGGCTCCGTTCCCGCCCCCATGGAGGGGCAACCTGGGAAGGCCAGGTGGGCGGGGAACCGCTCCGGGCCTGCGGAGGGTCCTGCCTCTTCCTCAAGGCTGAGACCCCCAGCCAGATGTCTGTCCTTAAGAACTCCGGACGCCTGTCCTTCCAGTCACCGTCCCTGGACCGAGCTAAATGCAGCACTGCAGGAACCACGGCTAGTCACTTCTCTGCCAGAAGAGTCTCTCCTTTCTGTGCTCAATCCTGGGGGTTGAGGGGAGCAACTTATAGTTGGCTGAACACCACAAAGAGGGCATCTCTTGTCAGACCTGTGGTTTCACCTCAGCGGTCTGCATGCATCACTAGTGTTCGCTTCTTTAAAATCGCCAGCAGAAAGTAAGGAAATGAGACGGGAGGCAGGTGGGCAGGCTGACCCTCCCAGGTGCAGGCCCCAGTAAAGCTCTGCTGAAGGACCTCGACCCCGTCTGACCACAAGGAGGAGGAGGGCACATGGCTTCAGGCCCTTCTCCACGTCAGGGGGCCGGCGTGGCCCCGGGGAAGCAGTACCTGGACGTGACAAGGGCTGCTGCTACTTCGGGGGTCGGGCAGGATGGCAGGTGGGACAACACACGTGAGGGGCCCAGTGGCAGCGCCTTCCATCCTGCCCACGGCATTCTCCACCTGGGACTGGGAGAGCATGCTGGCCAAACAGGATGGGAGTGAGCTGTGCCCTGGGGGCAGGCGCGGTGCCCACAGAGGCCCCAGTGTGGTTCTTGAGGGACCTGAGCCCCAGAGCAGCGAGTAACTGCCGTGCTGGATGGACTCGGCCCTAGAAGGCTGAGGGGCGAGGACCCTCTGGGGGGCGGGGTGGCGGGAGGTCCTGGCATGTGGGGTGGGTAGACCCCTCAGGGACCCAGCTCAGCCGTCTTGCACAGATGGGACAGGGGAGCAGCTACAAAATCAGCAGAGTGCAGAGGTCTGCAGCCCAGCTCCAACCAAGTCAGCTGGGCACGTGGCCTCCTCTCATTTCCCTCCTGCAGAAATGAGGATTCCCACCAGTCCAGGATGCCTGGGAGACCCTGCAGAGCAAGCGAAGCCTCGCCACCTTGGAGGCTCTGAACAGGACCATGGATACATCAGGACCACCAGTTCCGCGAAGCCTCGGCACTGACAGGAGAGGGAACACCCCTGCACACGCGCACATGCACACGCGGCCCCCACTTCCACCCTGTGCTGTCTGGGGGGGTTGGCGACCCCCCAGCACCCTCGCCCCAGGCCCCGATGGGGCGTGCCAGGCTGATGGAGGCTGGAAAAACCCACTGCAGCGGGCTCTCCAGAGAGGAAACTAGCCACAAACTCCCTTTCCAAAGGCCTCTCTCCCCACTGGTTTCCTGAAAGTCTTCCAGGCAAGGAGGACTCATCAAAAGAGCCAACACCTCTGCAATTTGGAAAGCTGCATGAAGCTAGCTGTCACTTGTGTGGGGAGAGTCTGTCATTTTCCTGGTGGGGGGTCCCTTCAGTCTGCAACTCACTGTGAAAAAACAAACGTGGAAACCTTCCGCATTTGGCCAGTGAGGTTCAGAATTCACTTCTGCCCTCTGTAACCGTGACTGCCACCTGGGATCACTCTGCCCACTGGGGGCCTTTGGCGCTGTCTGGGGACACACTTCTGACTGTCCCCACTGGGGCAGTGAGGGTGCTCCTAGCCCCTAGTGGGTCGGGGTGGGGGATGCTGCTCGATACCCTAGAGAGCACAGAACACCCCCGCCACCAAGAATTAACCAGCCCCAGACGCCAATGTGCCGAAGCGGAGAAGCCCTGCCCTCCTCAAGCTCAGGAAAGCAGGGGGCAGCAACACCCACCACCACCACCAGGAAGCCCTGGGTGGTCCTTCCCAACCGGCAGGGACTGTGCCGTCCTGTTCTTTGCCCTTCCGTCCCCTCCTGAGAATCAATCCTTTGACCACCCCCGAGGGTGGCCTCAATGCCACTCTCCCTCTGGGGCTGGGGGCCCTGGGCTTGCTCCCCCATTTCCTTGCCTGCCACTACCCCCCACTCCCAGTGCACTCAGCAGGCTCCTCCCCGCCTCCTGCCCCCTCACTGCTTCCTGCATTCCCCTCTCTCCTCAGCTTTTTTCTGCCTCCCAGGCCTTTCTTCTCAGCCTCCTCTCCCGGCTTCTCCCTCTTTCTGCAACCATCACACGCTGGAGAAGCAGGAGAGACCATGGTTGCCTTGACCCATTGCAAGACGGGAGGATGAAAATTCGAGGCCGTGGGAGAAGGGAAGCTCCCAGAACTGACCTGATGATGAAGGCGCCTCTGACCTCCAGGAGCTTCCGCTCACTGCTGAACCTCTTGAGAAGGTTGATCATGAACTTGTAAAAGTAGGAGTTCATGGTCGGGGTGGAAGGAGAACACTCCAAGCCTTTGGTACCTACAGAGGAAGGGATAGAACGGGGTTTATTCTGCATGTCCACAGAAAGGAAATAGTTATTGATGCCAAAAAGGTGGGGAAAGTCCCTGAGCAACCAGATGAGGTTGCTGGCAGCAAAAAAACAAGGACCAAACACGTGTGTGCAAGCTGATACAATCCTGCTCGCTACGAACGCACCCGTTCCCCTGGTCACCCCTCCATCACTTAGTGACACTCCCTACATGAGACTAGGTGCTAGGTGCCAGGTGTTTTTGAAAAAACACAACACATCTTTAACTCATCATCCCAATATATAAAATACACCCAGACTTTGGAGGGTTAAGAACAGATGGTAAGTCATAGAGAAGAAAGAGGCAAGGCAGGCACACAGCGCCAGTTGTCCATAAAGCCCACAGACCCCCAGAGGCAGAGGCCACACTCCTTTCCCACCACTGCTCAAGGAGAAGTCAAAGAAGGCACACCCTGGCAAAACGTAACCAGGTGTTGTCACCTGCACCCGGTGCTCTGAAATCAGACATTCTTCATCTTCAGGCAAAGATGCTCTGTCAGAGTAGCACTGTGAAGACCTTGAGCTGGCTTTACAACCAGAAGCACACTCCAGGTCTCCCCCTTATGTGCTTGGTCGCTCAGCTGTGTCCAACTCTTTGTGACCTCATGGACTGTAGGCCGCCAGGCTCCTCTGTCCATGGGATTCCGCAGGCAAGGATAATGGAGTGGGTTGCCATTTCCTTCTCCACTCCCTTATGTATCCCAGCTGAAAATACATGGAAGGCCAGAAACAGCACCCCCCCCCCCCCCCACCCCAGCCTCGAACACGGCCCGGTGTAAGGCATCAGGCACAGAGGGGACTGGGGTGGGGCTGATACAGCTCGCAGTCGATCCCGACGTCGTGTGTTCATACATCCCTGGGGTCACCCCATCCTTGCTTTCTAGCACATGCTCATCTCAACAGCGCTGGAAAGAAGTGGTGGTGATGACAGGAATCCTCAAGTCCATCTGCCTCAGGCATGAATAGGGCATCTGATTTTTTTTTGGTAACAGTTTAATTGCGATACAACTCATATACTATCAAGTTCACCCTTTTAAACTGTGTACGATTCAGTGAGTGAGGTCTCTGGGAATCAAGCTTGGCTGTGAGAGGGGATATCAGCTCCCAGAAGCGTCAACCCAAAGCACAAGTGTGTGGAAGCATCGTCCAGAGCATAAGCAAGCCTTACAGAGGAGCCCTGGCAGGCTGACTTCATCAGATGCCGGGGTCCAGGAGGCAGCAGTGAGACCTTCTCCCAGAAGGTCTATTGTGCTGAACTCAGACTTCCTTATATCCTTGCGATGTCCTTACAGGGAAGTGGCTGGGAACTGGAAAAGGTGTTTCCTGTTTTTTTTTCCCCTAGAAAAAAACAGACCAGTCTTTCTGAACTGGTCTGTGAGGATGCCTCACCAGGAGCCACATCTTCAAACTACTGTCTCTCCAGAACCTCCTGGACAGCTCCTGTGAATCGTGCCTGGGGCGAGCCCTGCGTGAGGAGCCAGTTCAAGGACAGGCCTCACGGCACTTCTTGTCTGCAGTATGTTGTTCTGGGTCCCTGTCCGGAAGAGCCTGGCCCAGGGCCGTCCTGAGTGTCTCTGGAATGGCAAACAGTCTGTTCCCAGCCCCCGAGGGGCTGTTTGCAGAATCGAGTGTCACATTCTTACAGATCGAGTTACTCCAGGCCCAGCTGGGGCTGACTCTGAAGAGATGGTTGTGGATACAGCTGTCCCTGTCCCCACACTTGAGGACATGAATTCTGCTGCCCCCGTGGAGGCCTGGCTGGAGGGCAGAG
The DNA here is from genome assembly GCF_963930625.1 of Muntiacus reevesi. Lineage (NCBI taxonomy): Eukaryota > Metazoa > Chordata > Mammalia > Artiodactyla > Cervidae > Muntiacus > Muntiacus reevesi. The sequence continues at coordinate 215,152,253 of NC_089250.1, read as the reverse complement.
GCCCCCCACCCGTGGAGGTACGTGTGGCCTGGGGTCTAGCTCCCTGCAGTCCTCTGGGTGCTCAAAGACCGTGGCTCCTTATGTCCGTGTCCCACCCATTAGCAGGCTCAGGTTCCACAGTATTCCAAAGGACAAAGAGATAGAAACAGTGACTGACCATAAAGAAATCCTCCCCCCAGGGGCTGCAGTCTCCAGGCCCTGGGGACTGCGTGACCTGAGCAGGCTCTGGGGAGAGGCCCTGGGTGGTTCAGCTCTCACAGAGGCAGTGGGGTTTTCTGGCCGCACCATGTGGCATGCGGGGTCTTCAGTCCCCAACCTCTCTCCCCTATATTGGATGGTGGATTCTTAACCACCAGACCACGAGGGAAGTCCCAAACATGGTGTTTAGAGACTGGCTTGGGAGTCCATCACGCCTGAGATCAGATCTTCACTCAAGCCCCGACTAGCTGTGCAGCTTTGGACAAATCTCTTAGCCCCTCTAAGCCTCAGTTTTCTCAACTGTAAGATGGGGGCAATGAGAGCCCACATTAAATGAGACAGAAGATGTAATGTACCAGGCCTGGGTCCTCCTACATAGTCTGTGCTCGAACAAGAGGGGCTGTTACTACTGGCAAACCTGCCCTAACCCGGAGAGTTGCATGAGGCGAATGGGTCCCACCTCCTGAGCCACGGCCGCCCCTGGGGCCCACGGTCAACTCTCGAGGTCCAGGCCCACACGGTGGCCCCTGGAGCTGAGGAGGCCCTTAGGAGGGAGGGCGGGGGGCAGAGACACATGTGGGAAAAGCCGTGTCGAGAGGGTCCTAGCCTCACAGTGCGGTGCTTACCATGGACGCTTCCGCCACTCACTTCAAAGAGCAGGAGGCTGGGTGCAGTCTAAGTGGGCACCACGTGCCTTTTGAGGCTGACGGGAGAGGCTGCGGGGCTGCCCGCGGCCTGTGGCCCTTCAGGCTCCCTGCCAGCGCGGACTCCAGTCAAGGCTGCTGCCCCAGGAGGGGAGGCCCTGCAGGAGTGGGCGGGGAGCCCTGGGGAGGGCAACACGGGCTGGGCGGGCTGGGCCAGCTAGGCAAGGGCAGCTGCCTCTCCCAACTGCCTCGCTCCCTCCCGGTCTCCTTCCCCTGGCCCACCAGTCACTGCTCAGACTGACCAGCTGGCTCGAGGTGGGACCGGAGAGAGGGTTCTGGGCAGGGCTGCAGGCCCGGAAGGAGAGATGGGGTGGAGAGAGAAGGAACTCTCCAGGAGTGCTCCCACGGGGAGTGCCAGGCCTCTCTCAGCTGAACGCTCATCTCTGCCCGACCGCAGCCTGCTCCTCCCCATGGGGCGCCCGCCTCTTGCCCTTCTGCACGTGACTGGATTGACCTCCTTTCTCCGGCAGCTGAGAAGAGCCTGAGGGTGAGGGGCTGTGGCCCCCGAACAGGGTGGTCAGGGCCCGCGCTGCCCCCCTCACGTGCTCGCGGATCTGCCGGGAGGACAGGCCAGGGCGAGGGGCTGTGGCCCCAGGATGGGGCGGTCAGGGCCCGCGCCGCCCCCACCACGTGCTCGTGGGAGCAGCCTGGTCTCAGGAGGAGATACCCAAAGGGCGAGGAGAGCGGGACTCCACCCCGCTCCTGTCTGCTGCAGAGATGGGGCTCAGGCAGGAGGCTCACGTGAGTGCCGCTGGCCCAGGGCAGGCAGATGCCGCCGGGAGCACCGGGTGTGCAGGGTTGGGCGGGGGCGGGCGACTGGCGAGCCAGCACTGCAGATGTTCCTAAGTGAAACCTGATGTGGCGACAGGAGACTCTGCGGAGCACCGACTAACAGCCTCCCCGGGATGTTTTGGATAGAGCTCTGTGGCTGTGACGTGCGCGAGCCTCACATGTCAGGATAAAAATAGCTCTGGCCTCAATACACCACCCACTACAGTTCAACAAAACCAGATGCGAGAGCGTCACTGTCCCGCCCGGGAGGCAGGGAAGGGTCCACAGACACCCAGGGCAGGTCCAGCCGGTCACCCGGGGGTGATACCTCTGGGCCGGTCCCTTTGGGAGCCTAATAGGCTCGAGGAATTGAGGAGCACAGGCCCAGCCCATAGCGAAATGCCCTGAGGGCAGGGCTGGGACGGGGAGGCTGGTGGAACGGAGGGCCTGTGCTCAGAGGGAAGGGGCTGGGACGGGGGTCTCAGGGGGCAGGGAGCCCTCATGTCAGAGGGCCCAGCCCCCACGGCGGCGAGGACCGATCCGGCAGGCAGTCGCTTTGGTCTCTGTGGAAAGGCCAGCGAGCCCTCTGCCCCGGGCAGTCCCCCAGCTCCAGGAGGCTGTCCAGCTGCCCGCTTCAGAGCAAGAGAGAAGTGAAGGGGCCCGGCAGGGCCTGGGAGCACCTACAGCTGGTGGGGGCAGGGAGGCTGCAGGAAGGTGAAGGAAGCAGGCTCCAGGGCTAGCACCACCACGAGCCTGTGCTCAAAGAGAAGGGGCTGACCCACGGGGAGGTTTCAGTGAACTGACATGAGGAAAGTGCTGAAAACAAAGCCCCATCCTGAACAAGAGCTCAGCACGTTAGAGTCACAGCTGTCCTTGGGGAACCACCAGGGATGGCTTTCTGGGTTTCCTTTAGAGTTTGTCTCTGCATTTGGTCATACCAGGCTGGGCTATAAGCAAAGAAACTGAATCAGCACGCTCGTCTTTGCCCACGTGTTTGGAGCGGAGAGCAGACAGCCTTGCAGGGCGCAATGACTTGAGCAGTTTCAACCCAAGAACAAGTCGGAAGGAAAGGTTGGGAAGACTGGGTCTGGGGGCAAACATCCATCCCGGGAGACTTGGTCACAGGTCACGACGCAGCTGTGCGGGGCCCAGCTTCCCCACCTCCTGCAGCAGGGCCTCGACCCAGAGCCCTCCTCCCTGCAGGCCCTTCTCCTCGGAGTCTGGCAGGGCCCCAGCCGTGTGGAGCCAGGCAGAGGAGGCACAGACACCGCCAAGTCACAGGGGACCGAACTGGGCGCTTTCATGTCATTTCACGGAAGCCCAAGTTAGGGAGATGGAGCCCTCCACTGGCTTCCCTTGGGGCCACCCACTCAGGCAGCTCATGGTCCTCCTGACTGGCCCAGCGGCGGCCCCCGCCCCAGCCCGAGGCTCTGATGGGGCCAGGAGTGAAGAGGGTCGGGCAGAAGGGAGACCACTGCCTGCGCCCACACCACGCTGCACTGCAGGCAGGGGTGTCCCTGCCAGGCCAGGCGAGAGCAGGTCCCCGGTGGGCACCGCTGTGCTGACGTTGAGGCCAGCACAGCAGCGTCCAGGCAGGTGACGGCCACCGCCGCACTGTCTGCATGGTCTGAGTTGACAGGCGGGACGTGCAGGCACTATGCCACCGGGCCCATCTTTGCTAGGCTCCCCACCTCCTCAGTCTTCCCAAGGCCCTTGGTAGGGGGGCAGGGCGGGTGATCTGTCTTAAAGAGGCACAGCTCTGCACCTGCAAGTTCTCAGAGCTGTGCCCTGGCGAGCCAGGGGAAGGCAGATCCGAACCGGAAGACGGTCTGCCTCGCAGCCTCCGTGTGTGGCCAGCCGGAAACGGACTGAAGGACCCCCTGCGTGCAGAGACGCCGTGGGAGAAAGGACGGAATGCATGTGCGTCTCTGGGTGCCCTCTGACCTGTGCCCCACGCCAGCACCCTCGGCACCCAGCTCCTGCCCTCCCCAAGGCGGCCGAGGTAGACAGCAACAGGGCACAGCTTTTACTTCCGGTTACTGCTGTGAGTTGACCTCGGAGAACCACAGCCCACCTGACAGACCTGGTGCCAGCCAGGGACCGCGCGCTGGGTGGGTGCCACCCCGACAGGGCGCGCGGGGCACATGGTGCCGTGAAGCCCTCGCAGCGGGGAGTCTCACTGGCTGCAGGCACTTCCGTGGTGCTCTTTCCAGGATGGAATTTCTTCCCGTCTGGCACACTTAGCTGTTTTCTATGAATTCAGGGCAAGGCTCTGGCTGATGCAAGCCAGTCTGACAGCCTTGGGAGCTGGGGCAAGTCTTCATCACCTTAGCCTCTCCGGGGGCCCAGGCGTCTTGACAGGGCCAGAAGCTGGGGCGCAGAGTTCTTTGCCACCCAAGTCCCTCTAGCTCCTGCTCCAAGCAGTGGAGGGCGTGCTACCTGAACTCCCGGGGCCGGGCCCTGTAGCCAGGGCTCCCACCCCGCCCCCTCCAGGATGGGCTGTGCACAGCTGCTTTCCAGCCCACCCCTCCACTAGCCAGGAAGCGTTTCACAGTCACCCATTTTTCCACGCCCTTCTCCCTCCCTTACAGAGGAGGGACAGATCAGACAGCCCTGGTGGAGAGGATACGTGTACCCTGCCTGTGTCCCCTCTCCCTGAGGATGCACGGTCTCGGCTTCATGGGCAGGGAGCTCTGGGGGCCGCCCCCACCCACAGGAAACCTCCTCTCAGTGAGGCCCCCCACCCCCACACTAGGGCCTGGCCGCCCCCCCCAGCCTCTGGCAACCCTGCCACCCATCCAGAGACTTCACGTTTGCGCCCAAGTGCTGATCTGGGGACCTAGGACGAGAATGGACAGAGGGGAGGACTCGCGTCCACAGGGGTCGCGCGGTCAGGATGTGGGAGCCTCCCGGCCGCAGCCCAATGTCCAGGCTGGAAACCGCTGCATCCTGCAGAACCAGAAAAGGACGCTGGGCTGCCACGAGAGCCCCTGCCTCCTTCCCGCCTTCAGTCAGAAGCAGCTGGGAACAAGAGCAGCTGCAGGCAGGGTGTGCACAGTGGCGACAGCCTGGGCCTTTGGGACACCCCATGGCCGGGGTCTGACTTCAGGTGTTACTAGCGAGATGTCTTCCCTGGTGGCTCAGCTGGTGAAGAATCTGCCTACAATGAGGTAGACCTGGGTTCAGTCCCTGGGTTGGGAAGATCCCCTGGAGAAGGGAAAGGTTACTCCAGTATTCTGGCCTGGAGAAGTCCATGGACTGTATAGTCCATGGGGTCACAAAGAGTCGGACATGACTGGGCGATTTTCATTCACTTTTTGAGGCACGGGCCTTCCTGGGATCGGCTGGCAGCCTGGCCCCCACTTCCACCGAGCAGGTGCCCTCAGGGCCAAGCACTGGGATGCCTTCAGGGACAGTGCGGTGGGGCTGTGTGAGGGAAGCCACCACTGAAAAGGCCCCACATCTATCTGACTCTTGGCTTTTGCATCAGAGGAGGTCTAAGACCTTGTATCTGGATGTCAAGAGCCACTAGGGGACAGAGACACCCCAGGCAAATGCCCAAGATTCGCTGGGTACGCTCCTTCCAAGCTGCCTCCAGGTGTTTTCCAGGATTGTGTCGCTGGAAGGCGGTGGCGTCTGCCTGCAAGGGAGGACTCGGGAGTCACGCTGGCCGCAGAAGAGCCACCTGCGGCTGGAGGGACCCCAAAGCGGGGGCTCCCGGGGCGCCACGGCCACCTTCACGTCCGAGGACTGCCCGGGAACACCCTGTCTGAGTTATCCACTCTCCGGCCTGGGCCACCTGCTGTGTTAGTTTTAGCTTCTCAAAGAGGAAAGACCAGCTGCCTCATCTTCCACCCCGGACACCCAACCTCTGGGATCCCTGATTCCCGACCAGGTGACGGCATCCCAGGGGAAGAGACCATCAGCTGACTTGGATAGTTTCACATTCAGCCAATGGCTCAAAGGGCCAAGAATTGCAGGGAGATGAGGGAAAGGGCTGCGAGGATCTCCTGAGAGGGTGGGGGCTGCCGGAGTGGGAGGCGGGAGGGTCAGGCTGCCGGCTGCCTGCAGAGCGGCACATTGCCGGCCCTCGCCCTGGGGAGCTCCGGGGCTCACGTGGGTGGCCCAGGTGCCAGCTGGTCCAGGGCAAGACTGAGCAGCGCCATGCCCAGGGGCCCCGAGGCCGCAACCATCTGGGAAGGGAAGACTCACCGGGCATGTTCAGCAGGCCGGCTCTGCCGGGGGTGGGCGCCTGGAGCTCCGAGTGGCTGACCCGGAGGTCAGGGCCATCGAGGGCGCCTGGGTCATCCGCCTGGCCTGCCGGGGAAGAAGCAATTTCTGCCAGCACCTCCAGATCCTTTAGGATAACCTGGGGAGAGAAGAGGAGGATGATGGACAAGGACCCCCACCTGGCGCTGTGGTTGTGGATGGACAGCCGCCTCCAGGGGCACCAGGAGGGCAACAGGCCGCTGAGGGTTGCCCGGCTCACAGCTCTGAGTGCTCAGAGACTGCTGTAAAGGAGACAGACTCAGGAGAACACAGGCAGACAGCGGACGGCAGGAAGTGGGGGGAGAAGGCGGGGTCAGCTCTTCCAGTGATCCCTGCTCTCTGGTCCCCAAGAGAGGAGGGTCTCAGGCCCAGGGCCCAGTCTGTGCAGTGGGGGCCCCTGGCTCGTCAGGCCTCAGCCAGCTCAGCTCAACCAGCTCAGCCAGATGCTGACCCCGTAAGGGTCACACAACCCACACTAGGTCCAGCGGGTTATTTCCCTATCGGAAAATATGCTTGGGGAGACCCAGCATGCCTGAGAGGCCTGGCCCGTGAGATGCCCGCACTGAGTGGCCCTGTGAGGGGGGAAGCCACAGGAGGCAGCTGTCCTAGCTCCGAGTCGGAGGTGAGCCCTTGACTGTCCTTAGTCTCGCCTATCCGCACCTGCTCGAGGAACCTGGGGTCCACATCAGACTCAGCGTGAGTCCACAAATGGGGCTCTGTGCTCACAGTCCTGGCTTCAGTCTCAACCCTGACATCAGCTGCCTGACTCTGGACCAGTGAGTTCCACTGTACCCGCCCCCACCAGCTTCTACTGAGTGGCGCCCGCTGGGGGCCGGGCCCACGCTGGCGGGAGGAGAGGCAGGGCCACAGGCTGCCCTGGTGCAGTGCCTCTGCCCTGGGGCCAGCAGCTCGCCCTGAGGGGGACTGCCGGGCCTCGTGAGTGCTGACCCCAGGTCTGCTAGGGAACCGGGGGTAGAGGGAGGCACGCAGAGCAGTCTCTTAACTAGCGGAAGCTTTTCACGGACACAGGACCAGACCCAGAGGCACATTCCCGGAGCCCGAGCTGCGGCCCAGCCCTGGAGCGGGGTGTGGGGTGGGGGTGGAAACCAGGCAGGGGCAGGTCATCAAGGACCACCACCTGGACACAGGGCGCGGTCTGAACGTGGGTTTGCAGGGGACCAGGAGGCTGTTTCCTCCTGTGTGCCCACGGGGATGCGCCCTTACCAGGGTGCTGTGCCGATCACAGGAGACGCTTCCTGCATGACTTCTGCGTGAGGATCTGGGGCCTGGCCTGCCAGCGGCCCTGCACGGGGATAGGGCAGGGACAGCAGCACACACACCCAGGCCTCCAGCTTTACCTCTGCATCAGGAGGGTCTGTGTCACCCATCCCCGCATGCCGCCGCCTCCCCACAGGACCGCACGGCCAGCAAATCTGCGCTTCATATTCCACATTCTCTCGTTTTAGAAAGTTTAACACCAACCCGCAAGTGAATGCAGACCACACAGTTCTACTGTACAACTGCAGCCAGAAATGTTGTCTACAGGTTCCTTCAGTAATCCTGGCCACCCTTCTCGTGCTTACGTATCAGAAGATTTGTCTCTGGTCCCTTGGGGGCTAAAGCCAACAGATAAGTGGGCTTGGAGCAAAACCGTGTGTCCTCGTGTACACACACACATAGTGGAAGCTCCCTTAGGTGGGAGCTGGGGAACAGCAACACTGTCCCCTTCAGGCTCTAGAGCAAAGGACTTGAGAGGGGCCGCCAAAATGGAGGTCAAGCAATGACGGGAAGAGGGTGGGGAGTTGGTGGGCAGCCACTTCGGGGTTCTCAGTCCAGCCCATCCAGTCCAGCCACTGGCTCTCCCCCAGCAGACCAGCAAAACCACTCAGTCCAAGCTGAACGTGGCTATGGGTAACCACCATCCGGACGCAGGCCTAGGCCAGGACTCTGTCTCTGCCTGGGCAGTGGGGGGCAGTCCCGGGGGACAGCAGTGGGGACCATAAGGAGCCGCCGTCCACTGGACCTGGCTCTGGTCTCTGTGCCAGCAAGGCTGTTAGCGCCCCTCATCCCTGAAGACCTCACGGCCCTCAGCTTGAGGGCAGGAAGTCTGGCAACAAGGACACGGTGGTCTCCGTGGCCTTGGTCACACTCAGGGCTTGGACACAAGGCGAGAAATGGCCCACGCAGCCTCAGGACACGCAGAGCCAGTCCCATGGCAGCGCGCAGGCCGGCTGGGCCCATGCCGACGCTGGCCCGTGGTCCTGGCCCTGAGGATGGGAAAGGCTCACAGAGTGGGAGGAAGCCACGCCAATTAGTATGCGCTCCACAGATTTTGCAGAATGAATATAAAACACTTGTGCTTTCTTTTTGTGTGAGAGAAAGAAACGGGGGAAGGAGAGGGAGGGAAGACGGTTACAAGAAAGCAATATTCTGCAGGAGCAGGAGGGCCTGTGGTTACCATGGCAACGGGCTGGGGGGGGGGGCAGGGGGAAGTCGCATCAGCTGGTCCCTGAGCCGGCTGGCCACCGATGGAGAGAAAAGGTCAGCGGCAACTGGGGAAGAAAGCATCTGACAAAGCAGCTCCAGGAGGAAGGCGGCCGGGGGGGAGGGGCACGGGGTGTCACACCCTCCATGGCTTGGGGAGTGAAGTGAGGAAGGCCTTCCTTCTGGGAGGCAGCCGGACAGCAGCAAAGGGCACGTTTCAGCACGGGAGGGGAGTCACTGTCTAGATGGGCCGCAATAGGCTGTCAGCCCCTGCCCTCCAGTGGGCCAAGGACAGTCTCCTGGACAGCAGCTGTTTCTAGCCCTCATTTACTGGTGCATCCAGGCACTCTGTCCCCACAGCATGTCCACAGACTAGCCCTAGAAAACCCCTCACTGTAGGACGCACCCTTCTGTCTCCTGGAAATGCTCCTGCCTGCCCCTTTACCACCTCGGGACCAGGGGAGACCCAGAGTTCTGCAAGGTTAAGCCCCCAGGCCTGCAGGCCTATCCTCTCCTCCCACCCAGACCCCTGGACACGGAGTCCCAGGCGAGGCACCCGGCGGCTGCAGAGCTGGGCAGGAAATGGAAGATGGATGGTTCTGGATAGCTTCTGCCAAGGGATGGCTGGAAAAATCTTCCATTTCTCTACCCACGTGTCTGAGAAATTCAGTCCAGAGTCTGGCTAGGCCCCTGGTCAGCTGACCAGGCCCCAGATGTCAACGGGCTCAGCCTTCCAGTCCCATGAGCAGGGAAGGAACTCCCTGGGTTGGGCCCTCTGTAGTACCGGCCAGGAGGGAGCTGCACGAGCCTCCGAGGGCGGCATCCGGGCTGGCGGGGAAGGGGATGCAGGAGGCCTGAGGCCGAGGACTGCAGGCACCGCCCAGGCCAGCTGATGCCTCCGTCCACAGCAGGGCGGCTGCAGGGCCACACCTGAGATCCCGGGCAGCTTGGGTTACCCCTTATTCTTGGGGAGCGGAGCTGAGAGCAAATGAAGAGGCGCTAGGCCGGGCCTGCGTGGGAAGACTTGCGGCCGCCTGCCTCCTCCCACTCAGGAGCCTGTCCCCTTCCTTCACGAGGGCTGCAGCCCAGGGGGTCAGGCCTCTCGAACCCCTATGCCCGGTGGACTCATCTGAAGAACTCGGTCCAGGAGGCCGGGCTACCGGCCCAGGAGTGGCACCCGGGGAGCCGCGAACGGGGGGAGGATGTCTGTAGGCCCTGGCACAGCTCCTGTGTGCCTGAGCCCCCGTGCAGCTCTGGGGGACGGCTGCTGGCACCTGCCGGCCTTCAACACAGCAGACCTGGGCTGGAGAAAGCAACGACCAGGCCCCAGCCTGGCCTGGCCCGGCCAGAGGGGGCAGTTTCCCCAGAACAGCTTCCCCCAAGAGGATGGGAGCAGGCCAGGCCCAGCATGCTGGGGAGGTGGCCCACAGCCTTGCCTTCTACCGCACTGGGGCAGCTCTGCCAAAAAGGCTCCCAGATCTGGGGGTGCGGGCGAGGGCACTGGTCAGCCTTAGACCTAGTTTCCCATTGAGGAAACCACCCTGATTAAGACCTTGTATGCCTCGGTAAAGCAAAAAACAACTTGAAAAAAAGGAACAAGAATTCTGTCTTGGTTTGTTGCCCGACTTTGAACGCATGCCTTTAGGAATCAGGAACAGCTTTCTTTTCTTTTCTTCTGTTCGAGTGGACTCAGAAGTCCTTCCAAGGCGCCAGTTCCGTGCCATACTGCCAAAGGGCAGCACCTGATGCTTAAGTTCCCGGACGACAGGACAGTGAGAGTTCTGGCAGCTTGAACCATCCAGCCGCCGCCCCAGAGGGCAGAGGGGGGACGAGGCCAGCCTGGGGTGAGCTGGCTTGGAGACAGGGCCCCCAGCTTCCCGGGGTGAGCCGGCTTGGAGACAGGCCCCCCTTGCCTCCCACCCCGGGGATTCCTGCTGAAACCCTCGCTCACTCGCAGCTCCGACTGGCAGGTACCCCTGCAGGAGGTGAACTCTCCCCATGAGCGGGCAGGGACGGGGAGGGGCCTTCACGTGGGGCAGCCTGGGGCAACGCGGGTACCGTTATAGCTCGGTCACCAGGCGATGGGCCGAGGGGCTGCTGTTTCCAGGGCCCGGTCCATGACGACCAGGACAGCAGCACGGGTGCCTGGCCTCTGTTCAACCCCAGCCCCGTGTGAGCCCCACTCAGCTCTGTCCGAGCGGGCAGGCCCCCGTGAGCGAGGAAGGAGGCAGGACAGACCACAGTGCGCTCTGCTGCCATCTGCGCGCCTCCTGCTTGTGCACATGCTCATGCAACACGTCCGGGACCCTCCCGTGTGCAGACACGCCTCTGCCCTCACGGCATGTGACGAGGGCCGTGAGAAGGTCTGGGGGTACTGGGTGCTGTAGTGACACAGACAGGGATCTGGCCGGCCCGGAGGAGCAGAGCAGCGGGTAGTGTACTGACAGACATGCCTTCACGGATTCATGGGGCATCAGGCCAAGATCCCGACCTGGTCACCTCACTTCTCTGAGCCGGTTTCTGCTTTGCTAAGGGGAGATGCAGCAGAATGCACGCCTGAAGGGCTGCTGTGGACACGGTGAGGCACAGTACAGGCTGGGAACCGAGTGAGTACGAGGTGCACGTCTGTCCTCAGCATCTTGATTAGCAACTCCCCACCCTGTCAGCAGGCCTTGCAAACTGCCAACAGGAAGACGTCAGGGAAACGCAACTGACTCTGCTTTGGCCACCTCCGGAGGAGGAAAAACGGACGCACGTCCTGGGAGAGATCTTGGCTACCGACGATGCCCCAGGTGAGGCGCAGTGGGGTGTACGTGTGAAAACAAGGGCCCTGGCCTGACCACCTCGGCGACGGCAGGGAGAGAGGGTGCTGGAACTGACAGATGGGGCCTGGCCCCAAGCTCCCAACAGGAACTGGGGTGGGTCCACACCGAGGTTCTCAGTCAGACATGAGCATCGGTCGCTAGGGGCCTGTGGGGAACCCAGGCCACAAGGCCCCACAGGAGAGAGCAGCTCGCACAGACCCAGGCTGCAGCCCAGGCAGCCGGGTGGTTAAGAGCTCCGGTGGCTCTGACGGCGGCCCTGGTGTGCGTGGCTGCCTTGGGGGACTCTGTGAGGTGGGTGGACGTCGGCCTTTCTAGGTGAGATGGCTGATCAGTTTTCGAGCTCAAGGAGAGACGTGCTGGGGCAAGTGGCTGGCCCCTTCCGGGAGCCCCAGCCCTGTCTAGGGGAAGGTGGTTCCCCCCTCCTCCCCTTCGTGAAGCCGCCTCTGGGCCCGCCTTTTCCTGCTTTGGGAAACAAGCCGCCCCTCTGGGCAGCCTTCTGCCCCGTGCTCCAGCTACGGTGCAGCCCCGGGTCCTCACCTTCCCATCAGTGGAGGGAATTCAGACAGAGATAAGACTGCAAACCCTCCCAGCACAAACCTGTCTTCCTAGAGCATGGGGTGGCGGCCTCACCCCAAGGAGGCGCCCCCGGTGTGATGCTGGGCCTGAGACCGCAGGGCCCCGCCTGTGCACGGCAGCACTCCGCTGCCAAGGGCTCCCTGGTGCCCACGGCTGGGGCCTCTGCTGTGCCATGGGGGCTGGGAGTCCCGTCCCCGGGGTGTGTGGCTGCAGGCCTGGTCGCGCCTTGCTGGCCACAGCTCATCTGTCCCCGCCCCTCATTTTCTTTCCCAAGCCCAGCAGGAGGCCACGGGGTCCGCCCGGGAGAGCAAAGAGGACCAGCCGTGAGGCCTGCAGCGGGAGGGCCCACATGTCCTCACCTGGGCCATCGAGTGGTGGCCCGCCTCGCCTCTCCATGTGGGGTGGGCCCTCCGCAGGCGGAACCGAGCTCCTGGCTGCTGTCTCGCCCCTCAGTGCTTCAGCCTGGCGCCCGACCTGACCGTGTGATCTGACCGTACAGAAACACTCAGAACTGACGCGCGGGGTGGCGGGGTTGTTTTTGTTTGTTTTGGAGAGTGGATGGAATGAAAATTGGAGTGAAATAACAACTGAGGCAAGGATATGAGAAGGAAAAACAAGCCCCATTCTTACAGAAGACTGTCCACTTTTGAGCAGGCCGCATTAGTATTCCAGGCAGTGGAGTCAGGACCACACAGAGTTAGGGCTAGAAGGGACTTAACACAATCCAGCCCAAACTTCCTTCCTTTTTAGGGAGGAAAACGGAGGTGACATGGAACTGGTTCCAAATTGGGAAAGGAGTACGTCAAGGTTATATACTGTCACCCTGCTTATTTAACTTATATGCAGAATACATTATGAGAAATGCCAGGCTGAATGAAGCATAAGCTGGAATCAAGATTGCAGGGAGAAATATCAATAACCTCAGATGTGCAGATAACACCACCCTTACAGCAAACAGCAAAGAGGAACTAAAGAGCCTCTTGATAAAAGTGAAATAGGAGAGTGAAAAAGTTGGCTTAAAACTCAACATTCAGAAAACTAAGATCATGGCATCAGGTCCCATCACTTCATGGGAAGTAGATGGGGAAACAGTGGAAACAGTGGCTGACTTTAGTTTTCTGGGTTCCAAAATCACTGCAGATAGTGATTGCAGCCATGAAAGTAAAAGACGCTTGCTCCTTGGAAGAAAAGCTATGACCAACCTAGAAAACATATTAAAAAGCAGAGACATTATGTTGCCAACAAAGGTCCGTCTAGTCAAGGCTATGGTTTTTCCAGTAGTCATGTACGGATGTGAGAGTTGGACTATAAAGAAAGCCAAGCACTGAAGAATTGATGCTTTTGAACTGTGGTGTTGGAGAAGACTCTTGAGAGTCCCTTGGACTGCAAGGAGATCCAACAAGTCCATCCTAAAGGAGATCAGTCCTGGGTGTTTATTGGAAGGACTGATGTTGAGGCTTAAACTCCAATACTCTGGCCACCTGATGTGAAGAACTGACTCATTTGAAAAGACTGATGCTGGGAGGGATTGAGGGCAGGAGGAGAAGGGGATGACAGAGGATGAGATGGTTGGATGACATCACCAACTCGATGGACATGAGTTTGAGTAAGCTCCCGGAGTTGTTGATGGACAGGGAGGCCTGGCATGCTGCAGTCCATGGGGTCACAAAGAGTCGGACACGACTGAGTGACTGAACTGAACTGAGCCTGAGCACGTTGTGGGGAGGAGAGCAGCCTTACCATGGAGTGGGGGCAGCATGGGGCAGAGGCTGTCCTCCTGCTCTCCACCGGGTGGCTGCCACACCATCTCGGCCGTCCCGCCATGGCTCACTGCTTTGGGGTGGGGCCCAGGGGGTTCAGCAGACCTGGGGCAGCCCGGGGGGCAGGTCAGAGCCAAGTGCATCCAGCCTGGATAGAGCAGTACCCCTCCCAGCGGCACTCTCACTGAGGTGAGTGAGGGCAGACTTCGTGTGGGGTTTAGATGATCTGGAATCTGACAGACCCAGCTTCCAAAGCTGGCTCCTGGCAAGTTATCTCCTTCATGCCTGAGCTTCCTCTCATGTCACACAGGGGATAATGAAACTACTCCTGGACCACCAGGCAGATTCCTGAAGACAAAGGGTGCGATGCACTCTGACCAGCTCCATGACTCCATAAACTGGTTTCTGCCTCTCCTTCTCCCAGACAGGGTTCAGCACACAGCACCCCCCATGGTTTCCAAAGGAAGCCAGCGTGGGGGTGTCAGACAGGCCACCCCTGCCTCTCTAAGCTGCTCTCCGATGAAGGCAACAAGGGGGAGCCCTCGTTTCTGGGGTGGACACGGAGGGACGGCCCATTTCTAGCAGCAGGCCTTCCCTCCTGGGGGCACGATTTGCCCCTAAAGAATCTGAGGGTGATGGACAGGTTGTGAGGAAGGGCCAAGCGCAGACAGGGAGCCTTCCTTGGCCTCCTGAAACAGCAGTCGGCAGGGCAGGTGGAGACACCCCGCCCTCCGTGCAGGTCAGAGTAGCCCAGGTCCCTGGGGAGGAGGGGCACCCGACCTTTCTTCCAGACCTCTTCTGAAACTTAAGACTTTTTTTTTCAATCCCACATATTTTTGTTTAAAATAGATTTTCAACTTTTAGAGCAGTTTTAGGTTTGTAGCGATACTGAGCAGAATGTAACAGAGGTTTCGCACGCACCTCCTGGATCTGCACACACACAGCCTCCCCTCACCGGTCTTCCTCACCTCGGCGATGCGTCTGTTACGGTCAGTGTACCTGCACTGAGACACATCACCTCTGAAGCCCACAGCTGACGCCAGGGCTCACTCCGGGCACGTGTGTGATGACACGTACTTGCCGTGACCTGTAGCGAATCTGAAATGCAGGTGGGGAGGCAGCTGTGTTTGAGGCTGGGGTGGGGATGGGAACCACGGGGAACATGGACAGGACCCGTCCGTCGTTCGGGGGCTCACGGGCAGAGCCTGCCCGGGCAGCTGTGGGCTTGGGAGGTGGCTGACACTGGCACCTTCGGGCAGGAAAAGAGCGGCCCTGCAGCCCGCGGGTCCTGCAGGAAGCTCTGCACATGTGCCCCACGTTCCAGACTGTGGGATCAGGGTCGCATTTTCACCTAAAAACAAGTCATTGGATCGCTAGCTGATGGGAGCATTTCTACTCCAGTGCCAAGAATATTAATTTGACACCTGCAAAATTGTTTCTGACAAAAGGATTTTCAGATCAAGGCTGCGAGGAGCAGGCGGTACTGAGGGAGCAGCCACTTATCCTGAATTAGGACAAGCAAAGACAACCGAGGATCCCGGAGAGGTGTGGACTACCGAGCTGTCCCTGGAAGGGGGCAGGGGGAGGTGGGCAGAGAAACAAGGGCACGTGAGACACCCCGGGGAGGCCACATGCCGGGGGCTGGGGAACGTGGTGGCGGCGGAGCTGGGGCTCTGAGGCTCGGCCTCTCCCTGCGGCCAGCTCTTGCATCATGAACACCTGGCACACTCTGTCCCCCAGGGCCAGTGCCTCTCCCCCAGGGTGACGGGTATGCGGGTTTATCACCATCACACTAGGAGAGGAAAACATCTGCGACACAGACCATAGATTGGATGTCCTGGATAAACAGAGCTCCTGTAAATCAATCGGAAAAGTGGACAACGGATCAGGGCGCTGAGGGAGAGCTTTTCCAAAGTCCCCCAGCCCTCTCCACACCAGACTGCACAGTCTTCTCAAGAAATTGTAGCACGAGAGAAAAAGGCCAGATGATGGGGGGATGACACGATGACCAAGCACAAGCTTGGGGGCCACACAGGTGAAACATAGGCATAGAGGCGCAGCGACTGCACGCTCCGGGGACAGGCAGACTTGGCTTTGGCCCCATCACTCCCTAGGTGTGTGCCAACTACTTCACCTCCCCAGCCTTATTTTCTGAATTGCCAAATGGAAATAACAGCAGCATTCTCCTGCAGAAGAACTGTCGAGGGTTCTCTGGATACTACAGGCAAGGTACATTCCCTGACACTGGGATGACTTCAGACACTCCCTAGGTGTGTGCCAACTACTTCACCTCCCCAGCCTTACTTTCTGAATTGCCAAATGGAAATAATAACAGCATTCTCCTGCAGAAGAACTGTCGAGGGTTCTCCGGATACTACAGGGAAGGTGTCTAAGCACATTCCCTGACACTGGGGTGACTTCAGACAAGCTGGCGGTTATTAACAGGCTAACCCGGGTGTTGAGCCACCTAGGCTGAGTGTACAGCCCTGCGTGGGGCAGGCCGTGGTTACATTCTATTAGCGAGGGGCCTCCCCCCAGCCCGGTCTGGCTGTGGGCCGATCTGACTAAATGGGCTTTCAGGGTCTTGTACCCCTGGAGCTCCAATCTGAGATCAGGGGTGTGCCTGAAAATAACTGGGGAAACCTCCCAGAGGGCACTTTCTGGACACCCTGGAACGGAAGCTTGCTCCAGGAGAAGAGGGACTTTGTCTCATTCATGGTTGCATTTCCACTGCCAAGTACACAGGACACCCTCAAGGTCACTGGATTCACCAGGGACAGGATTCTGGGGAAGAACCAGGACGTGGCAGGATCACGACTAAGCAGTGATACTGGGTTCCCAAATCCCTCCCCAGGAGAGAGATGGGATAGCGGGGACTCTGAACTGCTGCTAACAGCAGCGCTGCCTGCCCACCCCACCCCCGGCAACTGTCCCCAAGAGCAGCTGCAGCCTCTCCCCACTGGAGGCCCACAAGATGCGCCCCAAAACCCGAAAACATTTGGCATCTCAGCAAATCGAGTTTCCACAGCCGCAACCTGAACAGAGCTGTTTAATGGACTGCATCTCCTCTGGCTCCCTTTAATTGCACACGCACACAAAAACCAACTGTGGGTGAAGAAGGCTGGATGGGATTAAACAACTCAATTTAAAGGACTGAAAACTCAGCTGCTTCCACTGTAGTCCTGGGGAAGGAACCAATCAGTGAAGTTCTTCTCTCCCTTTCTGTACTGAAATGAGGGCTGTGAGTGTGCAGCGAGTCAGTCCTAACTCACGCAGAACCGGGCCATGTCCACCTGGGCCTCGCACTGCAGCGGCGGGGGTGGGGGGAGGCGGGGTGTCTGTGTGTGTGTGGGGGAGGCAGTGTGTGTGTGTGTGCGCGCGTGCACACACGGGTGCATGGTGGACAGGCAGGAGGGGTACTGAGCAGAGGCCCAGACCATCTGCTTTGAGTTTAAGAAAACGTGGAGGATCTGAGAGGACCTGGAGGTTGACACTTGCCTGTCTGAATCTCTCTGTGGCTCAGGGTCAGGGAAGCAAAGTCAGGCTGCAGGCCGGCTGCCCGGGACCCCACACAAGCCAGGGGCCAGTCCAGGAGAGACTGAGACACCTCCTGCATGGGAAGATACGGGCCAGGTCCCACTCCCTTTTCCCCAGCCCCTGTCCCCTCCTGCTCGGCGCTGGGAGGTCTGCAGATGCGAGCGCCTGCTGCCTCATGGGGCCCAGAGGAGGGCAGGAGAGGGGTGGGTCAGGGCCAGGGCCGCCAACATCCAGCACGAAGCCTGGAGTGGGCATGGGTGGAGGGCAGGGATGCCCCCCAGGAGAAGGCAATGCCCGGCTGCAAGTCCTGCTCCTCGGCCGGGAGGCGGGGCGTCCGACCAAGAAGGCCCCTGAGCAGGATGCTGCTGGCATGGTGTGGGGAGGCTGAGGGCACAGCCCTTGCCCACCCAACTCAGGGTCACTCCCGCTGCCTGGGAGGGGGCCAGCCTCTCCCTTTAGCTTGTGGTGACCCCCAACAAAAGCGAAGACTCAGGGTCCAAGTTCAAACTGGAGGACAGAAAGGAGTCCAGCTGAAAGGGATCACAACTGGTGCTCCGAGGGTTCAGCTGGTGCCCGGCACAGCACTCGGCGTTTCTGGAGACATTTCTCACACCCTTCTGTGCTGTCACTGCCCCAGTGGATGGAGAAAGGAAACTGAGACACCTTCCTGCCGACACTCCCCACGGCCTCCCAGGGACCAGGGGCTCCCTGCCCGACTGGCTTCCTCGCCACGGCCAGACCCGGCGCTTGTCAGAAGGGCCCGCAGAGCAAGAGCCTTTATCTCCAGAGGGCAGGAGACAAAGCTTTCTCCCTGACGGCTGCTCCTCACCAAACAGGAGCAACGGGGGGAGTTTAGGGGTGCTGGCTTAAGAGAACACAGCAAAGTAAGTCCCTCTGAGCTACACCGTGCCCTCAGCAGGGGAGGATGGCAGCCAGAGCCCGGAGGAGGATGGGGACCTACCTCGTCAGACTCGTCCGACAGCGTCTGCAGGAGCACGGGGAACAGGCTGTCTGTGTGCCGTGACATCTGTGGGGAGGGGCCGTGTGAGCCGCGGCAAGGGCCTCCCACCCCAGCACCCTGCCAGGTGCGGCAGGCCCTGCAGACCACCCAGGAGCGCCGCTCCAGCCCGGGAGCTCACCTTGCGGGGGGTCTTGATGTACAGGTGGTAGAGCCACTTGAGGACAGCAATCCTGGTCATCATGCCGATGGCCGTGTCGCTGAGGTGGCAGTTCAGCACCTGCACGATCCCGTCCAGGTGGAGGGTGACTGGGGCCCTCTCTGCGCTGCAGGCGAGACCAGGAGGGAGCTGGTCTGAGGCTCACAGGCCCCGCACCCCCACCCGGGGCGCCAGGGTACTGCTCTGCCAGGTGGGAGCGCGGACACCCACGCTGTGGCAGGAGGGCCAGTCTGCTGGGCAGCTACCCACAGCCCCCTTTCTAGCAGCGGGCTGTACCAGAGAAGGTGCAGAAGGGCGGACGTTAACAAGCTCGGGACCAGTGGACCTCGTAGCTGAAAGGCAGTTCAGCACCCTCAGCGCATTACGTCCAGAGCCTGTCAATGAAACAAAACCTCCCTGTCCAAGGAAAGGACCCAGGGACGCCCCTAAGTAACACAGGCCCTGCCCCAGGCACCCGAAGCCCACTTCTCCAACAAGGACCCATGGCACTTCAACCGGTCACATGCAGGGCCCTCGGTACAGCAGCCGGCCTGGGTGAGGGGCCTTCAGAGCCGTCTCTGAAGTTGTTAACGTTCTCATCTGAGACAGGAAGGAGGTGACAGGCTCAGCCTGTAGATCGGAGCTTGCTCAGAATGCCTGTGCTCTAGGGCGGGGTGCAGGCTCCCTGCTCCCCTGGCCTGAAGCCTTGCTGGTCTCCAGGCAGAGAAAAGTCCTGCCAAGCAGCCCCGGGAAGGCTGGGTGCCGCTGGAACAGACCCTTAGCCCTATGCTCAAAGTGGGGTCCCCAGACAGAGGCTGGTATTCTCCGGGATGGGGGCCGTTAAGGACAGGGGCCCTTAAGGTGTTGGGAGGGGCTCCCTTCCCATCTGACGCAGGACGCCTTTGCCTGCCTGGACAAAACGGTCTTCCGTGGTATTTCCAGACTGCTCAATTATTCATTTGCGTCAGGAACTCAATGCCTATGCTTTCCCAATTCGCCTGCAGCCTCTCTGAAGCTTGTTTGATGTGAACTCCTAAAGGGCAGGGTTCTGAGCTCTGTTAAGTGCTAAATGGAAGTGCTATTTAACATGGTCTGATGATTCCCCATGGAGCTCGTTTTGGGGGCATGAGCAGGCACTTCTAGCCTCTGGGGGTCGGGGAGCTGTACGTGTGAGGGATGTGGCCCAGCAGACTGAGCCTTGGGGTGGGGCTGCTGCTGAGGCTCCCCAAGAGCCATGTGGCTGCAAGTGCTGGGGTCTTCCGAGGATAGCCAAGCATCTGAGTTCTTCAGCAGCCTGGACAGATGGAGAAACTCACTCACAGACAGACAAGTCCAGGATGGCAAAGGCGGGCTCCCAGACAGTCTCAGCCACCCAGGAACCCGCTGCTCTTCACCTCTCTCTCTTTCTCACTATCTACTAGAAATACAATGCAAGTCACACATGGAATATTATGCTTTTTGGTTTTACATTAAAAAGTATACAGAAACAGGTGAAATTAAATTTAACAATATATTTTAAGTAACCCAATATACCCCAAGGGCTTCCCAAGTGGTACAGTGGTAAAGAATCCGCCTGCCAATGCAGTAGGTGCAGGAGACACAGGTTTGATCCCTGGGTCGGGAAGATCCCCTGGAGAAGTAAATGGCAACCCACTCCAGTATTCCTGCCTGGGAAATTCCATGGACAGAGGAGCCTGGAGGGCAAGAGTTGGACACAACTGAGCATGCACTCATGCAATACGCCCCAAATGTCATTTCAACATGTGATCAACATAAAAGTCGACGCAGAGATTAGTAACAGACTGTGCACACTCTCTTCAGTGTCCTGAGTCTTTTAAACCCGCGTGTCTCCTGCCTTCAGCGCCCTCGGCTCAGACAGGCCACGGCGTGCGCAGCGGTCACGAGGGGCAGAGGCGCCTGTGTGGATGGCATGGTTCTGCGGCACCATCCAGGGCTGCCTGTGCATTCCCTCTTCTCCTCTGACAATTTCCTGACGTCCCTCTCCCTGTCTGACCTCCAGGTCCTGCTGTGGTCCATCGCACCAGCCTCCTCCTGGGCTCCTTCAGGCGTGCTCTGTAAGCTCTCCTTGGGTGGGCAGGATCCCACAGCTGGAGACACTCCAGACACCTTCCTGGAGCCCGAGGTCTTAGTGAAATGAGCTCGGAAAGCACTGGGGAATGATCGGAAGCCCCTTCCTGGCCCTGTGAGCCGAGGGCTCCAGAGAGGCCCTCTGCACAGCAGGAAGTGCACGAGGGCCCCTCCGCCCGGCAGGTCCTCTGCTTCCTGGCTGAAACAGCCCTGGGGGGAGGCCTGGCAGGTCCCTGGGACCCAGCCCAGCTATGCCTCAAGCTGCTGGGGGCCGGGAGGCAGTGTGAGCTCAGCTCCACTCCACCTGCAGCCCGGGCCCTGGGGAGTGCATGACGCTTGGGGGTCGAGCTCTGACAGTGAGCAGTGACGACAGCGGTGTGTGCGAGACGACATGCGCATAGGTTCTGGGCAAGCACTGTGCTGGGCTCCACGCTGAGCCGTGTCACTCCCAGTCTGCAGATGAGGCAGGCAGAGCAGGGAGGCGCTAGCTGACCCGTGCACACCACGCGGCTGCCAAGCGTGGACCCGGTGCTTTCTTGGCGTCTGAGCCCAGGGTGGCCCTGCCCACTGCATGGCTCTGCCTCCTGACGCGCTGCACTCAAGTACCCCGGCAGCACTGTTTCCCAGGGAGGGGGACACCGAGGAAGCTGCTGCTCATCTCGGCGGGGGGGGGGGGGGGGGACGGTGGGCCAAATCCCAGTGGCCCCAGGAAGCCAGGCTAGACAGCCCCTCGGGCAGCCGGGCTCCTTGACTGACGACAATCCCGAGGTGCTGCGGGCCAGCGAAATATGTCTACAGAGCACAGACACCGAGGGCCGGCTTATGACTGCGCCTCCCTCGGGGCGCTGCCCTGGGGCCAGACAAGGAAGGAAGGGTGCTGCGCGGCCGGCCGGAGAGCGGGCGGCACCCTGTGTGCCCACAGCGGCCCTCCTCAGACACGGGGCACCCCAGACTGACGGTGAGGTGGGCGTCAGCCTCAGCCAGTCAACAGGCCCCTGGGTCCCTTTGGTGCGCGATGGGACACTACAGGACTTGCCCGAGGCTGGGAGGCCTGGTGCATCCCCCCTCAGCTGGGGACGCTCTCCCTGGCTCCCATGTCCTTGGCTGGCTGGAGGTGAAGGGCCCAGGAGGCCGAATGGCCCAGGGAGCCACGGACGGGGAGAGCGGGCGATCCTGCCTCCGAGGGGCAGCTCTCAGCTACCCTGCCGGGGTACCGGCTGCACTGTTTGGGCTCGGCGTGAGCTCCATGCGAAGCCGGGGCTCTGGAACCTGGGCTCTTCCTAGCTCCAGCACGCTGCGCCCGGTGCTCAGCTCCTGAGCTGCTGGTCTGGAGCCAGAGGTGTACAGCCTCCACCCTGGCTCACCCCACCCGGAGAACGGAACGGAGCTCAGTCACAGCTTAGAACACATTTCTGTGCTGGTTCCAGAGAGTCTAGTTACTCCTAGGTGCTTGTGAGTTATTTCATGCTGTCTGCAAAACCCTGTTCTCACTACGCACTTTCTCAGAAAGCATCTCATAATGAAGGTCATATGTGTACATGTATTATGACTTCCAAATGCGTGGTGGTTCTGTGGCTGTTAAAATACTGACTTCAGGCATAAGGGTTCTGATGTTACTAATATATCCTGATAAAGCCCAGCACTTCTCCGTGGGAAGCAGCACTTTATTTCTGTAACATCTAACCCTTTATGGCACTCCTATGTTACAGCTCTAATCAAATTAGAACAAAGGTAAGTCTAAAAAAGGTACTGTTTCTGAATTCAGAGCTGTTTTTTTTTTTTTTTTTAACAAAAGATCTTTAGCACATCTTTCAATCAGCAGGTGCTAAAAGTTGGGAAGCACTGATTTCTAGATCTTTCTGCTTGCCTGCTGCAGCCAGCTATACTGCACTGAAGAGTACAGTATACTGTACTGGAGGCCTGTACTGAATGCCCCTGATGACAATGGTCCTCTAAAGCCGTACCAGGTCTCGTGCACAAGGCCAGAACCCAGAGCTTTCAGCAGACTGTCACCTTGCTGGCTGTCTGCCAGGCGGGGAGGGGTCCCGCTGCCCTCGGCGGGCCTGGACGGGGTGGGAGCGGCCCGCCTGTGCAGGCAATGCCCGGGGTGACTGTGCGTCGGAAACCCGCAGCCCGAGTTACGCTTCGCGGGGACCCTGCGAGAGGCCAGCGTGCCCGAGCTCAGCCCGCTTCAGGCAGCACCAACCGGCAGAGCAGGCACCCCAGCCTCCGTCCTCCGCTGCCGCCTCTAGCGGGAGGGCTGGGCTCAGGTCTCCCGGCTCTGGGGTCGCCCCCTCTCTGGTACAGCCGGTGACTCAGGTTGGCAGCTGCCATGAGGAAGCCTCCGTCTGAGGGAAACAGAGCGCCAGATAATGTGCTCTCCGTTGGCTTTTCAATTTCAAAGCCTGGTTCAGCATTCGCTGCTGAATGACGGGTATAAAGCAAGGCTTGGTCCCAGTCAGGGGTTCCCGGCCACAGCGCAGGAATCAGGGTCTCCTCTGGGCGGAGGAACCACTGTCTCCCCAGTGACGGGGGGAGCTGTGTCCCCCGCACAAGGCCGTCAGTCACGGCTGATCTCCGGTCCTCCTAGACCGCCCTGGACTGCCCCCTCCCAGCGGCCTAGATTAGTGATGAGGCTCACCAGGCCTTCCTGCTGCTAGCTTTGCCCCGCGCCCACACCTGTCCTCTCTCACACTGCCGGAGGGGCTTCGAGACCACATGGCCCTCCCTGCCAGAGCCCTCCGATTTCCAGAGCGGCTCCTCGGCAGGGCGGGCCAGTCTGCCTGCATCTCCACTGAGACCTCTCCCCTGAGTTCCAGCATCCCACATCCACACCAGCCTCCATACCCGCTCCGGCGGGATGCCCAGAGCCGCCCTGAGCTCTACTCTCAATGGGCCCACTCACATCCCTGTTCCTCCTCCTGCTCAGCTTGGGAAATGAAACCAGGATGCTCTGATCCGGCTCAACCCTGCATCTAGAAGTCTCCCTCCCCTCGTTTCCCCCCCTCACTCCATCCCATTCATTGGCCAATTCTGTCGATTCTACCTTCAAAACAGCTCCAGTCTATCAACTTTCTCCACATTCTGTCACCTCTTCAGTTTGAGCCTTCGTCCCGTCTAACCGGGACGTGGCAGTGAGCCCCTGACTGGTCTGCACCCACCTCAGACCCTGCTAAATCCAGTCTCTACCGCAGCCCCGACCTCCTGTCCCTCCTCAGCCCTGATGTGGAGACAGCACTGCTACTGAGTTTGTGGGGTTGAAATGTAACCATCAGCAGAACCCGACAACGTGACCCAGAGTGCTGGGCACAGCCGGGCTTAGGAAGGCCTCCCCGAGCACTCGAGGTGGGCAGCCGCTGCTCCACTGGGGCACTAGCCAGGCCCAGGAAGGCCTCCCCGACAGCTCGAGCTGGGCAGCCGGTGCTCCAGCGAGCCTCAGCAGGGCACCAGCACTGGCCCTAACGCCCTCTGAGCCCCTGCACAACCATCACCACTCTTTCCCATAACTTCCTGCTTACGTCTCTGACCCCACACTGGAAAACCTCAAGCTCAGGGACCACATCTTTTTCTTGGAAACTGCAGGGTTGAACACAGGCTCTGGATGTGTGACAACAAACTAAAAACAAATGAATGGTGTTCAATGGCTTGCTCCAACAATGTGGGAGAGATCCTAGGAAGAGTCCATATTTACGGTCAGTACTCTGAAAACACCCCCAAGGTCCTGAGAGAGGAGTCAGTGAGAAAACAATGTGAACGGAGAGAAGAGCCTCCTCAGGGTCTGCGGAGAAGAGTCTCCTGGGGATAAGTACATGTTTTCTCTTGTGAGTGACCTGTGCCCTCAGGTCCCGCGCTCAGGCTTGGATTCAGAGGGAAGAATCCCATACAGAAGGAGCTGCATCCACTTCAGCCTCACAGCCAGCCGTGCCCGACAAAGCGGGGCCGGGGGCCAGTCCAGGGGCTCAGGCAGTCCCTGCCCGGACCGTCATCCGCCTGCAGAGCGTGGACAGTCCCTCCTGGGACTGTCATCCACCTGCAGAGCGTGGACAGTCTCTCCTGGGACCGTCATCTGCCTGCAGAGCGTGGACAGTCCCTCCCGGGACCGTCATCCGCCTGCAGAGCTCGGACAGTCCCTCCCGGGGCGGCCATCTCCCTGCCTGGCCTGCACTGCCCTCACGTGGAAGGCGGCGCCATTGCAGCCAGCCTCGGAGGACAGCTCCCACACCCCTACGTGAGCACGCTCCGGCTCAGTCAATCACTGCATGTGCTCTGAGCTCCTTGAATGGCCTTCCCCAGAGAGCTGCATCGGCCTCACATTATCCTGTAAAAGCAAACGGGGCTGGGCAAAGGCGTCCACAAGGTACCTCTGTGGTCACCATGCGTTACCTACACTATTATTGTTGTCTAGTCTCTTAAGTCCTGTCTGACTCTTTGTGACCCCGTGGACTCTATCCCACCAGGCTCCTCTGTCCATGGGCTTTCCTAGGCAAGAGTACTGGAGTGGGTTGCCATTTCCTTCCCCAGGGGATCTTCCTGACCCAGGGCTTGAAGCTGGGTCTCTTGCACTGGCAGGCGGATTCTTTACCTTGAGTCACCTAGAGCTACACTCTTATACCTTGTATTTACTGATCTCTCACAGCCTCTAGACCTTCCCAAGAGGCTATGTGTCCCCCAGAACCAGGTGGGGTGGGCTGTTCAGTGTCCTCTGGACTCCCTCATCAGACAGTTTGTGTTCTACAAGTGCTGATCCTAAGCAAAATCTGCCTCAGGGTTTGCTGCGACCTCCCGTGCCCAGAAAAGATGTACGTTGCTAGCTCTGCACAAACAGCTCTGGCCATAACAAACCACTTACCTGGCTGGAGTGAAGACACTGATGCCGCTACTGAAGCTAGAGTCGCAGGAACCATCAGGCCCTCCTGGGGAGAGAAAGAGGAATGAGGCATCACGATAAAGGTCACTGGGGCCTTTAGAAGAACAAGGCCCCTGTTCACGAGGACACACAGACCCTCCAGTCTCCCACACCTTGATTCTGGCTCTTGGAGAGGAAAGTGGCTTTGGAGCCCTGAAGACCCCATGCCTAGTGGTCCCTGAAACTTCTGGATGGTATGCTGCTTGTAGGTTCTTAGGCACAGTGGTCTCACAAGCAGGGGTATCAGTGCTGAACACATCTGGGAAATCTCAGAAGGGGCTGCTGGTTCAAGGGCAACAGATGTTAAAAGTGACTTCTTAAACACTCAACATCACAAGCCATCAGGGAGACATAAATCAAAACTGGAGATGCCATTTCACACCCATTAAAAAAAGACAGATATTGATAGCAAGTGATGGTGAGGAGGCAGAGAAACTGGAACACTTATACACTGCTGGTAGAAATGGGAAATGGTGCAGCTGCTTCAGGAAAGAGTCCAGTTAACTGAACAGGCCTGGGGGAAGGTGAGGCGGACACCTGGGGCAACCTGGGTGGGCCCACCAGGAACAGTGGTGGGAGCTCCCTGCCACTTGGGGCCTCCCTCCCTCCCGCCTGCTGGGAACACACTGTGTTTATAGGTGAAAGGATACAATGTTAAAAACTGGCTTCAGATGAATTTCCACTGTTTCCTATTTTCACTCTGAGACCTCACCTCTGTTTCCTTTTGCACAAGTGTGGGCACTTCCCCAGGACCCCGTTAGAGGGGGCTGCTGAGCAAGAGGGCCAGACCTGGGCAGCTTGAACAGACCTTGCCAGGCTGACCTTTAGGAAGGGTCCCCATACCTGCCAGCAGTTGTTCAGCCCACCCTCCACCTTGGAAGCCTTGGGACACTAGTTATCTTTAAGTGTTTGCCAAATCGATGAGTAAAAATGAGACTGTTCTATTTTGTGATTCTGGGGTTCCCAGTCAAGTTAGGCATCTTCAGTTGCCCTTTTGTTTCAATCTCCAGACTCAGGAGCTCCTGGGCCCGGTCTCAGTCTGACTCCTCTACTTCCTCACTGTGTGACTTCTGGGTAGGTCACCTGCCTTCACCCCACTGCCTTACCTGTGTGATGCCAGGGCCTCCCTGGAGTCTTGTGAGAATAATGGAGCCAATGCGTGTTCAGGGGTTAAGACGGAAAACCTGACCCATGTCTCTGTTTCCTGAGGATAAATTCTTAAATGTTCTGGAACATGCTGCCAAATGTATTGATATCTACCAAACAATGTATTTAAGGTGTTAACTCTTCACCTTCTCCCAGTAGGAGTGTCTGGTTGTTCCAAAATCTCTCCAGGGAATGTGCATTTCTCTTGTAACCAGAGTGAAAAATGAGGGTGGTACAGGAGAGTGGACGGGAACGAGAAAGAAGAGATTCAGTTCAAATGCCCTCCATGAAGCCTGGCCGGGTGCCCCAGTCCTCTGTGACCACGTCCAGTGTCCTGTGATCACTCATCTAAGGATCCAACCCTGAGCCCTCTGCTGGCAGGTCCTGGGTCTGAGTCACTCAGATCTGGAGTGCTGATAACACCCAATCCCAACAAAGCTTTGCAAATAGGTGGATTCCATTTCATGCTCACCCACGGAGGTCACCAGTCCTCCACTGGAAATTGTATTTATAGCTGTGCTCCTCATTCACTGCTTGAACTTCCATCCCTAAACGACTACGATCCCTCATCTAGGACCCATCAGAGGCCCATTACCACCTGGGCAAAGCTAATACTAAAAGGCAAGGGAGCCAAAGTCCTGCCCCTGACACTCTTGCTAAGTGGTGGGTCTCATTATAAACAGACATTGAAACAACTTGACACTGAAGTGCCTGTTATTGGGAGTGTGTGACCCACACCATGTGCTAAGAGCTCTACAGGCAAAAAAACCTCCTCCGACACTCACAGCCACACCATAGGTTCCGTACTATCACTGTTGCTCCCGTCGATGAAAAAGAAACCTGAAGCACAGAAAGGCCGAGGGGCTTGTCCAAGGGCAACAGGCATGAAGGCAGCAGGCAGGACGCCCAGGCAGGCAGGTCTGACTGCAGAGTGCAGACTGTGATGCCCAAGACAGTCAGGAAACGTCATGGGGGGATAGGAGGATGCGCCAAGTGCCTGGGAGCTCAGAATCAGAGAAGGACCCTGTGCTGTGGACTCCTCAGGCAGAAGGGTCAGGGGAGGTAGCCAGGGCAAAAAGCAGAGGGGCTAGGGGCAATCAACCAAACAAGATCCATCCTGACTGGAGCCCTGTGGGGTGGGGCAAGGGAGAAGCACCTGCATGTGACAGCAAGTGTGCGCGTGTCTGTGTGCGCGCACACCCACGTGTGTGGGGGTGAGTATTCATGCACCCGCATGTGTGGGTGTCTGTGAGTGTGCACAAACCTATGTGTCTGTGACTGCGCACACCCGTGTGTGTGCGTGTCTGTGTGTGTACCCGCGTGTGTGTGAGTGTGCACGCAGCTGCGTGTGTGGGTGTGAGTGTGCATACCTGCGTGTCTGTGAGTGCGCGCACCCACATGTGTGCGTGTCTGAGTATGTGCGCACCCGCATGTGTGTATCTCTGTGTACGCACCCGCATGTGCATGTCTGTGTGCACGCACCTGCGTGTGCGTGTCTGTGTGTGCACATCTGCATGTCTGGGTGCACGCACCTGGGTACGTGTGAGTGCACCCATGTGTGTGCATGTCTGTGTGCGCACACACCCGCATGTGCGTCTGTGTATGCACACATCCACATGTCTGTGTGCACGCACCTGTGTGTGTGCATGAGTGCACCCATGTGTGTGCGTGTCTGAGTGTGCACGCACTTGCGTGTGTACATCTGAGTGTGCACACGTCTGTGAGTGTGCATGCTTTGTATATGTCTGAGTGTGCGTGCACTCGAGTGTGTGCATGTCTGCGCGTGCACCCGTTTCTGTGTGTGTGCCTGTGTGTGCACGCACTCGAATGTGTGCACGTCTGTGTGCGCGCACCCGTGTGTCTGAGTGTGTGTGCACTCGTGTGTGCCTGTGTGTGCATACACTCGTGTGTGTGCCTGTCTGTGTGCACTTAAGTGTGTGTGTCTGTGAGTGTGGGTGCACTCGAGTGTGTGCGTCTGTTTGAGCGTGCGTGTATGCGAGTGTGTGCCTGTCTGTGCGCGCACTCATGTGTGCGCATCTCTGTGCAAGCACGCAAGTATGTGCGCGTCTGTGTGCACACACTCGAGTGTGTGTGTGCGCACTTGTGTGTGCGTGTCTGAGTGTGCTCCTGAGAGTGTGCGTGTACTCACGCGCAAAGGGCCTGGCTGCCAGGCCTCACTGGGGGGCTTGCCTGGGGTGTGCCGTGGCCTGCACGGCGCAGGCTGGGTGGGGATGGGGGCACCAAGCGAGAGAGGCCAGGCAGGAAGTCGCTGCCTCCGCCAGGTTGGAAGAGATGGGCAGAGAGCGCTGGCATCAGCACTGGTTGAAGCCGGGGACTGCGTACGGAAATGCGGACTCTCTTGGGTTGCTGGCACCCTGTGCTGGCGTGCTGGGAAAGTGGTGGTTGGGGACCAGCTGAGCGGGTCTGGAGAGGCTGTGGAGCCCCAGAATTCGCCAGTGCCATTTCTGGGAACTACTATAAAGTGAGCTCTGCGTCTGCTGAAGTGCTGTTTATGAGGCAGTAAAATCTGGAGCCAAGCTGCCTGAATGTGTCCTGACTTAGGACCAAGATTCTCCTGAGCAGAGAGCTGTTTGAGGAAAGCTTAGGAAAGCTGTCGAAAAGGTTAAGTGAGCTGCATTGGCCGGGAATCGAACCCGGGCCTCCCGCGTGGCAGGCGAGAATTCTACCACTGAACCACCAATGCTCCAGCTGAGCACGCCTCCTCCCCAGCTGTTCTGCTGCGCTGGCTCGCGGGACGTGGGCACGGCTGTAACCTGACACCCGGGACAGTCCAGCATCAGTGCTGCTCCACTCTAGAAGGCCAGGCCCCTGAGGACGCCCACGGGACACATGTGTCTGCCGTTCTGCTGACGTTCAAGAGAAGCCAATGGGACAAAATGCTTTCGGAACCCTTTTGGCTCCTGGGGGGCAAGTTCCAGACCTCAGTCTGTTAGCCTTAAAGATTTCAGTAGGTTCTGCATCAGTTTAGTCTTTGGCTGATTTTGCAAAGGAGAACATCATCCCAGAGCTCATCGGGGACCTCTGGGTGAGGACCGAGTCCAAGAGATGGAAAAAAGTCTCAGAGTTCTACATTTAGAGAGTCCAACTCTAGACTCCAGTAGGCATAAAAGCAGTTTTCTTCATGTGAAGGATAAACAAGACATTAACGTTAAAGGAGAGGAGCAGAATTCCCAAGGACTGAATAAACCACAGCTGGGTTGGTCTGAACCCCACCTCCCTGATAATGAGTGGCAGAGGAAAGGCAGGCGGTTCCTGAGTCACTGGATGTCCACCCCCGAGACTCAGCTGAGCCTGCAGACTCAACGGCCCTCCTGCCACGTTCAACGTCTCTCTACCTCGACTGTAGCTGAGCTCAGAACAAGACTAAGGAAAGAATGAATGCTCTCTGGGCAGAAAGGGTTCGGAGCTACGGGTTCTGGAGGCTGACTGCCGGGCTCAAACGCCACCCCTGCCGCGGGAGCTGCCGGACGCTGGTGGTGGGACTCCTCTCTCTGGGCCCACCTGCAGAAGGAAGGCAGAAGTTCTCACCTGCCTGGCTGTCCCAGAGTTAGGGGCTGAGACACAGGAACAGACCTGGCTGGCTGAGGGAGACCCCACATCAAGTTCTCCAACCTCCGGGCCCCCAGGCCCTCGCTGGGAGCTGGGGGCGGAAGACAGAGCCCACTCACCGCTGGCTGCCCCCTCCTGTGTGGCTGCGCAGTCCTTGGGGCTGGGGCCTGCCTGCTTCTGCACCACCAGCCTGGGCTCGTCGGGCTCATCGTCCTCGGGGGTGACCAGCTTCATCAGGCTCTGGTTGCAGACATTGGCTACCTCCTTGATGTCTGAGTGTGCCGATGTAAGGAGCGGCCCCATTCAGGAAGGACTGAGAACCCGTTCTGCTCCCCCAAGCGGCTGCCCTGTCTCCTTCCTTCCTGGGGGACTTCTCACCCCCGAGGAGGGCAGAGACTCGGCAGCCTGGGCCTGGAAGAGCCGCTTAGATCTCTTGAGGACGCGGCTGAGGCCCGGGCATCCTGGGCTGCCTGGGCCCTCCCAGGTCACGCTCCGCTCTGCCTCCTGCTCCAGGGCTGTCTGCAGGCGTGTCGGGTCCTGGGGCCCCCTCCCTACCCAGGGTGACCTTGTGCCCCTCAGGGCTGCCCTTGTCTCCGCTCTCTGGGGTGAAGGATACTCCTCTTGCGGTCGTCGTAGGCCAGGCAGGGCAGGACAGCAGTCAGGATCCCTGAGGAGTAGGGCAGCATGACGCGGCCGGCCAGCTGGATGAACTCCCGCAGCCAGCACATGGCCGTCAGCTGGATCAGGTCATCTGTGGGGGGATGGTGTCCCGGGATGAGCACGGCCGGTGCCCGCCCCCCATGCGCCCACGGGCGCTGGAGCCCTGGAGTGGGGCTGAGGGCTGGCGCGGCTCCCGGCCCCCTGGGACTCCCACGCTCTCGCCCTTTCCTGCCGCGGGCACCAGGGGCACACGGACGGCAGTCCTGCAGCCGCCCGTAAGAGCAGCCATGGTGCTCCGCCCTCCGGTGTCCACGCCCCGAGGGGACTCTGCAGCCCCTCTCATTAGGAGCGGGAGTTTATTTCCCCACTCCCGGCCCGGGGCTGGCCGAGAGACGGCGGGAGAAAGGACGCCTTCAGCCCCGGCCTCGCTGACGCCTCCCGTCTTCTGGAATCCGCCGACTCCACATGAATGCACCTGGGCTAGCCCACCAGGTGACGGCACTTGGAACGACTGTCGCTGCTTGCCACAGGTGACAGCTGGACAGCCAGACACTAGTGACACAACGGGCCACCCAGCCTCAGCCCACCCCCAGCTGACTGTAGGCACACGATTCCCCCTGGCCCTGGCCTGGCACAGGGGGCAGGGCCGCCCAACTGACCTGAAGCCTGAGGTCAATAACAAGGGACTGAGATGGGCAGGAGTTACATTTGGCGGTGGTTTGATACTCAATAGAAACAAAGTTACATGACCCCAGCTTCCAAGCCTTTCAATTCATGGTGCTGATGCCAAGCCTGCCAGCAAGGAGGCCTCCAGATCTTCCCCCATCTAGGGCCAAGACCAAGTGAAAAGGCCTCCATGCTGACAGAAGCAGAATCTCTCCCATAAGGCCCCACGGCTCTAGGACCCACCGCCACACCGCCTCCCACTCCCAGCAGGACTCTGCCCAGGACGGGGAGGGGGGCTTCTGAGGAGGAGGGGGTCCGCAGGCCTGCCACGTGCTCACCCGTGGTCTGGCAGTGGATCACCAGGATGTTGGCCATCTCCGCAAACTTAACACTCGAGGGGTTCTTCTTTGTTTCCTTTAGAAACTCTCCAAGGACCACCTCACACCTGCAGTGAGTGAAGGAGGAGGGAGATAACCCTGCCACCCGGGCCAGGGAGCCTCCCCAGTGCCGTCTCTGCTCCGCTCGGCATGGGCGCCCGGGTCAGAGGGACCATTTCAGAGGCTGGGGGAGGAGGCGCTCTCGGCATCCCAAAGCGGGAAGCTCAGGCGCCAAGAGGAGAGTGAACCTCAGGTTCTCCTGGCGCCTGTGAGGGTGTGTGGAGCACGTATGCAGCTCCGTGCTCCCCTCCTCACTCACATTTTCCGGATCTCTTTGCCATTGTCGCCCAGGATCTGGAAGAGCCCGTCCAGGATCTCTGGCAGGTAGTCCAGCAGGTTAATGTCGGGCACAGACTCCAGCACCAGGATCTGACCCAGGAAGGAGACCGTCAGGGAAGGTCATGGCCCTGGGGTGTCCCACGGGGGAGGGTGTGCCAGCTGCCGTTGCTTTTGTTCAGCGTGCAGGAAAACAGCAGCTCAGACACCCTGAGGAGAAGCGAGCCCGCGGGAAAGGCAGGCAACCCGCGGAAGAGGATGGCTTCAAAGAGAAATCTGGGTGTTTCCGGAGACGAGGAAGGAACCCCGTCTGCTTCAGAGGCGAATGTGATGGGCTCTGGGGGCAGAGCTGAGGAAATGTGTTTTGGGATCATGTGCCATCACGGCTCCTGGAGGGGCAACAGTGAGGCGCCTCCACAGCCACGGGACGCGTCCAGGTGGGTCAGAGAGTAGGCTCATGGGCAGTGAGAAACAGCCTCAGGGCCAGATCTTACCCAGGAGATGATGAACTGCCGGGCGTACTGGTTGTTGGAGTAAATCCTCTCCCGCAACAAGGGGATGAAGCCCACCAGGTCGAACTTGTTGCTCTCCGTCACGATGTCCTGGGGGTCAAAGGCATATGAGCTGCTGCGGGCTGGGTGGCCTGACCTGGCTGAGTGCCTGACTTCAGGGGTCAGGTGGCCACAGAGGAGGAGGACAGAGCCTGTGTCAGGCAGACCAAGGGACAAGCGAGGATGGACTGAAAGTGGGAATCAAGGGGAACAGAAGCAATGAAAAGGCAAAACCCTTCCTACACCTCTAGGGTCTGGACTGAATGCCCAGTGAACTGAGCATACACTGCCCGACACTGGGGGCGGGGTGGGCCAGCTCGTGGGAACACTAGGGGCGACGGACGGCTCTGCAGTGTGATCCTGCTGCTGATGTAACTCTCTATACTCAGAACTGCATGTTATCCCACTTACTGTATGTAAATATTTTTTTTAATTAGGAAGACCATCCCAATGATAGAGCTTCAAAGCTGCATAGACAGATGGAAGAAAGAAAAGCTAAAAGTAAAAGTGGGGACCAGGTACTAATACCTTTAAGAGGCGGTCTAGGAGCTCAGATCCACTTTTTACATTGGGGTCTGGGTCAGCAGCCAACTACGGGAGACAGAGGTAGAAGGATCAGTCAATTTATTAAGGCAAAGAATCCACTGGAATTCTATAGCAAGGCCTTGGGGGAGCCTGTTCACAGATGGAAGGAAGGTAGGGGAGGCAGGGAGGCAGCGTGGAACTGGGGAAGGCGCAGAGATGCGCTCGGAGGTCCTGCTCTGCTCAGGAGCCCGCAGGGCCTGCTGCCACTGGCCGCGTGGCTGCTTCCCGCTGGCGTTCCCCAGGGCTTTCCAGCCTAACAACGCCGGGTCCTCTCCCCACTCCTGGAGGGGTGGCCGGAGCAGTTTCGAGGCTGATTCTCTAGAAACGACCTCATGGAGGGAAACTCCGTGATGCTGAGAGGCGCTGATGAGCTAAGAGGGACCCCAGAGCCCTTCTAAGCAGAGCTTTTTCCAGAGTTCATGGGCTGTGCTCTCCTCACAGGGGAAATACAGTCTACACCATGGACAGAGGAGCCTGGCAGGCTGTAGTCCCTGGGTCGCCAAAGAGTCGCACACGACTGAGGAACTAACAGTGCAGAATCGCCACCGTCGCCTTCTACAAGGGAGGTCAAGTGCTGACCTCTGACCACTGACAAGGGAGGTCAGTGCTCTCAGACGGCTGTCTTCCCCCCAGCTTGGGGTGGACTGATATTTTGTAAAATGCGGTGAAGTTAAATTAACAGAGATGTGGGGGGAAACCAAACATAAATACAAGCCCACTTTAAAATGTATCATCAGATTCAACATACAAGGAACGTCCCTGGCAGCACCTGCTCATCTGCTCCCCTGCCTCTGGGGGAAGGCAGCCGGCACTCAAGTCCCGGAGGGTCAGGTCCGGGAGGCAGGGGGCGAGCTCAGAGCAGCTGGAGCATGGAGGGCTCACCTTGCTCAGCCCGTCGAAGAGCACGTTGAAGTGGGGCAGCACGGCGCCTCGGGCCACCTTGACGATGTTGTAGAGGGCCTCACAGGCGTAGTAGCGCAGCCTGCTGTCGGCATCGCTGAAGCAGGTGAGCACCGGCTCAATCAGCTCTTTCAGGTAGAGCCCCGAGTCCTGTGACGCAGTGGGAGCGCAAGTGCTACTCAGAGTCAGAGCCCGGGGTCCCAGCCCCGGCTCCCTTGGAGGTGCTCAGACCTTCGACTAAGGGCTGGGCTCAAAGGCTCTTTGCAAGCCTACCTCTAGGGTTACGGGCTGCACCCAGGAACTGGGGAGCCAGGTGGCAGAGCCAGCCGTGCTGACCCGGGTGTACACAGAATGACAACAGAAAACACGCGTCTGTGACCCCCTGCTGGGGTCAGGGGCAGAGTCGAGGCCACGGCTGGTGTGTGCGTCCCTTCAGGATAAAGGCGTACCTTGCCCAGTGCGATGGAGCAGGCGGCCAGGCCGATGAGCCCCCCTTTCCGGCTGTGGGGGTGCTGAGATAGGGCAAACTCCTGAGACAAGGTCTGGATCACATGCTTGATCTGCACCGTGTTGTTCTGGGCCACAAACTCCCGGACTAGCCTGGAGAGAGAGAAGAGAGGGTCTTACGCCAGTGTGATCGGGCTACTCCTGCTCCTGCTGCTGGCCCCGGGGCCTGGCGCCGGGATGAGGGGTGCAGAGGACCTGCTCAGAAAGAGGAATCGGAGTCACAGGTCCTGCCCTGCCCCAGTTCCGCTGCTGACTGGGGGGCGCTGGCTTTCCCTTTCCCTTTTGTGGTCTCCAATTCCCCTTACTGAGAATGGATCAAAGAACAGTGACCAATCTCAATTGTGAGAAGGCAACCAATGTTGTGCTGGGGACCAAAACCTGCAATGATCCACCGCCTTCATTCAGCCCTTTGCTTAGCCCTCCATTCAGGCACTCAAGCAGTTCTCTGTCATTTCCAGCGACAGGGCTGAACTGGGCCCACGTTCAACAGGCAGGATCCACACACAGCAAGTAGGTGCAGCCACAGCACACGGCGTCACCACAGAAGCCAGATGCTGCAGGTAAGTCTCCCAGGGTGGCGCCACCTGAGTGAGACCTTAGAGTCAGCAGCTGGCACTGTCCAGGAGAAGAAAGGAAGGCCGGGCACCTGAGGCACAGAGAAGAGCCTGGCTAACGGCAGTGCCCAGAAAACACAGTGTACCTAGAGGCGGGTGAGGAGCCCAGGGTGTGCTTGTGCGAGGGGCGGCTGAAGACAGAGCAAAGGACAGGCGAGCTGTTGGAAGGTTCACAGTCATGGGGCGGCGCCTGCAGGAGAGGCTGCGCTGCATGGGAGGGGCTGGTTTGACAGGAGATACACTATCCCCAGAGGATAGCACCCCAGCTCTCAGGTCAGAAACAGGGGGCTTAAACATGGCGGAGACAGTGGTAAGAACAGGGAGGAACAGTTTTAAATTAAACAGAAAAGCATTAGGATCCCCTGTAAAAGGGGAGAGGACAAGAA
Source organism: Muntiacus reevesi (assembly GCF_963930625.1). Taxonomy (NCBI): domain Eukaryota; kingdom Metazoa; phylum Chordata; class Mammalia; order Artiodactyla; family Cervidae; genus Muntiacus; species Muntiacus reevesi. The sequence goes on along the minus strand of NC_089250.1, from coordinate 215,116,680 downwards.
GGGTAGAGACGCTTGTGTTTTAAGATGCCGTGAGATGGATGGGAGGGGACGACACCGTTCCATCATCAGGTGAACGGGACTAGCAGAGACGAGGTGCCAGGAAAAGGCTGCATTAATGGCCTGTGGGGGGCCTCCTGCTTTGCTGGTTATAGCGTGTGATTCCACCAAGCCCACCCCTGGGGACTGAGGGCTGTGGACGGACCAAGGGCCTCGGGAGGAAGGCAGTTCCATAGGTGGCCACACTTCCTAAGCAGTGCAATAAACCCGCTGGATTCTCAAACAGAACCCCAGGCAGACGAGTCTCAGTGATGTCAGAGTTGAGTGTCCACAGACAGCAGCCCCTTGAGAAATGCCCTGCAGGTGAGTCATGAAGCAGCGAAGCATTGGTGGTTCAGTGGTAGAATTCTCGCCTGCCACGCGGGAGGCCCGGGTTCGATTCCCGGCCAATGCAGGGCTGCTTTTTTGGCCCCTTCTAGGCAAACTCCCTCAGAGCTCCTGCTGCAGGAGCCAGCTCCTCCGCCACACCCGGCCTGCCGCAGCCAAGGCTGCTCTGAAGCCGGGAGCACCTCCCTGCCCGGGGAGCGTGACCAGCAGCTGGATTCTCCACACATGTGCCACTTCCTGGCTGTGGGACCAAGGCCCGTGTGCCCTGCGGCCGTCAGGGGACTCCTGGGCACCCCCCAGCCCTGGCCAGTCTCCAGCAGGAAGCTGTGGTGAAGGCTGTGAGCTGTGAACAGCTCCACACACCATGTGGACGGGGGAGGGGGACCACACTTCAGAGAGGAGGAAGCCCCCGGAGTTTCAGTAGGCTTCTTGTTACTGAGAGGGAGGGATCTGAGGTGGTTTCTGTCCTGATGGATGAAGGCAAATCAGACACACAGACACCCCCCCCCTTCAGCCCCCTCCTGCTCTGGAGTCTGAGCTTCTGTTTCTGCGGCGGAGCTGATGTGGCAGCCTCAGAGCGTGGCCTCGGACTCTGGGAATCAGTATGTGGACAGGAGGCTGGTCCTGGGGTTAAAGGGAGGTGCTCACACAGCAGCTGACAGCCAAAGCATTGGCGGTTCAGTGGTAGAATTCTCGCCTGCCACGCGGGAGACCCGGGTTCGATTCCCGGCCAATGCAGCAGCAAACATTTTTTAAAAATTCATTAAAAAAAAAAAAAATCCAAGAGACTGGATTTGAGATTTCACACCACTCACAGCATTGGTGATACACTCAAAACCTGAGAATGACTTTTTCCTAGCTTGATTTTCCACACCTGTCTCCTAACTTCTACGATCTAGCTTGTTGTCTCCTTGTGCCTGAGGAGTGCTGGAGGGAGGGGTCACCAAAGCCACTGCAAGCAGCTGTCCTCCCACTCCCGCCCAGATGGGCTGCTGGTGGCCTCTGCCTGCGAGGCTCCTAGGGAACCAGGCTGAGCTGTTCAGCCCATGTGAGCGCAGGCCCAGGACGCGGAGTAATGTCTTTCATGAAGCTCCAGCAGGGCAGCCACAGAAGACCCAGCCTGGCCAGCAGCACAGCCCCTCCTGGAGCCACCTCCTGTCTACCTCCTTGTTTCATGTCACAAATGGTCCCTGAGCCACTGGAAAGGGTCCCCCAGCCTGCTGGAGAGCCAGCAAACGGGGTGCATTCCCTGCCTGAGGGGCTTTTGCTAGAATCTGGTGGGTGAGAAACGAGAGGGCATGAGGACTTTCATGCAAAACAGGAAAAAATCTGCTGAGGACCGTGCAAGGTGAGGACAGGTCAGGAGAGAAAGAGCGTGACGCATCTCTGGTGGGGAGGGGATCCAATGTGGTTTCATGAGGGGCAGCTTTTGAGAGGGGTTCTGAGGAATGAGTAGGTGTTCATGCAGGAGAAGGAAGCTCAGACAGAGGGAAGCTCATGCGTGAAGGCTCAGAGGAAGGACAAGGGCACTCGGTTTGGCAGCTTGAAAGGTCAGAGGTCGGGGAGAGGCTGCGCCCATTCACGGGCTTGGCAGAGGAGGTGGCCTTTGCTCTGTGAGCAGCTGCAGATGGTAGGGAAGGTCTGCAGCGGCGGGCGGTGTGGTCTGACCCGCACTGAGGGAGCGCTGAAAGCCAGAAAGGCTGCAGAGACCGGACGCTGGGAGAGCATGAGGAATGGGCACCTTCGTCGGGGCAGGCTGGCAAGAGCAACAGGGCCTCCAGAAGCAGGAGCAGACGGGCAACAATCCCCGACCCTGCTGTTTGCTCCACACCAGCTGGAAGGCCCCTCACCCTGAATCCCACCAGGACGTAGCTCAGGGCACCCCAGGTCACTGCAGACATGATGGCCCCTTCAAGTCCCAAGGCTCTGGAACCCCAAGTCTCTGCAGTCTGCACCCCTGCACATGAGAAGAGAACACTGTCCACAGCCAGGAAAACAAGACAAACAGTGGTTTCTTCTGGAGGGCAAACCCTGAGAACAGGTGGTCAGCAAATCCATCCGCCTGTGGAGCACTGGACCAAGCCCTTGGGGTCACAGCAGGAAGACCTGTCCCACGAATCAGGCCCACACTCGCTACCTGACACTCAGGGGGTCAACAGAGGGCCAGCTGCCTCTCCAGTCTGTAGCCTGGCTACACGCGCAACCTCCCTCCAGCCAGACCCAGCTTCCTACTGGGCCCACTAGTCTACTCCGTGGACACTTCCTGTCCAGACCGCCCCACAGGCAAGCTCCTGTCTCATTCTACAGCCTAGCCAGGCCTCAAACGTCAGCTCCAACCCACCCCTGCTTCTGCTGACCATCTCAGGAAGGACCACTCCTCCCCGGACGCTGCATTCTGGGCTCACCACCGCATCATCGAATGTCATGAATTCTTCCTCACATGTTTCACATTCCCAGCTCCACAAGCCAAAGGCAATGTCAAACACTAAACAAACCCCGTTAAAGACAAAATCCTTTCAGCAGAGCCTACAGAGTGACAGCACTTACACAGGATGTGCTGGAAGCAACAATAAGGCTGAGATGAGCACCTCTATTCAAGGGCTTAACCAATGACTCAAGTATGAAAATAGCAAACATTTCTGAGAAGCAGAGCGGGTGATGGACAAAACCGGTGTCACTGCACCTTCAGCCAATAAAACCACAGACATGGAGCCATGTCTGTACATCAGTTCTGAGTCTCCTACTCATCAGAGCAATACTCATCAATACAATTTGCTGGCAATGGCAAGATCCAGGGCAATGATAAGCAGCTGTGGGGAGAGACGGCACTCAAGAAAGCGGAGCTTGATGAGAGAAGTGTGGTTCTGGACATGCTGAATCTTAGAGCTGAATGGGAGGGTCCTCTTGGCAAAATCCAAATCCTTTAGTGGAGAAGGAAACCGAAACCAAAGCAGTTAAGGCAGTGGTTCTCACCTGGGGTGATTCTGCATCCCCAGGGGACATTTGGCAACTGTCTGGAGACATTTTTGGTTGTACTAGTGATGGAAAGCTACTGGTGTCTAGTGGGTGAAGATCAGAGATGCTGCTAAAAACCCTACTGTGCACAAGAAAGTCCACCACAACCAAGAATTACCTGTCCAAAAATATCAATAGCACTGAGATTAAGAAACCCTGAGTTAAGGAATTTGCCAGAGGTCACAGAATGAGCGACACACAACAGACTATACTAGGCCCTTACAAAGCATTCTGCGGTGATGGAACTGTTTGAAAATCTATGCTGTCCATTATGGCAGCCGACAGCCACATTTGGCTATGTGAGATACAGGCAGAATGACTGAGAAGCTATATTTAAAATCTTTATTTTACCTTTAATAATTTAAATGTAAATAGTCACCATGGCCAGTGGCTACCTTACTGGACAGGGCGGAACTAAAGCCTCTATTTCCTGATGCTTAAACTGGCATTCTTTCTGTTTCACTGCTTGCCTCTTTCCACTCTTCTGAAATTACCTACCCACCTGACTTTGTCACAAAGATTTGGCTGGGAAAAAAAAAATACACGTGTAAAATAACAGCAGAAAAATCTCAATGTTCCCAGTGAAACGCTTTGCTTTATAATAAAAATAACTAAGCAAAATGTCAGGTCATGGTTACACATACAGTGGGATCCCATTATCCACAGTTTCCGATACCAACGGTCAACAGCAGTTCAGAAAATATTAAATGGAAAATTCAAAAATAAACAATCTATAAGCTTTAAACTATATGTTGTTCTGAGTGTTGAGATGAAATCTTGTGCTGTCCCACCAGGACATGAATCACCCCTTCCTTCTGTACACTCATGCTATATAGCATATATAGAGTTTGGTGCCATCCAAGGGGTTTCAGGCATCCACTAGGAGTCTGGGGACATATCCCCCACAGACAAGAGGGTGCTACTGCACATGTAATTAAGACTGCAGAAACAACAAATTATTCCTACTTCCACTTTTGGAGAAGGGTTATATGACAGAGATAAAACCATCAGCCCTCTGAGCCTTGAGATCTTAGATCTGACTTCTTCATTTGGCCAACTTATTTTCTTTTCACTTCTCAAAAAGTGGGTAAGAAATGAGGCAGGTCAACATCCATGACAAATTCTCACGCTTCCCACCTCCTTCCCACCGGAGATTACTCTCGGATTTGCTCGTTTTGGTAGAGACCACACTGAGGACGCATCATGCGCCAGGCACTGGGCTAAGCACCGTACATACCCAACATCGCTTCACTCTCACCGCAGCCCCTTTGAGGTACCAGGAGGTTAAATAATATGGCCCAGATCACACAGTACTGCCCATCTCCTGCTGTTAACCACGACACCGAGATCCTAAAGCTTGGGGCAGCAAAGCTAGCTGCAAAAGCATGACGAGCTGCCCGGAGGAGCGGGACCCGCAACATCCAGGACGGAGTCCCGGCTCTCGGAGGAGCAGACCCCGCAGCAGCCAGGACGGAGCCCCGGCCCCACTCCCCGCGCCCCAGACCGGGCCCACAGCTCTTACTTCTCGATCTCCAGGGCAGCCACCTTCCGCTTTTCGTAGAGCTTGTCGTTGAGGGCGCGCACGATGTTGGGCGTGAGCGGCGCGAAATCCTTCTCCGGGTTCATGGTAGCAGCGCGAGCTCGCCTCCCGAAGCCCCGCGGCTCCTCAGCCCGCGGCAGCCGGGGCCGCGCCGGGACCAGGGGCGTCTGCAACTCCGCGCTGTCTCCGGCGCCGGCTCATGGGCCACGCCGCCACAGCCCGAGTCTCGCGGGGCCGCGCGCCCCCTCGGAGCCCGGGCGTGGACCTCGTCTCCGTCCCCCTGCCCCGAGCCAGCCAGCAGCTCACAGGAGCAGTGCCTGCCGGGCGCCAGGGGCGGCGGCCATGTTTCCCGGGTCAGGTGACCTCAGGCAGCTTCCGCCTTCCGCCGCTGGGCCCGCCCCTCACCGGCCACACCCCCGGTGGGTCGGCCAGGCCCCCGCAAGGCAGCACTCCCCGCCCCTACCCTGGCCTGCAGGCCCCCCCAGTGTGGGCCGTGTTTGAGGCCTGCTTAGAGCGGCACGTGTACCATGTACTCCACTGCCTGCACATAATAGCCTTGGCACCTGGTGGGCTTCTGCAGACGTTCCTGACAACGAAGGGGCTCTTGAATCGCTTTGCATAATTTATTCCACACCTACTGAATCCACTAGTTCATTTATTACATTAGTCATCAGTCAATTTCTTATATGCCAATGTTACAAATTAGAGTAATGCCTTCTTGATTTTCGCTATATCCTAGTCACTTGTACTAGTGTTTAAATATTTTCTCTGATCAACTCACTTTAAAAATTTTAAAATTCCTACTTAAGCCTTGTTTATGCCCCATAATGCTGGGTTTGAATAGTGATATATATATTTCTAAAACACATAAATAAATTACAATAAAAAACCAAGCAGTCTGTCTATTGTTATCCAAAAAGTAGATTCAGCTTTTGGTGGGTGTTGAGCCAAAAGGCACGACCAAGCCAAAGATGGGGAGAAGGAAGCATTTATTGTTTCTGTGACAAGTAACACTCATGATGTCCGCCAAAGCAGTGTCTCCCTCCCCCTCAAAAGCAAACTGGGGAAAGTTTTAACCTAAAGGTACATGGGTTTTCATGAAGGGGTTTGAGCAGTGGAGAATTCAGCACAGAACTCAGGCCATGGTCAAAAACGTCTAGGCTTTAGTGATTAAGGTCATGAGAGCCAACATCATCATTCTGTCCTCCTCCTAGGTGTGGGCCTTAGTTCTTCCAGAACTCAAAGACTGTATCAAATTGTTATGTCTGTCCCTTGAGGAGGAGCTAGGACTCTGCTTTATAGCTGAACTGTTTTTCTCGAGACTCGAGTGGTCTCCAGTTCCTAAAAGTGGTTCCCTGTTGTCAGTTGCCAAGAAAATGGGACTTCAAGTGACTGCAAGGAAGTGAATTTTGTCAACACACTGAGGAGGTTTGGAAGGGAATCTCTCCCCATTTGACTCTGCAGATGGCTGGTTCATCAGCATGTGTTTCGAGGATGGAATTTTAAGAAAACGGTTGCCAGGTATCTAAACACTTACAGACCTGGGCTTTCCAGGTGGCTCAGATGCTAAAGAATCTGCCTGCAATGTGGAGACCTGGGTTCGATCCTTGGGTCAGGAAGATCCCTTGGAGAAGGGCATGACAACCCCCTCCAGTATTCTTGCACTTCAGTATTTTCACAGAAACCCATGTAGATCTATGCTTTCATAAATGCTTTTCTACCTTATGTGTAGAGGAAGAAATTCTCAATAAGCTGGTAATTTCTGCCAAAGTCTTCTTTCAGATTTTGTGAGCAAGAATTTAACAACGATTTTTGTGGTTTGTTACAAGATGTGTTTCAAAGCTGTAAGGTTTGTTGTTTGCTTTGCCTAAGAACTACTCATCTATAGAAAGCCTTATTTCTCCTCCATCATTTCAACAATGTTTACTTTCTTTCATAAATGAAACTTATGTGAGACCATCATTGCTGAATGAGGCACACACTGAAACATGTTTAGCATCTGGTTTTAATTATTTTAGATTCAAATGATGCTCTAAGAAAGAAGGAGTCTCAGCTAAATTAGTTTGATTCCTGTAGGTTTGGACTCAAAGCACCTGCCCATCTTACCAGCCGTCTTCAGATTTACGGGAGATTAAGAGCTGAAGTTAGAGAATCTTTAAGACTGTTACAGAAAATTTAAAAAGTCAGGCCTTTTTTTTTGTTAACCGGCCAGATGGAATTTAATCATAACTCAAATTGCACCCAATATTTAAACACTAACAAAATGTGTACCATATAGAAAAAGTTCAGACATAAGAAATTGAAGGTTTAGAAATAAAAAATTTCATATTTTTCTTCTTTTAGTATCTGTTCCTTGGGTGACACAGTGGACTCAAGTTTACGTTTCCCTTTATACAACAAGGGGGTAATGGTAATACACGCTTACAATGGAAAGCAGTTTGCACTTTATAACAGGACAGGAAAACCGTTTGGTGAAGAAGGCCAAAAGAATCGTAGGCTGGTGGCGTGGTACAGGCCCGCGGTCACTCCTGAGGAGACGGTCTCAGCCCCACACCACCGTGACCATCTATCAAGACCGCTTTTCCCGCGGAGCCGCGCCTTCCAGTGATAAGTCACCGCAGTCCACCAGCCTTCGTGACGTCGTCTCGACCCCGCGGTTTGGTCCCACCCTGCCCACCGCCGTGTACGTCTGAGGCCAGCCGGGCTTCGATTGGCCCGTCTGTCCGTCACTCCGGGAGACGTTCGGGGGCCGCAAGGTCCGGGAGCTCCTACTTGAGTCTGTGTAGCTGAGCGTGTGTGAGGAGTGGAGCCGGGCGGCTTGCTGGCGCTGGCAGCCTTGTGGTGAGTGACCCTGAGGGGAACTGACGAAAACGGCGGCCGAGGTGCAGGACGCCAAGCAGGTCGCCCTGAGGGGGCTTCAGCTGGGCAGCTTCCCTCGCTGAGGCGGGCGTTCTCAGTTGCCCTCCTCGCGGCGTCTAGGTTTTTCCCGCGTCTCAGAGACGACGCGCGCGCCCCGCTTCTGTCGGCCCCGGTGGGTGACTCTTCCTGAGGTTCCCCTTCCTTTTCTTTCACTAACGGTGCCTCTCAGCTTCCCTCCCTCCTCAGCGTACTTGACGTCCCCCTCACCTCCGACCGTTTTCCTAATTATATCCCGCTCTCCATCACCATCGCTGCCATAAAATTTCTGTCTACCTTCGACAGGGTGGGAAAGACACCTCAGCGACCTGAAGCGCTATACAAAGCGCTACAGAAATGTAAGCGCTTGTCCAAGTTGCTGACTCTTGATGAGGATAGATTCGTATCGAATACATGACTGTTTTGTTCTTGGTCGTACCCTGTTGACACATGCCATATTGGCATTAGGTATACTATTCAGACCTTGGAACAGAACAAAACCAATAAGGGCTGTCAAACGTCGAGGCTCGATCCAAAACATTGAAACAACCACTGATAGAAAAGACTTCGCTTCGTTAACCTTGTGTGTCTTTACTATGATGACTGTTCTGAAGGAAGTGAGATTGGGAAGGCCGAAGCAGTTACGTTAGTGTTACCAATCCAAACTTGGATTCCTTCCCGGTGTGCAGCAAAGCTAGTCTCCTGACACTGGGTTGTGGTGAAGGGAAATTTAGCATTTGTTGAAGGCACCAAACAAGCAGTCAAGGTAGCTGATGCTCAAAAGGCTCACTCTCTTATTAGGGAGGGTTGGGGGGGTATATAATCAAAACATTGGACGTTTTTCTAATTGGTTGGTGGTGAGGGAATTGGGAATCAGTATCCTTGATCTTCTGGTTCCAACTGCTCTGGGTCAGCATGCAGTTAACTTCTTACACCTGGTATGGGTTTTAGTATCTGCAGAGTAGCTCAAAGAATATGGTTCAGAATATTATCTATAACCTTTAAGGGGAGACTGAAGATTTTTGACTTTGTTTTATGGCTGAACTATTATTTTGTCTTGCTTGATTTCTTTTATTTCTTTGTTTTCTCAACTGATTAAATTTTGTTCTGTGGACTTCAGGGAAGTCCTTAGAGGCTAAAGCTTTGCTATAAATAAGAGGCAGGTGGAGGACATGGGTGCGGGGGAATCTGTGCTGAGAAGGCCTCATAGGATCCTACTCAGATAAATTAGTAGCACAGCTTTAAAATAAGCACTGGATTAAGAATTTAAGAGAAGACACTGAAATGCTTTCTAAAGTTATAGGAAGGTCATTCACATATGAGGGTATGGGCACACATGTGTACAAGAAGTAAAATGATAAGATTTTGTATCTTGTCTTTTTGAGTTAACATACAAAGTAGGAAGGTTCTTGATCAATACTGAGTTAAACAATTTATATGCCTTATTTTCTATGTTTTATATTAAAATAACTTTTATTGTGAAAAATAATGAATATAATTTATGTTGTATTCTTTTTTCACGTTAGAACTTTAGTTCACCTGAAACTTTGGTGCATGATGCGATAAACGGCTGTTAGTAAAGTTTTGTCATTGTTCTGTTGCTATTTGGAAAACCATAACCCATGACCCAAATCTGGCTCACCATCTGTTTGTTGTTTGTAAAAAATTTATTTATTCATTTGGCTCTTTCAGGTTTTAGTTGCGGTGTGTGGGATCTTAAGTTGTGGTGAGAGGGCTTCTCTAGTTTTGGTGCCTGCTGAGTTGACCCTGAGGCATTTGGGATTTTAATTCCCCAACCAAGGATCAAACCCTTGTTCCCTGCATTGAAAAGTGGATTCTTAGCCACTAGACCACTGGGGAAGTCTTCTCACTATTTGTATTTGTAAAAAAATTCTGTTGGAACACAGGAACATCCATTTTTTACATTTATTGTCTGACTTCTCTTGTGCTACAACATCAGAGTTCAGTAGTTGTGACAGAGACTATATGGGCTTCAAAGCTTAATATATTATTGTCTGGCCATTAACAGAAAAAGTTTGCCAACTCCTGAAATAGGACATCCTTTCCTCACTGATTGGATAATGTCATATTCCCACATAGCTTTGATATATACATGTTTGTCTTTGAGCTTTTCTATTCTGTTTTGTCTAGCTGTGCATACATAATACAGTGTTTTAATTCCTTTAGTTCTAAAATAAGACAATATCCAGTAGGTTAATTGCTTTCCTTACTCCCTGTACCAAGTTGTTCTCTACCTTATTTATTCTTGGCCCTTAGATCCTTCATACTAATTTTTGTGATTAGTTTATTAAATCCCATAAGAAATCTTTTTGAGGTTTCAACAGGAATTGCTTTGAATATAGCACATTAATTTGGGAAGAGTTGTCATCTTTACTATATTCAGTCTTTCCATTCATGAGTGGAGTGTATCCTGATGGTTTTCATGTCTTTTAATGTGATCTTAAGATTGTTTCCTTTAGAGATACATCAGGGAGATGGGCTTCCCAGGTGGCACTAGTGGTAAAGAACCTGCAAGTCAGTGCAGGAGTCAGAAGAGGTGTGGGTTTGATCCCTGGGTCAGGAAGATCCCCTGGAGAAGGGCATGGCAACCCACTCCAGTATTCTTGCCTGGAGAGTCCCATGGACAGAGGAACTTGGCAAGCTACAGTACATAGGGTGGCAAAGAGTCGGACACACTGAAGTGACTTAACACACACACATAAGGGAGAATCATCTTGGTTTTGCTTTCATGTGATTGTCTGGTTTTAGAATTAGGACATTGCTGTCTTTAAATGATATGAGATGTGTTTATTCTTCTGATTCTTGAAAGATTTTGGTATAGGATTGTTTTTATTTTTTAATTTTTTGTTGAATATTTGATAGAAAACACCAATGCATCCATCCAGGCCTGGCACTTTATTCTTGAGGTTTCAATGAAATTTAAAAAATGAGAGCAGGGCTTCACTGGTAGCTAAGTGTAAAGAATCCACCTGCCAGTACAGGAGATACAGGTTTGATCCACATGCCTCAGAACAGCTAAGCCCATGTGCCAGCACTGCTGAACCTGTGCTCTAGAGCTGGGGAGCCAAAACTACTGAGCCCACGTGCCCTAGAGCCCTTGCTTTGCAACAAGAGAAGTCACTGCAATGAGAAGCCCCCATGCTCTGCAACTAGAAAAACGTCCACATGGCAGTGAATTGTAATAAATAAATAAAATTATTTAACAAACTTTTAAAAATGAGAGTAAATTCGATTTGTTTCAGTTCAGTTGCTCAGCTGTGTCTGACTCTTTGCGACCCCATGAACCATAACACGCCAGGCCTCCCTGTCCATCTCCCAGAGTCCACCTAAATGGACTCATGTCCATTGAGTCAGTGATGCCATCCAACCATCTCATCCTCTGTCGTCCCCTTCTCCTCTTGCCCTCAATCCTTCCCAGCATCAGGGTCTTTTCAAATGAGTCAGATTTTAGAATCAGAGGCCAAAGTATTGGAGTTTCAGCTTCAATATCAGTCTTTCCAGTGAAGACTCAGGACTGATCTCCTTTAGGATGGACTGGTTGGATCTCCTTGCAGTCCAAGGGACTCTCAAGAGTCTTCTCCGACACCACAGTTCAAAAGCATCAATTCTCCGGCACTCAGCTTTCTTTTTGGTCCAACTCTCACATCCATACATGACCACTGAAAAACTATACCCTTGACTAGACGGACCTTTGTTGGCAAAGTATAATGTCTCTGTTTTTAATATGCTGTCTAGGTTGGTCATAACTTTCTTTCCAAGGAGTAAGTGTCTTTTAATTTCATGGCTGCAGTCACCATCTGCAGTCATTTTCGAGCCTCCAAAAGTAAAGTCATCCACTGTTTCCCCATCTATTTGCCATGAAGTGATGGAACCAGATGCCGTGATCTTAGTTTTCTGAATGTTGAGCTTTAAGTCAACTTTTTCACTCTCCTCTTTTACTTTCATCAAGAGGCTCTTGAGTTCTTCTTCACTTTCTGCCGTAAGGGTGGTGTCATCTGCACATCTGAGGTTATTGACATATCTTCCAGCAATCTTGATTCCAGCTTGTGCTTCGTCCAGCCTAGTGTTTCTCATTATGTACTCTGCATATAAGTTAAATAAGCAGGGTGATAGTATACAGCCTTGACATACTCCTTTTCCTGTTTGGAACCAGTCTGTTGTTCCATGTCCGGTTCTAACTGTTGCTTCCTGACCTGCATACAGATTTCTCAAAAGGCAGGTCAGGTGGTCTGGTATTCCCATCTCCTTCAGAATTTTCCACAGTTTATTGTGATCCATACAGTCAAAGGCTTTGGCATAGTCAGTAAAGCAGAAATAGGTGTTTTTCTGGAACTGTCTTGCTTTTTTCTGTGATCCCACAGATGTTAGCAATTTGATCTCTGGTTCTTCTGCCTTTTCTAAAACCAGCTTGAAAATCTGGAAGTTCGTGGTTCACATATTGCTGAAGCCTGGCTTGGAGAATTTTGAGCATTACTTTTGCTAGCATGTGAGATGAATGCAGTTGTGCAGTAGTTTGAGCATTCTTTGGCATTGCCTTTCTTTTGGGCTTGGAATGAAAACTGATCTTTTCCAGGCCTGTGGCCACTGCTGAGTTTTCCAGATTTGCTGGCATATTGAGTACAGCACTTTCACAGCATTATCTTTGAGGATTTGAATTCCATCACCTCCACTAGCTTTGTTCATAGTGATGCTTCCTAAGGCCTACTTGACTTCACATTCCAGGATGTTTTTCACATTCCAGGATGTCTGACTCTAGGTGAGTGATCACACCGTCGTGGTTATCTGGGTCATGAAGATCTTTTTTGCATAGTTCTTCTGTGTATTCTTGCTACCTCTTCTTAATATCTTCTGCTTCTGTTAGGTCCATACTATTTCTGTCCTTTATTGTGCCCATCTTTGCATGAAATGTTCCCTTAGTATCTCTAATTTTCTTGAAGAGATCTCTAGTCTTTGCCATTCTATTGTTTTCTTCTATTTCTTTGCACTGACCACTGAGGAAGGCTTTCTTATCTCTCTTTGCTATTCTTTGGAACTCTGCATTCAAATGGGTATATCTTTCCTTTTCTCCTTTGCTTTTTTACTTCTCTTTTTTTCACAGCTACTTGTAAGGCCTCCTCAGACAGCCATTGTGCTTTTTTGCATTTCTTTTTCTTGGGGATGGTCTTGATCCCTGTCTCCTGTATAATGTCATGAACCTCCGTCCATAGCCCTTCAGGCACTCTTGTCTATCAGATCTAGTCCCTTAAATCTATTTCTCACTTCCACTGTATAATCATAAGGGATTTGATTTAGGTCATACCTGAATGGTCTAATGAATTTCCCTACTTTCTTCAATTTAAGTCCGAATTTTGCAATAAGGAGTTCATGATCTGAGCCACAGTCAGCTCCTGGTCTTGTTTTGCTGACTATAGAGCTTCTCCATCTTTGGCTGCAAAGAATATAATCAATCTGATTTCAGTGTTGGCCATCTGGTGATGTCCATTTGTAGAGTCTTCTCTTGTGTTGAAAGAAGGTGTTTGCTATGACCAGTGCATTCTCTTGGCAAAACTCTATTAGTCTTTGCCCTGGTTTATTCTGTACTCCAAGCCCAAATTTGCCTGTTACTCCAGGTATCTCTTGACTTCCTACTTTTGGATTCCAGTCCCCTATAGTGAAAAGGACAACTTTTTGGGTGTTAGTTCTAGAAGGTCTTGTAGGTCTTCATAGAACCGTTCAGCTTCAGCTTCTTCAGCATTACTGGTCGGGGCATAGACTTAGATTACCGTGATATTGAATGGTTTGTCTTGGAAACGAACAGATCATTCTGTCATTTTTGAGATTGCACGCAAGTACCGCATTCAGGACGTATGAGCGGTGAGCAGCGGCTGCGCGGCGCTGGAGTGGTGAGCGGCTGAGAGGGGATACCCCACGTTCAAGGTAAGGAGCGGTGGCTGCGCTTTGCTGTAGCAACTGTGAAGATATATGCCACGTCCAAGCTAAGAGAAACCCTAGTAAGATGGTAGGTGCTGAGAGAGGGCATCAGAGGGCAGACAGACTGAAACCACAGTCATAGACAACTAGCCAATCTGATCACATGGACCACAGCCTTGTCTAACTCAGTGAAACTAAGCCATGCCATGTAGGGCCACCCAAGACGTACGGGTCATGGTGGAGAGTTCTGACAAAATGTGGTCCACTGGAGAAGGGAATGACAAACGACTTCAGTATTCTTGCCTTGAGAACCCCGTGAACAGTATGAAAAGGCAAAAAGATAGGATACTGAAAGATCAACTCCCCAGGTCGGTAGGTGCCCAGTATGCTACTGGAGAGCAGTGGAGAAATAACTCCAGAAATAATGAAGGGATGGAGCCAAAGCAAAAACAACACCCAGTTGTGGATGTAACTGGTGATGGAAGCAAGGTCCGATGCTGTAAAGAGCAATATTGCATAGGAACCTGGAGTGTTAGGTCCATGAATCAAGGCAAACTGAAAGTGGTCAAACAGGAGATGGCAAGAGTGAATGTCAACATGTTAGGAATCAGCTGACTAGAATGGGTGAATTTAACTCAGATGACCATTATATCTACTATTGTGGTTCTACTCTCAGAAGTTAAATAAGTGCCTTCTAGATTTTTAAAACTATTAAATAGTCTCAGAGGGAGGAAAGCAAGGATGTGAGGGAAAACCATAAGGAAATCTTTCTTACATGGCAAAGCTCAGTTAGAAGGTAATGATGAGGTCCCATGAGAAACATTACACAGCTGAATTTAATTTATTGAATAGCATACCCTATTCTGCTTTTTATTGGATTATAAAGATTTGATCCCTGTCATCAAGGAGGATAGGAATTTATTCTAACTCCACCATCAAGCCTGTCACCTGGAAAGAGAAATTTTTGTAGAGAGGGCTTTATAGGAGTTGTAAGTTCAGAGGGCTAGGGTCATTTAAAAAGCACTATCCACAGAGAGAAACAAAGCTAACAGGAGGCCCAAGGGAATTCCAGAAACTCAGACCTGAAGAACATGGATAGAAATTATTAGAACTTTGTACAGCTTCTTAAATTTAGAGACAGTCTCTGGTGTGGGATGAATTATGTACCCCTGTCTCCTGCCCCAAAACATGTTTTAAGTCTGAACCCTTGTTATTTGTGAATGTGATTTTAATTCGGAAATAAGGTTTCTGTAAAGAAAGCTGAGTGCTGAACAATTGATGCTTTTTAACTGTGGTGTTGGAGAAGACTCTTGAGAGTCCCTTGGATTGCAGGGAGATCCAACCAGTCCATCCAAAATTAGTCCTGAATATTCATTGGCAGGACTGATGCTGAAGCTGAAACTCCAATACTTTGGCCACCTGATGCGAAGAACTGACTCTTTGGAAAAGACCCTGATGCTAGGAAAGATTGAAGGCAGGAGGAGAAGGGGACGACAGAGGATGAGATGGTTGGATGGCATCACTGACTCAATGGATATGAGTTTGAGCAAGCTCCGGGAGCTTGCCAGGGAAGCCTGGTGTGCTGTAGTCCATGGGGTAGCAGAGAGTCGGACTTGATTGAGCGACTGAACTGAGCTGAAGATTTCTGCAGATTTTATCCAAGGTAAGATGAGGTCATACTGGATTAGGGTGGGTCATAACCCAGTGTCTGGTGTCTTTATAAGAGAAAGAAGGAGGTTTGAATACAGAGACAGTGGGAGCGCATACACACTGAGGGAAGATTCTGGAAGCAGAGATTGAAATTATGCAGCTGCAACCAAAGAACACAAAGGATTGTGGGCAACCACTAGAAACCAAGAAGAGAGAAAGAGGGAGCCTTCTCTCAACTCTTTAGAGGGAGCATGGCCATGCTACTACCTTGATTTCAGACTTCTGGTGTCCAGAATTGAGAGAGGATAAATTTCTGTTGTTTTAAACCTCCAGGTCTGTATAATAACTTGTCACGGCTGTCCTCATACATCCTGCATCTTCATTACTTTTCCTGGGCACTACCTAGTTCCCTACTGCAGTTAGCAGTTCAGCTCAGTTGTGTCCAACTCTTTGCAACCCCATGAATTGCAACACGCCAGGCCTCCCTGTCCATCAACAACTCCTGGAGTCCACCCAAACCCATGTCCATTGAGTCGGTGATGCCATCCAACCGTCTCATCCTCTGTCATCCCCTTCTCCTCCTGCCTTCAGTCTTTCCCAGCATCAGGGTCTTTTCTAATGAGTCAGTTCTTCACATCAGTTGGCCAAAGTATTGGAGTTTCAGCTTCACCATCAGTCCTTCCAGTGAACACCCAGGACTGATCTCCTTTAAGATGGACTGGTTGGATCTCCTTGCAGTCCAAGGGACTCTCAAGAGTCTTCTCCAACACCACAGTTCAAAAGCATCAATTCTTCTGTGCTCAGCTTTCTTTATAGTCCAATTCTCACATGCATACATGACCACTGGAAAAACCATAGCCTATGCTTTTATATTTTTTCTAATGCACACTGTTTATCCTTTGTTGAGTTGAATCATGGCTTGATATATCCCATCAGTTTTGTAAAATTCTTGGTCAGTATCTTCTCAGATACAGCTTCTTCCCCATTCTCGCCTTTTACCCCAGTAAAGTTCCCTTGTCCTGTTTAGAGTCATTTTTTATCTCCTCTCTGCCAATCCTTGCCAACCACTAATGTGCTTTTACTTTATAGATTGGTTTCAACTTTCTCTAATGTCATATAAATAAATGAAATTATACAGAATGTACTGTTTTGTATCTAGTTTCTTTCTCTGTTACGTTTTTGACATTAACTCCTATTTTAGTGTATGTCAATATTATGTTCCTCTTTATCTGTATGTATTTATATATATATATAATTTGTTTATCCATTCATATGTTGATTGACATTTGGGTTGTTTCTAGTTTGAAGCCATTATGAATAAAGCTGCTGTGAACATCTGTGTGTAATCTTTAGGTTAAGTACCTGGGAAGTAGAATAACTGGATAACACAATAATTGTTCAATTTTATAAGAAACTGTCAAACTGTTTTCTAGAGTATTTGTATGATTTTAGGTTCCCTTTAGGAATGTATAAGAGTTGTAATTCTCCAAAGCCTTGCCAACACTTGTAAATGTTAATCATATAAGTTTTAGCTATTTTAGTGGGTATTTGTATCACTTGGTGCTTTTAATTTGTACTTTACTGATGTCCAGTGACATTGACCATGTTTTCATGTTTTCATTAAATACTTGGATATCTTTCGTGATGTGTCTATCTAAATCTATTGTCAATTTAAAAACTGGCTTGTCTTTTTTTTATTGAGAATTTGAAATTGCCTTATATTCTATATAAAAGTACTTGGTTAATTATATACATTCAGAATATCTTCTGGGTCTGAGACTTGCACTTTCTTTTTAAAAGATTTATTTATTTATTTGACTGCACTGGGTCTTAGTTGTGGCACGCAGGATCTTAGTTGTGACATGTGGGATCTAGTTCCCTGACCAGGGACTGAACCCAGGCCGCCTGCATTGGGAACGCAGAGTCTTAGCCACTGGACCAACCAGGAAAGGTCCTTGCACTTTCATTTTTTAATGATGTTTTTTCTAGAGAAGTTTTTAGTTTTAATGATGTTCAGTTTGTTGTTCTTTTTGCTAAGTCGTGTCTGACTCTTTGTGACCTCATAGACTGCAACACACCAGGCATATCTGTGCTTTACTGTTTTCCAGAGTTTGCTCAGATTCATGTCCATTGAGTCTGTAGTGGATCCAACCATCTCATCCTCTGCTGCCCTCTTCTTTGGCCTTCAATCTTTCCCAGCATCATGGTCTTTTCCAATGAGTTGGCTTTTCACATCAGATGGCCAAAGTATTGGAGCTTCAGCATCAGTCCTTCTAATGAATATTCGGGGTTTATTTCCTTGATCTCCTTGTAGTCCAAGGGACTCTCGTGAGTCTTCTCCAGCACCACAGTTTGAAAGCATCAGTTCTTCAGTGCTCAGCCTTCTTTATGGTCTAACTCTCACATCCATACTTAACTACTAGAAAAACCATAGCTTTGACTATATGGACCTTTGTTGGCAAAGTGATGTCTCTGCTTTTTAATACGCTCTCTGGGTTTGTCATAGCTTTCCTTCTGAGGAGCAAGCGTCTTTTTTTTGGATATCCATATGGAAAAAAAGTGAATCTTAATCCTCCTTTCACACAAAAATGAACACAAAGTATATCAGAGATCTAAATGTAAAAGCTGAAACTGTATATTCCGGAAAGAAAATCTCTGTGACTGAGGTAGAGAAAGATTGCTTAGATAGAACACAAAATGCGTGAGTCATAAAATTAACATTGATGTTCATTCATTTTTAATTTTGACTCATGCGTTTTTGTCCTATCTAAGCATTCTTTGTCTACCTCAGAGTCACAGAGATTTTCTTTGTGAAATATATAGCTTCAGCTTTTACGTTTAAATCTCTGATCTGTTTTATGTTCATTCTTGTGTGAGGGGAGGGTTAAGGTTCATTTTTTTCCCTATGGATATCCAGTTCTTTTAGTAACATTTTTACATTTCCCAACTGAATTACCATTACTTCTAATAAGGAAGGAGTACCACCTTTTGAGCAATCCTTCTGTGGTAACAATTACAATCTATCAAAGAGATGAAAGTTTAACTGCTTGAATACAAGGGTAACAAGCAAAAGCAGGCAGAAACTGGATGAGTATCTGTTTGGAAAAGGAGAGTGACACTGCATGAATGTCCCATGTTTACCACATTTTCTACCCCAATGTGCAGGCCAAGGTAAAACTTGAAAAGGATGTTGACAGACTTTCCGATTGAGTAGCCAGAGGTCAGGATTTGGGGTAACCTCAGCAGCTGGGAGGGTTCCCCAGGTGGCGCTAGTGGTAAAGAACCTGCCTGCCAGTGCGACAGACATAAGGGATATGAGTTTGATCCCTGGGTCAGAAAGACCCCCTGGAGGAGGGCATGGCAACCCACTCCAGTATTCTTGCCTGGAGATTTGCATGGACAGAGGAGCCTGGCAGGTTACAGTCCATGTGGTTACAAAGAATCAGGCACGACTGAAGCCACTTGGCACACATGCCACACAGCAGCTGGAAGGTAAGTGGGGAGATGACAGACTCACAAAGGGGAGCTCTACATTTTGTTTATAAACTCACCATATCATCGCTTGACCCCTGAACTGGGCTTGCATGAGACAGTTTTCAAGCAGTCCAGATAAATCTAAAAGGTCTGAACAGAGATTTCAGCGGTTGCCCACACAGGAAAAGCACTTTGGTGTTTTTACTTCAGCCAAGTTAACTGCCTATTGCAATAAAAGTATCATCTTTGCAATAAAAGTATTCATCAGAGAGCCAGAAAACAATTCAGAATCTCTCATAAGTCATTCAGAATGTCCAAAATATAGTAAAAAAAAAATCTAGATATACAAAGAAACAGGAAAATGTGATCTTTGTCCAAGAGAAAAGGCAGTCAATGGAATCTGACTTCAACATAATTGAGAAATTGAATTAGAACACAAGAATTTTAAAGCAACATCATAGATATGCTTGATAATACAAGGGGACATTTATTGTAACAAACTAAGAGATAGGATCTCACCGAAAAAGTATAGGTAGAACTGTTTTTAAAAAGTACTGGTGGTGGGTAATTCTACAGTTGGAAAAACAGTACTTACCGCCCCCGCCCCAACCCCCTCCAATCAATGGATGGTCTTAAAAGCAGACTGGCTTTTTGTTCTATTTGGCACTCACTGTTATGTTGATTTATATATCTATCCATTATGCTGTTACCATACACTGCTTTGAAATTAGGTATAATAAATCTTTAAGTCTGTATGTAATACTTAGTATCTAGTAATGTCACTCTTCCAGCTTTTTATATTCCTCTAAGACATCTTTGTGATTGTTGGCCCTTTCCTATATAAATTTTTAATCAACTTGTCAGTTTCTGCAAGAAGTTTGCTGAAAATCTGTTTGGGATCACACTGAATCTGTGTTAGACCAATAAGCTGGCAATTATCTCATAAGAAATATGATTTTTTGAATCATGTGATATCTATTTTCTTTCCTTTTGCACTGTCTTTAAATTCAGTTGTGTTTTTGTAGTTTTCTTTGTATAGATATTGCACAAATTTTGTTAAATTTGTCCCAGAGTAGTTCATATTTCTTGATAATACTGCAAATTTTGTTTTTCTTTAATTTTTGCTAGCTACTAGTATTTAGGAATGCCAGTGATTTTTATATATTAACTTAAAATTATGACTAAATTGCTAAAATCGACTGTTTACATTTACAAAAATTTATCCGTGATATTTTATTTTTTTCTTTCTATTACATATACCTTTTGTCTATCTAGCTATGATCTTTTTCTTTTTTTGCATCATCTAGGACCTCCAGTATGATTTTTAATAGAAGTAAAAGTACATTTTGGCCTTATTCCTGATCTTGAGGATAAAATGTTTAGTCTGTCTCCATTAAATATTATGAAAGCTACAGCTTTTCATAATTGTCCTTCAGGTTGAGGAAATTCCCTTTTAGTCCCTATTTTGCTCAGAGTTTTCATCACTAACAGGTGTTGAATTATGCCCAGTGGTTTTTCTGTATCAGTTGAAATGGTCCTATGAATTTCTACTTTATCCCATTAATATGGATAATTACATTGATTTTAAATTAAATTTTTAAAATTTTGTATTGAAGTATAGCCGGTTAACAATGGTGTGATTGTTTCAGGTGAATGGAGAGAGACCTGACCATACATGTACAAGTATCTGTTCTCCCTGAACTCCCCTCCCATCCAGCCTGCCATATAACATTGAGCAGAGTCCTGTGTGCTATACAGTAGGTCCTTGTTGATTATCTGTTTTAAAGATAGCAGTGTGTACATGTCCATCCCAAACTCCCTAACTGTCGCTTCCCCCCATCCTTCCCCCCATCCCCTACCCCTGCAGCCATAAGGTCGTTCTCTAAGTCTGTGAGTCTGTTTTGTAAGTACATTCATTTGTTTTCCTTTCTTTTTAGATTCCACATGTAAGGGATGTCATATGTTCTCCTTCTCTGTCTGATATACTTCACTCAGTATGACAATCTCTAGGCCCATCCATGTTGCTGCAGATGGCCTTAATTCATTCTTTTTAATGGATGAGTAATGTTCCATTGTATGTATGTCCTACATCTTTTTCCTTTCCTCTGTCAGTGGACATTCAGGTTACTTCCACGTCTTGGCTGTTGTAAACAGTGCTGCAGTGAACACTGGGATGCATATATCCTTTTGGGTCATGTTTTTCTCTGGATACATGCCCAGGAGTAGGATTGTAGAGTCATATGGTAGCTCTATTTTTAGTTTTTAAGGTGTCTACATACAGTTTTCCATAGTGGTTGTACCAGTTTACATTCCTCCCAACAGTATAGGAGGATTCCCTTCTCTCCACACCCTCTCCAGCATTTATTGTTTGTGAGGCCAGTTTGACTGGTGTGAGGTGATAACCTCATTGCAGTTTTGAGTTGCATTTCTCTAATAATTAGTGATATTGGACATCTTTTCATGTGCCTTTTGGCCATGTGTATGTCATCTTTGGAGAAATGTCTGTTTAGGTCTTCTGCCAATTTTTAAAAATATTTATTTTTAGTTGAAGGATAGTTGCTTTACAATACTGTATTGGTTTCTGCCAAGCATCAGCATGAATCAGCCATCAGTGTACACACGTCCCCTCCCTTTTGAACCTCCCTGCTACCTCCCTTCCTATCCCACCCCTCTACGTTGCCACAGAGCTCCAGTTTGAGTTCTCTGAGTCATGCAACAAATTCCCATTGGCTGTCTATCTTACATAGGGTGGTGTATGTTTCCATGTTGCCCTCACCATATATCCCACCCTCTTCTTCCTCCTGCACCACCAGTTTGTTTTCTGTTTTTTTTATGTCTGTATCTCCACTGCTACCCTGCAGATAGGTTCATCAGTATTGTCTTTCTAGATTCCATATATATGCATTAATATACAATAATATACAGTATTTGTTTTTCTCTTTCTGACTTACTTCATGTAATAGGCTTTGTTCATCCACCTCATTAGAACTGACTCACAATCATTCCTTTTTATGACTGAGTAATATTCCACTATATATATGTACCACAACTTCTTTATCCATTCATCTGTAAATGGACATCTAGGTTGCTTCCATGTTCTAACTATTGTAAATAGTGCTGCAATGAACATTGGGTGCATAGCAAATGAAACAACTGACAAAGGATTAATTTCTAAAGTATGCAAGCAGCTCATTCAACTCAGTACCAGAAAAACAAACAACCATCAAAAAGTGGGCGGAAGACCTAAACAGACATTTTTCCAAAGAAGACATAAAGATGGCTAATAAACACATGAAAAGCTGTTCAGCATATCACCTTACGCTGGTCAGAATGGCCATCATCAAAAAATCTACAAACAAATGCTGGAGAGGGTGTGGACTAAAGAGAACCCTCTTGCACTGTTGCTGGGAGTGTAAATTGATACAGTCACTATGGAAGACAATATAGAGATTCCTTAAAAAACCAGGAATAAAACTACCATATGACTCAGAAATCCCACTACTAGGCATATACCCTGAGGAAACCAAAATTGAAAAAGATACATGTACCCCAATGTTCTGCCCATTTTTTGATAGGGTTGTTTGTTTTGATGATGTTAAGTTTCATGACTGTTTGTGGACTTTAGAGACTGACCTCTTGTCAGTCACATCATTTGCGAATATTTTCTCCCAATCTGAGGGTTGTCTTTTTGTTTTGTTTATTGTTTCCTTTGCTGTGCAAAAGCTTTTGAGTTTAGTTAGGTTGCATTTGTCTGTTTTTGTTCTTATTTCCATTATTCTGGGAGAGGGATTGAAAAAGGCATTGCTGCAGTTTACACCAGAGCTTTTCCTGTGTTCTCCTCTAGGAGTTTTATAGTGTCCTGTCTCATGACCTCAAGGAGGGTTCATGCCAAGGGCACCTCCCGGGATTGTGGCTGCTAGTGCCCCCACCCTACAGCGAGCCACTGCCAAGCCACGCCTCCGCAGAAGACCCTCCAGCACTAGCAGGTAGGTCTGGTTCAGCCTCTTGTGGGGCCCCTGCTGCTTCCCCTGGGTCCTGGTACACACAGGATTTTGTGTGTGCCCTCCCGGAGTGGAGACTCTTACCCCCAGTCCTGTGAAAGTCCTGCAGTCAAGTCCTGCTGCCCTTCAGAGTCAGATTCCCTGGGATTCCTAGTCCTTTTGCCAGACCCCAGGCTGGGAAGCCTGATGTGGGGCTCAGCACCTTCGCTACACTGGGAGGATTGTGATGTAACTGTGCTCCAGGTTGTGGGTTGCCCGTCTGGTGGGTGGAGAATTACATTGATCTTTACCTGTGGAACCTACTTTGCAGAGCTAGAATAAACTTCTTCATCATGATGAAGAAGTAATGTAATCATTATTACAATAGTTATTTTTATGTTGCTGATATCCTAATCAGATGTCCTAATGTTTCGATAAGAATGTTAATGTCTAATTTTCTTTTCCCCTGTAGTGGCTTTGTGTGTTTTTGGTGGTGTTGGTGTCATACAGTGAAGCGGAAAATGTTTCTTTCTCTTTATTTAAAAAAAAAAAAAAGCCTGTGAAGGGTTTCTTCCTTAACTGTTTGGTAACATTACCTGATTGGAACACACACAGTTCCCATGTGCCCCGTGTGCCCACATGTGTGCAGCCTCAGCCGCTGTCAGCATTCTGCACCCAGAGTGCATTTGTTATGACTGATGACCCTGCACTGATACATCTTTATCACTCAGAATCTGTAGTTTACAGTTTGTGTTCACACTTGGTGTTTCACATTTGATGGGTTTTGACAAAGATAGTGACATGCCTTCACCATTTTAGTACATTGCAGAATAGTTTCACTGCCCCAAATCCTTTGTGCTCTGCAGATTCATGCCTCCCACCCCACCCCCAACCTCTACAACTTCTGATCTGTTTATTGTCTGCATAGTTTTGCCCCTGCAGAATATCATATGGTTGAAAGCATATAGTATTTAGCCTTTTCATATTGGTTTCTTTCACTTAGTAATATGCACTTAAGGTTTCAACATATCTTTTCATAGCATGACAGCTCATTTCATTTTAGCCTTGAATAGTATCTCATTGTACTATACAATAGTATTTCATGTCCATAATTCATCATTCCACCTGCTCAAGGGTTTCTTGCTTGCTCCTAAGTTTTGGCGCTTACGAATCAAGCTGCTGTAAGCACCCATGGGAGGTTTTTGTTTGGATGTGTTTTCAGTTCTTTTGGGTAAATATTCAATACCAAGGAGCACAATTGCTGGGTTTTATAGTAAGTGTATTTTAGTTTTGTAAAAAGAGATAAAACGGCCAAAATATCTTCCAAAGTTGCTGTACCTTTTTGCATTTCTACCAGCAGTGAATGAAAGTTCCTCTTGCTCGACGTCCACACCTGCATTTGTCATGATCAGTGTTTTGGATTTCTGGCATTTTTATAGGTGTGTATTGACTTCTAATTGCGATTCCCTAATGCATTAGGATGTTGAACATCCTTTCATATGTTTTTTGCCATCTGTATATCTTCTTTGGTGAGATACCTGTTCAGATATTTTGCCTGTTAATGGGTTTCGTTTTGTTGAGTTTTAAGGGTTATGTTCAATTGCTTCTGGTTTTGATAGATTGTTTTGGTGGAAAATACTTTTTGTACTAGTGAGCTCTGTGTAAGTTCACATAATGACTGCCTTTTATGTGAAATCTTTAGTGTCCAATAATGACCTTTTTCTGGGAACTCCCAGAACTGCTAGACTTGATTGTGGCCATTTTGTTTTTCAGGACTCCTGTGGACTGGGTGATGGGCAGATGGGCATTTGTTGTTGTTTAGATGCTAACTCGTGTTTGACTCTTGAGACCCCATGGACTGTAGCTCACCAGTCATTGGCAGGCGGATTCTTTACCTCTGAGCCACCTGGGAAGCCCAGGCAGATGGGCATAGAGCAAATTAAAAGGTCACAAAACTCATTGTTCTTACTAAGATGAAGCTTTTTTTTTCCTCGAATAATCACTTCCAAGATTGCTGCAAGTCTTTGGTTAATTTCTAGCATTTTGAGAAAAAAAAGTTGATTTTGACTTTTTTTTTCGGCTAGTGTTCTCATTGCTTTTATGGAGGGAAGCTTTTCAGAGCTCTTTACTGTGACATTTTCAGTGATGTTCACTGTTCTTTTGTGAACAATAACATAAACTTTGTAAGTTAGTGCTGTGAGACCTGGAATAAATTTCTTTCCTGTAGAACAGGACAAGAACTCAGTTAAATGACCAGGGAAGGTAATATGCTATATGCATATCATGTCAGTTTATATTTATAGGTGCTGGATCTAGATGAGCCAGATTTTACTCTGTAAGTAATATGTGGTTAAATTTCATCACCATATAACATGTTATGGTTTGTGTCCTTTAAAATGAAATGAGGAATTACTATTTAAATGATAGTCTAATATCCTCTTCCACCTGAAACCTTTTGTCATCAGGAATGTCTCTTGATAGAAAAGATATGTTCTTATTTATTTTTCCCCCTGAATATTTTATAAATAGTGTCATATTTAAGATTACTATCAGTTTTTTATTTTAATTTCCTGAATGTGTAGCAGGAACTTCTGAATCTTTATTACTTGATTTTTTTCTCTCTAGTTGTTGGTGTGTATGGAGTATTATGGGGAGAGAAAAATGGAGGATTGATTTGTGAATGATAGGTTGACTTTGCCAGACAAATCATGTATAGGTCAAGTTGTTTGAGGGTGAGCTGCTATTGCTCTGGACAGCTTTCTTTATATTTTTATATTTTATTGAGTTTAATTATACATGCAGGGCAAATGAAAAATGTCATGCAGTTGGTTTCATGATGTTTCATTCAATGTGATAGGAGTTATATAAGTTCCCTCACTGAGAATATTAGGAAGGCTTTCTACTATCTCTGAATTTTACACAAAACTATAGTGTAGCTAGTCATTTAAAATTCTAGACTTGTTTTGCCCTGCTGTATCTGATTGAGTTATATTTGAGATCTAAAAGTAAGATAATTTGCTTTTGTTTGAGGATATATTATGAGGTCTAAAATATTTCATAGTTGTAGTTAAATTTCCTAAGCTTATAGTATCTGGATTGGGAAATTAGAGGTATATTGATAATTGAATAGTTTGCTTTCATCTGATGTTATTCTTGTTATACTACTAGCCAGTATTTTAGTAAGTGGGACTTAATAAAATGTAGACCGATCAACTTTTCCAAAGGATAAACTACTATATGGAACATACTTTTAAAAAAATCATGTATGTTTGATTCAGATCAAGTACTTAGTAAATTTGTAGCTCTAGAACAAGTGGCAGGAAAACAGAATTTCAGTATTGTGTGTGTTGGTTACTGGTGGCTTCATTTAGAAGGCGTAAGAAGAAAGAAGAGCTCAGACAGGACTGTCATTTTTCAAAGAAAAGGCATGAAAGGATATTTAAAGGGACAGTAGTGTTGGGAGGTGTAATTGTTTTTAATCCTAACTTACAGCAAATAAAATTTGTAAAGGCTTTGAAAGGTAAGCCCGGTTAAAACTCAGTCTTTTAGCAAGGATCAAGTAAAAAACATGACCTTCACAACCATTCATGAAACCTCAGAGTTTATCAGATGTCTCAGAGTGAAGTTTGACTTTTGGTATGATATCTATTCAATTTCTTTTAATTAAACAATGTTTTATGAAAAAGTTTCTGCCTATGATCCATGATTGACTTAATATTACTGTAATTAGGAAGAGAGATGGAAGTCAAAAGTCAGGGAAAAAATCATAGCATATCTAAGAATGCTTAGAAAAGAACTGTGGGTGTGGCTGTTTGACTGAGGACCTGATTACAAAATAGATAAGAAGCCAATCTGTTCTTTGAGAGAACTACGTATTTTAGTTTAGTAGGTGGTGCAGTGGTAAAGAATTTGCCTGCCAAGGCAGGAGACGTGAGAGACACGGGTTCAATCCTTAGGTCTGGAAGATCCCCTGGAGTAGGAAATGCCAACTTACTCCAGTATTCTTGACTGGAAAATTCCACAGACAGGAGCCTGGCAGGCTACAGTTCAGTTCAGTCGCTCAGTTGTGTCCAACTCTTTCTGACCCTGTGGACTGCAGCACGCCAGGCGTTCCTGTCCACCACCTACTCCTGGAGCTTACTCAAACTCATGTCCATCAAGTCAGTGATGCCATCCAACTATCTCATCTTCTGTTGTTCCCTTCTCCTCCTGCCTTCAATCTATTCCAGCATCAGGGTCTTTTCCAAGGAGTTAGTTCTTCGCATCAGGTGGCCAAGGTATTGGAGTTTCAGCTTCAGCATCAGTCCTTCCAATGAACACCCAGGACTGATCTCCTTTAGGATGGACTGGTTGGATCTCCTTGCAATCTAAGGGACTCTCAAGAGTCTTCTCCAACACCACAGTTCAAAAGCATTAATTCTTTAGCGCTCAGTTTCTTTATGGTCCAACTCTCACTCCATACATGACTACTGAAAAAACCATAGCTTTGACTAGACAACCCTTTGTCAGCAAAGTAATGTCTCTGCTTTTTAATATGCTGTCTAGGTTTGTCATAGCTTCTCTTCCAAGGAGCAAGAAGCATCTTTTAATTCCAAGGCTGCAGTAACAATCTGCAGTGATTTTGGAGCCCCCCAAAATAAAGTCTGTCACTATTTCCATTGTTTCCCCATCTATTTGCCATGAAGTCATGGGACTGGATGCCATGATCTTAGTTTTTTGAATGTTGAACCTTAAGCCAACTTTTTCACGCTCCTCTTTCACTTTGCATCAGGAGGCTCTTTAGTTCCTCTTTGGTTTCTGCCGTAAGGGGGTTATCATCTGCATATCTGAGGTTATTGATATATCTCCCAGCAATCTTGATTCCAGCTTGTGCTTCATCCAGCCCAGCATTTCGCATGATGTACTCTGCATATAAGTTAAATAAGCAGGGTGATAGTATACAGCCTTGACATACTCCTTTCCCAATTTGGAGCCAGTCTGTTGTTCCATGTCCAGTTCTAACTGTTGCTTCCTGACCTGCATACAGATTTCTCAAAAGGCAGGTCAGGTGGTCTGGTATTCCCATCTCTTTCAGAATTTTCCACAGTTTACTGTGATCCACACAGTCAAAGGCTTTGGCATAGTCAATAAAGCAGAAGTAGATGTTTTTCTGGAACTGTCTTGCTTTTTTCTGTGATCCAACAGATGTTGGCAATTTGATCTCTGGTTCTTCTGCCTTTTCTAAATCCAGCGTGAACATCTGGAAGTTCTTAGTTCACGTACTGTTGAAGCCTGGCTTGGAGAATTTTGAGCATTACTTTGCTAGCATGTGAGATGAGTGCAATTGTGTGTTAGTTTGAGCATTCTTTGGCATTGCCTTTCTTTGGGATTGGAATGAAAACTGACCTTTTCCAGTCCTGTGGCCACTGCTGTTTTCCAAATTTGCTGGCATATTGAGTGCAGCACTTTCACAGCATCCTCTTTTAGGATTTGAAATAGTTTAACTGGAATTCCATCACCTCCACTAGCTTTGTTCATAGTGGTGCTTCCTAAGATCCACTTGACTTTGGACTCCAGGATGTCTGGCTCTAGGTGAGTGATCACACCGTCGTGGTTATCTGGGTCGTGAAGATCTTTTTTGCGTAGTTCTTCTGTGTGTTCTTGCCACCTCTTCTTAATATCTTCTGCTTCTGTTAGGTCCATACTATTTCTGCCCTTTATTGTACCTATCTTTGCATGAAATGTTCCCTTAGAATCTCTAATTTTCTCGGAGAGATCTCTAGTCTTTGCCATTCTATTGTTTTCTTCTATTTCTTTGCATTGATCACTGAGGAAGGCTTTCTTATCTCTCCTTGCTATTCTTTGGAACTCTGTGTTCAGTTGGGTATATCGTTCCTTTTCTCCTTTACCTTTCATGTCTCTTCTTTTCTCAGCTATTTATAAGGCCTCCTCAGACAACCATTTTGCCTTTTTGCATTTCTTTTTCATAGGGATGGTCTTAATCACTGCTTCCTGTACAATGTCATGAACCTCCATCCATAGTTCTTCAGGCACTCTGTCTATCAAATCTAATCCCTTGAATCTTTTTCTCACTTCCACTGTATAATCATAGGGGATTTGATTTAGATCATATTTGAATGGTCTAGTGGTTTTCCCTACTTTCTTCAATTTAAGTCTGAATTTGGCAATAAGGAGTCACAGTCAGCTCCTGGTCTTGTTTTGCTGACTGTATAGAGCTTCTCCATCTTCGGCTGCAAAGAATATAATTAATCTGATTTCAGTATTGACTGTCTAGTGATGTCCATGTGTAGAGTTGTCTCTTGTGTTTTTGGAAGAGGGTGTTTGCTGTGATCAGTGCATTCTCTTGGGAAAACTGTTAGCCTTTGTCCTGGCTACAGTCCATGGGTTTGCAAAAAATCGAACATGACTGAGCATGCCTGCACAAAGCTACATCACGTTTTTTCACAATGGTTGCACCAGTTTGTATTACCAACAGATTGTATATTAGTCAGTCTGATTTACTGATCAGTCAACCAGATAGTGTATTAACTAATCTTGTGGGGATTGTAGTAGTCATTTAATTGGCGTTTCCTTGATATCTAATGAGGCTGAACATATTATGTTTTTCTGACCATCTGGATTTCTTTCTTTACTTTTTTTTTAATAAAGTGTCAATTCATGACTGTTTTTCTTATAGTTTTGGTTGTTGAACATGCAATAATGTGTATCAGGTGCACTAATCTTAAGTGTACAGTAAAATTTTTTGCTCTCTATTGCTTTCATTGTAGAAGTCTTTCATCTTCTTGGTTAATTCCTAAGTATTTTGTTTTTTGATACTGTTGTAGTTGAAATTGTTTTCATCATTTCCTTTTCTGATTGTTAGTTTATAGAAATGCAGCTGATTTTTGAGTGTTGACTTTGTATCCTGCTACTTTGTTGAATTCATTTATTCTAAAAATATTTTTGTGGACTGTTGAGAGTTTTCTACATAAAAGATCACATCACCTGTGAATAGAGATAGCTTTATTTACTTTCCAGTTTGGATGTCTTTTTTCTTACTTAAAACACCAGTTTTGCTTGAATTTGAACTGTATTTAAAAGTATGTGCTACTTTGTGGCTAGCTTATTTTACTGAAAATACTGTGATGTCATTTTGTTGTGTACACCCATCTTTTTTGTCATTGCTTTACAATATTTCAGTGTATAAATTCATACTGCATTTTATCTTTTCTTTCGTTCCTACATGTTGAGGTTGTTTCCAGTGTTTGGCTATCAATTTTGAAGCAGCTGTGCATGTTCTAGTACATGTCTTAAAAAATTTTTTTGTTTGTTTTTGGCTGTGCTGGGTCTTTGTTGCTGTGTGCAGGCTTTCTCTGGTTGCAGTGAGCAGGGGCTACCTCTGGTTGCGGTGTGCGGTCTTCTTATCGCAGGGGCTTCTTTTTTTTGCAGAGCACGTGCTCTGGGGCACGAGGGCTTCAGGAGTGGCAGCTCATGGCACTAGAGTGGTGGCTGAGTAGTTGTGAAGCACGGACTTAGTTGCTCCATGGCATGTGTAATCTTCCCAGACCCGAGATCAAACCAGGGATCAATCCCCTGCATTGGCAGGCAGATTCTTTACCACTGAGCTACCAGGAAAGCCCCTACATGTCATGTTATAGACATATATACTCATGTCTTTTGCATGTATGTGTGTTTATCTATATATGTGTCAGAAAAATTGCTGGGTCATAAGGAGGAATGTGTTTAGCTTTCGTATAAATGGCCAGATACTATTCTAAAGTGGTTGAACCAATTTACAGCCCCACTTATTGTGTAAGTGTTTCAATTGCTCCATATTTTTTCCAACACTTGGTATTGTATTTATTTTCTTAACTGTTTATTTATTTATATTTTTGGCTGTACTGGATCTTTGTTGCTTTGCCTGAGTGTTCTCTATTTGTGGCAAGTGGGGGCTACTCTCTGGTTGAGGTAATTGGGGTGGATTCTCTTGTTGCAGAGTGCAGGCTCCAGGTCATTCAGGCTTCAGAAGTTGTGGCACATGAAACTCAGTAGCCGCGGCTCAGGGGCTCTAGAGCTCGGGCTCTGTCGTTGTGGCGCATGGGCTTAGTTGCCCTGTGGCGTGTGTGATCTTTCCTGACCAAGTGGGTGTGTGTCATCTTCCTGGACCACGGGTCAAACTGGGTCCCTTGCATTGCAAGATGGATTCTTAACCATTGGACCACCAGAGAAGCCCTGATATTGTCTTTAGTTTTGACTGTTTTGTTTATTGTGTTAGTTTGTATTTCCCCTTTCACCAAAGACTTTGTTAGAAAGCATTGAAATTACCAAGTGAAAGAACCTTTTTATTTTGTTTTTAATTTCTACTCTTAATCCTGTGACCAAAGAATATTGTTTATATTGTTTCTACTTTATGGAACATATTGAAATACTTTTTGAGACTTAATTTTGTTGTTGTTCAGTCTCTAAGTTGTGTCCATCTCTATGGGACCCCATGGATCGCAGTATGCCAGGCTTCCCTGTCGCTCACCATCTCCTGGAGTTTGCTCAAATTCATGTCCATTGAGTCGATCACGTGATCAGTTTTCGTGAATGTTTCATGTGCACTTAAAAAGGAAATTATTTGTTGTGGGAGTTTAAAGATAGTGATATGGTTTGTTTAGTTTCTATATTCCATGTCCTTTTTTTTTTTGCACACTGGTATTGCATGTATGTTGGGTATGTTGATGTCTTCTATTTGTTTTCTTTTTGAATCTTTATTTCTCCTTTATTTTGCTTTATCTTAGTACTTGCTGTGGTACATAGATATTCCTAATATACATTTATCCTGAATTGGTCTTTTGATCATGAAATGTTTTTTAGTATGTACCACTTCTGATGTCAATTCCATCAAGTCTGATACCAGAATTACAACACCTGCTTCCTATTGTTTCCATTTTCCTTAAATAAATTTGTTCCTTATATTTTTACTTTTTGAATCATTTTATTTTAGATAAGTTTCTTTATTATGTTGTAGAGTTGAGTTTTGCTCTTTAAGTTAGTTTGGAAGAGTGTCTTTTAAGAAATAGGGAAGTTGTCAGTGTGCATTTATCGATATGACTGTGTGGTCTCTGTTCTGACAAAATATTACATATATTTTTATCATGTGTATGGTGTTTCCTCTTTCAGTATGTAGTATGTTCCTCACTGGACCCACTTTTTATATTTTCCTTTGTATTTTTTTTTTAAAGGAGAGTGGAATCTGTTTTTAAAAATTGTGTTTATTTAGTCTTGGCTGTGCTGTGGTTGCTGTGCATATAGGCTCTCTCTAGCTGTGGTGTGGGGGCTTCTCTTCGTTGTGGTGTGGGGGCTTCTCACTGCAGTGGCTTCTTTTGTTATGGAGCACAGGCTGTTGACGAGGGCTTCACTGCCCAGTGGCACGTGGGATTTTCCTGGATCGGGAGTCAAATTCGTTTGCCCTGCACTGGCAGGCATATTTTTAACCAGTGGACCACCAGGCAAGTCCTTCTTTGTGTTAATATTACTGGAAGGTTTATATTGTTGTGTTAGTTTCAGGTGTAAAATGAAGTGATTCAGTTATACAGCAAAGTCATTTATACATGTGTCTATTCTTTTTCAAATTGTTTTCCCATTTAGGTAGTTACATAACATTGAGCAGAGATCCCTGCGCTATACAGTAGGTCCTTGTTGGTTTCCCATTTTAAATATAGCAGTGTGTACATGCCGTCCCAGACTCCCTATCCCCCTCCCCCAGCCATAAGTTCCTTCTCTAAATCTGTGAGTCTGTTTTCCAAATAAGCTCATTTCTATCTTTTTTTTTTTTTTTTTTAGATTCCACATATGAGAAATGCAGTATTTGTTTTTTGGTCTGACTTCTTTCAGTATGCCAATCTCTAGGTCATTCCATGTTGCTGCAAATGGCATTATTTCATTCTTTTTAGTGGCTGAGTAATATTCCATATTTACATACACATCTTTTTTTTTTTTTTTTTTTTTTTTTTTAGTTGGAGGCTAATTGCTTTACAATATTGTAGTGGTTTTTGCCATACACTGACATGAATCAGCCATGGATTTACATGTGTTCCCCATCCTGAACCCCTCTCCCACCTTCCTCCCCATCCCATCCCTCTGGGTCTTCCCAGTGCACCAGGCCTGAGCACTTGTCTCATGCATCCATCCCGGGCTGGTGATCTGTTTCACCCTTGATAGTATACTTGTTTCAGTGCTATTCTCTCAGAACATCCCACCCTCACCTTCTCCCACAGAGTCCAAAAGTCTGTTCTGTACATCTGTGTCTCTTGTTCTGTTTTGCATATAGGGTTATCATTACCATCTTTTTAATTCCATATATATATGTTAGTATACTGTATTGGTCTTTATCTTTCTGGCTTACTTCACTCTGTATAATGGGCTCCAGTTTCATCCATCTCATTAGAGCTGATTCAAACGAATTCTTTTTAACGGCTGAGTAATATTCCATGGTGTATATGTACCACAACTTCCTTATCCATTTGTCTGCTGATGGGCATCTAGGTTACTTCCATGTCCTGGCTATTATAAACAGTGCTGTGATGAACATTGGGATGCACTTGTCTCTTTCAGATCTGGTTTCCTCGGTGTGTATGCCCAGGAGTGGATTGCTGGGTCATATGGCAATTCTATTTCCAGTTTTTTAAGGAATCTCCACACTGTTCTCCATAGCGGCTGTACTAGTTTGCATTCCCACCAACAGTGTAAGAGGGTTCCCTTTTCTCCACACCCTCTCCAGCATTTATTGCTTGTAGACTTTTGGATAGCAGCCATTCTGACTGGTGCGTACACATCTTCTTTATCCTGTCTTCTCTTGATGAACACTTAGGTTGCATGCATGTCTTGGCTTTTGTAAACAGCACTTTAGTGACTATTGCAGTGCATGTATCCTTTTGAACCGTGTATTTCTCTGGGTACATACCCAGGAGTGGGTTTGCAGGAACATATAGTAATTCTGTTTTCAGTTTCTTAAGGAACCTCCATACTATTTTCCATAGTGGCTGCACCAATTTACATTCCCACTAACAGTGTAGGAGGGTTCCCATTTCTCCACACTCTGTAGCATTTATTGTTTGTGGATTTTTAAAAATATATATATTTTTTAAAGTTTTTATTTTATTTTTGGCTATGCTGGGTCTTCATTGCTGCATGTGGACTTTCTCTGGTTGCAGTGAGTGAGGTCTTCATTGTGCTGTGTGGGCTTCATTGCTCTTCATTGTGGTGTGTGGGCTTCTCATTGTTGTAGCTTTTTTTTTCAGAGCATGGGCTTTAGGTGTGCCAGCCTCAGTAGTTGCAGCTCTTGGGCTGAAGGATGCATAGGCTTCAGTAATTGTGGTACAGGGGCTTAGTTGCCACATGCCTGTTGGATCTTCCTGGACCAGGGGTCAAACCTGTGTGTCTTGTATTGGCAGGCAAATTCTTAATCACTGGCGCACCAGGGAAGTCCTTTTCGTGGATTTTTTGATGATAACCTTTATGACTGGTGTGAATTAATATCTCATTTGCATTTCTCCACTAGTGATGCTGAACATCTTTTCATGTGCCTTTTGGCCACCTGTATGTCTTGGAGAAATGTCTGTTTAAGTCTTCTGCCCATTTTTTGATTGGGTTCTTTGTGTTGATGATATTAAGCCACATGAACTGTTTGTGAGTTTTGGAGACTAATCCCTTGTTGGTCACATCATTTGCAAATATTTTCTCTGTCTGTGGGTTTTCTTTTCATTTTGTTTCTTGTTTCCTTTGATCTGCAAAAGCTTTTGAGTTTAGTTGAGTTATATTTGTTTATTTTTGTTTTTTTTCCATTACTCTGAAAGATGGATCAAAAAAACTATTGCCATGATTTATATCAACCTGGACAGCATATTAAAAAGCAGAGACATTACTTTGTCAACAGAGGTCCGTATAGTCAAGGCTATGATTTTTCCAGTAGTCATGTATGGAGTGAGAGTTGGACTATAAAGAAAGCTGAGTGCCGAAGAATTGATGCTTTTGAACTGTGGTGTTGGAGAAGACTCTTGAGAGTCCCTTAGACTGCAAGGAGATCCAACCAGTCCATCCTAAAGGAGATCAGTCCTGGGTGTTCATTGGAAGGACTGACGGTGAAGCTGAAACTCCAGTACTTTGCCCACCTCATGTGAAGAGCTGACTCATTGGAAAAGACCCTGATGCTGGGAAAGATTGAGAGCAGGAGGAGAAGGGTATGACAGAGGATGAGATGGTTGGATGGCATCACCGACTCGATGGACATGGGTTTGGGTGGACTCCGGGAGCTGGCAGTGGACAGGGAGGCCTGGCATGCTGCGATTCATGGGGTCACAAAGAGTTGGACATGACTGAGCAACTAACTGAATACATAAAAAACAAACAGAAAATAAAGCATTTTGAACCTTACAGTACAGGACTTTGAGAAGTAGAGTGTGACAGCTGGCACACAGGGGCTGCGTTGAGTGAATATGCACGAGGGGTCACTGACTGGAGGAGGAGAGGGAGGGGTGGGAGACAGCAGAGCTGAAGGGCCCTCGGCGATGGGAGGTTGAGGGCAAGCTGCAAGTTCACTCACGCGTGCTGATGACGGCATGGGCTCTGCTTCCTTGCTGGATTCAGTTCTGTCTACCCTCTTGAAAAAACAATTCAACGGTGTCTGGGTAGTGGCTCTTTTTTTCTTGCCGTAGATGACATGGTGGCACTGGGTTGCATTCTGAATGCTGCAGCCTTCATGTAGCAGTCTATGTTCAGGTCCTGTGCCTCAAAAACTAACAGTGCTTCTTTGAATCAAATCCCCTTCCCATTTCCTATGTTGTCCGTCCCTTTGGTTCTGTAGCTAGTTCTTCCTCGTGTTTCTCTTCTTCCTTTCTCTGGGTCTCCACTGCATTAGGTCTTCGTTAGTTAGCTCCTCATGTTGCCCAGCAAGGATGAGCTTGCTTCAGTGAAGTCACCCTCTGCAGATCTAGCTGGAAATAAAGATGATGTACTACTGTACTCTTCACAGCATTGCACAGTAAAGTACACAAATGCACAGCCGCTTGTAGAGGATGCGTGCGTGTGACCTTGTGTGCCACACACACGAGCTAGCTTAAGTGTTTGGACATGTGGACACATGTTTGCATCTTTGAAAGTTTGCAGCTTGAAGCTTCATATGAGAGGGACTTACGGTATGGTGTTAAAGAATTTCCAATTTCGTTTTTTTACATGTAACTATCCAGTTTTCAGCACCATTTATTGAAGAGACTGTTTTTCCTCCATTGTGTAGTCTTGCCTCCTTTGTTGTAGATTAGTTGACCATAGGTGCATGGGTTTATTTCTGGGTTTTCTGTCCTGTTCTAGTGATTTATATTTTTATGCTAGTACCATAATGTTTTGATGACTGTAGCTTTGTAAAATGGTCTCAAGTCAGGGAGCCTGATTTCTCCAATTCTGTTTTCTTTCTAAAGATTGCTTTTGGCTATTTGGGGTCTTTTGTGGCTCTGTACAAATTTTAAGACTTTTTTTGTTCTGGTTCTGTGAAAAACACCATTGGTAATTTGATAGGGATTGCGTTGAATCTGTAGATTGCCTTGGGTAGTATAGTCACATAATCATGTTGGCAGTATTGATTCTTCCATTCTGCAACATGCCTCTGCTTGTGTCATCTTCGATTTCTTACATCAGTGTCATATAGTTTTGAGTATAAGTCTTTTGTCTTCTTTGTTGTTGTTGTTCAGTCTTGAAGTCGTGTCTGACTCTTAGAGACCTCATGGACTGCAACATGCCAGGCTTCCCTGTCCTTCACTATCTCCCAGAGTTTGCTCAAATTCATGTCTTGTTAAGTCAGTGATGTCATCCAACCATCTCATCCTCCGCTGCCCTCTTCTTTTGCCTTCAGTCTTTCCCAGCATCATGGTCTTTTCCAATGACTCAACTCTTAACATCAGGAGGCCAAAGTGTTAGAGCTTCCCTTGGCAAGCCAAGGACTCATACTCTGCTGCTGCCCCAGGGACCTGAGATCTGGGACATGATCCACTTTCACAACCCATGACCCATGCAACACCACCACCGTCCCACACCAGATGCCTCAGCCTCTGTAAAGCAGCTCGGGGACAAGCAGAGGACACACATGGACTGTGGAGCTGACCACTTCCAAGAACACACTTGATTTCTCTGGGGTCAGTTACTCCTGAACCACTGAACAGTTCTGTAGTTACCATCTCATCATTTAGATTTGAGACGGAAGTTCAGGGAAACCAAGTCCCTTTCTTGATGTCACAGAGGATCTGAAACTGGGCACATACAAAGCCCAAACCCTCTCCACTGTACACCAGTTGCTTCCACCCGCCTTCTTAAACCTCATCAGCTGCAAAGTGTGCTCACCCAATTATGGAGCGTGCTTCCCTCAGGCAGAACTCCGGCCCCAGCAGAAATGCACTTTCTGCGTTTTCCCCTCTCTGAAGCATTCTTCCACCACACACGGTGTGTACAAATGTGATCCATACTTGAGATGTTGAAAATCTAGGGTTACTTTTCTACCATTAAGGCAGGAAGTGTTAATCATCTCCTGAGCACTTACCACATGCTAGGTAATGTGATGGACAGTTTACATGCATTATCTCATTTAAACCTTAAAACAAGCCGTGGAACTAGGTGGTATAATACCCATTTTACAGATGGGGGAACTGAGGCTCAGAGAGGTTATGAAACACCCAAGGTCACACAACTTATGGATGGTAGCTGAAAAAATCAAACCCAAGTTTGTCTGGCATGAGGTGTAACTAGCATGTTACAGTTTTCCCCTCTTCAAACATCATAGCTCCCACCAGCTGGATGCCTGTTGGCTGTAAAACGATCAGGTTTTTTTCCCCTGGCAACTCAAAAGATCCATACCAGATCTGTATTCGCAGTTCTCTAATACCCCATTGAATCCACACTGCCTGGGTGTCTCTAGATGGGACCACAGTATTCACATTACAAGCCTTTTGCACCTAAAAGGAGACAGGCTGGATTGGAAGAGCTTTAAAAGATAACCTGTTTCCACCTCTCCTGGTCATGGGGTTCTTACTTCAAGCCTCAGTCCTTAAAGAAGCTCCAGCTGCCTAGGACAGTGGCCTCAGCATACCACCTTGGCAGGCGTTGGGATAGGCCTTGGGAGGCGAAGGGTGAGGGGTGGAGGGGTGACACTGGCCCTGTGGGACCGTCCGGCACTTGCACCGCGCTTTCCAGTCCAGGAGCACAGTCTTTGCTGAGGCTCTGGTTTCTTTGGTACCCGGTGTGGGGCAGGGAGACGTGCTGCTGCCTTGTGGACCTCTCAGGCAGCAACAGCTCTAAACCTGAGTCTGTGGGCACTAGTCATGCGGGGCTCTGAATGATCCTCTCCCTGGAGAAATGATACGCAGGAGGTAACAGAAGAAGAATTCAAAGGTTGGAGTTCAAGAGGCAGTTCAAACAGCAAATTTTTCTTACATTGAAACAAAAAGGAAACCAGAATCCGGCTCCTGTGGAAATCCTGGGCCACCCAATTCAAAGAGGAAGGCACAGCAGAACTACAGGGAGCTCTCATTGGCAGCAGGTAGCAGAAAGTGTACAAACAATAAATACTGCAGAAGACCAGGAGAACATCCTAGGCTGCAGGGGGAGTGCAGTTGACAACAGCCACTATAGACAAGTGCATGCAGGCTCCTTTAGACACGAAAAGCAGCCTAGGATGTTGCAGTCCACCTCCGGGGTCTAGACCCTAGGAAAACGTCCCTCCAGGACACACATGCATCCAGCGTTCTTTGTGGTGGTATTTACAACAGCCAGGGCACGCGAGCAACCAAAACTTGATCCACAGACGAATGGAGGCTGGAGATGTTCTGCACACCTTCCTGGGCTGCGACTGCCACACACGAGAGGATGAAGTGGGGCCAGCTGCAGCAGTGTAGATGTGGACCAGGCGGTGCTCACACTAGGCAGGTCATCAGAGACCGAAAGTGTGCTCTCACCCAGGGGTGAAATCTGCACACAGGTGGAAAAAAATTATTAGGCCAAGCAGACTCAGAAGCCTAGAAAACTTCGACTGTATTGGCAGGAAAGAACACAGGGGAGTGGAAGAGGAGGTAACTGAGGAGATTGGTATTACCATATATTACCATATAAAATTCTAGATAGATAAATACACAGATAGACAAAAAACGAACAGAAACATGCTCCATAGAATAAGGACGTGGACTCTACACCCTCTCACAGGCTCTATGTGATTACAAACAGGCCCGTGAATAAAGGACAGGCACATGTGTATGTATAACTGAATGACCTTGTTGTGCACCAAAAACAAACAACTGTGTAACCCAACTAAAATACTCCAACAGAAAATAAAAATTACTGCCGGATAAATCCCCCCAAACCAATGTCTGCTGCATTCTCCTCAGGCCTCCGAACCCCGTGCTGCTGTCTCATGCCTGGGTTTAGTGGTCTTGACTTCGAGGTCAAACTGTGGTCTCTACGACAGAGCTGGAAAGGTGGTGCCAGCCCGTGAGCTGCAGTAATATCCTGACCGCCTGCCCCCTCTACATGGGACCGCCACCTTAAAATTCAGATGGTCCTCCTACACCTAAAGCAAGCCTCTTGCACCTAGAAAATGGTAGACTGTCTGAGTTGAAAGAGATTTGAAGACTCACACTATCTCCACCTCTTTCAGTCAGTGGATTCTTATTTCCAAGCCTCTCTCCTTAGAGAAATTTCACCTGCCTAGGACAGCTACCTTGGCATAACACTTTGGCAGGGATTGACGTAACTCTGAGGGTGAAGGGTAAGGGGCCGAAGGAATGACACTCGGGCCCAATGTGTCTGTTCTGCACTTCCCACCACACTTTCCCGTCACTGGAACACAATATTTGGCAAGGAATAAAGCAGGGTCTCCTGCATTGCAGGCAGATTCTTTCCCAGCTGAGCTATCAGGGAAGCCCTTGGGAAGGCTCAGGTTTCCCCAGTACGCAGAGCAGGGCAGGAAGAAATGCTGTGCCTTGTGGCCATTGGGGGCAACAGCAACTCAAATGCAGGACCTATGGGTACTTCGTATTCTCTTTCCGACTCTGCAGTCCCATGGAGTATACAGCCCGTGGAATTCTCCAGGCCAGAATACTGGAGGGGGTTGCCTTTCCTTTCTCCAGGGGATCTTCCCAACCCAGGGATCAAACCCAGATCTCCCGCACTGCATGCAGATTCTTTACTAACTGAGCTTCTAGGGAAGCCCTGCAAAATGATCCCTTCGCTGAAGAAATGACATGCAGGAAGTAACAGAAACAGAACTCAAATAGAGGCCACCCTTCAGGAGCCAATTTCAAACATCATATTTTGCTTACACTAAAGAAAAAAAGAAGGAAACCAAAATCCTGCTCCTATGGATATCCAGGGCTGCCCAAATGAAACAGGAAGGCACAAATACTCCGGAAGGTCTGATCAGAGGTGCTCAGAGTGTCCCACGGGTGGTTGGCAGCTATTCAGCCACGTGATTTGTGTAGTCAGGATACCACAGTGCTTCTCCGTGTGAAGTCTCTGGGGCCTGCTGGACTCCATCTTATCTCTTACAATAAGTCTGAGTCCCAGGAGGAGGCTCAGAGGAAGATGATGTGAAACAGACTTAGCGGGAGGGATGGCTTTGGTGAAGCTTAGCTTTTTATAAAATTTTATTTTTTATGCGATTTTTAAAGGTTACTCTCCATTTATGGTGACTATTAATACCAAATACGGCTATATTCCCAGTGTTGTACAATACATTGTTTTTTGTTGTTTAGTCATTAAGTCTTGTCCAGCTCTTTGCAACCCCTTGGACTGTAGCCTGACAGGCTACATCTGTCCATGGGATTCTCCAGGCAAGAATATTGGAGTTGCCATTTCCTCCTTCAGGGGATCTTCCTGACCCAGGGATCCAACCCATGTCTCCTGCATTGGCAGGCAGATTCTTTATGACTGAGCCACCAGGGAAGCCCAATACATTCTTATAACTTATTTTTAAAACAGATATTTATTTATTTGGCTATGAAGCCTCTTTTACATGTGACACTTGGGATTTTTTTTTTTGAGGTGTGTGTGTGTGGTATGTGGGATCTAGTTCCCTGACCAGGGGTCGAAACTGGCCCTCCAGCATTGGGAGCTCAGAGTCTTAGCTACTGGACCCCAGGGAAGTCCCCTTATAGCCTATTCTAGGGGTTCCCAACCTCTTTGGCACCAGGGACTGATTTTGTTCCATGGATGGGAGTGGAGGATGGTTTCGGGATGATTCAAGCACATTGACTGTGCACTTTATTTTTATTACTATTATTATGTCAGCTCCACCTCAGATCGTCAGCCATTAGATCCCAGAGGTGGGGGTCTCCTGGCCTAGTCTACATCCAATAGTGTGTGCCTCCCACTCCCCCCACCCCTATTGTGCCCCTCCCAACTTTCTCCACTGGTAACTGCTAGTTTGTTCTCTATATCTGTGAGTCTGCTGCTTTTTTGTTATATTCATTAGAGTTTGTTGTCTTTTTTGGTTCCACATATAAGTGATGTAGGTATTTGTCTTCCTCTGTCTGACTTATTCAATTAGCATAATGCCCTCTGAGTCCACCTGTATTGCAGCAAATGGCAAAATGTCATTCTTTTTATGGTTGCGTAGTATTCCATTGCATACGTGTACCATATCTTTATCCATTCCTCTGTTGATGGACACTGAGGTGGTTTCTGTGTCCTGGCTACGGTAAACAGTGCTGCAGTGAACACTGGGGAGCATGTATCCTTTGGAAGGCTACGGTAAACAGTGCTGCAGTGAACACTGGGGAGCATGTGTCCTTTGGAAGGCTACTGTAAACAGTGCTGCAGTGAGCACTGGGGAACATGTGTCCTTTGGAAGGCTACTGTAAACAGTGCTGCTGTGAACA
This sequence comes from Muntiacus reevesi, assembly GCF_963930625.1. Taxonomy (NCBI): domain Eukaryota; kingdom Metazoa; phylum Chordata; class Mammalia; order Artiodactyla; family Cervidae; genus Muntiacus; species Muntiacus reevesi. The sequence continues at coordinate 215,074,936 of NC_089250.1, read as the reverse complement.
TCTGGGTGCGTGTGTCCTTCTGAGTTAGTGTTTCTGTTTTTGTTTTAGTTTTTCAGATCCATATGCAGGAGTGAAATTGCTGGGTCACATGGTAGTTCTATTATTAGATTTGTGAGACACTTACATTCTGTTTTCTGCAGTGGCATCACCTCTTACATTCCTACCAACAGTGTAAGGGGTGTTTCGCTTTCCGTAAGGCTTAACTTTTATCACTGCATAGTCTTATGTTTATTGAAAAAACACTGAGAATCAAGGTTTAAAAAGAAGAAAACAACTGTGCTACACAAATACAGCCAGTGTTGAAGAGATGTACTTCCTTCTGCTGGTATGTTTGTTAAAACACTGGAGAGACCTTATAAGTACTTTTACACTACTTATATTTCCCTGAACATAGTAGTGTGAGCTCTGCCTCTTTAAGTGTTCTTTGAAAGCATGACATTAGTTGGGTTTATAATATACAACCCGGATATGATCGAAATATTTAATCATGCTTTGTCAGTCATCAGTTTCTGACTATACACCATTATATAGGACAGTTTAAAGAATACCATAAGCTTGACTCCTAGTGGTTCTTCTTCATAGGTTCTTAAAAGAGCAAATGCTGAATTGGTGTTTAAATATATTAAATGCTTTTAATTTTTTGTAACTTTATTTTTGGCTGTGCTGGGTCTTCGTTGCTGGGCGGGCTTTCTCTAGTTGCAGTGAGCGGGGGCTCTTCTCTGGTTGTGGTGCTCGGGCTTCTCACTGCAGTGGCTTCTCTTTTTGGGGAGCACAGGTTCTAGGGCGTGTGGGCTTCAGTACTTGTGGCTCCTGGGCTCTGGAGCACAGGGTTAATGGTTGTGGTGCACGAGCATGTGGGATCTTCCTGGATCAGGGACTGAACCCATGTCCCCTGAATTGGCAGGCAGATTCTTATCCACTGTGCCACCAGGGAATCCCACGAAGTCAATTTAAAAACAAAAACAAAAACCTTGGTTCTTTTATATTCAATTAGTGCTTTTAGGTATAATATTTTTTCCCTCAAAATCATACCTATGATATATTCCAATTTTTTTAATTAAACTCCAATCATATTTCCTTTAAAAATATATAATCTTATTTTTAGAGTTGCTATGTGGAGTGGTGTAAGGCTTGTGCTTTCCTCTCGTCTAAGTAGACAGTTTCCTCAGCGTCATTTTGCATGTGCATGCATGGCACTGCTTTTATCATGTGCCTGATCCTGGCTGCACGTGGAGGTGTGAGAACACCAGATGCACAGAGATGTTTTTTTCCATGGCTCTTAAGTACAGTGTTTCTCTAACACTCCATACCAAAGAACTGAGGCATGCCTTTCTCAGAAAGGTTTGTATGACAATGAATTCTCAAAAGCTAAAAGCTTTAGTAACCAGGGATAATTTTTACAACAAGAATGTTGCCTTTTTTCCTTCAGCTGAACATATTTATTTTGTTTATTTGGTTTGGCATGTGGTTGACTTACAATGTTGTGTTAGTTTCAGGTTTACAGTATAGTAGTTTAGTTGTTTATATACATATGTTCATTCTTCTTCAGATTCTTTCTTGTGTAAGTTATTACAGAATATTGAGTAGAGTTCCCTGTGTTATGCAGTAGGTCTTTGTTGATTATCTGTTCTATATATGGCTTGACTTCCCTGATGGCTCAGATGGTAAAGTGTCTGCCTACAATGCAGGAAACCCAGGTTCGATCCCTGGGTTGGGAAGATCCTCTGGAGAAGGAAATGGCAACCCATTCCAGTACTCTTGCCTGGAAAATCCCATGGACAGAGGAACGTGGTAGGCTACAGTCCATGGAGTCGCAAAGAGCTGGACACAGCTGAGAGACTTCACTTTCACTTTTCTATATATATTCATTCCTATTTTATCCTTCCTATATCCTTCCTTCACATTTCCCATTTGGTAACTGTAAGTTTGTTATCTGTGAGTCTGTTTCTATTTTATAAATAAGTTCATTTGTATTGTTTTTTAAAATTAGATTCCACCTATAAGTGATATTATATATTTGTCTTTCTTGGTCTGACTTACTTCACTTAGTATGATAATCTCTAGGTCCATCCAAGTTGCTGCAAATGGCATTATTTCATTCTTTTTTATGGCTGAGTAGTATTCCTGTGTGTGTGTGTGTGTGTGTGTGCGTGTGTGCATGCATGCATGCATGTGTGTATACGCACACACATATTCTTTATTCATTTCTTGATGAACAGTTAGGTTGCTTCCATGTCCTGGCTGTTGTAAGTAGTGCTGCTAGGAACATGGGAGTGCCTGCGTATTTTGGAATTATGGCTTTCTCTGGATATATGCTCAGAGGTGGGATTGCTGGATCACATGATAGGCAAGAACATTGCCCTTTATTTATTTATTTTTTCATTTATTTTTATTAGCTGGAGGCTAATTACTTCATAACATTGCAGTGGGTTTTGTCATACATTGACATGAATCAGCCATGGAGTTACATGTGTTCCCCATCCCGATCCCCCCTCCCACCTCCCCCTCCACCCGATTCCTCTGGGTCTTCCCAGTGCACCAGGCCCGAGCACTTGTCTCATGCATCCCACTTGGGCTGGTGATCTGTTTCCCTATAGATAATATACATGCTGTTCTCTCGAAACATCCCACCGTCGCCTTCTCCCACAGAGTCCAAAAGTCTGTTCTGTACATCTGTGTCTCTTTTTCTGTCTTGCACATAGGGTTATCATTACCATCTTTCTAAATTCCATATATATGTGTTAGTATGCTGTAATGATCTTTATCTTTCTGGCTTACTTCACTCTGTATAATGGGCTCCAGTTTCATCCATCTCATTAGAACTGATTAAATGAATTATTTTTAATGGCTGAGTAATACTCCGTGGTGTATATGTACCACAGCTTCCTTATCCATTCATCTGCTGATGGGCATCTAGGTTGCTTCCATGTCCTGGCTATTATAAACAGTGCTGCGATGAACATTGGGGTGCATGTGTCTCTTTCAGATCTGGTTTCCTCAGTGTGTATGCCCAGAAGTGGTATTGCTGGGTCATATGGCAGATCTATTTCCAGCTTTTTAAGAAATCTCCACACTGTTTTCCATAGTGGCTGTACTAGTTTGCATTCCCACCAACAGTGTAAGAGGGTTCCTTTTTCTCCACACCCTCTCCAGCATTTATTGCTTGTAGACTTTTGGATAGCAACCATCCTGACTGGCGTGTAATGGTACCTCATTGTGGTTTTGATTTGCATTTCTCTGATAATGAGTGATGTTGAGCATCTTTTCATGTGTTTGTTAGCCATCTGTATGTCTTCTTTGGAGAAATGTCTGTTTAGTTCTTTGGCCCATTTTTTGATTGGGTCATTTATTTTTCTGGAATTGAGCTGCAGGAGTTGCTTGTATATTTTTGAGATTAATCCTTTGTCTGTTGCTTCATTTTCTATTATTTTCTCCCAATCTGAGGGCTGTCTTTTCACCTTACTTATAGTTTCCTTTGTTGTGCAAAAGCTTTTAAGTTTCATTAGGTCCCATTTGTTTATTTTTGCTTTTATTTCCAGTATTCTGGGAGGTGGGTCATAGAGGATCCTGCTGTTATTTATGTCGGAGAGTGTTTTGCCTATGTTCTCCTCTAGTTTTATAGTTTCTGGTCTTACATTTAGATCTTTAATCCATTTTGAGTTTATTTTTGTGTATGGTGTTAGAAAGTGTTCTAGTTTCATTCTTTTACAAGTGGTTGACCAGTTTTCCCAGCACCACTTGTTAAAGAGGTGGTCTTTTTTCCATTGTATGTCCTTGCCTCCTTTGTCAAAGATAAGGTGTCCAAGGAAATCGAAACTGTAATCAGAAATTTTCCAGCAAACAAAAGCCCAGGACCTGATGGCTTCACAGCTGAATTCTACCAAAAATTTAGAGAAGAGCTAACACCTATCTTACTCAAACTCTTCCAGAAAATTGCAGAAGGTAAACTTTCAAACTCATTCTATGAGGCCACCATCACCCTAATTCCAAAACCAGACAAAGATGCCACAAAAAAAGAAAACTACAGGCCAATATCATTGATGAACATAGATGCAAAAATCCTTAACAAAATTCTAGCAAACAGAATCCAACAACATATTAAAAAAATCATACACCATGACCAAGTGGGCTTTATCCCAGGAATGCAAGGATTCTTTAATATCCGCAAATCAATCAATGTAATACACCACATTAACAAATTGAAAGATAAAAACCATATGATTATCTCAATAGATGCAGAGAAAGCCTTTGACAAGATTCAACACTCATTTATGATTAAAACTCTCCAGAAAGCAGGAATAGAAGGAACATACCTCAACATAATAAAAGCTATATATGACAAACCCACAGCAAGCATCACCCTCAATGGTGAAAAATTGAAAGCATTTCCCCTGAAATCAGGAAAAAGACAAGGGTGCCCACTCTCACCACTACTATTCAACATAGTGTTGGAAGTTTTGGCCGCAGCAATCGGAGCAGAAAAAGAAGTAAAAGGAATCCAGATAGGAAACGAAGAAGTGAAACTCTTGCTGTTTGCAGATGACATGATCCTGTACATAGAGAACACTAAAGAGTCTACCAGAAAATTATTAGAGCTAATCAATGAATATAGTAAAGTTGCAGGATATAAAATTAACACACAGAAATCCCTTGCATTCCTATACACTAACAATGAAAAAACAGAAAGAGAAATTAAGGAAACAATACCATTCACCATTGCAACAAAAAGAATAAAATACTTAGGAGTATATCTACCTAAAGAAACAAAAGACCTATACATAAAAAACTATAAAACACTGATGAAAGAAATCAAAGAGGACACAAACAGATGGAGAAACATACCATCTTCATGGATTGGAAGAATCAATATTGTCAAAATGGCTATTCTACCCAAAGAAATCTATAGATTCAATGCAATCCCTATCAAGCTGCCAACGGTATTTTTCACAGAACTAGAACAAATAATTTCACAATTTGTATGGAAATACAAAAAATCTCGAATAGGCAAAGTAATTTTGAGAAAGAAGACTGGAACTGGAGGAATCAACCTGCCTGACTTCAGACTCTACTACAAAGCCACAGTCATAAAGACAGTATGGTACTGGCACAAAGACAGAAATATAGATCAATGGAACAGAATAGAAAGCCCAGAGATAAGAACATTGCCCTTTAATGCAACTAATATACCACATTTATCTCAACCCACAAGTTTACCAAGGTCAGTTGTCAAGGTTCTTGTCCTAGGGGAGTTCAGACTTGTTGATGAACTATCTAAGAAGCTCATCTCAGACCATGGAAGTTTTCTACTATGTCAACTTCAAATGAATTGATGCTGCTGTGTAGTTGGATTCTCTGATTCCATTTTTTTTTTTTTGCCTTGATTTTTTAACCTTCTTTTTGCCTTTTTAAAAATCAATTGAATTTTTTTTAAATTGGAGGATAATTGCTTTACAATGTTGTATTGGTTTCTGCCAAACATCAACATGAATCAGCCATAGGTATTCACATGTCTCCTCCCTCTTGAACCTCCCTCCCACTCGCCCTGCTCATCCCACCCGCCCTGCTCATCCCACCCCTTTAGGTCATCATAGACCATTGGGTTGAGCTCCACCTGTGTTAGACAGCAGCTTGTGTTAGACAGCAACTTCCCACCAGCTATCTACTTTACATATTGTAAGTAGTGTATATGTTTCAGTGCTACTCTCTCAATTCGTCCCACCCTCGCCTTCTCCCGCCCTATCCACAAGTTTGTTCTCTGTGTCTGTGTCTCTCTTCCTGCCCTGCAAATAGGTCCAGCAGTACCATTTTTTCTAGATCCCATATATATGTGTTAATACATGGTATTTGTTTTTCTCTTTCTGACTTACTTTGCTCTGTATAACAGGCTCTGGGTTCATCCATGTCACCAGAACTGACTCAAATGTATTTCTTTTTATGGCTGAGTGATATTCCATCATATATATGTACCACAATTTATTTATCCACTCATCTGTCAATGGAAATTTACGTTGCTTCCATGTCTTGGCTGTTGTAGATAATGCTGCAGTGCTCCGATTCCATCTTTATTTTCTAGATTCCACAATTCCTTGGTCCTGGAGACTCTTTCTAAGTCTGATCCTGCTGGACAGGCAAGATGGCAGAATCAGACCACCTGCTGTGGTATCTAGAAAAGCTTAATAAAAAGGAATTTATGAGATGGAAGATCCACCTTGGACAAAAACATGTGGAGCTCAGACTGCCAGAGATCCCAACTTTCGATCTAAGGACAACCAAAGAAGACCTGGTCAACCTGTTGGTGACCTCTTACAAGGCACAGCATGTCTGGAACATGATGTTCAGCATCTTTGAAAAGCTCCTTCGTAGAGCTCTCTGTGAGAAGATCAACACCGGGTGAAACTGTGAGTTAGTGGGGAGGGTTGGGGGCAGTTTTTAGGAAGCCTGATGGTTTTAATAAACTAAGAGAGCTGGTCTTCAGACCTGGAAAGCCATCAGAAGACCAGTGATTAACCGGGTGTGGGTCCTGTCCTGTCCTGTGACTTTGTGATTCTGCCCAAATGTCTTCCATCCTGCTTAGGAAAGTAGCCAGCCAAAGGATAAGACCCAGCCAAAGAGAGTGCTCCAGCTAGCATAGATTCCAAGCCTAACGCTTTGCACAGAACTGTAAGATATGGCCAGAGAAATCAGTTTGTTGTTGTTCACTGACTCAGGCATGTCTGACTCTTTGCAACCCCATGGACTGCAGCACTCCAGGCTTGCCTGTCCTTCACCATCTCCTGGAGTTTGCTCAGATTCATGTCCATTGAGTCGATGATGCCATCTAACCGTCTCATCCTCTGCCGCCCCCTTCTCCTCTTGTCCTCAATCTTTGCCAACATCAAGGTCTTTTCCAGTGATTTGGCTCCTCGCATCAGGTGGTCAAAGTATTGGAGCTTCAGCTTCAGCCTCAGTCCTCCCAATGAGTATTCAAGGTCCTTTCCTCTGCCAGGGTGCTCAGGCAGCTCAGATGGGCGGGGTTGGGACCGGGTAGCTGTTTGAGTTAGCTCGGTGCGGGACAGATCCTCCCGCCCCTCAAGCTCACTGCTGCTGGGAACAGGCAGATCAGTTATGTGCAGTCACAGCCTCAGCCCCCGGGACAGCTCTCAGAGGCCAGCTGGCTTTTCTTCCTCCATCAAGTTCTGATGTGATAGCAGAAGATCTGTTCTGGCTGCCCTTGCCCTGGGGATAAAATTTTCTTCAGGTGTTTTTTTACCAAGGGAAGTCTCATCTCTGTCTGAAAGTTTGTTTACTCACTTTTGCATTCCAGGTGGCGCTAGTGGTAAAGAACCTGTGTGCCAGTGCAGGAGATGTAAGAGACACAGGTTCAATCCCTGGGTCAGGAAAATCCTCTGGAGAAGGAAATGACAACCCACTCCAGTGTTCTTGCCTAGGAAATCCCAGGGACAGAGGAACCTGGTAGGCTACAGTCCATGTGGTTACAAAGAGTCAGACACAACTGAGCAACTGATCAACAACATCAACAATGATGTACACAAATGAGAAAATCAGAGAAAAAATAAATATATAATTAATGGTTGATAATCAAAGATCTAATGATTAGCTGCTTTGAGCCAGTTTATATCAGGAAACTATCTCTGGGACATAGTGAAGGACAGGGAAGCCTGACATGCTGCAGTCCATGGGGTCCAAAAGAGTCGAACACGACTGAGTGATTGAACAACAAAACCAGGAAGCAGTCTCAGAACTCAAGAATAATGACTTCATTTTACATAAAAATTTTCCTTTGATGTGTTATAACTAAAGGTTGTTGAAAAATGCTGTGGAACCCGAAAGGTGAAAGAAATAAAGTTTTTCTTATGCCAAAATACTTGAGAAAGAAGCTGTTAGGCTCCGCACCAGTGGTGAAAGAGATCTGCAGCTTGTTATTTGGATCTATTTTACTTTATTTGATTCTACTGATGAAAACTAGGTTTTCGCAATCTTCTTTTAAAATGTTATAGCAAATATCTTGTACCTGTGTCTCTGTGATGAATGCTAAGTCGTGTTCAAATATATATAGCCCACCACGCTTCTCTGTCCATGGGATTTCTGAGGCAAGAATACTGGAGTGGGTTGCCATTCTTCTCCAGGGGATCTTCCCAATCCAAGCATCGAACCTGTGTCTCCTGTGTTAGGAGGAGGATTCTTCTTTTTTTTTTAATCACTGAGCCACCTTGGAAACCCTTTAAGTACAGATACTGGGTGTGTGTGTGCACGCGTGCACTTAGTTGCTCAGTCGTGTGTGACTCTTTGCAACCCCATAGACTGTATAGTCCATGGAATTCTCGAGGCCAGAATACTAGAGTGGGTAGCCTTTCCCTTCTCCAGGGGATCTTTGCAACCCAGGGATTGAACCCAGGTTCAATCCGCTGCACTGCAGGTGCATGCTTTACCATCTGAGCCACCAGGGAAGCCACCAGATTTTTGACAAAGGCTGAGTCTGCTATGAAATCTGTTTTCTTAAATAATGATGTATCTTGATGCCTGAAGAAGAATAGCTTGAATATTAATTTGGCCATTTGAACTATTGCAGGTTATATTGGCATTTATTATTTAGAGGTTTTCTCCCCCTCTCCCTCAACTTAGAATGTTGGAGGTGAAAACTACCCACGGTCCGCAGCAGATATCCCTCTCTGTCACTAGATGGCAGCCGAATGCAATGACAGAATCAGTGGCTTGCAGCTTCTTCTCTGAGTCTTGGATTGCTTTCCTCCAAGGCTGTTAAAACTCCAGCTTCCTGGCCTCTTCAAAGAATCACAGCACTGACATCCAGGAGCCGGGATTAATTCTCTGTAAACAAACGATTTTGATCAAGACCTTCTCTGCCAGAATGGACAGTTACTGTCAAGTGGTTTACACAGAGGTTAAAGGAGAGAGAAGTTACGAGACTGCAGCAGGGCATGATTGTCGATGATGCCCAGAAAGGGACAGCGCATCGATGAGGTGGAAGCAGAGGCAGCGAGGAGCGGTTCTGCTGGCGGGGTCTGTGGTAGACCATGGCCTGGAACAGACTGGGCTGCTTAGAGGGAGGAGAGGGGTGGAGTGCTACTCCTTTCGGGTTTTTTTTGGGAGGTGTCCCATCTTCCTTTTTTTGTGAAATGATTTTCTGCCAGTGATCTTATTACCATGGAAAGAGATAGTCATACCTGTGGAGGGTATATGATGTTGGATAGTGACATATAGAGATGAGCTCATGAATTTCATGTAAAAAGTGTCTTTCTCTGTATTTATAGAGGTAGAAATTGAGACAAAGGGAACTGAAGTTGCTTAGCAAAATTACTACCAATTAAGCTTTATTTTTTACGTTAGAGACTGACTATTCAATACATCTGGGTTAGGAACCACGTGACTGCAGTTTTCCCTCCTCCTTCTCACTGGACAGCCCATGCTCGGGAGGAGAGGCCGACAGGCCTGTCAGGGTCTGTGCGTTCACAGTGCTGGGACTCAGCGGAGCAGAGAGCACTTTTGAAAGAAGGCACGAGTGACTGAAAGTCTGAAATCAGTTGAGAGGCGCAGAGAGGGGCTGCCTCATTCTTAGGCAGAAGACATGGCTTCCGAAGCAGTGTGATTCCAAGGGCCATAAAATACCACCCTTCCACCCCCTGTAGTGTGATAACAAGCAAGTTCTGGACCCTTAGGGAACCAGGGTGCCTGGAATTCCAACAATGGAGATTCATTGTTTAGGCCAAGCTTTGCTTCCTCCGGAGTTTTATTTTGAAATGCAAACATCCCTATTGAGGCTAACCCTGCCATGTGACAAGGCGAGCTCCTTTGGGCAGCTGAGCCTTGATTGAGGAGTCAGGATGGGGTGGGAGGTGACAGCAAAGAGAGGAGTTAAAAAGTGGGGAGACTTGGGACTGACCCCACACTTGGTTGATTTCCCAGTTTGTTTTCATGGTGAAAATTTGGACCTGCAATATCATCTGACGTGGAGAATCCTGAGAGCTTGACTTCCATCAGTTGAATGTAACTGGGGAGGAGTTGTTTTTCTTCTTTATGATTCTCTTTGCCTCCCCTCATCAGAGGCTCTGGTTAGGGCAGGTGTGGGCACTGCCTGTACAGAGGGCCACTCGGCTTTACCCAGTAGCGTCAGGCGTGAGTTCTGTTCGCCCTGAGGCTGGTTGCTCCAGGAGGTGCTGGCTTCCTCTCCCTCCTGGAGACACACATGATTTCCTTGAAACACAGAGCACACATTTCTCATCTGTTATTAAGGCAGAATCCTGAGCAGAGAACAGTCCTGAGGTTTGTAAGTGCTGCATGAGAGGCACATAAATTCTTCTGATGCCAAGAGTGAATTCCTCTTTCCCTTTTCTCTTTCCCCTCTTTTATTACGTAATTGATCAGCAACATTGATCAGAAAAAATATGCCTTGTTGACCATATTCTTGGTTGAAGATCAAGGGTGTTGATTTTCTGTACATCAGTACCTGCAGCAGGTGCTAACTGGATGGGGTAAACCTGTTCAATGTGCCACCGAGTGGACCCCGGACGGCCGCACCCTTGAATGGTGTCCAGCCTCTTCTTTCCCTCCAGCACGCATTTCTTTTCTCAACCCGGATTTTGTCACTATTGTGAGAAAATTTTCCTTTGAAAGATAACTGTGTCAAGGCTTCTAGGGTTTTAGTTTTGAGTGTTGATGTATTCCCCTTTTTAATGTCGTTCTTTGTGTGTGTTTGGTCTTGGAGGTGGGCCTGTGTTACTTTCACTGTGGTAAGCAGTGCTTGTTATGGTGTGGGGGGAGGTCCAGCATTTGTGGACAGCTGGCTGGGAAGTGCGTGAGGAGGCCCTGGCTCTGGGATCTGGGAATCCCAAGTCAGAGCCCCTGCTGTGGAGTGACTGAGCTGCCCTGTGACCGAGGGGCACTCTAGACGGCAGCCCAGTTGACTCGGAGAGTCTAGTCCAACCTGGCCTTTGCTCTGGTAGCTCTTCTAGGCCCCGATTTTTGTTGAGGTTTCTCAGACACATAACTGAGTAGGCTCCTTTCCCATGACATCTCCCCGCTTTCCTGCTTTTGCCTGATGTTGCATTATAATGGCGCACTGCCTTATGACTCTTGGGGATTGGGCATCTTCACCTGTCCTTGCAACTACTTCAGTTCAGTCCAGTTTAGTCACTCAGTCGTCTCTGACTGTTTGTGACGAATAATGAGTTTTTTGTTTTTTTTTAGTGAGACCAAAAAGTTGGGAATGTCTTCAGATGATTGACTGATCTAACCATCAGCATACACGGAAGTGTTGAGAGAAGGAGTGAGGACGGTTCCTGCTCCCTTGAGATTTTATAAATGGAATCACCAGTCACCTAATGTACATTATGTTGCTGTTCCCCACCCACTGACAGGTGGTGTTCAAGGTTCCCTGGGCTTGAGGGGGGTCCATAAGTGCTGTAGATTGAATCAGTATTGAGAGTGTGTCCTAGGACCTCTTGGGGGCCAGGACCTCGGGTTGCCTGCTGTGGACTGAATTCCCCGCCTCTCGCCCCCATTCCTATGTCAAAGCCCTAATCCCCTGGGGTTAGTGCCCTTATGAGGAAAGACCCCAGAGAGCTGGCTTCCTCTCTTGCCACCACTTGAGGACACACAAGGCTGCTATCTCCACACCAGGAAGAGCGTTCTTACCAGACTTCTAGCCTCCAGAACTGTGAGAAGATTTCTGTTGAACCCCCCAGTCTAAGGTATTCTGTATAGCAGCCCAAGGAGGTTCGGACTACCGTGTCTGCAGAGGAATACGGTGATTTGGCCAGTAGGCTGTTTATTTTGGGGGCTGGGTGAGTTTGGTTAACCACTCTAGGTAGGTGTCCTGGGGACTTCTGTGGGCTCACAGTCACAGTCACAGACACTTTTCTTACTTCTGGTTGGGCATACCAAGTTTCCTCCCCGCTCTGCCCTGTAGGCTGTTACTAGACCCTGGTAAGAAAAAAGATCCAAGGAATTCAACTATTTTCTTGAGATTTCTGTATATCTTGGAAAAAACACAACAACCCAATCAATCAATGACCATTTATCAAAGTGCCTTCCTGTGCTCTTAGCGACACTTTTTTTTGGTTGAAGACATAACGTAATTTTCAGCTCAAGAACCAGCAGGGTAAAACCTGGAATTCCAGATCTCTTATCAGGAGTTGTAACAAGTCTGAGATTGTACCCTGCTTGCAAGTTAACTGGTGAGCCTGCTGCAGCATTATGGTCGCTGGCAGGAGACGCAGGTGTCCTGGCTCCGTGGAAGGACTTTGTTCTCATAGCAGTCGCGTGGCCAGAGAATGAGCATTTTCTTGGACAGGTTCAGTGTGCAGGGCCGGGGACACCTGTACTTGTAGCCGGTTGTGTTATAGGAGAGGAGCCATCAGGGTGCCTGAATTTTACAATGAGCAGTCAGAGAGCAAGTCTGTCTCTGCCTTCCAAGGCTGTTCACGACATGAACATCCTTGAAAAATCCAGAACAAAGGCCGACAGTGCCTCTGCTCACCAGGTGTGCAGAAATGTGAGAGGCCCATGAGGAACTCCTGACGTCTTTCCCCAGGGCTCTGTGTTGACCCCTTGGCGGAGTGGCAGGTGGTGGTGGGTTAAGTCCTTGTTGATGGGCCATTTGAAGCCTAAGACTCGGCAGGGATAGTTGGGTAGACACATGCTGCTGATTTGTGCTGCACCGGGGGTACTTCCTGGGGTATCGAGGTTGCCTGCTGGACATTTTCTTGAAGTTGATTGCACTGACTTGTGGATTCATGTCTCATTTTGAGTTATGGGAGGGGACTGCTAGGAGAGGGAAACACTATGCTCACGAGGTTTCTCCCCTACAGAAAGAAATTTAAGTTAATCTAGTACATGTTTATTGGGCATTTACAGCACACAGGGAAATTGGGGACATAGAGGGGCAGAGGGCATTAATGACATCCTGGGTCCACACCCTCTGGAAGCATTCATCTGACAGGGAGGGGTCGTGGCACTGAGGGAGAGCAAGCCCTGCAAACGTGAGATGGGTAGCTAGGAGACAAGACTTGTGTGCCTACAGCTGGAGTTATATTACTTAATGTTGGATAACAAAGTACCTATGATTAGTGACTTAAAAGAACATTTATGATCTTGGTTTCTGTGGGTCAGGAATTTGGAAGTGGCTTAACTGAGGAGTTCTAGCTCATGGTTTTTCATCTTTGAGTCCAGATGTCAGCCAGGGCTTTGATCATCTGAAGGCTTGACTCGGGTTGGAGGATCTGCTCCCAGGGGAACAGATCCCAGGAGGATCTGCTCACTTGGATGTGGGTGGGGGATCCTGGTTTCTTGCCAAGTGTGCCTTTCTACTCACTGTTTGTGTCTTTTCACAAAATGGCAGCTGACTTCTCCCAGAGTGAATGATCCAAGAGAGCTGCACATCAGAGGCTGAAGTATCCTTTATGACCTGCCCTCCAAAGACATCATCATTTCTGCAATGTTCTGATTGCACAAGCCAGTACTACTCAACACCAGGAAACAGAGATCCCTGGTGACAATTTGGGAGGCTGGCTACCACAGGGCCAGCAGAGGGACTGCCAGCAGAGGGACTGGGACTGGAGAACAGAGCCCTCAATTTCCCTGTCTACTTTTTCTTTTATTTCTTTTAATTTTAAAGATAAAATATGCATAACATATTTCTTTAAGAAAATTAGAGATACCAAGGGAACATTTCATGCAAAGATAGGCACAATAAAGAACAAAAACAGCAAGGACCTAGCAGGAGCAGAAGAGATTAAGAAGAAGTGGCAAGAATACACAGAAGAACTGTACAGAAAAGCTCTTAATGACCCAGATAACCACAATGGTGTGGTCTCTCACCTAGAGCCAGACATCCTGGAGTGTGAAATCAAGTGGGCTAGTGGAGGTGATGGAATTCCAGCTAAGCTATTTCAAATCCTGAAAGATGATGCAGTGAAAGTGCTGCACTCAATATGCCGGCAAATTTGGAAAACTCAGCAGTGGCTGTAGGCCTGCTGGGTTTACATTCCAACCCCAAAGAAAGTTCAGATTACCATACAATTGCACTCATTCCAAATATTAGTAAGATTATGCTCAAAATCCCTCAAGCTAGGTTTCAGCAGTACGTGAACTGAGAATTTCCAAATGTTTAAGCTGGATTTAGAAAAGGCAGAGGAACCAGAGATCTGCTGAATCATAGAAAAAGCAAGGGAATTGCAAAAAACCTCGACTTCTGCTGCTTGGACTGCACTAAAACCTTTGACTGTGTGTATCACAACAAACTGTGGAATATTCTTAAAGAGATGGGAATACCAGACCCACCTAATCTGCCTCCTGAGAAACCTGTGTGCAGTACAAGAAGCAACAGTTAGAACTGGGCATGGAACAATGGGCAGGTTCAGAATTGAAAAAGGAGCACATCAAGGCTGTGTATTGTCACCCTGCTTGCTTACATGCAGAGGACATCATGAGGAATGCTCGGCTGGGTGATTCACAAGCTGGAATCAAGACTGCCGGGAGAAATATCAGTAACCTGATAGGCAGATGACACCACTTTAATGGCAGAAACTGAAAAGGAACTAAAGAGCCTCTTGATGAGGATGAAAAAGAGTGAAAAAGGCAGCTTAAAACTCAACATTCAAAAAGAGAAGATTATGGCATTCCAGTTCCATCACTTCATGGCAAATAAATGGGGAAAAAGTGAAAACTGTCAGATTTCATTTTCTTGGGCTCCACAATCACTGCAGATGGTGACTGCAGCCACAAAATTAAGACACTTGCTCCTTGGAAGAAAAACTATGACAAATCTAGACAGTGTATTAAAAAGCAGAAACATCACTTTGCTGACAAAGGTCCATATAGTCAAAGCTATGGCTTTTCCAGTAGTCGTGTATGGATGTGAGAGTTGGACCATAAAGAAGGCTGAACGCCAAAGAACATGCTTTCGAACTGTGTTGTTGGAGAAGACTCTTGAGAGTCCCTTGGACAACAAGGAGATCAAACCAGTCAATCCTAAAGGAAATCAACCCTGAATGTTCATTGGAAGGACTGATGCTGAAGCTGAAGCTCCAGTACTTTGGCCACCCATGGGAAGAGCCAACTTATTGAAAAAGACCCTGATGCTGGGAAAGATTGAGGGCAATAGAAGAAAGGGGTGACAGAGGATGAGATGGTTGTATACCATCACTGACTCGATGGACATGAGTTTGAGCAAACTCAGGAAGTTAGTGAAGGACAGGGAAGCCTGGCATGCTGCAGTCCATGGTGTTGCAAAGAGTTGTACACGACTTAGCAACTGAACAACAATGCATAACATACATTTTACCATTTGAACCTTTTTCAGTGTTTGGTTCATCCCTGTCTGGGGATTCCCAGGTGGTGCTAGTGGTAAAGAATCCACCTGCCAATGCAGGAGACTCAGGAGACCTGGTTTTGATCCCTGGGTCAAGGAAGATCCCTGGAGAAGGAAATGGCAACCCACTCCAGTATTTTTACCTGGAAAATTCCATGGACAGAGGAGTCTGGTGGGCTACAGTCCATGGGGTTGCAGAGTCAGACACGACTGAACACACACACACCATGCCCCCACCCCCGTCTACTTTTATTCCTGATCAGACTCTTAGCCTCTGCAGGGACTACTTTTGGAACCTCATCCTCAGGTTCCCCAGGTCTGCCTTGGAGGTGTTGCTGGTGCCCGCTTGGAACCCGGATGCCTCTGCTTCGCAGCGCTCTCCTGGCAGGGCACAGGGAAGCAGCAGGTGGCCATGCACTTGGTTTGCTCCTGGACTGGCTCCCATGTGATTACTACGTCTTCTCCATGTCACCTTCAGTGTGGAAGCCTCCTCAGCCCTTCCTCTAAGCTGAGGTTCACCTCTCTGAAAGAGGAGCTTGGGCATTGCTGAACTATGTTGATCTCTGCAAAAGCAAGATGCATTTTCTCCTGAGGTCTGTGGCAGTCAGCTCCCAAATGAAACTTATTTAATAAAGGAATTAGTTCTAATTGAATTCTCAAGATGGTATTATGGATTCATTTGAGGGGGAGTAGAAGGAGCAGTGGGCTCGAAGGTCGAGGCGAAGCTGTTTTCTGAGCATCCATGATGCACACTCTGAAAAACAGTGTTTCCAGAATGGCATTGTCGTTGTCCAGTGTTGTGGCTTCTTACACATTTTCTGTGAGGACTGCGTTCCGTCACAGGTGTAGGCCATGGCTTCTTGTGTCTGTGCTTTCCATTCCTGGAGTAGTGCCCCCCACCCCCAGCTGACGCCTTGGAGCAGTGTCAGATTTCTAATTGTAGGAGGCGCTAGTTGTTTAACGTCTCCTAGCCTGTGCCTTCCTCCTAGGAATCACTTACCTGCTCTTTGCTCTTAGTCCACGTGCATCCAGTGAAGGTGAGTCCACTCTGGGCTCACCCAACCAGTCCCTCTGGCCCTGGTGATTGGTCCCAATGAACATATGATCCAGGCCAGGCCAGTGAAACCAGGGACTCAGTTCTGGCACTTTTGTTGAGCTGATGGACCTGCTGCCTTCAGCTCACGATCACATGTGGCCACCTGTGCATCAGGCAGACCTGAGAGACAGCAGGAAGAGGCCGGGCCTTGTTCCTTCTGTGCTCTGGAGCCAGCTGTGGCCAGATCCAGCCCTCTATATTCCGTCTTGGCTTGAACCAGTTTGGATTGCCATATTTGGTCAACGTGATACACTTATACTTTTTAAAAATCAGGTGGGTCCACTTCTCCTACGTGGAACCTGATGCTTCAGGTACAGGTGCTGTGGAGGGTGGATTTCCTTAGTGTCTTGTGTATATCACATCATTTGAGTGGTCCAAGGGAGTCCTAAACTGGGCCTACTGCTGCTATGCATATATGGGACTTCCTGCCACCAGCCATGGGGAGAGGTCTCAGAATTGCAGACTTAGGCCAGTAGAAACAAGCCTGAGGTTTGTAGTCAGGCTGTCATAGCCTAGCATGTGACCTATCTGTGTCTCACAGTCTCTCTTGGTAAATAGGGAGAGTGGTCCTTGGCGGATTTGTTCTCTCTCTAGTCTTCAGCCTTCATTGCTTTCGTGCATGTCCTTCCCTCCTTTATCCTTCCCATCTTCTGGGATCTTCATCCAGCAGTTCTCTTTTCTTCCATCACTCTGGCTGTACCTGTTGATTCCCTTTTCCTCCTGTGCACAGATGGCAGGACCAAGGCCTCTCCCCAGCCTTGGTTGTGCCATCCTCTAGCTACTAATCTCTTTCCCTTGCCAGTTGTACCACTTCCTCTCATCTGATTCGCTCACGCCCATCTCAGTTTTCTCTGATAAAGGGAACCAGTTTGCCATATTGGAACTGGTGGAACTAGCGTACACAAAACCGTAGCACAGCACAATCAAGACAAGAGTGGCTTTGTGTCTGCCTGTGTATGGGTCTCTGGGGCACTGGACACTTGGAGCCCCTCATGAAACTCTCCAAGCCCTGAGTTCCACGACCTCATTCTCTGATGAGTTTTCTTCTACTTCTCTCCTGC
The DNA here is from genome assembly GCF_963930625.1 of Muntiacus reevesi. Classification (NCBI taxonomy): domain Eukaryota; kingdom Metazoa; phylum Chordata; class Mammalia; order Artiodactyla; family Cervidae; genus Muntiacus; species Muntiacus reevesi. The sequence continues at coordinate 215,057,454 of NC_089250.1, read as the reverse complement.
GTACACTTCTCTACCTCATGGTCTCCTTTTTGTTCCTGTCTCTGTGGGTTTTGCCTTTAAGATGCAGTTCTTCCTCCACTATGGACTCTCTCCCGTGGCACTCTTGGTTTTAGTTACTAGCTCTGTGCACTTGCTCCTGGATATTTACTTTGGTCACAATCTCTCCTGTCACTTACAACTGTTGGGTAGATATCTGCAGTTGGATGTTCTACAGGAAACCTCAATTTCAAAGTGGCCAAAATGGACTTCTGCTTCTGCCCATGACAGAGAAAAAGGACTGGATTTATCACAAACAAAAAAAGAAAATACATGTAGTAACTGCCGTCAGCCATTGAATGAAAAGCAGCACAGGGCAGTGATCTAGGAAAGAAGGAAGACCAGTGAGGCGAGGCTGGAACGCCTGTGCTTCCTGCCAGGAGCAAGTCCAGGGAGAGGGGTCCACACAGAGCCCAGTGGTTTCCCTGAATTGAAAGACTGAGTGGAAGATTCATGGAGGTAAAGCAGGTAAAGTTTACAGGCAGAAGAATACCAGAGAAGAGATGGAGAGAGCATGATAGAGGGCCCTGGAAGTCTGCAGATTCTAGTCAAGTCTTGAGCAGTGTGTCAGTGTGAGGAAGGTACTTGAGGCCACTGGAAGAACCACCAGAAGAAGCAGGTAGAACAATCTTGGAATTGATACAGGCCTGTGTCCCCAGTGGCCAGAGTAGAAAAAGACTCTGGAATATTACTCAGCCGTTAAAAAGAATTCATTTGAATCAGTTCTAATGAGATGGATGAAACTGGAGCCCATTATACAGAGTGAAGTAAGCCAGAAAGATAAAGAACATTACAGTATACTAACACATATATACGGAATTTAGATAGATGGTGGTGATAACCCTATATGCAAAACAGAAAAAGAGACACAGAAGTACAGAACAGACTTTTGAACTCTGGGGGAGAACGTGAGGGTGGGATGTTTTGAAAGAACAGCATGTATATTATCTATGGTGAAACGGACCACCAGCCCAGGTGGGATACATGAGTCAGGTGCTCGGGCCTGGTGCACTGGGAGGACCCTGAGGAGTCGGGTGGGGAGGGAGGTGGGAGGGGGGATCGGGATGGGGAATACGTGTAACTATATGGCTGATTCATGTCAATGTATGACAAAACCCACTGAAATGTTGTAAAGTGATTGGCCTCCAACTAATAAAATAATATTAAAAAAAAAATAAATTAAAAAAAAAAAAAAAAAAAGAAAAAGACTCTGTATCCCACAGCATAGGTGGAATGAACACATTTCTTGAAAGATACAAATTACCAAAGCTTACTCAAAAAAAAAAAGTGGGTAACCTGAAGAGCCTTGTATCTATTAAATAAGTTTACAGTTAAAAACCTCCCCACAAAATAAACCTCTGTCCCTGATGGCTTTAGTGGGGTATTCTATTAATACCAATCATTTAAGGAAGAAATAATACCAATTATGTCCAAACTCTTCTAGAAAATTAAGATGAGGGGACACTTCCCAATTCAGTCTATCTTTAATTTCAAACCCAGAAAAAGACAATACAAGGGGACTGCAGATTATGATTTCTCATGAACATAGATTCAAAAATTCTTAACAAAATTTTAGCAAATTGGATCCTTTATATTTAGCAAAATATAAAGAATACATCATGACCAAGTTGGAGCTTATCTAAGGATTGCAAAGCAATTTAACATTTGAAAATAAATCAATGTGACTGTCCTTTAGTAGACTAAAAATGAAAGTCACATAATCATCTCAATAGATATAAAAATAATTTGATAAAATGAAACATCCATACATGATAAAAAATCTTCAGTCATAGATGTCATTTTCTCAACCTGATAATGGGTTTCTATGAAAATGCTTCTGCTAACATACTTCATGATGAAAGACAAAGTGCTTTCCCTGTAAGATCATTAACAAGGCAAGGAGATCTATTCTTCTTATTTCTACCCACTTTTACTCATTTTTATTCACTTCTAGCAGGTACATTGTATTTCTATATACTAGCAATAATCATAATTTAAAATAGTATGATTGGCATTAGCATTAAAATTTTGAAACATCTAGAGATAAGTTTGGGGGAAAAAAGCACAAATCCGTAAACCGAAACCTACAAAACACTGCTGAGAGAAATTAAGAGACCCACATAAATGAGGAGAGAAATATGTTCATGGATCAGAAGACTCAGTATGGTTAAATTTTTTTTTAAGGTTGATTGATTTATTTTTGGCTGTGCTGGGTCTTGCTGCTGCCTGCGGCCTCTCTCCAGTTGCAGTGAGTAGGGGCTGCTCTCTAGTGGTGAACGTGGACTTCTCATTGCGGTGGCTTCTCTGCAGAGCCCTAGGCACACGGACTTCAGCAGTTGCCTTGTATGGGCTCAGGAGTTGTGGCTCAAGGGCTGTAGAGGGCTGGCCCAGTAGTTGTGGCCTGTTAGTTATATGTGGGATCTACCTGGAGCAGTGATCAAACCCATGTCCCCTGCCTTGGCAGACAGATTCTTAGGTACTGGACCACCAGGGAAGCCCTCGTTAAGATGCTGATTCTCAGGTGGCTCTGTGGCGCAATGGATAGCGCATTGGACTTCTAAATATTTCACGCAAACGGAGACCAAAAGAAAGCAGGAGTCGCAATACTCATATCAGATAAAATAGACTTCCAAATAAAGGATGTAAAAAGAGACAAAGAAGGACACTACATAATGATCAAAGGATCAATCCAAGAAGAAGATATAACAATTATAAATATATATGCACCCAACATAGGAGCACCACAATATGTACGGCAAACACTAACGAGTATGAAAGAGGAAATTAATAGTAACACAATAATAGTGGGAGACTTTAATACCCCACTCACAACCATGGATAGATCAACTAAACAGAAAATCAACAAGGAAACACAAACCTTAAATGATACAATGGACCAGCTAGACCTAATTGATATCTATAGGACATTTCACCCCAAAACAATCAACTTCACCTTTTTCTCAAGTGCACACGGAACCTTCTCCAGAATAGATCACATCCTGGGCCATAAATCTGGTCTTGGAAAATTCAAAAAAATTGAAATCATTCCAGTCATCTTTTCTGACCACAGTGCAGTAAGATTAGATCTCAATTACAGGAAAAAAATTGTTAAAAATTCTAACATATGGAGGCTAAATAACACGCTTCTGAATAACCAACAAATCATAGAAGAAAACAAAAAAGAAATCAAAGTATGTATAGAAATAAATGAAAATGAAAACACAACAACCCAAAACCTATGGGACACTGTAAAAGCAGTGCTAAGGGGAAGGTTCATAGCATTACAGGCACACATCAAGAAACAAGAAAAAAGCCAAATAAATAACCTAACTCTACACCTAAAGCAATTAGAGAAGGAAGAAATGAAGAACCCCAGGGTTAGCAGAAGGAAAGAAATCTTAAAAATTAGGGCAGAAATAAATACGAAAGAAACTAAAGAGACCATAGCAAAAATCAACAAAGCTAAAAGCTGGTTTTTTGAAAAAATAAACAAAATTGACAAACCATTAGCAAGACTCATTAAGAAACAAAGAGAGAAGAACCAAATTAACAAAATAAGAAATGAAAAGGGTGAGATCACAACAGACAACACTGAAATACAAAGGATCATAAGAGACTACTACCAGCAGCTCTATGCCAATAAAATGGACAACTTGGATGAAATGGACAAATTCTTAGAAAAGTATAACTTTCCAAAACTGAACCAGGAAGAAATAGAAGATCTTAACAGAACCATCACAAGCAAGGAAATCGAAACTGTAATCAAAAATCTTCCAGGAAACAAAAGCCCAGGATCAGACGGCTTCACAGCTGAATTCTACCAAAAATTTAGAGAAGAGCTAACACCTATCTTACTCAAACTCTTCCAGAAAATTGCAGAAGAAGGTAAACTTCCAAACTCATTCTATGAGGCCACCATCACCCTAATTCCAAAACCAGACAAAGATGCCACAAAAAAAGAAAACTACAGGCCAATATCACTGATGAACATAGATGCAAAAATCCTTAACAAAATTCTAGCAAACAGAATCCAACAACATATTAAAAAAATCATACACCATGACCAAGTGGGCTTTATCCCAGGAATGCAAGGATTCTTTAATATCCGCAAATCAATCAACGTAATACACCACATTAACAAATTGAAAGATAAAAACCATATGATTATCTCAATAGATGCAGAGAAAGCCTTTGACAAAATTCAACACTCATTTATGATTAAAACTCTCCAGAAAGCAGGAATAGAAGGAACATACCTCAACATAATAAAAGCTATATATGACAAACCCACAGCAAGCATCACCCTCAATGGTGAAAAATTGAAAGCATTTCCTCTGAAATCAGGAACAAGACAAGGATGCCCACTCTCACCACTACTATTCAACATAGTGTTGGAAGTTTTGGCCACAGCAATCAGAGCAGAAAAAGACATAAAAGGAATCCAGATAGGAAAAGAAGAAGTGAAACTCTCGCTGTTTGCAGATGACATGATCCTCTACATAGAAAACCCTAAAGACTCTTCCAGAAAATTACTAGAGCTAATCAGTGAATATAGTAAAGTTGCAGGATATAAAATTAACACACAGAAATCCCTTGCATTCCTATACACTAACAATGAAAAAACAGAAAGAGAAATTAAGGAAACAATACCATTCACCATTGCAACAAAAAGAATAAAATACTTAGGAGTATATCTACCTAAAGAAACAAAAGACCTATACATAAAAAACTATAAAACACTGATGAAAGAAATCAAAGAGGACACAAACAGATGGAGAAACATACCGTGTTCATGGATTGGAAGAATCAATATTGTCAAAATGGCTATTCTACCCAAAGCAATCTATAGATTCAATGCAATCCCTATCAAGCTACCAACGGTATTTTTCACAGAACTAGAACAAATAATTTCACAATTTGTATGGAAATACAAAAAACCTCGAATAGCCAAAGTAATCTTGAGAAAGAAGAAAGGAACTGGAGGAATCAACCTGCCTGACTTCAGACTCTACTACAAAGCCACAGTCATCAAGACAGTATGGTACTGGCACAAAGACAGAAATATAGATCAATGGAACAGAATAGAAAGCCCAGAGATAAATCCACGAACCTATGGACACCTCATCTTTGACAAAGGAGGCAAGGATATACAATGGAAAAAAGACAATCTCTTTAACAAGTGGTGCTGGGAAAACTGGTCAACCACTTGTAAAAGAATGAAACTAGAACACTTTCTAACACCATACACAAAAATAAACTCAAAATGGATTAAAGATCTAAATGTAAGACCAGAAACTATAAAACTCCTAGAGGAGAACATAGGCAAAACACTCTCCGACATAAATCACAGCAAGATCTTCTATGACCCACCTCCCAGAATATTGGAAATAAAAGCAAAAATAAACAAATGGGACCTAATGAAAATTAAAAGCTTTTGCACAACAAAGGAAACTATAAGTAAGGTGAAAAGACAGCCCTCAGATTGGGAGAAAATAATAACAAATGAGGAAACAGACAAAGGATTAATCTCAAAAATATACAAGCAACTCCTGAAGCTCAATTCCAGAAAAATAAACGACCCAATCAAAAAATGGGCCAAAGAACTAAACAGACATTTCTCCAAAGAAGACATACAGATGGCTAACAAACACATGAAAAGATGCTCAACATCACTCATCATCAGAGAAATGCAAATCAAAACCACAATGAGGTACCATTACACGCCAGTCAGGATGGCTGCTATCCAAAAGTCTACAAGCAATAAATGCTGGAGAGGGTGTGGAGAAAAGGGAACCCTCTTACACTGTTGGTGGGAATGCAAACTAGTACAGCCACTATGGAAAACAGTGTGGAGATTTCTTAAAAAACTGGAAATAGAACTGCCATATGACCCAGCAATACCACTTCTAGGCATACACACTGAGGAATCCAGATCTGAAAGAGACACGTGCACCCCAATGTTCATCGCAGCACTGTTTATAATAGCCAGGACATGGAAGCAACCCAGATGCCCATCAACAGATGAATGGATAAGGAAGCTGTGGTACATATACACCATGGAATATTACTCAGCCGTTAAAAAGAATTCATTTGAATCAGTTCTAATGAGATGGATGAAACTGGAGCCCATTATACAGAGTGAAGTAAGCCAGAAAGATAAAGAACATTACAGTATACTAACACATATATACGGAATTTAGATAGATGGTGGCGATAACCCTATATGCAAAACAGAAAAAGAGACACAGAAGTACAGAACAGACTTTTGAACTCTGGGGGAGAACGTGAGGGTGGGATGTTTTGAAAGAACAGCATGTATACTATCTATGGTGAAACGGACCACCAGCCCAGGTGGGATGCATGAGTCAGGTGCTCTTGCCTGGTGCACTGGGAGGACCCTGAGGAGTCGGGTGGGGAGGGAGGTGGGAGGGGGGATCGGGATGGGGAATACGTGTAACTATATGGCTGATTCATGTCAATGTATGACAAAACCCACTGAAATGTTGTAAAGTGATTGGCCTCCAACTAATAAAATAATATTTAAAAAAAAAAAAAAAAAAAAAGATGCTGATTCTCTTTAACTTGATCCTATAGATTCAGCATAGTCAAAAATTCAGTCAAGATTCCAGAAACTTTTTTTTTAAGAAACTGACATGCTAGTTTTAGAATTTGTATGGAATTACAGAAGTCCTAAAATACCTAGAACACATTTTAAAAGAATGGACATATTTGGAGGACTTGCAGAGACTGGAAGGGGAGCAGATCCCTGACTGACTGTGCCCGGGGTTTTATGACCAGGCTGGACTTGGCAAACCTTCCAGCCACATCTCATGGTCAGGGTGGCGACACTTCATGTTACAGAGCCAGTGTTGGCACATTAATCCCCCAGGGTCACTTTCATCAACTGCATGCACCTATCTCTGAGCATTTGTCTGCTTTCTGCTTACAGATAGAACCCGCAACCTTTTGTGGGCTGCTCTTGGGTACCAGAGCCTCTCCCCGTGAATGTAGAGAATATTGTGTAAACATGACTGACTGCTATGGGAGAGGAAAGGACCAGTATCTTTGCCTTGAGGCAGGTCAGACTCCAAGATGTAATTTATACTTTCCATGGATCAGGCTTGGGACTTTCACCTGCAACCGCATCAGTCACATTCTGTTTGCCTTCTCCCCCCTCAACCCTGCTTCCTTCCACCCCGTTGCTAGCATCTTCAGCAGCATATTTTTAACAAATCAATTGCTCCCAAGAGAAGCAAGAACTAGTGAACACTTACTCAATCTCACAGCACCTTAATTATCCAGCTTTTTCTTTTGGACACTCAGGGGGCGGTTTCTCTTTGTGAAGAAACCTCCTCAGCTTGTCTCCATCCCTGAATGGCTCTGGTGACATGACTCTTCCCTCACTGGACTGGCTCTCCTGCAGACAGGAATTAAGCTACATTCATCTCTGCACCAGGTACACAGTGGACACTCTGTTCTTAAACTTTGCATCCCTTCATGAGGTTCTACTGCAAGGGTAGCATGAGGCACGACCCAAGGGATCTTTCTTCTCTGTCATCTCCCTGATGGAGGGCACTGAACTGTCCAATAAGACAGCGGGAAAGAGGTGCTGGCCTCTCGCTGCTGTCCTTAGGACAGTGTCCCCAAGGCTGGGCTTCGCATGAACAGTTAGATCATGCCCACATCCCCAGGCATTGCAGTTCCCGAATTACACTCTGTTGCTTTGCAGTTAAGCAATAATGCAATTAGAACTAATGCAGGAGAGATGATGATCTGTGGGGCCCGTTCATAAAAATGCTTCATCTAAATGTTGAGCTCAGTGCTTGGAAAGAATAAACAGACATATTTCTCTTTCTCCTTTTTTTTTTTCTTTTTACATAAAAAGGAATTTGTCTCAAAACAGTTGTGGGTTTTATGAGTCGTCACTTCTGTTCAGCCCGTGGCTCTCTACTGAGGTGTGTTGCGGTCGCTCGCGTATGGCGCCCACTTTGCTTGTCCCCACTGTGCAGTGGGGCTGCTTGTGCAGGCAGAGCCTGCCTCTCGCCACTTGTGCAATCCCTTCATTGTTTCGCTGCGCAGGGCCCGGGGACCTGGTGGCAGTTCCCTTGTACTTGCCACCTTCGTCCCTCTCCTGAGGCCAGTGAGGGGGTGCTGAGTCAGTGTAGAGGAGGGGCTGTCAAAGCATTGTGTCATCCCTGCAGCACAAGGCTTCCATGGCAGTGGCCCCAGGGTGGGATTCCCTGGCATGTCTTTGTCCAGATGGAGAAAGTCAGCCCTGGAGACTCCAGACTGATGTGGCTCCCTGGCTCCCCAGGCTGGTCTGATGAGCACAGTGCCGGCAGCCCAACGAGCGCTTCGCAAGCAGCATGTCCTACACTGTGAGACAGTGACCTGCCTTTATTATCGGTTGTGATAGTCTTCCCTATTTGAAATGGATTTTTCCCCTGATGTTATTGCTTACTAAAGTTAGTTACCCACATTGTTTTGTATTCAGTTGAGTCATGTGAAATTGCTAATATTTGACTGTTCTGAACTATAAAAATGGCAAATTTGCTGTTATTTTATCATTTGATCAATAAGAACAGCAATTTTGGATAATTCAATCTAGCAATTTTACTAATGCTTGGGAAACTAAACATCTGGGACCCTGTGATATAGTTGGAAAGAATTTCATGCCAAGATTGGGTGGGTTTAGGGTTGAATTTGGGTTTCCCTGTTAGCTCAGTTGGTAAAGAATGCTCCTGCAATGCAGGAGACTTGAGTTCGATCCCTATGTTGGGAAGATCCCCTGGAGAAGGGAAAGGCTACCCACTCCAGTATTCTGGCCTAGGGAATTCCAAGGACTGTATAGTCCATAGGGTTGCAGAGTCAGAACAGGCTGAACGACTTTCACGTTCACTTTCAGAGTTGAATTTGGTTTTTACTTCTTCCACCAACCCTGATAACTCCCTTGTGTGGATGAGTCTCTGGAGTGGAACTCACAATTCATGTCCTTCCCGTTTCACAGGTCACATGCCTTTTAAATGGTAAAGTACCTTGTGCATGTGGGCTAATAACCTGCAGCTGGGAAGATTCTTATGCATTATGATCAAACTCTTGGCTTGGACTTTCTGGGAGCAAAGTGTGCCTTCTTTAAACTCCAATTTTTATCTGTTTGGGATGAAGACGCTTGGGGCCCAGCTCTGGGGACTGGTCACGGTTGTCTTCAAGAGGCTAAATCCTGTATCTGATAGGATGGCATCTTATTCAAAAGTCAGAAGAGTTGAGTTAAAAGTGCAAAAATCAATCAGTTGCATTGTCTCCAGAAGGTTATGCAAACAATTTGGATCTTTTTAAAAAAAGAAATTGATTTTAAAAATAAAAACCTCAATCAATTAAGTTTCCCTTCTCAGGGTGGCTTAGAGACCATGTTATTTATAAAATGCTTTGAAATTCTCAGTGAGAATAATATTAAAGAGGAAAAAAGTATCACTCTTTGAGAATTTCTAACTTTTAAACCTCATAAAGTGACTTTACTCAACATTCTATCTATGAAAAATCTCTACTAACTATATTCTTGTAAAGGGCCTGATACAGTGGTAAGTGATATTCCTGTTACAGACTTGGAGGAATTTAAGCATTCTCATATGACTTTAAGACCTCCAAGACAGTGCAATTCAGTCTAGTCAGCCTTTGGAAATTGTGGACGTTGTTGGTTCCCTGCCTATATTCTGTTACCTGTCTCACTTTTGTGTCTGTGAGCCCTGCTTCCGATAGACAGCACCTTCATCTCTTTCTCAGAGGACTCCTTTGTCACTGGACACCATAAGCCAAGGGCTTCCCAGGTGGCTCAGTGGTAAAGAATCTGCCTGCCAAAGCAGACGATGCGGGTTTGATCCCTGGGTTAGGAAGGTTCCCCTGGAGAAGGGAATGGCAACCCACTCTAGTATTCTTGCCTGGAGAATCCCAAGAACAGAGGAGCTGGGTGGGCTGTAGTCCATTGGGCTGCAAACAGTCAGACATGGCTGAGTAACTGAGCGTGCGCTCACCCAGACACCGTAAGCCGGAAGAGCCAGGGAGTTGGCAGTTCCAGGTGAGTTCTCAAGAGTGACAGGACTTGCCATCTAAAAGCCACAGCTCCCTCATTCCTTGGTGGGGTAACTCTCAGGTGTGTTTCACTGTCTTGCAGAGTTCCACATCCCCATCATGGTAACTAGGCTGATACATACCCTTTACTGGCTGCCTGCCTTCCCTGTTTCACTTTCCCTGTCCACTAGAGATATTTCATGATCTTCCAAACATCTTCATCCCAGTAGCTGCATCTGGAGTGACTAAAACTAAGACATTGAGTAATATGGGGATGGTGTCTTTGTGGGCCCACCATTTAGCCAGAAATACAGGATTATCCATGACAGGCTACTCCTCGGGCATGTTGGATAGCAGCTTATGTAATACTGTGTATAATAATTGCAATTATAAGAACGTACACGTTGTCCCCAGAGATCTAGTTGCTGTAGCCAAATTGTAATGTGCTTGCCTTCTGGAGCAGTCCCTCAGCTTTGCTTTCAGGAGTGTTGTTCTCCCACCCTCAGCCTCAGCTCCAGTAAGAGGCTTGTGACTCATGTTGGCCAATGAAAGTGCCACATCTCCCTGGCTACTGTGATTGGCTCCTGGTTTGGTGCATAACCCAACCCAGACCAGTGAGAGGTCTTTTCCTGAAGTTTTAAGGAGAGAGGTAGTCTCTTTGCACAGGTTGCTAAACTAGTGGGGTACAGGCTGGAGAGGGGCCTGCCTCGGACACCTGTGAGCCCCAAGGAGACAGCACTGGGAGCTGGAGCAGAACAGGGCCTGGTAGTGGTCTTGTCTGTGCTTCTCATCCCATGAGTACTCTCCCAGAGCTGTTTTTCTGTCACTTGGGATTGAACCAGTCCTGACCAAGAGGGTTTCTCTGGGGGAGTACAGGGTTCTCTTCTCAGAAATTGCTTCCTTAATGGAGGTCTAGGTGACTCCTGGGTGTGGTTACTAACAAGAAAACTTCCGGCTCTGGTGCCAGGCCTACAAAAGACTGAAGTCTGTGAAGACTTCAGGCTTGTTCTGGGTCCTGATGCTGGGTGTTTTGGATGTGTTGGGAAACTTGCCATTGGTGGCTTTTTCTCGAATAGAGGTATGTAGTGTTTGGATGAAAGGGTTGGGTACAGAGACAGTGTGAGATGCTGAGTAGTAAGCGCTGAGGCCGCACTGTTCCTGCAGCCCCATCCGTGGAGCCTGGCGCCCGCTGGGCCTCCCCAGCCCCCGGGGGCCTCACAAGCTCCGTCACAGTCAACTGGTCGCCTCTCCACTGAGACTGTGTTGCCGCCCTAAATGGGCACCCTCCACAGCCAATGGTGGTTTGACCATCTCCCAACTGGCTGTTAAGAGGGGAAGAGCTGTGAGGGGCGCGTGAACACAGCTGAGAAGAGCAGTTGAAGTGGGAGCAGCTTGGACTGGTCATCACTGAGGCTACAGACGGGGCAGGGTGGGACTGGCGTGGATGGGGACGAGGGGGCTGAGAGCCACCCCAGGGACTGGGAGACAGGACCGCTGAGGCCGCTGGTGTGACTGCACCACAAGTGCTACGTTGCCAAAATGTAAAACCGCTACTTCTAATTGATCAGGGATACTCCCATCATGGTCCTTGACAGACGATGGTGTAAGCTCTAGGCTGGGGTCAGGGTCTGAGCTGATCTGCTTTGATCACTACTTGGTAAAAGTCATTACTTGACTGTAAGTTTAATGATTTGGTTTGTAGGCTGAGTTAAATGTCCCTGTGTAAAAAAAAACACCCATCAAAATGTCATTGACAGCTCATTCCTATCATATTTCGACAGCAAGAAGTCATCTTCCTTTCTGTCTTTGCTGCTTAGCAAAGAGGTTTCTGTTGTTGGGGGTGGGGAGGGTGGGTCCTTACTCAGTGAGACTGAAGAGGGATGAGTATGTCCTCTTTGGCTATGAACAGTATGGACTGTACACTCACATCAGCCCCACCTGTACCCCAGACCTGCATTTTATCAGGAATCTCCAGTGGCTCATGGCACAGATATAATGGATTCATTGTAATATCTTACCAGATCACAGTGATAACCTGTTCCCTCGCCAGGAGAATGGAGTGGGGCTTGCAGTCCTGTTGGATGCTTTGACCCCGGCTCCACGTCATGTTTGTTTGAATTAAGGCTGGTTATCTGACCTAAGACTGGCCAATCAGAGCCCTTCTCTTGGGAATTTGGAACAGGACTCACGTGTGTGTGTGTGTGTGTACTGGGGTGGGTGTACACCTTCTTCTTGGGCAACTGATGTATAACAGGTCTACTTGGGAATGGATCACAGCTCACCAGCTGCAGGGCCCTGAGCAAAGGGGGCCAGTCGGCAGACAGAAGACAGAAGCAGATGTGTTTGACAGCGCGTCGCTTGCCTGTACGCTGCGAAGCAGGCAGAATGCCTTCCAGAATGGTCTGCCTGAGGATCATGAAGCGGGGGCATTCGCCCATGGGATCCTCCAAGGCACTGTCCATCCTCAGTGTGCTTCTGCTGTGTCTGTTCTTGATGGAACAGGCTCCACCGCTTAGAGGAAACCCTGGTAAAAAAGCAGAGAACACAGGCTCCACCTTGAGGAGGGGCCTCAGTCCTTGTCTGGAAGCATCCACCATAGCACTGTGAAGTCAGAGAGGGCTGAAAGACCTGTGTGGCCCAGAAAGTACCTCCACGGTCAGGACACACCGACAGTCACATCTGCACCCTCACAACTCCATGCCTAAATAACTCAGGAGCAGGAACTCCTGTCCGACTCTGCGACCCCATGGACTGCAGCATGCCAGGCTTCCCTGTCCATCACCATCTCCTGGAGCTTGCTCAAGTTCATGTCCATCGAGTCGGGATGATGCCATCCAGCCATCTCATCCTGTCACCCCCTTCTCCTCCTGCCCTCAGTCCTTCCCAGCATCAGGGTCTTTTCCATTGGGTCGGCTCTTCGCATCAGGTGACCAAAGTATTGGAGCTTTAGCATCACAGCATCAGTCCTTCCAATGATTATGGAAGGTTGATTTCCTTAAGGCTTGACTGGTTTGATCTCCTTGCAGTCCAAGTGACTCTCAAGAGTCTTCTCCAACACCATGGTTCAAAAGCATCAATTCTTTGGTGCTCATCTTCTTTATGGTCCAAGTCTTACATCCATACACGACTACTGGAAAAACCATAGCTTTAACTATACAGACCTTTGTTAGTGAAGTGATGTCTCTGCTTTGCAATATGCTGTGTAGGTTTGTCATAGTTTTTCTTCCAAGGATCAAGCATCTTTTAATTTCATGGCTGCAGTCACCATCCACAGTGATTTTGGAGCCCAAGAAAATAAAATCTGTCACTGTTTCCACTTTTCCCTCATCTATTTGCCATAAAGTGATGGGACCAGATGCCATCATCTTAGTTTTTTGAATGTTGAGTTTTAAGCCAGCTCTTTCACCCTCATCAAGCTCTTTAGTGCTTCTTCACTTTCTGCTTTTAGAGTGGTATCATCTGCATATCTGAGGTTGTTGATATTTCTCCTGGCAATCTTGATTCCAACTTGTGCTTCATCCAGCCCAGCATTTCACATGATGTCCTCTGCATATAAGTTAAATAAGCAGGGTGACAATATACAGCCTTGTTGTACTCCTTTCCCAATTTTGAACCAGTCCATTGTTCCATGTCCAGTTGTAACTGAACGGAACATAGTAGATGCCCCAAATTGGCATGGCTGAAATTATCACTTCAAGTGGCATTTACAAATAATCTTCCAGTGAAATTTCCCTTTTAATCTTTACCAACAGTATAAATGGGGAAATTGAGAACTTATTTATAGTAATAATCAAGGACAGAAATCTCTGAACTTTCTCCCTGGTTTTATGGACTTCTATGATTTCTATTTTAGAGAAAATGCACACGATAGTATGCCAAGCACCATGCAGCTCTTTAATAAATAAAAACCAATTGCTGAAATATTTCCTGCCTGATAAATTATTTTCTTAGTTCCTGTCTCATGAAATTTAGGAGAGAAATGGCAAATTTCTCATTTATTTGACTGATTTTAGTTTTCTACAGTCAACAAATGCATCCTCTGGACTTGGATCTGCCTATTCATTTGCAAAACCTCCACGTGCCTCGTGTTTCTGTTGTCCCAGGTGAGTCTCTGTGGCCCGCTCTGGCAAGGCTAAGAGAAGAGCTGAAGTTTCTTCAGTCTTATTTGACTGGAGTTTTCCTTGTTATTTTTGATTTGTGATGTGGTTGACTTCCCCCACGCCTGTCTCTGTCATGACAGGCGCCCTCTGATTCACACAGTGCAGCGGTCTCTCCCTGTGGCTGACCAGCTCTGTGCTGGCTGCCTGTTACAGCCCGTCAAGAGCTGGCTCTGCATTCCCGAGTGGGCTCCGAGACTCCCACAGCACTGCCTTTTGCTCAGACAGCCTGAGACTCGCTGGTTCTTGTTTCCGTGTCTCAGCACACCTTGACGAGATGTAATAAGGCCTCTGCTTCTGTGACAGCTATTCATGAAAAAGCACTGAAAAGTGAAAGCGTTAGTCGCTTAGTCCTGTCTAACTCTTTGTGACCCCACAGACTGTAGCCCACCAGGCTCCTCTGTCCATGGGATTTCCCAGGCACGAATAAGGGAATGGGTTGCCGTTTCCTTCTCCAGGAGATCTTCCCAACCCAGGGACTGAACTCAAGTCTCCTGCGTTGGCAGTTGATGACTTTACCACTGAGCCAGCAGGGAAGCCCCACTGGGAAGTTCCGTGTTTATAATTGAATCTTCCTTTGTGTATGTGTGTTTGTATGAGTGAAATGGTCTTTTCTTTAATTAAAAATATTTTGTAAGTGTTCAACACAGAAAAATTGAACCTCACAGCCAGGCGTAAACACCATACTACCCACCACTGGAGACACAAACTTTTAGCACCTTGATGTATAAGCTTCGAAAACTTAACTTCTACTTGTATGCTTCACTTTCTCTGTATAATGAAGTTGGAATTCAAGTCCTATTTTAAACGTGCAACAGGAGCCTGCTACTTAAAGGGATTCTAAAGTGATTCCTTTTGGGATGTGACTAATTCCCCTGGGATTTATTTGTGCTACTGGATCAGGCAAAATTTGGAAATCATAAACTGTTTATGGTTGGGAGTCTGGGTGTCTGACAAGTTTTTGAAAATTTCTGTCTTTATCTCTGCCTCCACATCCATCCATCCTTCCATCATTCATTTGCTTATTTTTCCTAACTGAGTGTTGAGAGATTAACGTAAAGAGACAGGCAGGGAAGCCAGGGCTGACTTGATGGAGTGCCCTCTGCAGGGAGCCTCACGCGCTCGGTGCCACATATTTATGGCGTGCCCCAAGGACTGGATTACATGGCAAAAGATTAACATCCCTGCGTACAAATTAAAAATGTTCTATTATTTGCAGCATGGAGCGGACTAGCTGAAGATGAGCATCTTCTCTTTGAACAATGTAATTGAATGTCTCTCAGCCTGAACCCTTTGTTGTATTGATTTGAATTAATAATTTGTACATTTGTAATCTCCTGGCTTCCCCAGTCCAGAACTGCCCCACACATCACAACACTGTGACTGCCTCCTCCCCAGCCATCACCTCTAGTCTGGAAGCCTTGATGGTTCTACGGACAATTAATCAGTCAAATGGAATCAGTTTTTTCTGATAAAGGAGAGCCGTCCATGTAAAACTGACATTCCATTTTATGGGAATTAACATTCTGAAAAGTGACTGTGATCTGCCTTAGTTTAAAGCACCATTTCCTTAGGGCCAGTTTGGAGAAGCTATGGGACATGGTGGTGGTGGGATCGTATTTTTACCATGAACTGCTTGGGGCTGGGTCAGTGGAGGGAGCCAGAATAATAATACCAAGCCTTTTGGTGTTTAAGGGGCAGGAATCTGTTTGCTGCTGCAAAGCGTATTAGTCAGCTATGTGAAGTATGTTGGTAGATTTTGTTGTAGACACACAGCAGACCTTTCAAAGCAAAATGGAAAATTTTGTATACTATAATTTACTTAAAAAAAAAGGGACAGAAAAAATAGCATTTGCGAGGAAAGGAAACTCAGGGTATCTGCAATCCAATGTAACTTCTTTCATGTGTACTTAAATAAAAAACTGGATACATGTTATTTGAAAACATAAGTTACTTGCTTTGGGAATGGGTTTCTGGTGAACCCTGAATCTTGTCTTGCTTCAGTCTCTTTGAGGAGCATTCTAGATGGCTGCCTTCTGGCCCTGTAAGGGACCACAGCTGTCAGAGGCTGCAGAGGGGAGAGGAGGGTTGGAGACCGAGGACCTCCTGGGTGCACGCTCATTTGCCTGCAGGTGCTCGCAGACTGTATCTGTATGCCGCAGGCTGGGTGAGGTGACAGGGAGTGGTAGACCTTGTAGGGAAGTGGGGAGACTGTTCTCTTGTGGGAGACAGCCAGTGCCTGGCACCCACATTCACCGTGTGGGAATTTGGGCCACATACTACAATTTTTTCCAGGGGAAGCCAGAAATGTGAGTTTTACACGAGAGTTCCCAATGTTGTGAAGTAATAGGCCAAACAGACATCCTTGTGTGGCCCACAAACTGCCACTTTGTGACCTCTGGGTGGGAGACTGAATGAGACATGCATTGTCTTGGGGCTGTGGAAAGAGAATGTTATTTTGCTTTTGGTTTTAATATAAATTCCTGATAGTTCGCAGTTTTTTTTGCTTCTTTTGTTTTTAATTTCATCTGCACAAAATTGATTAATCATTGTCCTTATTTATGATAGGCTCTCATCATTGGTTTATGTATGGCTTCATTCATTCATTTATTGAAAATAATACCAACCCCACCACTCAATTCGAAAACTGATTGTGGTAATTACCTACATCCACCTGTGGGCTCCTTTCTCCCCTACCCCCCTTTCCTGGCTCCTTCCACCAAGTAATCCATATTTATCACTCCCTTACTTTCCTTTTTAGATAATTTTATCTCATCTTGTGTGTTTTTAAGAGTCCATCCATCCATCCATCCATCTATTGGTTTTAGTTGGATTTTAACTTTATAAAAAGAGTTATAGCGATACTATTTGTAGTTTTGGGGAACTTACTTTTTTCAGCTAACAGATGCTGAGATGTAGTTCATTCACTTTGGCTCGTGTGTAATATGCTATCAGCATGTTCCACAGCAGATTCAGTCGTTGTCCTGTCTGTGGCGACTTGCCTGTTTCCAGGTTATGTGAATGGTGCTGCCGTGTACTTTTGTTTATAAGCTCGAGCTTTTGCCACTTAGAAGTGGAACTCCTGGGTCAAAAGGTATGTATGTGAATGTTCGATTTTAAGAATTAGTGCCAAAGTGTTTTCCAGTGACATTAGGCCAATTTATCCTCCTGCAATTAGGTGGCTCAGTGGTACAAGAATCTGCCTACAATGCAGGAGATATAGGTTCAATCCCTAGGTCGGCAAGATCCCCTGGAGAAAGAAATGACCATCCACTCCAGTACTCTTGCCTGGGAAATCCCATAGACAGAAGAGCCTGGCGGGCTACAGTCTGTGGGGTCGCTAAGAGCTGGACACGGCTGACACAGCTGAGCATGCACACATGCAGTTGAGTGGGTATAATCGTGGCTTTGATTTACAGTACTCATCACTTTGAGGCTGAATACTAGACGACAGAGGATGAAATGGCTGGATGGCATCACTGACTCGATGGACATGAGTTTGAGTAAACTCTGGGAGTTGGTGATGGACAGGGAGGCCTGGCGTGCTGCGATTCATGGGGTCACAATGAGTCGGACACAACTGAGTGACTGAACTGAACTGACCTTTTATATATTTTCTGGACATATTTTCTCTTCCATGATATGGTGGTTCATGTCTCTTGTCTAATTTCCCATTGTATTATTTGTGGTTTTCCTACTGATTTCTAGGAGTTGTTTATACATACTTGATTCTAATCCTTTGTTAGTTGTCTTTTATGAATTCTTTCCACTTTCTTTATGGTGGTTTTTGATAAATGCTCTTAATTATAATGAAGTCAAAATTATCCATCTTTTCTTTTATAGTGACCACTTTTGGTGTCTTATTTAAGAAATCCTCCCTGATTCCAAAATCTAAAAGATATCTATATTTGCTAAGAGTACTACTTATCACTTATTACCACTTACTTATCACTTACTATAATCACTTATTATATATTAAAAATTATTACTTATCAGTTCTCCCTTAAAAAAATCAGATGCAGGGAGAAAATCTGATTTCTGTTGTATTTTTATTAGTTGCTGGCAGATTAGACTTCATGTGAAATCATGTTTTCTGACTTGAAATGTATTTTTAGTGCTCCATGGGTCTTTGTCATTTAAAAGAGGTCACTGCCAATGTTGTTTCCAGACTTTAGCTCATGTGGTGTCTGCAGCCACAAAATAGGGCGGGTCCTTCCTAAAGGACATGGGTTTTCCATGCATTCTAGGGTTCCTGGAGCCCCAAGGAGGAGATAAGATCTCCTCCAGGCTGAGGAGGACAGGGGCTCTTTGGGCCAGCAGCATCACTGTGTGGGTTGGTTGAATCGGCGCCCTGTCCCTCTGCGTCCTTTCCTGCCCCCACCTGGGAGAGAGTGTTAAGAGCGGCAGATTGCTAAGCAGACATGTGCACGGGAGCAGAGGACCGGGCCTCCCGCCACTTGTTATCCGGGGAGTGAAGGGGTTGCACCCTCTGAACCCTGACGGAATGGATGCTGATGTCTGATGGAGAGAGGGGCCTCTATGGGAAAGCAAGGCACAAATGGGTGAGAACGGGTGCCCCTGCCCTTGGGAGAAGCCCCTGAGCCACAAGCGCAGCTCCAGATGGCGCCATCTGGTGTAGTCCAACCAAGGCCAGTCTTGAATCAATCAGACAGAGCACTCTTTTCTGACTCAGGGCGGTAACTAAGACTGGGGTTGAGATAGAAACAAAACTGGGAGTGCGCTGACCCCGGTCACTTCCCCTCCCATCAGACTCAGGAGTTCCTGTCCTTCCCCCAGGCTGTGCTCCAAGAGGCTGCCTGAGGGCCAGGTGGACCATCAGCATGGGGTGCCAGTGCCTTATCACAGCTGGGGTGCAGGAGCTGCTCCCCACATATCTGGCCCCCTCCCCTGCCCAGAGCTCTCCCCCTCTCGCTCCATCTCTGGCTGGGGTGCAGTTTGCCCACCATCATCTCCCTCCTCTTCCCTCCCGCCTCTGCGCCCTCATTTTGGTGTTGGTCGCTATGCTGACCGTCCCTTCCCCAGTCCCTCCCAAGCAGAGCAGGTAGTTGTCACAGGCTGGGGCCAGAGCTCCTGAATCAGCCACAGTGTGTTCTTCCCAAATTGAAATAAGTTGTCTTGTCCTTGGACCCCTGTCTGCCCGGGGCTGGGACCAAAATCGAAAGGAAAAGGTGGTTTGGGCTGAGTCCAGCCCCACGTTTTCTCTTTTTGGTGGGTGCTCAGCCCTCCCACTTTGTATGCAGCCCATAATATTCAATGCAAACGACTCATTCTTGGTCCTTGTCTAGGAGGGTGGCATAAAGGACCCCAGAGAGCATGCACCCGGATCCCATCAGCCTGCTTAGTGGGTCTGCAGGGGCTGACTCCCCGTCCTCCTGTGAGTCCAGAGCACTGACCAGCAGGGAGGCTGGCTGACGGGGTCCCAGGGTCAGAGGGGTTTGCTGCTGCCACCTGTGGACCCTGATCCCTCCATTCCTTCCATTGTCATCTATTGCTGGGGAGGCAGTGAAGCTCCCACTTTAGAGAAATTGCTAAGGTTCATATGTGACTTCCTTCCCAGGAGAACACGATCTCCAGGGAGAGACTTAAGGGCTTGTTCCTCTGGGTGCAAGGCGCTGCCTCAGTGCTGAAAAGGGGCAGCCCATGGGAGCAGTTCCCCAAGCACACCTGCCTCCTCTTCCCCACACGCACCCCACATGCAGGGCCAATCACTTCCGGGCAGGGATCTGGCTGACTGCACGTGTGCAGAGTGGTCTGGTTTTGGTGATGGGAGATGGCCTGGCTCCTGGCCCCTAGAGTGATCTGGCACAACATCAGCCCCTCACTGACACATTGTTTCCATTCAGCCCAGCATCCAGAAAGTCTGTTTTTCTTTTCAAGCACAGAGGCCTGTATTTAACATGACAGCCCAGTGCAGTATTGAGTTAACTATAAACACTGATGATCCTTCTGGACCGAATCACTATCCACCAGACAAAATGATTAAACTTACAACTCGATTGGTGCTGATCAACATAAATGAAATGTGAAACAGCTTAATGCAGCCACTAAAAACAGCTGGCTCCAGGTCTTCTCATAGGTATCCCAGGATGTCAGCTCCACACTGGGGCTCTCTGCACACGTGGGACTGTCTAAAAAAACTTTTACTTTCTCTTTCCTCTCAAATAAATATGGCAGCACCTTGCTAAATTAGTAGGGATAGGCTGGATTATGCTGCAATAACAAACAACTCCAAAGCTCAGGGGCCTGAAACGGCAAAGGCCAGTCCCTCATCGTGCTGCATTTCCAGAGCTGGTCTGCAGAGGGAGCTCTGCCCATCATAAAAAGTCGGGACCTAGGCTGGCAGAGTGTTTATTATCTTGAAAGCCGCCAGTTGTCCTATGGGGGAAAGGAATGCTTCTTGCATTAGTGATCCAGTGTCTGGGACTGGAAATCATATATGCCCCTCTGTTCTCAACTCAGTGGCCAGAGCAGGTGACACAGCCCCAACCACCACAGGGTGCCAGCCAGTGAAGAAGTAATGATGTTTGGTGAGCAACATCAGTGACAAGCATGTTTATTTAAAAACTGGCTAGATTTTAAACAAATCCATGGGATCTGGTGATTTAGTGCAATCTTGTCATCGACATGACTGAGCGACTGAACTGAACTGAACTGTCATGGAATGAAGAATAACACTCCCCACAGCTTGTCTATTTCTTTAAGACGTGTAACCTGCTTCCCTTGTGGCTCAGCTGGTAAAGAATCTGCCTGCAATATGGGAGACCTGGGTCCGGTCCCTGGGTTGGGAAGATCCCCTGGAGAAGGGAAAGGCTACCCACTCCAGGATTCTGGCCTGGAGAATCCCATGGACTGTATAGTCATGGGGTCGCAAAGAGTCGGACACGACTGAGCGATGGTCACGTCCAACCTGCCCTGAACACACACATTTCAGGGGCTCAACACAATCTCTGGATGCATGAAGAGAGTGTGGAGTGCCCCACATTCTCCCCATATTCTCTCCTGAAACTAGCAGTGAATCCAGCCACAGTAATCACACCTGGATGCATAATCTCTAACTGGGCAAATGCATTGTACAGGTAGTTAAGTCAGAAGGGAAAAGAATGGTTCTTGATTTATATCACACCTCTTTCCAATAATTCCTTTCCTTGAGGACCAGGACTGGGGGCGCTGGGGTAGGGCTGGGGGTGGGGGACCTGGAACTGCCTTGGGAGAAGCATCTTGATTCCTGAGCCCATGTAGAGCTGTGTCTCTGACAGTTTCATTTAACCGTATCCCCTGACCCTTTCAATAAATTCCTCCTTTGAGCAACTGGGAGTTAAGTATCTGCCACTTGCCACCAAGACTCCAGACAAATTCCACGTGGTTCCCTGTCCCTGGCGGAGGCTGGGCAAGCACTCTGCTCTGCCCTGGGTGGCCTTGGCTGGGGGCCCTGGGCTGCAGCCAGCCACCAGTGCAGCTGGCAGCAGAGACCAGGAGGGCACAGCACTCGGCATTTGGGCCGCCCGGGGCACCACGGCTAGACTCATACATGTCTGTAGAGAGGTTATTTCAAAGTCGTTTTTATTCAACTGTTATTCAGCAATATACAGTACAGTTTATAAACGAGTGTCTGACCTTGTTTCCAATCTTTATTTAAAAATAAATATTATTGACAGTGAATTTTAATTATGATAAGATGTATCTTTTTTAATCAAAATGTCTCGAAATAATTTAATAAAAAAGAAAACCCCCCAAAGAAAAAAGTAAATTAAAAAATTTCCTAAACGCAATAATCTACTAAAAATATTTTGCTTTGTCAAAAAGGCTTTGACCCGACATTTTTACATAGTATCCTAAAGATAACTGCTCAACAGTTCGTGCAAAATGAAGACTTGGAAGAAAAGTATGAAAAGAAAAATACATTAAAATAGAGAAATCATTGATCCCATGCATATTGCACGGCTCAAACTCCACCTTATTTGGAAACTAGATGCATTATTTTAGGTGGTCTACATTTGTGTAACTTCCCCCCAAAATATGGTTTATTTGCTTTCCACGTGGACTTGGTCATGCGTCTCTGTCTGTGTCCATCTGGTGACGCGGTCCTCACCCAGGGACTGGGCAGCCGTGTGGGCCGCTGAGGAGCACAGGAGGGCGAGTCTGTCAGGGCCCCACCAGCAGGTGCAGGAACTCATGTAGGGCCAACAGGAACAGAGACAGGAGTGGGTCTGTGGCATAATTTGGGCCGGTGCCTGCAGGGGACAAGAGAAGGGGCAGGGTTATCTCCTGGAAGCGGGTGGGGTGGGGCGGGGGCAGATGAGACCCCCCCTGTGGGCTGTCGCTGTGAGTGTCCTGCTGGTACCCGGCCAGACGCAGCTGCCCTGCGGCGGCTTCCTCTTTACGAACTGCACAGGAGCCCATTCGCGGTCCAGACACGGGGTGCCCCTGCCTGAAGGGTGTGTGCTAGACAGCAGATCCCAAGTCCAGGCATTATTTTAGTTGAGTATGAAGACAGGGTGCTCCCTCTCCACTCCTGCCCCCAACACTACACTGCAAAGTGCCCTTGGTGCTTAAGGCCCGCTCCTCCGAGAGACTCCCCGATCGCACACAACTCCATCCCCTCCAGCTCCTGCCTGAACTTCACAGTCCTGCACTCACAGACACCTTGCCTGAGGCATCCTGAATGTGTGAGTCTTCTTTCCACAAACTGTCAGCCCAGCCCCTGGGGTCAAAGTGGGGCACTCAGCAATCACTGTTTGGTGGAGGTCAGTGGGTTAGGGCCCCCCAGGAGTGACCCTTGCACTATCCTGACGGGAGGTCACCCCCATCTGTGTCTTCCATGTGACCTCTAACCCAAGCCTCTGGCCCACTCCTGGGACCGTGACATACTGCCTTCACCCTCCTCACCCAGGCTGCCTGCCCAACTCCCCATCTTTCAGTCATCAGTGCTTCATCTGTTTGGGAGGCCTCTTGTGCAGCTCGGCAGAAGCCCACCCACGAGCCCAGGCTTCTCACCGGGGGTGGGTGCTCCCTCCAGGTTGTTAAGAGGAACCAATGTAGAGGTACCATGCACGCCCCCGTCCTGCCCAAACCGTGTGATGTCACTGCCAACTTGCAAAGGACTGGGCTTCGTCCATGGAAGCAGTATCCAGCCACACCCTGCCTACCTGCACGCTATGGAAACCTCTCCTCCCTTCACCCCGCCTAGCCAGCTGGGCTGGAGCCCTGTACCCTGAGGGGAGGTGCAGAAGGCCCTTCCCACCCAGTGAACATGCACAGAAGCTGCGGCCCCTCCACTCGGCTGCCTGCAGGAGCTGCCGCCAGCCCGGCCAGGTTTGTGCTTCCCTGACAAGCCTGGGCTTCGGCCCCTGACTTATTCCCCGCTCCAGGGGGAAGAGCCATTTGTCTTTCCTGTCCAAGGTGTTTTCCTCATTCTTGTGACCTGGGCCCCAGTCTCCCCTCTGTACAAGGAGGGGCTTGGACAAATGATCCAGGGCCATCCTGGCTTGAGATGCCAGGATTCCATCTGTTCGTTTGAGAAAACGAGGGCTGTGTTGGAAGATCTGAAAGAAAAGAGAGCAGAGGCCATCTGCTTGCCCGTCCTATCCAAGGTCGACATTTCTGAACCTAGTCCTGAGCCCTCGCTGAGAAGCACAAGGACAGGAGGGCCCAAATGGGTAACCTTCCCTTGCAGTACCAATTTTTCACACCGTCACCATGCCTGGCCTCCTGTGCAGCGTGACCCAAGTTAACAAACCCTCTTGCTCCCCCTCATCAGGAGGACCACGGTGTGGTCACTCCAAAGGCTCGGGTCTTCCTTTGCTGCTCCTCATGGTCATGTGTCGCTGGGAAGGACAAGGGTGGATGTGGTAACAGACCAGCTGATGGAAGCCCAGACGGCTGGGTGGACTCACTGGGGCTCAGAGGTGTGGAAACAGGCACTGGCTCCTGGGCCCACGGGGCTCACATGGCCAGGCCAGCCCCACTGGCCTCCCCATCTTCTGGTGCAGACCTTTCTGCTCCTGCAAACCCTGACACTCAGGCCCGTGCAGGCAAGACAGAAACAAGTGCGTGAGGCACTTAAAAGCAGATGTGTGTGTGCAGTGGGACACATCCAGATCCTCAAGGCACCCTGGGCCAGGAGGCACGGCAAATGGGCTGCAAGCCAGGCAGGGTGAACGCTGCAGAACTGTGGGCACAGGGGACTGGAGAGGAAATGTTAATTTGTCTCTGAGTACTGTCGACTTTGTCTTTCCCACTGTTGCAGTCTCGCCTACTCATGTTTAAAAGTTTTAAAATTGCAGAAGACTTGCAAACAACCCTGAACTGAAACAACCACCCTGCTCCTGGGCTGGGCCAAGCAGGGAGCAGCAGCGGCTGGGGAGTGGGTGGCCCCCCGGGGGCCAGTGCCTGGGGAGCGCAGACAGCAGGGTCGTCCCTGTCTCTGCTTGAGGATGTCTGGGTCGGGGGAGCCGCGTTTGGCTCCTGGGTGGCAGGTCATCGTCTCCCTGACCCCGCACTGCCATGGACGGGACCCAAGGAGGTGGGATGGGGTAGTGGGCTGGAACCAGGACAGCTTCCGGGCCAGGGTGCTGTGGGACCCATGCAATACCCGTCACCTCTCTGGGTCCTGGGGCACACTCCATAAAATGCAGATTGCACATGCATGGCACCATGAAATGAGTATGTGCAGGGCCCGGCTCCCCAGGCTAGGTCCAGACTAAGCAAGATGACAGTGGTAGATTGCAGAAATGGCTACAAATGCCCCTCCTCCCTCACCTTCTGTGACACTGCCCTCGCTCACTGATGAGGCTGGCCACAGGACTTGCTTTGGCCAATGGACATTATCGAGCGTGTGGCAACAGCAGCTTGAAAAGCGCGCTGAAGTTTGCCTTCCTCTGTGGCTCCTGGAACCCACTGCCACGTGAGAAGACTGGGCTGGCCCAGGGCAGGGTAAGAGCCAGGAGATGTCCCAGCCGGCCCCACATGCAAGGGCAGATGACCACAGGTGCATGAAGGAGCTGACAGACACCAGCAGGAGAAACACCTACAGAACCATGACCTGAATAGATGGCTGACCGTCACATCAAAGTCAGCACGGTTTAGAGTCAGAAGCTCACTGATAGATACAATCATGTAAAAAAAAAAGTGCCTCAGAGTAAAAGCCATGTGAATAAAATGTTAATGAAAAGGACAACATAATTACTTTTCTGAAAAGTGTTGGAGAAGATCCAATTTTGAGGACTGTCCTCCTGAGAGAAACATTTTCCAAGATGGAATAAACAGAATATCTTCCCAAGCATTTGTGTTCAAGACAGATGACGCCCCTGGGTCTCTGAGGGGTTGGCGGACTCAGGTTTTGGAACCTCTTGCTGCATGCCTCACAAGATACTCAGATAAGCCAGGGTCGACCAGGGAAGGCAGGCTTCCGGGCTGCTCCTGGAGGCAGCGGGGTCTTCACCGCAGGACGGGTCAGAGCTCGGGGGTCTGGCAACCCTGTCCCCTCCCCACCGCTGTCCAGTGGAGGGGCCTGGGCAATCGTCTAGCAGCTGGCTCCCCCCACCCGCCCCTGCCCCAGCATCTGCTGCCCCAGTCCACGTCCTCACTGTTTCCTGGAGCGAGGTAGGGCTGTCTGCGCTGTCCAGGGCTCACCCGACCCTCCAGAGCAAGGACCAGGAGACTGCCTCTGGCTCAGCTGAGGCAGGGCCTCCTATCCTGGCCTCCTGTATCATGCGCCGTGGAGAGGTCGATGTTCCCAAGGACATGCGGGCTGCTGTGATGACTGGTTACTAACAGTCTATTTCCTCCTTTCCTAAAAGGGCCAGGAAGAGCTCTGCAACACACAGAAGGTTATGTTGTGGTTAAGCGGGAAAATTAGGCTGCTTGAGAGGTGAGGGAAGCATCTGATGGAGTAGTAGCTGATTCAC
Source organism: Muntiacus reevesi (assembly GCF_963930625.1). Classification (NCBI taxonomy): domain Eukaryota; kingdom Metazoa; phylum Chordata; class Mammalia; order Artiodactyla; family Cervidae; genus Muntiacus; species Muntiacus reevesi. The sequence continues at coordinate 215,031,269 of NC_089250.1, read as the reverse complement.
TCTTTATATTAAACAAATAGCACTGTTTTGCCAATCATTCTTACAGAAATCAAAGTTGCTCTGTGAATATTAACTTTTATTGTTTGGGTGGTGAGTGGGTAAGACTCACACCAGAGCCATTTTGCAAAGAACACTGTGGGTGCACCCAGACCCACGGGCTTAGTGAAGGCGCCAGTTCGGGCAGCTTCCACTGGAAAATCCTGCTTCTCTATTTACCCAGCAATGGCAGAATTCCAAAGGCCACATCAGAAGACAACAGGGAATCTCTGGGGCCATTTATCACCTCATGATGGAAGTGAAGGAGGCTGGGCTCCAGTCGCCCTCTGGGATCCTCACTTTGCCCCCACTGGAGGTTCCTGACAGTCGGTTCCTGCGGTGGGGATGCAGAGGACAACCCCTACTTTGGCCTGGTCTCCTACAGGCACAGGGCATTGGGGGGACCACCCCCCTCTACAGGCATCAGGACCTTGGTGGGCTGCTCCCCAGCTGATCTGTGGGCGTGGCTGGCCAGGACGGCCACGCCCCCGGCCACCTGCTCCGCCCACCCATCTGGGATCACAAAGGAGGGCTCTCTTGGTCCTGCTGTGTCTGCAGCCCCTCCCCTCCCTACCACAGGCTTCTCCTGGCCTGGGGGCTGCCACTGAGGGGCTGGCCTGGGTCAGGAGTTTGCAAAGGTGCCCTCAGAGGCCAGTGCTGCTCAGAGGCTGTATTTTGTTTTGTTTTGTCTTTAGCTTAAAAACTACAAATTTATTTCAGGTTTGAGTCAGTAAAATTCAGATACGTTTGTGGTCTGGTTCTACACACAAAAATGGCTAACAGGCTGATTCTGGCTCTTGTGACCTAAGCAAAGTTGGAGGTTCAGTCTGTGGGTGACCCCTCAGTGCCTAGCCTTTGTCTCCTCAAGTGCTGCATTAGAATATTCCCGTGCTGAACACCGGCAGAAAAGAGCTAGTCCAGCCTCATGAACAAATCCACTCCACCAGTGAGCATGGGTATCCTAACATCCGGACTGTAATGGAGGTCTGGAGGACAGGTCCCTCCTCTGTGTCAAGCAGACCTAGGCCACTTACATCCATTTGGCATTTTTTACTGTCATAACATGTTTTTTGAATAGGGGCTTTTTGGCTGAAAATGTTAGAAAACCAAGTGGAGTGGTTTTCTCAACCCTGGATGAGTTTCTTTCAGCATGGCTGTTCGATTCTATTCCTTTTCCCCTTTGCTGCCATCTGAGAATGAGAAGGGGCCAGCCCCAAGCAGCAAGAGTCTGGGCACAGCTGGACTTTGTGGGCTGCACTTGGACGTCCACTCACCGTGGAGGTGGAGGCCTGTCTGCCTGGGGCAGCTGGGAACAGACTGGTTCTTATGCCTGTTCCCATCACTGGCCCTGACCGTGAGTGTGGTGATGGCCGAGTCCAGACAAAGAGGAAGGCTTCCTCTAGGAGCTTCCTGGGGGCAGGGAACAAGGAGATTTCCAGGGGCTTGTGAAATAGAATAATTGGTCATCTTGGCCATGGTCAGGCCCCGTGCTGTTATCTGTGGGGGACACACGTACAGTCACAGAGCCTGGGGTAATGGAGAGGCACTGAGCTGCCACTTGAGGATTCAGTCTGGAACGCAGAAGGGTCTGGCTTGGTGCATGCAGAGCTCTAAAAATCATAAATTATAATCCGATATGTAAAATGTGGGAAACTTTTACATAAAAGCACAGATTGGTATGTTAACTGCAAAGGCCCACCACCCAGCAGCTCTGGGCCTGCTAGCCACCTAGCTGCATGACTGGCCGCTATCTTCTCAGAAGGGATCTCCTGTTCACTGCTCCTCCTCAGCCCAGGCCAGGTACTAGCGGGCCTGTTTCCTCCCTGACGCCCTGGAGTCAGCCCTGTCTCCTCAACCTGCTTCGCTCACCTGCACTCCCATGCTCGGCCCTCTAGGGGTCTGAGTGTGCAACCTCTGGGCAAGCTCTGGTACGGGATGCGGGAGGCCTGGCTGTCAGCTCTCCTTCCTTCCTACATCCTGGGGTGACCATGCAGGGCTGGCTCCCCTCGCCCTGACATGCCTGGCGGCCCCTGCACCCATCCTCTCTGGCCTCCCCTGAACGCTGCTCTGGTTAGGTCAGGCAGCCCGGCTGCAGTGGGTGGGAAGATACCACCTTTCAAGAAGCGGCTCCCCTTGTTGATGTTTTAATTAAATCCTTTCCATGGATATTTATTCAAAGGGAATCAGCAAGGAATAATCGAGCACTAACAGGACTGGATAGAATTAATTTTTGCCATAAAATTAATGTGTGCCGGTAACTAGGGCAAAAACAAGGAGCAACCAACGGCCTTGGTTTTTAAAGGAAACTGAAAGTATGGGATGAAGAGGTGCGAGAGAGGGGACGAGATGTGGGTCCCTTGGTCCTGTGTTGATCCTGCCCCAGCCTTAGGCAGCTGGCTCCTGGGTTTGAGCACAAGCTGTCCTCCTGGTGGGTGTCACATGTCCACTGGAGGTGATGTCCGCAGGGCAGCCTTCATGTCTGGGCTGGGAAGATTGTGAGTGCTCCGGGCTCAATGGGGTGGTGAAGTGAAAGGCGCTCAGTCGTGTCCGACTCTTTGTGACCCCATGGACTATACAGTCCATGGAATTCTCCAGGCCAAAATACTGGAGTGGGTAGGCTTTCCCTTCTCCAGGGGATCTTCCTAACCCAGGGGTTGAACCCAGGCCTCCTGCGTTGCAGGCGGGTTCTTTACCAGCTGAGCCTCCAGGAAACCCACGGGGTGGGGGCAGACATGAATGTCCCTGCCTGTTTTAGCCATGCTTCATGGCGCCCTGTCCCCTGCCTGGGCCCCAGTGCTGCAGTGACCTCTTAAAGCATCTTCCTCCTCCACCCCGTGCCTGCCTCCCCCCTTCTAACGCATCTGGCTCACTCTCCTTGAGGGGCAGAAACTGTGATGGGTCCCCTCTGCCTTCAGGAGAAAGCCCCACCATGTCAGTGCCACAGCTGGGGTCCTCCATGATGGCCCCCGCCAACCTCACCCCCACTCTTTTTTGCTGTCAGCCCTGTACCCCGATCCACTGTTCCCTGCCAGCACCTTGAGTGGACTCCAGGCTCACCCTGTAGAACCACTGATGTCTATTCCTTTGTCTAGGTCTGACCTAAACCTCAAGCCTGGAACAAGTGCTGCCTCCTCCAGGAAGCCCTCTCTGAGTGCCCAGGCACAGAGGGCTTCGCACAAATGAGCGTCTGTTCTCGTGGCCCTTGGCTGTGTCCCTTTCTCCCCCAGCCCCGTAAACGGCTTCCTCATGAGTCCTGCCTCTGCAGCCACGGTGGGACCCCATGTGCCAGAAGGTTGGGCCCGGCCTTCTCCCCTCCTCCCCCAGCAAGTGGCCCCACCCACATCCAGGGCCCAAGAAGACAGAGCCCTGCTGGGACCAGGTACCACAGTAAGTACAATATTTTAAATCCCACCCTCTTAACTGTAGGAGTTACTATTTTATCCCTATTTTACAGATGGAGAAACTGAGATCTAGAGAGGTGAAGTAACTTGCCCAAAGCCTAGAGTTGCCAGATAAAATATAGGATACCCAGTTAAGTTTGGATTTCAGATAAACAACAGAGAATTTAAAGTATAATATATGTTAAACTCTAATACTGCATGGGACATACTTACACTAAAATGCTATTGTTTATCTGAAGTTCAAATTTAACTGGGTGTCCTATATTTTAAGTTGCTAAAATCTAGCAGCCCTACCAAGACCACACTAAAATAGTCGGCAACTCTGGGCCATGAACCCAGACCATCTGGCTTCTGTCCACACACCTAACCACTGCACACACCAACTCTCAGGGTCGAAGGTCAGGAGCTCCCCTCCCCTGGTGCTTCAGCTTGATCCCAGGCCCACGCTGCTACCAAAGGAGAGAGCATGGGAATGAGATTTTTTTTTTTTTGTATTTTAACATTTATAATGGGTTTTTAGTGTGGCCAACTTTGTTGCTAGCTCCCTTCCAGCTCCTTAATTCTTTTTCTTTTTTTTTTCCCAATTATTTTTATCCTTAATTCTTTTGAAATGAAATCTTGCCCCAAAGGACCCTTTAATGGTGCCACTTAATGAAAATAATAAACAGGCTTCTCTCTTTGGTCGGGCAGCTGCTGTCTGCAGGGCCAAGGGCCGCCCTGACCACAGGATCAGAGTGCTTCCCAGGCCAGATGGAGTCTCCCAGCTCCTCAGTACCGGGCCTAGTCTTCAGGGGAGGATTTCCCATCCACCATTCAAATTCTTTAAACTTTGAGGCTGCGGGGTGCTAATAGGCCTGTGGTTCTTGGTTCGTGGTGCCAAGAGAATTCTTTCCTTTAATCCTCTCAGGAGACTTTGGGAGGTGGAACAGTGGCGCTCTTACACAGGGAGCCACAGAGAGGTTAGGTAACATGCCTAAGTTTGAACAGCTGCTAGGCGGTAGAGGAGTTATCTCTAGTTCACTCCCCAGTATTTTTGAATTCAGTCCAGGATGCCTTCCTGACCCCACCTCGGGGAAAGTTCTGTCTCACCTGCGTCCACACTGCCTCCGGTGCCCCAAGCTCCAGGCAGACTGGCTGCCGCACAGAGGCCACGGGGGCCCTCCCTCTCCTGCTATTAGACAGCCCCTCCCATTCCCTCTGCTGGAGCCTGCCCACCCTCCGTGGCTCAGCCCAGAGACGCCCACAGCACGACCTCCAGGACAACTTTCCATCTGCCTGCTTCTTGCCCCGGAGCCCCTGCCCCAGGCCCAGCCCTGCCCTGGTCCTCGAACCTGCCTCTCGCCACGTCAGTGCCCATGTGGGCAGCGCAGTGGTCCTGATGGGCCTGTCCACGTCCACTAACCCAGCAGCCGGGCAGCCACCTAGCAGAGGCCAGAGAGCTCTGTGCACATAGAAAGTACTCATCTTTCCCAACCCCAGCCCCAGCCCCCGGTGGCTTCGTGCAGGCTGGGCTAATTCCTCCCTGGGCCCTCCTCCATTCCCCTGCACCTCCCTTCTGGGTCCAGCATCCGTTCACATGGCTCACCCACCACCTGCCCTCCCCTCCACGGGGGTTCCTCAGACACCACATCCTCCTTGGCCTGGCTGGAGGCTCCCGTTGCCCATGGGCAACATTTACGCCGCGCTGTGTTTGAGCGGCCACGGTGGCTTACGTTTTGACTGCTGTCTTCTCCGACAGTGGGTAAACCCACGATCGCTTCGCATCCTGCCTACACCTGCAGTGCTGACAAAGTGTCTGTTGAATGAATGAGTGGAAGTCGTTCTTAGAGGCCCCCAGCGGTCTAAGCGGGCGTGATGCACCAGGCATTGGCCAGCTGCTTCATGTCTGTCAACTTAAACAAGCTGTGTCTTCGACTACATATCGCTGCCTGACCTTTCACCTGCCCAAGACTGTGTGCACACATCTCTTTGTCTACCTTTATCCAAATTAACTTCACCTGTATTTTCCCTTTATTCTAGTTTTGTCATTAAATAATTTTCACTCTGTTATGCCACATGGGGCTCTGTAAACCACTTCAAATTTTTCCCTTAGGGAAAAATTATATATATATGTATATATATAAAAGTGTATTTGAATAATTTGTATATTTTGGATGATATGGTTAGAGAGCATCACTGACTCAATAGACATGAACTTGAGCAAACTCCAGGACATGGTGGAGGACAGGGAAGCCTGGTGTGCTGCAGTTCATAGGGTCGCAAAGAGTTGGACATGATTTAGTGACTGAACAACAGTAGTATTTTGTGTAATTTTTACACACACACACACCTGTATATGAGCTTCCCTGGTGGCTCATTGGTAAAGAATCTGCCTCCTTATGCAGGAGGTGTGGGTTTGATCACTGGGCCGGGAAGATCCCCTAGACAGAGGAGCCTGGTGGGTTCCAGTCCATGAGTTGGACTGGACAAGTTGCAAGAGCTGGACATGACTTAGTGACTAAATAACAACAACAATATACATATACATATATATAAATAATATGGGCTAAATCAGTTTTAAAATCTTTTAAAGCATAGACCTCTCTTTTCAAACTAATTGCTGTGTGGAACCTCAATATTTAAAACCATTAGAGGGAGAATTTCCCTGATGGTCTGGTGGTTAAGACCCTGCGCTTCTAATGCAGGGCACATGGGTTTGATACCTGGCTGGAGAACTAAGATGCCCTGCAGTGTCGCAAAAATAAAAAGTCACTCCTCTCCCCATACCTCCGACAATGCCCACCTCCCAAAAAAGAAAAAACATTAGAAGTAGAACTGCTTTGTTTGTGACTGGAGGCAGGGCTGGGGAGCCCGGGGCTCCAAGGAACAAAGTTTGGGAACCACTCATTAGAGACTATGGCCCCTTCCGAACCTAAAACTCACAGACCTGTAGATGCTGGAATGCTGGCGTGCCCAGTACACAGATGAGGAAGGGGAGACCTGTCAGTGCTTCAAGGCAGTGGTCCCTGCTTCTCTTGGGCATTTCAGCCTCCTTTAGCTCCCACTCGTCCCCTGCATGGCCTTTATGTCTTTCCGTGCGGAGTGTGCCCAGACTCCCCAAGGTCAGGCAAACCGTGAGCACTCAATCAGGGCCTACTCAGGGAGGGCTTCTCACAGTGTGGGTCCAGGCCTGAACCTCCTTATCGCATTCAGCGGAGCTGGGCATGGCCAGGAAAAAGTAGGAGCGACAGCTTGAAGGCCCAGGGCCAGGGGAGACGGGCTGTAGGTCACCCAGGCCAGCACAGAACACAACCGCAGCGCCTTTCTCTAGAGCCCACCTTGGCAACACCTGGACATTTCTTTCTTTTTCACACTGAGGACTTTTCTTCAGGAACACAGTTTAACTGAAAAGGTTCACACATTTTAATTGCCCAGGGATAGTGCTCTGAAAATTTTATAACATGTGCTCATTAAATAAAATTAGCACAGAGGAGCGGCCCAGGATGTGTCACGCATTAAAAGATGACTCTGTAGAATAGAATGCATTATGAATTATTGCCTTGTGTATTTTTTTTTTTTTTGCCTTCTGCATTTTTGTTATATTAGTTTTTAATGCAAATACAGCTACTCATCTGCCTACCTGGAGATTTGACTTTTTAAATGCTTGAAAAAATATATCAGAAAGCATCACGCCCTCCCATCCGTGGCCAAGAGCCAAAGCCTCCCTGGGGTGTGACCTGAACGCCTCTTCACTTAATTCCCCTGTGCCTCGTCTTGCTTTCTGTGCCCTGGACACAGTAACTCTGTCGGGCCTCTGTACACCCCTCTTGCCAGAGGATCTTTGCACATGCTGCCCCTCTTCTTGGAAGGCCCTACTTGCTCTCGTTCTCAAGCCCACTCTTAATTACCACCCAGATTATGGCTTAACTGTTTTCCCTCAGGGGCCCTTTCCTGACTGGGCCAGGTCCCCCTATTCTTAGTTCCCATAGCCCATGGGTCTTTCATTTAGAGCGCCAGCAATGGCTGCAAACTTCTCCTTGCTGTGTGGCTATCTGATCAATAGTCATGCTATGTCTCTGTCTCTTCAGACTCCGAGGACTCTGTTGGTCTTATTCACACGTGCTCCCAGTGCCCAGCACAGATCTTGCACATAAGATGCTCAATGGAAGCTTTCTGAATGTAGAAGAAAATGAATGAATCAGCAAATCAGTGCCAGGCCCAGGGAATGTGAGTGTGGGGTGCTGGGGACAAAGACAGGAGAACGAACTCTGCCTGCCTGCCCAGGGTGTCAGTCCCAGGACAGGAGGGAAATGTGGGGGGCCTAAGACGGCAGTGGGGCCCTCCTGGGTGCTCAGGATGGATAAGACCCCTTGAGATGCAGGGTCAGAGAAGCGTCCTTCCCTCTGTGGAGTGATCCCCCACTACCAGCCCACCCTGCTCGTACCTTTTATGAGCCCTGAGTACATTCTTAGAGCACCACTGTTGGGCCATCAGCTTCTCCCTAAAGCAGGGGCTGGGTCTACCAGATGTCCTGGGCAGTGGCCACCTTCAGTCAGACCAGATACAGTTAGCTAGGGACCCCCACCGCAGCTCCAGCTCAGAATAAGCCATGGAACCATGTCAGCTCTGTCTCCCTGGGGGTTTATTAAAGATCCTTCCTCTGGGCTAAGCGGCATTCGTGTAAGAATCAACTGTAATGAGTTGCTATAAGGATCTGACATTGCAGCTGGGCTTTCCTGGCTTAGAGAAAACCAAGACTTTTTCAGGGAGAGCCGATGGGCAGGGGCCAGGGGGCAGAGAGGGTGGGACTCTGGATCTTTGCCTGTATTCATCCGGTAAAGGCGGGCAGACCTCCTTCAGGGTAAGCTTGCAGTGCTGGGTGGGAGGGAGGCTTATGTGGGCTTGAAGGAGTCCTGGCCTCCTGGTTCTGCATATAGCCCCTTCTTCATCCCACCCTCTCCCCATGGGTCCTTGGGTGCCAAGCAGTGCCTTTATTGGCAGTCATCAGAGAATGCATCGAAGCAGGTACCAACACAAAAGGCAGAGTACCAGAGTGCATAGGAGACAGTGCAGGCCCAAACCTGCAGCAGAGGCCTGGAGCCGTCGCCCGACACGCCCACCCCTGCACAAGCGGCCGTATCTCACGTGGTGAGAGTCCCCGTGAGGAGGACGCTGGGCACCTCCTCTCCAGTCCAGGTTGGTCCTGGGTCCTTTCCAGCTGCCTGACCATCCCTCGGGGCCAGATGCACAGATGTGTGCAGGTGGGATGTGGGGAACCGTACTGAACCTGGCCTTGCTCACCTTGCTCCTGACTCCTGCAAGATAGCTGCAGCCAGGAAAGAATGAGGACATGGCATTATCCCCACTTCCTTTCCTCCTCCCTCCAAATGGTAAGGAGAAAGGACAGAAATAGCACCTCACTGAGCCGTCTGCAGTCTGAGGGCATTTTCTGTCTGCAGTGCCATCAGCTGTCTCCTCACCTTTAGCCCCATGATGCATTCAGTGGACAGAGGGAAACACGTCTCAGAGCAAAGTCTCAGATTGGAGCACCCTGTCCAGCCCCCAGAAATGTTCAAGAAGGGACCCGGGACAGTCAATGCCATTCCCACGAACAATCCTGATGGTCACAGCCAACATCAGTGGGTGTTTTCTAGGTGCCCAGCCTGTGCTAAGCTCCACTCTTTCTGTGGATTATCTCCTCTGGTCATGCGTGGGCACTGCTATCACCAAGATGATAACAGATACGAGAACTTGCCTGTGGCGGGTGGAAGTGTTAGGTCAGGATTGGAATGCAAGCAGTTGGACTCGTGGACAATGAGAAGCATAGTCCTTATGAAGGATGAGGGAATGACGCATGGACTGTAACTTCTGGGTGGCTGGAGCTCTGTGAGGCCCAGAAATAGGAAGATTGGTTGGCATTCAAACACTGGCTTGCCTGTGAACCAGCTTAGCTGAATAGTAAGGAATGTTTGAAATGTCAGAGGAAGAATTAAGTGGTTGGAAAAGTGGTAGCACTTTCTCCTGAGCTGTTGTCAGCCTTACTCAGGTTTGTTTTGTCTTTTCCAGCATAACGGGCAGCTCCTTTAAGAGAGCTTGTCTAGGCCCTGATTCTGTGACACCATGAACTGCAGCCCGCCAGGCTCCTCTGTCCCTGGGATTCTCCAGGCAAGGAAACTGGAGTGGGTTGCCACGCTCTCCTCCGGGGATCTTCCCAACCCAAGGATCACACCCAGGTCTCCTGCACTGTGGGCAGATTCTTCGCCAGCTGAGCCACCAGGGAAGTCCAAGAATACTAGAAGGGAAGCCTGTCTCTTCTCCAGGGGATCTTCCTGACTCAGGGATGGAACTGGGATCTGAACTGAAGGTGGATTCTTTACCAGCCGAGCCGCAGGGAAGCCTGGCTGACCGTGGCCTCCTCCCTCAGCAGCACTGGGGATCCAGCTGTGGGCACACTCCAGAGGTGCCCTGTGCACAGCTGGCCTTCACCCGAGGAGCCCTCTGGCAGGGTGGTCACTTCTGAGCTGGAGGGAGCAGAATGCATGGGCGTGGGTGAGCCGGTGAATGGCGGGGCCCCCAAAACACTCTCCTTGAACCACAAAGACCAGAAGCCAGGCCAATGTAGGGCTGATATTTCAGCTCGGAGAGAGGTAATGATGGAATGGAACCACCAGTACTCTCCAGAAATGGCCTCACCCAGGATGCCGACACAGGGACGAGACTCACAAGGCCTGCCTCTCAAGGGCCACCTGGCGGAGGTGTGGCTCGAGAGAAGACCTGAGCGAGGGCCTGCTGCTGCTGAGCACCCCGCAGCCCCTCTCACTGCTCTCTGCTCACCGGCAGCTAAGCCTTAGCCCAGAGAAGACTGGGCTGGGTAATCCATCATGCACCTAGAGCACTTTCCCTGAGAACCCTGGAGAAGGAACTGGCAGCCCACTCTGGTACTCTTGCCTGGAAAAATTCCTTGGACGGAGAAGCCTAGGAGGCTACAGTCCATGGGGTTGCAAAGAGCTGGACATGACTGAGCAACTTCACTTCATTTCCCTGAGAACACCAAAGCCACCAACAAGCGAACTGTTTCCCCTAGAAGCCCCATCCCAGGGAAGGAGGTTTGTCATCCTTCAAAAAGAAAAGGTAGGGATCAGCAGTTGCAAATGCTGGGCCTGTTTGCTTGTAATCTTAAACTTTCCTGAAGCCCCTGTGTAAGACAAAGGGAAGCTTCTCACTGCTTTGGAGTTTCTAAGAGATGTCTGCAAAGCATGGGGGAATAGAAAAGATGATACTTTCTTCTTTTTTCTTGTGCTGCAAAGGTATCTTAAAACCAAGTCAGCATCTCCCGTAAAGCTCAGAGGTTTAGACCACAGCCAAGCCCTTGCCTCTGTCCACATGGGGCAGCAGTAATCAATATCATATTACAAAAGCACTTGACCTCATTTATTCCCATGGATGCTTGGGGAATCCTTAATATTCAGAGCTTTTACACTGTGTGCCTGGCGTATTTAATGAGAAGCTCCTTGTGGGTTCGGCTCCTGGTGACATTTAGAAAGCCTGGCTCTCCACTCTTCCTGTGGGGCTGCCACCCCGGCTAGGGAAGGAATCTGGGCTCTGGGGTGGGGGCTGTTTGATGGAGTGGGGCAGAAGGGGTCATGCAGAAAGGGGGGGCACTGGTAAGATGTGAGCGTGACTCACACCGAGTGCTCAGTGAAGGCAAGTATTCTTTATCATTATGATGATCTGTAGTACGGTTTTTCCTCCTTAATTTGGGGTCTCTCCGGTGCTGAGAGAATCAGCTGCATTGTGAGCTGGCTCATGGCTGGATGATAGACAAAAAAGGCCCTTACACTTGGTGTAACTTTCTCAATCCATGGGGCATAGAGTTGGGAGGCAGAGAGGCCCCCGGCAATGTCCCCAGGGCTGATCTAAGAGGGGGACAAAGCCCAGGTGCCTCTTTCCAGCCTGAGGCCTCACACTGCCCAGAGCAGGCCTCCTCTGTCAGCCTCGTCTGGGTCGGGGCTGTCCTCTCCGGGACTCCTGCTGATGCAGACAGCTTTGTCCCAGAGTCCCACGGGCCCCCTGATGCCCTGAGCCGAGTCTGGCTGTCCTTGCTGGTTCCTGCTCAAGGCAACCATGGGACTGGCCGATGAGGGATGGGAGGCTGTGACGTTGATAATCACACACATTTGCAGGATGTGGGTGCCTCCTGCCAGCAGTAAGGCTCAGCCATTTACTTTATCAAGTCCCTTCATGTTCTCTTTCAGGATGCTCAGTTTCACCTCCTCCTCTCTGGGACAACCTCTGCCAGATTTACTTTCTCTTTAATTACGACCCTTGTGTCACATCAGAGCTTGAGGGAAGAGCGGGCTATTTATTTAAGGTGATGGTTGTCAGGTCCTCGTGGGTCTGGGGAGGAGGGAGACCAGCTGACTGCTGCCTGCCTCTGCTGGCCCAGCTGAAAGCCCCCCAGCGTGCGGAGACTCTCTCTGGTCACACTGGCATTGCTGCTGGCTTTGTTGTCCACCAGGGGCCCGGGCTAAGAGGAAGTCCCTTCACCTTTTCCACAGCCCTCTTTGGCCATGGTTTACAGTTGCCATGGTGACTTCCAAGGATGCTCCCCTTAATGGCTCCCAGCAGTAGCAATCTCTCTAAAGCCATCACACCTATGACCTTGGTTGTCTTTCTCTCATTATTAATTGAAATATTGAGACTCAGTTCTCTGGGTGGGTACCAGGCAGCAATTTGCCACATCCAGCTGGCTCTCTGCAGGGGCCAGGGTGGCTCTTCTCTGAACTGGAGCCTGGAGGCTAATTAGAGGTTCACACACCATGGAGCTGATCCCCAGGTCCCTGCAAAGGGGAACCACTTGCCAACATACAAGCCAGTCAGTTGCAAACTGTATTCTGTTGAGACCACACTTGGCTTCACTGTGGCAACTTTCCAGTAGAAGGATTTGTCTGGAAGATACTGTTTTGTTTTCTCTCTCTCTCTTTTTTTTTTTCCTTCGAGACATGGCAACCAGCAGCAAAGTGTTCATGAAAAATAGGTCAGTGTTTAAATTAATTAGGAGTTAGATTTATGAACATGGCTAAGAAGGACCCCAATCTCCTGTGCTGGCTCTGCTGTGCTAATCCAGCCCATGTTATTTTTAGGCACAAATATCAAAATGTCTCTTGACAAATGAGACGTGAAATGAATGAGTTTTTGAACATAAACTTTTAGTGCAAATATGTATTTGGCTCTGTTGGGCATGTACAGGGTACAGGAAGGCTTTTCTGGCCTGGCTGTGAGAAAGCTGAAATACCAAGGTTTGAGTAAGTCCCCCCACCCCTTTGCTGGTGTTAGCAAAGAGGCTCGCTTTAAAAACAGTGACACAGTGTTGTCTGGGGCTTCTGATTTTCTCCCAGGAGCAACTGCTTAACAGGTGACTGGGGAGCTGGGCTGGGACCATCTCTGAGGTTGCCAATCTGAAATAGCCAGCATATCCATTCAGCTCAGGCATTAGATGACCTCTTTAATTAGGAACTCAGCTCTGGGTTTGTCCTGGTGTTGGGACTGGGGCAGAATGCATCTTCCTCCCTTGAGAGCTGGGTTGCTGACCCTGTCGCTCCAGATCTACCCTTCACCTTTCCCCACTCTGCTCTGAGCCCCGAGAAGCTGGTCTGTACAGGCTGCATCACCTGGGTGCCCTTGTCCTCAGCTCCCAGGAGGGTTTGGTCCCTGGGAGAGCCTGACAGGGGACTAGAGGTCAGCAGAAGAGGGAGGTCTTGCCAGGCCACCGGGGGTCAGCCACATCCCTCTCCCAAGGCCCCAGCTCTTTCTGTCTAGCAGTCCACCTGACCTCTCTGGATTCTGCTAGTTGCCCCTTCCTGGTCAAAGGTGCTAATGATTCCCACTGCTATGAGCCAGGGGCCAGTTCTCATCCTTGGCTGTCCTAACCTTGTTCACACCTTTAAAAAATACTCTCATTGCCTCTCCTCCAAGATTCTGCTCGAATGTGCCATCTGCTCCACCAGCACCCTCTCTGTTACACTCTGCAGACACTCCTGCCTGGTAACCAAGTGGTCACAGTCCTTTCTTGTCCTTTTCCCTCTAAGCTGCCGAGAACTGAGAGTGGGGTGAGGAGAGTGGTGGAAGTGGGGAGCAAGCCCACAGTTACTGCCGTGAGCTCCCTCTCTGACTCACACTGCTGCTGGCTCTGAGTGATCGGCTACCTGCTGCATCCCAGAGAGGCTCGGCAGGACCAAGAGCTGCTCAACAACACAGCCCTGCAGAAAGGCTACTAGTGCCCGTGACTCAGAACCCAGTCTGCAGCCTTCATCCTGCCCACAGCCCCCAGGCGCAGCAGCCTCCAGTGGTGAGGCAGGCTGGGACACTGAAGACAGTATGGGTGCCCCCTTGGCATCAAGCTGTTCGGGTATATGTGTGGATTAGAAGTCCTCTGACCGACTTCTTTAAACCCGGAGTGGGACATAGAGGGGCCCGCAGCACAGTGATTCTCCGCAGAGCTTCATCTGGACAACAGAGGACACAAGCCTTTTTGGTCCTCCAGCTGAGGACCCACCTTCCTTGGCTTGCACACAGGAGCTGGTGAGGACCTGGGGCTCTTTCTGTGATGTGTCTGCATGGTTTCTGATCTGTGCAGGAGCCAGCAGTGGCTTTGGGGTGACAGAGGCCTTAGGGCCAGCACACCCCATCTGGTTGTGCCACCCTGTGAGCCCTGCTGGCAGCCCCGCTGATTCTGCTTTCTGGGGGGAAGTAGTCTTGCTTCTCACTCTAGGGAGGGCAGAGGAGCCCCCGCCTGGGCTGGCAAGTGCCACCAGAACGGGGCTGACCTGAGGACTTCCAGAAAGAAGGCACTGTCCATGCCAACTTCCGTGGCTGGGTCCCTGCTGGAGCGATGTGTCATCTGGAGCTACCCTGCAGTCAGGCCCAGAGACTGGAGCTCTGACCAGCCATGCCGGGCACAGTCAGGTCAATTGTGATGAGGCTCGAGGGGTCAAGCTCTGCCCAGGAAGGAGGGAGATCGAGCAGGAATGACTTCTTATCACATGGGGCTTCCTTTACCGAAAACTTCAATGGCTCCTGTTGCTCCACTCAGCATTCAAGACCTTTCTCAGCCTGGCCTCCAACCACCAGCCACTCACTTCATCTCCCTCACCCTCTCCTCCTCATTCAGAGAATATAATGGCCTTGATGATAATAGTGAACTTTATAGAGCAGTTTCTATGCTGAGCTCCCTCTGAGTTCAGGGATTACTCAAGTATTTTTAAAAGAAATACTTTCAGAGAGGGTAAGTCACGTGCCTAAAGACACACAGCCAGTAAAAGAAGGAAACATAACTCATATCTGGTGCACAACATCCTCTGCTCTGCTGCTCTGCTTATAGTCTATGGGACATCCCAGAGGAATGTTCCAGCCCAAGACACACGTTTACTTGCTAGAGCCCAAGGGATGGGGCAGAAGGGAGTTTTCTTCACCAACCAGCAGTAACCAGTCTGGTAACCCTTTCCCAGTATCCCTATAACCCTTTTCCAGCGTGCTAGGCACGTGATTTAGGCTCCTCTTCCACCCTGAAGAGATGAGACTGCAGAACAGCTGTCAAGCCAAGGACTACATTTTCTACCCTGCTTGCATGTGTTGAACAATCAGACTGAGTTTCGGCAGATGGATGAGGGTAGTAATACTGACCACTTCTAGGCATGGCCTTTACAAACTTCCATTGCCATTCTCCATATCAGCTTTTCTCTGAGAGAACTGAACTCTACCAAAATTATCTGAGTGATTATTTTCTCAGTCTTCCAAAAATGACAGATACCAAGACCCATTCTAAATGTGTAAGAAAGATTCATCACGTGCTACATAAGCCTTGGAGCCCTGGGGCTTGATGTGCTCAGGGAACTGGGCTCAGAAAGGCTACTTCCATTCCCTCTTCCTTTTGTTTGTGGGCTGGATGTTGATGAGTGAGCATGGAAGCCACCTCTTAGAGATGGTGGAGTTTCTGTCAGCCTGAATCTCTGAATGACTGCACGGAACAGAGCCATCCTTCCTCAGCCCCTCCTCCCGGTGATGTAAACCAGAAATGGTACATTCGAATTGTGTTAAGCCTCTGGCATTTTGGAGTTCTGCACAGCAAGTCATGTTATCTTAAGCTGATATGGGGTAAGCTCCAAGACTGGTGGATGGCTTTGGGGAGAGGACCTTCACAAGTTCCCAGCTGACAGGCCTTCCCTCCTAGCCTGGGGGAAGGTCTTGTGGGTACCTGTGTGGAACCTGAGAGGGATGAAGCCTCCAGATATAGCCAAAAGCCTGAGCCACATGGAGAAGCTTCCACAGGGAGGATGACTTAGTGAGAAACAATTGAACTAGTGTGGAAGACAAACTGGCAGGGTCTGAACTGTTTGAAGGCTTAAGGTGATGGGCCAGGGAGGGAGGCTAGAATGCTGGTGTCCCTGGATTCAGCGGGGGGCCCAGGAGTCTGCATCCTTACAAAGTGCTGATGCTGCGGGCTTTGTGCAGCAAAGTAGTGTGCACTTTAAGAACCATGAGAGTAGGGCAGTGGGCTTCAGCTCCCCCACCTTATGGTGCTTTATTATGACTGTCCCGGAGCCCAGCCTCTCAGCGCTGCAAGGCTGATCCGAGATGCTCTCTGAGACTGTGCCTCAGACAAGACTGAGAGGGAGTGCCAAGCTTAAAGGCAGACACAGGGAGTGAGCCCCGCAGCTGAGCTATCTCTGAGGTCCCACCTTTGAGTAGGCGCCGGGGGTGAGGGATGCCTTGGAGGACAGACACCCTGCGGAGGAGGCCCTCTGCCCTGGGTAAAACCCCACCACCGCTAAGCCAGCCTCCTGCTCCCGGCCTGCAGGCAGGCCCTCATCGTTGCCCTCTGCTCTGACTCCCTTCTCCCCTTCTCTCCTTGCCCCTTCCCCCTCCCCTGATCCTCTCAGCTCCCTGGGAGAGCAGCCCCAAGCCGAACCTCCGGGTGCCCTCCTAACAATGGCAGGGCTCCATCCTCACCCCGGCCCCATGAGGGCCTAAGGAGCCTGGAGTGGCCATTATAGTCGAGCCGGTGTCTAGGACCGCCTGGAGCTTACCAAGGAGGGCGGGGCGCACGCAGCCAGGTCCACCCGCAGTGGACCAGCTGTGTCTGTTGGTCCAGTCAAGGTGGCACCCCGCTGTACAAGGCCTGTAACCGTAACCGCCTCCTCTCACTCCAGACTGGGTGCTACTGCCCACCCTCGGTGTTAGGAGACAAGCAGGCCCGACGCTGTCGGGGTGCAGCCCCCCGAGATCCGGTTCCCCAAACTCGAGAGCGAGCTCCTCGCCTCCAGCCGCGTGTACCCCGGGCAGCGCTCACCGTCAGAAAAGCTGGCCGCGAACACCCCCAGCGGCCTACAGTAAGGACGGGAAAGCGGCGGGAAGAGAGCAGAGGCAGGGTTCTGGGAACGCTCCCCCCAGATGACCCACCGACGGCTCGGCGCCCGCGACCGACCGCAGCGGGGCGGCCAGTCCGGCGAGAACCTCCCGCGGGGCCCTTACCTGAGTGCCTCTGGCGCAGAAGGGCCGCCTCGCGGGGCGGCGGCGGCGCGGACGAGGCGGCGGCCGCCACGGTGGTCGCGGCTCGGTGCGCCGCGGAGGCGGCGGCTGCCTCGGGGACGCCCGGCGCGGCGGCGGCGGCGGCGGCGGGAGGGCCCCCGGGAGGCGGGCTCTTGTCGCCGCGGCCGGGCTCCTGGGCGCCGTCGGCCCGGGCGGCGCTGGCGGGGCCGTGGCGGCGCGGGGCGCCGCTCTGAATGTGGGACACGGCCTCCGCGGCCTGCACGTCGGGCGGCGAGAAGCGCGTGAGCACGCGTAGCAGCGCCTGGGCCGTGTGCTCCTGCGTGTCGTCGTCGCTGTAGTCCGACACGCGGCACTCGTACACGCCCTCGTCCTGCCGCCGCACGGCTGACAGCCGCAGCCGGTGCGAGATGTCGTTGCCCTGCACGCGCACGGTCTGCAAGAGAGCGGGGCTTCGGTCAGGGCCCGGGGCGGGCGGGCCGGTGCCTCGCCCCCGGAGCCTTCACATCCGCTCCCACTAACGCCCCTTCCTTCTAGAGCCCCGAGGGCCGAGGTGGTGTCCGAGGGAGAGTCCTTCTGTCCTCATCGTGCAGATACCTGCTCCCAGCTCCAGCCCTTCTCAGTGAGCGCTCTGCCCTCGCTGGGAGGCAGCGGATGCAGAGGTTGCTGCCACACCCACTGGGTCCCAGCTGCCTAGGAACTTGCCTCTCGGCGGCAGCGTGGAGCGGCGGACAAAGCTCAGCTCCCTGCGAGCTGCCGGAGACGCCGGGGAGCAACAGCTTTGTGGCCCTCACCAAGCTCCCAGGGAACCCTCATCTCCGAACCGGGCATAGAAGGCCCTGGTCATCCCCAGGCCGTGATCCCTCCATCTCCAGAGGGGAAGGCTTGGCGCATGTCCCCCGCAACCCTGGCAAGACTCCTCCTCTCCACCGCAACTCCAAGCCAGCCCACAGCGCCCGGCACCGCGACCCACAACACAGGCGGAGTAGAGGGCTGCCGCGGAGGGCACCGCCAGGGCGTGGGCTGCGTGCGGGGCGGGAGTGGGGCCCACAGCCCTGAGCCAGGAGCTAGGGCAAGGAGCCTGCAGGAGAGCTTTACAGGCAAGCGTAGGGAGGAGGAAGGAGATTCAGGCCTGGGACCCTTGATTTACGCAAAAGAGAACCCGATCCACGACCGGCGACAGATGGCGCACGGACACGCCAAGCGGCCGACAATGCCAGGGTGTGCGTCGGCACCTATACCGCACCGCCAAGGAGCCTTTCTAAGAGGGAGGAGGCTGCGGGGCGCAAAGCGGCCGGAAGGGGTCTCCCGCGGCCCGCGCTGGGCTCCACACTTACGCTGATTTTAGTCGCATCCTTATTTGTTACCTAAAATGCAAAGAGGGAGAAAGAGACATTAGGCTGTTGGCCTTCAGGCTCAGGGAACTCAGACGCACCTCCTGCAAGAGGATCCTCCGCGGGCGGGCTGAGACTCGAAACCGCTCGGGATGTAGCCACGGCGGAGGGCACGAAGAACAGCGGAATTTTCAGGAGTTTTATCCGGAAGGAAGCAGGGCTTGGAGCTAGCATGGCGCCCGGCCAAGGAGGGGCTGCTGGAGCACCCCTGCCAGCCAAGGAAGGGAGGCTGGATTGCCTCCCGGGTGGGAAGGAAGACCCATTTCCCTCTGGAGGAGCATTCCCATTCCCTATGTTGTTTCCCTAAATCCCCTGTAAAGCTGGATGGACAGGACCCGATGGGAGATGTGAGCAAAGGGTGGGACTCTGGGTAGACTGAAGGTAGGCGGTGTGTGCGTGTGTGTGTGTGTGTGTGTGTGTGTGTGAGCAAAGGGTGGGACTCTGGGTAGAGCGAAGGTAGGCGGTGTGTGTGTGTGTGTGTGTGTGTGTGTGTGTGTGTGTGACAGAGACAGCGCTAGAGACTGTTTAAGAGGCAGATGGGCAGAGGGGGAAGTCCCTCTGACCCTGCAGCGGCTGTAGGTAACCTGTACAGCGTGCTCCGCCAGCCTCTGGAACCCAGCCCGGAGGAGCTTAGCTGCTTGGCCGTGTGCCCTGGGGACCTCGGAGTGGCAGAGGACAGGGAAAGCCCGGCCCCAGCAAGCGGTCTATTTTCAACATCCGGAACCCATCACCCTCTGGACCCGCAGCTGGCAAGAGCGGGCAAACTGGATGAAGGGTAGCTTCCTAGGGCTAGGCATGTAGTTCAGAGGAGGTTTCCGTGAAGGGAATGCGAATGCCTAGCGGTAACAACCGCTGTTGAAGGTGCTGTGAAGGCAGGGGCGGGAGGAGACGGGTTGCACCACGGGGCGGCGCCCTGCCTGCCTCTCCCCGGCCACCCCAGGCGCCGCGCGGGTGGCCAGTACCTTGCTCCGGGCCCTGGGCACGCTGAGCGCTAGCTCGTGCAGCAGCTCTCGGGGCGGCTCCTTGAGGTACCACCACTGAATCTCCAGTGAGTACGACGTGGCTCCGCTGGCCCGGAAGGCGCAGGGCATTTCGATGTCGTCTCCCTCACGCACGGTCACATCTTTGGGGACTTCGGTGAATGTCGCTGGGGGCGGGGGGGGGGGGGAGAGGCGTGACTACATGTGGGGCGGAGGCCCGGGGCCACCCCGGCTCTCTGGGCCGTGCGCTTCCCACCCCCCCCCCCCACCCCCAGCTGTTCGCGCGGCCCAGGCACTGGCCAAGTCCGCTCGAGCAGCTGCCGGGCCGCTGCAGAGACCGGCTGCCGCTGCAGGCCGCTTCCCTCCAGTCCGGGCGGGGCGGTGGGGGCGGCTCACGCTTCTTCCCAGCGGCCGGCCGCGCTACCAGCGCCAGGCTGGGGCGCGCCAACTCCCGGCGCTCCACGAGCCGCCTGGCCGCAACTGGAGCCCAGGTCCAGCTCCGAAGGACCTGGGCGCGGGCGTCACTGATGCCGCGACTCTTCGCCGCTCTCCACCCCCTACCGCGCCGGGCCGTGGCTGTACATTAGGATCGTTGGAGAGCGTGAAGCCTTCCCCTTCGCTTCCTCTGCCTCTTTCTCCGCGGCGGCCGGGACAGGCTGGCTTTGGAGGCCCCGGGAGGACCCTGAGTCCCCAGCGGCAGCAAAGTTCCCGCTCTCACCCTCGGCCACGAAGAGCAGCAGGGCGCGCAGCAGCAGCGGCGGCAGGTATCCGGGAGCGCCGAGCCGGTTCCTTTGGTCCATCTCCCGCAGGGGGCGCGGCGGCGACGGGGACCCGGGATCGGAGAGGCGGCTGTGGCGGCGGCGCGGGCTCGGATCCGGTCGGGCTCGGGCTAGGACGCCTTCGAGCCTGCCATGGCCTCGCGCGGCGCCCCCTCCCCCGGCCGCCGGCGGCCGCCAATCAGTCCAGCTCCCTCGCCGGCTCGCCAGGCGCGGCTCCGGCGGGGGGCGCTGCTCTGGGTGCGCGGAACGCGAGGTCCCGCCGGGAAGCTCCTGGCAGTCAGTCCGTGCTTCCTTTTGTCCAGTAGTCCGCCGGACTCTGGGGACCCGCAATTCAGTCTCTGCCTGGCGGGCCGGTCGGGGGTCGGGCCGCCCTGGGACCCATCCCTGGCCAGGAGAGCGCGCGCCTCGGAGCCCGAGCTTCTGCCTGCAGGTCTCCTGCTGCTGCGGCTCCCGACCGCCGCCTCCTCCGGCGACCGCCCCGCTCTCCCGCTGCCGCCTCCACCGGTCCCTGCTCGGCTCTTTCCGCAGGGCGAGTGGGCGCTCAGCCGCGGCGTGCAGACCTGGCGTCCGACCCAGCGCAGCGCCGGGAGAGCGGGTCCAGCGTGGCGGCCCGGGAGCCGGAGGGGCGGGAGAGGAGGGGGAAGGGAAGGGGAGGGGGCGGTCAGCGGCTGGGCGCCGGGCCGCCTCCAGAGCCGCATCACCCGCGCCCTCCCGCCCCCCTCCTTTCTCTCCCCTTCTTTTCTCTACCACAGCCGGCGCCGCCCCCGCCCCCGCCCCGGAGTGCTCCCCCCGCCCCGCCCGGTCGCCAGGAGGGACCGCCAGCCTCAGGCTGGAGCGCAGCCCCGCCCCGCCCTCGCTTGGGCTGGGGGTCTTCCCACCCCAACTCTCCCTTGTTTCTTTTCCATCTCCGTCCCCCGAGACGGCGGCTGAGCATCCCTGTGCCCCACGGGGACCGAGGCCCTCTCCGCAGACCCCCGCCCTCAACTTCTTACCCCGGTTTGGACAAAAAGCTGCCCCGCTCTTTGTCCCCGGCCCAAGCCATGGCGGGCTGGGGCGCGGGAGGGTGGGCGCCGCGGGCCCGGGAGCAGGGCGGAGCGCCGAGCGGGGCCGGGGCCGGGGCCAGAGCGTGCGGGCTGCCACGCCGGAGTCTGCAGCGTGCGAGCGAGAAGTGAGCGCTCGGCGCGGGGCGAGCAGGTGCCCGAGGCGCCGAGAGCGCGAGAGCGAGCCGGAGCAGAGGCAGTGAGTGACGGCAGAGGCGGGGTGGGGCGGGGTGGCTGCGGAGCGCCCGGCACGACTCCAGGCCCGGGGGGTTCCGAGCGGGGTGGGGTTTCTGCGCCTCGATCGTGGCCCTTGCCTCCCCTCTTGTTCTTCATGGGTCGCAGCCCTCGCTTTACCCGGTGCCCGGGGGGATCCCCGAGAGGAAGGCAAAGGGCGGGACCGCAGCCCGGTTTCGGAGTCCAGCCCTGGCTTCGCATCCCCCGAAACCCTGGACTTCTCAAAGCTTTCGCCCAGAGCCTCCTCCGTCCTCGGCCCTCTTCGAGAGAGCAGTCTGGTCCCCGAGGGGAAACGTGGGGCGCGCTTGCGGTTTGGAGGGACACATAGTTAGTTGTAGGGGCGAGTCCCACTCCTGCACTTGGCGTCTCTTGACTTAACCAAGGGAAACCAGTCAGCGGACTTCAGCGTCTCTGTCTCCACCCCATCTCTAATCTCTTAGCTTTGACCTGGGTGGAGAGGAGAGGAGTCCTGTGGATTAACGTGACTGCTGTCCCTATTCCCCAGCCTCTCTGGAGGCTCCACCAGAGGGTTTCCCAAGAACCAAGGAGCTGACACTTCCCAGCAGCTGACTTTGGTCCAGGAAGCTGCAGGTCCTTTCTAAGCTAGGTCTTTGCCAGCTGGGTGCTCTGGGCAGGTCCATTTACCCCCTCCTAGGCCTGAGTTTCAGCATCTCATCTGTGGCCAAGGAGTTATTCCTGTGTCCTCAGGCCACTGTTGCTCATCTGTTGGGCCCTTGTTGGCCAAGGTCTCTCGCCAGGAAGGGAGGGATGTCTCAGGGCCTTCCTCCTCTTCCTACAGTTTCTCTCCAGGGGCCCCAGAGAGGCAGTTGCTGGCTGCTTTCTGTCCTTTCATGCCCCCACCCCCTGGGAGCTTTCCCTTAATAATTCCACCTTCCTTTGGAAACCATGCTTGGATCACTGGATATAAAACCCTGCCAGGCCCTTTGCTGTCCTCAGCTTCTGAAGGGAGGGGGCAGACTTGCACTGTACTGCACAGGCTCAGGATGCTGGTGGGATTCTAGGAAACCAGATTCATTTGGGGGCTGATTCCAAGCAGGGTTATGATGGCAGGAGTTAGCCTACTGTGCAGTGGCCTGCCCGGAGATGCAGCAGTCTCCTGTCCTGATAGCATACCGAGGTGGAGGGCCAGTGACCAGGGAGGCACAGAGGGAGGATTCCTGCCACCAGAGGAAGTGACGCTTCGCTCACCTTTAAGGTTGGCGAATCTTCTAAACCTGTACCACCCTGTGGGGGTAAGGTCTTTCTTTCCCACAGCATAAGTCGGTGTTACGATGAATGAGAATGATAGCTGTACATTTTACATACTCTTCATGTACCAGGCACTCTCCATGCGTTAGTTGTCAACGTGAGAACTGAGCAGTCCTTCTCAAACAGAAATCAGATTACTCTTCCTCTGCTCAAAGCCTTGCAGTGGCTCCCTTTTCGTTCAGGACAAACATCAGTGACCTTGCAATGACTGGCAGGGTCAAACCATCTGCCTTCCACCTCCCCCTCCTCGGTCCTCGACTCTTGCTTTTTGTCTTTGTCTTGGTCAGAATCCTCTGCCACACTGGCGTCCTTTCTACAATGCCACTCACAGGGCGTGCTCCCGCCCAGGGCCTTTGCACCAGGTGTTCTGTCTGACTGGAATACTCCTTCCTCAGTTACCTGGTTCTTCTGATTTTTCTTAAGCAGTTACATCTCAGTGAGGCCCACTGGGGTCACAGTTTAAATATGCAATCTGCACTCCTCCGTCCCTACCTCCAGCACTCCCAGTCCCTGAATTTGCACTCCTTTCTTTAGCACCAACTTCCTTCCAACACATGACCCAATATCCTTATTTATAATGGCACAGAGATCTGTAGAGTCTACACTCATTGATGTATCTCCAGCACCTAGAACAGGGTCCAACATACAGTCAGTGCTCAATAAGTATTTGTGGAGTGAATGGATGGGCTCATTTAACCCCTATAATGGTGGGTACCTACTCCTGTGCGGTAGACTGATTTTACCCATCTTAGAGGTGTGGTACTCAAGAGAGTTTGAGGAACTAGCCCACAGTCACACAGGCAAGTAAGGCTTAAACCAGGTCTGTCTTCCTCTGAGGTCCCAACTTTAACTCAAACAGCCCCACCCCGGATGAGACTGAGGTCCGGTACCTGGAGCTGGTGCAGACAGCGAGGCTCCTCGGCCCTTGACTGACGGCGCCTGGTGAGGCTGCTTTGCAGCGGTGCGCTGCGGCTCTGTGCTGAGTGGGTCTGTTCGCTCTTCCCTCCTGTCTCCTAGACTGAGGCCACAGCTCTATCCTTCTTCTCTGTGTCTTTACCTCCAGGCTGGGTCTGACCCGTGCCTAGGGCTCTGTGGCTGTAGAAACCAGGAGCCCTGTCAGGAGTGTCCAGAGGGCGCGGTTGCTCCTTTCCTGGGGCTTCCCTGGCGGGCAGGTCGTGGCCTTCAGTCTCCTTGATTTAGCCTTTGCCAGGCAGCAGCCCCCACCGTCCTGGCCGATGCCTGGCCGGGTGCCCTTCTGCAGGGAAGCCAGTCCCTTCTCACTGAGTCGTGGTGGGCCACGGTCTCTGTTGGAAGCTCTAAAGAAGGCATCTGTGACAAAACGTGTATGTTGCTTCCCCAGAGGAAAACTACTCTCTGGGGACCAGAGCTCCTCAGCCCTGCCAGCTGCCGGTGTCCCCTGGGCTTCCTCAGAGATGCCCTGTTTAAAAAAAAAAAAAGATGCCCTGTTTAGGGAGCACGTTGGTCATGTGAGATGAGAGTAGTTTCCCACGGATGGACCTGTCAGAGCGTTTCAGAACTACTGCATAGCAAGTCCCGAGTGCTCATTGGTAGGCAGTGACAGCCACCCTTTTGGCTTCCAGGTTTTTTCCTTCCTCTCTGTGTCCACAGGCTCTGAAACGCCCGTAGGATCACTGTGTACAGGGGTAATGTGATCAATAGGTGCTCAACCCGCCTGACCCGCTGGACCGGCTCTGCCTGGGGGCTTGCTTGTGACCATCCTCAACTCTCTAACCTAACTCATGCCTACCACCAGCACGTGCTGTTCTGATTGGGCTGCAAGTTGGGGTATGCAGCACTTGTCAATACCATTTTGTGCATGAATTCACCGGACTCTCAAAGATGTTTCAAAAATGCTATTTAGAAAGACTGCCCAGCCTCTCATGAAAGCACCCTTAAATTATAGCCCTATGTAAATGTTTTTCCTGGAACTCACTTTCAAAATTTGCTTTAATGTTCATGTCCTCTTGGAGTTTTGGTTTTGATATTCTTGTCTCAGCTGACCTTTCCTGTCCTCCCTGAACCACATCCAGCAACATTGATTTTGGGTAATGTGTTTTCATTTTAAGATGCAGCCCATCCATAAACTTTTCTATCAATAATCTTGGCCACACTCTGTGTACCCAACAGCTTAAAGGAAAAGATCAGAGTTACAGGGACTTTCATTTTTGGCCAGTTTAGTCATTGACTCCCCACTAGTGTCTGGGGATAAAGGCCAGAAGTCCCGCCCCAGGGGACTTTCCCTGAGGGCACACCTCCGGCCGGCTGCTGTAGGCAGCACACGCGAGCCCTCCCTGGGCCCGGGGGTCTCTGTCCTGGGTGATAGGGGTGTGGCGCGTGGAGAGGCTCGCGTGGCAGCTCCTGTTGCCCTCCTCTGCCCTGCATCCTGGGAGGAAGACGCTGGGGCTTCAGCCCCTGGATGGCACAGACGCAAGGGAGGGCCGTCTGCTGTTGCAGGCCTCTGGGGAGCCGAGCGGCCCTTGCTCGTGTGCACGCCGAAGCGTGGGGCTGGCTTGCAGCCTGCCTGCGCTGGCCCTGCAGCAGTAGGAGACCCCGAGCTGTGAGGCCCATGGGTCTGGTCTATCCATGTTGGATCAGTGTCCCCACGCTGGGTCCCCGGAGCCTGGGGCTGTTAGTCTGCTCATCAGAGACAGGACTTCTGAGGCTGGGAATGCCTGGAGAGATGGACTAAAGCGGAGAGACTCCAGACAGAGCGTGTGTCACCTCAAACATTCATTCAGCCGGCACGTCTTGAGGACCTCATCATGCATCTCACCGGTGCGTATCTGCGGGTACCATGCTGGGGTGCTCACAGCACCTGCCTACACAGAAGCTGCAGTTTAGCCCAGAAGGGAGCAGAGACGCACCCACAAAGAGAGAACAACCTAAGCCTGATCAGCCCAGTCTGCGATGTGTAACACACACCCCCCACACACACATCGTGGTGGTCCTGCTGGTGGGGGAAGACGTGACACATCAGCCAGGCAAAGGCGGGGAGGGGAAGGGTGCTGGGGGCCGAAGGCACAGCCCGTGCCAAGGCCAAGGGCAAAGTCAGGGACCTGTAGGGTGGAGGGCAGGGGGTGCGAGTGAGGAACTCAGGTGGCCTGGGGGGCGGCAGGTGGGGGCACAGAGGGCCTTGGAGCCACAGTAAGGGTTTCCGTGCCCAGAAGAGTGGGGCTCAGACCCCATGGGGTGCAGATCCAGCCCAGAGTGAGCCCAGCCTGGCAGAGAGGTGGCAGGTGGACCCCACGTTGGACGGTTCCCAAACGCTCAGCCCTGAGTGCAGAGTGGGAATTTGAGTGACGGGGCAGGGCCAGGTTCTGGGGGCCCAGCCCAGGGAAGAAACACCTGCAGTGCGGGGGCTGCGCTTCTGGGGACAGAGAGGAGTCCAGAGTCAGCAGGGCGAGGTGAGGGCAGGACGGGCTAACGCACCGGGCTTGAGGGGATAAGGAGGAGGCCCGGCCCTGAAGGCAGCGTGGGGTGGGGTGGGGGCAGGGAAGCAAGTTCTCAGAAAGCCTGGGAGCAAGTGCAAGGCTGCAGACGGCTCCTTGTTTGGACGTGGCTCCGAGAGGCCTTTTGACGAGAGCTCGCCGGGCCCTGTCCTCTCCTGTCCCTCTGCACTTGGCGGCTGGCTCTGACCAACAGCACCGCACCTGGCCCCCAAACGTGCGGGCTTCGGGTGAGCCTCATGGCGCCTGAGTCCCCAGCTAAGTGCCTCACCTTGTCTTCCTGGGTCCTTGGCCTGCTGAGACCCCTGGACCTATGGGCTTTGTTGGGAGGGACCGTGAGCCTCAGGTTCCCCAACTGCAATGTGGGTTCTCATTCCTGCCCTCTCTGTCTCTCTCTCTCCCACCTTCCACTGAGACGATGCGTATGGTCCTAGGCCACAGCTGGTGAGCAGGCTTAGGGGGCTCTCGACACCATCTCCGCTGAGCAGTGTGAGAGCAGGATCCTGCCCAGCGACCTGGGCGGCCCATTGCTCGATGGGAAAGTAAGTCAGATGCCAAACTAAGCAAAGCAGAGCCAGGTGGCTTCCAGGGCTGTGGAGTCAGGAGTGCTTTGGTTCCAGTCCTGGTCTTGCCTTGACCTCTTGGAACTCAGCTTTCCCATCTGTTAAAGGGTATACCAGCTTTGCTGATTGCAGAGGGTGAAAGGGAGGATTGATTTTAAGACAAAGTATTTACAGCAGATCACTCAGCACCTGGGCGTAGCAGCAATAGCAGCAGTTCATATTTTAAAGTGCATGCCTAGCTGACTTTGGTAATGTGACAGTGTGGGACGGGAGATATCAGGGTGTGGACTGGCTCTCCTTGAGCCTAGGTACTTGGGAAGCATGGTGTTATCAGGGGGAAGTGATAAGTGGTGTTCTGTGTCCCCTAATGATTTCATTATAGTCTCTGTGTGTGTTATGTTCACAGTTATTTGCCAGAGTAAATCTTATAGATCCATGGAGAGTTGTGTGTTTTTTAATATTCTCAATACACTTGGGGTTTTATTTCCCACTGGATCTTATTAGTTTAATTTAGTAGAGGACAGACTGTATACTTAACCAAAAATTGCTTTGACTTTCTGGAGAATTAAGAGGCTTGGGCAGATGGATGTGAGTGGATCAATCTGCTTGAGATAAAATTCTGTTATTTCCCTGTGAGTGTTCTTCACCTTAATGGTGAGGATGGTGATTATAAAACATGGAGATGGCTAACAATGACCAGGGGCTGGCCAGAGAGCCAGGGCTGTGGCTCCAGTGCTTGCTCCAGACCCATGGGAGTCTCCCCGTTGGCAAGATGTTGTGTGATGGTTCCCCTAGAGATGCTGTTGGGGACCAGAGATGTCTCTGGTGCCCTTCCAGTGTCTTTGACCAGCCAGCTTTCTGAAGAGTTAGCGTCGCGTGGTCAGGGAGTTAAGGTGGGCACAGAGTCCAGAGCCCAGGGCACAGTGGAGGCAGTCATGGGACGGTCAAAGCCAGGAAGTATGACTGTTTCTCTGCTGTGCTGAGCTAAGCCTCAGCTCCCCCGGCAGAGCGCACTGGGGTCCCCGCCTCCCGGACTGCTGTGGGGTTAGACGAGCTGATGTCTGGCAAGTAGCTTTGTGGACTGTCATGACTGGGGATTCATGATGGTTATGGTCCCACGTCCTCTGCAGTTCTGGGTTTCAGGAGCCGCTCAGGAAGTGCCAGCTGGGCTCTGTTTCCAGGCCTCTAAGGTTGTGACATCCTTCCACATCTTTCTTGGCCACCACCTAGAAGTTTCTGCCCAGAGCATCTGTATGGGGACCTTGGGGACAGTGGGAGGTGCTGTGGTCCACAGGAGGCTCCCAGAGAGTTTTAGTCCCAGGCCGTTTTCTAAGGACCTCTTGTCTTTCCCAGTTTAACACTGGATGGGGGCCCATCCCCATGTGAGGCTACAGTAGGTCCAGTAGGGGCCAGGCACAGGTTTGGGGCAGAGTGTCACCTTTGGCTTCAGAGCATCTGGTCCGGGAGGCTCTGAGGTCCCTGGTGTCCCCTGCTTGGGTGCACTGGGCAGGCACGAGGGCAGGGTTCAGAGGGGCAGCTGCGCCAGGCAGGGGCTCGCTCCACCCCGCCGTCCGGGCCCCGGCCCCCTCGGTGCTGACGCCTGGGCCTGGGAGAGGCTCCGCGCTGCTGTGACCTTCACGGCTGACTTGCCCCTTCAGAGTTCCTCCTGCTGTTAGACTGGCAGCTGCCAGGGCCGCTCGGTTTGTGAAATGTCAGTGGTTTAATATCAATTCTGGAGGTTTTATTGCCTTTCCTCCCCCCTGTTTTCCGATGGGATTTTGATCCAATCAAGGCCGATCCAGCGTGATAGTAGGGAGATTTGTGTTCCTGTCCGAAGTTGACAAAAGGTCACCCTGCCTTGGAAGCCAGCGGCTGCCGTGCCCTTGCACACGTGTGATTACTCTCCTGTCCCCGGGCCCTGGAGTCAGGCCGTGCTTTTCCCAGGAGAGCAGTTTCCGGTGGGTGTGGCCGCTTCTCCCGGTGGGGACCAGTGTCTGGCCAAGGTCCCAGGGGGTTTTCAGCTCAGGCAGTGGCTGCACACAGATGCCGTAGTTTTGTTTGCAAAATGTCTTTGATGTTTCAGGCCTAAATTAATTTTTCACAATAATATTTCAAAACGTCATTTTTTTTTCCAAAAAAGGAAAAACCGGAGAAAATGAGAGTCTCTGGGAAGAGGCCTGAGTTGGGGAGATCCCAGGCCCTGAGCCACTCAGGCCTGGCCCCTCACCTTGGCCCCGTCCTCCCCAGGCCTGCTCATTCTGGGGTGGAGCGCGGGGATGAGAACTTTTGTCAGGGTTCGATCTTGTCCCGTGGTTCTTAAAGAGACGTGGCTTGGCAAGCCTTGAGTGAGTGCCTACTGTGTGCATGGCCCAGCCCGGGGCTTCTGGGCAAGTGTGCAGGCGCCTTGCGGGGATGGGGAGGTCCGCCCTGCAGGAGTGTGGCCTTGGCCGCGGTGGGCCTTCTCTGAGTGGGAGTGCTCACGCAGCGCATGGCTTCCAGAGTCCGCCCAGCTGAGGGGGCAGGGACAGAAGGGCAGCCAGGTCGAGGGGCTGGTGCAGCTGTGAATGGTGACAGCTGCAGGTGCCCCATAGTAAGAGAGAATGACAGGGCACACCTGGGGTACCCTGGGGGTGACAAAGGGTCGTGGCTCTCGCCACACCTGCCTGCAGGCCTGGGCCTCCAGGCGCTCACCTTCCGTGGGCTGGACCCTATCTCCAGTCCTGGAGCCTCTCAGCTCACAAGCCTCCACTGGGCCTGGCCTCCAGGGACTGGAGTTCCCGGCTGCACCCTTAGGACAGGGGTGGTGGGCGCGTGCTGAGTGTGCTTGTGTGTGTGGGGGGGGTGGGGGTGCTTGTGCGTAGACAGCATGACCTGTGTATGTGTTTGTGTGCATAGGCAGTGTTTGGATGAGTGACAGCTGGTGTGGGAAGACAGTGTAGGTGTGTGTAAATGGCGTGAGCACAGAGCAGCCCCGTCACACGCTGCCCAGGGGGAACGGCTCGGTGCAGACCCTGAGAGGCCTGGTGTTTCAGTCCCAGATGAAGCTGGAAACCCAGGTTTTTACGAGAAATCTAATTTTAAAATGTTGATTTCACTGCAGAAACAAACGCTGCAGGGTCTGCAGGCTAATGCTGGCTCCAGGGCCCTGGGTGCAGCGTCACCCGCCCCAGGCGTGGCCCTGGAGGCAGGACACTCTGGGGTGGCCCTTGGCTGCTCCCTGTAGCTGTACAGATGCTGACCCAGGACTGGGCCGCACTCTGGACCCACGGCGGGGACACTGGTGAGGCTGGAGGTCTCCGTGAGGTGAGGCTCTGCTGGATTTTTCAGATTCTTCTGCGTTTTCTGTCTATTTTAAGCTGAGGTGAGAATGTCATCCTTGAACCTGGCTCTCTTCTCTTTTCAGTCCCCGGGGTCTCTTGCCTGTGCCGCGCCGGTGTGTCTGAGCCCCGAGGTTGCCGGGGCAGATGCTGAGGTTGAGAAGCGGCGGCCGTGGTTGTCCGCGGTGTCTGGCAGCGCCACCCGGCCCTTCTCAGCACGGCTCCACCCCGTTCCTTCAACTCCACGGCTCCGGCAGTGATGCCTCCGTGTGCCCAACTTCTCCAACCTCGGGAGCGCTGTTGACTCCTTACCTGCATCTGCTAGCACATCGGCAGAGCTGGATGTGCTCCTCTCCTGGAAGCACTTGCTCCCTTGCCCTCCCCCCACTGCCCTGGCCACAGCCCCCAGTCTCCTCGTCGCTGGTCATCTTTCTCACACTCCTGAGTTGGACTCCTCAGAACTTAGTCCCAGGCTTGCTTCTCTGGCTCAGATAGAAGTGGTCCTTTGTCTGCACAGGCTTCCGTATTGATGCCACAGAGGATCTGGAGGATGTCCACCTGAGGCTTGTGCGTTCCCTCCGCAAGCTTGGTCTGGGGTGGTCCTGGTGGTCATCTCTGTCTCAGTAGCTGGCCCGCCACACCTGGGCCATGCTGAGACCCCCTGCAGCCCTGGAACCTAGCGCTTGCCTCTTTTATGCAGGAAGCTCTATGAAGTTGCGGGTCGTGAGTGTTGGTCCTCCGGCTTTCTTGCAGGGCTCCACCAGTCCTGTATTGTCACTTAGGGTGAGAGGCACCTCAGCCTGCTCTGTTAGGACGTCCAGAGTGTTTCCTTCTCCTCGTAAGCATCCTTACCATTTATTGAGTACCAATAGCGAGTAGATCTACAATAGATTCCTCCTGGACAAATAAATGAATGAAAGCATAGATGCATTAACACCCTGTGTGAGAGTTGCTATGATCATTCCCATGATGCAGATGATAAGTCTACGTCCCGGAGCCGTTTAGTTTGGTACGTGGTGGAGCTGAACCAGTGAACCAGTAGAGTGTGTCCGACTCTTTGCAACTCCGTGGACTGTGGCCTGCCAGGCTCCCCCATCCATGGAATTTTCCAGGCAAGAGTCCTGGAGTGGGCTGCCATTTCCTTCTCCAAGTGGAGGGGAGGGAAGCCTGGTCGCCAGCAGCGGCCAGCCCTGGAGCCGCCCGGGTCCCTGGCTCAGCTCCCTGAGCCCTCAGCCTCCTCCCCACGCTCCCTGTCAGGGAATTTCCCTCCTAGTCTCTCCATTGGAGGCTGCGTAGATGCAGCAACTGCGTTAGTCAGTGCAAACTTTGGTGAGCAACTTGGTAATTATTTCCAAAAATATTGACTCGTAATGTGAAGAAAGCTCTTCTCCATGCTGCCTGTCAGCAGAAAATTGCCTTTGGTATTAACATTTCATCAACCGCATAATGTGAATTGATGTAAATGCATAATTAGAAATAATAGCCTGGGAAAATTCACTCTTATTTATAAAATTGGGCTTGTTAAATTAAAATGGGAGCTAACGACTTCCAACTCGCTCTTAAATATGTCCGAGGCTTTGCCTGCCTTGCTTTGCAGGAGCGCCACGTGTTCAGCGGCTCTTCAGGGAGACCCTGGAGAGGGGATGCCCTCTGAGGAGGCCTAGACAGCACCTGTCCAAAAGGTGGCTCTCTAGTGATGTGAGCGGGCCTCTCCAAGACGGCTGAATCAACATCCGACAAATGACCATCCCTGAGGAAGCCTAGGCGATATCCTCAGCCTCATTCTTCCTGTAGAATGGGGGCCAGGCCAGCTGTCCCTCCAGAGTCTGAGAGATGCTGTGGGGCCTGGGGAAGGTGCTGCATGTTCAAGTGCAATGAGGCCGATGAACATGTTCCACAAATTCTGAGAGTTTGCGGAGGACAGTGAGAAAAATCATCGTTAGTAACATGGGCTCATTCATTCAACAAGTACTCTTAAGTACCTACTCCATGTCAAACCCAGGTGGTAGGTATAAAGATAGAAAAGACATGGTTTCTGATCTCTTGGAGCTCACCGTCTAGGTGGGAGAGATGTTTAGGCATTTACACGTGCTTTCATTTTGGGTGCAAGTGACAGAAAAACAATTCACACTACCTAAAAACAATTCACACTACCTAAAGAAATCTGTTTGCTCATGTAACTGGAATGGCTTTCAGGCAGAGCTTGATCCAGGGACTCAAATGAATTTGTTAGAACTCTGGTCGGTTTTTTCTGAGCTTTTCCTCTGAATGTCAGCCTCATTCTCTCGATTCTTGCAGGTTGTTCCCCCCAAACCCTCCCCCTCCATGTGGGGAGGGTGATACAGCATGCTGTTCACATTTATAGCCAATGGCTGATGTTTAAAGAGAAAAGTCTGCAGCTTTCCCTTCCTGCACATCCTTACTGGCTGAGTGGAGCTGACTTCTTTTCCCAGCTTCAGAAGTAGAAATGTGACTCAAGCCTTGCCAATCAGAACTCTGCCTCCTGAGCCCAGGGACGCAGAAGAGCCTGGCTGAATGACATGTCCGTGTCATAGGGGGATGTCTGGTCAGGGTCACTGGGAAGGCAGTGCTCCTGGCTCTCCAGAATGGCAGGCTGTGAAGACGACCAGAGGCACCTCCCTCGGGGGGAGCCAGAGCTGACATACAGCTGATCCTGCAGCGTCGCTGGAGTCTCTGGTGCGGCTACGCCTGGAAGGAGGTGCACCCCTCGTCTCCTCGGTTCCATGGCTGTTACCCTCATTTTTACACTCTAGTTGGTGCAGTGTTCTGTCAGCTCCTGCTGGAAAGAGTCCTGGCAGGATCTGTCCAGGTCTTTATCCTTGATTAAAACCTACTCACTAAATAGAAGCTGCTGCTGTCTTGAATTAGGCTCGGCATAAACGAGCCCATCTCTGAAAGCCCTCGCGTGTGTGTACGCTCACAGCCCTGTCTTTCGGCCTTGCTGGCAGGCCGTCTGTCTCCCTTTTGTGGCAGGCTGGGGGGCTTCTCAGGACCCGTGCTGCCCTCCCCTTCCTGGCTCCACTCCGGGCGTGGGGGACCCCAGGGAGGGGTGTTGATGGCCCCGCCTGGGTCTGCCCTGGCCCCTTCCCTCTGTTTGTCTCCTCCCCCAGGGACACAGGTTCCCTTGTCATGTGGGAAGAGAGCTGCCCACTTGTCTGCAGGAACAGCCGGGCCTTGTCCTCTCAGCTGCGGTCGATGCCTGCAGCGGGCTGGACAATCCTGGCTGTGTCCTGGGGGCCAGCGGCCCGCGGAAGCGCCCTGGCTCCGGCCCAGGCCCTGCGGGGGGCTTCGGGCTGGGAGTTTAGAGGTGGGGCCCGTGGGGAGCCCTTTCCTCTAGGGCCTCTGCTTTCCCCGCAACCCTGCCCATGGGAGCCAACTCTGGCCAAGGAGGAGGGCCTGAGCTTTCTGAAAGGGGTGCTGACGCTGGGTCTGGCGCCTTCCTCCCCAGCCACCGCGCAACCATGGGCCGTGAGCAGAGATATGACAGTTGGGGACTGGCCCCTCTAGCCACCTTCTCTGAGCCTGGTGCCCTCAGCGGGCTCTTCCAAGGGGTGGGGGGAGAAGGGTGGGAAGCAGCTGACGGGTCAGGGCCGGCTTACAGTTGGGCTTTCCAGTGGTGGCCCTGATGTTTGGATCTTCTGCCCTCAGCCCCTTGGGCTGGCACTCCTGCTCTGTGCCGCCTGTCTGCCCGCCAGCCCTGCCTCGTCCCCCTGCACGGGGCACGGCTCCTTGGGCACCCGGCCCCCAGCACACACCGTAGTCCCACAGGCGAATGGTCTGTTCTGAACCCATCTTGCCAAATGCTCCCCAAACACGGCCTCACTTGCAGCATTGGGAGGTGTGTGCTGTTCTTGTCCTCATTTTGCAGATGCAGAAGCTGAGACTCAGGATGACCAAGTAACTTGCCCAAGACCACCCAGCTGGCTAAAGTGAGTCTTTCTGCTTCCAAAGCTCATGCACAGGATCTGTAGACTCTATGGCTTCTCTGGGTGTCTTGGTGCCAGCTGCTGCTGCTTCTCCCTAGAAAGCTGTTTTCTTTATTCAGGTGACAACCATTTATTGAGTTCTTACTCTGTGCTTATTCATGGTCTTACAGTTCAGAGGGGAAGATAAATAATAAACATGTGAATAAAAAGGAAGAAAAATAGAGCAGATAGTGTTCACTGCTATGTAGAGAATTAAAAAAGAAGGGTGTATCTGGGCACGATGTGGGGTGCCTTTTAGCAGGGAACTTGGAGAAGGCTGCTTATGGACCTGGGACCTGAAAGATGGGAAGGAGCTATGTGGGAACTGGAGGAATCACACTGTGTGAAGAGAAGGTCTGGCAGCGTCCCTGGGTAGATGTGAGCATGGCGTGCAGGGGAGGTGAGCTGTGGGTCTAGAACTGCAGGAGTGGGTGTGCAAGGGGACACATGAACACTTAAGGGCGCTGCCCAGAAATGAGGCAGAACCACCCTGTGGCTTTGTGACTCAGTTGTCCTGTCTGGGCATTGGGTCCATAACAACCCCCTGCTACTCAGGTTCCAGGCAGACATCACTCAAGTAGCTGAAGGATTATCATAGGAAGATGAACTGACTTGATATTTGTGGCTCCTGAGAGCAGAATTATAACTACGGGATAGGGAAAGGTTTTAGGTGTGTTCAACAGTCGTAGATATTCAGGAATGAGAAGAGTTGCCCTGAGGAGCAGAGAGCTGCTTGTTACTGACGGAATGCAGCTTTGCTTGGAGTCAGGATCTCGTGCAACAGCCGACCCCTGGTGATGGAGCAGATGGCTCTTGGGTACTGATGGGGGTGGGGCTCACCAATGCTGGGGTCTCCCTTGGTGGTCTCTGCACTGCTTGAGCGTGCAGGGTGAAGGATGTCGGGCTGGAGAAAGGGTGCATGTTCCCTGCAGACCTGGCTTTTGGGTGGCTCGGGTTAAGTTGCAGGCTTGGTTCTGAGCTCTGGGCCAGAATGTGCCTGGTGCTTGATAAATTTCGTTGCTTGATTGATTTCATCCGGGGCCTGGAGGGAAATGAAGGGAAGATTTCTTGATTTGAGAAGACTAAATTAGGAGCAGATGTCTTTTCAAGCTATTAATAGACGGTTGGGGAACAATGAGCCTTATTTTTAAAGGCGCCCACAGCACACTGGTCGCTGCTTGCTGTCCATTTGATTATTTTGTGTTGGAGCATTTCATATTCTTGTCGGTGGACGGTCATTTGCAGGGAATAGCCAAGCCCCTCTTTATGCTTGATTCACGTCATGAGCCAGAGGGTCTAAATTTAAACTATTCCCCCAAACTATTCCATGTCCCGCTAAAGAGCTCCAGTACACCTCATGATTCTGAAAAATGGGTACAGTACAGAATGATTTTCCAGAGACGGGTTGGTGGAATGCACAAGACAGTCACTAAATGGCCCAAGTCATTTTTTTTTAGTTCTTCAATATAGAAGTTTGGGGTTTGGCTTTAGGTAAATGAAGATGAACCACTGTGGAAGCCATTAGCATTATGCACAATCATGACTGTTGAAAATGAAAATTGTCACCTACTCTGTGTATGTGTTTTCTCTCTTGCAGTTTAAAAACTAGCACCACTTAGCTCATTCAAAATAAAACTAGTGAGGAAAATGGCTTTTCTTTTAAAGAAAAGCCCAATATTTTGCTATAATGTGTTCCTCTGGAGAAAGTAATTATGATACAGACAAGAGAATTATCTGACTTGATTTACCTTGGTAGATTGAGTCCCCGTCAAGCTATGTGCACAGACCTAGGAGGGGACGAGTCACTTCTGACAGCCAACTTGGGTCCATGGCTTTCCGCACTCACTGTTGGCAGATGGGAGGCCCCGAGAGGTGCCCAGCTCTCCATGGGGCCTTTGGTCATTTTTGAATGGGGTCTGGGCTTGTCCACAGGGACTAAGCCCTGTGGGGTGCCTGCCCTCTCCGCATAGAGGCATCTGCTTAGGCAGTGTGGTGACAAGTCCGCATGCCTTGTCACTCTCAGTTGCCCTGCTCAGCAGCAGCTTCTTGCTGTGGGTACGTGGCCTGCTTGTCCCTCGAGCCACGAGCCTGTGCCTGGAGGTGCATGGGAGCTGATGCCCCCAGGGGCAGCCTTCAGCAGTGACGAGTGGGCATTGATAGCTGGACACTCTCTGGGTAGGACAGCGGTGATATGGTCTACAATCTCCTAGCGGGCTACCCACAGCAGCCTGCTCACTACCACGTCCCACACTGCCAGTCCCCAACAGGATTATGGGGCGTAAACCCTGGCTCTGCACTGCTTCCTGGTAGTCAGATTGTTGGAGAGGGTGGAGGACAATCGGTGTGCCCGTGTGCCCGGAGGCGTGCCTGCCCTCAGCCCGCTGCCAGCATGGCGCAGTGCCTGGACTTGAAGGGCGTAAGGGACACGTTGCCTGCGGGCGTCTTCCACCCTCCCCACTCATCACGGTGCCTGGTATGCTGCTGTGGACCCAACTGCGTCCCCCAAACCCACATGTTGAAGCTCTAATTCCCAGTGCCCAGTATGA
The DNA here is from genome assembly GCF_963930625.1 of Muntiacus reevesi. Classification (NCBI taxonomy): domain Eukaryota; kingdom Metazoa; phylum Chordata; class Mammalia; order Artiodactyla; family Cervidae; genus Muntiacus; species Muntiacus reevesi. The sequence continues at coordinate 214,994,733 of NC_089250.1, read as the reverse complement.
CTGTATCTGGAGATAGGGTCTTTTGGGGGTAATGGTGTTAAAGGAGGTCACAAGGGCGGAGTCCAAATTCCACAGGACTGGTAGGTCCCTTTAAGAAGAAGAAAAGCGATCTCTCTCCCCACCCTCAGCCCAGGATAAGGCCGTCTGAGCACACGGGACAGAAGGTGGCTGCTGCAAGCCAGGAGAGGCCTCAGTGTGAAACCTACTTCGCTTACAGCGTGATCGTGGACATCTGGCCTCCAAAGTTGTGAAGAAATAAATGTCTGTTGCCCCCCAGTCTGTGATGTTTCGTCAAGGTGGCCCTTGCTGGCAAATACACGCGCTCAGTGAGCTGTTTGTGTTTCACGGGCCCCGAAGCTTTGAGGGCCTCGTTCAGACCACATGTGGGGAGGGGAGCCCTGCTACCCCCTCTCCACCACTGCCAGTCACCCCGCAGACCGGGACGAAGCCGAGTAAGATTGTAGGGGTTGTCTGACTACCCCGCAGGGCCTGCTCTTGCCAGGGTATTTCCTTGGGTGCCCTGGAGTCTGGTCCCTGTGGGCGTCCTTCACGGGCTCGGATGGCACCTTCCTCTTCGGGGGACCTTCTCTGCCACTCCATCATGCAGCTCCAAGAGAGCAAGTCAGGGGGAGTTTCAATCTGGAGCCAAGGGAAGAGCTCCACTCCCACCCCTCATCCCGGCGAAAGCTGGGGGTTTGGGGGCCCTGAGGCTGCGGCTGCCATGGCCAGCCATGTGGAGCTTCACCTCTGATGGAATGCACTCACCTGGGCAGAGCCGGGCTGACAGCTGGAGCAGGGTCTTGAGGACCCAGGTCATCCCCGAGACCCCCAGACCCTCACCCCTCCCGGGGTTTGCCGTGGGGCCCACACATCCTGGAGCAGGGTCTTAAGGACCCAGGTCATCCCCGAGACCCCCAGACCCCCACCCCCCCGGGGTTTGCCGTGGGGCCCACACATCCTCGCTCTGCTGCATCTGACTTGGGCTGGGATCTTGTCACTTGTCATGCCGGGTCCTGTGAACCCCTAGTGAGACACGTGTGGCCCCCGAGGTCCCGGCGGATGGAGCTCGATGGCCGCAGCAGCAGTACAGCCTGTCCTGTGGCAGATCGCTCCAGGTCAGCCATTCAGGGAATATCCTTTATCACCGAAGCTCTCTGCCCACGAGCGTCAATCTGATCAAGGATCGAGGCGGTCCTCAGGGAAATAGGTGGAAAAGGGGCAAAAGGGACAAGAGGTGTGGCCCCTCCAGCCGCTGGAGAGGCGTGCTTGGAGGAAATGGTGTCACGGGGAGCTGCAGGCTGACCGTCCACGGCACCCACTCAGCTCGGCCCAGGAGAGGAGACCCTGACCTGGGCAGAGGGAGGAGGGGTCAGTAGGCGTGGGGATGCTCTGTGCACTTGGTCAGCAAATGTCGCTGACACGCAGAGATGCTGGGGCCTTAGAGCCGCACAGGGCATGGCTGCTAGATGGTCCATGGCTGTGACAAGGACACCCATGAGCCAGAACCCCCTTGACTTCCCATCCTCCCCTTGCTCTTCCGTTCACACACATCTTGCCGTCATCACACGTTATGTCCCCATGAAGGCCTGGCGCGTGGGGTCACCAGAGATACAAGATGTACCTGAGTAGCCACAATGCCAGGTTGGAAGGGAGGTGTTCAAGAGGCTTTAGTGTCTTCAGGGGCTCCAGAGTCAGAGTGGTCACATCCATGGGGAGTCTCGAACGCTTGCCTGGAAGGACCACCCCGGGAGTGCTATGTTCCCAGGGAGCCTGCTGATGGCTGACCCAGGGGTCACAGTGTGTTGTGCAGCCTGGACTTCTGGAGGCCCCTGGCCCACTCCCCAAGCCCAGGTGGCTCTCTGGTGAGCCTGTGAGACCTCAGGCCCTTTCTAATCAACCCCTCTGGCCCATGTCCCAGAGCTGGCTTCTGATTTTATACCTGCTGGGCCAAGCTTCTAAGAAGACATGGACTATAAGTCCCCTGAGAGGCCACTGTGTGCAGTTCCCCATCCCTGGGCTAATGGGCATATTCACATTGGTCAGCTTCACTGGTTGACTTATTCCTGAACTCTCCATCTCTTTACAGAGGAAAGCCCTCCTGCTGTCTGACCACATGCCACTCTGCTGCAGAGTGTATTGACTGTGTTATAACCTTGTGTTTGGGTTGAGGATTTTAAAGAAAGAGTCATTCAGAAATGGCCTAATCTCACTAATTTTGTTTCTAACCATCAAAGGTGGATTTGTCTTAACCGGAAATGGATCTTTTCCTTTCCCATCTTTCCCTGCCTCTATGGGGCCATTGCTCCTGAATCTGCTTGCATCAGGCTTCTCTGATGTCTGGAATCTCGAGTAGTTTCCTGCAGACAGATGGCATTGATTTTGCATTTGTTCTACTGTGCCTGTCTCTCACGAAACATTAACATCAGCCTTGACATGAAGCTCCTGAAGATATCAGAAACAATTTGACCTGTGACTTTAAAAAATGTTTGGTAACATGTTAGGCATGGGGAGGTTTTACAGAAGGGACTATTTTTCAAATAACTAGAGAATTTTGGACAATCATCAAATTTTGCTCTTTTGTGCATGTAATCTTCTTGCCTCTTCTTGTATCTGATATTTTTGATAGCTGAGTTGTTTTAGTGACTTCAATAGAAGAGGAAAAGATCCACCATGTTCCACGTTGCAGCACAGGGAGGAGCACTGGGTCAGGAGTCCCCAGGGGAGGCTCCCCATGACCTTGGGGAAGTCACTTCCTCATTTCCCCACTGGTGAGTTGGGGAGATGGATCCCTTCCCCCACCACATCTCAGATGCCTGCGATGAACAACTCACTTTTTAAAGGGGAGGGTCGGCCAGCTATCTCACTTTCTCTGGATGGACACAGAAATTCCTCAAGCTTATTTGATGTTGAGCACCTGAGTGGCCCTCTTATGCAAACAGAGAATGAGGGGGGAATCCCACAACCCTGCAGAAGGGGTCCCTCAGGACCTGCTCTTCTGGACTCAGCCTCACAGGTGGTTGCTGGGGAAGGAGGGGCTTCTTTGCATAGATACCTCCCCCCATCCTAAGCTCCTAAAGTATTACACCCAAGTCTGGCCATACTAATGTGTTCTAAGATTCCAGTAAAATGGATGGTGACCCTCAATTCCACATGAGGACTCTGTGGGAAGGCTCATTGCAGAAACAAACAGTTGGAGACCAGAGTGAATTGTCACTGTAGGAATGCAGGAGAGGAGAGGGCTACTTTCTCCTGGACTCCTGTCCCCAGCTCTTTTCATGGTGTTTTCTTGCGTCAGCTCTGCTGCTCAGGGAAACCTGCAAATGCCAGGCGTGGTGCAGACACTTGAAGAAATTGGCTCAGACAGGAGACATTTAACTCTAGTTAGAAGATTGGGCAATTCTAACTGGCAGAGATGGCCCAAAGCAGTCTGATGTCCCCCATGCCAGGCCCCTGTCCAGATGGCCTCTTCTTTCTCTTGTTCAGATGTGTGATCTGAAAGAATGGACATACCGTGGAGCAGGGACCCCACCTGCCTGAAGCTTCTGGCGCCTCCAGAGCCAAGAATAGTGCCAGGTACATAGAACCTGCTTCATTCACTCATTCATTTCACTCATTTGTTCATTCAGTTCTGAACACTGGTCAGGCCAGGTTCAGGGCTGAAGGTGTGCAGGGGTTGGCCACATTTCAGCTCTTTACTCCGAGGTAGGCCCCTATGACAGGGGCTTCCCTGATATCTCAGTGGTAAAGAATCTGCCTGCCAATGCAGGAGATGCAAGAGATGCGGGTTCGATCCCTGGGTTGGGAAGATCCTCTGGAGGAGGAAATGGCAACCCACTCCAGTATTCTTGCCTGGAGAATCCCATGGACAGAGGAGCCTATGGTCCATGGGGGGCTGCAAAGAGTGGGACATGACTGAGTGACTGAGCAGAGCAGGCCCCCATGACAAGTGAAGGAAAGCAGGTGGGGAGCCAGGAGTTGCAGTGCGGGCTCAGCAGACCACAGGAGCAAGTTAAGGCTGGTGCCTCTCACCTGCAGCCCCGCTCCATTTTCTGGGGCCCTAACTCACTGTTCTCACTGAGAGTGCCCTTTCTGACTGATGGCACACAACACTCCCACAGGATCATCTTTCTTGGGGAAATCTGCCTGGATCTGCGTCAAAGTCACCTTTCAACTGATGCTTGGCCTAAATTCTTCCTGCTTCCCACCCCAGAATTTCCTTCCTGGAAGTGGGTGGGACAGCTGAAGTCCTGTCTTGAAGTTCTTCTGAAGCAGAGGAAGGCCTGCTGTGGTAGAGCCTGGGTGAGGCTGGTGAGCCGCGGGAGCAGGCAGCATCCTGATCCATGGTGTCAGCTCACTGGCCTCTGCCTCTTGCTACTGTCTTACTTGACAGTTAGCCTTGGGAACAGGATGGGCAACTGACACGTAATCAGGAGTACTGTCAGGAGCTTCACAGGGAAGCATTTGTAGGATAATCGGATTCCCAAATCTCAACTCGGAGGGCTTTTGGAGGCTGCTTTTTTAGAATGCTTGCAGTTGTATACAGTAGAAAATCATTATATGCCTGGATTAAGCAAAGAGGGCAATTTATTGACTCAGTAACCAGAAGGCTTAGGTCTCAGGCATGGCTTGATCCAGGGGCTCAACTGTTCTGTTTTCATGTGTTTCTCTGTCTTCCTCTCTGAGCCTCATCCCCTGCCAGCTCCCCCATGTGGATACCCGCTTTATGTGCTGTCATCTGACCAGGTTAGTTCCTCAGACAGAAAGTGACCCCTCCCCGTTTCCCGGGGTTCCATCTGTGCTTGTCGGAGTGAGTGCCATCAACCAACTCAGTCACGTTTCTGTTCCTGAAACGTGTTCTGCTCCACCATCCCCCTTCTCTCCTTCCTCCCTCCCTTTCTCTCTAGATTTCTTCCCTTTATTGATTTCATAAAGATGCATGATCACAAACAATCCAGCAAAAGAGAGAAGCATAATTGTTAAAATTAGGTGGTGGTCATTCTAGATATTTCTCTAGGAACATGTACAGATTCATAGATAGAGTTTTCTAAAATGAGATTATTTCAACATGCTATGTAAAAATAAAATTGTCAAATTTTGGTTGAATTTAATAGCAACAATGAAAAACCTGAAGTGAGATGGAAACAATATTTCTTCACCCCATAGTCCATCATTCTTAAAAGAGTACCTCAGATTAAGAAAAGAAAGTTATGAAAAATAATATGAGCTGGGAGTCATTTTCTTTTAAGGATATCTCAGTTCTAGACAATTTGAACTGGTTTTGGATTCTGAAAGATGAGGAAATCGGCAGGTTTATTCTCTTCTGAAGATTCTCTGCCAATTTCTCTTCACTTTGTCCAAATTTGCAACTTTAAGATTCTCTACCATAGGGTTTCCTTTTCCTATATTTTGTTATAGTCAGTGCTTCTCATTTATTCATGATTTTTCCTTTTTTTTTCATTTTGATGCTCTGTTTTATTGTGAAATAGATTTTTTCTCCAGGATTCATGGGTATTATGTTGCCTGAGTTCTCCATGCTAAAAAAATTGCCTCTCTTGATTTTTATATTTAAAGGACAACTTGAGACATACACAGTTTGCCTTTAAAACTGCTTTCCTCAGCTTTGCTCTGGAGACTCCTAAGTTACCCCCTCCCCCTCTCTATGTTTTTCCTCTAATATTATGATTTCTCCAGTTTCCTTTTTCTTTAGATATACTTTACCTGGATATAGCTGTAAATAAGATTTTTAAAGAAAAGTTCCTGGGTGCTATATTTACTGAGTTCCTTAGTGTTCTTTCATAATGTTTGTTACTGTTTTGTTCAATAGCAAATTGAATGATCATATCATTTTAGGTTCACATTTTCACTACAGTTTGTGAACATTCTCTCTTATCCACTGAATTGAAAATTGCTGAGGAAAAGTCTGAGCACAGTGTGATTTCATGAACCTCTTTCCATCTGAAAATGCCCTTTTCCCCCCACTCTGTGAACACACAAAAATTGTTTTCTTGTTTCTCGATTGTATCACTTTTAACACAATTTTCCCTGAACATGTTATGTCTTTTGGATGCAAAAATTTAGTTCATCATCTTTAGGAAAATTTATTATATACTTGAATATCTCTCTTTTATTTTTCACTCATGTGCTCGGGATGAGCAGGAAGGAAGTGGGTGTGAGAAAAGTAGAAGTGTTCCCAAGCTCAGCTTGCAAGGTGAGTCTGTTCCAGCCACTAGCATTAGACACAGGCAACAAAAGAAAACTGTAGGTGAACCTCATTTAAAAACAAGTTACCTACAAAATATTAGGATATCATCAAATCAAGCATGAGATCATAAAAAGCATACAGTGTGTTCAACTACAGCTTATTCCAGCAACAGGGGACCGTTCAACATTGGCAAATATACTAATCTAATTACTCCACTGGCAGGTTAAATCATGTGAATCTCTTAAGAGAGGCTGAAGCAGCGTTTGATGTAATTCACCACACATTCCTGATCCAAAAGAAAAGATGATTAACCATGTTAGCAAATACCGGACTCACTGCCCTTTTGGGAGGGAGCCTTGAAAAGTCACAGTCGCTGAAAGAGCAATTTCCAGTTTGCCCAGGACAGAGGGGTTTCTGAGATGTGGGGTGTTTAGTGCTGAAACTGGTGGTCACCATATACAGAGGGCATTGGCAGCAGCTCAGGCAAAGGGTGATTAGGCCGTTCTAAAGAAGAAAATGAAGATTTTGTTTGTTTGTTCCAGAGAGGGAGGGGAAACGGCAGTAAGAGGGGCAGAAAACAGGGGTGAAGAAGCAAGACTCTGTGAAGTGGAGCTGTGTGGGTGAGGGGCACCCCAAGGTGCAAGGACCAGGTGCCCAACGCTGAGCGTGGGGCTGTGTTGTGGTGACGGAAGCCTCGGAGCATCTTTCTATTAATACCTGGTCCGTGTCGTGGATGCTGGCTGTGCCCTGCCAGATATGGTTGCAGCATTACTGGGCTGCTTGCTGCTTCACACCCCACACCCTCACAACTGTGGGCGTCAGCTGCTGTCCCTCTCAGGGGAATTGCCCCAAGGTGAGTCCACCTCCCTGCTCCCCTCAGCAGTTGACTGGGTGACAAAGGGCGTGCAGAAAGCTGCCTGCCTAGCGCTCCTAGGAGCGCTAACCTAACCTAACCCAAGAGAACCTAACCCAAGAGAACGCCCTTCAGCAAAGTCTAGCATATTCGCAGGCGTGTGTGCGCCCACGAGCTAAAGGTGGGCCAGGCTTTCCATTGGAGCTGCGGAGTGAATCAAAGAAACCTCAGCTAAAATTGGAGCGAAGAAAGCCTGTAGGGGGAGCTCTCCTTTCCAGTCAGGCATGGCCAAACAGGAAGAGACAGGCGCCTACATCCTGACAGGAAGAAGCAAACCACCTTACTATCCAGCAGGAAGAAGGAAGCTTCTCTCCACCCTGACTGCCTTGCCGATCTGAGCCTGCAGCAGCCCAACCAGCGAGAAGCCTCCAGCTTCCTTCAGGGGACTCTGGTGATACAGCCCCTCCCAATTCCTTTCTTTTCCCTAGAAAAGCCAGCTCCCTTCTTTGTTTCTGGTTTTGCCTATGGTTTGCAATAGTTTGCATATCCTGAATTGTAATTCTTCTAGCTATTCCCAAATAAATTTGCTTTTGGTGGTAAAAAATCTGACTATTATATTATTAAAGTTGACAGAATTGGATACAGTAGGAAAAGAAGCTGTGCAAGTGGTGGAGATTTGCAGAGATCTCGGAGAGGGCCTTTTCCAGAGTCTGGAGCTGCAGTTTGGGCCAGTCTTACCTGGATCTCAGAGCTTGGGGAGGCTCCAGCCTTCATCTGAATTCCATATATTAGCACACAGAGACCAATAAGGGACCCAATAAGAGACTGGTTGAGATTAGAACCACGATCTGCGTGAGGCAGAGCTTGAGGCACTAACAGTGGAACTGCTCGATGTGTGACCTTGGGTTGGTTCCTTCTCCTCTCTGGACCTCAGTGGATCTCCAGGGCCACATCCTTTTCTTAACTCTGTGTTGGAGGAAGCACTTGCTTGCTGGAATTGGTGAGGGACCTGGAATTTCAAACTCTGCAGTAGGAGAGTTGGTTAATGTCTACAGTGAAGAGTGAGCTGGGAGATTAGGACCCACAAGCAGGCACAGCTTAATGTGCACCTGTTTCTTTAAGAACAACATCTGCTTCTAAGCAGGCTAGCTTTCTGTGGCTTGTTTGCATCCTTCTTTGCTTAGAAAGCAAACTCTTTCTTCAAAGTTAAGCTTCCTCCTAGGCCTACGGGATTAGCACGTACTCCAGATTAATGGGTCCAAATTAATGCGATTTATTGTCATGGCTTTCAAAGTTGCAGTCTACTTATATAGCTACTTTTTTTTTTTCTGGTACAAAATTTAGGACACTTGGACTAAAAAGGATACTTTTCTTAGTTGCGCATTTAAACATGTGGAGTACCTTACAAAGTTACGGAAATCACAGCACACTGAATGGATATGAATAAAGCCTGGCAGATAGAATGAAGCGCTATGAGGTCAAGACTTCTCTGGAAGCCCAGGTGTGCAGTTGCCCTGTTGGTCTTGGTTATGAAATAGGAACAATTCAGAATCTTCAGCTAGATGATGTTTGAGAATCTCCGAAGGGCTCACGTGCCCCAGGCTTCAGGAGAGTGAGGCAGCAGATTCTATACACCTTTTCAATGTGGCCAGGTGCACTGTGCTTGCAACCACGTCTAAGCCACAGATGGGGTTTTTGTGAGCCAAATGAGAAGCAGCTGATGAATCCTTAGCCCATTGTCTCTTTCAAGGCATGTTTAATGGAAACTGGTTGAAAAGTCCAGCCTGGGTCGTATTTAAACATTTCCTCATTGTAACTGAGCAGGAGCCTGTGGGCTCTTCCTGAGTCAGACCCCTTCCTCATATTTTCTGTTGTAGCTCCTCTGAAGTACCCAGATAATTGTATCTCATGTATATTTCCTGAGTTTTTCAGATGCTGAAAACCACCATCAAATGGAAGAAATTAACTGCTTGATGATCATGGCACATAGCCTCTAGACCTATGGACGGCTAGGGATTGATCATGTTTCCCACCCTATTACCTCACCATCAACCAATCAGAGAATTGTGCATGACTGGATCTCGTATTGTAGAACACCTCCCTTTCACTGGGTCTTTAAAAATGCTCTAACACCCTTCGGGGGGTCGGGGCTCTTTTGAGGATGAGCCACCTGTTCTGGCTCGACCCTGCAGTAAAACTTTTCTCTGCTCCAAACTGCATCATTTTGGTTTGCCTGGCCTCACTGAGCATCCGGCATGTGAACTTGCTTTTGGAAGCACCATCACTGAGGAGTCTGTGGTGGCCTGAGGCCCAAAACAAGCTGGTTGAAGAGTGAAAGATCTTCGGATTCGTATTGCACTATCTCTTGGCTCAGCTGGCATCAGAAAGGGGCTGCGTCACGAGAGGCGCTTGCACCTTCTCTCCCTGCATGCCAGTGAAACTCTGCCCTCTCATGGTGCCATTTACCTCTAAATGATTGTGCAATTACATTTGTGAATGTAATCCTGCGGGGTATTATTCTAATTATAGCCCACAATTCCTTTCAACAGCTTTCACTGAAATAATTTGAGCAGTGAAATGGGGCTCTTCAGCCAGTTAGAATGTCTGGAATTCCTGGACACACGCATCTGCCTCTTGAAATCCACACGCCCTCGCTTTTTCTCAGGAAAGTCACCAAAGTGTCTGGTGTACAGAAGCTGCTCCTCAGGGATGCATGCGTGTCTGAATTGCAGGTCCCTGAACAACTTCTTTGAGTTCGTTATGCACAATAGCTTTGCTCAGCTCCTAATTACATATTATGCATTCTTTACAAGTAGTCTCTGTGAATTTCATGGTATGTAAATTACGCCTCAATAAAGCTGTTAAAAATAAGATAGCTATTCATATTTTAATATTAATAGTTATTAAATTAATTATAATCAAATATAGAAATATATGTATCAGAGATATCATTACTATGGACCCAGGCCAGATCTCATGAGATGAGAATGACCCGGGAAGGTCTAGAGGGGAATGCTGAGTGATCCTGAGATTTAATTGACAGAGGTGTCCAAGATAAATGCTGGTGGCCCTTTGTCTATAATGAACTAAGTTGTTCCTCTCCTTCCCTCCCCTCTTTCTTCCCTCTGTCCCTCTTCCTCCTCCTCTTCCTCATCACCTCCTGGTTTTTTGGGGTTTTTTTTGGCTTTGCTTATGCTATGGGTGGAATCTTTCCAGTTGTGGTAAAGTTTTATAGAATTTAATCTCTGATGTGTACTTACTTTAGGCTTAACATAATAGTAGGCTTTCTGGAGGGTCCTATGAACCCCAATTTCTGGGCTCTCCCCTTGGTAGTTTATAAGCTGCAGGAAGAAGAGTCAGTATCACAAACACTGAAGCCCAAGAGGAGACTTCAGTCATGTGACTGAAGGGACACAGGTTTGCTCTGCTTTCCTGGGGACATGGCTAGTGCTGGGGGTGGGGCTGCCCTTGGGGAAGGCAGCATTAACTTGGTGAGAGCCTTCCTCAAACTCATGCATGCAGCAACCTGTTTTCTCTGCGACTTCCTATAGAACCTCATTCAGAATTTCTACTTTCAGGATAGTCTTTTCTAGACATTTTTTTGTAAAAAAAAAAAAAAACTTCAATAATTAGTCATTATTAATTGCTAGCACGAATTCACCTGAACGTTTTCATCATCACCAATTCTGCTTTTTGATTAATCTGTATTAAAGAACCATACATGTAGGGTGTTTTAGTCTTTGAATCTGATAGCTGGAGTTAAAATGTGGGGAAAGAGTGTAAGGAAGAGAAAGTGCTGGACCTGGGCTGCTCTGGATGTGGGTCGGTAACCTTCACTCGCAAGGTCTGGTCTGCTCCTCGAATTGAAGGGCAACATCCATTTAATGTTTTAATCGAAGGAAATATCCGACAATGCGTATTTCAACAGATTCTATCAGTAAAGTTGTCTACAAAATACTCTTGAGCACCCATATTGTTGTATTTTATGCAAATAGCCCACATTTACATGAAGCGGGAACCTGGATGTTCCCTTTCTCAGATTAGGACAGAAGCCTGCTTATTGATGCTTCTTGCTTTCTTTGACTTTCTTATGCTACATTTTATCTTTTTTTTTTCTTTTTGCTGTGTATAGAAATGAATATTCAGTTCATTTACTTTTATTCTTGTTCAGTAATGAAACTAACCAAGGTTATTGATTTTCTTCTGAGTCTACTTTTGGATGGATCCCATTGCTTGGGACATGGTGATGTGAACAGCTCTTCGTTGTCCTTTTCCATGTAGCGTGCAGAAATTATTTAATCCCAGAGCTTAAATTAAAAAAAATTAAAAGCTCCAAAGGATTAGGTTTTAAGAATTAAGCGTTTATTACTCATTCCCAGTTTTACTCTGTTGTTCATCCTTTCTTCCCTCCAGTTCTTTGTGGGAAAAGAGTTCAGGAGTCAGATGACCCAGGTGTGCGTCCTGGCTCTAGCTGCCTCTCCATCGTGGCTGTTTGTGGAGTGAAAATATGAGCACAGATTTGACAGGGCTGCAGGAGGATCAGAGAGGAGGGCGAGGGGAGGCCATCTTCCTTCTCTCTCCACCCCTCTCTGGGGGCTGCTTCTCCCATCCTGTGGATGAGAGGACCACCGGAAGCCTCCAGTTTGAGGGAACTTGGTGGCTCAAAGAAATGATGCGTAGATGGTGTGTTTCAGGCATATGTATGTGCTTGTGGGGGCTGTTTTTGGGAGGACTGCCAAATTCCACCAGACAGGATGCTTTCTATTGGCCTCTGATTTAGAGGGTCCTGGTCAGCCTGGTTGGGCCACGTTTTCCGGGCTGTGCCTGGGAACCCCACCGTGCAGATGGAAGCCAGGCAGGCCCTTCTATCTGGCAATGCCTGCCCTGATGGGGAGAATGTGGCAGTGGACAAGGGTGCTGCCAGCTGGCAGTCCAGGAGGGACGGGAGCCCAGGTTCCCAAGGCCCAGGCCCATGGGCTCAGGCTGTTCACCCTGCTTCTCCAAGCCCCACTGTGCTCCCTGAGTACCCAGGTCACAGGGCAGGCATGGGAGAACTGCTCCGTGGATGCTGGGTCCAGAAGAGTTCTCCCCACTGCCCCACCTCCTCTGGGGCGTCTAGGCTGGAGCTGGCAGCTCCAGGTTGATTGGAGTCAGTTGACGGCCCCCAGGAATGTACGGAGCACAGCTGACTGGCTGGTCAGGCTACGGCGTGGGGAGGTGAGGCCAGAGGAGGGGCTGGGGGCGCCTGCGGCCCCCGCCTGCCAGGCTCCCCCTGGGCAGCCCCGACTCTGCCTGTGTGCTGGGCGCCCACCTGCTTCCCAGCAGGCCAGGCCTCAGCGGGCTCCCCCACACCTCCACTCCACTGCCTGCACCCAGAGGTCTGGCGCAGTGTCCCCTCTCCTGGGAGGTCCTGGGTCTCCCCGGTGTCATCTGAAAAACGGGGATGGACAGACCGTCTTCCTTCCTCAGGATTAGGGGCAGCGGTAGCTTGGCTTGCACTCTCCCACTCCAGTATTCTTGCCTGGAGAATTCCGTGGACAGAGGAGCCTGGTGGGCTGCCGTCTATGGGGTTGCACAGAGTTGGACACGGCTGAAGCGACTTAGCAGCAGCAGCAGCAGCAGCATGTACTCGGGGAAGGGGTAGGCGTGACCCTGAGAGGCTCTGAGGGCGGAGGAGGGGCTGGCCGGCGGTCTGCCCCTCACTCGGTCATCCATCCTGAGCCAGGGAGACTCCCAAGTAGTCTCACAGGGAAAGACCCTCATCTTGGGCCACTTGGGTCACTGCTGGTGCGGCATGGCCCGGCCCTTCAGAGGATCAGTTTGCAGTCAGATGAGCCTGGTTCTATGACCTCAAGTCAATTCCTTAACTTCTCACAACCTCAGTTTCCTCACCTGGGAATGAGGGCGATAGAGATGGCTTCTTCAGAGCATCCCTGTGGGCAATAAACACTAGTGTTTGGGAGGCATGTGCGGGGTGCACAGAAAGGCTCTCGGGTGAAATCATCATCAGTGTTGCTTCCCCAGGCTGTGGAGCAGACGGGAATGCTGAGGGGCCACCGAGAGGGCTGGCTCTCTGGGCTTGTCTTTGCCTGGATTCTGGGAGGACGTGGACGAGTGTTCCTGTGAGTTGATGGGAAGGGAATAGGCTGTTGGGAATCATTTAGTATATTTTAAACTAGGGCTTTTTTTTTTTTTTTCTATTTTCTAGAGATTTCCACAAATCTCTCTGGATGCCAAGCTCTCTCCACCTCTTCCGGTCACCTACAGCCCATAGTTTATCGCAGTCCTTGTTCCCATTCTTCCTGGAACAGTAAATCTGTGCGCCGCAGCCCAGCCAGTGAAACACCCTGATGTGAAATCGTTCCTCCTGAGAGCCCCTGCGGCACCTCCACGGTGCTCCCCACTTGAGAAATAAATCAGTGTTTCTCCTGGGCACATGGAGGAGCTGATGTCTCCTTGGCTTTGTCTCTGAAAACTGGAGGCAGATGAGGGACCTTTCTGGGCTGATTCTGAGCTGGAGCCATGTGGGGAGACCTGTCTGATGAGACAAGCAGACCAGAGGCACCATGCCTACTTTTCTTGGCACTGAGACCCCAAAGAGCAAGTTGTCCAGAGCCCCCGAGAGAACCAGCGAGCCCCGGATGGGCTCTGGCCCGGGTGCTCTGCAAGCATTTGTGGAATGGATAATCAAATGATGACAGGGCACACAGGAGGGAGGGGTGAAGCGTCTAGTGTCAGGAGCCTGGGTTCCAGGTCCCGCTTTATGGGGTGGCCCTGGCGGACAACAAGTTTTTAACCAGGAACCCTGGGGAAACACAACTGGACTTGTGGTTTATTTTATGACCATCTTTTCTAAAAATAAAGGGAGCCCACTGAGCTGCTGTTGGGCTGTGTGACCTGGGGTGTGTTTCTTAACCTCTGTACCTGCGATCCTCAGCTCTAAAGCAGGGACGTCAGCAGCTGAGTCGTCAGACTGTCAATGGTGCAGGAAAGGCCCACGTGGAGGGGTTAGCTGGTGGTGTGGCTGTTGCTGGGTCCATGGGAGACAGGTGCAGCAGAGGATCCTGTGGGCCAGGCCCCCACAGAAGGTGCCAGGGCTGGTCCTGCAGCCAGCATGGGGTTCCTCGCCAGGGTCCTTCTGCAGGGAGGCAAGCCTCCTGCCCTCCCTGTCTTCCTTGTGCTCAGGACCCTGTCTCTCCATCTTTGGCTTCCCTGGCATGCTCCCGAGGAGGTCAGAGGCTGGCCTGGCTGCCTCCTTTCCACTTGGAAGAGCAGGAAGCCCTGGAGATGGGAGGCCTGCCCTTCTCGGAGTGGAAAATGTGTGTGTGTGCTAAGTCAAAGCTTTGGAACTAATTCTTCTGTGCGAGCCTTCTGTTCATCAAGGACCTGGTCCTGGGGAGAGGGGTCCCCTGTCTGGGCTTCAGCCTTCCCTTTTGGAGAGTAAAGTGGCTTCTAAGTCCTCCAGGCGTCTTTCATCTCTGACACTTCAGGCTCGAATGGGTCTTGCTGGTCCTTGGAGGGTGCTGTGGGTCCTTCCCAAGGGGGAGCAGGCAGCTAACCTCCCAGGATATCTGAGCCCACAGGGGTGGGGTCTCCCACCATACTCTAACCGGGGTTATGCAGAGGACCCGTTCCGCCCAGTTCCAGGGTAGACTCTTTTGCTTTTTGGTGGGTGTTCTACATTCTTGGCACTTTTCCCTGGGTGTACCAAGGGTTCAGATTCACAAGGAGAGAGCTGTCCACGGACACAGAGGGAGAGAGGTCAAAGGGAGTGGCTGGCTTTCCCTCAGGAGGGAGTGGGCAGTGGTTAAGGGCAGGACTTGAGAGCCAGCCCATCCTTATTCAGTCTCAGTTCTGTCCTTTCTCAGCTGAGTGGCCCTGGGCAAGTTATTAACCTCTCTGAGCTTCAGTGTCCTTATCTACAAGTCGTCTGCCTTAATTTGAATTCCTCTGAAAGCAGAGGCTGCCTGAAGAACTTGGGTACAGACTGCATTTGGGATGAGGGTGTGGGGAGGGGGCGAGATGAAGGGAGAGGAGAGGGGAGTGAGCCGTATGCTGCTGAGCTGCCTGCAGCAGTGGGCAGTGGGGTCCCTCCTGCGGGGGACCTTGCAAGTTAGCATTTGGATGCCCTCAGAATTGTCACTCCAAAGGCGACAGGTTGAGGCATTGATCCATGGACTCCTATACCCCTTTGGCTGGGGTTTGTCTCCAGGGGACCCCACTTCTGGACGGTTGGCCCCCCTAGCCTTAACTCAACTTTCGCATTGGAAGGCTTCCTCCTCCCATCCCTAGAAGACAGCCTTCTGGCAAGAGGGCTGGGCAGGCTGGGTATCTGCCCGTGTGGACCTGTCCACCCAGTGCCACTGACACTCGCGATGGGCTGGGTGCAAGGCATCAAAATTCCAGTGACCCTACCTAATGGACTGATTTAGCACAAGCTGACGAATAATAAGTGAGAGTTGCCTTCTGTCATCATTATCGGGGTGATGGCTGTTCATTACTTGGACCTGCCCCTAGCAGCCCACAAACCCGATGGTAGTCCCAAGGCTAAATCCAACCTGTAATATACCTGTTTAATTGGTCCAGAGAGATGCAGAGCTTTTAAAATTAGTTGCCACTCTTACAAATTTGAGTACTGTCATGTAAAAATTGAGAGTTCCAGTTTTTCTTGAAAAATTGGAAGTTCTGGGATGATGGGGCGTTCATTCTCATGTGTTAAAACTCAGTCGCCCTACCTCCAATGGTTTCTCTCCTTAGCCCGAAGCTAGTGCCTGAATTCCACCGCTGGGGTCTGGGGTGTTGCTTAGACTCCACTTGCACCCTGAGTGGGGTCATCGTTTTAGAGGAGCAGGTGCTGTCCAGGATGCTGCCCCCGTACCCTGGGGACCCCCACTTGGAATCCCCCAGTTTGTCCCTGCCTGATCCCCGTGGGACTGTGTGAGGAGGGGAGGGGGAAGCAGCCTGGATTTGGGTCAAGATGACGCCTCAGGCCTAGGGGTGAAGCAGGCTCTCTGGGAACAGTGGAGCCCAGAGCAGCTAAGCAACCTCAGGCCTGTGTGCCGTCCCCCGAGGCTCCCAGGCCCATTTGGTGAGTGAGTGATCCTGCCGCTTTGGGATAATCTCCCATGTGGCGGGTGAAACCTGCTTCAGGGCGCATCTCAGCCGCAGGACAGCTTGGTACACGGAGGGCGCTTGCCCCCCGGGGAGGGAAGATCAAGTTACCCAGTTTGGATGCTAGGCTAAATCTTGGAGTTGGCGGGCCTGGAGGTCCTGGGGAGGGAGTCAGAAGGGCCAGAGGCTCCAGCCCCCTCCTGCCCTCCTGGGAGCTGGTGTACAGAAACCTATAGGGCTTCCCAGAGCCACTGCCCATTTTGAGGAGCAGCCGCCTCACGGCTTGTCTTCCGCCTGGATCTCACAAGGGCCCCTGCAGGCCTCTAAGTACTGTCTGTTTTTCCTGATTGTGGTAAAAAAATGAAACTAGTTTGGAACTTGACTACAGCAGGTCCTTTCCAGAAAATAGAGTTAAGAGCAGTCAGAAAGACTGCTGGGAGAACACGCTGGGATTTTTCTCATTCCCACTCATTTGGCCCTTTCCAAGGTCTCCTATGTTAACGTTCGTGCCTGGCGGTTAACCTTAGGTGGTTAGAGCAGTGGGTGGGCTCTTACTCACAGAGAAGCCTGCCCCTCCCACCCCGTCTTAGAACCAGAGAGCTGGTGTCTGGATGGGAGTGCCCAGAGTCTACCCACCAGTGGTTACACCTGGGGCTGCTCTCTGGGTATGGGAATGTTCCGTCCTGATCCAAGAATTATTTCTTTTCTTTGCTTGTTACTGGTGCCTAATATTCTACCGTTAGAGTTCTATGTGGCCTCCTGGAATATTGATTCTGCCCCATTTATTAACTGGGTGGCCCTGTCCCAGTTAATTAACTTCTCTGAGTCCCAATTTTCCTACTGTGAAATGGAGACAAGACTTCCCAGAGTTGTCTTGAGAAATAAATGTGGAAGCCACTGGGGGAAAACTAAATTGCTGAGCATGGTGCCCACACAGGGCACGTAGGACCATAGGATCGTGCCCATGTGCTGGGAGCCAGGGGGTCACAGACATGTTTTCAAGGTCATCAGGGGGACTTGCCCTGTGATAAGCTGGCTGTGGGGATGGCGACCTCAATTTTCAAGAATGATTTTCAGAGAGAACAACAAAGCTGGCTTTTATCTCTTCTTGCAGTCCCTGGCCCCCGGGAGGCTGGCAGAGGGATCGAGACTTCTGGAACCCTCACCCCCTGAGGCTCAGAGGGTGGTACTGATAGTGGAATTTAATTCATTTGTGCCCTTATCAGCTCCCCCAGAAACCTGTCTTGGACAAGGCGCTATGAGAGCCGGCCTGGATGTCCAAAATACCAGTGTCTCTTCCACAATCCAGGTTTTTAAATCACAACAGCTTAGAAAGTTGCTTTTAAAAGATCATGTATTTTTTTGTTCAGATTATAAAAGTCATTCGTGCTTCCTGGGGATAATTTAGAAAATACTTAAAAGTGTAAAGAAAAAAATTAACCCCCCTTACAATGGTCTAAAGAGATAGTTGCTCTAAACATATTGGTGAATTTCCATTCAGTCTTTTCCTTCTTCTCTCCCTCATCTCTTCTTTCTTTTTCTTATTTTTGTTACAAAAGAACTGAAACAGAAAGAAACAAGACACATGGGAAAATAGAGAAATACCATGGTTTTCATCATCCACCTCCCTCTCCTCCTTCCCTCTTTCCTTTCTTAAGGAAAACAGTTACAGATAGAATTGGAGACCCTTTTTATACATCTCCCCCGGGCCATTCCCTGAAGTGGGGTGTATGCTTCCTTATCAGGTTTTATACTTTTCCCTCCTGTGTATGTATCCATGAAGGATTGTTGTGTGTGATCCACATTTAACAGAAGCAGGGTCACACAACACATACCTGACACTTTGTTTTTTTCTTAGTCAACATTGTTTTTTAGGTTTATCCCTGTTAAAGTGTATATGTATAGTTCACTTTTTTATTTTAATGATGTGGTTGCATCCTACTGCATGACTTCACCACAATAATTTGTCCATTCTCCTATTGGTGGACTTCATATTGCAGCCACAAGCATTCGTGAGCACATGCTCTTGAGCACACATGATCACTTTCTCTGCAGTACAGGCCCAGAAGAGGGGTTCATGAGCCACTTCGTATGTGAACTTTGAACTTCATTCGATTTTTGCCTATTTTTTCCTAAAAGTGGTTATTTCAATTAATGAATGTTTCTATTTCCTCTCAACCTCAAGCACCTCTTGAAATTGCCTGATTCTAAAATTTCAGCTCATTTGGTGATATGCTCTGATGTGGAATTATTGCATCTCATTGTTTCAGTTTTAATTATTTTTGAATATTACTGAAATTAAGCAGCGTTTTGTATGTGTATGGGACATTAGGGTTTCATCTCTTTTGAATCTGACTATTAAACTATTTGTTTCTGATTGTATTATGGGAGATGTTGTTGTGGTTGCTTAATTGCTAAGTCATGTCAGACTCTTCGACCCCATGAACTGTGGCATGCTAGGCTTCTCTGTCCTTCTCTATTTCCTGGAGCTTGCTCAAACTCATGTCCGTTGTGTCAGTGATGCCATCCAACCATCTCATCCTCTGTTGTCCCCTTCTCCTCTTGCCCTCAATCTTTCCCAGCATCAGGGTCTTTTCCACTGAGTTGGCTCTTCACATCAGGTGGCCAAAGTATTGGAGCTTCAGTTTCAGCAACAGTCCTTTCAATGAATATTCAGGGGTGATTTCTTTTAGAATTGATTGGCTTGATTTCCTTGTAGTCCAAGGGACTCTCAAGAGTCTTCTCCAGCACTACAATGTGAAAGCACCAATTCTTCAGTGCTCAGCCTTTTTCATGGTCCAACTTTCATATCTGTACATGACCACTGGAAAAACCATAGCTTTGACTTTGTAGGCAAAGTGATATTTCTGCTTTTGAATACACTGTCTAGGTTTGTCATAGCTTTTCTTCCAAGGAGCAAGTGTCTTTTAATTTTGTGGCTGCAGACACTGTCTGCAGTAATTTTGGAACCCAGGAAAATAATCTGCCACTGCTTTCTCTTTTTCTCTATTTGCCATGAAGGGATGGGACCAGATGCCATGATCTTCGTTTTTTGAATGTTGAGTTTTAAGCCAGTTTTTCATTCTCCTATTCACCCTCATCAAGAGGCTCTTTAGTTCCTCTTTGTTTTCTGCCCTTAGAGAGGTGTCATCTGCATATCTGAGGTTGTTGATATTTCTCTCAGCAATCTTGATTCCAGCTTGTGATTCATCCAGCCTAGCATTTTGCACGTTGGGGGGTATTTTGTATATTCTTGATACTAATATGTTGGAATGTATACTCTTACATTATGACTTATTATAAAAATTTGTTAGTGGTGTCTTTGACACACAGACACCATCTATAGTTTTAATGTAATCACATTTATCATCCTTCTCTTTTGGTGGTGTATGCTCTTGGTATTGTATTTAAGGTAACGATCTCTAAACCTTTTTATATTTTTACCTTTATAATTTTACAATTCCTGGATTGCATTTTCTAAATATGCATATATAAATATATGCAGAATATCTATGTAAATATTCTTATATGTACACAGAGATATATATCAAAATCTCTGTATCTTTCTGTGTATCATACAGATATACATACGGACTCACATATGTTTGTATATGTGTATATCGATAGGCACACCGCTGCCTCAGCACCCTTTGTTGAACCGTTTACCTTTCCCCACTAGTTTGTAAATTCCACTTCTGCTAAAAATCAAGTTTCTATATTAGCTTGGATCTGTTTCAGTTCTTTCTCTTCTGCTCCACTGGTCTATTTGTCTCTTATTGCATTGTTTCAATGAGGTTAACTTTTTAACAAATCTGTTGTCTGGCACATTCTCTCTCTTTACAGTTTCTTTTAAAAATTATGTCACCAATCCTTTTCTTTTAACCTTTCAGTTTGAATTTTTGTATCAGATTGCCAAGTTCCATAAAAAAAGAATTTGGATTTTAATTGAAATAGCTTTGATTTTATAGTTTAATATGGGAAAACTTGACATCTTTGTGATAATGAATCTTCTCATCCATGAACTATACATAAATTTATTTTCATTATTTTGGTACTTGTATATCTTTGTAATATTTTACATAAGTATGTTAAACAGCTGCATAATATGTTTAGCTAGATTTTGCAGCTACTATGAATGATACTCTTACAAATGACATTCCCCAAATGATTTATTTGCTGGATTCTAGAACTATTATTTTTTGCATGCTTTTCCTTTTTTTAACGTATGTATGTACTTACTTCTTGATTTGGCTACATCAGGTCTTAGTTGAGGCACACGGGGTCTCTTGTTGTGGCTCATAGACTTCCGTGGGGCTCAGCTGGTGAAGACTCCGCCTGCAGTGCGGGAGATTTGGGTTTGATCCCCGGGTTGGGAAGATCCCCTGCAGAAGGGCAAGGTTACCCACTCCGGTACTCTGGCCTGGAGAATCGAATGGACTGTGTAGTCCATGGGGTGGCAAAGAGCCCGACACGACTGAGCGACTCGCTCTCACCTTCATGGACTCTCTAGCTTGGCAAGCAGTCTTAGTTGCTCTGTGGTGTGCAGGGTCTTAGTTCCTCAGCCAGGGATCGAACCCACATCCCCTGCATTGCAAGGCAGATTCTTAGCCGCTGGACCACCAGGGGAAGTCCCGTGTATGCTTTTCTTGAGTCCAGAATTCCTACTATGTGTGTGTATTGTGAAGAAATTTCTATGTAGGAATTTTTATTTTCTCATAATCATAGTTATCTATTACTTTCCAATCTTTATTCCACTGATTTATTTATCTTTTATTCTTTCATTGACTGGGATTGCCACAAAAATATTGAATAGCAGCAGTCAAAATAGTCATTCTTATCCTCTTACTATCTTTAATATAAATAATTCTTAAGTTTTATTAAGAGGTATGATGTTTACCAAAAAATTTTGGTGGTTGAACTTTACTAGTTAAGGAAATTGCCTTGGTGTGCTAATATTTTTGTAAATTATAAAGTCATGTTTTATTTCAGCAAATACTTTTTTCTGTATTTCTTTAAAGATGATTAAATACTTATTCCCTCCCTCTAGCCTTGAATATTATGGTGACTTTCACTGGAAAATTTCCTGATGTTAGAAAATCTTACATTCCAGGGATAACACAAATTTGATCATTATATAATGATGGATTTGATCTCTATATTTAACTTAAACTTTAAAAACTCTATTCATAGATAAAATTGATCTTGCCTTATCTTTATGTGGTTTTGGTATTGAAGTTAATATAGTCCTATAGCATCAATTGGATAGTTTTAGTTTTTCTGTTAGCTGAAATAGGTTTTTGTTTTTAATAAGGTGGAGTGGTATGTTTAGAATCTAGGGAAGATTTGCCTATAAAATATTTGAGCTTGCTGCCCATTTAGTAAGATTTTTGCCTGGAAATACATTCAATATAGGTAATGGTTCTTTGTTCATTCAAGTTTTCCATTTTGAGTAAATATTAGTAATTGTTTTCACCAGTTGTCTCTGTTATTTTCAAATTTACTATCATAAAGTTGTTTATATTGTTTTCTTATGATTGAAAAACATCTTTACCTCATTTCTATTTTTCTCTCTCCTTCACTCCCAATATTGTTTTCAAATTGTTCTTATTTATTTTCAATTTAAGTACAGAGAAATGCAAACTTTCTGATGTATAAGTTTGGACAAATGTAACCATCCTCAAAATCAAGATACAGAGCAGTTCTATCACCTTCCAAAATTTCCTCATACTGTCTCTTTGTAGTTAATTACTTTCCATACCTCCACCCTCTGGGAACCATCCTTACAGTTTTGCCTTTTCTAAAATGCCTGTATCACACAGTATGCAGCTTTTTGAGTCTGACTTTTTTTTAACTGACTATAATGTATCTGAAATTGATCCACATTGTTATATATCTCTATAGCTTTTTTTCTTTGTATTGTTGAATAATACCCATTTTATACCTGTGCCACAGTTTGTTCATACATTTCCAAGCTGTTTCATCGTTTCCAGTGTTTTGGTGATTATGAACACAGTCAGTATAAGCAGCTATGTACAGAATTTTATGTGTGGAAGTTTCATTGCAGTCTAGTTGCCTAGTCAAGTCCAGCTCTTTTGAGACTCCATGAACTCCTCCATCTGTGGGATTTCCCAGGCAAGAATACTAGAGTGGGTTGCTATTTCTTTCCCCAGGGCATCTTCCTGACCCAGGGATTGAACCTGTATCTCCTGCATTGGCAGGCGGATTCTCTACCCCTGAGCCACAAGGGAAACCCATAAGTTTCATTACTCTTGGTTAAATACCGAAACCTGGAATTGCACTTTTATAAAAAAATCAGCTGACTACATTTGTCTATTTCTGGACTCTTATCTGTTGTATGCTAATTTCTGTACTGTCACACTGTCTTTACACCATCATATTGTCTTGGTTGCTGTAACTTTATGACAAGTGCAGTTGACCCTTGAACAACACAGGTTCAAACTGCATGGGTTCACTTATATGTAGATTTTTTTTGCTAAATATGTACTACAGTACTACATAATCTATAGTTGGTTGAAACCATGAATGAGAAACTGTGGATACAGTGTGCTGACTGTCAAGTTACATGTGTATTTTCAATGGCTGGTATGGTTGACACCCCTAACCCCCATATTGTTCAAGAGTCAACTATTAAAATAAGGTAATGGAAGTCTGACTTTGCTGCTATTTTTCAAATTTTTTTGGCTATTTCCTTTGCCTTTCCAAATAAATTTTAGAGAGTTTGTCAACGTTTGTCAATGTCAATCCCAAAAATTTCTGTTGGGATTTTGATTGGGACTACATTGAATCTATAGATCATTTCAACACTGAGGTACCAATCATGAAACACAGATTTATTACTCCATTTATTTAGATCTTCATTCCTTTTCTTTGAGCAGTGTTTTGCAGTTTTCACATAGAGGCCTGACACATGTTTTATTAACTTTATTTTTTTTTTTATTCTATATTTTTCTTTATTAACTTTATTAATTTCATTTTTTCAGTAAGTTTAAAAAATTTGAATTTCTAATGTTCATTGCTAGTATATAGAAATAAAATTGATTTTTATATTGATCTTTATTCTGTGATCTTTCTAAACTCCTTTGTTAGTTGTAAGAGTTACTTTTATAGATTCCTTGGAGTTTCCAGCATAGGCCTTGTGCTGCCTGTGGATAAAGGGATGTTTATTTCCTCCTTTGCAACACTTACGCCTTTCATTTCCCTTTTTGGCCTTACTGTACTACTTGGGACTTCTGGTTTCTGTGATAGCAGTGCTGCGCCCAGCGCTGTCTGACCCTGTGGCCCCGTGGACTGCAGCCTGCCAGGCTCCTCTGTCCATGGGGTTTCCCAGGCAAGAATACTGGAGTGGGCTTGCCATTTCCTCCTCCAGGGGATCTTCCAGACTGGTTGATTAAAACTGACAAGGATAGGTATTCTTGCCTTATTTCATATCTTAGGGGGAAATCATTCCATCTTTCATCATTAAATTTTTTTTTTTTTTTTTCATCATTAAATTTGATGTTACCTGTAGGTTTTTTGTAGATGTCCTTCATCAGGTTAACGAAGTTCCCTTAAATTTCTAGTTTGGTGAGATTCAATCAATTTTTAAAAGTTATTAAAAAATTATAGATTGAATTTTGTCAGGTGCTTCTTCTGCACCTATTAAGATGATCTCATGCTTTTGCTTCTTTTGTCTGTTAATATGGTGATTTATTTACATTGATTGCAAAGTTGAACTAACTTTGAGTTCCTAGGATAAAGCTTCACATGATCCTGACGTATTATTGTTTTAAAATATTATTGCAATTGATCTGCTAATATTTCATGAGAATTTTTGTTCCTATGTTCATGAGAGATATTGGTCTATAGTTTATTTATCGGTTAGTCATATAAAGTCTTTGTCAGTTTTGGAATCAAGGTATTGTGGGCCTCACAAAATTCCTTTTCTGTGTTCTGAAATACATTGGTTGAGTTGTTATTGTTTCTCCCTTAAGTGTTTGCACAGTGTATAGTTCGGCATTTCCTCCTTTAAATCCAAACTGATGATCTCTACCTTTTTACTTGGTATATTCAGATAATTTACATTTAATATTAGTATTTATATGTTTGGATTTAGGTTCAGCATTTTATTGTTTGTTTTCTGTGTATTTTCTCTACTTTTTGTTTCACTCTTCTTAGTATTCTGCCTACTTTTCGATTATTTTGATTTGGGGGAGTATATTTCATTTAGATCAATGTATTGACTCATTTTTTAGTGTGTCTCTAGAATTTTTAATTTTTCAAAGTTCTTAGGTTGTTGCATTTAGTCCAGAATTTCTGTTGTATTTGGTGAAAGAGATAGGCTATCCTGGGCTTACTTGATCTTGACTGCCCAAATACTGCCTTTTAAAAAGTGTAATTTGCTATTTTTCATATGTTTTTCTAGACATCTATCTATTGTTCTTTTAAAATAACTGGTTTTTGTTGTACTGAGCGTCTTTTTTAGTAGTGTTGTTTTTCTTCTAAGCAATAAAATTCTGCAGAAGGCTTCATTGGTGCCCCTGAAAAATGCCTTTATTTCCTGAGCGTGCCCACCTCCCAGCTTCTGTGTGCTCTGGTGCTAGTTTCAAGTGAAACCTTCGAAGGACTGCTGTTGGGCTCTGGAGCCACCTGCTGGTATAGAGAGCTAGACATGCCTGAAGCTTGCATTCCTTTCAGCCTCAGGCTGCTTTTAGCCAGGGCCTGTCTTGTACAGGACTGCGAAGTCCCAACTCTTTTGCCCCAAAAGACAGAACAACTTTTCTCCTTCCTTATCATCCTTCTACACTTCCTTACTGGATTCTTCTGGGATACTTTCTTAATAGAGTAATTTTCTTCCTTTTATTTTTTTTGAGTTTATTTCTCTTCTCAAGTTGTTTTCATCTCCTCTTATTTTTTGTGTAAATAAGTTTATCAAGAATTGTATTGAATTTATCTCACAACTTATGGATGTAGAATTTTGTTTCATTTAGCCCTAAGTATCTTAATTGTTTTGAGATTTGCACTAACACATGAGTTAATTTAGGAATGACATTTTAAAGTGTTTGATATTTTTTTCCTAATGGTCTTTTAATTGTCAATTTCTAATTTAATTTCGTTGGGTTCTGCATTGTTGATATTTGAATCTCTGAAATTGGATGACACTTCTGTCTCATTCTACAGTAAGGGTGACTACTTATAAACATTCCTCATTTCCTGGAAAAGTATGTTTTCTTTTGTTGACTGCATATATATATATATATATATATATATATATATATATATATATACACACACATATATATGTAAAGATCATGCTTTTACAGTGTTGTAAAATTGTTCTATATCCTAAGTTATTTTTGCCTGCAGAATCAGGTTCCGATGTGGTGAGTTGGAATGTTCTGCTCTGATGGTGGATTTCTCAGTTTCTTTTTTTTTCCCATTTATTTTTATTAGTTGGGGGCTACTTTACAACATTGTAGTGGTTTTGCTGTATTGGCATGAATCAGCCATGGGTTTGCATGTGTTCCCCATCCCGATCTCAGTTTCTTTTTGTTATGCTATCAGTTTTGCTTTATGTGCTTTGAGGTTATGTTGCTGTCAGGTACACACAATTTATGACTGTTATATCCTTTTATATAATTACACAGTATTTTTTTTCCTATGAATGCTTTTTGTTTTGTTACATTTTATCTGTCTCAAAAATTATTATTCTTGTTTTGTTTTTGTTTCATTTCTCTATTTTTGGCTTTTCTGAGTTGTTTATATTCAGTTCAGTTCAGTCACTCAGTCGTGTCCGACTCTTTGCGACCGCATGAACCGCAGCACGCCAGGCCTCCCTGTCCATCACCAACTCCTGGAGTTCACCCAAACCCATGTCCGTCAAGTGGGTGATGCCATCCAACCGTCTCATCTTCTGTCGTCCCCTTCTCCTCCTGCCCCCAATCCTTCCCATCATTAGGATCTTTTCCAATGAGTCAGCTCTTTGCATGAGATGGCCAAAGTATTGGAGTTTCAACTTCAGCATCAGTCCTTCCAATGAGCACCCAGGACTGATCTCCTTTAGGATGGACTGGTTTATCGTTTATATTACTGTGTCTCTTGTAGTAAGAGCCATATCACTAGATTAAGAGGATTAAAATATGTTAGATTCTATCTTATAATTGGTAATCTAAATCTCTTTATATTTATGATAAATATTGATATGATATATTGGGACTTATTTTTGCTATCTAGTTTGTTATGTTTTCTTTGCTTCTCTAATCCCCTTTCTGATTTACACTTGATTACTAAAGCTTTCATTATTTTCCTCTGTTGATTTGGAAATTATATATATATATATATATATATATATATATATATTAGATTTTATTTATATTTTTAAAATGATTATCCTTATTTTTTCTTAAGCACATTTTTGAATTTTGAATTGCCTAGAATTCCAAAATGTAAAATAAAACAATCATCAGTATTAACATCTTGGCATATTTGCATCTGGGAAATAATTTTAACTTTTATAAAAATGAAGCAAATATATTATAAAGACTTAAGATAGGAATGTACTATGAAGAAAGTAAAAAATCTAAGTCCTAGTCCTTAGGCAAATATAATTCCAGACACTTAACTATGAATACTTGTCAACATAGTAGCATAGATATAGTGACAGATTCTTAAAAAATTGAAATGTGCTTGACATACAGTATTATGTTAATTTCAGGTATACTATATAGTGACTTGACATCTATATAAATTATGAAAAGATCTTCACAAAAAGCCTAGTAACTATCAGTCCCCATATAAAGTTATTATAATATTATTGACTATATTTCTTATGTTGCATATGACATCCTCATGGCTCATTTATTTTATAGCTGAAGGTTTGCACCACTTATTCCCCTTCACTGATTTTGTCTCTTGACTTCTCCTCTCTGGCAACCACCCATTTATTCTCTGTATCTATGAGTGTGTATTTGTTTCATTTTATTGCTTATTTGTTTTTTTTCCATTTATTTTTATTAGTTGGAGGCTAATTACTTTACAATATTGTAGTGGTTTTTGCCATACATTGACATGAATCAGCCATGGATTTACATATATTCCCCATCCTGATCCCCCCCCCGCCCCGCCTCCCTCTCCATCCCATCCCTCTGGGTCTTCCCAGTGCACCAGCCCTGAGCACTTGTCTCATGCATCCAACCTGGGCTGGTGATCTGTTTCACCTTTGATAGTATACTTGTTTCGATGCTGTTCCCTCTACACATCCCACCCTCGCCTTCTCCCACAGAGTCCAAAAGTCTGTTCTGTACATCTGTGTCTCTTTTTCAGTTTTGCATATGGGGTTATCGTTACCATCTTTCTAAATTCCATATATATGTGTTAGTATACTGTATTGGTCTTTATCTTTCTGGCTTACTTCACTCTGTATAATGGGCTCCAGGTGCATCCATCTCATTAGAGCTGATTCAAATGAATTCTTTTTAATGGCTGAGTAATATTCCATGGTGTATATGCACCACAGCTTCCTTATCCATTCATCTGCTAATGGGCATCTAGGTTGCTTCCATGTCCTGGCTATTATAAACAGTGCTGCGATAAACATTGGAGTGCACGTGTCTCTTTCAGATCTGGTTTCCTCAGTGTCTATGCCCAGAAGTGGGATTGCTGGGTCATATGGCAGTTCTATTTCCAGTTTTTTAAGGAATCTACACACTGTTCTCCATAGCGGCTGTACTAGTTTGCATTCCCACCAACAGTGTAAGAGGGTTCCCTTTTCTCCACACCCTCTCCAGCATTTATTGCTTGTAGACTTTTGGATAGCAGCCATCCTGACTGGCATGTGATGGTACCTCATTGTGGTTTTGGTTTGTATTTCTCTGATAATGAGTGATGTTGAGCATCTTTTCATGTGTTTGTTAGCCATCTGTATGTCTTCTTTGGAGAAATGTCTGTTTAGATTCAATGCAATTCCTATCAAGCTACCAATGGTATTTTTCACAGAACTAGAACAAATAATTTCACAATTTGTATGGAAATACAAAAAACCTCATATAACCAAAGTAATCTTGAGAAAGAAGAATGAGACTGGAGGAATCAACCTGCCTGACTTCAGACTATACTACAAAGCCACAGTCATCAAGACAGCATGGTACTGGCACAAAGACAGAAATATAGATCAATGGAACAGAATAGAAAGCCCAGAGATAAATCCACGAACCCATGGACACCTTATCTTCAACAATGGAGGCAAGGATATACAATGGAAAAAAGACAGCCTCTTTAACAAGTGGTGCTGGGAAAATTGGTCAGCCACTTGTAAAAGAATGAAACTGGAACACTTTCTAACACCATACACAAAAATAAACTCAAAATGGATTGAAGATCTAAGTGTAAGACCAGAAACTATAAAACTCCTAGAGGAGAACATAGGAAAAACACTCTCCAACATAAATCACAGCAGGATCCTGTATGACCCACCTCCCAGAATATTGGGAATTAAAGCAAAAATAAACAAATGGGACCTAATTAAGCTTAAATGCTTTTGCACAACAAAGGAAACTATAAACAAGGTGAAAAGACAGCCCTCAGAATGGGAGAAAATAATAGCAAACAAAGCAACAAAGGATTAATCTCAAAAATATACAAGCAACTCCTGCAGCTCAATTCCAGAAAAATAAATGACCCAATCAAAAAATGGGCCAAAGAACTAAACAGACATTTTTCCAAAGAAGACATACAGATGGCTAACAAACACATGCTTATTTGTTTTGTTTTTTATATTCCACATATAAGTGAGATCATATGGCGTTTTTTTTTTTTTTTTTCTGTCTGACTTCACTTAGCATAATACTCTCCAGATCCTTCCATTTTGTTGCAAATGGCAAGATTTTAGTTTTTAAATTCTGAGTAGCATTCTATTGTATATATTTTGGGCTATCTCTTCTTTATACATTCATTATTGATGGTCACTTAAAATGCTCCCATATCTTGGATATTGTTAGTAATTCTGTAATAAAAATTAGTGTGCATATATCTTTTTAAATTTGTGTTCTTTTCTTCTTTGAGTAAATATCCAGTAGTGAAATGGCTGAACTATGTGGTTGTTCTATTTTTTGTTTTTTTAAGAAACTTCCATACTGTTTTCCATACTGGTTGCGCCAGTTTACAGCTTCACAAACAGTGCATGAGTGTTCCCTTTTCTCCACATCCTTACTATCCTTGTTAATTGTTAGCTTTTTGATGATAGCCATCTGACAGGTATGAGATGATGTCTCCTTGTGGTTTAATTTGCATTGCCTGATGACTAGTAATGTTGAGCATTTGTTCATTATCTGTTGGCTATCTGTATCTTCTTTGGAAAAATGTCTATTTAGGTCCTCTGACCAGGTTTTTTTTTTTTTTTTTTTTTAATGTTGAGTTGTACGAGTTTTTTTTTAAAAATATATTTTAGGCATTAACTCCTTAGATATATCATTTGCAAATACACTTTGTTGGTAGTTTCCTTCTCTGTGCAAAAGCTTTTCAGTTTGATGTGGTCCCATTTGTCTATTTTTGTTTTTGTTTCTGTTGCCTGAGGAGGCAGATCTAAAAACATATTGCTGAGACTGCTGTCATAGAGTATGCCTGTGTTTTCTTCTAGGAAATTTATGGTTTCAGAACTTACATTTGAGTCTTTAATCTATTTTGAGTTTACTTTTGTGTGTGGTATGGGAAAGTAGTCCAGTGGAGTTTTTTTGGCATGCATCTGTCCAGTTTTCCCAACATTGTTTATTGAAGAGGCTCTTTCTCCCACTGTATATTCTTGTCTCCTTGTCATATATTAGGTGACCATGTAAATATGGATTTGAGTTCATTTCAGTTCAGTCACTCAGTCACTCTTTGCGACCCCATGGACTGCAGCACGCCAGGCCTCCCTGTCCATTACCAACTCCTGGAGCTTGTTCAAACTCGTGTTCACGGTGTAGGTGATGCCATCCAACCATCTCATCCTCTGTTGTCCCCTCTCTTCCTGCCTTCAATCCTTCCCAGCATCAGGGGCTCTTCCAATGAGTCGGTTCTTTGCATCAGGTAGCCAAAGTATTTCAGCTTCAACATCAGTCCTTCCAATGAAAATTCAGGACTGATTTCCTTTAGGATGGACTGGTTGGATCTCCTTGCTGTCCAAGGGACTCTCAAGAGTCTTCTCCAACACCACACTTCAAAAGCATCAATTCTTTAGTGCTCAGCTTTCTTTATAGTCCAACTCTCACATCCATGCATGACTGCTGGAAAAACCATAGCTTTGACTAGATGGTTTATGGGCATCAGTTCTGTTCCATTGATCTATGTGTCTGTTTTAGTGCCAGTACTGTACTCTTTTAATCTTTGCAGCATAATTTGAAATCAGGGATCATGATACCTCCAGATTTGTTCTTCTTTCTCAAGACTATTTTGATTATTTGGAGTCTTTTGTAGTTTCATACAGATTTTGGAATTATTTGTCTTAGTTTTGTGAAATGCATGCATTTGATAATTTGAGAAG
Source organism: Muntiacus reevesi (assembly GCF_963930625.1). Taxonomy (NCBI): domain Eukaryota; kingdom Metazoa; phylum Chordata; class Mammalia; order Artiodactyla; family Cervidae; genus Muntiacus; species Muntiacus reevesi. The sequence goes on along the minus strand of NC_089250.1, from coordinate 214,964,055 downwards.
GATTGTATTGAATCTGTAGATTACCTTGAGTAATGTAGTCATTTTAACAATATTGATTCTTCCAGTTTTTAAGCACAGTATATCTTCCCATTTGTTTGTGATATCTTCAATATCTTACAATTTTCAGAGTACAAATCTCTTTAGTTAGATTTATTTCTGGATATTTTATTCCATTATGAATGAGGTCGTTTGTAACTTCTGTTTCTGATAGTTCATTTTTAATGTGTAGAAATGCAATAGATTAATTTTATATCCTGAAGCTTTACTAAATTCACTTATTAATTCTAACAGATTTTAGATAGCATCTTTAGAATTTCCTATATATAGTTTCATGTCATCTGCAAACAAGGACAGCTTCACTGCTTCCTTTTCAGTTTGAATTCCTTTTCTTTTTCTTGTCTGATTGTTGTGGGTAGAACTTCCAATACTGTGTTGAATAAAAGTAGATAAAAACAGAAGAGACATTCTTGTTCTGTCCCTGATCTCAGAGAAAATGCTTTCAGATTTTCACTGCTGAGTTTTATGTTGAATATGGGTTGTAATATGTGACCTTTATTATGTTGAAGTTTGTTCCCTATATACCAACTTTTTTAAAATCATAAATGGATATTGAATTTTGTTGCAAGTATTTTCTGCATCTACTGAGATGAATATATATATGACTTTTGTTCTTCAATTAACCAATGTGATGTATCATATTGATTTGTATCTCTGTGTTAAATCCTACTTGACCATGGTGTTTGATTCTTTTAATATATTGTCAAGTTGAATTTGCTAATATTTTATTGAGAATTTTTACATCTATGCTCATCAGTGATATTGGCCTGTAATTTTATTTTTTTGTTGTGTCTTTGTCTAGTTTTGGTATCAGGGTGATGCTGACTTCATAGAATAAGTTCAGAAACATCCCTTTCTCTTTAAATTCTGGGATAATTTGAGGAGGGTAGTTGTTAAATCTTCCCTAAATGCTTTGTAGAGTTTTTATTAAGCCATCTGGTCCTGAGCTTTTGTATATTAGGAGTTTTAAAAAAATTACTGATTCAATTCTGTTACTGGTAGTCAGTTTATAGTCTCTTTTTCTTCCTGATTCAGTCCTGAAGGTTGTACATTCTTAGGGATTATCTATTTCTTTTAGGTTGTCTATTTCGTAGTTGTTTGTGGTAATCTCTTATGATCCTTTGTATTTCTCCTTCATTTCTGATTTTATTTATTTGGTCCTTCTTTTTCTTGATGACTCTGGTTAAAGTTTTATCATTTTTTTCTATTATTTTCAAAGAACAAACTCTTAGTTTCATTGATCTTTTCTATTTTTAAATATATTTTTCCTTATTCTTGTTCCCATATTTATTATTTCTTTCTTTATACTTATTTTGGGTTTTGTTTGTTCTTTTTTCCATTCCAATTCCTTTAGGTGTAAGGTTAGACTGTTTATTTGATATTTTTTGTTTCCTGAGGTAGGCTTGTATTACTATAAACTTCCCTCCTAGGAATGCTTCTGTATCCCATTGATTTCTGAATCATTGTGTTTACGTTTTCATTTCCAGGTATTTTAAAATTTACTCAGTGATCCATTTGTTGTTTAGTAGCATGTTGTTTAGCCTCCACTTGTTTGTGTGTTTTTTTGTTTTTGAAGTTTTTTGCAGAGATTTCTAGTTTCATACCATGTGGCCCAAAATGGTGCTTGTTATGATTTCAATTTTTAAAAAATTATTGAGACTTGTTTTGTGGCCTAACATGTGCTCCATCATGGAGAACATTCAACGTACACTTGAAAAGATTATGTGTTCTGCTGATTTTGGGTGGAATGATCTACAGTTGTTCTTTCACTTGATGTACTATGTGGTTTATGGCCAGTGTTTCTTTATTGATTTTCTGTCTGGATGATCTGTCCATTGATGACAGTGGATGCTAAAATCCCATATTATCATTGCATCACTGTCAATTTCTCCCTCTATGTTTGTTAATATCTACTGTGTGTATGTGCTCCTATATTGGGTGCATATATACTTACAATTGTTATATCTTTTTGTTGAATTCATCCTTTTATCATTATGAAATGTCCTTATGTGTCTCTTGTTGCAGTCTTTGTTTTAAAATATATTTTGTGAGATATAAATATTGCTACCTGGCTTTCTTTTCATTTTCATTTGTTTGGAATACCTTTTTATATGCCTTCACTTTTAGTCTGAGTGTCTTTAGATCTGCAGTGAATCTCTTGTAGGTAGTGTGTACATGGGTCCTGCTTTTGTATCCATTCAACCACTCTGTGCCTTTTGATTGGAGAATTTAGTCCATTTATATTTAATGTATTTATTGATAGATACATACTTATTGCTGTGATTCCCCAGTGGCTCAGTGGTAAAGAGTCCTCCTGCCAATGCAGGAGATGTGGGTTTGATTCCTGGGTTGGGAAGATGCCCTGGAGAAGGAAATGGTAACCCACTCCAGTATTCTTGCCTGGGAAATCCCATGGACAGAGGAGCCTGGCGGGCTACAGTTCATGGGATTGCAAAAGACTCTGACACAATTTAGTGACTAAACAAAAACAACACATTACTTATTACCATTTTGTTAATTGTCTAGTTGCTTTTGTATTTCTTTTTTGCTCATTTCTTCTTTTGCTCTCTCTCCTTGTAATTTGATGAATATCTTTAGTGTTATATTTGGATTCCATTCTCTTTGTGTGTGTATCTATTATATTTTGGTTTTTGGCTACCATGAGGTTCACATAAAATTATGTGTATGTGATTAATTTAAGTTGATGATCTCTTATTTCAAACACATTCTAATCATCCTATTGTTTTACTCCCCACTTCCAATGTTTAATGTTTTTGATGTCATATTTTGTACCTTTTTTGTTTTGTGTATCCCTTAACTACTTATTGTGCATATAGATGCTTGCATTATTTTTGCCCTTTAATCTTCCTCCTGTCTTTATAAATGGTTGATCTGCTACCTTTACTATATGACTGCTTTTACCAATGAGAGTTTTCTTTTTATATTTTTCATACATACATAGTTGTGGCCTTTTCTTTTCCACTTAGAGAAGTCTCTTTAGCATTTCTTGTAAAGCTGGTTAAATGGTGTTGAATTCTTTTAGCTTTTGCTATTTCTCTTTTAAATCTGATTTATAACCTTTCCAAATAGAATATTCTTGGTTGTAGGGTTCATTTTCCCCCCCTTTCATTGCTTTGACTATATTAAGAACTCCCTTCTGGCCTGCAAAGTTTCTGTTGAAACTTTGTGACAGTTTTTGGAAGTTCCCTTGTATTTAACTAGTTGCTTTTCTTTTGCTGTTTTTAAGATTCCCTCTATCTTTAATTTTTGCCATTTAAATTGTACTGTGTCTTGGTGTGACCTCCTTGGGGCCACCTTATTTGAGATTCTCTGTGCTTCCTAAACCTGGATGTGTATTTCCTTTCCCAGCTTAGAGAAGTTTTCAGCTATTATTCTGCAAGTAAATTCTCTTCCCTTCTTTGTCTTTTCCTTCTGGAACCCCTATAATGTAAATACTAGTACACTTGATGTTATTCCAGAGGTCTTTTAAACTATTCTCATCTGGACTGGTTCAAAATTGTGAAAGGTGTATGTCAAGGCTGTATATTGTCACCCTGCTTATTTAATTTATATGCAGAATACATCATACGAAACACTGGGCTGGAGGAAGCACAAGTTGGAATCAAGATTGCTGAGAGTCATATCAATAACCTCAGATAGGCAGATGACACCACTTTAATGGCAGAAAGTGAAAAGAAACTAAACAGCTTCTTTTGTGTGTGTGTGTGTGTGTATTTTATTTTATTTTTTTCATTTATTTTATTAGTTGGAGGCTAATTACTTTACAGTATTGTAGTGGTTTTTGCCATACATTGACATGAATAAGCCATGGATTTACATGTGTTCCCCATCCCGATCCCCCCTCCCGCCTCCCTCCCCATCCCATCCCTCTGGGTCTTCCCAGTGCACCAGCCCTGAGCACTTGTCTCATGTATCCAACCTGGGCTGGTGATCTGTTTCACCCTTGATAGTATACTTGTTTCAGTGCTATTCTCTCAGAACATCCCACCCTCGCCCTCTCCCACAGAGTCCAAAAGTCTGTTCTGTACATCTGTGTCTCTTGTTCTGTTTTGCATATTGAGTTATCATTACCATCTTTTTAAATTCCATATATATGTGTTAGTATGCTGTAATGTTCTTTATCTTTCTGGCTTACTTCACTCTGTATAATGGGCTCCAGGTGCATCCATCTCATTAGAGCTGATTCAAATGAATTCTTTTTAATGGCTGAGTAATATTCCATGGTGTATATGTACCACAGCGTCCTTATCCATTTGTCTGCTGATGGGCATCTAGGTTGCTTCCATGTCCTGGCTATTATAAATAGTGCTGCGATGAACTTTGGGGTACACGTGTCTCTTTCAGATCTGGTTTCCTCAGTGTGTATGCCCAGGAGTGGATTGCTGGGTCATATGGCAGTTCTATTTCCAGTTTTTTAAGGAATCTTCACACTGTTCTCCATAGCGGCTGTACTAGTTTGCATTCCCACCAACAGTGTAAGAGGGTTCCCTTTTCTCCACACCCTCTCCAGCATTTATTGCTTGTAGACTTTTGGATAGCAGCCACCGTGACTGGCATGTAATGGTACCTCATTGTGGTTTTGGTTTGTATTTCTCTGATAATGAGTGATGTTGAGCATCTTTTCATGAGTTTGTTAGCCATCTGTATGTCTTCTTTGGAGAAATGTCTGTTTAGTTCTTTGGTCCATTTTTTGATTGGATCATTTATTTTTCTGGAATTGAGCTGCAGGAGCTGCTTGTATATTTTTGAGATTAATTCTTTGTCTGTTGCTTCGTTTGCTATTATTTTCTCCCATTCTGAGGGCTGTCTTTTCACCTTGCTTATAGTTTTCTTTGTTGTGCAAAAGCTTTTAAATTTAGGTCCCATTTGTTTATTTTTGCTTTAATTCCCAATATTCTGGGAGGTGGGTCATAGGGGATCCTGCTGTGATTTATGTCAGAGAGTGCTAAACAGCTTCTTGACGAAGGTGAAGGAGGAGAGTGAAAAAGTTGGCTTAAAACTCAGCATTCAAAAGACAAAGATCATGGCATCTGGTCCTATCACTTCATGGCAAGTAGATGGGGAAAAAGTGGAAACAATGTCAGGTTTCATCTTCTTGGGCTCCAAAATCACTGTGGATGGTGACTGCAGCCATGAAATTAAAAGACTCTTGCTCCTTGGAAGAATACCTATGATAATCCTAGACAGTGTATTAAAAAGCAGAGACATCACTTTGTTGGCAGAAGTCCATCAAGTCAAAGCTATGGTTTTTCCAGTGGTCATGTATGGATGTGAGAGTCATAAAGAAGTCTGAGTGCTAAAGAATTGCTGCTTTTGAACTGTGGTGTTGGAGAAGACTCTTGAGAGTCCCTTGGACTGCAAGGAGATCCAACCAGTCCATCCTAAAGGAAATCAGTCCTGCATATTCATTGGAAGGACTGATCCTGAAGCTGAAACTCCAATACTTTGGCCACCTGATATAAAGAACTGACTCATTAGAAAAGACCCTGATTCTGGGAAAGATTGAAGGCAAGAGGAGAACGGGGTGACAGAGGATGAGATGGTTGTATAGCATCACTGACTCAATGGACATGAGTTTGCACAAACTCAGGGAGATAGTCTAGGACAAGGAAACCTGGAGTGCAGCAGTTCATGGGGTCGCAAAGAGTCAGATATGACTTAACGATTCAACAACAACAACAACATCTTAAAAAAATTCTTTTTCCTGTTCAGCTTGGGGCATTTCCATTACTTTTCTTCTAGTCACCAATCCTTTCCTCTCTGTTATCTAATCTACAATTGATTCCTTTTAGTGTATTTTTAATTTCAGATATTGTATTCTTATGTTTTGCTTGGTTCTCCTTCATATTTTCTCTTTGTTGAAATTCTCACTCTGTTCATTCCGAGTTTGGTGAGTGACTTTATGAACAATGCCTTGAACTTTTCATTGTATCAATTCCTTATCTACACTTTGTTGAGTTCTTTTCCTGAAGTTATGCCTTGTTCCTTTGTTTAGAACGTGTTTCTCTGTCCCCTCACTTTACCAGTTCTTTTTATTTCCATGTGTTAGGTTGGTCCTGCTTTCTGACATAGGAGAAGCAGCCTTATGTAGGACATGTCCTGTGGAGACAGGAGCGTGCTCCCCTCTTGTCACCAGAGCTGTGTGCTCTAGGATTCCCTGCTATGTGGGCTGCTCCTTCTGTGTGGCAGGGTTGATTACTATGGGCATGCTGGTGTGCAAGGATGGGCTGTGGCTTGGTTGACTGCAAGGCTATGTCTCGTGTGGTGACTGTGGGCCCACTGTGGCTACCTGCACAGTTGGTTGCATGACCCAGGGGGGTGTAGGGTTGGTGCTGGCCCACTGGTGGGCAGGGCTGGTTCCCTGGAGCTAATAGGCTAGAGATAGGATTCCAAAATGCTTTCCAGTACTGGTGTATTGTGGTAGAATAATCTCTCCCAAATGGCTGCTGCCAGTGTTTCTGTCCCCAGGAGTAGTCCCAGTTGCCTCCTGCCTCTTGGATGCTCTCCAATATCAGCAAGTGGGTGTGACCCAGAGTGCTTTCAAACCACCGCCTCTGTACTGGGTCTCAGAGTGTGTAAGATTTTGAATGCATTCCTTGAGAGTGGATCCCTGTTTGCTACAGTCACCTGACTCTCTGACACACAGACCCTGTGTTGTATTGTGTTGCTCACTCTACCAGTCACGTCCAACTCTTTGCAACCCCACGGACTGCAGCACACCAGGCCTCCCTATCCATCACCAACTCCTGGAGCTTGCTCAAACCCATGTCCATTGAGTCTTTGATGCCATCCAACCATCTCATCCTCTGTCATCCTCTTCTCCTCCTGCCTTCAATTTTTCCCAGCATCAGGGCCTTTTCTAATGAGTCCACTCTTTGCATCAGGTGGCCAAAGTATTGGAGCTTCAACTTCAACATCAGTCCTTTCAATGAGTATTCAGAGTTGATTTCCTTTAGGATTGACTGGTTTGATCTCCTTGCAGTCCAAGAGACTCTCAAGAGTCTTCTCCAACATCACAGTTCAAAGAGTCAATTCTCTGATGCTCAGTTTTCTTCATGGATACTCTCACATCCATACAGGACTACTGGAAAAACCATAGCTTTGACTCGGGGGACATTTGTTGACAAAGTAATGTCTCTGCTTTTTAATATGCTGTCTAGGTTGGTCATAGGTATTCTTCCAAGGAGCAAGTGCCTTTTAATTTTATGGCTGCAGTCACCATACACAGTGATTTTGGAGCCCCCCAAATATAAAGTCTGTCATTGTTTCCATTGTTTCCTCACCTATTTGCCATGAAGCAATGGGACTGAATGCCAGGATCTTAGTTTTTTGAATGTTGAGTTTTAAACCAGCTTTTCACTCTCCTCTTCCACCTTCAATAAGAGGCTCCTTAGTTCCTCTTCACTTTCTGCCATAAGGGTGGTGTCATCTGCATGTCTGAGGTTATTGATATTTCTCCCGGCAATCTTGATTCCATCTTGTGCTTCTTCCAGTCCGACATTTCGCATGAGGTACTCTGCATATAAGTTAAATAAATATACAGCCTTGGACACAAGCCCTGCTTTCCTTCAAAGCCAGATGTTCTGGGGACTTATCCTAGTGCAGGACCCCCTCGCTGTGGAACCTAATGTGGAGCTCAGACCTCTCACTGTTTGGGGAGGTTCTCTATGACTGTGACAGTCTTCCCGTTTGTAGGTAGCCAATCCAGGGGTGTGGGCCTTGCCTATATCTCCACCCCATCCCTGTCTCATTATGGTTCCTTCTTTATGTTTGCAGTTGTAGAAAATCTTTTCTGCTGGTGTTTAGTTCACTCTCACAGACAGTTTCTCTGTAAGTAATCATAATTTTGGTTTGTTTGCGGGAGGGGGTGAGTTCAGTATCTTCCTATTCTGTCTTGGTGACCTCTAGTGACAGAGATTTACCTTTATAAAAATATGACTATCTCCAGATGTTCTTTTAAAATATAGAGTACTATATTGAGTTGACCAAAGTCTGAATGACCTTTCGGTCCAACCCAATATTTACTGTTACTAGAACTTAAAAGAAAACATAGCTGAAGCAAAACTGAAAGAATTGTGAACATCAGACATTAAAAAAGATAAACAAAATTATTTCCTAGACGATCCTTCAAAAATAGAAAAGAAAGATTTTGAAAAGCTTCAGAGTTGATAATCATTTTTTTAAAAAAAGGTATGTTTAAAATTTTGAGTTTGTTTCAAAGTTTCGAGTTCAGTTTGGTGACTCTCCACTTTGAAAGATGAGACGTTAATGAATTTCCCTCTTGTCTCCTTAGAGTTGTCAGTTATAGTATGACTTTTACCTTGAAAAGAAAGTGAAAGTGTCTCAGTTGTGTCTGACTCTCTGCGACCCCATGGACTATACAGACCATGGAATTCTCCAGGCCAGAATCCTGGAGTGAGTAGCCTTTCCCTTCTCCAGGGGACCTTCCCAACCCAGGGATCGAACCCAGGTCTCCTGCATTGCAGGTAGATTCTTTACCAGCTGAGCCGCCAAGGAAGCCCCAGAATACTGGAGTGAGTGGCCTATCCCTTCTCTAGCAGATCTTCCTGACCCACGAGTCGAACTAGGGTTTCCTGCATTGCAGGGGAATTCTTTACCAACTGAGCTGTGAGGGGAGCTTTTAACATTATCCAGCTTTAACTAAAGTCATAATTTGCTCTGGTATCGTAATTCTCTTGATCGGTTGCCCTTTTTCTAGGTGTAGATGGGTTCTCTGCTCAGCCCTAGTTCTTTTACTCCAATCTCTAAATTCCTGAGTTTATAATTATTATTGCTGTTATTATTATTTTATATAAATTGAAAGGATTTAATTATGAATAGTTACTTTTTTTCCCCTAAAAAGTCCATATGTTCTGTATTTTCTGATGTACTTAATGTTTCAGAATGGCTGTTTCTTGCCTTTACAGAAATAAGCTGGCTGAGTGTCAGATTCTAGGTTCACTTTTTCTTGCTTTTGGAACTCTGAGATGTCAATACCTTTTATTCTGGCTCTGAATGTTGCTGCAGAGAAGCCAGAGTCTGGGCAGATTTTTCCATTGTATGTTGTTTTGCTCTTTCCGCTGAGATGTGTGAGGATTTCTCTGTTAACTTTGAAGCTTTGTAATTTAATTAGGATGTGATATGTCTTTTTGTTGAGGTTTTTGTATCAAAATTTGCTGACACACATTATGCTCTTTTAAAAATTTTTCTCAGGTTCAATTATTTTTAATACAGGGAAAATTTCATGTATTATATCTTTGAATACATGTTTTGTTCCCTACATTGTGTTTTGTATCACTTGTTGTGTTTTCTTCTTTAGGAATTCCAATTATACCTGACAAATTGTCTCTTTTTTATAGTCAATCTGTCTCCCTAATAACTTTGATTTCTTTGTTTTTTAAAATCCATATTCATTTTTATCACCCTAAATCTTTCCTCTAGTTCTGTAATTATATTATCAACAGTATCTATTCTGTTCCTCTGCAATAATACTTATGGGTTCTAATTTTGTTTTCTAATATCTATTTCCATCTCATGCTATATTTTTATCATCTCATCTTTTACTTTTAACTTTATTTGATTCATGTTTCTTTTAAATTTTCTCTGGTTTCAAGCAATAGTGGGCTTTCTCTCCTGACCCTTTAGTGATGCACTTGTCTAGTTCAGGCTTTTTTTGGGGCTTGTGCTGTGTTCTCACGGCGTTGCTTTCATGGCTTCTGCACTGAGTCGTTCCATCTAGGTCATGCACAGCATCTTCACTGCTCTGACCACTGTACCTGAGACCCGTGGGCTTTCCCCTTTAGCTACAAGTGGTGTCTGCATCTTTCCTTTCTACCCACTGTCTGAGGTGATGATGTGGCAGGTGAGGGCATCTCTGGGTGATATTCAGGCTTTGTAAGAGTAGCTGGGCTCTGCCCCCTCTTCTGTGGCGTTATGGAAGAGTCTGGGCTTTACTGCACCTGACCAATCAGTGAAACATTTCATGCTACCCAGGAATCCTGTACATCCTTACCTTGGGCCATTTCTCTGAGCAAACTGGGTGGCCAGATGCACGGCCTGACCTTTGCGGGCTACTCCTAGGTGCAGTTGCAGTAGGTCTCCACTTTCGTCTGGTATCACCATGCTGAGTGGGACCTTCCCATGATCCAGATCCAGATCTCCCCCTCCCTGTCAGCTGGCTGTAGAGGTCGCACCCCATGTTGACTCATACCTATGGACTCAACGCAAGATTGTGACAGTCGTGTTTGGCTCACCACTTTGTATAGCTTGCCTGTGTTTAATACCCTTTTGTCCCTGACCCTGGATGCCCACAGGATGATGTGTGGCTAGTACCCAACTTGCTTGACTTGCTGCCTCAGAGAGCACCTGGCGTGGTGTGGGCAGCTTTTGTGGCAGTCACTTGATGCTCCCTGATCAGAGGCCGAGTATCTGTGTGGCTCACATTCCAGGAACTGATTTTTGAATAAAGTGTGTTTGTTTGCAGCAGACAGCATGGCTTGTTCCCACACCTTAGGAATCTGTGCTGTAGCTCTCCTGGTGGGACTGCACTGCTATTAAATACCACGGATATGACTGGCATCATGGCATCTGCTGAGCCAACTGGCAGAGATGACTGCCCTACCTCCTGGGCCTCTGGCAGAGCATTCTCCTACTCCGGATCCTACTTAAAATCACTTGTCAAGTGGATCAGAGCAGCATTCTGAGTGCAGCGCATGCTGCTTCAGAAGCTGAAAGGTTTTCCAAGCATGGTACTTATGTTAGTGGTTGAAGATGTAAGGTGTGCAAGCGTACCTGAGACCGCTGGGCCAATGTGACAGACCCTGGGATCTTTGTAGTTTCTCTTCTGTCTTCTTCAGGACAGTTGTGGACTATGTGATGTTCTGTGAAACATGCAGACAGTCAAGGTTGCCCCAAGCATGGACACAGCCCTTGGGAGAGACTGATGTGTTGCTGTCACCTATCCAGCTCAGCCGCTCAGTCATGTCCGACTTTGCGACCCCATGTCGTCTACCCACCCAGGGTGAATGAATGGGATTATGGCTCTTCTTCCTGATGGGGATTAAAGAAAAACCACCACAATATTGTAAAGTAATTAGCCTCCAATTAAAATTAAAAATTCCAACAAATTTACTAGCTCAATATCTGCATTCTACAGAGCAGAGGCTCTGTTGCTCTGCTCTAGATAAAGACAAAGATTTGGCACAGAAACTGTAATTGGGGTGAAACTCAGGTAAGTCTGAAGTGATTCATCACCATGATTCACTGTGGATTGTGCAAGTTCTGGGGGACCCAGCGGGCCCCCGACCGTTGCATTCTTTAAGTTTTTGAGAATAGAACTCATTTCTGCCTTTGCCCCCAGGATGTGGTAACATTTTTGGTTGGTTGAGTCAGGGGATCAGGGACAATTTCAGGGTCTGGCATTTGGCCTTTCCTACCTTGCTAGCTGCTAAACACGTCCTTCTGATTACTCATGCAGAAGGCTGAGGAAATGACCACTTGGTGGATCTGTGGACTCACCACAAGAAAGATTCCATTTATTGAAACTCCAATACTTTGGCCACTTGATATGAAGAGCTGGCTCATTGGAAAAGACCCTGATGCTGGGGAAGATTAAAGGCATTGGGAGAAGGGAGTGGCAGAAGATGAGATGGCTAGTTAGCATCACTGACTCAATGGACATGAATCTGAGCAAACTCCAGGAGATTGTGGAAGACAGAGGAGCCTAGCCTGGTGTGCTACAGTCCATGAGGTTGCAGAATTGGACATGACTTAGTGACCAAGCCACAGCTACACTTTACTCTAATGAGGGATGGGGAATGATGGTGCTCCAGTACGAAAGTCATCTCAGGTGCCATGTCCAACGGCATACTAAAGAGACAGGTTTTCCCCTTCCTGGTGCACTGTTACCCAGAACTGTTACCCAGCACTGTTACCCAGAACTGGAGTAATAGTTATTGTTTAAACTCCCTATGGCATTTCATTGCAGGGTCATTCCTCAATTGATGGGTTCTGGGTTTGAGAACTGCAACAACACTTGGGCTGCCTGTTGGTGTGATTTATCTCTATATTTTCTGCTCATTTTAATCCATTTTTGCCCAATACCTTTGTCAGCCACCTATATGTCTTTTTCCTATGATGGTCTATTGGGAATCACCACAAATCCATGTAGGTCAAAGCTATCTGGTTGCCATCCTAACCTTGCTTTCTACATTGCCTCTGAAGATTAAATGTTACTGTATGGTCTCTGCTGTTCCCAAATCCTTCTGTCCTCGGTGACTCTGCGGTGCCAACTCCCTTAAAAGATCCATTATCAGCGTCAGTTTCAGAAGATAGCCACCACTGAATGAAGCTAGTGGTAACGAAGCCCGTACCTCCCCACCCTCCCCAACCCCTCTTTCCCCACTCCTTAGTGAAGGATGTTTCCTATGGATTTTCTCAACAGATGTGGTCATGTGGTGAAAAACTCAGATCTTATGGATAGATCCATTCCAACTTGCCCACTCCTCTGAGATCAAAGATCTGAAGCCCTTGTTTAACAAGGCCGCTCTTATTTTCATATTACATTTAAGATGAGATTTTTTTCTCAAGATTCTAGAGGCCATTTCAGAAGTTACTAAGACAGACTCTCAGAACCTGACGAAGTGTCAAAACTTCATCCAGTTTCGTATTCTGTGTCCCTTCCCCACCTACCCTTGGCTCAGTACCATTGGGATCCCCTTGCAGGTAAGCCTTTCTAGTTCCTATGGGCTCTTGTAGGTAAGGTCTTTCTGCTCTGTTGGTGAATAATTCCCTTCCCTTAGCAGGGTCTGCTGAGATTCAACCTTGGGTTATTGTTCTAGTGCCTAGAAGGGGATGAGGGAATAGATCTTGAGGAGGGAAGATGTTGTCTTGCAAAGGTTTGTGACCATGGGGTCTCTGAATAGAGTTCAGGCAAAAGAATCTTCCATCTTCCTGAAAGAAAGTGAACTATTGTAGGCAGAGGGTTCAGGGGAGTCCAAGAGTTCACTGTTCTGAAGTATCCACTCAGATGTCTCTATCCCAAGTCTTGGGGGCCCAGTTATTTTCTATCTAGGCCCTGATTTTGGCTTAGGAGATCTCAGTCCTCTCTGGAGACTTGCTGCTCTTACAGTCAGATGCTGGGTCACACCTTAAGCGTGGTCTGCCTTCCAACGAGGAAGGATGATCTGTTTGGACATTGCCACAGAAGCCTTCCGATTGCCGTGCCATACCTCAAATTGGGTACTTAATCAGCTGATCTGAGTCTGTCATTTCTCTATTCAGCGCACCAATAGCATTTAGCAGCATCCAACCAACGGTACAAATCTTATAATTGCTACATTATATAGCACACACTCGTGCATGCACATGCGCGTGCGTGCGCGCGCGCACACACACACACACACACACACACACACACACACACACACACACACACACACACATACACACAGACATGGGGCTTCCCAGGTGATGCTAGTGGTAAAGAACCCAGCTACCAATGCAGGAGACATAAGAGCTGTGGGTTTGATCCCTGGGTCGGGAAGATCCCCTGCCTGGAGGAGGGTGTGGCAACCCCCTCCAGTATTCTGGCCTGGAGAATCCCGTGGACAGAGAAGCCTGGCGGGCTACAGTCCATAGAGTAGCATAAAGCTGGACATAACTGAAGCGACTTAGCCCACACACACTGTATCTCAGATTCTAGACCTATCAATAACCTAATGCGTCCCTTTCCACCTGATGCAGTCAGGTGTGGCTTTTCCTAGCCGTCCTTCCTAGATAAGGGCGCAGCCCCAGCCTGCGGGCGCCCGCAGCGGTGCTCAGGCACAGCCTGCCTCCTCTGGGGTCCTCTTGGTCGCCACCACCCCTTCGTGACTTTGGCCACTGGAAGTCTGCCACTTGTTGTTTATGTGACAGTTGACTGCCAGTTTATGTTTACAATTCCTCTCTTGTCCTTGTAATGTTTTCGAAGATAGTTGTATTCTTTCTAACTTTTTGAATTATATTTTATCTATCACAATGGCATGTGTTTGAAGCAGGTAAGGTTCCAAACAGGAATTTACAACTCAATCCTGAGTGAAGACCCAGCCAGTCTACATTTTAAAGTAGTTGATGTCTCTAAGTACATAAGTTTTAATTATGCTTTTTTTGGTTATGTGGCTTTGTTGATACACGATGGTAGATTTATTATATTTTTTGAAAATCTACAATGTGTCAGACATGGTGCCATGTACTTTACAAAGATCGTTTCATTTAATCCTAGCCCCATATAATCTTCACTTTATTTTCCAGATGAGAAAATGGAGATTCAGAAGGTAAGCAAGAAAATAGCAGACAGTGAGTGGAGACAAGGTTAACCTGGATCCTGTGACCCCCCAGGACACTGTCCACTGTCTCCCCTTCATTCAGCCACCCATTCATTCCAATACCCAGTGATCAGCTCAGTGCCTGATATTTTCAACTGTGTTGGTGATTCACTGCCAGGATAGTGGAGCCCTGGAATTTGTGAGAATTTCTGTAAGTTGGCTGAGGAGTCAGGAGATGTCTTTCATCCCATAGACACTTGTGCAAATTAATTTAATGCTCACTCTCTCAAGTCTGGGGCATGCTTTGGTGGAGTGTTTGCATTGAGTCATAACAAGGCCTGTATTTGATTTTCAGCAAATATTGACTGAGGTCCCACAGAGAGCTCTCAGGGAGAAATTAGAGGGGACTACCTCCTAATAATAGGATTTGTATACATAATTTCTCAAGTGAGACTCATGAACGTTTACCTGGAGCTACTGGGGGTAGAGTGCCAATAGAGTGGTGGGACTTGTCACCCCTTGGAGAGGAGGTTTTTCCCTGCAACGATTTGGCAAAGGAGTGCTTGCCAAGCACCTCACCTTGTTACCAGGGGGCAGTGGAGCAGGCTGGAAGGACCATTGTTTTACACAGGAGGAAACCAAAGCCCAGAGGTAATTCATCCTTTACTCAAAGCCCTAGAGAGAGTGTCTCTGGTCTCTTGGTCAGTGACTCTTCTGACCGTCCTGAGAGTATAAGCTTGACTGTAAGAGGATTCCTAGCCTGGGGCAGCCTGTCTTCAGGGAGGAGGGTGGGGCTCTGGGGTAGGCCAGGGCAATGTTGGGCTGCAGCTGGAACCCTAAGGCTTATTTCAGGAAGGGGGATGAGAGGAGGGCTGTCAGGGCTCAATGTGTTGACTGGTTGGCTTTGGGGGAGGACTGAAAATGCAATTCCATCTCCAGTTTCTAAAGTAGACTGTGGGGTCAAAACAGGCTTTGAGGTTAATTGACATGTGGTCTTTATAATCAAGTAAAGTGAGGGATGAGTTTCCTCAGCTGGATGGAGACTTTCGTTTTGGGCAGGTGAAGGAGACAGGCTGGGACCTGGGACCCTTTGATGCAGTGCTTGCATCTTGACAAACGTCTCTTCAAGCGACAAAATACAAAGAAACTATAAGGGGCTGAAAATAACTGTGTGCATGTGCAGTTGGGGAAAATTCTGGACAACAATTCACAAAAAGACCAATCCTGTGCCTCCGCCCCCACAAACTGCCACTTCTAAAGAGCCGGGAGCAAAACCAGGGTGTCTGCCCGTGACCCCTGCACACAACACCACCAAAGCAAGCCACCTAAGCCTCCCCCCTGGTCTGACCCTTGACATACACCTACCCTCACCCCATATAAGGAACCAGCTCATACCTCCTCAGAGAGTGAGCAAGGGAAACTTTTCTTCTTCCTGTGGCCCATGAGACCCAGGGAAGCCCTGACCTGAATTTTTTGACTGGCTTCTTATCAATTCCTCTAGGTTAGGGAAGACCGAGAACCCTCGTCGGTATCTCTTTTGCTCATGTCTAGGTACCCATTCATCAGTAGGTCGGGATAACCCTGAACCCAAAGACCCTAGCCTCACTCACGGCCCAGGGGAGGGCCTCCTGGGCTGGTCCAGAGATGGCTTTGCTGATGGGTGTTCTGGCACGGCGCTTTGTGGCAAGGCCCAGGCTAAGCTTTGGCCACGTCAAGGCTGGTCCTAGCATAAAGCAAGCATGCTGCAGAGACACGGCCATGGGCAGGTGGCAGGCTGAAAGAATTTTAAAACCAGGCAGGCCTGGGCATAAACTTACTCTGCTACTCACTAGCTCTGTGAGTTTGGGCAAGTTCTTTAACTTCTCTGAGTCTCCATCTCTTTAATTATAGAAGGAGCAAATAATAGTATTGGTTTCATAGTGTAGCTGCAAAGGTAAACTGAAAGAATAAATGTGAAATTCTCACCCTCAAGTCCAACACAGAAGACGTGCCCAATAAACGTCAGGGGCTTGTATCACTTTTCACTTGTGGGCTTCTCTGAGGTTTGACTATCATGGCAGAACTATCACATCTTCCCTCTTGCTTGTTCAAGAGCGGGCACTCTCTCTCTGTGAATTCTGCCATCTCTTTGCTGGGGACACCTCAGGAGAGAAGGGCTCTTAATTAGTACCTGGGAGGGTCTCCACTGGCTTGGCCACTTCCCTTTCACTGTCATGGAGCAGACCTCTCTGAATAAGCACTTACGCCTCAGGCATGCTGCCTGCTTTATTGTTTGTGGATGCCATCTTTTTCTTATTAGTTGTCATTATAAGATGCTTAAAGGGGGCATGTATTGGGAAGTATTGCAAACCGTCATCAATGACTGTGTTCATACCCTGCGATGCCTTATGCCTGTGACTGTGTAGCCACAATCCAGGCGTTTCAGAGATCACACAGGGAACAGACATGGTGGGGGTTACTGGGTTCTTAGGTCAAACTAATTTACCCAGGGGTCATCCACAAGGGCTTCCCTTATAGCTCAGCTGGTAAAGAATCTGCCTGCAGTGCCAGAGACCTGGGTTTGATCCCTGGGTTAGGAAGATTGCTTGGAGAAGGGAAAGGCTACCCGCTCCAGTATTCTGGGCTGGAGAATTCCATGGACTGTATAGTCCGTGGGATTGCCAAGAGTTGGACACGACTGAGCGACTTCCACTCACATCCATGGGTGAGCATGACAAAGAAAAGTCTTCTGGAGTTGGACGCAAGGCAGCGAGGAGATCACCAGCCACTGGTCCTCACTCTGTGGCAGGGAGCACTGACCACGTCTGAGACGCCAGCTTGCCAGGGACTTGACTCTGGCACCAAGAGATGATGCGGTTCAGCGTGGATCCCTGGTGCTGAGTCAAATAAGGGGCCATCCCTTGATCATGTGGAAGGTACCAGGTCAGATCTGGTTTCCTATACAAGACTCCCTGAAAAAGCTGACTTGGGTCTTGGTAATGACTATGTGTCTAGGGCTGGATCATAATACACTTATGTATGTACTGCAGCTATGGTTTGCCAAGTCAGAGCTTTTTAAGAAACTGGGAGGGAGTGTGTGGGTGGTGACGGTGGTGGCGGGGCTTCTGCCCTAAGACGTATTGTACCTCTGGACCAAGAGGTGATGTGTTATCTCTATGTTGTCCTGTCTGACCTTGGCCACATTAGCAGGCTCCAACTTGGAGAGGCTGGGTGTTGAGAGGATTGGAGAGAAAGAGGCCAGCTGTGCATGCTGAAGATACTCCCCAAACCTCCCAGGAGTTTTGTGGAATCCATCTTTACAGGACCAGGGAGGACCAGAACCTTGGGGATTCGAGTCCAGCCGCAGCCCAGTGTCCACAGGGGAAGCCCAGTTTCCAGAGGCATCAGGACTGGTACACGGAGATTGGTGCTGGATGATCTTCAGTGGGGTGTCCCTCTGAGAGCATCTGTGCAGCGTCTGAGGAGGTGGCTGACACAGGCTTTGTCCTTGACTGAGCCTTTGACTCGGCTGCATTCTGTGTTTGGTCAGCTGACACCAGGGCATTCTGAAAAACCACCTCAGGGATGGGAAACAGCAGCCCAGAGCTTGGAGGCTGAGGGGCATGAGACCCAGCTGCCCCCAGTGTGCTGATAGAATGGTCAGCCAGGCTGGGGTGGGAGGGGGGAGAGGGAGAGAACGGAGGTCCATGGGATAGCTGAGCAGGCTTCTGTGAAGGTCCAGATGCTATGTTTGATCCTGTCAAGGGGACCTATGTCCATCATCCCTCCAGGGTCAAGACTGGTCCTCAAGGCTCCTTCTTTCCAAGGTTAGCTGCTCTGGAGACAGGGCCATTTCTTGGAGTCTGAGGGAGAAGGTGGTATCAACAGAGATGGATCCTCGAACTGAAGGGTGTGCCAGGATGTTATTTTCAGAGTATAGATTCAGAAAATGTGTTCAGTTAAGTCAAAGAAGGCTGAGTAGAGATCAGACACACAGAAAAACCTCTCATCCTGTGTGTAGACTCTGAGTCCATGGGGCCCTTGAGGGGAGGAGAGAGGTCTCTAAGGCAGGGGGACAGCTCTGGCAAGTCACACCCCGCCCCACCCCCACCATCAAGTGGGGGTGAGTCTGTGCTTTGCAAGAGAGCTCTTCAGTGCTGGTCACAGAGTTCACTGGAAATAGGAGTGGCTCTGTAACGCTTGTTTACATGAAATTAAATGAATGCATGAGTGAATGAATGAATCTGAGATTATGAAATCCATTTATTCCACAAAAACAGACTGAATGTTATAGGTGGCATCCAAGTCCCTATGCCGGAGGAGTCCAGGCCCCTGCACTGTGAGGAGGCCAGGGCGTGATTCTCCCACACGCTCTTCCATCCGCCTGCAGCTGCCTTTCTGGAATTGGCAGAGTAACTGAGGAGCTCTCTGCAATCTAAAGGGGCCTGCATGTACTTACTCTATTGCTACTTTCTTGGGGGTGATGGCCGTCTTACTACTTTGGGTAAACTCCCTGGCTGACATTGCTGCCAGCAGGTGGTGGGAGCCATCACCAACACAGAACCAGCACAGATGAGGGCAGAGTCACTCCTGGGAAGGGGCGGGACCGAGTGTCTGTCTGGAGAAGGACGGCCTGGGAAGGGACGGGACTGAGTGTCTGTCTGGAGAACGTTGGCCTGGCTAAGATGCGCACTCCAGGGAGGGCCATCGTCTGTCCTTAGGAAAGTGAACTATAAACCCGAGGGCACAGCATCAGGCTTCAGGACAGCTTGCTGTTTCGTACTGTCCAGGCCTTCCTAAACTTCTGCGTGGAGCTGCAGGGTTGCTTGGCGGCCTCTTGGAAGTTAAAATGGAGCCTTATAGAGATAGCTGGTGAACATTTAAAGCTAGGCCATGTGGGGTCTAATTCCACTCTTCATCTAATGAGTGAAACTGTCTACCATTTACTGAGCACTGATGGTAAGGTAGGCTGAGAACTTCGCATGCTTTGTCTCGTTTAATTCCTTCAGTGACCCGGTGACAGACACTGCTACTAGGTGCATTTTTATTGATGAGGAAGCTGAGGCATAGGGAGGTTCAGGAGTGGCAGAGCCAGAGACCTTCAGTCCACACCTGTGGGCCCCACACTGTATGCAGAACCTGGATATTCTGCTCTTGAGGAGCCTGCTTTCCTTCCCCTCCCCTCCACACATTAGTGGAAGAGTGCAGAGACATGGCAGAATCAACATGGAACTCCAGAATACTGGGATGTTCACACCATGTGTAGGCAGAGAGTTTCAGGTCCCTGTGCCCAACCTTCTGCAGGTCTGCAGCCTTGTTCAGAGTGGGGATTCTTCTCATGCCTTGCCTTCCCACCCTGAACCTCAGTGGGGTTCTCAAAACAGGATGTGAGCAGGGCAGCAGATCCCTGGGGAGTCCCAGTTACAAGCCTGCGCCCCCCCGCCCCCAGCCAGAATCTCCAGTGGTGCAGCCAAGGAATCAGCCATTTCACAAGCTCCTTGGTGGGAGAAGAGTCACAATGTACTTATTTGACAAAGTCCTTGCTATCAAGGATTTATGAAGAATGCCTGTTAAGTCAAGGAGAGAAAGACAATTCAGTAAGAAAATGGGTAAATGAATTGAACAGGTACTTCACAAAAGAAGATGTATGAATGGCCAATAAGTACAAAAACAGATGTTCAGCATCATCAGATATCAGAGAAGTGCAAAATTAGATAACAATGAGATATAACTTCACACCACCAGAATGGCTAAAGCTAAAAAGACTGACAATAGCAAGTGCTGGTGAAGAGGCAGAACCACTGGACTCACACACTGGGCGTGGAAACATGCAGACGTTTTGGAAAAGTATTGGTCCTTTTCTCATAAAACTGAACATATACCCACCTTCTGACCCATCATTTGCACTCTGGCTATATATCAAGAAATATGGATGGCTTACGTGCACCAAAAAGAGAGAAATATGAATGTCCGTTGAAGTTTTATTCATGATAAACCAGGTGCTTATCAATAGGTGCACAGATAAACAAATTGAGTCCAGCCACACAATGAAGTACAACTCAGCAATAAAATAGAAAACTGGTGATGTGTGCGTCAACAGAGACAGATCTCACAGACATTACCCTGTGCAAAAAAAGAGAAAAAGCCATTTAAATGCAATTACCTGGAGGAGGAAATGGCAACCCACTCCAGTAATCTTGCCTGGAGAATCCCCATGGACAGAGGAGTCTGGCAGGCTGCAGTCCATGGAGTCGACTGCAGTTCATTCAGTCCAAAGAGCCGGACACGACTGAGCGACTGAGCACAAACACAAATGCAATTAAAAAACTAATTGACAGTGATAAAAGAATAATGGGTTACTTTGACAGGGAGCTGGATGGAACTTCAGGGTACTAGAAATGTTCTATATCTTAATCTGAATTGTGGTTACACAATGTATACATGGGTTAAAATTGAGTCGGACACTTGAAATACTTTATGTATATTATACCTCAAAAAAAATTTAACAAATAAAATCCTAGTGGGAGAAGGACTGGGTCTTCCTGTGGCCTTTCCATAATGAACAGGAGTCACCCCCACCCCCCACCATGGATGTCTCCAGGCACACTCGAGCCTCTGGAGCTCTCCTCTACCATCCGAGTTGCTTGCCAGCAGCCCTCTCCCCATTCCCCAGCCAGAACCCCGCAGGTCCTTGGTTTCAGCTGTTGGTCTGGCAGCGCAGCCTGTGACATCAGCCTGGTAGTAGGAGGGAACTCTGGCCCGAGCCACCGTCCAGGGGACTCCAAAAACCTGGAGCTTCCTGCATGGAGGCCTCTCTGCCTGGGGTGATGCTGGGCACAGTTTGCCAGGCTCTGGGCTCTTCATCACAATACTAAGGGGGAAAGTTACTGGCCTGATATTTATTTCCCTTCTTCTTCAGACCAGGTGAATCCAGACCCTTGGGCCAGCACATGGCCCTCTGGAGTCCCATTGCACTCCTTCTAGCAGGATGCAAGTAGCAGTGAGAGCACTTGGCCAGGTTCCCGAGCTTTCCAGGGCCATGGGTCACTCTCATCCAGGCAGCAGGGGTCTGCAAACCATCTGGGCCCTTCAGAACCAGGAGTCATTCTGATGTAGCACCCAGCATGTACTTTCTTGGCTTCAGCCTCCTGAGCTCCTCTGAGGGGCAGTCAGGATAGGAATAAGCTCATCCATCTTCACACGAGGAAACTGAGGCCCAGAGGAGGATGATCCGATGTCATATAGCTGTTTAGTGGCAGAGATGGGACCAGGGCATGGTCTCTAATCCCAGGGGGGCACCCTGCCGACCTCCTCCCTCCCCATTCTGCAGGCTGGGGCATCCCGTCTCCTGCAGGAGCACATCCTATCTCCTGTAGGTCTCTCCAGAGTCAGGAAGGAAGGTTCCCCCATGGTCTACCCATCTGATCATCCCGGTGGCTAAATGGAGGGGCCAGCAGAGATGGAACTAGCCTCTCAGTGGAGCCTCAGAATCAAAGAGAGAACCTTCAGAAGGAGCAGGAGGGCAAGTCAGACCCAGAACAAATCTGATTCTCTCCTCTTTGAGAAATCTTGCAATTCTGGCTCTGGCTCTCACCCAGGGAGTCAGAGCTTGAAGACGCCGTAGAGCCCCAGAGGAGGAGGACAGAGGATCTGGAGGAGCTGGTTGGGGCACTCGTCCCCAAAGGGCCAGGTCAGTCCCTGAGGGCCAGCCCTGCGGTTCCTTCCTCCCCGGGGCACCTGGTGGGGGAAATACTTTCCCATACATCCTTGTGATTTCAGGACACTGCAGAAGGTGGTTCTTGCCCCCAGTTTACAGGTGGGGAAACTGAGGCTGCAGAGACTTGCAAGGCCTCCCATGGGGTTCCTGCTTAGAATTCACTGTTGCTTCCCTTTAGGGCTGATGGAAAGGCCAAGGCATTTTATCCCTCCTGCCGGAGCTCAGGTAGAAGCGGCTCAGCAGTCCTGCTTCATCCCCCTCGCCTCCCTGGGCACTGAGCTGGGGAGCCCATCTGAGGTCCTCAGCTCTCCACGTATGGCATTAGTTTGGGGAGTGGAGAGTGTTCCTCTCTTCCTGTGTGGATGAGGGTGGGGCTGAAGCTGGGGTAAGTGACTCTGCCTCCTGATGTGGGACCCAAAAGGGGAAAGGCAGCCCAGGGACAGTAGACCTGAGGTGATCCAAGGTGACCCTGAATCTGGCCTGAGCCCACAGTCCCTGCCCTGTGAGAATTCCCCATAGTGCCTTCCCTCCCCAGGGCTCCCTGACCTCAGCAGTACCTGGCTTCTTTGCCCGGGTCCCTCTAACTCCCAAAGACTTAATCTGCTGCAGACCCATAGGGGCTCGCTGGGGGCCTATTAGAGGCTGCCCTGGGTGGAAACTGTCTTATGCATCCAGGTCCCCCTGTCTCAGATGCATATGTGTAGTGAATGCTCAGAAATATTCATGGAGAGAAGAAGGCATGAAGATTTGTTGAACACTCAATGCGTGCCTTGTGTTTATCCTGATCTTCAGTTTTAATCTCTGCTCCTTAGGAGTTGGTTATTTTCCCCATTTTGCAGATGGAGGAATCAAGGCTCACAAAGGTTAAGTAGGTGGCTTGTCCAAAGTCCTCACTGGTAGGTGAGGAAACCAAGACTCAAAAGCAGCTGCGCCTCTACTCCATGGGCTGGAGCTGGGCCTGTCACTCACGAGCTTTGCTATTTTGCCTCTGGGCCACTTGCTATCAGGCAGTGGGCATTTGTAATTTCTGCTCATTCCTCCTCTGGGGCCCCCCTGCCTGCTCCTCCTCACTGGACACTAGTCCTGGGCCTTGGGCACACACGGGAGATAACAGACACTTTTTGCCCTCATAGGGGCTACGTTTTAATGAGGGAGCAGGGCATGAACAAGGAATAACATACATAAGAACAGTAATTCAGATTCTGGGGTATACCATGAAAGAAATAATGAAGGTTTATGTGACGGAGAATAATGGTACTTATGATGGTGATGATGGTGGTGGGGCTAGTTTAGATGAGGAAGTTAGGATAGGCCTTTCTGAGAAGGTGACATTTCAGCTGAGACCTGCTTGATAGGAAGAGCTTGGGAAAAGAGTTCCAAGGAGATAGAGCAGCACATGCAAAGGTCCTGGGGTGCACCTGAGCTTGGAGATTTTGTGGCACAGAAAGACCAATATGGCTGGGCCATGTGACTGAGGGGGACAGGGGGAGCTGAAGCAGAAAGGTAGTAGGAATCAGATTACACTGGGCCTTTCATTAAGTCATGTGCAGAGAGTAAATTTTATTCTCACTATGGTAGAAATCCACTGGAGGGTTTTCAGCAATGGAGAGATGTGATTTGACTTGTCTCTATAAAACATCACCCGGGCTACTGTGTGAGAATGCATTAGAGGGGGCGCTTGGAATGGGCTCTTGCAGTAGCCTCCATCATGGTTGCTGTGGTCTCAAAAAGAGACAAGGGTGACGGGGAAGCCCGGGATGACCGTGGTGCTCTTGGAGAAAAGAGGACAGGTCCTTGTCTCCTTTTTTGCAGCTTTCCTTCCCCTCCTATCTTTCTTTCCTCCCAGCACCACTTCTGCCTGTCCTCCAGACCCCTTCCCCATGCGGTCATTGAGAACCAGCCACAGGGAGCCCGCCCCAAGTGTGACATTAGCATCACACCCTTACCAAACAGGGGATTGCTGCAGCTCCCCCACTAGCTATGTAGCATGGCGTCGGAGGGAGACACTGTTGAAATCACAATGGTGAAGCTGCGGTAATAACCTCCTCAATCAGTAATCAAGGTCCTGGGCTCAATTTGGGTAGCAGCTTTATGTGGTAGTTTAATTCATTGTACACCAATTTCAGTTGTGCATTAATTACATGCGGTTGAATAGCAATTAACTAATCACCATGTCACTCCTTTCCCGTTAGGAACAACCTCATTAATTCCAGTCTGCAAGGCTGCTGGTATCTTTTTGCCACCCCTCTGCACCCTCCCGCTCCCTTTTTGGCTGCTTTTGACTTATAATCAAATATGAAATTCATGCATTTTTAAATAAGTTCTCGACTGTTTTTGCCACTGAAAAATTCATGGCATTACTCAGTCCCTTTAAATAATGTTTATTCATTATACATTTCTTGTCTGAGTTTGGTGCTGTCTGCTGGTACCGACAAGCTGTTGGGGTTGTCTTGGGGGGTGCTGGGGGCCAGTCCGGGCCATCCTGGGTGATGCAGGAAGGTCTTCCCGAGAGGCGCTGGTGGTCCCTGGTCCCCGCAGTTGGGTGAATACCGTTGCCCTCCTCGGGGTTTCGCTGAGGCCAGCCTGCCCTGTGCTCTGCTTCGCAGACATGTTTGTCGTTACCCCACTCCGTGCTCCTACATGTGCTGTGCCCCCCTCGGCTAGTCATCTTCCTCCATTTCTGCTTGATGGTGGGCCTGGCCTTCAGGCCCAGGTTACAAACAGCTTCCTCCAAGATGCCGTCTCTGCCCCATAGTTCTCCCATCCAGACTCTTTGTCTTCCCTGGTGTGTGCGTTGTCATTGTAGCACTTTTCACACTCATGTCCACAATCTGCATTTTAATCCAGTGCTCATGTCCAGGCCCTGGAGGGAGTCCCATCTGTGATCAGAGTTGCTGCAGCATCCAGGGCCATTACTTTACTTGCTTTGAATGACTCCCTGTAGGGCAACCCTACAGGGGTTCTTAACTCAGGAGAGAAAGGCTTGTGCAAAGTCGTGACAAGTAAGTGGACACAGGAGGACAGGCCCCTGATTTCTGGTAACAGAAACTATCACCCAGCATCCCTGGAGGGCCACCCTTTTTGAGAAATGAGACCCCTGCCAGAGGGCAAGGGACTTACTCTTATTTCCATTCAGTCAGTCAGCTCTGACTTCCAAATATATCTGAATATTTCCACTTCTCACCCCACCTCTGCCAGGCCTGTTTGCTGCTCCTTCTGCTCAGCTTTTTACTTCATCAGTTCCACGTCTTCATTTAGCTTCAACTTAAATGAAGACCTCCCAGACCTCTTCACCTTTTTAAAGGGCTCTGCAGTCGCTCTGCTCCACATCAAGGGTTGTGATTGGCTTTGAAGCTGGGCAAACCTGAGTGTGAATGTTCCTTTTCTCCCATTTGACCTCAGTAGGCCCCTTAATTCTAGCCTCAGTTTCCTTATATGTAAAATGGGTATAGTGTCTGCTTCCTGACCATGTGGCTAAAAAGTCAGGTAACTATGGCAAGTGCCAAGCCCATAGGATGGGCTCACAAGGGCCGGTTTCCTTTCCTGCTTCCCCTGAACATCCTCTTCACCAGGAAGAACCAGTGCCCTGAAGGTGGCTGGGCCCTCACCCCATCCCCTCCCAAACTGTGCGGGCTAGTGTCATCCAGAAGAGGTGGATTGATTCAGCCACACTGTCACCCACATTTGCCCTCTAAGCTATGTCCGAGGGACTGACCCTGGGGAGCCTTAAATGATGTGACCTTTGACCTTTCCCCGATCCGCACCGAACTCTCAGTCCCACCCTAATCCATTCCTGATGGCACTCCAGCCCCATAACACTCCAGTCCTAAGGGAGATCTCAGCCAGCGTCGGTCCGATCCCTTCTGCAGGCTGTCCTCACCTGCACACGGGGTCCTTCACAACCTGCGCCCGCCAGCCCAGCCTCCTGTGCCATAAACGCACCCTCTGCCATCACCTGGCTCCCGTCCCCTGGGCTGCCCCTCAGGTTCACACCTTGATCACGCTGCCTCCTCCAGTGGGGTGCCCTTCCCTTCCTTTCTGAAAGCTCCCAGCTGCTCTTTGCTGCGATGCCCAGCAGGGACTCACAGGCCCCCTGTGGCCCAGGTCTGGCCAACCAGCGATGGGCCTGTGACCTGAGGCAGGTCATTCGGAGACCCTGTGTCTCTCCGGGTTTCCCCAGAAGCAGACCCAGGGGTGGGAGAGTTGGTGTTGGAGTTGTGGGAAGGGCTGGTGGGGAAGACGGGGAGGCAGAGAGGCCAGGGAGCAGGCTGTTGCTGTGGGTGGCTGGGGCTCAGGCCCTGGGAGATGCTGTGGGACAGGCCTCAGAGTGGTCCTGTCTGAAGGGCAGGGAGGCCGGGTGTTCATCCACCTGCTCCTGGGCGTCACTGGGGGAAGGCTGCTCCTGGGGACATTCGATGCAGGGCGCCTCTGCTCTGTTCTGCGGGGATGCTGGGCTCGCCCTCCCCTGGGACCAGAGGTTGCCCTTGGGCCAAGACTTGGGGACTGGCATGGGCTGGCCGGTGATGCTGAGCGAAGCGGGGATGGGGTGTGCACCGACTCCCACGTCCCCTCTCCCGCCCCGCCCTCCCTCGGCACAGTGCCGTCCACCCAGCACCAGTCAAACCCATCACTTTACTTGTCCTTTCGTCCTGCGATGCTGCCACGTGGCGCCTGCTTGTCTTCAGGGTGTGTTCTGATTTCCTTCTCCCTCTACGAACCATTATTTATTTATTTTTTAAACAACCAGCACTTCTAACACCAAATGTGTGGGAATTTTTTCCTCCATGCCAACCAGTTCTCCAGCTCTCTAGATACCAACTGGTGTCCTACAGTTCCATTCAAGTGCCTAACTGCCCGGTCAGGGCAGGTCCCACGGGCTCAGGGCTCAGTCCCACAACACTGCCCATCACTTCAGGTGTCAGTCACAAGGCCTAAGCCACCCATACTTCTGACCAACTGGCTATAAGTTGGGAGCTCCCAAGACCCTCTCCTTTGATTAGAAAATGTGCTGGACTGGTTCACAGAACTCGGGACAGTGCTTTACTTACTATTTCTGGTTGGTTACAAATGACGCAACTCAGGAAGAGCCAGATGGAGGAGACGCACAGGGCCAGGTTGTGAGCAGCCCCGAGCGTCCCTGCTTTCTGAGCATACCGCCTTCCAGCACATGGACGCTCTGAACCCCTTCCTTTGGGAGTTCTTATAGAAGTTTCATTATGTAGGCTCAAATGAGTAAATCATTGGCCACTGGTAACTCAACCTCCAGCCCCTCTCGCCTCCCAGAAGGTGGGGGGACCAGATCTCCATTGGTCCCCAGAAAGTGGTCAGATCCTGACTTTCCAAGAGTCCCAGGAACTGTGTGTCAGCAACTATGAACAAAGACCAAATATGTATTTCTGTATGATATCACACACTCCTTCCCCAGGTTAAGGTCCAGTCTGTTTTCCACTAAAGTGATCACTCTCCCTTAGGGTATTTACATCACTTGCAAAGTGTACCCCTCAACAGCGGAATCCCAGACTGTGGGGGTGGGTAAGGGCTTTCCTTAGGGTCCCCAGTCCTCCTAGAGGTGTTTTCAGCACAGCTGCCCCGATGATTCTGTCCCCACCCACAGGTGGATTCCTTTTATTTCTCTGTCGAGGGTGGGGTGGGTACACACAGCCTAAGTAACAGTAATTAGAGATAATGTAGTCATTTACACAGTGAGTGATACTATTGTTTTATTTGGTGCTACATTTTGCCCTAACTCTAGAAAACATAGTGCTAACTGTCCGCCCACCACCCCCAATAAAAACCCAGACATTAAACCTCCCTCACAACTTGCTTTTTTGCTAAAGATTAAAAATGTTACTTCTCTAATCTGTTTCTGAAATGACTTTGGAAATGCCATCATCAAGACCAAAATGCACCGGGCGGTAGTTAGAAAAGCAAATACTGGCTGTTCATTTGCCTAAGATTGTCCACGATTGTGCTGTCTGTGAATAGCACCCAGTCTATCCCTCGAGTCTACGTGCATTTGGGAAATTAATTCTGACTCTCTTACGAGTGTCATTAGAGAGATGCACATGGCCATCAGCTTGCTCTATTTCTGCAGGCTGGCGCGGTCAGGCCTGTGAGTGTGTCTGTGTTGCTGGCAGGGCGCTTGGTTCAAGGAGGGGGAGCAGGAGACGGGACAGAGGCAGCCTCAGAGGGCTGCTCTGGAGGACCCTGTGAGCTTTGGGCTCTGCAGCCCAGGGTGAGGGCCCTGGCCTAGCCCCACATAGCTTCGTGGGAGACACTTTCTTAGCCAGCCTGAGCCTCGGTCTTCTCATCTGTAAAGTGGGCACCAGAATAGCCCCTCCCTGGCTGCCTTGTCTGAGGGCTCGGGGCGGAGCAGGTGAGGGAGCCAGCAGAGTGCAGGGTAGGAGCTGCTGGCGAACCGGGGAGGGGAGTCGGGGCCTGTGCCAGGGATGTGGCTGCGCTCCCAGCCCAGAGAGCTTCCTCGCTGCTGACCGCGCAGGACGAGGCCTCGGCCCTGTCTCGGAGAGCCCGGTTTCTGCCATTACCCCGGGGGCCCCTAGGAATTGGCTCTCCCTTCTGGGAGCCTCTCTTGTGCTGACCCCTCCCTCTGGCATGTTCTCTCTGCCAACTGTCTCCACCTGTCAAATCCTACCCATCCTTCAAGGCCAAACTCAAATGCCACATTCTAAGAGGCCTCAGGGCATGTAGGAGCCTGGGCTCTGAAGCCAGAATGCTTGGGTACAAATTCAGGTTCTACCACTTACCATCCTGACCTCGGACAAGTCACTTAGCCTCTCTGTGCTTCTGTTTTCTTATTTATAAAATGAGGCTGATAGTCAGAGGGTTGTTGTAAGGACTAAATGGGTTAACACATGTAATGCACTTAGAACAGTCTCTGATGGAGAGAAGCTCTATGTAACAACAGCAATAAATGGTATCTATTCTAGGAAATGTCTCTGGCTCATGCAACTGACTTAATTTCTCCTCTTCTGGTGTGGTTGCCACTGTATCCACCCTCCATCCAGAAGACCTAGCAAAGAGCCTTACTCATAGTAAGTGCTCAGTTCTCACTGAATTAAGCTGAAGAATGAAAGCCTGTTAAAGGAGGATGATGGGTTAGCGCTGACGACTTCCTTCCTTGCTTCCAGCACGTAGTCCTTTCTTCCAGGAAGGCTCTGTGGGGCAGCTGAGCCTTGGCATGGAAGGGATGGAGGGCGCAAACACAAATGGCAGCTACCTGGGGCCAGGGCTGGGAGGAGCCTGAGCCAGGGTCCAGTTTCCCACCTGGGTGGCTTTTCTGCCCTAGCAGTCTTTACTGACTGCAGAGTGTCTCTTTCTGAGGTCCTGAGGCTGCCTGGCCTTTGCTGCACTCTCCCTCTCTACCAGGGAAAAAAGACCCTGTGAGACATCAAGGAGGACACGTGATCCCTGAGCGATGAATGTGCAGCGTATGTGTGCTCACCAGGGCAAGCGTACCCAGTACCCACCAGAGCCTCTCCTCTGTGCTCCATGCTTACTTATGTCTCAGGGCCTTTGCACCTGCTTTCCCCCTGTGCCTGCAATGGTCCATCTCCAGATCTTCCTGAGATTATCTCCTTCTCAACTTTTACATCTCTGCTCATGCATCACGGTCTCCAAGAGGCTTTTCTTGACCACTGTAGCCAAGGTAGAATCCCTTCCCCACCCCATTCACTGAGCCTTATATATTCACTATTCACTTGTTATCGCTCTCCTTCCCTGAAACAAGCAGTGGTTTTGGAAATTTGCTCTTTGTCCTGTCCTAGCACATGGTAGATGTCTAATGAGTTGTTGAGTCTATCAATTAATTAAGAAAAGCAGGATGAAGGCCCCGAGGACCCGCTGGTTGAGCTGGTGAGCCCTGAGTGGCCCAGGAACTTTGTCATGTTCGTGGGACTTGAGAGCTGTGATGCTCTTAATTGCAGGCTGTGGTAGCTGGCCCAGTGGGCACCCAGAGTTGCCCAGAGCTCAGGACCTGCCCTTTTCACACGGCCGCCTAAAGCAGCATCTTCCACTTCCCGCTTAGTACCTGAAAGAGAGGGAGCTCAGGCCAGGCCTGTGCCAGGGCCGGAGGGATGGGGCTGGGGCATGCAGGGGCTGGGTGGGGTGTAGGAGGGGTGTCACACCCCTTGGCTGCCGCCTTCTTTCGCTCCTGGCCACAGGTGCTGAGGTGCCTTGTTCCCTCCAAGAGGGGGCTTCCTCGCATGCCTGGACTTGTCACTGAGGCAGCATCTCCAGAGGATGGGCTCGGGCTCCACAGGAATGATGAGGAGGTAAGGCTGGCCTGAACTGGGGGTCCAGGGAGAGTGTGCTTCCTGGAAGCACGCCCCTTGGCAGTCGCTCCGTGTGCCTTTCTGAATGAAGTTACAACCCTGAGTGCCTGAAATGGCCGGGGCCATCCTCCTAGGCCCCCTCCCCGCCCCCCAGCTGGGTTCTTCCTTCATAGGAGGCGCAGGCGCCCGAGGCTTTGATAGGCTCCTGAAGCCCTTGCAGTCTCAGCGTGCATGAACCCCTGTGTGGCCTGGTCTTGCCTTTGGGCTGGGCTCCTGGGCTCCCAGCTCTAACCCACTGCTTCTTCCTGTATCACACTCGTCATTCTTCCAAGGCAGACCCTGCACTCGCCCTCTGAAGCCTCCCTTGTGACGGCAGTCCTCAGGGATGCCCACCCGCGGTGCCGGGGGCTGTGCAGGAGGGCGAGGCCCTGGTGGGCGGAGGGGTACAGGCCGGCAGACTGCGGGGTCTGACGGTTGCCAGACCTGAGCACTCCGGGCATTCTGGGCTGGATACTTTGCTAGGCCCAACCTGTGTGTGGCAGGATGGTTAGCAGTGCTCCTAGCCTCTGCCAACTAGGGACCAATAAGAATCTCCCAGTTCTGACCACCAAGAGCGTCTCCAGACGGCCCCTGGGAGGCTAAGAACCACGAAGAGACTGGGGAGCAGAGGAAGACAGTGGGGCAGGCGTGGGATGTGCAGAGGAGGGGAGGGGCAGAAAGGCCGGGCCGGGTGTGTGTGAGGGGAGCAAGAAGGCTGGGTTTGGGGTGTGTGCAGAGGAGATGGAGGGGCAGAAAGGTGGGGCGGGATGTGTGTGAGGGGAGCAAGATGGCTGGGTTTGGGGTGTGTGCAGAGGCGGTGGGCAGAGGTGCCCAGGCTCTGTGGCAGGAGAGGTGCTGGCCCTTTAGAGAAACTCCAAGGCCGTCCTGAGGCTGGACCTCAGAGAGTGAAGGGGGCCTGGTGAGGGGCAGGGTGGGTGAGGGGTCTGTGTCTATGATTAGGATGCATGCCCCTGCGGCAAACCAACAGCCTCCAACCTCAGTGCTGGCCCTATGGAGCTTCTTAATGCAGAGAGGAGGGTTCCGCATAAGCTCCAAAGTGTTCCTTCCAGAGGCAGAGCTGGGGGTGATGAAGTGAGGGGCTGGGAGGGGGCCTGCTATTCAGAAGCTGCACAGGATGGGTGGAGGGGCTGGGTGGTCCCTTGGAGACCTAAGCTGTTGTAGGCACCAGAGGGTTCTGACCACCAAGGTTGAAAGGCACATGGTAGGGTCTAGGTGTTGCAGGAAGGGGGACCCCTTCCAGGGCCCGAAACTGGGCCCTTGTCTAACACTCGGCCTTGTCTAACACATGTCTAACATGTGTCCGAGGAGACACATGTGCTGACAAAGCAAAAGATTTTATTGGGAAAGGGCACCCGGGTGGAGAGCAGTAGGTAAGGGAACCCGGGAGAACTGCTCTGCCGCATGGCTCGCAGTCTTGGGTTTTATGGTGATGGGATTAGTTTCCGGGTGGTCTTTGGCCAATCACTCTAATTCAGAGTCTTTCCTGGTGGCGCACGCATCGCTCAGCCAAGATGGATGCTAGCGAGAGGGATTCTGGGAAGTGGACAGACATGCGGTGTCTCCTTTTGACCTTTCCCGAACTCTTCCGGCTGATGGTGGCTTATTAGTTCTGTATTCCTTATCAGGATCTCCTGTCATAAAACAACTCATGCAAATGGTTACTATGGTGCCTGGCCAGGGTGGGCGGTTTGAATCAGTGTGCTTCCCCTAACAGAGGCAGAGCAGCAGCTAGTTGTCTTTCCCTTGGAGATGGTCACGGGCTGCATGGAGGTGGTTGGGGGACACGCAGAGGCGTGACCGGGGGAAAGGGTGGGGGGGATGGGGGTGTGGAGGGGTGTGGGGGTGTGGGGGGGGCCCACCCGGGGGCCCACCCAGGGGCACACCCACCCCGGGCTGTCCCCGCCTCCTCCCAGAGCGGGTGCTCCCCCTGGTCACGGCTTCCCAGATGTGCACGCCTGAGACAGAAGTGGGGGTGGAGGTCTCTCCTTAGCCTGCCTTTGCTCTAGTGCCTGGCTCTGAACCACGGTTAAGTCTGTGCCATCTGTCAGCTTCCTGACAAACGAGCTTACTTCCCAGGAAACCTCAGGTAGAGCCAATCAGGAGCCCTCTGAGGCACTGAGACAGACAGCGCCACCCCTTGCTCACCTGGACCTGGCCTGCTGTGCCTCCCCCAGGATCCACTGCCTTGCCTAGGCCGGGGGCCGGGGGCAGGGTCAGTCACCAGGGTCCTGTGACTTGAGAGTTTAGCCAAGGTCCCTGGGGCAGGTCAGAAGAGCCATCAAGCCCGCCTCAGGGGTGACAGGCAGGTGGTCACAAACAAGGGCTGCATGGACCCTTTGTATTTAGATAGTTCCCACAGTGTGTGCAGCATAGGTGTTTAATGACTCACCTCATCTCTGATAAAACATCATCTTCATGTAACCTTTCTTCCAGGAGCATCCTCCAAAGTGGGGACATTTATCAAAAATTAAGTGCTGGTGACATATGCCTATTCTCCAGTGATATCACCAGAAGCAGCTTGTGGCCCTTACCCTAGGACACTGCTGACATTGACTGCGTCATTGTGGCCTTTTATCTTCTTGAGTACACAGACCTCACTCCTCCCTATTGTCCTATACCACCCTGCTGCAATCATTTATAGAACTCGACTGCCCTCTGTGAAGGCGCTGGAGTTTGAGACCTTTTCTAAATCTAAATGGTCCATATAAAGGAAAGGGTAACATAACTTATATGCAGAGTACATCATGCGAAATGCCGGGCTGCATGAAGCACAAGCTGGAATTAAGATTGCCAGGAGAAATATCAATAACCTCAGTCATGCAGATGACACCACCTTTATGGCAGAAAGCAAAGAGGAACTAAAGAGCCCCTTGATGAAAGTGAAAGTGGAGAATGAAAAAGCTGGCTTAAAACTCAACATTCAAAAAACTAAGATCATGGAATCCGGTCCCATCACTTCATGGCAAATAGGTGGGGAAACAATGGAAACAGTGACAGACTTTATTTTCTTGGGCTCCAAAATCACTGCAGATGGTGACTGCAGCCATAAAATTAAAAGATGCTTGCTCCTTGGAAGAAAAACTATGACCAACCTAGACAGCATATTAAAAAGCAGAGACATTACTTTGCCAACAAAAGTCCATCTAGTCAAAGCTATGGTTTTTCCAGTAATCATGTATGGATGTGACGCTGGACCATAAAAAAAGCTGAGCGCCGAAGAATTGATGCTTTTGAACTGTGGTGTTGGAGAAGACTCTTTAGAGTCCCTTGACTGCAAGGAGATCAAACCAGTGTATCCTAAAGGAAATCAGTCCTGAATATTTATTGGAAAGACTTATGCTGAAGCTAAAACTCCAATAGTTTGACCCCCTGATTCAAAGAACTGACTCATTTGAAAAGACCCTGATGCTGGGAAAGGTTGGAGGTGGGAGAAGGGGACAACAGAGGATGAAATGGTTGGATGGCATCACCAACTCGATGGACATGAGTTTGAGCAAGCTCCAGGAGTTGGTGATGGACAGGGAGGCCTGGGGTGCTACAGTTCATGGGGTCACAAAGAGTCGGACACGACTGAATGACTGATCTGAACTGAACATTTTTTCCCAGGATTACTCACTGGGGTAATATATCTTGAACCTTATTTTGAATATAGTTTATAACAAATCATCCCTCTTAAAAAATACATAGTTGTATATACACATATACACACATGTATGAAATAAAATGCCTCTGTGGCTGCCTTTCTGTCCAGGTGAAGTGGGATGACGCTGGGCATCTTCAGGACACTGGTGGGTACTCTGTTTGAGGAGCAGGAGGGGAGGACGAAGGTGGGGCAGAGCCTGGCCCATGGCCTTGGAGCCTGGCCCTTCTTCCTGGGCTCCGGTCTCTTGGGCAGGAGAGCAGAGCTCTGGGGAAACTGCAGGTGGTCCCCAGGAGTGAGAAGCTGGGCACTGTCACTTCTAAAACAGACTGGCAGTGGAGTCAGCCCCGGTCTGCCGTGCCCTTCTTGAGACACAGGGTCTTGAGGCTGAGGCTCCTGTGTGCACTGGGGGAGCCTGTACCAGGCCTGGTAGGGCAGGGTGGATGCAGTGCCTGAGGCCATGAGGGGCTCGTCCACACCA
Organism: Muntiacus reevesi; assembly: GCF_963930625.1. Classification (NCBI taxonomy): domain Eukaryota; kingdom Metazoa; phylum Chordata; class Mammalia; order Artiodactyla; family Cervidae; genus Muntiacus; species Muntiacus reevesi. The sequence goes on along the minus strand of NC_089250.1, from coordinate 214,929,506 downwards.
TAGAAAGTCACATCCCAGGGCGCTGAGTGAGTGTGTGTGTGGGTGTGCATGTGAGTGTGTGTGTATGAGTGTGTGTGAGTGTGTGTGTATGAGTGTGTGAGAGAGTGTGTGTGAGTGTGCATGTGAGTGTGTGTGTGTGTGAGTGTGTGTGTATGTGTGTGTGTGTGGGGGGGGACAGCAGGTGTGGGTGGGGGAATGTCACTCCAGTCAGATGCTGCCCCTCCAGGGTGTGAACCTCTTCTCAGAAAGAAGGTAAAGATCTATGTGAAAATCTCATTCTAAAATATCTTAACTAATTCTAATGACTAAGAATAAAGCACAAGACAAGGAGCACCTACCCATGGGTCAGAAAGGCTCACTGCTACCTGTCTGTGACCCTCTGTTTAGGAGCACGCGGGGCCAGTAGTGGTCGGGGCCGCGGCAAAGCCCGTGGTCGGTCTGAGAAGCTCCCGCGGGCAGTGCCTTTGCCGGCCTGCAGCTCAGGGACGGGGTGTGTGCCTTGGAGGCCGGCGGCTCCGGGCCTGGCGAGGGGACCACCCCTGCGCAGTCAGCTCGGCCAGCACCATGGCCTCTCCAGGGCCCAGGCACCGAGCTGGCCAGCAAAGGACATCTCCACGGGTGGCCAGCGCACTGCCGAGCAGGGCCCACAGTCCCCACGGCCCTGCCCTTGCGGGCCCGGGGGCCTGCCCACTCCCACCCCCACCCCGGCTTTCAGCTGCTGCTCAGACGCTGTCCCGCCCTCCTCCTCGACAGTCCGAGGTGCAGCCCGGATCTGTGGGTACCTCCTCCTCTGCATGTCTCTCCCTCTCCTTGTTCTGATTTCTGGCCTCAGAAATCAGAGTTCCTGGGGCCCAGGGAGCCCCCACCTCCTTTCAGAAGTGGGGGCTGAGGCTTTGTGCTCCAGTCTTCTGAGCAATTCCATCACCTCTACAGGTAGCTGGAACAACCAGGAATGTCATGATTTATAAAGGAGTGATTAAGAAAACAGGAGTGTGTGTGGTAAGAGGGCTGGCAGCAGCCCCTGTGGGGGGAGAGCCAGCGTCTGCAGAGTTTTGTGTGCCTTTGGAGAGCACAAGCAGAATATCCACATATTATAGGATGGAAATTCCATTAATTTGAGAGAAAATTGACCAGATATTAGGAGAACCTAGGACGGTTTTTATAAGAGAGGTAGAAAACCATCAGGGCCGACATTCATAATTGCCCCTCACCCGCGTCTACTGGGCTGTGGGCTGGCTCTCCTCTGCCTGGGCTGCTCTGATAGGGCCGCACCGGCCCCTCTTCTGCTGAACCCGTGTCTGCACCAGCACCACTGACTCCCATCAACAGAGCTTTACAACTCCATCATAAAGTCTGGCTCCAGGGCTGGGACTTGGCATATAAGGTCTCAGTGTGACTGTGTGCAACCCCCTCCCCTGAGAGCTTAAAAAGGGGACTTACTGTGCTCGCTTCGGCAGCACATATACTAAAATTGGAATGATACAGAGATTAGCATGGCCCCTGAGCAAGGATGACACGCAAATTTGTGAAGCATTCCATATTTTTACAATATTGTAAAACAATTAGCCTCCAACTAATAAAAATAAATGGAAAAAAAATAAAAATTTGGTTCAAATATAAAAAAAAATAAAAGGGACTTACTGAACTAAAAAGATAGCTAGTACATTCTGAACAGAGAGGAGGGGGCAGGTGTGTGCCTTTGAGTGTGCGTTCATACACGTGTATGTTGTGTGTGCATGCGAGTGCATGCATATGGCTGTGCACATGTGTGATCATTTGTGTGCATACCCGAGTGTGTGAAGACGTGTGTACATGTGAGTATGGGAGCACATGTGTGGGTGTAGATATGTGTGTTAACACACAGGCATGTGTGTGAGAGTGTGTACATGAGAGCAGCCTGTGAGTGTGTGAGTGTATTTATGCACACAAGTGCACATGCATGTTGGTGGGGTTCTCGGGGCGGGGATAGGTTTTTAATATTCCTATGGCCATTTCTGTTGAAAGGAAAAGGCATTATTAGTTCAGCATCTCAGCCCTTTATCTAGGAAAGAGGAGGCCCCAGACGATCGGAGCTGCCAGCGCCTGCTGGGGTTTAGACTCAGAGTTCGGAGCAGCTGGGACAATTATAGCTTCCTGTGCCAAGCTCTCTCGGCCGGCGGGCACCGTGCTGAGCATCTGGGAAGCCCAGCTCATTCCATTTTCCTGACACTGTGGGGACAGGGCCATTGTTATTGGAGGGTCATAATGGAGCAAACAGAGGTTCAGAGAGGTCAAGTCGCTTACGCACAGCCCCACAGCAGGAAGTAGGGATGGTGTGGGCGGTGCTGGCTGGGCACCCTTCTCTGCTGACCTCTGGGTTTGGAAGGTGCCCGGGGACCGTAGGGAGCAATATGGTTACCTTACTGATGGACAAAATGTGCCCGAGAGGGAAAGCCTGAGGCTTCCCACTGAGGCAGGCCCCCACCCCCGGACCCTGGGCCCTTCCCGGTTGGGCAGAAGCGGGAGAGGGAAGGCGCCCGGGAGCCGCCCGAGGTCCCCGGCAGCAGCAGAGCCCGAGGTGGACAAGCTTGGGCGCAAGTCTGAGGGGAGCTGAGCCTCACAGAGGGGTGACACTGGGCGCCCCTCCTCCTCCTCCTTTCCCCAGGGCGGCTGTCCCCACGCACGCCAGCTCGCGCTCCCAGCCGCAGGGTGAAAGGGACAGAAGGACAGTTGTCGTACTTGTGGGAAAGGCCCAGGAAAGAGCCTCATTGGTCTGGCTTAGGCCACTGAGCTTCCAGGAATGCTGACGGGAAGAAGGACCCTGTCTGGAGCGGCTGGGAGCTTCCCGGGCAAGGGAGGAGTCGGGGCGGATGACAGGCCACCTCCCCAGGTGCGTGTGCTCCCTGGAGTGCACGTGCAGAGCTTTGCGCCCACAGCCGTGAGCACAGATGCCTGAAGTTGCACACCTCTGCCCGCCACACGCAGGCAGGAGGAGCCTGGACTGTCCCTGGCTTTGGGCCAGCAGTACGGGAAAGGCCAAATGCACGGAAAAGAGGAGGGGCTGGCCTGTCTGCGGGAGGTCCCGGGGAGAGGGGATCCTTGGTCCGAGGGACTGGACGTTTCTTTATGGAAAGTGAAACGACTGCATTTGTGAGCCTCAGGCTGGGAGAAGGAGGCTCTGAGCTGTCACAGGCGGTCCTGTGCTGGGCCGCTGTGCTTCCACCTGCAGCTGCAGTGGCTCCACGGTGGTGCAGCCTGCCCCAGAAGGGCAGGGAGTGTGCGCCAAAGACTCTGGGCTTGCTTCCCAACCAGTGGTATAGGCGGTGACTCGCTGCAGCCACAGATCTGACAGTGCTGTGCTTGAGTCCTGGGGCCAGGGGGCTGAGCTGAGGTCACACTGCTGGTGAGCGCCTGAGTGGGCTTCGGAAATCAGATGTTCTGACCCTGCAGCTGGTGTCTCTCCCCTTCGTGGTGGTTTGAGCTGTCCTTGGGAGGACCCCAACTCTGGTAAGAGAGCCCCTGACTGTGCGCAGGACCCCCATTGCTGCTCAGAGGGCAGGACAAAGATGTCACAGTAGGATGTCACTGGCCTTTGCAGAGGTGGACCAGGCCTTGCTTCCTGTCTCCTCCTTTACTGACTGATTTGGGCTGCACCTTTTATAATTAAATGCACTTAGGGAAAGCTGCTCCCCACAGGGAGAGCGACAGCGCATTAAATATACCAAAGGTCCTGAAAAGTCCCACAACTCAGGGTCCAGCCAGAACTTGAGCAAAGGGCGAGATGACCGGCCCCATACCCTGCCTCATCTTGTGGTTGCTCCATGGCCGGAGCTGGGTGCTGCACTGGAGACGGCAGGTGAGGTGGGGTCCCCACTCTGCCTTCCCTTGCCTGCCCCAGAGACTCAGTGTGTGTGCACACACATGTGCAAGAGAGAGAGGATAAAGGGCGATTAGAAACCAGAATGCCGGATGAAGGCTTACCAGGGTTTATCTGCCTTTCAATGTAATTGTGAGACAAATTAAATGTTTATTATCTACAGATTGATTCAGGAGGAAAAATCCAATCAGACAGAAAGGCCTCTGACTCAGAGTCTGCTCCGTGAGCTGGCCACCAGTTCCAGTCCCTGGCTGCTCCCTGAGGCGGGGCCTAGACAATTCAGCAGGCTAACTTCTGACGATTCAGTAAATCCATGCTAAGCTCCTGCTGTATACGAGACTTTGTGCTGGTCTCAGAGGTTGGAGGGGATCAGGGGAGGGCCAGACACCTCCCATTTGACCAACGACAGTCACACACATGCAGGGAAGCCCTGCAGGGAGTGCTCACCCCCCGGGGCTCAGGGTTCGGCTTTCCTTCTCCATCTGTGGTGCAGGCCCTCTCCTTGGAGGTCAGAGAAATGCGGGGCGGTACAAGGGAAGCCCAGGGTCAGGGAGGTCAGGCAAGAGGCAGGGAATCTGTGTTCGCCTTCATGCCAAAGTCCACTTACTCCTTTAGGAGGGATTTACTGAGAGATCTCAGCCACTGACATGGAAGTTCAGAGCTCTGAAAGGCCTAATGGTCATGATGGGGACCTTACTGCCCCACACGGGGCGATTTCATCACTTGCTGGCAAATTAAGTTTCTCAAGAGATACGCAAGCCAAGGGCCAGGGGACATCAGTGTCTGGCCTGTGGAGGATGGTCCTGAAAGCTCCAAGTGGGTTGGTTGGAGAGTTGGAACCTCACTCTCTCGGAGCCTTTTGGAGCACACCCTAAATCCAGTGACTGGGGTCGTCAGAGAAAGGAGAAATCCATGGAAAGACGGGCAGTTTGGGGCTGCCTGAGCCGGCCCTTGCAGCTGGAGGAGGCAGGGCAGTGTACTCTCACGGCTTTCCGCACGGGTGCAGCCCTGCTGGTGCCTCCAGAACTGGGAGAGCGCGAGTGCCTGCTGTTTGCAGCCACCCAGCCCGTGGGGCCCTGCGGCCGCACCCTCTGGAAGCTGGGGCCCTGCTCACTCTCTGTGGAGACTTTGGAAGCATTAAATGGTTGAAGGTCCTGATTTCCTGTCCCGTTGCAGCTGGGTGGAGCTGCCTCACCTGTGTGGCCAAGACCAAGGGCTTCTGTGCAGGGGATTTATTTGGGGGCCGTGATTCCAGGAACAGGAGTGGCTCACTGGGAAGGTGAAGCAGGGGTGGAAGGAAGTCGCTGTGGGCCACTGGGGCTCTTTTCACCTGGGGACCCTCTGGGGTACTGGGTAGGATGTGCATCAGTTGCCCCCCTGAGGTGTCCAAGGGAGAAAGCGTTCATCTGTGGGTGTGCCTCCCCCACCGGCCAGGAGTTGCCAGGGGCGTTGACTACCTTGCACTTCCAAGGGTGGGTGTGTACTGGAATGGCCCAGCACCTTCCCGGGCACCTCAGGGGGCAGAAACAGAGGGCCCAAACAGAGAGCAAGTGATGCGGATGGCTATGGGAACAGGTACTGCCAGCAGCCCCAGCTGGCAGCTGGTTGCTCCTGCAATTGCTGGAGGGAAAGTGTGAGCTGAGGATGGGACAGGGCGATGTCAGAGTTGCCCACACTTCCTGAAACCCAGAATTCCTCCTTCTTGCTAGTGCACTTTGAAACCCTGAAAGTTCCTCTGAGCCCTCTGGGGAACTAGTCCCATGCATGAAATTGCAAACATGAGCTTTGGGGTGAACCTGTAACACCTCCTTTCACTTATCTGTTCATTTATTCAGCAGACTTTTATCAAGTGCCGTCTGTGACTCCTCCTGGCCGGGGCTGCAGGTCAGAAGCAAGCAGTCCTGGTCCTTGTCCTAGATCTTGAGAAGCTCATGGTTGAGGGAAAGGGTAGGCAAACATTTTGGAAAGGATGAGACAGCATTAACAGACATTTGGCTTTGTGGGCCACACGGTCTCGTTGCTGTTGTAGTAGGAAAGCAGCCGCAGACAGTGTATAAACAAATGTTTGGATAATTCTAATAATATTTTACCAAAATAAGTGACAGGCTGGATCTGATCTGACCCATGAACCATAGTGTGTGACTGTGGTCAGCAAACAAGGAGAAGTACAACCCAAGCTAAAACAAGTCCAGAACACAGTACTATGTCCTCTGTCCAGGGAAATTACAGGTTTCTCAGAAGAGGTGTCATATGAGTGAGGTCTTGAGGGGTGAGTGGGAGCTTGCTGGATGGAAAAGTAGGAGAAAGGCATTTTAGACAAAGGTAACTGCACCTGAGGAAGCATCCTGTGTGCGTGTGTTTCTGAAGAGTGGGACTCTCCATAAGTTGTGGAGGTCTGCAATATTCTCTGGGAAATATTTTCAGATAAGACAACCCATGGGCAGTTTTAAAAGGGGAGTGGGTGGGAGGAGAAGACAAACCCTGCTTTCAGGGCTAGGAGTCGCTCCTGGGACCCTGCCCTGGAGCATCAAGCCTCAGTGGACATGAAGGGCTGGTTTAGAGGGTCTTCCTGGGGCTAGGGGTGGGCAGAGCCCTCAGAACTTGACTCTGCTTCCCAGAGCTCACCGTGCCATCTGCCTCAGCCACCCTGCTGGGCAGCGTGCTCCGCCACCTCCACGGGTCACAGCCCCTCAGGGTGGTGTCTGCGACAAAGATTCTTTGCTTAACCAAACTCTGGTCAGGCTTCTGAACTTCCTAGGCCCATCTGGGCACTTCCTTTTAGAATCTAGTTTTAGCAAGAGCCCTGAGAAGGTTAATAAGATCATCCCACCTGTGATACCTAACCAGGTTCTTCCTCCTCCCCTGCCCTGTGATGTCTAATCAGCCTGGTCTGTTTTCGGTAAGAATCCTGCTGGATCGCTTTAGACAGACCCCCGCCACCCCTGATGTGCCCTTCTGCATCCTTGGCTGTTCACCCCCACATGGCCAGGCTAGATTAAGAGTTGAGGCCTGTCTCTTCCTCCCCCTGCAAAGCCCCACTGCAGGGTCCCTGAGCCTACCGCAGTGGTCCTGAATAAAGCCTGCTTTACCGTCTTTAACATGACATGGTTTTTTCCTTAACATCAGCCAGCGTTGTGTTGAGCCCTGGGAGCTAAAATCATCTGGCATGTCGGCAGCGCAGAGGTGTTGCTGAAAGGGTTTCCTGTGAGAGGAGGGTAGGCTCAGCTGGGGGGATGACTCTGCTGGCACCCACCTTGCTGCCCCGCTCTGGGGTCTCCAGCTCAGGCTCCCCATTGCTGTGGGCCCTGGGGGTGGGGCTGCCCTCTCAGTGGAGCGAGTCTAGCAGCTGAGGGCCAGGAGCCCCCAGCAGCCCATGCTGAGGGTGGTCAGTCTCTCCATCAGGAGGACCCGCTGTTCTGGCAAAGAGGTTTTCGGAGCGTGGTGACCTGGCCCTCTGCTGCTGGGCGGGCACCTGGCGTGTGGGGCAGAAGGTTCCCTGCCTTTGGGTCGACATTTTATGAACTCTGACACACCATTCTGGGTCTGTAATGAGATCTTCCTCTCCCCCCACTTCCTGCAGATCGAGGAGGCTGGTTTGGAGTGTGAGGTTGGGGGAGAGGGAGGGTCAGTGTCTATTGCCACATAACACCCACCAAACCTCCATGCCATACAACTATCAGTGAGGATTTCTGCCCATGCATCGGCATGTTGGTTCAGGGTTCTGCTGACCCAGGCTGGGCTTGGCAGGCTCACTCAGTCGTGTGTGGTCGCTTGAGGGTTGGTTAGGTGACTTTGTTGATCTTCTTGATCTTCCATGTCTGGGTCCTCAGCTGGGACTGTGGGCCTAGTTTGGCTCTGCACCCATGTCTCTTAGCCAGGCTTGTTCTCTGGAGGAGACGGGGAGCCAAAAAGAGTGCAAGTCTGGCCTTAATGGGTGTGCTGTCACTTCCACTGCATTCTATCAAAGCAAGGCACAGGGAAACTCCAACTCTTGACAGGTAACCTGACAAAGAGCCAGAGACAGGCAGGGGTGATGGTTTATGGTTATTTTTGCCAGCCACCCGCAACAGGTGGACCCGCGTCATGGGGCAGAGACATAGGACTGACTTGCTTCCCAAGTGAGAGTGAGGCAGGATGGACAGAACCTTCCCTTTGAACTCTCCTCCCCATTCCCAAGGTCTTACTGAGCCTCCCACTGATCCCGGCTTCTGCTCTCTTGCCCAGACCCCAGACGGTTCCCGTCCCAGCTCAGCTCTCCTGCAGGCTCATCCCGAGCCCTGTCGGCATCTCAGTTTCCCATCCAGACGACCTTGGGCTTTGTCTGGTGAGCGGGGCCCCCCACACCGGCCTGGGTGCTGCATCTGGCAGGTCCTCCTCTGTGCCGGGCCTGTGTGTGTGCTCTGCATACACTACCCAGTTCAGTGCTTACAGCAGTCCTGGGAAGCTGCCTCATTTCCCTCTTGTTCGAAGGAGGGCTTGGGGTCAGAGAGGTTAAGTTCCCCCAGCTGGTAAATGGCAGAACCAGAAATTAAACCTGGGTAGGACTGAGCTTTGGACATGGCACAATTTCTCTGCCCCATCCTGTGGATTGAAAGACCAAGACTCTTCCAGTCAAGGGACAAGGTCCCTCTTCTTCAGCTCAGCGATGATCTGGCAGATGAATGCTAAAGTTTTTTTTTAATTTTATTTTTTTCCTTCAAGTTTCCATCTGTTCACACAGCAACAGAATTTATGCACGCTCAGGCACCATCTGTGACCGCAGCCCCATTTCCAAATCCAAACGCATGTTTCCCTTTTATGCTTACCGTGCCCGATGGGGTGGTGGTCCTGAATAAATAACTTGTCTTGGATTGCCAGCATCCCAGGAAGCTCCATGGGAATTTTCCTCTTAGGAGGGAGGTAGGAGGAAAGGATTTTGCTAAACTGGAATGTTATTTTTCTGACGCGGGCTGTTTTAGCCGGCTGACATTTCGGCGGGCTCCCATCTGTTGGCTGCGTTTCTCGCCATCTCTTTGTTGTGGTTGATAGCAGATGACGCACGAGTGTGTGTGTGCGCGTGTGCGAATGTGCACCTGTGCGGGCACCGCACACCTGCCTTCCACGTCTTTGAGAGCTCTTCTCCCCATCACCCCACCTGGAGGGCCACTGCGGTCACAGTCACATAACCTGAGGTTTGGGGAGGGGTGATCCGGCTTGACGAGCGGAGGAAGCGGGGACTCGGTGGGGCCCGTGGCCTCCTGGGTGCCTAGCGCTCTGAGAGCCCAGGACTCAGGCCCTCTCCTCCTCTAGCTCAGGAGTCTCCAAACCCAGCTGTGTCCTGGTGCCCAGGCATTCAGTGTAGAAGTCCCTCCTCCCCCAGTCCTTTTCTGGTCTGCCTGGAGGTTCTCTGACTATACCGTGGCCAGGTCGCCCTCCCTGGTAGTTGCAGCTCCTTTCGCAAGGCGTCCTGTTCCGTCAGCGCGGCTTTTGGGGCTGGCCCCTGCTTTCCTTGTGCCTGGACAGAACCTCTGCCTGCTGCGGCCTCTCCAGGGCACCCCGTCTCCCAGGCCTGCCCACCCTCGTCCAGAAGGCTGCCTGCCCACTGCCTCCTGCCCTGAGAGCTGCTCCTGGGTCTCTTGGGGGTGACTACCCTACACCCGTCTCCTCCTGGACCCCATAGCTTGGGTGGCCTATGCTTCCTGGGTGTGTGGGGCACTGGGGACAGAGTCCAGTGTGCACATGGCTTGGGGAGCTTCTGCTCCCTGGCAGGAGGGGGAGTTACACGAGGGGAGGTGCCGCAGCGTCGAGACCCTTTCCTCGGAGGGTCTGAGGTGATCAAAGGCCGCAGTCCACACAGAGAGCTTGGCCCAGGGTCCTGCAGGGCCCAGGGGCAGGCTTTTCAGCATTTTGAGCTTCTCTGTCAGCCCCAGAGAGCACTGAAATTGAAGGGGAGAGGGGACACTTTGATGTCCCCAGGTGGTTCCTGGTGTCAGCATGCCCCCAAACCTAGCTATTAAACATCAGGGCTTTTCTATGATAATAATTACTTATGTTTTTGGGTCTTCCTGAAAACTTATTTTAAAATTATTAAATACTATAAACATCATTAAATATCTCAGTAATACAGAAAGTTGTGTTACTTCTCCCGCTAAACCCTCTTTCCTAACACAAGGGCTCTGCCTTTGGTACACTCCTCCCCACCTTCCTGGAGCTGCTGCGACTCTATGCGGTACACGCTGCTTTACAGGCTGGGGCCCCTGAGTGTTCACTCTGCTGGATCCGGTACTCAGAGAGCCATGTGGCCCAGCGATTCCTGTGCTCACAGCAGCTCTTCCGGATGACAGATCTGAGGCTTCAGGGTCAGGGGACAGGCCCAAGGGCACGCAGCTGCTTCAGGGTGCTCAGAGATCCAAGGACTCCTGGTCAGCCCCAGGGGTCCCCCTGCTCCTCCTTACAACCCTCAGGAGGGCAGGGCCATGGATGGAAGACATCCCTATGGCCCATTTTACACTAAGACACTTGGGTCTAGACAGGTGAGGGGACTCGCCCAGTATCCTACTGGTTATGAAACCTGTGGACTGTATCTCAGAAGTGTCTCCCAAATCTCCCCTTCCATCCGACACACTTGGCAGAACTTTCTCAAAGTATGTCAGAGCCCACCCCGTCCGCTGACCTTCCTCTGGGCCTTGGCACGGCATTCAAGACTCGTCACATACGTAGTGGTGGAGCACAGGGTTTAAGGGCAGTGACTGAAATCAGAGAGACCTGGGTTTCAATGGTTCCTTGCTCTGTGACCCTGGACAGAACTGTTCCTTCTGTCTGGAATATTTTCTCCCATCCTTCCCCTGGAGGAAAACTTCTACTCATCCTTCAGGACCCAGATGTCAAGGAAGCCTTCCAAATTTCCCCAGGCATTCCGTCTGGCATGCTCCATGAGCCCCATGCCTGGACTGCACATCTTTTCTTTGAATGTTCTCACAGTGAGAGGCTGTACCTAGGCTTTCTGGAGGCCCACCGGGTCATCAGCATTGAGAGTTGGCCAGATGGACTCATCATCGCCGTGTTGCAGGAGGAATGTAACACAGCAGTGTACACCCGCAAAGTCCAGGGCCCCTTCTGTTGGCACAGACACACCTCCCCCCCTGGTGGCCCTCTCGTGTGGCCGCGGGCTTGTGAGCATCTGGGTGTTCTGACCAGCCGCTTGCCAGGCCCTGCAGGGGGTGAGGGGCACAGCTCTGGGAGGATGATCAAGATATATTAATACATTTTCTCTTAATTAAAAACTAATGAGCCGTGTTTCCCCAGCTGGTCAGTGCTGTTGGGGCCATGTCTTACCAGCGGAGGTTTGGCCTGTGGCTGTGCGTGAGGCAGGGCTTCTGGGAGCGGGCAGGGGGCCGTGGAGAGCGCTGCTGAGGGTCCACCAAGCCTGCAGGGCCCGTGGAAGGCCCATTTGCAGACCCACAACTGAGCCACTCGGTGGGGCCTCTGCAGCCTGAGAAAGAGCTGGGCTGGACCCCGGGTGGGACAGGCCTCACGCTTCTCGCTCTGGGCATTGCCTTGTGCCTTGGCTTGTCCCTGCCTGGAGCCCCCGCCTCACTCTCACGTACTGGGGCGTCACAGTGTGGGCTCAGGGGTCCACTGAGGCCTCCCTTCAGGGTGACGGTGCTCGGGGGTCACCTTTGCGCCCCGCACCCACCCTGCTGAACCGCGGCAGTGAGCACAGCTTGCAGCATCTCTCACCAGCAGGGGGAGGTTGACCTTCGTTCAGCTAAGACTTGGGACGCCTGCATGTGTCTGCCGGACCCTGCCCCTCTGAGTGGGCAAGTCCCAGTCCCTGAGAGCTGATGGCATAGCAGGTGAGGTCTGGCTGAGCAATCTTGGATGTGCTACCTCCCTCCTGCGTCTCCCCGGGGCTTCCATTTGCAAAGTGAAGGCGAGAATACTGCCGATCTGGGCTATTGGGAGCAAGATGATGACACAGTGCAAAGTGGGGAAAGCCTTCTAAGCTCACAGCAGCATCCTGCTGGGAGCGGTCAGCTGGCACAGCTGGCCTGGGCACTGAGGGCCACCACACGGAGTGAGGCTGTGAGGGGAGCCCCGCGCACTGTTCCTGCTCTTGAGATCTGATGTTGCGGTGGGAGAGGGACCAGCACTGAACAGACGATCCCAGATACAGTCACGTCCCGCTGTGCCCAAGTGGACCAGCGCTGCTCGGGCCTTCAAAACGCAGCCTAGGGAGCAAGGCTGCTGGGGTGGGGGGCGGCAGGGGGCAGGCTGTCTCACATCATGGTGGCGGGTCCTCCTGCTTTCAAACAGCTTTGCAGCATCTAGCAGGTGGAGGCCATCTGGATCCCTTGGGGACTAGGTGGGTGGTAATGAGTTTCAGCATCACTGGCCTGCACGCCATTGCCTGATGGGGATACAGGAGAGGGGGCCTCTGACTGGGAATCCACGTCTGCTCTTCCCTCTGCCGTCTCCTCCTGCCCCCAGGGTGTGAAACCTTGTAGCAGCAGATTCTCCAGACACCAGAACCCTAGGAGACTGGTCCTAAAGGGCCCCCAGGAGAACTGGGTCCAGCCTTCTCCGGTGTTGAGCAGGAAGATGCAAACACCAATAGATCTGAATCTCAGGGCCCAAGAACTTGGGCCAGGCTTCTCCCTTCACTGGGCCTCAGTTTCCCTGAGTACAATGGGAGTGCTGTGCAAGATGGGTGCTGACCACCTTTTCATCTGTGATATGCTCATTTTCATTAAAAAAAAACAACAAAAAACCACAATTGCAAGAAACATGATAAAGCCTTGTCAGTCTTCATTTTCCAAGTTTTCTGTGTGTTTTTTTTTTTAATCAGAAGACAAAATGTGATTAGATCATATGCTAGGCTAACTGTTCCCAAAACAGAATTGAAGCATTTGAATATGTTTGCAAGAGGGAAGCAAAGTGGAGGAAGCTGTGGGGAATTAGCGCTGATTTCTCCCCAGGGTGGGCCCCCTTGGGGACTTGGGGGGCTGTGGGTGTTGCCTTGGGGAGCAGGAGCCCCAGAGTGGGGAGGGTGTGCTTTCCCTGTGACCTAACTGTATGCAAGGCTGAGGTGTGTGGGGGCCAGTGTCCCCATGTCCATTCATTCACACTCACTCATTCATTCCCTCTGGAGACATGAGTGGAGCACTCAACCCTCCTGGTCGGGAGGACGGCTGTGCTTCCTGCAGAGCCCTGGGCTGGCTCGAGACCTGGGGAGACACAAGGGGGCTGCAGCTCTGTGTGATGGGGTGTGGAGGGTCGGGAAGGCTGATGCTGGAGCAGAGGCGAGGGGACCGGCCTTTCCAGAAGAGAAGTGGCCTGTGTGAAGGCCAGGTCAGGAGCAGCCTGGCCCACAGGGGCCGTAAGCAGATTGTCAGGCCATTGTGTCAGGAGCTAGGAACTCAGGAGTGGCAGTCTGGGGCTGGAGAGGCTGGTGGGTGGGATCCAGTGAGTGACCTGGGTGAGTGCAGGCCTGGAGGGGATGGAGTCATCTCTGTGTGTAGGGCTGTGCGCCCTCCCTTGGGGAGCTGCCAGGTCAGCTGAGGATGTCCCTCACTGGGAGGGTCACCAGCTGGCCCCCCCAGGCCGAGTCACACCCTAACTTCTGTTTCATAACCGGAGGCCAGACTGTTGAAGAGGCTAGCAGTGCTCCTAAGAATTACCTGGTCCCTGAAGACAGAGCTTTAGGGACCACAGAGAGTCTTGAGCCCAACGCTATAGGTGGGGAAACAGAGGCGTAGGGAGATGAGGGCGTGGAGAATCGTCATTCCCAGCAGAGGCGGGGTTAGAACGTGGTCTTCTGGCTCACTGTGGCCCCTCTGCTCAGAGCACTGGACAGTGACCAGCGTCCTCTGGTGTGATGTGGCTGCTGCCAGTGGCTTTGGTGGAGGGTGTAGAGAAAGTGGGGAGCCTCTCTCTGCAGTTCTGGATAAAGGAGATGGACACAGGCCTCATCTGCAGGAAACTCCCCCGACGAGGCAGGATCTGATGTTTGCAGGTGCTGCGCTGGAGGAGGCAGACACTAGAGGGGGGGCCTGCTAGGCATCTTGGAGGATAGTGGTGGGGGGGATAGGGTGGGCAGGCCACAAGCCCAGGAAAGAGGACTAAGGATGAATTTAGTGATTGTAAGACCTCAGAAACAAGTGGTGAAACAGCTGAGCCAGGGGAACTCAGAGACAAGAAATACCCGGGAAGGGGCAGGGCTGAGTGCCAGGCTGGGCCATCTCTCCCATCCTCCGCGAATGCTGTCCCACCACCCCGCAGTGGCTGAGATTACAGAGGGCCGACAGATGCACTCAAATATGGTTTTATTCAAAGAATGCACTTAATTAGGTATTTATGCCTGTGGTTCTGAGTCCAAAGTTTTCTCTCTTTTTGGCATGCAATCCAGGAATGTTATTGAAGATCATCTGCAGAGGAGTATCTGGATAGTTGGAAAGTAATAAAGCAGATGGTCCCACTGTTAAAGCTGACCTTTCTCTCCCTTCTCGTGGCTAAGCAGGGCAAGACTGGGTCCTGGTGCCACTCATGTGGGTGCCTCACTGTGCAGAGCACCTGGGCCTTTGCAGCCAGCCTGGGCCCACGGCTGGGAGACTTGGGGCCTCCCAGAAGGCCAGCTGGAAGGGCCAGAGCCACTGAACGATGGGGCATCTGAGGCCCAAAGTCATGCAGTAGAGTGACCCCTGTACCACTTGAGACAGCAGCCTGTCCCTGCACAGACAGGAGCCCCACCCAGTCCTATGGCCCCCCTAACTTTCCAGAATCAGGAGAAAGAGTGTCCAGCTTGCTGTTCTCAGACAGGTAAGGCTCACAGCTGAGCATCGTGGTCCTGAGCTCAGGGGAGGGCAGGAGCCATGGCTTGGGGTCTGGAGGATTCCCGAGTGTCCTGGGTCTGACCCACACCCATTGCCTTCTTGGCCTGTCCTGATCTCTCTTCTTGGTCTCTCTCATCTGCCCCCATCACTGCCTGGGGTGTGGGTCAGAGGGGCAGCCCAAGTGCTCCAGGCCTAAGCTTCCCCTCATGGGGCAAGTCAAGTCCTCCAGGGGCCATGGGTGCCTCCCCCTGCCTGGTACCCCACAGGCCTGTGGTGTAAATGCAGATGTTCAGTACCTACCTTCAGTTGCAAAGAACATAATCTGACTTCATTATTGACCATCCAATGATGTTCATGTGTAGAGCCATCTCTTCAGTTCAGTTCAGTTCAGTCAGTCAATCATGTCCAAGTCTTTGCGACCCCACGGACTGCAGCACGCCAGACTTCTCTGTCCATTATCAACTTGTGGAACTTACTCGAACTCACATCTATTGAGTTGGTGATGCCATCCAACTATCTCATCCTCTGTCGTCCCCTTCTCCTGCCTTCAATCTTTCCCAGCAACAGGGTCTTTTCCCATGAGTCAGTTCTTTGCATCAGGTGGCCAAAATATTGGAACTTCAGCTTCAGCATCAGTCCTTCTAATGAATATTAAGGACTGATTTCCTTTAGGACTGACTGGTTGGATCTCCTTGCAGTCCAAGGGACTCTCAAGAGTCTTCTCTAACACCACAGTTCAAAAGCATTAGTTCTGTACTCAGCTTTCTTTATAGTCTAACTCTCATATCTACACATGACTACTGGAAAAACCATAACTTTGACTAGATGGACTTTTGTTGGCAAAGTAATGTCTCTGCTTTTTAATATGCTGTCTAGGTTGGTCATAGTTTTTCTTCCAAGAAGCAAGCATCTCTTAATTTCATGGCTGCAGTCACTATCTGCAGTGATTTTGGAGTACAAGAAAATAGTCTGTCACCGTTTCCATTGTTTTCCCATCTATTTGCCACGAAGTGATGGGACTGGATTCCATGATCTTAGTTTTTTGAATGTTGAGCTTTAAGCCAACTTTTTCACTCTCCTCTTTCACTTTCATCAAGAGGCTCTTTAGTTCTTCCTTGCTTTCTGCCATAAGGGTGATGGTCATCTGCATATCTAAGGTTATTGATATTTCTCCCAGCAATCTTGATTCCAGCTGTGCTTCAATCCAGCCTAGCATTTCGCAGGATGTACTCAAGTCATCTCTTGGGTTGTTGGAAAAGGCATTTACTATAACTAGCATGTTCTCTTGACAAAACTCTGTTAGCCTTTGTCCCACTTCATTTTGTAGTCCAAGGCCACACTTGCCTGTTATTCTGGGTATCTCTTGACTTCCTACTTTTGCATTCTAATCCCCTATAATGAAAAGGAAATCTTTCTTAGGTGTTAGTTCTAGAAGATGTTATAGATCTTCATAGAACTGGTCAACTTCAGCTTCTTCGGCATCAGTGGTTGGGGCACAGACTTGGATTACTGTGATGTTGAATGACTTGCCTTGGAAACTAACTGAAATCAATCTGTCGTTTTTGAGGTTGCACCAAGTGCTGCATTTAAGACTCTGTTGTTAAATCCATGGCTGATTCATGTCAATGTATGGCAAAAACCCCTACAATATTGTAAAATAATTAGCCTTCAACTAATAAAAATAAATGAAAAAAAAGAGACTATAAATAGTAAAAAAAAAAAAAAAAAGAAGAAGACTCTGTTGTTGACTCTGAGGGCTGCTCCATTTCTCCCACGGGATTCTTGCCCAGAGGAGTGATTCCGTCCACAGTAATGGAGGTTGTCATGCATACTCAGTCTCTCTGCAACCCTGTGACTGCGGCCCGCCAGGTTCCCCTATCCATGAAGTGGGCTGCCATGCCCTCCCGCAGGGCACCTTCCTGACCCAGGGATCAAGCTTGTGTCCTGCACTGCAGGCAGATTCTTTACTGCTGAACCACCAGGGAGGCCCGACAGAATGGTCATCTAAATTAAATTAACTCATTCCTGTCCATTTTAGTTCACTGATTCCTAAGATGTCAATGTTCAGTCTTGTCATTTCCTGCTTGACCACATCCTGTTTGCCTTGATTCATGGACCTAACATTCCAGGTTCCTGTGCAGTATTGTTCTTTAAAACATCGGACTTAATTTTCACCACCGGACACATCCACGGCTAACTGTTGTTTCCACTTTGGCCAATTCATTCTTGAATCTTTTAGTAATTACCCTCTGCTCTTCCCCAGTAGCATATTGGACACCTTCTGACCTGAGAGACTCATCTTTCAGTGTCATATCTTTTTGCCTTTTCATACTGTTCATGAGGTTCTCCAGGCAAGAATGCTGGAGGGAATTGCCATTCCCTCCTCCAATGGACCATATTTTGTCAGAACGCTTCACTATGACCCATCCCTCTTGGATGACCCTGCACGGCATGGCTCATAGCTTCATTAGTTATGCAAGTTCCTTTGCCACAATAAGGTTGTGATCCATGAAGGAGATCTGAAGATGGAGTAGCTCTACATAGTCAGCCAAAAAAGACCTGGAGCTGACTCTGGCTCAGATCATCAGCTCCTTATAGCAAAATTCAAGCTTAAACTAAGATTCAAGGGATTATATCTAGTAGTCAGAGTGCCTGAAGAAATATGGACAGATGTTCATAACACTGTACAGGAGGCAGTGACCAAAACCATCCCAAAGAAAAAGAAATGCAAGAAGGCACAGTGGTTTTTTGAGGAGGCTTTACAAATAGCTGAGGAAAGAAGAGAAGAGAAAGGCAAGGGAGAAAGGAAGATATATCCACCTGAATCCAGAGTCCCAGAGAATAGCAAGGAGAGATAAGAAGGCCTTCTTATATGAACAATTCAAAGAAATAGAAGAAAACAATAGAATGGAAAAGACTAGAAAATTCAAGAAACCGAGTTTTGTCAAATTTCTTGAAGATCTCAAATCTTCAATGGAATTGGAGATATCAAGGGAACATTTCAAGTAAGGATGGGCATGAAAAAGGACAGAAACAGTAAGAATTTAAGAGAAGCAGAAGAGATTAAGAAGAGGTGGTAAGAATACACAGAACTATACAAGAAAAGTCTTAATGACCCAGACAACCACAATGGTGTGATCACTCACCTAGAGCCAGACATCCTGGAATGTGAGGTCAGTGGCTCTTAGGAAGCATTACTATGAACAAAGCTAGTGAAAGTGATGAAATTCCAGCTGAGCTACTTAAACTCCAAAAAGGTGATGGTGTTAAAGTGCTACACTCAATATATCAGCAAATTTGGAAAACTTGGCAGTGGCCACAGGACAGGAAAAAGTCAGTTTTCATTCCAATCACAAAGAAGGGCACTGCCAAAGAGTATTCAAACTACTATACAATTGCGCTCATTTTACATGCTAGCAAGGTTCTACTCAAAAGCCTTCAGGCTAGGCTTCAGCAGTATGTGAATGGAGAACTTCTAGATATTCAAGCTGGGTTTAGAAAAGGCAGAGGAACCAGAAATCAAATTGCCAACATTTATTGGATCATGGAGGGAATTCCAGAAAAGCGAGGGAATTCCAGAAAAATACCTACTTCTGCTTCATTGACTAGGCTAAAGCCTTTGACTGTGTGGATCACAACAAACTGTGGAAAATTCTTAAAGAGGCAGGATTAAGAAGCAACAGTTAAAACTGGACATGGAACAACTGACTGGTTCAAAACTGGAAAAGGAGTGTGCCAGAGCTATATACTGTCACCTTGTTTATTTAATTTACATGCAGAGTACATTTTGCAAAATGTCAAGATGGGTGAATCACAAACTGGGAGCAATTTGAAATATCAACAACCCCAGATGTCCAGAAGATACCACTGTAAAGGCAAAAAGTGAAGAAGTGAAAGTGTTAGTCACTCAGTTGTGTCCGACTCTTGGTGACCTATTGACTGTAGCCTGCCAGGCTCCTCTGTCCATGGAATTCTCCAGGCAAGAATACTGGAGTCAGTTGCCATTTCCTTCTCCTGAGGATATTCATGACCCAGGGATGAAACCTGGGTCTCCTGCATTGCAAGTAGATTCTTTACCATCTCAACCACCAAAGAGCCTCTTGATGAGGGTGAAAGAGGAGAGAGAGAAAGCTGGCTTGAAGCTCAACATTAAAAAAATAAGATCCTGGCATCCAGTCCCATTAATTCATGGCAAATAGAAGGTGAAAAAATGGAAGCAGTGACGGATTTTATTTTCTTGAGCTCCAAAATCACTGTAGACTGTGACTGCAGCCATGAAATTAAAAGACGCTTGCTGCTTGGAAGAATATCTATGACCAACCTAGACAGCATATTAAAAAGCAGAGACACATTATTTTGCCAACAAAGGTCCATATAGTCAAAGTTATGGTTTTCCAAGTAGTCATGTATGGATATGAAAGTTGGACCATGAAGAAGGCTGAGCACCAAAGAATTGATGCTTTCAAATTGTGGTGCTGGAGAAGATTCTCGAGGGTCCCTTGGACTGCAAGGAGATCCATCCAGTCCATCCTAAAGGAGATCAGGAGATCATTGGAAGGACTGGTGCTGAAGCTGAAACTCCAATACTTTGGCCACCTGATGGGAAGCGCCGACTCACTGAAAAGGACTCTGATGTTGGGAAAGATTTAAGGCAAAAGGAGAAGGGGACAACTGAGGATGAGTTGGTTGGATGGCATCACCAACTCATTGGACATGAATTTGAGCAAACTCTGGGAGATAGTGGAGTACAGAGGAGCCTGGCATGTTATAGTTCATTGGGTCACAAAAGTTGGACAAAACTTAGGGGCTAAGCAGCAACAAAGTGCCCACCTGCCTGTAGAGGCTGTGCGTCTGGACAGGAAGGTGATATTGCCCTTTATCCACTAGGTTGGGATGAGGCTGCTGGCCTCCTGCATGCTGTAGTGGGCTGAGCCTGCAGTGGGCAAGCTGGCACAATGGGAGAGCTGGATTCGATGGTTGAGGTTGTGAGATCCATGCAGAGAGAGCCCCACACTGGAGTGCATGCCCTTCTCCAGGAGTCGGCCGTTGGATGGTGGGGAGTACAGGGTTGTGGCTGCCCAGGCTGTCACTGTGGGCCAGTCCCCCTCATCTGTCACCGGCCTCCGAGGGGTCTGCTGGAGGGGCCGGTGTGTGGGTGGGGGTGGGCGAGGGAGAGGGGACTGATGGGCTTTGGGGATCATTCAGTTGGTCCTTCCCAATTCCCAGTGCTGAGGGCCCCCTGGAGGGGGCTGGTGTCTGGCCAGGGTGGGGCAGGGCAAGCGGCATGGTGGCTAGGGGCCCAGGGAGGCAGGCAGGGGCCCACTCTGTGTCCTGGCTCTGTGCTCACCCAAGGCCAGGAATCACCCAGCTGTTTAACTGCCCCAGCCTCCTCTTGACCTATGACCTGACAGTGATGATAATCCTACCATAAATAAAATCCTCCCCTAGCACATGGGAATCCTCACTACCCAACTGCTGCTCCTGTTTCAACATTCCCACAGAGGAGCGGTCCTGTCGGGCACTGACGGGGATGTGATGGGTCAACAGAAGTTCTCACTCCAAGGCTGACGACTGGTTTTGGCCCAGCCCCACCGCTCGCGGGAAAGGAGGGAGACTGTCTCACCGCTCGGCAGGCACAGGTTAGATGTGTGAGAGGCTCCCTAAAGCGGGGGGCTGGCTGCTCTGAGAGGGCACCCTCTGGAGCTCGCTGAAGGCAGGAGTGACCGTAGTGGGAGGAAGGGTGAGTGGACCAGAGTGCCCTCACGATTCTCAGCACCGACTGTAGTCACCCCTGATCGGGGGTGAGACAGGCCCGCCTCTGAGCAGGCAGCTCCCAGAGTCCCCTCTTGCTCCTGGGGCTCAAGCACCCTGGAAGCAGGCAGGCTCCTATTTGGCCCAGGCTATGCTCCTGTCCTGGGCACCTGGGTGGGGGTGAGGCTTTCAGAGGTCGTTTTCAGGCAAAGGAGAAGGAGGAAAACAGAGTTGAGAAGCTGGCTGGTGAGAGGAAAGTATCTTCAGAAATTCAGGAGAGCTGAGTCAGCCTGTGAAAGCAGACCTCAGCCAACAGGGCCTGTATTCAGGCCACACGGCCCTTAGACTCTCTATTTTGGCATTCTGATTTAATTTATCTTGCAGGATGGGAGGGTCATGGAAGGACAGTCTATTAGCCCCGGCCCCATGGTGGGCTTGGAAGCCTCCTCCTCTGAGCTCCTTGCTGTGTGCAGACGGTGTTGTGACTGGAAGTTTCTCAGAATGAGTGCAGGGCATGTCCTGGAGCCCAAAGGGCCTGGGGTTGCCCATCGGGAGCCTGGAACCCAGAGAGGCCAGGCCTGGGCCAGGCCAAGAGAGATTCCAGCTCTAAGGGATGTGAACCTGCACCTTCCCCCCCCCCCCCCCCCAAGCTCTGTGTGTGCGAGGACTGTGAGTCACCATGAGACTTGGAAGAGCAGCACCCTGCCTCCTGCTTGTCCTCCGGTCTCCGCCGTCTCTAGAGACAGAGAGTGCTGTGTGGGAGGGGCCCGCACGGGGCTCAGGTTGCGCTGTGGTTTTGCTGGTGACGGGAGAGCTCGCTGCCCCTGCATCCTGGGCCTGGACCCCCGAGGGCGGCTTGTGCAGGTAGTGCTGCCGCTGTGGTGAAGCCGTGGGGCTCTCACCCTCCCCCCGGGCCTGTTCCGACCATGTCCAACATCCTCAGTGGCCACGGCTCGTTCGTGGCCGCGCCTTGTGACAGCTGCCAGCTCCCGCCTGTCTGCCCCCACCCCTGTGTGAGTGTGTCCAGGATCATCGTCTCCGTAAGCTGAGTGTGGCCCAGTCCTTAATCTCGGGACCTGGGGACACTCGCTGAGAGCTGGGGACGCAGGCATATCTCAGCGCGTGGGCGTCACCAAGTCGCCCCAGCTCTCCAGGGCAGCAATGAGCACCTGCTCCCAGCAGCATGGCACCTTGGGCCCTGGGAGGCCTCCCTTTGCTGGACACTCGCTGAGGGACCAGCACAAACCTCAGGGGTCTCCTCGGCCATTCCCGGCAACTGCGGCATTTGGTTTCAACCAGCCTCTCTGTTCTATCCCTAGTTTTCAAGGGTCTAGAAATCTGGTGTCTTCCGGGGAGAATGGAAGCACCTTGTTTCTAAAAACCATCCCCTCTAAGGACTAGAAGGTCTTGTACTGCCTGGACCAGAGAAAATTCCAGGGGGTAAGTCATTGCACTCTCGGCAGACAACATGCCAGGCATTTCGTTGCTTGAACCGATGGGTTTTGATACAGTTACAGTGGCAGCACCTCAGGCCTGGAGATCAACAGATGAGGATAAGCAATTCTTTAAAACAAAACAGTGATTACAGCTGCATTTCCAGT
Source organism: Muntiacus reevesi (assembly GCF_963930625.1). Taxonomy (NCBI): domain Eukaryota; kingdom Metazoa; phylum Chordata; class Mammalia; order Artiodactyla; family Cervidae; genus Muntiacus; species Muntiacus reevesi. The sequence continues at coordinate 214,907,487 of NC_089250.1, read as the reverse complement.
TAGATTGACTAAACAGATGTCAATACCTCTGCCTATGGAGACAAGCAGTATATGTCCTGGTGTGTTCCAGCCAGAGCCCTACTATGGAACATACACCCTGGCCTTTGCACTCCTTTCCAATGGGCTTGGACAACAGCCACAAGTCCTGGGGAACTGTCAAAATAAACACAGACAAATCGCTGTCACCCTCAAAGCACACCCAGGCCGGTCCGTGTGCCCCTCAGTGTTCCCTCAGTCTGTTCTTTGCCCCTTTCCCCTCCCTTTCCTCTTTCCTTCCCACCTTCCTTCTTTCCTTTCTTTTAAAGAACAAGGTCTAGAAAGGACCACCACAGCACGTCTAGAGAGGGTCTGCACGCAGGCGCTACACGTTGGGGTTGTGTCGGGGCCTAGGGAGTGGGGTCCTGTGGGCTTCACAGAACTTTCTCTCCCCACACAACTTGCCTGATCTTGCATGGACCCCTGTGCTGTGACGGTCTCAGGGCAGCAGTTCCTGGGTACAAGATGCTTTGGAGAGGAGCCGAGTGTGGCTGGCATGGCCCTGGGCACCCAAAGAGGTTTTGTCAAGGTGCTCAGGCTCCGGAGCCTGCGTCTGCTTCTCCAGCCCAAATCCCTCCCTCCTCCCCAGACAGCACTGGGAACCTCATGGATGGAAGTTTCAGAGGACACCTGCCTCGTTTGGGGCTTGATTCCCAGAGCCTGGCACAGCGTCTGGCCTGAAGCAACTCTTGTCAATGAGGAGACCGGGCCAGTGGCCCTTCCTAGGCTTCTCTGGATGATACCTACACAGGGTTCCTGTAGGACCTCCATCTCCCTCTTTCCTAGGAGGGTCATTTTTCCCCAGGAAAAAGTGCAGACTTCAACAGACAGCCCTAGGGTCTGCATGAGACCCTTTCAGGGGCCAGCAGTGGGGTGGAGATCTCCCTGAGCTGGTCAGGGAAGGCGGTGCAGACTTAAATATCACAAATGTAGTCGAGTGTGTCCACCTTCATCCCCACTGGTGTTTGTTGAGCTTGAGTCCTTGCTGAGGTTTGGCCGGAGGTGGCAGTCCCAGCAGAGAGGCTCCCGTCTGGAACGGGCTGCCAGGGGCCTCTCCTGGCCCAGCCCTCCTGGTTCTCCGGGCCTGCCGCCCCCACTGCAGGCTTCACAGCAGCCCTGGATGCTGCGGGTAGAGAGGGCGCCAGACGGTCCCAGGGGAGGCTGCTGCCCTCACGCGTGCTTTGCCCCTGGCCCTGGGGGCCCTGCCGGGCTGCTTGTCAGCTTCCTCCCTGCTGGGGTGATCTCTGCTCCAGGGGCAGGGTGGCCGAGGCAGGCTCTGAACTGAGGCCTACCTGACTCCCAAGCCCACACGGTCTTTTGGGGCTGCTTGTGGCCTCCAGATGGGGACAGGGAAGGAGAGAGGCTGTGGCCGCTGCAGAGGTGCTGGGCCTGGACCCCGCCAGCCTCCAGGTTCGCAGGAAGCATGAGGCTGCCCAGGGCCCCCCAGGCCTGCTGGCAGGAGCCCCGCTGTCCTGCCCCCAGGCCGCGGTGCAGGGCCAGCGGCAGCTGAGGACGGGCGCGTGGGACTCCTGGTCCTCTGGAGAGGAAGTGGGCTTCAACTCCTGTTTGAGCTCACCAATGCTTCTATAGTCACTGTCTGAGATTCAGTCCTTGGGCTCGTGTTAGGATAATCGTGTTCCGATGCCGTCTCCCTGGGTGGCTGTGTTCCGCGGGGGGTCTTATCGCTCCCTGCACAGTGCGCGCCTCCCAGGCCTGGCTGCTCCGGGATGTTTGCTGAATGAATGAGTGATTGGCGTGTTCAGGGCAGCTAAGGTTCTGGGTTCACAAGGCCAAGGAGAGGGGAGGAGCTGATATCAAGCTCGCTGCCTTCACAAAGCCCCCTGGGGCTGAAACTAACCATCTTTCAGTCCAGGCCCCTCCAGAGGGAGAGATGATGTGTTGAAAAGACAGATGCCTCTGCATCCAGAGCTCTCTTCAACTTCCCAGCGGTCATTTCCACCCCTTTTTTCATTCCTAGGAAGCCGTCTGGCCCAAACAGATGCCAGGTCCCTCCCAGGTAGGATGCACCCTGATGCTGACAGGCGGGTGAGGGGCCGAATGAGGGCAACATACTGTGTTGATCGTCAGGAGAGGCTTTACTGTGTGAAACTCGTGATTGCTGTCTCAGCAGTCAAACCTCGGGGTGCAGGAGACAGGGCTCAGAGAGTGAAAGGGGCACATTCTCCGGCCTCACTCCCTCACATGCCAACCAAGGGGCCCCCAGACGCCCCCACCTCCCCCAGGCCCTGAAGAGGAAAGAAGAGGGAGTCCAGGCCCAGAGGCCTGGCTGTGCCGGCCCACCTCTGCCTGCAGAGACCCCCTGGGCCTCTTGAAAGGGGAAGACCCCCCTCCCAGGTGGGGGCAGAGGGCTCCTTCTCCCCCTTATCTGCTTCAGGGGGAAACAGAGCGCTGTCCCCCTGTGCAGGCTCTGGAGCAAGGTCCTCCACTGGGAATCATCTGTTTCTTGCGTCTTAGTGGCCGGAGAGAAGTGAGTTTGTCTGTGAGACTCTGCAGAAATTCCAAGATCGAGGCAGGGACAGAGGCTGAGGAGACAGAATCTCGTTGAAGGGAGCACCCGCCCACTAGGTGCTCCTGAAGTCTCTGGGGCCTGGCCCAGGCCTGTGCTGCTCCTCAAGTAGAGTCTTGGGAGCACCTGGGGCCTGGGCATGCTCAGGGAGCACCCGCCCTTGTCTGAGGCTGGGGCCCAGTGCTGGGGTGGGATGCAAGTGATGAGAGGTCAGCTCGGGGCAATTCCGTAGCTGCCCCTCCAAGGAGGGCACCACCAAAGGCCTGAAGCTTTTATCTGGGGGTTCGGGATGACTCCTGTGTGTGTCTGCGTCTCTGTTATTGTGTGGGTGTTAGTCACTCAGTCGTGTCTGACTTTTGGGACCCTGTGGACTGTAGCCCACCAGGCTCCTCTGTCCATGGAATTCTCCAGGCAAGAATACTGGAGTGGGTTGCATTTCTTTCTCCAGGGGATCTTCCCAACCCAGGGTTCAAGCCTGGGTTTCCTGCATGGCAGGCAGATTCCTGTGTGTGCCCATGTCTGTATGTCTGAGTTCACACTCCTGTGTGTGCTTGTGTGTGCTCATGCCTGTGTGTGTTTCTGCATGAGGCCATGTGTGTGCTCACAAAACCCTGCACAGCCACTCTGGCCTCCCTCCAGAAAGTTGTCCTTCTCTCCTCAGCCTTGCTATTGATCTTCCCCCCACTAACCAACTCTAGCCCTGACCTGGACAGGACTGTGTGTCCCGTGGGGTTCCCCTGTGACCCTGGAGGCCTGACACTGCCTGTTGACTGTTGGAAGCATCTGAAAAGCAGGAGTGGATCTGAGATCCTGGTTCCTGGACTTCCAGGCCCAGGTCAGTCTCCCACCTCTCCTGATGCATAGCCCTCTGACCTTTTGTTTTCTCATCTGTGGAATGGGTATTCTGATGACTACACAGTTGATTCAAAAGAACAAATGTCAAACCCCAGCACCATGTCAGGCTCATAGCAAACTCTCTGGAAGATAGCACTCTGGATGTCTCGAGTTTGTTCTGTTAGGAGTACTGGGGAGGAATAAATCCTGAGGGTATTTTCCAGTTGCATCTAAAGTCAGAGACAAAAGTAGGAACAGATCCAGGTTCTGAGGAATTAAGTTCGCATGGAAGAGTGTGTCACACAGCACCTTATTATTATTACTGTTACTAATAGTGCATAACAGTAGCAATTACGAATTTGAACAGCTACAACCACAGCTAACATTTGCGGAGTGTCTACACTGTGTCAGTTGCTGAACAATGTGTGTTACCCTGATCTACTATTTCCTGTCATCCTTGCAACAATCCCATTTTATAAATGAGCAAATGGGGGATTCCCTGGTGGTCCAGTGGTTAGGACTCACTGCTTTTCCTGCCAGAGCCCAGGGAACAAAGATCCTGCTAGCCATGTGGTGTGGCCCCCACCCCCCCAAAAAAGAGTAAATGGACCTATCTCCCTGTGTGTTTACAATTGCTTGCATCATTTAGATAAAATCAAGAGCAAGTGTGATATGGTGAGAAAGTCCAGAACTGACAGTCAGAAATCCTGGAACTTAGGCTTAATTGTGCCACCAAAGCATCCCAGGGACGCAGGCAAGTCATTCTCTCAAATCTTCACCGAGCCCCGCTGTACTTCTTAATGGAGGTTTTTGCTACATCACCACGGTGCCTCTGCACACACGGCTTCTCTACCCAGGTGCTGGGGTTGCTCGGACCCCACTTGTCCGCCAGGCTCCAGGACCTGGGACGCCCACCCCTTGCCTCCTAACCACAGATTGGCGACGTTCCCTGTGAGCGCTCTGTGTGTGGGCGCCCTCCGTGCTGAGCCCAGCAGCGCCGAGAGGTGGGAGCGGCCGGGGCCTTGCTCACAGACGCAGCTTTCAGGAGGCCTGCGGTTGCCATTTGAAATTCCATTAGGCGGTAACTTGAGAGAGAGCTTGTCTGCATTTGGAAACAGATTTGAATAACATTTCTGGTTTGTCCCAAGCTTTTCCTGGGGATCTTGACAGGATCAGGGAACAGGCTGTGGATGGAGTCGGGGCGCCCTGGGGGTGGAGGGGAACTTGCCGGGACCTGCTTGCTTTTCTGCGCACTCAGGCCACCTGCCGCCCTGGGCACCTGTGCACTCACAGCCGGAGCCGTTTCCTGGAGCGGGCCACTGCCCAGGGGATGTGCACATGTGGTGTCTCCCCCAAGGTGGCACTTGTTTTAGAAGGCCACATGCTTTCTAATTAGACCACGAATGTGTGCTCCATCCTTTTGTTTTTGGGGATTTGGTCTCTCACTGGATCCCTCTCTCGAGTTTTCCTTCAGGAAAACTGTTCCTTTCTTCTTGTCTGTTCCTACCTTCTTGTCCACCTATCTACCTGGGGGCCTGCCCGCCGGTGTCCACCTGACTGCTCTCTTCCTCTGTCACTTCCGTCTCCTTTCCTGCCTTCTCCTTCAGCCTCATGTTTTTCTATTTATTTTATGTATATAACAACTCCTCCACAGCATAGCTCCATGAACTTTACAAATAGCAGCTCATGTCATCCTCACAAAAGCGCAGTGAGGAGAGTACTGCAATCACCTGAGGTTAAAGTGGCCTTTGTAGGTTTGGGGGAACTGCGGAGGCCTGGGGGTCGGGGGCAGGGGCAGGCTGAGATGAGAGAGTCACTGCCCATTCCTGCCAACTTTCTAGTCAATGTGTCTGCAGAAACCTCCAGCAAAGCAGAGGACCTGCCCCTCCTGCGATGTGGATTTTCCCAGCCAATGAAGGGCATCCTGCTCCCCGATCCCTGCCCTGAGCCGAACAAGCCCCCAGGAAGACTTACCCCTCAACATGCCACGTGGTGACTTCCCACGTCCTGAAAGCCTCTTGTAAACTTCTGGGCCAACAGGGCCACCTACTGGGACTCAGTAAGACACCTTACCTGGTTTAGTGAAGGAGTTTGTCATTAATATATCTTTTGAGGTGATGAATCCCCATTTAAAGATGAAAAATTAAGGTCTAGAGAGGTATAGCAGTTTGCTCAAGGTGATCCCACTGAAACGTGCTAGGGTGGATATTTCAGCCCAGGCCTTCCTGACTTAGTCCCACTTAGCCACACCCAAGGGCCTCTGTGACATGAGGTAACAGTAGGGAGATCAACAGCTATACCAAACAATCCCCAAGTCTCTGTGACTTGACACCATAAAAGTGTGCCCACAATTCCCTAAGCAGACTCACCTGGGTGTCTCCTGGTGACTGTCCTCCAAGCGGTGACTGAGAGGCCCACGTGTCTCTGCTATCATCTCGGGCTTCAGGGTCCTCAGCTAGATGCTACCCAGCAGATGAGGAAAGAACAGAGGATGGGGTAGGAGGTTTAACTGTCTGGGCCTGGGAGTAGAGTTCATCGTCTCCACCACCTTCCACTGGCCAGATTCAGACACTAGCTACAAAAGAAGCCGGGAAATGTAGTCTGGTTTTGTGTCCAGGAGGGAAAGAGGAACAGTTTAGTGAACAACCCAGCCTCTCCCATACAAAATCCAGTCTGTTTCCCATTTCAACAGCTATGACGTCCTGGCCACCGTCTGTTAAGCAGATCGTATTAATTTTTCACAGATTTCCTTCGCTCCCCATCCTTGTCAAGCTGTGTTCTGGACAGAGTGTACTTCCTCGTCCCAAAGACTTGCCTCATGACCTGCTATAACCAGTGGAATGAGGGAAGACATGAGATGTCTCACCTCCACCCGAGGGCTTCCAACGTTGTGTGGTTGTGTTGGCCTTTCGTCCCCCTGCCTTGCACCTTGAGAGGGGTAGGCCCGGGTGGCGACTGCTCCTTCAGCCTGAGCCCTGGAATGAGTATGTGAGCAGAGCCCACTGGAGAGCAGAGATGCCTCAGCCGACTTGCAGACCTGTGAGCAGGAGATGCGCGCTTGCTCCTGTTGGAGTTTTTGTTTCACAGCACGTGGCAGCGCTCGCTGGCCTGCATAGACTGCTGCCAGGCAGAGTGACGCACAGACGTGGCTCTCCCGTGCCCTGGGGTGCCATCGGATGATGCCACACGTGATGCTCTTGGCATTTGTGGAAAGTCATGGTCTCCTAGAGCCCAGGCCAACTCCCCTTGGTGTTCCTGCTCCTTGGGTGCTCAGGAGATACAGAGGCTGCTGTTCCCTCAGTTTGATTCTTGTTCACAGATTCACCCAGTATTCCTCCACTCACTGGAGAGTGGGGCTCATGGAGCAGGAGCCACATGACCTCCCCTTTCCTCTTGCTGCCACGCTCCTCCCCCACACGTGGTAGATGGTCAGACAGTGTTGGCTGCACTGCACTGATGTGAGAGTTCATCCCTGTAAGGGAGGCCCGCAGGGCACAGTGAGTACTGGCAGGAACCCCTGGCAGGGCCCAGACTGTGCTCAGGACTTTGAGGGTGGATCTGTCACTATCTGTGAGGATGAGGGGCTGGGCGGCCTCCCAGGGCTCTTGGCCAGGGGCCTGGGCTCTGCGAAAATGTGATCCCTCTCAGTGTCCTCAGGATCTCGGCATCCAGAGCCTGTGTCGGGGGGAATGGGGCAGCATCACACACGTCGGGCCACACCCGTCTTGGGGAAGCCACTGGCTGTATCAGCGGCTCCTGGTGGCCCCAGCAGTCCTTCTGTGTTTCTCAGAGTGGAGGCTGCCCTGCTGTCCAGGGAAATCAGTTTGCATCAGGATGCTTGGGGATGCTTCAAGTGTGGGTGTTTGTGGACCTGGTACAGAGACAGCTCTGGGCTCAGTGGTGCTCCTCCCATAGTGGACGGTAACCCTGAATCTTGGACAGGCCTGTACTGTGGAAGCCACCCAGACCCTGCAGGCCTTGCTAAACTAAAGGGTGAAGGGTATCTGGGTCATGTGGATCAAAGCTGGGTCGAAACACGAGGTCACAGGGCAACAATACATGTTAACCTGTGCTCCGAATCCTGCTAAAGTGAGCTCTAACAACGGAAGGGCTCTCCTCTTTTCTCTGTGCAAAGAAAGGGATAAGCGACGCACACTTAGCTGCAGTGGGAGATTCAGGGCTTATTAGTTGTCTATCATTTATCTGCCACCGCACACAAAGCACTCCAAAGTCCATGGCTTAAAGGAACTGTAAGCATTTATTATCCTCAGAGTTTCTGTGGGTCGGGAATTCAGCTTGGTCAGGCAGCCTTGACTCAGGCTCTGTCATGAAGTTGCTGTCACCTGGAGACGTCCGAGGAACTCTTGCTGTTGGGAGCTGGTAGGGGCCTCAGTATCCCCCCATGGTTCCAGCTCCACGTCTGCTTGACTGTTCTCCTGAAAGAGATCTGAGAGAGAGATCTAGGCAGAAGTCATCCTTTTTATGACTAGGCTTTGGAAATCATATAGCAGTACTTGTACAAACACTCTATTTGTGAGAAGTGAGTCATTAAGTACAGACCACATTTGGCGTTAGACTTCATTCTTTGAAGGGAGGAAGTCAAAGCATTAGGAGATATATTTTAGAACCACCATAATGATGGAAAAGGGAAAATAGCCTTTAGTGTCCTAAGCATATCCATTCCCAACCTATTAAACCTTCTCCTTTTCTGCCTCCAGTCCACAATGCAGAGACCCTGAGAGCCAGCGGGAGCTCCAGGTGGCAAAGGACAGCCCATCTATATGGCCCAACTAAGGCAGGAGAGTGACAGAGACCCCTACGTGGGTTGGATGATGCAGAAAGGCCATGAGTGTGGAAAGGCTACGCCTGGGCTGGGTGAGGGTGTGTGTGCTGGCGAGCTGGAAGGGGGATGGCAGAAAAAGCCCCTTTCTGGTTGAGCCCACCTGTGAGGAGCCTTGAGCAGTGGGGCCGCTACATGGTCAGCCAGGCCTTCAGGAAACTGAAGGTGCTATGGGCCAGGGCCTTCACTCTGCAGACTAGAGAAAGGGCCAGGGACGAAAGGGACACACCCCAGGCCACAGGATGTGTTACGGGGGTGCGGTTCCCCGTGCTTTCAGCCACCATGCTGCCTTTCCATTGAAGTGCCTGCCAGGAGCCACTCCTGGCGAAGATGAAGGAAAAGGAACAGTTGTCCTCAATGCAGCAAAGCGGGCTCCAGACTGAGTCAGGGGAGGGAAGCCACAGCAGGCCTGGATCAGTCAGGATGGCTTTCTTCTTCCAGTAAGAGTATGCACAATAAACATTCATGAAGCAGGAGAGGCAGAGAGGGTGCAATGGAAATCAATAGTCAATATCAATTGAATAAGACAAACTCATAAGCAGATTTTTTTAAACAAGAAAGAACCAGCCCCCCCAAGCAGTAAATACAAAAGAAATACTAGCTCTGAGAAGAAACCATGCCTATCTATTGGCCTAAAACACACAGGAACATCCTGTACAAGTGGTGGTGAGATGTGCTGGCGTCCGAGTCCAGCGCTGGTCGAGGAGCCAGCGCTCCTGTGAGTGCTCCCCTTCTCTGTGGCCGGGGGCTGGGTCTTACGCCCAGACCTCGCATGTCTCCCAGCCCAAGTGCTGCCAGACTTGAGCGCTCTGGGAAGGCAGCACATGACCCAGGCGGAAAGGACTGCAGAATTACCTAAATGTTGGCTCCTGCCTCATCCACACATTCTCAGAAAATCTGCTAAGGGCGGCAGGAGTGGCTGGGATTCATCTTCGGGATCACTGAGGGCAGTGGACAGAGGCTGCTCAAGCTAGTTTAAAAGGACGAGATTGCTGACGAGAACCCCGTGGGGTAGCCCAGGGCCCTGCCGACCCTCACGAGGGGGTCTCAGGGGAGCAGCCACTGCCTCCATCATTCCTCTCTTGCCTCTGCTTCTCTTTGACATTTCCCTTCCAGCAGTCTGGCCTTCTCTGCTGCACCTATCCAAGGCGGCACATGGCTGTGTTGACCCAGGTCATGCACAAGAAAGAGGCGGGCTGGGGAGTCCAGTCCCCCCTCCAAACGCCTGTGGGGGGATCCGGCCAGCACAGATGACGAGTTTGCCTCACGGGGCCTCGTGAGCTTGAGTGGACCAGTCCCTGTGGCTGGTGGGTGTACCTGTGCTACCTGACTTTCCCAGGTCCCCTCCCTGCACTGCCCCCAGACAATGGGGTGATGGGGGTGAACCGAGGCAGTTTCCTGCTTTGGGTTTTTCACGCCTTGAGCACTGTGTGGGCCCACTGAGGTTGCTGGAGGAGCTTCCGCCTGCTAGAGGGGATGGGAGACCCTCCCGCGACCCAGACAGCTGTTAACTCTGCAGGATGCCTGCTGAGAACAGGGCTTTATGCCTCTGTCTTTCCCTGGGTTTGCTCCTCCCTCAATTTAAGTCTATTTACAGGACCTATCTGCTGTGAAATGGGCTCAGGGAAGAGATGGGGTTGGCCTGTGAGATGACACAGAGCTGTCCAGGCCAGCAGACCCCGGGAGAGAGGACCCAGGCTGAGCTGAGTCCACGGCCCTGGCCCCCCTCCTTTGCTGGTTAGGCAGGCCCCTCTCCCCCTCACAGGGCTTTTGTAAAATCACATAATGCACTGTGCATGAAAGCTCTAATTTAGGGTAAAGGGTCACACAGCTGTAATTATTTTCCAGCCAAAACCTTAAAAGAAAAATTCCCAAAGATAGGCCTAGTAGTCACAGAAGTGCCTCTGCTGATCTTAGAGGAGGTTGGATCTGGGGGCTACCTCCGCTCCCCATCACTGAAGCGTGTGTGAGTTGATGAGGGGGGGAGGGGGTGCTGCGGGAGGGGCGTCAAGACGCCTTCTGCTCACAGGGCACGGCCAGAGGCAGCAGACCACCTCGAACGCCAGACTCAGAAAGCTGGATTTTATATCCAGTTGGCAGGGGTTATGTTGAAAACAGTATTTTAGGAGAGTGAATAACCCACAGAGAGAGAGTTTCAGCACATTTTCTTAAGACTCTGATTTAATTTTCAAGACACTGTGTGGAGGTTCTCAGGGTATGCAAATTGGGACCCTGGGGAGTCCTCCAGGCAATTACTGGTCTCCAGAGCCTGTGGAGCCCTGTGGGGTCCTTTCCTGTGGGATCACGACTCAGGAAGGCATCATGAGAATGCTTCTCTCAGCACAGTGGCAGTGGTCTGTGACCCCTTAAAGTAGCCATACCCCATCTGTGCACACTCCCCCCTCCAAGTAACCCCACCACACCCCATCCCCATCACCACTCTGCCTCACTTCCTCAGTTCAGGACTCTGGGCTTTGAGGTATGTTTTAGGTAGCTCAGTCGGTAAAGAATCTGCCTGCAGGACAGGAGACCCGGGTTCGATCCCTGGGTCGGGAAGATCCCCTGGAGAAGGAAATGGCAACCCACTCCAGTATCCTTTCCTGGAAAATCTCATGGACACAGGAGCCTGGTGGGCTGCAGTCCATGGGGTCACAAAGAGGTGGGCATGATTGAGCAACTCACACTTACTTACTTACTTAGGCCCTTCCAGTTTCTGTGTTCATCTAGACCCCTTCCCCAGTGCTGGGACCCCTGGATTAGATGACTAAGAAGCATCAGTCCCCTTTTGTTTTATAACAACTTCTTCCCAGATGCCAGCTGCGTGGCCCTTTGCCTGTACTAGATTGGTCTACTCCAGAACCCTCCCTCCGTGGAGAGGGGATTCAAACCCCCATAACTCCAGTCCAGAAGCAAGAAGTGCAATTTATTCAGCTCTTATTATGTGTTGGCACTGAATTTACTGCCTCATATGCATCATTTCATTGAATCCTCAGAATAACCTTATTCGGTAACGTTATTATCTCCGTGGGACACAGAAACGTGAGTTTGCTTTCCAGATTCTCAAAGCTCCTAAATGGCAGAGCCTAGATTAAAATGCAGATCTGTCAGCCTCAATATGCTGAGCTCTTAACCACTCTGCTAGATTAAGAGACTTGGGGTGGAACCTTGGGGATGTACTTGAAGGGAAGCTTTAATTTTATTGCAGAAGCTTTGCTCCATACTTAATCCCCCTGCTTCTCACAGGGGATGACACTGCGCACAGTGTCTGTTAACTACGAAGTATTTGCTACAAGGCTGGGAGGCCCTTGAGAGAAGGGGACCTCTTATTCACATTTCCGTCCTCAGAACTTAGTGTTAAGAACACCAAGAATGGGCACAAATCCAAGACAAACCAACTTTTTCTGGAGCCAGCAGTAGAAAGGAGAGGGTGTCTTGACAGCCATAGGTGCTTGTCTGGAGGCAGAGGACCTGGGCTGGGTGGCCATCCTGCAGCCATGCAGCACGGGCCTTCCTGAGGATGGAGTCAGCTCAGAGCGGGAAAGCACAGGTTCCCAAAGACATTGCCGCGCACCTGGGCCTGGCCGCCTGAAGCTGAGATGAGCATTTTTTATTTTCATAAGCCAATATGTTCCCATTTTGAGCCAGGTGACTTGAGTTTCTGACATTTGCAACCAAAATATCTTAATTCAGAGAAATTTAGTAAGGATTTTTTTTTCCATTTATTTTTATTAGTTGGAGGCTAATTACTTTACAATACTGCAGTGGTTTTTGCTATACATTGACATGAATCAGCAATGGATTTACATGTGTTCCCCATCCCGATCCCCTCTCCCGCCTCCCTCTCCATCCCATCCCTCTGGGTCTTCCCAGTGCACCAGCCCTGAGCACTTGTCTCATGCATCCAACCTGGGCTGGTGATCTGTTTCACCCTTGATAGCATACTTGTTTCAATGTTGTTCTCTCAAAAATCCCACCCTCGCCTTCTCCCACAGAGTCTAAAAGTCTGTTCTGTACATCTGTGTCTCTTTTTCTGTTTTGCCTATAGGGTTATCATTACCATCTTTTAAAATTCCATATATATGCGTTAGTATACTGTATTGGTCTTTATCTTTCTAGCTTACTTCACTCTGTATAATGGGCTCCAGTTTCATCCATCTCATTAGAACTGATTCAAATGAATTCTTTTTAATGGCTGAGTAATATTCCATGGTGTATATGTACCACAGCTTCCTTATCCATTTGTCTGCTGATGGGCATCTAGGTTGCTTCCATGTCCTGGCTATTATAAACAGTGCTGTGATGAACATTGGGGTGCATGTGTCTCTTTCAGATCTAGTTTCCTCGGTGTGTATGCCCAGGAGTGGGATTGCTGGGTCATATGGCAGTTCTATTTCCAGTTTTTTAAGAAGTCTCCACACTGTTCTCCATAGTGGCTGTACTAGTTTGCATTCCCACCAACAGTGTAAGAGGGTTCCCTTTTCTCCACACCCTCTCCAGCATTTATTGCTTGTAGACTTTTGGATAGCAGCCATCCTGACTGTCAAGTGCAGGGACCGGCAGGGAGACAGCATTCCTGGTGGGAGGAACGCAGATACAAAGGCCAGAGGCTGGAATAGTGCTCGGTGTGTTGGGTGGCTTTGGCGGGGGTGGGGGACATGAGGAAGGAGGATCTGGAACGGACTGTCTTCGGGGCTCAAGGTCACATCTCAGCTCTGTTTGGTGCTTGCTAAGTGCCTTGGTCATATGGTTCCCTCTCCCTTAGCCTCCATTTTCTCACCTGTAGCCTCGTGACATACGGGGAGGTCCCAGCTCGCCCCCATCACGCCTCGATTGTTTATTGAATATTGATGCTCACAGAACTTTAGTAAGGACTTTTTAGTTAAATGGATACTCAGCCAAACCCTGAATCCTGGAATGCCTTCCGTTCAGTTTCTGGGCCTGCTCTGAACTTCCCTGGTTCCCCTCTCTGGCTACAGAGCCAAGGCCATTTCTCCTGCAGAGCTAGCCCAGCCTGGCCAGAGAAGACAGCGTCAGGCTGGACTTGGAAGCAATCAGTGAAGTGCTAAAGGGCTCATTTGTCTCCACTCTGTCATCCACGCAGCAGCCCTGGGACCCTTGTTGCCATGAAAGATGGGTCTGGAATTGTCATTAAATTACACGCGTGTCCACTGCGCCTGGTTATTAAGTCTTTGGCAAATCAATTCTTTATGGCCTTTTAATCAAGAACAGATAAACAGGGAAAGGAGCTCATGGAAACTCTTCAAAGAAAACTCCATGCAGTGTTCATCCAGGAGGCGGAGGATGAATAGTTGAAAGACTTCGGAGGCTAGGAGCCCCAGATAGCAGGGACCATGGCTGGGCTCTCATGGGGTCAGAGAAGGAGCTACGTGAGGCCCGTGGGGAGGGGGCAGAAAACAAGTGTGTGAAGCGAGAGGAGTGAGAGAAATGGAGGTCTTCATTTCACAGCTGACCCAGCTCAGGGCAGACGCGACAGCGATGAACATGCATGCGGAGCCTGCACGCGAGGAGCCTCACTCCTGCGCCTCCTTGCCAGAGAGGAGCACCTCGGTGCAGATCATTAGAAGTCCACCAGGTTGAGTCTGCTCATGGTTCTCATTGGTCATGCTAGTCAGTGTTTGCCCTGACCTGCAGTGAAATGAAGAAAGCAGACTCAAGAGATTTTTCAGAGTTACTCAATTCAAAGGATTTCCTTTAATTCTGAGGTCACACATTTTCCACTCTTTTGACTTTACATTGCCTTTCTGTGGTGAAATGATGGTGCTTATGGAGGGTTGCTGGCAAAGTAAAAAGCTTTCAGCGGTATGTCTCCCCCCACTCTGAGGTCCTGGCGCTAGCACAGCTGCTGGTGGGCCCTGGCGATCTCCTGCCCAGCCGTCCTCCAGCCCCCAAAGGCAGGGGTTTGTGGGGAAACAGGCTTTCCTGGGACCTCTCAACTGACTGGGCCTTTTTGTCCTTGTGCAGGCTCACCACACCCAAGGGGATTCCGAAGTAGTGAATCAGGCAGACACTGTCTCACAAATGAGGGAAGGAACCCTGAGGAAGTAAATTGCAAGCCTAGAGCCCCCTGCTGCCTGAGGCGTGAGGCAGGGTGGGAGCCCAGGGATGGCACTGTGGTCAGGAGCAAGACCCCGGTGCTGAGCCACCTGCCTTGAGGCTCTGCCTCCCCCCAACTCGTGACCCTGGCTGAGGGTCTTCGTCCCCGGGCTGGTTGCATCCTCTGTCACATAGGGCACTGGTGACAGAGCTGGCGTCGTGTGCAGAACCCTTGGAGTCTCGGGCAGCCCAGTTCTGCATGGAGTCAACTCTGGCTGCCTTCCTAGGTACCCCCGTGCTGGCAGTGACCGGGGAAGAGTGAGGGTCACGGTTGCCCACCGCCTGGCACTGGGTGGCTGCTCCTGCAGGCCGAGTGCATGGTGGGTGTGGGCCCTGGAACTGCCCTGGCCAGCGGGTGCAGGCCGAGTGCATGGTGGGTGTGGGCCGTGTAACTACCCTGGCCAGTGGGTGTGGAGGCAGGGCATGTGTCACCTCTAGGGGAGCGTCACAAGTCCTGCAAGTCTGCACATCCTGCTCTGCCACTGTAACCGTGGGGCGGGTAGGGCCTCCCTCGGCCTGAGCCCCGAGTGTGATGAGGACCAGAGTCCTCCTGGCTGGCCCAGGTGGGACCCACAATAAAAGAGGAATAACCCTGAAGATGCTGGGGGATGTTTCTGCTTCCACTTGTTCCTGGTCACTCTGCTGGGGCAGGTAAAGTCAGGGGTGAAGATACTCCATGGGGACCTGGGCTGAGGTGAGACGCGCACACAGGGAAAATCAGGGCTGCTGAGATGGGCTCCTCACTCTCCTCAGTCCTGAGAAGCTCCCTTGCTTGAGAGGCTGTCAAGTCTCAAGGCGCTGCTGGGCCCGTGTGGAAGAGCTGAGGGTCTGGCACAAGCGTAGCCTTCTCAGTGGGGTTTGCATGTTGACGGTGCCTCCCTGGAGTATCCCCGCAGCCCCTCTGTGGTGGTTTGGGTGACACAGACTTGAGTAGCGCCCAGAGGGGTGACTTCCTGCTCATCCGGGTGTCAGGGGCCAACTGCCTCCCTAGAGTTTCGAGCCAGTGGAAGACAAGAAAGCGTACAAGTGGCTGTTAGTGCAAAGTGCTGCTATTAAGACAATTAAACTAGACAACGGCAATGAGACAGGGAATGAGGATGGCTGAGGAAGGCCTTTCTGAGGAGGTGGGACTTGCAGGGTGAGAAGCTGCCACTGGGAAATGCATGCTAGGGAGAGAGAGGGTTGGGGTAAACACTGGTCTCCAGATGGTTTTGCATCAATAATCAATACACTGTAACAGATGTGAGCTGAGCACCCACTATGTGCTAGGCCTTGTACTGGGTGCTAGGGAGACAGTGTTCATTGCTGTGAAAAGAGGACAAAGACTTCACGCCACATGTCATGATCCTGGCTGACCTGTCAAATGCCGTATGTGCCTAGTCTGGTCCCTCCGTGGGGCAGCCCTGTACAGTGGCATCACCTGCGTCACCCGGGAGATGCTTCAGTAGCAGCACATCCCCAGAGAGTGGTGACTCTGAACAGGCCACAGGGCTCTGGAGCTTCCAGCCTTCCCACTCGGCCTTCCTGCCTTGCCCACCGGTGTAGGCCCAGGGCTGTGAGTGCTGGAAAGAGCGATGCTTTGTGAGCAGTGGTTCCAGCACCTGCGCGGAGTGGAGGCGGGGGAAGCGGGCTGGGGAAGCCCCGGAAGGCGTTTCTGCAGGAAGCGGAGCAGGCGTGTCCCCGAGCCCTGTGCCTGTGTGCGGAGTGTAGGTGCTCCTGAGAGTCAGGACTTTCCTCCCTGGGGAGCTGCAGCTGGGCGGGCAGGGCAAGTGAAAGCACAAAAGGGGCTGAGTTCTGAAGCCCCAGAGGCTACCTGACTGCCTGGCTGATCCTCTCAGTGTCTGGAACCCAGTGTCCACGCAGCCTGCTGCAACTCTCTTTCTGACAGCTGTCCCCACAGACACTGGATGAGTCAGAATGACACATAGGTCACTCGGGCGAGAATCTCCTTAATTCTCCACCATAAACATCACTAGCCATGTTGAGAGATATGTGGAAATGTGCAAATAAACACACGGGGGTTTCTCCTGTCTAGAGAGCATCCCCCAGCCCTGCTGACCTGGGCCGAGGGTCTGGGTGGGTGGTCCGAGGCTGCCTCTTCCGATCTGTGGGTCTCAGCATGGGGGGTGGGTGTGGAGATGGAGGCCTGGGAGACGCTGTCCTCCTCAGGCACCGCCTTCAGAGGGGCAGAGCCTGCGGTGGCCAGGAAGCACGCCGTGCTGAGAAGGAGGGGGCAGCTGAGAGGACAGGGGTGGGCAGAGGACGACGGGCCCCCGGACCACAGACAACAGAGTCCAGCAGACTTGGGAGTTGTGGCAAGTCCAGGCCCAAATCCAGGCCAGAGTGGAAAGGCCAACGGTTAGACCATCCCACCTGGGAACTGGCCCCTGTGCTGTGGGTGGGCGCAGGAGCCCCACCAGCCTTTAGGTGGAGTCTCCTTTATTTTTTCCCTCCGAACACCATGGCCTTCTGGGACCCTGAATTCCCTCGTGGGGAAATGGCATGATTATTTGGGTCTCTTTCTTGCTTTCCACTGTGGACAAAGCTTAATAAATGAGCCCTCAGAGGCTGAGCTTCTGGGAAGTTGGTGAGGGTCAGGGCGCGGTGAGAAGCTTATGGAAATGGGATGGGGGCCCTGCAAAGACCATGATGACAGCATACATCTTAGCCTGGACACTCTATGGGTAATGCGAGCTGTATCACCACACTGGAACCTCAGATGGCGCTGCTGACATCCCAGTTTGCAGTCGGGGAGCAAACAGAGCAGAAGGTGTCTTTGGGAGGATTAAATCCACCTGCCTAGAAAGACACAAGCCCTCTCCTCTCTCCATCTCATTTCCCCTCTCCACAATGGGCCTTTCACAAACTCTCACCAAGGAGTTTGGGTCTGGGTGAACGGCTTTTTGTGTAATTGTCTGGTGCCACTCTAGAGAAAATAATTGGGACTGTTTGTAGGACAGCTTGGCCCGATCGACGTCACTATGGCACTTTTAAGGCTGGAATGTGTTGGTGTTCATTTCTGCAGTGTTTGGTCTGTGGTTGGAGCTGAGCGAACAACATGAAATGGGATAGAGCTGCATCCAAACACACCAAGGGAACCAAAAACAGCTCAGCTTGCAAACGTGTGGAGGAGCCGGCCTCCAAGCTTCCCAGACTCTTTGAGATTGATTGTATTTCCAAGAACGTCTGTTTTGGTGTTTTATCCATTTTGCATTTAACTTTTGTATGATGGCTGTGGTTGGCAAATAAAGGATATCTGTGGTGCTGCAAGTCTGTGGAAATTGCACTCAGGGGGCAAGCTGATGTGCAGTCAGACTTTCTTAAAAGAGACGTCAGCCTGTTCCCCACTGAATCCTGTCAGGGGGGCCTGATGCAGCCTGGCGGGGTGATGAGCTCAGGCCAGCCAGTGTCCACGCTCATGGAGCAGTCGTCCGCACCTGGCATTTCCCAGGAGGATTTCAGTGGGATGTGAAGGAACTTAAATATTCTTGACAGTTCAGTATTTTTTTTTAAACTTATTAGGAGAAATATATATAATTCAGGAATTAGGCCTCTAATTTTATGCAAACTACTTAAGATGAAGCTAAAGCATTTGAGTTTTTTATTTGTTTGTTTTTAAAGCCCATTTCAAGGAAAAGTCTAAAGCAAGAGCCTGGATCCTATGACCCTCTGAGCAAACCCAGCCCCTGCCTGTCTTTACATGAGCTTGGTTGGGACACACCTATGTGCTCATTAGTTTACATATTGTCCATAGCTGCTTTGGCGCTACAATGGCAGCATTGAGTAGTTGTGACAGCAGCCGTACGACCTGCAAAGACTAAAACAATTGCTATCTGACCCTTCCAGGAGAAATAATTTTCAACAATCACTGAGGCTTTTGGGTCCCAGAGTAGGGGAGAGCCAGGCCGTATGATCAGGGATCAGCGAGAGCCAAGCCTGCAGCTCAGCTCTGCCCAGAGGCCTCTGGAGACTCAGCCTCTTGCCTCTGATCCCAGGGCCCTGGCGGGGCCGCCCACTGCCCCACCCTGTGGAGGCTGTCCACCTGCTTAGGGCTCAGAGGCTCCCTTAGGCCCCCTATTAGAGGAGCCGGGAATAGGGCCAGTTGCTCAACCTGAGGAGGGGTGGATTTATCAGGTGGTTCAAGACATTCGAGGCAGAGTTAGGTCCTTGCAGAGGGAAGAGTAGCAAAGCGAGAGACTGCAGGCTTAGGGCAAGTGGACACCGTGCCCACGGCTGGAGTGCAGGCTCACGTCCAAGGAGAGGCCGCCTCAGGATGCACTCCGAGCTGTTCACATTCCCACCTGTGCTGTACGGGGGGCACTGAAAATCTGAACAATTAGGTGATTACACAGAACAACAGCAAAACAGCTTTGCAGATGTTCAGAGAGACCACTTCTTGGAAAGTTTCAAATCTCCAGGTAAAGAGCCTAGGTGGGCCACGTGTGAGACTGCGGGGAGAGGAGGCTCTGTAATTAAGGCGAGCTGGAGACCCTGTAGCCCCATACATGAATAGTAATTAGACTCGGGGCAAGGGGCTGTTTGAAAGAATGACATAATAAAGCTCCCAGCCTGGTCGGTATAATTTCCCCTGGCACCTAGCTTGCATGAATAACACACTCAGTCAAACAGAAGAGTAATCAGATTTGAAATATTCCTTTAATAATACGTTTGCCAGATCAAATATTAAAAATAGAAGATGGAGAAAAGGAGCAGCCGTCTCCCTAGTGGCATCAGTTCCATAAATACTGCTTCATTAAGCTGTCTGTGTTGGTTCAAAGGGATGGCTTTCAAAATGTGACCGAGGTTCCAGACTGCTTGTTGTGATGAGGTGGAAGACTCTGGGCTGCCAACGTCGCCCTGCCTCCACGCGCTGTGCCTGCTGCCCCAGCAAGGGGACATCAGCTAACAGTCGGAACTGGCCCGACAGCTGCCCACGGGACAAGTGTTTATTTATTTGGAGTCAAGCACCCTCCATCGGGCACCAGTGGCTTCCATCCCAGGTGAGCAGCAGGAAATTAATAATGACGGCATTTGATTTTCCCAAAACCTTTCCTCGGCAAAGTTTACATCCATCCTATTGGCATCTCTCTGAGGTTAAAGGTAGGGTGGGGAAGGTTAAGGCTCTCTTGCCAACTCGGTTCACAGTCTGTGAGGAGGTGGCTCAGTGTGGGCCCAGCACCTACAGGCAGAGTGGTGTACAAAGGACTGATGAATTCTTAACTCTGTGCTGAGGGTTGGCAAAGCATTTGGAGGGTTGTATCTGCTCAGTTTAGGACCACAGATATTTACTGTTGGGTCCAAGTTTCTGTGCTAAAGAGCAGGAAGAATTACTGCTTAAAGCTCATTTATCAGATGTAATGTTTGAATGTTACACTTGCATTGCCTTGACCAAAGCTTTATACGACTATTAACAACTGCAACTGTGCTAAATTCCCACAAGTATATTTGGACTTAATGTCAGGGAGCCAGGATCAGTGAACTCTTAAAGATGCAGAGGCAGAATCTAGCTCTAGTTGATGAGTGATGAGGGTCCATTGTCACACGTACTAAGAACCCAGTTCCTAAGTTTACGAAATCTTTCCTCTCAACTTCATGTCTGTCCTTTGCCAAAACCTTGACTTTGAAAAAGGGAGCTCAAAAGAATTAAAAGGTTCAGTTCTGTTCAGTCACTCAGTCGTGTCCGACTCTTTGCGACCCCATGATTCGCAACACGCCAGGCCTCCCTGTCCATCACCAACTCCCGGAGTCCATCCAAACCCATGTCCATCAAGTCGGTGATGCCATCCAGCCATCTCATCCTCTGTCGTCCCCTTCTCCTCCTGCCCCCAATCCTTCCCAGCATCAGGGTCTTTTCCAATGAGTCAACTCTTTGCATGAGGTGGCCAAAGTATTGGAGTTTCAGCTTCAACATCAGTCCTTCCAATGAACACCTAGGACTGATCTCCTTTAGGATGGACTGGTTGGATCTCCTTGCAGTCCAAGGGACTCTCAAGAGTCTCCTCCAACACCACAGTTTAAAAGCATCAATTCTTCGGTGCTCAGCTTTCTTCACTGTCCAACTCTCACATCCATACGTGACCACTGGAAAAACCATAGCCTTGAGTAGACAGACCTTTGTTGGCAAAGTAATGTCTCTGCTTTTAGTTTTGTCAAATCATTATTTTATTTGCTCTCCAAGGGTCAAAAAGATAGTTTGACTCAGTGTTAAGTATTTTTAAAAAAATTATTGATTTTTATAAGTATCTATTAAGTGCCTACTATGTGTTAGCTACCATGTTAAGTGTTTTGTGACTTAGTGAATTCTAAAGTGAATCAAACCTTAACCAAATTCACCCTGGTGGATGGGTAGGGAATCATCGCCATCAATACCTCCCATACTTTGCTTCTTCTTTCTGTCTGCAATGCTTCTCATCTGCTCATGTTTACATGAGACTCTGAAATATTTTTCATATTCATTCTCTGCCTTCCCAGCCACCTTCCCTTCCCATTCCAGGATCCTAGGATTTTGAGAGGCCAGACAGGAATAGATACAAGCCAATCAATGCTGTTAGATGATAAGACGCACTCCCACATCTATACACACTTCCCTGTCAGGATCACAGGGATTGATGCTGCACCATTATGTTGTCATCCGTTTGCCTGTGGAGGCTCTTGAGGGATGCCGAGCTCCTCCCGTGGATGGACATGGTGGGCTTCTCACCAGGGCTGTTCTCCCCGCATTGCCCTTCCTCGTCTAGAAGGGCTTCCCTGAGTGTCCCAGCCTATCCATCCTCCCACAGCGGGAGCAGACGCTGTCCTCACCCTTACTCTGTCCCCATTGACATGCAGCATCTACATGCATGCATGCCACGGTTCGTCTGCAAGCGCTGAGACCCTGTCGGGGGCCTCTCTCTGGCTGCAGTGTTCTGATGCGGCCTGTGTGCAGGACGGGCTGGAGGTGTTTGGGCCTCAGCTCCTTCAGGAGCCAACTTCAGCCGGTGTCCAGTTTCTTTGCCCATGAGGGCTGTTCAGCACAGTCTCCCGGAGGCCCCCCAGGACAGTGCCCACGGCAGCCACCTGCCCATCCCTGCACCCTTCCCTGACCTCCTTCTCTCCCCGTCACTCCAGCTCCACCCAGGTCCCTGGGACTGCCGCCTACGGAAGGTCTTGCTCAGGAATCTGTTTCAGGCTCCAGTTCCAGGATCCCAGCCTAAGCCTCTTGTCCCAAGAACTCACGGCACACAGATTCTGCCAAGGATCCTCATTCAGCTGCGGCACTCTGTGCTGGGAATGCACAGTGTGGTGACTGCCCATGTGCAGGGGCCAGGGCATTCGTCTGGGCTCGTTTCTGATGAGTCTAGTCCTGCCGGCCTCTCCCTCTGCCCTCTCCTGGCACGCAGCGTTCGTCCCCGGGCAGGGGCTCTCTGTTCTGCTCTGGGCCGGGGTTAGTTACGTGTGACTCACACCGGCCCCTGTACCTGTCCCCTGGGCCTGTGACCCGTCTGCCGTTTAGGCCTGGAGATCATCCAGTTAAGAAGGCTGGTGGGTCCTGTCCGATAACAATCCTGAATCCAGGGGGCCAAGTATTCAGTGCAGGGAAGGGCAGGGCCTAGGATGAGCCTGAGGGTAAGCCCACCTGGGTTTCCATTGCAAAAAAGGAAAAACTGCCTGTTAAGTCTAGAGCATCTCTAGGCTGCTTGCTTAATAGAATGAAGCCACATTTCATACCTCTGGAGGGCAGAGGTTGTCTTTCTCATCACAGCCCAGTGGCCCCAGAGGCAGCCCAGCCCCTGCACAGAGACAGTCTGCCTTGGGCAGAGGGAAGGTGTTGGCAGGGAGGGAGCTGGGTTATGGGGAGAAAGCCTGGGACTGACTCAGCACCACTTGTACCGAACCTATTTCTGGGCCAAACTGACTCGGGCAGATCCTGCACCTGAGCCTGTGGCAGCCCATGGGCTGTCTCCGGGACACACGGATGACTATCCAGCCTCTCTCATCACCTTACCAGAAAGGAGGAATCCTATCTGTCCCAAGCACTGACAAGCTAGTGTGGTATAAAAAAATCACCACATGCCAGATGTAATGTTTGTATTGGTAACTTGGATTTTTTTTTTTGAGAATGGATTAAAAAAAGAGGTTCCTCCCAATTTCACCCTCCCCGCGAACAGCTCAAACAGCTCACCAGATCATCTCCCTCCATTTTCTCTCCCCACCCTCACCAGTGCTCCCAGTCCCTGTCAGACTTCCCAAGGATGAGTTTATGGTCAGAACAAATGATTTTTCCGTAGACTGAGGTTTCCTAAACATCAATCACTATGTTCCACCTTCAGGATTTGTCTTGTTGCTGTGTGCATCATGAGAAACGCTGGGCTGGAGGAAGCACAACCTGGAATCAAGGTTGCCAGGAGAAATATCAGTAACCTCAGATATGCAGATGACACCACCCTTATGGCAGAAAGGGAAGAGGATCTAAAAAGCCTCTCGATGAAAGTGAAGGAGAGTGAAAAAGTTGGCTTAAAGCTCAACATTCAGAAAACTAAGATCATGGCTTCTGGTCCCATGACTTCATGGGAAATAGATGGGGAAACAGTGGAAACAGTGACAGACTTTATCTTTTTGAGCTCCAAAATCACTGCAGATGGTGATTGCAGCCATGAAATTAAAAGACGCTTGCTCCTTGGAAGGAAAGTTATGACCAACCTGGATAGCATATTAAAAAGCAGAGACATTACCTTGCCAACAAAGGTCTGTCTACTCAAGGCTATGGTTTTTCCAGTGGTCACGTATGGATGTGAGAGTTGGACAGTGAAGAAAGCTGAGCACAGAAGAATTGATGCTTTTGAACTGTGGTGTTGGAGGAGACTCTTGAGAGTCCCTTGGACTGCAAGGAGATCCAACCAGTCCATCCTAAAGGAGATCAGTCCTGGGTGTTCATTGGAAGGACTGATGTTGAAGCTGAAACTCCAATACTCTGGCCACCTCATGCAAAGAGTTGACTCATTGGAAAAGACCCTGATGCTGGGAAGGATTGGGGGCAGGAGGAGAAGGGGATGAGAGAGAATGAGTTGACTGGATGGCATCACCAACTTGACGGATGTGGGTTTGGATGGACTCCGGGAGTTGGTGATGG
The DNA here is from genome assembly GCF_963930625.1 of Muntiacus reevesi. NCBI lineage: Eukaryota > Metazoa > Chordata > Mammalia > Artiodactyla > Cervidae > Muntiacus > Muntiacus reevesi. The sequence continues at coordinate 214,884,027 of NC_089250.1, read as the reverse complement.
ACAGGGAGGCCTGGCGAGCTGCGAATCATGGGGTTGCAAAGAGTCGGACACAACTGAGTGACTGAACTGAACTGTGTACTACTGGCACAATTACCTATTTCATATTTTTCTTTAAGTAGACAGACTATTCTCGCTCTCTTCCACCAAGTTCTCTATCCCCACCTCTCCCCAAGTGCTTGAGAGCTGCTAATACATGTTAGAGTCTAACCAAGACTTTCCTCTTGATGTCGATACAGGACTGAGCAACTTTCTCCTTCTCCCTCTGATGGTCCATGAATTTAAAGTTCTTTCATTGCCTAAAATCATCTGCATTCAAACCTTAATTTATCTGAGGCAACCGTAGGGATTTTCACCCCAACCCCCAGCACCCCTGCCCTCTTAGGAAACTTGGCTGTCACCAGAGTGGTCAGGACCAGGAATGGGAGTTCAGATGAACTCAGCTTGATTTGGAAGATGGGCTTGGGGGTCACAACTGAAGCTAGGATGCTTCTCCTCTTCTGATCTCCTTGCAATCTCATCTGAATTGGGAGGGGCCCCTGACTTTGTAGAAACCTGACCGTTTGAGCTCAGGAGGGTGGAGTGTGGAACAGTGCTCAGATTCCTCCAGGAATCTGAGTGGAGGGTAACTATGGGGGATGGAGCCCTGCAGCCACCCAGAGCAGAAGGACCAGAAGAAGAGGGTGGGGAGGGGCTGCCACATCTGAGAAGGTCTCCTGACCCTTGCCAGAGTTGCTGGGCAGGTGACAAGCTTTAGGCCAGTTTCCCGGGACCTGGGACCCTGCTCTGGTTGCCGGCAGAGGAGGGGGTTCAGCACTCCAGGGTGCTTTGCAGGTGGTCTGGATAGAGCGCACTACATTACTATGGCCAGCTCCCTCATCTCCGGGATTTCTCAGGGTCTCCACTCACTCCAGGGTTGCTCAGTCAGTTTGCCCAACCCAGTGTCGGGGCCCGTTTCCCGGCTGTAGAGTCTGCAGGCTGGGGGACGTGAACTCCCAGAGGCCACTGCTGCCCTTGGGTCTGCTGGAAGGGAAAATCGCTCCCTAGGCTCTCTCTGTATGGAGGGGGCAGGTCCAGGGCAAGGCCCCGCTGCTTGTGCCCCAGGGCAGGGGGCATCCACCAAAAGGCACTGATGGCCCCAATGGAGGGCCCCCCTCTCGCCCAAAGCCCCTGGAGTCAGAGAGGGAACTGCCCACCTGCCAGCTCTCTAAGGAATGGGCTCCTTCTCCTTTTCCGGACCCCCACAAGGCCATCATGTTTGCAATCCACTGGTCATGTCCCCCAGTCATTGCTGGGATGTGATCTACACGGAAGGACTATGTAGTGTCTAATTCTATAGTATGCGTGGAGAATTCGTCACACAAAACTGTCCCCTGGATTACTAAAAGCACCCTGTATAATAAATCATCATTTTGTATTAAATGAAGAGGCAGCCCCTTTCTCAGGATGGCTGTCCCCTCGTAATCATGATAAATGGAAAATCCCAGACAGGTGATTTTTAATAGGCACACAAATGCACTCAGATTAATTAGATTACATTAAAAAAAAAACTTTCCTCTTTTGGGCCATAAATCTAAATGGGGGCCTCTAAAAGATAATAGCCCTCTACACACTAAAATGCATTATGAGCTAATAAAAGGTTATCGGTGCACATATGCAGCTCGGCGTTAGGCTGGAGGCAGCAGAATGGCATACGAATGCGACTGGAGCTGTTTTAAAGTGTGCATTTGCCAACACGGCTAATGGCAGTCCGATGAAAGCGTGCGCGTGGGTGGATGGAAGGGAAACGGTGCGCATGTCTACTTCTGAGAAGCCCTCTTAAACGGCCGCATCTCCCTCTCCAGCCCGGGCGAAAGTAGGGAGGCTGCATTAGACGCAGCCCAGGCATGCCGCAGCCGCCCCGGCTCCGAAAGAGAGCCAAAGGGCGCCGATTGACAGCCGCCGAGGAGCGGCTGTGTGGAGAACTGGCGTCTCCAGACAAACCTTCACAAGCCAGGGGCCCTGTGGCCCCACCGGGAAGGTCCCTCCTTCCTTTTCTACATCTGACCTGAGTGTCCTGCGCTTACTGTGGTGAGAAAAGAAAGGTTTCACCTTGAGGAAAACATCCATTGGCCTTTGTCAAAAGTTTAACATTTAGAAATAGCTAAGAGGCAGACATTAGTGGAGGAAAGAGAAGAGTAATTAAGAGATCAACTTGTCTTGATTACAATCCCGAACAGTCAACAAAATAGAACCCTGCGCCGATTTGATAGCGCCCAGCTGACCTGCAATCGTCCGTTGAAACTGGCATTGCTACCCACATGGAAGCTAAGCTGGGAGGGGCGTTTGCCAGAAGCAGGAAGTAAAATAAAGGACACTCAGCTACATTTGAATTTTAGGCAAATGGCAGATATCTAAATAGCAGTGTAAATGTGTGTACTTACATTACGTATAGGACAGTGTATACATATGTCTTTGGAGAAAGAAATGGCAAACCACTCCAGTGTTCTTGCCTGGAGAATCCCAGGGACAGGGGAGCCTGGTGTGCTGCCGTCTATAGGGTCGCACAGAGTCGGACATGACTGAAGCGACTTAGCAGCAGCATACATATGTCTTATAAGTAAAACTTATCTGTTTATCTGAAATTTCTGTTTTACCTGATAATTCCAGCCCATTGTCAAAGCCACACGGCTATTAATTAGCAATGTCAGGGCTTAAATCCACTTTGATATGGTTGTTTTGGTGATTTTTGTCCTAAATTTCCTGGCTGATTTGTCACCAAACTACACCCCAGGGTGACTCTCTCCCTCTCCACTGAGGCTGTGATATCAAAAGCGCCAACTTGACACCCCTTGTGGGTTGAGCACATGGTGGGGATATAGACGAGGTCTTAGACCTCAGCATGGTGACCAGCTGCCAAACCAAACGTGGTCCTGCCATCTGGGGGTGGGTGTTGGTAAGGCCAAGTGGCCCTCATTTACCCAACTAACACAGTGTGTCCTGCAGCTGAAAATGAGGCTTTGATGTGGGCTCCAGGCACGCAGGGCATCGGTGGCCCCTGCGGTCCTCAGTGTTGGGGTAACTGAAGCCTGGGGCCCCTGCTTCTGGCCGCCCTACTCTGAGTCACCCACTCACTAGCCTGTGTGTTCTGTCCAAGCGCAGACCTTTTCTTTCTGTTATCTTCCTTTCAGATGTCTCCAAACACCAGGAAATAAACTGTGTGCATCATTTCAGAGCATAAACAATATTTGTTTCTCCTTGTCCAAGCTGTCCAACCTCTTTCAGTTTTTTTTAACTTGGAAGAAGTTTATTTTATGTGTTTTATAAATAAACATTTTTTAAAAATTATTTTTTTAATTGAAAGATAATTTCTTTACAGAATTTTGCTGTTTTCTGTCAAACCTCAAGATGAATCAGACATTGGTATACATATGTCTCCTCCCTCTTGATCCTCCCTCCCTCTTTCAGTTTCGATAGCATCTGTGAAGGATAATGTTCATAGCAGAGGAATCTCTAGAGTTTCTTTCACATTTTCTACAGTCTGCAGCTCCTTGCAGCTTAGGGAATTATACCCCATTGTTCACATTCTCAACCCGTTAAGCAGGAGTCCTCTAAAAGCTGGACTCCTGTAAGTGGTTGTGTATATTTAAAGGCTGTAATTAAAGTGCTGTCAGTCAGAATTCCCATTAAAGTTCTAGCTTTGAAGTTTGTGACTTGGACTATTTAGCTCATAACATCTTTTGAAATCTGACATTTAGAAGCATGGCTCAGAAAGATTTGTACTTTTTTTTTTTTTTAAATAAATTCTTCATTTTAAAGCTGGAAATAGAAGGGGATTCCAAAGTTAGTCCCCACACAGACTGGAAAGGGTGATTTAGGCAGAAAAAAAGCTGTAGCGTATTCCATGATCAGACATTTCTCACACACTTACTGGGTCCCAAGCCCTCAGGACAGAGACTCTAGTGAAGACGGAACAGATCTTGGCAGAAGGAACTCACTGACAGGCAGAAGAGAATGGCCCACAGTGGGAAGAACAGATACAGGTCATGGAGTGGGCGGAATGGTGGAGGGACGGGGTGCTCAGAGGCCCAAGAGGGGAAGGGTGTGAGGGGTGTGCGCGAGAGGTACGGAAGGCAGTGGGGCCAGGTCTTGAGGGAGCTTGTGTGCTGGGATGAAGGAGTTGCACTCCATCCTAAAGCCAAAGAGAAGGGCAGTTTCTGCCCTGGGTAAGACTGAGGCGTGACGCACATGCTCAGAGCCTTGTTGTAGAAAAATTGCCTCAGTGTCTCCACCTGGAACTGCCTGGCTGGCCCCATTCATGCCTCTTCAGCAGAGGGCAGCGGGATTGAACTGGAGGCAAGGACAGCAGCCAGGAAGCTGTTACAACAGTCCTGGGCAGAGGTGAGAAACGGCGACTCGGAGCTGAGCCCAGCCTCCGCCTTCCTCCCCCATCCCCTAGGTCCATATCCAATGTCTCCTGCATACTAACCTTCAATTTGTGAAATTTCAAAGGTGTGAACATGCGTTTGCATGCCCAGTCATGTGCTAGTTCACGTGGCCATTGTGTGTTGTCGCGTGTGTGCATCCTCTACACGCAGAGCTTTTGTGTACGTTACTGTGCAGTACTGCGTAGAGTACAGTGCTACAGCGTCTTTATTTCAAGCCCAGGATGTCCAGAAGCAAGCTTAAAAGCAGCGGTGCTGTAGCGGGCACTGCTAAAAAGTACCAAGCAATAATGATAGAAACTAAAGTGAAAACAATTGAGAGAGTGGAGCGAGACGAAAAGATTGCAGACGTCGTCGTTGTAAGAACAGCACTGAGCTCCTTGCTGGGCAACACGAGGAGCTGACTAATGAAGAGCTGATGGGATTGGAAGCCCAGAGAAAGGATGAAGAGAGACATGAGGAAGGGGAAGAAGTAACTACAGAACCCAAGAGATTCACAGCTCAGGGAACGGCAAGGGGATTTTCTTTATTTGGGGAGGTGCAGGCCCTGAATGGTACATGAAGGTTGCAGCAGCTGTTCGGAAGGCGGTTCAGTGCTACTGTGTCATCCATGACGAGAAAAAAAGAGCTCCTACCCAGACATCACTGGATCACTTTTTTCAAGAGGGTAGATAAAATTGAATCCATCAAGGAGCCAGAACCTGTGCCATTGGCGTCAGACGTGAGTGAAATTTCAGCTTGCCCTCCATCTGTTGGTGATGATCCTTCAGCTCTGCTCTCTCCAGCCCCTCTGCCTCCTCTGGGTAGCGTGACTCTTCTAGTCTGTTCACTGGCCGCCAGCCTCTGTACGCCAGCTGTTGTACTGTACCACTGTACTTTTCAAGGTCCTGCACTTTAAGCTTAAAAGTGCTTATTATTTGTTTGTTTTTATGTATTGTGTGAAAAGTATTATAATCCTATTATGCTACAATACTATATAATCTATTTTGTTAGTTGGCTACCTAGGCTAACTTTGTTGGACTTACGAACAAATTGGACTTAAGAATGTAAGCTCGGAACAGAACTTGTTAGTATGTTGGGGACTTACTATTTTTATTCAGTATCTAATTAGTGTTCATTATGTGCCAAGCACTGTGAAAGCTGCTAGGGAAATAATAGTGAACAAAATAGGTAAAATCTCTACTTTTGTCAGACAAAGTCTAGAGGGGGAAACCGTAGGAAATAAGATAAATAAGCACAATATTTATATGTCAGATGAGGATGAGACTTTTTATTATATTTTTGAGAGACAATTCACATACCATAAAACTTACCATTTAAAAATGTTCCACTCGTTGTTTTTCAGCTTTACTGAGATTAATTGACAGAATTGCATAGTATATACATTATATATATATATATATTTTACAATTTTGTCAAATATATATGGTATACAATTCAATATTGTGCAAGAATACTGGAGTGGATTGCCATTTCCTACTCCAGGGGATCTTTCCAATCCAGGGATCAAAACTGCTTCCCCTACATCTCCTGCATTGGCAGGTGGTTCTTTACCTCTGCGCCACCTGGGAAGCCCATACGATGTGATGGTTTCATATAAATACACGTTGTGAAATGATCACCACAGTCAAGCTAATTAGTGTGCATTACCTTGTACGGTATGGTAGCTACCTTTTGCCCTCTTTTCACCTCCTCACACCCTCCCCTGGCAACTACCAGTTTCGTCTCTGCACTTCTGTCGTTGTTCTTGTTGTTCAGTTGCTCAGTCGTCTCTGACTCCTTGTGACCCCACGGACTGCAGCACACCAGGCTTTCCTGTCCTTCACCATCTCCTGGAGCTTGCTCAAACTCTTGTCCACTGAGTCAGTGAGACCATCCAGCCCTCTTGTCCTCTGTCATCCCCTTCTCCTGCCTTCAGTCTTTTTTCAGCATCAGGGCCTTTTCTAATGAGTTGGCTTTTTGCATCATGTGGCCAAAGTATTCAACCTTCAATTTTAGCATAAATTCTTCCAATGAATATTCTAGACTGATTTCCTTTAGGATTGACTGGTTTGATCTCATAGCCCAAGGGACTCTCAAGAGTCTTCTCCAGCACCACAGTTCAAAAGCATCAATTTTCAGTGCTCAGCCTTCTTTATGATCCAACTCTCACATCCATACATGACTACTGGATAGACCATAGCTTTGACTATATGGATCTTTGTGGGCAAAGTAATGTCTCTGCTTTTTAATACGCTGTCTAGGTTTCTCATAGCTTTTCTTCCAAGGAGCAAGAGTCTTTTAATTTTATGGTTACAGTCACCATTTGCAGTGATTTTGAAGCCCAAGAAAATAGTCTCTTACTGTTTCCGTTGTTTCCCCAACTATTGACCATGAAGTGATGGCACCAGATGCCATAATTTTCATGTTTTGGATGTTGAGTTTTAAGTCAGCTTTTTCACTCTTCTCTGTCACCTTCATCAAGAGGCTCTTCAGTTCCTCTTCACTTTCTGCCATAAGGGTGGTGTCATCTTCATATCTGAGGTTATTGATATTTCTCCCAGCAGTCTTGATTCCAGCTTGTGCTTCATCCAGCCCAGCGTTTCTCATGATGTACTCTGCATGGAAGTTAAGTAAGCAGGGTTACAGTATACAGCCTTGACGTACTCCTTTCTCAATTTTGAACCAGTCTGTTGTTCCATGTCCAGTTCTAACTGTTGCTTCTTGACCTGCATACAGGTTTCTCAGGAGGCAGGTAAGGTGGTCTGGTATTCCCATTTCTTTAAGAATTTTCCACATTTTGTTGTGATCCACACAGTCAAAGGCTTTAGTGCAGTCAATGAAGCAGAAGTAGATGTTTTTCTGGAATTCTCTTTCTATTTCTATGATCCAATTGATCTCTGGTTCCTCTGCCTTTTCTAAATCCAGTTTGAACATCTGTGAGTTCTCAGTTCACATACTGTTGAAGCCTTGCTTGGAGAATTTTGAGCATTATTTTACTAGCATGTGAAATGAGTGCAATTATGTGGTAGTTTGAACATTCTTTGGCATTACCTTTCTTTGGGATTGGAATGAAAACTGACCTTTTCCAGTCCCGTGGCCACTGCTGAGTTTTCCAAATTTGCTGACATATTGAGTGCAGCACTTTTAACAGCATCATCTTTTAAGATTTGAAAAAGTTCAGCTGGAATTTCATCACCTCTATTAGCTTTGTTCATAGTGGTGCTTCCTAGGCTCACTTGACTTTGCTTTCCAGGATGTCTGGTTCTAGCTGAGTGATCATACTATTGTGGTTATCTGGGTGTGGTTAAGATCTTTTTTGTATAGTTCTGTGTATTCTTACCACCTTTTCTTAATATCTTCTGCTTCTGTTAGGTCCATACTATTTCTGTCCTTTATTGTGAGTATTTTTGCATAAAATGTTCCCTTGATATTTCTCATTTTCTTGAAGTTAAATCTACCTTTTTTTGGGTTATTAATCCTGCAGATATGTCTATTCTTAGATAGCTGCAATTACCAATTTGCTACTTATCATAACAGTTATTAGGAGCAGAAAATATTATCGAATGACTTACAGAGAAAATATTCTGAGAATTTAAGCTTTTCTCCATGGTGTTAGGATCCAGTGTTAGCAGAGTCCAAGTGCCAGATGGGACCTAGGGCTGATCAGGGGTCTGCTTGTGGGGTACAGTCACATGATTGGCAATAAATGCTTAGAAGAATTGATAGTTTAAAATTTTATTTATTTTTTTAAATACACAGCTTCATCAAGAGTAGAATAAAAAGATCAGATAAGATTAGTGGTTTCCAAATATTAACCCATGGCCTGGTTCCTTGACTGTTGCAAAGTGAGAAAAACAAAGACAGGGAGTACTTGTGTATATAAGCTAAATTTATTTGCTATGAAGGACTTTCCTATGTTCAAAGATTATATTTTGATGGTGAGTGATAATAGATGGCAATGTAAGAAAATGCGTTTGATCAGCAAAATAGAAGAAGTGAGCCACTAGCCCCTAGACTACTCCAGTCCTCTCTCCTGACCCTTGTCTCCAGTGTGGCTCCCAGGCCTTAGAGCTACTTTCCCAAGCTTGTGCAGGGGGCTTGTATTCATGCTTCGGGACTCAAAGTGAGACTTCCTTGAAGAATCCTTCCCCAGTAGATTTCACCCACACTAGTCCTGACAAAGGGGCTTGTCTTACGTTATCATAACTCTGAGTACATATTTCTATTGTGGCACATGGAAGCTTGTAGTTTTCTGTGGCATTCCTACTTCCCTTGTGAGACAGGGCAGCTTTGAAGGGGATGAAGTGGCAATCTGTTTCCTTCCTACTTTTGTAGCCTGAATTCCCATGACTGGGATTGAGACAGAAAAGTTCCATCAATCCAAGCTCAGTGGAGCCCAGATGGAAAACTCAAAGCAGGGCTACCAGGAGATGTTAGGACAGAACCATTCACAAAGGTAGAGTCATAGTCTAGAGAAGCCACAAGAAATAGTGCAGGAGACACCATCTGGAGGAGCATGGCTCCATGGTGTCCACACCTGGAGCTGGGACAGGGAGAAGGGCATGGAGAAGACATCTGGAACGAGCTGAGAGTTAAACAGGGGCACAGCCAGCTATGGTGATGAGCAGTGAGAGAGCCAAAGACTAATGCTTGGCTTTCCTCCTTTCAGTTTCCTGAAGGGACGGTCCACTGGCTAGAACAGGTTGGCCTCGCTAGGCACAGAGGAAGACGGAAAGCGTGCACAGTGAGTTTGAAGGGCTAACAGAAGCCTTCCAGCACAGCAGTGCTCAGCAAACATGTTTGGAATAAATGACTGTTTCTGGGCAGGTCATTGGATCATTCGAGTCTTTATGCTTAGAGGTGACAGTGTTGAAGATGATGACAGTGGCAACAATGATGGCGGTGGTGATGATGATGAGAGTGGTGTTACTGACGCTGCTGCTGCAGCTGGTGGTGATGATGCTAACAAATAGCTAACATACACTGAACACTTAGCATATGCCAGAGGCTGAGCTAGACACTATTTATTTACTTATTTTTGGCTGCGGAATCTTGGTTGCTGCGTGCAGACTTTCTTCAGTTGCAGAGAGCAGGGGCTACCCTCTAGTTCTTGGTGCGGGCTTACTGGGGTGGCTTCTCTTATTGCAGAGCGTGGGCTCTAGAGCGCAAGCTCAGTAGTTGTGGCACATGGGCTTTATTGCCCCACGGCATGTGGAATCTTCCCAGACCAGGGATTGAACCCGTGTCCCCTGCATTGGCAGGTGGATTCTTAACCACTGGACCACCAGGGAAATCCCTGAGCTAACCGCTTTATATATGTCATATTAATTAATCCCCATGATGCTATGAGACAGCAATTATCATTATTATTTCTTCCATGTTAGAGATAGGGAGATGGAGGCTCAGAAAGACCAAAGGACTTGCTAATGGTCACACATCTTGAATGGGGAGGTCCTGGTGTTCCAGCCCAAGTATCTGATTCCAGAACCCAAGCGTTCACCACTGCACCATACTGCCTCACTTTCAAATGTATATGTACACCAGATTGATTATCTCCTCTGAAATACTCAGTAAATTCTCATTAACCAAGGTCTCAAATCCTGAGTCTCAGTTTCCAGGCCCCGCATTATTTGGCCCCTTTCCAGTCTTACCTACTAATATTTTTCAATGCATTCTTCACCTCAGAAAGTCTAGAGTGAAGGTGAAAGTGTTATTCACTCAGTCATGTCAGACTCTTTGGGACCCCATGGACTGTAGCCTGCCAGGCTCCGTCGTCCATGGGATTTTCTAGGCAACAATATTGGAGTGGGTTATAAATCTATTCCAAATATTCCTATCTGCATGTGTTTGTTCATGCTGTTCTCTCTGTGTGGGATTCTCACCCCTTCCTAGAATCCTGTGACCTTCTCCTAGATAAAAATCCTACCTACACTTTAACATTCAAATCAAAGTTTCTGCCTCCTTCCAGGACCTTCCTGGACCCTCTCCTCTGTACCCCCCTCCCTTCCTTCTCTGCCACAAAGTGGAAGGTCTAGTTTATCTGAGCCTATATATGGAAGAGTTTGGAAATTGTTTCATCTTAGATTATGATTACTCCAATTCTTGCTCTTCCCACCTGCTAAACCAGACTCTCTGAGACCGATTACACTTTGTTCATCTCTCTACTCCCTGCTTATGGGCCAGTGCTCAGTAGATAGTTTATGTTTTCCTCTGACAAAGAATGTAACATGAAATTTTCTTTCTCAAATCACAATGAAAGCCAAGTCAATTCATCTGCTCATGAATCTGTCCATCCATCCATCCAACTCGTCATTCAGCCACATCTTTATCTCCCCATTCATCCGTCAAACGTGATAAGATAAAAGTTGGATAGATCAACAAGAAAGAAGTGAGCCCCATTCTGTGTTGGTTGGCTGTGAGGGTTGGCTGAGGGATTTCACCTAGAGACTGAGACGTGTAGGAAGTAGAAGTGTATGTGCTTGGCATCGGATAAAGCTGAGATACAGTCATATTTCTTTTACAAAGAAGCTTGGGACCTTGAGCAAGTTTCTTAACCACTTATTTCTCTAATTCCTCATCTGTAAAAAGAACTCAAAATTCTGGTGTAATGTAAGAACCCACATTCCCCAGAACCAAAGAAAGGTTCATTTTGAAGAATCACAGTTCAAACAGAAACTGAAATTTTTTCTCCTGTCTTTCCAAAAGGTTTCAAGGGCTCCAATTACATTTCCACTCAGCTCTTAATCAAAGTTCCCTCTCCTCCTTTCCCCTGGGACTATGGGTACGCTCACCCCTTCCAACACTAAGAGCCCTGCCCCTCCTCTCTCGTGGTCCTTCCTGCTCGCTTCACCACCATCCTGTCTGGTCTTGTGAACGAGTCCTTGATGTGCCTGACATGCTCAGGTCCTTTGTGCAGGCATTACTCTCCCTGGGGAGTGAAGGCTTTTCCCTCTGACCCGTTTCCTCTCAACAGTCCACCAGCTGTTCATTGCTTTCTCTGCTGAAGTACTCTTTGCAACAGCTCACCACCCTGATGGACTAAGTATGAGGATTAGAGGTTATATGAGAAGAGCACGCAGCACAGGGCCCAGAACCCAGAAGGCCTTGCACACTGAATCCCGTGAAAGTGAACATCACTCAGTCGTGTCTTTGCGATCCCACGGACTACACAGTCCATGGGATTCTCCAGGCCAGAATACTGGAGTGGGTAGCTGTTCCCTTCTCCAGGGGTTCTGCCCAACCCAGGGATCAAACCCAGGTCTCCTGCACTGCAGGCGGATTCCTTACCACCTGAGCTATCAGGGAAGCTCATAATGATTTGGATAAAATGAGACAGGCTTCATGAAAGAGGCATAGCTTGAAACTGTCTAGCAGATGGGAAGATGTTTCAGGAAATTTCCTGAATAGCTGCCTGCTGCCCCTGTGAGCAGCCCTTGGCCCTCAAAGTTTTCTACAAGAGTGGATTTCTTAAAAAAACTTTTTAGTTGAAAAAAATTAAAGAAATACTATATTCTTATGGTTCAAAAATGAACACTCTGTGAAAGGTAAACATGAAGAGGTTTTGATTCTATTCCTATCTCTAGCCACCCCCTCTAAAGCCTCTGCCCCTGCTTTATGCATTTCTTGGAAATGTGCCCAGTGTCCTATATATTTAAAGAAGACATAATACCTATGTGTAGCAAAAGTTTCAGGCACAAGAGAATGGTGTGCTCTGGGCAGAAGTTTCCTCTCCTCTCCGTGGCTTCACTGCCATTTGCTAGAGGGACCCCCATTCCCTGACCCTTTCTCCTGTGTCTGTGTCCAGAGATTATTCTATGTGCAAAAAGCACAAAGATACAGATATCTTTATGAACACATTTGCATTTTCTTTACACAATTTGTAGCATACTACACACACTGTTCCACGTTTTGCTCTTTTTTTTTGCTTCACTATTGTGGGAAGTGTTTCCCATCAGTTTATAAAAGTCTGACATTCATCTTTTGGGCTGTATACTCTTCCTCAATCTGTATTTCCATGATTTATTAAACATTCCATAAAGCATTGTAATAATAAACATATTCTTAGGTTGTTTCCAATATTTGCTATATAAACATTACAGCTACGAACATCCTTGCACATTTATCACTTTATATATGTGTGAAGTTATATGAAAAATAATAGAAGTTATTAAACTGAAATTGAAAAGTCAAAGGCATTAATATTTTAAATTCTGATAGATATTGCCAAATAGGTCTTCTTATCACTCAGGACAAGCTAGATCATGCTGTGGTAATAAACAACCTCATGTCTTCCCTGTTTGAAATATCAGAAGTTCATTCCTTGTTAATGCTTCATGTCCATCACAGATTCTGAGGACTCTGTTCTGTATTACTCTCTTGCTGAGACCCAGGTTGACAGCACAGTCACAGCTGAACAATTGTGGTCTTCACAGCAGAGGGATCAGTGAAGGGAGAATGCTGAATCACACACTAGCCTTAAAGTTTCTGTTCAGAAGTGACTCCTTCATATTTTATTAGTCAAAACATGGGGCAGATCAGTGCAATCTCACCAGCTGCCTGGAGGAAGAGTGAGCAGCCCCAGAGATGCCTATCCCCTTCAGGGTGTGTGTGTGTGCATGTGTGTGCACACACGTGCATGCACGCTCAGTTGTGGCCGACTCTTTGCTAACCCACTGACCTGCCATGCTCCTCTGTCTACAGGGTTTCGCAGGCAAGAATACTAGAGTAGGTTGCCAGTTCCTCCTCCAGGGGAACTTCCTGACCCAGGAATTGAACCCATGTCTCCTGCCTCTATCTCCTGCATTGGCAGGCAAATTCTGTGATCACTTGAGCCACCTGGGAAGCTCTACCCTCTTCAGAGACCACCTGAAGTTACTCAGTCCTGACAGTGAGTGCAGACACACCCTCAGCAACCCAGTGTCTCAGCAAAATGTCCTAGTTTTGTCCTGTCTGACAGGTGGAAAATCTTATCTTGTGAAATTTAATTTCATAGAAGTTATTTAATATATTCTTTTGTTCAAACACAACCATGAAATCATTAATCTCTGAAAAGGTAGATAAGCTGGACTTGGTGCTCTCAGAAATCCTATTATTCCATGAGTCAGTCATTTCTCCAATGTTGGTTGAATCCTTGCCATGAGAGAATCTGGACTCTGCTGGGTACCAAGGAATGGGCAGTGTAGATGCTGCCAACCACTGCCACCTACTGTGCCCAGAGCCATCAGCTTCATCAGCTCTGCACCTAGGGCTCTGTATTTCTGTGAAGGTCTATTTCCTCTTTTCCTCAAGATGATTTTTGTTCTTGCTGACACTTAGAGAAGGAGCAAAACTCCAGAAGTCTAACATATAATCCTCCTATTACCACCTGGCAGGAGAACAGACTCCTGAATGTTAAGGCAGGCACATTATAAGTGGCGTTCCTCCTGTCCAGAGATGCTGAAGTAGCAGTGCTTGTGGACACAGGTCAATCATGGGTCCTGGAAAATGAGGGAAAAGACCAACACCTTTGAAACTAAAGAAGTTCATCCACATGAAGAAATATTTTTAAAAAAATCACTTTGAGGTAGGATCAACATACAAAAAACTGCATATTTAATACATACAACTTGATGGCTTTGAGCTCCACCAATCTTAAAAAGCCTTCCCCCCAAGAGTCACCAGAAAGGAACAGACCTACCAGTACCTTGGATCTAGTCCAGGGAAATGCCCAAGCTACAGAAAGAAATTCTTCTAAGTTTGTCCAATGGGGAACAGCAGATGGCTGTAGGCGAGAATGCAATGCCATGCTATGTAGGGCCACCCAAGATGGACGGGTCATGGTGGAGAGTTTGGACAAAATGTGGTCCACTGGAGAAGGGAATGGCAAACCACTTCAGTATTCTTGCCTTGAAAACTCCACAAACTCTATGAAAAGGCAAAAAGACATGACACTGAAAGATGAACTCTCAGGTCAGTAGGTACCCAATATGCTACTGGAGAAGAGTGGAGGAATAACTCCAGAAAGAATGAAGGGGTGGAGCCAAAGTGAAAACAACACCCAGTTGTGGATGTGACTGGTGATAGAAGCAAGGTCTGATGCTGTAAAGAGCAATATCGCATAGGAACCTGGAATGTTAGGTCCATGAATCAAGGTAAATTGGAAGCGGTCAAACAGGAGATGGCAAGAGTGAACATCGACATTTGAGGAATCAGTGAACTAAAATGGACAGGAATGGGTGTACTTAATTCAGATCACCATTATATCTACTACTGTGGGCAAGAATCCTTTAAAAGAAATGGAGTAGCCCTTATAGTCAACAAAAGAGTCTGAAATGCAGTTCTTGGGTGCAGTCTCAAAAATGACAGAATGATCTTGGTTCATTTCCAAGGCAATCCACTGGGTATCACAGTAATCCAAGTCTGTGCCCCAACCACTAATGCTGAAGAAGCTGAAGTTGAATGGTTCTATGAAAATCTACAAGACCTTCTAGAACTAACACCAAAAAAAGATGTCTTTTTCATCATAGGGGACTGGAATGCAAAAGTAGGAAGTCAAGAGATACCTAGAGGAACAGGCAAATTTGACCTTGGAGTACAAAATGAAGCAGGGCAAAGGCTAACAGAGTTTTGCCAAGAGAACGCACTGGTCATAGCAAACACCCTCTTCCAATAATACAAGAGAAGACTCTACACATGGACATCACCAGATGATCAACACTGAAATCAGATTGACTATATTCTTTGCAACCAAAGAGGGAGAATCTCTATACAGTTAGCAAAAACAAGACTAGGAGCTGACTGTAGTTCAGATTATGAATTGCTTATTGCCAAATTCAAACTTAAATTGAAGAAAGTAGGGAAAACCACTAGCCCATCCAGGCATGACCTAAGTCAAATCCCTTTCAATTATACAGTGGGAGAGACAAATAGATTCAAGGGATTAGATCTGATAGACAGAGTGCCTGAAGAACTATGGATGGAGGTTTGTGACATTGTACAGGAGGCAGTGATCAAGACCATCCCCAAGAAAAATAAATGCAAAAAGGCAAAACGGTTCTCTGAGGAGGCCTTACAAATATCTGAGAAAAAAAGAGAAGTGAAAGGCAAAGGAGAAAAGAAAAGATATACCCATTTGAATGCAGAGTTCCAAAGAATAGCAAGGAGAGATAAGAAAGCCTTAATCAGCGATCAATGCAAAAAAATAGAGGAAAACAATAGAATGGGGAAGACTAGAGATCTCTTCAAGAAAATTAGAGATACCAAGGGAACATTTCATGCAAAAATGGGCACAATAAAGGACAGAAATGGTATGAACCTAACAGAAGCAGAAATATTAAGAAGAGATGGAAAGAATACACAGAAGAACTGTACAAAAAAGATCTTAATGACCCAGATAATCATAAAGGTGTGATCACTCACCTAGAGCCAAACAACCTGGAGTGTGAAGTCAAGAGGGCCTTAGGAAGCATCACTACGAACAAAACTAGTGGAGTTGATGGAATCCAGTTGAGCTATTTCAAATCCTAAAAGATGATGCTATTAAAGTGCTCCATTTAATATGCCAGCAAATTTGGGAAACTCAGCAGGGGACACAGGACTGGAAAAGGTCAATTTTCAGCCCAATCCCAAAGAGAGGCAATGCCAAAGAATGCTTGAACTACTGCACAACTGCACTCATCTCACACACTAGCAAAGTAATGCTCAAAATGCTCCAAGCCAGGCTTCAACAGTATGTGAACTGTGAACTTCCAGATGTTCAAGCTGGTTTTAGAAAAGGCAGAGGAACCAGAGATCAAATTGCCAACATCTGTTGGATCATCAAAGAAGCAAGAGAGTTTCAGAAAAACATCTATTTCTGCTTTATTGACTATGCTGAAGCCTTTGACTGTGTGGATCACAATAACTTGTGGAAAATTCTTAAAGAAATGGGAATTGTTGATGGACAGGGAAGCCTGGTATGCTGCAGTCCATGGGGTTTCAGAGTTGGACATGACTGAGTGACTGAACTGAACGGATACATCTGTGAAACAGTTACCGTAACCTATGATATAAGCATACCTATCACCTCTAAAAGTTTCCTCTCATTTTCTTATTTATTATTATTTTGTGATAAGATCTATCCTCTCAGCAAAGTTTTAAGTATACAATGCATACATGAAGGGAGTTTTTGATGATGCTAATACAAGTGATGGCAGGAGGCTTTGGTTATGTGTGTGGAGTGGGGGCTTGGAGATGAGTAATGCACGTGACCTCAGTGAGTATTTTTTTCCTAGTGGCATACTGAGTGCATCAGTTCTGGCTTCCTTGTACAGAACAAGGCAGGAGACAATGGCTCAAGCATTTAATTTGCGGAGCTTGTAAGACTGAGGAAACAAGAATTGACAGAAATGTCCAATTTTACCTCAGGACAACATGTATATTATATTCCAGTGTTCCTCTTCATCTCCGAAGACCTTTGCTGAGAGGGGTGATTGAGCTGCAGCTGAGGATGAAGAGGCGATGGGGCCTCCCCGCCAGCCGTGGTTACTGGGCTTACTGGGTTACGGGGTTACTGGGTGGTTACTGGGTTACTGGGTGGTTACTGGTCTGGGAATCAGTGAACTGCTGCCTTTCCATGGCAGTCCGTGGCACTGCACATACAGGGTGACTGAAGAAGCATCCTGTCCTGTTCAAATTAGGGGCACTTGTTGGGTTATTTGTTTTTATTTGTGGCTTAAAATTAGTATGACCTATAAACAGTAAAAAATAAAAATGCATACGTGTAACTCTATGTCTGATTCGTGTCAATGTATGACAAAACCCACTGAAATGTTGTGAAGTAATTGGCCTCCAACTAATAAAATAAAATTAAAAAAAAACAAAACACAACATTGTAAAAAAATAAATAAATAAAATAAAAAAAATAAAAATAAAAATACGGAGAATTAAATATTACTTGACAGAGTTTGGTGGGCTGTGGGGCAGCTGCAGTTAGGAAATACACTATTTTGAATATCACAAATATACACTGTTTTGGATTTCACAAGTTTTAAAATTAGTTATCAACTTGAAAAAGCTACAGGAGATCACAAAAACCAACATTCTTTGGGAGAAAATACATGCAAATGATATGTCAAGAGGTTAATATCCAAGATATATAAATGGTTCAGACAGCTCACAATAAAAACCACAAATCCAGTCAAAAATGCAGAAGACGTGAGCAGACGTTTTCCCAAAAAACACTCAGACGGAAAGGATGCTCCACATTGCTCATCATCAGGGAAATGCAAATCAAAGCCACAATGAGATATCGCCTCACACTGGCCACAATGGCTATTGTCAAAGTCTGTAAATAAATGTTGGAGAGGATGTGAAGGAAAGGAAACCCTTGAATACTGCTGATGGGGATGTAAATCGATGCAACCACTATAGAAAATGATATGATGGATCCTCAAAAAAACTAAAAGCAGAGTTACCATATGATCCAGAATTTCACTCCTTGGTATATATTTAGAAAAAATAAAAACTCTAATTCAAAAAAATACTTGTACCCCAATGTTCAAAGCACTATTAGTGACAATTGTCAAGATACAGAAGTAATGCAAGTGCCCATCAATAGGTGAATGGATAGAGAAGATGGGTATGTACATAATGGAATCCCACTGAGCTGTAGTAATGAATTGAATCTTGCCATTTGAGGCAACTTGGATGGACCTGGAGAGGATTATCCTAAGTGAAATAAGTCAGAGAAACACAAATACTGTATTATGTCACTTATATGTAGAATTAAAAAGTAATACAAATGAATGTATAATGCAAAACAGAAACAGATGCACAGATGTAGAAAGCAAACTAGGGGTTACCAAAGGGAAGAGGGAAAGGAGAGCACATTCAGGGAATAGGATACAAACTATCCTATTAGAGACACAGACTACTGGGTATAAAATAGATAAGGAACAAGAATACGTTATATGGTGCAGTGATTATAGCCATCATCTTGTGATAACTTTTAATTGAACAAAATCTGTAAAGATACTGAATCATTATGTTGTAATGTTATAAATATTATAAATATTTACAATAATAATAATTTGAAATGTAATATAAATCAACTATACTTCAATTTAAAAAAATCAATGTTCCTGTCTTCTACTGAAAAAATTGTATTTCCATCATTTCGAGTGTTAGTCCCACATGGCATCCTGTTATGAGGACTCTGTGGTTGCCTCTCCCTCAGAAGGGATACAGACACACACTCTGCAATCCGCCAGTCTTCACCACTCGTGTTGTTTACACCGTGCCATCTTTATTCACTTGCTCCTTGGAAGAAAAGTTATGACTAGCCTAGACAGCATATTAAAAAGCAAAGACATTACTTTGCCAAGAAAGGTTCATGTAGTCAAAGCTTTGGTTTTTCCAGTGGTCATGTATGGATGTGACAGTTGGACTATAAAGAAAACTGAGTGCCAAAGAACTGATGCTTTTGAACTGTGGTGTTGGAGAAGACTCTTGAGAGTCCCTTGGACTGCAAGGAGATCCAACCAGTCCATCCTATAGGAGATTAGTCCTGGGTATTCATTGGAGGGACTGATGCTAAACCTGAAATTTCAATACCTTTGCGAAGAACTGACTCATTTGAAAAGAACTTGATGCTGGGAATAATTGAAGGCAGGAGGAGAAGGGGATGACAGAGGATGAGATGGTTAGATGGCATCACAGACTCAATGGACGTGAGCTTGAGTAAGCTCTGAGAGTCGGTGACGGACAGGGAAGCCTGGTGTGCTGCAGTCCACGGGTTCACAAAGAGTCAGACATAACTGAGAGGCTGAACTGAACTGAACTAGTCCTGTGGGCATTTGATCCTTTGTCTTCTGTCATAAGCACTGGTTCAGATTAAAGGTGTTTTAGAAGCAACAGGAGCTGCATGAAGTTCACTAATTTTAGCCCTTTGGGACAGACCTCAAAGTAGGCCACCAAGCCTTGTTAATAAAAGTCCCACTGCAGTGAGAGGCTTGATTTTCTAGTAATGGCCCAGGGCCAAGGCTCAGAAATCATCTCATAGCATCTGTAGCTGCTCAGAGCTTAGGTTAGTTCAGAGGTAAGTGGGGCAGATGCATTATCCTTGTTTTACAGATGAAGCAACTGAGGATTAGAGATATTAAATTACTTACCCCAGGCCACTCAGCAAGGTAATAGCAATTCTTTGTGGATCTCAGTGTCCAGATTCTCTTTTCATCATGACCACTCTATGACCTGTTCGTTTGTACATACGTTTGTGTCCGACTTTGTGACCTCATGGACTGTAGCCTGCATGGCCCCTCTGTCCAAGGGATTCTTTAGGCAAAAATACTGGAGTGCGTTGCCGTTTCCTCCTCCAGGGGATCTTCCTGACCCAGGGATAGAACCCATGTCTGTTACGACTCCTGCACTGGCAGACAAATTCTTTACCACTAGTGTCACACGGAAAGCCCTTATGACCTGTGCTGTATTTAACTAATATCTTTCTTTAAATTGAATTTATGCAAAAAGGAATACATTTATATTATAATGGAATATAATTACATTCTATTGTAGTGGAAACTGGTATAATTTGCCAAGGATTGGAAACCTTGAATGTAATATGGATGGACCTTCACGTGTACACATTCTCTAATTTTGTCTCATTTTCCCTTTTCTCCTCTACCCCTCCCCCCAGTATGTTTCTACTTGTAAACAGGAAGAATGGCAAGGCCAGTAGGTGGCAAAACCCCAGGAGAATCGTGGTTCATTACAGGTGGAGATAGGTTTTTTTAGCACATATTTTTAGCAAACGTGTTTTGAAGCATTCCTCTATGGGTCTTCAGAGATGCCCTTTCATTGTGTTGGCAGAATAGTTGCTCCTATGAAACATGTCTGACCAGCAGCATTTCTTCTGAAGACACGTGTGGTGTGAAGATAAGAACAAATGGGTCTGGAGGGAGTCTCATGTCCTGAAAGCAGTCCGTATTTTCTGACCTTTCTGATTCACATGCTGGTAGTTTAACTGAGAAAGAGAGGGAGAAGCGATTTTGAGAAGCTGGGAGCACACACCGAAACCAGTTTTGTGCACCTGCTGTGGCTGCCATTGGGTTGGGTGCTGTGGTCAGTGTAGAGAAAGCAGGTTCTGGGTCTCTGGCTGGGGAGCAGATTCACAGACAGAGACTCAGACTTGCGGTGCTCAGATCTACAGCAGATCAGGGAAGAGAGAGGTTAAGAAAGGTGCTCTGGAAGCAGCATGGCCTATGCAGCCTAGAAAGTTGAATTTAGAGTGGACAGCAGGACCAAAAGCCTGAAGAGTGCATTGGTCAAAAATATTTTGCCTGCACTTGCCAGGACCTGGGCTTGACAGCCTGAGCTGGAGAGCAAGGAGATCGTATTGGTTCACATTAACCGGAAGTCCAGAGTGTGTGGCTTTGGGGCAGCTGGCTCCAGGACCCAGACAGTGTCACCAGGACGCCTTCCTGTTCTGCTTTCCTTCAAATCTTCTTTGCCCCGAGAATGTTCCACCTCCATGGTACCCCTCAGTACCACTCAGCGAAAATGTGCTTTCCTTCCTCATGGTTCCAGAGTTCGAGGGCTGATGTTCATTAACTCTAATGGCCCATTTGGGCCATCTGTCCAGCTTGAACCAGTGGTCTTGGCAGGGAAACATGGTGACTGAATTGACAGTCTGACAGCACCTATTGTGGAGTCCGCAGTGGGTCAGACTCCTCGAGCCTTGTGGGAGGAGCGTGATTCTTCACTGGAGAATCCAATGCCAGAGAAGGGCTGGATTTGCTGGGCCACTGCAGACTATGAGGAGCTCCTTGAAACCTGAAGGAGGGGGTATGAAGGGAAGGTGGACTCATGGCAGAGAGGGGTGGACTGTGAGCTTGGCAGGTAGATGCAGCTGTCAATAAGCTATTCTGGTAAGGCATTAAATTCGTTAGGTGTCATTCTTCACTTTTATTCTCTCCGTGAACATGAAAATGGCCAGGCCTTTTATTGTACCATGCCGGAGTATTGTCCTTTAAGGAGTCTTCATGATGGCCCCCTAAAACCACAGCCACCGTGCCTAGCTGTAGTAACACAAGATCTAGGGCTCTGGGACATGGCCTCCAGGAAAGGCATCTTGAGGTAATATCCTCTATCCCTGTGCTTGGGGCTGAGGCCTATTTTCTCCCAGTCTCACAGGTGTCTGGGCCCCTTAGACAGGAGGAGCCCTAAGCTCACCTGGACTTTCTCTGCACCCACAGCCAGCCTGACTTGCTCCTCCTTTGTAGCGTTTGCCTCTGAAATGCACGTATAATGTCTCCTTGCTGCAGCGGCTGCTGTGCCCTCACTGTGACAGGATTTCTGCTCTCCCGGCTCCCTCGCTCCCCGCATGGAGTTCACTCTGGGCCCATCTCCTTCCTGCAGGAAGCCTTGCTGTCTTGGGGATCAACCCCAGAAGGCTCCAGCTTAGGCGGTGTCCCCAGAGGATTTCCCTGATGACAGCTCCTCCTCTGGGAGCTATCTTTATGGGTCTCCTCCTTTCTGGAGCTCAGCTCTGGGATGGGCACCATGGAGGCAGCTGAGAAGAGAAGGCAAATCCTGTCTCCAAGGACTGTGAGTCTCACCAGGCACCAGCAATGAACCAGGAGATCTGTCAGTGCATTTGCATTGAATTTGAATATATATTTGCATCTGTTTTACCGAGAATGTGAAATTGAATCCCCAGGCAGTTCAAGCTCAACACTTCAAGTCTGTCGCCCTTAAGACTGTGATTTTCTTTTTCTCTTCTCTGCCTTCTCACACACGGCTGCTGACCGAGATTCCCATCATGAAACAAAACGGGGAAGGGAGAGGAAAGACACGAAAGCGCTGAGCGGGCATGAGAGTGAGGAGAAAGAGGGTCACGGTCACCGCTTCTCATCCTGGTGTCCAGCTTGGGGAGCCTGCTGCTTGGGGTGGGGGCTTGGTGCTCTTCAGGCGCTAGGGTCTGTACCATTAACTCAGAGATTAATGGAGTGGTCATTCACTGAGGAGACACCATGCAGCAGACCCTGCCCTCAGGTTTCTCATGGTCTGGTGGGGGAGGTAGACTTCTACATGGAGATGTGGGCTGGTTTGTGTTGGAAATCTCTGCTGGGCCCGGTGGTGGTACAAAGGTGGGAGTGAGTGGTTGGGGAGTAGGGACTGTGAAAACTCCCTGGAGGAGTTGACACTTGAAGTGAGGTTTGAGAGAGCAGAGGGTGTCCTCTTAGGTGGGCAGTGAGGGGAAGAGCATTACTGGGTTGCGGGGCGGTGGGGGGGTGGCTTGAGCAAAAGCCTGGGAGTGTGGAGAGGCTACTGCGTGTGGGCAGGGTGGTGTGGAGTGGGTGAGGCTGAGAGAAAGTGACTGACAGGGCCATATTGCAGGACAGAACCTAAGGGCCTGGAAAGGACCCTCTGAGTGTTGAGGACATGGACAGCAGACCCACTGAAGGGGGCTAAGTAGAGCTGTGATGTGGGCAGATTTGCATGTCAGTTCTTGTTGTCTGAGTCTGTGGGAACCAGCCCATCTCTCCCAGCCCGAAGAGGAGCTTCTCAAGGATGCGAGCTGTGAGCCTCATGTGAAAATTGTCCACCCAACCCTGGCATGTGGGTGCCCCTCAGTGAAAGCAGAGCTACATGCATTCAGTAGCTGACGGGGCGTGCCCAGGAATGAAGGCCATGTGAGCTCTGGATATGGGCAGCTGGCCAGTGGAGAGCTAGCGGTCAGCCCCCTCAGGGCAGGGCCTGATGGAGGCGGGAACTGCCTTCAGCCAGGACACCCTAACGAAGGAGTGGGGGAGGAAGGTGTGCACAGGTGTGTTGAGCAGGTGAACTCTGAGGCCTGAAGACCCAGAGGCGTGGGAGCCCCAAAACGGCAGTGAGTCAGAGCAGCAGAGGCGGTGGGGCTGGGCCCCGGTGAGAACAGCCCCAGAGGGAGTGAGTTAACGGGCGGTCACCACCTTCGCTTCTCTGCCCACTGTGACTCACGAGGCTGAGGGTGGGCTTCCCTCCTCCCACCCCACACCATCCCCAGCCACATATAACCCCAGAGAGGAGCTCAGAGAAGCCAGGCCCAGGTAGTGTCATGGTGCCACCCAGGGAAGCAGGATAAACAAGTGGGCTGACAGCACTTGAATAATGCTTGCATTCTAAGTACAAAATTATGCACAATCTCTGGCCATGGTATACTATTTTTGTTATATTCATCTATCACTGTAAATTGCCTGCTATTATTGCCAGAAATTTGCTTTGGTAATTCGGGGTGTTGGGCCTCATGTGAAAGGATGGAGCAAAATAAGTGATAAGCAGAAATAACTGGTGGGCTCTGCTTTACCAAACAAACAAACAAAAAAGTCCCCCAGTACAGAAACAGAGGCGGGGACAAGCAGTGCGCGAGGGCCTCCGCTTTCTGCGTGTGGCAGTCCCATGGGTTCCTATTTACAGTGTTCGCGTATCAGAGTCCAGAGGTAAGAGGAAAACAAGAATTCATTGGCTTCAAGGAGGAGTTTCCCGAGTGTCTTTTGTGGACCTGCAGTTCCAGGGTGGGATACTTTTGAACACATTGTCTGCCCCCCTTTCTTCACTTGGAGGCCCACAGCGAGGCAGCGCGGTGTGCGGGTGACTTCACTTCCCAGCCAGGAGACTGCTGCAGCCTCACTGGGCTCGTGCGCAGGAAGGTCCTGCGCTTGGCACAATGCTTTGCTGTTGTCTTCTTGCAATTTTTCATAATCTTTGAACCAGGGGCCTGGTGTTTTCATTCTGCACCAAGCCCCAGAAATTGCATAGCTACTCATGAGCGCATTGAAGGCTCTAATGTTCTATAGTAAAGAAACCTGTTTAATTTTGCTTAACACATCATTTCCCAAAGTTGTTTGAATTTGAAACATTATTTTAGAAGACTATCTATTAACAACCTATGTAATTTGTATCTCTTAGAAGACACTTCATAAAGGTTCACCCTAAAGCAAGAAACAGGCTCTTGCAGAGAAAGTGGCTCTGTGTGAATGGGCATTTGTGCATATGGGGAGACGTAATTTTCTAAAGTTGAAAACCTCCAGTTCTTCTAGGAACACTGATTGATGGGAACCAGGGCTCCCATGAGTATGGGGCTCAGGGAGCTGAGCAGTCAGCAAAGCTGACCAATAATCAGATCCCCAGCTACATTTTCATCATTGCTCTTCATCACTGCCACACAGGTTCCCGTGAACTGTGGCCACTGCAAATGTAGAGAAGAGAGTCAAAGTGGTCATTTGGCGTCTTGTGGTCAAATAAAATGTGAATGCTTGATTTACTTCCACAGTTCTGTTTTTTTTTTTCCCGCTATTGAGCCACTTTTTTTTTCCATTGGTTATTCAGGCAGCCTCTAGCCACCCCTCAGACAGGAGGGCAGCTCTGCTCCATCATTAGCATGTGGGATCCCACTCAGGAGCATCAGGGTGCCCGTCTGGCTGGCGGTTGGTGGGATGTGCCATTTGGGGCCTGTTCACACTACTGCTTCAGGTTCTATTCACCTGGAAACCCTAAGTCAGCTCCCCTCGCCAGCCTGTGGACCAGAGCTATTTGTCTGCCACCAGTTACGATTCTTCAGCCATGGACTCTGACAGAGCTGGGCCTGCCTGCTATCCGTAGGGCACTCCCTGAGTGCCTAGCCAGAGACCACCACACGTAGGACCAAGGCCTCCACAGGGGCCATCTGACCCCAGGGCAAGCATGCTCATTTCACCAGGGCAGCCTGGAAGACAACCTGTGTCCTCATCCTCATCCAGCTCCTTCTTGCCTCCACATTGCCTTACACAAATCACACCATTTCACCATCACATCACATCACGTCAACATTTACAAAATGAAACCTATACTCCACAAGGGGACATTCAGACCTACTGGCGATCCAGGCACACTCTGTTTTTCCAATCCCATTTTCCGTGGTTCATCACCTACCCTGTAAATTAATGGCATGCTGTTCAGTCTCACTTCTGTGTTCCTTCTCTTTACAACTGATGCCGTGCCCACCACTTGAAATGAATCTCTCCTCCACTTCCCTCTCTATTTGTGCCCCAAGGGCTAGCCTAGTTCAAAAGCTCCCTTTCTTGACCTCCTAGCTCACAATTCAATCTGTTATACTCCTCTGGCACTGTCTGAGTTTGAATTCTCAGAAAAGTAGATCCTGGAGTAAGGACTTGAGTGCAGGTAGTTAGTTCAGAGCTGATCCCAGAAAGTGGGGAAATAAGATGGGGAAGGGAGAAAAGTCAGTGGAGTGTGTGTTGAGGACACTTTGTCTCTGTGGGCACCTGGGCTTAGCCCTTTGGGCCCACTGAGAAACCCATGCAGAATATGCCTCAAAACCATCTCACTGGAATAGCAGAAGTTCCCCAGTGACTGGGGGCTGCCCTAGTGATGGGGGAGACCCCACACTTGACCTGGGACCCTATCAAGCACAGAGCGTCAGCCACTGCAACTGTGCTGAAACCCAACAGGCAAGGGGATGCGCAGTGCCTCCTAGCAGTGTGACAGGCTCTCTGTGAGAAGGACGTTTCTTCTCCTGAACTCCTGGAGATGGAAGCCTGCTCCGACTCCTCCCTGTATCTCCCAGTCCCACCACCAGCAGGCCCCCAGTGGGCATCACCATGTTGATACATTGGAAGAATAACATCAAATGCACTTCTGTCCACTCTGCCTAATAGGCTTTGCTCCCCTGAGCTGCCTGGCCCAGCATTTTCCAGCTGCCTACATTGTTCCTTGTGTCTTCTTTTAATTGCCCCCTCGCTCTCATGCAGAGACCACCACCAGTATCTCTTCTCTGGCATGCTCCTGCACTGCATTGCTGCTACAGGTCTTGTTTTGCTTCTTTCAAAAAGGACTGGGTGAAGCGTGGATATATTTTTTAACAGACATGGAAAACCCGCTCGGCAGAAATATGGGTCAAAAATCAATCAGGGGAGAGGGGAGAGGGATACACACGACAAATCCTTGAGCTGAATTTTTTACCTGCTGTCTTGTCGTTATACATGAGGTCCCAGCCTAATAGTCACGGTGAAGGACACATGGGTGAGTGGTGTACATCTCCTGCAGAGAAGGGAGCAAACAAGCTCATCTAGCGTTACTGACTTTGGGCCGCCAGTGAGCCAGAGCCTGGGGCCTAAAGGAAGGGCCATTGGTTTGCAAAAGAGAGAAGTCTATTCTAATTATTATGATGATATTAATCAAATTAAAACACTGAATTACTGTTGGCTAGAAACGTTTCTGCAGACCCTAAGCTGATACAGGCCAGCCACTGTGTATTTCTGGTCATTTTAGCCTAGGAACAGAAGTATTAAATTCCCACCGGAGCTGTGTTGGCAAAATGGAGACTGAAACAGGGTGGAATGAGAGACTGGAAAGGGAGCAGTGGGAACGGCGGCGAACTGGAGCTCAGAGTGGCAGCTCCGGCAGCCACAGCTGTCCTGTGGGGGTGCGGGTGCAGTGAGGTTAGATTACATTAAAAAAATGCAGCATTGGAACTCCAGATGTGTGTGACACCTTCCCGTTTGCAGACATTAGTAACTAATTGAAAATGTTACTGAGTGAATCAGCTCATTGGCTTGTGCTCCACCAGAGGGCAGGGACTGAGCTCAGAATGAAGAGGTCCCTCAAGGAGGGGACAGGGTCTCAGGCCTTCACTCCCAGAGTCCGAATCCTCCAGTGACTTTTGGGCAACTGCCAGACTCCTACAGGAAAGGGGACTGATTTACTCAGGGCCTACTCTGCAAACCAGGACTAGAGCTGCTCCCTGGATTTTGCTCCCCTTGGGGCATCAGGTAAGACCTGGTTATGCCAGTATCTCTCACGCAGGTGTGCCTGTCTCTGGGGTCCTCTCCTCCCCCCTCACTCAGCATGTGAGCCCATGATGGCAAAGACATTTCCTTGTTTACCACCTGGCACTGAATAGGTGCTTAATAAACAGTTGCTGAATTTAAAGATGAAATACTCTCTCTGTCCCCACATCACTCCACGCTGGACAGGGAGTTTTCTGAAGTCAGTGCTCTAAGATGAGTTGAATTAGTGGAGAAGTTTTTGTTTGGATAAAAAAAGGAGGTGTCTTAGGGATGCCTGGGAGGGAGCCCCAGGAGGAGGGAATTGAGCCCCAGAGCCTTCCACGTGCACCATCAAATCTACAAATCTTTGCAAAAATCGCCATCCGTTCCCCAAGATCTGTTTGTGCAGTTTTCTGGGGGTGATAATTGTCACCTTGCTGTGGAGGTGATGTCTATGGCTAATGGACTCCAGTGTTATTACAGTCATTCCTACTATGTAGCCTAATTTCCCCAGCTCCTCCCGCACTGCCTGCTCCCAGCACATACACCTAAAGTGGCTACAGAGTGCTGTCTCCTTCAGGCCTCTTGATTAATTCTTTGCAGGTATAAATTGACAATTATTATGCCTCCCATTAGTCATCTCTCCTCTGGGCTGTACAAATTTAGTTCTCCTGATAGCAATGAATCATGGGACAAAGTGTTCATTTGCATTATGTGCCAGCTCTTTCAATCAAACTCTGTTTTTATAACACTTCATTGCAAGTCTCCTTAACATCTCTCTGTTCGGAACGTTAAATTCAAGGCTCTTACAACAAGGAGCCTGTCGCCCCTCTCTCTCCCTCCCTCCAGGCCCAGGTCTCTGGTACCTGGTGTGGGCGCGGGGCTGGCTCCCCTTCTCCTGCACAGGAGCCAAAGTGGGGCAGCAGATCAAGACTCACGAGAGAGCTGACAAAAAATTGATAATAACGAGCCAATCTACATGGAAGAGACTCATTACCTAGCTTAGTTACCAATACGTTAGGTTGCTGGATTTCTGCCAATAGACTGGATCTCTTGTAGCGAGCAATTTTTCACCAGCTTGTAGTGAATCTCTTCAGCTTAAAAATACTTCAGGGAAATCACCTTTACAGTAAAAAGAGAGGAACGAGTCTGCAGTTGTGCATGTGTGAGGGGCATATTGGTGGTGCCGAAAGCATCACAGACATTTTCACCATTTCTTACCTTTTAGTGTCTCACAGCTGTGAGACATGGTTGTGGTTGCTTTCCAATCCCTGCACCAAATAACTGCTTAATTTTCAAATTCAACCATCTCAGGCAAAATAATAACTCACGTGGAGGTGAAACGTTCATGATTCGGGGTCTGTGATGCAATGTCCAACTCTTGGAATCCAAAAAGACATGTAAATTGGGCAAGGAGGGAAGAGAGAATAATTAATTTTGATTCAAATGGGAAAAAATGATCACTGTAAGCCTTTGGTTTTCATTATTTGGAAATTTCCATCAGAAGGTATTTTAGTCCTCTCGGGTTGCTGTAACCAGGTACCATATTCTGAGTGGCTTATAAACAACAAAAATTTATTCCTTACAGTTCTAGAGGCTGGAAGTTGGAGATGAGGGTGCCAGCGTGAGGTTCTGGTGAGGACCTGCTTCCTGGCTCGTAGACGGTTCATGCGTCCTCCCATGTTGGAAGGGGTGCGGGATCTCTCTGGGGTCACTTTTATGGGATCACTAATCCTATTTATGAAAGCAGAGCCTGTCAAAAGCCCCAACTCTTAGTATATCACCTTTGGGAATGGCATTGCAACATATGAAGTCTGAATATGAAGACATTCAGTCTACGGTAGAAGGTTTGGATGTTGGCTTTGCACGGCATGGACTAGGCATTGCATTCAGCTTTCCACTTTGTCTCATTGTGCATGCACACAATTTCAAGGAGCCAGGATCAAAGTACTGTGGTGCCAGTCTGCAGAGCAAGTCCAGATGAGAGCTGCCTGTTCTCATGTGGGTGGCATGCCCAACCCTCCCACCCATCCCCAAAGAAGCAGTGTTTTGCAGACAGAACTTTGGAACGCATCAGAGAGAGACAGATACGCACTGACTGAAACCGGGATCTTGTTCATGTGCTGAAGCAAGTTCAGACCACGTGCGGAGTGTCGTGGATGGTGTATTGTCTAGAAATAGGCCCTGCAACTTTCCTTTGTGAATAAGACCAGTGTCAGGTGGGCACTTAGCTTTTCCTCCTATTGGGGCTACAGCTCCTGCTACAGATGTCGATCTGAACTGAAGGGATGGGCACCATGGCAGGTGCAGCTGGGACCTCTTTGGATTGTCTGTGGCTCCCATCAGCTGCTCTCCACTGAAGATGCTTGAAACAGCCTGCCTTTCACTGCGGGTTTCTGTACATATTGTCTCCTACCCTAGGCCGTCTGCTCCTTAGAGATGGGTGCCCTTTCAGTTGTCCATCCCCCGTCTGCACCTGACTGGAATGGAACCAGTGTTCTAGTCACCTGGTGACTCAAATTTCGCTGTGTGTGGTTGGAGCCTCTTGATTCTGGCTTCTCCCAGGTTTGCCCCTTCTTTTGCAGCACCTGTAGCAAATGACTGAACGTCTCTATTCTTCAGTTTCTTTATTCATAAGCTGAAAGCAATCACACCTTCCTTCCTGTTGGCACAGATAGCAGGAGGTGACACGCCATAAACCTGGGCACAGTGCCAGCCCCTTGGCAGGCACCCAATGCATATTAGCTACTGTGTTATTGAATTGCCCAAACTCTGCCCCAAGGTCAGGGATGGAAGCCGGATTCTGGCTGGGGAAGCTGGTGGGGGCTTGCTGGGCTGCCTCTGCTGTGTGTTCTCGTGACGAATTATCTGCTAGAGGAGCCACGAGTGATGGTCAAAGTGGCATCTGTCAGAAGTAGGAGAAGCTCCACTCAAGACCAAAGGGTTGGTCTTTGTCAGAAAGACCCCGAGGCAGTGCTACTTTGGGCCACAGCACCTAAGGGAAGAGCAGGCGAGAAGCCTCGCGTGCCTGGGCACCTGGGACAAGGTTGACAGCCCTGACACTTGGGTTTCAGTAGGGCACATAGGGCGAAAGGCACTGACGGAGCAGCAGCTTGGCCTGACCGGTGGAAGCCAGTGACCTGCTGGTCGCTCCGTCCCTTACAGGCAGTGTTGCTGCTTGGCAGCAATCAGGACACGTGCCATGTCTCAGCCGGTGGGCAAACCCTCTTCTGCCTTCGGCTCTGGCTCTGGGCCATGTGCCACCTCACGCAAGTAACCTGCCCTTTCCAGGCTCAGCTTCCCTATCTGTGAAATGGGAATGAAAACTGCCGCCTCATAGAACTCTTCCAAATCCTGAACCACAGGGCCCAAAGGGGCTGCCAGAGTCCCACTCATGCTGGCTGCCTGCCCTCCCGTGGGTGCTCCACCCTCTGTACTTGGCTTTCTCGTCATCCGCAGACACTCAGAGGTTCTGAAGCTAACAGTGTGAGAAGCACTTAGAGCAGTCTCTGGTTCATAGTCAGTCATCAGTAAAGGAGCTTCCATTATTTTCTTTAAAACCCTGTCCACCCCAGCCTGGAGGTTAGGCAATCTGGTGAGCTGCTGAGGCACTGGGGAAATCAAGCCCGAGCTCCGTCATGCTGAGATCTATGCAGATGCACTGTCCTTTGAAGCTGGAAGCCAGATGCTCCTCATGGTCAGAATGCTCACGTGATGGAATCCTTGGGTTTCGGTCTGGATGCAGGTTGGGCTTAAGACCCAGTAAGGGAAAGACCCTCGGCCTCTCCCTGAAGAGCATTGGGTCCTGGAGTACCGCTCCCACTGGTGCATAGACAGGTTCTAAGTGGGGCTGCTGCTTGGCTGGGCTCAGCTGAGTAGTGGAGCTGGGATTATGACGCGACTCTGTAAACCCACAGTTGGCCTTTGTGATGTGTCTGCCCAGATCCTGGCTGCAGAAGTGGTTTTCCCTTCGCTGAGCAGAGCGCCTCTTGCCATCTCACCCAGTCTTCCGGTGAAGGGCCAGGTGTCTCTAAGCCATCCTTGAAAGCTCACTGTGCCTCCTGCTTTTACCTCTCAGGGGCTCATTCTCAAGTCAGCACAAAGCTTAGTGACCTGGCCCTCCATGCAGGCGTCTGAGTCAGGCCCCTCACCCCCCTACAGAAACATGAAATGCAAATCCGCTCAACCAGCAGACAGACTCTAGAGGCCTTCCTCACAAGCATGAAGAGTTCTTGAGTTCAGGCTCCCTCTGCACAACAGTGGATGAGCTTTCATCCCCATAGTGTGAGGCTGGAAACAACTCAACACATCTGCAGTAACATTAGGGTTTAGGGCAACCCCACAAGGGATGGTTTGTATGAGGACTTTTTATATGGCAACTTGGAGCGTCTAGTTTATGGTTTTAGATTTAACAACCCAGCTACAAGTGGGAGAGTTTGGGCTAAATCCTGACAGATCATCTAAACATCTATACATTTAGCAGGCTGGAGAACATGTAGCAGATAAATACATTTAATTTTTCATCTTAAAAAGTTCTCCCCTCTGCTCCCTCTGAAACTTTCCGTTTCTTCAGAATTGGGCTCAGGCCTCCGTGGTATGTAATTTCTAACCCTAGGAAGGCATCTAAGCTCCTGCGGTCAGCATTTTTCAGCATCTGCGGCTTACAAGGGACTGGGCTTGGGTTCCCCTTGTCTCAGGTATGAATAAAATCACAGTTTGAAAGGGAGAGAAACTGAAAAAGTTTCATTGTAGCATTATTCATAAGAGCTAAGATATGGAAGAAAACCTATGTGTCAGTGGATGAATGGATCAAGACGTGATGTACATACACAATGGAATATTATTCAAGCATTAGAAAAAAGAAAATCCTGCCATTTGTGACAACATGGATGGAACTTCAGAGTATGATTTTAAGTGAAACAAGTCAGAGAAAGACAAAAGCACTCACCTGTATAATAGGTAAAAATTTAAACTCACAAAAAGAGAGTAGAACGGGGCTTGCCAGGGTTTGGCTGGGAAGAGGTGGTGGTGTGTGTATGATTGTGTAGACCTTGGTTAAAGGGTGCAAACTTCCAGTTTTAAGATGGATAAGTTCTGAGGATCTAATATGCAGCTCGGTAATTATAGCTAATAATGCTATGTTATACATACTTGAAAGTTGCTGAGAGAGTAGATCTTAAATGTTCTTACCACAAAAAGGAAATGGTAATTATGTGACATGAAGGAGGTGTCAGCTAAGGCTTTGATAATCACTTTGCAACACATAAGTATATCAAATCAATACTACACAATGTATGTCAATTATATCTCAATAAAGTTAGGAAACAGAAATCCTTGATGAAGTGATAAAAGTATTAATGTTAATTTTTTTAAAAGAAAGAGAAAAAGTTTGAAGTTGCTGATGGCCCTCTAGGAGGTGTTGCCTCTTTAGAGAGGAAATGCTGAAGGAGGGGAGACAGAGATTGATGAAGATGTTCTTTCTTCTATAGTGCAGTGATCTTGGCCCTAATGCAGAATTTTCCTCTTGACAACTGAAGAAAAATGCACAACCTAAAAGTTCTGGGTTTAGTTTTATTCAGTGAGGACTTACTGAGTGAGGACTTTAGCCTAGGAGACAGCCTCTCAGACGGCTCTAAGAAACTGCTCAGTTCAGTTCAGTTCAGTTGTTCAGTCTCCCAGTCACGCCTGACTTTTTGTGACCCCATGGGGTGCAGCATGCCAGGCCTCCCTGTCCATCACCAACTTCTGGAGTTTGCTGATGCCATCCAACCATCTCATCCTCTATCATCCCCTTCTCCTCCTGCCTTCAATGTTACCCAGCATCAGGGTCTTTTCCAATGAGTCAGTTCTTCGCATCAGGTGGCCAAAGTATTGGAGCTTCAGCTTCAGCAAACTGCTCCCAAGAGGTAAAGGAGAAGCCAGGATGTAGAGGAATTTTTTGCTGGAAAACAAAACCCCAAACCATGTAGTCAAACATAAAAAGATTACTGTTAATAGCAACAAACAAACAAACAAGCAAAAAGCAACAAGAAAATAAAATCAGACATTTCAAGTGAATGATTTTAGTGCTTTTCTATGTATGGGATCAGTGGGTAAAGAATCCGCCTGCAATGCTGGAGATGCAGAGATGTGGATTTGATCCCAGGGTCAAGAAGATCCCCTGGAGGGGGTCATGGCAATCCACTCCAGTATTCTTGCCTGGAAAATTCTATGGACAGAAGAGCCTGGTGGGCTATGGCCTATAGGGTCACAAAGAGACAGAACTGAAGCGACGGAGCACGCATGGATGCATGAATGGGAAGATGTGTCAATAAGAGTCTGGGCTCTTTGAAATTATTTCTTAGGTATATACCTTAACTATCTAGGGCCAGTATCCGAAGCACAAAATATGCCCCATTTCCCTCCTTCCTGAGTTCTCCCTCCGGGCGCACCACGATGGGGTTAATGAGTTCTCGGCTGCAGTGGCCGAGGGCTTGATCCTTGCAGGGCTGGAAAGGCAGGCAGCATTCCCTCCACGCCCCCAGCCCCCTTGCTTCCCAGAATCTGGGTCTCTCCATCTGCACCACCATCTCCAGTGCCCCCTATGCCAACTCTGTCTAGAGAGGCAACTTTGGGGACCACAGTCTGTCTATGGCCACTCCTGGGGCCTCCTATGGGGGAATCAGGGGTGGTCAGCAAGGGGACTCTGGTAAAGGAGTCCCAGGAGGTCAACCTCAAGGAGCAAAGCAGAGAGGGGATGCTGGATTCAGGAGGAAGGAGCAAATAAGATGACCATCACAGTTCCCACGGTAGAACCATTAGCCCCCTCAGTTTCTCCCGACACAACAGAGCTCCTCAACATCCCAACAGGAAACAGGCTCTGGGGAGTGTGCAACAGACAAATACACTTAATTTGTCCTACACAGAAGGAGCTGGGTGCCCCTCCTTCCATCTCCTCTGAGTTCCCTGGGACCTGGCAAGGCGCCGAGCAGTGTGCTCTAGGATCCAAGAATTCTGACATTAATCTAAATTAGTGGTTCCGTGTCCCTGTCATCCTGAACCTTTTGGCAGAACCACACATTTACTTGATTCAGAAGGTGAGAGAGTAAGAGCTGCTAAGGAAAGTAGTTTGGACACATGTAGGAAAATTGGCACTTTTCCTCCTGAAATCTACTTGCTCTAAGGCTACAGACAGGTTGTATATGTAGCTAATTAAGCAAGAAGTGTGCAAGGATCAGAAACAAAGGCCATTGCATGACTCTGTGGCCACACCTCACCCCTGGCCTTGTGCAAGAAGGACTCTCTCTGACGCATTGGGATATTGGAGCAAACTGAGCTTTCTCTGTCACTGAAACTCCCTTGAGGATTGGAGGGTGGTGCTCCCCAGGAGCTGGAGCTGAAAGCCCGTCCCCACGAAGAAGGGCCCACTGGCCTTTGCTCTGACCTCCAGGGCCAACCCTGGTGGCTCTTTGGGTGTATTTCCCGATGTTTACTGCAGACATCTGTCACTCCAAGGGAGACTATTTAAATACAACATGTCACCTTAAACTGTTTGCTAATTGAGCAGTGCTGTGGGATTTCTTGATGATCAGTGCCACATGCAAGTGCTTATTTAGAGAGATCCACATAAGGACATTTTCCAGAAAGGCTGATTAGTCCATTCTAGTCACCGTTTTCAGAATTAAGATAGTCACCTGCAAAATTGTAGGAAGAAAATAATTTTCAACAAATTAGTTTAAAAAAACAAGAAGAATGAGTTGTTCATGGAAAACTGTTTTCCTTCATCTCACTCTGACAACAGAGAGGTCTGGAGCCTGGACACTCTCCTATCACAGCGGCCTTCCCAGGCCTGCGCAATGCTGAGCTTTCAAGACGGTGATCAGCTGAGGTCATCTTGATGAGACAGATCATCAGCTTACTTCTTGGTGAGTGAAACTCCTTGTTTTTAAAAGATTACAGGCTTCATCCTCTTTCTCGCCATCCTGTCTCTGAGAACTGATGCTCTGCCTGCAGTGACTGAGAGTGAAGTAGGGAAGTGCATTGCATCTGTCTGGTCCTTGGGAAAATCAGTCTCTTAAGGGAGAGATGCCTGTTCATACCTGCAGTGGGGCTCAAAGACAGAGGAGTTGCCAGCCTTTAGGAGTTCTGTTGAGCCCCTCATTCATGGGGACCAGGGTACAGGCTACCCTAGCACCGGCCAGCTTGGTTGAACCTTCCCCACTCCACCCGGCCAGACAGAGTCCCAAGAGAGCAGGGGCTGGAGCTCAGAGGAGCCGGGAATGAAGCACCCGGAATGAAGCACCCAGGAGACATTCCTCACGTGGGTTGCTCCAAAAGTTGCCTTGATGATGGGGAGCTTGGTCACTGACAGGAGACTGGAGAGAGCGTGTTGGGAGAGTTTAAGTTTGGAGGCCAGACAGGGGGTTTGCTGGCGAATGACTAGCCAGCTGATTCTTGTGAATCTGTGTAGGGAAGTTACCAGAGGTTGGCAAAGCAGCTTGGGGGTATTCAAGGACATCATCCTCTTGACCTTGGGAGACCACTAGGGGCTGTGAGCAGGGCATGGCCTGAGGAAATATAGGCTGCCTCTTGATGGTGAATCGTCTAATTCCTTTTGGAGGTTGACCCCAAACAGATACTGCAATTCCATCAGCAATTGTGAGGGGGGAGCCAGGCTAGCCTCCCAAAAGTGTGCCTGCAACCACCTGCAATTCCTGTGCAACCAGCCCAGTCCTGAAATGAGACTCAGCTTCTCCAAGTCCAATTGCCCTTGGACTCTGCTTGTTTCATACTGGGAAAGAGTGTTTTTGGTTGCACCCCCAACCTTGAGCTAGCTATTTAATTTCACTGAGCTGCAGGTTTCCTCCTGGAAGTGGGACTAATGATCCCTCCTTGCAGGGTTAAGAGGGTAGTGGAGGGGTACAGTGCAAGGCACGTAGTAAGTTTTCAATTGGATACCAGACCTTTGCTTACTTGACCCGTTCAAATCAAGACTATTCATTGTTTGACTTTAACTGATTCAGCAAACCATTCAAAACGCCTCACTTCAATTAAAAAAACAAAACAAAACAAAACAAAACAGGTAATTGCCCGCCTAAGTAGTTGCATTAGCCTGTTATTCTGTCATTTTCCCCCAATAAACAGATTGCCTTCCTCTCTCTTTCCTTTCTGTGTATGGATCTGGAGGATTTGAAATGTGCAAAGCAACTGGATCGGTCAGTTATTGATCAAGAATGATTTATGACCCCTTCAGGTAAAAAGCTCCCCATAAACACAATTTAGTAGCTGCCACCATCAGCCTCTTTGCAGCTCAGAGATGCAGGTCTCAGGACTCCTGCAGGGAGATAACCCATAGTGAGTATTAGCGAACAGATCGCTTTATTTAGCAGCACTTCAGTAGTGTTGGGGGGGGGGGGTCCCCACTCTAACCTGTGTGAGAACAGCAGTGATCTCCCAGACTCAGGAAGCCATGCACAGACTGTGTGATGGCAGGAGGGGGGTGGCCTGGATGTGTTCCAGGTCTGTCCCTTGCTGATATATGTTACTCGTGTCCTCTTGGAATCAATTTTGTGTCTGTTAAATTGATTTATGCTACTCTCTCCTTCCTTCTAGGGCTTTTGCATCCCTGGAGATAAGAATGGATACAGAAGCCTTTCTGCAATGCTGAGCCCATAGGACAGCATGCTTTCCCCTGCCCCCCAAGTGCTCTGAAAGAGACCTTATTGCTCTTGGACATTGGGGCAGCTTTCAGACAGCCCTTTGTGCTTCCTAATTCTTTCTCCTAGTGCTCTCCACATTCCACAAAACATACACACAAACACGCACGCCAATCACACAACTCCATCTGTAAGTCAGTGTCAGATTCATGTTTCTAAAGCAGAGTTCTGATCAAGCCTTCCTCTCACTCCATAACCTTCAAGGCTTCCTATGCTTCTAGGACCAAGTCCAGGCTCTCCAGCTGGGCATATAGACCTTTCAAAACTGTCTTAGCTTCCCTGTTAGAGTGCATCTTGCCTGTGTCCTACCTCTGCGTGTCTTGGTCTCACAGCAATGCCTCACGCCTCCTCACTGTGCCCTTCCATTTGCTCCTGGCTCCCTTCTCCCCCGGTTCTGGGCTCTCTAAGGTCAGCACTCAGCACAGGCCCTTGTGTTTCCACTTCCTGAAAACCACTGCTATTATCTTCTGTGCAGTGCCCAGACAGAATTGATGAATTAAGAGAAATCCAACTGAATTGAAAGTAAAGTTTCTGTCCTCCATGCAACTCAGATGAGGATATTTAACCACAGTTCTACCGTCAAGGAAGCATGTGGCTTGGCCACGGGTGTGATAGGTGATTTCAGAAAGATCACTGTGACCTGGGGATGCAGCTGGCTCTTCCCTGCCTGCGGAAGGGTGGTGGAGCTGGCCTGGGGTTCTCCCAGACTTCACTTCTGCGTCGCACGAGTCCTCTGTGGTCTGCCCCCAGTGGGCACGTCATGCTCCCACCTGCTCAGTGCCCATTTCTCCTCTTTTCAGTGGCTTTTCCTAGAGTCACATGCCTGTCATTCTCAGGTCAGGTGGCTGGGAGGGACTGACCCCTGACAGAGATTCTCTCCTTGACCCAACTCCAGTCAGGCTCCACTGAACACTCTTCTCAACTAGGCCGACTTTTAGGCTTCTGTGTTCACCTTTGTACTGTTCAATTTTAGCAGAAGTCCTGCCTAGCTTTCCCACAATCCTCTGCCCTTGATATCTGATCAGGTTCCTCATCTCCTGCCCCGCCCAGTGTGTCTGGCCACCTGGCCTGCCTTCAGCAAGATTCCTGTTAGGTTGCTTTAGCCCCCGTTTCCCTCACCTCTGATGTTTCCTCTTAGTAGTTTTCCATCCACGGACCCTACCTGCTCCTTGACTATAAATTCCCATTTTACCCAGTTGCTTTTGAAGTTGAGACCAATATCTCTCCCCTACTGCAAAACCCCATTTCAATAGTGTAGGTGTTACAGAGAAACCCAGGAAGAGGGCGAGGTTACCCAAGGTCACTGCACAAGAGGCTAAACTCAGCCTCTCATCAGGTCTTCTAACTCCCAGGCCTTGTTATTGAGACGAAGCCTCTTCACAGTTTCTTTTGGAAAAAGACAATTCGCTAACGTTGGAATTTCAGGCCCCTGACTCTCAAGGAGAATAGCTTTATTCCCAGCGGGTCCTGGGGACAGCATAGCCATGGCATTCACCTCGGGTAGAGCTGTGGCCAGGGCTTCTTGCTCTGGGAGATGAGCCCCTCACAGTCCTCTGCTAAGGACTGTTCCTTTTTCCTGAAAAGAGCTTACCGCCCCCTTACAATATCCCCGTCCTGGAGACAAGGCTCTTTCAATATCCCCCACTGGAGATTGTAGGAGGTTGTTCTCATGCAAACAATGGTCACCTTAGGAGCCCTGTCTCGGCTGCCTCACTCCCAGCAGTTGTGTCATTGTCATTATGGGACCTGCAGGTGCCACCTGGGGAATCTCATTGTCTTTGCCAGTAAATGAGATTCACTACGGAAGCTGCTGGGCAATGGGGAGGAGCAGGTTTGAGGTTTCCCCTCTTTTCTGAGCACAGACTTGATCAAAATTGCAGCAGGGTCTCTGACATTCACTTTTAAAGCCTCCGTTGGCTGATGCCTTAGTGTTCAGCCATCCTGTTCCCCCCTGCTCCAAACTCTCACTTGCATCTGGGCTGGTAATAAGAGAAAAGTCTCCTCTGGGGAGGTGAGGGAGTCCTTCATCTGGGATAATGTGGAGAGAATCATTATAGACTGTGGTTCTCAGAAACACAAATGTATCTACCAATTGTGAAGAATGTATGGGAAGTAAGTGATATCCTCAACCTTTATTTGTCCTTCCTATTTTCATTCCCAACTTCTGTGCAGGTTCCTGAAGGGGCGAGAAGGGATGTCACGGACATGATTGGTGGCTTTTGTGTCCATGCATCCAGTGATTGCAGATGAGTTGAGCTGGATCCCACACTGGACACCAGGGGAGGAGTGAGCAGAATAAAGTGGCCATCACCACTGGTGTGGACATGACTGTGGAACGGCTTCGCTTTATCATGAAACTGTGTGGTTGATTACATGGTGCATGGTTAGGTTCTGTAGAAGCAGAGCCAAGATGGGAATTCTTGTGGGGGGATTTTTTGAGGGACTGCTCTCAGAAGAAACCTGACAGGGTGAGGGAAGCAGGACAGGGCGAAAGCCAGGCTATGATGCGGGCTCAGCTGTAGTCACGACATGTCTGGTCTTATGGGGCACTCAGGAGGGTGAATGGCTCCACGGAGTTTTGTGCACCTGTCAGGGGGCTGGGTTTAGTAGCCCCCTATCTTTGGCTCCTGTGAACTACCCTGGGGGTGGCCCACATCTCATAGACATCTCAGGGCAGGTGGGTTCTCTGGAAAAGGGGTAGCTGGGAGTCCTCAGCAGCTCTGACCACAGCAGCCAGCAGCTGGGGACCACACCAGGCCTGAACAGAGGAGCGGAGTGGGACCCACAGCATCTATGGCAGTGGGATTCAGAGCCAGACTGCCTGCGCTGGAATGCTCCCCTTCTAAGTCACGGGATCTTAACATCTCTGTGCTCAGTTTCCTCATCTGGAAAATGGGTCATGATTGTAATGCCTCCCTCAGAGGGTTCAAGGCAGCGGCACATGGTGAAGGCTCAGTGGAGGGGGCTGTGATGAATGCATTTAACGGACAGGAGCTTCCTCAGGGGCAAGGTGTTCCCCGCCCCACTGCAGTGCCCTCCTGCCTTCCTGCAGTGCAGGAGCCTTAGCCCTGAGACAGGAACCCTCCCTCTCCAGCTCAGCAGCCTCAGGACAGGGGAGGGCTCAGAGGAGGACAGGCTCAGCTCTTGGGGGGAGACAGATGCAGAGGAGCTTACATTCCAAGCAGTCCCTTCACACTCTCCTGAGGCTCTGGGAGAGAGAGGCTGCTTGACAACTGGATTTTTTATGCTCTTCCAAACGAGCCTATAAAAATTCAGCCCATTTGGTTTGCATACAGAAGCTTTGCATTAAAAAATCTTTGAGTTATTTGCTCCTTTCTCCCTTATCAGGGAGAAGTTATTTCAAAGGAAAAGGGTGCAGGGAGCAGGGCCATGCATATGTCAGCCTTATTTCCCTGTGGGTTTGTAACCCTGGGGGACTTTGCTTAAGCCCACATGACATTTGTTACGTTGCTAGTACTTTCTTACCCAGAGGGGCTCAGTCCTCACTGGCACATTTTCCTTTTTATCTTTCTGAGAGGGAGGAATGAGCGCTATGAAAGCAGGGGGAGGGAGGTGGGGAGAGGGCAAGTATTTGCATTGTTTCTCTGCTTCTCTTCCCAGGCTCCTTCCCCTCTACCCTGCCAGCCCCCTGGAGGCTGCGCTTGCTCAGGGGCTCTAAGGAGAGTTCTGCAGGTTGCAGAGAAGGAGGACTATGCCCTCCTGCAGCCCTGGCCCCAGGGAGGGCATGTTTGCACGCGGCACATGCACACCTGCTCTCTGGGCCTGGTCTGTGCACTGCACAATCACCACATCTGTTCTTTCATTCCTTTATGCAAGCACTGCTGAAGAGTGCTGTCAACACGCAGCATCTTGGGGCTCCTGCTGCAGGTTCTGCCTTGGCTAAGTCAGACAGGATGCCTGCCTCCCCTCACAGAGCTCACCCTCTCCTGGGTGGTGTGTATGTTACCAGAAGGGGCACCCCTTCCAGGGCCCGAGAATAGGCTCTTGTCTAACACTTGAAAACGAAGTGTCTGAGGAAACACACATGCTGACAAAGCAAAAGGCTACTGGAAAGGGGGGCTTGAGTGGAGAGCAGAAGGGTAAGGCCCAGGAGAACTGCTCTGCCGTGTGACTTGCTTCCCAGGTGGCGCTTTGGTAAAGAACCCACCTACAAAATGCAGGAGACGTAAGAACCACGGGCTCGATCCCTGAGTCGGGAAGATCCTCTGGAGGAGGACATGGCAAACCACTCCAATATTCTCACCTAGAGAATTCCTTGGACAGAGAAGCCTGGCAGGCTACAGTCCATAAGGTCTCAAAGAGCTGGACACGACTGAGGCGGATTAGCACGCACATACATGACTTGCCGTCTCAGGTTTTACGGTAACGGGGTTACTTTTCAGGTTGCTTCTGGCCAATCATTTCGCTTGTGCCCATATTTAGTCTGACTCAGGTTCCTTCCTGGCAGCAGGTGCAATTCAGCCAAAAGGGGTTCTAGAGCAAGGGTTTCTGCGAGGATGACCAGCTGTATTATGGGTTGGTGTCCCCTCCGTCCTGTTGGCCCCTCTCAAATTCTTCCAGTTGGGGGCAGCTTATTAATTCCCTGTTCCTTATCAGGACCTTCCATGTGAGACACCTCATGCAAGTGGTTATTACTGTGCATGGCCAGGAAAGGCAGTTTCCCGCAATGGTTCCCTAAAATGTACAGTCAGTGAAGTCAGTGCTGGGGGCAGAAGGGTGGGGCGAGGCTGGGGCGGGGCTCCTAAAGATGAAGACACCTGAGCTGGCTGCTGACCGAAGCTGGAGCGTGAAAACGGGGGCGGGGCTTCCAGCTGAGCGCGGGTGGGGCACGTGAGGAGCGGCTTGGGTCAGCGCGCCTGGGGGTCAGGCGCCACAGGGATGCAGCTGGGGGTGATGAGGGATGGAATGGAAGAGGGAGCAGAAGACAGTCCTATGAGCCCTGCTAGGGATGGTGCCCTTTGTCCTGGTGAAGGGCATGTGGGTGAAAGAGAGAGCTGTGTGGCGCACAGTGGAGATGAAATGGATAGGCAAAGCCTGGGGGAAGGGCCTGCCGAGGTGACGGCAGTTATCTAAGGGAAAGGCAGAGAAGATGCCAAACAGAAGAAACCTACCTGACAGATTAGGCGAAGGGAGAGTGAAGGGTAGGCGATAACTGAGCTTTCTGGCTTAAATGATGCGGAAGGTGGGGACACCATCTGAATCAGACATGCCAGGTAGAAAAACGCTGTGTGTCTCTAAGCAAGTATTTGTTAAATGCACAAACATATACTGTAAAGATAGATGCCCCTCCCATTAATCTGGAAAGTCAATGTAACTGATAAAAAAATCAATACAAAATTTTACGTGGTTTGTTAAAATCACTTCCAAAATCGACTTGGAAGAATTAAAGTCCAAGAATAATCATGATAAATCTAAAAATGAAGAGAAAAGGAGTGGTACTTTTTCTATGAGATATCAAGAAGCTATAATAAGTGTTGAACATGTAGTATTGCCTCCAACTAAATATATAAGTAGACTAGATGGGTAGCTATTCTCATTCACTTCTGCATTGTTCATGGCTGCATGCACCCTGCAATGGAAGACTTGAGTCCTTGTGACTGAAGCCATAGGGCCAGC
This sequence comes from Muntiacus reevesi, assembly GCF_963930625.1. Lineage (NCBI taxonomy): Eukaryota > Metazoa > Chordata > Mammalia > Artiodactyla > Cervidae > Muntiacus > Muntiacus reevesi. Next base: position 214,841,532 of record NC_089250.1, on the reverse strand, counting down.
AAAGCATAAAATATTTACTATTTGACTCTTTATAGAAAATGTTTGCCAATCCTTGGCCTAGAAACAGATCTAAGAATTTATGAGAACTTAGTGTAATGTCCAGTTGAAGACGGCAGCATAGAAGGATGTGTACTCATCTCCTCCTGTGAGAGCACAAAAATTGCAACTAGCTGTTGAACAACCATTGGCAGGAGGATGCTGGGATCCCCCCCGAAAGATACCCCACATCCAAAGACAAAGAAGAAGCCACAACAAAATGAAAGGAGGAGTACAAATACAATAAAATCAAATCCCATGCCTGCTGGGTGGGTGACCCACAAACTGGAAAACAGTAATACCAAAGAAGTTCTCCCACTGCTGTGAATGTGCTGAGCCTCACACCAGGCTTCCCAGCCTGGGGATACTGCAAAGGGACTAGGAATCCCCAGGGAATCTGACCTTGAAGACCAGTGGGATTTGATTACAGGACTTCCACAAGACAAAGGGAAGCAGAGATCTCACTCTTGGAGAGCACAAAGAAGCAGGGGAAGGGGCAGTGCTCCACAGGCAACTGAACTAGACCTAGCTCCTGGGGTTGGAGGGCCTCCTGTGGAGGTGTGGGTTGGCGGTGGCTCACCACTGGGGTGGGGGCACCGGCAGCAGGAGTCCTGGGAGGTGCCTCTTTGGTATAAGTCTTCTTGGAGGTCACCATTAGCTCTACCATGGAGCCGGGTGGACTCCAAGGCTGGGTTGCCTCAGGCCAAACAACTAACAGGAAGGGAGCACCACCCCACCCATCAGCAGATTAAAGCTTTATTGAGCATGGCCCCGCCCACAAGGGCAAGTCCCAGTTTTCCCCACAACCAGTCTCTCCCATCAGGAAGCTTACACAAGCCTCTTAGCCTCATCCACCAGAGGGCAGACCGAAGAAGTAAGAAGAGCCACAATCCCACAACAGTTACAGCAAAAACCACATTACAGAAAGTTAATCAGGATGAAAAAGCTGAGTTATGTCCCAGATGAAGGGACAAGATAAAACCGCAGAAAAACAACTAAATGTAGTGGAAATAAGGAAGCTTCCAGAAAAAGAATTCAGAATAATGATAGTGAAGATGACCCAGGATCTTGGAAACAGAATGGAGAAGATGCAAGAAATGTTTACCAAGGCCCTGGAAGGACTAAAGAACAAATAGGGATGAACAATACACTGGAAGAGAAATCAATAGCAGAATAACTGTGGCAGAAGAACAGATAACTGACCTGAAGGACAGAATGGTGGAAATCACTGCTGCAGAACAGAACATAGAAAAAGAATGAAAAGAAATGAGGACAGACTAAGCGATCCCTGGGACAACATTACACGCACCAACATTTGAATTATAGGGGTCCCAGAAGGAGAAGAGAGAAAAGACCTGAGAAAACATTTGAAGAGATGATAGCTGATAACTTCCCTGACATGGGAAAGTGAAGAGTCAGCCAAGTCCAGGAGGCAGAGAGACTCCCAGGCAGGAGAAACCCCAGGAGGGACACAGTGAGACACAGTAATCAAACCAACAAAATCAAAGACAAAGGCAAAATGTTAAAGACAACAGGGGAAACATGGCAAACAACATATAATGGGAGTCCTATCAGGCTATCAACTGAACTCTACAAAGACGGACGGGAACTCAGCAGAAACTCTACAAGACAGACAGGAATGACAAGATATATTTAAAGTGACGAAAGGGAAGAACCTACAATCAAGAACACTCTACTCTCATCCAGATTTAATGAAAAAACTCTCACTCAGATTTGATGGAGAAATCAAAAGCTTTCCAGACAAGCAAAAATTAAGAGAATTCAGCACCACAAAACCAGCTTTACAACAAATGCTAAAGGGACTTCTCTAGGCAGGAAACACAAGAGAAGGAAAAGACCTGTACAAAATAAACCCAAAGCAATTAAGAAAATGGTAACAGAATCATACATATCAATAACTACCTTAAATGCAAATGGATTAAATGCATCAAACAAAAGACATAGACTGGCTGGGCAAATGAAACCATGTGCATGTAATGTACTTCCACTTACCACATCACTCTACTTACCTCCCCAAATTGTATGTAATTATTTTATATTGTTAAGTTAATAATATTTCCATTATGGCTTGCAATTGTAATTATTGTTTGGTCTTTATCTGGCTATTGATTGCCATAACTGGTAAACATCTTTTACTATTGTGGAAAAAAAAGAACTTAGTGTATGATGAAGATGGTATGGCAGATCAGGGGGAGGAAAAAGACTTAGCTTTCCTAGAAGAAGAAAATTAAAATTAGATTCTTTCTTCAGATGGATTAAAGATTCAAATATGAAAAGCAGAACTTTATAACCTTGAGAAGGTAACAGAGGATCAGGTCTTCATCATCTCAGTATAGAAAAAGACTTTTTAGGTAGTGCACAAAAAGCCCATATGTAGAGGTGTCATTTGTGCTGTTGAAAGAGGGTGTTTGCTATGACCAGCCCGTTCTCTGGGCAAAACTCTGTTAACATTTGCCCTGCTTCATTTTGTACTCCAAGGCCAAATTTGCCTGTTCCTCCAGGTATCTCTTGACTTCCTACTTTTGCATTCCAGTGCCCTATGATGAAAAGGACATCTTTTTTTGGTGTTAGTTCTAGAAGGTCTTGTAGATCTTTCATTGGGCCATTCAATTTCAGCTTCTTCAGCATTAGTGGTTGGGGCGAAGACTTGGATTATTATGATAGCCAGTGGTTTGCCTTGGAAATGAACCAAGATCATCCTGTCATTTTGGAGACCGCACCCAAGAGCTGCATTTCAGACTCTTTTGTTGACTATAAGGGCTACTCCATTTCTTCTAAGGGATTCTTGCCCACAGTAGTAGATAAAATGGTCATCTGAATTAAATTCATCCATTCCTGTCCATTTTGGTTCACTGATTCCTAGAATGTCTATGTTCACTCTTGCCATCTCCTGTTTGACCCCTTCCAATTAACCTTGATTCATGGACCTAACGTTCCAGGTTCCTATGCAATGTTGTTCTTTACAGCATTGGACTTTACTTTCACCACCAGACACGTCCACAACTGGGCACTGCTTTCAATTTGGCTCAGCCTCTTCATTTCTTCTGGAGTTATTTCTCTGCTCTTCTCTGGGAGTATTTTGGAGACCTATTGACCTGGGGGGTTCATCTTTCAGTGTCACATATTTTTGCCTGTTCATACTGTTCATGGGGTTCTCAAGGCAAATATGGTGAAGTGGCTTGCCATTCCCTTCTCCAGTGGACCACGTTTTGTCAGGACTTGCCACCATGACCCATCTGTCTTTGGTGACCCTGCATGGCATGGCTAAGAGTTTCATTAAGTTACACAAAGCTGTGATCCATGTGATCATTTTGGTTAGTTTTCTGTGATTGTGGTTTTCATTCTGTCTTCCTTCTGATGGATGAGGATAAGAAGCTTGTGGAAGCTTCCTGATGGGAGAGACTGGCTGTGGGGAAAATGGGGTCTCACTCAGGTGGGCAAGGCCATGCTCAGTAAATCTTTAATCCAGTTTTCTGCTGATGGGTGGGATTGTGTTTCCTCCCTGAGGTTTTTTCTGAGGCCAAACTATGGTAGGGGTGATGATGGTAAATGCGACCTCCTTCAAAAGGACTTATGCCAGCATGCTGCAGCTCCCAGGACTATTGTAGACAGTTCCCCTGACCCCACAGCAGGCCACTGTCAACCCACATCTCTTCCAGAGACCCTCAAGCACGTACAGGTGAGCTTGACTCAGTCTTTTGTGGGGTCACTGCTCCTTTCTCCTGGGTCTTGCTATGCACAAGGTTTTGTTTGTACCCTCCAAGCGTCTCTGTTTCCCCAGTCCTGTGGAAGTTCTGTAATCAAATCCTGCTGATCTTCAAAGTCAGATTTCCTGCAGATACTCATTCCCTTTGCTGGATCCCCAGGTTGAGAAGTCTGCTGTGGGGTCTAGAACTTCTGCAGCAGTGTGAGAACTTCTTTGGTATAATTGTTCTCCAGTTTGTGAGTCACCTGCCTGGTGGCTCTACAATGGGGTTAATAGTGACCTCCGTCCAGAGGATTTGTGTCACATGCTACGCCTCCAGGACTGCTGTTGCAAGAGCCTCTGTCCCCGCAGCAGGCCACTGCTGACCAATGCCTCCACAGGAAGCCCTCAGACAGTCAAAGGCAGACCTGACTCTGTCTCGTGTGGAGTCACTGTTCCTTTCCCTCGGTCCTGGTGCGCACAATGCTTTTTTTTTTTTTTTCCCATTTATTTTTATTAGTTGGAGGCTAACTACTTTACAATATTGTAGTGGGTTTTGTCATACATTGACATGAATCAGCCATGGATTTACACATATTCCCCATCCTGATCCCCCCCTCCCACCTCCCTCTCTACCCGATCCCTCTGGGTCTTCCCAGTGCACCAGGCCTGAGCACTTGTCTCATGCATCCAACCTGGGCTGGTGATCTGTTTCACCCTAGATAATATACATGTTTTGATGTTGTTCTCTCGAAACATCCCACCCTTGCCTTCTCCCACAGAGTCCAAAAGTCTGTTCTGTACATCTGTGTCTCTTTTTCTGTTTTGCATATAGGGTTATCGTTACCATCTTTCTAAATTCCATATATTTGGGTTTGTATACTGTATTGGTCTTTATCTTTCTGGCTTACTTCACTCTGTATAATGGGCTCCAGTTTCATCCATCTCATTAGAACTGATTCAAATGAATTCTTTTTAACGGCTGAGTAATATTCCATGGTGTATATGTACCACAGCTTCCTTATCCATTCGTCTGCTGATGGGCATCTAGGTTGCTTCCATGCCCTGGCTGTTATAAACAGGCACACAATGTTTTGTTTGTGCCCTCCAAGTGTCTCTGTGGGTATGAGGTTTGATTTTAAACACGATTGCACCCCCCACCATCTTGTGGCAGCTTCTCATTTGCCCTTGGTTGTGGGGCATCTTTTTTTGGTGGGTTCCACCATTCTCCTGTCGATGATTGTTGACAGCTAGTTGCAATTTTGGTGCCCTTGGAGGAGGAGATGAGTACACAGCAAATCAAGACCAGGAGCTGACTGTGGCTCAGATCATGAACTCCTTATTGAAAAATTCAGACTTAAATGGAAAAACATAGGAAAAGCCACAAGGCCATTCGGATGTGACCTAAATCAAATCCCTTATGAATCTACAGTGGAAGTGACAAATAGATTCAAGGGATTAGATCTGATGGACAGAGTGTCTGAGGAACTACAGATGGAGGTTCATAACATTGTACAGGAGGCAGTGATCAAAACCATCCCCAAGAAAAAGAAATGCAAAAAGGCAAAATCGTTGTCTGAAGAGGCCTTACAAATAGCTGAGAAAAGAAGAGAAGCAAAAGGCAAAGGAGAAAAGGAAAGATATACCCATTTGAATGCAGAGTTCCAGAGAATAACAAGGAGAGATAAAAAAGCCTTTTTAAGTGAACAAAGCAAGAAATAGAGGAAAACAATAGAACGGGAAGGACTAGAGATCTCTTCAAAAATAAATTAGAGATAGCAAGGGAATATCTCATTCAAAGATGAGCACAATAAAAGACAGAAATTGTATGGACCTAACAGAAGCAGAAGATATTAAGAAGAGGTGGCAATAATACACAGAAGAACTATACCAAAAAAAAGTCTTAATGACCCAGATAGTCATGATGGTGTGATCACTCACCTAGAGCCAGACATCTGGATTGTGAAGTCAAGTCAAATCCTCAAGGATGGTGCTGTTAAAGTGCTGCACTCAATATACCAGCAAATTTGGAAAATGCAACAGTGGCCACAGGACTGGGAAAGGTCAGTTTTCATTACAATTCCAAAGAAATGCAATGCTAAAGAATGCTCGAACTGTTGCACAATTGGACTCATTTCACTTGCTAGCAAAGTAATGCTCAAAATCCTTCAAGCTAGGTTTCAACAGTATGTACACCAAGAACTTCCATATATGTTTAGAAAAGGCAGAGGAACCAGAGGTCAAATTGCCAACATCCCTTAGATGATAGAAAAATCTGGACAATTCCAGAAAAGCGTCTACTTCTGCTTCATTGACCACACTAAATCTTTTGTGTAGATCACAACAAACTGTGGAAAATTCTTAAAGAAATACAAGTTCCATCTTACCTGTCTTCTGTGAAACCTGATGCAGGTCAAGAACAGTTAGAACTGGATATGGAACAATGGACTGGTTCAAAATTGGGAAAGGAGAATGTCAAGGCTATATACTGTCACCCTGCTTATTTAACTTATATGCAGAGTACATCATGTGAAATGCCAGGCTGGATGAAGCACAAGCTGAGATCAAGATTGCTGGGAGAAATATCAGTAACCTCAGATATGCAGATGACACTACCCTGATGGCAGAAAGTGAAGAGGAACTAAAGGGGCTCTTGATGAAAGTGAATGAGGAGAGTGAAAAAGCTGGCTTAAAACTGAACATTCAAAATTAAGTTCATGGGATCTGATTCTATAACTTCATGACAAATAAATGGAGAAACAGTGCAAACAGTGGCAGATTTTATTTTCTTGAGCTCCAGAATCACTGTGGACAGTACTGCAACCATGAAATTAAAAGACACTTGCTTCTTAGAAAAAAAGCTATGACAAACTTAGACAGCATATTAAAAAGCAGAGACATCACTTTGCTGACAAAGGTCTGTCTAGTCAAAGCTATGGTTTTTCCAGTAGTCATGTACAGATGTGAGAGATGGACAATATAAAAGGCTGAATGCCAAAGAATTGATGCTTTTGAACTGTGGTGTTGAAGGAGACTCTTGAGAGTCCCTTGGAGTGCAAGGAGATCAAACCAGTCAATCCTAAAGGAAATCAATCCTGAATATTCACTGGAAGGACTGATGTTAATGCTCCAATACTTTGGCCACCTGATGCAAAAAGCTGACTCATTGGAAAAGATTCTGACGCTGGAAACATTGAAGGCAGGAGAAGAAGGGGATGACAGAGGATGAGATGGTTGGATGACATCACTGAATCAATGGACATGAATTTAAGCAGACTCTGGGAGATTGTGAAAGACAGAAGCCTGGCGTGCTACAGTCCATGGGGTTGCAAAGGGTAGGACATGACTGAGCAATTGAACAGCAGCAACAACAACAAAAAACTCAGCTCACAAATGAAAATTTTACTATGTGACAACTACTATTATTATACTACTGCTGTTATGTACATGCATACACATGTATGCTCATATACCTGCACACAATCTCTTTGGCAAGAGACAGCATAAGCCAAGTTTACAGTCAGAATAGAAGAATGCAACTGCGACTGCTGATAGAGCTGGGCCCAGTATAGGTCAAGAAGTCCTGAGTGTGGATTGTTTGGCAAAGGACAAATAACCCAGTAGAAAAGTGAGGAAAGGTTAAGACCTAGAGTTTCAGCAAAGAGAAACTATTAATGACAAAGATAAATGAAAATACTTAGCCACATTACTCATCACAGGAAGACAAAATAAAAGGAACATGCATTCAGAAAGTTGGATGATTCATCCCAAGTATGGAGAAGTAGAGAAATAGGAAAATTTGCACAGCTGGTGAGAGGGCGAGCTTTCAGCAGCATTTCAGCAACATCTGATAAATTGAAAGTGTGTCCTCTATAACCCAGACATTTGCTTTTCATACTGTGTCCCAGAGTGTCTCTCACACACATGCAGAAGGGCATTGCTTGCAGCATTGTTTGTGATAGTACAGGAAACAAACCACCTAATGGCTCTTAAAGTGAGAATGGACTTGGGAATTGTGGTGTATTCAAGTATTGGACATGTAGTACTTGTGGTAGCAGAAACCTATCTTGAAAAGTTAATGCTGACAGAAAAAGGAAGTTGAGATATAAGTTGTGATAGCATTTATATAAATTAAAAGATTCAGTATATGTGCTGCCAAAGCAAGCACGAATTAAAAGATTCATAAGGCAATGTATTTGTTGTCTATCTGTCTATCTATGCCTTTAAAGTTAGGTTAGGCATCTCTTATAACCTTCACCAAAGTAAAATAAAATAGCAATAAAAACATTAAAATGGTTGTGGGGGGAGCCATTTAATGAAAATTGTAAAGCTCTAATTTTTTTCACAGAACATTATTTTTAGCAAAATCAAGAGCACATTTTCTTTTGTTAATCACCATGGCAGGCATGGGGTTGTTTATTTCATTATCTAGACACATCTCAGATTGAAAGAGAGGAAGAGAGTCAGAGTTGTGAAATAGGCAAGGAGAGGCTTTCCCCTCTTGGGGACTGAAATCCTAACGCTCAGAGCTGATGTCTGTGAACTACTGAAGAGCCCCCCAGCCTGGGCATCTTCTGTGCACGCAGCTACCTCTCTACCTCTCAAATACACTGCATGCACCTGGGCTCAGGAGGCTCGGAGGGACTATCTGGGGAGGTGAGGCAGACGAAGAAATTCAGAGGGAATCCCATAGGAGGCCTACTGGAGTGAGGCCTTGGTGGGACGGTGTTCACCTGTGTGCCTCCGCTCTGTGCGTACCCCCCTCTTGGCACAACTCCCACACATCCCCAGATACAGGTCTGTCACTTCCTTCAGGAAGCCTTCCCCGACCTCCAGTCTGGATCCCAAAGGCCGCCTCCCCTGTGGTATCCTGCTGCCAGCTCTGGCTCTGCTTCCAGTGCCCTGCTTCCACTTGCATTTTAGTCGGGGTTTGGGGCTCCTTCAGAGTCGAGGCAATGAAGTCTGCACCCCCAGACCTCACTCAATGCCAGGCTCACAGTACATGCCCCACACTTTGTTTTGATGATGTGAGCAGAGAGGTGGCAGGGTGTTTGGATAAGATGGGGGCTCAAGACAGCTGACGCTATAAGAGCCAGTGTAATCAGTGAACAGTCCCTGCATCAGGCCAGCCAGGACTCTTTACTCAAGGGCAGAAAACTCAACAAATGCCTCCAAGAAAACTTACCAGGTCACTTAACTGGAAAGCCAATGTAGCCCAGGCTCATCTGAATTACTGTTATTTGGAGCAGGTTTTTCTCCTCTTTCTATCTCTCCCATTTTCTCTCTCCCTCCATCCTTGCTTTCTCCATCTCTGGATTCCATTTCTGTATGGGAGCCATTCTGTCACTGCTCTGGGCAGGAGAAGAGAAGGCTGCCATAGACGCAGCCCCTCCAGCAGGGCAGAGCAAGTTACTCTCCACTGGTTGCCCCAACAGTTCCCCAGGATTAGCACTGCCTAGCTCTGATTGGGCCCTGTATCCAGCTCTGACCAGTTGGCATGGCAGGGTGTGTATGCAAGTGGCTTGAGCTTGCCGGGAACTAGGGGTGGAACCAGCTCCAAGGCCTCCAACAAGACTCTGAGGGTAGAGGAGGGCTACCAGCCACCGGTGACTCTTCCCTGCTGGGTTCTGCAGGGTGGTGCTTCTGGCTCCTTTCCCAGGAGCTGCGGCTGAACACGAGCCATAACTAAACACTGGCTGTTCAGAGCTCAGAAATTGTTCCTGTTGGTGTTACACTGTGTGGTTGGCCATCAATTAAGCTGTGGGTTTTGCATTCAGAGAAGATGGAGCTTTACTCTACACTTGGTTGTAAATCTGAGGCATTTGCTCATCTCTGTGGGCCTCAGCTAGACACTAAGAAAGAAACTGGACACACGTGGCCAGGACCCAGCCTCAGGGGCCGGTGGGAATAAGGAGTGATGTGAGGTTCCACATGTAGGCTTCTGTAACTCTCGGAATTATTTTTCAGCATAATGCTATTCATAGAGTTGCTCAAAGTGGACATTTAAGTGTGCGGACCACCAGCTGGGGAAAATGCCCAAATGAGAGCCTCCATTATTTTCCGTTTGCTCAGTCATTCAGCACACATTCACATGGAGACTTTGCGGAATGCACAGTGCTAAGATGGGACTTAAAGAAAAGGTGTCCAGAGCATTAGTACTGGTATCAACAAGAAAAAACACAGTCACACTTGCCGATGCCCTGTACTGTGTCCATCGCGTTCACAGTCTGTGGTGATTCTCACAACAGTCTCTGAGATAGCTGCGCCATTACTAGGTCGTGGTTATAGAGACCAAAGCTTAGTGAGAGCCATGGGTGACAAAGTGACAGAACTAGTAACCGACAGAGCTGGGGTTCAAACCCAGCCTGATCTTAATTCTAGAACTTGTGATGTTTTTCCTTTTTTTAATTTTAGATTAAAGGATAATTACTTTACACTATGTGATGGTTTCTGCCATACATCAGCGTGAATCAGCCACAGGTACACATATGTCCCCTCCCTCATGAACCCTCCCTCCCACAGCCCTCCCCGTCTCACCTCCCTAGATGGACAGAGCACCGGCTTTGGGTCCCCTGCATCACACAGCAAATTCCCACAGTCTGTCTATCTTACATATGGTAATCTGTATGTTTAAATGCTACTCTCTCAAATCATCCCACTCTCTCCTTCCCCACTGTGTTCAAAAGTCTTAGAACTCGCACTTTTAAGCATCACACATTTTTTCTGCTGAGACAGAATTGCAGGATGACTGATTTTAAAGCATGCAATATTTGTAGATACAAATATCAGTCTCCTACCATATGTGTACTCCTGCAAACAGATCACTTTTTTTTGAAACCCAAATCCCTATTTGAAACTGACCATGGGAAGTCACAAGGGAACACCAAAGGGAACTTCTTTTGTTAAGAGAGCACTGTCTTCTAAACTACATTGCTTTGATAAATCAAAGAAGTTCTTCTTAATCATAACTAGAGCAGTCATTGACTGAGCTCCTGTGCTACCTATCAGGCATGATTCTAATCTATTGGTGTTAATAGCTTTTCCTAATGGTCTCATGAGGAGGGATGGCAGGGGTCAGCTGCCTATTCACTAGACCTCTTTGTGCTTCCTCCCAAGCACACAGTTAGCTCATATTTCTAGCCCCCCTGCAATTAGGTGTGACCTTGTGACTGAATTCTGCTCAATGCACAATGGGTGAAAGTGACAGGTAATGCCCTGGGACTTTCTCCACTGTCACCCTTTCTTTGAGACCACAAGACAGATTGAGCCTGACTTCCTGCATCAGTATGGGAGATGTTACCCAAGCGAGAGGTAAACTCCTGCTGTGTTAATCCACTGAGACTTGGGGATACTTTGTTACAATGGCTAGCATTGTCTTATAGCTAGCTATTAATCCCCTTTTAATGACTGTACAACACATATTCTTTCCACCCTTGGACTTTTCTGAAATTATTAGGCTGAATCTTAATTCTTCCCAGCATCTTACACTTGCTATTGGCCTAGACTGAGGTCTAAGTCCAAGAGAAAAGACTTGCATTTGTTTCTTCCAATACCTTGGGCCACTAAAAACTCGAGTTCTCTTTATTTTTCTTTTAAAAATTTTTTTAAAAGTTTGCATTGGGGCATATAACTGATTCACAATGCTGCATTAGTTTCAGATGCACAGCAAAGTGAATCTGTTACACAAATACATGTATCCACTCATTTCAAGGTTCTTTTCTCATATTGGCTATAACAGAGTGTTGAGTGGATGGAGTTCTCTTTAAATGAAGCTCTCTGTTTCAGGTCTTCTGGACTATACCAGGTAGTGTCAATACAAACTTCAGACCCTCTTGAAGACCAGCTTATGGTTCAAACTCTCATGAGAGAGTTTTTTTCCCTCCTTTATCTGGTGCTGCAACTGAGACAAGCAAGTTTGTTTGCCACTCTTTCTATGGGACGGGTTTATTTCTCATGTATTCACACGTGGAGGGTATGATGGTTAACTCTACAGGTCAGCTTAACTGGCCTCAGTAGTGTCCAGACAGCTGGTAGAACATTCTTTCTGGGCATGTCTGTGAGGATATCTCTGGAAGAGATTAGCATCTGAATAGGTAGACTGAGTAAAGAACATCACTTTCACCAGTATGGGTATGCACCATCTGATCTATTGAGGGTCTAAATAGAATAAAAAGGCAGAGGAAGGACAAATTAGCTCTCCCTGCTGGAGCTGGGACAGCCATCTCCTGCCCTTGGACAAGGCTACCCTTCATTCTTAGGTGTTCCGGCTCAGACCAGGACTTCCTCTCCGCTTGCTCCCCCAGCACGCTCAGGTGTTAGGACTTGCACTAAACTGCCTCACTGACCTTCCCAGGTCTCTGCTTACAAACAGCACATCATGGGACTTCTCAGTTTCCATAAACACGTGTGACAGTTCCACAAGCAAAACAAATCTCTCTACATATCCTGTTTCTTTGTAGAACCTTAATACAGAAAAGTTGACCCTTGATGTTCTGGCTTTATTTGGGGAGCTCCTACTGAACACCTCATGTTAGGCATTTTTCTTTTTAGTGGCATGTAAATAATGTTGCATCTCACATTCAGTTTGTATCTTATATTCAATGAAATACAGTATCATCTCCAGTTTATAGACAGAAAATGAAAATATCTGAGGCACAGACAGAGCAAGGAATTCTCTAGTTAATGTCAAGGCTGCAGTGTGGACCTAAGGGTCTTAACCGCCATGCCACCGCAGCGGTTGCCTGATGACCACACTTGGCCACCAAACAGAGGACAGGTAGGGTGCCGGCTCAGCTGGAACCAGCTCCGCCATCATCAGGGGTTTGAATTTTGACATGCTTCTCAGCTTCAGGTTCCTCATCTGCATCCTAGAGATAGAAAGACATTGATTAATTTATAAGATTGCAATGAAGATTAAGTGGGGCTACAGTGTAAAGCATTTCATATACTGCTAGACACATAGAACTTATTTAGTGATGGTTAGGTATGGTTATTATTGTTTTATTCACTATCCTGTACTGTTTCCCAGTAGTAAAATATGGAGCATTTATTCGGTCCCTTCCACGTTCATGCCACGCGTTCTCACTTCAGTGTATGATAGAGTCACTATCGTCCTCGCGTCACAGATGAGACACTGGGCCCAGAGATGCCCAGGGACCCGCCTGGCTTACACAGATGGCCCGCGGCAGAGCCAGGGTTCAGACTCAATCCTGCCTAAGTCCAGGGGTTGCAGTCTTTCATCTCTGCCCCGCCTCGCTCGGTGCAACTTGCTTCTAGGATGTGATATTTTACAGAACGAAAGAGCCTGGGGATGACTCTAGGCCTGGAGGAAGACTTGTCCCTGAATGATCAGAACTGCTCCTCCTTTAAACACAAAACCTCTCTGGACCTGGTTGGTTAGCCAATGGCACTTGCTGTGGGGAAAGGGCAGCTGGCCTAAACCAGCTCAGGACAGACTCTAGTCTAGTGTGGATTGTGTACTTTCGGGGGATCATTCCAGTGACCCAGTGACTTAGATCATAAGGACTCTCTGGGCTGTGCCAGTCAGAGGAGGCTTCCTGGAGGAGGGGGCACTCCAGCAGCCTTGAAGGACAGGTGGAAACGGGGACGGAAGCACTTGGGGCAGGACTCCAGTGTGAGCAGAGGGATAAAGGGAAGGACGTGCATTTGGGGCTGGGGGGCTTTGGGAGACGGTCTTGGGAATCTAGAGGCAGTTCCATCTGAGTCTCCCCCAGTGGTACTCAGGAGCGCGAGGGTTTGCTGCTCCAGTCAGTTTCTGCAGCTCAGAGGCCGGAGGATGGGAGGGCATCAGAGCAGCCTCAGCGCCCTGCAGGTCAGGCCATCCCAGCCCCAGCCAGTCCTGCTCACAAACCTGTGGCCCCAGGTAGGGATTCCGTCTGTTGCCCCTGCCTTGAGATCCTGCCTCACTCTCTGTAGTTCCTGCTGTGCTGGACGCAAGGCCTCACACCTAGAATCCCCTTCTGTCCTGCTCAGGGCTACTGGCTGCCTTGGCATAAGACCGGCTTTGCCCTGCATGTGGGAAGTGCTCTTTGGGTAGAAGGAGTCAGGACATCCAACGGAAGGGAGCAGTGTTGGCACATGTCACCAAAGCACTTACAGGCTCGGCCAGCTCCGGGGATGTGAGTGATGGTGTTGGGACTCGGTGCCTCTGTCTGTGGGCTCTCCTCTCCTCTCCTCTCTGCTGGCTTCCCGTCCATGTGGTGTATACCGGGAGTTCCAGGCTTGAGAACTCGTAGAGACTGTTAGAGATTTCAGTTAAGAGAAGTTTTCTGTCCCAAGGGTAAGTGCCTAACCTCTGAGTGCTGGTGGCCAGGGGATGACCACCAGGCCTTGACGACTTGTCTTGGACACGTGCCCGCCCCAGGGTGTGAGAGAGAGGAGGCTCCCAGAGGAAACCGGGGCTTTTTCCAGAGGACAGAAAGGCAGGAGCCGGGAAGATGGCAGGGGCTAGCAGCCCTCAGATGCTCTCCCCACAGTGCTTGCACTCCAGGCTCAGGCTCACCTGGGGCTGCATGGTAGGTGCTGGTGGTGGTTTGGTGGCTGAGTCGTGTCCAGGTCTTGTGACCCCAAGGACTGTAGCCCGCCAGGCTTCTCTGTCTATGGAATTTTCCAGGCAAACATACTGGAGTGGGTAGCCATTTCCTTCTCCAGGGGATCCTCCTGACCCAAGGACTGAAGCTGCGTCTCCTGCATTGCAGATGGTGCCCTGCATTGCAAGCAGATTCTTTATTTACCACTGGGCCACCAGGGAAGCCCAGGCAGGAGGGAAGAATGAATGGGGGTGAGTACTCAGCTCTGAGGGTGCTTGCTCTGCTGATGGTGCCCCCTGTGGGTGTTGGAGGTGCACTGTCCCTGGGGACCTGAGTCCTGGGAATGCCAGCTAGCTTACCTGAAGCCTCCTGGGTTGGATCTGTAACCTTGCTGGTCCATCTCAGCTGGTCCATCTCTGAGCTTCTAGGGAAGACTCCCGACACATGGGACTGGCATCTAATCTTCGGAAAAAGCTGGCAGCAGGTGGACGATGTTCCTGTGACTACGTGGCAGCTGCCTTGCATCTGCAGGTGTGGGTGAGGAGCCCAGGACACCCTGGGGAATTGCTTTTGGGCAGCTTTCTGAGTGAGCACTTGATTTATGTACTCAAAGATGTCCTACATGCCAAAGGTTGTCGCACTGTCACAAACAAAATGTTTATCTCAACACAGTGTTTCTCCTCTGGTCACCATTGAAATGCTGAGTGAAAGGTGAAATTTATTTTTTATCTCCATTTTCAAATCCTGGCCTTTCCAGTCGGTGGGTAACCAGGTCTTGCAGTCCTGAGATGAAAACGATTCTTGACACTAGGAGCAAGCATTCAGGTTCAAGCACAGGGCAGGCAAGTCCTGGAGGAATCAGGGCACAGGCACGCTATGCGACATGGCAGGTAGGAGGCGGGAGGGCAGTCACAGGCCCTCTTTTCAAGTCAGAAAGGCCCCCGGGGGTCCAGCTCACCACACTGCTCTGGGGGTGGAGGTGGGTGCTGAGAGGCCACCTGACGAGACGCTGCGTCTCTGGGTGGATGAGAGCGCTGAGACGCTGCCCTCCTCCTTAACGCCTCTGAGGGTCACCAGGAGCGACTCCTCAGCGGGGATCTGAAGAACAGAGGGGCAAGCCACTTGCAAGGACAGAGCCTGCGTGCAGCAAGACCCCACCGGGAAATGGGACGGTGTGTCCGAAGAAGGCTCAGGCCCCTGGGAGTGTGGGAGGGTAGCACGGCAGGGTCAGGTCACACGGGCCACGTGGGCTCAGGGATTCATGCGAGACGGGAAGCAGGGAAACGCGGATGAGGGAGTGAAACACAGAGTGACATGCTCTGGCTTGCATTTTAAAGAGAAGACTGTCTGCTGTTGTGAGAGTGTGTGGCGAGGAGCCAGTGAGGGAGGAGGCGGCCTTGTGGGCAGCAGGCCTGGGAGGAGGCGGGAAGCGCAGGGGCAGGACAGGGTCTGGGGACTCAAGGTCTACCTTGATTTATTTTGGGGGTTGAATTCACAAGACATATGGATGGTTTATATTTGGGGCTGAGCAAAGGGGAGCTACTAAGAAGGAACCACTCCTAAATTTCTGATTTGGATCCTTTGACTCAGATGTGGGAGACAGGAGTCTCTTGAGCAATGTCATTACGTGATGTCGAATAAGGAGCTGAGTACAGCCATGTAGCAGGATCTCTCAGGACAGCTGTGCTGGGGTCCCTGTCTGAGCTGTGGGTACAGATGCATCTAAACCTGTGAGAAAGCAATAAGGCCAGGACCTGTCCTGAGGAAACATCAGCGTTTAGAGGTGGGCTGGGTGAGGAGAAACTCACAAAGCGGCATGAGAGAGGAGGGGGAATAAGAGAAGGAGGCATCATGGAAGTTGAAAGCAGGCTGGAATATGGGGAGTAGTACTGCTCAGAGATGGAGGAGTATGAAAGTTAGCATTGGCCTTGGAAATAAAGAGGCTGTGGTGGTGTGAGTGGTGGAGAGCAGCCCAGATTGGAGCAACTGAAGATGGAATATGAGTTGGGGAAACCAAGCAACCTGTGCAGACCACTCTCCTCTGGGCACATTACTTGCCAGTTTCCTCTCAGCTGGGCAGAGCTATGTGACTAGTTTTGGTCAGAATTGTGAGCAAAGGAGCATGTGCCATTCACGGGCTGGGGCAGTGGAAACCCTTGGACTGCAGTCCTAAGTTCCCATTCCATTCTGGAGGCCCCTGAAGGTTACCCTTCCAGATGAAGCAGCTGCAAGATGACGGAGGCTCCACAAGCCTGGGTCCTGAGTGACTGTGAGGAGCAGAGCTGCCCTTCCTGAAACAGAGAGGGGCACAGAGTTGCCTCTATCTTTCTGGCACTTATGTCTCCATGGCTTTAGCGACTAGGAAGCTGCCCACAGACGGTGTGACTCTGTGACTCTTCTCGCTCTACCAGGTATGGCAGGAGGAAGGGGAAGTACAAAACAACTGCACTCCTCTCTCTTTATGGTCCTGGTGTTCACAATGCTGTGTTTCTTCCAGACCGTCCTCATCCATCAGCAGTCAGACATCTCTAGAATCAAATATCTTCCAAGCCCTCCCAGCAACAGACCCTCCACGGAGGGAGCGGGTGCTGTGGCTTCGTCATGGAGATGGCCATCCATCAGGTGGCTGAGAGGCTGTTATTAATAATGGGTGGGAAAATATCTACTTGGCTTCTCTGTCATTGTTATTGCCTTTAACTATTACTTAAAGAAGAAACATAGTCAATATGCTTAATCTATGGTTTTCTCTGAACGTTTTGGTAACAATTCATTTTAAGTAGTAGGCAATATCCAAGGCCTGGTTACAATAAATCTGCAGCAATACAGCTCGCTCTCTGATCTGATGCACTAAATAGAAATGCACATATTCCTTTTTTTAACTTCTTTGCAAACATGCAGAAGGGTTACAGCAGGGGGGCCTTTCTGCCTGTTTCACTTCAACACCAGGTCAAGGCTGTCCCATATCTTGGGATTAAGTAAAATCCTAAGTAGGATTTATCAGTAAAATGGAGGGCTGTGTGCCCTTCTGATCACAGTCACTTAGGCTCTGTTAGCGGCCAGAGCCTAAATACCTCTGGTTCTTGCTGCTGAACCAGCACCTCTTCCTCATTACTCACAGTTTTGACTGCTTGACTTGTTCAGAGTTGTCTTTACCCGCTAGCTGTTCTCAGAGGCAGCCTTGAATCCTGCAGTCACTTTGCAGCGCTCCCCGAGGTTGCTGATCCCCTCTCCCGTCCTGAGTAGGAGATGCCTGCTGACTGAGATCAGCCCCAGGACTGGGCCTCTCCGGTCCTGAGTAGGAGATGCCTGCTGACTGAGATCAGCCCCAGGACTGGGATCTGAGCCTCTCCTTTAAGTGGATTAACTGTCATCCTGCTGTCTTTGTTAAGCTATCAACTTTCTTAGGAAATCCTTTTAAAATGCAAAACACAGAAGCAAACTGCAGCCTAGTTTTGGTAGAATTCTCACACAGTTTGGTCTTGCAGACTTCATCTGTATTTAGGTATTCAAGAAGTCACTTTATCTTTTAGGGGAGCCCTGCCAAGTCATTCTCTTTTTTTTGATTCAGCAAATTTTGAGTGATTGGGATGTGCATTTTTGAGTGAATTCCTGAGTAAAGATTATGTTGTAACAAAACTCTGCTCCTGAGTGATGATGGTGGTGGGGGAGCGGAGCAAGATGACTTTCTAGGACAAGCTCCAGTCTCTCTTGCAATGGATTCCCTTGCAGTCAAAGAAGCCAGGAAATCCTAGCATCAGCATCACCTTGCCCTGCGGCAGCCTGGCAAGTCACACAGACCTCCCCGGGGGTTCTTACTGTGTCCAGGACCTCACCCAGGTTTGGCTTCTCCCCTTTCCCTGCCCTCCTCTCCCTCACCCTCACTGTTGTCTCCTTCCTTGACAAATCAGCTGCCACAAATCCCTGTCTCAGAGCCTTCTAGGATAGACTAACCCGGGACAAACCTTGAGCTGATTCTGGGTGTAAGACAGCCCCAGATTGCTCATAAACTTGATTCCTCAGGTACAGACTGCTAGCTGGTAGGCTGCTGTGCTGACTTCCAATAGAATGTCCAGGTGATTTTAAAATATTGCTACTACTCAAATAAATAAGTTCTGTGCTGTGCTGTGCCAAGTCGCTTTAGTCATGTCTGACTCTGCGACCCTATGGACTGTAGCCCACCAGGCTCCTCTGGCCAAGGGATTCTCCAGGCAAGAGTACCAGAGTGGGTTGCCATGCCCGCCTCCAGAGCATCCTCCCAACCCAGGGATTGTACCTGGGTCTCCTGAATTGAAGGTGGCTTCTTTACTGCTGAGCCACCAGGGAAGCCCAAATAAGTTTATGGTATATGAAAAAATTAAACACAATTGACTTCTAAAATGCTAGGTCACCTGGGATCTGTGCATGTCACAGATTCGTTATCCCCTCATAGACCCAGGTTTCTGTGTACAAGCAACAGTCTGCGGGTTCATTTTTGAGCTCTCCTGAGTGATCAAGGTTCAGGCAAAGACATAGCTGCATGAGGCCAACACGGTCTCTCCAGAATCTAGGAGCCTGCTGAGCACCTCTCTGAAACCCCAGGGTGTTAGGCCAGCCCATCTTGGACAAGTTGAGAAGACAGCGACCAACCTTGTTAGCGAGCCCTCTGGCTCCACACTTGACCACAGTCTCGGCCTGTAGGGCAGGTTTTCGGGGCCTCTGGCTTCCAGCTGGGTTTGGGGGCACTGGAGGGGAGGGGAGACCAGAGCTTGCTTCCTCTCCAGTGGGCTGAGGTCCTCTGTGGAAAACCCACTGCCCCTTTCTGAGGCCTCTTCCCCAGCAGCGCACACAGTGGTTACCCGAGGGTGTTCCCACGGCCTGCACGGCTCCCCTTGACTCTCCCCTCATGAACAGTCCGTCCGTCAGGCTCTCCTCAGGGACTCTCCGGGTGTGCCTCTGCCCCAGGCCCCTGATGGGTGTGGAAGGAGACAGCCGTGTCACTGGCGGCTGCAGGAAGAGCCGACTAAGGGACTTTCTCCTCCAGACAGCAGAAGGTCCTGCTCGCGCGGTGTCTTCTGTCCCGCTCTCCACCCACCAGGATGTCTCCCTCTGTCTCAGTCCGTGTCCAGGCGCCCCCTTCCCTGGGGCTCCTCGGGAGCCCTCTGCTCAGGGTTTGTTGGGCCTTCCGCCTGCTGCTCAGGCGCCGCCCAGCCAGGCTGGCTGCTGACCAGGCGGACATCCCAGACTTTGGAGCCGCGTGAGGGCAGGAGCCACACGCACCCTGTCCCTCCTGGGCTCCCGCTGCCCCGCCGGAGGGCTTGGAGCAGCATGGGGCTCGGCTGTGGTGGCTGACGCCGCACTCATCCATGTCATGCACTCTGGGCTTGGGACTCGTGGTTTTCTTCGCCGTCAGAGCGTCCCCGTCCTAAGAGGGCTCCGCTGCCCTCCCAGCGCCCCCAGCAGCCCTGCGGGACGATGCCCGCACACGCCCCTGCTGGGCTCCGCTCTCCATTCCACCGCCGCCCCAGGGCTCTTGTTCTCTCTGCGCCGTCTATCTCGCCACGTTCTCTTCTGCAAAGCGCTCCTGACCAGAGGCGGAGGTGTTTCGCGCTGAAGGTTGAGGGATGTCAGAAAGGAGTGCCGGCGTCTCACAGAATGGGCGCCGCGGGGCTCCGTTCGTTCGCTGCGACTGCCCCTCCGCACGCTGCGTCTCTGCGGCTGCCTTCCTTGCCAGCCCGGGCCCCGCTCTGCCGTTTGACTAGAGCCCCCTTCATCTCCTCAGCCTGGTCTCTTCTTTTCTCCCCATCGCAAGGCCTTTTCAAACAAAGGAGACAAAAATCCCACTCCCAACAGAGCTCCGTTCTCTTTCTCCACCCCACTGTGCCCAGGGGCCTACATTTTCATACAGGCAGGAAGATCCTCTGAAGTATTGCTCTAAACTAAAAGGCCATCTGCTTCTAAGAAGAACTTGACCTATTTCTTAGACTATTGTAGCCGCTACAGTCACTTTCTGTTTTCAGTAAAGGGCATTTTCTCTTCCTGTTATTCCATTAGAGCTCGGGCTGCTGAGCTGGGGTCCTGTGGGTCACCCACCTGTTCTAAGTTTTCCTAGAAGTTGGTGCCACTGTGCAGTGGTTTTGCCTTTGTGCCTAGGCACCCCTGCCCTGGTGCGGTGCTTAGCGTGGCGAAGGGTACCCCTACTCCCACAGGCGACCCCTGTACCCTCTGCCACATTCTTGGGCCCAGCGGACATCAGCACAACTGTAGTGGGCAGTGCCAGGCACAAGGCCAGGGTTCCAGCCCCAGGCTCCCTCCTCAGGCAGGCCTTCTGCAGTTTCTGCTTTTCTGACATAGAGTTCTCACAGAAGCTACAGGGCCGATCAGCCCAAGCATAGGCAAAGGCTGCAAAGGTGGAAGGGTTGACATACTCAGGGACAACCCTCTTCCAACAGCGGACAGGTTAGAGGATAAATGCCCCAACCTCCCACCCTCCAAAGGAGTACTTCTGAAGTCCGTTCCAGCAAATTCTTCAGACGGTCCCAGCAGGACTGGGCCCCCAGTGCCTACAGTGACCAGCTCCTTTATTGGTTCTCCTTCCGCTCCCTCACTTCTGTTCCCTGGGATCACCTCCCAAATCAACTATCAGCACCTGAGTTTTTGTCTTTGATCTGCTTTGAGGGGGACCCACGTGAGGACAGGTACTTGAAGGCTGTCTGTTCTGTGGTCTTCAGTAATCACCTGAGGTGCTGAGTTGGGATCCGGGGCTCCCCACTGGTTCAGAGCCCTTCTGCACGGCTTTGCTAACAATCCCCTGACTTTCTGCAGGGACAAATGGCTCATGTGATGGATCTGCCCATATAACTCCTCTCTCATCCAGAGTGTGATATTAGACATCTCAACTCTGGAAGCTTGATTCATCTGGGGAGAGTCTTTGGCCATCTGAAAAGCCATAAAGTTCTCCTGGTGTGACAAGGAGCAAATGACTTCAGTGTCATATTACTGCCCTCAAATCCAATAGAACCGGGGTCTGATGTGTCTCATCTTTTCAAGCAAAGGTGTTAACAGATGCATTACTCATCAGCATTGCCCGATTCTTGCCTTGTTAGGAGCTGCAGAGGAAAGTTGATGTTTTGACGAGGAAACTATGACCAAGAGCCAGAATGACTATAAAACTCTGCCAATGGGCGCCAGAAGATTCCACACCACTGCCTTTGACGCTTAATTTCCTTTTGGATGCATTGCCTGTCTCAGCCAGGGGCCTGCTGGACTTTTATATTCTACTGGAGAAGAAGCTCTGTGTCTGCACATCCTGCCTGCTTTAAAACAGTGATGCTTCTCTTTGCTCAGTCTCGAGAAATCCCCACAGCAATCAGATTCTGGGCGGGGGCCCTCACATCTGGGTGGTTTCTTCTGCTTTTCCTTTGCTTCATCCTCAGCATCCTAGAGCAACCACGGCTGGGTGTTCTCAATCTGGGCACCATATTGAACCAGAACATTGCAGTTGCTTAGGAAATACTCTCTGTGGAACCCGACACTGCATAATTTTTACACTCTGTCCTGTGAAGTGGATATTGCTGGACCCAATGTATCACTGAGGAGAATGAGGCCCGGGGAGCATGAGTGGTTTGCTTCCCTATGGAAGGAGTCGTGTAGGCAAGGAAAGAAAGGTGTGGGCTTCATCTCCAGTGGGTTTTGTGCTCAGATCAGCCTTCCCTCTTCCATGAGGATGAGATTGGGGCTTGGAGGAGAGACACATGCTGGGACCACAGAAGACCTCTCTTCTTCACTCCATGACAGCCTTTCTTTTTTTTTTTTTTTGGCTGTGTACATAGGGTGCTTTATTCTCCACAGAGTGATACATGCTAAGGTGGGTTGGGCTTGGGCCAATGTCCCCATATGTACAGAACTGAATAAAGTGGGTCTCTGAGAAGAAGTCTGATTTGCCTTGATGTGGAGGGGAGCCGGGGAGGATGGAGATGGAGTGACAACCAGGATATGTTCAGTCCTGTGCTGGTTCTGGCCTGGAATGCAGGGAGTTATGGCAGCTCTCAGGGTGGTCACTTCCAGGCAGGGGCAACCTGCCGGGCTTGGAGGGCCTTCTGTACCACATCTTCCCACTGGGCATCTGATATCTCACGAGCCCAGGCAGGAACCCCTGGTGCAGGCAGGCTTATGCTGGCCATCGTCCTTTTCACCAGCTCTACATGTTCTGGGTCCATGGGAATAGAGCTGTGGTTGTTCAATGCTGTAGCTCCCTGCTCATCTTCGTCCTCACTTTCTAGCGGTGGGTCGGGCAAATGAAGCCCCAGGGCCTGGATCCGATCCTGGATATCAGCAACTACATCTTCTCCATCCCCCACTGGTGCTAGTTCCACCTCCTCTTGTTCAGGATCTTGGTTCAGAGGCTGGTAGGAGTAGCCAGCTGGTCCTGCCCCTGTTTCCTCTTGTTCTTCCTCTGGTTCCTCACTGCTCCAATCCCCAGTGCCTTCCGTGGGGCCCTGATGTGGCCCGAGTTCCTCAGTCTGATTGGGGAAGATACGTTCAGGACCCATGGTGTCTCCCCCTAGAATTACTGCTGCCATCGGGCAGGGGCCGCTCAGAGCCCGCGACCGAACCCCCCATGACAGCCTTTCAAAAGCAAACCCTGGACTGGGAGACATGTACAACTCCATGTTTTCTTATCCAGAAGGGTCAACCGTATATGTCTGATCACAAGAGCATTTTACAGATTGTCCAAAACTAAAGCAATCCCAGCTTTCTGTCAGCACCTGCAAGCCTGCATAGGGTGGGCTTCTGCCCTGTAACGTATCCTCTTGCTCAGCACCCTCTGGCCAAGTTGGTCTCAGTCCGACTGTCCTACCTACCAAGTTAGCGTGTGTGGGGGGGGGGGGGGGGGGCTGGGGAGCAGGGCTTGGCGTGAGCCCCTCCCTTCCCTGCCTCGCGTGACTAGCTCTTTCTCAGCCTTCTGTTCTCCCCTCTCTGGCACCCCCTCCAAGTGGCTCCCCCGTCCACTGTTCCCATCCAAAAGCCCTTTGCACTCTGGCTTCTCTGACATGAGCACGCTGTCTCCTCCCAGCACTGCCATGGTCTGAAATTGTCTTGCTTGTTGTCACTGTTTGCCTGTCTTCACCGCAGTGCAAACTGTTGGCCCTACAACAGTGCCCTATCCCTAGGAGTTGTCCTTACCATGGAGTAGAGTGTGTGTTACATGAATGAATTCCTCATAAGGAATAGGATTGTCGCTTCTAGAAACTCTGTCTGGAGTTCACAGTATGTTGACAATGACTTCAAATCTCACTTATCTATTAAACTCTAACCTGTCTCCTCCCTCTTCTCGACTCCCTGCACCCCTGAGGTCTTTCTTTCCTTCTTCCCAGCCCCATTCTCTCTTCCTTCGCTTTTCTTACGCCCTTTCCCTTTCCCCTCTACCCTATCCTTCCCTTTCTGCTTGCCTGCCTGGGAAGCAGGTCACTCAGCAGGCAGACAGGTGAGACAGTCCAACCTGGTTTACCCACAGTGGCCATCTTCATGAGGAAGAAAGGTCTTTTCACTCCATCCTGGATGGGATCAGAGGTGACAGAGTCCACTCAAGTTGTCCCAGGACAGGCCTGGAATGCATCTTACATCCGATTGTCACTTCTGGGATCCAGCATTCCTATAGCTTAGAGTGCATTTGTCAGGGCAACTTTGGGCCTGAGTGTTGGAGAAAAACAGCTAAACTCATCAGAAGCATGAAACAGAGACCACTGGTTGAGGACCTCTGCTCACATAAGGAGAGTTTGATTTATTTATAAATGCTTAATTCTCTGATTCTTCAGGAGCCTTCAGCAGAAAGTGAAATTGTGCCTCCTGCTGAATGACAATGTTCCAAGGAGGCCAGCACTTGAAAACAAAAGCAACCACTCTTGTCCTAATCTAAAATTCCATCACCTTGGCAGGAACTGCTGAGTGCTGGTAATGAGTGTTGAGAGGCAATCTGAGGACGGTAATTAGGTATTAAACCTGGACAGATACTAACCAAGAGGTGTGTGGCCCCTTGGCTCAGCACCACAAAAACGGATCTCTCCCAGTCAACTCTGGCCATCCAGAGGGGAACAGAGCTGCACTGTAGCAAAGTGAAATGTGATTTTAATGATTCCGAGCACATGGTTTCTGCCTCCAGCATTCTAGATTTGTAGACTGAGATTTTTTTTCCCCCTTGGGTGGATTCCAGATGTTGTATAACTTGTGTATTTCTAACTTACAGAGTGGTAGATGAGGACTTACTTGTCTTTTTGTTTTGAGTATGTACAATGTGGATGAGCGGCACTGTCAAACAACCTCCTAAAAGACACACCGTACCCAAGTCAGTATGGAATAAGTGATTGGGAAAAGGAGCCTGAGATTTCAATAATCTAAAGTAGCTAGGAGACTTGGAGTCAAAACTCTGGCATTCTGGGCAAACACTCAGTTTAGACACCCACCCCACCTCTACTTCAGACACACACCAGTGAACACGCACATGTGCGGCCATGTACACACACACAGACACACTCCTTTTCATTACTCTTAGACTGATCAGGCCCACCCACCTGGGCCTTTCTTGAAATATATTTTCTGAGCCTCCAGTCCAGACCTGTCATAACACTGCCATCTGTATCTGAGGTCGCCAAAGAAAATTCAAGATACCCAGTGAAATTTGAATTTCAGGTAAATAACAGATATTATTTTAGTATAAGTATGCCTCATGTAAAGTTTAGGGCATACTTTACCAAAAAAAATTTTTTTTCATTTTAGAGAGCTATTTTATTTTTTTACACCTTTATTTTTTAATTTTAATTTTTTTTGACACCAAAAATATTTTGTATTGGGGTATAGCTGATTAACAGACTTAGAAAATGAACTCATGGTTGCTGGGGAGAAGGGATAGTAAAGGACTTTGGGAACGTCATGTACATACTGATATATTTAAAATGGATAACCAACGAAAACCTATTGTATAGCACATGGAACTCTGCTCAATGTTATGTGCCAGCCTGAATGAGAAAGAAGTTTGGAGGAGAATGGATACATGCATATGTAAGACTGAGTCCCTTCACTGTTCACTGAAACTATCACAACATTGTTAATTGGAAATTCAGTATTTTATTTGTATCTTTATTTGCTTAGTCTGACGGTCTTATCCCTGTGATCCAGTAAACTGAGGGAATACTGCAGACCATAAGCCCACTCAGGAATTCACAATGCCCATTGTTGTTTAGTGCTTCTAAGAAGTCCTGCAGAAAATAAATGTATTTACATTAAAAAGTTAGTTTTGTTTATCTGAAATCAAGTTTCACAGGGCAGCCTACATTTTATCTAACAACACAGAACCCCTTTTTACACAGAACCCCTTTTTTAACACAGAACCCCTTTTCTGAGGAATACTTCAAAGGGTGCACTTTGGAGAACACTGGATGTTAAAATGAGTGTAAGGTAGATAAGTGCATTAGGGCTTCTTGGAGGAGGTGCAATTTGTGTAAGCAAATGGAGGACAAGAGGTGTGCAAACACCGCCAGCAGGAAGCTGACCAGGAGCAGAGAAGGGCTGGAAGCTGGCCGCACTGCCCGGGGGCCGTGCAGTGACTCCTCCAGGAGCAGGGGTGCTCCCTGAGACAGATCCTGCTCGGAGGTCTCTGTGGCTGCACGTTGGGTCTTCTCTGCAGAAAGCAAAGCAAAACAGTGCCAGCTCAGCCAGAGTGGGGCACAGTGCAAGGGGCTGTGCCAGACCCCAGCCAGGGCGCCGGGCAGCCCAGGCATAGTCAGATGTGTAGTGTTGCTGGTTTTTTACTTTCCTCTCTGGTACACTCACCTGGGGTGTGAGCTAGGAATTGCACTTCTAAATAATCATGTGACCTTGGATAAGTGCCTTCCCTCTTCACACACCAGGCTGGGATCAGGTAAACTCCCCTCTGAGGTCTCTTTTGGCTCAGATAGTCTTTAGTTTCTATAGCAAGTTCTGTGCATGGACCTTTCTGCATCTGAAAGGTGTTTTCTCAGCACTTTGGGAGGTAGATCATGGTTGCTTGAACGGATTCTAACGGTGTCCTGCAGGCAAACTCTGCCATTCCTGGTGTCCCCCTGCTCAGTGAGGGCCCTAGCTGCTGCTCTCACAGGATGTGGCACAGCCTTGGAGGAAGGGAGAGAGGGACTACACCAAGCCCTGATGACAGTTGGCCGGTTGGGGCCACACTGCACTTTCTTGGGGCTCTTCGGCTGTAAGCAAAGGGGGCTGACTCAGGCCTACTTAGGTATAAGGGGAACACATTTGGAGGACACATGTTTAGTGGGAAGGGCAGTACCGGGGATTGATCTGGACAGTGGGCCAGAAAGCTCTATGTGATAAATAGATTCAAAAAGAAGTATTCTTTTTATCTTGCTGTTCACAATTCAGAATGCAGAGAGGAAGCGTGGCAGTCAGCCATCAGTTCTATCACCCACATATTCCTTTTCTATCCCTTAGGTGATTATGTGAGAGCCTTGTCCCTCTTGACCCTTTGTGGTTGGTTGGGGTCTGATTTCTGACCAGAAATGACGTGTTTCGACTGGAGCATTTGCACTGAGACAAGACCTTGCAAAGTTTTCTTTTGTTGTCTTTGCCATCATAGGAGCAGATATTGAAATGCAGGCTGCATTAACCTGGACAGAGGGACTACAGTTAGCAAAGCTCCCTTTTGACATGGGACAGATATGTGACCTGGACAGATACCTGGCCTAAGAAAGAAAAATCTTTGTTACATTCAGCCACTGAGAATTTAGAATTGCTTCTTACTGTAGCATCCTCAGACCTAACCAGACTGATACAGGAAGACTCCGACTGCCTAGTTTGGATCACATGCTCACCCCGAGGAGAGCAGGACATTGGTAGTATCACCAAGCTCCAGCCAATGGGAGAGATTTAATTGCATGGATGTACTGTTACCCAGAGAAGGGAAAGTTTATCTGGAGAAGGGGAAGGCTACTCACTCCAGTATTCTGGCATGGAGAATTCCACGGACTGTGTAGTCTGTGGGGTTGCAAAGAGTCGGACGCAACTGAGCGACTTTCACTTTCACTTTTCACTGTTACCCGAGGGCTTCCCAGTGGTGCTTGCAGTAAAGAACCTGCTAGCAGTAAAGAATGCAGGAGACGTCAGAGCATGGGGTTTGATCCCTGGGTCGGAAGATCCCTTAGAGAAGGAAATGGCAACCCACTCCAGTATTCTTGCCTGGAGAATCCCATGGACAGAGGAACTTGGTGGGCTACAGTCCAGGGGGGTTGCAAAGAGTCAGACACGACTAAAGCGACTTAGCATACACTGTTACCCAAGAACAAGAATGCGTGGCTGGCCGCCAAAAGATAATCATTTATGATGGTGGTAACAGGACCCAGTCAGAAGCTGAGCCCAGGACTCTGACTTCATAAATGCCTGGGCTGTGAGTAGATGGGCTGCCAGAGCCAGTACTTCTCAAAATAACAGCTGTTTAACCGCTACCTCTTCTCCACAACCATCTCAACACCAAAAGTCATCTTCTGAACGTGGCTGCTCCAGTAGGCCCAAACTGCCTGCAGACTCTCAGAGGGACTCATTTGTTATCTACTGTATTTAGTTTAGTTTAAAACACGATCTTTCTTGAAAAAAGTTCAAAATTCATGTATCATATTAAATGTTAAAATACACTTTATTTCATAGCATTAACAGTCTGTATTAAAATACTCAATAAATCATGCTTTGTTTGTGCCATGGTTATAATATGAATAATGCATTGAGAAACTTTTATGCATTTAATGGGATAAAAAAATCTTATGGCATTTCTAGACTTTTCTTCTGTCCCCTATGTAGGTTAGTTCATTTTGTCACCACCCGACGCGTTTAGCCATCATCTGAATCACCATGTCACCTCCAACTAGAGTGCTAGCTAACTAAAAAGAATAAGAATAAGTATATATAATAAATTCAGAAGGCTTGCTAATTATGAGCATATTGTACTATATTAATACTATGCTAATAATTCAAAGGACAACTAACGTAAAAAATCATCTAATTTTCCATGTTCTCCAGAGCTCACATTTTATAATACTGCCATAGGGAGGGACATGGGTTAAATCATTTTTTTAATCTGCAAGAGTCATTGGAGTGCAAAGCAGGCAATAGATCTCTGCGTTGTTTAGACCTCAAGTATCTAGATATTCTGTGTGGTGTTTCTGTGAATGGTGAGAAGCAGATGATCAATAGAGGACCTTGTATTTATTATACAAGGTCAAGGAGTTTGTGCTGGTTTGGAATCTGCAGGAGAGCTACTAGTTGACGAGATGTCTAGATTAGTCAGTTGTTCAAGGTTATTTTTTGCAGCAATGTCTGTAATAGCAGGTATCTAAAAACAACCTGAAAGCTCATCAGTTGGAGTTGGATTGAATAATTATGACCATCCATGCAATGGAATCTTCAATAACCTTGAGAAAGAGTGAGGAATCCTCTCTTTAGCCACGTCAAAAATTCTCCGATATGTACATTTTAAATAAATGTGAAACCAAGGGAGGTATGCTACCATTAGAGTTCAAGGTGGAGAGAGACCATATATTACTTTTGTATGTATACAGATTAGAAAATTCTCTACCAGGATGCATCAGAAACTAAAACTGTCCATTAATTTGGTGGTGAGGAGGTGTGTAGAGACTGGGTAGGTGGTAGAATAGATGGGAGAAAGAAATTTCTCTAAATACCATTGTATAATTAAAAATTTTTTCTCAACCCAGATGAATATATTATCTATTCAAATAGTTAAATGATTCTAATACCAACCTAGCCCCCAAGGATTGAACAAAGAGAGTTAGTAATTTTCAGAAAAGTGAAAAGTCTCTCTCAGCCCTGGCGGAAAATGTGGGCCCTGCAGACACCACAGAACACAAAGTAACTGTGTGTGGGTGGGAGGTGTGTGTGTGACAATCATTTGTTCCATCCCGGGATGGGGGGCATCCAAAAAGACCATGCAGGTGGTGAATTTCTTCCCAAAGAAGAGAGACTAGCAGATCTTATTCATTGTTTTATGGTAACTAGTTCCAGAAGCGAAACTTAAAAATACTCAAATAAAAATGGTTATGAATACAACAGGTCCCATGGCATTGGCTCAGTCAGATGCTCTCTGGACCTGTCTGCCAAGAAAAAGACTGAAAAAAAGAGGAGCATGCAAGTCCTTCTCCAGGGTTGAACGCAGTCAACCTTACCCTGTGGTTGCTGAATCTCAGGGAATCAGGGCTGCTAAGCCGCAAAGTTTTCCAAGGGAAGAGGGCAGTATGGATTTCCATGTTGGTAAATACTTTTTTAAAAGATTAAACTAAATGAGCTAAATAAAATTTCTCTATAGCTGCCAGGCTGTCACTTCTTTCTTTTTTTTAGTTGAAGTATAGTTGATGTGCAATTTTGTGTTAATTTCTGCTGTACAGTAGAGTTTTTCAGTTATACATGTACATATAAATTTATATATGTTTCAAAATATTCTTTTCCATTGTGGTTTATCATAGGATATTGAATATAGCTCACTGTGAAATCTTGTTGTCTGACATTTTTGACCATTGCCATAGAATCTGTACATTCAGGAGGGATCCAAATTTAGGAGTGCCCTTAAGACATGAGCTTCCCTTGTAGCTCAGCTGGTAAGAAACCACCTGCAATGTAGGAGACCTGGGTTCAATCCCTGGGTTGGGAAGTTCCCCTGGAGAAGGAAAAGGCTACCCACTCCAGTATTCTTGGGCTTCCCTGGTGGTTCAGCTGGTAAAGAATTCACCTGCAATGTGGGAGACCTGGGTTCTATCCCTGGGTTGGGACTGTTCCCTGGAGAAGGGAACAGCTACTCACTCCAGTATTCTTACCTGGAGAATTCCATGGACAGAAGAGCCTGGCAGGCCACAGTCCATGGGGTCACAAAGAGTCAGACATGACTGAGTGACTTTCACTTTCACTTTTAAGACATGTAATTTCCCCCATGGAAGGTATATTTTACGGAGAGCAGAAACCACTACCTTCCTGAGGATGTTTAGTTTCTGGTGATGAGATATACTCACATACTGTGTGGTCCTCTACATGCAAATCTCCCTGTGAATGTGATTGCAATCTGTGTCTCCAAAATGTGTAAGACACATGTACAAGGATGTTCTTTAAAGCATGGCTTATATAGTGAAAATTGGAAGGTGCTCACCTATTCTTCAGTAGAGAGCTGCTGTGTGAGCCCCACAACGTCCATGTAAGGAGACAGGAGAGCTAGGCAGATGCCCCCTGTGTCACGAGATAAAGCAAGTTGAAAAACAGCGAGTCTTCATGATCCCATGTATGGTAAAAACAACAAGGTGTGTGTGTATTCCTAAATTTTTAATCCTACATATATTTTTATAAAATAAACCTATAGATTAAAGCTGTTTTATGCGTTTTCATCCTCTTCTTAAACAGACCCTAATGTGGAAGCAGCAGTTAGAACTGGACATGGAACAATAGACTGGTTTCAAATAGGAAAAGGAGTACATCAAGGCTGTATATTGTCACCCTGCTTATTTAACTTCTATGCAGAGTACATCATGAGAAACACTGGGCTGGAGGAAGCACAAGCTGGAATCAAGATTGCTGGGAGAAGTATCAATAACCTCAGATATGCAGACAACACCACCCTTATGGCAGAGAGTGAAGAGGAACTAAAAAGCCTCTTGATGAAAGTGAAAGAGGAGAGTGAAAAAGTTGGCTTAAAGCTCAACATTCAGAAAACTAAGATCATGGCATCTGGTCCCATCACTTCATGGGAAATAGATGGGGAAACAGTGTCAGACTTTATTTTTTTGGGCTCCAAAATCACTGCAGATGGTGATTGCAGCCATGAAATTAAAAGACGCTTACTCCTTGGAAGGAAAGTTATGACCAACATAGGCAGCATATTAAAAAGCAGAGACATTACTTTGCCAAGAAAGGTTCGTCTAGTCAAGGCTATGGTTTTTCCAGTGGTCATGTATGGATGTGAGAGTTGGACTGTGAAGAAAGTTGAGCGTCGAAAAATTGATGCTTTTAAACTGTGGTGTTGGAGAAGACTCTTGAGAGTCCCTTGGACTGCAAGGAGATACAACCAGTCCATCCTAAAGGAGATCAGTCCTGGGTGTTCATTGGAAGGACTGATGCTGAAGCTGAAACTCCAATACTTTGGCCTCCTCATGCGAAGAGTTGACTCATTGGAAAAGACCCTAATGCTGGGAAGGATTGGGGGTAGGAGGAGAAGGGGATGACAGAGGATGAGGTGGCTGGATGGCATCAATGACTCAATGGACATGGGTTTGGGTAGACTCTGTGAGTTGGTGATGGACAGGGACACCTGGCGTGCTGCAGTTCGTGGGGTCGCAAAGAGTCGGACACGACTGAGCGACTGAACTGACTGACTGACTGGATGTGCTTTAACTCTTCATGGAACGTCCCATCCCCTTGTCCATGTTTTAGTTTTATCTTTTCCTAGTTCAGGGGAAATAGATTTTTTAAACAGTCACGGATAAGTTAAACATATTACACTCTTCAGCGCCCTCTGGAGAAACAGAACCAATAGGGTGCATATCTGTGCATGCGTGCGTGTTCAGTCACTTCAGTCGTGTCCGACTCTGAGACCCTATAGACTGTAGCCCACCAGGCCCCTCTGTCCACAGGATTCTCCAGGCAAGAATATTGGAGTGGGCTGCTGTGGCCTCCTCCAGGGGATCTTCCTGACCCAGGGATGGAACCTGGGTCTCTGTCTGCTGCATTGGCAGGCGGGTTCTTTACCACTAGCACCACCTGAGAAGCACATTTGTATCTAGCGCCCCTGGGAAGTCACATTTTTATCTACTTCTACATCTTCATGTAGGTGTATGTTATAAGAAACTGGTTCACACAGTTATGAAGGCAGAGAAGTCCCATGATCTGCCGATGTGCCATCTGCAAGCTGGAGGCCCAGGAAAGTCAGGTCTGAGAACTCAGAGAACCAGGGCATAGGACTCTCTGCTCTAGCAGTCAGTCAGAGAGCTCACATGCTTCCTTCCTCTGCCGTTTGTTCTATTTAGGCCGTCAATGGATTGGATGAGGCCCACACACATTGGGAGGGCCATCTGCTTGACTCACTTTATTTGTTCACGTGTTAATCTCATCTGGAAACACCCTCACAGACATACCCAGCCACCATGTTTAACCACATATCTGGACGCCCCAGGATCCAGTCAAGTTGGCAGTTGTAATTAACCATTACACATATTCTATCAATTTTTATGTCCACTATTGTTTTCCCCTTCCTGTTCATCTCCCAAGGTTCATTTTCCTTGGGTTGAAGCACATCCTTTAGCAGGTTTTTTAAGCAAAGATTTGGAAAGTTTAGACAGGCTCAGAATTCTAAGCTGATGTTTACTTGTCCTTTGTATCTATGCAGACACCATCACACTGTTTACAGGAAACATTTCCAGACTAGTCCGCAATCTGCTCTCACTCCTTCGTGGTTAACACTTCCCCTTCAGGTAGTCTTTAAAATATTTCTCCCTGCCCGAGATGCCCTGTGGTTTCACTGTGAGGTGTCCAAGTGTGGCTTTGTTTTTGTTTATGCTGCTGTTCCTTCAAGATCCCTCTCTTCAGTTCTGGAACACTCTCTTCAGTGGCCTATTCTTTTACTCATATTCTCTCCATTTTCATCTTTTGGTACTCTTAGGTGTATTTTGGAGACACTCTACACACATACATTTGTATCATTACTATAACATCATTTATGCAAACTTAAATTTGGGTATTTTTATGGAAAAAGAAAACAATTTTGTAGCAGAAGGATATAGCCCAGGTATGGGCTTCATCTGTACCTGGGGAAGATTATTTGCATTTAAAAAGCTCTGGAGCAAAGAAAAAAAGAAAGAAGAAAAGAAAGGGCATTAATCAAGTCTTTTACATTTTCTACACTTTCCGTATTTCCGATACTTTGACAGTTGCAGGCCTTGCTGATCCTAAAGAGACTGCTAATTCCTAGAGATAGTAAACAAGCCTTCATATGTAAACCAACAAATTCAGAGCCCAACCTCCTCCTCAATCAGGCTTCCTTGCTCTCGGCCACTGTTCGCCTGCCCTCATCACCCAGGGACAGGTCCCAGGAAAGCAAGGACAGCCTGTACATCCAAGCTGTTGTTGCAGATGTTTAGTTGTTAAATCCTGTCTGACTCTGCGACCTCACCGACTGTTCCCCGCCAGGCTCCTCTGTCCATGGGATTTCCCTGCAAGAATATTGGAGTAGGTTGCCATTTCCCACACTCCAGAGCCCACCGACGTTATTCACACTAGCCAATGCTGAACCTGCTTGCCCTCCCTCTTCTGTTCTTTCCCAGGGAAACCACAGTAAAGCCTGTTGCTCACATTATGCCCCACCTCTCCTCCTGTGGCCTGCGGAGTGTGACACGCCCCCTCCTCTGGGGAGATGTCGCCAACTAATTTTAATGGCAATGATCTGATTTGTTGGCCTCAATGGACTTGAATAATAAAACAGATATTTTAAAACGGAAGGAAAGAAAGAATAAAGGATCGAAGGGAGAAAGGGAGAAAGGAAGTAAGGGAGGGGGAAAACAAGGAGGAGAGAGGGAGAAGAAGAGAAAGGGAGGCAAGACGGAGAGAGGAGGGTGAGGCTGGCGGGCCGGTGAGCAACCTGCGGCGGCGCTCCAGGGAGACGCGCTGCCGCGGGACCAGCCTGGTGGGCGGTGTGGCCGCGGAAGGGTGGGGCTGAGGCATTTTAGAGGCAGCGCCTGCAGACCTCGCTGCTGGAGTATCCTGGAGGGCCACGGGAGAGAGATCAAGGACGCGTTTCTGGCTTGAGGTGCTGGTGCCCGGGGGTGCCATTTACGGAGGTGGGAAAGGAACAGCTTTGGGGCTCCTGGCTGGGCGACCCCTGCCAAGTGATTTAACTTTCTTGTGCCTTGATGTCCTCATCAGCACAGTGAAAATAGTCACGGAAGCTACTTCTAAGTGGTGGAGACTCAATGAGGTGATGCCCTATGCAGAAGAGCCCCTGGCATGTGGTGAGAACTCGATAAACGCGGGCAGAGAGAAGGCTGAGGATGACAGCTGGGGTGTGGGGCAGAGGAGGGCTCAATGACGCAGGAGGGCCCCCCGGGGGGCGGGCTGACAGTGGAGGCTCTCTGAGTCAGGAGAGCAGGGCGGCCCACCGTCGTCTTAGTAGCGAGAGACATGATCAGTTATGCATCCTTAAGAATCACTGTGGCTGTCACGTGGAGAACAAGCTGGAGGAGAGAGAGAAAAGTGGGGAGAAGAGCGAGGTGGTCTCAGCCCCTTCCACGCTGGACTGAGGGAGGCTGCAGAGGGAGAGGGCAGTGGCTGGGTGTGCAACAATAGGAACCAGAGTTTATAATTGCAAGCTCACGAGAAGTATAACAATTCTTTTTTTCCCCTACTTTTTATTATTTTTTATTTTTAAAATTAGTTTATTTTAATTGGAGGCTAATTGCTTTACAATATTGTGAATCTGCCATGGTGTACATGTGTCCCCCATCCTGAATCCCCCTCCCACCTCCCACCCCACTTCATCCCTCAGGGTTATCCCAGTGCACCAGCCCTGAGCACCCTGTCTCATTTTCTTTAAATCTAGTTAAACCTGACCCTGGCAGGTCCCTGCCTCCACCATCTTGCTGAGGGGAAAGTCAACCTCAGGCATCATCTTTGCCTCCCAGGCACTTTGCAGAGTTACACCGAAGGCCTCGGGTCTCACAGCATCAAGGCTCTGGAGCTCACAGTGGTTATTTCTAGGATGACTGTCTTGTCCCAGCCTGTGACATCTCTTCACGCCTGGACATCCTGTGGCTCTGTGTCACCATTTAGGAAAAGGAAACAGGCAGGGCAGGGAGGCCCAGGATCCAGTCCTTCTTCCAGAGGGCCTCTGGGGATCAGGGCTTCTGACTCCTTCCCAGCTTGGAGGTTCTCCCCTTCTAACCTTAAGGAAAATAGACAGAGATCAGTGAGCTGTCCTGCCTGAAAGGAAGCCTTAACCACATTATCACCAGCTGGCTCAGGGGTAAAGCAGGCTCTGCTGAGGGAGAGAGGGCAGGAGTCACAGTTTCTGGTTTCCGTACTTTCCCACCCCAGCCCCTCTGTCTTGTTACAGAGAACAGTTGGCAGGAGACTCGCACACACAGGTGGGAACGCGGCCTGAGCTTGGGTACCAGCTGTTCCGGCGTGCCGTACCCAGTATTGGGTACACCAGCTGCCCAAGGGAGTTGAATCCCAAGAAGAGTGGAGGCCTCTGGGGCCACCAGCTTTCATCTCACATAGAACATGCAGCTTTGGCAAAAGCTGGCAGTTATCATGCATCTAAATACCAGTCAGTTCCTGTGCTAAGTGTGTGACATACACCACTTCACTCGGTCTTCGTAACATGCTAGGAGGTACATGTAATTATTATCACCCTTGAAATAAAAACAAAGAAATGGAAACAGGGAGGTTCAGTGACTTGACCAGATCTGACCCCACAGACTGCTCCTGACAGTGGCCCCGGGGGCTGCATCAGCAGGCCAGTGGTCAGTGGGGTTGGCAAGTCTGGATCTCAGGCGGGGCAGGCGTGCGGGTCTTTTGGTGTCATCTGAGTCACTTTTTCCTCCTTTCCCCTTTCCCTTTTTTATTCTTGCCTCCTTCTCTAACTTTGTTCTTTCTTTTCTCCCTCTCCTTTTTCCCTGTCTTCCCAAAGCTGTGTAAAAATGTCACCTCTCTGCTTTTCATTAGACCCTCAGTTCTGGGTCAGAGCCCCTCCACCCAAATCATTTTGTCTCCTCCATCCCTCTCCAATTACAAGAAACACGTGGCGGCAAGACTGGTGGATGACATTTTCACTCACGTTTCTGGCCAATAAGAGTTTTGTTCTGCTGGCTAGTTTTGTTAAACAAAACCCCTGTTAATGAAGGGAATCCACCTCACGAGGCTTTACGCTTTAGTTGTTTAGGAAGCAGTAGGCCTTTGCCATGCCTCTGTAGTATCAAGGTCTCTGTTTAGTGCTCAGTTTGTATGTATGGAGCTCGCCGGACAAAGCTGATGACTGTGCCCATGCACTTTGGTTGCAGGGGACTCTGAGGATGAAGCTAATCCAGTGAGGAGCCCACCATCCTTGCAGGGAGACCACTGCATCACATGTTACACACTTATTAGGCCATTTCACACACTGTGGTGAGCATGACGTCAGACCCATTGCATGAACTGCTAGATTCTTCAAATGATACTTCTCTTTTCAGACCACATTTCTCTTTGGAGCAAGGTAAAAATTTTCTTTGCTTTTGGAAAGTTGAAAAGATGTTGCTTGGGTTTGCTACTTCCTTGCATGGGCCTAGTTTGGCTTTTCCTCATTTCCAGTGCAAGGACCAGGCTGGGGTCATCACTTATGACTGAAACTAGAAATATCCCTGATGAACTCAGATGCAAAAATCCCAGACAAAATATTAGCAAACCAAATTCAAGAGTACATTAAAGAGATCATATACCAGAAGAATCAAGTGGGATTTATTATGGGGCTGCAGGGATGATTTTAACAACCAAATTAACAAAATGAAGATTAAAAATCATTGAATCATTTCGATAGATGCAGAAAAAGCTTTGGGTACAATTCAATATCCATTCATGTTGAAAACTCTCAACAAAGTGGGTATAGAGGTACTTCAACATAAAAAGGCCAAATGTGACGAGCACACAGCTAACATCACACTCAAGGTTAAAAAGCTGTAAGCTTTTCCTCTAATACCAAGACAAAGAAAAGGATGCCCACTCTTATCACTATTAATCAACACAGTGTTGTAAGTCCTTGCCAGAGCAATTCAGGAAAGGGAAAAAAAAAAAAAAAAAAGAAATCAGTTTTATGGGTTCTTCCTCAGTGACTTCTTATTGGTGTGCTGTTTCCTTGAGCTGTGATTCAAGGCTGAGGCCAAACATTCCTTTCTCTACTCCCAGCCTGACTGCAGGGGTCATCACCTTCAGCTTCTACAGTCATCTCCACCTTCTCCTTTCTTTAAATTGGGCAACTGTTTGTTGAAGTGTGAAGAAGTAGGAGGAAATAAGCTTGAACATCCTAGAAGCTTTAACTCAAGCTATCATAGTAAAACTATTGATAAAGAAACTGTTTCAGTCTCACATTCTTTGCACTGCAGATCAGAAACACAGCTAAGAAACAGATCTTGGGGTCTCTACTTCAACAATTATGAATGGATACAAACACAAGCCCATATATGTGCTGGCTCTAAGAGACCCACTTCAGATCGAGGGACACATACGACTGAAAGTGACAGGATGGAAAAAGATATTCCATATAAATTGAAATAGAAAGAAAGCTGGAGTAGCAATACTCATATCAGACAAAAGAGACTTTAAAATAAAGACTGCTACAAGAGACAAGGAAAGTCACTACACAATTAGATCAAGGGATCAATGCAGGAAAAAGATATAACAATTGTAAATATATATGCCCTCAACATAGGAATGCCTCAATATATAAGGCAAATGCTAACAGCCATAAAAGGA
The DNA here is from genome assembly GCF_963930625.1 of Muntiacus reevesi. NCBI lineage: Eukaryota > Metazoa > Chordata > Mammalia > Artiodactyla > Cervidae > Muntiacus > Muntiacus reevesi. The sequence continues at coordinate 214,803,735 of NC_089250.1, read as the reverse complement.
GAAATCAACAATGAAACAATAATATTGGGGGACTTCAACACTCCACTTACACTGATGGACAGAAAATAAGGAAACACAAACCTTAAATGCCACATTAGAACAAATACACACAATTGATATTTATAGACTATCCATCCAAAAGCAGCAGAATACAATTCTATTCAAGTGCACACAGAACATTCTCCAGGATAGATCACATCTTGGGTTACAAATCAGGTGCCAGTGAATTTAACAAAAGTGAAATTGTATCAAACACTTTTTCTGAGCACAATGCTGTGAGAGTAGAAATCAATTACACAGATGGAAAAAAAAGCAAAACTGTAACACACACAGATTAAACCACAGGTTACTATTAGTAAGTACCCAATGGGTCATGAAACAAATCAAAGAAGAAATAAAAAAATCTAGAGAAAATAACAACAAAAACAGGTCAATCCCAAGCTTATGGTATGCAGCAAAAGCAGTTCTAAGAGGGAAGTTTATAGCAATACAATCTTATCTCAAGAAACAAGAAAAATCTCAAGTAAACAACCTAACCTTACACTTAAAACAACTAGATAAAGAAAATCCATACTTAGCAGAAGGAAAGAAATTATAAAGACCAGAGCAGAAATAAATGAAATGGAGACAAAAGAAAATAATAGCAAAATTAAATGAAACTAACAGCTGGTTCTAGGAGAAAATAAACAAAATTGATAAAACTTTAGCCAGACTCATCGAGAAAAAAAAGGGGAAGACTCAAATCAATAAAATTAGGAATGAAAAGGGAGAAGTTGCAATAGACGCCACAGAATTATAGAGGATCATAACAGCCTACTACAAGCAACTATGGGCCATACAATGCACAAATTCCTATAAATATACAACTTTCCAAGACTGAGTTAGAAAGAAACAAAAAATATGAACAGGCCAATCACAAGTACTGGAAATTGAAAATGTGATTTAAAAACTCTTAACAAACAAAAGTTCAGGACTAGATGGCTTCACAGGCAGACGCTATCAAACATTTGGAAAAGAGTAAACGCTCACCCTTCTGAAACTTTCCCAAAAACTGCGGAGGAAGGAACACTCCCAAACTCATTCTACAAGGTCACTGTACCAAAATCAGACATGATACTAAGACCAGACATAGATATCACACAAAAAAATTACAGCAGGCCAACATAAAAAATCCTCAACAAAATAATAATACTAGCAAGCCAAATCCAACAACACATTAAGAGGATCAGATATGCAGATGACACCACTCTTATGGCAGAAAGTGAAGAAGAACTAAAGAGCCTCTTGATGAAAGTGGAAGAGGAGAGTGAAAAAGTTGGCTTAAAGCTCAACATTCAGAAAACTAAGATCATGGCATCCGGCCCCATCACTTCATGGGAAATAGATGGGGAAACAGTGGAAACAGTGGCTGACTTTATTTTTCTGGGCTCCAAAATCATTGCAGATCGTGATTGCAGCCATGAAATTAAAAGACGCTTACTCCTTGGAAGGAAAGCTATGACCAACCTAGACAGCATATTAAAAAGCAGAGACATTACTTTGCCAACAAAGGTCTGTCTGGTCAAGGCTATGGTTTTTCCAGTAGTCATGTACGGATGTGAGAGTTGGACTATAAAGAAAGCCAAGCACTGAAGAATTGATGCTTTTGAACTGTGGTGTTGGAGAAGACTCTTGAGAGTTCCTTGGACTGCAAAGAGATCCAACCAGTCCACCCTAAAGGAGATCAGTCCTGGGAGTTCATTGGAAGGACTGATGCTGAAGCTGAAACTCCAATATTTTGGCCACCTGATGCAAAGAGCTGACTCATTTGAAAAAACCCTGATGCTGGGAAAGGTTGAGGGCAGGAGAAGAAGGGGATGACAGAGGATGAGATGGTTGGATGGCATCACTGACTCAATGGAAATATGTTTGGGTGGACTGCAGGAGTTGGTGATGGACAGGGAGGCCTGGCATGCTGCGAATCATGGGGTTGTAGAGTTAGACACGACTGACTGACTACACTGAACTGAATTGACCCTCTGGTCAAGTGAGATTTATCCCAGGGATGCAAGCATTCTTCTACATACTCAAATCATTTAATGTGATACACCACAATAACAAATTAAAGGATAAAAACCATGTAATCTTCTCAATAGCTGCAGAAACAGCTTTTGACACAATTCAACATTCATTTATGATAACAACAACAAAAAACTCTCCAGAAAGTGGGCTTAGAGGGAACATGTACTGTGCTATGCTTAGTCACTCAGTCGTGTCCAACTCTTTGTGACTTCATGGACTGTAGCCCACCAGGCACCTCTGTCCATGAGGATTCTCCAGGCAAGAATACTGGAGTGGGTTGCCATGCCCTCCTCCAAGAGATCTTCCCAACCCAGGGAACAAACTCAGGTCTCCTGTATTGCAAGAAGATTCTTTACCATCTGAGCCACCAGAGAAGCCCATGAATACTGGAGTGGGTAGCCTATCCCTTATCCAGGGGATCTTCCTCACCCAGGAATTGAACTGGGATCTCCTGCATTGCAGGTGAATTCTTTACCAGCTGAGTTACCAGAGAAGACCTAGAGGGAACATACCTCGTCATGATAAAGGCCATACAACAAACCTACATCTAACATCATTTTCAAGGGTGAAAAGCTGAAAGTATTCCCCTTTAAGATCAAGAATAAGGCAAGGATGTTCACTCTCACCACTTTTATCCAACATAGCTTTGGAAGTCCTAGTCATGGCTATCAGAGAAGAAAAAGAAAGAAAAGGAATCCAAATTTGGAAAAGAAGAAGTAAAACTCTCACTGTTTGCAGATGACGTGATACTGTACATAGAAAATCCTAAAGATGCTACCAGAAAACTATGAGAACTCATTAATAAAGTTTGTAAAGTTGCAGGATATGAAATTAACACAGAAACCTCTTGCGTTCCTCTGTGTGTGTGTGTGTGTGTGTGTGTGTGTGTGTGTGTGCGCGCGCGCACACGCGCGCTCAGTTGCTCAGTCATGTCTGTTCTTTGCAACCGCAGTCTACAGGCTACAGTCTATGGGCTTTTCTCAGCAAGAATACCAGAGTGGGTTGCCATTTCCTCTTCCAGGGAATCCTCCCAACCCAGGGATCAAAACTGCGCCTCCAGCAACTTTTGCACTGGCAGGCAGATTCTTTACAGCTGAGCTATCTGGGAAGCCCCTGCACCTTTTTTTTCAGAAAGAAAAATTAAGGAAACAATCTCATTTGTCATCACATCAAAAAGAATAAATTATCTAGGAATAAACCTACCTAAGGAGGAAAAAGACTTGTATCCTGGAAACTATGAGACACTGATGAAAGAAATTGAAGAAAATATAATGAAATGGAATGATATTTTGTGGTAATGGATTGGAAGTATTAATATTTTCAAAATGTCCATAATACCCCAAGTGATCTAAAGAGCCAATGCAATCTAAATAAAAATTCCAATGGCACTTTTCACAGAAATAGAACGAGCAATCCTAAAATTTATATAGGACCACAAAAAACCCTGAATAGCCAAAACAATCTTGAGAAAGAAGAACAAAGGTGGAGATATCATGCTACCTTGTTCCAAACTATATTACAAAGCTTTACTAATCAAAATACTGTGGTACTGACACAAAAACAAACACGTAGGTCAATGGAACAGAATATCTAACACAAAAACAAACTCATGCATTAATTAATGTTTGACAAAGGACTAAAGAATATATAGTGGGAAAAGAACAGTTTCAAAAGAAACACTGAACAGTCACATGCAAAAGAGTGGAACTGGACCACTTTCTTGGACCATACATAACAATTAACTGAAAATTAATTAAAGACTTGGATGTAAGACCTGAAGCCTTAAAACTCCTAGAAAAATATAGTAAGATTCCTGACATTGGTCTTGGTGATTTTTTTTTTTATATGACAGCGAAAGCATAGAAAAAGGAAAGCAAATGTAAACAAGCAAATGGGACTTCATCAAACTAAAAAACTTCTGCACAGCAAAGGAAACCATCAACAAAATGAAAAGGCAACCTACCAAAAGGGAGAAAAATATTTGCAAATCATTTATCTGTTAAGGAGTTAATGTCCAAAAAATACAGAAAAACTCATGCAACTAATAGCAAAAGAAAAAACATTGAGCAGAAGATATTTACACAAGACATTTTCCCAAAGACCTAAAGATGGCCAATGGAAACACGAAAAAGTGCTCAACATCACTAATCATCAGGAAAATGTGAATCAAAAACTTCAATAAGATATCACTTCATACCTGTCAGAATGGCCATTACCAAAAAGACAAGAAATAACAAGTGTTGGTGAGGAAAAGAAAACCCTTGTATATTGTTTGTGGGAATATAGATCTGTACAACCACTATGGAAAACAGTATGGAGGCTTCTCAAAATATTAAAAACAGAATTAACATATGATCCCTTATTCAACTTCTGGGTATTTATCCTCCCCCAAAATGAGCTCAGTCGTGCCCAACTCTTTGTAACCCCATAGACTGTAGACTGCCAGGCTCCTTAATCTGTTAAATTCCCCAGGCAAGAATACTGGAGTGGGTTACCTTTCCTTCTCCAGGAGATCTTCCCAATCCAGGAATTGAACCTGGATCTCCTGCATTGTAGGTGGATTCTTTACCATCTGAACCACCAGGGAAGCCCTAAAATAAAAATATTAACTTGCAAAAAATATATGCACCTCATATTCATTGCAGAATTATTAACAATAGCTAAGACACAGAAGCAACCTATGTGTCTATCAATGGATGAAGAATTAAAGAATGATTAAAAATAATAGAATATCATTCACCCATAAAAAGAAGGAAATCTTGCCATTTGTGAAACCATGGATGAACCTAAGGGATATTATATTAATTGAAGTAAGTCAGACAGAGAAAGATGATCTCTGAGATCTGCATGATCTCACTTACATGTGAAATCTGAAAAACAAACAAACCAAAAGAAACCAAAGTCATAGATACAGAGAAGAGATTGGTGATTGTCAGGGGTGAGGATGTGGGTGCGTGAGTGAAACAATTAAGGGAGTCAAAAGACACAAATTTCCAGTTATGAAATAAAAACAGTCCTGGGACATAATGTACAGCATAGTGATCATAGGTAACAATACTGCATTGCATATTTGAAAATTGCCAAGAGTGTAAATCTTCAAAGTTCTCATCACAAGAAAAAAATTTGTATAGTGACAGATATTAACTGGACTAACTGTGGTGATCATTTTGCAGTATATACAAATATCGAATTATTATGTTGTACATTTGAAAAAAAATAATGTTGTATGTCACTTATACCTCAATTAAAGAAAAATTGTCTAAAGGGGGAGAGGTGCTATTGGAGGGGGCTAAGCAGTGAGCCCTAGAGTCGGAGACTGGCCATGAAGCTGCTCCAGCCCCGCCATGGCTGTGAGATGCGCCTATGCTGTTAGGATGCTAGTACTTGACTCACTCCGTCATGGCTTCCGTTAAACCAGGAGCTACAAACTCAGAGCCTGCAGTGCCCAGAAGAGAAGCATAAACATTCACAGAGGGACATGAGTTAGACAGCAGGGGCGGAACTGCTTGTCTCGTGAGTCACACAAGCTCCACCTGGTAATGGTCTTGTAAGAACCGCAGGAGCCAAACAACGCGAAGCAAATAAACACTCTAGGGCCGAATGAAGCCAAGGGTCATAAGATTGGGACCCTAGAAACAGCCCTTTCTGTTATTTGGAACAGCTCGGTATTCTCAGGGGGCCCAAAGCTGCTGCTGTCGCAGCTGGAGATCGCTGACAGATGCTAACAGGAGGACACCTTTGCAAGGAGAATAGAAAAACTTAAGAGGTGCGTGGGTGACCCTCGCACGCAAGCCAGAGCACATTATCAAAGATGGGGACCAGCTAGGCAGACACATCTAACTGATGCTGATGGACAAGAGGATCTCACTAGGACGGCAGCTGGGCCTCCGATGAGGTTTCAGCCTGTGCCAGTTCTGCCCCAAAGGTGACTTTCACTGATGAAGCTCTTCATTAATATGGGTTCACCAGTCTTCAGCAGACATTTGTTTGCTTGTCAAGCTGGGTATTGCTCTCTGCCAGGCAGCAGGGAGTTGACATTAATATTTTTATCAGCCTGACTTTGGGAGGTCAGCTGGGATTATTACAGATGACATAGCCTTGATTTTAGCAAATAAAACTGATTAAAATGTGCTGAGTCAGAAACTCTGGTTAAACAGTTAAAAGCTACGATGCATTATAGTCTGGGATCACATCCACTTGCCTCATTGAGGACTATTTCAGATCAAAAGACTCAAGACAATCAAGACAATAGAAGCAAGGTCTCCAAAGAGTGATAGAAAGGCTGTAATGGTGGATTTTCATGTTCAAGATTATACTCTTGTCAGATGCAGGCTCCATGGGTGTGACTAAGGGTATTTTCCTACTTTTTAAATCTTTAAATGTTGGGTTTTCCATGAATTCAAAAGCACGTAAAGTATGTATGGTGGTTAATTTTGTGTGTTACTTTGACGGGGCCATGGATTGCCCAGAATTTTGGTCAAATAAGATTCTGGATGTGTCTGTGAGGGTGCTTCTGAATGAGGTTAACATTTGAATAGGTAAAATGAGTAAAGCAAATTGCCAGTGTGGGTGGCCCTCATCTAATCCATTGAAGACCTGAATGGAACAAGACTGAGTAAGAAAGAATTCTTACCCTTAACCTGACTTATCCGACTGCTGGCTCTTCTGGGTCTACATTTTTCAGTTTCTATAATTGTGAGCCAGTGCCTTATTCTATCTCTAATTATATAATATATATTTATGTGTAGATGTATATATTATATGTGCTTCCCAAGTGGCACTAGTGGTAAAGAACCCGCCTGCCAATGCAGGAGACTTAAAAGATGTGGGTTCAATCCCTGGATTGGGAAGATCCCCTGGAGGAGGACATGGAAACCCACTCCAGTATTCTTGTCTAGAGAATCCTTTGGACAGAGGAGCCTAGTGGGCTACAGTCCATAGCATTGCAAAGAGTTGGACATGCTCACACACATGCATGTGTATATTATATATATGCACATATAATATACACATCTACACATGAGTATAAATATATAAATATGTGAAAGAAAATGTTTTTTGCTATACCTCTACAAGTTAACAAGCCTTTTCCAAATATAAATTTCTGGGCCCAGGTAAAACAAAGTCAGCTATTTGGAAGCCATTAACTATTTCCTCCCTGATAAGTGCTGAGGAGCTGGGAGGATGTGAAAGGTGGCCAACTGCCATCTGCACCATCTCTCACGATAAACAAGAAATTAGCATGTAAAGAATAAAAAAATAGGATTCGCCCTAGATAGCTGAGATGCATATGAAAGAAATGACTTCAGCAAGCCCAAGTGCTTGTATCTTCCCATACTTAGAATATCTCTAAATCTCTTCATATGAGAGATTTAGGTTTCTTTTAATCTTTTAAAATTCAGATTACCTGCCCTTGCTACAAACTTGTGTATAGCCTGGCTCCTCCCCCACCTCCTCAGAGTCAGCTCTCTTGGGGTCACCTGAGATGCTGTCTTCCGAGTTCAAGTCCTAAAATTCCTACCATATAAAACCTGATTCTTAACTTTTAGCTTGCACTATTTTTTTAGTCATATATGTGTGTAAATATATATATATATATATATATGTATGTATATATATATATATATATATATATGTTGGGCCTCCCTGGTAGCTCAAACTGTTAAGAATCTGTCTGTAATGTAGGAGACACCAGAGACACAGGTTCAATCCCTGAGTCGGGAAGATTCCCTGGAGAAGGAAATGGCTACCTACTCCAGTATTCTTGCCTGGAGAACTCCACGGACTGAGAAGCCTGGCAAGCTACAGTCCATGCAGTCGAAAAGACTCAGAGATGACTGAACGACTAACATGTACACACACACGCACATACATATTTATTTAATATACATATCCTATTAGTTCTATTATTCTGGAGAACCTTGACTAATACAGTATATATGTACAAAGTAAGTGAACAAATGATTAAATCCAGTGAGAGTCAAATTTATGAATGCTATCTACATGGAATGGGGAGGTTTAGAAATGCATCTGCTCTGAGAGACAATTTACATTTCACAAATAGAGGAACTGAGATCCAGACAGTGGAAGGGCCTTGACCTAGCCATGTACCCAGGTGTCTTATATGTGTGTATGAGTGTGTGTTAGCAAATTTCAAGTATATAATACAGTATTGTTAACTATTGTCACATTCAGTTCAGTCGCTCAGTCGTCTCTGACTCTTTGCAACCCCATGGACTGCAGCACACCAGGCTTCCCTGTCCATCACCAACTCCTGGAGCTTGCTCAAAGTCATGACCATCATGTCATGTGATGCCATCCAACCATCATCCTCTGTTGTCCCCTTCTTCTCCCACCTTCAATCTTTCCCAGCATCAGGGTCTTTTCTAGTGAGTCAGTTCTTTGCATCAGGTGGCCAAATGTTGGAGTTTCAGCTTCAGCATCAGTCCTTCCAATGAACACTCAGGACTAATCTCCTTTAGGATGGACTGGTTTGATATCCTTGCAGTCCAAGGGACTACTCTTTCAACACCACAGTTCAAAAGCATCAATTCTTCAGCGCTCAGCTTTCTTTATAGTCCAACTCTCACATTCATACATGACCACTGTATGCTATAAAATAGATAATCAATAAGGAAATAAGTCCTTGTTATGCAAGGGCTTATTTCTTTGCATAACTGAAACTATGTATCATTTGATCGATATCTTCTCAATTCCTCTTTTGGCAAATACTGCTGCTGCTGCTGCTAAGTCACTTCAGTCATGTCTGACTGTGTGACCCCATAGATGGCAGCCCACCAGGCTCCCCCATCTCTGGAATTCTTCAGGCAAGAACACCGGAGTGGGTTGCCATTTCCTTCTCCAGGGGATCTTCCTGGACCAGGGATTGAACCTGGGTCTCCTGCATGGCTGGCAGATTCTTTACTGACCGAACCACCAGAGAAGCCCTATTTTATAATAAAAACAAACAGAAAAACTAAGACTCAGAGAAGTCAACAATGTGCTCAAGACTGCACAGCTGTTAGGTGACTCAGCTGACTTTGGAACCTATACTTTTAATCCAGTGATGAAAAGGGCTCAGTGATCAGCCTTGGGAGAATTTAAGCTTTCAGTTCCTTAAAGAAAAGGCAGTTAATTGTAGGGAAATTACCTTTTATTGTGACTTCCGTCACTGCTGAGATGACCAGAGAAAGTTTCTTGTAGCCCAGGGTCTCTGGGATTCTGTCACTGGCCGCCTTGCTGACTTGAAGCTGCTGAGGTGCCTACTATATCTTGTACTGTGAGCTTGAAGGGGATGCTTGTAGTAGCAGAATCCCAAGATGGCTTCCCAAATTCTTGCCCCCAGTATGCATGCCTTTTTAATTAATCGGTTGCCTTGTGTTAACAAAAGGGATATTATTCAAGTGGGCTTGACCTGATAGCATGAATCTGGTCCCGAGGTCAGAGACAGGGAATTTAAGGAGATCTGAACTATGAGACCCATTTCTGCTGGGTTGGAAGAAGGCAAACATCAAAACTGGGAACTTTGGGGGTCCCGTGGCCAGGAATTGAGGGTGATCCCGGGAGCTGAGAGTGGTCCTGGCTGATCTGACGACTAACAAGAAAATGGGTCATCAGTCCTACAGCCTCAGGAAACTGAATTCTGATAACGAATTGAATGAGCTTGAGGAGGACAAGTTCTAGAGGAGATCAAAGCCTGACTGAGCTTTGATTTTAGCCTGTGAGACCCTGAGCAGAGGACAGAGCTAAGCTGTGCCCAGATTCCTAACACATCCCATGAGATAATAAATAGGTGTTGCTTTGAGCAACACCTCAATTGCCAAGTTTGTGGCAATTTGTTAAACAGCAATTGAAAACTAATGCAACACCCTTGGGCTCTGGAGAAATTGTCTCCATTACCATCTTTCTGGCTCAGGAGCTGAGGTGTAGCTGGCTAGGTTTAATGCCTGGAATCTACCCTGATCATCAGTCAGGAGGAAAGCCCCTCTGGGTGAGATGAATAATCTGTCCTTCTGTAGACAGGGATGGGCCACCAGAGCCAGTGGATTCCTGACCAAGGTCTTGATGATGGACTTGTGGCTGAGAAATTCTAATACCTCTCATTCCTAGAGAGAGGGCAAGAGATTTCTGTTGACTCAAATCCAACCCATATCTTAACATTTTTCATGTCCCTGTGCGTTCACTGTGGCCTCCATTCCAAGGCATGCTGACCATGAACATGATCTTGTAGGGAATGACTTGATTCCTGTTGTTACAAACATTTTCTATGTCAGCTGCTGATCGAACAGTTTTCCTCCTGGCAAAATTGTTAATCTGCATCCATTCTCTGCCGTTTTAGGGCATTTAAAAATATTCTGCTTTGTGATACTTTTTTTGGGACACTTTCTGCCAATGTGCTTGCATGCAGGGTCTTCATGAAATCCTGGAACAGTTTTTAGTCTTTCAACCTGAAAATTCTGCTTATGTTACAAGTGTCAGGGAACTACAGCAGGGCCCTTACAGCAGGAGTGCTGAGGCTTCACCCTGTTCTGACCCTCACTTCAGTGCCACTGGGGAGGGCTTATCTTTTTCTCTTTGATGGCTATTTAAAGAATTGTCACAGTATCTAAAATAAGAATCCAGCATATGGGCAGTGTGAGAACTGGCAGTGACAGCAAAGAGGAGATGAGGGACAAAGCCACTCTCCCACCAGGCAGACCCAGAGATGCTAGGGCGAATGACACTGACCACGGAAGACCCCCCAGCGTCTCCTACCAGGCAGACCCAGAGATGCTAGGGCTAATGACACTGACCATGGGAGCCCCAGCGTCTCCCACCAGAGGCAGACCCAGAGATGCTAGGGCTCATGACACTGACCATGGAGGGCTAATGACACTGACCACGGGAGCCCCCCTGGCATGTTCTGCTTGCCTTCTGGCTGCCAGTTGCAGCTTCATACCCACTCTCTCCACCCAGCCTGCCAAACTGAGATCCCAGCTGGAGAGACTCCTTCCAGGCCACATGTCCCCAGATAAGGCCACACCTCTTCCTTAGATTTAGAGAGAAAGGAGCTCATCCTCTCCCACAGGGCAAGGTAATGGGGTTAGGCTTTCCATGTCTTCCAAAAGCATTGCCCCAGTCACACGTCAGTTCTGGGAAATGACCTCAGGAAGACCTGACCAACTCCCTCTCCCTAAATGCTGAACCTAGATGTCATCTCAGCATCTTATCCTTGTTAACCGTAAGAATTTGGGAATCATGGCCAAATGTGCCTTCTCAGGCCTCTGCAACAGTTGTCCCTCCAGGAGCATTTGCTCCAGGACTTCCCAGGGCTGCTCCTCTCCACCAGCGGGCCTTAGCTCCCCACTCTGGAATGCCCACTCCTTGCTCCAGAGTCTATCACAACAGCCTCTGTTGGTTTTTCAGGACATTTATCATGTCAATTTACTTTTTCTCTATTTTCTCTCTCTCCCATAACTGAAAGGAGAGATTCCTGCTACCCTGCATCCCCGGTTCTTAGCCCAGGCTGGCCTGAGGGGATGAAAAGTGCACAGCTGTCCAAGGAAGGCAGCAGCTCCAAGTGCACTGCAGAAGCATCCCTGGAATATCCAGCTTTCACTGAGAGGGAGCCCACTATCTTGCAAAGCAGTTCTTCCCTAATTCTCTTAGATGCTGAGTCCAGAGAGACTGTGAATCTGCTCCCAGGATGGCCCAACACCTCCCCAGAAGGTCAGGTTCCAGGCTCCCTGGGGCCTTTGCTTTCCTCTCTTGTGGTTTAGGAAAGCGTTTTTGCAGTATCAGCACGGCACTGAATGTCTTTCCTCCCCGTTTCCCAAGAATACAAAACCCAACAGGCTGGGAGTCCAGCAGGCCCCGGGGGTCTGGGCAGGGCTCAGCAGAGAGAGGGCTGTCTCCACTAGTCTCCAGGCCCTCACGTGTTCCACAGCTCGCTCAGAGCTGTCTCCTCACCACTTTCCTTTTCTCCTTATAACGTAACAGTAAGTTCTGTGAATATTGCCACTGCTGACAAGACCATCAATTCTGTCCATAAAGACTATTCAGCATTCCAGCAAGGCACTGAGAACCAGAGCGTGTCACAGTCCTGGGCATTTGGACCCTCACAGGAATGCTCCCTCCAGACAAAAAAAGAAAGGAGAGAAGGCAATTCTATTTTCTCAGAGCAGAGAAGAGCTGGCTGCTATAGAAGGGGACTGAGCACCATTTCCCTCTGCTGCTCATCCCACCTGCGATGCTCCACCCTGGAGAGGCCTTTCTCCGAGGTTATGGGCTGGAGGACTAGATGACCTGACAACATGGTGAGGAGCGTGGTCTTGCAGGGTGATCGCAGGTGAGACCACTGCTTGCCTATTTGCTCACACTGGACACCTCCGGGTCCCCTCGATTCTTCCCTGTGCCCTCTCTTCATTCCCAGTCCTCTTCTCCCACAAGCCATTCTCTCGGGATTGGTCCACCTCTCCCCATCTCCACAGTCACCCCGGCCATCCAAGCCTCACCACTTGTTTGCAACAGTTTCTTGAATGATCTCTCTGCTTCCACACCTGTCACCCTCAAGATCATTGATCGCAGTGGAGAGATCTTTGTATAGCCTTCATCAAGTCCTGTTCCTCACTGCCCACTGGATAGCTGAGGGATTTTTACTTCCTATATCAGGCTATATCCCTCTGCTAGGCAAACTCAGCTAACCCTGAAATTCCTTCCATGGTTTAGAGGCCCTATAAATTCTGGCTCCTTCTGCTTTCCACTTGCCCTTGGAGATTTGGCCAGTCAGTTCTGTCTCCAGACCGCAGTGACCTCATTCCTGCCTCAGGGCTGTTGCCCTTGCTATTCCTTCTGTCTGGAAAACAATAGCTCAAACTTTTCCTTGGCTGACTTGTTCTCCTGGTTTTGGTGAAGTCTGGATGCATGCCTCCTCATCAGGATGTACCTGAGTAGCCAGCCACTGTAGATGTCCTTCATAGTCTTTACCACCATCCAACATATTCTAGTTTATTATTTGACTGCCAGGGTTTTGGTGCCTTGTGTGTCTGCTGACTCCTGCATGCCCTAACTAAGTGTTTACCTAGTGACATGGGCCCACAACCCATGTGACCTCCTAATAACTCTGAGGAATGAAACACAGTTCCAGGTACCAGAGAGGACACAGGTGCTGCCCAAGGTCACACAGGGTCACACAGGACACAGATGAGAGCCAGTTCCGGGGTCCAGACCTGCTGGCTCTGCTCTGTGGACCTTCCATCGCCAGGTGAGGCACTCAGGTGTAAACAGGATGCTGCCCTAATCACAGGGTTGGGGGCATCTTTACACTAAACATGAGTGGAGTTTTCCCTGGGTACTTACCCAGGGTGACCAGACTTCCCAGAAGAAGCTCTGGGAGGAGCTCAGGTCCCAAGGGATGACGGTGGTGGAGGAGGAAGTCCTGCTGAGTGGTGCAGGCTTTGCTGAGCTAGGGCTTATGGCGGGAGGAGGAGCAGCCAGGACGACATTGACAAATTCTCCACTTGAGGTTGTCTGCAGGACTCTGTGTGCTCCCAGCCTGGAGCTGCACAGCTAGTGGGATGTTGATTAATTGTGGCCATGCTAAGGAGCACGGCAGTGGAATTGGATCTTGTGGAGATGAAGTGTTTGACTTTGGGGTAAACTCAAGTTGCTCACTCGTGTCCGACTCTTTGCGACCCCATGAACTGTAGTCTACCAGGCTCCTCTGTCCATGGAATTTTCCAGGCAAGAGTACTGGAGTGGGTTACCATTTCCTTCTCCAGGGGATCTTCCCGACCCAGGGATCGAATCCGGGTCTCCCACATTGCAGACAGACGCTTTACTCTCTGACCCACCAGGAAGCCCTGGTGACTTTGGGGAGCCTCTATTTAAAGATGATGGGTGATTGGAAGCAGATCCCTGGGAACTGAAGAGAGTCAGACTCTTTATGTGCATGATGATTTAATCCTTTATTTGAGCACCTACTGTGGGCTGGCCGTGCACTAGACCTGTTAGGAGGGTGGAGGGGAGAAATGGAGAGCCTTGCCCCAGGGAGTGCACACTTGGGAGCGGGTTGCTAAGTCAGGTCGCTGGATCAAGCTACCCTGCAGCATCAGCCCCTGGGGACAGAGCCTTACAAGAATTCAGAGCCGAAAGCACACCAAGGAGGTGGAACAGCAAGGGAAGAGGGACACTGTGTTTTGCACATAGGTCACAAAAATGTGGGAGCTAAAATATAGAACTTGCTCAAAGTGGGAGCAACCCCTGACCAACAAAGCCCCTTTGTCACGTGGACCCCAGGAGAGAGAAGGGCCATGTTCCCACCTACGTGAAAGGAGAGGTAAAGAAGGAGGGGCAGACAGACCTGGGATCTTCCATCCTCCAAAGGCCCTCCCAACAGGTATCTTTTAAATGTGTGGGCACGTTCAGGAGCACAGCCTGCAGGATGTGATGGGCCACCCAGAGGCCAGAGACCTCCCTCCCATGGGGTCCTGTACCTTGTCCAGCAAAGTCCAGAAGGTGGCAGAGTCACTGCACTTGACTGATGCATGGACAAATCACATCCATCCCTCGTGTGATTGATTTTTTAAAAATTTTATTTTAATTTTGGCTATGCTGGGTCTTCGTTGCTGCCTTCTGGCTTTCTCTAATTGTGGTTAGCCGAGACACCTCCTAGCTGTGGTGTGCAGGCTTCTCTTTGGGGTGGCTTCTCTTGTTGCAGAACATGGACTCTAGACTTGTGGGCTCAGTAGTTCTGGCTCCCCTGCTCTAGAGCTTAAGCTCAGTAGTTGTGGGGCATGGGCTCAGTTGCTCTGCAGTACATGGGATCTTCCCAGATCAGGGATCGAACCTCTGTGTCCTGCATTGGCAAGGGAATTCTTTACCACTGACTCACACCAGGGAAGCCCTTGTGTGGCAGTAGCATTTACCATGGTATCTCATGCTTGACCTTAATCTTAGGCGATGATATCTATCCCCATTTTAAAGAAGAGAACACTGAGACTCGGGACATAGGAACCTGACCACAATTACATGGCCTAAAAGATGATGCTGTGAAAGTGCTGCACTCAATATGCCAGTAAATTTGGAAAAATTCAGCAGTGGCCACAGGACTGGAAAAGGTCAGTTTTCATTTCAATCCCAAATAAGGGCAATGCCAAAGAATGTTCGAACTACCACACAATTGCAGTCATTTCATATGCTAGTAAAATAATGCTTAAAATTCTCCAAAACTAGGCTTCAAAAGTACATGAACCAAGAACTTCCATAAGTTCAAGCTGAATTTAGAAAAGGCAGAGGAACCAGAGATCAAATTGCCAACATCTGTTGGATCATCAAAAAAGCAATGGAATTCCAGAAAAACATCCACTTCTGCTTCATTGACTAAGTCAAAGTCTTTGACTGTGTGGATAACAACAAACTCTGGGAAATGAGCACCTTACCTGCCTCCTGTGAAACCTGTCTGCAAATCAAGAAGCAACAGTTAGAACAAGACATAGAACAATGAACTGGTTCCAAATTGGGAAAAGAGGAGGTCAAGACTGTATACTGTCACTCTGCTTATTTAACTCTATGTGGAGTACATCATGCAAAATGCTGTGCTGGATGAAGCACAAGCTGGAATCAAGATTTCCAGGAGAAATATCACTAACCTCAGATATGCAGATGGCACCACCCTTATGGCAGAAAGTGAAGAAGAACTAAAGAGACTCTTGATGAAAGTGAAAGAAGAGAGTGAAAAGACTGGTTTAAAACTCAACATTCAAAAAGCAAAGATCATGGCATCTGGTCCCATCACTTCATGACAAACAGATGAGGAAATAATGGAAACAGTGACAAACTTTATTTTCTTGGGCTCCAAAATCACTAGATGGTGACCACAGCCATGAAATTAAAAGATAAAAAAGCTATGACAAACCTAGACAGTGTATTATAAAGCAGAGACATTGCTGACAAAGTTTCATCTAGTCAAAGCTATGGTTTTTCCAGTAGTCGTATATGGATGTGAGAGTTGGACTATAAAGAAGACTGAGCAGCAAAGCATTGATGCTTTTAAACCATGTTGTTGGAGAAGACTCTTGAGAGTCCCTTGGACAGCAAGGACATCAAACCAATCAATCCTAAAGGAAATCAATCCTGAATATTCATTGGAAGGACTGATGCTGAAGCTGAAGCTCCAGTACTTTAGCCATCTGATGTGAAGAGCTGAATCATTAGAAAATACCCTGATGGTGGGAGGGATTAAAGGCAGGAGGAGAAGGGGAAGACAGAGGATGAGATGGTTGGATGGCATCACCGACTTGATGGACATGAGTTTGAGCAAGCTCTGGGAGTTGGTGATGGACAGGGAAGCCTGGGATGCTGCAGTCCATGGAGTCACAAAGAGTCAGACACGACTGAGTGACTGAACAACCACAACAGCAGCATTGGCTGTAAGGAGGACAGCCTGGGCGTGAGCACCCAGGATCTGGCCGCCGGGTCTGTGCACAGGGCCAACCGGCAGCCTCAAGGCAGATGAAGCTGGGCCTCCCACAAGGCGTCTGAAGGCTGCTGTGCTGGCAGCTGAGAGTGATTCATAGCATCAAGAGCTTCATCATTTAATTAGTCTTTGAAAACAATCCATCCTTTTAGCTAGTTGTATCTGTCACAGTCTTTAGACAGGAGATAATTATTTAAAAATTCCTTTCTTTATAGGTAGTGAAAAGCCAGATACTGGTCTAAATTGTCCATATCACCACACACTCTGGATCTAGGAGGATTACAGTTAAAAACTGCCCACTCACTGCAAGGAAGAAACCCACCATCTCATGTCCCTGGTGATGCTGACCAGAGTCTTCTCTTCACTCCCTAGAGCCCCGCTCCTGGTTTTTTGTTTTTTTGTTTTTTTTTTTAATGGTTTTTCAGATGTGGACTATTTTTAAAGTCTTTATTGAATTTGTTACAACACTGCTTCTGTTTTATAATGGTTTTCTGGCCATGAGTCATGTGGGATCTTAGCTCTCTGACCAGGGATCAAACATGAACCCCCTGCACTGGAAAGTGAAGTTTTAACTACTGGACCACCAGGGAAGTCCTCCCCCTGTTGTTTTAATAAACTCAGCACCTGATGGTAACTCAAGACGTGAGTTCTGCCTCTCCTGCCAAGGTTTGCTAACTGAAAAACCTCTCTCTCATGACTGCTAAAATGGGTGCATGTTTATTTTTCCTGCTATCTAGCAGGCTTCAGCAATACGTGAACCATGAACTTCCAGATGTTCAAGCTGGTTTTAGAAAAGGCAGAGGAACCAGAGATCAAATTGCCAACATTTGCTGGATCATCGAAAAAGCAAGAGAGTTCCAGGAAAACATCGATTTCTGCTTTATTGACTATGCCAAAGCCTTCCACTGTGTGGGTCACAATAAACTGGAAAATTCTGAAAGAGATGGGAATACCAGACCACCTGACCTGCCTCTTGAGAAACCTGTATGCAGGTGAGGAAGCAACAGTTAGAACTGGACATGGAACAACAGACTGGTTCCAAATAGGAAAAGGAGTATGTCAAGGCTGTAGATTGTCACCCTGTTTATTTAACTTATATGCAGAGTACATCATAGAAACGCTGGGCTGGAGGAAGCACAAGCTGGAATCAAGGTTGCTGGAAGAAATATCAATAACCTCAGATATGCAGATGACACCACCCTTATGGCAGAGAGTGAAGAGGAACTAAAAAGCCTCTTGATGAAAGTGAAGGAGGAGAGTGAAAAAGTTGGCTTAAAGCTCAACATTCAGAAAACTAAGATCATGGCATCTGGTCCCATCACTTCATGGGGAATAGATGGGGAGACAGTGGAAACAGTGTCATACTTTATTTTGGGGGGCTCCAAAATCACTGCAGATGGTGATTGCAGCCATGAAACTAAAAGACACTTGCTCCTTGGAAGAAAGACTATGAGAAACCTAGGCAGCATATTAAAAAGCAGAGACATTACTTTGCCAACAAAGGTCCATCTAGTCAAGTCTATGGTTTTTCCAGTGGTCATGTATGGATGTGAGAGTTGAACTGTGAGGAAAGCTGAGCGCTGAAAAATTGATGCTTTTAAACTGTGGTGTTGGAGAAGACTCTTGAGAGTCCCTTGGACTGCAAGGAGATACAACCAGTCCATCCTAAAGGAGATCAGTCCTGGGTGTTCACTGGAAGGACGGATGCTGAAGCTGAAACTCCAGTACTTTGGCCACCTCATGCGAAGAGTTGACTCATTGGAAAAGACCCTGATGCTGGGAGGGATTGGGGGCAGGAGAAGAAGGGGATGACAGAGGATGAGTTGACTGGATGGCATCACCGACTCGATGGACATGGGTTTGAGTAAACTCTGGGAGTTGGTGATGGACAGGGTGGTCTGGCGTGCTGCGATTCATGGGGTCGCAAAGAGTCGGACACAACTGAGTGAAGTGAACTGAACTGAGGAGATAAGACGGGAGTGAGGAACAGGGATCCCTTCTCTTGTGTGGTGTGCTCTTTGGTGTTATCCTGTGATTTCTGAGGTGGGTTTGTTTATGTCTTCTTTCCCACATAAAATTAGGGGCCCTTGCTGTCTCTCATCCAGGATCCACTCCCCAGCTCAACCGCTGTCACATCTATTGAAGGAATGAATGACTAATACTGTGTTTTCAAGAATTTGACCTCATTGAGGGTTTGACCAGAACTCTGTTATGGGGTTCCCTGGTAACTCATCTGGTAAAGAATGTGCCTGCAGTGCAGGAGATCCGGTTCAATTCCCGGGACAGGAAGATCCCCTGAAGAAGGGAACAGCTACCCACTCCAGTGTTCTGGCCTGGAAAACTCCATGGACAGAGGGGCCTGGAAGGCTACAGTCCGTGGGGTCACAAAGAGTCAGACATAACTGAGTGACTTTCACATTCACTTTCTTTCTGTTATTAAGGTTGATTCTATTTTAAAACAAAGATTTAGCTAATTTAGTTTTAAAAATCCGTCATATCCTTTGTTTAAATTAGCTTACTTTTAAGACTAGATTGACTGTTACAGTAATGTGTGTAGACACAGCTAGCGTTAAAGGAATGATTAATTAATACACCCATAGACACAAAGGCAGAAACCTCCCTGCTCAGAAGTCTAGAAGTGCAGCCATAATAGCCTCTGGGGAATTCCTTTGTGAGAGGCTGGCCTGGTTGACCGTATGCGACACACCAGTGAGATAGCTCAGATCGCAGTGCCAGCTAGCAGAAGGAGGGTGCTGTCTTGGGTATGCAGCACAGCTCCATCAAAAGATTCTCTCCCCAGGGTGTAATTTTCAGGATAATACAAATATTGTTTTTATTGAAATAAAAGGCATGGTAGGGGAGAGTTGGGAGGTGGTGTTGTGAAACATCTAGATAGCAGAAAGAATGGGTCCTTAGGAGCAGGGAGGCCTGGGCTAGGGGACTGAATAGAGGTGGGTCTTGGGTAAATTCTTTTCCTCTGTTTCCTCATCGGGGAAATGGAGATGGTGAGGACTGCTTAGTCCTCACAGGAGGTGCAGCCAGACAAGGGAGCGGAATTCTGCTTTCAGCTGGCAAGACTTTCCTCAAAGGACATTTTCTTTGCTTCTCTAGCTCACAAGGAGCTGCGGTTGACATTCAAGGTGATGGCTGCCTCTTCCTTCCCCCTGGAGGCTTAGGACGATGCTTTGGTTGCTAGTGTTGTCACTGGCAGCAGGAGTGAGCAGTGAAGTGTGGAATGGCTGGACCTCAGGCACTGTCAAAAGGAAGGGAAAGTATGGATGGTTTGCTGACCGCTGCAGCCTTGACTGTAGAAGCAGAAGAGGTCCCGAGGGCTAGTCGCATCCCTACCTGGCTGGATACATCCCAATTGGCTTGAGAATATCCAGCTTCCAGGGAGGTACCTGGAGATGGAGTTACAGCTGGCATGGAAAATGGGGGTCCAGGGCAGAAAACCAACCTCCAACCTTCGTCATCTTTCCCCAGGAAGCCTCCCCTTTCTCTCTGGTTCTGGCATGAAAGCTTTTTTCCTGGGTGACTTCGGGACCTAGACATTCTCCAGGGGCAGGGCAGTGGACTAGAACTTTGTGACTGTCCAGATGTCAGCCTCCCTAGGCAGGACCTCTGACAGTTGCAAGGCACTCTGTTCCTGACAAAGCACTTCCACAAGCATAGCTTCTTCAGACTTCTTGATGGCTCTGAGCCACGCTTACCACTTTACAGGTGAGTAGCCCAACAAGTCCAGGGAATGATCACTCTGAGTGGGGAGGGCGTTGGAATCATGCCCACTGGTCAGTTGGGGGGGTGGTTCAGGTCCATACCTTCCTTGCTCTGTAACCCTGGGAAAACTATTTTAGGCCTCCATGTCCCTGTGTCCTGATCCGTAAGCTAAGAGAAGGAAACAGGACTTAGTGAGTGAACAGGTTATAGGGCCCACTACACTGGCACTAGGGGGTAGCATTTTCCATTATTTTTATTTTTACATTGGAACACACACACACACACACACACACACACACCCCAGATGTGAGACCTGGTTTTGCAACTGAAAAACAAGGGCAGGTCAGTTGACACCTCTGAGCCCCAGTTCGCTCATTTGGAAACAGGGACCAAAATAGAAACAAGAGCAAAACAATAGAGGTGGGGTCTCCCGTGGAGTGGAGCCCCTTCCCGGTACCAGTGGGTGAAGTGCTCTACATGTGTTGTCTTGGTGAGGTTATTAAACGAAGTAATGTTCATGGAAATAATTTAGTACAGTGTCTGCCACACAAGTTACACGGCATAAATGTGAGCTAATGTGATTAGCAGTTGTGTGTGCAGTTGGGCACAGTGATTGCTCTGGTCTCATCCTCTATCACTGTCTGTGCACACATGTGTGCGCGCACACACACAGAGAGTTAAAAATGTTTGAATTTCTCTTGTATAATTTAATTCTCCAATCACTTAGATGAGGGTAAGGATTCTCACAAGTTGTTTCTTCTCCTTTTAGGATTCATAGTGATAGACGACCAAATCATAGCCTCTAAACATTCTTTGCTCCTCCAAGCTTCTTTTGAGCACACATAACTCGATGTATTCTAGAGCTCGCCCTGCGAGGTGTTTCTGAAAGCACAATGGAGAGTGACATTGCTTGTTGGTGGCAAGTGCTGTCATTGCCTGGTGCTCATTGATTGGCTGCCTCTTTTGCTCTGTGCTAAGCAGGAAGAAGACACAGTCTCTCCCCAGGTGTCCTACAAACTGTGCTTGCACTGGCTGCCTCCCAGTCTGCTCATAAAGTGGAAGAATGCAGCCTGTGAGTTGAGCTTCTGCCATACGGGTTGTGCTGGGCTACTGCATTTGTGAGACTCTGAATGACACAGGAGACCCAACTCCTGGGTACGAGAGGAGGAGATCACATGCAAATAAGAACAATCCTTATAGTGCGTGTAATCAGTGACTGTTAGGGCTACTAAAATGCATAGTGTGGAATATCATGCCATTTGATCAGGCTTTAAAAATATCCAGAGAAATGCATCTGAATAAAGAGTGCATGTGCTTGTGTGTGTGCTAAGTTGCTTCAGTCATGTCTCTTTGTGACTCCACAGACTGTAGCCCACCAGGCTCCTCCGTCCATGGGATTCTCCAGGCAAGAATACTGGAGTGGGTTGCTATGCCCTCCTCCAGGGGATCATCTTGACCCAATGATCGAACCTGCGTCTCTTAGGTCTCCTGCATTGGCTGGCAGGTTCTTTACCACTAGCATCACCTGGGAAGTCCAAAGAGTGCATGGACAGAGTAAAAATAGTAACAGCCTCCAAAATTAATGAAATAAAAAAACAGTAGCAGTTAATATTAGTGAGCATTTACTAGTCACAGGTACCTTGCAGACATTTCAGTCACCACTGCTCTGTGAGTGTTATTATTATTCCAGATTTACAGATGAGAAGATGGAGTCTTGGAGAAGGAAGGTGCTAATGTAAGGGCACACACTGCTAAACTCACACTACACACCTAGCAGGTGACGGAGCCAAGGTCTGACCCCAGACTCTGGAGATCTAGAGCTTCCCAGTTTGCAATGGGAAGTAAGTCTGCCAGTGCTCATGTCTAGTAGGCATAAAAAAATACGGGTTTTTGAATGAATGAATGAGTGTCCCTGGGGTTGGGGGGGGGGGTAGGTATTTTGCTTATTTCAGTCTGTTTCCCAGTGCTCAGGCCACAGTAAGCTCTCAAAAAGGTCTCCGCACTCAGCCCCACCTCCTTCTTATGATCAGCCTGAAGGAGTGCTTGCTGGCTTGCTGACTGCCTTCTGCAGACCTCAGAGGAGGCCCGTTTGGACTGTGCATGAGGGCAGGTTCAGCTGCTGTGGGCACTCGGATTATGTGACAGCTGGTTTGATGCTGAGCAGGGCAAAGGGCACACAGTTGCAAAAGCCAGATGGCTGTTTCTGAATCCAATTCCCTCCTGCTGCCAACCTGCTCTGAAATGCAATCCATCACTCACCATGATAGATGTCTTTGAACTTGGGAGCTTGACTCTTGAGAAGTGCAGGAGGGAAATTGAATACCGACCATCCCTCCTCCCCCAGAGAGGTTCCCTTGTGACTTGAGATGGCAGTAGCTTGGAAAATGATGTCACAGCTCATATTAGAGCTGAGCGAGCATGAGGCACTGATGTCCCCCCCGCACCCCCACATGCACGTCTAGGATAACCCAGGACACAGTCACCCATGTCTCCATCAGCACCCCAGTCTTAACGATGGCTTTGGTTAGGAAATCAGAAATTCCTGAGGGCCTTGGGATCAGGAAGTCCAGTGAATAAGTAGAGGTGGGGTGGGTTCATATGAAGATGCAATGGGGAGAGAACAAGGGAGAGATCCTGAAAGCCCAGCATGGCTGAATAGATACTACAAGTAGACCTGTCTTTACATTCTGGTAGTAAATATGGACTCATTTTGAAAGTGTTTGTATGTAAATTAAATTATTATTTAAATTACTATTAAATTAATTTAAGGTAGTATTTTCTTATCATTATAGTAATATATGCTTGATTAGTTGTGGTCCTTCTTGTAACAAATAATTATGAAAGTTGCTCAGTCATGTCCAACTTTTTGCGACCCCATGAACTATACAGCCCATGGAATTTTCCAGGCCAGAATACTAGAGTGGGTAGCTGTTCCCTTCTCCAGGGGATCTTTGCAACCCAGAGATCAAACCCAGGTCTCCTGCATTGCAGGCTGATTCTTTACCAACTGAGCTATGAGGGAAGCCCATACCAAATAAGAGAAACCTTCAAACTTGTCCAAGCAAAAAAGAAAGCAAAGGTAAATAGAATGGGTGATTCTGGTTCCAATCAGCTGTGCCCCAAGGAGGCAGAGCCGCGAGAGTATAAAAGGGTTACTTAGGGCTCATCCCTGTGGATTTGTATGATGGAAAGGGGAAATCTGTATGACAGAAAGGGGATCTGTAGAGAAAGGGGAAAGTGAAAGTGAAAGTCACTTAGTCTTGTCAGACTCTTTGTGACCCCATGGACTATAAAGTCCATGGGATTCTTCAGCCAGAATACTGGAGTGGATAGCCGTTCTCTTCTCCAGGGTATGTTCCCAACCTAGGAATCGAATTGCGGTCTCCTGCATCGCAGGTGGATTCTTTACCGACTGAGCCACCAGGGAAGCTCCCAGAGGAAGGGGGGGAGGGGGGGAGCGGCGGTGGTGGGGGGGGGGTGGAAGCTTATTGGCTGGACAAATGCACCCAAAGGAGAGCATGACAATTTTTGCTCTTTGCAAAGATTTATGAAAATACCAGAAAAAAAAAGAAGAAAATGAAGCATTTGTTTTCTTCCACTACCCATCATATTATTTTAGAACTTACCGAACATTTTTCTTCAGTGGTTATGTTTCACCAGCTCATAGCAACTCCGGCAAGCTGCTCATTAGTCCAATTCTGTTGAAGATTTACTATGGACCTGGTGCCATTCTGAGTGACAGCATACTACAGTGAACAAGATAGACAAAAATTCTGTCTCTCAAGGAGCTTAGACCCCAAGGAGGGGAGTAATGGACTTGTAAAAGCAGCAGCTGAGCTCATTCAGAAAGTGTATATACTGCGAAGGAGAACAGGGAAGGGGATCTCAGAGAAATTCAGGGGAGGACTTGCTCCTCTCGGAGAGGCAGCAGTGAGTGGTCCCGTGAAGCAGGATCTGAAATCCCTGCCAGGAACTGAAGCAGGTAGCTTGGATCAAAACCCGGAATCCTAGCCACCAGATCAGCAAGGGCTACATTACTTGTCTCAGGAAATGTGAACAGGAGGCTACTTGTAAATGGCCTGGGGCCCCTTTATCTCTTACTCAGTGCTGAGGAGGCACACGTGTCCTGCTGGAGGTCAGTGGCCCCGGGAGAGGAAGGAAGGGCATCATGGCCCGGAGCAGTGTGAGCCTGAGCCGCCGGGCGGCCGGGGGCGTGGGGCACAGCGACGCTGCGTGGCCGCAGCTCAGGGAGAGGCAGAGATTCTGGGATGGAGTCAGGGAGGTGGGGACGAGCTTGGAGAGACAGCAGTGAGCGATGGCCTGAAGGGAGATCTTGGTTCTCTGCCCAGACCTGGGCAGCCTGGGTGAGAACCTGGAATTCTTGCTGCTGGTGTCCCAGGGGCTTGAGGCTAGAAGCAGAGGTCCTCCATCAAAAAATGCATTTTTCAAGGAGGCAAAAACTGTAAGACAGGTGCAAAGTTTGCTGTTAGAAACAGCACAACATGTAGGGGAGCACACAGAGAAACAGCTTGTTCATTTAGGAAAGATTCAGGCAGAGATATACACTCAGAGAGAAAGAGAGTGGGCAAGCCCCCTAATGAGGAGGAGTGCAGTAAAGAGGCAGTTAAGTCATTTATATGTGGCAGTTCTTCCAGGTCTTTGCTTGCCTTTGGCCAATTATTTGATTTCTTTTTCCACACCTGACCTGCTCTAGCACCCTCCCTAACAAACGTGCGCAACTTTTTTCCAAGATGGATTCCAGCCCAGAGGCCTATGGGGGGAGGGGGCTTGGCATCACCTATTATGGGGTGGCATCCCCATCCTTTCTGATCCCCAAGGGGCCTTTCTGCACATGTGCAGTGCCTCCCTTGTCCCACGGATGGGAAATATGTGACTTTTTGATTGTTTACTCAAACAGGGTTTGGTCCCTCTCTGTCCCTGCCATAACTGTTCTCTTGCAAGTGGCCAGCTGAGGCAAAATCCAGCTATTTACTTTGTTTTGTTGTCATTTCCATCTTGAAGTGTGAACAGGTGGCTAGTTGTAAATATCTAGCCTAGAACCCACTCACCTTCTTCTTCAGGAAATGAAAGCAGGAGGCTGGTTGTAAATGCTTAGCCTGGATCCCGTCTAGCTCCTGCCTCAGAAGAGGATGGACCGCCCTGCTGGCCCACCGGTTCAGAATCCACCTGCCAATGCAGGGGAGACAGGTTAGACTCCCGGTCTGGGAGGATTCCACACGCCACAGGGCAACTAAGCCCACGCATCACGACTACTGAAACCCGCACGTTCTAGCACCCGTGTACCAGTTACTGAGCCCGTGCACACCAGAGCCCGCACTCCACAGTAGGAGAAGCCTCCGCAGTGGGAGGCCAGTGCGCCAAGCCGGAGGGCGGCTCCCTGCTCGCTGCAGCTAGAGGCCGTGTGCAGCAAGGAAGGCCCAGTGAAGTGAAAACAAATAAACAAGCAAATAAATAAATTACTTACAAGGATGGGTTTACACAGATTTGAGGGAACAGCTATGGGACCTGATTGATGTTTCAAAAATTAAGTCCATCCCTTTCTCAAGTCTTACCTGGGAAACACTAAGGGAGTATTATTAAAAATACCAATGCCTGGGTCCCACCCAAGCGTTATATTAAAGTATTTGAAAGAAGAGTCTAAAACTCAGCATTTTAATTTACTTTTTTTCACATTTAAAATAAACCTTATTATACATTTTGGCTAGGTTTGACAAATACATGCCAAAACTAATGCAAATACATAAATTCCCCCAATCAAGATATACTATATTTCATAACCCAGAAAGATTCCCTCACATCTCTTTGTAGTCTCACCATCCTCTCCTGGCCCCAAGCAACCACCAATATATTTTGCGTCTCTATAGATTAGTGTGTCCAAGTTAGAGTTTCAGGTATATGAAATTAATTAATCCATACTCTCGGTGTCTGGCTTTTGTCATTCAACATAATGGTTTTGAGATTCTTCTATATTGTTGCCAGAATGTACCTTTAAATTGCTGAAAAGCATTCCGCTGTATGGATGTGTCACAATGTATTCACCTGTTGATGGGTGCTTGCATTGTTTCCAATTTGGGGCTCTTAGGGATAAAGTTGCTACAAGCATTTATGTGCAAGTATGGATATATAGTTTTTATTTCTATTGAATAAGTATTCAAGAATGGAAATATTAGTTTACAAGGTTAAGTGTATTTTTAACCTTTTTTTAGACTGTCAAATTGTTATCCAAAGTGATTGTACCATTTTACACACCCACCAGAAGTGTATAAGAGTTCCAGTTGCTTACACTCTTGCCAACAGTTGCTATTATTAATTTTAGCTATTCTGGTATGTATACATCAATTATTTTATGAGTGGTTGCTACTTTGGTGGCTCAGTGGTAAAGAATCTGTCTGCAATGCAGGAGATGCAGGTTCAATCCCTGGGTAGGGAAGGTCCTATAGAAAAGGAAATGGCAATTCAGTATTCCTGCCTGGGAAATCCCATGGATAGAGGTGCCTGGTGGGCTACAGTCTACGGGTTGCAAGAGTTGGACACAACAGTGACTAAACAATAGCAACAACAATGATTTTGTTTTTTCCCTGAAATATCTTTGCCTGGCTTTGGTATTAGGTATTCCTGTTTTCATAAAACTTAGCTGGGATGTGTTCCCTCATCTTCTGTTTTCTAGAAGAGTGTGTGTAGAGGTGGAGCATGGTGTTATTTCCTCCTTAAATGTTGGATAGACGCACAAATGGAGCCATCTGGTTGGTGACCAGTTTTCGTCGATGCACCACCTTCTCTCTTCACCCTGATGACCGAGCACTGTGGGTCTTTTCCAGAGAGGTGAATCGATTGGGAAGTCCATGGAATGTAGGCCTCCTCAACTGCTGGGGATCTCTAGGGCTTGAGGAGTGCTCTGGGTGGGGAGGGAGCCACGGTGCTATTGGAAAATGTGTCTCATGTTAGCATTTCTGACAAATTGCCCGAAAGAATCTGAAAAGGGACCTGAGTTTCTAAGCCTCTACTATTTGTTGTGATTCCTTTCTTTTTAAAAATTCTGATCAGATGTTTATTTTCACACCAAATTTTGTATTTGTAATTTTACAGTCTTTTTCTTAAAGTGGACCCTGATTTTTTTAACTTATTTTTTTATTGAAGGATAATTGCTTTACAGAATTTTGTGGTTTTCTGTCAGACTCCAACATGAATCAGCCGTGGGTATACATGCATCCCTTCCCTTCTGAACCTCTGCCCTGTCTCCCGCCCCATCCCAGCCCTCTGCTCTGCCCAGACTCTGCACGGTTTACTCTCAGTAAATAGACTGCACGCTTGCTGAGAGCCCCTTTGCTTTCTCCCTTCCTGCCCCACAGGTCCCACTCATTGCTGCAGCTCCTGACTACACACCGAGCCCAGCGTGTTTGATTCTGTGGGTGGCAGGTGCCCATGTGGCTGGTTACAGACTCTGCTCCCGAATGTCCTGCTGTCTGCTACCCACTGGACTGAAGAAAGGAGGAAAAGTATGCCCTCAGGAGCTGACCTGGTGATGGATGTTGGCAAGGCTCTCAGTATGGACTTTGGGAGAGAAGTTCTCTGTCAGAAACCTTCAACAAAGTGGTCTTGACGTGATCAGGGAAGGCTGCCTGAAGGATGCGGAGCTGGAGGCTGAAGGGGAGCAGGATGTGCACTGGAAGAGGGAGAAGAGAGGAGCAAGCAGTGGATGACGGGCAGAGGGTCCGGGGAGGTCCTGGCCTGGAAACGAGGCAAGAGGCTGGGAGGGCACCGGCTGGCTGGAGGGAAGGAAGGTGTCTGCGTGCCAGGGCGTGGTCTGGATGAGGGCACACACTAGGGGGTCTCCAGAGTGCGTAGAGATCGCTTTTTCCCTTCTGACTAAGGAAAGTTTCACATCTCAGCTATTTTCACAGGAGTTTTATATATATATATGTGTGTGTATATATATATATACATAGTATGTATATGTACATGCGTATATTTTAAATTCATGCTCGCATGATGATAAATTCAAATAGCACAAAGGGTCAGTGAAATATAGGTCTCCTTCTCCTCCCTGTCTCCATCCCCATTTCTCGCCTCAGGGACAGCCACCCTCACCACCTGTGCAGCTTTCCGGGGTGCTGTATGCAAAGAGCGCCCTTACACACTTGGAACCACTGCTTTGCACCGTGCCTGTCCCCTTGACCTTTATTTTGAAGAGAGTTCCATCCGGTGTGTCTACATCTACCCCCAGAGTGGCCTGCGCCGGCATGGGGAGGAAAGCTTTGCTCTGGAGTCGGGCAGAGCTGGGCTTGTTGCCTGGCCTCAGTGTCCCCATCTGTGAAACCAGGAAGATGATGGCCCCTCCTCACGGCTGTTGTGAGGATGAACTGAACGTGTCTAAAGCTCAGGTACAGAACCAGACCCCAAGAACTCCTCATGGCTGGGGGCTGCTGGCACTCACAGAGAGAACGCGGGCCAGGGACCTGCTGCCTTCTCCCCCACCTTCTCGAGACAGAAACAGCCTGTCCGTGTGTCCGTCCTGCAACTGGCCCTGCCCCCTGGCCCCTTCTGTCTGAGATGCATTCTACCATCACCACCTCTCAGCTCCCTCAGGATCTTTGTGGCTCCTGGGGACGGAATGCCAGTTAAATGTCATCCAGGCCTTTCTTTGCTTATTTAGACTCTGAAATTGAACCCTTTCCAAGCAAGAGCGACAGCGAGCTGGGAAGGCATTTTGGGCTCTGTGCAAGCGGGTTTCCCTCCCTCCATTCAGCTGGCCGTGTGGTCAACGGCTTTGTGCAGAAACAGCACCATGCTGGGGTCCCTTGTGGAGATGAAAATTAAGGGATAAATATACAGGTTTAATAATATTCTGTCATTTTGACAGTCTCCGCTGCTTGTCTGTGATATTTTAAATCCATTTTGCCTGCTTCCAACATTAAGAGCTTCTGATGAAGTTTTACCAGGAAGATAATATCTTTATATAATGGCTTTGTACTATGTCTGTGATTCTAAACACAAGTTTATTTGCTTTTATCACTTTGACTAAAGAGAGAGAAAATGAACCATTAGAAAAAAGGCTTCCATAACCCCCCTCCACACACACACCCTTTAATTTTCTCCTGGAAGCAGCAGTTCCTTTCTCTTTTATCTTTCCATTCTGAGTGCGCAGGCACAGCTCTATTATCTGTTCCAGTGCTGCCTTTGAGGTTAATATTTCAGCTCAGTCCTTCCTTTAGCTGTGGAGATGAATTAAATTAGTGCCAGCAGAAGGAGTGAATTAAATAAACTGTAAAATAATGCCCAGTTTCCCTGTGTTCCTTTTGCTATTCTGGTACCCCAGTAATTTTTTAAAATGAATTCTATTGGGATTTGCAAAGAATTGACTTAATCTACTGAAAAATAGAATTTCAGACTGCTCAGATTGTTGTTCAAACTGTGTTCATTCATTCATTCAGTAACCATCTTGCAACCCCTAGAGGGCATCTTATCTGAAAATTAAGGTTGCATGAGAGAGGAGTCCAGGAAAAAAGGTCAAGTTCTGATGACACTGGTCCAGCCCTTGGATCTAGCTATGCCTGAGGTCTTAACCTGGGACATTTTGGAGGTAAAAATCCCTTTTTTGCTTTTCAGTTTGCTTAAACTATCTGCATCTTGGAATCAAAAGTTATCTAGTGGATATAAAAGTACATATATCAATTCAAGAACAGGATGGAGCTGGGTCCAAGGAGGACCATAGCTCTCATCCAGCCACAGGTTTTAAGCACAGCGGTCCAGGCAGTGAGGGCCATTCCACCAGTGGTAGAGAACGTAGCCAGCACTGGAGACCAGTACTTGGAGGCAAGTCAGAATACCAGAAGGAAAACGAGGAGGGTGGAGCCAGCATGTGAATGCCCTTCACACCGGCTTTGCTGTCATCTTGTGTGTGACCAGAAAAATCACCCTCTCCAGCCACTGGACCTTGGTCTCCCAGCCTGTTGTAGTAACATTTGCTAAGTGCTTACCATGTGCCAAGCACTCAGGCAAATGTTTATTCACAGCATCTCTTTGGATCCCCCTGACTACCAGCAGGTATCGCTCTTGTACTTCACTCACAACAAAGGGGCAGAATGGGATTGACCACAGGAAACTGCAGCTCTGGGACCTGAAGTGTTTGAGGCAGGAGGTGAGAGCATCCTTTAGAGGCAGGTGAAAGCAGGAGGACGCACTGACTTAATGAAGGAGCTCCAGTATCCACTCTGAAGCTTCCAGAGCCTGCTGCTAGAGCTGTTTCTTAAAACTGCTCTGAAGCATCAAGATCATGGGAATTTGTTTGTTCTTTTGGGGGGAATTTTTGGAGCTGTCAGTGGGTTAAGGTGAGAGGTAAAAAGGATGTGGGGAAAATCAACCCATTAAAAATTAGTATTTCTCTTTATTTTAATTAGACTCTTTCCTCTATAGGCAGGTAGAAGGACAGAGCCTTCAGAGAACTGTTTGTTGTCTTTAAAAAAAAAAACCCTCTCATGCAATCAGTAAAATAATTAAGGAGCATTATTTTTTCGCAGCAAAGGAAGCTAATTATTTCAGGCTCGTGCTGATTGGTCCATTTTTTTATGAGCAGTTTTAAAGTGTTTGATGCGTTTTATGAACCACTTGTGAACAGTCCCAACAATGACAGGGTTGGGGGTGGGGTGTCACTGTGCAGGGATGCTTCCCGAATCCAGACTGACACGGTCAGAACCCGCTCCTCCCATTGTGCTTCTGTCATTAACCAAAATGAGTTCTTGGTGGAATATAAGGAGGAGGTTACAGAGAACTTACTATGCTTCAGACTCAAGCCCAGCCCTCTTTCTGGGACTGTGTCTGCAGCATGTCCCGGTAGGCAGGGCAGCCTTTCCCGGTTCCACCCTCTATGCTTAGGCCACCCAAGATGACTGTTCCCTCGCTCTCTGTACATTCCCTGCTCAACTAGAGCCTGCTCACGACTGACCCTCCTACATACTCGCCCCAGGACCCAGCTAATGGTTGTTTGAGCTTTATTTTACTTTATTTTTTGGCCACATGACATGCAGGACCTTAGTTTCCCAACTGGGGACTGAACTTGTGTCCCCTGCAGTGGAAGCAGATGGTTTACCGGGACTTTTATAGATATTTTTGTACTCTGATGCTGTTACAAAAAGTGCTTCATCACCAAGAAAATTTATCGACAGGCTATGGAAGCTGTTAGAACAGTTCCACATCAAGATGATAGCTATGCAAGGGTTCCAGCCTGTACCAACTCAAAACAAAGACACCGTCCTGGCCTTGGGTCCCCTAGATTAGGCACCCAGAGATTTTTACTCCCTGACAGGCAGGACTGACACTCCTACTCAGACATGAAGTGGTCACAGAAGACAGACCATCTCCCCTTTGCTTCCCATAAAATATGGGACTAAAATCTCTGAGGAGGGAACGAAACAGGAGGGACAGGTGCAAGGTACAACCTTCTGAAAAATGATGCAGCCATAGGACCTTACAAAAACTGCTTAGGACCAGCTGGGTCCAAAATGGTGAAAGATTCTGACTTCCAGTAGACATTGAGCCTCATTATATGCTTATTGTAACATATTAGCATTCTAAATGACAGACCAGAGCCACGACAACTCTGAGATCAGTCATAAGAGGTTAAAAAGTAGGCAGTGGTCTAATTCCTGGAAATCCCCACCCCTTCTCTGAAATAGTTAGAATAATCCTCCCATTCCTTAGCCTATGAAATTACTGAGTCCCTAAAACTAACCACCCCATATTTCAGGGCCTCTTGTCTTCTGAGATGCCCAACACTCTTATCTGTGGAGTGTGTTTCTGTCTAAATAAATCCACTTCTTACTTATCACTTTGCCTCTCACTGAGTTCTTTCTGTAACAAGACATCAAAGACCTGAATGTCATTAAGTCCTGAGACCAGGTGTGTGATCTCAATTGAGGCACGGCAGGTTCAAGTCTGGTTGCAGCGTCTCACAAGTACTATTCTTGTCACGTAGCGAAGCCAAACAGTGAGTGTGTAGCAGAGAGAGTATGGGCCTGGGGAGGAGGGGGTTCACCTTTCAAAACCCCTTAAACTCCCCAAAGGATTTCACAAAACATTTTTAAAATCCAGGTGAGGGAGGAGGGGTGTCCCAGGAGACATAATCTGCTCGTGCACAATTCTCTGGTTGATTGATGGTGATTAATCCTTAGGTGCCAGTAGTTAATTTCTTCCATTTGGTGGTGATTTTCAGCATCTAAAAAACTCAGGAATCATGCATCAGATACTATTATCTAGGAACTTCAGAGAGTGCTAAAGCAGGGGATATGGGGAGGAGTCTGTCCCAAGAAGGCCCAACACAGTCCTGCTTGCTTCTTTTTTTTTTTTTTTTTTGTAATATTTATTTCTTTATTTGGCTGCATGGGTTTTAGCTGTGGCTTTGAGATCTTCATTGCATTATGTGGGATCTTTTGTTGAGGCACACAGGCTTGCTAGTTGTGGAACACAAGCGCAGTCATCAGGAGATGGTGGCACACAGGCTTAGCTGCTCTGTGGTGGGTGGGATCTTAGTTCCCGAATCAGGGATTAAACCCGCACCCCCTGCATTGCAAGGCAGATTCTTTTTTTTTTTTTTAAGAATTAACATTTTATTATGGAAAATATAAAATATACAGAAGAGTCAGAGAAGAGTATAATGAATCACCCACTTCAACGATGATCAATAGATGGTTTGCCATTCTTGTTTCATCTATCCCTAGTCCACTTGTTTTGTTTGAGTTTTTTAAATCTTTAAAATATTTATTTATTTATACAATTAAAGTATGATGTAAAATATTATGTTAGATTTAGTCAAACTACATAGTGATTCAATATTTACATAATATTAGGAAATGATTGATCACCACAATAAGTCTAGTGACCATTTCTTTCCAAAGTTGTTAAAATATTACTGGCAATATTCCTTATGCTACACATTACACCCCAGTGACTTATTTATTTTATAATCGGAAGTTTATACCTCTTAATCCTGTCATGTATTTGCCCAACCCCCAAACGCCCTCCCCTCTGGCAACCACGTGTTTTTCTCTTTAAGTCTGCTTCTGCTTTGTTCTGATTTTTAGATTCCACATGTACGTGAGATCATACAGTATTTGTCTTTGTCTGATTTACTTCACTTAGATGATAGGTGTCCTATCTAGGTCTGTCCATGTTGTCATAAATGGCAAGATTTTATTTTATAAAATGGCTGAGTAACATTCCATTGAATGTATATACCACATCTTTTTTATCCACTCATCACATGCTTAGGTTGTTTCCATATCTTGGCTCTTGTAAATAATGTTGCAAGGAATATTGTTGTATATCTTTTCACATTAGTGATTTTATTTTCTTTCAATAAGTACCCAGAAGTGAAGTTGCTGGATCATATCGTAGTTCTATTTTTAATTTTCTTCACATCCTCTCAACATTTGCTATTTGTTGTCTTTTTGATAATAGCCATTCTGAGAGATGTGGGGTGATATCTCATTGTGTTTTTTATTTTTATTTTTTTAATTAATTAGTTTATTTTCATTGGAGGTAATTACTTTACAATACTGTAGTGGCTTTCGCCATACATTGACACGAGTTAGCCACGGGTGTACACATGTCCCCCATCCTGAAACCCCCTCCTGCCTCCCTCCCCAGCAGTCTTAACAGCTGGACCACCTGGGAAGTCCCTGTCCTTAATTCTTTTTTTTTCTTTTTTAAGATTGTGAATTTTATTTTATTTTTTTATTATTTTATTTATTTTAATTGGAGGCTAATTACTTTACAGTATTGTAGTGGTTTTGCCATACATTGACATGAATCAGCTATGGGTGTACATGTGTCCCCCATCCTGAACCCCCCTCCCACTTCCCTCCCCATCCCATCCCTCTGGGTCATCCCAGTGCACCAGCCCCGAGCACCCTATCTCATGCATCGAACCTGGATTGGCGATCTGTTCACATATGATAATATACATGTTTCAGCGCTATTCTCTCAAATCACCCCACCCTCGCCTTCTCCCACAGAGTCCAAAAGACTGTTCTATACATCTGTGTCTCTATTCTTGAGTCAGGCTTTTGTGATTCAAGGGAGGCCTGGGAGAGTGCAACTGTTTTACAAACTGGAGGCAGGGGGTGACATGGGGGGAGGGGTCTGTCCCAGGAAGGGCCCCATTGAGTCCTGCTGGTTACCAAATATTAGATAATTGTTCTCGCATTCCTCTTCTTTTCAAACCTGAGGAAACATGTTAGAGAAGAAAGGGCATGGAAATATATATATATGAAAATCTTTAAAATATTCCTGCTAGGGTTGCCAGGTATAATGCACAACTCACAGCTAAGTCTGAATTTTAAATAATGACAAATAATTTGAGAATAAGATTTAACTGAATATCCTACATTTCTAGATGCTATATTTGGCAACTCTAGTTCCTACCTTTTGACTCTAAAATCTCACTTCTGGGAATCTACAATACACCTAATGGTAAGAAAATGATTAAGTAAATTAGGATATATCTACTTGATTGAATATTATGGTGTCATAAAAATATTTTTGAAGAATAAACAGATAGGAGAATGCTTATGAAATAATGCTAAAAGAAAAAAGATGGAATAAAATTATATGAAAAGTGTTTATAACCAAAAATTATCCTTAAATATAGAAAAATAGACAGGAAAATTGGTAAATGTTTATAGTGGTCGTACTGGATACTTAAATTATGGCTTTTTTTTCTTTCTACTTATATACATACTCCATATTTTCTATTACGAGCAAGAAATAATTAGTTCCAAAAACTACTTTTCTATATTCATGACTTGGGGCAGGAAGACAGTGGCTCAGTGCCAGGACCCTTGGGTTCTCATGCTGGTGTGCACTTCTTTCAACTAGCAATAATTGCGCCTCAGATAAACCTCACTGGCTATGACACTGCCACTTCGCAAAGCTTGGTGTGCACTCTGACTCACCCTGGGACTTCAAATTTTGGGGCCCAAGTTTTTTCATCTGTTAGATGAGAGAAATGGGGACACTGGCCTATATACCCCCAAATTGCTCTATGATTCTCATTCTTCTGCCTCTTCTTTTTTGTACGTGCTTTTCTGTTTACCCCTTTCTTCCTTCTCTTAATTTCCTCCTCCTTTCCTTTTTCTTTTCCTCTTATCTTTCCTGCTCTCTGACCTGTCTCATTGTCAAAACTCTTCTCATGCAAACATCAGATAGCAGCAAAATTCCAACCAGCCTATAAAACCAAGACGATTTATCCCTCTTGGAATAAATTTCTTGAAGTCAAGGGAAGCATAACTTCAGGGATGGCATGGTCAGGGCACTCTGTTTCCCTGAAGCTCTCCCTGGGCCCTTTTCTGCTGGCTTTGCCCCTGAGTTAGTGCTACCTCAATGGTTTCCAGGTTCTGGATTTCTTGCTGTACGGCACCACCAGCCAGTCCCGAAGGTGAGAGTGTTTCTGTCTCTACGTCCCAGAAGAGCCCTTTGACTTGTTTTGATTGGATAGGCCTAAGATTTGTTTTGATTGGATAGACCTAGTTCACATGCCATCTCTGAACTAATGACCAGGTCTGGGGTGTGAAATGTCATATTTCTTTAAACCACTCAAAGTGTTGCAGGGAAGAAGATAGTTCTGACTTCATGTTGAAAACTGTTTCTTTGACTTGCTTTTCATTGTTTTTGTTATAATCATACATAATAGCCTGCCTTAGGGGACGAATTGTCAACATCTTTGGATCATAGGAAAAGCAAGGGATTCCAGGCTTCATCAGCTATGCTCAAGCCTTTGACTGTGTTGATCACAACAAACTGAAAAATTCTTAAAGAGATGGGAAAACCAGACCACCTTACCTGCCTGTTGAGAAATCTGTATGCAGGTCAAGAAGCAACACTTAGAACTGGACGTGGAACAACAGACTGGTTCAAAATTGAGAAAGGAATAGGAAAGAACAGCATGTATATTATCTATGGTGAAACAGATCACCAGCCCAGGTGGGATGCATGAGTCAAGTGCTCGGGCCTGGTGGGCTGGGAAGACCCAGAGGAATCGGGTGGAGAGGGAGGTGGGAGGGGGGATCGGGATGGGGAATACGTGTAACTCTATGGCTGATTCATATCAATGTATGACAAAACCCACTGGAAAAAAAAATAAATTATAAAAAAAAAAAAAAGAAAAGAATACGTCAAGGCTGTGTATTGTCACTCTGCTTATTTAACGTCTATGTAGAATACATCATGAGAAAAAATATCGCGCGGAGTAATATTAGTAACCTCAAATATGCAGATGATACCACCCTAATGGCAGAAAGCAAAGAGGAACTAAAGAGGCTCTTGATGAATGTGAATGAGGAGAGTGAAAAAGCTGCCTTAAAACTCAACATTCAGAAAACTAAGATTATGGCAGCCAGTTCCATCAATTCAGTTCAGTTCAGTTGTTCAGTCATGTGTCCGACTCTTTGCCATCCTATGGATGAAATGGTTGGATGGCATCATTGACTCAATAGACATGAGATTAAGCAAACTCCAGGAGATAGTGAAGGACAGGGAAGCCTGGCATGCTACAGTCCATGGGATTATGAAGACAAAACTGAGCCACTGAACAATAATGAGGACCCTGCCCCTCTGCCTGACTGTAAACTAAAATATCTTTGTTCAACTTAAAGAGGGAGAAGAGATTGACACACCTCCTCTAAAGGCTGACTCTTCCCACAGATGTTTTGCAAGACTGGAGACCCTTTTTACTTTACTTCCTCACTGCCTCTCCCTCTCTATTCTGCCTTTTGATTGTAATTACTCATTGCTTCTCTTTCTCTCTCTGACTCTATAAAAGAACCTGACATCCAGGTCCCAACAAGATGGCTACTTCAAAACATTAGTCTGGCTTTCTGAATAGAATTGTATTTCTTCATTCAGTGTCTCTTCTCTTGGATTCATTGGCTTTTCATGTGGTGAGCAGAACGAGCTTGGACTCAATAACAAAGGTTTCATTCTGGAATTGAGAGTGGGGCCACTAGCTGAAGTGTGAGTAAGTTGAAATTGAAAGTGAAAGTGAAGTCACTCAGTCCTGTCCGACTCTTTGAGACCCCATGGACTGTAGCCCACCAGGCTCCTCCATCCATGAAATTTTCTAGGCACGAGTACTGGAGTGGGTTGCCATTTCCTTCTCCAGGGGATCTTCCCAACCCGGGGATTGAACCCAACTGTCCCACATTGCGGGCAGACGCTTTACCGTCTGAGCCACCAGGGCATCCCATGAGCAAGTGGAGAGAAATATAATTCTGGGATGGCACCTGTCAAATGCTCAGTGCATCAGCTGGCAGGTGTGTTGATGGTTCAGCTCATCTGTCAGCACAGCATTAAGACTGGGATCATTTGGGTAGAGACCAGACAGCTACCTTCCTCAATGGCACTTCTCAGTGGCAAATATTGAAGCACAGTGTGGGAAAAGGCAGAGTTTAGGCTATTTCTTGGCCTTTAATCACATTGGTCTATGCATCTGGATTCTCTTGAAAGACAGCGATTGACGTTGTCTGACTGGCCTTGTCTCGTTCTAGCATGCTGGACTCACTTGGCTATAAATGAATAGGGATCCATGTGGGTGCCAAGAGCCCTTCCGTTTCTCTCCTCACGCTCGGGCTGCACTGCCTTGTTCTTAAGGTTGCCACTCAGATGAGGGCCGTGTTCTGTCTCCCTCCCTCCCTCCTTCCTTTTTTTAAATTTTTAATCTCTCTAAATTGCAAAGTTCTTCTTTAAAAAACAGCCCATGTTCGTCCACTGAGACTTTGCCTAATGAAGTATTTTACAGAATTCTCTCTTTTAAAAGGAATGAGGTTGAATGTTTATTAAATTAATTTTTGCTTTAATGTATTTCCTCGATATTTCATGCTGTGGATACAACTGTTTCTGTAAATGACTTTTTCCAAGATGCCTGATTTATTTTTAATTGCCGTTGTCCCTCATTTTGGTTCCAAGATACACATTTAAAGTTAAAGTGAAAGTTGCTCAGTCGAGTCTGACTCTTTGCGACCCCAAAGACTATACAGTCCATGGAATTCTCCAGGCCAGAATACTGGAGTGGGTAGCTGTTCCCTTCTCCAGGGGATCTTCCCAATCCAGGGATCAAACCCAGGTCTTCCTCATTGCGGACAGATTCTTTACCAGCTGAGCCACAAGGGAAGCATCTATTTGTTTAGCAGTTAAAGCCTAGGGATATCACAGGTAAGGATCTCCCCCTTTCTGAGTCAAGGCTGTGACTTACAAGGGTGAGGACACACTCATCTTGAATAGAAAGGACAAAGCACAAGTTACTTTCCTGTGGCTTCCAGAATTGAAATACAAATAACATTCTTTCCCATTTGTGAAGCATTCTACAGTATAAAAAGTTGGGAGAGAATATTACTCTCAAAGTGTAAGGTTTCTGCTATTGCCTGAATTCAGGTAAAACTTCAAATTTATTTCCTTTGTGATCAGAGTACGTACATACTCTGTAAGATTTCACCTCTTTTGAGACGTCTCTTATGATACAGTATGCACTCTACTTGGTAAGCATCTATTTGTACTTGAAAAGAGTGTTTATTTTGCAGTTGTTCAGTGAAGTGTTCTATAAATGCCAAAGTAATCGATGATATTCTTTAGATATTTATTTTTTACTGATTTCTTGCTTAAATTGGTCTATTAGTTTTCAGGAAAGTTGTGTTAGAGTCTCTTACTATGGTTGTGGCCTTGTCTGTTTCTGCTTTTAATTCTATCAGATTTTCATGCATGTATCTTGAAAATCTGTTTTTAGACACATACACACTTGCGTCACTTCTTCCTGATTGTATTGATCCTTTTAAAGTAATGGAAAGTCCCTTTTGCCTTGAGTAATACTCCTTGTTTTGATGTCTATTTTGATTCATGTTATTGGAAGCACTTCAGGTTTTTCATGCTTACATTTTGCATCTTTTTTTATCTCTTTTGTATTTGAATCGAAAGTGTGTCTATTGTAGATAGCATATACTTGGTTCTTGCTTTTAATCCTGCCTTAAGATTTCTGCCTTTTGATGGACTGCAGAGCAGTTTTTTCCCTTATTTTTCGTTCACCATTCTAAGATTCAAATAACATATATGTTGGACCCCAAACTACTATTGTCTCACAAACCTGTGAAAGTCTTTTCATTTTCTATATACCTCAGATTAATTTATATTGATCCAGCTTTAAGTTTACTAATAACTTTCTCTCATTTAAACTTTGCTACTAAGGCTTATTCAGTGGATTTTTAATTTTAGTTATCATAATTTTTAGTTTTAGAATTTCCTTTTTTATGTCTCAATTTCTATGTTAAGATTAACTTTCTGTTAATTTATTTTATATTTCTCTTTAGTTTTTTTTTAAACATTTAAAACTATTTGAACATAAGTATAATAGCTACTTCGAAGTCTTTATCTGCTGAGTCAAACATATGAAGTTACTTTCTTTTTCCTTTGTTTTAAAATAAACCTTGCTTATATCTTAGGTGTACAACGTGGTTTTTAATATACATATACATATTGAAATGATTACTACAGTCAAGTTGTTGCAGGAAGGGGGACCCCTTCCAGGGCCCAAAAGTGGACTCTTGTCTAATAATGAATTGTCCAAGAAGACACATGTGGTGACAAAGCAAGAGATTTTATTGGAAAAGGGCGCCCGGGTGGAGAGCAGCAGGGTAGGAGTCCAGGAGAACTGCTCTGCCAAGTCACTAGCAGTCTTGGGTATTATGGTGATGGGGTTAGTTTCTGGGTTGCTTTTGGCCAATCATTCTGACTCAGATGACTCAGAGTCCTTCCTGGTGGTTTACACATTGCTCAGCCAAGATAGATGCCAGCTAGAAGGATTCTGGGAAGTGGTTGGACACGTGGTGTCATCTTTTGACCTTTCCCAGTCTGGTTGGTGGTGGCTCATTCCTTCCATGTTCCCTACCAGGACCTCCTGTCGTAAAACAACTCATGCAAACGGTTACTATGGTGCCTGGCCAGGGTGGGCCGTTTCAGTCAGTTGTGTTTCCTCTAACAAAATTAATAGACATATTATCTCACAGAATCACTTTCTGTTTACTGCTCCCCCAACCCCCACCCTGTTTGCCCCCCAATGTCTATTAAATTTTAGATGAAAACTATGCATTGCAGATAATTTTTAGTGAATCTGTATTTTGTTGTGTTTGAGGATTTCGTTTTCATAATGAATTTGCTTGGACTCAAGCTGAAAACTGACTTTCCTGTAAGCACGCAGGAACTGCTATTTCTGCTCTTTATTTTGCTTCTCAATGCTGCTTTTGTCAGTATTCTCCACCATGACCTGCACATCTTGGGTGGCCCTGCACACCATGGCTCATAGTTTCATTGAGTTACACAAGGCTGTGATCCACATGATCATTTTGGTTAGTTTTCTGTGATTGTGGTTTTTGTTCTGAAGGCCATGGGATTGAAGTTCTTGCTTCTTCTGTCTGCCCTTTGATAGATGAGGGTAAGATAAGAAGCTTGTGCAAACTTCTGGATGGGAGGCACTGGCTATGGGGAAAAGTGGGTCTTGCCCCTTTGGGCAGGGTCATGCTCAGTAGATCTTTAACCCAATTTTCTGCTGAAGGGTGGGGCTGTGCTCCTTCCCTATAGTTTGGCCTGGGGCAGTCCACTCCTGGAGTCTGCAGTCTCTATGATAGGATTATAGGCTCTATGGCACGCTAATGGCAACCTCTTCTAAGAGGATTTACACTGACAGCAAGAGAATTCCAAAAATATCTACTTCTGCTTCACTGATTATGCTAAAGCCTTTGACTATGTGGATCAGAGCAAACTGTGGAAAATTCTCAAAAAGATGAGAATACCAGACCACTTTACCTTTCTCCTGAGAAACCTGTATGCAGGTCAAGAAGCAACAGTTAGAACTGGACGTGGAAAAACAGACTGGTTCCAAATTGTGAAAGGAGTACATCAAGGCTGTATTTTGTCATCCTGTTTATTTAACTTCTATGCAGAATACATCATGAGAAATGCCTGGCTGGATGAATTGCAAGCTAGAATCAAGATTATGGGGAGAAATATCAATAACCTCAGATATACAGATGATACCACCCTAATGGCAGAAAGTGAAGAGGAACTAAAGAGCCTTTTGATGAAAGTGAAAGAGGAGAGTGAAAAAGCTGGCTTCAAACTCAGCATTCAGAAAACTAAGATCATAGCATACAGTCCCATCTTTCATGGCAAACAGATGGGGAAAAAATGGAAACAGTGACAGATTTTATTTTCTTGGGTTCCAAAATCACTGTGGTTTGTGACCACAACCATGAAATTAAAAGATGCTTGTTCCTTGGAAGTAAAGCAATGACAAACCTACACAGTGTATTAAAAATCAGAGACATCACTTTGCCATCAAAGGTCCGTCTAGTCAAAGTTATGGTTTTTCTAGTAGTCGTGTATGGGTGTGAGAGTTGGAAGGCTGTGTGCTGAAAAATTGATGCTTTCAAACTGTGCTGCTAGAGACAACTCTTGAGAGTTCCTTGGACTGCAAGGAGATCATACCAGCCAATCCTAAAGGAAATCAACCCTGAATATTCATTGGAAGGACTGATGCTGAAGTTGAAGCTCCAATACTTTGTCCACCTGATGCAAAGAGCCGACTCATTGGAAAATACCCTGATGCTGGCAAAGAAAGGAGGAGAAGGGGACGACAGAGGATGAGACGGTTAGATGGTATCATCGACTCAATGGACATGAATTTGAGCAAACTCCAGGAGATGGTGAAGGACAGGGAAGCCTGGTGTGCTGCAGTTCATGGGGTCACAAAGAGTTGGACATGACTGAGGAATGAACAACAATGACAAAATGCTACCGTTTAGCTGATACCTTTGGTCTCCTTGGTGCCTGTGTAATTTGTTGGTCAGTTAATGATTTTTAACAGCGATGGGGATTACATTATGGTTTCTTTTCTTGTAGGGATTCTCCCTCCCACCCCCTGCAATTTTCAAAGTTTGCTAGCCTTGGGTTTTACTTCTGATACTTCAAACCCATGAATCTTCATCTTTCTTCTGATTGCCTCCTGAGCTGTGTCTGATTGGGACCTGCACTT
Source organism: Muntiacus reevesi (assembly GCF_963930625.1). Taxonomy (NCBI): domain Eukaryota; kingdom Metazoa; phylum Chordata; class Mammalia; order Artiodactyla; family Cervidae; genus Muntiacus; species Muntiacus reevesi. The sequence continues at coordinate 214,761,415 of NC_089250.1, read as the reverse complement.
GTTTGAAAAAATGTAAAGTTCATAGATTGTTCCTTGTGTAGCTTTTTCTTTCATGAGCACATTTATTTCTTCTCTCTCCTGTTTCTTTGCCATGCTGCCTGGGTCTCCCTTATGTTTATACAATGTAGTTGTCAGCAATGGTTTGCTTCCAAGATTTCTCCTCTACAAACTATCTGACCTTGAACTCTGACCTCTAGCACCTCTATCTGCTTAGGTTTCAGTTTCCACTCATTTTCTATACCATGCCACTGGATTGAAGAACAACTTCAGATCACAAAGCTACAAGTTCAAAATTGCGTCTTTCAAGTGCAACTCACTGAAAGCAAATGTCTCTCTAGTTCTGTCTTCTTTTGGATCCTTTCCTGAACTTTTAAATACTGTTTTGTTTAAATTATTTTATCAAGTTTTATTATTGTTATCTGTGGGAGGGCTCATGTGACTTGTCATTATTCAAAGTAGTTGATGAATTTTTAAAAAATCTCCTGAGAATAGTCTATTGTCCATTCAGATTTGAAACCAACAAACCAATGTGCACTTTGCCTGCATGAGAGACTGGGCTTATTCTTACTCTACTGTTGCTCTACGTGCAGTAGAATTAAGTCGAGTTTGAATAAAAGAATGTTGACAGCATTGGTAAGAGGATTTGTAATGTTTCTTTCATTACAAAAGGCACCTTTAAGCCCAGTGTGGAGATCTGGAACTCAAAGTTTGAAAAAGTCTCCTCCAACTGGAGAGAGTTGGGCCCAGGGATACTGACAGCTCCGTTTTCCATCAGGTGTGGTAGATCATCCTGGCCCCAGGTAGGGAGTGTTGGCAACGTAGTCTTTGCTGACCTCAACATTGGCAAATATGACATCCTCTCAGCCCCGTTTCTTCTCTTGAGACAGCTTCATGGGTGCGGCTGTGTCTCTTAGATGTCCACTTAGATGTATGTGGAATCAGGTGCGTTCTCTGTCGTAGCTTAGAACAGAGACCGTGACATGACTAGCAAGAGTCTGGACAGCTACTCATTCCTTTCCTCAGCCAGCACTTCCTGAGTTTCTGCTCTGTGACAGAATCTAGCCAGGCTTTGGGGGTGAGGGGAGGAAGCGATCACAGTCACCGACCACTGCAGACCACAGAAAGACATTATGCTGTGGTTGTTGTGATAGTTTAATACAGGAACATGTCTTGTTTGGTTTGAAAGTCAGTAGCGAGATGAAGCAGAGAGGATTCTAGTCCTAGATTGTCTGCTTTTGCCTTTTAGCCTGGCCATTGACTGTGACCTTGGAAAAGGCAGTTAATCTCTCTCTCCTTTTCTTCCTGGGACTAAAGTAAATACATCAAGGAACTGTTTAGCAGGTCAAGTGAGTTAACATATGTGCAGCTCTCAGTCTAGTGTTTGACAAACAGGGAGTGCCGTACAGTGTCATTTTCTTCCCTTTCCTGTGGTGGACTTGGCATTTGCATGTAAAATGTACTCCCACCTCCTGGGAAGGTGTAAGTGAGATATCTTTGCTTTACAGGGTGCTGCGTTTTCCATGGCTAATAATTCAGGCTGCAGGGGTAACGAAGTTTCACTGAGAAAGGAAAGAGAATAGGATTTGAAGTGATGGTGGCAGGAAGGACCGAAGGATCCCTCAGGAAAGCAGAGTGGAAGAAAAGTTCTCCCAAGACAAAGGGATGATGAATGATGAGAGAGAAGGGAGATCACTGGAGGGAGTGGAGTGTACAGGCTTTTGGACAAACCATCCAAGAAGGACACTTACTGGGAAAAGCCATGCTCTCTGATCTGGCAAAGATCTTCAGGAGATCTTGTGTGAGTTCCCTAAAATGGCAAGGCAGCTGATTTCACCACAGACCACCCAGCGGAGAATGTATCCTGAGGCCACTCCAACTTTCCTGCCTATGTTCTCTGGTTTGGAAGTCAGTACAGCATCGAGGTGACTACTTCCTACTGTCAGTATACGCCCTAGGTCAGCCCCTTGCCCTAGGTCACCCAGCAGAGGGGACACCCAGACCCATCCCAGGACGCATCTGTCCCAGATTATTATCTCATGGGATAGCCCCCTTCACAAAGCTCCAGGACTCTGTGAACCCAAGAGCATTCCCTGCCTGTTCTCAGTGGGATGGCGCTGAGCTGGAATCTGACGACCCCTCCACTCACTGGACAGTTTTTACTGGCCTCCCCTTAGTGACATGTTGAGTCCTTGCTCCAGGTAGACCACCGTTCCCTGGCTATGACATTCCTTCAGGAGAAACTTCTTACAGCACCTGGAGAGGTGGCTGTTGCTCCCACTGTAGCAAGGAGAAGTGGGAGCTCAGGATGTTGAAGGGCTTGTCTTGTGCCAATAGGGAGGCAAACCCAGCAGGTTTGGCTACAGGGCCTGGATATTTAACCACTGTGCTTTTCGCCTGCCTTGGAAGGACTTAATATAGGTTTTCCAAAGTCAATTCAGACGTTGTATTTCGTTTTGTTTTTAAATGTTGATCCAAGGCTGCAGCTAGTATCCAGCATGGGGTCAGACATACTCATAACTTATCTGAATACCATACTTTACCTGAATGCCTAACTGGGCTACACAGGGGCACAACTTGGCAGGCTGGGTGTTTGTGTTTTTCCAGGGCTGGGGATGGGAATGGGGGAAGAAAGGAACCAGTCCAACAGCATTGCCCTGGAATCCCGTGGCACCTAGGGAGGCCGCCCAGCTTGCTGGAGAGGAGCTGGCTCCCAGAATGCACAGCCTGACTTGGGCCGTCAGGCTGCAGGTGTGAGACTGAGGCCAGCATTGGGATATGGTGCTGACGCGCTAGTGGCAAGTCCAGGTCCACAACACAGGCCTCTGTCCATCCTTGCATTCAACTGTCCATTGGATACTTATTGCCAGGCACTGTCTTAGAAGCTAAGAATTTAGCAGGAGACAAACTAGACATTGTGATTGTCCCTATGAAGTTGACGTTTGGGAGAAAACCTACCCCGGAGCTGTGTACCCAGGATCCTTTACCTGTCATTCCTTCCATAAATGTTGTTTCCCACAGGCAGGACCAGCACTTAGGCCTCCCCAACTTCTGGTGTAGTGAGATCTGTGTCATGGCAGAGAGAGTCCAGGCTTGACAGCAGACTGGGTTTGAATCCTGGACCTGCCACTGACTAGACATGATTACTGCACTATCGTGTGACTTGGACTCTCACCTATGAAGCAAAGATCATAATATCTGCGTTGTAAAGTTGTCAAGAGGACCAGAAACACTCAGTTCAGGTGGTTGGACCAGCGCCCTGAAGCCTCCACGATGAGCAACACAGATATGGACATATCTGTGTTGGACCACATACCCCCTCGGAGCACAACTTACTGAGAGGCAGGGATGCACCATGCCTGGCATCACTAGTGCTCCACACAGGAGGGCTTTTTTCTATCATGCTGGGAGGATTCTGTTGGCAGTTTCTCTAAGAGACCTTACTGGCTGCCTTTTCTTGACTGAGAATGAGTGACCTTTGCCATTCTAGCATTTGCTGCTGACGAGGTTCACATGGGGGCCTCTCCTCTGCTCTGCTTGACATTTAAGCGATTGTATCACATCAATTTCACTTAGTCTTGTTTCCTCAGAAGGGTAGGTGAGGGCCTCAGCAAGACAAAGAAGACTGCAAACAACACTTGAGCCACTTGGACTGGGTTTTCCAAATGCTATTGACCTCAAACTACTTTTTTACATTGAGATCCCAGTGTGTATGTGGGCATACACATACACAACAACAAACAATAACAAAGTGTTTGTGAAACAATACTTACATTGTTACAAGTGATGAATTCATATTTTTTTAAACTATTGTCTTCTGTTTTATTTTTTTAAATGGTGGTTGATATCCACAGAACTGATCATATGACCTAAGGATTGGTCATTGCTCACAGTTTGAAAAACAGCCCTGCTAGTTGGCATGCCTGCTGGCCAACTCGTTCCCCCTTTTCCCCACTCTTTCCCCCTCTCTCTTTATCTCTATTCTCCCAGACTTGACCTCAGCTGCCCACTGAAGCTCCAGAGTGAAGGTGTGCGTGACTGGGCAGTGACACATCTCAGTGGAAGGCAGTATCTAGAAGGTTTTGGTGGGTGGGGGGCAGCAGTAACCACATAGCAGCAGGGTGCCAAGCTGAAACTCAGAGGTCTGTCAAAGAGCTGGTCAGAGGGCAGGAGGGCAGGAAGAGAGTGGGCCACAGCAGAATACCAGGCCTAGAGAAGTAGCAGAGGGACCTGCTTGGCCTCCACAGTGAGACTGAGGCAGAATGCAGGGAGCCCTCTGCAAACGGGTGCATGGAGAATGTACTAGAAATCAGGGGCACTGCAGTCTCTCTTGTTGGACTGGGAGTCCTCTCATCTACAGAGGACATCCACTGATGTGGATGATGTCCAGGTGATGACTTGGAACAAACAGGGGCTCAGGGATAGTCATAAAATAATGAATGATTGTTTTTATTAATAATAATGCTTAATTATTTCAGTTCAGTCGCTCAGTCATGTCCAACTCTTTGTGACCCCATGGACTGCAGCATGCCAGGCCTCCCTGTCCATCACCAACTCCCAGAGCTTACTCAAGTTCATGTCCATTGAATCAGTGATGCCATCCAACCATCTCATTCTCAGTTGTCCCTTTCTTCCCCTGCCATCAATCTTTCCCAGCATCAAGGTCTTTTACAGGGAGTCAGTTCTTTGCATCAAGTGGCCAAAGTATCAGAGTTTCAGCTTCATCATGACTCCATCCAATGAATATTCAGGAATGATTTCCTTTAGGACTGACTGAGTGGATCTCCTTGCAGTCCAAGGGACTCTCAAGAATCTTTTCCAACACCACAGTTCAAAAGCATCAATTATTTGGTGCTCATCTTTCTTTATAGTCCAACTCTCACATCCATACATGACTACTGGAAAAACCATAGCTTTGACTAGACAGACATTTGCTGGCAAAGTAATGTCTCTGCTTTTTAATATGCTATCTAGGCTGGTCATAGATTTTCTTCCAAGGAGAAAGCACCTTTTAATTTCAAGCTGCAGTCACCATCTGCAGTGATTTTTGGAGCCCAAGAAAATGAACTCTGTCACTGTTTCCATTATTTCCCCATCTATTTGCCATAAAGTGATGGGACTGGGTGCCATAATCTTAGTTTTCTGAATGTTGAGTTTTAAGCCAACTTTTTCACTCTCGTCTTTCATTTTCAAGAGGCTCTTTAGTTCTTCCTCACTTTCTGCCATAAGGGTGGTGTCATCTGCATATCTGAGATTATTGATATTTCTTCTGGCAATCTTGATTCTAGTTTGTGCTTCATCCAGCTTGGGATTTTGCATGATATACTCTGCATGTAAGTTAAATAAGTAGGGTGACAATATACAGCCTTGACAAACTCCTTTCCTGATTTGGGACCAGTCTTGTTGTTCCATGTCCAGTTCTAACTGTTGCTTCTTGACTGTATGCTTCTGCATACATATTTCTCAGGAGGCAGGTAAGGTGGTCTGGTATTCCCATCTGTTTAAGAATTTTCCACAGTTTGCTGTGATCCACACAGAAGCAGAAGATATTAAGAAGAGGTGGCAAGAATACACATAACTATACAAAAAAGATCTTCATGACCCAGAAGCCCACAATGGTGTGATCACTTACCTAGAGCCAGATATCCTGGAATGCAAAGTCAAGTGGGCCTTAGGAAGCATCACTATGAACAAAGCTAGTGGAGGCGATAGAATTCCAATTGAGCTATTTCAAATCCTAAAAGATGATGCTGTGAAAGTGATGCACTCAATATGCCAACACATTTGGAAAACTCAGCAGTGGCCATAGGACTGGAAAAGGTCAATTTTCATTCCAATCCCAAAGAAAGGCAATGCCAAAGAATGTTCAGACTATCAGACAATTGCACTCATCTCACACACTAGCAAAGTGATGTTCAAAATTGTCCAAGCCAGGCTTCAACAGTACACGAACTGTGAAATTCCAGATGTTGAAGCTGGATTTAGAAAAGGCAGCAGAACCAGAGATCAAATTGCCAATATCCATTGGATCATAGAAAAAGCAAGGAGTTCCAGAAAAACATCTACTTCTGCTTTATTGACTATACCAAATCCTTTGCCTGTGTGGATCACAACTGTGGAAATGGAGAATAGTAAGTTAGAATAATTTTTTTCATTTTATTCGCCCATTTATTATATTACCTAAAAAAAATTTTTTTTTAATTGGAGGAAAATGCCTTTGCAATGTTGTTTTGCTTTTTACCATAATTATACAATATCTCCCCTCACTCTTGAGCCTCCCCTCCCTCCCGACATCACACCCTTCTAGGTCATCACAGACCTCCAGGCTGGGCTCCCTGTGTCATACAGCAACTTCTCACCTGGAGATGCAGATGTAGAGTATATTATTTTTCTTTTCGAATATAGTTTCTTACAGGCTATTGAATATAATTCCCTGTGCTGTACAGTAGGACTTAGTTGCTTAATCACTCTGTATGTAATAGCTTGCATCGACTAACCCCAAGCTCCCAATCCAACCTCCCATGCACCCTCCACCTTGGCAGGCAACCAAAAAACAGGGTGAGTCTGTTTTTGTTTCATAGATAAGTTCATTCATGTCATATTCTAGATTCCACATGTAAGTGATATCATGTGGTGTTCATCTTTCTCTTTCTGGGAAGTCAGAATCTTTACTCCTAAAACTTCTACCCATTGGTCATTCGTTCATTCATATTCCAACTCTGGGCCAGGCTCAGCACTGAGACTTAGGAATCAGAGACGGATAAGACTCCCCTAGGCCTGAGGGCTTTGCATTTTGAGGATTTGCGGGCAGGAACCTGACAGACACACAGAAGGCAGAGAGCTGCAGACTCCCCAGAGGCTTCCGAGGGTGGCTCTTCCCCAGCTGTTTTCATCTTTACTCGTTCATCATACAAACGCCTGTGTAGTGCCTGCTACCCGCCAGGCTGAGGGTACAGCAGAGAACACAACAGCATTGACCAAGCTGCGGGCCTTCCTTTAAGGAGCGTATCCTCTGGGCGAGGAGCTGTGCACAGAGGATCAGGTGTCTGTGACGTGGCTAGCCGCATGCTCCTCCTGGCCTCCCTTCACACAGCTTTCCAATACCACACTATCTCTGGATGATGTCTTATCCAACCAAGCCCCTCATATCCACTCTGTCACTAGAGCCTCACCTTCATTTTCATTGGCTGTGGCCTGTCCACAGGCCTCCACAGACCTCCACCAGCTGGTGGGGTCAGGAGCAGATTGGGCTGCACAACCCAGGCCAGGGAGACCAGGGACGAACTGAAGTTTGGTTTCATCTGTGGCTTTCCAATTCAAAAAATGCGAATTTCTCATTTATATTAAATGTAAAGTGAAGGAGAGAGAGCCAACCTAAATTATAAATAACACAGCTATTGATTCTGCCCAGCTATGCCCATTTACCAAAGTTGCTCCTTTTGGCAGTGGACAGTCAGGCTCACTTATGTGCATATGAATGGTGAAGAGGGTGGGTAGCCCACTCATGTGCATATGAAAATGGTGAACGGGGTGGGTAGCTGTGTAACTCTGGACAGCTTTATTTACCCACGATTATTTCTTTCTGCTTCATGGAACCTCGTTGGGAGGTCTTGATCAAAGCCTTTTCAGAAAGGGTAGGATGAAGTGCAAAGAATGACTGTAGACACCTCTTTCAATAAGTGTTCTCCAGAGGAAAAGAAGTGGTAGTCATTGCTGGAGAGAGTTTGGACTCAAGGGAGGTTTCTGTCCCCTCTTCCTGCCTTTGCTCCCAGCCTTATTGAAATATAATCGATGAATAAAATTGTATATATTTAATACACTGTGATGACTTGATGTATGTGTACTTTGTGTGAGAATGTTTAAGATCTAGATTCTTAGCAAATTTCAATTATACAATTCAGTATTAATAACTATTAATAATAGTCACCATGTTGTATGTTAAATGCTCGGGACTGATTCATCTTATAACTGGAATTTTGTATGGTTTGACAGCATCTCCCCATTTCCTCCATTCTAGCACCTGGCAACCAATAACCATTCTACTATCTGTTTCTGAGTTCAGCTTTTTTTTTTTAGAGTCTACATGGAAATGACACTATACAGTATTTGTCTTTGTCTGGTTTTTTCACTTAGCACAATGCTGCAAATGGCAGGTTTTCCTTCTTTTTTATAGCTAAATAATATGTTAATATAAATATTAAAATTAATATAAATATTAAATTATATATATACATATATGTGTATACATATCCTATCTTTTTTAATCCATTCATCCATCGACAGACACTTAAATTGTTTCCATATCTTGGCAATGAACATGGGAGTGCAAATATCTCTGAGTTTACTGATTTTGCTTCTTTCAGATATATTCCCAAAAGTGAGCTTGCTGGATCATGTAGCAGGTCTCTTTTTATATTTTGAGGAATCTCCGTACTGTTTTTCATAATGGCTGAACGAATTTAAATTCCCACCAACAGTTTACAAAATTTCCTTTTGTACAACCTTACTAACATTTGTTATCTCTTTGATAATAGCCATCTTAATATGTGTGGTGATATTTCATTGTGATTTTGATTTACATTTCCCTGATTATCACAACATTGAGGACCTTTCCATGTACCTGTTGGCTATTTGGATATCTTCACTGGAAAATGTCTGTTTAGGTCCTCTGTCCATTTTTTAAATTGAATTATTTAGGGTTCTATGCTATTGACTTGTAAGAATCCCATATATTTTGGGATATTAATTCCCTATCAGCTGTATGGTTTACAAATATATTCTCTCATCCCTTAAGTTACCTTTCCATTTACTGTTTCTTTTCTGTGCAGAATTTTTTTGGTTTGATATGTTCTCACTTGTCTATTTTTAGATTTTGTTTTTGTTGTATTTGTTTTTTGTGTCATGTCTATCTAAAAAAGTCATTGCCAATAGCAATGTCAAGGAGCTTTTTTCTTATTTTCTTCTAGAAGTTTTATGGACTTTAGGTCTTATGTTTAAATTTTTAATCCACTTCAAGTTAATTTTTGTGAGTGGTATAAAGATAAGGGTCCAGTTTTATTCTTTCATATGTGAATATCTGGTTTTCTCCATACCATTTCTTGAAGAGAATATTCTTTCCCCATTGGGTATTCTTGGTTCTCTTGTGAAATATTAGTTTATGTATTTTTTATTAGTATATTATACATATTTTTATATGTTGTATTAAAATTTAGTGTATTGTGGGCTTATTTCTGGTCACTTGACTCTGTTTCATTAGTCTATGTGTTTTTGTTTATGCCAATACCATATTGTTTTGATTACTATAGCTTTATAATATAGTTTGAAATCAAGATGTGATTTTTGTTTTTTGTTTTCCATTTTTTTGTTTTCCTTCTCAGGACTCTTTGGTTAATAGGGGTATTCTTGGCTTACGTATGAATTTTTAGATTATTTTTTCTATTTCAGTGGAAAAAAATGGAATTTTGATAGGAATTGCATCAAATGATTTGGGTAGTTGTAGACATGTTAACAATATTAATACTTCTGACTGTAGAGAAACCTGAGAACCAAAGAATTGATGCTTTTGAACTGTGGTGCTGGAGAAGACTCTTGAGAATCCCTTGGACTATAAGGAGATCAAACCAGTCAATCCTAAAGGAAATCAACCCTGAATATTTATTGGAAGGACTGATGCTAAAGCTGAATTTTCAGTACTTTGGCCACCTGATGTGAAGAGCTGACTCATTGGAAAAGACCCTGATGCTGGGAAAGATTGAAGGCAGGAGAAGGGGATGACAGAGGACGAGATGGTTGGCTGGCATCACTGACTCAATGGACATGAATTTGAGTAAACTCTAGGAGATGGTGAAAGATAGGGTAGCCTGGCATGCTGCAGTCCATGGGGTTGCAAAGAGCCAGACAAGACTGAGCAACTGAGGAACAACAATACTTCTGACCCATGAACACTGGATATCTTTCCATTTTTTTGTGTCTTCTTCAATTTCTTTCACCAAAGTCCTGTATTTTTCAGTATAAAGATCTTTCCCTTCCTTGGTTAAATCCATTTTTTAGTATTTATTGTTTTTAATGTTATGGAAAATGCTTTCTTTATTTTTTTCAGATAACTTATAGTATATAGAAACACAACTATTTTTTTACTTCTTTTTTATATCTAATTGGAAGATAATTGGTTTACAATATTGTGTTGGCTTCTGCCACACAACTAAGTGAATCAGCCACAAGTACACATATGTCTTCTCCCTCATGAACCTCCCTCCCACCCCCACCCCATTCCACCCCTCTAGGTGGTCACAGAGCACCAAGCTGAGCTCCCTGTGTCGATACAGCAGCTTCCCACTGGGTATTTATTTTACACATGGCAGTGTATATGTCAATGACACTCTCTCAGTTTGTCCCACCCTCTCCTGGAAGGACAGATGCTGAAGCTGAAGCTCCAGTAGTTTGGTCATCTGATGCAAATAGACGACTCATTGGAAAAGTCCCTGATGCTGGGAAAGATCGAGGGCAGAAAGAGAAGAGGGTGTAAGAGAACAAGAAGGCCGGATGGAATCACCGATGTGATGAACGTGAACTTGGGCAAACTCCAGGAGATGGTGAGGGGCAGGGAGGGCTGGCATGTTGCAGTCTATGGGGTCGCAAAGAGTCAGACAGTACTGGGCAACTGAACAGCAACTCCTTTCCCCCACTGTGTCTAAAGTCTTTTCTCCGTGTCTGCATGTCTATTCCTGCCCTGCAAATATTCCTGCATCAGTACCGTTTTTTTCTAGATTCTGTATGTACGTGTTAATACATGAAATTTGTTTTTCTCTTTCTGACTTACTTCACTCTATATAACACAACTGGTTTTTGTATGTTGATTTTGTATCCTGAAACTTTACTGAATTTGTTGATTAGCTCTTTTTTTTTTTTTGGTGGACTCATTAGAAGTTTCTATATAAAAAATCATATCATCTGCGGACAACTTCACATCTTCTTTTTCAATTTGGATGCCTTTTATTTCTTTCTCTTGCTCTAGCTAGAACTTCCAGCACTATGTTGAATAGGAGTGGTGAGAGTAGGTTTCCTTGTCTTGTTCCTGATCTTAAAAAAAAAAAATTCAATCTTTCACTCTTGAATAGGATGCTAGCTATGGACAAAACCCTCTTGATCATAGTGATCAATGTGCTGTTTAACTTGGTTTGCTAGTATTTTTAAAACTCACTCATTTATTTTAATTGGAGGCTAATTACTTCACAATATTGTGGTGGTTTTTGCTAAACATTGACATGTATCAGCCATGGGTGCACATGTGTCCCCCCATTCTGAACCCCCCTCCCACCTCCCTCCCCATCCCATCCCTCTGGGTTGTCCAAGAGCACCAGCTGTGAGTGCCCTGCTTCATGCATCATACTTGCACTGGCCATCTATTTTACATATGGTAATATATATGGTTTGCTAGTATTTTGTTGAGAATTTTTGCATCTATATTCCTCAGGGATAATGGTCTGTATTTTTCTTTTCTGATAGTGTGCTTACCTGACCTTAGTATTAGGGTAATGTTGGTCTCATAAAGTGAGTTTGAGAGTGTTCCTTCCTCTTCAATTTTTTGGACAAATTTGAGAAGAATTGGCATTACTTATTCTTTAAATGTTTGGTAGAATTCTCCAGTGAAACCATCTTGTCCTGGAATTTCTATGTTGGGAGGTTTTATATTATGGATTCAATCTCTTTACTGATTATTAGTCTGTTTAGATTTTCTATTTCTTTATGATTTAGATTTGGTAGGTTGTACATTTCTAGCAACTTACCCATTTCTTCTAGGTTATCCTCAAGGTTTTTTCCTTTAAAAGATGATGTGTTAAAAAAAAATGATGAAGTGTTAGGGCATATATATATGAGGGTAGTATGGCCAGAAGTAGAGGCAGAAATTGATGAGGTAGAAAGAGGAATGGAAGGGAAATGGGACATTTTGACTGCACATGGATACACTGACTTTATTACCAGGAGAGAAAGCAGAGTATGAGTTCAGATAGAAGGTTGGTGGATTTGGTGTGGGGAAGACGAAGCGGTTTCCATCGTGCTATTGCTGTAATGGGTCTCTTTTGGTACCATTTTACGTCCTCTCAGTCCCATTCCTTTTTTTTTTTTTTTTTAAAGCAGAGTAAATGTAGAACAGAGTTTCATGCTGGCTCTGACCAGCATTGCATGGAGACAATCTGACAATGCCACATCCACCTGCATCCCTTGTTCTTGCACTAGGATTTTTCTTACTTTGAAATGTTAGATGCCTATGAATTTGCTCTATAGCTGTGCATATTAAATCTAGACATTCTGAGAAGATAATTCCTGTTGGGCCACACTTGCTCTATGGGGATTGGAAGACAGTAATACATGCTTCCCTCTTTTATCCTCTATGTTGACAGCTCTGAGGCACCCTTGGCAAGGCTCCTTTCCCCCACAACAGGGAATCACTCAATAAAACATCTTTGTATTGGTTTTTCTTCCTTCTTTGTTTCACTCCCTTCTCCCTCATTCTAAATCTCTGAGATCCTATTCCCAAATCAAGTACTTGAACGCAAATGTCTGTTGAGGCTCTGCTCTTGAGATCAGGCTGATGACACTCTGCTTGACCTCTTTTTCTCATTTTGTGCTGGATTGCTAAAGCCTCCTACCCTGGCTTTCTTGTGAAGCCTGTAGTATGCCAACACTATTCCCACCTCAAGCCCTTTGAACATACCCTGAACCCTTGCCCTAGTCCTTCCTATGCCACCTCATCTGGTCTCCGCTTACATGCCATCATTACAGAGAAATCATTGCTGATCATCCAAGGTGAGCAGACTTCACTCTCACCAGCAGGCCTCTCCCTCACAATTGCTATTTATTGTTCAATAGCACCTTCCATACTCTGAAATGCTCTTTTATTAATTGTCTGTGGGTGATTGAATTACTTGCTGGAGGCCTGCCTCCCTGGACTTTTACAACGCCTCTCATAAGATGTCCTTTCCAGCAATAGGAGACAGGCAGGTAACACAAACATTTCAAATTGGCCCCGTATAAGGTGACAAATGACAACCAGCACTCAACCTCTGTGTCCAGGGGCCGACAGGAACTGGTGGGGACTGAAAGAATGCCCTAGAGTCAGGCCTGTGTAAGGAGGGGCCTCCACACAGCTCCTTGTGGTTACGAGTTAGGAATGTGGCTAATACTGCTCAGCTTTCTGGTTTCTCATCATAGACCAATACCTTATTGTGTTTGTATATGAGAGAGAGAGAGAAGTCTTCAGATTTTAAAATATTGGCCAACAATTTCATTTTTCAATACTTTTTGAGCTAAAGAATCGCAGAACCCATGCTCTGCCTCAGATATGGCAGGGTTGGGGCTGACTTTGACCTTTCTGGCTCACTTTGAGTATCCCATGCTCACTCACAGTGAAGGCGATGAGAGTTAGATAACCCAAGCTGTAGATGTTTCTTCACCAGAATCAGAAACAGAGACCCACCAAGTACTAACAGAAATAAGATAAGGGCCTACGAGAGTGTGGAATGAAGGAAAATTGAACTGATTAACTTTCCACCTTTTTCAAATGCACAAATCCAAGATACCAAAGAAGTAGAGTATATGGCCTTTAGACAAGGTGCCACAAACCTGTCTTGGATAATTAACCTTATTAAGAAGCAAGCGTGTTAAGCACTTAATATTGAAAGAGGTATAATGTAGCAAGAAAAGCTATAAATAAAAGACATGGATAACACAGTTTTATTTTCCCAAGTCATTATGGTGGGTTGTAGCTAATTAATTTATAATGCCACTGAATTGATACTGTGATATTTGTGTTCATGCAAATTACCTTTTACTTCACATTAAAAGATGAACACACTGAGCAAGTTGAATTTTCAAAAAAGTAAACATTAATAGAAAACAAAATAACAATGATTATGGCTGGTTATTCAGGTTTCTATAGGTAAGATTATTATGTCAAGATTTCCAATGTAACTTTTATTTTCAACAACTTATAACTCAGTCATAAAAATGAATTACACTGTGCTATATGTCAGTGTGATGGTATCATTGGGAAAAGATTATTTGTTCTCTTTCATATTTAAAAAAGTTTTACTTCGATTGACAAGTTAACACTTCCCCAGGTTTAGAAAATGACCTCCAGTACTTGGGTGGGCCTGGCCACTGCCCGGTATGGTTACTTTCTGACCTGGCTGTTCCAGGGGTCTATCTTGGGGTGATTCCCACTCCATTGGAGGCTGGAGGTATCATCCCATTGTCCCAAACCTGTTGTTATTTTCACACACCCAGTAATCTGGGACCTTTTCCTCTCTCAGATAGCCCTCTTCTGCTTTCCTCTCCAAGGCTCAGGAGACACGCACTCATTTTCATCTGTTCATTCATTCAGTGTGTATTCACGGAATATAGTGTGAAAAGCCATGTGTTTTTGTGGGGTCACCATGGTGAAGAGAGAGAAATATGGTAAAACTGAGGGACCACTGGATTTCCTTATATTAAAAATGGCATTGCTTTTATTTTGGGTCATAACAGAGGGCTAGGCTTCCCCGTGGCTCAGCAGTAAAGAATCTGTATGCAAACGCAGGAGATGTGAAGACACTGGCTCCATCACTGGGTCAGGAAGATCCCCACTCCAGTATTCTTGCCTGGAGAATCCCAAGGACATAGGAGCCTGGTGGGCTACAGTCCATGGGGTCGCAAAGAGTTGGACACGACTGAAACAACGAAGCATGTACCCATGAGGGAGGGCAGCGGAAATCCATGTTCAGCCTCTTTGAAGGTCCTATCTGGCCATCGCAGACACCATCAGTTGCCCACAGTAGTGAACAAAATAGACTACAAATGAGAAGGCAAAGAATAAGCATTGTCATTTCAGATGGTTAGGAGTTCAACCAAGAAACAGAAAGGACAGAGTGACAGAGAACACCAAGGGGTGTGGAGGGTGAGAAGACCAATTTAACTGGCTGTAATGGAAGACTTCAAGGGGTGGTGGCGTTTAACCCAAGAACCATGTGACGGAAAGGGCCCCGCTGTGTGAAGACGTGAGGTGTGAAGCGTATCAGGCGGAGGAACGGCTGGAGTGAGTTTGGATGTTAGAGGACAGCGAGGTGCCCAGGAAAGCTGGAACACCAAGGGCAGGGAGGAGGAGCAGGATGGGGTGGGTCAGAACGGTGGGCAGGGCTTAGAAGCACAGGGGAGGAAGCTGGGCCAGAATTCTCGGCCACTTCCCGCTCGGTCCATGGGCATCCTATCCTGTTGGACATCCTATCCTGTTGTCCTCAGGCAGTTGAAACAGAAGCAAGTGAGATTTACTTTTTATTACTTTCCAAATGGTAGATTTATTTATTTATATTTTTTATAAAAATAGTAATATAATAAAAACAATGTAAACAAATCAGATAATATAGAAAAATAAGAGAAAGCTTAAAATGTATAATATACAACATATCATATATTATAACTATATGATTATATATAATACTGCATATAACATAAATATATGAAAAAATTCCCCCATCCAAACGTAATAATTAACATTTGATGTGCAGCTTGCTAGATGTTTTTTGTCTGCAAAAATGGACATTTACAGACACACACCCACCCACATGTCTGATGCAATGGATATGAACTTGGGCAGGCTCCAGGAGATAGTGAGGGACAGGAGGCCTGGCATGCTGCAGTCCATGGGGTCACAAAGAGTTGGACATGACTGGTTGACTGAAAAACACCACACCCACCCATACACCTTTAACAAAAACCTGATCTTGTGCATCCTGACTTATATGCTGCTTTTTTCACATAACACACTGAATATCATTTACTATGTTATTGAACATAGATCAACGATGTAACTTTTAAAGACATTTATAAATGCACCCCAATCTAACTGATTTTGCATCATCTGGGGATAATTTTTCATTGTTATAAAGAGCACTGCAGTGAATACCTTTACATACCGTGTACTTGTCTGGTCACATTCCTACAAACAAGAGTGATGGGCAAAGGCTTCAGGTTGTGAGTGCAATTGCAGAGTTCTACCCACAGAGGATCTGAGGGTCCAGGGATAGACCTCACAGTGGGGCAAGAGAGCTGCCCTCACTCCCTAGGTGGGCAGGGCTCCACGGCCAGCTCTATGGGCCTCTGTCTTCTGGTGTCACAAGCAAGTCATACCAGGTTCTCTTAGGATCTGGGTTTTTTGTTTTTTTTTTTTTTTTTTTTTTTTTTCACAAAAGTGCTGGGAAAAAGTTAGTGTCTGGCAGAGTATTTGGCCACACCATGTTACAGGGAAAGGAAATGGAGAACCCCAGCTGGGTCCTGGATTGGGGAACACAAGACCTGACCTTCAGAATCTTCAGGTGTTCACATCACATCCCAGGAAGAAGTCTGTGAGAACCCCTGTGTCCTCTAGGGCAAGCCAGGGACGCCTCTTACTTCAGGAGCTGGGAACCAGTGCTCCCTGAACAGGGGCCTGTCTCATGCTTGGCTTTTACTCCACCCAGATTAGTGATTAGAGGCACGGTGCTCGGGGCCCACCGTATCCTCTCATACGAGTGCCCACATGGTCTCTCTTGCCTTCCTCTCCTTCCCTGTTGCCCCCGCCCCATCTTGGGGGTTTCTCTTTCCCCAGGTGTCAGGTTCTGTCTCTAATCAGCATAATCACTGGCTGTACTCCTCTGTCTCTGGAGCCCAAGAAAATGTGCATTTGTGACTTCCCTTCAACCAGCACAAATTTCTTGGGCTGCATCTGTGTCCATAAAGTGCCATTATAGACTGAATAGAAGAAATTTGGTCATTCTTCTGCAGCTGTGGATGCAGCAATATTTCTGTGGGGGATCAGAAGAGTGCAAGCTTCTATCTGCACCCTAAGGAGTTTATTTAGTGGAGTTGACACAGAGGAGAATGTAGGCTGCTGTCTTGGAACCTGGTAAGGGTGTCAAACCTCCCCTAGGAGCTCAGGGTAATCAGCCCATAGCACTGCCATATCACAAAACTCTCACCTTCTAACCCTCATCTGCTTAAGAAGACTGAGGCAAGGGGACATAGACTCAGAATGAGAGGCGGAGGCTGGACACTTGCCCAGGTCTGCCTGAGCCTCCAGGGTTCCCTGGGCTTGTGGAGCTTTTGCAGGGAGAGGACTGAGTGCGGGGACAAAAGGCCCTCCAGATGAGGACCCACGGCGGTCCAACAGGGGGATTAGAGGAGCTTAGGCCTTTGTGTCTGTGGCTGTCGCCTTTCATCCTTTATCATTCCAGTCCCTTCCAGCTCTACCATTAGTAGGACAGATTATCAGTTATTTGGACTCAAATTTGACAAATCAAATTGCAAAGAATTACAAAAAGTTGTAGATCAATACTATCTGAATGATCAATTAATCATTCCTTACAATTAAAACTACCAATTCTTACTAACTTTCAGTTATACTTTATTGCACAACTTCTAATTTAGAGCTTTTAGGCAATTGTATTGATGCAGGTACACTTATACTTGGTAATCAAATAATCTATTAATCAGCACACCTTATTATGGGATATCTGATTTAATTACCATCATCTAGATACAAAAGGTGGTATTGAGCTTTTCTTAAAATGCTGGAGGTTTGCCCTTTTATTCTGGTGTGTGACTCTACCTGCCACAGAAATTTCCTTCCTCTGTGAAAAAGAATTTTAAGAAAAATAGGTGAGTGTATTTGAAAAGCAAGTAAATGGACAAGCTCAAGTGGAGCTTCAAAACCATGGAGAAAGCTTAATTTTTTTCATGGAAGTTTTATAACTTATTTTTGTTTCTAGTATGTTTTAAGATTCAAGGGTAAGAGGACCTTTGAAATTACGAATGGGTGCTGCCTTCATGATTATCTTGGAATACAAATTAAATACCAAGCACTTTACAATCATCTTTCCTGTATCCATCAATTTTGAAACAAGTACAAATAAAATATTTTATTTAACATATACATTTATTATTCCAATGGCAATGCTGGACAAACTAGTGGTTGGGTTTAACTTCCCTCAATGTTTTCTGAGCATAAATTTGAAGGGGAAATAATGACAAACTGTATGTGCAGATCCTGCAGGGATCCTGGGTGGGCCTGAATCTCCCTTCTGCTTTTCTAGTTCATATTCTAGACATCTAGAGATATCCAGGGATGTCTTGGAGACTCAAGGGGCCTAGTTCTCCCAGGATGAAGGGGCCTTGGCTGAGTTTCTCTCTGCAATATGGGATCTGGCAGCAGCTTCTCCTGAGTGACAGGCAAAACTTCACAGAGGTTTTGAGTTGAGTCCAAGCTGAGTAGGTTTGTGCTTGGGAGCACGATGACCAGAAGTACAGAGCCATGATACCGCTGGGGCAGAGGGAGGAGGAGCTCGGAGGAGGAAGATTCTTTACATGAGCACTCTCTCTGTCTTCCCCGGGCTGCCCGAGGCTTTCCAGAGGTAACCCCTTCAACTTACCCCACATCTCCAAATGCATCCTTCCCTCCAGAAAATGCACAATTCTCCATCAAAACTGTTTATCCTATGCCTCCCTCTCTGCATGTTCTCTCCAGTCTGCCAGGAATGGAGAGGAAGCCCTAACATGATGCAAAAATGGTGGTTGTTTGGAAGACAAAGGGGACCACATGTTAAGTACTCCCATGTGGGAACATGTTTGCTCACTTTCCACACTGTTCTCCTGGAGTCACTGCAGAGCTCAAAGCAAGCACGTGGGCAATGAGACAGCACCATCTCCATGCTGTTTCCAAGCTTACTGGCCCTCATGGTTCCCATTCCTGGAGAAAGAAAGCCCAAGCTTCTTAATTAAGCATGCAAGGCTCTTCACAGTGAGGTAGTGGGGTAGGCAGAAGTCTAAGATGGCTCCCAAGATTCCCACCCCTGGTGTAAAGGCCTGGTAGAGTCCTCCCCTTCGGTATGAGTGAGCCTGACCTAATCAGTTGAGCCCACATCAAAGAGGGTCTAGAAGTCAGAGACGGAAGGAGTCAGAGAAACCCCAGGAGGGAGATTCTCCTCTTGAAGCTAAAACCTTTGCTATGCTGTGGAGAGGGCTGCATGTCAGGGAACCGCAGTGGCCTCTGGTGCCGTGATGTCAGTCCTCCAACGACAGGGGTCTGGGTTCTGCTGACACTCTGAGCCTGGAAGAGGACTCTGGACCTCAAGTGAGATCATAGCCCTGGCTGACACCTTGGTTGCCCCTGGTGGACACCTGAGCAGAGGGCCCAACTAGCTGTGCCCAGACTCCTGCCCCATAGAAACCGATAAGTAATAAATGGGCTTTATTTCACTGGCTTAGTGTGTGGTATTTGTTACACAATAGAAAATAAATAAAGGTCCAATCTCCACTTCCCCAGACCTGTCCTCTCTGACCCAGCTTCTATTCTGTCCACTTGAAACCACCCTCATTCTGGGAATGTGAAGTCCCCTCTACCTTCCCCCTTCCCACAGAAGCCGAGCCCAAGACAACTGGCAGAAGACAAGTTGTTGGTCTGGGAGGTGGATAGAACATCAGCAGAGGAGGGAGGAAGTGAGACGGTAAGGGAAGGCAGCCAGGAAGGAGGGTGTAATCACGCAGTTATCACACCAGGAGAGCTGGGGTTGGGGGCAAGTGAGGAGGGGTGAATCCCACTGAGGAACACTGGGGTTAATGTAGAACATACCCTCAGAGGCCTCTCTCAAAAGATGGCAGCGAGGGGCTCTCAGTCGTTGTTGGAGGGCTAGGGTGGGTTGGATTGGTCATTCCCTTGCACTTCTGGCTTGCAGGACGGGCAAGGGAGAGCCTTCAGTTTAAGACAGTCAGGGACCGGCCTTGGAGATCTGGGGAGGGCGTACAGGAAGGACCAGGGGAACCCTGGTCTCCTCTTCATCTCCGTCTCCGTGGCGAGGCTCACAGCCCCACTCAGGAAGCACTCTCTGAGCACTCCTGCTGCAGAGCCTCTGCTCGCTCACCACTTCGTCTGTGCACCTGTGGGCATTTTCTCATTGTGAGTCACATGCCGGGGCCCACAGCATGGTTGTCCCCTGCTGCAAGCCAGGAGCTGCTCCAGGTCAGGGCCGAGGCCTAGTGAAAGTGACAGTCGCTCAGTTGTGTCCAATTCTTGCAACCCCATGGACTATACAGTCCGTGGAATTCTCCAGGCCAGAATACTGGAGTGGGCAGCCTTTCCCTTCTCCAGGGGACCTTCTGAACCTAGGGATCGAACCCAGGTCTCGTGCATTGCAGGCAGATTCTTTACCAGCTGAGCTATCAGGGAAGCCTAGGAGGTTTTCAATATTCATTTGGTGGGTACATGAAACATATTTTTCCTCAGGTATTTTTGATGTTACAATTCAATTGAAAACTCTTGAAGAGATGGGAATTGCAGGCTGTCTTACCTGTGTGCTGAGAAACTTATATGCCAGTCAAGAAACAATAATTAGAACATTTTATGGAACAACTGACTGGTTCGGGTTTGAGAAAGGAGTATGACAAGGCTGTTTATTGCCACCCTGTTTATTTACCTTATATGCAGAGCACATCATGAGAAAAGGCAGGCTGGATGAGTTACGATCTTGAATCAAGATTGCCAGGAGAAAAATCAACAACCTCAGATATGTGGATGATACCACTCTAATGGCAGAAAGTGAAGAGGAACTAAAGAACCTCTTGATGAGGGTGAACGATTGGAGTGGAAAAGCCGGGTTAAAACTAAATATTAAAAAAATTATTTTGGGGTTCTTGCAGGAGAAGACGAGCACACGTCCTTCTACTGCACCATCTTTTCATTCATGAACATGCAAGACTGGAAGTTTTTCTGCTCTCTTCAAGTTAGGACTTGAGCTCAATTTCCATTATCCTCAGGAGGCAACAGCAAAGGTTCACGATGTTCGGCCTCAAGAGAAATGCAGTAATCGGACTGAACCTCTCCTGTGGGGGACGGATCAGGACATGGCAACAGTGCCTCCTCTCCTCATTGGGGGGGGGGGCGGGGGGTGGCTTTTGGCTGTGGGGAAGGAGGCCACCTTCATGCAAAGACGGGCACAATAAAGGACAGAAATGATATGGACCTAACAGAAACAGAAGATATTAAGAAGAGGTGGCAAGAATGTACAGAAGAACTGTACCAAAAAGATCTTCATGACCCAGATAACCATAATGGTGTGATCACTCACCTAGAGCCAGACATCCTGGAGTTCGAAGTCAAGTGTACCTTAGGAAGCATCATTATGAACAAAGCTAGTGGAGGTGATGGAATTCCAGTTGAGCTATTTCAAATCCTGAAAGATGATGATGTGAAAGTGCTGCACTCAATATGCCAGCAAATTTGGAAAGCTCAGTGATTGCCACAGAACTGGTAAAGGTCAGTTTTCATTCTAATCCCAAAGAAAGACAATACCAAAGCATGCTCAAATTACTGCACAATTGCACTCATCTCACATGGTAGCAAAGTAATGCTCAAAATTCTCCACCAAGGCTCCAATGGTATGTGAATGGTGAGCTTCCAGATATTCAAGCTGGGTTTAGAAGAGGCAGAGGGACCAGAGATCAAATTGCCAACATGTACTGTATCATCAAAAAAGCGAGAGAGTTCCAGGAAAACATCTACTTTGCTTTATTGATTATGCCAAAGCCTTTGATAGTGTGGATCACAACAAACTGTGAAAAATTCTTAAAGAGACTGGAATACCAGAGCACCTGACCTGCCTCCTGAGAAATCTGTATGCAGGTCAAGAAGCAACAGTTAGAACTGGACATGGAACAGTAGACTGGTTCCAAATCAGGAAAGGAGTACTTGAAGGCTGTATATTTAACTTCTATGCAGAGTACATCAAGTGAAATGCTGGGCTGGATGAAGCACAAGCTGGAATCAAGATTGCCAGGAGAAATATCAATAACCTCAGACACGCATATGACACCATTCTTATGGCAGAAAGTGAAGAAGAACTTGATGAAAGTGACAGTGAAAGGGAGAGTGAAAAAGCTGGCTTAAAACTCAACACTCAGAAAACTAAGATCATGGCATCCAGTCCCATCACTTCTTGGCAAATAGATGGGGAAACAATGGAAACAGTGACAGAGTTTATTTTCTTTGGCTCCAAAATCACTACAGATGGTGACTGCAGCCTTGAAATTAAAAGACGCTTGCTCCTTGGAAGAAAAGCTATGATCAACCTAGACAACATATTAGAAAGCAGAGACATTACTTTGCCAAGAAATGTCCATCTAGTCAAAGCTATGGTTTTTCCAGTAGTTATGTATGGATGTGAGAATTGGACTATAAAGAAAGCTGAGCACCGAAGACTTGATGCTTTTGAACTGTAGTGTTGGAGAAGACTCTTGAGTGTCCCTTGGGCTGCAAGGAGATCAAACCACTCACTCCTAAAGTGATTCAGTCATGAATATTCATTGTTAGGACTGATGCTGAAGCCGAAACTCCAATACTTTGGCCACCTGATGCGAAGAGCTAACTCCTTGGAAAAGACCCTGATGTTGGAAAGATTGAAGGCAGGAGGAGAAGGGGATGACTGAGGATGAGATAATTGGATGGCATCACCAACTTGATGGACATGAGTTTGAGTAAGCTCCAGGAGTTGGTGATGGACATGGAAACCTGGTGTGCTGCAGTCCATGGGGTCACAAAGAGTTGGACAAGACTTGGCAATTGAACAACTGTTCGGTTGCTAAGTTATCTGACTCTTTGCAACCCCATAGACTGTAGCACATTAGGCTCTCTATTCTCCACTATCTCCTGGAGTTTGCTCAAATTTATGTCCATCCTGAGATATATCAAAAAAGCAAGAGAGTTCCAGGAAAACATCTATTTCTGCTTTATTGACTATGCCAAAGCCTTCCACTGTGTGGATCACAATAAGCTGTGGAAAATTCTGAAAGAGATGGGAATACCAGACCACCTGACCCGCCTCTTGAGAAACCTGTATGCAGGTCAGGAAGCAACAGTTAGAACTGCACATGGAACAACAGACTTGTTGCAAATAGGAAAAGGAGTATGTCAAGGTTGTATATTGTCACCCTGCTTATTTAACTTATATGCAGAGTACATCATGAGAAACACTGGGCTGGAAGAAGCACAAGCTGGAATCAAGGTTGCCAGGAGAAATATCAATAATTTCAGATAAGCAGATGACATCACCCTTATGGCAGAAAGTGAATAGGAACTAAAAAGCCTCTTGATGAAAATGAAAGAGGAGAGTGAAAAAGTTGGCTTAAAGCTTAACATTCAGAAAACTAAGATAATGGCATCTGGTTCCATCACTTCATGGGAAATAGATGGGGAGTCAGTGGAAAGAGTGTCAGACTTTATTTTTTGGGGCTCCAAAATCATTGCATGTGGTGATTGCAGCCATGAAATTAAAAGACGCTTACTCCTTGGAAAGAAAGTTTTGACCAACCCAGACAGCATATTTAAAAGCAGAGACATTACTTTGCCAACAAAGGTCTGTCTGGTCAAGGCTATGGTTTTTCCAGTGGTCATGTATGGATGTGAGAGTTGGACTGTGAAGGAAGCTGAGCGCTGAAAAATTGATGCTTTTGAACTGTGGTGTTGGAGAAGACTCTTGAGAGTCCCTTGGACTGCAAGGAGATCCAACCAGTCCATCCTAAAGGAGATCAGTCCTGGGTGTTCATTGGAAGGACTGATGCTGAAGTCGAAACTCCAATACTTTAGCCACCGATGCGAAGAGCTGACTCATGGGAAAAGACCCTGATGCTGGGAGGGATTGGGGGCAGGAGGAGAAGGGGACGACAGAGGATGAGATGGTTGGATGGCATCACTGACTCAATGGACATGGGTTTGAGTAAACTCTGGGAGTTGATGATGGACAGGGAGGCCTGGTGTGCTGCGATTCATGGGGTTGCAAAGAGTTGGACACGACTGAGCAACTGAACTGAACTGCACTGAACTGAGATATATCTCTCCCTTTATATGGTTGAAGTGAGTTATCCTCGTGAACCCTTTGACCTACTCCTGCATTTTCATACTCCCTTCCCCTAGTCCTGTTTTCTTTTCTCCATAGAATACACCACCATCTGGCATACTGTGTATGTTTATTTGTTTTTTATCTTCCTGCACTAGTATGTAAGGTCCTAAAAGATACATTTATTTATTTTGTTCACTGCTTTATTGCCTAGAGTTGGCACACAACACTACCTAGCGTATAGAAGCCACTGGAAAGAATCCTTCGAATGAATGAATGAAAGTGCGATCTGAGTGTAAAAGGAGGAGCACTTCGTGCCACTGCAGCAGCTCACTTGGCGAGAGGTGGGTGTGTGACTGATAGGGAAACTGATCCGGTTTTCAGCAAAGCCTGAAAATTAATCATACTTAATGAATGTGACTAATGTGTTAAAGGAATGAGCAATTAAAATATTACCACGTCTGAACTTCTCCTCCCTGGCTAATTTCTTCTCCTCCCTAGGGTTACCATCTTTCAAAGAGATAGGGGCACAGAATTAAAGAAATGGATTTTATGGAACAGAAATGCATTTTAAATGGCTTAAATCAGGGACAGGCTGTGCAATTCTCTAGAGGGTGTCAGTCTTCATGTCTCAGTGCTCAAGTGAGAGATGTGGGCTGAGAGGAGAGGCTGAAACTGTCAGAGACTGGAGCTGGAAATGGGGAGCCAGGCATTTCCCAGGGTAATGGTGTGGAAACAGGAGACAGACGGGGAGCCCTGAAGCAGGGAGGCTGATTGCCTTACAATTAAGCACAAGGTGAGATGAAAGTGGCTGAGCAAGAATGTCCCCTGAGGCAGGGCAAAAGGCATCTTAATAGCTTTGCACATCATCCAAGATCATATACAGAAGTACTGTTATGAAAGGCTTGAGGATGATCTTTGGAGGATACTAGTATGTCTCCTTAAAACACACTTCCCTCCCTGGTTCCAAACACACCCATTGCCCAGATGGAAGGGTCAAAACTGTAGAGAATAAGTATCTCAGAATAAAACTCACAGACTTGAGACTGGGAGAGCTAACTGCTTGCTCATAAACTACCACTACTGGCAATGGATCAGGTTTGGTAGTGGGATTGTGCGAACCTGAGGCCCCAGACTCAGAGGCCTCAGCAGAGACCTGTCAGACATAACTGAACCAAGGGAGTAGGATGGGAAAGAACCCAGATCAACAATCAAGGACTTACCCAGACATTTTCTACTTGAGGATCCAGGCCCAGTGTGGTTAGATCTTCCAGTTTTTAGAGAAAAGACAAATGTGTGTATTAGTTACCTATTGTTGCTGTAAGAAATTACCACAAATTTAGTGGCTTAAAACAACCAAATTTATTATTTTATGTTCTGAAGGTCAAAAGTCTCAGTGGGTCTGCAGGGCTGTGTTACTTCTGGATATTTCAGGTGAGAATCTGCTTCCTGGACTTCTCCAGCTTCTGGAGGCTGCTCAGATTCCTTGGCTCCAGGCCCCATCCCCACATCTTCAAAGTCAGCAGCATAATATCTTCTGCCCCTGCTGATCTCCTGCTTTTCTCTGGTAAGAACCCTGTGACTACACTGTTGTAGTTGTTCAGCTGCTCCGCCGTGTCCAACTCTTTGAGACCCCACGGACTGCAGCACACAAGGCTTCCCTGCCCTTCACTGTCTCCTGGCGTTTGCTCAAATTCATGTCCATTGAGTTGTTGTTGCCATCAAACCATCTCATCCTCTGTTGCTGCATTCTTCTCCTGCCCTCAATCTTTCCCAACATGAGGGTCTTTTCTAATGAGTCAGCTCTTTGCATCAGGTGGTCAAACATTTATTATACTCTTGCTGTGTACCAAACACTAAGTACTTCATGTGCATTTCTTTTAATCCTCATAGCAATCTCATTTTTATTCCCCATTTCATAGCTGAGAAATTTGAAGCTCAGTGTTATCCAAAGTCACACAATGATAGGGGTCAGAGCTAGTATGCAAACTAGGTTGTCTGCCCCCAGAACCTATCAAGATGCAGTATTCAAAGAAAGAGATGTGAAGCAGGAACAATAATAGCTTCTTAAGTTAAAAAACAAACAGGCAAATAAACAAAAACAATTCCCAAGTAGAATTCAGATTGGTTTACAGATATTCAACTTCCAATGTATCTGCCACTCATGGATTCCATCTTCTAGGAGAGGACAGATATTCAACCACAGAGTTATCCTTCTTCCTGCTGCAACACTGGACTAGAATCCAGAATAAATAAATGGCCTTTATTTATCAATGATGTCTTTGGGCTAGTGATGTCATCAAAATGGCAACATGGGAGACCCAGTCTCTATCTCCCTCACAAAGACAAGCAATTGCCTATTAATTGCAAAAAAATAAATCTCTGGGAGCTCTATATATGGACTATATAAGAAACTTTAGCAAGACAGTGGAACAAAAACCTGAGAAAAACCTCACAAGGAAAGAAGAAAGAAAGTTCTGTTTAGCCTACATCAACCCACCACTCAAGCCAGCACTGCTCAGTGCCAAGAGGGGATATCCTAGCCAGAGAGAATTCTCCTCATCAGGAAAGGGTGAGCAGGGTGAACCCCTGGCTTCCCCAGTTTTAAGAGGACACTGCACAAAGGCCCTGCTTCAGTTTTACCACACTCAGACTGGCAAAGTAGGAAAATACAGAGATGGCCAAAAACAGAGAAGAAAAATAGGGTGCCAGTTTCAGCCATGCAGCAGGAGCGATCATGGTTCACAGTGACCTGCTCTTCAGACAACCCCTGCAGATTTCATCAGCGTTTGCCTCACAGGTATTCATATTTGATGATGTTAGCTGCCTGAGACCCCTCCCTTACTGGAGCCCAGGAATTGCACTGGCAGCCAGTTAAGGCCTCTAAGGCTGCACAAGTGCCAGATGCCAGCGCTGTGGTTGACCTCTACCACTGGGCATGTGCTTGGGGCTAGCCCCTCCATGAGTAGCCCATCAGTAGCCTGATGCTCATCATCAGCCTCTCTGTAATATGCATGCCTAGAGGGAGATGGTGCAGCCAAAGAAGAGTTCTAACATACAGGGCCTGGCAGCTGCCAATGAGTCCTTAGTTGACCCTGGGCTTGCTGTCTGCCTTGGGTCCCATCTCTTTGTGTGTGTCTGGATCTGGCTGTTGCCACTATGTAGGAAACTAAAGCTGGTTACTGCAGACCACTGTGTGCATACCACTAGCTATGGGCATCACCATTGCCTGACAAGGTACCTGGCTACTAGACCTGGAGAAGTCCCTGAGGAAGATTCTTAACAGCCTTTGCACACTGTGAACCCTACAGTGTTCACTAAGGACTACACAGTTGACGCTTTATGACCCCTCAGTCAAAGAGGTAACACACATCTTCAGATCCAGTGTTGTCACATGCTCCCACACTTGGTATCCTGTATCACTAGATCTAGGGTCACAACATGATCCAGTGTGCCCCACCCACAGATGAAAAAGGATCCTTCTTTACTGAGTCAATTGATAAAGTCTTGGAAGAGGAGCTGCTTCTACAAATGAATAGACAACTATGCAAGGCAATAGGGATCACCAAGAGTCAGGGAAACAATTTCACAAAGGAATATAGTAAATCACCAGTAACTGGCCCTAAAGAAATAGAGATCTAGGAATTGTTCAACAATTCCTAAAAAGCAGAGACATTACTTTGCCGACAAAGGTCTGTATAGTCAAAGCTATGGTTCTTCCATTAGTCATGTACAGATGGGACAGCTGGACAACAAAAAAGGCTAAGCACCGAAGAATTGATGCTTTTGAACTGTGGTGCTTGAGAAGACTATTGGAGTCTCTTGGACAGCAAGGAGATCAAACCAGTCAATCTTAAAGGAAATCAAACTTGAATATTCATTAGAAGGACTGATGCTGAAACTGAAGCTCCAATACTTTGGTCACTTGATGTGAAGAGCCGACACATTAGAAAAGACCCTGATACTGGGAAAGACTGAAGGCAGGAGAAGAAGGGGATGACAGAGGACAAGCTGGATGGATGGCATCATAGACTCAATGGACGTGAGTTTGAGCAAGCTCTGGGAGATGATGAAGGACAGGGAAGCCTGGCTTGCTGCAGCCCATGGGTTCACAAAGAGTTGGACACGACTGAGCGATTGAACAGTAACAACAACTGGCCCTAAAGAAATAGAGATCTAGGAATTATCAAACAAAGTATTCAAAATAATTGTCCTCTGGCTGCCCAGAGAGCTACAAGAGAACATAGATAAACAATTTGATGATATCAGGAAAACAATACAAGAATAGAGAGAAGTTCAACAAAGAGATAGAAAACATAAAAAGGAACCAAACAAAAATTTTGCAGCAAAAGAATAAAATGACTGAAGAACTGAATAGATAGTGTCAACAGCAGACTTGACCAAACAGAAGAGTCAGTGAGCTAGAAGACAGATTGATTGAAATTATCCAATCAGAGAAGCAAAAATTTAAAAGGATGAAGGAATGAAGAAAGCCTACAGAGCTATGGGACATCATAAAAAGGAGCAATATATCTGTCTTTGGCATTCCAAAAGGAGATAAGAAAGAGAAAGGGCTAGAAAGTTTACTTTAAGAAATAATGGCTAAGAACTCCCCAAATCTGGGGAGAGATTTAGACATCCAAGTTCATGAAGCTAACAGGTCATCCTCAAAATCAATTCAGAATCATCATCTCTAAAACACATAATAAAATTGTTTAAGATTAAAGCCAAAAAGAGAATTTCAAAAGCAGCAAGAGAAAAAATATTCATGCATGGGAACCCTTGTAAATCTATGAGCAGATTTCTCAGCAGAGACCTTTCAGCCAAAAGAGAATGGGGGTGATATGTTTAAAATGTTGACAGAAACTGCCAACCAAGAATACTCTATCCAGCAAACTTGTCCTTCAAAAATCAAGGTGAGAGAGGAGCCAAGATGGCGGAGGAGTAGGACGGGGAAACCACTTTCTCTCCTACAAATTCATCAAAAGAATAACTGAATGCAGAGCAAACTTCACAAAACAACTTCTGATCGCTAGCTGAGGTCATCAGGCGCCCAGAAAAGCAGCCCATTGTCTTCAAAAGGAGGTAGGACAAAATATAAAAGATAAAAAGTGAGACAAAAGAGCTAAGGACGGAGATCCGTGCTGGGAAGGGTCTTAATAGAGGACATTTCTGGACACCGGGAAACCCTCGCACTGGCGGGCCTGGGGGAAGTGTTTGAATCTCGGAGTTTGAATCTGACTGGGAGGGAAACAATAAATAAAACCCACAGATTACGAGCCTAAAAGCAACTCCCAGCAGAAAAGTACCCCAGAGGCCCACATCCGCCACCAGCAAGAGGGGGCGGAACGGAGAGGAGCGGGCGGCATTGCTTGGGGCAGGGTCCGGGCCTGAGTGCCTTGAGGACAATCGGAAGGAGCTTTTGTGAGTTGCCAACTTGAACTGTGGGACAGCAAAAGAGAGAGAGAAAATTAACCGGCCGAGCACACTGCCGGCCATTAGCAGAACAAAGGGACCGAGAAAGTCCTGAGAAGAGCTCGCAGGCTGCGGATCGGCCCAGCCCCGCCGGAGGCAGGAGGCAGGGGGGTGGGGAAGGGGGCAGGCTCGGCCCCAAGGACCGCATCCCCTACCACACTGCAAACAGGCCTCCACCTTTTAATAAAAGACCTCCCGAGATTCTGGATGGTCGATATCCGCCGGGAGGGTCGTGGCTAGACACAGGGCACACGCACCGGACCGGAACGGGCGGGGACTGTGGCTGGGGTCGCGGAGGGCAGAAAGCGCACGCACCCGACTGGCACGGGCGGAAACTGAGCCTGGGATCGCGCAGGATAGAAGATGCGCCGCACCCGGGGAGAGAGCGCCCGTCAAGCGCCTGGCTGCCTAAGCCACTCGGGTGGTGTAGGGACAAAACGCAGGCGCAGCTTTGTGTTCCGCGCTTTTGTGGATCACCCGAGGGCTGGAACCGCGCACAGCACGGGGCGCGCTCCATACAGAGCAGCCAGGAGCCTGAGCAGCGCAGACGGAGAAAACAGCGCCAGCCCCTCCCCGCAGTGCCAGCCCCTCCCCGCAGCGCGACGGAACTAGCTACCTGAATAAGAGTCCACCTCCGCCCGCCTGTGTCAG
Organism: Muntiacus reevesi; assembly: GCF_963930625.1. Classification (NCBI taxonomy): domain Eukaryota; kingdom Metazoa; phylum Chordata; class Mammalia; order Artiodactyla; family Cervidae; genus Muntiacus; species Muntiacus reevesi. Next base: position 214,731,398 of record NC_089250.1, on the reverse strand, counting down.
GGCGGAAATGAGGCACTGAAGAGACCGGCAAACAGAAGCCAAATAAACAAAGGGAACCGCTTCAGAAGGGACCAGTGCAACTGATTAAAATCCCCATAGAAAACAATGACTACACCGGAAGGGCCTGTAGATATCGAGAAGTGTAAGCTGGAACGAGGAGCTATCTGAAACTGAGCCGAACACACACTGACCGCAATAGTTCCAGAGAAATTCCTAGATATATTTTTACTTTTTTTTAAGTAAGGAAAAAAAATTTTTTTTCTTTTTTCTCTTTTATTTTCCTTTAACATTCCCTATTACTCCCCCATTACTCCTTAACTTTCATTTTCATATATTTTTACGATTTTTTTTAATTAGGAAAAACAATTTTCTTCTTTTTTTTTTCTTTTTTCTTCTTCTCTTCTATTTTCTATTTTTCTTTTTCTCTTATTTCTTTTAAAGTCCTCTAGTACTCCTCTTACTACTCCTTAATTTTCATTTTCAATACACTATAACCTTACAGGAAAAAAAAAAAAGAAGAGAAGCCGTATTTTTAAACCAAACCTCATATATATTTCTAAAGTTTTTTTGTGTGTGTTTTGGTTTTTGTTTTTAATATAGTATTTTTAAGAGTCTAACCTCTACTCTAGATTTTTAATTTTTGTTTTTCAATATATGATATAAATTGTGAACATTTAAGAATCCAATATTCAGCTCCCATTTTTATTCAGGAGTGTGTTGATTATGCTCTCCCAATCTTGACTCTCTGTTTTCTACCTTAGAACACCTCTATTTCCTCCCTTCCCCTTCTCTTCCCAATCCAATTCTGTGAATCCTTGTGGGTGTCTGGGCTACGGAGAACACTCTGGGATCAGACAACTTCATAGATCTGTCTCTCTCCTCTTGAGTCCTCCTTTTCTCCTCCTGCTCATCTCTATCTCCCTCCTCCCTCTCCTCTTCTTCATGTAACTCTGTGAACCTCTCTGGGTGTCTCTAACGGGGGAGAAACTTTTCACCATTAACCTAGAAGTTTTATTATCAGTGCTGTACAGTTGGAAAAGTCCTGAGACTACAGGAAGAATAAAACTGAAATCCAGAGGCAGGAGACTTAAGCCCAAAACCTGAGAACACCAGAAAACTCCTGACTACATGGATCTTTAAGTAATAAGTGACTGTCCAAAAGCCTCCATACCTACACTGAAACCAACCATCACCCAAGAGCCAATAAGCTTTAGAGCAAGACATACCATGCAAATTCTCCAGCAACGCAGGAACATAGCCCTGAATGTCAACATATAGGCTGCCCAAGGTCACACCTAACACATAGACCCATCTCAAAACTCATTACTGGGCACTCCATTGCTCTCCAAACAGAAGAAATCAAGTTCCACGCACCAGAACACCGACACAAGCTTCCCTAACCAGGGAACCTTGACAAGTCAATCGTCCAACCCCACCCACTGGGTGAAACCTCCACAATAAAAAGGAACCACAGACCTCCAGAATACAGAAAGCCCACTCCAGACACAGCAATCTAAACAAGATGAAAAGGCAGAGAAATACCCAACAGGTAAAGGAACATGAAAAAGGCCCACCAAGTCAAACAAAAGAGGAGGAGATAGGGAATCTACCTGAAAAAGAATTTAGAATAATGATAATAAAAATGATCCAAAATCTTGAAAACAAAATGGAGTTACAGATAAATAGCCTAGAGACAAAGATTGAAAAGATGCAAGAAATGTTTAATAAAGACCTAGAAGAAATAAAAAAGAGTCAATTAAAAATGAATAATGCAATGAATGAGATCAAAAACACTCTGGAGGGAACCAAGAGTAGAATAACGGAGACAGAAGATAGGATAAGTGAGGTAGAAGATAAAATGGTGGAAATAAATGAAGCAGAGAGGAAAAAAGAAAAAAGGATCAAAAGAAATGAGGACAACCTCAGGGACCTCTGGGACAATGTGAAACGCCCCAACATTCGAATCATAGGAGTCCCAGAAGAAGAAGATAAAAAGAAAGGCAATGAGAAAATACTCGAGGAGATAATAGTTGAAAACTTCCCTAAAATGGGGAAGGAAATAGCCACCCAAGCCCAAGAAACCCAGAGAGTCCCAAACAGGATAAACCCAAGGCGAAACACCCCAAGACACATATTAATCAAATTAACAAAGATCAAACACAAAGAACAAATACTAAAAGCAGCAAGGGAGAAACAACAAATAACACACAAAGGGATTCCCATAAGGATAACAGCTGATCTATCAATAGAAACCCTCCAGGCCAGAAGGGAATGGCAGGACATACTGAAAGTAATGAAAGAGAATAACCTACAAACTAGATTACTGTACCCAGCAAGGATCTCATTCAGATATGAAGGAAAATTCAAAAGCTTCACAGACAAGCAAAAGTTGAGAGAATTCAGCACCACCAAACCAGCTCTTCAACAAATGCTAAAGGATCTTCTCTAGACAGGAAATGCAGAAAGGTTGTATAAATGTGAACCCAAAACAACAAAGTAAATGGCAACGGGACCACACTTATCAATAATTACCTTAAATGTAAATGGGTTTAATGCCCCAACCAAAAGACAAAGATTGGCTGAATGGAAACAAAAACAAGACCCCTATATATGCTGTCTACAAGAGATCCACCTCAAAACAAGAGACACATACAGACTAAAAGTGAAGGGCTGGAAAAAAATATTTCACGCAAACGGAGAACAAAAGAAAGCAGGAGTCGCAATACTCATATCAGATAAAATTGACTTTAAAATAAAGGATGTGAAAAGAGACAAAGAAGGACACTACATAATGATCAAAGGATCAATCCAAGAAGAAGATATAACAATTATAAATATATATGCACCCAACATACGAGCACCGCAATTTGTACAGCAAACACTAACGAGCATGAAAGAGTAAATTAATAGTAACACAATAATAGTGGGAGACTTTAATACCCCACTCACAACTATGGATAGATCAACTAAACAGAAAATTAACAAGGAAGCACAAACCTTAAAAGACACAATGGACCAGCTAGACCTAATTGATATCTATAGGACATTTCACCCCAAAACAATCAACTTCACCTTTTTCTCATGTGCACACGGAACGTTCTGCAGAATAGATCACATCCTGGGCCATAAATCTGGTCTTGGAAAATTCAAAAAAATTGAAATCATTCCAGTCATCTTTTCTGACCACTGTGCAGTAAGATTAGATCTCAATAACAGGAAAAAAATTGTTAAAAATTCAAACATATGGAGGCTAAATAACACACTTCTGAATAACCAACAAATTATAGAAGAAATAAAAAAAGAAGTCAAAATATGTATAGAAATGAATGAAAATGAAAACACAACAACCCAAAACCTATGGGACACTGTAAAAGCAGTGCTAAGGGGAAGGTTCATAGCGTTACAGGCTTACATCAAGAAACAAGAAAAAAGCCAAATAAATAACCTAACTCTACACCTAAAGCAATTAGAGAAGGAAGAAATGAAGAACCCCAGGGGTAGCAGAAGGAAAGAAATCTTAAAAATCAGGGCAGAAATAAATGCAAAAGAAACTAAAGAGATCATAGCAAAAATCAACAAAGCTAAAAGCTGGGTTTTTTGAAAAAATAAACAAAATTGACAAACCATTAGCAAGACTCATTAAGAAAAAAAGAGAGAAGAACCAAATTAACAAAATTAGAAATGAAAAGGGTGAGATCACAACAGACAACACTGAAATACAAAGGATCATAAGAGACTACTACCAGCAGCTCTATGCCAATAAAATGGACAACATGGATGAAATGGACAAATTCTTAGAAAAGTATAACTTTCCAAAACTGAACCAGAAAGAAATAGAAGATCTTAACAGAACCATCACAAGCAAGGAAATCGAAACTGTAATAAAAAAATCTTCCAGCAAACAAAAGCCCAGGACCAGATGGCTTCACAGCTGAATTCTACCAAAAATTTAGAGAAGAGCTAACACCTATCTTACTCAAACTCTTCCAGAGAATTACAGATGAAGGTAAACTTCCAAACTCATTCTATGAGGCCACCATCACCCTAATTCCAAAACCAGACAAAGATGCCACAAAAAAAAGAAAACTACAGGCCAATATCACTGATGAACATAGATGCAAAAATCCTTAACAAAATTCTAGCAAACAGAATCCAACAACATATTAAAAAAATTATACACCATGACCAAGTGGGCTTTATCCCAGAAATGCAAGGATTCTTTAATATCCGCAAATCAATCAACGTAATACACCACATTAACAAATTGGAAGATAAAAACCATTTGATTATCTCAATAGATGCAGAGAAAGCCTTTGACAAAATTCAACACTCATTTATGATTAAAACTCTCCAGAAAGCAGGAATAGAAGGAACATACCTCAACATAATAAAAGCTATATATGACAAACCCACAGCAAGCATCACCCTCAATGGTGAAAAATTGAAAGCATTTCCTCTGAAATCAGGAACAAGACAAGGATGCCCACTCTCACCACTACTATTCAACATAGTGTTGGAAGTTTTGGACACAGCAATCAGAGCAGAAAAAGAAGTAAAAGGAATCCAGATAGGAAAAGAAGAAGTGAAACTCTTGCTGTTTGCAGATGACATGATCCTCTACATAGAAAACCCTAAAGACTCTTCCAGAAAATTACTAGAGTTAATCGATAAATATAGTAAAGTTGCAGGATATAAAATTAACACACAGAAATCCCTTGCATTCCTATACACTAAAAATCAGAAAACAGAAAGAGAAATTAAGGAAACAATACCATTCACCATTGCAACAAAAAGAATAAAATACTTAGGAGTACATCTACCTAAAGAAACAAAAGACCTATACATAGAAAACTATAAAACACTGATGAAAGAAATCAAAGAGGACACAAACAGATGGAGAAACATACCCTGTTCATGGATTGGAAGAATCAATATTGTCAAAATGGCTATTCTACCCAAAGCAAGCTATAGATTCAATGCAATCCCTATCAAGCTACCAACGGTATATTTCACAGAACTAGAACAAGTAATTTCACAATTTGTATGGAAATACAAAAAACCTCGAATAGCCAAAGTAATCTTGAGAAAGAAGAATGGAACTGGAGGAATCAACCTGCCTGACTTCAGACTCTACTACAAAGCCACAGTCATCAAGACAGTATGGTACTGGCACAAAGACAGAAATATAGACCAATGGAACAGAATAGAAAGCCCAGAGATAAATCCACGAACCTATGGACACCTTATCTTTGACAAAGGAGGCAAGGATATACAATGGAAAAAAGACAATCTCTTTAACAAGTGGTGCTGGGAAAACTGGTCAACCACTTGTAAAAGAATGAAACTAGAACACTTTCTAACACCATAGACAAAAATAAACTCAAACTGAATTAAAGATCTAAATGTAAGACCAGAAACTATAAAACTCCTAGAGGAGAACATAGGCAAAACACTCTCCGACATAAATCACAGCAAGATCTTCTATGACCCACCTCCCAGAATATTGGAAATAAAAGCAAAAATAAACAAATGGGACCTAATGAAAATTAAAAGTTTTTGCACTACAAAGGAAACTATAAGCAAGGTGAAAAGACAGCCCTCAGATTGGGAGAAAATAATAGCAAATGAGGAAACAGACAAAAGATTAATCTCAAAAATGTACAAGCAACTCCTGAAGCTCAATTCCAGAAAAATAAATAACCCAATCAAAAAATGGGCCAAAGAACTAAACAGACATTTCTCCAAAGAAGACATACAGATGGCTAACAAACACATGAAAAGATGCTCAACATCACTCATTATCAGAGAAATGCAAATCAAAACCACAATGAGGTAGCATTACACGCCGGTCAGGATAGCTGCTATCCAAAAGTCTACAAGCAATAAATGCTGGAGAGGGTGTGGAGAAAAGGGAACCCTCTTACACTGTTGGTGGGAATGCAAACTAGTACAGCCACTATGGAAAACAGTGTGGAGATTTCTTTAAAAACTGGAAATAGAACTGCCATATGACCCAGCAATCCCACTCCTGGGCATACACACTGAGGAAACCAGATCTGAAAGAGACACGTGCACCCCAATGTTCATCGCAGCACTGTTTATAATAGCCAGGACATGGAAGCAACCTAGATGACCATCAGCAGATGAATGGATAAGGAAGCTGTGGTACATATACACCACGGAATATTACTCAGCAGTTAAAAAGAATTCATTTGAATCAGTTCTAATGAGATGGATGAAACTGGAGCCCATTATACAGAGTGAAGTAAGCCAGAAAGATAAAGAACATTACAGCATACTAACACATATATACGGAATTTAGAAAGATGGTAACGATAACGCTATATGCAAAACAGAAAAAGAGACACAGAAGTACAGAACAGACTTTTGAACTCTGTGGGAGAAGGTGAGGGTGGGATGTTTTGAAAGAACAGCATGTATATTACCTATGGCGAAACAGATCACCAGCCCAGGTGGGATGCATGAGTCAAGTGCTCGGGCCTGGTGGGCTGGGAAGACCCAGAGGAATCGGGTGGAGAAGGAGGTGGGAGGGGGAATCGGGATGGGGAATACGTGTAAATCTATGGCTGATTCATATCAATGTACGACAAAACCCATTGAAAAAGAAAAAAAAAGGAAAAGAAAAAAAATCAAGGTGAGATACTTTCCCTGATAAACAAAAGATGAAGAAATTTATTCTCACTAGACCTGACTTACTCTGGTATTCTTGCCTGGAGGATCCCCATGAACAGAGGAGCTTGGCAGGCTACAGTCCATGGGGTCTCAAAGAGTAGGACATGACTGAGCGACTAAGCACAGACCTGCCTTACAAGAAATGTAAAAGGAGTTCTTCAAGCTGAAATGAAAGAATACTAACTTATAACATAAAAACACTGGTAAAGGTAAGCCTATAATCAGATTATAGTCAGAATCAGATACCCTAAACTGTAGTATGGTGGTATGTTAACTACTCTCTACAAAAATTAAAAGACAAAAGTATTAAAAAGAACAGCTATAGCTACAATAATTTGTTATTGGATACACCACATAAAAATGTAAATAAAAAACATAAAAGGGAAGACTAAAATGTATACAATTGAAGTTAAATTGTTACAAGCATAAAAACTGACAGCTATACACACATGTCTCACGGTAACCACAAAGCTAAAACCACCGCAGATTCACACAAGATAAAGAGAAGTTAATCAAAACATAACATTACAGAAAATCACCAGTTCAAAAAGAAAGACAGCAAGAGAGACAAAGGAATAAGGGAACTAAAAAACAGCTAGGAAAATAAAATGACATTAGTAAGTCCTTACCTGTTAGTAACTACTCAAAATATAAATGGACTGAATTTCTTAAAAGACATAAAGGGGCTAGATAGATTAAAAACAACAATAAAAACAAAAGCTCAACCATATGCTGTGTATCAGGGGCTCACATCAGCTAAAAGGCACACAGCAGTTCAAATCAGTTCAGTCGCTCAGTCATGTCCAACTCTTTGCAACCCCATGGACTGCATGATGCCAGGCTTCCCTGTCCATTACCAACTCCCGGAACTTGCTCAAACTCATGTCCATCGAGTCAGTGATGCTATCCAAGCATCTCATCCTCTGTTGTTCCCTTCTGCCTTCAATCTTTCCCAGCATCAGGGTCTTTTCCAAGGAGTTCATTCTTCACATCAGGTGGCCAAAGTATTAGAGCTTCAACCTCGGCGTCAGTCATTCCAATGAATATTCAGGACTGATCTCTTTTAGGATGAACTGGTTGGATCTCCTTGCAGTCCGAGGGGCTCTAAAGAATCTTCTCCAACACCACAGTTCAAAAGTATCAATTCTTCAGTGCTCAGCTTTCTTTATAATCCAATTCTCACATCCATACATGACTACTGGAAAAACTATAATTTTGACTAGATGGACCTTTGTTGGCAAAGTAATGTCTCTGCTTTTTAATATGAAGTCTAGGTTGGTCATAACTTTTCTTCCAAGGAGAAAGTGTCTTTTAATTTCAAGGCTGCAGTCACCATCTGCAGTGATTTTGGAGCCCAAGAAAATAAATTTACTGTTTCCACTGTTTCCCCATTTATTTGCCATGAAATGATGGGACCAGATGCCATGATCTTAGTTTTCTGAATGTTGAGCTTTAAGCCAACCTTTTCACTCTCCTCTTTCACTTTCATCAAGAGGCTCTCTAGTTCTTCACTTTCTGCCATAAGGGTGGTGTCATCTGCATATCTGAGGTTATTGATATTTCTCCTGGCATTCTTGATTCCAGCTTGTGCTTCATCCAGCCTGGCATTTTGCATGATGTACTCTGCAGATAAATTAAATAAGCAGGGTGACAATATAGCCTCGACATATTCCTTTTCTGATTTGGAACTGGTCTGTTGTTCCCTGTCCAGTTCTAACTGTTGCTTCCTGACCTGCATACATATTTCTCAGGAGGCTGGTCAGGTGCTCTGGTATTCCCATCTCTTCAAGAATTTTCCACAGTTTGTGATCCACACAGTCAAAGGTTTTGGTGAAGTCAATAAAAACAGAAGTAGATGAATTTCTGGAACTCTCTTGCTTTTTTGATGATCCAACAGATGTTGACAAATTGACCTCTGGTCCCTCTGCCTTTTCTAAATTCAGCTTGAACATCTGAAAATTCACCATTCACGTACCATTGGAACCTGACTTGGAGAATTTTGAGCATTACTTTGCTACCGTGTGAGATGAATGCAGTTGTGTGGTAGTTTGAACATTCTTTGGCATTGCCTTTCTTTGGGATTGGAATGAAAACACCTTTTCCAGTCCTATGGACACTGCTGAGTTTTCCAAATTTGCTAGCATGTTGAGTGCAGCACTTTCACAGCATCATCTTTTAGGATTTGAAATAGCTCAACTGGAATTCCATCACCTCCACTAGTTTTGTTCATAGTGATGCTTCCTAAGGCCCACTTGACTTCACCTTCCAGGATATCTGGCTGTAGGTTAGTAATCACACCACGTGGTTATCTGGGTCATGAAGATCTTTTTTGTATAGCTCTTCTGTATATTCTTGCCACTTCTTAATGTCTTCTGCTTCTGTCAGGCCCATACCATTTCTGCCCTTTATTGTGCCCATTTTTGCATGAAATATTCCTTTGGTAGCTCTAATTTTCTTGAAGAGATCTCTAGTCTTCCCCATTCTATTGTTTTCCTCTATTTCTTTGCAGTGATCTCTGAGGAAAGCTTTCTTATCTCTCCTTGCTATTTTTTGGAACTCTGCATTCAAATGGGTATATCATTCCATTTTCCTTTGCCTTTAGCTTCTTTTATTTTTTTAGCTATTTGTAAGGCCTTCTCAGTCAACCATTTTGCCTTTTTGCATTTCTTGAGTGGTCTTGATAACTGCCTCCTGTACAATGTCACAAACCTCTGTCCATAGTTCTTCAGGCACTGCCTATCAGCTCTAGTTCCTTGAATCTCTTTGTCACTTCCACTGTATAATCATAAGGGATTTGATTTAGGCCATACCTGAGTGGTCTAGAGGTTTTCCCTACTTTCTTCAATTTAAGTTTGAATTTGATAATAAGGAGTTCATGGTCTGAGCCACAGTCCGCTCCTGGTCTTGTTTTTGCTGACTGTATAGAGCTTCTCCATCTTTGGCTGCAAAGAATATAATCAATCTGATTTCAGTATTGACCATCTGGTGATGTCCATGTGTAGAGTCATCTCTTGTGTTGTAAAAGAGGGTATTTGCAATGACCAGTGTGTTCTCTTGGCAAAACTCTGTTAGCCTTTGCCCTGCTTCATTTTGTACTCCAAGGCCAAATTCGCCTTTTACCCCAGGTATCTCTTGACTTCCTACTTTTTCATTCCAGTCCCCTGTAATGAAAAGGGCATCCTTTTTGGTTGTTAGTTCTAGAAGGTCTTGTAGGCCTTCATAGAGCCATTCAACTTCAGCTTCTTCAGCATTACTGGTTGGGGCACAGATGTGGATTACTGTGATAGTGAATGGCTTGCCTTGGAAACGAACAGAGATCATTCTGTCATTTTTGACATTGCATCCAGTTACTGCATTATGGACTCTTTCGTTGCCTGTGAGGGCTATTCCTTTTATTCTAATGGATTCTTGCCCACAGTAGTAGATATAATGGTCATCTGAGTTAAATTCACCCATTCTAGTCCATTTTTGTTCACTGATTCCTAAAATGTCAATGTTCACTCTTGCCATCTCCTGTTTGACCACTTCCAATTTACCCTGATTCATGGACCTAACAGTCCAGGTTCCTATGCAATATTGCATCAGACTTTACTTCCCTCACCAGTCACATCCACAACTGGGTGTTGTTTTTGCTTTGATTCCATCTCTTCATTTTTTCTGGAGTTATTTCTCCACTGTTCTCCAGTAACATATTGGGCACCTTATGGCAGAAAGTGAAGAACTAAAGAAACTCTTGATGAAAGTGAAAGAGGAGAGTGAAAAAGTTGGCTTAGAGCTCAACATTCAGAAAACTAAGATCATGGCATCTGGTCCCATCACTTTATGGCAAATAGATGGGTAAATGGTGGAAACAGTGGCTGACTTTATTTTTTGGGGCCCCCAAAACACTGCAGATGGTAATTGCAGCCATGAAATTAAAAGACACTTACTCCTTGGAAGGAAAGTTATAACCAACCTAGACGCATATTAAAAAACAGAGACATTACTTTGTCAACAAAGGTCCATCTAGTGAAGGCTATGGTTTTTCCAGTAGTCATGTGTGGATGTGAGAGTTGGACTATAAAGAAAGCAGAGCACTGAAGAATTGATGCTTTTGAAGTGTGGTGTTGGAGAAGACTCTTGAGAGTCCCTTGGACTGCAAGGAGATCGAACCAATCACTCCTAAAGGACATCAGTCCTGGGTATTCATTGGAAGGACTGATGCTGAAGTTGAAGCTGCAATACTCTGGCCACCTGATGTGAAGAACGAACTCCTTGGAAAAGACCCTGATGCTGGGAAAGACTGAAGGCAGGAGGAGAAGGGGATGACAGAGGATGAGATGGTTGGATGCCATCACTGACTTGATGGATATGAGTCTGAGCAAGCTCGGGGAGTTGGTAATGGACAGGAACCCTGGCATGCTGCAGTCCATGGGGTTGCAAAGAGTCAGACATAACTGAGTGACTGAACTGATACTTATGCCACAAAATAGACTTTAAACCAAAAATGGTAACAAGAGATAAAAAGGTCAAGAAGATATAATAATCATACATATATATGTATTCCACATCAGAATAGTGAAATATATTAAGAAAAACTAACAGCTCTAAAGGGAGAGATAGACAATAATACAATAATAGTAGAGAAATGCAATACCTCACTTTCAACAATGGATATATTGAAAAAACAGTAAAACAACAAGGAGATGTTGGACTTGAGCCAAGCTTTAGAACAAGTGAGCCTAACAGTCATATGTAGAACGTTCCATCCAGCAACAGAAGAATATAGATTCTTCTCAAGGGCACATGGACCCTTCCTCAGCTTAGATCATAGAAAGGTCACTAACAAGCTTGAGAAAATTAAAGGAGACCGAGACTGAATTGAGAGTGAGAAATAAACTCTTGCAGATGCAGTCAGCTAGTATTTGACCAGGAAATTGAGAATACTAAATAAGGGAAATGATAGTGTCTTCAAAATATGGTGTTGGGAAAACTGGAAAACCACATGGAGCAAAATGAAATTGGATTCTCATCTTAGGTCACCCACAGAAATGAACTCAAAATGGGTTAAAGCTTAAATGTAGAAACAAAGCCTATGAAAGTCCTAGGAGAAAACATAGGGGAAAAGCTCCTTGATGTTGGCCTTGGGAATAATTTTTTGACTATGACACTGAAAGCACAAGGAACAAGAGCAAAATTAATGAGTGAGTCTCTGTGAAACTGGGCTTCCCAGGTGGTTCATTTGGTAAAAAATACATCTGCAATGCAGGAGACACAGGAGACAGAATTTCAATCCCTGGGTCAGGGAGATCCTCTGGAGAAGGGCAACCTGCCGGGAGCCAGCACACAAGATCCCAACCATGACAAGGTCATGAGGGAGAAAACCTGACGGGCAAGGTGGATCAGGTTTTCAGGGATTCCGAAAAGCTGCTCCTGGCACTCACCTTAAAGATTATATCTGTTTTTCTGATGCTTGCTTTAATAGACTACTCCCTAATTTCTGTGACATAGGCAGAAGGCCTTCCTCTATCTCTTTTCAAATAAGAATTAATTTAGAATTTTAATCAATAAGTTTCCCAGGTGGTGGTATTTTATGAGATTATTTAGATTGAAAGGAGTGTTTTAATTTAAACTCCTTTACTGGTATATTTTAGTTTGGCAAATGCGTTTATGCCCTTGGTATTAATATGCATGATTGCTTATAGTACCCTAATCGTAAAATAACATAAAGAACCTGATCATATAAAGGCCCTAATAGACATAGAGCCCTTTGGGGGGTGAGGAAGTCCTATTAGAAAACACAAGAAAAATTATTCTAAATGTAGCTATTGGGTTAACATTTGCTTGCTGTGTTTTTGCTCTTAATGTGCTAAGGTTGTGTTATAGAAGCCATTGTTAATATAGTTAAAGATCTAGAGAAATAAGAGCTTAGCCCTAGTGTAGTAATAATGAGATGATTGTTAATTGTCAGTCAGGAGTGCTAGGCAGAGACTGCCTCACCAAAGTCACAGAGTCAGTGTGGGGTAAACCTCTTAGATAAATTTAACTGACAACTTCTGCAGAAGAACTAACTTTTATGTTAACAAGGTTATACTTCTACTCTGTACTGTTGCCCTATGAGACTGCTACCTTTCAGTTAAGGTCACCATAGAAACAGAAAATAGGTTTACTTTCACCTGACCTGCATAAAATGTTAATAGGCCCTAAGGCCAGAAGATAATGTACAAGACCCTCATAAACAAAGAAGTATGCAGAAAACACCCTGGTTTTGTGAAGGACAAGCTGACATAATGTTAAACTATCTTCCCCTTAGAAATGTACTAAAAATAAAGGATTGCCAGACTCTGCCAGACCCTGCTGCACACCCCATCTGGTCACACTCTCTCTCTGTTTCTCTCTCTCTCTCTCTCTCTCTCTCTCTCTCTCTCTCTCTCTCTCTCTCTCTCTCTCTCTCTCTCTCTCTCTCTCTCTCTCTCTCCCCTTCGCAGACTTGGTCCTATCAAGGCTGGTCTCATGTGTCTTCTCTCGCCAACACCGTTCATCCTGAGGGTACCCCTGGATCCTGCTGGTGCTGGACCCCGGCAGCAACCCACTCCAATATTCTTGCTTGGTGAATCCCATGAACAGAAGAACCTGGCAGTCTATAGCCCATATTGTCACTAAGAGTCAGACATGACTGAAGCGACTGAGCAAGCACGCATGGACTATCTATCTGAAGCTAAAAAGTTTTTGCATAGCTGAAATACTATCAAAAAATGAAAAAACAACCATCAAAACAGGAGAAAAAATTTGCAAATCATATATCTGATAGGGGATTAATATTCTCAATATATAAAGAACTCATGCAACTCAATATACTCAAATAAACAGTCCAAGTTAAAATGGGCAGAGATTCTCAAGAGACATTTTCTCAGAGAAGACACACAAATGGTCAACAGGTCCATGAAAATGTATTCAACATCGCTAATAAGCAGTAAACTGCAGGTTAAAACTACAGTGAGATGCCACCTCACAGAATGCCACACACAGAGGATGTGCAGAAAAGGGGAAACCTGTGCACTATTAATGTGGATGTAAATTTGTGCAGCAACTATGGAAAACTTGTATGGAGATTCAACAATAAATAAAAAAAATAGAACTACCATATGATCCAGTGATCCTACTTCTGGGTACGTATCAAAAAGAAATGAAAACAGTATCATGAAGGGATATGGTCATCCCCATGTTTATTGCTGTATTATTCACAGAAGCTAAAATATGGAAACAATCTAAGTATCTGTCAATGGATAAATGGATAAAGATGTGGTGCATATACATATACACAATGGAATATTGTTCAACCATGAGAAAAAAGGAACTCCTACCATTTGGGACAACATGGATGAACCTTGAGGGTGTGATATTCAGTGAAATAATTCAGATAGAGAAAGACAAGTACTGTATGATCTCACTTTGTGTGGAATCTAAAAAGGCAGAACTCATAGAAATAGAGTATAATAGGGTTCATGGGGTTCAGCACCTGTTCATGGGGTTCCTGAGGCAAGATTACTGAAGTGGTTTGCCGTTCCCTTCTCTAGTGGACCACATTTTGTCAGAACTCTCCACCACGATCCATCTATCTTGGGTGACCCTACATGGCATGGCTCATAGTTTCATTGAGTTTGACCAGGGGCTGGGGATTGATGGAAATGGAGAGATGTCAGTCAAGGGTAGAGACTTCTAGTTATAAGATGAAACATTCCTGGGGAAATAATGTACAGTATGATGACTATAGTTAATAATAGTGTGTTATATAACTGAAAGTTGCTAAGAGAGTAGATCTTAAATGTTCTTACCACAAAAAGATATGGTAATAATTACATGAGGTGACTCAGATATTAGCAGGCTATAGCGATAATCATGTTGCATTCTATATGTATCAAATCAACAAGTTGTACTCTTTAAGCTTACACATGTTATATGTCAGTTATATCTCAATAAAACTGAAAAAGAAATGGCATGTCTTTGGGTAAGCCATTTGTCTTCTCTGAATCTCAGTTTCTTCAACTAGAAAACTTAAAAAGTCATTTTTATTATTATTATGGACATTTCCATAGCACTTACCAGGCCCCGTGCTATTCATTTCATATATATATATATATATATATATATATATATATATATATATATATATGAAAGTGAAAGTGAAGTCGCTCAGTCGTGTCCAACTCTTTGCTACCTCATGGACTGCAGCCTACCAGGCTCCTCCATCCATGGGATTTTCCAGGCAAGAGTACTGAACTGGGTTGCCATTTCCTTCTCCAGAGAATCTTCCCGACCCAGGGATCGAACCTGGGTCTCTGGCATTGTAGGCAGACGCTTTACCGTCTGAGTCACCAGGATGTACATAAATCCCTTTAATCCTCAAAGTAACACTTGGAGGTAGATACTATTAATATCGGCTTCCTGGTGGCTCAGAGGGTAAAGCGTCTGCTTGTGATGCAGGAGACCCAGGTTCAATCCCTGGGTTGGGAAGATTCCCTGGAGGAGGAAATGGCAACCCACTCCAGTACATATCTGATTCCTAAGTGGCTCAGTGGTAAAGAATCTGCCTGCTAAACAGGGGACATGGATTACAATCCCTGGGTCAGGAAGATCTCCTGGAGAAGGAAATGGCAATGTACTCCAGTATTCTTACCTGGGAAATCCCGTGGACAGAGGAGCCTGGTGGACATGGGGTCGCAAAACAGTGGAACACAATGTTGTGACTAAACAACAGCTCTCATTATTCTCTTTTTACAGAAGAAGAACTGAGGCATACATAAAGGTTATACATAAATCATCTTAGGACAGAGCTTGTGAACAGCAGAACTAGGATTGAACTCTGAGAGTCTAGAACTCTCTAGAGTCTAGAGAGTCTTCCTATTCTGCTCAACTTGTGAAGCTCTTTCCTTCCTTCACCATTCATCCTTCACTTACTCTTACCCACGTCAGGGGGTTGTTGTGATTTTAAATGTGTTATTTTATGTAAAGTACTCCAACTGTACTAGCTGCTCAGGAAGGGTCTGCTTTGATCATTTGGGTTGTTGCTCGTCTCAGAGACAAGCTGACTCAGGACAGGACTGAGTGACTGAACTAAACTGAACTGTAGAGAAACTTCATTGGTTCACACATGCATCACCATCACAATTCTTGCCAAGCCTCTGTACTGCCTGTATTAATAAATACTTGATATTTAAATTGGGCTTCCCAGTTGGTGCAGTGGTAAAGAATCTGCCTGCCAATGCAGGAGCTGCAAGAGATGCAGGTTAGATCCTTGGGTCAGGAAGATTCCCTGAAGAAGAAAATGGCAACGCACACCAGTATTCTTGCCTGGAAAATTCCGTGGATGGAGGATCCTAGCGGGCTACAGTCCACTGAGTCGCAAAGAACTGGACACAATTAAGCATGCACAAAGGCAGTTATTTAAATTAGTTAACTTTTCACTGAATAAATGTAATCTCATTACAGTCATTGGAAAATCAGTATTGTTACAAAATATGTACCATGAAAATAAACTCTTATTAAGTCCTCTCTAGATTCAACTACCTAAAGGCTTTGAATTTAAGGCCTATTTTGTTAAAGGGAGATTAGTAAATCTTGAGAAGAATTAAAGATTAACACCAAACTGACTTTCTCATTGGTATAATCAGAAGAATTTAAAGAGGAGTAAAAAAGAAGTAATATTTTAACCAAGTGATAGTGATTTAGGGATTTATCTCTGCATCCCCTGAATTCAACCATCGGTAAACTGTGACAATAGCTAAGGGCATAGACTCAGAAGACAGATTCCCCCCACCTCACAATTTGCTGGCTATCTTGTCCTGCGAACATAATTCCTCTCACTCTCACTTTCTTCATTGGTAAAAGAGTACTTATAAAGATGTTGATTATAAATGAACGAATGAAGGTAAAGCACAAAATCTAATACATAGTAAATGCTTAATAAACGTAAGCCACCATCATCACCATTATTATTAAGCTTTGCACATAAGTCTCTGGACTTTTAAAAATGTTTAAAAATTTTTAGCTACATAACAATAATATTCATTAAAGTAAACACACAGCGGTTACTACAATAGGTTTTTCTCTGGGTTTTATATGTATGTGTTAGCCGCTCATTCATGACTGATCCTTTGTGACCCTGTGGACAGTAGCCCACCGGGCTCCTCTGTCCATGGAATTCTCCAGGCAAGAATACTGGAGTGGGTATTCCCTCCTCCAGGGGATATTTCTGATGCAGGGATTGAACCCAGGTTTCCTGCATTACAGGTAGATTCTTTACTGTCTGAGCCAACAGGGAAGCTCTCTCTCTCTCTCTCTCTCTATATATATATATATATATACCAAACCATATTTTACATATATAAGCGTTTTACATACGTTAAGAATTATTATTATCCCAATTTAAACTTTTATGATAATTTATTCTTATCCCTCGTTCCCACAGATGAGGTATTTGCCGGAAGTGGGGCAAAATCGGCCCCCGTGACATTTCTGGTGGCCTCCTTTGCCACCTTTTTCAGGGCAGATGCCAGAGGCAGGGACTCAAGCCGCCAGACATCAAGGGCTAACAAATGAGATCTCTCCCCCTTCTGCGCGCGGGCCCTCGCCCCGCCCTCCGACGCCGCGGCTCTCCAGGTTGGCCCCGCCCCGTGTGGAGGCGGGGCTTCCCCCCCCTCTGCCGGGGGCGCTGACGTCACGGTCCCGCGCCCTCGTCGCCTGTTTGCGCCTGCGCTGCGGCCGGAAGGTCGTCTCTGTGACCGGCTTGGCTTTTGGAGCTGCTGTCGCCATGTTGTCGGTCGCCGCCCGCTCGGGCCCGTTCGCCCCCGTCCTGTCGGCCACGTCCCGCGGGGTGGCGGGCGCGCTGCGGCCCTTGGTACAGGCCGCGGTGCCCGCCACCTCGCAGTCGCCTGTGCTGGACTTGAAGCGTTCCGTCCTGTGCCGGGAGTCGCTCAGAGGCCAGGCCGCGAACCGGCCTTTGGTCGCTTCCGTTGGCCTCAATGGTGAGCCGGGTTGAGGGGTGCCTCTTGGCTTGCTCCTTCCGGCCCTGGACGCAGGGAGAAGTAGAGAAGGGCAGGGGGTTGCGGGAAAATGGAACAGAGCCCTGGTTGGGAATGGCATGGCCTGCGGGCTGGGTCGACCTTGGTTAGGCCTCTACGCCTCCCCAGGCCTCTGTGTCCGCACCTGTGCGGATGTGATAGTGATAGATTTGAAAGACTGATTTAGCCATAAGCTCTCACCAAAAGTATGTTTTACGCCTCTTGTCCGCAGATCCTAGTTTATCTTTGGTGCCTTGTTCTCTGTTTTTATGCACTATTTGGAGATCCTTAATTGGCAGCTTGTGAGCCAGGTACCTGTAGTCTACTCTTAACTGCATAGTTGTTAGAAACGGACTATCTTTGGTGTCTCTTGAAATGTTGAAAGTTGGCAGTGCTGGGCTCTGGTTTCCATTGTCGTGTGTACTGTGCATTGGTCGCACCCTTCATTTGAAGCAAGTGCTTCTCCAGTTCATCACAGTCCTCATCAGGCCTTCTTGATTCTTTATGTTACTTGCCTGGCCCCATTGACCTTTGCGTTACACGAAGTTGTCCCCCACCCTCTTAAGTCGGCCTGCATTTACCGTTTTAGCTTTACTTTAAACGCCCCTCCCAGTTTTCCACATTTCCAAGTTTTACCCATCCTCTCAATCTCAGTTCAGGGTCAGGTTAGTAAAATCTTATGTTGCTGGTTCCTTTATGTTTTATAAAAAGCACATAACACTTTCTTTTCTGTATTGGATATATTGAGGATTCCTCTGACCTTGATCTTCAAGGTATAGAGAGTATCCTTTATTTTTCTGTCTTCCACAACCTCAGATTTTGCATGTAGTTGGTGCAGAGTATTTGTGAATGAATAAAGTGGCAGTTTTTCTTAGTGTGCACCCGGGTTTTAGAGAAATTGCCCAAGCCAGTTATGTGGACCCAAATGAGAAATAATTAGGGAGGAGAAAATTTCAATAACAAAGATGAAAAATATCTTGGAATTTGTCAAATGGCTAAAGAATTTCTTCTAAAAATCACGGGCTTACTTGACTTTTCCAAGAAGTGGTAGAGGTATAAGGCAAACCTGTTTTCTGTAATTATGCCTTCAGCTTGAAGCTTAAGTTCATGTTAAAATTTTCTGTATAGATGGTTTGTGGAAAGATGGTTAATTGAGGGTATGGTAAGGGGCAGTTGAGTCAGAAGATCCCTGAATTGGGGTACATTAGAGCTCACTTTAAACAAAACTGTTTTGTTATAATGCTTTTAAGTTTTCTCCATTTCTAGATGATGTTTCTATAAGTATTTGATTTTGTTTTCATTTAGAACTCAATATAGCTAACATCTTTGCTACTAAAAGTCACACCTAATAGAATTCATGTGAATTATTTAGAGAATGATTTTTACAATATAGCAGTTTAATTTCCCAAAGTGTCCTTAATGATGGAATTCAATATAAAGTGTAACGTACTAGATAAAATGGGAGCAGACAACTGGATTTCTTTTGCTACTAAATCTCTGGATGATAATGTCAAAGTCATACTCTGTAGTATCCTGTTCATTTCCTTGTGTGGAAGAATTGTAGACAGGGCTTTTAAATTTTAAGTATGAACTTGGGTTTCTTTATCTTTTACATATGCTGTGCGTCTCTTTCCTGTGTAATCCCAGACAGTGCTAGGGGAAAGTAAATCACACTTAAGTAGGGTAGTATGTGATACAATGTCACTTTGCTACAGTTGCCAGTATCCAGTAGTCACTACCTGTGTCCTTGTCCCCTCCAAAAAATGTTGAGTGAGTTAGAAAAGTACATTTGAGTGATTTTGATAGGTTTCTCCATTGTTTTTGACTACTTACAGCTTCCACAAAATTACTGATCATGTGAAACATATTCCTTATTGTAATGTTTGACTGCTCAAGGAAGTATGTTAGGGTGAGACAGCCTAGTAGATCAACTAAAATTGCAGCTTATATGACAATGCTTTTTATAAGTGCATGTTTCTTTGGGGAACATTTTCTAAAATTGAGGAATTTTTAGTGTCTCCTTTTCTAAAAAGCAGGTCCGTGTTGTAGATTTTTTTAAACAAATATGCAGTTTGCAAAGAGATTTACTTTCTGAAACATACTTAAAGGTGATATCGTAAGTTAATTTTTTGTCAGACATTAAAAAATGGTATGGGACAGGACATATCTGTTGTTTGAAAAAAGACACTGTCTGCATCCATAATACAATAAGAACCTCCAAGTTTTGAACTTCCAAAGATTGGAACCTGTGTTCCATCAGCGTCAAGTGTGAGTGAAATTGCAGCTTGCCCTCATCTTGTCTATTTCTGACTGTTCTTCCTCTCTACCATCTCCCACCTCCTCTCCCTCCTCCAGTGGGCACCTCTTGCCTGTTCATTTGATGCCAGCCCCTATATGCCAACTGTTGTACTTCTATACTTTGCAAGATTAAAAATATATATTTTTAATTTTTTGTGTTTGTTTTTTATGTATTATTTGTGTAAAAAGAATTATAAACCTGTTACAGTACAGTACTGTGTAGTTGATTATGTTAGTTGGGTACCTAAGCTAACTCTGTTGGACTTAGGAACAAATTGAACTCACAATGCCACTCTCAGAACAGAATTCATTTGTATGTGGGGGACTTACTATGCTGCATAAACAGTAATTATTTGGTTGTTTGATGTTCATTTGATATTGACATCTGGCTTATTTATGGCCTGGAGTAGAGTGTCCCAGTTGAGAGATCCACAGCAGTAAAAAAAAAAATACATAATAATAATACCCCACTCTTATAGATGTTATTGCCCTTCACTGATGTTATATGAAAAAAAATTGCTCTTTTTTATTATACTAAATTGAAGTAATTGGTTATTTTGGAGATTTCATTTGATTTTGATAGTTACATAGTCTGATAAGGGTGCCTTTTCTGCCCATTAGTGGCTTTACTTGAATTTTTACCCCAAAATCTAAAATAGAAATCTCTTTTAAATTTTCTGCAACTAAATTTATACTGTTTACAGAATGTTTATTATCTTACAATTCTTAATTTATGAATTTTTAGAAGTTCGGAGAGCAGGTAGATAGGAAGATAAAGTTAGATATTTGATTTAATAAGATGTTCACATCAATTTAATGAATGGACTAGATGAGTTTTAGGTTCTCTTCTAATCCAGAAAATATGGATGATGTTTAGCATAATTGCACAGTATATCTTAGCATGTTGAATTTTTGGAGAGTTAAAATATTGCTGTTTGCAGTAGTTTAACTTTTTTTTAACCTGATGCACTGAATTGTTACAAATTCTGAATCAGCAGTGTTCAATCAGGTAGAGTCAATTATACATATTATGATTTCATACCAATATGATAGGTAGTGGTTGATTTAATTTTGTTTTCAGTATTTTATTTGCTGGCACTGCCAACTTGGCCATTTCTGAGACCAGTAAGTGCCATATTTCATGTTTTAATAATTTTATTTTTGCTTATAAATTCATAAGGGCCCATTCCCTGTTGTATGCCTCTTTCAGGGTCCTCATCTAATTGTGTTTTTTTAACCTTCTGTTTATCTTGCAGTCCCTGCTTCTGTTCGTTATTCCCATACAGACATCAAAGTGCCTGACTTCTCTGACTATCGTCGCCCTGAAGTGTTAGATAGTACAAAGTCTTCAAAAGAGAGCAGTGAGGCTCGAAAAGGTTTTTCCTATTTGATAACTGCAACAACTACTGTGGGTGTTGCATATGCTGCCAAGAATGTCGTCTCTCAGTTTGTTTCCAGCATGAGTGCTTCTGCTGATGTGTTGGCCATGTCGAAAATTGAAATCAAGTTATCCGATATTCCAGAGGGGAAGAACATGGCTTTCAAATGGAGAGGCAAACCCCTGTTCGTGCGCCATCGAACCAAGAAGGAAATTGACCAGGAAGCTGCTGTTGAAGTGTCCCAGTTGAGGGACCCACAGCATGACTTAGAGCGAGTAAAGAAACCGGAATGGGTTATCCTGATAGGTGTTTGCACTCATCTTGGTTGTGTACCCATTGCAAATGCGGGAGATTTTGGTGGTTATTACTGCCCTTGTCATGGGTCACACTATGATGCGTCTGGCAGGATCAGGAAGGGGCCTGCACCTCTCAACCTTGAAGTTCCCTCATATGAGTTCACCAGCGATGATATGGTGATTGTTGGTTAGAGACCTGGACTCAAGTTATAGGCTTCGTTCAGTCTCATGTCACCTCAGAAGAGTTACTTGAGAACAAGCCTTCTGTGCTTTGAATTAGTTGATTTGAAATATTTAAGAATTGCTAATAATGTGTTTGCAAACCTGTAAAGTAAATTGAATTTAATGTTGAATACTTTCGAGCATTCATCTAAAAAAGCTGCCATTAAACATTGTTATGCTCAAAGGGTGCAGTGTCTCTGATAGTTAATTCTAATTAAAAATTGTAGACCAGTGTATAAAATATTTGTGAAATCTGTAATTGACTTTATTGTTTATTTACCTTCTGTCAGGGACAGAGATTCTATAGAGCTCATGGTTAGGTTGAGGTAGAATTAGCTGGTCATCACCAAGACCTGGGAGATGTCTTTTGGCATTGGCAGAAACAAGAGTATCCAAGTTTCTTTGCTGTTTTGCACACCTGGCTATGCATACCTTCCACTCCCACCTGTATGACAGGCCAAGAAATTTTATTCATCATTTATGGGAGTAACTTATTAATTAGGATTCTTCAGTTTTAAGAGACAGTGGTGTGGGATATTATCTGAGAGAAGCTTTCTAAAGTGGAAGTGCTGCTCTGGAATTTCCTTCATCTGGTGGAGGTATTTATGTCCCCCAGAGCTCATACATCCATCCTGTCAAGAGGCGGAAAGGCCATAGTATATCTGAGATTTAATACTACCTTTGTGTGAAAATGATCCTGCTGGTTTTGTTTCTTTGATGGTAGCATTTTGAGGTGCTTCTTCCAGTTGGATTTGCAGACACCGCTTTTCACTGTGAAGTGGGTGGGGACAGGAAGACAAACCTGAATTAACCCGCTCTTCTTTCTGCTTCTTGCTTCCAGTTCACAGGTCGAATAAGACCAAGATCTGGTATTCTCTGTAGGAACTGGAAGTGGACTTTGCCTTTTGTTGAGATCACCAGCTATCTTGATAGGTTTGTCTTGTCTTTTCCATTTGGAGGTGGGTTAGTAATGTACTCCACTGGGCACACCTTGTGATCACACTTGTTTTTGTAAAACAGCAAACGAGATTCAGTGATTGGGTCTTCCAGAGGGAACTGGTCTTTCAGGATTCTAGACCTTAAAATCAATGTGTGTCAAAAAAGAAAATGTCAGTTTCCAGGCTTACAAGTAGATACTAATCTTTGGTTCATTTTTGCCATCCATTCTAGAGGGAAAATTAGCAGGTACGATATACGGGGCACTTAATATTATTTTGTTCCAGATCTCCATATAATGACATTTAGGTTCAAGTGTTTAGGTATAAGTATGAGACAAATCTGCAAATTTGCTACTTTTTGACGTGTTCTCTATTTTAAATGGAGGGCCCGCTGACCTTTGTGCGTATGTAGATTACCAAGGAAAAGCTCGTATTGTTTCATTTAAAAATAATGAAACTGTATCATGTATGAGTAATATATATTTGTAGTGTTTGGTTTTAATATTTGGATCATTTCATGTGAAGTCCCCCCCCCCCCCACCCGATTTATTATGAGGCCAAGAGAATCAGTATCTATTTGTTGGATACTTTGCTTGTTCATCATTTTGGTGAAGATTCCATTTTTTAAATATTCATGGACAAAATCGTATACCTTTTCCTATACTCATGCTACTTTTTAATGGTCCCAGTTGCCCACAACTTACTGTTTAGAACTATAATACCTCCAGTAGAAGCTGACAAATTTTGAGGCTGTTTTCTTTTTTTAAGTGGCTCCAGGAGCTATTCATAACTTCTTGGGATATACTAATAGGAACTTTGCTGTGTGTATTTTACATTTGTAGAATTATTGCTTGGAGGAACTTTGTGGGGTGATAAAGATTCAACTTTTAATTTGAAGGTGAATTAAAACCTTGAGTAGAGATCTTGAAACATTGAATGAATCCTTAGAACCCAGCAAATTGTGTGACTGTTCATTTGTCATCCTATGTCAAAAAGTATTGATAACTGTGTTATTTGTACATAATTGAAGCTGCTGAGCTCCAGTATCCAGCAGGTAGTTGCTAGTTGTTAGTTGCATGAGTTGGGGGCATGGTGTAGTGGAAGAAGTACTAAACTGGAACTTTAGGGTTTTCTGGCTTTGCCATTTCCTAACCATGGGCCTGTCACTTAACTCTCCTTAGGACAGTTGGTCTCTAAGAATCCTTCCAACTAAAATTTTTTGAGCCCCTTAATCTTACTCCCATAATAATGAGAATTGATTTCCTTACATAAACATTTGTTGTATTTGGTTCAGACTCAGGTAGAATTGTTTTAATTAACAGAGCCAACCTTTCATAACTGGTGCTCAGCCAGGGGCAGTTCTGCTGCTTTATGGGGCATTTGTGGCCATCGTTCGATGTCAGAGTGGTTGCAGGGTGCTTTCAGTATTGGGGGAGGTTGTTCTGAGGGGGAGGGAAACAGCAATGTAACATGTTCAGTTGAGGAAAACAGATCCACACACTGGGGGGAAAAAAGTGCTGCCAAAAATGTTAACAGCACCATTTTTCTGTAGAGAAAAGTTGCATTTTTCTCCTACCCTGAAGTGATAACCTCAAAATAGTTGATATTTTCATATTTGAAATGCCATAACAACTGCATTAGAGGCTACCTGGCAGTGGAGGACAAAAATAGGCAATTTACTGATTCCTAGATATATCACAGGCATTATGTGCTGGAATTGCCATATTTGGTGGACTGCTTATGTCTTTCACGATACTTTGACTAATGATGTTAAACCATTAAATCCCAGTATCCCATTTAATTTTTAAGAAGAAGGTTTTTCCACAAGTGACTGGAAAAGTAAAATTACTTATACTACTTTGCTAAATGAGTGGATAGAGCAGATCTCTGTTAGCTTTTTTATTATTTTGCTGAAACAAAATTCTAGATACCGGGGAGAAAAATGGGGGAAGCCTGACCAGTTGGCACCCTGATGTGAGATTATTAGCATGTACTTCTCTATACAGGGAATTGGGGCAATCTTGAGGTCCATGCCACATGCTTTTAAAAGGGGTTATAGGAAAGATTATTTCTTTAAAAAGAATTTGTTAGAAGATAACACCAAATTTACCATGATCTTTCGGATCATACCTTTGGAAAATCTTTGACTCAGTCCAAGTCCTTATCTGATATCAAAGTGTGCTATTAAGTACTCTTAATTTTTCTGAGCAATGGGAAAGTACTGTTTGTCTGAATCTCAGAGAAGTCATTCTTCATTCCAGTGCTGCTGAAACTCATTTTCTGTATTTTCATGTCATGTGAATATCATTGCATTTTTTATATTAACCCAAAATGTCCATATTTTTCAGAATGATATCCTTGACCCGCTGTTCTAACACATTCTCATCTGTATTTTCTAATGACTCCCCTTGATCACTTCTCTAAACTTCATTCTCCCTTCAGCTGCTTAGCTGGCATCTGTGCATGGACGTTGCATTAACACCTGAAACTCAAAACAGTACTTTCCCATTGCTCATAAAAATTAGATGACTTCGAAACTCCTGAATATAGAACCTCTGTAAGGTTCTACTTGCATGCATCCCGTCAGGAAACCCTTTGCTCTAATAACATGACTTGCTTGTTGTCACTGATTTTCTCCTTTTAACCTCTTCCCACACTGACCCCTTTGCCTTGTTTCCCTTCCTTCCTTTTTTATTAACTAGGCTGACTTCTTCCTTTAAGACCTAGTGTGGTACTCTGCACCTAAATTGCATAGACTTCTCCAGCAAGTTTCCCCCAAATAACCAGGACATAGCTGTTTAGATATTTGTATTTTACTTCAATGTAATGTTCACTATCCTGTTTTGTCTCCCCACCACCAGGCAAGAGGCTGGGGCCCATAGCAAGTACTCAGTCATGGATTTGAATTCTGAATGGGGGAAAGAGGTGAATTTCTGAGTGGCATTTGAAAGGAAAAATTTCTAGGGCTTACTTTGTAAATATCAGCTTTGACATTAAAAAAAATAGAACAATCGTGTAACATCTGTGTATTTTACCTTTCTGGGATTTTAGGTCAAGGGAGGAATGAACTATAGTACAGGATATTTTGGATTTAAATTTAGACTTTATTCCCAGAAGAAAAAATTGAAGAGTAAATAATGAATTCAACATTTAAAGAAAATCTGGTATTATAATATTTTACTTTATTTTCATGTACTTCATAATGACCTTTCTTCGGCTCATGTGAGATTTCAATGTCAGAAGGATTGTTCTTTAATTAATTTTATTTTTAAAACTTTTAAATGTAATTGACATCATTATTTCTACCATTTTATCTCTCTTCTATTTTCCTTTCATCCTGGGATTTAGGAAGGGAACATTTTGCTTGGAGAGGAAAAATATTATCAAGCACGTGAATTGATCAATTCTTCTCTGAGGTAGGAAGGATTGTGGATTATTTTGTCTGTTTTGATAGTCAGCACTGCTTACTGGGGTTAAAAATGTCCTAAGTATAGTACTGCCAGAAATACAAGGTTGAGATGGTTTCTACTTTAGTTACTTAAAGGAGACCAGAATATACCACATAAGACTATTCAAGTGCTTACTCATGTGAATGCTTATAAAAAAATTATAGATTGAAAATCTCTAGTTGGAGCACAAAATTAAAACTAACTTTGTGAAGAGGTTTAGCAACATCTTTGTAATAATTTCTCCATAACAACACATGACTGCTCTATCAGTGAACGAAAATCACAAATTCAATAAACCACACTTGATATTTTTGCAGCTCTTATCCTAAACTTAGGGCAGTGTGAGTACAAAAGCTTACAATCATCTGACTTTTGAAATTCTTAACTGAATTGAATATTTGCAAAGGTAAATCAAAGTATAAGTAATAGATTTTTCGTACATTTTTAAAAGAGCAAACAAAACTTGGACTCCTTAATTGAAGGGGAAAAAAGGCTAACACGTTTCACCTAATTGTCCAGTCTAGGGTGAGTATCTGAAACCTTCCATTTTCTTTAATCTGTGCGTGATAAAATTCTAACTCAGTCTCTTCTTGTTTCTGAGGAAATGCAGGCTTTCTTAGCTCTGCCCAAAGGCACAGTCTCTCCTGTGGCCCGTTTGGCGATTTGGAGGGAGAGAGCATTCTGAAGATTCCAGCTGATTTCAGGATAGAAAAATCAGACTAGGGACCGTTTTCCCTTTAGTCAAGGATTATGTTAGACCCTCTTAAATATAAATCTCAAATGAAGTAAAGGGTGTGAAAGGTAAATAAACTAAATGTACAAAAGCTTGAAGTGAGGTATACCAACAAGGTATATGAATATGTCTTTAGAATATGATTAAGTATATAGAAAGGCGATTAGGTGAAAATATGTCCCTTTTCAAGACTGTTTTATCAACTGAAGAGTGGTATTAATCCTTGCGTTCTTCCCTGGAAGTTCAGATTTGCATGTGTACGTGGTTTTGATGCTAATAGAGAGCAAAGCTAAATTCATCTACAGTTAATGGTTCACATTGTAGACCTCCCTGCCCCTTTTAACATCCAAGGGTTTTACTAACTGAATCCACAGTCTAGTTATTTGAGAAGACCAAGAAAATAGATAAAAATGAGACAGAACAAAAATACATGAGACAAAAGAGCTGACCATTGTCACTTGATGGAAGAGGTTACTATTAAAAGAATGCAGCTCTACTACAACAAAGTTATAAAGCTCAGAGGATACAGATGATTTGCTAGCAGAGTATACCAAAATTTCTCCAAGAAGTGGAAACCTTGAATGTACCAATTAGCAGAGATAAAATTAAGTATAAAAATTTAATATTAAGAGCCTGCTATGAAATATACAAAAATAATACATCAGTCTGATTTACTGAATAAGTGCAATTTTCTGGTATTTTTTTCACCAGTAATGGAAATATGGGCTCTCTGCCACTCCCCTTTGGCAGTCACACCATCCTTGAGACATGATGGCCAAGTGTGGAGTCAATGGATTTGGCTGTATTAAACACCTGTTCATCAGGGCTGTTTATAACTCTCACAGAGGATATCCCCTTCATTGATACCAGCTACTTAGTCTACATATGTGTATGTGTGCTCAGTCGCTAAGTCTTGTCCAACTCTTTGCAACCCCATGGACTGTAGCCCACCAGGCTCCTCTGTCCATGGGATTTTCCAGGCAAGAATACTGGAACCCCAGGTTGCCATTGCCTACTCTGGGGAATCTTCCTGACCCAGGGGTCTAATCTGTGTCTCCTACGTCGGCAGGCGGATTCTTTACCATTGAGTCACCTGGGCAGCCCACTTAGTTTACATATTCTAGTCAGCATATTCCAGTATAATTGCACCTATGGCAAGTTCAATAGTATAGTCAAGGCTGAGAATGGGAAGCTTCTCATCAATGGAAAGCCCATCTCCAAGGCTGTAGGCAAGGTTATGCCTGAGCTGAATGGGAAGCTCACTAACATGACTTTCCATATCTCCACCTGTAATGTGGATCTGACCTGCCATCTAGAAAAAGCTGTTAAACATGAAGACATCAAGACGATGGTGAAGTGGACATCAGAAGGCCCCCAAAAGTTCATCCTGGGCTACACTGACAACCAGATTGTCTCTTGCAAGTTTAGCACTGAAACCTACTTTTCCATTTGAACATAGGTTGGAAAACACCCTCAGTGACCACTTTGTCAAGTTTCTTTCTTGATAGGATGGTGTATTTGACTATAGCAAGAGGGTGGTGGCTGTTACGGTCCACGTGGCCTCTACAGAGTGGGAGCCCTGGACCACCAGGCACAATGAGAGGCCCTCAGTTGTGGAGTCCTTGCCCCAACTCCATTGCCCAACACACAGACCCTGTGCCAGTATAGTTTCCATTCTAGACTCTGAAGAAGAGGTGAGTCCTCGGGAGTCCTACCTTCTCATGTATTATCAATAAAATACACCATACCCAGCATCACCCTCTCCTCCCAAAATCAATGTAGCAAAAGAATAATGAACTGACCATGTAAGATTTATTCTAGAAATGTGACGTGATTTGGTATCAACACTTTATTAAAACAGCAAAGAAGAAAATACATAAAGCTAGCAATAGATGTGGAAAAATCATTTCTAACATCAATATAAATAGGGAAGGAGAAGTTTGAAATGTGAGAGAGGTTAATTAACAAAACTAATAGCAAATATTCTAAATTGTGAAACACTAGGACAACTCCAAAGATTACAACTAACTAGTGATGCCTGCTATCACTAGCATTATTTAATACTGTTTTGGAGGTTCTAGGAAATGTAGGACAGGAAAATGAAGTAATCAGTGCAAATCCTTGAAAACAAGAGATAAAACTATATTTTTCTGTTGCTAATGTAATATTTCCAGAAAACCTAAAGGTCCTAATGAATTAAAAATTTGGTAAGGTGCTGTAAGACAGGTATTCTAAATTGGAGCTTTTCACTACATCAGAAGTAAGCTCCTAAAACTGAAAATGGGGGAAATAATTACCTTTGTAATATGTAAGGGATTCCCTGGTGGCTCAGTTGGTAAAGAATTCGCCTGCAATGCAGGAGACCCCAGTTTGATTCCTCGGTTGGGAGGATCCACTGGAGAAGGGATAGGCTACCCACTCCAGCATTCTTGGGTTTCCCTGGTGGCTCAACTGGTAAAGAATCTGCCTGCAATGTGGGATACCTGGGTTCAATCTCTCGGTTGGATTGGGAAGATCTCCTGGAGAAGGGAACAGCTACCCACTCCAGTATTCTGGCCTGGAGAATTACTGGATTGTGTAGTCCATGGGGTTGCAAAGAGTTAGACACAAATGAGAGACTTTCAGATTCACTTTATAATATGTAAGCTACATTTGGTTGAAGATTGCCTTTTTAAGTCAGTTTTCTCAGCACTTAGTGCTTAATATATGGTAGATGCTAAATAAATATTTGTTAAATATGCCTGTGACCAAAAGAATATAACATGAATGCATTTCATTAGAAACATACGGGAATATAGAAAAAGAGTCTAAAGATATAAATAAATGGAAAGGCTCTTGAATGGGATAACTTATTTTCATTAAAAGATAAATTCTCTCCAAATTAATGTATACATTTAGTGACTTTGCAATTTAGGATTGCTACAGCCTTTCTTTTTTTCCTTGTTTACTTTCTTTTATTTAGGATAAAATGGTCATAAAATTTATATAGAAGAAATACCCAGAAATAGCCAAGAAAAATATAAAAAGAATGAAGATTTGCTTAGGATATGAGAACCTACCATAAAATAATTGTAGTTATATTAATATGACATTGACATGAGAACAAACAGATCAGTGGAACAAAATAGACTATCAACTAGATATCAAGGTATATGAGAATCTAGTACAAGGAAAACAGGATTCAGTTCAGAGGGGAAAGAATGGTTTGTTTAATAAGTGGTACTGGCAAAACCTACTATCTATTTCAAAGAAAACAGTTGATCTAGGCTCTTATTACACATAAATTGTAGGGAGATTAAAATGTATGTAAGACAAAACAATATAAGAAATCTGAAAAACTGTATATGTAATCTGAGGATGGAAAGGCCTTAATCATGACAGGACACTTAAAACCTATAACAGAAAAGTTTGCAGTTTGTAGATGACATGATACCATACATACAAAACCCTAGAGATACCATCAGAAAATTACTAGAGCTAACCAGTGAATTTAGAAAATCACAGGATACAAAATCAATAACAGAAATCACTTGTATTCCTATATACTAACAATGAAAAATTAGAGAAATTAAGGAAACAATCCCTTTCACCATTGCAACAAAAAGAATAAAATATCTAGGAGTAAACCTACCTAAGGAGACAAAAGAACTGTATACAGAAAATTAAATGACACTGATGAAAGAAATCAAATATGACATAAACAGATGAAGAGGTGTGCCATGTTCCTGGTTTGGAAGAATCTATGTTGTGAAAAATGGCTATATGTTCAATGCAATCTACAGATTCAGTGCTGTCCCTATCAAATTACCAATGGCATTTTTCACAGAACTAGAGTAAACAATTTACAATTCATATGGAAACACAAAAGATGCCCAACAACCAGAACAATCCTAAGACTAGAGCTGGAGGAATGAAGCTCTCTGACTTCAGACTGTGCTGCACAACTGCAGTGTGGTGCTGGTATGGAGATAGAAATATAGACCAATGCCGCAGGGTAGGAAGCCCAGAGAGAAACCTCGCCTATGGGTACCTTATGTTTAACAAAGGAGGCAAGAATATACGATGGGGCAAAGACAGCCTCTTCAGTAAGTGGTGCTGGGAAAACCGGACAGCTTACTTGTAAAAGAATGAAATTAGAACACCTCCTAACACCATACACAAAGATAAACTCAAAATGGATTAAAGGCCTAAATGTAAGACCAGAAACTATGAAACTTTTAGAGGAAAACAGGCAGAATATTTGATGACATAAATCAAAGCAAGATCTTCTATGACCTCACCTCCTAGAGTAATGGAAATAAAAACAAAAACAAGTGGGACCTGATTAAAATTTAAAGCTTTTGCACAGCAAAGGAAACTATAAACAAGGTGAAAATGCAACCTTCAGAATGGGAGAAAATAGTAGCAAATGAAACAATTGACAAGGATTAATTTCTGAAATATACAAGCAGCGAATACCAGAAAAACAAACAACCCAATCAAAAAGTGGGGAAAAAACCTAAACAGACATTTCTCCAAAGAAGACATACAGATGGTTAACAAACACATGAAAAGATGCTCAACATCGCTCATTATCAGAAATGCAAACCAAAACTGCAATAACACCTCACACCAATCAGAATGACCATCATCAAAAAGTCTACAAATAATAAATAAATGCTGGAGTGGGTGTGGAGAAAAGGGAACCCTCTTGCACTGTTGGGAATGCAAATTGATACAGTCACTATGGAAAACAGTATACAAATTCCTTAAAAAGCTAGAAATAAAACCACCATATGACCCAGCAATCCCACTACTAGGCATATACCCCGAGGAAACCAAAACTGAAAAAGACACGTGTAGCCCAATGATCACTGCAGCACTATTTACAATAGCTACAAGGAAGCTACCTAGATGTCCATTAACAGATGAATGGATAATGAAAAACAGTGGTACATATGTATATAATAAATATTAGCCATAAAAAGGAACACATTTGAATCAGTTCTAGTGAGGTGGATGAACCTAGAGCCTATTATACAGAGTGAAGTAAGTCAGAAAGAGAAATATCGTATCTAATATCATAGATATCGTAGAGAATATCGTATACTAATGCATATATATGGAATCTAGAAAGATGGTACTGATGAATTTATTTGCAGGGTAGCAGTGAAGACATTTACACAGAGAACAGACTTATGGACACGGGGAGAAGGGGAGGGAGGAGAGGGTGAGATGTGTGGAGAGACTAACCAGAAACTTTTATTACCGTGTGTAAAATAGGTAGCCAACTCGAATTTGCTGTCTGACTCAGGGAACTCAAGCAGGGGCTCTGGAACAATCTTGAGGAGTGGGGTAGAGAGGGAGATGGGAGAGAGATTCAAAGGGAGGGGACATAGGTACACCTATGGCTGATTCATGTTGATGTCTGGCAGAAACCAACACAATTCTGTAAAGCAATTGTTCTTCAATTAAAAAAAGAGAAAAAAATTATAGCAGAAAAGATAGACCAAATAAGTCTATGTAAAAAAACCCAAAATTTTGAATAACAAAAGATATTAGCCAAATCAAATGAGATAAGTTTATTAAAATTCTAATGAAAGGATTAGTTAATACCTATAATGTAGAGAGAGATTTTATAAATTGACAAGAAAAGGACGAAACTCCAGAAAAAAAAATGAGAAAAAGGAATACATAAGCAAATAGAGGAAAAGTGAATCCGAGTGACCAGTAAATAGATAAGAAGGTATAAAATCTCCCAATTGTCAGATTAAGCACAATGGTAATGAGATATCATTTTACATCCATTATATAGGCAAAACTTTACAGAAAAACAATATTTTTTGCTATTGAATAAGTGTGAGAAATGTTACATTCACACATTGCTGGTGGATAGATCGTTTTAATATATTTCTCCAGACTTTTTTCCAAAACCAAAAATACACATATTTATTGTGCAGCAGTCACTTTTCTGAGACATGCCTCATAGAAATAAAAACACAATTATAGGAAGATGAAGGTAAAAGTATTTGTTTTGGTGAATTTATAATGGGTCCAAACTAGAAACAAAGTAACAATGATAAACACAATAAAAATGTATAAATGCTTCTGCATGTGATTTTATGAGTGTGAGAAAAGTGTGGAAGAATACCAGGTACTAAGATGGATTATCTGGAATTGAGGTTGTTGACTGAAAAAAAATGTACAACATCAGAGCTGTGAGTTTCAGTTTTATCTGAGGACTTACCGAGAGCTCTGAGGAACTGCTCCAAAGAGGTGGCAAGGGTGGTCAGTATATATGTGATTTTGGCCAAGAGGTACATGCAATCAAGCACACATTTGGTAGAATGCTACTGCTAGTCACAAGGAACAGATATTCCTTTTAATGATTTTAATGCTTTTCTCAGCATAGGACGAGATATGCAAGAATCCAGGTTTATAAAATTTTCCTGAAAATATCTAACTATGTGCAGGCCTATTCTGCCAGTTTTCCCAGAGCAGAGTGCCTCATCCTGATCTTTGCCCTGAATTCCTTTCAGGGTGTACTGTAAGTCAGCAATTGCAGTGGCTATTGACTTGATTCTTGTAGAACCAGGTGACAAGGTGGATGTGGAGAGGTCAGAACTTATGGAAGAGGTCAGAACTTAGTTGGCAAGGTGGATATGGAGAGGTCAGAAGAGGTGGCAGACGGTGTGTAGAAACAAGCTAACAAGGAAGAAGCAAGAAAATGACACTACCTACCTGCTGCCTGCCCATGCCCAGCATACATAGTAGCCCAATTTGTAAAGTAATATATATATGCATATATATGCTTGTGCATGCCAAGTTGCTTCAGTTTTCTGACTCTTTGTGAGCCCCTGGACTGTAGCCTGCCAGGCTTCTCTGTCCATGGGATTCTTCAGGGAAGAATACTGGAGTAGATTGCCCTGCCCTCCTCCAGGGGATCTTCCCCATGCAGGGATTGAACCCGCGTCTCTTACATTTCCTGCATTGGCAGGTGGGTTCTTTACCACTAGCTCCACCTGGGAAGCCCATTATATACATGAATATATAAGCATATATGCGTAAATCTGTCTATATGTATGCAGAAAGAGATTGTGCAAAAGTGCAAAAGAGATGCAAAAGTGACTTATATCCATATCTATAGACCCACAAGAATGTCTATGACATTTTGCTAAATGAAAAAGAGAACATTGCAAAGTTAAGTGTATAACAGGGGTCCCTAAGCCCCAGGCCACGGACCAGTATGAGTCTGTGCTGGTCTCTGGCCTGTTAGACCCAGGTTGTAGAGCAGGGGGTGTGCAGTGGGTGAGCAAACAAAGCTTCATCTGTATTTACAGTTGCTCTCTATTGATTGCATTACTGCTTGAGCGCCACTTCCTGTCAGATCAGCTGTGGTATTAGAGTCTCACAGGAGCAGGAACCCTACTGTGCATTTGAGGGATCTAGGTTGCATGCTTCTCATTAGAATCTAATGCCTGATGGTCTGAGGTGGAGCTGAGGCAATGATGCTAGTGCTGGGAGAGGCTGCAAATATAGATTATCATTAGCAGAGAGGTTTGATTGCAGAGACCATAATGAAGCAACTGCTTACAGACTCATATCAAAGCCCTATCAGTGAGTGGCAAGTGACAAACTGCATCTGGTGGCAGGCTTTAAGTCAGAATCCATGCATGGCCTGTCCATTATTTTATTTACCACTTCCATCTGTGCCTCTTTCCTGCACTGCACACTTGTCTTAGTCATGGTTTTGGTAAGCCCACAAGCTAACCCTAGCCAAAATGAGTGAAAAACAAGCATCTCCGGAGAGCTTTTTTGAAAAGAGGGTAAGACCCAACGATGAGACAACCGAAGTCTCTAAGACTGCCCCCCGCCAAAAAAAAAAAAAAAGGAGAAAGCTGCATTTTAAAGAAAATACCAAGAATCCTACTGAAATTATGGGTTCATTGCAATAGGTGATTCACATTCTCCAAGCCTACTCTGTATAATATGTGGTGACCAGGTAATACAACAAAGCCATGTAACTTCAAAACTGCTTTGCCACATGGAGACCAAGGATCCTGCATTAAAAGACAAACTTTTGGAGTTTTTCAGAAGAAAAAAAGTTGATCTGCCTGCTGCTAAGGACATTTGTTGTGAAATTTTAGGAGAGACTTCAGTTAAAAAGGTGGTACCTGCTCCGCTTTTGGCTAGCACCATAACTAGACAAATTGATGGAATAGAAGAGGATATTGAGGCACAACTGTTAGAGAGGATTAAAGAGTCACCATGGTACACAATCCAACTTGACAAGTCCACCGATGTTGACAACAAGGCAACAATGCTTGGTTTTGTGTGATATATTTTTCAGGAGAATGTGCATGAGGATATATTATGTGCACTTTTGTTGCCAACCAACCCCACAGCTGCAGAACTATTCAAGTCTTTGACTGATTACATATCAGGAAAACTGCGTTGGTCACTTTGTGTCTGCATGTGCATGGATGAAGAAGCTGCCACGACTGGATGGCTTTGTGGTTTCACTGCTTGGATCAAGCAGGTTGCTTCTGAACGTGAGTCTACACACTCTTTCATCCATAGAGAAATGGTGGCTAGCCAAAAAGTGTCACCCTAACTTAATGTTTTCCTGGATGTAATTAAAATTATCAACCACATTAAAGTACATGCCCTTAACCAGTGTCTGTTTGCACAGCTTGGTGAGGAGGTAGACACAGTGCATGTCTTCTCTTCTGCACAGAAGTGTGATGGCTTTCTAAAGGTAGATCATAGCCAGAGTTTTTGCATTATTAGAGTCACTTCAGAGATTTCTTTCAGAAAAACAATCACCACTGGCAGCATACTTCAGTGACACAGAATAGGTTGCAAAACTTGCTTATTTATGTGACATATTTAACCTACTCAAAAAACTCAATCCATCACTTTAGGGAGAATGACAACTGTGTTAAAGCTTCAGATTAAGTGGCTGCATTCAAAACCAAACTGGAATTATGGGGACAAGTGAACACTGTGATTTTTGACATTTCAAACATTAGCAAAGGTTGAAAGAGACTGATCCAGGGCCTTCTTTCTCCAAGCTGGTGCACAGTCACCTTATCTCAGCTTTCAAAAGAATCTGGGCATTACTTCCCAACCACAAAATACCCCCAACCTGGGAAGGAATGGAACCATGACCTATTTATGAATAAGCTAGGTGAATTAACTTTGTCCACACTATACGAGGATCAATTGTTTAAAATTGCAAATGACAGTGGCCTTTTAAGTATGTTTGAGACAGCTTCAAATCTCCATACATTCTGGATTAAAGTCAAGGTGAAATATACTGAGATTTCCACAAAAGTGCCGAAAAGCCTGCTCCCATTTCCAATATCCTATCTTTGTGAAACAGGGTTTTCTGCAGTGACAGCAACCAAAACAAGATTACAGATTAGACCGGACATAAGCAACACACTTTGGGTGTCACTGTCTCCCACCAACCCCAGATGGGACTGTCTAGTTGCAGGAAAACAATCTCAAGACTCCCACTTATTCTACATTATGGTGAGTTGTACAATTATTTTGTTATATATCACAATGTAACAATAATAGAAATAAAGTGCACAATAAATGTATTGCATTTGAATCATCGGAAACCTTTACTTGTATTACTCACGTATCAAATCACAATTTGTTTTGGTTCTTTCAAATATGAAGGGAAGAAGGATGGAGAGTTACTGCAGAAAATTCATTTGCACCTTCTCAAATAATCATGTATTCTTATTTAGACCAGAACTGTCTGATGGAACTCTCTGCAGTGAAGAACATACTGTACTGGAAGAATTAGATGATGTTGTGGCTAGCTGTATGCATTACTGAGCACTTGAAATGTACTAATGTATCTAGAATTGAACTTTAAATTTCATTTAATTTTAGTTTTAATTAAACTATGACATGTGTAATCTTAAAAAAGGGAATTTCATAGATAAACAGTAGAATGGGCTGGGGTTCGGGGGCTATGAGATGATGTAAGTAAAAGGATACAAAATTTCAGTTATAAGGATAAATTCTCAGGATCCAGTGAACAGCATGGTTCCTACAGTTAATAAGAAGATAGTGTATATTTGAAAATTGCTGAGAGTAGATCTTAAGCATTCTCACTGTCCCCCCCCCACCCCGCCCTACAAACTTAACTGGATTAACTGTATGATGTGATGTATGTGTTAATTATCTTGATCTTGATAATCAACTGACAATGTTTAAGTATGTCAAATCATGTTGAACACTTTAAATATATGCAATGAGATTGGCCAGTTGTTCCCCAAAATTAAAAAAAGAAAAAATTATTAGGGAAGAATTAAATTCAATGAGATTTATGGGAAAAATGGACATTTGCCAATAGGTGGGGAAGGTGGTCCAAGAGGAGTCATTTTTCCTCTTGTGAGAGGAACCACCAGGAGGTTTCCCTATAATTTTCATGAAAGGATTTGCCTAAGGAAGTGGTTCTCAAACTTGTTTGCTCATTAGAGTCATCTGGTGCAGTGACTATGGAAAATAGTATAGAGTTTTCTCAAAAAGTTACAAATAGAACTACCCTATGATCCAGCAATTCCACTTCTGGTTATTTATCTGAAGAAAAAAAAGAAACACACTAACTTGAAAAGATCCCTGCACTCCCATGTTTATTGCAGCATTATTTACAATAGCCAAGGTATAGAAACCATCTGTGTTCATTGACGTATAGCTACATTTTCCTTCTTTAAGGGCAGGAAAAGAGAAAACAAGTGGCTCAAATGGTTAGTTATCAAAATCAACCAAGATTTCTAAAATAAAGGAGTCTCAGTGGGAGAAGGCAACTGGCTTGGCTCTTTATCTAATTGTGTATTTATTTGAGATCTCTTACTTCGAAGTGGGTGCCTCTTTGAAGTGGATGCTTTGGCAGTCAAAGCTTAAGTCAGGCACTTGCATTATGAAAAAATAAAAATTAAAAAAAAACTGTCAGGGCTTACATTACATATATATGTGATTAGAAAACTGTTCTGGATTCATTAAAAATGGTATGGAAGTAACTTAGACATTGAAATTGTTTAAAGCCCCCAATAAATTCTAATGTGAAGTTAAATTTGTGAGTTTGTGGCCCAAGGGAAGTCAGTGTTTTCAGGAAAGAATTAGATCAAATAATCTGAAATGAATTTAGAGCTCTATTTCTGGCTTCTATGTGGTGGGTTCAGTCTAGAATTATCATATAATCAGCAAATTAGGCACAAGGGAAAAAAATAGAGGCCCTCTTTTGCCTATAGTCAGTCAGTGAGAGCATATTTGATCCAAAACACTTGGAAACACACAGTTTCATCTAGTGGCCACTGGGGACTCTCCAACAGAATCTGCAAAACAGAAAGACTTTGGAATCTGGCCTTTTGAAACGCAGGAGTCACTCTGAGGTTACAAGGAAGAAAAGGATTGCAAGTTGTTTGACACAAGAAGAATTACAAGTGTGAGAGAGTGAGGAGGCAGAGGGCCAAAGGGAAGTATGTTTCTGCAGCCACCACATCACTGCTGCATTTCAGGAATGGCATTTCAGTGGGGAAGGTCAGTATAAATCATATTACCTAAGGAGAAGGGTGTATTTGTCACTTGCCCTCACTACTTGGCTGAAATGGTTGTTTGTGGAAAAGATAGTTCACTACTGAGTTGAGTGAGTAGGTAGATACAACATCAGTAAGAGATGGAATTTGACTTTTGTAGTCAAGTAAGATGAGGTATCTGAGTAGAACTGTCAGGAAAAAAATGCAGGGCTATGCTCAGGTGTTAGTGTTTTCTGGGAGAGGAAAAGGAAACAATAAGAGGTAGATTAATAAGAAAATGAAAAATCCCAATAGTAAATGTTGTAGATACGGATTGTGGGTTTTATACCTTTGGGTGGTTTTCTTTTTTTTATTAGACTCGAAGAGAAGAAGCTGGGTCTTCAACTAGAGAGTGGAACCAAGAGATCATTTATGATCTAATATTTTTCTTTTATTAATAATTAAACTTTTCATGGGAAGAAAGCAGTTATAGCATAAAGTGTAAAACATTCTTATGTATTACCTGAAAAGTTAAAGGCAGCATTTTATTTATATGCTTTTTTCCAGTAATACAAAATAAGAAAACCCTGAAAGCACAAAAAAGTGAAATCACCAAAATCTTACCAAAAGATAAACACTCTTAATATTTGGATGTGTGTAATTTCAGTATTTTTTCCTACAAATGAATCTATGTGCTTTTCTTAATACAAATTATATCCCATCTACAGAGTAATTTAGAGTAAGGATATTCTTGAAATACTAACAGAGAGAAGGCTGCCTGTAAAACAGTCTATATAGCCTATCACAGCCATAAGTCAACTGGGTCAGCTCTGGTTTCTTTAAGGCATTTTTTTTTTTCTTTTTAAAAAAAAATTTATTGGAGTGTAGTTGATTTACAATGCTGTGTTAGGTTCTTTTGTACAGCAAAATGAGTCAGTTATACATATGTCTACTCTTTTTAAGATTCTTTTCCCATTTAGGTTATTAAAGTAGTGGGTAGATTTCCCTGTGCTATAGAGTAGGTACCTATTAGTTGTCTATTTTATATACAGTAGTATGTATATGTCAATCCCAATCTCCTAGTTTATCCCTTCTCCCCCTGTAATGATAGGTTTGTTTTCTATGTCTGTGACTCTTTCTGTTTTGTAAATAAATTCATTTGTGCTACTTTTTAGATTCCACATAGAAGCAATATCATGTATTTGTCTTTCTCTGTCTGACTTATTTCACCCAGCATGGTATTTGATTTTGAAGGGAAGAACTTGAAGTGGTCAGCAGAAAACAGCCAAACCTGATCTTAGAAAACTACAGGGGTAGATTCTGATTCTCAAAGTTGCACAGTTTGCCTTTATCCAGGCCTCCTAAAGTGAAATGAGAGTTTAATATGGCTGCCTGTCATTTTGCACTTTGTCACCTACCCTTTTGTGTTTAGTCCAGGCATTATCCTATCCTGTCACTTTTTAAAGTCAGCTGTCAAATTAGCTTATGGGGAAGACCCTTAATAATTTGACTTGATGGCAGCTTGTGAGGATTATTGGCATAAATTATCACCCCAATTACCTACCAGTTCATGCCACGAGTGTGTCCATTACTCTTTCACTCTCTTTCTTTTTTTCCTTTACAAACTACTTAGCATAATTATGCTGTTTTAATGACCACTCTAGCAACTTTAATTATGACATTATCCAAGTCTATTAATTGGTGTTGGAAAGCTCTTTTTCAGTACCGAAAGTCCCAATATTAGTTACATTTCTCAAACAGAACTATTGCTATCTTAGCAATAATCCTGTGAAATATTTCTTTACTATTTTTAATCACACAAAGCAAAGGAAGTTCCCAAGTGATGTGGTCTTCCTCAGATGTTAGTTTCCACCTGTCTGTTCACAGACCTCTCCCAGGTGCTGTGTTTCAAGGCTCTGAGGACCAAGTAGAGAAACTGAAGCTAGGCTGACTCTTTGCAGTTGACTTTGGAGTCTTCTACTGCTGGGAGCCTCCTCAAGTACAGACAGATGCTGTAAGTTTGTGGACTCTTTCCTGGATGGTGATCGCAAACCTGGGCACCCCCAAATGTTGACAATTGGTCCAGCCAAGCTTTCTCATTTAACAGATGGAGCTCTGTGTTAAGTTGTTGAGATTTTATGGTTAATTTATAGTTGGATGAAACTCTGTATTCCTTCCACAGTACCCCTCCCCCCCCGCCCCTACCCCCTAGAGCAATCTCAGAGAAAATGCTAACTTGGATGAGGATTCTTACAGGGCTACTGTTACTTCCAGGGCTACTGTGCCCTTAATGAGGCACAGGCTTACAGCATTCAAAACTTTTCAAAAGGCCTTTCATTTTCTCAACTTAGCTGATGCTCTGAATTCTGAGCTCAATTACAATTAGTTAATCCTGTCCTCCTTTGGACTGCCCATGTTGTTTGTTGTTCAGTTGCTAAGTTGACTGTTCACGACTCCATGGACGGTGGCATGTCAGGCTTCCCTGTCATTCACTATATCCTGGAGTTTGCTCAAGCTCATATCCATT
This sequence comes from Muntiacus reevesi, assembly GCF_963930625.1. NCBI lineage: Eukaryota > Metazoa > Chordata > Mammalia > Artiodactyla > Cervidae > Muntiacus > Muntiacus reevesi. Next base: position 214,690,308 of record NC_089250.1, on the reverse strand, counting down.
GAGTCCAACAGTGATGCTGTCTAACCATCTCATTCCTCTGCCACCCTCTTCTCTTTTGGCTTCAATCTTTCCCAGCATGAAGGTTTTTCCCAGTGAGTTGGCTCTTCATGTCAAGTGGCCAAAGTATTGGAGTTTCAGCATCAGTCCTTCCAATGAATATTGATTTCTTTTAGAATTGAGTGGTTTGATCTCCTTGCGGTTCAAGGGACTCTCAAGAGTCTTCTCCAGCACCACAATCTGAAAGAATCAGTTCTTCATCACTCAGCCTTCTTTATGGTCCAACTCTCACAGCTGTACGTGACTACTGGAAAAACCATAGCTTTGGCTATATGAACCTTTGAGGTCTTTGTTTTTTAATGTGCTGTTTGGATTTGTTATAGCTTTCACTCCAAGGAGCAAACATCTTTTAATTTCATGGCTGCAGTCACTATCCACAGTGATTTTGGAGCCCAGGAAAATAAAATCTGTCAGTTTCCAATTTTCCCCCTTCTATTTGCCATACAGTGATGGGACTGGATGCCATGTTCTAGCTTTTTGGATGTTGAGTTTTAAGCCAGCTTTTTCACTCTCCTCTTTCACCTTCATCAAGAGGCTCTTTAGTTCCTCTTCACTTTCTGCCATTAGAGTGGTATCATCTGCATATCTGAGGTTATTGATATTTCTCCTGGCAATCTTGATTCCAGCTTGTGAGCCATCTAGGCTGGTATTTTGTGTGATGTCCTCTGCATAGAAGTTAAATAAGCAGGGTGACAATATACAGCCTTGAAGTACTCCTTTCCCAATTTTGAACCAGTCCATTGTTCCACATCCAGTTCTAACTGTTGCTTCTTGAGCTGAATACAGGTTTCTCATGAGACAAGAAAGGTGGTCTGGTATTCCCATTTCTTTAAGAATTTTCCTTAGATTGCTGTGATCCACACAAAGGCTTTCAAATAGTCAATGAAGCAGAAGTAGATGTTTTTCTGGAATTCCCTTGCTTTCTCTATGATACAACGAATGTTGATAATTTGATCCCTGGTTCCTCTCCCTTTTCTAAATCCATCTTGTACTTCTGGAAACTCTTGGTTCACATATCGCTGAAGCCGAGCTTGAAGTATTTTGAGCATAACCTGACTAACATGCTAAATAAGCACAAGTGTCCAGTAGTTTGAACATTCTTTGGCATTGCCCTTATTTGGGATTGGAATGAAAATTGATCTTTTTTAGTCCTGTGGCCATTGCTAGTTTTCCAAATTTGCTGACATATTAAGTGCAGCACTTCAACAGCATCATCTTTTAGGATTTTAAATAGCTCAGTTGGAATTCCATCACCTCCACTAGCTTTGTTTACAGTAATATTTCCTAAGGCCCACTTGACTTCATACTCTAGGATGTCTGGTTCTAGGTGAGTGACCACACCATCATGGTTATCCAGGTCATGAAGATCTTTTTTGTATAGTTCTGCTGTGTATTCTTTCCACCTCTTCTTAATTCCAGTTAATTATTTCTGACCTCCTTTGGACTGCCTATGTTAAGAAAGATTAAATGGTAATGTTTGACCTCACTCCACTATCTAGAATTAACCAGACAAATGTGGAACAATTAGGCAGGAAGAACTATAGCGTCTCCCATGTTCCAAAGCCTCAACACCAAGGTACTCATCAATAGTTGCCACCATTCCTGGTAGAACATTTACTGGAACTGAAATTCGAATGGAGACAACTTGGCTCTAAGGTTTTTGATCCTTGTCAATTATAGGTTGTTTTTTTATCTTCTTTCTTACTGGAAGGGGTACAGAACTGCTGGACCCAAGTTGCTCCACTTGTTGCACAGCCTCTGGTGCATCTTTAGTTTACTTACAGGCCCACAAGAATCTCCCTGTGCCTGGGGCTGTAATAGAGACCAGCAACTTCCAGCTTCCTAACCAAAGCACAGTCTTTCACAATATTCTTCTCTATCCTCAAAACTGATAGTCCAGGTAATTGTCTACCAAGAACCCAGGCCGTGGGTCTGATGCATTTGTAGGACACCTCTTGTAAGACACTGAGATCGTCAGTGACACAGTAAAGCAAAACTGGATTTCTGTTCATCAGCTCTCATTAAAGGAGGTGATACCCACTTCTTATATATAAATGACCCAATCAAAAAATGGGCCAAAGAACTAAACAGACATTTCTCCAAAGAAGACATACAGATGGCTAACAAACACATGAAAAGATGCTCAACATCACTCATTATCAGAGAAATGCAAATCAAAACCACAATGAGGTACCATTACACGCCACTTATTGATTTGGTTTTAAATAAGAAGTGATTGTGTACCAGGTGCACAAATAACAGAAGTTTAACCTGGAGAAGAGCATACTGATTCAGAAAGGTGTGAAAACTAATTTTGATACAGAGGACCCTGTGGTCCATAGTTAGCCTGTTGAGGGAAGGTAAGGCAGACCTAAGGAAGGGCTCATGGGCAAATAGGGCTGCATAGAGTGAAATGGGCTGCCTTAGAGGCAGCAAGACTCCCACACTGGCTGTGAACACTGACTGGACAGTTACCCACATGAAGGACAAACAAGAGGTCAAGGCTTTCCCTTGGTAGCCTTCCTGATGAATCAGAATTTTCAAGGACTCAGAATTTTATTACATATTTAAAGATTTTGGAAAACACTTAAAATGTTTATAGTAGTTGGACATTAAATCATCTAGGATCAGTTAACGATCTTTTTTCTTGCAAAAGATAGAAAACGGTACCCAACTTACTAAGCAAAAGGGGGATATTTTGGCTTACAAAATGACAAAGTCCATCAGGCAGGAATGGATCCAAGGATTCAGTTGAAGCCATCATGACCCTGCTTCTTCCTGTCTGTTCCTGGGCTCGAATTCCTTGGTGTTAGCCTGTTCTGAAGCGACTTCTCCCCACAGGGTATAAAAATGACTGCAGCTCATCCTTTCAGTTTCAAGCCTGGAGAAGAGAGTCTTTGTGTCAGCACTTCCAAAAAATAGGTTGTTGGGGAAATTAAAAATCCTTCTAACAAAAAGACCTCCCCTCTGCCCCAAATGCCAACATAGAGGAGGGAGCAAACCTGATTTATTCCCAGATATGCATATGCTTATATCCTTTCAGATGGTCCGTGCCAGACTAGAAAATCTGGGCAGAATTTCATGCAATTTATACAGCCAGTTAGAAGAAGTAAAAATGGAAACTTACTTATCTCTTTGAGAGACAAATGGACGTAGCTTGTGATAACCTCCCGTGTACCTCATGAGAGTCTCGAGGCCGTTTGGACGTATGTGCTTACAGTTCCCAGAATCAGAAGGCCTGTGGTTTTATACTGTTTATCTAAGACTGGGTTTATCTAACTCTTGCCTACAAGGTCTAGTCTACCTATTTTGATTTTAAGGAGATGCTCTAGTGGTGAGGAGGAGCTGCTACTGCTCCTTTCTTAAACAGAGTTTCATTGTATTTCCTTGCACAGGTCCATTGTACCACTTTGCCTTGGGTAGGGTGGTATGCCCATTGCTGAACCAACTTCTGTGGCCAGAAATAGGACACACTGATTGGCCTGGGCCTGGATTATAGAGGGGAGATTCTCAAAAGTGAGTGGGATACAAGAGGAGGAGAAGGCACGGATGCTGTGAGGACCCTTCTGGATCCTTAGGGGCCTGGGGATGGTGCAACATTACCCTCGGGTCAAACTCAGCAGGTAACTAGTTTGTCTGTTAGGATTTGATGTCTCACTGTTTTGCCAATTCTCAACCCCTTTTTATAACCCCAAGGTTTGAATGGAGATAAGAATGAATAACTGCAGATTTTTTTGAGAATAATTGCTATGGATTTCAGAAAATCAGTAGTGAAAGAAAACAAAACCCATGCTGAGAGCCAACTTTTATGGCGTCACTTGCAAAGTAAATGTTTTAAGATGAAATCTGTGTTGCAAGGTTTGGAGTCTATGGTCTACCCCAGTTGACATGCAAAGGAAAACTATCCAAACTCCAAGTGGTTTGGCCAACCATCATCCAGAATGCCTGGGGTGCCGTCCATTATCCCTGCCAAAACTGTGGTCCGACATCTTATGAGCAGGTGACTAGGGGAGGCGGCAAGACCTTTGGCTTTGGCAGGGATTGTTGTAAAACTTTCCCAGATAAAGTCAATAGTACCATTTTCCAAATATTCTCTCTTTAGAACCTGTATATGATGACCAGTTATTAATTGGTCACTGGAACAAAAAGATTAAGCAGAGAGAAGCAGGATAAGGTGGAGATAGATGAAATTTGTTGACCGTGGAGTGCCAAAACAGGGATTTGTAAACTCCAGCTATAGCCCTATTGTGCGGATCAGAAAACTGGGGCTTGGAGATTAACTTGACCCCAGGCACATGACTGTGTGGTTGTGGCCAAACTATAATTTCAACCCCACTATCTAATTCCAAAGTCACAAATACTTTGCTTATGGTGAAATAAAAACACTGAAATTCCTCTAGTACAGATGAGTAAAATTCCAAAATACTATTGGAGGTCTTTGTTCCCTTGTCCAAAGAGACACTTACGAGTTGACTGCCAAGGACATCATTTGGTGACAGGCAGAATGGAGGTGCTTTTGTTCAGAGACCTTTGTTCTTTATGTCTGTGCAGGATCATAGGTCAAACTCAAGTGGTTGGAAGAGCCTTTATTGAACTCTGTGGGAGAAGGTGAGGGTGGGATGTTTCGAAAGAACAGCATGTATATTATCTATGGTGAAACAGATCACCAGCCCAGGTGGGATGCATGAGTCAAGTGCTCAGGCCTGGTGCAGTGGGAAGACCCAGAGGAATCGGGTGGAGAGGGAGGTGGGAGGGGGAATCGGGATGGGGAATACGTGTAACTAATGGCTGATTCATATCAATGTATGACAAAACCCACTGGAAAAAAAAAAAAAAAAAGAAGCATGCAGTAAATGATGACTTTTATTAGTATAAAAAAAAGTAATTCACAGAGATAGTTAATGCAAATCTGAGACATCACACGAGTAGAATTGGTGGTATAGGAAATCCACCACTCTTTGGACTGCAAAGTTCAGTTCTGATCAGCAGTCTAGGAGAGCAGACTCCTGTTGTGAAATTCTGGTAAGGCTCAGTGAGCTGCACCATCTGATATTTGTTTTTGTTTTTTTTCCATAGCAAAACTGTACTCTGCTACTGAAGAAGGGATGGAAGCAGGTTAGACTAGTGGAGGGTACTAGTCAGCTTCTCTAGTACTTTCAGCCTCTCTTCTTGGGACCACGCTGGGTCTGAATACCTCCCAAAAAAGCCCCAGTCCTCCCCACCTTAGGGTCTTGGTATCTGTTGTACCTCCTGCGCAGAAACCAGTCCATGAAGTGACATAGCATGTGCTATTTCCCAAACTATATGTAAACCAATTTTACCTACATGGAAGCCAACTTGGAATATATGGAAGTCAATTTGGTGAGGAGAATCTCAAGGCCAGAACACACTCAATCACCAGTTCCCTCACTCTTACATGCTGGGTCTTTCATGTGTTTCTCCCCACGAAGTAGTTATCAAACTCCAGAGGCTCTTAGGTTTCAAAACTCATTGCTTTCAGCTGAAACGAGGAGATGCAAACCAGAGTTTCCATGCCTTCTTGGGGGCTGAGCAAAAGGTAATAATCTAGCCTCTGTTCTCACAGGCACAGGTAATGGAAGTGGGAAGAGTTAGGAGTCAGAATTCACTGTGCTCCCTCCTGAGATTGCAGCATTGACAAAAATAGAGTTGGTGGCTGTCTGCTGTCCTGTGGCCACCATTCTAGCTCTGTGTGCTGACCAACCATACAGGGCCTCTTTGTTCACTTTGCCTGGTCTAGCTGTTCTCAGCTTGTCTGACCCCAGGCCTCATTAGGGAGCTAGTGGAGATTGCCACGATTAACCGTCAGGTGGAGTCTGTTGGCACTCGCCTGGGGAGACTGAAAGAAGCTCTTTTCCTGCTACCAACCACTCTGTCAACATTAGTTTTTTAAAGATAGCAACCTGCCTTGACAGATAATCTGCTTTGGCTTATGATTAGCATCTCTATTGTCAGCCTTGACCCTCCTGGCATGTGCTCCATAAATCATGAGCTTTTTTATTTTTTCTGTGAATCCCTTGTCCTCTTCACATTACTAAACCAAGGTCTTTAAGGTGGTTGCTGCCAGTACTATTTATACTCAAGCTTTGTTTTCTCTCTGCTTTCCCAGGCCTCCTCTTTCTTAGGCAAGACTCCTTGGAATTGTTTCAATAGGTCGTCCTCTCAGTGACAAAGATCCATGTTAATACTTTTGCTTTAGCCAATGTGACAGACTCTGGTGGCCTCATCTGGCCATTAAAGGCCCAAGAATGACTTGAAGATGCTGGGCCACTTCCTTCCCACCCGAGGACATGAGGAGCAAAGGTGTGGTGGTGGTGTTGGCAGACCAGGCTGGGCGTCAGGGGAGCTGTGTGGCTCTGTAGAGCTTATAAATGGTTCTGATTCCTTGTTAGACCAGGAGCTTCCAGCCAGTGGCCCATCTCTAGCCTCTTCTGACTCCTCTCTGACTCCTCTTTTCTCTGCAGCAGATGCTCACTAAATGCTGATTGAGTAAGTTAATGAAAGAGTAAATGAATGAACAAATGTCATTAACTCTTAAGGAAGTCAGTGCAACAAAGCAACAAACTCAAACCTCTTAACTGGTGGCAGATCCTTTTTGTTCTGTCTTCTGCTAGCTTGCTCAGTTTTGTCTCCCTTGCTGTACCCTTAGCACTTTGTACTCCATTAATATAGAATTATTTGCAGTTCTCTAGCTTCATGGCAGTGTTTCACAACTCCAGGCTTTAGCAGCAGTTGTTACATGTGTCTGGATACTTTTCTCTCCTTGGCTCAACTCAGATATTTTTCCACACCAAATCTGGATACCTACTTGGTAAGAACCATCTCCAAAATCACCCTATGGTCAACTTTCAGCACTCTCAGCCTCTTCTGAAATTGGTGCACTGGGCTCCTGTATTGAAATGCTCTTTAACTGTATTTCTTGGGGTATATTTGGTGAAATAACATCCAAAGAGGTCTTCCCCAAATGGCATTCTGTGTCAATAAGTCAGGAAAATGTTACAGATTACACCTCTTTCTTATATGGCTTTTCTAGTAGTCATGTATGGATGTGAAAGTTAGACCAAAAAGAAAGCTGAGTGTCGGAGAATTAATGCTTTTGAACTGTGGTGTTGGAGAAGACTCTTGAGAGTCCCTTGGAAAACAAGGAGGTCAAATCAGTCCATCCTAAAGGAAACCAGTCCTGAATATTCATTGGAAGGACTGATGCTGAAGCTGAAGCTCCAATACTATGGCCACCTGATGTGAAGAACTGACTCATTAGAAAAGACCCTGATGCTGGGAAAGATTGAAGGCAGGAGGAGAAGGGGACGACAGGGGATGAGATGGTTGGATGCCATCACCAACTTGATGGACATAAGTTTGAGCAAGCTCCAGGTGTTGGTGATGGACAGGGAAGCCTGGTGTGCTGCAGTCCATGGGGTCGCAAAGAGTCAGGCACAACTGAGTGACTGAACTGAACTCCTCTTTCATAGAGATTCACAGCAACCCTCAGCTTTATGGAGGTACAACTGACAATTACAAATTGTACATATTTAAGTTTAAAATGTGATATTTTCATTTATGTGTACATTGTGAAATGATTTCCACACTCAAGCTAATTGACATATCCATCACTTTGCATAGTTATCTCTTTTTATGTGATGAGGATCCAAGATTTCAAGTGTATAATATGGTAATATTAACTATAGTCACCATGCTATATATTAATTTTCCACAACTTACTCATCCTGAATAACTGAAACTTTGTACCTTTGAATAAGATCTCCACATTTTCCCCAACCCAACACCTGGCAACCACCATTCTGCTTCTTGCTTTAATAAGTTCAAATTCTAAGATAGTGGGGTATAAGGACATGCACGCATCTCTTCCTGTGAGAGCACCAAAATCGCAACTAGCTGCTGAACAACCATCGACAGGAGAATGCTGGAACCCACCAAAAAAAGATACCCCACATCCAAAGGCAAAGAAGAAGCCACAGTGAGACAGTAGACAGGGTGAAATCACAATAAAATCAAATCCAATACCCGCCAGGTAGGTGACCCACAGACTGGAGAACAATAAAATCAAGGAAGTTCTCCTGCTGTTGTGAAGGTTCTGAACACTACATCAGGCTTCCCATCCTGAGTAGCTGGCAAAGGGACTGGGAATCCCCAGGGAATCTGACCTTGAAGCCCAGCACGGTTTGATTAGAGGACTTCTACAGTACTGGGGAAAACAGAGTCCAGTCTTGGAGGGCACAAATAAAATCTTGTGCACATCAAGAAACCCAGAGGAAAGGAGAAGTGACCCCACAGGAGACTGAGCCAAAACTGCCTGCTAGTGCTGGAGGGTCTCCTGTGGAGGTGTGGGTCTGCAGGAGCTCACCACAGGGCCAGCAGTAGCAGTCCAGGAAGGTGCCCCTTGGCATAAGCCCTCTTGAAACTCTCCCTTAGAGCCTGTAGACCTCAGGACTGGGTTGCCTCAGGCCAGACAACTACCTGGGAGGGAGCACAACCCCACCCATCAGCAGATAATTGGATTAAAGCTTTATTGAGCAAGACTCTGCCCTTCAGAGTAAGACCTAGTTTTTCCCACTGCCAGTCCCTTCTGTCAGGAAGCTTACACAAGCCTCTTAACCTCCTCCATCAGAGGGCAGACAGAAGAAGCAAGAACCACAGCTAAACAACAGCTAAAAGAAAAACCACATTAGAGAAAGTTCATCAGGATGAAAAAGCAGAAAGTTTTGTCCCAGATGAAAGGACAAGGTAAAACCCCAGGAATCAACTAAATGAACTGGAGTTAGGCAACCTTCCGGAAAAAAATTCAGAGTAATGATAGTGAAGATGATCCAGCAGCAGTGATTTCCACCATTCTGCCCTCTAGGTCATTTATCCATTCTCCTACCCCAGCTATTCTGCTGTTGATTCCTTCTAGTGTATTATTCATCTGTTTGTTCATTCTTTAGTTCTTGTAAGTCTTTGGTAAACATTTCTTATATCTTCTCCATGGAAAACCATGAGGCAGAAGAATGGATAAATGACCTGGAAGGCAGAATAATGGAAATCACTGCTGCAGAACAGAATAGAGGAGAAAAGAATGAAAAGAAACGAGGACAGGCTAAGAGACCTCTGGAACAACGGTAAATGCACCAACATTTGAATTATAGGTGTCTCAGAAGGAGGAGAGAGAGAGAAAGGACCTGAGAAAACATTTGAAGAGATAATTGCTGTAAACTTCCCTAACATGAGAAAGGAAATAGTCACCCAAGACCAGGAAGCACATAGTCCCAGGCAGGATAAACCCAAGGAGGAACACACTGAGACACATAGTAATAAAACTGACAAAAATTAAAGACAAAGATAAAATATTAAAAGCAACAAGGGAAAAACAACAAACAACATACAAGGGAACTCCCATCAGACTATCAGCTAATTGCTGAACAGAGCTCTGCAAGCCAGAAAGGAATGGCATGATATGTTTAAAATAACCAAAGGGCAGAAACCACAACCAAGCAAGACTCTCATTCAGATTTGATGGAGAACTCAAAAGCTTTCCAGCCAAGCAGAAGTTAAGAGAATTCAGCACCACCAAACTAGCTTTACAACAGATACTAAAGGAACTTCTCTAGGCAGGAAACTTAAGAGAAGGAGAAGATCTACAGAAAATAAACCCAAACCAATTAAGAAAACAGTAATGGGATCATATACATTGATAATTGCCTTAAATATAACTGGATTAAATGCACCAACCAAAAGACATAGTCTGACTGGGCAGATGGAAATACATGCATGCATGCACATCCACTTACCACACCACTCTGCTTGACTGCACCCCTCAAACGCAAGTGATTATTTTATTTTGTAGGTTAATCATGTTCCCATTATGGCTTGCAGTTGTAATTATCTTTTTTTTGATTGTAAAAACTGATAAACATCATTTACTTTTGTGATTGTGTAAGTATTACTCAGTTAAAACCATAGTTCATGATTGGTTAATAGAAAAATAACAGAAATGCATATCACCAAAACTGCTATTAAAAGAAAAATCTGTAATCACTTTTTAAAATCCAGATGCATATCAGAATTATCTTGGAATTTTTTGAAAAATACAAATGCCCAGGTATTGCTTTTTTTCCTCCAGAGCTCCATGTATATTTCTAATGAGCAGCCATGTTTTAAAACAACTGGACTATGATGATCTTTTACTTTTACCTAATTTGTTTCACTTTTTCTGTTTCATATTAAGTATTCCAGTTTCATTTAGTTTATGTTTTCCAATTTCTCCATCTCTTCTTTTTTTAAAATGTTTTTGTCAAGCGTTTATCAAGCATAGTAGAAAGGCTTTTCTATACATATATATATATATATATATACATATTTCTACTTTGCTTTCTACTATGTATGTATATATGTATATTAAATATAAATAATACATCTAATATATATCTTAGAAAACTTATGAATTTTTGCCTAACTAAAAAACTCATGACACCAGGTGAGAAAGTAGTCAGGCGAGAAAATAGTAGGCTTCTTGTGCAGCGTCCTGCACAGCCAGGGAGACCAGACACTGTGCTCTGACTTGCCCCTGTGGGAGACTCTGTGGGTTGATGCTTCTCTTGGCACTGAACTCCAGTGCCCTGAAGTCTGGGTGAAGTGAAAAGGTTCTTCTTGCCCTCTTCAAAGGATCTGTTCTTGGATTTTTTTTTTGCTCCAAAGGGGTACAGGGAGGACCTCTCCACTGAACTTTAAGAGTGTTTCTCCCAAAGGTAATCTTATCCATAGGTTGTCAAAAATCAGTGTTTCTGTGGAGAGGATGAGTGTGGAAAACTTCTATTCCACCATCTCATTGATGTCCCTCTCTACCACTGCCATTTGAAAAGCTCCAAGGAGTCCAAGAGTAAAGATGCTTACTCAGTTTTAACTTGATTTTTCTATACTTTTAAATATAGAGCCCCTTTTCATTAGTAGGTATTAATATCCAATCTATTCACTTTCTATTGAAAAGTCCCCGTGGCAGCATGATTTCATTTACATCTCGTCTTCTCATCGGGGCAGAAGTTCAGGGAGGGCTGACAGTTCTTGTTATGCCATCCATGCCTGGTACCTCACAGGCACACAGAAACAATCTGCTGAATCCAATTGGTTTGCGCCAACGAGATGAGCAGCACGCCTCTCAGAAGCTGTGTGCTCTTCCCCTCACTCTCCGGCAGTGTCTGGTTGTTGGCAACCTTACTCTGCAAGTCTGGTCTCTACTGAGTGGCACCCATAATTCTCACTTGGGGCTCCCCCTAATGTTTCCCTGAGGTCACTTGTGGGCAGTGACACCAAGGTGAGCAGCGGTGAGAGGGAGGGAATGTGTGCCTTGTGGGAAATGCGTGCTTGGCTGCAGAGAGGGGATAAAAGTCTCTAACAGAGACTGTCAGCAAGGAGGCAGCACACAATCAGGAAGAGATCCTGGGGCTGTGTGCTTAGACACTCAGTAGTGTCAGACTCTCTGACCCATGCACTGTGTCCTGCCAGGCCCTCATTCATGTGGATTCCCCAGGCAGGAATACTGGAGTCGGTTGCCAAGCTCTCCTCCAGGGGTCTTCCCAACCAGGGATCGAACCTAAAAGTGAAAGTTATGTCCAACTCCTTGTGACCCCATGGACTATACAGTCCATGGAATTCTCCAGGCCAGAATACTGGAGTGGCTAGCTGTTCCCTTCTCCAGGGGATCCTTTCAACACAGGGATCAAACCCAGGTCTCTTTCATTGCAGGCAGATTCTTTTCCAGCTGAGCTACCAGGGAAGCCCACTGCAGCCCACCAGGCTCCTCTGTCCATGGGGATTCTCCAGGCAAGAATACTGGAGTGAGTTGCCATGCCCTCCTCCAGGTCTCCCACACTATAAGTGGATTCTTTACTGTCTGAGCCGCCTGGTGGCTGGGAAGATCCCCTGGAGAAGGGAACTCCACTCCAGTATTCTGACCTGGAGAATTCCATGGACTGCATATTGGAATTATATATAATTCCAATTATATAATTATATAAAAATATATTTCAAATGTATTCAAATTTCAGGTGTATTCAAATTTGGCAGGGGGATGAATTAAAGTAGGAACAGGTGGAAGAAGGAAATGACAAAATGCACTCATTTATTTAGGAAGCATTGGCCCATCTGCTATATTGTAGCTGTGCTAGAGCATGGTATGTGATATGATGGTCTAGTAGAGACCCAAAAAAGAAGGGTTGGTGGAGTCTGTCTAGGACTGGTGATGCTTATGGCAGCCTTCACGGATGTGGTGGTGCACTTTAGGTAGACCCAGGGAGGAAAGACTTTCTTGGGGAAAGTTACCATGTGTGTACATTGTGATGCCATGAAACAGTTGGGCATACAGAGGGAAGGAAATAAAGGGTGTTGGAGTGCCTTGGGGAGTGAGTGGAGAGTGGCATGAAGAGAAGGTAGGGACAAGGTCACAGAGGGTCTCAGTTCATGACCGAAAACTTCCCTGGTAGTCCAGTGGCTAAGACTCCATGCTCCCAACACAAGGGTCTTGGGTCCTTGGTGTGGGAACTAGATATGTCACATATGTCATATGTCAGATATGTCACAGCTAAGAGTTTGCATGCTGCAAGTGAAGATATCGCATGCTGCAATGGAAACTGAAGATCCCACATGCTGCCACTGAGACCTGGCTCAGCCAAATAAATAATTAAATAAATACAAATATCAAAAGTTGAAATTGCTTTACATTTGTGGAAGGTGAACTTGGCAGAAGCAGAAGATTGAGTAAGCAGGAAATAAGCTAGAAGCAAGAAAATCACTGAGGAGGCAGTGGCATTTAGAGACATAGGAGATGAAGCATGGTAGAGGGGTGAAGAGATGGGTCTGTGAACACACAGAAAGAAGTAGGGATGTTTTTATTTGTTTTAAATTTGCCAGTATTGATAGGATATGGTGATTGATGTGATATGGGAAATGGCAAGAGTGTCTCAGGTGGCATCTGTTTCCTGCTGTGGGCCATTGGGTCAGTCTACATGAAAACACGAGAGTTACATATTAACGTTATGATATTATGTTAGGACTATTGACCCAATTGGCTGGTGTTCAAACAGGTCAGATCGTTGGCCAAATTCCTATATTTTGTTTTACATTCCTCCCTTCCTTCATGCTTGTTTGTTTAAGTCATCTCTTTTGGTGAAGAAAGGCCGTATCAAATTGTGTTTGCATGCCACAGGTTTATTCAAATTCCACAAATCCTGTTTTTGTAATAGGGAAGAAAATGTCTTCCTGTTTTCATTCATAAATGAGTAGTGTATGTGTGTGTGTGTGTGTGTTCAGTTGCTCAGTCGTGTCTGACTCTGCGAACCCATGGACTGTAGACCGCCAGGTTCCTCTGTCCATGGGATTCTCCAGACAAGAATACTGGAGTGGGTAGACGTTCCCTCCTCTAGGGGATATTCCTGACCCAGGGATCAAACCCACGCCTTTTGCATCTTCTGCATAGGTAGGGGGATTCTTTACCACTAGCACCATCTCGGAAGTACCAATAATATAAATGGCTAGAGTCAAAGTCAAAGACGAATTTGGTTTCCATTTTCATGCACCACAGATTTAGTTAAGGTTTACTGTCCCTTCTGTGACCTATGGACTTGAATCTCCTTTGGGATCACATCTGAGGCAGTCCTGAGCTTCCACATTGTTCAGCTCACAGCTCAGCACACCCTCAGTGCCCAGCGGCACTTACTGACAGGATACTCCTGCTCTGGCATATCCTTCAATCTTATTCCTTCTTCACAAGTGCCAGTGTGAATGAGTCCATATTTAACCCACTCTTCAGCTTCCGTGGCTTCTCCTGGGAGGAAGCGTTCTCCATCCTCAGATGCCAGTGTAGTCTGTCTGCATTTCTCGGGAAGCCACTGTTGCAGTGAGTAGTGCCTGGGCCTTGCAGCCAAGCACTGGGGTTCGAGTTTCAGTTCCAACATACACTGTATAGGAGGCTTCAAGAGCCGCAGGTTCCTTATATGAAAGTGAATGTGATCGTGGTTCCTGTCTCAGAGAGGTTGTCCTGTATGTTAAATGGGTTAATGCATGTAAAGCACTTGGCAGAGTGCCTGGCTTGTAGGAAGAGCTTACTTCAATGTTAGCTATCATTATGATAATTTGTATTTTTATTAATGTTGTTATTATCACCTCAGATTTATTTGTGGTTATCTCTCCCTTACAAGACTGTGAGGACAGGATTATGACTGCTTCAGGTCTTCCCTCTGAAGAGTGCTAATCATAACACTTGCCACATACACGGTAGCCAGTAAATACATAACGACTGTTGAATGAATAATCCTGTAAGATCTGCACTAGAAACCCCTGAGAAAAACCATGTTGGCTCGCTCTCTGTGATTTCTCCTATTTCTATGTCCTTAATTCAGAGTCACCTCTGAGGCATGAGTGTGCTACAGACAGGTGTCTTGAGTGTCCTGTGTGTTATCTCTTGGTGCCTGCCCACATCATAATGTCCTTGAGGAGTTGTGGTACTCCACAACACCTGGAGCATCTTTGAACACTTTTATTCTCTTAGGAAGAGAATTACAATCCTTTCGATTATTCTTTTCTTTTGATTCTGGGTTGTATTTCCCTGCTTCTTTGCACGTCTCATAATTTTTTGTTGTATAAACTTAACATTGTCGTTGATAAATTATAGATTTTAGGTTCTGTTCTCTTCTTCTGAATACTGTAGTTTTGTTTGTTTTTATAATGGACAGTTAAGTTCCTAGGAAATAATCATGATCTTGTAGGGGCTTGGTTTTAAGCATTATTAGAGCGTGTTTATTTCAGAGCTTTTCTTTATTCCTAGGACATAGTTCTAGTATATAGTCCTTATTCTTAAAGATGTGGCTCTTCTGAGGTTTCAGTGGATAGCTAAAGGTATTGAACAAGATCCTTTAACTTTGTGGAATTTGAAAGTCAAACTTGTCTTCAGCAGCCACCAGTAGCTGCTGAACTCTGCTCAACTGTGAGCTTTCCAGCTGTTGCTATGTATGTGGGTCCTGGGCGCATTGCCACAAACATGAAGTTTAGGAGTCATCTAAGATTTCGAAGGCAATTGTACACAGATGCGAGGCATCCACCCTCATTCTGGAAATTCCCCTCTCAGTTTTCAGCTGTGTCTGGTAGCTCCAAGCTCTTTGGCCCAGAAAAGATGGTTACTTTCTACTTGAGCACTATACTTCGAAAACTTGGTAGGACCCTTGAGAAGAAGAGGCAATTTAATATCACCTACTTTGCATTCTTCTTTCTGAGACCATACCTCTTCCACCTCATTTCTGCTTTTTGTTGCTCTCTTGTGCCTTTGAACAGTTGTGTTTTATATTTTGTCTAAAGTTTATACCTGATATTGTCCCGAGGGTTAGTTATATAACTATGTTGCCAGTACAGGAGCTGGAACTAACCTGTCCAAATATATTTTTATTTTTAAGAAGCCTTTAGAGAGCAAGAGGAGCTTCTGTGATTGAATCAAGAATTTCTATAAATATTTTCATTCCTTCTTAAACTCACTCAACTGGTAATTTTAGAACCCTAGATTGTTCAGGGATCTACAAAACATGTCACAAACTCTCCTACAAGTAAGATCTGGCTGGAATTGGTCAGAATTGGGAAGTGGTTGAACGACCTTTGATGTTCATCAGAATCTGAATTCTGAATTAGGTATGGACCCTATCTGATTTCTGTGAAAATCCCTCCATTACATAATAATAACGTATACCAAGAGCTTGGAAGAGTAGTTGCCATTAAAAATGTCTCGTTTTGTTCCACCCAGAGTCAGTTTTTACTTGTCTGATAAATACCTAGACTTTTGTAAGGGGAGGTATTTCTCTCCTCACCCTCTTAAGCCATATGCTCAAAGTGGGATTCCACCCAAGTTCAGAGATAGAACATGTGACACTGATTAAGCCAGCCAGAGTGCTACTAAATCTCAGTAGTCATAGGTGATTGGTTTAGGGGTTTCCATGCAAGTCAAGCCTAGAAGTTAGTGTTATATCTCTTGGCCGCTGAAATTGTTTCTTTTTATCAAGATGAAGACATTGGTCTAAAAGATCGTGAATCATGGTATGTGGGCCAAAGCTTTTGGAAAATAAACTCTTTACTTTTCAGACTTGAAACCATAAAGATGTAGATGTAGGATTATTGGCATTATACAGACCTCACAAGTAACTGATATTTAAATAGTACAGAAGAGAGCAGAGTCAAATCTTTTGAGAACCTGGGTATAGCTATACCTGACACTGTATGCCTGTACTTTTCAGTTGTGTGAATTAGAGAAATTCTCTTTTATAAGTCAGTTTGAGTTGGGGTCTCTTTCATTTGGAATAGAAATAACCCCTGGCACATCTGTCAAAGGCCTAAGTGCCAATAATGGCACCCCGAGATGAAAAGGTAGGCCTGGTCACTCTGACTTGCTGCTGGTTGAACACATTTAAGCTTGTCAACCACCAGATTCACAGCTGGCAGCATTTCTTTGGCACCTGCAGTAATTCCCCTGTAACTTTACAGAATAAGTGGAGGAAGGCACATTGATCATGTGTTTGTGTGCTACACGTTCTTAACTCATCCTGCAATGAGACCACATCTCTCTTCCTAAGTGGACAGAAATTTTTCAGGGATGTTAGCATTCTGTGTCTTCCCTGTCTGTGCTGGGATTTGGTGATTATGCAACCTCAGTTTCTGTCTACTGGATGAGCGGTAACTTTTGAGCACTTTGTGGGAACCATTGCACAGTCTAGTTTCTGACTATCCTTTAAATAACTGCACTTTAAAGTTGCTTACCTGATCAGAAAATCTTACATGTTGGTTTAGAAAATGTGCCTGCTCCTCTTTTTAAGTTTCAGCCAAAATTAATCAACAGTGTCCCCCAGATATTTTAAGAATAGAGTCCTGACATCTTACCTATTTGATGTGTCAAACATATCTTTTTCTCTTCTAATTGCTCAAGACCTTTTGTGTAAATTTAAAACAGAAAAGGGAATCACAAAACAGACTTTGTCTTTCCTTTTATTTTCTGTGCGAGCTACAGTGGGCCTTCCTCCAGGGTACCTACAAAATCAGAAAGTCTAGGATACAAGGATGATTTTTGACAAGGAACAAACAATCACTTTGAACTAAATAAATAGCACCCCTCTTTTTTCCATTTGTAATGCCTGGTTTCTCCACAGCAACAGGAGCCCAACTTGGCTGTTATCCCCAACTGTAATTTATATTGGACCAGATCGGTTTGTCAGTCACTGGTCATCCTGTGTCCCTCAGAGTTACCTCAGCAGTGCTATGAACCAGGTGTCTTCTGGATGTGTGTCTGTTCTGACTTCTTCAGTTAATTTCACAAATTTGTGGGCGGTTTTGTTGTATTATTCCCACATGCATTTGCAGAATTCTTTACTTCTGTCTACCAAGAAGTATCAGTTCAGCCATGTTTGAAGAAGGGAAATAAATGAATTATTTATTTAATCTCCTGTTGTGAAGAGAAGTTACTCTCTTACTATTCACTAAGACCAGGTCTAGGCACACAGATGAAGTTGAGGTAATCAGTTTGTGGGAAGTTAAGTTTTATTCTTTTTTGCTAAAGTGGAAGAACTCTGAGAACGTGGGCTGTGGCAGGCATTTCTGGTGTACATGAAAGGAAAAGATAGCACATGAAAGACTACACCCCCGGTCCTTTGCTTTTAGTCAGGGCCATATGACTGATCCTGGCCAATAGGATGGGAGAGGAAGTGACTTGTATTGCCGAGGCAATTTAAAGCCCTGATGATTCACCAGTTTCTCTACTCCTGTCAAGGGACCTGGAGGAGGCTCCATGTGAGGTGCAGAGATGCATTTTTGAAAGAGGGCTGCCCAGTCCTGCAGTGCACTTTAAGCAAGAAATAAGCATTCACTGTTGTAAGCCATTAAGATTTAGGGGTTGCATGTTACCAAAGCATAGCCTATCTTGTCCATAATGTAGAAATTATGGATGTAAAAAAGATGGAGACATAATTTACAAACAGTGAAATATTCAGATTTTGAGTGTGCTGTTTGAACTCCTTTGACAAATACCTATATTCATGTAGCCCACATCCATTTGTAAGACATTGAACATTACTATCACCCCAGACAGTTCTCTTCTGGTCCTTTGCAGCCAATCCTCTCCCTCCAGAAAAATCACTCAATTGATATCTTTTACTATAGTTTTTCCAAATCTAGACTTTTCAGACATAAATATACTAAGTACATTTTTGTATGTATCTGGCTTCTTTCATTTTGTTATTGTTCAGTCACTAAACCATCTTTAACCTTTTGAGATCCTGTGGACTGAAGAACTCCAGTTTCCCCTGTCCTTCACTATCTTGGGAGTTTGCTCAGATTCGTGTCCATTGAATCAGTGATGCTATCTAACCATTGCATCCTTTGCTGGTCCCTTCTCCTTTTACCTTCAATTTTTCCCAGCTTCAGAGTCTTTTCCAATGAGTTGGCTCTTCCCATCAGGTGGCCAAAATTTTGGAGCTTCAGCTTCAGCATCATTCCTTCCAATGAACATTCAGGGTTGATTTCCTTTAGGATTGATTGGTTCCATCTCCTTTCAGTCCAAGGGACTCTCAAGAGTCCTACATATCTGCGGTAGCTGATATTTCTCCTGGCAAACTTGATTCCCGCTTGCGCTTCATCCAGTCCAGCGTTGCATGATGTACTCTGCATGGAAGTTAAATAAGTGGGATGGCAGTACACAGCCTTGTCATAGTCCGTTCTCAGTTTTGAACAAGTCAGTTTTTCCATGTCCAGTTCAAACTGTTGCTTCTTGACCTGTATTCAGGGTTCCCAGAAGACAGGTTAGGTGGTCTGGTATTCCCATCTCCTTAAGAATTTTCCAGTTTGTTGTGATTCACACAGTCAAAGGCTTTAGTGTAGTCAATGAAGTGGAAGTAGATGTTTTTCTGGAATTCTCTTGTTTTCTCTATGATCTAATGAATGTTGGCAATTTGATCTCTCATTCCTCTGCCTTTTCTAAATCCAGCTTATACATCTGGAATTTCTTGCTTTACATACTGATGAAGCCTAGCTTGAAGGATTTTTAGCATTACCTTGCTACCATGTGAAATGAGTGAAATTGTATGGAAGGTTGAACATTCTTTGGCATTGTCCTTTGGAATTGAAATGAAAGCTGACCTTTTCTAGTTCTGTGGCCATTATTGAGTTTTCCAAATGTGCTGACATATTGAGTGCAGCACTTTAACAGCATCATCTTTTAGAATTTTAAATAGCTCAGCTGGTGTAATATTTTTGAGATTTATCCATGTTTGCAACATGTATTAGTAGTTTTCCTGTTCTTAATGAGTAATGGTTCATTTTATGAATTTTCCACAGTTTATCCTTTTTCTTTATGATGAACTATTTCTACTTCGGGCTTACTGTGAATGAAGTTCTCAAAAATACTTGTTTATAATGCTTTTTGTGGACATAGATGTTCTACCTTTTTAAAAATAATTGCTTATTTTTTATTTTTTAAATTTATTTTTTAATCGAAGGATAATTGCTTTACAAAATTTTGTTGCTTTCTGTCAACCTCAACATGAATCAGGCACAGGTATACATATATCCCCTCTCTCTTGAACTTCCCTCCCATATCCCTCCCCATCCCACCCCACTAAGGTTGATACAGAGCCCCTGTTTGAGTTTCCTGAGACATACAGCAAATTCCCATTAGTTATCTATTTTACACATGGTGATGTAAGTTTCCATGTTACTCTCTCCATACATCTCACCCTCTCCTCCCCTCTCCCCATGTCCATAAGTCTGTCCTCTATGTCTGTTTCTTCACTGCTGCCCTGGAAATAAATTCTTTGGTTCTAGCTTTCTCGATTCTATATATATGCATTAGTATATGATATTTATCATTCTCTTTCTGACTTACTTCACACTGTATAATAGGCTTTAGTTTCATCCACCTCATTAGAAATGACTCAAATGCAATCCTTTTTATGGCTGAGTAATATTCCATTTTGTATATGTACCACAACTTCTTTATCCATTCATCTGTCAATGGACATCTAGGTTGCTTCCGTGTTCTAGCTATTGTAAATAGTGTTGCAATGAACAATGGGGTACATTTGCCTTTTTCAATTTTTATTTCCTCAGGGTATATGCCTAGGAGTGGGATTGCTGGGTCATATGGTGGTTTTATTCCTAGTTTTTTAAGGAATCTCCATACCACCTTCCACAGTGGCTATATCAATTTACATTCCCACCAACAGTGCAAGAGTGTTCCCTCTTCTCCACACCCTCTCCAGTATTTATAGTTTGTAGACTTTTTGATGATGGCCATTCTGACTGGTGTGAGGTAATATCTCATTGTAGTTATGATTTGCATTTCTCTAACAATGAGTGATATTGAGCATCTTTTCTTGTGTTTGTTAGCCATCTGTATGTCTTCTTTGAAGAAATGTCTGTTTAGGTCTTTTTCTTGATTTTTGATTGGGTTGTTTGTTTTTCTGGTACTGAGTTGTATGAGCTGCTTGTATATTTTGGAAATTGATCCTTTGTCAGTTGCTTCATTTGTTATTATTTTCTCCCATTCTGAGGGTTGTCTTTTCACCTTGCCTATAGTTTCCTTTGCTGTGTAAAAGCTTTTATGTTTAATCAGGTCCCACTTGTTTCCTTTTGTTTTTATTTTCATTACTCTAGGAGATGAGTCATAGAGGATCTTGTTTTGATTTATGTCATAGAGTGTTCTGCCTCTAAGAGTTTTATAGCTTCTGGTCTTACATTTAGGTCTTTAATCCATTAGGTCTTTAATCCACTTTGAGTTTATCTTTGTGTATGGTATTAGGAAGTGTTTTAACTTTATTCTTTTACATGTACCTGTCCAGAGTATCCAGCACCACTTATTGAAGAGGCTGTCTTTGCCCCACTGTATATTCTTGCCTCTTTTATAAAAAATAAGGTACCCTTAGGTGGATGGGTTTATTTCTAGACTTTCTATCTTGTTCCATTGGTCTGTATTTCTGTTTTTATGCCAGTACCATACTGTCTTGATGGCTGTAGCTTTGTGGTATAATCTGAAGTCAGGAAGGTGGATTCCTCAAGCTCCATTCTTCTTTCTCAAAACTTCTTTGGCTATTCAGGGTCTTTTGTTTCCATATGAACTGTGAAATTTTTTGTTCTAGTTCTGTGAAAAATGACATTGGTAATTTGATAGGGATCACATTGAAACATTGAATCTGTAGATTGCATTTGGTAGTATAGTCATTTTCACAATATTGATTCTCCTACCCAGGAACATGGAATATCTCTCCATCTGTTTATATTGTCTTTGATTTCTTCTATCAGTTTCTTATAATTTTCTGTATATAGTTCTTTTGTCCCCTTAGGTAAGTTTATTCCTGGATATTTTATTCTTTTTGTTGCAATGTTGAATGGGATTGATTCTTTAATTTCTCTTTCTAATTTTTCATTGTTAGTATATAGGAATGCAGGTGATCTCTGTGTATTGATTTTGCATCCTGTGACTTTGCTAAATTCACTAGTTAGCTCTAGTAATTTTCTGATAGTATCTTTAGGATTTTCTATGTATAGTATCATGTCATCTGGTAACAGTGAGAGCTTTGCTTCTTATTTTCTGCTCTGGATTCCTTTTATTTCTTTTTATTCTCTGATTGAGGTATCTAGGACTTCCAAAACTATGTTGAATAAAAACCTATTTGTTTTTTGATTGGTGGATAATTGCTTTAAAATGTTGTGTTGGCCTCTACCATACATCAACCTGAATTAGCCATAGGTTTACATATATCCCCTCCCTCTTGAACCTGCCTCCCACTTCCTACCACATCTCACTCCTCTAGTTTGTCATGGAGCACCTGATTTGAACTCCCTGCATCATACAGCAATTTTCCACTGACTATCAACTTTACAATTGACCTACAATATTATATTAGTTTTAGGTGTACAGCATAGTGATTCTGTACTTGTATACAATTATGAAATGATCACCACAATAATTGTAGTTACATCTGTCACCATGCAGCATTATTAAAATATTATTGACTATAATTCTTATGTTGTGCATTCATCCTTGTGACATTTATTTTATAATTGGAATTTTGTACCTATTACTCTCCTTTACCCATTTTTTGTCTCTGTCCTATTCTCCTTCCTTCTGACAACTACCAGCTTGTTCTCTGTATCTATGAGTCTGTCTATGTTTTGTTTTGCTTGTCTTATTTTTTAGATTTCATATAAAAGTGAGATCATATGGTATTTGTCTTTCTCTGCTTGACTTATTTCACTTAGCATCATACCCTCTAGGTTCATGATGTTCTTGCAAATGGCAAGACTTCTTTTCTATCATTCAGTAACATTTTATTTCATATGTATGTCATATCTTCCTTATCCAATTATTTATTTATGTACACATATGTTGCTTCCATATCTTCATTATTGTCAATAATGCTGTAACAGGCATAGGGGTGATATATCTTTTCAAAGTAGTTTTTGTTTTCCTTTAGATAAATACCCAGAAGTGGAATTGCTGGACCATATGGTAGATCTTTTTTTAACTTTTTGAGGCGCCTGCATACTGTTTTACATAATGGCTACACCAATTTACACTCTCATCCAACAGTGACGAAAGCTCCCTTTTCTTGTGGACATATATTTTCATTTCTCTTAGATAAACATCTTGGTGTGGAATTTCTGTGTCGTAAGATGTATGTTTAACTTTCTTATGGTATGTATTTAGAGAAATAAATCACATATAAGTGGACCACCCAGTTTAAACTTATGCCTTTCAAGGATCAAATGTATGTTCAAGTTCCCACCATCAATTTCACACATAGTAGTGTATATATAGGGGCGCAGTCAGTAGTGTATATCTAAAGAATCCACCTGCCAATACAAGAGATGCAAGCGATGCAGGTTCAATATTTGGGTCAGAAAGATCCCCTGGAGAAGGAAACGGCAATTCACTCAAATATTCTTTCCTGGAAAATTCAATGAACAGAGAAACATGGTGGGCTATGGTCCATGGGGTTACAAAGAGTCAGACATGACAGCACTTGCATGCATGGGCGTGCACACACACACACACATGCACACACAATATTTATCTCAATCTCCCAATTCCCCTAACCTGTGTCCACACGACCATTATCTATGTCTGGGTCTCACTTCTTCCCCTCCAAATAGGTTAACCTGTACCATTTTCTAGATTCCACACATGTATGTTAATATACTGTATTTGTTTTTTATTTCTGACTTAACCTCACTCTGTATGACAGTCTCTAGGTCCATCCACTTCTCTACAAATAATCCAATTTCATTCCTTTTTGTACTGAGTAATATTGCATTGTATATATGCAGTCGTTCAGTTGTGTCTGACTCTGTGACCCCATGAATCGCAGCACACCAGGCCTTCCTCTCCATCACCAACTCCCAGAGTCCACCCAAATCCATATCCATTGAGTTGGTGATACCATCCAACCATGTCATCCTCCGTCGTCCCCTTCTCCTCTTGCCCTCAATCTTTCCCAGCATCAGGGACTTTTCCAATGAGTCAGCTCTTTGCATCAGGTGGCCAAATTGTTGGAGTTTCAGCCTCAACATCAGCCCTTCCAATGAACATCCAGGGCTGATCTCCTTCAGGATGGACTGGTTGGATCTCCTTGCAGTTCAAGGGACTCTCAAGAGTCTTCTTCAACACCACAGTTCAAAAGCATCAATTTTTCGGCGCTCAGCTTTCTTTATAGTCCAACTCTCACATCCATACATGACCACTGGAAAAACCATAGACTTGACTAGATGGACCTTTGTTGGCAAAGTAATGTCTCTGCTCTTGAATATGCTGTCTAGGTTGGTCATAACTTTCCTTCCAAGGAATAAGCATATTTTAATTTCATGGCTGCAATCACCATCTGCAGTGATTCTAGAGCTCAGAAAAATAAAGTCAGCCACTGTTTCCATCTATTTGCCATGAAGTGATGGGACTGGATGCCACGATCTTCATTTTCTGAATGTTGAGCTTTAAGCTAACTTTTTCACTCTCCTGTTTCACTTTCATCAAGAGGCTATTTAGTTCTTCTTCACTTTCTGCCATAAGGGTGGTGTCATCTGCATATCTGAGGTTATTGATATTTCTTCCGGCAGTCTTGATTCCAGCTTGTGCTTCTTCCAGCCCAGCATTTCTCACGATGGGCTCTGATAAATTAAATAAGTAGGGTGATAATATACAGCCTTGATGTACTCCTTTTCCTATTTGGAGCCAGTCTGTTGTTCCAAGTCCAGTTCTAACTGTTGCTTCCTGACCTGCATACAGGTTTCTCAAGAGGTGGGTCAGGTTGTCTGGTAGTCCCATCTCCTTCAGAATTTTCCAGTTTATTGTGATCCACACAGTCAAAGGCTTTGGTATAGTTAATAAAGCAGAAATAGATGTTTTTCTGGAACTCTCTTGCTTTTATGATGATCCAGCGGATGTTGGCAATTTGATCTCTGGTTCCTCTGCCTTTTCTAAAACTAGCTTGAACATCTGGAAGTTCACGGTTCATGTATTGCTGAAACCTGGCTTGGAGAATTTTAAGCATTACTTTACTAGCATGTGAGATGAGTGCAATTGTGCAGTAGATTGAGCATTCTTTGGGATTGCCTTTCTTTGGGATTGGAATGAAAACTGACATTTTCCAGTCCTGTGGCCACTGCTGAGTTTTCCAAATTTGCTGGTATATTGAGTGCAGCACTTTCACAGCATCATCTTCCAGGGTTTGAAACAGCTCAGCTGGAATTCCATCACCTCCACTAGCTTTGTTCGTAGTGATACTTCCTAAGGCCCACTTGACTTCACATTCCAGGATTTCTGGCTCTAGATGAGTGATCACACCATCGTGATTATATGGGTTATGAAGATCTTTTTTGTGCAGTTCTTCTGTGTATTCTTGCCACCTCTTCTTAATATCTTCTGCTTCTGTCAGGTCCCTATCATTTCTGTCCTTTATTGAGCCCATCTTTGCATAAAGTGTTCCCTTGATATCTCTAATTTTCTTGAAGAGCTCTCTAGTCTTTCTCATTCTGTTGTTTTCCTCTGTTTCTTTGCATTGATTGCTGAGGAAGGCTTTCTTATCTCTCCTTGCTATTCTTTGGAACTCTGCATTCAAATGGGTATATCTTTTCTTTTCTCCTTTGGTTTTCACTTCCCTTCTTTTCACAGCTATTTATGAGGCCTCCTCAGACAGCCATTTTGCTTTTTTGCATTTCTTTTTCTTGAGGATGGTCTTGATTCCTGTCTACTGTACAATGTCATGAACCTCGGTCCATAGTTCATCAGGCACTCTGTCTATCACATCTAGTCCCTTACATCTATTTCTCACTTCCACTGTATAGTCATAAGGGATTTGATTTAGGTCATACCATTCTACAAAGGAGAAAAGGAATATATGCATATATGTATAAGGAATATATGTATATGTGTATACAAAGGCAAAGGAGAAAAGGAAAGATATATCCATTTGAATGCAGAGTTCCAAAGAGAGTTAAGGAGAGATAAGAAAGCCTTCTTCAGTGATCAATGCAAATAAATAGAGGAAAACAATAGAATGGGAAAGACTAGAGATCTCTTCAAGACAATTAGAGATACCAAGGGAACATTTCATGCAAGGATGGGCACAATAAAGGACAGAAACAGTGTGGACCTAACAAAAGCAGATGATATTAAGAAGAGGTGGCAAAAATACACAGAACTGTACGAAAAAGATCTTCACGACCCAGATAATCACGATGGCATGATCACTCACCTACAGCCAGACATCCTGGAATGTGAAGTCAAATGGGCCTTAGGAAGCATCACTATGAACAAAGCTAGTGGATGTGATGGAATCCCACTTGAGCTATTTCAAATCCTAAAAGATGATGCCGTGAAAATGCTGCACTCAATATGCCAGCAAATTTGGAAAACTCAGCA
Organism: Muntiacus reevesi; assembly: GCF_963930625.1. NCBI lineage: Eukaryota > Metazoa > Chordata > Mammalia > Artiodactyla > Cervidae > Muntiacus > Muntiacus reevesi. The sequence goes on along the minus strand of NC_089250.1, from coordinate 214,664,306 downwards.
GTGGCCACAGGACTGGAAAAGGTCAGTTTTCATTCTAATCCCAAAGAAAGGCAATGCCAAAGAGTGCTCAAACTACCGCACAATTGCACTCATCTGACACACTAGTAAAGTAATGCTCAAAATTCTCCACACTAGGCTTCAGCTTATGTGAACTGTTAGCTTCCAGATGATCAAGCTGGATTCAGAAAAGACAGAGGAACCAGAGGTCAGATTGCCAACATTCATTGGATTATTAAAAAGGCAAGAGAGTTCCAGAAAAACATTTACTTCTGCTTTATTGACTACACCAAAGTCTTTGACTGTGTGGATCACAACAAAATGTGGAAAAATTTTCAAGAGATGGGAATACTAGACCACCTCATTTGCCTTCTGAGAAATCTGTATGCAGGTCAAGAAGCAACAGTCAGAACCGGATATGGAGCAATAGAATGGTTCCAAATTGGGAAAGGAGTATGTCAAGGCTGTTTATTGTCACCCTGCTTATTTAACTTTTATGCAGAGTACATCATGCGAAATGCCAGGCTGGATTAAGCCGAAGCTGGAATCAAGATTGCTGGAAGAAATATCAGTTACCTCAGATATGCAGATGACACCACCCTTATGGCAGAAAGCGAAGAGGAACTGAGGAACTGCTTGATGAAAGTGAAAGAGGAGAGTGAAAAAGCTGACTTAAAATTCAACATAGAAAAAAACTAAGATTATGGCATCTGGTCCCATCACTTCATGGTAAATAGATGGGGAGGCAATGGAAACAGTGAGAGACTTCATTTTCTTGGGCTCCAAAATCACTGCAGATGGTGACCGCAGTCATGAGATTAAAAGACGCTCACTTCTTGGAAGAAGAGCTGTGACCAACCTAGACAGCATATTGAAAAGCAGAGACATTACTTTGCCAACAGAGATCTGTATCGTCAAAGCTATAGTTTTTCCAGTAGTTATGTATGTATGTGAGAGTTGGACTATAAAGAAAGCTGAGCTCCGAAGAATTGATGCTTTTGAACTGTGGTGTTGGAGAAGATGCTTGAGAGTCCCTTGGACTGCAAGGAGATCCAACCAGTCCATCCTAAAGGAGATCAGTCCTAGGTGTTCATTGGAAGGACTGACGCTGAAGCTGAAACTCCAACAATTTGGCCACCTGATGCAAAGAATCCATTTTTTGGAAGAGACTCTGATGGTGGGAAAGATTAAAGGCAGGAGGAGGAGGGGATGGCAAAGGATGAGATGGTGGCTGGCATCATTGACTCGATGGACATGAGTCTGAGCAAACTCCATGAATTGGTGGTGGACAGAAAGCCTGGTGTGCTGCAGTCCATGGGGTCATAAAGAGCTGGACATGACTGAACAACTGAACTAAACTGAAGTGAGCTGTATATATGTACTACATCTTCTTTACCCATTCATCTATTGATGGACATTTAGGTGCTTCCATGTCCTGGCTATTGTCAATAGTGCTGTGGTGAACATTGGGGTGTATGTGTCCTTTTGAATTATGTTTTTTTTTTTCCAGTGTATATGCCCAGTAGTTCAATTGCTGGGTCATATGGTAGTTTTACTTTTTGTTTTTTAAGGAACCTCCATACTATTCTCTATGATGCCTGTATCAGTTTACATTCCCACCAACAATGCAAGAGAATTCCCTTCTCCACACCTTTCCCGTACTTATTGTTTGTAGATTTTGTGAAGATGGCCATTCTGACCAGTTTGAAGTGATGATACCTCATTATAATTTTGAGCTGTGTTTGTCTAATACTTAGTGATGTTGAGCATATTTTCATGTGCCTCTTGGCCATCTGTACGTCTTCTTTGGAGAAATGTCTATTTAGGTTTTCTGCACATTTTTGAAAAGCTTTTTTGCTGCATGTACTGTTTGTGTATTTTAGAGATTAATCACTTGTCAGTTGCTTTGTTCGCAAGTATTCTTTCTCTTTCTAAGAGTTGTCTTTTTGTCTTGTTTATATTTTGCTGTGCAAAAGCTTTTAAGTTTAATTAGGTTCCACTTGTTTAATTTTATTTTCATTACTCTAGAGGGTGAGTCAAAAAAGATCTTGTTGCAGTTTATGTCAAAGAGGGTTCTGCCTATGTTTTCTTATAAGAGTTTTAAAGTGTGTGGCCTTATGTTCAGATATTTAATCCATTTTTAGTTTATTTTTGTGAGTGGTGTTATGGAGTGTTCTAATTTCAGTCTTTTACATGTTTTACATGTCCAGTTTTCCCAGTACCATTTGTTGAAGAAACTGTCTTTTCTCTATTGTATATTCTTGCTTCTTTTGTCACAGATTAGGTAGCCATGGGTGCATGCGTTTATCTCTGGATTTTATGTCCTGTTCCATTAAACTATATTTCTGTTTTTGTTTCAGTGCCATACTGTCTTTATTGCTGAAGCTTTGTAGTGGAGTCTGAAATCAGGGAGCCTGATTCCTATAACTCTTTGTTTGTTTTTTTGGTCTCTCAAGGTAGCTTTGACTATTTAGGGTCTTTTGTGTTTCCACATAAATTATAAAATTTGGTTCTAATTCTGTGAAAAATGCTATTGGTAGTTTGATAGGAGTTGCATTAAATCTGTAGATTGCTTTGTGTAGCATAGTCATTTTCACGATATTCGTTCTTTGAATCCAATAATATGGTTTATCTCTCCATCTGTTTGTATCTTCTTTGATTTATTTTATCAGTGTCTTATAGTTTTCTGACTACAGATCTTTTGGTGCCTTAGTTAAGTTTATTCCTAGGTATTTTATATTAGTTTTTATTTGTTTCTATGTTAAATGGGATTATTTCCTTAATTTCTCTTTCTGATCTTTTGTTGTTAGTGTATGGGAATGCAAGAGATTTCTGTGCATTAATTTTGTATCCTGCCACTTTGCCCAATTAATTGGTAAGCTCTAGTAGTTTTCTGGTGGCATCTTTATGATTTTATATGTATAGTGTCGTGTCATCTGCAAACAGTGAGAGTTTTTCTTCTTCTTTTCCAATTTGGATTCCTTTTATTTCTTTTTCTTCTCTGATTGCTGTGGTTAAAACTTCCAAAACTATGTTGAATAATAGTGGCAAGAATGGAGATCCTTTTCTTGTTCCTGATCTTAGGAAATTCTTTTAACTTTTCACTATTGAGAATGATGTTTGCTGTTGGCTTGTCACATATGGCCTTTATTATGTTGGGGTAGATTCCCTCTATGCCTACTTTCTGAAGAGATTTTTTTTTTTTTTAATCATAAGTGAGTGTTGAATTTTGTCAGAAGTCTTTTCAGTATCTGTTGAGATGATCACATGGTTTTTATTCTTCAATTTGTTAATCTGGTGTATTGACTTGTATATGTTGAAAAATCTTTGCATCTCTGGACGATATCTCACTTGATCATGGTGTATGATCCTTTTAATATGTTGTTGGATTCTGTTTGCTACTATTTTGTTGAGGATTTTTGCATCTATATTCACAGTGATGTTGGTCTGTAATTTTCTTTTTTAAAAACTATCTTTGTCTGGTTTGGGTGTCAGGTGATGGTGGCCTCTTAGAATGAGCATGGGAGTGTTTCTTCCTCATCAATTTTTTTGTAAGACTTTGAGAAGGATGAGTGTTAGCTCTTCTCTAAATGTTTGATAGAATTTGCCTGTGAAGCCATCTGGTCCTGGAGTTTTGTTTGTTGGCAAATTTGAATTATAGTTTCAATTTTATAATTTGTGATTATTCTGTTTATGTTTTCTATTCTTGGCTGGTGAGAGGAACACATGCAGAAGTGAGGCTGACACAGCTGGTCCAGTGACCTACCCAGAGGTCTTGGAAGGCCTACTAGGGAAGTGGGGCTTGGATGTAGCTCAGTTTATGGGCAAGGACACTTACAGATAAGGTTTCAGGGATTTTAAAATATTTCTTATTCTTACCTTTTATTTTTTAATTAAAATTTTTTATTTGTTACTTTTTGCTGTTGTGGTTCTGTTTTGTTGTTTCACTATTGTTTTTCTAATAATACTTCATTTTTTATTCTTTGTTCTGCTCTTTTTGTGTGTTGCCCTTTTTCTTCTTCTTCTTTTTTTTTCTTCTGTGCCATGTGGCTTGCAGTGTCTTGGTTCAAAGGTCAGGGGTTTGGCCTGAGCTCTTGTGGTAGGAGTTCCAAGTCTAAGCTGCTGAGCTAACAGAAAACGTCAGGTCCTAGGGACTATTAGTCAGAGTGAGGTCGCTCAGAGTTCTCATCTTGGCACCAAGACTTGGCCCCACTCTCAACTGTCTGCAACCTCCAGAGCTGGATGCCTCAAGTGAAACATCCAGCAAGACAGGAACATAGCCCCACCTATTAAAAAAAAATGAGATGACAAAAATATAGTAGAGATAAAGGAGAAAGGTAAAAACCTACAAGACCAAATAAATGAAGAGGAAATATGCAACCTACCTGTAAAAGAATTCAGAGTAATAGTAGTAAAGATGATCCAAACTGTCAGAAGTAGAATGGAGGCACAGATCAAGAAAACACATGAAATATTTAACAAGGACCTGGAATACCTAAAGAACAAACAAACAGTGATGAACAGCACAAGAATAGAAATGAAAAATACATGAGACACAATCAATAGCAGAATAACTGAGACAGAAGAACGAATAAATTAACTGTAAGATAGAATGGTGGAAATAACTGTTGAGGAGCAGAATAGAGAAAAAGTTGGAAAGAAAAGAGGCAATCTCAGAGACCTTTGGGACAACAATAGAAATGCCAATATTCAAATTATAGGAGATCCAGAAGAAGAGAAAGAGAAAGAGTCTGAGAAAACATTTAAAGAGATTATAGTAAAAAAAAACTTTCTTAATATGGGAAAGGAAAAAGCCACCCAAGTCCAGAGAGTTCCATACAGGATAAACCCAAGGAGAAACACACCAAGACACATATTAATCAAAGTAACAGAAATTAAATTTAAAGATTAAATATTAAAAGGAGCAAGGAAAAAGGAAAAAATGACATACAAGAAAATCCCCATAAGGTTATCACCTGATTTTTCAGCAGAAACTTTGCAGCTCACAAGGGAGTGGCAGGATATATTTAAAGTGATTAAAGAGAAAAACCTACAACCAAGATTACTATACCCAGCAAGGATCTCATGCAGATTTGATGGAGAGTTCAAAAGTTTTACAGATAAGCAAAGGGGCTTCCCAGGTGCTCACTGGTAAAGAATCCACTTGCCAAGGCAGGAGCTGCAGGAGACATGGGTTCGATTCTTGGGTCAGGAAGATCCCGTGGAGGAGGAAATGGCAACCCATTCCACTATTCTTGCTGGGAAAATCCCATGGACAGAGGAGTCTAGCAACCTACTGTCTATGGGGTCACAAGGTGTTGGACACGACCCAGCAACTGAGTACACATGCACAGACAAGCAAAAGCTGAGAACTTGGCACCACCAAGTCAGCTTTACAACAAATGCTAGAGGAACTTCTCTAGGCGGGAAACACAAGAGAAGAAAAAGACCTAAAAAATAAGCCAGAAGCATTTAAGAAAATAGTAATAGGAACATATATATTGATAATTACCTTAAATGTGAGTGGATTAAATGCCCCAACCAAAAGACACAGATTGGTCAAATGGATACAAAAACAAGACCCATATATATGCTACCTACAAGAGACACACTTCAGACCTACAGACTGAAAGTGTTGGAAAAAGATATTCCATGCAAATGGAAATCAAAAGAAAACTGAAGTAGCAATACTCGTATTAGATAAAATAACTTTAAAATAGAGACTGTTATAAAAAACTAGGGAAGACACTACTTAATCAAGGAATCAATGCAAGAAGAAGATATAACAATTGTTAATATTTTTTCACCCAACATAGGAGCTCCTCAATACATAAGGCAAATGCTAATAGCCATAAAGGAGAAATTGACACTAACATAATAATAGTGGTGGAAGACTTTAACACCCCGCTTATACCAATGGACAGAACATCCAGACAGAAAATAAATAAGGGAACATAAGCTTTAAATGATACAATAGACCAGATAGACTTAATTGATATTCATAGGAAATTCCATCAAAAGCAGCAGAATATACTTTCTTCTCAAGTACACATGGAGCATTCTTCAGGATAGATCATATCCTGGGTTACAAATCAAGACTCAGTAGATTTAAGAAAATTGAAATCTTATCAAACATATTTTCTGACCACAATGCTATGAAGTTAGAACTCAGTCACTGGGGGAAAAAAAACTGTAAAAAACACAAACACATGGAGACTAAACAATATACTACTAAATAACCAAGAGTTTGTTGAAGAAAGCAAAGAAGAAATTTAAAAAGAACTTAGAAACAAATGACCATGAAAACACAATGGTCCAAAACCTGTGGAATGCAGCAAATGCAATTCTAAAAGGGAAGTTTATAGCAATTCAATCATACTCAAGAAGTAAGTAAAATCTCAAATAAACAATCAAAGCTTACACCTAAAGCAGAGAAAGGACAAACAAAACCCAACCTTAGTAGAAGAAAAGAAACCATAAAGACCAGAACAGTAATAAATGAAATAGACACAAAGAAAATAATAGCAAAATTCAATGAAAGTTAAAAACTGGTTCTTTGAGACAATAAAAAAATTGATAAACCTTTAGCCAGACTCCTTAAGGAGGAGAGGATTGAAGTTTAAAAGAAATTAGAAATGAAAAAGGAGAAATTACAACTGACAATGCAGAAATACAAAGGAGACTTTGTAAGTTACTATAAGCAACTATATGCCAATAAAATGGATAACCTGGAAGAAATGGGATATTCTTTTAAAAGTTTATATTTGCAAGCCCCATCCCTAGGGATTTTGATTAAGTAAGTCTGTGGAAGAATCCAGGACTCTGTATTTCTAACAAGTAACTATATTGCCAGTGGTCTGCTGATCATACCCTCTGGTGATCAGCATATCTTTAGGCCCACACTTGGATTAAGAGAGTAGTATATTGGTTAATGAAGAGATCTGAACAGCATCACAGGAACACATGAGAGCAGAACCTTAGTAAGAACCTTGGAACACCTTTCAAAATCAGTATAACTTCATGTGGCAAGCATCTCTGAAGTCTGTTCTCTGTCCTTTCTTGACATTATTTGGTGTGAAATGACCTTATGAATTCTACTTTCTGCTTTGGTAAAATTCTCTCTCTCAGATGCATCCCTTCCTTCTCCCTTCATTAAAGAAATTGTTGTTTGGCTTTTATTCTCATTATCCCTCTCGGAAGGGCACTGTTATTTTCCTTGTTTAGTTGTTAAGTCATGTATGACACTACATCTGCTTTGATAATATGCCTACGTTATTCACTCAAGAGGAAAATATCCATCTTCAGAACAGAGGGCGATACCACACCTACTGTGCTCTTGACTGTCTCCAGTTGTTCTCCTGCTTGGGGTGACCCACACCTCAGGCTTCCTGGATGATGTACAATCAACAGGTCAATTGTTATGACAACCATATCTTGTTTCATACAAGGCTTTCTCTTGTAACTCTTTATAAAGACTAATTTTGCATTGTACTCTGTACTCTAATATGCAGTATATAGCATACTATAGCTCTCCAAGACACCTTATATCAAGGGTCTTGAATTTCAATGATAATGGCTTCTTCAGAGCAAAGCAAATTGCAGTTCAACTATATAGCTACTGTTTAATCTCCCAAATGAGACAGGGAGAGGCCAGGTAGGACATTTTTCATAAGCAGAAAGGTTTTAAACCTTGAATGCAGACTTTAAAAACTCACATATATTTCAGGTAACAAGTACTTGGCTGCTTTATAATAAAAGGTCTTCTCAATAAATATTCCAGAGCCAGCTTAAACTAATCATAAGAAAGAGGAGGAGGGTCACTCAACCATGAGGAGTTCATTTTGGCAAAATGATGGGTCAGAAGGGGCTCCCCCCATAACCAAGTTGTTTATTTGTGTTTAGCTCACATAATATTCTTTGAATTCAAACCGCTAGCAGATTTTTTCTAGGGCATCCAAGAGAATGCATAGTGACGACAAACTGACAGAAATAATGTGCAGTTGTCCTGGCCACTGAACCTGTCCCATTTACACACTTTTCCTAACAATCTCTTCCCCTCCCACTCCTCCTCCCCTCAACGTTTACCCATGATTTGAAGCTATGGCTGGAGGAGGCTTGATAAAGCCAGGCTTAGGACATTCATTGTCAGACGCCCATCAGTGAGACTTGTTGACACATAAGTGGCTTTAAATCAGGGCTGGAATGTTATCTTCCTTGGCCAGCGTCTGTAAACCCCTGGACTTGTTTCCTCTCTGCAGCTGTCATGGGGTGTGTGTGTGTGTATGTGTGTGTGTGTGTGTGTGTGTGTTCTTATGCACACAGGGTGACACTGGGGAAGAGGATCATCTTGTGCACTACACCGACCCAGCTTGTGCCACCTTTGACTTAACATGAGTGGGCAGTGGGAGCTGTGATGGCAATGCTGGTGCTGCTTCTTGAAGCTCTGTCAGGTCAACCACAGTGATTCTGGGAGTAGCCTTTGAGGTATAGCCAGGCTATCCACTGCTCATGCTGAAATCCTCAACATCAATACTCAGCCTCCCTGTCCTTGCCTTTTGCATGGCCCTTCTCCAAATGAGATTGCTGATTAAAGCCCTCCCGTGCTTTAAGGATCAGCTCAGGGGCCACCACCTCCAGGAAAACTTCCATAACCTGAAGGCACAATTTTCAATCATCTGTTTGCCTCAGTTTGGAATGGACATTCCCTTTAGTGTGTGTGTGTGTGTGTGTGTGACTTTGTAAGCTTTTTTAGAATCTTTATTAAAATAATATTGCATACTGGTCAAGAATATGAACATAGGATTTAGACCAAGGATCTAATGCTAGTTCTGCCACTTAATACCTGTGGGAATTTGGGTAAATTACTCTGATCTCTACAAACCTCAATTTTCTTATCAGTAAAATGTGAAATATAATATTTTGAGCTTTCCTTGTAGGATTATTGGAGGAATTACATGAGATATTTGTGAAATACCCAAACTAGGACATGCTTACAGTATATGCTCATTGTATGTTGCTTATTGTTATTATTATTATATTCATTTGTTCACTAAAAAAAAAATATGAGTCCAGCACTGTATCAGACACAGATACAGAGATGAATGCTCCCTGCCTTGAAGGAATTTACAGGTCTCTGGGGAGAAAGACACATATACTAACAAAAGTCTATGAATTGCAGTTCAATGAGGCAAATTTGATGGCAGAGGTGTGATCCTTTGTGGAGCTGCCAACTCAGATGTGCAAGCTCTGTCTCATCTTGTCATTTACTTGGCTGTCTCTATCTGCACCACTGCACCATACATTCCTGAAGGGCAGGAATCAAATCCAGATTTGATTATCTTCAAGTCCTTGGAAAATTATAGTTAAATAAACTTATGGTTACATATTAGATATGAAACAGAGAGCTGGACTTTTCCTCATCTTCCTGTGTTTCCACCAAGCCCATCTATCTTTGCCTCCTCAAGCTGCAGGTGGTACTGGGCAAGTTCTAAAGAGCACCTGCAGTGATGATGGGGTTTTTAAAGTTCCAGGTTATCATGAGCAGATGACCATATTGGGTGGCATGGAAGGTCTCTGCTGGGTGCTGTGCCAAGTCAGAATTGATTCACTGTCCTTTCTCTCAGCCAAGGTCAACACCGTGGGCAAGTGATTTCCAGGAGCAGGAGGCCTCTGGGGACTCTTACCCTGGTGGGTAGTTACACGTTTTTATGAGCGTGGCTTGATTAATTAGCTTCTGAAAGGATTGTACTTATTCCCAGAGAGGCTGTTAGGAAGCACCTTTGTTATTTGGTCCTTGCAAGAAACGATTAACTAAAATTCACACTCTGCAAAATAATTAACGAAGAATGGTGACACTACATTATGTAGTCATTTTGAAGAAAAGGTCTCTTAGATTGCAACTTAGAACTTTAAATTATTTTGGAGACTAGCTTTGGCTTTTAGATAGATTATAATAAAAGCAAATTATTGTACATTTTAATAACTGGCTTCAGTGAATAGGTGGTATGATACAAGGCTGATGAGTGTGATGTATCTCATAAAAGCTAATCGACAATCTAGTTCTTTAAATACCACAGGAATCCATCATGGTTAACATTACTAAGATGAGTTCCAAAGGAATTAAAGATGATTTACCAGCCGTTGAGACATTTGGCTAATATTATACACACTGAAGGAAGTAGTAAAAAAGATGAATACTTTTAGCTACCTCCAATTGCCTCATTTGTAAACAGATGCCATGATCAGCACCTCTAGTTCAAGGGCATGTACCTGTTGGGATATATGTGTCACTATGATTATGCAAACTTTATCTTGTCTCTGTGTGGTCCTTTCTCTAGATTTTGTACAGACTAATTGGGATATGGTGTTTCTATTCTTGGAAACAGCTGGTTTGTTTATTCTTTTTGTTATATTCTGCCTTTCTTTCCTGTTCCTCTCCCAAGGGACTCTGTGGGAAGGGTTGCACTGTGATCCACTGGGCCCACTTGGAAACAATTCAGTAGAGGCAGTTCACACTTACTGACTTTGCAAACTGGCCAGGAGGTTGATGAGAGGAAAGAGATGATTTGGTAATAAAAGGATTCCTCTACAAAGGGCACTAGGCAAGGGGGTCCTAGCTGAGTTGGCTCAGGATATTCAAATCCTGGTTTATAGACCAGAGGTCACATCTGATAAACAGAGAGTATTCTATCTGTCCTCAAAGTGTTAAAAAACAGTTTTGGGTCACTGTTTAAAAATCTAGGATTTGGATGATGTCTTTCTTAGAACACTACAAATCTGATAAAACTACACTCTGAATTCCATAGAGCAGGAGGCTCTGTCCTTTGAGAGAGGACAGACGTTTTCTTCTTATCTCTGACTTGGTTCACTAATTATCTCACTTTCTTGGACCTCAGAGATTGAGTCTGGGTCCTGTATCACCAGAGACCACTAATTCTAGAATTTGACAAGGACTTTAGGAAATTTAATCTTAAAAGGCTTCTGCTTTGTTCTCAGAAAGAGTTTAGACTCCTAGATTGACACAAGCATCCTTTGGTTCTGCTTCTTGGTTCTCTGGCTCTGTGCTCACCACTTCCCTCCTCATCACCAAGCTTCATACTTGGACTTCTTCAGTAGAGAAGAAACATGACCTAGTTGAAGATTAGAAAATGAAATAAATAATATGAGTGAGAAAACAAAAATTTATAACAAGGGTAAAGTATGGGAAGCCAGCACTTCCGCATTCTATCACACTTTGGGCTTTTTGTAGGCAAGGACAGTGAGAAAAGTGGCAATCATGTTAAGTAAGAGGAGTCTCTATTCTTTTATTGTGTTATCACAGCTCAGATAGTTTAGTTTTGTAGCACTTCTCATACTGTGAAGTTAATACTTTGTTAACTTGCTCTTTCTTCCACTAGTTAGTAAACTCACTGAAGGGCAGGGATGATGTCATATTTATCTGGGTATAAACTGGGTTTTCCCAATCCTTACCTGCTTGCAGGTACAATGGAACAACATACTCCATTGCACATATTTGGCTCTGCTTCTAACTCAGAACTCTAGTCCTCTGTGAAATGTCACTCAGGATTTCTAGGATATTCAAGGGGGTGGCTTAGCTTCCCAGATGGAGTTAAGTGGTAAACAACCCACCTGCCAATGCAAGAGACTTAAGAGATGCGAGTTCAACCCCTGGGCAAGGAAGATCCCCTGGAGGAGGAAATGGCAACCCACTTTAGTATTCTTGCCTGGAGAATCCATGGATAGAGGAGCCTGGTGGGCTACAGTCCATAGGGTCACAAAGAGCTGGACACGACTGAAGCAACTTAGCACAAATGTGTGCACAAGGGGGTGGCTCACCTTTGTTGAGGAGGAGGAAAATTTCCTGTACCCTTCTAGGTTCTTCTGCTGAGTCAGAATTAAATTGGCATGTGATAGATTAACAGGAGAAAACAACAAAGTTTAATAATATGTGTACATGGAAGAGACCAAGGAAAACTGAGTAACTCTCCAAAATGGCAAAAACCTTTACCTTAAATATCATCTTTGTTGTTGTTCAGTCACTCAGACTTTTTTGCCTTTTCCTACTGTTCACAGGGTTCTCAAGGCAAGAATACTGAAGTGGTTTGCCATTCCCTTCTCCAGTGGACCATGTTTTGCTGTAACTCTCCACCACGACCCGCCCATCTTGGGTGGTCCTACATGGCATGGCTCATAGTTTCATTGAGTTAGACAAGGCTCTGATCCACGTGATCAATTTGCTTAGTTTTCTGTGATTGTGGTTTTCATTCTGTCTGTCCTCTGATGGATAAGGATAAGAGACTTATGGAAAGTTCCTTTTAGGAGAGACTGATTGTGGGGGAAACTAGGTCTTGTTCTGATGGGCAGGGCCATGCTTAGTAAATTTTAATCCAATTTTCCATTGATGGACAGGGTTCTGTTCCTTCTTTGTTGTTTGGCCTGAGGTCAAACTCTGGTAGGGGTAATGAAGGTAATGGCAACCTCCTTCAAAAGGATTTGTGCATGCACTGTTGTATTCAGTGTCCCTGACCCTGCAGCAGGCTGCTGTCAACCCATGACTCTGCCAGAGGCTCCTGGAAACCCACAGGCAAGTCTGGCTCAACCCAAGAAAAAGAAATACAAAAAGGCAAAATGGTTGTCTGAGGAGGCCTTACAAATAGCTGAGAAACGAAGAGAAGTGAAAGGCAAAGGAGAAAAGGAAAGATACATCCATCTGATGTATAGTTCCAAAGAATAGCAAGAAGAGATAAGAAAGCCTTCTTCAGTGATCAATGCAAAGAAATGGAGGAAACAATAGAATGGGAAAGACTAAAGTTCTCTTCAAGAAAATTAGAATTACTAAGGAAACATGTCATGCAAAAGCAAAAATGGGCTCAATAAAGGACAGAAATGGTATGGACCTAACAGAAGCAGAAGATATTAAGAAGAGGCACAAGAAAAACAGAACTATACAAAAAAGATCTTCATGACCCAGATAACCATGATGGTGAGATCACTCACCTAGAGTCAGACATCCTGGAATGTGAAGTCAAGTGGGCCTTAGGAAGCATCACTACGAACAAAGCTAGTGGAGGTAATGGAATTCCAGTTGAGCGATTTCAAATCCTAAAATATGATGCTGTGAAAGTGCAGCACTTTCCAAATGCCAGCAAGTTTGGAAAACTCAGCAGTGGCCACAGGACTGGAAAAGGTCAGTTTTCACTCTAATCCCAATGAAGGGCAATTCCAAAGAATGTTCAAACTACCACACAATTGCATTCACTACACACTCTAGCAAAGTAATGCTCAAAATTCTCCAAGCCAGGCTTCAACAGTAGGTAAACTGAGAGCTTCCAGATGTTCAAGCTGGATTTAGAAAAGGCAGAGGATCCAGAGATCAAATTGCCAACATCTACTGGATCATAGAAAAAGCAAGAGAGTTCCAGAAAAATGTCTATTTCTGCTTTATTGACTTAGCCAAAGCCTTTGACTGCATGGATCACAATGAAATGTGGAAAATTCTTAGAGTTGGGAATACCAGACCACTTTACATGCCTCCTGAGAAATCTGTATGCAGGTCAAGAAGCAACAGTTGGAACTGGGCATAACAGACTGGTTCCAAATAGGAAAAGGAGCACGTCAAGGCTGTATATTGTCACCCTGCTTATTTAACTTATATGCAGAGTACATCATGAGAAATGCTGGGTTGGAGGAAGCACAAGCTGGAATCAAGTTTGCCAGCAGAAATAATAATCTCAGATATGCAGATGACACCACCCTATGGCAGAAAGTGAAGAGGAACTAAAAAGCCTCTTGATGAAGTTGAAAGAGGAGAGTGAAAAAGCTGGCTTAAAACTCAACATTCAAAAAACTAAGATCATGGCATTTGGCCCCATCACTCCATGGCAACTAGATGGGGAAATAATGGAAACAGTGAGAGGCTTTATTTTCTTGGGCTCCAAAATCACTGCAGGTGGTGACTGCAGCCATGAAATTGAAAGATGCTTTCTCCTTGGAAGAAAAGCTATGACCAACCTAGAAAGCATATTAAAAAGCAGAGACATTACTTTGCCCACAAAGATCTATCTAGTCAGAGCAACTCAGTTCAGTTCAGTTCAGTTACCCAGTCCTGTCTGACTCTTTGCAACCCATGTATTGCAGAACACCAGGCTTCCCTATCCATCACCAACTCCCAGAACTTGCTCAAACTCATGTCCATAGAGTAGATGATGCCATCCACCATCTCATCCTCTGTTGTCCCCTTCTCCTCCTGCCTTCAATCTTTTCCACCATCAGGGTCTTTTCTAATGAGTCAACTCTTCACATCCAGTGACCAGAGTATTGGAGCTTCAGCTTCAGCATCAATCCTTCCAATGAATATTCAGGACTGATTTCCTTTATGATTGACTGGTTTGATCTCCTTGCTGTCCAAGAGACTCTCAAAAGTCTTCTCCAGTACCATGGTTCAAAAGCATCAATTTTTCGGCACTCAGCCTTCTTTATGGTCCAACTCTCACATCCATACATGACTACTGGAAAAAAATAGACGGACATTTGTTGGCAATGTAATGTCTCTGCTTTTTAATATGCTTTCTAGGTTGGTCATAGCTTTTCTTCCAAGGAGAAAGCATCTTTCAACTTCATGGCTGCAGTCACAACCTGCAGAGATTTTGGAGCCCAAGAAAATAAAGCCTCTCACTGTTTCCATTATTTCTCCATCTATTTGCCATGGAGTGACGGGGCCAAATGCCACGGTCTTAGTCTTTTGAATGTTGAGTTTTAAGCCAGCTTTTTCACTCTCCTCTTTCAACTTTATCAAGAGGCTTTTTAGTTCCTCTTCATTTTCTGTCCTAAGGGTGGTGTCATCTGCATATCTGAGATTATTATCTCTGCTGGCAATATTGATTCCAGCCTGTGCTTCATCCTGCCTGATATTTTGCATGATAGACTCTGAAGATAAGTTAAATAAGCAAGATGACAATAAATAGCCTTAATATACTTCTTTCCTAATTTGAAACCAGACTTTTGTTCCATGTCCAGTTCTAACTGTTACTTCTTGAGGGCATACAGGTTTCCCAGGAGACAGGTAAGGTAGTCTGTTAGTCCCATCTCTTGAAGAATTTTCCACAGTTTGTTGTGATCCACACAGTCAAAGGCTTTGGCATAGTCAATGAAGCAAAATGGATGTTTTCTTTCTGGAATTCTCTTGCTTTTTTATGACCCAATGAATGCTGGCAATCTGTTTTCTGTTTCCTCTGCCTTTTCTACATCCAGCTTGAACATCTGGGAATTCTTGGTTCACATACTGTTGAAGTCTAGCCTGAAAAATTTTGAGCATTACTTTACTAGCTTATGAAATGAGGGCAATCGTGTGGTGGTGTGAACATTCTTTGGCATTGCCTTTCTTTGGGCTTAGAATGAAAACTGACCTTTTCCAGTCCTGTGGCCACTGCTGAGTTTTCCAAATTTGCTGGCATATTGAGTGCAGCACTTTCACAGCATCATCTTTTAGGAATTGAAATAGCTCAGCTAGAACACCACCACCTCCATTAACTGTGTTTATAGTAAAACTTCTTAAGGCCCACTTGACTTCACACTTCAAGATGTCTGGTTCTAGATGAGTGATCTCACCATTGTGGATGTCTGGGTCATGAAGATCTTTTTTGTATAGTTCTTCTGTGTATTCTTGCCACCTCTTCTTAATATCTTCTGCTTCTGTTAGGTCCTTACTCTTTTTGTCCTTTATTGTGTGCCCATCTTTTCATGAAATGTTCCATTGGTATCTCTAATTTTCTTGAAGTGAAATCTAGTCTTTCTAATTCTATTGTTTTTCTCCATTTCTTTGTATTGTCCACTTAGGAAGACTTTCTGATCTCTCCTTGCTATTCTTTGGGACTCTGCATTTAGATGGGTGTACCACTCTACACATGGACATCACCAGATGGTCAACACCGAAATCAGATTGATTATATTCTTTGCAGCCAAAGATGGAGAAGCTCTATATAGTCAGCAAAAACAAGACTGGGAGCTGACTGTGGCTCAGATCATGAACTCCTTATTGCCAAATTCAGACTTAAATTGAAGAAAGTAGGGGAACCACTAGACCATTCAGGTATGACCTAAATCAAATCCCTTATGACTATATAGTGGAAGTGAGAAATAGATTTAAGGGACTAGATCTGTTAGAGTGCCTGATGAACTATGGACAGAGGTTCGTGACATTGTATAGGAGACAGGGATCAAGACCATCCCCATGGAAAAGAAATGCAAAAAGGCAAAATGGTTGTCTGAGGAGGTCTTACAAATAGCTGAGAAAAGAAGAGAAGTGAAAAGCAAAGGAGAAAAGGGAAGATATTCC
The DNA here is from genome assembly GCF_963930625.1 of Muntiacus reevesi. Classification (NCBI taxonomy): domain Eukaryota; kingdom Metazoa; phylum Chordata; class Mammalia; order Artiodactyla; family Cervidae; genus Muntiacus; species Muntiacus reevesi. The sequence goes on along the minus strand of NC_089250.1, from coordinate 214,647,976 downwards.
CATTTGAATACAGAGTTCCAAAGAATAGCAAGGAGAGATAAGAAAGCCTTTCTCAGGGATCAGTGCAAAGAAATAGAGGAAAACAACAGAATGGGAAAGGCTAGAGATCTCTTCAAGAAAATGAGAGATAACAAGGGAAGACTTCATGCAAGGATGGGTTCGATAAAGGACAGAAATGGTATGGGACTAACAGAAGCAGAAGATACTAAGAAGAGGTGGCAAGAATACACAGAAGAACTATACAAAAAAGATCTTCATGACCCAGATAATCACGATGGTTTGATCACTCACCTAGAGCCAGAAATCCTGGAATGTGAAGTCAAGTGGGCTTTAGAAAGCATCACTATGAACAAAGCTAGTGGAGGTGATGGAATTCCAGTTGAGCTGTTTCAAATCCTAAAAGATGATGCTGTGAAAGTGCTGCTCTCAATATGCCAGCAAATTTGGAAAACTCAGCAGTGGCCATAGGACTGGGAAAGGTCAGTTTTCATTCCAATCCCAAAGAAAGGCAATCCCAAAGAATGCTCAAACTACCGCACAATTGCACTCATCTCACACGCTAGTAAAGTAATGCTCAAAATTCTCCAACCCAGGTTTCAGCAGTACATGAACTGTGAACTTCCAGATGTTCAAGCCGGTGTTAGAAAAGGCAGAGGAACAGAGATCGAAATGCCAATATCCGCTGGATCATCGAAAAAGCAAGAGAGTTCCAGAAAAACATCTATTTCTTCTTTATTGACTATGCCAAAGCCTTTGACTGTGTGGATCACAATAAACTGTGGAAAATTCTGAAAGAGATGGGCATACCAGACCACCTGACCCACCTCTTGAGAAACCTATATGCAGGTCAGGAAGCAACAGTTAGAACTGGACATAGAACAATAGAATGGTTCCAAATAGGAAAAGGAGTACATCAAGGCTGTATATTGTCACCCTGCTTATTTAACTTATATGCAGAGTACATCATGAGAAACACTGGGCTGGAAGAAACACAAGCTGGAATCAAGACTGCCGGGAGAAATATCAATAACCTCAGATATGCAGATGACACCACCCTTATGGCAGAGAGTGAAGAGAAACTAAATAGCCTCTTGATGAAAGTGAAAGAGGAGAGTGAAAAAGTTGGCTTAAAGCTCAACATTCAGAAAATGAAGATTGTGGCATCCATTCCCATCACTTCATGGCAAATAGATGGAGAAACCGTGGAAACAGTGTCAGACTTTGTTTATTGGGGCTCCGAAATCACTGCAGATGGTGACTGCTGCCATGAAATTAAAAGACGCTTACTCCTTGGAAGGAAAGTTATGACCAACCTAGGCAGCATATTAAAAAGCAAAGACATTACTTTACCAACAAAGGTCCGTCTAGTCAAGTCTATGGTTTTTCCAGTGGTCATGTATGGATGTGAGAGTTGGACTGTGAAGAAAGCTGAGCACTGAAAATTGATGCTTTTGAACTGTGATGTTGGAGAAGACTTTTGAGAGTCCCTTGAACTGCAAGGAGATCCAACCAGTCCATCCTAAAGGAGATCAGTCCTGGGTGTTAATTGGAAGGGCTGATGTTGAGGCTGAAACTCCAATACTTTGGCCACCTGATGCGAAGAGCTGACTCATTGGAAAAGACCCTGATGCTGGAATGGATTGACAGCAGGAGGAAAATGGGATGACAGAGATTGAGATGGTTGGATGGCATCACCGACTCGATGGACATGGGTTTGAGTAAACTCCGGGAGTTGGTGATGGACAGGGAGGCCTGGTGTGCTTCGATTCATGGGGTCGCAAAGAGTTGGACATTACTGATTGACTGAACTGACTGACCTTTCCTTTTCCCCTTTGCCTTTTACTTCTCTTCTTTTCTCAGCTATTTGTAAGGCTTCCTCAGACAAACATTTTGCCTTCTGCATTCTTTTTCTTGGGGATGGTTTTGACCACCACCTGCTGTGAAATATTACTGTCTATATTTCTTCAGACACTTTGTCTATCACATCTAATCCCTTGAATTTGTCATTTCCACTGTATAATCATAAAGGATTTGATTTAGGTCATACCTGAATGACCTAGTGGTTTTCCCTACTTTCTTCAGTATCATCTTTAGCTACAGACAGAAAAGCATGTTGGGAGTAGCGGTTTGGGACCTCAAAGGAGAAGTGTGTAAAGGACATGGAGATGGAAAAGCAAATGTTCGCTGGGCAAGGCAGAGACAATGGGACACAGAGGAGCTTCATCTTTAAGAGTTTCCCCCACACCTAGGCCATATTTTTTCCAGATACCTCTGATGGTAGCTATATTCCTGTAACAGGCTCTCTATCTAAATTTTTCAAGTAGTTAGGGAGATGGCCAAAATGTCTTCCTGCAACTTGACACTTTTCAGCTAAAAACAGTCTGCATAGTACAAAACATTTGGGGATGGCAAGTTCTGCTCCCCTAATCCTTGCTCACAAACGAAAGTCTTCAGTGCACAAGTGAAAATGTTCAGCTCTCTGTCATTTGATTCCATTTATACTCCAGGCTCCTTCAGCTGGATCCACAGTGCCTACCAGACCTGCTATGTTTGCCATGTTTGGTCATAAGACCCAGAAAACTCTGTCTGTCTGGCACCCAGACTCTACTACTGATGACTACAGTTAGAGCAAGTAAGGTTCACAACCATCTCTGCACCACCCCTGTCTGCTGGCCACAATGACAACAACCAGAGCCCCAGAGTACTCGTTTAGCAGCGGGTCAGTTCAAAGACGCAGGATTGCACACCAGGCACTGTATTGAAAAATTCCAGGACTGGAGATGCAAGGCACAATCTCGGACCTCAGGGAACACAGACCTGCAAACATGCAACTACATCATGATGGGTAAAGTGGTAACATAGAGCCAGGATGCTGAGTCCAGATTTCTTTCTAGGAAAAGCATTAATAACATTTGCACTGAAATCCAAAGATGAGGAGGGTTTAGGTAAGAAAGGTTGGCTCAGCAGGTAAAGAGTCTGCCTGTAATGCAGGAGACCCAGGTTTGATTCCTGGGTGGGGAAGATGTCCTGGAGAAAGGAATGGCTACACTCTCCAGTATTCTTGCCTGGAGAATTTCATAGACTGAGGAACCTGGTGGGCTATAGTACATGGGTTTGCAAACAGTTGGACATGACTGCATGACTTAGGTAAGTCATACTTCATACTTAGGTAAGAAAAGTCAGAACCTAGAAGAAAGAAGAAAGAGGAAAAGAAGTTGGAGTGGCAATGGCATTTAGAAACATAGATGGAAAAGAACAAATCAATCCTCTTTAGGGTTTGTGGTCTAAAATCAAGTCATCCAAATAGGCCAAAAAATCATTTAGCTAAGAATTTAGTTTAAGCTGATTCTGGCTGGTAGATTCCCCCAGACCTATGGCAGAAGCAAATTCAAATCCTCCTTAGTGATCTTGTTTTCAAACTAGGTCTCATATAATTTCTACAGATAAAGTTCTAGAAAAAGAGCTCATAATAAAAAAAAAAAAACCTACACTCACATATATGGAAATGAGGCATAATGAATGTGAACCAGCAAGAATATCAGTATTTAACCTGAAAAGATTTCAAATAGTGGAATTATTAAGCACCCAACAAAAAATAAGTATGTTTAACATGCTTCAAGAAATAGAAAAGATTACAGTGCAAATGAAGAGCAAAAGACTATAAAATAAGATGGATTACATTAACAAAAAATTCTAGTTATCAAACTACATTGGTCAGCATAAAAATGTATAATTAATGGGTTCAACTGTAAGTTGCTGCTGCTAAGTTGCTTCGGTCATGTCAGACTCTGTGTGACCCCATAGATGGCAGCTCACCAGGCTCCCCCGTCCCTGGGATTCTCCAGGCAAGAACAGTGGAGTAGGTTGCCATTTCCTTCTCCAATGCATGAAAGTGAAAAGGGAAAGTAAAGTCACTCAGTCGTGTCTGACTCTTAGTGACCCCGTGGACCACAGCCTACCAGGCTCCTCCATCCATGGGAGGGGGTTGCCATTGCCTTCTCCATAATAGTAGGTTAGGCACAGTTAAAAGAGAGAATTAGTGAACTTCAGATAGATCTGCAAAACTTACCCAGAATATGACACAGAATCAAAGAAATGGAAAATCTGATAGAGGTAAGAGAAGTTAAGAAATCACATCAAGTGAGAAGTTGCAGAAGAGAAGAGGGGGTTGGGGCAGAAGCAATACTTGAATAGGTAATGGTTGAGAATTTTCCAAAAGAGATAAAAGCAGCCATTCTACAGCTTTGTGAATTCCCACAAAAGTAATATTAATTCAGAACCTACTTCCTGCACATCATAGAGAAAGACCAAAGGCAAAGATAGAGTTTTAAACAGATCCAGGTTAAGAAAAGAATACCCCTCAAAGAAATGGCAAATAAACAGATAACAGACTTCTCATAGAAACAATGGAAGTTGGGAAACAGTGGGGAAGTATTTCCCTGCACTGGGACAAAAACTTGTTGACTTGAAATTATGTGCCCTTCAAAAATATCTTTTCAGAATGAAAGTAAAATGTAAATGTTTTCAAACAAGAACTGAGCATGTTTCTCCACAATATACTCTAATTTTGAGGATTCTAAAGGGTGAACTTCAGACTGATGGACTGTGATCACAAATGGAAAGGCAGCATGAAGGGAAAAATCATGACCAGAAGATGGTATAAATATGTAGGTGAATTTAACAGTTTCTGGTGGCATAAAACAATGATTAGAATATGTCACAAGGTTTAAAAAAGAGGTAAACATTCATGCCAGCAATAGCATAGAAATAAGTAGAAACAGGAAGTCAATATCTCAGAAAGAATGTTTGTCTGAGAGCAAGTTATAGAGTAGCCCATGTGATATTACATATTTTAATTAAACTTCAATAGTTTTCCAAGTAATATGGTGCATTGTGGATGGTTACATACCCCATATAGTACAAGTATTCATTCATGAATAGCATGTGTCCATGTTCAGATGCTAAGTCGTGCCCAACTCTTTGTGACCCCATGGACGGTAGCTCACCAAGCTCCTCTGTCCATGGGATTTCCCAGGCAAGAATACTGGAGTGGATTGTCATTTCCTTCTCCAGGGGATCTCCCCCACTCAGGGATGGAACCCACTGTCTCCTGCATCTCCTGCAGATTCTTAACCACTAAGTCGCCTGGGAAGCCCCTATGAATTTGAGTTACACACCAATTTAATGGTTGTAGTTAGCTATTAGGAGATATCAGAGAGAAGGACAGAGGATATTTCAGTTGTCACTATAATTTTTTTATTCCGGGAATACAAATATATCTGGAACAAATACAGACAAGTTTAAGATTTGTCCAATCTAGGTAGTAGGTATACAGATATTCTTTTACATTTGAGATATTGTAGTAAGCAGATTATTTTGAAGTCAACATGACTGAAAAGGAAAGTTTACAGGGTATTAATTAGAGGTTATGGTGGCTAGACGGAGTCCCTGTTCTTCTGTTAAAGTAAATCTGGAAGAGAATTCAGCTTGTTTCAGTGCCGGGACAGAGCCAGCGAAGTGAGCAGTGATCAGCCTGGGCCCCAGGATTCAGCCTGTGCAGGAGAAGGCGTCTTCCTCTCATGCTGGGATGTGTGTGGGAGGAAACCAGTTGCATTTCTGAGTTTTACACAGGAGAGCTGAAGGTATTCCTATCTGATTGCTTGGGTCAACTCTGCATGAATTCGTCTGCTAAGAGGGAGAGAGCAGACGTTTGGGGGGCCTGAGCAGAGCCTTGAATACTGACAGAGAGGCGCCACCACTGTTCGGCAAAGTGGGCGGGAACACCCGCTGTCAGTTTGTGTGATGTGCTCTCTGCATACCAAAGCCGTGTCTCCTTTTCTCAACCAGTTAAAGGGGTTTCAGTGAAATAGCTCTCGTGGGGCTTCCGCAGCTTTTAGGTTTGAACCTGAGAGGCTAGGTGGGGAGGCCATCTGCTATAATCTACCTGTATCAGTACATCACCGCTTTTCCCTCAACCTAGGGCACAATCAGTGCTTCTCAGACTTTACCTGGAGATCTTGTTAAAACACAGACTCCAAGTCAGTGAGTCAGGAATGGGACCTGAGCTGCAATTCTAAGTTTCCAAGTGATGCCGCCACTGCTGATGGACAGACCACACTTTGAGCAGAAAACTAATCTGGCTCTGGCTCACTTGGGTAAGTGCTTCCCCCACCCCCCTTTCTCTCTCACTCTTATTATCGCTTTCAGTGCTGTTTTGGGAGGCTCTTTGGTTCTCCATCCAAGTGGAGGTGTCTTGCTTGTTTGCCACATGTGCCCCTCTCTGTCAGAACCCCAGTCTAACTGGAACCTTGTCTCACACCTGGTCCTTGGCTTCTGTTGGCTTTCAGCACCCATTCCTGGTTTTGGGTCAGAGCAGAGGCTCAAGACAAGGGAGGTTCACTTCTAGGAGGAAAAAGCCAGCATGGGGCTCAGTTTCAGGCAAATCTCATGCCTTCCCTCTCTCCTTTGGACAGCAGAGCACCTCTCTACATTACTGCAGTCAGAGGATGAGAGCACAAGATCCCCCACTTAGTTATCTCATTAACAGAAAACAAACAAACAACAAACAAACCGGCAATCAGTAGTACTGAATACCATTCTGCTCACAAAACACTATGCAACTCCTGGTCTGGTAATACTTGCTTGTCTCTTACATAATTGGATTGGTTTGTGTTCAGGGCATCATGGAACTCATGCACTACTACCCCTGAGATTGTCTGATTAGTTTTCCCACATGCAAGTCACAGGTAAAAGCTATAGTTCCTGTATCTTCCCGTATCTGTGCAACTTGGTAGTTTCAGATTTTAGTTTCATTCAGTTGTATGATAATAACAGGGTTCTTTGATGTTAGCTTTAGAAACTTGTATTCCTTGATAGGCCTCCTTGGGAAGAAAACGCCAAATTTACCAGTATTCACAGACCAGGTCAATGAGCTTCTAGAACAGGGTTTCTCAGTCTTGGCAGTAATGACATTTGGGATGAAGTAATTCTTTTTGTGGGAGTCTGTCTTGTGCATTATGGAATGGTTAATAGCATCTCTGTAGCATCCTGCTAGTTGTGGTGGTCAAAATGTCTCCAGACATTGCCAGATGTCCCCTGAGTGAGAACTGCTCTTCTGTAAAATCATCTAAAACAGAGAAAGACAGAAATTAAGTGAATTTGATGTTGGGTGATTCATTAATTTAGACTGATTGCAGGGAGGACCCATCCATAACATAAAATACATCATTGCCAGTGCTATTGGTGAATGCTTTAACCAATTAAGCCTGAATGCTGGTGATTCTCAGGTTTCTGCCTTGGATCTTTTTATTTCCTTGATTGCTCCCTGAGTATCTCATTTACTTTCAAGGTTTCAATGATTCTCAGTGGGCTGAATAATCAACTTTTCCATATCAACCTAACCTTTCTGCTGAGCTCTGGACAAATAAATTCAATTTCTTGTGGCATCTGGACTTTCTCTGGATACCTCAAACATAATTTTCTCCTGATTGACTCATCGCATTAGCCAGGAGGATATTTTGACACTAAAATTTTGATTATATTGCTCCTTGAACCTTTTTATTGGCATTCCATCACTTTCACGGAAAGTCTAATCTATTTAACACAATGATCAAGGCCCTTCATAATCTGACTGTCTGTCCCTTCTTTCTGTCCAATCCATCCTCTCTTTTCCTTGGTACCTTGCTCCAGATGCACCCATATTCTCTCTCACCCCAAGCATTTCATATACTTTTCCCTCCTTCTGGCTCAGGCTTGCCGGTTCTCCTAATTCTAGTTTGAACGTTATCTCTTCCTGAAGCATTCTCAGAGGCCCCAGGATTGGTTGAGTCTTATAGCTAGACTATATAATCCTGTGCTTCCTCCTCTGTAATGTAAAGTTTTGCTAGGAGGGTTGATTTTTACTGGGAAAGACACATTTCAGGGGGCTTCATGTACTTCCTTCCACAGAGAACTGGAGAGGATTGGTGCATGGAATTCAGTTTCCCCAGCTGAGGGCCTTTTGGCCACTCATTGTAAATGATACGTTGTAGAGACTCTGAATTGTTAACTTTCTCTGAAGACTGTTAAGTTTTGTTCTGTCAGACAGTTAAATTACTGGCAGGCCCACTTGAGTTATTGGAGGCTTGGTCTTAGGTTTTGTTAGGGCAAGTCTGTTGTTTTGCTTCTAGACAAAGCACACACTCTTAATCCTGGGAAGACTCTTAATTCCTAAGGCATAGTCCTCCTAGGGTTTCAGTGGAATTGCTGAGGTTTTTACTGAGCCCTTCTAGCTTTCTGGGATACAAACTCTGTCTCCCATGCACTGAACAGAAGCTGATACATCAGGTCAGTCTTTCACCTTTCCACCTGCTCTTTTCTTCTTGTGCTTCCTGGAGTTATTATTTATATACAGTTTAGAGATAAGCCAAGAATCAGAGGGGACTTTATATATAACCTCCTCTATATTGAGGACTTCCCAGGTGGCACTAGTGGTAAGGAACCTGCCTTCCAATGCAGGAGACTTAAGAAATTGAGGTTCAATCTTTGGGTCAGGAAGATTCCCTGGAGGAGGGCATGGCATTCCACTCCAGTATTCTTGCCTGGAGAACCCCATGGGCAGAGGAGCCTGGTGGGCTACAGTCCATAGAGTCACAAATAGTTGGACATAACTGAAGTGACTTAGCAGCAGCAGCCTCTATATTAAGAAGCATTTATAGTTAGAACTGGGGACTCACCTTCTCTATAGTTTCTTCTTTTAAAGGATTTCCACCTTCAATTTCCAGCCACTCTGGCAGTTTCAAACTCCCTTCTTGGACATGTTAAGTCGATATGACTGCAGCTTTCAGCTTGTACCTCCCTGGCAAAGTGATATGACTGGCTCTCATTCTCTGTGTGCTGTTATTTCAAAGAAAAAGTTCCATCCAGGTCCTGCCTGCTTTTGGTTGCTTCCCAGTTCCCTCAAGTAGCCATACTTCATAATTTTTCCAGAGTTTACAGTTGCTATATGTGAGAATATTCCACTATTTCTGAAACTGAAAATCTTAGCAAATATTGTTGAAAAGAGAAGAAAGAATAAATAAATAAATGTGTGATTTTTGTGTTGACATCAAAGATGATGTAGGGAACTTACTATTTACTGCATGTAAACAATGCATTTAACATATCTGAGGTTAGTTGGAAATACTTTGGTCTCAATTATTTCAGCTATCACTTTGTGATTTTTATCCTTTCTGAAAAATGCTGGGCAGAGGATGACTCAAACACAGAGTCTGGTTCTCTCATCATATAGGACAATAAATTAAGGTTTTTTGTTGGGGAATGGGGAGATGGTGAACCAGCAGATTACCTTTCTAGGTACCTGATATAACAGCAAAATTCTAGAAGAGTCATTGAGGTGCTCTGTTTTCAGTTTTTCTTTTGTTTCATAGCTACACTAAGACTGTGAATGACTCATATGATGATGACCAAAATTGTCAATGATCAGTGTTCATCTTACTTGGCCTGTTTTGAATATTGGACCAGTTGGACCTAATTGATATCTACAGGTTATCTCACCCCAAAACATGGACTTCACCCTTTCCTCAAGTGCGTATGGAACATTCTCCAGGATGGATCACATACTAGGCCACAAATCTAGCCTTGCTAAATTTTTAAAAATTGAAATCATTTCAAGCCTCTTCTCTGATCACAATGCTGTAAGATCAAATATCAACTACAGGAAGGAAGCTATAAAAAACACAAACATATGGAGGCTAAACAACACACTTCTGAATAACCAACAGATCACTGAAGAAATCCAGAGAAGGCAATGGCACCCCACTCCAGTAGTCCTGCCTGGAAAATCCCATGGACAGAGGAGCCTGGTGGGCTGCAGTCCATGGGGTCGCTAAGAGTCGGACACAACTGAGAGACTTCACTTTCACTTTCAACTTTCATGCATTGGAGAAGGAAATGGCAACCCACTCCAGTGTTCTTGCCTGGAGAATCCCAGGGACAGGGGAGCCTGGTGGACTGCCATCTATGGGGTCGCACAGAGTCAGACATGACTGAAGTGACTTAGCAGCAGCAGCAGCAGCACTGAAGAAATAAAAAAGGAAACCAAAATATGCATAGAAACAAATGATAATGAAAACATGACAACCCCAAACCTTTGAGATTCAGTACAAGCAGTGCTAAGAGAGTTCATAGCAATACAAGCATATGTCAAGAATTAAGACAAATATCAAATAAGCAGCCTAACTTTACACCTAAAGCTACTGGAAAAAGAAGAAACAAAACCCCCCAGTTAGTAGAAGGAAAGAAATCATAAAAATCAGAGCAGAAATAAGTGAAAAATAAGTGAAGGAGACAATAGCAAATATCAACAGAACTAAAAGCTGGTTCTTTGTGAAGATAAGCAAAATAAAGTATTAGCCGGGCTCATCAAGAATAAAAGAGAGAAGACTCAAATCAGAAAAATGAGAAATGAAATGGAGAAATTACAATGGACAACACAGAAATGCAAATGATCCTGAGACTTCTATGAGCAACTATACACCAATACAATGGTGGAAGAAATGGACAAATTCTTAGAAAAGCATTACCTTCCAAAACTCAATCAGGAAGAAATAGAAAATTTCAGTGGACCAATCATAAGCATGAAAATAGAAGCTGTAATCAAAAATCTTCCAACCAATAAAAGCCCAGGACCAGATAGATGGCTTCACAGGTGAATTCTACCAAAAATTTAGAGAAGAACTAACACCTATCCTGCTCACTCTTTCAGAAAATTGCAGAGGAAGGAAAACTTCCAAACTCATTCTACGAGGCCACCATCACCATGATACCAAAATCGGACAAAGATGCCACAAATAGAGAAAACCACAGCCCTTGATCATTCTGTAGTGCCCTTCCTTATCTCTTTATTTTAAAGTCTACTTTATCTGATACAAGTATTAATAAGTAAGCTGGAGCTTACTTTTGGTTTCCATTTGCATGGAATATCTTTTTCCAGCCCTCACTTTCAATGTGTGTGTCACGAGGTCTGAGGTGGGTCTCTTGTAGACAACATATATAGGGGTTTTGGTTTTGTATTCATTCAGTCAGTCTGTTTCTTTTGGTTGGAACATGTAGTCCATTTACATTTAGGATAATTATTGATGTGCATCGTCCTATTACCACTTACTTTACTGTTTCAGGTTTGTTTTTGCAGGTCTTTTCTTTCTCTTGTGTTTCTTCTCCAGAGGAAGTCCTTTAGCATTTGTTATAAAGCTCGTTTGTTGGTGTGAATTCTCTTAACTTTTGTTTGTAGAGCTTTTGATTTTTCCTTTGAATCTGAATGAGGTTCTTGCTGGATAGAGTAATCGTTTGTAGAGTTTTCTTTTTTTTCCCCTTCATCACTTTAAGTATATCCTGCCCTTCCTTCTGGCATGCAGAGCTTCTGTTGAAAGATCAGCTGTTAGCCTATTGGGATCCCCTTGTATGTTATTTGTTGCTTTCCCCTAGCCACTTTTAATATTTTTTCTTTGTGTCTAATTTTTGTTAGTTTGATTAATAAGTGTCTTGGTATGTTTCTCCTTGGGTTTATTGTATATGGTACTCTCTGGGATTCCTTGATTTAGGTGGTTATTTTCTTTATCATGTTAGCAAAGTTTTAAACTATAATCTCCTCAAATATTTTCTCATACCATTTCTTTTTTTCTTCTTCCTTGACCCGTATAATTCTAATGTGGATATGCTTATTGTTGTCCCAGAGATCTCTGAGGCTATCCTCATTTCTTTTAATTCCCTTTTCTTTATTCTGCTCGGCTTCAGTTATTTCCACCATTCTATCACTTATCCATTTTTCTGCCTCAAATAGTCTGCTATTGGTTCTGTCTAATGTATTTTTAATCTCAGCTATTATGTTGTTAATTGATAATTGTTTATTCTTTAATTCTTCTAGGTCCTTGTGAAACATTTCTTGCATCTTCTTGATCCGGACTTCCGGATCAAGTAAATAAATAAATAGCTATGTGCCTCCATTTTTTCCCTAAGATTTTGGATCATCTTTACTTTTGGATTATCTTTACTTTTTGATTATCATTACTCTGAATTCTTTTTCACACAGACTGCTTATTTTCCATTTATTTGTTTGATCTTGTGGGTTTTTGCTATGTTTCTTCAACTGCAACATGTTTCTTTGTCTTTTCATTTTGTTTAATCTACTGTGTTTGAAATCTCCTTTCTGCAGACTGGAATACCATAGTTCCTCTGAATTATGGAGTCTGCCCCTGTGTATGGGGTTGAATCAGTGCACTGTGAAGGTTTCCTGGTTGGGGGGACTCGTTACTCTGCTATGGTGGGTGGAGCTGGATTTTGCCTCTGTGGAGAGCTGTGCCACGCCCAGTAGTGTGTTTTGGGGTGTCTATAGGCTTGGTATGGGTCTGGGCAGCCTTTCTGCCATTGGCAGTGTTATGTTTCTGTTTTGCTAATGGTTTGGCATGAGGCATCCAGCACTGGAGCTTTCTGGTCTTTGGGCAGGTCTTTGTCTTAGTGTTGACAAGGAGGCCTTTGCAAGAGTTCTCATAGACTAATATTCCATGAGGTTGGGATTCCCTGATGGTCCACAGTCCTGGGCTCAGGTCTACCACCTTCAAGGTTTCAGGTTCAACCCCTTGCTATAGCATCAAGACTTCACAGGCCTCACATCATAGAAGAAAAAAACCCACAGCTAATGGTGAAGGCAACAGTCAATAGCCAAGAGCACCCAAGAAAACTTGCAAGCTTAAAAAGAGAAAGAAAGAAAGAAAAAAGAGGGAAAAAAGAGAAAAACTGGAGTTAAAAAAATAAGAGAGCAATCAAAACTAAAAAAATTGGAAAAAAAATGAATTTATTTAAAAATAAGATACTTTAAAAATGGAGAAAGCAGGTACAAAAACAACAATGAAAGAAATAACAAAGAAAGAACATGAGAATGATAGGCAAAAGGAAAGAAACAGTGGAAAATGTGGGGGGAAAGAAAGAAGGAAAAAAAGGGGGAAAAGGGAAAAAAAGGAGAAAAATGTACAAAGAATGTAGATCCACCTTTGCCTCCCTAGCAGGGCCTCCAATACTAGACTGTTCTCTGGACCTACTTTAGGGCAGCTCAGACTCTAATCTGGCCCTACTCCTTCAGGTACTTGCCTCCAGTGTTCATGGTTGCCAGAGCTAGGTCTTTTTCTTTTGTGTGAATACTCACTGTCCTTTTACATATTCCATAGACAAAGAGTCTACCTAGTTGATTATGTGGTTTTAATCTGCAGCCTGTATGGTAAGGTGGAAATGTTTTCAATCCCCGTCCTTAGCCACCATGCTCCTGGAGCTCGATCGTGGTTGTATCTCCACCTCTGCATATGCGTGATACACAGGAGTTTGGTCCTGAGGCTGCCCTGGAGGACTTGGGTCTGCCTCAGTGAGGACCAGGCATGTAGCTGGCACAGCAGCTTGGGTCATGGGGACCCCAGCAGCAAAAGGTACACAGAGGAGCCAGTGGCCACAGGCTCAGGGGATATGGCGCTCAGCTCCGTTTAGTCGCTCAGTTGTGTCCAACTCTTTGTGACCCCATGGACTGCAGCACGCCAGGCCTCCCTGTCCATCACCAACTCCCAGAGTCCACCCAAACCCATGTCTATTGAGTGGGTGATGCCATCCAGCCATCTCATCCTCTATCGTCCCCTTCTCCTCCTGCCCTCAATCTTTCCCAGCATCAAGGTCTTTTCCAATGAGTCAGTTCTTCTCATCAGGTGGCCAAAGTGTTGGAGTTTCAGTTTCAGCATTATTCCTCGCAATGAACACTCAGGACTGATCTCCTTTAGGATGAACTGGTTGGATCTCCTTGCAGTCCAAGGGACTCTCAAGAGTCTTCTCCAACACCACAGTTCAGAAGTATCAATTCTTTGGCGCTCAGCTTTCTTTATAGTCCAACTCTCATATCCATACATGACTACTGGAAAAACCATAGCCTTGACTATCTGGACATTTGTTGGCAAAGAAGCATCTCTTCTTTTTAGTATGCTGTCTACGTTGGTCATAATTTTCCTTCCAAGGAGTAAGTGTCTTTTAATTTCATGGCTGCAATCACCATCTGCAGTGATTTTGGAGCCCCCCAAAATAAAGTAAGCCACTGTTTCCACTGTTTCCCCATCTATTTTCCATGAAGTGATGGGTCCAGATGCCATGATCTTAGTTTTCTGAATGCTGAGCTTTAAGGCAGTGTTTTCGCTCTCCTCTTTCACATAAGCCAACATTTTCACTCTCCTCTTTCACTTTCATCAAGAGGCTCTTTAGTTCTTCACTTTCTGCCATAAGGGTGGTGTCATCTGCATATTTGAGGTTATTGTTATTTCTCCTGGCAGTCTTGATTCCAGCTTGTGCTTCATTCAGCCCAGTGTTTCTCATGATATACTCTGCAGATAAGTTAAATAAGCAGGGTGACAATATACAGAGTTGACATTCTCCTTCCCCTATTTGGAACCAGTCTGTTGTTCCATATCCAGTTCTAACTGTTGCTTCCTGACCTACATACAGATTTCTCAAGAGGCAGATCAGGTGGTCTGGTATTTCCATCTCTTTCAGAATTTTCCACAGTTCATTGTGATCCACACAGTCAAAGGCTTTGGAATAGTCAATAAAGCAGAAATAGATGGCTTTTTTTTTTTTCCTGGAACTCTCTTGCTTTTTTTGATGATCCAGCAGATGTTGGCAATTTGATCTCTGGTTCCTCTGCCTTTTCTAAAACCAGCTTGAACATCTGAAAGTTCACGGTTTACATATTGCTGAAGTCTGGCTTGGAGAATTTTGAGCATTGATATGGTGCTAGTAGGGTTTTTCCTAGCTTCTGGCAGCTCTGCCCCAGTGAAGGCCAGGCATGGGGGTAGCACATCTGCTTGATCACAGGGAAGCTGATTGGAGACTCTATTAGAGCATTTTTCTAGCCTCTGGAAGCTGACATTCAAAGAGATTCCCTTGCTAGTCCTCTTTAGTTTGGTGCAGTAGGCATCCAAAAGCCTGCCCCCACCCCAGCTGGAATCCTTCTCTATTGCTAGATGCAGCAGTCTCTCCAAGGACCCTCTTGGCTGGGATCTTTCTCTATTACTTGGCATGCCAGGTGCTCAAAGGTCCCCCTAGGTGGGGTTCTTCTCTATTGCTTGGTGCATTAGGCACTCCAAGGGTCACCCTCTCTGGGGGATCTCTCTATTGATCAGCTGCCAGCACTGGCTTGTGGGGAGAGAGAGGCTATAGTGATGGTTCCACACTTTGTGTGTGACTCAGCAGTATTGCCCAGCTTCCATGAGTACCCAGATTCCCCCCAAGGGCATTCCTTGCCATGATCTCCTCTCTCTCATCCCCTCAGGTTGCCTCACCCTGGGGTTATTCTCCAGTCCCTGCACTTGAGCTCCTAGCCACCACGAGCACTGGAGGACCAGAATCCCTGTGGCATACATAGGGCTGTGGTACGGATTGTCTGTTTGGTTCTCACTCCATTCAGACCATCACAGATCAGATGCTTCACTCTCCAGTAGCCTCAAATGTCTCCCCTCTGTCCCAAACTACTGCTCCAGTGTGGGAATCTCACCCCTACTTCAGTTCCTCCACCTCCCTGGGTGCTGGTCCAGCCCCACTCACTCCCCTCCACTTTTTCCCTTCCTTCCGTCATCCTACCAAGTTTTGCTTGGATCTATGTATTCCTTTCCTGTGTTCAGGGACTCCTGCCCACGCTCAGCTGTTGCTCTGTGAGATTCTTTGCATCTGAAGATGTATTCCTGATGATCCCTGAAGAGAGAAGTACTCTTCATTCACCTACTCCTCCCCTATCTTGTTGAATCACCTCCTTGTCTTGATGGCTAAAATTGCAGTGTCCACATGGGGGTTCTTTATACATATTCTTTCTTTTATTGACACTTTACTCCTTAGTGACTATATTTTCTCATGGATTTAAACACCCACACAATGACAAGTTCTCAGTTGTCATTTCCATCTTAGACTTCTCTGAATTGTAGAATTTTATATCCAGCTGCCTACTCTCCATGTTTATGTAGGTGTGTAATCATCATCTCAAACTCAACTTGTTCAAAACAGAACTCCTACCTTCCACAGTCTTCCCCATTACATTTGGTAGCAACTCCATCCTTCCACTGCCTGAGGTCAGAATCCTCAGTGTCTTCCTTGGCTACTCTTTCCGAAAGTATCCCCAATACAGTTTTTTAGCAAATCTTATCACTGTACCTTTAACATTTAATCAAAGTCTCCTAGTTGCTGTATCATCTTTAACCTAAATTATTGCACACATTTACTAACTGGTTACCCTGTTTCATCCCTTTCCCGCCGGGACCAGCCGGCAAAGAGAACAAGTCCCGATCGCAACAGCACGGAAGCCTGAGAAAAAAGCCGATAGTAAAGAATGGGGTCGAGAGGACTGAATGCTCTTGAGGCAAGTCAGTGATTTTATTGAGTAAAACAGCTACCTTTATACTAGTACAAGCAGAAAACATAGTTCATAAAAATGCCATCTGGTTTTTGTCACATCAATACAATTCTTTGTCTTAAGTGATTACAGAAGCTTACATTCCTTTTTTAACATTCCAAGATAAACTACTAAGTGAAGGTCACTACTATGTTTTTCTCAAGGAAGAACAAAGGAGACCCGGCAAATGTTTTACTACTTTATCATGGGGCGGCGGGACAGGGAATGTCCTCTTTCAAGGCTTTCCCAGGGCCTTTTTGGGCCTTGAGCAGGCCGGCTCCCCGCACTTTCCCTCTGTAGTTAATTCCAGAGTGATTATTTTTAAATGAAAGTAATATTATGACCTCCTCCCTGGTGGCTCAGATAGTAAAGCATCTGTCTATAATGCGGGAGACCCAGGTTCAATCCCTGGGTCAGGAAGATCTCCTGGAGAAGGAAATGATAACCCACTCCAGTATTCTTGTCTGGAAAATCCCATGGAGGGAGGAGCCTGGTAGGCTACAATCCATGGGGTCGCAAAGAGTTGCACACGACTGAGTGACTTTACGTCTATTTAATACACCCAGTTGCTTCCCATTCATCACATAAAAGTCAAAGTCTTTACAACATTTAAGGTCATACACATTGTGTATCTTTGCTGTCATTCTTATCTTATCTACTACTCTCTCCTCTCTGCCATGGCACAACAGTCTTCTTAAAGATTCCGGGCACATTCATGCCTCAGGGCCTTTGCATTGGCTTTTTACTATGCCTGGATAGTTTTCCCTTTGAATATCTGTGACTCACTCTCTCATCTTCACATCTTTTTAAAAACCCTTACTTCAGGACTGTGGCTTTTCTCATGTTTATTTTGCTTTGGTCTTACCTTTCCCTCATTCTCTGCCTTGTTTTTCTCAAAGTAGTTACCATCGTACGATGTCTGGTGTATTACATATTAATTTTCTACTTATTGTCTGTATTCACTGATTGAACTATGTTTCATAAGGACAGGATTTTTTGTGTGTTTTTTTCACTACTCTAACACTGCATAGATGAGCACTCAGCACAGAGAAATTATTAAAGGCATATTTATTGTATGAGTTAATAAGAAATGATGATATAAAGTACCTAGATTCTTAGTTGGTGGTTAGGTACTTGAAGAAGTGATTCTTTAAGTACCATGATTTATCAGAAAGTAGAGGATCCAAAAAAGCTGAACTCAAACCAGGGGGTTGAGCATCTTCCTCCTCAGTTTTTCTCCATTTTCTTTGTACATTTCCCAGTATGTGCAAATCACTGCACTTGTTATAACACTTCTGGTTCTATCTCCTGTAGATACTGACTGCAGATTAATTGCATTTTCTTAGAACATTTATAAGAAGCAACTGTTATATTTACTTGTCTATTATTCATTTCTCCTTACTGAGATAATAGTACCATGACTATTTCTCAGGGGATTGCCCTTACTTCAAGTTCAGCCTATGAAGTTTGGATGGATCTGTGATCTTCTTCTCCCAGGCTCCATGGACTAATCCTGAGCAGTCAGAATCTGCCTCCACCCCCAACTTCCAGCTCCTGCTCCAAATGGCTATGGACTTGGGGATGGATAGTTTTTCATAACTCAACAAGATCCAGTCAGAGCAAGCAAATTCTGGGATATTTGCTATAAGCACAGGGTAAGAGAAACTTTTTCTTCTTAGATTGTACTAAGCCTAATGTAGACATGACCTGTAGAAATCTGCCATATAGAAACAGGCTAGCTGAGAATGAAGCCAACACAGGAAAGCAGAGTGGAGAGATGCAGACTGATTTCTGATGATAATGTTTGATCTCTTGGATCTGGCTTCCTTGAACCCTATAGCCAATGATTCATTTATATGACCCAGCAAATTCCCTTTTACGGCTAAACTGATTTGTGTCACTTACAATCAAAAGAATACTGAGACCATATTTAGTAATTTTGCCATGTATAAACTAGTCTTTTATGCTCACATCATCCTCGACTTCCATGGAAGTTTGTTGGAGCCATCTTTGCATCTCCAATACCACTTGCAGTGATTTAGCTAAGAGGTGCTTAACAAATACCTGGATGGATAGATGAATAAGGAAAATTTTACTGGTTCAAATTGTTTATTTTTAAATAAGACCTTCTGTTTGATCCTATGAAGCATAGTGATCTTTGCTCTGTAATTGCATGCCTTGTGTTTATAAATTTGATACATTTGAAGGAAAATATTAATTTTATTTAGTGCAATCTTTAAAAACCACTTTTGAAAATGAGTTTCTGGATATTGTCTGGAACTAATGTATCAAAGATAAAAATCCTTTATGCATAGGTAGCCTATGATAAGATAGGAGAGATTTGGAATTCTGCTTGATTTCTTAAGAAAGGATATGAATCTCCAAGGATGGTTAATGACAACCAATGAGGGGCAGCTAACTGTGCATTTGGTTGGTTTGCAGTGTGTGGCTTTGGTTCTAACAACTCCCAGAGATTGTACAGTAATTGCATAATTAATCTACACGTTAGATTGGTTGGCTTTGAATTAAAGACTATTACTTTTTTAGTTTCCTCATATTGAGAGAGCTGTAATGGTTCCCAGATCTTTCCTTCATAATTTTTTTGTGAGTGTACACTTATGATGAAATGTCTTTGAGCTATTGCTTGAATGCAATTATTTTACATTTTTGCATATTAATATAAAATTTTAACTATCTTATTCAAAGACCATATTTATTCTACAGACTCTATTCTTTGTTTTAATGTTAAATTAATGTTAATTTAATTCCCAAATACCGTAAAAAGTTTATGATAGCTTTGTAAGTGATAAACTCACTCTAAAACTGTTCATTTTGATCTTTATTCAAATACATTTGCCACCAGAAAAGCATAAGCAAGATTCTTCTCATGGCAAGGCCTGTTTTGCTTCCACAAAGAAGAATTTCTTTGTTTCCTTGGCCTGACAATACCTGGTGTGATTGGAGAAGGTTTTAGCCAAGTCCAAAGTTGTGACAGAAAGTTCCAACAATTATCTTCTCCACTGGAGATATGATGAGGTTGCAAGAAGCCAAGCTGTCTTGAAGATGATGAACACTTTCCTTCAGAGGCACTTGCCTGCTTATGATTCCCACTTTCTCAGACTCTGTGTCATATCTTTGGCCATGTAGTGAGAAGGAGGAGGAATACCAGTCTTCTTCCCAAAGGCTGAACTGTGACAGGAAGTATGACCAAGCTGGCCAGGGCTGCTGTCCCACCACCTACAGGGCCTGGACAGGTAAAGGTGTTTAGACAAACTGTTACTGGCGGCAATGGACTGCAAACCATGCCCGAAGGGAGCACTGCAGGCAGCTCTGTGTGCTCCCAGAGCTTCTGAATATTTATGAGATGCCAAGTTTAAGCTTTTATATGCAGCTACCCGAGTTGAAAATATTGGCAAAGAATTCAACATTTTATAAAACCTAGGGCAACACTTGTGCACCCTTTCTCCCCTTCCCCGCCTCTGTCCTATCCTTCTCTGCTTCTTTCCTCTTTATGCTGGGGTGTGGGGAGGTGTTTCTGAGATCTGGCACTGAGAATCTCTGAGTATCCTGGTCTCCTAACCGTTTGCCGGCCTTCTGGGTGAATTTGGCCATCACTTAGCTTCCTTGTCTAAGTATATTCTCTAAGAACCTTTAAACCCTGAAGTAATCAAGGGATAATTATAACTATCACAATATCACCTCCAAGGACTGGGGTGAAAATTAATGAAGTGCTTCTCACATGTTCTCAAGCACTTTTAGAAGTTGCTAATTTTTCACGAGCTATTTCTCCTCTATCAGGTGGAGATCAGAGAACTTGTGGGGCATGTTTCTTAAAGAGTGGCAAGCCAGCCAATGGCATCAGAATCACTGATGTGTGTGGGCAGACGGGTGCGGGAGTGATTCCTTGTTAAAATGCGTGTTCCTAGTTCCACCCACTCCTATGAAATGAGATCTTGAGAGAGTAGGGGTTGGGACTTTGTGTTTTTAACAAGCAAATCCCCTACATCTAGGTGATGCTAGTGTTGTTAAAGTTGAGAAGGATTTGAGTTTGAGTCTTCAGAGGTATGCAAATGGGGATGGCTGTGAAAAAAAATCTTTTGGTTAAAGGGAGCATCTAACTCAGCTCCTCTGAGCCTGCAAAAATAGTTTATTAAGGCTTTGGAATTGGTAATATAGAATGAAAGAATACACCTAGAGATTTTGAATGATGAGTGGAGGTAAACACAGTTATGTCACATAGACAGCTGTGTTCAGACCCAGGGGTGAGGTCAGAGAAAACTTATTTTACCTCTTTGAGTCTTATTTTCTCCATTATAGCTCAGAGATAGAAGATAAGGTGTTCAGCTCTCCTATAGAAGTCTCATGGGATCAGGGTACTCACAACTGTCAAGAGAAATGGACCATGGATGTAGGTAATACTAGTGGATCTGTCTGGAGTCAAATAGATAAAAAGCAAATACATTTCTAAAAGAATCATGACCGTGGACAAACAGAGATTGAGGTTATTTGAGATTAAAACAACCCTTAAGCCTCATCTGGTCAGGAGGCTGGCTAAGAAAATGGAGCCATGGTCCCAAGAAGAGCATGTTCCCCATTGTCATCCTTAGAGGTGGCCAAGAAGAAGAGTGGACTGAGAAGACCTCCCATGGTACAAATCTGTAGGCAGTAAATGTGTCCTCAGGCCTCCCAAGAAGTGGTATCGGTACTCACCCAGCGGGGCAGCCCTCGCTTCCTTCACCCCTCTTCAGCTGGATGTTTATGTGGTTTCCAGCCCTGTTCCACAGCTGCATGTTAGGTGTGGGAGTGAAAAAGGCTGCTTCTGCCTCACAGAGATGGTCCTGAATCTGTGAGGGGGTAGCGGTCTCCCTTGGGTAAGGGCTTTGCGCTCCCCGCGTGGAGGAAGAGAAAATAGCACATTTCTGAGCAGAGGAGAGAGTTTGATTCGAGGACTACATTAGTATTGGTGAATATTGTTTCTCCCTTCCTGGGGCTGGGGGTGGATTATTCTTTCTCACTCCAAGGAGATTAGGCTTTGGTCAGTGACAGTGAGTGAATGACTCTTGTTATTTGAGAACAGAAGCTTTAAGCACCGACCACACTGACCATGGCTCTTCTCTCTGCTGGCACAACTCACAGCTGGCAAAGTCCCAGCGAGGACCTGCTGGGTCTCTGCCAGGCAGAGAAAGACGGTTATAATCACAGCTGCCTCCTCTGACCAGCAAGGGGACTGGAACACAAACCTCAGTTATTCTAAGCTAGGTTAGCAGTCTTTCTGTAAAGAGTCAGAGAGGAATTGTTTCAGTTTGTGGGTCATGTAGCCTCTGTCACAACGAACTACTCAGCTCTGCATCTGTGTCAGGAAAACAGCCACAGACCACACCTAAATGAATGGGCATGACTGTGTTCCAATATGACTTTATTTGCAAACACAGGCAGTGGACTGGGTTTGGCCTTCGGCAGAAACTGAGGTTTGGGATCTTTTGTCCTAGCTGGCTGGACCTCAAATTTTAACATGTGTCAGAATCACCTGGAGAGTCTGTTAGGCCTGGGGTGGGGAGTATGGGGTGAGAATACATTTCTAACATATTCCTAGGTGATGCCAATGATCTGGCTCCATCATTTTCCCATTATTATCTTGGTCCCTCTTGACTGATATATAATCTGTAAAATGGGGAAAATATCAGAACTTCATAGCAGTGTTGTCCTAACTAAATGACATGATACTCTGACGTGATTAGCACAGGCCCTGCACTTTGTATCAAAAAGTCTCAGCAAACATTAGGCACTGCTGTGTTATTGTTCATGGTGCACATGTGTACAGACCTACGCACATGTGCACAAACTGCATAATACCTTTGCTTTCTGAAGATATAGCATGGTAACTTACAAGTGGACCATTTGCTCCCCAGGTGAGTCCTCACTTCACTGAAGACTCCACCACAGGATTTACCTAAAGAGCATATTATTGTGGTGTGTTTACAGTGGGGCTTCAATGTCAAGCTGGCTTCCAGCTAGAATGGTCATTATTAGAGTGGTGCACCTTCACCATCTCACTGATGGTGGTATGGCCTGATAAGAATTAATCTTTCCTTCTGCTTCAGCTGGCTGAATCCATGCCTGGGTCTCCCAGAAATGCTTCCATACCCAGTTCTCTTCGAGTACCAGGCTTGTTGGCCACAGAGGAACTGACCGATCTAGCCCTAAACTGAGGCTGGTTATTGTAAGCCTTTTAGAAAGAGAAGCCAGGAGATAACCTTACCTCCAGAAGGGAGGAGAAGGGAGAAGCCAGTTCCCTGAGCAGCCCATCTGGGAGGGCTCCTCCTGAGCAGGAGTGAGAAAAAGTGGCATCTCCATGACTTATATGGAATTAATAAGGGACACATTCTCCCTTGTGTTTCCTTTTGAGAGTCTTCTATCTGTTGAGCAATTTATGTCAGTGATTTTTACATCATTGTCAAAGAAATGAGACATATTAGGCTGGAATGCATTATTCAGTTTCTTTATTTACAGGTCAGTGTGGATAACCCACTCTTTTGAAGCAAAGTCACAAGTACAGGCTAGAAACTGGCAAATGAGATCCCAGCTCCCAGTGGCACTGTGTCATTTGCAAACCCTGTGGCTTCAAACCCATGTTTGCTCTGAATGGAATGAGAACTGGGGAAGCTTAGGAAAGGCCACCTGCTCCACCAGCAGTGGCTTATGCTTCCCATTTGTTCTGAAATTTGGAGTTGGGAAAGGACACAAGAGGCATGCTGGACAGTTCTCTTATAACTGCTCATCCCAGGTGCCCAGGAGCCAGGCTTTTCTACACCCTGACTCTGGTTTGCTTCAGGGTCCCACAGTGAGGGCTATGTGGCTTATGGGGTAAAGAACCAGCATCTCCTACTTGTCCCTCCTGTGCTCCACGTCATTCTGGTTCCACAACCTCACTAGCACTGTTACCCCTAATTAACTGTCTCTTTTATGTTTATTTGTTCTCCAATACACTCAATCACATTCTTTTTTTTTTTTTAAGCCAAGTTATAATCTGGTCACTTCTCTGCTCAAAAATCTTTGTTACTTCCCTACAGTTTTGAAGCAAAGTCCAGGCTTTTGGGCCTGACTTTCAAGTTCAAGTCTCCCAATCAGGCTTCACAGTAACTTTTCTGCCTTTTTCTCTCCCTCTTCCCAAAATGGTCTCTGAAGCAGACACTGTGCGCTTTGCAAATCCTTTCATTCTTAACCCCTTAGCATGAACTAGACTAAGGACTTACTGCCAGTCCTGGGCCTTGCTGCCCAAGGGCTTTCTCTGGTTTCTGGAGTCCACTTTACTGCTCGCACCAAGTATCAGAAAATTAACAACTCACTGCTCCTTCCTGTCCCCATCAGCAGCCCTTCGGCAGGGAAGCTGGGATATAAACAGCCAGCTCCTTTACTTTGCAGTTGGATGGCTCTTCAGGGTATGTCCTCTACTGGCTTCAGTAGTTCTTTGTGATTTCAGCATGAGTTACCCTCAGAGGTCCCTAAGTTTGGTCTCGGAGAGGCAGCAGTGAGCTTGAAGCAAGATCTTAGTTCCGTGCTCAGGAACTGAACCTGGGTAGTCTGGATGGAAAGCAGCAATAATAGGAATAGAATAGAAATAATAGCTACTAGACCAGCAAGGGCTAGAGACTAGAAGCAAATTTTCCTTGGATCTTGCCTCCATTGAAAAATGAATTTCTCAGGGAGGCAAAAAATGTAAAAACAGTACAGAGTTTATTATTAGAGACGTAGCACAACAAGTGGGAGAGGAAACGGAGAAACAGTTTCTTCAGTTAAGACAAGAAACCGTGGCAGTACACGCCCAGAAAGAAAGGGTGTAGACATCCTCCCTAATGAGGAGCAGCACAGTAAAGAGGCAGTTAAATCATTTATATATGGCAGTTCTTCCCGTCTTTGCTTACCTTTGGCCAATTATCCGATTTTTCCCCACACCTGACCTGCCCCAGGACCCTCCCCAACATATGCGAGCAACTTTGGATTCCAGCCCAGAGGCCTACGGGGGGCCTTGGGTCCCCTATTCTGGAGTGGTATTCCCTCCTTTTTGACCCCAAAGGAGCCTTTTGACACATGGGCAATGTCTCCCTTGTCCCAAGAATGAGAAATATGTGACCTCTTGATCTTTTACTCAAAAAGGGTTTGGCTCCTCTATGTTTCTGCCATAAATGTTGTCTTTGATGTTCGGTCACTAAATCATGTTCAGCTCTGTGCGACCCCATGGACTGCAGCATGCCAGGCTTCCCTGTCCTTCACTATCTCCCGGAGTTTGCTCAGACTCATGTCCACTGAGTCAAAGTGCCCAAAGTCTGGCTGTTTACCATGTTCTTGTTGTTTTTTCCTATCTTGAAGTGTGAATGGGCTTCCCTGGTGGCTCAGTAGGTAAAGAATCTGCCTCAATGTGGGAGACTTGGGTTGGGATGATACCCTGGAGGAGAGCATGGCAACCCACTGCAGTATTCTTGCCTGGAGAATCCCATGGACAAAGGAGCCTGGTGGGCTACAGTCCATGGGGTCGCAAAGAGTCGGACAAGTGGGAGGCTAGGTGTAAACATCTAGCCTAGAGGGCACCTGCCTCCTTCTTCAGGAAATGTAAACAGGAGGCGTGTTGTAAATGCTTGGCCTGGAGCCCATCTACCTCCCACCTCAGGCTGACACCATGCCCTATGCTGGCTGTCTTCCCATCCCTTCCCCACTCCTGCAGAAGTGCTTCCTGGAGTCCTACCCCTAAACCTGCTTGTGCTGCATCCTTGTCTTCATAGTTGACTTTTGGAAGAACCAAAGCTAAAGTGTTGCCTGTGTTGGTTGTCTAGGATGATTGTAACAAAGGACCACATACTAAGCGATGTAAAACAACGGAAATTTATTCTCCATAATTTGGGAGGTTCCTTATTGTTTTTCAGTTGTTCAGTCATGTTCAACTCTTTGTGAGCCCATGAGCCCATGGGCTCTGCAGCTTGCCAGGCTTCCCTGTCCTTCACCATCTCCTGGAGCTTGCTCAAACTCATGTCCGTCAAGTCAGTGATGACATCCAACCATCTCATCCTCTGTCATCAGCTTCTCCTCCTGCCTTCAATTTTTCCTAGCATCAGGGGCTTTTCTAATGAGTCGGCTATTTGCATCAGGTGGCCAAAGTAATGGACTTTCAGTTTCAGCATCAGTCCTTCTAATGAATATTCAGGATTGATTTTCTTTAGTATTGATTGACTTGATCTCCTTGCAGTCCAAGAGATTTTCAAGAGTCTTTTTCAAACCACAGTACAAAAGCATCAATTCTTCGTTGTGCGATCTTCTTTATGGTCCAACTCTCACATCCATACATGACTACTGGAAAAATCAGATCTTTGACTATATGGACCTTTGTTGGCAAAATAATATCTCTGCTTTTTAATATGCTGTCTAGGTTTGTCATAGTTTTTCTTCCAACTCCTAGGAGCAGGCATCTTTTAATTTATGACTGTAGTCACCATCTGCAGTGATTTTGGAGCTCAAGAAAATAGTCTGTCACTGTTTAAATGATTTCCCCATCTATTTGCCATGAAGTGATGGGACCAGAGGAGAAGGCAATGGCACCCTACTCCAGTACTCTTGCCTGAAAAATCCCATGGATGGAGGAGCCTGGTAGGCTGCGGCCCATGGGGTCTGGTAAGTGTCAGACATGACTGAGCGACTTCACTTTTCACTTTCACGCATTGGAGAAGGAAATGTCAACTCACTCCAGTGTTCTTGCCTGGAGAATCCCAGGAATGGGGGAGCCTGGTGGGCTGACATCTATGGGGTCACACAGAGTCAGACACGGCTGAAGTGACTTGGCAGCAGCAGCAGATGGGACCAGATGCCATGATCTTAGTTTTCTGAATGTTGAGTTTTAAGCCAGCTTCTGGAGGCTAGATGTCTGAATTAAGGTGCTGGCAGACCATGCTCTCTGATGGCTCTGGGGAAACTCCTTCTAGCTTCTGGTGTTTGCTGTCAATCCTTGGTGTTCCTTGGTCTGCAGACATATCACTCTGGTCGCACGACATCTTCTCCCTGTGAATTTACAGTGTCTTCCTTCTGTTCATGTTTGTCTTCGCCCAAGTGTCCCTTTTTAATAAGGAACCCAGTCATTTTGGTTGAAGGCCCCTCAATGACCTCATTTTCACTTGATTACATCTGTAAAGACCATTTTATAGGAAAAGATCACGTTCTGTGCTACTGAGGTTAGGACGTTGGCAGGTATTTCCAGGAGACAAGTCAACCCATCTTCTCCTCCTTGCTCTTCAGAGGCTGACGTTTGCTTCTGCCGCTTCCTCTTCTCATTACCCCTCGATTCCGACTGTAAGAGTCTCTCCCACCCTTTGTGACCAGCTCGCCTGCACACCCTTTGCACTTTGGGAGCACCTCTTAATGAAATCCATCCCTGCCTGCCTGGAGTCATGGTGCTTATGAGTCTGAGCAGGGGTGTCACAGGAAGATAGCTGGGCCCAAAGTGCTGACATTCAGCTTTTCTGCCTCAGGAACTCTAATTAGATAAGTAAAATTTAACCTCCCTTGGATTTTGAACTCTGGCAGCACCTGGGGAGCACAGCTATCACCACTCAGGTGACAGATGCAGAAACGACGGCTGACTGAGATGTGTCTGTGGGAGTGGGCGGACTCCAGGAGTGGCATTCCAGACCTGCATCCCTGCATCATTTTCTGTCAGCTGTTATTTTCTCCTCAGTGCCAAATTCTGAGAAAAATAATCCTGGTGACCTGAAGTTCACAGGGCCATGAGGGACTAGACGTATGGAGACAGTCTGATAGCAAATCCAGAGCGCAGATAGTTCTATTTGGACGTGCAAGCCTTATAATTCTTTGCTCAATTTTTAACCAAATCTAACTGGCCCACAACCTGGAAGCTCATTCCTGTGCTGTTTGCAGCACTTGGGGAGATAAAGAGGGAAGCTGACTTGGCTAAGTCCAACACTGTACTGTAGCCCCAGAACCAATTCCTGCAGTTGATAGCAACTGAGCAAGAAAAAAGTCAAACCAGTGAATATTCAAGAGATTTGACTCAAAGTTTAGCTATTTCCCACTTCCTCAGAGAATGCTTGCAGGGTTCTGGTTGTAGACAAGAGTCCTAGGCTGCGTTCAGATCACTCACATTGGGGTGACTCTTAGCTAGGACTTGGAGGGTTGACTTCACTAATGGCTCATGTGCCAGATGCAATCATTTTCATCCTGCAAGGACCTTATGGGAAAGACATTATTGTCCCATTATAGCTTGGGGAAACTAAGGGCCAGAAAGGTTAGGCAGGCACTCCATATCCTACAGAGACCCAGAGCAACCTGCTGGCTCCTAACTTCAAGCTGGATGTGTTTGCTCCCCCCACAAGAGCAGTTGTTCACCAAGTAGAGTGCTGGACCAAAGTGTGAGGTGTGGATCTGAATTCATGAATGATGAGCTCAACAGAAAGCCAATCTCAGAGCCCATGACTCTCAGTCGAGAGCACAGGGACTCAAGAAGGAGTGCTAAGGTTGGTAACGTGGAAACTTCCACCCAGTATTGCTTCACCTTCTTTGTGCCTCTCCTTCTATAGCCTGGTACTTGGCCTTAGATAAAAGTTTACTCTCTAGCAAAGGAAACCAAATTCAATTTATAAGCCATAGTCCAGATATATAAGAAAAACTTCCCCAAAAATCTGCCCAATAAATCCCAGCCATCCAAACACTCTCCGACATAAACCACAGCAAGATTCTTTATGACCCACCTCCCAGAATATTGGAAATAAAAGCAAAAATAAACAAATGGGACCTAATGAAACTTAAAAGCTTTTGCACAACAAAGGAAACTATAAGCAAGGTGAAAAGACAGCCTTCAGAATGGGAGAAAATAATAGTAAATGAAGAAACAGACAAAGGATTAATCTCAAAAATATACAAGCAACTCCTGAAGCTCAATTCCAGAAAAATAAATGACCCAATCAAAAAATGGGCCAAAGAACTAAACAGACATTTCTCCAAAGAAGACAAACAGATGGCTAACAAACACATGAAAAGATGCTCAACATCACTCATTATCAGAGAAATGCAAATCAAAACCTCAATGAGGTACCATTACACGCCAGTCAGAATGACTGCTATCCAAAAGTGTACAAGCAATAAATGCTGGAGAGGGTGTGGAGAAAAGGGAACCCTCTTACACTGTTGGTGGGAATGCAAACTAGTACAGCCACTATGGAGAACAGTGTGGAAATTTCTTAAAAAACTGGAAATAGAACTGCCATATGACCCAGCAATCCCACTTCTGGGCATACACACTGAGGAAACCAGATCTGAAAGAGACACGTGCACCCCAATGTTCATCGCAGCACTATTTATAATAGCCAGAGCATGGAAGCAACCTAGATGCCCATCAGCAGACGAATGGATAAGGAAGCTGTGGTACATATACACCATGGAATATTACTCAGCCATTAAAAAGAATTCATTTGAATCAGTTCTAATGAGATGGATGAAACTGGAGCCCATTATACAGAGTGAAGTAAGCCAGAAAGATAAAGATCAATACAGTATACTTACACATATATATGGAATTTAGAAAGATGGTAATGATAACCCTATATGCAAGACAGAAAAAGAGACACAGATGTATAGAACAGACTTTTGGACTCTATGGGAGAAAGCAAGGGTGGGATGATCTGAGAGAACAACATCGAAACATGTATATTATCAAGTGTGAAAAAAAATAAAAAAATTTAAAAAGGGGGGTTGCTGATAAGGAGATGGAATAACCTAGATAACCTCTAAGAGATGTCTTTCTAGTTCTGAAAAAATGTTTGTAATTCTTGATTAAATTCTTACTGAGTTCCTAAAAATAATAAATAAATAAATCCCAGCCATCCCAGGTGTTTTTATCATTTTATGTATTTGGAGAAAAAGGAGACAGAAATCTAAGCCTTCTTATTCTGTATTTATTGGAAAGAGCTTTTGAACTACAAGTGCTTGGGGCTCCTGGGCCCTGAAGGAAAGCAGTACTGGATCTGAGCCACAAATGGGAGCTTCCTTCAGATTCTCCCACCTGCAGGCTTTGGCTCCCAATTTGCACAAACCCTTCTTTGCTCTCTTCCTAATTCATCCTTTGAAGCCCAGGTTAAATGGCATGCCTGCGTTGCTCACAGGGCCTTGGAGCTCAAACTCCACCCTGGGTTGGCCTCCTGTGCCCTCCTCCCTCCCTGCCCACACTCCCTCTGGTGCTCACCCTGCTGGCTCCTCATGGATCTGCGGGTACAGAGCACTCAGCAGTGTGTGTTCTGTGTGTTCTGGGAGGGAGCAAGCCCAGCTCCAGCTCATCCAGGATGCCTGGCACTGGAAAGGATTCCAGCTCAGCCTACTGGACAAGGTGCCAATCACCAGAGAGGTAGAGGAGAATGGCATTGCTCTAGGGCTTGCCTGGGTGGGAGGTAGTTCTGTGGCAATAAACAAAGACAATGAGAGGAGGCAAAAGCACTTTATTAAGAGCTTACTTTAACAAGGGAGGCAACCGTTGTACAAGCGTTGCAGTGACTTAAAAGGGTGGGAAATTTTTATACCAGGAAGAAAGGAAGGCCCTGTTGGCACAGGGAGGCTGTAAGTGGCCTAACTAGAGGCAATTGTATGTTATCGGTTAGTGGTGCATGTTTGGCTTTTTCTAATTGGTCTTAAATTGGAAACTAAGACAAAAATTAGAGAAGCTGTCAGTTATGAACCAAGTTCTGGTTAGTTTGGGCCAACTGTTACAGGGGTGATTGACTTCCTGGACTGGTTGCTAGAAATAGTGGTCTGACTAGAAGTATGACTCGTAGGTAACGGGCTGGCTTCCTGGATGAGTTACTATAGATGACGTGTTTGTTTTCTGGGCTGCTTGCTGCAGATTATGGGTCAGAATTCTATTTTTACCCATGTTGTAGTGATCGTCCATTTGCATGTTCAGTCTCACCCAGGCTTACTTTATGCCAGGGCGCAAGGATAGGCTGATGCCCCTGCTGTCAGGATCCTGATCCCAGCCAAGGAGCCTGTGGGCTCTCAAGCAGATCACAGAGGCCCAGGGCAATAGGGTGAGACTTGTGGGCAGTGTGGAGAATGAACGGCCTGGGACCCAGGATGCCAGCTGGTCTGTTGGCTTGGGGTGGAAGGGAAGGAAGAGACATGGTGCCAAGGAGGGGCTTCCACAGGCCCCTCCGCATAGTCCCACCTCCACTCACTTCTGGCTCCTGGTCAGTCTGCGGGGAGGGCACAAATGTGGGTGCTGCTCTCCCATGGGCGGTCTTCATTTTAGAGCAGTGTTGTAGGACAGGGTTCCCAGGAGAGGATGGGGAAGGGCTTCTCATGCAGTTCAAACAACTGTCACACACACCCCCACCCCCAGCCCTTTTTTCTCTGAGTGGATCCCCACTGCCTCTGTCTGCCCAGCATCTGGCCCTGATAAAGAAGTTGGACTTTGTTTTTAAGTTTTGCTCTGTGCAGAGTGAGAGAGGCTACCGACCTCTGTGGATTCATGAGAGGATGTGGAATGAAGACTTGGCCAACCAGTGCTTTACACTCCTCGGGAGGCAGCATGTGACTCAAGGCCCTCCAGCCAGAACTAACCCTGGTAACTACGTAGGCCTACTGGGCAAGGTTACCTGTGCTTATTGGTACCACTAAGCTTGTAGGATATAAACCTGGGGCTGCTACAGTCAAAAGAGGAAATTGTGCTTGGAAATGAGTCAACATGTAGAAAAATAGAATCAAGAGATGGTAACAGTAAAACTGGATTGAAATTTGTCTGGAAGTCCTGGTCCTGGACTTTTTAATTTAGTTAAGTTTAGTTTTTTTTAGTTTAAAGCATTTTGAGTTGATTTTCTTTAGTTTTCCACCATAAGAGTTGTGATTAATTTGTCTTCCTTTGGGGGAAACAACAGCACGGCATTTACCCCTCATCTCATCTGGGGTGTGTACCTCAGACTCTATTAGTGCCCCTCTTATTCTTTTCTTTCTCTTTCTGCAATACTTGCTGGTGGGCAATGAGTTCCTACATGTTCATCTGGGAAAAGGTTTAATTAAATAAATTAGATTTTCTTCCCACTCAATCTAAGAGTTTTATCAATATTGATAAGTGGGGACTTCCCTGGCAATCCAGTGGTTAAGACTCTGCTCTTCCATTGCAGGGGGCAGAGGTTCAATCCCTAGTCAGGGAACTAAGATCCTGCATGCTGTGCATAGCCTAGCCTAAGACATAACGTAAATAAAGATGGCAAGTTTCTTAAACAATCTATATGTAAACCCAACTATGTGATGAAATTCAGATGAAATGACCTTTAACAATCCCACATGGTGAAAGCTGACCTTTCCCCAGTGCAGGTACTGCTTTAAACACTTCCATCTGTTATTCTTTTTTTTTTTTTTTAATTTATTTTTTTATTTTTCAGTGGGTTTTGTCATACATTGATATGAATCAGCCATAGAGCTACATGAATTCCCCATCCCGGTCTCCCATCCCACCTCCCTCTGTTATTCTTAAGCCCAATAGCACTGAGGGGCAGGGGTTCCCTTCCTCTTCTTGCTGAAGTTTAACAACTTGCTTGAGGCTGCACAACTTGTGCGTAGTGATACACGGACCCAGACTGGACGAGTCTCAGCTCCTAACCCTGACTAGGGGCCTGGCGTGTATGGTGTTTTCTCTGTCCACTTTCCCTGTCCATCCAGGTAGACAGCAGCTGCCTGAGTGCCAGCCTCTCCACCCCTCTTCCTGCTGCCAAACACTGGGACCTGGGCCTTGATGGGAGGAGACAGGTGCAGAGCAGCACGGTTTAGGGGCAGGAGAGCAGAAGTGCATATGACATGAGCTCAGCGGGATAGTCTGTGCAGGGAAGAGGGGCTCTCTCTATGGGATACCAGAACTATAGGAGATTGGGGAAGAGATGGGTCATGTCAGTGTGTGTGTGTGTTATGGATTGAAATTCCTTTCATATGATTTTGGGGGAAGGACATTAACGACAATTAGTAGTAGTCATTTAACAAATTATTTATTTATTTTACTTGGAGGCTAATTACTTTACAATATTGTGGTGGTTTTTGCACACATGGACATGAGTCAGCCATGAGTGTACATGTATCCCCCATGCTGAACCCCCCTCCCAGCTCCCTCCCCATCCCATCCCTCAGGGTTGTCCCAGGGCACCGGCCCTGAGCGCCCTGTCTCATGCATCAAACCTGGGCTGATGATCTAACCAAGACTGTGTGTGTCTATACAAAGATTGGACCACAGGGTTGGGAAGATATAGGGTCTGATTACTTATTCTTCCATTTCTCTATACATCCAGTTTTACAGCCTCAGTAAGTTAGTGTGAGCATTCACCCAACAAGCCACAGACAACACTGCTGGGGGATAAGCGTGGAGAGATGGTTAAGAGGCCCACATGTGGAGCCAGAAGGTCAAGTCAGTCTATCTGGAGCTTTGGTGGGAGTGAGAGGTGGACAGACTGCTTGAGGGTCCACTCTGGCTTGGGTGGGGGTCAGCCTTAGCAGCTTCAGGAGGGCTAAGGCTCCCTCTTGGCTTTTGGCTGTTTCCCTGCCCATCAGAGGTCAGGATCTACCCAGTATGTGTGTTGTGCAATGCTTTGAGGCCACCTTGGCCCAGGTGTAAGTGAATATCAGTCATTTCTGTAGATTGTGCTGTCAGGCAGTGTTTCCTGCTTTTGAGGACAATGTTCTGTGCTCTCCTGGAGCGATTATGCTAGTGACTCTTCTGATGGATAATGCCAACTCTGCAGTCCAAGCCGAGGTCACTTGGCACTCTGTCTCCTGGATGTGAAAGGAAATGGTTCCACACTGATGGTTAGAAAAACAACAGGTGTCCAAATGGGTCTGATTGCAGAGGTTGGCTGTGTTTTCAGCAGAGTCCAGGCTCCTGGATGTCCCAGGTATGATAGGTTCAAGGCAGTGGCAGTTACAGTCTTCAGGGCACAGGTATTCATCAAACACTTGCTGACTTGAACTGAAGGGGCGCTTTGTGGTTTAGCTCCCTAAAATGATGTTTAAATGATCGCAGCCTCCAAGGCAAAGCGGTAGAAGCTGAGATCATGAGCCAGGGCCCCACACAGGTGTTGTTTGAAATTGATGGCATATGTGTTGCTGCCACTGGGAGCTAGAGCTCAGCGGGATCTAGAGAGGACCTGTGTGGCTCTGCACCTCCACTTTCTTATCTGTAAAGTGGGATGCTAGGAGTATCTCTCTTATGGGGCAGCTGCAAGAAGCCAGGGAAGGGAGGCAGTTTGCTCAGAATCTGCATGGTGTCCAGAAGCAAGCAGGCTGTGACTCTGGGTTTCCTCTTCCAGTTCTAAGAACTCCAACTGGTGTTTTCCCAACTACAGCTTGTGTTACAGTGTGCTCTGGCAGAACCCCATAATGGCTTCACTTTGTTCCTAGGCAGGAAGAGAAAATGGCCACTTGAGTGGAGCAATATTTGTGCTCATTTGGAGCAAGATTCCTGCTCTACATGCTCATTTCCCAACACATTTGCTGCTGTTATTGTTGTTCAGTCACTAAGTCATGTCCGACTCCTTGAGACCCCATGGACTGCAGCATGCCAGGCTCCCCTGTCCTCTACTATCTCCCAGAGTTTTCTCCTTTGAGTTGGTGATGCCATCCTGTCCACAGGGTTCTCCAGGCAAGACTACTGGAATGGGTTGCCATGCCTCCCCTAGTGGACCATGTTTTGTCAGAACTCTTCACTATTTTAGGTCCATTTTAAGTGGCCCTACATGGCATGGCTCATCACTTCACTGAATCACACAAGGCTTTTCGCCACAACGAGCTGTGATACATGAAGGGACGTTGTCTATTCCTACCCACCAAATAGCCCTCCTCCTGTTCTCACATCCTTTCCTGCTAATTCCATTTTTCTCTGTTTTGTCTTCTCTGATGCTTCAAAGTACCATGAACCAGGCCACACAGATATAAGCAGCACTCCAGAGAACAAGGACCTCTCCAGCTCCTGACAAAGGCGATGTGTGATTCCCAGCAGTGGGGCAGCTGCTCTGAGACACGCCGTCACTGGTTGCCCCGTGTGAGCTGTGGGCACAGTGACGGGGCTGTGAGCTAGAGGGGCTGGGCCCACGGCCTGGAACTGGGGCCCCAGGAAGCCTCTCCTGCTGTCCAGCTGGCCACTGGCCTGGCCTGGCTGGGGTGGCATCTGCTCTGTCTGAGGTCACATTAAAGCACAAGGAAAGGGTTCTGTTTCAAAGGAAGGAATCAGGAGCACTCTGCATGCAACCAGGGGCCCTGGAAGAGCAAGGCTGGGATAACCCAGGAAGCTGGCATGCAGGAGAGGCAGGACAGCAGGACCAAAGGTGTGGAGGTGGACCTGTGAGATGGTGGGGAGGGGAGATGGAGGGAAAAGGACATCCTTGTGTACCCAGGGGCCAGGCATTGATTCAGCATTTTTGTAGAGATTTCGTAATAGTTCTGGGGAGCAGGTGCTTTTCCCTAGCCTAATTGAGGTATGATTGGCAAATAAAGATTGTTTTTATTTAAGGTATACAACATGATGTTCTGATATATGTTGTGAAATGATCACCGCAATCAAGCTAATTAACATATCCATCACATCACATAGTTACCATTTCGTGTGTGTGTAGTCAGGACACCTATCTCAGCAGATTTCCAGTAAGCAATACATCACCATTAGCTGTCACAGTTTGCATGTGAGGACCTATGCAAAGAGGAGCTCAGAGAGCTAAACCTGCTGCCAAGGACGCCCCACCAGACCACGAGTGTCTGATTCCATAGAGCCCTCCCCTGACTCACCCGCAGCTTTGGCCAGGATGCTGCCTTCCTCACTCCTTCTTGGAGGAAAGGCCCTTTTGCTCCAGTTTATATATAGACAGTTGGATTTTCTGTCAAAGTCGTCCCAGACCCGGGAGAGCCTGTAGCCTGCAAGCTCATCCTCAGTTATACCAACATGTTTCTTTCTCGCTCTCATAAATTGCCCTCAGTAGAACAGGGCCTTTCTTTCTGATCTAAACCCTGCTGCTCTACTGATTACTATAATTCAGCCCTAATTGGACTTCTGCAAAGCCACAAGCTCAGACAGCAGGCTTCTTAGTGGTACAGCATCCATTATTAATGTGCCAGTGCTGGCCTTTCCCCCACTGCCTGCTTTCACCTCAGGAGCTCTGGAAAACAGCCCGCTGAGTAATGTGGCTTCCCTGTGAATTCACCTCTTCAGGATATTTGTTTCCTCTTGAAGGAGAAGAGGGATGCAAACCACACAACTAGCAAACAGCTCTTTAACTGCCTCTCTGCTGGCCCAAAGAATGGTCTGGGCTAGGGAGGATGCTCAAACCCTCTCAAATCTAAGATATTGAGCTCTGTAAGTGGCAGAGTTGCAAGGGAGCCTTGGACAGGCCCGTGAGTCAGCCAGGTTCAAGAAGCCAGTAGGACAGACCCAGAATCTGTACCTGGTCCCTGTTGGGTTGGCCAAAGGAGAAAGGTCACAATGGGCCAAACATGTAACACAACCAACTTGAGGCAGAGAGGAACCACATTCTGTGGGCAGAAACAGAACAGACTCATTATCAGGACAGATCTGGGGAGCTCACTTCCCAATGAGATCTTGGAGACAAGTGAAGTGTTTCATGGCCCCCAGGAGTGCAAATGCCAGGATATATGTCTGACAGACCCTGCTTAGCAGCTCGCCCAGGTACTGGTTCTGGTTAGACAGCCCTGGGCTGAGCCTCTCCATGTGGAGGCAGGCGTCAGTGCAATGTGAGAGTCGGTTCAACTGCTTCAGAGATTCAAGTAGGGCCACACTTCTTATGCCTCTGAAGGCTGGGGCTCCTTCCCTGCCCACCAGAAGTGAAGTCAGGGGGTCACTGTGGATCTGGTTGGCTGGGGGCTTCAGGGAAGCTGCGTGAGTTGCTCAGATACTGAGAGGAACAGGGACAGGCTAGGAGCAGACTGAGCCCAGCTCACACTCTGGGGGCTGTTTGTTCTACAGACTATACACCCACTCTCCCCTAATACTGGCAGTCAGAAGACAGAGCAACCACTCTTCATTCTGCACCTCTCAGTCACTTGACAAACCTTGATTTCTGGCATGGGCTTCCTGGGTGGCAGAGTGGTAAAGAATCCACTGGCCAGTGCAGAAGACACAAGAAGACACGAGTTTAATTCCTGGGTCAGGAAGATCCCCTTAAGTATGAAATGGCAACCCACTTCCACATTTTTGATTGGGAAATTCCGAGGAGGGAGGTGCCTGGTGGGTTCAATGTGTGGGGTCCCAAAGAGTTGGACACCATTGAGCAACTGAGCACACACATGCAATGTCTGGCATACTCTGACAGATTCTGGGGAAATAACAACAGGTAACATTGACAATATGCGCCCTCCTATAGTTTGCATGAGTGTGGGAAAGACAGATGCTGAAAGTCAGCAAACACATAGATGAGGGCCTCTACAGTGCGAGGGCTGGAAGACGACTAGCAGGGGATTGTGCCAAGGGCCTGGAAGGCAGGTCTCCCCTAAACTCATCTCGCATCTTCAGGTATCTTGAGCAGGGGTAGCCCTAGGCTTCCGCCCTCAGTGCCGCCCTTATGAGGGCTTGTTGCAGAGTCTGGCCCTCACTGGCATTCCTGCAGTTTACTCTCCATGGGAGGATGGACCAAGCGGTCAGAAGGGCCCTGCAGAGGTCCCTTTCCTTCACTAAGCTGGCACAGGGCTCTCTCATTCCCTCGCACGCCGCGCGTCCTGGGCTTGTTTTGCAGTGCACACAGGAGCTCCTTGGGAACGCAGTCTGTGCAGGCGGCCTCTGCCTTTCTTCAGTGCCCAAGAAGTACTTAGTAAGTGAAGCCGCGATGAGAGAGAAGGGGACACTGGTGCAAAGAGAGGCTGGGGGGTGAAACCCTGTCTCTGCAAAACACTGCCTGCCAAGATGAATAGCTATTCTCGCCCCTTGCCAGGGGCTGTGAACCGGCGCGTGCCCCCTGCCGCAGGTGACCTCAGACCCTCCCACCTGCTGGCGTGCCTCTGCTAGGAGCCAGGACAGCTGTCTGCACTCTCTTCTCAATCTACCCAGCTGGGGCCCTGGCCGCTCTGGCAGGACCTGTAAGCAGTTGAGTTCTTTGCACCTTTCTCTTCTGCCTCCCTGTTCCTTCTCCTGGAGTGAATGTCTGCCCGGGTCAAAATGCAGATCTCTATCTCAGGGTCACAAGTGTGGGACAGGGGTCTTCTGTTGATTTCTCCAGAAATCAACAGGGGTGGCGTGCCCCTCCTGCCTCTTGCATGGGCCTGAGTTTTGCTATCAATCAACTTCCTTTATCTTTGCAAAGTAGTCCCGATTGTCATGTCAGGTCAAAATCTCCAATTCTCTGTTAGAAAAATTAACTTCACCTCCCTTCTAGTTTTGTTTCTCTTGGGGAAGGGCACAGGGCAGAACTGGGAAGAAGTGAGCCCTCTCTCCCAGTCTCCCCACCCCTGGGACCCCCCCACCTTCCCTGCCTTCCCGCTGACCAGTTGCCTCCCCAGCCTTCCCCGCCACCTCCACCCTCCGTGCTGGAGGCCTCCACCCTCTGCACTCCTCACTCACATTGGAACCGGTCCCCAGGCCTGTCCGTCCTGCCTTTCACCGTCTTGCTCTCAGTGGGGTGGAGGCCACTGGCCGCTAGCATAAGTCATGGGACACGGTCCCTGGTACCACACCCCAGCCAGGGAGCTGCAGCCGTGTGTGCTTAGGCAGTTCTGTTGGCCTCCCCGTGCCCCTGTTTACCCATCTGGAAAGCAGGGTAAGTCAAGAGGTGGTGAGGCTGAGGAGGTGAGGCAGAGCCTGGCGAATGTGGGTGCCACATGGGGTCACTGGCCTGTCCTGCACCCTCTGTTTCTGTCTCTGCTGCCCCGCCCTCGCTCAGGCTCCTCTCCTTTGCCTGGACCATCTCTGAGCCTCCCAACAGATCACCTCCCATGTCACATCCATCCCCTTCACCTGGACATTTTCCTTGCCACTTCCAGAGAGCTTGTCTTCCTACCACTTGAGACCTACTGCCAGCTCCCACTGCCTGTAGGACAAAACCTCAATCCCACATGCAGGCGCCCGCACCTCTCCCCAGCTCCCCGTGCGCACTGTCCTGACCCCAGAGAGCCTCCCAGAATGCTGGGCTCCAGGTGACCCTAGCTTGCCTTGGCATCATCTGTGCGGAAGCCAGTGTCTGGCTCTTGGCTTCTGTAGGTAAATGCTCTGTGATGAGTAAAATGCACTTTCTTTTAAGTGTCACTGAGTGAACAAACCAAATGAAATATATGTACTTTGGAAGCAAAAAATAAAAAAACAAAAAAAACTGCAACATTTTTGATGCCAGAAAGATTTTTCTACCTGAGCAGTTTGGAAATCTCACAAGGCTGCCTGCTCACTCTCTTCCACAGGACTTGCCCTTTTGTGTCCTGCCTCTCTTAGGCTGTTCTCATTCTCGGAATGCGCTTCCTTTTGTCTGCAGGTGAACATCTAGACCCCTCTGAGGCCATCACCTCCTCTCTGAAGGCTGTTCTGTTTCCACAGGCCTCCACACAAACCTGTGCATGATGCCACATTTGAGGGACAGGGCTTTGCAATGACTGAACACCATCTGAAGCCACTTTGTCTCCATTTAAAACTAGGTTTCACTCCCTACCAGCTGTGTGAGTTTCTTAACCTCTGTCTGTCTGTCCTCCATGTTAGTAATGCAGGCCTTACATCACAGCTGTTCTCAGAGGACTAAGTCTGTTCATAGATTTAATATGCTTGTTTCTGTTCCTGGTATATTAGTGCTATTTAAGCTTTTGCCATGTTATTTAAATAGGGTGTTTTTTGTGTCTCTCTCCAGAAGGTTGAGACAGTTTGAGTGGCCAGGTCTGTTTGGCAGCAGGCTCTCTGCCTGTCTGCTCCTAGGATGGAACTGTGTACAGTAAGCGTTGGGAGACTGTTGGCTGGAGATGCAGAGAAAGGTCCAGACTCAGGTGCCACCAGCCCTGGGGAGAGCTGGGCCCAGGCTTTGCTTCTGGGACCTGGTCTTGATCTCAGGTTCGGTGTGTGGACATCACACGTGGCCCCAGGAGGAGCTATCCAGAATCTGGGCTTCTTGCCAGTGTGGACACTGAAACCTGCTTCCAGTCTGATGAAGAAATCTTACCCAAGCACCCTGGGGCTCTGCTGGGGACACTCATCACCTTTAGGACAAGGTCACCAAAGTGTGTGAAGTGGCCTGCACGGTGCCCGGGGCTTGTGAAGGCCGTCTCTCACCATCCGTTGCCCTGTGAGGACCCGCAGCTTCTCCCCCTCACCCCCCTCCCCACCTAGGCAGTGGGCACCTGTGTTTCCTTCAGAGGAGGAAGGCTCGATCCCAGGGCTTCCAGTGTCCATATCCTGTGGCAGAATTTGTCCACCCGCACTCAGAAGAAACCAGGGAGGAACTGCGGAGGGTAAGGGGCTGCTTTCCACCTTTCCAAGCACGTCTCTGAGCTCACTCCAGAGAACCAGGGGCACAGTGGCTGGGGGCCGCGGCCCGGGCTCTGCAGGAGACAGGCAAGCAAATGAGGGGCTGGGAAGGACGGCGGGACCTGGGGGCCCTCGGGTCACAGTGGCGGGAGGGGCTGCCTCAGGCACACACTCCTGACTCACACGCCTCTTCCTCGTGAGGGAGCGGGCCTGGGCCTCTGCTCCCCTTCTGGGCTGAACGCACGGGA
Source organism: Muntiacus reevesi (assembly GCF_963930625.1). Classification (NCBI taxonomy): domain Eukaryota; kingdom Metazoa; phylum Chordata; class Mammalia; order Artiodactyla; family Cervidae; genus Muntiacus; species Muntiacus reevesi. The sequence continues at coordinate 214,607,826 of NC_089250.1, read as the reverse complement.
GTCCGCTCTGGGCAGACAGGGCGAGTCTGGGTGAGCAAAGATGCGGGGCCAGTGCCCAGCAAGGGGACCCGATGTCCCCGTTAAGTGGGGGAATCTGGCAAAGCAGAAGGAGCCCCTCTGACAGCTATGCAGATGGTGAGGGACAGGGAGACACACCCAGAAGCCCTTGGAATGTCTGTACCAAGCCCTGTCCAGCAGAGGGAGGGAGGGAGGGAGTGAAGTCCCTCAGTTGTGTCTGACTCTTTGCAACCCCATGGACTGTAGCCTACCAGGCTCCTCAGTCCATGGAATTTTCCAGGCAAGAGTACTGGAGTGGGTTGCCTTTTCCTTCTCCAGCAGAGGGGGCTCAGGGCCAAGCTTTCATCTGTGCTGCTGCCTGTCCTCTTCACTGTTTCCTCTGGAATTTGGAGTGAGAAATCCTTCCTATGAGAGCCATTCCTGTACATGCTGGGACACTTAGCATCCCTGAAGTCTGTCCACTCTAATGCCAGTAATGTCTCCTTCCTGCCCCAAGAGTCACTGGCACAGCCATAAACATTTCACAGACATCTGTTTTCCTTTGTCCCCCAAGACAAGAGCAAGATGGGTCACGGGCTCTGCCAATGACTGCACGCCCCCCTCACCCCCCACCCCAAGGTAGCTCCTGAAAGGCAAGGGGTGGCATCACCAGCAGTGCCACAGAAGGCGGGGGCCATTGTTCCAGGAGAGATGCCAGCTCCTGGCTCCTGCATCAGGCTCACCTGCAACCTCCCTTTCCCTGCACCCCCAGTGGGACAGTGGACAGTGGTGGGTCCTGGCAGGTGGCAGGGTTGGTCGGGCCAGCACCCCACCTCAAGGCCACAGCAGGCAATGATCCTGACCCAGGTCTCAGGGCCCGGCCGCCACTGTGGTCCCTGGGAGGGCGTCCCCATCCCGAGCTTCTTTCTTGCAGTTAGTGTGACTGCTTGGACACTTTCCAGTCCTTTACCTGGGCTTCTTTAACTTCCTCAGTTTGGACAGAAATGCACAGATGCTCTTCTGTGTGATGCCTTGGCCATCAGTCATGAGGTGATTGCGGTCTTCATCTTGTTGTGCTTCCGGGGCCCAGGAGAGCAGAGCCTCAGGGGAGACAGAGCATCAGAGGCTGGCCACTCCCTCCATTCCTCTGCTCCCCTGGAGCCCCCTCCCACATACACCGCCCTCCACAGTGCAGGCCCATCCCAGTCCCCTCCATCCTCCACTCCTGGCTTTACTTACCGGATGAACTCTCAGTCCCGTACCACCACCAGCTCCCAGCATTCACGCCAGCAACCCCACTCCTGCTTCCAGCCTCCCAGCATTGCCCTGGGGCCCAGGACATTGAGTTGCTCTGAGGATACCCTCCTAGGTCCTCCGTCCCCTGCCAGCTGTCTTTCTCTCTCTTTCTATGATTTTGTGGGACTCTGACTCCCCTCCCATGTACTCCCTCTTCTTACAGTAGAGGTGAGGTGGGGATCGTATCACAGGGTGGGTGATGGCCCAGGCTGAGACCATCACTGCAGGGTTGGAAGGCAGAAAGGAATCATCCTAAAGCCTTGAGATGGCCCCATTTTCCAGAGAGCAGGGAGAAGTTAGGGCAGAGTGGTTCTGGAGCAGAGAGAAAGGAGAAAGCAGAATTGGAATCATCACATGTAAAATAATCTCATGTAAAATTCATTAGAACTCTATATCCAAAGCACTCCTGGAGTCAGTCCTGCTTCAAGCCTAGGGCTTTTAGTAACACGAACAACTCTTCTCTTGTTTGTAAACTTTCCTTTTCTTTGTAAGCCTGCTTAGAGTGACATTGACTGGGGCATCACAGAAATCTTTGAGTAATAAAAGCAGTTTCTAAATGCTGGTCTTTAACTCACTTATTTTCTGCAGCATACAGGGTGAGGGTAGTCAAAAATGTTGCACTGCTGAGTTGGGAGATACTAACTGGAAGGAAACGTGACCTCTCTCCGCTCATGACCTCCCCTCCCCTTTCAGTGTCTATGCGGAAGGCTCCATAAATGGGAAGAGGTGATTGTTCTCCCAACTCCCAATCTTATAGCAGGTGGCACAGAAGGCTTTTCCAAAGTCTCTTTAAGAAGTTGTGACATGAACGACATTTCTCTAAAAGGGAAAGCAAAGTATTGGAGAGCTTTGCTAATGTTGGTTACATACCCAGGTCTGAAGGCAGGTCACAGAAGCAGACTCTCCAGCCCTACCACTGCCTGGACCTTTGACCGTCCCAGAGTCCTATGACTTTGTGTAAAATGGGGATGGCGGCAGAACCTAACCTGGAGCATTGTTTCCAGGATCAAATGAGTTGGCATACAGGAGGCATTTAGCCTATTCCTGGCATGTCTTTCCCTGGCTGCCACCTTATGGGGACTTGACCCAGAGACCCTTACAACCACGGCCTCTGTCCACAAACTTGGTGCCAGATTCTGTGCTAGACACAGACCACACCCAGTCTCATGGGGCTCTAAACCAAACCAGATGGTTTAGGAAACCACATGGTGTGTGCCGTGCAGCGAGGCAGACAAACTGCGCCAGCTGGGGTCACTGTGAGTGACGCCCTTCAGGATATGCCATGGGAGCTGGCTTAGTCAGAAGGACTGGACCCCAGGGCGTGAGGGAGAAAAAGAGCTGAGTGGACCAGGGCGTGGGTGTGGTGTTGGGGGAAGTGATGGGCAGCCCGCTAGATCAGTGGGTGGGTGTCTGTGTGTCCAGAGAATGACCCTGGATGTTGGTTGCAGATGAGATTCAAGGGTTTTGTTGGTTTGTTTTAATTTTAAAACATCTTTTTTGCTGATATAAAAGTTACAGTGAAACACTTTGGGAAATTAAAAATGAAAGCGACAGTGAAAAACAAATAATGAATGGTCCTACAACTGACCAGAATTTTAGAGCTCTTATTTCTAGAGTTGTGCATCTATGCCATCAGTGACTAGGGAGGGGTGCAGGTCCTTCACCATGAAGGATCCACCCTGCTTGTCAGGAAGCAAAATGAACTTGAAACTGAGGTTCTTCAAGCTCCTCTCTGAGTCAGGACCAGCTTCCCCTCCTACATATACCCTGAAAAGCCTCCTCTCTTCATCTGCCTTCCTCCTACTTCAGTTCTCACATCAAACCTTAGCTTCCTTGTATTTCCACCTTCATTTGAGTGAAACAGCTGTGAGACTGACACAGCTTTCTCTTGCTAATTCATATTTTTTTTTCTCCCAAAGACTCCTCCCATTAAGGGTGGATGGAGCAAGACATTGGGGGTGAAGGGGACCTAATCCCCATTTTCTCCCACTGGTTGAACAAGAATACATGGGAGGGGGGAGGAGCAGAGAACTGTGGGCCTCTCCCCTCCCCATTCCCCTCCCATTTAGAATGCTGAGATGTCAATGGGGGCCTCCACAGTTGTCAGGATAGAATAGGACCCACTGAAACTTGATTGGGTGCCATTTGGGACCACTTCACCTAGATGAATCCTGGTGGGATTCCAGTGTATCCTGGAGGCCCCTCTGCTCCACATCACTTCGACTGCTGACTCTGCAGGTTCTGGCAGGTGCTGGCAGAGTCACTGAATTCTGATCACCACCTAGGCAAGTGGCCTGTCTTGCATCTGACAGGCTCTTGCTGCAGCAGCCCTCCCACTACTCTCTGGCAGGCAGAAATTTGCAGTGTTTCTACCCTGGGGCTCTTCCATTTCCGGAGTGTCCAACACTAATACATGCTTTCCCCATTTATATATACCAGCAGGAAAATGAAAGTTGGTGAGATATATAGGCTCAAATCTCTGTGTTATGAAGAAACTTTACAATTTTCTGTAAAAAGAAAAATCAATATTTTATTAATGGTACCTTTAAAGATAAAGTAAATGAACAAAGCCTACCTTTACCATATTGTAGCAGTCATACTCTATAGACCCCATCACTCGCCTAAAGCTCTGAGGACCTCTTAGAGAGTTTGACAGTCACTTCTCTGTCTTGCCAGTCCTGCCAAGAGGGGCTGTGGGTTGATCCTCTTGACTGGGTGTGTTAATGGCTACCCCTCAAGCCTCTTTCTTGATGGACCCCTTAGGAAGTTAGCCAATCCACCCCTCTGTGCATGTGGCCAACCCAGACCCTCTTTGTGTACTACACTCATCTTGCAGAGAAAAGTCCTTTCTAAAGACTGAGAAACTCTAGTTTAGCTCAGATGGTTATCTGCTTTCTGCTGGGCATGTGACAAAGGTTAAGGTTTGGAAAATCATTGAGTTATTTGGCCTATAATAAAATCTGGATGCTGTCAGTTCTCTTGGAGGTATTTATTTATTACAGGAAATCTTCGGACTTCAAGCAATAATCTGTGTGTGCTGACACCACCTTTGTGAGCATCTTTATAGCTCACTCAGCATGTGCTCTGTGCTGTGCTTACTCGCTCAGTCATGTCTGACTCTTTGTGACCCCATGGACTGTAACCCGCCAGGCTCTTCTGTCCATGCAGATTCTTCAGTCAAGGATACTGGAGTGGGTTGCCATGCCCTCCTCCAGGGGATCTTCCTAACCCAGGGACTGAACCCAGGTCTCCAGCTTTGCAGGCAGATTCTTTACTAGCTGAGCCACCAGAGAAGCCCAAGAATACTGGAATGGGTAGCCTATCCCTTCTCCAGGGGATCTTCTTGACCCAGGAATTGAACCAGGTTCTCCTGCATTGCAGGCAGATTCTTTACCAATTGAGCTACCAGGGAAGCCCTCACTTAGCACACACAAAGCTATGATGTTATTTGTTCCTTATAGTTTATAGGAGGCAGCTAAAAGCAAGGATTACCAAGCTTATGCTATAGACCGAAGGGAAGAGATGAAGAAACTCACCCAAGACTACTCAGTAAAACACTGACAAAAGTAGGACTCAAATCTAGACCCATGACTCCTACACAGATTCTATACCAACCTCAGAAAGTTTAGTTAGTAGGAATTTATACTTTGGCCACCTGATGCAAAGAGCCGACTCATTAGAAAAGATCCTGATGCCGGAAAAGATTGAGGGCAGGAGGAGCAGAAGATGACAGAGGATGAGATGGTTGGATGACATCACCGACTCAATGGACATGAGTTTGAGCAGCTCTGGGAGGACACCACCTTCCCTGGTGAAGGACAGGGAAGCCTGGATTGCTGAAGTCCATGGGGTCACAAAGAGTCAGACAGGACTGAGCGACTGAACTACAACAACTAGGAATTAGAATTTAGGACTGAGATATTATCTAGAGTATATATTTGACATTAATGAACAATCACCCAGGCTAAACTGTAAAAGATAAATCTCAGTTTTTCAAATCTTATTGACTTAAAACAAACAGTGAAACAACAACAAAAACATCAACACCCTTATATGCATTTTAGAAGACTTCTAGTGACCAGTGTGGTACCAGAAAGCGCCCACTCAGATTATACCTCAGAATATGGGCTTATCCTACTTTGTTCTCAGGGAAATAGCATTACCATCACAGTTTTATTTTCAACAGGGTTCAATGGTTCAAAATTCAAATGATTAAAAGGTAACGAACAGTGAAAATTTTGTCTCTCATTCCATTCTCTAGTCACCTAGCACCCAATAAAATCACCTGTACCAAGTGTCCTTGCAGAGAAATAAGTAAGCAAGCAAGCAAGTGTTAGTCGCTCAGCTGTGCCTGACTCTTTGCGACCCCATGGACTGCAGCCCACCAGGCTCCTCTGTCCATGAGATTTTCCAGGCAAGGATACTGGAGCTATTTACCTCTCCAGGGGATCTTCACAACCCAGGGATCGAACCAGAGTCTCCTGCACTGCGGGCAGATTCTTCACCGACTGAGCTACAAGGGAAGCAGAGAAAGTAAATACATGCAAATAGGTATCTATAACCCCATTTTGTATGAAAAGTGTTAGCTCACTGCTATACGTAATGCTTGTCTTCACTTGCTGCATCTTGGAGATGTTTACCTAGGAGTATACATGAGTGACTGTATTCCTACTACAGTTATAGCAGTCTCTGTTTATGGGAAAGTACGCGATTTCCAATCTGTTCCTGTCATAGCACTGTTTCAGTGAATAATTCTCTGCATTTGTCACTGTGCCATGGTTCCTAGAAGTGGAATTCCTGGTATATGCATTTATAATTTTTAAAAAACAACTATTTATTTACTTTTGGCTGCACAGGGTCTTTGCTGCTGCACATGGGCTGTCTCTAGTTGCGGCAAGTGGGGGCTACGCTGCGCTGTGGTGTGCGGAGTATGGGTTCAGTAGTTGCGGCTCGTAAGCCCAGCCCTTGAGTTGTGGCACAGGTGCCTAGATGCCTCATGGCATGTGAAATCTTCCCGGACCGGGAATCAAACCCATGCTCCCTGCACTGGTAGGTGGATTCTTAATCACCAAACCACCAGAGAACTCCACATTTATAATTTTGATAGACATCAACAAGCTCCCCTCCACAGAGGTGGTACCAGTCCATATCCAGGGCAGCAATTAGACTCCACCACCACTGACTCAACTCATTACACATCATGCTGGGTGCTACCTGCTTTATCTTTATGAAACCTTACTGCTGTGATGGTCACATCAGCCCAGCTCCTGAGAGGCCATGAAACAAGATAGTGAGTGAATCTTCCCAATGTCTCCTGGGGCCGTCGTGTTACTGAATCCAAAGGGCACTTTCAATTCTGATCCTGCTGACCTGCCGTGGCACTTGGCACAACTGAGCCTCCTCCTTCCTGCTTGGTTTTCCTGTTTCTCTACATGATACTTCGTTTCCGCTGCAACCTATTTCCCTCTTCCCAGCTGTGAAGTCAGTAGTTTTCAACCACAGCCATACATTAGGACCACCTGGGAAGCTTTTAAAAATTCAGATGCTCAGGTCACACCTCAGACCAACTCAATCATACATTTTTAAGTTCTGTAGGTGGAACACAAGCATTAGAATTTCTAAAGCTCTTCACATGAATACTAGCAACTAAAGTGGAGAAACACTTCATTAACATAGATTTTATAGGGTCTGATCCAATATTCTCTTTTTATTATTGGGTTGCCCAAAATGTAAGTTTGGGTTTTTCTGTAACATTGTTTGGCATAAACTCAAGAAAACATTTTGGCCAACACAGTATATTGTCTCTTAAAAACTGCATGCAAGTTCATAACTTCAGTTACCCTCCTTACACACTCATATCTCCATCTGAGATCCTCCCTGTGTGCTCCACACCTGAGTATGGAGCCAATTTCACAAAGACCCCACATTTAGTGATCCAAAACCAAACTCATGACCTTTATTCCCCAAACCTGGTACCTTCCCACAGTTTCCATTTTGATGAATGGCAGCTCCTAGGAGAAGTTTTCTTTTTTTTTTCTCCTCATTTCTTGTATTTTATTTTATTTATTTATTTATTTATTTATTTTCTTTTTTTTTTTTTTTTTTTTTTTTAAATATTATTTTATTAGTTGGAGGCCAATCACTTTACAACATTTCAGTGGGTTTTGTCATACATTGATATGAATCAGCCATTAGTTACACGTATTCCCCATCCCGATCCCCCCTCCCACCTCCCTCTCCACCTGATTCCTCTGGGTCCTCCCAGTGCACCAGGCCCGAGCACTTGACTCATGCATCCCACCTGGGCTGGTGATCTGTTTCACCATAGATAATATACATGCTGTTCTTTCGAAACATCGAATTCATTTGAATCAGTTCTAATGAGATGGATGAAACTGGAGCCCATTATACAGAGTGAAGAAAGCCAGAAAGATAAAGAACATTACAGCATACTAACACATATATATGGAATTTAGAAAGATGGTAATGATAACCCTATATGCAAAACAGAAAAAGAGACACAGAAGTACAGAACAGACTTTAGAAGTAGAAGGGTAGTAGAAGTTTTCTACACCCTTGCAGACTGGACCAAGCCAGATCTCCCTCTGAGAAACCCCAGGTAAACTGTCTATCTTTCCTTTATGGCAGTTGCGCATTTATAATATTACGTTTTCTATGTGATCCTTTGATTAATACTTCTCTCTGTCTTTGGACCAGAAGCTCTGTGAAATCAGGGATGGTGGCTCTTTTACTTTGTCATTTTATTCCCAGGGCATCATTCAATGCCTGGAACCCAGCAGAAATATATGCTGCAAAGTAAAGGAACTGGAGGAATGATTGCTTCTCATTTTACAACTGGGGAGATAGAGGCCTGGGGAATCAAGGAATTTGCCTTCAAAAGGAAGATCTCAGGAGCAGTGTCATCCATCTGACCCTGTAGGGGACATTTTCTTTCATGTCATCTCCAGGATGAGTCATCTGGCAGCTCCTTCAGAATGAGAGCGTTATCAATGAAAATCATTCCTGTTTAATAACTTCTAACAGCACTATGTAAATATTAGAAAAAACATGAAGAAATGTTTACAGGAGCTGCATCTCATAAGGGGGATTTATGAGGCTATTAAAATCGCTATACTTCCTCCACAGCAGAGCAGCTTTCACAAACTGTGCCACACAGCTCCCTGCATCCAGGCAGTGCAGAATGTTCATTTCATGTTTTCAAAATACTGTACTTCTTATACCATTAAATTTTATCTCAGCAGTGTTGTTTTAAAACAACAGTTCCCCCAACTCTTCTGATCTTATAATTCAGCTCCAAAATACGTTGGTTTGGAAACCCTCTGAAGATCATATGGGTCCAAAGCATGGTGCAGGGACTGCACTGAATAATGCACAAGGCTTCTGAGGATTGCAGGCTTCCTTGGTGGCTCAGCTGGTAAAGAATCTACCTGCAATGTGGGAGACCTGGTTTCAATCCCTGGGTTGGGAAGATCTCCTGGAGAAGGGAACAGTCACCCACTCCAGTATTCTGGCCTGGATAATTCCATGGACTGTATAGTCCATGGGGTCTCAAAGTGTCAGACACAACTGAGTGGCTCTCACATTTCTGACAAGTGTAGGGTATAAGTGTGCATGTGTGTGTGTTTGTGTGTGTGTGTGTGTGTGTGTGTGTGTGTGTGCATGCACATACACGTACCCCAAGCTTCCTGGTCTATCATTGGCTGGGACTTCCTGGAAGAGGTGGAATGTGAGCATGAGAGTTAGGAAGTAGCAGGTGGGAGCCAAGATCTCAGTGGGCTTCTGAGCCTGGTTTGGCTGTGGAGGCACAAACCTGCCTGTCTTTATTTCCCCTGTGACACTTGCATTATTATCATGTACAGAAAACGAACTTCAGTCTCTCTGGAGTGTTAACCCTGACTACTGTCCACATCCTCTGGCATACCTCAGCGTTGTCAAGGTCTGGTAGGGATTCCTTCTTCTTGAGAGGTTGACAAGTTGCTGAGGCTCTCAGAAAAGAAGAGAGTATCCTTGTTTAGTGATGGGATGCTGTTTCTGGTCCAGACTCCACTTGAGACCCAAAGCTGCTTGAACCATGTCAGATGGAGATGTCTGTGGTATGATGATTTGTGCCCAGAAAAGAGGTTTGGGAATCTTGCTATGTTCCTAGAATTTAACAAAACTGTGGCCAACTCTCACGAAAGTCCCTGCCATTGCCCTTGGAATGCCTCCTCTAGCCCTTTTAGTCCATGGAGAAATCAAGCACAAATGCCACTCCTCTAGATTTTGGAAGTGACTGCTCTCCATTTGGGCAGCTGCTTCTCAGCTCTTTGAGCAGGTCATATGCTCTGCCCTTGGGGTCCTGGGTACTGTGAGTTCAGTCCTTTTTGGTACAACCTCACTGTCTAGCTGGTGAGGTCCACTGACTCAGGTGGTCACAGGGGCCAGATTGGTGAGATAGATAAGGGAAGCTGGCCCACAGGTGGCTAGATGAATTGCTCGTCACCACAAGAGAATGTGGACTCAATCTGGCCAACTTTTTTGATCTTCTGAATGAAGCCAGAAATTTGGGTTTTTATGTAAACTCTTCTGATTATGTGTGTGTGTTGCCTACATTTTAAATACAGCAGTCTGAGTAAGCATATAAACCTGGTGACCAACCTTGCACTTAGACTTAGTATCCATGATCTTACTTCCCCTACCCCGCCCCCATCCCGCCCCCCAGTCCTTTCAATGTTCCCAGAGCCCATTTTCTAAGAGACACAGGCAACCCCAAGGCTCAGTAAGGCTCAGGAAAAGGCTGAGCATGCTGCAGTGCATCCCTGGGAGATCCCGCAGGACCTGTGGGTTCCATGGTTCCGGGCAGACTCTGCAGCGGCCCCTGCTCATCTCCCCATGTGATTCTCTCTGTGCCACTTTCCTCCAAAGATTAATTCCATATTTAGGAGCCCCTTTTTTGGTGGCAGAAAGCTGAAAAAGAAGGAATATTGTGGGAATTCCTGTCCTTTGCACACCAGGAGAGCTATTGAACAGCAGCTTGGAATCTCTTCTGGGCTCTATTCCCGCTACCTTAATGAGGTGAGTGACCCCTGGTTGGCAGCCCAGCACAGGGTCTCATGAAAGCCTTACTTAGCCAAACCTGTGCCTGGCAGCCCCTCTGCCTGCTGGGCCGCAAGTACAGGTGACCATTAGCGTATGGTACTATTAATTAATATAAATCCTGAGTGGGACAAGAACTTCCATCATAATCACACAGCTTCATCAGGGCTCAGCCTCTTATGGTAAATCAAGATGAGGAAAGTGGTTTATTCAAGGTAGTCCTAGATAAACCAGATAAATTGTCTACATATCCCACTGACCTCATTTACAGAGGAAGAGGATGTGATAGACATTCTGAAGACAGATTCATCAGAGATGCCTGCACACAGAGAGGTGCTGTGAGCCCCACTTGGAGGCACAATAATGCTGTTTTAAGGAGCATTTTGGCTTTCATCTTTGTGGATCAGGTCTGCATTGGGACCACTTAGCAAGACTTGCAGATCACTGAAGCCTGGGTAGGGGGTTTACCTCCAACATCAGCGCCCTGAACGGCTATAAACAGGAAGGGGACTCTTGACCACACAGAGATAGAATAGTCTGGAAAATGCCTCCCTACAAGGGTCCAGTGCTCCTTTGGTTCCCAGCCTTCCCTAGAGAAGGAAGATCTGATTTTATGCTGAGAGCTCTGGGCCAGCTATTCTATCTCTAGCCTGGACTTGAAGGGAAGGGAAGGGAAGCGTCCATCGTGGGCAAGACACACTTGACCCCAGGCAAAACCCATCCTGTCTGTCTTCAAGGTGCTCTCTACATCTCTGGCACAATCTCCACCACTCCACCCTCATGGGGGAATGGGTGTATGTGCGTGCACACACACATCTTTATTGTTTCCATTTGTGCTGAACCTGGGACTTTTGATGCTCTACCTTGGCCCAGACTCATCCTTCCCCAGATTCTCACACACGTGATTTCTTCTCATGAATCAGGTTACATTCAAATGCCTCCTCCCCAGTGAAGCCTTCCTAACCCCCAGCTCTCAGGCACACCCCCTGTTTTATTATTCCTATACACCCTCTTCCAACCCCAAATTCCAATTTACTTTTTGCTTATTTGTCTGTCATCTCCATGGCAGCAGGGACCTCATGTGCTGGATGATGTGTTAAAAACCCTAGTGTCTGACTCAGTGCCCAAAGTTAGGGGACACTCCACTGGTAGCTGCCTAATGGAGACGTGCATAGGGGCCGGAAGGGCTCTGTGGGCTCAGTGTGGAAATTTGGCTCCCACACTTGCTTAAGATGGACACTAGCCCCCATCAGGGCCTCCTTCTTCTACTTCAGGATCAGCTCAAATGCTACCTCTGCTATGCCACGTTCCCCGATTTCTCTGCCTCCCTCCTAGGACAGCCTGACAGCGTCTGCTCTGATAGCCTCTTGCTCTACTAAATTGTGTTACTTCTTGCACTTTACCGTGCTGCTGCTGCTAAGTCCCTTCAGTCGTGTCTCACTCTGTGCAACCCCGTAGACAGCAGCCCACCAGGTTCCACTGTCCCTGGGATTCTCCAGGCAAGAACACTGGAGTGGGTCGCCATTTCCTTCCCCAACTTTACTGTGCACTTGGGTATTAAACTCAGCTTGAATGCCTCTCTCTCACCTCTCAGACTCAGCCTAGACTCTCCAGGCTAGTTTTAGGTACTCTGGATAGGTCTGGGGAGTTGAGTGCTGGAGACAGCTGTAAGAGGGCTTGGGACAGCCCCTTTTCCATTTGTGGGGGCTTTCCTGAGTAGTGACTGGCTGCCTCAATTAAACATTGCTCCTGCGTGTCTTAAGGAAGAGACTTTGCGTGTGTGCTCAGTCTTGTCCAACTCTTTGTGACCTCGTGGACTATAGCCCACCAGGCTCCTCTGTCCATAGGGTTCTCTAGGCAAGAACACTGGAGTGGGTTTCCATTTCCCCTGGGGAGCAGGATACAAAGGGTATAGGGACATTTTGGCCTGGCAAATCTCAGAGTTTTCCCATTTCATCCTCTGGGATTTCAAATGTAGCCCAGGACAGTAAACAAACCTAATCTTTGTTCCAGAAGGAGATATTCTGTCTTCCAAGGCTATTCACTGTAGTCATTCTTTTTAAGATTATTCAGAACCAAGTCAATGGTTCTTGACTCTGTTTACAAGATGTGAGGAAAAATGGGAGACCCAATGACAGTAAGAATCTCTTATTTAGACTCACTGAGGGTGTTTGCAGATTGTCTTTGCAATATAAGATGTGACATTTATTGTGGATACCTAGGAACAATCAAAGAGGAACAAACCAAAATAAGGCAGACAGCAATCCAGACTAGAAAGTCATCCTGTCCTTTCTCTAGCCAAGCGGTGGAAAATGGCAGAGGAGATAACCATGCTTGGTAACATGCCCATGCCATGTAGGGGGAAGCTCAGGTCTGGAACAGAGGGTGGAGGACCTGGGAAAGGACAAAGGTGGGGCATTCACGTCATTCACATAGACAGAAGCTGAGCGAGGATGGCCTTGGGGGAGGAGGGGTGAAAGGAGAGGCAGTGTTTTGACTGGGGACCAGTAGCAATGTTTTTACTTAATTCTGTTCATTTTGAGTTTTATCACTGAGCGCTTAGTCAGTTAATTGAGTCTGCCCAGGATTCGGAGAATTAAAGATCATTTGGGGAGGGAAGAGATGGCCTCTCTTGATATTCCATTGAGAGCCAGCCACAGATGACTTCTGTGTGGGCAGAGGGGTGGAAAACACCTGGAGAGAGAGGGGTTGGTGATTCTCTCAGCATTTATTCCTCTTGTCTCTCTAAGGAGAGAAGGATGTACCTAAAAAGAGAAAGTGCTGCTCAAGGGCTGACTCTTATGATGATCATATGTGAGGACAGGAGCGTCTGAGTCACACACCAGGGCAGGGCTTGGCAAAGCATCAGAGGGGGTATAAATGTTACAAGAAATACTTCTCCATGTGACAATTCTGAGGTAGCTATGACCAGAACTTTCTCTTCCCTGGGAAGCATTAAAGCCAGAACTGTACCTGTTGGAAGAAAGAGGAACACTTGAAGAAACCTGCCTCAAATTTCAGACTTGATTACCCCTGTGGTCCATTTTTCTCAGAAAGTATTTATTGAGCCCACCTCTTCACCCCAGGCTGACCCCTTATGAATTCTACTCTAGGGGCTGGGCACATTCTTCCACGTGAGACATTGGATAACACTTACCAAGATATTTGGCCCCAATTTAGAAGGATGAGAGAGAAAAAGCAGTGCAACCACATGGCATCAAAAGGGGGCTTTCAACACAGTCAGCCTGGACTTGGAGATGAGCTCCCCTTCTGTGGTCAGCAGTGTGCATTCCTGCTCTGCCATAAGCGATATAGCCAACAGAGCCACTTATGTGTGTCACACTGCTTCCTGGGCGTCTTTAAGGGTAAATGCTGCAACATTTCAAATAGTGCCAAGTGGGCTCTGACGTAGAAACAGGGAGGCTGCTTCTGAGAGTGGCAGCTTTACCACCTCCCTCTACCACGGACACTGAAAGTGAAAGTCACTCAGTTGTGTCCGACTCTTTGCGACCACATGGACTATACAGTTCATGGGATTCTCCAGGCCAGAATACTGGAGTGGGTAGCTGTTCCCTTCTCCAGGGGATCTTCCCAACCCAGGGATCAAACCCAGGTCTCCCACACTGCAGGCAGATTCCTTGCCAGCTGAACCACCAGGGAAGCCCAAGAATACTGGAGTGGATAGCCTATCCCTTCTCCAGTGTATCATCCCAATCCAGGAATTGAACCAGGTTCTCCTGCATTCAGCCAGATTCTCTACCAGCTGAGCTACCAGGGCAGCCCGTGGACACCGAGTGGGGGTAGAGAAATGATCGCCCTTAATCACCTTGCCTATGGGCCACGTGTTGCTCATGAAAAATAAGTTCCTCGCTGTTGGCACTTTGCATCTGTGTTTTGCTCTCAGTTGCGCTGCAGCATGGGCACAGAGGAGACTGGTAGGTGGGATGATTCAGTTCCTGGGTGTCAAGACCCGTTGATCCTTGTTGGTGAGGATAACTACCAAGGCACCCTCTGTGGAGGAGTTCAAAGGGATTCCCTTGAGAGCTAAACTTTACAGAGACCCTAAACAGCGCAAATGTGAGGGGCAGTTTCCCCAGACAAAGGGGATTGAGACAGGCAATGAGAAGCGGAATATTGCACACAGAGACCATGTTTGGAAATTAGGAAGCAATGCTTCTCATATTATTGTGTTTGGATGGTTAATCCTCTTCGCTGTTTTCTCATCAGAAGTGCTGTCCTCATCTAGGGAGTCTCTCCTTTCTCATCAAGGTAGGAGAAGGATATTCAGAAAGATATTTAATTTTACGGTGCAGAGAAACAAATACTATTTATGTATAGGTATAATTAGGACAGGAGACAAAACACATTTCAAGTATGTTTGAGCACTTTATTACTGCAGATATTGTCTTTCAAAGCATCTTAAAAGTAAGCCATGAAGCAGCATTCTCGATCCTCTAATCACCATCAGGATGGGTTTCCTAGGGACAGCAAGGGGAGCTGCTACAGTTGGATCATATGGACTTTATTCATTAGGCTGTAATAAGAATTTTACCATTTTCTATAAAGGTGCTATTTCAGATCCCACCAACAAATGAGCCAAGATTCCAACAAGTGTGAAACTCTTCATCAACATATTCATGAGGAAGCAGAATCACACCTCAAATATTTAAAATAAAACTCCTTAATAACAGCATGAAAGCCAAACAGATGTTAAATTACTATGTGCTATCATCTGGGCCCAATGTAGATGCTCCTGAATGATTGTGACCTCCCTGCCACAGAGAACTGGGTGACCTGATCTGCTTAATCAAGCTGAGCAGATTCTGGGTCTAAGGTGGTGGAGAACCACAGAGCAGTGGGCAAGAGCCACAGAGCAGTGTCTTTCAAGGAATGGAAGCTGATGATCATGGCCCTGGGATCCCTGCGAACATCATCTGGTTATAGGAAGAGTGAAAGACAATGAAGTTCAATGAAGGTCAAGTATGGTTTGTAGCAGATATTTGTTGATTTCTGAATGGCATCCACACCCTTTATCCTGGCTAAAAATACTACTTTTGTCCTTTGGGAAATTACCTCTGTTCCATTGTGTTAAGTCTCACTGGGGTTATCAGTCAGAGCATCTTGCCACCTCACCCCACGTGACCAAAGTTCTCCTGACTGGCTTCTCTTTGATTTTCTAGTGGAATGAGTCAAGGTTGGATGAGTAGTTAGATTTGCAAGCTCCCAATTAGCTCTGACTGCCTGGGTCTCTGGAGCGGCCACCATTTCTGTCTCCTTTGTGCCTGTTTATCTGGATGGCCCTTTGATTTGGGGAGCTCTTCCCATGAAATTTCGGTTTTTAAGTTAGCCAGGGTTGCATTTGTTGCTTGCAATTAAAGAACCTTAACTGACATAAAAATAACAACCTCAACAACAACAGACACAGATGCTCTTTGTTAAGCACTAAGGGAATGGCGGCCCTCTCCAGTATTCTTCCTGGAAAATCTCACAGACAGAGGAGCTCGCAGGCTGGGGCCCATGGGGTCACAAAGCATGACTGGACAACTGAGCATGCACACAGGAGTTTTACAGCTGAGACCCCACCTGACACTCATGATGACGTTCTAAAGTAGATATTATTATTATCCTTATCTTTCATCAGGGAGTAGACTCACAAGCAACCCAAGCTAACTGACTCTTCAAAGTCCTATGATGCCAATGAAACTCTCTTTGTGAGGTCTCTAACTTGTCCTCCATCATCTTGTCTGAAGGGATTCCTGCACGCCCAAATCCCCACTCTTGGGGTAAAAGCAGTTTGAAAATCATCTCCACTAATGGTAAGAGATGGGCCTAGAAAATTAGGAGAGACCTGCCTACCTGATTCCAAACCCCCTTTAAGAGAAGTATTTGTCTTCCTTCTGAAATCAGTGGTTCATGTGAATCAAGAATTCTCCAATGGAGAGAAATGCATTCTCAATACAGTGATTGGAGATCAGGATTCAGAGGGCCAAAGGCCTGCTTCAGAGAACGAGCAGGAACAACACCCAGGATGGGATGAAACACGGTGGGGGGGGGGGGGTGCCTTGGAACCAATAAACCATCTGTGAAACAGGTCTACCCAATGACAGAGCTGTTGTCCTTCAGAATGTCTTTCAGGGCCGGCTTCACACCACTCATGGGTGAACACACTTAGTTATCCAAGGACAAATTCAGAGTTACAAACTCAAATATTGACAGAAGCCAGGTAAGTGTAGGTGAGCTTTAAAAAAAAAGCATACAGAATGAAACAGGTCTGATGTAACACAAGAGGGACCATGAGGTCCCTGCCACAGTGAAAAGTGATTGTTCATCTCATGAGGATGCCCTGGACCTAGTGCTAGAGTTTCAAGACCTCAAAACAGTGGGGGTAGAACATGTTTGGAAGCAAGGCACCCTTGAGGAGGGAACATTTCATTCACCAGATTTTCTTAGAAATATTTGGGGGGTGTCTTGAAAGATGTTTGTTAGAAGGAGAACTGTCCCATCTTTCTCCTACCTTCTAACTAGTTGCATTGGTAGCCCAGTTACAAATTGGCATTTCATTTAGAAGTCTGGGTCTCCACTTATCTCCAGAATTTTGACTTTCTCCTTTCTTTTCATGTATCACATTGTGTTAACTCTGATTAGCTAACAAGTGGATGAGAGCCAGGCCCCATGAGGCTGGGACACTGGTGGTCACTGGGACCCAGAAGGGAGGTTGAGAACATAAACACATCAGTGACTTCACTGCTTTGTTTCAAACCTGTCCTTCACACAGCATGTTCTTGGCTTGAGATGACTTATTAGGGGTGGTAATCAATTAAGGGACACCAGCAATTCTTTCTTCTTAGGTGAGACTGGGAATGTTCTCTCTCATGGGGCAAGAGAAACACGTTTCTCTCCTGCAAATGAAGGCCTGACAGATGAACCTGTCTATTACCTCAGAACTAGCCTGTACCCCCAAACACGACACTAACTTTGTTAACTCCAGAGGCTTCAATGGTGTGTCACCATCCACTCCGAAAAGATCCAAATAGTTCCAATTACTCTGGCCAGGCTATATTAAGCAACAGATTCTGACCTAATAGTCGGGCAATGTGCTAAATTGTTTTAGGAGTCATTTCATTTGAATACCATTAGGACTCAAATTTAAATTCTTGACTCTTTGAATAAGAAGTAATTATTACAGACTAGGCTCTCCTTACCTTCCTTGCTCCTGACACTTTCCTCCATTTATACCCCAGTGCTGGTGATCTGAGGCCGAGAATAGTGGAGGGGATTTTCCTGTGACAGCACCCTGAGTAGTCAGTATGTTCCTTCTTCTACCTAACTGCTCAGTTAATGGGAGCAAACACCATGCTTCCAGAGCCTGTCCTGAAACTTCCACCAAGTAGCTAAGACTCCAGTGGAGAAGAATAAAGAGAAGAAGCATCTTTTTTTTTTTTCTTTTAGTGACTTTTATTGCGCAGAAAATGGCCCATTCTGCTTTGTGGTAACAAGGTCAGTTGTTACCATCTCTAAAGTTGTTTTCTGTAAATTCTCTCCACTCTCTGCCCCACTAAAAAAGTCCTGCTCTTGGAAAAGATCGAGAGTAGCCTCTCACAGCTGGAGGATGGCTCCTGGGGCGAAGGCCAGAAGACACCATCTAAGCAGGCTGGGCCCATGGCCTCGGCGCGGGCTCGCTCACACCAGGCGTCGTAGAGGGAAACTTCCTGCGGCCCTGCCTGCGTCGGGACGCAACAGGAGCCGTGCATTTCCAGAGCTGGAAACTGCAGCAGCCCGTCAGCAGGCACTACAACAACCTGCACACTAGTGGTTATGAAACGGAGCATTCAGAAAAAGTGCTCTACTGGAGCCTGAAGTCGCAGCGCCGCGGAAGGGTCTGGGGAGAATTTCTGAGCGTCTCTGTAGCTCCAGGCCTTCCTCATGTAGGCAGGCACAGTGTGCTTCCGTGGGGCGGTGCCTCGCCTCTTAGGGCTGCCTGGTAAACGCGTCCTCCACCCGGGTGAGCAGGGACTCGGGGGACAGGCCTGGCAGTCAACGGTGTGCTGCATGGTGGGTGGGAAGGGCTGGCAAAGGACGCACAGGGGGTGAATCCTGTCCCAAGCCCAATTTTATCCTAAGGTTTATAGATGGGATCTAGAACACCCTCTGCTCCCCTGTTAAGATAGGAGGAAAGAAATAGAGGCTCGGCCTCAACAAGAAGGAAGAAAGGGCAGAGCCGCGAGCCCCCTGGGTCCCAGGGGGGACAGGCGACAGCTTTGGGACAGCCTCAAGGAGACAGTTCTCTGCTTGTTTGCACTGAGAATGAATGTGTTCAAGTTGAGGCACGATGTAGTCCCCCAAGGATGTTCCCAAGCTGGTGTGGACGCCATGCATCCTGCCCTGCAGCCTCCCTCCCCGGTGCGTGGCCGCGCTCCACCAGGAGGGCTGGAGGGCCTCGGAACCAGCCTGGCACGACCGCACTCCTCTGTGGACGGGCACCGCCCCTGCAGATTGTGCCGGCTCTGGGAACCGGACACGGTCGGCCTCTGGTTGAGCTGTGGCCGGAGCTGGCTCCCTGGTGCTCCCCAGGAAGAGGCGTGAGCTGGGGGGCAGGGCCGGAGCGGCCACGAGGACTCCGACTGGAGTCCCGTCTGCAGGCTGTCACTGCAGCCCCGGCTGCTGGGTCCCGGCCTCGCCGAGCGGCGTCCCTCACCCTGGTGCCGCAGCCTAAAGCTCTGAAAAGAAGCGTCTTTTCTTCCTGCTCCACATTTGTCTGTGTGTAGAAGTGGGGAGGGGTACAACCATGCTTCCCACAGCCAGACAGGTGTTATTCAGGACTAAAAGGGGCCAGAGCAGGCAGAAGTACATCACAGAGGACAGACTGTTTAAAAGAGACAGCAGATACTAAAGGACCCTATGTCAAACCCTCTGAATTTTTTCAAGAGAACTGATAATTTTTCTGTGGAATCTCTAAGTTTAAAAAATGTTGGTAAAAATGTTACCCAGCTTAGATTTGGCTGCTTGCCATTTAAAAGTCAAAAATTGAGGTGAAAGCAGCAGAAGAAAGGAAAGATGCTTTAATCAAGAAAGATGGCAATCTGGCAAGAAGGTGGATTCATGTCCCAAGTCCAACTGAGATTCCGCTCACCCGTGACAATTTTTACAGGCAATAAGAGGGAAAGAATCTCAGTGAATTGCAAAGGCAGAAGGGGGTCAACTGTATGGTCATGCTTTCTGCCTCATTCTCCATTGCATGCAGGCCGTCTGACTCTTCAGATGTTATTTTACCCACTGTGTGACCTGCCTGCAGAATTGCTAATGGGACTGTTGAGGGTGGGGAGATAGTCATTCTTTAACTACTTAATTCTTCATTATTACTTATTTTAATCTAGAAAAAGAATCAGTAGATTAGGCAAGGCATGGTATACATTTAAGAGAGCATAAATCAGGAGCTAGTTAAAATTGCTTAGTGATCTGATTCCTATAATTAGGTTCTTTCAAGGTTGAAGGGGAACAGAAATGGGCAAACAGGAAAGGGGCAGAAGAGCTGCTTTCAAAAACTCAAGGTTAAAAATTCAAGCTATTTTTTATTATATGTTTCGGGTATACAGCATTATAATTATAATCTGTATATACTGCAATGTGATTACCACCACAAATCTAGTTACCATGTGCCACCATACAGCTGACCTCCTTCTCCCATTTCATTTACCTTCCAGCCCGTTTCCCCTCTTGGTGACCATGAATCTATTTTTATATCTATGAGTTTGTCTCTATTTTGTTTGTTCATTTTGCTTCTTTTTAGATTCTACTTATGAGTGAGATCATATGATAGTTGTCTTTCTCTGACTTATTTCATTAAGCATAATGGCTTAAAGATCCTTCTATGTTATTGCAAATGGCAGGATTTCACACTTTTATGACTGAGTAGTATCCCATTGAAAATATATATATTTTTAATGCATTCTTCCATTGAGGGACATTTAGCTTATTTCTATATCTTGGCTACTGTAAATAGTGCTGAATGAATATAGGGGTATATATATCTTGTCAAATTAGTGTTTTTATGTTCAGATAAATATTCAGAAATGGGCTGGCTGGGCCACATGGTAGTTCCATTCTTAATTTCTTGAAGAACCTCCATACAGTTTTACCACAGTGGCAGCACACAGTCCCTCCAACAGTGTAACAGAGTTCTCTTTTCTTTACATCCTCTCCAACATTTGCTGTTTCTGTCTTTTTCATAATAGCCAGTAGCTGTGAAGTGAGAAACTCAACTTTTAAAACAATCTGGTGTCACTGCAAGCTGGATTTGAACCGTGGGCCATGCATTTGTGTGACACTGGCTAGCTCATCAGGCCCAGCGGCTGTTCTTTGTGCTCCCTTCATTGTCAATAGAATTGAATCTGTGGTGTGAGTTTGAAAGGTATGAACTTTGATAAGATGCTTTGAAGGCAAGCAAGAATTTCATTGTATTTATGCTAAATATTATCCATTCCAATGTTAGAGTCATTTTGCCAGAGGTGATGCTGGCAAGTAGCAATGGGTAGGGTAATTGGTCCATGGGGTCTTTGGCCTGGAAGTTTACAAAACTTCAGTTAAAATACTGGGACTGTTAACCATAGAATGTGTGTGTGCTCAGTTGCTCAGTTATGTTTGAATATTTGAGCAATTTCTGAGTTATAATTCAGTCCTCTTGGAGTTCAGAAAAGGCCCTGTTTTGTCCTCAGAAGAACACTAGGCTGAAACTGCAATTCCATTTTGAACAACTGAGCTATCATTCTTCCTCCTGTTTTTTCCCCCCATATCAGTGTCCACTGCCACTGTCAAAGGCAACCAACACTAACTTAAGGATCCAATCCCATGTTAACTGGGCTTGGAGACCAATGTGTTGTTGCTCTTTGGTCGCGAAGTCATGTCCGACTCTCTTGCGACCCCATAGGCTGTGGCCTGCCTGGCTCCTCTGTCCATGGTATTTTTCAGGCTATGCTGGAGTGGGTTGCCTTTCCCTTCTCCAGGGAATCTTCCCTATGACTCAGGGTATGAACCCATGTCTCCTACATTGCTGGCAGATTCTTTATCACTGAGCCACCAGGGAAAACCTAGAGATCAATTACACATGTTCAACTTTCTAGGAAGTGAATGTGACAGAAGGTACTTGCTGCCCATTTAATATTCATCTGCCCTTCTTCCCAACCTTACTAGCTGTCCAGACAGCTGAAAAACTTGTAATTCCCACTCCATCGCAGCTAGAAGTGACATGGATCTAGCCATAAAATATAATCTGAAGTCTAGAGTAATAAAAGTGAATTACAACTTGGGGGAAAAAAAAGAATACTAGGCTGAATGCCTGTGCTGGCCTGAGTGTTGTGCTAAGGAGGCATTGCTGCCTGAAGTTCTTGACCCCTGGGAGGAAGGGTCGTCCACTGGTTAGCATGTGCTTTAGCAATGCTAAAATGGTTGCACTTGCGAAGGTACCATTTCACAGCTCTCAAAATGGTAAGACTTTCTTGAACTTTCATATAGGCTATGAGCAGACCAGAATTTTCAGTTCTTAAGGCATAGTTACAAATGATAAGGGCTGTAAACTGTGACATGACAGCAACATATTTGCCCTGGTTATGGCTGCAAACCTAGTGCTGGGGAATTGTGTTTGTGTAGCGTGTGGAGGGCAGCAATGGCAATGTAATGTAAGGGCAGGGAGCCTCTCTATAGAATTTCTGTGGAGACCCATTTACCCCCAAGGTAAAGACAAGGAGGGAGATATTATTTTTTATTTTTATTTTTTTAAGGAGGGAGATTTTAAAACAACCATTCCCAAGCTCTGATCTTGGAATGTCTCCAGTCAATCAAAAGTGATGCTTTAAATAGAACTTTTTTTCCCAGTTACAAAAGCAGCTCTGAGTCAATGTAGAGAAAATTATGGGGAAGAACAAAATTGGAAAAAAACCAAAACATGTTTAATTTCATCATTGTTCACTGTCAAAGGCTGATACAGCTGGACACCAGGTAAATTGGTAAGGATAGATTTTAATCAGTAATATACTATTGCAATAGGGGAAAAGTGCAGCATTGTTTGAACTCAAGTTCAATTTGCATAGAGATAACTAGGTATTTTAAAGGGAGAATGAGGGAATAAGGAGGGGATATGAACAAGGTTCAGAGATTCCTAAACCCTGAGCCCTTATGTCAGAGATACATCAGCCTGATAAACACATTTAAACAAATGTGATGAGGATGTAGGAGATTTGCTCTCCTGGGTATTTACACCTTAAAAAAGGACTTGGGCCATTGCTTAACCTGAAGAATGATGAGCTATCAGGCTAATCTTGGCATTTGGTCTGTAGAGATTTTTGATATAAGGAGCCTCTGGTTTCCCCAGACTGCATCACTGCTTCATTTACTGTCCAGGCTGGCTCTGTTCCCTCGCTTTCCCTCTTTGAGATGGCATCCAGCACTGAGTCACCTAGGTGGGGTCCAAGGCAGGAGCAAGGCCACACCTTGGCTTTGTTCCTGATGCTCCCCCTCTGTGAGCTTGCCTCTGCCAGCTGAGAGCCTCCAGACACAGGCTAGATTTCACTCCCTCCGTGTCACCAGGCCTGGCTCAAGTCCTGAACAAATAGTGCTTAGGTATTTGAAGGAATTTAGAATACACTTGGGCCCACTCAGTGCCGGGCATCTGGCCAAGGTCAGAAGTGGAGCCGGAATCCCTGGCCTCTCTCCAGCCTTGAGAGATACAGGCAACTGCTCATGTAAGGAGGTATCAGCCACTGGTAGGAAGACAGCTGTGGCTTTAGGCAAGGGAGAAGAGCTCAGTCACTTGCAATTTCTCTTGTCACTATTACCTTCTGAGCACCGTTCAGCCAACAGCCAGGGATTCAACAACACATGTATTCAGGCTATGGCCTGAATTGTGGCTTGGTGAATGTGTTTATAAATGACCTGCTGTCCCCAAAGCAGGGGACATAAATGCAGATAGCTAATAAGTTATCTAGTGCGTGTGTGCATGCATGCTCAGCCAGGTATGACTCTTCATGACCACAAGGACTGCAGCCCAACAGGCTTCTCTGTCTATGGAAGTTTCCAGGCAAGAATACTGGAGTGGTTTGCCATTTCCTCCTCCAGGAAAGTTTCCTGACCTAGGGATCAAAACGATTCCCCACCGTTGAGTCACTTGGAAAGTCCTAGTGCTGCATAACATATCACCACAAATCTGGAAGCTTAAAACTATACACATTTATTATCTCCCAGGTTCTGTAGGTCAGGAAACAAGCAAACCTTGTCTGGAACATCTGCTGCAAGGATCTCTAACAAAGCTGCAGTCAAGGTGTCATCTGGAGTCTCATTTGAAGGTTTGACTGGGGAAGGTCTTTGGAAGAATTTAGTTTCTTGAGGGCTGTTGGTCTAAAGGTTTCAGAGCTAGATGGCTGCTGGTCAGGGGGTGCCCTCATTCTCTCATGGGATGGAATGCTTCAGCATGGCAACTCATTTCATCAAGAATGCAAGCCAAGAAGGAAATAGAGTCTACCGGCAAGAAAAATAAATCTTTGTAACCTAATTTCAAAAGTGATATCCCGTCATCTTTACCTTTGCTGTAGGCTTTGGGTGAGAAGCAAGTCACAGGTCCCATCTAGCCCGAGCAGAGGGGATGGCACAAAGATATGAACAACAAGAGGTGGGTATCACGTTGGTCATTTTAGAGCTTGTCTGTCACAAAGTAGGTGGCTGGTAATTCTCTCATAGTCTCCATGTGAGCAGCTCTGCCCCAGGGGTTTGAAGCTTCACCATGTGCTCTCCTATCTCCCGAAGTTTTAACTTGCCTGTTCCTCCTGCTAGTTCATGAGTTCTCTGAGGGAAAGGCCTTTGTGTCTCTCACTCTCTGTCAGAGAGGACCTGTGTGTGCTGTCACTCGGTCATGTCCAACTCCTTGTGACCCCATGGACTATATAGTTCATAGAATTCTCCAGCCAAGAATACTGGAGTGGATAGCCTTTTCCTTCTCCAGCTGAAGCATTTCCTTCTCCAGGGGATCCTCCCAACCCAGTGATCAAACCCAGGTCTCCTGCATTGCAGGCGGATTCTTACCAGCTGAGCCACCAGGGAAGCCCCAGGAGAGGGCCTGTTGACTCTCACATACTAAATGGACACTTGGCGGATGACTGTGTGGGAAGCTGAGATCAAAACAGAGTCACAGCCCCTGCCTGCCCAGCTCAGTCAGAGCAAGGGCTGATGGTACTGGGGACAGACATGCAAGGCTGCACTCCAGTGTGTACTGTCTCTTTAGATACTTCTGCAAAGCCCATCTCTTCAGGAAATCTGGTTCTATTAGCCTAACTCCAGTCTCTAATCTTTTCTAAACCACTCATTCAGGTTTCCCTGTCCTGATGCTGACAGCATTTTCACCTTTGCTTTCCAACTTAGAATAAGAATCAGGGAAGTTTCCTCTTTTTAAATGCCTACACCTCTATCCCTCCCCTGTTCCCCACACACCTATGAATGCCTACAGTAAGACACTCAAGCTCCTCAACCCCAGACAATATTTGTTTTCATTCAATTGCTGCCATGGTACTTTGGAAATCTGTACTTTTATGTACATTTTGCACATTAAAAAAAATGTGTATGTAAAACAGACACATCTGCCAACTATATTTGACTTGTGGGGCAGTGATATTTGACCCTTGGTTATATATTGCACTTTACTGTTTTATCTTTGAAACTAGACCACAATGGCAGCTACAGTGTGTGGTCCTGAAGTGCTCAGTAAACTACTATTGTTGTTCAGTTGCTAAGTTGTGTCTAACTCTTCCTTTGAAATTCCATGGACTGCAGCATGTCAGGCTTCCCCATCCTTCATCATCTCCCAGAGCTTGCTCAAACTCATATCCATTGGTTGGAGATGCCATCCAACCATCTCATCCTCTGTTGTCCCCTTCTCTTTCTGCCTTCAATCTTTCCCAGCATCAGGGTATTTTCCTATGAGTCAGCTTTTCACATCAGATGGCCAAAGTATTCAGCTTCAGCATCCTTCCAATGAATATTCAGGGTTGATTTCTTTTAGGATTGATTAGTTTGATCTCTTTGCTGTCCAAAGGACTCTTCAGGGACTCTCAAAAGTCTTCTCCAGCACCACAGTTCAAAAGCATCAATTCTTTGGTGCTCAGCCTTCTTTCTGGTCCAACTCCCACTTCCATACATGGCTACTGGAAAAACCACAGCTGTGATTATACACAGCTTTGTTGGCAAAGTGATGTTTCTGCTTTTTGATACACTGTCTAGGTTTGTCATAGCTTTTCTATCAAGGAGCAAGTGCCTTTTAATTTCAGTCACCATCTGCAGTGATTTTGGAGCACAGGAAAATAAAATCTGTCACTGTTTCTACTTTTTTCCCCATCTATTTGCCATGAAGTGATGGGACCAGATGCTATGATCTTAGTGTTTTGAATGTTGAGTTTTAAACCAGCTTTTTTACTCTCCTCTTTCACCTTCATCAAAAGGCTCTTTAGTTCCTCTCCACTTTCTGCAATTAGAGTGGTATCATCTGTGTCCTCTGAGGTTATTCATATTTCTTCTGGCAATCTTGATTCCAGCTTGTGATTCATCCAGCCCAGCATTTTGTATGATGCACTCTGCTGCATATAAGTTAAATAAGCAGGGTGATAACATATAGCTTTAAAGTACTGCTTTCCCAATTTTGAACCAATCCATTGTTCCATGTCCAGGTTCTAACTGTTGCTTCTTGACCTGCATACATGTTTCTTAGGAGGCATGTAAGGTGCTCTGATATTCCCTTCTCTTTAAGAATTTTCCACAGTTTGTTGTGATCCACACAGTTAAAGGCTTTAGTGTAGTCAATGGGGCAGATGTTCCTCTGGAATTCCCTTGCTTTCTCTATGATCCAATGAATGTTGGCAATTTGATCTCTGGTTCCTCTGCCTTTTCTACATCCAGTTTGAACATCTGGAAGTTCTCAGTTCACATATTGTTGAAGCCTGGCTTGAAGGATTTTGAGCATTACCATGCTAGCATGTAAAATGAGCGCAATTGTACAGTAGTTTGAATATTCTTTGGCATTGTCCTTTGGGATTAGAATGAAAGCTGATCTTTTCCAGTCCTGTGGCCACTGCTGAGTTTTCCAAATTTGCTGGCATGTTGAGTGCAACACTTAAACAGCATCACCTTTGAGGATTTGAAATAGCTCAACTGAAATTCCATCACCTCCACTATCTTTGTTGGTAGTAATGCTTCCTAAGGTCGCCTTGAGTTCACACTCCAAGATGTCTGGCTGTAGGTGAGTGAAAACACCATTGTGGTTATCTGGGTCATTAAGACCTTTTCTGTATAGTTCTTATGTTTATTCTTGCCACCTCTCCTTACTCTCTTCTCTTCTGTTATGTCCTCACCATTTCTGTCCTTTATTGTGCCCATCTTTGCATGAAATGTTCCGTTGGTATCTTCAATTTTCTTGAAGAGATCTCTAGTCTTTTCCATTTTATTGCTTTCCTCTATTTCTTTGCATTAATCACTTAAGAAGACTCTCTTATCTCACCTTGCTGTTCTTTGGAACTCTGCATTCAGTTGGGTATAGCTTTCCGTTTCTCCTTTGCCTTTCACTTCTCTTCTTTCCTCAGTTATTTGTAAAGCCGCCTCAGACAACCATTTTGCCTTCTTGCATTTCTTTTTCTTTGGGATTCTTTTGGTCACTGCCTCCTGTACAATGTTACAAACCTTTGTCCATCAGATCTAATCCCTTGGTACTATTTGTCACTTCCACTGTATAATCATAAGAGATTTGATTTAGCAAATGGTCCTTTGCAAATGGACACTGGGCTCATGTGCTCTTTGGGTGGTGATGCAGGGTGGGGTACGCACTCTGAAACTCTTCCAGAAAAGCAGGGGAAAAAAATACTTTTGTTGCTGCCCTTTGGAAAGCCCCTGTTGAGAGTGCCCCTTTGGGAGTGGTTACGGCCCAGAGGCCCTCAGCCACATCTTGGTAAATTGTAGAATTGCTCAGCTTTCAGCAAAGCAAATGAAGGAGCAGGAAGTCAGTTTCTGAATCTTTGAGAAGCTGCATGGAAACAGCACTAAAGGTTTATTTATGTCTGCACTCACAAACAAAATGCATATGAACAATTCAAAGTCCCAAATGAGTTAAAAAAAAAAAAAAGTGCTGGAGATAAAATAACCAGCGGGGAAAGTCCATTAGCAGCTGATCTGCATTAATGCCCTCTAGTGAGCTTGGCTGCTGACAGTGTGCGATGGAGGTGGGGAGTCACAAGATGCCATCACTGCATAGTCCCTCTGTGCTGGTTTGGGCTCAGGACCATGTACAACCATCCACATCAGTTGTTTCAGAGAATAAACAGTACTGACTTTCAGCCAAGCCAGGGAAACCTCTCTCAGAATATCTGAGCTAATGTGGGGCAATAGAGATTCTGGGGATTAGAGTGGTGAGGACATGGGGTGATGGGCTTTCCTGACATAAAGAGGAAAAAAAAAATGAATGGGAGCTAACTCTGGGACTAAGAAGAGTTTGGTTTTGTCAACAGAAGCTGATGGAGAGACCACATGGCCAAGCTCCCCAACTCAGCGTCAGCGAAAGACTAGGTTTTTATTTTCCATCAGTTGCAGACCACTACTTTTGCAAAATACAATAAAAATTGAGTGATGAGAAAAGTGAGATTTAAAAAAAAGCCATATGAAATACAAGCGCCCAATTTTTTATTATTAGATTGAACAGTCATACTCTCTTACTTTGTCAAATTGCTATTGAGGTTTCTAAACTGTCTAGTTTCAGTATTTCATCACAGTCATCTTCAGGGAGGGGGGAACCACAGGGCTCACTCACCTCCAGGCTGTCCCACTTTGCATGCTTGCTGGGCTGTTCCCTCTGTTGGGACTATCCTTCCTCATCCTACCCTTCTCCACACCAGATAAGCGCCCACCCATTTCCTGCCATGAGCGCCCCTGAATGTCCACATCTGCCTCCTCTGCTCATCCCTGATGCTGCTACTGCAGTTGGGATGAGCCGCTTGTCCGCGGGATGCACTTCGCTCCTCCTGGCTGGGCCCTGCTCTGCCCCTCCTGCCATGCCCTCCTACTTTCCCTCTACGAAGATGCTGGAGAGGTTAACTTCTTAAAACATGCGTCTGATTACATCGTCTGCTGGCTGAAGTTCCTCAGCACCTTGCAAGCAATTACAGTGTAGGTCCAAGCACCCATTGGTGGGCTGAGGCTTCCACAGACCTGGCTGCCTCCCTCCTGGCTCCGCCGCCAGCATGCCCATGCAACCCCCAGGCCTCTTGCTGCACCTAAATGGGCTCTACTATTCCTGCCTTGAGCTTTCACTGTGCTGCTCCTCTGGCCTAGTCTCTTTTCCCCTCCCTCTTCTTGCTCTGTAGGATTTCAGATCCACCCCCTCCTCTAAGAGGCCTTCTCTGATGGAGGCAGAGCTGGTTAAACCAGACTTTCTCACCCACTGAGTGGGATAACTTGAAGACATGTTCTCCCAGCCTCTTTTTGAGCAGGCAGAGCCTAGGCCATGAATGTAACTTGCCTGGTGTCCCCACTCCTCCTTGGGTTTCTAGGCATCACCTTTCACACAAAAGACCTGTTCTTAGCCTCTTTGTCTCAGGTCTGTTTCTGGGGACTCAGGACCCAAAAGTGGTTGCTGCCCTCCTGTCCCTCCTGTCCCTCCTGTCACAATCTAATGTGAAAGGTGGGAAAGTGCATCCCTGTAAATTGTAACAAAGACCAAGGAAAACACACTGGGGCAGGAAAAGAGCATTACACTGGGCCATGTTGGTCAGAGAAGCCCCGAGAGACCAAGTCACATTTACAAAGTTGTCATCGTATGCGACAAAGTGTCAGTAGACTGTCAGTAGCAGTGTGGTGGGCTCAGAGGAGAGACCAGAACTATTTAGGGTCAGAAAGAGTTTCGCTGAAGCAGAGATTGAGCTGAGTAAAGTGGTGCCAAGTGTTGGAGAGCTGAGCAAAGCAGAAAAGGCCTGCAGTGGTGTGGCTGATTCCAGGGCTGCTCTGATAGACACCATCCATGAGGCACGTCTGTGTGCCAGGCCCTGGGCTGGGTGCGTTAGGTGCCTCACCTCACTAAATGCCACCAGCAACTTTCTGGACCAT
The DNA here is from genome assembly GCF_963930625.1 of Muntiacus reevesi. Lineage (NCBI taxonomy): Eukaryota > Metazoa > Chordata > Mammalia > Artiodactyla > Cervidae > Muntiacus > Muntiacus reevesi. The sequence continues at coordinate 214,578,318 of NC_089250.1, read as the reverse complement.
CCTTAGTTTACAGAAGAGGAGACCAAGTTAGTGCAGTGCCAGGGTGTGGAGTCAGGGTCAGAGAGAGAGACAGGAAGGATCACGGCCGTCGCTCTTTGTGACTTCATGTAGATTTCGTAAAGGTTCGTAGTGGGCTGACCCTGTGCCAGGACCTGTGCTGGGCCACTCATACCTGCTGCTGTGTCCTAGGCTAGCTCTTTCTAAATTAGTATTAACATTTTTCTTGGGTGAATAATTTACATGGCTCTGAAAGTGTCACCTTAGACGCTGTGGACAAAATGCTGCTCATCTCCTTGCTGTGTCAGTATGGCCAAGTAGCTCCAGCATGTTCCAAACTGAGAAATCCCTGCTGCCTGCTACTAAAGAACAAAGATGAATGGGAGGCAGGGGAACAGGCAGAGGCAGAATGAGAGACCCCCGGGAGCGTGAGACTCACGCAGGCAGCGTCGGCCCCTGTAGCTCTGCTGCCCTGCCCCTCCCCTCCGTCCTCTCCGGGAAGGCCGGGCCTCTGCCCAGTGCTCCAGGGAGCTTCAGCTTGCACTGAGGCTCTCTGCCTTTCCACCTCTCTAAGTTTCTGTCTGTCACTCTTTGTCTCTGTCTGTTTTTCACTACTTTTTCCTGCCTGTCAACTGTCTCCATCTCTCTGTGTGAGTCTCTGTTTCTCTGTCTGTCTTTCTGTGTCTCTTGCCCATTTTATTCACCACACACCACTGTGGAGACCTTGGCTTTCACATGCAGCCAGATTCATCATTACTGGCTCAAGTCTAATGGATCCTCCTTTCTTTGGATGTGTCCCCCTAAAAGTGTGAGTTTTCCTGAAAGCATAGCCAGAGACAAGGCCTTGGGAGGTGGAGCTGGCAAGCAGAAGCAAGGTAGCAGGCTAGTGGGACAGGGAAGAAAGAACGTCCAACTCAGAGTGAATTCTGGGCGGCATGAACACTGTGCACAACGGGGCTCAACCTTGTGGAAGTGCCCCTGAGAGCACATGTGTCCTGTGCCTGGGACACAACCTCTGCCAAGGAAGGGGCCTGCACATCCCTGCCTGCTGGGTTTGGGAACTTTGCGGACTCTGGTTTCCCCTGGGAGCAGTTGAGGGAGCATCACAAATTTGGGGAAAGGCTGCAGGTAAAAAAGTGTAGAAACTCAGGAGAGCCACTTTTGAGATGCAGCTTGAAATCTGAGTGGGGCCCAGGCAAGTCAGCAGCTGGTACACCTCTCTGTTGCCTGCAGTGTGACCTTCGAGGTTCACGGCACGGACAGTTGATGTTTAGTTGCTACTGCTCCACTGGCCGAAGCCAAGTTGGCCTGATCCCTTGGTCCTAATAGCTGTCATGCTTACCCGCCTCACAGCCTTGGTGTCCCCATTTCCACATGCTGGGCTAGCCCATCCCTCAATCCCTTCCCTCTGCATCTGTCTAATATCTGTGGGTATTTTAAGTTACACCTCTACCAAGGAAGCTTTGGGGATCTCTTTAACCCAGTGTGAGCTCTTGCCTCTGCCCTGAGGGTCTAAGCTACCTATTTGTCATGTATTATATGTATCTTCTACATTTCTTGTTCACTTGCTTTTTCTTTCTCAATTAAGTTCCTTCAATATCATGTACCTTCAATCTACCAGACCTGATGCCAGGTAGAGGAGTATGGAAAAAGGCACCTGCCCCATGGAGCTGGCCTCTGAGAGCAGGTGGAGCCTGAATTCTTTATTGAGAGAACTGCCTCATTGTCCTGTGGGGTCTAGAACTCAGCGTGGTGCTGGCCTCTTCCATTCTGAGTGTGTAGCTTCTTCCTTTTCTCACTGAGGCGAAATTCTTCAAATGAAATGACACTTGCTTTGCCAAACCTTGCCTCAGTCCCCCAGTCTTTGGGATTGGGGAAACTTCCAGGTCCTACTATAAAAATCTAGCAGCCTGGGCACTAATTTTGAGTGGCTGCCATGGGCACTCTAGCAGAGACTGCTTAGGAGGCAGACAGTGACCCACCAGCAGTAGAGAATCAATCATTCAGGGCCAGACAGTTCTGTCAAACCTTCTTTGAGAGATAACTGCATTTTCTTGGCCCTTGGCAAACCCTTCCTTCCTCTGAGTGCTGAGATTCCTCCCATGCTGGCTCCTTTGGAGTCTTGGCACTGGACATGGTCTCTGGGAGGTTGCAGGGATGCTGAACCACATCCCAACAAACGTCACCATCCCATGGCCAGATGTCCCAAGACAAGTGCCGACTTAGCACCTACAGGGAGTGTGTTCTGAACCCAGAGGAGATCTGATAGTTTTGTCTTTCTGCCAATCCTCGGTGTAAGCTAAGATGAACTGTAAAAGAAGTCTGCAACTAAAGGGACTGTCTAATTAGGTAGGAGAATCTGATCTTTTAAAGTTTTAAATTGTGAAATGCAATCTATCTTAAAGTATATGTAATGTGTTTAAAGTAATAAGATGAGGAGTTTAAGAAATAGAACATCACCCTCTGTGTCCCTCATCAGCTGCGTTCTTTCCCCTGCTCCATCCCAAGGTAAAATTACCCTGAAGTTTGTATTTACTATGCCTTACTTTTCTTTACAGTTTTATCACATTATATACATTCCTGAATAGTTTAGTTATGCCCATTTTTAATGAAAATGTTCCTACTGCATATGTATTTTGTAATTTGTTGATTTTGTTCCATATTTTTAAAAAATTCACCCACACTGATGAATATGGTTGTAGTTCATTTATTTCCACTCTTAGAGTATTCCAAAACATACATTTAAGCATGCATTTATCCAGTTTGTTGTTAATAGAGATATGGGTTGTTCTCAGTTTTCCTTTTTCTCTCTTTTTTTTTTTTTTTCTTCTGGATCATGTAGAATTTTATTTATTTTTTTTTTTTATTTTTTTTTTTGTTTTATTTTTCAGTGGGTTTTGTCATACATTGATATGAATCAGCCTTTCTCTCTGTTTTGCTTTTGAAAGTCATGCTGCCAAGAATCCATTTGTACATGTCTTCTGGGGTATGTGTGCAAGTACTCTTCTTCAGGCAGCAGTTCTCAAAACTAGTGCCTGCTTTTATGATAAATATTGACTGATGTTCTCTTTACTATCTTGAAATGAATTTCTTAGATATACTGTACCTATATCTATATATTCCTATAATATACTGTAATATAAGTATATAATATGTAATATACATATAATATAGTAAAAATATAATATACAGTATATATTATAATATATATTATATTATATACATATAATATAATAGTAGGTATAATATACTATACCTACCTTTGGATTTCAAGAAATCAGTCTAATTTTCTAGCTGTAGTATAAATGAGAAATAAAACAAAGCAGTTTATAATAAAAGATGGCTGTACCAATATGTACATATGTAAATTTGAGGGGACAATTACACCAGGAGCCAAAATAATGATGTCAGATGCTTGCATCTATATGTGGAATCATCATGATTTTTCCAGCTACAAATGCAAACAGATGTGGATATTTTAAATTGGTCATCCAAATATCATGTGCAAGGTTCTCAACAGACTTTTCTGAATTGTTGAACAATTCTTGACAAAGTTCCAAGCAGTACAACATAAAGCAAGCTCTTCCTCCAATTTAGAAGGTAGTTGTATTCAATACACATTCAATATGTTAAAAGCTATGAAAACAAACTGCTGTTCTTGTTCATTTGCTAACTTGTGTCCAACTCTTTGCAACTTCATGGACTGTAGTCTACCAGCCTCTTCTGACCTCCACTGTCTCCCAGAGTTTGCTCATTTTCATGTCCATTGAGTCAGTGATACTATCTAACCATCTTGTCCTCTGGCCCCCTCCTTCTTCTTTTGCCTTCAGTGTCTCCCATCATCAGGGTCTTTTCCAATGAGTCAGCTTCTTATATCAGGTGGCCAAAGTATTGGAGCAACTTCAGAATCAGTCCTTCCAATGAATATTCAGGGTTGATTTCCTTTAGGACTGACTGGTTTGATCTCCATTCTGTCCAAGGGATTGTCAAGAGTCTTCTCCAACATCACAAGTTGAAAGCATCAATTCTTTGTCACTCAGCTTTCTTTATGGTTCAACTCTCACATCTGTAAATGTGGAAAACTGGAAAAACCATAGCTTTGACTATAACAGAAGTTTGTTGGCAGAGTGATGTCTTTGCTCTTTAAGGAGGCTGTTAGGCTGTAATGCCATGGTCTCCAGGTGTGTAAGTGGGAAAGATAATAACCTGAAAGACTTTTGCATCTTGACTTGACCTTCCAGTCCCAGCCTCCACATCTCTGCAATGAAGATGGCCCCGAGAGAGCTGGGTGGATGGATGAGTTGGTGTGAGTATGAAAGGTTTGAAAGCAAAGTTCTGTTGAAGTTGGTGTGAAGGCAAGTCCCACCCATTTTTCCCTCTAAAATTTTATCTCTTAGTAAGTAAAAATGTGAATAAAGTTGACCAATTATAATGATACAGAAAAACAAGGAGTCAGTTGCTTCCTGTGAGCAGTCAGTTTTAGTTTCTTCCAGAGGTCCTGGTGTATTTTGCAAGGTGACTTTTCCCCAGCTTGGCCACTTGACGGTCCAGCTTGCCTCGGGAGCTGGTGGCTGGGGCCCACCAGTGGTGGCTGCAGTAGATGTCAACATCAGATCTCTCTGACCTGCAACTCTAAGTGAGGATCTAACCAAGCCTTCAGACCAGAGATAATAGATGGATTTGTGCTTAATGCATTTTCCAATCAATGCAGCTAACTTGAGGGCTAATTTATGAAAATTGAATATGGTGACAAAATGCTGCATTAAAACTCTACTTATCTTTATGGATTAAAAGTTAGTGTTGGTGGTAGATTTATAGCTGGTTTGAGGAGCCCACAAGATAATAAAGTAGAATAATTCTCTTTCTTCTTTCTTCATGCACTGAGGATATTCCTGAGGATGGGAAAAGGGCTGGGAAATTAAAGGCTCTTCCCAAGGAGGAGATAATAGCTCTTCCTTTCAGAATATTCCAATGCATTGCCTCTTCTTTTCTATTCCAGTGACAGAACACAGACTCTTTGGTCTTCTAACACCCACCCCCACTGCAAACCCCCCACTCAATAATGAGATCTGAGAAATGTCTCAACGTCTGAGTTGAATTCCAAGTTCCAAGTGAGTCAGCTCTCTAAAGCAGAAACACCTCCTAGTGGAGTGAAGTGAAGTGAAAGTCACTCCATTGTGTCTGACTCTTTGTGACCCCATGGATTGCAGAACCCCAGGCTCCTCTGTCCATGGGGATTCTCAGGCAAGGACACTGGAGTGGGCTGCCAGGCCCTCCTCCAGGGGATCTCCCCAACTCAGGGATCGAACCCAGGTCTCCAACATTGCAGGCAGATTGTTTACCAACTGAGCCACCAGGGAAGCACCTGACTGAAATGGCCAATGGTTTCCACACTCCTATGTTTCCTTCTGAGCAGAGAAGACCCTTCTATCTGAGTACCTATCCCTGGGCTCTGATGCTGGAAGGATGGGCCTGCAGGTCTATGTTACTGTTCTCTACAAGGCTTTAAAATACAAGTTGACAACATCCTTTCCCACTGAACCCATCCGTCCAAAAAGCCCCACAGAAAACTTGAAAGCCCTTTGCAAAGCTCCTAATCAGTGAACAGAGGGAGAAGAGAAATACTTGTTTTGTTGCATTTTGTTTCCATGGGCTGGGGAGATTGTAAAGGAAGGAAAGCCTGAGTGTCTTTGTGGTTAGTATGAAAGGCAGCATCTGGCAGAGGAAATGCTCCCTGGCAGGACATGGGTGCAAATGCTTCTTGACAATTCTAATCAAGGAGTGTTCTCATTAGCATTCAAGATGACTGGGATGATAAATTATATGAATAATTTTGGTTCTTTGTCAGGACTTGGAAGATATCTTCCCGCAACACATCTGTAGCTGTGCATACTTAATTAGTAGCTAAAGAACAAACATGAGGCATGTGGTGTGGGCACATCCTTATGCTGCAGAATGTCACTTGCATTTGATGAGGTGTACGTTAGATAAACGGATGAGATAGCAAGCCCCTCAGCCAGAGCCCTCCTAGGAGCCTTAGGTGAGCAGAGGACTGGGCCTGCTTCTTTTAACCTGGAAACAGGAAGGAGGCTTGGATATGAGCAGGTTTAATTTGGGGACTGGTCTGGGTCACTACAGCAGCAATAATCTCTTACCAGGCTTCCTACAGACCAACTTCGCATTCCCAACTTCAAGCAAACAATGCATGAAGACTATGACAAGTTTGAACACTTAAAGTGTGGCAAACATTATATGAGTACTTCATAAATGTCACTGGTATGACAGCATTATCAGCTTCAAGGATAGTACTGGGAAAAATAATTTAGCTAAAATTCAACATGTTCTACATAGTGTAAAGGATTCACTATTATTTGATAACCTGAAAAGCCATAATATGGTGATACTGTGGCCCTTATAAAATTAGTCATCACTGAGCATCTTTCTTAATTTAGCACTGGTATGTCTCCATTCTGTCTGTTGTGTCATTGATTTTCTCTACTAAGTTTCCTGCCTTTTATGGACTGCTATAAACCTCTGGTTTTGAAGAAAATGTAAATTATTCAGATTAAAATTTCAGATCTTAGAACTGGAGGAAAACTTGTTGAAGTTAATTAAAGGGTTGTGGGAAAACTGTTCAAATCCCATTCAACTCCAAAGGCAAGTGAGGATCTGGCTGAAGTATTCTAAGTAATGATGGAAGAGAACACTAACAGGATGATAGTGCTTAAAGAAATAATTTGAAAACCAAAGAATAAAGAGAGGCCCCTGGGAAGAGTAAATAAAATACTTTAACAGTCATTAAAAAAACAACAACAAGAGTGCTTAGAAAATAAAACATGAAACAAAGGATGCCATATTTTACCATCCTACTTAATTACTAGCTTTGTTGTTTTTGTCCAGTCACTAAGTCATGTCTGACTCCTTGTAACCCCATGGACTACAGCACTCCAGCTTTCCTATCCCTCACCATCTCCCAGTGCTTGCTCAAACTCATGTTCATTGAGTCGGTGATGCCATCCAACCATCTCATCTTTTGTCGTCTCCCTTCTCCTCTTGCCCTCAGTCTTTCCCAGCATCAAGGGTCTTTTCCAATGAGTTGGTTCTTCATATCAGATGGCCAAAGAATTGGAGCTTCAGCTTCAGCATCAATCCTTCCAATGAATACCGATTTCCTTTAGAATTGAGTAGTTTGACTTTTCTGTCCAAGGGACTCTCAAGAGTTTTCTCCAGCACTACAGTTTGAAGCATCAATTCTTTGGTGCTCAGCCCTCGATGGTCCACCTCTCACATTCTCACATGACTACTGGAAAAATCACAGCTTTGACCAGGCATACCTTTTTGGCAAAGTGATGTCTCTGCTTTTTAATACACTGTCTAGGTTTGTCATAGCTTTACTTTTAAAGAGCAAGCGTCTTTTAATTTCATGGCTGCAGTCACCGTCTGTAGTGATTTTGGAGCCCAAGAAAATAAATCTGTCACTGTTTCCACTTCCCCCCCATCTATTTGCCATGAAATGATGTGACTAGATGCCAAGATCTTAGTTTTCTGAACATTGAGTTTTAAGCCAACTTTTTCACTCTTCTCTTTCTCCATCATCAAGAGACTCTTTAGTTCCTTGTTGCTTTTTGCCATTAGAGTGGTATTATCTGTGTATTTGAGGTTACTGATATTTCTCCTGGCAATCTTGATTCCAGCTTGTGAGTCATCCAGTCCAGCATTTCACCTGATGTACTCTGGCTATAAGTTAAATAAGCAGGATGACAATACACAGCCTTGATGTACTCCTTTCCTAGTTTTGAGACAGTCTGTTTTATGTTCGACTCTAACTGTTGCTTCCTGACCAACATACAGGTTTCTCAGAGACAGACTAGGTGTTCTGTTATTCCCATCTCTTTAAGAATTTCCCACAGTTTGCTGTGATCCACACAGTCAAAGGTTTTAGCATAGTCAATGCAGCAGATATAGATGTTCTTCTGAAATTCCCTTGCTTTTTGTATGATCCAACACATGTTGTAATTTAATCTCTGGCTCCTCTGCCTTTTTGAAGCCCAGTTTGTACATCTGGAAGTTCTTGTTTCACATACTTCTGAAGCCTAGCTTGAAGGATTTTGAGAATTACCTTGCTGGCATGTAAAATGAACACAATTGTACAGTAGTTTGAGCGTTCTTTGGCATTACCCTTTGGGATTGGAATGAAAATTGACCTTTTCCAGTCCTGTGGCCACTGCTGAGTTTTCCAAATTTGCTGGCATATTGAAGTGTAACACTTTAATAGAATCATCTTTTAAGATTTTAAATAGCTCAGCTGAAATTCCATCACCTCCACTAGCTTTGTTTAACAATGCTTTCTAAGGTTAACTTGACTTCACGCTCCAGGATGTCTGACTCTAGGTGAGTGATCACATCTTTGTGGTTATCTGGGTCATTAAGATCTTTTTTATACAGTTCTTCTGTGTATTCTTTTTTTTTTTTTTTTTCATTTATTTTTATTAGTTGGAGGCTAATTACTTTACAATATTGTAGCGGTTTTTGTCATACATCGACATGAATCAGCCATGGATTTACACATATTCCCCATCCTGATCCCCCCTCCCTCCTCCCTCTCCACCCATTTCCTCTGGGTCTTCTCAGTGCACCAGGCCTGAGTACTTGTCTCATGCATCCAGCCGGGCTGGTGATCTGTTTCACCCTAGATAATATACATGTTTCGATGCTGTTCTCTCGAAACATTCCATCCTCGCCTTCTCCCACAGAGTCCAAAATTCTGTTCTGTACATCTGTGTCTCTTTTTCTGTTTTATACATAGGGTTATCATTACCATCATTCTAAATTCCATATATATGCGTTAGTATACTGTATTGCTCTTTATCTTTCTGGCTTACTTCACTCTGTATAATGGGCTCCAGTTTCATCCATCTCATTAGAACTGATTCAAATGAATTCTTTTTAATGGCTGTGTAATATTCCATGGTGTATATGTACCATAGCTTCCTTATCCATTCATCTACTGATGGGCATCTAGGTTGCTTCCATGCCATGGCTATTATAAACAGTGCTGCGATGAACATTGGGGTGCACGTGTCTCTTTCAGATCTGGTTTCCTCAGTGTGTATGCCCAGAAGTGGGATTGCTGGGTCATATGGCAGTTCTACTTCCAGTTTTTTAAGAAATCTCCACACTGTTCTCTATAGTGGCTGTACTAGTTTGCATTCCCACCAAGAGTGTGAGAGGGTTCCCTTTTCTCCACACCCTCTCCAGCATTTATTGCTTGTAGACTTTTGGATAGCAGCCATCCTGACTGGCGTGTAATGGTACCTCGTTGTGGATTTTATTTGCATTTCTCTGATAATGAGTGATGTTGAGCATCTTTACATGTGTTTGTTAGTCATCTGTATGTCTTCTTTGGAGAAATGTCTGTTTAGTTCTTTGGCCCATTTTTTGATTGGGTCATTTATTTTTCTGGAATTGAGCTGCAGGAGCTGCTTGTATATTTTTAAGATTAATCCTTTGTCTGTTGCTTCGTTTGCTATTATTTTCTCCCAGTCTGAGGGTTGTCTTTTCACCTTACTTATAGCTTCCTTTGTTGTGCAAAAGCTTTTAAGTTTAATTAGGTCCCATTTGTTTATTTTCGCTTTTATTTCCAATATTCTGGGAGGTGGGTCATAGAGGATCCTGCTGTGATTTATGTCGTAGAGTGTTTTGCCTATGTTCTCCTCTAGGAGTTTTATAGTCTCTGATCTTACATTTAGATCTTTAATCCATTTTGAGTTTATTTTTGTGTATGGTGTTAGAAAGTGTTCTAGTTTCATTCTTTTACAAGTGGTTGACGAGTTTTCCCAGCACCACTTGTTGAAGAGGTTGTCTTTTTTCCGTTGTATATCCTTTCCTCCTCTGTCGAAGATAAGGTGTCCATAGGTTCGTGGATTTGTCTCTGGGCTTTCTATTCTGTTCCATTGATCTATATTTCTGTCTTTGTACCAGTACCACACTGTCTTGATGACTGTGGCTTTGTAGTAGAGTCTGAAGTCAGGCAGGTTGATTCCTCCAGTTCCATTCTTCTTTCTCAAGACTACTTTGGCTATTCAAGGTTTTTTGTATTTCCATTCAAACTGTGAAATTATTTGTTCTAGTTCTGTGAAAAATACCATTGGTAGCTTGATAGGGATTGCATTGAATCTATAGCTTGCTTTGGGTAGAATAGCCATTTTGACAATATTGATTCTTCCAATCCATGAACACGGTATGTTTCTCCATCTGTTTGTGTCCTCTTTGTTTTCTTTCATCAGTGTTTTATAGTTTTCTATGTATAGGTCTTTTGTTTCTTTAGGTAGATATACTCCTAAGTATTTTATTCTTTTTGTTGCAATGGTGAATGGTATTGTTTCCTTAATTTCTCTTTCTGTTTTCTGATTTTTAGTGTATAGGAATGCAAGGGATTTCTGTGTGTTAATTTTATATCCTGCAACTTTACTAAATTCGTTGATTAGCTCTAGTAATTTTCTGGTAGAGTCTTTAGGGTTTTCTATGTAGAGGATCATGTCATCTGCGAACAGTGAGAGTTTCACTTCTTCTTTTCCTATCTGGATTCCTTCTACTTCTTTTTCTGCTCTGATTGCTGTGGCCAAAACTTCCGAAACTATGTTGAATAGTAGTGGTGAGAATGGGCACCCTTGTCTTCTTCCTGATTTCAGGGGAAATGCTTTCAATTTTTCACCATTGAGGGTAATGCTTGCTGTGGGTTTGTCATATATAGCTTTTATTTTGTTGAGGTATGTTCCTTCTATTCCTACTTTCTGGAGAGTTTTAATCATAAATGGATGTTGAATTTTGTCAAAGGCTTTTTCTGCATCTATTGAGATAATCATATGGTTTTTATCTTTCAATTTGTTAATGTGGTGTATTATGTTGATTGATTTGCGGATATTAAAGAATACTTGTATTCCTGGGATAAAGCCCACTTGGTCATGATGTATGATTTTTTTTAATATGTTGTTGGATTCTGTTTGCTAGAATTTTGTTAATGATTTTTGCATCTATGTTCATCAGTGATATTGGCCTGTAGTTTTCTTTTTTGTGGCATCTTTGTCTGGTTTTGGAATTAGGGTGATGGTGGCCTCATAGAATGAGTTTGGAAGTTTACCTTCTTCTGCAATGTTCTGGAAGAGTTTGAGTAAGATAGGTGTTAGCTCTTCTCTAAATTTTTGGTAGAATTCAGCTGTGAAGCCATCTGGTCCTGGGCTTTTGTTTGCTGGAAGATTTCTGATTACAGTTTCGATTTCCTTGCTTGTGATGGGTCTGTTAAGATCTTGTATTTCTTCCTGGTTCAGTTTTGGAAAGTTATACTTTTCTAAGAATTTGTCCATTTCATCCAAGTTGTTCATTTTATTGGCATAGAGCTGCTGGTAGTAGTCTCTTATGATCCTTTGTATTTCAGTGTTGTCTGTCGTGATCTCTCCATTTTCATTTCTAATTTTGTTAATTTGGTTCTTCTCCCTTTGTATCTTAATGAATCTTGCTAATGGTTTGTGAATTTTGTTTATTTTTTCAAAAAACCAGCTTTTACCTTTGTTGATTTTTGCTATGGTCTCTTTAGGTTCTTTTGCATTTATTTCTGCCCTAATTTTTAATATTTCTTTCCTTCTACTAACCCTGGGGTTCTTCATTTCTTCCTTCTCTAGTTGCTTTAGGTGTAGAGTTAGGTTATTTATTTGACTTTTTTCTTGTTTCTTGATGTAAGCCTGTAATGCTATGATCCTTCCCCTTAGCACTGCTTTTACAGTGTCCCATAGGTTTTGGGTTGTTGTGTTTTCATTTTCATTCGCTTCTATGCATATTTTGATTTCTTTTTTGATTTCTTCTATGATTTGTTGGTTATTCAGAAGTGTGTTATTTAGCCTCCATATGTTTGAATTTTTAATTTTTTTTTCCTGTAATTGAGATCTAATCTTACTGCACTGTGATCAGAAAAGATGACTGGAATGATTTCAATTTTTTTGAATTTACCAAGGCTAGATTTATGGCCAAGGATGTGATCTATTCTGCAGAACGTTCTGTGTGCACTTGAGAAAAAGGTGAAGTTGATTGTTTTGGGGTGAAATGTCCTATAGATATCAATTAGGTCTAGCTGGTCCATTGTGTCATTTAGAGTTTGTGTTTCCTTGTTAACTTTCTGTTTAGTTGATCTATTCATAGTTGTGAGTGGAGTATTAAAGTCTCCCACTATTATTGTGTTACTGTTAATTTCCTCTTTCATATTCATTAGCATTTGCCTTACATATTGTGGTGCTACTATGTTGGGTGCATATATATTTATAATTGTTATATCTTCTTCTTGGATTGATCCTTTGATCATTATGTAGTGTCCTTCTTTGTCTCTTTTCACCGTCTTTATTTTAAAGTCTATTTTATCTGATATGAGTATTGCGACTCCTGCTTTCTTTTGGTCTCTGTTTGTGTGAAATATTTTTTTCCAGCCCTTCACTTTTAGTCTATATGTGTCCCTTGTTTTGAGGTGGGTCTCTTGTAGGCAGCATATATAGGGGTCTTGCTTTTGTATGCATTCAGCCAGTCTTTGTCTTTTGGTTGGGGCATTCAACCCATTTACATTTAAGGTAATTATTGATAGGTATGGTCCCGTTGCCATTTGCTTTGTTGTTTTGGGTTCGCATTTATACAACCTTTCTGTGTTTCCTGTCTAGAGAAGATCCTTTAGCATTTGTTGAAGAGCTGATTTGGTGGTGATGAATTCTCTCAGATTTTGCTTGTCTGTAAAGCTTTTGAATTCTCCTTCATATCTGAATGAGATCCTTGCTGGGTACAGTAATCTAGTTTGTAGGTTATTCTCTTTTATTACTTGAAGTATGTCCTGCCATTCTCTTCTGGCCTGGAGGGTTTCTATTGATAAATCAGCTGTTATCCTTATGGGAATCCCTTTGTGTGTTATTTGTTGTTTCTCCCTTGCTGCTTTTAATATTTGTTCTTTGTGTTTGACCTTTGTTAATTTGATTAATATGTGTCTTGGGGTGTTTTGCCTTGGGTTTATCCTGTTTGGGACTCTCTGGGTTTCTTGGACTTGGGTGACTATTTCCTTCCTCATTTTAGGGAAGTTTTAAGCTATTATCTCCTCGAGTATTTTCTCATGGCCTTTCTTTTTGTCTTCTTCTTCTGGGACTCCTATGATTCGAATGTTGGGGCATTTCACATTGTCCCAGAGGTCCCTGAAGTTGTCCTCATTTCTTTTAATTCTTTTTTCCTCTCTGCTGCATTAATTTCCACCATTTTATCTTCTACCTCACTTATCCTATCTTCTGTCTCCGTTATTCTACTGTTGGTTCCCTCCAGAGTGTTTTTTATCTCATTTATTGTATTATTCATTTTTAATTGACTCTTTTTTATTTCTTCTAGGTCTTTATTAAACATTTCTTGCATCTTTTCAATCTTTGTCTCCAGGCTATTTATCTGTAACTCCATTTTGTTTTCAAGATTTTGGATCGTTTTTATTATCATTATTCTAAATTCTTTTTCAGGTAGATTCCCTATCTCCTCCTCTTTTGTTTGACTTGGTGGGCCTTTTTCATGTTCCTTTACCTGTTGGGTATTTCTCTGCCTTTTCCTCTTGTTTAGATTGCTGTGTCTGGAGTGGCCTTTTTGTATTCTGGTGGTCCGTGGTTCCTTTTTATTGTGGAGGTTCCACCCAGTGGGTGGGGTTGGACAATTGGCTTGTGAAGGTTTCCTGGTTAGGGAAGCTTGCGTCGGTGTTCTGGTGCGTGGAACTGGATTTCTTCTCTCTGGAGTGTAATGGAGTGTCCAGTAATGAGTTTTGAGATGAGTCTATGTGTTAGGTGTGACCTTGGGCAGCCTGTATGTTGATGCTCAGGGCTATGTTCCTGTGTTGCTGGAGAATTTGCATGGTATGTCCTGCTCTAAAACTTATTGGCTCTTGGGTGGTGGTTGGGTAGGTATGGAGGCTTTTGGATGGTCTCTTTTTACTTAATGTTCCATGTAGTCAGGAGTTTTCTGGTGTTCTCAGGTTCTGGGCTTAAGTCTCCTGCCTCTGGATTTCAGTTTTATTCATCCAGTAGTCTCAAGACTTCTCCAACTATACAGCACTGAAAATAAAACTTCTACGTTAATGGTGAAAAGATTCTCCACCATGAGGGACACCCAGAGAGGTTCATACAGTTACATGAAGAAGAGGAGAGGGAGGAGGGAGAAAGAGATGAGCAGGAGGAGGAAAAGGGGAACTCAAGAGGAGAGAGACAGATCTACACAGTTCTCTGTTTCCAAAGTGTTCTCTGTAGCCCAGACATCCACAGAGATTCACAGAATTGGATTGGGAAGAGAAGGAGAAGGGAGGAAATAGAGGTGTTCTGAGCTAGAAAACAGAGAGTCAAAAGTGGGAGAGAGTAACCAACACACTCCTGAGTAAAAATGGGTACCGAATATTGGATTCTTAAATGTCCAAAATTGATATCAAATACTGAAAACAAAGATTAAAAATCTAGAGCAGAGGTTAGACTCTTAAAAATGCAGTATTAAAAACAAAAATACAAAAAATTTTAGAAATATATGTGAAGTTTGGTTTAAAAATATGGCTTCTCTTTTTTTTTTGCAAGGTTATAGTGAAATGAAAATGAAAATTAAGGAGTAGTAGAGGGCTAATAGAGGACTTTAAAAGAAAATAAGAGAAAAAATATAACAGGAAAAAAATTTTTTTCCTAATTAAAAAAATAGTAAAAATATATGAAAATGAAAGTTAAGGAGTAATGGGGGAGTAATAGGGAATTTTAAAAGAAAATAAAAGAGAAAAAATAAAAAAAGAAAAGAAAAGAAAAAAATTTTTTTAATTTAAAAAAAGTAAAAATATATCTAGGAATTTCTCTGGAGCTGTTGCTGTCAGTGTGGGTTCGGTTCAGTTTCAGATAGCTGGTCATTCCAGCTTACACTTCTCGATATCTATAGGCCACTTCCTGTGTAATTGGTGTTATCTACAGGGATTTTAATCTGTTGCACCGGTCCCTTCTGAAGCGGTTCCCTTTGTTTATTTGGCTTCTGTTTGCAGGTCTCTTCAGTGTCTAATTTCCGCCCTGACACAGGCGGGTGAAGGTCGTCTCTTGTTTAGGTTTGCTTGTTCCGTCACGCTGCGGGGAGGGAGGGGCGCTGCAGACAGATATCGCTGTGTGTGGGGAGCACTTGCAGTGTTCCGGCCACACTGGGTTTGCCCTCGCTCACGGGTGTGTGCTCTCCCTGTCTACACTGCTCAGGCTCCCGGCTGCTCTATATGGAGCAGGCCCTGCATTGTGTGCGGTTCCAGTTTTCGGGTACTACACAAAAGTGCAGATTCGGTTGGGCCTGCGTTTTGTGCCTTCCCCGGCCCGAGCAGCTCAGGCCGCCAGGAGCTTGACGGGCGCACTCTCCACTGTGCGGTGTGCCTAATTCCCTCCGCGGCCCCAGCCTCAGTTTCCGTGTGCACCAGTTGGGTGCGTGCGGCTTGTGTCTATTCTCCGGAGTTGGCCTCTAGCCATGACCCTCCTGGCGGATGTTGACCATCCAGAATCTCAGGAAGTCTTTGGTTAGAAACTGGAGGCCTTTTGCAGTTTGGTAGGGGGTGCCGTCTCTGGGGCTGAATTTGCCCCTTTCCCCTCCCCGCTGCCTCCTGCCTCCAGCAGGGATGGGCCAGTCCGCAGCCGGCTAGCTCTTCTCTGGAATTGCTCAGTCCCTTTGTTCTGCGAATGGCCGGCAGGTTAATTTTCTCTCTCTCTCTTGCTTTCCCACAGTTTAAGTTGCTATCTCAGGTTAGCTCCCTATGATTGCCCTCAGGGCATTTGGGCCCAGTCCTTACCCTAAGCAATGCCGCCCACTCCTCTCCATTCCGCCCCCACTTGCTGGTGGTGGATGCGGGCGTCTGGGGTACTTTTCTGCTGGGAGTTGCTTTTAGGCATGTAATCTGTGAGTTTTATTTATTTTTTTCTCCCAGTTAGCTTGCCCTTTGAGATTTGAAAACTTCCCCCAGACGCGCCCGTGAGAGGGTTTCCTGGTGTTTGGAAACTTCCTCTATTATGACTCCCTTCCCGGGATGGGTCTCCATCCCTAGCCCTTTTGTCTCTCTTTTTATCTTTTATATTTTGTCCTACGAAGACGATGGTCTGCTTTTCTGGGCGCCTGATGTCTTCTGCTAGTGGTCAGAAGTTGTTTTGTGAAGTTTGCTCAGCGTTCAAATGTTCTTTCGATGAATTTGTAGGGAAGAAATTGGTCTCTCCGTCCTAATCCTCCGCCATCTTCTCTTCTGTGTATTCTTGCCACCTCTTCTTAATCTCTTCTATTTCTGTTAGGTTCTTACCATTTCTGTCCTCATTGTGCCCATCTTTTCATGAAATATTTCTTTGAAATCTCTAATTTCCTTGAAGAGATCTTTAGTCTTTCTCATTCTATGGCTTTCCTATATTTCTTTGCATTGTTCACTTAAGAAGACTTTCTTATCTCTTCTTGCTGTTCCTTTGAACTCTTCATTCAGTTGGATATATCTTTCCCTTTCCAGCTTAGTGGGTCTTTAAACACAGCCATCGGTTGTGGAGCTTTCAGCATTAGCCATCTGTGTACTGAAAACAGCCCCCTCATTCATGCCTCCTCTCCTGCTCCTAATCTAACTTCAGCATCCTGTTGCCCTGAACACTGAGCCTTTGATGGGTTCTTTTAGACCTCCCAACCAGGTTTGAAACCTGGAGAATGGGATAGACAAATGTACCTGCTGACTCACTTTGGCCAGCAAAATGAGTCAAAATGACACCTGTCACTTTCAGGAAGAAGCTTTATGAGCCCCTGTGTGAGTTGCAGCATTGTTTTTTCCACCTTGTAATGCCCATGGGAGCATGTATTGAGATGAAACTCAGCAATGATATCTTTCTCCAAGGTGATATGCTCTGTCCATCTATTCTGGTGTATACTGACTGCTTCTATCAGATATTTTATCTCTATTATAGTTCTCTGTTATTGAAATGTTCAATTAATAGTATTTAAATAACACTATGAAACATTTAAAAAATAATTTTATTTATTTATTTCTTTTTGATTCTTCTGGGTCTTCATTACTATGGGGGTTTTCTCTAGTTTTGGCAAGTGAGGGCTACTCTCTAGTTGAGGTATGCAGGCTCCTCTTACTGCAGAGCATGGCTCTAGGGCACACAGGCTTCAGGAGTTGTGGCTCCCTGTGTCTAGAGCACAAACTCAGTAATTGTGGTGCATCGTCAGCTTAGTTGCTCTACAGCATGTGAGATCTTCCCGGACCAGGGATCAAACCCATGTCTCTGCATTGGCAGGCAGATTCTTTACCATTGAGCCATGTAGCAGGGAAGCCCAGCTACACGTTTTATACTGATTGTATCATTTAATCTCCACAAGAGGTTATGAAACAGCCTTTGTTAGCTCCATCTATAAAAGGTGGGGACTTCCCAGGTGGCACTAGTGGTAAAAAAAAAAAACAAAACAAAAAAAAAAAACAAAAAAAAACCTGTTTGCCAGTTCAGGAGACGTAAGAGACATAAGTTTGATCCCTGGGTCAGAAAGATCCCCTGGAGGAGGGCATGGCAACCCATTCTGGTATTCTTGCCTGGAGAATCCCATGGAGAAAGGAGCCTGGTGGGCTACAGTCCATAGGGTCACAAAGAGTCAGACACAACTGAAGTGACTTAGCGTACATGCATGATCATTGTAAATAGTACCCTACATAGTAATGTGAAGACTTCTGGGGCTTCTCTAGTGATTCAGATGGTAAAGAACCTTCCTGCAATGCAGGAGACATGGGTTCGATCCTTGGGTCGGGAAAATCCCTTGGAGAAGGAAATGGAAACCCTCTCCAATATTCTTGCCTGGTGAAGTCCATAGAGAGAGGAGCCTGGTGGGCTATAGTCCATAGGGTCACAAAGAGTTGGACATGACTGAGCGACTAACACACACACATAAAAGGTGAGGAAACTGAGGCTTAGAGAGAAATGAATTTATTCTCTCATCTAAGGTCAAAACACGTTTATTTAACGTCTATGACCTTCTAAGTTTTGACAGGGCCCCATCCTCTCAGCAGATATGCAAAAGCCTAACTTTTATGCTCACTGAGTTTGTTTGTGGCAGGATACACGTGCTCTTTGATGCTGGTCTAATAGATTGTTGAGAGTGTGCACCTGTGCAGTGCACATATACACAACTGCATTGAAAATACATGGTGTGTGTGCCTGTCACAATGTGCTTATATCCTTGAAGGTGCTAAACTTTCATTATGCAGCTTCTACAAGCATTGACATGGCAGGAGGCAGTCCACGGCAAGCACGGGTAGATGCATGTGTACGAGCATGTGGTCATGTGATTTCTGTATATCAGACAGAGGCATCGACTTGCGTGTCCAACAGAGCAGCTGTTCATGTTACTTAATTGATGATTTCCCACACCCATTTCTCCAGGAAAGGGACAGACCTGACTCTGGTCACAATCCCACTCTAGAGAAACATGAGCCTGGTATGGAGTGACAATTCTGAGGTGGGTGCCTTTGGGGTAGGCACCCTTCCATAAGCTCTGGCAATGAGTAAGGGCGTACACTCTGTTTCTGTGTGTGTATTTGTGTGTGTGTATGTGTGGTGTGTATTGGGGTTTGGGAGGAGAAAAACTGGAGGGGAAGCCCTCCCTACTTCTCCCAGCTTCCTCTTCATAATGCTTGAAAGTATTATTGACCCATGATGCTCCCTTTAGTAACTCAGTATAGATAACTCAATATATATAAGTAATATATAGTAATACAATATAGTAACTCAATATAGATAATATTACTCTATTATGGGTCAATATAGATTGACATGGAAATCTATCTAAGAAACACTTTGTAGAAACTCAAATTGTAGACTGAATTTATTTCTAGAAAAAACATGATATATGTAAAATATGATTCAAGTACCTATCCCATGAGCAGTAGGTCCCATGGAGTCTTGGCAAAATGTTAACCTGAATTTTCCCCACTCACCTCTAAGTTTGTATTCTGGGTTCTGGCTGGCCTACTGAGCTTGCCTCCTGTGATTGTGTCTTCCTAACCCTTCACACTCCTTGAATGAAAATCAGTCATTTCCCTTTTTCCCAACACCTGCCAGTGTGAGGTAGAGGCTGGCATGGACTTCAGAGGTGTAGCTGCTGCCTGTGGTCTGCAGAGCTGGTGAGGACCCTGATTCAGATGGGGACACCTCAGCTGAACATGGGCAAGGAGGGGCTGAGTAACTAAAGGGATAAGAAACCAATAGACAGGTAGAAGCTCTGCGTGAGCAAGAGCTGGGAGATGGGGAGTATGGGCATGTTAAGAAATGGCCCCTTGGTGGTGCACATTAAAAATAAGAAAGAAAGAAACAGTTCCTGGTTTAGAGAATGTTCCCTGGAACTGGGGGGAGACAGGCTGATAAGACACCAGAGCTGAAGTCTTGCCTCATCCTCAGATGCCCAGATCACCAGATTGTACTTTGTTAACACCACTGAAAAAGCACCGACAGTCTCTGAGCAAAGGTGCAGAGCTAGGTCTGAGCTGTGCTGAGACCAGGATCTCTAAGAGGGTGCAGGAATGGGAAAGTGGTCAAAAATCCATTTCCATAGCCTGGTGGGAGGAAACAAGGCCTGAAAGAGAGGAACAGAAATGAGGACAGAAGTGGAGGTGCACACCCGAAAGCCCATTGCAAATCCAGGTAAGGGTTAGGGCAGGGAAGGTTCTTGCAGTCTCTGGAGCAAGAGAATAGTTCCATCCATAGGAAGAGAGCTGGAGGAGGGTCAAGGTTGGCTGCTGCCAGGAGAGAGACTGATGACAGGCTCCTCAGTATGACTTGCTGATGTCTGAGGCAGGCATGAGCTCACACAGAACAAGTTCCCAGCTCTAAGGAAGATAACACCATCAAAAGATGCTGGACAGTATGTAGATCTTGCTGGGTGGGACACTACCTCTAAGGAGCAGTGGAGCCCAGAGAGCAAACCCTCATCTGTTAAAGGAAGTTGTAGTATACCACTGAGGAGAGGGAGTTGGAGCTAATCCTTGGAGACTAAGAAGTTTAATAGGCAGGGGAGAGCTGAGGTTCTGGAAGAGGAGGGCATTGTGAGCAGAGGGGACCGTCTATGCTGCAAGTGGACTGATGCTCTCAGATGTCACAGCCATTTCAAATGCCCAAAACAGTGTGATTAGTTTTATTCTAAAGAATGAGGAGAATGAAGGGAATTCTAGAGAGAATGAAGAGAATGAAGAGAATTCTAGAGAATGAAGGGAACTTTAACCATTCCTCTGGTGTTCTGCCCCAGGACCAGGGCTCTTATCATGCCCATGGGTTCCTGACTGTGATTTTCTCATTTGCACCTGAGGTCAAGCAGGGACAACTTGACTGGGAGGGTGACCAAGAGAAATGACATGTAAGAAGGATGCAGCAGAGCACTCCATGCACAGTAGGTACTCAGCATTTGTCTTATTAGCATTATTGTTATTTTATCAAGAGCTCTCCAAAACACAAGGAAAAAAGTGTTTTGCGCATGTAAGTCCTTAAGTGTCCAGGAAGTTTATGGAAACCATGATACATGAGTCCTGAAGGCATGTGATGAAGGGATCACAGTATTCTGGACAAATAGTTTCTTAGCTTCTAATTGTTTCAGGCTCATATCAAGGACATGGAGGCATGTGAATGCCTTGAGTCATAGAAGGGGAGCATGTGAATGCTGCCATCCTCTGCATGTGGACAGAAAGGTTATCTCTTGATTTAATAAGGTTCAAGGAATCTCTTAATTTTAATACAATGTGAGAGGAAGGAGAATATAATAACACAAAGATTTACAAAGCATAAGTTTTGGAGCTGGGCTTTCTGAGTTAGAAAGCCAGCACTGCTGAGATTTTACCAGCTTAGCCAAGTGATCTTCAACAGGTTGCTTCACCCTTCTGTGCCCATTTTCCTCATGTGTAAAATGGGGCCTTATAAAGTTTAAAGAACATAGTATGCATTTATAAAGTGGTTGGCACATAAATCTGTTAATTAAATGTCAGTTGTATACTTTGCTTCTGTGTGTGTGTTGTTATGTTAGTCACTCAGTCGTGTCCGACTCTTTGCGACTCCATGGACTGTAGTTCACCAGGCTCCTCTATCCATGGAATTCTCCAGGCAAGAATACTAGAGTGGGTTGCCATTCCCTTCTCCAGAAGATCTTCCCAACCCAGGGATTGAGCCCAGGTCTTCCTCATGGTAGACAGGTTCTTTACCATCTGGGCCACCAGGGAAGCCCCAGAAAGCTTCCATAAGGTTATATATTTAAAGCAATATATTTGATTTTATATTGATATGACGTGAAATTTAGCAACAAATGTGACCATCTCAAAGTGTGCAGATTGCTTGGTAGGCCAAATTTATATTAAGATATTTCAAGGAAAGATCAGCCTTCTGAGACTGCCCTGGTTCACCCACAAATATTTCCCTGATATTTTCATCAAGAGGTTTTACATATTTGTTAAGTCTTTTCTATTTCCCCTGCAACATGAATGTGAATGAATAAGGCTGTGGAAATTTCATAATGAGGTTCAATAGGGCTTTTAATATTTAAACCTACCCTTTTGTTGGGGATCACTGCCGCTGCCCTGGTGGGGCCCAGGCAGGCTGAAGAGCACCAAGAGAAGCAATAGACACTCAGGTAGAATACAGGCCCCTCGCTTCACTCTGAGTTTTGAGTAAGGTTGGGAGCTCAATATTCTTAAGTGCTGGCTGTTCTGCTTCATCATTTACATGCCAGCTTGGTCATAAAGGAAGGTTTCAGGAACATGCACTCTTCTTATTGAATTGGTTGAAAAACAGGTGTAAGAGATTTCTGTCTGCTGAAGGCGGTCTCTTCCAAGACAGTTAGATAATCCTAGAGGAATAAGCCAATAAAGATGGTTAAACTCATTTTCTTATCTTACAGGTCAGAAATATAAGAGTCAGGGAGGGGCAGGAGATTTAAGCGTACAGTCCACTTAGTCGGAAACATCTTGTTTTTCGCAATGTTATTCACAATTATTTAGGCAATAATTGACTCTATTGCTATTTTTTGCAATTCTATATAAAAAGTTGCTGTATTGTTAATGGGGACTTTTCTCCCAGGCTCTTGGAAATGAACAAGGTCAAATAGCTACAATTTAAAGGAACCCTAAGCAAGGAGTTCAACAGCTCATAAAGGGAGCAAGTGGGCCAGGGAAATACTGTGGGTGAGCAGAGATCACCTATACCAGAGATCAGCCCCGACTCGGTGCCTGTGGGATTTGCCATGAGAGGAGTCAGGCACAGAGCCACTCATATTATTTCTATATTTCATTGTGACTCTAATTTTTCTAGAGAAGTTGTGAATCCAGAATTTTATGTAAAACCCTTAGTTTTCCAGTTGGCAACTCAGTGGGCCAAATAATTTCAGGAGAACCCTATCAATCTGCCACATCTGGCTTGAACATGTGGCAGGCTGGCAAGCAGCATGTTACTTGGGTGAGTTTTAGGAGGTGAGTAGCTGCCACTGAGGCCTCCAGCTGCTTCTATGGTGCACACAGCTTCCCTCACAAAGAGATGACAATGACTCCATATACTTTCTACACCATCGTGTTAAGTCATCAGGGATAACACTTTCCCCATTGATTTTGAAAGCAGAATTTCAACCATTCTGAAGAACTTAGAGACTCAGAGTGAGACTAGAGTAGCATGTTTCGCTGTCTGCAATAGCAGAATATAATGGAAAAACTGCCTGCAGCCCTCCTTCATGCAGGCACCATCACCCTCTGACACCCAGGCTTTCTTCTCTGGCCTTTGCTGCCCCTCTGTGGGTCCTGGGCAAGCTGAGTTCAGGGGAAACACAGGCCCCCTTCCCTCATTCTTGGTTTTGAGCAGTGTCAGGGGCTCAGTATTCTTAAGAAGAGTGCCCAAGAGGCTGTCTCTGTCTAGATTCCAAACAGTGAAGTTCCCTTTCTTATTCCTTATGAAGGGACTAAGTAGCTTGTCTCAGAGGTCAATTGTTGGTAGTGGGAAAGAGTAAATACCAGAGAACATACCTTTTTTGAGATTGAGGTATAATTAATATGCTCATCAAATGTACTATTCAGTTTTGACATATGTGCTTCAGGAAGGAATATTTACATCATTCCAGAATGTGTCTATACATACCTTCTCAATCATTACCTCCTCCATTGTGCATATAGCCTGACTTTATATAAATGAAATCATACAGCGAGCGTATTTTTTGTGTATATAGCTTCCTTTGCTCAGCATATTTTTAGGTTCAGTTTATATGTATAAATAATTTATTCCTTGTAATTGCTGAAGCAAATTCCACTGTATAAATACATTACAACTTAGCCATCTGTTAACAGACATTTAGATTTTTCAACTTTGTTGTTATTGTGAATAAAGCTGCTATGAACACTCTTGTGAAAGGCCTTTTGTGAATACATAGTTTTACTTGTTTTGGATAAATACATAGGAATAGATTTGCTTGGTCACAGTGTAGATTTTAGGGTTTCTTGGTGGCTCAGATGGTAAATAATGCACCTGTAATGCAGGAGACCTGGATTCGATCCCTGGGTCAGAAAAATCCCATGGAGAAGGGAATGGCACCCATCCCAGTATTCTTACCTGGAGAATTCCATGGACAGAGGAGCCTGGCAGGCTACAGGTCATGGGGTCACAAAAAGTCAGACATGACTGAGCGACTAAAACTTTCACTTTCAATGTAGATTTTAAGAAATGGCTAAATAGTTGTGTAAGTAGTTGTACTATTTTATACACTTGGGTCTGATTCTCCACATTCTCTTGAATAGCTATTTAATTTTGGTCTTTCTAATGGACCTGTAGTGGTGTTTCATTATGGCTTTTAGACCGTGCACTTTTGGCTTCACAGCAAAACTGAGCAGATGGCATAGACATTTCTTGTATACCTTCTGACCCCCACATACACACAGCCTCCCTTTACCATCAACTTGCACCAGAGAGGTACATTTTTTACCATTAATGAAACTTATTGCCCGAAACCCATAGTTTACATTAAATTTCACTCTTGGTGTTGTATTCTATGGGTTTGGAAAAATATATTATGCCATATGTCTACCGTTATAATCTCTTACAGAATAGATTTACTGCCCCAAATCTTCTCTGCTCTATTTATCCCTCCTTTACCACTAACCCCTGGCAAACTTTAGCTGTCTGCAGTTTTGCCATTTCCAGAATGTCATATAGTTGGAAACATACAGTATGCTGCCTTTTTAAATTGGTTTCTTTTACTTACTGATATGAACTTAAGATTCCTCTGTGTCTTTTCATGGCTTGGTGGCTCATTATTTTATAGCACTAAATAATATTCAACCATCTGGATGTACCACAGTTTTCCCATTCACTCACAGAAGCGTATCTGGATTGCTTCCAAATGTAGGCTATTATAAATGAAGCACATAAACATTTATGTGCCGATTTTTGTGTGGATACATTTTCACTCTTTGAGTAAATATCAACTAGCATGATTGCTGGATCATATGGTAAGAGTATGTTTCAGTTCAGTTCAGTTCAGTCGCTCAGTCGTGTCTGACTCTTTGCGACCCCATGAACTGGAGCACGCCAGGCCTCCCTGTCCATCACCAATTCCCGGAGTTTACCCAAACCCATGTCCATTGAGTCGGTGATGCCATCCAACCATCTCATCCTCTGTCGTCCCCTTCTCCTCCTGCCCTCAATCTTTCCCAGCATCAGGGACTTTTCCAGTGAGTCAACTCTTTGCATGAGGTGGCCAAAGTATTGGAGTTTCAGCTTCAGCATCAGTCCTTCCAATGAACACCCAGGACTGATCTCCTTTAGGATGGACTGGCTGGATCTCCTTGCAGTCCAAGGGACTCTCAAGAGTCTTCTCCAACACCCCAGTTCAAAAGCATCAGTTCTTCGGAGCTCAGCTTTCTTCACAATCCAACTCTCACATCCATACATGACCACTGGAAAAACCATAGCCTTGACTAGACGGAACTTTGTGGACGAAGTAATGTCTCTGCTTTTTAATATGCTATCTAAGTTGGTCATAACTTTCCTTCCAAGGAGTAAGCATCTTTTAATTTCGTGGCTGCAATCACCATCTGCAGTGATTTTGGAGCCCCCCAAAATAAAGTCAGCCACTGTTTCCACTGTTTCCCCATCTATTTGCCATGAAGTGATGGGACTGGATGCCATGATCTTAGTTTCCTGAATGTTGAGCTTTAAGTCAACTTTTTCACTCTCCTCTTTCACTTTCATCAAGAGGCTTTTTAGTTCCTCTTCACTTTCTGCCATAAGGGTGGTGTCATCTGCACATCTGAGGTTATTGATGTTTCTCCCAGTAATCTTGATTCCAGCTTGTGCTTCTTCCAGTCCAGCGTTTCTCATGATGTACTCTGCATGTAAGTTAAATAAGTAGGGTGACAATATACAGCCTTGATGTACTCCTTTTCCTATTTGGAACACATCTGTTGTTCCATGTCCAGTTCTAACTGTTACTTCCTGATTTGCATACAGGTTTCTCAAGAGGTGGGTCAGGTGGTCTGATATGCCCATCTCTTTCAGAATTTTCCACAGTTTATTGTGATCCACACAGTCAAAGGCTTTGGCATAGTCAATAAAGCAGAAATAGATGTTTTTCTGGAACTCTCTTACTTTTTTAATGTTCCAGCAGATGTTGGCAATTTGATCTCTGGTTCCTCTGCCTTTTCTAACACCAGCTTGAACATATGGAAGTTCATGGTTCACCTATTGCTGAAGCCTGGCTTGGAGAATTTAGAGCATTACTTTACTAGTGTGTGAGATGAGTTCAGTTATGTGGTAGTTGGAGCATTCTTCGGCATTGCCTTTCTTTGGTATTGGAATGAAAACTGGCCTTTACCAGTCCTGTGACAACTGCTGAGTTTTCCAAATTTGCTGGCCTATTGAGTGCAGCACTTTCACAGCATCATATTTTAAGATTTGAAATAGCTCAACTGGAATTCCATCACCTCCACTAGCTTTGTTTGTAGTGATGCTTCCTAAGGCCCACTTAACTTCACACTCTAGGATGTCTGGCTCTAGGTGAGTGATCACACCATCATGATTATCTGGGTTGTGAAGATCCTTTTGTATAGTTCTTTTGTGTATTCTTGCCTCCTCTTCTTAATATCTTCTGCTTCTGTCAGGTCCAAACCATTTCTGTTCTTTTTTGAGCCCATCTTTGCATGAAATGTTCCCTTGGTATCTCTAATTTTCTTGAAGAGATCTCTAGTCTTTCCCATTCTATTGTTTTCCTCTATTTCTTTGCATTGATCACTGAGGAAGGTTTTCTTATCTTTTCTTGCTATTCTTTGGAACTCTGCATTCAAATTGTTATATCTTTCTTTTTGTCCTTTGCTTTTCACTTCTCTTCTTTTCACAGCTATTTGTAAGGTCTCCTCAGACAGCCATTTTGCTTTTTTGCATTTCTTTTTCTTGGGATGGTCTTGATCCCTGTCTCCTGTACAAAGTCACGAACCTCGGTCCATAGCTCATCAGGCACTCTGTCTATCAGATCTAGTCCCTTAAATCTATTTCTCACTTTCACTGTATAAGGGAGTTGATTTAGGTAATACCTGAATGGGTTAGTGGTTTTCCCCACTTTCTTCAATTTCAATTTTACTTACACTTATTCCTTTCTGATGCTTTTCTTACTTCATGTAGATCTAAGTTTCTGACATATCATTTTTCTTTCCTCCTAAGAACTTCTAAAATTTCCTACAATAAAGTTCAATGCTATAAAGAACAATATTGCATAGGAACCTGGAATGTTAAGTCCATGAATCAAGATAAATTGGAAGTGGTCAAACAGGAGATGGCAAGAGTAAACATTGACATTTCAGGAATCAGTGAATTAAAATGTACTGGAATGGATGAAATTAATTCAGAGGATCTACTACTTTGGGCAAAAATCTCCTAGAAGAAATGGAGTTGTCCTCATAGTCAACGAGAGTCTGAAATGCAGTATTTGGTTACAATCTCAAAAATTACAGAATGATCTCTGTTCATTTCCAAGGCAAACCATACAGTATCATATTAATCCAGGTCTATGACCCAACCACTAATGCCAAAGAAGCTGAAATTGAACGACTCTATGAAGACCTACAAGACACTGTAGAATTAACACCAAAAAGAAAGTGGCGGGGGGGGGGGGGGGAATGGAATGTAAAATAGGATGTCAAGAGATACCTGAAGTAACAGATAAATTTGGCCTTGCACTACAAAATAAAGCAGCACAAAGGCTAACAGAGTTTTGTCAAGAGAAAACACTGGTCATAGCAAAGAAAAGAGATGACTCTACACATGAACATCACCAGACAGTCAATACTGAAATCAGATTGATTATATTCTTTGCAGCCAAAGATTGAGAAACTCTACACAGTCAGCAAAAACAGAACTGGAAGCTGATCGTGACTCAGATCATGAACACCTTATTGCCAAAGTCAAACTTAAATTGAAGAAAGTAGGGAAACCACTAGGCCATTAAGGTATGACCTAAATCGAATCCCTTATGATTATACAGTGGAAGTGACACACAGATTCAAATGATTAGATCTGATAGATAGAGTGCCAGAAGAACTATGGATGCAGGTTTGCAACATTGTACAAGGGGCAGTGATCAAAACCATCCCCAAGAAGAAGAAATGCAAAAAGGCAAAATGGTTGTCTAAGGAGGTCTTACAAATAGCTAAGAAAGGAAGAGAAGTGAAAGGCAAAGGAGAAAAAGAAAGAGATATCCATCTGAATATAGAGTTCCAAAGAATAGCAAGCAGAGATAAGAAAGCAGAAGATATTAAGAAGCAGTGGCAAGAATTCACAGAAGAACTATACAAAAAAAAGATCTTAATGACCCAGATAACCATGATGGTGTGATTACATACCTAGAGCCAGACATCCTGGAATGTGAAGTCAAGTGGGCCTTAAGAATCATCACTGTGAACAAAACTAGTAGGTGATGAAATTCCAGTTGAGCTATTTCAAATCTTTAAAGATGATGCTATTAAAGTGCTGCACTCAATGTGCCAGCAAATTTGGAAAACTCAGCAGTGGCCACAGGACTGGAAAAGGTCAGCTTTCATTCCAATCCCAAAGAAAGGCAACACCAAAGAATGTTCAGACTACCACATAATTGCACTCATCTCACATGCTAGCAAAGTAATGCTCAAAATTCTCCAAGGTAGTCTTCAACAGTACATGAATCAAGAACTTCCAGATGTACAAGCTAGTTTTAGAAAAGGCAGAGAAACCAGAGGTCAAATTGCCAACATCTGCTGGATCACATAAAAAACAAGAGAATTCCAGAAAAAAACATCTAGTTCTGCTTTATTGACTATGCTAAAGCCTTTGACTGTGTGGATCACAGTGGAAGACTCTTTAAGAGATGGGAATATCAGACTACCTTACCTGCCTCCTGAGAAAACTATATGCAGGTCAAGAAGAAAAAGTTAGAACTGGACATGGAACAATGGACTGGTTCCAAACTAGAAATGGATAACATCAAGACTTTATGTTGTCACCCTGCTTATTCTACTTATATGTAGAGTACATCATGGGAAATGCCAGACCAGTTGAAGCACAAGCTGGATCAAGATTGCAGGGAGAAATATCAGTAGCTTCAGATATGCAGATGACACCACCCTTATGACAGAAAGCAAAGAGGAACTGAAGAGCCTCTTGATGAAAGTGAAAGGGGAGAGTGAAAAAGCTGACTTAAAACTCACCATTCAGAAAACTAAGACTGTGACATCTGAACCTTTCACTTCATGGCAAATACATGGAGAAACAATGGAAACGGTGATAGACTTTATTTTCTTGCACTCCAAAATCACTCCAGATGGTGACTGAAGCCATGAAATTAAAAGATGCTTGCTCCTAGGAAGAAAAACTATGACAAACCTAGACAGTGTATTAAAAAGCAGAGATATTACTTTACCAACAGAGGTCTATATAGTCAAAGCTATGGTTTTTCTGGTAGTCATGTATGGATGTGAGGGTTCGACCATAAAGAAAGCTGAATGCCAAAGAATTGATGCTTTTGAACTTTGGTATTGGAGAAGACTCTTCAAAGTCTCTCAGACATCAAGGAGATCAAACCAGTAAATCCTAAAGATGATCAGTCCTGAATATTCATTGAAAGGACTGATTCTGAAGCTGAAGCTTTAGTAATTGGCCACCTGATGCGAAGAACTGACTCACTGGAAAAGACCCTGATGTTGGTGAAGATTGAAGGCAAGAGGAAAAGTAGACGACAGAGGATGAGATGGTCAGATGGCATCACTGACTCGATGGGCATGATTTTGAGTAAGCTCCAGGTGTTGGTGATGGACAGTGAAGCCTGGCATGCTGCAGTCCTTGGGTTCCCAAAGAGTTGGACACGACTGAACTACTGAACTGAACTGGACATTTCCTACAAGTGAAGTCTACTGTCAACAAACTCACTTAGCTTTTGTTTGTTTGAGAAAGTCCTTCTTCACTTTTGGAACATAATTTCATAGGGTACAAAATTCTAGTTTATGGGCTATATTCTCTCAACACTTTAAATACTCTGCTCTCCTCTTACTTGCATCGTTTCTGAAGAGAAGTCAGATGCAATCCTTATCTTTTCTCCTCTATAGATAAAATATTTTTCATTCTGGTTTCTTTCATAATTTTTCTATAATTTTCTACAGTTTAAATATGATATGCATAGATGTTATTTGCTGTTGTTTGTTTTGGCATTTATCTTGTGTGCACTGTTAGAGCTTCCTGAGTCTGTGGTTAGGTATTGAATACTACTTTGGAAGAACTAGCTGATGCTGAAGCTGAAGCTTCTATACTTTGGCCACCTGTTGCAAACAGCCAACTCACTGAGAAAGACCCTGATGCTAAGAAAGATTAAAGGCAAAAGGAGAAGGGGAAAGCAAAGGATGAGATTGTTAGCTGACATCATCAACTCAAGGGACATGAATTTGAGCAAACCCCTGGAAATTGTGAAGAACAGGGGAACCTGGCATGCTCCAGTCAGTGGGTTCACATAGAGTCAGACATGACTTAGTGACTGACAACATCTAATTTGGAGAAATTCTCAGTCATTATGGCTTCAAATATTTCTTAATTTGAAGAATGAAGAAATTCATTTTTTTCTTCCCCTTCTGATATTCCAATGACACATGCTGCACTTTCTACAGTTGTCTAGAGTTTCTTGCATTGTATATTCTGCTCTCTCTGTGTTTCTAGTCTTTTATTTGCTTTACTTTTCCATTTTGGAAGTTCTTATTGATATATCCTCACCCTCTGAAAATTTTCCCTCAGCCATGTCCAGGTCACTAATGTGTGCATTAAGGAAATTCTTCCTTTCTGTTACACTGTTTTTATCTCTACTGTATCTTTTATTATTTTTTCCTAAAATTTTCATCACTCTGCTTACGTTGTCTGTCTGTTCTTGCATGATGTCTGCTTTATCCATTAGAGCATTTAGCAAATTAAACATAATTATTTTAGATTTCTAGTGTGATAATTCCAACATTTCTGCCATGTCTCAGTATGGTTTTGGTGTTTGCTCTGTATCTTCCAATTATGCTTTTTGTCTTTTAGTATGCCTTGTAAGTTTTCCTTGATAGCCAGACATACTGTAATCAAGCCTTTACTAATTAGTGTTAAGAGGTGGGAGAGGGAAAGCGTCCTGGTCCTATGATTATACCTCAGTATTTTAGTGAATGCGTGCCTCTGGACTGTGAACTTTGAATGTACTTCTCAATACCCTACTTTTAAGTAAGACATGAAAGCTATAGTGGGCTGGACTTGGGTGTTTCTCTTCTCCTCCATGAAAGGTCAGAGCAGGCTAAACGTTGGTATATTCTTTCCTCCACGTGGAAGGCTGGAGACTGCTGGAACTGGTACTTTTCTATGCCCTTATTGGTTTGTCTCTAAAAAAACTCAGTAATTTAGGCTCCGGTAAACTAGTTTCTCTTGAGGTCAGACCTTGTTAAGGAGAACCTAATGTTTTGGTATATTTCAAAATGTTTCCTTTTCCTCCCTCCTTGTCAGAAGCACATGGAATTTTTCTTCAATATTCACTGTGAGACCCTGGTCTAGCTCCTGGAGATAAAACTCACAGAAGTGTGGAGACCTCCTTATGACTGGGCTTCTCTGAAGTTTTTAACTTTCAGGTTTGTCCACACTGAGCCTCCTGCAATTGGTCTACTATAGTTCAGCTTTTCCTATCCTGGAATACTTCCTTGGAAATGTCTGCTCATGGATATCTGCTCCAATCAGTTGTGATGATCTATATTTCCCCATCTGTTTCTCTAATTTGGGTGGCAGCATTTTGCCCTCTTGCTTCACTTTTCCAATGGACCTAAGAAGAATTGTTGACCTTTCAGCTTGTTCAGCTTTACTTGTTGGGATGGAGTGATGCTTTCCAAATTCTTTTCATGCCAGACCAGAAATTGAAAATCAGAATATACTTTTAAAAACTACTTTAAACAACTTTATTTATAAGACTTTAATCCTAAGAACTGGATTTTACCAATCTTTCATCTGGGTAAATGTAAACGACTTTTAAACTTAAGTATAGTAGCTTATAGAATTAAAATGATAGATATACGAAATTTATTTGGGAAAATGCAAAACATCTTAAGTTCATTCTTATGGGTCTAGATATTCACTGTTGATTATTTAAAGCCTGGCGTGCTGCAGTCCATGGGGACACAAAGAGTTGAACACAGCTGAGCGACTGAACGGACTGTACAGCAAAATCAGATATACATACACACATATCCCCTCTTGTTTGTTTAACTTTTTATTTTGTATTAGTGTTGTGTGAGTCACTCAGTCATGTCCGACTCTCTGCCACCCCATGGACCACAGATCGCCAGACCCTCTCTCCATGGGATTCTCCAGGCAAGAGTACTAGAGTAGGTTGCCATTTCCTTCTCCAGGATTTTGTATTATGGTGTAGCCAGTTAACAATGTTGTGATAGCTTCAGATGAACAGCAAAGGGACTCAATCATACATATGCATGTGTCCATTCTTCCCCAAACTCTCCTCCAGTCTGGGTTGCCACATAACACCGAGCAGAGTTCCATGTGCTATTCAGCAGATTCTTGGTGGTTATTCGTTTTAAGTATAGCAGTGTGTGTCTGTCCATCCAAAATGTGCAACTCTTGAGGAACACTCACAGGAAGATTCTTTGCGTCCATAGTAAAGAAATATTTTTCTGAATTTTGTATGGCTTGACATTAGAAGAGGCAGGAACATGTGGTGAATCTGTCATCACAGAAAGTAACTAAAGTACAGAGGGCGCTTTTAAGAGTGATGTATTCCAGAATGTATGTGTGTGTTTAGTCGCTCAGTCATGTCTGACTCTATGACCCCATGGACTGTACCCACCAGGCTCCTCTGTCCGTGGGGATTCTCCAGGCAAGAGTACTGGAGTGAGCTGCCATGCCCTCCTCCAAGGGATCTTCCCAACCCAGGGTCTCCTGCACTGCAGGTGGATTCTTTATTGTCTGAGCCACCAGGGATGCCCATATTCCAGAATGAATATCATCTTTTTGTAGAGGAATAGGGCCTGGGATGATGAGATAACCTCTGTAGACATTTCCAACCAGGGAAATGAATGATTTTTGGAGAAAACCAATGTGTTTAAGAGAAGTATAGATCGTGATTTTGAGGTGGATGCTTGCATCTTTGAATAACTATTATGTATTGCGAACCTCACTTATATTGAGTTGGCCAAAAAGTTCCTTTGACTTTTAAGTATAAACAAAAGACATATTTTTCATTTCCACCAAGTGTTTTATTGGGCAAAGCACAGTTTGGTTCCACTGCCTATTTCCATTTTCCAGGAAACTTCAAAATTCCATCTTTTCCAAATTTTTATCTCTGAGCAAAAAAATGTTTCAGGTGTATCTTACAATCTTCCAGTGAATTGAAATTTTTTCCATTAAGAGAATTTTGTAAAGACTGAAACAAATCTACATCTGAAGGTGCAATGTCTGGTGAATATGGCAGATGAATCAGAACTTCCCACCCCAAGTGTCTCAGTTTTTGCCTGATCATCAAAGAAATATGCAGTCTTGTGTTAACCTGATGGAAGTGAGAGGGTAACAGCTAGGAAAGCTAGGGGTCTCCAAAAGGGGAAAATAGGCTACAAGTGTCAGATATTGTTTATCTCTCCCTTAAGAAGCAGGATGAAACAAACTACAAGTGTCAGATTTTTTTTTAACTTTTCTATACAAAAGTAAAAGGAGGTTTCTTTTGAAATTCTGTGTTGTCATGATGACACCTGGTTCAACTTGAACTTAACTTTTCTCAAACCTTGAGCTAATCAGTTGGCAAAAACAAGACTGGGAGCTGACTGTGGCTCAGATCATGAACTCCTTATTGCCAAATTCAGACTTAAATTGAAGAAAGTAGGGAAAACCACTAGACCATTCAGGTATGACCTAAATCAACTCCCTTATGACTACAGTGGAAGTGAGAAATAGATTTAAGGGACTAGATCTGATAGACAGAGTGCCTGATGAACTATGGACCGAGGTTCATGACATTGTACAGGAGACAGGGATGAAGATCATCCCCATGGAAAAGAAATGCAAAAAGGCAAGATGGTTGCCTGAGGAGGCCTTACAAATAGCTGTGAAAAGAAGAGAAGTGAAAAGCAAAGGAGAAAGGGAAAGATATTCCCATTTGAATGCAGAGTTCCAAAGAATAGCAAGGAGAGATAAGAAAGCTTTCCTCAGTGATCACTGCAAAGAAATAGAGGAAAACAATAGAATGGGAAAGACTAGAGATCTCTTCAAGAAAATTAGAGATACCAAGGGAACATTTCATGCAAAGATAGCCTCGATAAAGGACAGAAATGGTATGAACCTAACAGAAGTAGAAGATATTAAGAAGAGGTGGCAAGAATACACAGAAGAACTGTACAAAAAAGATCTTCACAACCCAGATAATCATGATGGTGTGATCACTCACCTAGAGCCAGACATCCTGGAATGTGAAGTTAAGTGGGCCTTAGGAATCATCACTACAAACAAAGCTAGTGGATGTGATGGAATTTCAGTTGAGCTATTTCAAATCCTGAAGGATGATGCTGTGAAAGTGCTGCATTCAATATGCCAGTATATTTGTAAAACTCAGCAGTGGCCATAGGATTGGTAAAGGTCAGTTTTCATTCCAATCCCAAAGAAAGGCAATCCCAAAGAATGCTCAAACTACCACACAATTGCACTCATCTCACACACTAGCAAAGTAATGCTCTAAATTCTGCAAGCCAGGCTTCAGCAATACATGAAACATGAACTTCCAGATGTTCAAGCCGGTGTTAGAAAAGGCAGAGGAACCAGAGAACTGCCAACATCTGCTGGATCATCGAAAAAGCAAGAAAGTTCCAGAAAAAAATATCTATTTCTTCTTTATTGACTATGCCAAAGACGTTGACTGTGTGGATCACAGTAAACTGTGGAAAATTCAGAAAGAGATGGGCATATCAGACCACCTGACTTGCCTCTTGAGAAACCTGTATGCAGATCAGGAAGTAACAGTTAGAACTGGACATGGAACAACAGATGTGTTCCAAATAGGAAAAGGAGTCTGTCAAGGCTGTATATTGTCACCCTGCTTATTTATCGTCTATGCAGAGTACATCATGAGAAACACTGGGCTGGAAGAAGCACAAGCTGGAATCAAGATTACTGGGAGAAACATCAATAAACTCAGATATGCAGATGACACCACCCTTATGGCAGAAAGTGAAGAGGAACTAAAAAGCCTCTTGATGAAAGTGGAAGAGGAGCATGAAAAATTTGGCATAAAGCTCAACATTCAGGAAACTAAGATCATGGCATTCAGTCCCATCACTTCATGGAAATAAATGGGGAAACAGTAGAAACAATGTCAGACTTTATTTTTTGGGGCTCCAAAGTCACTGCAGATGGTGATTGCAGCCATGAAATTAAAAGACCCTTACTCCTTGGAAGGAAAGTTATGACCAACCTAGACAGCATATTAAAAAGCAGAGACATTACTTTGCCAACAAAGGTCCGTCTAGTCAATGCTATGGTTTTTCCAGTAGTCATGTATGAATGTGAGAGTTGGACCGTGAAGAAAGCTGAGCTCTGAAGAATTGATGTTTTTGAACTGTGGTGTTGGAGAAGACTCTTGAGAGTCCCTTGGACTGCAAGGAGATCCAGCCAGTCCATCCTAAAGGAGATCAGTCCTGGATATTCACTGGAAGGACAGATGCTGAAGCTGAAACTCCAGTACTTTGGCCACCTGATGTGAAGAGTTGACTCATTGGAAAAGACCCTGATGCTGGGAGGGATTGGGGGCAGGAGGAGAAGGGGACGACAGAGGATGAGATGTTGAATGACACCACCGACTCAATGGACATGGGTTTGGGTAAACTCTGGGAGTTGGTGATGGACAGGGAGGCCTGGTGTGTTGCGATTCATGGGGTCACAAAGAGTTGGACACGACTGAGCAACTGAACTTAACTGAACAGACAAAACATCTGGCTAAAGACTAGCAGGGGGGCACTCTTTCTGTTTCCTTCTGATGTCTATGTCAGAAGCTTTCTCTATCTCTTTTATACTTCAATAAAACTTTATCACACAAAAGCTCTGAGCGATCAAGCTTCGTCACTGGCCCGGGATTGAATTTCTCTCCTCTGGAGGTCAAGAATCCCAGCATCTTTCATGGCTCAGCAACAACCATTCAGAAGATTATGCACTTTCTGTTGACTATTTCAAACCACTTTTGACACATTAGATCACTTATGGAACCTTCTCTTATGCTACACAAATCTTTTTGTGTGTGTGTTTCAGTTTTTACCTTTCTTGAAATAATAAATCACAATATGCCAAAATACTGCTTTTTCCTTCCATCTTCAATATTAAAGTGGCTACTCAAAAATCACCAATTTTGATGTTTTTTAAAAAATGATGATATGATAGCTGTTAAAATATGATCTAAAAATATTCAGCCATCTTACAGAAAGGAAAAATAAAATGAATCTTTTGGTCAGCCCTCCATATTAGTTTTTATCCTCAGAATAGCACCATGAGGTAGATATTATCCAGTTTTACAGATGAGGAAACTGAAGCTCTGAGAGTAAGGAATGCTGCTTATTTTCTGTCCTCATCACTTTCCTGACATATACTGATTCTTCACTCTTTCTGTGACCCCAGGAAGCTGAGTCCTGTGAACTGCAATGGCCAATGGGAGCCACTGACAGGACATTGGAGTGTGAGAAGGATGGGAGGCTGTACTTTTATTTTCTGTTTCCTCCTGCTCTGCACCCTCTCTCTCACAGTGACTAGCCCTGTTCCCAGTCCCACAGTAGCAGTCTTTCCTCCCCATGTCCCTTTGGTCTATGGCTGAATAATGTTTTTCTGTGGTCACCAGGTCCTGGCTGCCTCCACCAAGGAGGTGACAATCACTTTTTAACTTCCTTAATCTCATCTGAGTCTCTCATCTCTGTAAACAATCATCGCATTGAAGCCTAATTTGTTTCACCATCTGAATGACAGATTCCTAATTGACATTATAAGCAAAGTGTCCAGAATCAGAAGAACCAAATCTAATTGTGATTGAGACATGCTGTCCCTAAGGGCTGATTTGGGTGAGCAAACAAGTCAAAGACCAGGGCAGAGAGAGTGTCTCATTTTCTTATTCAGCTGGCAGTAAGATGAAGTATTGGCTCCAGCGGTACTGGGATGTGTCTAGGATCTAGAAAGTGGGGTTGCACTGAAGTCTGAAGAATCTGGTTCTTGTCCTAACTCTTACTGCAGAACAAATTGCAGAATGACTTTGGGCTTTTCATGTCCCCTCAGCATTCAAATTTCAAGCGCAGCTTTCCAATCTCTTCAGGTTTCAATGAGTACCTCATAAGGAAAAACATTTTGAAAAGCACAAGGCAGA
Organism: Muntiacus reevesi; assembly: GCF_963930625.1. Taxonomy (NCBI): domain Eukaryota; kingdom Metazoa; phylum Chordata; class Mammalia; order Artiodactyla; family Cervidae; genus Muntiacus; species Muntiacus reevesi. Next base: position 214,541,382 of record NC_089250.1, on the reverse strand, counting down.
ACCACTGTATAAAGTAGTTTTGTTTTCATGATTATCAGTAGTGGAGACTGTAAACTGTGGGATTAACTGTTTTTCTATCATTTTAGTACTGAGCTTAGAGTACAATGAGGACTATTAAGGGGTTTTCCATCTCCTGCTTTCTCAGAGATGCCTACTTTTCTGCCATCCTGGATTTTGGGGAGGGGGGGTCAGTCTAATGTGGCCTCCTCACATGACCTCCATTTAAGACTTGTTTGGGTGTTCTTGGGAAGACAGGGATTTTATAGAAGAGAAAGAATTAAATCTGCAGCAGAAATGAGGTTACCTTGGCATTTTTCATGACTTTCTGAAGTATTAAAAACTTTTGCCAATATTTGCTTTTAATAACTTCTGCTTTGGTAAAATTATCAAGGTTTCTAACTGTGATTTCAATTGTTTTAAGAGTAGGGGGACATTTGTAAATTGCTGGAAAAAATTAATAGCAACTCATGAAAGAAAAAATACTGAATGGAAACAAGTGACTGATTTAAGTGAAAGAAAGGGGGGAAAACGTATGCATGTTTGAATAGACAGCTATATAGATATGTATACATATGAATTTTTATTTTTGTAAATTTTGTTTTATATAATATAGCAGGAGAACCTGATGGAAAAAATTATCTTGCTTTCTGCTTACAGGGATTTATTTCCCAAAGAAATGAGAGGAGTCCCTGCTTCACAACAGCGTTCCCCTACTCCCACCTTGAGCATTTCTGGAAACCAGTCCCAACCTTCTCCAGGAGCTTGTTGGAGATTTTTGTCTACAGGTGAATTTAAGTGCTCCTAGGCTTCTGATTGGGGCTTCCCTGGTGGCTCAGGTGGTAAAGAATCTGGCAAGGTGGGAGACCTGGGTTTGATCCCTGGGTTGGGAAGATCCCCTGGAGGAGAGCATGGCAACCCACTCCAGTATTCTTGCTTGGAGAATTCCCATGGACAGAGGAGCCTGGTGGGCTACAGTCCATGGGGTCCCAGAGAGCCGACATGACTGAGTGACTAAGCGCACACACATCGGCCTCTGACTAGAGCCAGAAACCTTGAATTTTATGTAAAATCTTCCATTTCAAAGGTTGAAAGCAAATTTTTGTTAAAAGCACACACTATACGCTGAGCCAGACGAAAAGACTAGGGTGAACTTATGAAGTTGCCACTTTGTATGGCCATATAGTGGCTATTCGCCATCTTCAGTCTAAGCTAATAGATTGGTGGAGTACATTTTAAAAACTGAACTGTAACGCTGATCGCTGAAATAAAAAGCACAACATAAAAGTTTTGTATTAAGTTTTGTTTGGGGACCTTACTGAGAACTATAGCCCAGGAGAGAGTCTTTCAGATCGTTCTGAGAAATTGCTCCCAAGAGGTAAGGGAGGAACCAGGAGGTTTTCCTCTGTCCATGGAATACTGGAGTGGGTAAGCCATTCCCTTCTCCAAGGGATGAAGAAATTATGTATATATATTTGCTGGGAAAAGCATGTAGAACATGTATTCAAGCAGAAAATGATGACTGCTAAACACAGACATCTCAAGTTAATGATTTTAGTGCTTTCTGTATATGGGAGTATGCAAGACGCTGAATCACTGAAATGTTTCCTTAGATATGCATCTTAACTTTCTTAGGTCAGTATATCCAAAGTACAGGATTCTTCCGACTTCTCTCCATCCTGAATTCTTCTAAGGGTGCACTGTTGGTGGGTGACTGCATTGGCTAATGGCTTGATCTTTGAAGAGTTGGAAGGGACAGGCAGTATTTTTTTCTTTACAACACTTATAGTAACATGTATGAAACGGAGTCACCCCCAAAACTGAATTCCCTTACCAAATTTATGATTAATCTCTCTACCCAAAACTATTTTTTTTTTTTTTTTTTTTTTTTTGCTTAGAAGACTTTTTTTTTATTAACAATGACATTGGTCATGAATTCTGCATTTCTATGATGCTACAATTTCCCTGTAAATATACTTTTTTTTTTTCTAATTTTTCAGTGGGTTTTGTCATACATTGATATGAGTCAGCCATAGAGTTACACGTATTCCCCATCCCGATCCCCCCTCCCACCTCCCTCTCCACCCGACTCCTCTGGGTCCTCCCAGCCCACCAGGCCCGAGCACTTGACTCATGCATCCCACCTGGATTGGTGATCGGTTTCACCATAGATAATATACATGCTGTTCTTTGGAAACATCCCACCCTCACCTTCTCCCACAGAGTTCAAAAGTCTGTTCTGTACTTCTGTGTCTTTTTCTGTTTTGCATATAGGGTTATCGTTACCATCTTTTTAAATTCCATATATATGTGTTAGTATGCTGTAATGTTCTTTATCTTTCTGGCTTACTTCACTCTGTATAATGGGCTCCAGTTTCATCCATCTCATTAGAACTGATTCAAATGAATTCTTTTTAATGGCTGAGTAATATTCCATGGTATATATGTACCACAGCTTCCTTATCCATTCATCTGCTGATGGGCATCTAGGTTGCTTCCATGTCCTGGCTATTATAAACAGTGCTGCGATGAACATTAGGGTGCACTTGTCTCTTTCAGATCTGGATTCCTCAGTGTGTATGCCCAGAAGTGGTATTGCTGGGTCATATGGCAGTTCTATTTCCAGTTTTTTAAGAAATCTCCACACTGTTCTCCATAGTGGCTGTACTAGTTTGCATTCCCACCAACAGTGTAAGAGGATTCCCTTTTCTCCACACCCTCTCCAGCATTTATCGCTTGTAGACTTTTGGATAGCAACCATCCTGACTGGCGTGTAATGGTACCTCATTGTGGTTTTGATTTGCGTTTCTCTGATAATGAGTGATGTTGAGCATCTTTTCATGTGTTTGTTAGCCATCTGTATGTCTTCTTTGGAGAAATGTCTGTTTAGTTCTTTGGCCCATTTTTTGATTGTCTACCCAAAACTTTATTCCCTTTCTTATCCCCTCTGACCTCAATTCTTCACTAACTAAACAATAATCAGCTAGAATCATGTGATTAAAATTGTTGTGGTCGATAACATTGCTAGCATTAAAATTGCTATTATCATTATTATCATTAATGTACAAACTCAGGTTGTTTCTCCAGGGTAAGATGAGCTAACAGACCCTTGAGGTCTGGACCACTGGGCCGCAGGATTGTAAACCAGAAGCATCCAGGCTCCTGAAACAACAATTAAGAAATATCAAAAAACAATGATTAATCCCAGCCTCTTTGTTCTTCTTAAAAAACAAACAACAACAACAACAAAAAAAGCTCCGACTCAAAGACCCAGTTGGAGCGGATCTGAGGCTTGTCTCCCACTTCCTTGCTAGGTGCCCTGCGTGACTCCTTTCTTTGATGCAAACTCCCGATGTGAGTCTGGCTTTCTGCCCTGTGGACACACAGACGCTTTACTTGGTTAGTGCACTTGTGCTGAAGGTGCAGCTCCATGGACCTCACACTTGTACACACTTGAGACAACTCCCAGACAGATGTATAACATTTTTCAGGGCCTGAAAGGCCCCTGTGCCCTCTCCCCGCCAATACTCACTCCCCACTGAGGAGATCTTCAAGGGATGTCATGGTCTAATTGAGGTGGGTGGCAGTGAACTTCCCTGAAGTGAGGGAAGGGTAAGAGGGTTTAGGGGTTTGAGATAGTAGATGGAGGTATGTGCCACCTTCACAAACCCTGGGATTGAAAGGTTGTTGTTGAGCCATGAAAGATGCCAGGATTCTTGGCCTCTGGAAGAGAGGAATTCAATCTGGGGCCAGTGATGAGGCTTGATCACTCAGAGCTTTTGTGTAATGAAATTTTATTAAAGTATTAAAAAGATAGAGAAAGCCTGTGACATGTCATCAGAAGGGGGCACAAAGAGTGCCCCCCTGCTAATCTTTAGCAGGAAGTTATATACCTACTAGGAAGCTGCTAATTAGAGAAAGGAAATGTCTCAGTGTGAGACATTTGGATGTGAGAGTTGGACTATAAAGAAAGCTGAGTGCTGAGAATTGATGCTTTTGAACTGTGGTGTTGGAGAATATTCTTGAGAGTCCTTTGGATTGCAAGGAGATCAAACCAGTCAATCTTAAAGAAAATCAGTCCTGAATATTTATTGGAAGGACTGATGCTGAAACTGAAATTCCAAGACTTTGGCCACCTGATTGATTCATTGGAAAAGACCCTGATGCTGGAAAATATTCAAGGCAGGAGGAGAAGAGGACGACAGAAGATGAGATGATTGAATGGCATCACCAACTCAATGGACATGAGTTTGTGTAAGCTCTGGGAGCTGGTGATGGACAGAGGAGCCTGGCATGCTGCTGTTCATGGGGATACAAAGAATTGGACCTGACTGAGTGACTGAACTGGACTGAAATGTCTCAAAACTCAGGGACTGGCACCAGGCCCCTCACCTACAACATGCATTTTGAGATAACACTGGCACAAGGTGAGTCATCCTGGGCCATAAAACTATTGACATGAATCTTGAAGAAAGGCAGTTTTCCAAGCAAATAGGTAGTCTCATTAACATAGATTAGGAGAACAATTGTATGAGTAAAACATACTGGTTTATTAAGCCATTATCAGTTCTGAGTCTTAGGTGGAACCGACTTGAAGAAAGACAAGAGTCTAGGGTAAATACATAGTTCATTAACATAGCTTAAGAAAAACATTTCCATAAGAAAAACACATTGGTTAGCTCATGGTTTGAGAAAAGTTAAGTTCAGGTGGAACCAGGTGTCGTCATGGTAACACAGAATTTTAAAAGAAATCTTTTAATTTTGTATAGTGAAGGGGAAAAAAATCTTACACTTGTAGTTTGTTTCCTCCTGCTGCTTAAGAGAGAGATAAAAAGCGTCTGACACTTGGAGCCTATTTCCTCTGTTTGGAGACCCCTAACCTTCCTGTCTGTTATCCTCTCAGTATCTGGAGAGGGGACAGCTCTGTGGCATCCCTAGAGAAGCTTTTCAGATATCCAGTATCCTGAATCAGAAAGGTCTAGTGATCTGAACCAGGCTTGGTGTGGAAAGACTGGACTACAGCCTTGTAGTCAGTCTCATGGGATGTAGGCAGGCAGGGAAGCTGGGAACTGACCACCTCAAGAGGCTGAGGACACTTGAGAGTGAGGATGTATAGGAATCCCTGGTGGTTCAGGTGATAAATAATCCACCTGCAATGCAGGAGACAGGGGTTGATCCCTGGATTGGGAAGATCCCCTGGAGAAGGAAATGGCTACTCACTCCAGTATTCTTGCCGGGAGAATTCCATGGACAGAGGAACCTGGTGGGCTACAGTCCATGAGGTTGCAGAGTCAGATATGACTGAGTGACTAGCATTTTCACGTTGTAGGCACCCTAGTTTCCCACAGACCCTGAGGGCAGGGAGAGCCCCCACCAAGGCACTAGGGAGGTGCTATAACCCACTAACACAGCTGGTGAAAGAGCGAGTAGGAGGGCAGTGAATGAGTCAAATTCATGTATTTAGTATAGAATAGACATGCAGTGCTTCTATGTCTTACACTGTATGTCAAGGAACAAAATCACATGTGTTATATTTATTTTGTTTGAATTTTCATTGGCAGAGCCCAGTCAGCCAGGCTATGTGCCAGGCTATATTAGCTGAAGCTCTGGTCCAGCCCTGTGCTTCTTCCCATGGGTCTTAGAGGTTTTTGTTCTAATACAAAAAGGAAGAGAGGGCTGGCAGGGGATTCAAGCTCATCCATGAAGAGCTACTAACGGTTGCAACTTTTGCTTAATCCTGAAGGGAATTGGTGCCCTCTGTGGTGAGAAAAGATTTCAGTGACTTTTTCCCCTGTGAAGTCAGCAGTGGTAGCAGTGGTTAAAATTTCACCTGGTGATTCCTTGCACTGTATTAATGACACTTTGAAACTGTCTTCTGCTACACATGGGCCTCACTGAGTCATTCAGGTGAATGCTGAAGGTTTCTGCTGTCACTCAACTGTTTCTCTTTTCTCCACTCCCATGGAGCAAACTTGGATCCTGTTCTTTCATCAGGTGACTGAGTAGGCAGTGTGTCTTCCAGCCCTCAGGGATGTACCAATGACCAGGCCAAGGGGCCCCTCTAGGCCAACTCCCCTTCAGTTCTGAGCCTCACTTCCTTCTCTGCACTGGCATCCAGGGAGCATGGGGGCTTCCTTGTTCAAATGAGGATGGGGAACTGAGAATGCCAGCTCCAGATCTAGCAGCCTGAGACATCCTTTGCATGTCATTCCCCCAGCTTTGAGTGTAAGACTCTGTCTTTGGACAGGTGTGGTAGGAGTGGGCTTCTCAACAGAAATGGAAATCACATTAAAATGACCATGACTGGTGTGGGAACATGGGGTACACACAGTGGTGGGTCACACCCTTAAATCCTGGATCACATTAAATTCTCACCACAATCCCACCAAAAAGTGGTTTTATTTCTTTTAACAGATGAGAAAACTGAGATTAGTGGATACTAAATAACTTGCCCAACAATTCTGAGCTAATTTTGAATTCAGGTCCCTCTGGTTCTTGATTCCGTATATTTTCTAGTTCACCAGGAACCACAGGGACAACGTGCACAAAAGGCAGGCCGGGGCTGGGTACATAATTTGTAGAGCCCAGTGCAAAATGTAAATGCAGGACCCTTTGTTTAAAAATGCAGGCAGTGAGAGCAGAGTAGTAAACCAAGCCTGGGGCCCCGTGAGTCCCACAGATCACACGCCCAGGAGGCTGGCTCTGGCTGAGGCAGACGGGGTGCGACATACATACACACAAACAAGCAAACAAAATACTGAGAGGTACACTTTCTAAGGGGAGGAGCCGAAACTTGCCTCCAGCAGACGTTGATATTGAGAAATACAGACCCTCTGTTATCAAGTTTTCAAAAAACCCCAATAGAGATTTTAGTTTTGGGCAAGTTGTTGAATAATTATCTGTTAACTTGCCTCCCCAGTACCCATTCTCTCCTTCTTACTTGATAATAGAATCACAATTTCTTCAAGGCAGAAATATGCTCACCCAAAAACTGCATTTCCCAGACTTTGTTGTGGTGAGCGTGGTCATGTGACATGGGTACCGATGAGACCTAAGCAGAGATCTGCTGGGGTTTTATGAGAAAGTTTTGCTTTCCTGACATAGGTGCCATCTCCTCCTTCTAGACGTTTCTCTTTGCTCCTGTCTGCTTGACAGATGGAGCAACCAAGGTGTGCCTGTGATAATGAGGTGGTCGTGAGAATGAAAGCACAAGCTGAGGATGGTGGAACAGAAAGACAAAGGTTTCCAGGTTGGGAGTAACAATTCCAGTCCTGAGTGACCTCCCCTGCGTTTCCTGTCACACTAGAAAAATAAACCCCATGGGGGTAAACTGGGGTGATTGGGTTTCTAACACACAGAAGCGGTCTCTAGTGTGGAAGTGTGGCTTCTATAGAAGCCAGTGGAAATAATTTTTATTTTTATTATTTTTTTTTATTAGTTGGAGGCTAATTACTTCACAACATTTCAGTGGGTTTTGTCATACAATTGATATGAATCAGCCATATCAATGTTCCCCATCCCGATCCCGCCTCCCACCTCCCTCTCCACCCGACTCCTCTGGGTCTTCCTAGTGCACCAGGCCCGAGCACTTGTCTCATGCATCCAACCTGGGCTGGTGATCTGTTTCACCATAGATAATATACATGCTGTTCTTTGGAAACATCCCACCCTCACCTTCTCCCACAGAGTTCAAAAGTCTGTTCTGTACTTCTGTGTCTCTTTTTCTGTTTTGCATATAGGTTATCATTACCATCTTTCTAAATTCCATATATATGTGTTAGTATGCTGTATTGCTCTTTATCTTTCTGGCTTACTTCACTCTGTATAATGGGCTCCAGTTTCATCCATCTCATTAGAACTGATTCAAATGAATTCTTTTTAATGGCTGAGTAATATTCCATGGTGTATATGTACCATAGCTTCCTTATCCATTTGTCTACTGATGGGCATCTAGGTTGCTTCCATGTCCTGGCTATTATAAACAGTGCTGCAATGAACATTGGGGTGCACGTGTCTCTTTCAGATCTGGTTTCCTTGGTGTGTATGCCCAGGAGTGGGATTGCTGGGTCATATGGCAGTTCTATTTCCAGTTTTTTAAGAAATTTCCACACTGTTCTCCATAGTGGCTGTACTAGTTTGCATTCCCACCAACAGTGTAAGAGGGTTCCCTTTTCTCCACACCCTCTCCAGCATTTATTGCTTGTAGACTTTTGGATAGCAGCCATCCTGACTGGCGTGTAATGGTACCTCATTGTGGTTTTGATTTGCATTTCTCTGATAATGAGTGATGTTGAGCATCTTTTCATGTGTTAGCCATCTGTACGTCTTCTTTGGAGAAATGTCTGTTTAGTTCTTTGGCCCATTTTTTGATTGGGTCATTTATTTTTCTGGAATTGAGCTGCAGGAGTTGCATGTATATTTTTGAAATTAATCCTTTGTCTGTTTCTTAATTTGCTATTATTTTCTCCCAACCTGAGGGCTGTCTTTTCACCTTGCTTATAGTTTCCTTTGTAGTGCAAAAGCTTTTAAGTTTCATTAGGTTCCATTTGTTTAGTTTTGCTTTTACTTCCAATATTCTGGGAGGTGGGTCATAGAGGATCTTGCTGTGATTTATGTCGTATAGTGTTTTGCCTATGTTCTCCTCTAGGAGTTTTGTAGTTTCTGGTCTTACATTTAGATCTTTAATCCATTTTGAGTTTATTTTTGTGTATGGTGTTAGAAAGTGTTCTAGTTTCATTCTTTTACAAGTGGTTGACCAGTTTTCCCAGCACCACTTGTTAAAGAGGTTGTCTTTTTTCATTGTATATCCTTGCCTCCTTTGTCAAAGATAAGGTGTCCATAGGTTCGTGGATTTATCTCTGGGCTTTCTATTCTGTTCCATTGATCTATATTTCTGTCTTTGTGCCAGTACCATACTGTCTTGATGACTGTGGCTTTGTAGTAGAGTCTGAAGTCAGGCAAGTTGATTCCTCCAGTTCCATTCTTCTTTTTCAAGATTACTTTGGCTATCCGAGGTTTTTTGTATTTCCATATAAACTGTGAAATTATTTGTTCTAGTTCTGTGAAAAATACCATTGGTAGCTTGATAGGGATTGCATTGAATCTATAGATTGCTTTGGGTAGAATAGCCATTTTGTCAATATTGATTCTTCCAATCCATGAACACGGTATGTTTCTCCATCTATTTGTGTCCTCTTTGATTTCTTTCATCACTGTTTTATGGTGGAAATAATTTTAAAACCCAGAGAGCAACCCAAACCAAGGCAGGGAGGAGTCCCGGCCTCTCTCCCACAGTCTAGTCTGGGACCGCCCTGCTCTCCACCTGCAGCAGGGGTTCTTAGTAGGAGTCATCATATGCTCACTTTTGAGCCATGTATCCTCACTGGCCCTTTCAACCGTCAGCACTCCTATGCCCACAATGCTTGGTGGACATCACTACTGCTTACCCACAAGTGGTATCTTCTCTTTGTAGGCACTTTAAAGGCATACTTTCTAGGTCTCCTTGGGGCCTTAGACATCCCTTGGGACTTGGGACGGCTTTGGCTAATTGGCCTAGGCACATGCGGACTGAAGTTCGGAAGACGGGCACAGGAGAGCTGTATGTGTGTTTCCCCTCCTGCGGCACAAGGGCGCTTGTGTTGAGACTGCAGATTCACCAGATCAGGCCTCACTTCACAGAGGCCAATTGCCCTGAGAGTCTCCTGGATTCATAGTGAGCTCTGCAGGGCTGAAACATACATGTGTTTTAAGCCAATGACATACTGGATTATTTGCTCTCCCAGCTTAGCTCACTCAGAGATAGCTATTGATAGGTGACCTCTTACCTCTGTGACAAAACTGCACTCATGTGAGAGACTCCGAAGCTGAGGTTAGAACATTTCCTCTCAGGAGGTACTCCTCAAGTGGGGGTGCCTTTACCTACAAGGTGAGATTTGGGCAGCACAGAGCAGCTAGGAAAGGATTTAGGAGGAGGTGACACACTTCAGGAATCTTTCACATTACAGGCATCAGTTATAAGCTAAAGGCAAAAAAGAGCCAGCCCTGACTTCAGTGAGTCAGGGCCTAGGTCCCCTCTTGCGCTCACTCAGAGCTCTTTGCCTCTAGTTACCATCTCATCTACACATAATTACTGTTTAAAGTAACAAGATCCTGCTTAAACTAACTGAAGCTAAAAAGGGGACATATTGGCTTAGCAACAAAGAGGTTCCAGAATTCAGATATGACTGAAATGAGATGTTCAACTGATGGTGTACACCCTCTCTCACATGACGCAATGCTTCTCAGCTGTGCTTCCTTTGGACTGGAGTCATTCTCAAGCTGGCCTTCTGGACACAGCGGCTCTCAGCAGCTCTAGGCTATTGTCTGGCCAGCTCCACAGGCAGTGCCACTTCCCCACATGCCTTCACGTAGAGGGTCCCTCCAGCCCCTCACACAGCCAGTACTGGGGCGTGAGATGTCTGAGGCTGAGATGTCTGAATGGAGAGTGAAATGATGAACAGGAGTCCCCAAAACCAGGAGAGCTGCTCCAGTAGGCAGAGGATCCCCAGGATGGGCCCAGCTTGCAGACGTGTCCACTGAGGTTGGGCCCCATTGTTCTTCCTAGACTGGAAATGAATGCATAGAAAGGAGTGTGGATACTGAGTACTTACCACTTACACCCTATCACACATCTCAAAGTAGACAATTTTCTAAAGGGGGCTTTTCACCAGACCCTCATCAGAGATATGAGTCAGGGGAGGGTCACATGGGTGTGACTGAAACTCATCTCCAGGTGGCTGGAGCAGTTCCCATCTGCTGAGTGAGCTGAATTGGTTCATATAACTAAAGAGTCCAGAGATTAACCCAGGGTTCAAATGTTGTTGTCAGATGTCTTTCAAATTCTCTGACTTGGTTTAATTTGCTTCTGTGATTGCCTCAGTCTCAGGCAGAATCTTCATATCTGCAGGCAGATGATCCTCAGGTGCTTCCAAGCAAAGATCTCAGGACTGAGGCTCACTGGCTCAGCTGGGATCACACTCCCATCCTTTGACTGATTGTCCAGGGCTAAGTGTGTAAGTGTGTGTGTGTGTGTGTGTGTGTGTGTGTGTGTGAAAGAGAGAGAGAGAATGTGTGTACATGCATGCACATATGCTATGTCCAAACTTTATAGATTGAGAAGGGGTAGTGGGTTCCACAGAGGAAAATCAGGGTGAAAGTGAAAAGTGAAAGTGAAGTCGCTCAGTCGTATCTGACTCTTTGTGACCCCATGGACTGTAGCCCGCCAGGCTCCTCTGTCCATGGAATTTTCCAGGCAAGAATACTGCAGTAGGTTGCCATTTTCTTCTCCAGGGGATCTACCTGACCCAGGGATCGAACTCAGGTCCACATTGCAGGCAGACTCTTTTACCCTCTGAGCCAGAAGGCAATCCTGAAAATCAGGGTACTGTTACTAAAAGAAGGGAACATGGATTCTGTTCTGGGGGGAGTGGCAGGAGCCAACTGCTGCAGGCACTCTCCTAGAGCTTGGAATAGAGAGGCTTTCAGGACTTCAGCTGCCTGTGGTCACCAGAGCAAGGTGAACTCTTGAACCTTAGAGATCTGGAGTGTCCCTGTTGGGTTTTTTGGAAGCAGTGCCTGTGATGAGGCTTACTGTGCAGGCAGTGCTCTCAGGAGACAGGAACGGGAAAGAGAAGGATGTGGAGGAGGCAGGACAGGGAAAGGGGAAATGCTACAGTAGAGGGTGCTGGTGCTCTGCTCAACCTTCCTTTAAGGAGCCGGTCTGCTGATCTTTCTCGGCTGCCCTGAGTGTGGATTGTAAGATTAGGCTGGTGCAAGAGTAGTTATGATTTTTTGTTTTTGAACTTTGCCATTTGATATTGGAATACATTCTTCAACAAATGTGGCATGTTATACATCATTTAGTGTGCACTTGCTTTATGTTTTTTTGGCTAATGAATTATAACTTGATGTTTATTTTATATGTATTTTAGACTATGAAATTATGTTAGACAAAAAGCAAATTCAAGCAATTTTCTTATTTGAGTTCAGAATGGATCATAAAGCAGAGGAGACAACTCACAATATCATCAATGCATTTGGCCCAGGAACTGATAATGAATGTACAGTGCAGTGGTGGTTCAAGAAGTTTTGCAAAGGAGACGAGAGCCTTGAAGATGAGGAGTGTAGTGTCCAGACATTGGAAGTTGACAAAGACCAACCGAGAGCATCACTGAAGCTGATTCTCTTACAGCTATGTGAGAAGTTGCCCAAGAACTCAGCGTCAACCATTCTACGGCCATTTGGCATTTGAAGCAATTTGGAAGGGTGAAAACGCTCAGTAAGTGGGTGCCTCATGAACTGCCCACAAATTGTTGTCTTTAAGTGTCATCTTCTCTTGTTCTACACAACAGTGATCCATTTCTCAATCGGATTGTAATGTGTGATGAAAAGTGGATTTTATATGGCAACCAGGGATAATGAGCTCAGTGGCTGGATTGAGAAGAAGCTCCAAAGCACTTCCCAAAGTCAAAAACTTGCACCAAAAAAAAAAAAAAAAAAAGTCACTGTTTACTGGTCTGCTGCCTGGTCAGATCCACTATAACTTTTCGAATCCCAGCAAAACCTTTACATCTGGTGCCCCTGGGCGGGGGGCGGGGCCGGGCGGGCCGGCCGGTGGTGCGAGCGTCCGGGGCCCGAGCTCCGCCGCCGCCGGCCGGCCGGCCATGCTCATCACGCTGTGCTACCTGTACCTGTGGGCGCGCTGGGGGCGCGGGCCGGCCGCGCTCGTGCGCGCCACGGTGCAGCGGCTGCGCGCCTCGCGCTGCTCCTTCACCTTCTGCAGCGCGGCCGCGCCTCCCCGGGGCGCCCGCGTGTGCCTGAGCCGCGGCGGCCGGGTCTTCTGTGTCGGCGAGAGCCAGTCCATTGATGACTTAAACAAATGGGCCCTGTTCCTGGTTTCTCCTTTTATACTTGAAGCAGAGCACATCGCATTTGTGACAGAGAGCATTTGGGTGCAAGGTGAGAATTTACAGAGACCGGCATCCTCTTCGGAAACTATGGTGATTGCAGCCATGAAATTAAAAGATGCTTACTCCTTGGAAGGAAAGTTATGGCCAACCTAGACAGCATATTGAAAAGCAGAGACATTACTTTGTCAACAAAGGTCTGTCTAGTCAAGGCTATGGTTTTTCCAGTGGTCATGTATGGATGTGAGAGTTGGACTATAAAGAAAGCTGAGCACCGAAGAATGGATGCTTTTGAACTGTGGTGTTGGAGAAGACTCTTGAGAGTCCCTTGGACTGCAAGGAGATCAAACCAGTCCATCCTAAAGGAAATCAGACCTGAACATTCATAGGAAGGACTGATATTGAAGCTGAAACTCCAATACTTTGGCCACCTGATATGAAGAGCTGACTTATTTGAAAAGACCCTGATGCTGGGAAAGGTTGAAGGTGGGAGGAGAAGGGGACGACAGAGGATGAGATGGTTGGATGGCATCATCAACTCAGTGGACATGGGTTTGGGTGAACTCCGGGAGTTGGTGATGGACAGGGAGGCCTGGCGTGCTGCAGTTCATGAGGTTGCAAAGAGTCGGACATGACTGAGCGACTGAACTGAACTGAAGGATAAATGATTTTGAGAATCTTTTCAAGTGCTGTTGCCACTTGTATATTTTCTTTTTTTTTTTCTGTACTCCAGAGCTATCTGATTTTTTTTTTCATTTGTTTTTATTGGTTGGAGGCTAATTACTTTACAATATTGTAGTGGGTTTTGTCATACATTGACATGAATCAGCCACACTTGTATATTTTCTTTGGAGAAATGTTTCTTCAGATTATTTGCCCATTTTTAAAATTGGATATTTGTCTTTTTATTGTTGAGTTGTGGGAATTCTTTATATATTGTGGATACAGATCTCTTACTGATTGATTACATGATTTGCAAATATTTCCCCCTATTTTGTGAATGGTCCTTTCATAAAGTGTTCATTGAAGCACAAACAAAAAAAAAAAAAAACCTTTACATCTGAGAAGAAAGCTCAGTAAATCAAAGAGATACACCAAAATCTCCAATGCCTGCAGCTGGCATTAGTCAACAGAAAGGGCCCAATTCTTCTTCATGACAACACCCAACCACACATGGCTTCAAAAGTCGAATGGTTTGGGCTACAAAGTTTTGCCTCATCTGCCATATTGACCTGACCTCTTGCCAACAGACTATCACTTATTCAAGCATCTCAAAAACTTTTTGCAGGGAAAATGTTTTTACAACCAACAGGATGAAGATAATGCTTTCTAAGAGTTTGTTGAGTCCCAATACCCAGATTTTTTTGTTGTTGTTGCAAGAATAAACTTATTTCTTGTTGGCAAAAATGTGTTGATTGTGATGATTCCTATTTTGATTAATAAATATGTGCTTGAGCCTAGTTATAATAATTTAAAATTCAGGGTCCGAAACTGCTATTACTTTTGTACCAACCTAGTAACTCACAGGTCTCGGGAGAATTGCCCAGATTTGGCATTTATTGGGTTTCCCTCATAGCTCAGTTGGTAAAGAATCTGCCTGCAATGCCGGAGACTTGGGTTCGATCCCTGGTTTGGGAAGATCACCTGGAGAAGGGAAAGGCTACCCACTCCAGCATTCTGGCTTGGAGAATTCCATGGGCTGTATAGTCCATGAGGTCGCAAAGAGTTGGACATGACTGAGCCACTTTCACTTTCACTGGCATATATTACAACCCCTGGGGTTTGGTCAATAGCAAATGCCTAACTGATATGAGGATATTAGAAAAAGTCCATTTCCCTTGCCTCAAGATAGGACACTTTATGATCAAGCAGAGGCCAAACTTCAACTGAATCCACAGTTTTGCCTGCTTCTTCCCCTGCTCCTCCCTGCTTCCCTCTGACAAAGGCTCTCTCCTTGACCAAACTCAGTGAGGTTCAGAAGAGCCTTCTACTCAACTAGGCCTCATCCTGGGGCCTTCCCTTTGGCCTGCCTAGTCTACTTGTAGCAAGAATCCTTTTAGTCAGTTTAGCAAGAATCCCTCCACCCTTGGTATCTTATTACCCTATCCTAACTTCAGTAAGTATCTAATACAGTTTAGCAAGAAACACCCCCTACCCTTGATGTCTACTCTTTACAATTTTCCACCCAGAATCCCCTCACATTGTTTGCTGTATTCAGAGTGGAAACTGACTTTTCTCCCCTATTGCCCTAGTCTTAAAACATCATAGTAGTAGCAAGTAGTCTTCCTTACTGTTTTAACAAGTGTTAGAATAGCTTTATTTTTTAATGCCCTACTTCCGTGTAAGTTTCACCTGAGAGCACTTCCTCTATGAAAGGTTTGCACAAGATTCTTTCTTCCAGGCTCCACTTCAAAGGAACTGGATCTAGTGCAGAAGCTAAGTACAGCTGTGGTCTCATGTGAAGCCTAGTCCTAGCCCCATCCTGTGTGGTGCTCTGGAGCATAAATTATACCCCAGAGTCCATCCCACCTGAGGCAAAGAACACTTAGAATAGTCAGTGGCTAAGCTCACTGGGGGTGGGGATGGGGGTGGGGTGGGGAGCGTAACCTGCCAGGCACCCTACGCTAGCTGGGTGGGTGAGGTAGCTCCAGAACCCCAGGCAAGGTGCCAGGAGGCCACTGCAGGTGGGAACCTACAGAAACAAAGTCCACAATATAGGAGAGGGACTTAAGGAGCTTGAGTGGGTTACGTACACTGTTTACCTCAAAGAGCAAAGAAATCAGGCTGAAGAGAACTTTGAGGAATAAGAATTCTAAATTGGCACCAGCTGAACTATCAGTATATTCTGATGAGCTGACAACAATTGCAGTTTACCAGTTTGTTGCTACTTATATAACAAGAATTACAGAATACAGTACTTACAAATCCTTGTAATGAAATATTTTTCCATTATTGAGGTAGTATTTATATATAGATGTAATTAGTTTAAACTTTTTGACCTCATTTGCATTCTAAAATTACAGTGCTATAATTTTCTTTTCCCAAATGCATTCACTCAATTAATCTTAACCACTCCCAAGCTTTTCTGATTTCTATTATCACTATTAAAGTTGAGATCTTTAATAGATCTAAATTTCATATTCAAATTAGTTTCTTTTTCTAAAGTTATAATGACTTGAAATTTACTTGATTTGGGCCCAAAGTATTACCTGAAAAGTAACTTGATTGTTTTATAATTTAAATTGTCTGTGTGGAATAAAATTCTTAACCTTATTAACATGTGCATAAAAATTATGACATTCTAACCAGTTAACATTTTTTAATTTATGCAGTATTTTACAGCATGAAGTTTTTACAGCAGCTCCATCATCTGCATTTCTGAACCCATTTGGTGCCAAAAACCTGGGTGGGTGTTGATTTCCAACCTTGGCTAAAATTCGTTTGCCCAGATGATGTTGTATGTTGAAACTGTATCTTCTCCTCAGGGACTGAGGGAGCTGATACCCACTGAGACCACTTTAGCATAGTCTTCCTAGGACAGTCGGGGAGAGCTAAATCCACAAGGCCTGCTCTGGAGGTCACAGGATGGAAAATGTGAGACCGTGGGTATGGACTCCTTTCTTTCAGAATTCCACTCTGGAAAGGCACAGACTTGCTGTTCTTAGGAGAGCCCTTCCCCAGCACAGAGCTGGGGAGTTTTTCTCAACAAGTCTCAGGGAATATACTTGGCAGCTCCTGGAGCGGTTAAGATATGGTGCCCACGAGATTCCGTGCAGTGCAACCAGCTCAGGCTTGGGATGGAGTGCAGGCTTTGACGCTTGTTCCCAGGTGGCACTGGTGGTGAAGAACTCACCTGCCAATACAGGAGATGCAAGAGTTGTGGGTTTGGTCCCCAGCTCAGGAAGGTCCCCTGGAGCAGGGCATGGCAACTCACTCTAGCACTGTTGCCTGGAGAATCCCATGGACAAAGGAGCCTGGCTGGCTACAGTCCATGGGGTGGCAAAGAATTGGACACAACTGAAGCAGCTCAGCATGCGCCTATGTTACACTCTGGTTCACATCCCCTGTCTCCTGGACTATTGACAAGGCCACTTCACAGGTCTCTTGCAGCAATACTGCCCCACCTTCAGTGTTCCCTCCACTTTATAGCCAGGATGATTATTCTGAAGCATGAATCTGGCTGTGTCACCTGCTTAGTAAGTTCCCCATGGCTTCTTACTCAGAAGCCACTTATAGGCAGACCTGCTCACACTGGCCGAGAGGGCTGCTTCCCCCTGGCCAGTGTTCCAGGTGCGTTGGTCTGTGTGTCCAGCAGTTCCCCTCAGGCTCCCAGGCTTGGCACACGCTGTTCCCCTGCTCCCTTCGGAGTCCCTAGAAGGAACAAAACTCTGCCATCACCTTGATTTTAGTCCAGCTGACCCGCTTTTAATTTCTAACCTCCAAAATAGTAAAACAATACATTTTTACTAAGTTTTTGGTAATTTGTTACAACAGCACAGGAGACAAATCACAGCCCTGGAATCATGCTTGCTGGATCCCTGGGCCTCAAAGAGGGCTTAGAAAATGGCCATTTCCTCCCCTTCAGTGCTCCTCTCTCTCTCTGGAGCCCTCCAAATGTCCATAGACCTAGGCTAGAAAAAGGGTACATGGCATCCTCATCCTCCCCACCCTCCGTTCCCCAACCTCCCATCTCCCCACCTTCCCCATCCCCACTTCCTCTCAATCCCCTTCCCTGAGGCTTCCATTCAGACATCACTTGCATTGCTGAAACCCTGGGGGTTTATCCCGGTCTGCACAGGGCTGCTCATTCAGGCCTGCTGCTCTCCTAAGGTCTACCCGGGGACCTTGCCTGTGAGCACCCCTCCCTTGTGGGACACTGGCGCCCTTTTCTAGGATCTTCACCATGAAGAGTTCTCATGGACCTGACGCCTCACCCTCAGCAGAGGTGAACCCATGGCTAAAAGACCGATGGGGCTCAGTGCCCAGTGGCTGGGCAGTGACAATGAAGCAGTCAGGCCCACAGGCCTCGGCTCTCCTATAAGGGGCAATGCCAGGCGTGAAAGCAGGAAGGCTGCTCTGCAGCGAGCCTGGAGCCTGAGCATAAAAACCAGGAGCGGAATGCTGGTGAGGCACCAGGACGGGTGACCTTCCCTTTCCTCCTCTGGCCATGCTTGTCCCCTGTGGGTAAGAGGCATAATTCAGCAGCGGTAGTGATGTGTGGAAAAAAAAAACACAGCAGTGAACTTCCCAGCACTGCAAGAAGACCTTTCCTGGTTCGGGGCATGAGAGAGGGGTTACTGGCAGGGGGGCGATGCAGAGGTGGTCCCCAAGGCCCCAGTGCAGTGATACCCCTCTGGGGTCTGTGACCCTGATGAACAGGGTTCTCTTGGTTAGAAGAGGCTGGCGCCCACCCTGCAGCCTCAGGGAAGCTCAGATCTCCATGAGCGCTCAGCTCCACAGCGCCTGTGTCCAGGAGGCTGCTGGCCAGCAGCTGTGTGCTTCCCACCCTCTCACCCAGGTTCTCTTCCTGAAACTTGAGCTTCATTCTCCTCTCTCCACTGAGCAGAGCTCTCTGCTTACCTCCCACCTGCCCCTGGCCCAAAGTGGAGGCCAACAGTGGGTCCTTTCTCTGTCATCATGTTCTGACACGGGTCCTGCTGCCAGATGGCCTATGCAAACTGCAGCAGCGGATTCAACTGACTGGCTGCCATGCCTATTAGGCCAGGCTCACCGCCCATCCCAGATGCCCGTTGCCAGGAGGTCACATGCTTAGCAGGGCCACTGGGTAGGGACAGGTTTTGCGAAAAAGGGCTGTGTTCAAGGTTGATGCCCTGACATGTGTCTAATACAAAGTTTATCCACCAAGCATTGCCCAGAAAGAAGGTGAACTGTCCAGAGAATGGGCAAGTCTCACTCACAAGAAGGCTAGGAGATTTATCTGTCTCACTCAGGTGTATTAAAAGTAAAGCACATTAAAAAAAATCGTTAATGGTACCTGGGCAAAGCAACACTGACCTAGAACATTCATCATGCCTTTCCCAGCTAGTGAGCTCTTCTCACTATCTGTCCTCAAAAATCCCTCCCTCCTGTAAAGTGTACTTTATTTTACATATTTTAACCGAAGTGTAGGGTGTATCATTGCAAGTGAAAGTGTTAGTCACCCAGTCATGTCAGACTCTTGGTGACCCCATGAACTGTAGCCCATCAGGCTCCTCTGTCCATGGGATTCTCCAGGCAAGAATACTAGAGTGGGTATCCATGACCTTCTCCAGGGGATCTTCCTGACCCAGGGATTGAACATGGCTCTCCTTCATTGTAGGCAGATTGTTTACCATTTGAGCCACGAGGGAAGGATGGTGGAGTGGAAGAACATGGGCACATCTCCTGTGAGAACACCAAAATCAAAACTAGCTATTTAACAAACATCAACAGGAAGATGTTGTAACCCACCAATAAAAGGTGGACAAAGGAGAAGTCACAGTGAGGTGTTAGGAGGGGCATAATCACATTAAAATAAAGTCCCATACCTGCCAGGTAGGTAACCCACAAACTGGAGAGCAATAATACCAAAGAAGTTCTCATACTGTTGCAAAGTTTCTAGGCCCCACAGCAGACTTCCCAACCGGGGAATCTGACAAGGGAGGGACTGGGAATCCCCAGGGAATCTGACTTTGAAGGATAGTGGAATTTGATTACAGAACTTCTACAGGCCTAGTGGAAACAGAGACTCTAAGATGGAACAAACAAAACCTTGTGTGCACCAGGGGAAAGGAGCAGTCACCCCATGGGAGACTGAGGCAGAACTACCTGAGTGTTTGAAGGTCTCCTACAGAGGCCTCTTCTGACCCCTGAAGAGGCCTGCCACAAGGACAGGGGCACTGGCAGCAGCCGTCCTGGGAGGCATGTGCAGCAAGAGTCCTCTTGGAGGTCACCGTAGCCCCAACATAGAACTCATAGACGCCAGGCCTGACAACTGACAGGGAGGGAGCACAGTCCCATCCATCAGCAACAACCAGTTTAAAGATCCACTGAGCATGGATCTGCCCACCAGAGCAAGACCCGATTTTCCCCACAGACAGTCCCTCCCCTCAGAAAGCTTGCACAGCTCTATTATACTTATTCATTAAAAGGCAGATAGAAGAAGCAAGAACTACAATCCCACAACTTCCGAATGAAAGCCACAATCATAGAAATCTAACCAAAATGATCACATAGACCACAGTCTTGCATAAATCAATAAAGCTATGTCATGTAGGGCCACCCAAGATGCATGGGTCGTGGTGGAGAGTTCTGACAAAATGTGGTCCACTGGAGAAGAGGATGGCAAACCACTCCAGTATTCTTGCCTTGAGAACCCCATGAATAGTATGAAAAGGCAAAAAGATATGACACTTGAAGGATGAGCCCCCTGATGTTGGTAGGTGTCCAATATGCTACTGGGAAAGAGCAGAGATGCTGGGCCAAAGCAGAAATGACACTCAGTTGTGGATGTGTCTGGTGATGAAAGTAAAATCCGATGCTGTAAGAACAATATTCTATAGGAAACTGGAATGTTAGGTCCATAAATCAAGGTAAATAGAATGTGGTCAAGCAGGAGATATAGTAAACACTGACATTTTATGATTCAGTGAACAAAAATGGACTAGAATGGGCAAATTTAATACAGATGACCATTATATCCACTCCTCTGATCAAGAATTCCTTAGAAGAAATGGAGGTGCCCCCATAGTTAACAAAAGGGTCCAAAATGCAGTACTTGGATGCAATCTCAAAATCAACAGAATGATCTCAGTTCATTTGCAAGGCAAATCATTCAACATCATGATTTGCAAAGCAAATTTTTCAACAGTAATCCAAGTCTCTTGCCCCAATCACTAATGCCAAAGAAGCTGAAGTTAAATGGTTCTATGAGAACCTACCAGACATTCTAGAACTACACCAAAAGATGCCCTTTTTATCATAGGGGACTGGAATGCAAAAGTAGGAAGTCAAGAGATATCTGGAGTAACAGGCAAGTTTGGCCTTCGAGTACAAAATGAAACAGTGTAAAGTCTAAGAGAGCTTTGCCAAGAGAATACACTGGTCATAGAATCATCCTCTTCCAACAACACAAGAGACAGTTCTACATATGGATGTCACCAGATGGTCAATATAGAAATCAGATTGATTCTATACTTTGCAGCCAAAGATGAAGAAGCTCAATACAGTGAGCAAAAACAAGACCTGGAGCTGACTGTGGCTCAGATCATGAGCACCTTATTGCAATATTCAGGCTTAAATTGAGGACAGTAGGGAAAACCACTAAGCCATTCAGGTGTAACCTAAATCAAATACCTTATGATTATACAGTGAAGGTGATGAATAGATTCAAGGGATTAGATATGATAGACATGGTGCCTGAAGAACTATGGGTGCAGGTTTGTAATATTGTACAAGAGGTGGTGACCAAAACCATACCCAAGAAAAAGAAATGCAAGAAGGCAAAATGGTTGTCTGCAGAGACCTTACAAATAGCTGAGAAAAGAAAAGAAGTGAAAGGCAAAGGAGAAAAGGAAAGATCTACCTAACTGAATGCAGAGGTTCAGAGAATAGCAAGGAGAAATAAGAAAGCCTTCTTAAATAAATAATGCAAAGAAAACAATAGAATGGGAAAGACTAGAGATCTTTGCAAGAAAATTAGAGATACCAAGAAAGCATTACATACAAAGATGGGCACAATTAAAGAACAGAAACTGTAAGGACCTAACAGAAGCAGAAGAGATTAAGAAGAGGTGGGAAGATGCACACACACAAAAACTACCCAAAAAATGATCTTAATGACTCGGATAACCACGACGGTGTGATCAGTCACCTAGAACCAGACATCCTGGAATGTGAAGTCAAGTGGGTCTGAGCAAGCACTGTTTTTCAGTTGCTAAGTTGTGTCTGACAGCTTGTGACCCCATGAACTGAAGCATGCCAGGGTTCCCTGTCCTTCACTATCTCCCAGAGTTCCCCCAAACTCTTGTCCATTCAGTAAGTGATACTATCCAAACCATCTCATCCTTGGCTGCACCTCTTCTCCTCTTGCTTTCAATCTTTCCTAGCCTCAGGGCCTTGTCCAATGTGTCAGCTCTTTGCATCAAGTGGCCAAAGTGGAGCTTCAGCTTCAGCACCAGTCCTTACAATGAACATTCAGTGTTGATTTCCTTTAGGAATGACTGGTTGTATCTCCTTGCTGCCCTAGGGACTCTCCAGAACCTTCTGCTGCTGCTGCTAAGTCACTTCAGTCATGTCCGACTCTGTGTGACCCCATAGACATCAGCCCACCAGGCTCCCCTGTCTTTGGGATTCTCCAGGCAAGAACACAGGAGTCGGTTGCCATTTCCTTCTCCAATGAGTGAAAGTGAAAAGAGAAAGTGAAGTCGCTTAGTCGTGTCCGACTCTTAGCGACCTCATGGACTGCAGCCTACCAGGCTCCTCCATCCACGGGATTTTCCAGGCAAGAGTACTGGAGTGGGATGCCATTGCTTTCTCCCCAGAACCTTCTACAGAGCCACAATTTGAAAATATCAATTCTTTGACACCCAGCCTTCTTTATGGTCCTACTCTCACATCTGTACATGACTACTGGAAAAACCATAGCTTTGATTATAAAGACCTTTGTTGGCAAAATGATGTCTTTGTTTTTTAATATACTGTCTAGGTTTGTCATAGCTTTTCTTCAAAGGAGCAAGTGTCTTTTAATTTTGTGGCTGCAGTCACTGTCTACAGTAATTTTGGAGCCCAGGAAAATGAAATCTATCATTGTTTCCACTTTTCCCCCGTCTATTTACCATGAAGTGTTGGGACAAGATGCCATGATCTTCATTGTTTGAATATTGAGTTTTAAGCCAGCTTTTTCACTCTTTTTCACCCTCACCAAGAGGCTTTTAGTTCCTCTTCACTTTCTGCCGTTAAAGTGGTATCATCTGCATATCTCAGGTTGCTGATATTTCTCCCAGCTATCTTGATTCTGGCTTTGAGTCATGCAGCCCTGCATTTCTCATGATGTACTCTGTATATAAGTTAAGTAAACAAGGTGACAATATACAACTTTGACATACTCCTTTTCCAAATTTGAACCAGTCTGCTGTTCCATATCTGGTTCTAATGGTTGCTTCTTGTCCTGCATACAGGCTTCTCAGGAGACAGGTAAGGTGGTCTAGTGTTTCCACCTCTATAAGAATTTTCCACAGTTTGTTGTGATCCTCACAGCCAAAGGCTTTAGTGTACTCAAAGAAGAAGTAGATTTTTTTTTCCTGTAATTCCTTTGGTTTTTCTGTGATCTAATGGATGCTGGCAACTTGATCTCAGGTTCATCTGACTTATCTAAATCCAGCGTATACATATGAAAGTTCTTGGTTTACAGAATGCTGAAGCCTAGCTTGAAGGATTTTGAACATAACCTTTCAAGAATGTGAGATGAGTGCTATTATACAGTAGCTGAAACATTCTTTGGTATTGTCCTTCTTTGGGATTGGAATGAAAACTGATATTTTCCAGTCCTGTGGCCACTGCTGAGTTTTCCAAATTGGCATATTGAGTGCAACAGTTTAACAGCATCACCTTTTAGGATTTGAAATAGTTCAACCGGAATTCCATCACCTCCACTAGCTTTGTTCATAGTAAGGCCCACTTGACTTCATACTTCAGGATGTCTGGTTCTAGGTGAGTGAACACACCATTGTGTTTATCCATGTCATTAAGAATTTTTTTAATACAGGTTTATTGTGTGTTCTTGCCACCTCTTCTGTGTCAGGTCCTTGGGGTTTATGTCTTATAGTGCCCAGCTTTGCATGAAATGTCCCCCTGGGTATCTCTAATTTTCTTGAAGAGATCCTTAGTCTGTCCCATTCTATTATTTTCCTCTATTTCTCACCATTGTTCACTTAAGAAGGCTTTCTTATCTCTCTTTGCTATTCTCTGGACCTTTGCATTCAGTTATGTATATCTTTCCCTTTCTCCTTTGCCTTTTTGCTTCCCCTCTTTCTCAGCTGTTTTTAAGGCTTTCTCTGACAACAATTTACCTTCTTGCATTTCTTTTTCTTGGTGATGGTTTTGGTCACTGTCTTCTGTACAACATTACGAACCTCCATCCATGGTTCTTCAGGCACTCTGTCTTTCAGATCTAATCCCTTGAATCTATCATCACCTCCACTCTAATTAGGTCATACCTGAATGACCTAGTGGTTTTCTGCTTCTTCAATTTAAGCCTAAATTTTGCAATAAGGAGCTCATAATCTTAGCCACAGCTCCAGCTCTTGTTTTTGCTGTTTTGAGCTTCTCCATCTTTGGCTGCAAATATATAATAAATCCGATTTCGTTATTTACCATCTGTAGATTCATCTCTTGTTTTGTTGAAAGAGGTTGATTGCTATGACCAGTGTATTTTCTTGGCAAAGTTCTGTTAGCCTTTGCACTGCTTCATTTTGTACTCTAAGGGCAAACTTTCCCATTACTCCAAGTATCTCTAATTTCCTGCTTTTGCATTCCAATCACCTATGATGAAAAGGACATCTTTTTTTAGTGTTAGTTCTAGAATGTCTTGTAGCTTCTCATAGAACCACTCAACTTAAGCTACTTCAGCGTTCATTGGGACATAGACTTGGATTATTGTGCTGTTGAATGGTTTGCCTAGGAAATGAACTGAAGTCACTCTATTGTTTTTGAGATTGTATCCAAGGGCTGCAGTTTGGACACTATTGTTGACTATGAGGGTTACTCCATTTCTTCTAAGGAATTCTCGCCCACAGGAATAGATATAATGGTCATCTGAATTAAGTTTTCCCATTCTTGTCCATTTTAGCTCACTAATTCACTCTTTCTGTCTCCTACTTCACCATGTCCAAATTACCTTGATTCATGCATTACTATGAAAAAAGTTAATGAGGGTGATGGAATTCCAGCTGAGATATTTAAAATACTAGAAGATGATGCTGTTACAATGTTGTGCCCAATATGTCAGCAAATTTGGAAAACATAACAGTGGCCACAGGACTGGGAAAAGTCAGTTTTAATTCCAATCTGAAAGAAAGGCAATGCCAAAGAATGTTCTAACTACCATACAATTGTGATAATTTGACATGCTAGCAAGATGTTGCTCAAAGTTCTTCCAGAAGTACATCAGCCTTCCAAAGGCTTCAGCAGTACATCAACCAAGAGCTTTCATATATTCAAGCTGGATTTAAAAAAGGCAAAGGAACAAGAGATCAAATTGCCAGCATCCACTGGATCATTGAAAAAAACAAGGAAATTCCAAAAATAATCTACTTTGCCTCATTGACTACACTAAAGCCTTTGACTGTGTGGATCACAGCAAACTGTGGGAAATTCTTAAAGGGATGGGAATACCAGACCACCTTACCTGCCTCCTGAGAAATCTGTATTCAAGCTGAGAAGCAACAATTAGAATCAGGCATGGTACAATGGACTAGTTCAAATTTGGGAAAGGAGTATGTCAAGCAGGTATATTGTCATCTTTGTTATTTAACTTATATGCAGATTATATGCAGCTTGGATGAATCACAAGCTGGAATCAAGATTACTGTAAGACATATCAACAACCTGAGATATGATGGTGATACCACTCTTATGGCAGATAGTGAAGAAGAACTCTTGATGAGGATGAAAGAAGAGAGTGAAAAAGCTGGCTTAAAACTCAACATTTAAACAACGAAGATCTTAGCATCTGGTCCCATCACTTCATGGCAAATAGTTGGGGAAAAAGTGGAAATAGTGACAGATTTAATTTTCTTGGTTCCCAAATCACTACAGACAGTGACTATAGTCATGAAATTAAAAGACATTTGCTACTTGATAGAAAAGTTATGACAAACCTAGATAGCAAACTAAAGAGCCAAGACATCGCTTTGCTGACTAAGGTCCTTATAGTCAAAATATGGCTTTTTCAGTTGGACCATAAAGAACTCTGAGCATCAAAGAATTGTTCCTTTCAAATTGTTGTGCTGGAGAAGACTCTTGAGAGTTCTATGGACAGCTAGAAATCAAATCAGTCAATCCTAAAAGAAATTAACCCTAAATATTCATTGGAAGGACTGATGCTGAAGCTGAAGTTCCAATACTTTGGCTACCTGATGCGAAAAACTGACTCATTGGACAAGACCCTAATGCTGGGAAAGATTGAAGGCAGAAGAAGAAGGGGATGACAGAGGGTGAGCTATTTGGATGGCATTACTGACTCAATGGACATGAGTTTGAATAAACTCTGGGAGATAGTGAGGAACAGGGAAGCCTGGCATGCTGAAGTTCATGGAGTCACAAAGATTTAGTTACTGAACAACAAGAACAGGGTGTGTCATTGGTACAGAGGAGTCCTAGGCATATTGCTGGAGCCCCAGAGAACATCTTGGAGTTTTTGGTGTTAGGAACTAGGGGAGATGGGCAGCCCAGAACTCCTTCCAGAAACAGAGAACTGGGAGGCTATTCAATGAACATCAGCTGTCCCTGTAGGGGAAATATTTTGAATGAAGAAAATAGCCTTGCCCAAGTTCGTGTACCTTTTCCAAATCAGCCCACATTCAATGACTGAGTAATCCTCAAACCAACCAGAAACATCTCTGTGGAGCTCTCTGCAGGGTTGGCTGAGGCCTCTGCTGGTGCTGCATCCTGGCCCAGTGTTTCCTTCTGCCTAATTCTCCTCTTCATTTTCCCACTTAATAGATGTTATTCCCAACAGTTCCCCCTAATAAAACATCTTGCCTGCTCTTCTCCATCTCAGAGTTTGTTCCATAAAGAAACTCTTTGCTGGATTTCCGTTGGGTTTACAGACAGTCTTAGTGCTGTGAAGTCAAACACATGCTCAGATCAGCCCAGCATCGTTACAGACACATCTGAGCTGAGGGGCCAGGATTGATGTAGGACAATAGACTTTACCTCCAAGCCTTTATTTCTGTCTAGCCCCTTCCAGGAAACTCTCTGAAAGAGTGGTCAGGCAAGGTGCTGCCAGAAGGCTTGGCTTTCCGCGTGCTGCTAGTAGGATGCAGATGTGTGATTTTGAGAAGAAACGCAGGTTTGTGCTAAGCTGTTCAGTACCATGAATGTCCAAGGAAAATGCTTGTGAAGGAAAGGTCTGTCCACTTCACGTACAGCCCTGGCGAGTGCCTTCTTCTGTGTCAATTTGTGGGAAGCTTCTTCCGTGTCACTTTGTGGGAAGCTTCTTCCGTGCTAGCCTTCCAGATGTCCATCCTCTTGAGGTGGGCAAGTAGAAAACCCCATCTTGAGAGAACTATAAGGGTGACTCTTGAGGGACCCCAGGCATGGGTCTTATTTTTTTGGGAGAAACCTGGCCTCTCCACACTGTTGACCACAGAGAAATAAACTTCTTTCATCCTGTGCACTGTTCTCCCCAATTCCCCCTAGGAAAGAAAAAAAAAGTGATAAAGGCCCAGGAAGAAATCTTCATTCCTGCTTCATGAATCACAAAATCAAGATAAGGGCTGCCAAGTGTCTTTGTTATTTTTATGTGACACTGATAAACCATTTTACACTCCCCTCTGTCACTTCCCAAGCTCAGAGAAGTAACTTTCCAGAAATTTATTCCTTTATTATAAGCAGAAACATTAAAATTGCTCTCAGCAGATCTTGATCTTTAAGCAACGGTCTTTGGTTCCCCACTTATTTTGTGTCTAATAGAGCCATCAAGGTGTATTTCACTGGAAATGAATCTTAACTGGCTATGGCTTTCTAAGGATGTTCATCTTAATAATCCCCCAAACAAAAAGTCTGAGCTTTTATGAGACTAGGAAAGTATGCACCTGTAGTTCTGAGACCCATAGTCTTTGTTGAGATTTGAAGATTGGACTCTTACAAGCCTGGGGTCCTTGTGAAAAGCAATACCCTCCATTCTGCTGCAG
Organism: Muntiacus reevesi; assembly: GCF_963930625.1. NCBI lineage: Eukaryota > Metazoa > Chordata > Mammalia > Artiodactyla > Cervidae > Muntiacus > Muntiacus reevesi. The sequence goes on along the minus strand of NC_089250.1, from coordinate 214,513,547 downwards.
GCCTTGGGAGTGCAGCCACCATTATCCTTCTGACCTGGGTCTTTGTCTTGGGGAATATGTTCATTTGCATCTTCCAGAGGAACAGCATCAATGTATACAAATTACTAGAAAAAACTTGTTCATATAATTATGGAGGCTGAGAAGTCCAAGATCAACTGAAGACCTTAAATAGCCAATAGGATATTTCCAGCCTAAGTCTGAAGGCCTAAGAACCAGAAAAGATGGAAGGTATAAATTCCAGTTGGAGTCCAAGCCTGAAGGAATGTCCCAGCTTGAAGACAGTCACATAGAAAATAAGGATTTTTTCTTACTCAATCTTTCATTCTATACAGGTCTTCAACAGATTGGATGAGGCCCACCCACATTGGGAAGAGTGATCTGCTTCACTTAGTTCACTGATTCAAATATTAGTCTTAACAAGAAACCTCCAGAGACATACCCAGAATAATGTTTAACCATATATCTGGGCATGCCATTCCAAGCCAAGTTTATGCATGGAATTAACCATCACAGGAAGAAAGAACAGATAATAGCATGGATGTTTCAAAGAAGACCCCCATATCTGCAATACCTTGGCTGGACTGGGACTGAAGAAACAAAAGAGCTTCTTGTGTGAGGAAGAGGAAGGCCTTGGGGCTACAGGTGAACAGGTGTGGTGTGAGCCTCTTGGTGCTTTCAGCCTTTAGAGAACCGGAGGGCCATCCATGCGTATCACTGTCCCAAGCTTATGCCTACCCTCAGGCCCTTCAGGGCCTCCAGCTTCTCTGGCCAAATGTCCCTTGCAGCTCCTTGCCAGATGAGGATTTTCACGTTTGCTAGGTTTGCCCTGACAAGCCATAGCAGCTGGTGGCCTCTTCCTAAGGTCTTAAAGAAGAGTTGAAGATTAAGATTTTCATTGAAGAAAAACATGTCTAATAGAAGGCAGGTGTTCATCAATTAGGAATTCTAATCAGCTCTCAATAGTTAAGACTAGATAAGAGAGTAGCCTAAATAGCACAAAAGAACAAAATACCAAAGAAAAAAGAACACAGTGATTTTATTTCAGGTCATGAGAGGTGTAAGCATCCCAGGGCTGTAAGGTGGCCCCACCCTGAGGCTCAGAACTTAGTCTTCTTCCACCTCACAGTGCTGCTGAGCTCTAGGGAAGGGTCCTCAAGTTTGTGACTTTAAGATGGCAATCACCTGTGTGGCAGGCAACAGGAAGAGAGTGTGGGTATGTCTGAGCGGTTGGTGAGTGTGACGCAAAAGAACCTGTCACTTCAGTCAGCCCTTCTGTTTGTTGCTTACTCACTCAGTCACGTCCAACTCTCTGTGATTCCGTGGACTGCAACCTGCCAGTCTCCTCTGCCTATGGGATTTTCCAGGCAAGAATACCAGGTGGGTTGCCATTTCCAACTCCAGGGCATCTTCCCGATCTGGGGGTCAAACCTGTGTCTCCTGCAAGTCTCCTGCTTTGCAGGCAGATTCTTTTTTTTTTTTTTTCCATTTATTTTTATTGAAGGCTAATTACTTTACAATATTGTAGTGGTTTTTGCCATACATTGACATGAATCAGCCATGGATTTACATGTGTATATATGGAATTTAGAAAGATGGTAACGATAACCCTATATGCAAAACAGAAAAAGAGACACAGATGTACAGAACAGAATTTTGGACTCTGTGGGAGAAGATGAGGGTGGGATGTTTCAAGAGAATAGCATCGAAACATGTATATTATCTAGGGTGAAACAGATCACCAGCTCAGGCTGGATGCATGAGACAAGCGCTCGGGCCTAGTGCACTGGGAAGACCCAGAGGAATCGGGTGGAGAAGGAGGTGGGAGGGGGGAATGGGATGGGGAATACATGCAGGCAGATTCTTTACTGCTGAGCCCCTGAGGAAGCCCCAATCATCCCCTGCTCTTCTTTAAAGAACTTCCCACAAGCTCCACTTCATGACTTCAGCTTACATCTCATTGGCCATCCATAACTGTAAGGAAGCCGGTCTCTGTAAAACCATGATCCTGCATATCAATACCCCAGCTCCTTGCTTGCTGGTACCCATTTTTAATTGAGCCACCTGACTTTCTCTGTCCTCTCAGCTTCTCTTTCTTCATAGCAATAGTTTTAGTTTGATATCAGACCCTTTCCCATACTTGCTCAGGATATATCTGTGTTGTATTTATAAAAGATAGAAACCTAACATAATATTTTAAGCCAGAAAGGAATTCTGTTGGCTCAAGAAACTATATTGTGGAAGAACAGTGGCAGAATTCTTCTTAGTAATTTCTAGAACCGTGAACTCAGAAACCATCTAGTAACTAAGTCTCCCTCTCTTTATTTTTGCTTTCCTCTCTATATTAGCTATGGCTATATTCTATCCTACTAAAATCACGTTCTTCACACATCAGAAGACAAGGGGTACATGTAGAGTCGACAGCTCTACAACAAGAACAGAAAGAACCATTACCCGCCATTTTTGGTGTGAAAAATCCAGGAGAGGATCTGATTAGCCAAGCTTGGTCAGATGTCCTTACTTTGCCCAATAATGATGGGCAGGGTATGAGGATTATGTAGTGGGATCTATAACATCTCCTTTGCTCCCATGGCTTGGTCAGGATTGGGAAACAGAAGTCAGGAGGGATTAAGATTAAGCCAGTAGTCCCTAACCTTTTTGGCACCAGGGACTGGTTTTGTGGAGGACAGTTTTTACACTGACTGGGGTGGGGAGGTTTCAGATGATTCAAATGCATTACATTTATTGTGAACTTTCTATTATTACTACCCTGTGATACAATGAAATAATTACACAACTCACCATAATGAAGAATCACTGGGAGCCCTGAGTTTGTTTTCTCAACTAGGTGGTCCCGTCTCAGGGTGATGGGAGACAGTGACACCTGAAATATTATTCAACTCCAGTCTACTTTCCAATTTTATCTTGGTTGCTATCACTGCAGAAAACCCTGCTTCACAAAGATGGGATGTTGGAGATGGAAACAGGCTTTTCAGTGTTTTTGTGGCAATCTCAGGATATTTTGCCTTGACTTTAATCCAGAATATATGGAGATTTGAAGTTGTCTCATACTTTTAAGGCCACTGTCATTTGCAATTTCAAGCAGCTGATTCTCTTAGAGCATGGACAAAGTTTATTCACCTGGCTTATTCACAAATAAGTCATGGATCCATTCCTTCCCAGTTTGGAGGTCCTTTGTGGTTGGGAAGTAATGCTCTAACACTTTTGAAAGCTGAAATAGGTGATCATGCACCAGCTTGGAGAATGAAGGCCCTGGCTCTGTCTCTTTCAATCTCTGTTAATGTTTGAAAATGTCAAAAATCCCAGTGTTCACTTAGTTCCCCCATAATTCCAGTTTGATTATGAACACAGTCACTTTATTTGAGACTTGAACACAGTTGTCATTTTCCCTGAGGTGACAGATTGAGTTTGTTGAGCGAGTTAAATATGTCACACAAGTAAGCAAGTTTTGTGACCCATTCTGTGTCATTGAAGTGTGCTGCCAATGGTGATTGTTTTTCTGATAGAAATCTCTGGAGTGGCTCTAGTAATGCAAAAACTCTGTCCAGTGATCTACCTTTAGAAAGCCATTTCACTTCTTTGTTGGAGAGAAGACATGTGTGTTCTGCGTCCATCTTCTCACAGAGCTAGGAGAACAGTAGTGTGTTAAGGGCATGTACTTTAATGTGGTTGACAGTTTTGATCATATCCTATGAATTGTTAAGTTCAGGGGACATTTTTCAACTAGCCATTTCTCTGTGGACTCAATGTAGACTCACATCCAGAAGCGGCCTGTTTGATTCAAGTACTGAAACCAGAAAGCCATCCAGTCATGACAGCTGCTCCACCCATGCATATACTGACACAAAATGACCCATTCAGTTTTCCTGATATGTAATCATTCAAAAACTTGGATAGTTTTGCAGTTGTGGTTTGGTTGGCAACGAAAGGGCACATAGCTTATTGTATGCACATCCTCCTGAAGAACATATTGTGCAAAACCAAGCATTGTTGCCTTATTGTCACTATCAGTAGACTTGTCAACATGGATTGTGTACCATGGTGTCTCAACCCTCTCTAACATTTGTGCCTCAAGAGCCTATTCATCACTTCCTCTAGTTAGGTTGCTAGCTGAAAGAGGAACATATACCAACTTTTGAACTGCATCCTATTCTGAAATTTCACAAATGCCCTGAGCCACAGGGAGAACAAGCCCTTTACCAACAGTAAAGGGCTTCTTAGCTTTAGCAATGTGGTTAGCCGCAAGAATAATGCTCTCAGTGGAGACACATTTGATGAAACGGTGGCCTTCGATATTTGCTTCTGTTCTTTGTGTTCATATTTGTTTTTTCTTTTTAAAAATGCAAAGGCTTGACTTGTAATGCAGGATGCTTGGCTTACATATGGCAAAGTAGCCTTGAAGGTTTCATGGCTTCGTTGGATAGCCAGTCACCACACACCATTACATAAAGCGGGCTTGCAGAACGTGAATCACCTGTTGCAATGTACCCCTAATTTAAGTAGAACTCTTGGTATTTTCTTTTAAATGCAAGATGCTCTCCAATGACATTTGTTTTTCACTCATTTTGCCTAGGGCTAACCTGTGTGCTTACCAAAACTATGACTGAGATAAGTGCCCAGTACCAGAAAGAGGACATGTCAGATGGAAGTGTCAAACAAAATAGTGGGTGGGCCATGCACAGACTAAAATGTGTCAGATTCTGACTTAAAGACTGCTACCAGGTGCAGCTTAATTGCCACTTGCCACTCACTGATAGGGTTTTGATATAATTCTGCAAGCAACTGATTTATTACAATCTCTGTGCTGTCAAACCTCTCTGCTAATGATAATCTGTATTTGCAGCCATTCCCCAGCACTAGCATCACTGCCTCAGCTCTACCTCATATCATCAGGCATTAGATTCTCCTAAGGAGCCTGCAACTTAGATCCCTTGCCTGTGCAGTAGGGTTCGCGCTCCTACTGTTGATCTGACAGCAGGTGGCGCTCAGGAGGTAAAGCCGGTGATAGGGAGCAGCTGGAAATACAGGTGAGACTTAGCTCACTCACCTCCACTGTGCAGCCCGGTTCTGAGCAGATCGTGGACTGGTCCTGGTCCATGGTCCCGGGTTGGGGATCTCTGGATTAAGGAATCTGAAAGAGTGAGGGAATGACGCAGGCGTACTCACGGAAGGAACTGTGCTCGGTTAGGCAGCAAGCCCCCAGTCCTGCGTGCCATGCCTCCCTGCGTCAGTCCTGGGTATGCTTCCCCGTTGCCTGATATTTTGCCATTTTTGTTCTTCATTTTGTATCACAAGGCTCTGCCTCCTGCAGGCTGCTCTCTCCAGCCTTCCAGCTTAGCTTCCGAGATGGGTTCAGCTGATGGTATAGATTGGATGATGGGAGAAGTGGGGTATTTCTTCTCTATCCTGAACAGTAATCTGGCAGCAGTTAATTTTCTCTAGGGCTCCAACTCTGGCAATGTGGCTTCCATGGATTAAGTTTCAGAGATGTGACCTTGGTCCCTGGGCCTCACAAACTCTGTCTCTTCCCTTAGTACTCAGCCTAGGGAAAACAGTGACTTTCTATTATTGTTAATCTCTGGGTTTATATCATTTATACAACCACTTGGCTGAATTAAATTTCTCCTATTGTAAAAGCATAAAGGAGTTGTTTTCCTGGTTTTACTTGATTTATATACCTTTCTTCTTCAGAAACCTTCCTACTCCCTCTCTAATGGACATTTGCAAATGAAACTTTTTTCTAAACTGAGAAAAAATGTTTTGTCTTCTATAAATATTTTAAACTTCCTTGAGCAGCTGCAAAAATCTACTCTGAATGGGAGAGTGGCTGTTGATACCCCGCACCCACCAGACAGTCACTCATTCAAGAACTTGGGGAAATGCATCCAATTCTCAATTAGTTGTGAGTAGATGTGCCTGGAGAATCTGTATTGAGACCTTCATTCCTACCTATCTCCACCTGACTGTCAGGAGAAATAGACTTTTAATGTGAGCAGAAACAAAACCAAAACATAAAGTAAACTAGCAACGAAACAGCCAGCATTTAAGGCAGTCACAGCACAGTGGATCAAGGGATTGTGTGACCTGCACTGTACTACACAACTGATCAAGAGTTGATAAAATAATAAATTTTCCACATTTGATTGCATACACCCCAGGATGTCTATCCAGGTAAAGGTCATGCTCCTGTTAAGTTAGTTGGAGAAACAGTACTGGACCGCTTTTTTCCCGAGCGGTTGGTTTTGGGGAAATGAAATTGTATCTATATGTTTTTTCTTCTGGAATATGAACATGTGAACTTATTTTCTCAACACCAGGTCACAAAACTACCTTAAATTATGTCTCTCATAACCTTCTTTCCTCTTGTTTTAATTAAGGAAGGATTTCTGTACCAGTTAGGGTAACCAGTTTCTGCTGTGATAAAGTCATTCAAAATTCTTAGAGGCTTGTAGCAATAAAGATGTGTCTCACTTATGGGTCACGTTCCATGTGTCTTAATTCTGGGACCTAGGCTAATGGAGCAGCAGCTCTTTCGAATGATGCTGGTTGCTGTGGCAGAGGCAAGTGACAAGCGTTGCTCTGACATTGCTTTCACTTTTCAAGGTCATATAAAGTCACACTGGAGCATCCAACGTCCTGCATCCATTTTTTTCTTTTTTAATTTTTTTATTGAAGTATAATTCGTTTACAATGTTGTGCTAGTTTCAGGTGCACACCTTTAATTAGCCCCCATATCAGTAAATGATGCCACTTTCTGTTCGGTTGCTTAAGTCAGAAATCTAAGCATCATTCCTGATTTCTCTTTCTTTGATTTGCCACATTCAACCCATCTACAAGTCTCACTGGTTCAGCCTTCAAACTAGCTTTAGAATCTGTCTACCTCTCCCCATAGTCACTGTATTCACCTGTGTTAGTTTAGGCTTCCCCCAGAAGTGATCCCTGGTACAAAGATTAAAGTGCTAGTCACTTTTCCAGGAGATAGTTTGTAATGTTGATGGAGAAATGGCAGCTTGAGACAGGGAATAACAGGTAAAAAAAAAAGAGGAGGTCACTTTTGAGAGACAAATAATGCGACAGTTAACTAAAGCTTACTTCTGTAGGGAACCTCTGGGAAACAAGGTAAAACATGTGCCTTAGTATTATTGCCCTGGAGTCAGGGGTGGGATATCATCAGTGGGGGGTGGGTGGAGCAACTCCTGGGAGCTATTGATATTTTGGACTTCCAAATTGCGCTGCAAGCAGGCAGAGTGACTTCACGTGGCTTTGGAGAGAATCTTGCAGGAAAAAGACACAGATATTGGCAATTTGAAGTCGGTTGCCTCATTAATGTGATCCAATAAGAAGGGGGGATATGAATGGGGCACCAACAGCATCTACTATGGTCTCAGGTTCACATGTGACCCACAGAGAGTTTACCCTTGTAACAACCGCTCTTCAGGATGGTTGCCAGTCACAGTTAACAAGTAAGCAAAACAAACAGTAAGGTAACAAGAAGCTTCACGGAACAAGTTGTGGTTGGCCATTGATCCTGAGATTGGGTCTTCCTACAGTTTCATTTCTCCACCACCACTTCTTGGTTCCCTTCACCCCCAGCCAACACTTCAATGTGTATAGGCTTCTTTCCTGGTAATTGAGACTTTCCTGGTTAATGGATCTGTGCACCTGGGCATGATATCTTCATTAAGCCATGATTCTGAGGTTACTCACTAGCAATCATTAACAAAAAAGAAATCATCAAGTGTTGTAACCCAAGCAAACTCACTAAGATCCACACAAACTCCTCATGGCTTCCATTATATGACAGCAACTCTGTCATTTACGCTTTCTCTGCTTATAGATATGCTGGTGTAAAGACACCGACATGAAAAGGCAGCAGTTATAGCCTTAATTTTAGTAGAATCAATATTGTGTCCCCTGGCAAAAGTGTGTTAAGGTTTCTAGTCTAATGGAGCATGCAGTATTGGGGACAGGAAGCACAAATTCCTCAAGCAGTCCATTAGGTATAACACTAGGTGGTATTTGGGCAGTGGGGGTAGCTCTAAGGAGCTCCAATTCTTTATGTCTCAGCACAGAAAGAGTTCAGCAAGAGGCAAAATGATAGATAAGAAGTGATTTATTAGACTAGGATGCTTATGAGGCTTCCGAGCAGGCAGGCAAGAGGTTGCCACATCCAAAGAACTTAATGGGCTATAGTTTTATAATCAAAGGAAAGGTGGGGAGGAGGAAAAGACCACTTTCTTCCTCATTATTGAGTAGATGCCAAGCTTCCATCATCAGCTTCTCTTTCAGGTTGGGCAGGGCAATTTTCTTTTCCCTACATAATGAAGCTGGGACTATCATGGCACTATAGAAAAATTATTTCAGGTCTCAGTACAACGAGGGTCTCTCACTTTGAAATGTCATCTTTTCATAAGTTATTGCTTTTTATGGGTGCAGAGAGCATATTCTAGGGGTCGTTAACTTACTGAGCTCACTTGGCAGGGTGTGGGTGGCATTGGCAGGGTGTGGGTTTCGTTGCCTGGGGCATGTTTCGTGCTTCTGCTTCATGGTCGTGTTTCTAAGCAAGCCTGCTTGGTTTTGTGGTAAAGCAAACCTGCTTTCTTGAGTAATTAACTTACAGTGGTCTCCCATGCATTTCCCGCTGCTTACAATTCCCTGGTGGGACTAACCATTGACTTACCTACTTTGTCCCTTTGCTCTGTTCCTATCAATCTGCTCTATCCAGTTGAGCAGCGGTTCTTTTATAGCCTGTGTTTTCTGGTGGGTGTTATTAACATGTGGTGCAAAGACCCTCGCACTTTGAGGCCACTCTCACAAATCCATCCGTGTGCTTCTTCCTGAGACCTGTCTCGTCTCTTCCAGCTCCTTAGCCCCACCCCAAACTCCTAAACAAACAGTTACGCTATTAGCAACAGCTGAAAGTCCCGAACATTCCTGTCTCAGGCCACTTTTTACTGCAAATCCAAGTTTATAAACAGCTGTACTGCTTAACTCTAGCCACTGCGTTTTCTCTGCCACTGCTTGAAATTGAACTACAGAATAGCAATAAATCCATTTTTAGCTTGCACCAGCAAGTTGTACTATCTATTGATGAACCAAAAATGACCACTTTTTCCTTTTTCAGCTGGATGAAATAAAATCTTGTAAGGGCCTAGGTGAGAAGGAGATTCATGTGTAAGAGAGATAGACAATTTGAGTGTCTGGGCTAAGTATTAGCTTATATATGTTCACTGGATCTACTCAGCCCGATCTCAAACATATCATTGCCATTATATGATGAAATTATGTTGTGCTTGCCTAACCTTGTGAATTGGTGGGCTTTGCTCAACTCAGGAGGCAAAGCTCAGGTCAATGTTGGGAAGCAATCTGATGTCCTGTGATTAGGTATCCAGGCTCTATCAGAGCTATGCCAGGAGTTGCTCTTCAAATGTTGGGTAATTTTCTATTGTAGATGTGCTATGAACTGAATTGTATCCCTTCAAAACTCATGTGTCTCAGCTCTAACCTCCAGTGTAATGGCATTTGTAGGTGCGACCCTTAAGGAGATAAACCACCATTTTTGGTAGCAGGGACTGGTTTCATGGAAGATAATTATTCCATGGACCATTGGAGGGATGATTTCAGGATGATTCAAGCACATTAAATTTATTATGTATTTTACTTCTATTATTATTACATTGTGATTTTGTTATGAAATAATTACACAGCTCACCATAATGTAGCATCACTGGGAGCCCTGAGCTTGTTATCCTGAACTCAGGTAGTAGTGCAAGCAATTATAAGACACTAAATACAGATGAAGCTTCATTTGCCTGCCCTTCACTCACCTCCTCCTGTATAGCACAGTTCCTAATCTTGTACCAATCAGTGGCCTGGGGGGTGTGTGGGGATCCCTGAGGTAAACAATGTTAAATAAGGTCATAAAGTGGGCCCCCAATCCAATAAGACTGGTGTACTTTCAAGAAGTATAACGTGATTGTGCACCTCCTACCATTTTGTTGGAGCTGAGGTATCTTTTTTTGGTGGGATCCAACAAAGATGAGTTCCAAAGAATTAATGCTTTTGAAGTGTGTTGTTAGAGAACACTCTTCAGAGTCCCTTGAACTGCAAGGAGATCAAACCAGTCAATCCTAAATGAAATCAGTCCTGAATATTCATTGAAAGGACTAATGCTGAAGCTGAAACTCCAATACTTTGACCACATGATGGAAAGAACTGACTCCTTGGAAAAGACCCTGATGCTGGGGAAGATTGAAGGCAGGAGGAGAAAGAGGTGACAGAGGATGAGATAGTTGGATGGCATCACTGACTCGATGGACATGAGTTTGAGCAAGCTCCAGGAGTACAGGGAAGACTGGCATGCTACAGTTCATGGGGCCTCAAAGAGTCAGACATGACTGAGTGACTGAACTGAACTGAACATTCTGCTGATGGTTGAGTCCTGGCTTAAACCTTGAGATTTCTGAAGCAAAAACTTCCATGCTTTTTCCACTTCACAGAAAACTAACAAAACTGATCACATGGATCACAACCTTGTTTAACTCAATGAAATTATGAACCATGCTGTGTAGGGTTACTCAAGATGGATGGGTCATGGAGAGTTCTGACAAAACATGGTTCACTGGAGAAGGGAATGGCAAACCACTTCATAATTCTTGGTTTGAGAACCCCATGAACAGTATGAAAAGGCAAAAAGATATGACACTGAAAGGTGAACTCCTCAGGTCAGAGGTGCCCATTGTACTACTGGAGAAGAGTGGAGAAATAGCTCCAGAAGTAAAGAAGAGGCTGAGTCAAACTGAAAACAACACCCACCTCTGTATGTGTCTAGTGGTAAAAGTAAAGTCTGATGCTGTAAAGAACAATATTGCATAGGAACCTCAGATGTTAGGTCCATGAATCAAGGTAAACTGGAATTGGTCAAACAGGAGATGGCAAGAGTGAACATCAACATTTTAGGAATCAGTGAACTAAAATGAGCCAGGATAGGTGAATTTAATTCAGATAACCATTATATCTACTAATGTGGGGAAGAATCCCTTGGAAGAAATAGAGTAACCCTCATAGTCAATGAAAGAGTCCAAAATGCAGTACTTGGATGCAATCTCAAAAGTTACAGAAAGATCTCTGTTCATTTCAAAGGCAAACCATTCAGTATCCAGTATTTAGCAGTAATCCAAGTCTCCCCCAACCATTAATACCAAAGAAGCTGAAGCTGAACAGTTCTATGAAGACCTACAAGACCTTCTAGAACTAACACCAAGAAAGATGTCCTTTTCATCATAGGGGACTGGAGTGCAAAAGTAGAAAGTCAAGAGATACCTGGAGTAACAGGCAAGTTTGGCCTAGGACTACAAAATGAAGCAGGGCAAAAGCTAACAGAGTTTTGCCAAGAGAACACACTGGTCATAGCATACACCATGTTCTAAAAACACAAGAGATGACTCTACGCATGGACAATACCAGATAGTCAACACCAAAGTCAGATTGGTTATATTCTTCGCAGTTGAAGATGGAGAAGCTCTATACAGTCTGCAAAAGCAAGACCAGGAGCTGACTGTGGCTCACATCATGAACGCCTTATCGCAAAATTCAGACTGAAATTGAAGAAAGTAGGGAAAACCACTAGCTCATTAAGGTATGACCTAAACCAAATCCCTTACGATGATTATACAGTGGAAGTGACAAATAGATTCAAGGAATGAGATATGATAGACAGAGTGCCTGAAGAACTATGGATGGAGGTTTATGACATTGTACAGGAGCTGGTGATCAAAAGCATCCCCAAGAAAAAGAAAAGCAATAAGGCAAAATGGTTGTCTGAGGAGGCCTTACAAATAGCTGAGAAAAGAAGAGAAGCTAAAGGCAAAGGCGAAAAGGAAAGATACACCCATCTGAATGCAGATTTGCAAAGAATAGCAAGAAGTGATAAGAAAGCCTTCCTAAGTGATCGATGCAAAGAAACAGAGAAAAACAACACAATGGGAAAGACTAGAGATCTCTTCAAGAAAATGAGAGATACCAAGGAAACATTTCATGCAAAGATGGACACAATAAAGGACAGAAACAGTATGGACCTAACAGAAGCAGAAAATATGAAGAAAAGAAAGAAAGAAAGTGAAGTTGCTCAGTCGTGTCCAACTCTTTGCGACCCTGTGGGCTATAGCCTACCAGGTTCCTCTGTCCTTGGGGTTCTCCAGGCAAGAATACTGGAGAGAATTGCTAGTGGCAAGAATACAGAGAACTATACAAGAAAGATCCTAATGACACAGACAACCATGACGGTATGATCACTCACCTAGAGCCTGACATCTTGGAGTGTGAAATGAAGCAGGCCTTAGGAAGCATCTCTACAAGCAACACTAGTGGAGGTAATGGAATTCCAGATGAGCTATTTCAAATCCTAAAAGATGATGCTGTGAAAGTGTTGTGCTCAATATGCCAGCAAATATGGAAAATTCAACAATGGCCACAGGACTGGAAAAGTTCAGTTTTCATTCTAATCCCAAAGAAGAGCAATGCCAAAGAATGTTCAAACTACTGCACAATTACACTCATTTCACATGCTAGCAAAGTAATCTTCAAAATTCTACTAGCCAGGTTTTAAGATTACCTGAACTGAGAATTTCCAGATGTTCAAGCTGGATTTAGAATAGGCAGAGAACCAGAGATCAAATTGCCAACATCCGTTGGATCGTAGAAAAAGCAAGAGAATTCCAGAAAAACGTCTACTTCTGCTTCATTGACTATGCTAAAGCCTTTGACTGAGTGGGTCACAAAAAGCTAGAAAATTCTTACAGAGATAGGAATACCAGGCCAGCTTACCTGCCTCCTGAGCAATCTGTATGCAGGTCAAGAAACAGCAGTTAGAATCAGACATGGAATAAAGGACTGGTTCCAAATTGGAAAAGGAGTATGTCAAGGCTGTATATTGTTACTCTGCTAATTTAACTTACATGCAAATTATATAATGAAAAATGCCAAGCTGGATGAAGCACATGTTGGAATCAAGAATGCCAGGACAAATATCAATAATTTCAGATATTCAGATGATACCACCCTTTTGGGAGAAAGTGAAGAAGAACTAAAGAACCTCTTGATAAAGGTGAAAGTGGAGAGTGAAAAAGCTAGCTTAAAACTCAATATTCAAAAAAAGAAGATCATGGCATCTGGTCCCATCACTTCATGGCAAATAGATGGGGAAACAATGGAAACAGTGACAGACTTTACTTTCTTGGGCTCCAATATCACTGCAGATGGTGACTGCAGCCACAAAATTAAAAGACACTGGCTCCTTGGAAGAAAAGCTGTGATGAACCTAGACAGTGTATTAAAAAGCAGAGACATTACATTGCCAACAAATGTCTGCATAGTTAAAGCTATGGTTTTTCCAGTAGTCATGTATGGATGCGAGGGTTGGACCATAAAGAAGGTTGAACACTGAAGAATTGATGCTTTTGAGCTGTGGTTTTGGAGAAGACTCTTGAGAGTCCCTTGGACGGAAAGGAGATCAAACCAGTCAATCCTAAAGAAATCTATTCTGAATATTCATTGGAAGGACTGATGCTGAAGCTGAAGCTCCAGTACTTTGGCCACCTGATAGGAAGAACTGACACATTTAAAAAAGATCCTGATGTTGGGAAAGATTGAAGGCAGGAGGAGAAGGGGATGACAGAGAACGAGATGGTTGGATGGCATCACTGACTTGATGGACATGAGTTTGAGGAAGTTCTGGGAGATTGTGGATGACAGGGAAGCAAGGTGTGCTACATGACAATGACTGAACAATAACAATTTATAAGAAGAGGCAGAGAAGCCGTATCTCTCTCTGTCTCTCTTTTCACATGCATACAGGAGAGGTTATCTGAGGAAACAGTCTAAAGGTAGCTCTTTGAAAGCCAAGAAGGGAGCTCTCACCAGGAAACAGCCCTGACAATTCCTTAGTCTTGGACTTCTGGCCTCCACAACTGTGAGACAACAAACTTCTTTCATTTAAGTGACCCAGTCTGATATATTCTGCAGCCATGATAGACTAATACATAATGGCATTGACTTGCTGTGAAACCCTGGGGGTCAGCACTGAGACCCTTCCATTAAGACTTGCCTGAGATATCCTGTCTTTAGTCACTGTGAAGTGAAGTGAAAGTTGCTCAGTCATGTTCGACTCTTCACCATGGACTGTATAGTCCATGGAATTCTCCAGCCAGAACACTGGAGATCCCCTTCTCCAGGGGATCTTCCCAACCTAGGGACCAAGCCCAGGTCTCCCACATTGCAGGCAGATTTCTTACAAGCTGAGCCACAAGGGAAGCTACTGTAGGTACGTCTAATACCCTCTCATATGGCTTATTGTCAGGCCTGATTGTATTGCAGCCTGAATATGCTGTAAAGCTATCTCTTGCTCTGGTTTCCACTGAAAACTGGCATCTTTCTCAGTCATTTAATAAAAGGGTTGTTGCAGGTTTTCCAAATGTATGTGCTACTTCCAAAGTTAAGAGGTTTGTTCATTGTTAAGCCTTTTTCTCAATGGTAGAAGCTACAACATATAAAAACTTCCCAGTATTCCTCAGATCACTTCAAATCTATGTAGGGCTTATCTCCCAACCTCTGGGTACATCCATTGTACTTGATGCTTCATAGTCCCTAGTTTCAATTCACATTATATCACTGACATAGTGACTATGGGATATTAAGACAACCAAGGTCTAACTAGACTGTGTTGTGATAGAGAGCAAGGAGAGTTAACCCAGATTTCGTCCAAGATGTGAATGTATACTGCTGTTCTTTCCAAATGAATGCAAACATCTTTTAATTTTCCTTTGTGATAGGAATGGAAAGAAATACATTTGCCAGATTAATAGTTGTTATTTATGACAGAGATTGGATTGGTCTAGTAAAAATAAAATATCTGCTATAGCTGCTACAAATTGGGGCTAAAATTTTATTTATTTATTTACAATTTTTGGTGATTGTATTGATTTCCCATGACTGCTGTAACAAATTACCTCAAACTGTGACTTAAAACAATAAATGTTTATTTCCTCACACTTATGAAGCTTGGTCAAAAAGTCTAAAATTGGCTTCACTGGGTTGAAATCTTAGTCACAATAGGGTGGTGCTCCCTCCAGGGGTGCTAAGGGTAAGGGTAAGGGTAGATAAGGGTAAGATAAGGGTAAGTAGACTTCCTTATCTTTTCCAGCTTCTAGAGCTACATTCCTGGGTCCATGGCTGCTTCTTTCCTCTTCAGAGCTGGCAGCATGGCTCTTGTTTCAAGAGTCACACTGACTCCTTCTGTAGTCTAATCACCCTCAGTCTCCCTATCATTAGGACACTTAAAATTACACTCAAGTTTCACCAAGATAATCCAGGATAATCTCTCCATCTCAAGAGCATTAATCTAATCACAAATTAAATTAATCTGCCAAGTGATTTTGCAATATAAGTGAACACTCACATGTTCCAGAGATTAGGACCACTTTCAGCCAACACAGTCTTTTCTCATCTACCATGACCAGCTTTCACTGTTTTTTCCAGGGTCCTGTTAAAAATCAAAATAAATTCTAAGTGAAAAGATGCAAGATGCAAGATCTTTGGGTCAGGAAGATCCCCTGGAAGAGGAAATGGCACCCCACTCGAGTATTCTTATCTGGAAAATTCCATGGGCCTGGTGGGCTACAGTCCATGGAGTCTCAAAGAGTCGGATGTGACTGAGCACATGCACAGAGCCCCAGAGACACTTTCACAGAATCCTTTAGTCGTCAAGGACAGTACTGATCCCTCCCTGCCATTACACTTGGAATGTGGCAGTGCTTCGAAACGCTCACTAACTTGGCCGAAGGGGAAGTATCAGGAGATTGCATCTGGACTTTCATATCATAACCTTAAATGATCTTGATCCTGAGATCATATTTTACTTGTAGCATCCTGTGTTTAATCTCCACCCAGGTTTTAGTTGGAGGGAACTTATCTGAAGATGAGAAACAAGTTTGTTTTCCATTCCAGAAAGTTCTGGTTCTTTTATATTTCCTCTATATCCTGCTTGCAAACTGAGCAGTTCCTTCTTTAGTTTATCCCTCTCTTTCTATACTTCTCCTATGCAGATTATAAATTGAAAGCCAATGAACATATCCTACACACTGCCTGAAGTTCTCCTTAGCCTTGTCTACAAGTTCATTAGATATATTTTCTATCTACCAACTTACCACAGGCAAGTCTTTGCAATTACTCCACTGATATAAAACAAATGCAGCCTCCTTCCCGCTTCTCCAGAAATTCTCAGCCTCTGCCAGCAGTTTTTTGGAAGCCACTTTTATAGCCTCTGTCTGCTCCTCAGTCTCAAAGTTAATGCCATGCAGGATGCCATTCCTGATATTAGACTGAATTGCTTCAGTTGGCTTTTATTGTGTAATGAATTGCTCCAAAATTTAGTGGCTTAAAACAGCAATTTTTATTTTTCCACTCACAGTTCTGTGAGTCGTTTGAGCTGTTTCCTTGCTGATTTTTCCTGGGATCCCTCATGCAACTGACTTTAACTGGAGGGTTGGTACACTGGGAAGACTATAAGTTGCCCCCTCAATGATCCCCATATTCTGGTAGTTATACCTTTTTGTAATCTTTCCCCCTGGATTGTGGGTTGGCCTAACAACTTGTAACTTGCTTCTAGCCCATAGGACATGACAAAGGTTATGAGGTGTCCCTGTCAAGATTAGGTTACAGGAGTTTATAATTTCTGTCTTGCTAGCTGACTTTATTGACTCTCTTTCCCTTTCTGGCTTTGATGAAAGAAATTTATCATGTTGGAGAGTCCCATGTGGCAAGGCATTGAGGGCAAAGAAAAGGAGTGGTGTCTTCATGATCCTCACCACCAAGACACACCACTATCATCTCCATCACCTCTATTATTACTCTTCTGCAGAGCCTTGATTTTTTTTATTAAGGTATAGCAGGTTAACAATGTTATATTAGTTCAAGATGTACAACATACTAATTCACAATTTTTAGAAGTTATCCTTGATTTATAGTTATTACAAAGTATTGGCTATATTCCCTTTGCTGTACAGTGTACCCTTGTAGCTTCTTTTATACATAGAAGTTTGTATCTCTTCATTTCATGCCCCTATATTCCTTCCCCTTTCCTCTCTCCACAAATAATCACAAGTTTATTATCTGTATCTGTGAATCAGTTTCTTTTTGTTCTACTTGCTAGTTTGTTTTATTTTTTTAGATTCCACATATATGTGGTTTTATATAGCATCTTTCTCTGTCTGACTTATTTCACAAAGCATGATACCCTTCAAATTTATCCATGTTATAACAAAGGGCAAAATTCATTCTCCTTTATGGTTGAATAGTATTTTATTATATGTATGTGTGTATATATGTGTGTGTGTGTGTGTCTCAAATAATTATCCACTCAACTGTTGAACACTTAGGTTGTTTCATATCTTGGAAACTGTAAATATTATTGCTACGAACAATGAACATTGAGGCACATGTATGTTTTCAAATTAGTGCTTTCATTTTCTTCAGATATATATAAAGGAGTAGAATTGCTAACTCATATGGTACTTCTATTTTTAGTTTTTTGAGAAACCACCATATTGTTTTCCACAGTGGCTGTACTAACTTGCACTCTCATCAACAGTGTACAAAGTTCCCTTTTTTCTACATCCTCACAAACATTTGTTATTTGTGATCTTTTAGATGATATCCATGCTGAGAGGCATGAGGTGCTATCTCATTGTGATTTTGATAATGCCTTTCTCTGATGAATAATGATGCTGAAAATCTTTTCATGTGCCTGTTAGCCATCTGTGTGCCATCTTTGGGAAAATGTCTGTTCAGGTCTCCTGCTGATATACCTGGAGTAACAGGCAAGCTTGGCCTTGGAGTACAGAAGGAAGCAGGGCAAAGGCTAACAGAGTTTTGCCAAGAGAACACACTGATTAAAGCAAACACCCTCAAACTCATTCTATGAGGCCACCATCACCCTAATTCCAAAACCAGACAAAGATGCCACAAAAAAAAAGAAAACTACAGGCCAATATCACTGATGAACATAGATGCAAAAATCCTTAACAAAATTCTAGCAAACAGAATCCAACAACGTATTTAAAAAAATCATACACCATGACCAAGTGGGCTTTATCCCAGAAATGCAAGGATTCTTTAATATCCGCAAATCAATCAACATAATACACCACATTAACAAATTGAAAGATAAAAACCATATAATTATCTCAATAGATGCAGAGAAAGCCTTTGACAAAATTCAATACTCATTTATGATTAAAACTCTCCAGAAAGCAGGAATAGAAGGAACATACCTCAACATAATAAAAGCCATATACGACAAACCCACAGCAAGCATTACCCTCAATGGTGAAAAATTGAAAGCATTTCCCCTGAAATCAGGAAGAAGACAAGGGTGCCCATTCTCACCACTACTATTCAACATAGTGTTGGAAGTTTTGGCCACAGCAATCAGAGCAGAAAAAGAAGTAAAAAGAATGCAGATAGGAAAAGAAGAAGTGCAACTCTCGCTGTTTGCAGATGACATGATCCTCTACATAGAAAACCCTAAAGACTCTACCAGAAAATTACTAGAGCTAATCAATGAATATAGTAAAATTGCAGGATATAAAATTAACACAAAGAAATCCCTTGCATTCCTATACACTAACAGTGAAAAAACAGAAAGAGAAATTAAGGAAACAATACCATTCACCATTGCAACAAAAAGAATAAAATACTTAGGAGTATATCTACCTAAAGAAACAAAAGACCTATACATAGAAAACTATAAAACACTGATGAAAGAAATCAAAGAGGACACAAACAGATGGAGAAACATACCGTGTTCATGGATTGGAAGAATCAATATTGTCAAAATGGCTATTCTACCCAAAGCAAGCTATAGATTCAATGCAATCCCTATCAAGCTACCAATGGTATTTTTCACAGAACTAGAACAAATAATTTCACAATTTGTATGGAAATACAAAAAACCTCGAATAGCCAAAGTAATCTTGAGAAAGAAGAATGGAACTGGAGGAATCAACCTGCCTGACTTCAGACTCTACTACAAAGCCACAGTCATCAAGACAGTATGGTACTGGCACAAAGACAGAAATATAGACCATTGGAACAGAATAGAAAGCCCAGAGATAAAACCACGAACCTATGGACACTTTATCTTTGACACAGGAGGCAAGGATATACAATGGAAAAAAGACAACCTCTTCAACAAGTGGTGCTGGGAAAACTGGTCAACCACTTGTAAAAGAATGAAACTAGAACACTTTCTAACACCATACACAAAAATAAACTCAAAATGGATTAAAGATCTAAATGTAAGATCAGAGACTATAAAACTCCTAGAGGAGAACATAGGCAAAACACTCTACGACATAAATCACAGCAGGATCCTATATGACCCACCTCCCAGAATATTGTAAATAAAAGCAAAACTAAACAAATGGGACCTAATGAAACTTAAAAGCCTTTGCACAACAAAGGAAACTATAAGTAAGGTGAAAAGACAGCCCTCAGACTGGGAGAAAATAATACCAAACGAAGCAACAGACAAAGGATTAATCTAAAAAATATACAAGCAACTCCTGCAGCTCAATTCCAGAAAAATAAATGACCCAATCAAAAAATGGACCAAAGAACTAAACAGACATTTCTCCAAAGAAGACATACAGATGGCTAACAAACACATGAAAAGATGCTCAACATCACTCATTATCAGAGAAATGCAAATCAAAACCACAATGAGGTAGCATTACACGCCAGTCAGGATGGCTGCTATCCAAAAGTCTGCAAGCAATAAATGCTGGAGAGGGTGTGGAGAAAAGGGAACCCTCTTACACTGTTGGTGGGAATGCAAACTAGTACAGCCACTATGGAGAACAGTGTGGAGATTTCTTAAAAAACTGGAAATAGAACTGCCATATGACCCAGCAATCCCACTTCTGGGCATACACACTGAGGAAACCAGATCTGAAAGAGATATGTGCACCCCAATGTTCATCGCAGCACTCTTTATAATAGCCAGGACGTGGAAGCAACCTAGATGCCCATCAGCAGACGAATGGATAAGGAAGCTGTGGTACATATACACCATGGAATATTACTCAGCCATTAAAAAGAATTCATTTGAATCAGTTCTAATGAGATGGATGAAACTGGAGCCCATTATACAGAGTGAAATAAGCCAGAAAGATAAAGATCATTACAGCATACTAGCACATATATATGGAATTTAGAAAGATGGTAATGATAACCCTATATGCAAAACAGAAAAAGAGACACAGATGTACAGAACAGACTTTTGGACTCTGTGGGAGAAGGCGAGGGTGGGATGTTTCAAGAGAACAGCATGCATATTATCTATGGTGAAATAGACCACCGACCCAGGTGGGATGCATGAGACAGGTGCTCGGGCCAGGTGCACTGGGAGGACCCAGGGGAATCGGGTGGAGGGGGAGGTGGGAGGGGGAATCGGGATGGGGAATACATGTAACTCCATGGCTGATTCATGTCAATGTATGGCAAAACCCACTGCAATATTATGAAGTAATTAGCCTCCAACTAATAAAAATAATTGGAAAAAAAAAAAAAAGTAAAGCAAGCACCCTCTGCCAGCAACACAGGAGAAGTCTCTACACATGGACATCAGCAGGTGGTCAATACCAAAATCAGATTGATTATGTTTTTTGTAGTCAAAGATGGAGAAGCTCTATACAGTCTATAAAAACAAGACTAAGAGCTGACTGTGGTTCAGATCATGAACTCTTTACAGCAAAAATTCAGACTTAAATTGAAGAAAGTAGGGAAAACCACTAGGCCACTCAAATATGACCTAAATCAAATTCCTTATGATTGACTATACAGTGGAAGTGATGAATAGATTCAAGGGATTAGATCCGGTAGACAGAGTGCCTGAAGAACTGTGAATGGAGGTTCATAACACAGTACAGGAGGCAGTGACCAAAACCATCCCCAAGAGAAAGAAACACAAAAGGCAAAACCGTTGTCTGAGGAGGCCTTACAAATAGCTGAGAAGAGAAGAGAAGTGAAAGGCAAAGGAGAAAAGGAAAGATATACCCATCTGAATGCAGAGTTCCAAAAAACAGCAAGAATACATAAGAAAGCCTTCTTAAGTGAACAATGGAAAGAAGAATAGAGGAAAACAATAGAATGGGAAAGACTAGAGATCTTTTCAAGAAAATTGAAGATACCAAGGGAATACTTCATGTAAAGAAAAGTATGAAGTTGAAAGTCACTCAGTTGTATCCAACTCTTTGAGACCCCATGAACTATACAGTCTGTGGAATTCTCCAGGCCAGAATACTGGAGTGGGTAGCCTTTCCCTTCTCCAGGGCATCTTCCCAACCCTGGGATTGAACTCAGGTCTCCTGCATTGCAGGTGGATTCATTAACAGCTGAGCCGCAAGGGAAGCCCATTTCTTGCAAAGATGGGCAAAATAAAGGACAGAAACAGCATGGACATAACAGAAGCAGAAGATATTAAGAAGAGATGGCAAGAATACACAGAGAATGGTACAAAAAAATCTTAATGACACAGATAGCCACAATGATGTGATCACCTACCTAGAGCCAGACATCGTGGAGTGTGAAGTCAACTGGGCCTTAGGAAGCATTACTACTAACAAAGCTAGTGGAAGTGATGGAATTCCACCTGAGTTACTTCAAATCCTCCAAGATGATGCTGTACAAAGAAAGTGCTGCACACAATACGTCAGCAAATTTGGAAAACACATAATGACCACAGGATTAAAAAGGTCAATTTTTATTTTTATTCCAAAGAAGGGCAATACCAAAGAATGTTCAAACTACCACATAATTGGGCTCATTTCACATGCTAGCAAGATTGTACTCAAAATCCTTCAAGACAGGCTTCAGCAATATGTGAACTGAGAATTTCCAGATGTACAAACTGGATTTAGAAAAGGCGTAGGAACCA
This sequence comes from Muntiacus reevesi, assembly GCF_963930625.1. Lineage (NCBI taxonomy): Eukaryota > Metazoa > Chordata > Mammalia > Artiodactyla > Cervidae > Muntiacus > Muntiacus reevesi. Next base: position 214,491,538 of record NC_089250.1, on the reverse strand, counting down.
GAGATCAAATTGCCAACATTCGTTGGATCATAGAAATACCAAGGGAATTCCAGAAAAATATCCACTTCTGCTTCATTGATTATGCTAAAGCCTTTGACTGTATGAATCACAACAAACTGTGGAAAATTCTGAAAGAGATGGGAATACCAGGCCACCTGACCTAACTTCTGAGAAACCTGTACGCAGGTCAAGAAACAACAGTTAGAACCGGACATGGAACAATGGACTGATTCCAAATAAGGAAAGGTGTACATTAAGGCTGTATATTGTCACCCTGCTTATTTAATTTCTATGCAGAGTACATCATGCAAATGCCAGGCTGGATGAAGCACAAGCTGGAATCAAGATTGCCAGGAGAAATATCAATAACTTCAGATAGGCAGATGACACCTTCCTAACGGCAGAAAGTGAAGAAGAACTAAAGAGCCTCTTGATGAAGGTGAAAGTGGAGAGTTATAAAGTTGGCTTAAAACTCAACATTCAAAAAATGAAGATCATGGCAACTCTTCCCATTACTTCATGGCAAATAGATGGGGAAAAAATGGAAATAGTAACAGACTTTATTTTCTTGGGCTCCAAGATAACCTTGGATGGTGACTTTAGCTGTGTAATTAAAAGATGCTTCCTGCTTGAAAGTAAGGCTATGATGAACATAGACAGTGTATTAGAAAGTAGACATCACTTTGCTGACAAAGGTTCATATAGTCAAAGCTATGTTTTATTTTTTTTTTTTTCCAGTAGTCAGGTATGGATGTGAGAGTTGAATCATAAAGAAGGCTGAGCACTGAAGAATTGATGCTTTTAAATTGTGGTGTTGGAGAAGACTCTTGAGAGGCCCTTGGACTGCAAGAGATCAAACCAGTCAATTCTAAAAAAAATCAATCCTGAATATTCATTGGAAGGACTGCTACTGAAGCTGAAGCTCCAATACTTTGGCCACCTGATGGGAAGAGCAGACTCATTGGGAAATACCCTGATGTTTGGAAAGATTGAAGGCAGGAGGAGAAGGGGTTGATAGAGGATGAGATGGTTGGATGGCATCACCGAGTCAATGGACATGAGTTTGAGCAAACTCAGCGTGATAATGAAGGACAGAGAAGCCTGGCATGCTTCAGTTCATGGGGTTGCAAAGAGTCAGTCATGACTGAGCAACTGACTAACAACAACCCATTTTTTAAATCAAGTCGTTTATTTTTTTGACACTGAGTTGTATGAGGTATTTATGTATTTTTGATATTAGACCCTCATCGGTCATATCATTTGCGCTATTTTCTCTCATTCAGTAGATTGTCTTCTCATTTTCACCATGTCTTCACTGTGCGAAAGCTTTCAAGTTTAATTAAGTAGCATTTGTTCACTTTGCTTTTATTTCTTTTGTCTTATGAGACAGTAAGATATCCAAAAATATTGGTACAACTTATGTCAAAACCTATGTTTTCTTCTAGGAGCCTTATGGCTTCCCACCTTACATTTAGTTTTTGAGCATTTTGAGTTTATTATTGTATATGGTATTAAAGAACATTCTAATTTCATTCTTTTACACATAGCAGTCCAGTTTCTCACCACCACTTGTTAAGGAGACTATCTTTTCTCGATTGTATGTTTTGTCTCCTCTGTTATAGATTGATTGACTGTAAGTCCATGGTTTTATTTCTGAACTCACTGTTCTGTTCCATTAATCTACTTGCTTGTTTTTGTGCTGGTATCCTGTTGTTTTGATGACTATGTTTTTGTAATATGGTCTGAAGTAAGGGTACATGATTCCTCCTGTTCTCTTTTTCTTTTTCAAGTTTGTTTTAATTATTCAAGGTCTTTTGTGTTTCCATACAAATTTTAAAATTGTTTGGTTTAATTCTGTGAAAAATGCCTTTGGTATTTTGATAACAATTGCATTGAATACGTAGATTGCTTTGAGTAGCACAGTCATTTTAACAATATTAATTGTTACAATCCATGAACATGGTATATCTTTCTATTTATTTGTGTCATCTGTGTGATAAATTTCCTTAGGTAGGTTTATCCCTAGGTATTTTGTTCCTTTTGATGAGACTGTAAATTGGATTATTTCATTAATTTCTCTTTTCAATAGTTTATTGTTAATGTATAGAAATGCAACAGGTTTCTACATATCAATTTTATTTTATTTTATTTTATTTTAATTTTATTTTATTAGTTGGAGGCCAATTACTTCACAACATTTCAGTGGGTTTTGACATACATTGACACGAATCAGCCATAGAGTTATACGTATTCCCCATCCCGATCCCCCCTCCCACCTCCCTCTCCACCCGACTCCTCTGTGTCCTCCCAGTACACCAGGCCCGAGCACTCGTCTCATGCATCTCACCTGGGCTAGTGATCTGTTTCACCATAGATAATATACATGCTGATCTTTTGAAACTACATATCAATTTTATATTCTACAAATTTGCTGAATTCATTGATTAGCTCTAGTGGTTTTTTTGTTTTGTTTTGTTTTGTTTTGGTAGCATCTTTATGATTTTCTATGCATAGCATCATGTCATCTGCAAATGGTAACAGTTTTACTTCTTCTTGCCTTAATTCTTGATAGGTCATTCTTAACCACTGACTGACTAATGGGGTTGATGAGCCGGGCAGGCAAAAGGGCCTCTAAACAACTTATCCTCATTGATGTAATGTCTCTAGCCCATTCCTTCCCACCCAAAATATCAGCTCTACACTCAGCAGCCAGTGTCAGTAGTTAGATAGGATAATGGTCTTTTCTCTCACCTGGCAGGTCTCTCTTAAAACAGATCTCTAAGGTTCCTGCCTTTCCCTTCTTGGGCTATAGGAGTTATTGGTACTATTTACAATCCTTGCATGGCTAACAGGAAAGATCAGGCCATGCCCTATGGGGACTAATTTCCTGGCCTCTCCTATGACACTTGGTGTAAAGAGACTCCCAAGGATTTCCTTCAAACGCTTTGAATCTCTCTGCTGTGCCCATGTAACATAGCCTAAGAGTAGCACACCTCATCTATTGACTGACCTGCCAGAGAGACAAAACTGGGGCTCTTGGCTGATATGCCCTGTCCTAAAGAAGCTTCACAGTACAGTGTGACTTTTCTGAACAAAGGATTTGCGTTCCTTGCCGCTTACCTCCCGCCTCAGGGCTTGGAGACCTAGAGAAGGGATGGAAGATGTTTTGATCCAGCTCTAGGGGTGAGGACATAGGGTCACAAGGTTGTGTTCAGTGACCTAATCTTGCTCCAGTGTTTCTAATGAACATCCTTTCTTCCATCTATGCTCACAGGTAGATGTAAGCAACTCTTCTTTCCCACAGATGATGAAGCCTCTCTGATAGCTGAAGAGACCCTGGGAAGGAAAAGCTGCTACTTATGTCTTTAAATTCCGCAAACCCCACCCCATCTCCCACTCATCACATTTCTCCTCTGGATCTCTTTCTCTGATTAACATCAGACAGAAACATGAGAGAACAATAGCTGGCCCTATGAATGGCAGACGAGATGAGGTGCCAGAAGCCAGAAACAAGTGTGGATCAGTAGACAAAGGACCAGTGTGAGAGAGGAGATGCAATGCATCTGCCTCTTTTATGAATCATCAAGGAGCCCAAGGATAGGGCGCAATTTGATTCAGGAATAATTCAACGGTAGTTTTCATTATTAAAGGAGGTTTTCTATTGGATTAATAAGACATTATTAGACAAATTAAATTAAATAAATATAATTACTCATAAACCTAGTTTTCAAATTCACAAGTTCTTGATCTTCATTTATGAAAAGGTTAAGATTTTCTTGGCCTGCTTTATTTGTAAATGAGCAACTCATCATTCATGGGCCTTGCCATATGAGGTGGAAGGAAAAGAAAGCCACAATGTGGCACCTTTTCAACAGGGCCTCCCCTGACCACTTTATTCAGAGTTGTGTCCTGAGCACCTTTCACCCATTAATTAGGGATTTCTGTCTGGTGCATTAACACGGCCCAAGTGCCTGGGTCAGTGCCTGGCATACAGTAGGTGCTTAATACATGTTCTTAAAGGAGTAAAGAAATTTTGGCAAAATATTGGGTTGGCCAAAAAATTCATTCAGGCTTTTCTGTAAGATGGTACAAAAACCCAAATGGATTTTCAAATGGTCAGCCCATTCTATTTTATCCCCTATTTATACAAATGAGGACACTGAGAATTAGAGAAATTATGTAATACCAAATGACAGGTAGCTAGAGTCAAAACTAGCACCTGACCTGGCACCTGTCCTGGCACTTGATTCTCTGACCTGGAGGATCTCTAGCTTCTCATCAGAAGCCAGCCTTCCTTTCCCTCCCTGCAAATGTTTCCACGCTCCTCCTCATCACCAGGGATGATCAGGCCCCAGCACCACACACCTCTGGGTGACTTGGAAGTGAGAAGATGCTCTCCGTGCCCTGAAGACAAATACTTCCCTAACAGCAGTATGGGAAACAGGGCAGAAGGCTTCTTCTGAGCTGCTGCTGCTGCTAAGTCACTTCAGTCGTGTCTGACTCTGTGCGACCCCATAAATGGCAGCCCACCAGGCTCCCCTGTTCCTGGGATTCTCCAGGCAAGAACACTGGAGTGGGCTGCCATTTCCTTCTCCAATGCATGAAAGTGAAAAGTGAAAGTGAAGTCGCTCAGTTGTGTCCGACTCTTAACAACCCCATGGACTGCAGTCTAACAGGCTCCTCCATCCATGGGATTTTCCAGGCAAGAGTACTGGGGTAGGTTGCCATTTCCTTCTCCATTCTTCTGAGCACATTCCCCCAAATGATATCATTTTAGTAAGCTTTTGAGGACAATGCATTGCCATGATGTTTGTTATGTCCTTGATGAAAAGTCAGTAGAGGAAGGAGAGTGAAACAAAGACCAGTAAGCCTAGAGAAGATTGTTAAAGGGTTGTATTGACGAGGGCAGTGAGATGCCAGAGCCCTTATTAAGCTTACAATCATTGATGTTAGAACCTGATGAAGTGGTTACTCAAGGAAATATACATCACTGCGTATTTCCCAGCTCAGCTGCCCTGCCAAATTGTGGGAGCCTGTGTATTTGCATCACTCTGTATCTGCTCCCTACCTCCTGTCCCTCTCTACCTTTGCAAAGTTTAGTATATGCCTGAGTGACCTACAGGAAGGAACACTCCTGGCATTCCTTGGCAGCTGGACTTGGAGTATAAAATACTCTTGGTCATTTCCTTCTGCAAGATTCACACTACATAACCCAGGGCTGGTTTCCCTGCTGGGGAGATGCCCGTTACCACAGTATGCTGCTTGTCATGCTGTGTGCTCCACGGCTTTCATGGGTGTATGTGCTTTTTTTAAATCTGTCTTGAAAACACTTGGGTGTAGATTTGGAAAAACTCTAAATGAGCTTCGATCTACCCTGCTCCATGTGCCCAGTCCTGAGGAAGCCACTGAGCACAGCCACCGGCCTGGCCCGGGAGCTGGAGCTATCCCTGGCACAACAAGACAGATGAACAGTTTCCACGAAGAACCAGAAAGGAAGCAGAGAGGCATGCGAGCTGAAGCAAGGAGGGAAGTCTCCCTGGGAGTAGTGGGTTGCCACAAGTTCTATTTTCTTTGATGAAACTCAATAAACTGACTTTCTATGAAAGCTGAGGCTCAGCATGTTTACCCACAAAAGGTAACCCCCACCCCAGCCCCACAGTGTGTAAGGGTGGACGTCAGCTCAAACTCTGGGGCAGTGAGGTCTTGAGCTTTGCTGGGCATCACTAAGCCCAGAGAAGCTCCATGTGCCCCCTCAGGAGATGCGGTTTTGGGGGTGTGTGTGGAAGATCATGGCCTGGTCCACGTTGGGAAGCAGCACTGTAAGGCTTGGGCAAGGGAAAAGTCTAACGGACACCCTGGCACTGAGCAGTGGCCGCATTCCTACCTTTGTTCTGCAAAGGGAAGAGCCGGCACATTGTAGGCATGGGAAACAGTCACTGAAGAGTCTGCATTGTCAGAAGAGTGGGAGTCAACTTGTGTCACTGGACATGTCCTTGCTATTTGTCCATAAAGTTATTTCAGATAGCTTAAATTATACTACTCCCGACAGTCCTCAATCCCCTGAAGCTTTCATTTTCTTTTAAAAACTAACAGACCAGTGGTTCCCCAAGCTGGGAAATAACAATGAAATGTCTGCAGTATTTTCCTGCAGATGTGGGAGTAAAGGGTGAGAGGATGGGTTAGTTGTTCAGTCGTGTCTGACTCTTTGGGACCCTATGGTCTGTCCATGGAATTCTCCAGGCAAGGATACTGGACAGGGTTGCCATTCCCTTCCCCAGGGGAACTTCTTTACACAAGGATCAAACCCAGGTCTCCTGGATTGCAGGCAGATTCTTTACCATCTGAGCTACCAGGGAAGGCCTTGGTGGGATTCACTATAAATGTCTGAGGTGGGGCCACTATGCTGTCTGCTAGGCAGTAAGCCCCCTGCCTATATCCCATACCAGAAGTCCCGGTAACAGCAGCAGCAACACCATGGGAGGAACTTGTCTGCCATGGGAGGAACAGCATGATTGGGATGTTCCCGAAGGGGTGGAAGGGACTAAATGAAACATTTCTACTGAATGGAATTCAATAATAGTGTTTCAAGAGCAACACAAATCCTGTGTAATATTTGATTTAAAATACTTCAACTATTTTCTTAGAATTTCTTATTTGCTCCTGACACTTAATAGTGAGAAAAGATTATTGATCCCATTTTATAGATGAGGACACTTGAGCCTTAGAAAGGTTATGTCCCAGAAGAAGTGAAAGTAAACCTCCAAATCCCTGATTCTCAGTACACCAGGGTTTCAGCTGAATCCTGCTAGGAACACAGAAATGATTGGGACACAGAACACATCTGTCTTCAAAGAGCAGTCCCAGGGAAGACCTCACTAAGCAGACATTGATAAAGACAGAATTCCATTTGTAAACTCATTTGTGGTGACTTTAGTACAGTAATGAAGCAATTCCTGGTTAGCATTGTTTGCTTCTTTCTGTGAAAACTGGTTCACTGGGAGGAAACACAAAGATTGCAGGTCCCTGGGTCTTATTAACAAGATGCTACTGCCCCCTCAGCAGCATTTAGTTTTCCCTAGGCTCCCCTAACCCACTCCAGTGTTCTTGCCTGGAGAATCCCAGGGACAGGGAGCCTGGTGGGCTGCCGTCTATGGGATCACACAGAGTTGGACACGACTGAAGTGACTTAGCAGCAGCAGCAGCAGGCTTCCCTAGGCTTCCCAGGCTTATCAGACAAAAATACAAAATGCCCAGTTATATTGGCATTTCAGATAAGTAAAGAATAATATTTTAGTGTAAACACACCCCATATATTGCATTGCATGCTCAGTCATGTCCAACTCTTTGTGGCCCTATGGACTACAGCTTGTCAGGCTCCTCTGTCCATGGGACTTTCCCAGTAAGAATGTTGGAGTGAGTTGCCATTCCCTCCTCCAGGGGATTTTCCTGACCCAGAAATTGAACCTGTATCTGCTGCATTTTCTGCATATCAGGCAGATTATTTACCACTGAGCCACCAGGGAAGCCCATATATTGCATGGGGCATACTCATTAAAAAAAAAAAAAAAGCTGTGCTATTTGTACGAAAGCCAAATTTAACTAGGCATCTTGTGTTTGAAGGGCTTCCCTGGTGGCTCAAATATTAAAGAATCTGCCTGTAATGCAGGAGACCTAGGTTCAATCCCTGGGTAGAGAAGATCCCCTGGAGAAGGGAATGGCTACCCACTCTAGTATTTTTGCCTGGAGAATCCCACGAACAAAGAAGTCTGGTGGGCTACAGTCCATGGGGCCAAAAGGAGTCAGACACGACTGAATGACTAACACTTTCACTTGTATTTTATCTGGTAACTCTATTAGTAGGTTACAGCACTTGAAGAATTTTGTTTTCCCAACCACCCACTGTCCTTATCTAGTGCTCCATGTTCTGGATCTTTCTCCCCAGGGCCAGGCAGAGTATCCCTTTTGACAAGAGTTCGCTAGAGACAAGATGACTTAGCACAAAGGTGTGAGACTTGTGTTGAGATTTCAGGCCAAGTATTAGGGTGTGGGTTCCAGGAAGCCCAAATTCACATGAGTGGACTAGCAATGACCCTGCTGGCTTCTGCCTAATGAATCCCGAATTGGCTAGGCAGAAATGTGTTGACAGAGACAGGGTCACACATCTCTCAATTTTTTTCTTTCTCACTCCTGAAACCATTACTGAACCTGGACTTGGGTTTGCTCATCCTTGCTCAGTAAAGCCAATCTACTGACTGGGTAAGCACAGCATTTATTGTGGGGTTCAAAGCAGGGAGAGCAAGCATCTCATGCTCAAAAGACCCGAGCTCCCTGACAGCTTACAGGAAAGGGGTTTTAAAGATGCTGTGAGCGAGGGGTCTGCAGGGTCCGTGATCAACTTGTGCCCAATTCTTAAACTGGTTGGTATCAAGGTGAAGTTGCAAGCACCACCAACCTTCTGGTTTCAACCAGTCTGGGGTCTATGTCCTTATTGTCAGCAGTTTTCTTCTGGTGGGGGTCTGCTCCCTGTAAAAACAACTTAGGAATGTGTGTCAGACTTTCATCTGTATCTTTCAGGGAACTGGAAGTTCAGTGACTCTGCTATGTGGCTGATTTATAGTGTAAATTATTACCAGTTTCCCAGCTCAACAGCTATTCTGTGTTTCTACGTCTCCACATTTCCTAATCATTAAATCTTGTGCAAGCATTTTGAGACTCATAAGAGGCCTGAGAGACTAAACCAAAAGTCTTTTATTTCAAGGACAGGAACACAGTATGTGGTTTCAAAACCACTAGACTGACTGCTTTTAAATATGTGGCATCTAGAATTCTAGGGCCCTCGTAGAAGTGGGTGAGACGTTGTGGCCCTCGTTCTCTCCCCAGACACCAGTACGGATGCTGGTACCAGGTCAGTAAGGCTCACCCTCCGGCACATCTACAGCTACACCCTCTCACTCTCTGCCAGTGACTGAGGGAGTTGGCCTGTTCTCACAAGAGTCCCTCTTAGGATTTGCAGATTTAATTTAGATTGACATAAAAGAAAATCATGGATGATTTTCTGCAGGTTGCTGCTTAATTTCAGGGAGAGATAAGATGGGGTATGGTCTAAGGAAAGGGGGCAGCTGATGAGCTCCTAGAGTGATTACTTGTAACCTGGGACTGTGCTGCCCACTCTTGCTGGACTTACCAAATAGAGTTTCTGAGGGTGCTATAGGCTGGGCCTTGGAGACTGGGTCGTCATGGACAGAGAATGTTCCCTGTCTTTAAGGGCAGGTGACTCAGGGAGCCCCACAGAGGACAGACTTGGAGCTGGGCTGGCAACTTCCTAGCTACTAACCTTCAGCATCCTCTGCTTCCACAGCCAGGCATGGCTGGGGCCTGGGAGCAGATGGGCTAGGCATTCAGGGGCCCAGAGATCTTCTCCATTTCCCAGAGGTCATAGTGTGGGTCCCTTTGATTGGAGGCCCATGTGGTAGGTGTGTGGCTCCTCTCTCTGCAGGGGCCTGGACCTTGTGAAGCCTGGCCTCTAGGTGGGAGAGTGTGAACACCAGATTCAGAGTCTCCCTGGCCTGAGCACAGTTGCTACTGGTCAAAGAGTTTTAGTACTATTATCATTTTTGTTTAGTTTTTAGTATTCCTGCCTTTTTCTCCACAAAAGGGTAAATTAAAATGAAGTAAGGCTTGTACCAGGACTGGCTATTCCTCCTTGAAGCCTCCAAGACTAACATAATTCAAATTCTGACCAGTATAATTTGAAATGCAGGTGGATTTTCACTTCCATCCTGCAGTCTTTCCCCCAACCAGATTCAGTTTAGATTAAGGAGAACCAAAGTAGGGCATGTTTGCCTTTGGCTCAATCAATGGTACAGCTGTCCCCCTCCTATCCTGCCATGTGACTTGGTCTGAAAGTCAGTCCTTTGGTCTGAAAGGGATTGAAGAGAGGGGCTTTCCTAGAATGGATGGGGTGGGTTGCTCTCGGACTCACTGCACCACATGGCTAATCCTTTCCTTCTCATTATCCCTGTGTATGTTCTCCTGATCTGTCCCTCACGTCTGCATGCCTCCTCCACGGTAGGGATTTCCAGGCCCTTGTCTCACCTCAGCTTTCTGAGTTCAGCTGCTCTGAGTCCCTTCACAGTCCTCTTCTGTCTGGTTTTTCTTTACAGACCGGTATAAGATGGTCTTGTTTGATGAGGAAGACAAACAGCTCCCCAGCCCTTCTCAGCATCCTCACTGCTTCCTGCCACCACCTGGAACCCACACTCTTTATCTCGTCTTCCTCCACCCTTCACCGGTGCTCTCGCCTGGGCCTTGCCTCCACAGCAGCAGTGACCAAGGAAGCCGGGCACAAAGAATGTTGCCGAGCACCTGGTGTGTGCCCAGCAACATGCTAATGTGCTGTGACCGAGAGCACAGGCTCGGGGCATATTAGTTTGCCCACATCTGACCCAAACTTACAATCTGTGCCGGCCGGTGCAAGAGACACTGACCCTCTGGGCCTCCTTCTGTGCGTGCATGCTCTGTCACGTCTGACTTTGTGACCTCGTGGACTGCAGCCTGACAGGCTCCTCTGTCCATGGGATTCTCCAGGCAAGAATACTGGACTGGGTCGCCATTTCCTTCTCCAGGGGATCTTCCCAGCTCAGGCAATGGACTTGCATCTCCCATGGCTTCTGCATTGGCAGGTGGAGTTTTTACCACTGAGCCACCTAGGAAGACCTGGACCTTCTTCTACCATCCATCAAATAAGAACCTGAAGAGATGTCTTCAGGTGCTCTAAGGTTCCTTGGCTTTCCTCTTGCCTACCAGAGGCCAGATGTGACAGAAGGGATTAGAAGGTTCACGTTCAAGTGCAGGACTGCCCTTAACTGTGGGGAAGATGGAGCCCCCTTCCTGGTCCTATATACAGAGGTCCTTACTCTGACCTCTCCATTTCTCATGAGTAGATGAATAAAAGGGTCAAATTGGACATGTCTGCCCAAAGCCCATGCTCCCCTTCTGATCCATGGTCTATCTACCCAGGGCCCTGGAATTCCTGCTCAGGCAGTCTTGAACCTGCCTTCAGGGGCAACAGAAGGCACTTCCTTGTGTCTGTTCTCTGGAGGATGGACTGCTGTGTGCTGTGCATGTCCATATGGCAGGGGCTGCCTTATTCCCCTGTAGTCAAGACTTCAGCTTTCTAGGACTTGAGACTCAGGATAGATTAATGATCATAACTGGTCTGAAAGGAATGTAATTATTGATATTAATAATCTACTCCTGATGGAACAAAGCTTTGCTTTCTTGTCCCAGCTCTGTCATTATCTAGAAAAGGCTGGGGAGGGTCCCATTAATCACGCTGTCTTGATGTTCCTGCCCACTCAATAGTCACAGGGATGAATATATTGCTCAGAAGACAGGGGAGGGATTGTTACCACACACACACTACAAAGGCATTATTGTCATTGTCAGGTTGCTTGATGGTTTCATAATTTTAATAAAAGAACTGGCTTTTAGACTCAAAGGAGTGACTAATAAAGAAGTCCACAGCCATGTGGTAATGGCTAAAGTGCTCCCAACATGGGAGGGTTGAGTTCTCTCGGAGTCTGAGGGCTCTCCTGCTCTCCCATCACTCCACCTCCAGCCCTTCGTCCTGCCTGCACAGCTCTCCTGCTTAAAGCTGTACAGTGAAACATTTCTCTAAATGGAGAGAAAAATAAGCAGATAAGAAGCTTCTAACCGCTTGCATGAGTCAGGACTTTCTTGGTTGTCTGTGATAGAAACCTAACTCTGATTTAAGAAAAAAGAAAACGCAGACTGAGCTGGGCACATGTGGATTGGCTCAAAGGACGACACAGACCGGGAGGATAGGTGTCCCTCCAGGCAAGACTGAAGCTCAGAGAATGAAAATGTAGTCCTCCGGGCCCCAGCCCTGACCGCTCACCCCTTGGCTCAGTTCTGCTTTCTCCTGGGTGCGCTCGTTGTCAGGCAGTCCCCAGCAGCTGAGCCCAGGGGATGAGAAGCCGCACTGCAAGCTTCTCTTCTGTCTGCTTTGCTTCTCAACCCCACGCACCCCTTCCTTTGTCTGTTTGTTGTCTCCCTCTCGGGGGAGCAGGGGCTTTGCAGGATTCATTCTTTTATAGCCAGAGTGTCCAGCAGCACCTGGAACAGAGAAAGCCGTGTGAAACGTGTTCAAAATCTTTACTTTCTAGACAGAGAGGTTGACACTCAGAGAGAAGAAACAAGTTCCCTGAGGTCATTCAGCACACACGTGACAGAGCCCAGGTTTGAACACACATGATTAGATTTCAGGATGTACATTGTGTGGCAGAGTCTCGGATCCAGTGTCTATCTGAGCTGGGCAAGGAGGCCCTGGAGGGAGACAGAGGCAGGGAAAGAGAGAGAAGGGGAGGAAGGGAGAGGAAAGGCCAGGGTACCAGAGCAGTGGGCAGCTCATCTGGTCCATCTCAGGGAGGGGAGATGGCACCCACTTCCCCCCGCCCCCAACAACAGCACTGGAATATGCCAGTTTGGGGAAAGGAAACTATTGAAGGAGAATTTAAAATTGTTAGCAAAATCAAATTACTGCACAGTTCAGTTTTCCATGGGTCCTGACTCAAGCCATAGGTTCCTTTTCTATGATTCTCTGTACCAGACCACTAGGGCACCTCACCTGTGTCCTGCAAGTGTCTCCAAGGTCAGGGCTTGGAAGGTAGGAAGATGGCTACCCAGAGAGGTCTGCATCCCCAATATATTTTGCTGTACTGGGAACACTAGTTTCAGAGCACCTGCTCGGGAATCTGACACTCTGAGGCTGAAGTCCAGCTCTGCCCTTCTCTAACTTCATGTGCTTGTAAGGCTCCTCTTTTGTGGGACTGTTGAACAGATGCAGCTGGGTGGATGTGCTCTTCTCTCTCTGCGAGTGGCTCCCTGTGCTGCTTCTCTCACAGGGACTGAATGAGTGGTGGGGACGTGGCAGAGTCAGGGTCCTGCTGCTGTGGTTTTGGCTCCTTGTCTGCAAGGTGGCAGGCACATCCTCAAAACTTGCAAGCTCTCCCTCCCTCCACAAGGTAGTCATGGAGTAGACCATCTCATTAGGTAGCTATTGGATGCACATAAAAGTGGCTGCTACAAAGCCCATTAGTTAATTGCAAAGTAATTGCCAGCACACTGAAAGGAACATCTGTTTGATTTATTCTGATTGCCTAGATGTGATTAAGTCATCCAGACTTGAGTAAGGACCTTAGGAGGCTGGCAGCTTCCAAGTTCAGGAGCACCCTTGTGCTGAGATGGGATGGGGTGGATCTCAGGGCTCAAGGAGTAACATAGTAAGGGGGCAAGGGTCCGGCCCCCAGTGAAGTTCTCAAAGCCCTCTGAAGCTCAGGGATGGAGCTTCCTTTGGAGCCTGCCAATGCCTCTGTTGGGCTCCTCAGAAGGTGCGCAGGGTTGCACATGGGGCATATGGAGAAGGAGGCCCAGGGCTCACGGCTAGCCTCGGTTCTGCTGATGCAGTCTCACCCTTGTCCCCACCTGTTCCATTCACACCCCAAGGCACTTTCTCAGACGTGAGTTTGCTCAGGTTGCCATGAAATAGTACCACACACTGAGTAGGTTTATAGAAACTTACTCTCTTAGTTCTGTAGGACAGAAAGCTGAAATCAAGGTGTCAGTCAGGCCATGTTCCCTCTGAAGACTTCAGGGAGACTGATTCCTTGTCTCTTCCAGTTATTCATAGCCTCAGACATCCATTCCTTGGCTTATAGTTGCATCACTCCAACCTCTGCCTCCAACTTTACATGGCTTTCTCTGCACATCTCTGTGTCTTCACATGGCCATCTTCTCATAAAGACATGAATCATATTGAATTCGAGTCCATCCTAACTCTAGTGAAACCTCATTTGAACGAGCTATATCAGCAATGACCCTTCCACATCACCCCAGAAAGAATATGAGAGGAATGATAACTGTAGAACCCTGTGGTCCTAATAGACTGAATGTCCTGCCTGCCTCCGTCCTGATCAGTTGACATTGCTAGACTGGTCTCAAAAGGAAGGCCTCTCCCAGTGATGGTCTAGTTAGCAAGACAATGCCAAGGCAAACTGGCCAAGCATGTCCTTCCATAAGAACCCAGAGATGAGAGATTATTTCCCAGAATATGTGACTTTTCTGTTAAAATAACTCTCTTATATTTTTGCTCTCCTTACACACGACCTGTCTTTAGAATGATGTTGCAGAATGGAATAAGAGCCTTTCACACCTGAGAAATTAGCTGCAAGTTGACTTGTGTTTTCTCATTAACCTTCACTATCAAATCAGAGATATGTTTTCTGACCACCTACTAGGCCTGCACATTTCTCTCTTCTTTCTCTGTATCTTTCCTTTCTGTGACCTTCATTTTAAGCTCACATGGAGTCTGATAAACAGGACCCAAGTAGGCCCTCCCCTTTGCCAATTCTTTCCTGCGCTCCAGTTCTGCAGTGGCTTTCTTATGTGGCTTTTTAAAATGCCATACCATCCACCTGAATCCCACAACTTCCCACCAAGGAAAAGGAGAGACCCCCATATTAGCATTTCCATGACCTAGTTCTTTTGCTCATTAGCCCATGGTGCTCTCTTCTTCCCAGTAGGGTTTCAGGGCACCAGCAGGAACCCTTCTTCGCCACGCCATGGGTGTATCTTGGGAACTATGCAGATTTCTTTTCCTGGATTACCCCACTACTTTGCTTTCAAGCATCTGAATTCCCTTTGGATCTTGCATCCCTCATAAAATCCCAGTGAGAAGGTCATGTCTGCTTTGGCAAACTCCCGTAGCACCCCGTAGGAAGCAGGACACAGCACAACAAAAGCCAGGTGACAAGAACAAGACAGACTTGACTACTGGTCTCTTCTCTCTGAGTGTGTTCGGGTCTCTTCCCCTTCCTTCCTCTTAAGGGGGTGGTTTGCTGTGTGGGAAAAATGAAGGACTATTCTCCCCGGTGATGCTAGCGGTAAAGAACCTACCTGCCAATGCAGGAGATGTAAGAGACACAGGTTCTATCCCTGGGTCAGGAAGATCCCCTGGAGAACCTTCATGAACAAAAGAACTACAGTCCATGGGGTGAGACACAACTAAAGCAACTTAGCATGCACGTATGCAAGATGGAGGACAAGTCTAGCCAGCAGGTCTCCAGGTCAAAGAGGTAGAGCCTTGGTTATTGTTGTTGAGTCACTAAGCTGTGTGTGATTCTTTTGTGACTCCATGGACTATAGACTGCTAGGCTCCTCTGTCCATGGTATTTTTCAGGCAAGAACACTGGAGTGATTTTGGAACCCAAGAAAATTAAGTCTGTCACTGTTTCCATTGTTTCCCCATTTATTTGCCATGAAGTGATGGGCCAGATGCCATGATCGTAGATTTTTGAATGTTTAGTTTTAAACCAGCTTTTCACCCTCTTTCATCAAGAGGCTCTTTAGTTCTTCTTCACTTTCTGCCATAAGGGTGGTGTCATCTGCATATCTGAGGTTATTGATATTTCTCCTAACAATCTTGCTTTCAGCTTGTGCTTCATCCAGCCTGGCATTTTGCATGATGTACTCTGCATATAAGTTAAATAAGCAGGGTGACAACCAGTCCATTGTTCCATGACCAGTTCTAACTGTTGCTTCTTGACTTGCATACAGATTTCTCAGGAGATAGGTAAGGTGGTCTGGTATTCCAGTGCTTTGAAGTATTTCCCACAGTTTGTTGTGATCTACACAGTCAAAGGCTTTGACATCATCAATAAAGCAGAAGTAGATGATTTTATGGAAGTCTCTTGCTATTTCTATGATCCAACTGACATTGGCAATTTGATTTCTGGTTCCTCTGCCTTTTCTAAATGCAGCTTGAACATCTGGAAGTTCACAGTTCACATACTGTTGAAGCCTGGCTTGGAGAATTTTGAGTATTACTTTACTAGCATGTGAGATGAATGCAACTGTGTGGTGATTTGAATGTTCTTTTGTGTTGCATTTCTTTAGAATTGGAAGGAAAGCTGACATTTTCCAGTCCTGTGGCCACTGCTGAGTCTTCCAAATTTGCTGGTATATTGAGTGCAGCAATTTAACAGCACCATATTTTAGGCTTTGAAATAGCTTAGCTGGAATTCCATTACATGCACTAGCTTTGTTCACAGTTATGTCTTCTATGCCCCATCTGACCTCACACTTCAGGATGTCTGGCTCTAGGTGAGTGATCACACCATCATGGTTATCTGGGTCATGAAGATCTTTTTTGTATAGTTCTTCTGTGTATTCTTGCCACCTTTTCTTCATATCTTCTGCTTCTGTTAGGTCCATACCACTTGTATCCTTTATTGTGCCCATTTTGTTCCCTTGGAATCTCTAATTTTCTTGAAGAGATCTCAAGTCTTTCCCATTTTATTGTTATCCTCTATTTCTTTGCACTGATCACTGAGGAAGGCTTACTTATCTCTCCTTGCTATTCTTTGGAACTCTGCATTCAAATGGGTATATCTTTCCTTTTCTCCTTTGCCTTTCACTTCTCTTCTTTTCTCAACTATTTGTAAGATACCCTCAGACAGACATTTTGCCTTTTTGCATTTCTTTTTCTTGGAGATGGTCTTGATCATTGTCTCCTGTACAATTTCAAGAACCTCTGTCCATAGTTCTTCAGAATCTCTGTCTATCAGATCTAAACCTTTGAATCTATTTGTCACTTCTACTGTATAATCATAAGGGATTTGATTGAGGTCATACCTGAATGGTCTAATGGTTTTCCCTATTTGTTTCAATTTAGGTCTGAATTTTGTAATAAGGAGTTCATGATCTTAGCCACAGTCAGCTCCCTGTCTTGCTTTTGCTGAGTGTATCTTCTCCATCTTCGATTGCAAAGAATATAATCAATCTGGTTTTGGTATTGACCATCTGGTGATTTCCATGTACAGAGACATCTGTTGTGTTTTTGGAAGATGGTGTATGCTATGACCAGTATGTTCTCTTGGCAAAACTCTGTTAGCCTTAGCCCTACTTTATTTTGTAGTCCAAGGCCAAACTTGCCTGTTACTTCAGGTATCTCTTGACTTCCTACTTTTTCATTCCAGTCCCCTATGATGAAAAGGACATCTTTTTTGTTTGTTTGTTTGTTTGTTTTTGTTTTAGTTCTAGAAGGTCTTGTAGATCATCATAGAACCATTCAACTTCAACTTCTTCAGCATTACTGTTTGGTGTATAGACTTGGATTACTGCAATATTGAATGGTTTGCCTTGGAAACAAACAGCGATCATTCTGTTGTTTTAGATATTGCACCCAAACATTGCATTTTGAACTCTTTCATTGACTATGAGGGCTACTCCATTTCTTCTACAGGATTCTTGCCCACATTAGTAGATATAATGGTCATCTGAATTAAATTCACCCCTTCTTTTCCATTTTAGTTCACTGACTCTTAAAATGTCAATGTTCACTCTTGCCATGATAGCTTATGGTGAATGATGTCAAATTCGTGATCTCCAAAGAAGATTTAGCTTTGGGACAAGGGACTAGCCTTGATTACTCAAGATGTTTTGTGTAGCTGAGTTTTATTAAAGTATAAAAAGGGACAGAGAAAGCTTCTGACATAGACATCAGAAGGGAGACGAAGAGTGCTCCCCTCGCTAGTCTAAGCAAGGGAGCTATATACTTTTTCAATTGATTATTGCAGTAAATCAAAAGACTGTCTCAATGTTGTAAAGGTCTTACTGGATCCATTCCCACAATACACACTTTAAGGTAACAGGATTAGTGAGAAGGTTCTCAAGAAGGAGAAACATGTCCTCAATCAGGATACATTGTTGTTATATAATCATTAGTACAGAGTTTAAGGAAAAACATATCCTTGAGCAAGATGGGTTGTTTTGTTGTACAATCATCAGCTCTGGAAAAAGGAAAAAAGTTTGTCCTTTTCTCCTCCTTGAGAAGACCAGGCCTTTATTTCCTCCTCAAGAGCCCCAGACTTCTTATCAACCTGCCCAGGAATTGACTCTTTCAGCCATCTCCTGTTTGACTACTTCCAATTTACCTTGATTCATGGACCTAACATTCGAGGTTCCTATGCAATATTGTTCTTTACAGCATTGGATTTTATTTCCATCACCGTCATATCAACAGTCGGGCATTGTTTTCACTTTGGCTTGGTCTCTTCATAGTTTCTGGAGTTCTTTCTCCAGTCTTCTCTAGGTGTACCTACTGACCTGGGAGTTCATCTTTTAGTGTCCTATCTTTTTGCCTTTCACACTGTTCACGGGGTTCTCAAGGCAAGAATACTGCAGCGGTTTGCCATTCCTTTTCCCAGTAGATCACGTTTTGTCAGAACTCTCTACCATGACCCGTCCATCTTGGGTGACCCCTACATAGCATGGCTCATAGTTTCATTGAATTAAACAAGGCTGTGGTCCATGTGGTCAGTTTGGTTAGTTTTCTGTGATTGTGGTTTTCATTCTATCTGCCCTCTGATGAATAATGATGAGGTTTATGGAAGCTTCCTGATGGGAGAGGTTGACTGTGGGGTCTTGTTTATATACAATGACCAGGCTACTTTGTTAATTACAATTTAATTAGATTTTAAACATGCCTTGTATGGTTTCACTCTCATGCCTTTAGAAAAATACTGCTAGATCTTCAAGATTTATAAAAAAGACTTTTCTAAGATTAACTGATAAATTTTATTTGTTTGCTATCTGGTTAATTGGTAACAGACTAGAATTTAGTCTACTTTCTATGTTAAGAGAACAAAGTTTTCTTAGACTGAATCTTTCAATAACAGATTATGAATTTCTTTGCCTTTAAGTGATTTATATTTGTTTTTAAAATCTTTTGTTACTTTAGTAAAGTAAATACATGTAAAAGCTCATTCTGCTTCTACCAAAAATAACCCCTCACTGTTAGACTTGTGCTATCCTAATGTCTTAAAACTGACAATGCCCCTGCTTACACCTATAAATCTTTTCAAGACTTTTGTACAAGGTTTCATATAAAACATAGCACATGTATTCCTCATAACCCACAGGGACAAGCCATCATAGAAAGAGCACATCAGACCATAAAAACTCAAATTTTAAAACTACAGGAAGATGAATTTAAGTATAGTTCCCCTCACCAGATTCTACAACACGCTCTTTTTGTGATAATCTAAACACTGATTCATTTGGGGTTACTGCAATGCTCCGACATTGGAGTCCAGAGCAGCAGAGTACAAAACCTCTGGTTAAATAGAAAGACCATCTTTCAGGACAATGGTAGGATCCTGACCCATTACTAACCAGTGGCCGAGGGTGTGCTTGTATTTCCCCCAGGGTGCTGAGTAGCCAATTTGGATCCCGGACAGACTGATTCGCCATGTCGCAGTCCCCCAGATATCCGGTTCCCTCATTGCTTCGACCACAAAACAAGAAGGACACTCCTCTGCCCCTGCCTCCGCCGCCCACCTGGAAGGTCCAGCAGACTCTGAAACAACCGGCAGCGGAGATCCCAGAAAAACAAACGGAAACCACCGGGACGTCCTGCGCGAGCAACTCAACAAGCTTCCATACCCACATGGGGGCAAATTAAGTCACTGTGCCATCAAGCACAAGGAATAGCTTTTCTACAGGGATCTTCAGCCTCTCCTGAAAGGGTTTTTATTGCTATGCTTGCCTTACTTTCTTGCCAGGCAAGTGCTACCTCTTCTACATCAGAAAAATATTGGGCATATTTCCCTGATCCCCTGACCTGCCAAGTAGTTACTTGGAACAATGACCCTATACGGGTCAACACAGACCAGCCTCATCTCTTGGGAGGACCCTATACTTCTTATAATAAAGATCATTATCTCATCAATTTAAACTATACTTTTAGGGGATTAATGGATGAACTTCCCCTTTGCTTTAACTTCTCCCATAGTCATACAAGCGATCTTATCACTCCCTCTAAGGAGGAGTGTGTTGGAGCCTCCAAGAAAGCAATTCTGACAGATTCTCCAGCATCAAAATTTTCAGATAAAACAGGAGATTGGCTGGTTTGGATATTACAGGCCCATATGCCCGGGGTCTTTGACCCCTATAAATCCTTGTTCCTTAATGCTCCACCAAAATATACAAATTGTATTGATGTTGCTCCTTCAGATATCGTATGGAAAACTATAGACAACCGCCTGGGATATCCGGTATGGAAATCTTGTACTTATAATTCAAAAATAGATTATAGAGTACTGGGAGGTGGAAACTATTCTGTACAAGACCGGAGCAATCCAAATCCAAGTCAGAATCCAGGATCTGTTTCTGACCACATCAGTAGGTTTAGCAATTGGAAAAATGATTCCCTCCCTTGGTCATTGGTGGCCAGCAGATGGCATTATAATCAATTTGTTCCCCCCATGTTGTCCTATACAACTAAGGGTAAAACTTTTTGGCAACCAGAAATTTGGAGAGCCCTTGCTGCCACCTCCCTTGTTACTCTATCTCGGCCAGAAAATGATTCCACCTATTCTGTGCTGGCTTGTTTACCCTCCCCTTATGTTTTTTTGTTCACTAACGATTCAAAAAGTCTTCATATACAGATGAACTATTCAGGTGGACCCAATATAGTCTATTGTGAACAATGCATGCTTTCATCCCGTTTAACCCCTCAATATAATATTTGTTCTTTTGTGGTGCTGCAACGCCCACTTACCTTATGGTGCCCGTCGCAGTGAATACTTATTGGTATGACAATTATGGTTTAGCCATTCTGCAACAACTACAAGATTTAATACGTTCCCAATGGCTTGTAGGACTACTTATTCTAGGGATTTCAGCTTTGATAACAGCAATTACCTCTGTCACGGTGGTAGCGATATCATTGACTCAACAAGTACATACTGCTCAATATGTCAATGATATGTCAAAGAATGTTTCTTTAGCTCTAGCTATGCAAGAGATTATAGATAGGAAATTAGAAGTAAAAATAGATGCCTTAGAAGAAGCAGTCATGCATATTGGAACTCAGTTGCAGGCTTCAAAGGTAAAGTTAGCATTATCCTGTCACGCCGACTATCGGTGGCTCTGTGTAACACCCCTGAAAGTAAATGATACAAATTACAATTGGGAAAGGATTAAAAATCATATTTCAGGTGTATGGAATAACTCCAGCGTTAGTTTAGATCTTGGAAATCTCCACGGTCGGATAAAAACCTTAGAACATTCCTGCCTGGACTTTTCTGCTGCAGGAGCTACTAATGACTTTTTTCATACCTTTTCTAACTTTGTTACTGGAAAAAATATCCTATCAACTATCTTCAGTTACGCTGCTGTAGCATCCCTAGTTTTACTTCTCATTATAATCCTTCCTTGCGTTGTCAGAACTCTCCAGCAGAGCACTCAAAAGCTCGCGACCAAGATCAATCTGGCTGTCTTAAAAAGTGAAAAAAGGGAGAGATGCCGGGAGCCAACACACGAGACCCTACCCTTGACAAGGTCATGAGGGAGAAAACCTGACAGGCAAGGCGGATCAGGTTTTCAGGGGTTTCGAAAAGCTGCCCCCGGCGCTCACCTTAAAGATGATACCTGTCTTTCTGATGCCTGCTTCAATAGACTACTCCCTAATTTCTGTGACACAGGCAGAAGGCCTTCCCCGATCTCTTCCCAAATAAGAATCAATTTAGAACTTTAATCAAAAAGTTTCCCAGGTGGTGGTATTTTATGAGATTATCCAAGGTGAAAGGAGTGTTTTAATTTAAACTCCTTTGCTAGTATTTTAGTTTGTTTAGCAAATGCGTTTATGCCCTTGGTACTAATATGCATGATTGCTCATAATACCCTAATCATAAAATAGCATAAAGAACCTGATTTATAAAAGCCCTAATAGATATAGAGCCTTTTTGAGGGGTGAAGAAGTCCTATTAGAAAACGTAAGAAAAATTCTTCTAAAGGTGGTTATTGGGTTTACATTTGCTTGCTGTGTTTTTGCTCTTAATGTACTAAGGTTGTGTTATGGAAACCATTGTTAATATAGTTAAAGATCTAGAAAAATAAGAGCTTAGCCCTAGTGTGGTAACAATGAGATGGTTGTTAATTGTCAGCCAGGAGTGCTAGGCAGAGGCTGCCTCACCAAAATCGCAGAGTCAGTGTAGGGTAAACTTCTTAGATAAACTCAACTGACAACTTCTGCAGAAGGATCAGTTTTTGTATTAACAAGGTTATACTTCTCCTCTGTACTGTTGCCCTATGAGACTGCCTCCTTTCAGTTAAGGTCACCATAGAAACAGAAAATAGGTTTACAGTCACCTGACTTGCATAAAATGTTAATAGGCCCCAAGGCCAGAAGATAATGTACAAGACTCTCATAAACAAAGAAGTATGCAAAAAATACCACGGTTTCGTGAAGAACAAACTGATGTAATGTTAAACTATCTTCCCCTTAGAAATGTACTAACTTAGGGTATAAAAGCTACGGTAAAAAATAAAACATTGCCAGACCCTGCAAACACCCCCGTCTGGTCATTCTCTCTCTCCCTCGCAGACTTGACCCTATCAAGGCTGGTCTCACATGTCTTCTCTCGCCAACGCCGTTCATCCCGAGGGTATCCCCTGGATCCTGCCGAGGCTGGACATATCCTACTGGTTTTTTTTTTCTGGAGAAAACTGGCTAATGTGGGGATGTAGTAGCAAGACTCCTGGGCAGAAGTTTCCCTGATGTTCGTCAGTTGGGCTTGACTGATAAAGGGCTACAATCTGGTTGGGGTGGGGAGCAGGGGTGGGATACAAAAACAAGGGCCCTCACAAGAGAGGGTTGACATTGTGGACCACAGGCCGCGAGCCATATAGGAGGCTGTCAGTCCAGGAGGGGCAAAGAGGGAGAAAGCAGAGGCCTGAACAAGAGTGTGTGTGTGGGGTGGGGGGAGTGTGACTAAAGGGATAAGCAGGCAGGATGAGAGATTGTGGTCTGAGAATGGAAGATGCAAGTAAATCCTTTGGGGGCAAGGGACTCTGCTAGGTTACATTCACTATAGGCCTAGGAGGGCTACCAGCTGGGGAGAGTGGATGGCCCCCTGAAAAGAGCATCCTCACAGGGCCACCCAGTGAATGCTCAGCTTCTTAGGGAAACTTCTTTTCAGTATTGGTGTCCGCAATATTGATCTGATGGAGGAAGAGCCATGCTCTGCATGGAGACAATTATCAGGGATTTTACTGACTATTGCTTCAGGTGGAGTGTGGAGCAATTATTTTCTTAAGACTCTTTGTATGTATAATTGTATCCCTACTTCTCAGGATATGTTCAGAAAATAATTACTATTGAATTAACTGCACTGACAGTCTTTCAATTCTACTACCAACACTGTTTGCATTTAAGCTAAGTTTCCTCCTTGCCAATCTGTGTCTGTTACAATAAGCATTTCAACTAAATTAGCATCTCAGTAACAATCAAATTATCTTTAATATCATGTAATTACTTTTTTATTAGGCTAAACTAGAAACTAGCAGGCCTAGTGTGCTCCAGCCCATGGGGTAGCAAAGAGTCAGACACGACCAAGCGACTAAACTGAACTGAACTGAAACTTGAGATACTGAACTGTGAATGTCTAGCATAGCTTTGAGAAGTGATTAAAACAAATCCAGATGCCTCTCTAAGGCAGGAGTATATTTTCCAGCAGTCCTGTTAAAATACATACCTTGTGCTACATCCACTTCTTGCAGGACACCTTCCTGATGCAGTCACACTTCTCAACCCTCACATGAGAAGTTCTATGCATCTGCACCTGCTACAGTTGCCTACACAGCTTCCTCATGTGTGGACCTCACTGCTAGGCTGAACCATGAGGCTTGTCAGCATAAAAGGAGTGAATGTTTGTTGAGTTCCTTGTGTACAAAGCATTGTGTGTTGAATTGCCATCCCCATTCACATGTTGAAATCCTACATCCTGGTACCTCAGAAAGTGATCTTATTTGGAAATAGAGTATCTATAGGAGTTAAAATGAGGTCATTATGTGGGCCCTAATGCAATGTGACTGGTACCTTTATAAAAAAAGAGAAACCAGGACACAGACATGTACAGAGGGAAATAATGTGAAGACACCAGAAGAAGACCCTCTACAAGCTAGAGAGAAAGGCTTTTTCTCCCAGACCTTAGACGACACATTGGTATCAGATTTCCAACCTCCAAATCTGTGAGGAAATGAATTTCTGTTGTTTAAGCCCCCCAAATTTCAGTATGTGTTACAGCAGCCCTAGGAAAGTAACACAGACTTTAACCATAGTGCTTTAGGGCAAGGCGTTGGAGTCAGAGTACCACAGTCTGAATCTCAACACAACTCTTTATCAGCAGTGGGAAATTACGTGCCTCAGTTTTCTCATCCTTAAAATGTGGATAGTAACAACATCTGCCTCCTGAGTTCAGTTCAGTCGCTCAGTCGTGTCTGACTCTTTGAAACCCCATGAACTGCAGCACATCAGGCCTCCCTGTCCATCACCAGCTCCCGGAGTCCACCCAAACCCATGTCCATCGAGTCGATGATGCCATCCAACCATCTCATCCTCTGTCATCCCCTTCTCCTCCCACCCTCAATCTTTCCCAGCATCAGGATCTTTTCAAACGAGTCAGCTCTTCACATCAGGAGACCAAAGTACTGGAGTTTCAGCTTCAGCTTCAGTCCTTCCAATGAACACCCAGGACTGATCTCCTTTAGGATGGACTGGTTGGATCTCCTTGCAGTCCAAGGGACTCTCAAGAGTCTTCTCCAACACCACAGTTCAAAAGCATCAATTCTTCAGCACTCAGCTTTCCTTATAGTCCAACTCTCACATCCATACATGACCACTGGAAGAACCATAGTTTTGACTAGACGGACATTTCTTGACAAAGTAATGTCTCTGCTTTTCAATATGCTGTCTAGGTTGGTCATAACTTTCCTTCCAAGGAGTAAGTGTCTTTTAATTTCATGGCTGCAATCACCATCTGCAGTGATTTTGGAGCCCCCCAAAATAAAGTCAGCCACTGTTTCCACTGTTTCCCCATCTATTTGCCATGAAGTGATGGGACTGGATGCCATGATGTTAGTTTTCTGAATGTTGAGCTTTAAGTCAACTTTTTCACTCTCCTCTTTCACTTTCATCAAGAGGCTCTTTAGTTCTTCTTCACTTCCTTCCATAAGGGTGGTGTCATCTGCATATCTGAGGTTACTGATATTTCTCCTGGCAATCTTAATTCCAGCTTGTGCTTCCTCCAGCCCAGCATTTCTCATGATGTACTCTGCATATAAGTTAAATAAGCAGGGTGACAATATACAGCCTTGATGTACTCCTTTTCCTATTTGAAACATGTCTGTTGTTCCATGTCCAGTTCTAACTGTTGCTTCCTGACCTGCATATGGGTTTCTCAAGAGGCAGGTCAGATGGTCGGGTATACCCATCTCTTTCAGAATTTTCCACAGTTTATTTTGATCCACACAGTCAAAGGCTTTGGCATAGTCAATAAAGCAGAAATAGATGTTCTTCTGGAACTCTCTTGCTTTTTCGATGATCCAGCAGATGTTGGCAATTTGATCTCTGGTTCTTTTGCCTTTTTTAAAACCAGCTTGAACTACTTCCTAGGGTGGTTCTAATTCATATAAAGAATGCAATATAGCAAATATTGCAAAAAATTTTTGAAAAAAGTATTTATTTATTTTAATTGAAGGATAATTGCTTTACAGAATTTTGTTGCTTTCTGTCAAACATGAACATGAACCAGCCATGGGTGTGCATGTATCCCCACCCTCTTGAACTTCCCTCCCATGTCCCTCCCAGTCCTACCATTCTAGGTTGATACAGAACCCCTGTTTGAGTTCCCTGAGACATACAACAAATTCCCATGGGGTCTCCATTTTACATATGGTTTCTTTAGGGTTTATGCTGAGGAGTGAAATTGTTGTGTCACATGGTGGTTTTATGCCTAGTTTTTAAAAGAATCTCCATACCGTCTTTGATAGTGGCTGTATCAATTTACATTCCCACCAATAGCACAAGAGGACTTCCTTTTTCCCACACCCTCTCCAGCATTTATTGTTTGTGGACTTCTTGATGATTGCCATTCTGACCAGTGTGAGGTGATATGTAATTGTAATTTTGATTTGCATTTCTCTAGTAATAAGTGATGTTGAGCACTTTTCATGTGTTTGTTAGTCATCTGTATGTCTTCTTTGAAGAAATGTCTGTTTAGGTTTTTTCCCCATTCTTTGATTGGGTTGTTTGCTTTTCTGGTATTGAGTTGTATATTTTGGAAATTAATCCTTTGTCACTTGTTTAATTTGCTATTATTTTCTCCCATTCTGATGGTTGTCTTTTCACCTTGTTTATAGTTTCCTTTGCTGTGCAAAAGCTTTTAGGTATAACTAGATCCAATTTATTTACTTTTGTTTTTATTTCCATTACTCTAGGAGGTGGGTCTTGAGGATCTTGCTTTGATTTACGTTATCAAGTGTTCTGCCTATGTTTTCTCTAACAGTTTTATAGCTTCTGGTCTTACATTTAGGTCTTTAAAATACATTTTGAGTTTATCTTTGTGTTTGATGTTAGAATATGTTCTAATTTCATTCTTTTATGTGTAGCTGTCCAGTTTTCCTAGTATAACATATTAAAGAGGCTATCTTTGCCCCATTGTATATTCTTGCTTCCTTTGTCAAAAACAAGGCACCAATAGGTGTGTGGGTTTATTTCTGGGCTTTCTAGTTTGTTCCATTGGTCTATATTTCTGGTTTTGTGCCAATACCATTGCTGTCTTGATAACTGTAGCTTTGTAGTATAATCTGAAATCTGGAAGGTTGATTTCACTAGCTCCATTCTTCTTTCTCAAGACTGCTTTGGCTATTCAGGATCTTTTGTTTTTCCATATGAGTTGTGAATTTTTTTTTTTTTTTTTTGCTCTAGTTCTGTGAAAAATGCCATTAGTAATTTGATAGGGGTCACATTGAATTTGTAGATTGCATTGGGTAATATAGTCATTTTCACAATATTGATTTTTTTCTACCCAGAAACATGGAGTATCTCTCCATCTGTTTATGTCATCTTTGATTTCTTTCTCTAGTGTCATAATTTTCTGTATGTAGTTCTTTTTTCTCCTGGGTAGGTTTATTCCTAGATATTTAATTCTTTTTGTTGCAATGGTAAATGAGATTGATTCCTTGATTTCTCTTTCTGATTTTCATTTTTAATATATAGGAATGCAAGTTATTTCTGTGTACTGAATTTGTATCCTGCAACTTTGCTAAATCCACTAATTAGCTCTAGTAATTTTCTGATAGTATCTTTAGGATTTTTCATGTGTATTATCATGCCACCTGCAAACCGTGAGAGGTTTACTTCTTTTTTTCTGATCTGGATTCCTTCTATTTCTTTTTACTTCCCAGATTGCTGTAGCTCAGACTTCCAAAACTATGTTGAAGAATAGTAGTGAGCATGGAGGCCCTTCTTCCTGATCTTAGGGGGAATGCTTTCAGTTTTTCACCATTGGGAATAATATTTGCCATGGGCTTATCATATATGGCCTTTACTATGTTGAAGTAAGTTCCTTATATGCCCATTTTTTAAAAAGAGTTTTAATCATAAATGGGTGCTGAATTTTGTCAAAGACTTTTTCTGCCTCTATTGAGATTATCATGTGACTTTTTTATCTTTCAATTTGTTAATATGGTATATCACATTGAATAATTTTCATATATTGAAGAATCCTTGCATCCCTGGAATAAACCCAACTTGATCATGGTGTATGAGTTTTTTAATGTATTTCTGAATTCTATTTGCTAGAATTTTGTTGAGGATTTTTGTATCTATGTTCATCAGTGATATTGGGTTATCAGGGTGATGGTGGCCTTGTAGAATGAGTTTGAATGTGCTCCTTCCTCTGCAGTTTTTTGAAATAGTTTTAGAAGAATATATATTAGCTCTTCTCCAAATGTTTGATAGACTTCACCTGTCTGGTCCTAGGCTTTTGATTTTTGGGGAGATTTTGATCACAGTCTCAACTTCAGTGCTTATAATTGGGTTGCTCATAATTTCTATTTCTTCTTGGTTCAGTCTTGGAAGATTGAAATTTTCTAAGAATCTTTCCCATTTCTTCCAGGTTATCCATTTTATTGCCATATAGTTGCTCATAATAGACTCTTATAATCTTTTGTATTTCTACATTGTCTGTTGTAACCTCTACTTTTTCATTTCTGATTTTGATTTGATTCTTCTCTCTTTTATTCTTGAAGAGTGTGCCTAAAAATTTGTCAATTTTATTTATCGTCTCAAAAAACCAACTTTTAGTTTTATTAATCTTTACTATTGTTTCATTTCTTTTTCACTTATTTCTGCTCTTATCTCCATGATTTCTTCCCTTCTGCTAATTTTTTTTTTGTTGTTCTTCTTTTTCCAGTTGTTTTAGGTGTAAATTTAAGTTTTCTATATTTTTTTCTTGTTTTTTTAAGTTAGGATTGTATTGCTACAGTTCAGTTCAGTTCAGTTGCTCAATCGTGTCCGACTCTTTGCGACCCCATGAACCGCAGCACGCCAGGTCTCCGTGTTCATCACCAACTCCTGGAGTCCACCCAAACCCATGTCCATTGAGTCGGTGATGCCATCCAACCACTTCATCTTCTGTTGTCCGCTTCTCCTCCTGCCCTCAATCTTTACAACATCAGGGTCTTTTCAAATGAGTCAGCTCTTCACATCAGGTGGCCAAAGTATTGGAGTTTCAGCTTCAACATCAGTCCTTCCAATGAATACCCAGAACTGATCGCCTCTAGGATGGACTGGTTGGATCTCCTTGCAGTCCAAGGGACTCTCAAGAGTCTTCTCCAACACCACGGTTCAAAAGCGTCAATTCTTCAGCACTCAGCTTTCTTTATAGTCCAACTCTCACATCCATACATGACCACTGGAAAAACCATAGCTATTTTTTTTCTTTTTATTTATTTATTTATTTATTTATTTTACTTTACAATATTGTATTGATTTTGCCATACATTGACTTGAATCTGCCATGGGTGTACATGTGTTCCCCATCCTGAACCCCCCTCTCACCTCCCTCCCCATCCCATCCCTCTGGGTCATCCCAGTGCACCAGCCCTGAGCACCTGGTATCATGCATCAAACCTGGACTGGCGATTCATTTCACATATGGTAATTTACATGTTTCAATGCTATTCTCCCATGTCATCCTGCCCTCACATTCTCCCACAGAGTCCAAAAGACTGTTCAGTACACCTGTGTCTCTTTTGCTGTCTCACATACAGGATTATCGTTACCATCTTTCTAAATTCCATATATATGCCTTAGTATATTGTATTGGTGTTTTTCTTTCTGACTTACTTCACTCTGTATAATAGGCTCCAGTTTCATCCACCTCATTAGAACTGATTCAAATGTTTTCTTTTTAATGGCTGAGTAATATTCCATTGTGTGTATGTACCACAGCTTTCTTATCCATTTGTCTGCTGATGGACATCTAGGTTGCTTCCATGTCCTGGCTATTAAAACCATAGCTTTGACCAGATGGACCTTTGTTGACAAGGCAATCTTTCTGCTTTTCAATATGCTGTCTAGGTTGGTCATAACTTTCCTTCCAAGGAGTAAGCGTCTTTTAATTTCATGGCTGCAATCACCATCTGCAGTGATTTTGGAGCCCCCCAAAATAAAGTCAGCCACTGTTTCCACTGTTTCCCCATCTATTTGCCATGAAGTGATGGGACTGGATGCCATGATGTTAGTTTTCTGAATGTTGAGCTTTAAGTCAACTTTTTCACTCTCCTCTTTCACTTTCATCAAGAGGCTCTTTAGTTCTTCTTCACTTCCTTCCATAAGGGTGGTGTCATCTGCATATCTGAGGTTACTGATATTTCTCCTGGCAATCTTAATTCCAGCTTGTGCTTCCTCCAGCCCAGCATTTCTCATGATGTACTCTGCATATAAGTTAAATAAGCAGGGTGACAATATATAGTCTTGACGTACTCCTTTTCCTGTTTGGAACCAGTCTGTTGTTCCATGTCCAGTTCTAACTGTTGCTTCCTGATATGTGTTCAGATTTCTCAAGAGACACGTCAGGTGGTCTGGTATTCCCATCTCCTTCAGAATTTTCCACAGTTTATTGTGAGCCACACAGTCAACGGCTTTGGCATAGTCAGTAAGACAGAAATAGATGTTTTCTGGAACTCTCTTGTTTTTTTGATCATCCAACGGATGTTGGCAATTTGATCTCTGGTTCCTCTGCCTTTTCTAAACTTCCCTCTTAGAACTGCTTTTACTGCATCTCATAGGTTTTATGATTTCCCTGGTGGCTCAGTCAGTAAAGAGTCTGCCTGCAGTGTGGAAGACCTGGTTCGGTCCCTGGGTCAGGAAGATCCCCTGGAGATGGAAGTGGCAACCCAGTCTAGTATTTTTGCTTGGAATTCCATAGACAGAGGAGGCTGGTGGACAAAGTCCATGGGGTCTCAAAGAGTTGGACACGACTGAGTGACTAAATTTCACTTTCATAGGTTTTGAGTTGTTGTTTTTTCATTGTCATTGGTTTCTAGGTATTTTTTGATTTCCCTTTTGATTCTTCAGTTACCTGTTTATTATTTAGAAATGTATTGTTTAACCTCCAAGTATTTGTGTTTTTGACAGGTTTTTTTTCTTGTAAATGATATTTAGTCTCATAGCACTCTGGTCAGAAAAGGTTCTTGACACAGTTTCATATTTCTTAAATTTACTGAGTTTTGATTTGTGACCCAAGATGTGGTCTATCCTGGAGAATGTTCCATGTGCACTTGAGAAGAAGGTTTATTCTTCTGCATTTGGATGGAATGTCCTGAAGATATCAATGAGATCCATGTCTTCTAATGTATCATTTAAGACTTGCGTTTCCTTATTAATTTTCTGTTTTGATGATCTGTCCATTGGTGTAAGTAGTGTGTCAAATTCTCCTACTATTATTGTGTTACTGTCAGCTTCTCCTTTTCTGTCTGTTAGTGTTTGTCTTATATGTTGAGGTGCTCGTATGTTGGGTGCATAGATATTTGCAACTGTTATGTCTTACATTGACCCTTTGGTCATTATGTAGTGTCCTTCCTTATCTCTTATAATATTCCTTATTTTAAGGTCTATTTTGTCTGATATGAGGATTGCTACTCCAGCTTTCTTTTTAAAAAATCAGTTAATTTATTTTAATTGTAGGCTAATTAATTTGCAGTATTGTGGTGGTTTTTGCCATACATTGACATGAATCAGCCACGGGATTACATGTGTTCCCCCTCCTGAATCCCCTCCCCACTACCTCCCTATCCCATCCCTCTGGGTTGTCCCAGTGCAACAGCTTTGAGTTCCCTGTTCCATGCACTGAACTTGGACTGGTTATCTATTTTGCATATGGTTTCACACATTTCAGTGCTATTCGCTCAAATCTTCCCACCCTCACCTTCTCCTACAGAGTCCAAAAGTCTGTTCTTTACACCTGTGTCTCTTTTGCTGTCTCACATATAGGTCATCATTACCATCTTTTTAAATTCCATATATATTCATTAATATACTGTATTGGTGTTTTTCTTTCTGACTTACTTCACTCTGTATAATAGGCTCCAGTTTCATCCACCTCATTAGAACTGATTCAAATGCACTCTTTCTAAGAGCTGACTAATATTCCATTGTGTATATGTACTACAGCTTTCTCATCCATTCATCTGCTGATGGATATCTAGGTTGCTCCCATGTCCTAACTATTGTAAACAGTGCTGCGATGAACACTGGGTATGTGTCTCTTTCAAATCTGGTTTCCTTGGTGTATATGCCCTGCAGTGGGATTGCTGGGTCGCATGGCAGTTCTATTTCCAGTTTTTAAAAGAATCTTCACACTGTTCTCCATAGTGGCTGTACTAGTGTGCATTCCCATCAACAGTGTAAGAGAATTCCCTTTTCTCCACATCCTCTCCAGCATTTATTGTTTGTAGACTTTTTCATAGCAGCCATTCTGACTGGCATGAAATGGTACCTCATTGTGGTTTTGATTTGCATTTCTCTGATAATGAGTGATGTTGAGCATCTTTCCATATGTTTGATAGTCATCTGTATGTCTTCTTTGGAGAAATGTCTGTTTAGTTCTTTGGCCCATTTTTTGATCAGGTCATTTATTTTTCTGGAATTGAGCTGCAGGAGTTGCTTGTATATTTTTGAGATTAATCCTTTGTCTGTTGCTTCATTTGCTATTATTTTCTCCCAATCTGAGGGTTGTCTTTTCAGCTTACTTATAGTTTCCTTTGTTGTGCAAAAGCTTTTAAGTTTCATTAGGTCCCATTTGTTTAGTTTTGCTTTTACTTCCAATATTCTGGGAGGTGGGGCATAAAGGATCCTGCTGTGATTTATGTCATAGAGTGTTTTGCTGATGTTCTCTTCTAGGAGGTTTATAGTTTCTGGTCTTACATTTAGATCTTTAATCCATTTTGAGTTTATTTTTGTGTATGGTGTTAGAAAGTGTTTGAGTTTCATTCTTTTACAAGTGATTGACCAGTTTCCCCAGCACTGCTTGTTAAAGACATTGTCTTTTCTCCATTGTATATTTTTGCCTCCTTTGTCAAAGATAAGATGTCCATAGGTGCGTGGATTTGTCTCTGGGCTTTCTATTTTGTTCCATTGATCTATATCTCTGTCTTTGTGCCAGTACCACACTGTCTTGATGACTGTGGCTTTGTAGTAGAGACTGAAGTCAGGCAGGGTTGATTCCCCCAGTTCCATTCTTCTTTCTCAAAATTGCTTTGGCTATTCGAGGTTTTTTGTATTTCCATACAAATTGTGAAATTATTTGTTCTAGTTCTGTGAAAAATACCATTGGTAGTTTGATAGGGATTGCATTGAATCTATAGATTGCTGGGTAGTATTCTTCCGATCCATGAACACAGTATATTTCTCCATCTATTTGTGTCATCTTTGATTTATTCATCAGTGTTTTATAGTTTCCTATATATAGGCCTCTTGTTTCTTTAGGTAGATTTATTCCTAAGTATTTTATTCTTTTTGTTGCAATGGTGAATGAAATTGTTTCCTTAATTTCTCTTTCTGTTTTCTCATTGTTAGTGTATAGGAATGCAAGGGATCTCTGTGTGTTAATTTTACATCCTGCAATTTACTATATGTATTGATTAGCTCTAGTAATTTTCTCATGGTGTCTTTAGGGTTTTCTATGTAGAGGATCATGTCATCTGCAAACAGTGAGAGTTTTACTTCTTCTGGGCATACACACTGAGGAAACCAGAATTGAAAGAGACATGTGTACCCCAATGTTCATTGTAGCTCTGTTTACAATAGCTAGGACATGGAAGCAACCTAGATGGCCATCAGCAGATGAATGTATAAGAAAGCTGTGGTACACATACACAATGGAATATTACTCAGACATTAAAAAGAATGCATTTGAATCAGTTCTAATGAGGTGGGTGAAACTGGAGCCTATTATACAGAGTGAAGTAAGTCAGAAAGAAAAACACCAATATAGTATAATAACAGATATATTTGGAATTTAGAAAGATGGTAATGATGACCCTATATGCAAGAGAGCAAAAGAGGCACAGATGTAAAAAACAGACTTTTGGACTCTGTGGGAGAAGGTGAAAGTGTGATGATTTGAGAGAATAGCATTGAAACATGTATATTACCATTATGGGATATAGATTGCCAGTCCAGGTTTGATGAATGATACTGGGCATCAGGGCCAATGCACTGGGATAACTCTGAGGGATGGGATGAGGAGGGAGATGGGAGGGGTATTCAGGATGGGGCACACATGTACACCCTGGTTGATTCATGTCAGTGTATGGCAAAAACCATCACAATATTGTAATTAGCTTCCAATTAAAATAAATAAATTAATTTACAAATAAAATAAAATAAAATAGACAAACCATTAGCCAGACTCATCAAGAAAAAAAGGGAGAAGAATCAAATCAACAAAATTAGAAATGAAAATGGAGAAATCACAACAGACAACACAGAAATGCAAAGCATCACAAGAGAATACTGTCAGCAACTATATGCCAATAAAATGGACAACTTGAAAGAAATGGACAAATTCTTAGCAAAGTATAACCTTCCAAAATTGAACCAGGAAGAAATTGAAAATCTTAATGACCCATCACAGGAAATCAAAGCTGTAATGAAAAATCTTCCAACAAACAAAAGCACAAGACCAGATGGCTTCACAGGTGAATTCTACCAAAAATTTAGAGAAGAGCTAACACCTATCCTACTCAAGCTCTTCCAGAAAATTGCAGAGGAAGGTAAACTCCCAAACTCATTCTATGAGGCCACCATCACACATCAAAACCAGACAAAGATGCCACAAAAAAGGAAAACTACAGGCCAATATCACTGATGAACATAGATACAAAATCCTCAACAAAATTCTAGCAAACAAAATTCAACAACATATTAAAAAGATCATACATCCCACTTTCTTTTGATTTTCATTTGCATGGAATATATTTTTCCATCCTCTCACTTTCAGTCTATATGTGTCTTTAGGTCTGAAGTGGGTTTCTTGTGGATTTTATATATATATAAAAGTTATATATATATAATATATATATATTATAATTATATATATTATATATTTATTATATATAATATATTATATTATTATATATAATATATCTATTATATATTATATAATATATATATATAAATAATTATATATAAATATATATATATATATATAAAACTTGTTTTTGTATCCATTCAGCCAGTCTGTGTCTTTTGGTTGGAATATTTGATCCATTTTCATTTAAAGTAATTATTGATACATATGTTCCTATTGACATTTTCTAATTGTTTGGGGTTTGCTTTGGTAGATTTTTTTCTTCTCTTCTATTTCCTGACTATATAAGTCACTTCAATATTTGTTGTAAAGGTGAGTTGGTGGTACTGAATTCCCTTAACTTTTGCTTGTCTGTAAAGCTTTTGATTTTTCCATCAATTTTGAAGGAGAATCTTGCCAGGTAGAATAATCTTGGCTGTCAATTTTACCCTTTCATTACTTTAAATGTATCCTGCCATTCCCTTCTGGCCTGCAGAGTTTCTCCTGAAAGATCAGCAGTTAAACATATGGGGTTTCCCTTGTGTGTTACTTGTTGCTTTTCCCTTGCTGCTTTTAATACTTTTTGTGTGTGTCTGATCTATGTTAGTTTGATTAGTATGTGTCTTGGCATATTTCTCTTTGGGTTTATCCTGTATGGAACTCTTTGCACCTCTTGGAGTTTATTGACTATTTCCTTTTCCATTTTGGGGAAATTTTCAACTTTAATCTCTTCAAAAATTTTCTCATACCCCTTCTTTTACTCTTCTTCTGGGGCCCATATAATCCGAATGTTGTTGTGTTTAATACTGTCCCAGAAGTCTCTGAGACTACCCTCAGTTCTTTTCATTCTTTTTACTTTATTCTGCTCTTCAGCAGTTATTTCCACTGCTTTATCTTTCAGCTCACTGATGTGTTCTTCTACTTCAGATGTCTTGCTATTGATTCCTTCTGGAGTATTTTTAGTTTCAGTAATTGTGTTGTTTGTCTCCATATGTTTATTCTTTACTTCTTCTAGGTCTTTGTTAATCAATTATTGCATTTTCTCCATTTTATTTTCAAGATTTTGGATCATCTTTACTAACATTTTTCTGAATTGTTTTCCAGGTACTTTGCCTATTTCCTCTTCATTTTTTGGTACTTGTGTGTTTCTAGTTTGCTCCTTCATTTGTGCAATATTTATCTACCTTTTCATTATTTTTTTAACTTACTGTATTTGAGATCTCCTTTTTTCAGACTTCAAGGCTGAGTTCTTTCTTTCTTTTGGTTTCTGCCCTTGTACGGTTGGTTCATTTGTTGTGTATTCATCATGCAGAGGATAAGTTGTGCTTGCATTTTGGTGCAAGGGAGTGAGGTTTTGTTTTGTTTTGTTTTGTTTTTTGGTCCTCTCTGATAGGCAGGGCTGAGTGAGGCAATGATCCTGTTTGCTGATGATTGGGTTTGTATTTTTGTCTTGTTTGTTGTTTGGATGATGTGCCCTGTACTACTAGGGTGCTACTGGTAGTTGAGTGATGCTGGGTCTTATATACAAGTGGTTGCCTTTGTGGGAGTTCTCACTATTTGACACTCCCATGGGTTAGGAGTTCTCTGGTAGTCTAGAGTCTTGGAGTCAGCTCTCCCACTCCAAAGTCTCAGGGCTTGATCTCTGGCCAGGAATGGAGATTCCACGGGTGGTTTGTTGTAGCATTAAATGAGACTAAAACAAATACCCCAAAATGAGAATCCAAGGATGAATCCCAGACAAATGACAATTGCAAAATCAGGCAAATAATAAAAAAAATAATGGAATATAAAAACATACATATATACCCATAAGCAAAATCAAAACAGTCCAACAAAAATAAAGTACAATAGAGTAATCTGGTGAATAAAGGAAACCAAAAATGAAATCCACCAGTTAAAAACAAAACTAACTAAAGCACAAACTGGAAAACAAAATTAAACCAAGGTACCAATTAGTGAATAAAGCAATGAAAGCAAAACTAACAAATACGGTGAGAAAAAGAGAGTAAAGAAAGAAAATAAATAATAGAAATTCAAAGTTAAATAGAATTAGATAAAGAAGATTTACATATATTAAAGATTAACTGCAAGGGGAAAAGAACAGTAGGAAAAGTAAACAAAAGAATAAATGCAGAAAAATAATAATACGTTTAAAAGATTTAAAAATTAAAATCAAGAAAAGAGTGAAAAAAGGAAAACTCTACAAAACTGCAAAAGGCCAACATAGAAGCAGAAGTTTGTAACAGAAATAAAAGGCATGGTTGAAAAAAAAACCTCAAAAGCTTAAATAGATTTTGTAGTGCTAATAAAATGGACCACTACAACAGAGGGAGGGAAAGGGGGAAAAGGGGGAAAAACATGAAAAAGTAATCCAAAAGAAACTACAGAGCAAGTCAAAATATAAGAATAATAAATGATTTTCTTGAGTCTCTGCTGTCAGTGTCCTTTCCCTTGCCAGGAGTCACAGTCCACCTCACCTCCCTAGGATGCCCTCCACCACTGCACTGGTCTCTGGACCTGCTATGGGGGTAACTGAGACTCTGATCTGGTCCTACTCCTGCATGTTCTTGCCTCCAATGTCCACAGCTGTCAGAGCTAGTGCATTTTCTTTTGTGAGCTCTCAATGTCCTTTTATATATTCCATAGATGCAGAGTCTGCTTAGTTGATTGTGTGGATTTAACCTGCAGCTTGTACAGTTGGTGGGAAGGTTTTGGGTCCTCTTCCTTAGCCACATTGCCCCTGGGTTTCAAGTTTGGTTTTATCTCCACCTCTGCATGTGGATCATCTGCTGGGGTTTGCTCCTGAGGCTGCCCTGCAGGACTTGGGTGTGCCCCAGTGAGTGTCAGGTGTGGAGGTGGTGCAGCTGCTTGGGTCACAGGGGCCCTGGCAGTACCAGGTACTCAGGCAAGTTGGAGGCTAGGAAAGCAGGAAATACAGTGCTCTAGAAGGGTTAGACAACTCGCTCTAGCATTCTTACCTGGAGAACCCCTTGACAGAGAAGACTCGCAGGCCACAGTCCACAGGGTCACAAAGAATTTGGACACGACTGAAGCGACCCTGCTTGTGTAGACACAAGACTATTTTTTTGCCCGTGGCAGCTCTGCCCCAGGGAGGGTTGAGCATGAAGGTGTCATAGCTGCTTGGGTCGTGGGGACCCTGGCGGCGCCAAGTGTGCAGGGACACAGGTTGCCTCAGCCGCAGGAGTCATGGCCCTATGGTCTTTTTTCCAAGCCCCTGGCAGCTGGCCATCAGAAGGTCTCTTTGGTTTGTCTGTCTCCGTTGTTCCACTAGTTGAGGCACTTTGAGGGCTCCTTTGCCCGGGGTCCTTCTCTGTTGTTTGGCGCATCAGGCACATAAAGTGGCCCCCCTGGCTGGGTTCCTACTCTGGTTTTCCACATATCGGGCACTTGATGGGCCGGGCTCTCTATTGTTCCGCTGCTGGTGCTGACACGTGGGGAGAGAGAGGCTACGGTGATGGCTCCACCGCTGACATGACTCAGCAGTATGGCCTTGCTTTCTGGCTGCCTGACTTTCCTCCACAGGCACCTCCCACCACAGTCTCCTCCCTCAGTCCCCTCGGTCCCTCTCCCGGGAGCCAACAGCAGCCGCTGCCCTGGGGTTGCTCTACAATCCCTGTGCTCCAGCTCCCAGCTGCTGTGCATTGTGGGGGACACACATCCCTGTCTGGGGAACATATGGCTGCGACAAGGACTGTTTGATTCTCATTCCATTTAGGCTGTCACAGATCAACTGCTTTACTGCCAGCCTCAGATGTTTCTCCTCTGACTCAGACAATCGCCCTGATGTGGGGATCAGACCCCTGCTTCAGTTCCCCCACCAGCTGAGGGCAGGTCCAATCTTACAAACACTCCTGTTCCCCCCCACCCCCCAGTTCCTTCATCCTACCGAGTTTTACATGGTTTATGTATTCTTTACGGTGGTCAGGTACTCCTGCCCACTCTCATCTGGTGTTCTGAAAGCACTTCTGGGTCTGAAGGTGTATTCCTGATGTATCTGTAGAGAGAGATGTACTCCACATCCATCTACTCCCCCGCCACCTTATTCCTTCAGCAAATGTTTGGTGTGTTTTAACTTTTACTATGCCCCAGGCACAAGTACTAAGTGCTTTATATATATGCACTGCATTAATCCTAGCCACAGACTATGAAGTAGCAGTTTTATTTTTCTGTGAGGTGAATGAGTCAGAGAAGTCAAATGCCATATGAAGGGTGGATTCAGGACTGGATCTGATGCCTTGAGCACCAAGTAGATTGCCTCAGACTGGCCTGGAGGATGCAGTGTATCTGTTGTGATTTTTAAATTTATCCATTTAATTAGTTTGACTTTTAAATTTACTTTAGTTCAAGTAACTCTGTCATGTGGACTCTGTCATGAAAAAGTCACATGTAGATAAGGAATTCAAACAAAGATACACAGAAAAATCTCCCTTCAGCAGGAAGTGATTGTTTTGATGCTCTTTGGCCTTAAAATTTTATTTTTTATTCATTCATTTATCATTCAACATTTTATTGACTACCTACTACACGCAATCACTGTAGTAGATGCTAGGAACAAAAGAGGAACAAGACACATATGGCTCCTCTCTCCCATGGGGCTTAAATTCTAAGTGTAAGTTACAGAAAATTAACAGTAGTACCGTGTTTTGAAAATTTTCAGCAACAACAATTGCAATTTTTAAGAAGCAAATTGTTCTGCCCGTAGTCCGAGTGCCGGTCGGGAAAGAAGACTCCTCGAAACAAAGCAACTTGCAATAGGGGGATTTATTACTGACTCGAGCCAGGGCCTCCCGCCCTCACCAAGGGTGCGAGGACGAAAAGGCCCCGAGCCCCAGTTCTCTCCGGTATTTATTAGGTCAAAGAAAGCAGCAGGTAGTTGGCCCAAGCAGATTGGTTACACAGTGGGTAGTTGGCACAAGCGGATTGGTTACACAGTTGCAAGGTAATTTTTGTTTACGTGGGGCTTTCAGCTTTCCCCTGATAGTTTCCCTTTTTTCTTGCTAGGCATATGTTGATTGGATGGCTCCAGGTAGCCTGATAATTATGTTATCCCGGGAAACCAGGCCTACTCTTAATCTAGGCTGCCTGTCATGGCATTAGCCGTGACAGTCTCACACAAATAACTAGGGTGAAGTGATAGTGTTTCATAGATCCGTTTTATGGAGAGAGGTTAGGAAAGCCTTCTGAGAACTTGACATTAGATCTGAAAATACAAGAGTGAGAATAACCCAGCTACAAGAATTCTTTAGACGAGGCAGAGAAGAAGAAGCTAAGGCAGCGTACCCGAGGCAGAACATCACTAATGTGAGTGTAAAAGACATGCTTTTTTTCTGCTTAGGAGCTTTCATAGTCTTTAACTTTGAGCGAGAGTGTATGTAATTATTACTTTTTACTATGTTCTCAATGTTTTTAAATCAGAAATCTAACTTTATCATAACATATCTGAAAAAAATTCCGTTGTTTTCTTCAGACATACTAATTAGCTCTATATTGGATCTCTGTTGCTTTTACTCTTCATAGCCATCATTTGCTCTTTACTTTTTCTTTTTATTCACCATTTCTTCTTTATTTCTGTGCTATTTTTAAAAAGTGTCCTCTGTATTATGGACTTTGTTTTCCCTAATTCCTCCCCCCCTTTTTACACTGCTTCAAATTCTGTTTAAGTTCTCCAATGGTGTTTTCTTTCCCTCGATTTCTTGCATTTCCTATGCCAGTTCTTTTTTCATCTTATATTTTTATCAAATCATCTCATCTTTCACGTCTTGTGTTAGAGTTCTTGACTGCTTTCATTTCCTTTAGATGTCTAAGCAATTATTTTACTTTTTGTCTTTTTAAAAATTATTTCAGCTTTATTGAAGCATTGTGTATATTAAGGTGTACAACTAAATTAAAATTGTGTATATTAAAGTGTACCATTTGAAGTTTTGATATACATATGCATTGTAAATAGTCATCACAGTCAAGCTAAGTAACATGTCCATCTTCTCACATAGTTCTGTTTTTTTCTCTCTCTTTCTGTGAGTGCATATGTGTATGTAGTAAGAACCCTTAAAACTGACCCTTTTTGCAAGTTTCAAGTATGTGACATTGTTAATTATAGTCACATTGCTGCATGTTAGATCTTCAGAACTTAGCATGTATAACTGAAATCTTATACTTTTTGACCAATAGCTCCCCATTTTCCCTCCTTCTAGGCCCTAGAAACCACTATTCTATTAATATTCTCTGCTTCTATAAATTTAATTATTTTAGATTACACATATAAGTGGGACAATGTCTTCCTGTGTCTGGTTTATTTAACTTAGCATAATGCCCTCTAGGGGTTTCCTTTGTAGCTCAGTTGGTAAAGAATCTACCTGCAATGCAAGAGACACCTGTTCGATTCCTGGATCGGGACAATCCCCTGGAGAAGGAAATGTCAAGTCACTCCAGTATTCTTGGACAGAGGAGCCTGGTAGGCTATAGCCCATGGGGTCGCAAGAGTCGGACATGACTTAGCGACTAAACCACCACTACCACCAATGCCCTCTTGGTTCATTTATATTCTCATAAATTACATGATTTATTTCTTCCTAAAGACTGCAAAGAACATGGGAGTGCAGATTCCTCTTTGAGGTACTGATTTCATTTCCTTTGGATATATACACAGAAATGAGACCATTGGATTAAATGGTGGTTTTATTTTTAAATTTTTAAGGAGGCTTCATAATATTTTCCATAGTGGCTACACTAATCTATATTTCCAACAACACTGTACAAGGGTGTCTATTTTTCGACATTCTTCCTCACGCTTGTTAGCATTCATCTTTTTTTTTTTTTTTT
Source organism: Muntiacus reevesi (assembly GCF_963930625.1). NCBI lineage: Eukaryota > Metazoa > Chordata > Mammalia > Artiodactyla > Cervidae > Muntiacus > Muntiacus reevesi. The sequence continues at coordinate 214,450,196 of NC_089250.1, read as the reverse complement.
TGACCACACCTTGCAGGATCTTAGTTCCCTGATCAGGGATTGAACCTGGGTTGGGAGCAGAAGTGTGGAGTCCTAACCACTGGACCTCCAGGGAATTAATTCCCACTGTTTGTCTTTTTGGTAATGGCCATCCTGACAGATGTGAGGTGATACCTCTCTGTGGGCTGAATTTTCACTTCCTGATGATTAGTGATGTTGAGCTCCTTTCATATACCAGTTGGCCACTTTTATGTCTTCTTTGAGAAATGTCTATTCAGGTCCTTTGCATATTTTTAAAATCAAGTGAAGTGGATTTCTTTTCTTTTTCTTTTTAGCTATTGAGTCATATGGATTTCTTATATATTTTTGATATTAAATCCTTTATCAGATATATGGTTTCCAAATATTTTCTCCCATTTCCTGTTGATTTTACCTTTGCTGTACAGAGGTTTTTTGGTTTGAGGCACTTATTTTTACTTTCATTGGTTGAACATTTGGTGTCAAATTTCAAAATCATTGCCAAGACCAATATCAAGGCATTTAGTACCTTTGTTTTCTTCTAGTAGCTATAGTTTCAAGTCTTACATTTAAGTCTTTAACCCATTTGAGTTTGTTTTTGCATAAAATGTGAAATAAGGGTTTAGTTTCATTCTTTATGTGGATATAAAGTTTTCCCAACATCATTTTGTTAAAGAGACTATCCTTCCCTTTTGTGTGTTCTTGGTAACCATTTTGGAGATCAGTTGACCATATGCACATGGCTTTATTTTTGGCCTCTCTATTCCATTCCACTGGTCTATGAGTCTTTTTTATGCCTGCACTATGCAACAAAGGTCCGTCTGGTCAAGGCTATGGTTTTTCCAGTGGTCATGTATGGATGTGACAGTTGGACTGTGAGGAAAGCTGAGAGCCGAAGAATTGATGCTTTTGAACTGTGGTGTTGGAGAAGACTCTTGAGAGTCCCTTGGACTGCAAGGAGATCCAACCAGTCCATCCTAAAGGAGATCAGCCCTGGGTGTTAATTGGAAGGACTGAAGCTGAAGCTGAAACTCCAGTACTTTGGCCACCTCATGCGAAGAGCTGACTCATTGGAAAAGACCCTGATGCTGGGAGGGATTGGGGGCAGGAGGAAAAGGGGATGACAGAGGATGAGATGGCTGGATGGCATCACCGACTCGATGGACATGAGTTTGAGTAAACTCCGGGAGCTGGCGATGGACAGGAAGGCCTGATGTGCTGCAGTTCATGGGGTGGCAAAGAATCGGACACGACTGAGCAACTGAACTGACTGACTGACTGATGCATTGTTACATACTGTTTTGCTTACTCTCTCTCTGCAATATAATTTATAATTTAATTTGAATACATGATGCCTTTAGTTTTGTTCTTCTTAAGGTTGCTTTGGCTATTCTGGGTCTTTTGTGGTTACATATGAATTTAAGGATTCTTTTTCTCTACATTTGTAAGGAATGAATTTGGGATTTTGATAAGAATTTCATTGAATATGTAGATCTTTTGTGGGGTAGTATGGCCATTTTACTAATGTTAATTCTTCCAATCCATGAATACAATATGTGTTTCTGTTTAATCGTGTCTTTAATTTTCTTCACCAATATTTTATAGTTTTCAGAGCACAAGTCTTTTACCTCTTTAGTTAAGTTTACTTGTAAGTATTTTATTCTTTTCTATGTGAATGGCATTTTTAAAAAACATTATTTGTCAGATAGTTGTTATTTATATACAGAAACTATTGATTTTGGACTGTTGAATTTGTATCAAGCAACTTTACCAAATTCATTTATTAAATTCTAACAGTATTTTGATGAGTCTATGGGGTTTTCTATCCATATAATGTCATTCACAAAGAGGGATGATTTTACTTCTTTCTTTCTGATTTGGATACTGTTTTTTCTCTTGTTCTTGCCTAATTGCTCTGGTTAGGACTTTTAGTACTATGTTGAATAGAAATACTGAGAATGGGCATCTCTGCCTTTTACTGGATATTAAAAGAAAACCTTTCAGTTTTTCTTTCTCTCTGTGTGTGTGTGTGTGTGTGTGTGTGTGCAGTAAGAACTCTTAAAACTGACACTTTTAGCAATTTTCAAGTATGCAGTGCTGTCAACTAAGTCACAAACTTTCAGTGTTTTCTTATTGATTATGATGCTAACTGTGGGCTTTTAGTATAAGGCCTTTATTGTGTTGAAGTAAGTTCCTTCTATGCTTATTTACTGAGGATTTTTTAATCATGAATGTATGTTGAATTTTGTCAAATTTTTTTAATGTACATATTGAGATTACTATGTGATTTTTATCTTTAATTCCAATGATATAATGTATCATGTTGGTTGATTTGTGTATATTGAACCATTCTTACATGCCAGGGATAAATCCCACTTGGTCATAGTGTATAATCTTTTCAATATTCTGCTGAATTCTGTTTGGTGGTATTTTATTGAGGATTTTTACATCTATGTTAAATAAGATATTGACTTGTATTTTTTAATCTTGTGATGTGCTTATATGCATTTGGTATCAGTGTGATGTTGGTCACATAAAATGTATTCAGAAATAATCTTTCAATTTTTTGGTGGAAGGAGTTTAAGAAAGATTAGTATTAATACTTCTTTGAATTTTGGTGGAATTCTCTTATGAAGATTTCTAGCCCTGGACTTGCTTTGTTATGAGATTTTTGATCACTGCTTACCTCTCTTTATTTGTCATTTACCTACTTGTGCTTTTTATTTCTTTTTGATTCAGTTTTAGGAGGATGTATGTTTCCAGGGATTTATCCATTTCTTCCAGCTTATCCAAATTGTTATTAACTTTGTCATTTTCTTGCTGTTACTGATTCCTAGGCTATTTCCATTTTGTTTAGAAAAGATGCTTGGAATATATTTTTTATTTTCTTGAATTTTTAAATACTTGTTTTATAACCCATCATATGTTATATCCTGGAGAATGATCTCTGTGTGCTTGAGAAGAATGTATATTCTTCTGTTGTTGGGTAGAAATTCTGGATATGTCTGTTGTAACCAGTTGGTCCATAGTGTTGTTCAAATCAGTTGTTTCATTATTGATTTTCTTTCTAGATATTCTATTCATTATTGAAAGTGGGGTACAAAGTCTCCTACAATTATTGTATGGCTATAAACTTCTCCCTTCAGATCTGTCAAATTTGCTTTATATATTTAAATGCTCTAAAGTTGATTGTGTATACAGTTAAATTGTTATACTCCTCTGTTGATTGATCCCTTTATCACACACAGACCTTTTTTACCTCTAGAGGCAATTTGGACTTAAAGGTGTATTTTGTCTGATGTAAGTATAAGCAGATCTGCTGCTTTCAGTTATCACTTGCATGGAATATTTTTTCCATGCCTTCATTTTCAGCTTATGTGTGTTCTTAAATATAAAATGACTTTTGTAGATGCTATATGGATGAATCTTGTTTGCTTGTTTGTTTTCTAATCCATTCAACCAGTCTTTTGATTGGGTGGCTTGATCTATTTATATTTAAAGTAATTATTTATAGTAAGTAATTACTATTGCAATTTTGATAATTGTGTTTTGTTTCCATCTTCCTCTCTTGATGTCCTTCTTTGTGATTTAGTAACTATTGCAGTGATATGCTTTGATTCTTTTATGTTTATCTTTTGTGTATCTATTGTAGGTTATTTCTTTGTTGTTGCCTTAAAGTTTGCATAAAATATCTTGTTATAATTGTCTATTTTAAGTTGATAACAACTTAATTTCAATCACATAAAGACTTTACACTTTTATCCCATCCTGTACATGTTTTATTCTTATACTCAGTTTGCTTCTTTTATTATTGTATTGATGATCAAGTCTGCTTTGAAGCACTTTACAGTAAGTCCCCTACATATGGACCTTCAAGTTGCAAACTATCCAAGATGCAAACATATGTTCACATGTCTAATTGCATAAGTTAGCTCATGTGTCCAGCATACATTGCCACCTGTGTTATCCTCTACAAGTGGTTGTGTTTTTGTGTGCTGTACTATACAGAAATATATAGAGTACAGTAGTACAGTATTATTTCAAGCCAAGGATGTCTGGAAGCAAGGATAAAAGCAGTGGCAATGCAGCTGGTACTGCTAAGAAGTGCCAAGCAATAATGGAAACAAAACAAAAACTAATTGAGAGAGAGGAGCAAGGTGAAAAGATGGTAGATGTCACATGTTCTTTTTTTTTTTTTTTTTTCATTTATTTTTATTAGTTGGAGGCTAATTACTTTACAATATTGTAGTGTTTTTTGCCATACATCGACATGAATCAGCCATGGATTTACATGTGTTCCCCATCATCCCAACCACCCCCCCGGCCTCCCTCCCCATCCCATTCCTCTGGGTCTTCCCAGTGCACCAGCCCTGAGCACTTGTCTCATGCATCCAACCTGGGCGGGTGATCTGTTTCACCCTTGATAGTATACTTGTTTCAATGCTATTCCCTCAGAACATCCCACACTTGCCTTCTCTCACGGAGTCCCAAAGTCAGTTCTGTACATCTGTGTCTCTTTTTCTGTTTTGCATATTGGATTATCATTACCATCTTTTTAAATTCCGTATATGTGCATTAGTATACTGTATTGGTCTTTATCTTTCTGGTTTACTTCACTCTGTATAATGGGCTCCGGCTTCATCCATCTCATTAGAACTGATTCAAATGAATTCTTGTTAATGGCTGAGTAATATTCCATGGTGTATATTTACCACAGCTTCCTTATCCATTTGTCTGCTGATGGGCATCTAGGTTGTTTCCATGTCCTGGCAATTATAAACAGTGCTGCAATGAACACTGGGGTGCATGTATCTTTTTCAGATCTAGTTTCCTCAGTGTGTATGCCCAGAAGTGGTATTGCTGGGTCATATGGCAGATCTATTTCCAGTTTTTTAAGGAATCTCCACACTGTTCTCCATAGCGGCTGTACTAGTTTGCATTCCCATCAACAGTGTAAGAGGGTTCCCTTTTCTCCACAGCCTCTCCAGCATTTACTGCTTATAGACTTTTGGATAGCAGCCATCCTGACTGGCGTGTAATGGTACCTCGTTGTGGTTTTGATTTGCGTTTCTCTGATAATGAGTGATGTTGAGCATCTTTTCATGTGTTTGTTAGCCATCTGTATGTCTTCTTTGGAGAAATGTCTGTTTAGTTCTTTGGCCCATTTTTTGATTGGGTCATTTATTTTTCTGGAATTGAGCTGCATGAGCTGCTTGTATATTTTTGAAATTAATCCTTTGTCTGTTGCTTCATTTGCTATTGTTTTATCCCATTCTGAAGACTGTCTTTTCACCTTGCTTATAGTTTCCTTTGTTGTGCAAAAGACTTTAAGTTTCATTAGGTCCCATTTGTTTAGTTTTGCTTTTACTTCCAATATTCTGAGAGGAGGGTCATAGAGAATCCTGCTGTGATTTTTGTTGGAGAGTGTTTTTCCCATGTTCTCCTCTAAGAGTTTTTTAGTTTCTGGTCTTACATTTAGATCTTTAATCCATTTTTGGTTTATTTTTGTGTATGGTGTTAGAAAGTGTTCTAGTTTCATTCTTTTACAAGTGGTTGACCAGTTTTCCCAGCACCACTTGTTAAAGAGGTTGTCTTTTTTCCATTGTATATCCTTGCCTCCTTTATCAAAGATAAGGTGTCCATAGGTTCGTGGATTTATCTCTTGACTTACAATTCTGTCCCATTGATCTCTATTTCTGTCTTTGTGCCAGTACCATACTGTCATGATGACTGTGGCTTTGTAGTAGAGTCTGAAGTCAGGCAGGTTGATTCCTCCAGTTCCATTCTTCTTTCTCAAGTTTACTTTGGCTATTCGAGGTTTTTTGTATTTCCATACAAATTGTGAAATTACTTGTTCTAGTTCTGTGAAATATACCGTTGGTAGCTTGATAGGGATTGCATTGAATCTATAGATTGCTTTGGGTAGTATAGCCATTTTCACAATATTGAGTCTTTCAATCCATGAACACGGTATATTTCTGCATCTATTTGTATCCTCTTTGATTTCTTTCATCAGTGTTTTATAGTTTTCTATATATAGGTCTTTCATTTCTTTAGGTAGATATACTCCTAAGTATTTTATTCTTTTTCTTGCAGTGGTGAATGGTATTGTTTCCTTAATTTCTCTTTCTGTTTTCTCATTGTTAGTGTATAGGAATGCAAGGGATTTCTCTGTGTTAATTTTATATCCTGCAACATTACTGTAGTAATTTTCTGCTAGAGTCTTTAGGGTTTTCTATGTAGAGGATCACGTCATCTGCAAGCAGTGAGAGTTTTACTTCTTCTTTTCCTATCTGGATTCCATTTATTTCTTTTTCTGCTCTGATTGCTGTGGCCAACACTTGCAAAACTATGTTAAATAGTAGTGGTGAGAGTGGACACCCTTGCCTTGTTCCTGACTTTAAGGGAAATGCTTTCAATTTTTCACCATTGAGGATAATGTTTGCTGTGGCTTTGTTATATATAGCTTTTATTATGTTGAGATATGTTCCTTCTATTCCTGCTTTCTGGAGAGTTTTAATCATAAATGAGTGTTGAATTTTGTCAAAGGCTTTCTCTGCATCTATTGAGATAATCATATGGTTTTTATCTTTCAATTTGTCAATGTGGTGTATTACATTGATTGATTTGTGGATATTAAAGAATTCTTGCATTCCTGGGATAAAGTCCACTTGGTCATGATGTATGATCTTTTTAATATGTTGTTGGATTCTGTTTGCTAGAATTTGTCAAGGATTTTTGCATCTATGTTCATCAGTGATATTGGCCTGTAGTTTTCTTTTCTTGTGGCATCCTTTTCTGGTTTTGGAATTAGGGTGATGGTGACCTCATAGAATGAGTTTGGAAGTTTGCCTTCTGCAATTTTCTGGAGGAGTTTGAGTAAGATAGGTGTTAGCTCTTCTCTTAATTTTTGGTAGAATTCAGCTGTGAGGCCATCTGGTCCTGGGCTTTTGTCTGGAAGATTTCTGATTACAGTTTCGATTTCTGTGCTTGTGATAGGTCCGTTAAGATTTTCTATTTCTTCCTGGTTCAGTTTTGGAAAGTTATACTTTTCTAAGAATTTGTCCATTTCTTCCAAGTTGTCCATTTTATTGGCATAGAGCTGCTGGTAGTAGTCTCTTATGATCCTTCGTATTTCAGAGTTGTCTGTTGTGATCTCTCCATTTTCATTTCTAATTTTGTTGATTTGGTTCCTCTCCCTTTGTTTCTTGATGAGTCTGGCTAACGGCATGTCCATTTTATTTACCTTTTCAAAAAACCAACTTTTAGCTTTGTTGATTTTTACTATGGTCTCTTTAGTTTCTTTTGCATTTATTTCTGCCTTAATTTTTAATATTTCTTTCCTTCTACTAACCCTGGGGTTCTTCATTTCTTCCTTCTCTAGTTGCTTTAAGTGTAGAGTTAGGTTATTTATTTGACTTTTTTCTTGTTTCTTAAGGTAAGTCTGTATTGCTATGAACCTTCCCCTTAGCACTGCTTTTACAGTGTCCCATAGGTTTTGGGTTGTTGTGTTTTCATTTTCATTCGTTTCTATGCATATTTTGTTTTATTTTTTGATTTCTTCTATGATTTGTTGGTTATTCAGAAGCGTGTTATTTAGCCTCCATATGTTGGAATTTTTAATAGTATTTTTTCCTGTAATGCTCTCGGGCATGTGGACTTCAGTGGTTGTGGCATATGGGCTCAGTAGCTGTGGCCTGTGGGCTCTAGAGCATAGGCTCAATAGCTGTGGCACACAGCTTTAGTTGCTCCAAAGCATGTGGGATCTTCCCAGATCAGGAATCAAACCCATGTCTCCTGCACTGGCAGGCGGACTCCTTTCAACTAAGCCACCAGGGAATCTCCTTCACTGAGATTTTTAAATCTTTAAATCTGTCTGTCTTGCTGCATTTCAAAGTTTTTCAGCCATTGTTTGTTCAAATACCGCTTTCTGCATTGATCTCTATCTCCTCTTCCAGAATTCCAATGACACATGTGTTAGACCATTTTATATTGTGTCCTGGATCTCTGAGGCTCTGTTCATTTTATAACTCTTACTTTTCCTGATTAGGCTGGAAAATTTATTTTGATCTATTTTTAGGTATACTGATTCTCCTCTCTCCTCTCATTTCTGCTATTGAAATCATCAAATTAGCTTTTGGTTTCAGCAGATCTTACTTGTCAGCTTAACATTTTTCACTTGGCTCTTCCTTTAGGAGTTTTATTTCTGCTGAGAAGGTCTACCTTTCCATTTATCTCAAGATTGTTTGCCTTCATTGTATGGTTTTAATGGCTTTATTAAAGTTTTTGTCTAGTAGAGACCAAGATTAATATCTTACCGAGGTTACCATCTTTCGCCTTGTGGGTTGCTAAGATTTCCTCTTTCTATCTCAAGTACTTTGGGATTACATCCTCGACATTTTAACTATTGTTCTATGAGGCGCTGGATTCTGTTACAACCTTTCAGACACTGTTGATTTCTCTGTTTTGGCAACGAGTTGAGCTAACTAACTTCAGCCCAGGGTCCCAACATGTCCTCTGTGGGCTGTGATCCCAAAGCCATTTCCATTTTCAAAAACTTGGCTGTGGAGTTTGGATGCTCCCTGTATGTGCATCACATCTGCTTCCTTTCCTTTACCCTCTGCCCGCCCCTCCACTGCCCATGTACCACCCTGGTACTGGGTGGGGGTCTGCATCACAGTTTAGCTCTCAAAGCTTTTAAACTATTTTTACTTTTCAATTTTTAAAATAATTTTATTTATTTACTTATTTTTTTGGCTGTGCTGAGTCTTCATGGCTACACCGGCTTTCTCTAGTTGCAGTGAGCAGGGGCTACTCTTCATTGTGGGGTGGGGGCTTCTCATTGCGGTGGCTTCTCTTGCTGTGGAGTCCAGGCTCTAGGACCTGCAGGCTTCAGTTACGGCAGTGGCTGGGCCCAGTAGCTGTGGCTCCCGGCCTCTAGAGCACAGGTTCTCTAGCTGTGGTTCAGCGGCTTAGTTGCCCCGAAGCACGTGGGATCTTCCCAGACCTGGGATGGGAACCACGTCTTCTGCCCTGGCAGGATTCTTCAAAGCCATCAGGATGTTTTTAGGATTAGTCCCATTGCTGTGTATCTTGGATATGGAATGGAACCCCATCCAGTGCTATAGAGAGGTGTCAATGACTTTGAAATGAGGTGTCACATGAAGAGCACAAACGCAATGCATGCTAGTTATGACCCTAAGGAAAGTAGAATTGTCATATTAGGGGGCAGACCTTGGGTTCCAGTCTGATTGCCAGTGTTTGAGGATTTATTGGTCCCTGGCCTGAGGCAGGCACTGGACAGAAGTACCAGGGGAGGGATCTGGGTGTGAGCTATCTATCATGGTTCATTTTATCAACTTCCGGAAGGACAGAAGTTGAAGGTGACGTCAGCTTTCTCCGCAGATGCATTCAGGCAGATTGCACAGGTCCTTTTATTTTTGTGGTGAAAGGCTGGGAAGGTGAAGAGGGAATCGGGGTGGGGGCTGTGTGACTCTCAGGTCCTTGGTGGCCCCGCACCTGCCGGCCTCTGAGCTGTCTGCGTCTGGCCAAGGAGATTATGAGGAGCTGAGATCCCTGTGCGCCGCTGACTCGAAGGAGGTCCCTGCTCTGTCCCACTGCTTAGGCCTTTAAGACAGAGTATAGGGTCTCTTCCTGGGGTTCCGATGGGGGAGGGGAGGCGCTGCTGAGTTGGTGAGGTCAAGCTGGAGACAGTGAGGGAGGCATTGGCGACTCCAGCGTCATCCTGGGGGAGAAGGAAACGGGAGGGGGTGAGACAGCAGAGGGGAGGGGTTCTGTCTCAGAGCCACGATCCCACAGCTGGTGCCCCACTGACACCACGGTCCCTCTGTCCATCCACCCCACCTTCTCCAAACTTCCCTCTCATCCTTGCGGGTCCTAGCCTGAGCTGCTTATTTTATGGTCCTGCTCCAGTTCTATATGTTTTTCTAGGAAAAAAAACCAATTGTCCCAGAGTCAGGTGACCAGGCAGCCAGGGTAGAGAAATGGGCAGGGGCTCCAGCAGTGAGGTCATCTCTAGATCAGGACCAGGGTCTCAGGGGAGGGTGGGTGAGGCAGGGGAGAGGAGGATGCTGAGGGCACCTGTGTGGGGAGGGGGTGTGGGCAGAAGAAGGAAGCCCCAGGTGAGAGCGGGGATGATGGCGGCAGGACTTACCTTTCCTCCCGGTGTTCTCGTAATTCTCTTCCGCGTTTTCGGAGGACTCCCTGAGTGGGAACAGGAGGGCATTGATGTGTCAGAGTCTGGGCAGGAAAGAGCTGCCACCTGCCTCGGGCCGCTTCTCTTGGTGGGGGCTCTGTGACCTGCCTGGTCACACTCAGACATGAAGGCAGAGGTTTGGGGCTCTCAGGAGGAGGCTGCCTGGATGGGGTTGGGGGGCCATTTGCAGTGTAGCACCGTCCCTGAGAGCTGACTGGGGTGGACTCTTGCAGAGAAGCGGCTTTATTGAGGGGCTCAGGGAGGAGAAGCAGGAGGGGGCGCCTGTCCTCTCTGCGGAAGCGCCTGGGTCCAAACTGGAGCGTGAGAACCAGGGAGCTTCTCTCAGGTCCCCTGGGCGGTGCTCAGGCCATGGTTCCCTAGGAGACGCCATCCGGGGAGGGGTCCCGGGAGGACACTGTCAAGAGTCAGGAAGGCGAGAAAAGAGGGAGGGGCTGTGAGAAGGAAAAGCCTGGACGTGGCAGAGAGGATGAGAAAGGAACGCGGTGGGCAGTGAGGAGGGTGAGTGTCAGGGAAGGAAGAGGAGCCAGGGCTAGGAGAGGAAGCCAGTCTGGAGGCCAAGAGGGAGCTGCTCTGAGGAGAGACACGCCGGGGCAACCGGAGGCCCCGAGTCACAGGGCAGAGGACAGACTAGACGAGGAGCAGGAAAGGGGACAGAGCGTGGAGGGGGTGGGTGTGTTCTGGAAGGGCGGTGTTCAATCGGGAGACAGACCAGGTTGAACAGGGGGAAAGGCTGAGACCTGGGGATGGAAGGAAGAAAGGCAGGTGCCAGAGACAGACAAAGGGATATGTTCTCGGAGAGAGTCAGAGAAAGAGCCGGTCCACTGCTCTGACTTTCTAAGGATCGGGAGCCTCAGGAAGTGAAGGGCCTGGCCTGTGGGCACTTGGGAGTTTCTGGATGGAGGTCCAGGAGGAGAGGTCCATGAAAGGCTCCCTGGTGCTGCTCTCAGGAGGAAACTTCTTGCTCATAAACAGCCCCGTCCCACCGCACCCCCCATACTGGAGGACAAGCGCTCACCTGGCTGGGGTCCCGGCTTCAGTCTGCGCACCTGTAGGAGGACCAACAGCGTGTCACTGAGCTGTCTACTTAGGCCTGTCTCCTCCCCGCCTTCTCTGCCCCATCCCATCTGAAGCCTCCCTGGGAAGGGCTCAGGACTCAGAGCCGCCACCCTGCAGGCACCCTGAGGCTGCCCACACCTGTCCCGCCTTGTCCTCACCATCAGTCAGAAGAGCAGTTCTTCCCTGCCCCCTGTGCCCCATCACCCTCTGAACAGGTTGGACTTATCCACCCCCCCACTCCATTGACCTCGGTTCCACTCAGTCACATCCTGGACTTTTTTTTTTCCATTGGGACTAAGAACTCTGACATAGTAAACACTGGTATCATTTTTATGCTTCAACTTTCCCTCCTTCCGGCTCTCTTTGGTCATCATCCCTCTGTACCTGTGCGTGACCTCACTGCACTCTTGTCCTGACGATCCGCTCTCTCTCAGGTTACCCAAGTCCCCCACTGAGCCCTCTCCCTTCCACCTGCGCCCTCTCACGGGCTCCCTGACCCCCTGGGTCCTGACACATCTCCAGTCCTGGATGTGCTCTGAGGCAGTGGATACTATTTGCTTACTTCATATCCATTCGCTTCTTCGTCTTCAGTGACAGAAATTCAATTTATTTGGAGTGTCAGGGTGCCCCCTTACCAGATGTGGGACCTATGACTAAATCTAGCCAATGAGGAGAAAAAGACAAAAAGTCTCTGCTTCACCTGTCTGTTCTCATTTTAGATATCCTGTTTCCTGTTAAGATTCATCTGATTTAGATCTTCAAATACCATCTTGCATTTCCTCAGTGACTATGTTACATTTTCTCTTTATCTCCAGCTCTTATCCTCACAGACAAAACCACTGTGGTTGCTGTGCAGATTAAAAAAAGACAATTTGTATGTATTTCCCCACCTCATGTGAAGAGTTGACTCATTGGAAAAGACCCTGATGCTGGGAGGGATTGGGAGCAGGAGGAGAAGGCGGGGCAGGAGGAGAAGGGGATGACAGAGGATGAGATGGCTGGATGGCATCACCGACTCGATGAACATGAGTTTGAGTGAACTCCGGGAGTTGGTGATGGACAGGGAGGGCTGGCATGCTGCGATTCATGGGGTTGCAAAGAGTTGGACACGACTGAGCAACTGAACTGAACTGACTGAACTGATCAACATGTTTATTAATGGCTTTTGGGTTTTATGTCATACTTAGGATGGTCCTCAATCCTCGTTATAAAATAGTCTCACATGCTTTTTTTCTAGTATTCAGGTTATTTTTTCCCCCTCATTTAGATCTTTGATCTCTATGGCATTAATTTTGGTACAGATTATGGGGTAGAGAGATAACATTCTTTTTCTTGGTTGCTTTCTATTGTTCCAGCATCATGTCTCTACTTACTCATCCTTCCTCATTGTTTAGAAATGCTTCCTTTAAACCTACAAAATTCCCACATATATTTAGATCTGTTTTCATCCTGTCTCTATCTGGGTTTTTCTCTTTTCTCCTATTTCTGCATCTGTTATGTGTTATGTTTATCATATGCCAATACTGCATCATTTAATTTTTGTAGCTTAATTATTACACATACTAATGTTCATATAGTGCTTACTCTGCACCAAGATCTATTTTATTTTATTTTTTATTTTTTGTTGCTGTTCCCAGGTGGTTTTTTAAAAATAGAAGTATAGTTGATTTACAATGTTGTCTTAATTTCTTCTGTATAGCAAAGTGACTCACTTAAACCTTTTTTTTTATTTTCTTTTCCATTATGGTTTATCATAGGATATTGAATATAGTTCCATGTGCTATACAGTAGGACCTTGTTGTTTATACATCCCATATATAATAATTTGCCTCTTGATGAAAGTGAAAGAGGAGGGTGAAAAAGTTGGCTTAAAGCTCAATATTCAGAAAACTAAGATCATGGCATCTGGTCCCATCACTTCAAGGGAAATAGACGGGGAAACAGTGGAAACAGTGTCAGACTTTATTTTTTTGGGCTCCAAAATCACTGCAGATGGTGACTGCAGCCATGAAATTAAAAGATGCTTACTCTTTGGAAGGAAAGTTATGACCAACCTAGATAGCATATTAAAAAGCAGAGACATTACTTTGTCAACAAAGGTCCATCTAGTCAAGGCTATGGTTTTTCCAGTGGTCATGTATGGATGTGAGAGTTGGACTGTGAAGAAACGCCGAGGAATTGGTGCTTTTGAACTGTGGTGTTGGAGAAGACTCTTGAGAGTCCCTTGGACTGCAAGGAGATCCAACCAGTCCATCCTAAAGGAAATCAGTCCTGGGTGTTCATTGGAAGGACTGATGCTGAATCTGAAACTCCAGTACTTTGGCCACCTTATGCGAAGAGTTGACTCGTTTGAAAAGACCCTGATGCTGGGAGGGATTGGGGGCAGGAGAAGAAGAGGATGACAGAGGATGAGATGGCTGGATGGCATCACCGATTCAATGAACATGAGTTTGAGTGAACTCCGGGAGTTTGTGATGGACAGGGACGCCTGGTGTGCTGCAATTCATGGGGTCGCAAAGATTCGGACACGACTGAGCGACTGAACTAAGAACTAACTAAGAACTAATCCCAAACTCCCATCCTTCCCTCTTCCCTCCATCTTCCCCTTGACAACCACAAGTCTGTTCTCTATGTCTGTGCATCTGTTTCTGTTTCATAGGTATGTTCATTTGTGTCATAGTTTAGATTCCACAGATAAGTGATAACATATGGTATTTGTCTTTCTCTTTCTGACTTACTTCGCTTAGTATGATAATCTCTAGGTCCATCCATGTTGCTGCAAGTGACTGCTCTTTCTATTGGCCGAGTAATATTCCATTGTATATATACACCACATCTTCTTAATCCCTTCATCTGTCAATCGACATTTAGTTTGTTCCCAAGACTTAGCTATTGTAAACAGAGCTGCTATGAATATAGGAGTTTGTTGTATGTTTTTGAAGTATAGTCTATGCTCAGGAGTTGGATTGCTGGATCATATGGCAACTGTAATTTTAGCTTTCCTGAGGAAGCTACATAGCATTCTCCATAGTGCCTGTACAAATTCACATTCTCAGAAACAGAGTAGGATGGTTCCCTTTTCCCCATACCCTCTCCAGCATTTATTATTTGTAGATGTTTTAATGATGGCCACATTCTGACTGCCATGAGGTGATACCTCATTGTAGTTTTGATTTGCATTATTCTCAAAATTAGTGATGATGAGCATCTTTACATATGCCTGTTGAACATCTGTATGTCTTTTTTGCAGAAATGTCTGTTTCAGTCTTCTGTTCATTTTTCAGTGGGGTGTTTGTTTTTGTTATTGAATTATATTAGTTCTTATATATTTTGGAAATTGAGCCCTTGTCAGTCACATTATTTGCAAATATTTTCTCCCAGTCCACATGTTGTCATTTTGTTTTGTTGGTGGTTTCCTTTGCTGTGCAAAAGCTTATATGTTTGATTAGGTCCCATTGGTTGATTTTTGCTTTTTTTCTATTGCCTTGGGAGATTCACCTCAGAAAACATTAGCAAAATTTATATCAGATAATTTTTCCCTTGTCTCTTCTAGTTTTATTGTATATTGTCATATAGTTAAGTCTTTAATCCGTTTGAGATTTATTTTTGTGTATGGTGTGAGGTATGTTCTAACTTTATTGATTTACATGTGACTGTCCAGCTTTCCTGACACCAGTTGCTGAAGAGGGTATCTTTTCCTCATTTTATATTATTGCCTCCTTTGTCAAAAATTAATTGTCTCTAGGTATAGAGGTTTATTTCTGGATTCTCAAATATAGTCCATTGATCCCTATGTCTGTTTTTGTGCCAATACCAGTCTGTTTTGATTACTATAGTTTTGTAATATTGTCTGAGCTTTTGTCATTGTGGCTTAGTTGGTTAAAGCAGTCCTAAGAGTCACACATAGCATAAGTCCTTTTGGAGGTCACTGTTAGTCTTACCATAGAGCCTGTAGACTCCAGGACTGGGCCACCTCAGGCCAAACAACTAATAGGGGATGGAACACAACCCCACCCATCAGCAGACAATTGGATTAAATATTTACTGAGCAGAGCACTGCCCACCAGAACAAGACCCATTTTTCCCCACAGCCAGTCCCTCCTCCCATCAGGAAGCTTGCACAAGCCTCTTATTCTCATGCATCAGAGGGCAGACTGAAGAAGCAAGAACTACAATCCCACAGCCTCCAGAATGAAAAATACAATCACAGAAATCTAACCAAAATGATCACATGGATCACCACCTTGTGTAAGTCAATGAAACTATGAACCATGCCATGCAGGGCCACTCAAGATGGACAGGTCATGGCAGAGAGTTCTGACAAAATGTGATCCACTGGAGAAGGGAATGGCAAACCACTCCAATATTCTTGCCTTGAAAACCCCATGAACAGTATAAAAATGCAAAAAGATATGATACCAGAAGATGAGTCCCCTAGGTTGGCTGCTGGAGAAGAGTGGAGAAAAAGCTCCAGAAAGAATAGAAAGGCTGAACCAAAGCAGAAATGACATTCAGTTGTGGATGTGACTGGTGGTGAAAGTAAAGTCCAATGCTATAAAGAACAATATTGCAAAAAAAAAAAAAAAAAACCAATATTGCATAGGAACCTGGAATATTAGAATTAGATCCATGAATCAAGGATGTGGACCTAGCATAACCAATCCATGAAATTGGACGTGGTCAAGTAGGAGATGGCAAGAGTAAACATTGACATGTTAGGAATCAGTGAACTAAAATGGATGGGAATGGATGAATTTAATTCAGATGACAAGAACTGGGGACAAGAATCCCTTAGAAGAAATGGAGTAGCCCTCATAGTCAACAAAAGACTCTGAAATGCTGTACTTGGGTGCAACCTAAAAAATGACAGAATGATCTTAGTTTGTTTCCAAAGCAAACCACTCAACATTAAGGTAATCCAAGTCTCTGCCCCAACCACTAATGCTTAAAAATGCTGAAAAAGCTGATGTTGAACAGTTCTATGAAGACCTACAAGACCTTCTGGGACTAACTCCAAAAAAGATATCCTTTTCATCAAAGGGGATTGGAATGCAAAAATAGGAAGTCAAGAGATACCTGAAGTAACATGCAAGTTTGACATTGGAGTACAAAATGAAGCAGAGCAAAAATTAATAGAGTTTTGCCAAGAGAACATACTGGTCATAGCAAACACCTCTTCCAATAACACAAGAGAGAACTCCGTACATGGACATCACCTGACGTCCAACACCAAATGTCAGCCATGAAATTAAAAGACGCTTGCTCCTTGGAAGAAAAGCTATGACAAACCTAGACAATGTATACATGCCAGAGACATCACTTTGCCGACAAAGTTGCGTATAGTCAAAGCTATGGTTTTTCATGTACGAATGTGAGAGTTGGACCATAAAGAAGGCTGAGCACCAAAGAACTGATGCTTTCGAACTGTGGTGCTGGAGAAGACTCTTGAGAATCCCTTGGACAGCAGGGAGATGAAACCAGTCAACTCCTAAAGGATATCAGTCCTGAATACTCACTGGAAGGACTGATGTTGAAGTTGAAGCTCCAATACTTTGGCCACCTGATGCGAAGAGCCAACTCATTAGAAAAGACCCTGGTGCTGGGAAAGATTTAGGGCAGGAGGAGAAGGGGACGACAGAGGATGAGATGGCTGGATGGCATCATTGAATCAAAGGATATGAGTTTGAGCAAACTCTGGGATATAGTGAAGGACAGGGAAGCCTGGCATGCTGCAGTTAAGAGTCGGACACAATTGAGCGATTGAACAACTACAGTATTGTCTGAAGCTTGGGAAAGTTATAACTCCTGCTTTGTTCTTTTTCCTCAGGATTACTTTGGCAATTCTGGGTCTTTTTTTAATAAATTTTAGGTTTATTCTAGTTCTGTGAAAAATGTCATGGTTAATTTTATAGGGATCTCATAAATCTGTAGATTGCTTTGGGCAGTGCGGTCATTTAAAAATTATTTATTTATTTATGGCTGCGTTGGGTCCCTGTTACTATGCTTGAGTTTTCTCTAGTTGCGACACGTGGGGGCTACTCTTCACTGCTGCGCACCAGCTTTTCATTGCGGTGGCTTCTTTTGTTGCAGAGCACAGCCTCCAGCTGCATGGGCTTCAGTAGTTGTAGCACGCAGGCTCAGTAGTTGTCGATATCAGGCTTAGTTGACCCGCAGCCTGTGGGATCGAGTTTGCATCTCCTGCATTGGGAGCATGGAATCTTAATCACTGGACGGCTAGGGAAATCCTCTGTATTTTATGTTTTGGGTAGGATTTTAAAAGGGAGTGTTTCTGCTATTCAACATAGTGTTGGAAGTTTTGGCCACAGCAATCAGAGCAGAAAAAGAAGTAAAAGGAATCCAGATAGGAAAAGAAGAAGTGAACCTCTCGCTGTTTGCAGATGAC
Organism: Muntiacus reevesi; assembly: GCF_963930625.1. Classification (NCBI taxonomy): domain Eukaryota; kingdom Metazoa; phylum Chordata; class Mammalia; order Artiodactyla; family Cervidae; genus Muntiacus; species Muntiacus reevesi. Next base: position 214,432,503 of record NC_089250.1, on the reverse strand, counting down.
ATGATCCTCTACATAGAAAACCCTAAAGACTCTTCCAGAAAATTACTAGAGCTAATCAATGAATATAGTAAAGTTGTAGGATATAAAATTAACACACAGAAATCCCTTGCATTCTTATATACTAACGATGAAAAAACAGAAAGAGAAATTAAGGAAACAATACCATTCACCATTGCAACAAAAAGAATAAAATACTTAGGAGTATATCTACCTAAAGAAATGAAAGACCTATATATAGAAAACTATAAAACACTGATGAAAGAAATCAAAGAGGACACAAACAGATGGAGAAACATACCGTGTTCATGGATTGGAAGACTCAATATTGTCAAAATGGCTATTCTACCCAAAGCAATCTATAGATTCAATGCAATCCCTATCAAGCTACCAATGGTATTATTCACAGAACTAGAACAAATAATTTCACAGTTTATATGGAAATACAAAAAACCTCGAATAGCCAAAGTAAACTTGAGAAAGAAGAATGGAACTGGAGGAATCAACCTGCCTGACTTCAGACTCTACTACAAAGCCACAGTCATCAAGACAGTATGGTACTGGCACAAAGACAGAAATATAGATCAATGGAGCAGAATAGAAAGCCCAGAGATAAATCCATGAACCTATGGACACCTTATCTTTGATAAAGGAGGCAAGGATATACAATGGAAAAAAGACAACCTCTTTAACAAGTGGTGCTGGGAAAACTGGTCAACCACTTGTAAAAGAATGAAACTAGAACACTTTCTAACACCATACACAAAAATAAACTCAAAATGGATTAAAGATCTAAATGTAAGACCAGAAACTATAAAACTCCTAGAGGAGAACATAGGCAAAACACTCTATGACATAAATCACAGCAAGATCCTCTATGACCCACCTCCCAGAATATTGGAAGTAAAAGCAAAACTAAACAAATGGGACCTAATGAAACTTAAAAGCTTTTGCACAACAAAGGAAACTATAAGCAAGGTGAAAAGACAGCCCTCAGATTGGGAGAAAATAATAGCAAATGAAGAAACAGACAAAGGATTAATCTCAAAAATATACAAGCAACTCCTGAAGCTCAATTCCAGAAAAATAAATGACCCAATCAAAAAATGGGCCAAAGAACTAAACAGACATTTCTCCAAAGAAGACATACAGATGGCTAACAAACACATGAAAAGATGCTCAACATCACTCATTATCAGAGAAATGCAAATCAAAACCACAATGAGGTACCATTACACACCAGTCAGGATGGCTGCTATCCAAAAGTCTACAAGCAATAAATGCTGGAGAGGGTGTGGAGAAAAGGCAACCCTCTTACACTGTTGGTGGGAATGCAAACTAGTACAGCCACTATGGAAAACAGTGTGGAGATTTCTTAAAAAACTGGAAATAGAACTGCCATATGACCCAGCAATCCCACTTCTAGGCATACACACTGAGGAAACCAGATCTGAAAGAGACACGTGCACCCCAATGTTCATCGCAGCACTGTTCATAATAGCCAGGACATGGAAGCAACCTAGATGTCCATCAGCAGAAGGATGGATAAGGAAGCTGTGGTACATATACACCATGGAATATTACTCAGCCGTTAAAAAGAATTCATTTGAATCAGTTCTAATGAGATGGATGAAACTGGAGCCCATTATACAGAGTGAAGTAAGCCAGAAAGATGAAGAACATTACAGCATACTAACACATATATATGGAATTTATAAAGGTGGTAATGATAACCCAATATGCAAAACAGAAAAAGAGACACAGAAGTACAGAACAGACTTTTGAACTCTGTGGGAGAAGGTGAGGGTGGGATGTTTCGAGAGAACAGCATGTATATTATCTGTGGTGAAACAGATCACCAGCCCAGGTTGGATGCATGAGACAAGTGCTTGGGCCTGGTGCACTGAGAAGACCCAGAGGAATCAGGTAGAGAGCGAGGTGGGAGAGGGGATCGGGATGGGGAATACATGTAACTCTATGGCTGATTCATATCAATGTATGACAAAACCCACTGAAGTGTTATGAAGTAATTAGCCTCCAACTAATTAAAAAAAAAAATTTAAAAAAATAAAAGGGAGTGTTTGTTTACATTCTCTAACTGATACTTCATTGTTAGTGTAAAGAAATACAACCAATTTCTGTATGCTAATCTTGTAGCCAGGATGTATTTTATTTTTTATTTTTTTCCATTAATTTTTATTAGTTGGAGGCTAATTACTTTACAATATTGTAGTGGTTTTTGCCATACATTGACATGAATCAGCCATGGATTTACATGTGTTCCTCATCCTGATCCCCCCTCCTGCCTCCCTCTCCATCCCATCCCTCTGGGTCTTCCCAGTGCACCAGCCCTGAGTACTTGTCTCATGCATCCATCCTTGGCTGGAGATCTGTTTCACCCTTGATAGTATACTTGTTTCAATGCTGTTCTCTCTGAACATCCCACCCTTGCCTTGAACATCCCACCTTTGCCTAGGATGCATTTTAAAAGCCTTACTTTTTATTGTTATATAACCACCCCCTCCCAGAAAGTACTATTATTATATCCGTTTTAGTGATGAGGAAGTTAAGGCAATAGTATCATTGTTTCAGATACTTGGTATCTGAAAGCCTTGGTATGAAGCAAGACTTGGCTGCCTGTGCTTTAATTAATCTGATAGGACTAATCGCCTCCTGTTGAACATTTTCTTAACAGTATTTAAAATCAATTTTGGAGAGTATTGTGTCATAAGTAACTAATGCCTCTAGCCTTGTCATCTCTTTCAACTATAATTTATACATTCAAATTTCTGATGGGCATCTCTACTCAGATGCCACACAAACATGAACCATCCCAAACTCAAGACTCTTTCTTCTCTCCCAATCATGGTCCTTGACCTCCTCTACCCCCTGATTTACGTGGTGATCTCCCCATGGCCTCATTCACCCAAGTTGGAAACATGGGACTTATTCCTGCTCCCTCAACTTTGCACCAGTGCAATCACCAAGTCCTACTGTTTTTCCCTCTTAAACTTTTCCAGGATCTGGCCTCTCCCTCCATCCACACAGACATGGCATTAGACTGATCCCAGCCCAGCTGAGAGGTGGCCGCTTCTCTGCTCTGGGGTGTGATTTCCAAGGTCTTCTTTCATCTCGTGGCTCCTCCACAGTCCCGAGCTACTTTGAGTTCCCAGAATACTTTCCTTCCCCCGGAAGAATAGTAACTTTTACATGACTCTCACCCGCTGGCTAATTCTTTTTCATTCTGTGATAGCTTTTGCAGGTGTTACTTCCTCTGAGAGATCCTCCTTGATTATCCCTTCTTCTGCTCAGCCTACCATTGTTGTTGTTCAGTGGCTAAGTCATGACTGACTTTTTGTGACCACATGAAATGCAGAACACCAGGCTTCCCTGTCCTTCACTATCTCCTGGAGTTTGCTCAAACTCATGTCCGTTGAGTTGGTGATGCCATCCAACTATCTCATCCTCCATTATCCTCTTCTCCTTTTGCCTTCAATCTTTCCCAGCATCAGGCATTAGCCCTTGAGGCAACTGTCCCCCTCCCCCTATCCTCCCATCCCCAGTTCTTTGAGAGCAGGGCCTGCACTTTATTCACTTTTGCATTTCCACTTACAAGCCAGGCCCTGGAAAATGATTGTTCAACCAGTACTTGCTGAGTGGAGCCGCCTTCCTGTCCCTTCTTTCTCTCTCTCCTACGTTTCCCAGGGCAGGCCCTCCCTCCTCGTGAACCAGCAGTGAGACTGATGAGAAATGATTAAGTCAGGAGACAAGAACTTGAAAATGATCAGGTTTGTGGAGAGGGACTGGTCTTTTGAAGTGGTTCCCAAACTTGATGGCACACAAATATCACCTGAGGAGGGAAAATACAGATTCCCAAGCCCAGACCTCAGGCCATGCAGGGCTCTGCATTTTTACTGAGTACCTCTGGTCATTCCGATGCAGGAGGATTCTGAGAAACACCCAGCTGGGAATCTTGGGGAGCAGTTAGGGATTCCGGACCACTTACCTTTGATTCTCTTCCACAAGAGGTACGTAATCAGTGCCAAAATTAAGATCTTGAGAACAGCGCTGGCCAGTGCCACCTTGATCACTGCTTCATTACTCGGGAGCCAAGCGTCTGAACTCCTCATCTCCCCTGGGACCCAGAACTTAGCTGTGGCGGTGGCCGTGTTGATGGCCTCGGTGGTGGTTAGGTCCAGGATGGTTGTCTTGCTGGCTGGGAAGGCATGAGAAATATGCAAATTCTCTGCTAAGTGACTGGAAGTACTTGGGTGAAGCTGTTACATCTTGTTTCCTAGTTTGGGAGAATGTAGGAAGTGGGGAGCAGGTCTCTGCAGCTCTCTCACAGGGAGGGGAGTAACAAGGGGAGATGCTAGAAGCTCTAAATCATCAGCTCTCCATTTAAATCCTGACTGTGTCCCTGATCAGTGCTGTGACCTCAGAATCTCATTTCATCGTCTACAATTAGGAAGAAGTGAATTACTGGAATAAAAAAATTTTTAAGTAGTAAAAGACACATAACATAAAATTTCCTATTTAACCATATTGAAGTATATAGTTCAGTGACATTAAGTAGCTTCACATTGTTGTGCAATTCTCACCACCATCCATCCCCAGAACTTTATCAGCTTCCTAAACTGAAACTCTGTCCCCACTAAACACTAACTCCCCGTTCCCCTTTCCCCAGTCCCTAGTATCCACTAATCTACTTTCTGTGTCTCTGAATCTGACTACTCTAGGGACCTCAAATAAGTGGAATTAAAAAGTATTTTCCTTGGAGGAGATGTTTCGATAATGGAGAAAACATCTGTAAAGCACCTAATGTATATTGGAATGTTTTTTAAGGTTAAAAAAATGTTTAAGTTCTACAAATAGATTGTACCTTCTCTTAATGAGCCATTAAAAAATTGACCAAATTACTCAGCTAAAGAAAAAAAAATCCAATTCCAAAAAAGTCTTCAAGGAAATTTGGACCAAATTCATTGTCCACTTTTATTGGAAATTAATAGTAATATTTAAATACTATTCCTTAATTGAGAATTTTAAAATTAAAAAATTATTTAATGAAAGGAAATATATATGCTTAATTGCCAGATAAAATAAAAATGATAGTACTGCATATTGAAAAACCTAAAGCTACACTCTAAGTTATATCCATATTATTTTTTAAACTTAATAATTAATTAATTTAACTTTTAGTTTTGGCCGCCCTAGGTCTTCACTGCTGTGAATGGGCTTTCTGTAGTTGCAGTGCTTGGGCTTCTCTCACTGAGGTGATTTCTCTTGTTGCCGAGCGCGGGCCCTCGGCTCAGGCTCAGTAGTTGTGGCCCACGGGCTTAGTTACTGTGTAGCATGTGGAATCTTCCAGGACCAGGGATCAGCTCTGTGTCCCCTGCATTGGCAGGTGAATTCTTATTCAACTGGATCACAAGGGAAGTCCTAAATTCATATTATTAAACACTTTCATTATTTTAAGGGAGAAGAAAATTTTTTAATGAGTGAAATATTCCACTTCTGAAGAAAAAGTACCCAAATAGAGAGGAGCCAGTTTTAAGGAAACTCATAGTTTGAAAGTAGGGAAATTTGTGTAGGAATACAGTTTTTAAGGAAAAAGAACAGCAAAAAGAATAATAAATATAGGAGGTGATTATTTAGAGAAAAAACAAAGAAGAAAACTGACAAGAGTTTTGGAAAGCTAACAATGACGAAGAGCCTGTTGAAGTCATGAGTGAGTGTGTACACAATTACAGGTTGATAAACCTAAAAACCTCTGAAATGGATGATTATCTTAGACAAACACACATGAATTCTTAAAAGAATGAATTTTATGAAATAGTAAGTTTTAACTAATGGATAAAGAAGAAATTGAAAGCACAATTAGAGAATTACCTTTCATAAAGATTTCAAGCTCAGGAAATATAGTTTCTTGTGGAAGTTTAAGAAACAGATAATTCCCAGACAGAAGTTTCCAGAAAACAGAGAATTATGAAAAATTGTGCGAGTCTAACTCATTTCATGAAATGATGCTAATCTCCATTCATAACTTTTTAGAAACGCAGATTAAAAAAACAGAGTGTGGGTTTTTTTTTTTAAATAGATCTGGGTGGAGGAAAATACCCAATATTAACACAACAGAAATATAAGTTGGCATAAACCTTTGGCAATGCATTTGGGGATAGCTATCAAAGTGTGAAATATCTGTGCATGCCCTTTGTTCTAGGGATTTCTGGGCTAGGAATTTTTTCTGTGGAAGTGCTGGCCATGATATTGAAAGACCTGTGTTTATGGGTGTTCCCTGCAGCTTTGTGATGTGACAACATCCTAACTGTCTCTCACTAGAAGACTGATTAAGTAAATTACAGTCCATTGCTACAGTGGGAGACCATGCAGCCATATGAAAAGAAAGGCATAGACGTACATGTGCTGAAGTGGAAGGATATTTGAGGTCCATGAAGAAAACATAACAAGTTGAAGATAAGGAAAGTATGCAGTTCGAGTCTCTTGTGTTCCATCTCTGTACATCCGTATCTGTGGACAGAAATTTATGCACAAAGAGGTAGTGGCTGAGATATAAAGTGAAGAGAGAGGAATGTGCTTTTCATCTGATTCTTTTCTATATTTGGACATCATTTTATTATGTACAAGTATTACCAGTTCTTTTAACTGTTTTTTAAATCTAATGTTTATTTTCTTTTTTTAAATCTAATGTTTATTTTCATATGAGTTTATAGGCACATGATTTTTTAAAGTCAACAAATTCCCTACAGATTATAAAAGCAGTCTCTTCTGCTTAATTCTCACTCCCTTCCCACTCTCCAGAGGTGACTAATTTCAGTCGCTGATATTTTTGGCACTAACCTCATATTTCTAAAGCACAGAGATTTACTACAATTCCTTGATTTTGTTTTCAGTAGTTATCTGTTCACTTCCTACTACTGACATCTAGGATTTAGATCTCTTACAGCCCCTTTCCTTCCTCTTAACGTCTTAGCGTTTGATATTCTCCCTTTCATGAAACACGTTCTTCACATGGCATCCGGGACACAGTCTTTCCTGGTTCTCCTGCCTCACTAGCAGCTCCATCTGTTTCCTTTGTTGATTCCTCCTTTTCTTCCTACCTGTAACCATGAAGGTTCAGTCCTGGAACCTCCCTCTGCAGGCACTTCTCAGATAATCTCATCCTGCCCTGTGGTGTTAACCACCAGCAATACGCAGAAAACTCCTGAACTTACACAACAGCCGACTCTCCCCCTGCACATGGACTCACGTATGTCACTGCTTACTTGCATTTCCTCTTGTTTGTTTGGTAAAATCTCAAATGTAGGATGTTCAATGCAGAGTTCTTCATTTCTTCCCAAACCTGTTCTTCCCTCAACTCCCCTTCTCAGTAATGAAACCCCATCCTTCCAGATGCTCAGGTCAGAAGCCTTAGAGTCATCCTTGCTTCTCTCTTTCTCTTCTCCCATCCTCTGCACACCCTGTCTGCTCTGTCTTCAGAACATAACCAGCCTCTGGCGACTTCTCACTGCCGTGGCCAACGCCCTAATCAAGACACACGGTCTCTCACTGGTCTCCCCGCTTGCCCTGGTCATCTGTGTAGTCTAATTCTCCACGCAGCAGCCAGATGGACACTTTTACAATGTAAATCTGATTACGGCACTCCTCTGCAGGAAACCCTCCCTCGCTCCGATGGCCCTTGGAGTCAAAGCTCTCCCTTGGCTTCTCTAGTTGCGGTGCTCAAGCTTAATTGCTCCATGGCATGTGGGATCTTAGTTCCTCCACTGGGGATCAAACCTGCCTCCCCTGCATTGGAAGGTGGATTCTTAACCACTGGACCACCAGGGAAGTCCCTGGGTCTTCTTTTTCTCTCTGATATTTTGAAATTTCATGATGCAGTTTTACAGGTAGGTGTTTTTATTTAATTCATTTTCATTCTGGAAAATTTCTGTAGTAATTTCTTTAATAATTTCTTCCTCATGGTCTTCTCTTTAATCTCTTTTTGAAACTCCCATTATTCAGAAGTTGGAACTCTGGGACCAACCCTCACTTTTTTCTGACTTTTCCTTATAGTTTCTACATTATATTTCTATGAATGGTGGAACAAATTACCACAAACTGGGTGATTTAAAAGGACAAGAGTTTATTTTCTCACAGATCTGGAGGCCAGAAATTAGAAACCAAAGTCTCAGCCGGGATGCACTCAATTAGGAGGCTTGGGGGTTGGGTGGGGGTAGAGTCTGGTTCTTGCTTTTTCATCTCTCACTAGAGGTGTTTCACTCCAGTCTCTGTCACCTGGTCACACTGCCTTTTCTTCTGTCTGAGTTCCAAACCTCTCTCTATCTCGTCTCGTGTTTGCATGTATATCTCACCGAGATAATTTCAGACAACACGTCCTCTCAAAGTCCTTATGAATCATCCCTGTAACCATATAAGGTAGTATTCTACACGTTCTGAGGATTAGGATGTAGACAGAGCTTTTGGAGAGCCCTATTTCAGATCTTTGACTTTTTGTTCTACTTTCTGAGAGATTTTCACAGACTTCATCTTTCAGTCCTTTTAGTGAATTTTCCATATTCGCCAGCCTGTCTCTAATTTCCAAGACCTTCTTTATTGTTCTGTAAGCTCCTCTGTAAATCACCCGTTCAGGAAATCTCTTACCTTTCTGAGGATGATAGTTACTTGAAAAATTTAATCTCCCTACCTTGTTTTGGGTTTTCCAGTTTCTCCCCGCTGCCCTTTCCCACCCCACAACCCCCTGCCATTGTTTTGCTGTCTGCATCTCCTTAGTGTTTAGTTCAATCATTTTTTTGGCTGTGCCACACAGTTTGTGGGATCTTAGTTTCCCGACCAGGGATTGAACCTGGGCCCTCGGTAGGAAGAGCGAGTCTAGTCTCAGGCATCCCAGGCACAGCTGAGGCAAGGACATAATCATCATTGCGGGATATTCTGTCAAGGCTGAGTGCCCGCCTTCCTTGCCCCCTCAGCTCCCAGCAAGCAGGAAGCCACGCTGATTGATGCGCTGTGTGAGGTAAGGCAGTCAGTACAGATCAGTGAGTGGGCTGTAGAGTGATAAGTTAGGTTTCTAGATCTTTTTAGGCTCATCAGATATATATTCTGAAGAGTCCCTGATTTTCTGCCCTTGGTGGGAGGAGGATGCTGCATCCTGGCATGTCTCTAGGTGGGGCATCAAGGGGTTTAAGTTTTCATCAGTTGACCTAATCCAGTCTCAAGAACTGAACGCTTGTCCAGAGTTATGCCTGGGCCTACCCATCCCACCCACCCCATGGTGCTGTGGTTTATCCTTTCTGGGAAGCAAACCTCCACTCTGGCTAGAGTGGAGGATGGTGGTATGGAGGCTTTCCTGCATCTTAAATAGATTTTTAACTAGTTTTACAGTTTTTAGAATCTCTTCTACTCCCACTGTCAGGGGTGTTAGAAATTGCATTCCTGACCCTTTAAGGGGTTTGCAGTGTAAACCTCATTCCTTCTGAGTTTCCCCACTGCTGGCTTGGGGTTTAGTTCTTCTGGTCTCTTGACTGGTTACATTCATTTGTTTCCAGCTTCCTCAAACTTGTTTTTGCCATGTAGCTTTCGTATATTTTGTCCTTTTGTGTATTTGTGCTTAAAAATTCTCTTTGCTATCATTTTAGTAGATTTTGGGAAGAAGTGGAAGTAAACGTGTGCATAAACCCACCATCTTGGGCTGAATTTATGATTTACTTTTAGAATGAAAATGATTAAAAAACAAAGATTTAAAAGATAATGATGCAAAAAAAAAAAAAGATAATGATGCACATTAATAATGAAACTAAAGAGTAGAGAGGAAACTGGGAATTAGGAAAGGAAGAAGGGGGACCTAAGTAGAGCCAAAAACTTGCCCCAAAGGCCATTTATAGGAATACGAAAGAGGAAGTGTTAATCCAAGGCTATCTTGCTAAATTCAGGTTGGAAGTCACTATCTATTTGTTCTAAAATCAGCATAGTGGTCGAAAAAAGGCAGAGGTCTCCCAAAGTGGAAGACACAGAGGGTGCCCTTTCTGCCCAGAAGCAAAATGATCACTGACACTGTTCAGACTCACCAGAAGAGATCATAAAGAGCAAATTGTCTTAGACAACTACTACTTTTCAAAAAAAATTACAGATAACAGCTCTCTTATTGACCATGCCTGTCAGAGAGGCCTCCTCCCGCCTGCTCTGGAGACAGATACACTGAGGTTCAAGTTCCCACAGCCCATTGAGGGACAGAGGGAGGTCTGTGACCGCAACACGTCCATTGTTAGGTTAAAAATAGTCAAGACAGCAAGATGATAGGTCAGGAGGTGAAGCCAAGCAGCTCATGGTTAAGAAGGGAGACCCTGGGGTTAAACTGGGGTCAGACCCCACCTGCACCAGGAGTGACGGGGCAGAGTGACGTCTGCTGTGTGAGCCTCGGTCCCCCTTCCTGTGACGGGAGGACGGCAGCAGGGCCGCTGTACTGGGGGTCCTGGGGGAGGTCAGCTGGGCCGGTGCTGCCGAGGTGTCCCCCCGAGATACAGGGCACAGTCAGGGGAGCTGCCGGGACTGCTGCTTCGTCATGACCAGGACAGGGGCAAGGTCAGGGTGGACACGGGGACAGGGTGACCGGAACCACATGGGCGGGGGGGAGGCAAGGAGGTAAAGAGGATGGAGGGAGGAGGAAAGAGATGGGATGGAGGTGGGGGTCTGGAGACTCATATTCTGGGGGTCAGAGCAGAGAAGGAAGGGGAGACGGGAAATCAGGTGATGAGGACACAGGGCCCCTCGGCACCTGCTGTGTGTGCGGGCTGAGCTCATGGCTGGGGGGGACAGACGTGAGGCAGCTGGGGCTCCACACAGGACTCAGGGCAAAGGGCAGGAGCCGCACCCTGAGATGTCAAGTCACCTGGAGGACGTGGGGCGCGGGAAGGGGCCGGGGGGAGCCCAGCTTGGAGCGGGAAGGGAGGACAGCTGGGAGCACAGAGGCTGCGGGGGCCTGGGGATGGGGGAGGGGCTGGACCTGGAGGGCAGGGGGGGGATGGGCAAGGGAGGTGGTCCTGGGTTCGGGAAGATAAAAGTGAAAAGGGTAAAGTTGGTGAAGCCCTGGGGAGGAGTAGGGGGTGGGCAGGGAGAGAAGTTTGAGAGAGGGGAGTCAGGAAGAGGGTGCCTGAGCCAGGCCCAGGGCCCAAGGCATCAGTGGCCTCCAAGAGCCTCAGGCAGGACAGCGGGACTCACCGCGGGTGACGGTGAGGTTGGTCCCCTCGATGGACTGCCACATCTGCTTGCCGTCTGTCAGTGTGTCTAATGCCACCTGGCAGAAGTACACAGACTGGTCCTCCCTCCGCAGGTGTGAGATCCGGAGGGAACCGGTCTTCTCAGACTCTCTCCAATTCAGGAAGAGCCGGTTCTTGAAATTCTCATGGATGAATGGAGGGGTTGTCTTGTAGATGTACTCCCCATGGAAGTGTTTCCATCTCCAGGATATTCTCACATTGGGATCCTTGGCTAATTCCCAGGGGTGAAAGAAGGAGAAGTGGATGAGGATGGAGCCACCCTCGGGGGCTGAGAGATGCCTCGGTTGCTTCATCCCAAAGAGAGGCTCTGGATTTATTTGTGCCCAGTGACCTAGAAGAGGGAGAGAGAGACTCTGAAGCCACCAGGAGAGACACAGAAGGTGACCCCAGACCGTCGGGCACTCTCACCTGCAGGGGGATGTGTGACGGGAGGTAGGACTGGCCCTCTGGCCTGGGTGATCCCCTCGCCAGGCTTGGGGCAGGCAGGAGGGTGAGGGTTGGGAGACCCCGCACTGTGGGACCCCTTCTGTTTGTTGGGGGCCTGGCCAGCTACCCCAGGGGACCCTTCTACACACACCCAGCCACAGCCCCTCCCCGGGGTCCCTGGCAGAGCAGGACATGCCCAGCCACTCACCAGCCTGCAGAGACGCCAGGAGCAGCCCGGGCAGCAGCAGGGGCAGCCCCATGGCCTTGCCCCCCTCCCGGGTGAGAGGACAGACAGAGCCCTCAAGGCCAGACGGGAGGCCTGTGGGAGCCCTGGGGGAGACTCAGCACCAGGAGGGAGGACCAGGCTCCTCCAGAGGACGGAGGAGGGTGGGGGCCTTCCCCAAACCCGCCCACCCGACAGTGACGGGCACTTCCTTTATCAACCTGGTTTCCTTTGTTGCAAAAGGGCCTCCCTGTGGTCAGTGCAGAGGGAACCATGGTCTGGGGCTCCCCGCCCCCATCTTCACGCTGGGGGCTGGTCCTGACCTGCGCCTGCAGGGCCTCCCCCGCTCAGCTCCTGTCTCCCGCCTCACATCTCCCTGGCTAGCCGTCTCTGTGTCTCTCCTGGTCTCTGCTTCTCTGAGTGTCTCTCCTCCCAGGGGAAGGGGCGGCAGCAGGACCAGCTCAGGCTCCTTCAGGGAGAGGTGGGCCCGTGTCCCCACCCAGCTACAGCCCCTCAGGGAGGAGCAGGGGGGAGCCCCTGGCGGTCAAGCTCAGCTCCCCTCAGACACCCCCCTGAGAAGGAGGCTGTGCTCACTGCCCACCCCACCCCAGGTTGAGTTTGGGGATGAGGGTGATTTGTCCTGTGTTTGGCGTGACACCTGAGTTCCATTCCCGCCTCACCCCACTTGGTTTGGGACCTGGAATTTCTCCGCTTGCCTGACCTCCAAAGGCGGGGACTGGAGACCACCAGGGGGCGCCAGTGCCTATTCTGTTGGACAGCATTTAAAATGAAGAATATTCAAGAGTACGGTTGTTTTACAGTGTTGTGTTAATGTTTGCTGTACAGCGAAGTGCATCAGTTATACATATACATATATCCACTCTGTTTTCAGATTGGTCTCTTTTTGGTTTTGGCCCTGTCTCGCACAGACCTTAGTTCCTCGATCAGGGATCATACCTGTGCCCTGTGCGGTAGAAGCATGGAGTCCTAACCACTGGACTACCAGAGAATTCCCCAGCACGGAACTTTTACAAACAGGTCCTGGGTAACCTTTGCAGATGACCTGCTTTCCAGGTGCCCTCAGGCCCGGCTGCTTCTGCAGAAAGTGTCCCTAGATGCAGATTGCACATTTCATGTCACCCTCAGGCCTGGGGTGGAGTTGGATCCCCATGAAGCTAGGATTTGTGAAGTGTGGTTTCGGCTCAGGGATGGCATATTGCCTCCAGGTTCGTTCATCCTTACTTCCCCCAACAGGTATAGGAGGGCCTGAGAATCAACCTGGTCCTGTGGCTCTACTGAGAGAGGAGTTTTGTGGGAGGAGGGGGGCCTGGAGTTCGAGATTCAAGGATGGGCAGAGCCTAAATGCAGCCCTTTAGCCCAGCGGGTGACCCTGAGAAGCCAGAAGCTGTGTGATCCACAGCAGGAACAGGTGAGGGCTACGAGCCGTGGACCACAGCGCGAGACCCACTGACTCAGGTCTTCTCACCTTCTCCCAAGCTTCCAACCTCCTTTCCCCATTGACCACGTCCATCACTGCCCCACCCCTTCCCCTCCATGGCACCTCCTGTTCCCCACCCCCGCCAAGGTTGGGGACCAGAAAAAGACACCTGTTCTCACTACCTCCATTCATTGTTCTGGAAGGTTCTAGTTCATGCCATAAGGCAAGAAAAAGAAATCAAACAGTTTTAAGTATATATTCTTAGATTCTGTATTTGTCTGTTTGGCATCCATTCATCGTGGGACCAATAGTACTAACTCTATTTTCTTGTTTTCTATAGTCCTGGCGTTTGGTCACTTGTGGCCTACCTGACTTGGAGAGACTGCCCCACCCAGGACTAACCAGTTCTTAGAGATAGCAGAGGGCTCTCCTGGGAGTGGGCCTTTCATATGCACACCAACCAACCCAGGGCTCTGCTTTAAACCTCCTCCTTTATCTGATTCTCACACATCAACCCAGTATTTCCACTGCCCTGAGTCAGCACAGGGCCAGGACCAGCCAACTAGGACAGCACCTGTAGCCCACAGCCCACCGGAAGTATTCAAACTAGGTAATCCGAAGCTGCCTCTGTGTCCTGTCCTGCTCTTCCTGCAGAAAATACAATAAGGAAGGTGGTCTGTGCTTTTCCCCTGGCTCTTTTTCACCTTTTGAATAACATAGTTGCTTCATGTGGCCCTGTATGCATGCCCCCTCCCCTTGGAAAATATAAGTAATAAATATCTTTCAATGACATTAATCTCTGTGAATCATCACTCAGTCACCTGGAGGACTGAATTAACATGCTGAGATCCAACAGTTGAGACCAAAGGCATTCTACCAGGAAGGACATAGTAAAATCAGTGTTTGTTCACAGATGACTTGATTGTTTATGTATGTGGTCAGTGAATTGACAAGAGAGCTACTAGAACCTTGAGTGATTAAGCAAGTTTGCAGGATACAAAATCAATATACAAAATCAATTGTATTTCTATATACTAATAGCAAAAATTGGAAATTGAAAAGAAAACAATGCCATTCACAATAGTATCAACAATATGAAATACTGAGGAATAAATACTATGCAAGATGTGCAAGACCTGGACAGGGAAAACTATAAAATATGCTGAAAAAAATTAAACAAGATGAACAAATGAGGATGTCATCCATGACAGGACTCCATAATGGTAAAATGTCCATTCTCCCCTAATAGGATGTAGATTCAACACAATTTCAATCAAACTCCTAGCAGGGTAGGGTTTTGTTTTTTGTGGGTTTTTTATTTTATTTATTTATTTATTTATTTGAAATTAACAAGCCAACTCTAAAATTTTATGGAAATTCAGAATCCCTAAATAGCCAAAATATTTTACAAGTGAAGAACAAATCTGGAGGACTTAGACTATGTATTGGCATCAAGGAAGACAAATAGATCAGTAGAATAGAACTAATAGAATAGAGGGCACAGAAAGAGACCCACACATCTATAGGCAATTAATTTCCAACAAAGATGCAAAGGCAATTCAGTCAGTGAAGAAAGAGTAGTCTTTTAAAGAAATGGTACTGGAACAATTGAGTCTTAATAGACCTCCTTTCAATCTTTCACTTTTTCTTTTTCAAAATAATAGTTAAAAATCAATCATTAAAAAATACATGGAGGCATGTTCATAGAGGCCCCACACTTTTCTGTGTCTGGTAGGAAAGTGGTCTAGGTTTGGAGGGACCCATAAGAGGCTATGCCAAGTCCCCACACTTTATTTCTCCTCTATTCAATTTTTATTTTTCTTCTTAAATAATAATGTCACTAAGACAAGACACTTTCTTCATAGCTCTCATTGTATCCAAGGTTTTGGTGATGTGTTGCCCTTGTTGTTGCTTTCTAAGAAGTTTGTTAAGTTCCTTTAAATTTCTCTTTGATCCAAGAGTTATTTTTAACAGTATGTCTCTGCATTTTCCAGTATACCAAGTTGGTCCCATTAAAAACAAACAGCCTTATTGAGCTGTAATCCACACACCATATAGTTCACACTTTAATGTGTAAAATTCAATGCTTTTGGCTTGTTACATCATTAATTTTAGCAACTTTGGTAAAATATACATAAAATAACATTTTCTCATTTAACCATTTTAGTGTGCAATTCAGTGGCATTCTTACACTGACAATGTTGTACAACCATCACCACTATCTATTTACAAACTTTCCATTACCCGAGACAAAAACTTCATTCTTTTGCATGTAGTTATCCAGTTCTCCCAGCACCGTTTATTGAAGAGAACTTGGGTAGTTTTTAGGTGGTCTCTCTAGGGATTATGATATATGTATTTAAGTTTTTAATTATAAATATAATTAAAATTAATATTTTACCATTTCAAGTGACATGAAGAAAACTCACAACCACAGAGTCCTCTTTACCCTCTTTATGATG
Organism: Muntiacus reevesi; assembly: GCF_963930625.1. Taxonomy (NCBI): domain Eukaryota; kingdom Metazoa; phylum Chordata; class Mammalia; order Artiodactyla; family Cervidae; genus Muntiacus; species Muntiacus reevesi. The sequence continues at coordinate 214,416,669 of NC_089250.1, read as the reverse complement.
TGATTATCATATGTATTTAATCTATAATCATGGAAAATCCCACTAACAATGTTGCTTTCAGTAGTCATATATATTTTAAAGAATTTAAGAGGAGAAAGCAACCTTTTCTACTCATCTGCATAATTAGTTTCTCTGTAGTTTCATTTCTCTTCCCTGTGAAGAACTTCCTTTAGCATCTCTTTTAGAACTGGCTGTGAGTCCATTCAGTTTTCCTCTCTTTGAGAATCTCTATTCTGTCTTCTTTACTGAAGGATGTTTTGCTGGATGTAGAATCTGGGTTGACCTTTGTTCCCTTTTAGCACTTTAAACTAGCAGTTCTGCTGTCTTCTGTCCTCAAGGTTTCTGATGGGAAATCTTCAGTCATTTGAATACTTGTTCCCCTGTATAGAATGAATGCTTTGTGGTTTTCTGGCAGCTTTTGAGGTTTCTTTCTTTTTTATTAATCAGTTATTTTTTAATAATATTTTGGGCACCTGATGCGAAGAACTGACTCATTAGAAAAGACCCTGATGCTGGGAAATACTGAAGGTTGGAGGTGAAGGGGACGACAGAGGATGCGATGGTTGAATGGTGTCACCGACTCAGTAGAACTAAATTTGAGCAAACTCCAGGAGATGGTGAAGGACAGGGAAGCCTCTTGTGCTGTAGTCCATGGGTTCATAAAGAGTCAGACATGACTGAGTGAGTGACTGAACGGCAACAGCTTTTTAAGGAGTCTGAACTGGGTCTTCGTTGCTGCATGTGAGCTTTCTCTTGTGGAACACAGGCTCTCAGGCATGTGGACTTCAGTGGTCGTGGCATATGGGCTCAGTACCTGTGGCCTGTGGGCTCTAGAGCATAGGCTTAATAGCTGTGGCACACAGCTGTAGTTGCTCCAAAGCATGTGGGATCTTCCCAGATCAGGAATCGAACCCATGTCTCCTGCACTGGCAGGCGGACTCCTTTCAACTAAGCCACCAGGGACTCTCCTTCACTGAGATTTTTAAATCTTTAAATCTGTCTGTCTTGCTGCATTTCAAAGTTTTTCAGCCATTGTTTGTTCAAATACCGCTTTCTGCATTGATCTCTATCTCCTCTTCCAGAATTCCAATGACACATGTGTTAAGCCATTTCATATTGTGTCCTGGATCTCTAAGGCTCTGTTCATTTTATAACTCTTACTTTTCCTGATTAGGCTGGATAATTTATTTTGATCTATTTTTAGGTATACTGATTCTCCTCTCTCCTCTCATTTCTGTTATTGAAATCATCAAATTAGCTTTTGGTTTCAGCAGATCTTACTTGTCAGCTTAACATTTTTCACTTGGCTCTTCCTTTAGGAGTTTTATTTCTGCTGAGAAGGTCTACCTTTCCATTTATCTCAAGATTGTTTGCCTTCATTGTATGGTTTTAATGGCTTTATTAAAGTTTTTATCTAGTAGAGACCAAGATTAATATCTTACCGAGGTTACCATCTTTCGCCTTGTGGGTTGCTAAGATTTCCTCTTTCTATCTCAAGTACTTTGGGATTACATCCTCGACATTTAACTATTGTTCTATGAGCTGCTGGGTTCTGTTACAACCTTTTAGAGACTGTTGATTTCTCTGTTTTGGCAACGAGTTGAGCTGACTAACTTCAGTCCAGGGTCCCAACATGTCCTCTGTGGGCTGTGATCCCAAAGCCATTTCCATTTTCAAAAACTTGGCTGTGGAGTTTGGATGCGCCCTGTATGTGCATCCCATCTGCTTCCTTTCCTTTACCCTCTGCACGCCCCTCCACTGCCCATGTACCACCCTGATACTGAGTGGGGGTCTGCATCACAGTTTAGCTCTCAAAGCTTTTAAACTATTTTTACTTTTCAATTTTTAAAATAATTTTATTTATTTACTTATTTTTTTGGCTGTGCTGAGTCTTCATGGCTGCACTGGCTTTCTCTAGTTGCAGTGAGCAGGGGCTACTCTTCATTGTGGGGTGGGGGCTTCTCATTGCGGTGGCTTCTCTTGCTGTGGAGTCCAGGCTCTAGGACCTGCAGGCTTCAGTTACGGCAGTGGCTGGGCCCAGTAGCTGTGGCTCCCGGCCTCTAGAGCACAGGTTCTCTAGCTGTGGTTCAGCGGCTTAATTGCCCCGAAGCACGTGGGATCTTCCCAGACCTGGGATGGGAACCGCGTCTTCTGCCCTGGCAGGATTCTTCAAAGCCATCAGGATGTTTTTAGGATTAGTCCCATTGCTGTGTATCTTGGATATGGAATGGAACCCCATCCAGTGCTATAGAGAGGTGTCAATGACCTTGAAATGAGGTGTCACATGAAGAGCACAAACGCAATGCATGCTAGTTATGACCCTAAGGAAAGTAGAATTGTCATATTAGGGGGCAGACCTTGGGTTCCAGTCTGATTGCCAGTGTTTGAGGATTTATTGGTCCCTGACCTGAGGCAGGCACTGGACAGAAGTACCAGGGGAGGGATCTGGGTGTGAGCTATCTATCATGGTTCATTTTATCAACTTCCGGAAGGACAGAAGTTGAAGGTGACGTCAGCTTTCTCCGCAGATGCATTCAGGCAGATTACACAGGTCCTTTTATTTTTGTGGTGAAAGGCTGGGGAGGTGAAGAGGGAATCGGGGTGGGGGCTGTGTGACTCTCAGGTCCTTGGTGGCCCCGCACCTGCTGGCCTCTGAGCTGTCTGCGTCTGGCCGAGGAGATTATGAGGAGCTGAGATCCCTGTGCGCCGCTGACTCGAAGGAGGTCCCCACTCAGTCCCACTGCTTAGGCCTTTAAGACAGAGTATAGGGTCTCTTCCTGGGGTTCCCAGTGGGGAGGGGGGAGGGGAGGCGCTGCTGAGTTGGTGAGGTCAAGCTGGAGACAGTGAGGGAGGCATTGGGGACTCCAGCATCATCCTGGGGGAGAAGGAAACGGGAGGGGGTGAGACAGCAGAGGGGAGGGGTTCTGTCTCAGAGCCACGATCCCACAGCTGGTGCCCCACTGACACCACAGTCCCTCTGTCCATCCACCCCACCTTCTCCAAACTTCCCTCTCATCCTTGCGGGTCCTAGCCTGAGCTGCTTATTTTATGGTCCTGCTCCAGTTCTATATGTTGTTCTAGGGAAAAAAACAATTGTCCCAGAGTCAGGTGACCAGGCAGCCAGGGTAGAGAAATGGGCAGGGGCTCCAGCAGTGAGGTCATCTCTAGGTCAGGACCAGGGTTTCAGGGGAGGGTGGGTGAGGCAGGGGAGAGGAGGATGCTGAGGGCACCTGTGTGGGGAGGGGGTGTGGGGAGAAGAAAGCCCCAGGTGAGAGCGAGGATGATGGCGGCAGGACTTACCTGTAAAGGTGTTCTCGTAATTCTCTTCCGCGTTTTGGGAGGACTCCCTGAGTGGGAACAGGAGGGCATTGATGTGTCAGAGTCTGGGCAGGAAAGAGCTGCCACCTGCCTCGGGCCGCTTCTCTCGGTGGGGGCTCTGTGACCTGCCTGGTCACACTCAGACATGAAGGCAGAGGTTTGGGGCTCTCAGGAGGAGGCTGCCTGGATGGGGTTGGGGGGCCATTTGCAGTGTAGCACCGTCCCTGAGAGCTGACTGGGGTGGACTCTTGCAGAGAAGCGGCTTTATTGAGGGGCTCAGGGAGGAGAAGCAGGAGGGGGCGCCTGTCCTTTCTGCGGCAGCGCCTGGGTCCAAACTGGAGCGTGAGAACCAGGGAGCTTCTCTCAGGTCCCCTGGGCGGTGCTCAGGCCCTGGTTCCCGAGGAGACGCCATCCGGGGAGGGGTCCCGGGAGGACACTGTCAAGAGTCAGGAAGGCGAGAAAAGAGGGAGGGGCTTTGAGAAGGAAAAGCCTGGACGTGGCAGAGAGGATGAGAAAGGAACGCGGTGGGCAGTGAGGAGGGTGAGTGTCAGGGAAGGAAGAGGAGCCGGGGCCAGAGGAGAGGGAGCCAGGCTGGGGCCGAGAGGGAGCCACTCTGAGGAGAGACAGGCCAGAGCCGAGTCACAGGGCAGAGGACAGACTGGATGAGGAGCAAGAAAGGGGACAGAGCATGGAGGGGGTGGGTGTGTTCTGGAAGGACAGTGTTCAATCGGGAGACAGACCAGGATGAACAGGGGGAAAGGCTGAGACCTGGGGATGGAAGGAAGAAAGGCGGGTGCCAGAGACAGACAAAGGGATATGTTCTGGGAGAGAGTCAGAGAAAGAGCCGGTCCACTGCTCTGACTTTCTAAGGATCGGGAGCCTCAGGAAGTGAAGAGCCTGGCCTGTGGGGATTTTGGAGGATGTGGATGGAGGTCCAGGAGGGGAGGCCCGTGAAAGGTTCCCTGGTGCTGCTCTCAGGAGGAAACTTCTTGCTCATAAACAGCCCCGTCCCACCGCACCCCCCATACTGGAGGACAAGCGCTCACCTGGCTGGGGTCCCGGCTTCAGTCTGCGCACCTGTAGGAGGACCAACAGCGTGTCACTGAGCCGTCCACAGAGGCCTGTCTCCTCCCCGCCTCTCTGGCTGGTCCCACTCTGAGTCCATCCTTACAGAGACTGGAGCAGCTGAAACCTCCCAGGGAAGGGCCTGGGACTCAGAGCTGACACACCACCCCCCGCCCGGCGGCACCCCGAGGCTGCCTGCACCTGTGCTGCCTCGTCCCCCACACCAGTCAGGGTAGCAGCTCCTCCCGCACCCAGAGCCCTGTCACTCTCTCAACACGGTGGTCTTGGCCTCCCCCAGCTCAGGCTACCGCAGGTCCACTCAGCCACACCCTGGGTCATTTTCTTTCCTCTTTTTTTGAATCACTGGGACTGAGAACTCTGACATAGCACACACTAGTGTTTTTATGCTCAGCTATCTTTCCTTCCAGCTATCTTTCCTTCCGGCTCTCTTCGGTCATCATCCCTCTCTACCTGTGTGTGATCTCACTGCACTCTTGTCCTGACGATCCGCTCTCTCTCAGGTTACCCAAGCCCCCGCTGAGCCCCCTCCTCTCCACCTGTGCCCTCTCACGGGCTCCCTGACCCCCTGGGTTCCCCTGAGCTTCTGCCACACTTGCTGACACATCTGCAATCGTGGCTGTGCCCCGGGGCAGGGGATACTGTATGTTGCCCCAAATCCACTCACTTCTCCTTGTTCAGTTACAGAACCTTGATTTTATCTGGAGTGGCCGGGTGACCCCCCCACCCACAACAGACAGATGTAGGATGTATAACTAAATCTAACCCATAAGGGACTTTCCGAGTAGTCCAGTGGTTAAAAATCTGCCTTCCAATGCAAGGGAGATTCAATCCCTGGGTGGTGGGGGTGGGCTGGGGTGGGGGCGCAGGTAACTAAATTCCACAAGCCGCATGCAGGTTTGATCCCTGGTGAGAGAAGTAAGATCCCATATGCCGCAGAGCAACTAAGCCTCCACGCCAAAATTACTGAAGCCCACGCACTGCTACACAGTCAGTGCATCACAAGGAAGATCACACATGACACAACAAAGATCCTGTTTGTCGCAATAAGACGCGGCGCAGCAAAATAAATATATAAATAATTTTTAAAATTTGTAGTGAGCAATGAGCCCTGTCAGATTGTAAAGCTCAGAGCTTGAAAAGCACAGAATTGTGCATGCCTGCAGCCAAATCCTGCTTCACACTCTGGCCTGGTAAACTCTGGCACACTAATACTACTGCTGTGAGCCTGAACTTACCGATCGGTAAAATGGAAATGAAAACAGTACTTCCCTGGTGTTGTCATGACAAACAACAGGCATTTAGAATAGATCCTGCAGCAGAGTAAGCGCTATATGAGCAGGAGCAATTACAATTAAGCTACGGCAATTAAAATTATGTAATTCTGGATTATGATAGGTAAACAAATGGAATAAAAGTGAAAAATCAGATACAAGCAGGATAAAAACAGATCCAAATATATGCAGGAATTTAGTAGGTTAAAAGGAAGCATTTCTAATCAAGAGGGAAGAGTGAGTAGCTCTGGAATAATGGAGTCACAGCTGAGAGAGAATGATATCAGCTCCCTGCCTCATAATTTGCACCAAAATTGAAGATATAAAGGAGGAAAAAATAACCCTAGTGCTAGTAGAAAGCAGGTGAAACTTATTTTACAACCATGGGTTGAAGATGACTGGCCTAAGTATGACAAAATATCCAAAGCCATAACAAAAATATTTACAAATTCAAATACATACAAATTGTTTTATTAATTCTGCAGAGCGAAAACCACAGTGGTTGTCTCCTGAGAGTGAGGATGAGGGTCAGAGATGAAGAGAAAATGTGACATAGTCACTGTGGAAATGCAAAATGGTATTTGAGGATCAACTCAGATGAGAAACCACAAATGGGTAAAAACATCATTGCACATAGTTATGTCTTCCCCCAGCAGTATTCAAGCATGCAGGTTTAGAAGCATTTAGGAATTACTGGTTAGAATCTTCGTACAACCGTTAGCACCAAAATCCAGGAGGAAATGTTAAGTTAAATAACAAGAGTTTACTTTTCCCCCTCATATAAAAGAATGTGGAGCCAGAGAGCAGAAGCTGCATCCACAAGCACCGAGGGTCCTACTTTTCTGTTCACTGTCCTGCATTTTGGCTTCTCGTCCGAAGGCCACCTCATGGTTCATTATGGCTGCTAGAATTCCAGCCATTGTTTCTCAATCCAATCAGGATAAGAACAAAAAGACCATTCCTCAGGTCCAGCAGGGACTTGCATTTTAACTGAGCACCCCTGGTCATTCTGGTGCAGTAGGTTCTGAGAAACACTGAGCTGGGAATCTTGGGGAGAGGCTAGCAGTCCTGGACCACTTACCTTTGCTTCTCTTCCACCCAAGGTACACAGTCAGTCCCACGATCGGGATCTTGAGCAGCACAACGCTGGCCAGTGCCAACCCGACTGTAACTTCCAAGGTCAGGGACCACAGCTTGGAACTCCTTCTGCCCTCTGAGCCCCCGAGGCCGGCTGTGGGGGTGGTGGTGATAGGACCCCAGGTGGTTGTTTTGGTGGCTGAAAAATATGCAAATTCTTCGTTAAAGGGCTGGAGGTATCTGGGTGAAGTTGTCAGATCTTGTTCCCTAGTTTGGGGGAAGTGGGGGTGGGGAGCAGGTCTCTGAAGCTCTCCCACAGGGAGCAGAGTAACAAGAGGTGACGCTGGAAGCTTTGAATCCTCTTCACTTCTTTTAAATCCTGACTCTGACTGATCAGTGCTACGACCTCAGAACCTCATTTTACCACCTACCCATAGGTGAACTAAATCACAGGATAAAAAATTTATTGTGGTAAAATAACATGGAAATTACTATTTTAACCATATTCAACTGTATAGTTCAGTGGCATTAAGTACATTCACACTATTGTACAAGTCTCACCACCATCCATCTCCTGAATTTTTCACCTTCATAAACTGAAGCCCTGTCCCCCTTTTCCCCTTCCCCCCAGCCCCTGGCCCCCAGCAGTCTGCTTTCTGACTCTGTGTATATGACTGTTCTAGGGACCTCCTGTAAGTGGAATCAAACAGTTTGTGTCTGTACCTAACGTATACTGAAATGCACTTCTAAGGTTAACTTAATTTCTAAGTCCTACAAATAGATTGTACCTCTTTAAATAGATAATTGAAAAATTACTAATACCCCACTAAAGGGAAGAAAATCCCAAATTCCAATGAAGTCTTCTGGTTAGTGTGGACCAAATTCATGTCCACTCTTATTAGAAATTAATAATAAAAGTGTAAATACCATCCCTCAACTAAGATTTTTTAAATTAAAAATTACTTAACTTTACTAACATATCAGATAAAAGTGATAGGAATGCACATTAAAAACCCTACAAAACTAAAGCTTCTATAAACTTTCATTATTTTAAATGTGAAGATGTTTTAAATGAATGAAAGATTAGCATCCGAGAAACGAGTAACAAAAACAGTGAGGAGGCAGCTCTAAGGACACGCGCAGTTTGAAAGTAATGAAAACCTAGACTGAATACATATTTAAGGAAATAGAACAGCAGAAGGAATAAAAAATGCAGGAGGCAGAGAAAAACAAACCAGAAAGCAGAGAAGACTCTTACAAACCTAACAGTGTCAAAAGAGGATTGAAATCATACATGCATTCAAAAAATCATTGAGAAATCTACAAAGCTCTGCGAAATGTCTGATTTTCTGAGACAAACAAAAGTTGACAAGAATTAAAAAATAGTAAACTTTAATGGGCAAAGAAGAAATTGAGGCCAGTTTTAAAGAACTACCTTTTGTGGAGATTTCAAGCTCAGAAGGTTTAATGGCTAAATTCTGGTGAAAATTCAAGGAGTGGATAATTCCCAGACAGAAGGTTCCGGAACATAGAAATACAGAAAATGATGGAATTCTAATTCTAAAACTTCCAGATGTACGGGCTGGGCTTTGAGGAGGCAGATCATGGAGAAAGCAAGGGAGTTCCAGAAAAACAGCTTCTTCAGGTTCATTGACTACACTAAAGCCTTTGACTGTGTGGATCACAACTAACTGTGGAAAATTCTTAAAGAGATGGGAATTCCAGACCACTTCAGCTGTCTCTCAGAAACCTGTGTGCGGGTCAAGAAGCAACAGTTAGAACCTGACATGGAATAAATTGACTGGTTCAAAATTGGAAAGGAGCGTGACCAGGCTGCGTATTGTTACCCTCCTTATTTAACTTCTATGCAGAGTACATCATACAAAATGCCGGGCTGGATGAAGCACAAGCTGGAATCAAGATTGCTGGGAGAAATATCAAAAACCTCAGATATGCAGATGATATCACTCTAATGGCATTAAGTGCAGGGGAATTAAAGAGCCTCTTAATGAGGACCGACGAAAGACAAGAATGAAAAAGCTGGCTTGAAACTCAGTATTAAAAAATCTAAGATCATGGCATCTGGTCCCATCATTTCATGGCAAACAAAAGGAGAAAAAATGAAAGCAGTGATAGATTTTATTTTCTTAGGCTCTGAAATCACTGTGGATGGTGACTGCAGCCATGAAATGAAATTTCCTTCCTTGCTCCTTCAAAGGATAGCTATGACAAACTTAGACAGCATATTAAAAAGCAGAGATGTCACTTTGCTGACAAAGGTCCCCATAGTCAAAGCTACGATTTTTCCAGTAGTCATATACAGATGTGAGAGCTAGATCATAAACTAGGCTGAGAGACTAACAATTGACACTTTTGAACTGTGGTGTTGGAGAAGACTCTTTAGAGTCCCTCGGACAGCAAGGAGATCAAACCAGTCAACCCCAAGGGAAATCAACCTTGACTATTCATTGAAAGTACTGATGTTGAAGCTGAAGCTCCAATACTTTGGCCCCTGATGCAAAGAACTGACTCATTGGAAAAAACCCTGATGCTGGGAAAGATTGAAGGCAGAAGGATTTAGAGATGGCAGAGGATAAAATGGCTAGACAGCATGAGTGACTCAATGGACATGAATCTGAGCAAACTATGGGAGATAGTGGAGGACGGGGGAATCTGGCTTGCTACAGTCCACGAGGTTGAAAAGAGTCAGACTCGACTTAGTTACTGGACAGCAACAAAAGCATAAACCTTATGCTAATCTCCAGTCATAATCTGGACTGCTTCATACCCTCCTTCAGGGATATTCAGTTCAGCTCAGTTGCTCAGTTGTGTCCGACTCTTTGTGACCCCATGGACCGCAGCACACCAGGCTTCCCTGTCCATCACCAACTCCCGGAGCTTACTCAGACTCATGTCCATAGAGTCGGTGACATCATCCAACCATCTCATCCTGTCGTCTCCTCCTCCTCCTGCTGTCAATCTTTCCCAGCAGGGATATTAGGGGTTCACATTTATGACCCTTTAGGGGGTTCGTTGTGTGAATTGCTTTCCTCCTGGTTGTCCCCACTGCTGGCTTAAACTCCTATGATCTCCCGAGTGAGTTACATACATCTGTTTCCAGCTTCCCCAATTTTGTTTTTGTCCTCCTAGATCACAAATTTTTTGTTGTTGCTGGTTTTTGTCTTAAAAACTCCCTTCGCTGTCATTCATTAGATTTAGAGAGGGAGTGGAGATAAACATGTGCATATCTCTCCATCTTGGCCAAGACTTATGCTTTACTTTTACAACTTAAATTATAAAAAGTAAACATTCAAAAGATAATGTTGCACACTAATAATGAAAACAAAGAATGGAGAGGAAGTTAGGGAATTAGAAAAGGAAGAAGAGGGATCTAAGGAGGCCAAAAACCTCAAAAAAGGTCATTTAAGGATAGATGGAGGAGACACAGGAAACATTAATCTGGGTCTGTCTCGGTGAATTCAGATTCCGAGGCACTGTTTGCTTTGAAATCAGCATGGTGGTCAAGAAGGGGCAGTGGTTTTCCAAGGGTCAGAGAGAGTGCCCTTCCCAGCTGAGAGCCATCATCCCTCTTGGATACTGTTTAGAACTGCCAGCACAAGTGATTATAAAAAGCAAACTATATTAGTCATTCACTAGTTTTCTAAAAAGTTACAGACAACAACTACCTTACTGCCTGTGACTGTCAGACAGGACCCCACCCCCATTGCTTTGGAGACAAATAAATTGAGGTTAAACAAATTGAGGTTCAAGTTCCCACGGCCCATTGATTGACAGAGGGAGATCTGTTAATGCAACACGTCCATTGTTAGGTTAAAAACAGTCAAGACAACGCGATGACAGGTCAGTAGGTAAGGCTGAGAGGCTCATGGTTAAGAGAAGATGTTCTGGGGTTAAACTGGGGTCAGACCCCAGCTGCACCAGAAATCACTTCAGGCAGGTTTTGCTGTGCGAGGAAGGCAACAGGACCAACTGTTACCTCGGGTGTGGGGAGGTCGGCTGGGGCGATGCTGCCGAGGTGTCCCGCCAGGATGCAGGTCACAGTCAGGGGAGCTGCCGGGCCTGCTGCCTCGTCATGACCAGGACAGAGGGCAAGGTCAGGGTGGACACGGGACAGGATGACTGGACCACATGGGGGGGTGGGGACAGAGGGAAGGAGGTAAAGGGGATGGAAGGAGGGAGGAGATGGAAAGCGAGGAAAGAGATGACATGAGGGAATGATGGTTAAACTGATGTTTTGGGGGGCAGAGCAGAGAAGGAAGGGGAGACGGGAAATCAGGTGATGGGGACATGGGGCCCCTCGGCACCTGCTGTGTGTGCGGGCTGAGCTCATGGCTGGGGGGACAGACATGGGGCAGCTGGGGCTCCACACAGGACTCAGGGCAAAGGGCAGGAGCCGCACCCCGAGATGTCAAGTCACCTGGAGGACGTGGGGCGCGGGAAGGGGCCGGGGGGAGCCCAGCTTGGAGCGGGAAGGGAGGACAGCTGGGAGCACAGAGGCTGCGGGGGCCTGGGGATGGGGGAGGGGCTGGACCTGGAGGGCAGGGGGGGGATGGGCAAGGGAGGTGGTCCTGGGTTCGGGAAGATAAAAGTGAAAAGGGTAAAGTTGGTGAAGCCCTGGGGAGGAGTAGGGGGTGGGCAGGGAGAGAAGTTTGAGAGAGGGGAGTCAGGAAGAGGGTGCCTGAGCCAGGCCCAGGGCCCAAGGCATCAGTGGCCTCCAAGAGCCTCAGGCAGGACAGCGGGACTCACCGCGGGTGACGGTGAGGTTGGTCCCCTCGATGGACTGCCACATCTGCTTGCCGTCTGTCAGTGTGTCTAATGCCACCTGGCAGAAGTACACAGACTGGTCCTCCCTCCGCAGGTGTGAGATCCAGAGGGAGCTGGTCTTCTCAGGCTCTCTCCAATTCAGGAAGAGCCGGTTCTTGAAATTCTCATGGATGAATGGAGGGGTTGTCTTGTAGATGTACTCCCCATGGAAGTGTTTCCATCTCCAGGATATTCTCACATTGGGATCCTTGGCTAATTCCCAGGGGGGAAAGAAGGAGAAGCGGATGAGGATGGAGCCACCCTCGGGGGCTGAGAGATGCCTCGGTTGCTTCATCCCAAAGAGAGGCTCTGGTTTCTCTGTGCCCAGTGACCTAGAGGAGGGAGGGAGAGACTCTGAAGCCACCAGGAGAGACACAGAAGGTGACCCCAGACCGTCGGGCACTCTCACCTGCAGGGGGATGTGTGACGGGGGGTAGGACTGGCCCTGTGGCCTGGGTGATCCCCTTACCAGGCTTGGGGCAGGCAGGAGGGTGAGGGTTGGGAGACCCCGCACTGTGGGACCCCTTCTGTTTGTTGGGGGCCTGGCCAGCTACCCCAGGGGACCCTTCTACACACACCCAGCCACAGCCCCTCCCCGGGGTCCCTGGCAGAGCAGGACATGCCCAGCCACTCACCAGCCTGCAGAGACGCCAGGAGCAGCCCGGGCAGCAGCAGGGGCAGCCCCATGGCCTTGCCCCCCTCCCGGGTGAGAGGACAGGCAGAGCCCTCAAGGCCAGACGGGAGGACTGTGGGGGGCCCTGGGGGAGACTCAGCACCAGGAGGGAGGACCAGGCTCCTCCAGAAGACGGAGGATGGTGGGGGCCTTCCCCAAACCCGCCCACCCGACAGTGACGGGCACTTCCTTTATCAACCTGGCTTCTTCTTTTCCTTTGTTGCAAAAGGGCCTCCCTGTGTTCAGTGCAGAGGGAGCCATGGTCTGGGGCTCCCCGCCCCCATCTTCACGCTGGGGGTTGGTCCTGACCTATGCCCACTGGGCCTCCCCCCCTCAGCTCCTGTCTCCCGCCTCACATCTCCCTGGCTAGCCGTCTCTGTGTCTCTCCTGGTCTCTGCTTCTCTGAGTGTCTCTCCTCCCAGGGGAAGGGGCGGCAGCAGGACCAGCTCAGGCTCCTTCAGGGAGAGGTGGGCCCGGGTCCCCGCCCAGCTATAGCCCCTCAGGGAGAAGCAGGGGGGAGCCGCTGGTGGTCACGCTCAGCCCCCCTTAGACACGGGGGCACCAGCCTGCTCTGGGCGCCTCTCCCTCCATGCAGGGTCTCCCCTGCAGTGTCTCCCCCTCCCAGTCTTCAGGCAGAACCAAGGCCCACGTCTAGCACTCTGAGTGGTGGGACTACCCCTTGAGCTCCAGTCCTGCTGAGCCCACAGAGCCTTCTGCTCCCTCTGGAAGCTTCCTCCTGGTCGCACCTCAGACTCTCTGGGCCTCACCCTCTGAGTGCAGAGCTCTGGGAGGTGTCTCCCAGGAGGCTGCAGTTAATAACACTCCTCAGGGGGTTCCATCTGCAGCTGTGAGCCCCTGGCTCATCCAGGGCCTTCCCTGGACAGAAAGGAGGAAGGTCAGAGCAGTATGGGTCATCCTGGTGACAGTCCCTGGGATCATCTCTGAGGGAGACACTGCCAGCTGTGACTGGTGGTGGGTGGGGTGAGACACGGGGGGCTGGTGATCTTGGTGATCCCCAGGGCTGCCTGTGAAGGAGGCTACGCTCACCAGTTCCACGATGAGCTTGGCATTCATTGCGTACTGAATGGACCATAGTGGTGGGAAGACACCGTTTTGACTTCCTTTCTCCTTTTCTCAGTTCCCCCCACCCAGTCCTAATAGTTTTTTCCACACTTCTCTCATGGCCAGCCAGGCAGCCATGCTATCTCTACATACCTGTGTTTCCAGGTGGGAGAGGACAGATTCTGCGCTTCCATGGAACCCTTTTATCTGACTCAAGCCCTACACATGCTTTTTCTCACTTCCAGCTTTAGGATATTCTTTGGTGGATGCACCCTTATATCCCTTTTATCCCTGGGGGAAACTGAGGCACAGACCTTAATGTCATAGAGAGTCCCCAACTCTCCCATTCCTATCAGGGGAAGAGAAGATGAATTCCTGTCATGAGTTCAGCCCAAACATCTTCAAGATCCACACAGAGGTCACCTTGAAGGCTCTTGCTTCCTCCAGGACAGGACCTGGACCACACTCATGTCCATCTGCCTTGTGAACCTGACTCTTATCCAGATTGCCCCCCCGCAACCAAGCACCCCCAGTTACCCTCCCTCACTTCTCCTTCCTCCCACAGGCCAGACTAGAGGAGATTATTCATTATACTCCATTCAGCTGGCCACTTCTCAGGGTCTGGAGAAACAAAGGCAGGAGTGATGTGAGCGTGGTCCGGGCCCAGGCGAGGCAGGACACACGAGACACAGAAAGATGATGAGGGGTTCTCGGAAGGACAGGGACAGAGGAGAGAGGAGGGCTAAGGTCTTTGTCCCTACTCTCCCCAAGGACAGTTCACGGGCCTCTGCTGACATCAGTACCCTTTATTTCCTCTTGTTTTCCCTGGGAAAGGGGCCCAGAGAAGGCTTGTCGTGCTCTGGTTGGGTGCAGGCGTGCAGTGAGCCCTCCAGGACCTAGCGTCCAGCTGGGAAGGGAAGACCCACAGCAAGAAATAAGCAGAGGGAGACCCAGGCCCCACAAAGTTAATTTTGAAACAGGCAGGAATGGCATCTCCCACTTACTGTGTACTGGGTGTCTTGTACCCACATTGACTGTGTTTTCTTATTTGCTGTATTCTTGATGGCCTGATATCTGGGGCCTCAGTGACCAGGAAGAGACTGTCCCTCCTAGGCTGCCAGTTCTTAGAAGAGCAACGGACGTGCCCAGGAGCTCGCCTGTCAAATGCAAACCAACCAGTCCAGAGCCCACACTCCCCACCACTTCCTCCGTTTGGCTCTTACACTCCACGAGGCCCATATTCTTCTTTCTTATTCACTCCAGGGCCAGGTACCAGGTTACCAGTGACAGCCCCTAATCCCCAGACCTGTAGACACTACTCAAACCAGCCAATCCTAAATCTCCCTGCCCTCCCTTGCCTATCTTTCTCAAAGAACAGACAGCAAAGGCTCCTGCCCATGATTCCCCCTTCCTCTCTCTGCTTCCTGACTGATCCTGGTGCTTCCATGCATGGAGTGATGGACATCTTGTTTTTAAGGAGTGGTAAATATAAACTGCTTCCTTCATAACAGTCATTTGTGTGTTTGTCTTACCATACCTAATAAACAAATCCAGATTTTATTTTAAAATATAAAAATATTTTATATTAGTATTTTAATAATATCAATGTAAGTCCTAAAATTATACAACTGTGGGGAAAAAACCAGGAGAAAGTCATTGAGATCTTGGTTTTGGCAAAATTTCTTATATTCAGAGCTTAAAGTATGACCCATAAAAGAAAATACTTAAAAATTAGAGCTCATCAAAATTAACAACTTCTTTTAACTCTCCCACTAAACCCAGGAGGCAGGCAGGGTCTATCTTGATCCTCATTCTGTGCGGGAAGAAACTTGGGCCCCAAGTGAGACTATGAGATTCAACAGAAGTCACATTGCATGTGAATGTTGGTGGTGGTGTTGGGTCTGAACCCAGAGCCCTTGCTCCCGACCACTTCCCCATGCAATGGCAAAGGTCAGCAGCCCTCTGGCCGTATTAACAACCAACGCTTCCCTTTTCTGTATTGTCTTCCTGCTACACAGGGAGATGCTTGAGGATCTAATGGGACAGTGGCTCAGGGCGCTTTGGGTCCTTGTCACCCAGCACAGGGTGTGGGGTGGTTGGTGAGGACCTAATGTGTATGGAAAGGAGAGATCTTTAAAGAATGGGTATCAGTGTGATAATCCATGTAGGTATCCAGGCCGTGTGCAGAGCCCTCTGTGTCATCCTGTCCTCACTGGGCCCCTCCAAGGGAGGTACTGTTATTACCCCCACTTTGCAGAGGAGAAACCAGAAGCTCAGAGAAGGGAAGTCCTCTGCCCCACAGTTGGCTCCAGAGCTTGCATCTGCAGTTCCTGCCTCTGTCACATTCACAAGGTTCATCTTTGTGTGACTAGGTTTCCTCACGTCACTAGGATGCGTTTCAGCTCCTGATCCACCTGACAAATGCTGATTAGGCTTCCAGGACATGAGAACAGAGGGCAAAGAACTGGGGAGTAAAGGCTGACCCCTGACCTTGCTGAGCTCCCGGGCTGGGAGAAGTGAAGGACAATCACAAGAGTGGGACCAGGGGATTGTTGTCTGCACTTCCCCTCAGAGGAGTGTGCTGGTGAGTGTTCGCCAGTTTTCAGAAAAGGTGTCCTGATTTGTAGGTTTTTACAATTTCCATGTGTAAACACTCCCACAAAGTCAAGTTAACTATTGTGTGGACTGTGTCCCCCCTCACCCCAAATTCATATGTTGAGCCCCTAACCCCTCAGTGTGTCTTTGGAAATGAAGGCCCTAAAGAAATACTGGAGGTTGAATGAGGTCACCAGGAGGGGGCCCCGGCCCAATAGGATCAGTGTCCTCATCAGAAGTGAGCCCAGAGCACCGCCTACACTCAGAGGCCATGTGAACACATGGCAAGAGGGCGGCCGCCTACACACCCAGGGGAAGAGGCCCCAGAGTGAAACCTGCCTTGTGAGCATCAGAGTCTTGGGCTTCCCAGCCTCCAGAATTGTAAGAAATCAATTTCTCGTTTTTAGCTACCCTGTCTGTGGTATTTGGCCCTGGCAGCCTAAGCAGGTGATACAGCTACCGATGTGAAGTCACTGAAAGTGAGGCGGGAAGAAATGTGCAGTACCTGCCGTGTGCGGTCTTCCCACCATGCAGGTGCAGTAGCACAGCAACCACGAAAGCAGAGAAGGTAGTGAACTATGATGAAATAAGTAGGCAGGGATGCGCATCCCTCATTTTTAATTTGATTTATCCAATTGTAGGGCTTCCCAGGTGGCGCTAGTAGTAAAGAACCCACCTGCCAATGCAGGAGTCTTAAGAGACGTGGGTTTGATCCCCGGGTCAGGAAGATCTCCTGTAGGAGGGCATGGCAACCCACTCCAGTGTTCTTACCTAGAGAATCCCATGGACAGAGGAGCCCAGTGGGCTACAGTCCGTGGGGTCACAAAGAGTCGGACAGGACTGAAGGGCTTAGCACATGCACACATTTAATTTTAAGTTCATGTTTTTTCTTAAGATTTTTAATTATGTAAAATATACCGAACATAAAATTTACCATTTTCACCATTTAAGTGGCATTAAGTCACTGTTGTACACGTACTATTTAATTTTTAACAAGGCTGTATTTAACAACTGGCTTGCAACATTCCCCCAAATTTAACAATCAACTCCAGCAAATCCCTGTCTATGGGATCTCCCCACCAATCCTCAGGTTGGTCAGCAAACTTAGGATAAAAAGTCATGAAGTGATCTTATTTATGTGCATTGCAAAGAATTCAAATTTATGATGAATTATGATTGACATAAAAATCCTCCTTTTTCTTCCTCTTCCCCCTTTCTTCCTCCGTCTCTCCCACTCCCTCCTTCTTTCTTTACAATATCTTTTTAGTAAACACTCATCCTGAACAGCTGAGTGAGAGTTGCTTACAAGGCCTGAATTGGCAAATGGATCTCAGCCAAGGTCCTGAACCCCAGATACAGTTCATCTCAGCCGACAAAACGTAGTGTTACTGCATGTCACTGGCCCCTCATATTTATCTGGTTTTGGTTTAAGACAACAGAAATGTGTCCGTCACAATTCTGGGGGCCAGAATCCACAATCACAAAGTTAGCAGTGCCATACGCTTCCCAACAGCATATGGGAGGGAGATGCTTCCCAGACTTTTCCTGCTGCTGGTTCTTCCAGCGTCCTCAGCATTCCTTGGCTTGTAGATGCATTGCTTCAATCTCTGTCTCGCAGCTCTCTTTTTGAAATTATTATTGTTATTATTTGACTGCTCCATGTCTTTGTTGGGGTGCACAGGCTCTTCCTTGCTGCATGAGGGCTTTCTCTAGTTGCAGCGAGCAGGGGCTGCTCTCTAATTGCGGTGCACAGGCTTCTCATGGCAGTGGCTTCTCAGGACGCGAAGGTGCTCGGGTCTCAGTAGTTGCTGCCCTCAGGCTCTAGAGCGCGGGCTAAGTACTTGTGGCACTCAGGCTTAGTTCCCTCACGCCTGGTGGGCTCTTCCCGGACCAGGGATAGAACCCATGTCGCCTACACTGGCAGGAGGATTCTTAACCATTGGACCACCAGGGACGTCCCCATGTCTACTCTTTCGTGTTACGACTGGGCTCCATTGCGTTCCTGGTTCACAAATCTGGATCAATGGCTCTAACGTGATCCTCTGAAGGGCAAATCGAAATTCTGAGGAAAATAGTTAACACTGAACTGCAGACAACACAGGCATGTGAGAGTTGATGAGACCTGGGGGAGCAGGGAGGGAGTTTGTTTCTGCAGAGACGAGTGAGTGAGGGCAGCAACAGCAGGACCAAGGGAGAGAAAGGCTTCTCCGAAGTCCAGGGATGATGTCTGAACGTTGGGAAGGACCCGTGAAGTAGCCCCTCCCACGGCTCTCTCTCTTCTCCGCCCCCCAGGACGGCAGGTATAAGATCAGACTTGCTGGCCTGGCCGTGGGCCACCACCCTGTCTCTGAGCGTTCGCAGGTGGCTCAGTGGTGAAGAAGCCGCCTGCTTATGCAGGAGACGCAAGTTTGATCTCAGAGTCAAGAAGATGCCCTGGAGAAGGAAAAGCAGTCCACTCCAGTATTCTTGCCTGGGAAATCCCACGGACAGAGGGGTCTGGCGGGCTACCATCCATGTGGTCGCAGTAGAGTCTGACACAGCTTAGCAACTAGACAACAATAACACCCTGCCCGCCCCCTTCTTCTTTAAGCATCCCTTTCTTCAGCTCTCTTCCAACTGCCTTCATCTGAGAGAGCCTCCTGTTTCCGCCAGGAACCCCCAACTTCATGATAGAATCTGAATTCACCATTGGCCAGGGTGTGGTAGATAGAAAGAGAGGTGCTCACGACTGTTGTCTCATTTATTGCTGAAAACCCCTGCTGCATGAGAGCACAATGTGGACTGGAAAATGTAGGCAGGAAGGAAAGGGGTCTGGAGTCTACTAAAGAAATGGCGACTGTATTTCTTCATTCTTGGACCCGGAGTGCACGTGGTAAGGTAAATCCGTACGACTGTGTAACAAACAGCCCAAGATGCGGGTGGCTGAACACAGTGGGTGCTCTGTCCTGGGTCCTGTAACGTTCCAGTGTGGACGCTCCTGGTCACAGGCTTCCAGGGCGTCTCTGCTCCCATCGGTGATTCAGGGGCCCCGGCTCCTTCCGTCTCACCTTCGCAAGTTCCTTCATGTCCTCTCTGTTCACCTGCAGATGGGAGACAGAGCTTAGAGGGCTGCTCGAGGGGGTTTGACACCACTTCCTGTGGAGGTTACATGCTTCACTTCCCTCCACACTGCATCAGCCAGGGATCAGTTGCCTGACCCCAATCTGTGTGTAGAGAGGCTGGGAAATGTGTTTAGATGTGGGAAGAGGATTAGGGTGAGGCAGGCGGAGCACTCACCTCAGACTGAGGGTCTCAGGGGATGCCAAAGAACTCAGTCGGTTTTGAGTGTCTTACTGATGCTTGCTTCTATTAAAGCTAGGACGTCAAATTATAATAAATTCTGGTTTTGATATAAATAGAAACTTTAAACTTAAAATAATGTGAATTTTAATAGACCTTTTCAATTTTTCAATATTTTTTCAGTTCTTCAGTATTCTGTTAAAAATTAGCCATTAAATATACATGATGGACTTCCCTGACTGTTCTGTGGTTAAGACTCCCCGCTTGCACTGCAGTGGGTGCAAGTGTAATCCCTGGTTGGGGAACCAAGATCCCACATGCCGTGGGGTGTGTCCAAGAAAATATTTCTTTAAAGCACGTGAAAGCAGGCACCTCAAGGCCCACACCTCCGTGTGTCTGGTAGGAAAGCGAGCTAGATCTTTAGGAACACATAAGAGTCTCTGCCAAACCCCTACACTTTATGACTGTTGAAAGAAAAATTATAATATAGTTGGTGGGATTTTCCATGATTATAGATTTAATATATATGATAATTACCATAAAAAGTGAACGGTAAAGAAAACTCTATGGTTGTGAGGTGTCTTCATGTCCCTTAAAATAGTAAAATACTAATTTTAAGTAAACTGAAAAATTAAGCACATATTATAATCCTAGAGCCCAAAGTATTCTCATCCTTTACTTATTTCATCTTTCTCCTTTTTTGTTTTTTGGCCTCGACACACCAAATGTGGGATCTTAGTTCCTTGTCCAGGGATCGCACCTGCGCTCCATGCACTGGAAGCAGAGTCTTAACCACTGGACTGCCGGGGAAATCCCTCATCTTTCTTCTTTGACCACAAATGCCTTTAACTCAGGACACTTTCCTCTGCATTCACGCTCATTGTGGGCAAGGTCTTGGTGACATGTTGTCCTTATTACTACTTCCTGAGAGGTTTGTTATTTCCCTCTTAATTTCTTTTTAATCCCAGAGTTATTTAAGAGTGTGTCTTCATTTTCTGGCTTCCCTGGTGGCTCAGCAACAGAGAATCCACCTGCCAAGGCAGGAGATGCAAGAGACACGGGTTTGATCCTTGGATCAGGAAGGTCCTCTGGAGGAGGAAATGGCAACCCACTCCAGTATTCTTGCCTGGAAAATCCCATGGACAGAGGAGCCTGGCAGGCTATAGTCCATGGGGTTGCAAAAGAGTCAGACGTGACTTGGTGAATAAACAACAAGAAAAAACAACTCTTTGTTTCCCAGTATATGTAGTTAAGATTTTTTGGTCCCATTAAAAAAAAAATCAGCCTCATGAACAGTGTATAGTTCTATGGTTTTGGTATACTACATTATTAAGTTTTAATACTTGTGATAAAATATACACAACATAAAATTTTATATTTTAACCCTTTTTTAGTGTACAATTCAGTGGCATTCTTACACTCACAATGTTGTACAACCATCACCACTACCTCTTTTCCATTTCGCCATACAGAAACTTCCTTCTTTTGCATATAGATATTCGGTTCCCCCAGCACCATTTATTAAAGAAAACTTGTGTAGTTTTTAGTGGTTGCTGTAGGATATGTGTACTTAATTCTTCAGTTTAGTTAAAATTAAAATTATTTTATCATTTGAAGAGACACGAAGACACCTCACAACCATGGAGTTTTCTTTACCACTCACTTTATGTGGTAATTATCATATGTATTGTATCTATAATCACAGAAAATCCCACCAACAATGTTATAATTTTGCTTTCAATAGTCATATATATTTTAAAGAACTTAAGAGTAGAAAACCACCTCTTCTATTCACCAGGATAATTACCATTTTTGTCACTGGTCCTGGATCCCTGAAGTTCCAAGTTTTCCTCTGATTTCGTTTCTCTTCCCTGTGAAGAACTTCCCTTAGCATCTCTTTTAGAGCAGGTTTGCTGGCCATGAGTCCATTCAGTTTTTCTCTATTTGAGAACATCTATGTTTTTGCTGGAGGCAGAATCTGGGTTGACACTGCTTTTCATTCAGCACTTTAAACATGCAGTTCTGCTGTCTTCTGTCCTCCATGGTTTCTGATGAGAAGTCTGTGGTCATTTGAATCATTGTCCCCTGTGTGTAGTATTTTGTGATTCTCTGGCAACTTGCAAGATTTATCTATCTTTAGTTTTCTCTGGTTTGATTATGATGTGTCTGGATATGGTTTTCTTTGAGTTTGTCCTCTCTGGAGTTCACCGAGCTTCTTACTTTTTTTTTTTTTTTTTTTTTTTTTTTGCTTCTTACATCTTTAAATTGATCTCTTTCAAGCATTTGAGAAGTTTGCAGCCATTGTTTGTTCAAGTGTTTTCTTCTGCATCAATCCCTTTCTCCTCTGCTTCCAGAATTCCAGTGACACATGTGTTAGACCTTTTTTATTTTCCCCTAGGTCTATAGGCTCTGTTCATTTTTATAAATCTTATTTTTCCTGGCTGTTCAGGTTGGATAGTTTCTTTTGATCTATTTTTAAGTTTACTGACTCTTTCCTCTGTTATCTCCATTCTGCTACTGAACTCCTCCAGTTAACTTTTTGTTCCAGCAAGATCATGTTTGTCAGCTGAATGTTTTCTTTTCTTTTTTTTTTTTTTTAAGTCTTATTTATTTTGAAAACCAAACCACTAGGAAAATATATCACAGTCTTGAAACAGCAAACAGACAATATTATCATTTCAAGTAGTAAGTTGGTAAAAAGACAAGGTCCTTATCAAAATGATAAGGGGCCAGAACTGGGGCAAGAACAATGCATGTAGCAAAGGCCCTGGTAAAAGTGGTATTTGGTAATGGAGGGCAGTCCCTTTATCGCTCTAAAGGAATCACATTTCATCCCTGAATTGCTTACTTTTCCTCCCTTGACATTTTTTGTTGCCAGGGGACTGTCTCAACAAAGTTCTGTTATTTCAGGAGGCAGAGTAAGCAACACTGGGTTTAGGCTTTCATTCTGTTTCATGAAAAACAGATTTTTCCAAAGCCTGTACTTCACAACCCTCTTATTTAAGTAGCTAATAGTTCCCCTTTCACTGTTCATTCCTGAATATGAGCATGTCAAAATCCCGTTTCCCTTCAAGACTGAGTGTCACTGTAAGATTGTCTTGTCGCTTGGCTGACTCTGCTGCAGGCGGCCTCAGGGCCCACCAAGGCTGCCAGTGAGAGGGAACACTTGCTTCCCTTACCAGTGTGATATCGCGTAATACATTTCTGCAGAGTCTCCAGGCTGAATGGTGTAATGTGTGAGAATTTTAAGGAACACACATCCATATCTTGATGGAGAAATGAGTACCTGCACGGACCCTTTCAAAGTTTTTATCCAAACTGCCTCTCCCAACTTTACATCTTAACATCATGCCTTTGTCTATAAAAGATTAACAAGGAAAACAAACCCCCTGGAAGTCCCCTGCCCCTTTCGACATTAGTGACTACATGGATTTTATTAGTTTGTGGAAAATGTTGTAGTGATCCTTCTGGTAAACAGTAGGTGGGCAACAAATAGAAACACCTCCTTTCATACTCCACTAGACCATAAGCAGGTTACATGAACCTGCTGGCCTCTTGGTATCTGTGCAGTAAGAGAATCTGGTACCTTGGAGGGCCCTGGTTTGGGACAAGGGAGACTCCCTATTGGCAGGGGAAGTACTTGCCACGTGAAATTCAGGCTCACAACAAACCTCCTGTGCTATCTGTGACCCAAATTTTAGCACCGTTTTTTTTTTTTTTTTTTTTTTTTCCATTTCACTTTCTAGGATGAAACACACAGGAACCAGCATCCAGAGGAAAGAAACACAGGCCTTGGACTTGCTGCCATCCTTACTTTCCTCATTCATCAACTCTCCTTAAAAGACCCTTTAGTATGTTCTTGAGGGTCAGTTCCATTGATGTTTATCTTAGGTGAGACCTTGGGACTCCATATGCAGCTGATGGAATCCCTCTTTCAAGCTTCTTCCTCTTTTTAAATCAATTCCTGCCCTCAGCTCTGATGGCCACTAGCAGACAGCTATTTCCCCATGGAAGAGAGAGACTCCTTCATCTTCCTGGTCATGGTTGGGATGAGGTTCATGTGGTCATCCACACACTTGGTCATGCAGGTCTCCAGCTGCCGCTTCACGTGAAGCTCCTTACTCCCTGCATCTATCGAATCTTTGGCCTTGTCATTGCAATACATAGTGCACTGGGCCAGGCGGTCCTGGAACTTCTCCAACTCGCTGGTCACCAGGGCCTGGGTTTGAGCCAAAGGTGCATGGCAGCGCTCAATGCATTGGTGTACTTGCTGCATGGACGCCTGGCTTTCCTCACAATAGGCAGTGCTGCACCAGAACATAAGGCCCTGCATCTTCTGGATATTCTCCCTCTCCAGACTCTTCACCATGGAGTCCACCACCTCCTGCACCCGGAGCTGCTGCTGCAGCTCCACCATGGTGACCTGCGCGGTTCCCAGCTGCGCCCAACTTGAATGTTTTCATTTGGCTCTTACTGATTTTATTTCCTGCTGAGAATGTCTGTCTTTCTATTCATTTCAAGACTGTTCACCTTTATTTCATAGAGCAAGGTTGTCACTGCTGTGTTAAAGTCTTTGTTGAGCAATTCCAACATCTGTGTCATCGAGGTGGGCGTGCCTTGTGGGTTGTTGAGATTTTTCTCTTTATTTCTACCTCCAGTAACTTTGCTTTATATCCTGGACATTGTAACTATTGTTCTATGAGGTGCTGGGTCCTGTTAGAATCTTTTGGAGAGTGTTGATTGCTGTTTAGGCAATGAGTTTCCCTGAGTCTTCAGCCCAGAGTCCCAACATGCCTGCTCCGGGCTGTGGTTCCAAAGCCATTTCCATTTTCAAAAACTTGGCTGTGGAGTTTGTCCTGTGTGTGCACCCACCCCCTTCCTCTCCTTCACCCCCTGCCCCTCCACTGCCCATGAGACACCCTGGGACTGGGGTGGGGGTCTACATCACAGTTTAGTTCACAAAGCCTTTAGTATGTTCTTGAGGGTCAGTTCCATTGATGTTTATCTTAGGTGAGACCTTGGGACTCCATATGCAGCTGATGGAATCCCTCTTTCAAGCTTCTTCCTCTTAAAGATTAGAAAGCCCAGGTTTTAGCTTCTTCATCACTTTTACATGCACTTTCCTTCCAGGGAAACAGTGAGAGGGAGGGGAGAGAGAAAAGCAAGGGAGCTCCTCCCAGGTTCTTTCAACCACAAGGTCTCCCTTTCTTAGTTTCTGTGGTCAGGGAGAAGAGTTGTTGTTGTTCTCTCTCTCTCTCTCCTAGTTTTTCTTTTTCTTTTTTAATATAAATTTATTTATTTTAATTGGAGGCTAATTACTTTACAATATTGTAGTGGTTTTGCCATACATTGACATGAATCTGCCACAGGTGTACGTGTGTTCCCCATCCTGAACCCCCCTCCCACCTCCCTCCCCATCCCATCCCTCTGGGTCATCCCAGTGCACCAGCCCCGAGCACCCTGTCTCATGCATTGAACAAGGACTGGCAATTCATTTCACATATGATAATATACATGTTTCAATGTCATTTTCCTAAATCATCCCACCCTCACCCTCTCCCACAGAGTCCAGAGACTATTCTATACATCTGTGTCTCTTTTGCTGTCTTGCATATAGGGTTATCATTACCATCTTTCTAAATTCCATATATATGCGTTAGTATACTGTATTAGTGTTTTTCTTTCTGGTTTACTTCACTCTGTATAATAGGCTCCAGTTTCATCCACCTCATTAGAACTGATTCAAATGTATTCTTTTTAATGGCTGAGAGATAGTCCATTGTGTATATGTACCACATCTTCCTTATCCATTCATCTGCTGATGGACATCTAGGTTGCTTCCATGTCCTGACTATTATAAACAGTGCTGCGATAAACATTGGGATACACGTGTCTCTTTCAATTCTAGTTTCCTCGGTGTGTATGCCCAGTAGTGGAATTGCTGGGTCATATGGCAGTTCTATTTCCAGTTTTTTAAGGAATCTCCACACTCTTCTCCATAGCGGCTGTACTAGTTTGCATTTCCATCAACAGTATAAGAGGGTTCCCTTTTCTCCACATCTTCTCCAGCATTTATTGCTTGTAGACTATTGGATAGCAGCCATTCTGACTGGTGTGAAATGGTACCTCATTGTGGTTTTGATTTGCAAAGTGAAAGATGAGAGTGAAAAAGTTGACTTAAAGCTTAACATTCAGAAAACTAAGATCATGGCATCTGGTCCCATCACCTCATGGGAAACAGATGGGGAGACAGTGGAAATAGTGTCAGACTTTATTTTTTTGGGCTCCAAAATCACTGCAGATGGTGACTGCAGCCATGAAATTAAAAGACGCTTACTCCTTGGAAGGAAAGTTATGGCCAACCTAGATAGCATATTAAAAAGCAGAGACATTACTTTGCCAACAAAGGCCCGTCTGGTTAAGCCTATGGTTTTTCCAGTGGTCATGTATGGATGTGAGAGTTGGACTGTGAAGAAAGCTGAGTGCTAAAAAATTGTTGCTTTTGAACTGTGGTGTTGGAGAAGACTCTTGAGAGTCCCTTGGACTGCAAGGAGATCCAACCAGCCCATCCTAAAGGAGATCAGTCCTGGGTGTTCATTGGAAGGACTGATGCTGAAGCTGAAACTCCAGTACTTTGGCCACCTCATGCGAAGAGTTGACTCATTGGTAAAGACCCTGATGCTTGGAGGGATTGGGGGCAGGAGGAGAAGGGGATGACAGAGGATAAGATGGCTGGATGGCATCACCAACTCGATGGGCATGGGTTTGGGTAGACTCTGGGAGTTTGTGATGGACAGGGAGGCCTGGCATGCTGCGATTCATGGGGTCGCAAAGAGTCAGACACGACTGAGCAACTGAACTGAACTGAACTGAACTGATAATGAGTGATGTTGAGCATCTTTTCTTGTGTTTGTTAGCCATCTGTATGTCTTCTTTGGAAAAATGTCTGTGTAGTTCTTTGGCCCATTTTTTGATTGGGTGGTTTATTTTTCTGGAATTGAGCTGCAGGAGTTGCTTGTATATTTTTGAGATTAATTCTTTGTCAGTTGCTTCATCTGCTATTATTTTCTCCCATTCTGAAGGCTGTTTTTTCACCTTGCTTATAATTTCCTTTGTTGTGCAAAAGTTTTTAAGTTTAATTAGGTCCCATTTGTTTATTTTTGCTTTTATTTCCAATACTCCGAGAGGTGGGTCATAGAGGATCTTGCTGTGATTTATGTCGGAGAGTGTTTTGTCTGTTTTCCTCTAGGAGTTTTATAGTTTCTGGTCTCATGTTTAGATCTCTAATCCATTTTGAGTTTATTTTTGTGTATTGTGTTAGAAACTATTCTAGT
The DNA here is from genome assembly GCF_963930625.1 of Muntiacus reevesi. Taxonomy (NCBI): domain Eukaryota; kingdom Metazoa; phylum Chordata; class Mammalia; order Artiodactyla; family Cervidae; genus Muntiacus; species Muntiacus reevesi. The sequence continues at coordinate 214,390,150 of NC_089250.1, read as the reverse complement.
TTCATTCTTTCACAAGTGGTTGACCAGTTTTCCCAACACCACTTGTTAAAGAGATTGTCTTTACTTCATTGTATATTCTTGCCTGTTTGTCAAAGATAAGGTGTGCATAGGTGCGTGGATTTATCTCTGGGCTTTCTATTTTGTTCCACTGATCTATATTTCTGTCTTTGTCCCAGTACCATACTGTCTTGATGACTGTGGCTTTGTAGTAGAGCCTGAAGTCAGGCAGGTTGATTCCTCCAGTTCCATTCTTCTTTCTCAAAATTGCTTTTACTATTTGAGGTTTTTTGTATTTCCATACAAATTATGAAATTATTTGTTCTAGTTCTGTGAAAAATACCATTGGTAGCTTGATAGGGATTGCATTGAATCTATAGATTGCTTTGGATAGTATACTCATATTCACTATATTGATTCTTCCAATCCATGAACACGGTATATTCCTCCATCTATGTGTGTCCTCTTTGATTTCTTTCACCAGTGTTTTATAGTTTTCTATATATAGGTCTTTTGTTTCTTTAGGTAGATATATTCCTAAGTATTTTATTCTTTTCATTGCAATGGTGAATGGAATTGTTTCCTTAATTTCTCTTTCTGTTTTCTCATTGTTAGTGTATAGGAATGCAAGGGATTTCTGTGTGTTAATTTTATATCCTGCAACTTTACTATATTTTTGTTGATTAGCTCTAGTAATTTTATGGTGGAGTCTTTAGGGTTTTCTATGTAGAGGATCATGTCATCTGCAAACAGTGAGAGTTTTACTTCTTCTTTTCCAATCTAAATTCCTTTTATTTCTTTTTCTGCTCTGATTGCTGTGGCCAAAACTTCCAAAGCTATGTTGAATAGTAGTGGTGAGAGTGGGCACCCTTGTCTTGTTCCTGACTTTAGGGGAAATGCTTTCAATTTTTCACCATAGAGGATAATGTTTGCTGAGGGTTTGTCATATATAGCTTTTATTATGTTGAGGTATGTTCCTCCTATTCCTGCTTTCTGGAGGGTTTTTATCATAAATGGATGTTGAATTTTGTCAAAGGCTCTCTCTGTATCTGTTGAGATAATCATATGGTTTTTATCTTTCAATTTGTTAATGTGGTGTAGTATGTTGATTGATTTGTGGATATTGATGAATCCTTGCATCCCTGGGATAAAACCCACTTGGTCATGCATGATGTATGATCTTTTAAATATGTTATTGGATTCTGATATTGGCCTATGGTTTTCTTTTTTTGGTGGCATCTTTGTCTGGTTTTGGTGTTAGGGTGATGGTGGCCTCACAGAATGAGTTTGAAAGTTTACATTCCTCTGCAATTTTCTGAAAGAGTTTGAGTAGGAACATAGCCCTGAGTTTCAATATACAGGCCAGAAAATTGCAGAGGAAGGTAAACTCCCAAACTCATTCTATGAGGCCACCATCACCTTAATACCAAAACCTGACAAAGATGCCACAAAAAAAGAAAACTATAGGCCAATATCACTGATGAACATAGATGCAAAAATTCTAGCAAACAGAATCCAACAACATATTAAAAAGATCATACATTTATCATAAATGGACACTTCATTGCACTCTAGAGGGAAGAAATTCAGCTCCATGCAACAGAACACTGACACAAGCTTCCCTAACCAGGAAATCTTGACAAGTCACCCATCCAACCCCACCCACAGTGAGGAACCTCCACAATAAAAAGGAAACACAAACTGCAAGAATACAGAGAGGCCACCTCAAACACAGCAACATAAATAAGATGAAAAGGCAGAGAAATGCCCAGCAGGTAAAGGAACAGGATAAATGCCCACAAAATCAAACCAAAGAGGAAGATATAGGGAATCTACCTGGTAAAGAATTCTGAATAATGATAATGAAAATGATCCAAAGTCTTGAAAGAAAATTGTAATTACGATAAATAGCCTGGAGACAAGGATCAAGAAGATGCAAGAAAGGTTTAACAAAGACCTAGAAGAAATTTTAAAAAGTCAATATATAATGAATAATGCAATAAATGAGATCAAAAACACTCTGTAGGGAACCAACAATAGAATAATGGAGGCAGAAGATAGGATAAGTGAGGTAGAAGATAGAATGGTAGAAATAAATGAAGCAGAGAGGAAAAAAGAAAAAAGAATTAAAAGAAATGAGGACAACCTCAGAGACCTCTGGGATGATGTTAAATGCCCCAACATTCGAATCATAGGAGTCCCAGAAGAAGAAGACAAAAAGAAAGACCATGAGAAAATACTTGAGGAGATAATAGTTGAAAACTTCCTAAAATGGGGAAGGAAATAGTCACCCAAGTCCAAGAAACCCAGAGAGTCCCAAACAGGATAAACCCAAGGCAAAACACCCCAAGGCACATATTAATTAAATTAACAAAGATCAAACACAAAGAACAAATATTAAGGCCAGCAAGGGAAAAACAACAAATAACACACAAGGGTATTCCCATAAGGATAGCAGCTGATCTTTCAATAGAAACTCTTCATGCCAGAAGGGAATGGCAGGACATACTTAAAGTGATGAAAGTGAAAAACCTACAGCCCAGATTACTGTACCCAGCAAGGATCTCATTCAAATATGAAGGAGGAATAAAAAGCTTTGCAGACAAGCAAAAGTTGACAGAGTTCAGCACCACCAAACCAGCTCTTCAACAAATGCTAAAGGATCTTCTGTAGACAGGAAACACAGAAAGGGTGTATAAACTCAAACCCAAAACAACAAAGTAAATGGCAATGGGATCATACTTATCAATAATTACCTTAAATGTAAATGGGTTGAATGCCCCAACCAAAAGACAAAGTCTGTCTGAGTGGATACAAAAACAAGACCCCTATATATGTTGTCTACAAGAGACCCACCTCAAAACAAGGGACACGTGCAGCCTGAAAGTGAAGGGCTGGAAAAAGATATTCCATGCAAATAGAGACCAAAAGAAAGCAGGAGTAGCAACACTCATTAAATAGACTTTAAAATAAAGGCTGTGAAAAGAGACAAAGAAGGACACTACATAATGATCAAAGGATCAATCCAAGAAGAAGATATAACAATTATAAATATATATGCACCCAACATAGGAGCATCGTAATATGTAAGGCAAATGCTAACAAGTATGAAAAGGGAAATTAACAATAACACAATAATAGTGGGAGACTTTAATACCCACTCACACCTATGGATAGATCAACTAAACAGAAAATTAACAAGGAAACACAAACTTTAAATGATACAATAGACCAGTTAGACCTAATTGATATCTATAGGACATTTCACCCCAAAACAATGAATTTCACCTTTTTCTCAAGTGCACACGGAATCTTCTCCAGGATAGATCACATCCTGGGCCATAAATCTAGCCCTGGTAAATTTAAAAAAATTTAAATCATTCCAAGCATCTTTTCTGACCACAATGCAGTAAGATTAGATTTCAATTACAGGAGAAAAACTATTAAAAATTCCAACATATGGAGGCTGAACAACACGCTGCTGAACAACCAACAAATCACAGAAGAAATCAAAAAAGAAATCAAAATATGCATAGAACCGAATGGAAATGAAACACAACAACCCAAAACCTATGGGACACTGTAAAAGCAGTGCTAAGGGGAAGGTTCATAGCAATACAGGCTTACCTCAAGAAACAAGAAAAAAGTCAAATAAATAACCTAACTCTACACCTAAAGCAACTAGAAATGGAAGAAATTAAGAACCCCAGGGTTAGTAGAAGGAAAGAAATCTTTAAAATTAAGGCAGGAATAAATGCAAAAGAAACAAAAGAAACCAAAGCAAAAATCAACAAAGCCAAAAGCTGATTCTTTGAGAAGATAAATAAAATTGACAAACCATTAGTCAGACTCATCAAGAAACAAAGGGAGAAGAATCAAATCAACAAAATTAGAGCGATCACAACAGACAACACAGAAATACAATGGATCATAAGAGATTACCATCAGCTACTATTTGCCAATAAAATGGACAAGTCAGAAGAAATGGACAAATTCTTAGAAAAGTACAACTTTCCAAAACTGAGCCAGGAAGAAATAGAAAATCTTAACAAACCCATCACAAGCACAAAAGTTTAAACTAATCAGAAATCTTCCAGCAAACAAAAGCCCAGGACCAGACGCTTCACAGCTGAATTCTACCAAAACCTTAGAGAAGAGCTAACACCTATCCTTCTTCTAGTTTTTCTCACAGTGGCCATGACTGCTCTGTGACTGGGTTACCCCTACTGCATGAGCATGCTTCTTTGGGTCTTAACCCAGGGCAGGGTGGGGTGCAATTACAAATAAAACCACGATTTTCCTTCTAGTCTGTCTGTCGTAGTCCTCTGATCAGTAAAGGAGAGTTTCTGTTGGAATTTTTCTTCCTGTGTCTGCTGTGCAGTCCTGGGATTTAGGATGCTCTGAGTCTGGGATGAGAGACACGGGAGGATAAAACAAAACAAAACCATAAACTCACCACCATACCTTTCCATGACTTCTGATTTCTCTCTCCGAGTCTCCTGTAACTGATTTTTCAGAGTCCTCCAATAATTCCATGTATTCTGTCCAGGGCTTTAGTGGTTATCAGTGGGGGAGAGACAGGGTGGAGTGTGTTTACTCACCTAACTAGACCTGGGACTCCTACCTTGGTATTTTCAATCACACAAATTAGGCATCATGTTACTCTTTTATAAGCTCAGTATTACTTTTGATTTACCTGTATGCTTGCTTCTTTTTTCTCACCATTCTCTTTTGTACCTCAGAGCTTACTTCTTTCTGTTATTTCTTATTCTGTTTATAAATATCTTTATTTTACTAATGTTCTTGAAAATAGCTTATTTGGGTACATAATTCAAGGTTGACATAGTTTTTTTTTTCTCAACACTTCAAAGATAACTTTGCACTTTCTTTTGGGTTCTGGTGAGAAGTTAGTTGTCTGTTTGTGGTGCTTCTATAGATACCAGGTTTTTTATTTTGCTTACTATTAACATCTCCTCTTTGGTTTTGGTATTTTACCATTAAACTAGAATGTTTCTGGCTGTGACTTCTTTTTACTTATTATGCTTGGAATTTATTGGGCTTCCTGAGTCAATACTAGAAAGTCTGTTGTCTCATCAAATACTGTTTATTTCCCAGTTTCTCGAGTCCATATTTCTGAGGTCGTATTATTTGACACATCAGGCCTTTTTCACTCTGTCCTTTGTTGTTGTTGTTCAGTTGCTCAGTTGTGTCTGACTCTTGCAATCCCATGAACTGCAGCACACCAGGCTTCCCTGCCCTTCACTCTCTCTTGGAATTTGCTCAAACTCATGGCCATTGAGTCAGTGACGTTATCCAACCATCTCATCTTCTGTTGCCCCTGCCTCATCCTGCCCTCAATCTTTTCCAGCATGAAGGTCTTTTCCAGTGAGTCAGCTCTTCCCATCAGGCAGCCAAGATTTTGGAGCTCCAGCATCAGTCCTTCCGGTGAATATTCGGGGTTGATTGCCTTTAGAATTGACTGGTTTGATCCCTTCGCTGTCCAAGGGACTCTCAAGAGTCTTCTCCAGCACCACAATTCAAAAGCATCATTTCTTCGACACTCAACCTTCTTTATGGTCCAATTATAACATCTCTACATGACTACTAGAAAAATCATAGCTTTTTATATTTGTCCTTTATATTTGACTTTTTTCTTCCTTTGTATCTTATTTCTCTGTGCATCCAGGCTGCCTTCTGACAATTTTATCTCCCACTGTATTTAATTTGCTGTTTAACTTATCCATTTACTATTTTATTTCAGTGTTTATATTTTACATTTGAAGAGTTTCTATATGTGCTTCCCCCCACCCCACCCCACCCCACCTCCCAAACCTGCCTGGTCAGTTTTAAATTGATTTAAATTGATTTATGATTTAAATTGATTTATGATTTAAATTTAAATCATACTTCCAATATCTTATTTCCTTACACCTATTGATTTATGAACAGTGTCAGATAATACTAATATTAGCAGCCTTTAAAGCTCTAACTCTGCAGTTAATTGTTTCTGTAGTTCTTTTGCTCGTGATCACTTGTTTTGTTGTGTTTGATGATTTTTAAAATTTATATTTCATCCTACTTGGAACTTGATCCTTGTGAATTCTTTGAGACCTTGGTGCTGTGCCCTCCTCCAGAGGGCAGTGTACACTGCTGGGTGCAAGTGTACAACCATCTAGGGCCACTTTAAATGACATTTTGGGCTTATATTTTTCAACAGGCATTGTAAATTTTGGCCTAACTCCCAACCCCACGACCCCCACAGTGGCTCCCAGGATGCTCTTCTCACCCAGCGGAGCTGGCGTCCTCTGCAGTGGGACCTCCAGGGAACCCTTTGGGTGCCCGCCCCAAGTGACCACTTCCCGGCGGGTGTCAGTAGCGCCACCTAGTGGTACCTTACGGCTGGCTTTGGGCACCCGGTTCAAGATGATTCTTTATTAGGTTGGTTGCAGAGTAATTGTGATTTCAGACCTTGAATTTTAAATTATTATAACTAGGTTCAAACACATATTTATTAATCAAAATAGGAACCATTAAAATCAACACATTTTTGCCAACGAGAAATAAAGTTATTTATTCCTGTAGCGTAAAGATTCTTGAAGAAGTGGTAATTGGTTGATGAGGGGTCAGGTGAGTATGATGGATGAGTCTAAATTTCGTAGCCCAGTTCGTTTAACTTTTGAAGCGTTGGTTGTGCGACGTGTGTGTGACGTGTGGTCAGGCATTGTCATGGAGAAGAATTGGGGCCATTCTGTTGACCAATGCCGGCTGCATGTATTGCAGTGTTCAGTGCATCTCATTGATTTGTTGAGCATACTTCTCAGATGGAATGGTTTCACTGGGATTCAGAAAGCTATAGCAGATCAGACAGGCAGCAGCCCACCATCAGTGACCATGACCTTTTCTTTTGGTGCAAGTTTAGCTTTGGGCAGTGATTTGTAGCTTCTTCTCAGTCCAGCCACTGAGCTGGTCATCGCCAGTTGTCGTGTAAAATCCACTTTTCATTGTAGGTCACAATCTGACTGAGAAGTGGCTTGTCGTTGTTGCACAGAATAAGAGAAGATGACACTTCTAAGTGACGATTTTTAAAAATTTTTGTTCAGCTCATGAGGCACACGCTTATTGAGCTTTTCCACTTTTCCAATTTGCTTCAAATGCAGAATGACCATAGAATGGTCAATGTTGAGTTCTTTGCCAACTTCTCATGTAGTTTTAAGAGGATCAGCTTCAATGATTGCTCTAATTGGTCATTGTCAACATCCGATGGCCGGCCAGTACACTGCTCGTCTTCCAGGTTCTGGTCTCCTTTGCAATACTTCTTGAACCAACACTGTGTTGTTCCTGAGCCAAATGTGTTGTTGATGTTGTGAGACATCTCCACTGTTTTATGACCCATTTTGAACTCAAATAAGAAAATCGCTCAAGTATGCTTTTTGTCTAACATCATATTCATAGTCTAAAATACATGTAAAATAAACAGCAAGTAATTAGTCATTAGCAAAAAAAAAAAGTGAGAAATGTGTATTAAAATGATGTACAACATAACCACGTTTACTTAAGAATGTATTCCAATATCAAATGGCAAATTTCACAATGCAAAAGCCTCAATTACTTTTGTACCAACCTAAATACAATACTTTATTTCATTGTCACTGCTGTTATAACAATTTTAATCTTATTTCTATGTACATGACTTGCATTCACTTGGAAAGTTAAGAGTTCTCTTTGTCTTTGATGTACTTATCTTTTGTTATAAGGCATCTACATGTTTCTCTTACTTCTAGTTGGTACTCAACAGGGCTATGCAATCAAGTAATTTCTCTTTTTAAATTAAATAAAGTGACCTTAGTAAATTCTGAGAAATTAGTTTCTAAGTTTGTATCAGTCAGGGGAGCAGACAGATGACATTCTCAAATGGAGGGACTGGAGGGGAGTTTAAAAGGGATCATTTCCAAAGGAGTGGGAAGGATTATGGGATGCCGGCAGAGAAGGTGGAGCACATTGGACGGGCAAGGGTGGAGTCCCTGTTGCCCGTATGCTTGAAGGAGCAAAGAGAGGGAACAATTACCAGAATGGGGAATAAGTAGCCCCAGTTATAGTGAGAGGGACGTTGGTGGAGGAGAACAGCAAAATCCAGGGTGATTCAGTGAGGAGGGTGGTCTTCTCCCCTTGATCAGCAGGTGCCTTCCACTGGCAGGTCCCAGTAGGAAGCCAGGAGGCAAGGGCACCTGGGTGACGTGGTCCATAGGAATCAGCCTCCTGGGGAGTGTAAGGTGGAAAAGTTGAGAGAGTGGATGTGTGGGAGAAGAAGCAAATGGGAATCTTAGCTTTTTTTTTTCCTCCTTAATTCAAGCAGTTTAATAGGCTTTTTTTTTTTTTTACTGTGCTTGGTCTTTGTTGCTGCCTGGGCTTTTCTCTAGTTGCAGCGAGTGGGGGCTACTCTCTAGTTGCGGTGCTTGGGTTTCTTGTGGCTTCTTTTGTTGCAGAGCATAGGCTCTAGGCTATGAAGCCTTCAGTGATTGTGGTTCCCGGACTCTAGAACACAGGTTCAATAGTTGTGGTGCACAGGCTTAGTCACTTTGAGGCATGTGGGATCTTCCTGGATCAGGGATTGAACCCATGTCTCCTGCATTGGTTGGTGGATTCTTTATCACCGAGCCACCAGGGAAGCCCTTAATAGACTTCTTTAAAGAGCAGTTTTAGGTTTACCAAAAATTATCCCAAAATACACAGAGTTCTGAGCATGAGCCTCAACTTCTCCTGCTAAAAAAACTCTTTAAGGGTTTCCTATGACATGAAAGATCAAACCTTTAAAGCCATGGCCTTCAGTGTCCGTGCTTATTTCACCTTCCTCACCCCTCCCTTCATCTCCCTATCCTTCCCCTTGTTCTCTGGGTCCAGGCAACCTGCTGCTCTTACAGTTCTTCACACTTTGATGCAACTTCCTGCCACAAGGCATTTGTCTGATGTTTGCATTACCTGAAACTCCTCTCCTCTCTAATCCACTTTCTCCTGTTACTAACTCCTGTGGCTTCTTTAGACTTTAACACAAATATCACCACCTCAGGGAAGTTTTCCTGACCCCCCAAACCTGATCAGTGTAACTTGTTATGCACTTGGTTATGTATTTAACACTGATTGCAGTTTATCTTTTTTTTTTTCCCTTGAAGTATAGTTGGTTTACAACATTATGTTAGTTTCTGGTCTACAGCAAAGTGATTCAGTTATACATATATTCTTTTTCAGATTCTTTTCCATTATACTTTATTACAAGATTTTTTTAAAAATTATTTATGTATTTATTTCTGGCTGTGCTGGGTCTTTGTTGCTGCACGGACTTTCCTCTAGTTGCGGCAAATGGGGGCTACTCTCTAGTTGTGGTGTGCGGGCTTCTTATCGTGGTGACTTCTCTTGTTGCAGAGCACGGGCTCTCAGAGGCTCGGGCTTCAGTAGTTGCGGCATGTGAGCTCGGTAGTTACGGCCCCCCCGGGCTCTAGAGCACAACAGGCTCAATAGTTGCGGCACTCGGGCTTAGTTGCTCTGTGGCATGTGGGATCTTCCTGGATCAACGATCAAACCCATGTCTCCCGCATTGGCAGGCAGATTCTTTACCACTGAGCCAGCAGGGAAGCCCTACAAGATACTAAATTTAGTTCCCCGCCCTATACAGTAAGACCTGTTGTTTATCTATTTTATATATAGTAGTTTGTATCTGCTAATTCCAAACTCCTAATTTATCTCTCCTCCGTCTTTCCCCTTTGGTAACCACAAGTTTGTTTCCTATGCCTGAGAATCTGTTTTTGTTCTGCAAACAAGTTCATTTGTATCATCTTCTTAGATTCCACATATAAGTAACCGGGCCAGCTGCAGTGGGTGGGGGTGGGACTGAGGGACCCACCACGAAGCGGTCAGGGGGTGAGCATTGCTTTGTTTCCTATGGTCACAAGGTGTCGCACCTTAACTGCATCTAAGGAGGTCAAGAAGAGAAAGAGAAAAGGGCAAAAGTCTCACCAGCCAAGTCTCTCTGCCTGTTAGAGCGCTTTCCTGAAGCCCAACTCAGAAATGTCACTGGCTTGAAGTATGTCACATGGCATAACCCCTAGTTGTGAGGAAGTCTGAGAAATGTGGCTTTTTCACCAAGTACTTTTTTGAGGGGATTCACGTACAGGCTTTATTTACTTTCTAGCCTCCATAACACACTAGGTTCATCTTACAGAAAATAAAAATATGTGAATTTATAAATTGATCTGAAAGAAGGAACATAATAATTGGACCAGAAATACAGTCCCTAAGGAAACAGCAATAACAATGCTTAATTTTGGAAATGTAATTTTCCCTAATGTAATTAATTCCTGTTCCTTAATTTTCTGCTGCAATACGATTCTGTACCATTCGTGTAACAAGCAGAAAAGCTCCTAGCTATCCTGTGTGCACAGCGACTTTCTGTAAATATTTCTGTAGTCAGTTTCATTTGCTTTGCCCGGATTCGTTGGTTGACTGGCAATGCCTTGATTCATTACAGGGCAGATTCTCAGGAAGCCTTGATCATCCTTAATCATATTCACGCTGGGGCTTTATGGATGGAGTGACTCCACAGCAGAAATTTTAGTGAATGTAGGGGACTTCCCTGATGGTCCAGTGGTTAAGGCTCTGCGCTTCCACTTCTGGGGATGTGGGTTTTATCCTTGGTCATGGAATTAAGATCTGGATAAGGAAAAGGCAACCCACTCCAGTATTCTTGCCTGGAAAATCCAATGGACAGAGGAGCCTGTAGGCTACAGTCCATGGGGTCACAAAGAGTCGGACAGGACTGAGCGACTTCACTTTCACTTTCATGGAACTAAGATCCCACATGCTGTGTGATGTAGCCAAAAAAAATTTTTTTAGTGAATGTAAAAATATGGGATCCATTGCATTTCTCTGTTTCTTTCTCTAATATTATAAAATGCCTAGACTTTAATGCTTAGGCAGGGAACGGGAGCCAGCACACCCTAGGGATTCTTCTGTAACCTGATTCTTCAACATTTCATCCATATCTATTAGAAAATAATGGCTGTATGGTTCACTGGAGCAACAAGGGTTATCAACACATCATCTATGGATCCCCTGTAAGGAAAACAGCGTTCATCTTTTATTAGCACTAACATCCTCACACAAAAAAGCAGGGCTGTGTTCTGACTGTTCATTTACCCCACCTAAGCATATCAGTTCACTCTCTGGATGGCAATCAAAGATTTGCTTGTTCATTTTTTGGTACTTTTTCAGTTTTTCTACAAAGAGCATATATTACTTTTTACAATTAGGAAACATATTTTATTTTACAAATCAATCTATACAAGTCTTTATATGGAGAGTCAGGCTTTCTATTTGGGTGGCCACTGATAACTGAAATGGAACCCATCTCCTATCTTTGCAAGGCTCCTTGACGCTCTAAACAGAGAGCCCGAAACGGACCTTCACAGTGCTCATGCTCACTGATGGAGCAGGTGTTGCGTTCTGCCCCCGGACTCTCAACCCCTCCACGCAGCTTTTCACGTGAGGGCAGAAGCTCTTAAGATGCATTGGAGGACTGCCAGGTCTCTGCCGGTGCATTGGAAGGTGGTGAGAGACGAGGTACCTACAGCTGAGGGGAAGGGCTCCCAGGCTTGATCATCGCACCAGCTTCTTCACCCACAGCCCCAGGACCGGCAGGAGCGCTCAGGCGGGGCAGACGTGGGAGAGCAGGAAGTCCACCTCGTTTCGGACGACGCACCTCCCCGGGTGGATGCTGTCGGGCAGGGCCAGGCTGGAGGTCATCTCCCAGGCGTCCACAAAGGCCACACGGAGGTCGGCAAAGGCAGCTCGGAGGAGCCGGTTCACCTGGAGGGTGAACCAGTCGCTGCCATATACGGACTTGTAGCCGGTGTTGGCCAGCTTGATGACCACCAGGGTGCGGGGCTCCCGGGCCAGCAGCGCGGCCACAGCGGCCCGGACCCCTGCCAACCGCTGCACGAAGATGGACGGAGGGAAGGTGGTGAAGTGGGCGCCCAGGCTCAGCACCACCACAGTGTGGGGGCCCCCAGCCAGGCCCCCCAGTTCCCGGACCACGGAGTGCAGGGCAGCCACAGGGGTGCGAAGAGAGCGCAGGGGCCAGCCGTGGGCGCGCCAGTGCAGCACGATGGCCCGGGCGGTGTCCACGGCCATTAGCGGCCCCGTGTGGTACGCGGCGTGTAGATCCACCGGCTTCAGGGCTGCACGGGGAAGAGAGCGGAGGCTCAGGGGTGAATGCAGGACCCTGCACCATCCTCTTGGACGGAATGCTAACGATAGCCCCACCTTCCCAGGACATAAACCTTCTCCCCCAAGCCGTAGGGCTGCCCCTGGCTCAAGTTTATAGGGTTGCCAAGGATCTCCCTATTATCCATCCAAACTCCTATTCTGTTTGCTTTTAATTCTCTGGTGTGCAATTCCCTGTGCTGGTTGCCTTTCTCCTGAAACCTTCCTTTCTCGCCTCCCGTCACACTACGTCACCCCATTTTCCCCCTCCCTTTCCGGTCATTCTTTGCTCGGAGCAAAGAATGTGTCAGAGCACACAGCTAAGTGAACACACTGGGTCTCCGGACCCTCTGGCCCGGTCTGAGCCTGGTCTCCACTGGGAAAGGGCATAAACCGGGCAACCAGAATCTCTAGCCTGAGGCCAGTCTTTAGGATGAATCCAAGTGGGCGCGCTCGGTCAGAAAGCAGAGAGGGACAAGACACCGCAAAGAAAGGAGACATTTCCCAAAGAAAAGTCAATGGAACAAATTGTTCCAGGGGGCCGGGGAGCCCAAGAACTAGGACTGGGTCCTCAGACTTGGTAGCCAGGAAGCCCCTGGCAGCACTCGAGCTCAGGGACACCAGACCAGTGCTGCCCTGGCCCCTCGCGGCTGCTCACCCGGCACGGTGTCACGCAGGTACTCCCACCACTGCCGGAGCGTCGAGTCCCCCATCATGTGGACGACGCGGCCAGCCAGGCAGCCCAGGATGCTGTCGGCGGTGGAGAAGGAGCGGCCAGAGCAGGACAGTGAGTGCCACATGTTTTGGTGGTAGAATCCAGAGGGCCTCGGGGCTGGGATCCCAGGGTGGCAGGGTTGCGGAGGGGACAGGACTGTAAGCCATCGTTCACGAGCAAAACAATCGGTGAGAACACAGGAGGCTAAGGCCACGGCCCTGAATCAGGGCTGCCCTTCCCGCCAGCCCCGGGGCCACTCACCCAGACTTCTGTTGTTCTCCTGGGCCACCCAGATTGGAGGAATGCCCTGAGGGAGGGTCTTGTTCGTCACATTCCTGAAGAGAAACCAGTGGGCAGAGGGGAGTGTGTGATGAGAAGGAATCCTGCGCTGAGGTGAAGGAGGGGTCCTTGGAGGAAAGGAAGTTCTCAGGGGTAAAGGTCATCTGTCCAGTGTCAGGGATCCTGGGACACAGAGAGTTAGGGGCCTGGGGAGGGACTGGAAGCTGGAGGTCAGGCATCCAGGTTCTTTGAATTCCAGGACCTCAGGGATTGCATCCTTGCAGAAAGTAGAATTGTTTTAAAATGTACCCTGGGGTCTTCCCTGGTGGCCCAGTGGCTAAGACTCCTCGCTGCTCCCAATGCAGGGGGCTCAGGTTCAATCCCTGATCATGCTGCAACTGATGATCCCACATGACTGCGACTAAGACCCAGCGCAGCCAAATACATAAATAAATACCTTTTAAAAGGTTGTTGTAAAGAAAACACCTGACCTTGGGGTTGCAAATCCATGTGCACTACACTCTCAGGTGTGTGTGGTTGTCTGTTGAATGCCCATCTTTGATGGGCCCAGTGTTGGCTCCTGAGGGACGGGGCCCTGCTGCCCTGCTCTCCTGTCCAGGACCCCCAGGACCCTGGACAGTGTCTGGTACAGAGGCGGTTTTGGGGGTGCCGCTCAACAGCAGCAAACGCCTGAGAGCAGGTTCTCGGAGCCGACAGAGCCTACTGTGCTGTCCCTGATCTAAGCACATAGCATACAGTAACTTATCTGAACCACACCACAACTCCACAGGGGAGGTACTAACGTTGTCCCCTTCTACTAGTGAGAGACTGGAGGTGCAGGCAGGTTAAGTAGCTTGCCAGAGATCCCACGAATAAAAGCCGGAATATAGAAACAGGTGGAGCAGGAATTTGAACCCAGGCAGTCTCGCTCCAGAGACAGCTGGTCTTTACCTCAAGAGACGTCCTGAGATGGCTCCTGTATTGAATTTTAGATTATTTCCTGCCGACCAATGCAAAAAGGATGTGTGGTTCTTTTCATCTGACCAAAGGGAGTACAAAATTTGGTCTGGAAAGAACCAGGTTTCATGGTGCGGAATCCTAAACGCTGTGGGAAGTCACTAATCAATGCAGAGAGCCTCTGGCGATGGGTGTCTGGTGGAGCTGGCGCCTCGGTGCTTCAAGCCCACCTGCCTCTCCCATCCTCATAGAGCCAGTGGGAACCTCCCTGCTCCCTGGGCCTCAGAGCTGCACCACTCCTCCCACCTGCCCACCTCCACCTCTCCCACAGCTCCTTGGTCCCCTCCACTTCCAGAGTGGGTGTCCCTCCCCCTCTGCCCTGCCCCCAGCCATCCTCTGGGACCCTGTTTTTGCCTCCTTCCCCTACTGTCTGTCCCAGAGACCAGATGCCCAGCTTCTCCTGTCTTTAAAAATGCTTCTTTCCTCTGGGGTCTCTCTAGCCCAGTCCCAGCCTCGGATCCCAGGGGCAGAAGCCAGTCCACTTTCACAGTCTCCTCCCCATCACTCCCAGTCTTGATGGTCCCAACCGTCCCCTGGGGCCGAGGACGAGTCTCAGCTTTGATCTCGCTTGGCTTCTAGGCTGCACCCTCTGCTCCACTTTCACCCAGTTGGCTGGCATCCATCCTCCCCACTCCGTGACCACAGCTGCTGGTAATTTTTAATGGACATCTCTCCCTGCAGGCCATCAGCACGGCAGAGGGGCCAGGACACTGCTCTGTGGCCGGAGGTCTGCAGGTCTCCTTCAAGCTTCAGCTCACCGGTCACTTGCTCTGACGATCCTACACCAGACGGGGCGCCCTTTTCCGTATCCTTAGACCCTCAGTGAATCCTGCAGTGAAGCACTCACTCCAGTGCATGTTTTAAAAGGCCCCGTGTCCCCTCACTGAAAACTCCTACGGGGCAGGGATGCCAACCACTACGTAAAAGTTTTCAGCACTTAGCATCAGACCTGGTATATAGTAGGTTCTCTGAAACCTGTTTCATAGACATGAGTAGGTGAATGATAAGGGTAGGGGCTCAGGCAGAATGACCACAGGGACTGGATTCAGGGGTTGGGGCAGACACCCGGACGACACTGGGTCCCCTACCGTGCCAGCAGGGCCTCCTCGTGTGGTGTGGTCACGTTCCAGTAGCGTCCACTTGAATGTCCTACCAGTGAGTCACAGGGCAGGGTCGGAGGTCGAGCACAGAACCAGAGCTCACCTGAATCTTCATCCCTGTAGTGACAGGTGCCCTCTTCCTCCCCAATTAACAGGGGGTTAACATTGCAAGTCACAGTTTCTTCGTATCCCGTGGGTCCCCGGAAGTAGCCCGTGAAATCAATCGTGGCCCATTGGTCTCTCCAGATCCCCCGCAGAACCCCGACTGCCTCGCTGGAGTGGATCAGCCGCACTTGCACCTCGGCCTGCCCAGCCCAGAGCAGGGGGAGCGTCAGCAGGTACGTGCCGTTCTCCAGATCCGTGACGTTTCCGGGGACGCCTGCCTTCAGGTCAGGACCCAGCAGCTGTGCCCGGAACAGATCCCCACCATGGGCCTTGGGCCTGCCCTGGTGGTCTCTGGCGATGAGGATGGCCTCCAGGTAGCCTCCCAGGGCATAGTTGGTCTGGGCAGGACTCCTCAGGTGATAGGTGGAAGTCTGGGGGCTGGTGGAAGCCAGAAGGTCCCCCCCATCTCCTGGGGTCAGAGGCCAGTGCAGAAGATGGGTCAGGCCTGAGAACCCCTGGGGGAGAGAGCCGGATGACTTGTGGGCAGGGCGGGGCCCTGGCGGCAGAGGGACGGCGCGGTCAGGCCAGGAAACCCCGATGCAGAAGACCTGTGGGCAGAGAAAGACAAGCCCATCAGTGGTTTGTGTCTCTTCTCCTTCTGGGAAGAAGTTCTCAGTTCACCAGACTTAGTGTCTGGTGGTCTCAGGCAGAAATCCCATCTGCCCTGCTTCATGCTGCTCTGACCCGAAGCTGGTGTCTGAGCCACTATCACACACATCTGCAGACACCACCTTGTGTTTATTTTGTAATTTTTAATAATTTTTATTGAAGTCTAGTTGATTTACAGTGTTACACTAGTTTCAGATGTACAGCGTGATGATTCTATATTTTTATAGATTATACTCCATTTAAAGTTATTATAGGGACTTCCCTGGTGGTCCAGTGACTAAAGACTGCACTCCCAATGCAGGGGGCCTGGGTTCAATCCCTGGTCAGGGAACTAGATCCTGCAACTAGGAGTTCATATACCTGTGACTAAAAGATCCTACATGCTGCAACAAAGATTCAAGGTCCTGCTTTAGCGGGAAATTAGGATTGGTTAAAAAAGAATGTAAAGGAGAAGATGACATGTAAGGGCTGTGATGAAGGAGAGGAAAATGGACCAATCTTAAAAGTGCGTTAGATTATCAGAAACTTGTCTGAAGCTTTTTGAAATGATTAGGGAACAGTAGAGAGGAAGATAACACCAGAGATAAACCCTCTTCTACAAAGACAGATGTGACACAGAGAAATAGCACATTAGTTACTCCAACACTGGAAAATTCAACAGCAGAAGAAAAGCATACGTGTTAGTTAGAAATTGCTTCTGGCCGGTAGTGACAGATCCTATAGGACTTCAGTGGTGTGAGCAAAGAAAGGCTTACTTTTCTCACAATGAGTGTCTGGTTCAGTTTCTTAAGGAAGTCAGGGCAAGGTGTCTGTGATTCTCTTGGCATTTCTCTCATGGCCCCAAGAAGACTGCTGAAGCACCAGCCATCACATTCACTTTTGGAGCAGCAGGAAGAGGAAAAGCAGAGCACCCAAAGGGCTTTTAAAATCCCACCCAACAACCTTTGTTTGTAAATCATTGACCCCCTTGTGCCTGTGATGGAGTCTGGACATAAAGTCCTCCCCACCTTTCCCTGCTAGTAAGGAAGAATGGGTGCATATTTCTAAATGCTAAAATGAGGCAAAAGCTTTGAAGCTACAAGATGTAATTTAGAGATCTGCTGAAAGTGAAATTAGTGGGGCTGAGAGAGAAACTACAGTCAGGCGGCATGTTTCATGTGACAAAGCAATGCTCTGTCACGTGGAACATGGAAAAGAAGAGGCCACAGCCTTTGAACCGAGCACAGAGGATGCCTTCACACAAAGTACAGTAATGCATTTGTCTTGTTGCGCCATTTGCAGAACCCACACGCAATTGAATGTCTGGACCATGGAAATCGATGGGGAATAGGAAATCAAAATATTTTGAACAGACATGACAGCAGGGGACGATGGGCCCCTCAAGTGAGATCTGATGATGAGGGTTTTGTTAATGCACATTTCCACATTTTTCAAAAAGAAAGGAATGTCCTACACCCCATTCTCTTGTGAAGGAGGCAGCACACAGGTGAGGGTTTCCTCCACGACTGTACACTCAGGAAACAATCACTCTCGGTGGGAGAAATTTTCCAATGACATCTATTCATTTATTTGATTGCGCTGGGTCTTTGTTGCTGCACTCAGGCTTTCTCTAGCCATGGCGAACAGGGGCTGCTCTTCATTGCGGCGTACAGGCTTCTCATCAAGATGGTTTCTCTTGTTGCAGAGCACAGGCTCTAGGTGCACAGGCTTCATCAGCTGCAGGGCGTGGGCTTCAGTAATTGCGACTTGGGGACTCAACAATGTGGGCTCAGCAGTTGTGGTACACTGGCTTTGGCCACCCTCAGCATTTAGGATCTTCTCTGACCAGGGACCAAACCCGTGTCCCCTGCACTGGCAGGCACATTCTTACCCACTGTACCCCCAGGGAAGTCCTCCCAATGAAATTTAGGTTCATAGGTTGTAGGTGTTGGACAACTAGTGCAGGCCAACTGGTGATCAGACGAGGCTGAACCTGAGGAGCTTTTTTCTTCTTTGCTCCTCACCTGGCTTCAGTTCCCTCTGAAGCTCAGCTTCCTTCTTTGGCAAAACCAGAGACTGGGTTGTGATAAGTACTGGGCTCTGGGAACACTGTTTTCTGGGCTAACTGCTCAGAGGGATGGGAATTTGCTATCATTTTCTGACTTCGAGAAGTGTGGGCCTAGTGCAATGATGATTGTAGAGTCCTGCTAACTCTGCAACTCGTTTTTGTCCTTCTCTCTCTTGCTCCATCTCTGGACTCTCAGGGCTGGTGTACGTGAGACCGTGATTCTCTATAAGCGTGTCTCTCGTGCAAATCCAGGCTCTCCTGAAGGCAGGCTTCCTGGGGTCTAGACCTGGGGGAGCTGTTTATGTCAGACACTGTTGTTGCCTATCCAAGACCTCATTTCAGTTTGGAGTAGCCACAGGTGACACATTATTATCATGTAATATATTATTATTGGTCTCAGTCAGTCATGACATCCACATCCCACACTTTCCCAATCTTAGGAGTTTCTGAGTTCCAATAAGGCATAAGGAGGGGTCTGATGAGAAATACCAGGGCCAGCTTTCACTCACCTAATAAAAAAGACCAGTGAAGCTGGGACTATCTTATTTCCACCTAATAAAAAAGACCAGTGAAGCTGGGACTATCTTATTTCCACCTGGGATGTGGATTCAGTGTGTGGCAATGCATCAACCTTCTCAAGATAAGAAGGGAAAGGCCATTTCAAACCAGGTTTCTCCTCCACTGCTCACATACTTCTGATGCTGGGTGTCAGAGGAAGCACACATACTGTGATGGGACTGCTGGCCGTCTCTTCAGGGCATGATGCTGAGTTGGCACTGAGTGGCATAGGAGTGTTCCTGGAAGCCGTTCCTAGACTGAGACGTTTAGCTTTAACTGAACTATACACAGGAATGACTGAAACCATGTTAAGTCAAAGCTAAATATTCCTCAACTCAAATTCCCCTTAACAGGCTCTATAAAAAAAAAAATGCCTGTGACCACTCCCACATCATCTGACGTGGAGGAAGTTGTAATAGAAAGATACAGAACCTTAACAGAATGAGGTTAAAATATTTTACTGTTGTAAATTTTACGAAAACAGATTGACACATAGTGCCTCTCCCAGGGCATCAGAAGGGGTCTTTGCAAGGGAAGGACTCTGAACCATGAGCCTCACTACCCTCTTGGCAAATATGCCTCAGGTTGTAATCACAGCAATGCCCACTCCACCCCCAGCTGACTGCAATGTGATATACCATAATTTACAAGACAATGTCTCAATTTCAGAGATGTTCAAATGTGAAATGATTTTAGAATTGATCAATGAAATGTGATGTTCATCTTAGAATTGATCAAATATGGTACTTGCAACATATATTATAACCAAAGGACTACTATTCAGAAAATAGGAAGGATGGTCACAAGTCAACATGAAAAAAATAGTTCAATAGAAAAATATGCAGTGTATGAATAGACAATTTACAGAAACAGAACTATAAAAATAAACATCAGGAAAAAAATGCTCAACTATATTATACGATCTAGGAATAGTTTAGCTGCAATTTAAAGAAAACCCCACACACAGTGACTTAAGAATGATGGTCTTATTTTTCTCACATAACAAGATGCTCGAAATACAACATCAAGAGTTAAACATATTTATTAATTCTAGGAGTCTTTTGGTAGACTTCCTGGGGTTTTCTATGTATAAAATAATATCTTCCATGAAGAGAAAGTTTTATTACTTCCTTCCCAAACTGTATACTTTTTTTCCCCTTGCTTTATTGCACTGGCTAAGACTTCTAGTGCAACATTGAAGGGAAGTTTTGAGAGCAGACAGCCTTGCTGTGTTCCTGATCTTTGGGGAAAGCTTTCAGTCTTTCACTATTAAGAATGATTAAGCAGATTCCTTCTATTATCTTAAGTATATTCCCTTCTATTTATAGTTTGCTAAGATTTTTAATCATGAATAGATGTTGAGATTCATCAAATGCTTTTTCTGCCTCTGTTGAGATGATCATTTGTTTTTAATATGGTGGAATATACTTTGATATACAATATCCTGGTTGATGTTTGAATGTTGCATCAGCCCTGTACCTAGGGTAAACCACTTGGTAATGTACCTAGGTACCCACTGTACCTAATGTACCAGGTACATTACCTAGGTACCCAATGTACCTAGGGTAAACAACTTGGTAATGATGTATTCTCCCTGGCAGATGTTTTAACTACAAATTCAATTCCCACAATAGATACAGGACTATTCATGATGTATATTTCTTTTTGAGTCATTTTTAATTGTTTTTTGTCTTTCAAGAAATTTGTTAATTGCATCAAAGATTTGTAATTTGTTGGCTTAAATTTGTTCATAGCATCTCATTATTATCTTAATATCTGTAAGGTATATATTGATGGCACCTCTTGCATTCCTGATTTTTTTTTTTTGCATTCCTGATATTGATAATTTGTGTTTTTATTCTGTGGTCCTGATCTCCTTCTAGATGAAAGTAACTGGTTCAGGTTCTGCGGATGGATAGGACAGGCGGAAAGGACTATACTTACACACATTGCAATGACGGATGCCACAGCCACAGTCCTGGGCCACTTGAACTGTCTGAAGAATAGGTCTGTGGAAGCTTGGAGTTGTTTATTAGACATCTGGTATGTGACCAAGACCCTAGGTAGATAAAAGTGTAAAAGTAAAAGGAGTGACATCATAAGCATGATGCAATGTGAGTTTCCTACCATCTCCCCACCAAAGAACAACAGTTCTCTAACATCACCCATATGGCTGAGAGGGCTTTTGTAGAAGTTTGGGTGTTCAGTGAAGAAGTTCCAGCACACACTTGGGGCAATTATGATCCAGCAATTCTCATGTATGTACAAAAACATACACAAGAATGTTCATAGTGAAACCGCCAATTGGCGTTTCTGGGGGCCTCTGAAGAGCTCTGATCCTCATACCCTCAATGCAGAAAAAAATTCAGTGAGAGGCAAAGTGGTAGATAAGAAGTGACTTATTAGAATAGGACTCTTGTGAGGCTTACAGGTGAGCAAGTGAGAGGGTGCCGCCCAGAGAACTTGGTGGGCTACAGTTTTATAATCAAAGGAAAAGTGTGGAAGAGCAGAAACCACTTTCTTCCTTATTCTTGGGTAGACATCATGCTTCCATCATCAACTCCTCTTCCAGGTGGGGAGGGGAGTGTTTTTGTCTCTACATGGTCAAGCCAGGACTTTCATGGTGCTGTGGAAAAATCATTTCAGGTCTCAGTACAATGAGCACCTCTCATTTTGAAATGTCACCTTTCATAAATTATTGTGTTTTTCTTTTAAGTATTTATTTATTTGGCTGTGCCAGGTCTTAGTTGAGGCATGCAAGGTCTTTAGTTGTGGCATGTGGGATCTATTCATAGTTACCTGATCTGGGATCAAATCTAGGCCCCCTGCATTGGGAGCATGGAGTCTCAGCCACTGAGCCCCCAGGAGAATCCCCACAAATTACTGTTTTCATGGTGCGCAGAGAACATGCCCTAAGGATCATTAACTTACTGAGCTCACTGGGCATGTGGGGCTCATGCCGCCATTGTTTTTATTTGGGGTCATGACTTGTGCTTCAGTTGCATGGTTTTGTTGCTACGAAAATTTGCTTTTTTTTTTTTTAATTTGTTTTTGGCTGCACTGGGCCTTGGGTCCTGCACATGGACTTTCTCTAGTTGCAGTGAGTGGGGCCTACTCTCTGGTTGCAGTGCTCGGGTTCCTCATTGCGTTGGCTTCTCTTGTTGCAGAGCACAGGCTCTAGAGTGTGTGGGCTTCATTGGTTGCAGTGCACAGGGTTAGCTGCCACTAACTAACCCTGGTAAAGAGAGACTCTTTACCACTGGACCACCAGGGAATTCCAGGCCTGCTTGGTTTTGTGGTTAAGCAAACCTACTTCCTTGAATAATCATTAATCATCATCATTATTATTATTAATCTAACTTACAGGGGTCTCCTATAATTTTTCCTACTTACAATCCCCTAGTGGGATTAACTATTTAATCATCTATTCGTCCCTATCAGTAGCAGCCTTATTCATAATATTCTCAAATTTAAAAAAAGAAAAATATCCACCAGTGGAAGAATAGATAAACAAGTCTTGGATATTCGCACAATCGAATACCACTTAGCAATAAAAAGAAAACAATCACTGATAAATCCAACAATATGAATGATTCACTGAAAAAAAAATCAGGCTTAGTGGAAAAAAAACCACACACAAAAGGTTCGTGTTATATGATTCCTTTAATAAGAAATTCTAGAAGAGATAAATCAACCTATGGTGATAGAAATCAGAACAGCAGCTGGCACTGGGGGAGGGCATTGACTGGAAGGGGGCATGAGAGACACTTACAGGGTTCTGGAAAGCCCTTTATCTTTAACTGGGTGATGGTTATATGGGTATATGCATTTGTCCAAATTAATTATACTCTTAAGATCTGTGCATTTGACTTTATATAAATTACACTACAATAAAAAGAATTTAAAAAAACAGGATAATAGAAAAGACAAATAAGTACATTCATAAAACTACTGACTAAATTCCAGGCACTATCACCATCCAGAGGTGTTGCATTGGGTAAGATTAAGAGATGTGAGAGTATGTTAAAGTACTCTTATGGGTTCAGGGAGAAACAGAGAGATATTGATAAGATAAATCAACAGGTGTAAGTAAACATAAGAAACCAATATAAGATTAAAAATAGAATGTAAAACGTTTAAATCTGAAAAACGTTTGATTCACCTATTGAAAAGTAGGGAAAGAGGAAAAAGAGAAAGTACAATAAATGGGGGACTTGAAACAAGCTGGAAGAAATAAGAAGCTATCATTGCAATAAACATAAATAGGTTTAGGGGAAGAAAAGGGTGTGACGTTAGGAGAGTAGCCTTGATACATACACACTACCGTGTGTAAAAAAGGCAGCAGGTGGAAAGCTGAGCACAGCGCAGGGAGCCCAGCCAGGCGCTCTAACAGGAGAGGTGGGAGGGAGGTCCGAGAGGGAGAGGATATGTGCACACATATAGCTGGTTTATTTCCTTGTCCTGCAGAAACTAACACAGCATTGTAAAGCAACTGTATTCCAGTAAAATTTTGTTAATGTAAATAAGTTAAACAAAACAATTAGTCAGAATGCAATCAAGAACATATACTCTTGGGACTTGCCTAGCAGTCCAGTGGTTAAGACTCTGCGCTCCCACTGCAGGGGCGTGACCCTGGTCAGGAAACTAAGTTCCCACATGCCTCAAGGCCCAGCCAAAAATAAAATTTGAAGAAAAAAAAAAAAAAGAACGTATGCTCTCAGTGAACATCTCACTTCCCCAGAAAACACAGAGAAAGAGCCTCTCAAACTAAAAAGTATACTTGCATGGAGGAATTGTTTTCTTCCTTCTTTGAGGCTGGACCCCACAGAAGGGCAGGATTAGGTGGGGAAAAAGACAGGTATAACCCTATGTACTGTCTTGGTGGCTGGTGACATGTTTAAATAAGTGTTAGTTGCTCAGTCGTACCCGACTGTGATCCCATGGACTGCAGCGCACCAGGCTCCTCTGTCCATGAGATTTTCCAGGCAAGGATACTGGAGTGGGTTGACATTTCCTTCTCCAGGGGATCTTCCCAACCCAGGGATCAAACCTGGGTCTCCTGCACTACAGGCAGATTCTTTACCGACCAAGCTACAAGGGAAGCCCTAGTTTAAGTAGGGAATGACCAAATACTTGAGGAAGGAGCTGGAGAAGGACCTGAGGGTCTCGGAGCAAAGCTGAGGAAGAATTCAGAGGGCTACTTACTTGGGGCATATGGGGATGAGGGCTCTTTAAGATTGTCTAGAACTAGAGAGAGAGATACATCCATTGGAATCCTGGTCTGGAGCTTGAAAAGCAGGCCTTCCACTGCCCATCCTGAATCCTAGGAGTTTCAAAGAGCTAATGCTGCCAGATTCAGTGACGGTCTGGCTATTTATGAGGATGGGGGACCAGCAAGCTGAATAGACAGAGACTTCTTGACCTTCTGCATTCATTTCTGCCCATCCTCTAATCCAAATGCTTTGATCCAAAGCATCAAAGAACTCTGAGCCAGAGGGTCATACGGCAATTGAGTAGTGTCACCAATGTCACTGTAATTATCCATATTACTGACTCCAACAATGTCCCTGTGGCTACTGAGTAAGTATATGATGCATGCGTGTGTGCTGTCTTTTCAGTCGTGTCCGATTCTTCGAAACCCTATGGACTGTAACCTGCCAGGCTCAGTCCATGGGATTCTCTAGGCAAGAATACTTGAGTGGGTTCCCATGCCCTCTTCCATGGGATCTTCCCCATATGCCAGCACAATTAAAATTATGAGGGCCCATAAAAATGTAAAGCAAGAGCAACAGCAGTAATACAGTAGTAACAGCAATACAAGGCACCTGGGCAGATTTTAGCTTCCACCCAAATGAGGATGGAAGGCAGGGAGAAGTGTATGAAAGAGATCCAGTCCCCCAGCTGCTATCACAAACTCCAAATATGTTCCCATTTTCCTTCTTGTCTTGAAACACAGGAATCTTAGCTCCTAAGTTCTATCCACCTACTCACCTCCCTCATCTCCATTTAAGCACCTTGAAATTCTACCTCTGCTTCCTTGCACCTGTACTGTTGGACAGACTTCCTTAAAGTAAGAAAGCCACCCACAGTGCTCTAATAAATCTGGTCTTCCTACACTGTCTGCTTCCAGAATTACAGCGTCATGTTTATTCAACATCCTAACAAACCTAAGGCAAATACTAGTGAGAGAATTTAACCTGGGACAGAGCAACTGCTATCTATTATTTTTTCCCTTTCAGCCCCTCTTTGAGAAGGAAGCTTAAGTCCTCCTCAGCGCTTACTTCTTGGGGAAGTAAGAACCCAGGAATCCGGACCATCCTCCCTTAGAAGTTCCAGCCATCCAACCACTCAGCTGACCCTTTTCACCCCTAGGACTAGGTAGCAGACCTCATTTTCATCCCAGCACAGCCCCAGGACCGAGGTCGGTACATTCAGCTAGAGAGGACTGCATAGTTATAAGTGGTGGTCAGGGATGGGTCAATTTGATACCATAATGCAAACCACAAAGGGATACCAGCAAAGAAAGCCATCTCAGGGAACTCTGTTCCACTGATGGATGAAGTCACTGCCTTACATAGAGCTGAGCTCACTGTTGGAATTTGGGTGGCAATCAGTGTGCATGGTCCCCCAGCCAGCACTGTATTCAGGACCATCCAGACATCGCTGTACATCAGGCAGTGGTCAGAAGCAGCAAAAAAGGAAAAGGGAACGATAGTGTCTGGGTGCCTGCCACCACCCAATGTCACCTTCCTCTTCCTTTTGGCCTAGTTCATGTATAAGAATGAGCACACAGGGGTATCATGGCATGGCCTACAGAAGCAAGGGTCAGCTACGGGCCTGTTGATACAGCCCCAAGTCAGGGATGATGCCTTGCCCTCATTCCTGACTCTACCCAGTTGAACACTAGCCGGTGGTTTTGGCAGGCAGACAGCCAGTATCCTATCCTATGGGCATGCGTGTTAAATCGCTTCAATTGTGTCTGACTCTTTGCAACCGCATGGACTGTAGCCCACCAGGCTCCTCTGTCCATGGGATTCTCCTGGCAAGAATACTGGAGTGGGTTGCCATTTCCTCCTCCAGGGGATCTTCCCAACCCAGGGATCGAAGCTTCGTCCCTTAAGTCTCCTGCATTGGCAGGTAGACTCTTTACCACTAGCGCCACCTGGGAATCCCTAAATTCCCAGATATTCCAAATCTTCTAGAAACAAAAGATCTATCCTTCCCACCACCCCCCCCTCCAACCACAAATCTACTTCCAGTTCTTCTCAGGTTTACCAGTGTTAACTGTCGTCTCTGAGATCTCTTTCTCCAGTATCTTTCTCAAATTCTCAGCACCATTTTAAACTGTCGACCACTTTCTCCAGCCCGAAGCCCTGCCCAGTTCTGGTTTCCATGTGTACCTGAGTCTCCTGTCTTCCTGACCCCTCATCTGTGGATATGACCCCGTGTCCTCTTTGTTAAGCCCTGTACATGTCACTTTGTCACAATCAGGCACCGTATCTTGTGAGCTTCCTCGTACCTCACACAACACCAAGGACAGTACTTTGCCCAGACTGTGATTTCAATCCATCCTGGTCGCACAACAAGTGGACTCAGTGCCCCGTTCCCTGAACCTGAGTCTGCCCAGGAGTCCACTCCCAACTTACATTTCCTTTCTGAAGTCTAAGTCCTCTTACCTAATCGCAGGATACCCCTCGACTCTTCTTGTTCTTTCTCTCCGTCCTCTGCAAAACCCCCAAAGTCTTGTTTCCTGTCTTCACACTACCTCACAGGATAACACCCTGTTGATGCTGCGGCCACTGGCAAGGTACGGCATCACCACAGAGGTAGATGACATGGCCAGTCAGGCCCCCAGGATGAGGTCAAATGTAGATCGAGGGCAGCTGCAGTAGGAAAGAGAGAGCCATGCTCCTTAGAATAAACTCGGAGACTGAGAACACACAGTCAAAAAGGAACGTGGGAATAAGGCTGCAGCAGGAAGAAATTAATCACCTTAGAACACTGTGGTCCAAACCCCAGACAAAGAGGAATGACTTCCTCTTCCCACTCACTGGGGAGCCTTTTCTACTGATGTCTGAGGAACAAAGCAATGCCCTGGGAGAGGGCCATACATCTCTCCTTTCTAGAAAGAAACTCGACTTGAAGTCCATACCTAAGCAGATGAGGGAAGTGCAGGGGATGGGATACGGTGCTCTTGCTTGAAGACTGAGTGCTTTCCCCACCAATTTTCATTGCCTTGTATGTAGCACTCAGTACTAAGAGGAGAGAGGTGGCTTAAGCTGGAGGACTCCAAACGCTGTGGCTGCAGGAAATGGGGGAGAGGTTGGGAGAAAAGAGAAATTTTTAATTCCAAGGTTCGCATAGTAAAACATTATTTCAATTCTACTTCCAAAAGATATAATGCAAATTATTAGATTAGACCAGATAAGAACAATTCACAAAGAAAAAACTCAGAGAGCAGAGAGGGTAGTACACAGGCATACCTCGTTTTATTGCACTTTGCAAATACTATATTTATTACAAATTAAAGATGGTGGAACCCTGTGTCAAGCAAGTCTGTTGGTGCCATTTTTCCAACAGCATTATATTTTGGTTTTATTTTTTAATACAATTTTTAAAGCTTACACTTCGGTTAACAGCCATTACAAAATACTATATTTCATGTGTTGTAAATACATCCTTGTAGCCTATCTTACATCCAATAATTTATACCTCCCACTCCTCTACCTGCCTCTACAATGCTACCCCCCACCCCACCCCCCGCCATCTCTGGTAACCACTGGATTGTTCTCCACAACTGTGAGTCCAGTTCTTTTTTGTTATATACACCAGTTTGTTGTATTTTTTAGATTTCACATACAGTACTTATCTTTCTCTAGCTGACTTATTTCACTTAGTGTGAAGTGAAGTGAAGTGAAAGTCACTCAGTCATGTCCGACTCTTTGTGACCCCATGGACTCCATGGAATTCTCCAGGCCAGAATACTGGAACGGGTAGCCTTTCCCTTCTTCAGGGGATCTTTCCAACCCAGGGATGGAACCTAGGTCTCACATTGCAGGCAGATTATTTACCAGCTGAGCACTTAGTGTAATGCTCATTCTTTCTTGTGGCTGAGTAGTATTTTATTGTGCATATATACACCATATCTTCTTTATCCATGCACTGTTGATGGACACTTAGGCTGGTTCCACATCTTGGTGATTGTAAATAATGCTGCTATGAACACAGGGGTTGTGTATATCTTTTCAAATTAGTGGGTTTTTTTCCCCCAGATATACCCAGGAGTAGAATTGCTGGGTCATGAAGTAGTTCTATTTTTAGTTTTTGAGAGACCTCCGTACTGTTTTCCACAGTGGCTGCACCAGTTTACATCCCAACAGTGTATGAGGGTTCCCTTTTCTCTACACCCTTGCCAACATCTGTTATTTGTGTTCTTTTTGATGATTTGTGTTCTTTTTGATGATTTGTGTTCTTTTCATTCTGACAGGTGTGAGATGATATCTTGTTGTGGTTTTTATTTTCATTGCCCTGATGATTAGCAATGTTGAGGACCTTTTCACACGCCTGTTAGCCATATGCCGTTCCTCTTTGGAAACTGTCTATTCAGTTCTGCCCATTTTTTAATCAGGTTGTTTGTTTGGTGTTGAGTTGTATGATCAGTTTAGATATGTTGAATATTAATTTATTATTGGTCATATAATTTGTAAATATTTTCCCCCACTCAGTAGGTTGTCTCTTCATTCATAAAAACTTAGACAAATACTCTTTGACGTAAATCACAAGGTTTTTTTGGGTCCATCTCCTAAAGTAAGGGAAATAAAAGCAAAAATAAACAAATAGAATCTAATTGAGCTTGGAACAGTGAAAAAAAAAAAATTTGAAGAAATAATGGTTGAGAATTTCCCAGAAATAAAGACACAATGAGGGGCATGGATCTACTGTCTCAAATATCTCAACAAAGCCCAAACAGAAATTTTTGAAAAATCCATACCTAATCACATTTGATTGAAAATATAGGAAAATCAAATGAAAAAATAGAGAAGACAAAAATAAACAATGCCAGGAAGGAAACAGAGGCTATGGCTACAGGCTCTGCAGACATCAAAAAGGGAATATTGCAAACAGCTCCATGCACATAAATCTGACATCTGAGATCTATTTCTGCTTTATTGACTATGCCAAAGCCTTTGACTGTGTGGATCACAATAAACTGTGGAAAATTCTGAAAGAGATGGGAATACCAGACCACCTGACCTGCCTCTTGAGAAGTCTGTATGCAGGTCAGGAAGCAACAGTTAGAACTGGACATGGAACAACAGACTGGTTCCAAATAGGAAAAGGAATACATCAAGGCTGTATATTGTCACCCTGCTTATTTAACTTATATGCAGAGTACATCATGAGAAATGCTGGGCTGGAGGAAGCACAATCTGGAATCAAGATTGCTGGGAGAAATATCAATAACCTCAGATATGCAGATGATACCACCCTTATGGCAGAAAGTGAAGAACTAAAGAGCCTCTTGATGAAAGTGAAAGAGGAGAGTGAAAAAGTTGGCTTAAAGCTCAACATTCAGAAAACTAAGATCATGGCATCTGGTCCCATTACTTCACGGCAAATAGATGGAGAAACAGTGGAAACAGTGTCAGACTTTATTTTTTGGGGCTCCAAAATCACTGCAGATGGTGATTGCAGCCATGAAATAAAAAGACGCTTACTCCTTGGAAGAAAAGTTATGACCAACCTAGACAGCATATTAAAAAGCAGAGACATTACTTTGCCAACAAAGGTCTGTCTAGTCAATGCTATGGTTTTTCCAGTAGTCATGTATGGATGTGAGAGTTGGACTATAAAGAAAGCTGAGCACCAAAGAATTGATGCTCTTGAACCGTGGTGTTGGAGAAGACTCTTGAGAGTCCCTTGGACTGCAAGGAGATCCAACCAGTCCATCCTAAAGGAAATCAGTCCTGAGTGTTCATTGGAAGGACTGATGTTGAAGCTGAAACTCCAATACTTTGGCCACCTGATGGGAAGAGCTGACTCATTGGAAAAGACCCTGATGCTGGGAGACACTGGGGACAGGAGGAGAAGGGGACAAAAGAGGATGAGATGGTTGGATGGCATCACCAACTCGATGGACATGAGTTTGAGTAAACTCCGGGAGTTGATGATGGACAGGGAGGCCTGGCGTGCTGCAGTCCATGGGGTCGCAAAGAGTTGGACATGACTGAGCAACTGAACAGAACTGAACTAATGAATAAACCAATTCATTAAAAAGCACAAACTAGTGCTCGCTTCGGCAGCACATATACTATAAAAAGCACAAACTGGGGACCTCCCTGGCAGTCCAGTGGTTAAGAAGCCACCTTCCAGTGCAGAGGACATGAGTTGAATCCCTGGTCAGGGAACTAAGTTCCCACGTGCTGGAAGCTTACAGCGCAGTCACATAATAAATAAATAAAAATAAATTTAAAAAATCAAGGGACAGAACAGCCAGATCCCAGAATGGATTTGGCTTTGAAAAAAACAATTGCATAAACTCTTGAAGGCCAACTGAAGAAACTCAATTATGAACTGGATACTAGATGAAAAGAATCTAGTTTTGGTTATGTAGAATCTACTTTTGGTTATCCTGATTTTTAAAGGTTTATACTGAAATATTAGGGGGTGGAACATCATGATGTCTGAAATTCACTCAAAAATACTTCAGTCAGTTCAGTAGCTCAGTCGTGTCCGACTCTTTGCGACCCCATGAATCACAGCATGCCAGGCCTCCCTGTCCATCACCACTCCCGGAATTTACTCAAACTCATGTCCATTGAGTCGGTGATGCCATCCAACCATCTCATCCTCTGTCATCCCCTTCTCCTCCTGCCCCCAATCCCTCCCAGCATCAGGGTCTTTTCCAATGAGTCAGCTCTTCCCATCAGGTGGCCAAAGTATTGGAGTTTCAGCTTCAGCATCAGTCCTTCCAATGAACACCCAGGACTGATTTCCTTTAGGATGGACTGGTTGGATCTCCTTGCAGTCCAAGGGACTCTCAAGAGTCTTCTCCAACACCACGGTTCAAGAGCATCAATTTTTCGGCGCTCAGCTTTCTTTATAGTCCAACTCTCACATTCATACATGACCACTGGAAAAACCACAGTCTTGACCAGACAGACCTTTGTTGGCAAAATAATGTCTCTGCTTTTTAATATGCTATCTAAGTTGGTCATAACTTTTCTTCCAAGGAGTAAGCGTCTTTTAATTTCATGGCTGCAGTCACCATCTGCAGTGATTTGGGAGCCCCAAAAAATAAAGTCTGACACTGTTTCTATTGTCTCCCCATCTATTTCCCATGAGGTGATGGGACCAGATGCCATGATCTTAGTTTTCTGAATGTTAAGCTTTAAGCCAACCTTTTCACACTCCTCTTTCACTTTCATCAAGAGGCTTTTCAGTTCTTCTTCACTCTCTGCCATAAGGGTGGTGTCATCTGCATATCTGAGGTTGTTGATATTTCTCCCAACAATCTTGATTCCAGATTGTGCTTCCTCCAGCCCAGCATTTCTCATGATGTACTCTGCATATAAGTTAAATAAGCAGGGTGACAATATACAGCCTTGATGTATTCCTTTTCCTATTTGGAACCAGTCTGTTGTTCCATGTTCAGTTCTAACTGTTGCTTCCTGACCTGCATATAGGTTTCTCAAGAGGCAGGTCAGGTGGTCTGGTATTCTCATCTCTTTCAGAATTTTCCACAGTTTATTGTGATTCACATAGTCGAAGGCTTCGATATAGTCAATAAAGCAGAAATAGACGTTTTTATGGAACTCTCTTGCTTTTTCGATGATCCAGTGGATATTGGCAATTTGATCTCTGGTTCCTCTGCCTTTTCTAAAACCAGCTTGAACATCTGGAAGTTCTCGGTTCACGTATTGCTGAAGCCTGGCTTGGAGAATTTTGAGCATTACTGTACTAGCATGTGAGATGAGTGCAATTGTGCGGTAGTTTGAGCATTCTTTGGGATTGCCTTTCTTAGGGACTGGAATGAAAACTGACCTTTTCCAGTCCTGTGGCCACTGCTGAGTTTTCCAAATTTGCTGGCATATTGAGTGCAGCACTTTCACAGCATCATCTTTCAGGATTTGAAATAGCTCAACTGGAATTCCATCACATCCACTAGCTTTGTTCGTAGTGATGCTTTGTAAGGCCCACTTGACTTCACATTCCAGGATGTCTGGCTCTAGGTGAGTGATCGCACCATTGTGACTGTCTGGCTCGTGAAGATCTTTTTTGTACAGTTCTTCTCTGTATTCTTGCTACCTCTCCTTAACATCTTCTGCTTCTGTTAGGTCCATACCATTTCTGTCCTTTATCGAACACATCTTTGCTTGAAATGTTCCCTTGATATCTCTAATTTTCTTGAAGAGATCTCTAGTCTTTCCCATTCTGTTGTTTTCCTCTATTTCTTTGCATTGATCACTGAGGAAGGCTTTCTTATTTCTCCTGGCTATTCTTTGGAACTCTGCATTCAAATAGGAATATCTTTCCTTTTCTCCTTTGCTTTTTGCTTCTCTTCTTTTCACAGCGATTTGTAAGGCCTCCTCAGACAACCATTTTGCCTTTTTGCATTTCTTTTCCATGGGGATGGTCTTGATCCCTGTCTCCAATACTTAAGTACATGCAAATAAAGTAAAGAGTAACATGTTTATATGCTGATGGGAATGTGATGAAAAGAAGGCTGTTAAGAGGAAAGATGATTTAGGAGGAAAAGGGAGAAATTGGCTGAGTGATGCTCTTGAGTAGGCACGGGGGGATAAGGCGTAGAGATGAAGTGGTAGCTGGGAGTGTGAAAAGTTATTGCTTCATTTTGTTCAAGAAAGTAGGTTAGGTCATCAGCTGAGTATGGGAATGCAGAAGGTTTCAGGAAAGAGGAGAAATAGAGGGGCACTAGGGCGGTGGCTCAAACTTCGTGCGCTTCAGAATCACCTGGAGGACTTCTTGAAACAGACTGAGCTCCCCCGTGTGTGCGTGCTCAGTCGATCAGTCATGTCCGACTCTTTGCGACCCCCTGGGCTGTAGCTCACCGGATACTAGAGTGGGTTGCCATCTCCTCCTCCAGGGGATCTTCCAGACCCAGGAATGGAACCCGCATCTCCTGCATTGGCAGGATTCTTTTACCACGAGTCACTTGGGAAGCCTGAGCTCCTCCTGATTCTGGCGGTCCCGATTCCAGGAGTCCTGGTTCTGTAGGTCTGGGGCAGGGCCTGAGAAACTGTATATCTAACAAGCTGCAGGTGACACTGATGCTGCCGGCCTGGGGATCACTTTCTGAGAACCACTGTGATTACTGTGCAGCAGTAGGGCCCCCTTGAAGTATGTGGTCAGACTCTAAAGTGAGAACAGTCAGTGAGAAAGTTCAGAGAGAACTTTTTCTCCAAGCGTGTTCTGATGCACAGGTGCGGTTGCGAAAGAGGCAGAGGGTTGCATGAGTCAGAGATGATCACCAAGATCATCACAGAGCTGGCTGCTTCTTATCTGTATGTGTGTGTGTGCTTAGTCACCAGTCGTGTCCAACTCTTTGCGACTCCACAGATTGTAGCTCGCCAGGCTCCTCTGTTCGGAGGAGAATCCTCTGGGAATTCTCCAGGCAAGAACATTGGAGTGGGTTGCCATGCCCTCCTCCAGGGAATCTTCTCAACCCAGGGATTGAACCCAGGTCTCCTGCATTGCAGGTGGATTATTTACCATCTGAGCCACCAGGAAAGCCCTCTTATCTCTGGGCCAAGCCCAGATGAAACTGCCTCAGAAGCATCTTTCCTGACCATCTAATCTGACTATCTTCCTCCTCCTCACCATCTTGCACTTTCACATTACTTTTTCTGGCAGAAAAATTTTCAGAATCTAATTTATTTTGTTACCTGTTTCTGAGTCTTTTCACTGGAATGTATGTACCACAAAACAGGAATCTTTTGTTGTTGGTGGTGGTCACTGCTATGTTCCTAGAACCTAGAAGAATGCCTGGACACCACAGGTGCTATTTACTCATGAAAAGTAGAAAGAAAGAAAGAAATGAAGGAAGGGAGAGAGGAAAGAGAGAGAGAGCCAAGGAAACACAAGAAACTAAACGATAGTATTTGTTTTGACTACGAAGAGGAAAATATTTATATAATTATAAAATATAAACACAGATTACTAAGTCTAAGAGGCTGGGATGGTTGGATAGCATCACTGACTCAATGGACATGAATCTGAATTTGCAAACTCTGGGAGATAACAGAGGTCAGAGGAGCCTGGCATGCTGCAGTCCATGTAGGTTGCAGAGTCAGATACAACTTAGCAACTGAACAATAACAACACAAAATTAATGTAAATACATTAGAAAGATGGGAAGGAGGAGTTAGCTAGTTGCATCTTCTTTTCCTGAAGACAATGCTTCCCAAATTCCCTGTTTGGACCACGAGTAGGTTGTGGTCATTGGAACTTGGGCAGTGAAGATGCACACCATTTTCATGCCTGGCTTCAAAACATCTCATGCAATCCTTCGTTCTCTGTCTCTGTCTCTGTCAGCTCACCAGTGCGCTGAGTGCTGAGGACCCAGTAGTGACCTCTGGGGAGGCCCGAGGGGACAGTAGAGTTGTAGGATGAAAGGGACCTGGGTTCCTATGTGGCAGCTTGGAGGACAGCAGTGTAAAAGCCTGCTCCCGGACACTGGCGGGACTTCAGGTGAGTTGAAAATAAATTTGTGTCAAACAGCCACTGAAATTCCAGGGCTATTTTTATTACTGAGAAAAATAGAAATGTCAAAACGTGATTTATTAGTAATTACTAGTGTTTTCCATTTATGTTCAATCAGGAGAAAAAGAAATCAGATGTTAATCTGAACAGGGAAAGTTAATGTAAAGAATTATTAACTGTAACAGATTAAAGAGAGTTCTAAAGAACAGTAGTGAGTTCTGGAATAATTCTTCACTTTACTAATTCGCTCTAGAGTGGTATCCCTTCTGTGATGTATTCCATCCACTGAGTATTCTTAAAGAATATTTCCATTTGCAAGCTAGCTAATGGGTTCTTTGTAGGGTGTAAAGAATGCAAAGTAACATACATACTAATCAAAATAAAATTGACTCCAGGAGGGATCTGAGTGTCTGTTCCCACATGGCAACAAAACAGCAGGAAAAAATGGAGTGAAGAAACGCTGGCTGGCACTGCACTCCCCCACCTGATGTCAGCAGGGTAAAGTGTGGGCCTGAACTTGCACCTTCATCTGTAGGCAACAAGGCCATGAGAACTGGTACTCCACTTACACCAGGGTGCACTGGCAAAGCCCAAAGGAATGACACATAACATTTGTAATATCCACAATTTAATTTTTCAAAAATGTAAATACATATTAAAAAAGAATATCCTGTGAGTGCTCACTGAGCTTCTTGACAGTGAGTTCCTTGAAGATGAAGACTTGGTCCACCTTTGAAATTCCAGTGTCTACCTCAGTAACTAGCACACTGCTACCTGCAAAACTTTTTTCCTATATGCCAAATTGTAATTTATTAATTTCCAAGGATAAATATGTTTCCAAGACTTACAAAGGTGTGTATAATTCGGGCACCATTTTCTTGGTTTTAAATAAGGCCATTCCTTTAGTTAGGGCTTGAAGAATTGAACACTTTCCATTTAAGCATTCACCTCTAGATCCCCAGAATCTATGCTAACTTGCAAATTAAATTATTTTTTCCTATATTGTCCCAGCTTTTCTCCCTTCTGGTTTTTGGAGACTTTTTTATTATGGCCTCTGGATCTCTAACTCTGCTCTTTGCCCTTCCTTCTTTTGAAAAGGAGGGAACAAATCCCGAGGTGTAAAATAACATGTTTTCATCCATCTCAGCGGCAGAGCTGGCCTGCTTCTTCCTGTCTGAGTCCGTTGCCAAAAGATCCTAACGCCACCCCACCCCCCACCTCCACCCCTCAGCCTAGCAGAGCCTCCGGACTGGAAACCATGCATTCTTTTATACACCCTTAACTCAACCCTTCCCAGTGCACACGGCTTGTCCCAGGGGATTGAAGGGGCTCATCTCTTAAGTGTTACTCTTACTACACTTCATGTGACTCCGCGCCTGCCTTGTTCACTTACAAGTTGAGCACTCATGAGTCAGGGCTGTGTGTTTTCACCATTTTACTCCCAAAGCACATGATGCTTACCCCGCAGCCCTTGAAAAGTGCTGGTTGAACTGGTGTCATCAGGGTGAAGAGAACCAGGAAAGGCAGAGTTGGAGCTGGGAAGTCTGTTGATGGCTGTTTGATAGGGTAATAATTTGTTCTAGGAAAATAAGAGAAAAGGAGGTTGTGTGTGACAGGCAAGGAGGTCTAGTTTCAAAGCAAACAACAACCCCCAAAAATCAGAATCAAAAAGAAAAAAAATGCAAAGGGAGGCAGCAAAGATGCCAAACCCACAGCAACCAGCCATAACATAACCACTGTGTTAGTCAGGATTCTCCGGAGAATAAGGGGATGGGGTGGGTGGGAAAGAACATATTTATTTTGAGGAATTAGCTCACAATATGTGGGGACTGGTAAGTCTTGAATCTGTAGGCTAGGCCAGCAGACTGGAAATTCAGGAAAGGGCTGATGTTGCAGTTTTGAGTCTGAAATCTGCTGGGCAACAGGCTGGAACTCAGGAGCGTTTCTATGTAATTAAATTCTTGATGAGAATTCCTTCTTCCCCGGAAACCTCAGTCTTTTCTCTTAAGACCTTCAGTCGACTGGATGAAGGCCATTCATATCATGGAAGCCAATGTGCTTTATTCAAAATTGAATACTCTTCCTACCTTAGATGCACCTTCACAGTGTAGGGGAGGCATTTTTGTTTTCACCTCTACCCTCTTAGGGTTTTCAGCTGGGCCTAAGAATTAACTTGACAGAAGACAGATTAGCAGGAGAAAAGCGTACAAATTTACTTACTTCAAGTTTTATATGACATGGGAGCCCTCACAAGGAAATGAAGGCCCAATGAAATGGACAAATCTATGTGCTTTTTATAGCAGGCAGAAGAAAAAGAGGCAACTAAGGAAAAGTGACTAAGCTGTGGGGAGGCTAAGGAAAGATAGAAATTATTTTAATAAGGTCTGTTTTACAGAATTCTCTAGCTCTAAGTCCTGTAAATGGAACTCTGCTTTATGCAGAACTCTGCATAGCACTTCTCACTGCTCAATATACTTACTTTCTTATTTATTTTTTATCTAACTCACCCTCTGCCCCACAGCGCCTTGAAAACAATAAAAAAAAATATGTCTTATTTGTATTCACTGCTACAAATCCAGTTTCAAGAACAGTGTGTAGTACACAGAAGGCACTCAATAAACGCTGGTTGAATGAAAGACTTTGCTCCCTTCATAAGTAGTGTGATTCAAGTTGTTTGTGAAAATGGAACAATTCTAGCGATGGCTGATGAGCATTGTCCTGTGGAAGGTTCCTCTCTGTCAAGAACAACGAGAACCCGGAATTTCTGAGGTAAAATCAAGTGTAACTTCAAAGAAAAAAAAGTTGGCCAGTGGAGTAATGGAAAAAGCATCAGCTTCAGCAACAGCAGACTTAGACTGGAATCTGGCTCTGTCACTTGCCAGCTGTGTGCCGTGAGCAAGACTCAATCTCTCTCGAGTTTCCACTTCCTCATCTGTATAGTATCTGGGGATATTATTACAAGGATGGTTAATGAGGGTTTGGCCAGTGTATAGATGAAAATGCTTGGAACGAGTGTGTGCTAAAAAAAAAAAAAAAAATACCACAAGGCCATGGAAGGTTTTGCAGATCAAGCATCTCCACAGAACTTTCTCTCTCTACATCCCCCTCCAATTTAAATTGCATATTATAATCATAACTGATTTTTAAAAAGGCATCCATCTTCTCTAACTGGTTTTCTCCTCAAGCAACAGCACTTAGTTTTACTTTATTGATATGATTCACATACTGTAAAATTCACCCTTTAAAAGTGTACAATTCTGTGGTTTTCATTACATCCACAAGGCTGTGAAACCATCATAACTCTGTAATTCCAGGACATTTTCATCATCCAGCACAGCCATTAGCAGTCACTCCCCATTTCCCCCTCTGCTCAGCCCCCAGCAAACAGCTAATCTGCTTTCTGTCTCTATGAATTTGCCTGCTGTAGACATCTCACAGATATACCCAGATGATATGTGGCCTGGCAGGTCTGAGTTCCTTCACTTAGCATGATGTTTTCAAGGTTTATCCATGTGATAGCATAGATCAGTACCTCATTCCTTTTTACAACTGGATAATACTCCATTGTATGGATATGCCACATTGCTTTACCTGGTCTTCAGTTTATGAATATTTGGGTTGCTTTCTATTTGGGGGCGATTATGAGTGTTGCTGCCATAAACATCTGTGTACAAGTTTTTGTGTAAACATACAGTTTTCAGTTCTCTTAGGTATGTATTTAGGAGTGGAATTTTTAGGTCCTATTTAACTTTCATTTACAAATATAGTAACTCTATATTTAAGTTTCAGAGGAACCACCAATCTGTTTCCCACAGCAAACGCACAATTTTACATCCCTACCTGCAATGTATGAGGGCTCCAATGTCTCCAAATCCTCATCAAGCTTTTTTATTAGTTTATCATCATTTTGCCTCATATTAATATTGCAGCAGGTCTAAAAACTACTTAAATTAAAACAGAAAATTTCTATATGTCACTCATATATTCAAAAAATTACCCCAAGGTCATTTTCTAATTATTCTTGGCAGAGAATATTCAGTATTACAGCTGCCTTGGCTAGGGAGGGATAATGCTCTATCACATAATTTCTTACAGAAACCCGGGACGAAAAATCGCTTTGGAACAAATTCCTGTCAGAGAGCTGCCTGAAGTAGGCACAACAATAGCATCTGAAGGGCTCTTTATCTACGTCTTTCGGCTCTGTCAAGGTTCCACCTGCAAGCCGCCTAGCATTGTTGGAATCCGCCCCCATTCCCCCCCCCTCGTCCCCGTGTGCGCAGGCGCAAACTTCTCAGCTCGGCCTCCTCCCTCCGGCCCCGCCCCTAGACCCGCCCTCCGCCGACACGCCCCCCACCTTCGCGCTCTGAGGCTCAGGGGAGGGGAGAGGAATGTTCAAGAGGATGTGCGGCCAATGCACAAGCGTCTCGAAAGCGGCGCTCCGCACTGGCAGAGTAAGTCTGATGACGTAGCCACTCTCCAATCGGCATCCTGGGGGCGGGACTAAAGTCGGGCAGGGCAGGGCCGGAGGAGGAGACCGCCGGGTGTATGCACGTGATCGCGGTCTGGAGCCGGAAGCTAGGTCGGCTTCAAGCGCCCCCAGCACCTAGAGCTGCGATGGTGAGTGAGAACGCATGCGCAGAGTTACGCGCGGCGCCGGGGGTACCTTGCCCCTGTCCCCCATTCTCTTTGGTTGCCGCGTCCAGAGCGTGCCCTCCGGCCTCACCTCCTATTCTCCCCGGGACTGGGAGGGAATGGAGAAGGGAGGGGTGGCGACGTGGAAGGCCAAGGAGAAGTCGCTGGGAGGGTGTGTAGAGGCTGGGGATGGGCTGAGGGGGAGGCGCAGGCCACAGGTGGGTTTGGGGAGGGGGCCCAAGGGTAGCGGAGGGGACGTGTGGAAAGCTAGTGGAGCCCCGGGCGGAGGAGAGAACTGACAGAGGCTCAGGAGGATCAGTGTTGAAGGCTGTGTAGAGGGAAGAGGGTCTGGAAGGGCCCTGGCTGGATAAAGAGGCTTGGAGCGGGGGCAGGGGGCACTGTCGAGAGAGACTCGGGTTTCCCAAGGGCCATCCTTTGGGCCTACTCCTCACTAATTGCATCTTTACCCACTAGACTTCGGCATTGACCCAGGGGCTGGAGCGAATCCCCGACCAGCTTGGCTACCTGGTGCTAAGTGAAGGCGCGGTGCTGGCGGTGCGTTCTGGAAACGGGAGGGGCGTGCTCCAAGTACACGTGACCCTAGGATGCCTTCTGATGTTGCCCTGTTTGGCCCGATTTGTCTCTGTTTTTGATCTTTCCCTGGTATCACGCCTGGCATGTAGGAATTAAATCAATTAACCAATCTCTGGACTCTTAGTCTTGTAACTGTCCTGAGGTAAAGAGGTTTACTGACTTTACCAAAGTCAGGCTAGTTACAGGTTTGTTGATAACTGACAATACCCAAGTTACTCTTGAGTATGTCTATTTGGTATTTATTGAAGAGGCTTGGTATTTTGTTCTGTAGTACAATACAATGTCAGCTCTAGAAGTTTTCAATCTAGCTAGAGAGACAAGGCTTAAGACTAAAAGTTCAAAGTAGTGCATGTGGTTAACGCAGCTGAAGGGGTCGAGAAAGTGAAGGATTCAGCCCTTTATACTATAACTTGTGTTTTGGCAAGGAACCTTCCTTGGATGAGGTAAGAATTCATCTGGGCTTAAAAGATGGATAGATGGCAGAAAAGAAAGAATATTCAGGGTTGGGAGGTGGACATGTTTGCAGGAGTGTAACACCAGCCTGAATTGGTGATGGGGTTATGTTGAAAAGAATTGGAAACATTTGGGGGAAGAGGAGGATATGGTAGGGAAAGGTCCGATTGAAGGACTTTGACGGCTGGGTTAACACATTTGGATTAATCTTGGGGGTAATAGGTTTGAAGGGTTTTTGAACAGAAACAAGCTGATGAAGTGATTGAGTGGCATTGTTCTGTTAGGTGTAAAGGTAAGCCAGAAGGGGCGGGATTCAAAAGCAGCGATGCTGTTGCCGAAATCTAGGTATGAAACCTCTGGTTGCAACGAGGAGCAAGGAGAGAAGGGGTTTTTAAAGGAAGAATTGTCTTAGTAATGACTTAATGTTAGTCACTCAGTCGTGTCCGACTCTGTGCAACCCCATGGACTGTAGCCCGCCAGGCTCCTCTGTCCATGGGATTCTCCAGGCAAGAATACTGGAGTGGGTTGCCATTCCCTTCTCCAGGGGATCTTCCCAACCCAGGGATCGAACTGTGGCCTCCTGCGTTACAGGCAGATTCTTTACCATCTGAGCCACCTGGGAAGCCCTTGTAATGACTAGAGCTCAGTGATAAAGGGGATACTTTTCCATCCTGTACAACTTTGTATGCAAGCCTAGACCAGCAGGGACCTAAGAAAGGAAGTTGATTGGGGAGGGGGAGAGGTAACGGGGATTTTGATAGTCTGGCTTTAAACACTTGAGTTTGATATAGAATAGGGTAAACTCTAGGAGTTGGTGATGGACAGGGAGGCCTGGCATGCTGCAGTCCATGGGGTTGCAAAGAGTCAGACACAACTGAATGACTGAACTGAACTGAATAGCAGTTAGATAATGCCAGGAGTTAGTCTGAGCGTCTTGCCAGTACTCTTGTGACACTCACAAGCACGTAAGATAGGTACCGATGTCCCCAATTTACAGATGAGGAAACTGAGGTATAGAATCCAGCAGGAGGGCCATATTGAGGAGGTAAGAAGTTGAGCTCAAAAAAAAAAAAAAAGAAGTTGAGCTCATTATCAGAAAAGAGGAAGCCCAGGCCGCTGTGACGTCATTACTCAAGGGCCAAGTAGTCCGAAGGGGTTCAGAGACAAAAGGGATGTTTATGTGTCAGGTTCTACAGACAGGGTGACAAATGGGAAACGGGAAAAGATGGAGCCTAGCACTCTAGCTGTGGTGGTTGGGCACTGATATGTGAGAATGTGGTTTTTTTCAAATAAGTGGAGACAGGGAGAGAAACCAAGATTCAGGGATTGGGGAAACAGGGTCAGTGAAGAAATGGATGAGAGTTCCTGCTTCCTCGGGGAAGCCCAGTATTTTAAGGATGACAAACTAGATGGCATCAAGAGGGGCAACAATGTCATAGGAGGGTGTAGGTTTTTCCAAAACTAGGGGTGATGTACAGAGAAGGTAATGGCACCCCACTTCAGTACTCTTGCCTGGAAAACCCCGCGGACGGAGGAGCCTGGTAGGCTGCAGTCCATGGGGTTGCTAAGAGTCAGACACGACTGAGCAACTTAACTTTCATTTTTCACTTTCATGCACTGGAGAAGGAAATGGCAACCCACTCCAGTATTCTTGCTTGGAGAATCCCAGGGATGGGGAAGCCTGGTGAGCTGCCATCTGTGGGGTCGCAGTCGGACACGACTGAAGCGACTTAGCAGTAGCAGGGGTGTGTAGGGGTGTTGGAAAGGGG
This sequence comes from Muntiacus reevesi, assembly GCF_963930625.1. Classification (NCBI taxonomy): domain Eukaryota; kingdom Metazoa; phylum Chordata; class Mammalia; order Artiodactyla; family Cervidae; genus Muntiacus; species Muntiacus reevesi. Next base: position 214,348,240 of record NC_089250.1, on the reverse strand, counting down.
AGACAGAGAGGTTACACATGCTAGCACCAAAGTGTTCTTGGAATTGCCTCCCAGTTCTGTTCCCTGATTCCTGCCGCCCTCCCTCTGTGTGCAGTCATCTGGGGATCTGGAGAATGATGAGCAAGCCGCCAGCACCATATCTGAGCTCGTCAGCACGGCCTGCGGTTTCCGGCTGCATCAAGGCATGAGCGTACCCTTCAAGCGTCTGTCGGGTGAGCCTCGGCCTCTGGTGGGGGGGAGGGGGCGGTGCTGCTCCCCAGGGCCACTCTTCTAGGGGAAAGACACCTGTCCTCTACCAACTTCCCACCATCTCCTCTGGAATCCGTGTCTTCCCCTTGGTATTTACCCCTGTATCAGAACTATGAGAAGAGCAAGAGAAAGGAGGGGATTTAATGGAGACCTTCCATCTTCTAATGTTTGAGCTTTGAACTGTTGAATTCCTTTGGCTTTGGATCCTAGCCAGTTTGTGTGCGACCCCTAGGGAGGCCCCCACAACCCACTAACTCTCTGCTCCCTTCCCTCTCCCGGGGCGGGGGAAGATTCGTCTCCCCTCCAGTGGTCTTTGGAGAACACACGCTGCTGGTGACAGTCTCGGGACAGAGGGTGTTTGTGGTGAAGAGGCAGAACCGAGGCCGGGAGCCCATTGACGTGTGAGCCTGCCCAAGGGCGAGGGGCAGAGGAGGAGCCTCTGTGACAAGAAAGATGGGAACCTCCTCGGCCTCTCTCTTTGTGCCACTAGAACTAAAGCTGTCTGCTCACCCGCTTCCCCACCCCAACCTGGAAGGGCAGAGGCTCGGGAACTTTGTACTCTGTTAAGGAGAGTGAAGGTGAAAGGACCTCTCTTCTTCTCACCCTCCCTAATAAACATGAGTGTGATGTTCCTGGGCCCGGGGATGTGTTGTGTGTATTGGGGGAGGAGGGTCATACCCCATGTGTCTTTCAGCTTCCGGGGCCTCAGTCCAGAGGAGCGGGGTGGACAGAGAAAACTGGGAATCAGAAGAAAAAAAAAAATGGGTGGGAAGGGAGCTATCTGGTGTACAGGCTGGAGGGAATCTTTCTGAGCCCTTACGTCTCTGCTGCTGCCAACCCACGCACAAGTAACAGTCTTCTCCCTCCTGAACAGGCATTTAATAGTCTTATTTCAGTTGGAAGCAGTAGTTGGAGAATAAGTTACAGGGACAGACAGACCAAAAAAAAAAAAAAAAAACCAACCCAAACCAAAAATCCCACACAACTTAAAGTGCTTCAGGCTGCAAACGTAAACAGGAGGACGAGGGGAGGCCACCTAGCTCTCTCCCCTGACCTGAGACAGGAGGGTCGTGTCATTGTCGGGTCCCTTTACCGTCACCACCCTCTGATCTCAGCCCTGCGGGTGGGAGGGAGGGAGGGAATGTCAGAGGCGGGGAAGACAACATAAGAGGAACAAGGAAAACACTTTGTAAACTTAGAACCAGGGTGCAAGGCGGGGGGCAAGGGAGCTCCTGGAGCCCCTGCCCTGGCCACGGGGTGGGGCCAGCCCCCCCAGGAAGTCCAGGAAATACTGTTGGCTTCACGCTGCAGCCATCCCCAGCCATTTCACAGCTTCGTCCCTCGTCCCTCATCAGTAGACACAGACACGCGGCCCTGCGGGGGCCCCCTCACCCTAGGTGGGAGGCTCCCCGGGGAGGCGCAGCCTGGAGGGAGCACCCACGCTGGGGGCTGTCCATTTCTGGGAGTGTGAGAGGGAGGCGGACGGGTGGTCTACTTGACCGGCTCCACCACCAGGACCTTGCACTCGCGTTTGGCGATCTTGTCCAGAGACAGCACAGCCTTGTCCGGGGGCAGGTAGAGGGGCCGGCCGACAGGGGAGGCCACAGGGGGCGTGATGGCCCGGCGCTCCATCACACTGCCCGACCTGGAGGAAGGTGGAGGCTATGGGCTCTGGCCAGACCCCAGGGTCCCGTGCTGCTCCCTTTCCAATCCCGCGGGCCCCTCCCCATGCACTTCCATACCTCATGAGGTGGCTACGGGAGGGCTGTTGGTGGGAGAAGGACTGAGAGCGGCCCAGACTGGCCTGGTGCCTCTCCACCAAGTCCCGGACGGCAGGGCTGCTGGGGCTGCTCTTGCGAGAGAGGGGCCGGGCCTCAGGCGGCGGGTGGGACACGCTGGCAGTGAACTGCAGCTTCAGTTTCATGTGCTGGCTTAGCTGGGGCGGGGAGACACAGGTCAGCCGGCAGCTCGGCTGCCAGGCCCCGACCTCCTTTCAGGCCATCTTCCCCACTTGACAGGTCAAAGTGGGATCTAAAGCCCACCTTCCCTCCACCCGCCTTTGTAGCACCCACCCACTTACCCTTCAGCCACAGAAGCCAGCAGCCCTGACTCCTCCCACCCGACGCTAGGCCTCACCCAGCCCACCTCGAAGAGCCCGGTCCGCAGAGCCTGGAAGGCCACACTGAAGGTGAGCGCGCTGCCCTTCCGGGAGAAGCCGAGGTTGTTGAGGGGTGTGTGGCAGACGATGGAGTCCAGGGCTGCCTGCATGGCCCGGCGCTCCTCCTCACACAGCTGCTTTCCTGAGGGGCAGGAACAGGGCTGGGAAACAGTCTGTGTGGCCTTTCTCGGGCTGCAGGGGGCTTTCACGAGCACAGTCTTATTTGCTGCTCAGAGCCACTCTGTGGAGTAAACTGACTATATGCTATTGTTTGCTGAACTTTATAAACAACAGTAGCTAATAGTTACTGTGTGCTGAGATCTATTCTAACCACTTCACATATGTTAACTTACTAAGTTGCTGTGACAGCCCCATGAGGTATTATTTTCTTCATTTTAGAAATGAGAAATCTGAGGCTCAGACAGGTTAAGTAACCTACTAAAGGTCACACAGCTAAGAAATGGGAGATGTACAAGTCAAACAGGGAACCCAACTCCCTTAAAATCATTCTGCCCCACAGCCTCTCTAAACTCTCCATTATGACACCGTGGAGACCACCCAGGTACACAGCTGAAGCAGCCTGCCACAAGTCACCCGCCTCCATGACATCTTCCTTTCCCTCCCCCTCCTAGCAGCTACCTACCAGCCTGAGCGTGCTCTGGGGTCCACACGAGCCTTACAGCAAGGAAGTCTTGGAGATTGTTGAGCAGCGTATAAGTAACAGTGAAACGCTCATAGGTCCGAACAGGGGACTCACAAGAAGCAGTCATCACAAAGCACGGGCGGTCCAGGCGGATGCTGGGCAAGCTAGAAGCAGTGAGAGAGAGAGAAGGAAGCAGGATGTGTGTGTTTCGAAAGAGATGAACAGGATGGTGTCCAGTGGGGAGCATGGGGCGGGGGGGGGGTGTCCCACAAACTCACCGGTAGTGGGTATAGATGCTCTGGGTGAAGGGCAACTTCGGCGTGGACCACTGAACCACAGCGATCAGGGGAACCTCTAGGCCCTGTTGGAGGGATGAGCAGAAACATCACCTGTGTGTGATGACCTGAAGGAGAGGTTCCCTCTCCCATTAGTCAACTCCCTGGCCTCTCCCTTCCCATTGCATTTTCTCAGCCGTTCTCCTTAAACACACCAGTCCCTTGTACTCACCTCCTTGGCCCCTGGAGGGGGCTGCTCACCCCCTCTGAGCTGAAACAGGAAGTTATGTTCCTCCAGGGCACTAAGTGGGCAGGGGAAGCAGCCAGAGGTACCAGGGAGCCGACAGAAGGAGCCCATGGAGACTTCCCCAGATTGGTGACTAGTTGAGAAGAAAGGGACCAGAGCTGGACCTTTCGCTGCCAGAGTCTGGGCCCTGCACCCGTGCCCAGCACTCTGTGGCCCCGCCCCTCCCAGGGCCTCACCAGACATTGTCCACCAGCAGCACAGAGCCGTCGGGCATGACAGGTAGATAACTGGCATTGAAGTTTGGGAGAATGCGGATATCCCAGACAGAAATTTCCTCCTGGGAGGAGCTGTTCAGCACTGTGGGAGGTAACCAGCTCAGCTCAGAGTATCTGAACTCCTCGGACCACACCAACTCCCCCCCTAAAACGGAGCGATCCCCACCGTATTGTCCAGGGTAACTGCCACCCAGTCGGCACCCTTGCTGCTACCCAAGACTGGAGCCTCCAGTCTGCTCACCCTTGAGCACAGTCAAGTGTTTTCCAGCCACAGTGAACTGGCGGCACTTCAGAACCGGAGGGGGCAGCAGAGTCAGCAGGGTGCTCACTGCAGGAGAGGGCGGAGGCTGGAGATGACGGGCTGGGCGCACCTCACCTCCAACCCACAGGTCCAGTCTTCCTCTCCCCGGATCGGGCACTTGCTGGTGCCACCCCGCCAGCGTCCCCACAAAATCCAGACACTAGCATTTCCTCTCTGCATTCTCCTCCCCACCTTGGGCCTTGAAAGCGCTCTGCTCGCCCCTGAAGGTCTCCCCAGGAGATCGGGTCTGCAGCAAGCGCAGGTAGCCTTGATCTCTGACCTCTGGTGCCTCAACCTCCCGCTTCCACACGGTCACTACAATCTGAGCACAGGGGACACGGGACCACAGTTAAGGAGAAACAACCTGAGAAAGGGCGTCTGAATTCAGACAGAGCTCCACCCCGTGCTAACCTTACCTTGGCCTTAGGTGTCCCTGGGGGCAGTCTATCCAGTGAAACGGTGAGTGGGAAGATGACCTCATCTGTGGACACAATTGGTTCCTCCACAGGCAGCTGGGTTGCCAGAGGGGTGACGAGGTCAGGAGAGTCAAGGCCGCCCGCCGCGCCCGCGTCCCCTTTAAGATCTACGGTACGTGGCTCTCGCCCTCCCCTCTCCTCATCCGTCATAGGCCTCCAGTTTCCCTCTAGCCTCCCTCTCCCCTCCGGTCTTGGGAGCCCAGCAAACCGCCCCTCCGCCCTGTGTCGTGGCGCTCCGGGCTCCTCACCGTGGTCGCTCCCCCTGAGGTAGCAGGGCCCGGGCCGTGGGTGAGGAGGGGGCTGCAGCCTCGAAACAACCCCCCACCGCCAGGGTCCCCGCCCCCCGGGGGTTCGGGGTCCTGGTCGCCCGAGCCACCGCCCCCGGGCGCCCCGCCTCCGGCGCTGACCGAGGCCAGGGCGGCCAGGGCGGTCGCCAGTTCCGCCCAGGCCCCACGGGAGCCCAAGCCTGGGCCGCCTCCGGCGCCGGACCCCGCGCCACCCCGGCAGCGCAGCACCAGCAGGAAGCGAACCGTCTCCCCTAGGTAGAGGTGGTTGCGCCGGGGCAGCGCCCGGTACCGGCCCGGGTCCCCCGCCAGCTCCGCGCGCGGCGGCAGCGGCACGGCCGGGAAGTACATCGAGTAGTCGCACTGGGACTCCATGGGCGGCGCGGGCCAGGGGGCGAGGTGGGCCGGGGCCGGCGGAGGGCAGAGGGGCCGCTAGGGTGGTTCCGGGAGCCCCGAGTCCCGACTGGTGCTGCGCGCGGCCGGGCCGGCCCGACAGACCAGCTGGGGCCGGGAACCGGGGCAACGAACCCGGAACCGAGACCCCACGGGGCCGGAACCGGGGTGCGGGACCGAATGACTGGTGAGAAACCGGAAGCGGAAGGGAAGGGGCGTGGCCTCGGAGGCGCCGGAATTTGTAGGTGACCGGACTTTGGAGGAGAGGGGCGGGTGCGGCATGAGTTAGGCTGCTGTAGAAGGCTAGAGTTCTTGGACTACGAAAAGAACCCCCGCCAACCCCGTTTCTTCCAGGAAGATGCTCCATCCCCTTCCCTTGTCGCTCTGGAGCAGGTCGAAGTTTCAAATTATTTATTAATTGAACATTTCATTCATAGTGAAATGAGCATAGCCCAGTAACAAGTGTTTCATAGGTGGACATATTATTCCGATCCCTTGTGTCCCAGACTTGCTCTGTCGTACTCCATGGTTTGCTCCTCCAGAAGGCCTTCGAAAGTGCAGCTTGTACCTTCGGGGTTGGGGGTGGGGTCGGGGGTGGGAAAGGGGAAGAGGCAAAAATGGGAGGAAGCCTGCTGCTCGGTCTGGGATTCCTTGGCACAGGCTGGAGGATGTAGGACCCACATTCTTGCAAAGTTCCACTTGTCCTCTGGGGAGCAGACAAGCTTTCTAAGGGAAGTCGAAAGGGCATCTGGGTGCCTCACACTCATCACTGGCGCCCTATGGCTTAACTGCTCTTCAGCTTAAGGCAGTGGTTTGATGCCTAGGGGGAGGGTTGCCTTGAAGTCTTGAGGGGCAGAGAGACTGTTGGGGGGAACTGCTTGGCATCTAGCTTATCCTTGTACTGCAGCTCGGGGGTAGCCAGGCGCTCACACTCCTCCTGGTCTTGGAGGCTCAGCCCACTTCGGAGCACATAACCCAAAACCTTACCTGACCCAAACTGGAAAGGGCGGAATCGCCGGTCAGTGATGTACTTGGGGTCTAAAGCCTCACCCCCCACCAGACAGTGTTTAGCCAGGGCCTCCCGGCGAGCCCGAAGCTCCGCTACAGCACTCTCCAGCCGGCTCTGGCCATATTGCTTTATCCGGGCCCACAGACTTCGGTTGAAGTGAACATAGAGAGCCCAGTCCAAGTTGTTCCAGGCTCGTGCCCGGGCAGTCAGCTGCCTGTCCTCAGTGGTCAGTCCACCATCATCATTGGTGCTTCCGTCCTGCCCACCTCCTGCCTGGGCGTTGTGCATAAAGCCTACCACATCATCTAGACCCCAGCACAGGGCATCTGCCAGCAGGACCAGTGACTCGTCAAAGTACTCAGCCACCAAGACCAGGTCAAAGACAGAGTCCAGCCAGGCCAGATTCCACTGGATGAAGGATGAAGACCCCAAATCTAAAGAGGCAGGGCTGGACATCTGACTATGACCATCAGCAACAGTGGGAACAAGATGGAAGAGAGCATTGGGATCCAGGGTGTGGGCTGGAGGGCCAGCACCAGAAGGTAACTGGGGGGGGTTGGGGTCTCTGGAGACACGTGGATTCCCTCTCTTGGTCCTCATATCTGGGGGGAAGGGGAGGCCAAAGTCAAACCATAGCAAGTTGCGCGCGTAGTGGTCCCCCCGGGCCCCGGGTCGGTAGAAGGCTCGAGGATTGGCCAAGAAGGCAGCCAAGGATGGTGCTTTGCGGAAGGCCGATGACGCGGATTTATAGTAGGAGAAGGCAGAGCGGGCCAGAGCCGCTGGGTCTCGGACAATGGAAAAGAAGAAGCTGTCAGAAGGCATGACCTGAAGTACCTGGGGAGGAAGGGAAACCAGCACAGAGAGTGAACTATAGAGGAAGAAACTAACAGCAAACCCAGTGCGCACTGACCCCCCGGCCGCCTCCAGCCTCCTTCTGACAGCTCTGCTGGGAACCCCCAGCTGTCTTCACTAGCTGCACAGATCTTGGTAAGGTACTTGACATCTCTGAAACTCAGTTTACTTATCTGCAAAATGGGACCCATCATACCTTCCTTCCCAGATGATTATGGAGGTTACATGAGATAAGGATAGGAAGGAACCCAGAATATGGGGAGCTCCTGGAAAACATTAATTTCCTCGGGCCTTTCTGTTTGCTTTGGTTGGTAACACTTCTAGGAATCAAGCCTTGTGTTCACTTCTCCAACAAAAACCTGTAACATGTCTACCCTGGGATTCTTGGTTACAGCTCCAAGAAAGGAAGTGGCTTCAGGCCTCCTCAGGAGGATCACTGGCAGCAAGTAGATAGCAACCATAATTCTATCTCAGGCACAGGCGTCAGGTGGGCAGGCCAAGCCCAGCGTGGCCGAAGGTCAGGGCACTTGGGAGGCTCCTTGGCATCTTGGAAAGCAAGAGACATCCCTGAAATGGGCAGTGAACAACCATGGCCATTCAATAAGGAGCTGTTCTGAGTCTTAGGACGTAAGATCCCACTTGTTGGCAAGAAGGAAGGTGGACCACACCACCCTGGTGTGGTCCAGCAGGCAGATCCACACCAGAATCCAGCTCTGGGGCTCCCTGAAGGATTTCTGCCTCTGAATGTGACTGTGGTCATTACCATGACTCCCTGACAAGTCCTCCAATCTGTTCTATGGATGTGGGGCATGCCTGAAGGACAAGCCTGTGAACTGTATGTCTTTGAAGGCATAGGGGAAGAGTGCAGAGAACAGTCCATGGCATCAGAGGGACTTGGAATAAAATTCCAATTCAGCCACTTATCAAATGGTGTAACTTTGGGCAGGTTATTGTGCTTCTCAGAGCCTTTATTCCTCCATCAGTAAATCTGGGTTAATACTCACTTTGAAGAATGTGCAAGTGCATGGAACATGAGAGGTAGTCAGTGAATGGTGGTGACAGTCATCCTAAACTCCAGAGACACCTGCCTCAGTGACTGCTGTCCTTGCTTCACTCTCAGCAGTGCCCCTCGCTGCCCGTTAGATCAGTTTATGCTGCTGCTCCTTTCTTCAGCTCCAGCTCCAACAGGACTGTCTTTGCAGCCACCACTGAAGTACTATCATCTACACACACACACCCCCCACTGCCACTGTGTCTTTGAGATGTTTTTGCTCTGAGAACACCCGATATTTCCCTTACTACAAAGTCACGTCCACTCTTCCCTATAAAACCCACCTGTTGAGAAAACCCCACCTCTTTTGATGAATATTCTCCCCACCGTTCCAAATAACAAACACACATACACGCACACACGTGCAATGGAAGGCACTTCGGAGCAGCTGGGCCTGGGTTCAAATGCTAGTCTGCAGCTTTCTGTTAACAGAGGGCCAGTCCCTTAGCCTTTCTGGGAGTAAATCTCCTCATCTGTGTAGTGGGGACACTTATGCCTTCCTGGCAGGGTGACGGTAGGATGACTACCCAGCACTCAAGACGTGGTCAGTGAAAGCTGGCTCTTGGCCTGTGTGTTTTCATTTGCCCATTGATTTCCTCCTCCAAGAGCTCCCAGGTTCCTGTGTGTGTGTGGATGACATGTGAGTGCGTGCATGCATCTCCCCATTTAGAACTGAGGCTGCGGGCAAGGAAGGGGGGCTGGGACTGGGCTAGAGCTTGGCATATAGCTGATCCTCGGAATCTGGCAGACATGGTGAAGGGTGTGAGAGGAAGGTGGGTCCGAAGGCAGTGACTGCGCAGGGCCCCTGGTGGTATCAGTGGGAGAGGCCAGGAAGGGCCAGGGGCACCTGGAGGGAGGGTTGCTGGGGTGGGGTGAGAGTTGGTAGGGCACTGCTGCCAGCAGGCTAAATGGATCAAGGAAAGAGACTAGTAAATTCTAGATGGGAGAAGGCAGAACTTCAGGTGCCAGAAAATTCTGAGGAAGGGACAGCTGAGGAGAGGAGAACAGGACTCCCACATTTGTGGGACCGCCCCCCAGCCCAACCTTTGGGTAAGGAGATGCCTGGGGAGCCCCCATTGCCTGGCATCTCCCCCCTGGTGGTCTTGGCTACAGGCCCGAGCCCATCTCTCCCCAGTCCCCCCCACCCCCTCAACACTTCTCACCTCTTTCAGGTTGAACCTCATGTGATGACAGAGGATGTGGAAAGGGGGCTGGGTGTCTCCACTCTGAGGGCGGTAGCCTTTGACCCGAGAGGCCTGGAAAAGTCTTGGGTAGCCAAACTGGTAGCGGGCAGGGAGGGCGAAGCGCAGCCCGTGTCGGTCCCCATAGCGGTGAAGCAGACTCAGCACAGAGCTGCTCCCGGATTTATGTGTCTTCAGAAACACAAGGTGCTGCCGCGGTGGGCACGACGGAGCAGCTGGTCCCGGGGATGAGGCCCAGAAATGTCGGAGCTGCAGCCCGGGTAGCCTGGGGAGAGACGGGAGGGGAAGTGTCCTGTCCCTCACCAGCAGGTGGATGGATGTCTCGAGCCAGGAAGGCATGGAGTGTCCTCTGAGGCCCCAAGAGTCACAGACCCAGATGGAACAGACAAAAGCATGGGGGGCATCTGGGGGCCATTGGGACAAGATGGGAACTCACCTCCTCTGGAAGGGACCCCCCCAGAGCTGGAGGGCAAATCCGATGGTCATGAAGACTCCCAGAGCCACCCCCAGGCCCCGGGGCCCCCAGAGGCGCATGGTCCTGGTGGGAGACAGAAGGCCCATGTGGCCCGGGGAAGGGTGACGCTGGAGAGGGACAAGGCAAGGGCCAGGCGCAGAGGCAGAGACAGCTGGAGACCGCCGTGCAGCCGCGGAAGGCGCTCATTCGAGTTCGGGGGTTCATTCCCCAGGCCTGCTCGCAGCCCCGGTTGAGTCTGCCCCCTGAGTTAGCAGATTTTTGCCTCCGTCAGCGTCTAGAAGGGAAATGAGGGGGAAGGAGGGGAATCTAAGGAGCGGATAAGAGCCTTCGCTCCTGCTGCCGGGCAGCCGCGACCTCATTGCAGGCAGGGGGGCGGGAGGGGAGCTCTCTGTACACCCAGATCTTCCAGGTGCCCCATGACTGCAGCTCTGCTGTCAGCTGCAGCTCCCTCCAACCTCCAAGGACAGTTTCTTCCCAAGCCCCAGGGATTTGGAAGTGAAAGGGAGGAAGATCAGACCAATCCACTCGTACCAGGGAGATGGACATCTCCAGGCCCCGGGTCACCTCCTCTGCCCCTCTGCCTGTGACAAGGCCGATGCGGCGCCCCTCTCTGAGGCTGAGAGGGGAAGCCTTAAGAAGGGCCTGACGGGGCACACAGCTTAGAAACCCAGGGAAGTGAGACCGCAGGAATGACTTTGTAAGGAGTAAGAGTCGACCGGCTCATCTAAGCTCAGACATCCTTTCCCTCGCGGTGGCAGCGGGCGCGAGCAGACGCCAGTGTGTGAGAGTGGCCTGGGGGGTGTAGGGTTGCTTACGAAGCCCAGTCCCAGCCATAACCTCCCCCCCAAACACACCCCCGTTTCCACTTTCCAATCCCAGCAGTGCACCCAGAGGGGATCAAGAGGGTGGGGCTGGGGAGAGAAACTCTGTGACACAAAGATAACAAGACAAAAAAAGCGAACGCTGAGCTTTGGAATTCTTTCTCAGGCCCCAGCTTCCCAATCAATTGGGAGTCCAGACCTGCCCCTTCATTCCAACCCACAGCCACGGGCCACAGCCCGTCTTTCCAGCAAGCCCTGACAGCCCCCTTCCAGGATGAGCCCAGAGCGACCCCAGGCAGAGAACCCACACTTGCTACCTAGAGACCCGCCCCCTCTGGCATCACCCCCCTCACCCCCCTCCCCCCGTTTCCTCCCCCAACCTAGCCCCAGGGTCCAGCCCCACACCGCACCCCCTCCCATGTTTAGATTTCTTGTCTTCCTTCCCCCCATCTCTGTCTCCTCCCATTACCTCCAATTTCAGCCCTCGGACCCCTCCAGCTTTGGGGATTGCTCAATCTGTTGCCAACCCTGGGTTGGCTCCCTCTGGGGTTCTCTCTGTGAAACCCCTCACGATTCCTCCCATCAATTCTAGAGTCCTTCCACTGATCTAGGCCTCAGCTTCGCTTGCCCACTCACCAGGCCACCTGAGGAGCAGCAGGGAAATCGGGGTCTGGCCCTCCCGCCCGCCCCAGCCACCGCCCGGTTCCTCGCTCAGCTCAACTTTCCCCAGAAACTTTCTCAGCGCCCAGGCTCCTCCCCCTCCCTCCCTTTGTCCCGCCAGTCCGCGCCGCTGATTCGGCTTTGACGGCGGCGTCTCTGGGTCTCTCCTTCCCCGCATCTTTCCTTCTCTTTCAGCGGACCCAGCCTGCCCTTAGAAGACACTTCTACCCTCCTTTGGCAATTGTACTTTTTCTTTCAGCTTTCTGCAGGACAAAAGACTCATTTAGGCAACTGAAAGAAAAAAGAAAGAAGATGGTAACAGTTGAAAGCAGACATTATCAAGGATATGACAAGGTAGTCAGAGGAACCTTCACAGAGGAGGAGGAGATGGGGGCCCGAGGGGGCCCACCCACCCTTAAGGCAGAGGGCAGTAGTATGGTGATATTAACGATGCCTTGGTTCCAGAAGAGTTTTGCTAGTCTCCAGAATTCTCCCCATTTTGCAGATAGGTATTCAGACCCAGAGGGTGGACAGCTTGCCCAAATTCAATCCCAGGGGACAGGTTCCAAGATAAGGAGGCAGAAAATGAACTGCTGGTCACAGAGACTCTGGGGCTAAAGGTACAGAAAGTCACACACCGGGTCCAACAAATTAGCCATTTATTTACAGAATAAACACTGAGTTGAACACTGAAACATGAAATGGGGATGCCTGTGAAGGATGTGGATGGCAGAGACCATGAGATGTGGGTTTTTGTTTTTTGATATTTTAGTTTAAGAAAGTGATATTGAAAAACTCAACAGAATCCAGGCCAATAGATCCTGACATCTTAGTCCCCTGCCCTGCACCCCATAAGCGCCCAGCTTTGTCTATTTCTGAGTTTCTGAGACAGGGTGCCGCACCCATCCCACTTTCAACTTCTTTCAATCCACCCACCCCCCAACTGCAACTCTAAAACTCCTTCCTTTTTCCCTGTTGGGGCTCACCACCAACCTAACTATAGAGGCTGGGTTGGAGAGATCATACCTCCTTCCTAAATAAATACCCCCAGCCCTTCCTCCCCAGATACCAAATGAAAAAATAAATATTGTGAATACCCACCCCCAACCCACCAATGGAAATCTCCTGGATTTGGGGCCCCAGCCATTCACCCGAAACGTCCCTCTCTACCCTCTCTGCAGCCCCCTTCGACTCCTCTCCCGACCCAACTGATGGGGGAGAGGGGAAGGGCCATGAACCCTCCCGATGCCAGGGCACCCCTCCCCTGTTATCGAGGTCCAAGTAGGGCTAGCGCTAAGAGGAAGAGAACGAGGAGGGGTTGTGTGTGAAAACCAACAGATGTCCCTCCAGTCCTGCTCCGGTCCTGGCTGTGGCGGATAATGACACCTCCTTTGCCCCCTGCACCTTCCCTTCGAGGAGGGCGAGGAGCTCGCGCTGGGGGGGCCACAGCTGCTGCGCCAGCCATCCAGTCATCTGCATAGTGTTGTCCCTCTCCAGAGCCGCTAGCGTCCTCTAGAGGGAGGGGGAGGATCGGAAACAGACAGGGATGGTGAAGAGGGGCAGCGTGAGACGGTGCAAGAAACAGCCACAGGCGGGGAAGAAAAGAACTCGAGAAAAAACAGGTTGGGACAGGGGCAGGCAGGGTGAGAGGAGGGAGAAAGTGAGTGACAGGAAGGCGAAGAGAGATCAGACAGACATGGAAACAAGGCAACGAGACACAGGAAGAGACGAGACAGACAAAAAAGAGAGACAGATGGGGGGAGAGGATAAACAGGAAAAGACAGAGAAAAAAGACATAGAAGCAGTGAGCCGAGGGAAGAGGAGTGGGGGAGGAGAGACAAAGAGAGACGGTGGGGGAGAGGGGGAAAAAATGTACGTCAGTGCCTTGCATCTCTGGCAAATTCTACTTTGGGGAGCCAGCCCCGTGGAACCCGCACCCCACTTCCCCGCCTCCCTGGATTGCCGGTGCTCCACAATCTCTTCCCACAGCCCACCCTCGGGAGCTTCCCACCGCTCTGTAAGAATGTTTTGCTGTCTCCCCCAAGGGACCGTGAAATCAAGGGTAGAGATCTTCTCATTGGTCTTCCACTCCCTACCTTTGTGGTAAGCGCTCAATACAGGCGTGTGAACTGCGTGAGTGAATGAATGAATGGTAACGGAGACGCGAGGGGAGGGACTACAGACGAAGGGGGCGGGGCTGCGGGTTGGCCTGCGTCCAATCGCGGAAAGCAGGGCGGAGCGAGGTCCTCTCAGTGTTCGCGGGTCTCACCCCAGTCCTCCAGCTCCAGGTCGCGTCCTAGGGCGGCCGCTTTCATCCTGGTCGTGGCGGCCCGGAGCTGCAGCCGCCGCTTCCGCGTCTGGAGGTCGGGGCTTGAAGCTTCTGCATCCAGCTCTGGGTTGTCGAGCTGCCCGGCCTGGGAGCCGACCACGGGCGACAAGTACCTGCGAGCAGAGCAGCCCCGGAGACTCCCGCCCCACCCCGCCCCCGGAGTCAGCCTCGCCCGCCCGCCCGCCCGCCCGCTGCCCACCGCCCGGCTCTCACCGGCCCGGTCCAGCTCCAGTCCAGCAAGGCGCCGCCTCCTGTGAGAGGTCCGCCGCCACGCGGGGGTCCCCGCACACAGTCTGGGGCAGTCCGGCCCAGATGCCCCTCACCCGGCCCAGACGCTCGCGGAGCTCCCACACCTGGACGTAAAGAAAGCCGGCCGGGCGGAGATGGAGCGCGCGCCCCTGTCCCCCGCGCTCGCGCCCCTGTCGCGGCCGCCCGCCACTCACCAGCCGGGGCAGGCTGGCGCCCGCAGCAGTCGTCGGCCGCTCATCCTCCGCCGCCGCCGCAGACCAGAAGCGACCCACGTCCTCCCTCGGGGCTGGGGCACGGCGGGCGCGAGCCCGCGCTGGCTGGGGGCTCCCGCATTCCTGGAATACCTTCGGCACCGGGAAGAGACCCCACACACAGTCATCCCGCGGTAAAACCCACACCCCAACACTCCAAACGTCCTTGACACCCCGGTTTATCCAGAGACCCTACAGTGTCTCCCTAACACCCCACATTGTCCCCCCACCCCAGGGCCTTCCCTCCACGCTTCTCCCTCCTGTTCTCCTGCCAACTCCCAGTCTGACACTCCCACCCTTCTTGTGGCCCCTGTACCTGGGCTGACACCCCTACACTATTTTCCTGCAAATGCATCAAGCCTTCTGAGATCTTCACCCCGATGGACTGGGCCGCGAGCTCAAAAGAAAAGGGGCCTTGGATCTTGTCGGCCAGGAACAGGAGACCATCTTGAAAGAGGGTAAGACAGAGAAAGGGTTAAATGAGGGGCTATCCAGGGAGATACTCACTGAAGTGGGATGTTCCCACAAATCCTGACCCAGGCCTTGGAGGCGAGCAGCGGGTCTTAGACTGGGGGGAGAACTGACATGAGAAGAGCCCCCCTCCTCCTCTCCACTCAGCATTGCTGAACACTCCCTCCCCAGCCCACCCTGCCCACCCCACACAGACAGCTCTCTCAGGCTTTCCTGAATCCCCTCACCCAGATAGGGCCCCCAGTCAGGATCCAGTCCTTGGCTGCCAATACAGCCATAGGCCACGTTGAGGCAGAAGCCCCGGCAGGGTGGCAGCGAGGGGACCCCTCGGCAAAGGGGGCAGCCTGTCAGACGCATCACGGCCTGCTTGCAGCCTTCGGACAGCGGCATCTGGGAGCAGAGAGCAAGGCTGTGTCATCCACAAACAACTGGCTGCCCTCAGCCAAGCCTGGTGCTGGACCCAGAGAGAAATCAAATACCCCACCCTGCCCTTCCCAGGCTCTAAGTGTGGAGCTGGATGTGAACCCCTAGGGTTGATGACCCCACATGGCAGCAGGAATGACCCCAGGACTGCGCCAGACCTGAGGAGGGAGGCTCCTAGGGGCCGGGTTGCACATCCTGCTTCTTGAAAGAGATGGACCAGGGGGGCAGTGAGGGGCCTGAGAAAAGGTTCAAGGACAAGAGTGAGCCCATCATGGTTGAGGGGAGAATGAGGATGCAGGAAGTAAGGCTGGGAGGCCAAGGGGAGAATGGGCAGTCGAGAGAGGGCCTTGAAGGCCAAACCAGGAATCTGGCCTCTAGGAGGGAGCCACTGAGGGGCCCTGGAGAAAACCAGGGGGGCCAGTGGGCCAGTCTCAGAGAGGCTGTGGAGATGAGCAGGTCCTGAGAGGCTGGCAGAGGGTAAGAGTCATCAGAGGGCAGAAGAGGGTCAGAGGTGGGAGGAGTCATGGGTCATGATGCTAGAAAGACTACAGTCTTCCTGATTTACCCAGGATGCCAGGGCTTCACGGTTGCTAAGGGAAGGCCAGGCCTCTCCTGCCACCTGGCCCCTGACTCTTCTTCATGGGGCCTCTCCCACTTCCTCTCCCTCCCTGGGCCCCACCCATACTCAAGCCCCTTCTAACCTTAAGTGTTTCGCTGACCACATTTCTTCCAGTCTCCAGGCCTTGGACAAAGGCCCGGGCAGCCACCAGGGCCCGGGTTATCTGGAGGAAGGGAAAGGTGAGAAAAATCACCGGACTGTTGAGGGTCAGTCAACACTGGGGCCAAGAGACTGCACCAAAGGGATGAGCAGTGGGGGTAAGGTTTGTAGGTTATCTTGGGGTGATTAGGAATGTCAGGTGGTTCTGGGAGGCAGGTTCAAGAAGATCAAAGAATCAGAGTCTGGCAGGACCAAGGGGAACTGGGCTTGGGAAGAGGTGGAAGGATTACATTTTACAGGACTTGGAGATAAAGGGACTTCTATTTTAACAAATGCTGAACCTGAAGCCAGGAGACCTGAGTGTGAAACCTAGCTCCACCCCTTACTGGCTAAGACCTTAACCTCTTCAAGGTTCAGTTTTCTCATCTGTAAAATAGGAATGTGAACATCTACTTCATAGAGTTATGACAATTAAATGAGATACTATAAATGAAAATCCTTAGTGTTGAACCAGCGTTCAATACACTCGCAACTCACACTCACACTACACAGCTGAACCAGAGGAAGTCAAGATATTGGGAATAGGGATGAGCTGTCAGAAAGGGGGGTGGGGAGCAAGAGCAGATGAGTGGGTCAACCACTAGTATGAAACTAGGACACAGAATTGGGGTGCGGGGCTCCAGTCAAAGGAAACCAAGGAGATCTGGGTCAGGCAGAGGTGACTGGGGCTCAAGATAAGGATCACCAGGTCAGGGGCGACTGAGGCATGAAAAGGGGGTCACTGAGTTGGAGGTGAGTGGTACACAGTTCAGAGGTCACTAGGTCAAAGGTGGCTGAAGCTCAGGCTTTGGGGCCCCTCACCTGCAGGCGGAGGCGGCGGGGTGAGTCCCCAAAAGGCTTCAGAGAGTCATCAGCAGAAGAGGCCAGGCGTGTGAGGCAGAACAGGTAGTCGGGGGAGAAGATGTACTGTGGGTGCAGCAGGGGGAACATTTTCTCCAGGAGCTGAGCCCAGAAATCCACCAAGGCATCATCTAACCCCTCACCGGACCTCTCATAGTAGTCCCGTAGCCGAGAGAACAGACCACTGAACAAGGGGGTGTGCTGGGCATACAGGCGGCCGAAGGAGCGGTGGAAAAGCATGGACAGAGAGTGCTCGGCTGAGGAGAGCATCTCCCGAAAAACCTCTGTGGCAAGTGCAGAGAAAGAGGTGTGAGGTGGGGTGAAGCCAGAGAAGGATGGAAAAGTGAAAAGTCAGAAGCAAGAGGAAATGGGCATGGGGAGAAAAAAGAAAAGACAAGTGAGTTAGAAAATAAGTAACCCTTAGAGGTCTGGGCAGACTGGGGTTGGGGGGAATGTGGGGCAGGACCCTGAGAGAGCACAGGGTGGGGAAGTGGGGGCTAAACCAGGGCTGGAGTGCCTTTGGGAGAAGTCAGGAGTAGGTACAGGATGCTTGTGGGGGTCATGAGCTCAGAGAGAAGGTATGAAGCCAGGTTTGGGGACACCAGGTCCTCACCATCGAATTTTCTGTGTCGGGCAGCCAGTGTGTGAACCAAGAAGGAACCATTCTCCTCCACCAGGCCTCGGAAGGTGGCCTCAGTTTCCCAGGTCAGCCTCTGCTCTATCTCACTGGAACAGCAAGTGTACTCCTGGGGACAAATCCGGAGGTGTTCACCTGGACAGAGGAGACATGAAGAAATGGTGGGAAGTGCTGTCGTGAAATTCCGTCCTTCTCCTGACCATCTCTGGGGGCCATCCTTTCTCTTCCAGCTGTCTGGTTTCTTTTCTATTGTCTGCCACCTCATTCCCACCTGGTCCTACCCCTTCCCCATTGTCCCCTCACCCATCCCAAGTGCACTGCCTTTAGGCATGGGATCAAATAGGAGTGGGCCAATTTAGTGATCAGAGGGTCCTCAGGTAGCCTGCCTAACACCACACACCCCAGGCCTCAAAGGACATACAGGATGGTTTCAATGGGAAGAATGGGGTTTGGAGGGGTGGGGTTACCTGGTAAGAAAGAAAGCACTACCATACAAGGGGCTCATGTTAATAGCGAGGGAAACAAATTAGGCTGTGAAGAAAGGAACAGAGGGGTTGCTAATTACTAGAAAGGGATTCCTGGGGTGAGGGTGGAGTAAGAGAGCTGTTATGCGAAGGGGAGTGTTATTGTGATCCTGATAAAGAAGTTCCGGAGGAGAAGAGACATTATTACCGTGAGAGGAAAAGATTATTACCACGGCCACTCTGAAAGGGAAGAGAGTTATTGTGAGATGGGGAGGACCGGCCCCCGCCCCCTCCCTCGCCCCCAATTCTCTAGTCTCCCTCTTTCTCCTCACCTGAGATCAGGGCGGGAGGGAGTACGCTTAAGCTATATCCCCGGGCCCCCAGAATCTGCCGGGTCTCAGTGCAACTCCGGGTGACCTTTGCCTCGATGCCGGGTCCAGGACCAGGACCGGGACAGAGGGGCAACAGCAGAAGCAGAAGAGAGCGCAGCGTGTACATAGCTGCTGCTGCTGCCACCTTGGGACCGCAAAGTGGGTCGTAAAGAGGAAAGAAGAGCCGCCCGAACTCAGAAAGCCGGTTCTCTGCCACAGGACCGTCCCGCCGGCCAGAGAAAGAGCGCGACCTCTGAAAAGTGGACCGGGAGCACGATCGCTGGACCAAGGCGGCATCTGCCGAGACAATGGGAGCGGGGAGCCGGACAGGAGGCGGGGCCCGGGGCGGGGCCCTGCCAATAATGGTAAGGAGCCGAGTTTAGGGGCGGGGTCAAGGAGAAATTAGGCCAATGTACTGGGGAAGCTCAGCCGCGGGGCGGGACTCGGCAGGACTAGGAGGTTAGGGGAGGGGTGTGGTCTTCCTCTGAGGCGTGGCTATCTACATAGAAAGGCGGGGCCTGAGTGGAACTCAGCCTATCGTAGTTGAGAAGCCAGATTAAAGGAGTTACTACTGGGGCAGTGTGAAGCCCAGCCAATGGAGGGGGAATTTGGGGACAGAGGGGCCGGGCTGGGGAGGAGCCAGGAGGAGCCGAGTTAAAGCCGGTGGCCAGCGCGCGGGAGCCCACGTGATACGGCTGCAAGCTGGAGAGCTCGTGGCCGCACGAGGCTGCTGGAGTGGCGTGGCTAGAACGTGGTAAGCACAAGCTCGCACACGCTCAAGTCTCGCGACAACTTGCAAACCTGAGACGAACCGTTGGGCTCGCGCCTTCCCGCGTTTTTCTGGATTCGTCTGCCACCCAGAGGGACGGGGGCGTGACCACAGAGACCTAAGGGACCCGAGACGGTGACTTTTCCTCAACGCTGCTCGGCCAGAAGTCGCTGTCCCGGGCTGTCACAGTGAGGCTCCCCTTTCACCCAGGCGTTCGCCATCCCCCGCACTCCAGCCCTGAGAGAAGCCCTCCCTCCCCATGGCTTCTTTCACAGAGGCCAGGAATCCCAGCCCCGGAAGACAGATAATCACTCTCTTGAGCGGTTAGACGTCTCTGTAACCCAAATAAAGTAGCCCAGGGTGGGGTGCAGAACCTCTCTTCTGGAGAAGTGGAGAAAGCGAGCTTTCCGTGACTCCTTCAGCGTTTCCGGCCCAGTTTTGATGGCGCCTCCAGACCCAAATCGTTAAGCGCGTCCCAGTCTGGTCCTTGTCGGGGGTGAGGGGCAGGTTCTAACCTTGCAGAAATGGAAGTTTATGTGCTTCTGTAGCGGGATGGGGAGTTATTTTCTTACTTTTCTTGTCTTTTGTTTGTCCCGTGGGAGCTGGTTCCGTTTCACAGGCTCCTCTGAATCGTGGGGAGAGAAGGGTGTGTTTTATACTACCCTAGTGTGTGCCTTGCTCGAGACTTGGGGAGCACCTTCAAACCCGAGGATGGTGTTGGGGCAGTGGCGTCTTTAACTCCCTGATACCTTGGGTCAGGACCTTCTCGGTCGTTTTTTAAGCTGCTTTTTTTTTTTTAAACGTATTGAGAAAAAAAAAAAACTTTACAATGTGCCAATCTCTGCTCTACAGCAGAGTGACTCAGTTATACACAGACATGCATTTTATTTTTGCCGTGGACTATTTTTGAAATCTTTAAAAAATAATTCGTTATTTTATTTTTGGCTGGGCCTTCGTTTCTGCCAAGGCTTTTCTCTAGTTGTGGCGAGCTGGGGCTACTCTTTAGTTGCGGTACCAGGACTTCTCATTGTGGTGGCTTGTTTTGTTGGGGAGCACAGACTCCAGGCCGAGTGGGCTTTAGTAGCTGCGGCTACTGGGATCTAGAGCACAGGTTCCTTAGTTGTGGCATGGGTTTAGTTGCCCCACAGCATGTGGAGTCTTCCTCGACCAGGGATGGAACCCATGCCACCTGCACTGGCTGGCCGATTCTTTATCACTGAGCCACCAGGGAAGCCCCATTTTTGAAGTCTTTATTGGTAACAGTATTGCTTCTGTTTTATGTTTTGGTTTTTTGGTTGGGAGGCATGTGGGATCTTAGGTCCCTGACCAGTGATGGAACCATTGCCCACCCCCCACCCCCACTGGCAGGTGAAGTTTTAACCACTGGACCCGACGGAAAAGTCCAAAACATACACATTTTGTTAAAAAAAAAAAAAAAAAAAACTATTCTTTTCCTTTATGGTTTATCCATAAAGCTGTGCTTTTCTGTTTGTTTTTATTTAATTGTTGTATAGTTGATCTACAGTGTATTATCCCTCTTATTTTGCAACCCCCCCACACTCCCTGAATTCGAGCCATTCCCATGTAAAGAAAGGGGATCGTTGGAGCTGGGAATGGAGACGTGATAGGTCAGGACACCTTCCCCCCTCTTCCCTCTCTTCCGAAGCTGGACCACCATGCCCACCCATCGGTCGTCCTCCTCTCGGTACCACAGCTCCTCCTCCCCGAGCAACGCGTCCTCGCCGCTGCGCAGAGCGGTAGCGGCTGGACGGAGGAGCGTGTCTGCTTCTTCTAGTTCTTCTGTGTCTGTCGCTATGCCCTGCAATGACCGGGACTCGGAGCAGAATTCAGAGGGGTGAGTGGAGTTGGTGAGAAATGGTTGCGTCGTCCCCAGGTTTTTCCCATTTTCATTTTCCAAACGAGCAAACTTTTCCAAACACGAGCAACACGTGTGTGACAGAAAAGCTAGGAGATGCTGTGCTGTTTCAGAACAGTGACCCACGCCTGCCCCCAGTTCTGCTGGGTGCCTTTCAGCTGCCCTAGGTGTTGGAAGCGTCAAGAATAATCCATCCTGTTATAAATCCATGATCCATCTTGTCTAAACTTTTCTTGAACAAGTTTGTATGTTCAGCAGGGACAGCCTCTGGTAAGGGCCCAGACATGGGGGAAAGGGGAAAGAGTTCTTTATTTGGTGCCAGAAAGCTAGTATATCCTTTTTAGTTGGTGTCCTGTAATTCCTTCATTTGGGATTATAAAAACAAGTCCTTATCTGTTGGCATTTATGAGCTTATTCAGTGATGGTTATAAGAGTACATCTTGAGTTTAAAAAAAAATTTTTTAATCTTTCCAGGAAAAAAAAGTCTCATACAAGGTCTAATTTATCCCCTGGTAATTTTTTTTTATTGAGGTATAGTTGATGTTTGATATTAAATAAGTTTCAGATATACAACATAATGATTCACCATTTTTAAAGTTTATATTTCAGTTATAGTTATAAAAATATCCCCTGGTAATTTTAATTGGCCTCTTCTAAATCATTGTGCTGTTTAGGACCAGGTTATATTTATTTTGTACATTTTAGTCAGTAAGAGGTGAATTTGTTTTAAGGGCTGAAATTTAACACCAGGCACATATATAATCTCCTGTTTGTGTATTCAGTTCAGTCACTCATTCATGTCCAACCCTTTGCGACCCCATGAATCGCAGCACGCCAGGCCTCCCTGTCTATCACCAGCTCCTAGAGTTCACTCAAATTCGTGTCCGTCGAGTCAGTGATGTCATCCAGCCATCTCATCCTCTGTTGTCCCCTTCTCCTCCTGCCCGCAAACCCTCCCAGCATCAGGGTCTTTTCCAATGTTTGTGTATTAGTATTAATCAAACACCACTTCCTGACCCATGCTAATTTTTCTCTACACAGCAGTGATCCCCCTGACTGCCTACGTGAATATCTTTATCTTTTTTTTTTAATGTGGATATTAGGAAAGAGCTTGGAGAAGGAAATGGCAACCCACTCCAGTGTTCTTGGCTAGAGAATCCTGTGGACAGAGGAGCCTGGTGGGCTACTGTCCATAGGGTCGCATAGAGTTGGACACGACTGAAGCAACTTAGCAGCAGCAGCAGGAAAAAGTTGTGCTTCATCTCCCTCAGTGCCTCATTCTTCATTTCCAATGCTTTCTTTAAGTGAAAGTTTTCTTTTAAGTGAAAGTTTTCCTTTAAGACATTGTCTGTACTTCCTGGCAACAGTCAGCTCATCTCTCCTTAAAATCTGAATATATTTTTCTCATGGAGAGGGGTATACGTTAGAGAAATTATAATTCATTTACCCTTTTATATATAGGGACTAGGGTGTTGTATCTAAGCAGAACCACACTCCTTCATAGGGATAGTGAATCTTTGTCAGCTGGTGAAGGCAGTGATTTCGAAGACAGCTTGAGACGAAATGGGAAGAAGAGAGCAGCAAAACGGCCACTCAAACCAACCCCAGTGAGTCAGTTTTGTTTTTGAACCTGGTCTGGGAAGCAGTGAAAGAAAACCTAAAAGAGGCTCAGGTGATATGCTTGATGAAAGGACAAGGCTTAAAGAGTATTAAGGGACAGAAGTAAAAAGAAAGCAGATTTTGAAGAGTGGAAAATACAGTATTAGTGTATAGAGGAACAGGAATGGGGTTAAGGAACTTTTAAAAGGAGATAAGGCTAGAAATAATAAAGTTTACAATACAAAAATCCTTGATTTCTAAGCTGAGTCAGTAACTCAAATTCTGCTGTGGAATTGGCAGCTTAAGCCTAACGGTGATTTTGATGAGAGTAAGTGTTAATGTCACTTTTACTTTTTAAAAACATTCATGATTTCTTTATACTAACTAGGCAAAACTTCCAAAGAAGAGGTCCCGAACAGTACATGCTCATGGTCAGAAAGTGTCAGAGCCACCAGCCAGTGATCTCTTTGATGCTGTGAAAGGTGCCAAAAGTGACATGCAGGTAAAACAGAGTATCTCACCTCTGTTTCTTGATACCATTGCATTCCTTGTTGGGTGGAGTGATAACAAATGCTACAAACTTGATTCAGTGAACATAACTGGTATCAAGAAAGGCAGATTAGGCCACAGGGTGAATCCTTAGAGTGATGTAAGGGAGATCTTGCATGAAGGGGAATGTTCCTTTCCTAATAGTATCACAGATGAGGGTGGGTCTTGCTTTTATTGATTGATGGAAGGGGCAAGGAAAGGCATTGGATAATTTAGAGAAGCAGCTTGGATTCGGGTGGCAACGTGTTCACCCCTGTCACTTTTAGCTCCACTTTGACAATTATACCTATCCATTCTGCCTGTGTCTCCTTTAACAAGAGAGATTGATTTACATTTATTGTCAGTACTGATATATATCAATTTATTTGTACCATCTTATGTGGTTTTGCTTTATACTGCCTTTTCTGTTTCTCTTTTCTCTTTTTTCCTTTTGAATGTTTTATCTCATACAAGAACCTAAGCACATTTTAATTCTGGTTAGTCCTTACAGTTCACATACTGTTTGGGTTTGTTTTTCTTTTTTGGCAGTGCCAAATGACTTTCGGGATCTTAGTTCCCTGACCAGGGACTGAACCCATGCCCCATACAGTGGAAGTGCGGAATCCTAATGACTGGACTGCCAGGAAAGTCCCCTTACATGCTGTTTGTTGTGCAGTGTTTTAGTTCTGTCCTTTCCTTCTCTTCCAAGTAGACATCATTGTTTTAAATAATGTTTGTTTATACTTACCTACATTTTAATCATTTTTTGTTCATCATTTCTTCTTTTAAAAAGTATTTATTTGTGCTGGGTCTTAGTTGGGACTCTCAGGATCTTCAATCTTTGTTGCAGTATGCAAACTCTTAGTTGCATCATTTCTTTTCAAATCTGAAATCTTCCACACAGAATCATTGTCCAAAGTTTGTTTTAAAATTTCTTTTAAATAGTTTATTAACAAGCTCATTGTTTGCTTGTATAAAATGTCTTTCACCCTTGTTCTCAAAAGGTTGCTGGGTATCAAATTCTAAGATGATTTTTTTCTCTCGGCATATTAAAAAGATTATTCCACTTCCTTCTAATTTCCTGTATTGCTATTGAAAGTCAGCAATCAGTCTAAGCACTGTCTAATACAACAGTCTCTAATGATGGAGATGTCTGTATCACTGTTGTCTGGTACAGTAGTCCACCAGCCACACATGGATTTTTGATATGTGGCTGGTGTGACTGAGGAACTACATTTTTAATGTTTGATTTAATTGAATAACCATATACAGCTGGGACTGTTTTTGTGCACATCTAACTTGTAAATGTTTTTGTTTGTAAATGTTAAATGCATGTCCTTTGTAAGTAATTTTTTTTTTTTACTTGACAGTTTTCCAGACTGTTTTGCTTTTGTGTTCTTATGTATTATAGGATGTTCAGAGGTATAAACTTTTCTTTTCATGCTTGAGATCAGTTAGGTTCCAGGCTCTGAGGACTGGTGTCTTTTGACAACTATGCAGAATTCTTTTTCAACGTTGCCTCTTTCTCATTCTGTTAATCCCCTTCTGGAATTCAATTAGACACCATTGGAAATTCTCGCTCTATTCTCCATGTCTTAATAACTTTTTTCCTTATTTTTATTTGTCTCTCTGGGCTACATTTTGGATACTTTCTTTGACTTAATCTTCTATTTCACTCATGTTGTGTTGTAGCCAGTCTGTTTTTAATCCATTCATTGAAGTTTCAATTTTTATTTATTATATTTTGCACTTCTACACATTTTGTTTGACCCCTTCCAAAGTTAATTGTTCTTTGCTTGTATTTTCAAGCTTCTCTTTTATTTAATCATGGAAATAATAATTTTATAATCTGTGATAACTTCAGTGTTTAAAGCCTGTGAATGTAATTCTGTGTTTTTCTGCTAATTGTTAGTTTTAGTGTCTTGTTTCTTTGTTGGGGTCTTTGTCAGGGTCTTCAGTGCTGGGTCATTGTTGCTGTGTGCAGGCTTTCTCTGGTGGTGGCAAGCAGGGGCTGTGCTCTAGTTGTGGGGCGCAGGCTTTTCATTGTGGTGGTTCTCTTGTTGCAGAGCATGGCCTGTAGAGGGCAGGTTTCTATAGTTGTGGCATGCATAGGTTTATTTGCCCCATGGCATGTGGAATATTCCCAGACTAGGGATCAAACCCGTGTCCCCTGCATTGGTAGGTGGATTCTTAACCACTGGACCACCAAGGAAGTCTGAAGAATCACTTTTAATTAAATTCTGATCGAAATTATTCTGCTTTTATTGGTAAGGTGGATCTGGACTACAAATGTAGATATGGGAACTGGCTTATGGTTATGAATTCTGAAGGAACAATTCTTTTTTTCTTCTACCCCACACTAAGGTCATAACAAGCTGTTGTCCTGCTTCCCCTTCTGACCTGTACATTTATTTCTCATTCTTGCTTTCATGAAGGTGTGCCTCTTTGCAGGAGCCTCCTTTTGGACTACTCTCTTTGGAAGCCCTTTAGCCTTTGTCTTCTGTGCTCTACATTCTATACATCCATCTGGACAGAAAGTTAGGGTTTCTGGGGTTTAGTAGACCCTCAGCAAAACTCAGCTTGCTTATCTCCCAGAATTGCTACCTTCACTTCCATTTTTGTTTTTATGGAATTCTACCTCTCATTCTCATTTAGTAGTACATTTTAAAAGATGTTTTTAATATTTTAATCAGAAGTTTAGATGTTTCAGTTAGGAAGCTTATACAGAATTTCTAGTCTATCATATTGCCAGAAATAGAAATGATCCACACTGTTTCCCTAGTCTTTGGTAGATGAGTGGCTGGATAGCTACAAGCAAGACCAGGATGCAGCTTTCCTGGAGCTGGTGAACTTTTTCATCCGATCTTGTGGGTGTAAAGGTGAGGAAACGTCCCCCTTTTCTAACCCCCAGCCTTTTTCTCTTATAAAACTTTTTCTTGTGAATGTGAGTGGGGTTAGGCATTCCTAAAGAGAGAGGGTAAAGTGTAAGAAAAGTTTCCCTTATTTAACTACTATCAAGTACACTGTTGATTGGTAAACAGGAAGTGATCCAGTAATGAAATGTATTGGTTTGGAGACAGACTCCTTTGGAGAAAAATAAACAAACATACTAATGTGATGATGTTTACAGATTTGGACCATCAGACTTTTCTTTTCTCTAAGTAATCTTTTATTTTCTTATCCCTTATTTCTCAGCCATTTCATCTCATATTTCTCTACTGAAACTGTGGCCCCAGGTCCCCAAAGGCCATGACCTAATTTACTGGGGCAGATAGTGTTATAAGACTGCAGGTTGTATTATAAGAACCTGGCATAGTTTTCTTGCTTTCTTTTTGTTTGGAATATTTTTTTTTAACTAGTTTTTTGCTGTTTGATTTCCTGGGGTTTTCTGGACAGGTTGCCTTATATCAGATATTCCAGTTAGATGGTAGCAGATTTATGACTAGGATTCAGGTCTTCTGATTCCCTACCTGAGTTCTTTTCAATATATTTTTAAGATCATCTTCAAATGTTTATGTAAATGGTCATGGTGTCTGTTGTTTTCCTTCTAAGTACCTCATGTCCTCCATTCCTCAGGCACTGTGACCCCTGAGATGTTCAAGAAGATGTCTAACTCAGAGATCATCCGGCACCTAACTGAGCAGTTTAATGAGGTGGAAGAAGACTATCCAGGATCCTCTAGCCAGTCTTTTTGCAAAATACAAGGCCCATTACCCTCTTCTTTTTGATTCTGGGAAATAGGATAGCTTTTAAAAGGAGGGGTTTAATTTCTTGGGAGCAAAAGGGACCTATACACATTATCCGAATATGCCTACAGAGTTGAGAATAAGATATAAGAGATACATTTTTTTACTATATGGTTGGGCTTTGACATCCAGTACCTATGACTCCATGGACCTGGTAGTAACTCTCCCATCTTTTTCATAAACTCTTCTTTAGGATTCAGGAGACTATCCTCTGACAGCTTCAGGCCCATCCTGGAAGAAGTTTCAGGGCAGCTTCTGTGAATTTGTGAGAACATTGGTCTACCAGTGCCAATACAGCCTCCTCTACGATGGCTTCCCCATGGACAACCTCATCTCCTTGCTCACTGGCCTCTCAGACTCCCAGGTCCGTGCCTTCCGTCACACTAGCACCCTGGCTGGTAAGCAGTCGCTGTTAACTCTATAAATGTTCTCATGGGAACTTCCCTCTGTTCTCTAGTCCTGGGTCTTCTTTCCTGCCTGCATTCTAGCTCTTTACTTCAAGGTCATGCTTATTTTGTCCTGAACCTTCATCCAGTTTCTCATTAGTGGGATTGTAAAAAGGGGTGGATCACTGTGACATTTTCAGCTTTAACATGTTTCTCAGAGCTCACTGAGAACAGGCTAAGGATTAAAACAAGCCCAAAAGAGGGAGAGAAAAAGCCCACTCCAGAACAGTGAGTCTTGGGATTTTAGGGTTTCCCTGCTCTAGCTTTTCTATTTCACTGCCCCTTTTTTCTTCTTTTCTGAACATACCATCCCTCCTCTCACTTAATGATTTTCTTACCTTGTTTTTACTGACTCAAAGCCATGAAGCTGATGACCTCCCTGGTAAGAGTTGCTCTCCAGCTGAGCCTGCACAAGGACAACAATCAGCGTCAGTACGATGCTGAACGGAACAAGGGACCAGGACAGAGAGCGCCTGAGCGGCTCGAGAGCCTGCTGGAGAAACGCAGGGAGGTGAGCCGTTTCCCGCCTCCCGCTCTGCTCCCGCTTCCATCACCACTGCTTATCACAGTACCTTATCAGTCCCCCAGCTTCTCCCAGGCACAGTGCCCAGGCAAGCTTTCAGACTATGAATGATGGAGTCTGGCAGTAGTTTAATAGACCCGTCCTGTTAGATGTCATTGTATGTTCAGCTTGTTTCTGGGATGTGGGCTCAAGAGAGCATTTCTAGTTTAGAGTAAATTTTAAAAGTTCTCTGTAATTCCACTTTTGCTCAGTTTCTATTGTCTGCATTCATTATCACAAGTGTTTAAGTGTTGTGCCTGTATCTTGTGCAAGGAATTAAGTACTGACTTTCATCTCAAGTGTTATGGTATGCAGGACTGCTGGGAGGCCAACTGCTGGTGGAGGAGGCCAAGTTTTCAAGGAATGGAAAGGACACAGGCCTGTCATTCACTCCTGGATTTAAATTCTGTTCCAGTTAGCTACTAGCTCCATGGCCTTACATAACCTCTAACCTTCAGTGTCCTTTCCTTTCAAAAAGGGGTAATTATTTTTGTGAGGACTAAATGAGACGAGTAAATTGCCTACCTAGGCACATAGTAGGTACTTGTTTTGATTCCTTTTAAACCTGAAGAAGACCACCAAAGGACATAACTCCCAACAAAATCTCTTACACTGTGTGAACCTTCAAACAGTTGTGTATGTCATGAGACTTAACACTGATTTTCCCCTCACTTCTCCAGAGTATCTGAGACCTCCCCAACCATGAGGTTGGCAGGACTCACCATGTCTTAACTCTGCCAACTGACCGTTTTCCAGCTCTCATCAAAGATCTCTTCCATGCTAAATCATTAGAGGAGGGAACGTTTTACTTCCCGGATTCTCTTTTGCTATTTTCACTGTCAATGTGATCTTAAACTGTGTATATGTTAAGTCTGTTTCAAATCTTATATACACTCGTGTGATTGTTTTATTTGGACTTCTCTGGCTCTTGCTTCATCAGTTGTAGTTTTACTTTAATTTCTCCCTCCCCACTGGTTTCCTCTCTTCAGTTATAAATGTATATAAGCGTTTGACTCTATCCTTAATCCTTCTCTATAAGTTGCTCCATTTCTATCCTTTTAGTATTTCCTTACTTCCTTAATATCCAACTGAATCCTTTTTGCTACCTAGCTTCTATCCCCATTTTTTTCTTTCAAATTGTTCTCTCCAAACCAGTAACTTCTAAATCCCTATAGCCAATGGCCTTTTTTCAGTCTCCCTTTTTGACTTACGTAAAATTTGGTATTGATGGACCCACCTTTCTTCCTTCCCTCTCTATCTTTTCTTTTCCTTTAAATATGAAAATCTTCAAATGTTCAAAAAGATAATACTGGTAGAATGAACACCACATATGGACTATCTAGATTTAACAACTATTATTTTGTTCAGTCACTCAGTCATGTATTTCACTATACTTCATTTATTTTTTTTCTTGCTATTTTTTTTACTAAATTGTGGATGTGTGTGTGTGTGCTCAGTCATGTCCAATTCTCTGCGACCCCATGGATTGTAGCCCTCCAGGCTCCTCTGTCCATGGGATTTTCCAGGTAAGAATACTGGAGCCAGTTTCCATTTCTTATTCCGGGGGACCTTCCCAACCCAGAGATCAAACCACATCTCTTGCACCTCCTGCACTGGCAGGCGGATTCTTTACCACTAGCGCCACCTGGGGATATTTTAACCTAAAGATTTGAATATGTCCTCTAAAACACATGTTCATGTATTATCCCAATACTCTTTTCCTATCCAAAAACATTAACAGTGATTCCCTAATATTTTCTAATCCCAACTCCTATTTAAAATTTTCCATTTGTCCCCAAAATGCCTTTTCAGTTCAGTTGCTCAGTCATGTCCAACTCTTTGTGACCCTACGGACTGCAGCACGCCACACTTCTCTGTCCATCACCAACCCAGAGTTTGCTCAAACTCATGTCCATCGAGTCAGTGATGCCATCCAACCATTTTATCCTCTGTCATCCCCTTCTCCTCCTTTCTTTGGTCTTTCCCAGCATCAGGGTCTTTTCTAATGAGTCAGTTCTTGGTGGCCAAAGTATTGGAGTTGCAGCTTCAGCATCAGTCCTTCCAATGAACACTCAGGACTTAGGATGGACTGGTTGGATCTCCTTGCAGTCCAAGGGACTCTCAAGAGTCTTCTCCAACACCACAGTTCAAAAGCATCAGTTCTTCTGTGCTTAGCTTTATAATCCAACTCTCACATCCATACATGACTGCTGGAAAAACCACAGCTTTGACTAGATGAACCTTTGTTGGCAGAGTAATGTCTCTGCTTTTTAATATGCTGTCTAGGTTGGTCATAGCTAGTCTTCCAAGGAGTAAGCGTCTTTTAATTTCATGACTGCAGTCACCATCTGCAGTGATTTTGGAGCCCAAGAAAATAAAATCTCTCACTGTTTCCATGCCTCTTATATTTGGTTAATTCCAGCCAGGATTTAGTTAAGGACTGTGCATTTCACTTGGTCTTTTTGTTTCTTAAGTCTCTCTTAATCTTGTACAGAACCTCTGCCCCGGCCTCCACTTTCCCCTCAGGATATTGATTTATTGAGTTGGGCCAGTTGTCTTCAAGAATGTCACCTTGCAATTCTGCTTCCCTGTTACCTGTTAGGGTAACAGATAACATCTAATCTAGGGTTTCTCAAAGGTGCCATTTAGGAGTCTGTTCTGGCATTGTTTCAGCATATGTGCTCAGTTGTGTCCAAATCCTTGAAACACCATGGATTGTAGCCTGATAGACTCCTCTGTCCATGGGATTTTTCAGGCAAGAGTACTGGAGTGGGTTGCCATTTCCTCCCCCAGGGGATCTTCCGATCCCAGGGATCAAACCCACAGCATCCCTGGCCTCTATCCACTAGGTGGCGGTAGTACCCAGGTCGTAATAAACAAAACTGTCTTCAGACTTTGCTAAAGTCCTGTGGGAACCCCAATTTGAGAATCACTGATCTAATTGCTTCCTTCTCTCTCTCTCCCTTTTTTGTTCCATTTCTTTTCTCAAACAAATTGCATTTATTAAAAAAATTTCCCCAATTGATGTTTGTAAAAAAACATGTATAACTACCAGCTAGGACCTCTGAATAGCCAAAGACAGTCAAAATAACAAGACATAGAAAGGATATTACTTTTTAAAAACAAATCTCTGAGGCATTATTTGACTATACAGCTTCTTCCAGAATTAGAAGGTTTAACCTTTTTCTATTCTGATAACTTATTGGCTACATTTTCTTTTTCTCTGCTTTAGACTGATGAGCTTAATTACTTTCATTTGCCAACACCAGCTTTCTCCTCAGCTTTGTATTTTAGAGGTATCTTACTGACTGCCTGACTTCACTGGGCTATCCACTATCACATGTGCATGAGTAGGTGATATTCTTTTCCAAGGTATCTAGTCCATACCCTCAAAGGAAAGAGAGAAAGTGGCTTGTAACTTTCATACCTTATTTATAGATGTGTATTTTTCATGTGGAGAAAAAAGTTATTTGGGGAGATAGAAGTATTGTTAACATGTGGGAAATAAAGTCAAATGACCTGAAAATAAAGAAGGTTTAAAAGGGAACATAGGATACAAGAGGTTCAGACTGTGCCTTGTAATTAATAGGAAACAGGTGAATGTCATATTTTTCTAATATTTTTGTGGCCTTGAACTGTTGGGGAACATGAGAGATTGACCTGTTCCTCCCCATCCTTCAGCTTCAAGAGCATCAAGAGGAGATTGAGGGGATGATGAATGCCCTTTTCAGGGGTGTCTTTGTACATCGGTATAGGTGAGTTTCTGGGCTCCTCTCATTGAAGCAGCTAGATCCTCAGTTACAGAGTCTGTAGAAATAACGAGGTCCCTTCCTAACCATGTTATCTGTTTAGTCCCACAGCTCACAAAGCTGGGAAAAAACTCTTTAACAAATGTTCCAAATAAGGTTTAATTTATCCCTGCCTACAAAGGATTGTATAAATTCTTCTGGGAGGGAAGATTCAAGAGCATTAGGCTTTGATGAGTATTCTGCTCCAACTTTGCCCAAGACCTCCCCTCCCCCATCTTCCTGGGGCTTGAGCCTTGAGAGGACAAGAGGGGAGAGCCAAGCAGGGTCTTTCTGAGGGTTTACAGCTCTGCAGGCCTTTTCCCAGCCCACTTCACCCTGCCTTTCACTGTGCTAAAGGCAGGGGAGTTTTATACTGGGTAAACAGCTGGTAGAATTAAGTTAAGGAGTGTATCCCACTCTTATCTAGATTTCAACCTCTGCCTTTTCAGAACCCTTCAGCTGATTTAATCTTTCCTTGAAGTGGGATCAACACACACACGTGGATATGTTGTACAACATAGGGACTATAACCCATCATTTTACAATAAATGAAACAATCTTTAAGAATTATGAATCACTGTTGTACACCTGAAACTTATGTTGTACATCAGTGCTATCTCAGTTCACCACACACGCAGTTGGGCTGATAGTTAAGATTCCAAAATCAGTTTTTAAAAGGGGCATGGAAGATAAGTTTTAATGACTGGTTACAGAAGGGAACTGTTCACTTTTTAATGTATTTTATTTACATTGGGAGGAGGAAGTGAAAGGGCTAGTACTTGATGTTTAGTCAAGAAAATAGACTCTTCTGTGACAAACAGATATCTGCTAGGATGGAAGGTCAGTTTGGAGAGAAGGTGAAAAGGGTCAGTTTTGTCTCTGTGCCTAGGGATGTCCTTCCTGAGATCCGTGCTATCTGCATTGAGGAGATTGGGTCTTGGATGCAGAGCTACAGCACCTCTTTCCTCACTGACAGCTACTTAAAATATATTGGCTGGACCCTGCATGATAAGGTGAGAGTTGAGTCAGTCCTCTTCCCTGCCCCAGGATGCTTCAGCTTTTCCTGATCTCACCACTTAGGTGTTTCCCTAGTGATCAGTGATGAACTCATCAAGACACTGAACCTCAAAACTCCCCTAGTACTGGGGAGGGTAGGAGAAGTTAGGGGAGAGACGGGTATATTTAGGGGATTAAATGCCTTAAAAGCGAGTTGAGGGGAGAAAGACTTTCCCTATGAAAAGGCAAGAAAGTTATTGATAGGTTGGTAATACAAGTCCTGGGGTGGTAACCAAAAGATCCTTTCAATCAGGATTGCTGGATTCTGCTGAAAAGGAGAATTTTGGGCTTTAAGTGAGAAGACAGTCATTCATTCTCTTTGAGACATCTCAGAGTCTTCAATATAGAGGACACCCAGGCCCAGAATGAGCAATCTGAGAGGGAAGTACGGACATCCAGTGGGGGTAAGTAGAGGAGGAGTCATTCATATTTCCATTCTCCTCAGTAGCATCGAGACGTGCGTCTGAAGTGCTTGAAGGCTCTGCAAGGGCTGTATGGCAACCAAGACTTGACTGCGCGCCTGGAGCTCTTTACCGGCCGCTTTAAGGTAAAATCAGGACCGTGCTCCTGTGCGTGGCTCTGTCTGTGGGTTCCATCTCCTCACCTCATTTTTCCACTTCTATTGCTTTTATGTATCCGTGGCTATCCCAGTATCTGCGTC
Source organism: Muntiacus reevesi (assembly GCF_963930625.1). Taxonomy (NCBI): domain Eukaryota; kingdom Metazoa; phylum Chordata; class Mammalia; order Artiodactyla; family Cervidae; genus Muntiacus; species Muntiacus reevesi. The sequence continues at coordinate 214,315,025 of NC_089250.1, read as the reverse complement.
TACACCCCCCCTTTAGGAATCTCTCAAATTCTAAGAGGATGCTGTTTGGGGATGGATACAAGGAGGTACTGAGTGATGTTCTCCTTCTTACAGGACCGGATGGTTTCCATGGTCATGGACCGAGAGTATGACGTGGCAGTGGAGGCCGTTAGGTTGCTGATACTTATCCTCAAGTGAGTCCTGGGAAGTGGAGAGAGGCATCTCAAGGTTATCTTTTCAGTATCAGACAGGCCCTTCCAGAGTCTCTCTCCCTCCACCCATTGTAGGTTGACTCTTGTCTATGTACAGGTTGAAAGACAGAGATCATTCCCAAGTTGCAAGAGCTCCAGGGGGGAATTTTCCCATCTTCTCTAACTCTCCATATCCCTCTGTCTCCCATTCGTCTGTTTGCACGTTCTTTGTGAGTTCATCCTTGTTGGCTTTGCCTTGTTTCTAACCTTAGTTGTGCCAGAGGACAACATCCACATCCACCTGCTCGTTCTGCTTTTCTCCCGGCAGGAGCATGGAAGGGGTGCTGACAGATGCAGACTGTGAGAGCATCTACCCTGTTGTGTACGCCTCTAACAGAGCCCTGGCCTCTGCTGCAGGGGAGTTTCTGTACTGGAAGTGAGCGGGGCTCCTTTTGTTTGTTTCTTTAACACCATCCCCCTCCATCCTCTGCTGCTGCTCTAAGCTCCTCTCCCCAACCCATTAGTCTCCCTTGGTGTCTCCTTCCCTCCTCAATTCCTTGAGACTTGCCTTAGCTCTGTGTCTCTTTCCCCTTTAATCCTCTCCCTCCAAGGTAACGTGTACTCCTTCCTTTCTTCTGTGCTGTGCCCTTTCCCTGTGTCCCTTCTACCAGGCTCTTCTACCCTGAATGTGAGACAAGAGCGGTGGGCGGGAGAGAGCGACGCCGAAGTCCACGTGCTCAGAGGACTTTCTTCTACCTTCTGCTGTCCTTTTTTGTGGAGAGTGAGGTGATGTATGGAAAGGAGCTGTTGTGCTAAGATGTGCAGGTAGAGAAGGATGGGAGCTGGCTCTACAGGAAGGGGAGAAATGATATATCGGGAGCCACTTCTAGCATGTTAACATGTGCCTTCAGTGACTTAACGTCTGCCTGCTCCCACAGCTCCATGACCACGCCGCATACTTAGTTGACAGCCTGTGGGACTGTGCGGGGCCTCTGCTGAAGGACTGGGAGAGTCTGACAAGCCTGCTGCTGGAGAAGGACCAGAGTGTGTACCAGCTGGTAGCCAGGGAAGGGGACCTCTCCCCTCCTTGTGGGAAACCAGGAGAGATTGCTCTCCTGACTTGTAAAAGGCATAGGTCATGGGTGGTGGGGGCGATGGAGGGGGTTCTTAGGGGTCGGGGGTGGCTAGTCTATGAATCTGTTTTCTGTCCTCCTGCCCACCCAGACCTGGGCGATGCACAGGAGAGCACGCTGGTAGAAATCCTGGTGTCCAGTGTCCGGCAAGCTTCAGAGGGCCACCCGCCTGTGGGACGGGCCACGGGGAGGAAGGTACAGCGTGAGGGGCGCGGGCTGAGGGTTGTTGGCAGGTACTGTCTGTCCTTACCCTCGAGTCTTAGGTTAGGGTGCTCCTTCCTCTGCCTCTCAAAGAATTCCACTTCTAGCAAAAGAAATCTGAAGGGAGCTGCTTATCTTCCTAGGAAGATAAGATTATCAGGCATAGGAATACACAAACATACACCTTTACCCCATCCCCAAATGACTAATTTCAGGGCTTAACCCCAAAAGAACGTAAGATCCAAGCCGACGACAAGGTGAAGCTGACTGAGCACCTCATCCCCCTGCTCCCCCAGCTCCTGGCCAAGGTAGAGGTGCCTCATCACTCAGCCTCTGGGAAAGAGAGGGTGGAAGGAAGTGGCCTCAAAATGAGCAGTGTGGCAGGTTATAAGCAGGCTTCCCTCTCAATCACCGCAGTTCTCAGCTGATGCAGAGAAGGTGGCTCCCCTGCTGCAGCTTCTCAACTACTTCGACCTCAACATCTACTGTACCAGGCGCTTGGAGAAAGTGAGGGGAGAAGACAACACATTCCCTCTTCCTTGCTGCTTTTGTCCTAGAGCCAAAGATTCTACTGCCAGTACCTGGTTTTTCTTAAGGACATGGATTCTAGAAAAACCAATAGACTTCCCTCTCTCAGGCATCTTATCCTTGAAGTTTAATGTCAATGCTGTTTCCTTTCTCCCCGTCTCTAGTCCCCTCAGGAGTTGTTCTCTTCCCCAGCTCCCTCACGACACTGTCTTCTCCCACCTTTTCTCTCAGCACCTGGAGCTGCTCCTGCAGCAGCTCCAGGAGGTGGTGGTGAAACACGCGGAGCCCGCAGTGCTTGAGGCTGGCGCTCACGCCCTCTATCTGCTGTGTAATCCGGAGTTCACGTTCTTCAGTCGGGTAGACTTTGCGCGCAGCCAGCTGGTGGATCTCCTGACCGACCGCTTCCAGCAGGAGCTTGAAGAACTGCTTCAGGTTGGAAGTAGGGCTGTATGACAGGACTCCCCAGACCTGTGTGGGAGAGGCCAAAAGATATGGGGGTGTGGATCCGCAAGTTCTCGGGGAAATGCCACATGGACCTCCTTTCTTCCTCAGTCGTCCTTCCTAGATGAGGATGAGGTGTACAGTCTGGCAGCCACTCTGAAGCGCCTCTCTGCCTTCTACAAGTGAGCAGCTCCCCTCCTGCTCCCGCTTCTATTGCTGCCGGTGTCTGTGGGGTGGATGCTTGTTCGTTCTGTTCCGTGTAACATTTCCCTCTTCCCACCCCGCCCCCCCCACAGTGCCCACGACCTAACCCGCTGGGAGCTTTATGAGCCCTGCTACCAACTCCTCCGAAAGGCTGTGGACACAGGAGAGGTTCCTCACCAGGCAAGTAGACAAGTTGGAAATGTGGAAGCAGGTGTTTAAAGGGCCCCGCATTCTCGGTGGCCACCTTGCAGGTGGTTCCAGTCCCAGGGATGTGGAGTGGGTGAGAGAGAGCTCCATCGTGTATTTGCTCCTTCTGTCCCCTTCTTGGAAGGTGAATGTACTTTTCTAGCACCTAAAAACAGTCATTCTCTCTGGCTTCTGGGGAGTCAAAGATAATATTGAGGAATTATAGGAGACTTTAAATCAGGAAGAGATGGCATTCCTGCTCAGGATAGAATTCCTCTGAAGACTGTCCAGAATCACTTTTTTCTTCGCCAGAAAAGGATGTAGGTCTCTCCTCATCTCACTCTCTCTGGTCTGCTTTTTTCTTCTTTCCTTCATGTGTATCTGCCTGCCTATGTCTCTCCCCACCTGCTCGTTACTCTACTGACCTTTGCTTTTTAACATGTGGTTCTCAGGTGACCCTGCCAGCCTTGACGCTTGTCTATTTTTCCATTCTTTGGACACTAACCCACATTTCTGGATCAGATGCTTCCCAGGTGAATATGGGTCTGAGGAGGGGGAAGAGGAATGGAGTACCAGTGTCTTCCTTCATTCCTTCCCCCTGAAGTCATTGTCTCCACAGAAGCAGCTGTTGGGTTTGAAGGGCAGGATGGTGGCCTTCTGCGAACTCTGCCAGAGCTGCCTCTCAGATGTGGATTCTGAGATCCAGGAGCAGGTGAGCGTTTGTCAAGGATGCATGTCGTCTGTAGCTCTGCTCCCATGGTCTGAGGAAACCCATTCTGAGGGGAAATTAGCAATATAATTTCTGTCATGGTCAATTTTCTGTCCTTTTTAAGCATTCTTTTTTTCCCTAACAGGCTTTTGTCTTGTTAAGTGATCTGCTTCTCATCTTCAGCCCTCAGATGATTGTAGGAGGACGAGAGTTCCTCAGGCCCCTTATCTTTATTCCTGAAGCCACCCTGCAGTCTGAGCTAGCCAGCTTCCTCATGGATCACGTCTTCATCCAGCCTGGGGAACTGAGCAGTGGTACCGGGGCTCAGGGAGGGTTTGGGGCTCAGGCCTGCCTCGGGTTGGAGGGCAGGAGGCCTGAACTGTGATTCTGACGTTTGCACTCTGCACTCGGGGTGAGCCAGGTCATTCCCAAGAGGACCACTTACAGATTGAGCAGCTGCACCAGCGGCGCCGCCTCCTGGCTGGCTTCTGCAAGCTGTTGCTTTATGGGGTGCTGGAGATGGACGCAGCCTCGGATGTTTTCAAACACTACAACAAGGTACAGCGGGGCGCCAGGCAGAGCATGGCCTGACCCAGGACTTCAGACACTGGAGCACTGCAGGAAGGGTGGGGGGAAGTGATGGTACCAAGCTTAAAGGGAAAGCGGGGGGAAGGCCCGTAGTTTAGAATAAAGGGACAAAGAGACTTAGTAGTAAATAATTGTGGAGAAAAAGCTGTCAGGCAGAAATTCATTGGAGGGAAAACACCTTAATCTTCCTGTCCAGAAATTTTTTTTTTCTTTCTGTGAGCCTAGTCTGTGGAATGGGGTAATGTAAGAAGGGGAATAAAAAGAACAGAAGAGGCTTCAGTCCTTCCAAGGTACCTAGATACCTACCTTGATCTCCTCAACCCACCACTGTGTTGATTTCTATTTATTGAGCACCTAGTATCCCAGGCACTGAGGGCCCCTCAGTGAACAAAATAGTCAGTAGTTCCTGCTCCCGGGAGCTTCTGTTCTAGGGGCAGAGACAAATAGCCAAGGTTGCAGTGCAGTGACAGTGTGTTCTGGGAGGTTTACTACTCTTCTCTAAGAAATGGACTCCAGGCAGGGTTTCTTCCCTTAATTATTTGCCTAAACCATGATTTCTCTGGGGATTTGTCTCTGCTGGCTGGAGATGTGGTCTAGTATGAGTTGTTTCATGCTTAGATTCATATTCCCTACCTCAGGTTCTTTTGGAAGGAGGTAATAGTTAGGGCTGTGAAGAAAAAATCAGAACAGAAACAGTCCTTTCCTGTGGTCGACATTGTTTTCTCCACTTCCTTCCCATCAGTTCTACAATGACTATGGTGACATTATCAAGGAAACATTGACTAGAGCGAGGCAGATGGACCGAAGTCACTGCTCCCGAATCCTGCTGCTGAGCCTCAAGCAGGTACCCTTCTGCCGGGGGGCCTCAGGCCTTCTGCACCCTCCCTGCGGCCTACCCCTAGCTGTTCAGAACGTGAGATCTTTCAGAGCAGGAAGTTTCTAACTTATTTTGACTTTTATTTCACATGACAGTCTCCTTCATAACTAGTAGATCCATAAAAAGTAATTTAACTGTTGGGGCAGTTTCTACCCCAATCCCATAGAACTCCTATGTGAGTTAGCACATGGGAGCACCAACAATAAAGTGATAGGGAGTTTCTAATTTTCTTCTAGTCTGTTGTCTCTCAGCTCCTTCAGTTACTACAGACATTTTAATTTATTGTTACAGAGCATGGTGAAGTCTTATCTGGTGCAAGGCAGTCAGGAATAGGGTCAGTGTCCTTGGAGGAAAGAAAGTAAAAACAGCAGATGGTGTCCCAAGCCCTTTAGCATTTCTGGACAGAGAAGGGAATGCTGTACTTGCTTATTCTATCTTATTCCTCCCTCCCCACATGTGCCCTGTCTCCTGGACAGTTATACACAGAACTGCTGCAGGAACAAGGGCCCCAGGGCCTGAATGAGCTTCCAGCTTTCGTCGAGATGAGGGACCTGGCCAGGAGATTTGCCTTGAGCTTTGGACCCCAGCAGCTACAGAACCGTGACCTTGTGGTCATGCTACACAAGTAAGGAAGTATTGGTGGAAAGCAAGGTACTTGAATCTTCCAGAGAGGGCTGCGCCAGAGGCTGTGTACAGGATCAGCTGGGAGTGAGATCTCAGAGGGAGGGTCATCAGGTCCAAGAGTAGCAGTCACGTGGGTGAGCAGGTACCCCTGGGTGACAGGCTGGGTCCAGGGGGAGGAAGAAGCACTTGGACAGGATGCCTCAGCTCTGGGAGAGAGTTGGGAGGGGCCTGTCTTCCTAAAATGATTCTTTTCAACCAAGGGAAGGCATCAAGTTCTCCTTGTCTGAGCTTCCTCCAGCTGGCTCCTCCAGTCAGCCCCCAAATCTGGCATTCCTGGAGCTCCTTTCGGAGTTCTCCCCCCGACTCTTCCATCAGGACAAGCAGCTGCTGTAAGTTAGGGGTGGGTGGATAAAGGTGTGGATGAGAGAGGAAGGGTGTGGCGAGGGCTGTGACCACTGCAGCCAGGCTCCATCCTGCCTCTTTCTTAGACTGTCCTACCTGGAAAAGTGTCTGCAGCGTGTCTCCCAGGCACCTGGTCGTCCCTGGGGTCCAGTCACCACCTACTGCCACTCCCTCAGCCCCGGAGAGAACACGGCAGAGGTCAGCCCTCAGGGCTACCCCCGCTCCAAGAAGAGGCGAGTTGAAGGTAAAGTGCTATGAATGTGGGTATCAGGGTTCTCAGTGCTACTGCCTTGATTGCCACTGCTTAGTGAAGCAGCATATGGTCTTTTGCCTCTTTCAGAGTCTTGAGTTTGGTCAAATAAATATTCATGGAGCCCCTACTATCATCAAGGCTACTCATTTTCTTCAAGGTTTATCTAGCCAAGTAAAAATAGCCAACTTCTATGAAAAATTAAATAGAAACTCATGATAAAACCAAAGATTGAACTAAAAAATCTGTACATTTATGATGCCTTTTGTTGACATCTTATAGTTATTTTGCAATTTTTAAACATTTTATAGTCTTCATGATTTTTATAGTCTTCAGATCATTACCTGTTTTATTTACATAAGTTTTTTTCTTTAAAGTGATTTTTTTCAAATATAGTTTCATCTTGTGATAATACCCTAGAAATCACAAATCTGAGGTGTAAGTTTGTTTTCTAGTGTACATTTTAAAATACTGGTAGTCATACCCCATTCCCTCAGGTCTAGGCAGTATACGTACCTATTTCTTGTCTTGGGTTTGCTTATTGTAGACATTTTATGTAACTGGAATCATAGTCTGTGGCCTGTGTCTTCTTTTAATGAGCATGTTTTTAGGGTTCATCCATTCTTAGCATTTATCAGTACCTCATAACTTTTCATGGCTGAATAATATTCCATTTGTATGGATATGTCATTTTATCCATCAGTTAATTGATACTTAGGTTGTTTCAACATTCTGTTAACACATGATACTACTGTGAACATTAATGTGTAAGCTTTTGCATGGATGTAGGATTTCACTTCTCTTTAGAGAAATTGCTGGATTATATGGTAACTCTGTGTGTAACTTTATGAGGAACTACCAAACTGTTTTCCAAAGTGCCTACATTGTTTTGCAATTTCTACAGAAATTGACAGGGCCCCAGTTTCTCTACATGCCAACACTTGTCTTTGATTTTATCCATCTCTTAGTGACTGTGAATTAGTATCTCATCCATTGTAGCTTAAATTTGTATTTCCTTAAGTACTAATACTGTTGAGCATCTTTTCACATGCTTATTGGCTATTTGTATATCTTCTTTAGAGAAATATCTATTCAAATTCTTTGCTCATTTAAAAATAGGGTTGTCTTTTTTAATTGTTGCGTTGTCTCTTATCAGATATACAGAAAAAATTTCTCCCATTTTTTGTTGTCTTTTCATTTTCTTGATGGTGTCCTTGAAATACAAAAGTTCTTAATTTTGATGAAATTCAACTTACATGGTTTTTTGTTTGTGCTTTTTTTTTTTTTTGAAGGTGCAAACTAAGTAGCGTTAGTAGTGTGATACTTTGTGACCCCATGCACTGAAGCTTGCCAGGCTCCTCTGTCCATCGGGTTCTCCAGGCAAGAATATGGAGTGGGTTGCCAGGGCTTTCTCCATTGTTTGTGCTTTTGATGTCATATCTTAAGAAACTTGCCTAATCTAAAATCACATAAATCTATTCCTGTGTTTTCTTCTGAGAGTTTTCTAATTTTAACTAATACATTTAGGTCTGTGATCCATTTTGAGTTAATTTTTGTGTGTGGTGTGAAATATGGTGTGAATTCTTTTTAAGGTCTTCTGTATACCACCTAAAATTATCTTTCATACCACCAGGAAACTCTGGTTTTAATCAGTAAAGTAACACTTGTTAAGGACCTACCATGTGCAAGATATTGTATTAGGTGTTTTAGAGGCCATGACAGATTCTCAAACAGCTTACCATCTAATAGAAAAGAAAGAAAATACATTTATAGAAAATCTGAGCTGTGAAGTCACCAGTAAGTGATAACTTCCCTGGGGTTTCACAAATGACTACTATAGAATTCAGAGAAGAAAGGTATCATTTTATGTTCAGTTGATCTATGAAGTCTTTATCAAGAAGATGGTATTTAAGCTAGATCTTGAAAAATGGGTAAGATTTATATAAGCTGAACAGAGAAAGAAAATAAGTACCATGAACTAGCAGAATAGCACAAGCAAAGCAGAGGTCAGTGTTTGCCGAAGCACATGAATATATAGAGTGGTTTGCCTAAAACAGAGGGTGTGTAAAGTTAGGGTAAAACTGAGAAAATCGGTTCCATTGTTCATTGGCACCTTGCATTCAGCTGTGCTTGGAATGCAGGAGTGAGCTTTCTTTGGAATAGTGTCAGATAGTAACGTGCTGTGGAAGAGGGTGGGGAAATAGTGGGGAGGTAGGGACTGCAGTCTTACAAAAAGTAATCAGGGAAAGCCACAGAGAGTATGAATGCAGGGCTAAAACTGGAGAAGGTGAGAGGGGTGCCTGGTGTACATCAGAACGGCAGACGAGGACTTAACCTGGCGGTCCAGTGGTTAAGACTCTGTGCTTTCAATGCAGGGGCTGTGGGTTCAATCCCTGGTTGAAGAACTAAGATCCCACACACAACACAGCCAAAAAGTTAAAAAAGGGGCAGCTAAGGGAATAGCAGACAGGCGGGTGCAAGTGGTCCAGAGGCCATGGTGGGATGTCTCTGGCTTGTTCAAGGAATAGCTAAGAAGGCCAGTTATTGCTGAGTGGAGACTGTGTAGGATACAGGACCAAAGAGTTTGTCGGGGTCCCGAGCATGGGTCAGAATAAAGACTCTGGCTTTTACTCAGAGTGAAGTGGGTAAACATTAGGGATTTGAGCAGAGGAGTGACAGGATCCGCCTTATATTTTAAGGGGCTCCTGGGTGCTGTGTGGAGAACTGACTGAAGGAGAGGCAGGGCTTGAAGGCAAAGAACTGCTGAGGAGGCCGCTGTAAGGGCCCAGACAGGCGGGAGCTAGTGAACTGGGGAGAGGCAGATGTGAGAAGTGACCAGACTCTGGGCATATTTCCAAGCTATCACTAATAGAGCCTCCTAATAAGAAAGAATGTAAAATATGAGAGAGGAGTTGAGGATGACTCCAAGGGTTTGGGCCTAACATTGGAAGATTGGAGTTGATAGCAGCTGAGATGGGGGAAGTCTGTAAGAAGTGAGACCAGGACTTTGGTATGTTATAGGTGAAGATGCTGGAGACAGGAGTCTGGAGTGTAGGGGGGAAGGCAGAAGCTTGAGATATATGTAGGAATTGGTACTTAAGTCATGAACCTGAAGGGCTAAGAAAGCCACTAAGGATGGAGATGGGGAGAGGTCCTAGGCTGAATCCTTGGACATTACACCAGTTAAATAGGCTGGGAGATTAGGAGTCACATGGGGGCTCAGGTTTATTCTCTGGAAAGACAAGCTCACAGGTGTGGCTCTTCCCTGTTTAGGGAATGTTCTGCTTACACCAGAAGCAGCTCACTCTCCGGTTACTGGTTTCAGAGTGCAGACAAGGCTGTGGGGAGGGAGACAATGGGAATATGAGTATTTCCAGTTGATAAATACTAATATCCATTTGACTTGTTTTAAAATAGCATTACCTGGGTTTTCTAAACATTTTGGCTTCTTTCTCCTCTGCCTTCCTCAATCTCTATAAGAGACAGTCCTTTATATTTTGAGCCCCAGGTCTTCCTCTTACCCTTCATATTAGAACTATGCTGACATTACAGTCATTTCATTTTTTTCCTGGCTTTTAGAAAATCCAGTATTTCATTTTTCTGTTTCTCCTTAACTCTCACGCTTCCTGCCTAGTTTCAGGCCATTCTAAACTTTTTCTCACTACAAAAACCTTGAATGAGTGGAATCTCAGATTTCTTCATTGATTAAATGAGACCTCTCAATCTCAGGGACTCCAGCCCTCTCTCACATTTGTGTTTGTATATTACTGTTTATCTGTGGAATGTATGTCTCTTTCCATCTTGTTTTCTAAGGTATGTATGAATTTTTCCTGGACAACCCCTTGATACAAGCCTATAAACCCTACATTTTAGTACGTAGGGCTGTGCTCAGTTTTAGTCATGTTGTAATGAGACAATCTAGATTTTCCATTGCCGCCTTATTTAACTTTTTCTTACCAAATCCTGAGCAGGTATTGAAAAACTGAAGTGTCTGGTGGTACCTGGTCTCCAGTAAGCATGTGCCTCTGCTGCTTGCAGGGCCCTCCAGGCGGCACAGAGAAGATGTCTCTGCATCCCAGGAGGAAAGCCTACAGCCGAACAGCATCCCAGCCACACCTACCCTCACCTCCACAGCTGTGAAGAGTGGGCAGCCCCTCAGGGCATCGGAGGAGATGGAAGAAGGCGGCAGCTCAGAATTGGCATTTCCCAAAGGGTGTGTCCCCGGGAAACTTGGCTCTGATTTCCCAGTCTGGTGTCTCCCTGTTTCTGTTGTGTTGTTCCTGCCACAGGACCCCCTCACTCTTTATTCTTCCCAGGCCCTTTCCCCTTTTCTCAGCTTTTCATTTTCTCTCTTTCCCTCCACTCTGAACTTTCTGCTGGCTTTAATGCTGGCCACTTTACCTCCTCTTTTTACCCTGTATTTTTATCTCTTGTCACTGATCCAACTTCATTCCCAACAGCCTGTACCTTTTAGGCAACCCAAGGTCAAGGTCCTTGAGTCCACAGCATTCCCAGACTCCGCTCCACCCTTCAGGCTCTGGTCTGGGCAAGCAGCTGACCTGGTGAGCTTTTCCCATCATCGTCTGTCTTCACTTCAGGTCTGTCCCCTCTTACGAGGGGATTCTCCCGGATCAGTGGTGCTGTGCTGGTGCTTTCTGGACTGGTTTTAACCACACAGCACTTCCTTTCAGTGTCATGTGGAGCTCTAGTGTATAAAACGGATGGAAGTAGAGCTGCTGTGATGGGAGCAGGGGTGTGAATCTGGACCCCTGGTCTGCTTACTGCCCTGCCCCCGCTTCCCCATTCCCCTGGGGGTGCCTGAGAAACTCTTGGGTCCTTGAAAACCTCTACTCTTGGCCACTGCTTCCAGGCTTAGCTTGATGGAAGAGGATGAAGAAGAATTCGATATTCAGAATGACTCAAGTGAAGAGTGGCAAGGTTCAGGCAAGGTGAGTGGACCCAACAGTCCCTTCTCCCTTTAGAATTGGAAGCAGATGCGAGGGAGAGAACCTAGAGTGATTCTCCTTTGTCTTGATGATGCCTTGTCCTTGGAAGCTGTCCCAGACGTTTTGAAAGAGTCATAAAAGAGGAAGGGTTTTTAAGTTTCTGTTCACTTTGCTTGGACTTAAAATATTTCTCCCCTATATCGTCTTAAAAAAGTAAAGTACCAAAAAGGACTGGACCCACACTCCCATTCTCAATCCCCATGTAAGTATTTAGTTTCTTAATTGCCCCAGAATTAAAGGGAGCCCTTGAGCTAGAGAGAGATGGGAGGTTACCCAGTGCTTGGAGCCTGGCAGCAAGTCTCTCCTGTCACAGCGCAGGCTCAGCCGACCTCCTCTCCTGAGAGGGCTGCCCTTGCCTGCCTGCTTCCGCAGGAGGAAGTGCTGCCAGTTCAGTAGGAAGCACATGGAATTCAAATGAGGAGAGGTCTCACAGGAGTCCTAGGTTCCCCTACTTTATCAAGTTAAATCCATAACCCCTCTCAGCCTCATCTAAAATGGACCTTTTACGCAAGATACAGAGAGAAGGCACCTTATAAACAGAAGAGGATTGTGTTTCTGCTGCTGTTCGCTTCTTTCTCCGCTCTTTTGAGGAGGAACGGGCACAGTGGGGTGGGGAGTGGGGGGTCTTGTGCTTGAAGGCAAAACCAGACAAAATGTTCCACCCAGAGCCTAGACAGCAGGACCTCTGTTAGCTGTTTTAAAGTTCTCCCAGGAAAACCCAATCTCTGGTTCCCGAGCTGAGCAAACGTAAGGTCTCAGTTGGCAGGCCAGGAGAGGAGGCACTGCCCTGGTGACTCTAACTTTGCTCCTCTGCCCTCCCTGGCTGCTTCAGGGACCTACTCGGCCTCAAATTTGTCACGTGAGAGGGAAAGGCCCCCTCTGTTGTTATCTGCAGATGATGGGAATGGTGAGGAACTGTTCTGACATTTGACCCTGTTCTGTCTAGTCCTCCTCCTCCAGTGAGCACAGGCTGGACCTTTTAGATTCTACAGAGCTGAACATTGAGGTGAGTGTCCCCAGAACAGACTGCAGAAACAGGTTAAGAGGCCGCAGCCCTGGGATGCCGTCTCCGTTGCCAGGGGCTTTAGCGTGTCCTGGGGGAGGGGTGGTATGGGAAGAGAAGGAGAGTTTGTCACCTGGAGGACATTGCGATCGTCTCTTTGACCTCTGGTCCATTGTTAGGTCTCTGTATTCTACTTTTATCTTTCTCATTACAGGATTTCTGATGTAACCCTAGGCCCTTCCCCATCTCCACGACATGACCACTTAGAAAAAGGCCAGCAGAAGATGGAATGAAGGGAATCATTATTTCCCCACCCCTGGTCTCTGAGGGGAAAGAGGTGGGCTGTGCCTTGCTACCCTGGCCTGTCCTTCCTGGGGCTCCGTCCCTCTGTTTGAGCAAGTGCCTATTTTCTGCTGTTTGGAGACGGGGGTGGGGGGGGCGTTACCTCGGTCGTGGAGAGGGGCACCGCACACCTGTGTTGAAAATAAGGAGCCTATAATTCTTTCTGTATTGTGGGAAAGTTTCTGAGCTTCTTTTGTGCCCTATTGATTTAGCTCAATAAACATGTATGAGTCAGTTGCAGGATGTGGCTTGAGACTGTTTCACTGATGGGACGTCAGGTTCGTTGCTGGAGTCTTAAGCAGCGCTGCCCAGCCCTGTGTGCCATGGACAGGGGCTGGCACTGCCCTGCCCCCAGCACGTGCTTTGTGCGCTGGCTCTCAGGGAGGCGTTGCTTAGTAAATGGGAGACCGGCTGCCTCCGAGTAGTCTGTCGGGTGGAATGATTTTAGGTCGAAGAGGGAAGGTAGGGGAAACGTGGCGAAGGGCGGACTGTGTGCCTCCACTGAGACCAGGCCAGTTCCCATGTCTTGGCAGCCTCCACCCACGTGCTTCTTTCTGGGAATATTTCATGCCCTCATCCCAGAGACAGCTGTTGTAACTGGAACTTTATTATAGAACCTCAGTATCTGAGAGTTGGGAAGAAACTCAGAAGATATTCTGAATGTCCAACCCCAAACCCTCACCACCACCCTCTCCTCGTCCTTTCATTCCCCAGATAGTTCCTCACCAAGTCCTTGCAAGTCATTCTCCAAAATTTCTCTGCTCTCTTTCCTGCCAGTGCTGCCGTCATCTCTCACCCAGACTCCATAGAATAGCCTCTGGCTACTGGACTTCTTGAAACTCTGACTTTTTCTCATCAGTGTAGCTTCTTGGAACAGCTGTTCTCCGTTCCCTCTGACAAGTAATCAAATACCTGAAAACACTGTTGTCACTTTTCTGCTGTGACTGCTTCCTTGTGTGACTTAAGGAACTCTTCAGCCTCTCCTTTTAGATACGACTTCAGTTCTTCCCCGTCCTGGGCATCTGCCGTAATCTCAAGTTCTCGCTGTGTGGTGTCCCAGGCTGGACAGAGGCATCCAGCCAGTCTAGTGGTTTCTGCAGAAGGATGCATGGTTTCCTGTAATGAGGTCACTCAACCAAACTCATTTCTTCCTCCTCCCTCCCTCCAGATAAAAGATAGAAGTTGGGTTTGTGAGTTTCATTTTAGAGAGCCAGAGTGCCCTGGGCACCTTTACCTGTATTCAGTGGAGCAGTTCCCAAGAGGAGCCTTTTCTGTGGGGTCTGGGAGCCGAGTGGGAAGACCAAGGTGAAGATACAGAGGTCACTAGGGGTCTAGCAGAAGAAAGAATCCCAAGTTACTTAAATACCAGTCAAGCTGGTACTTTATGAGATCAAAAGAAAGTTGGAAGCTCTGTAAATGTGGAGATCTTTATGCAGCCAACAGACCAGTGTAGGAGGTTGAGCTCCAGCCTTAGAATCTGTACATGTTTTATATCATGTTTCCCAAATTCTTTGCCACTCTTCACATATTGAGAGTTTGGGTCTAAGTCCTTTCCCTTTGAACAGGGGCTCTGTGAGTGCTAGGTAAACAGAATATGGTGGAGTGATGCTGGGCCAGTTTCTGAGCCCAGACCTTGAAGAAACTGGCAGCTTCCACATCCCGTTTCTTGAGGTACTCATTCTTGGGGCCCCAGCAGCCATGTGGAAAGGTCACATGTCGTCGTCCCTCCAGCACCCCCAGCTGAAGGCCCAGCCCGTGCTGAGCACCAGGCATGGTTCTGACAGGAATCAGGTGATTCTGATGCTCAGCTTTTGAGTCTTCTAGTTAAGGTCCCCTCTTGTTAAGATGGCTTGTCTCTAGTTAAGAGACAAGCCATCTCCCCAGTACCTCTTCCAGATTCCTGACCCACAGAATCCAAGAGTGTAACTGAACAACGGTGTTTACACCATTTTGGGGGGTTCGTTATGTAGCATTAGTAACTGAAACAACCTTAGAGTCATAAGATGCTTTGAACATATTTGTCAGCTTAAAAATTATTTATATATTAAATAAAAAATTACCACCTCTTTTATTATGCGTTCACATGTAATGGATGAATTTATGATGGAATGTTCTTAAATATTTTATTGGTTAACAGTACAAAAACCCCTTTTTTGCTCTAAAAGAAACATACTGAGTGCAAAGTGAGAAACATGAGAAAACATTTTTATCGTGATTGCACCCCTCCTAACATCTCCTTGTGGGGACCTGGTCTTTGGACGTAGGATATCTTTCCTTGGTAGGTCCCAGTATTTGCCAGTGGTTGTTTAGCAGTTCACTGTGATTTTGGCATTTTTATAAGAGGAGGTAAGCTCATGTCCTTTTCCACCATCTTATCTCTGCCCCTATTTTGAGAAACATTTTTAAAATCATGGCTTATTTTCTGAAGTTCTAGTTAAAAGTTTGTTTAAAACTATCAAAATAATCTTTCAAACATATTTAAGTCCAAATGGAACAAGTGCTTCTTTGGCTGCATTTGTTACTTTTTAAACAGATGAGTCAAAACCCACTGAGACTCTTCATTTGGAAGACTTGTCAGCAGGTGGGAAAGTGATTTCCGAGTTGAAATAACAGCTTCTTAGAGGGAGAGACACTTTGTTCGGGACAAAAACCACTAGATCCTGTAGCACATTCAGCTGCAGCTGGTCACACAAGCTGAGCTTGCTTCTCTGCCCTATGATACTGATCTTGTTAGCGGTGAACCATGGCATGTGTAACCAAGTGAGGGCACCATTGTGTCACTCGAAAATACAATGAAGTTAACTTTTTATTAGTTATCTTTGAAAATTAGAAATGTTCATTTTTCCTACATGACACCAGTGGATATTTTGCACCACCTGAGTTGCCGACACCCCACCTTGACAGCTGCAGCTCTGGAGGGTTCTGTGCCAGTAAGCCCCGTGCTGGCAGAGGCAGGGCTGTGGGCTTCCTAAGTAGCAGCTCCAGTCAGTCAGGCCCAGGTCAGGATGGACCCACAGCTGAGGCCAGTCCTGGCAGGAGAGGCGGAGGCCTCTGCACGGCTGAACCTTCCTGTGTTGATAGTGACCCAAATGCTTGCAGGGGACTGGCGTAGCTATGCCTGGCCTGTCTGCTGAATCACTGCTTAAATCATTTTAAATATTTTTCATTAAGACATTTTCTTCCCTTGCAACCATGAGTTCTGCCAGAAGGTGAGTTGTTGAAAAAAAGTAAAGTGTTTAGTCATGTCTAGCTCTTTGTGACCCCATGGGCTGTACAGGCTCTTCTGTCCATGGGATTCTCCAGGCAAAAATACTGGGGTGGGTTGCCATTCCCTCCTCCAGGGGATCTTCCCAACCCAGGGATCAAACCCAGGTCTCCCGCACTGCAGACGGATTCTTTACTATCTGAGCCACCTGGGAAGCCCTGGAGGAGTTGGTGTTGTCTCCTAAAGTGAAGAGGGTTTTTCCAGTTTGTTGAGAAAAGCCTGCTAAGAAACATTTAAAGTTTTCACTTTGTCCTTTGAACTCCAGGCAACACTGACCCTGGGAATTACAGGATGAAAGGAGAATTTGTGCCTGGATGACATGAGAGAATGGGGTGGTATTTTCATAAATACATTTCAAGGTCTTCTCTGTAGTTCCTTCCCATGGAAAAGGGAACATCAGGATCCTGAGAAGACGCCAAAAAGCAAGTCACTCTCTAGCACAGATTCCCTGAAAACCCTATGTCTTGAGTGTTATTGCTGAGAAATAGGCCCTGAAGAGTGTGCTCAGGCAGGAGAGAAATGGAAAGCCTGCAAACTCACCAAAGATGAACCTAGGAAACTAGAGAACGGGAGCTCAGAATGCTAGGGAAACCTAAAGGACAATCCATTTAATTCAGTAGATTAAACCCAGTCATGGACTGAGTGGTGTGGTAGAAGCTGAGAAACAGGGTCGTGTGTTGGCCTCCCCCATCAGGATGGGGAAAGTGCCTGAGGTGGGAACTCAGCACAAGTTCTCCGCTGAGGTGGCAGATGCTGCTGCTTTTGTGACAAAAACCTATTATAATTCCACTTAAATTTTTCACTGGGACAAGCAGCTGAGCGTAGTGGTTAGTAAAGTGAGTTTGGGAGCTACAACTTTTGTTCACTGTGTACTACTAGCTTTGTGATGCTGGATAAAGTATTTGCTCTTAAGGTAGTTGTTTTATGAGCAATTCACATATGTTAGCTTCATAGTTACAAATTTAGCACATAGTATATACTCAGATATAATCTTTACTAATGTAAAGGCAAGTATACAGGAAAAGTAGTAAGTGAACCACATACAAAGCTATTAGTAAGATTAAAAGTCAAAAGTAGTAAAAATCATCTATACTCACAAGCAGTTGAGATGCACAACAAAAAGACATTAAAATGTGTTTGAAATCAAGAGATCAGCAACTTAATCACACACATATATACAGACTGCTATGTGTAAACCGCATGGTAACAACAAACCAAAAATCTGTAATACACACACACACAAATTCAAATACTAAAGATAGTCATCAGTTCACAAGGGAATAAGGCAAAAAAAGAACAAAAGAACTACAAAAACAAGCAGAAAACACCACTTGGACTGGAGACACAGTAATGCCACAGGTGTTAGTTTCTGCAAAAATCCCCCAGTCAACATTAACACCACAGGTGTTCGTTTCTGCAGAAATTCCCCAGTCAGTGATGTGTTAATAAAACAGCCATAAGTGCATACCTATCAGTAATTACTTTAATGTCAATAGACTAAATGTTTGAATCAAAAGACACAGAGTGGCGAAATGGATACAAGACCTGTGCTGCCTACAAGAGACTCACTTCTAATCTGAAGAGACAAAGACCAAGGGAGGGGATGGGAAAAGGTATCCGTGCAAATGGAAATCAAAAGAAAGCTGAGGCCCCAATACTTACATCAGACAAAACCAACTTTACAACAAAGACCGAACAGGAGACAAAGGAGGACATTATGTAAGGATCAAGGGATCACTCCAAGAACAATAATTAAAGATAGGTGTTCCCAACATAGGAACACCTAAATACATAAACTAATATTAACCGACATAAAGGGGGAAGTTGACAGTAACACAATAGATGGACCTGGAGGGTATTAATGCTTAGTGAAATAAGTCAGAGAAGGTCAAATACTGTACATTATCACTTATAAATGGAATTTTAAAAAATACAACAGACTAGTGAATATAACAAAAAAGCACTCATGGAGAAAAAATTAGTGGTTACCAGTGGGGAGAGGGAATGGTAGACGGGCAAGATAGGGGTGGGTGATTAAGAGGTACAAACTGCTATGTATTAAATAAGCCAGGATGATATTAGTATGTAATACAGGGAATATAGCCAATATTTTATAATTATAAATGGAATATAACCTTTAAAATTGTGAATCACTATGTTGTACACCTGAAACATATAATGTTGTACATAAACTATACCTCAATTTAACAAAATAAGGCTGCAAGGTTTGTACAGCACAGGGAATATAGCCAATGTTTTGTAACTTTAAATGGAGTATAATCTATAAAAAATTTAAATCACTATGCTGTATACCTGAAACTATGTTATAACTCAACTATCAATAATAATTTTAAAAGATGGCAAGTGACTATTCAACAAGGGGCTTGGGGACATTGGCTGGCCACCTAAATTGTAAAATAACACCACCTCCAAATTAAAATTCTTCGTGAATTCAAGTAAACCCTCATAAGAGTTAAGCATAAAAACAAAACTATGAAGTTGTAATTTGGCCCTCCTAAGCAATACACAAAATCCAGAAACAATAAAAGATGGACATTCTTAACCTTACTGAAAATTAAAATGCAGAGGGAAAAGGGAGCAGGCATGCTGGTGAAGAACAGTAATGTTTTCTACTCTTCAAACACAACAACGAACAAAACACCACCGTGGTGTTTGAATCTCCTACAATGAGAGCTTACTGGGGACAGCGTGGCTTAAAGACTGAAATAAACGGAAACTGCTGGTGAACAGTTAACTGTGTTCTCACTCGTCGGTCACCCAGTATTAGCTCCTCTACGTACTTGGACTGTGTGGAGGTTAATAAAAGAGCCATCACGCAGGGTCCACCATCTGGGCAAGAGGTTATCCATGAAGGAAAGGCGCTCTCGAGACAGCTTCCTAGAGTGGGTGGCGTTTGACCTGGGCCTCGCCAAGCGGGGAGAAGGAAAGGGTCCTCCAGGCTAGAGGCTGAAGTCGGCGGCCCCGTGCACCCTGGTGCTCGGCACCCGCGCTGGGCTGGGCCTCCTTAAATCGGGCGAGCTCTGCGCAGGGCTCCCTCACCTCAGGGGAACGAGGGGAGAAAGCGGGTGAGAGCAGGTCTGAGTCAGGTTGGAGGGAAGGTCAAAGGGTAAGAGAATGCACGCCACCTGGGCTGGGGGCCATGAAGCGCCCGGAGGCCCTGCTTATTCTGGCTCTTGGGTGTGGATGGCCTGACAGTTCACTTGAGACCGGCGGGCTGATGGCTGGCACCACGGAATCTGAAGAGATGCTGAATCAGGGGCGTGTGGGCAGGACAGGCCTTGGCACCACTGCCTTCTGAGTTCTCTCCACACCCTGGACAGGAGTCCTTGACACAGGCCTGTGGCTCTATTCCTTAAGCTCAACAAGCCACTCTCAGCCCAGATGCAAGTTCAGTGAAAGACAAGACATTCTGATCACTCGTCACTGCTGACAGCAGCACTCTGGGCAGTGTGTGTTCTGTAAACGAAGGTGCACAGGAAAGCAATTCAGAGCGATTCTTAGGGGGAGAGACGGTGCGAGCCCAAGAGGTGGGGGTGAGGGTGGTTAAAAAGAAGCCAGGTGGTCAGGATGGGAAGCCTTCAGAATTTCGTGACAGGCTGGAGGTGAGTGAAGGGTTGCTAAGGCCTCTGGCCTCAGCAGCTGGAAGCCAGTTGCCCTCAGCTGTGGGCAGGAAGGCGCAGATGGAGCGGAGCTCCGCAGGCAGGTCACAGCCCAGCTGGGCCTGGCGGGCTCCGCTTCCTCTCCCCAAGGTCTGCCACATTCCCTTCAGTGAGCTTGGGCGGGGGGTGTCTCAGCCTTCTTCCTAAAGACAAACCAGGGGGTCCCTCCCTCTCCAGGGAAGGACATCTTCTGAGGTCCCCCTGCAGTGTATCTCCCCTCAGAGCCAGCCCCCCCAGGGCTGGTACCCTTAGGCAGGGCAGGGCTGGGAACCTGAGCCACCATCCCGCTCACACTGGAGCGCAGCGTGGGGACACGGAAAACCTTGTCACTGTCACTTTAAATTTCTTGGGGGGAGGGGGGCTCCTCGACCCCAGATTCAGAGAAGGAAGTGGGGCAGGTTTGCAGAGTACCCAGCAGCTGCTCCCAGGGCCAGCTCATCCTCATACGTAAAACTTCCTGCGATGACACCGGAAATACAAGTGCTATCCCCACGACCACAGCCCCCTGGAGCCCGGGCCAGAGGGGAGCCATGGACAGGCCCCGGGCCCTGGGCCTGCTCTGGGTGCTGCTGACTCTCTGCCTCACTGCCGGTGAGTGGGGGCCGCAGAGGAGCAGAGGCCCCGGGACCGGGTGGAGACCCAGGCCCGGACCTCGTCCCTGCACCTTCTCCCGCAGGGACTCCGGAGGTGTGGCTGCAGGTTCAGAGGGAGGCCACCGAGGCCTCCGTCACCATCCGCTGTGGATTCCTGGGCTCAGGCTCCATCTCCCTGGTGACTGTGAGCTACGGGGGCCCCGACGGTGCTGGGGGGACCACGCTGGCCGTGCTGCACCCCACACTCGGCACCAAGAACTGGACAGCCGCCTGCCGGGCCCGCTGGGAAACCAGCACCAGCGTCTCCCTCACCTTGGAAAGCGCTCCCACCGCAGGGAGGGGCTCCGGTCCCAACACCACGTTCTGCTGCAAGTTCACCTCCTTCCCTGAGGGCTCCCAGGAGGCCTGTGGGAACCTGTCCCTCCGCGCAGACCCAGGTGGGGCGTGTGAGGAGGGGGTCCGGGGGGACAGGGGGGACTCGGGCCGCCGGCCACCTGACTGGTATGTCTCTCTGTGCACAGGGCTCCCTGCTGCCAGTCCAGCCCCCGTGCTGCGGGCCGACCTGGCCGGGATCCTGGGGGTCTCGGGGGTCCTCCTCTCTGGCTGCATCTACCTTCTCTACCTCCTGCGTCGGCAGAGGCACTGGTGAGATGCAGCCTCCGATGGGCCCAGTCCACCCCCCCACCTCCCCCCTCCCAGGTTGGCCACACGCTTTGCCTCTGACCCTCCTCTCTCTCCCCAGGGCCATCATGAAGCTTCAGCCGCGCAGACACAGTAGCGCCCAGACAGACTGGGGAGCCAGTGTGAGGATGGGGGCTGGTTTCAGAGGGGAACGGAGGGGGCTGCAGCTTGGGGGCCAGGAGAGGGAGCCTCACTCGGGCCTCCGTCCCCATCACCCCTGCAGGCAGCCGGCCAAGCCTCCCTGACCTCCTTCCACGTCCCCTATGCCACCGCCACCGCCACGACCGCCAACTACTTCAGCCCGGCAACCCTGAACCGGGTCCCCCCACCTCAGCCACTGCCCGGGTGGGTGCCGCTCCCCACCCACGCCACGCGCCAACCCCAGAGCCCCGGCCCCTGGGCACCCCCGCCGGCCTCCACGCGCAGCAGCTTCATCTCGGTCGAGAACCGACTCTACGCTCAGGCAGAAAAGCGGCCGCTCCACGCCCGCACCGACCGCATCCTGCTCCCGGACCCTCTGGGGCGCAGAGCCGCTTTGGGGCCTTCAGGAGTGCGATGAGAGGGACCCCAGGTCACTCTGCCCTTCTCTCCGGGCCTCTGGGACCCCCCCTCTGTTGGATGTCTGCGTTCTGGGGGCCACCGTCTTTGCACAGCTTGTTTTATCCTTAGGCTTCCAACCAGCATCTCCACACAGACCCCGCGGGCTCCGGATGTGGGCAGCACATGTTCAAGTCTGGGCACGCGGTGTATGTGTGAGGTGACAAAACCCCATCCCCGCTGGTTTCCTGTTTTCAAGTCCTCAGCCCCCCAGGTGAGGGCAATAACTGTCAGCAAAAATGGTTTCTCTGACCTGGGCCTTTTCTTCTTTGGGGGGGTGGGGGCAGGTTTGTAAGAGCTCAGCAGAGTTTCAACCCCTGGGAGGCAGAGGCCAGGTTAGGACTGGAGGGGAGGGGGCGTCAGCATGGGGACCTCTCCTCTGCCCCACCCCGGCAGGGGTAGGGGTGGCGGTCCTGGCCCTGCAGGTCTGGCTGAGCAACGCCAGGTGGAAAGCCAGGGTGGGGGTCTGGTGGCCCAACCTCAAATCCCACTATGTCCTGGGACTGCAGCAAAGGCTTCTGGGGCTTCAACCCCAGAAAAGTACCCGGGTCAGCGGCTCCCCGAGATGGCCCGGGGGTGGGGCCCTGATGCCCTCCCTCCAGAGCTGACACTCAGAGGCAGGGGACCCACCTCAGCTCTGCCCACGGCGGCTTCCTCCGGCTCCTCTCTGTTACCTGGGCACCAGGATTGCTCCCCACTGGCCACCTTGAAGGGTGGGGGGGCAGGCAGAGGCTGCTCAGACACGGCCTGAACCCACGCTCCCCACCCAGGAGTGGTTTTCCTCCGGCAAACAGGCCCAGCGGCCCTCACTGGGCCTGGGCCTCCTCACACCTTTGCCACAGGAGACGTGGTGAGAGTCCTGGAACTCAAGGACCCACGGGCCACGCTGGGTTCTGGGTGGCGGGCTGGGGGCTGCAGGATGGGCCTGGATCCGGACTCGGACAGCACCCAACCAGGCGGGGGCACCTGCCACCTGGCCCCTTCCTGGGTCCTGCCTGTGGGAAACCCCAGGAGTGCCACCTCTATCCCAGGAACCGCCTCCCCTGCTGGCTCAGGGAGGGTCTGCCCAGAGGCTACGTCCAACCAGAGAATCTTCCAGAAATCTCGCTTACTCCTGCAGGCATTGTTCAAACATGGTGCTCCCAGAACCCATGGGAGCCCCGCCAGCCAGCAGCTCTCCACCACACAGGGGAGAGGGTGAACCAGAAAAGGCAAGGGGGTGGTTGAGGGGCATCAGCATCCCCTGAGGAGCCCTCAGCGCTGGCCTGGTCAGTTCAGTGGTCCTTGTAGTACTGGGGGTTCATGGGAAAGAGGTGGGGGTGCTGAGGAGGTCCCCGATGGTAAACCAAGGTAGAGAGATGTAAGCGAGGGAGGAGCTTGGGGCCAGGCAGCCTTGGGACGACGTCAAGACCAAGGACAGAGGGGTGGGCAGAGGCTGAGAGGAGGCCTTCAAGGAAGGCTCACTTGCCTAGTAGAGACTGTTCATGGGAGGAGGGGGCCGCTCTGAGGGCTCCTGGGCCCCCAGCCAGGCTCCCAGCCAGGCCACCTGCCCATCAGAACCAGGAGAGCCCCCCACCCGCGGCCTGAGCAGGCCTTCCGCCAGTTCAGGAGGCTATGAAACCCTCATCCTCGGACCGGAAGGTCTCCGCCACGGGTCTGTTCCTAGCCAGCCCCATGGCAGAGCCAGCGGTGGTGAGGGGCCCGGCTGAGAGGTGAGGTGTGGCTGCGCACAGCCCCCTCAAAACCCAGTCTTCGTTCAACATGTGAGGTCCCTGAGGCCCAAAGGGGCGAGGGCTGGCGCCAGGGGACAGGACTTAACCAGCCCCAGCACCTCCCCTGGGCATTGGGGCCATGCCCTCAGCAGATCAGGGGTAAGGTTTGGGTTCCGACCTCAGGCGCCGCTCCCTGCCTGGGGGACCCCGGGGGCTCAATTCACCTCTAAGAGGCTCACTTTGCTCCTCACAGGAGGGAGCTAAGGCCTGAGGGGCATGAGGAGATGGTAAACCAGACCCAGGTACTAAGCAACTCCGCTCGGAGCATCCTATTTACTACTTTGAAAACACCTGCCACTCGGGGTGTTTAACAGCCCACTTAACAGATGTGGAGCCAGAGCCCCAGGTCCCACAGCTGGGAAGCAAAGGCGTTCTTAGCGGGAGGAGGGGAGCCGCTCTCCGCTGGGCTCGGGGAGTGGCCTCGCTGGGGCGGCAGAAAGAGACCGCGGCGGAGACCCCGGCCGGGCAGGCAGGGGCCACCAGGTGGCGCCACCGACACGACTGTGCGGCCACGCGAGGCGGCCCGGAGGCCCCTCCGCAGAAGCCGCCCGCCCAGCCAGCCGGAGCGAAGAGTGTCCTCGAGGCGCTCGGGGTGGGGACGGGGGCACGGTGGCGGGGGCGACGACAGAGTTGTGGGCCCAGCCCCCATCCGGGACCCCCATCCTCTCTAACCAGCCCCGCATCGCCGCCGCTCTCACCTGGCCCAGGAACCCACCCCAGAGCCTGCGACCCCAGCCCAACCCTCAGGACCCTTCCTCCCCGAGACTGCCTGCCACCCCCGGCCACCTGCTCCTCCTGCCCCTCCAATCCCACCACAGCGGGGCAGGGGGGTCCCTGAGGACGCACCCCAACCTCCTCCCGCCTCGGCGACCCAGAAGCTCTCCACCCTCGGGCTCGCCCCGCGGCCCCGCCCTGAGACCGCCCCCAACCCCAGCGCTCAGGAGCCCTCCTCCCCACCCCGTCCACACTTGTCCCGCAGCGGCTCCACCCTCCCTCCGGGTAGCCCACGGCGATGGCTTTTCTAGGCTTCCGACTCTCGGCTGCCAGTGCCCAGTGCTGCTGCCCGCCCAGACGGAGCGCTGGACCCTGGGCATCACCACCACCTGCAGGGTGTGACCTCGGGCTTCCAGTGGGTCCGGGGAGCCTCACACCCTTGCTGGTTCGCTGTAGGGGCTGGGCAACGTCGTGGCCTTGCCCGCTAGTCCAGTCCAGACGCCCACCAACTGGGGTTGACCTTAGCAAAGGAAGGGAGGGGCCTGGGACCTAGGGAGCAGAAATTGGACGCTCCCTGAGGGCTTAACCAGCCCCAGCACCTCCAGAGAGGAGGGCTGGCCTGGATGAGCCGGGGGCTAGAAGGGGCCAGAGTTGAGGAGCCAGGAGAGCCTCTGGTCTCCCTGCTGGTCTCTGGGCCTCTCCCAGGCCCCTGGGAGTGACTCCCCAGAGAGAATGCACAGGCTGTGCCCCATCCCCCAACACAGGGACACCCAAAAGCACAGGATGCTATGTCTGCTGGCACAGCCAGGGGTGGGAAGGCCGTCCAAACTCAGGTTCCACTCAAACCCTGCTGAGGGTGGGCATGACATCTGGAATTTCCATTAGTGACCCCTCAACAGCTTCATTTCAGCATCCATGAAATGGGTCAGAAAACTATTTTGGATAAAACAAACAGACATTACAAAAGATTAGGGTGCTCTGAGAAGCAGTAGTAGGGCTCCTCTGGGATGACCTTTTTTCCCTAATTTTTTTTTTCTGTGGCAAAATATACAAAATTTACCACATGGGTCATTTTTTAAGGGAAAAGTTGAAATGCAGTTGAGGAAAAATATTATGGTAATTCCAGGTGTACTAATTGATGCTTTTGAACTGTGGTTTTGGAGAAGACTCTTGAGAGTCCCATGGATAGCAAGGAGATCCAACCAGTCCATCCTAAAGGAAATCAACCCTGAATATTCTTTGGAAGGACTGATGCTGAAGCTGAAGCTCCAATACTTTGGCCACCTGATGTGAAGAGCTGACTCACTGGAAAAGACCCTCATGCTGGGAAAGATGGAGGGCAGGAGGAGAAGGGGACAACAGAGGATGAGGTGATTGGATGGCATCACCGACTCAATGGACATAAGTTTGAGCAGATTTGGGGAGATAATGAAGGACAGGGAAGCTTGACATGCTGCAGTCTGTGGAGTCGCAAAGAGTAAGACACCACTGAATGACTGAACAACAACTAGATAGTGATTTGACATTTGCATATAACATGAAATGATCACCATTCTAAGTGTAGTAACAATCTGTCCACAAAGTTATTACAATATTATTGACCATATTCCTTATGTTGTGTATTACATCCCATGACTTATAACTGGAGGTTTGTACCTCTTAATCCCCTTCACCTATTTTGCCCCCATCCCCCTTCTGGTAATCACTCATTGGTTCTCTGTATTTAGGGCTCTGTTTAGTTTGTCTAGATTCCCCATTAAATAAAGTCATACAGTATTTGACGTCTGACTTATTTTACTTATAATACCATCTAGATCTACCCATGTTGCTGCAAATAGAAAATTTTCATCTTTAAAAAATGGTGGTGTAATATTCCATTGTGTGTGTGTGTATCATATCTTGCTTATCCATTCATCTGTTGATGGGCATTTAGGTTGCCTCCATATCTCGGCTGTTGTAAATAATGCTGCAGTGAACTTGGGGTGTGTATACTTTTTCAAATTAATGTTTTTATTTTCTTCGGGTAAATACCCAGAAGTAAAATTCCTATATTATATGGCAATTATATCTTTAATTTTTTGAGGATCCTCCATACTGGTTTGCACAGTGGTTGCACCAATTGACATTCCTATCAACAGTGCCTAAGTGTTCCCTTCTCTCTACATCCTTGCCAACATTTGCTATTTGTTGTCCTTTTGGTGACAGTCATTCTGACAGGCGTTAAGGTGGTATCTCATAGTCATTTTGATTTCCAAGATGACATTTAAAATAAAACCTGAGGGACTTCCCTGGCCCCTGGTTGGGACTCTATGATTCCCAGGAAGGGGACACAGATTTGATCCCTGGTTAGGGAACTAGAATCCCACATGCCACACAGTGCAGCACCCGCCCCCCAAATTAAAATTAAACCTGAACACGAGTGGTAGTGCTCTATGCAAAGATTGTGACGAGATCGTTCCAGGCAGGAAAAAGTACAGACAAAGGTGCCGTGGTTAAAAAGAGCTTGGCACTAGCATGGCCCAAGGAAGGTCAGGAAACAAGGTGAGAGAAAGCGAGCAGTAAGCAAAGCCCATAAAAAGGGATTTGGACTTTGTTAGGGCAGTAGTCACTCTTGCTGGGTTTTAAGCAGAACAGTAAGATGATCAGATCTACATTATACAAATATCGTTATGGTGCTGGGTAGAGAACACTTGCATGAGAGGGAGAATAAAGAGCAGTTAGCAAGCTACCGTATGATCCAAGTAGGAGATGGAGTGTCTGAGTCGAGTATGGTGAAAAGTAGATGGAAAGAAGTGGTGGATTAAAAATGTGTTTGGGAGGCAGAGGGTTGTTCCCGGCTATGGAAAGAAGGGATCAGGATGGTCTTAAGGGTAAAGCCCAGTTTTCCAGCTTGAACAACTAGGTAGGGGGAGATGCCATTCACTGAAGTGGAAGATTGATAGCAGCGCGTCCCAGGGAAAGGGTGATAAGGGGCCAATAAAAGCTTAAGCTGAGACAGCTGAGATGCTGAGATCAAATTAGGAGCAGGTATGTCAGTGCCTCCTAACAGCCCAGGCAGCATCTTAGGAAGGGACAAGAACTATATGCAAAATATTGGAAAAAAATAAAAGTTCTAAGTAAATGGTAAGATATACCATGTTTATAGATCATGGTATATCTATAGATATACCATGTAGAAACTGCCCAGCAGATTTTAAAACTTACACTGTATTTGAAAAATACAGAAGTAAAATTCCTATATCATATGGCAAGTATATCTTTATTTGGAAAAAGCAAAACAATTCTGAAAAAAAATAACAAAGTTGGAGACTCATATTATTGAATTCAAAACTTATGTAAAGCTAAAGTGAGGAATATTGGGGGAAGAATAGATGTAGATTAATGAACAGAATAGTCTTGAAATAGACCCCCACATGTGTATATTGAGAGTCAGCCCTCTGTGTCTGCAGTTTCAACTAATTGTGAATCAAAGATATTTGGAAATTTTTTTCAGAAATTTCCAGAAAGCAAAAGTTGAATTAGCCACATGTTCACAACTCTTCACATAACATTCACATTGTATGAGGTATTATAAGTAATCTAGAGATGATTTATTTTTTTTTCTAGAGATGATTTAAAGTGTACAGGAGGGAGGTTGCCAAGATGGTTGAGGAAAAAAAAGTACACAACAGCAAAGAGTCTACAAATTTATTAAATGCTGGAGAGGATGTGGAGAAAAAGAACCCTCCTACACTGTTGGTGGGAGTGTAAATTGGGATAGCTATTATGGAGAAAAGTATGAAAGTTCCTTAAAAAACTAAAAATAGAGCTACCATATGATCCAGCAATCTTACTCCTGGGCATATATCTGGAGAAAACCATACTTTTAAAAGATACATGCACCCCTAGCTTCACTGCAGCAGTATTCACAATAGCCAAGACATAGAAGCAAACTAGTACATATATACAATGGAATATTACTCAGTCTTAAAAAAGAATGAAATAATGCCATTTGCAGCAACCTGGATAGACCTAGAGATCATCATACTATGTGAAGCAAGTCAAACAGAGAAAGACAAATATCATATGGTAGTGCTTGTATGTGGAATTTTAAAAAAAATGATATAAATGAACTCATTTATAAAACAGAAACAGACTCAGAGGATAAGCTTATGGTTACCAAAGGGGAAGGGTGGAGAGAGAGAAATCAGGAGTTTGGGGTTAACAGATACACTTTATATATATAAAACAGATAATCAACAAGGACCTGCTGTGTAACACAGGGAACTATGTGCAATATCTTAGGATAACCTATAATGGAAGAGAATGTAAAAAATATATATATATATGTATTTATTTACACATATAATTGAATCACTCACTTTGCTATACATCTGAAATTATCACAATAAAAATTTTTTAAAAATACAGGAGGGAGGTGACCAAGATGGTGGAGAAGGAAGACCCTAAACTCACCTCCACCCATGAATAAACCAAAATTAAATTACTTACAGAGCCACTATCCATGAGAATGACCTGAAGATGAACAGAAAAATTCCCCACAACTAAAGACAAAGAAGGAACCACACTGAGATGGATGGGAGGGGCAGAAATGCAGTACAGTCAGGACCCACACGCCCAGGTTGACAACCCACATATGAAAGAAACATCACAACCCTAGAGGTCCTCCCCCAGGAGTAAGAGGTCCAAGCCCCACATCAGGCTCCCCAGTCCCAGAGGACCTACACTGGGAAGATGAGTCCCCCAGAACATCTGGCTTTGAAAACCAGTGGAAGTTCAGTTCAGGAGAGCATGAGGGCTATAGGAAACAGACTCAATTCTTAAAGGGCAAGTCCAAAACCTCACACAGAATCCCAGTAGAGAGGCAAGATACACAAAAATCCACAACAGATACACAAAAACTAGAAAGGAATGCAACCATACCACTGAAGAAAATCAGCCAAAGGGGAAGAAACTAAACAAACAGAAGAACTACAAAAACAACCAGAAAACAAGAGACAACCAGAAAACAACTGACTCAGCTTGAAAGGAGCCTGGGTCAGTCTCACACGCTGATCTTGGAGCCCCCTAGACAGGCAGAAGGCAACTGGGTCTCCCCCTAAGGACGGAGGTGCTGGCAGCCGCCTTTCCTGGAGTTCACTCTACAACGGTAACACCTGCGCTGGCAGGCACCATTTGGAACCCCCCTCCAGCCTATGAGCACCGGGGACGAGGCCCCGTCCAGCAGCAGGCCAGCAGCAGCCTCACGCCCTACCCCAGGCCGCCAGGCCAACCACAGTCTACGGCTCCCCCACCCTCCAGTGGGCCTTGTAGCCAGCGGGCCCGGGATGCCGCAGCTGCTAGCACACCCGCAGTAGTTCTCTTGCTGCAGACGAAGGGCCCAGGCAGTGTATGCAGGGGGCACCCCAGAACACGTAGGTCTGGTGACCAGAGGGTACCGTGCTGCGGGGCCCCACTGAACATCTCCTACATACGGGAATTTTTTAAATGTAGATCTTTCAGGATTCATGTGAACTTAAATGACTACCAGTTTAAAACAAGTGAGTCTAGTTATAGGTCAACATATATGAACTCCGTGGTAACCACAAGTCAAAAATCTACAACACATACACAAAAACTAGAGAGAAAGAAATACAACCATACCACTAAAGAAAATCAGCCAAAGGGGAAGAAACTAAAAGCAGAACAGAAGAACTACAAAAATAACCAGAAAACAAGGAACAAGTGGCAATAAGTAATACAGAACAATAGTCACTTTATGAGGAAGGAAATGGCAACCCACTCCAGTATTCTTGCCTGGAAAAGTCCATGGACAGAGGAGCCTGGCCGGCTGCAGTCCATGGGGTTACATGACTGAGCACATGTGCATGAGGGTGGAGGGAGGTGGGTTGGTAGCAATAAACTGGTAGAACTGAAAAAGAAAAAAAAATCATTTTAAATGTCAATGAACTAAATGCTCCAACCAAAGAGTGGCTGATTGGATTTAAAAAGACTCATCTATATGCTCTTTAAAAGAGATTTGCTTCAGAGCTGAAAACATTCGAATTGAGAGTGAAGGAATCGAAAAAGATATTTCAAGCAAATGGAAATGACAAAAAAGTAGCAATACTCACATCAGACAAAATAAATTTTAAAACAAAGTCTATAGCAAAAGACAAAGAAGGGCATTATATAATGATAAAGGGATTAATATGAGAAACTATAACATTCAATAATTCATTAATTAATTCATCGAATATAACAGCACCTGTTATACACAGCAAATATTAACAAACTTAAGAGTAGAAACTGACAATATAATAACAGTAGGGAACTTTTAACACGTCACATCAATGGACATTCTGTTCGAACAGAAAAATAATAAGGAAATGATGGTCTTAAATGACACCTTACACCAGTTAGACTTCATAGATATCTATAGGACATTATATCCAAAAGGAACAGACTACCCAACATTTAAGTGCACATGAAACATTCTCCAAAACAGATCATACACTAGGCACAAAAGAAGTGTCAACAAATTTAAGAGGAGAAATTATATCAAGCATTTTTTCTAACCACAATGGTATGAAACCAGGAAACAATTACAGGAAAAAAAAATGGGAACATCACAAACACATGGAGACTAAACAACATGCTACTGGAAAAAAAAAAGGGGGGGGGGGGTTGAAGAAGTTAAAGGGGAAATCAGAAAATACCTCCATACAATGAAAAGGGAAACAACTTTCCATAATCTATGGGATACAGAAAAGCAATTCTAAGAGGGACGTTTATATCTATATAGGCCTACCTCAAGAAACAAGCAAACTCTCAAACAACCTTACTTACCATCCAAAGGAATTATAATAATAATCATAGCCCAAATTCGGCAGAAAGAAAGACCAGAGAGGAAATAAAATAGAGACCAAAAGGAAAAATAAAAAATCAATGAAACAAGACTGTTTTTTTGAAAGACAAAATTGATAAGCCTTTGTACAGGCTCATCAAGAAAAAGGACCTAATAAACAAAATAAGAAATGAAAGGAGAAATAACAACTAGTATTACAGAGACACACACAAAAAATCATAAGTGAATACTATGAATAGTTGCTGTTGAGTCTCTAAGTCGTGTCTCTTTTGGGACCCCATGGACTGTAGTCCACCAGGCTCCCTCTGTCCATGGGGTTTCCCAGGTAAGAATACTGAAGTGGGTTGTCATTTCCTTCTCCAGAGGAATCTTCCTGACCCAGGGATCAAACCTGCATCTCCCACATTAGCAGGCAGATTCTTTACCACTGAGCCACCTGGGAAGCCCATACACATATACACATCACAGTATATTACTCAGCAATAGAAAAGAATGAAACTCTGCCATTTGCAACAACGTGGATAGAAATAGAGGGTATTATGTTCAGCAAAATAAGTCAGACAGAGAAAGACAAATACTGTGTGTTAACATTTGTATGAGGAATCTAAAACAATAAAATAAATAATATAACAAAACAGAAACAGATTCACAGATGTTATTAGTGGTTACCAGTAGGAAGTGGGGAGGAGTGCAAGACAGGGGTAAGAGATTAAAAGATACAAACTACTGTGCATAAAATAAATGAGCAAAAATGATATAATATATAATATAAAGGATCATAAAAGAGATTACTATGAACAATTTATGTCAATAAAATTAAACAGACCAATTCCTAGAAAGTATAATCTCCCAAGACTGAATCAGGAAGAAATAGAAAACATGAACAGACTACCAGTAATGAAACTGAGTTAAGTAATAAAAGCAAAGAAACCCTCCCAACAAACACAAGTCCAGAGCAGATGGCTTCATAGGTAGAGTCTACCAAACATTTATGAACCTATCTTCCTCAAACTATCCCAAAATATTGAAGAAATGCTTCTGAAATCATTCTAGAAGCCCAGAATCACACTGATACACAAACCAGACAAATGAACCACAAAAAAGAAAATTCCAGGGCAATATCCCTGATGAACACAGGTGCAAAGTCTTCAAAATATTAACAAACCAAAAACAATACATTAAAAGCATCAAACCCAAAAATCAAATGGGATTGATTTCAGGGATGTAAGGATGATTCAATGTCATTAAATCAAAGTGTTACATTACATTAACAAATTGAGTGATAAAAATCACATGATAACCTCAATAGATGCAGGGAAATCTTTTGACAAAACTCAACATTCATTTACAATAAAAAGCCTCCACAGAGTTGGTACAGAGGGAACTGACTTCAGTATAACAAAGGCCATATATGACAAACCCACAGCAACTTTATACTCAATGGTGAAAGACTAAAAGCACTTTCTCTAAGATCAGAAACAAGACAAGTGTGCCCACTCTTACCACTTTTTTTCAACATAGTAAATTGTAAATCCTAGCTGCAGAAGTCAGTAAAGAAAACAAAAATTCAAGATTGGAAAGGAAATAGTAAGTCTGTCATTGTTTTCATATGATATGATACTATATACAGAAAATCCTAAAGATGATAGCAAAAAAATAACCCTACTAGAATAAGTTAATTCAGTGAAGTGCAATATACAAAATAGAACAAAATATGCAGCATTTCTGTATACTAAAAATGAACTATGAGAAAAATACATTAAAACAATCCCATTTACAATTGCATTAAAAAGAATAAAGTACTTAGGAATAAATCTAACCAGAGGGCTAAAAGACTTGAACTCTGAAAACCGTAAGACACTGATAAAAGATATTTAAGTTGACACAAATGTAAAGATACACTGTGCTCATGGAATGGAAGAATTAATATTGTTAAAATGACCAGACTAAATCTACAGATTCAGTGCCATCTCTATCAAAATACCCATGACTTTTTCCACAGAACTAGAACAAATAACTCTAAAAATTTGCAGGGAAACACAAAAGACCCCAATAGCCAAAGCAATCCTGACTATCACATGCCCTGATTTCAAACCATACTACAAAGCTGCAGTAACCAAAACAGTATGGTACTGGCATAAAAACAGGTACCTAGATCAATGGAACAGAATAGAGACCAGAAAATGAACTCACATTTATATGGGTAATAAATATATAAAAAAGGAGGCAAGACTATACAACGGGGAAAAATCAGAATCTTCAATAAATGGCACTGGGGAAACTCAACAGCAAGGTAACACGCTAAAGAAACAAACGATTACTTTCTCACACCATGTATGAAAATAAACACAAAGTGGATTAGAGACTTAAATGCAAGACCTGAAACCATAAAACTTCTAGTAGAAAATACAGTCAGTAGACTCTTTAACATCATCCTTGGCAATTTCTTTTCTTTTTTTTTTGGATCTTTCTCCTCAGGCAAAGGAAACAAAAGCAAAAGTAAACAAATGGGGCTACACTGGATTGCAAAACTATTTTACAGAGAAGGAAACTAGCAACAAAACATAAAGATCTCCTACTGAATCAGGAAATGATAATTGCAAATGGTACATCTGATAAGGGGTTAATATCCAAATATACAAAGAACTCACACAACTCAACATCAAAAATCAAACAATTCAATTTAAAAAAATTTAATGGGCAGGAGAATAGACATTTTTCCAAAGAAGACCTACAGATGACCTCCAGACACATGGAAAAATGCTCAATATGACTAATAAGAGAAATGCAAATCAAAACCACAATGAAATGACCAAAAACTGCACACATCTGCCACAATGGCTGTCATCAAGAAGATAAAAATGAAGTGTTGGTGAAAATATGGAGAAAAGGAAACTTTTGTGCACGGCTAGTGAGAATGTAAGAGAGTAACCACTATGAAAATCAGGGTGGAGTTTCCTCAAAATACTAAAAAACAGAACTAGATATGATACAGCAATTTCACTTCTGCGTATTTATCTGAATGAAAACACTAACTGGAAACAGTATTTGAATGCCTATGTTCACTGCAGCACTACAGTACCCAAGATATGGAAGCAGCCTAAGTGTCCGTCAATAGATGAATAAAGAAGATGTGGTATATTTAAACAATGGAGTATTACCCAGCCATAACAAAATGACATCTTGCCATTTGCAGCAACATGGATTCATGGAGAGGGTACTACGCTAAGTGAAATAAATCAGAGAAAGACTAATACCACATGACCTCACTTATATATGGAACCTAAAAAACAAGACAAAATGAAAGACAAATTGATACAAACAACATATTGATGGTTACCAGAGAAGAGAAGGTTGAGGGTGGGGACGAAATAGGGGAAGGAGATTAAGAGGTACATACTTTCAGCTATAAGTCATGGGCATGCTTCCCTGATGACTCAGATGGTAAAGAATCTGCCTACAATGTAAGAGACCTGGGTTCCATGCCTGGGTCAGGAAGATCCCCTGGAGAAGGGAATGGCTACCCACACTCCAGTCTTCTTGCCTGGAGAATTCCATGGACAGGGGAGTCTGGCAGGCTATAGTCCATACGGTTGCAAAGAACTGGATGTGACTAAATGGCTAACTTCACTTTCAATAGTATTGTAAAACTTTTGTATGGAGACAGATGGTTACTAGACTTAAGGTTATCATTTCAAAATGTATGCAAATGTCAAATCATTATGTAGTACACCTGAAACAAATTGTATGTCAGTTGTATTTAAGTATAAAATAATTAAGATTAAAATGTATGAGAAGATTGTGCAGGTTATATGCAAATACTATGCCATTTTGTATAAGGGACTTGAACATCCTGAGATTTTCGTATTCACAGGGTGGGTGCTGGAACCAATCACCTCCATAGATACACAAAGAGTCGTGTCCGTCTCCTTGCAACCCCATGGTCTATATAGAAAATCTTTGTGACCTTGAATTAGGCAAAGATTTCTTAGATTCAATACCAAAACTACTGTCCACAAAAGAAAAACACTGATAAACTGAACTTTTTCAAAATTAGTAACTTCTGCTTCTCAAAAGATGCTATTATGAAAATAAAAAACCACCTACAAACTGGAGAAAATACTTATAAAACACACATCTGATAAAGAACTTGTAACACAACATGTAGACTTCAACACTCAATAACAAAAATCCCAAGTTTTAAAAACTGGAAAAATACTTGGACAGCTATTTTATCAAAGAAGAGATACAGATGACAATCACATAAAAGGAAGTTCAAAATTATAAGTCATTAGGAAAATGCAGAATAAAACCACAATGAAACAAGACTATAGTACCAAGAATTGGTGAGAATGTAAAGCAACTAGAATTCTCATACTTTACTGATGGGGATGAAGAATGGCACAACCAGTTTGAAAAACATTTTGACAATTTCTTATAAATGTAAATGTGAAAGTGAGTGAAAGTCGCTCAGTTGTGTCCGACTCTTTGCAACCCCATGGACTATATAGTCCATGGAATTCCCCAGGCCAGAATACTGGAGTGGGTAGCCTTTCCCTTCTCCAGGGGATCTTCCCAAGCCAGGGATCGAACCCAGGTCTCTCACATTGCAGGTGGATTCTTAAAGCTGAGCCACAAGGGAAGCCCTTGTATAAATGTAAATACATATTATCATATGACCCAACAACCACACTACTAGGTATTTACCCCAGGAAATGAAAACATGTTCTCGTGCAAATCTGTACACCAATGTTCATAGCAAGTTTACTCATAATTATTCACAATGAAGGGAAGATTGTCCCTCAACTGATCAACTGGTGAGTGGGTCAGTAAGTCATGGCACATCCATACAGTGAATATAACTCAGCAGTAAAAAGCCATCAACTACCAATACGCAAAGATGTGGGCAAATCTCAGAAGTATTTTGCTAACTGAAAAAAAAGCCAAACTCAAGAGGCTACATACTGCATGATTCCATTTATGTGACATTCTGGAAAATGCAAAAGTACAGACACAGAATTCAGAGCAGTGATTGTCAAAGGCTAGAAATGGGAGGAGAGTACTGAATACAAAGGGGCATGAAGGACCTCGGGGTCGTGGGGTTCTCCATGTAGTGACTGTGATGGTGGCGACAGAACCTTATACCTTTTCAAAGTTCAATGAATTGCAACACCTAAAAAAGATAAATTTTACTCTATGTAAATTACACGACAGATCTGAATTAATAAAGATAACAATTATCTAAAAAAAACCACACTAATAGCAATAAAATGAATAAATCAAAAGATATGTAAGACCTTTTTGAAAAATTTATGAAACTATTAAAATTTAATTTTACACCATGGTCATGGATAGAGACAATATCATAAATACATCAATTCTTCTCAAATTAGTCCATGAATGCACACTGTTCCAATAAAAATCCCAACAGGTCTTGTCATGGAAATCAACAAGCAGATTCTAAAATGCAATTAGAAAAACAAAACACCTAGACTAAATGAAATTTTGAAGAACCAAAATTAGATGAGGGTCTCAAATACCAGGTCTCACATACTGATACTATTTAAAGTTACTGAAATTAAGACAGTGTGGTTTTGGCATAAATAGAGCAATGAGAAGAGAGTCAAGAAATGGAAACTTCATGTATAAGATGGCATTATAATTCAATGGGGAAAATAGCCAGGACAATTGTCTATCCATCTGGAAAAAGTTAAATTCCGACTTCACACCATACACAAGAACCAAGTTAACTGGATGAAAAACTTAAATATGAAAAGCAAACCTTTCATCTTTAACACAAAATACAGGAGGTTGTGTTTAGACCTTAAGAGCAGCCAAAATTTCTTACAAAGACACACAAAAAGAGACGGATGAATCTGAGATCTGATTTAAATTTCTACAGTTCAAAAGTAAAGTGAAGGGCTTTCCTCGTGGTCCAGTGGTTAAGAGTCTGACCGCCAATGCAGGAGACACGGGTTCAATCCCTGGTCTGGGAAGATCCCATATGTCTCGGGGCAACTAGGTCCATGGGCCACAGTCGCCGCCCTAGAGCCTGTGCTCTGCAACAAAGAAGCCACCACAATGAGAATCTAGCCCACCCCAACTATAGAGTAGCCTCGGCTCCCCGCAACTAGAGAAAACCCGCGCACGGCAAAGACGCAGCCCCGTCAAACAAAAAGCTAAAGTGAAATAACAAGCCACCGACCAAAAGAGGACATTTGTAACATATAAGATTGACAAATAATTAAAATTCCAAATATCTAGTGAACGGCAAACCCAATTTAGAAATAGGGAAATATGTTACTGAACCTGGTTGGTTTGCTGGACAGGTAACTGGCGGAAGAATGAGACTCCGAGGTTTGTGTATTCATGAGGCAGCCATGCCAGCAGAGGGGAGAACATCCCAAATCTGCCTCCGGGCAGGGAAGCTGAGCGGCTCAGGAGTCTGATGCGACCAAGCTGAGGCTGGGGGAGCACGCGGAAGGTGACTGGAGAGAAGTGGGTAAGACAATCGTCCTTCTGCGCAGGCGCAGTCACGCCAAGGCGGCTTCACTGGCGGCACCTGCAGAAAATGATGGCGTTACCATGCTGGGGCAGGGGGCGCGGTTGGGTCCTCTCGTGGCTGAAGGTCCCTGAGTGAACACTCACTGGACATGCCCAGCTGGAAGGTCAGTGGTCTTTATAACCTGTTCAAGCTTGAAATGGACACAGCGGACTCCAGGTTACTAAAAGACCAACTTAGGCAAACACCTTTATTCTTTAGGCTACAGGGAAGCTTGGAGGACATGCAAACCTTCTGTAGCAACAATTAAAGGAACTTGAGCGGTGAGGTCAGGTTACAGGTGTAGTGAATCTAACTAACGATCACCCTCGGTTTCCAGTATAAACAAGATAACTACAAAGAGACAGTTCACAGAAAAATAAAATGGGGGGAAACATGAGACATCTTCTTTTCTCTAGCCATCAAGGACATACCAATAAAAACAAAGTAGGTCACAGACAGACGAATACTGTATGATATCATTAATATGTGGCATCTCAAAAAATGATACAAATGAAAATTCACAAAACAGAAACAGGCTTGCAGACGCAGAGAATAGACTTGTGGTTGCCAAGGGCGTTGAAGGGGTCGGGGAGAGGAGGATTGGGAGTTTGGGATTATGCATGCATGCTATGCCTCTTCAGTCCTGTCCGACTCTTTGCAATCCTGTGGGCCACAGCCTGCCAGGCTTCTCTGTCCATGATTCTCCAGGCAAGAAGACTGGAGTGGGTTGCCATGCTCTCCTTCCAGGGGCTCTTCCCAACCCAGGGATTTAACCCACATCGCTCATGTCTTCTGCACTGGCAGGTGGGTTCTTTACCCCTAGGGCCACCTGGGAAGCCCTCTTGGATTAACACCTGCAAACTATTATATGAAGACTGGATAAACAACAGGTCCTGTTGTATAGCAGAGACTTATATCCAATATCCTGTGATAAACCACAATGGAAAAGAATATGAAAGAGAATATACATACTGAATATTCATTGCAAGGATTGAAGCTGACGCTCTAATGCTTTGGCCACCTGATGGAAAAAACTGACTCACTGGAAAAGACCCTGATTTTGGGAAAGATTGAGGGCAGGAGAAGAAGGGGGCAACAGAGGATGAGATGGTTGGATGGTATCACTGACTCAATGGACATAAATTTAAACAAACTCCAGGAGATGGTGAAGGACAGGGAAGCCTGGTATGCTGTAGTCCACGGGGTGGCAAAGAGTCAGACATGACTTAGTGACTGAACAACAACAACTGAATCACTGTGCTGTACAGAAGAAATTAACACAACATTGTAAATCAATTGTATTTCAATAAATTTTTAAAATAATTTATAAAAACAGACAAAATGTGGCTTTGCATAGAGACAGACACACAGAGCAATGGGAAAAGAGAACCTGGAAACAGATCCCCGTGCTTTTGGAAACTTTGAGATGGCATTACAATTCTATGGGGAGGGATGACCAGGACAACTGGCTATTCATCTGGGGAAAAAAAAATAAGTTACAACTTCACACCTTACACAAAAACTAGTTTTAACTGGATGAAAAGCTTAAATATGAAAAGCAAACTTTGAAGGTGAGGGTGGGATGTTTCGAAAGAACAGCATGTATATTATCTATGGTGAAACAGATCACCAGCCCAGGTTGGATGCATGAGACAAGTGCTCAGGCCTGGTGCACTGGGAAGACCCAGAGGAATCGGGTGAAGAGGGAGGTGGGAGGGGGGATTGGGATGGGGAATACGTGTAACTCTATGGCTGATTCATATCAGTGTATGACAAAACCCACTGAAATGTTGTGAAGTAATTAGCCTCCAACTAATAAATAAATAAACTTTAAAAAAAAAAAAAGCAAACTTTCAGTCTTTAATGTAAAATAGAGGAGACTGTCTTTATGACCTTAAGAGTAGGACAGGATTTCTTACAAAGACACATAAAGAGATATGGATGAACCTGAGATCAGGTTTAAATTTCTATAGCTCAAAAGTCAGATAAGTGAAACCGACAGAAAGAGGACATTTGTAACACTGAACACATACGACTGACAATTAAAATTCCAAATACCTAATGATTGGCAAACCAATTTTAAAATAGAAAAACGGGCTTCCTTAGTGGCTCAGTGGTAAATCCCCCTGCCAATGCAAGAGAAATGGGTTCAATCCCTAATCCGCGAAGATCCCACAGGCCACGGGAGCAACTCAGCCTGTGCGTAACAACTACTGAGCCTGTGCGTCACAACTACCGAGCCTGTGCGCCGCAACTGCTGAAAGCCTTCGTGCCCAGAGCCCGTGCTCTGCACCGCCATGGGAAGCCCCGAGCATTGCAACGAAGAATCGACCCTGCTTGCTACAGCTAGAGAAAAGCCCGACCAGCAGTGAAGGCCCAGCACAGCCAAGAATAAATTAATTAACTTAAAATAAAAAAGAAAGAAAAACACAGTACCGAACCTGGTTTGTTCACCCAACAGGCAGCAAACCAAACACTGAGACTCCGAGGTTTACAGCTGAGAAAAAGCATCTTCACGAGGCAGCCATGCCAGCAGAAAGGAGAACATCCCAAATCTGCCTCCGGGAACGGGAGAGGCTCAGGAGACTGATGGGACAAAGTTGAGGACTGGGGAACACGGGGAACGTGATTGGAGAGAAAAGGGTGAGGCAGTCATCCATCTGCGCAGGCATAGCGTAGCCAAGGCTGCTTCGTGGGGCACACGTGCAGAAAACACCGGGGTAGGGGGAGGTGGTGCGGCTTGGGCCCTCTGTCATCTAAAGGTCCCTGAGTGGTCACTCGCTGAACATGCCCAGTTAGAGAGTCAATGGTCTTAACAGTCGTAACCGGTTCAAGCTCAAACTGGACACAGATGACTCCAAGTTACTAAAAAACCAACTTGGGCAAACATCTTTATTCTATAGGCTACCTGAAGCTTGGAGGACATGCAAACTTTCTGTAACAACAAAATGAGCTTGCTCAATGTGGGCAGGTGTGACGGATCTAACTAATAATCACCTTGGGTTTCCACATACACAATACAAAGAGGCAGTTCACAGAAGAGAAGACTAAAATGGTGAAAACATGACGCATGCTTTTTCTAGCAATCAAAGACATGTCAACAAAAAGGCCATTTTCACACACATCAGATTGGTTAAAAATTTAAATGTGACTAATAGATTGTTGGAGGCAATGTGAACAGTGGTGGAAGACTGTCTTGCTACTGTTTGGAGAACAATTAAATATAATCTCAGAAAGTTCAAGTGCACAAACTCTGTGAACCAGAAATTCCACTTTTAGGAATATACACTGGAGAAATGCTTCCACATACCAAAAGAAACATGTAAACAATGTTTACTGCAGCATTATTTACAAAAGCCAAAGACTGAAAATAACCTAAGTGTCCATGAACAGGAGAATGAAGAATGAATAAGTAGATCATCGTAAATATTCACACGGAAATATGTATATTTTTATGGCTGCGCCGGCTTCAACCTGCGAGCAGGCGTCCCTCTAACTGGGGCAGGCAATGGCTACTCTTCGTTGTGGTGTGTGGGCTTCTCCTTGCAGTGGCTTCTGTTGGGGAGCATGGTCTCAAGGTGGAGGGGCTTCCATACTTATGACTCACGGGCTTAGTTGCTCCGAAGCATGTGGGATCTTCCCAGAGGAGGGATCAAACCTGAGTCCCCTCCATTGGCAGGCAGAGTCTTTACCACTGAGCCACCAGGGAGGGCCTCATTACATACATATGCTTGAGTAAGTTACTGGTGATTAATTCAAACTTCAGCCTCTATGCCCACTACAGAAATCAAGGGATGTGGTCATGATTGGTTCCCTTGGCAACCAGTCCCCATCCTCATATGCTTTTTAAAAGGCACCTCATCAACACAAACCCAGTTATGGTGAAAAGGGGCTTGTTGTGAATAACAAGAGGCCCATTTCACCTTTATGGCTCTGAAACAATAAGAACTGAGGCTGCTGCTGCTGCTGCTAAGTCACTTCAGTTGGGTCCGACTCCGTGCGACCCCATAGATGGCAGCCCACCAGGCTCCTCTGTCCCTGGGATTCTCCAGGCAAGAAAACTGGAGTGGATCGCCATTTCCTTCTCCAATGCATGCATGCATGCTAAGTCACTTCAGTCATGTCTGACTCTGTGCGACCCCATGGACAGCAGCCCACCAGGCTCCTCTGTCCACAGAATTCTCTAGACAAGAATACTGGAGTGAGTTGCCATTTCCTTCTCCAAGAAATGAGGATAAGAGACCAAATTTTATAACAAAAGATGCTCCTATTGCTTTTATGGCTCAGGAAATTCCAATGGTTTGGGGAGCTCTGTAAATGAAGGGTTTGGGGAACTGTGAACGAAGACCAAATAAATATGAGAAATATGCTCTGGTCATCTGAATAACCAAATATATATTTCTTATCAATCACAATATTGTAAGAATAAAAGGCAAGTTGCAGATGAATATATTCTGGGAGATACCATCATTCATCCAATCCCCAGGGGCCTAAAGATATTTAAAGCCTTGTTTTTAACCAGTTTCCCAATCCCTGGTGACAAGAGACAAAGGGGGAACCAGAGCAGAGTGGAGATCAGACAAGACTTCTGCATAAAGCTGAGACCCCTAAATCACTGACCCTCAGACAGTGAGGCAACAGAAAAAGAACTGCCTGAAGGGGGAGGAAGTAGAGATGGATTCTTCAGCAACAGCTTTAGAGAAAAGAATGAAAAAATCTTCCAGAGTATCCCTAATTCTCACCCACACTCTACAAGGTTTAGGCCAGAATCCACAACACCTATGAGACTTGAAAAATACAAAGCCAAATTTTTCACTTTAAGATGACTTTAAGGAGGACTTCCTTGGTGGTCCAGTGGTTAAGAATCCACTTGCCGATACAGGGGACACGTGTTTGATCCTGGGTCTGGGGAGATTCTATAGAATCTCTTAGTTCCTGTGGAGCAACTAAGCCCATGTGCCACAACAACTGAGCCTGCGTACCCCAGAGCCTGTGCTCCGAAGCAAGTGAAGCCGCTGCAATGAGAAGCTCTCACACCACATCTAGAGAAAGCCCACATGAAGCCATGGAGAGCCAGCACAACCAAAAATAATAAACACATTAAACAAATTAATGAAAATAAATAAAGTGACCCTAAATGGGTGTACACCTATACCCAGCAGATGAAAACACAGATCATCTCTGGACGAAGGCACTTACCCCAAGGCCTCAAAGAATTCCCATGAACTAAGTTCCAAGTAAGATGTAATATCAAGGTAAAAACCATCAAACACAACAAAACAAGTGATCATGAGCAGAAAAAAAAAAAAAAAATGCAGAAACAACTGTAAAGTTAGGCCTTCAAAGACCACTGATATTAGTGTTATCTGACACTGTTCGTAAATCAAATAGGTGTAAAGAAATAAAAAAGTATTAGAAACATGATGAAAGAAGAGAATGTAAAACTGACCAGGCAGATTTGGGGGGATGGGGGCAAACACAAATAGATACTCTTCAAATGTAAAATATGAAAATTGAAATAAAAGAGAAAATGGATAAGTTAAACAGCAAATTAATTATAGCTGGAGATAAAAACTCATGGTTGGTTTAAGATAGGTCCAAAGACATTGTCAGAATGCAGCCTGGATGCAAAGAGAGGGAGAATGTGAAGGAAAAAGAGTCAAACATAAAAGAGTAAAAAGGTGGGATGTGTCTGCTTACTGTACGGGGCAGGGGACTCTACTCAATAGTCTGCAATGGCCTACACATGGCAAAAGAATCTAAAAAAGAGTGGATATATGTTTATGTATGACTGATTCACTTTGCTGTATACGAGAAACTAACACAATACTGTAAATCAACTATACTCCAATAAAAAAAAATTTAAGTCTGATGTGTCTAATAATATGCCTTCAGAAAGAGAGTATAGAGAAAATCGGAAATAAATAGTATTTGATGAGACAATGAATTTTCAGGAAGGACCAATAACTTCCAAGCATAATAAATAAATAAAAATAATTCCACAACCAGAAACGTTCTAGTCTAACTGTAAAATACTAAAGACAAAGGAGATGTTAATAGCAGGCAAAATGAAAAATCAGTATGTACAGAATGAACCAGCTGCCTACAAAACCCAAAAGATTGCAATGTCATCTCTGAGGTGTTTAAAAAAAAAAACAATGTCCACCTAGAATCATGTACCCAGATAAGTTGTTTTCAAGAACACTAGCAAAATAAAGCCATTTCCATACAAAATAAAAATAACAGGAAGAAGTAAGGTCTGAGGGAATTTGAAATTCTGGAAACAGAAGAGAAAGGGATCAATGCAGAAGAAAACATTTGAACAACCAATGGCTGCAAACTTCTCAAATGCTTGAAACAGATCAATTTAAAGATGTAAGAAGCTCGGTGAACTCCAGACAGGACCAACTCAAAGAAAACCATGTCCAGACACATCATAATCAAACCAGTGAAAACTAAAGATAGAGAGGGAAATCTTGGCAGAGAATCACAAAACACTACACACAGGGCACAATGATTCAAATGACTGCAGATTTCTCATCAGAAACCATGGAGGACAGAAGACAGCAGAACTGCATGTTTAAAGTGCTGAATGAAAAGCGCTGTCAACCCAGATTCTACCTCCAGCAAAAACATCCTTCAGTAATGAAGACGAAATAGATGTTCTCAAATAGAGAAAAACTGAATGGACTCATGGCCAGCAAACCTGCTCTAAAAGAGATGCTAAAGGAAGTTCTTCACAGGGAAGAGAAACGAAACCCCAGAGAACCTTAGTGCTTCAGGGATGCAGGTCGAGCAACAGAAATGGTAATTATCCAGGTGAATAGAAGAGGTGGTTTTCTCTTAAGTACACATACTATCACACACAAAAAGTAAGTACACATATTATCATCCTAGAGCAACCACTAAAAAAACTACAGAAGTTTTCTTTAATAAATGGTGCTGGGAGAACTGGATACCTAGATGCAAAAGAAGGAAGTTTAGGTCTGGGGTAATGGAAAACTTATAAGAAGGTAATGGTGATGGTTGTACAACATTGTGAGTGTAAGAATGCCACTGAGTTTTACACTAAAAAAGGGTTAAAACGTAAAATTTTATGCTGTGTGTATTTTACCACAAGTATTAAAACCTAATAATGTAATATACCAACACTATAGAACCATACACTGTACATGAGGCTGATTTTTTTTTAATGGGAACAAAAAATCTTAACTACATATACTGGAAATGAAGTTGTTCTTGTTGTTTAGTCACCAAGTCATGTCCGACTCTTTTGTGACCCATGGACTGTAGCCCGCCAGGCTCCTCTGTCCATGGGATTTTCCAGACAAGAATACTGGAGTGGGTTGCCATGCCCTCCTCCGGGAGATCTTCCCGACTCAGGGATCAAACCCATG
The DNA here is from genome assembly GCF_963930625.1 of Muntiacus reevesi. Taxonomy (NCBI): domain Eukaryota; kingdom Metazoa; phylum Chordata; class Mammalia; order Artiodactyla; family Cervidae; genus Muntiacus; species Muntiacus reevesi. The sequence goes on along the minus strand of NC_089250.1, from coordinate 214,270,271 downwards.
TCTCTTGTATCTCCCGCCTTCACAGGTGGATTCTCCACTGCTGAGCCACCAGGGAAGCCGGGAAATGAAGTAATGCACTCTTAAATAACTCTTGGATTAAAAAGGAAAAAAGGGAAATAACAAACCTCTTAGGAGGCAATAAGAAGGACAACATGTCACCAAAACCTTGCCCACAATGAGTGTGTATGCAGAGGAAAGTGTCCTGAGTTAAAGGTATTTGTGATCAAACAAGAAAGGAGGAATTTCCCTGACAGTCCAGTGGTTAAGATTTTGTGCTTCCAATGCATAGGATGTGGGTTTCATCCCTGGACAGGGAACTAAGATCCCACATGCGGTTAGTCGAGGCCAAAAAATAAAAAAGGAGAAAGGTGAAATAGGTAAAGGATGAGAACACAGTGTGGGGGTTTGGCGGAGACTCTTATGTGTTCCTAAAGATCTAGCTCGCTTTCCTACCAGACACACTGAGGTGTGGGCCTTGAGGTGCCTGCTTTCACGTGCTTTAAAAACTATTTTCTTGGACACACCCCATGGCATGTGGAATCTTGGTTCCCCAACCAGGGGTCAAACTTGTACCCCCTGCAGTGCAAGCGGGGAGTCTTAACGACAGAACAGTCAGGGAAGTCCATCATGTATTCTTAATGGATAATTTTTAACAGAATACCGAAGAGTTGAAAAAATATTGAAAAATTGAAAAGGTCTATTAAAACTCACAACACTATTTTAAGTTTAAAGATTCTATTTATAACAAAACCAGAATTTATTGACATCCTGGCTTTAATGGATGCAAGCATCAATAAGACACTCAAAACAGTACTACTGAGTTCTTTGGCATCCCCTGAAACCCTCAGTCTGAGGTGAGTGCTCCGCCTGCCTCACCCTAATCCTCTTCCCACATCTAAACACCTTTCCCAGCCTCTCTACACACAGATTGGGGTCAGGCAACTGATCCCTGGCTGATGCAGTGTGGAGGGAAGTGAAGCATGTAACCTCCACAGGAAGTGGTGTCAAACCCCCTCGAGCAGCCCTCCGAGCTCCGTCACCCATCTGCAGGTGAACAGAGAGGACATGAAGGAACTTGCGAAGGTGAGACGGCAGGAGCCGGGGCCCCTGAATCACCGATGGGAGCAGAGACGCCCTGAAAGCCTGTGACCAGGAGCGTCCACACTGGAACCTTACAGGACCCAGGACAGAGCACCCACTGTGTTCAGCCACCCGCATCTTGGGCTGTTTGTTACACAGTCGTACGGATTTACCTTACCACGTGCACTCCGGGTCCAAGAATGAAGAAATACAGTCGCCATTTCTTTAGTAGACTCCAGTCCCCTTTCCTCCCTGCCTACATTTTCCAGTCCACATTGTGCTCTCATGCAGCAGGGGTTTTCAGCAATAAATGAGACAACAGTCGTAAGCACCTCTCTTTCTATCTACCACACCCTGGCCAATGGTGAATTCAGATTCTATCATGAAGTTGGGGGTTCCTGGCGGAAACAGGAGGCTCTCTCAGATGAAGGCAGTTGGAAGAGAGCTGAAGAAAGGGATGCTTAAAGAAGAAGGGGGCGGGCAGGGTGTTATTGTTGTCTAGTTGCTAAGCTGTGTCAGACTCTTCTGCGACCACATGGACGGTAGCCCGCCAGACCCCTCTGTCCGTGGGATTTCCCAGGCAAGAATACTGGAGTGGACTGCTTTTCCTTCTCCAGGGGATCTTCTTGACTCAGGGATCAAACTTGCGTCTCCTGCATAAGCAGGCAGCTTCTTCACCACTGAGCCACCTGGGAACGCTGAGAGACAGGGTGGTGGCCCACGGCCAGGTCAGCAAGTCTGCTTTTATACCTGCCGTCCTAAGGGGCGGAGAAGAGAGAGAGCCATGGGAGGGGCTACTTCACGGGTCCTTCCCAACGTTCAGACATCATCCCTGGACTTCGGAGAAGCCTTTCTCTCCCTTGGTCCTGCTGTTGCTGCCCTCACTCACTCGTCTCTGCAGAAACAAACTCCCTCCCTGCTCCCCCAGGTCTCATCAACTCTCACATGCCTGTGTTGTCTGCAGTTCAGTGTTAACTATTTTCCTCAGAATTTCGATTTGCCCTTCAGAGGATCACGCTAGAGCCATTGATCCAGATTTGTGAACCAGGAACGCAATGGAGCCCAGTCGTAACACGAAAGAGTAGACATGGGGACGTCCCTGGTGGTCCAATGGTTAAGAATCCTCCTGCCAGTGCAGGCAACACGGGTTCTATCCCTGGTCCGGGAAGAGCCCACCAGGCGTGAGGGAACTAAGCCTGAGTGCCACAAGTACTTAGCCCGCGCTCTAGAGCCCGAGGGCAGCAACTACTGAGACCCGAGCACCTTCGTGTCCAGAGAAGCCACTGCCATGAGAAGCCTGTGCACCGCAATTAGAGAGCAGCCCCTGCTCGCTGCAACTAGAGAAAGCCCTCATGCAGCAAGGAAGAGCCTGTGCACCCCAACAAAGACACGGAGCAGTCAAATAATAACAATAATAATTTCAAAAGGAGACATGGGAGATAGAGATTGAAGCGATGCATCTACAAGCCAAGGCATGCTGAGGACGCTGGAAGAAACAGCAGCTGGAAAAGGTTGGGAAGCATCTTCCTCCCATATGCCGTTGGGAGGTGTATGGCACTGCTAACCTTGTGATTGTGGATTCTGGCCCCCAGAATTGTGACGGACACATTTCTGTTGTCTTAAACCAAAACCAGATAAATATGAGGGGCCAGTGACATGCAGTAACACTACGTTTTGTGGGCTGAGATGAACTGTATCTGGGGTTCAGGACCTTGGCTGAGATCTATTTGCCAATTCAGGCCTTGTAAGCAACTCTCACTCAGCTGTTCAGGATGAGTGTTTACTAAAAAGATATTGTAAAGAAAGAAGGAGGGAGTGGGAGAGACGGAGGAAGAAAGGGGGAAGAGGAAGAAAAAGGAGGATTTTTATGTCAATCATAATTCAATATAAATTTGATCTTTGAAATGCACACGAATAAGATCACTTCATGGCTTTTTATCCTAAATTTGCTGACCAACCTGAGGATTGGTGGGGAGACCACATAGACAGGGATGTGCTGGAGTTGATTGTTAAATTTGGGGGAATGTTGCAAGCCAGTTGTTAAATACAGTCTTGTTAAAAATTAAATAGTACCTGTACAACAGTGGCTTAATGCCACTTGGTGAAAATGATAAATTTTATGTTAGGTATATTTTACATAATTGAAAATCTTAACCAAGAAAAAAATATGAACTTAAATGTGTGCATGTGCTAAACCCTTCAGTCCTGTCCGACTCTTTGTGACCCCATGGACTGTAGCCCAACGGGCTCCTCTGTCCATGGGATTCTCTAGGTAAGAACACGAGTGGGTTGCCATGCCCTCCTCCAGGAGATCTTCCTGACCCGGGGATCAAACCCACGTCTCTTAAGTCTCCTGCATTGGCAGGCGGGTTCTTTACTACTAGCGCCACCTGGGAAGCCCTACAATTGAATAAATCAAATTAAAAATGAGGGACGCGCATCCCTGCCTACTTATTTCATCATAGTCCACTACTTTCTCTGCTTTCGCGGTTGCTGTGCTACTGCACCTGCATGGTGGGAAGACTGCACGCGGCACGTACTGCACATTTCTTCCCGCCTCACTTTCAGTGACTTCACATCGGTAGCTGTATCACCTGCTTAGGCTGCCAGGGCCAAATACCACAGACAGGTTAGCTAAAAACGAGAAATCGATTTCTTACAATTCTGGAGGTTGGGAAGCCCAAGTCTCTGATGCTCACAAGGCAGGTTTCACTCTGGGGCCTCTTCCCCTGGGTGTGTAGGCGGCCGCCCTCTTGCCATGTGTTCACATGGCCTCTGAGTGTAGGCGGTGCTCTGGGCTCACTTCTGATGAGGACACTGATCCTATTGGGCCGGGGCCCCCTCCTGGTGACCTCATTCAACCTCCAGTATTTCTTTAGGGCCTTCATTTCCAAAGACACACTGAGGGGTTAGGGGCTCAACATATGAATTTGGGGTGAGGGGGGACACAGTCCACACAATAGTTAACTTGACTTTGTGGGAGTGTTTACACATGGAAATTGTAAAAACCTACAAATCAGGACACCTTTTCTGAAAACTGGCGAACACTCACCAGCACACTCCTCTGAGGGGAAGTGCAGACAACAATCCCCTGGTCCCACTCTTGTGATTGTCCTTCACTTCTCCCAGCCCGGGAGCTCAGCAAGGTCAGGGGTCAGCCTTTACTCCCCAGTTCTTTGCCCTCTGTTCTCATGTCCTGGAAGCCTAATCAGCATTTGTCAGGTGGATCAGGAGCTGAAACGCATCCTAGTGACGTGAGGAAACCTAGTCACACAAAGATGAACCTTGTGAATGTGACAGAGGCAGGAACTGCAGATGCAAGCTCTGGAGCCAACTGTGGGGCAGAGGACTTCCCTTCTCTGAGCTTCTGGTTTCTCCTCTGCAAAGTGGGGGTAATAACAGTACCTCCCTTGGAGGGGCCCAGTGAGGACAGGATGACACAGAGGGCTCTGCACACGGCCTGGATACCTACATGGATTATCACACTGATACCCATTCTTTAAAGATCTCTCCTTTCCATACACATTAGGTCCTCACCAACTATCCCACGCCCTGTGCTGGGTGACAAGGACCCAAAGCGCCCTGAGCCACTGTCCCATTAGATCCTCAAGCATCTCCCTGTGTAGCAGGAAGACAATACAGAAAAGGGAAGCGTTGGTTGTTAATACGGCCAGAGGGCTGCTGACCTTTGTCATTGCATGGGGAAGTGGTCGGGAGCATGGGCTCTGGATTCAGACCCAACACCACCACCAACATTCACATGCAATGTGACTTCTGTTGAATCTCATAGTCTCACTTGGGGCCCAAGTTTATTCCCGCACAAAATGAGGATCAAGATAGACCCTGCCTGCCTCCTGGGGTTGGTGGGAGAGTTAAGAGAAGTTGTTCATTTTGATGAACTCTAATTTTTAAGTATTTTCTTTTATGGGTCATACTTTTGGCACTGAATATAAGAAATCTTTGCCTAACCGAAGGTCACAAAGGTTTTCTCCTGTTTTTTTTTTCTTCAGTTGTATAATTTTAGGACTTACATTGATATTATTAAAATACTAATATATTTTTATATTTACAAAAAACTGGATTTATTTTAATCAGGTATTATAAGACAGACATACAAATAACTGTTATGAAGAAAGAAAACAGTTTATATTTACAACTCCTTAAAAATGAGATGCCCATCACTCCATGCATGGAAGCACCAGGATCAGTCAGGAAGCAGAGAGAGGAAGGGGGAATCGTAGGTAGGAGCCTTTGCTGTATGTTCTTTGAGAAAGATAGGCAAGGGAGAGCAGGGAGATTTACGATTGGCTGGTTTGAGCAATGTCTACAAGCTCTGGGGATTAGGGGCTGTCACTGGTAACCTGGTACCTGGCCCTGGAGTGAATAAGGCAGAAGAATATGGGCCTCGTGGAGTGTAAGAGCCAAACGGAGGAAGTGGTGGGGAGTGTGGGCTCTGGACTGGTTGGTTTGCATTTGACAGGCGAGCTCCTGGGCACGTCCGTTGCTCTTCTAAGAACTGGCAGCCTAGGAGGGACAGTCTCTCCCTGGTCACTGAGGCCCCAGATGTCAGACCATCAAGAATACAGCAAATAAGATAACACAGTCAATGTGGATACAAGACACCCAGCACACAGTAAGTGGGAGGTGCCATTCCTGCCTGTTTCAACATTAACTTTGTGGGGCCTGGGTCTCTGCTTGTTTCATGCTGTGGGTCTTCCCTTCCCAGCTGGACGCTAGGTCCTGGAGGGCTCACTGCACGCCTGCACCCAACCAGGGCACGACAAGCCTTCTCTGGGCCCCTTTCCCAGGGAAAACAAGAGGAAATAAAGGGTGCTGATGTCAGCAAAGGCCCGTGGACTGTCCATGGGAGAGAGGAGGGACCAAGACCTTGACCCTCCTCTCTCCTCTGTCCCTGTCCTTCCGAGAACCCCTCGTCATCTTTCTGTGCCTCGTGTGTCCTGCCTCGCCCGGGCCCGGACCACGCTCACATCCCTCCTGCCTTTGTTTCCCCAGACCCTGAGCAGTGGCCAGCTGAATGGAGTATAATGAATGATCTCCTCTAGTCTGGGCTGTGGGAGGAAGGGGAAGTGAGGGAGGGTAACTGGGGGTGCTTGGTGGGGGAGGGGCAATCTGGGTAAGAGCCAGGTTCACAAGGCAGACGGACATGAGTGTGGTCCAGGTCCTGTCCTGGAGGGAATGAGAGCTCGTGAGGTGACCCCTCTGAGCCTTAGCCTGTTCCTCTGATGGATGGGAATCAAATTCCTTCATATCACAGGACTGCTGTGAAAAGGAAAGGTAACACACAAGGCAAACCCCAGGGCAGTGGTTCTCAAACCTCAGCAGGTCAGGCTGGGGCCTGAGAACTGGCATTTCCCACCAGGTTGATGCTGCTGGTCAACTCTGTGATACCTGTGAGGGGTATGACTAGGGCATACGGTAGATGTATCTTCAACTTTTAAAGGCGTGGCCAAAGTAGTCATACCGTTTCACATTCCCACCAGCTGTGTATGAATGTTCTGGTTGCTCCATGTCCTTGCCAACAGTTAGTATGGTTGGTCTATTAATGTTAGCCATTTAATAGATGTATGTTGGTATCTCACTGTGGTTTTCACTTGCACTTCCCTAGTGACAAATGATGTTATACATCCTCTCATGTGCTTATTTGTTACCTACATATATTCTTTAATGAAGTATCTATTCACATCCTTAGCTCATGTTTTTAATTGGAATTTTGTTTTCCTGTTAAATTTTGAGAGTTCATTGTACATTCTGTATACAAGTCCATTGTCATTTACATGACCTGCAAGTATTTCTTGTCTGTATATTGTCCTTCATTTCCTTGATAATATCTTTTGAAGAACAGAAGTTATTCATTTTTATGAACTCCAATTTTTAAATATCTTCTTTTATGTTTCATGCTTTTGGTGTTGAATCTAAGAAATCTTTGCCTAATCCAAGATCACAAAGCTTTTCTCCTATGTTTTTCCTTGAGTTATATAATTTTAGGACTTATTTAGGCCTATGATTCACTTAGTTCATTTTTTTATATAGTGCAAGGTATGGATTAAAGGATTTTTTAAATATATTAATAAAAGTCAAATTGTTCCAGTACCATTTGTTTAAAAGACTACATTTTCTTCATTGAATTGCCTTTTCATCTTTGTTGAAAATTAATTGACTATAAATTGCTGGCCTCTTTCTTTCCTCTCTGTTCTGTTCCATTGATTTATTTGTCTTCCTTGATGTGAAAAATGTCTTGATTACAATAGCTTTATAAGAAGTCTGAAAGTCAGGGTAAATCCGCCAACATTTTTTGATTGCAGAGTTTTTTGTAGCTTTTTTAGGTACTTTGAATTTCAATAGGAATTTTAGAAATGACTTGTCAGTTTCTACAAAAAAAAAAAATACCTACTGGGATTTTGATTGAAATTATGTTAAATCTACTTATTATTGGGAGGAGAATTGACCTCAATAGTACTGAGTCTTCTCATGTAAGAAGTATCCGCCTATTCGTCTTCTTTCTCAGCAATATTTGATAGTTTTCAGTGTTCAGATCTTGCACATTTTTTGTCATATTTATTCCTACATATTTTATATCACTGATAATATTATAGCATTGTTCTTATCTCAGTTTCTAATTCTTTGTTGTTAGTATATACAAATACATTTGATTCTTTTGTATTGATCTTGTATTCTGCAACCTTGCTTAATTCACTAATGGTTCTAGTAGCTTTTTTGTGGATCCCACTGTCTTCTACATAGACAACCAAGTCATCTGTGAATAAAGACAGTTTTTACTTCTTCCTTTCCAATCTGTTTGTCTCAATTATTGTACGTGCAGGATTTTAATTTATAGAGAGGACTGAGTGATGATTCACAGAGGTTAATGCCACTGAAAGATTTTCATTACTTACATTTCCCAAAGGGAATATTACCTATAAGGTACACCACCCATTATATGTGGGGAAGCACCAGAGTCATTCAAGAAGCAGAAACAAGAATGAAGATAAAGAAAACACAGCCTTTATTATGCTTTCTGTGGGAAAAGCAATGCAGGAGAGGTAAACAGTTTGGGATTGGGTAGTTGGAATGATTCTGGTTGGCTTTGGGTTATAGGTGCCTGGTACCTGGTCATGAATTGATTTAAGGCAAGAGAAATACTAGGTTGGTGTATGAGAGTTAGACAAGGGAGGTGGTTTAGAGTATGAGCTCTGGAGTGGTTAGTTTGTATAATGAAAGGCACGCTCCTAGGAATCTCTATGGCATCTCTAAGAATTAGCATTAACTCCCTGGTCCATTAGGCCCCAGCTGTGAGAGCATTAAAAACACAAAAAATAAAATACAGTTAGCAAAACTGACCTTGTGATGAATGTATGCCAAACAGAAAAATAGAGAAAAAAAATTTTTTTAGATATTTAAAAAATACGGTTAGAACAACTTTATTTGTTCCTTATTTTATTGCATGAACTAGAACCTTCCAGCACAATGAATGGAGGTAGTGAGAACAGATGCCTTTGCCTGCTCCTTAACCTTGGGGGGAAACAGGAGGTGCCATGGAGGGGAAGGGGTGGGGCAGTGATGGACATGGTCAATGGGGAAAGGAGGATGGAAGCTTGGGAGAGAGTGAGGAAGACCTGAGGCAGTGGGTCTCGTGCTGTGGTCCACGGCTCGTAGCCCTCACCTGTCCCTGCTGCGGATCACACAGCTTCTGGCCTCTCCCTCAGGGCCACCCGCTGGGCTAAAGGGCTGCATTTAGGTCCTGCTCATGTTTAAATCACACAACTCCAGGCCCTTCCCTCCCACAAGGCCCTTCTCCTCCCCCTCCTCCTCTGGGAGTAGAGCCACAGTGCCAGGCAGAATCCCAGGCCCTGGATTTCCTGTTAGGAGGAAGGAGGATGACCACACACCATCACCGAGCAGAAACCACACATCACAAACCCTCAACTCATGGGGGTCCAACTGGTGTCTAAGAGCCTGAACACGATGTAAGATGTTCAACTTGCATCCAAGGAGACTTTATGTGGAAGCAACAGGGCCTAAGGGCACCTGACAGTCAGTGCTCTGCCAAGTTACCCAGAGCCTCTTTTGTAAAAGTTCTGTGCTGTCAGAGTAGGCCATGGAGCCCCCTGGTAGGATCCAGCTGCCTCCTCTGAAAGCCAGGCAAGCAAGAGGCATTCCAAGTCCCAAGCCAGTGGGGTGAGGCCAAAATGGAACCCAGGGATCACCCCCCTACAGGTACTCTCTGAAGGCACTGCCAAGAAACCAGCAGGTCCCTGTCCTACTCTGCACACATTTCCAACAGTTAGAATTCAGCCCAAGCACCTTTCACAGCCCAAAAGACTGTATGATATGATTTTATGCCTCAGTATCCCCTGGGTGAGATGGAGACAAGGATACATCCACCACAGAATGTTGTAAAGCTGAAAAAGAGAAAACAGATGTAGGGCCTGACTCGGATAAGAGGGCTCCGTGAAAATGTAGAAACTTTCCTCTCAGGCCTGGGAGGAGGGGTAAGAAAAGCAGATATGGAGGGCAGGGGCTGCTTGGCTGGCCATGGGAGAAGCATAGAAGAAAACTACTAGGGTTGGACGAAAAACTAAATGGGAGAAAAGACGTCGTTCTGCTCACTCCCACCTCTAGAACTGAGGCCCCTTCCTGTGATGAAATCATGTCCTTCCACCCCCACGGTCCATTCAATAAGTCAATGCTGACTCAGCCTGCGGAGGCTCAAACAGCCTCATTCTCAGCCCGGCCTGGGGGTCACCAAGATCACCAGCCCCCAGTCTCTCACCCCACCCAGCACCAGTCACAGCTGGCAGTGTCTCCCTCAGAGATGATCCCAGGGACTGTCACCAGGAAGGTTCATAACTGCTCTGACCTTCCTCCTCTCTGTCCAGGGAAGGTCCTGGATGAGCCAGGGGCTCAGAGCTGCAGATAGATGGGGTGTTATTAACTGCAGCCTCCTAGGGGTCACCTCCCAGAGCTCTGCACTCAGAGGGTGAGGCCCAGAGAGTCTGAGGTGCGACCAGGAGGAAGCTTCCAGAGGGAGCAGAAGGCTCTGTGGGCTCAGCAGGACTGGAGCTCAAGTGCTGGTCCCACCGCTGAGTCCTGGACATAGGCCTTGGTTCTGCCCGAAGACTGAGAGGGGGAGACACTGCAGGGGAGCCCCTGCCTGGAGGGAGAGGGGCCCAGAGCAGGCTGGTGCCCCCGTGTCTGAGGGGGGCTGAGTGTGACCACCAGCGGCTCCCCCCTGCTCCTCCCTGAGGGGCTGTAGCTGGGCGGGGACACGGGCCCACCTCTCCCTGAAGGAGCCTGAGCTGGTCCTGCTGCCGCCCCTTCCCCTGGGAGGAGAGACACTCAGAGAAGCAGAGACCAGGAGAGACACAGAGACGGCTAGCCAGGGAGATGTGAGGCGGGAGACAGGAGCTGAAGGGGGGAGGCCCAGCGAGCGTAGGTCAGGACCAGCCCCCAGCGTGAAGATGGGGGCGGGGAGCCCCAGACCATGGTTCCCTCTGCACTGAACACAGGGAGGCCCTTTTGTAATAAAGGAAAAGAAGAAGCCAGGTTGATAAAGGAAGTGCCCGTCACTGTCGGGTGGGCGGGTTTGGGGAAGGCCCCCACCCTCCTCCGTCCTCTGGAGGAGCCTGGTCCTCCCTCCTGGTGCTGAGTCTCCCCCAGGGCTCCCACAGGCCTCCCGTCTGGCCTTGAGGGCTCTGTCTGTCCTCTCACCGGGACGGGGGCAAGGCCATGGGGCTGCCCCTGCTGCTGCCCGGGCTGCTCCTGGCGTCTCTGCAGGCTGGTGAGTGGCTGGGCGTGTCCTGCTCTGCCAGGGACCCCGGGGAGGGGCTGTGGCTGGGTGTGTGTAGAAGGGTCCCCTGGGGTAGCCGGCCAGGCCCCCAACAAACAGAAGGGGTCCCACAGTGCGGGGTCTCCCAACCCTCACCCTCCTGCCTGCCCCAAGCCTGGTAAGGGGATCACCCAGGCCAGAGGGCCAGTCCTCCCCCCCGTCACACATCCCCCTGCAGGTGAGAGTGCCCGACGGTCTGGGGTCACCTTCTGTGTCTCTCCTGGTGGCTTCAGAGTCTCTCTCTCCCTCTTCTAGGTCACTGGGCACAAATAAATCCAGAGCCTCTCTTTGGGATGAAGCAACCGAGGCATCTCTCAGCCCCCGAGGGTGGCTCCATCCTCATCCACTTCTCCTTCTTTCACCCCTGGGAATTAGCCAAGGATCCCAATGTGAGAATATCCTGGAGATGGAAACACTTCCATGGGGAGTACATCTACAAGACAACCCCTCCATTCATTCATGAGAATTTCAAGAATCGGCTCTTCCTGAATTGGAGAGAGTCTGAGAAGACCGGCTCCCTCCGGATCTCACACCTGCGGAGGGAGGACCAGTCTGTGTACTTCTGCCGGGTGCAGTTGGACACACTGACAGACGGCAAGCAGATGTGGCAGTCCATCGAGGGGACCAACCTCACCGTCACCCCCGGTGAGTCCAGCTGTCCCTGAGGCTCTTGGAGGCTGTTGGTACCTTGTAAAGCACGCCTGGTCCAGGCCCCCTCCTCCTGACTTTTCTCAAACTCCTCTCCCTCCCCCTCTTACTCCTCCCCAAGCCTTACCAACTTTACCTTAATCTTCCCTAGGTATCAGCTGCCTCCCTTGCCCATCCCCCTCTCTGCCCTCCAGGTCCAGCCCCTCCCCTATCCCTGGCCCCCGCAGCCTTTGTGCTCCCAGCTGTCCTCCCTTCCCGCTCCAAGCTGGGCTCCCCCCGGCCCCTGCCTGCGCCCCACGTCCTCCAGGTGACTTGACATCTCGGGGTGCGGCTCCTGCCCTTCGCCCTGAGTCCTGTGTGGAGCCCCAGCTACCCCATGTCTGTCCCCCCCAGCCATGAGCTCAACCCGCACACACAGCAGGTGCCGAGGGGCCCTGTGTCCCCATCACCTGATTTCCTGTCTCCCCTTCCTTCTCTGCTCTGACCCCCAGAATATGAGTCTCCAGACCCCCGCCTCCATCCCATCTCTTTCCTCCTCCCTCCATCCTCTTTACCTCCTTGCCTCCCCCCCGCCCATGTGGTTCCGGTCACCCTGTCCCCGTGTCCACCCTGACCTTGCCCCTGTCCTGGTCATGATGAGGCAGCAGTCCCGGCAGCTCCCCTGACTGTGCCCTGTATCCCGGGGGGACACCTCGGCAGCACCGGCCCAGCTGACCTCCCCCAGGACCCCCAGTACAGCGGCCCTGCTGCCGTCCTCCCGTCACAGGAAGGGGGACCGAGGCTCACACAGCAGACGTCACTCTGCCCCGTCACTCCTGGTGCAGGTGGGGTCTGACCCCAGTTTAACTCCAGGGCCTCCCTTCTTAAGCATGAGCTGTGTGGCCTCACCTCCTGACCTGTCATCTTGCTGTCTTGACTACTTTCAACCTAATAATGGACGTGTAGCATCTGTCACTCAGTGGGGCGTCGGAACTTGAACAGTATATCTGACTCCAGGGTAGAGAGGAGGGCTTCTCTTCTAGGCACAGGCAATAAGAGAGTGTGTTATCTGTAGATAATTTTTTTGAAAACTGAAAATCTATTACATTTGTTTGCTTTTTGCAATCACTTGTGCTGGTGATTCTAAGCAGTATCAGTGAAAAATTTCTGCTCCCGGTGGGGATGGTCATGTTCATTTTTACAGGGAAGTAATAAAAAGAAATATTTTTAATCCAAGTGAAGTACCACCATGCAAAACATCACGCCAGAGGAATATATATAGCAAATATAACTCATAAGTTTGAAAGTGGCTTATTAATTTTTAAACAAATAGTAGTTTTATTTATGTAGCCAAATCTAATTATATTCTCATTTGTAGTTTTTCCTCTTTTATTTCTAAACCCAAAACCCCACATCCCACTAGAGTTAAAATATTTTTTCCTAATATTTGTAAGATTTGATTACTTTTCACACAAAAGCTCTTATATATAGTGAGATTCATCTTGGTAAATGGGGTGCAATAAAGAACTAAGTTGATCCTTATACCAAGAAACAAATCAACTGTTCTCACTTTATTTATTGAATATTTTTTCCTTTTTCCACTGATTAATAGGCCTAAGCTTTTAAGTTCTTTTGTAGAATAGCGTCCATTTCTGGTCTGTCTATTCTGTTTCACTAGTCTATGTTTTCTTTTTTTTTAGTATTCATTTATTTGGCTGTGCTGGGTCTTAGCTATGGCACGCAGGATCTTTGTTGTGTGTGGGATGCAGTTGTGGCATGCAGAGCCTAGTTCCCCGACCAGGGGTGGGACCTGGGGCCCCTGCATTGGGGGCGCAGAGTCCTAGCCATTGGACCACCAAGGAAGTCCCTATATTTTGTTGTATTAGTACCACACTGTTTTAGTTATTATAACTTTATCATGTTTCAATGGCTGTTAAGACTTTTTCCATCACAACCACATTACTTCCTTCTCAAACTTCATTAGTGTTGCCTGCCTATTCTTCCACACAAATATGAGAATAAGTTTGCCAAGTTTCTAGAAAAACATTCCTGTTGGTTTTTAAAATCAGAATTGCATTAAATCTATAAAGTAACACAGAAATTTAAATCAGTATAACCCACAATCTTTTCAGTGAGGAACAGGTCCTATTTTATATCCCTAAGTAAACCTTTGTAGTGTTCTTCCAAAGATCATGTGTCTCATAAAACTTTTCATATTCTCTATTTTTATTATTAATGAGCAATATGTTAAAAAATGTGTACTTGATATAATTTTCACTCTAAAAGTACTGCATAAATTCTGGCCAAGATGCTAGGTTATATGCATATGTTTACCTCCACTCCCTCCAAAAATCTACTAAAATGACAGCAAAGGGAATTTTTTTAAGACAAAAACCCAGAGGGACAAAAACATTTGCAAGTTAGGTGGACAAAAACAAAATTTTGGAAGCGGGAAAGAGACCAGAGGATTTAAACCCTAAGTCAACAGTGGGGACACCCAGAAGGAAGGCAATTCACACTGCAAACCCCTTAAAGGGTCAGGAATAGCAGCTCCTAGTACCCATGACACTGGGCGTAGAGGGGATCTGAAAACTAGAGGACTAACTGAAATGTGTTTAGGAAGCAGAGACACCTCCACACCCTCACACCTTACCCCAGCAAAAGACTGGATATATGGGTTCTAGAAACAATAATCCACAGGGAGTCTTGGGGGGGTACCCTGGGGCATAACTGGGGACAAGGGTTCAGTTCTTAAATTCAGAGATTTGGTGAACTGATGAGACCTGAAATACCTTGACCCTTGTAGAGGCCTCGCAGGACGCAGACAGCCAGGCTGGTACTCCCACACCACACCCACTAAGGGCAGACAATCAGGAAACTCTTCTCCGGAATAGCTATCTGATGGGCCTGGAAAGATCTAGAAATCTAACAGATCACTCTACTCATTGTAGAGTGAGTCATACTGTCCTACTCACTGTAAAGTGATCTGAGATGCACTTTCTGCTATAACACAATCACAGCTTTGTGCATGTTGGGAGCCAAGAGGACAGGGTGGCTGGGGCCTTGGCCTTGCACCAAATCCCCTGCAGTCAGGACTGGACCCTCACCTCAGCTGTGCCCAGGATGCCTGAGGTAGAGGGTCTGTTTTTAAAAGCTTTGAACTAAACATTTAAGGAATGCTTGTCTCATGAGATGCAGAAAGCAGATCAAAGGGGAAGGGAACCTAGAAGAATCCAAAACAATGAAAGGAGATTAAAATTTTCAAAGAACCATCATCCTCATAAAGTTAAAGAATTTCATGTATATGACACAATAGAATGCTTTGCAAAGGAGCTTTCAAAACAAAAAAAGAGATCTTAGAAATTAGAAGTATACTAGCAAAGATGGAAAAGTCAATATATGATTGAAAGATGAAGTTCATGGAAATACCTTAAAAGGTGGGAGAAAACTGAAAGATCTGGATATTGTAGTTCAAGAAACTTCAAAGAGCTGGATATTGTTGTGGTTTGAACAGTGGCCCCCGAACAAGTGAATAACATCTTATATGGCTGCAGATGTGATTCTGTTGAGGAATTTGAGATGAGGAGGTTATCTGGGATTATCTGGGTGGACTCTAGATGCTAATAAATATGTCCTTATAAGAGAGCGGCAGTGGGAGACTGGACACAGATGGAAGAGCAGGCAATGTGACCACAGAGGCAGAGACTGGGGTGAAGCAGCCATTAGAAGCCAAAGCAGCAAGGAACAGACTCCCCCCCGCACAGAGCCTCCTGAGCGATGCAGCCTGGCTGACACCTTGATTTCTGCCTTCTGGCCTCCAGAACTGTGAGCAAGTAAACTTCTATTGTTTAGAGTCACCCAGTTTGCAGCAATTTGTCATAGCAGCCTTAGAAATATAATATAGGAATTATAAGGAAGGATAAGACAAATTGAAAATTGGTCCAAGAGTTCCAATCTCTGAACAACAGAAGTTTTAAAAGCAGAGAAAAAAGAAGGCCATGGGGAAGAAAATATCAACAAAACTACTACAGAAATTTTCCAGAATGAAAGAACCCAACAACATGAGTAAAAATAAAAAAACCAACCCTGGGGTACTGCAACATAAAAATTTCAATACACCAGGGATAAGTTCAGTTCAGTCACTCAGCCGTGTACAACTCTTTGCGACCCCATGGACTGCAGCACGCCATGCCTCCCTGTCCATCACCAACTCCCAGAGTTTACTCAAGCTCATGTCCATTGAGTCTGTGATGCCATCCAACCATCTCATCCTCTGTCCTCCCCTTCTCCTCCCACATTCAATCTTTCCCAACATCTGGGTTTTTTCAAATGAGTCAGTTCTTCACATCAGGTGGCCAAAGTATTGAAGTTTCAGCTTCAGCATCAGTCCTTCCAATGAATATTCAGGAGTGATTTCCTTTAGGATGGACTGGTTGGATCTCCTTGCAGTCCAAGGAACTCTCAAGAGTCTTCTCCAACACCACGGTTCAAAAGCATCAATTCTTCGGCGCTCAGACTTACCATCCAACTCTCACATCCATACATGACTACTAGAAAAACCATAGCCTTGACTAAGACGGACCTTTGTTGGCAATGGTTTTTGTGGTAATGTCTCTGCTTTTTAATATGCTATCTAGGTTGGTCATAACTTTTCTTCCAAGGAGTAAGCATCTTTTCATTTCATGGCTGCAGTCACCATCTGCAGTGATTTTGGAGCCCCCCAAAATAAAGTCTGTCACTGCTTCCACTGTTTCCCCATCTATTTGCCATGAAGTGATGGGACCTGATGCCATGATCTTAGTTTTCTGAATGGTGAGCTTTAAGCCAACTTTTTCACTCTCCTTTTTCACTTTCATCAAGAGGCTCTTTAGTTCTTCTTCGCTATCTGCCATACGGGTGATGTCATCTGCATATCTGATAAAGGGAGATCCAATACATTTCCAAGGAGGGAAGAAAAGAGAGTCAGGAATTAGAGTGACTTGGCTGTCTCAATAGCAATAGAGGACAGTGAAAGGCAACGATTGAGTGTCATGAATCTCCAAGAGAAAATTATTTTGTTTAATCCTTTAACAAATCAAATAGCAAATATTGATTGAGTGCCTGCTATGTGTCAGGTCCTAAGCTGGGCACTGAGGAAAGAGCAGTTAAGACAATACAGAACAAAACATTAATGTCCTTAACCATGGAACGTAACACTTGATTGTAGAAAGAATATCTCACACACACAAAAATTAAATGTGTGTGTCAGGTGGAAGTGAAGAGAAAAGCAGGAAAATGAAGCAGAATCAGTGGCTAGAGGTGCTAGGGTGCTGCTTTATTCAGATGGAACAGGAAGGCCGCTGGGACATAAGTCAGAGTCCTGGTAGGAGGCAGCTGCTCCAACAGGGTAACTGAGAGTTTTGATGGAGGGCACAGGGTAGGGAAACCAGTCAGGGACAGTGAGACCCCTGGGACCAGCCACAGGCCTAAGAAGCAGGGGGAGGAAGGTAGGTTCTGGGACCTAGAAAGGAGCTGTGGCCTCTGGGGAGAGAGTTTTGTGTCCATTTGACTGGCTGAGGGACGGCCAGACAGTTGCTGAGACATTATTTCTGTGTCTCTGTGAAAGTGTAGAGAGATTATCCCAGTGTGGAGAGAGGAAGTCCCAGGGTTCAGTCCTGGGACTTCCTCTCTCTACACTCACTTACCAGATAAGCCTGTGATTTAGAAATGTGAGGTTAATGCTAAAAAATAGCAAGAGGTGCTAAAAACAGTTCAATCTGGGGAGTGGGAAAGGAGTGAGGAGGGGGTGCTGTTTTTACAACCTGTGGGGAGTTTGTTGATGCTTTAAATTATGTGCCTATACAACTTATATAAAAATAGATGTTACATTTTAAAAATAAAAGTACTGGTAATACATACTTGCACATAGTTTTAAAAACAGTCAAACAGCACAGAAGGGAATCAAACGAAAAACACATTCCTCTCCGCTTTTATCTCTCAGCTACTACCCCTTTCTGCAGAAATGCTCTCTCCACAGATAAGAGATACAGATACAGATGTACAAGAGATGGAACATAACAGACTCAAACTGCACACTCTACTGATCTTCAGCTGGCTATGTTTACTTCATTGACCTGAAGTATCTTTCCACTTCAGCACATACACATCTACGCCTTTCTTTTTAAATGACTGCATAGTTTCCCACTGTGGCAATGGATTGTAGTCCACTTAATCAGTCTCATATTTAAAGACATTTAGGCTGCTACCAAATCACAAATAAAGCTGCAGTGAACACCCTCAAACACAGGCCTTTGAACACTTGTACCAGCACGTCCATCGGGTAATTTCCCAGCACAGAAATCACTGAGTTTAAGGGCGTGCTCGGATATCTTACAGATACACCCAAACCCTTCCCAAAGGTTGTGCCAACCTGTACTCCCGTTGTGTCAATACTAGGTATTTTCCCCTGACTCAGGTCAGTTTAAAACAAAAATAGCCTTTATCCTTTTAATCTATATTTCTAAAAGTTATGAATGATTATTAGCATCAGAATTATGTTATCATTTTATGAAATGAATTAGAATTGTACCGTTTTCCATATTTTTCTGTTCTAGAATCTTCTGAGAATTATCTGTTCCTTAAATATTCACAAGAATTTTTCCATTAAATCTTCTGAACTTGAAATCTTTATGAAAAATAGTTCTTTAATAGTGTTCTCAATTTCTTCTTTGTCTAATCCATTAAAGGTTACTATTTCTTAAATGCATTTTTAAAAATTATTATTTGTCTCAGAAAATCATCCATTTCACAGAGGTTTTTAGAATTATCAACCTATAATTGAGCACACACTCACTCATGATTTTAATACTCTTTGTTGTTGTTCGATTTACAAGAGTCTTGTCTGTTTCCTTGTCGTTGTTTTTTTCCCCTCTAACCACTTTCTGCATTTATTATTCTTTCTGTTGTCCTGTTTCCTAAAAACATTTATTCCTGCATAGGTTTTCATTACTTTTAGTTTCCTTAGAGCTAGTTCCTCTCTGTTTGGTAACTTTTTTCTTTGGAAATTGATTTTTTAAAACCTTCATCCCATCTTAAATAATTATAGCATCATTCATTCATTGCAAAACTTTCATTCCATTTTAAATAATTATAGCATCTAATACTATGAATTTAGCTTAGAGTTTGGCTTTAGTCATATTCCAGTTCATGGGGTCGCTAAGAGTCGGACACAACTGAGCGACTTCACTTTCACTTTCATGCATTGGAGAAGGAAATGGCAACCCACTCCAGTGTTCTTGCCTGGAGAATCCCAGGGACAGGGGAGCCTGATGGGCTGCCGTCTATGTGGTTGCACAGAGTCAGACACGACTGAAGCGACTTAGCAGCAGCAGCATATTCCAGGAGTTTTTAAAATATACATATATATTGCTGTTGTTTTTATTTTCTAAATAGCATGTCATTATATATATTTCTTTGATTAAGAATTTAAATTTTTTGTCTCAATTGAGAAACAGGATTCATACTTTCATTATTAATTTCTACTAAGTGGACAGAGAATTCAGTCCACACAAGATTTTACTGGAGTTGGGTTTTTTGTATGTGGCTTAGTATTATGCCAGTTTTTTCATGGTGCCTTAAACATCTACAAAGGTAGCATCTGTTTGTAGTATGTAAAGTTCAATACATATTCATTTAACAGTAATGTATTTCCAGTAATACTAGGTGCTTTACAGATGTTTTCTCAGTTAGTAAAACAATCATGTAAAATGAAAAACACTGTTTGAATCCACTTCTACGAGGTACCTAGAGCAATCAAATACTTAGGGTCAGAAAGTAGAACAATGAATGCCAGGGGCTGGGAGGAGGGGGATTGCGGGGTCAGAATTTAATGGGGACAGAGTTTCCGTTTGGACAGATGAAGTTCGGAAGATGGATGGTGATGATGGTTGCACAATAATGTGAATCGACTTGATGTCATTTAAATATGGTTAAAATGGTAAATTTGTGTTGTATGGATTTTACCACAATAAAAAAAAATTGGTTTTGATCCTGTGATTTACTTCTCCCTATATGTAAGTAATGAAATGAGGTTCTGAGATCACAGCACTGATCAGTGGTAAAGTCAGGGTTCAAACAGAGTGAAGAAGATACAGAGCTTCCAGAATCTCTCTTTGTTACTCCCCTCTCTGTGGGAGAGCTTCAGAGAGTTGCTCCCCACTCCCCACATTCCCCAAACTGGGGAACAAGATGTGACAGTTTTCACCCAGATACTTCTAGCCCTTCAGTGAATAATCTGCATATTTCTCTTGTCTTCCCAGGCAGCAAGACAACCACCCAGAACCCCACCACCACGGCTGCCACCACTGCTACAGCTGGCCTTAAGAACTCAGAGAGTGGAAAGAGTTCGTGGTCTTGGCTCCAGAGTACGGAAGCTATAGTCGGGTTGGCACTGGCCAGCGCTGTGCTCGTAACCACAATTGTGGGGCTGATTGTGTACTTTAGATGCAAGAGAAGCAAAAGTAAGTGACCCAGGACCTTCAAGCTCTCCCCAAGATTCCCAGCTAAGTATTTCTCAGAACCCTCCTGCATCAGAATGACCAGAGCTGCTCAGCAAAAATGCAAATTCCTTCTGGGCCTGGGAATCTGCATTTTACCTCCTCATGTGGTATTTGTGTCATCAAGTTTGGGACTCACCGCTCAAGACCAATCCCTCTCTACAAACCTGATAATTTCCAGTTCTTGTCTCCTGACTTAATCCTTTCTCATTAGTCTCCCGTTTGGTTCACAAGGAGGGAGGGCCTGTCCTGGGAAACATAGAAGAGAGAGAAAGAAGGGACAGGAAGGTGGCTCCACTCAGCAAGTACTGGTTGGACACCGATTTTCCAGAGCCTGGCTGGTAACTGGAAATGCAAAAGTAAATAAAGCACAGGCCCTGCTCTCAAGGATCTGGGGGCCAGGAGGAAGAGGGGAGCAGTTGCTTCAAGGGCTAACAGCCCCATGTGGAAAGAGCTGTGGTAGATTGGGAGGAAGGAAGGGACATCAAGGAAGATGTCCAAGAGGAGGTGCAAAACTATCAAAGAATGAAGAAGAATTAGGCAGGTGGTGAGGGTGGTATAGAGGTCACTGTCTTTCCAGGGGGAAGGAAGGCATTCTAGGGACTGGAGGTGGCTCAGGGCTGTGGAAGAGCCAGGAGATGAGAAAAGACGACCTTGGAAATCACATCTCAGAGCCTCTGACCCCAGAAACAGTATGAAGCAGCGAAGTGGCCACCTCAGCTTGGCCTTGCAGATACACAGTCTATGGTGGAGAGGCCAGGCTGGGGTCACTCTGAAATCGATATTTTATTTGGCAGAGCAAAAACCATAGTGGTTGTGTCCTGAGATTAAGAATGAGGGTATGAGATGAAGAAAAAAACGTGATGTAATCACTGAGAAAATGCAATATGGTATTTAATGATCAATTTAGATGAGAAGCCATAAATCTGTACAAGCATCATTGTATTTGATTGTGTTTTTTTTCAGCAGTATTCAACTAAAACCTTTAGAAATGACTGATTAAGAACTAATTCCCTGGTGGTCCAGTGGTTAGGACTCTGTGCTTTCACTGCCTAGGGCCTGGGTTCAATCCCTGGTTGGGGGAGTAAGATCCCATAAGTTATGCCATGGCCAAAAAAAAAAAATAATTGTGCTCATCTGCTAGCATCAGAGAACAGAAGTAACAGTGGGCAAATAACACAGAGGGGACTTTTTTTCCTCTCATCTAAAAGGATCTGGAGGCAGAAAGCAGAGAATACTAAGACACTGAGTCTCCTACTGGTCTGCTCACTGTCCTGGATACTGACTTCTATCCTGAAGGTTGCTTTATGTGCAAGACAGCTGCTAGGTTGCCAGATTAGTGAATCTAAAGAGGAAGTAGGACGTAGGAGGAAAAGACAAAAAGACTATGTTCCAGCTGTCTGTCCTTTTAAAGAGTCTTCCTAAAATTCCTGCAGCCATGAAATTAAATGCTTGCTCCTTGGAAGACCAGCTATGACCAAGTTATATAGCATATTAAAAAGCAGAAACATTGCTTTACCAACAAAGGTCTATCCAGTCAAAGCTATGGTTTTTCCAGTAGTAATGTATGGATGTGAGAGTTGGACTATAAAGAAAGCTGAGCACCGAAGAACTGATGCTTTTGAACTGTGGTGTTGGAGAAGACTCTTGAGAGTCCCTTGGACTACAAGGAGATCCATCCTAAAGGAAATCAGTCCTGAATATTCATTGGAAGGACTGATGCTGAAGCTGAAACTCCCATACTTTGGCCACCTGATGCAAAGAACTGACTCTCTGGAAAAGGCCCTGATGCTGGGAAAGATTGAAGGCGGGAGGAGAAGGGGAGGACAGAGGATGAGATGGTTGGATGGCATCACTGATGTGATGGACATGAGTTTGAGTAGGCTCCGGGAGTTGGTGATGGACAGGGAAGCCTGATGTGCTGCAGTCCATGGGGTCACAAAGATTCAGACATGACTGAGCAACTGAACTGAACTGAAAAATCCTCCCCACAACTTCCCCTTATTTTAATACATCATCAGCTAGATTTCACCATAGGTCCCACATCTGCCTGTAGGGGGGGTACCCTGACACTCCAAATAAAATCAAGGTTCTGTAACTGAATAAGAAGAAGGGAATGGATATGGGGCAAACAAATAGCATCCTTCTGCCCGAGGGCACAGCCAGGATTGGAGATGTGTCAGCAAGTGTGCCAGAAGCACAGGGGGACCCAGGGGGTCAGGTAGCCCATGAGAGGGCACAGGTGGAGAGGAGAGGGCTTAGTGGGGGGCTTGGGTAACCTGAGAGAGAGCGGATCGTCAGGAAAAGAGTGCAGTGAGGTCACGCACAGGTACAGAGGGATGATGACCAAAGAGAGCCGGAAGGAAGGAAAGTTGAAGCATAAAAATGATACCAGTGTTTACTATGTCAGAGTTCTTAGTCCCAGTGAAAAAAAAAAAAGTCCAGGATGTGACTGAGTGGAACCGAGGTCAATGGAGTTGGGGAGGTGGATAAGTCCAACCTGTTCAGAGGGTGACAGGGCACAGGGGGCAGGGAAGAACTGCTCTTCTGACTGATGGTGAGGACAAGGCGGGACAGGTGTGGGCAGCCTCAGGGTGCCTGCAGGGTGGCGGCTCTGAGTCCTGAGCCCTTCCCAGGGAGGCTTCAGATGGGATGGGGCAGAGAAGGCGGGGAGGAGACAGGCCTAAGTGGACAGCTCAGTGACACGCTGTTGGTCCTCCTACAGGTGCGCAGACTGAAGCCGGGACCCCAGCCAGGTGAGCGCTTGTCCTCCAGTATGGGGGGTGCGGTGGGACGGGGCTATTTATGAGCAAGAAGTTTCCTCCCGAGAACAGCACCAGGGAGCCTTTCACGGGCCTCCCCTCCTGGACCTCCATCCACATCCTCCAAAGTCCCCACAGGCCAGGCTCTTCACTTCCTGAGGCTCCCGATCCTTAGAAAGTCAGAGCAGTGGACCGGCTCTTTCTCTGACTCTCTCCCAGAACATATCCCTTTGTCTGTCTCTGGCACCCGCCTTTCTTCCTTCCATCCCCAGGTCTCAACCTTTCCCCCTGTTCATCCTGGTCTGTCTCCCGATTGAACACTGTCCTTCCAGAACACACCCACCCCCTCCACGCTCTGTCCCCTTTCTTACTCCTCATCCAGTCTGTCCTCTGCCCTGTGACTCGGCTCTGGCCTGTCTCTCCTCAGAGCGGCTTCCTCTCGGCCCCAGCCTGGCTCCCTCTCCTCTAGTCCCGGCTCCTCTTCCTTCCCTGACACTCACCCTCCTCACTGCCCACCGCGTTCCTTTCTCATCCTCTCTGCCACGTCCAGGCTTTTCCTTCTCACAGCCCCTCCCTCCTTTCTCGCCTTCCTGACTCTTGACGGTGTCCTCCCGGGACCCCTCCCCGGAGGGCGTCTCCTTGGGAACCAGGGCCTGAGCACCGCCCAGGGGACCTGAGAGAAGCTCCCTGGTTCTCATGCTCCAGTTTGGACCCAGGCACTGCCGCAGAGAGGACAGGCGCCCCCTCCTGCATCTCCTCCCTGAGCCCCTCAATAAAGCCGCTTCTCTGCAAGAGTCCACCCCAGTCAGCTCTCAGGGACGGGGCTACACTGCAAACGGCCCCTCAACCCCATCCAGGCAGCCTCCTCCTGAGAGCCCCAAACCTCTGCCTTCATGTCTGAGTGTGACCAGGCAGGTCACAGAGCCCCCACTGAGAGAAGCGGCCCGAGGCAGGTGGCAGCTCTTTCCTGACCAGACTCTGACACATTAATGCCCTCCTGTTCCCACTCAGGGAGTCCTCCCAAAACTCAGAAGAGAATTACGAGAACACCGGGAGTAAAGGTAAGTCCTGCCGCCATCATCCTCGCTCTCACCTGGGGCTTCTTCTCCCCACACCCCATTCCCACACAGGTTCCCTCAACATCCTCCTCTCCCCTGCCTCACCCACCCTCCCCTGAGACCCTGGTCCTGACCTAGAGATGACGTCACTGCTGGAGCCCCTGCCCATTTCTCTACCTTGGCTGCCTGGTCACCTGATCCTGGCACATGTTGATTTTTTCTAGGACAACATGTAGACCCCAAGCCGGATGCCAAGGTAAGCAGCTCAGATTAGGGCCTGAAAGGATGAGAGGGAAGTCTGGAGAAGGGGTGTGGAAGAATAGAGGGACTGCGGTGTAGTCAGGGCATCAGCTGTGGGATCATGGCTCTGGGATGGGACTCCCCGCCCCTTCACCTGTCTCACTCCTTCCCCTTTCCCTTCTCCCCCAGGATGATGGTGGTGGCAGCGGAGGAGTCCTCTATGCCTCCCTCACCCTCTCTACATTAAACTCGCCAGCAACAGCAGTGCCTCCCTTGCCCCGTCCCCAAGAGGGCCCCCAGGAAGAGACCCTATACTCTGTCTTAAAAGCCTAAGCAGTGGGACAGAGTGGGGACCTCCTTCGAGTCAACGGCGCACAGGGATCTCAGCTCCTCATAATCTCCTCGGCCAGACGCAGACAGCTCAGAGGCCAGCAGGTGCGGGGCCACCAAGGACCTGAGAGTCACACAGCCCCCACCCCGATTCCCTCTTCACCTCCCCAGCCTTTCACCACAAAAATAAAAGGACCTGTGCAATCTGCCTGAATGCATCTGCGGAGAAAGCTGACGTCACCTTCAACTTCTGTCCTTCCGGAAGTTGAAAAAAATGAACCTTGATAGATAGCTCACACCCAGATCCCTCCCCTGTTACTTCTGTCCGGTGACTGCCTCAGGTCAGGGACCAATAAATCTCCAAAGACTGGTAATCAGTCCAGAAACCAAGGTCCGTCCCCCTAATCTAACCCTTCTACTTTGCTTAGGACAATAACTAGCATGTGTCGTGTTCGTGCTTTACGTGCATGGCCTCATTTCAGCATCATCAGCCACTCTCTATGGCACTGGATGCACCATTCGGGACAGGAAAACAAGAACCAGAATGGTCACAGCACTTTCCCCGAGGCCATGTTACCAGTAAGTGGCTGAGGCAGGCTGGGAACCCAGACCTGCCCTCTCAATCTCCTTCTCCTAAGGCTCAGGTGTCATCGCCTTCCCAGATCCCTATACTGACAGGTCTCCCACCAGAAGGCACCATGTGCCCAGTGACATGGAGAAGAGGAAGAAGCCAAAAAAGACCAAGTGGTTAGACACAAACCAAACCAAGTAAACCAGTAACCTGGTTTATTAACATAAACTGCACAACTCTGACTTTAGCCAAGTAAGCTCACAGCCAATGAACAACCCCAATACTTCTCAGCTTCTTGGGGATCCTGAGAGGCTCTTCACCCAGGAAGGAGTGACAGAGCAGGAAGGAGGCACAAGTCCACAGCTATTCCTCACAGAAGGCCACAGCGAGCTCCCCTGTGTCAGCTCTGTGCTGTGGCTCCTCCCTCTACTCCAGCTCTTCTCCAACATCTTCCATGAGCTGGTCCAGATCCAGGTCACTGGAGGCTCCATCATCAGAAGGGACACTTCCAGCATCCTGGGGTTCAGGCCCTTCTTCTCCCCCAACAAGACAGGCCCCACGAGCAGCTGGTGGGGTCAGGACTTCGGGCACTAGTCTAGCTTCTTTTTCTTCAGATAGGCTGCTTACTGGGGCTTTGCTTTGGGGAGCTTTAAATTTTTTCTTAGGGTCTAAATGAAAAAGTGACAAAACTGAGAGTCTTATCAGGTCATCTGTCCTCACCTTGTATAAGTCCAACTCCTAAACTTTCTATTTCCAAAACAATCTCTGGGAAAAGATGACCTTTCTTTATAGAAAGAAAATGGGGTTTGGAATCAGAAAGACTTGGATCCATGGACCTTGCGAAAACTTTAAACCCTTTGAACCTCAGTCTCCTTATCTTTAAAATGGTAAATACCCAGTGACAGAGACACTGAAAGAACTAAAGGGATGGTGTGTAGAAGGCCGGCCCACAAAAACACCAATAAATGTTACTTCTACCTCCTTACCATTCTTGTGTCCCTGTATGTCCCTGAATAAAATCAAATAATAACCATAAGATGTTTCTACAGTGTGTGTTGTATTCTGTGATTTAGATGATGCCCTTTTGGCCAAACTTTTGGGTGTTTTTTGTTTCGTTTTTGTTTTTTTTCCAAAATAATGAAAGCTGTGGAAGTTTTAAGGAACTATCAAAGGAGGAAACCTGCAGACGTGAGCCTCCCTCCCCACAGTCCCCAAGTCTGAGTCTTACCCGGCTGCTCAGGTCCTGAATTTCCATGCCCTTTTTTCCTTCCTATTATGGGCACAGGTGGAGGAGCAGGTTCGTTTAACAGAGGTCTCTTTGTTGTTCTCCTTTTCAGGGTCCCATCTTGTCCATCTGCTCCACCGGCATCACTCCCAACCCCCAATCCTGAAGGACATTGGTTTATTTCTGAGTGACAGTGTGGCTAGGGTCCACAAACTCCAAACATTCAGTCTTTGCCCTGTGTCTTCTGCTCATTTTTAATCTAGTGAGTCCTTCTGGTTCCTTTCTTTTCCCCCAAGTATTTCTTTTCTTTCCCCCTGGGTCTTCTTCTCTTTATAGTTCACCTCAAAACCTGCCTTCTCCAAGAAGTCATCCTTCTTGGCTAAGAATTTAAAATATTCATTCCACCTTTAACCTAAGATTTTGTAATTCAACTCACAGAAGTGAGAAGCTACAGATTTCCTGATCACATTAGCATGAGTCTTGCCCATTTTCTCAGGTTCTGGAGCCGAGAGGTCAGTAAGACCCCGTCACCTGCAGACCCCTCGCACTTTCTGCTTCTGCCCTGCCTTCACAGGAACATGTCTCATTTCCAATTATCCTGCTTACCTCTTGCCTTGGGTTTTTTTGTTTGAATTTTGGCTGACTTGGAATTAGGCAAAGTTGGATCCTGAGAAAAATAAAATATAAATGAAGTCATATAATTGTGATTTAATAGAGTAGGATGCTACAGAAATGATGGGTGTACTTAAGGAAGTTCCAGATGCTAATTCTACCCAGTTTGATCTACAGAATCTATCTAACTTCAGTCAAAATCCCAGCAAGTTATTCTGTACCAGTATATGACACCATAATGATGGATACGTGTCACTACACATTTGTCCAAGTCCATAGAATATACACTACCAGGAGAAAATCCTAATGTAAATGATGGACTCTGCATGATTATGATGTGTCAATGGACTGAAAAGGTTCATCAACTGCAAACAAATGCACCACTCCGGTGGACGATGTTGATAACAGGGGAGACTATACATGTGGGGGGGCAGGAGGTACATGGAAACTCTGTACCTTCCTCTCAATTTTACTGCAAACCTAAGACTGCTCTTAAAAAGTCTTTAAAGATGAAAAATATCTATATTTCATATGACTGAAAAGAGACTAAGGAAATAAAATAATGAATATCCTAAGTGTCCACACAGGGAAGAAAGTAAAGAGAGGCAAACTGCTATTCTGTAAAATTGCTCCAGTAAGAACCAAAGAACTACAGTGGGAAATGAGATTATCATCAAAAAATAAGTTTCTAGAGATATGAAGTATTAGAATAACTGAGGACAGAGGCTCTTCTTCCCTGAAGAGTCCTAAGACAGAAAACCAGTCCATGAGGGCTACCCTGATGCAGGTACAGGACAGTTCCTTAGAAAATACAAATCCATGCTAATCAGATGCCCTAAAGCAATCTCCTCAAAGGAATCTCCAAGATCAATCTTACTGTTTTATCTTGCTCCTCGTCTTCATCCTCCTCCAACTCTGGCTCTTTCTTTTCTTTCTCCAAGTAGGAATCTAAGCTGCTAGCCCCAGAGAGCAGTAAGTCTAGAACAGGAATAGGAAGGAAAGGTTAAATAATTTATCTAATAAAGTAGGTGATGAGTTAGTGGAGCTAATCCCAGAAAATCAATCTTCCAACTCTGTCTTTCATATCCAAGTCAAAATTTCTCCATAAAATCTGATGCCAGATTATCACGGTTCTACCCTCTTCCAAGTCCTTTCACTAGTCAACATGCACTCTCCCTCCCTACTCCCTTTTTTCTCCATTTCTCTCACTACCCATGTGTCCATCCATCCATCCCAGACATTTGCTCAACAGCATTTATGTAAAGCCTCCTATTATAGAATCCAGAACTAGGTTGACGGCACTGGATATAAAATAAAAGCTTCAGTAGCTGCCCTCATGAAGGAATCCCTTCCATCCCTCTCTGGTCCTTAGCCTCCTACTTATCCTACCTTTTTCTTCCCCATTATCGTCAGGTCCACTGTATCGGCTCCAGAAACCAAACAAGTTAACCCGCTCCTGAGGGAACCAAGAAACAAAAGCATCATCCACTAGTCTCCCAGGGGCTAGTTTTGCCTCCTGTCTTCAAGGTTTCTAGTTATAGAGTTTGTATTCATATTCCACACCATTTTCACTTGAAACTTCACATTAGGTTTATCTAAATTTTTGTAGAGCTTAACTACTATACCATGTTATAACATTATACAATATTATTATAACTTCTTTTTCCAGTTTGTTTATAATTCAGTTAATAGCTGGGAAGAGGAAATTAACTGTTTGTTATTCTCCACCCCCTACCCAAAGGCAGGATTTGCGGGTAAAAACTAACCCCACAGAATAAGGTACATACACCTGAGACCTGAAGTTAAATGGGTGGTGGTATTCCCTATTCCCTCTACCACAAACTGCCTCTGTTTGAGCAGAGAAAAAATTCCATTTGTCCAAGGGTAGGGAAAACAATGGATGCTTTAAAGAGTCAAGGGAACTTGGCCTGGGAACCAAAGACTAGTTCTAGAACTAAGACTGTGTAAGAGGGAAGGAGAGCCAATTTTCTACAGGAGGGACTGTATGACTTGTTTTGCGTCCCAAGTCCCAAAGAGAAGGAGGTACGTGATCTAAACTTTCCCACCTGAATACTGATCTGCTCTGCCTTTTGAGCCATCATCACGGCTAACCCCAGTTTCTGGATGCAGTCCTTATTCTTGCACTTTCTCTGAAATAAAAGAAGATTACAGTCAGTGATAAACATTAGGGAAGTTGACTCCAACATACTGTTACTCACCAGACGTTATCTTTACATTTATTTCTACTTCCTGGTATTGATATGATACTCCTATTCTTAATCTTTTGAGCTCAGAAACACAACCCTCCCTTGTACCAAAACAAACCTTTCCTCAATTTCTAGCAATATTTTCAACCAACATTTTGGCATCCTCTCCAAAGTAAGGCCCGTGGAAATTTGTAAAGGCAAAATTAAAGAAGTTCAGATGACTGCACTTTTAAGCTTTTCACAAGTTTCTTTATATCCAGCTGCTAGATTTAATACTCACGGCCTGATTATCTAAGGTCCCTGAGCTCCTAGGCATTATTGGTAAGGCCCAAAGTGATTATGGGCTTCCCTGGTAGCTCAGCTGGTAAACAATTTGCCTCAATGCAGGAGACCCTGGTTCAATTCCTGAGTCAGAAAGACCCCCTGGAGAAGGGATAGGCAACACACTCCAGTATTCTTGGGCTTCCCTGGTGGCTCAGATCGTAAAGAATCTGCCTGCAATGCGGAGGCCTGGATTCAGTTCCTGGAGGCCTGGGTTCAATTCCTGTGCTAGGAAGATTCCCTGGAGAAGGGAATGGCTACCCACTCCAGTATTCTTGCCTGGAGAATTCCAGGAGGAAATATCATTTAGTTACTTCAGTGGTTCTCAACCAGGGGAGACTTTTCTCCCAGAAGACATTTGACAATGTCTAGAAATTTTTTGGTTGTCACAATTAGGGTGAGGGCTACTACTGGCTAGATGCTATTAGAGCCCATGGATGCTGCTAAATATCCTACAATGCCTAGGACAGCCCCTCATAATAGAAAATTATCTGACCCAAAATGTCAATAGTGTTGAGACTGAGAAACCCTGAGTTAATCTGTGCCTTCATTTCTTGCTTGAGCTAACCTGCAGAAAACCATGGTCTTCATGAAGGCCCTCTATCTGCAGACAGGGAATGAAACTAAGAAAAATCATTTTCCTGTTGCAATCATGGTAGAAAGAAGTGTTCCTCATGAATAACCTCACCCTGGCATACTTGGTCAGACATGCAACTTCCTCCTGGCATAGCTTCCTCCGGGAAAAATCACATTTAATAAAGGGAAGATTTTGTTTCTCAAGTTCCCTACATCACAACTGATCCCTGGAGGTTGCTTACCAGTTCACTTAGCTCTAGGGACATCTCCTGGAAGTTCTTTAGCATGTTGACTGGGATCCAAGCACGAGAGACTGTTTCTCCAAAAAATGTCACATGGTACTTGGACTGTAATAAAAGATAGCTTTGTTATAGCCTCTTGTCCTTCTTCTTGCTTTGACCCACTAGCCAGGAAAAGGCAGAAGAGCTGAGAATTCACAAGAAAGGAAGTGCTAGGCCTTGTCTGTTCCTTTAAGCCTGACCCACCTATCCCACCTGATTCCATTGTTCTTCCATCCTGACCTCAGATTTCCTAACCAAAGCCTATTTGTCAAAATCACAAATGTCCTAGTAATTAATAAATATTTAATTAGATATTTGTTTGTTTATATATCCATTTGTCACTCTAGCTAAGTATCTGCCTTCTGCTTGTGTCTGCTGGCTGTGTCTGTATTTCTAACTCTGTACATCTGTTAGGATGGATTTGTTCATTACTTTGCCCTGAGCACTGACCCACCCTGAACCAGGAAAACTCACCGGCAGGGAATCAAGATGAGAAGCAAAAAGAAAATATTCTCCTAGGTCAGGATCAGGTTCTACCATGCCTGGCCACCTGGAGAAGATGGGTGTAGGGGATGGAAGAGAAGGGGTTAGATGAATACAACACAAACTCATCAATATACATGTACATAAAAGGGCACTGGGCTTCCCTTGTGTCTCATATGGTAAAGAATCCACCTGCAATGCTGAAGACCTGGGTTCGATCCCTGGGTTGGGAAGATCCCCTGGAGGAGGGTATGGCAACCTACTCTAGTATTCTTGCCTGGAGAATCCCAAGGACAGAGGAGTCTGGTGGGCTACAGTCCATAGGGTTGCAAAGAGTCAGGACACAACTGAAGTGACTTAGCACATAAAACAGCAGTACGTTTTGCAAATAAAGGATCCCCAAAATAGACCCTCTGTCATCCCTCCACAGTGGTCACTACCAAATGACTGAGGTAACTTCCATCAATGTACAAAGAAGCTCAGAATCTTCCTACTAAAGAATATCTTATCTTCTAGGCCTCCTGGCAACCCTGAGAACAAAAATCTTCTGACTTGGGATATCTCCAAAGAAGAAACTATTCCACCCTTCCCTTTTTTCTCTTTACTTTGTATATCTCTCCTTTCCTAATGTCTAAAAAAAATCTTAGAGTCACTCATCTCTTTCTACCCATTCAGGGTAGAACTGGTTGACCCCTTTTCCCAGGGAGATACCACGTCCACCATGAAATCTCTAGAAATCACTCTTTCAAAGCCTCCAAGATTAGTACTTTATATTCTCCCTCACCCATGCTCTTTCTAGGCAGGTAACATTTCCATTATAAACCCCTTTCATTTTCTTCCCTCTCTGCCTGAATCTACCACTCTCAAGTTTATGAAGGATGCTCTGACTCTACCATGGCACCCTACCAGGGATAGCCGTATTGCTTGGCCCAGATGATGGATCCTGGGATGTAGGAGGCATAGGCCACATCACTTTCATGACCAGTCCAGGTCTCCTCAGGGATATCACAGCGATTATACTGCAAGTCTGCCAAAAGAGAGGAGGAGTGCAGGGAAAGAAAGAGCCTCATGAGGTGAAAATCTGGATGAGGGCAGAGGAGAGGTCAAAAAGACACTGTTATGTGCAGCAGGTAGGACCAAAAGGACACCTGGGAGACGGGCTTGGAGGATGAAAAACGGCTCATAAAAGAAATGCAGCTAGAGCTAGGAGAAGCAGGAGTGTTGGCTCATTATGTTCTGTAGAAAGAGATCCCACATGTCTGACCCTGCTTCCATCTGTGTAACATCATGAAGATAATCTCTCCAATATTGTTTTCTCACCTGTAAAATAGTTGGGCTAGACTAGATCTTCATAATCTTTTTTAAGTAGTTTCAAACATTCTAGACTTCTAAGCTACTGAATCTCTCTCACCGGCTTTTCCTCATATATCCCATACCAACCCAATACCAAAAGTCTAGTCAAACTTTTGCTCAGAACAATTGTTTAGATTTACTCAGAACAATCATTTAGATTCCAGGATCCTCCCTACTCTTCAGAGTGTCTTCCTCTATCCCTTTATGCCAAATTCATTCTGAAAAGACAGCAAGATCCCCACCTCTCCCCAAACACTAACTACAAGGACCCCTGGAGTTATAGCTATACTTTTGTCATATTTAATCTAAAGCATGAAAGCAGGGAAAGAAAGAAAGGAATATAAAAAACTGAAAAGAAATTTCCATTTTACCTGTGTTCTGGTCACAGGACCAATTATCTGGGAGGATTGAGGGGTCAATGTTCCCATGTAGCCGCCTCCATTTCTCACAGTTTGGGGAGGAACACTGGACCCAGACTAGACATTGACCTGTCACAGCAAAGAAACCTGAAATAAGAGACTCAAAAATGTTCTTCCTTCTTCTATTTAATTAAAATCAATATACTCCCTGCCACCACCACCTCTGCCAGAAACACACAGCCCTAGAGATCAACTTGTTCAAGCCCTGACTCATAAACAGTAAAACCAAAAGCTTGGAGGAGATAATTGACTGCTAAAGATCAGTCTACATTGTTGGCAAAGCTGAACTTAGAACCCAGGTCTCACATCCCAGTCTTTCTCCTGAACCATGCTATCATCTCTTCTCCCCCAGGGCAGAAAGAAGTGTTTCCTGTATTGACATTTCTTTAAAAGGCTGCCTGACATCTTTTTGGCTACTGCCTCATTTCCTGGCTGGCATGTCACTACTAAAAAGTTCTCCTGAAGGACTGTGTATGCTTCAGCAGCACATAGACTAAAATTGGAGCGATACAAAGATTAGCATGGCCCCTGCACAAGGATGACACGCAAATTCGTGAAGCATTCCAGTTTTTTTAGAAAAATGGTACTGAAGAATTTATTTGCAGGGCAACAATGGAGAAACAGACATAGAGAATAGATTTATGGACATGGGGAGAAGAGAGGAGAGGGTGAGATGTATGGGAACAGTAACGTGGAAACTTACATTACCATATATAAAATAGATAGTCAAAGGGAATTTGCTGTATGGCTCATGAAACTCAAACAGGGGCTCTGTATCAACCTAGAGGGGTGGGATGGGAGGGAGTTTTAAAAGAGAGAGGATATATGTGTATCTATGGCTGATTCATGTTGAGGTTTGACAGAAAACAGCAAAACTCTGTAAAGCAATTATCCTTCAATAAAAAATTTAATTAATTAAAAAACAAAAAAAGTTCTTCCGAAGGACTGACAGCAGCTCTCTTGTGCACAGCATCCAGAGTTCCTGTCTGAACTAACCTGCCTTATTTGAATTAACTTGTCACCAAACCACCAAGTTGCAGCCTTTGGGACTAAGAGCTCTGAGTTCACCCCTCACCAAAAGACAGGTTCAAGCCTACTGTTTCTCAGTCAGCTATTTACTTCAGGCCCTGCTCAAAGGCCAAACATTCTTTTTACCCATTACATTCCAAACTCTCATCCCCACCTTTCTCTACCCCACATCTTCTAGGTTGACCCAAAGCTCCACACAGCCTCTCCTCTCTCCCTCCCAAACTCTTCCACTATATTCTTTGGA
This sequence comes from Muntiacus reevesi, assembly GCF_963930625.1. Taxonomy (NCBI): domain Eukaryota; kingdom Metazoa; phylum Chordata; class Mammalia; order Artiodactyla; family Cervidae; genus Muntiacus; species Muntiacus reevesi. The sequence continues at coordinate 214,236,472 of NC_089250.1, read as the reverse complement.
AATGAAAATGAAATTAATATTCTTTGGAATTCCAGGCAAGAGCAACTAAAACCCACATATCTTCAACCTGTTTTCTGAACCACTGCCTCCTTTTTGAAATCTGGTGATGCTGCCTCAACCCGATCTCACCTGACCCATGCAGCCCTCTAAGCAGAGGCTGTCCTTCTCACATCCCCCAGACCAGAAAGTGGGGTCAGTATCACCCTTACCTCCCATTGACACTTGCAGACCATTACTATCCTCCATTCTATAAAAACACTCCCTCCCTTAAGGTCCATGCCATGAGATTACACTGCCCTCTCATCTCCCTTGCAATGACAATGCTGGTATCTGGTCCAGTCTTTTCCTTCTCTCTGCCTCCTGCCCTCATAGATTACCATATATCCACAAGGGTAATGTACAAACACCCTACACCTTCTCCTTCATGCCAGCTCAGTAGCCCCTTCACCTCAGAAACCCATGCCCATCCTGCATGCCACCCCCCCAGTCATCTGCAGGGACCACACACTCCCCTGAATCACTTATCTAAACTCTTCTTTGATAAAAATGCCCCATCTGCCCACCTTGCTCCAAGAACCCATGGCAACTTTCACTTTATCTAGATCTCCAAGCCACTGGCCCCACCTTCCTCTCAACTAGTAGCAAGCAACCTCTTTTCTTCACTCTGTATATTTACAAACATTTGATTTCCTTAGATTCTCTTGCAGACATCACCAACTCCCCTTCCCTCTGTCCTTCCCCCCACTCAGCTGGCAAACACAATTCTGAATGAACCGACTCTTTTTCTGCGCCTACACTCATTCAACTGAGCTTTGCTAGAGAAAATCACTGACCAGGTACACTATATATTCAGTTAACGACATCAACCAATATGTTTCTCTAGTAAGTTCACTCTCACACTGTCAGCTTACCTTAAATGCTGAAACATAAGGGATGCCCTCCATTCCACCAAAATCATTACTCAGAAAAGTAGATGACTTACATTTGGGTCCTTTCAAAATATCTCATATTAAAAAAAAAAAAAAAAAATCTCATATTATATATCACTTTCTCAGTTATTTTGAAGAAGTACTGGTTGGGAATGATGTATTAGTTTGAAATGACAGTTGCCACTGACAGTTTTAGATGTTTACAGAGGTGACCTGGCAAGGCTAGAAAAAAAGAGTGGGAAAAAGGGCCAGGGACCATAAAAGAGAACAGAGATCAAGAAAATAAATGGTGATTGTAAAAATATAAATATTCGTGAGAAAATGAGTGGGGGAAAAAATCATCCTAATGCTATAAAACTAGATATTTATGGTTTAGGATGAAATTTCTATGACAGTTTTAAAGACATACAGTTCCTTAAAGTTTCCTTTCCAACAACTTAGAAAGAAGAAAAGACGTGTTAGAAAACTGTTTGAAGTTCAGATGTGGCTCTGTGTTAATGAAGGCTGATGTCACAGACACAGGTCAAGAGCATTTCAGCTGACCACTAATTTTTGAAACACTAGCTTCCTTGGGTTCTGTGATCCCTCACTCTCCCTTTTCCCCCATTCCCTCCCACTTTTCTGGTAACTCCTGCCTCAGTCTCCAAATTGGGTTCACCTCATTCTCTGTCCAGTCTCTAAACTGGAGTCCCAAAGCCTAACCATGGGTCTTCACTCCCATGCTGCACTTTCTCCTGAGGTCAGCTCACCCATATCCTCCGTTTGAAACACATTTTCATACCTGACAACACAGAGATGTATGCCAGTAGCCTCTGTTCTGAGCTCCCAGCTCCTATAGCCACCTCGCTCTTTGACATCTGTATTTGGAGGTCTCACAAAAATCTCAAACCCAATGCAGAACTGCTTTTTATCCACTCCTTTCACACAACTGCTCAAACCCTCTTCTCTCTCTCACTTTCCAATATTCAATTCCAATATTCAATTCACCAAGTTCTGACAACCTTACCTCCAAAACATATCTTAAAACCATTTGCTTTTTGTCTCCTTCATCATCCTAATCCAAGCCACCAAAATATTTAATCTGAGCACTAACTTCTTAACTGGTCTACTCTTGACTTCTCATACTCCACTCTCCAATTAATCACCAAAAGGATCTGTTTAAAACATCAGTTTGAGGATGTCACTTCCCTGGTTAAAACCCACCAGGGGCTTCCCACTATACTTAAGATGAAATTCTCACTTTGTAACATGGTCTTTGAGCTAGCCACTGCTACCTCCTTGTGAAGGAGTAAACAGACAAAACAGGCTCCCTCTTGAAACAGGACTCCACCATGGGCCGGACTGTGGACTTTGAGCTCTATGCCCAGTATCTATGGAAACGACATACCAACTGGAAAACCAGGCCCCGGGATGGAAGAGCCCCAGGGCTCATACCTAGACTCTCCCTCCCTAAAAGAATACCCTAATTAACTGTGGAACTGAATAGAATCAAACATTCCATTATGTTTACTAGGGTATGACCACAGGCCTGTTGATAATTGTCCACTGTTAACTAGGCCTAAGGCATATGAATCAGGGTTAACTTTGATTGTATCTTTCTTTTCCTTTGTTCAGACTAGTTTCAGGGAATTTGGGGAGGTGGGTTTGGGCACATACACTTAGGGTATATAAGGTTTTCACAAAAACTGGTTGGGGTCCTTGGCTAAGGGGAGACTCTGCCTTGGACCCGCTGGTGTAACAAACTGCACTCCACTATCTGCGCTGTCCTTCTGAGTGAGTTTGTTTCCCAGAACACGTGGCTATAACAGTTACATTTATCTAGAGCCACTTTGCAGCCGTGCTTCCCTTGCTCCCTGAATCCCAGTTATACCAGGTTTCTTCTGGCATCCAGAGTAAGCCAAACTTCACCTTATCTAAAACTTTCTCTTACACACTTTAGTTGGCTAACTTCTACTCTTCCTACAGGTTTCAGCTTAAATGTTATTTCCTTCCAAATGCATTCTCTGACTGACCCTATCTTAATTAGATCTCCACCGTTTCCTCTCAGGACATTGTTTTCCTTCCCTTCACAGAACTTAAAGCAAATTTTATTTCCTGGATACTCCCTTTCTACTTCCTACTCCAGGAGCACCCATCTCTCCTCGGCAACTGTAAAAAAACAGGAAGGGTGGTTCACTGATAGTAAGAGGCCTACACACTCGCTACAATCACAATTCAACCCACAAGCACTGCCAAAAAACAAACTTCCTCCAACAACTATGGATTACATGACTGAATAACTGAATGAATGAAATAGCTCTCTTTCTTCCTCAGCACTATATCCTCTCAACAAGTAGCTGTGTGAGATAAACTATAGTCTTTGCAGAATTTCCTCTAACATCCTAACGTCGTTACCCTTTTCCTCCACCTCCAATTTTCAAGTTCAAGTAGGTTTGTCAAACCACGGCTGAACTTACCAAAACCACTTCCTTCTCCTTTTTGTTGGTCCCTGTTCTGGGAATGATCCTGAATGGTTTCCTTCTGTTGGTCATCCTGTCTGTGCTCATGTCCACTTTGGTCTGTCTCCATTTTCTCATCTTCTGGGAAGATAAAAGAAAAACATTGTAGGGTTAGGAGATGAAGAGAATCTTTGTAGATAGTAAAAAGAAGGAAGAAGAATCGCAGTTCATTAGTTTTAAGTCTTGGGCTGAAAATTCTCAGGATGCCCACTGTCCCATTCCCTAATTTCATGGAATAAGTACTTGAGCCAGATATCAAAGTATATCGGATTATACTTACGAGCTTCCTTCTTTCTTTTGCTTAAGGAGAATTTATTGAATTTCTTCTCAGAGGATGCAGAATCTGGCTGGCCTGGCTTAGATATCTTTATCTCAGGGATTATTCCATCTTCTTGAAAGGCTGAAATCTCTAGAATAGGAGGTACCACTACTCTGTCTCTGCAAATAAGATTTTTAATTAAAAGATAGAAAAGGGCAATTTGTAGTACCTCTCTTTTGAAAAAACCCAAGGGTAAAATTTAGGAGGACAGAAGACTTGCAAGTTCTCCATGGCCTCCTGGGGTCATTTTATCCATTTACTGGCCTATTTTTCCCAATTCAAGTATTTTTCCTGAGATGAGAGAAATCTACCAAGATAAGAAAAACATCTAGATAGAAAGACAGATAGATGGATAATCATTTATCAGTATTAAGTCTACCCTGTGATCAACTCGTCACACTGGGATAAACTTACCCATCAGCATTATTATTATCAGAAGTATTAGAAGAAGCAATTCCTGGTTCCTTGCCTAATTGGGTACATCTTGTAGGCTGGGTACAGGAAGTCTCTGAAAAATCAAAGCTAGATTCCGTCCTCCCAAAACAAAATACTATAAGCAGAGAAGCAACTAAAGAAGAGAACTACTCCATTATTTCCAAACTGTAACCTCTCATTAACATATCTCCCATCAGTTGCCTGGAAGAACCTACCTTTAGACTTTTACGATACCATAGAACTTGCAAGTTTTTTAATTCTCAGGAAAAACCACAAATGTGTATCTTGCTGAAAGCTTTTCCAGATGGATTTGCCTATTCTAGGATAGTCAGATAATGTTAATTTTGTGTACATAACAGATATTTTAGGTATCGTCTTTTATATCATTTGTCCCTCAAGCTTTCTCTAGAAGTGGAAGTATACCTAAAAAAAGCTGAAAATGTCAAACCACTGTCCTTAGCCTCAAGACCTTATGGAGGAAGGCTTCAGGGCCTATACTATAGAGTTTCTTATTCTAAAAATCAAATTCCTGAGCATATGTTAAAACAGTATTGGAAATAGAAATATACAAGAAATAGAAACTAAGGTCTTCAAATCTGGGAAAAATAATTTATCTTTTCTATGAAAATTGTAAACATATAAAAATAAATTTAAATTACATTAAAAAATCTAGATGAGCCTATATTTATATTCTGAAGTCAATGTAATCTACTTTTCTAAAAGTCTATACCTTCTGTCTAAGATGGTTTAGCTATAGTCCTGTTGATAGAAGATGAGTATTTAAAACTATTTGAAAGTCTCACCTAACATTTCCTTATGTAGAAAGATGGAGAGAAGGAGAGAAGCTATTAACTTATTCCACCCTTCAGATAATTTCTTTACCTAACTGAAACTCTCTCACTAAAAGCCATACCCAAGCACTCCTGGAAGGACTTCCGTAGCACAATCTGGACAATCTCCTCAAATTCTGCACTCGTAAGAGTTGATTTTTCCTGCAGAGAGAAAGGTAGGGGAGAAAAACTGCTTGTCTTTCCCCATTCCTCCTCTCTAGGAAGGAGGAAGCCTCCTTTGGATGAGGCAGCAAGTTCACAAAACTGAGAGCATGAATTCAACCTAAAGATGCCATCAATTCTATCACAGATCGCCTGGGAGTAAGAAGTCAAAGAAAAAGAAAACATTGATAGTCTCTACTTCTACTCTTACCTACATCCAACCTCAGCCCCTACCTGCCCAGTATTCCCTGCTAAATGCTTTCATTAAAACATTTTTTACCTCTTTGAGAAGAAAATACACACCCCCACACAAGAAAAAAAAAACTGAAACTACAGGATAAATCTCCCCTGTGGCATTTACTACATTCAAATTTATGTTATAAATATTTAAATATCTTCTGAAATGGAAAGATCCTATTTGCCCAGGCTGGATGACGAGGAGAAACTATCCCACTACAGCCATCCTTTTGATTTTTACCTTTTCTTTCTTTGCTTTCTTGCTGTCTTGAGCCTTTCCTTTTATCTCTTGGCCACTGACTGGACCATTCTCTGTGGTTGCTTTCTCCTTCTTCTTCTCTAACCCGGCCTTTAGCAGGCTTGGCCTGACCTCTGCCTGTGGAGAACTGATCTCCAGGATCTCCTCCTTTGATGAGTTAAGGTTAGAGAGCATCAGGCTATGCAGCTTTTGTGCAGGTGGGGCAAAGGTATTTTTATGTCCCTTCCCACATTCTGAAAGAAATTTTGTCATCAAATGTAACTTGTGAAACATGGAATCTAACACAGAAATTGCCAAACATTGCCCACTGACTCACAATATCAGAATTATCTGGAGAGACCTTTTAACAAATTCAAATTCCTAGACCTCTCCTTACCAAACTTCCCCAGGCCCCCACCTTCTCAACCCTGCCCTAAGATCCTGACAAAGTAGTCTGAAGTGAGACCCAAGAATCTGTAATTTTATAAGGCTATCCAGCTAACTCAGATGCACTTCAGGTTGAGGAACACTGAGTAATTCAAAAGCGATAAAAACAAGTATGCGGAAAACTGAAATATTCAAACATGAAATTTTTTAAATTTGTTTTTTTTAAGCTTTGCACAAAGTGTTATGGGAAATTAGAGGAAAATTTTTAAAAACTAGTCAAAATCTACAAAGGATGCAATGAAAATTGTACTGATCCTCCCAGGCATAAGAAATCTATCTTTCTTCGGAGCTTCCATAATACTTTGTATCTATCCTGTGGCATTTGCCACATTCAAAGTTATTTATAAATATTTAAATGGCTCTTCTCTCCCTACAAGCTCATACATTTCTAGAGTAAGACTGTTCTAAGTCAAATATATTTCACTCAAAGTGGCTAGAAAAGCAGTAACTCTAACAAAGTGAACATGAAATACATATGAACTGAGCTTCCCTTTGGTGGGAAAGGTGTCCAGATGACCTAAGACTGAGAAAGAAGAGGAGAATGACTCTTAACTCACTTTCTTTACTCTCCAAGGTTGGCATCATTCAGATCAGAAGCTACACTTTCTTTATGCCTCTGCTGAAAAAGAAATGAACTGTTATGCTCTGATTGAACAAAATTTATTTTATTGAAGCATAGTTGATTTATAATGTTAATTTCTGCTACACAGCAAAGTGATTCAGTTAAATATATGTGTGTGTGTGTATATATATATATACACACACAGTACTGATCAAACATGATTTTAAACTTTCTCCTCTTATTGCCTTCTTGGGTTCAGGGTCTCTTTGCCTGGGATGCCTAACCTACATTTTCTGCCTTATTGACTACAATTCTACTCCCAGGCAGTGCCATGCTGGAGGATAATGAAAGTTGTTTTAAAGATTAACAACAATCCTTAGTGTTTTAAGTGTTTAGAACTATGTCCAACATGAGGTAGGCACTTATAAGTAGGTGGAAATGATACTGGTAGTGATTTGTTTAAAAAAAAATTCAACTGAGTAAATTTTGAGGATCTTATTGGCTTTATTCAACAACTCATGATTGGGCAGCATTGAATCTACCAGGATAGAAGCTCCAAGGAGCTATACAAAATTAAACACTCTTACAGGCAGAAGAGATAAGGAACACAGATGTAATACTAGGCAAAAAAGGAAAGAAAGAAAAAGAAAAAAGCAAATTGGTTATACAAGGTTACTTTCCTTTAAGGAATTACTGGGGTCTATCAGGCAGATTACCCAACTAGTGCTGATCAGGCAATTCCTGACTGACTGATTTAAGATTCCATTTCTGAGAGAGTCAAAACTGTAATTAAGTTGTCTTGGTTTAGTGACAAGGGGCTTAGCATAAGCAACCCCATTTGGTGCCTCTTATTAAAACAAGATGTGTTTTTAACAGCCAGAAATAAAAGTAGTAGTAGAGTAGCAGCAGTAGGGTGTAGACAGTCCTGGAGTTAAACAGTGAGATTTTTCTTCAGAGCAATAACCTTTCACAAGATTCTTCTAAATACTCAAAACAAATACACTGTAAATTCACTTACCTATTTCAGACATCCCTATGCATAGAGAACTCCCCTTTTAACATCACTATAATGTATTATTTTCCTTTTACTTAGATCTTCTAGTCCAATAAATTTCCCAATGTGCTAGATTCTCGTATTAATAATTTTTATTCATGGCTCAGAAATATTTAGTAACCAGCAGATGTTTTTGAACTGTGGTGTTGGAGAAGACTCTTGAGAGTCCCTTGGACAGCAAAGAGATCAAACCAGTCAATCCTAAAGGAAATCCACCCTGAATATTCATTCGAAAGACTGACACTGAAGCTCCAATACTTTGGCCACTTGATGTGAAGAGCTAACTCACTAGAAAAGACTCTGATGCTGGGAAAGTTGAAGGCAAAAGGAGAAGAGGTGGCAGAGGATGAGATATTTGGATAGCATCACCGACTCAATGGACATGAATTTGAGCAAACTCCAAGAGATAGTGGAGGACAGGGAGGCCTGGCATGCTGCAGTCCATGGGGTCACAAAAAGTCAAACACAACTTAGTGACTGAACACAGAGGTCTCCAGAGAAGCTAGTAATAAGAATCTAGCATATTCATTCTATATCCATAGTTTATCTGTAGTTATCCACTCAGATGTGTTCTAAACAACATCTGTACGTTTCATTACTTCTACCAAAATTGTGACTAATAATAAATACACTTACTGGGCACTGACTATAATCCTTGACTATGTCATCTCATTTAATTCTCCCAATAAATCTATGAGATTGATGCCATTTTACACTTGGGGAAACTGACACACACTTAGAGGGAGTTAGAGATATTAAGTAATTGATAAATGGTAAAATCAGGATTAGAATCTGTCTGATTTATGTTTGTGTCATGAACTGTGCTACAGTACATCCCAGTAGTCTAGTTCAGTAGTTCAGTACTTCACACCCATTTTAACATCACAGCACACATGTAAAGCTTCCACTAAAAGTAAACACTGAAACACACAGAAAATATTTCTAGGTACTCTAGGGTAAAAAGACCAGGCTGCTCACAGCCATAGACAACTGAGGGATGGGAGAGGGAGGCCTCCAGCCACACCAAAGGCTGAAGAGGTTAATACCTCTAGCTCTATGTCATTTGTGACCCAGTACGGTGCCAAGACTCATTTTATGATGTTCCAAGAACTTACACATTTTCCAGTTTTCACTTTCTACTACTGATATTATTTCTACCCAGCTGTGGTCTGCCAAAACCTCAGAGTTAATACATGGTAGAGTAAGATGAATCCAGGTCTTTGGCTTCTAAATTCTAATAACATGTCTATTCTTCTCAGTGATCTGATTTCTGGCAGTTGGTTTTGAGTACTTTGAAGGCCTTGGACCTGAAACCCAATCCTTTAACTCTGCTATCTCCCACTATAAAGAGATCCAGGAGGTTTTCCAGGTGGCACAGTGGTAAAGAATCTGCCTGCCAATGCAGGAGAAATCAGTTTAATCCCTTATCTGGGAAGATCCCACATGCCATGGAGCGATTAAGCCCATGTGCCAGGATTATTGCGCCTGTGCTCCAGAGCATGGGGGCTACGACTGCTGAGCCCATGCACTGCAACTACTGAAGCCCCCACACCTTGAGCCTGTGCTCTGCAACAAGAAAAGCTGCTACAGTGAGAAGCCTGTGCACAACTAGAGAGTAGCCCCCGCTCATTACAACTAGAGAAAAGTCTGAGCAACAACAAAGACAAAGAAACAAAGAAAATGAATAAGTAATAATAAAAAAGAGATCCAAAAGTTGCATAAAATGGATCTTTGGATTTGTAAATTTTTCTCTCTAAAGGGGCTGAAAATTTTATGACCCTCAAATGGTCAACTTAAACACTCAGTTGCTCAGGGTGTAGAATTCCACCCTCCAGATTCCAAGATGAATTCAAAAGTTACTGGGGACTTGACTTGGTGTGGCCACAGCATGGCTGAATATAAAGTCTTTTAAGATTTTTTTTAGTATTTTTCTGCTCCTTTTCTTAATTCCATAAATGCAAATAATTGATATGTGCTGGTTTGCAGTAATTCTTTTTCGTTTATACTCGTCTAGTGTGTGTTAGTCATTCAGTTGTGTCTGACTCTTTGTGACCCCATGGACCATAGTCCGTCAGGCTCCTCTGTCTATGAAATTCTCCTAGCAAGAATCCTGGGGTGGGTTGCCATTCCCTTCTCCAGGGGATCTTCCCAACCCAGGGATCGAACCTGTGTCTCCCACACTGCAGGCAGATTCTTTACCATTTGAGCCACCAGGAAAGCCCAATCTAAGGGGCGCATTTTATCACAGTTTTCATCTTAAGTTTTCACCACCAACTCCCAAACTTATTTGACAGTGAAAGAAAAAGCAAGTAGGTAAATCATTATCTAAACCTATACTGACCTCTCTAGGCCAAAGTGTGTTACTGAAGCCCCAACCAACTAGATAAAATTGTGATCACTGTTGAGTTAATAAGATGTAGTAAATATATAAACTTTCCTTATGGCTCAAACAGTAAAGAATTTGCCTGCAGTGAAGGAGACAAAGGAGATGTGGGTTCGATCCTTGGATCAGGAAGATTCCCTGGAGAAGAAAATGGCAACCCACTCCAGTGTTCTTGTTCAGATAATTCCATAGACAGAGAAGCCTGCCAAGCGACAGTCCATAGGGTCCCAAAGAGTCAGACATGATTGAACACGCATGCAGAGTGAGGGTGTGATGAAAAACATTACTTTTAAAGAAAATCTCTATCCTGATCAATAGAGAAGGGAAAGTTTGGAAGTCACTGTCTGATAAGTCTCTGATCCTCTGTTTCAGATGAAGTATTTTCTTCCACAATAACGAATACTGAAATTCACCTCAGAGAGAGTAAGACAATTTTAAAGATAGTTAATAAATGTAAAATACCACCAACTTTTATCTGGCCAGCTACAAAATGACTGGGGGCTCTAAACCCAGGAATAACATTTGAGATTTTAGTTTCTCTTTTCTTACCTTAGATGAAAAATATTGGGAAAAAATCCAATAAAGCTTTAAATGTTAAAGTAAAAGAAATTCCATAACCAGATCCTAACTCTTCAACTAACATAAGAAAGAAAGGTGAATAAGGAGGGGGAAATAACTTAGAAGTAATAAAGGGACCCAAGGGAAGGTGAATGAGGTGTTCCAAAAAATAGTTTTCTTTCATTTAGAACACCAAAAATAATCACACTGATTAGAAAATGAAATCACCTAGCTCACCAGATCTCCAACTATTTATCTGTGTTAGGTTTTCTCATATTCTTCAACCAAAACAAGATATCACAACACATTGAATTCAGAAACAGATGAAAATCCAGCTGTTTTCTATTAAGCCAGACATGCGAGAGATGTGCAGAAATGTAAAATAACACCATTCTTCATACTAAATTTTCTTTCACTTAGGAAAATATATTTTCATTTAAATGTTATCTACATTAACATTATCTAAATGGTTTATTATCATCATTTTAAAATTAGTCAATAGACTAATTTTTCTCAGTTTAATTTCTAATACTTAAGTATCATAGCACAGGTAAAGAGATATAAACCAATCTTTGGAGTCCTTCAAAATTTTTAAGAGTATAAAAGGATTCTCAGAGGACTTCCCTAGAGGTTCAGTGGTTAAGAATCTGCCTGCCAGTGCAGTGGACACAGGATTGATCCCTGGTCTGGGAAGATCCCACATGCTGTGGGACAACTAAGCCCATACATCACAGCTACTGAGCACATGCTCTAGAGTCCAAGAGCCACAACTGCTGAAGCCCAGGTACCCCAGAGCCCACGTTCTGCAACACAAGAAGCAACCGCAAAGAGAAGCACATGCATCACAACTGGAGAGTAGCTCCTGCTGCCCCAACTAGAGAAAGCCCACATGCAGAAACAAAGACCCCATGCAGCCAAACAACAACAACCAAAAAAAACTTTTAAAACATAACTTAAAAATAAATTTTTAAAAAGGATTCCAGGGCTTTCCTGGTGGCTCAGTGGTAAAGAATCTGCCTGCCAATGCAGGAGTCTAAGATTCAATCCTTGATCCTGGAAGATCCCAAATGCGGAAGAGCAACTAAGCATTTGCACCACAACTAGTGAGCCTCTGCTCCATAAGAGAAGCTGTCTAGGTGAGAAGCCCACACACCACAACTAGAGAGTAGCCTCTGCTCACCACTGCCAGAGAAAAGCCTGTGCAGCAATGAAGATCCAGAACAGACAAAAATAAATAAGTAAATTTAATTTAAAAATAAAGGGATTCCGAGACCAAAATGTTTGAGAACTGACTTAGCTAAATAACTTAATTCAGTCTTGTCAGTATTTTTCAAAAAGCCTTAATCCTCCTCCTCCCACTCGGAATGTGTTCACAAATTTCTCCCAAGTATCCAATTACTCCCTCTTTATGTTGTCCCTGGAATCCTTGGTCTAAGAGGACAAAAATAAACCCTTTAGAATTGCCCTCTAACACAGACTCTGTGAGCCTCAAAAAATTGTATTTAAAAACTATATTTTGAGCAAAGAAAAAAAAGATCAAGTTTCTATTCTTACTGAGCTGACATTCTAGTGGGAGTAGTTAGACAATGATCAAAACATGTAAATATATATATTGCAAATTAAAAAAAGATTATACATTCAGAGGAAGCACTTTTCTCAGGGTTACTTGAGATGCTGCCTCCCAGGCTTGAGTTCCTCAGTATGTCCACCAAATAAAACATAACTCTCAAAAAAATAAATAATAAGATAAAGACTATATTTTAACTCTCCTTTAAGCTGGAGTTGAATTTCTTTTTGTCTTAATGTCTGATGGTATGTAGATTCCTACTTATTTTCATGCCTCCATCAGTAAGTTTGTTCTTTCTTCCTTCCTTCTCTCATGTGAGTTCAGCAAGCATGAGTCTAAACTTTTAACAAGACAAAAGGAAAAAAAACTGATTCCAGCTAACCTTATTACCCATACTAGGCTGCCTAACAAGACATTTGGGGTTTCCCTGATGGCTCAGTGGTAAAGAACCCACCTGCCAATGCAGGTGAGGTGAGTTGATATGGAAATGAAACCCACTATCCTTGCAGGGGAACTCCCACGGGCAGAGGAGCCTGGCAGACTACAGTTCATGGGGTTGCAAAAAAGTCTGACACGACTTAGCAACGAAACAAGACATTTACTGTCATAACTACTTGAAGTAAAACCTTTTACGGAATCTCACAAATTAATGGTGACTAAAGCTTAAAGTTCAGGGAGTGCAAGGAAGCAGAGAGACACGGCCAATTATCACCAAGACAGACTCTTCAGTACCCTCACCTTGGTTCAGACCCCTTCTATCTAACCGCTGAAAAGCTTCCACATGTGCCTGGAATAATGCCAACTTCAAACAAGCCATTTTGTGTTGCCTTCCAAGGGGCCATGCCCATTAACTCCCAGACCACTGCACCATTTCCCCTCACAGAGTGCCAAGATTTGGAACAATAAAAGACCTAATCTCACTTTTCTCACTTTAAAAACCAGAGGGAAGAACTTGGAGACACCCCCATTTTTTCTCTTTTCTCACCAATTCTCTCTTAAAAGCACAGCAATTCAGACCGGAGGTACCACTGAGCCCAAAGCCCATGACTCCTCTCTAAGGGTAAAACAGAGGCTCTCTAACCTCTCCTCTCCATCAACAAACCCCCCATGAGACAATTTCCCCTCAGCTCCCCCTCCCCATTCCCACCCCCAACCCACAGAGCACCAGGATCCTCATTCTAGCTCAGCTCGACATTGCCCACCATAATACTTAGGTAGTTTTGGTTTTCTCTTAGGAGCAAGTCTGCGGTTAGACATTCTGAGGAGAGGGATAAGACATCACCCTGAGGAGAAAACTTTTCCTCAGGCGACAGGTGCCAAGACTGGTCAAGCCGAGAACCTTCAGGTGCAAGCGGAAAAACACCAACTACCTTCTGGTGCGTAGAGGACCTAAGTGTGAGGAGCAGACAGAGTTATTGCAGCGATTCTACCAGCCGCGCGAACCTTCAACCAGCTTTCCCGCCACCAAGGAAAGGCGCGAGGCCACTCACAAGCTCCACCTCCTCCGGCGGCGTGCTCGAAGGGCTAATGCGCATGCGCAGTTGGAGGCCGCTTCTGCGTTTGCGCAGCAGTTATTGCCGCCATCTTCCAACCGAATACCCCGTAAAACTACAAATCCCATAATCCCCGTTGTCCTCGCTTTTTTTTTTTAGGCGGCAGCCGTAGCGCCTGATGTTTCAAGATGCACGTCTTCCTTTTATTGACTTCTCTCTCTGCCCCAGACTGCTTTTTCCATCCTCTTTTCGTGCCCTCATTCGCATTCTTCTTAGTATCCTTCATCCCCTTATTTTGATATTTTATTTGAGATCTATCCTTAACCCCATTCTCGCCTCTTCCTCCCTTTTCTCAGCCACAGGACCCGCACCCCAAGCGCTGTTGGCAAGGCGATCAAGCCACCAAACACCCAGTGGGAAGGCCGTCCAGTAGCTTCCTCCCCATAGGCTAAGGCAGGGAGCCCCCAAAGCGGACCGAAATCTCTTCCCCGCCCACATTCGTTTTTATATAAGGCGGCCCGGAGCCGCAGCGTGTGCTCGGGAAAGCCTGCGTGCGGAGTGGGGGAAGGTGGGGCGGCGGTGCTGGGTGTACTGCAGCTATTGGCAGCTGTAGTGGGCGTCGGATAGCTGTCCGCGGGCTGGGGGAGGGGCTCGTGCGCAAGCGTCGGGTGGTGGGCGGAGGCTTTGGTGTACGGGAGGTGGGTGTGGAGGCGGAGAGGAGGGCGTGGTGTCCCCAGGTGATCGCGATCGGGGGTACAGCAGAGGAGCGAGAGAACGACGCGGCCGTTTAAGGGGAAGAGGAAGTTAGACAACATCGTCTTAGTGCTTGTTTTTTCTTTTTCCAGTTCAGCAGAGACTATTTTCCAGGGGGGGATGAGTTAAAATGATGTATCGTGTTATACTGAGAACAGTTCGTAGGAAGACGGTCAGTATGCTCCGCTCCTTCCCCTCTCCTTTTTAGGTGCACCCCTCCGCTCCCTCGGAAGCCTTTCTAAATAGGTGGTCACCGGGGGGGTGGAAACCGGATCATGAATAATTCATGAGAACAGCCCCCGCCCCTCAGCCACGCCCCTCCGAATCGTGCTGACGCATGTTGCGTGTTCCAAACCGAGGAAGTAACGTAACAGTCCCCGCCCCTAGCACGGAGGGCGGGGCGTCATCTCCAGCACGTGCTGCATCTACCCGCGCAAGCCCAAAAGGGTGTGCGCAGGCGCTGCTCGCTAGGGGGAGGAAGGAGGCGGGGTGGGGAGGTTGCTGGGTTTAGAGCCGGGCGGAGACCGCTGAGACTCATTCCTCAGGAACAAGGGTCGGGTGTCAAGGAGACCTTTTCACACCAGCTCCCCGTCCCCCGCCTACGGTGGGTGGGATCGCGCGGCAGAGACAAAAGGATATCAGTAGGGACGGACATAGCTGCGAAGGGAAGTAGGGTGTCAGTTTGGGGTGGTGGGCTTCTGGGGGTGGGGGGCGGGCTGAGAAGGGCTATATTTAAACTCCCGGAGCCGTTAAGTTGGTTCGTACTTCGATGCGCGCGCAACCAGGGTGGTGGCGGAGTGCGCCTGCGTGATTCCAGGGACCGAGGAACGCGCCCCAGCCGTGCGCGCTCGCGCCGGAGCGGTAGTGGTAGAGGAGAAAGGGGTCGGCGCACGCGCGGTTGTGTCCTCGAGTTGTTCGGGTCTCGCGGGCATCTTGTTTTGGTCTCGCGGGCGAGTGGGGCGAGCTTTCCGGGGAGGCGCTTGGGCGCGAGACCAGGGGAGACGAGCAGCACTGCGCGCGCACTCGGGGAAGGAGGGGGGGAAGGGAGCGTGGTCTAGGAAGGGGGGTTAAGCCCCCGGCCCCCCCCCCCCGGTTGCCCTCGACTGGAACGGAATAAGGGGAGGAAATGATCGAGATGGCGGCGGAGAAGGAGCCGTTTCTGGTGCCGGCCCCACCGCCGCCGCTCAAAGATGAGACGGGCGGAGGGGGCGGCCCCACGGTGCAATCGCACCGAGAGGCCGCCTCCGGGGAGCTCCGCGGCGGGACGCAGCGTGCGCCGGGCCCGCGCGCTCACTCGGCGGGATCCCCGGCCTCTGGGGCGGGCAAGGAGAGCCCCGGGGCTGCATCCACCCCTCGAGGCGGTCAGTCGCAGCAGCAGCAGCAACGAGGGGGCGGCCCCCAGGCGCAGTCACACGGGGAGGCCTGCTTGTCGGATCCGCACGGGCGAGCCGCTCCCCCGGACGTGGGGGAGGAGCGACGGGGAGGAGGCGGAACAGAACTGGGCCCCCCTGCTCCTCCTCGACCCCGGAATGGCTATCAGCCCCACCGGCCCCCTGGGGGAGGTGGGGGCAAGAGGAGAAATAGCTGTCATGTAGGGGGAGGTGGTGGAGGCTTCAAACATCCGGCCTTTAAGAGACGCAGGCGGGTTAATTCGGACTGTGACTCTGTCTTACCCTCCAACTTCCTCCTGGGGGGCAATATCTTTGATCCCCTGAACCTGAATAGTCTCCTGGATGAGGAAGTGAGCCGTGCACTCAATGCGGAGACCCCTAAGTCATCCCCGCTTCCGGCCAAGGGGCGAGATCCAGTGGAGATCCTCATCCCCAAAGATATTACAGACCCTCTCAGTCTCAATACTTGCACTGATGAGGCCCAAGTTGTCCTTGCTTCGCCACTCAAGACTGGTCGGAAGCGGCATAGACACCGGGGACAGCACCACCACCAGCAGCAGCAGGCAGCGGGAGGGAATGATAGCCACTCCGCGCTGCCCACAGCCCCCCCCACTTCCTCACTCCACGGGGAGGGCGGCACGCAGCAGCATGGGGGCCAGAACCGGGACGCCCCCCAACCCTATGAACTCAACACAGCCATCAACTGCAGGGATGAGGTCGTGTCTCCCCTTCCATCTGCCCTCCAGGGTCCCTCAGGCTCCCTTTCGGCCCCTCCAGCTGCCTCAGTTACCTCTGCGCCCCCGTCTTCCTCCTCACGACATCGCAAACGACGCAGGACTTCCAGCAAGTCAGAGGCAGGGGCTCGGGGTGGAGGCCAGGGTTCCAAGGAAAAGGGCCGAGGGAGTGGGGGGGGCCGCCACCACCCCCAGCCACTCCCTGCTGCAACCTTCAAAAAGCAACAGTGCAAGTTCCAGTATGGGAATTATTGCAAGTACTATGGGTACCGCAATCCTTCCTGCGAGGATGGGCGCCTTCGGGTATTGAAGCCTGAGTGGTTTCGGGGTCGGGACGTCCTCGATCTAGGCTGCAATGTGGGCCACCTAACCCTGAGCATTGCCTGTAAGTGGGGCCCATCCCGCATGGTGGGCCTGGATATAGATGCGCAGCTCATCCACTCAGCCCGCCAGAACATCCGACACTACCTGTCTGAAGAGCTGCGTCTGCCATCCCAGACTTCTGAGGGGGGCCCAGGAGCAGAGAGTGAGGAAGGGACCGCAGCCGTCCGAAAAAGGAGCTACTTCCCAGCCTCACTGACAGCCAGCCGTGGTCCCATCGCTGCACCCCAAGTGCCCTTGGATGGAGCCGACACAGCGGTCTTCCCCAACAACGTTGTCTTCGTCACGGTAAGAGGGCCCCCAGGCTCCTGGGATAGGGGTCAGGCATGAAGATGAGAGTGAATGAGAACACGGCAGGGGGGGTTATAACCCAGAGGGTTCCTGTGCATGACCCCTCCCTGGAGAAGCCAGGTCCTCAAGAGAATGGTCTGAATCTGCAATTGATTCCGTTTTGGTGTATCTGCCCTCCTATAACTTGGAAAGGCAGGGGCTGTACCTGGTGTCCTTGCTCGTGATCAGAAGCCCCAGGATAAGGGCAGGTTCCTTTTGCTCTGCTCCTGGGCAGTATCTAGACCCATCCATTGTAATCTAGACCCATCCACCTTCCTTTGGGGCCTGCTGCTCATACTCACTGGGGGATGTGGTCCAGGTGAAAACTTGTCCTCCAGCCTTCTGTAGGTGCCTGAAGGGATGGGTGTCAGACACTGAATGTCTTGGGATAGGGAGGAGGATTAGGGTAGTGGCTGGCTAATTATGTTCTGTCCTTTGATAGGGACCTCATTTGTGTTACACACAGAATTGATTGTCAGTAGCCAGGAACCCAAGTGACTTGGCCTTAGATCATTACCACACTGACTCTAGATGGTGGGATGGGGCGTGTAGGAGAGTACCAAGTCTTAAGTATCTGTCACCTGACTGCACATGGGCCCCCATGAAATGCTTTAGTTAGTCCACCTACAGGAATAGTTGGCAGTGTGTTCAGTCACACCGGTAAGAATGGACTTTGCAGAGGGGTGGTAATGAGCTAATCATCTAGGTTTCCTGAGGGATGGAGGTCTTCATTTCTCTGGAAAAAAAGAATAGGCCTGAAACTTTGACAGTCCCACCTAGGGAAGGAACCCACAGGTCTCCCTTTCAACCTGAGTTGGGGCCCTTTGCAGAACATTGACTCTCTCAGCTTAAATGCCTGTGGGGTGGGAATAAGTACTGAACAGGATCCTCGGAGAACCCAGCATTCTTTCTCTGTAATTTGACCTTAGCTTTGACTACCTTGTGGATAATTTGCTCAAATTTAAAATCACTCAGGCTCCCTCTATGTTTGATTGGCTTACCACCAATACAGAGCAAGAAAATGAGACCAAGAGGGTACCACTTGGGAGTTGTTTTGAGGAGTGTCAGAGAAGACTGGCCAAGGACTAAAGTGAGGCTGCACAGTGGGTTGTGAAGGGCCGGTGGTTCTTTTTCACCTCTGTTGTCCTCACCCCTATTTCTCGCCCTCAGGGTAACTATGTGCTTGATCGAGATGAACTGGTGGAGGCCCAGAAACCCGAGTATGATGTGGTGCTCTGCCTCAGCCTCACCAAGTGGGTACATCTCAACTGGGGAGATGAGGGGCTGAAGCGTATGTTTCGCCGGATTTATCGGCACCTGCGTCCTGGGGGCATCCTAGTCCTGGAGCCCCAGCCTTGGTCTTCGTACGGCCGGAGAAAGACTCTCACAGTGAGTGGGGGCTTCTGTGGAAACTGGGGCAGTCCTTCCTTTAGTTGAGGCAAGGAAGCAGACTTTCTGAAGAAAGTGAAAAGGCCCCCCCCTGGTGGGCCTTATCCTTCACCAGCCGAGAAGGCAATAAGCTGAAGTGGTCCCTTACCTTTCTCCTTAGGAAAGAATCTACAAAAACTACTTTCGAATTCAGCTCAAGCCAGAGCAGTTCAGTTCCTACCTGACATCCCCAGAGGTAGGCTTCTCCAGCTATGAGCTCGTGGCCACACCCAACAACACCTCCAGAGGTAAGGCTGGCTTCTTTTGTCAGGGGAAGGGGAGCCAGTGCCGGTGCAGGGTGCAGACCGGTGGTGGGGTCTGTAGGCCCTGCCAGCCCCTCCTGAGTGCACACTCTTCCCTCAGGCTTCCAGCGTCCTGTGTACCTGTTCCACAAGGCCCAGTCCCCCAGCCACTAAGTGGCCCCCTGAACAGAAAGTGTGAAGAAGCTGCCTGCTGCTCCAAAGGACCTAGGGGGAGAGGAAAATATCTCAAGGTCTTTCCTTTCTGGCTCCAAAAATAGTTTCCTCTCCTGGATCTGCAGAGAAAGCTTTTCCTGTGTTGCTGCCCCAGCCTCTTCCCTACGTCTCTGGCGCCTAAGCAGCAAGCCCAGCTGTGCTGGAACCACCATCTTCCTCTCCCCCAGCCCACTGGGCTGGATGGCATGGACTGTTTGCTGACCTCTGTTCTCCTAGGGCATGGGAGGTGGGGGGTATCAAGTTCTCTGGCCTCTTCCTCCTGTTCTACCAAGGAGAGAGACTCATTTCTCCTTAGCCCTTGTCCTCAGCTGTGTTTCAACGGACCACGGATAGATGGGCTGAGGATTAAGAGGGGGACAGCGGTGGGGAGGCATGCAGGTACTGTGAAAATCCTTCCCTCTGCTGTCCCCCACTGGGAGAGGTGGTTGGGTTCAGAATGTGAGAACAGCACAATAAACTTGATATTTAGGGCAGTGGCCCCCACACCTGTGTTCGGCACATTGTAGTTTGAGGGGGCATAGATGGTGGCTCCTGGTAGAACCTGTGCTTCCTCTCCGCCCAAACTATAGTCTTAAGGAAGAGAACAGGCTTTTTTCCAGCGGTTGGGAAGACTGTTGAATGCCAGTGGGCCCGTCTCTGCATGTGTGCTGTGTTGTCCCACTCTCTGCTACCCCGCGGACTGTAGCCCACCAGGCTCCTCTGTCCTTGAGATTTTTCAGGCAAGACGACTGGAGTGGGTTGCCATTTACACACATAGAGAACCCTAAGCCAGGAAAAGGGAGTATAATGTGAATTTTGAAAAATCCATCTACCTTCCCCCAAAAAACCCACTGACAAAATTTGTTTTGTGGAAGCTTTGGGCACAGGCTGACCTTGGAAGAGTTAACCATGGAGTTGAAGTAGAACCAGAAGGACGGCACTTTTAGGGCCAGAGTCGGACACGACTTAGCAAGAATCTGCCTGCTCTGCTTCTCATCACTACCAAGTTTCTTTAAAAGGGGGCCAAAACGTTGACTTTCTGGCCGCTTCCAACCTGAGTCTTGACCCCATGTTAAGGCTCCCAAAAAGAGTCCCATTTATTAGCAAAACCACTTTATTCTGATAGTTTCGACACCAAAAAATACGAACTAGCAATACAGGGAGGCCCCCCCCCCCCCCCCCCCGGTCTACGCTTCCCATCGCCTCAGTGTCCGATGCATAAGGAAGGTATCCTCTGAAGGGCGGGGCCGGAGTTGAAGCCGGAGTGGGGGCAGACCTTCCAGGGTCAGGTGTGGAGATTCATAAAATAATGTTTCCGGATCACACAATATGGTCATGTCTGGCCTTGGCCCAGGTGGCTCCTGTTGGCGCACAAACAAGATTGCACTCAGGAAGGGGAACTCAATCCCTGGCATTTGGGAGCGGGGAGGGGGGTGAGCGGTAGGGGAGACAGTCCAGGTACCTCACCTTTGGAGGTGGGGCTCGGGCCTGCGGCGGCAGGAGCGCCAGTTTCTCCCTCAGCGCGGCGTTCAGAACCTGTTCCTCCGGCACCTGCAGACTCACCAGGTCTCGGAAGAGCCGCTTGGAGCGCGGCACGTTCAGCCCTGAGACCGCAAGAAGGGCGGAGGTGAGCGGCGCCGCGCATCCCTGCTCCCGCGCCCGGCCGGCCGCCTGCCCCCCTCACCCTCGGTCACGCTCTCCTCCAGGCCGCAGCGGGTTTGGAACGACTTTCTCAGCTGTTCTTCCACGGCCTTCGCGGCATCGAACTGGCCCCCAGCTGCGGCCCTCGCGGCCTGCAGCTCGAGGCTCAGGGCCAGGCTACTCTGCTGCACCGGCGCCCCCAAGTCCTGCGGCGCCTCGGGCTTCTCGCTCGATGTGGCGGCGCCCGGCGGCGGCTCGGACCGGACCGGGAAAGGCGGCGCCAGGCGGAAGCGGACCTTGGAGTAGAGAACGGGGCAGTGAAGGGGTGAGCCGGGGGTCGTCAGCGAGCTGGCGACCAAGCTTTCCCCGAGCTCACCTGCCGCCCCTTGCGGGCCCCGCCCCGCCGGTCCGCCCGCCCCTTCCGCCGTCCGGGGCTGCAGTTGGGCCGTCCACGTCCGGGACTCTCGGACCGCGGGCTCAGGCTCAGGCTCAGGTCTAAGCCGGGCTCTGGCACCGGGGCTCCGGGTTCGGGAGCGCGGGGTTCTGGGGGTGGCCCTGGGACCGCCACGGCCTCTCCCCCTTCCACCGACTCCAGCTGTGACTCGTCACAGACCATCATCTTGCGGCGTCTGTAGCGGTGCGGGGTCGCTGGGGGCCAAGGGTCACGGAACCGCCACCTCTCCCCCGCCCTCTCAGACGCCGCTACCGGAAACCGTCAGCCCCTACCCAAGGGGGCGGGGAGACAACTCCTGACCCTCCCTATTGGTGCGCCTAAGCGTCATTTCCGTTGCCTCCTCCCTCGCCTCCTGACGGGTTTCCGCCTGCACCGCCTCGCCCCGCCCCCAGGCCGGCGTTTTAGAGTGCAAACCCGCCGAAGCCCTACGGGTCCTCATTAGGGCCATTTCCATTTCGAAACGAGCTACAGCCTCCCCGCCCTGTCCAGTCGTCACCACCTGGCCACTGCTGGAATCCAGACTGTACCAGTCCTCCCTACCAGGGCACTAAGTGGGACACCTTTAATTAACGGTTCAGCGCCCTTGCACTCGACCTCCCTACTCCGTGCCTCCAGGGCATCTCTGGGTGTTCCATCGCTTCCCTACTCTGACCAGACCCAGTGTGAGTGAGGGCGTGGCTCGCTGACTCCAGCCAGGGTCCTTCCTAGGTGGTGGCCTGGGTGAATGGCCCTTTGTGACTTTTTCCTCTTTGAAGGGCCACTAAAATATTCATCTATAAATTGAAAGAGACACGTGTACCCCAGTGTTCATCACAGCACTGTTTACAATAGCTAGGACATGGAAGCAACCTAGATGTCCATTGGCAGACAAATGGATAAAGCTATGGTACATACACACAATGGAATATTACTCAGCTATTAAAAAGAATGCATTTGAATCAGTTCTAACGAGGTGGATAAAACTGGAGCCTATTATACAGAGTGAAGTAAGTCTGAAAGAAAAGCACCAATACAGTATATTAACACATATATGGAATTTAGAAAGATGGTAACGATGACCTATATGTGAGACAGCGAAAGAGACAGACATAAAGAACAGACTTTTGGACTCTGTGGGAGAAGGCAAGGGTGGGATGATTTGAGAGAAAAACATTGAAACATGTATATTACTCTATGTGAAATAGATTGTCAGGCCAGGTTCAATGCATGAGATAGGGTGCTCAGGGCTGGTGCACTGAGATGAGCCTGAGGGATGGGATAGGGAGGGAGGTGGGAGGGGTTCAGGATGGGGAACACATGTACACCCATGATTCATGTCCAATGTATGGAAAAAACCACTACAATATTGTAAAGTAATTAGCCTCTAATTAAAATAAATAATTTTTAAAAATCATCTATATAAAAAATAAAGATCTATGTTGAGTACCATTTTTTAAAAAAAAGGCTCAGGGGATTTATCCTGGACCCCTGGACTGCAGGGCAGAAGACAGGAGCTCTCACCTCCTTCCCTCATGTTCCTCGAGGTAGACCCTCTCAGTTCTCTGAGCCTGTTTCTTCTTGGGTAAAAGTAATTTGTGTTCATGACTTTTGAGGCTCTCCCAAAATGGGTTAACAATCAACAGAAATGTTTGTGTACCATTTTAATTTGTTTTCCTATTCATTATCTTCCCAAGAAACGCTGCGGAAGATCAGATAGAATGGATAGTTACCATATTTTACAAAAGTTTTCAAGGATCTCAATGGGGAAACTAGAGGATTTCCAGCTAAAGTCAGGAATAAGAAAGTAGGCCCATTCCCTCTACTGCAGATCTTCCTCCACTTATGAGGGGGTTATGTTGAGATAAATATAAGTCAAAAATACATATATTACACCTAAGCTACTGACCATCATAGCTTAACCTGCTGCTGCTGCTAAGTCGCTTCAGTCGTGTCCGACTCTGTGCAACCCCATGGACTGCAGCCCACTAGGCTCCTCCATCCATGGGATTTTTCAGGCAAGAGTACTGGAGTGGGTTGCCATTGCCTTCTCCGATAGCTTAGCCTAGCCTACCTTCAATGTGCTCAGAGCACTGACAATAAATTTCTGTTGTTGCATGTCACCAAGTTGGTGGCAATTTGTTACTGCAGCCCCAGAAAACTAATACAGCTGAAGAAAAGGTCTGGGCTGCACCTCAGGCTCAGACCACCGTCCCTCAGGATCTCATCCACACCTTCTTAGAGCATCCCCATTCCTCAGGGGCTAGGATTGGAGGCTCTATGGTGGGAAAGATTTGGCCATGAAGGACCATCCTTCCTTTGAGGCCTTCTCCAGGCCCCAGAGCATTGCCAAGGGAAACCAGGGCCAAGGCAGGAGGAGAAAGCCTGGGTGGTGGGAGACAGGAGGAGTGTTGGAGGCACTGGGGAGGGAAGCCTGGTACTGGGATCACAGAGGAATAACTGTGGGTCCCTCTGTGGGGAGAAGGAAGCAGGAGCCATGACAGTACAGATGGAGAGGTGGCCATGGGGAGGCATGCTGTGTAGAGAGGTTGACAGGGAAGGTTATGTCTAGCCATGCCCATCCAGAGGCCCCCAAGATCTTAAGGTTTTGAGTCTGACCACCTAGCTGGTCACCAATCATACTCAACGAGTGTCAGGTTGTCATGCAACCCAGAAGGGTACTCAAGAAACTGAGGCCTTAGCACTTAGGTTTCCTAAAACCTAAGCTGCTAGAGAGCCCTAGGAATCAGGACCCAGCCCCCTCCCCACAAGTTATTTCCTCCACACACACACAATGCCAGTCCTTCAACCTGAGAAAACCCCTCAACATCTAGTACATTTCCTACTGGCATCCCAGACTGAAGAAACACTGTTTACTTTGACAACAAAGGGTTGAGGCTGGGTTGGTTCTTGGCTGAAGGCATAGAGGGGGCTGCAGGCAGGGACTTGCTAGTCCAGCAGGAAGTGAACTTGGTGAAGAAAGAGGCCTTTGATGCCAGTGACCAGTATACTATGACCACAGCACTCAGACCACTTCCACAGTCCCAGGTCCAAAGTCTGTTCCGGTGGGACAGAGAGAGGAGTAGGAAGGACTCACATCCCACAAAGGACTGGGCCTGGGGTCAGAGGTCAGAGAATCCCACCACCCCCCAGCCCAGCAACATCCCCTTTCTCCTCTTTGGGCTTCAGTCTCCTCATCTGTAAAATGGGGGGGCGGGGAGGTGGATGGTGAAGGCTCTACTAGTTTATCTCTGAGCAGCTTGTTTTCAGACAATATCCCCCAATATCATACACACACACCTTATTTCAGTCCTTTGCCACCACCCTGGGGCTAGTCCCCTCTCCTTGGCATCTTTTTTTTTTTTTTTTTTTTTTTGATGTCTGATCTTATTTATTTGTTACTCTTAGAACATCTCATTTTTGACTGGACTCAGACTTAGAAGTAGAAGCTCTCAGAGAGGACAGCCTCCGTCTCTTGGCAATCTGTTCCTGCCGTTTTTCTTTGGCCTCCTTCATTCTCTTGGCCAAAAGTTTAGCATATTCTGCAGCCTCTTCTTTGTTTTTCTTAGTACGCTGTTTCTTTAGAGCAATATGCCAGTGTTTGTGTTGCAGAACTCTTGGAGTCACGAGACCCTGAATCTTGGGTGCTTTAGACCTAGGTTTCTTACCTTCTTTGTTTAGGGACTTTCCCACAACATACTGGCGGACATCATCTTCTTTAGAGAGATTGAAAAGTTTGCGGATTCTGCTAGCTCTTTTGGGACCCAGGCGATGAGGCACTGTAGTATCAGTGAGTCCAGGAATACCCTTCTCCCCTTTTTTCACGATGACCAAGTTGAGAACACTCAGATTGGCATCCACAATGCAACCCCGTGCAGATTTGCGCTTTCTCTCTCCAGTCCTCCTTGGTCTGTAACAGGAATGCCCTTTACTCAGTAGCAGGCGAACTCGGCCACGGGTCAAGACACCCTGCTTCATGGGGAAACCCTGCTTATCGTTCCCGCCACTGATTCAGACCACATAACCCTTCCATTCTTCACCCAGAGCGTCAGCAGCAACTTCTGTGGCCATACGCTTCTCGTAGAAGGTACGAAGTTTTCGTTCATCGTCCACTTCAATGAGCTTCAGGCAGCCAGCGGCTGGGAAAGAGATGTTCAGCTTCATTCTGAAGTGGCCAACAGCCTCCAAGGCGCCACGAAAAAGAGTTCCTTGGCATCTCTTGCAGCCAGCCCCTTCCTCTCTCCTACCCAGGATTCCCACGTCTCCCCAGGACGCCAGCATCTGCCCTCTTCTGCCAAGGTGGCCTCCCTATCCAGCCCCCTCCAGCCTCACTCCCAGCAGCAGCAGGAGCTCAGGATAACTGGGTAGAGAGCGCATGCCCACAACAGCCAGGTCTACCAGACACACTAGGAAGCAGCAGGTGTCCTGATACAGCTCAGAAATGGCAGATCTGGGGGACGCTGGATGTTGAAGATTAGCTGCTCCTCGGCAGGAGAGAAAGTCCTAGAAGCACAAATTGGGTGCAATGAGAGCTTAAGCAGTGGAAGAGGTCAGATCCTCTGCCAGCAACAAGTTGTATGCCAGGGAGTGGAAGAAACGTTGGGGAGATAGATGGCTACAAGGACAGCAGGCCAGTCCCAAGGCCTACTTTGTGCAAATGAGAACACTGCCCCTTCCTCAAAGCTCTTTACTGCCCTAATGGTTCTATATAGTGGTGGGCAGAATTGTGCAGCAGACAACCTGCACAGTGGCAAGGGGTGGCCATGAGGGGTGGAGGAGGAAGCTGAGAGAGACAAAAACGGACCCCGGGGTCCAGTCAGAGAGGTGGTGAAAGCAGTGGTCCGTGACAAAGGCACGCGCCTGGCAGACCTGCTTCCCCTCCAGTGTCACTAACTGGAAACTTGCAGGAGCTGCTAAGCCCCTCTAAGCCACCGCTTACTGATTTGGAAAATGGGGAGGATGCTCTTAGGGCGAGTTGACGTTCCCTTAGGATTAAATAAAGCGACGCAAAGCTCGCTCGACAAGTGCCTCAATGGTGGTGAACCTGGCAAGAGTAGCGGGACTCTGGAGAGCCGACAGAGAGGCCAACTGTTCCCGGGCCCACGGACATGGTTTCACTAGCTTGTTGAGCTGTTTTAACTAGAAATTAAGTGTCCTGTAGAACCTGTGTCGCCAGTGGCCCATGTCACCATGGGTGAGCCGGAGTATTTAATAACGTCGGGGCTGGGGGTTGGGGTTGGGAGCAGACAGGCCCTCGGTCCAGGCTCAGGGGTTCACGAAGGTAGGCCTTCCTGTTCGTGGACACCGCCACGAAACCCCACCCCCGACGCCATCCCTGCCAGCAGGCAGCGAACTCTTAATCCAGAGGCCCAGGAAGGCGCGGCCAGAGGGCGATGACGGCGCCGCAGGGATAAAGGCGTCCGTGCACTGCCGCGCCTCCTGGAGCTCAGGACCGCGGGGTGGCCGGTCGTCCAGCGCTCCGGCTCCACCGCCGCCCCTCTGTCGCCCCCGTGCTCCCCCCACCCCCGCAAGGCCCCCACCCTGCGCTGGGTTCCCTCTGGCCAGGCCTCTTCCCACCCACACCCACCGAACGAGGAGGCACGTCCCACCAGACCCGGGGCGGAGGTGGGAGAGACCCCGCCTCCCAGAGGCCACGCCCCTCCGGACAGAGCGTCGCCCTCTCAGGGTGACGTCAGAGTTGGGCAGGTGTCCACGTAGGGCACGACCTTCCCTTATTGGACACTCCTCCTCCCCATTCCACAATGACTTCAGGGTAAAGTCCAGA
Source organism: Muntiacus reevesi (assembly GCF_963930625.1). Taxonomy (NCBI): domain Eukaryota; kingdom Metazoa; phylum Chordata; class Mammalia; order Artiodactyla; family Cervidae; genus Muntiacus; species Muntiacus reevesi. The sequence goes on along the minus strand of NC_089250.1, from coordinate 214,209,432 downwards.
TTCCTCCCTTCTCCAGCTAGAAATCCCCCTTCTCTACCCGTGGGGAGCCCTCAGCTCCGCAGGCTGAAGCCGGCTATGACCTGAAACGCTTTCCGAGATCCCCCCAGGGCAGCCTCTGGTGCCAGGTCCCCCATCAAACTCATCTCAGGTTAAAATATAGATTCCTAGGTCCCACCTTAACCCTTGACTTTGAGGCGAGGAATCTGAACTTTTAACAAGCTTCCAGGTGGTTCTGATGTCTCCTAGGCTTCAGAGTCTGATTGTTGACATTCCCATTCAAATGGCAGGAGTTCTCAAACTTCAGCAGGCTTGTTAAAACAGGTTGCTGGGCCCCACCCTCAGGGTTTCTGATTTCCAGAGGTCTGGAGTGTGGGGTCTGAGAGTTTGCATTTCTCCCTTTCCCTGGGGATGCTGAGATTGCTGGTCTAGGACCACACTCGGAGTACCACTTCTTTAATGATACATTCTGGAGAAGACTTTCCACCTGTTGTTGATTCACGGGGTACCAAGCCCTTGTGCAAGGCACTTCACATTCATGCCGCTGTGTGAAATAAACATTTACCATATTCTCAGGATAAGGAAAGTGAGACTCAGACAAGTTAACTCACTTGCTCAAGGTCACATAGACAAGAAGGGCAGGTCTTTCTGAATCCAAAGGCTCGACTGGCCCGGCACCCTGTGCACTGCTAGTTATCCCTTCCCAGGGGCTTGTTCTGTCTCTAGATGTCAACCAGGCACTCTCTGAAGCCTGAGAGGTGCAGGATGGGGCTTTGTAGCTCCCCCTCCCACACTGGCTTGAGTTCAGGGGACTGGCTTTTCTGGGAACCAGTAATCTGCTGGGTACCAGCTTTTCTGCCCAGAGTTGATAAAGAGAGGCTAGAGAAGCCCATTCCTCATGTGGTCCTGCCTTCAGACGGTAAAGAATCTGCCTGCAATGCGGGAGACATGGGTTTGATCCCTCGGTTGGGAAGATCCCCTGGAGAAGGGAATGGCAACCCACTCCAGTATTCTTGCCTGAGAAATTCATGGACAGAGGAGCCTGGCAGGCTACAGTCCACGGGGTCGAAAAGAGTCAGACATGACTGAGCGACTTTCACTTTGACCTGACCCCTCCTTTCTCCACTGTCCCTCACGTTGGAGTGGAGGTTCCCCTGACTCACTGATTGGCTCCAGGGTCTCCTGGATGACCCCCGGGGACTAGGAGAAGGAAGGACATTTGGGTGCTGCAGGAAGAGCAGGAAGGAGGCAGGGCCACTGGGTCTACAGAGGAGAAAGGAGAGGTGGTACCACACAGGTGCCCGGGCACCTGGTCAGTGCTGCCTGAAGATTTTGCCCAGGCAGGCCCCTGAGGAAGCCTGTCCTTGAGGGCAAGGATAGACAGGTCAAGTCACAGCTGCTGATGGGGTAGAGAGGTGAGCAGCACATCTCAGTGGGGGCCTCAGGTGAAGGGCGGTGTGGTGAGGAAAAGAACGAATCTAGGTGCGCTGTTAGGGATGAGGAGTCCCTTCCGGACTTCCTACTCCCGTCTACATCAGACCTGGGTTTCTCCCTTGTCACTCCCTAACCCCCACGTCTATGGAGTGGGCCAGAGATCGGAGGTCAGCAGCTCCCTCAGGACACTGCTCATTGTCCTCTGTCTCTTCCTCGCAGCCCCCAGCTTTCTGCTTCTCCTCACTGGCTCCTGGGTCTTAACCATTCCCTTGGGGAGGGGAGCACAGCTTGGAAAGGGAGTATAGTTGGGGAGCCAGAGACAGGACCTGGGAGGGAGGGAGTCTGAACTCTGGGTGGGCAGGCTAGGACGCAGTGGGGATGTCCTTCCCGCCTGAGTCTTCCTTCCCTACCCGAGACACTACTGCCTGGAGCATCAGGTGAGCCCTGGGACACGGCCCTGAACAAAGCCTGGGGACGGGGTGCGGCGGGGATTCAGGGAAGGTACCTCTCTCTGAGGTAGACAGTAAATCTGAAGGAGAAATGAGAGCAAGCTAGTGAAGAATGTGGCGGAACCACTTTCAAAGCAGAACAGTCCGCATTTGCAAGAGGAAATGAACTGAGACTAGCCAAGCACAGCGGAAGTGACCACAAGGGACACCTGGAGAGTTGAGGCCAGGCAGCAGGGCAGACACTGAAGTTTGGACTTCATCCTAAATGCTACACGATGCCCTGAGAAGATCTTAAACGGAGAGATGATATGCGCCGAGTTACACTAAAATCCCTATCTAACCCCATAAACTTTTAAAAAAATATATCTGCATCATTAAAAAAAATAAGCAACCTCACCCCTGTTGGAATGGCTATAATCAAAAAGCAAGAAATAACAAGTGTTGGCCATGACATGACAGCTACAGACTGGGAGATTATATTTGCAAATGACATCTCCAACAAAATATTACATATATATATATTACATACAAAGTATTACATATATATATATATTGCAGGAGATGGCATAGATCACAGAGATCATAAAGAAAGCAAGGGAATTCCAGAAAAACATATACTTCTGTTTCGTTGACTGACTACACTAAAACCTTTGACTGTGTGACTCACAACAAACTGAAAAATTCTTAAAGAGATGGGACCAGTAAAAAAGTTCAGCAGATTGCATAAATGTCAGTTTCCTGGTGGTGATATAGCTACAGTCATGCAAAATGTTACCACTGGTGGGAACTGGATGAAGGGTATACAAGAGTTCCATTATTTTTGATGATTGCATACCAATCCAGATAATTTCAAAATAAAATATTAAAAACAAAAATGGAGGACTGTGTTAAAATATGTGCAACTCATATCATAAAGGGCTGATGTCCCTCACATATAAAGCGTTTCCAGATAAATACTAATAAAACCAACATGTATACAACATATAATGTGTAGCGAGTACTGTTCTGTTTTATCTTTGATGCATTAATTCATTAAATTCACACATTAGGAATTTCCCTGGTGGTCCAGTGGCTAAGACTCTGCACTCCCAAGGCAGGGGGCCCAGGTTCGATTCCTAGTCAGGGTGCTAGATCCTGCACACCACAACTAAGAGTTGGCGTGCTGAAACTAAAAAAAAAAAAATCCCAAGTCTATGCTCTGGAGCCTGCGAGCCACAACCAATGAGCCCATGTGCCCTAACTATGACTTTCCTGGTGGTTAAGCAGTAAAGAACCTGCCTGCCCATGCAGAAGACATAAGAGATGCAGATTCAATCCCTGTGTCAGGAAGATCTCCTGGAGAAGGGAATGGCAACCCAGTCCAGTATTCCTGTCTGGAGAATCCCATGGACAGAGGAGTCTGGCAGGTTGCAATCCATAGGGTCACACAGTCAGACACAACTGAAACGGCTTAACATGCACGCATACCCCAACTATTGAAGCCTGCATACCCTAGAGCCCCTGCTCTGCAACAAGAAAAGCCACTGCAATAAGAAGCCGGCCCTCCGCAACTGGAGAGTGCCCCCGCTGGGCGCAACTAGAGAAAAGTTCCCTCAGCAACAAAGACCCATCAAGCCAAAAATAAACAAATAAAATTATTTAAAAAAAAAATAGGACCCAGACCATTACTTATTAAAAAATCCTCAACAAAATATTAGCAAGTCAAATCCAGCAATAAACATAATGCCCCTCAATCAAGTGGGGTTTATTCTGTGAAAGCAAGAGTGGCTCAAAAATCAATTAATGTAATTTGTCACACTAAAAACTGAAGAAAGAAAATCACTTAATGATATAAATAGATGCAGAAAAACCTTGACAAAACATCTACCATGACAAAACATCTACCATGACAAAACTTCCAGCCACCTAGGAGTAAAAATCAACTCCTTCAAGCTGATCTGCAAAAAAACTATAGCTAACATAATTAATGATGAAAAACTGAGCCCTGGCCCCTACGAAAGGAAAGGGCAAGATGTCTGTTCTTACCACCCTGATTCAATGTTATACTGAAAGTCTTAGCGTAAAATGGCAAGAAGAGGAAATAAAAGGCATACAGATCAGAAGAAAACTAAAAGATCCCACATGCTGCAACTAAGACCCAGCACAGCCAAATAAAGAAATAAATATATTTTAAAATTCTCGTTCTAAAAGAAAAATTCTTCCCATATCATCTTAATTTTATAGGTGAGGCAACTAAGGCACAGACAGGTTAAGCAACTTGCCCAAGGCCATAGAGCTAGTAAGTGGCAGAGCCAGGATTCAAAACCCAGCAGTCTGGTTCCAGAATACAAACTCAAACTCTGCAGGTCTCTAGCAAGGATCCACAGCCCAGTGGAAGAATTGTCAGCGCGTATAAACAGTAAAGGAAAAGCAAGGGGTCTTCAACTTAAGAGGAGAGAAATCAGAGAAGAGAGGTGCAGGCCTCTCTGCATCCAGGGAACCAACCTTGCCCAGCTGGGACAAGCCCAGCTCAGGCCACACCTCATTACACAAGGCACAGACTCCTCCCTCAACTCGAAAAGACCAAGCCCCGCCTTCTGGAACCTTCCCCTTTACAGCCATCTGCTCCAGGAGGCACTGAGGGAAAGGGAGACGGGCAGAAGGCCAAGCCTGAGCTTTAATAGGGGGATAGACACGGCATCCCAGGTGAGCTGGGAGACAGGTGTGGGGTGGGTGGGCTCAGCTTCGGAAACAAAGAGGATGAAGACGGGAAGGGGAGAGCCCCTCCCTTGGAGATCTTCCCAGCCGCCTACCCAGTCCCCCGGACTGACCCAGTGAGCAGAAAGGCAGCTCCAGGAGGAGTGGACAGCACTGGCAAATTGACTCAGCATGAAGCCATCACCAGAAACATCTGCTCCCAAGCCTGCCGCCCTCCAGGCCCCATGCAAAAGCTCCAGCCCTCTGGGTCCCAGAGGTGACCCTTCCCATCCCCCTCCCTCCTCACGTCCTGGCGGATTACGGGCATAGTTGGGGGGCGGGGGGAGGGCAGACCAAGGAAGCTAGCCCCACGACAGCCCCAGAGACTAACATCTCATTTGACAGGTGACTTCTTCCCTCGAATAGAGGGTATAGAATGCCAGCCCTGCCGTTCTACTACCTTTTCCTCTAGTGAATCAAAGTCCTGCCACTCATGAGAGGAAAACGAGAACAAGTTAAAATATAACTACAGAGACCCACAGTATGCACGGGCACATGCTCGTGTGTACTCACAGCTGCACACACACCCTGTCTGTCCGTCTCAGGCCAAGGCCTTCGTGCGCGTTCCAGCCCACCGTGTGGCTCAGGCAGGGCTGGCTCTCCTCCCTCCCTGCCTTGGGGCTCAAATACACAAATGGATGAGGCTGAAGGGGAGGGAAGAACAGGGGTAGAAAGATCTGAGGTCCAGGGTTGAGGCTGTCTCTGGTTTCAAAGGCTTAAACCGAGAATCTTTTACCCAGGTCAACTCTTCCCGTTGAACTTTGAACTGTTAGGAAGCAGAGCTGAGGGAGTTGAAGGCATCACATGTTGCCAACTCTGAAAAGTTTGCAGTGGATAAAGGGAGCACAGAACCTGACTGGACCTCCTGGAAGCTGGCAGGGAGCTGAGCAATCAGTCAGTTCAACCCATCATTTTATTTCAAAAGCCTGAGGCCCACGGAAGTAGAGGGACTCAATAGAGCCCCATAGCAAAGTGGCAGCAATACTGAGACCAGGACCAAGGTCTCTCTCTTTTTTTCTAAATTAACTTATTTGGCTGCACCAGGTCTTAGGGCAGGAGCAGAATGGGGCAACAGGGGATGAGATGGTTGGATAGCATCATCAACTCAATGGACCTGAGTTTGAGTAAGCTCTGGGAGATAGGGAAGGACAGGGAAGCCTGGTGTGCTGCAGTCCATGGGGTCCCAAAGAGTCAGACAAGACCGGGCAACAGAACAACAAAGGTCTTAGCTGTCGAAGGCAGATTCTTCATTGGGGCATGCGAGCTCCTAGTTGGGGCATCCAGGATCCAGTTCCCTGACCAGGGATAGAACTGGGCCCCCTGCATTGGGAGTATGGTGTCTTAACTGCTGGACCATCAGGGAGGTCCCAGGACCAAGGTCTCTTGACTCTCGCTCAAACGCTCTTTCTGCTCTTCATTGCACGGGGCATTCTTTGTCACTTCCAAAAGTGGTGTTCCCTCTACCAGAGAGCAGTGGCTCAGACAGTAGAAGTGTCTGCCTGCAATGCGGGAGACCCGGGTTCGATCCCTGGGTCGGGAAGATCCCCTGGAGAAGGAAATGGCAACCCACTCCAGTACTCTTGCCTGGAAAATTCCATGGACAGAGAAGCCTTGTAGGCTACAGTCCATGGGGTCGCAGAGTCGGACACGACTGAGTGACTTCACTTCAATTCACTTCCCTCACTCTAGGTGAAGGTTTACTTGCTGGTTCATCCAGCTCTGTATTAGGCCACGGAGATAGTAATCATAAACTGTAGATCGTAGCCAATAGCGTCATAATAGCAGGTAACATTTATTAAGCCCTTATTGCGTGCCAGTCATCTCCCTGACCCTCATGACAGACCTATGACACAAGCACTACTGCCATGCCCACTTCACAAATGAGGAAACCAAGGCTCAGAGAAGTTAACCAACTTACTCAAGGTTGCATGTCCAGGAAGTGTTCGCATAAACCACTTCCCATGCTCTGAACCACTGCAATCCACCGCTGCCACCCTGGTACACTGGTAAACAAATCAATACGATAATTTCAGATACTGATAAGTACTGTGAAAAAATAAAACATGGTGAGAGCTAGAGGACGACCTTGACAGTGACTCTCTCCTGATTTCTAAAGAGTCCACGAAGATGTAGCCACATTTGTACTGAGTCCAGAGGTGTAAGGAGCCCACCAGGCCAGGATCTGAGAGAAGGGCATTGTAAACAAAGGGGACAGTTTGGGCTTCTTCCCAAGGGTGATGGGAAGCCGTTGGAGAATTTAAGTAGGAGAGTGACATGTTTTGCTGTGTAATGAGTAGATTATAGGGGGATCCCAGGGAAGAAAAGACCCAACATTTTCAGGAAGTCTGAGGATGAAGGGAGGAGGGGAGATGGGGCAGAACTGGGAATAGAGCAGGGGCATCTGGGACCAGCAATCTCCTTTGCTCCCCACACTTCCAGGGCGCCCCCTCTCTAATATGATGGGTTGTAGTTCAGTCACTCAGTCGTGGCTGACTCTCTGCGACCCCATGGAGTGCAGCACGCCAGGCTACCCTGCCCTTCACTGTCTCCTGAAGTTTGCTCAAACTCATGTCCATTAAGTCAATGATACCATCGAGTCAATCTCATAGGGCTTTGAAAATAAAGACCCCTGGTCCCCACTGGGGCCATCCGTAGCCCTACCACTTCTGCCTCATGGAGTCTAACAGCCTGGGGGAAGGTGAAGTGCCTGGGGTCTGATGGGGACAAGAAGGCAAGGTGTCCAAGGTGGGATTTTTCTTTTTTTGGCCATGCCACACAGCATGCAGGATCTTAACTCCCCAACCAGGGATTGAACCCACACCCCCTGCAATAGAAGCTCGGAGTCTTAACCAGTGGACCACAGGGAAGTCCCTTTTTCTTCTTTCTTTCTTTTCTTTGACCAAGGTGAGATTTTTGCTCAAGACTCTCACCAGGAGGTAGATTTCTCCAGGGGTCACACTGCTACCCACTGTTCTCTATCAGGAAAGGGCTGAGTGGGTAAGAATCCCACCCCCCACCCCCAACACAAATCTCCACCCCAGGAGATCCTGTATGCCTTCCCTCAAGTTGAGGACTTCTTCCTCACATCCCAACACAGGCCTTCTCCATGGTTCTGGACTGGATTACTTGGGGTGGGGAGGAAGGAGGCTGCCTGAGTGCACTGAGACATCGAGGAAAAGTCAGTTCCATGGACTCTCCCCCTCCATCCCACCCCCTTCTCTCCCACAAGTCTCCTGCCTCCGCTTGGCCAAGCCCAGACAGGACTCCATCGAGTCTGGAGAAGGAGAGACAGTGGGAGGTGCCGGCAGCTCCCTTGGCTGCTGGCTGAACTCACCTTCTTCCTTCCCTCCCCTCACATTCTAAAGACAGAAGAACAGGAGCAGCATTCCTTCCCACAGCCGCAATTGGCCTGTAGGTACTTGCAAGGCTATTTACCAGTGATCCTCAGGGGCAACCGTCCTTCATCCTCCCCCCGTCCCTGAAACCTTAGATCCCCAGTAGGAGGAGGAGCTCATCTCTAAGGATTTGGGGGTGGTGGGGTACGGGGTGGGAGGGCAGATTTTGGACCTTAGACAGTGAGGGACTACTCCAGAGCCCTGGGACCCATTAAACCTCCAGGCTTCCTGGGACCCAGACCTATCACGGCTTGCTCCACCCCAGAACAGTTCCTGGCACATAATGGAGATGTGATGAGAGCCCCAGAACTGAGCCACTATGTACTAGTGTTTTGAGCCCCTGCCTGGCTTCAGGCTAAACTCAGGACTCACGCCTAGAGAAGTCAGGGCATTCACACATGGAACACCTACTATGTAACATGTACCTGTGTGTAACTTGCATGTAACACGTTCCTCTGTGGGCGAGACTCCGTTGGATGAATGAAAGTGACAAGACCTTAAACATGACCTTTCTGTCCCTCAGTTTCCCTCTCTAAAAAATGGAAGTGATAATATGTCATCACAACAGCCATTTGTGAAAATCACCTAGAACAAGACATAAGAATAGTCCCAGTGGGTGTTTAATAAGGGGTGGGTGGCATTACCGGGGCTGTAAACTTTGGGGTGTGGTGCCCAGCTAACAGGTTCGGGGTAGCAGGGCCGTAAGACACGGGGCAGGGCAGCCCGGGGCTGCTCCCGACTTTTGGGAGAGGCCACCCACTCTCCCGCCAAGGAGCCCAACTTTGCCAGAGCTGCCGGGGGTGGGGAGGGGGCAGGAGGCGCTTGCTGACTTTTCTAGTGAATTCGGTGCTTCCAGCAGACGGTTCCTGGGACTCCTCTCCGGCTCCCAGCTTTGCTCACGCCCACCGCCTCCTCCTCACAGCTAACCTCTGGGTGAGGGAGGCGCCGCCTCACAGCCGTCCCTCCGCCGGTCCTCGGGCCTCTGCTGCCCCCTAGAGCGGTCGCGGTCGCCAACCCTTGCTCCTTCCCCGACCTCCAAGGCCTGGGGACTCTGCGTCTAGTGGCTCAGTCGCGTCCGGACTCTTTGCGACCCCATGGAGTGCAGCCGACCAGGCTCCTCTGTCCATGGGGATTCTGCCAGGAAGAACACTGGAGTGGGTTGCCATGCCCTTCTCCAGGGGAATCTTCCCAACCCAGGGATCGAACCCAGGTCTCCCGCATTGCGGGCGGATTCTTTACCCTCTGAGCCACCAGGGAAGCATCCCTGAATTTTGCCGCCTTGCAAAATACTCTGCTTTTCCTTGGGGAGCCACCTCTGCGCCCTCGCGTGGCCCGGCAAGAGGGCAACCTAAGGAGGGAGAGGGGACTTGCGCCTCTACGGCCTCCCCTCGCTCGCGCGGCCTCCCGCGCCTCAGCCTCGCGTCAGATCGCCGCGGACTCCCCCCGCCGCTGGTCCCGAGGCGCCAGGTGGACATCCAGCTTAGTCCTCCGCCCGCGACCCCGCGGTCCCCGACCCGGGCCCTCTCCCCGCGGCGGCCCAACCTCGCCCCCGGGAACCCTGGGAGATGTAGTTTTCGGCAGCTCTCGGGGGGAGCGGGAAGGGAGGGGTCCGCTGGCCCTGATGCACGTCCGCGGCCGCCAGGTGCGCGACCCTGATCCTCGCTGTGGCCCGGCCCAGGAGGCCGGGAGAGGCAGAGCGGTGGGCTAGCTGCGGAGGCGGAGATTTCAGCGCGGTCTCGTTCCGCGAGGGGCCTTGAACGAGCCTCGTAGCATCTGCAACAGTCCGTCTTGCAGGATTTCCAGGGAGAGCGCGGGCTCAGCACCTGGTTCCCAGCGTGTCCTCAATGAACCCGTGCCCATACCTGGTACCCTGACAGGCGGGGCAGAGTCCCCAAAGGCCTTCTGCCCTGAGAAGCATGTGACCCAGGGCCAGACCCCCCTGCACCGCCACCCCCCACCCCCCCAACAGGTCCAGAGATTACTCCCACACGTGTCCAGGCTGGAGCCTCGGGCCGCCCTCACATATCCCACCCCGTTTCCCCTCGTTCACCCACAGACACACTCTACATCTACTCGGAAATATCTGATATTATTTCCCAACATTTTGATAATTCTTTTTACAAATTGAATAAAAGGAATGGAGGGGAGTGTACGTGGGACCCCCCGGCCAGGCCTCCAGGTCTCGATGAGAGGTGACAGTGTGACAACTTCTCCTCACCCACAACTCCTGGCCTGCTGCTCTAACCTCTCCCATCAACCTTACCTAAGAGTGAGGTGGGGGCTTTTTGAGGATGTGGGGTTCCCCCCTAGAGGGGACTCCGGGCATCCTGTGTCAGACCCTGAACCGGGTCGGGCTGGGGGCCCATGTGGGCCCGGAGGTGGCGCCGGCGCCGTCTCTCCTGCCGGCGGGCCAGCTGCCGCAGCTGTTTCCGAATAGCCCAGAGCACCAGGTACACTTCCCGCAGCATCGCAGCCTCTCGCGACTCCAGGGGGGACCCGGTCTTCATTTGGGAGGCAACTGAGGTAGAACTCACAGATGACTGTGAAAGAGAGAAGATGAGCACAGATGAACAGTGTGGTCTACGGAGAAACTGCTGGTGAAAACACCTGCAGATAAACAGCAAGGCTTGTTTAATACCTCCTCTTCTGTCAGGCGACAGCTTGGGTACCGCCTCCTCCAGGAAGCCTTCTGGGGCTGTCTCTACTCTGGGGTTTGCCCTGTTATACCATGTTTTATACACAATTTGTTCTGTGGACTCATCTGTTTTCAATACCAGCACGCAAATTCTTGGAAGCCAGGGACCATGTCTGACCTACCTTTGAGTCCCCACTAGAGTTCCATGGAGAAATGAAGGACAGTCTCCAACCCAAAGCTCTCTCCTGACCTCAGGCCTGTATTTCCCACTGCTTCCTAGACATCTCCCTAAAGATGTACTTTGACACCTCAACTTATCCTGTCCCAACGCCCTAAACTCGTCACTCTCTTCCCTAAGTCGGCTCTGCTCCCAGTGAATGGCTCCAGCCTGCTTTGACCTCTGTCTGTCCCTCTCCCCTCACCACCACCCAATCAAGCACCTGGCACAACAATTCTACCTCTTAAATATCCCTCCAACCCATTAATTTGTTCTACCTGATGCCTCCCTCCCCATCCAGAACATTCTTCCCTGCTGACCTGAACTGCAGCACCTCCAGTGGGTCTTCCTGCCTCTCTGCTCCTGGCCCCTTCTGACCTCCCTCCACAGGGCACCAGGTGAACTTTTATTTTATTTTTTGACTGCGCTGAGCAGCTTGTGGGATCTTAGTTCCCCAACCAGGGACCAAACCTAGATCTCAGCAGTGATAGCCCCAAGTCCTAACCACTGGGCTGCCAGTGAATTCCCAAGGTGGACTTTTAAAAATTATTATTAATGTAGTAAAACATTATTCAAAACCAAAATAAATTGACTTGATGGTGAGCTAGACATTTCCCTTTTTAAACTAAAATTTTGACTTTGAGATAATTGTAGACTCACATGTACTTGTGAGAAATAGATTCCTTATTCTGTTTACAATAGTAAAATATTTTGTAAAGATTTTCCCTTTATTCTCCCTCAATAGTAAAATCTTTCGGATCTCTAGTTCATACGATATTGACATCAATACAATCCACTGATCTGCATTTACTCATATTTCCCCAGTTCTACTTGCACTCACTTGTGTGTTTTTGTGTGTTGGAGTCTACCCAATTTTATATCCTATGTGCAGGTTCATGTATCCAACGACCATAGTGAAGATACAGGAGATTTCCATCCACATAAGGATTCCTCATGTTGCCCTTTTATAACCAATCCACCTCCCCCAACTCTCCCTCTGTAGCACAGCCCCTGGAAACCACTAAACCACTACTCAAATCACCATTTTTCTAATTATGTTATTTCTGGAATGGTATATAATGTAAGTGGAATCATATGAGATAGATAGATAGATAAGCTTTTGGAATTTGTTTTCACTCAGCATAATTCCCTTGAGAGCCATCCAAGTTGTTGTATGTATCAATATTGTTCCTTTTCATGACTGAGCAGCATTCCAGGGTATGGAAATAGTGAAGTTTAACCACTCATTCCTTGAAGGACAGGTGGGTTGTTTTGGGCTGTTATGAATCAAGCTGCTATGAACATCATCTACAGATTTTTGTGTGAACGTAAATTTTCGTTTATCTGGGATAAATGCCCAAGAGTACAATCACCAGGCCACACAATAATTGCATGTTTAGTCTGATATGAAGTGACCAAATGACTTTTCCGGAGCGGCCACACCATTTTACATTCCCATCGGCATGAATGAGCAAGGGGGACCCGGGAGGGAAGGCAGGGGCTGTTGGGGACAAAGGGGACATAGTGCTAACCTTCCAGCTGCACATCTGCCAGCCAGACTGCAAGGCGGAGGCCATGAGCATGGAGACGGACTTGATGGCCGCCTGGGGCAGCTGCAACAGTGATCTCCGATGGCGACCCACCTCCACCGCAGCCCCATCCATGGTGGTCTTGGCTAACAGGCAGGGGTCAACCACCTTGTGGGACACATCCATCTTGGAGACCTTAGCCTCCTTGGGGGGCTCAACCAACTTGAAAGTCTCAGACACCTTGAAAGCCTTCTCTGCCTTCAACTCATTTTTCTTGGAGTCAGTATGATCCATGACGACTGACTTAGATCTGTGTTTCCAGAAGAAAACCTACGAACCGGACAGGGAGAGGAGGGACAGAAGAGAGGAGGCAGAGCAAGAGAAAACTGTCAGGAGAAGAGAAGGCCCAGAGGGGAAGGGGCAGCGAGTGTCCCGGCCTCCTCCCCAGCTGCCCCATCCCTCACCTCCTCCCTCCCCAGCTTGTCTGGCCACCGGAGGCCAGGAGGGGCAGGACGCCAGGTGAGGAAGTGGGGGGTTTCTGTGACCTGGAGGTCACTGGCCAGCATCTCCTACCCCAGCATGTCGGGAGAAAGGGGGCTCTGAAACTTACCCAGCGGCTAATCTTTTGCCAAATCCATCGGAAGAACCTAATAACCACTGCCATTTCTGCCAATTACATGAGCCCCAAGAAAGGGGCAAAACCAGCATTTAGTTCAGTGGGGACGCGGAGGGGGAGAGGCTGCGGGCCAGTGGCCGCCACCTGAGGGGTCTCTGGGGAACTTCAGGCACAGCCGTGAAGAAAGAAATAGGGAATCCAGGAGGAAAGATCCTCCCAGTGACTCATCCTAGGCCCTTCCTCCCCTCCCTGAGACAGGGAGAGGAGTCAAAAGTGGATGAGAACCCAGAGGGAGAGAGAGTTCTAGACCATTGTGAGAGTCTGCCTGGCCCTGACCCCAACCCCCGAGGCCCTTCCAGGACCCCCCGGAACCAATCCCGGTGCTCTCAACCCTCCTTCCCCCAAATCCAAGGAAGGGAAACTCACATGAACACCTGGTGCTCCTTGGGCATTTCCCATGTATGATGTCATGTAACCCCTCCCAGCTGCCCTTCAGGTAGGTATTCTTGTCAGGGCCATCTCACCCAGGAGGAAGCTGAGACTTGGGAAAACCAGGAGAGCCTGCCGAAGCCATAAATCTAGGGAGCCACAGGGCGGGGAGTCCAAACCCCAAGTCAGCCCCCAGGATCCCGCTCTCGGTGACCGCTCTCTCGGTCCCGAGTGGCGGCTGCTGCTTCCCCGCTTCCCCACTAGATGGGTCCTTCTCCCCTGCCTCTTCCGCCTGGGACCGGAGCTGAGGCTGTCAGGGAGGGGCCTGCTCACCCGCAGGGGCCCAGCGTCAGCCAGCTGGGGGTGGAGGCCACGGAGGCTGGCCAGGCCTGGCGAGGGCATAGTGTGCCCGGGGAGCCTGGCCCACACCCAGCACTGAGACAAGGGGCCCATTCAGGGCCCCCCACCCCGCCCCCAAGCAGCCACCCGGATCCAGCCCGCAGAGGGGACACGCTGGGAAGCTGGGGGCGGGGTGGGGGGGGAAGGATCCTGCACAATCACCAAAGGCTCCATTGTTCCCCTGTCCCCCACCAGCACGTGGGCCGACAACCCCCCTTCCCCACTCCCTCAGCCTCGCCTTGCCTGCCCCTTCCCAGGACCCAGGCCGTGGGCTCCCTCTTCCTCCCACATCTCCACGCTGAGCCACATTTCCCCTCCCCGGTTCGGGCAAGAGCTTCAGAGAAGCCCACAGCCTCAGTTTTTCCCCCACAAGTGGAAACTGGTGGTGCCGGTCCCCCATCTGGACGCAAGCAACAAGATGCCAACCTCCAGATTCAAGTTTCTTCGGATTTTTTAATTATAATTATTATTTCAATAACAACCTGAATCCCAGAACTTCCAGATACACTGTCCGTCTCCCTCCCCTGGCAGAGGAGGCAGGGGGTGGGGGGGGGCGCGCTCCAGGGAACAAGGTGGGGACGGCTGCCAGGGAGCCTCCAACTCCCCCAAGGCATCTATTGATGGGGGTCCCGGAACACTGATGGCTGGGAAAGGAGGAGGGGGGCTCCATCCAACGTCCCGTCCCGATGCATTTCCTCCTCCATCAATGTGCAGGGATGCCCCAGCCCAGTCCCCGGGCATCAAGGAAGGGTGGGGCCAGGCCCCTTCTCAGCCTTCGACTCCCATCCCCAGGGATCAGGGGGCATTAAAGCTGCATAGGAAGGGGGGCAGGCAGCTGGCACAAGGCCTAGCAGCTGTGGTGGCCCCCAAAGGCACATTGTGAGGGAAGGGAGGCTCAGACTGAGGGCCCATTGGGCGCTGGGGGTCCAAGCCGGGGGACCCCCGAGGAAGGCAGCTGGGCCAGCTGCTCGGGGCTGGCCAGGGCACGCAGCAGTCCGTTCTCCTGCTCCAGCGCGGCGTTCCGCTCCGCCAGGTCCCGGATCTGCTCCTTCAGCACCTCCACCTCCTCCCGGACCGCAAACATGAGGTGGGACTTCACCAAGTCCTGGGGTTCCAGGAACAGGCAAAGAAGCGTCAGGGGTCCCAGGCCACCACCCCACCCTCAGCCCCTGCCCGGTGCCTTGAGGAGGTGGGTGTTAAGAGATCCCCCTGCTCCCAGATGACAGCGAGTGCTGGGGAAGAAGAAGTCAGCCAGGGAAGGGGCAGGGTGTGGGGGATGGGGGGGGTAAGGACGCTGGACAGAGGCAAGGTGGGGGCTCAAAGACAGAGATGGTGGCCAGGAGTAGGCTAGGAACCAAGGTATGTCAAGGGTTCAGATGGAGACAAGAAGGGGTAGAGGATCCAAGGGAACCCAGCTGGGAGCAAGTCGAGCAGCTGGGAGTCAGTATCCCTAATAACGGAGGGGATGGAGCTTTGGGGCTGGGGCCTGGGCATCTGCACGCGAACCGAGACCTGCTAGGATCAAGATGGCTTCTCTTACCATGGCTTGTTCGATCTTGTTGTCAATGCCAACCAGGCTTCCGGAGCCACTGGAGAGACACAGGGAGATGAGAGGTGAGGAGAAGGAAGAGGGGCCAGGCCAGGTGTCTGGACACCCCAGCCCACTGTCTTCCAGGTGCTTCCTCGGTGTGGGCTCTGGCCTCCTCCACGAGCCCCATTTGCCGCAGCCTCCCACCCAGACCCCTGCCTGTACCTGTGACAGTAGAGAATCAGGGACAGGAGGGTTTTGTCCATCCCCCGGCGGGGTGAGGGCCGCTGCCCGGGCCCCCCTAGGCCCCGGTGGGGTGGGGGTCCAGATGCCCCTCGGATGGGGGACGCTCCCCGAGGGGAGCAAGGAGAAGAGACACAGCCCCTTTTCCGGGGAGGTGCCGGAGCCATCCCCACCACTCGGGTCTCATAGGAGGACACCAAGGACTTGACAGACACCCCTGGCTGGGCCATGCCCGAGGGGAAACGGTCCTCAGGCCTCCCCAGAGGGAGAGGGCTGCAGCAGAAGGACCGCCTGGGGGGCTCAAAGCCCCCCGGGCAGAGCAGAGTCTGGCTGGTGCCAGGCAGGCAGAAGGGAGACAGTGCCTAGGGGGTGCTGGCGTGAAAGATATACACCACCCCCCAGGGCAAAGCCTGGCTGCTATTGGCTCCTCGGGGACACGGGGACCCCCTCCCGCCGGCTCCATGGTGGGCGGGAATTCCCAGACACGGTCAGTGCCAGTGTCCCCTTCTCACTCTGGCACCAATCCCAGCACGGAGGGGAGGGGGCCGGCTGAGGACAGTCAGCTGGTGGGCTGAGTCGGGGGAGGGGCTGCGGGGCCAGAAGCCTGGGTCAGGGAGGGCTGTGAAGGGTGTGAAGGGGGAGCCTGGCCCTGGGAGGCCTCTTCCCACCTCTGACCCTATCCTGCCCCCTCCAGGTGAACACTGGCCTCAAGGCCTCAGCTGCTCTCGGCTGGGAGGTGAGAGAGGGAGTGGAGGTGATGGGGTGAGGGGCATCTCTGACGTGTGTGTGGTCTCCCTTGGACTAGAAGCACCTCCCTGAAGCACTAAGGCCACATCAGGGGTGGCCCCTGGGGCCCAGCCAGAGGGTGCCCCACACCTCCTAGGGTGAGGGTGAGGAGGAATGGGAAAGATTACCATAGCAACAGAAAGAGCCTGAAAGACAAGTACCAGCCTATGGACCCGGAACCCGGGTCTGCTATCTGGGATCTCAGAGGGAGCGAGAGCTTAAGAAGAGGTGGGAAGAGGAGGATGGAGGTGGGATCCTGGGGAAGAGGCGCAGGTGCTTTGAAGATTCTTGGGAGCTGACGGCAGGGAGGGGAGAGCAGGTCTGGCTGCAATTTATTAAGTGGCCACCAGAGGGCGACTCAAGCCTGGCTCAGTGGTTCCCAGGGTCAGGCTCCGGGTCCCAGGGTCTGGCTCTCCCCCAAGCTGGTCTCTCCATGGCCCAGGGCCTGAGCTGTCCTTTGCGCCCTGTCCTCTCCTCGAAGGCTCCCTCTCCTCGCCCCGTGGCTCACCACCTGCCCCGTCAGGCTTCTGCCTCAGCCGCCTCAGCCCTGAGGCCAGCCCTCCACCCCAGGACCGCAGGAGCCCCGATCCTGCCCTCTGGCCCCCAGCTCCTCCCCTCTCAGGCGAAGGTGGCCCCAGTACCCCACGTGCTGACTGCCTCGCCCCTGTGTTCCCGCGTCAAGCCCTCTCTCCTGGTTGTCAGTTCCAACTTGCTTCCCCGTGGGGGGAATTAGCACTCAACCCAAGGTGACCCTTGCATGGGGCCCTGCAGCCAGGGAGAGCGCATGAGGGCACTGGGAATTTTCCACTTCCCATCCAAGGTCTGGGTGCGGAAGCTGCTGACAGGTGGAGTAACCAACAGGGTGAACCAGGCCTGCGAGGGCAGGATAGGATGAGGGAGGGGAAGGACACCTAGGACACCTAGGAAGGACACGCGGGGTTTGCGGGGAGAGGACAAGATTAAGAGCAGAGGAAGGGCCAGCCGGCTGGAGCATCTAAGCAGTTTTCGAGGTGTTTTCAAACCAAGACACCTGGGTGGAGACTGGGCCACCAGTCTCCACCCCCACCAGTACACACAGACACTCAGACACCAAAGCGGCGCAGCTCCACGGGAATAGAACACCGGCCTTGCCTGGTGGACACTCGGTAAAGATGCCAAGTAAGTTGTTCCTTCTTGCCAGAAATAAAGGAAAAATACAACAATAAACATTTGTTGGCTGATAGATGATTATCTCCTGTGTGTCTAGTGCTAGAGAGGTTTTGACAGCACTTTCCACTGGCAATTTCTAACATTAGCATTTCAAGGGACCAGGACTCTGGCAAACCAAGCCCTCCTTTTGAAAACCCCCGAGTGAGGGACCGCTGGCACTGTGCTGGAATTCCTGATCAGGGTCTGGAGTGGGAAGTTTGAGGTTGATCAGATGGGCTCAGGCTTCACCACAAGCCCCTAAAGCAACTTCGTGTGAGTCAGAATAAAATCTTTCAAGACACTTATCGCCATCTTCTCGAAAACTGTCATGACTTCAAGCGTGAGTGGCGCCCCCTGGAGTTGTGCAGCACATAACAGGGGACTCTGGCCCTCCGGGACTCTCAGGTCCTGGGGCAAGGATAGTGGTAGAGGCTAGTCCTCCTTTTTGAAGGTCAAACAAAACGGCCTCAAAGTGAGGATCGGAGGAAGAAACTGGACATCTAGGAGAGTGGTGGTGGGGGGCGGTTTCCGATGCTGAGGACAAGGGCCAACCCTGCTTCCTCAACGTGTTTTGAGGAGCCCCCAGGGGCTAGGCCAGAGGCCAATGAAGTGGCATCCGGCTGCCCTGTCTATACTCCCTCCCAGATCTGTGGTGCCTCTGGGGTGGGGCCAGGCCAGGGAGCGGAGGATGGCTCCTCACCCAGATTGAGAGAGCGGTCTCTGCCTCTGTCCTGGAGAGAAAGTGCATCCCAGAGATGGCTGTCTCCGCCTCTCCTCTTGGGACACAGGCATTTCAGTAGGAGAGTGGAGAGAAAGTGGCTTTGGGGGCCGACCCAGGCTCCGACAGCAGGCCTGCCACTTACTAGCAGGGTGTCTTTGGACAAGTTTCTAAAACCTTCCTCCTCCAAGTCTCAGTTTTCTTCATCTAGAAAGAGGGATCATGGAGTTGCTCTTAGAATTATGTGAGATAAGAAGTAGCATCTGACCCCAAGGAAGCAGTAGATAAACAAATGCACCATTTCTTTCCTGAGTTCCTAGAGTTTATTCCTTGTAATACTCAGATCCCCCATGCTGGCCATCTACCCAACCATCCACCTATCCCCTCATCCATCCATCCATCCATTTATTCAAGTACTTTTCAACCTCCAGGCCCTGTTGGAGATCGGAAGGTTCTTGCAACTCAGGAGCACATGAACAGTTTGATTTCACCATGCACCCTCTGTTCTCCCATCCCCAGATTTCTAGAATGGTCAGGCACCCCCAACTCCCCACCTGGGATTCAGGCACTTAATATGCCAGCCCACTCTCCCTAATCAAAAGGGAGATCCCATGCCACTCATATACCCTGTTCTGCCAGCTCCAGGCACACCAGAGAAATGAGGCGGGGGCTACACGCCCCATTCCAGGGGGCCAAGGAGGTAGCCCAACCCAAACCCGCTGGCCCAGCAGGGTGGAGCAGGAGGGGCTGGGCTGGGCCTGAGCCCCAGAGGCTTGGAGCTCAGCAGGGTAAAGTGGAGGCTGGGAGGCAGACCGGTCAGACTCGGTCAGACTGGGGTGTCTGAGGGGGTGGGACAGTGGGAGGAAGGGAGGGAGGAACAGCCCAAAAGAATAGAGCTCAGGAGGCTTCTGGAAGCAGAACTTGCTAAGAGAAAGTAGGAGGCTGGCCTCTGAAATCGACAGAGGTGGAGGAGGGGAGGGAGCCCTTCATGCCAGCAAACCTCCCAAGTGGGAGTGGGAGGGGGAGCGGGTAGGAAGCACAGAGAATAGCATCCACGGGGGCAGGTGACTCTCCCGCCGACCTTGCACCTCACTCATTCCCTAGAGCAGGGAACCTAGAGGCGGCCGGCCCACCCCTGCTCTGTCCCTCATTCTCCAGGTGCCCCCAGCAGGCCCCTCACCCCTCCATCCCACTGGCTATCACCCCTTTTCTTTCCTCTCTGCCCCCACCTCAAACGCTCAGTCCCTGATTCAAGGAGAAGGGGGCACCACTTGAGTCCAAGTCAGGAAGGAGAGACTCCCCTCTGGAACAAGTCCCCTGGCACCCACAATGCCCTGCCCCTTGGTGGCCTCCAAACAGGAAGTCCCTCCCCCCAAGGGCTTCAAACAGGAAGTCCCACTCCTCCCTTCGAAATGAAAGTGGCGGCTCCCCGGCCCCTCTCCCGGGCTCCTGTCAGTCCACAGCCAGAAGGCAGCCGCTTGACCACCTGCCTCGCCACTTTGTCCCTCCCCTTTCGGTTTGCTGACATTCCTGTGTTGAAACCTGGCCCTCGAAACAGGAAGTTCTGCCCACCGTGCCATGAACGGGACACTCTCTCCTGAAGGGCAAACCCCAGCAGATCCTGCTCTCCTGTGCCTTCCCTGTGACCGACAGCCAGCCTCTCCAAGGCTCGGGCTTGGCCTTGGCCTCTGGGAAGGGTTCAGAGCCCAGGGTGATCCTAGTGCAGAGAAGAGAAACTTAGGGACCTGCTTTCTTGGTACCAGAGGTCCCGGGACCCGAAAGTAGTCTGCACGGAGTTTGAGGATGTCACCTCCACAGCCAGGAGTCCCACTGCCCTTGGGAGTGAGGGGGGGAAACGGGGAGGAGACCGACTCCCCATTCTGCTCTCCTGCACAGTTGCCAGTAAATTCTTAGGGTTGGCCAGATGATCGCTAAATCTGCAAGAGCTCTGGAATTTGACAACAATGACTCCCTTCAAACTCAAAAAAAAAAAGTCTACAATTTGACAGTCTTAAGCCAGGGAGTCCCACCCAGCTCTCTCCACAGAGAGGGGAGTAGGTCTCAAATCAGCTTTGCCCAGTTTCATGCCCAGGCTGGGCTTCTCTGTTTAAGAAGTCCTCTCCAAGTTCAAGCTGGGGGGAAAGACACCTATCAGGCAGTTTCCCCGCAGTTATCCCAGGTGCTGGGTGTGGGGGGAGCCGGAGCCCACCTACCTATCATCATCGCTGTCCAGGTGGCCACTGATGGCCAGCATGGATCGGGCGAAGTTGAGGCTCTGGGCAGCCGCTGTTCCAAAGGGGTCTGGAGACTTGTGAACCAGACTGGCATCGGGGAAGAAGTAGAGGGCTGGGGAGCTGGGGCGAGAGTCGACCGGGGGCACCTAGAGACAGACAGGTAGGAGCCGTCACATTGAGCAAGAGAAAGGATCCAGCCACCTTACAACTTGCCTAGTAGTCTTCCTCCCTCCCCAGCTCTCCCCACACACTGCCTCTGTCTTCTGAGGACACAGGTGTCCTTCCCCCTCAGACCTCCTTTCCCCTGTCTCTGGGGAAGGCACTGGGCAGGTACTAGAGGCAAGGGAAACAGGGACCATCCTGAGGGCTGGGTTGACTGGCTTCCAAAAGTGGCTCATGGGGTATCACAGAGGGGCTCTGGTCTACCCTCCAGTATCTTTCCCCAACCTAAGCCAGGACCGCTAGTCAGAGGCTAGTCAGAGAGTGTGCCTTCTGTCACCTGACTTCTTAAGGCGACTCAAACATCAGTTCCTCAGAGGGGCATTTCTGCACTCTTTGACTCGTGAGTTCCACTAAACTGTTCTATCTTTTTTTTTTTAGTAGTCCCTACTATTATCTGGAATAAAAGTATTTTTGCCTCTCTGCTGCTGGAAGGTTAGCTCCAGAGGGCAGAGCTTATAGTTTGTTCAATAGCTATTTGCAGAATGAATGAATCCTCAGAAACTGGTCCTCCGCCTCCTCCCCGCTCACCCCTCCTCTGCCCATTTCAGTCTCTCCTCAGACTTCTAGGGACTCAGGTGAAGTCCTGCTCCTGAGCTTGGCTCTCGGGGGCTGGTGGGGGGAGAAGTTGCAGAGACGGATGGAGGCGGAGCCCGGGCGTGGACCCACACAGCCCAACAGGCGCTAGAGGTGGCTGCAAAAGGGCGGGGGCCACAGGAACAAGACGCCTCTGTGAGGCCCCAGGAGGCCCAGCTTCTCGGAAAAGTCAAGAACAGACAGTCCAAGGTGGTTGGCCGGGCTCAACAGAGGAAGGGGGCCCAGGTGGTGCCCCGGCCCTCCTTCAGGCCCCTGTTAGAAGCAACCCAGGGAGAAGAGGCATGGGGGGAGTGGAAATGGAGACAGACTTGGGGGCAGGGAAACAGCAGCACGGATACCCGCACACAGGAAGAGATCAGGGTGTGGGGGAAGCAAAGGGGGCTGGGGGCGTAGAGGGGAGAGGGGCAGGGTCTGTGGGCCCTGGGGACGCTCAGGCAGGGCTTAAGGATAGAGCGAGCCGAGACTAGGGGCAAAGGGGGCTTGCTTTGGAAGCGTGTGGGGAGAGGGACCAGTAAAGGATACACATATTCTCCCCTGGGGTAGGAAATAAATGAAAGAACTCAAGAAAAATGGGGGGGGGGTAGCATGAGAGATGTGAGTTTGAGGCCAGGAGAGGGTGGGGGGAGCCAGTCCTGACCGGTCCTGACAAGGCCCAGACACACAGTCTCAGGTTATTTTTATACTGTGGTTTGTGCCCAAGGCCAGGAAGGGGAAAAGTTCTCATCCTCACACTCCCTGCCTTTCGTCCTGCGTCCAAGGTGTTATTTTCTCCTTCAGGACAGATGCATCCAACACCCCCTGGCTGCCCACCTCCTCCCACCCCCAAGGACCCAGGCATCCTGCCTCCCAGCCCAGACTTGTTCCTCTTTTGGAGGCAGCAAGCAGAATAAGCAAAGGATTGAGCCCTTTCTCGGCCGCCTCCCACCTCTCTCCTGCTCCACAGTGGCCACCCCCAGTGATTGATCTTGGAGAGGCTCAGACACGGGAAATGGAGACAGACAGCTGGGGGTAGAAAGGGCAAACCAGCCCAAGTCCTGTCCTTGTAATAGGTTCCCTCACCCCCACCCAATTCTCAATGTCTTGGGACGAAGCTAGAGATGGGGCTGGGAGGGTGGCTCGTGAAAAGAAAGAAGATCCCCTTCCCCAGCTAGAGAGGGGACTGCAGAGGAGAGATTTACAGTGGAGTGCCTACTTTTTCTCTTCTCCCCCAAACTCAGCAGCTCCCAGAGGCCCAACTACCCCAGCCCTACCTGGGGCCTCCACCCTCAAAGCCTGAAGAAGTGATACCAAGATAGAAGGTGAAGGCCACATCTCCACAAAAGACAGAACTGGGCTACGTGGAGATGGACGCTCAGGTCAAAGGCAACACATGGAAGGCCAAAGAGAAAGAAAGGACAGAACGTGGGGAAGAGGGAGCCTAAGAGAGAAGACAAGGGCCACGTAAGGAGCAGGAATGGGCTTCCAAGAGAGACGGCAGGAAGAAAAAGACGGGCAGTCTGATCTGACAGACAGGTGACCGGGGAGCAGGCAGAGGTCCGTGTGGAACTGGGGGCCAAGGACTGCCCCTCAGGTGTCTGCCCAAACCCTGAAACCCAGCTCTTACCTGTCCCATCTCCTCTGGAGCAACCAACTCCATCCTCAGCCGCAGGGCTCCATCCTTCACACGGGACAGTGGAGGGGTCCCCGCTCCTGCTGCCGCCGTGGAGCCTCCTGCCTCGGCTTCTACCCTCAAGGTGGGCAGGGGCGTGGCAGCCCGGGAAGGGCCCGCGCTATCCCCGGTCCCAGGCTCTGGGGGGCGCTGCTGGGGTGGGGAGGCCGACAGCGGAGGTGTTTCCACCTTGGCCTTGCCGGGCACTGCCAGCTGGCCCAGTCCCCCCGTGAAGGAGCGGGCCTGAGGTCCAGGGGAGGTGGGGGGCGGGCGGAGCCAGGAGGTGGGGACCTGAGACAGGCCTGGCTGTGGGGTAGGGGTGCCCAGGCCCAAGCTGGCCAGCTCCAACCTGGAATCCAAAGATCTGCCCCCATTGCCCCCTGAGGCCCCTCGAATACCCTCCAGGAGCCGGCCAAAGCTAGGGGGCTCCAGGTCTCTCTCGTAAACATCCACACACGTCCAACGGCCTCGGCGATAAGGCTCTCCCAGGCCTTGGGGCAGCTTCACCACACGGAAACGGGAGGCGGGGGCCCCAGGCGGCGGGGAGCCATTCCGGGGGGTGCTCTTGCCCCCTGGCTCGGGGTTGGGCTCCCCATTGGGCAGGCGGGGTGGGGGCCCGGTGGGGGCCGGGGCTGGTAGCCCAGCGGGGCCGGGGGCTGATGGCCCAGTAGGGGCCGGTGGCCCAGCGGGGGCCGGCAGGGCAGGGGCATCTGAACCCCCGGGGCTCCCCGGGCCCTCGTAGTCCAAGGTGACGCTGGTGATTTGGAAACTACTCTTCTTCTTGCCCCCACTCATGGTCCCTGGGGCTCAGGATTGGGCCAAGGTGGGCAGGGAGCTGGTGGTGGCTCTTTACGGGGCTCAGGCTCCCCTGGAGCAGGGGGGCCACATGGCGGGGACATCAGGGCCCCTGCGGATGTCTGAGTCCGACATGGCAGGAGGGCCTTGCGGGAACTGGGGGATGCCTGGTTGGTGAAGGGAGAACAGGGTAGGGGAGGCGGCGGGAGTGGGGGGGCAGGGGCAGGTTTTTCCTGCTGCTGTCGTTGCTGAACTCCAGAGCTGAGTTTGCAAACTAGAAAGAGAAGGAGAGAGAGAGAGAGAGAGAGTATGTGTGTGTGTGTGTGTGTGTGTGTGTGTATGAGAAAGCAGTGGGCAGGCCACCTCTGGGGCTTCCTCTCTGGGGAGCAGAATGGGGGAGGAAGGGGAAACCGCCAGACGCCCAAAGACAAAGACAGAAATGACAGAGACCCGAACAGAGGAAACAGAAAAGACAGAGAACCCGAGCAGATCCTGGCGGGAGCAGAGAGCAGGAAGAGGCAGCCCAGACCCAAAGTTGGGCATTTCTCCCTGGGATTCAAACTCGTGCGAACCCAAGTCGTTGCAAGAGCAAGAGCTCCAAGGTCTGGGTGAATAGGGGTGAAGCTGCTCCTCAGCCCGGCCAGGCCGCGGGGAGGCCTGTGCTGGGCATCCGAGCGCCCCCCCCCCCCAGCAGCGCCCCCCCAGCCCCCGGCACCCCAGCTCCCCCATCCCCCGGGCAGTCTCTGCCCCGGTGCCCCGCCCAGCCTAGAGCCCTACCTCTCCACGGCGGCCACCGAGCTGGGTCGGGGGTCCCGGCCGCCTAAGGTGTGGGGCTGTCCCTTCCCTGGAGCCTCCTTGGCCCCAGCAGCTCGGGGTAGCGGGGGGGGGGGGCACGCAGGCAGCGATCACAGGCTGTCAGGTTCTCTTCGGGGGCCGCACCTCGCCCCGCAAGGCATCTCCGCGGAAAGTTTGCTATCCAGAAAAGAAGGAACTCCCGCCTCCTTGGCGGAGCTCAGGCGCGGCCTCTGAGGTCCCCAGGCTCTGCCGACTGAAGCGAGAGGGGGGCGGCTCAGCCCCCTCCCCCCGATCCCGCAGGTGCTGCCGCCTCGGTGGTCGTCGCGGCGACGGGCCCTCCCAAGTCTCCTCCCGCGTGGCACCGATGGGTCTCTCTCCGCTCCTCTCGGTCTTTCTCTTTCTGGGCTGTTGACAACCCCCACACCAGGAAGTCCTGCCTCCTCGGGCCTGCTGACTGCTCCTCTCCTCCTCCTCCTTCCCCTCTTCCTCCCCTTCCTCCGCCCTCTCTCTCTCCTGGGGCTCCCGGCCAGCTGGCCCGGGGCCAGGTCTGCCACCGCCACTGCTGGTGCAGTTGCCGCTGCCGCTGCTGCGGGGGGCCCGGGACAGGCTGCCTTAACCCCACACCTGCTGGGCCCCAGCCCAGCACTTCCTCGGAGGGAGGGGCCGCGGAGGGCGGAGAAAAAGGGCGGGAGGAGTTTGCGGGGAAGCCAGGGATTCCCTTACTTGTAGGCACTTGCTGCCATTGGCCTACGAACGCGCGGAGGAGTGGGGAGGAACTTAACCAGGGTTCCGCCGGGTGCCTGCTACCCCATCAGCGCCCAGTAAATGGTTGTGGTGCTGCTGCAGCTGCTATTGTCATATCTTCGCTGGCTTTCACAGTAACCGAACGAGGGAGATACCGTTTTTCTCCCGTTCTTATTTTTTCAAGTGTAACTTTGTGGCAATTTTCAAACATGACTCTACGTAGAGAGAACGATAAAAGGAACTCCTAAAGGACCCGAGATGCAATTTCAACAACTGTCAGCTCACAGCCGACCTTGTTTCCTCTATATCCTCAAAATCTTTCGTGGTATTGTGCTGGAGGATTTGAATCAAACCCCAACCATTGCCCAAGTTCCTCTTGTTAAATGTGGATATGGAGACCCAGGAGGTTCAGAAAGGCTGTCAGTGGTAGCGCAGGGACAGTTCTCACTCAGGTGTGTCCTTGTCTGGCTCCCTAGATAGGGAGACACCACGAAGACGCGCTAAGGAAGGTGCTGACTTGCATTTTCTCTACCAACCGCTGTTAACACACCAGCACCCATACAGATGTGCCCGCCTGGAGGAGGAAACTGGCTGGCCACAAACCCGGACCCTTTCCCTCACCCCCACCTCTCACCCTTCCCATCCCCTGCTCACTATGGAGAATCCACGCACACTCATTAGCGCCTACTGTGTGCTTGACAGGACTGAGCCACTAACACTTTCACTTTCATATGCTTGGCAGCATTCTGAGGGGAACTGTTTTAGCAAAAGCAGGGTTTAATGACCACATCTGCTGTCACTCCCAGGTTCGTCATATGGAACTCTTTCCAAGCATATTAAAATTCTTCATATTTGTCCATTTCACATAATTAGCTCATGGATTCTCAAAACAGCCCAGGGCAGACATGGGGTGGGTTTTGAGCTCCAGTGTCTAAGCTGAGGAAACTGAGGCTTGGGTTACTTGCCCAAGGCGTCAGAGCTAGCGTTTGATGCCATTGAGACTAGCTGACCCGTCCTTCCTTCCTCAGGTTAGCTCATGGAAATTTTTAATCACCCTTTAAGCAAAAACAAAACAAACCCCCTTCCCCCCGGTTTATATATTTCTTCTTTATCTCTTTGTTAACACGCACTCCTCTCTCTCTCTCTTCATGGCAACAACGGCTACCACAGCCAGATCCCGTAGCCAAATCCCGAGGCCTCCCAAGTGATGAGGTCCAGGAAGCAGCCTCCCACACAACCCCTCACCCCACTCTCTCCCCTCTGGCAAAATTCACAACACAGCCCCGCGGCTCCGCCCCCAGAGCCTCCTTCCTTCCGTGATGACTGGCTACAAACTATTCAAACTTATCTTTGAATCCTCCCCTTCCCACCAACTCAGACACTCGGCATCAACTTGGGCTCCTCCGTGTCTGCAGTCCCAGGGACACTGATGGTCTTTGTGGAAATGTTTGTTGAGTGAATAGATAAAAGTTTATTCACACCAAGGTGTGTAAATATGAAACCATAGTTATGTATTTTTGATGTGTTAACTCTCCCGGGGCATTTATAATGCCTTCTATTAAATGTGGGGCAATTTACGACTTACAAAGCTGTATTCATGATTTGGTGGAGTCAAAGGTTACTGGGAGGACGACTTGGGCCATGGGGGCGGATGGGCAGATGACGTTAGTCCAGGTGGTGAAACAAGGTCTGGACTCCTGGGAAGCTGCAGGGATAAGGCGACGAGCAGCCAGCGAAACAGCCTCGCTGCCCTCCCTGTACCTGGGGGGCGGCTGGAAGACGCCGCGCGGAAAAGGGAGCACGCCCCCTGCTGGACAAAGACGCGGATGGTCCGGCTGCCGACTCTCAGAGCCCCTCCGCCCGGAAACCGACCCCCCCTGCCGGCCTCGCCGCCTCACTGCACTCCGGGCCCCGCAGCCGCAGCCTCGCCCCGGCCGAACGCGGGGTGCGCACCCGGAGAGCGCCGGGCGCACGGGGTACGCGCGTGTGTGCCGGCCCCTGGCCGCCGCTGGGGGGCGCGGCTGCGCTCGGCACCCCGCACCCCCGATTGCTCCGCCGGGGCCTTGGACACCGAACCCAGCGCGGCCCGGCGGGGCAGGGGCGAGGTGCGGCGAGGAGCGGACGCCCCAAAGCGGGGGCGGGCTGGCTCCGGGTCCCCCAAATCCCACGACCTTTCTCCAAGTGCCCCCGCGGGCTCCGCTGGCCCCATGCCCCCCACCCCAGCCTAGCGGCACAGCGCGGCCCCGCCGCTCCCACTCCGTCCTTGGAGGGTGTGGAAGGGTGGGTTTGGGGCCGGGGGCGGGTCTGGGGGCGGACCCGGAGGCGGGGCTGTCTCTGCGGCAGGGCCCTGTTCGGCTCCCCCCGGTCTCTGTCTCTCCTCCTCCCTCCTCCTGCTCCGGGCGGAGCCCGGCATGGGGGGGCCGGCGCCCGGCAGGCCAGGTACGGTGATGTAGAAATTGGGGAGGCTTGGTGCGGGGAGGTGGGATGGGGGGACAAGGGGTAGGGAGGAGTGGCGGGGCGAGAGACGGAGAAACCCAGGGTAGCAGGACAAGGGGAAGGGGAGGGGTGCCCGGGAACCTGGGGCCTTCGGATGGAGAGGGGGATGAAGCCGACCAGGTTTGGAACAAACCGGGAAGGGAGAGGACGGCAGTGAGGAGGGGCGCCTAGGAGGAGAGGTGAGGCTGAAGGCGCAGAGGAGAGTGTGTTTGGGGGAAGGGAAACCAGAGCAGGTATGGAGGCCGGAGCTCAGAAGGTAGCTATGGGGCCAGACTGGAGACCCCTGGGTGAGAGGGAGGGGCGGAGACTGGGAGAAGGAAGCCGGGAGCCTCCCTGATCCCTGGAGCAGGAAGGTGATTTGGGCCATCAGCGAGGGAGGCGGGGACGGTAGCTGAGGGCCCAGGCGAAGGTCTGGCGAGGGGGTCGGCAGGAAATGGAGAGACATGGATGGGTGGTCTTGTAGGTGCCCAACTCAGAGTGCCCTCACCCTTTCTCCAATGTCCCCGCCCTGCCCCCATGACACCCCCCACCAACCTCAGGTCCCAAGAGGGGGTAGAGAGTCTGACTGTCTCCCCCTTCCCCAGCCGGGTGCAGTGTAGCCAAGTAGGCCCGGCATAACTCCTTGTCTATAGGTACGTCCACTCCGGTGCAGCCGATTTGTGTGTATCTGGAGGTCTGTGTGTGCTGTGGGTGTGTCGGGGTGTTTATGTCTATGTGTCTGGCTGCTCTAGGTTGTGTTTACCTATGTCAGTTTGTGTGTCTGGCCCTCTGTTTGTAGAGATGGGTCCGTGACCTGGTGGTTGGTGTGTCTGAATGTGTGTTTGTGTGCCTGCAGGCTGCTGTAGGTCTGTGGGGCCTGTCCGTGTGCTGGATCAGGCTGGATTTCCAGGATGGGGATCTGTATCAGGCTGATCACTCCAGAGTGTGTGTTTGTGGCCCTGAACACCTTTGTCAGGGTGTATGACTCTATACCTGTCTGTCTGTCTCTGGGTCCTGGAGGCAGAGTTGGGTTTTCTGTGCCTCCATCTGTTTTCCTTTCTCTGAGGACCCGAGTCACATCTCTGCTCCTTTCTCTCTCTCTCATTCATTCCTGGCCCCGACCCACCCCACATATTTCTTTTTTTCCTTTCCATCCCTCTCCACCAAGTGGATCCGGGACCCAGGGAGGGTCGCCCCCCGGGCCTGGTGGCGCTGAGCAGGGCCCCCCAGCCCCCACCTCCTGCCCCACGACATGAACCTCCTCTACCGAAAAACCAAGCTGGAGTGGAGGCAGCACAAGGAAGAGGAGGCCAAGAGGAGGTAAGGCTGCAGCCCCAGAGCGCCCCCTCTCCTGTCCCACTTCTGCTCTCCCCCACCCCAGCCCGGCCGGGCCACATCCCTCTCTGCCCTTCCTGAGCCCAGCAGCCTGGTCATCAGTCTGATCTCAGAGTCTGTGCTCAGTACAAAACTGCTGGAATTGCACACGCCCTGTCTCTGTCCTGCTCGTAGCTCCTGGCTCCAGCCCCTGCCCTGGCCTCTGAGGGGGCTTCCAGCTCAGGGGCCCCTGTTGGCTCTTGCCCATCCCCAGAGGCCCAGGTCACTCCCTCCTGATCACCTCTGGCCTGTGATCTCCTATCTGACAGTGTGGGGCTGGCTCCTGGTTCCCCTGTCACCTGACCTTGGAAGGGGCAGGCCCTGCTGCCCTCATGGTCCAGGATGGAGTCATCTGAGGGGCACCAGAGATGATCCACTTGGCCCTTCCCAGTGACAGGATTGTGTGTGAGTGTGTGTGTGTGTGTGTGGTGGGGGACATGCAGGCTGGGCCCTGCAGAAGAGCCAGGGCTTGGAACTGACCCCCTACACACACACCCAGCCCCTCCACTGCTCTCCCCCTCCCCTCGTTCCCCCGGGGACCTGACGCCTGGCCTCCCCTGTGTTGTCACTTCTGTTTTTCACTCCCATTGAGGGCACAGCCTCTTGGAGCCTGAGTCAGAGCCACCTCCCTGCTCCCTTCTCCCCCCTCGAAACTGTGGAGTTTAATTCTTGTTGTTAATTAGATTAATCAGAGCTATCGCTGCAGTGATCTCTCCCTAATGAAGGGTTAGTAGACAGGGCCCTAATGAGAGCCCACCCTACAGAGACTCGCCCCTCTTCCCCGCCAGCCGCCCCCCACCCCCTTCACTCACACAGAAGCTCAGGGACAGTGAATGGGAACTGGGGTGAGCCTGGGCGGTAACAGAGAGAGGATGGCAATGGAGGGAGAGGGAGAGAAAGAAAGAGAGAGAGAGGCAGGGAGGAAAGAGAGATCAGCCGGGGGAGGCTCTCTGATGATGCGGCAGGCGGTACAGCCTGGGTCTGGGAAAGGAGGCGCCCGCGCGGTGTGGGAGCGGAGGCCACAGCAGCAGCCGGACACGCGGGGCGGCCAGAGGCCGGGCGTGGGCCCGCGTCAGGGGGAGAAGGAGCAGAGCTCGGGCGGCAGGTGCATGTGCCACGCAGGGCTGGGCTGCCCGGGCCGGCCTGCCTCTCCGTGTGCCGAGCTGTCCACATGTGCGGTGCCCACGCTGGGGCCCGCCAGCTCCAGGGACGCTCCCCTGCACACGGGCTCACCCCTTCTCTCATCCCTGTCCCCGGCCTCCTCCCCTTCTCAAGGCCTCGGGGTTCGGCCTCTCCCCATCCCCACCCCGGCCCCCCGCCCTCCTCCCTGGGAGGTGGAAGAGGAGCGGAAGGCCCAGGCCTGAGGCCCGACCCCGGCTCCCCCTGGGTCTTCTCTCCCCAGCTCCAGTAAGGAGGTGGCTCCCGCAGGCCCGGCGGCGGGGCCCGGGGCCGGCCCGGGGCCAGGCGTCCGCGTGCGGGACATCGCCTCGCTGCGCCGCTCACTGAGGATGGGCTTCATGACGATGCCCGCCTCCCAGGAGCACACCCCTCACCCCTGCCGCAGCGCCATGGCCCCCCGCTCCCTGTCCTGCCACTCGGTGGGCAGCATGGACAGCGTGGGGGGCGCGCCTGGGGCGGGCGGCGGGGGCCTCGCTGAGGACGGCGGCACCCGAAGACCCCCGGCCAAGCCCCGGAGGCACCCCAGCACCAAGCTTAGCATGGCGGGGTCGGGGGCAGAGACGCCCCCCAGCAAGAAAGCAGGTGAGACCCCCCCCTCCTCCCGTCCCTGCTTGGGGGAACCGGGAGGATCCACTGCCGGCCACGGGAGGCCTGCCTGGAGGGTTCATTGGGGAAGAACCCAGGAAGTGGAAGGTTCCATTCTCACAGGGAATGTGGGGGGGAGGGGTTATTTTTTGGAAGGGCCTGAGATGAACCATTCAAGGGCAGGGAAAAGCTCCTTGAAAAGTTAATTCTCGGGAAAGGGGTGGCCTTGAAGGGCCTTGAGGGTGGTGGGCAGAATTGAGGGTGCGAGCTGCAGACTCTGGAAAGTTCTTTAGAAGGCGCCAAGGCCAACTGGTAGGAAAGGAACCCACTGGGGCTGTGAGTTGAGGAAAGCTGGGGGAAATGAAGAGGCAGAAATGTCCTTGCAGGTGAGTCAAGAGGCCACAGTGGGTCTTCCGGTTTCCTTCCCCAACTGAGAGCCTGGTGTCTCGTTCTCTTTCCTGTTCTGCCCAGGCTCTCAGAAGCCAACCCCCGAGGGCCGCGAGTCCGGCCGGAAGGTCCCTCCGCAGAAGCCCAGGCGAAGCCCCAACACCCAGCTGTCGGTGTCCTTCGATGAGTCCTGTCCCCCAGCCCCCTCCCCTCGAGGGGGGAACCTGCCCCTTCAGCGCCTCAGCAGGGGCTCCTGTGTGGCCGGGGATCCTGAGGCGGGCGCCCAGGAAGAAGAGCCTGTGTACATCGAGATGGTGGGCGATGTCTTCAAGGGAGGAGGGCGGAGTGGAGGAGGCCTGACAGGGCCCCCTCTGGTGGGTGGGGGCCCGACCCCTCCCGCTGGCGCTGACTCGGACTCGGACGAGAGTGAGGCCATCTATGAGGAGATGAAGTACCCGCTGCCCGAGGAGGCCGGGGAAGGCCGGGCCAATGGGGCCCCTGCACTGACCGCAGCCTCCACGCCACACCAGCCTCACGCCCTTCAGCCCCTCACCCACCGCCGGCCAGCTTCAGCCCTCCCGAGCCGAAGGGATGGCACGCCCACTAAGACCACTCCTTGTGAAATTCCCCCGCCCTTCCCCAACCTCCTCCAGCACCGGCCTCCGCTCCTGGCCTTCCCCCAAGCCAAGTCTGCTTCCCGAACCCCCGGCGACGGGGTCTCGAGGCTACCGGTCCTCTGCCACTCCAAGGAGCCAGCTGGCTCCACCCCAGCTCCCCAAGTGCCTGCCCGGGAGCGGGAGACGCCTCCCCTACCGCCTCCGCCTCCCGCTGCCAACCTGCTGCTGCTGGGACCCTCGGGCCGAGCCCGGAGCCACTCAACACCGTTGCCGCCCCAGGGCTCTGGCCAGCCCCGGGGGGAGCGGGAGCTCCCCAATTCCCACAGCATGATCTGCCCCAAGGCGGCAGGGGCGCCAGCAGCCCCTCCTGCCCCGGCTGCCTTGCTCCCCAGCGCCCCCAAGGACAAGGCCGTGTCTTACACCATGGTGTACTCAGCAGTCAAGGTGACCACGCACTCCGTCCTGCCAACTGGCCCGCCCCTGGGTGCTGGGGAGCCAAAGACGGAGAAGGAAATTGCAGTCCTCCATGGGATGCTGTGCACCAGCTCGAGGCCCCCTGTGCCTGGGAAGTCCAGCCCCCACAGCGGGGCTCTGGGTGCAGCAGCTGGGGTTCTCCACCACCGCGCCTGCCTGGCCTCCCCACACAGCCTTCCGGATCCAACCACAGGCCCCCTGACCCCCCTCTGGACCTACCCAGCTGCAGCAGCTGGGCTCAAGAGACCCCCTGCCTATGAGAGCCTCAAGGCCGGGGGGGTGCTGAATAAGGGCTGTGGGATGGGAGCTCCGGCCCCCATGGTCAAGATCCAGCTGCAAGAGCAAGGGACGGACGGGGGGGCCTTCGCCAGCATCTCCTGTGCCCACGTCATTGCCAGTGCGGGGACGCCAGAGGAGGAAGAGGAGATGGGTGCCTCGACGTTTGGGGCAGGCTGGGCTCTGCAGCGGAAGGTCCTGTATGGAGGGAGGAAGGCAAAAGAGCTGGACAGTGAGTGAGGAGGGAGAACGGGCCCAGGGATGTCTTCGATGATCTGGGGGAGGTGTCGAAGGGGTTACTTGGAAGCCACAGCCCATTGTCCTGAACTGGGAACTTTTCTGGCAGAGCGGAGGGATGGGGGCATGCAGCAGGCTGAAGGGGTGAGGTCCCCGCGTGGTGCACTGGTAGGGCAGGAAGACCTGGAGCAGGGAGTGGGTAGGACCTGGTCTCCTCTTCCTGTCCTGTCCCGCTGTACTCCCCGCCCCTCCCTCCACTGGGCTGCAGGGGTGTGTGTGTTTGTGAGTGTGCGCACATGAGGAGCTAAACACAGCTGCCTCCCAGCTGTTACCATGGCAACCCATCCAGACAGGAGGGAGAGGAGAGGGAGGCCCCTATGGTTGCCTGGCAACGCAATGCTCTGCCAGGCCTACTCAGAGATGAGCTTAGTTCACATGCAGCCCTTCCCCCAAGGCCCCCCTTCACATTCCCCCAGCTCAGAATTTGGGATTCTCCCCTCGCCTAGGGAAGAGCCCCTGCTGCTCTCCGCTTGAGATCATTCTGGCCCTGTAGGGGGCTGGAGGGGTTCTGAAGTTAAAGGTGGGGTAGGGGAGACCCCTCTGAACAGGGAAAGGGTTTGGCAGCAGTAAATAGCTACAATTCTCAGCCCAGGGGTGGTGCCAGGACTGGCATCCCTCCGGTGTGTGTGTGTGAAGTGTGATGTCAGGGCCCTCCCTTCCCAGCTGTGACCTGCAATGGGGCAAGTCTTTGTCCTGGTCCAGCGAGGTCGTGGTGCGTGTAGCTGGGGGGACAGCAAGACCCTTCACATTGTGCAGCTTCTGAGCTCTCCTTGTCACCCAGCAGAGATCGAGGACAGTGCCCGGGCCTGGAATGGCAGTGCTGAGGGTCTAGGCAAGGTGGAGCGTGAGGACAGAGGCCCTATGGCGTCAGGGATCCCCGTGAGGAGCCAGGGGGCAGAGGGCCTGCTGGCCAGGATCCACCACGGAGGGGACCGAGGAGGAGGCCGCACGGCGCTGCCCATACCCTGCCAGACGTTCCCCGCCTGCCACCGCAACGGAGGTGACACTGTCTGCCCCAGCACACAGATGGGGTGGGCTGGGGGAATCTCCCAGGGCCCGGGCCCTACCTCCTAATAGCAGGTCTCCATCCCCCCTCCGTTGAGGCTAGGCTCAGTCTGATGGGGCCTCTCCTGTCCTCGGTCATTGGGGAGGGGAACCTGGCGCCCCCTTCCTTTCTCACTCCTCAATCTTCTGCCTCAGACTTTACTGGAGGCTACCGCCTGGGGCGTTCGGCCTCCACCTCCGGAGTTCGGCAGGCCGCGCTCCACACCCCCCGGCCCTGCAGCCAGCCCAGGGATGCCCTGAGCCAGGTGAGGAGGGAGACAGGCTTGGGCTTTTTATTTGGGAAGGAGCAGGTAGGGAAGAAGGCCCGGGTGTGGGAGGAAAGGCGAGAGGTCAGGGTGGGGCCTTGCCACGGACTCAGGGCGGACCCCGCCGGATGGATGGAGAGCGAGGGGTGGGGGAGAACCTGGGTAGCCAGGCTGGCACCACTGGCTGATGAGGGCCTTGGTGCCTTTAGAAAGAGACTTCTCGCAGTGGAAAGATTCGTCCTACTGGGAAGACGGTTTTTATGAGGCAAGCTCTTCCTGGAGGAGACAGGCCTTGCCTGGCACCAGGACGCAGGGGGAGAGGACGAGAGGCCTTGGGGTCAAAAGAAGACTCGTTTCTGGGCGACGCGTTGATCTTGGTGGGGTTTCGGCGATGGGGACGGGGCCTGGTGACTCTGAGGTCCTTGACCCCCCTCATTCCTTCCTCCCCCACCCCACCCCGTTGGGGGCCGGCGGCGGGAGGAGGGGGTGCAGACCCAGCCTGCGCTGCCGCTGCCGCTGCCCCTGCCGCCCCAGCCCGCCCGCGAGCGCGACGGCAAGCTGCTGGAGGTGATCGAGCGCAAGCGCTGCGTGTGCAAGGAGATCAAGGCGCGCCACCGGCCCGACCGCGGCCTCTGCAAGCAGGAGAGCATGCCCATCCTCCCCAGCTGGCGGCGCGGGCCCGAGCCCCGCAAGTCCGGCACGCCGCCCTGCCGCCGGCAGCACACGGTCCTCTGGGACACGGCCATCTGAGGGGGGCGGGGGGCCCCGGCTCTCCCAGAGACTGGCCTCGAAAGAGGGACGCTTGAAGGACCAGGTGAAAGAGAGCCGCCGGGGAGAAGCCCCCGCTGCCCTCCACCCTAACCCTTGCCCCCGGACGGGGAATCGGCCGGGCCAGTCGGGCTTGGAGTCCCAAGCCGCAAACCCCAGAAAGGTGAGGGAGGGGTTGCTTGAAGTTGGGAGTGAGGTCCTCCTGCTGCTCTCCCCTCTGAGCAAAGTAGACCTCCCCACCCCAGGTCAGCATGGGGGAGGAGGGAAGGGTCAGGGAGGAAAGGGGGGCGGGTCAGCGAGGGACAGAGTGAGAGGTAGAAGGGGCTCTTTTAGAGAGTGGGGGAGGTGGTGATTATTTTGTTGTTTATTTCGGTTTGGAAGGCAATTCTGGGCTCGTCTGATCCACTCCTGAACAAGGAGTGAGGAATCTCGGGCAAGTAAAGGGAACCAAGTTGGCACTCTCCCCAGTACCCAGAGGCCCCGCCATCCAGCTGTGCCCTCCCCGCCCCATCACTCCCCGCAAAGCCAGGGACAGACTGGTCTGGAGAGCAGTGGAGCCGCAGAAGGGAGGGCCTCTGAGACTGGAGAGTCGGAGTCGGGAGGGCCAGAGGGCTCATTCACAGTATTTACCAGTCGCCAGTATTGGGTAGTGAGCTTGGCCTTCTCTGAACCGGGCATCTTATTTAGCTCCAGGGTGAGGGTCTAGCACCAGGGATGGGCGGGTGATGGGGAAGGAGGGGCATTTTCGTGGAGGGGGGTGGGGGGTGGGCAGGGTATTTATTTAAATTAAAAAAAAAAAAACCCAGAAGAGATGTCAGGAACTTTTTTTTAATTCCTTTCTTTTCAGAAATAATATATTAAAAGACTAACGATCCTAGAAGTGGCTTCTTATATTTCAGTGCGCTCCGCCTTTTTTTTTAAACACCTGTTTTGTTTTCCCTCTGGCCCCTGGTTGGTGGGAGCAGGGAGGGTTACTGTGGCAAAGGAGCGGGAGAGGTGCAGCTGGAGGTGTCTTCGGGAATGCCCCCGTGCACTGACTCCGCAGACATTAACGGAGTGTCTGATGTGTGCTGGCCCTGCGCCAAGGCAGCAGGAACATTCTGACAGAAGCCTGCCCTCCAGCAGCTTGTAGTCTATTCAGGGGCATGAGATTCCTGAGCTGACACTAGACAATGCTCCAGGACTAAGAGAGGGAGAGGGCTGGACTCTTCTGACAAGGCTTCCTGCACAGTGCACCTAGAAGTACAGGTAAGGTTTGGATGAGCGGGGAGAAAGTCCCATGCTCACAACATGATTGTGGGATTGGGGTGGGGGCAGCAATTGTGTTTAAATATGCAGATGGCAGTGAGTCAACCTTGATGAAGCTGGTGCAGAAAGAGGGGCCTCAAAACCCAAGAGGCTGGTCCTCAAGAAGGAATCCAGGGAGGAGGATTACAGAGAGTCTGGAAGAATGGAGGGCACAGGACAGATGGCAAGATGCAGTGGAAAGAAAACATCCTCTGGTTGGAGATGAGGGAGCTGCAGGGGGAATCCATGAAGCCCTAGGTTGGCACTCAGATGACTGAGGAAATGGTCAGTTTGACAACCCATGGAAAGCCGGGTTGAGAGGGACTTTGAGGGAAGAATGTTGATTCTGAAACAACGGCAAATATTCAGCTTTGTTATCACCTATACCAGAGATGTCTTTTAAGTGACATGAAGAACATTTTGGAAAACTTTAATAGTTTTGTATTTCTTTTCACGCACATTGAGAGAAATGACAATCAGCACATCAGACTATTTGTTATTTCATGTCGATTACTGCATGTACAAGATGAGGCTAAATATATTTTTAATGAGTTGGTTTAAAGAAAAATAGTAAGCAAAGAAATAATAGTACAGGTGATACTCAGATTATGAAAAATTATAACAGTGGTGTGAAAATATTTGAAATTTAGGAAACACCAAGTTAGGGATAAAATGATGATGGTTTGAGAGGGCTGACAAACGTGTGGATGTTAGGAGTCATCAACATAAAGATGGTACTCAGGGCCAAGACTGAGCTCTATAAGAGACAGTGTGGACAAGAGATAAGAGTTAAGACAAGGAATAGCTTTTAAATTATTTACATTTTTAAAAATTGTATAATGGACATATAACAATGTAGGTGTACAACATAATGATTTGATATATGTGTATTTTGTGAAATGGTCATCGCCGGTAAGTTTAGTTGACATCCATCACCACAG
Organism: Muntiacus reevesi; assembly: GCF_963930625.1. Taxonomy (NCBI): domain Eukaryota; kingdom Metazoa; phylum Chordata; class Mammalia; order Artiodactyla; family Cervidae; genus Muntiacus; species Muntiacus reevesi. Next base: position 214,172,131 of record NC_089250.1, on the reverse strand, counting down.
TTAGAATTTTTTTTCTTGTGATGAGAACTCTTAAGATCTACTCTCTTAACAACTTTCAAACATAGAACACAGTATTGTTAGCTATAGTCACCATGCTGTGCATGCCCTCCCAAGGACTCATTTATCTTATAACTGGGAGTTTGTACTTTTTGACTACCTCCACCCATTTTTTCCCCACTGCCCCCTCCCACCTCTGGCAACCCTCAACCTATTCTCTGTATCTATGAGTTTGGTTTTCTTTTTTTTTTTTTCAGATTCTACATATAAGTGAGAGCATACAGTATTTGCCTTTCTCTGTCTTTCTTATTCAACTTAGCATCAGGCCTTCGAGATCCATCCATGTTATCAAAAATGGAAGGATTTCCAATAGCTTTTTAATAACTAGTTAGGAAATTAATGGAAGGAATTATCTCATTTATAAGAGCAACTAGAATCATAAAATATTAGGAGTAATTTTAACCAGAGTACAGGACCTCTATTTGATTAATCAATAAAACTAAAGTCTTTTGAGTTACTAAACCAAGGAAGACTTGACTAAACAGAGTAATAACTAGTTCTTATTACTAGTTATTACCAAACCATAATGTAAAAGATGTAAGTTTTCCCTAAGTCAGTAAATTCGATGCAGTCTCTAAATCCCCAAAGGATAATTTGGGAAATCTGACAAAACAGTTCAAAAGTTCATCCAGAATGATAATGGGAAAAATGAAAATGTTCAGTGAACTTTCTGAAGTAGATGAGTAATGGGGGACCTGGCCTAACATATACTGAAAGCATGTGAGCTGGGACTGGTACAGGAGTGGCACGATCTATCAGAAGAGTCCAGAAAGAGCAGGAAATGCACACCGGAATTTAGCATGTATCTGGTGAAGGTGGCACTTGAATGGTGGGGAAAAGATTGTTTGAGAATTGTTTCTTAAAACAACTAACTAGTCCAGGGAGAGTGTGGGAAGCTGGATTTCTATTCCATTCATTACATCAAAAGATTTAAATGTAAAAACAAATTATTAAAAGGGAAAAGGGAAAAGAGGGTGAACATTCTTACAACCTTGGGAGGGAGGAGGCCCTTCTAAAATGATATGAAGACCAACATGTAAATTAACTATACTCCATAAAAATTTTTTAAAAAGTAACAAATAAACCAAAAGGCTTGTAAGTTTGATTTCATTCATAGCTAAAACTTCCATATGGCAAAGTCAAACTACAAACATAAACTAGGAAACTATTTCTAACACATATGAAAAAGATTGATATGATATGTAAGAAACATTTGTGAGCTGATAAGAGAAAGAAAAAACAACCTCAACAAAGGTGAAAAAAGGATGTAAATAGAGAACTCACCCAAGAAAAGAGAAATTACCAACAAACGTGTTCAACCTTAACAATAAGTAATGCAAGATAAAACAAATAAAATACTGTTCACCTATCAGACAAAACTGAAAAAGATTCACAACATCAGTCTGGCAAGTATGCAGAAAACAGGCACTCATTGTGTAAATGTAAACCAATATAGACTCTAGGGGTCAGTTTAAAAATATTTGTGAAAAATTTAAATGTGCATGGTTTTGACTCAGAAATTCCATTTCCAGGAATTTATCCTACGGAAATACTTACACAAGTGTGCAAAGCTAAATGCACAAAGGTGCTAATTGCAGCATTGTCTGAAATAATGAAAAATGGGAAACAACCCCAAAGTTCACTGGTATGGCACTGACTAAATGATTTATGGTAACAATGGAAAACCCATGCTGCTAAACAGGTTGCAGGAAATACAGATGTTCCAAACACAAGAAGCCGTTCCCAATACATTAATAAGTGAATAGAGCAGTGTGCAGAAAACTACAAAGAAAGCACATCTTTAAAAAAATCATTTACTCATAAATGTTTATGTAAGTCTGGAAGGAAATATACCAAATAATTGATGTTGATAATTTTGAGATCTGAGAAGAGGAAGGACTTAATTTTACTTTAAAAAAAAACAATAAAATTTATACTGCTTGAATTTTTATGTGTATGTCTTCACTCCAAAATCAGAAAATAGATACTATTTTTATTTAATTTTTAAATTTTTTTTTAGATATTATTTTTTAAAAAGAAAAATAAGTAGTGCTCAGCGCCAAGAAGCAGAGCACTTGGTGTCAGTGGCTGTGGACTTGGCACATGTGGTTCAAATCCCAGGTCAGCATGAACATCTAAGTTTCTCACTTTCCTCATCTATAAAATGGGAATGATTAGAGGATTGTTGAGATTGAATAAGATAGCACAGGGTCTCCTTTGAGGATGAAGAAAGACGCATAGAGACAGAGATGAAGGAAATGAGAAAGATGCTAGAACCTGGAGTAAGAGGCAGGACTGGGCAGAGTCAGGGTATGAGGGGCTCAGCCAAAGGCGGGCTGCTGAGGCTGACTTCAGCCGGGGCTACACAGCCTTCCTGGGCTTCCCAGGTGGCTCAGTGATAAAGAATCCGCCTGCCGATGCAGAAGATGCAGGAGCCGCCGTTCCATCCCTGGGTTGGGAACATCCCCCGAGGAGGAAATGGCAACCCACTCCGGCATTCTTGCCCAGAGAATCCCATGGACAGAGGAGCCTGGCGGGCTACAGTCCATGGGGTCACAAAGAATGAAGTCCAATACGACTGAGCATGCACGCAGCCCTTCTGCAAGATCAGAAGCCTGCAAAGAGTTAGAAGTTGAAAGAACAGGGTGTACTGGAATTATAAACCTCACATAGCGGCTGGAGGAATGAGCATCCCCTGGGAAGTCAGCCTGCACCCAGCCCTGCCTGCACGTGTATGTTAGTCATTCAAGTTGTGTCCGACTCTTTGCGACCCCATGGACTGACTGTAGCCCACCAGGCTCCTCTATCCATGGAATTCTCCAGGCAAGAATATTGGAGTGGGTTGTCATTTCCTTCTCCACCTGCGTGCATGACACCTGTTAACAAACTCACCCGGGACCCCACATCCCTTTCTGGGGTCACTAAGGCACTTCCAATGCTGACTTCCCACTTTTGAAACGCCAGCAAAGCAGGGAGCTCTTGGGCAGCACAGTCAAAGGTGAGAGGGCTCTGGAACATTTGAGTCAAGGAGACAGGAGCTGAGTGGGGGAGACCTTCACTGGGACAGGCAATGCTTTCGAACCAAAGGGGAGAGGAATAATAAGGCCTCAGCAATAATACCCTGCCTTATTTTTCATGGCCCGTTTTGCCCAATGAGATCATATTTCAGCTCTGAAGGGAGATTTCTATCAAAGATTACTAGGATCATGTCAAAAAGACTCAGAAGCAAACCTGAAGAGATTCCCAGTGGCCAAAGGATGGAATAATTTGAGCAGCAAGAAGGGTAAAAACTACAATAGATTGAAAGATGAATATGGAAAAAAAAAAGATGAATATGGTTAAATTCATGAGTTCATTCATGAGTAATGACCAATAAATTGCTCACCTGTGGATGACGCCAGAGCATCACTTGGTTATTTTGAAAACTTGTTAGTAAAGGCAAAAGTCAAGCATCTGTCTGCCTCCATGATGCCACTGAAGAGGAGTTTTTCTTTTTGGAACTATTCCAGCTAATAAATGAAGATAGAATTGTAGAATTGGAGTATCACCATGAAGGAATGGATCCAGGCATTGAGTTTTAACAACAACTAACACCATACATCACATTACAAGGGGCAATCAGACATTCTCTACGTCCTGTTGGAAGAAGGCACCACCACCTATGAAGTGTTCTGCCCCTCCAAAATCAAACCTAGGAATATGATCAAGCTTCTAGATGCCACTACCAGTTACAGGAAATACAGAGGAGAGGGGAACGCATTGAATATCACAGGATACCATCAACAAAATCTGGACTATGGGAAACACCTCAGGGCAAACCACCTGGATTCTTCCACAAATCTGCCTCCAGGGAAAATAAAGAGATGGAGAAAGAACCCATAGATTCAAAGACAAAGAGAAAGATATTGTTGGAGACTTCCCTGGCAGCCCAGTGGTTAAGACTCTGCCTTCCAATGCAGGGGGTGCAGGTTCGATCCCTGGTCAGGGAGCTAAGATCCCACATGCCTTGGGGCCAAAAAACCAGAACATAAAACAGAAGCAATACTGTAACAAATTCAATAAAGACTTTAAAAACTGGTCCACATCAAAAAATTAAAAAAAAAAAAAAAAGAAAAATATTGTCCATTGCAATTTATGGACCTTTTTTGGATCCTGATTCAATCAAATAAACTTTTAAAAATTGATTTCTTGGGTTTATGAGACAATCGGGATTATGACCACTGGGCTAGATATTTGATCATATTAAGGAATTTTTTTTTAAGTGTGATAATGTATTGTGGTTGTGTATTTTTGGGTCCTTAAAGAGACAGTACAGCAATATTAATGAGATAAATTATGTGAGGTCTGGGATTGGCTTCAAAATAAAAAGGAAAAGGAGAAAGTATGTGGGAGGGGCAATAGAGGAAACAAGCATGGCCATGAGTTGATCATTGTTGAAGCTGGTAGAATGTTATGTCTATGCTTGAGTCTCTGAAATTTTCCACAATAAAAAGTGTTGCTGTGTTTTTAAAAGTCAGTGTGATGAGTCAAAAATTTTCCTCCTTTGAAAAAAAAAATGAAGGTTGTGAGTACACAGTCTAGAAAGTCCCTCCCAGGTCACACTCCCTGTCTAATTAAAAATAAACTTTTACTTTTACAAAGCAATATATATGCATTGTAGAAAGTTACCAAATACTGAAAAGAAAAAATAAACACCATATTTCCATCACCCAGTGGTTACCATTTCACAGCTTCCTGTGTAACATTACAGAACTTTTCCTACGCATATACATGTTTTTTAACAAAATGAGATTATCTTGCACGTGATGCTTTGAAAGCTGCCATTCTCTGTTAATGGTCGCTACTTCCTCATGTCAATAGATTTTATCTTATCTAATATCCAGGCTATATGTACATTTCCCTAATTGTGCTCCAAAGTGTTCCGGTGTCTTAGTCAGCATGGGCTGCCATAACAAAACACCATAGACTGGGTAGCTTAGACAACAGACGTGTATGGAGGCTGGGAAGTCCAAGATGAAGGTGCTGGCCGAGTCCGTTCCTGGTGAGAGGCCTCTTATTGGCTTGCAGCCAGCGAGTCATCTTCTTACTGTGTCTTCACATGATGGAGAGCGAGAGGTTCTGGTCTTTTTTTTTTCAGTTCATTTCGGTTCAGTAGTTCAGTCGTGTGTGACTCTTTGCGACCCCATGGACTGCAGCACACCAGGCCTCCCTACCCATCACCAACTCCTGGAGTTTACTCAAACTCATGTCCATTGAGTCAGTGATGTCATCCAACCATCTCATCCTCTGTCCTCCCCTTCTCCTCCTGCCTTCAATCTTTTGCAGCATTGGGGTCTTTTCTAAGGAGTCAGTTAGTTCTTCACATCAGGTGGCCAAAGTATTGGAGTTTCAGCTTTAGCATCAGTCCTTCCAATGAATATTCAGAATATTGAATATTGATTTCCTTTAGGATGGACTGGTAGGATCTCCTTGCAGTCCAAGGGACTCTCACTATAACTCACACTCCCTAATGCCTGGTTTTTCCCTCAAGGTGCCTCTACCGTTTTAGGCCAAAGAGTTAGAGCCTCTTGCTAGTCATACTCAGGTGCCTCAACAGATGCACCTTCAGAGGGGCAGCCCATCCGGAGGGTCCAGCTTCCACTGCTCCTCTGCCACCTCTGAATTGCCCTCAGGATGAAGTGAGGAGCCTGCTGCCTGGGGACTCATCCAGGCCACCCACTGGCCTCTGCCACCACCCCAGGGCAGTCTTTTGCCACCAAAAATGGCTGGCAGCCAGAAATAGCAGGCTGGAGGCACCAGAGATGGTGTCACCACCATTTCAAAAAATTTCCACTGACCAAGTGGTGACCTTATGCTGATTGTGTTTGACATTCCTGCCTTAAAGCCCAGGGATGGGTGGAATGGCCAGATGTACACATTCCAGAGATTTCAGAGTCATGAGGGAGACTTTCCAGGAAAATTAGACACAGGGAAAATTTTAAGTATATATATATATCTTATTTATATATATATATATATCTTATTTATATATATATATATATCTTATTTCACTGCCCATTCAGATCTGAAATCACTTGGTTCATTTAATAACTAAAAAATGCATCCTTGCATTTGGGTCATAAAATTGTAATGGTTGGTCTTCTTACAGATAAGGAAATCTGAAAACTGGAGGAGGCCTCCCTGCTTTATTTTGAGGTAGGGGCTGGATGAGTGGCAAGTTCTATGGGGAAAAGTTTTCCTCCTCTCCTTCATTTTTCTTTCTTCCTCTTCCACCTAGCTCAGTTGGTAAAGAATCCACCTGCAATGTGGGAGACTTGGGTTCGATCCCTGGGTTGGGAAGATCCCCTGGAGAAGGGAAAGGCTACCCACTCCAGTATTCTGGCCTAGAGAATTCCACAGACTGTATAGTCCATGGGGTTACAAAGAGTCGGACATGACTGAGTGACTTTCACTTTTCCCACCTAGCAGGTCCCAGGACAAGAAAAACAAGACAGCTTTAGTAGGAACTTTGTACTGAGGCAAAGCCATACACCTGGAGTGGGAAGGAGAGTCAACTCCTAGAATTCCCTCCTGGGGTCAGGGTGGGGACAATCTACCTCCTTCCCAAGAAAAGAGTAGGAGGCTGCCCACCCAACCTTGCCGCCCTCAATCACTACTTAAAAGAGGCCTGCCCTAAGCCCAGCCTTCCTGTAACGGATGGAAGATTTCCCTTCCATTGCCATTCTGAAGTGGGGGACGGGGGGTTCTTTGGGAGAAGGGGCATTGCCCTGCCCACCAGCAGACCATGGCTCTTTATACCGTGGAAGGGGTGCCCACTTGGGCTCTGCAGTTTGTGCAGTGGGGGAGGGCTCAGGGGGCCAGCAGAGGGGGCAGCCATTGCTCCTGGAGGTCCAGATGAAGAAATGGCATCAATGACCCACTCGGGGGAGGAGGGACAGGTGCAGTAGCAGCTGCGTCCTGCCAATGAGGAAGTGCTAGCCCTCCCAGAGGAGGAAGCGCGACGAGCTCAGGTGGCCAGAAAGTGACCTAGGGATGCCTGCACCCGGGGTGGGCCCAGTGGACAAGAGTCCCTGACCCTGGTGATGCTGTAGCCCAAGGGGAGACTACCACCAGGGGATGTGCTAACCACATGACTCTCAACCGGGTGATTTTGCCACCCCCCACCCCGGGACATCTGGCAATATTACTGGTTGTCACAACGGAGAATGGAATTGCTCCTGGCATCTGGCAGGTAGAGGCCAGAGTTGCTGCCTAAGGATTCTACAAGGCACAGGACAGCTCCCCCACAGGACAGCACCTGGTCTGAAAGAAGCCTCTGGTCTGAAACATCAACAGCACTCCAAAGTCTTGAGTCTTGCAGTTGAGCAGCCCTGAGTTAGCGTATCTTAACCTTTAGAATATGGTACCCTGATATTCCTATAGTAAAACCTAACAGCTTTATTTCATCCACCAGTTTTTGTACTTTTTTGAGTGTGACAGTAAGACTTCTTATTTCTAACTCAGACTGTGTGAGGGTGGGGAATTACAAAAACCTTCCTTCAGTTCTAACCTTTGTCACTGGCTAACATTTTAAGTTTATATTATGTCCTGTTAACAACTAGTTATTGACCCCTGATGCATGCACAATGAAAGCTCTGAAATTACATTTCTATTTTTTTAGATCTTTTTGTTGTTGTTGTTCAGTCACTAACTCGTGTCCAACTCTGCAACCCCATGGACTGTAGCCCACCAGGCTCCTTTGTCCATGGGATTTTCCAGGCAAGAATACTGGAGTGGGTTGCCTTTCCTTCTGCAGAGGATCTTCCCGGACCAGGGACTGAACCTGTGTCTCCTGCATTGGCAGGGGGATTCTTTACCACTGAACCACCAAGGAAGCCCTTAGACCAGTTTTATGGACATGTTATTTACATATAACAAAACATACCCATTTCAAGTCTGCAGTTTGATGAGTTTGGATAACTCTATATGCCTGCATCCAAAAGTTAAGGAAAGAAAAACTAGGCGATGGGGATGGGAGGGAGACACAAAAGGGAGGAGATGCATGTATTCTCATAGCTGATTCATGTTGTTGTGCAGTAGAAAACAACATTGTAAAGAATATAGGGTACAGCATAGTGACGTCGCTCAGTCATGTCCGACTCTTTGCGACCCTATGGACTGTAGCCTACCAGCTTCCTCCATCGATGGGATTTTCCAGGCAAGAGTACTGGAGTGGGTTGCAATTTCCCTCTCCAGGGAATCTTCCTGACCCAGGGATCGAACCCCAGTCTCCTGTATTGCAGACAGACGCTTTACCGTCTAAGCTACCAGGGAAGCAATTATCTTCCAATTAAAAATAAGTTTAAAAAAACCCAAAAATACTATGCTTAGATTTATGGAGTAAAGATTAGTAATGTAGACTTTGAGGTCGATTATACCTCGGTTCAAATCCCAGCTCTGTCATCCACTAAGCCTGTTTTCTCTTCAGTAAAATTGGATTAATGATATCCACCACAGGGGTTATCCTGAGGATTAAACGGACACACTTGAAGCATTTAGCTCAGAGCCTGCCTGGCCCATAGTGAGGTGCTTCAGCAGTGGTCATAATTATCACGATCATTTGCATTCTCAGCATTTCATGATATACTTGGCTAATAGAGTCCTTTTTTTTCTGCATCTATGTGTCTTTCCAGAATGATCACACCTTTCTGAAGGTTATAATAATCACATAGACACATGTGGTTCCCAGACTGGTATTTCCAACCTCTTTCCTGGCTCCAGAAGAACAGGTCAGTTTCCTGCACTTGTTATCCTCCTCGAAAACCACCTGCCAGGTCTTAGGCTGCCCAGCTCCATGGCATCACGTCCAGTCTGAGGAGGCAGAAATACCTGTACCCCCTCTCTCTCACACATGCCCTTTATTCATAAGGATGTCTTTTTAACTGCTTCAAAACAGACCCAAACAACAGTGGTTTTACTGAAATGTGAGGCTTCCTCATACAAGCATCTATACATAAGCAATCCGTAGCATATCTGGAGGCTCCGGGGTATCACGGGCCAGGCTCTTGCTCTTTCTACTTGGTTGCTCGGCATCCCAAGGCTGCTGCTTTTGTTCCCCGAGGTCTGAGTGGCTTCCTACCAGGTCCGCTTTTCATGCAGCAGGGTGGTGCTTGCTTACAATTCAACAGCCACCTCAACAGTTGTGGTTTTATTGGGTTGAACCATGTACAAGTGCCATTTTTGTTGGTCAAATATGGTACAATCTTGGGAATTTCAGCTCTACTTTACAGACGAGGACCCTGACACAGAGATAAGCGACCTGCCCAAAGTCACACAGCAAGTAAATGGCAGAGAAGGAATTCAGATCCAGAGCCTTCCTGGGAGCTGGGCTGATGGCAGTTTCTTCAGTGAGCAAGGTTTGGTTCCTCTGGCCACCGCATGCTTATAACCAAGTTGAAGAGCAACACTTGAACACTGGAAAGCTAAACGGCCTCAAAAGCGAAAGGGCAACCGCTCAGTACAGCTATGTTAGAATGTCACCAGGCCATTTGTAATTTTTCCCCCCAAATAAGTGGTAAGGCAAGACTTTCTTTCTCTAGAAACTGAGGAGACAGAACAATGGCTCCAGAACGGTGTGGCCAGGAGGGCTCCTAAGAGGAAGAGTCTTCAGCTGAGTCTTGAAAGCAGAGGAGGGCCAGTTTCATGGTGGTGGTGGAAGTGATATTTAGTGGTAATAATCCAATTGCTGCTGCTAAGTTGCTTCAATCATGTCCAACTCTGTGTGACCCCATAGGCGGCAGCCCACCAGGCTCCTCCGTCCATGGGATTTTCCAGGCAAGAGTACTGGAGTGGGTTGCCATTGCCTTCTCCAAATAATCCAATTCTGTGCCATTTAATCCAAATTTGAGATGTTACTATGAAGACTTGGGTTTCTGTCCTTACTTGGGTGTGTGCACATGTGGGGTGTACACTCCAGCAGTGCACTTGTGGATATCTTCCTGTCGTGTCGCTTCACGTGTCTTGCTTGTGTATGTGCATCGGGGTATATATTTCTGTGTCCCTGTCTTTCCATGTCTTAGCATTCATTTCTCTCTCTCCCTCCCATTCTTTCTTTATTTCTCTATCACTCCCCCTCTCTCTTATCATCTGTCTCTCCTCATCTTTGCTCTATAATTGGTGCCATATAAATCCTAACTGTATCTTTTATTATGAGTTGCACACAATATATAGTTTGACGTGCTCTATCCCTAATTTAAAATGCAAAGGGACAAAATGTTCTATGGCCTCATCTAAATCTCTTCTATTGCTCCTGCCCCTGGCCTTCGATTTAATTAATATTTTCATTTTTATCAAGTTAGACATAAACATCATTTTAAAAATCAAATACTTGAAGACTAATCCTGAAAGAAAAGCAATCCCACCTCATTATACTCTCGACCCGCATCTCAGATTCATTTTCAAGTCTTTTGGTCGATCCTTCTGGTATGTACCTCCTGTTCCTAAACAGCATGCTTAAGTCTCTTTTTCTTGATTTTGTTCAGTTTTAGGTACTTAAAACAGAAAATAAGAATTTAACTCTCACACCTTAATACACACACACACACACACACACACACAACTCTTCCCCTTCCCCTATTCTTCCTAAAAAAAATTATATCCTAGTTTTTGGCCAGAGCAGAATTCAGTGTTTATAACATTGTGTTAATGGCTCAGTTATGTCCAACTCTTTGTGACCCCATGGACTATAGCCTGTCAGGCTCCAGGCAAGAATACTGGAGGGGGTTGCCATTCCCTTCTCCAGGGGATCTTTCTGATCCGGGGATCTTTCTGATCCAGGAATCAAGCCCAGGTTTCCTGCATTGCAGGCAGATTCTTTACTGTCTGAGCCACTTGGGAAGCCCCATTTATAACATTATTATTATACAAATATTATTTACAGCTGAGCCCATTGATAAGACTGTGATTATATTTTCCTTCTTGGAGTTAATTGTCAAATAAACAAGGTTTTGTTTGTCTAGTTTTCCAGCTACCAATCACAAAATCAATCCCAGAAGGTAATGGATCAGCCTAATTGAATTGGGGCCATCTGTCCTGTAACCCGTCAGTCACACTCTAGGTGGCTTGCTGTAGGCTGGGACACAGCTCCTGCTGGGATGCCTTTCACCTCTCTCCCCTCCTCCTGTCCCTGAGTCCTGTGCTTCCTCTCCCTTGGATTATTCCCTCCTTTTATTGAAGCCTCTCCTCCAACAGCTTCCTGGGAAAATGTGCCAGGAAGATAAGTTTCCTGCAGCTTCACATACCTGAGGGCTTCCCAGGTGGCACAGTGGTAAGGATCTGCCTGCCAATGCAGGAGGTGCAAGAGATGCAGGTTCAATCCCTGAGATGGGAAGATCCCCTGGAGAAGGAAATGGTAACCCATTCCAGTATTCTTGCCTGGAGACTTCCATGGACAGAGGAGGCTGGTGGACTATATAGTCCATGGGGTCGCAGTCAGACATGACTGAGCACACACACTTCAACAACTTTGCATACCTGAAAATGTCTTTTACCCTAACAGGACTGATAGTTTGGCAAAGTACAGAATTCTAGGTTTGCAACCATCCTTTCTCAGAATTTAAAAAAATTTAATAATCAGTCTTTTTTAATAATGGATTTTCAATAAGATGTATTAATATAACGTTTTTCCATGGGAAGACTGCTTTTTTAAAAATTGTGTTGTAACTGACATACAACATTGCGTTAGTTTTAGGTATACAACATAATGATTTGATGTAAACATATCTCCTCCAAATTTTGAAGTCATTGCTTTATTATCGTTTTCTAGTTTTCAATAAAGTTGTTGAAAAGTCTGAAGTCATTCTGATTTCCTTTTCTTTCTATAAACTTGCAGGATCTTAACTTTGGCTTCTGCATTCTGAAATTTCAAGATTGTTTGTCTTCATATGGGTTTATTTTAATTCAGTGTATCAAATCACACTTGGGGCCTCCCTACTTAGAAATTCATCCTGTCAATTTTTCTAGAGGCTTATTGTATTTTGATACTTCTTCCTGTCTAGTTTTTTGATGTTGGATCTGTCTCCTAAATGGATCCTTGAATTTTCTTATTTTTTGTGTGTGTCTTTGTCATTCATAGGGCTTCCCTGATGGCTCAGTTGGTAAAGAATCTGTCTGCAACAGAGGAGACCTCAGTTCGATTCCTGGGTCAGGAAGATCCCCTGGAGAAAGGAAAGGGTACCCACTCCAGTTTTCTGGCCTGGAGAATTCCATGGGCTGTATAGTCCATGAGCCTGCAAAGGGTCGGACACAACTGAGAAACTTTCACTTCGCTTGTCATTTGTTCTACAGATTTTTTTTCACCTACTTTCCAACATTTCTGTTGAATTTTTCATTTTCAGTACCATAGTTTTAATTGTTAAGAGCTTTTTTTTGGGTTCTCTGAATGTTCTTTTTACATGGTCTTTTGTACTTACTTCAAGGATGAAATATCAATCTTATCTACCCAACAACTTACAATCTTAAGTTTTTTCTCTAAGATTTTCTTCTGCTTCTGCCTCTCCCAAGATCTTTTTTTTTTTTCTCTCTCTTTGTTGCTTTGGATTCTGTCTTTTACCGTCAAAGGCTGGTACGACCTTTTAGGCCTCCGTTTATGTGTCAGTCCACGGGGTTGCAAAGAGTCGGATATGACTGAGCGACTTCACTTCACTTTCACTTTATACATCAGTATCCGAAGGTCTTTCTCTTAAACCAGTCAGTTAATCCAGAAAAAAAGGAAAGTGAAAGTGTTAGTCACTCAGTCATGTCAGAGGCTCCTCTGTCCATGGAATTCTCCAGCTAAGAACACTAGAGTAGGTAGCCATTCCCTTCCCAGGGGATCTTCCTGACACAGAGGGCGAACCCAGTTCTCCTGCATTGCAAGGAAAATTTCTTAAACCATCTGAGTCACTAGGGAAGCCCCGGAATCCAGAGAGAACTCCTTCAGTGAGGATGTGGGCATCGTAGTCTTAGCTTCCAACACTAAAAAAGGCAAACGAAGGGAGAGGGCCTTCCCTCTCCCTTGGAGATCTCCCTGGAGGGTCTCCCTTGCCCTGTTAAACCCCCTGCCCTCAGCTGTGTTACACCCTCTGGCCCAGACTTCCTCTTGCTATACCTCTCCAGACAGTCAGCGTCACATCTTCAGCCTGGATAGGTGGAGGGACAGTCATCTTGCTCAGGATGAGGAAGAGGAGCTAAGAATCTGTTTCTTTTTCAACTTTGTTTTTAAAGTGTGGTAAAATACCCTTAACATAAAATGCATCGTCTTAACCAGCATACAGTTCACTAGTGTCAGATCCATTCACACTATTGTGCAACCCATCTCCAGAACCCTTCATCTTGCAAAACTCACACTCCGTCCCTGTTAAACTCCTGATTCCTCCTCCCCCCAGCCCCTGCCAACCACCATCCTACTTCCCATCTCCATTTGAGACTTTTAAGTACCTCAGTGAAGTGGAATCAAACAGTAGTTGCCCTTTTGTGGCTGGTATATTTCCCTTAACACAATGCCCTCGAGATATGTCCATGTTGTAGCAGGTGTCATCATTTCCTTCCTTTTTAAGGTTGAAAATATTCCGTTGTATGTAAGTACCACATTTTGTTTATGCATTATCTGCCAATGGATATTTGGGTTGCTTCCACCTTTTGGTGGAATAATACTGCTAACACTTGTGAATAACACTGTTATGAACATAGGTGTACAAAATTTTTTATAAACTGTTGCCTGATCTCTTTGTTCAACCCCATTTCACTGCCTACCGTTTTCAGGGATACCTGGCCTCTGTAACATCTGAGCCTTTCTGGGATCTGTGGCACCAGCCAGCTTTCTACTGAGATCCCCCACTGCTAGCTTAGGTCTTGGCTGTCTTTGGTCTGCTATGAGGCACTTGCCATGGTCCATCGGCTTTTCAACTTCAAAACATTTTGTTATCATTTTCTCCTTTCCGTCCTCTTTATCCACGAGGGTTTATATCTTAAAAGAAAAACTTAAGCTATCATTTCAGTGGTGTTTCAGGAAGGAGAGGCAAATGCCAATGTGCCTTCATACTTGGTCTCTAAATTGTGGTCCTTCTGAGTGATATCATTTCTGATCATTTTCCCCCTTGTGGGTAAGTGACTTTCAATTTTTTTTTAAGTTTTATTTCCTCAGTGTAAAAATATACGTGATTATGAAAAACAGTAACAGTTCCTCAAAAAGTTAAACTGAGTTACCAAATCACCTAGCAATTCTACTCGTAGGCATACGCTGAAGAGAATTATAGACGCATGTCCAGGGAATTCCCTGGTGGTTTAGTGGTTAGGACTCTGTGCTTTCACTGCAGAGGGCCAGGGTTCCATCCCTGGTTGGGGAGCAAGGTTCTCACAAGCCAATAAAAAATAAAGATAAATAAAGATATGTCCACACCAAAACAAATATATATGAATGTTCATTGCAGCATTATTCATAATAGCTAAAAAGTAGCAACTATTCAGATGTTCATTAGCAGACGAGTCGATACACAAAATGTGATTTATCTATACAGTGAAATGTTATTCAGCCATAAAAATGAACTACTTGACACATACAACAAGGATGAACCTTGAAAACAAGGTGCTAAGTGAAAGAAACCAGACACAAAAAGGTTACATGTTGTACGAATTCATTTATGTGATTATACTAGAAACCACCGAACTGTTCACTTCAAGATGGTGAATTTTGTGGTATAGGAATTATACCTCAATTTCTTTTTTGGCCATAGTTCCCTGATCAGGGATTGAACCTGGGTCCACCACAGTGAGAGCTCAGAATCTTAATCACTGGACCACCAGGAAACGCCCTCGTTTTTTAAAATGTATGTGGGTGAGAGGAAGAGCAAAAACTAGGACAAAAAAATCTTTTTTTTCTTCTTTTTTTTCGGCTGTGCAACACCGTATGTGGGATCTTAGTCCCCCCGCCAGTGATCAAACCTGTGGGGTGGAAGCATGGAGTCCGAACCACTTACCAGGATCAAAAAAAAAAAAAAATTTTAAGTAAGAGACATAAAAATGCAGTAGTATATTAATTTCTTTTTTTTTGTCATGGACCATGGAGAGGTGGAATGTGAAGATCAAGATCTACCTCGTGGGCTAAACCTCTGAGCTCACTTAATATTTAACCATCACACAGCTGGGATTAGCCATGATGCTGAGAAAGAAAAAAAGAAAAAAAAACTCCGGTGACAGCAGAGAGCCTCAGCATCGAGATCACAACCAGGCTTCTCCGCTGGCTCAGCGGTAAAGAATCTGCCTGCCGGTGCAGGAGACACAGGTTCGATCCCTGGGTCAGGAATATCCCCTGGAGGAGGAAATGGAAACTCCTTCCAGTGATCTTGCCTGAAAAAAGTCCGCGGGAAGATCCCACGTGCTGTGGAGCAAGTAAGCCTGTGCGCGACAATTACCAAGACAGTGCTCTAGAGCCGGGAGCCGAAACTACTGAGCCCACGGGCCCCAACTACTGAAGACCACAGCTCGAGGGCCTGTGTTCTGCAACCAGAGAAGCCACTGCGACGAGAGGCCGGCACACCGCAACAAGAGAGTAGCCCCCACTCGCCACAACGAGAGAAAAGAGCCCACACAGCAACGAAGACCCAATACGGCCATAAATAACTAAATATATTTTTTAAATCACAACCAAATGAGAAAGCCAGCATTTGAGTCTCAACTCTGTCCCTTGTGTCTTTTGTTCTTTTCTGTAAAGTGAGAAGTTTGGATTAAATCCTGAACCCTACTCAGATAAGATATAGCAGTTCTGGGTTGAGGCCCAGAAATCTGATTTTTTTAAAGTTCCCATGTGATTCTGATGCTTATCTATGTTCAGAAACCACTTTTGAGAAAAAGGAGTATTCCAACGGTTTAAAAAAAAAAAATTATGTCAGAATTTCCCTGGCAGTTCAATGGTTAAGACTCCGAGTTTCAATGCAGGGGCCACAGGTTCAACCCCTAGTCAGGGAACTAAGATCCCATATTCCTCGTGGTGCAACCAAAAAATAAAATAAATTTTTAAAAAGAAGATAAAAAATCATATCAAACTGTGTGTATTCTGAGACTCTTGAACTTCAGAAATTCTTTTTAAGAAAGAGCCATGGATTAAAAAGGTCAGAGGTTCCCCCCCCCCCCCCCGCATTGAATGCTAAGTATATTTGCCAATAAGGAATGTGTAACAAATATTCTAGAGCAGAGCTGGTGTCGAGTCCATCTGTCTGGGGCCCTATTTGAAGGGGTAAGTTATATATGCAGCTCATTCCCACACTCCATGCTCTTTAAAGCCTCAGTGGCCTTTACCTGTCCTGTCCCCTAGGCCTAGAATACTCTTCCAATCATCCTAGACAATGCTTATGCACCCTCCAAGACCCAGTAAATTTCCTTTCCTTCAGAAAGTCTCTTTGACCTCTCTCGCTGAGCTAATGCCCATTCTTTGTGTTCTCTTAATGCTCTGTGTTCACCGGCCATCACGGCACGAGCTCTAACAAATTACCTGAAAACAGCGGCTTGAAACAACAATGATAACTTATTATCTCCCAGGGTCTATGGGTCAGGAACTGAGGACATGGCTTCTCTCTGCCCCCCGGTGTTTGGGGCCTCAGCCGGAAGACTGGAAGCTTGGAGGGCTGAAACCACTTGCTGGCTGGACTGAGGCTGGGGGATTCCTTTTCCAGGCGGGTCATGCCCATGGCAGGCGAGTTGGTGCTGGCTCTTGGCAGAGGTCTCATATCCTCCCTGTGTGGTCCTCTCGGCAGGCTGTTTGGGTGGCCCCGGGATAGGGCAGCTGGCTTCCCCCAGCATGGGCAATCCAAAAGACAGCAAGGTGGAAACACAGAGTCTTTTATGACCCAGCCCCAGAGGTCACACACTAGCACTCCATCACATTCTATTTGTCAGAAGTAAGGCCCTAAGCCTAGCAAACATTAAAGGTGAGGAGAATTAGATTCTGTTTTTTGGAGGAAGGAGAATCATAGAATATGTGGACATATTTTAGGACCACCACCACCACTGTGCATCACATAATAATTACACGTTTTGCTGTGGACACCCCCATGACAGGCTCTGACACAGGGCCTAGCACCAAGGGAGCACTCAAAAGATATTTAGCAATTGCAGGGATATCACAGAATTTAATCCCCCGGACGACGGAGCAGTTGGACCTTCTCTGGCTTGTGAGAATGGGCTCAACAAACTTGGATGCAACGGTCCAGGCTGTCTGATTGCTCCTCCAAAGTCCCTCAACACTCTCCTAGTAAATCCCTCAGGCTTGGTTAGGACATTTCAAGGTTTAGGGTGGGACAGTAGTACAATAGGGCTTCCCAGGTGGCGCAGTGGTAAAGAATCCACTTGCCAATGCAGGAGACACAGGAGACGCAGGTCCAATCCTTTGGTCGGAAAGATCCCCTGGAGAAGGGAATAGCTATCCACGCCAGTATTCTTGCCTGGAGAATTCCATGAACAGGGGAGCCTGGTGGGCTACAGTCCATGGGGTCACAAAGAGCTGGACACAACTGAGCAGCTGAGCATGCGCGTGTGCACGCACGCGCGCGCACACACACACACACACACACACACACACACACACACACACACACACACAGCGGTACAATGCTATAGAGCTTAAAATACAGCATACATGTTCCAGAAACACAGTAAACTCAACATGCCCAAACCATGTGCCTCTTTCCTAAACCTGCTGCTCCCCGGTATCATCATTCCAGTGAAGGACATCAGAAACCCAGGCACCATCCAGCCTTCCCACCTCTGCTTCCCCCGCCCTCCAGACCACTCAAACACTAAATCTTAAAATGAGGGACAGGGACCCAGGGGGAAACACCCAATTACTACAGGGTGGGTGTTTGGATCCATATGAACACTGAGTACTATCTATGGACTGGATAAACGATACATCTCATTTACACAGTTTCAAATTTAAGTAACATGTTAATAACATGCTAAAATACAAATTCACCTTAAAGTATTCCTGAATTCAGGACATCTTTGGTAATATCAACAGGTTTCTTCATGGGGACCTGTGAAACCTTTTGGTGTTAAAGAGAGATCCCTAAAATCAGCTCCCCAGATACATTTGCACCTGTGAAAAATGTAAACTAATTGTGGAATAGCCATACAATGGAATACTAGATAGCCATGAATAGCAATTAAGAGGTACCTTAAGAAATGATATGGAATGATTTCCAAGATATACTGTTAGCTGGAAAAGGCAAGTTGCGAGAGCAGTGGGTTAGGCCCGC
The DNA here is from genome assembly GCF_963930625.1 of Muntiacus reevesi. Classification (NCBI taxonomy): domain Eukaryota; kingdom Metazoa; phylum Chordata; class Mammalia; order Artiodactyla; family Cervidae; genus Muntiacus; species Muntiacus reevesi. Next base: position 214,153,808 of record NC_089250.1, on the reverse strand, counting down.
AGTGGCCCTGGGAACACCGGTGGACTTGGTTTCCCCCAGAGAAGAAAGCTGGAGGCTGAGCTATAGACCAGAGTCTGAAAGTGAGGGTTGGGAAGAGATGGTTTTTCCAATACAGCCTCAGCACCTTTTGTATCTTAAATGGTGTGAGGGCACTGCCTGTTTTTCGAAGCCAAATTGAATTGAAATTTTAAGAAGGGAGAGTCATCCAAATAGTTGGCATCGATGCTTTTAGATTCTATCTCCTTAACATCACAGGCATCCAAACTTCTCTCATAAAACTCTTGAGTGGCTCCTCACTGTTTTTTGCATCAAATTCATCAACAAGACATGGCATTCACAGCCCTTGTGATCTGGCCCTTTTCAGCTCTCAGCTCGCTCGCTCTCTCTGATTTCTCTCCCAAAACCTCTGGTCCAGAACTGTGAGAAATAAACGTCTGTTGTTCACAAGCCTCCCCAGTTCCAGATATTCTGTTAAATTAATAACAGCTTGAACAGACCAGGCCACCTCCCATTCAATCCATCTTCTAAACGGCCACCACAGTTTCTGTCTCAAAAACTCAGATCTAATTGTGTCCTTTTCTTCCTCAAAATCTTGCCGAAATCTGAAGCCAGTTTACCTCTGCTGGACTGAGTTCAGGGCTGCTGGCCTCCTTCCAGCTCCCTGAGCGGGATGGATGAGCCCCCTTCCTCCCCTAACCTCAGTGGTTCATCCCCACCCACAGTCCAGGATCCAACTCGTGTGTTACCTCTCCTAGGAAGTGCTTCCTGCCCCCTCTCTGAGATGAGTTAGACAACTCTTCTCCTCCTTTCAGCCTTCTGTAAAGACTTGTTGTCACCAGTAGACTAGGACCCCTACCAGATGCTGTCGGAACAGAAGTGAAAAACACAGCCCTTACAGAGATTATCCTACCAAGTGAAGTAAGTCAGGAAGAGAAAGACCAGTATCATATGATATCACTTACACGTGGAATCTAAAATATGGCACAGATGAACCTATCTATAGAACAGAAACAGACTCACATGGAGAGCAGACTTGTGGCCGTCAAGAGGGAGAGAGAGGGATGGACTGGGTAGCTACAAACTACTATGTTTAGAATGGATAAACAACAAGGTCTTACTGTATAGCACAGGGAATTATACCCAATCTCTTGGGATAAACCATTTGGAAAAGAATATATAAAAACAGAATGCACACAGGTGTATAACTGAGTCCCTTTGCTATACAGCAGAAATGGGCACAGCCCTGTAAACCAACTATTCTCCAACAGAACCAAACAGCCCTCACTTTCCAGGAAACAGTAGATCAGTGACAAGGGATCCGTTAAGATTGCATCAGCGCCTCCTCGCCGAGTTCTCAGTCCTTGGACTGGGAAGTCAACTCGACTGTGGAATTTTCAATCTTTCAACCAACTGAACAGTTTCTGCCCTCCTTCCCCTGTCCTCCCAGGACACGGTGTACACAGCCAGAGTCTTATCGCCTGGTAATAGAGAGCTCAATTGTCTCATTTATCTCCTCTACCAGATGGTGTGCTCCAAGAGTGGGGAGTAAAATGAAAAATTTTTAAAAAGAAACGTGACAAGAAGGTGGTAGAATTACAATCAGGCCTTGAGGAATGGAAAAAAAATCTCAACCCTTGTTGTAGATGTGGAGGCAGAACATTCCTACTTGAGGAAACAGGGTGAGCGAAGGAGGGAAGTGGAGCAACATCAAAGAAGTCACGTGGTTCCCTGTGGTTCTAATGAAAGACGTGTGTGTGTGTGCACGCGCGCGTGTGTGCATGCACTTGTGCACAGTGGGGGAGGGGAGGTTGTGGGAGAGCTGTGTGAGATAAACTGGGTGCAGATTACTTGAGATTTTGAGAAAGTGATACAATTAGAGCTGAGTTTTAGGAAAGAAACTGGTTTAGAACATACACTGGAGGGGAGGTCTTTGTCTCTTTTAACAGAATCCCATAGACACGGGGAGCTTATAGACTACAGATGTTTATCAATCACACTTCAGGAGACTGGACATCCAAGATCAAGGCGCTGGCAGATTCAGTGTCAGGAGAGGGTCTGCTTCCTGGCTCGTAGACTGGCTGCTTCTCACTGTGTCCTCACAGAAGGGGCAAGGAGCTCTCTGGGGTCGTGCTCTCTCTCTCTCTCTCTTTTTTTAAAGATTTATTTATCTATCTTATTTTTTGGCTGTGGTGGGTCTTTGTTGCTGCACCCGGGCTTTCTCCAGTTGTGGTGAGTGGGAGCTACTCCTTGCCGTGGTGTGCAGGCTTCTCGTGGCGGCTTCACTGGTTGCGGAGCACAGGCTCTAGGCACATGGGCTCGGCAGTTACAGGGCATGGACTTGGCTGCACCAAGGCATGTGGGATCTTCCTAGGCCAGGGATCGAACCAGCGTCTGTTGCATTGCAAGGTGGACCCTTCACCCCTGAACCACCAGGGAAGCCTTCTCTTTATATATATGTATATATTTATATATATACACACACACACACATACACATACATACATACATACATAATTCTCAACTTTTAGGTTGTGCCTTTTAAAAATATTTTTATTTATTTATTTGGCTGTGCTGGGTCTTAACTGCAGCATGCAAACTCTTAGTTGTGGCAAGTGGGATCTAGTTCCCTGACCAGGGATCAAACTTGGGCCCCCTGCATTGGGAGTGCCAGTCTTAGCCACTGGACCCCCGGGAAACCCCTGGGGTCTCTCTTATAAGGAAACTATCACATTCATGAGGGCTCTGCCAAAAGGGCCCACTTCCCAAAGGCCCCGTCTCCAAGTCCCATCACACTGGGGTTTAGGATTTCAATGTATGAATATAGTGGGGACACAACATTCAGTCTGTTGCAGGGGAGAGAGAGGCAACAGGGAGATAGTTCTGTTAGGAGCCAGCAGGACGTGGTAACTAATCAAATGTGGAAGGTGAAGGAGATTCATATTGGAGCTTTCCTTTTAGTCCCCAAATTCATCAAATCACCACATGACTGTAGCATGTCCCTTGCCACTGCCTCAGCTGTATAGTGAAAGCTATGGTTTTTTTCACTAGTCATGTACACGTGTGAGTTGGATCAGAAAGAAGGCTGAGCACCTAAGAACTGATGCTTTCAAATTACAGTGTTGGAGAAGATTCTTGAGAGTCCCTTGGACTGCAAGATCAAACCAGTCAATTCTAAAGGAAATCAACCCTGACTATTCACTGGAAGGACTGACGCTGAAGCTGAAACTCCAGTACTTTTGCCACCTGATGTGAAGACCCGACTCATTGGAAAAGACTCTGATGCTGGGAAAGATTGAGAGCAGGAGGAGAAGGGGACAACAGAAGATGAGATGGTTGGATGGCATCACCGACTCAACAGACATGAATTTGAGCAAACTCCGAGATAGTGAAGGACAAAGGAGCCCGGTTTGCTGCGGTCCATGGGGTCACAAAGAGTCTTACTCAACATAGCAACTGAACAACAGCAAAGAGCTCAGCCTTCCCCATCTCATCCTCTTGTCTAGGGCAGGTTGTAAATCCTCATGATGTCTTCCAGTTACAATGCTCCCAGCTGCTAAAGGAAAGCAGCCTTGCTCTATTTATTTTTGTAGGTAGGTATACATTTTTGTAGGTAGGTATACATTTCAGTGGTTTTTAGTGTATTCACAAACCATCACCACAGTCTGTTTTATAACATTTCTATAATCCCCCAAAGAGACCCCATACCCTTTATCTGTCATTCCTCAATGCCCTCGTCCCCTCACAGTCCTGCACAGCCACTGATTTACCTTCTCGCTCTGTTGACTTGTCTGTTCTGACACATCGTATAAATGAAATCAGTCTTTTTTGGGTCTGGATTTTTTCACTTAGAATAATGTTTTCAAGGGTGTCCATACATCAGTACTTCATTCCTTTTTACTGTCAAATAGTATTTCATTGTATGGCTGTCCCACATTTTGTTACCCATTCATCAGTTAATGGACATCTGGATTGTTTCCACTTTTTGATTAATGCATAAATCTGCTACAAACATTCACGTACAAGTTTTTGTGTGAACATACGTTTTCAATTCTCACTCGTATATACCTAAAAGTGGAATTGTTGAGTCCTAACTCTTTGACTAAACTCCAGGCTCTTTCACAAAGCATTTTACATTACCATCAGCAGTGCATGAGAGTTCCAGTTTCTCTACATCCTCACCAATGCTTTTTTTTTTTTTTTTTTACTATAGTCATCCTATTGGGTATAAAATGGTATCTCATTGATTTGAAGTTTTAATTTACATTTCCCTAATGACTAATGATGTTGAGCATCTTTTCATGTGCTTATTGGCCATTTTTATATCTTCTCTGGAGAACTATCTTCAGACCCTTTGCTCATTTAAAAAATATTTATTTACTTATTTGACAGTGGCACATGGGATCTTCGATCTTCGTTTTGGCATGCAGGATCTTTGGTTTCGAAATGCGAACTCTTAGCTGCGGAATGTGGGATCTAGTTCCCTGACCAGGGATTGAACCTCTGCATTGGGACTGCAGAGTCTTAGCTACTGGACCACCAGAGAAGTCCCCCTTTGCCCATTTTTAATTAGGTTATTTGTCTTATTAACATTGCATTGTAATAGTTCTCTATATGTTCTAGAGACAACTCTTTTATCCTTTGTAAAATATATGACTTGTAAAAATATCCCCTCCTTCTAATCTGTGTGTTGTCTTTTTGCTTGTTGATGATGTCCTTTGAAACACAGACGTTTTAAATTTTGATGAAGTCTAATTCGTTTATTTTTTCTTTGGTTATTTATGCTTGGGTGTCATATCTAAGAAACCTTTGCCAAATACAAGGTCACAAAGATTTATGCCTATATTTTCTTCTAAGAGCTTTATAGTTTTAGCTTTTAATTTTGGTCTTTGGATCATTGCAAATTAATTTTTGGTTTTGGTATGAATTAGGAGTCCAACTTCATTCTTTTGCATGTAGTTATTCAGTTGCCCCATTAGTGTTTGTTGAAAAGGCTATTCTTTCCCCATATAGTTTTCTTGGCCCCATATGATATTCTTGTCAAAATCAATTTACCATAAATATAGCATTTATCTCTGGACTTTTGATTCTATTTCATTGAACTATATGTCTAATTCTTATGTTAGTACTATATTGCATTGTTTTGGCTCTTCTGAGTTCCTTGAGTTTCCATACGAATTTTATTTTATTTTACTTATCTATTAATTTATGCCCATATCACATGGCACTCAAGATCTTAGTTCCCCGACCAGGGATAGAACTTGAAATCCCTGCATTGGAAGCTTGGAATCTTAATCACTGGACCACCAGGAAAGTCCCTTCACATGAATTTTTAGAATCAGGCTGTCAAATTCTGCAAAGATGTCACCTGGAATTTTGATAGGGATTGCATTGAATCTGAAGATCAATTTGGGCAGTATTGCCATCCTAATATTAAGTCTTCCATGTTTTTCTACTTATTTCATTCTTTTAAAAATTTCTTTCAGCAATATTTTGTAAGTTTCAGAGTATATGTTTTACATTTCTTTTTAAAAAATTTATTCTGAAGTATTTTGTTATTTTTGATGCTGTTGTAAATTAAGTCTTTCCTTAATTTCACTTTCAGATTGTTCATTGCTAATGTATAGAAATATAATTGATTTCTGTTTATTGGTCTTGTGTCTTGCAACCTTGTCCAACTCATTTATTAGTTCTAATAGGTTTTTAGTGGATTCTTAAGGACTGTTGATATGCAAGATCATGCCATCTCTGAATAGATAGTTTTACTTCTTCCTTTCGAATCCAGAGGACTTTTATTTCACTTTCTTGCCTGATCGCTCTGGATTGACCTCCAGTGTAATGTTTAACAAAGGGGGTGAGACAGGCCATCTTTGTCTTGTTCCCAACATTAATGGGAAAGCATTCAGTCTGTCACTATTAGGCATGATCCTAGCTGTAAGGTTTTTGCAGATTCCCTTTATCAGATTGGAGAAGGTCCCTTCATTCCTAGTTTGTTTAAAGTTTTTATCATGAAAGAGTGTTGGATTTTATCAAATGCTTTCTCTTCATCTATTGAGATAATCATACGGTTTGGGGGTTTTATCCTACTGATACAGTTTATTATCCTAATTGGTTTTTGGATGTTAAACTGATCCAGCATTCCACAGATAAATCCCACTTTGCTGTGCTGTATAATCCTTTTTATATATTTCTGGATTCAGTTTGCTCCTATTTTGTTAACAATTTTTGTGTCCATATCATATTGGTCTATAGTTTTCTTTGATGTCTTCACCTGGTTTTATTTATTTTAAATATTTATTTATTTATGACTGCACCAGGTCTCAAGTGTGGCACATAGGCTCTTCGTTGTATGTGGGCTTCTCTCTAGTTGTGGCGTTCAAGCTCAGTAGTTGCCGCACGCAGGCTTAGTTGCCTCCTGGCATGTGGGATCTTAGTTCCCCAGCCAGGGATTGAACCCAAGTCCCCTGCATTGAAAGGTGGATTCTTAACCATTGGACTACCAGGGAAGTCCCTTTCCTGGTTTTAGTATCAGGGTAATACCGGTCTCATGGAATGGAAGTATTCCCTCCTATTCTATTTTTTTGAAGAGTCTGTGGATAGCTGGTATTGATCATCTTTTCTGTGTTGGTAGAAGTCACCAGTGAGGACATACTGACCTGGGTTTTCCCTGTGTGTAGTTTGCTTTGTCTACTGAATGGCAGAAAAGACAGTAACCTGTCCCCAGCCCAACCTCAGATTCTGAGTAGACTTCCAGTTCAAGACCATCCATATCCTGAGAGTATACCCACACACTTTTTTTTTTCTAAAAATTTCAAAGTTAGCCCTATTTCTTGCAAACAAAATACCAAACTACCCTAACAAACACAGAAATTTATTTCTAGGAGTAGAGTTGCAAGCAACATAATCTCAGAAGAAGTGTGGGTTCTTCTGTAGCAACACAGTGGAGAGAGAGACGGAAATGATTTCTACATTACTATTTGGGAAGTTTGAAGTTCACTGATTAATAAAACGGTTCATGAAGTCTTGGTATTCCGATATTATATCCATTAAAAGTAAAGCGCTGATGACTTCTCTCGTGGTCCAGTAGTGAAGACTCCGAGCTCCTAATACAGGGGGCCCAGGTTCCACCTCTGGTCAGGGAGCTAGATCTCACATACCACAACCAAAATGTTCTGTGTGCCACAATGAAGATCGAAGATCCTGAGTGCTGCAAAGACTCAGTGCAAATCAAAAAATTTTTTTTAAAAAGATAGTAAAACTTTGGTGGACTTTATTGCCATACCTTTAGAGCACCTTAAATTACTTAAAGTATTTTAAAAATTGTGGGTGGGACATCCCTGGTGGTACAATGGATAAGAATCCGCCTGCCAATGCTGGGGACATGCATTTGATCCCTGGTTGTGGGAGATCTCACATGCCGCGGAGCAACCAAGCCCATGTGCCACAACTACTGAAGCCGGTGTGCCTAGAACCTGTGCTCCAAAATAAGAGAAGCCACAGCCATGAGAAGCCCCCACACTGCAAAAAGAGTAATCCCCATTCCACACAACTAGAGAAAGCCTGCCGGCACTAACGAAGACCCAGTGCAACCAAAAACTAAGAAAGAAAAAGCATGGATACGTGGGTTGCATCCATAGATTTTCTGATTTCATTGTTCTGGAGGCAGGACCAGGGCATCAGATTTTTTTAAATCTCCCCAACTAATCCTAAAGTACACTGAAGTTTGAGAACCACTGCTTGAGAGACATTCTCAGGGAATAAGGAGTGTAAAGACTGTAGGGACATTTTTCATAGCATTAGGTGATTTGAATCAGGAAGGAACAGATTTTAGTCCCAGGGTACCTGGATAGAATCCGTAACAATACTCAAGGCTACTCAGTGGCCCTGTTAATAAGAAACCATTTTACTAGTAGCCAGTGATTGGAAACCACTGAAAATTAAATTTTGGTAAATTTTTATCATATTCTCCTTAAAGCAAATATTGGTCATATTTTATTTTTCAACTTGAATAGCAGGTTTATCACTGCTCATTTATTTTTATGCATCATGCATATGTGTAATATGTATTATTTATATATTTTCAAATATGTTATCAACAAAATTTTCCTGTGAAATATTTTACATTGAAAAAAAGACACTATAAATTGCCAAATTACAGTGTTTGCTAAGTTTACAACTGTGCTTGGTTTTTGTGGTTAAAATTGAGGTCTTGATTATCAAAGGCTGAAATCCTGGCGGTTGGAATAGCCATATCTTGAGGGGAGGGAACTCCCCAGTCTCCTGGGCCCCTCCAAATAATTTCTGCTGCATTCACCACAATTGCCAAGAAAGTGTGATGAGTCACCTCATAACGAGGAACATCTGGTCACAGGAGTTTGGAAACACTGTGAAACCAAGGATGGTGTGCAAAATCCAAGCAGAGAAAAAAAGGAATCATAGGCAAAATGGATTGCAGATATTTTCTAGGGAGTTGTTGTAGAAGTGTCTATGTGGACTTGGATTCCATGGGTTCATAATCAAGGAAGATGGAACAAATAAAGAAGGCTAGACTATGACTTCACTCTCCTCCCTCCTTCCTCCCTTTTTTTCTCTGTCTCAGTCTCAGTTCCCTCCTCCCCACCCCTACGCCCGTTTTCCTTCTCTTCCTGCTCACAGTTTGCCTGATGATACTTTGTCGAGCTGACACTGAAGAGCCTGAGGACTCTTGGCACATCATCCTAGGTGAAAAAATACCAAGACTGAAGGAGAAGGAATGCCAGTATGTCACCAATGACCTGCTGACGGCTACATCCACCGCCCTCCTCACCCACCAACACACACACTTCATCAGAAGACGTCTTCATCATCAGAAAAATTCACCACTGATGAACCACTACTCAGTACAGCCTCTTTGCTGGGGAGATGGGCAGGGCGGGGCACTGGAAGAGCTATCCCAGCCAGGAACATGGAAGGAGGGTGGTTAACCAAAATGAAATCACTAATAGCATTGAAAAAGGTGGAGCCTAGATGTTTAAACTCAAAGACAGGCAGGTATTAAAAGCAAAGTGAATGGACTGTCCAGTCTATTCTTTGCTGAGGCCAGGCTGACCTTCTGCTTGTGGCCACACTGGCTGTTGAAGGACTGAAATGCTTCCCACCAGTTTGTAAATTGCTACCTCGAGCCCCCTAGGACCCCGCCCCCATTTACCTGTCTCCAGGCCCCAGACCTCCTTCTGATCCCGTAGCTAAACAGTTGATCCCTGGCACAGCTGTCGGCCTCCTGGGATCTGTCTCTTTGCTACAGTCAGTGTCTATTCTGACTGGCTGGTGGCCATGTGGTAACCAGCTGCTAAATATTTTGAATATCACCCCTAGTTGTGGCCACAAAAAAGCAAAAGCCAAGTAGGTGTGGTCCTTTCGGTGCAAGAAATGGCCTAAGACACTGAGCTGAGGTTTTGGCTTCTGCGGGAGGCGTTGGCAGGAACAGGACAGATGGGCAGGTCCCGGTTCTGCTTGATTTGTACGGCAAAATAAACCCTTAGTTTAATGAACAAAGACGGAAGTCAGGCCAGCACAGTACACAGTCACATGCCCTCTGGCAGTAACCAGCCCTGAGTCATTGACCTAGAGCTTGGGAACCTTGGAGGAAGGCTGCTTCCTTGGGAACCTTAAAGAAAGGCATCATTCCATTCTCCAGGCTGGCTGGTAACAAAGGTTGACAGGACTTGAAAAATAAGGGAGGGTTATCTCAAGCTTAATTATGTAGGTACGTGGTATATGATTAAAAAAAAATTTATCTCTTTATTCATACCAGCAGAAGGTATTTATCTTCTGGTGGCAGGTATAGCAGGGTATCTTCACAGACACCTCATCCACTTTACCAAAATTTGTCCAGGACTGTCTGAAAATTCTGCATCTCAGGAAACACCTGGGTCCCTGGCCAACAGGGATGCTTGGTTACTCTAATTTATTCCTTCATAAATGTCACCTTAATCTGCTGCATTGATGATACAGTATCATCCTGATTTGCATTGGACATTAGGAAGTAGCAAGTACCTTCTTTTTTTAGAGGGGTTGCGGTTCACAGCTTGTAGGGATCTTAGTTCCTCCACCAGGGATTGAACCTGCATCCTTGTGTAGTGAAAGTGCAGAGTCCTAACCACTGGACCACCAAGGAATTCCCAAATAGGAAGTATCTTCATTCCCTTGCTGAGACATGACTGTAATGGGGTGTGAGGGGAATTTTGCAGAAATAAAAGGACCTGCCACATCAGTGAAGTTCTTAGGAGGTCATAAAGTATAATGGAATCTCTCCTTCAAAATGAAGTGGAGGGAAAGAGCAGGAATTTCAGAAGCAACATATATCTCTATTTTTTTTTTAATGTTTCCATATGCCCCACAGCATGTGGGATCATAGTTTCTCCAACAGGGATCAAACCATGCCCCCTGCCCTGGAAGCACTGAGTCTTAACCACTGGACTGCCAGGGAAGTCCCTCATAGCTCAATTTTAGCAGGACTTTTTTTCACTGCAAGAAATAGAAGTTCACTCAACAAAGCTCAAATAAGGGAAATAGATTGATGAGAGAGACGAACTCTCCTAGATCTGAGGCTCTAATGGGATTGGGCTTCATGTAATTGGAAGCCTAAGGAAGTCGGGAGTCCTGGAGAACTCTGGGAATAGGGATTTGTGGATTTTCTTCTATCCCAAGTTCTTAGTGTGGCTTAGCCACTGTCTACCATTCCTGTCAGTGTTCGTCTCCTACTGTCTGATGCCACATTTCTCACCTGAAGAGCCCAGGAAAGAGAATCTAATTACCTATTCTTTAAAAAATTTACATTTTAAAGTTTAATGAAGTTTGGCAAGCAAATAGATACTTCCAAAGACTTGTTAGTAAAAAATGGAAGATCCCTTTCAATCCTTCTTCATCTCCAGCTCTTTCAGAAGTAAGCACCTTTTTCAGTTCTTATAGCTGATTATTTTGGCATTTATCTCCATATTTGCAAATAATATGGATATATTTTGAATTCTTGATTGTTCTCGTTTTAACCATCATTTGTTGACTTACCACTGTTGGACAATGAGATCTAGCTCTCTACCATTATCCAGTGTCTCTCTCTCTCTCACACACACACTCATACACACACACTATGTCACCATCCTCCAAATACACATTTGTGATTTTGGTCAGAAAGATATTTGAGATTATAATTTTATTGATTATCTTTGGTTGTGTTGGATCTTCATTGCTTCGAGGGCTTTCTCCAGTTGCGGCGAGTGGGGGCTCCTCTCGAGTTGAGGTGTGTGGGCTTCTCACTGTGGTGACTTCTCTTCTTGCGGAGCATAAGCTCTAGGGCACGCAGGCTTCAGTAGTTGCAGCATGTGGCTCAGTAGTTGCAGCTCTGGGCTCTGCAGCACGGGCTCAGTACTTGTGCACACAGGCTTAGTTGCTCTGAAGCATGTGGGACCTTCCCAGCCTAGGGGTCAAACCCATGTCTCCTACATTGGCAGGCAGATTCTTTACCACTGAGCGACCAGGGAAGCCTAGGATTATAATTTTATAAGTATGTAAATGCTATTCACGATTGAACCCTATGTTATGACATTATTACTTTTCCATATATTTTCCTTGGAGTTAACAATTGCCTTTGAGTTAATGATTCCTTCGTCTTTTCATTCGCCTAGTTTTCTAGGTATTTATTCCTAACTGAACCTCTAATATATAAATGTCCTCTCATCATATTCAAACATACGGAATAGACTGTCACAGAAGTAAAGGTATGCTGCTGTGCCTGTCAGGTGAAAATAAATTATGAAGTCTTCTGTCAGTGTCATCTTCTTAAAGAAATCCCTACTGGAACCTTCTGACCTTCTCTACTCTGGGCTGGCTAACCATCTAGGCCTGCAGCTCAGCTATCATCCTTTAAGCAGCAACCAGGGGAGTCCCTTTATTTCCCTGGTGTTGGATATCCTTGTTCATGGATCTCAAGTCTTTCTCTTTCTTGCCTTATCCCTTCACTTTAGGTAGTACAGAGTTGCAACAGAACCCAGGATACATATGGCTAACTATATTGTTCCTTTTTATATAAGGAACTTGAGCATCATTCATTTTTGGTAGGAAGGTTCTGGAATGAATCCCCTGCAGACACTGAGGGACAGCTGTACCCTCTACCAGGAACTTCAGGAAAAGAATGCTCAAAAAATGTTCAAGACTTTTTTTTTTTATTATTCTTTTTGTTGCAATGGTGAATGGTATTGTTTCCTTAATTTCTCTTTCTGTTTTTTCATTGTTAGTGTATAGGAATGCAAGGGATTTCTGTGTGTTAATTTTATATCCTGCAACTTTACTATATTCATTAATTAGCTCTAGTAATTTTCTGGAAGAGTCTTTAGGGTTTTCTATGTAGAGGATCATGTCATCTGCAAACAGCGAGAGTTTCACTTCTTCTTTTCCTATCTGGATTCCTTTTATGTCTTTTTCTGCTCTGATTGCTGTGGCCAAAACTTCCAACACTATGTCGAATAGTAGTGGTGAGAGTGGGCATCCTTGTCTTGTTCCTGATTTCAGAGGAAATGCTTTCAATTTTTCACCATTGAGGGTGATGCTTGCTGTGGGTTTGTCATATATAGCTTTTATTATGTTGAGGTATGTTCCTTTTATTCCTGCTTTCTGGAGAGTTTTAATCATAAATGAGTGTTGAATTTTGTCAAAGGCTTTCTCTGCATCTATTGAGATAATCATATGGTTTTTATCTTTCAATTTGTTAATGTGGTGTATTACGTTGATTGATTTGCAGATATTAAAGAATCCTTGCATTCCTGGGATAAAGCCCACTTGGTCATGGTGTATGATTTTTTTAATATGTTGTTGGATTCTGTTTCTAGAATTTTGTTAAGGATTTTTGCATCTATGTTCATCAGTGATATTGGCCTGTAGTTTTCTTTTTTTGTGGCATCTTTGTCTGGTTTTGGAATTAGGGTGATGGTGGCCTCATAGAATGAGTTTGGAAGTTTACCTTCTTCTGCAATTTTCTGGAAGAGTTTGAGTAAGATAGGTGTAAAGAATAAAATACTTAGGAGTATATCTACCTAAAGAAACAAAAGACCTATACATAGAAAACTATAAAACACTGATGAAAGAAATCAAAGAGGACACAAACAGATGGAGAAACATACCGTGTTCATGGATTGGAAGAATCAATATTGTCAAAATGGCTATTCTACCCAAAGCAATCTATAGATTCAATGCAATCCCTATCAAGCTACCAACGGTATTTTTCACAGAACTAGAACAAATAATTTCACAATTTGTATGGAAATACAAAAAACCTCGAATAGCCAAAGTAATCTTGAGAAAGAAGAATGGAACTGGAGGAATCAACCTGCCTGACTTCAGACTCTACTACAAAGCCACAGTCATCAAGACAGTATGGTACTGGCACAAAGACAGAAATATAGATCAATGGAACAGAATAGAAAGCCCAGAGATAAATCCACGAACCTATGGACACCTCATCTTTGACAAAGGAGGCAAGGATATACAATGGAAAAAAGACAATCTCTTTAACAAGTGGTGCTGGGAAAACTGGTCAACCACTTGTAAAAGAATGAAACTAGAACACTTCCTAACACCATACACAAAAATAAACTCAAAATGGATTAAAGATCTAAATGTAAGACCAGAAACTATAAAACTCCTAGAGGAGAACATAGGCAAAACACTCTCCGACATAAATCACAGCAAGATCTTCTATGACCCACCTCCCAGAATATTGGAAATAAAAGCAAAAATAAACAAATGGGACCTAATGAAAATTAAAAGCTTTTGCACAACAAAGGAAACTATAAGTAAGATGAAAAGACAGCCCTCAGATTGGGAGAAAATAATAACAAATGAGGAAACAGACAAAGGATTAATCTCAAAAATATACAAGCAACTCCTGAAGCTCAATTCCAGAAAAATAAACGACCCAATCAAAAAATGGGCCAAAGAACTAAACAGACATTTCTCCAAAGAAGACATACAGATGGCTAACAAACACATGAAAAGATGCTCAACATCACTCATCATCAGAGAAATGCAAATCAAAACCACAATGAGGTACCATTACACGCCAGTCAGGATGGCTGCTATCCAAAAGTCTACAAGCAATAAATGCTGGAGAGGGTGTGGAGAAAAGGGAACCCTCTTACACTGTTGGTGGGAATGCAAACTAGTACAGCCACTATGGAAAACAGTGTGGAGATTTCTTAAAAAACTGGAAATAGAACTGCCATATGACCCAGCAATACCACTTCTGGGCATACACACTGAGGAATCCAGATCTGAAAGAGACACGTGCACTCCAATGTTCATCGCAGCACTGTTTATAATAGCCAGGGCATGGAAGCAACCCAGATGCCCATCAGCAGATGAATGGATAAGGAAGCTGTGGTACATATACACCATGGAATATTACTCAGCCGTTAAAAAGAATTCATTTGAATCAGTTCTAATGAGATGGATGAAACTGGAGCCCATTATACAGAGTGAAGTAAGCCAGAAAGATAAAGAACATTACAATATACTAACACATATATACGGAATTTAGATAGATGGTAGCGATAACCCTATATGCAAAACAGAAAAAGAGACACAGAAGTACAGAACAGACTTTTGAACTCTGGGGGAGAACGTGAGGGTGGGATGTTTTGAAAGAACAGCATGTATATTATCTATGGTGAAACAGACCACCAGCCCAGGTGGGATGCATGAGTCAAGTGCTCGGGCCTGGTGCACTGGGAGGACCCTGAGGAGTCGGGTGGAGAGGGAGGTGGGAGGGGGGATCGGGATGGGGAATACGTATAACTATATGGCTGATTCATGTCAATGTATGACAAAACCCACTGAAATGTTGTGAAGTGATTGGCCTCCAACTAATAAAATAATATTAAAAAAAAAAAAATGTTCAAGACTGCGTAACATGAACTGCTATTTAGTCCACATACCTGTTTTCTGTTTTTCCATAGCAATAAAAGTCTTTAGCTGGGCACAAGATCATCCAAAATCAAGTCTTTATTTCTACATTTTCCAGGTGAACAAATTCTGACCAGTGTGATGTAAACAAAAGTGTTACTTGGCAGTTTCTGAGAAACTCCTAAAGATGTAGCTGGCAAATGCCCTTTGCTCCTTCTCCATCATCCCTTCCTCCACCTGGGGGCTGGGACTCAGATGCTACCATCCTGAACCATGAGGATGAAGCCCACATCTGGCCATGGCAGAGTGAGGGCTGGAATGAACCTGAGAGCGTTTCACGGAACGGAGCCACTCTAGTGACCTGGATTTTTATGTGAGAAAGAAAATTGTAACTACTGTTTTGGGTTTCTGTCACTTGCATCTGAACCTGGAATTAATGAATATGCCTTTATTCTAGAGTAATTCATAATTGCAGGTTAGCTGTGTACAGAATTGCAGGTTGGAAATTATATTCCAGCAGAATTTTTAATGCTTTTCTCCATCACTTTCTGGCTTCCAGAGTTGCTATTATAAATTCTAATCTGTACCATTTGTTTGTATCCTTAGAAATATATATGTACTAAATACATATGTTTATCTCCAGTATTTTAAATTTCAGAAGGATGTGCCTTGATGAAGGCCTTGGTTTTCCTCAATTGTGTTGGGATACTTGATAGGCCCATTATATCTAGAAATTCATGCCCTTCTGGGAAATTTCTTAAAATTTTTCAGTTTATACTTTTTCCTTTTTTTTTTGCTTCTCATATTTTTTCATATTTTTAATTTCTAACATCTCTTTCTTGTTTTCCAACTGTACTTTTTTAAAAAAGCATCCTATTTTTGCTTAATCAAGATAGTACCTTCTCTTATCAAGGGATATTAATTATGGTGGGTTTTTTGGTAAAGTTTTCTTCTCTCTACATTGTATCTGTTTCTTTCAAGTTGCTTATTTCTGTTTTTGGTTTGGTTTTTTGATCGTCGGATTTCGGTTTTGTATCTATACCTTTCATATAAAAGATTTCCCTCAGAAATACTGGTGGTCCTCAGCAGGGCACCTCAGTGAGAACTAGAAAATGATTGCAGCTCTGTGTGACTGGGTGGAGCTTTAGGCCCGTAGGGTTCGCTGTAGGGATCCAGCAGAGCCATTTCCCTGGAGGAACTCCAAAGTCAGTATCCTTAAGTCAGTTCTCTTGGGCTAGTCATATTTCAGAAAATACTTCAAAGGTATCAGAAGGTTAGGTGTGGGGGCAGGTTTGGTGTCTCAGCATCTTACACCAGCTTTTTGCTGTTGTACATTCGCTAAGTCCTGTCTGAATCTTTGCAACCTCACAGACTGCAGCACGCCAGGCACCCCTGTCCTTCACTCTCTCCTAGAGTTTGCTCAAATTCATGTCTCACTTTCTTTAAATCCCTGTATTTTCAATAAGGTACCCTCACCATCAACTAGGCTTGTGTGCCATAGTCCAGAAACCTTCTGTTTTATGGTTTCTAAGAACCAACCTCCAATGTTCTTTCCAAGTGGAGAAGAGGCAGTCACCCACCTGTGGGGCCTAATAAGTAGAGAATTTAGGGAATTTAGAGAATTTAGATCAAGTATCTTCTTTAAAAATTGAGGAGAGAAAAAAAAATTGAGGTGAGAGACTTCCCTGGTGGTCCAGTGGCTAAGACTCTCTGCTCCCAATACAGGGGGCCTGGGTTCAAACCCTGGTCAGGGAACTAGATTCCCACATGCCACAACTAAGACCTGGCTACTGCTGCTGCTGCTAAGTCGCTTCGGTCGTGTCCGACTCTGTGCGACCCCATAGATAGCAGCCCACCAGGCTCCTCTGTCCCTGGGATTCTCCAGGCAAGAACACTGGAGTGGGTTGCCATTTCCTTCGCCATAAGACCTGGCATTATAAAATTAATTAATTTATTAATTAAATAAAATCAAGGTGATATTCAAATAACATATAACTAATCATTATAAAGCATACAATTCAGGGGCATTTAGCACATTCACAGTGTTTATCTCATTCTAAAGCATTTTCATTTCCCCTAAAGAAAGTCTCACAGACATTCAACAGTCACTCTTCAGTCCCCTCTCCCTCAAACCCAGGCAACTACCAACACACTTTCTGTCTCTATGGATTTGTAAGGATTGACCTATTCTGATACATTTCATGTAAATGTAATCATACAACTTGGACCTTTCTGTATCTGAATTCTTTTACTTCAGCATAATGTTTTTGAGATTCCTCTACATTGTTGCAGCATGTTTCAGCACTTCACTCCTTTTTATGGCTGAACAATATTCCATTGTATGTGTGTTCCACAATTTCTTTATCCATTCACCCACTGATGGACATTTGGGTTGTTTACACCTTTCGGCTATTGTGAATAGAGCTGCTATGAACATTTGTGTAAAAGTATTTGTTTAAGTGTGGACTTTCCTGGTAGCTCGGAGATAAAGAATCCACCTGCCAATGCAGGAGACATGGGTTTGATCCCTGGGTCAGGAAGATCCACTGGAGAAGGAAATGGCAACCGGCTCCAACATTTTTGGCTGGGAAATCCCATGGACAGCAGAACCAAGAGAGATATAGTCCACGGGGTCGCAAGAGTCAAACATGACTTAGCAACTAAACAACAATAACAATTTGAGTACCTGTTTTCAATCATTTTAGGTATATACAGGCATACCTTATTTTACTGCACAGATACTGCTTTTTTTTTTTTTTTAGAAATCGTAGTGTGTGGTAACCCTGCATTGAGCAAGTCTGCCTGCATCATTTTTTTCCAACAGCATTTGCTCACTCCACATCTCCATGTCACAGCGTAGTAATTCTCAAAATACGTTAAGCTTTATTATTATTATATTTGTTATATTGATCTATGATCAGTGATCTTTGATGTTACTATTGTAATTGTTTTAGGGCACTACAAACTGCACTCATAGAAGACAACAAACTTAAGCAATAAATCTATGTGTTCTGACTTCTCCATCAACTGGCTATTCCCCCACCTTTCTTCCTCTTTTCGGGCCCCTCTATTCCCTAAAACAACAATATTGAAATTAGGCCAATTAATAACCCTATAATGGCCTCTCAGTGTTCAAGTGAAAGAAAGAGTCACATGTCTCTCACTTTAAATCAAAAGCTAAAAAAGATTAAGCTTAATGAGGAAGGCATGCTGAAAGCCAAGACAAAAAGCTAAGTCTCTTGCATCAAATAGCCAACTTGTAAATGCAAAGGAAAAGTTCTTGAAGGAAATTAAAAGTGCTAGTTCAGTGAACACACAAATGATAAGAAAGCAAAACAACCTTATTTCTGATACGAAGAAAAATTTTTGATCTGCATAGAAGGTCAAACCAGCCACAACATTCCTTTAACCCAAAGCTTAATTCAGGTGACCCCATGGACTGTGTAGCCCACCAGGCTCCTCTGTCCCTGGAATTCTCCAGGCAAGAATACTGGAGTGGTTGCCATTCCCTTCTGCAGGGGGTTTTCCTGACCCAGGGATCAAACCCAGGTCTCCTGCACTGGCAGGCAGATTCTTTACCGTCTGTGTCATCAGGGAAGCCCTAGAGTGAGGCTCAATTCTCTTCAATTCTGTGAAGGCTGAGAGAGGTGAGCAAACTGCCAAAGAAAAATCTGAAGCTAGCAGCTTGGTTAACGAGGTTAATGTGCAAGGTGAAGCAGCAAGTGCTGATGTAGAAGCTGCAGCAAGTTATCCAGAAGATCTAGCTAAGATAGTGAATGAGGATGGTTACACTAAATAGATTTTCAGTGCAGAAGAAACAGCCTTCTATTGGAAGAAGTTGCCATCTAGGACTTTCTAGCCAGAGAGATGTCAGTGCATGACTTCAAAGTTTCAAAGGACAGGCTAACTCTCTTGTCAGGGCCTAAAGCATCTGGAGACTTTAAGTTGAAGCCAGTGTTCATTTACCATTCCAAAAATCCTAGAGCCCTTAAGAATTAGACTAAATCTACTCTGCCTGTGCTCTATAAATGGAACCACAAAGGCTGCATGACAGCACATCTGTTTACATTTACTGAATATTTAAGCCCACTGTTGAGAACTAGTGCTCAGGAAAAAAAAAAAAAAAGATTCTTTTCAAAATATAAGATCTCTGATGGAGAAGGATAACAAGATTAATTTTTTTGAGGGGGGGGGGACTTCCCTGGTGGTCCAGTGGTTAAGACTCCCCTTCCAATGCAAGGGGCATGGGTTGGATCCTTGGTTGGGGTATGGCCATATGCCTTAGGG
Organism: Muntiacus reevesi; assembly: GCF_963930625.1. Lineage (NCBI taxonomy): Eukaryota > Metazoa > Chordata > Mammalia > Artiodactyla > Cervidae > Muntiacus > Muntiacus reevesi. The sequence continues at coordinate 214,134,590 of NC_089250.1, read as the reverse complement.
TATGGCTGAAAATGAATAAAATTTTTTAAAAAGGTTAATGTTTTCATGCCTGTTAACACAATATGCACTTTGCACCCCATTAATCAAGGAGTCATTTTGATTTTCAAGTCTTATTTTTTTCCCTTTGTTTTTTTAAATTTCACTGAAGCAGAGTTGATTTACAACGCTGTGTTAGCTCCAGTAGACAGCATGGTGATTTATATATCTAGATATAGAACATATATACATAAAGAATCTTTTTCAGATTCTTTTCCGTTATGTGTATATGTGTGCACTCAGTCATGTCCAACTCTCTGTGGTCCCATGAACTGTAGCCCACCAGGCTCCTCTGTCCATGGAATTTCCCCTTATAGGTTATTACAAAATATTGAGTAGAGCTCCCTGTACTATACAGTAGGTCCTTGTTGATTATCTATTTTACGGTGTTGTTTAGTTGCTAAGTCATGACTCTTTGCGACCCCATGGACTACATAGCCCACCAGGCTCCTCTGCCCGTGGCATTTCCCCACCAAGAATACTGGAGTGAGTTGCCATTTCCTTCTCCAGGGGATCTCCCAAACCTAGGGATCGAATCTGAGTCTTTTGCATTGGAAGATGGATTCTTTACCTCTGAGCCACCAGAGAGTCCCTATCTATTTTACATATAGTAATAAAATGTTATTATTTAAGAAATATGCTTTGTAAGGCTATAGCTGCCGGAGGTAGTGATTCCTCTGATGTCTCTGGGCAGCCAATTGAAAACCCTCTGGAAAAGACTCACTATTTTAGATGCCATGAAGAACATTCATGATTCATCAGAAGAGGTCAAAATATCAACATTAAGAGGAGTTTGGGAGTAGTCGACTCCAACTCTCATAGATGACTTTGAGGGGGTTCAACTTCAGTGGAGGAAGCAACTGCAGATGTGGTGGAAACAGTAAGAGAACTAGAATTAGAAGTGGAGCCTGAAGATGATACAATTTTCATGGATGGGCAGAGAAAGTGGTTTCTTGAGATGGAAACTACTCCTGGTAGAGATGCTTTGGAGATTGTTGAAATGACAGCAAATAATTTAGAATACTATGTAAACCCAACTGATAAAGCAGCAGCAGGGTTTGAGCGGATTGACTCCACTTTGGAAGAACTTCTCTGGGTAAAATGCTATCAAACAGAGTTGCATGCTGTGGGGAAATCATGTGTAGAAGGAAGAGTCAATCAATGTGGCAAAATTCATCACTGTCTTATTTTAAGAATTTGCAATAGCCACCCTAGTCTTCCGCAATCACCCTGATCAGTCAGCAGCCATCAACACTAAGATCCTCCATCAGCAAAAAGGTTATGACTCGCTGAGATGATGGTTAGCATTTTTAGCAGTGAAATATTTTTAAAGTATATACATTGATTTTAGAAAGAATGCTATTGCACACTAATAGACTACAGTATAGTGTAAACCTAACTTATATATGCACTTATATATGCACATTTTTGGAAACCAAAAATGTTGTCTGACTCACTTTACTGTAATATCCACTTTATTTTGGTGGTCCAAAACCAAACTCACAATTATATCCGAGGTACGCCTGTACCTATGAGTGGAACTGCTGAGTCATATGGTAATTCTATATTTACCTTTTTGAGGAACTGTCAAACTGTTTTCCACAGTGGCTGCTGCATTTTACATATCCATCAGTAATGTACTAAGGTTCCAATTTCTCCATATCCTCATTGGCATTTAGTTTTCCTTTTCCTTTTCTGGAAAAATTATAGCCATCCTAGTGGGTGTGATTTTGGTTTGCATTTCCTAATGGCTAAAGGATACTCAGTATCTTTTCATGTGCTTATTGTCTGTTTGTACATCTTCTTTGGAGAAATGTCTAACCAATCCTTCGTCCATCTTTTTAATGGTTGTTGTTGTTGTTCAGTCATTGAGTCCTGTCCGACTCTTTGTTACCCCATGGACTGCAGCACACCAGGCTTCCCTCTCCTTCACTATCTCCCAGAGTCTGTTCAAACTCATGTCCATTGAGTCAGTGATACTATCTAACCATCTCATCTTCTGCTGCCCTTTTTTCCTTTTGCCTTCAATCCTTCCCAGCATCAGGGTCTTTTCCAATGAGTCAGCTCTTCACATCAGGTGGTGAAAGTATTGGAGCTTCATCTTCAGCATCAGTTCTTCCAACAAATATTCAGGGATGACTTCCTTTAGGATTGACTGGTTTGATCTCCTTGCAGTCCAAGGGACTCTCAAGAGTCTTCTCCAGCACCACAGTTTGAAAGCATCAGTTTTTTGGCACTTAGTCTTCTTTATAGTTCAACTCTCACATCTGTACATAACTACCAGAAAAACCATAGCTTTGATTATACAGAACTTTGTTGCAAAGTGATGTTTCTGCTTTTTAATATGCTGTCTAGGTTTGTCATAGCTTTCCTTCCAAGGAAATTTTAATTTCAATTTTATGGCTGCAGCCACCATCTGCAGTAATTTTGCAGCCCAAGAAAATAAAATGTATTTGCCATGAAGTGATGGGACTGGACACCATGATCTTCATTTTTTGAATGTTGAGTTTTATGCCAGCTTTTTCATTCTTCTCTTTCAACCTTATCGAGAGGCTCTTTAGCTCCTCTTCACTTTCTGCCATTAAAGTGGTAACATCTGCACATCTGAAGTTGCTGATATTTCTCCCAGCAAATCTTGATTCCAGCTTGTGATTCAATCAGCCTAGCATTTCACATGATGTGCTCTGCATATAAGTTAAATAAGCAAGGTGACAATATACAGCCTTGTTGTACCCCTTTTCCAATTTTGAACCAGTCAGTTGTCCCACATCCAGTTTAACTGTTGCTTCTTGACCCACATAAAGGTTTTTCAGGAGACAAGTAAGGTGTCTGGTATTCCTATCTCTAAGAATTTTCCACAGTTTGTTGTGATCCACACAGTCAAAGGCTTTGGCATAGTCAGTGAAGCTGATGTTTTTCTTGAATTCCCTTGCTTTCTCTATGATCCAATGAATGTTGGCAATCTCTAGTTCCTCTGCCTTTTCTAAACCCAGCTTGTACATCTGAAAGTTCTCAGTTCATGTATCACTGAAGCCTAGATTGAAGGGTTTCGAGCATTACCTTGCTAGAATGTGAAATGTGCACAACTGTATGGTAGTTTGAACATTCTTTGGCACTGCTCTTCTTTGGGATTGGAATGAAAACTGACATTTTCCAGTCCTGTGGCTCCTGCTGAGTTTTCCAAATTTGCTGACACATTTGACTGCAGCACTTTAACAGCATCATCTTTTAGGATTTGAAATAGCTCAGCTGAAATTCCATCACCTCCAGTAGCTTTGTTTATAGTGCATGCATGCGTGCTAAGTCACTTCAGTCGTGTCCGACTCTGCGACCCTATGGACCTCTGTCCTAGGGATTCTCCAGGCAAGAATACTGGAGTGGGTTGCTGTGCCCTCCTCCAGGGGATCTTCCCAACCTGAGGATCGAACCCAACCAGGATGTAAGCATCTCTTACATCTCCTTCGTTAGGATGCAGGTTCTTTACCACTAATGCCACCCAGAGTAATGCTTCCTAAGGCCCACTTGACTTCACACTCCAGGATATCTGGCTGTAGGTGAGGGACCACAACATGGTGGTTATCTGGGTCAACAAGATCTTTTTTGTATAGTAGTCCTGTGCATTCTTGCCACCTCTTCTTAATCTCTTCTGCTTCTGTTAGGTCCTTACCATTTCTGACCTTTAGCATTCCCATCCTTGCATGAAATGTTCCCTTAGTATCCGCAATTTCCTTTAAGAGATCTCTATCTTTCCCATTCAATTGTTTTCCTTTATTTCTTTGCATTGTTCACTTAAGAAGGCCTTCTTATGTTTCCTTGCTATCCTTTGGAACTCTGCATTCAGTTGGATATATCCTTCCTTTTCTCCCTTGTCTTCCATTTTTCTTCTTTTCTCAGCTATTTGTAAAGCCTTCTCAGACAACCACTTTGTCTTCTTACACTTCTTTTTTGGTGGGATGGTTTTGCTCACTGCCTCCTATACAATATTATGAACCTTTGTCAATAGTTCTTCAAGCACTGTGTCCACCAGATCTAATCCTTTGAATCTATTTATCACCTTCACTGTATAATCATTAGTAATTTGATTTAGGCCATACCTGAATGGCCTAGCAGTTTTTCCCACTTTCTATCATTTAAGCCTGAATCTTGCAATAAGGAGTTCATGACCTGAACCACAGTCAGGTTTTGTGTTTGCTGACTGTATAGAATTTCTCCATCTTCAGCTGCAAAGAATAAATCAATCTGATTTCGGAATCACCCATCTGGTGATATCCATGTGTAGAGTCAGATCTTTTTGCCTTTTCATACTGCTCATGGGGTTCTTGCACCAAGAATACCAGAGTGGTTTGCCATTCCCTCCTCCAGTGGGCCAGGTTTTGTCAGAATGCTCCACTGTGACCTGTCCATCTTGGGTGGCCCTGCATGGCATGGCTTACAGTTTCGTTTATGGCTTACAGTTTACAAGCCTCTGCGCCACGACAAGGCTGTGATCCATGAAGGGGTTTTAATTGGGTGGTTTTTCTTTTTGATGCTGAGCCTAATGCCCTTGTAAACTGACTTTCAATTAAATCTAAAGTCTTATTTTTAGTCTCTATATTAACCCCACTCCCAGAGGTGCCTGCCGCCACCAGTTCCTGAACTTGAGCCATAGCTTGCTGGGCTTCTGTTTGTTTGCAGGGTTTTCCCCCATCTTTTTCCCGCTGTATTTCATTTTCAGTAGTTGCTATTGGTATGACTTCAAGTTCATAGTCTTTTCTTCTGCAGTGTCTAGTCACTGTTTATCCCATTCACTATACTTGTCACCTGAGATATTTTATCATTTCTAGAACTTAGATTTGGGCCTTATTATATCCTCTTTATCTTCTCTTATGCTTGTGCTTTCCTCTAGCTTCTTCAACATATATATATATATATATATATATATATATATATATATATTTAATAGCTATTTTGATGTCCTTGTTTACTAATTCTACCATCTGGGTCATTTCTGAGTCCGTTTCTATTGTTTGGTTTTCTTGCCTCACTATGGGTTGTTTTCCTGCTTCTTTGAATCTCTGTTTGCTTTTGGCTGCATCACGTGGCTTACGGGATCCTAGTTCCCCAACCAAGGGTTGAACCTGTGCCCTTGGCAGTGAAAACGTGGAGTCCTAACCACCAGACCACCAGGGAATTCCCATCCAATTTTTTCTCATTAGATGCGACATTGTGAATTTTACATCTGGCTGCTGAATTTCTTTGTATTCCTTTAAATATTTTTGGCTTCTCTGTTGGGATGTAGCTAAACTATTTGGAGATAGTTTTGTAATTTTTTTTCAGGTTTGCTTTTAAGTTTTGTCAGTGGGGACCAAAGCAGCCTTTAGTCTAGACTATAGTACTATTTAGCAAATAGTCTTCAGAGTATTCTCAAATGCCTTGTGTATGATGAGGTTTTCCATTTTGGCTATTAAGAATGTGAACTATTCCTAGACTTGTGAGATCACCAGAGAATGTTTCACCTGTTCCTTTCTGATGGTTCATTATCCAGCCTTGAGGAGTTTCTTCATTCACATGTGATGATAAGTACTCAGCCAAAGACTCGAGAGGAACCCTCTGAAGATTTTGGGAGCTCTTTCTCTGTCTCTGTGGTGTAGCTCTCCTTCTAAAACTTTGCCCTGTAAACTCAAGCTCTCTTCACCTAAACTCTGTCTCCTCAACTCAGGGAACCCAGTGGCCTGTGTGACGGGTCTCCCTCACTGAACTACAGCCTGGGAACTCCATCCAGACAGCAAATTGGGGCAGCAATAGGGTTGAACATATTCTTTTCCCTTTTCTCAGGTATTATTGTTCTGTGCTACCCATTGTTCAATATCTGAAAACAATTGTTTTATATACTTTGCCTTTTTTTCAAAAAATCTGGCTATGCTGTGCAGCTTTCAGGATCTTACTTCCCTGACCAGGAATTGAACCTGGGCCCTCAGCAGTGAAAGTGTGGAGTCCTAACCACTGAGCCACCAGGGGATTCCCCTTTGCCCACTTTTTAAGTCATTTAAAGTGGGAGGGTGAATGCAGACCCTGTTATTCCATCATGGGCAGAGCTGAAGTCTCCTTGCTTGTCTCATCACACCAAACAACTTTATTTCTTCTTTTTAAAAACCATTTATTTATTTTTGGCAGCACTGGGTCTTCACTGCTGTGTACAGGTTTCCCCTAGTTGCAGAAGTGCCGGCTACTCTTCGTTGTGGTTTGCAGGCTTCTCATTGTGGTGGGTTCTCTTGCTGCTATGCGCGGGCTCTAGAGCGCAGGAGCTGCAGTAGTTGGGGCACATGGGTTTAATGGCTTGTGGCATGTGTAACTGGCCCAGATTGGGGATTGAAACCATGTTGCCTGCATTGCAAGGCGGATTCTTAATCACTGGACCACCAGGGAAGTCCACACCAGACAACTTTAAAGGCCACAGGTCATGATATGATTTTATTGTCTTAGGATCATGGGTCTTTCCATCCACCAATCAGTTGTGGCCAGTGACTGAGCACAAAATTCTACCTCTAGAGTGGGTTGCCTACTCAGTGGGGGCCATGGGAAGACAGGCCGATTTCCTTAGAAGAATCTGTGAGCCCGGACAGGCTCATGGCCAGCTTGCATAAAGCAAATCTGCTTAGGAGTCCTTCTTTGACTTGTTTACTGGTTGGCCTGAAAACAAGTCTATTCGAGTGAGGAGAAGACAAGAAAGGAAGTTTTGAAACTAGTCCAGACTGCAGAGCAAACTGCCCTTATGGCCTTGCCAACCACGGTGCTGGAGGTGTCTAGTCCACTGAATTTCAGCATGGCCAACAGAGCATCACAGTGGGGACCCCAGGGAGTTGAAGAAAGACCACATTTCAGCAGATAACTAGTTATTTCTTTATTTTTGGCATCGCTGGGTCTTCATTGCTTCATGCAGGCTTTCTCTAGTTTTGGGAGCAGGGGCTACTCTTGCTATAACTATTCTCCTTTCAGGAAACATGTTCAATCTTGCTCCTGAAGTACCATGTAAATAACTGGAATAGAAAGTTACCATGAAACTCAAGCTGAGCATTGTTTAATCCATCTTGTTTCAAAATGGGGCAACCCAGAGCTTCCCATTACTAAGTAGACTCCAGATTCTGAAGGCCTATGTAAGTTACCCAAGCACATTGTTTACGTCTTTATACCCTCTTCCCCTCCCCTGTCACATATGCTTTCATTTGCCCCATTTGGGAAGGAGCCCCCTATGATGAGTTCAGTTCAGTTCAGTCGCTCAGTCGTGTACGACTCTTTGCAACCCCATGAACCACAGCACGCCAGGCCTCCCTGTCCATCACCAATTCCTGGAGTTTACCCAAACTCATGCCCATCGAGTTGGTGATGCCATCCAGCCATCTCATCCTCTGTCGTCCCTTTCTCCTTCTGCCCCCAATCCCTCCCAGCAACAGGGTCTTTTCAAACGAGTCAGCTCTTCGCATCAGATGACCAAAGTATTGGAGTTTCGGCTTCAGCATCAGTCCTTCCAATGAACACCCAGGACTGATCTCCTTTAGGATGAACTGGTTGGATCTCCTTGCAGTCCAAGGGACTCTCAAGAGTCTTCTCCAACACCACAGTTCAAAAGCATCAATTTTTCGGCGTTCAGCTTTCCTCACAGTCCAACTCTCACATCCATACATGACCACTGGAAAAACCATAGCCTTGACTAGACAGACCTTTGTTGGCAAAGTAATGTCTCTGCTTTTTAATATGCTGTCTAGATTGGTCATAACTTTCCTTACAAGGAGTAAGCGTCTTTTAATTTCATGGCTGCAATCACCATCTGCAGTGATTTTGGAGCCCCAAAAAATAAAGTCAGCCACTGTTTCCCCATCTATTTGCCATGAAGTGATGGGACCGGATGCCATGATCTTAGTTTTCTGAATGTTGAGCTTTAAGCCAACTTTTTCACTCTCTTCTTTCACTTTCATCATAAGGCTCTTTAGTTCTTCTTCACTTTCTGTCATAAGAGTGGTATCATCTGCATATCTGAGGTTATTGATATTTCTCCCAGCAATCCTGATTCCAGCTTGTGCTTCCTCCAGCCCAGCATTCCTCATGATGTACTCTGCATATAAGTTAAATAAGTAGGGTGACAATATACAGCCTTGATGTATTCCTTTTCCTATTTGGAACCAGTCTGTTGTTCCATGTCCAGTTCTAACTGTTGCTTCCTGACCTGCATACAGGTTTCTCAAGAGGCAGGTCAGGTGGTCTGGTAGTCCCATCTCTTTCAGAATTTTCCACAGTTTATGATGAGTTAAACAAGGGTAAAAAGATTTTAGCCACATTTACAGATGGCTCCGTGTGGCATGCTGGTACTATCCAGACATGAACTGGTTCACCATTAGTATATTAAAAACCATAGAAACTTCCATTTTGAAGATGGTAGTATAAAAACAGTATTTCCTCTCTACCTTTTTGCAGTCATCCAAAAGCACTGGGGAAAATAAGAAACAAAAATACAAATTCCAGTTTCAGCAAAACAATGAACTAGCTCAAACTTCAAACCACAATTCAAATGGAATTGGCTGCCAAAAGTAGTGAAGTTCTAGTGGAGGTGTGTATGGAACAAAGGGTAGCAAGCTCATGGCTTTTGCAGATCTGAAAAAGAGCAAAAACATTACGTTTCTCAAGAGTGAGAGGAATACATGATATACAAAAGCCCTGCAGGATCTGTCTCAGGTATTTGAGATGGGGGAACTGAGTAGACAGAGGCTCAGAGAGGTGCTTCCTGGACCCAGTGTAACTCAGAGAAACAGAAGAGTTGGAGTGGATGACAATCAGACTGGCAAGTCCTGGCATGGGGCTGTCTTTCTCTGAGATAGCAAACTGAAAGAGGGACTTTACAGGACTTACCTGGCAGCCCAGTGGTTAAGACTCCATGCTTCCACTGCAGGGGGCTTGGGCTCCATCCCTGGTCAGGAACTAAGATCCCACATGCCAAGTGGGTGGTGCAGCCAAAAAACAGACAGGGACTTCACATTATGAAAAACTCTACAAGTAAGTAAACAAGGAGTTGGATGAACTCAACAGCATAATTAATAAGGTAGGTCTGATATCATCAGACACACCTTAGTTTAGGTACCAGAGAAAATTCACAAAATACTAGGCTACAAAGAAAGCCTCATTAGGTTAAAAAAAATAGAACTAATACATATACATCATTCTCTGAACACTGTGTAATATCACTGAACATTAAAACTAAGAGGAAAAAAAATGTCCCTATCACCTGAATATTTTTTTATTGTTCTCTTTTAAAAGAACTCCTTTTTTTTTTGCAGGTCAAAGGCAAAGGTAACATGAACTGGATAGTGAAGAAGGGAGGTGATTTGTACCAGCTGCAGTTTTGCAGTAGAAAAAGTCTGAGCTGCTACATATATTTCTTTAAAAGAAACTCTTCAGTCAATAAGAAGTACAAATCAAAACCAGAATATTTAGAAAATAATAACAAAAACTACAACATTTCAGAATCTATGAGATACAGCTAAAAAAGAGTGCTTTAAAAAAAAAAATTTGACCTCAGCTGTGGGATCTTAATTCCTGAACCAAGGATCGAACTCTGGCTCCCAAAGTGAAAGCACCAACACCTAACCATTGGACAACCAGAGAATTACCTAAAACAGTGCTTTTGTGAAATTTTTTTGACCTTAGTTAACAAAAAATTAAAATAAAGTAGCAAGTGTCCAGGCTTCCCCTTACTCAGCTGGTAAAGAATCCACCTGCAAATGCAGGAGACACAGTTCAATTCCTGGGTTGGGAAGATCCCCTGGAGAAGGGACAGGCTACCCACTCCAGTATTCTTGGGCCTCCCTGCTGGCTCAGACAGTAAAGAATCACCTGCAATGAGGGAGACCTAGGTTCAGTCCCTGGGTTCAGAAGATCCCCTGATGGAGGGCATGGCAACCCACTCCAGTATTCTTGCCTGGAAAATCACCGTGGACAGAAGAGCCTGGTGTGCTACAGTCCATGGGGTCGCAAAGAGTCTGACACAACTGAGCGACTAAGCATAGCACAGCAGTAAGCAGCCAAGTCAAGAACTTAAGATCTTTAAGGCATTAGCTGGTATACGGGTCACGGTGGACCCATCCCCTCTTCATCGCCTGTTGAAATGTGTGCCCCCTCCTCACTCTGCAGCTAGCAGTAAGCAAGCACCACCTCACATTTTACCTGTGGCCCACTTGCCAGCTCCCAGCCCTTCCTAAGGGACATCAAGAGACACAGGTAATATTTTGTGAAGGTCCCTTTTAAAGCTTTCCATGCCTTGCCTTACCCTAAGCTAATTACAACTCCAAGTGGCAAAGGAGAAGTACCACCAGAACCCAGGCTGACGGCCACAGCCAGGGCAACTACAGCTTTCTTGTAGAGCTTCTTCTGACATTTCTCTTCTTACAGGAGAAAAGATATCCACTATTATGTAACTAGTTCTAGAAGTTCAAACAACTAGATTACACAAGAGAAAGTAATTAGAGATTTTAAAAAATCAAAAGAAGTGAAAACCATCATTTTTGGAATATAATGCGATCCTTATTTGGAGAAAGGAAGAAAATAACTGAGGAAAAAAAAGTATTATAAACAGTAAGTGAAATCAGTAGGAGGCTGGATACAGTCCTGAGGCCTGAACAGAGCCCCAGGCTTCTTGGGAAACTTTCAGGAATCTAGTTGGCAGGTCAACTTTTATTAGGCCCGTTCTGTCACTGAAGGTGTGGTCATTTAAATGTTCTGAAGAAATACTTATTCTGTATTTAAGTTTTCTTTCCCTGCAGGTCATGCCTACAACTATTTCACCAACCCTGAAGTTACTGACTTTGTGTAACACAGGGTGGTCCAGACAAAACTGTCTCCAACCAAGAAACTCATTTCTCAGTGAAAGAAATGAGGCAGTTGGCCAGCCAGGGGCCATGATCATATTTCCCATCCACAAGAAGCAGCTGGTCGTATCAAACAATGAAATGGTGTTCTGAAAACAGATCTAGCAGTACTCAGGAGATTGCACCTGTGAGGCTGGGGCACTTTCTGGTAGAAAATGATATGTGATCTCACACAGTGACTGAAATGCAGTGTCAATTATCCCTCAGCCAATATCAGAGGTTCAGAAAACACAGGTTGGGGTGGGAGGTGGAAGGTGGCAGCTCTCACTATTATTTCACTCTCTGAAAACATTCACTTTCCATCCCCCAAATCATCCATGTTCTGTGAACTTCACTGTCCAAGGGTGTGAGGTATTTTTGCCAGGGAACCCAATGAGGGTTCCACCTGGCCATCTGGGACTCCTCTCCCGACTAGGGCAATGGCAAAAACTGGTGTTCCTGTGCTAGCTGTGCTCTGATTATAAAGGGGAAATAGGGGTTGTTACTCCCTGATAAGGCTTGGGAGGGGCAGAGGTGGTTGCCTTCTTGCACCACCACACCCCGTGGCACAAATTAACAGAAAAAGATCACAATCCATATTAACGTTCTAATTTTCCTCCCCCATGACTATCATGTACATCGGGGTTTGTGGTAGCCAAGTCTACCAATTTGTTCAAAGTTTCAGGATAGTAAGAAACAACCCTTGGCGAATAAGAAACCCAGGAGGAACAGGCACCATTTGGAAATGGTGAACTCGAGAAGGAATGTTTAAAGTGGTCTGAGGTGTCATAGCTGCATATCTGGATGTGACTTGGTGTTGCCTTTTATTTTTCAGGGCTGTTAATGTGCATTTGCAAAGAGTCAGACATGACAGTGACTAAGCACACACACACAGTATGCATTTGCAGCTGTGAGAACTGGAGAGGTGAAACCAAGTATATATATATATATATGGGGTCCCCAGAGCTTAGTGCTGGGCCCTCTTCTTTATCTACATGCTGTACCTAAGTAACCTCCTCCAGTCTCATGGCTTTAAATAGCTACTGTATGCTGATGATTCCTAAACCTATATTTCCAGTTCCAGCCTCACTTGCAAACCTAAACTACATATATCCACCTGTCTACTTGATCAACTACTTGGAGGCCTCACAAGTATCTCACATAAACACATCCAAAGCAAAACTACTGATTTCTGGCTATCAACATCTCCTAACCTTCACTTGGTACTGTTTCCTTTTTTTCGCCAATAAATGGCACCATAAGCCACCCAGTTGCTCAAAACAAAAATCTAGAGCTGCCCTGTCTAATATGGTAGCCACTAACCACATGTGACTAATTTGATTTAAATCAATTTAAATAAAATAAAAATTTCAGGGGACTTGTCTGGTAGTTCAGTGGCTAAGATTCTGCATTCCCAATGCATGGGGCCCACGTTTGATTCCTGGTTGGGGAACTAGGTCCCACATACCACAATTAAGAGTTTGCATGCCGAAATTTAAAAAAAAAAAAAAAAAAAAAGGATCCTGCATGCTGCAACTAAGACCCAGCTCAGCCAAATAAATAAATAAATATTTTTTAAAATAAATATTTCAGACTCTCAGTTTTCTAAGCCACACTTCAAATGCTGAATGGCCACATGTAGCCAGCAGCTACCATATTGGACAGTCAGATACAGAGCATTTCCATCATCACAGAGAGTAATACTGGACAGCGCATCTCTAGAGATGTTGCCATTGATGCCTCTTTCCTATTCCTCCCACATGTAATCCACTAACAAATTCTATGGATTTTACCTCCAAAAACATTCCATCTATCAATTCATTACTCTCCAACCCACTCCTACAACCCTGGTCTCTGGCCACCATCAGCCTTCACCTGGACTACTGAACTCATTTTTTAATTGCTCTAGTTCCAGTCATTCCCACTGTAACCATTTCCCCTATAGAAGACAGAATGATTGTTTTTTTTTAAGTGAACATCAGATCATGTCTTGCCCCTCCTACTTCCAATGGCTTCCATGGCAGAAACCGTGGTTTTATCCTAATGTCCTTTCTCCCCAACCACTTCAGTAATAGAATCTCTGAAGTTTAGGAGCACACATAGAAGCCCAAAATAAAGAACACATTTTCCAGACCCCTCCCTGCACTTAGCTGTGGTCACAGGACTGAGTTCTGACTAGGGAGAGACAAATAGGTTGTGTGTTTGTCCTTTAAAAAGCAGCCTCTTCTTGCTGCTGTAACAGGCATGATGGCTGAAGCTGGAATAGACCACGAGGTGAACTTGGGAGGGGAGGCAACGGCACTGTGAAGAAACAAGATACAAGGAGTATGGGTCCCTGGCACAGTGGAGCAACCCGTCAGCTCTGGAATGCCTACCTGCACTTTTACATGAGAGAGAAACAAATTTCATCTTGTTTAAGCTCTGATTATTTGAGGTATCAGAGAAGGAAATGGCAACCCACTCCAGCATTCTTGCCTGGAGAATTCCATGGATGCAAGGGCCTGGTGGGCTGCGGTCCATGGGGTCGCAAAGAGTTGGACACAACTGAGCAACTAACACACACACACACACACACACACACACACTCACACTTGAGGTATTCTGTCATAGTAGGACCTAATTCTAACTAATACAGCTTCCCATCATACTTAGAATAAAATCCCAAATTCCTTACTGAATGAAATCTGAAGCATTTAACGCCATCAGGTCCTACTCCAGCATTATCTGCCCCCTTATTCCTCACCACACTCCAGGCACCCTGCATTTTCCTTTCTTTATAAAAATAGTATAGAGATCACATATTCCCTTTTCCCCCTTTATTTTACTTTTAAAAATTTCTTTATTTATGGCTGCTCTGGGTCTTCCTTGCTAGTGCAGACTTTCTCTAGTTGTGGCAGCTGCAACTACTCTCTAGTTGAAGTGTGCTGGCTTCTCATTGCCCTGGCCTCTCTTGTTGCAGAGAACCGGCTCTAGGTGCAAGGACTCTAAAGCCTGGTCTCAGTAGTTTTGGTACAAGACCTTAGTTGTTCCTCATCATGTGGGATCTTCCCAGAACAGGGGTTGAACCTGCATCCCCTGCAGATGTATTCCTTGGACTACCAGGGAAGTCCCTCTGCTTTCTTTTTTTGGTGCTTTCACACACCAAGCTTCCTCATGCTTTAGGGCCTTCGCACTTGCTTTTCCTTCTGCCTGGGTTGCTCCATTTCATAACTGACTTCTTTTTTGTTACTCAGGTCTTAGCTTAAATATCACTTGTCAGAGATGGTTCCCTAACCAATCGAAAATATCCAACAAGTCACTCTCTTCTACAATACCTTGATTCTCTCCAATCATCCGAACTGATGATTCTTTGTTTATTGTCTGCCTCCCCTACTAGAATGCAAGCTTCATGAGGATAGGAATTTTGATTGGTTGGTTTACTGCTGTACCCCAGTATCTACAACAGTGCTTTAACCTAGTAGACTACTCAGTGAGTATTTGCCAAATGAACACTCAAAATACTGTTTCACAGATAGAGTTGCGGTAAAATGTAGGGTTTCCAAAGTCAGACGTCCCAGATCAGAAATCAGTCGTGTGACCTACACCAAGGGGTACACTAAGACTATCCAAAAAATAAGATTTCCTACATCAGAGTAGGATTTAAAAAAGAAAAAAAGAAAGAAAAAAAGCGTTGATAAAGCAATTGCTCTCCTTTCCTTTGAGCGTTCCCTTGTTTTCTACCACCTCTTGCCCTCTCATTTGGCCTCTTCCTTTCGGCTTTGCGTTCCTCCTGGCAGTCTAGCTGAAACGAGTCCTTTGAAATTTAGCGGGAATTAACATCATGCGTCAGGAGGGCCACAGTTGCGCAAGCGCGGGACACCACTCTTTCTCGCGCGCTATCTTTGCAGTTTCTGCAGCCAGTCAGAGTTAGCGTTGGGGCCAGAGTTCCTAGGACTCACCAATCGTGTGTGGGAGGCGGGGCGCCCTGGAGGCAGTGGCGAGAGGGGGCGGGAACAAGGAGGGAGCACGCACGGTTCCCGGGGCCAGGGTCTCAGCAGGCCAATCCGAGAGGCCGGAGGTCTGAAGGCAGTGGGGCGTGGCGTTGGTGGCTCCCGCAACTCGAAGCCGTCCAAAGCCGAGCCAATCAGAGTGAGGAGGTGGAGGCGACTAGCCAATCAGCGTGCAGAACAGGCGAGGCAGGGGGGGCGGGCTGAGGATCCTTGTACCGATGCCGCCGGCTCCCTAGGTTCTGTCAAGGGAGCCTGGCGTGCGGAGGCGACTGAGGAGGCGGGAAGGCGGCAGTGGTTGAAGGGGCGATTGCTGACTTGCGGGGAGGAGGTCTGAGGGGTTGGGCAGCCATGGTGATGGCGGCGAAGAAGGGCCCAGGGCCGGGTGGCGGGGTCAAGGCGGAGGCGGAGGCGGCCTCGGAGGTGTGGTGTCGCCGGGTGCGGGAGCTGGGCGGCTGCAGCCAGGCCGGGAACCGCCACTGCTTCGAGTGCGCCCAGCGCGGGGTCACCTACGTGGATATCACCGTGGGCAGCTTCGTCTGCACCACCTGCTCCGGCCTCTTGTGAGTGGACCGGCGCGCGGGGAACAGTGGGAGGAGGACCGGGAAAGGAGCGGTGGAGAGTCGGCGTTGGGGACATCGGGACTCAGGGCGAAGGGCCAGAGCCGAGGTCGGGCGGGGACGGCGGAGTGGCCTGAGACACGACGGATGTGCCGAGAGGGTCGTCTGCTGCAGAGGCGTCACGGGGAAGGGAAAGGATCAGGGCCGACAAGACATGATTAGAGTCGCGATGCAAAGGAAAGGAAAGACAGAGTGAGAACTGCACAAACTCCCTAAAGGAGGGGGAGCGATCCGAAAGTGGGGAGAATTGAAGGAAACTGGGGTGGGGGGTGGGAGGGTCACAGGTTTAAAGGGTCAGAGAATGACAAACACCCCAAGGGAACTTCGTGTAGGTGGAGGGCAAACAGGACAGACTCAGGTTGACAGCAGAGTGATGTTAGGTAAAGGGCCATGTTCTAGTGTTCAGGAACAGATCCTAATCTTTCAGGACTTTGGAATGCTACCCAGAGGGAAATTTCTTACAAATCTGAGAGATGAATGCTGATAGGTTGCCCTCTTTAGAGAACTTAACTTTTCCAGAGGTTTGGGGATCTGGATGAGCCATCCTAACTGTAATAATTTACACTTTCAAGCTCCTTGTTTCCACGGCTTACTCCTGGTAGTAGCATCTAGCAACTCTTCTAGATTGGGGGGGGTGGGGGGTGGATTCCCCTTGTTAATCTGCAGTGCTACCCTTGGCACTGTATTTGGTCACACTTGAGCTAATTTAGAGCCACAGTTCTAGCCCAGATTTCTGGTTACATGGTGAAGTTCTTTTCCCCCTTAGGGAATTATTATTATTAGATGCATGTCTAAAATTTGATACCAAGCCTGTATGTCTTTAACAAGGGATTTATTTTTACTTTTTTAGTATTAATACATTGCTTTGGTTGGTTTTGATTTTAACTAGGAGTGCCTTCCTTGTTTCTTCTTTCACCTTTAGGAGCCAAGAAGGAGGCAGTCTTGTTCTTGGGTGACAGATGGGAGGACAGAAGCAAAGAGAGGTTTAGTAACTTATCCAATGCCAGACGGGGGTTGCTGTTTTCAGCATTTGTTGCTATTAGTTATGATCACGGCAGACCAGAAATGAGGATCCAGGTCCCCTCATGCAGTTTAGAATTATTTCTCTATTTGGTTTTTACCTCCTTTGCCAAACTTTTATGTTTTGATCAACTTTACTTGTATGTTGTGAGGATAGAACTGACTTTGGTGTAAGTAAAAGTTTTGTGGTTCTTGGGACAGTGGTTTAGAATGCAAACTGGAGTTTGTCAAAAGTTGATATAGAGGCTCAAATGGAGTAGAAGAATGGAGACCGAAGACTGGGACAAGTA
Source organism: Muntiacus reevesi (assembly GCF_963930625.1). Classification (NCBI taxonomy): domain Eukaryota; kingdom Metazoa; phylum Chordata; class Mammalia; order Artiodactyla; family Cervidae; genus Muntiacus; species Muntiacus reevesi. Next base: position 214,117,767 of record NC_089250.1, on the reverse strand, counting down.
TTTTGAGGAGAATAGTAGCAAAGTTTAGGACTATTTATAGGGTAAAGTAGAAAGAGTATATTCCTGAAGATCCTGTTATGAAAAGGCAAATCCAATTACAGACTCAGTAGAGAAATAAAAGGAAGGAGGGGGATAAAACTGATGGCATATCACAGTCTAGGTCCTAGGAAGAAAATGTCAGCAACAGCGTCAATTCATTGCCATGGTTAGCTACCATGGCATGAAACCTCAAACACTGAATAAAGGGCAAGTACTGACATCATTATTTTCTAGACCTTGGTTTAAAGTATCCCATAGACAACATTTCCCTTCTATAATGAATATCCCTCAACCAGGACAGATGGAGGACCAAGGGATCTGGCTCACATTTACAACCTGGTTTCTTTTGCTGGAAAATTTAACTCTTTAAATGTCATTGTACAATTTACAGAACTTTACCACTTCCTCCTGTGGTCACTGTTGATCTCACTGGTGAAAAGTCGAACACCTGTGATCTGTACAGACACTGGGTGACGATGACCTAAGGACTGGTTAATGTAACAGAGAGGCCTGTCTCTTATCTGCAGCATGTGTATGTCCAGCTAGGGGCTTAGCTCCTCAGGGACTTAAGTTCCTATAGGATCAATGGTGGGAGTCTCCCAGCGCACCCCCCCTTTTTTTTTTAGTTTCAAAACAATTTAGAAAGGACATTTTTGCTTAGTATTTTGGTAAAGCATTATGAGATTCACTTGCAGTGATTCTCAAGGTGGTAGACTTTAGGGAACACATTTTGGTGGCTGGGAAATGAGAAGTTAGGCCAATCCTTTGTTGTCAGGAAGTGAGGAGAGAGTGAAAGGTCAAGAAGCTGGACCAATAAATGAAGCTCAACTGTGATGGCATGTTGAGATTATAAAGAGAGAAATATCAAAAGAAACTCCACAAGAAAGCTGTAGTTGCCCTGGCTGTGACCATCAGACTGGGTTCTGATGGTACTTTTCCTTTGCCAATTGGAGTTGTAATTAGCATAGAGTAGGGCAAAGTGTGGAAAGCTTTAAAAGGGATCTTCACAAAGTATTACCTGTGTCCCTTGATGTTCTTTGGGAAGGGCTGGGAGCTGGCAGGTGGGCCACAGGTAGAATGTGAGGTGGGGCTTACTGGTTGCAGTGTAAGGAGGGGGCACACAGTCCAGCAGATGCTGAGGAGGCATGTCTCCATGGTGATCCACACACCAGTTAACATCTTAAATCCACATGGTTGACTGCCTACAGATTAGGACTTTGTAGTGGTAGGAAGTGAAATCGTAGTAGTAGGCCAGTAGCTTGCACATGCAGTCAGTTAGTAAGTCAGTCAACAAATATTTGTTGAGTGTCTCTGAAGCCTCAGATACCAGTTTAGGCACTGGAGATATGGTAATGAACAAAACTGACAAAGTCCCATCTTCAGGTAACCTAAATCCTAGTGGAGGCCGTGGCCCTAAATAAATCATCAAATATATAAATGCAGGTATTGATAAGCACTATGAAGTAAACTAAAGCTCAGCATGGGCTAGAGACTGATGGAAGTTCATATTGAGGTGTCATAATGAAAAGAGAAGAAAGATTCTTTCTTAAAGACGATATTGACATATACTTTAATATAGGTAGAGAAAGGAGACAGCAGGATTGGCTTTCTTCTGAAAGCTAGTTTTCTGTTGAGTGTGTTACAAATATATCAACCACTTAGGGGGATGGAGTGTTCTGGGGGCAGAAAGCAGAGCTGCCAGGGTTCCCATCTGGCCTGATTGACTGATATAACAAAGTTGACAGTTGCAGCCAAAGTTGAATCTCCCAAGATCTGAAGAAAAATTGAGATCCTAATGGTAGTGGGTGGGTATGACTATGCTTTCCTGTCTGCATGTGCGAGCTCATTCTTGCTGTCTTTTTAAATGAGACATTTTTTTCTCATCTCTAGCAGAAACCCACAGTGTTGGGTGTGGGGGCCTGAGAGAGAGGCTGCTAACTTCTCCCGTTGCTAAATTTACATACATGCTGTCACAATTGTAGGTCCCAAATTTGACCTACTTTTATTCATTTGGTTTTCTTCCAATACCTAATTTCCTTAACCTGGATATAGATCCTTTTAATCTCCCCAATCTGTTCATGCACTTGCCTGTTTAGTTATATTTCTAACTCATATACTAGAAGATGAGTCTGCCATTTGAAGCTCAGGAGGGATAAAAATTGCCCCTGAAAAGGATTTCTTTCCAGAGCAGTGCCTCAGTGCTCTCTCTTGTTCTTGCTTGCTTGAATGCCTCAATGGATAAAAATGGATAAACCACTTTTCTTGAAAAAGGAAATAGATGGCGAGGCCTGAGATCTCATTGGCATCTAGGCTAGGCGCTGTCTTTGACACCCAGTTTTTCAGCCAAGTACGTGACATGCTTCCTTGACCTGTCTGCTTGGGCCTATCCTTCAATCCATCACCCTTCAGGTCTCAGTAGTGGATATTTGTGTCTTCTACTTCTTTATATCTTTACTCTGCCAATGGGACTAAGTCAGGATTCAGATGGACAGAGCTCTGGACTGGGTGTCAAGAGATGAGCTTGACAGATCTTTCTTTGTGATAAGTTGCTACCCTCCTGGTGCCTTAGTTTCCCTGTCTGCATCATTAGTAGCTGTTCCTAACTGAAACACTTTTATCTCCTTGGAAGGAAAGATATAATATGCTGTTCAATAATTCAGTGCTTTTCCATCTGTCGGGGTTGGAGAGGTGGACATGTGCCTATGTGCCCTGCCCTTACTTTAGTCCTGTCCCTCCATCCCCTTGCACCTCACCTTTCATATTCACTTCTGCCGGGCAAGATGGACAGAGTCTCTAAAATTACAGATTTAGGCACTTTATCACAGAGGGCCCTTGGAGAACCTGAAAAGCTCCTAAGAAAATAATAAATTACCAAAGGGATGAGAAGAAAGCAGGGGATGGGAAAGGTCTGAGATTGAGCCTAAAGAGGAAAGTAGCTGCTAATATCAAATTCAATGTGTCTCTATATGAAGGCAGCTGTTTATTATTGTCACTGAGGAAGAGCTTCAGGAAATGGGTCAAAGCAGGGAAATTTCGATTAGGAAGAAATTCCCTAAAATTAGTGAAATTGACCCCAGTACAGGGTAGTAAGGGAGCCTTCCTAAATAGGGACTCTTCTTGGTAATGTTTGGGTCCAAGATAAAAGCAAACCTGATTTAGCTGAACCCAGCTCAGAGGCAGAGAAATGGAATCCCAGGGGCAAAGAAACACAGTCTAGGGTAGATTAATTTGAACACAAATATTCAGAGGTAAGGAATTCCCAAGTTCAAATCTGGCACAAATGAAGGAACTTGGGTGCTGGGTGGAACTGTTTTTTTCCACTGTCGACCTGGCAGAACTTTCTTATTTGAGTAGCTGAGCAGGTTTGAGGCTTTATGAAGCAAGATAGAAGCAAAATACAGGCCAGTTTGAGGGTGATGACCACAGAGAAACAAAAGTTGTGGTATTTGCAGAAATAGTAGTATGCTTAACAGAAGTCAAAGGAAGAGAGAGAGGCAAAGAGAGAGAGGATTGGACAGACTAGGATCTCTGCAAATCACTTCATTTGCCAAGTAATTCCAAGTACTTCAGAGAGTGATTCAGAGTACTCCAAAGGCCGTTTAGGTGCCCTGTGAAAAAGAAACTGAAGTAGAAAAAGGCTGAAGGCTTGAGCCCTAGTAATGTACTTGCTTTCAATTAGAAAAAGTTGCCCTATTCTGGGCAAATACCTTTATGTGTTTCCCCAGCTCCTTCTGGTTAGAAATAACAGAATATATTTGTTGTGATAACCAAAGAAAGGGCAGTGCCTCCTTCGGGCTCTCACTTCTTCTTTTGGGGAGAACCCGAGAGTTATGTTGGGGAGACCGGCTGCAAGTTGGAGAGTCAGGTGTGTTTAATTCCAGGCCAGTGCTTCCCATCTGGCCCCAGTGCATGACCCTGGTATGTATCCAGTAACACACAACACTCCTAGATCATTTGCTTTCAGCTCCCGAGGGGAGAGGGCCTCTCATTTCTAACTTGCTTCTCTCGGCTAGCAGTGACCTTTCTGTGATTCAGAGACAAATGCTCTGACTCATAGGCTGTGTAACTAGGCCCTCTTCCTGGGCTGCAGAGTGTTACCTTGTAGACTCTCCCTGCCCCCAAACCGTGGCTCTGGTTATACATAATCCAGTCTACAGACATCAAGGTCAGAGCAGTGCTTTTTGTACTGTGCTATGGAAACATCCTGTTCCATCAGATTCGTTAGGCCCAAAGCACCTAAATCACTTCTTTTCTCTGCTTTGCCTTTATCCTGTCTCCACCCCGTCCCTGCTCCCACCCCTCCAGTCCAAGCTTAGCCATAGGAAGTTCTGTTCTAAGCATCTCCTCTAGATTGATGAGTGGTCAAGTTCCTCACCCCCACCCAAGGAAGCACACCTCCCTGTTTACACTTTGCTAACAGCTCCTGGTTGTCCTTTCAGGAAATGTCAATGACCTTTTTTGTGATAGGCTTAGAATCTGTTCTTCTAGTGTAAACATAATCCATTTTACTTTTCCCATGATCATTTGTCTTCCTGCTGCATCCTGGTGCCACACGCTCCCTGATCTGACTATGTGTGCCTGCTTCACTGGGAAACACCCTCGTCCAGGCTCCCCTGGCTCCTTCTTGGAAACAAGTGACTGGTGATCAAGGACTAAGTCCTGTAATTTTTGTATCCCCCACAGTGCCTTCCACAATGCCCCGTATTTTATTTAGCAGAGTAAATATTTGTTAGTGGGAGGTGGCAGGGCAACCCAGGCTCATAGGAACAGAGGGCTCTGTCTACTCTGCTGAGACCTCAGAAAGGCCTGGCACTCCCGGGGCAAGGGCACAGTGGTTAAGGTGAGAAAGGGCCAAGGAAAGAGTATCAAAGCAGGAGGTCCGGACTTTGGAACAAACAGAACCAAGCCACTGGTGAGAGGCTGAGGAGGAAAAACTGGAATCTCTCTGAAGTGCAATCAGAAGACAGTCTTCAGGTCAAAGCAAGTTTAAGAGCTATTGTTTGACAGAGTTACAAAGCCTGGTTCTTGGTTTTTCCTGCTCTCATCTTTCCTCAGGGCATCTATCCTCTTTGATACTGCTTATCTTTTAAAGGGTTATTTTGAGAACCATCCAAGTCTAGTAGCACAATTGCTGAAAATGCCCCCAGTTGTAGCCTCCAGCGTCCTTCCTGTCCTTGGTTAGAATCCCATTAACGGTAACCTATAGTCCAGAAGGGCAGCTGCCCTGCACCGTTCACCTCGTTACTCTGTCCTCTGTCTGCTCTCCTGCCAGGGCTGCCTTCACTTACACTAACCCACAGGCTGCCGTTCTGCCGGCTCCCGGGATCACCTTTGTTCAGGGTGTGCGCCTGGGAGCTCCTGTGCTTTCTCCACCTTTCCCTAAGATTTCTATCTGGTCAATTCTGTTTACTTTCCTGAGGGCGTCAGTCAAGACCCTATGCTAGAGTTACTTTTATTTTCACATCTTGCTTTGCCCATTATTTCCAGGGAGTGAAAACCCAGAGGCCTCTCAGTTGGGACCGTCCTTCTCACATGCACCCGTGGTCTTTCACTCCTGGCCCCAAGGTCCAGTTTGTTTTGGTTCAGCTACTAGTGTTTTGATCTGTCGAGGGTGGTAGATTTATTTAGATTAGAGCAAAACTGAAGGTAAGGAGACGGGAACCTCTGAAACCATACCTGGCTTAGCCCCAGGTTCCCGTTAGAACACTCTGGAGGGGAGCTGAGTGGGAGGAAGGAAGCCGGCTTGGCTGTAGTCTCCACGGGGCATCTGTGGGCAGAGCTGGACTCCCAGGGAGTTAACAGAATGAAAACACAGGGCTGGCACAAAAGCATCCTTACAGGGTATATGTTCCTGACTCCTGCCCGTCTCGTAGCTCACGGCTGAACCTTACTCTTGCTTCATTTAAAGATCTAAAAGTGAGAGGAAAGTCTGGAGTACTTCTCTTCCCAGAAATCACTTCCTAAAAAGGGACCCCACTCCATCCCTCCACCAGACAGCCTCCTTGCATAGAGGAGAGGAGTAGCAGCCAGCCTAGGGACTCTTTTTGTCTCCAAATTGTATCTGTGTTGGTATTATCAGGAATAGTCAGAGGCCTTCATTTTTGCCTTCCCTCCTGCTTGAAAGATTAGTGTCTCCATGGATTCTGGGACCCTGAGCATGTGTTGTAGGCCTCAAACAATGTTGAAGCAGGAGATAGGAAATGGTCACACACCTGAGTTCCCTGAAGTACCCCTCAGCCTGAACATTCAGCTGCTGGGGTCTGAGCCAAGAAGAGGCGGCTCTGGATGGACAGCCTCTACCTTCTTCTTGGGAATGACCGGGGTTCCCTGTCTCTCAGGAGAAGCCTCCAAAACATTCTAGTCTCCCTTCTTTCCTTGAATTAAGAAGTAGCTTCAGTCAGAGAGTTTGATTTACATGTGATTTTACCCTCTCTCCCTCCCTTTCCTCCCATAAGAAGCCCTGCAGTGCTAACGGCATTCTACCTCTTTTGCTCTAACCCTCTCTCACAGGAGAGGCCTGAACCCCCCTCACCGAGTCAAGTCCATCTCCATGACCACGTTCACCGAGCCCGAAGTGCTGTTCCTGCAGTCCCGCGGAAACGAGGTGAGCCGCCGCTGCCAGGAGGATTCCAGGCCGTGCTTGCCCTGTCATCGGGGTTTTGCCTCAGATCACAGGAAGGACCCGACAGTTTTCTGTTCGAGTTTCTCTTATTTTTTAGTATGAAAGGTATCTTACCTTATGTACATGTGTACATTTATGGAATCTTAGTTATACAAACTGGGGTTTGTCTGGGCCCATTGTTGGAAGAATCAGGGGAAGGAGCAGTCTCTGCTGGGGTGACCCTTGAGGGAGAGATGCTCCACAGTGATGAGTGTTCAGAGTTGACCGAGCGGCCCCTCTGAGCAGGAGCTCCTGGAGCCAGCTGTGCTGACGTAAGCAACTGGGTTTAAGCCCATGTCTTTACTTGAGAGTAAGTTAAACCCCTTCTCCAGCTAAATCTGCTGGTGGGAAGATTCCAACCTTGGTGCCAGCAGTACTCCTTTGAGGGGCTCACCTGGAAAGTGCAAACAAGAGTCTCTAGAGGGTGTTCTGGAAGCCACAGCTCTGAAAATTGCTCCTGACCCCACCCCCATCCAAATTTAGTTTCCCTTAATTCTCATGACCCCGGACTGTCTCTCACAAGACGTGTCACAGTGTGTCATTATAAATGTATCTGTATTTATCTAAGACACCATTTCCCTGTTAGATTATCAACTCTGTGAGGACAGAGATCATGTTTGTTTTGTAGTTGTACCCAGATTCTCATGTTGCATCCATGCTCAATAAATGTTTATTGATGGATGAGTTCGAAATGGTATAATTCCCATCTCATACTTTCTGCCCCAAGTTCTCTGTCACTTGACTTCATCCCTTTAGGTTTGCAGGAAGATCTGGCTGGGTCTTTTTGATGCTCGGACATCTTTAATACCAGATTCCAGGGATCCTCAGAAGGTGAAGGAATTTCTCCAGGAAAAATATGAAAAGAAGAGATGGTAAGGAGGAGGAAAGAGATTACTCTGGAGACACGTGTCCAAGACACTTCATCTTATGGTCCACTTTCCAGAGCTGAATTGGGGCTTCTTTCAAAGGGTAGACGAGGGTTGAGTCTGTTCCACCCAGATTCAGTTAGGGCTGAATTCTGACTTCTAAATAATAAAGGTACAAGAAAGGACAATTTGCTTTTGGTCACTGACCCTGCAGATTCGATATCCCCCTCCTTTGGGGAGACAGAAGACTGTGTGGAGGGGAGAGCTAGGCTCCCCAACTATGAAGTGGGAACTAGTTTTTAGAGCTCAGATGATCTCACAGAGAGAGGTGGCTAAGAGCACATGGTCTCTAGATTTACTAGAGGAAATTTACTAGGGGAAGGAATTTACTAGATTTACTAGAGATTTACTAGGGGAAGCAGCATCTCTGTTCTCTCTTGCCTTTTCTTCCCCCACATGCCACTTCTTGTTCCATCTCTGGGGGGTGTGCATGGTTGGGGATAACTGTAGGGTGAAGAAGAGAATGCAGAGAGTGAGGAGATTGGTGTGGGTACAACAGCAATTTGTAGTTCCTCCTGGGAGTGTCCTTGGGATAAAAAAGATACATCCCAAGTAGAGACCACATCCATTGGAGTGGAAGGGAATTTTATCAGAAGTCCAGGAGCCAGCAGGGTAAATCCTGAGTGCTTAGAAGATGAAGTGGCAGAGAAAGAGGAACCTAAAGACACACCCAGGAAGTAAAAGGGGGCCCTTGAGTAGGAAGCTGGAAAATAGGATCACCTGTTGGTCAGCCTGATTGCAAGTTGTTATTATTTGAAACCCAGATGGTTCACGTGTCAGAAAGAGGAGGGAGAGGTGTGGGGAAGACTGGCACAAGCCAAAGCAAACTGAACAACATCCCTGCAGGAAAAAATGATCACCTGGGAGTAAAGGAGAAATTCAAGTTAGGTGGAACTCTCCTATGTCGCTGCTTCCTTTAGTTCAAAAAAGAGAATCAGTAGGGAAAATAAGAAAGGACTTTGCTGAAACCTATGTTCTCAAGCAGTTAAGCTGAGCAAGGTCCAAAGTTTCAAGGTTTCACCCCTCCTCTCTGCCTAACTATTCTTTTTCCAAGGTATGTCCCCCCAGACCAAGTCAAGGGGCCCACTTACACCAAAGGCAGCACCTCCACCCCCGTTCAGGGCTCCATCTCAGAAGGCAAGCCCCCCCGGACACTTTTGGGGGATCCTGTGCCATCTCTCTCAGCTGCTGCCTCCAGCTCCAGCCAGGTAACTCTCAGATCTGCCCTTGACATTATTATGGGATTTGGGAGACAGGGGTGTCAGTTTCCTAAATCAAATCCCCTGGATTTAGCAGATGATCATCCAGGAGGTGTAAATGGGTTCTCAGCCTTGCTGTGACCTAGGTCTTGCATTTCTCACCTTGGATTTGTGTATTTTGGAAGAAAAAACCCAATAGGAAGTGGTATTTAGGGAAGTCAGAGTATCAACTTCAAACCTGACCACTCCTCCAAAGAAAAACAGGGGCCAGGACACTGGTTCAAGCACCTGTGAAAAACGAGGAGGTAACAGCTCCAGGGGGTGCTGCTGGGCGCCGTCCCTGTGTATCGGGGTTACCTTGACGCACACGCTCTAAAGTGTGCGGTTCTGGGAATGGCTGTCCTGGGATGACAAAGGAATTAGGTATGAGAAGGGCTGAGGCAACCCTTCTTCCCAGGAACCCTCTTGGTTGAGGGCAGTTTCTCCCTCTGTTCTCTCTCCACTTGCCTATCTGGGGGCAGCCAGGGGAGCCATGCAGGGGCCTGGGTCATGACTGGGATTCCAAGTGCTATATGTACTGCCTTCTCCTCCAAGCCTGTCAGTCAGCCTCGGACGTCCCAGCCCCGGAGCTCTCAGCCTCCTCCCCCTTCCTCGGTCAAGAAAGCCAGTACTGATCTGCTGGCTGACATCGGCGGAGACCCCTTTGCTGCTCCCCAGGTGGCACCAGCTTTTGCTGCATTCCCAGCCTTTGGGGGTAAGTGGGACTTGGGACAAGAACTTTTGTCCCCATCAAACACGAATTTCACTTAGCTCCAGCTCTGCACAGAAGTGAATGCGATGGTGATTCTGAAGCATCACAGCCTGGAGGGTGAGGGTCAGATGAGTACAGCCACAATTACATTAGGGAGTCTGACCAAAAGCATGACAGCGGGGGGCTTCTAGCCCTTCCTTTTAGATCACTGGGAAGAGCCTTTTTCTTACTTTCTCTCCAGTAAAATGGAGCAAGGGAATTGTGACAGGTTCCATTTCCCCTGCCCTCTTCCCAAAGATCAGCAGTAGCCAATACAGGGTGGAACCAAGTGGTTATCTAGTTTCCCTTTTTCTTTTTTAAAGCCTTTCCCTGTAACAAAATTTTTTCACACTATTCCACCCAAACTAGACCCTGACAAAAATGTTAATGCCTCATGGAGTAAGGATAAAAAGCGGGGAGTAAACTTGGAGACTCTGAGAGCCCCTTTCCCTCTGTATGGGTCTGGCTGTCTGCCCCAGGCTCCTGCCAACTCCCTCTGAAGAGGGCCCTGTGGGGAGGCAGATGTCTCATTGAGTGGCTCTTGGCCGCTGTATGATACAGATTACATATATTTTATATAAACATAACCTTCATATTCTCTCCACCTACAGGCCAAACGCCTTCCCATGGGAGCTTTGCCAACTTTGATGCCTTCGGTAGTGGCCCCGGCTCTTCTGCATTTGGAAGCATTCCTCCAGCGGGCCCAGCCCCATTCCTGGCCCAGCCAGCGCCCCCAGGTAAGTGCTGCCCCTCCGGCTTCCTTTCTTTCTGGCAACTGCATTCCACTGTCCACCTCCATACATCATCCTTCATTCACATCCACACCAGCCCAGAGAACCACACTAAGAGAGGAAGCTCCAGGAAAGGATGAGAGGAATCTGATGAGGTTCTTGTCAGGGAGAAGGGGCTCTATTGTTCTTTTTTTTCTTTTTCATGTGAGGAAAATGGCTAAAACCTCAGCAGGAGTTGTGCGGGTTGTGCAGTAGGAGGTTGCTACCTGGCAAGTAAGGGAGACTGAAACTAGAAAACTTGAGAATGAGGATCTGAGAATGGACACGACCTTTCCCCTAGAGGGCCCCCAGAGCAAGGACTGGAGCAGTGTCCAAGGTAGCCTCCAGAAGACCTCACCCATCCCTCTTAGAGCAGAAGCCTGTCAACTCTGTGGTGTTGCTCTTGTGCGAATGAAGGAGAGTCTAAAGGCCTTTCAAGCACCCCGTTGCTCCCAGACGACCGTTTCTGGAGCTTTCAGGCGGCCCTCTCCCTTTGGCCACCCTGCACGCCGGAGGGCAGTCGGGAGCACTGTGAGGACAGACATCTGGGGACAACCAGTGACTGACTCTCTCTCTCCTCCCCACCTACCTGCCCTTCCCCTTCCCCACCCTCGCTGCCAGCCAGTCGGATGCTAACTGGAAGTCACAGCTTTGGTAAGTTATTCCTCCGACCCCACAGCCAACCCAAGGCAGGAGACTGTCTCAGACCCTCTGACCCTCAAGCTTTGAGGTCTGGGAGGAGCCCCTCAAATTTATCCTTTTTACAGGGGAGGCAGCTAGCAGTTTCCCTAGTCATTCAGTTCACAGAGAGGCACAGTCCAGCCCACAGCACAGATTTCTGACTCTGCTCTGCCCACAGCCCTCGCCACCTCCCACCATGAACTGGTTGATTTTTTGTTTTGAATTAAATTTTTTGAATGGAACAAGAGAAGACATTTTATATTGACAGGAGTTAAAATTCACAACAAAATTCTCACATCATGAACTTAAAGTAACTGATGAGATAACCTAAAAATCCATAAAGCAAAAACTACTAGAATGAAAATCTGATAAACTAACAGAGATTATAATAGGTTCTCTCATAAAATTAACTGATGGAATAGATGGACAAAGAAAGAAGGAAGGAAGCTGACCATCTGAGTAACACTTTAACAAGTTTGACCTAAGAAATACAAGTAGAACTTTATAACAAAAATAAATATATATTATTTTCAAACATATAACCCTTTTATAATTTGACAGTATATATTAAAAAAGTAAAAGAATATATATATATAATTTGACCATACACTGGGAAACAAAATCTCCATAAATTCTAACAAGGAGAAATTGCATAAGTCAGAGTATTTTATATGGCAAAAGATGACCTAAACAAAGATGTCCTAAAAAAGGTCCCAAAACAATGTTTTGTGTCCTTAAAGGCATGAAGCAGATAGGGAGAAGATACATATTTACAACATGGAAACAGACAAAAAGCCAATAACCATAATGTGCCTTTAAAAATTCCTATTAATAAGGAAGAATAGAATGGTCAAGGGATAGAAGCAGATAATACCCAGAAAAAAACATGAATATGTCCTCAACCTAACTAATCAGAGAAAATACAATTATAAGAACTACATTAACACAGTTTTTAAAGATTAATAATTGCCAGTACTGTGTGGGGAAATAGGTATGCTATTGTTAAGAATATAAACCGGTACCAGAATATACAATTTAGCAAGAGGAAAGTATTTCCAGGCATGGTACCTCAAAGGAAACAGCCTATTACAAGTTGGTTATAAACGGGTCGTCCAGAAATGCCTTCCAGAAATGCCTTCCTAGCACAACTGATTACTTTAAAGAGAGAGCTTAGGGGACTTCCCCTAGCGGGCCAGAGGTTAAGAATCCGCAATTCCCACTGCAGGAGCATAGGTTCGATCCCTGATTAGGTAACTAAGATCGTGGGTACCTCTAGGTGTGGCAAAAAAAAAAAAGAGAGCTTATTAAAGGGACTCTTTTAAAAGAGAGAGGGAGAGAATAAAGGTGTCAGCCCTGGAACCACCGCAGGCTGAACCTGGGATGGACTTTTGGTTCAGTGTCTGCTCATCTCAAGAAACAGACAGCTTCCGCCCGACCCCGAGCCCGCCAGCCCCGATGGTGCCCGGAGAGCACCCGGCTATCATCTCCTCTAAGAAAGAAAGCTCTCCGTTTGCAGTTGAGGAAGCTGGCTCACCAGGCCGGTGCCTTGGCCCAAATCAAATGGCTGCTCAGGGGCGGATCCAAGCAACTTCTCGGCCCACCACGGTCACGGTCACGAAGGGGTTTCTGTGAGGGTGACACGAGGAGCCACTAAGGTTCGGGGGAGACGTGGGCGTCTCTCCTGACGTGTCGGGTTATATTTTTGTGTTTCTGAGGGGGAGGAGAAGGGGAGGTTTCTAAAAGTGCGGTTTCCTCTGAAACTGTGAGGAGGCAAGTCTACACACCCAGCCGCGCAGGGCGAGGCTCGGGCGGTGGATAAGGTGCCCACCAGCAAGCGCGCAGGTATCACCCGAGCCCCGGCCGCTCTGCCCTCTAGCGGCTGCCGGGAGGCACGCAGTTCCCGCTCTCGCCGCGAAGACGGACGGCCAGTTCCTTATCGCGAGGAGCACCCCAACCCGAGGGCCCAGAGCGGCGCTGAAGAATCGGGCCCCAGGGAGGACAGAGAGCGGCGTCCGCTCGGCAGGTCCACGTACCTCGAGTCCGTCGGGCAAAGGAAGGGCCTGGAGTCTGCGAAGCGACGATCCAACCGTCGCCCCGCTGGTTTTGCAGTTGTCCTCACTGCCTCTGAGTGGGAGAGGACTTAAGACCAGTGTGCGTTACAGCCCAGCGCGTGTCCCTCGGGAAAGCCCGGGGTGGGGAGAGAGAGGGCTGAGGCGAGCCCCCCGAGTGCCGACCCTCAGGAAGCAGCCTGTCCCCGGATCCTCGCGGCAGGCAGCCAGGCCTGGGCACCTGACTTCCCTGCCGGATTCTCTGCTCCTCCACGTTAGGCCGTCCCATCAGGTGTGCCCAGCACCAGGAAGGTGTCCTTACCAGGGGGGTCTGGACAACCGCGGCAGCCTCACGCTTTGGAAAAGGAAGCGCAGGGAGGTCCACAGTACAGTTCTGAGGCGCTCAGAAGAACCCCAAACTTCACTGACAAGAAACCAGGGCTAAGGTCTGAGGGGGCCAGAGCGCAACCACATAAATCTGAGAAGCTCCTTGGCCCTGCCGTTTCCTTCCTGGTCCTGAATGTTAACTTTTCCTTTCCCTTTTTTTTTTTGGTGGGGGGGTGGGGGCGGCGTGGCGAGGTTTTCTGTACTTATACGGCGTGTGGGCCTCACGCGTTGACGTCTCACGTGTTGACGTCTCCACGTTTTTGTCTTCACGTCATTGCAGCCTAGGGGGGGCTTACGTGATAGACGTCTTCACGCTCCTGTGGCACGTGCTGGCTTACGAGGTTGACGTTTTCACGTTGTGGTGTCTGCGGGCCTTGTGCTGTAGTCTGGGGATCGCATTTGCGTCAGCTGCACTGGGAGACGAGAGTCTTAATCTCCGGCCACCAGGAAACTCACTCCTGTCCCTCTTTTTCCTCTGTGTCTGAGGAAGTATTTTCCCTTGTGAAGGTTACCCCTCGCCCCCTTCCTGCCTTCTGCAAGGTTTTGTCCCATGAACTTTCCTATCAATTTCACCTCCACTTTCTCCACCTCTGCTGGCACGTTCCTTTTCCCCCACAAATACATTTCAAGTCTCCCATCCTACAGAATGTTTCTGCAGCCTGACCCACGCTGGTCTCTTGTCTCATCTCCTCTCCACAGCCCTGCCTCTGGGAAAAGGAGGGAGCCGCCTTCACTTACTCATTTTTATTGTCCTGTTTTCTTTCTTTTTTTACTACGCATTTTATGACATAATATACTTGCTGTTCTGCACTTTGATTTTTCTTTAGCTAAACAGTACTGTTAGATTTTTTTTTAGTATATGTGCTGCCGAAGCGAGCACTGTTAGATTTTTTAAAATCAGTACGTTAACAGCTTCCTCATTCTTTTTTATAGCTGCACCACTGTCCAATTTATGTCTATGCCATAGTTTATCTACTCAGTCTCCTGTTAGTGAATATTTAGGATGATCCAGTATTTTGCTATTAAACAGCACTGCAGTTAATAACTTTTGGGGGGGAGGCATAGGTTAAGTTATATCTGAAAGGAAGTTTCCTGGCAGTGGAATTGGTATAGTGGGGATCCAGTTGATACAGAAGTAAAACATATCACTACAAACATGTCAGGTGCTGGGAAGCAAAAGGACAAGGTTCTAGGAGAGAAAAGCCAGAATAAAATATTGGGGTCAGGAACGCCCGTGGAAGACATAGTTCACTGGCCCATGGGCAGTGCATCCCAGCTATGATCTGAGGTCGTGGGCATCAGGGAGGTCTCTCCAGAGGGGAGGAGGTGGCTGGCTGGGTGTGGGAGGATTCTGGCGAGGCTGGAAACCAATGCTCAGCACCTCCAATGCCATCTATATGGTTCCCTGAGTCTCCCAAGTGACCCTGAACCTTTCTGCTCTTCACAGTGCCTCCCCCACCCCCACCTGCCCCTACATATGATTTATCCATAAATGGAAATGCTGCTTTAGGGAAAAGATGAAACTTTTCCGTCTCTTAAGGAAAAAATGGGACGTGTAAGCCAAAGTAGAGCAGGAGGGACAGTGACCTGGACGAGGAAGAACTGCTCATCTTCCAGAGGTGGCAGTTTCCAGCATGGGAGACTAAGAAGGGCTGGGTATCACGTTGCCTAGAATCCTCAGTGGGAGACAAGCCCTCCAGAACTGGGTGATCAGGGGAAGAACGGGCTGGCTCAGAGGACCCTGTTGGTGCCATTCATGCCATCCCTCCCCTCCCCATCCACTGCACCCCACCTCCATCCTTCGTCTTGGCCGTTCCCTCCTGTCTCACACCAGCACGCCCTGTTTTACTCCTGTTCCTGCCCAGGGAGCAGCCAGGGGACTCCATTTGGTGCCTCTCCTCTCGCACCTGCTAGTCAGCACAACAGCCTCGCAGATGTGGGCAGCCTCCTGGGGCCTGGGGCATCAGCTGGAGGCATCCCCAGCAGGTAGGTCCACACGTCGGGGAGCTCGCCCTTGGGCAGGAAAGCCAGCCAAGAAATCCTGGCCTTGGTTATCCCAGCCTGCTCAGCTCCTCCTGTCCGGCAGGATGGGGTCTGCACCTCCTGGTCCCTTGCCCAGCCTACCTCCTCGGTACTGGGTGATGTGCGTGCTGACTTCTCTCCCCATGTCACAGCATCTTCGGGATGGCCGGCCAGGTCCCCACGCTCCAGTCAGCCACCACTGGCGGAGGCGGCAGCCCAGGGCTAGCTTTTGGAGGTGAGTCTTTCGTGTAGGGATCCCAGGAGGGGATCTAAGGCCAAGAGGAAACTGAGGACTCTAGAGGGAGGGGGTGGGGAGAGTTGCACACTGGGATTTATTTATTTATTTATTTTTTTCACACTGGGATTTAGAGGAATGCTCAGTTACGATGTTAGCCAAATGAGAAAAAAATAATCAGCTCTTCCTCCCACCTCTACCCCATTCCACCCTGAGCAGCCTTCAACCCTTTCACCGCACCTGCTGCTCACGCCCAGCTGCCTTCCACCAACCCTTTCCAGCCCAATGGCTTGGCCACAGGTAAGCCTCTCAGACTCTCCCCTGATGCTAGCTAGTGCTCTCCAGTCACCAGCCCAGGCCAGACCGGTTTAACTTCCAAGCCACCTAGTGGGCAAAAACTGGAGACACCTAGGTCATGGAATTTCAGAGTTAGAAAAAACAGCCTGCCTCTTCCCTGGGCCGGTTCCAAAGGGTTGGCAGCTGACTGGCAGTGGTGGGGATGCTTTTTCCTTCAACCCTGTCTCTGGCGGTCCAGCCTCCTCCCTTCTGCGTCCCACCTGAAACCATGGCTGTGTTCCCTGCCCTCCTCAGCCGGAGTTTTCTCTCTCCAAACTCAGGCTCGTGTGCCTCCTCCTCCTTTTTTTTTTTTCCTGGTTGTTCTCAAAAAAAAACCTTGAAGCCAGGGAGAGAACAATACTCCCTGCTAAGCTGACCCACGTGGCGGGCCCAGCGCTTAGGGCTCTGCACTGTTATTTCATGTTTGCAGCAGTCATGCCAAGGAGATAGGCATGGTCCCCATTTCAGAGATGAGAGTAACTTGCTGTGGTTTGTGCAGTATAAGAGATGCAAAAAGCGGACCCAGTTCCGTGTTGTGCCTGTGCTCATAACTAGCCTGTTCTCTGACCCACAGGCCCCGAGAGGGCAGGTCTGGCAGGGTGCAGGGATGCTGAAGGGTTTCGTGCTCCTTCCGGGTACTTCCACTAGGTATCTCTGGGTAGGGAAACAGTAGCTTCCATTTCCCTATCTTGGAGGGATTAGGAAGACCTGTTCTCCAGCCTACCTTCCAGAACCTCGCCTATCTCACATCCCTCCCTCCACAGGGCCGGGCTTTGGGATGAGCAGTGCTGGGCCAGGCTTCCCCCAGACAGTGCCACCCACCGGGGCTTTCACCAGCCCCTTCCCACCACCGCTCTTCCCCGCACAGACCTCCATGACTCAGCAGCAGAATGGTAAGGGGTTCAGACCAAGCCCTCCTTTCTAACCCCATTCCCACCCTCAGGGTCTGGGCGGGTCTGTGAGTGTGTGAATATCAGGAATATGTATTAGGGAGCCAGGTGTCTGAGCTAGTTCCCTTTTGGACCAGCAGGGGGAGCCCAGGGAAGCAACAGACATGCTTGTGTCCTCTGATTGTTCCACATGTTTATTCCCCACTTTGGAGAGGACCCCGCTGGGCCCCTGCCTTGGGTTGTATCTGGGCCTGCCCGGCAGAGAGACAGGCGAGCTGGGCAGCACCCGCCTGAGTGGCAGGACTCCCGTCAGCTGAATTTTTGCTCTTGCCTCCAGGCTATTCCTTCGGAGACTTGGGATCCGCCAAGCTGGGGCAGGGGCCACTGAGTCAGCCAGCTGGCATCTCCACCAACCCCTTCGTGGTGAGCGCACCAAAGCAGGGCCTGGGCCTGATTAGGGTGCTTGGCCTTTCCCTCTGGGGGCTGGGGACGGAATCCTTCCAGAAGAAGAGGGCAGTGTGGGACAGGACGCATGCCCGTTCCTCGTGAGACTCTGCTTGGCTCAGCCAGGGATGAGTGGGCTAGTGACAAGGCGTCGGTTCTCCTCGGCCCTGACTTCATCCACCCTCCCCATGCCCTCTACTGGCTTCCTAGCTCCCTCATTTGCCCTCTTCCTTCCACACAGTCATTTTGAAGGAGAAAGGAATCCTGGGCCACACGTCCTCTGTGGCCTCCAGCTCTTCCTCCCTAATTTAACAATTTGCGGTTGTTCTTTCTCTCCAGACTGGATCCTCATCAAGCCCATTTGCCGCCAAACCTCCGACCACCAACCCATTCTTGTAGCACTGTGTCCTGGGGGGCCTCCTCTCTGGGGCCCCTCTACTCCCTGGAGCTCTGAGGACCACTTGCCTGTGGCATTTCTGCGGGTCTTAGACCAGATGGGTCTTGTTTTGCAGGGTAGGGGGCTGAGGGTGGCGGAGCCGCTAATGCTTTGCTTGGGGCTTGCAGATAAAAGGACAGCTTCCCAGGTCAGCTGCCCCCCAGGTCTCCTTCCTTTCCTTCTCCAGCCCCCACCCAGGCGGGGGCGGGTTTGGGGGGCCCGGGAGGCAAGATGACAGAGCCAGGCCTAGAGGAACTGTGGTGTTTTATTTTTCAAATTATTAACGATGATGACAGTAGTCCTCCCCTCCTGCCCTTAGCGCTCCCTTCACTCTGAACCCTGTCAGGGGAGGAAGCCGTGGGCATAGGCTGACCAGTACTCCCCGTGGGAACAACTCCCCAATGCCCAGCTTGCTGATTCTATTCTCCTTGTGGTCAGAAGCACTGTGGGGAAAGCAGGGCAAAGGTGGGGGGTGAGGCGCAGAATGGTGATCAGACAGGCTGAGGCGGCCCTGGGGGCCAGAGTGCCCTGGCTCGGGCCAGCAGCCCTTTCTCCATGTTCTCGCTTCCCCAGCTTCCTGCCACATCCTGGGCACTTAGGATGAATCATTTCACCTACAGACTTACACATGCCCAACTGCCGTCAAGCACTTTAGTTAGCTGTGGTGTCATGTTTGGATACCAGTGTTTTATATTTATACATAGAGAGAATTTTCTAATATAGCCTATTATATATCTATCTATATATGCACACACACATATCCACACGCAGCCATTCTCCCCTCCCAGACAGCTCTTCCACGCGAGAATGGGATGAACCCCTGTCGGGGCCTCGACTGCAAAGCCGGCGCTCCAGGGGGTGCGGGAGGGAGCCACATGTCCCAACCACCCCAGGGCCTGAGCTTTTTTAGGAAAAGGCTTTGTGCAATTGGCTGGTTTTTTTTTTTTTTTCTTTCCTTTTTTTCCCCATGTGCCTCCCTCCCCCTTCCCTGCCCCCCAAATCTCTGCACCAAAGCTGTTGCGGGCAATGTTGGGAAAGAACTGGATTAAAAAAAAAAAATGGCTCTCGTAGTCTTGCTTTGGGCCAGCCCCAGGGTCCACGTGTCAGTCAACGTGACTGCCTGGGTTGGTGACGATGCTGCTGTTGGCCAAGGACACGGCCAGCCCCTGCCTGAACTGCAGTCCAGTTTTAGCAATGGAGGGAGCTGGAGGGGGTGGGGGGTGGTCATCAAAATCCAGCACTTCCAGGTCAGGGGCATCCTCAGACCCTACCCAGACCCTCACCACCTGAGGATGTTTTGTCAATAGTCACATGTCTGGGCTGTTTGTGTGATGACAAGACAGATGGCTTGGGTTAAACACCGCAGCTGGTGAAGGAGAGGCCCAGGACTGGGTGCAGCTCCCCATCCACCCACCCACTGCCCAGGAACCCTGACCCTTCAGCTGCCCTTTCTTGGGATTTCTCTGGGTCTTTCCACTCAATGACCTTTAACAACCTGGCAGCCAGGAGAGGTGGGGACAGTGTTATCACTGATTTACTTTGAGGATTTTTTTTGTAAATACCTTAAGCTGCTGCTCTTCGCCCAGCCAGGTGTGGCCTTCCCACCTCCCCAGGGCTCAATCTTCATCACATCTTGTGTCTGTCTTCCTTTTCTCTAGCCTCTACCTTCCTTCCGTCTCCTGGTGGTGCTCTGAGAGTGGACCACCATCTTTTCTGCCCCTGGGTACTCCATGGCAACCCACTCCAGTATTCCTGCCTGGGAAATTCCATAGACAGAGGAGCCTGGCAGGCTACAGTCCATGGGGTTGCAGAGTAGGACACAACTGAGCGAGTAAACAACAACTCTCCTCTGTCACTCTTTGTCAGAGCCTGCGAGGGGAGGGAAACTGAAATCTGGGGGGTAGGGTGGGGGAGGAGCCTTTTCTTCCTGTTCCCCAGCTCCCCTTACTCCTTTCCCAGCCAAGAACACTGAGGTTTGGAGGTAAGATTTAAAGGACCACGAGCCGCAGTGCCTCTTACTGTTTCAGCCACACTCCTGCTGCTTCCCAGAAGCATTTCCTTAACTGCTTGGTGCCTGGGCCCAGGACCTCCCTGCAGTCCCCGTCCACGCCTCCCGGCCACTCTGTCTGACATGGACCCCAGCCAGCTCACTTGCCAGGGCAGGATGACCAATCAGAGAAGTAACCCTGGGTCAGTATCCAACTCCAGGGGAGAAAAGTCAAGAGTTCCCCAGGCACAGGCCGGGCCCAGGACTGCAGAACAGCCCTAGCACTGCCTCCACTGGGTGCCCTCTTTCCAGGGAGGCAGCCAGGATGGAAGAATCCCTGACCTGATAATGACTGGGCTGTGTTCCCCCTGCCCCGTCCTCCAGGGTCTCCCTGCAGGCCCAGCCTGGTGGTTGCCAATATGAACCTACACCGCGGGGCTGGAAGGACTCCCCCAGGCTGCCCCTGGGCTTCTGACCAAGTTCTCATGGTCCCCTGGCCAATGCTGTGACCGCGCTCTGCAGGCAACAGCCCTCTGGCTTGACCCCAGCCTTCAGCAGGTCACTGGCAGCTGCTTCTCTGGGTGAGGAAGCAGGAGCCGGGCCCCATGACTTCTGCCAAGCTCTCTGTTCTTGCTACATCGGGACCTGGGAGCCGTGGCAGCGGGGAGAGGATGGAGGACGCGGGTGGTGCTGTCCTCGCATGCCGCTCCACGGGAAGCAAGAACCCTAGGGAAGAGAAGGAGCCGGGGCCTCAGAGCCCAGCCTCCCCCCTGTAGGCTCCTCCGTGGTGAGTCTTCCGGAGGCACATGGAATGTGGGAGTCCATCCCTCAGCTGCCCTGCACCTGGCAGCTGGATGCACAGGGGCACCCCCTCAGGTTGGGGGAGGCATTCTCACCCAGCAGAGCTGAAGTTCTGTCACTTCCTGTCACTGGGGGGTAGTGAGACGAGTTACCAGGGTAACCAGCGGAAATAAATCTTGCCTGGGTAGAATCAAGGGCAGTGTTGTTGCCAGGGCAACTGATCAGGTCAGGTGTTTGGCTCGGGGCTTTTCCTGGTACCCAGCAGGGTAAATCACCTGGCATTGATGACCAACCCACTGGACCGTGGTTGCTCACCCAGGGCCCATGCTCCTATCCCTGCTACTTCCTGCTTTGTCTTGACCCAGCATTTAGGGGTTCAGTGACACAAGATGGTCTGGAGCTGTTCTCTGACAGCGGCTGTGATTTCACAAGGCCCGGGGTGCTGCAAGGTGGACTGGTTGGTGGGGAATTAGAAGGACTGGATGTGAAGAGACCCTCCCATGGGGTAGCTTCAAATCAAGGCTGGGGAGTAAAGGCTCCAGGCAGGCTTACAGCAGGTACATGGGCCTGTGAGTGCCCTGCTTCTCGAGGCAGCACCAGGACTAGGAAGCGGAGAGGCCTGAAGGTGTCTTTTGTGTCCCTGCAACTTCGCACGTGGCACATATGTCAAGGCCACACTGGAGGCCATGACCTTGAACATACTTCCAGTTGTGATGTCCACTTCAGGATCTACCAGACCTGCCTCTCCCTAGACAACATCCATCAGAGGTGGAGGCTGCAGCTGGCCCCCGTGTACCACCTGAGCTGCAGGTACCACCTCTCTGGCAGCTGCAGAGGCTGCAGCTCACAGGGAGGCACCTGGAGCAGGCCTTGGGCATCGCCTGCCCCCTGGCCAGATGCTCATCCTCACAATGCCAGGTAGTACTCTGCATCACACTTTCAACACACCCCTTAACGCTGTTCAAGGATCTTAGCCTCCCTGCACATTACACCATTGTCTTCTCCAGTATTCCAGCTCATAGACCAGCCCCTTCCTTCCACGCCTGGAAAGTGGAGGAGCGTGGGTGGGAAACCCAGCCCTCCCTGCTCAGGCTTACTTGGCCCATGGACTAGCCTGAGGAAAAGAATCATGAGGCTTTGCTTCAGTACTGCTGCTATAGCTCTTTCCTCACCTGACGGTACCACCTTTAATAGGGGCTACAGTCACCCTCTTCTTCTCCCAAACCCTAAGCTCCCCTACTTCAGATAAACTACCTCCCACAACAGTGGTATGGTAAGGTCCTCTAAGACCCCCACCCACGTGTCAGCTGCCAGTTTGTCTCATAGAGTGTGCACTGACCAGCGCCATCACCTCCAACATGAGCGGGTGGTCCTTGGAAGGATCAGAAGTGGGCTGTCAAAATGTCTGAATTCCAGCCCCATTTCAAACGTCTGGGGGATGCGAGGGGTACAGGGCACCTCCCTCAGTGCAGCGAGTCTACATAATCAGAGTATTCAGCTGGCCTGGGCAGCCTTCCTTTTGAACAGTGATGGCGGGGAGGGGCCGAGGACACTAGTGCAGCGAGAGGGAAGGGCCCCTGAGAGAGGGTCTTTACGTCGTCCTTCAGTGATTGGAACCCCGGTGGGTATGGTCCGCACCAGACCAACACAGAAGTTAACTCCTCCCAAGACACCTGCTATCGGCCCTAACCCCGCAGAGAAACTAAACCTCTAGCCCCTCTGAAATCCTGATGGCTCAAAGTTCGGCGGCCCTGGCTCCCAGAATTACATGGGAAGGAAGAGAACAGAGCCATTCACGGGTGGGAAGCGGGGGACCCGGGTGCCCAGAGTCTAAGTGGGGAGCGGCGGGCACCGCTGTAAGGATGACCAGGCTCAGCGGTCCGCCCACCCCCAGGACCCACCAGCGTGTTCACCACAGACGTGGCTCCCTGCACACGCGTCTCCCCTCGCTGCTTTCTTGGCAATCAGCTCAGATCACTCCTGCGAAAGCCCAGTCCCACGGTGTGGGGTGGGGTGAGGCACAGGCCGCCTCTCCTGGACTTCCCGACTCAAACTCCACTCCCACCGCCGGGGCGCGCGAGGGTTAACCTCGGGGGGTGGGGACTTCGGCGCGATCCCCGCTAGGAGGGAGGGGAGAGGCGAGGAGGCCGTCAGAGCCCCGGGTGTCTCAGGCCACCCGGCGCCACTGGGGCACACGCTGCGCGCAGCGAGGGGCCAAACGAAGTTGGGAGCAGGAGAGAGACGCGGAGTTTCCAGGCGGATCAAGACGCCGCCCCCATCCCCGGGGACCGCTCTTTCTACCCCGCCTCTGCCAGCCCCTCCCCAGCCATCCCAGCCCCTTGCTCCGGCCACCTGATTGCTTTGGGCAAGAATGAAGCCCGGAGACCCCACGACTACCCCGGAGGCCCAGTCGGCCGCCGTGGCTCTGGGTCCGCCGCGGCTCTGGGTCTGCCCGGCTGACGTGCGGCTCTGCGGCCACCTGAGGAAGCAGAAGTCCCAGCGCCGCCGCTTTTTTGTGCTCCGCGCCGACCCGCCGCGCCTCGAATGTTACGAGAGCGAGAAGAAGTTCCGCGCCGGCCGAACGCCGCCCAAGTTCAGCGTGAGCCTGGGGGGCGCCTGCACCATCAGCAAGCGCATGGACGCGCGCCAGCGCCACCTGATCGTCCTGTACACGCGCGACCGCAGCCTGGGCGTGGCGGCGGCCAGCGAGGCGGAGCAGCAGGCGTGGTACAGCGCCCTGCTCGAGGCGCGCGCCGCCGCCGGTGAGGCCCCAGCCCCGCGCCGCGGGAGATGCGGCTGGTGGAGTGTGTGTGTGTTGGGGCGGGGCGGGGGGGGGGGGGGTTGTGGATTTGGTTTATCCATAGGCTGTCCCTCCCCAGGGTCTTCGAAGTCAAGTCCAAACCTGAAGGGTTTACACCTTCGGGTTTTCATTCCCTGAGGCACAGTGTCTCCAACCTGCCGGCCCGGAGTCCCGGTGACCAGCCCATTGTTTCTTCAGGTCCCAATTCCCCCGAGGACCCCGGGGCCTGGATCCTCGCTCCGTTTCAGGACGTCTGGCCTGTGACTCTGCGACCCAAGGGGTTGGGGCGGGCACGAGGCCTGGGCAGCGGCGGCTACTGCCTATGCCTGGGTTCCGGGGTACTGAGCCTGCTGCGGAAGCCAGCGGGCAGAGGCTCCGGGGCCACCGGGGCATCTCCGCCGCCGGCCCTGCGGCTGTCCCTGCTCAGCGTGCGCCGCTGCGGCCACGCAGACTCTTTTTTTTTCCTGGAGCTCGGCCGTTCGGCACCCACGGGTCCCGGGGAGCTCTGGCTACAGGCGCCCGACGCCGTGGTGGCCCAAAGCATTCACGAGACCGTCCTGGCCGCCATGAAGCGAATCGGGGATAGTGGTGCTGTTGGCAGGGCTGAGCCACTGCCAAGAAAGCCCCCAACGGGCGCCTTCAGACCCTCTGTCCCCCAATCTTATGAGACCCCAGACTCTGCGGCCCAAACAAGCGAGCTGAACCGTCGGGATGGCCCGAGTGAGACCAGCGAGCAGGCAACCAAGACCCTGGCAAGGCTGGGGGAGGCAGCCTCCAACCCCGTGAGGTTGGAGCGGGGCGGGGGCTACATAACAATGGGAGCCGGGAGTGACTACGAGCCCATGAAGGGCGGCCAAGCCGGCGGCTACGTGGTGATGGAGCCCCCGGGCCCTCCCGCCTCCACCAAAGCAGCTCCTCGCCAGCCGCTCCAGGATGGAGGGGTCACTGAATACGTGACCATGAGCTGCTGTGCACCACGGTCCCTTTCCTCAAGTTTCTGGCCTCTTTCCTCCGGGGCTGGGGAGCCTGGACCCGGGCTCCAAGGCGCTCCTCTCGTCCTCAGAGACGGCTGCGGACGGGCTGGGGCTCAGCCTTGCTTGCAGCCGCCGTCAGAGTTAGCCAGGGAATACATGTGCATTGAGTATGCGGCCGCGGACTACATAGGAATGGGCACTGCCATCCTGGAGCCCCCAGACCGTGGCCTCAACTACGTCGACCTGGATCTGGTCCCTCCCCTGGAGGTGCGAGGCCACGCCCCCGGGGCCAGGCCCCGCCCACACAGCTACGCTCGGCTGGAGTTCCAGAACCTCTCGGAGACCCGGGTGAGGAGACACCCCACCCCCAACTCCCCGCCAACCCCCACCCCCGCCTCCCCTCGACGGGACACCAGTAAGTATAGAGGACAGACAGGAGTGTAGGGAGGGAAAAAAAAAAGTGCAAGGTTAAGAATGCCTTCCCACCCACCCCTTCTCAACCCCGAAGCCCCCTTCCCCACATGGGAGTGGCTCTGAAGTCCAGATGTGCCCAGGACGTGTGACCAGCAGAAGCACCGAGCTGCCCCCTAGGACCCGCTGCCCACTCCACTCCTTCCAATCTTTGGGCGGAGGTTTCCCAAGAAGCTGGATTCTTTTAAGGGAGAAAATTCTAGAACTCTTCTCTCCTTAAAAAACACCACCACCACCAGAATCCTAGACATTTCTAGATCTTCTGAGCCTTGAGCCAAAGCCCTGATCCTGTTTCCCCACAGAGTTCCTGCAGCATCACTCCAGACTCTCAAGTCTGCTTCGGCCCCCCACCCCGCCCCTGACGATTACAACATCGATGATGCAAAAGACACAGACCTGGCCCTCCCCCCACGCACCTGCAGGTTGCCAGGTGTCTGCCAGTCCTGGGACTCCGGCGCAAGAGGGATGAGAGCACCAGGTATCTTACACTAGTGCCCCCACCGCCCCCCTCCCCGGCCAAGATGATGACACCTCCTTACTCCCTATTCCCTTAGTTTGCTTCTCCCAATTCCAGCTCTGTGCTCAGATAATCCTTCTTCTCCCAGGCCTGGCAAAGCTGAGGGAGCCCTTGCTTCCAATATATTCAGTCTAGTCTAGAGTAATATTCTGTACACTCCCCCTCTTCATTAAAGTTTCCCTGCTTGGTCAGCCTGGAAAGGTCTTAGGTCCATAGGTTCCCCACCTCATGGGGGAATGAGTAACAAGAATCAGAGAGGGGCAGCCAAAGTTGTGGTAGAGGAAGAGAACCCATCCCTGCCTCTGCGCCCCTCCTCTGCTATTTACCACGAGGAGCCTGTTTGCAAACCAACAGTTTTATTATCAATAGAACCTGCCTGGGGAAGTAGAGGGCCCATTCTGTCACTGGAAGAGGTATGGACCTTGGGCGTCTGGGGTCCCAGGGAAAGATGGTTCCCCGCAGTGAGAACAGCCTGAGCCATCACTGGCAGCTGGGTGATCAGAGACAAGGGCTGGGGGGCCAGAAGAGAGCCCGGGAGCCCCTGAGGTGCTGGGTCTCGGTTCCCCCTGGCTCATCTGCAGGAGGCCAGTGAGGGCGATCAGCTCTGGCCCACTGAGCCAAGCAGTGGAGCAGCGCGAAGATGGAGTGGGGAGGAGCCAGGAGGACATGATCGGGCGTGGGAGCAGCAGCTTCAGAGAGCCCATCACCTGAGGAGAGAGGAGGGGCAGTGTCTCCCTGAAAGTCATGCCTGAAGGCTGGGGTGAGGCCGAGGCAGCAGGAGCGCTCACCTGCTGAGGGGCCTCAGACAGGTACAGGGGAACACGCTGGCCACGGGGCAGCAGAGGGTCCAAAAAGAAGACGTCTTCAGAGCACATCACCGGGAGCCCTGGGGAGGAGAAGCTACTGGGGTGGCAAGCTCTGCACTGATTCTCTGCGGAGCCTGAGAGGACCAAGGGCAGTACCTGCACCCCTGGGCACTTGCTCTTCATGCCGATGTCCTGCTAGACTGGGCCTGAGGCCCCTGCATGAGGCTGCCTGATACAGAGGCCAGAACGAGGGATGGTACAAGGTCCGGCCTGAGAAGGAGATGCCAGATGCACGGCTGGGTCCCTGTAGAGGGAAGGACAGGAAAGATTCCTGGCCCTTCAGCCCCTCCCAAGGCATCCCTGTCCTACCCAAGGTCGCTGTCACAGGCACCCCCAACTCACCCACACCAGCCGACATCCTGCTGTAGCCTCATAGTTGGGGTCCCAGGGCGCTAGCAGGGTCATCTCTGATGGTGCCACCCCCCAAGTCCTCTGAGGGGAGAAAGGAACTGGGGCGGGGAGGGGAGAGAGCAGGAGATGAAGCGATTAAAACAGGCTCAGGAATCAGTAAAAGGGTCTTGGGGGTAAAATGGCAGGACCCTGTACCTACCTGGAGTTCCCGGGGAATGCTTGGCAGCCAGGCCTGGGAGGAGCCGAGGCCGCAGCTGCTCTTTCCGAGTCCAGGAAAGCCTTCGAGGCCAGGGCTGAGGGCTGGGGGCGCGGGGAGAGGGGTACTGAGATGCTCCGGTCACAGCCTCCCCCAGCCACCGCCCCCACTCCAAGTCTGAATATCTCCAAGGCAGAGCCCAGGGTGCCCGGTGGGGGGAGACGGATCATACCCATTATTCAGTAGGGACAACTGAGATTTCCTCATACTGTGGGCCCCTGTTGGGTTCCCCCCAAGTGCCGTCGGCCGAGCCCCTCACCTGCCCTCTGTGACTGTTCCTGGCTCCACCAGGGCTTCCTCTCCGGAGTCCCAGGCCTGGAAGAGGCCGCTGCCCGCCGAGGGGCATCGTTCCATGGGCGCCTGCTCTTCACCCGCGCCCCACCGCCGGGGGTTCCAGGGCAGCATGTCGAGTCAGGAAGGTGGGCAGGGCCACACCACCGCGCTCGCGCAGCCCGCCGGGCCCCTCTCAGTCTCTCCTGCGGCCCGGCCTCCCTAAGAGACCTGTGCTGCCACGCGCATGCCCACGAGCTCAGGTTGCGGCCCACCTCGCCGGGTCTCGTGGGGCCTCGCGATGCCTCGTGACGCCGGCGCCCAGCG
The DNA here is from genome assembly GCF_963930625.1 of Muntiacus reevesi. Taxonomy (NCBI): domain Eukaryota; kingdom Metazoa; phylum Chordata; class Mammalia; order Artiodactyla; family Cervidae; genus Muntiacus; species Muntiacus reevesi. The sequence continues at coordinate 214,090,283 of NC_089250.1, read as the reverse complement.
CGTTTCCGGGACACGTGGCGCGCAGACCCGCCGGGATTCCCGCGAGTGCCCCCTGGCGGCGGGGTGGCAGGGCTGCGCGCGAGGGCGAAGCCTGGGAAAGAACCGCGGCCCCCGAAGTGGACGTGGGGAGGGGGCACCCGTGCCCTGCTCTTGTTCGCGCGCGCACACACACACACATCTGAGGGGCGACCTAGAGGGCTTCCGGCTTCTCTTTATTGCACTTGACACATCATCATCCAGCTCCCCGTCTTCCACCCTTGGCCGCACCCAGAGGCGGCCGTGCGCCTTGCTGGGCCGGCCTGCTTCCAACGTCCCGGGCAGAGGTGCCCGAGGCATAGGGCCAGGCCCGAGGCCGCCCTCACCAGTCCTCGCTAGAGAGCGGAGCCCAGACGCCGCTGTCTTCAGTTCCTGGGGCCCCCGCCGGGTTGGGCCCCTGCACCCCGACCTCAACCCTAAGGCCGTTCCAGCAGTGCATGGATGACAGCAGCGATGTAGGGGAGGCCCCTTCCCGGGGCCCCCTCCTCCTCCAGGATGTGGTGGGGCTGGCACAGGGACTCCTGGGGGGAAGGGGCCCGGGTTAAGTTCCCCTTGTCACCACCTCTTCTTGGCCATGGGGTAGGAGACACCCTAAAGGAGCCTGGACCAAGGGGGCTGACGGGATGTAGCAGGCAAAGGTCAAGTGCACCCTGGACATGGCTTGGGGACCACTGAGATGCAAGGAAGCTGCCAGAGGGTAACAGAAGGGAGATGACACAGCGGGCCGAGGCTTAGAGGGGAGGACAGACCTGCCACTTTCAGAGGAAAAGGCTGGAGTAGGCGGGCTGGCACATAGAGCCCAGGGGACACGGCTGGGCTGGGCCCAGCACAGCAGGAGCAGACGCGCACACACACACACAAACACACACACACACAGGCGGCCACGATCTGTACAATTTATACAAGAGACAGGGCCCCTGCCTGGGCCCCTGCATCCCCTACAAATATAGAGTTCTCTCTACAAAATATAGATAATTTAGCCCCCTATAGCAGTGGGGGTGGGGGTGCAAGGAGGAAGGTTAAGCTCCACCCTCTGGGGAAGCAGGGAGGACTTGAAGGCACCATCAGCACGCAGTGGGCGGGGCAGGGGGCGGGGCTACAGGAGGGGACCAGAGGCTGGGGGCCCAGGGTCTGGGGGTGCCAGAGTGGGGCCTCTGAAGGCAGTGTGTATGAGGGGTGGGGCTCACTAGTGTCTTTGGTAGGGGCTGAAGGCACCTCTGGTGGGGAGGGGGTTGCACCGGAGTCATAAATAGAAAGAGGGCAAGGGGCAGGGAGGGGTAACTGCAGGTCCTAGGAGCCCAGGAGCCGAGTGTAGACGACACAGAGCAGCAGCATAAGGACCACGTAGAAGAGGATGAAGCCGCCCAGACCCGAGGGGGGCCAGGGGGGCGGGGGCGCCCTGCCCCCCACCCGCATCACAGCCTCCAGGGTGGTCCGCAGCCCCTGGGCGGTGCCCTGGAGGAGATCTGAGGGCGAGCACAGGTCAGCCTGGGAAGGGAGAGTAGGACAGATGGACAAGACAAAGGACACACGTCAATAGCAGCAGCAAGACCATCCTTCCCACCCCTGCCCTCACATGCAGGGCCAGAGCCACGCCAACATGCAGAGTGCGGGAAGGGAGGCATGCGGGGGGACACACAGGACGGGCTGGTGGCTGTGCTTCCTTCTGGGGAGCAGAGACCCCCGTGAGCATCCATGTAGAGGGCCCCGCTGAGCCCAGGACAAACTGTACCCTTTATAGGAGAGACCAGCCCTGCGCCCGAGAGCACATCCCCATACCTCAGGTACCCCCATTTTTCGACAGGCTTCTAAGAAACTCTCTACGTTCTTCCGAGACTTGAGGGCACTGAGTTTTGGCTGAGGGTGGGTAAGAAGGGAAAGAGGGAGTAAGAGAGAGGCCCCAGGGGTTCCTGCCCAAACCCCTACTTCCTGCCCTGGGCCCCACTGACCACAGCAGGTGAGGGCACGTGGATGAAGGGCACGGAGCGGGGCCGCAGCTGGTTGGCCAGCTGACAGAGGATGACCCCGTTGGCCAGAGCCTCGGCCAGGTCATCGGGCAGTGGCCGCTGCAGCCGGCACTCAAGCACCTGGGAGGTGGGAAGGAGGGGGAGAGGTCAGCGTCCCCAGAGGAAGTACCAGGCTGGGCAAGGAGGAGGCTGAGGGAAGCCAGGCTCCACCCACACGAGTCCCACCTCTCATACCTGGCGCAGCTGAGCCATCACCTCCTTTTCGTCCAAAAGCTGGGGGGATCGCCGAGGTCTCAAGACAGTGTCTGGTGAGGAAGGGCCTGGAGAAAAGGGGGATGTGGGGCTGTCTCCACCACCCACCATGGACTTTGTAGCCGGGTTGCAGTGTCTGGCACCCACATCTCCTGCCTCTGTGCTTGTGGGATTTTCCACACAAAGGGACAGTTGACCAGAGAACTTCTAGGCCACAAGGGATGACCCCAGCCCGGGGTTTAGTGCTGGATTAATACTGGGTTAGTACTGGGGAGGGGGGGGCAAGACCCACCTGAGCTGCTCTGAGAGGAAGAACGGAAGAGGAAGCTGTTTGGTCTCTGAATGGAGCTGAGCGGCCGGGGAGCAGGTGCAGTCGCTGGGGGCCAGGGGACAGGGGACAGGCAGAAAAACACCTCCTCAGTGTCCTACCCCTCCATCAGGCTGCCAGGCCTCAACCCGCCCCCCGCCACCTACACAGGCCCCCATCCTCCACCCAAAGCTCCTCTCCCACCTGGTCCAGATGGAAGCGGGGGCTCCTGGGAGGTGGAGGCAGGGGCGGGGGTGGGAGTGGGGGCTCCCTGCCCCCCTGATACTCCCAGCTGGGTGGCATTGGACCTGGACGTGCCACTGAGGAGACACAGAGGGGAATCAGAGGGGTGGTTGGGGCAAGGGTGTGCACACAGGGCGGGGACTGAGGGACATGGAGTCCAGGACACATACTTGAAGGCGGCCTGAGTGGACAAGGCAGCAGGACCCCCACCAGCAGCCCTGACCCCCAGCTTCAGGAAACTAGAAAAGGAAGGAGACGTGGGGTCAGCAGTGCCCAGCTCCGCCAGCCCCGAGAGACAGAGAAGCTCGTGGGGGCTCCCCTGTGCGCACCTGTCCTTCCTGGGGGCCCCCCACACCGCACTCTGCTGCTGCTGCTGCTGCCGCCGCTCGCGCTCCTGCCACAGCTGCAAGGTGTCCGGGCGCCGCCGCTCTTCCCCTGCCGGCTCCTCCCGCCTGAGGGCAGGGACAAGAGGCAGAGCTGGGTGGGGGAGAGGAGACTCGCGTGAAGGGTGGGGGCCGCCTCGGGGGCCCCGCGGGTACCTGCTGCTCGGCGCCCTCTCCCCGTCTCCCGCCACGGGGCTCGACTCTGGTGGCCGCGGCTCCTGAAGACAGAACAGCGGAGGGGCTGAGGGGGTCCCCCGAGCCTGCACTGGCTCGCTCCCTCCGGCCCTCTCACGGTAGATGGACACGGGATGCGGCAGCCCCTCACCTCGCCGGTACCTCGCTCCTCATCCTCCCCAGGCACGTGGCTGTCAATGAAGTCGATCTGCTCAGGGTCTCCGTCAGCTAGAGAGCAGGGCATGTCAGAGAGCGGAGCCGGGCGCTGAGGGCCTCGTCCACACCTCCAGCCCGGAGCCCATGTCCCCGCTGCTCACCAGAGCCATCCTCCCTTCGTTCCCTGGGCCCCCGAGGCTCCCGGGCCAGCTCTGAGATCCGGAACGACAACTCGGAGAACTCATCCGTTGACTGGAAATGCAGAAAGGCAGAGATGGGAGATAGACCCTCCGGAGTCCTGGGCCCATGGTGAACCAGCCCTTCCCTGAGGCACTTGGATGAGGGACTGAAGAAGACGGCTCCAGCCACCCTCATCACTCTGAGCTTTTGAGGCAGAAGACGCAGGGTCCTCGCTCAGAGGTTCTCCCTGGGGCCGAGATCCCCTGTGTCCCATGGGGAGGAGGCCCTTACCTCATTTCCAGACCACCTCTTGCTGCCACTGTCAACGCTGTGGAAGCCCGAGTCCAGCCCGCCATCGTACCGACGTCCCGGAAACAAGTCCTCGGCGGGGCTGGGACCAGCCAGGGAGAGCTGGTCAGCCCCGTTCTAGGCGGCCACCTTCTCATCCACCCTCCGGAAACCATGGGGTCCCTGGTGCTGGGGAGGGGTTTAAGTATCCAGGGGCTTCTTTCCTTCCCACGTGGAACTTACCAGGGGCTGAAACTTGGGGGGCGGGAAGGGGCAAGGTCCCCCAGTGCAGACCCACCGCGCCGCCCAGCCTCTGTCGACAAATACTTGAAGATGTGAAGTTTTCCCTTCAGGCAGATCTGGGTGTGGAGACGCATAGTGAGGGGAAGGGGGGACCCTGAGATCCTGCTTGGCTACCATAGGGACCCACACCCCCAACTCCTGCCCACTCTCAGCCAGCCCTGTGCCCCCTCCCACCCCTACCGCCCAGCCCTGCTCCCAACTCACCTGGGCAGGTGGGCTCTGCAGGGGGTTGCTGTCCAACAGAATGATCTGCAGGTGCCTGAGGCGGCAGAAGGAGACCGGGATGCGGGAGACACGGTTACAGGAGAAATCCAGGCGGACAAGAGGAAGGTCCCCCAGCTCTGGGGGTGGGTGAGGGAGAAGTCAGGCGCATGCTCAGGGGCGGGTCCTTGTGCTCACTTCCTCTGCCCCCTGCTCTGGCTGGCATGTCACCTCTCCAGTAGCCCCCTCTGCCCTGGTGGGCGGAGGGCGCTCCCCAGGAACCACCGCCCTGCTCCTCTGCCCACTCAAACTGACTTCAGCTGCTGCCCATCCGCTTCTCCTCCCTGCCCACTCCACCCCACTGCCACATCCTCCTCCTCAAGTGTCCATCACAGGGCCCAGATCAAACTGTGACACCTTGTTGCTCAAAAGCCTTCCAGGACTTGCAGCCAGGGCTGCTGCAGGTGAGCGGGCGGTGCCCTGCACAAAGGCACAGGCAAGCGAGGGCTGCAACCCCCAGGCGCTCTACTAGTCAAGCCCTGGCCCACCCGCAGGAGAATGGTACCCTTCTCCACTTCTCAGAGAGGTCCCCTGGATTAGTGATGAGCCGAGACACAGGATGAGAATAAAAATCACTGCTCTCTGATCAAGCAGCATTCCCTGGTTAAGGAGTTCATGATCTGGCTCCGCCCACATTTCCCACCTCGCTTCCCACCATCACACCACATCGGACCACTCTCCAGTCCCTTGGCTCTAGCCTCTCTACATGCTGTCTGCTCAGCTAGGAGAACCCCATTTTCTGTCCATGCATCTTTCCAGGTTCAGCTCACGTGTCACTTCTTCAAAATCTTTCCAGACACTAGGCTGGAATTTATTGCTCCTTCCTCTGTTTCCCCGGGGCATTTTGCTGGGGTCTCTTATGGCCCAGAGAGCCCTGATCAAATGCTTATGTACCCCTACCATCTTAGAAGAAGGATGGGAGGAGCCCAGAGAAACAGGTAGCCACCTGACTCCCCTCGCCTGCTCTTCAAAAACACGGGTAGCATGGCCACGGTCCTTTCCACCAGTCCTGGCTTACCTTCCTAACCATTCCATGCTGGACCTCTATACTCTACACATAGTGGTACTTCTGCCTCAGCTGCAGAAGGATGGGGAACTCTCCTTCAAAGGTCAGTTCCTACTGTGCCTCAGGGCTGAGGTCTTCCCTAGGGTCCCCGACAGAGCCATGGCTCCCTCCAGCTTCTACGGCTTTAAGCTTCCTGTCCTAGCACCTCCCTCTGCTTGTCTCTCCCCATTAAGCCCTTAAATCTTCAGAGCTGGCCCCAGAACTGAGTGACATCACTCACATCTACCTAGTCCCCACCTAAAACACAGGAAACACACACACACAGCTGAGTGAATAAAGGAAGGTGTGCCTGCTCCGGAGCAGAGGCTATCAAGTGTCGGGGTGCATCACAATTAGCTCGTTAAAATGGGCTTGCTTGGGCTCCAGCGCACTGATTCAGAATCTCTGGGGAGGCAGCACAGGGCCTCACCAGACTAAGGTTTTGAGAGCTTCATCTGCGCTAAGTGGTGACACTGGGTGACCTCGAAGGCCCTTTCTGACCGTGAAATTCTACAGGGTGCCTGCTGACACACTCACCTCTTGCCCTTCCTCTGCCTTTCCCCACATCTGTCAGGTACAGCTAATAAACCCTGCCTTGCCGGCTTCAGAGGGGTGCTGGTCAAGAGCAAGGAAAATAATTTACAGTGCATTTCACACATGGCAAAACCCTGGTGACTAAGGCATCATTGTTCAAGGGAGATACATACACACACACACACACACACACCCCGACACCCTCTTAAGTCTTCCTCTCCCTCACCATCAGGCAGGGTGCTGAGCTGGTTCCTCCGAACGTTAAGATCCCGCAGGGTGGGGAGGCTGCACAGCTCTGCGGGGAGCGCCTGCAGCTCATTGCTGCTCACGTCCTGGAATAAGGAGAGACGTGGGCAAGGAGCATCAGATCGGGAGCACCAAAAACTGCCTCCTGGACCAGGCTACTTCCTTTAGTCTCATCCCTTCCCCTAGGGCGCATCCCGCCTTTCCCGGCCCTCCCGCCAAAAGTCCCTAGTGCCTGGCTCAGCCATCCCCCCAGTCTCCCTGCTCCCCATCCTCACGAGCTGGCGCAGGCTCCCCAGGGCACTGATGTCGGGTGGCAGGGCCCCCAGTTTGTTGTTGCTGACGATGAGCACTCGCAGGGGCAGCTGGCAGATGTAGGGCGGCAGCGATGACAGCTGGTTTCGGCTGCAGGAAGGAGAAAGGCAGTGGGCTCCCCCTCCAGGCAGGAACTCTCCCGTGTTGCCCTACTTTCTGGGTCACGGGGAGGGTCACTCAGGGTGCCATGCACTGGTACTTGGGGCTGAGAAGGACAACCCCCTACCCTCCTGTGGTCCTGCCTCCCCACCTGAGGTTGAGGTAGGTGAGAGCGGTGAGATTCCCCAAGGCTGGGTTCAGGCATCTCAGACAATTGTGGTACAGGCTCAGGCCCTCCAGGGACACCAGCTGGCACGCCGCCTCTGGCACCTCGGGGAACCGGTTCCGGGACAGGTCTAGGGGAAACAAGTGTCAGGGGGAGCTTGCAAAGGCCCGGTCCTGGACTCCCCGGAGCCAGTTGCCCAGCCTTCTACCTCCCCAGCCGACCTAAAGAATCAGACCTATAAACCTGGACTCCCTAGAGTTTAAGAAGAAAGACTTCATAACCTGGAGCACACTCCAGGTATAACCAGAAAGGCAGAGGCAAGACTGGGCTGGAGAAGCCTAGACTGGGGGGTGGGGGGAGGGCAAGCCACAAACACTGTCTTCAGACATACAAACACAGGGCTAATCTACAAGGGTGGTTAGATTCTCTAATTCCTGTGGCTCCCGTCGTCGTCCTGTGATGCCTGAGGAGGTGGAAGGCAAAGGTCTTAGGAGAAGGCTGATGCTCCAAAGGAACTACCAAGGTGATGGGCTGGGAGACTCAAGGTAAGACTATGAACCACCCTTGAGGGAGATAACCAAGAAGGCTCCTCCCTCCTAAGGGCTCTGTCTCCCACCCTCAACCTATTTTCAACCTAGGGGGAAAACCAGGGGTCATTAGAGCCTAGTCTAGAGACCTGATGCTGGCCTACAGTTTTTCACCAGCCCCTGGGATCAGCGAGCCAGGTCCACGGGACCATGAAATTACAGATTCCCGAGGACCTGAGGGAAAGACAAGTGGACCAAGCCAGAGGTGGGAGCTGGAGTCCCAGGCAGGGACTGGCCTCCTTCCTACCCTCTTCCACTCCCAACAGCCGGCCTCTATGTCCTCTCTCACTTTTACCCAGACTTCAGACTAGCGCCTGTGTCTTGGGCCTGGGCGAGGCGTGGAGAGGGTGGAAAGGAGGGGAGAGCCTATTGCCATCCTTTTATCTCAACCAGTGGCTTGCTAAACTAGGGCAGGGTTCCCGCCAGGCTGGAGGCACTCGCTGCTCAGACCTCCGCAGCCGGGTTTCTGCTTCCTCTGCTCAGCCCGTACTGGGAGGGGCCCAGGGCCTGCTGCGGGAAGTCCCAGGCCACGGTGCTTGGGTGAGCTTCTTAGAGGGCCCTCTCCAGGGAAGGGCAAGCAAAAGCCGAAGGGAGGGGAAGCTGGGGTTATCCCCCAAGGAGGTGAGTCTTGTGACAGGAAATGAAGCAGAGGCAGTCTGTCGGCTTCTGTCTCTGGTGGGCCCTGTGTTTACCGGGGTGGATGACAGCTGGAAGCCCCAGGAGCCCCCACTGCTCCCACCCCTGCTGTGCACAGAAAGACCTGTCACAGGAGAAGACGGTTCCAGAGAGGCTGGGAGGGCCAGATGCATCCTCCAGCCCCGCCCCCTCCACCTGCCTGCTTTCTCTTGTGTGCACTGCAGGGGCCTGTGGGAGAAGGGGTGGGGAGCAAGTTCTGATGGGGTGCACAGGGGGCAAAAGCTCGGGGCGGAAGGGAGCAGGGCTGGAGGAGGCAGGGCCTAGGAGGCACAGGATGTGGTCTGTGAGAGATCGAGCTGCACTTCTCTTTTGCGAGCGCAGCCCTTCCCCCGCCTCAGGATTCATCCTGCTATCAGGGCCCCAGGAACAAGTCCAAGGGACATCAGGGACCTAGGCCATGGGACAGCATGTGCAAGGAACACGCTGGCTCAGAAAGAGCTGGGGAAACAGGAGGAGAGCTTCCACATGATTGGGGCGGCAGTGCTGGAAGCCTTTATCTGTCAGGACTGAAGGGCAAGGAGGTGTGGAGATCAGGGTATGGGCAACACTGAGTGGCTTCCTGTCACTTCCTCTTTTCCACCCCAAGCTACAGGCACCCTGCGTGGGGAGAGGGGCCAGAGGAGAGAGCTCGGGATAAGAGAGACCCACCTGGCCTAGAACCTGGGCCCTGAAAGGACTGAGGGTTCCTGTGTGGAGAGCAGGGCAGAGAGGGGTTCACAGGAAGCTGGGGCTGTCCCAGGAGAACAGGCTGCACCCTGAGCTGGGCTGCACCCTGAGCCGGAATGCTGGGGAGGAGGCGGGAGGGGGTGGGAGCTGGGAGGGGCCCCGGAGTTCTCGGGAGTTTTCCCCAGGAGTCCACTCTCACAGACAGAGCCCTAAGGAAGTAAAGAATAACATTTGGTCTTTGTCAAAAAACAAGCAAGGGGGAGGGGAAAGGGAACAGACGGCGAGTGTCACACAGCTGCTGAGGTCAATCTGGAGCTGGGGGGTTAGGCGGCTGGGGGAGACTGAGAAGGACGGGAATGGCTCCCGGGTTCCCTGAACTCACTCACCGCAGAGCCAGCCAGTGAATTTACCTAGCAACCCAAGACAAGCAGAGTGGTTTCAACTGGTTCTCTCCAGACAGCTGAGGAAAGACTAGGGTGTTTGCAGGTGAGCAGGCACCTGCTGGGTGGGGAATGCAGTCCCAGGGTAGTGTCATCAGGGGTCACTCTCATCCAGCCCCAAGTCCCACCCTGGGCTCCGCTGGGGTGGGGCCTTGGGAATGCGATCCTCCGCCCCTCTCCCAATCCCCACCCCCCCCAGCTGCCAGCCCAAGGTCAACGTTGGCCTTCTGAGCAGCTGAGGCCTGACTCACCTGTCACAGTGGAGTCCCCTACACCCTACCATCAACAGACACCAGGGTAGGGGGCGCATGATTAGCGGGATCCTAGGGGTGGGGGAGTGGGAAGGGCAGTGCGGACCGTCTCTAGCTTCCCAGCACTCTTAGCTGGGAGAAAAGATTTCCTTCCTTTCAGCAACTGCCTAAAGTCCCTCCCCACTGGGGAAAAGCAGAAACTGAAATGGGAATTCTGGGGTGTCTATGAGATCACAGGCTCCACAGTGACCTCACACACGCAAGAAGGAGGAGGAGTCTCAGATAAAGGGGTCAGGATAATGGGAGGAAGAACTCGCGGAGAAAAGAGATGGGGGAGGTGGGAGATTTGCTTCTTTTCCACAGGCTGGCTGGGTGAAGAGTGGAGAGAGGCAGCAGCCTTAGGGGGCGGGACTACCAAGCGAAGGACACAAACTTGGGGTTGTCAGGGGCAAATCTATGGGAAGCGGGGGCCTGGGGCTGCTCCTATCTCGGTGGAACAGGGGAAAGAGTTGGAAACGAAGTGAGGAAAGAGAAAGGAGTCATGGTGGGGGGTGGGCTTTCGGGGGCTGCTGTATGGAATGATCACAACTGAGGTTGAAGAGATCACGCAAATAAGCCAACCAGGTGAGGGGCGGGACCATTCTACAGGTGCGCAGATATGCAAATAAAGAGCAGCAGAGGGCGGAGAGAGGGGGACTCTCACGACGCTCGGCCAGGGACTCTAGGTGTTCCAGGCAAACGAGAAAAGGGCTCATTGTCTAGCAGTTCTTAAAGTGGGGAGGGGGCTGGTAACGGACTTATGCAAATCCACACAATCCAGAACTCCGGTGGCCAGGTGATGAGGCGGGCCAGACGCCCCGGCCCCGGGAGAAACAAGCAAGGGGCGGGGCTATGCAAACGAGGGTCCCAGCCGGGCTCTGGGCCTGGTTGCACACTCACCAGCCTGGGTGATGTCTGACAGGTCGTAGCTGCGAGCCGCGCCCCGGGGGAAGTGCTTCAAACGCCGGTTAGACAGGTTCAGGGTCCCGGTGGCCACGGCCTCCTCTAGGGCCCGCTCTGCACTGCGGCTCCCGGGCAGACCTGGAGCCCCTGGGACTGAGGTCGTGGCCGCCGCCTCCTCACCCCCGGCGGCGAGTGGGGCCGCCACCGCCGCCGCCATCCGCTCCCGGCGGCTCCCGCTGCCTGACTGACGGCGACCGGCCGTCCCTCCTTGCCCCTCCCCCTCCTCGGAGCCGCCGTAGTCGCTTCCCCGGGGGAGGGAGTGGGCTCAGGGACCCGGCGGGCCAATCGGGACCCCGAGGCGCGTCGGAAGTGGCTAATCAGAATCGCCGGGAGGGGTGGAGACTCCTGCAAGGAGTGAGGTGAGAAGAAGGGAGGGGGGACGAGATTAGAGCGATCGCCAACGGCCGAGGTTCCAGGCCGGCCCGCCCCGCGCAGCCGCACCCAATCACAAATCTCAGGAGCGGGGATGGAGCCAATCACGTCCAATCAGGAGGCGGAGACGCCCAGGGCTCCACTCTGCGGGGATGGAGGCAGAGAAAAGCAAATCCTGAGCCTCGTCCAACGAAAGCCAATCGCAAGCCAGACACAGGCGAGTGACTGTCAAGAAGGCCAATTAGATCCTCCCAAGGGAACCTGGCCCGGCCTCTTCTCTGAGGGACGGCTCTACCAACCAATAGTATGGGCGAGAAGACGCCCCCCCCCCCCTTCGCTAAGGAGGAGGCGGGTGAACTAGAACTTTTTGAGACTGAGATAAAAAAACGCAAGCGCGGCGCGCTGGGCCGGCTGCAAGCGGTTGCAAGGACTGAAGTTAATGTGTGCATGTTGGACTTGTGAGCAAGCGAGCTCTGAGCTTTGAGGACCGTGGGGACTAGGGGGAGCGGGAGGCATGGCAATGCCTGAGGCCAGTGTACCTAGGGGTCGTTACCGCAGAAGGGATCGTGGATGCCACTCCCGCTGCGAAGGCTGAGAGCCCCCAGACAATCTGGAGTCCGAGCCGACCAGTGGCTTCCTAGGGTCTGAAGATGCCCAGCTCAACTCCTGGAGGAAGGGTTAAGGAAGACCCGGAAAGCCTCGAAAATACGCCGGGCTATCCCTCTGCCCAAAGGAGGGTGCCTGGCTGGTTAGAAATTGTGATGATCAAACAAACCTGCGGGATTAATCTAGAAGGGACCACCCTCACGTAGAAGTCCTCCGTTTTACAAATGAGGAAACAAGCGGAGGGAAGTTGATGAGCTGTCAAGAGAAAACAAGTTACTGACAGCTCGCATTAGAAGCCAGGCTTCTCCCTGCATCAGCTTTTGCGTTGGGCTTTTTTTTCTGTTCGCACCCTCTTCTTTGGCTTCCAAGGTGAAACGGAGTGGATAAAGAGGACCCAGATGCAAGAGGAAGCTGCCTATACTTGTTCGGTCTGCTGAGAGATCTTAACATCCTGTTAGGTGGCATAAGGACCTAGTATAATACACTTAATTGGTTAACAGATGCCTAGCCACAAGTAGCTGAAGTATCTCTCCCATAAGTCACAACTCAGATGTTGACATTCCGAGACATTTATTGAATTATTAGAATTCCATCCTATGTGTGTCTATCTAGGTGTTTACTGGTCCCCCTAAGTAAGGGAGTTGGATTGGATGGTTGACAGTCTACTAACTAACACAGAAAACGAATGAGTCTATAATACTGTGCAGCTGAGGGCTGATTGTACAGGCCTGAATTCTTCAGTGTTGCTGGGACAGCCAGCCACTCCTTGGATGTATCAATGCAGATCTTCTGTCACCCACATGGACAGATGCAGCCCCATCTCCTGCTGCTTCTCATCCACATCATCCCCCTCTCCCCATAAGACTAAGTTAATAGCTTAGACTCTGGGAGATACCCTAAGCTTTCAGAGTAAATCTCTCTCTTTCTTCCACCTTAATAGGTTGCCCTTCATGCATGCAACCATGTTACTGTCCCAGGAAAGAAGTCTGCTTTTGGATGTGTTCTTCATGAGAAGAGTAGTGTTTCTGCTCAGCTGTGCTCACTGTCATCTCATACATGCTGTCATGAGATAAATGGTCTAATTAGCAGGGTCACCTTTCCCCCTCGCCTTTCAAATTAAGTTTATATCCCTGAGCTACAAATCCCCTGGCAGCTCTGACCTGCTGAGATATGAAGAATTCACCAGTGCTTCTCTTGCTAAAAGGGCATCAAGTGGAAAAGCCTCCTCCTACTCCCTGAAAGGAAAGGCCTCATCTACCAGTAGCTCACACTTTCCTTCTCCTGTCCAATGCATATCCCATGAGCCCCTGGGTGGCCAGAACTGAGCTAGAACCAAGGAGCTGAGAGAGAAAATCCCAGGCAAGCTTGGGGAAAAATAGGTCACAGTGGCTGGGTGGTGAGGTCACAGAGAGAGGTTTGTCTGCCCCAGACTCCATAGGGGAGGAGCCTAGCAGGCCAAAGGGCCCCAGAAAGTCCCCCAAGCCCAGGCAGGGGACATGGTGTGGGAAAGGCAGCAGGGACGGGGGCCAGGGAGCTGAGTACGGGGGGCCAAGGGGCCCGGAGAGATGAGGGCAGGCGCAGGGAGGGGGCAGTCAGGATGGTGAGGAGAAGCCGGAGCCGGAAGCTGCAAAAATTGACCGGGCTGTGCAGACGGGAGGAGGGGCTCAGGGTGAGGGGGGAGGGTGGCGAGGCAAGGTGGGGGGCAGCAAGTTGGCAGCCGGAGGTCAGGGGAGGAGTTGGACAAGGAGTCAGGCAGACAGGGAGGGGTAACCCACGGACCCAGAGGAAAAAGATGGCAGGCTCGGACAGCACAGAGCTGGGAGTCAGAGCAATGGGCCCCCCCAAAATAGCAGTTAATAAGTAAGAGACGGGAGAAAGAGGGGCATGCCCGTCATGTGTGCCCCCTTCTGCTTGGGCAGGTAAAGCGGAGCTGCCCTTCATGTGGCCCTTCAGAACCTGGCGGTGAAGAGAAGAAGGGGCGAGGAAACCCTGTTTCTGTTCTGCTGTTCCCCCCAGAGCTGGTGAGTCCTTGGGGGTGGGGGGGTTGGTGCTAAGAATAAAGGAACCCGGGGGCAGGATGGCTGGGCTGGGTAGGGGGGTGCCCCCTGACCCCTGCTTTCCCCGTCCTGCCCGCCCCCCCAGGTGGAGCACATCATCTCATTCCTCCCAGTCAGAGATGTGGTCGCTCTCGGCCAGACCTGCCACTACTTCCACCAAGTGTGCGACGCCGAGGGCGTGTGGAGACGCATCTGTCACCGGCTCAGTCCTCGCCTTCGAGAGCAGGGTTCTGGGGTCCGACCCTGGAAGAGAGCTGCCATTCTGAACTGTACACCTCCCCCCCCAACCTCTAGTTCTCTCTGCCTCTGTCCTACCTTATCCTGGGGTCCTTCCTGCTCCATAAACTTGTTTGATGACCTTAGTATTCTCAGCCAACCTTCCAGGACCCCTTTCTCTGGAAGAAACTTGTTAGATTGAAACACACTCCAGCAAGGTCTTACTCCAAGTCTCTAGAGCTGCTCTCAGATAGATGTGTCACCCAGAGTCCCTACTCCTTCTAGCATCCCTGCCAAGTTGTCCCCCACATTCAAACACTTCCACATTTCACCTTGAGACATCCTCCTCTCCCAATACCTGGAGTTTTCCCTCCTCTAAACCAGGATTTCTCAACCTGGTCCCTAATAGAACTTGGGGATAAATAATTCTTTGAAGTTGGGTGAGGGGGCTATCCTCTGCATTTGTGGGATGTTTAGCAATTTCCCTCATCTCTACCCATTAGATAACCAATAGCACCTCCCCCAGCTGTGACAGCCAATGTCTGCTGAGGGACAAAAATCACCCCCAGGTTGAGAAATATGCTCTAATCTCCAATCCAATAACTTCATCTCACACACCAGAGTGAAGGGAGATCCAGATAGCACATCCAGAGCTAGGGACAAGGGAGGGCTACCAGCTTTTCCCAGTCATTCCTTTTCACTCCTCTTTCTACTTTTCTATGAATTCTTGTAAGTCCTTTGATGTCTCCACCCTAATGCAAGTTTGGACCAAAGAAGTGCTCACTTAGCAGCAAGTGTATGGCCCTGGGCTGAGGTCAGGCAGAGAATTTTAGTCCAGACATGGGGCATAATTTCAGGTATCTTCTGAGCATTGCACAGGCCCTTTGGAAGGGGTCTTTCCCCAGGTATGGGGATGGGGAGGAGCTAAACACCCATCCATTGAGAAACCTAGCTTGCCCAAGCTCTGATTTATCTCCCTTGTGCCTTCCTGAGCCTTTAAATTTCCTTCTGTCTGTCTTCTCCAGACACAAAGGGCCTGTATTTCCAGGCATTTGGGGGCCGCCGCCGCTGTCTCAGCAAGAGTGTAGCTCCCCAGCTAGCCCATGGCTACCGCCGCTTCCTGCCCACCAAGGACCACGTCTTCATTCTTGACTACGCGGGGACCCTCTTCTTCCTCAAAAATGCCCTGGTCTCCTCCACCCTTGGCCAGATCCAGTGGAAGCGGGCCTGCCGCTATGTTGTATTGTGTCGTGGAGCCAAGGACGTGAGTAATAGGACCCCGACAGCCGAGACCCCACCTTTCCTTTGGGAACCCAGGGCCACACCAATCTCGAGCTGGCATCCTCAGGACAGCGCCCTCTATGCCAGGAACCTGAAGCCAAGTCCGCATTTCCCAGCCCCGCACCCAAGGACCTCATCGCCTACCCCCAGATCCAGCCGCCCCGGCCTCATCCCACTGCAAGGTTCTAGATTCCGGACACCCTCGTCTTATTCCACTGTTGTCTTTTCCTACAGTTTGCCTCAGATCCGAGATGTGACACAGTGTACCGCAAATACCTCTACGTGTTGG
Source organism: Muntiacus reevesi (assembly GCF_963930625.1). Classification (NCBI taxonomy): domain Eukaryota; kingdom Metazoa; phylum Chordata; class Mammalia; order Artiodactyla; family Cervidae; genus Muntiacus; species Muntiacus reevesi. The sequence continues at coordinate 214,074,868 of NC_089250.1, read as the reverse complement.
CCACTCGGGAGCAGCCGGGAGTGGTGGGCACGACCAGCAGCCGGGCCTGCGACTGTGTCGAGGTCTACCTGCAGTCCAGCGGGCAGCGGGTCTTCAAGATGACCTTCCACCACTCCATGAGCTTCAAGCAGATTGTGTTGGTTGGTCAGGAGACGCAGCGGGCCCTGCTGCTCCTCACAGGTGAGGCTTAAAGCAACTGGTTTACATATTGTTTTCCTACAGTCTTCAGGACCCGTGGCAGGAGGTGGGGGGAGAGGGGCACCTCGTCCTGGTGTCAAACCAAGTATCTCTGCTTTTATCTCTCTGCTAGTCTAGGATTCTGGGTAATGTATCATAGGAATAAAGGGCCCTGCTACAAAAAATGATTTGGAAACCACTGTTCTAGCGAACGCCTGATTTCTTTTTAATTATTTTTTTGCTACTCCGCATGGCATTTGGGGGGGCTTCCCTTGTAGCTCAGTCGGTAAAGAATCTGCCTGCAGTGCAGGAGACCCAGGTTCGATCCCTGGGTTGGGAAGATCCCCTGGAGAAAGAAATGGCAACCCACTCCAGTATCCTTGCCTGGAAAATCCCATGAACAGAGGAGCCTGGTGGGCTGCAGTCCATGGGGGTCACAAAGAGTCAGGCACGACTGAGCAACTAACACTTACGGCATGTGGGATCTTAGTTCCCCAATCAGGGAATGAACCTGGGGCCATGGCAGTGAAAAACGCCGGGTCCTAACCACTGGACCACCAGGGAACTCCACTACTTTATTTATTTATTTTTGGCCACACCCCATGCTTGTGGGATCTTAGTACCCCCAACTCAGGATTGAACCCACACCCCTTGCATTGGAAGGTGGAATCTTAACCACTGAACCACCAGGGAAGTCCCTGCACTGATTTTTAAAATTCTAATCATCCCAACCTCCACCAGGCACTGTACTTTATACCCGAGCTACCCCTGACTTTTTTCTCAGTGTTCCCTAGATTTGACCACACTCCCAAGCCCCCAGACCTGAGACCTTCTGGACTTCTTTTTTTTTTTTTTGGCCATGCCTCGCAACTTGTGATGTTGAACCTGGGTACCCTGCAGTGGAATCACAGAGCCCTAACCACTGGACTGCCAGGGAACGTTCCCCCCCACTTCTGGACTTCTTAATGCTAGGCAGGGCCGTGAATCCCCAGACATTCTTCCCAACCAGGAATCAAATTAGATTCCACCAAATCCACCTGCTAGGTTTTCTCCCCACTTGTCCCTCACACTGAAGAACTCCCCTGGTTGATTTTCAGTGGTGAGGACTAGAGGCCAGGGAACTTGAAGTCACCCCCCCACCATCACCACTCCTTGCTTCTTCTCTACACTTTCCCTCCAGCCCACTCTAGGGCAGTAAATGTTTTGTCTTGTTAGGGTTTAAGGAGTCTCTTGAGAAGTTAATGTGGTTGGGAGTTCCCTGGTGGCCTAGTGGTTAGGATTCGGCACTTTGGGTGTGGCAGGCCCAGGTTCGATCCTTGGTCCAGGAACCATCCGGCATGCCACACAGCATGGCATCAACAAATAAATAACATTTTTATTTAAAAAGAAGTTAATGTGGCTATCGGAGGGTCCCCTCCCCCACACAGTTGTCTGCCTCCCTGCCCCCTCCCCCAGAGGAAGGAAAGATCTACTCTTTGGTCGTGAATGAGACCCAGCTGGATCAACCACGCTCCTACACGGTTCAGCTGGCCCTGAGAAAGGTGTCCCGTTGCCTTCCTCACCTGCGTGTGGCCTGCATGGCTTCCAACCAGAGCAGTACTCTCTACATCACAGGTAAGAAAGACAACTATCTTCCTGCTTCTCCAGACCCCAACCTTGGACAGACCTTCCAGATACAGAGCCCTCCCTTATCCTTATTCCAGCTCAGCAGGCGATCCATAGGGCATCCTAGTCAAAACAGGTGTTTAAGTTCCCAGACATCATAGCTGGTGCATTTCTAGTGGGTGTGAGACTCCCCAGAACTTGCACTTTTCATCCCAGGTAGGGCCTGATCCCTGGGACATGGGTGCCCAAAGCTGCTGAGCTGAGGGCTCCCGACCCCCCAGACCAGGGGGGAGTGTATTTTGAGGTGCATACCCCAGGGGTGTATCGTGATCTCTTTGGGACCCTTCAAGCCTTTGACCCTCTGGATCAGCAGATGCCGCTTGCACTCTCACTGCCTGCCAAGGTAGGATCCTCGGGAGGGCAGGGGCGGGTGGGGGAGCTTAGGAGACTGCAAGGTACTGAAGGTCTGAACTATGAGCAGGAACCAAATGATTGATCAGGGACAGAAAGGGGACCTGGGAGAGGGGTGACGTGGAAGGCACAACTGGAAGCGATCAGCTGGGTAGGGCAGGTCAGTAGCAGGGAGACTCTGGAACTCAGAGTTCCTCCAAAGATGACTGAACACTCACTTTTCCTTTCTGCCTTATGTCGTAGATCCTATTCTGTGCTCTTGGCTACAATCACCTTGGCCTGGTGGATGAATTTGGCCGAATCTTTATGCAGGGAAATAACAGATATGGGCAGCTGGGAACAGGGGACAAAATGGACAGGGGGGAACCCACACAGGTGAGGATGCTTCCCAGCTACTCATCCTGCCCCCACTTTCTCTAATTCCCTGACCCCTGGATCTTTCCACGCCTCTAATTTCCATAGAATCAACTTCTTAAAAAAATACTGTGTTTTGTTTATTTGGCTGTGCTGGGTCTTAGTTGCAGCATGTGGGATCTTTCAATCACAGCACGTGGGATCTAATTCCCTGACCACGGATCAAACCCAGGCCCCCTGCATTGGGAGCGCAGAGTCTTGGGCACTGGACCACCAGGGAAGTCCCGGAATCCACTCTCTAATCCCTAGGAAGTTAAGCCAACCAGTTTGTAATGCTTGTGCTACTGTTGCGTGTCTCAACCAGGTTGGCACCATGAGTGAATTTTGTGTGGCTCGTGCTGTGGGGGCAGTAGTTTAGTGACATGAGGAGACCTGGGTGGGCTGAAGTAACTCGAGGAGCTAAGATGTGAGCATCTCAGTGGGTTAGAGAGGATTTGGGTGGGTACCGGGCAAGGCATCCCGTGTAACGGGGGTGGGGACACAGCTTGCGCATCCCTGGAAAGGTGGAAAGACTGGCCTGACTAGAGCAGAGTGTGTTTTGGAATTCAGTAGCTACAAGGTGGTATTAAGGTGGTATTGTGTTAGTCGCTCAGTCGTGTCTGACTCTTTGCAACCCTATAAACTGTAGCCTGCCAGGCTCTTCTGTCCATGGAATTCTCCAGGCAAGAATACTGCAGTAAGTAGCCATTCCCTTCTCCGGGGGATCTTCCTGACTCAGGGATCACACCTGGGTCTCCTGCATTGCAGGCAGATTCTTTACTGTCTGAGTCACGAGGGAAGCCCTACAGGTGGCCACAAGCCTACAGAAGTGTTGCTTTGGGAAAGAGCAGTTTTGGGTTCTGGAGCAGGAGATCACCCCCCTGGATGATTGAGACTGGGTCACCTGGCCAGAGGGCATAGCAAGAGGCCCCCCAGAGGCTGCTGAGGGACACTTGGACTTGAGACAGGGGTTGGGGCTGGCACAGCGGAAGCAGGAACAGAGAGGAATGGAGATGTGAGGTGTTTTCAAAGAAAATGAACAGCCTTTGGAAAGTAATTACATATGAGGACAGCAGGGTAGGACGTAGTTGGCCCTGGCAATAGACAGCATCACAAGTAAACACATCAGTTGGAGAGGAATGCTGGTTTTGGGGGAGAAAGTGAATTTAGCCTTTTTTTTTTTTTTTTTTTTTTTTGCCATGAGAGTAAAACACTGAAATAGAAATGTATGGCTGGATTCCAAGTTGGAACAAAGTTGAAATGACAAAAGTAGAGATAAGGGGAGCAAAGCTGGGTGGTAGCTGCCATTGTTGGCAGAGGGACTGAAACTTCTCTCAGAGACACACCCTCAAATGCCACATCTCACGGGTACAGAAAGTTTCACCCAGGAGGCGGTGGTTAATAGTGACAGTGATGATGTAGGAATATACTCCCTGAGGTGGAAAGATGGTTGTGTCTTTTTTTTGGCAGGGGGTGCTAGACACATTATGCGAACTTCTCAGGTGCCTCAGTGGTAAAGAATCCGTCTGCAGTGCAGTTTCCATCTCTGGGTTGGGAAGATCCTCTGGAGGAGGAAATCGCAACCCACTCCAGTATTCTTGCCTGAAAAATCCCATGGACAGAGGAGCCTGGTGGGCTACAGTCCATGGGGTCACAAAAGTGTTGGACACAGCCGAGCATGCACGCACAGCACAGGTTATGCAGGCTCTGACCTAACTAGGGATTGGACCCATGCCCTGTGCAGTGGAAGCACAGAATCTTAACCACTGGACTGCCAGGGAAGTCCCAGTTATGCCATATGTGTGTGTGTGTGTGTGTGTATACACGCATGGATATATATGGCATATATATATATAGCTGCATCAGGTCTTAGTTGCAAATTGCAGGATCTTTTGGTCTTCATTGCAGCATGGAGGATCTTTAGTTGCGGCATGTGGGATCTAGTTCCCTGATCAGGGATCCAACCTGGACCCCTGCATTGGGAGTGCGGAGTCTTAGCCACCGGACCACTAGGGAAGTTCCCATACTTTTATGGGGGGAAAAAAATCAAGAAATGATTTACACAGCACAATCCAATTTTTGTTTAAAAAATTGTGTGTATATTTATAGAGGCAACACTGAGGAAGAATGCCCAGCAAGAGGTTAATAGAAGGTGGTGGGGCTTCTTCCAGTGATTTTTAAGTGAATTTTTGCTTGACAATATTTTATAATTTTTCCTATAAACTTTCCTATAATGGCCATAAATTATATATCTACATCATCACAATTAAAGCGCTTACAGTCTCAGGAGCAAGCGTGCAGGAGAGGCCCTGGGATTTGCCTGCTGGGAGTCTCAAGTGCCTTAGGAGAGAAATCATAGCATAGTAGGGAGAGAAGTCGGATCACAGAAGGTTCAGGTGAGACAGGCTGTGGAAAGAACAAGAAGAGGCCCACCTCAGACTGATCGTATAGCCAGTCTTGCTGCCTAAAAGATAGAGGTCAGAAGCAGCAGGAGTCGGGTGGAAGTGTTTTTCCAGAACAGCGTGGCCATTTTGAAAGGTAATGATATGACAGACTGAAAATGCTAGATGGAAGGAAGGAATCCGTGGAAGGCAGGTCCTTCCTGGAATGGCACGGGAACAGAGAGAGAGGCTCTTTCTCCCCCCTCCAGGCTGGAAGGCAGCATGAGAGACTGGCCAGGCGCAGGCCTGGGGTGAGACTCGGATGCAGACAGCAGGCCCTGGCCTTGGGCAGGAAGCCTGTTTTCCAGGGAGCCAAGAGGAGGAAGCAACAGCTGTGCTAGCGCTTCTGTGCTCAGACTGGGGCTTCTCCAGAACTGAGGAGGAGCCACGCTGCCTGCTGGGGGGTGGAAGGGTGTTCTCGGGCCCATCTCCGCCCTCCCCTCATTTCCCCAGGCTCTGCCCTGAGCCCTTCTGTCACCCTTCTTCAAGCTGCACCCCTAGTCCCTCGGCATCCCCCACTTAGGGACCCCGTCCTGTGCCCTCAGGTACATTATCTGCAGCGCCCCATCGCCCTGTGGTGTGGCCTCAACCACTCCCTGGTGCTGAGCCAGGGCTCGGACTTCAGCAAGGAGCTGCTGGGCTGTGGCTGCGGGGCCGGGGGCCGCCTCCCCGGCTGGCCTAAGGGCAGCGCCTCCTTCGTCAAGCTCCACATCAAGGTCAGAGCTCAGGCTCCGGCAGAGGGGGCAACTGGGGAGGGCCGGAGTCATTGAGCCCAGGGGACTGGAGCTGGGGCTCCCATCGGGACCCAGGGACCCCACTTCCCAGCACTGCCACTTCCTTTCCTGCTGTGTACCATGGCTCCTGGCTCTTCCCCTGAGCTGATTCTGCTGGCCCTTTCTGACCTCACACAACCCTGGGGCTCAGCCAGCCAGCTCACTTGCTGGCTCCGGGCTGGTCTGAGCGGGTGGAACACAACAGCTGGGGCTCCCTGGGAACCCCGTCCTGGGGCCCCGGCTCAGCCACGCCGTCTCCTCTCCTCCAGGTCCCTTTGTGCGCCTGCTCTCTCTGCTCCACCAGAGAGTGCCTCTACATGCTGTCCAGCCATGACATTGAGCACCACCCAGCCTATCGGGACCTACCAGCCAGCAAGGCAGTGGGGACCCCTGAGCCCAGCCTGGGGGCTGGAACACCCCAGGACCCTGGTGGGGTAGCCTGGGCCTGTGAGGAGTACCTGAGCCAGATCCACAACTGCCCCACACTGCAGGACCGCATGGAGAAGATGAAGGAGATCGTGGGCTGGATGCCCTTGATGGCTGCACAGAAGGATTTCTTTTGGGAAGCACTGGATATGCTGCAGAGGGCTGCTGGAGGGGCTGGCCAAGGCCCCCCACCCCCTGAAAGCTGACCCCCTCCTCTCCAAGTCTCACCCCCTGGAGGGAGAGTGTGGCCCTGGGTCAGGGGCTAAGGAGAGGTGGAGTGGTTGCAAGGAACACGGTGTGCGCTCACGTGTGGGGAGGGGACGCAGGGGGGTGGGGCCTGCTAGACTTGCCAGGGTGGGCAGGGAATGGTTTTGTAAGATGTTCATGGGGCTGCCCAGGAGGGGCCCCCAACCTGACTATCATGGATGAAAGATTTGATTGACGAATAGAATAAAAGCCTGAATCAAGGCCTGGTTTGGAACCCTGGGGCCTGGGAGGAACCTGGGGGTCAGGGTGGGGGTGCGGTGCAGGGCAGAAGCAGCTCAGGCTGTCAGTTCCTGCATCCATCAGCTTCTTCTCCCCTCCAGCCCCTACTTGGTTCTGCCACTCGGATCCTCCATCCACCAGACTGAGCAAGTTGCTTCCTTCTGACTCCATCCCTGTGCAGCCAGCCACCCCCCCAACCACTCTCCTCCTGCTTTCCTTCCAGATCTGAGCTCACACGTTGTTCTTTCCCTTACTTCCTACTCCATCCTCCCCTTCCTCCATGAGGAAGACACTCCCTTTGCCCACGTACCATGCCTCCCTCCCCCCACCAACCCTAACCTCCAAGTATTTGGGAAAGAAGATGGGTAAGCAGCATTCTTTCTCTGTGGCCTGGTCTGGCCCCTGGAGGGAGAGGACAGTAAACATTTGAAGTGGAAAATAAGCTGGAGCCAGGGGGTGGTCAGGAAGCGAGTGATTAGAGGTTGGGAGTCCAGAGAAGGACTTCCTCTGGGTGCTGAGGAAGCGGAATGGGGAGGTGCACGGGTGGTCTGGAGGGTCCGCAGGAAGGACCCCAGGCTGTGCTGGAAGGATGCTCAGGCTCTGGACAGAGCAGGGTTGCTGAAGACATTCCTGGACCGCCTGGATTATGCTGAGAGCCTGATGCTCGCTCTGCCCTTCATTGCTCCACCCCCGCCCCACTAGGTCAGTACTTGTGTGTCCTGGACCTAGAGAGGCCCCTGGACTCGCCACTGTCCCGGCTCTTCTCTCCCTGTCCCGCCTTCCCCGCCGCCCGCCCCACTGGCCAGTCCCCACGCCCACACGCCCGAGGCTGCCTCATCTGGCACTGATTATCCGTGCTGCTGCCGCCGCCGCCGCCGCCGCTGCTGCACTCAGCCGCTGCCTCTGTCTTGAAGACCCCAGCACTTCTCTCCACCCCCGCCCCCGGCCATGCTGCCTGCCGCCACAGCCTCCCTCTTGGGGCCCCTCCTCACTGCCTGGGCTCTGCTGCTGCCTTTCACCCATGGCCAGACCCCCAACTACACCAGGTAGGTCTCATGGCACCTTCCAGATGGCTTGAGTGAGCTTCAAATCCCTAATTCCTGGTGGGGGGAGTATGCCTGTAGATCTGGTGGGTTCTTTCACTAATACCCCCCTCCCCGCCACATCTCCCTACCCTTCTCTGGCCCCCAAGTCCTCCTTCCCTGCAGCCAGACTAGTGTTTCCTGTGGGCACCACTGCTCCCCATTCCTCCGCCCTCTTCCCATCCATCTAGACCCTTGCCCCCCCCCCCCCTGCCCATGGAACCTGAGAGCACCAAGACCTTGAACTTGCCTGGTGGCTGGATGGTGGGGGGAAGAGGGGAGTGTGAGGGGGAGACCTGGGAGTCAGACACTCAAGCTGTTAGCTGGAAGCGGAGCAGGGCAAAGGTTGGGACCACGGGGCCCTGGCTGCAGCTTCTCCTTCATCCCCCACACCCCCACCCCCCGCATGGCCTCGTGTCTGTGTCCACATCTGGAAGTAGTTAGGCGGCTCCTGTCCCCACTGCCAGGCAGGGGGGGGATGGAGAATGAGAGGAGGATTCCCGGAATTCCTGTTGGGCTGGGGGGTAGGGACTCTGAGGGGCTGGAGGGACAGCCAAGTGGCTGGCCCCACTTTCCCTGATCCTCTGCTGGAGTGCATCCCACCCCGGTCCTGTTCGGGCTGGCTGAGGCCACCTCGGATCCCTTGGGCCTTCCTCCCCCATCCCCCTGGCTCCCCGTCCATCCTCATCACCTCCTGGCCTCTCCAGCACTCCCCCATGCAGGGCTGACCTCTCTTCTGTTCCCCAGACCCGTGTTCCTGTGCGGAGGGGATGTGACTGGGGAGTCGGGTTACGTGGCAAGTGAGGGTTTCCCCAACCTCTACCCTCCCAATAAGGAGTGCATCTGGACAATAACGGTGAGAAGGCCCTTCTGGCCACTCTTCCCTCCTCGAGTGTCTGAGGCCTGGGTCCAGGCAGCCAAAGGCCAGACTGCTAGGGGAATTCCCTCCCTGCCAAGTCCCACCATTTCTCCCTGGGGAAGTCCCAGCCTGCTCCCCTCTGGTCAGTGCCCACAATACCACGTGGCAAGTGACCTCACACCTTAATGCAGAGCCTGCTTGTCCATTTCCCACCTTCATCTGCACCCCCTCTGGTCTCTCCACAGACCTCACTCCGGTCTTGGTGCAGTCATGCACCATCAGACTGGCCCTTTTAGGCCCAGTCTCTGTAGGAAACGCTTGGGGGAAAGAGAGGTGCCCTCTGCCTGGTGGTGTTTGGCCTGACTTTGCAGGACCCTGCCCCTGTCCCCACCGTCAGGTCCCTAAGAGCCAGACTGTGTCCCTCTCCTTCCGAGTCTTTGACCTGGAGCAGCACCCCAGCTGCCGGTACGATGCTCTGGAGATCTTTGCCGGGTCTGGAACCTCGGGCCAGCAGCTCGGACGCTTCTGCGGGACCTTCCGGCCCGCGCCCTTAGTCGCCTCCGGCAACCAGGTGACCCTGAGGATGAGATCGGACGAGGGCACGGGAGGACGAGGCTTCCTGCTCTGGTACAGCGGGCGGGCCACCTCCGGCACTGGTGAGACCTCCCTCACCTCCGCCGCCCCCTCTCCTGGCCCCGCCCCCGGCGCAGGCCCCACCCCAGCCTTAACCTCCACCCCAAGAGCCTGGGGCCCCCATGATCTCCCTTACCCTTCCTCCTCACTAACTGCCCCTTCAGTCCCTCCTCCCCGTCTTCTCTCCCCTCTCCCGCTCCCACCCACCCCCTCTTCCAGGGCCCCCCCCAGGCGCGAGGCGGAAATGGGTCACCGACCCGCGGGTGGAATGGGCGGCCTGGGGTTACTGGGACGGTGAGTAACGCCCGCCCCCGTCCGCAATCGGGCTCCCTCTGACGGGCGCGGGGGGCACCCCCGGGCTGGGGAACTAGGTTCCCCCTGACCCGGAGCCCCCTACACCCAGCCCGGGGGCTCCCGATTGCGGTCCCATCACCCCCTCCTGGCGGCAGAAGTCTCCTTAAAATCTTTAAGGCGGGACCTCCCCTGAGGGACCTCGGGGCTGTGCCCCAATTTGAGGGCACCCTCACAGCATGGGGACTCTTCCAGCCGTGATGGGGACTTTTCTGCCGGGCCGGGGAGATGGGATCTCCCAGGGGAAGAGGAGCGGTAAGGCCTCGGGTCAGGGGGAGGGGCAAGAAGGGAGCGGATCCAGTCAGTTGCTTCCCCTCTTCCACCGCCCGCCTGGGCGCCCGGCGGTCCTAGACTTAGCCCTCGCGGTCCAAAACCTCTCCGAGCCCCGCTCGGCCGAGCCCCATCTCTGCTAACCTTCCCCCCTTCTTTCCTCTCCCTCCTCTCGCCCCCTCCTCCTGAGACCCAGACATCTGAGCTTTCTGCACGGTCTCCTCCAGCTGACCGAGGGTCTCCACCGCCCCCCACCCCCACTCCTCTCTCCCCTCACCAGAGCACCAATTTTGCGGGGGGCGGCTGGAGAAGGCCCAGGGAACCCTGACCACGCCCAACTGGCCCGAGTCCGATTACCCCCCTGGCATCAGCTGTTCCTGGCACATCATCGCGCCCCCGGACCAGGTACTGACCCCCTGCCCCGGTTGCCCTCGGGGACCCGGGCGGCGCCATCCAGCATGCAGACTGCAAAGATTTACTGAACATCGACAATGTCCCCAGCACTGAGCTGGCCATGGTGGGGAGCACAAACAGACCCAGACCTGCTCGCACCCAAACAAAAAATGTAAAATCACAACTGTGAGGAGCCTTACGAGAGCGAGGTACCCGATGCCGATATATAAACGGATTTTTGCGTGTGTGTGTGTATGTGGTAGTGACGCTGGAGGTAGAGTCTGGGTCTTTTCCTTGAGAAATGAGCCAGGGCTTGGCCTTGCGGACTGCGGCGACGGAGGGTTCCCGGTGAATGTGTGTGTTCCTCCGAGCCGCGGTGTGAATGCATTAAGAGGTGGGCTCCAGGGCCCGCGGGCGATGAGACAGGAGGCCCCGGCGAGCGTCCCGGAGGCTGCGGCGGCGGGGTGGAGGAGGTGAGAACTCCGCACCCTCCCGCCACCCGGAGTTCCCCTGCGCAGCCTCCGCCTCTGCCCCGCCGCCAGGTGATCTCACTGACCTTCGGCAAGTTTGACCTGGAGCCCGATTCCTACTGCCGCTACGACTCGGTCAGCGTGTTCAACGGACCCGTGAGCGACGACGCAAAGCGGCTGGGGAAGTTCTGTGGCGACACAGTCCCGGGGTGAGGGGGCGCCACCTGGGTGGGCGACGGCGTCGGGGCGTCTCTGCAGCCCCAGGTGCGGGAGCCTGGGGTTCCCGGCGGCCGGCGGGAGGGGCGGGGCTTAGCTGAAGCTGCGGGCGGCCTACGTGTCGGCCCCAAACGGGGTGGGCGGGGCAGGTAGCGGCCCCGGCCGAGGCTTGGCTCCAGGCCTGCGGTCTGCGGATCTCGAGGCCAGTGGAGCTTGCGAAATGGAGAAGCTGATGCAGCCAGCTGAGGGGCAGAGGTCAAAAGGCCGCTGGCCTGGGCAGGGAGCAGGATGCGCTGCCCGCCTGACGCCTCCCCCGATGCCCCGCCGCCCGCAGTTCTATCACCTCCGAAGGGAACGAGCTCCTCGTCCAGTTCGTCTCGGACCTCAGCGTCACGGCCGACGGCTTCTCGGCCACCTACAGGACCCAGCCTCGGGGCGCCACCGAAGGAGGCCCAGGGGAGATCGGCCCGGGCCCCAAGCCTGGAGCCGGGCCCAAAGTCAAGCCCGAAGTCCCACCTGAAGAGAAACCCAAAGCCGAGCCTAAGGCAGAAGCAACTCCGGTGGGCCCGGGTGAGTCTGGAAAGGGAGAGAAACCGACGCAGGCCTCAGGGAGCTGTATCAGACAGAGTTCCTTCCTGCGCCCATTCATTCATACAGCACCCACGAGTGCTGCCTCTGTGCTAAGGCCTGGCACTGGGTGCTGGGACCCAAAGCTGGATAGAGCTCTGAACAGGTTCAAACCAATGAGGCTTTTGTGGGGAAAGTGGTCCTTCCTCCCTGCTGGGGAGGTTGCCCTCCACTAAGGGTGCGCCCTCCCCCACCAGATGCACCCAGTGTCACCTGCCCAAAGCAGTGCCGGAGGACAGGCACCTTGCAGAGCCACTTCTGTAACAGCGACCTGGGTAAGAAGCCCATCCCCAAGCTCTGCCCTTCCAGCTCCTATAACCTCCCCTTCTGTCTCCAAAGCTCTCCCCAAACTTCTGGTTCCAGCCCCGCCCTGGCCTCCTGTCTCACCTCTCCTGGCTCTCTCCCACAGTGGTGACAGGAATGATTAAGTCCATGGTGCGGGGCCCAGGGGAGGGCCTCACAGCAACTGTCAATGTCACTGGTGTTTACAAAACCGGAGGCCTGGACCTGCCCTCTCCACCCACGGACACCCTCCTGAAGTTTTATGTGCCGTGCAAGCAGTGCCCCCCCATGAAGAAAGGTAATGGAGATGTGGGGAAAAGTAGAGGGAGACTGAGCCTCATGAAAACGATGGAGGTGGCAGAACCTGAGGGACTGGGATGAGGCTGTATTTCTATAAGCTCTCAGTTACACAAATCCTCAATCCCTCCCTCCCCTTTCCTAGGAATCAGTTACTTGCTGATGGGCCAGGTGGACAAGAACAGAGGTCCCATCCTTCCTCCAGAGAGCTTTGTGGTTCTCCACCGGCCTACCCAGCACCAGATCCTCACCAACCTCGGCAGGAAGTGCCCCTCCAAGCCTGTTTAGGCTGCTGGATCTCAGACCTAAGCCTAGGCCAATCTCCCCACCTGGGACCTAGGGACCCCTTTCTTATTCAAATAAATGTTTCTTGATTGAGGAAGGGGTCACATTTCCATTTCTATGGTTTTGGTGCTCCTCTTGGGGGATCTGTTTTCATTCCTTCTTTCAACTCAAGGGTTACTACACAGAAGAATGTAAGTTGAATCTTGTCACCCCTTTGCTCAAAATTCTCCCGTATTCTCCACACACACACAAAGTGGCAACTATTAATATGCAGAGGTGATGGATATGTAAATTAGCTTGACTGTGGCAATCTTTTCACAATGTATACATATATCAAAATGTCCAATTGTACATCTTAAATATATATAATTTTTATATGTCAAAGATATCTCAATAAAGCTGTTTTTAAAAAACAAATTAAGGGAATTCCCTGGCGGTCCAGTGGTTAAGACTGCACTTTTACTGCCAAGGGCCCAAGTTCAATCCCTGGTCAGGGAATTAAGATCCTGTAAGCCACGTGGCACAGTCAAAAAAAAGAAATTAAAATAACTCTCCCATGGTTTCCCATTAGTCTCAGCATAGAATCTGAAGTCCTACTATGGGCTCTGAGGCTCTAGGTGATCTGTGTCCTCTCTCTCACCTCATCTCATCTATATTATCTCCCTTTCAGCCTCTTCCATCACACTGGCTCGTTGGCCATTTCTAGTACACATTTGCTTCCAGGCTTTGCTTTTGCTGTTCCGTCCATCTGGAATTCTCCTCCACAGACATTTCCTGGTCCACTTCCTAACTTCGATCAGATCTCAGCTCAGAAGTTAATCACAGTCACTCACTCATTTGCTCATTCCAAATGTCAGGCACTGTTTCAGGTGCCAAAAATACAAGAAAACAAAGTCCTAGCTCTTGTGAAGAGGAGAGCACATTCTACCTGAACAGAGATAAACTAACGAGGTCAAGTGTGCTATGAATGAAGAACACAAAAGCATGATAAGAGGACACGTAAAGGGAGATTCTCTATTTGACAGGGTGCAGAGAAGACTTTCAGGTAAGATTAACTTTGTTTCGCTCCACTGCTAACCAAGTGTGTGGCCTGGGGCCTTCACCTTGTCGAGGCTGTTTCCTCGTCTGAGGGTGGAGTTGACGTTTCGGTGGGATGATGTGAGCAGCAGGACTGAACCATAATTCCCTCTCCAAATATTAGTGATTTCAAAGATGAGCTCCGTGCAGGAAGGAATCAAGAGAAGTGCTGTGGGCAGAGATCCGAGTCCAAGGGGGAGCAACATTCAACTAGTACTGTAGAAAACGGCTTTTGTTGCTGCGGAAGCTCCTAGAAGAGCCTGGGATTGAAGAGGGGAAAAAAACAGGGCGCCCTTGTGGGGTGTGATGCTAGTGATTTGGACAGCCTCAAGAGTGGGGAGGAAGGAACAAAGCCCGACTCCCATCTTGGCCCGGGTCCCTCCCGCTAGCCCTCCGCTCCACTTATTCCAGGGTTAGCGTTCTGGCTCGAGACGCTCGTCAAGTGCTACGTCACTGGGATCAAGCCAATCACCGCTTTAGGCGCACCAATCGGCGAATAGTCATAGCTGAGTCGAGGCCGCCCTAGCCAATGATAGAGACCGTACGGCGGAAGTGCAGAAGCGGTCTCCCGGAAAGATGGCAGCCCTGGTCCGGCCACAGGTTGATTGGCAGGTGCTGTGACCAGAGGTGAGCTTCAGAGCGCGAGCGACCGTTCGGAGGCGGAAGCCCGACGAAGCGCGGCCCTGAGGTCAGGAAGTGATCAGAGGCCCAGATACAGGAGAGCAAGAGGCGGAAAGAGCAGCTCCGGAAGAGGCCGCGGCGACCAGCGGAATCGGGCCTCGGAGGCAGGGGGCGGGTGCTCCGGGACGCCCGGAAGGGGCGGGGCTTATGGAGATCAGGAACTAAGACGGAAGACTAGGGCCGGGGCTGGGAGCCGCGAGGGGCCGGGTTTCCCGGGTGGGCGTGACCCTCGAGGTAGGGCTTGGGGGCGGGGCTTAAGGGGACCCAGAGCGCTGCTGGGGGAGAAGGGTTTGGGGGACCTGGGCCTGGTCTGCTGGGGGGCCTTATCTAGCGGGGTTCTGAGGCGGCGGCGGCGGAATCAGCCCACGCCCTGCCTTACGATCTCATCCCGTTCCCTTCACCCCTCTCACCCCTCAGCTTTATACTCCAGGCCCCGTCCCTTGAGCTCTGCCCTCGGATGTTCCACCGCCCAGAGCTTGCATGCGCCGTGGGGCGCCCCAGGACCAGGAGCTGGTGGGTCCGGGGGCTCCTGGGCGGGGGTCCCGGGGCGCCCCTCCTCCCTCGGGATCTGTTGTCCCGGTCCTGGTCTTTCCCCCGGATCTAGTATTCAGGGCGGACCAACGGAGCGGACCCCGGCAGCTGCTGACCCTCTATAACCCCACGGGAGCAGTGCTTCGCTTCCGAGGTGAAGGGGATGGGCGCCTCGTGCTCGGGATGTGGGGACTAGCGGCAATATGCTGGGGAGCTGGGTGGGCTGGAGGAGTCAGATGAGTACAGTTGACTGTCCGGCCTTGGCAGAATGGAAGGGTCAAGTCCAGTCCTAGGGTAGAAGGCTGGGGGGACTCCGTGGGCGGGGCTTGTGCAGGATTCTCTTGGGCAGTAGTCGATCGATCTTTCTGTGCCTTTTCCCCAGTGCTGTGCACAGCACCTGCCAAATACACAGTGTTTGACGCGGAAGGATATGTGAAGCCTCAGTCCTGTATTGACATGTGAGTTGAGCGGATGGGGAGGCTGATGAAAGCCAGTGGTCGCTGCCAGCTTTCTCTGATTTACCCTGCTGTGACTTAGGTCTCAGAGCTGGTGCTCTTCAGCCTTTTTTCCCCACCCTCTGTCTGCATCCTTAAGAGGGAGTTTCCTGGAAGGGTGGGGCCTGGATTCACTTGGATCACTGCCCCTTAATGGGCCTCTCTCCTTTCTCCGGACCAGTGTGATTCGCCACGTGGCCCCCAATCCCAAGCACTATAATGTCCAGGATCGCTTCCGCATTGAGCTCTCTGAGGAGGGAACAGAGGGCCGAGTGGTGGGGCGCAAGGACATCACCTCGGTTCTAAGGGCCCCAGCGTACCCCCTTGAGCTTCAGGGACAGTCTGACCCAACGCCCCACCCAGAGCCTCATTCCAGGACAGCACCATCCGCGGCCCAGCCCTTCCCAGAGAGTGAGTTTGGGGATGGGAATTCTTGAGTTCTGTAGGGGGAGGGGACCTACCTTGACCTTAGAGGTGAGTTCATTTGGAGTAGAAGAGGTTTTTTGTTGTCGGTGTTCTGGATTTTTGTGGGTTTTTTGGTGCCCTTCTGGGCTTGCAGAATCTTAATTCCCGAACAGGGATCAAACACAGGGTCCTGGAAGTGAGAGCGCAGAGTCCTAACAGTGGACCGCCTGGGAATTCCCTTCCAGTTCAGCCTTTTGCTTTTTGATAGAAACATTTCTAGGAGTTAAGATTTTATATCAGGTTAGGGAAAAAGCAGACTTCGCAGTTTCCTTGGTTTCTGGCCTCCACCTAGAGAGAAAAACTCTTCGTTTACCTGTAACTCCAGTACTTCCCATCCTGTGTCAGCTGAGTACAGTTCAATAAGAAACGCGGGTTGAGCAGTTATGTACCACATTGTGTTTTATGGGAGACAGAGGTCCCTGCCTGACACACGGGTACACGGGAGCCAGTAATCAAGGCAGAGTTGAAGAGCGAAAAACAATGAGGGACCAGAGGGTAGAGGGTTTCTTGCGCAGTGGGGACAGGGGCTCCAGGGAGAAGAGGACACTTCCAGTGTCCAACGAAAAGTGGGTACACTTTCCACCTTCAGCCTCCTCCCTGGACTGAACAGGAGTGGAGGCTGGAGCTCCTGACAGGCCTTGTTCCCCAGACCCTCACCAGCAACTGGCCACCAGCTCCTTCCTCCTCTTCTTGCTGATGGGCACAATCTCTGTGGCCTTCCTGCTGCTCCCGCTCCAGGATGAACTTGGAAGCCAGCTGCCCCAAATGTTTCACGTCTCCCTGGGACAAAAGTTGGTGGCAGCCTACGTCTTAGGTGAGCCCAGTGGATCCAGGCCCAGCGAGAGGAGAATGGGGGCTGGAAAGAGGGTATACAGAGCCGGCAGGCTCCACACACGACCTTGCCCTTTCTTTCTCCCCTCTCCAGGGCTCCTCACCATGGTGTTCCTCCGGACCTGAGCTCTGCTCCACCTCCACGCCGCTTCCCTGGGCCAGGACATGGATGCGGATGTGGATGTGAGACAGCCACTGTGATGTTCATAACCTCGTCTCAACTCCTGCTTCCTTCTTCCTGCCCATCTCCCTCCAGACCTAGGGATTTGTTATCTTTTTCCAAGTTGAATCAAATAAATTTGTAAAACTGAACTGAGAAATAGGTAAGAAACACGCCCCTTTCTTCCCATGTCATTTCTCCAGTTCCTCCTACTCCCACCTAGAGGCCCATTGAGGAGTTAGAAGACCTAGGTCGAAGCCTGGTGCTGTGCCAAAAAAACCATGTGATCTTGAGCAAGTCATTTAATTTTTTGGAGTTTCAGTTTATGCCTGTAAAATGAGGAAATTGAGATAGTTGATTCTTAAGATTCCTTTTAACGCTGTCTTAAGGAGAGGATCATGTTACTAAGTCAGCATGTTGTTCATTCAATGTTGTGTCTGACTCTTTGCAACCCCATGGATGGCAGGACACCAGGCTTCCCTGTCCTTCACCATCTCCCAAAGTTTGCTCAAACTTATGTCTGTTCTGTCGATGATGCCATCCAGCTATCTCATCTTCTGTCACCCCCTTCCCCTCCTGCCCTCAATCTTTCCCAGCATCAGGGACTTTTTCAATGCCAAAGCTGAAAAGAAACAAACACAAATACCACCTATTCCCACCTGCTGTAGAACTCAGGTCCCACCATCTTAAGCCATCAGAGCCTCTTGCCAGGGTTGCCAGGAGGCTTCCCTTCCCCAGAATCCTCTTCTGTCTTTTTGTCTGTTACTCTGCTTTTATTTTGTCTCTTCTTTGACCTCAGCCCCTGCAGCTAAGAAACACCAAGGTCCCTGGCAAGATGGGGGGAAGTGGCACTGCCTGACATAAACTTCAGCATAAAGAAAATTGAAAACAAAACAAAACAAAAAAATAAATAAACTTCAGCCTAACCAGGTGGGAAAAGTGAAGGCAATAGAAAAAAAAAAACTGCTTGAAAGGCAGGTTTCCAGCCCTCCTTCAGATGCAAGGCAAGAGGGGAGGGGGGAAGAAGGACAGCCAGTGACACTGGCAGATAGATCCTTGATTGGGAACAAAAATCAGCAAGATAACATGCAGACAGACTCAATCTGCTATGCTGCTGGAAGGTTATCAGTTGCTCCAGCTTTGGGGGCCTTGGGAGCTACCCCACTGCCTTGGGAGGGCCTTGTCCTTCCCACACACAGACCAGGGTTCAGTGACATGTGAGTCTGATTCTGTGCAGAGGGTGGCAGCCTGTGTCCAGGATGTGAGCAGGGCTCTCCCCACGGCCCAGCAAACCCCTCACCAAACCACTCACACTGGCCTGGCTGTGCCCAGGACCCCCAAAAGGCATTTGAGGTATCACACTTGAATGATCTTGCTGGTATCTGCTGAGAAAAGGCCTTGCTGCCGGTGAGATCTGGTGGGAGGGGCTTGGAACACATTTTTTTAAAAAGCAGATTACTTAGAAAACAGTGCTGAGTTGGCAGCAATTGGAGTGGGTGGGTATTAGTTTCCAGTGTCTGTTGTAACAGTTTATCACAAGCCAGTGGCTTAAAACAACACAAATTAATTCTCTTATAGTTCTGGGGGTGTGAACTCCAAGATGAATCTTCTGGGGATAAAATCAAGATGTCCCCAGAGGTGGTTCCTTCTGGAGGCAGCAGAGAGGATGTTTCCTTGGCTTTTCTAGCTTATAGAGGCCATCTGCATTCCTTGGATGATGACCCCTTCCTCCATCTTTAAAGCCAAGAGACAAAATTCTAACAAATGATCATTGTTTTAAGTCACTTTAAATAAGAAGCCAGGAGTATAGCATCTCCAAGTCTGATTCTGAGCCTCTGCTTCCGTTGTCACATTTCCTTTATCTCTGATCCTCCTGCCTCCTTTAATAAGAACCCTAGTGATGGGCTTCCCCGGTGGCTAAGTGGTAAAGAATCCCCCTGCCAACGCAGGAGACAACGGTTCAATCCCTGGTCCAGGAAGATCCCACATGCTGCGGAGCAACTGAGCCAGTGCACCACAACTACTGAAGCCCTCACGCCTTGAGCTGGAGCCTTTCAAGAGAAGCCACTACAACGAGAAGTCCAGGCACCGCAACTAGAGAGCAGTCCCCACTCACCATAACTAGGTGAAAGCACTCACAGCAATGAAGACCCAACATAGCCAAAAAAATAAATAAAATTTTTAAAAAAAGAAGAAGCTTTGTGATTAAGTCCCCAGTCCCACCTCTAGCATATCACTCTAGACTTGGTGGCTTAAAAACCAGCAATTAGTTTTTTTCATGGTTCTGGAGGCTGGCCTCTTGAGATCAAGGTGTCGGCAGGTTTGGTTTTTCCTGATGCCTCTCTCCTTGGCGTGCAGATGTTCCCCTCCTCCCTGGGTCCTCACATGGCCTTTCCCCTCTGCGCACACACATCTCAGGTCTCTCCTTGCATCCGGTTTCCTCTTCTTTCAAGGACATCAGTCAGATTGGATTAGGCCCATTCTGATGACCTCGTTTTAACTTAATCACTTCTTTCAAGGCCCTCAAAAACATTCTGAGGCACTAGATTAGGGTTTCAACATATGAATTTGCACTCTCCATCTCAAAATCCTCACTTAATCACACCTGCAAAGTCCTTTTTGTCATGTAAGGTGATGTTCATTTGCAGATTCCGAGCATTAGGATGTGGACCTTTTCATCCAGGCCTTTATTCTGTATACCAACAGGAGCAAACGGACAAGGCGGAGAGGGCCGAGAGACAACTTTGGGAAATTTGTTCCGGAGAGTATGTCAAGGAAGCAAGGAATCAAGGAGGCTCCCGACCCCTGGTCTAGGTTCCTGAGAGTCCGCAAAGTCAGACTCAGGGGCTAAGGAGGGCGCAGTTTCATCCCAGAACCCAGGGGCATCCTGAGTCATAAATGAAGAAGCCTTTACTTCCCAGCCTGTGAGAAGCAGCCTAGGACCTCTCACACCATCCCAGGAACAAGGGAGGACGAGGAGCCTGAGAGACAGGCCCTAGGATTTACGTAACTGCCAGGAAATGAGAATGAGGGCCGCAGCCTCCTGAGCCCATGATTAAAGCTAAAATGGTGCCGGCAGCACCTGGAATTTCCTCCCCTCCTGCAGTTTCCACCTCACTATTCAACGAGGGGCCACAGGGGACCCTGGAGGGGAGAGAGGTCCCAGGCTGGGCCACTCTAGGCTATGTAGCCGTGGCAGTCTCACAAGGCTGTGCTCCAAAGAGGCCACCGTGCTTGGGAGCTAGTGCTCTGCAGTCTCTATCTTGAAATTTTTAATGATTTTATCTCTGAAGTTTTGGAAGTGCAGTCCGATGAGGCAATGGAGCCTATGCTGGGGGTCCTGCCACCCCCGATGGATTCTCACCTGTCCCCACCCAATCACAGTTGTCACCCTCCACTCCCAGCAGGGACTGGATGCCAGCACAGGTCTGGGTTTGGCTCTGGTTAGGGCATGTGGGCTATCTGTAGCAAGTTGTGGGGCAGAACTCTGCGTGCCTGTGGGGATCTGCCCAGAGTATTTTCTTGTCTGAGTGATCTGGACATTAAATAACGAATGAAGAACCACTATGACAGGCTGAGAGGCTGTGGAAGGAAGAAAAAGGCTTTGCTTTTGCTTTTCAAACAAGAATCTCCACACTTTCTTTCTTTTTTTTTTCTCACACTTTCATTTTGTACCAGCCCTTGTAAATTATGTAACCATCCCTGGTTCCAGGATAAGGTACAGGGCCAGTCAGTCTCCTAACTGGTGGTGGTCTTGGGTTCAGTTCAGTTCAGTCGCTCCCTCCTGTCCGACTCTTTGCGACCCCATGAACCACAGCACACCAGGCCTCCCTGTCCATCACCAACTCCCGGAGTTTACCCAAACTCATGTCCATTGAGTTGGTGATGCCATCCAACCATCTCATCCTCTGTCGTCCCCTTCTCCACCTGCCCTCAATCTTTCCCAGCATCAGGGTCTTTCAAATGAATCAGCTCTTTGCATGAGGTGGCCAAAGTATTGGAGTTTCAGCTTCAGCATCAGTCCTTCCAATGAATACCCAGGATTGATCTCCTTTAGGATGAACTGGTTGGAGAGTCCAAGGGACTCTCGAGTCTTCTCCAACACCACAGTTCAAAAGCATCAATTCTTCGGTGTTCAGTTTTCTTTATAGTCCAACTCTCATGTCCATACATGACTAACGGAAAAATCGTAGCCTTGACTAGATGGACCTTGTTGGCAAAGTAATGTCTCTGCTTTTTAATATGCTGTCTAGGTTGGTCATAACTTTCCTTCCAAGGAGTAAGTGTCTTTTGATTTCATGGCTGCAATCACCATCTGCAGTGATTCTGGAGTCCCAAAAAATTAAGTCAGCCACTGTTTCCCCATCTATTTGTCATGCAGTGATGGGACCAGAGACCCTCCTATATCCTCAGGAAGCTTCCTTAGTTCCTTAGAAGGAGCTCCTTCCCCCGTGTAGACAGCATTCCAAGGTGCATCCTCTTTGGGTCCTTCTGCCCAACCCTTCCCCAGGTCTCCAGGGTGAGGTGAGGGTGAGTAAGCCACACAAAAGTGCTGTAAGCAACAGATGCCACAGGTGGTTTATTAAGGTTCAAACCCCAGCCCCTCCCACTACAGGCCACATGTTGGCCATAAGATTATGGCCCCAGCAGTCTTTCCCAAGGATGGCCAGGTCCCAGGGCTTAGGAAACCTTCTATAGTGGTCTCTAGCTGTTAGGGGGACCGCGGCTACTGAAGAGGAAGGGGCTGTGATTGAGGGGGCAGATGCTGCTCTCTGATTGACTGACAGTATGACCATCCCTTTATGGAAGGCACTGCTCACCTACTACCACCCTGGGTCTGGGATGCAGGGTTGTCTGCGCCGGCGTCATCGCTGGGCCCCTGAGAGTTACGGTAAGGACTAATAAATTAGTCAGCAATGGGAGGTGGTGCACAGGCATCTCTGTCACCCAGAAAGCGCTCAAGAGAGACCAAGCGCTCTCGCCAGGGGGCAGGGGCATGTTCCCAACCTCCGCCCATACCCCGCCATGAGCCTCAGAAGTTGTTATCGATGTTCCAGACGTCCCCGCTCAGCGCGTTGGCTGCCCCCTGCAGCGTCCAGGTAAGCAGGGCCAGTTGGCGCCGGAAGCGGCTCTCCTGGAAGCCCAGGCCCCTTGCCACCTGGGAGGAGGTGGCCCCGGGGCCCCCGGCGCGCAGCAGCCGCACGTGGTCCAGAAGCGCGCGGAGCGTGTGGTCTCCCCGACCCAGGAAGATGTGACGGAACGGGGAGTCGGCCGGCGACACGTACTGGGACAGGAAGTAGAACTCCACCTGCGCCGAGAAGGGGACCAAGTCGAAGTCAGATCCTCAGTTCCAAACCCACCTTGGGACCTCATGCACGCTCAGTCAATACAGTTGAGCAGCCTCTTTAAGGCCCACCTTCTTTTGGCTACCCAATCAGGAAAGGCCGGAATGTGACGTCACCAGTAGTCAGGTAGGATGCGCCCTCCCACCGTGTTTCGGACTGGATCCCTTTCTTTCTCCCTTGAGCCTCCAACCCTGCATCTAGGACTCCCAGTCTTCCTTCCTCTCCCATTCACTTCTCTGCCCAAAGCCTCAAAGAACCGTCTATCGTCCTGCAGTTCCTCACCTCTCCATACCCCGGTCATTCCTGCATCCCTCCGTGAATGTCCACAGCTCAGAGTCAAAGGTCACGGGGACAGGCCGGCCCTTAGGAAGTGCCTAATCCTGGGTCCTCACCCTCTTGACTCATATGTTCTTCAACCTTCCTGTGATGGCCTCGCTCCTAGGCCAGTTTTCCCACCTTTCTGCCAGCGGCTCCGATTCCTTCTCCTCCCACCTGTGGGCAGGCCCAAGTTTCGACCTCCACCTTCCTGCTCTTCTCATGACCTATATACAGTGGTTTTCACCCCTGGCTGCACATTAGAATCACTTGGGGAGGGTTTTGGGGTTTTGTTATTGTTGTTTTTTGAGGGGCAGTATCCTGGGATCTTAGGTCCCTGAGCAGGGATCAGATCTGTGCCCCTTGTATTGGGAGCACAGAGTCTTAACCACTGGGCTGCCAAGGAAGCCTCCAGCCTGTCCATTTTTCCTTCCAAATGCCTCACTTCAGGTCGTACTTGCCACCCCCACCAAAAGCTCAGCTGCTACTAACTTCATGCCCTCTTCAAGCCATTACAATCTGGTCAAGACCTTCCTAAAATTCCACTTTGCTTACATCACCTGCCTGCTTAAAAACCTTCCAGATTTCCTTGATGCCCCAGACCCCCCAAACCCAAACCCCAAAATTGATCCCTAACCCACTCCCCTCCTCTCCTTCACAGGGTTTCTGTTCTGGCTCTGCTGAACAGGTGCACACCCTGCCCCCAAGGAAAGCCAGACCTGTCTCACTGCCATGCCCTTATACCTGGTCTCTCCACCCTGAAACATCCTCTTTTGGCACCAACCCAAGTTTTGTCTGTTCTTCAAGACTTATGTTATAGTCTAAAGCAGGGGTCAGCAAACTTTTCTCCTTCTTGCAAAAAGCCAGACAGTAACTATTTTAGGCTTTCCAGGCCATACTGTTTCTGTTGCAGCTAGTCAACTTTGCTGCTGTAGCACACAAGCAACCACACACAATAGGAAAACCAGTGAGCACGGCTGTGTTGCAATAAAACCTCATTTACGAAAACAGGTGGCAGACCAAATTTGGCCTGCTGGCTGTAGTTTACCAACCCCTGGTTTAGAGCCATGAAGTTCTCTGGGTCTGGCTCAACCCTGTTTCGGGTTCTGAAGCCCTACCTCTTATTTTTCTTTTCTATTTTAGCTCTACATCTTTTACTCTCCAGCTCTGAGTGTGAATCGTTTCTCATCGCCTAATCGTGTCCAGATGGCCTTTATCTCTTGGGGGGCACACGGCAACTTCAGGGGGAGGAGGTGTCTTTTTGTGTCTCTAGAGCCTGGCACAGTGGGGGGTTAGAGCAAGATCTGTGAATGCGAATAAACCAAGTCCAATCCAAGAGAAAGGAGCCAGGACAAAAAAGCAAGAGGGGTGGGTTTGTCAACAGAAAGACGGTACGACAGAAAAAGGAAGGGGGAGAGAAAGAACAAGACCTTGCAAAGGCCAGACACAGCATCCCCAAGCTGCGCATGCATGTGGGGTTCCCTGTTCACCCCACCCTCACTGAGGATGGCCCTGCTTAGCATTTTGCTCCAGAGACTTTCCCCCACACCCACAGCCCCTACGCACTCAATTCTAGAGGTCAAAGGGTTGCAGAGTTGAGTTCTTGGGGTAAGGAAATGGAAGAGGAGGGGTTGGAATTGGAGATGGGGTGCAGGTTGCAAAGTATTCAAAGCAAGCTGGATTGGCAAGGGAATAATAATCTTGTATAACTTTCACATGACACCTCCTCCAGGCAGCCTTTCTGTGGTTCATCCATCTCACCAGAAGGAAGAGGGCTCTCTATGTTCTGAATTTAAGCTTTTTGCACCTCCCGAACCATAATCCTGCACCTCTTAGACTGTGGACCACCGTGGACATGCTTGTGGGCAGGGGGTGGGTCGGCAGTGGGGAACCGGAGGAGGCGCGATTTGTCTTAGTTCTGCAATTGCGGTAGCCAGGCAACTGTAGCCAAGGGGCTGGCGCGCCCTGTCTCATCACTTTGCCGGCCCGCCTCAGTGGTGGCTCCAGCCTGGCGGGCCTGTGAGCAAAGGACTGCGCGTCTAGGACTGGCAGCGCCGGGACGACAGAGATCCGAGAAACCGAAGGGGAGGAGGGCAGCGCGCAGGCGCCAGGTCTGGAAGGTGGGACCCCAGGCCGCCGGAAGAGGGCGGGGCGGCGCGGACGGGCTGGGCAGGGCCTCACCCGCATGATGCGCACGTTGTACATGCGCATCAGCCTCTCGTCGCTTTCCTCCGAGCTGTAGATCTCCTTCCGCAGCTTTTCGGCCGCACGGATGTAGTCCCCCCGCGCCGAGTACACCCACTGGAGGGTCAGCCCGCGGGCCTGAGGGCGGAAGCACAGGCTGAGACCGGCGGCAGGGGCCAGGACCCCGGCCTAGGGTGGTGGGGGTCCAGGTGCTGGGGGGATGGGCCTGGGACCCTGGGACTGGCAAGGGTGGGGTGGGGAGTATAGGGGGACAAAATGCTGGGAGCAGAAGGAAGGGAGAGAAGCCCTGTGCTGTCGGGAGGGTGCCAGCGGGGTCCTAGGGCCTTAGTGACTGGGGCGGGTGTAAAGAGGCCAGATTGGCAGAGGGGCCTTAGACCAAGGGGGGAGATGGGGCAGATCCCCCTGGCCCCGGTGGCATTTTCACGGGATGTAGCGCGTCGCTCCCCATACCCCACCAGAAACCCGAAGCGAGGGTTGGCGTCTCGAACCTTGAGGTCCCCAGAGAACTCGTTGAGGCTGCCGATGTGCCTGAGGACCACGTCCCCGTAGCGGCCGAAGTCGAGGGGCAGTAGGTGATCGTGGCTGAGCCGGATGAGGAGCTGCCCTGCGAGCTGGGCCACGGCCTGGGCCACGGCGGGCAGGCGGCCCCGCAGTACCTTGTGCAGATTCTCATAGGTGTCGTCCTTTGTGTGCAGGAACGGGTATGCCGGGCCATCCTGCCGGGACAGGGCGGGAAGGGGTTGCTGGCGCGCAGGCACGGTGCAGGCAGGCCCAGGGGCTACCGCTCTGGGACAGGGCCCGAAGTCTCACCTCCATGAAGGAGAACTCAACGGCAGGAACCCCCGCAAAGGCCGTGAAGGAATAGGCGCTGCTGTCCATGGGCAGCGGCCGGATCCTGGGGAGGGGCAGGAGGGAGCGCGGTGTGGCTTCAGGGTCGCCCACGTGTTCCCCCCTGCCCCCAGCTGTCTTATGTGCCCGCTGCCACTTACACCTCGGCTTCCCAGCTGTGGTTGGTGACCACCACCTGCTCATAGAGGGTCTGCCCACTGCGGTTGGGAGAGTCCACCTGGGGGCAGGGTTGAGGGGACACTGGTCAGGCTCTAGTGGCCAGCAGCTTCCCTTCATCCCCTGCTCCTGGCCGGGCTCTTGCCTGCTTCAGAATGTTCTCAATGAGGCTGATGAGAAGGGGGCTGGTCTTGGCGTGAAACTTGTCATCCCCTGCGGAGAGGGAGGGATGCCAGGCCTTAGGCTTGGCACCCAGGGGCAGGGTGCACCCAATGGGGGCCAGGTGGTGGCACTGCCCCCCACTCACCCAGCACTGCGTTGTCCAGGCTCACGTAGACCACAGCCTTAAGGTGCAGCACACTAAGGTAACCCTGTGGGTGAGGGGTGTGGACTGTGAATTCCCCCCTCCTGCCCCCTCCCCACCTCTCCCCATCGCCTGACTCCCTGCCCAGGACCCCAGGGTACCTCCAGCCACTCCATGGAGCCCACACTCCCGAAGTCACCACCATCCCAGCTGATGAAGAGAAGACTTCTGCGAGGCTGGAAGCCTGGAGGTGGGGGAGGGGGGGGAGATGGTGGGGTGGTGGGAGGGGAGGGGGGATGGGCTTGGCTGGGGGGCCAAGCAGATATCCCCACCTCATTGTCTTCCTCGGTCCTGGTCTCCTGGGGTCTCTCCTTCCCTCCCACCAAGCCCCCATCCCAGCCCATCTAACCTGGGTCTGCCCTGACTCAGCTGTATCAATGATGGGGACTGCTTGCATAAGGTTTTTCACTAAGGACTATCAGTACTTTCATGTTTAAGTGAAGAGATGGAGGTGAAGTGACTTGCCTGGGACCAAGCAGCCAGGACGTGGAGGAAGCCAGGTTTGGAGCTCCGGTCTCAGTGGCCACCCTCCAGCCTGTGCTCCTAACTGCCTCTCTGCCCTGTCCTGGCTCAGGCCACACAGCCCCAGCTGCCCGGCCCAGGCCCAGGTCCTGACCTTACCATTGCTCACCATGGAGGAAAAGGTCCGCACCAGCTCCAGCAGTATGGCGGTCCCCACAGCAGACTTGGCCGCTCCTGGGCCCCACGCATCCCTCTGGGCCCCGATGACCACATACTGATCTGGGGGACAGGTGTTGGGGGCCCACCTGTTACATGGGCAGAACCTAGAGACTTCTCCCTCGACCTTGGGAGGGTCCCTTTCTCGAGGACCCTCACATCTCCGCAGCCCCAGCCTGCAATCCTGGCTGTCTCTAGAGTGCCTCTCCTCCCGTTGGCCCTTCCCGGATGGTCCGCTCCTTCATCAGGGTGCCTGGGGTCATTCTGGACTCCATTATCTCCCTGATCAGGATGTCCCTCTGTTCACCGAGTCCTGATGAGTTTTCCCCTTTTAAATCTCTCTCTGACTCTTCCCACTCACACTCCCACCACCAGCGTCCTCATCGGAGCCTCATCACAGGCCTCCATGTGCCGCTCCTCCAGTGCTTCGAGGTACCACACTCTTCAACTCAAGAACTCTGATTCCTCACTGTATCCACATCAAGTTATGTTTGAAAGGCTCGTCTGTTGTAGTCTGACCTCTCTTACATGCTCTAACATCATCCAACTTAGGTTTGTTCACCTCTGGTGCTAGGGAACTCACTACTGTGCAGAACTGCCCGTTCTATCTCTAGACAGCTTTGAGCATAATGTCTCAGTGCCCCCCACTCCCACTCAATCCCAGCCCGGGCCCAACTTGCCAGCCTCTCCCCCGCCTCCCGGGTAGGGTGTGTGTGTGATGCTGGGCAAGCAAGCACACCTGGCTCGGAGCGGCCCTCAATGCAGCCAAAGATGTTACTGATGGGGGTGGAGGCCCTGTGGTTGTTGACCCCCAGGTGCAGGCCTGGCCCAGGGCCCAGGCGATAAGGGGAGACTGGGAGGTGCCCCTGCCATTCCTGGGGGGCCACAGGGCCTTCAAGCTTCCTGGAAAGGGGTGGGACAGAAGGATTAGTGACAGAGAGGCCCAGGCTATAGACGAGTCCAAAGCCCCCCTCTTCACTCCTCTCCCTCCCATCCTCTGGCTCCAGCTCTCTGCATCTGTACCCTGGCTGAGGGGCCAGGCTGCCTTGGACAGTTGTGCAGGTTGTATCCTGCTCAAGGGTGCCCAGCAGAGGGTGTGATATGACCTGGAGTTCCACTCACCAAAGGGTGGCCCCTGGCAGGAGGCTGTGCCCACCCAGAAGAGCTGTCTTGTTCTAGCTCACCCAAGACACCTTATGAGCTAGCTGCAGCCTACCTCTCCCTGCCTCCTCCCCTCCCGGTCCCTACATGGTCCTCACCTCAGAAGGAGGGAGGCAATGTCCGCACTGATGGGCTGGGCTGGGATGCTTGGGAGACCTGAGGATTGGACTGGAGGGAACTGGGTCTGATTGAAGGAAGGGAAGCCAGGCGTATAGGGGTCCCCCGTTCCCAGGTGCACCTGTTGGGAGAGGGGTGCCCAAACTGAAACGGAGCCAAGCTGCCAGAAGAGCATGCCAGCCTCATCCTAGGCAGGGCGCAACAGCCCAGGGACCCCAGGAAGGCACTACAGCTCCCCCAAGACTCACATGTCCATACACAGCCCGGTGGCTGGACAGGCTGAGCTTGTTCGGGCCCTGGGAGAAGTCTGCCGGGTCCGGATATATGAGCACTCCTTGGGCCCCAAAGTCCTGAGCACTGGCCACCTGGGGAAGGCATGCGGCTAAAGGACCCATTCTCCCAGAAAAAGCAGGTTGAGAAGGGAAGAAAATGCAAATAAAAGTGGGATGGCAGGATCTCTGATCTGTAGCTGTGGGCACCCAATGGACCTCACCTTCCGTGCTCCCGCAGTGCCTTGGCAGCCCCCAAGCCCCATATTCCCTCCTGATTCTGTTCCCCTGGCGAGTTTCTTACAGCCCATTTGGTTCTCCCTTTTCTCCCTCTGACAGCCTCCTGGACGCTTCCCATTTGCCGCCATCCGATCCTCGGGTTCCCCAGCGGGCACCCTCCCCGTTCCACGGCCCCAGGTTCCATCCTCCGGGGACCCTCACCTTCTGGGCAAAGTTGATCACTCCCAAGCGCACCAGCAGGAGGCGCCCCGCCGGCTCCACACCCCGAGCCCGCAGGTCCTGCAGGTCCTCCGGCCGCCCGTAGTGGGCGTACACCAGCTTTCCCTGGGGAGAGGAGGATCGGGAGGCCGTGAGGCGCGTCCAGGCAAAGGACAGGCCGCCCCATCCTGGGGACTGGGCAGGCTCACCGTGGCGTTGCCTGTGGCGCTGTAGGGGCAGTAGACGTCGGGGTCCTCCAGTGGCAGCTGCTCTCCGTGCTTCCCGGAGGCATCAACCCAGTGCAGGGTGTTGGGGCGAGCCCTGAGGAGCCGGGGTGGTGAGCGCCCCACCGACAGCCCACCCCACCCCGCCACGCCCCACCCCACCCCCACATCGCAGAACTCACGGATCTGGGAACTGCAGCCCCACGTAGTGCGTGTCCATCCACACGTGATCCAGCCTCTGGCGCAAGAGCTCAGCCCTGATGTCCTGAGCCAGGGCTGCCATTCCGGCAGACCCGGCTACCCTTTCCCGAAGACTGGTCTGCCTGTGCAGGGAGAACGGGGATTGAGGTGCTGGAGGAGGCAGGGGCTGGGACGTCTGAGGGCCGGGAGGAGAGGGCTGGAGCAGGGAAGGATGCCAGAGGTGTAGGGTGGCCCCAGCCCTGGGCGGTGAGGGGCTCTTAAATCTCTTCTGCCACGACTACCAGGGTCTCCAGGACTTCCTTCTGCTTACGCCTCAGCTTCTGATGGTCGGGGGTGCTCTCCACCATCCCTGAGGTTCTCCCTGCGGCAGGCGAAATGACCCACACCACCAATCTATCTACTGTCCCCTCCACGTGTACATGCGCTGGCCTGTGCTTTGCCCCTGGCGTGGAAACACTTTTCTTCCAAAGGGCTCTCCAGGCAGAAGTGAGGGTCCTGCACCCCTCTCCTCCTCCAGTGGGCCTCGCGGGGACACCTTCTACCACGGTTGCCGGTGGAAGCTGGGGTCACTTGTCTTGGAGACCTCACCCTGTCTTCTTCCACAGTCACCACTTAGCTAGCCAGCCTGTTGTCACCTGAACGCTCCCCGATCGTCCATCTTACCTGTGCCAGGGCCACCTCCACCCCCCACATCCCACATGCACTCTCTCTAAACCAGCTCCACCTATGCTGTTTCCGTGGCAAACAAAGTCCTCCCTCCTCAGCATCAGACTGAGTGCCCCTTCTACCTTTCACCTTGGCAGAAACCTGACTGTCCCCTGGGAAGTCACGTCTCCTGCAGGACACTCGAAGGCAGCTCAGGCTCTCATACCACCAGAGGCCAGAGAGGCGCATGCTCCTGGCTCCAATGCGCACATTTCTGACCATTTCTCCACGTGAAACTCTCTTCCTTCAAAGCCCGTGCCATCCAGCAACCCCATCCCTTGTCCCTCCTTACGGCTCTTATCTTCTAGCCAATTGGTCACTTATCCACTGTCAGTGAGGACCCTGGCATCTGGCCAGCCACTTCCCCGGCCACATCCTGAGCCTTGTCCCCACAAGTCCATCTTTGGAATATTGATCTGATTTACTGAACACCTACTAAGTGCCGGGCAGAGCGGTTGGTGCTGGAGACTCCAGGATAAATAGGACACAGAATCTCACTCTCTGACCGGAGCTTTTCAGTTTGAAACGCGCTCCCTTAGCATCACTATACCTGTTCTTTGACCCTATCGGGCACTCCACACTGTCTGATTTCTCGATATCTATCAGTTCTTCCCCGGCTTCCCTCCTTCCCCATCCAGCCTAGAGGCATACATCACCTATTGCCTGCTCCCTCTTGCCTCCCTGCCCTTTGATGGCATCCACAGTGCCACACCCCACCCCTAGACCTGTCAAACCATCCATTTACTCAGGCTGTACCCAGACTACCAAGTGTTGCTCAAGAAAAAAAAAAAAAGTCCATACATTTTGCTGATGCCATAGATTTAAGATCTTCAAGCAAAATGGATCCAGCAATGTATCAACAAATAATGATACACCTCGATCAAGTTTATGTTGATCTCATGAAGACAAAGAAATCTAATAATACAAATGACTACATAAACATTAGAGAAGAAAAATCATGTGATCACTGCAATATATTCTGGAAAAATGTTTGAAAAAAATTTTGATTCTTGTTCCTCTTTTCTGATCATTAAAAAAAGTCTCAGTAAGCTAGGAATAGAAGGATACTTCCTTAATTCACTTTTAAAAAGCTGACTGGGGGGATTCCCTGGTGGTCCAGTGGTTGAGACTCTGCTTTCACTGCTGAGGGCCCGGGTTCAACCCCTCAGTTCCCCTTAGTCAGGGAACTAAGAGCCCTTAAGCCAGTGCGCCATGGACACAGTGACAAAGTATTAGAAAAACATTCCCATGAAAGTTAGGAAATAGGCAAGGATATGCATTATCATCATTACCTAAATTCATATTTCTCCAATGCAGTAAGAAGTGAAAAAGGCCTAAAAGATGTATGCATTTGAAAAGGAGCTATGCATCTCTCACTAAATATAGATTATATGATCTTCAACTTGGAAAACCTAGGAGAATCCACTGAAAAAACGATTCCTGATGTCTTCTCTGGACCTACCGGGTGGCAGCTCCTTCCCAGTAGGAAAAGTTGACCTCAGCAGGACAAGAGGAACACCGGCCTGCTCCTGCTGGGATGGCATCCCCCACAGATTGAGAGACAGTCTCTGCCCACAAATGCATTTGCTTCTTTTTCTGGTTCCCTAAACCCCTATTTCTCTGAGCCCCCCCAGAGCTCCCCACTGCCACAGGTCAAAACCTAAGTGTGTCCTCAGTGTGTTGTTCAAGATTTTCCTGGGTCTGTCCCACCTCATAGGTGGAAGCTGGACCCCCTGTGCTTATTAAGTCTGCTCCCTCAGCTCCTAAATATACCTTCTGCAGTCTCATTTCTGGAAGTCCCCAGCCACCCCCCAATGCCTGCCATCCTTCCCAGGACCACTTCACAGAGAGGTCAGGGCGGCAGGTGGAAGGACTCAAGGTCCTGGGCGAGGAGGACTTGAGCGGATGATGGTTTTTGAGGGCCAGAACGGGACAAGCTGATCCTCACCTGATAGTATCTTCCAGATGCCCCTCCCCCAGGAACCGCAGGAACATGGCCTGGAGGTCACTCCAGTACAACGTGCCCTGGTGAGAGTCTGGGCTCAGCTCATCATTCAGGTCCTCGCTGACCACCATGACGTCATCCCCGCATGCCTGGCACGACCCCCGGAAGGCCACGTAGCCCAGGAGGAAGGCTGGTGGGTGACAAGATGGAGATTCTCCTTGTGCCCTTCCCTGGACCCCAGACATCGCCCCAAGCCCAGACCCTCCAGTGGGAGTGGGGGTGACTCTCACCCCCAGTGAAGATCAGGAGGGCTGTCAGGACCAGGTAGGGGGCCGCTCTTCGTCCTGCTGCTTCCCAGAGTCCAGGGTTTTGCCGAGCTGGTCGAGAGCCCAGGGGCTCAGGGCCTCTCAGCTCCATGGGGAAGAAGTGGGCCGGCGGTTCAGCCCCCTCCTCCCCGTCTTCCTCTTCCTCCTCCAGGCGTCCCTGCTGGGTGCCCTCCACACGCTTGTAGATGGTCTGAGAGGGTCCTGGGGACAACCTTTGCTGTGGGGGGCGTGGTGTGCATGAGATGGGGAAGGGGAGGAATCTGGCAATAATAGTGACTTTGGGGTGCCATGAACACAAGGCAGGGAAGAGGGTCCTGAAAGGCAGGCTGGAGGGGAGAGTTAGAGATGGGAATGGGAGGAGTTGGGGAAGGGGCTGGAGGACCTGGAGAGAAGGCCTAAGGATCTCCCAACCGCGCCCGATCTTACCGCTCTTCGGAGTAGACCCCCAAGCCGCTCCATGCTCGTGCCCCCTCCTGAGCCCTGCAGGCTGTCCCCCACCCCAGTGATAAACCGTTTGTGGGAGCCCCAAGAGGCCCCTTATCGGTCCTGGCAGGCAGCCTGAGCCCAGGCCCTTCTTCACCTCCCCCCCTCACAGGGTGGGGTAGCAGTCCTGGTTTCAGTCCAGCCTTCCAGACATGGCCCCCCGGCCCAGGCTAGAGGACGGACGAGGGGCTCTGTCCTCCCCTGCCAATCCTTCCACAGTTCCACTCCTGCCCCCTTCTTGCAAAACAATCAATTTTTTTGACCTTGGGGCAGACTTTGGCCTTTAGTTCCCATCAGAGCTGGGGGAGGGAGGCTGATGGCCAGGGAGGGTGGAGATATGGATGACCCTTCCCCCCTCCTGCTTCTTCCCCTCCCAATGTCCTAGGGGACTCCGTCCTAAGCTCCTTACCACGAACACCTCTGCCCCTTCCTCACTGGCCTCACAGGCTCCCCAATACCCACGCCCTGAACACATTAGCTACTCTCCCTGTTTGGACTCAGGGGATCCCCAGCTGAAGGGGCTACAGGAGTGTGACCTGGGGTTTGGCCTGTCCCATTGTCTGTCTGAAAGGGGGGCCTAGGCTACCGCCAGCTGCTGGGGAGATGGGTGCATGGGAAGGAGCATATGGTCAGGCAGGACCAGGGAGTGTTCCAGGATGGGGATCCTGCCTGGAGTTGGGAATCGATGCCCCATCAGGCATTGGTGGAAAGAGTCCTGACCGAGACGTGGGCAAAGCTGGGTGACGTTGGACAACTCATGGTCCTCTTTGGTGGCCAAAGGACCTGGACCATCTTTTTGGAGCCTGGGGGCCTCAGAACACACATCACAGACACAAACTGCTAAATTTTACCTACAATTCCAGGCCGAGGGCGCAGGTCCCCAAGCCACGCGGAGGAACCCAGCACAACGAGTTCTGGAATAGGGCTCAAGGACCCGGTGTCCGGGTCTCCCTGGGAAACCTCGGTTCCTACCCAAGCTGGGAAGGAAGTTCTGAGCTGCTGCTGGGGCGAACCAGTGCCCCAGTCCCTGCCCCACACTTGTCACCACCTAGCGCCCCGGGAAAAAACAGCTCTGACCGGCTCACCTGAGCTGTGTGTCCAGGGGAGTTTTAAGTGCGGCCTCGCAGGGGGCCAGAGGCCCCGCCCACCCAGGCCCCACCTCCGGCCCCGTCCCCGGGGCTGCCCCCCACCCCCACCCCCGCCCGCCTCCGTCCCGCCCCGGCTGCTTCCTCCCCCAACTCGCCTTCCCTCTGCGGCCTTATTGAGCGTCTCTAGCCGGTACTCGCTTCGTGATCCTCCCTGGATTGCTGCCCCTCTGAAACCCGAGGCATCCGGGATCCCGCGGCTCTGCCCTCGCCCGCAGACTTGGCCCGGGTGTCCACCGTATAATTCCGAATGGATGTAGGTGTGGCCCTCCCTCCTCTTCCCTCCAGACTCCTGCCCCAACTGCCCACCCCCAAAGAGGCCAAACTTTTTTTTTTCTTAAAACTTGTTTACTCCATTTAACCCAGAAACTTCACAATCAAGAGGATAAGTGGGGAGAGGAACAAAAGGGGGGCGACGGGAGCGTTGCGGAGGTGGGGGGGGGGGCTGTCGATCCTGCTTGCAGAGCCGAGGTGGGGGAAACCGTCTCCTTCCGTTCGCTTTCCCTCCCCCACCGCTGCGGGCGGGCCTGTGGGTGGGGAGGGGGCGCCCTCAGGGGCACTTCCGCTCCACGCACTGCTTCCCGCCCTCCTCGTATTCCTGCTTGGAGATCCACATTTGCTGGAAAGTGCCCTGGGTGGGGGCGACATCAGCGGTCAGGGAGGCCCAGGATGGAGGGAGAGCAGGTTCCCCACACTCCACCCGTGGAGGTTCGGAATCCTCCCCCTCCCAAGCCCACATTCCTCCGGCAACCACCAACTTGCCCCATCTCCCTGCCCCCTCCTTTGTATTCAGAGGGCGGGTACCCGCTTCATACCGTTCAATCAACGATGCATTCTTTGAGCATTTACTGAGCACCTGTCTGCTCGGAGCCCAGGGCAGTTTGAGCTGGGAGGTGGACCTGCCAGCCGCAGGCCAGCGAACCGACGCTCCAACACTCCATATCCCCTCTTCCACCAGATACCCTGTCACTCCATCGGGCCTTACATGCCAAGTCTCTCCCTCCTTCCCAAGAAGAATCTTTCCTCCACCCTCCTCACCATCTGACACCACCTAACATCAAGGTGGGGATGATGTCTCTACTCTGGCACCCCACCCCCACCCCCTGTTGAAATACACCGCTTGAGGTCCTGCAGCCCTGGCACTTCAGACTGTACTATCTCTATGATTACTTGCATCTGCCTGAAAGTTAGTGTGTGTGTCCCTGTTTCTGGGCACACCTTCCTGGACCATGTTGCCTCTCCCTTGGCTTCTGCTTACTGTGCCAAAGCCCCACTCTTCCCACCATCTCTAGTTTTCAATGCAGATCTCCGTGCTGAGTTCCCGACCCAAATTCTCAACTGTCTTTAGGACATCTGGTCCTCAGTGTCTCCTGGGACCTCACACACTCAACATGTCCATGACTGCTGTCACCATCTTTGCCCAGCCCTGCCTCAAACCTGCTTCTTTGGTCTTTCTCACCTTCTACAGTTGCCCTGTCCAAATCCAGTGGCCCCTTGCCACGTGGAACACTTGAAATGGAGCTATTGAGCACCTGAAATGCAGCTAGTCCAAGATGAAATGTGCTCTCGGTGTCAAATCTGCACTGGATATTGAAGACTAAATCCAGAGGATATAAAACATCTCAAATTTTATATTGATGACATATTGAAATGATAATACTTTGAATACATAAGTGTGTTAGTTGCTCAGTCGTGCCCGACTCCTTGTGAACCCATGGACTACAGCCCACCAGGCTCCTCTGTCCATGAGATTTTCCAGGCAAGTATACTGGAGTGGGTCGCCATTTCCTTCTCCAGGAGATCTTCCCAATCCAGGGATCGAAATCTGGGTCTCCTGTACTGCAGGCAGATTCTTTACCAACTGAGCTACAAGGGAAGCCAATAATTTGAATATATTGGATTAAATACAGTATATTCTTAAAACTTAATGTGTTTCTTTGGACTTTTAAAAAATATGGCTACTAAGCAATTTTAAATGACATCCATGACTCATGTTACATTCCTCTCGGACAGCACTGCGAGCGGCCAGCATCCTGGGTTTCATCCTTGACCCCTTTCCCTCTTACCTCTCATATCCAAACAGTGTCTACATTCTCAGTCAGACCTCTGATGAGCTCCCAACCCTCTCTCCCCCACATCCGCTCTGCTGGAAACCCCGGGTCACAGTGGGGACCACGGTAATCCTCTCCCACCCACTGTCTGCTCTGCAGCCCAGGTTGCGTGCTTAGTCGCTGAGTCGTGTCCGACTCTGTGTGACCCCATGGACTGTAGCCTGCCAGGCTCCCCTGTCCACGGGGATTCTCCAGGCAAGAATACTAGAGTGGGTTGCCATGCCCTCCACCATGGGATCT
Source organism: Muntiacus reevesi (assembly GCF_963930625.1). Classification (NCBI taxonomy): domain Eukaryota; kingdom Metazoa; phylum Chordata; class Mammalia; order Artiodactyla; family Cervidae; genus Muntiacus; species Muntiacus reevesi. The sequence continues at coordinate 214,038,875 of NC_089250.1, read as the reverse complement.
TCCCAACCCAGAGATCAAACCTAGGTCTCCCGCGTGGCAGGCGGATTCTTTACCGTCTGAGCCACCAGGGAAGCCCAGGTGAGCTTCCTCAACTCTGACCCCACAGCATCTACCCCCCGCCTGTGGCCTTGCCTGACCCTCCCCTGGGGCCACACACCCTCTCTCCTGCTTGGCCTCCTAAGTTCTCACTCTCCCATCTCAGCTTGAAGGCTCCTTAGAGGCCCTTCCTGACCCCTGAATGAGGTCAGGTCTTCCTTTGAAGGAACACCCCGCACTTTGTGGTGACCTCCTGTTTGATGGTCTTGGCTTCCAGACTGTCCCCACGCATGAAGGCAGGGACTAGGTCGGGCTGTCTGTCCAGGTGCACGGGAGGCTTGCCAGGACTTCTCCCAACCCTGAGCTGTCTTCAGGGGGTCAGTCTTCTGTCACTCTGACCCTTGCTTCTGTCCCTTTGGGGGGCACATCCTCTAGCCAATATCCTCCTTGTCCTGTCACGTCCCTGCTGTCCCCCTCTGTGTGACTGTCACCTGTCAGATGCAGTTTGCACCTTTACCTCTCTGCTCAACGTCTTGCCCCCGCCTCAGCAGCTGCTCCAGACTCAATTCCCCACCCACCGCTGCAGAACCACCCTGACTGCTGTTTTCGGTTTGTCCCTTGCTCACCACGCTATGCCCACTGCTACCCATTCCGTGACTCTAGGACACTAGAAAGAGCCTCCCGTCAAGGTCCCCTTGAATTCAGCTCATACCCCCATCCTCAAAGACTCATGTCGGACATAACCTTCTCAAACATGCCTGTGGCCATCACATCACCTTGCCCCAAACCTCTAGGGGCTCACCCTGGCACACAGACCACCACAGTCTCATCCCAGCCAACCAGTCCGGCTTCCTGTCCTCCACTCCCTGCTTTGTGTCCTGAGATTGCATTCACCTTTCTGGGAGCACTGACTGCCCTTTCATAAACAATGAGTGAATGAGGCAGCAGGCAAGGTGGTGGGGGCGATCTGGATCTACTGTTCCCCACATTCAGCACTAGACCAGGGCCCTCCCCTCTCACCAGTGAGGCCAGGATGGAGCCCCCGATCCAGGGGCTGAACTTGCGCTCCATGGTGCTGTTGCTGGCGATGAGCTTCAGTCTCATGCTCTATGAAGAAAGAAGGGCTGGGGGAAGCAGACACCTGGTTCTGGGAAGTGGGAAGGGACAGGGCTCGGAGTGGGGAGGCCATAGCGGGAAGGAGCTGCTTTGGTGGCTGGAATACTGGCTCAATGAGTGGGAAGGAGGAAGGATTTGGTGTTGAAGGGCTGGCCCAGGGCCCTGGCCGGGGGGTGGGCTCCTACCGGTGGTGTCTTCTGGGAAAGCTCTCGATTGAGCCTGTCAGTGAAGCCCTGCAGGAGCGTGTTCCCGCCGGTGACAATGACACTGCCGTAGAGGCCCTGAGAGCAAGGGAGGAAGAGTGAATGGGCAGGGGACGGCCCCGCCCTGCCCCCCACGCTGCCACTTCTTCTGGACCCCTCCACCCAGATGCAGGCTTGGGCCTCACCGGACGAATGTCAATGTCGCACATGCCAATGCTGGTGGTCACCACGTGGCCCACCCCTAACATGGTGTTCCCCGACAGGCCCTGTGGAGAAAGGTGATTGGGCTTTGGGCCCTCTGTCCCCTCTCCCCAGCCCCCTGTCATCCTTAGCTTCCCCCCAGCCCCAGGATCCAGGGACTCCAGCCAGCCCTACCTTGACATTGGAGGGATCAAACAGGCCCTCAGGGATGCGGAGCCGCTCTGCACCGTAGTCTGTGTTGTAGCCGTTGGGCATCTCGTAGTGCACTGTAGGCATCTGTGCAGCCACCCTGCCCAGGAGGGAGTGAGATTCCGCTTGGGGTGCTCCTGTAGGACCAGGGGACCCCCGAGTCCCAGGTCTGCCCCTTTCCCACCCCCTCTTCCCCAGCCGTGGGCCCCACTCACTGCTCATCGTAGGGAGAGTCTGAGACCTGCAGCACGGAGGCCTGGAAGTCCTGGATCACCTCCTGAGAGCCCAGGGACATGGTGAGGGCTGGGCTCCCTTCTCAGGCCCCACCCCCACCCCACCTGCAGGGCCTCTGTCCCTCCCCGCTGCTCATGGTGGGGGAGGGCGGTAAGGGAAGGAAAAGGAGCTGGAGGGATGGTTTCCGGGGACCCTCTCCAGTGCCTCACATTGCACATGTAGTTATGCCAGGACTTGGAAACCTGGGGTAACTTCTCCTTCTTCTTCCAGTTTGGGGGTGCACCCTCCCGTACAGGCTCCTGTAGGGGCACAGCCTGTGATCGCCCTTCGCACCCCACACTGATCCAACCTGCCCCGTCCACACCTGCCTCCCCAGCACTCGCCAGCTCTGCGGCTATTGGGCACCGGGTTCTCTGTTCTGTTGCCCAGAAAAGGTGTTTCTCCCCCTTCCCTATTAGAGGAGAGAGAATGGGGAGAGCCCAGCCCATGGATGCCGTGCACGCAGTGGGTACAGATGATCTAAAAGGCCTCAGTCAGAGAACTTGGAGAAGGCCTGGTCGAGGGCTTGGAGAATCCAGTAGGAGGCCAGACCTTTTAAAAGGAAACAGCTTTTTACTGAGCCATGTTCCACGTGGGGATCCCTCGCATGCAGGGTCTCATTTAATACTCGCAGCAGCCCTACATGCAGTTTTTCCACTTTGCAGAGGAGGAAACTGAGGTTCAGGAGCTTCAGTCTCATGCTCTATTTCACACAGTTCTTCTGTGGCAGAAGCAGACCTTGAACCTTGGTCTATTGGACCCCAGAACCCACCACACTGGCCTCATACACACATCCTTCTAGCAGTTGGCTATGGGACCTTGGCCATGTCCCTCAACCTGCCCGGATCTCTGATGCCTCAATTGCAAATTGAGGACCCAGGATCCTCTTGGGGCCTGGCTGCTCCCTGCCCTGATATCTGATAGGTCAGGGGGCAGAGGCTCCACCTTGGCTGCGATCATGTAGGGTGGGATGATGTCAATGGCCATTTCCTGGAAGAGCTCTCGGCACTGCATGGAGATGAAGTCCCCTGCCAGGGGTGACTTGACAATGCCTGGAAAGGAGGGGGTGTCATTGCCTGGTCCCTCAAGGTGCCCCCGACCCCTATCGAGGCCCCACCTTGCTGCAGGACGTAGCCATCATGTACTGGAATGGCCGTCGTGTGGGTGGCCCCACTGTCCAGCACCAGACCTGTGGAGCGTCCATTTGCAAAGCTGGCATGGGAGGAGTAGGTCAAAGAGCCAGCAGCAGTGAACAAGGAGGCTGGAAGCTGATCTGGCCTACTCTCTATTCACCTAGGTCCAGCCCAATCCCAGTCTGTGAATATCTCCTTTTGGCTTGTGACCCATTTGCTAGAGAAATGCAACTGAGACCCTTTGCCACTTTTTTCTTGTGTGAATCACACTTTCTTCCTCTGTTCCTTCCTTCTGAATATCCAACTTCTCTTTTTAGTCTTTGTTCTATGTCCTACGGGATCCTTGAAATTAGGGTCTATATAGCCCCAGTGCCTGGCACAGGGTACAATGCAAAGTTGATCCTTTTAGAAAAATAAATGGGAAGGGAACATCTCAGTGTCATATACCCTTCCCTTCTCTCTCCAGCCCCAGCCCCTGTTGTTTACTTGTCCCAACTCTCCACGCTCAGCCTGATCCAAGGAATAGGAAAGGACCACTGGTCTGGCCACCCTAAGATACAAAGCACTCAGCTCCCAAGGGCTCTTAGCACTAATGGGGCTTGGGGGTGGGGGTTGTCTGCCCATCCAGGATATTTATCTCCATGGAATCAGGCCCAGCCTCCATCTCGATGCACCACAAACTCCACCCTGACTCTCCATTCTCACAGAGCAGCTTAACCCAGAGGATACGCAGTAAGCACAGCTGTCTTGCATAAGAAGAAAGCAGGAATGTTGTACTGCTCAAACATCAGCTCTGTCAGCTTCTCCCGTTTGGCCCGTGTGTTCCACTGGGGAGAAAGTGCAAGAGGCGAAGTTTCAGGAAATGAAAGGCACCAATCTATGTACACACCTTCCACATATACAGACCCGTTTTGCACTGAGGACAGAGGCAAGGACCCCTGACCCTCATAGGTCTTTAGAATGTTGAAACTATAAAGAATTTGAAATATCACAATTAAAACCCAACTGAAGAAAATAAAACTCAGAGAATGAAGTTGGCCAAGATCATACAGAAAGCTCTTGGTAGAGCTGGGTCTGGAGTCACAGTCTCTTGACTCCTAGCCCAGTGCTTTCTATTGTGCAATAAACACTTCAGGCCAACACCCTCCCCCTGCCCCCCACAAGACCCCAGTACATCCCTCTTTCCCACTCGAATCGTCTCAGAGATAAGAAAGCTGAAAAAGAACATATTTCTGGGTAAAAATGTTGGATTGAATACAAACATTTACTTTTACTCTCTCCCAGGCTACGCAGGTAGTCGTGTTTGACTCTTTGTGACCCCATGGAGTGTAGCCTACAAGTCTCTTCAGTTCATGGGATTTTCCAGGCAAGAACACTGGAGTGGGTTGCCATTTCCTTCTTTAGGGGAATCTTCCTGACCCAGGGATCAAACCTGCAACTCTTAAGTCTCCTGCATTGGTAAAATAGTCTCCTGCATTACCACTAGTGCCACCTGGGAAGCCCTTATTCCCTCCCAAGGTCCCAGGAAAATTATAATAAAGGGAGAATTTAAAAAAAAAGAAAACCATAAACCCACAAGAGCCAACAGGCACATAAAAAGATGCTCAACATTTTTGACCATTAGGGAAATGCAAATCAAAAGCACAATGAAGGACTTCCCCCATGGTCCAGTGGCTAAGACTGCACTCCCAATGCAGGGGACCTGGGTTCAATCCCTGGTCAGGGAACTAGATTCCACATGCCACAACTAAAGATCCCACATGTTGTAACATGTGCTACAACTAAGACCTGACACAACCGAACAGATAAATATTTTTTAAAGATAAATAAAAAGTAACATTCATGGGAAAGGAAAGAGCTCCTGGAAAATAAAAATAGAAGAGCAGAAATTAAAAGCTTTATAGAAGAGTTGATAAATAAATTGAGGGAATATCTTGGAAATAAGAGGAAAGAGATACATAAAATATAAAAGATGAAAACATTAGAAGAAGACCAGTTTTGGAGGTACAAAATCCAAATAGCAGGATTTCTTAGGAAAGAACAGAGAAAATTGAAAGAAATAAATCAACAAATAAGTAATTAAATTTTTAATTGAATTAAAAGACGTAAGTTTCCAAATTAAAGAGACACATTGAGTGTCCAGAGCCACGAACAAAAATAGACCAATATAATATTGTGAAACTGTAAAACACTGAGGACAAAGTGAAAATTTTATAAACTCTCAGAAACAAAAATAAGTTACATCAAAGGATCAGGAAGTATATGACCTTGACTTTCTTGATGGCAACAGCAGATGTTGGAAGACATTGAAGAAGTGCCTTCAAGATTCCATAAAAAGCAGTGGCTAAGACTCTGCACTCCCAATGCAGGGGGCCTGGATTCAATCTCCGGTAAACGCATGCCACAACTAAAGATCCTGCATGCCACAACAAAGACTGATGATTCCATGTGGCACAACTAAGACCTAGCACAGCCAATTAAATAATTTTTTAATAAAAAAGTTCCAAAGAAAAATTATTTCCAACCTGGAGCATTATACCTAGCTAAACTATATATCCAAGGTTAGGCATGAAAAGTCTCAAAAATATTACTTCTTATGTCCTTTCTAAAGCAATTACTGGAAGATGTGCTCCATGAAAACAAGGGAGAAAATCAAGAAAAGAGTCATGATCCACAGTAAACAGGACTTCTAATACAGGAGAGAGGTGCAGTGTTTCCTTAAGATGAAGGTGAAGGGAGATGTCAGGATTATAGCTACACCTTCTGCCTAGAAGCTAACTAGCTAACTAGTCTAAAACAGAGCAGGTCAGTAGGCTCCTGGAGAGATTTCTTGAAGATGAAATTGATGAAACACCTAAAGCAATTAATGTCTTCAGGAAAGATAAAGATAACTGATGAATAATTTCAGGTCACATTACTAAGTAGATAGAAAATGAAGAAAAACAGAAACACAGAAAATTTTCAGTGCTAGAGAAAACAAATAATTGCACAAGAGGAAAATAAACCATAGTTTATTGCCTGTCTCAGCATACAGGTTGATTAGCTTACATAATAATAAGAGTATAAACACTGAATCTTAAAAAAAAAAAAAAAAAAAAAACCCTAAACTGCAACTGTACTCCAAGTAAGAAAAAATGTGTGTGGTGTGGGTTGGGGAGGAAACAGAGCTAAGTGCTCATTTTGTGTAGTGGGAAATCCATAGATAATACCTAGAGCTAAAAAAATTCACAATCAGCAATTTATGATATTTAGAGACATAAAAGGTAATGGTAAAAAAATTAAAAAGCTAAAAGAGAGAAAAGCAATTGTTTCTGGAAAAGGGATAATAGAAGGAGGAGGTTATGCATGGCAGTTTATAAAAAAAAATTTTGATTCTGTATAGGTGTATTTAACATTGACCAAACATTTCAGTTAAAAGGTCACACGGGGACTTGGGGGGTGGGGCAGTGTGTAAGGATGACTGGGGGAAAGGTAAGTGGAGAGAGCAGAAGAGAAGGAGACATGGAGACTAACCCAGGGAGGATGAAAAGTGGTTGAACCTGACAGAGTTGGAAGGAAAAGTTTGAAAAGTAAAGAGGAGTGATTAATGGCTTGAGGAGAGGTGAAAGGCCTGCCCCAGGGCTGCAGAAGGGGCTGGACTACCCACTTACCGGGGCCTCTGACATGAGCACTGGGTGCAGGTTTGGCTCAGACTTGACATGCTTGCTGTAGGTGTGATCCAGGATTGCACGGAAGCACTCCCAGTCCTCAACTGGGGCCAGGACACCAGTGGAGAGATGAGGGTGGGCAGGCAAGGGTCCAGAAACAGGAAGGAAGGAGGGAAGCCAAGTCCAGGGGAGGGGAAGTGAGACAAGGTCCAGCAGAAATCCCCCCTTGCCCGGGAATCTGGTGGCCCCTTGTGAGAAACCAGGCAGCTTTGGAAAGTAGTGAGGGCATCCCTGGGACTTGGGCAGCTGCAAGGAATACTCCGTGAATGTGGGGTCCTGTGCCCCGGGTTGTGGGGTGTGGGTTCTGGGTCTGTGTCAGGAACCGGTAGGTGGGGGTCCCATACTCATGCCATTCTTGAGGGGAGACATGACTTCCGCTCCATCTCGAGGCACGTGGAGGGCGTTGGTGTCGATGTGAAAGATTTTCCCTTTCTTCTCTTTCTCCCCCTCCAACTCCAGCCCGCCCCCCTCCTCCGCGGCCAGCAGCCCCACCGTGGTGGGGAAGTCAGCCTGGAGCGGGGCATGGACAGGAGAGAAAGCCGTATCTTGCAGGGCCCTCAGCCCACCCCCTGGGTTTACTCCCACATTCCCGCTCAGCAGAGCTTTTCTCTGGGCGCTGAGAGCCCTGGATGACTGGGTAGCCTGGAGGGGAGCCCTAGGATTTGGGCAGGGGGCTGGAAGGCTCACCTTGGGGCAGTCCTCCCCAGCGTACCCAGCGCGGACTGAGAAGGAGCCAATGTCAAAGACCAGCGCCCCCACCTCATCTGTGCGGGAGACAAACTTGTGAGGGGTTATCTCCCAAACTCTCTCTCCATGGATTGCTCCGAGAGGAGATCTGGGCAGAGTCACCTTCAACCCGGAAGGGTCAGGTGGGAGCTCGGCCAGGAGTTCAGAGTCCTGGGAGTGGGAGATCAAGACTCCAAAGTCCCTTTTTGCCCAGTGGCCCTGTTCAGGCCACTCTCCTTGCCTGGCTAGGGACCGGGCGGAGACGGATTGAATGGTGGAGAGGTTGGGCCAGGTACGCGCAAGCATTCCGAGGAGGGTCGAAGGTTGGAGTGATGCAGAACCCAAACCCAGGGCTGGACCCGCTCGAGCGCAGAGGTGACAGGGCCCGGGGTGCCCAGAGCTTGGGTTGCGTGGGCTCGGGGCGCTGGGATTCGGGCGAGGCCGCGCCAGGCTGGAGATCCCGAAGCCCGAGGCTCGCTCACCTCCGCCGTAGACGCCCCCGCTCATAGTGCCCTCTCAGCGCTGCTCGCGGCCCGTGGGCGGCGGCAGGATCAGCACCGAGGCGGCCGGACAGCTCCCGGGATCCCGGGCGGGGCGGGGCGCGGGACGGCCAATCGGGAGGCCAGTGCCCCCGCCCCCAACGGCGCCGCCGATTGGCTGAGAGGCGAGACAATAACCCGGCCGGGGGCCGCTGCTTTAAAGGGCCAGACACCTCAACCTTAGGTGGCGGGGAGGGGATTGAGGGGAGCGAAGACCTCGAGCCTGGTCCTAAGGGACAGGCTGGAAAAGAGCAGGACTACACAAGAGATTCCTTGTCCATTCGAAGACCTGCGGGGTGATTGAAGGGGCCCTTGCTCCCTTACTTTTAAAAATGGGATCTAGAAGAGGGCGCCATACTCTTGGGAGACGTGGCCATTCTCAGGCTCCTTAGCAAGGTTCTGCTATACCCAGGACTGAATGGGAGACAAGGGAAGGGAAGAAGAGAGGGAGAGGTACGGGAGGGGGTGTGTCTCCATTTTCTCCCTGTTTCTTTCCGTCCTTGTCTTTCTGATGGCCCCTCTTTTCCTCGTTGGTCCCTGTTGGCCTTATACATACACGTATGTACACACATGGCTCTCAGCTCACATTCACCTCTCTTTGATCTGTTTTTCTCAGGAGTTATTTATCAAGCAAGTAGGTTTTCCCCTAGTAGGCTACTAAGTCCTTCGGGGCTTCCAGTATGAGGCCACCTCCACAGTAGTTTTGATAGAGAAGGGAAAGGAGCACTTCTGACAGCCTGGCTCAGTTGAGAGACTCTTACGTGAGCATGTGTGCAGGTGTGTGTCTGTATGTATGTGTCTGAGAGTGTCAGCATATGTGAGCACATGCATGCGTGTGTTAGTCATTTTCAGTCATGTCCAACTCTTTGTGGCTCCGTGGAGTGTAGCCCTTAGTTCCTCTGTCCATGGGATTCTCCAGGCAAGAATACTGGAGTGGGTTGCCATTCCCTTCTCCAGGGGATCTTCCAGATCCAGGGATCGAACCTGGGTCTCCTGCATTGCATGCAGATTCTTTACCACCAGAGCTACCAAGGAAGCCCTTGTGCACATGCATATGTGTGTACATATGTGCATATGAATACATGCTTGTGTTGGGAGCACTCCCACCTACTTGTTTAGGGGTGAGTGGAGCACTAAGAGCAGAGATAGAAGAGGAAGAGGATTCTGTGTGATGACTGAATGCCCCTGAAGTTCTCTGCTTACCAGATACTCACTCTGTAAGGGCTCCACCCTTCCTTAGCCAGAGGACAGATGGTTTGAGCTGGCTCATCTGTTATCCACTGGCGGCAGTGGCATTTCACATTCCCAGGGTTGGTTCTGAGTCCGGACCTGGCTCCCCTGCCTGGAGGCTTCAGTGGGAGCAGTGAGCTGTAGGAGAGAGCTGACTTAGGAGCTGGGAAACTGAAATAGTCCAGAATGAGCCTAGGGTCAGTCATCTGCCTCTATAAACTGTGGTCTGGATGAACTGGAACAGCCCCTTAACCTCTCAGCGCCTCATTTCTTCATCTTCTAAAATGTTGAGGTGAGAATTAAAGGAAGACACTGGATGAGAAGTGATTCTGTTCATGGCCTGCACCTCTCCTTTTGGTTGTCATTGAATGATGCTGCTTCACTTCCCCTTTAAATTCATCTTGTCAATTGCCACTACTCCCTCCCCTATCCCAGTCTGGACCTCAGATTCAGAAACTGTCCCAGTCAAGGGGAAACTTTACTGATCATGGAAATAAGGCCTAGATTTTATTGGGATTTTTCCAGATACAAGAAGGGCTCTATCTTGGGTCATACAGTTCACTGGGGCAGAACCAGGACTAGAACTCACATCTCTCATCAGCCAGTTGACAGATGATTCTGTGTCCCTCTGCAAGTTTCACTGTCCCCATCTGTAGGACAGCTGGAGGTGAGGATTCAATCTGATGCTAGAATCAAGTTCCTGGCTTGATTCACTCCTGGCTAAGTGCTAGAGATACAGGACTATTCAGCAAACATTGGGTCTTAAGAAAATCTCTGGGTGTTTTTAGGCTTTAATATTATCATCAACATATTCATAGAAATCTGTAGTCTATCTAGTAAGGTGACTTTCCCTCTCATGGTTGGTACAAAAGCTACAGTGAACTACAGGACTAGACTTATTTCCCAGTCAACTGTGACCAATTTTCATTTGTCATAGGATCTGACATGATATTCTATTGCATGATGCAAGTGGTTAAGGTAAAGTTTATTAATGTATTTCATCCATCCATTCATTCATTCAACAAACATCCTTTATGCCTATAGTGTGCCAGGCATTATGCAAGCTACGGGAATACCAAGGTGCATAAAATATATCCCTGCTCTCAAGCAGTTTTAGTGCAATGGGGATCTCAGCTGTGCATGAAAATGTGGTGAAATGGAGGCTCAGAGGAGGGAGGGGCTACCTGTCTCTGAGAGTCCAGGGAGACTTCCAAAAGTGAAGTTTAAGCTGAACTGTGAAGGATAAATAGGGGTCACTGGTGAACTAGGTGGAAAAGGTCTTCTACCCAGAGAACACTGTGAGCAAAGGTCTAGGGAGGTGGACATTTCTGCCATATGTGGAAATAAGAGAGTTGGATGCAAGCTGGTGGCAAAGACCAGTGTCAGGGGAAGATGAAACTACAAAAGTAGTCAAAGACCAACACATTCATCCCTGAACTCTATTTTTACTTAGCAAATACAAAGCATCTGCTATGTGCCAGGCACTGTTACAAATGCTTTACAAATACTAAGTAATGTAGTCCTCATAATGATCTGATCATCATCCTCATTTTGCAGGGGAAACAGAGGCATGGAGAGGTAAGTGACTGGCCCAAAGTCACTCAGCTGGTAAAGGTATGGAGCTGAGATTTTATGTATATATTTGGCTATGCCAGGTCTTGGTTGCAGCACTCAGGATCTTTTTTTTTTTTTTTTTTCCTTTCTAGTTGCAGCAGGCGAACTCTTAGTTGTGGCATGTGGGATCTAGTTCCCCGACCAGGGATCAAACCCCAGTCTCCTGCATTGGGAGCTCAGGGTCTTAACCACTGGACCAGAGTTGAGATTTGAACTGTGGTATGTGAAGAGTATTGATCTGGGGGAAAATGTTGCCATGCTTCTATTCATTTCTTAGGTGTTTGATGTTTTCCAGGTGTCTGATAGGCACTGGGAATAAAATGACTCACATAACTTGATGTGACTCTGAGTTTAATGTCTGTTTTGGAAGATGGATGATTAAATGATTAGCTCAATAAAATCATCTAACGGTTCTCACATTGGCTAAACCTGAGCACCTACTAATGACAACAAAGGTGGTAGGGTCATGACCCTTAGGCCCCACACCTTGGATGTGACTTGGCATCTTGTGAGGGTCCGTTCATTGCTGGGTGAACTTCACCAGACAAACCAAGTGCCCTGGCTTCCCAGGGAGCCCCTAGTGCAGGTGGCAAGTGCCCAGGAAAAAACAGTCCAGTGAAGGCTGCAACAGGCATGGAGCCAGCATTGTAGTGAGGCACAAACAACGGTGTAGTCAGGAAGGCAATATTTAAACCAAGAATGAGAAAATGAAAAATTTCCCAGTTGACAAGGAAGTGGAAGGGGAGTCGGGGTGGAAGGCATTCTTCGTAGACAAGACAAGCCCCAGCCTGTGTGTCTTGCAAAGCATTTTGGCCCTTCTCATGGAGTCAGTGGGGAACTACTGAATGGTTTATATGTGTGTGTGTGTGTGTGTATGTGTATAATTTTTATTTGTTTATTTTTGGCTGCTCCGGGTCTTTGTTCCAGCACACTGACTTCTTCATTGCTGTGCATGGGCTTTCTCTAGTTGTAGTACGCAGGCTTCTCTAGTTGCGGAGCGCAGGCTCTAGGGCGTGTGGGCTTCAGTAGTTGCCACACGTGGCTTCAATAGTTGGGGTGCACAGGCTCCGTTGCCTGGCGGCATGTGGAATCTTTAGTCCCAGACCAGGGATTGAACCTGTGTTTCTTGCATTGGCCACAGATTCTTAACCACTGGACTCTGCATGGTTCTGAACAGCAAAGTTATATGATCCAACTTGCATTGTAGAAAGACATCTTTTAGCAGCTATTTGGTAGGTTGATTAGAGAGGGACTATCCTAAAAGACTAGGAAACAGGCAAGAACCAAGGTAGTAGCTGTTGGCATACAGAAGGGATAGATTTAAGTAGTACTGGAGAAGTAGCATTGACAAGCTGTATCTACAGATGACATTGACTGCCAGCCTTACCTCAATTGCCATCTCCCTTCTTTGTTTACAAGCTATGTTTTAGCTGGGTATATGGCTACAGACTATACTTCCCGGCCTTCTTTGCATCTAGCCAACTTCTGAGTAGAAGTTTGTGGTGTCCTTAAATAGAAAAGAACTTGTGCTTCCATGCCACACCCCCTTCCTGAGAGATGAGATTCAGATACAGTAGTGGGAAATGCCTGGGCCTCACTGGACACAGAGGTGGAAGCCACAGGTTGAGGAGGGCCAAGATGTCCCAGAATCCTGAAGGATCTAGTTTGGGGTTGTTGCTTAAGCCACTAAGTTTTGAGGACTCTTCATTCTAGCAGCTTGGACTATAGTCTAACTAACTGACTATCCTTTGGATATGAGGCATGAGGAAGTGAGAAGCTCCTGGGTGGATGGTGGTGCTGTTATCTAGGCCAAGAGACTCAGAGGAGGGGTAGGGCTGGGCAGGATGGGGTGGGGTGGAAGAGGATTACTTTAGTTTTGAATATGTTGAGTGTGAGACATCTATAAACAGTGGAGTGTGGTCATGGTATTAACAACCAACTCTGCAGGGAAGGGGAACCTCGATCTTAAGCATATGCTGACTTCCATGGTGTAAATACTCCCACCATGATGATGATGTTACTACTATCAACATGACCTCATTGAATAAGGAGTTGGGAAGAGAGGGATACAGTAGGCTCTTGTGAGCTGGTCCAAGCTGGCACTAGCTGACTCTAACAGTGCACCAAAGTCCAAAAACATCCAGGTGGAGATGTTCAATCTGCAGTTGGACAGACACCAAATCTGCACGAGAAGATAAGAGATTTGAGAGTGATGAGCAATCGTGGGTAATGAAAGTCCCAGTAGTGATTGGAGTCACCGTGAATAACTTGGAGTGAGAAGAGGCTGAAGTTGGGATCCCAGAAAATCAGTGTTTAGAGAAGATCCTGGAAGGTGGCAAAGGCTGAGAAGAAGCCTGAGAAAGAACAGTCAAAGGGAGGACGAAGTGTCCCACATTGGGGCCAGATTTTCCACATGTGCTCCAGAGCTTCTGCGTTCTCATAGAAACTGGCCATCCACTGGTCATCCCCTACCTGTCTGTATCTTCACCTCTCTCTCCTCACTGTTCTTCACATTATTATCTAAACAAGCTCTTGTAGTTCCCATCAAAACACAAATATCTTGATTCCACATTCTCCCACTGCTGCTGCACCTTCCTCCACCCGCTCCCAGCCAATCTCCCAAAGTTTGGGCCGCCTTGGTCATCTCCACTGCCTCATTTCTCACTTGCCCTCAGTCCGCTGCAAGCGGAGCATCCAGTGCAAAAGCTCCACACAAAGCCAGCATCAGCCTCCATGGTGGTCAATCCTATGCCCGCTTCCCAGTTCAGCCTTCTCTCCCTCTCGGCAGCATTCAACAACATGTACCATTCCTTTTTGGAACACGCTTTTCTTTTGTGTTCCAGAATTCCACCTTCCCGATTTTCTTCTTAGCTGGCTTCTCCTTTGGCAGTTTGTTCTCTGCCTGACCTTTAAATGTTGGAGCTCCTCAGGGCTTGGTCTGAGGCCATCTTGTCTTTTCCCTGAACCTCTTTATGACTTCATCTGCTCTAAAATGCCACTCATTCTCAAGGCTTTATTCCAACCCAGATTCCTGCTGAGCCCCAGACCTACTTAGACTGCCACTGTTGAGCATTCTGCCTTGCACCTCTCCTAGGCACCTCAAGCCTAACACGTCCCAACTTAGAACCCTTGATCTTGGGACGTCTCTGCTGATCCAGTGGTTAAGAATATGCCTTCCAAAGCAGGGGATGCAGGTTTGATCTCTGGTTGGGGGACTAAGATCCCACATGCCACTGGGCAACTAAGCCCACGTGCTATAACTAGAGAGAGGCCTGCGTGTCGCAACCAAGACACAACGCAGCCAAATAAAATAAATAAATAAATGTTAAAAACCAAACAAAAATTCTTGATCTTCCTCCCCAAATATACCCCCTCTCAACTGCTCTGCTCTCGTAAATGGCACTTTCAAGGCACCAGTACTGATAGTTATGCACATGGTTGTCTACCATCCTCTCTTCTGTATACACTAAGCTCCCTGCAGGCAAAGGCGGGTACACAAACTCAAGGCTGTATCACCAGGGCCTAAGACATCACTGGGACTCAATAAATATTTGCTGACTGAGTTAAAGTAAGGAAGCATATTAGTACAGAAACCAAAGTGAGAGGAAGCAGTGTTAGATGCCTTATAGAGATAAACAAAATTGGGTTCTAGTCTGAGGCTGCTAGTTTTCTAAATGACTTTAGGGAAGTCTCTTTGCCCATATGTAGATTAAGAGGAAATAGATGTAAATTATAACGTCCCTTCCAAATTCTAATTGGCATCTATTATGTACTGTTAATATATTACTGAATTGGTGAGTGCACGTAAATGGAATTTGTGCATAACTAAGAATGACTTTTTAAAAAATTTCCTTTAAAAATTGGTGCTTTGATGGGAATTCCCTGGTGGTCCAGTGGGTTTAGGACTCCGTGCTTTCACTGCCCAGGTTTAATCTCTGGTTGAGGAACTAACGTGCTTCCCCCATGGTTTAGATGGTAAAGAATCTGTCTGCAATGCAGGAGACCGAGTTCCATCCCTGGGTTGGGAAGATCCCCTGGAGAAGGGACTGGCTACCCACTCTAGTACTCTTGCTTGGAGAATCCCTTGGACAGAGAAGTGGTTTGAAAACTATTTGTAATGCCTTTAACAGAGGCTACATAAAAAGTGTTTGGTACTTTTAAATTGCATGAGGACTCAATGAAGGCTCTTCATTGACTTGAACTTACCAGAACATTTTCACAATCTGTCCGGATCTCATAACTAACCAAGGTGACTTGCAGGGGAAGTAGCTATCAATAGTCTCATTTTGTAAATTTGGAAGCTGAGGCACTTATATTCTCAGCCTTTTGCAGGGATGGTCCAGAGAGGGGTTCATCAAGAGGCTAGCATCGCACACAATAAAGTCGATAAAGCTGCCCTGGTTCATGTCTCAACTCTGCAGGCCTAGGAATCTGTTTCCACTATTTTAAATGGGAACAGTGCCAGTACTTCATAATATTTTCGTGAGGATTAAATAAGCGTGGAAATCAATAAATACGAGTTGTTATTACAGTGTCATGCAGCCCATTGGACAACGCGGGGATATTGCCTGGGCAGGATTTTTTTCACAGCACACCTGAATTCTCAGGGGCTGGCCCGGCCCCTACTCCTCCCAGCTCGGTTACCTTCAGAATGGCCGCCCTTTCCTCTACCACCTTTGAGACCCGCTGCCCGGCATCTCTCTAACCCCGCCCCTCCACAGGGCGTGGCCTCACAGACAGGGGCGGAGCCAAGGCGGAGAACTGGGGCGTCGAGCTCCTCTTCCCAGTCTGGAGCCGCCCAATCCGGGAGGGCGGGTCACGTGACCAGCCAGCGGTTTCACCCTCCCCTCTGCCGGTACCACCTCTGCCAGCCCCAGGGGGGGATGTCTTGCGTCTTTTCGGGAAGCAAACCATTTGCTTCGGCCCGTTCTGCTTGAGAATATCGGAGAGAACTATCTTTGATATGACAGGGTCAATCTTTGCCGCTTAAGTGATATTTTCCCTTCCGGCCTCCCCCCACCAGCAGTTGGTCTCGCCCAGCCGGGCCCTGGGCGCGGCGGCGACGGCCGCGTCACTGGCGGGCGGGATCCCTCCGCTCTGGGGAGAGCAGCGCTGGACGGTTGAGTTGGGGTGACTGAGGAAATCCATCCGCGTCGCCGCTGCCGCCTCCGCCGCGGAGGAAGACAGGACCTCCCGCGCTCCTCTAGCGACCCTTCGCAGAGTCCCACCGCCACAGGTACCTCCGCAGATAAAAGGAGTCCTCATCCCCCCCGCAAGCCCCAAATTCCCATGGGGGAACCTCTCTTCCGTCTGTCTCCCCGGTCTGGCCTCTCGGGAGCGGACGTAACTCTCTAGACCTCCCCTCCCTTCTTTTGGCTCCGTCGCTTCCAAACCCGGAAGGGGAACAGGGGGACCCTCGCCCCCAATTAACGCACTCGCTCCCGGCACCATCGGGGGGTGTTTCGCCTGGCCCCAGACCCCATCCTAGCCCCACCTGCCTCTTGCTCCCTGAGAAGTTGGGGGTCTAAATTCGGGGTTTCCTCTAGGCCACGTCCCGCCCCCTTTCCCCACCACTACCACCCTCCTGCCGGCCCCTGAGTAGCACCCCTCGTGTCTTCGCATTTCGCACCCCCGCCGGCGTTCGTCTTGCAAAACTCCAGAATCCTCAGAGAGGCAGGCAAGGCCGCGAGGCTGTCCCTCCCTTCGTCTCTCCTCGATTTGGGTTCTGCCCCGTCTTTTTTGGCCCCATTACCCTGAACCAGACACCTCGGCACCCTATTCCCTTTAGTAGTCCTGACCCCACGCTTGGCTCCCAGCCGACCTCCCACACACACACCTAGCTATCTTTTGGGCAAAATGGAGGTCGTGGGGGCCGGAGGGCCAGGCCCACTGCGCCTCGCAGCGCGGCACCGGCCCGCGCCTTCCAGCTGCCAGATCCAGGGACCCTCCCTTGTCCCCTCCCCTTCGCCTCGCCAGACCTGCGGAGGCGGTGGCACCCACATTTCTCCTTGGGACCCCGGCTGCTGTATGCCCAGAGTCCGGGCCCGCCGAGGGGGGCCCTGGAAGGTGATGGGAATTGAGGGCTGGGAGCGTCGCCCCCGCCCCCAGCGGCTTCCTCCTGGCCTGCTGCTTCCTCCTGGCCTGCTGCTTCCTTCTGCCCGGGGCGTCTGGCGTTGCCGCCCGGCCTGGGCTGCCGGCAGCTGGAAGGAAGGGGCTTTGTCCGGAGCTGGGGAAGTAGGGTGGGGAGCTCTGCCCCCACTCCTTTCTTTGGAGGGGCGTCCTCTGGCGCTGGCGTAGAAATCTGAACAGACCAAGGGGAAATGTCAGTGGGGAAGAGGAACGCCCAGGGCCTGGGGGAAGTGGGACCCGGGGGGGGGGATTGGGGGGACACCTGGGTCGGCAGAGTGCTGTGTGCATCGCCAGATCACACAGGTGTCCAGAGTGGGGGGGGGGGGTATGACTCCGGGCTCTGGAGCAGAGCCATCCAGGCCCCTGGGGCCCCGGCGCCGAGCTCGCGGCAGGGCTCTGGGGGAGCGGAGGGCGCAGGGGCTAGGCCGCCTGGGGCCGCCCGCTAAACCCGCCCGCCGGCGCCTGGGAGAGAGCAGCTCCGCGCTTCGGGGCCCGGGACCTCTCTTCCGAGACCTAATTACCGGAGAGCGGCTCCCACGGGCTTTCTGCGGGCGCGCCGGGGCGGGCGGCCTCGGCGCTGGAGGGAGCAGCGGCTTGGGGCTGCCTTCCCCGCCACCCTCGCCTCCACCCGCCGCGGGCGGCTAATGGGGCGCAGCCGGCCCAGGGATAATCCGGGGTGAGCCGTCCCGAACCTATTAGTGCCCAATCGGCTTTCCCCAAATCCTATAAACAGCCACCTAGGCCGGCTCCGGGAGGGGCGGGAGGCTGGGTCGGGCGGGGGCGATGGGGCCGGGGGTGGGGTCACCCACCCTACAGGTCTCAGCCGTGGATGCGGTTGCCCTGGCAACCGGGCTAGGGTGGGGGCACTTCACCAATGAGGTGCTCTCAGTCCGGGTGACGGTTGCCTAGGCAACCCCACGAACAGCCCAGCTTTCCCCTGTGGTCTCCCCCACCCCCAGTCGAAGCTGGGGGTGTGTGTGTGTGTGTGGAGGGTGTGCGGCGTATAGGGGTGAATTTAACGAGGCACCGCCCCTTTTAAAATTAGGTGCTAGGAGGGCGGTGCCTGTGCGGCCGGGGCGGACGCCGGGTCTGTTTTCGAAGGGACTCTCCCCGGCACCCCTCCTCCGCCAGCCCCCCAGTTCCTGCCACGGGTGTCCCGCCCGGGCTGCTGTCCGAGGGAGGGGTTTCCCTTGCGCTTCCTCTTGCACTTCTCGCTCCGTTTCCGGGGGGCGGGAGAAAGATTGGGGAAGTCAGCTGTTGCTCGGGTCACAGCTACGTCTCTCCGGGCCGGAGACCCGGGCTCTGACCCGGGGAACCGAGGCCACTGCTGGCGCCCCTCCCCCTCCCACCCACCGGTGCTTACCCCTTCCGGGCCGCTCTTCGGCCCCGCCTTTACCCCCCGCTTCCCCGGCGGCCTTGGGCCTGACGTCAGCCCTGCATCCCCCAGGCCTCGGGCCAGCGGCGAGGAGCTGCCTCCCCCAGCCCCCGTCCCGCGGCCCCCAGCCGCCCCCAACCCCGCCCCACGGGCCCGGCGCCATGAGTGAGCTGGAGCAACTGAGACAGGAGGCCGAGCAGCTCCGGAACCAGATCCGGGTGAGGGCCTGGCGGGCAGCCGAGCGGGCAGGGCCCGGTGGCTTGTGTGTACCGGGCCAGGGGAGGCACGGGAGGTGTGTGTGTGATTGCGTGGTGGGGGGCAGTATCCTAATCTCTTCCTGTCTCATCCTTTTCACTCCCCTGTCTTCCGTTCTCTTTTCTCTCCTCCCCATCTTCCCTGCCTCTCTGACGGGCTCTGCCATCTCTTATAGGATGCCCGAAAAGCATGTGGGGATTCAACACTGACCCAGGTGAGAGGAATCAGGGCTGGACTTTGCTTTAGGGAAGGAGTTCAGGTGGGAGGCATATTTCTCCGTGGGCCCTGCCACCGAACCTTCCTGAGCCCATTCTGCCTCCACCTCCAGATCACAGCTGGGCTGGACCCAGTGGGGAGAATCCAGATGAGGACACGGAGGACCCTCCGTGGGCACCTGGCCAAAATCTATGCCATGCACTGGGGGACAGACTCAAGGTGGGTGAAGTCGGGGCTGTGTGCTGAGCCATCGTGTTCACCCTGGGCTGAGGCAGGGTGGGCAGGGGCCGCTTTGCCCATCGGGCACCTCAAATAGGATGCCCGTGTTGGCAAGTCAGTTTGGGAAGACCTGACTCCCAGGTGCGCCCAGGGGCCTGGGAAACAGTACCAAACCGAGTGGGGAACCTCTGGGCTGCTGCCGGAAGTTGTCTCTTACCAGATGGCAGGGGGGAAGGGTGTCCTACCTCCAGAGGGGCCTTCCCACCCTGACCCCTCTGGCTCTCCTGCCTCACTCCCGCAGGCTGCTGGTCAGCGCCTCCCAGGACGGCAAGCTCATCATCTGGGACAGCTACACCACCAACAAGGTAGGGGCGGCGCCTGCGGCTGATGGGACGGGGCTGCGGCGCCGGGCCGGCTCTCACCCTGGGCACTACCCCTCGCTCCCAGGTCCACGCCATCCCGCTGCGCTCCTCCTGGGTCATGACCTGTGCCTACGCGCCCTCAGGGAACTTCGTGGCCTGCGGGGGGCTGGACAACATCTGCTCCATCTACAGCCTCAAGACCCGTGAGGGCAATGTCCGGGTCAGCCGGGAGCTGCCTGGCCACACCGGTGAGTGGGCCTGGCCGTCCCGGGCCCTGTGGCGGGGGCAGGGGCTGCGCCGGCCTCTGACAGCCCCCGCTCACCAGCCGCTTCCCTCAGGGTACCTGTCGTGCTGCCGCTTCCTGGATGACAACCAAATCATCACCAGCTCTGGGGACACCACCTGGTGAGGCCCTGCCAGCGCCAGGCAGCCGGGGCTCACCCTCACTTCCTGCCGGGGCAGGGCGGGGGAACACCGCCTCAGGGCTCACATGGCAGGTAGTGCATCCCCTGCTCCAGCAGCGGCAGCGCCCTCCTTGCGAACCCCTCTGCCTCTTGTTCTGGCGGCAGGAAGGAGGGACGAGAGTGGGACCCCTCCTCACCTGGGGCAGGAGCAGGCGCTGGCTGCCAGTGCTCCCAGCGCTGAGGCAGGCTTGGGCCTGGGTTCAGGCGGTGGGGGGTAGGGCAGAGGGCATCTGTCCTCACCCGTCTCTGACTCTTTCCTTCTTCCCATCACCTCTCCAGTGCCCTGTGGGACATTGAGACTGGCCAGCAGACGGTGGGCTTTGCCGGACACAGTGGGGATGTGATGTCCCTGTCCCTGGCCCCCGACGGCCGCACCTTCGTGTCGGGCGCCTGTGATGCCTCCATCAAGCTGTGGGACGTGCGGGACTCCATGTGTCGACAGACCTTTATCGGCCACGAATCCGACATCAACGCCGTGGCCGTAAGTTCTGGGCGAGCTGGGACGGCCCCTCTCTGCCAGGCTCCCAGCCCTCCCTGCGGCCTCACCACACTCTGGTCTTACGTCCTGCAGTTCTTCCCCAACGGCTACGCCTTCACCACGGGCTCAGATGACGCCACATGCCGCCTCTTTGACCTGCGGGCCGACCAGGAGCTCCTCATGTATTCGCACGACAACATCATCTGTGGCATCACCTCTGTTGCCTTCTCGCGCAGCGGCAGGCTGCTGCTCGCGGGTTACGATGACTTCAACTGCAACATCTGGGATGCCATGAAGGGCGACCGCGCAGGTGAGACCAGGAGCTGAGCAGGGGGGCAGGCAGGGACAGGGGAACCGGGCCGGAGGGGTTCTGACGCCCCCTTCCGCCCCAGGTGTCCTCGCAGGCCACGACAACCGTGTGAGCTGCCTCGGGGTCACTGATGATGGCATGGCTGTGGCCACAGGCTCCTGGGACTCCTTCCTCAAGATCTGGAACTAACAGCCCCGACCCCAACTGGGCCCAGGCTAGGAGGGGCCCTGCCCGTGCCCACACTACAGGCCGGGAGCTCTGGGGCTGGGTGCATACCAAGCCTCCCTCCCCTGGCCACGGGGCCTTGGGTCCCTGCTCCCCTACCCAGGTTTGGTTCCTCCCGGGGCCCCCACTGTGGAGATTAAGATGGGGATAGAATGGGGAAAGAGGAGGGCCAGAAGGCCCTCATCCTTTCGCTGCCCTGGGGTTGGGGCCTCATCCCGCTGGAGGGCCAGAGGCAGGAGGTGGAAACTCCAGGGGCTGGCTTTTTTAAAACTGGTTTTATTTTAATTTTTATTATATTTTCAGTTTTTCCATAAAGGAACCAATTCCAACTCTGTACCTGGTCTCTACCCTTGCTTGTTGTCTTCCTCACTGTAGTCTCAGCTTCCAGCGGCAGAGGGGATGGGGGTGCCCCCGAGTAGCAGTCGGGGATAACACGCTGCCTCAGTCAGAGGCCAGATCACAGGCAGGACCACCTCCTCTGGGTCGAAGGTCACGGGCATCCCACAGGCACAGCACTCCGGTTTCTGGTCTGGCTGCCCCCCACCCAAGGCTCATTCCCAGCGTTCCCTTCGCCCAAGGAAAAAACTCAAGAAGCAGATGGGGAGAACACACACCAAGTTTTATTGGGAGGAAATATTTACAGAGGCAGGTAGAAGAGAAGGGGTCACATGGGGTGGGGGAGATTGTGGGTACAAGGCAGACAACAGGTTACAGAACGGCCCCTGCACCCACCCCAACCCCAGGACAGGCGGGCGAGCAGCAGGGGCCCAGGAAGACAGGCTGGGGGAGGACAGCAAGGGGCGGAGTCCCTGGGCTGGGGGGCTCAGGGGCTTGTAAACATTGACCACTCTCAGAAGGGGATGGGGGTGGGAGAGGGCTCCCCCTACACTTCCTCACAGGGTTAAGGCCTCTCCAGGCTCAAGGGCCCCCTAAATTCAAAGTCTCTTTAGCTGGGGGGGAAGGGAAAGGAAGAGACGGGGAAGAGTGTCACCCCCCCTCCCCCTGCATTGGCTGCGGCAGGGGCGGGGGCAGTTACATTCAGTCACAACAGTACTCCTCCCACACCTCTAATGCCGCCAAACACTGGCTTGAGGAAAGGGGGAGCTGGGGGGCCAGCAGCAGCAAGACGTTTCCCCCTGGCCCATCACCCCCTTATTGCTTTAGAGAGAATACAATATTGTCTTTTCACGGACGCTAACACTGTTGAAACCAGGGAGAAGCAGGTGGAGGGGGTCCCTCCACCCCCGAGGCCAGCTTTATCCCCCGACACTGACCCAGTTGCCACTTTGGTGCAAAAAAAAAAAAAAAGAAAAAAAAAAAAGTCGTCTCTCTGGGGATAGATGAGGAAAGAAAACGGGGGCTTACTCCCCATTTCCCCAGGGCAGGAAGGATAAATACATTCATGGAGGGGAGGCAGTGGCAGAATCTTGCCCTAATACTGCACTCTGAGCAATGAGGTCCATGGGAGAAGTTAGATGAGAAACTCAAAAGATACAACAAACTTAAAAAAGAAAACCCATGAATAGAGACAAACCTAGGTAGGTGATTGGGAATAAGAAGTTGGTGAAGGGCAGCCTACCCCGACCCAGGAGAGAGACACTCCCAGGAGAGACACTCCGGTTCTGGACAAACCCCCCCCCCCCCCCAACATTTAAAAACGTCAGGGGAGCAGGGAGGGAGCGGTCACTCACTCCACTCCCATTTGGTCAACAGAGGGGTCAGGGCAGAGCTGGGTGGTCCACATCCCACACACGTGGCTACGGGGGGGGGGGGGGGGGCTCCCTCCTAACAGCCCCGCCTGCAGCCCGAAGCCCCCAGCGGCCCACTCCCAGGGCCTCCTTGGCCCCTCCTCTGCCCCCTTCACAGGAGAAACAACAGTCGTTAAGTGGTGCCTCTCTCCAGCTCCTGGAGGAACTGCTCTGCCCCAGCCTTGCTCAGGGTTGAGGCGGGGGCGCAGCAGGGGCTCGTGGCCCAGGGAATACATTCATGTGGCAAGGCAGGGAGCCGGGCCTCTCAGCTTCACACCCAGGCCGGCCCCCCGAATGGCAGCGGCCGGGGACGCCCCTCACCAGGGCCGGAGTGGGAGTTCTGCCAGCCTGACGACAGCCAGATGAGGTTGGCACCACAGGCCCTCTCCCATTCACTCCGTCGGCCGAAGCAGGATGGCCGAAGCAGGATGGCCGCCTGGGACGCCGAGGCGGCCTCACGCATTTGTGCAACTTTCCCCAAAGCAGCAAAGCCAAGGGGCTACTCTGGCCAGGCCCCCTGGCCCCAGACACCTCTGCCACAGTCACAGCACAAGGGGGCCGTTCACAGCGGGTCCGGCCGGCGGGGCTGAGGGGGCCTCGCTGTGCAAACTGCTGGCGCCCCAGCTTCCAGTTACCCCAGTGGCCCCGCCTTGGGGCGGGGAGGGTAAGTGCAGCCTCGGGGGCCAGGCAGGAAGGTCCGTGGGCCATGTCCCCAGTGCCCCAGGTAACAGTGTGTTTTTACTTTCAGTCTCCTAACCATTTTTTTTTGTTGTTTTTCTTTTTTCTAAAAAAAAAAAAAAAAAAAAAAACCCAAAAAACAAAAACCTCTGTGGATCTTCCATTATCACTCCCACTATCCGACAAAGGGAAAGGGAGTGCTTAGAGTCTACTTCTTAACCATTTTTTTTTTTGTCTCTCCTATGTTTCCTTCAATGTCATTTAAAATTAAAACCAAAAATACAAACAAAAAAAACCCTTCCCCCCCAATCTGTAAAGTGCCTCGTGGTGGGTGAGTTAAGGTGCATCGTGTGGTTTGTAACAAGTGCTGGGGACCCTGCCCCTGCTTCCTCCTATGCTCCCCGTGAGGAGCCTGCACACTGGGGACCGAGGGGTCCAAGCCGCTGCCGCTACCCCTGGCCTACAGCCCAGGGTGCTGGTGGGACGGGCTGGTCAGTAGTCATCCACGCTCTCGATCTCACCAGAAGGTCCGTGCAGGGAGTACCCTGAAGCCAGGGGAAGCTGGGTTTGAGCTCGCCCATCCAGGCTCCTGCCCGGTTCTGAGGAAGGAGCCGCCTCCCCACTCCACACTCACCCAAGATGCTGGGGTCCGAGTGCAGCATCAGCGCCCGCCTCTTGGCCTTGCTGCCCTCCCCGGGGCCGAGCTTGGTGCTGTGGTTGGTCTGAAAGGCTGTCTGCAGGGAGCCACTGCTCAGCCAAGCCTCCTGCAAAGCAACAGAGAGGAAAGAGGGGGGTCAAGGAACTCTGGGCGCCATCACTGCCTCCACCCAGGGCTCTGTGAAACCTCACCTGCTGCTGCCGCTGCTGGCTGGCCTTCTGCTTGGCCCTCCGCTCCAGGAATTGTTTGGCAAATTCTTTGGCTTCCAGCGTGTCCCCCAGGCAGGAACGGATATAGTCGTGGACGTCATAGGGGGATTCCACCTCCTTGAGGATCGCTACAGCCATGGGCACTGTGGGGCAGGATGGAGGGTCAGGGCCCACGGGACGGCGTCTGGATCCCCTGGCCCGGCCTCCTGGGGTGGGTGTGCCGCCCGCACCGTCCAGGCTGCCCGTGGTGCTCAGCGTGTGCAGCATCTGCTCACACCACTGGGTGAAGCCGTCCTGGGGCCGGGGGATGCCCTGCAGCAGCTTCAGCAGTTTCTCTTCCTCCTCTGTCTTCTTGCGCACAGGCCGGCCGGACAGGTGGCTGTACGAGTCACTGCGCGGGACGGGGTGAGTCGGGGGGTGTCCCCTCAGGAGGCCCATGCCCCACCCCGCCAGGGCCCGGCACCCACCTCAGAGAGGGGCTGCTGCGGCTATTCTTCAGGCCCAGGCTCCGGGCCAGGCTCCCGCTGCTCTTGAGGGTGTCTTCCCAGAGTCCCAGGCCGCTGCTGCCCCCACTCTTGTCGGGCCCGGCCCACAGTGGCCCGGCCTCAGATACCCACTGGTTCAGGGGGGCGGCGCCCAGGCCCCCGAGCTGCTGCAGATGGCAGGAAGTCAAGGGTGACCCACACAGGAGGGCACATGCTCAGGGGTGCTGAGCGGGGAGGTGCGTTCAGGTGGCAGAGGCAGGGCGAGGTGAGGGCCTCATGGCAGAGCGCGCCTCCGCAGTCCGACAGGGACCCGTGCGCCCCCCACCCCGGGTCACCCTGGGAGCTGACCAGAAGGTGCCCGCCAGCCTGCTCACCACGCGGTGGTTGGGGGCCTGGGCCCTCGATGGCTCCCGAGGCGGGGGCTGCTTGTGCAGGTGCCGCTCGCCCTCCAGCTGCAGCTCCAGCAGCGTCTTCATGGACAGGCCCTGCTTGGCCAGGCCGGCCCACAGGGGGGGCGGGGAGCTGGGCGCAGGAGGCACGGGGACGGCGGCCGCCTGCTGCTGCTGCAGCAGCTTCAGCAGCAGCTCCTGCTGCCGCACCTGGAGGAGAAGCCGCTGTGAGGGCCGCCCCCCAACCCCCACTCCGAGCCCACGGCGGGCAGGGCCCCACCTGCTTGCGCCGGAACAGCTCCTCTTCCTCCTGCCGCCGCTTCTGCTCCTCCTGCTGCTGCTGCTGCTGGCGGCGCTTCTCCTCCCGGCGCTTGCGCTCCTCCTCCTCCCGCTTCGCCCTGAGCTCCACTTCTCTGCGCTCCTGGAACTGGCGGGTCGGGATCAGACACCAGGCTGTCCCGGCCATAGCCTGGCCCCTGACACCCAAGGACTCCGGCCCCAGGGGCCCACTCACTTTGTGTTGCAGCTGGAGTTGTTCTAGAATTGGACCCTGAGTCGAAGAGTTAATTGGTATGTCCCAAAGACTGGCCTCACCACCTGCGGGGGCAAAGGCAGCTGCAGAGGGGAGCTGCGGCCCCTGGTCCCCCGACCCCCACCCACTGGGGGCCGCCAGGGGTGGAGAGGGGACTCCCAGGCCTGGGACAGGCGAGGCGGGTAGCCGTGGGCCACACACCTGACTGGGGTGAAGCTGAGGTATGTATGTCCCAGAGGGAACCCGAGTCTGGCACCGACAAGGACCGGTTCATTGTCGGGAGCAAGTTCTGGTCCCCAGCCCTGGGGAGAAAGCACTGAAGCTCAGCACCCTGAAGCCTCCTCCCGTCTGCCCCTCTCCCCATGCCACCTGAGGGCCATCACGTACAGACAGGCCACACATGCTCGGCCCCGGGCACACAGGGCGGGAACGGCAGCCCACGCACCTGGGGGGTTTGAGAGCTTGGAGCTGCTGCAGGAATGCGGTGAGCTGCTGCTGCTGTGGCGGCGGCAGGTCTCCCAGAGCTGCCTTTTCCCGGAGCACGCACTGCGGAAGCTGGCGGCTGCTGAGGAGCGTGCAGGTGTGAGGCAGGCCAGCCCCGCGTCAGCATGGACCCTGCTGACCAGCCCTGCTAGGCGCCCCGTACCTGCCAACCAGCTGGAGAAACTGCTGGTGCTGCAGCTGCTGGTACAAGGCGGCCGCCGCCAGCTCCTGCTGCTTCTTCAGCCGCTCCTGGTCCAGGTTCCCCTGAGTGAGGCCACAGCGTCCCCGGGGCTCTGCCCGTCTGGCTCTGAACCCACCGCTGCCCTCTGTCACGCTCCTGCCTCCCGTCCCTGTTCCGCGCCAAAGGGGGTACACTCACCAGCAGTGGGGGAGGTGATGGACCAGGGGCGAAGGGTACGCGACCCCACATCTTGATCACCTCACCCAGTGGCTGGAAGCCCTCATCACAGCCCCGCTTCACCAGCAGGGCCATGGAGAAATAGCCCGCCTGGAACCACTCTGCCATCTCCTGGGTCGTGAAGGGGCCTGGGCCAAGGGGAGGGCAGCCACCGTCAGAGAGGTGCGCCAGAGAAGCCCGTGACAAGGATGGTGCTGTCCCCGAGCCCCGCCCGCACCCCCACCCTGTGCACCTTGGATCTCGCCCTGCGGGTCCTTGTAGAACCACTTCCGGGCCGCACCGTGGCTGAGGGGGAGGGCAGTGGCGGCTGCAGAGTGGCGCAGGCCCTGGGCCTGGATGGCGGCTGTGAACTGCTCCTCCTCCAGGGAGCTGTCCTGCAGGGAGGCCACGAGCTTCTCCGCCTCCTGGGAGCCCAGGGGAAGAGGGAAGGCTCAACTGGCCACTTCCACCAACACAGAAGGGGCTAGGGCTGAGGGGGTGGGGTCAGGAAATCAGGTCCGAACATGGCGGGCAAGATGGGGAGAAGGTGGGAATCTGATTGAGGACAGACAGAACCAAGACTCTCTGTTCCCTGCAGGGGAGGGTTCCCAGAGCCTTCGAAGCCTGCCTCCATCCCTGCTCCCCCCGCCCCACACCTGCTGCAGGTGCTTCAAGCCTTCATCATCTTCCAGATCTGGTGGGCCGGGGGGTGAGCCCGCCCCAGGACTCAGCTGCATTCCCCGCATGTCATCTCCTAGAAAGAGCCAAGAAGGGAAGGTGGGACAGGGAGTCAGAGAAGGGGGCAAGACAGTGCCCATCTACTACCCTTACTCCAGGAGAGTGGGTACTAACTGCGCCCCCCCCCCCACCTCCCGACCAACTCCCCTGCAGCCTCCTTCCCAAAGGGATGGGAAGCCCTTTCCCCACAAGCTCCAGGCTCCAGGGAGATGGTGGCTCTGCCCTCAGGCTACCTTCAGCTGCAGGTAGATCTTTCTCCACTGGGTCATCGCCTTCCCCATTAGCTCCCCAGAGTGGGCCCAAGGTGGGCAGTGGGGACGGGGAACTGGACTTCTCCTCCTGAGGAGGCAGTGGGGTCAGTTCCTTCCCACCTGAAAACCAAGGGTAATTACCAGAACTCAAAAGCAAGCCGGAAGGCCTGAAAAGTGACTAAGCACAGATTGTGGCCAGAAGAGCCTCTGGGTATTGAGTCCACCCACACAACTCTGGTCAACACGACCAAGGTTTGGTGGGCAGACACCACAGATGCTCCTCTGCACACTCCTTTCTGCTCCTGCAGTAAGGCCGCGCATCTGCACCGCTGTCCAGGAATGCGGACACACTACCACTGACTTAACACCGTCTTCCACAGATTCCTCGAGCGATTTTCAAAGGTCATTTTGATTCTGCTTTGATTTTCATCTGACACTCGGCCTTTAGGACAGAGGCCTACTGTTTCCAGGCTCCTCCACAAGCCCTGTCCTCACCGGCCTTTCTCCGCAGACCCAGCTCGAGGCCGCAGGTGTCCACCCCACAGGCTTACCCGCCTCGGGCCCCTCCTCGTCCAGCCCTTCGGAAGGTTCTTCCTCCTCTTCCTCCAGGCCCTGGAAGTCGAGCTCCTGCTCCTCAGGAATGGGCTCCTTGGGGCCCTTCTGCACGGGGTGGGGGGGATACGACAGGGAGGTGAGTGGCAGAGAACAGTGCCATGAAAGGACCCCCCTTGGGGCAGGCAGGTGCCCACCAACCTCTAACAAAATCTCCCTCGCCTCCCTGCAGATACCTTGAGAGGCAAGAAGGCCCCGGAGGCATCGAAGG
Source organism: Muntiacus reevesi (assembly GCF_963930625.1). NCBI lineage: Eukaryota > Metazoa > Chordata > Mammalia > Artiodactyla > Cervidae > Muntiacus > Muntiacus reevesi. Next base: position 214,010,484 of record NC_089250.1, on the reverse strand, counting down.
TGCCCATTTCTTCGTCCTCATCGTCCAGGCACCACTCCGGGAGCCCGTCCTTGTCGTCATCGAAGCCGTCGGGCCCTCGGCACCTCCGGAGGTGAGAGCTGCCCCCCACACCCCGCCCCTCCTCTTCACCACACCCGCCTCGATCCCCTCGCAAATCAAATTCAAACTTGCGACGCCGGTCCCCATGTTCCCGCCAGCCAGCAGAGCGGGGGCCGCCATCTGGGCAGGAAAAGTGGGGGAAGGAGAGTCGGTACCCAATCAAGCCAGAGTCTCCACCCTTCTGCTGATCACCAGGACCACGCCCCCCCCCCCGCCCCCACAATGCCCACCTGACCCCAATCTCACCAGGGCTGGTGGAGCGCCAGCGGTCACCATCTCGCCGGGGTCCTGCCCCGAGTCTCCAGCTGCCTTCTTCTTCTTCCTCTTGCTCCTCTCGGAGAGAACGCCAGTTTTCGCTATCTGAGCGGGCGTGCTCCTTCCTTGGGCCAGCCCCTCCCTCATCGAACCCGGAGCGTGCTTGGGGGCAGGGCAGGAGGGGAAGACACAGTCAGTGGACGGCGGCCATGGTCCATGTAAGGCTCTTATCAGACATTTTGCGGGGAAAGAAGAGCCCAGCACTCCCCACCACCTCCCCCACGAAACGGCCCCAACCTGGGTCAGCCGTTTCAATCCCCACCCCCTCTCAACAACTGGCAGGGCCCGGCCACCACCCTTGCCCCTCTGCATACCTCCATCCCTCCTGGCCGACTTCTCAAACCGCCTCTCACCTCTGTGGGAGGGAAAGGTGTGGGTCAGAGGACCAGTCCCTCCCTCCCTGCAGGATCTCAGCTCACCTTGTCCATTCTGCCCTGAGAGAAGTGGGGGGTGGGAGGGGGACTGGGATTGGAAGGGAGCCCAAGGGCAAGGCCACAGGGGTCAGAGGGCATGGACAGAGCTCTCTGACCAGGGCTAATCTGGCAGGTCTCCCGGAGTCCTCTGATGACAAAGACCCAAGCCTCCCTCCGTGGGGCCCTCTCTGCCACCCTGTCCCAGCCTGCACCTGTCATCCCAACTCTGGCTACGCTGGATCTCCCGGGGGTTTCGGCCAAAGGCCCCTTCACCTTCTTCAATGCTTCTTTGGTAAAAGCAACTGTCACCGCGGCCGCGGCCTGGAGGAGCGAGGGGTGCGTGGGAAAGCTGCCGATCACCCCCCAGGTCCTCAAGCCCGCCCACCCCGGAGTACGCCATGACCCCTCTACCTCGGCTCCGCGTGCTGCCCCTGCCACGGGAGGCGCCACCTAGGGGGGGCCCAGCCCCTTTCCCCATCAGCCTCAGCACGGCCACGCTGTTCACTGACAGGGAGAAGTTTCTCTGAGGAGGGAGCCAGGGGTGGGAGTGAGGACCCAGGCACCCGAGCACCCCCCGTCCAGAACCACATAGCCTCCGCCCCCGCCACCAGCTGCCTGGGCTGGGCCCCACCTGCTCCTCCTCAGTCAGTGGCTCCAGTGCGAGGGGCTGCAGCGGTTCCTCCTGCAGCAAGGCAGCAAACTCCTTGTCCTGCAGCTCATCAGGGACCTGTGGATCGGGCAGGAGGTATGCATGCTCCTGGGCCTTCTCCACTAGCCGGGGCCCCGCGCCCTGGCCCACACCTACCTTGCTCTCCTTGACATAGAGGGCCAGCATCTCCTCACGCCCGTAGCGATAATCGGCCAGCTTGTACTTGGGCATGGCGGGGGACGGGGGTGGGGAGGCCACACTGCCACCACTGGAAAGAGCCCTCAGCCTGGACAAGGGACACGCAAAGGGGAGAGACGGGAATGTGAGCAGCCCTCTTCTTCCCGGGCTTCTCCATGCCCCGCTAAGCACGACTGACTCACCACTCAGGCCCAAAGTTGAGGGTCTCTGCTGCCATTGTGGAGCTGGGCGCGTCCCAGAGATTGGTGGGGAGGAGCAGGGGAGGGGGTAGCCGGCGTTCACTCTCCAAACACCTGTGGAGGCGCAGGGGATGCCAGGCGTTGAGGATGGCACACCCAGTGCCCGAGAGGGAGAGCACTAGGCCGTCACCTAGGTGGACACAGTAACGGGCTCACTAAGGACTCACCGAAGCCAGCCACGTGTCACTCACACCATCAGTTACCCAAAGAGTCACGCTGGGGGAAGGCCTGGGGGAGGGGAGGAGATAGGCAGCTAGAGCCCCTGCCAGTTTCCGCAGAGGGATGCCCTCCCTCTAGGCCAGACTCACCTGGCAGCCTTGCCCGGGGAAGCAGGTAGGGCTGGGGCTGGGCCCTCTCCAGGAAAGAGCCTGTGCTGGGGTGAGCCAGGACCCCTGGGCAACCAGATGTTGGTCTGAGCAGAGCAGTGCCCAGGGAGGGACCTTCACATCTGGGAAAGCTCCTTAACGAGGAGCAAAAAGAATAAGGTGGCTTAAGTGAATGGTCAGACAGACCTCCCTGCCTTCAGCCCCCTCTGTCTCACATAACAGGAAGGCCCACAGGTGCCTGGAAGCTGCTGGTTAGGGAGCACAGGGGAGCACAGCCCTGGCTCCTCCTCATCTCTGCCCTCTGCTCAGCAGGCCTCCCAGGTAGTGAATTGACTCAGCAGAGCCTGACGGAGGAGCTGGAGGTGCAGCAGAGAACCCCAAGGGCCACGGCATTCAGTAAAGGGGGGCCGGCCTACAAGTGATGTTCGTGTCAGCTGCTCAGTCGTGTCCAACTCTTTGCGACCCCATGAACTGTAGACCACCAGGCTCCACTGTCCATGGGATTCTGTCCGGGATTCCAGGCAAGAATACCGGAGTGGGTTGCCATTCCTTTCTCCAGGGGATCTCCCTGACCTAGGGATACAAACCGGGTCTCCTGCATTGCAGGTGGACTTTTTCTTTTAACCATCTGAGCTACCAGGGAAGCTCACACATGATGTTTAGGACAAAGATAAAACACACAGAAACCAGCAAAAAACCCACTGGAATCACAAATGTTCTAGAGGGAGAAAAGGCTGGTTAAGAGAATTAGAAATTTATCTGGGGGTTACTTCCCTGGTGGGCCAGTGGCTCAGACACTGCACTCCCAATGCAAGGGGCCCAGGGTTCGATCCCTGGTCAGGGAACTAGATCCCACATGCTGCAACTAAGACGTGGTGCGGTCAAATAAACAGATATTTAAAAAAAAAAAAAGAAAGAAAAATTTATGTGGGAGCAAAATTACCTCTCCCCTGAAAAGACTCAGGTCTGGGTGCTTGGCAGCTAGAATCCTGAGACTCAGTTGGGGGAGAAACCTGGTACAAAGGGAGCAGGGGGGCCATTCCCGAGCCAGAGGCGGTGGGGGGGGTCGGGGCGGGGTACACCAAAGGCTGCAGGCAGGCAAGTCTGGCCAGCATGCCCAGGATTCACTCACCAAACAAGGATCAACACCAAGGTCCTTTCCCTGGGATCAGAAAGAGCCTGATCATAAGCACAAAGAGCCAAGAAGGGACAGCGTTACTGTAAGCTAGGAAGAGGGTTCCCTCACCATAAAGCAGAAATAAGGTCAGAGTCACTGAGGCTGACAGAAACACAGGGGCGGCGGCAGTGGCCTGTCCCTCTAAGGAACAGCAGAAGGGGCTGTCAGGAGGTGGTTCATCCCTGGTGGTTCCGAGCACGGGGCAGGCGGGCAGGGCCTCAGGGAGCTGTGTGCAAGGGCCTTCCTCACTGGCTGGGGCGGGGGCTGGACCGGAGTGCCTCCACAGTTCCCATCAACTCCGAGACTCCACCGCTCTGGGAAGCAAGGGGGAAGAAGGGTTTCCACCTGAGGGGCCATGGGAAGTGGCTCTCGACCACAGCTGCAGGCCAGAAGACGAAGCAAAGTCCACCCCAGACACAGGACCCACCCCAGAACCCCAGCAGCCTAGGCTGAGATGCAGCGCTGCACACCACCCAGAGTAGGGCTGGTCTCCCCCGGCGCGGGCATCTTTTCCTCTACGTCAGCCTCAGCTGGCCCCTTCCGGAGATGGAGCACACCCCGGCAAACACGCCGTCAGAAGACAAGCCTGTTGCAAAGTTCTTCCCGTCACTCAATTTGACTCAGCCTCCCAGAACGGTGGAGGCCAGTTAAGCCTGTGGATGCTACAGGCCTTATGGAATTCATCCAATGGATGAATCTTGAAAATATTAGCTAAGTAAAACATGCCAGTCACAAATGAACAAATACTGGCTAATTCCTCTCACCTGAGATGCCAAGGTGAGTCAAATTCAGAGGGACAAAGAAGAACAGTAGTGCCAGGGCTGGGAGGCAAGGAGTGGGAGTTGTTTTTTAGGGGGGACAGTTTCAGCTGAAAGGGGGCAGAGGAAAAAGTTCCAGGGATGAGGTGGATGGCTGCACAACATGAATGTATTTAATGCTGCAGAACTGTATCCTTAAAAATGGCTAAAACGGTGTATGTTACATCTGATCATCATTTTTAAAAGGTTTAGGGGAAAAAGAAGACATATGGGGATAGCTCTCCCATACTCTTCTCCATTTCAAGAAAAACACCCCACTTCTAACAAACTCAGGAGAGGCTGTTCTGAGCCTCTTCCAGGCCACCCCAGAAAAGCCCCATCTCCCAGGCGGACAGGAGGAAGAGCCCGTGGCGGGGTGGGGACAAAAAGGGGACTCACCCTCCCGCCTGTCCAGGGAGTGGGAAGGCGGCTGGCCGCCAGGCGCTCTCCTCTTCGGGCAGTCACCTCTCTGTTGTGGTTGTGAGGAGCGAACTGAGGAACGGAGGCTGGTTCCGGGCTGAGAAGCAGGGAAACTGTGGAGGTGTGAGAGAGGACGCAGAGCAGCAGTGAGAAAAACCGTCTGGGCGGGCCTCGGGAGCCGGTGGCTGCCTGGCCCCTCTTCTGACTGCGAGCAGCACACAAGCGCCCAGTGGTTTCTAGTGCCAAACAGGCATGCACCTTTTCCACTGCTTCTCAAGTGGGGGCAACGCTGCTCCCCAGGGCACATCCTGGGGGACATTTCTGGTAGGCGAGACTGGGAAATGCGACCAGCATCTCAGGAGCAGAGGTCAGCGACACTGCTAAACATCCTACGAGGCACAGATTTCCCCCAACAAGGGATCATCTGGATCCAAGTTATCAATATCTAGGGGCTTCCCTGATGGCTCAGACAGTAAAGAATCTGCCTGCAATGCAGGAGACCCTGGTTCGATCCCTGGGTCAGGAAGATCCCCTGGAGAAAGGAATGGCAACCCACTCCAGTATTCTTGCCTGGAGAATCCCATGGAGAGAGGAGCCTGGCGGGCTACAGTCCACAGGTTCGTAGAGAGTCAGACACGACTGAGCGACTCTCACACGCTCGCTCACACACACACACACACACACAGATTAACAATAGTGGCAGAGTTAAGAAACTCTTCTGTATGCCTCGGGCAGAGGATAACCACACCCACTGTCTGTTTAGGGGGAAGAATGGAAGACAAGGAAACCAAATTGACTCCAGTTCATTCCCCTCTCTGAAGAGCAAGGGAATCATCCCCTAATTACACTGTTCCATGAGAGAAATCTGAAATCCCGCCAGGAGGGAAATCCTCCAGAAAAGAACAGATTAAACAAAATTGTCCCAAGTCTCTCACAAACTTTCAAAGCCCAGCATTTGGATCCCTTTCCAGTGAAGGAAAGAGCGGGAGGTGGCAGGCAAGGGACTGGAGACAGCCTCCCTCCCTGGCTATCTGATCTAAGGGTGTCCTGCTTAGCCCCCACCTCTCAGCATCTGTGTGCCTCATCAATCCACAATCCCTCCCACCCCTTCGCCTTCTCAAGCCTCACTATACCCTCCCTCCCTAGGACATCTGAATTATTGCCATTAAAAGGCTGCCCCCTACCGGAGTCCAAGGGAGAGGACACTGATCCTGGTGTTCACCAACAGGCTTGAGGAATAGGAGGGGAGCCTGTTCTCCCGCGTTCCGAACTCACAGGAGAAGGAAAAGATCCAGAGACTAGGCGGTCCCAGTACACACTAAGTTAAGAACATTATTTCCTCATTCCATCACCCCTAAAATTAGCCCCAATCCAGAGTAATGCGCCTTGGCACAGGAAGGCACCACCATTAACAGAAGTAGAATCCCAAATTCCCCAACATTTGAGCAAGCGCCCAGCCCCAAGCTTGTTGGAGGTGACTCCGCCCTTTCTCAGGGTGGAAAGAAAGAGTCTCCACTTGTGGTAGGAAGAGAACTCGCAGGCTTACAAAGAGGTGCAAGCCTGTGTTCCTCTTGGCAGGTATGTTAACCCAGCTCTGCCCTCTGAGCCGTCAGGACAATGCCCTGAGGAGTCTAGTAGTTAACAGTTTTCAAAGCACTTTCACACTTTACCTCATTTGATCCCTTCTGCCCACTTGCTGAGGCTTGGGCTCCAGCCAGGGAAAACAAGGAAGGGAGGCTGTAGCTGCCCTGACAGGAGACCCCGAAGTCTCTGACACCCTACCTGAGCCTGGAGAAGGGGCACACGCTCGGCGGGAACCACCCCAAACTCACAAGCATACTTTGTGAGTTTTAAACCATTTTTCTCATTAGCATTTAAAAAATCCTTCCCAGAGCCACCTCTTCTCACCTCCTCTGCTCGAAAGTGGGGCTTTTTTTTTTTTTTCCTATCCCAAACTCCAATCACAGATGTAGAAACCAGCACAAACCGGAGGTCCTTTAATCCATCAAATCACACACAATACTGACGCATCCACCAGCTGAGAAACCCAGGCCAGGAGTCAAAGAACAGAACTCACTTGAGTGTTGCCACCACATGGGACCCTCAAGGTCCCCGGTCCCTGCCATGACAGCAACACAAAGCCCAGATCTGTTTCAACCCTGCCCGATGACACACCGGACCTGCCACCTGGGAACTAAGACTGATGCTGGTGTGAGGGTAGGTGGCCTGGGACAGCACAGAAAACGGTACAGATGAAGGACCAGAGAGCAAAGTCCCACACCGCGAGAAGCTACGGGGACCAGCCTGTAAGTACTCAAGGTGTTTCAGGTGCAAAGCCAGAAGCGGGGGCTAAACTGCAACCGAGTGTCAGCTCCCGGGGCAGCAAAGAGACTGAAGGCTGATCACTGGAAAAGCAGAGATGAGAAGCAAGAGGGGAGTGAGACGGGGGTGAATGGAGGAAAGAGCTGGGCTAACAATTACCGGCTGAGCATCTATCTCCCTGGGCCAGGCCCGGCCGTATGATGGACCAGACCTGCACTCTTACTGGGAATTCCAATAGTGACTGCGTACGACCTGCGAGGTGAGGGTCTCTTTAAAGTTAACTTGAAAAAATAAAAAACAGTCAAAGTGTGAGGGGCCGTGACTGGGGAGCTACTGCATCAGGAGAGATGGGCTGGGAAGGGCCCAGCCCGGCCACAGGACAGACTAAGGTGTTGCACTCGGCCGGGCAAGCGGGAGGAAGGAGACCCCAATGACCAAGCACTAATCGCTCGCTGAAATGTAGGGGCAGACCCAGTCGAGATACTGTGGTTAAGAGAAGAGGCTTCCACGTTAGCCAAAGTCACGGATCGTTTGCACTTTAAGACCCGCCGGGCCCAGCCCATGCCGAGAAGAACCCGGAGACACGTTGAGCGAAATCTCCGGGGAACGCCGGGCATTGGGGTCCCGGGCTCCCGGGCGGAGGATGCAGGCGGAGGGAGGTGGGGGGGCCAGACCGGGGTTCCGAGGGGCCGGAGGGCGACCGTTAGGAGCGCGGGGGTGGGAAGGAGGGCGGGCCGGCCCGGTAGGACGGCGTGCCCTTCAGGGAGGGGGCGCCAGGTGGGGGGCGCCGGCGGCCGCCCCCGGGAGGGAGCCGGCCTCCCTCGGGGCGGCGCGGGGGCCCGGGCCGCGCGGGGGGGAGGGACCGGCAGGGAAGCTCGGGAGGCGGGCGCACCGGACGGCGGGGGCGGCGGCCTCGGGAGGAGACGGGGGAGGGTCCGTGCCGGCGGCCCCGCTCCCGCTCTGGCTCTTGCAGGCTCGGCGCGGCCGCCTCGGCGTCGGGGGCGGGCCTGGCCCAGGCCCGGCCGCGGGCTGGGGGTCCGCGGGGCCGCCGGGCGCTTACCGCGGCGGGCGGGCGGCGCGAGGCTCCGGTCCCGGGGCGTTGGCGACGCGCGGCGGGCCGGGGGGCGGCGGCGGCGGGGGTGGGGGCGCTGGCGCTCCCGCGGCGGCCGCTCCTCTCTGTTTGTGTTTGTAGCAAGATGGCTGCCCGCCTCGCACCACGTGACGCGGACGCGGGGCCGCCCCCGCCGCCGCCGCCGCCGCCGCCACCGCCACAGCCCCCCTCCGCGGCTCCGGCCCGCTCCGACCCGCACGGCCTGGCGCGCTCCCCGCCTGCCCGGCGGGCACGGCCCGGACGCCCGCCGCCCCCGGACCCCCCCCCCCCCGACCCCGGCACGTGACCCGGGAGCCCGGTTCCTCACGTGACCCGTCCTGCCGCGGGGCCGGGGGTGGGGGGGTGAGGGTGTCCTGGGGGTGCTCCCCGGCAGCCCCCGGCACGTGACGCGCGACCATCGCGACGAAGGCCGCCTCTGGCGGCATCGCCAATCTCCGGACAGTCGGCTTCCTCCGGGAAGCCCGCCTGGGTTGAAGGAGACCACATACCACCCGGAGGTGTGTTCATCAGATATCCCGGGGTGTATGAAGTAAACGAGGAGCCGAATGATTTAGAAACTGTCCGTGGCAGCGCTGGTTGGTGAGATTTGGAGTTTCTATCTGACTCCTCCACTGACCCACTAGACCTCGGGGGCAAGGGATTTAACGCTTTAACGCTATCGGGCCCCAGTTTCTATTATATAGTAAGGTATTGATGCTTTTCTCCGCCCCATCCCCGGCCCCCATTCCACTCCCTTTCCAGAGTGCTGAAAGAATTAAAATAGGTGCGTGTGAGAGGCTTTGGCAAGAGAGAAACTACTATGCAAACACAAGAAGTAAATTGACATCGTCTTTGTTTAAAAAGGAGGTTTTCAAGAATGACTTTTCCGATTCCTAAACTTTTTGAGGATGAAAAAGTTTTGCGTGTGTTTTCACCGTTTTCTTTGGAAGTTACTCCAGAATGTAGACTCTCACTTCCCAGCTTTCTAAAACAGCCGTTACCAAAAACAATGTAATCCTCAGGACCGGGAAAGGTAAATTCAAACTTGGAACTTGAGCCCTCTGTGTGGTGCCAAAACGGATCGCGGACCTCGGGAGCTACCAGGAAGGCCCTTTGTTCTTGCGCGGAGCACACCCCCAGGCTTCTATGCACTTGCAGTTTTCATGTCTGCTTTTTTCAGTTCCCTTGACTTTCTTGCAATCAGGATTCCTGTCTCACTGTAGTCAGTGAAGCTGCTTGCTCAGAGGCTGCAAAATCCAACTGTTTAAAGTGAGGGCTTGTTGGGACTTCACTGGTGGTCCAGTGGGGGTCCCTGCTCCCAATGCAGGGGGCCTTGGTTCACTCCCTGGCCTGGGAAATAGATCCCACGTGCCACAACTAAAGATTCAGCAGGCTTCAATCAAACTCCGGTGCAACCAAATAATAAATAAATATATTTTTTGATAAAAGCTGAGGGCTTGTATCCATTCCAGACTGTGGCCATGGGCACTTTACTAATCTCTGAGTCTCTAGATTGTATGGTAAAGCGCTGGAACACAGTACTTGGCATAGGGCAAGGACTTCACAAATGTTAGCTAGTAGGGCCTTCTGAGTCCAGGAGATTCAGATTGTTAATACTGTATGAAAATGTATCAGCAGAATCTAATCTCAGGTCAAGTTCTCATAGAAAAAGATTCTCAATTATGGCAGCTGTTTTTTCTTACTCCACAACTTTTGTTGTTGCTGTTTTGTTTCTTCACCTTTCCGGATTGTGTCTTGCCTCTGAGTAAGGTCTTCAGTTCAGTTCAGTTCAGCCACTCAGTTGTGTCCCACTCTTTGTGACCCCGTGAATCGCAGCACGCCAGGCCTCCCTGTTAAGGTCTTAGCATGTTTTAATTATTAATTAGCAAACATGAGATTGTCAGTTATGGTCGAGAAATGTTACAGGGGAAAAGGGGGATCCCTGTGAAGTGGAGGCAGTCAGGGACAGTGGTGGCTTGTGTGGAGCAGGAAGGACAGGATTTGGGTAGATTTGAGAAAAGTGGGCATCGGCTTTAGAATAGTGACAGTCCAGGCTGATGGGAGAAGAGGACCTGGATTGCCCGTTGGATGAGAAGCGAAGAGGAACTTAAAGGTTAGGGCTTTGACTGCTAGCATGATTTTATTTTTTTAATCTTTTGGCCTCACCCCACAGCATGTGGGATCTTAGTTTCCTGCCCAGGGACCGAACCTGTGCCCCCGCTGCGTTGGCAGTGCAGAGTCTTAACCACTAGGAAAGTCCCCATGAAAAGGCTTTTGATGATTGGGGAGGAGTACTTTCCTAGGGAGAGCACGTCAGACTCCAGGGTGAAAAATTGGGAGTGAGTGATCAGTCACCCTGGGTTCCCTGCGTACCAGCTTGTGATCCTGGCCAAGTAATTACGCCCCAGCCGTAGAGTGGGAATGCTTCTGCTGCCGGTGACACTGTGGAAGTTGAATTGTATACGCAGCCTCTTTGTGAAAGGACATAAATGAGAACTGTGAATTTTCTATACAAAATTAAAGAAAAATTTCTGAATGAGGAAATCGCTTGGACCTAAGATTTTTGTTTATTCAGGTGAAGTGAAGTGAAGTCATGTCCGACTCTTTGCAACCCCATGGACTGTTGCAACCCCATCCTCCGTCCATGGGACTCTCCAGGCAAGAACACTGTGCTGTGAAATATCTTGGTTTAAGGGAGGTCTCAAGTAAGACTGAACAGCCAACCTCTCTGCCTTTTTTTCTAATGGCAGATTCCCCTGCAGTGTTTGCCTTCCATGAAATGCAAAAAGGTAAGGACCATCTTAGTGTCAGATCAGTGTATTACAATACCTGGCTTCACCCACCTAAGTTGCAAGCCTTTATATTTATCTGTATGTCAGAGTTTGGAAAACATTTTAGATATCGTGAAAAGACAGGCAGCCTGCGTAATGGAATGATAGTTCATTAACAGTGCTTATTTATTGTTAATTATCAGACAAAATGGGCCTTACAATTAATTTGTTGTATTCAGAATTACTTGCTGCCATGAGCGAAGTTCTTTGGTTGATCAAGTGTAAATGCTTGTCAAGTCACCAATGCAAAATCACCACATTGCTAAATCCAGTGTGGCCTGTCATCAGTGTTTGACACAGTCGGTCACTACCTTCTCCAGGAAATGCTTTCTTCACCTGGTTTCCATTATCACCATACTTCTTTGGTTTTCCTCCTACTTCACCAGCTTCTCTTTCTGAGTCCTCTGCTCATTCCTCTGTCTTCCCCATCTCCTAGAGCTCAAACCTTCGAGGAACTGCACAGGATCTGTGCCCCACTACTACATATTCCTGCCTCGCCTTAGACATTGCTTCCTTTGGAAAACCTTGCATCCCCCAAGGTTATATTGGCTGTGCCTCCTTGGGGGTCCACGGAACCCTCCACATGCTCCCCACTGAGCAGTGGTCACAGTGCCTCGCTCATCTTGTTGGCTTTTCACAGTAAACCATGAACTGCTTGGCCCAGTATTGCTCAAGGATGTTTCTAGTCTTCCAGCAGCCTAACGAGTCTCCTTGATCCAACTTTATTGACGAGTAGTATTCCATCATATGGATGTACCACACTTTAACCAGTCACCCATTTAAAAATGCATGGATTGTTCCCGATCTGTGGCTATTGCAAATAAAACTGCTGTGGACATTCATGTACGAGTTTGTAAATTTCCGTGAGTGCTCTTGCTGGGTCATGTGGTGAGTGTGAGTTTAGTGTTAGAAGAAATTGCCAAACTATTTTCCAGAGTGACCGGACCATTGAAGATTTCCACAGTGTATGAGAGATCCAATTTCTTTGCATTCTCATAAACACTGACTATTGTCAAAAAAAATTTTTTTTAATTATTTTTATTTGGGGTTGCACTGGGTCCTCTTTGCTGAGTACGGGCTTTCTTTAGTTGCAGAGAGTGGGGGCTTCTCTCTAGTTGTGGTGCTTTGGCTTCTCACTGTGGGGGCTTCTCATTGCAGATCACAGGCTCTCGGACGTGCTGGCTTCAGTAGTTGCAGCACATGGGCTCTAGAGCCAATGGGTCTCAGTAGCTGTGGTACACGGGCTTAGTTGTCCTGTGGCACATGGGATCTTCCCAGACCAGAGACTCAACCCGTGTCCCCTGCATTGGTAGGAAGATTCTTAACCACTAGACCACAGTCAGTTCAGTCGCTCAGTCATGTCCGACTCTGTGACCCCATGGACTGCAGCACGCCAGGCTTCCCTGTCCATCACCAACTCCTGGAGCTTGCTCAAACTCATGTCCATCGAATCAGTGATGCCATCCAACCATCTCATCCTCTGTTGTCCCCTTCTCCTGCCTTCAATCTTGCCCAGCATCAGGGTCTTTCCCAGTGAGTCAGTTCTTTGCATCAGGTAGCCAAAATACTGGAACTTTAGCCTCAGCATCAGTCCTTCCAATGAATATTCAGGACTGATTACCTTTAGGATGGACCGGTTTGATATCCTGGCAGTCCAAGGGATTCTCAAGAGTCTTCTCCAACACCACAGTTCAAAAGCATTAATTCTTCAGCACTCAGCTTTCTTTATGGTCCATTTCTCAACATCCATACATGACTACTGGAAAAACCATAGCTTCGACTAGACAGACCTTTGTTGGCAAAGTAATGTCTCTGCTTTTTAATATGCTGTCTAGGTTGGTCATAGCTTTTCTTCCAAGGAGCAAGCATCTTTCAATTTCATGACTGCAGTCACCATCTGCAGTGATTTTGAAGCCCAATAAAATAAAGTCTGTCACTGTTTCCATTGTTTCCCCATCTGTTTGCCATGAAGTGATGGGACCGGATGCCATGATCTTCGTTTTTTGAATGCTGAGTTTTAAGCCAGCTTTTTCACTCTTCTCTTTCACTTTAAACAAGAGGCTCTTTAGTTCTTCTTCGCTTTCTGCCATAAGGGTGGTGTCATCTGCATATCTGAGGTTATTGATGTTACAAGGGAAGTCCAAAATTTTTTATTTTAGACATTTTAATAGGGGGGTAAGGGCTTCCCTGGTGTCTCAGTGGTAAAGAATCTGCCTGCCAATGCAGGAGACTTGGGTTTGATCCCAGGTGCGGGAAGATTCCCTGGAGAAGAAAATGGCAACCCACTCCAGTATCCTTGCCTGGGAAATCCCATAGACAGAGGAGCCTGGCGGGCTACAGTCCGTAGGGTCACAAAAGAGTCCAACAGGACTTAGGACTAAACAACAGAAGGAACAATAGGTGGTGAGTGGCATCTCATCATGGTTTTAATTGCATTTCCATCATGGCTAATGATGTTGAACATCTTCTGTGCTTATTTGTCATCCTCATATCCTATTTGCTAAAAAAACCCTTTGTTCAAGCCCATTTTCTAATTGTTTTCAAACACTTGAGTTTAGAGAGTTCTCTAATCTGGAGACAAGTCCATTGTTGGATATGCAATTTGCAGATATTTTCTTCCCAGACTGTGGCTGGGTGGCCTTTCACAGAGGAAAAGATTTTTAATTTTGATGAAGTTAATTCTTTTCTTTAATGGATTTGCCCTTGGAGTTGTATCTAAGATCTCTACCTGACTATATGTCATGAAGACTATTTTCTCCTATATTTCTTCTAACAGTTTTATAATTTTACATTTTATGTTTAGATCTACCATCCATTTTATGTTAATTTCTTTGCATTGGGCTGAGAATTCAGTTTCAATTCTTTGCCTATTTATTCAATTGTTTTAGCACTACTTGTTGACAAGACTCATCTTTCCCCATTCAGCTGCTTTTGCGCCTTTATCAAAAATCAGCTGGCTGTACTTGTGTGAACCTGTTTCTGGGTTCTCTACTCCATTTTATTGACTTCTGTGCCTGTCCCTTGGCAGATACAACACTGTCTTGATACTGTGTTTAGACAATAAGTCTTAAAATCAGGTAGTGTGATTCCAACTTTTCATTTTTCAAAGTTGCTTTAACTTCCCTTGCCTTTCCATATAAATTTTACAATAAACTTATCTACATCTATAAAACTTTTGGCTGGGGTTTCATAGGAATTGCATGAAACTTTGGGAGAACTGACATAATATTTTGGTCTTCCAATATCTGTCTCTTCATTAATTTAGATCTTTGATTTCTTTGATTAGCATTTTGTATTTTTTAGCATACACATTTTGTACATGTTTTTGTTAGACTTATATGTAAATATTTTCCCTCTCCCTCCCTTCCTCTACGTTCTTCCCCCCTCTCTGGAATGACTGTGAATGATTTTAAATTTTGGCTTCTGATTGCTTATTGCCAGTATGTGCTTAGTCGCTCAGTGTCCGACTCTGCCACCCCATGGACTGTACCCTGTCAGGCTCCTCTGTCCATGGGGATTCTCCAGGCAAGAATATTGGAGTGGGTTGTCATGCCTTCCTCCAGGGACTCTTCCCCACCCAGGGATTGAACCCAGGCCTCCTGCAATGCAGGCAGGTTATTTACTGTCTGAGCCAGAAGGGATGCCTCCATTTTATATGTGTTGTGGAATTCATCTATGTAGAGTTGTTAATATTATTCTCTAAGAATATTATAACGTGAGGGGTTTTTATTGCTATTCCCTCTTTCATTTCTGGGAATCATAATTTGAGTCTTCTTTCTCTTGTTCTTGTCAGTCTTGCTAGAGGCTTACTAATTTTATTGATCTTTGCAAAGAACCAGCTTGTAGTTTGAGTTTACTTCTGTGTTCAGTTTCATTGATATTTGCTCTTTTTATTTCCTCCCATCTTCTCCCTTTGGCTTTACTTTTTCTAGTTCCTTAAGGTGAAAACTTAAATTATGCATCCATTGTTTTAGAAATAGTGTTCAGTGATTCCAGAAAACTCCTTGGTTCTCTGAAGAACTCCTGTTTGCCCATCAAAATTCAGTTCAGGGACTTCCCTGATGGCCTAGTGGCTAAGACTCCACACTCCCAATGCACAGAGCCTGGGTTCCATCCCCAGGCAGGTAACTAGATCCCATATACTGCAACTGAAGAACCATGTGCCCCAACTAAGACCCAGCGCAACCAAATATATATATATATATATATATACATATATACATATATATGTGTGTGTGTATATATATATATATAAAATTCAGTTAAGATGTCACTACTGAGACAGAAGATTTGCGCCAGCCTTTCCTCTTCACCCCCAAATAAACGCCACCTAACGTAAGAATCTGAAGTTTAAAAGAAGAAGCACAGACTTTAAATGGT
The DNA here is from genome assembly GCF_963930625.1 of Muntiacus reevesi. Lineage (NCBI taxonomy): Eukaryota > Metazoa > Chordata > Mammalia > Artiodactyla > Cervidae > Muntiacus > Muntiacus reevesi. Next base: position 213,995,228 of record NC_089250.1, on the reverse strand, counting down.
GCTGGGAAGTTAAGTTTGCAAGAGCCTAGCCTCTTTCCAACCTTTAGTCATATGGGGTCAAACTCCATCCTAGGCAATAAGAGAGCCGTCTGGGGGGACATAAAAATGCCAATTCACACTTGTAGGCTTGCAGTTTATAAGGTTATATTGGGTTTTGAAACTAAGTAGCAAGATGGGAATTGTCATCCCTATTTGAGTGATGAGGAAACTTCAGAGGAGAGTAGTTGAGGTCTCCAATGCAGGTCTAACTCATTTTCGAATGTAATTCTCCAAAAGCTAAACCAGTCTGGGCAGAGAGCCCCTTCTCAGTGGTCTTGGGGAGCCACCAATCCCCCCAAGTGCTGCGCCCCCCTTCCCGCCAGGGGGCGCACGTCCCAGCTTCTGAGTGGTCGCAGTGACCGCAGAGCTGGAGGGCAGTTGAGGGGTCTGAGTAGGGCAGGCGGGCCACAAGGAAGCTGTGAAGGCTTGGGTGGGGGAGGCTTACGGCTCAGGAGAAGGGGCCAACAGAGGATAAGATGATTGGATGGCATCACCGACTCAATGGACATAAATTTGCTCAAGCTCCCGGAGATAGTGAAGAACACGGAAGCCTAGCGAGCTGCAGTTCATAGTGATTCAACCACAACGGCTCATAGCCCTCGGTCCCCAAGGGATTGGCCTTTGAGTCAGCCTTGCCAGAGGAATGGGAGGACGGCTCCCCGTGAACTGCAGTGGGGTCTCAGAGCGCTGTCCTCCCACAAGGACCGAGCCTAGGTACTCGTTTACCCGCTCTCGGTCTTTAGGCGACGCGAACCTTGGGCGGGAAGTCGGTTCTGCCAACTCTGCCACGCCTCCTGACCCGAGGGACCGCGACGGACGCAGACACCTTCCCGATCACGTTCTATGGAACTCGGCGCCCTCCCTACCATCTTTGGAAGGCCCTGACTACCAAATTCTCCAAGCCCCCACAATAGCCTCCTCTCCTCCATTCTCCCCTTAGGGACCCCCCACCCCCACCCCTCGCAAACCGGGGACTTGAACTGGCCGCAAAAAGCCCGACCCTGAAACTCCAATACTTTGGCCACCTCATGCGAAGAGTTGACTCATTGGAAAGGACCCTGATGATGGGAGGGATTGGGGGCAGGAGGAGAAAGGGACGACAGAGGATGAGATGGCTAGATGGCATCACCGACTCGATGGGCATGAGTTTGAGTGAACTCCGGGAGTTGGTGATGGACAGGGAAGCCTGGCGTGCTGCGATTCATGGGGTCGCAGAGTCGGACACGACTGAGCGGACTGAACTGAACTGAACTGCCCTACCGAAGTCCTCCCCGGGCTCGGACTTGGTACACGCCTCCCGCCTCCGCGCCCCGCCTGGGAGGCGTACACGTGGTAGATCCCGTCGGCCCCGGAAACCTCGCGTTATTCAAACACATCGCGCGGTTTTGCGAGCTCTGAGGAAAGGGGCGGGGAGAACGGAGGCCGGGAAGGCGATTCGTGGATGCCGCGGGCCTAGCCGTGGCTGGGGATGAGCGCGCGTGCGCACTCGGCACCCTTTTCCGACGCCTGGCGCCCGCAGGGGTTCAGCGTTCCGGCGTCTGGGCGGCGCGTCCCGCTTCTCTTCCCTGCTGTGGCCCCGCTGGTCGCGGGCAGCGCCACCTACTCCGGCCAGTCGGCGCAACGCTCGAGTGGCCTGGCAAGGGAGCGGGCCGTGTGCTCGTGGAGAACACGGGGACCGGAGAGAGTAGGCGCTGGAGAGCTGGGGAAAGGGGGCGGTGGAGGGACCCGAGGTGGGGAGCGATGTGATGACTGTCCGGGAACTGAGGGTGGGGGAGCTGCGGGAGCTGGAGGTGAGTGGGAGGGGACTGAGAGTGGAAGGGAAGAGGGGCGTCGAGCGCGCCCCCCCCCCCGCCATGTGCACCCTGTGGGCTGGAAACCGGGTGGGGAAGGAAGCGTGGGTCACTCCTCACCCTTGGCTGTTCTCGTCCCTTTCCCGTGCCAGGGCGCACAGCATGGCCGAAAACCGAGAGCCCCGCGGGACCGTCGAGGCTGAGCTGGACCCGGTGGAGTACACCCTGCGGAAGCGGCTTCCCCACCGCCTGCCCCGGAGGCCCAATGACATCTATGTCAACATGAAGACTGACTTTAAGGCGCAGCTGGCCCGCTGCCAGAAGCTGTTGGACGGAGGGGCGCGGGGTCAGAACGCATGCAGTGAGATCTACATCCACGGCTTGGGCCTGGCCATCAACCGGGCCATCAACATTGCCTTACAACTGCAGGCGGGCAGCTTCGGGTCCTTGCAAGTGGCTGCCAATACCTCCACCGTGGAGCTTGTCGATGAGCTGGAACCGGAGACGGATTCACGAGAGCCGCTGACCCGGATCCGCAACAACTCTGCCATCCACATCCGCGTCTTCAGGGTCACGCCCAAGTAACTGAGATGAGGCTGGCCCACCTTATCCACCCACCCCCACACAGCTGGGGCTCAGATGTGGCTCTTCTTGTCCTGAGTACTGTCATGGATCTTCAGCCAGAGCCATTTGGGAAAAAGCCCATCCCCTGGCAGCCCGGAGGACTCTGAATTGAGAGGGCAAATACCGTCTTTTGTTGGGCCCAAGCAGTGGATCTTCTTGGATCTTTGTGGTCTGTAGCCATTGTCCTGTACAATAAAAAGTTTCAAGTTATGTTGGTGCCTGGCCACCCATCCCGCTGCACTGCCTCTCCCCTGTGTAAATTCTGGAGAGGAGAATAGGAAGAAACGTGACGAAGATTTAGATACAGGAGGGGAACCCTGGTGTTTCCTGCTTTCATAGAAAGAGCATCAATTGTCCTACAGACATTGCAACATAAGACAAACGTTAGTGCAGTGCAGAAGCCTGACAATCCCAGTGTTTGTTTTAAAATATTTCATCCTCGCAGAAGGCAGGGAGAATGAAGTATATACTCCTGCCTGCTGGCGAGCAGCTGGGGTCTAGTTGTGTGTGAGGAAAGTATCAGCTTCTCTGTTGGTAGTTCCTGGGCACAGGAAGGATGAGGGCTTACAGAGAGAGAAAGACAAAGATGGGGCCTCCTTTGTATTAGGTTGTGGGAGGGATTGACACTGCTTCATTTGATTCCTGGTCCTAGGGGATCCAAAGTGTTCTAAACAGCTGTGGTCCAGAGCCCTTCACACCCTGTGGCTGGGCTGTTCTAAGTGGGAAAGAAAAGCTTTCCCTCTGACTTACTGGGTACACAGGTCATAAGCACTTACTTATTTGCTTGGATGTTTGTAGGAGGATCTGATTTTTCCTATTTATCCAACAAGTCACCTAAAGCAATGTTTATCAGAGCGGTTGATAACCCATATGTGGGTCTTGATTTACTAGGTCAAAACCTTTTTAAAAATCAAGTAAAAAATAACTTCCATGGTAATATTTTGTTGGCAGTTTTATAGATATGTATATAGACACATGCTAGTTATGACATTGATTTTACTGTTGGGGGAGGTCACAAGAGCTTGAAAGACTTTGATCTAAATTTGAATTTGGTTCCAGTTTGCTTGAAGGCAGTTTGGTTTGGGGTTCTGAAAATCAGCCTTCTCATTTAGCAAAACCTCTCCCTCTGGCTTGAGGGTTCCTGTGGAGGAGGGACTCATGCTGTGGAAGTGACTGCCAGTCACATAGGAAAGTGAACTCTTCACAGAAGGACTGGTGCTTCATTCTAATGACTAAACACAGGCCAAGTGCCTGCTGTGAGCCACAAGGCCTGGGCCGGGCCCTGGGGATACAAAGGTGGGTATAAAACGGCCACTACCTTCAAGGAGTTGACCATTTAGTTGGGAAGGTGGAATACCAGTTTTTGTGCAGTGAATAAGATGTGTGATGTAAGAGGTAAGAATAGCCACAATAGAGAAGCACAGAGAAGGGAATGGCTAGCTTCCTGGTGACGTCTGAGATGGTTTCACCTTTGGCCTGGGTTTTGCAGTATGAAGAGGAGTTTGCCAGGCAGAAGAGAGGGGAGAGGCAGCATCAGGCAGAGGCATCAGCATGCACAAAGGGGATTCACGAACAGGCAGGGTGTGTTGTAGGACTAGAGGTCACTCGGCAGCTAGAAAGTAGGAAGCACTGGGGAGATTTGAGGGAGACAGACCGGAGATGATTCTTATCAGATGCCCCCAATTCCCTCCCATCCCAATTTCCCTATCAGCCTTGACTGCAAGGCTCCCTTGCCTAGGAGGCCCCAGTAACAGAGTGGGGAGCCAGCAGGGAGCTGGAGGGAACTGTGTGTGTCTTCGCACGTATGTGCTCTGGTCTCTCTGCTCCTGGCCCAGGCCCAGCAGAGGTGGTAGCAGCAGCCCTTTTGCGTTTGGTTTGTTTTGGCTGTGACATCTTCCAGCTTATTTGTTTGTTGTTTCTGCTCCATGTTCTCTCACTGCTTGCCAGTGGGGCTTCCCTCAGCGGCAGAAACAGCCCCTAGACATTGCCACCGAAGGAAGAGGGGCTGTGGGGTCAGGTAGGGGGTGTGGGGAAGGCACCTGCATCTGTCAGAGTCCACGCCTGGCGGATGGGGCAAGGAGCTCTGCACTCCTTCTGTAGGGAGGCCACCGGCCACCTCTGCTCCCCTCCCTCTCCTGGTTCTCTGCAGTGTCTTCCATCACAGCTTGGGAAGTGGGAAGGTGATGGGGGCAGAAAGGGTGTCCAGATGCAGTCCCCCTCCCTTCTTTTTGCTTAACAGCTACAGAGCCCACAATGAGCGCAAAATAACCTCCTACTTCAAAAACAGATCCCCCGAGGTCAGATTTGAAATGTTTGTCTTCCCTCCTCATCTCTAGTATTATTGAGAATCCACTGCTTGTGTGGAATCTGTGTTAGGTGCCAGGTCTGCCCGGAGAGGTACAAACCCCTGGGTCTCTAAAAACTAATAGGAAAAAGGACAGATAAGATTTAGAAAGACAAATAATTTACATGGTGCTTGGAGCTGTCCTGGCATTAGTAAGGGTTCCAAAAATAGGGGAACTGTTGGTAGCATGAGCTATTTTGCTAAGGAATGGTTTGGTCCTCTTCATGGAGATGGGGAGAGGGGAGGGAAGGTGGCTTGTGTGTGTTTGATCTACAAGGCTGGGTTCTTAGTCCTGCTGGCTTTTACTTTTGCGGCACTGGCAACGAGAAAGAAGACGGACCCTCAGGACACATGAACTGGTCTGGGTGGGTGGATGATCCTTCTAGGAGCTTCCTTGCACTCTGTCCAGGGGAGTTCCTAGTGCTTGGTCAGGAGCTGGGAGAACAAACCCTGGAGCCTATGGGGAAGATGGACAAGAGGCGTGTGTAAATGTACTTCTGAAGGGAAGAGATGACCCACTGCAGATTTGGGGATGAGGCAAAGGTTATCCCACCAAGAGAGAAGTCTATGAAAATGACCACTTAAGATTCCATCTTCCTAAATGACACTTATGGGTGCTTTTGAATTGATGTTTTATTTTTGTTTGGACAGGAAAGCTACTGTGGCCAATTTAGCAGCTCTGTCTTCTGGTAAAGGATGGGAAGGACGTGGGTAAAGGATTTCCTTCTGGTAAAGGACATGTGAAGGAGCTTGTGAATGTTCAGCCGTACCTGTGAGCAGGAGATCCTAGGATGCAGCTGATACTTCATAGAAACCTCAGTTGGGGAGGTGCATCTGGAGGTGGAGGTCTTGGTGCTTTGCGTGCCCTCTTAAAAGGGCTCAAGTACTGGGGGAGAATCGAGACTAGTAACCAAGGAAGGTGGCCTGGTAATGCTTCGGGGCCTGTCCAGGGTGGGCCCGAAGGCCTCATTCAGTCCAAGGTCCTTGAGACCCATGTTAAGGGGACAAGGAATCCCTGGTCAGCTCCGGGCTTTGAATAAACTGAGTGTGGGCGTTGCCTTGATATCTACGTCTTGACCTACCCCCAGCTCCAATCAGTTGTGTTTCGGCGGCAACTTTCTCCAAAGAGCAGTGGAGGTGTCCACCCAGAGAGACTCCCATCCTCCGTCCAAACCTCCCTGTCCCCGTGACCTTTGCCAGTGAGTGGCTTAGTGAGGCAGCTACAACACCAGGGATAAGGTGTCACAAACCCATGCCCACCTCCCCAGAAGGAGTGGCGGTAGACACTGGAGGAAGGCTGAAGAGTATGCTGGGGATCTGGTCTCCAGGCCTGCAAAGCGAGGATAAATAGCAGGGATAGTAAAGCCAAGGGTGCAGTGCTAACAGGTAGCATGTATTGATTACCTCGTGCCGGGCGTTACATAATCACACAACAGTCCTGGCAAGTGGTTACTATCGTTTTTTCTGCCATCCCCAGGCTTGGACATAAGGTCACCTGTCCAGGCTGGGTGCTGGTAAATGGCAGAGCTCACCAGGTCACCAAATCTGGACTCCCTTGTTTACCAGACAAGCTTTGTTAGGCTTCTGAAGTGGCAGAGCTGCTCGCTGAGAACAGAACCCAGATATCTGGTCCTAGGGGCTACCTTGTGGCCAAGGAAGCAGAGATTGTCTCCGTTTCTCCAAGCTGATCTTCGCACAGGACTTCCCAGCAGGAATCCCTTCTCTGAGTCCTCACTCCCTTCCCAGTTCCCCAAGCGCCAGGAAGCCCTCCCCCATCACACCCTACGAGGTCTGAGCCACCCCATTTCCCAGCACAGAAGGTCTGGGCCCCTGGCGGAGCTCCGAAGCCTGGCTGAGAAGCTACTGATTGGAAAGGAGGAGGGCAGAGAGGTCGGGAGGCCCCCCCTTCTCCGCCCCAACACGACTCCAGGCAGCTGGGACTTCGTGCTTCCTGGGGGTCTGCACTAGCTCAGGGGGGCTGTAAATTTGCTTCTTGGAGATTCAATCTGAACCGGCTGCTGGGACAACTCCAGCTTGTCTCCACCCCCGCCATCCTCTGGTCACGACTGTCCCTTTTCAGGCCTCGCCTCAGGGGCTCCGTGCTCAGGAAGTAGATGAAGGCCTCTCAAGCCCCGGCGAACCCAGAGCTAGGTTGTCCAGGCACGGCTCCAGCAAGCATGCAGAAGATGAGGGGCTCACTTCCTCCCTCGAGGCCTCCCATTCTCTGGTTGAGGTATCTGGAGTGGACAGACTACACAATGCCAGCCACACTTGCGCGAGGACCACAGACGGGCCACATGCCAAGTGCCTGCTGGCACCAAGGCAAACAAAACCTGCCTATATTTCGTCCTTTGCTCTCTCCTCCGATTAACAGAGCACCTGTGCTGCATGACTCCAGAGAATACCATTCTCATCAGGGTCCAAATGAATGGCGGCCCCTGGAGTTGTGCAGTGCTCAACCTTGACAGCTGTACATGGTGGCCCCAAGAGGGGAGACTTGAGGCATAAAGTAGAAGTGTTAGTCACTCAGTTGTGTCTGACTCTTTGCGTCCCCATGGACTGTAGCGCACCAGGCTCCTCTCTCCATGGAATTCTCCAGGGAAGAATATGGGAGTGGGTTGCCATTCCCTTCTCCAGATGATCTTCCTGACCGAGGGATCGAACCCAGGTCTTCTTCACTGCAGGCAGATTCTTTACCATTTGAATCACCAGGGAAGCTCCGAGACATAAAGGATGTACATAAAGAATGGCAGCCCAGAGCAGGGAGACAGCTTCCTGCTGGGGCATCCAGGAAGGCTTTGTAGAGGAAGTAACGCTTGAAGAAAGGGATCAATAGTGTGGGAGGGCGAGGGTGATCCAGGTGGAGGGCACAGAGTGAGTGAAGGACAGGAGGCAGCAAATCATGTAACTGAGCTCCTGTGATGCGGGCACGGGAGTGAGCGAAGTGGGAGAACAGACTGGAAAGGTGGGTGGGTGGCAGAGCAGAGAGGGTCTTAGTTCCGAGGAACCAGGAGCCACTGCAGGCTCATGCTCAGGGTAATACCCCGAATAAGGCTGTTCAGCAGGAAAGTTACTCTGGTGGCTGTCAGGATGACGCCAGCCTGTCTCCACCCCTGCCATCCAGTTGGGGATAACTGGAGGGGACAGTGTGGCGACCTTCTGCACTGGCCCTGCACTGGACCAGCACCATGCCCTAGAAATACAGAGGCAGATGGAGGGGGCGCTGGCAGGGGGCACTGGGCATCGGAGGGAGAGTCCCACGTAGCTTCCTCCTCCTCAGGGTCCCCTGCTTTCCAGGCTGGACACATGGACCCTGCTGGCTGGTATCCATCAGCACCTGGGTTGAAGTTGGCCCCCAAATCAGCCTCTGCCCTCTCGGTAGGATTACTATGGCTTAGGGATTGGATGGAGGTTCCATCTCTCCCCTCGTCTTCTTTGCCTTCTCTCCTGGGCTGCAATTGCAGCTCTCTTTCCAAAAGCCCCAGCGGATGAGCCAACGTCACCCTTGTCCAGCAGGCCCCAGCACCTAGGGGCTATTGCCCAGGGCCCATCTACCTTTCTTGAAGGCAGGGGCCTGGGGAACCTCTGCCAAGCTGCTGTGAGGGGAGAGGCAGGTCCCACAGCCAGAACGGCTCCTCCTCTCCTCCCTCTCCTCCGGCTGTGTCTACTCCCCGCCATCCGCCCCGGCCCCCTCTCCGTGGTCAGGTCAGGGCAGTGACGCAGGAGTCTGGGGACCCGGGGAGCAGAGGCTGAGGCATGTGGGAAGTCAGGACAGAACGCATGTGCGGACGTGTGTGGACGTGAGTGTCCGTGTGTTTCTCCCACAGCTGGGATCTTGTCCCAGGGCTGGGCTCCGAGGACCATGTGGGGCTGGGAGGCCGCCTGGGTGCTGAGGGGGAAATTGGGATGAGGGGGCACAGTGTGGGGTGCAGACTGGCACTCGGCACACCAGGTTTGCGGGGAGGCCCCGAGAGAAGGCCATGGGTGAGCAGAGGGCAGGGGAGCAGGTCGGGGCCTCATTATTACCCTCAAGCCTCTGCCTCCCTGCCCCTCCCATTCATCTGGCTGAACCCTCTTTGATCGCCCCTTATCTCCCTCACTTAGTCACTTTCTCAGTACGCATTCTGCCTGCTTCATCTAAAATTGCCACCTCCTCCAACATTCCTGGGCCTTCAAAGCTTTCTGCCATTGGAGAGCCTCTGTCTTTTATTCATTTTTGTGTTTGTCATCCATCTCTCCACTAGAATGTCAGTTCTGCCAGGGCAGGCAGTCTTGTCAGTTTCATTCACTGCTCTATTCCCAGGTCCCTGGTCAACAGTGAGTATTCTTCTTTTTTTTTTTTTTTTGGCTGCCCTGGGTCTTCATTGCTGCCCCGGTTTTTTCTAGTTGCAGCAAGCCAGGGCCACTCTTTGTTGTGGTGTGTGGGCTTCCCACAGCAGTGGCTTTTCTTGCTGTGGTGCACAGGCTCCAGGTCGTGAGGGCTTCAGTAGTAATTGCAGCACGGGGGCTCAGCAGTTGCAGTACACGGGCTTGGTTGGCTCCATGGCATGTGGAATCTTCCCAGACCAGGGCTCGAACCTGTGTCCCCAGCACTGGCATGTGGATTTCTATCTCCTGCACCACTAGGGGAGTCCGAGTAGGTACTCTTATATATATATTTCTTGAATGAATGAATACTTCCCACTCGTTCCAAAGTCCCAATTCTTCAGAGTGGCCCTCAAGGCCCTTCACAACCTGACCTCTCCCTAAGCAGCACCCTAGCCTCCACCCCAAAACACTTGACCCACCAACACAGGGCTGGATTGGCCTCCCCCATCCACCTTACATCTTTTCCCAATGAAATCCTGCCTGCCCTTCAAGGCTGAGCTTGTTTTCACCTCCTGCATCAAATCCTCCTTGATTCCCCAGCTAGAGGTGAGCTCCCCCTCTTCCAAACTCTCATAGCTCAGCTCTGCACACCCCGGTCCTCACACATGGCTCCACAAGCCCACCCTATATCTACTGTAAGCTACAAACTCCAGGAGGCAGAAGTTAGGTCTTAACACATGTTTCTGTCCTGAAAAGTTTGTAGTCAGTTGTCTTTCACAAAGAAGGCATTAAATGCATAAATAAAATATATCTAATATTACGGGACTGGGGAGGGAGTGAATGAACATACAAATAACCACCAGTATTTGTCAGGGTTCCCATTTGTGAAAGCAACATGAGCTGGGACAGTGCTTTCAGGAGGCCCATTTGACAGGTTAGAGCACTGAGGTCCAGGCACTCAGGTCACTTTCCAAGGTTTGAGAGACCAGCTATCCTTGGACTCCTGCTCCCTGGAGTTCGCCCCCTGCCCCAGGGCTTCCTAGAAACCACAGAGGCTTAGCTGCAGACCCCAGGTGCCATCCCTCTGGGGGTTCGTTCTATTCAAGATTCTTAAGAATTTTGCCAGGCACACTGACCTAAAAGTTCAATTTCTGGGTTTTCAGGGTCCTCAAAAGTGAAGAGTGGGAGGAGAAGACCCCACCAAATGTCTTGCTCTGTGCACCACTCCTACTAAATTCCTCCGCTCGAACAACACCGGTTTCTAGAAGAACTGGGACCGTGAGAAGGAGGCCACTGACTTGACCAGCCAGCACCTTCCTGGCTGCCTTGCAAGAACCCAGACAGGCCCATCTCTGTTGGGGGGGGTGGGGGGGGGATACGTCGGGGTCCCCAGGCACTCCCAGCAGAATGGCACTGCTCTCCCAGGGCAGCCTTGTGCCCGTCCCGCGGCGCGCACCCAGCCTCACGTTCCGGAACCCAGGGGTCGGACGGCAGGCAGCCCCGCGCCCCACACCCGCGCCTGCATCTGCTCCGCCCCGGCGAGCCCCCGACCCAGGCGTCCTGCCCCGGCTGTGACCCCTCCGGTCCCCACCTCCCGCGACCCCTCACGCACACAGCCTCCCCCCAACCCCCCACCCGCACGCACACAGCTGATAACAGCCCCGACCCCCGGCCGCCGCCGCAGTCCCCGGGCCAACCCCGCCGGTCGCCTCGCCGCGCCGTCCTCCGGACCCTGGTCCCAGGCTCTGCGCGCTCTGCCCCGACCCCGCTCGGCGCCCGGGGACCGCGGCCCCCTCGTTCGGCCGGCGGGGCGGCCCTGCCCCGTCGAGCTTCCCGGGATGCTGGGCCGCGGCGCAGGCACCCGCCGAGCCCCAGGTCGCTGAGGGGCCAGGCGAGGCACGGAGATGGGGGCGTGCGGTGAGTACTCCCAGCCGGGGCAGCGCTGTTTGAGGAGGAATTTACCGCTGGGGCTCTTGGCCCCGAGGTGGCCTGGTTCAAGGACTTGAGACTTGCCGAGGACCCCGGAAGGGCAAGGGGGTGGGGCAGCCTTCACCTGCCGGTCGGTCGGGCTCAAGGAGTCCCCCGAGGAGAGTCGGAACCTGAGCCGGAGACGGGGCGGAGGGCTGGGGTTCAGGGAGAAGAGGCGCGGCTCTGTGGGTGCCGAGGAAGACTCAGACACCTGGGTCTGAGAGCCACAACCCGGATCTGCGAGAAGGGACGCCGCTGTCACACCGGGATTGAAGTTTGGCCGGGAGAAGTGGATGCCGGTAGCTGGGGGGGGGTGGGGTGTGCACGCGGCCGCGGGACTGAATGAACGCGGAGGCAGAGCCTGAGCGCTCCCAAGGTCCGGGTGGGGAGGACTCACTGGGGCCCGCGCAGCGGGATGGGTGAACCTGCCGGTCCAAACTAGCCCTTCTCCTGCGAGAACCCACCTTACCCGCAGCCCGGCTCTCTTTCCTAGACTGTACTCCGCTGCTGCTGCTGTCCTTTCTGCTGTTTCCTCTGGGCCTCCCAGTCCTGGGCGCCCCCCCACGCCTCATCTGTGACAGCCGAGTCCTGGAGAGGTACATCCTGGAGGCCAGGGAGGCCGAAAATGCCACGGTGAGGTCCCCTCCCCAGGACCTTCCACAGAACTCACACTTGGGGCTCAAGGTGTCCCCCCCAAGATTCAGGAACCTGGCCCTTGGTTCAGGGGTGGAAGCGAGGAGCCAAAGTCCCCAGTAAAAGTCCTAGGAGTGGTAGTCCTCAGTGCCTAAGTGGAAGCTAAGTGAGGGGCTAAGCTGGACAGAGGCCCTGGGACCTTGACTCCAGGCTTGTGCATTTCAGATGGGCTGTGTGGAAGCCTGCAGCTTCAATGAGAATATCACTGTCCCAGACACCAAGGTTAACTTCTATGCCTGGAAGAGGATGGAGGTGAGTTCATGGGTTCCTTCCTCTTGGGAAGTCTCATCTTGGGAACCTCTTAGGATGGGCAGGAGAATGCTAGAGAGAGAAGAAATGGAGCAGCAAAGATGAGGGTGAACGTTCATTCATTCATTTGTTCATTCATTCTACAAAACTTCTGTTTGCATGGGGCTGCTGAGAGGGAGGAGGGTGAGGCTGACTTAGGCCAGCTGACTCCAAGTCTCTGCTCCCTTTAGGTCCAGCAACAGGCCCTGGAAGTCTGGCAGGGTCTGGCCCAGCTCTCAGAAGCTATCCTGCGGGGCCAGGTCCTATTGGCCAACGCATCCCAGCCATGTGAGGCCCTGCGGCTGCATGTGGACAAAGCTGTCAGCGGCCTCCGCAGTCTCACCTCCCTGCTTCGGGCACTGGGAGCCCAGGTGTGTCTGGCCCTTTCCTTGCCCCCAGGGTTTCTGTTTCTGTAAAATGAGAGAAGGGTCCTGCCAAGGAAACCCCCCAGCCATTCTACCCCGAAACCCATCTCCTGCCGGGGCCCCTGGCGCTGCGCTAACCTTCAGTCCTCTCTTTGCAGAAAGAAGCCATCCCCTTTCCGGATGCAACCCCTTCCGCAGCCCCACTCCGAACATTCACTGTTGATGCTTTGTCCAAGCTTTTCCGAATCTACTCCAATTTCCTGCGGGGAAAGCTGAGGTTGTACACAGGGGAGGCCTGCAGGAGAGGGGACAGGTGACCCGGTGGATCACCCCTGGCACGTCCACCACCTCGCTCACCATCACTGCCTGCGCCATGCCTTCCACACCACCACTCCCAACCCCTGTCGACAGGCCACCAGCTCCGTACCAGCCTGTCCCACGGACACTCCAGGGCCAGCGGTGATATCTCAGGGGCTAGAGGAACTGTCCAGAGCTCAGCTCAGATCTAAGGATGTCACAGGGCCAGTCTGAGGCCCCAAAGCTGGAGGAATTCAGAGTTCAACCTAAACTTGGGGGCAGCACCATGCTGGGGAGACCCTGAAATTCAGCTTGGCATGCTGCCGAGCCGCAATGCTGGGACAAGCTGGAGGATGGATACCTCCTTTCACACGTACCAAGCAGGGACAGGATGGACTGGAGAATTTAGGGGGCAAGACATGAATTCTCCGGGTCTCATGGGGACTCCGTGACAGCAGAGTCCACTGGACAAGGAGGGTGGTGGGAGCCATGAAGATGGAATGGGGGCCGGCCCCTGGTTCTCATTGGGTCCAAGTCTTGTGTATTTTTCAACCTCACTGGCAAGAACTGAAACCACAAGCTGGCTCTTGGTTTTTCCTATTTTCCTGGGAGCCCCGTACTTCCCTGGGTCTGTCCCCATCCTGGCAGTAGGTGGCAGGTCCGGGAAGCCAGAGGTGGAGGGGGTAGGGCGCTACGTGCTGCCTCGCATGGCCTGTCTGACCTCTTGACCCCACTGGCCTGAGGCCACAAGCTCTGCCCACGCTGGTCAATAAGGTGGCTCCATTCAAGGCTAGTCCTTAGTAGGTAGCTGCCAACTGGCCCAGGATAAGTCTTTTTTTTTTTTTTTTTTTTTGGCTGCACTGCACAGCTTGCGGGCTCTTAGTTCCCTAACCAGGGATTGAACCTGGGCCCTGGCAGTGAGAGCATGGAGTCCCAGCCACTGGGAATTCCCCAGGGCAAGCCTTTAGTGAGTGAGCTTCGGATGCCAGAAGGAGGGGCCCTTTTGAGGATTGCTGGCAGCTGCCAACACTGTCCGCTGGAACTTTATTCTTTTCTGTGGCCCCTTCTTCTAATGCTATCATCCCAGCACCAGGCTTTCCCAGCATACAAGCTCCCTCTAAGTCCAGCAGAACTCTCCTTGCCTGAGGATGGTTACCATTAATGCTCCAACCTGAAACTTGCAGGAGGGGCAGTAGATGGGGGTATGGCGGGAACCAATATCCCGGACAACCATCTCATTGAGCAGTCACTGCCCAGAGCTGCTGCCGGTAGCTGACTTATCCGACCTCATTGCATTCCTCACTCAGCCCTGGGAGAACGTCACTGCGGTCATTCCCATGGTGCAGTCCAAGAAGTAAAACAACTTGCGCCTTATTCCTGTCACATAAGCTTTCTCAGCTCCTCTGGGATGGGGACACAGAACAAACTCATTCAACCTCCACACTTGATCCCTACTTCTTTCTTCTTTTTTTTGTCCATATGGCATATGGGACTTTAGTTCCCTGAGCAGGGATAGAACCCGTGCTCCCTGCACTGGAAGCAAGGAGTCCTAACCTAACCACCGGACTGCCAGGGAATTTCTACTTCTGATTTTACACCTTCCCCTGACAGTCAACTTCAAATTCCTTCCCAGAAAAAATGTTTCAGCCGCAAACGGCGTAGAAATACCTGTGCAGACCGCAAAAGATGTCACGAAACTGGATGGGGACTGATCCTGACCATTATCATACAAGGGGTAGGGGGATTGGTCTTTCTACTTATATGGCAAAACAGAGAAGTTAGCCTGCACCCCTGCAAATATGCTCAAGGGAGGGAATGTTTTGCAATCTGCGGCAGGGAAAATATGAGCAGGTTGAGGGGTTGGAGGGTATTTGCCAAATATCTGTGTGTGTGGAGTGGGGTGGGCCGAAGCTCAGGTGGGAGGAGTCAGCCCGAGAATTTTCACTCTGCCCAAAGCGGCTCCTGGGCTACAGTGCCCTCTTCAGGCCCTCTTGGGAAATGCTAGGGTAACCTACAAGCTATAGAACCCCGAGGACTCCAACCACATTTCCCGGAAAAAAAAGTCATGTTATGGTTTCCACACATGCCATCTGGTTCTTACTCCACCTCTGTGAATCAAGAAGGATGGAATCTCTCTTTCTTGCTGGCAAAAATAAAGCAAAGAGACTTATCTTGAAATCCAGGAAATCCAGTTAGTAAGTCACGGCTGGGACCTGAACTTGACATTTAGGACTCATAACAAGACTCATAAGTCTTGTCTGTCTCCTGGCCTGAGTGCTGCCTAAACATCTCCTGGATCTTTCTTCCCCCTGACCTGCTTCCTCCACTTAGCTTCAGACTTCTTATTGCTTTCAATTTAAAAAAAAAAAAAAAAAAAAGGACTTCACTAACGGTTCCTAGTGGTTAAGACTCTGTGCTTTCAATTCAGGGGGCATGGGTTCGATCCCTGATCAGGGAACTAAGATCCCACATGCTGTATGACATGGCCATAAAATAAAATTTAAAAATTGAAAAAAAAAAAACCACTAACAGAACCTGAAGTATATGACCTGAGTCAGGTGTGATGGGTGAATAGGTTAAGAACATAATTTAAAAACATAATTTGTTTCACATTTATGAAGTTCCTACTGTATGCCAGCCTTTGGACTAAGTACATGGAAAAGCAGAATTACGGTCTGTGCTACTCACAATCTAGTGTCATCCTAGAGTGGACAGTCCCCTTGGGGCAAAAAGACCCGATTTCTTCTGCACTATTATAATGATGATGATTTGACAATTAACAGCACATTAATCTCTGGCACCTACAAGATCCCCTGTGATTCTCACCATCATTCCACGAAAGAGGACAGCAGGCATCATCCCCATTCATCAGACGGGGAAACTAAAACTAAGTTCCTCTGGGTGAGTGATTGAGCCAGCTCTTCCAACTTCCGGGTGGGACGGGTGCCAACTCAGCCTGGTTCTGAGTCAGCGGGTTACATAACTGTTTCATGGAGATACCTCCTGTTTGTAGAGGGCTTTGCCACTTCCAAAGTGCTATCCCAGGCAGTCTTGCCTTTGCTCTCCTAACCCGATAAGGAAGGCAGAAACTGGAGAGGAGGACACGGAGATCCAGAGAGATCATGGATGGGTCTGGCCTGGGTCATAAGATACTGAGAGGAAGTGTCAGGACCAGGAGCCAGGCTCTGGGACTCTGGGTTCCTCTTCTGCTGGAAGCAAGCCTCATGGGAAGAAGAGTAGAGGGAATGGATGGAGGGAAGGAAACAGCTTCAGTCAATGAGGCGTGAATCCCAGGCATTTCTTGTTACCACTCTTTCCCCATCCATCCCCTGGAAAAGTCGAAGGTGCCTACCACCCTTCCCACCATCCAAGTCTCCCAGCTCTGGGGCCCACGCCTGCAGCCCCAGCTCCCACCCTTGACTGCAGCCTCTTGGCCTGCACATCAGGCTGACCGAATGCATCTGCCTGAGCCCGGCCCCCCGGGCCACCTGGGTTTCTCCTGGGTCTACTCAGTCCACTGACTTCCCCCAGTAGGTGACTGCTGCTGGAGCTGAGTTAGCAAAATGGGGCCTCTGAGACACTGGAATCTAGGTTGAAGGTTAACTATGTTATTCCCAGCTGGTCAAGGCTCATTCCTCCAAAACTCCATCATAAAACTTCGACATCGTGAAAGATTATTGGCAACAGAAAAACAGTCGAATGGTTTCCCTGCCTATGTGAATCATGTCCAATGTCTATAAATCTCCTCAATTAAAAAAATGAATTATTAAAAATTATGCCAACCACACACAATTTCTGTTTTTTTATAACATTTTTTTTGGTTTTTGGCTGTGCCTCACGGCGTGTGGGATCTTAGTTTCCCAACCAGGGATGGAACCTGAGCCCCTCAAATTGGAAGCGTGGAGCCTTAACCACTGGACCGCCAGGAAAGTGCCATGATTTTTTTTTTTAATAATGATTTTCTTTTTCTGGTTTCTTGAAAACCTGAGCTATGCTGGTCTTTCTATCTTACAGATGAAACTGAGGACCAGAGTGGATGAACTAAAGGTCCAAAGCCACACAGGGAAGCCAGGAGGGGCTGCATCCCCTGGAGTTATTCCCGGGTTCTTCCACCTCCCAAGGTCACCGACACCTATTCCTACCACAGCCAGTCTTGTCAGTGATAACGGCCCTGGGGCCTTACCCTTTCCGACTCCCCAAAAAGCAGAGCTCCTCCCACACCACCATCCCTTCCTGTCCTGCCTGAGCACCAACCCCCAACCCCAGACAGGTTGGAAGCTGTGACCGTCCAGCCCTGTGGCGCCAAAGAGAGGTCAGCAGAGCAGCCCTCAGAGGACTTATTGACTAACCCGGAGGGGCTGGGGGTCACTGGGCTTCTGCGGCTTGTCCCTGGGTTAACCCTTTCCTGGCTCTGTCCCGCTTATTGATCGTTCTCCTCACCTGCTCTGGTGTTTTGCTTTGTTTTGTCTTGGCTGCACCGCCAGACATGAGGAACTTCCCCAACCAAGGCCTGGACCGGTGTCCCCCTGCGGTAGAAGCTCAGAGTCTTAACCACTAGACCATCAGGGAAGTCCTCTCCTAAGCTGCTCTGGAGGAAGGGGAGATCAGGGTTTGGGCTGGGCATCTTTGTACCCCCAGCTTTGGTGCAGAAGGACAGAGAATCTCTGTCCAACACAGGTTGGGCCCTGTGTGTTCTCATTCAGGCAGGAGTCCCTGGAACTCCGAAGGGAGTTGGGACTTCCTTCCCCAACACCTGGAGCAGGGCAGTACCAGCTTCTCCCTGACAGCTTAGGAGGATGGCCAGCCCAGGCAGCCCCATCATGTGTTGGGGCCAAGGCCAGGCTCTCTGGACACAGCTCTGATAGTACGGAGTGGTGGGGTGCTCCTGAAGTGCAAGGAGTGAAACTGAAGTTTACTAGGAACACCTGGGGGTGGGATACTGGAACTCAGGCTCATGAGAGTTGAGCTCTGGATAGCCCTCCAGCCAAGATACAGCCATGAGAGTCAATGGGGTTTTTAAAAAGCAACAAAGCCACCCTCTTATCTGCCTGCTCATGTAGACTTGCTGTTGATGAAACTGATGAAGGTAGATCTGCTGACTGGGGTGTGACTCCACCCCCTGTTGGAATACACTTCTAGGAACCATGGGACTTGTCAGGACTCTGAGTAGGTACAATGCTGGACAATTGACATCATTTCTCTAGAGTTCAGTTTTCACATGAGGAAAATGAGGACAATAATTTTGCAATGAACAGAACATGAGATTCTACAGAACATGAGCCAACAAGCACATGAAAAGATGCTCAGCATCGTTAATCATTAGAGAAATACAAATCAAAACAACAACGAGGTAACACTTCACTCTGGTCAGAATGGCCATTGTTAAAAAATGTACAAATAGCAAATGCTGGAGAAGGCATGGAGAAAAGGGAATCCCCATAGACTGTTGGTGGAATGTAAACTGGGGCAGCCACTATGGAAACCAGTGTGGAATTTCCTCAAAAAACTGAAAGTAGAGTTGTCATATAACCCAGCAATCTGACTCCTGAGCATATATCTGGACAAAACCGTAACTCAAAAAGATACATGCATGCCTATGTTCATAACAGCACTAGTCACGATAGCCAAGACATGGAAACCACTTGAATGTCCACCGATAGATGAATGGATAAAAAAGATGTGGTACATATATATAATGGAATACTACTCAGCCATAAAGAAGAATGAAATAATGCCATTTGCAGCAACATGGATGGACCTGGAGATTATAGGACTAAGTAAAGTCAGAAAGAGAAAGACAGATACCATATGCTATCATTTATACGTAGAATCTAAAGAAATGACACAAATGAACTCACCTATGAAACAGAAACAGATGAAACAGACTCACATAGAGAACAAATTTGTGTTTGCCAAAGGAGAGGTGGGGGGGGGAGGAATGGAATGGGAGTTTGGGGTTAGCAGATGCAAGGTATTATCTATAGGATGGATAAGCAACAAGATCCTACCATATAGCACTGGTATATTCAATATCCTGTGATAAACCATAATGGAAAAGACTATGAAAAAGAATATATGTATAACTGAATCACTTTGCTGTGCAGCCACAAAATATTCCTTCATATAAATATTTCTTAATACAATCCAACCATCCATCTGGAAAACATTTGCGTGCATGCTAAGTCATTTCATTCATGTCTGATTCTTTGCAACCCTGTGGACTGTAGCCTGCCAGACTCCTCTGTCCATGGGATTCTTCAGGCAAGAATACTGGACAGGGTTTGCCATGTCCTCCTCCAGGGGATCTTCCTGATCCAGGGATTGAACCCACATCTCTTGCATCTGTTAGGTCTCCTGCACTGGCACGCAGATTCTTTACCACTAGCAACACCTGGGAAGCCCAGCAAACATTTAGGTAACCTTGATTTTTCCTTCCTGTTGTGAATGGTGCTGCAATTAACATCTTTAAGGCATGTACATCTTTCTGAAAATACACACATATTTCTGCAGATAGACTCCTAGAAAGGTAAACTGGATTCAACAGAAACACATTTGAAAGTTGAATAGTCATTGTCAAATTACCTTCTAAGATGCTTTCACCAACATATTCTTAGCATCAACGTATTTGAGTGTGTCTACCTGTCCCGTGACCAACACTCAATGTTTCAATCCTTTGAACTGTTGCCAACATGAACATTGTAGTCTTGATCAGCATTTCCCTTATGATGACGGAAGCAGAACCTCTTTTCCAATGTCACCTGGCTCCTTGTTGGTCTTCCTCTATGTCTTGTCTTTTTCAATTCTTTGCCAAGAAGCATTTTCAGTCCTCACTTTGCTCCATCTTTCTGTTGCCTTTGCCCCTGTTGCCAGCTATGTAGAACTTTAGGTTTGAAATGGTTGGAATTCTGCAGACAATGTTCCACTGGATCTCAGAATCCATGGTTACTATTGAAAATTCCGGTGCCATGCTGATTCCTGATCTTTAGTAGGTGACCTGCTTTTTTCTGTCTGAAAGTGTTTGAGATCGTCTCTTCAGCCCTGACAGTCTGAGATTTCATGACACACCTTTTATGGGTCTCTTTGCATTTGTCAGAATGGACCCCTTTTAATCAAGAGACTCATTTGTCAGTTCTGGGGAATCTTCTGTGTTTTTTCTTAAGTAATTTCTTTTTCTTTGTTATTTCTTTTCTGGACTCTCCTGTTGAATGTCAGTCATCCTGGACCGAGTCTCTCTCTCGCTTTTCTTCCTCTCTTTCTTTCCCTCTCTCTTGTTCTCATTTTATTTCTCTTGATTTCAACGTTTAACTCTTCTGTAGGGGTTTAGGTTTCAGTTCTTGTAGTTTTCATTTCCCAGAGCGTTCTTGTGTTCTCTGGGCAGTTTTCATGGCTTCCTCAGTAGGATGCCAAGCGAGGAGGGGCAGGGGGGGATAAGGTGGCCTGGGCTCCTCACTCTGCCTTCCTCCTCTCCCCGAGAGCCGCCTCTGAGGTTCCTGCATGGCTCCTCCAGTCTGGACTCTGGTGCTGCTGCTGGGGGCTGCCTGCGGCCAGGGCCACATGCCTGCCCCCACCCGGTAAGCTGGGCTCAGGAGGGCTTTGGGGGTGCCTTTGAGGAAGAGAGTGAGGGGCAAAGCTGGAAGGGACAAGTGGGCTGGTGATGAACGGTGTGGCCCCGGGGAGGAAGGAGGGACCCCCTGATGGGTGTTAGGAGGCTCCGGGCGGGGCCCTGCAGCCTGCTGAGCCTGGACCTGGGGGTGTGAGCCGCTGAGCAGAAGCGGGACAGAAGTGAGGTGTCAGGGGACAGGGAGGAGGTGCAGAGCTCGGAAGACAGGTCTGGGGGCGGCAAGGGGGGACAGAGAGGCTGGGTTCTAAGAAAATGGACAAAACCCAGGGCAGACCCAGTGGACAGAGACACAGCAAGTAGGAAGCAGCAACAAATGATGGATGGCTTGGTGTCCTGGAGCTTGTTTGAGAGGATTTTTTTTAACATTTATCGATGTGGCTGTGTCGGGTCTTAGTTGCGGCAATCGGGATTTTCGCTGCATCGTGCGGGCTCAGTCACTATGGCATGTGGGCTCGGTCGTTGCCGCATGCAGGCCTGGTCCCCCCAGGGCATGTGGGATCCTAGTTCCCCAACCAGGGATCGAACCCTAGTCCCCTGCATTGCAAGGCAGATTCTTAACCACTAAACCACCAGGGAAGTCCCATGTTTGAAGGGATATGGACAAACAGGACTTGAACTACTAAAACAAACAGCTGTCCTATGTGGCCCACGACACCGGGGAAAGGCCACTGGCATCTCTGTGGAATCTGTAAGGTGTCACTGGTCTCTGTGTTCAGTCAGGGCAGGACTGTCCCCACCACCCATCTGGCAATACCAGGCCCACATGGTCCCTACTCCGTGGGGAAAACTTGGGCAACAGCCCAGGAAAACCTCGACCTGAAAGAAAGAGATGCCTCAGATGTAAACTCCCAGGTGGTGTGTGAGAATTCCCAGACAGAGAAGCTGGTTCTTCTCATGTAAGAGAACCACGCGTGACATCCCGGGCACAGCAGGTGGAGGGAGCCAGAGGGGACATGAGGCGCTTGGAGGGGAGATGCTTTTTAGGGGACAGAAGACAAGGTGAGAAGGCTGTGCGTGACGTTTTTGAAAACCCTCAAGTAAGTGTATGTTCCCTGCATACACGTTGATACAATATGAATAAAAAGAAAGGAACAAACTTCCAGAAAGCTCACAATCATGGAGGCTTAGCGGTTCTTGGTAATGACGAGAACTACATTCCCCCCCACCTTTCCAAATCAATACCAAGGAAAGAGAAGCCTCCAGACTGGAAGCCCCTCGCTCGCAGCTCGCGGGAAAACTGTGAGTTGAAACCCGGGACTGCTCGGAACTCCGGTCTCTCCCAGGGGTGGCCACCTCAGGTGACCTCGGCCCTGCGTTGACATAAACATGTAATAAATACTTGAAGGGCAACCCTCAGAGGATGGAGGGTGGAGGGAGCCGGGGAGGAGCAAAGAACAAGCCCTGTCCGAAAGGTTCACATTCAAATGAACAACAGCAAGGCAGGAGCCTGCCTGCCTGGGACCTTGGCTTGCCACCCCCGACCTAGACGTCCTGCCCACCCTCCGCACACACCACCGGGGCTGGCTCTGCAGGCTCCCCCCTCCTCTCCCCAGCCATTCTCACCCACTGTGATTTTGAGGATGACTCCAGACCCCTCTGTGATTGGAGCCAAGCGACTAAAGACGATGGAGACTGGACTCGAGAAAGCCAGCCCTCCCCCACCAGCGGCACTGGGCCCCCCGGGGGATACCCCAGTGGAGGTGAGGAGGCTGAAGGTTTAGGGAGGCAGCTAGAAGGTGGACATGGGCAGGTCTGAGTGCAGGGAGCCGGCAGGAAGTGGGTGTTAGGGCTCTGGGAAAGGGCCGGGGGGCAGCCCTTGGGGGGGGTTGGGTGGGGGGGTGGGCAAGGCTTCATCATTCAGGGCTCTGCCTCCCCCAGAGGGCTACTACCTGCACATGGACTCCAGCGCCTTCCACCCGGGCGGGGTGGCCCGCCTGCGAAGCCCCCCGATATGGGAGCAGGGCCCCCTCTGCGTGCGCTTTGTCTACTACATGTTTGGGCTGTCGTGGGGCGCCCAACTCAAGCTGTGGCTGGCCTCAGATGCCAAGGGCAAGCACCCCAACCTGCTGTGGAAACACGTGAACACGCAAAGCCCCTCCTGGATCCCTACCGCCGTCACGGTGCCTCTGGGCCTCGTCCTGCCCAGCCGGGTGAGGCTGCAGGCAGAGTCTGAGGTCCCCGTGGGAATCTGGGTGTTGGGCGGGGGGTCCAGGAGGGGGCACAGGGGCTGGGGGGCTTCTGAGTTCAGGCAGGACAGTGGGAGCCTGAGGCAAAGGGGCTCATGGGGCGGGTGGCCCCCTCCTCCCTCCCGCAGCTGATATTTGAAGGCACGTGGGGCAGCACGACTTATCTGGACATCGCTCTGGACGCTATCTCCATCCGCCGGGGCTCCTGCAATCGGGGTGAGCCCACATCCTGCCTCCTCTCTCTCCTCACCCTTTATGTAGGCAGCCAGGTGGTACGACTCGCTCAGGGACCGTGACCTTGGCTTCTCCTAGACTTAGGGCGACTTGCTTCCATCTGCCTCCACACCCCACACCTGATTCCTGAAGTTGCCACGTCTGAAGACAGGTTCTCCTGGAACACATAACGGGCGACACCTGTCCTAAAGTGACTGGCCTTTCTGGTTTGCCCAGGGCTGTACCTATGTTAGCACCAAAAGTCCTACATCCCAGGAAACCCTCAGTCTCTGACAAACATGGGTGTCTGGTCGACCTGGCTGTAATTAATACTCCAGATCCATTCAGAATTGGCCCTCTAAGCTGATGTTTGAGATTCAAGGAGAATAAATTCAAAGGAAGGGGAATAAATGCACCAGAAGGTGCATGCAAGGAACTAACACTTAATGAGCACAGGCACTGTGCGAGATGCTCCTGCCGTGATGTAACTTACAACAGGCCGGTGCTCTTGTTCCCAGTTTATTGATGGGGAAACTGAGACTTGGACGGCTTACGTAACCTGTGGCAGGAACACAGCCGCTGGGGAGGGGGACCAAATCTGCCTGGCAAGCTGGCAGTGGTAACATCAGGACCCAGGTTGGGACTCGGGAGTCTGACTCCAGACTGGGGCGATCTTTCTTTTTTTATTTTATTTTATATGGGAGTATTGGACTTCCCAGGTGGCACGAGTGGTAAAGAACCTACCTGCTAAAGCAGGAGACTCCAGAGGTGCGGGTTTGATCCCTGGGTCAGGAAGATCCCTTGGAGGAGGGCATGGCAACCCACTCCAGGATTCTTGCCTGGAGAATCCCATGGACAGAGGAGCCTGGTGGGCTACAGTCCACAGGGTCTCAAAGAGTCGAATATGACTAAGGAGACCTAGCATACATACACACACATGGAGTGTAGCTGATTCGTGATGTTTCGTCTGAGGCATACTTTTCTGAGCCGTCTCCTTCCTCCTTTTTCTCCTCTCAGTCTGCATGATGCAGACGTGCAACTTTGACACTCTGAAAGATCTCTGTGGCTGGAGCTGGATCTCGACGCCCTCTGGGGCCAAGTGGGTCCAGAAGAAGGGGCCGACGGGGGTGCAGGACGTGGGGCCCGA
This sequence comes from Muntiacus reevesi, assembly GCF_963930625.1. NCBI lineage: Eukaryota > Metazoa > Chordata > Mammalia > Artiodactyla > Cervidae > Muntiacus > Muntiacus reevesi. Next base: position 213,971,345 of record NC_089250.1, on the reverse strand, counting down.
GGGAGACTTCTCTAGCCCTGGGGGTGAGTAATGGCCACGCTTCTGTCTTCTGACTTTCTGAGCCTCTAGAGACTTTTGCGGGCATTTACGATGCTTCTCTGACCACCCTACAGTAACTCCCGTGGGATGGAGTTACCTCCAACCTCCATCAGCTTAAGTTACAAGGCAGAAAGCAGACTGTAAGTGCCCAGCCAGCTCCCCCCGCCATTGCCACCCCCAAAGCTCTACCCGGCAGACCCAACACCACCCTCTCCTCACCTCTTTTCCCCGTCACCCTTCCTTCATTCATCCAACAAACATTTATTGAGCACCTACGATGTGCCAGGTACTATCCCAGACCAGATAGGTGTGGGAGGAGATGGGGAGACAGTTCCTGAAACAATGAAGAAGTAAATTATACAGTTATAAGTTGACCAGTGCTATCAGGGGGAAAAAAATTGTACAAAGTAAGGGGATTGGGAGCAGGGTAGGCTGGGAATTTTAAATAGGGAAGTCAGAGGAGGTCTCATAGAGGTCACGTTTGAGCATAAACTTTTAGGAGGTGAGGGAGAGGGGCATGAAATTATTGAGGGGAAGAACATTCTAAGCAAAGGGGCCAGTCTTGCAAAGACCCTGAGGGGGCAGTGGATTGAGGGGTGGGTGTTGAAGCACAGCAGGTAGCCACATGCCTAGGATGGAGAAGATGAGCCCAGATGGGTCCTGGGCGGTTCAGACCACTTGGAGCTTTGAAGGCCGTTGTCAGGACTAACTGTGGCTTTTATTCTACATGGATGCAGCGGCCATTGCAGGAGCAGGGGAGTGGCCTGCTCTGACTTACGTTTAAAAGAATCACCAGGTTGTTTTTGTACTAGAATCCACTGAAGGGACAGGGCAAGGGCAGAGTCCATTCTTCTCCATCCTTCCCTCTGATCCCCTCCACTGATCTTTTCTGCTGCCTGAGGTTTGCCTTCTAGAAAGACTTGGAGAAAACCCCACCTCACCTTCATACTAAGACCCTGGAGAGCAGGGCCAGCCCATCTCTACATCTCCCTCAGCATTTAGCACTATACCTCATGCCCAGCAGTTTCAGCAAATGTTATCGGGGGTTCCCTTATGTTTTTCCTCTCTTCCTTTTCCCATCTTGCTTCCTTACATCTTCTCATCATTCTTCCCTTCTTCTCCTGCATCTTCTTTTCCGCTTCTCAGACATCCCAGTATCAACACTTGTTGCTTTCTTTCACCCTTTTACCCCTTCCCTCCTCCCTGCCTGTTGGCTCCTTTCTTTTCTCAGGCCCGCTTCCTGCCATTCTCTCCATTTCAGCCTTCTTCTCTCCTCTACAAAGCCCACCTTTCTCGGGGGCTCCCTGGGCCAAGCGTGCTCTCCAGGTAGAAGTCCTTGGGTGTCGTGACACATGCCTCCTTAATCCACATCCCTCCGTGGCTTCCCCCTCTCAGCCCAGCTTCCAGGCTATCTACCAGCTGCATCACGGAGTGAGGTCCAGGCTGACCGGCTGCCTGAGCTGGTGGGCTGGTGGGGGTGGGCGGCTGGGCGCGGACGTCCCCGCAGTCAGCATCATAGCCGCATCTCTCCACTCTGTGAGTCACTCATGTCCAGTGGCTCAAGAACAGGAAGAGGAAGTGACTCTGAGGGGACCTCAAACATCAGAATCCAGAGGACAGGTCTCTGACTGCTGCTTCTGACAAGATGCCGCCTTTCCTGCGTCCTCATCCCGACCTGCCAAGCATTTCTGGAAGAATCCAAGGCCTCAGCCATTCATGTGATGGGTGTGGGCTCACCTCGGTGCTGGCTCATCCTAGGCAGCTGTTAAAGGTCCCCAGGGCCAGGCTCCCTGCCTCTGCAGCCCCCAGCCCTGGGTCACTCCACATTTTACTGATCTTTTCCTCCCCAGATGGCTATTACATGCTCCTGGACCCCAAGAATGCAAAAGCGAGTCAGAAATCTGTCCTCCTGAGCCCCCTGATCCAGTCCTCTGGCTGCCTGAGTCTGTCCTTTCACTACGTCCTCCGTGGCCGGTCTCCCGGTGCAGGCTTCATGGCCTACGCATCTGTCTTGGGTGAGAATGCCAGTGTCACAGGATTCACACTGTCCTGAGGTTCTTTTTCCAGGGTTGGGTTGACGAGGAAATGGGGGGCATCCCCCAGGGTCTGGGGAAATCTGGGATACTGGCAAGATGATTCCGTGGGGTGGAATTTGGGAGCAGGGAGGGCATGGGCTTCTGGAAAAATAGATTTTAAAAAACCAGGAGAGTGAGACAAAAGGATGTGCTGAGAACCTACTCCAGGTATTCCCTCGGCTACTCATCCTTCTGAGTACTGGTGTGACTTCATTTCCCAGCCCCCTTCATCTCATGGCTCTCTTTCGTTCCTTCCATCGTAGGCAGCATCCGGAAACACACCATCTTCTCAGGACAACCTGGACCCAACTGGCAGCCTGTCTCTGTCAATTACACAGGCCAGGGACAGATTCAGGTATAGAGCAGCAAGGGGTCAGGTCTCCTTTTATGGGAGGCGTGCTCGATATTGACATGGACTGAGAGTGTGGGCCCTAGAAGCCGGGTGCCTGGGTCCCTGCATAGAATAAAATCAGATGGAGGGGGCTGAGCTTTTAGGCAGGACTTCCCTGGAAGCTCAGCTGGTAAAGAATCTGCCTGCAGTGCAGGAGAGCCCAGTTCGATTCCTGGATTGGGAAGATCCCCTGGAGGAGAGCATGGCAACTCACTCCAGTATTCTTGCCTGAGGAATCCCTGAGGACAGAGGAGCCTGGCGGGCTACAGCCTATGGGGTTGCAAAGAGCCGGACACGACTGAGCGACTGAGCATGCAGAGTGTTTATGTTGTTTCCTCACTCCTGAGCCCTTCTCCCTCTCCCTTCAGTTCACCCTCGTGGGCGTGTTTGCAAAGATCCCAGAGCCAGCGGTGGCCGTGGATGCAATCAGCATTGCTCCCTGTGGGGGTGAGAGGGGCTCGGAGAACAGGGTGGGGGTTGAGAGGGGAATAGAGAGCATGGCGCAGATTTCTCGCACTTCCCATTCTGATTCCCCAGAGAGCTTTCCTCAGTGTGACTTTGAAGACAAGGACCATCCCTTCTGTGACTGGGTCCAGGTATTACAGGATGGCGGACACTGGACCCAGGGAAGTGCAAATACGCTCATCCATGGTACAGGTCCCTTCGGAATCTCCCTCAGTGGAGGTGAGGAGATGGAGAAGCCCTCAAGGCAACGCGTTCCTGAATCTTCTCACGGCTAGTGGGCGGGCTGATGTGATTGACACAAGATGTAGGTGGTGAGGATCAACCAGGGGGTGTTTACTGGAAAGCGGTAATGGGGCCAGAGCTCTGGAAGCAACAGAGGTAGAATGAGTTGAGGATTATTATGTTCTGGGTTCACTTGAAAACCCCCTAAAAAAATCCAGGCACTGCATTTCTCATTGAGCCCAAGGCCTCAAAATCCACTGTCGTTTTCAGTCAAGACATTTACTGATGCAGCCAGTACAGGAGTCTGGGTTGCTGGTTTGGTTTTCTCTTTCTTTCTGATCCTGCCTTCTTCCAGTGAGAAGTCTACAAAGAGCAGGAAACCAAACCAAACAACAAACAAAAAAGCCCACTGCAATGCGGGGAGTTTGGGTGTTTGCATCTCATCCCCACTTGGAAGGCAAGGCGGCGCTCAGGAAAGCACAGGCCTTGTCCTCTGGGGCTTTCTCACCTTGCCCATTCCCTTCTTATGCCCAGAAAGTCACTTCGTCTACCTTGAGGCTGACAAGTTCTCCCAGGAAGGCCAGTCTTACAAACTGGTGAGCCGGCCCTTCTGTGCCCCGGGTGCCATCTGTGTGGCGTTCACCTACCACATGGATGGCCACGGAAAGGGCACAAAGCTCAGGCTTCAGCTGGGGAGCCCTGCGGGCAGCCCCCCAAGTTCTCTCTGGGAACAAGTTGGGTCTCAGGGCCCTGACTGGCTGAACGAGTCCATGACCATCCCTTCGGGACATCAACAGCCTATGCAGGTGAGGAACGGCGAGAGAGTCACTGTGTGAGCGCCGCCATGGGGCTGGTGAGGGGGATGAATGGCTGGGGTCCAGGAGCACAACCAGGACTGCGAGGATGGATCTCTGGAGGAAGGGCGGAGCAGAGGGCACTCTGTGTTCCCCATCAGGCTCTCCGGCCCCTGGGAAGGCCAGGGTCCACATGGCACTGTTGAGGCCAGAATAAGGCGACATCTTGGTGGAAGACAGACTCTCTGCCCAGAGTCACCGCATTGCCAGGCCTTCACTTCTATTTCTCTCTTGTTTTTTTCTCCCTCGGACCTTCAGCTGATGTTTGAGGTCGAGAGGGGCTCCCACGCTGCCTTCGTCGTTGCTTTGGGTTTCATCTTCATCAGTCAGGGGAGCTGTCGAGGTAAGACAGGACCCCAGGTCCCGGAAAGGGGGCCACGGTCTGGGATGAGCAGCACTTGCTTCTCTGCACACGCTGCTCACAACTCACTGATCAGAGACTTATGAATGCATCCTTTGTCACCCGAACATTACTGACCGGAGGCGTTTCAATGCACTTACATAACAAATTGCTGGCCACAGGCGTTCATTTCTGCAAACACCAACACCGCCCCCGCTCCCGCCACTACCCTTTCAATAATATGTTAAAATGCAAGTCCTCTTATGTGTCCTGATGGCTCAGTTGGTTAAGAATCCACCTGCAATGCAGGAGACCCAGGTTTGATCCCTGAGTCAGGAAGATCCCCTGGAGAAGGGATAGGCTACCCACTCCAGTATTCTTGCCTGAAGAATTCCTTGGACAGAAGAGCCTGGTGAGCTACAGTCCACGGGGTCGCAAAGAGTCGGACACAACTGAGCGACAAACACTTTTGTGCCCGAGGCCCCACAAAGCCCCACAAAAAACATCCCATTTATTTCGTTTCCCGAACCCAGCGCAAGAGCGGACATATATTAGGGGCAGTTTTTGTTGAGTGTTGAGTGAGTGGAGATTGGGTTGGGATTAGAAGAGGTGTGACAAAAGTTACCCACTCCAATTAGATGGGGGTCAAGATGGGGGTGGTGTGATTTTGACTAAACTCCAGGAATTTCTTTTCTTTGCAGGATCTGCATCTACAGCACTCCTTCCCAAACCTCTAGGTCCCCCTACTGGCCCTTCTGAAACCCATGCTCACACAGAAAAACCTGTGACCCCTGAAGAAACACCCACCTCTAGTGAAATATCCCCTGTCCACACAGAAAAACCTGTGACCCCTGAAGAAACATCCACCACCTCCAGTGAAATATCCCCTGTCCCCACAGAAAAACCTGTGACCGCCGCAGAAAAACCAACTGTCCCCAGTGAAACGCCTCCTGTCCCCACAGAAAAGCCTGTGGTTCCCACAGAAAAGCTCACTGTTCCCACAGAAAGACCTATAGTTCCCACAGAAAAGCCCACCATCCTCCCTGAAGAACCCACCTTCCTTCCCGAATGGCCCTTTGTCCCTCCGGAAGGGCCCACCATCCCCACAGAAAAGCCCATTGTCCCCACCGGAAAGACCACCACTCCCACTAAGAAGACCACCATTCCCACAGAAAAACCCACCATCCTCACTGAAGAACCCACCTTCCTACCTGAATGGCTCTTTTTCCCTAGTGAATGGCCCCCTGTCCCTACAGAAAAACCCACAATCCCCGCTGAAAAGACCACCATCCCCACTGAAAAAACAACCATCCCCACAGAAAAAACCATGGTCCCCACAGAAAAGACCACCATTCCCACAGAAAAAACAACCATCTCCACAGAAAAAACCATGGTCCCCACGGAAAAGACCACCATTCCCACAGAGAAAACCACTGTCCCCACTGAAAAGACCACCATTCCCACAGAGAAAACCACTGTCCCCACTGAAAAGACCACCTTTCCCACAGAAAAAAACACTGTCCCCACCAAAAAGACCACCATTCCCACTGAAAAGACCGCCATTCCCACAGAAAAAACAACCATCTCCATAGAAAAAACCACTGTCCCCACTGAAAAGACCACCATTCTCACCAAAAAGACCACCATTCCCACTGAAAAAACAACCATCTCCACAGAGAAAACCACTGTCCCCACTGAAAAGACCACCTTTCCCACAGAAAAAACCACTGTCCCCACTAAAAAGACCACCATTCCCACAGAAAAAACCACTGTCCCTACCAAAAAGACCACCATTCCCACCAAAAATACCACCATTCCCACAGAAAAAACCACTGTCCCCACCAAAAAGACCACCATTCCCACCCAAAAGACCACCATCCCCACAGGAAAACCCGCTGTCCCCACTGAAAGGCCCACAACTCCCATGACACCCCAGCCCAGCCCAGCTCTTGTACCCACTCAGCCGACAGTCTTCACGATGCCAAGTACCTCCATGACCCCTGTGACCCCGGCCACCACTACAACCCCGAGACCTACTCCTGGTATGTGGTGGAGCCTCGGACAAAGAGCTGGAAGTCAGAGACAGTGGTGAGGAGAGAGGGCTGGGGAAACGCATGCTGTAGAAAAGTGCAGTCTCAGAGGGAAGAGGAACCAATCATGGTGACTTTAGAAAGAAAGATGAGGACAACCTTGAGAAGGACGGTGGGGGATGGGTGAGGTGGGGTTGTTGCGAACCAACCAGTAGACTTACTAGTGCTTCTTCTTTTACTGAGATATAATTCACTGCTGTCAGATTCATCCTTTCAAAGTGTCTGATTTGGTGGTTTTAGTGTGTTCACAAAATTGTGCAACCCCCCTCCCTTTTCCATTTCAAGACATTTTGCATCACCTTGAAAAGAAAGCCCATATTCATCAGTGGGTGTTCTCTGTCCCCCAACCCCTCAGCCCTTGACCACCACAAACCTGCTTTCTGTCTCTATGGATTTGCCTGTTCTGGACAATTCATACACAGGAATGATGTTATAGGTGGTTTTCTGTGACTGGCTTCTTTTTTTCTCAGCATGTGTTGTTGTCAAGGTTGTGGTTTATCCAGGCTGTGGTCTGTGTCAGGACTTCGTTGCTTTGAATGGCTGAGTAACATGGCCCTACTTCCTTGAGAAGAATGGTGACGGGGTGGGGGGTTGCCGGGTAGAGGGGAGACAGGAGAAAAGCTGGGGGTTTAATGGAGGCTGGTTTCCCCTCAGCCATGTGCCCCCCGAATGCCCACTACGAACGCTGTGCCTGCCCAGCGTCCTGCCAGAGCCCCAAGCCCACCTGTGGTCTCCTTTGCAAGCCTGGCTGTGTCTGCAATTCAGGCTTTCTGTTCAACGACTCCCGCTGCATCAATGCCTCTTCCTGCAATTGCTTCTACAATGAAAATTACTACCAGGTGAGACCTGGGGCTGTCCACTTCCCCAGAGGGAGACTGTGAGCCGAACCCCTGGGGTCTGGCGCTGCCTGCTCTCCAGTTTGGCATAAATTTGGATCCACGGGACATTCTCAAGGGGTCAGTTCTCGGGCAGTGATGACCTGGTGCTGGAGTCTTTCATTCATAGTTCCCCAGCCAGGGATTGAACCCTCAACCCTTGCAGTGGAGGCGCAGAGTCTTAACCACTGGACCGCCAGGGAAGTCTGGCGGCATGTGGTTTTTGATGGTCACTCTGTTCACACAATAAATATTTGTTAAGCAGTCACTTTGGCCCAGCCTGGCTCTAGGCTGTGCGAAAGATCCTGTCGTCCTGAGGCCCTGTCCTCGGTGCTCCTGGAAGCTTTGAAATTTTTGTATTTCTCCATCCTGTACAGGCAGCCATGATGCACTAGACCCTAGACCAGCCAGCTATTGCAGGGCCCTTATCTCCATCCTGAGGAAAGTCAGGGGTCCCTGTGTATACAGAGAGCCCCGGACACTGAGTACATTCAGGCATTTTCAGGGCAGAATGAAGCATTCCAGAACCTTCTTCCAAAGGAACTTGCAGGGAATTCTCTGGTTGTCTAGTGGTTAGAACTCGGCACTTTCACTGCCAGGGTCCTGGGTTCAATCCCTCATTGGGGAACTAGAGATGTAGCCAAAACAAAACAAACAAACAAGGAATTTGCAGATTCTGATAGGATCGGTCAAAGGAGAGGTGATACTAGTCTTGTCTCTCCTAATTGATTGCTCCCAGGCGCCCCCAGAGTTTCTGGAGCCTGCTGGCCAATGCTGTCCAGAAGGGACAGATACAAGCCTCATATGGCATTTATGTGTCCTAATAGCCACCTTAAAAAAAAGGATGGGACTTCCCTGGTGATCCAGTGGTTAAGACTTCACCTTCCAATGCAGGGGGATGTGGGTTCAATCCCTGGTCAGGAAGCTAAGATCCCACAAGCCTTGGGGCCAAAAAAAACAAAGCAAAACGTAAAAAAGGAGTATTATAACAAATTCAGTAAAGACTTTAAAAATGGTCCAGATCAAAAAAAAATCTTGAAAAAGAAAAAAGGTACAAGGAAACAGGTTAAATTAACTCCAGTCATCTACCTATTTCAACAGGTAATTAATATTTATTAATGAGATTGTTTATGTACCTTTTTTTTTTAATCCAATGAAGTCTTCAAAATACAATGTGTATTTCACACTTAGAGCCGATGTCAATCTGTACCCGCTACATTTGAAGAGCTCAGTGACCAGATGTGGGCTATTGGCCATTATATATATATATATATATATATATTTTTTTTTTTTTTTTTTTTTTTTTTTTTTTTGGCCATTACATTAGACAGAGCCGCTGAGAGTCAGGCTGATCTGAGTTGCAGTCTGGCTCCGGCACTTGTTTACTGAGTGACCCTAGGCAAGGTTCTCTCTTGACCTCTTCAAATCTGTTTCCATATCTATAAAACGTGCACAATGAGATTTTTTACCTCATATGGTTGCTGTGAAGATGAAATTAGGTCCCAACACAGACCAGTTACTTAAATGTTAATTATTATTGTTAGCAATTTATGATGAACATAGTCAACCTATTAAATAAAAGTGCAGTCAGCTATTATTGAATAGTACATCTTCTCAGCTCTGGGGTTCTTCCCATGGAGCATCAGAGTTCCTGCTCGTCTCCTTGAGGCTTTACTTCCTCCTCCAGCCCTCTTAACCTGTCTCCCGGGTGTCCCTGTGTCAGTGTTGGGATAAGCTTCAGCTGTAGCTGGGATAGAACCATCTGGTGATGTCAGAACCATCAGCACCAGGCATCTCTTCCCTCTGCCCCAGGAAACACATATGGATTTATGTTCACTTATAAATGCAATAAACATAAATGGTACCTTTAACCCTCTTGGCATTGGGGTCACCATGAATAGGGCAGGTCCACATTCTGGGGGAGACTTAAGGAGACTTAATATTCATTAAATGAGAACTCTTTGTCAGGCACTGTGCTATGTGTTGGAGCTAAGATAGCGAGTAAAGATGGACACAGTCCCTTGTGGGGGAGCTAATCAAATAATCACAAAAATTAATATAAAAGTGTGGTTGTGTTAAGTCCTGGGAAGGAGAAGTACCCACAGCTAGTTGGGGTGGTCTGGAAGGGCTTCCTGAGAAGGTAACCACCCTTGAGCTGAACTCTGCTGGTTGTATGGGAATGGTTTAGATGGCGGGAAGGGGGACAGGCTCCAACATGGCATGTGCAAAGGGCCTGGGGCGAGCAGGAGTCTGAACAAGGTAAGGTCTGCAGGTGGAGGGGATGAGACCACGGGATGATACATGAGGGAGTGGTACCCTTGTAACCCCAGCCCCCCCCGCTCTCAGTCAGGGACGGAGTGGTTCAGCCCCAACTGCACAGAACATTGCCGCTGCCAGCCTGGCAGTCAGATAGAGTGCCAGCCCTACACGTGCGGGACACACACAGTATGTCAACTGAAGCGTGGCCAGTACGGATGCCACCCCTACGGTGAGACCCCTCACGCTCTCCCCGCCTGTCCCCATGGGTGTGACACCGGGGTCCCCATCCCTTCCTTGACCAGGGGAGCTGGGACCACTAGGTGGGTGAGGTGGCCATGGCGCCTGGCCTGGCAACCCAGCTTCACGCGTCCCCCATGTCCCCTCGGCAGGCACTGCCACCTGCTTCGTCTATGGAGACCCTCATTACTTCACCTTCGATGGGAGGTACTTTAACTTCATGGGCAAGTGCACCTATGTCTTGGCCCAACCCTGTGGCAACTCGACAGGTAGGACCCTGGGGGTGCCTCCCCTCCCCATCCCCATGGCCTGGTCGTGGAGCCCGAGGTCAGGAGAGCTGGGCCTGGGAGCGCATGGGCCGGCGGGGCGGGGCCAGAGCTGATGGCGGGGCAAGATGGGAGCGGACCGACTGGAGAGTGGGGGGTGAGACGCCCACCGGCACGCAGGACCAGACCACGGGGCGAACTCAGGTTAAGACCCCTCTCGGCGCCAGTTGCTTCCTTGGCCTGCTTGGACTGAGGGCACGCCCAGCAGCAGACACCCCCGCTGGCCGGGATAGGCCGGCTTCCCGGGGAACGCAGTCCCAGGCTGTCCCGGAGGACGCCCCCACTCCCGCTGGGGTCCTGCCTCCCCTCTGGCTTTTTCCCCACAGAGTCGGGTGGGGGCGCCCCTCCCCCGTGGGCGCTCAGAAATGTTTCTGGAATGAGCAAGCCGCCTGGCGTTCTCCCCTGATCCCTCCTCTGCCGGCCCAGAGCCCTTCTTCAGGGTGACAGTGAAGAACGAGGAGCGAGGACAGGAGGGTGCATCTTGCCTGAGCAAGGTCTCCGTGACCCTGTCGGAAACCACCATCACCCTGCTCAAGGGCAGACACACGCTGGTAAGGCCGTCCTTCACTCAGCCCTCTGCGGCTGCCGCCGTGGCCTCATCTGCCCAGCTCCTCCAGAGCGTTCCGTGTAGAGCCAAAGAGGTCACGAGCGTGGCGTGGGGTTGTGGGAGTCAGCTGGGGGGGTCCTCCTTGACCCCCAGATCTCTCTCGTCTCCTGCCTCGCCCCCACCCCCCCCCCCCCCGCCTTCCAGGTTGGGGGTCAGCGAGTCACCCTCCCAGCCATACCTTCTGAAGGCGTCTTCTTGACTCCAAGCGGGCGGTTCGTGCAGCTGCAGACGGCGTTCGGTCTGCGGGTGAGGTGGGACGGTGACCAGCAGCTGTATGTGCGTGTGCCCAGGTGAGGGGGCGACCCAGGGAGGCAGCTGCCACTCCTGCCGCTCTGCCTCTCCCTCCCTCTCGGGGACTCTCCCACCCCCCTTCCCCTGCCCTTCCCAGGCGTTCATTCTCAGTTGTGGGTAGGGAACACCTAGCTCGACCCGCAGGCCTCCCTTTGGTTGCAGAGGGGGAGGAAATGCTTTCAGGGCCGTGGGATAATAGCAGGATATATACACAAGGCTTCGGGAATGTTCTAGAAGGAGTTGCTAATGAGCCATGGGAGCCTTCAGAACAGTGGTCTCTTGACTGCAGTCTTCACGGATGAGTAGATTCCCCAGATGTCCAAACAAGGGAAAGAAAGACTTGACAGGAATAGTGGAGGCTTCCCTGGTGGTCCAGTTGTTAAGACTTTGCACTTCCAATGCAAGGGGCACAGGTTCGATCCCTGGTTGGGGGACTGAGATCCTGCATGCTGCTTGGTACAGGCGAAAAATTTAAAAAAAAAATTTTTTTTTTCCAGTAAAAAGAAGAAATAGGGAATAGTAATTGCAAGGGATTGCAAGTAATTGAAAGACATTCCAAAAGTGGAATGTCTTAGGGTCAGCAAGAAGTGTGCCATGACTGGAAGATGGGGTGTGAGCAGAAGCCTGGGAGGAGTGGAGACGTGAAGACGGCTGAAGGGCGAGAGCTTGAGGCCTGGTGCCTGGCGTGGGGCTCTGGTTCCCTGTCTGCACCTCTTGGTCCGCAGCCCGCCTGGTGCCCATGGCTTCCCCCTCACCACGTCCCTCTGTGGTCCCTCAGATGATGGAGACCCTTACTCTCCACTAACACCCTTCCTTCCCCGGCCCGCAGCACCTACTCCAGCAAACTCTGCGGTTTCTGTGGCAACTATGACGGCGACAGTAGCAACGACAATCAGAAGCCGGATGGCAGACCAGCACAAGATGAGAAGGAGCTGGGTACCAGCTGGCAGACCTCGGAGGATGAGGACCAGGCGTGAGGACCTCCCCGCCCCCGACTCCGCTTTCCTGCTCCTTTGCCCCTTCGAGGAACCAAGAACCCTTACCGGCATCGCTCCTGTTCTGCCCTCTCTGTATGCCCCTACGTCTGTCTCTCTCCTGGATCTGGTTCCTTGCAAAGTTCACTGCCACCACGTTCACCCCACCCTCACCTTCAGTGGTCCCCAGGCGATTCTGAGCAGCCCCGCCTCCTGCTTGCGGGCCCCGTTTTCCCACCTCTTGACGTTCAGATGTTGTCCACTAGGGGGCGTCGAGAGCGGGGAGACTGCCCGGGCAGGGCGGGGATGGAGGCGAGCCTCTGTCTTTAAGGCTTGTGGGGGTGAGTCTCTTCCAGGTGCCAGGAGAATCAAGCGTCTCTCCCATCTTGCAATACTGATCTGAAGAACACACTGTCGGGGCCGGAGTACTGCGGACGGCTCGCGGTCGATTACGGAGCCTTTCAGTACGTAGCGGGGGGGGGGGGGGGGGGGGGGAGCAGGAGGGGCCGTGCCCGGGCGCATCAAAGTGGGAGGAACGAGGTTCGGTCCTCTCATCCCTTCTGACCTGGCCTCTCTCCCTAGGGCCTGCCTGCCTCACCTCAAGGTCTCTTCCTTCTACGACAACTGCATGCTTGACATGTGCAACTTTCAGGGGCTGCAGCAGATACTGTGTGCCCACATGTCGGCCTTGACTGAGACCTGCCAGGAGGCCGGCTATGCGGTGAAGCCCTGGAGGGGACCCCAGTTCTGCCGTGAGTCGTGCGAAGATGCGGGGCCCCTTTCTTCACGCACACGTCAGAGGGCTGGGGGCTTCTGAGAGTGGTGGCACAGGCCGGGGGGTTGGGGGGGGGGGACAGCACCTGGTGGAACCCCTTCACCCCTACACAAGGACCAGGAAATCCGCAGAGTCGGAAACCTCCCCTGAGAAAATCACACGGTCACCTGCACACTCAGGAAGGCTTCCTGGGATTTCCTCCCAGCTGTGGATTTTCCAGGCAGTATTTTCACTTTAGGACTTCCCTGGTGACTCAGACGGTAAAGAGTCCACCTGCAATGCAGGAGACCCGGGTTTGATCCCTGGGTCTGGAAGATCCCCTGGAGAAGGGAATGGCAACCCACTCCAGTATTCTTGCCTGGAGATTCCCATGGACAGACGAGTCTGGTGAGCTACAGTCCATGGGGTCACAAAGAGTCAGACAGACACGACTTAATGACTCAACAACAACATTTCCACCCTGGGTACAGCTTGGTTTTGTTACATCTGATCTGGGCCCAGAGTATACTCTGACCTTTTTTATTTCTGTTAAAGTCTTAATTAAAGTTCTTTGGGAAAAAAATTTTTTTTTAAGAGAGAGAGAAAGAAAGCCCTCCCAATGACCTGAGGATATGGGTGTGAGAGCAATGCACGTGTGTGTGAATGCTCCCCAGGTGGAGCAGTATACACGTAAAATGCAGACTGGTGGGTGGGAGGGTGCCCCACAGCCCCCAGTCTGGCCCAGCTCCCTGGGGGGCCTGCTTGAATGCCTTGGTGGGGCCACATGGGTTGTGACTGCTCCCCTGGGGCCTGCCTACACGGCGGAGCTGCTGAGGCTCCTGGTCTGCTGAGGGTCTGCTCCCGTGGTCCTGCCTCTTGGCACCTCCCTGCAGGGGCCCCTCCTGGCCCAGGGGGTGGAGGCTGAGTTCCTTGGTGGTTTCTCCCAGTTCCTCTCTTCTGGAGATCGGGCTGAAGCCTCTGGCCATGGGCCTTCTGAGCTCTAGGCTGGGAACTACCTCTTTCGTCTTCTCCCCACCCTGCCTCACCTGTGCTCCCCTCCACCAGCGCTGGCCTGCCCACCCAACAGCAGATACACCCTGTGTGCCAAGCTGTGCCCTGATACCTGCCATTCCACGTTCTCGGGCATGGCCTGCCAGAACCGCTGCGTGGAGGGCTGCGAGTGCAACCAGGGCTTCGTCCTCAGCGGGCTCCAGTGCGTCCCCCAGTCCGAGTGTGGCTGCCTCGACCCCACGGCCGGCTACTTCAAGGTGAACCGCCGGGGCTGGGCCTTTCTCAGTGCTGCAGCCAGAAGGCACTTGTGCGGGTTCTGAAGTCTCTGCCCAGCTCGTGGGCAGGAGACAGGAGACTGGGGGTGGGCGGAGGGGTAGGAGGAGGGCTTAGGTCTAATTCCCCTTTTCTTTCTTCAATTCCAGTACTTTTCACCAGAGTCAGCCCAGTCCCCAGCAGAACCTGGGACCCCCAGTTCTCTCCCTCCCGTCTCCCCTGCCCATCACATCCCTGAGTTACTTCCCTTGTTTCTCATCCTCTGAAGGCCCAGGAGTGCCTGTGTCTCACCCACACTCTCTCTCCTACGGAGGGTCTCTTTCTCAGTCGCTACCTGGACCCCATCTGAACTGTCTTCTCAGAGGCAGTGCTTGAGGCTGGCCCTGTCCATGAAACTTCTCTCTTCCTTCTTTGCAAGGCCTGAGGATGAGGTCCATCCAAGCCTTCTACCACCTGATATCCACGGGGCTCTCCCCTACTCAGTGCCGCGTTCCAGGCTGGCCCCCAGAACACTCCTTATCCGCATTTTAGTCTTTCAATTTCACCTTCTTTGCAGCCCCTTTTCCCCTGCTCGGCCTCCCAGGCACCACCCAGGTTAGCCACCTTCTCCTCCTTTGAGGTCCTGTTGAAATGCTGCCTCCTCCTTGAAGCCCTCCTGATGGCACCCTGATAAGCATCCCTAAACTCTTGCAGCACGTGCCAATGGCAGGAAACACCTGGGTGCCCTGATGGTCATCTCTGGGTGCATAACGGGCTGGAGCATGGGATCTGTTTATGTGTTGACTGTCCCCTCTGGATTGTGAGTTCTGTTAGGGCAGGGGCATCATCCATCTGGTTCATTACTGAATTCCTGACGCCTGGCACAAGGCAGATGATAACTATATGTTGAAATAGTGGACAGAGAAATAATGGAGTGACTGAATGAACGAGCGAATGCCAGAGTTTTGCAACTAAGCCTGGAGTTTTGGGATGACACGAATGCTTCCCAATGAGCAGGCAGTGATCTGAATAGCAGTGCTAAGATGACTTCCTCTTTTAAAAATCTTGTCTATCATGGTGGCAAACTGACTCTCTAGTGGGACCCGTACTCCAGTGTCTGCAGGCTTTGTGGTTGCTACACACAGGCTCCATTGCTTTGTCACATGTGGGATCTCTGTTCCCTGAATTGGGATCGAACCTGCATCTCTCTCCTGCATTGAGAGGCAGATTCTTAACCACTGGACCATCGGGGAACTCCCGACGAGGGGACAACTTCTTTTCCTTCCAGATAGGGGAGCGGTGGTTCAAGCCAGGCTGCAGACGGCTCTGCATCTGTGAGGGCACCAACAGAACTCGCTGCGTGCCATGGCAGTGCCAGGCCCAGGAGATGTGTGGTCGGCAGGGTGATACCTATGGCTGCCACCCTCAAGGTGAGCCTGGGGGCTGCCCAAGTGACCTTGAGCGGAGGCATGGTCCTGTCCTAAAGCAGAGAGCTGGGGTATAAACAGGGGCTGGGAGGTGATTGCCCAGAGCCAAAACAATGCCTTTAAGAACCCAGACAGGGAGGCTGCAGCAGTCCCTGACCTTGACCTCTCCACGCCTCACCAACCACCCCAATCAGATAAAATAGACTTTCAAATAAAGGATGTGAAAAGAGACAAAGAAGGACACTACATAATGATCAAAGGATCAATCCAAGAAGAAGATATAACAATTATAAATATATATGCACCCAACATAGGAGCACTGCAATATGTACGGCAAACACTAACGAGTATGAAAGAGGAAATTAATAGTAACACAATAATAGTGGGAGACTTTAATACCCCACTCACAACTATGGATAGATCAACTAAACAGAAAATCAACAAGGAAACACAAACCTTAAATGATACAATGGACCAGCTAGACCTAATTGATATCTATAGGACATTTCACCCCAAAACAATCAACTTCACCTTTTTCTCGAGTGCACACGGAACCTTCTCCAGAATAGATCACATCCTGGGCCATAAATCTGGTCTGGGAAAATTCAGAAAAATTGAAATCATTCCAGTCATCTTTTCTGACCACAGTGCAGTAAGATTAGATCTCAATTACAGGAAAAAAATTGTTAAAAATTCCAACATATGGAGGCTAAATAACACGCTTCTGAATAACCAACAAATCATAGAAGAAATCAAAAAAGAAATCAAAGTATGTATAGAAATAAATGAAAATGAAAACACAACAACTCAAAACCTATGGGACACTGTAAAAGCAGTGCTAAGGGGAAGGTTCATAGCATTACAGGCGCACATCAAGAAACAAGGAAAAAGCCAAATAAATAACCTAACTCTACACCTAAAGCAATTAGAGAAGGAAGAAATGAAGAACCCCAGGGTTAGCAGAAGGAAAGAAATCTTAAAAATTAGGGCAGAAATAAATGCAAAAGAAACTAAAGAGACCATAGCAAAAATCAACAAAGCTAAAAGCTGGTTTTTTGAAAAAATAAACAAAATTGACAAACCATTAGCAAGACTCATTAAGAAACAAAGAGAGAAGAACCAAATTAACACAATAAGAAATGAAAAGGGTGAGATCACAACAGACAACACTGAAATACAAAGGATCATAAGAGACTACTACCAGCAGGTCTATGCCAATAAAATGGACAACTTGGATGAAATGGACAAATTCTTAGAAAAGTATAACTTTCCAAAACTGAACCAGGAAGAAATAGAAGATCTTAACAGAGCCATCACAAGCAAGGAAATCGAAACTGTAATCAGAAATCTTCCAGCAAACCAAAGCCCAGGACCAGATGGCTTCACAGCTGAATTCTACCAAAAATTTAGAGAAGAGCTAACACCTATCTTACTCAAACTCTTCCAGAAAATTGCAGAAGAAGGTAAACTTCCAAACTCATTCTATGAGACCACCATCACCCTAATTCCAAAACCAGACAAAGATGCCACAAAAAAAGAAAACTACAGGCCAATATCACTGATGAACATAGATGCAAAAATCCTTAACAAAATTCTAGCAAACAGAATCCAACAACATATTAAAAAAATCATACACCATGACCAAGTGGGCTTTATCCCAGGAATGCAAGGATTCTTTAATATCCGCAAATCAATCAACATAATACACCACATTAACAAATTGAAAGATAAAAACCATATGATTATCTCAATAGATGCAGAGAAAGCCTTTGACAAAATTCAACACTCATTTATGATTAAAACTCTCCAGAAAGCAGGAATAGAAGGAACATACCTCAACATAATAAAAGCTATATATGACAAACCCACAGCAAGCATCACCCTCAATGGTGAAAAATTGAAAGCATTTCCTCTGAAATCAGGAACAAGACAAGGATGCCCACTCTCACCACTACTATTCGACATAGTGTTGGAAGTTTTGGCCACAGCAATCAGAGCAGAAAAAGACATAAAAGGAATCCAGATAGGAAAAGAAGAAGTGAAACTCTCGCTGTTTGCAGATGACATGATCCTCTACATAGAAAACCCTAAAGACTCTACCAGAAAATTACTAGAGCTAATTAATGAATATAGTAAAGTTGCAGGATATAAAATTAACACACAGAAATCCCTTGCATTCCTATACACTAACAATGAAAAAACAGAAAGAGAAATTAAGGAAACAATACCATTCACCACTGCAAGAAAAAGAATAAAATACTTAGGAGTATATCTACCTAAAGAAACAAAAGACCTATACATAGAAAACTATAAAACACTGATGAAAGAAATCAAAGAGGACACAAACAGTTGGAGAAACATACCGTGTTCATGGATTGGAAGAATCAATATTGTGAAAATGGCTATTCTACCCAAAGCAATCTATAGATTGAATGCAATCCCTATCAAACTACCAACGGTATTTTTCACAGAACTAGAACAAATAATTTCACAATTTGTATGGAAATACAAAAAACCTCGACTAGCCAAAGTAATCTTGAGAAAGAAGAATGGAACTGGAGGAATCAACCTGCCTGACTTCAGACTCTACTACAAAGCCACAGTCATCAAGACAGTATGGTACTGGCACAAAGACAGAAATATAGATCAATGGAACAGAATAGAAAGCCCAGAGATAAATCCACGAACCTATGGACAGCTTATCTTTGACAAAGGAGGCAGGATATACAATGGAAAAAAGACAATCTCTTTAACAAGTGGTGCTGGGAAAACTGGTCAACCACTTGTAAAAGAATGAAACTAGAACACTTCCTAACACCATACACAAAAATAAACTCAAAATGGATTAAAGATCTAAATGTAAGACCAGAAACTATAAAACTCCTAGAGGAGAACATAGGCAAAACACTCTCTGACATAAATCACAGCAAGATCTTCTATGACCCACCTCCCAGAATATTGGAAATAAAAGCAAAAATAAACAAATGGGACCTAATGAAAATTGAAAGCTTTTGCACAACAAAGGAAACTATAAATAAGGTGAAAAGACAGCCCTCAGATTGGGAGAAAATAATAACAAATGAGGAAACAGACAAAGGATTAATCTCAAAAATATACAAGCAACTCCTGAAGCTCAATTCCAGAAAAATAAATGACCCAATCAAAAAATGGGCCAAAGAACTAAACAGACATTTCTCCAAAGAAGACATAGAGATGGCTAACAAACACATGAAAAGATGCTCAACATCACTCATCATCAGAGAAATGCAAATCAAAACCACAATGAGGTACCATTACACGCCAGTCAGGATGGCTGCTATCCAAAAGTCTACAAGCAATAAATGCTGGAGAGGGTGTGGAGAAAAGGGAACCCTCTTACACTGTTGGTGGGAATGCAAACTAGTACAGCCACTATGGAAAACAGTGTGGAGATTTCTTAAAAAACTGGAAATAGAACTGCCATATGACCCAGCAATACCACTTCTGGGCATACACACTGAG
Organism: Muntiacus reevesi; assembly: GCF_963930625.1. Lineage (NCBI taxonomy): Eukaryota > Metazoa > Chordata > Mammalia > Artiodactyla > Cervidae > Muntiacus > Muntiacus reevesi. Next base: position 213,952,355 of record NC_089250.1, on the reverse strand, counting down.
GAATCCAGATCTGAAAGAGACACGTGCACCCCAATGTTCATCGCAGCACTGTTTATAATAGCCAGGACATGGAAGCAACCTAGATGCCCATCAGCAGATGAATGGATAAGGAAGCTGTGGTACATATACACCATGGAATATTACTCAGCCGTTAAAAAGAATTCATTTGAATCAGTTCTAATGAGATGGATGAAACTGGAGCCCATTATACAGAGTGAAGTAAGCCATAAAGATAAAGAACATTACAGCATACTAACACATATATATGGAATTTAGAAAGATGGTAACGATAACCCTATATGCAAAACAGAAAAAGAGACACAGAAGTACAGAACAGACTTTTGAACTCTGGGGGAGAACGTGAGGGTGGGATGTTTTGAAAGAACAGCATGTATATTACCTATGGTGAAACAGACCACCAGCCCAGGTGGGATGCATGAGTCAAGTGCTCGGGCCTGGTGCACTGGGAGGACCCTGAGGAGTCGGGTAGAGAGGGAGGTGGGAGGGGGGATCGAGATGGGGAATACGTGTAACTATATGGCTGATTCATGTCAATGTATGACAAAACCCACTGAAATGTTATGAAGTGATTGGCCTCCAACTAATAAAATAATATTAAAAAAAAAAAAAAAAATCACCACATGGACTCACCCAGATGGCAGATCAAGGTGAGTGCATCTCTGAACGCCGTCTCCTCATGCCCAGGGTCGGCCACCTGCACTGTCTGGGGGGACCCCCACTACCTGACATTCGATGGAGCCCTGCACCACTTCATGGGCACCTGCACCTACATCCTCACCCGGCCTTGCTTGTTGAAGTCCCTGGAGAATTACTTCTTTGTGAGCGCCACCAACGAGTTCCGCGGTGGAAACTTGGAGGCCTCCTACGTCAAAGCCGTCCAAGTGCAGGCCTTCGGCATCAGAGTCTGGATGCTCAAAGGCCGCAAGGTCATGGTGCGTGCTTGCGCCTGCCTCCCTGTCCCCACCCCCAGCCCACGTGGCGTCTCTCTTCCCTTCCCCATTGCCTGTAGTTACAGCTCTCCAGCAGACACCGAAACCCCAGTTTCTGAGACACACCCACCATCCCCCGGCTCCCGACCCCCACCTGCCCCCTGGTCTCTGCCCCGTTGTTATCCTGTCCCCGGAGCCTTTCCCGACCTCATCCTCCCTACCTCTGCAGCTGGACGGTCGCCAGGTGGCTCTGCCCCTGTGGTTTGCACGCGGCCGGATGACCGTGAGGTCCAGTGGCTCCTTTATCCTCCTCTACACGGACTTCGGGCTTCAAGTTCGCTACGACGGGTACCACTTGGTGGAAGTGACCGCTCCCTCCACCTATGCCGGCCGGCTCTGTGGGATGTGTGGTGAGTTCCCTGGGCACATGCAGGCGGAGCCGGGGCCACGGGCAACCCGAGTCTCTCAGGGGTCTTGCTCATCCACACGGGAACAGGTGTTTGGTTGAGGGCGTTGTGTGTGAGAGTGGGCATGAAGGGAAGCCGAAGATGAAGGAAGAGAAAAGGCTTCTCTTGGAGAGAGGGTGGCTTCTTGGTCCTGGGACCGAGCCTGCGGCCTCTCTGATGGCTCGGTCCCCCAGGGAACTACAACAACAACAGCCTGGACGATAATCTGCAGCCTGATAAGAGACCTGCTGTCAACTCCGTGCGCCTGGGGGCCTCCTGGAAGCTAAATGAGTTATCTGAATCTGGGTGAGCCAGGAATGGGGAGAACGGGGAGCTGGACCGGGGCAGGGAGCTGGGTCAGGGCAGGTGGGGAAGCCTTGGCAGGCAGCCTGGTGGTGTCCCCAATCTCTCCTGGAATTGATGGAAGGTTGTTCTGACCTCCCATACTCCTGCCTGCTGATTTCTCCCAGGCTTCCTGACCTGTCTCTGGGGAAGTCCACCCTGAGATCTAACCTTTCTCCTTCCTGCTGCATCTGCTGACCTTACCACTCAAGGCCCTCACTCTGTTCTCTCCCACGCTGGTTCCCCTCCCCGCTTCCCTCTCCATGTCTTCTGGGAAGACATGGCTTTTCTCCATGGCTTTTGGGAAGTGTCCTCTGATCCTAAGTCCCTGTCCCTTCCCCTCCTCCTCTGTTAGCTGCTTTGCTGCAGACGCCAGGCCCCCCAGGTGCCTGGAAAAGAATGCAACTGACCCCTGGAGTAAGAACTGTGATATCTTAGTGAATCCTCAGGGTAAGCCACGCAAGGGCCCCTGTTTGCTCCCCCCCTTCCCCCGGGACAGGAGACAGAGGACGGGGGCTGATCATTGAGGGAGGGAGGAAAGGTGAGACAGGAAATAGAGACAGCAAAGGGGATGTGGAGGCAGTGGTCACCTGGGGGCACCAATGGATCTGTGGGGTTTTTTAGCATCTCAGGCAGTAGGTTCTTAATAATCACGGGTTTGGATGGAAGTGGATGTAGACTTTGCCCCAGAGCAGCCTCATGGTTCCGCTTCCTCCCGAGGCTCACTCTCCCCTGCCTTGTTTCATCCAACAGGACCCTTCTCCAAGTGCCACAGGGTGGTGGCCCCGCAGGCCAGCTTCGTCAGCTGTGTGTACGGCCAGTGTGGGACCACGGGTGACGCCTTCACCCTGTGCCGCTCTCTGCAGGCCTACGCGTCCCTGTGCGCCCGCGCCGGCCAGGTCCTCACCTGGCGGAACAGCACCTTCTGCCGTGAGTGACCCAGTGGCGTCCCCTGAGCCCCGCCCTCTCTTCCTCTCCCTCAATTCTGCTCCTCCCCTCTCCCCTTCGCAGCCCGGCCGCTGGGGGTGCCCTCTGCCCCCTACTCTCCAGTCTCTCAGAGGCCAGCCCCCATCCTCCCCTTGACTCCCTCCGCTGGGAGCCCCCATCTGATTTCCACCTCACCAATGGCGCTAGTGGTAAAGAACCTGCCTGCCAATGCAGGAGACGTAAGAGATGCAGATACGTACCTAAGAGACCTGGGTCCGAAGACCCCCTGGAGGAGGGCATGGCAACCCACCTCAGTATTCTTGCCTGGAGAATCCCCATGGACAGACCAGCCTGGTGGGCTACAGTCCACAGTGTCACAAAGAGTCAGACCTGAAGTGACTTAGCACCACCAAAAAGTTCTGAACTCATTTGGTTACTGTCTCCTTCCCATCTTCCCCAGGTCACTGCTGTGATGACCATTCTTCCTCGTTCCCAGGAATTCATTTTGTTTTCTTAATTGTAGTAAAATATACAGAACACAAAAATTACCGTTGTAACACATTTTTAAGTGTCCAGTTCAGCAACAATAAGTGCATTCACTTTGTCATGCAACCATTATCACCATTGTTTCCAGAACTATTTCTTCTTCCCAAACTGAAACTCTGTCCCCATTAAACACAGGTCCCCATTCCTCTCCCCCCAGCCCCTGGCAAGCACCATCTACTCTCTATCTCTATGCATTCGAGGACTCTAGAGACCTCATCTCAGTGGAATCACACAGGATTCATCTTTTTGTGACTCGCTTATCCTAGTATAATGTCTCCAAGTTTCACCCATGTTGCAGCAGGTGCCAGAATTTCCTTCTTTGTAAGGCTGAATCATATTCCATTGTATGGATGGACCCCTTTTTTGTTAATCCTTTCATCTGGCACTTCCAGGAGCACTCTTTAAAAATTTTTTTGTCCTGTTCCCCAGCCAGGGGTTGAACCTGTGCCCTCAACAGTGAAAGCGAGAAGTCTCAGTCACTGAACCGCCAGGGAATTCTCTCTTAGGAATTCTTTTTTCTGAATCCATTAAAATTTTTTAAAATTAATTAATTTAATTTGGCTGCGCTGAGTCTTCATGGCTGCGCAGGTTCTTCTCTAGTTTTGGTGCTCGGGCTTCTCTTTGCGGTGGCTTCTTTCGTAGCAAAGCACTGACTCTAGGGCATGTGGACTTCAGCAGTTGCGGTGGATGGGCTCAGTAGTCGTGGCCCCCAGGCTCTGGAACACAGACTCAGTAGCTGTGGCACATGGGCTTAATTGCTCTGCGGCACATGGGATCTTCCCGGATCAGGGATCGAACCCATGTCTCCTGCATGGGCAGGCGGATTCTTGACCACTGGACCACCAGGGAAGCCCTTAGGAGCTCTTCAGTCCTCAAGGTCAAGAGAGCTGGAAATGACTCTTCCTTTCCACATGCAAATCTCTTCTTAGCTCTGAAGTGCCCTTCAGGCAGCAGATACAGCCCCTGCGCTGACCCCTGCCCAGCCACCTGTCTCAGCCTGAGCACCCCATCGTACTGCCCTTCCTCGCTGCCCTGCGCCGAGGGCTGCGAGTGTCAGAGAGGCCACATCCTGAGCGGGACCACCTGTGTGCCCCTCGGCGAGTGTGGCTGCACCAGCCCCGGGAGCGCCTACCACCCGGTGAGAAGCCAGAATGCAAGGGGGCCTCCATGAGTTGGGGGCCAGAGGACTCAGGCTGTGCAAAGAAGTGGGGAGGGGCAGTGCTGGGGGCTGAGGAGCAAAATTCAGAAGCCTGGAGCTTGAGAAAGGCTGGCGATGGAGGTGGGTGGCCGAACGAAGCTGACCTCTTGGGGGCCCTGGGGTGCGGTGTGTCGGGGGAGGCCTCCGTCCCTCTCCAGCTTCCAAGCTTCTATTGACTCCGCTGATACCCGCGTCCCACAGGTCGGGGAGAGATGGTACACAGACAACACGTGTTCCCGGCTCTGCACCTGCTCCATCCACAACAACGTCTCCTGCCTCCAAACCACCTGCAAGCCTGGCCAGATGTGCTGGCCCCGCGATGGGCTGATGCGGTGCCGGGGGGCAGGTAGGAGGCCCACCGAGCGTGGAGGAGGACCTTCAGCCACCAAGACTGCCGCTCCATCCAGGAGGGCTCCTCAAGGCTCCCATGGCAGTCTGAGTTTGAGATATTATAAGTCTCTCCCGGGCCGAGTGGCACCTGCTCCACATCCTTGGGTCTTGACTCTTTGTCCCCTTCCCTTCTGAGGCTCCCTCTCCTCCACTTCCTTTCCTTGAAGGTGGGGAGAAGGCCTGTTCCTGCTAGAGGCTGGACCACTCCTCAGCCACCTTTCTGTCCTCCAGGGATGGGAGTGTGCCGAATCCAGGACAGGTCCCAGTACATAAGCTTTGATGGCAGTTACCATGCTGTCCAGGGCGCCTGCACTTACGTCTTGGCAAAAACGTGCCACTCCACCATGGACCTGCCTTTCTTCAAGATCAGTGGCAAGAATGGGAAGCAGCAAGACCAACCCAACACTTTCTACCTCCGCACGGTCTATGTGCACGTCTTTAATTCCCTGGTCACCCTGAAGAAGGACCACGCACTGGTGAGCAGGGTGGTGGTGGGGGGAGGATGTGGGCTCTGGGGACGGGGCTCTGGTTCTTCCTGCTGCTCACGGGTCCTGCCTTCCTCTCTAGATCAATGGCACATGGGTCCCTCTGCCCGCGACCTCCCAGATTCGGGGGGTCAAAGTCATTTCCAGGGATGGCTACATGGTACTCACCATCAGCATTGGGGTGGAAGTCAAGTTTGATGGCAATGGTGTCCTAGAGATCGAAATCCCCAAAGCCTATTATGGAAAGGTGAGGAAAACACCTGGGTCACTTCGTAGGGGCGTCAGCCTGCAGGGAACAGGGTGCCCGACTGGAGAGTCACTCCCCAGAATGGGAAAAGGCTGCAGGGAGGGGGTGCCTTTCTCTGCGGAGTGGAAAGGGGGTGCCAATCACAAATGCCCCCTGCCATCCCTGGTGCAGAAGATCCTTCTTTCCCCTCTGCCTACCCAGACCTGTGGCATGTGTGGGAACTTCAACGGTGAGGAAGAGGATGAACTACTGATGCCTAATGACGAGCTAGCCCCGGATGACGTCACGTATGTGGACAGTTGGCAAGATAAGGAGATCGACCCAAAGTAATTATGCTCAAAGACTCTCTGTCTTGGTTTGCATAGGAACGCGAGTTGGGATTCTAGACCGGATGGCCCACCTGGGGTGGAAAGACTGGAGTGGTCCTCTATGCGTATTGCTTGACAGGGGGTGGCATCTGGGTCTTCCTGTCTTGGCTTCAAAACGTGGGAGGAGACTGGGGCCATGTGGAAGGCTGGCCAGAGCCCAGGCCAGCTTCCCAGTGAAGACAGGAGGGGTCTAGAGGGTGGTTTGGGAGCGCCAAGTCATTTTCATAGATGAGGCCATGGCTGTCCCTGTGATGACCCCCTTTCCCTTCCCAGTTGCCGAGATGATGACAAGATCAAAGAAGAATCGGAGGAGGAGCCAGAAACAGCCTGCCAGCCAGCTGACCTGGAGAGAGCCCAGGAGCAATGCCAGGCAGTCTTTCAGACTCCGGGCTGGGCAAGGTGTGCCAGCCGCGTGATCCTCAGTCCCTTCTTGGTCAAATGCACCGACAGCCTCTGTGAGTTTGGAGGCCTGAGCAGCGCCCTCTGCCAGTCTCTGCAAGCCTTCGCGGCCGCCTGCCAAGCCCGAGGCATCAGGCCTCCCATCTGGAGAAACAGCAGCTTCTGCCGTGAGTGTCCCCTCCGGTCACCCCCTGACTGCTCCCAAACCTTCTTTTCATCTGTCTCTCTCTCTCTCTTTTTAAAAAATATAAGTTTGGTACTTCTTAAAAAAAATTATTTTTATTTTTATTTATTTGATTATACCAGGTCTTAGTTTCTGCCTGCTGGATCTTGAGCTGCAGCCTGGGGGGGCTGGGCTTCCCTTGTGACTCAGACAGTAAAGAATCTGCCTGCAGTGCAGGAGACCTGGGTTTGATTCCTGGGTCGGGAAGATCCCCTGGAGGAGGGCATGGCAACCCACTCCAGTATTCTTGCCTGGAGAATCTCCATGGACAAAGGAGCCTGGTAGGCTACAGCCCATGGGGTCACACGGAGTCGGACACGACTTAACGACTAAGCGCACACACACGTGGGATCTAGTTCCCTAATCAGGGATCAAGCCCCAGCTCCCCTGCTTTGGTGGAGTGGAGTCTTAGCCACTGGACCACGGGAAGGCCCCCATCTGTGGAGCTCTGAAAGCTCCTCCATTCTTCTTTTTGGTGTTTCTTGATCTATTTCTGGCCTCATTTTCTCTGATGTGGACCATTTACAGTAAGCTTGTAGCCAGTGCCTCCTATTGCAGGATGGCACAGGCTGCTTCTCAGCACTGTCGTTCCAAAGGAAATGTGATCATGTTACACCAGTGAGCCATTGTGCCTGCAAGTCCGAGCTCCTCTCTGAGATGTTTGAGATCCTGTGAGCTGTCCACCCCCAACTCCCCCTGTTACTTGTGCCCTGGCATCACCTGCAACAAACCATCCTGTTCCCCACGTGGGCCTCGCTTTCCCACACCCCTCCCTGCCTTTATACACACCCTTCCTGCACCCCGAAAGTTCTTTCTTCTTCTCGCCTGGCAGATTCCAAGGCATTCTGTCTAACTCTTTCCTTTAAAATTTTTTTAAAAAATTATTATTCACGTACTATATTCTTCTACCCTTTAAAAGTATATAATTCGGGGATTTCCCTAGTGGTTCAGGGGTTAAGATTCCACTACAGGGAGTGTGGGTTCGATTCCTGCTCAGGGAACTAAGAGCCCACATGCCACATGATGCACAAAGAAAAAAAAAGTATATAATTCATGGATTTTCATTATCTTCACAAGGTTATACAACCAGCACCACTATTTAATTTCAGAACTTTAAAAATTTTAAAACAGTAAAGTGTTTTTCATATGTGCTGCATTCCTATGGTTCAAAAATTTTTAAAGTATTAAAAGATTCCCAACGAAAAGTCTCTTTTCACCCTGACTCCAGGGACCCAGGCCCCAGCCTGCTCTTATTCGCATCTGAGTATTTTTCCAAAAGTCTTTTCTTTCTGCACATACATACAAATGCGAATTTATTTTCCGTATTTTCTTACAAACAACAGACAGGACACAGTCGTTTGTACTTCATTATTTTTCACTTGGCTGCCCTTCCTCGTCAGATATGTAAAAAGCATCCTTACTCTCTGTTGCAGACGCGTCATAATTCCTTTATCATAGTTTATTTAACTAGTCTTCTCTTGATGGACTTCCTAGTTGTTTCCAGTCTTTGGCTATTGCAAACAGTGCTGCAATGCATAACCTTACGCAGATGCAATTTTCTGTGCGTGTGTCTCTTATCTGTAGGATAAATTCCTAGCAGTGGAATTGTTGGATCGAGGATTGTGTGGATTTATGCTTTTGAGAGATCTTGCCAAATGGCCTTCCATAGAGGTTGAGGCATTTACATTCCCACCAGCAACACATGAGACTGCCCATTTCCCCACAGCCTTGCCAACACAGAGTATTATCATGCTTTTGGATTTTTGCCAATCTGATAAGTGAAAGATAAAAAGAGTCTTAATTTGTATTTTTCCTATTATGAGTGAGGTTGTGCATTCTTTCATACATTCAGGAGCCGTTTGGATTTCCCTTCCTGTGATTTCTTCCTACCTATTCACCATTTTTCCACTGGTCTGTTGCCCTTTATTGAAATATTTTACAGATGCCCTTTGTCTGCTACAGAGAGTAGCCAGCCCTTCATTACTGCTATGAGTCATACAGTTTTTTCCATGTCTTTTTTTTCATCTCTGACATTTTTTTCTTTTCTACCATGCAGAAATATAAATATATATATGTATTTACGAGGTCAAATATAACAGTCTTTGTTTTACGGTTTCTGCATTTTGAGCCCCAGTTACAAACGCCTTCCCTACTCAGAAGTTAAAAAAATTTGCCTACATTTTGCCCTAGCAATTGAATGGTTTCTTTTTTTGCATATTTAAATATTTTGATCCATGGGGATGTATCCTGGTTTGTAAGGTGAGAACTCAATCAACTTCATGTTTATTTTTTCCCAGTGTTATTAAATGACCAGTCTCTTTTTCCACTGACTCAGATGTCACGCTTTATATTAAATTCCCATGTGTATTTGAGTTCCTCTTTGGGCTTTTTCTCCTCTTCCACTGCTCCATTTAGCTTCATTTACTAGCAACACAATGTTGTGATCATTGAGAGTTTAAGTAGTGTTTGGATTTCTGGCAGGGACATTTAGTTTTTTTTTTTGTTTGCTTTGGTTTAGAGTTTTCCCAGCTTTTTTGGTTTGTTTATATCCTCATCTCCACTTTAATTTCATCTTTCCCTATTAAAAAAAATCCTGTTGGTATATTTTATTGCTATCATATTAAATGTGCAGATTATCTTAGGGAGGGAATTCCTGGGCAGTCCAGTGGTTAGGACTACAGGGTGCACAGGTTCGATCCCCAGTTGGGGAGCTAAGACCCCGAATGTGGCTTGATGTGGCCTAATAACGGTAATAAAATTAATTTAGGAAGAACTGACATCTTCATGTTGTGGACTCTTGCTGTCTGTGAACGTTTCCATTTGTTTGCAATTACTTCTGCTCCAAAGGCTTTATTTAGCTCCCCCCAGCAGAGTGAGTCCCTTCCTACCCTGGGCTCCCATCACTGCCGGTACACTGGCCAGTCACATGCTTACTGCCCAGATGCACCAGGGTCGCGCTGCACCTGCGGCCTGACCACAGGTTCCCACGCCAAGATGGGAGGACCATTCTTGCTCTATTCTGTCCTCGGGGCCACCACGGAGCCCACGCTCAGTCCACGTTTCTCCCCCACCCTTCCAGCTCTGGACTGCCCCACCCACTACGTCTACACCAACTGCTTTCCCCACTGCCCCCCGACCTGTGACAACCCGGAAGGCCGGTGCAAGGGCTCCAGCGGTCCCTCCATCTGCCAGGAGGGCTGTGTCTGTGAGCCCGGCTACGTGCAAAAGCAGCGGCGGTGTGTGCCCAGGAGTCAGTGTGGCTGCCAGGACGCCCGGGGCAGAGACCTCCCCGTGAGTGGGGAGTGGGAAGCAGGGGTGCAGGGAGGGCCACCCACACACCTTCAGGATGCCGCCTTCCCCTGGCCTGTGCCGCTGCGGCTGGCCCTGGGTGTGAAGGCTGGTGGTCGGGCTGGGTGGCCTCCTGCCAGGACTGGGGTGCAGGCTGTGTGTGGTTTGGATGTGAGGACTGAGGCATGGTAGAGTGGCCTTGGTTTGAAGATCTTGGGGGTACCCCTCATGAGTCACAGTTTCCTGAGTGACCTCAGTTTCCTCATCTGGAAGATGGGTTCAGCAGTACCTCCTGAGACCCTAGCACAGTGCCTCTAGGGACAAAGGGTGGGATGGCACTGGGACTGCCTCTGGCCTGTGCTAAGTGAGCCATCAGACTGTGGGCTTAGACTGAAGTCATCGAGGAAAGAGAGCTGGCCCTTCCCTCCTCACTCCTCGTTCTTCCCGTGGCGTCTGCAGGAGGGTAACGCCTGGTTCTCCAGCAGCTGCTCCCAGAGGTGTACCTGCAGGGCGGGAGCCATTCAGTGCCGGCCCTTTGCCTGCCCCACGGGCTCCCAGTGCAAGACTGACGAGGACGGCAAAGAAATCTGCAAGCCCTACAGTAAGGGGGCCCTCGGGAGGTGCAGTCGGGGGCGCCCAGGCTGGGGGCTCTGGGGAGAGGGGGCTGCTGACATAGACAGAGGTGGGCTCTCACCGCTCACCAGCTCCCCGATCGCCTGCAGATTCTCTCTGGGATCTACCTTCAGGGCCAAAAGAGCGAAGCAGGCAAGGGAGCTCCTCTCAAGCTGGGAGAGGGAAAAGGTGGAAAAATCAAGTTCACGGGGAGCCGGGGGCTAAGACGGAAGGCAACAGGAGGCACTGGGGCAGGCGGGTGAGGGGCCCTGGGGCCGTTCCATCGGGCCGGGCCATTCCTCCTCAGCACTGTCTCTTCTTGGCAGAGTCGGAGAGATGCACAGTTTATGGGGACCCCACTTACCGCACGTTTGATGGCCTCGGCTACCGTTTCCAGGGCCGCATGACCTACTATCTGGTCAAGACCGTGGACGTGCTCCCCAGTGGGGTGGAGCCCTTCATCGTGGAGGGACGCAACAAGATGTATGCGTCTAACAACCCTGTTTTCCTGCACGAAATTATCGTGATGGTCTACGGCTACACGGTCCAGCTCCAGCACGAACTGGAGCTTGTTGTAAGACCCGGGCCAGGCAGGGTGGGTGGGGGGAGGCAGGTCGGTCCAGGAGAGGCCACCGGGAGCAGGTGAAGCCAGGGCTGCCTGTTCCCTGGGAGGTTCCCAGCAGAGGCTGCCTAGTTGTAGAAATCAGAATCAGTGTTGCACTCACCTTCTTGGGAGCCCAAAGTGGGCAGGAAGATTTCAGGTAAGGTTGGGGAGAGGCAGGGCAGTGGGGAGAAGGTAAGATCCAACAGCCAGTCTGAAGAAGCACCAGGGGTGCCCACCTGCCAGTTGTTTTTTGTTTGTTTGTTTGTTTTGCAAAGAAAGGGGCTGCAACAGGAGCAGACCTCAGAGAGGCTTTTGGCGTTCGGGATAGTAAAGCTTCCTGGGGTATCCTGTTGTCGGGAATGATGGAACCGCAAGGTCCCGAGAAGTGTGGAGAAGCAGAGCCCAAAACAGCAAAGAGTCACCTTTTAAAATATAATTTTATTTATTCATTTAATTGTGGCTGCACTGGGTCCTCGTTGCTGCACACGGGCTTTCTCTAGTTGTGGTGAGCGGGGCTGCTCCTCGTTGCGGCGCTCAGGCGTCTCATTGCGGTGGCTTCTCTTGTTGCAGAGCACAGGCTCCAGGAGCTCGGGCTTCAGTAGCTGCCGCACACGAACGTGGTAGCCGCGGCTCCTGGGCTCTAGACCCAGGCTCACTAGCTGTGGCACATAGGCTCGGTCGCTCCGTGGTATGTGAGATCTTTCCAGACCAGGAACTGAACCCACGCGATGCTCGTGGTAAAGAACTTGGTTGCCAGTGCAGGTAGACATAAGAGACATGGGTTCGATCCCTGGGTCAGGAAGATCCCCTGGAGAAGGGCATGGCAACCCACTCCAGTATTCTTGGCCTGGAGAATCCCATGGACAGAGGAGCCTGGTGGCCTGCAGTCCACAGGGTCGCACAGAGTCGGACACGATGGAAGCGACTTAGCACGCACGCACTCCTGCATTGGCAGGTGGAGTCTTTACCACTGAGCCACCGGGGAGGCCTGAGAGTCACCTTGATTCAGGCTTCCCTGCGGCTCCTACCTGCCTCCTCCAGGTCAACGGTCAGAAGGTGACCGCCCCCTATGAGCCCGTCGACCAGCTGCGGGTCTCCCTACGAAGTGATCGCCTGTTCGTGATCACAGACTTTGAACTGGTGGTCAGCTTCAACGGAAAGAACAACGCAGGTGCCTGAGCGTGGGAACCAGAGGGCCAAAGGGAACGTTCCTGGGAAGTGGGACAGGCTGGGCTCCCTGAGAGGGACCCCTGCCTGCGAGCAAGGCCTCAAGCTCCAGGAGACGACCCAGGAGGGGTGGGGAGGGACGAGGTGCGGCGTGTGGGGGGTTCTCATTCCTGGGCCCCCTCCTCCCGCAGTGATTTCCCTGCCTGTCACTTACCGGAAGCTCGTGCTCGGCCTGTGCGGCAACTGCGACCAGAACAAGAGGAATGACTTTATGCTGCCCAACGGGGCCGTCACCCAGAACCTCCTTGCTTTTGGCAACAGTTGGGAGGTAAAGATGACCGAGGGAAGCTTCCCCCGCGTCTCAAGGTGAGAGGGCTGGGGCTCAAAGCAGGGAGGCCCTGACCTGGGTGGCAGGGGGTGCGGCCGGCCAGAGTGGGCATGAGCGCCAACCTAAAATCTGTCCACACGAGCTAACCAGCACTTGCTCAGCAGAGGAGGCGCCCCGAGGCCGAGGGCTCAGACGGGCCTGATTCTTCTCATCCCGTCACATCTTTCCTCTCCCACTGACTGCGGGGCATCGGCCCTGTGGATCCCAGCCTGTGCCTGGGCCCTCCCCTCCCTGGTGGTGGGCTTCACCTGCATCTTCACTGTCTCTGCCCAGGGCTGTACATGAGGAGGAGGTGAAAGAAGAAGCGGCGCTAGGCTTTCGTGGTATGTCGGGATGCCAACCGGAGGAGCTGCAGTTCATCAACCGCACTCAGGCGTGTGGGGTGCTGGTGGACCCCGAGGGGCCCTTTGCTGCCTGTCACCAGACTGTGGCCCCCGAGCCCTTCCTGGAGTGAGTTGGGGACCCGAGACCCTGTATCCAGCTCCTGTGGCCTGTTCTGACTGGCTGTCTGTTGGGCACAATTCTGTCCGTAGTACCTTGTCACACACACGCACACACATCCCCACAACACGCCGGCCCACTTTCCGATGGGGCTTCCAGGGCCTCTTCTGCAGGTCTGGGCCTCCTGGCCTCCCTCCGCCTCTCTGACAGCCCCCCACCTGTCCCTGCCATCCCCCAGGCACTGTGTGTCTGACCTGTGTGCCGCCCGAGACCCCAAGGAGCAGGAGGAGCTGCGTTGCCAGGTCCTCAGCGGGTACTCCATCATCTGCCAGGAGGCGGGCGCCACCCCGGCCAGCTGGCGGGACCACACCCACTGCGGTGAGGCCCTGACCTGCCCCAGCAGCTGGCCCCTGACCCCCTCGGCTCTTTCCACCCCCTGTTCCTCTCTGGGCCTCCGCGGCTGCCCCCACCTTGGCTTTCTGTCTTGGTTCCCCCGGGCCTACTCTCCCCCTTTTCAGCGTCCTCCCGACAGAACCCCTTCTCTGCCCTCACCCCCGTCACCCCTTCCCCCTCCTTTCTGCCAAGGCCCACCTTTGATCCTCCTCATGAGCTAGTGTCACAGACGAAAAGACTCACGAAGCTGGTCCTCCCCGCCTCTAGCACGCTCTGTGCTCTGTTGGGTGACCTTCTTCTCCATACCTGGGGGGCCTGCCCCTGCTCAGCCACCTTCTGACTATGACTGTGTCCCCGCAGCCTTGTCATGTCCAGCCAATACGGTCTACCAGAGCTGTATGACTCCCTGCCCAGCCTCCTGTGCCACGCTGGCAGCCCCCCGGAGCTGCACGGGCCCCTGTGTGGAGGGCTGTGCCAGCCTCCCGGGCTACGTCTACAGCGGAGCCCAGAGCCTCCCCCTGGCCCGCTGCGGCTGCACCGACAACGGCATCTACTACCAGGTCTGGAAGCGGGAGGCCCCGGGGGAGTGCAGGCTCGAAAGGACAGCCCGGCCCTGGAGACCAGGCAGACCCCCCGCTTCCCGGGCCTTCTCCGTCTCCAGCAGGGTGACGGCTTCGTGAACGACGACTGCTCCCAGCGCTGCACCTGCACGCGCGCGGGGCTCCTGCTGTGTGAGCCCCTCGGCTGCAGCCCTGGGGAGGTCTGCACCTTGGGGAACCTCACTCGTGGCTGCTTCCGAGGTAAGCCGGACGGGCCCTGCGGGGGCGGGGAAAGGGGGAAGCCCCTGGACCCGGAACAAACCAGCTCTCCCAGTCCTGTCCCTGGGACGACCCCACCTCATCAAGGTCAGGACGCTTCTGCCATTTCATCTTCCTCTCTCTCTCTCTCTCTCTCTCGGGAGGGACAAGGCAGAGACTCTGCCTTCCCTGAGCCTCGGCTTTCTATTCTGCACGAGTGTCTCAAGATCTCCTTTAGTCCTTACTCAGCGTTTGGGGTGAGCATAGCATTCCCACATTATAAGGTAAAGAAAATGGAGTTCAGAAGAGGGTAAGCAGTTTCCCCAGATCTCAGGGGTATAGAGCCAGGACTGGAAGCCCGGCCAGCAGACTCCAGCGAATTTCTCAGGGAGAAATTCTTCCCTAGCGTCCCAGCCCCCAGGCCCTTCTCCCTGGCTCTGAGTGTCCTCTCAGAACCACCTCCCACCTGCTTCCATCCTTGCAGACAGCCCGTGCCTACAGAACCCCTGTCAAAATGACGGGCAGTGCCGGGAGCAGGGAACCCACTTCACCTGTGAGTGCGAACCTGGTTATGGGGGAGACCGCTGCACGGAGCCGCGGGATGTACCTCTCCCCAAAGAGTCAGGCAAGAGCTTCACCCCAGACCTGTATCCTCACAAGCTCCTCACCTTCCCCACCAACAATGGCCGCAGAATAAGTCGGTGTATATAAGATTAACCTACAGTATCTATTATAGATGTATGCGTGTGTATGTGTCTTAGTTGCTCAGTCGTGTCTGATTCTTTGTGATCCCATGGATTAGAGCTCACCAGGCTCCTCTGTCCATGGGATTCTCCAGGCAAGAATACTGGAATGGGTTGCCATTCCCTTCTCCAGGGGATCTTCCCAACTCAGGGATCGAACCTGGGTCTCCCTCATTGCAGGCAGATTCTTTACCATCTGAGCCACCAAGGAAGCCCATAGACGTATAGTAGATAGTATATTGTCAATGTCTTATATTACTATATAAGATGTAGTAATATAATATTTAGATATGATCCCTAAAGATTAGCAGGATCAGTATCCTCAAAGAATCTCAGAGTCCCTATGCCCTACCCAGCACTCTGGAATCTTCTCTCTGACCCTGAGCTCCCCACTTCTGTGATCTGTATGCCTTGCCCTGCTGTTGTTCCCGTCTCTTGTGTCCCTCTGAGACTTCCTGGTACCTTTTATCGGTTTTCTCCATCCCAAACTATAATTCCCATGTGCTTCTGCACCAGCAATTCTCTGACTGTATCCTTGTGCCTAAGATCGGGTTGGGGCAAGGTTGTCTCTGGGACTCAGCCCTAGAGATATGGATTTGGTAGGTCTCGGTGGGGTCCCAAGATGCCTGAATTTTTTCACAAGCTCCCAGGTGACTGATGGAAGTGATACCAGGGCTACTCTTGGGAGAAGCACTGACCCAGCTGGTACCCTGGACTCTGGGGTACCAGCTGGGTAAACATCCTCCTGAAGGGTTTGTGGGAGTTGTGTGTTCCCCGAGAGCAGAAGGGAGGGCGGCATCAAGGTCTTGAAAGCCGTGGGAGTGGCGGCTTCCTGGAGGGAGAGCCAGGACCCAGAGATGCGCAGGGAATGCAGTCCCTCCGGGGTGGCAGCTGAGGGCCGGAAGGGAGTGTCCCCCTCCCACCTCTTCTTATCCCACACCCCTATTTCTGTTCCCTGCACCCCAGAAGCATCCAACTTTGCCTCCATCCTGTTGCCATTGCTGGTGCCCATGGTGGTTATAGTGCCCGCAGCAGTGACCAGAGAATGCATTTCCAGGAAGAAAAGGAGAAGGTGAGTTTCTGGAAAGGGGCAGAGGCAGGCCGGCTGGTGGGGGAGCAAATATGGGGAGTGGGTGCTGACCTTCATCACTCGTGTCTGTTCGCCACGCCCTCTAGGGAGAAAATGCAGAGCCAGACCAGAGACAAGCCTCCGGGTACGGGTGAGCTCCAGCCCCACAGCCCGCAACTTTGGCGCCTGGCCTGAGGCTGCCTCTTATCCACGTCTTCTCTTTTTTCACTCAGATTTTAGTCCAGAGCACGCCCTCAGAGTCGCTTAGTTCTGAGTTGTCCACAGAAAAAGGAGAGATAAAATATATTTATTTTTGAGACATGACTTCCACGTGATTCTGGTGTAGGAAGGGTCTGTGAGGTGGACCTTGGTGGGGAGAACAGAAGGGAGACGCGGGCCCGGGGAGCTAAGGCTGGATGCTCCAGAAAGTGTCCACAGGGAGGGGAACCAAGGTCTGAGGACGTAAGGGGCTGTCTGTCCCTTAGACAAAGTCAGGTGAGGGGCTTCGGGGATGCAGGAGAAAAGAGGTCCCCCCAGGAATCCTGGTTCTTGTGGAACTTGGCCTCTGAGCTTCCCACCTGGGTAAGTGAAAGGGGATTCTGAGGTTTTATGTTTCCAATGATGAGATTAAAACTCTGGGCAGAGGCTCAGGATGTGGCTTTTTCCAAAGGGTGAACCGTCCTGTGACCCAAAGGGCCTTGGGGTTGCTATGGTAACTGAAGATGGGGGCTGAGGCCCGGCTTGGGAGGAGCTTGGAGTTCCATCCTACTAGGAGTGACCGGCTCACCTCAGCCAAGGGCCAAAGTGCAGACACGCCCGCCCTGAGCCCCATGCCTCGTGCCTCCCACCAGCCAGGTCCTGGGGGAGGGGGCTGGGAGCAGAGGTCCTGCTCGGGCTCTAAGAAGAAAAGGAAGGCTGCCCACTGGACTCAGATGTGAGATACCAAAGACAAGGGATGCCGAAGCAGGCAGGACCCTGGGTTCTAGAAAGGAATCCTTACTCTGTCCTCCAAATGAGCCCAGTGGCCACCTTCATGTGGCTGACCCAAGGAAGCGAGACCCAAGTTAGTTGGGGAAAGGGCTCCAAGAAGGAAGGGGTGCCCCTGGCCAGGTCACCCTGCCTCTTAGCTGGAGGGAGCAGCTCACACTCTGGAGCTGAGCTGGTCATGTTTAAACATATCTGAGCATCACGGGACTCCCAGCAGCATGCCTGGCACCACCCCTTGTCCCCCCGCACTGACCTCCGTTTTCCTGCTCTTTGACCCTTTGCCTCTCTGTTTTTCATCTGTGTCCGGCTCCCCTGACCTCTGACCCACCTAAGGTCTCCTTATCTAGCCTGGATGTCTGGTTGGCAGGGGGAGATGGCCTGGACCAGCATCCTAAGTCCTCGGCAGGCAGGATAGAGTCCCGCCCATCCTGTTAGAGGTACAAACATGAGCCATGTCATCAAGGAAGGCGACAGAGGATTCCAGAGAATATTAGATTCCCAAAGGCAGTAGTAGAGGCAGGAAATGGGACAGGACCACTCCTGAGGCTTCCTGGGCTGGGAGGGGCAGAAGCTGGGATTTGGGATCCTATACCAACCCCGGCGAAGCTTCCCTGGTGGCTCAGATGGTAAAGAATCTGCCTGCAATGAGGGAGACCCAGGTTCAATCCCTGAGTTGGGAAGATGCCCTGGAGAAGGGCATGGCAACCCACTCTAGTATTCTTCCCTGGAAAATTCCATGGACAGAGGTGCCTAGTGGGCTACGGTCCATGGGGTTACTGAGTTGGACACGACTGAACAACTCACAGACACCAACCCCAGCACAACAGGGGGCAACTGAGATGCAAAAATGGCAAGGCTGCACCAGCTTGACAAAGCGGGCTGGGTTCAGGCCTGCTCCTGCAGGTGTTCCCTGGGGCGGGCAGGCCGGGAAACTGAACGTAGTGAGAAAGACATCAGGGAATTGACCCCAGCCTCATCTTCCTGTTCAGGAGGGAGAAGCTGGGGGAAAGATACTCAGGTGCTTTCCCCTCCCTTCCCAAGAGGCTGGGAGAACCTGCCTGGGCAGCATCTTGAAAGGGAGAATTGTCCTCCAGACCCAGCCCAGCGAATGTGTCTGTGTGTGTACATACACGTGGGGGGTCCGTGTCCTCCACGCCAGCCTCTGCCCCTCCCCCACAACCAAATGCAGGCACTCCCCCCACTGCCTCTAAACCAACCCCAGCTGTCAACATCTGGCTCACATCTGTCTCCCTCATCTGATGGGGCCTCCACCCCAGCAGATCCCCCTCCCTACGTCAGGGGGCTGTAGGACCAGGGCCCCGAGCTCTGGCTAGGCCTCCCCCGTCTCATAGAGCCCCTCAGCCAGGGTTCGGAAACCAGGGCGGGTGGGGTCGGGGGGGAAGAAGGGCAGCCCCACCCCGGAGGTGCCCCAGGCTCTTGGCAGAGCCATCTGGAGCCGTTAGAAGCAGCTGCCAATGACTCATCTCCAGTGCCCCCACCCCACCACCTCAAACACACCCTGGGGCTGGGATCCAAGCACCCAGCGCCCACCCCCACCACAGCCCTATCTCCAAACCTCTGACCCCTCAGTCAGCCTGGCTCAAAAGCCCCTCCATACCAGAGCCCCCCTCCACAGAAGTCTATTCCATCACCCACAGACTGAAGACACTTCCCATTTTCTTTTATTTATACAAAACAGTCGTTTTAAATATAATTTAAGAACCCCTCCAAGCACCGGTGTCTGTCTCTGCTTTCCACCACTTCCCCCCCAACCCCCGACACGCCCTCATGGACACAGCTTGGGGGTACTTGGGGGGCAGGGAAATGTCGGGGGGGGGGGGTTGTGGCGTGACCAAGGCACTGTTCTGGAAACAAGACACAACGACAGGTCCCTGTTTCCACTTGGGCGGAAGAGGCAATGATGAAACAGGTCCCCTCTAACACAAAAAGTTTACAACAAGGACTGTGGAAAACAAAAAACAAAAACCGAAAAAAGGGAAGGAAAGATAAGACCAAAAACAAAAAATTAAAATTCAAAAACCTTCAATATGAAGGCAGCAGATGGGGGAGGGGCATTTACAAGGGAAAACTGAGTTCCGCGGAGACAGCAGCAAGGTTGGGGCGTCCTAGTCCAATGACTTCGCCACTGGGCCATGACGCCCCTTCCCGCCTCCCGAGCTCGCAGGCTCCTCCCCCCTTCTCTTTGGTCTGCAGGGCCCGCTGCCCTTCAAGGTGAGGGGGGGCACCTGGGGGCTCTAACTGGGGATCGAAGGGAGGCTGTGGAGATCCTGCCCAACTGGCCCTGGGATGCTGGCAGACTCCGGGGGCTCCTTTTCCTCCCGTCACACCCAATCCTGAGGGAAGGGCTCCTGCACCCTCGGTTTGGGGTCACCCCACCCCCCGCGGGGGAGAGGGGGGAGTGTTATGATTCCACACTGCAGAATCCCCAAATCCTCTCTCTCCAAACAGCCAGCTTCCCGTCCCCATGGGTTCAAAGTGCAATCCAGTCAGTGGGGCGTGGGGATGGGAGTTTCTTGCGTACCCCCCCACCCGACTCTGCCCCAGGAAGAAAAGGAAGGGATCCCCGGGCGCTGGAGTCCCTGCCGCGCCAGAGCTACGGAGCCAGGCGTGCGGATGAAGTTCAGTACTGGGGGGCCGGTGCTCCCGACCCGCCTGGGGCTCCAGGCTTGGCCTGGGACTTCATGTGCTGGACACTGGCCAGGATTTTCTTCTGGTGTCCCGCCAGAGTGACTCCGATTCGGAGCAGGTCCCTGGGGGAAGAATGAACAGCCAGGTGAGACCACTAAACTCCCAGGTCATCTCTCCTTCAAAAACCCCTCCCCGCCTCAGGCGTGCCAGCCAATCAGAATGGCCAGCGGGGAAACGGGTAGACGTCAATAGTTGTCGGGCAGTTTCTGGGGGTGGGGGCCGATTTAGGTGCCCACCACAGTTCTGCGCAGCCGCAGTAGGGGGCGAGGCTAGGTACGCAGGGATAGAGAAACAAGGGGTGGAGGGCTGCGCCCTGGATGCTGAAACTAGAAGGAAAGGCGGAGAATCAGGGAAGAGGAGGAAGGAAAGGGAGAGAAAAGCCCATAAAATGAGGTTGGCGAAAGACTGCTTCAGAGGACAAAGAAGTCAGAAGGAAAAGTCTCCCGGACAGAGAAATCAAAAGGAAAAATCAAAAGGAGAAAGAGAGAGGAGCTGGGTGGGTGGAGAGAGGAATGGGCGAGAGAGCGGACAGAAACATACTGCTCCCAGCCCCCGTCCTGATGCGGGGAGGCTGAGATAAGAAAGAAGCGATGAGAAATGGAAGGCAAGAACCCATGTCAGTGAACCCGTGAAAGGAAGGCTCCAGCCAGTCAGGGAGGAGGGGCCCAGACCTGCTGGGACAAGACTGGCTTCCCTAGGAAAGGGCCTCTTGGACCCTCTGTGTCTGGATTTCTAGTCCTTCTATTTCTGTGATTCAAACCCGGGGGTGAGAGGAGTCCTTGGGAGAGGAATGGAAAGGTGGAAAGGAGGACCAGGGAGAGGCCAAGGAGGGAAAAGCAGTATTTGGAAGGCACTGGAATTGTAAAACCATTTAACATTAAAGCTGGAAAGGATTTCCAAAACCCAGGCCAACCTTCTCCTTTTATGGGCGGGAAAACATCCAGAGTTGACACGTTGTTAATGTGAGAGCAGGGTCTGGAATGTAGATAGAGGCACAAAGATAGACACAGATTGCAAGGCGGGAGCGAGATGGCCCAAGGCCGAGGTGGTGCAAGGGGGTGAGGCAGGCACAGCTGACCTGGAAGATTCCCGAGCTCTCAGCCCCTGCAGCTGTTACTGTTTTCAGGGGGAGGGGCTCTAGAATGGGCACCAGAAGCTGACCTCAAAGGCCCCTCCTTAAACTGTGGGCCTGACTCTGGTCACCCAGATTCCACCCCTCCTGGCTGCCTGGCCCTCACCTCCGCCCCTTGGCCCCCGGGCTCCCACCACGACTTACTCAGTGGAGATCTGGCTGACCAGCTCGAAGGAGCCAAACCCAGCGGCTGCAAAGCTTTCTTCGTATCTTCCCATCTTGATGGCTCGAAGCCACTCCCCCACAGAGCCAAAAGCTGAATAGTGAGGCTGCCGCTGATCCAGGAGGGGGTGCGAGGCCCTGGGGGGCAAGGATGCGGAGGATATCCTGAGCACTAGCGTGTGTCAGGGTGGGGATGCAGAGCCCAGGCCTGGAGAGGCGGGAGACTATCCCACATCCCACCGAAAGGACGGATATTTCTGGGGGGGAAGCAAGGTTCTCAGGGTGGCAGAATGTGGGAAAGAGGGTTCGTCCTCTGGGGTCCTCACCCGCCGTTCTCCCGGGCCACGATTTTGAGGCTGGCAGGGTTCCGGATCATCTTGTCGAGGGCGCTAACCACCTGGGGGAAGCGGGGCCGCGCATTCCGGTCTTTCTGCCAACAGTCCAGCATGAGCTGATGCAGGGAGGTGGGACAGTCTGGGGGCGGGGGCAACCGGTAGTCCTGTTCAATGGCGTTGATCACCTGGAATGATGGGTGGAAGCAGCACTGGGTGAGGGCGTCAAGGGGAAAGTGAAGCTGCCGAAGGACCCCAGGGAAGTGGCGACTTAACAGACGCTGGGATGGGTGCTGCAGGCCCCCAGGGCTAACCTAGGGCTGGTCCTCCTGGCCAGGGCCCAGTCTGGCTGTGGCTCAGTGTCCTAGAAGCTCTTGAGCTATGATCCAGACATGTAACCTCCCACGCCTGCCCTCCATCTCCGCCTCCGTCTGTGACCAGATGAGCTGTTATCAAACTCTCGACACAGATCACCTCCTCACCATGCCACCCTCACCACCTCAAGGACCCAACAGTGATGAGCTCTCTAAGAACACATCCCCCGCCACCCTGCTGCCCCACATCCCAAGAGACAAGACATTCCAGGCAGGTTGGTGGGAGCACAGGATACTTACATCCTGATTGCTCATATCCCAATATGGTCGCTCCCCAAATGACATGACCTCCCACATGACAATCCCGTAGCTCCAGGCATCACTGGCAGATGTGAACTTCCGGAAGGCAATGGCCTCAGGGGCTGTCCAGCGGATGGGAATCTTTCCTCCCTAAAGACGGGGGAAGACAAGGTGAGCTGAGGGACTCCCAGGACTCAGGCCTCCTGCGTCTCCCCCAGCTCAGACCTCCTTTCTTTCGGTGCTCCAAACGGCCAGCTCCCCAACTCTGTTCTTTTCCCGGACTCTTAACAGCCAGGTTCCTTAAGCTGATCCCCCAGCCCCCGCATCCACCACAATGTAGGTCTGCCCCTACAATCCTGGCCTGGACCAGAGCTGTCAGTCCCTCAGCCTCCCGCCTTTCCAATTCGGCCCTAAGAACCTAGATCACATGGTCGTCCCCCAGCCTCACCAGAGAGCTCGTGTAGGTGGGGTCGGAGGAGTTCTCCTCCAGGAATCGGGAGAGGCCGAAGTCTGAGACCTTGCAGACGAGGTTGCTGTTGACCAGGATGTTGCGGGCGGCCAGGTCTCGGTGGACGTAGCTCATCTCGGCGAGGTAGCGCATGCCTGACGCGATGCCCCGTAGCATGCCCACGAGCTGGATCACAGTGAACTGGCCGTCGTTCAGCTGGAGATGGAAACGGTGGGGGTGGCAGTTAGGACTCCCCTCTTTCCCTGACATTCTAAACCACATTTATGGGACTTCCCTGGTGCTCCAGTGGCTGAGACTCTGCACTCTCAATACAGAGGTTTCAATCCTTGGTCGGGGAACTAAGATCCCACAAGCTGCAGCTAGGGGTTTGTGTGCTGCAACTGAAGATTCTGAAAACTGCAACCAAGATCCAAGATCAAAGATCCTGCATGCCACTACTAAGACCCGGCACAGCCAAATAAATCAATAAAAACAAATACATTAAAAAATAAAATAAACCATATCTATCCCTTCCAGACCCATCTCACTCCCACCTGTAGAGCAGGTGTGCTGACATCCCAGGTAAACGCCTTCTGCTTTATTTTACTCTTGAGTTCTCTCAGTTCTCTGTGCAGTATCGTGACACAAGCTCATAACTGTTCCTGTTTCAAATACATGCACTCAAGTCTCGTAATTAGATTATAAGGAGCCGGGAACCTACTGTATAGCACATGGAACTCTGCTCAATGTTATTTGCCAGCCTGGGTGGAAGGGCGGTTTAGGGGAGAATGGGTACGTGTCTATGTATGGCTGAGTCCCTTCGCTGTTTACCTGAAACTATCATAATACTGTTAATCGGCTATACCCTAATACAAAATGTTTCAGTGTTAAAAAAAATAATAAAAATGAAAATTTAAAAAAGATTATACTTTCTCCCACTTAACCTAGCACAGTGCATCCCATCCAGGAAATATTAGACAAATGGTTTGGATCTAACATGTTGTTTTTATTTGACAGCAACAAGAGCAATGAAAGTTACGAGTGTGCTCTGAAGACACCTGTCTCCAGGTGGAGAGGTGTGCCTTGGCATTGATCCAGCCGCACTCTCACTCAGCCCTCTTGGACCAACTGTATATAGGATGCAAGAGAATGGTGAGGAGTCAGGTGTGATTGGTAACCACAGCACCAAAACCAAGGTCTAAAGCCCGACCTTCACCTTCATAGAGTCTGCCCTCATCAGGTAAGCCCGTCAGTCATGGATGGTTAACTAAGCCCGTCCTCTGGGTTCAGCTAGCCTGCAGGGGATTCTTAGCAGCCCTGCAGGGACAGAATTCTGAACCCATCATCCAAGCCTGCACTTGCTCCACGCCTTGGAGCAGTTGGTGGCCCCACTTCCGGGCACTCAGGGTAGAGACCTCGGAGTCTCCACGATTCCTCTCTCTCCCCTGTTCACAGCCTAAGATCCATCAGCAAGTTCTGCCGGCCATGCCTCCAAAACACACCCCAAACCCAACTGCTTCTCCAGCCCCCACAGCCTGAGTGACTGCCAGTCTCCTCATCGGCAGGCTTCCCTGGTGGCTCAGCAGTAAAGAATCCGCCTTTACTGCAGGAGACGTGGGTTTGATCCCTGGGTTGGGAAGATCCCCTGGAGGAGGAAATGGCAACCCACTCCAGTATTCTTGCCTGGGAAATCCCATGGACAGAGGAGCCTTGAGGGCTACAGTCCATGGGATCGCCAAGAGCGGACATGACTAAGATACCAAACAACAACTCATCGGCTCCTGGTTTCTGCCCCTGCTCTGAAACACCTGCAATGCAAGAAACCTGGGTTTGATCCCTGGATTGGGAAGATCCTCTGGAGAAGGGAACAGCTACCCACTCTAGTATTCATGCCTGGAGAATCCCATGGACCAAGGAACCTTGAGGGCTACAGTCCCTAGGGTTGCAAACAGTGGACACGTTGAGAGACTAAACAACAACTCATCAGCTCCTGGTTTCTGCCCCTGCTCCCCAGCACCTGTGCAAGGGATCTTCTTAAATCACCTTCCTCTCCTGCTGATGGGCTTCCCTGGCGGCTCAGGCGGTAAAGAATTCGCCTGCAATGCAGAAGACCTGGGTTCGATCCCTGGATTGGGAAGATCCCCTGGAGAAGGGATAGGCAACCCACTCCAGTATTCATGCCCGGAAAATTCCATGGACAGAGGAGGCTGTCCTCCTCTCCTCCTCATGCCAGAGGAAAATTCCACGGCAGGCTATAGTCCTTGGGGTTGCAAAGAGTCGGACATGACTGAGCGACTGTCAGTCCTGCTGATATACTCCCCAAAGCTTCCTCTTTTGGTCTTCTAATCACACCCACAGTTCTAAGGCCCAGCCACCAACTACGACGTGATCCACCACTGCTCCTCTACTGACCTGGTTCAGCTTCACCAGCCTTTCTGCTTCTCAAACGCACCAGATCCCGTATACTCTGGGGGGGCTCTTCAGTCCCCAATATGCTTCACCCCACCCCCATCTTCTCACGGCTGGCTTTCTCATCTACCCAGATGCCATCTCTTCTAAGACAGACCCCCTTCCCTCTCCTCCACCCAGACAATGGAACAAACTCCCGCATTCACAAGGCACTGCCCCAGCATCTGCCACAGCATCCCTCGTGACGGGAGCTGGGCAGCCTGTGTTTCCTAGTGCAGTACTGTGGGAAGTACACCGCACCCCCTGATGGAGGCTGGTCACAGATGTAGAATCCTGAACTTATCACAATGTTAGATACAGCTTCCCTTATGGGAAACACAGAGAAACAAGCTAAATGACCCCAAGAGGAAGAATCCAGTCAATCTAGAAGGTAACACATTCGAGTGGACAAGTGGCCCAGCCCTTCAGCCTATCAGAACGACAAAGGACTGTCCTGGGATGTAAAAAGACTCAAAACAATAACCACCAGTGCAATGGTTGATCCTGAACTGGATGCTGGGACATGTTGGGGACAACTGGAGAAATGAGTATCACGTAGGTATTAGGTGATACCAGGGGGTTTTTGTCATTCTGTTAAATGCAACATTGTTTTGCTATGTAGAAAAAACTTTTGGGGACTTCCCTGGTGGTCCAGTGGTTAAGACTCTGCACTTCAAAAAAAACCAACCAAACAAACAAAAAGACTCTGTACTTCCCCTGCAGGGGGCACAGGTTTGATCCCTGGTCAGGGAAGTGCCATAAGCCGCTTGGCAGAGCCAAAAAAAAAAAAAAAAGTTTTGTTTTTTTCAAAAAGATGCCTGGTAAAGTTTAAAAAAAATAATAAAACTTCATACAATTTTGTTAAAGTAGCAAAATTGAGCTCTTTCCTCTCATTTCTATGAGCCTGTTTAATTTTTTTCACATCTGAAATTTTGTTTACTTTCTATAAAAGCTTGTTTGTACTTGTTAACTTTCAGCCTCCCGCATTATACCAGCAGCTCGTCAAAAGTAGAGACGTTCAGCGCTCGAATTCCTGAGGCCCCGGATGGTGGCGGGTGCAGAAAGAGAAGCTCAGTAAATATTTGTCTCAAGGACAGATGACAGCTCCTCCAGATCCTGGGGTCGGCCGGCCCCATGGGGAGACCAGTCCCAGGACTCAACCTTCCCTGGTGGAGGATGAAGGGCTGAGGGGCAGCGACACGGGACCCACCGTCTGTCCTGGGCTCTGAGCTGCCTGGCTGTGCTGGGGGAGGGCAGGGTGGACTGGGGTGTTGGGGGGCTCACCCGCAGGAAGGAGTCCAGGGCGCCATTCTCCATGAACTCGGTGAGGATCATGACAGGCACGCTGTTGGTGACCACGCCCTCCAGGCGGATGATGTTGGGGTGCTCGAACTGGCCCATGATGGAGGCCTCGCTCAGGAACTCCCGCCGCTGCCGCTCTGTGTAACCGCCTTTCAGGGTCTTGATGGCCACGCAGCTCTCCTTCTTCCCAGGGGCCTTGAGGCGCCCCCGGCACACCTCCCCAAACTCTCCTTCAGGAAGGATGCTGAGGGTCAGTTCTCCTCTTCTGGGGGGCCTGTCTGGCCCTGTCATCCACCCCACCACCAACTCCACCTTCCTCCCTGCCTCCCAGGCGTTTTCCGCTCACCTGCGCCAATCACCTCTTCAATCTTGACATAGGAGACATCGATCTCTTTTGCAAACTCCCTGACAGCCTCATTAGGGTCTTCGTAAGTGAAAGGGTCAATGTAGACCTTAGTACCTGGGGAATCGCACGGGGCCCGTTAGCCAAGAGGTGGCTCCCACTGCACTCAGATGCCCTGGGCTCACAACTCTCGCCCCAGCCCTGAATCCTTCAGGAAGGGCCTACCCACCGTGCCCGATGAGATACTGGCCGTGTTTGTCCGAGTACTCAGCTTCTCTCCCGCTGCTCTGCTTCCTGGAGTGGATGGGACAGAAGAGGTAAACTGAGTCACGGGTCCCAGAGGAAACTGAGTTCCAGAGGGGATGCATGGGAAGAGAGAAGCAGGAGTCAGAGAAGATTCCAAGTGAAAGCAGGTAGGTTCCCTGGATATCCAGGGAGCCTCGACCTGGAGCAAGAGGGCGGGCGGTCAGCCCCAGGGGTTTCACTAGGGCCTCCCGGTGCCCAGGATGCTCACCTGAGGCAGAGAACTGCGATGACAATGACCACGAACACCAGCAGCACGCCCACGACCGCCGTGCCTGCAATCAGGGCCAGCTGCTCCCTCCAGCTCTCATTCTCTGGAGGAGAAGAAGTGAGATCAGGGAGACCCCGAGGGCTCATGGGCTCCACTCGGGTCCCTCAGGGCCAGGGAAGAAGTTTCCCGGCCTGAGTGGGTTTGATTCTGTTCTGTCATAAATACTGGTGACCACAAAAAAGTCTCACTTGAATAGGAGGTACCTAAGGCTAAAATTGAAAGGGTGGAAATAACCTAAATGTCCATCAACAGATGAATGGATAAAGAAAAATGTGATAGCCACTCAACGGAGTATTTTTCGGCTACAAGAAGGAATGAAGTCCTGATATATTCTACAATACGGGTGAACCTATAAAACATTATGCCACGTGAAAGAAGCAGCAGCCAGTCACAAGACTGTATTGTATGACAGCATGTGTATCAAAGATTCAGAATGGGCAAATCTAGACACAAAAAAGTAGATGAGTGTTTGCCGGGGGCTGAGAGGTAATGGAAGGGGTGTATATGTCTTTCTGAGGTGCTGAAATGTTCTAAAATTAATTACGGGGATGGTTGCACAACTCTGTGAATATATTACAAGCCAATGAATTATACATTTTAAATGGGTGAATCATAAGGTAGATGAATCATATCCCAATAAAACTGTAAAAAAAAATTAAAAGGTTTAGGACAAAAACCCTTGGGCCAGCATATAAAAACTATCAAAGTGTCACCTCATTTAATCCTTGGGAGCCCTGGGAGAGAGGCCTCCTATTTCCATGTGTCGGATGAGAAGGCTGGGACTCAGGGGTCAAGTTTTTGCTAAAGGTCACATAGCTGGAAAGCCGCTGAGCGGGCCTTCACACCCAGCTGTTGGATTTGGTTTCTGTGTCCCATCGCCAGGCCAGAATGCTTCGCGGTGGAAAGAAAAGTGGGAGGGACATGACTTCGGGGGTCCTAAGAGCCAAGGCCTCCTTGCCTGGTGGGGGACAGCCAACCTCAGGCACGCCCTGCCCCCCAGACTCACCATCCAGCTGGGTCTGGCTGTGGTGCTCCTGGCCAAAGGGCCCGTAGCCGGCCTCGGAGCGTGCCCGCACCTGGACCAGGTAGCTGGCTCCCCGCTTCAGTCCCCGCAGCTCTGCCCGGTTCTCCGACGTCTTCAGGAACCGAACGCTGCTGGGGCCCTCAGCACCCTGTTCGGGAGGAGAGGGGGGCTGGCCGTAAGCCAGGGCCCCGAGATTCCATGGCCCTTCCCACCTCCTCTCCCCTGCCTCCATCACTAGCATCTCCACCCTGTTGTGAGACAGGTGAGGCCTTTGTGCTGAGTTATGTATGCAAAGGGGCTTCCCTGGTGGCTCAGCTGGTAAAGAATCTGCCTGCAATGCGGGAGACCCCTGGGTTGGGAAGATTCCCTGGAGAAGGGAAAGACTACCCACTCCAGGATTCTGGCCTGGAGAATTCCATGGACTGTATAGTCCACGGGGGTCACAGAGAGTCGGACACGGCTAAGCGACTTTCACTATATATGCACTGAGCTGTGTGTATTGCATGAATTACATCGTTTAGTCTTGGTAGCCATTCTGTGGGGTAGGCTCCATTATCTAGCATTTTTTTTGTGGGGGGGCCATCCTGCTTGGCATGCAGGATCTTAGTTCCTCGACCAGGGAAGTGTGGAGTCCTAACCACTGGACCGCCAGGAAATTCCTTTCTTAAGCATTTTACAAGGAAAACATGAAGCTCAGAGAGGCCAAGAGGTTGACACGAGATCATTTAGCTGGTATATGGCAGATGCCTGTAATTCAGGTGTCCCGGCCCCTGGAGCAGGTCCCACTGCCCACCTCCACTCCCCAGGACGGGGCCTGGTTCTCACCTTCTCATGGTACTTGACCTCGTAGTCCAGCACTGCTCCGTTGGGCGCCCGGGGAACGGCCCACGCCAGGCTCAAGCTGCTGGGTGAGGACCGAGTCACCCGGATGTCAGACACTGGGGGTGGCACTGCGAGAGACAGACGTGCTGGGGCCCTGGAGCGTGGCGGGTCTGGCCCTTATCTTCCCCAGCTCTCCCTCTGCCAGCCACACTTGTCTGGGTCCTCCAGTTGTTTCGGGATTTCCTCCCAGCTCTCTCTGAACTCTGGAGCCCGCCTCGGCATCTATTTAACGCTCTCTTTTTGACTCTTCCCCCAAGGCCCTGACCCAGTGTTACTTCCTGGAAACTCCACTCCCCAGCTGCTGCCTTTTCCCTGCCTCAGGCCTTTAGACTGTCCACCCCCTTGCTGGCCTCTCCCATCCAACCACAGGCTGCCCCGGGTCCCCACTCACCCTCGCGGTCAGTGGTGACGTTCACAGCCTCAAACGGGACCGGCCCACTGGCCAAGGAGGACACCCCATTCAAGGCGGTGACCTCGAAGGTATAGGTGACGTCAGGACGCAGCCCGCGAATCGCCACCCAGGGCTCCACCAGGTCCCGGGGGCCGGGGTCGAAGGTCAGGTCTCCCCCACAGGGCGTGCAGGACCCACCGGGGCGGCACTCCCGGCAGCGGAGTGCGTAGGTGAGGTCCTCCCGGCCGCCCGACTCGAGGGGCGCGCTCCACTCCAAGCGGAGGGCGGAGCCGTTCAGGCGGGGAACCACGCTTCTCGGGGCGGACGGCGGGGCTGCGGGAGACCAGGGCGTCAGGCGGAGGCTGAGACAATGGCCAGACATGGGCAGTGGGGACAGACCGGCAGCCACATCGCGTGTCGGCAGGGCACCAGGCCAGGGTCAAGAGGAGGAAGGCATGGGCGGACGGGGGCTGGGGCGAGGGGTCCACCCCAGGGGTCACTGGTCACTTACTGGTGCAGGGCGCACTCCGGGGGTCTGTGCTGGCCCGGAAGTACCCGATGCGACACTGGCAGATGGACGAGCCAAGGGCGTTAGAGTGGCTGTTGGCTGGGCACGGCTGGCAGGACCCCTCCCCGGACAGGGGCTTGAAGGTGCCCTGAGCACAGGCTGAGAGAGAGAAAGCATCCATCAGGACTTGCATCAAAGACATTCAGCGGTGGGGTTGGGGCTGGAGATCCAGGGGGAAAAAAATGACATTCAGTAGTTATTAAAGGTGCATGAGGGACTTCCCTGGTGGTCCTTTGATTAAGACTCCGAGCTTCCACTGAAGGGAGTGCAGGTTCGATCCCTGGTCAGGGAACTAGGTTCCCACATGCCACACAGTGTGGCCAAAAAACAAAGTTGCATGAGGTGCAAAGAGGGAAGCAGGGAGTGAGAAGCTCAGAAACTTGGCCTATAAGAGGAGAAGACTTTCCTCCAGAGCAAGGGTCTGAACCCTGGCGTGCACCCCTCACCATCCCATGGCAGCCTGGTGAAACTCAAGACCCTTGCTCAGAATAATGATTTTAAATGTACACCATAAAATACACAGATTACCAATAAAACCAAGTAAGTGAAAATACAAAGATCAAAACAGGTGGAGAAGGGAATGGCAACTGACTCCAGTATTCTGGCCTGGAGAATTCCATGGATTTAAGAATAGATACTTGAAAAAAAAATACAGGAAGAAAAGTTCCCAACATGGCAAAGGGCATGTTTCTCTATTAATAAGATACAGCAGCAGGACTGACAACCAACGAAATCCTGAAGTCACAGAGAGTGAAAACAACATTTTGCCCTTCTTGCAAATCATCTCTATTGAGCTGTGAAAACCCCCAGCATTTCAATGGGGCCCAAAGCTCAGGTCTTGCTCTGACCGCTGGGCTGTGACTGACATTCTGAAAAGAAGTAACCAGTTTCAGGTAGAGATGGGTGAAAATGAAAAGCCATCTTTTTTTTTTTTTTTTCATTCCAACAAAGTTCACAGCACATTAAAAAGCAGAAACATTACTTTGTCAACAAAGGTCCGTCTAGTCAAGACTATGGTTTTTCCAGTGATCATGTATGGATGTGAGAATTGGACTGTGAAGAAAGCTGAGTGCAGAAGAATTGATGCTTCTGAGCTGTGGTGTTGGAGAAGACTCTTGAGAGTCCCTTGGACTGCAAGGAGATCCAACCAGTCCATCCTAAAGATCAGTCCTGGGTGTTCATTGGTAGGACTGATGTTGAAGCTGAAACTCCAATACTTTGGCCACATCATGCGAAGGGCTGACTCATTTGAAAAGACTCTGATGCTGGGAAAGATTGAAGGAAGGAGGAGAAGGGGCAAAAGAGGATGAGATGGTTGGAGGGCATCACCGACTCAATGGACATGGGCTTCGGTAAATTCTGGGAGTTGGTGATGGACAGGGAGGCCTGGTGTGCTGCAGTTCGTGGGGTTGCAGAGTCAGACACGACTGAGCGACTGAATTGAACTGAACTGAAAGTTCACAGATTCCCTCATCCTATCTACAAAAACCAGGTTAAGAACCTCTGCTCTCGAGAACAAGCTGAGTGAGAATTCAGTATCAGTAAATTAGAGGAAACCATAATGAATAGGATTAGAGTTCATGAAGCCTCTGAGTCCAACAAGGTCCCCTAGCCCAGGAGCAGGTCCCGAAAGCAACTACGTGGAGTCAGAAGCAAGAGCGTGGAAGTGATAGAGAGCTCAGAACGGTGCTGGGGGTCCTGAAAACACACCCTCCAGTAACTGAGTGCCCAGGAGAGCAAAGAACGTTCAAACTGGAAATCTTGAGAAGCGGGTCCGCGAGCAGGGTACTGGCCCTCTCCCCTCACCTCGGCATTTGGTGTTGCCCTCAGCGGCCTCGAACCCCGCATTGCAGCTGCAGCCCGTGACCGGCTGCTCGGCCCACTGGCCATCTTCCCGGCAGTAGAGGCTGGGGCTGGGGCCGGGGGCGGGCATGGCGTCGGCCACGCAGCTGCCGGCCACAGGCACCACCAGCTCCCGTGGCACGGTCTCCGGGAAGTAGGTGAGGTTCACGGTCTGCTGGGCGCACTTCTTGTAGAAGAGGTGCAGGGACAGCAGGGCCATGCAGGCGCCCTGGTCCTGGAAGGCCAGGTAGAAGCCGGCCTTGGTGAGCGGGCCCAGGCGCAGCGTCTTGACGTTCACCTTCCCGGTGGCCTCGGCCCCGGGGCGCTTCCGGGTGAGGTGCTCAGCAGCCACTGTGTCCACCTGCCAGGGCGGGAAGAGACTCACTGCCACAGTCGTCCACTCTGAGGACCCCGCGGGACTGTCTTTTGCCCAGGCTCGCCCTCTCTGTGACCTTGCTCAGTCCCTGTTCCAGAACCTTCTCCCCACCTTTCCCATCGTGCGCTTTCTTGCAGGCCGCAACACTGTCCATTCACATTCGCTGAGCTCCTATGAAGAGTCCAGCCTCCCCCTGCTGTACACTCACTCCCCCTACAGACACTTATCAACACCCCGGACTCTGTGCCGAGGAAACAGAAAGGAAGGAAATGCGGAAAAGTTAAAGATAAGTTAAAGGTACAATGAGTGCGACAGCAGGCGGGACCCCAGAGCTGGAATCACAAAACAAGTAGGAGCGGGGTGGGAGAGGCAGAGAGAAGGCACTCCAGGGTGAGGCATCAGTTGGTGCAAAGGCTGTGAAGGGGCGAGGTGGGAATGCCCTGGGACCCACTGGTTAGCACTTCACACTTTCACTAACAGGGCATGTGTTCAATCCCTGGCGGGGGAACTAAGATCCTGCAAGATGTGCAGGCCCAGCCAAAATAAAAGGTGGGGGGGAGAGGTCAAGGTGTACTTGCCCAGTGGAGTAGACTGGCCATTCCACCTAGCAGACCACCTGCTTCCCTCCTCAAACCGGGGGCCTCCTGCTTCCATCCCCCAGCCCTGGGGCACCTGGGTACCTTGATGTAGGGGTTCTCCATCCAGGCTGGCGTGTGGGCAGTGGCCGTGTCCGCGTCACTCTCGAAGTAGAAGACGGTGAAGGTCTCCTTGCAGGAGCGGCCAGCCCTCGGCAGGGAGAGGCACTCCAGCATGGTAAAGCGTAGCGTGGCGTACACGTGGACGGCTCCGCGGCGGGGGACCCAGCCCGTGCGCAGCCAGTGGGCCAGGCCTGGGGCCCGCTGCAAGTCACACACCTCGTAGGTCCGAACACTGTGCTGCTCCTCGTCCAGGCCGCTCAGCTCCTCCCACTGTGGGGAGAAGGGGGCTGCTGAGCCGGTGGGCAAGGGTTAGTTTCAGGGTCTTTGCCGTGAAGCCAGGAGGGAGGCTGGGGGGACCCTTGTAGAGCGAAGGCTCAGACGACACCTGCCCTGGCTGCTGAGATGTGGGGGTTGGGTGTATGGCGCCGGAAGCAGCAGCACAGTGGTCCCCGCATCGGTTTTCCTCCCGAGCCCCAGCTCTTACCTGCCCACTGTCCACCTGAGGGAACGTCACCCACTTCAGATCGGCAGTTTCCAATTTTGTGTTCAGCAGGGTCTCTGAGACAGACAGACAGACAGAATCAGTCGGAGCTTGAGAGAGACACAGGAAGACCTGGGAGCTGACACAGACAGGCAGGCCGAGGTCCTCTGCCCACACTCCCTCCCGTCCCCAGATTTCAAGCCTCTTTTCTGAGCGCCAGCCCCGCCCCTGACAGCTGGCAGGCAGGGAGTTGACCCCCAGGACCCCCAGGTCCAGGCCTCTGTGAACTGCTGTGCCCCAGAGGAGGGGAGACACAGCTGCCGAAAAGGAGAAAAACCGGCAAACAGCTCAGAAAGGGCCAAACTCTAGCCCAGACCTGACGTGGGGTAGGGGGACACCCCTCCTACCAGGGTGGCCCTCCGCCTCTGCAGTCCCTCCCCCAAACGCAAAGATGCTGTCTCTGTTCCCCTGACTCTGATCCTTCAGACCAAACACCCCAGCCCTGACCCCCCATCCCCTCCCCACTGCCTAGCTGTCCTCGGAGGAGGACATCCTGGAGGCCAGGATGCTGGGGTTCCCTGTCCTTGGCTTCTGTCTGGGGAAGCCTCACATCTGGATTTGGTTACTGGGAAGAAGAGGGGAGGGGATTTTAGGGGTGTGAGTATGGAGGCGGTGAGTACACCTGGCTGGGCTCTGGCCTCGGGGGGAGGGGGGAGGGGTGTTGGAGGAGGGGAGGGGAGGGGAGGGGCTCTGGTGGAAGAGGGGGATTAGGAGAACTGCGCCAGAGGAGGGTGGAGGGAGGGTAGGGGAATCCCCTGGGAGATGTGGGGAGGGGGGCGCTACAGGTCTGATGGGGAGGAGCCTGCAGCACACCTGGGCCCAGGTCCCCCCTCCCCGGACTGTAGGGGAGACAGGAAGGCAGGTGGGTGGGGCAGCCTCCCCCCAGAGACCAGGTGATGTCCACTGAAGGCCAGGGGTAGCCGGAGGCCCGGCCAGCCCGAGGAGAGGCCCAGGCCCCCCATGGGTGGCAGGAGACAGCCCGGCAAGCTGGGGACAGGATGCCCGGGTTCTGGGAAGCGGGTGGATAGAGGCAGCCGTCTCCACCCTCCATTGTTCCAGAGTGGAGAGTGTTTTCCTGTCTCCAATTTACACACTGTCTGTTTCAGGCTGTCCTGGGCGCTCCAAGCAGCTCCCTTTTCTCTCATCCTACCGAGGCCCTGCCTGCCTCCCTCTCTTAGAGCACTTCTCTTGCCTCTCACCTCTCCCCAGCTCTCCGGCCACCTCCATCTCTCTGGCTGTCACTCTGCTTTCTGTCTCCCATCCTTCACCTTCACTGAGGCACAGGGCGTTGGATAAAAGACTGAACGCCTGCCTCAGTCTGCTCACCTGTAAAATGGGGCTAACAATACTCCCCACCACAGGCACTTAGGTAACAGGAATTCGAAGTTACTCCCTGTTCCCCTTGGCATCTTTCTTTCTCTCACCACACGTCATCCTGGCGGGTTTTCTCCCTGCTTCGCCTTCCCCCTTCTCTCCCTCTGGTTCTTTCTTGGTCTTCCTGAGCCCAGCAAGTCTCCCTTCTCCCCCACACCCTGCCTTTGATCCCCAGTCCAGAGCAGCACTGCCCAGCCTGGAGGAGACGCGTTTCCAACTGCCTTTGATTCCTTCTTTTCAGCAGCCCCCCATAGCCCACTCCCCAAAGACCCCTTTGATTGCAGGCAGTGAAGGAGGGGTAGGAGGCAACTCATTGAAAGGAGATTAGGGTTGTGGGAGGAGGGTTTATAGGGCTCTCCACTCCCCTGCTAGAGGTTGACGGGAGGGCAGAGGCTCATGGATAAAGTAACATTTGCAGCCTTGCAGAAAAAGTAGAAACTTAAGAGAGCCTAGGAGACAGAAGTCAGGCTGAGTTCAGGGGACAAGAGGGAGGCTAGAGTTAGGGAAAAGGACTCTGGTGGGACTGGGGCAAGGGCTGGGGTCTACACTGCATTTAAAGGGCTGGCGTGCAGCCTGGGGAAGCCAGGGCGGGAGCCTCCCTCCTCCAGGGGCCGCGAACTGGGGAGAGATTGGGAGATTTGGAGACTTGAGTGCAGAAGGCGGCCATCCCCTACTGCGGCGGGGGGAGTTGTAGGATCAAGGTGTGAACGCTCTGGAATGGGGGGCGGGCGGAGTTTTATGGCCTAGCACAAAGTTCTGCCTGTCCTCTTGTTCCTCCAGAAATGTTTCCTCCTGTTTGGCGGAGGTGGGAAGACGGACAGAAACTCTGAAGAGAGTTCTGCAGGTTGGAGTCGGGAGAAAACGAAAGGCTGCCAAGGGCGTCTGGAGACGCGAGTTTAAGAGTTCGGGGAGCCGGGACCGGGGCACGTCCCGGGACGGAGCTCGACTCCAAGTCTTTCCCAAACAAAAGAAAACTCCACTCCCCGCTGGGCCGCCTCCTCCCCGCCCCCCTCCCGCGCTAGCACTATTGGTCCGGAGCTTTCGGGGTTGGGGTGCCGGCTTAGGGGGAGACAGAGGTCGGCCCTTCCACTCCGAAGCCCCTCTTCGGGGGCCCCAGAAGGGCTGGGGTGCCCCCAAGGGAACTTACCTTCTAGGGCGGCTGCAAGCGAAGCCCAGCAGAGTAGAGCCCGGAGCTCCATGGCGCCGCCTCACTCCAGTTGGATCCGATCCGAGTTTGGGGGGCTCTAGCCCCCCCAGGTCTGAACCCCCGTCGGTGCGGGTGGACGCCGACTCCCCGCGCGGGACTCGCTCGGGGCCCTCAGCGCGGGCCCATGCGGGCGCGCCGGGCACCGGGCGGCGGCGCCCAGGTGTGGCCCCGCGTCCCCGCCGCGCGCGCAGACGAGAAGGCGGGGGGCGTCTTGGCAGCGGCCGCGCCGGGCGGGCGCAGAGTTAGACGTGGCTGGAGTCGGGGTCCCTCCGGGGCCTCGGGGTCCCGCCCCAGCAGGCTGCTGGGGGTGGGCCGGCCGCTCGCGGTCTCCCCCCCTCCCTGGAGTTGCGCTGCTCGTGCCGCCGGGCCGAGTGCGCTCCGCGCCGGCGGGGAGGGTGAGAGCCGAGCGGGGAGCGGAGCGGGAGGGAGGGAGACTGCGGCGCGGGCCGGGCGGGCTGGGGCTGGGCCGGGCTGGGGACTGGGCCGGGCGGCGCCTGGCCGGGAGGGAGGGGCGCGCGGGGGGCGGGGGGAGCTCCCCCACCCCCAGCCACGGCTCGGCGAGGGGGCCGGGGCGCGCTGATTGGAGCGCGCGCTGCTGAATAATTCATGAGGGAAGCTGAGCGGGGCGCAGAGCGGAGCAGGTCGGGAAGTTGGGAGAAAGTTTGGAGAAGGGGGAGGGGCGGCGGGCGCCGAACGGGGGACCGCCCGGACCTGCACCGAGGCCGTGCGCCCTGGCCCGGACCGCGCGTGTCGGGGCCGGGGCCCAGGGATGCCTGCCCCCTCCCCCCCGCGCCCCACCGCCACCGCCCCCGTCCGGGGCAGGCCTGAGCCCAGCAGACACAAGGGAGCAGAGAAACGCACCCAGCAGCTTGGAGGGCTGCACACGCGAAGCCCTGTCGGATGCTTCCTGCGGACCTCGGATTCTTCTCCTGGATTCGCCCACCACCCCCTAGTTGGCGCAGGGGACCGTGTTTGGAGGGAAACTTTTGAGGACGGAGGGGTGGCCCAGCGGGCCCCGAGGCAGCGATCTCACCTTAGATAACCGTGGAGCGAATGTTCACACAGTCATTCAAAATACTGGGGACCTACTATGCGCGCAACCTAGCGCTGAAAACGTGCGGAGGAACGGGGCATCTGGGTTGAGATGGGGAGCAAGCAAGGGTAAATAAAAGGTACTTGGATCCGAGAGAAGGAGGGCCAGATTCCCAAATCATGGTCCTCTCTCTCTCCCACCGTCGCGTTTAGGAGGGCTCCCGCGCTGCCCTCAGCCTTGACCCCTTGGACTCGGGCCGGGTCTGATGCTGTCTGTCTTTCCTGAAGCTGTTTCCTGTCTGGCTCCTGGGGGCCCTCGGCGTGGCTGGGAGGGCCCTTCCTTTCGTGGCCATTCCCCCTCCATCTCATCAGTTACAGGGGAGCCACAGAAAAGCAGCTCCTCCCCCAGCCCGGTTCTGTCTGGGCACCCGTGGGGTGGGTCTTGGGGAGACCAAGACAGTACTGCAGGATTCGGCCAGTGGAAGAGCTGGAAGGAAAGAGCTTAGACTCAGAAGGCAGTTAAGGGGGACAGAATCTTAAGGAGCCCAGGAGCCAAGAGAGGGAGAGAAGAGTCCTAGATGTTTGTGCGGCTGCCAAGCCCCTCTAACCCACGGTGAGGACAGCAAGGCCTGTAAAGACCTCTTGTCCCAGCGCACTTATCTTTCTGCTGCAAGTGGTGCTCCCCACACCCCTGCCCTTCCTCGTGGCCCTGCCTGGGTCCTGCTCCGGGGTGGGGGGTCACGGAGGGCAGGAAACAGCCGGCTTTGCTGGAGCCAGGCAGACCAGGTCAGAGCTGGGAATTCCCTCCTCCCTCCCCGATCCAAGCCCCGTCTCCCTCCTTACTCAGCCTCTCCTCCAGGTTATCCATCTCCTCCCGACACCCTCTGACTGCTCTCAACCTGTGCTGATTCTCCAGCCTCTAAAAGTTATGTTTGTGTCTCCTCCTGGTCTCTGCCCTCAATCCCCCTCAGACTCTTGGTTGCTTAACTCCTCTCCTTTGATGGGGGAGGCAGTTCATCATCATGGTGGGGGTGGGTGAGGGGGGGGTGCATGGCCTGAATGGAAAGGAAACCCAGGTGCCTCGAGAAATCAGGCTGGATGGAGTAACGGGCTGATGAGTCAGAGGGGTGAAGGGATGCAACAGCCCATCACAGATTCAAACCCTGTATTTCTGACCCCTGAGCACCTCCCTCAGCAAGAGGGAGCAGAGCACCACAGGGAAGAATATCCACAGTCGATCCCTTGTCATGGGTCCTCAGCCCTCATCCCACAGCATGTAATCCAATTCCTAATACCTGTTGTTAAGTCGCTGTGTTGTGTCCAATTCTTTTGCGATCCCATGGACTGTAGTCCTCTGTCCATGGGATTCTCTAGGCAAAAATACTGGAGTGGGTTGCCCTTTCCTTCTCCAGGGATCTTCCTGATCCCTCCTGCATTGGCAGGGGGATTCTTTACCACTGAATCACCTGGTGTTTACCAAAGAGTGAATAAAATGAAACCTTTATTGAACATCTACTATATGCCAAGTGATCACTCTGCCAGTTTGCAAGATTTGTTTGTAAAAACAGGGCTCCTGACCTGAAAGATCTATGCTCTGGTGGAGATCCCATTATTTCCCTCTTCCATGGAGATGATACACTCAAGTGCTCAAAAACCATGCTCTGCCTCTTCTGTGGGTGTGAGATCATTTCCTCCAGCTTCCTACCACCCAGAACCACTTTGGAGGTAAGCTAATTCAGTATCCACCGGGTTAAATTACACAGGTGAGCATCCGTGGCACTACCTGGTTTGATGCTGGCTCCACAGACCCCAACAAGTCTCAAGCCCACCTTTCTTCATTATTAGGGCACTTAGAGTACTTTGCTGTTTTCCCACCCCAGCTATTAGGCTATTAGGCTATTGCCCCTGTTCCTTGTCCATGTTCCATATACTGCCAGTGGCAGTACCTGTGTGGGGCACCTCGACCCCCAACAGCTGGTAGGGTTTTCTTTATGCTAGCCACATGGTTACAGTTGTTTGGAGTGGGCTTGGAGTTAGGATTTTTTTTTCTTTTCTTTATGTATTAAACAACAAAGAAGCCATCCCTTTCAACATCAGTTGTAGAAACTGTCTCTCCTTTTCCCATATCCCAGCCCCTCCTTGTAAGGACCACCTGACTCTGTCAAAGCCTAGAGTTTAGTTTATCTGGGAGCTCAGAAAGTTTTAAGGCATCTCTCACCTTCCAGGCTCCTCCTACTCCCCGAGTTAATGAGTACCATCCATTTAAACAGTGTTCAAGGTTAGTCACAGCAGGAGAACATTTGAAGTGGCCCCAAATCTCACCCCTCTTGCACAAAAGGAATTTGATAAGAGATTTTGATGGTACCAATAATAAGTTGTAAAGCTCAATGAGATTTTTTTTTTCTCAATGGGATTTTTAGAAATTCTCAATAATGAAAGAAAAAAATTCAATCAGCCATACTAGAGAAAGAGAGAGAGAATAGAAAATAATAGAAAATCATAATATGAAGAGGTGGTCAGAGTTCACATCTAAGAGACAGGACATGATAGAATTATAGTGATCTGTTGGCAGTTATTAACTACAAATATTGTATTGTTTTTCTAGATTTTGTGATATTTATGTTGCCTGTCATCTTAACAGTGCAGCCGGTTGTGATTGCTCAATCTAAGTAAACTTTAACTTTTACACTTAATTTTATATTCACGGTTTTATTTTTGTTTTCTTAAAACGGGTTCCCCCACATTGTAAAAACATCAGGGCCCACAAAATCTGAATCCCCTCTTTACCTGACCACCACAAACCTTCCTGAACTCATCATATACAAAGTTGTAATAGACACATGCTTTTATTAATATAATTTATTAGTGACTGTGTATTTGCTTGTATGTGGTTCTAAGCGTCATAAAAGGTTACATGTTGTGTTCACTTGAAGTCCCATGCAAGCCTCTCTCATAGTAGATGCTAATAAATATTTGTTGACTATTTATCTCCTTATTGGCTAGTCTCGTTTTTTTTTTTTTTGGTTTGTTTCCCTGGGTCTTCCTTGCCATGAGTGGACTTTCTCTAGTTGCACTGTACAGCATCTAGAACATGTGGGCTCAGGAGTTGCAGTAGGGGCTTAGTTGCCCCATGGCATGGCATGTAGGATCCTAGTTCCCTGAACCGGGATCAAACTTGCATTGGAAGGTGCATTCCTAACCACTAGACCACCAGGGAAGACCCTGATCTTTAATTTACCCAATGCTTATTTTTAGAACAATTACTATTGAAACAGGACTGGGGACACAACATGATTCTCTACCTTCTAGGACTTGACAATCCAGGGGTAGAAATTGTCATAAAATCTCCACAGAACACAGGAGGCTATGTGTTGAGCATAAAGGGTGGTAGGCAGAGGGTCCTATGGGATCATGGAGGAAGCACATGGATCCAACTAACAGGTTCAAGGTGAGTTTTCTGGAGAAGACAATGCTGTCTGAATGAGTCCTGGAGGAGATTGGTGGGAAAAGTTGCTTGCAAGGCAGAAGAAGCAGCAAGTACAAAAGCATGGATGTGGTGAGACTGTCCTCAAGCTGCCAGTGTTCACGATGCCCGGTGTGGGGTGCCAGGGCAGTGACAATAGGTGAGCTGGAGGTGAGCAAGAACCAGTCTCCATCTCTATGGAACCTTCCAGAGGTGCACTTGTCCTGAGTACCTGGGGAGCCGAAGATACTTTTTTAAAGCAAACTTTTATTATCCTATTATATTGTAATTTCTTTCTTTCTTTTTTTTTGGCTGAACCTAAAGGCACGTGTAACTTACCCAACCAGGGATCTGACCTGAGCTTCCTGCAGTGGAAGTGGGGAGTCTTAACCACCCTGACTGCCAGCCAGGGAAGCCTGAGTCAGAAGCGTTTTAGGCAAAGGAGTGACATTGTCAGATCAGTATAGAAAGTCCTTGCTTGGCTTGTACAACTATGGAGAATAGATTGAAATCGATCAAGACTGAAGGCAGAGAAACCACATGCAGTTCTTCAAATGACAGTGAGGGGAGAATTCAAAAGATGTCAGGGAACTAGAGTGGACAGGACCCGAAGCCTGGCTGGGAGAGGGAGGAAAACTGAAATAAAATATGATTCAACTTTCAGACTTTGGCAGCTTGGTCAGTCAGTTCAGTTCAGTTGCTCAGTTGTGTCCAACTCTGCGACTCTATGGGCTGCAGCACGCCAGGCTTCCCTGTCCATTGCTAACTCCCGGAGCATACCCAAACTCATGTCCATCAAGTCAGTGATGCCATCCAACCATCTCAACCTCTGTCATCCCCTTCTCCTCCTGCCTTCAATCTTTCCCAGCATCAGGGTCTTTTCCAATGAGTCAGTTCTTTGCATCAGGTGGTCAAAGTACTGGAGCTTCAGCTTCAGTCCTTCCAATGAATATTCAGGACTGATTTCCTTTAGGATTGACTGACTTGATCTCCTTGCTGCCCAAGGGACTCTCAAGGGCAACCTGGTAGGAGCTAATAAAATGGAGACCACAGGGGCAGGGATGGGCATGTTGTATTTCAGATCCCTGTGTACCTTCAGGCATCTGGGTCAGAAGTCAACTAGATCTGAGTTCATTGGGTCTGTAGCTCAGAGAGTTTTTTGGCTGGAGGTACTGGTTTGGGAGTTATTGTCACATGATGGTGATGGAAACTGCTGGGGGTGGGAATGAGGGGTGTGGAGGAGGTTGCAGAGATTGAGAAGACTAAGGAAAGCTTTACTACCAACTTCCTCTTCTTTTCCCCCAAACAAACATTACCGTATTTAAAACGTAACAACCCCGTGAGAGGGGCAGGATGGGCGTTATTATGATTTCCACTTTAAAAATGAGGCAGGCTCAGAAGGTTAAGTGACCTGTCCAATGCACTCAGCTAGTAGCCACCAGGTGGGCCAGACTCCGCACTCAGCACCAGGATGGCCTTCCATCCCCACCTCCAAGGACACCTGTGCCCCTTCCCTCCTTCCTCTCTCACCCAGGCCAGGCTGAGGGCACGTCCCTCCTGGAGCCCTTACTTCCCACTAGCCGTTAATGAGGGTGTAATTTACCTCCTAACATTCACCAGAGCCTTGCCCAGCCAGGCCCCAATCTTGGCTCTGGGGACAGAAGGGGCCCTGAGCACTGATGGGGTGGCAGGGGGCTGAAACAGCCAGGACTGGGAGCAAGCATCAGTGCGAGCTGATCGGAAGGAAGGCAGGAGAAGGGCAGAGCTCAGCGCAGAGGCCGAGGCTAGCTGAGGCTACCGGAGGCCAAAGAGGTAGAGACAACGGGGGCTGGGGGGCTGGGGGCCAGGGCAGAAAGGGAGGGGTGGGGAGGTAGTTGGTGGGGGGGCGGGGGGAGGTAATTGGAGGCTCATTGTCTCAGCAGGGGGAAGTCTTTTGTTTCCTCTCTTCCCTTGGCAGCCTGACAGGATGTGAGGCCAAGCCCCCTCTCCACGCCAGATCCCCGCACCCACTGGACGCGGGCCCTTCCCAGACCATTGTGTCCATGACTGGGATGGGGGCAGGGGCAACGGCTCTAGGAGGGAACGTAAGGACTCTGCGAGTCTGGGGGCTAGGCTACCAAAGCTCTGAAGAGACCAGAAGCCCCCGGGCTGGTTCCTGAGCTTGGCAGGGAAAGCTCTGTGGCTGGGGAGGAGCAGGAAGCCAGGCCAGGGTGGGGCCCTCACCGAGGGTAGTAGGTCGGGCCAGGGGGCGGTAGGCTGGGCCCCAGAGGAGATGACGCAGGGCTTCAGGGCTCTCCCAGCCCCCACCGCTCCAGCCTAGGGGCCTGAGAGCTCACCTGAAATCCAGTGTTCCCCCCACCCCCTCCATTCCCTACGGCTGACATCACCCCCACCAGGGCTGCTGGGATCTGACAGAGCCCAGCAAACTGTAGTGTCCTGCCTGGGCCTTGCACATCCACTTTCCGGGACTCCCTCCCTCCTTCCCCGAGATCCAACAGTCTGGCCTCCTGCTGCGGTCCTCTTGGAACCCTGGAATTTCATCCCTCCCCTCCTCTCCCTCCTAGGTCATTTTGCTCCATCAGCTGTTCCTGCAGGAAGGGCGCCCTGCTCAGCCTCGCCTCTCTTCCCGAGCCTTTTGTTTGCTGGGTCTGCAGGAAATTGGAGGGGCGGTGGCCAAGGGCTCATCTGCCCCTGGGGCCTGGGGGAGGCGGGGGGTGGTCGGGATTCACAAGACTCAATCCTGGGGAGCTCACGGCGAGAGTGGGGAGGGTGGATCTCCGGGGAGGTAGCATTTAGGGCCTGATCTCGGAGTGGGGCACCTGGAGGCGGGGATTGGGCGTCCTGTCTCCGAGGGGGCGGTCCGGGTGTGTGTTCGGGGATCCCTAGAACTGGAGGGTGGATGGATACCCCGAGATGTCCTAACAGGTAGACCCGGGAGCCAACACGAGGGGAGAGAAACCTAGATACTGAATCCCACAACCGCGTCCTAACACGCCTCGGATCCGGGAACCCCCAGCGGTAGGGAGACAGCGGGCAAGTCAGACAGAGCACTTTCTGAGGATTAGTTAATTCCTTTCTCCTTTAAAAATGGTGGGGAGGAAGGCCAACACATACTCTCTGAATTCGCGCCTTCCCAGGACGCAACCGCAGACTAGGCGGCGGCGCGGACGCTCTAGCGAGCCGGCGCTGTCTCGTTGGTTGCCCTCTTTCTGAGGCCCCCTGCGCGCCGCCATCTTCCCGTCCGTGCGGGCGGGGCGGGGCCAATGCAATCATGTGCGGAGTAAGCCCTAGGTTTGAGATGGTTCCGCGAGCAGTTGATGCTTGGCTTTTGAGGGCCACTCGGGTGCCCGGAACTGTGAGAAGTACTGCAATTAGAGCAGCGAAGCAAAGAGAAATTCCTGATTTGTGCAGCTTAACTTCCTATTGGGACCTTAACTTTTCTCAGTGAACATGAGAAACCAGTAAAGGACACGTATTAGATGGTGTTAAGCACTGTGGAGGGAAAAAAAAAAGAAGAGGAAAATGGGAAAGTGGGATGGGAAGGAAGGCGCAGTTTAATTTTAAGTGGGACTGGCAGAGAAGATTTCACTAAGAAGATAGTATTTGAGTCCAGAAGACAAAGGAGACTCATTGGGTGTGTGCTCATAGCGCCTTGTTGGGACCAGCCCAGAGGTCTTTTTGGGGCAGGTCAGGGGAGGTGAGGACGAGATGAAGATCTGGTAGGGCTTCATGAGTAAGGTACCCATGTAGTGTATAGACGACTTCTGAGCGAACAGGTGCTGTTACTACATATGCCAAGGCAAGAGGCATAAACTATGGTAGTCGGACTGTAGTCAGTGAATCAGGAGGTAGGTATGGTTACCTTAGGTATCAGAGCCTTTGACTTTTATTCTGAAGAAAATGGGAAACCACTGGACAGTTTTGAAAAGAGTAGTGTCCTGAATGGACACT
The DNA here is from genome assembly GCF_963930625.1 of Muntiacus reevesi. NCBI lineage: Eukaryota > Metazoa > Chordata > Mammalia > Artiodactyla > Cervidae > Muntiacus > Muntiacus reevesi. The sequence continues at coordinate 213,907,932 of NC_089250.1, read as the reverse complement.
TACTTTACTAGCATAACTAATCTGTTAAGAATAGACTAGTTGTTCTGTCGCTCAGTCCTGTCGGACTCTGCGACCCCATGGACTGCAGACTGCCAGGCTTCCCTGTCCTTCACTATCTCCTGGAGTTTGCTCACACTCATGTCCATTGAGTTGATGATGCCATCTAACCATCTCATCATCTGTTGCCCCCTTCTCCTGCCTTCAATCTTTCCCAGCACAAGGGTTTTTTCCAACCAGTCAGCTCTTTGCATCAGGTGGCCAAAATACTGGAACTTCAGCTTCAGCATCAATCCTTCCAATGAATATTCAGGGTTGATTTCCTTTAGGATTGACTGCAGGGGCCAGGGCAGAAGCAAGCACATCAGTTAGGGGGCTGTTGCAATAATGCAGACAAGAGATGATGGCAACCTGGACTAGTGTAGTATTTGCAGTTGGATACTGGTTGTGTTTTAAAACTACTGGCCAAAGAAATTGTTATGGGTTGGATGTGGGTTGTGTGAAATGGTATTCGAACATAACCCCAAGGCTTTTGACCTGAGCTACTGGGGAAGTGGGACAACCACAAGAAGAGTGGGCTGTGGTCAGGCATTGGATTTTGGACATGCCAAGTTTGAGTTGCCCATTTGATGTCCAGGCCCAGGTGTTAGCATGTTCTTGGACATACATACAGCCGGTAGTTCAGAGTAGAGATCTGGGCTAGAGATACACCCTTTCGGCACTCCTATAGAGGAAGTATTTCACAAGAGGAGATTGGATGAGATCACCAAGGGAGTGGGTGTAAGTGGTTAAAAGAAGTCTATGGACCGAACTTCTAGTGCTCAATGGAGCCTCTGGTCTAATGGGGCCTCTTGGCTGTTCCTCCAAGAGAGGAGGAGGAGCCAGCAAAGGAGACTGAAGAGGATAGTTAACATTTACCAGGGCTGTGATTTTGCCGGAAGGTGTTATAAAGTGAGCGAGGGGTAAGGCAGTGCTTTTCACTGACTGTGACCTTGAAGCTGGGTAGCAAGGGAAGTGAGTGGAGGGCAGTGGGCAGAGGGCAGGATCAATGAACTGGGGGTCCAGTGAGGTGGAGGATTGCTGGGGTCAGGGCACGACAAGGACCCTCTTCTTCATCAAACTTCAGTCAGGTTCCTCTGAAACCTCTTCTGTACTTGGCCTCCACCTTGGCTGTCATCCTTCTTGGGCATGTCGAGCCCAGTTTAGAGAAAATCCATCCGCCCTTCATAATTGATCACCCTGGCCTTCCTTCAGCAAGGATCCTGTTAAGCCTCTTTAGCTAGAATCCTCCTATGCTTGATGCTTCCTCTTAGTAATTTTCCATTCACTGAACCCCTCATTCTGCTTGTTGGCTATAAATCCCCAGCTTTCTTTGCTGTGTTTGGAGTTGAGCACATTCTTTCTCCCCTATTGTGTCTTGACACCTATTGCAGTAGCCCTGAATAAAGCCTTTCCTACTGTTTTAGTAAGTGTCAGATTAATATTTTTCCTCAACAGGCATAACTAGAAGTGATGGACGAAAAGAGGAAGGGGTCCAGTTATTGGTAATGATAAAGTCTAGGCATAACCATTGGGTGGGATGGAGGGTGAGATCTATGCAGAAGTGGAGTTTAAGGACGTGCCAGCCCAGAGTGTTGAAAGTCTCATCAATGTGGATATTGAAATCACCAAAAATTGTAATAGGAGGGATGTGAGAGAGACCCTGGAATCAAGCTCCATGTCGTGGGTAGCAGGGATGACTGATGAAAATGCCACAGTTTACTGCTCATGAGACCGCTCTCTGGCAAAGCCACATTTGCACTGGTTTGAATCTCTTCCTCTCCTAGGGAAACGTTACAGCTAATTTACAGCCAAAGCCCAGTGGCAGGAAAATCAGTGTTCATTTCCTGAGGCTCAAATGACAGTGTAACCACAAAGGCCTCTATGAAAGTTAGGAAATTATTACTGAAGTTCTCCAAGCTTCAATTTCCTATTGTGAAAAATGGAAATCATAGCAGGATCCACCTCAAAAGTGCTTATGCATATTTAATACAGTACGGTATGCAGATGGTTTGTTGAACATTTCAGTATTGTTCTCAAGTGCCTGTTCAAGTTTATTGAACTCACACTGCAACCTTCTGCAGGAGGATCTATTTACAGTTGACGGATGGGATGTTGCCAGGCAGTGCCAATGTCGACCTGTAAAGAGTTGAGGTGGGCGGTGGTGGTTTAGTCACTAAGTGGTGTCTGACTCTTGCAGGCCCACGAACTGCAGCCTGCCAGGCTTTTCTTGTCCATGGGATTTCCCCAGCAAGAATACTGGAGTGGGTTGCCATTTTCATCTACAGGGAATCTTCCATTTCTTTCTTCAGGGGATCTTCCGTCCCAGGGATTGAATCCGCGTCTCCGTCTCCTGCATTGCAGGCGGATTCTATATCGCTGAGCCACCTGGGAAGGCCGTAAAGAGTTAGGAGGGGAATCCTGACTCCTGAAGGTTCACAAGTCCTGTAATTCCTGCTGGAGGGGGCTTGCTTGCAGGGAATCACGAGAGCGGGCGGGGGACGAGACTGAAACCAACCAAGGCCTGCGCCTCCAGGGCTCGCCCGGATCGGCAGCCAATGGCGCCCTCAGGTGGTGGAAGCGAGGAGAGCAGCCGGTGGGCTGGAACCGGCGCTAGGGGAGGGCGCCGCAGGGGTGAGGGCTGGTGCTGGAACCTGTGCAATGGACGGGGATCCGGGAGGCTGGAAGAGGCGGACCCCTTAAGGCGTAGGCTGACAGGGCCCCGCCTTCCTAGCGGCGCACCTGGGCCAGGTGTCGTGGCCCCGCCCGCCTGCCCGAGGCCTTCCGCCGTCAGGCCACGCCCCTTTCAGCAGCGTCACCGCCCAGCTCCGAGTGGGGTCCCGCCCACGCGGCAGGCGCTCGTTTGAGCCAGGGTGATGGGTGCAGTGGGAGCTGTGGCCCACACCGTGCCGGAGACCTGCGTCTGAGGGGCGACCCCTGGCAGCACCCCGATCGCACGTGGGGCGGGGAGCCGCGCTTCCAGCGTGAGCCTGGTGGGGCGGGGCTTCCCCCGGGCGCGCCCACGGGGCGGGGCCGGGCTCGGGGACCAATGGGGCGCGTGTATGCTGGTGGGGGGGTAGGCTCCGGGCCTGGCATCCCGGTAGCCGCCGCTGGCTTTTCCGGCACCCGCGCCCCCTCAGCCAGTAGCAGACCCCTCCCGCTCTCGGGGATCACCCCCGAGCGGCTGCGTCCTCCAGTGGGTGAGTGAGCGCGCTGCCACACCCGGGCTGTGAGGGTGCGCCTGGCCGGGGAGAAGCGAATCTCGGCCCGCTTCAACCCGCCCAGGGGAGAAAGTGGGGAGGAACCGGTGCAGGAAGGAAGACCACCTTGGGTGGCAGGCCGATGATGTTTTTGTTTTGGTCGTCGGGGAGTGGCGGGAACGGTAGCGTTTGGGGGATGCCCTGTGTGGGTGGGAGTAATCTGGTGAGGTTAAAGAGAGAGGAGGCTGTCTGAGATGGGCTGGAGGAAAGAGGGTTGATGGAGGGCGGGGCTTTGGAAGATTGAGAAGTTTCCTATTGCCCGGGGTTGAGGTGATTGCATGGAGGATCTTGGGGGGAGGCTCAGGACCCCGGAGGAACGGTTGAGGAAGGCCTCCTGTCCATAACTCACTTCCCCTTTGAGGGATTTGCTTCCTCTTGTGCTGCTAGTTAAGAAGGTGGAGGATCTTTGCACCTTTCCAGAGCCACTGCCATCCCTCCTCTCAGGAATATGGGGGAAGGGGTGGCCCCAGGAGCTGGGAGGGGCCTTGGTACCCAGTCCTGAGGCTTGGAGCCTGCTATTGGTGGGGCAGTGGCCAGGATCAGCCTGCCCGCTCCCCCACCTCGCCCCCGCCCCCCATTAACTCTTGGAGTTGCTGGTCAACGTGAGTGTGTGTGTGTGTTTTCTTTTGGAGGAGGTTTCTGGGTGTTTGATTAGAGGTGTTTTGTGGGGTCTCCACAGAGCTGCTTTCACTCAGCAAACTCTTTGCAGGCCTGGTAACCCGTTGGTGGCTTCCTCTGCCCGCTCTCGACCATGGCCAGTGAGAACTCTCCTCTGCTGGCCTACCGGCTCCTGGGGGAGGAGGGGGTTTCCTTCCCTGCCACTGGGGCTGGAGGTCCTGGAGGGGCACCGGCCCGGAAACTCTCCACCTTCCTGGGTGTGGTGGTGCCCACGGTCCTGTCCATGTTCAGTATAGTGGTCTTCTTGAGGATTGGTGAGTTGGCGCTGGTTTACTCCAGGGTGGGACTGGAATGAGGCTGGGGAAGGGCCCTGGGAGAAGCTGGTGAATGAAGGGCTTGGGGGAGGGGCTCCCTGTGGCCTTGGGCTTAGCGCTGCCCTGGGGTAACTGATGACCGGGTCGGGGCGGGAGGGGCGGGAGGGGCGGGAGGGGCGAGCCACCGTCCGACCTGCTTTGCCACTCCTGTCCCAGGGTTTGTGGTGGGTCATGCTGGTCTGCTTCAGGCTTTGGCCATGCTCCTGGTTGCCTACGTCATCCTGGCTCTCACGGTGCTGTCCGTCTGCGCCATCGCCACGAATGGAGCCGTGCGAGGGGGCGGAGCCTACTGTATCCTCAGCCGTGGGCGCTTCTGTCTTATGGGGGGAGGAGAGGGCCCCTCCCTGCCTCTCCCCGGGGCAGGCCAGTTCTAATGAACATCCAGTGGACAGGTTGGTATGGAGAAGGTCACCAGTGCGGCCTTACACGGTAGAGCCCCCGTCCTCGAGTCCGCCAGGTGTCTCCCCAGCTGCCATTTTGGTTCTAACAGTCCTGTCAGATTCAAGAGCACTGGTGACTTGGACAAAGCCACGTGGCTTGGGAATGGCCACAATGGGACATGCCACCTCTGGGAACAGTCCCATGCCTTCTGGGAGACGAGGCCTGGAGGACCAACTGCACCATGCTGTGTGCCTGGGCCCTGCCTCCCATTCTGATTCAGTTTCTTTTCCCTTGACACTCACCCCCTACTTCCACTTTCAGTCATGATCAGTCGGACTCTGGGGCCCGAGGTTGGCGGCAGCATCGGCCTGATGTTCTACCTGGCTAACGTCTGTGGCTGCGCCGTCTCCCTGCTGGGGCTGGTGGAGGCCATACTTGACGTCTTCGGGGCTGGTCTCTGCTCCCCACTCTGGTCTGGGCGGCCCCGAGGATTTGCAGGGTCAGGGATTCTGGGATCACAGCAGGGGGAGAATCCCTCTCCTGGGAAAGACGCACTTTCTTGAGCGCCTGCTGTGTGCCCAGCCTCATGCAGACATCCGAGAGAACGTCCTGGCTCACAAGGAGCTCGCCATCTAGTCAGGGGGTGGGGGCAGGCTAATACTCTGAACATTGAGAAAGCAAGATTGCTGGTACCCCCTCCTCCCCCAGGGAGGGCTAGGATGCTGGAGTACAGTTGGGTGAAGTGTTAGTTACTCAGTCATGTCTGACTCTTTGAGACCCCATGGACTGTAGCCTGCCAGGGTCCTCTGTCCATGGGATTCTCCAGGCAAGAATACTGGAGTGGGTTGTCACGCCCTCCTCCAGGGGATATTCCTGATCCAGGGATCGAACCTGGGTCTCTTGCATTACAGGTGGACTCGTTACCGTCTGAGCCACCAGGGGAGTCCAGTTGGGTGGGGGAGTGGGAAAGATGGCCTTTCTGAGGACAAGTGGGCCAAAGATGGGGTCTCTGCCTTCTTTGAGTCATGACTGGAATCCCTCCTTGGAGGCGTGGCCATCTAACTCTGTTCTTCCTCTCTGCAGATGCCTCGGGGTCCAGTGGCCTCAGGGTCCTGCCCCAGGGGTATGGCTGGAGCCTGCTCTATGGCTCCCTGCTGCTGGGCCTGGTGGGCGGGGTCTGTACCCTGGGGGCCGGCCTCTACGCCCGGGCCTCCTTCCTCACATTCCTGCTGGTCTCCGGTTCCCTGGCCTCCGTGCTGGTCAGCTTTGTGGCTGTGGGGCCCAGGGACATCCCGTTGGCCCCTCGGCCTGGCCCCAACGGCTCCTCCCTGCCGCCCCAGGTCGGCCACTTCACTGGCTTCAACAGCAGCACCCTGAAGGCTAATCTGGATGGTGAGCTGAGTGAAGGGGTCCTGGGGTTCTCAGGGCAAGGGGTGAGCCCGTGGTGGGGGTGGCCTGGAACCTCTGGATGAGAACAGATGTCAGATGATCAGTAGTGAGAGGTCTGAACCTAGAGCAGTGCAGGTTGATTAGAATCTGCTGGGCGTGTGTTGACCGCTGTGTGTTTGGCCCAGCCGAGCGGTAGGAATGACCGCAAGACAGTCTCTGCCTTAGAGGAACTTGTTTAATTGGAGAGATAAGATGTACACTCAGGAAACAAATTGCATATTAGGATGGGGTATGATTCAAGGAGATAAGAATCACAGAGGAGTCCAGAGGAGGGAGACCTGCATATGGACTGAGGGGAAGGGGTCAGCCAGAGCTGGAGGAGCTAGAGGTGTCTTGAGTGGGGCTAGAGTGGGGCTGGGAAATTCATTTTTATTTGTTTTGCTGTGCTGGGTCTTATTTGTGGCATGTGAGATCTAGTTCCTTGACCAAGGATTGAATCCGGACCCCCTGTATTGGGAGCTTGGAGTCCTAGCCACTGGACCAGTAGGGAAATCCCAGGGGTTGGAAATTTCAGATAGGAGGGTGAGGGAAGGCAGCTAGGAAAAAGCGTGGATGAAGGTGTGGAGGGAAGAACGGAGGCGCATGGGGGAGAAGGAGGAGCTGAAGTCAGCTGAGACTGGGGTGGGGTCAGGGCTGGGGTCTTGGTGAGCTGGTCAGGGTGGTGGGGAGGCAGGGGGTGTGTTTTAGAATAGGAGAGGAGGGAGGCAGGGCCAAAACGCCTGGATCCCTAGGAGGGAGGCTGACCCCCTTTCGTCCCCGGCAATGACCCCTCCTCCTCAGCTGGCTACGCCAAGGACTACACCACGGGGGCCATGATGACCTTCGCCAGCGTCTTTGCTGTTCTTTTTAACGGCTGCACGGGCATCATGGCTGGGGCCAACATGTCAGGTGAGCGTCCCTGGGGGAGGGGGCTGCCTTCCCGCCTGGTGCCCCTACAAGGTGCTATGGGGGCTCAGGGACGGTGGAGGACCCTCCCCCTCTGCTTCCTTCCCTCCAGGGGAGCTGAAAGACCCCAGCCGGGCCATTCCTCTGGGCACGATCGTTGCTGTTGCCTATACTTTCTTCATCTACATCCTGCTTTTCTTCCTCTCCAGCTTCACGTGTGACAGGTGCCTGGGCACAGGGCGGAGTGGGGTGTGGGAATGGAGTTGTCACACCTGGTTCCCCGAGTGAAGCGCTGGCTGGGGGGAGCGGGAGATGCCCACATAGTTGGGGTGCATGGAAAATGGGGAGTGAGTCGGAGCTGATGCCTGAAATAGGGAGGGCTGGTTACGTGGTAAGAGCCCACCGGAAGCCAGCATTTGCTTCCTGCCTGGTGCTGCTTGGTCTGGGGATGGGGCTTGCCAGTCAATCTGTGGCTCCATAAATATTTGGCCTCTTGTGCCTATACCGTTGGGAAGCAGCCCAATGACAACCAGTAGAACCCCAGTCTGACCACCCCCAGGCCCACTCAATCTATCAGTATGATCCTTGAGGTCAGGGATGGGGTCAGTCCGGAACTCCCAGCGCTGAACCCGCCCAGTGTTGAGAGCACTGTTCTCACCAGGTCCCTGGGAGTGGACGCACCTTTATGTCCGGCTTCCTCCTCCTCTCCTTGCTTGCAGGGTGCTGCTGCAGGAGGACTATGGCTTCTTCCGAGCCATCAGCCTGTGGCCCCCGCTGGTGCTGGTTGGGATCTACGCCACGTCGCTCTCCGCCTCCATGAGCTCCCTCATTGGTGCCTCCCGCATCCTCCACGCCCTGGCCCAGGACGACCTCTTCGGTGGGCTTCCCCTGCCTCGTGCGGGGCTCTGAGCGCACCTTCGCACCTTCGCGTATCTGTCTCTGTCCCTGCTCGGCCCGGGCTCACCTTTCTGCCTGCTGCCTTTCTGTTTGCACAGGTGTGGTCCTGGCGCCGGCCAAGGTGGTATCCCGAGGGGGGAACCCCTGGGGGGCTGTGCTGTATTCCTGGGGCCTCGTGCAGGTAAGCCTGCCTCCTCAAGCTGCCCTCACCCTCAGCCCCTCCGGTTACACTCCTGGGACCAGGGAGGGTTGGGCGTGCATGCGGGGAGACGTGCCCGAGGGGGCAACGGACGCCCAGCCTCTCGGTCCTCGTCCAGCTGGTGCTCCTGGCCGGAAAGCTGAACACGCTGGCCGCCGTGGTCACCGTCTTCTACTTGGTGGCCTACGCTGCTGTAGACCTGTCCTGCCTGAGCCTGGAGTGGGCCTCGGCCCCCAACTTCCGGTGAGAGGAGGAGCCGCCTGTGTCCCTGGAGGAAGGGCGGGAGTAACGATGGTGGGAAGGCCTGGGACCAAGCGGGCAGATTTGGGGTGGGAGCGGAGGTGATGATGTGATGTCGGGGGCCTCCCCGAGCACTGTTCCTTCTCTGTCGGCCCCCAGCCCCACCTTCAACCTCTTCTCCTGGCACACCTGCTTGCTGGGGGTGGCCTCTTGCCTGCTCATGATGTTCCTCATCAGCCCCGGGGCCGCCGGCGGCTCCCTGCTCCTCATGGGGCTGCTTTCTGCCCTGCTCACGGCTCGAGGAGGGCCCAGCAGCTGGGGCTACGTCAGCCAGGCCCTGCTTTTCCATCAGGTCCGGGGAGCTGGCGGAGGGGAGCGCGGGGCGGGTTGGGGAGGGGAGGAGGCAGGTTGGGAACACCCCCACTGCGGGGAGACCTGGGGGATGGATTGGGGCCACCCGCCAGATCCCTTCCTCCCCCCTCCGCCTCCTCTTGACTCCAGGTGCGGAAGTACCTGCTCCGGCTGGATGTCCGGAAGGACCACGTGAAATTCTGGCGGCCGCAGCTGCTGCTCCTGGTGGGGAACCCCCGGGGCACCCTGCCTCTGCTGCGATTGGCCAACCAGCTCAAGAAAGGGGGTCTCTACGTGCTGGGCCATGTTACCCTGGGAGACCTCGGTCAGTTGCCCTCCACTCACCACCCACCCCCCCACCCCCCACATCCTCTCTCTCTCTCTCTCTCTGGCTCCCAGATGCTGTTTGTGTTCTTGATATCCCTGAGACTTCTTGCAGTCTTCTTCCCAGATTGCCCTTCCTAACCAGCCGCATCCCTGCCCAGACCCTTCTTTTCTGCCCACGTGGGATCTGGACTCGAGGAGGAAGTGCGCGAGTCTGGCCCACACGTGTTTGCCTGCCTTCTCTGCAGACTCTCTACCCTCAGACCCCGTGCAGCCGCAGTATGGGGCATGGCTGAGCCTGGTGGACCGGGCCCAAGTGAAGGCCTTTGTGGATCTCACCCTCTCGCCCTCCGTGCGCCAGGGGGCTCAGCACCTGCTGCGGATCTCGGGTCTTGGTGAGCTGCCCTTGGACCCCTCCGTGGCCCCTCTCCATCTCTGCTCCCCTCCCCCCGAGAGTAAACCACAGATTACAGACTCCAAAAGGAACCCGCCGTCTCGTGCAGACAGGACTAGATCCTCAAAGATAAAAGACAGTGTGTGAGGAGGTCTCCGAGGAGCTGCCTTAGGACTAGAGATGGAGAGACATGACTTTTTTTGGTTTCTTTCTGACCCATGATTGGGGCACAGGCTGTGAAGAGCGTGTTGTCTTCCTGGAGACAATGGGAGGAGGATTTGAGGCTGGGCGTTGCCCCCATCAAAATCCAGGGCAGATGCTTTCTAACCACTGGAGTTCAGAAAGAGGAAGACCGTGGTCACTGATGTGGTGGACAAGGTTTTGTGATGAGATAGTATCTCAGCTGAGCCTTGAGCAGAGAAGGGGGAAGTGATGTGACTAACAAGGCCCCCAGACACTATAAAGGGTGCCGAGGGTGGCAGGGGCGTGGCTGATGCTTTCGGATGGAGTGAAATGTTCCCGGCTTTGTGACCCATGTCCTCTGGCCCAGCACCCCACCTTCCTCCAAACCCTGCTGAGCCGCCTCCTTCTTCTCAGTCTCGGGATTAACGTTTGCGCCCTCCCTGAGTGCATGCTTCCTACCCCACTGACAGTCTGGTTAAAGTTCAGGTGTTGGACATTGCCCTGCTCGCTTGGTTGATGTCAATCAGAACCCTGGAAAATGCTCAGGAAGGGGTATGACTAGTTTAATTTGCAAGGTCAGTTGGAATTCCCACCTGGTAAGGAGTTCTAGGGGTGTTGGCAAGCATCATGAGATAGTATCAGATAGACCCCGCAGCATCTCTTCCAGTCCCATCTTCTGTGGGGGAGCCTGGACCAAGAGACCACTCCTTCCATGCCATTCATCCTGCTGAAAATAACTCACATAAAAAGGGAAAGGTTTCCTTTAAGCAGTCAGTTCCCCAGCATGGAGAAGTTGATTTGGTGGTAGATTTTGAATAAACCATTTGACCCTTGAAAATGGGTCTTTAGAAGAGGTCTGAGTCTTCCTGTAAACACAACCCTGCCACAGGGGAAATGATCCCATCCCATATTGGTTGTTCAGATACTAAAGCCCGGGAGCTGTCAGCAGGGCCTGGGGGCTTTGTTGTTGACACACCACCCACTTAGTGGCTAAGAGAACAGGATCTGGTGCCCGAGACATCATGGTCACTTCCTGGCCCCAGTGTTTACCAGCCGTGAGCCTTTGGGCTAGTGACTTCACCGCTCTGGGTCTCAGGTTCCTTATCTGTAAGAGAGGGTGAGTAATCGTCTCTACCTCATAGTGTTGCTTCAGGGATCTGATGAGTTAAAAATATGAAGTGCTTTCAACAGGACTGGGCCCCGTCAGTGTGCAGATGGTAAGCTCACTGGGGACTGTGCTTTGGACAGGCCATCATTAGGACTCTGCGGTCCTAGAAACGGATTGTGCAGCCCCCCGTCCTGAGCTCTTATCCTCCGCTAGCAGGGTCTGAGCGTTATCTCCCTGGGAATCGAGGCCATGAACTTGGTTAATCAGGGGGGATCCCATCTGCCAGTGGAGTCAGACTCCTCTCTCCCATCACGAAAAGGTGTGCGGCTTGAAGCCCGAAATGAATGCATCCTACTGCCGTGGACTGGAAGTGCTCCTTAGTTAAAGCAAGCTTTAGGGTGCACTTTGCCTATTTCGGTGGGGGAGATTAGTCACAGAGATAAATCAAATAAATGCATGTGAAAGTGTTTGGGAACACGGAAAGTCATTATGCAAATGTGCATAATGTTACCTTAAGAGGCCACATTATGCACATGTCATACCTGATGGCTGACACACGGCGCTGTCAGCAGATGGGAGTGGGCACCCGTTAGCGTGCTGTGAACTCAGCCCACCTGTCTGATTCCCCTGGGTTCCTTCCCACCTACCTCTCTGCCCCCCCAGGTGGCATGAAGCCCAACACGCTGGTCCTGGGTTTCTATGACGATGCTGCACCCCAGGATCACTTTCTGACGGACCCGGCTTTCTCTGAGCCTGCGGATGGCACCCAGGAGGCCGGGGCCCCGGCCCTGAGCACCCTGTTCCCTCCACCCCGGGCTCCTGGGAGTCCCCGGGCTCTCAGTCCCCAGGACTACGTGGCCACCGTGGCAGACGCCCTGAAGATGAACAAGAACGTGGTCCTGGCCCGGGCCTGTGGGGCCCTGCCCCCCGAGCGGCTGAGCCGGGGGTCTGGGGGCACCTCCCAGCTGCATCATGTGGACGTGTGGCCCCTCAACCTGCTGCGGCCCCGGGGTGGGCCCGGCTATGTGGACGTGTGCGGCCTCTTCCTGCTGCAAATGGCGACCATCTTGGGCATGGTGCCTGCCTGGCACAGCGCCCGCCTCCGGATCTTCTTGTGCTTGGGGCCTCGGGAGGCCCCGGGGGCGGCCGAGGGGCGGCTGCGGGCACTGCTGAGCCAGTTGAGGATCCGGGCCGAGGTGCGGGAGGTGGTGTGGGGCGAAGGGGCCGCCTCCGAGGAGCCGCCGGAGGAGGAGGAGGAAGGGGACTTTGTAAACGGCAGGCGGGGAGACGCCGAGGCAGAGGCCCTGGCATGCAGCGCCAACGCCCTGGTTCGGGCCCAGCAGGGGCGTGGTAGGGGAGGGCCCGGTGGGCCTGAGGAAGGGGATGGTGAGGTGGGGCCCACCACCGCCCTCACCTTCTTGTACCTGCCGCGGCCGCCTGCTGATTCTGCCCGCTACCTGCGCTACCTGGCGCTCCTGGAAATTCTGAGCCGAGATCTGGGCCCCACGCTGCTCATTCATGGTGTCACCCCTGTCACTTGCACTGATCTCTGATGCCCACGCCAAGCAGAGAGAGCATCCAGATTGGTGGCCCACCTTGATTATAGGGTGAGAAGGGGAAGGGCTGCCTTGCGCCAGCCTGCCACGTGGGACTCGGCTGCTGGTGGGCGTATTAGGGCATCCTGGTCTCCCGGCCCCGAGTGCGGTTACTAACACAGGGCAGCTGTCCCCACCACCTTCCCTGGGAAGAAGTCCACAGCCCTCCCTGGGGGCCTCCCTCCCTTCACCCGTGCCTTGACGGGGGCTGGGTCTCCGCTTGTGACTCTAGGCTACCTCAGTCTCCCCCCACAACTCGCCCAACAGAACCCCCCCCCCCCCCCCCCCGCCCTGAGGTTGTGATGCTTTTGTTCTGTTTTATTTTTCTAACTGCTCAATGTGAATAAAAGATCAAAACACTAAGTGCGGACTGAGCATTTCTGGAGGGGGGGTGGGTATGTGGGATGGAAAGAGGGAGAAATCTGTATGGGGGATGGGGACAGAGGGGTGTTGGAGAGACTCCCAGCAGGGACCTGGGGCGCCGGCCTGGGGGTGGGGGTGGGGCGCTGGTGGAGATGCAGGCTGCCGGTAGCCCCCAGACTCGGGGCTCCCGAGGAAAGAGCTCCCTGCTCGCAGGAGGGGGCCCTACTCGGGGAGGGACGGCAGTTTAGGGCCTAGGGGGCCACGTGACCCTCCCCCAGGAATGCGATGATGTCACCAGGGGCGTGGCCATCCCCAAAATTAGGGAGGAAGGGGAAAAAAAAAAGGCCAGAAAAAGTTTCTTTCCTGGAGTCCCAAGCGAGGTGTGGGACGGAAGAAGGGATCCAAGTCAGAGCCCCGGGACTCCGTGGGGCCCGACCCGCTGTCTGGAGTCCCCCTTTCCAGACCATGTCCGGGCCCACCTGGCTCCCCCCGAAGCAGCCGGAGCCCGCTCGAGCCCCTCAGGGGAGAGCACTCCCCCGAGGGGCCTCGGGGCCGCCCCCGGCCCATGGAGCAGGTAAGGCAGCCCCAGCGAGGCCCAGAGGCCGCCCCCAGGCCACCAGCGCTCTCAGTTCTGCTTTGTGGTGTCCGCGCCCCGCTGGGCCAGTCCCTGCCGCCCCTTCCCCTAGCAGCCCTCCCTGCCCCCGGCCCCATTCGCGGACCCCAGGTGCAGGGCGAGGGGCGAAGAGGGACCCAAGACAGTGACCTCCACAGGCGTCCTCACCCTGTCCTTCCTCATCCCCACCTTGGCTCTCTCTTCCCTCACCCCAGCGCTCCAGCCCCACCCCCGGCTCAATTTTTGCCCCCTCCCATCTGAGCAGTGTTACCAGACCCCCGGGGGACCGGAGGACCGGGGGCTGGCCTGGGTGGGGTGCCACGGAGCACCCCAGCACTCACAGGTGAGCAAGGGCACGGGGGGATGGGGCGATTTGGGGCAGGAGGGGAGACCCTGTGAGTTGCATTTCTCTCTGCTTTTTGCTCCCTCCCCAGGGCTTCCCCCCAGATAGGGGGGGCTTGCGCCCAGGAAGTCTGGATGCTGAGATAGACTCCCTGACCAGCATGCTGGCTGAGTTGGATGGGGGTCGAGGTCACGCCCCACGGCGGCCTGACCGGCAGGTGACTCCCCTGTCCTGCCTCTGCCCCTTCTGATCCTTGACCCCGCCCCTCCCCCCACAAGCCTGGTCTCTACTCTGAATACCCCCCCATTTCCCCCTCCAACAAGACCCATGTGAGGGATGCTTACTCCTGGCCCTTGTCAAAGCTGGTTCTTGCCTGGGTGCCCCAAGAGGTGGGGTGGGGGAGTTCCTGTAGATGGGTGTCCTGGAAATGGGCCCAGCTCACTCCTGCTCTGTGTCTCTCCCCAGGCTTACGAGCCCCCTGAACCCCCTGCCTACCGCTCAGGCTCAGGCCCCCTAAGGCCAAATGGAGGGGCGCTTCCTCCCCCACCGCTCCCAGGGCCCCCCTATGGGGGCCCCACTCCGGCCTCCTATGCTACGGCCAGCACCCCCGCTGGCCCTGCCTTCCCTGTGCAAGTGAAGGTGGCACAGCCTGTGAGAGGCTGCGGCCCTCCCAGGCGGGGGGCCTCTCAGGCCTCCGGGCCCTCCCCGGGCCCCCACTTTCCTCTCCCAGGCCGAGGTGAAGTCTGGGCGGCTGGCTACAGGAGCCACCGCGAGCCGGGGCCAGGGGCTAAGGAGGAGGCCGCGGGGGTCTCTGGCCCTGCAGGCGGAAGAGGCGGCGGGTACGGGTCCCAGGTAAGCCCTGGGTGCTGGGATTTCGGGTCCATCAAAGACAAGTGGATGCTGACTCGGTGGGGTGCGTGGGGAGTGGTTAATGTCAGCGGTCTGGGATGTTGGGGCTCTGGATTCCCTGTGGATGTGGGGCAGTTCAAGACTAAAAGAAGGAGGGGCCTAGATCTACACCCTGGCTGCCAGAGGGGCTCCCCCAGCCCGTGGGCTGGGACTTGTTCTCTGATCAGCTTTCGGGGTAGAACAGCCTGGTCACCCTGGGGACCCTCAGTGACAGCACTGGGAGCCAGAGGAAAGGCCAAACCCCTGATTCTCACCTCCCAGGTCCCCCCGAGCCAGCCTCCCGAGGAGGAGCTTGAGAGGCTGACCAAGAAGCTGGTGCATGACATGAACCACCCGCCCAGCGGGGAGTACTTCGGTGAGCTGATCCCCCGGCCTGCGGGAGGTGGGACTGCAGAGTCAGAGGGACACAGCTTCCCCGACAGGCTTCCAGGCCTGTGAGGGGGTTGACCCTGTCCCTCCCCACCCCCAGGCCGGTGCGGTGGCTGCGGAGAAGACGTTGTTGGGGACGGGGCCGGGGTCGTGGCCCTGGATCGCGTCTTCCACGTGGCCTGCTTTGTGTGTGCGGCGTGCCGGGCCCAGCTGCGGGGCCAGCATTTCTACGCCGTGGACAGGAGGGCGTACTGTGAGAGCTGTTATGTGGTGCGTGGCTGGGGGCCGGGAGGGCTTCCGTCCAACTGGAATAAAGGAGTTGGAAACTAGACGAATAGGGCTTGAAGCAGGGAAACTGACACTGATAAACCAGAAGAAGGGATGAATGAAGTAAGTAGCTATACACTGGCTGCTGAAGAGGAAGGACAATATTCCGTCATATGTGTGAAGCATTTGTTTTTATTTATTTTTGGCTGCGCTGGGTCTTTGTGTTGCCAGCCGGCTTTCTCTAGCTGCGGTGCATGGGCTTCTCATTGTCGGGGCTGTTCTTGTTGCAGACCATGGGACTCTAGAGTGTAGTCTCAGTAGTTGCGGTGCATGGGTTTAGTTGTTCTGAGGCGTATGGGATCTTCCCAGACCAGGGATCGAACTCATGTCCCCTGCCTTGGTGGGCAGATTCTTAACCACTGGACTGCCGGTGAAGTCCCAGGCATTTATTTTAGATTTAAAGGAAGGTGCTAAATTCCCACAATATCCCAGTGGAGCAGATATGACTACTGAAGGAAAATGAAGCTCAGAGAGGTTAAATAACTTGTCCAGGAAGCTGCAGTGCTGGGGTCAGCACTCAGATCTGTTCAAGGTCATGTTTCACTGAATCCCACGCAGGAGGCTACAGAAATAAGACGGATGGGCTGGCCGGATGCCTGGAAGGGCTCCTGAGGGTCTCCCCAGCCCCCAACCTTCCTGCCCTCTTTCCTGGCAGGCCACCCTGGAAAAGTGCTCCACGTGCTCCCAGCCCATCCTGGACCGGATCCTGAGGGCCATGGGGAAGGCCTACCACCCGGGCTGCTTCACCTGTGTGGTGTGCCACCGTGGCCTCGACGGCATTCCTTTCACTGTGGATGCCACGAGCCAGATCCACTGCATCGAGGACTTCCACAGGTCAGCTTGTGTCTCAGGATGTCTGGGCTGGCCTTTCCCATCGTCCTCATGACTCCTTCCTATCGCAGTACCAGCCTCTCCTGTTTGGCAACCCTGGCCGTGCCTCTTTCTCTCTTTCCCTAAGATCCCAAACCCTACCTACCTTTGGCCTCTCCCGTCCCCTCCCTCGTCCCACCTTCTCTGGGCTCCATTGTTAGTCCCCTCCAACCCTGGGGCCTGACGGCCTCCTGGGTTCCCTTCCGCCCCTAGGAAGTTTGCCCCAAGATGCTCAGTATGTGGTGGGGCCATCATGCCTGAGCCAGGTCAGGAGGAGACCGTGCGAATCGTAGCTCTGGATCGCAGTTTTCACATTGGCTGTTACAAGTGTGAGGTAGGGGGGCCTGGGCAGCGGCGTGGGTGGGGGGGAGGGTTATCGGGGCCTGGGGCACTGGGTGTGGTAAAGCATGATGGAGAAAGATCTCAGGGGTTGGGGCGTGATGGAAAGCTGTTGCTTATTTCTGAACAGGAGTGTGGGCTGCTGCTCTCCTCTGAGGGTGAGTGTCAGGGCTGCTACCCACTGGATGGGCACATCTTGTGCAAGGCCTGCAGTGCCTGGCGGATCCAGGAGCTCTCGGCCACGGTCACCACCGACTGCTGAGTCTCCCCAGGAGCACCTGCTGTGTCCTCCCTTCCCATCCACCACCCTCCCCGACAACCACCTTTATAACTTTGTCACCAAATGCTGTCTCCTCGTCCTCCAGTCATGAAATAACAACCCTGCCAGAGTTTACAAAACACTTTGAAGTCTGTTGTCTCATCTGATATTCTCACATCAGCTCCACACAAGCAGGCTGTGGTGACTGGCCTGCATTTTTAGCTGAGAAGTGACGTCCTCAGGTTGCATCGCTCCCAAATGGCAGAACCAAGATCAGAAGGGTCTTCCTAGTCCTGGACCAGTTTTTTGCATCTCCATTGTACACTCTTTTTAAAGTAGTTTCTGTAAAGACACCCCCCCTCCCCCCCGCAAAGCCCCCTCAAGCCCTGGGGACAAGGATGCAGTATGTGCAAGAAAGGCAGCATTTCCTAAAGTCTTCACACTCAACTCACTGAACAAGCACTTTTTCGTTATCCCTGGGGTGGTGCTGCATTTAATCTGCGGCAGCCCAGATCCTGCTTGGCGGTCAGGATCACAACCTACAACCGATCTCATCAAGGTGCTGGTTGGGGTCTGCCACTTTTAATTAAAGATGGGGTGCCTTTGTGGAAGAAGAGCAGGAACAATGGGTTTTGCAGCTAGCGCACATCGACGACCAATAAAGGCTGGTTCTCTAGTGGGATCACAAAATGGTGGGAAATGCTTTAAAATGGTTGCTGTGTCCGCGGAAACGGAAGAGTCCCTAAACCTCTGCCCTGCGCAAGGAGAGGGGAGAACCATTCCTGACGAAGTCGGGGGGCTCCGCGATTAAACACAGGTGGAAAGCAGCTGAATGCCAACTGGTTTAGACTTCGGATACATCCGGGGAAGCGCGACCTCCGACCTCGGCGGGAGGAAGCGCTCCCTCACGGCCAGAGCAGGGAGGGGGAGTCTACCGCCCTCCCGAGGCTTGGTCCCGCCCGGCTCCCGTAGTTCCTCTCGCCCGCACAGGTCTCGTCCCGCAGAGCGCGCGAGACTTCTGGGTGCCCGCCCCTTCCCATCAGTCCTCGGTGCTCCCAGCCTTTCCCTCTCCTAGTTAGTTCTCCATCAGGCCCTGCTGGGTGCAGTGTGTGGTTCCGGGCGCTGTTCTGCGGGTGACGCAGGCGCAGCTCGAGCTGCGCGCGCCGACCGTCCATTCTCGGCTGTCCCGGTTTCTTCGCGTCTATTCGGCCCCGTCGCCAAGAGCCCTCAGTCTCCTCACCCTCCTCGACTTCCCAGTCGCGCGCCCGAGGCAAGGGGCGGGCCCAGATCTCCCAGGGAACCTGCTGGCTGGACCGCGAGACTAACGGCCGCGACCGCTTCCAGGTGGGGGGAGGGGCCTGGAGCGGGAAGAGCCGTGCTGGGGCGGGAACTGGGAGACGGGCTTGCGGGTGGGCGGGGAGGCCGCTGGGGGCAACTGGAGAGTCGGAGGCCTCCAGCTGCAGGGGCCGAGGCCTTATGATGGCGGGGTCGGTGGAGGGCTGGCCTTTGTGGAGGGAGGCGGGCATGCTGCTGCAAAGGGGGTGGGGTGGGGTCCTCTGCTCCTGTCGTCATTGTTGAACTCCCAGATCATCCCTCTCCGGATTCCAGGCCCCCTCAGGCAGCGCCATGGGTGACAGTGATGACGAGTATGATCGAAGGCGCAGGGACAAGTTTAGACGAGAGCGCAGCGACTACGATCGTTCCCGGGAGAGAGATGAAAGACGTCGAGGGGATGATTGGAATGACCGGTAAGACACAGTTTTTTCTTAATTTCGTCTACTTGTTTTATTGTCGGGCATTCAAGTTTCATTGCATTTTTCTTAAAGCTTAAAAGCCATATGAAATCGCTCGTTCTTGACTGTTTCATGTGGTTCGACTTCATTGCTCTATGGCTTAATTTTTGAAATGTCCAGAAGATCAGAGCAGCAGAAGTAAGAATTTGAGTAGGAAAAAGCAGTGTTTGTGTGTGCAGTCTGTTGTTTATAAGTTATACCCCCAGAAGGTTGACTCAAAGTAGTAACACAGAATTGGCTTGATTGGAGAGGTGGTCAGACTAGTTCTCTATGAGGATATGATTAAATTTCTTGTAATAGTGTAGCCTGGAGTGAGAAAGAGTTCTTTGAACAGTGATCAGTTCAGTTCAGTTGCTCAGTAGGGTCGGACTCTTTGCGACCCCATGGATTGCAGCATACCAGGCTTCCCTGGAGATTACTGGAGATTGCTCAGACTCATTGAGTTGGTGATGCCATCCCTGATCCATGGATGGGATTAATTGATTAGGTTTGGCGTAGCTAGTGATTAGCTTTCTGGGATGTTCTAGAGTAGATTAGAGTTGAGGTTTTTCCCTTAAATAATTGCTATTTAAAGGAATTGAGGAAGATTTTTATTTAAGGAATATCACAAGTATCTAGTCAGTGACTTGATATTACAGACTTGATTTGGAAACAGGTTATCAGAAAAAAAGTTTGAGATGGCTTACTGCGGTAGCATTTATTCATTCAGTGTCATATTGAAAAAGAAGCTTAGTAAGCTGTCCAGTGCTTGACTCAACATATCTCTTCACTGGAGGTGGTCTGCGCCACCTTGTTTTCTTTAGTATTTTTCTAAGAAAGTCAGAAGATGCTTTTCTGGTAAGCAGCCTGGGGTGACCCCTCAAAATGGTGCGCTATTCACTTGACCCGGAAAACCCCTCAAAATCATGCAGATCAAGAGGTTCAGATCTTCTTGTTCACTTTAAGAACTCTCATGAAACTGCCCAGGCAATTAAGGGTATGCATATCTGAAAAGCCATTAAGTATCTGAAGGATGTCACTTTAAAGAAGCAGTGTGTACCTTTCCGTCATAATGGTGGAGTTGGTGGGTGTGCACAGGCCAAGCAGTGAGGCTGGACAGAGGGTCGGTAGCCCAGAAAGAGTGCTGAATTTTTACTGCACATGCTCAAAAATGCAGAGAGTAATGCTGAACTTACAGGCTTAGATGTAGATTTTGTGGTCATTGAGCACATCCAGGTGAACAAAGCCCCCAGGATGCTGTGTAGGACTTACAGAGCTCATGTACAGGTTGATCCAACCATGAGGGTCGGATCAACCTGTACATGAGCTCTCCTTGTCTCGCTGAGATGATCCTTACTGAAAAAGAACAGCTTGTTCCTAAACCAGAAGAGGAGGCTGCCCAGAAGAAAAAGATATGTCAGAAGAAGCTGAAGGAACAAAAACTTATGGTCTGGGAATAAATGCTGCAAAAAGTTAGTGCAAATAAAGGTGTAAAAAAATAAAAGAAGACAAGTAAGGGTACTCTTCTGAATTCTGAAGATGGCCAAGGGATAGTAATTGTCCTTAAGGAGTTGACAGTCTGGGGCTTGGAGTGTGGGGCATAATGGCCTTGGATGTATGCTGTAAATGAATATATTCATCTATGAGAGGTCATGATGAAGATGTGAAATGTTGAGGGAACAGATGTGAGGGAGGGGAGAAGTGGTGGAGGTGGTGTATGGGAGGCTGACAGGAAAGGGACACTTAGCAAGATTTGGAAAGATTAGTGGGAATTCCTCAGACACAGGTGGGGTGAACAACTTGGAGTCGGGGACATAATGTTGTTCACAGAAAAGAACCTATGTTCTAGTTTTTTTTCAAGTAGTGGTTCTCAAAATCCCTCAGAGGTCTGTGAGCCTACAACTGTTTTTTATCTTTTAAAATTTTTGTTCTTTTTTAAAAATTCTTTTTCATTATGGCTTATCACAGAGTACTAAATAGTTTCCTGTGCTATACAGTAAAACTTGTCACTTACCCATTCTACATGTAATAGCTTGCACTTGCTAACACCAAACTCCCACTCCATTCCTCTCCCCGCTTGGCAACCACAAGTCTGTCCTGTATGTCTATGAGTCTGTTTCTGTTTCATAGGTATGTTCATTTGTGTTGTATTTTAGATTGCACATGTAAGTGATATCATATAGTATTTGTCTTTCTCTTTCTGAGTTACTTCACCTAGTATGATAATCTCTGGGTCCATCCGTGTTGCCACAGTGGCATTATTTCATTCCTTTTTATGGCTAAGTAGTATTCCTTTGTGAATACTATACACCATAGTGTATACACTATACATGGTTTATCCATTCCTCTGTAGGTGGTTATTTAGATTGTTTCCATGTCTTGGCTACTGTAAATAGTGTTGCTACGAACATAGGGTTGCATTTATCTTTTTGAGTTTTGGTTTTGTCTGAGTGATACCCAGGAAAGAGTCCATTTGCAATGTGGGAAATCTGGGTTGGGAAGATCCCTTGGAGGAGGGCATGGCAACCCAGTCCAGTATTCTTGCCTGGCGAATCCCCATGGACAGAGGAGCCTGGCGGGCTGCAGTCTGTGGGTTCACAGAGTCGAACACGACTGGGTGACTAAGCAGGATTGCTAGATCATACGGCAAGTATAATATCAGTCTTTTGAGGAACCTCCATCCTGTTTTCCGTAGTGGCTGCAGACAGCTTACATTCCTGCCAACAGTGTAGAGGGGAGGTCCCCCTTTCTCTACACCCTCTGCAAGCATTTGTTACTAGCTTGCAACTCTTAGTAGTAATGCTAAGGTAGCATTGCTGCTCTCACTGTATGGACCTTGGTGCTCTGGCAGTGGTGAGTGAAACTGCAGGTGCGCTAGCACAGTCAAAGCAGTGGCGCCAGTTTTTAGTAAAAAGTTTCATGTACTGTCATTGAAGAAGCAATAACAATTTTAAACTTTACTAAGTTAGATTCTTAACTTAATAGTTTTTAATATATATGATGACTAGGAAGTATGCATAAAGCACTTCTGCATGTAGTATCACCTGGGCTTCCCAGGTGGCGCAGTGGTAAAGAATCTGCCTGCAAGGAAGGGGTTCAATCTCTGGATTGGGAAGTTCCCCTGGAGTAGGAAGTGGCAACCCACTCCAGGATTCTTGCCTGGAAAATCCCATGGACAGAGGAGCCTGGTGGGATACAGTCCATGGGGTTGAAAAGAATCGGACACGACTGAGGGACTAAGCCTGCACGCTTGTAGTAGAGTGTTTATCTTGAGGAGGAGCTTTTGTGGGATTGAGTTGTGAGCCTAATTAACAGCCTTGAACCCTTCTCCCCAACCTGTGAGATACCGTTTTTGTTTTTTACCTGAATGGACAGCTATCAAACAGTGCTTATTCATATTTGGGTTTTTGGTAGACATTTTCTTGGGAATAAAAGCTAAGAGAACTTGCTACTCTTGTTGTTCAGTCACTAAGTCGTGTCTGACTCTGTGATCCCATGGCCTGCAGCACGTCAGGCTTCTCTGTCCCCCACTATCTCCTGGAGTGTGCTCAAATTCATATCCATTGAGTTGGTGCTGCTGTCTAACCACTTGTTACTTTAGGGAAAATTGTCAGTTTTGTTGCCAATAAGAAAGTGGAACTTTCCAGTGAAAACTAAAATTTTGGAAAACTTTTATCTACATTGTCAGTTTGTCAGCTCCCCATTGCTTTAAAGACTGTTATGATGAGATAGGTAGTGATACTAAATGATTATATTTTAATACTGTGTAACGAATGAGATGTGCCAAGGTCCATTAAAAGAGCAAAGTAGAATAATGAACTTTAATGTAGCAGAATACAAAATGTTCCTTGATTTGGTTTCAGATTCAGCATTGCAACTAGCCTTTAAGATACTATCTCTTGCCAAATTTTGGGGAGTATCAAAAACAGTGAATAGGAAATTCCCTGGCAGTCCAGTGGTTGGAGACTCTGGGCTGTCACTGCTGAGAGCTCAGGTTGGATTTCTGGTTGGGGAACTAAGAGCTCAAAAGCTGCATGGCACAGCCAAACCAAACAAACAGAATATCCCCAATAATCTGAACAGGTTATCAAAGTACTCCCTTTTTCAAGTACGTATCACTGTGAGGCCAGATCTTCACATTTTCCAACCAAGCAATGTATCTTAACGGGTTGAATGGAGAAACATATACCAGTTGTCTCCTTTAAAATTAAGCCAGACCTTGAAAAAATTTGTAAATGAAAAAAAACAGTGCAACTTTTTTCACTGAATGTTTTTTTTTGGAAAATAGCATTTCTCGTACAAATATATAGTTTGTATTACTGCGTAACTTCGAAGTTAATAGTTTTTTTTTTCTGTTCTAATTTTCAGCTAAATGTTGGTAAATATAATTCACATAAGCAA
Organism: Muntiacus reevesi; assembly: GCF_963930625.1. NCBI lineage: Eukaryota > Metazoa > Chordata > Mammalia > Artiodactyla > Cervidae > Muntiacus > Muntiacus reevesi. Next base: position 213,885,073 of record NC_089250.1, on the reverse strand, counting down.
AAGCTCTTTAATTTTTAAGAGTGTAAGGAGGTCCCAAGACTGAAAAGTTTGAGAAATACTGGCTTATAGCAGAGGATTTTCTTTTGTTAAGATGGAGATGGGGTTCACTGGTGATTGGTAGAGAATCTGGAATGGTTGCTAGGAACCAAAGTTTTGAATTTAAGCGAGGGCATGACACGTTCGCGTTTGTGTTTGAGAAAGAGCCCTTTGACCTTGGAGAGGAGGCAGGGGAGAGACCAGAGGTAGGGAATACAAACCAAGGCTGTACTGAAAAGGAGAAGTGGCCAGGACCAGGGCACGTGGACCTGGGCTGAGTTTATGGGAATGGCAGGGAAAAGGACAGCCTTCGTTGGGTTTGAGACAGAGAATTAATAAGCTGATAAAAAGTTAGTGGTGAGAGTGACCCTTGATAACTGGATGCGGGACAGTCTGTTGGTGCAGCCAAAAGTGGGAAACCGTGGGGGCGAGGGGCGGCAAGTTTGGACCCATAACGATGGAAGTAACAGGCTTGATTCTGATCGCATTGAATTGGAGAGAACAGTAATAGAAGGAGTTGGTAACATTGGTCTGGAGTTCAGAAAAAAGGCCAGGCTGGAGGAAGGGTTGACGAGCCATCAGTTTGTGGGTAGTGGCTGAAGTGATGGAAGTAGACAAGTCTTTCTCCTTAGAGGGTGGTTTTGGAATACAGTTTCCAGCTTTTAGTCTGGGTATCTCAGATCCAGTACTTCAGCTACCTGATGCAGAGCCGACTCATTGGAAAAGGCCCTGATGCTGGGAAAGATTCACGGCCAAAGTAGAAGGCAACAGAGGGTGAGAAGGTTGGAGAGCATCACCGACTCAGTGGACATGAATTTGAGCATACTAAGAGATAGTGAAGGACAGAGGGGCCTGGCGTGCTGCAGTCCATGAGGTTGCAAAGAGTCGGACATGCCTTAGCGACTGAACAACCACTCAGATAGGACAGAAAGAGCCCGTCCAGGAGTGTGATCTTGGGATACCCGGCTGTGTCGTTGCATTCACCGCCACTTGTTCTTACCTCCAGAGAGTGGGACCGTGGCCGGGAGCGCCGCAGTCGGGGCGAATATCGTGACTATGACCGGAATCGGCGAGAGCGCTTCTCCCCTCCCCGGCATGAGCTCAGCCCCCCGCAGAAGCGCATGCGGCGAGACTGGTGAGATGGCAACAGTCTCTCTGTCCTCTCTCCGGGCCTCAGCTCTCCTCCCTCACTTCCGCTGAGAGCTTTCTTGGTCATTTCCTCTGCTCAGATTTCCCCTCAAGTCGTCTCTTTTGGTCCCTTTAAGCCCTTGTGGGAGAGACCGCAGTCCACGTGCGCCCCTCCCTCGGTCCCATCCTCTGTCCTCTGGAGAGATGGTGCCTTCTGCGTCTGACTTTTGTGTCCCCCACCCTCAGGGATGAGCACAGCTCTGACCCATACCACAGTGGCTATGAGATGCCCTATGCTGGGGGGGGTGGGGGCCCGGCTTACGGCCCCCCTCAGCCCTGGGGCCACCCAGACGTCCACATCGTGCAGCACCCTGTTCTGCCTATCCAGGCCAGGTGAGCCCTGCGCTTCCGGGGGGCCGGGAGAAGGGGGTCCACATCTGGGGATGGATTGGGGTGGCTGAAGCCAGGAGAATTGGGTTGGGCACACAAGAGCACCAGTGGGCAGTGGCGGCCGTCGGTGCCTGGGTGATGGTCTTGGTGGGCAAAGGGAGAGGGCAGCTGGCTGCCTTGGTCCCCCCATTCCCCCACCCTCTTCCCCCACATCCAAGACTTCCTGACCGGCGCGTCCCCCCCGCCACCCCAGGCTGGGCAGCATAGCAGAGATCGACTTGGGCGTGCCGCCCCCCGTGATGAAGACCTTCAAGGAGTTCCTGCTGTCCCTGGATGATGCTGTGGACGAGACTGAGGCGGTCAAGCGCTACAACGACTACAAGCTGGACTTCCGGAGGCAGCAGATGCAAGACTTCTTCCTGGCTCACAAGGATGAGGAGTGGTGAGTGCCCCCGCTGCCTGCCGTCCTGTCCCTGGCACGTCTCCCCTGGCCCCCCAGCGGAGCCTGCAGTCCTGTCCTCTCCCCATCTCCCCAGTCCAGCACTTCTGGGGGCGGGGGAGGGGAGTGTGCCAACCCTGGCTGATGGGTCTCCTCACCTCCACGTCCGCCACAGCCCCCCCACCTCCCTTTCCCGCCGTCCTCGGTGAGCGAGCCACCTCCAGGCAGCTGGCCAGAGCCACCTGTCCTCTGGGGCGGCAGACGCACTACCTCCCCCTTGCCGTTCGGGGTCACTGCCATCCCTGGTCGCCGGGACCCTGTGTGGTGGTGGCGTCCTCCCAAAAGCAACGAGTGAATCCAGACAAGAGAAGCAAAGCTCTCAGGATCGTTTGACAGAAAAAGAATTTTGATTTTTTTCCTTTTGTGGATGTTTTAATTTTAATCAACCATCTTTTCCCCCCTTCCTGCTCCTCCTCCTCCTCATCCTCTTTCTGCTCCTCCTCCTTGAAAAGAGCCAGAACTGGGAACTACACCCGCTCATCGACGGAGCTCGGAGCAAACCCACCTCCACCCCCACCATACCCAGCCCATACATGAGCCCCCTGGGCTGACCGCGCTGCCCGGGCCAGGCAGACAGGCAGGGCACCGTTGTGCACAATGCAGCGGTTTAGCTGAATGTGATTGCTCAGGCAGCTAGTCAGTCAGGGCCCCCACCGCGGAGTCCCGCGGGGGTGGGGCACCCGGGCCGGGCGCCCCAGCCAGGAGCCAGCCGGTGGCCCACCAGCCAGCATGGGCCCTGGGCGCGGCTAGTTAAATCTTGAGCTCTGTTTGACCAAGCGGCCAAGGTAAAGATCCTGGAGGTGACGCCTGCGGCTTTCCCTTCTTCTTCTGCTCAACTTGTGGTTCTGTTCTCTCACTGTCTCCTCTTTCTTCTTAACCCATGTCTTTGTCTTACTCGCTTATAAACCTGTCATTCTTTCTCTGTCCCTGTTCTTGCTGCTAACACCTCTTTCCACTGGGTTTTTGTTTTTTCCTGGTTTCCATTTGGTCTTTAGTTTTCCTCCTTGTTTTTGTTCTGGGACTTTCTCACACTTTGCCCTTTCTTCTTTGCATATCCTAATTTCTTCTGTCCCCCCCGCCCCCTCCTGCCCAGGGTCCTATTTTAAGTGTTTTCTTTTTCATGCTCTACCTTAACGCTCCATCCCTGTCCTCTCTTGACCCCTGTGGGCAGTACCTGAGGTTATAAGGGCACTTCAGTTTCTCCCTTTGGTCTTTCCCTGTCCCTTCACCAGCTGCTTATTTTCCCTAGGGGGGAGAAAGGTGTCCTGCCTTTTGTGGCTTTTCCTTTCTGGTGATTTCAGGTTTCCCTGTCTTCCACCAAGGGATGGAGGGAGCTGGTGGGAATAATCCTTTTAATGATTCCAGTTTGGGGTTGGCTCGGAGAGGGAGGTTCTTTGGGACCTACTATTTCTTTAGTGTTACTCTGGGAAGCTGTGGGAAACTACACTCCTTAAAATTTGTGTTTCCCAGACACTTTAGGCAGTCAGTCTGCCTCCAGCCCTGACTCCCCTGTAGTCATACTCTTTCCAAATCCAGAGCTCTTAGTTCCTGGCTCTCCCCCAGATCTTCTCAGAGCATAACCTCTGGTTCCTTTCTGGGGGTGTGGGTGGTTCAGGTGCACCCCTCCCCTGATCTCCACTGTTACAACCTTCTGTGGGTGTGAGAGGATGGGGGCTGTGCCCTGGCTTTCCTGGGCCCCTCCCCATGTCCTGGCTCTGGCCTCCAGTGACTGTTTGGCTCTTCCTCGCCCCTTCCTTCTCAGGTTTCGGTCTAAGTACCACCCAGATGAGGTGGGGAAGCGTCGGCAGGAGGCCCGAGGGGCCCTGCAAAACCGACTAAGGGTGTTCCTGTCCCTCATGGAGAGTGGCTGGTTTGATACTCTTCTGTTGGACATCGACAAAGCTGATGCCATTGTCAAGATGCTGGATGCAGGTGTGTGGGTTGGGAAGGGTGGGCTTGGCTGACCAGGGTCTTGGCTGAAGATGAAAATCTGTAGAAAGCCAGAGGCAGAAGGCCAGGACCCTTGGATTGTGACCTCTGCTCCCTGTGTTGGTAGCTGTGATTAAGATGGAAGGAGGTACAGAGAATGATCTGCGGATCCTGGAGCAGGAGGAGGAGGAGGAACAGGCAGGAAAGCCTGGGGAGCCCAGCAAGAAAGAGGAAGGCCGTGTCGGACCAGGCCTGGGCGATGGAGAGCGCAAGGCCAACGAAAAGGACGACAAGAGAGAAGACGGCAAACAGGTCTCAGGGCTGGGGCTTCTGGTGCTGTCTGTGAGGCCTGGGGGGCGGGAAATGGGTATTGGGTGGGCGAGAGGCGAACCTGTGGGCTGAGCTGCTGGAGGGTGGGGCAGGGCCCGCTGAAAAAGGCTGAAGGAGAGAGAGATGTTCCTGGTGATTTGTCTCTACCTCTAGGCTGAAAATGATGGTTCCAGTGATGACAAAACCAAGAAGTCTGAAGGCGATGGGGACAAAGACGAGAAGAAGGAAGACTCTGAGAAAGAAGCCAAAAAGGTAGGTTCTTGATTGGGCAAGGTCAGTCGGGGTGGGGTCCTGGTACCTGACTCCCCTCCTGATACCTGACTCCCCTCCTTGCTGTGGGTCTCACAGAGCAGCAAGAAGCGGAATAGGAAGCACAGTGGCGATGACAGCTTTGACGAAGGCAGTGTGTCCGAGTCGGAGTCAGAGTCTGAGAGTGGCCAGGCCGAGGAGGAGAAGGAAGAGGCTGGTGTGTTTCATTTTCAGTCTCTTCCTGCTGACGGTGCTGGGGAGGGTGAGGGGCTGGTGTGGAGGCGAGAGATGAGTGAATTTGGTAAGGAGGGGGGCCTTTTGGGAGAGACTGGTGGGGGGAGGCTTTACAGCTTCTCTGTCCTCCGCTTATCCAACGATGAGTTTTCGCCGACTCCCACTGCTCCCTGCATAGATGAAACACTCAAGGAAAAGGAGAAGCCCAAGGAAGAAGAGAGGGAGAAGCCTAAGGACGCCCCTGGGCTGGAATGCAAACCCCGTCCCTTGCATAAGACGTGCTCTCTCTTCATGCGCAACATCGCGCCCAACATCTCCCGGGCTGAGATCATTTCTGTGAGTGGGGGCAGGGATGACAGGCAGGCTTTGGGAGGGGACGGCAGGGACAAGAGAACCTGGCAGTGCTGCTGATGCACACACGGCCCTGTTTCTCTTAACAGGGAGGTCCCTTTCCCCTGGGCCCTTGGCCTTCAAAGAGGCCGGCCCTGACTGCAGCATTTGCTTTCAACTGCTGCTATTCTTGAGCCCTTGTATTGTTTTCTCCCCTAGTCCAAGGAAAGATGAAAAGGCAGTTCCCCAGGGTTCTAAGGACATAGGGATTGGAGGAAGAAATAAATCGTTGAGTCACTAGGTAGGGTTTCTCTTTCTCTGCTTTTCCAGCTTTGTAAACGATATCCAGGCTTTATGCGTGTGGCATTATCGGAGCCCCAGCCGGAGAGGAGGTGAGGAAGGTGGGGAGGCATGACCCTGGATACCTTGGGGAAAAGGTTTAGGGAAGATGAGTGGCCAACATTACCTCCATCCCAGGATTATGTGGGCATTTTCTTGTTCAGGTTTTTCCGCCGTGGTTGGGTGACCTTTGACCGCAGCGTGAACATTAAGGAGATCTGTTGGAACCTGCAGAATATCCGAGTGAGTGCTGGGAGTGGGGCTGTTGAGGAAGAGAAAGTAGGGCCTCGCATGCTCCGCACAGTCAACTGCATGCAGTTGTCTCTGGGTGTGGCCCTGAGACTGCTGGAGTGAACAAGACATCCCGGTCCCTGTCATCAGGGCGCTCAGTCTGATCACTGGTGTGCTCAGCTGGGCCAGTCTTTAGTGGCTTTTCTCGGGTGAGTGTTGGTAAGCTTTCGGTTCCCTCCAGCTCCGGGAGTGTGAGCTGAGCCCTGGCGTGAACAGAGACCTGACGCGTCGTGTCCGCAACATCAATGGTATCACCCAGCACAAGCAGATCGTGCGCAACGACATCAAGCTGGCAGCCAAGCTGGTCCACACACTGGACGACAGGACCCAGCTCTGGGCCCCGGAACCCGGGACGCCTGCCCTGCCAGCGGTCAGTGACTACTCGGGGAACTTTCTACCACCTCGTCAGCTGTGGGCACCTCTGGCCTTACCTGATCTGTAGCATTGACCCCTTGTACCCACCCACCTCTTTGCCCTTCTGGGCGGCACCTTCAGCTCCAATGAAACAGACTGACATTAGTATTTATGGGCTAAGGCAGAACGTAAATGTAATATTATATCTATTATAATATATAAAATATTATATTAAAACATAAGGGAGAGGTAACAGGCCAGCTGAGTCCTGAACTCCTTTCTGCCCCACTTTGCAATTTCAAATGCGAAGGTTCCTTGGCTTCCCTGAGGAGTTTTGTCTGCCTCTCTCACCTCATCTCTCACCCTTCCAGAGTCTGCCCTCGCAGAACCCGATCTTGAAGAATATCACTGACTACCTGATTGAGGAGGTGAGCGCTGAGGAGGAGGAGCTGCTGGGGAGCAGCGGGGGGGCCCCTCCCGAGGAGCCTCCGAAGGAAGGGAATCCTGCAGAGATCAACGTGGAGCGGGACGAGAAGCTGATCAAGGTGCCAGTGGGAGTGGAGCGTGGGGTGAGGGAGAGCCTGACTCTGGCGGTAAAGGGGCAGGAGTGATGAACTCATCGCTTCTCATTTCTCTTAGGTATTGGATAAACTCCTCCTCTATTTGCGCATCGTGCATTCCCTGGATTATTATAACACGTGCGAGTACCCCAATGAGGATGAAATGCCCAACCGTTGTGGCATCATCCACGTTCGGGGGCCTATGCCACCCAACCGCATCAGTCACGGGGAAGGTGAGTTCCCTGCTCCTCATCCTGGTTTCTCTTGCTCTCAGCTGCCTCTGGCCTTGGTTCTGCTCTGGTAGTAGTGCTCTGCCACCCTCTCCTCCCACCCTCTCCTCTGATCCCCTCCTAGCTCCCTTCTCTAACCTGTTCCTGTCTATACCCCAACAGTCCTAGAGTGGCAGAAGACATTTGAGGAGAAACTGACTCCGCTGCTGAGTGTGCGAGAATCTCTTTCAGAGGAAGAGGCCCAGAAGATGGGTCGCAAAGACCCTGAACAGGAAGTGGAAAAGTTTGTGACCTCCAACACCCAGGAACTGGGCAAGGATAAGTGGCTATGCCCTCTCAGTGGCAAGAAATTCAAGGTCTGTGATTACAGATTTGTGTTGTTAGGCTAGTGGGAAGAGAGGGTTCAGCCAGGAAGCCTCAAGCCTGGGGAGGAAGTGCTCACTGGGATTGGAGAGGGGAGGACTGTCCTTGAAGCTTAGGTCTGGGCAGCGAGGGAGCCCACACTGTTCAGTCTGATCCCCTCCTCTCTCCACCCAGGGCCCCGAGTTTGTACGTAAACATATCTTCAATAAGCATGCAGAAAAGATTGAGGAAGTAAAGAAGGAAGTGGCCTTTTTTAATAACTTTCTCACTGATGCCAAGCGCCCTGCTCTGCCCGAGATCAAGCCGGCTCAGCCACCGGGCCCTGCCCAGAGTAAGATACGATCCGTGAGGGTCTGCCCCATTCCCTTTCCCTTGACTGTTTAAAGACTCCTGGTTCTAACTGATCAGACCTGTTTCTACCCCGCTCTCAGGCCTTATTACTAAAAGCTAGTTGTCTCTCTCCACCCTCCGCCCTCCCCGCAGTAATTCATGTTCCTGTCCTTGTTGTACTCCCCCCAGGTCTGACTCCGGGACTTCCCTACCCACACCAGACTCCCCAGGGCCTGATGCCCTATGGTCAGCCCAGGCCCCCCATCTTGGGCTATGGAGGTAAGTGTAAGAGGGAGTTGAAGGACTTGAACTGGGGCTGGGAGAAAGAAAACTTAGGGTACAGTTGAGGTCAGTGTTTCAACTCTGTACTGATCTTTTTCCTAGCTGGTGCTGTTCGCCCTGCGGTCCCTACAGGAGGACCCCCATACCCCCATGCTCCCTATGGTGCTGGCCGAGGGAACTATGATGCCTTCCGAGGCCAGGGAGGTTACCCTGGGAAACCTCGAAACAGGTGAGAATGGGCAAAGATGGTTACGTTTTTTTGGGCCTCTACAAACTCCCTTTCAGAGACCCTCAACTCTAACCCCATCTTAACTCTTTATGACCGCACAGGATGGTCCGTGGAGATCCACGGGCCATTGTGGAATACCGTGACCTGGATGCTCCAGATGATGTCGACTTCTTTTGACTCACCTACTCTTCCTCACTCCTGGTATCATCTGTACTTGTGACTGCCTTGTCTTATCCAGCTCTGAGAAGTTTTTGTACGTTCAGCCCTACTGCCAGTAAAAGCACTTGCGTGGTGACTCTTGGCTTAGTATATATGAAGTGTTCATTGCTCAGTCGTGTCTGACTGTGACTCCATGGGCTGTAGCCCACCAGGCTCCTCTGTCCACGGAGTTCTCCAGGCAAGAATACTGGAGTGGCTTGCCGTGCTCTTCTCCAGGGGACCTTCCTGACCTAGGGATTGAACCTGGGTCTCTTGGATTGCAGGCAGTATATATATATATATATATATATATAGTACAATATAGACCTCCCCGAATTCTCCCCCCAAATAGCTAGGGCCATGGTTAGCTGGGTCTTGCCACTTTATTGACAACAAAGGTCCCAGGCTTTGCGGGGACTTACTGGGGGGTTTGACATTAAGCAGCCTCTGCGTTTGAGATGAGGGTGGATGAATGTGTACAGGGCTAGAGGTTGCTCAGTGCTGGGAACTTAGCCTCAGTCCAGGGCGCGGTTCTGCTCTTTGGAGTTACAGCTGGTCATGCACAGGTTGTAGAAGGAGTGGGGGTCAAAGGCTGTGCTTACCTCTTGCCAGCCCACCCAACCAGCAGCCTGTAGTTCACTGGGGTTCTTCGGAGCACCCCAGCAGTGAGGGTCCAACACCAGGACATAGGCTTCGGTTCCTGGGTCCAGGCATACTCCCAGCAAGGCCTTGGACTGGGCATCTGCATCCCCACCAACCATTACAGGCCCCCCGCCCCCCGCAAAGTGGGAATACAGCCTCTCCAGTTCCCCCTGAAGCCCTGCTCCACGGGGAACGTGATACAGCCGCCCTTGGGGCCCCCCAAAGTGGTCCAGGCAGAGGCTGGCTTCTACACAGCCAATCCAGCTCTGAGAGCCCCGGAACCCGGGGGGCTTGTCGCCCATGTCCTCCAGGGCCGCCTGCACTGCACCCAGTTCGGGTACGCTCACGGGCCGGCCCTCTGGCCATGAGAACAGCGTCTGCAGAGTGCGGTAGCCACATCCCCAGCCGCGGTCGTCCACTCCGTCGCAGCCGTAGTGGTAGTAGAGGTAGTGGCCCGAGAGGAGGGCCAGGCGGGTAGGGCCGTGGCTGGGCAGGGCCAGGCCCAGGTGGACGTCCTTCAGCAGCTCCAGGGCGGCGGGCGGGAACGGCGGTTGTTGGGCCAGGCAGATGCTTCCTCCAGGCAGCGCGGCGCGAACTCCAGGTTCCAGCGCTCCTTCTCCGCCCCAAGTCTAGGGCTGACCGCAGGCAACACGGGCGCAAGGGCCCCGGGATCGCTCGTTTGGCACCTGGTAGCAGCGCATGGCGCGATCGCGGCGGTGACGACCAAGCGAGTCCTCGGGTCTCCCACAATGCACCGCCGCGCCGGCACCGCCGGCTTCACTGCGCAGGCGTGAGCTCCTACTCGCGGGCGGGCCCTACCGGCTGCGGCGGGGAAGACAGTACGCTGCGCCCAGCATCCTCTCCCCAGTCTGAGTTTAGCACCGACCCCTTTATTCACTCCGCCCCAAAGGTTGGAGCATTCTGCCCGGACCCCGGCTCCCCAGTCGCGCACACTCCCGTGGCTGTTAACAGTTTATTGGCAGCCCAGAGGGCGAAGGCACCGCGGGGGAGGAGGCTTGGCCCGAGGCATGCAGAGGGCCGGGAGCCCCAGGGGAAAGTCGGGGGTGGGTGGGCAGGGTCTAGGGATTCTCCGTGTAATATCCCAGCCCGTAAATAAATAGTATATACAGCTGAGGGGCCAGGCGGAGCGGGCAGGGCAGGGGATGTGGGGGTCCCGCCTGGGTCACAGGTCTGAGCAGCGATCCTGCTTGCTGTAATGGTCAAACTGGTTCTTCCAGTGCACCATGTAGGAGCTCCAGCGATGGAACTCGGCCTTCCACTGGCGCTCCGCCTCGTCCAGCGTGTCTGCGGCCAGAGTGCCCGGCAAGTGGGTGGGGGGAGGACATGGGGAAGAACGGGAACGGACATGCGGGGGTTGGAGAGGGGGTAGCGAGAGTTCAGAGAAGACACGGAGAATGCAGGCGACCACGTGGGGTGGTGGAAAGAGGATCAGGAGAATATGCGAAAGACAAGACCAGAGGGCGGGTGAGGGTAGAGGCGGAGCCAGAGACGGATGGCGGGGAGGAGGAGGGAGAGGAAGATGACCGGAAGACAGGAGGACCGAAGGGATCAGAGGAGGAGGTCCGTGGGTTGGTGGGGAAAAGAGAAGAGACAGAAATGGTTGGCGTTTATAGCTCCACTAGGGGGTGCTATCTAGCCCCAGGGCCTCCCTCACCCCCAACACTGAGCTCAGGCTCCAGAGAATAATTTTATAAAAAAAAAAAAAAGAAAATTGACTTTTTCATTTCCATTTAAACAATGAAGGTGTGTGGGTCCCTGAGATGGGTCGTAGGTGTACCCACCCCCCGCCCCTCCTCCCGCCCTTCCCTGTCTAGTTTCAGTTTCTCGGTTTGAGGAGAGAGGGGGCGCTGGGTCGAAGATCCCTGAATGAGGCCCTTCCCCACGATCCGACCACTCTTTAGAGGAGGGGGTGGGGGGCCCTGAGGCCGGAGAGGGGAGAGGCCGTGGTCACAGCCGCAGGAGCCGGGAGAGGAGGAGAAAGAGGAGGAGAAGGAGGGGCAGGGGGAGGCCGGGCATGGGCCTCGGGGCCGTCTCCCCGTGGGCGGGGCCTGAGCAGGTGCAGGGGGCCTCGGAGGCTGGGGGGAGAAGAGAGGGGTTACACCCGGCCGGCTCCCAGTCCCCTCTCTCTCTTTCTCCATGCCCCTTTACGCCCCCTGCTCCCCCATTCCACCCAGCCCCTGCCCGCAGGCCCCGGCGTACCGGTGGCGCTGAGCAGTTTGGGCAGGAAGCGATTCCAGAAAGCGCAGGCCTGGGCCCGCAGCCCTCGCCGCACCTCTAGCGGCCGCAGATTCAGGCTCACGTACTGCTGCGCTCCCGCCGTGTACGGTGGCCACTGTGGGGCTTTGTGGTCCCGGGGGTCATTGGGGTCTCTGCGGAAGGAAAGGGGAGGCTCAGCCCCTAGGCCTGGGTAATGGAGATGGGGAGTAGGAGGGGGCAGCCTGCTTCCTGACCCCTGCCCTGCCCTCTTAGGCTCCAGGGAGATCCCATCCCCTCCCTCCCACCACCTCGTTAATCCTTTCTCTTTTCCAGCATCCTCTGTCCTCTGGGGTCTTTCCCTTCCTCCTGCCCTCCCTCTTTCTGTTGTTCCTATTCTTGTTCTTTGGTTTTTTTTTTTTTTTTTGGCTGCACTCTGCATGCAGTAGTTCCACACCCTCTGCTGTGGAAGCCGGAAGTTTTAACCACTGGACCATCAGGGAACTCCCCATTGTTTCTCTTCTTTACTCTCAATTATTTCTGCTCCATCTTTGTTTCTCCCATTTAAAAAATTGCTCTGATTTACTGAGCCCTTTCTTTATAACCAGGCCCAGTCATAGCTCTAGGAACATCATTACTTCTGCGGACACCCAGGTGATGGGGATATTTATGGTCCCCTTCTTCAGACAGCTAATAAAATCATCACCGGTCCAGCTGATCCAGTTCTACAGTCCATGCTCCAATCTGCTACAGTGATTCCTTTATCCCTCTGCTCTCTCCTTGGGTCATCAGGACCTTGCCTTCCTCCTCCCCTTCTCTTGGGGTCTCCTCCATCATTCTCTCTCTCCCTCTGTGTCTCCTTTGTGAACTTGCACTCTCTCTCTGGCCCTTTGTTTATGTGCCTGCTTATCTCCCCCCCTCTCTCTGTTTATCCCTGGCTCCTGGAGGCCCTCCTTCCCTCAGCACCGCTGACCCTGTGCGGGCGAAGTTGGCCCAGTATCTCATCAGTCGCTGGGCAAAGGTTCTCTCCTCGATGGTGTAGTTGAGCGAGGGTTCCAGGGGGAGCCCGAAGATGAACTCAATCTCGTAGCCATGGGGCACCCCCATCCAGAGGGGCCAGGAGAGCGTGGATGCACGGTGTTCAAAGATGTAGGCATAGACGCGAGCGCCCTGAGCGGCCAGTCGCCCAGCCAGCTGGGCCACGGGGCACACGACGTTGTGGTCACCCACCACATCACTCAAGGCCTCCCTCAGGCGTGCTGGGTCCTCAGGGTGCAGCCAGTCTGTGTAATGCAGGACCACAGCCTCGGCAGCCAGGTCACTTGCCTGGGGGACCCCGACCCGCACCCCGGCCAGGAACTGGGCCCGGCTGATGAGAGACTCGTTGTCTTTGCTGAAGCCTGGGGCCCCATAAACCAGAAAATAGGAGCCCTCATCCTTCACCACACCCACCAGCACCTGGGGGGACAGGATGGAGGGATGCGGGGGAGGGGAAGCACAGACAGACAGGCAGACAGAAACAGATGGACAAAAAGCCAGAGAGATGGAAGTTATAGACCCGGAACCAGGGAGGAAGAGAGAGGTTGGGGAAGGGAAAGAGAGAAAGAGAAAATATACCCACATTTCCTTTCCTCTCTGACCCTCTGACCACCCTGGGATGGAGCCCTCGGGGAACAGGAGGGGGCCATGGGGCCCAGAAGCCTGGGCCTTTGGGAGTGGGTCTGGAGCCACCCTCATGCCTGGGTCCCCAAGGGGAGGGGTGGGTGGGAGAACAGACCTAGATGAACCAGCTCCACCCACTCTAGCCACTAGTCACCTGCAGGCCATGGAAGTCTCCAGCATTGATGAGGGCCTCGGGTGTGTCACTGAGGAAGTCTCCGTCCACCACAGGCACGAAGGAGAAGCGGAAGACGCTTTCCTGAGGGAGCACGTGCCACTCATGGTCCACCAGATCCTGAGCTGGCCGCATTCGCAGGCAGGCCACCAGCTCTGTGTCATTGCCACCAGCCCCGCCCGGGGGACAGCCCACGAGGCGGGCCAGCAGTGTGGCCCTGCGGCGGGCCTCTCCTACGCCCACTGTGGCCCAGGGCCCATTGGGTGCCCCGCTCTGCAGCACGGCCCTGTGGAACAGGCCCCGGCTGGGTGGGGACAGCAGGTGCATGCCCACGGAGGCGGCACCTGCACTTTCCCCAAACAGAGTCACAGACGTTGGGTCCCCCCCGAAGGCTGCCACATTCTCCTGCACCCACTGCAGTGCCAGCCTCTGATCCAGGAGCCCCACATTGCCTGGGGCCTCCCGGCTCCCTGGCAGGGCCAAGAAGCCAAAGGCGCCCACCCGGTAGTTCATGGACACCAGCACAGTCCCCTCGGCCTGGGTCAGGAAGCGGCCATCGTACACGTCCAGGGAGGAGGCCCCGCTGTAGAAGCCACCCCCATAGATCCAGACGAGGACAGGGGTGGGGGACGAAGGCCGGGGGTATGGTGTCCACACGTTGAGGTAGAGGCAGTCCTCGCTCAGCTCACGGTTGGGGTTCCACATCTCGGTGCCCTCAAAGCCGGGGTACAAGGTGTCCACATATTGGTAGCAGACGCTTTGGAAGGCTGTGGCATTCAGCACCCCTGGCCAGGGCCGCTTGGGCTCCGGTGGCAGAAAGCGGCGGGGGCCCACAGGTGGCTCTGCGAAGGGGATGCCCAGAAAAGCAGAGACAGGGCCCCTGGGGGCCATTAGGCGGAGGCCCCGCAGCCGGCCCCCACGCACCATCACCAGCAGCTCTGGGTCCTCTGGGCCCTCGGCCTCTGCTCCTCCTCCCAGGAGGAAGAGGAGGAGGAGGAGCGGGGAAGCCAGGGAGGGCGCGTGCAGGGGACACCACGGGGGCCTCATGGCTGCCAGGGCAGGCAGGCGTCTGCTGGGAGAAAGAAAGGCAGAGGGTGAAGGCTCGAGGCTGCCAGGAGGAAGGAGATGATTAGGTAACACTCTTGCCCAGGGGTTATCACTGAGCTGCAGAGGAGGTGGGGCAGTTTGGCAGAGAGGAGGAGAGAATGGAGGGAGGGAGGAAGACAGGCAGAGGCAAGGACACAGAAGAAGCTAGAGGGGACAGAGATCGGGCACACGCGCGCGTGCACACACACACACACACACACACACACACACACACACACACACACACACAGACAGACAGATAAATGCAGGGAACGGAGACAGACCTGCCCAGCAATACCCTCCCCTGCGAGGCAGAACCCATTGCCCTCACCTCCTTCCCCCAGTGGAGCGCCTTGGACCCAGTGGAGGCACCACAACTACAGGCTGCAGGCCACCGACAGGGGCGGGGCCCTCACTGACGGGAGGCGCCCGATGGGGGAACTTGAGGTGGCGTGAAGGCGCAGCCTCTCCTGCAGTTGGCCAGGGCCGGGCCCTGGAGGGGTATGGGTTGGGCATTCACGGTGTGGGAGTCACAGGCCCCGGGGTACCCCAAATACTGCCTACTCCATACCCTGCCCCACCCAGCCCCGCCTCATCCACTGTCTGACACAGCGCACTGGTATCGGCGGGTGCCCGTCTACTGCGCACCCCGCTCGCCTAGCTTCAGACAACAGGCTCGCCAGCCCTGGCCCTCGGGACTCAAGTCCTCCATCCATCCGATGCTGCGGTGCACGCTGCCGCCGGCGGGGGGCAGTAGAGGCCGAGAAAAGGACGGCGCTCCCCGCCCCGAGTCCAGGAGCCGGGAAGTTGGGGCGGGGGTCTGGGGGCTCGCGGGCATTGCCGAGGGGTCTGAAGGGCGAACCGGGACGCCTGTATTCTCAAAGCTCCGGAGATCCCCGGCTGCAGGGGCAGGGGCGCTATTTTGGGGCAGCAGCTGCTGCGGTTCCGGCATCTCCAGCCAAGGGATCAAAATTCCCCGGGTCGGAACTCCCCCCCTCTCCCGCCGGTCACCCCTCACCCAGCCCTCGCCGTCCTGAGCTGGGTGGTGGTGATGGAGATTAACTAGGAAACCCGAGTGGGGCTAATTATAACTCGGGGCTTCCGCTAAGCCTCCCCTATCCCCAAAATAGAGACGGAGTCCCCGCGGGAGGGGGACGCCTGCGTCTGGGAGGGGGCTTCGGCTGGCGCTGCGCAGGGGCACTGGGGTCGCGGGATCCCGGAGGACCCAGCCGCGCTCCAGGAACCTGCGCAGCTCAGATTCCGCCCCCAAGCTGGGGGCATCTTCCGGGGGGCTCCGGATTTGGGAGAGAGCAGGGGCAGCGGCGGTCGGGGGTCCCCACAGGAATACGGGAGCAGTGGCGGCGGCGGGCCCTGCGGGCTGCCGTCTCCCGCGCGGGCAACCGTAAGTATGCGGCAGCGGCGGCGAGGGAAGAGTTAAGGATGAGTGTGGGGCGGTGGGGGGCGTCGCTGGGCAGGCCCCGGGGCGCGGGGGGCGTCCCGTTTGGGGGCCTGAGTCCCTCGGGGAGCTCACCGTACCCGGGCCGCGGGATGGACCTCTGCCCGGAGTGGTGGTGGTGGGGGTCCCGGGTGGGGCGGGAGACTCACCTGAGGCGGCCGGGCCGGGCCGGGCCGGGCCACGCCGGGAGCTGGAGGCGGCCGATGTTCCCCGGCGCAGGCTGAGCCGACTCTGACAGCCGCCGCCTCCGGCCCCCCGCACACACCCCCTCCGGGCCGCTCGGCGCCCCCGCCCGCCCCCGCCCCTTGTCTCCGCCCCCGCCCCTCCCCGCCTCCCCCGGCTGCCACCTCCCCTCCCTCTCCCTCCCTCCGAGCCCAGACCCAGAGACCCCGGGGCCCAGACGGACACCAGTGACAGACGACGACAGACGACAGACACGCGCTGACAGACACGACCGAAAGAGCCTCAGCGGCGGAGCAGACACCCACAGGGACAGGCAGACGGACAGAAGAAGCCCGCGGAGACAGACACGTGCGGACGGCCTCCTGCAGTGACAGCCGGAGACAAACGCAGTGACCGACACTCACGGATGGACGGACACACTTGGAGAAGTCAGGGCTGGGGGCCAAATAAATGAGCATCCCTGGCCGCGACAGCGCAGGGGTGGTGTGGGAGGACCAGCACGCGAAAACTTGGCTGACGACCCTCTCAGGGGGCCGGGTGACACTAGTGGAGGAAACGTGACACCTGTGGGAATGAGGCTGTGAACAGGAGAGCAGAACAGGATAGGAAGTGGACCCCCGAAGAGGGAGGAGACCCCTCGTGGGAGGGAGAGGTGACCCCGGGACGCCCGACAAGGAAGGCCAATGTGGTGGCACGCGAAGAGGCTGCGGGGCGAGGCAGCATTACGCCGCCGCCGCAGTGGAAACTTCCGGAACCCCCGCGGGTGGGTTCGCGCCGGTTCCCTGACGGGTGACCTCGGACTTTCGTCACGAGGGTCCGCTCGGGGCATGACATCACCAGGCCAGGCTCTCATTGGTCGCCGCAGCCAGCAGGTGGGAGCGGCCTGGCCCCGAGCGCCCCTAGCCGGGTCGGAGGGGCTGGGCTGCACAGACCACCCGCCCCCCTCCCCCAACCCAGGTCCCGCCCTACAGGGAGTCACCCATGGGGACGGTGCGGCCACGGCGGCGTCCCCGCGCCCGAGGTGAGGTGGAAAAAGTGGGCAGCGGTGTGCTCACGCGAGCGCGCCGCACGTAAGCCCCTTCCTCTCCTGGGACCGCGGGCTCAGCAGCCCGCTCACTGCGTGGGAGAAAGGCCGGCGCGGGCGAGCTTTGGGGTGAGCGTGCGCGTCCGCGCGCGCGCGGCGGTGCGGGGCGCTGCGTGGGGTGGGCGCGCGCGCGGACGCGCACGCTCACTTGGCCGCCGAGCTCTCCTCAGCGCCGTAAGTGGCCGTCAGCCGTCACTAGGGGCCGGGGGGGGGGGCGGGGCAGGGCGCGGGTCTCGGGGTCTCGCGAGGACCGCGGGAATCCAGAGCCGTGCCCCGCCCGGGGCCGCTGGTTCACGGCTCTCCAAGCTGGGCGGCCCCCAATCTGCCCGCCCATCACGCGGGAACAAACACCGGCCCTTGCTAGCGCGGGACGGGCGCTGGGTCCACGTTCCGCTTGCGGGAGGCGGCCGCCAGGTGGCGCGGAATGCAGCCGCTCCGGCCTCGGAAACTGGAGGCCTTTGAGGGTGGTGTGGGTGCCGCTCCGGAACCGTCTGTGCCACGCGGGCGCGTCACTTCTCTAGTCATGAGGTCCTAGGCTGGAACACGGAGATAAGGGAGTGAAGCACAGCTTATAGCCTGGGGGTGTGAACTAGTGATAGCCTAGAAAGTGAAAAGACAAAGGGCGTGTTCTCAGAGTTGACTGCTTTCTCTTGCCCACTTGGGGGGCAGTACCTGTGGGGTAATCCATGGCCGGTAAGGCCAAGGCAGGTTGTGGAGCTTTCTGAAGCCAATCAGAACTTAATTTTTGGGGGAGGGGGTGGAATATGGACGGTCAGCCAGTAGGAGAGGGAAGGGGAAGTTGCCTCTGAAGATGCTCGAGATGAGATTCGGGGGCGGGAAGGGATTGCCCCTTTATGTCATCACTCTCTCCTCCTACCCCAGGCGTGGGGAGGGCAGGGCCAGAGCTGCAGTAGGGAGATGGAAGGAAGGGCAGGCAGGCAGGCCGGTAAGGGGGTAGGTGGGGGATCCGAGGAGAGTGTTCTGTTCTTGGAGCCCCTACTGTGCTTCCCCATGCGCTCAAGGGAAGTTGAATGTCCAGTCAGAGGAATCTGCAAGGCTTCGTGGCATCCTGGGGCTCGCAGGCCCAGTGCCTGAGCAGTAGATGCTGCAGAAAGAGGCCCCTGCTCTGGGAGATGTGCGAGGGCCCCACCCCCGACATCCTCAGCCTGCAGTCTGTCCTAGAATTGTGAGGATGGAGGAGACCATGTAGGTTGTATCCTCACCTCAGAGAATTTTAAAATTAGCAGCGGACCACCAGAGAGAGCCAGGATAAAGGGGTGCAGGTGTTGGGAGATCCACAGGGCATTGGAGCCAGCCCTGGACTGGGTTTTCACTCAGTGTTCTGCTGACTGCCGGGGAGGTCCCTGCAGGGGCCCCACTCCTCTGGGCTTCAGTTTCCCAACTTGTCAAAAGGTGGATTGGACCTGAGTGAATGTCAGAATCACAGGACCACTTAGGGGGGCTGATCCATTGGGTATTAAGTGGAGTCATTAGGTAGGCATTTTTAACAAGCGACCAGGACAGGTCCCTGAGGAGAGGCCCACAGGAGGACAAATGCTGGATGAGGTACCCCCCCACACCACCCAGTGGGGCCGGACTGACTTCCTCGGGAATCAACAGGCTGTGTAGGTCAGTAGGAGGTGCTGTTAGCAGTCAGCGGATATGAGAACAGGGAGTCCTCTGGCCACCAAGCTGGATGGACAAGGACTTGAGCCTGTTCTTTAAATTGGATAGAACTTCTGGGAACAATTCCTCTTTGTACCTTGAGCCTCTCCCCAACCTTTGTCAACATGGGGACCTCACCTGTCTAGCCATGACATCTGTCCCTCCCTAGTCCAACATGGTCAGCTCCCCAGTGTCCTCTGTGATCCCAATCTTGGGCATAAGCACTGCTACAGAGATGTCTTGATCCATTTCTTCCTTTACCATGTCTGTTTATTCAGGAATCAATCAGGCTCCTGCCACCAGTGATGCCAATTCTACTTCCCTTGCACCTCTGTCTCCCGCATTTGCTAACACAGGGGACCCCTACTTCCATTATAGTCCTTGCCCCACCTCTGCCAACAAAAAGGATTTTCATGTCCTCTGTTTATCGGTTAGGATTTGGTTCAGGTATGTGAGACAGAAAACCACACTATAATGGCTTGAATGAAATGTGATGGAAATGTATTGCTTAGATAAAAGGGATCCGGAAGCAGGCCATTCAGGGTTGGCGGGCTGTCCTCGATACCAGGGGCCTGGTTCCTTTACAGAGAATTTTGTTACCTGTCTTCAGTATGTAGCTTCCACTACATGGTATAATATGACTGCTGGAGCATCAGCCATCACATCTACATTCCCAGCCAGCAGGAAGGAGGAAGGTCTGAAGAAAAGGGCATTATTCCTCCCTTTAAGGACATTTCTTGGGAATCACAGACACAGCACTTCAGTTTATAGCCCACTGGCCAGAACTTAATCCTAAGGTCATAACTGGCTATACAGGAAGTTCAGAGATGTAGTTTTTGTTCTGGATGACTGTGTACTCATCTAAAATTTGGCTGTTCTGCTACTAAGGAAGAAGGGGGAGCAGATACCAAGGATATTGACGTTTGCCAAACCCCACGATGGCCTCCTTCGCCTCTGTCAGTGCAAGACTGAAACACACTTCTAAAATGTTTCAACTCAGGGATGATGTCCCCCACCCTGTACCCCCGTCTTCACCCCCCCTTTTTTTGGGCCATACCCCAGGACACACAGGATATAAAATCCCTAACCAGGGATTGAACCCTGAGCCCAGGGCAGTGAAAGCAGGGAGTCCTAACCACTGGACCTCCAGGGAATCCTGCCCATCCCACTTCTTTCATGAACATCCCCACCCTGCAATTTCTGTGACTTGGGGCCTCTGCTAAACC
This sequence comes from Muntiacus reevesi, assembly GCF_963930625.1. Taxonomy (NCBI): domain Eukaryota; kingdom Metazoa; phylum Chordata; class Mammalia; order Artiodactyla; family Cervidae; genus Muntiacus; species Muntiacus reevesi. The sequence goes on along the minus strand of NC_089250.1, from coordinate 213,865,382 downwards.
CGGCTGCTTCTCCAGGGATATGTACCAGTTCTTGGGTGTTGGGCGAGGGTCCGGCGGAGGCTGGGGTGCTGCTGCCACAGCTGCTGGTAGCAGTGAGCTGAGGGACTCAGTGACGTGCTCCTTATCCTGGAGAAGGCGGGTGAGTGTGCTGGGGGTGAGGATGAGGGTGGCAAAGGGGTTCCAGATGCTGAGCTTGCACTCGGGTCCTCCCATCATCCCCATGCTTGTGCTTGGAGCGAGGCTGTGCCGCGGGTTCAGGCCAAGGATATCCCCTAGGACTGCCCCCACCTCAGGCTGGAGGGCACCTGATGTGACCTCTTCCCCAACCAGCATTAAGTCGGGTGGTTGACCCTCAAAGTTGGGATCCTGAGCCATGCAAGAAAGAGACCCTCCTCCCCTCTCTCCACCCTGCCCTGTGACCCTATCTGAAGGTTGGCCTAAAATTCATTCCTGCTGCAAGTTACATCATTTCACGATTCCTCGTTGGATTCATTCATCCATCCTGTTTGCACCTTTTCCCTCTTTTGGTAGTTTTGAGCATTTCACACTTTTAGTCAGTCTCTGGATAGTCTAATTTTATTTTCACATTTCTGTTAACTATTTAACTTGTTTAGTTGCTAAGTTGTGTTGGACTCTTTGCCACCCTATGGACAGTGGGCCGCCAGGCTCCTCTGTCCATGGAATTTCCCAGGCGAGAGTACTGGAGTGGGTTGCCATTTCCTCCTCCAAGGGATCTGCCTGACCCAGGGATCAAACCTGCATCTCCTGCGTTGGCAAGTGGATTCTTTACTGCTGAGCCACCAGGGAAGCCTGATATTTAACTAGTTTATAGTATTTTCCATGCAGTTCATCAAACATCCTTTATTCTCTCTCCTTTCCTAGCTGAGGGCAGGGTGGAGTGGGGGATACATATCTTGCACTCCAGATTGATTAATTATAAACATCAGTATGCTTCTCGGGTACTGATTTCTATCCTGAAACATACAGGTTCTGAAAGAAGTGAAATGTGTAATTTAATTCACAGTGAATGCATTTAGCCCCAGGCTATCATTTATCTGCTCTGTGTCAGAATCCTGAAGGAACTCAGGATCTAGGAGTGTGACTCAGCACCCATCTGTTGGATCCTGTAGCACTGACCTGTTGCCTTCTCAGGTTCTGGTTTCAAACAGGCTCCAGCCAACCCTGATGATGGCTTTGGTTGAAATGTTAGCAACACATCTTGGCTGACTCCTTGGGAACAGCTGGCGAGGTTGAATGAGGTACCATCTATGTCTGACACCCAGGGAGCTCCTGTAAATGTTCCCGGCCACTCCTGGCTGCCCTGCAGGTATCAGCCAGCTAGTGAGAGTCAGCCCAAAGCAGAGGTTCCTTGAATGAACCTGGCTGTGGTCCATGGACACTGAACATTGGACCCAGAAGTGGTGCAGAGGACAGCAGGACCTGGCTGGGACTGACTGCAGAATTAGCCACATGGCCAGTGTGGTCCTTTGGACAGCTGGACTCCCAAGTTGAACATCCATAACATCGGGGACACCTGAGTGGGGTTGGTGAGTAGCCCAAACTCAGCATTACTTCCACACCAGCATTTACTGGGAGCTTGTTTGCTAGCCACTGGCCTGACCACTTGGCAAAGCATCATCGTATTTAATTCTTGCTCGCAACATCCCAAAGGGATACACCCTGTAATCCTTACAAGGTAACAGACAGGAAACTGGAACTGACACACAGAGAGGTTAAGCCTTTGCTTCCTTTTGGCTGGTGAGAAGAGGCCCTGGGTTTTCGATGGGAACTCTGGCCTGTGATGGAGTTGGCGTGCTTGGGAGCCAGTCTCCTCTTCTGTGACTTACCATATGACCCATCGATCCCTCTCCAGAGTGCTGGAACTGGAAAAGTGAAATGTTCTGTTCTCATAGAAAGGCCACACATTGGAAATGATCCAAATGTTCATCCAGCAGTGAATGAATGAATAAACTGTGCTATAGCCATACCACAGGATAAGTCCGCGATAAAATGGAAGTTGTGCTCAGTCAGTCATGTCTGACTCTTTTGTGACCCCCATGGACTGTTAGCCCACCAGTGTCCTCTGTCCATGGAATTTCCCAGGCAAGAAGACTGGAGTGAGTTGCCATGTCCTACTCCAGGGGATCTTCCCAACCCAGGGATTGAACCCGTGTCTCTTGCGTCTCCTGCATTGGCTAGTGTATTCTTTACCACTAGCGCTACCTGGCAGTCCCAAATTGATATTCCAATAACTTAGATGACTCTCAGAGGCGTTATGCTGAGTGAAAGAAGTCAATCTCAAACGCTTCATTGATATGACTTCTCACAAGGATGAAACTGCAGGAATAGCAGGCAGATGAGTAGTCTTCAGAAGTTGGAAGAGCTTGTGATACAAAGAGTGCTGGAGGGAGGTCTTTGTTCTGAGTTTTTTCGCCATGTGCCATGTGGCATCCGAGTCCCCCATCAGGGACTGAGCCCGCAACCCCTCTGACTATAATTTTAAGGTAAGAGTTGTAACCAGGATGCTCTTTGGTTCTTAGATTCCCCTTTTCCTTTGTATTGCAACTGTGTCTGTGAATCCACACACTGGATCTTTGCTGTTTTCAAAACATTGTGTTCTAACTGCTGGCACACAGATTGTCAAAACTCTTAGCCTTGGATCCCCTGGCAGCTATTCCAAAGGAAAAAAAAATTGTAGAAAGGAAGTAAGGAATAAAAGGATTATAATAAATGAGAATAATATTATGACCTTCACTTTCTCATTTGCATTTGCCTAGGAAACTTTTGGCCATCAAGTTTCTGAATCAAGAAAAGAATTTAAAAAGAGTGAGCATATATCTATACGTAACTGAATCACTTTGCTTTACACTTGAAACTAACACAACACTGTAAATCAACTGTACTACAATGAAATTAAAATATTCAGAAAAGTTTTTGAATCACTTTGAGATGTATCTTTTATATAGAGCAGAGTTGGGTTTTTCTTTGTGTGCCAATGGTAAAGTCTTTTTGAAATATAGGTGAACTTAATTCATTTTCTTTTATTTATATGACAGCTTTTTTTTTTTTCTTACATTTTCTCCCCTATTTTTTAATAACTTAAAAACACTTTTATTGTTTGGACTCTGGTTTATTTTGTGTATGTTTCTTCTGATAATTTGGAATATTAAGTTATTTAACAATGGTTTGTATTATAGAAAGTGAAACTGATCGACTTCACTTTCACTTTTCACTTTCATGCATTGGAGAAGGAAATGGCAACCCACTCCAGTGTTCTTGCCTGGAGAATCCCAGGGACAGGGAAGCCTGGTGGGCTGCCATCTATGGGGTCGCACAGAGTCGGACATAACTGAAGTGACTTAGCAGCAGCAGCAGCAGTGTTATAGAATATGTAACTTACAGTTGTAATTCTGTTCTTTAGGAATTAATTCCCTACTATGAGCAATAGTGAGATCAATATCTTGATACTTTTCTTCTTCTGCCTTCCCGCCCTTCCTTTGTTTCTATTTATTATCTTTTTATCTTATAATTTTTTTAGTTTTTTTAGTATAGTGGTTTTACAGTGTTATGTTAGATTGTGGTGTACAGCAAAATGATTCAATTATATATACACGCACACACACACACACATATATTTTCACATTCCTTTTCATTATAGGCTATCACAAGATACTGAATATAGTTCCCTGTGCCTTACAGTAGGACCTTATTGTTTATCTTCTTACCTATTTTAAGATTTTCCTTTGAACCTTTAAGTAGTTTTGTAAGTTTAGTACTTGTTAATTAGTTTTAAATGACGTGTATCCAGGAAATATTCGTGGTAACAGAATATATACCCACTGAGCTTTGGATATAGGTGCCAAATTTCAGCTAAAGGCCAGGAAAGTTAGCAGGCATGGTTGGTGCGGCCATGGGATATGAGAGTTGATGGTTTCCCTGACCCGGCAGGAGGCAGAGAAAATATACAGCACCAGACACTCTAGCCTCCGACAAGCCTGCAGGAGGTTCAATGTCCTCATTCCCTTAGAGACTGGATTATTCTGTCTGGCAGGGAGGCTTGCTCAATGACAGGGACCTTCCTGGGCATGTGGGACCCTGGAAATCTATAGAGGAGGTGCAACAAATTCATAGGAAGTTGGGAATGAAGCAGGCAGTCTGTGTGCCCCCGCCCTTTTAAAGTTTATTTTTTATTTGTCTGTACTGGGTCTTAGTTGCAGTATGCATGATCTTCAGTTGCAGCATATGGGGGTCTAGTTCCCTGACCAGGGAGTAAACCCAGGTCCCCGGCATTGGGAGTATGAAGTCTTAACCACTGGACCACTTGGGACATCCATTATTTATTTGGCTGCACTGGGTCTTAGTTGCGCATTGCCCCTGTCTTCAAAAGCTCTGATTGGGCCACCTTCACTGCAGGAATGAGAGCTAAGATGGTCCTGTCCACCCTCACTACCTGGTGTGGGAAGAGTTAGCCACGCTGAGCCCAGTTGTGACTCATGATATTTATGACGTTGGGCAACCCATTGCTGATCTAGGGGAAAGTGACAAATCCCAGGAATGGGTGCAGGCTGGGGGAGAGACCAGAGGAGGAGAAGCGGCTCAGAAAGCCAAAGGGGCTATCCTAATGGGCTCTAAAGGGTCAGGGGGAAATGACCTGGAAGCACATGTGGTTTGAGCTCATGGCTGCGGGGACCCACCTGAATAGCTGGACCAACAGCACATTGTTGAGTGGGTCAACCTGTGGAAAGTCTTAAAACCCGAACAACAGGAACTTCCCTGATGGTCCAGTGGCTAAGACTCCATGTTCCCAGTGCAGAGGGTCTGGGCTCGACCACTGGTCAGGAAACTAGATCCCACATGCCACAACTAAAGATCTGTGTGCCCCAACTGAGACCTGGTGCAGTCAAATAAAAAACAAAATCTGAACAACAGATCAGACCTCCCCCTCCACCAGCACTGTCCCTGAGGCCCTGCCTACCCCAGCAGAGCCTTCAAGGGTGCAGGCTTGTTCTTTTCTCCTAATACAAAGAACGTGGTAGCTCAGCTGGTAAAGAATCTGCCTGCAATGCAGGAGACCCTGGTTCGATTCCTGGGTCGGGAGGATCCCCGGGGGACGGGATAGGCTACACACTCCAGTATTCTTGGGCTTCGCTGGTGGCTCAGATGGTAAAGAATCTGCCTGCAATGCAGGAGACCTGGGTTTGATTCCAGGGTTGGGAAGATCACCAGGAGGAGGGCGTAGGAACCCACTCCAGTATTCTTGCCTGGAGAATCACCATGGACAGAGGAGCCTGGCAGGCTGCAGCCCATGGGGTCTTAAATAGTCAGACACAACTGAGCGACACAACGCACAATACAAAGAACATGTCCTTTGGCGTCCTGCAAGGTCAGACTCTGCCACCTCTATCAGTGAATTCTGCCTCTGGGTTTATCAAGCCAGAGCTGAAGGAAAAGAGCAACTGGGAGCTGGTAGGCTTGTCCCTCCTTGTGCTGCCAGGTAGGAAAGGTACATATGGAACTGGGTATCAGAGCACAGAACCACTTCTGAGAAGGCAAAATACTAGTGAAATAGCTCAGGGTATCTCTCTAGCAGGGCTACCATTTGCATTAGATGGGTCCGTGACTCCAGAAGGTATGGCTCAGACATTGTGGCAAGACAGCAGGAGGGGAGGAGTCCCCTAGGACTTTGGTCCCAGCTCCGGAAGGGGACAGAAATCCTATACACTCCCGCAGAGTGACAGCTCCTAGCAGTGTACATGTGCTTCTCCAGGCGGAGCTCTCAGAAGGGAGTAAACCACAGCCACCAACGGGCCGACCTCAGAGTGGTCTGGCTGCTGATGGCTCATGAACACTGGTTGTTAGCTCTTTGAGCTGGGCTGTTGTAAAGAGATTAACCCTATGGCTTGGACAATGGGAAACCAAGAGGTGGATGATTCATGAGCGGGCACTTGTTGAGGTCAGGATGTGTGGTGGGAAAGTGAAACGGAGCAGGACTCTATGGTCCTTGCCATGTCTTCTGCCTGCCTTTTGCCTGTGGAAAACTTTAGTCAAAAAATAAGTTTAATCAGAGAAGTGAAAAATGCTGAAACAAAGGAAAACAGTCTAAGGAGACTCAGTTCAGTTCAGTTCAGCTCAGTCGCTCAGTCATGTCCGACTCTTTGCAACCCCATGAACCGCAGCATGCCAAGCCTCCCTGTCCATCACCAACTCCCGGAGTCCACCCAAATCCATGTCCGTTGAGTCGGTGATGCCATCCAACCATCTCATCCTCTGTCATCCCCTTCTCCTGCCCTCAATCTTTCCCAGTATCAGGGTCTTTCCAAATGAGTCAGCTCTTCACATCAGGTGGCCAAAGTATTAGAGTTTCAGCTTCAACATCAGTCCTACCAATGAACACCCAGGACTGATCTCCTTTAGGATGGACTGGTTGGATCTCCTTGCAGTCCAAAGGACTCTCAAGAGTCTTCTCCAACACCACAGTTCAAAAGCATCAATTCTTCAGTGCTCAGCTTTCTTTATGGTCCACCTCTCACATCCATACATGACCACTGGAAAAACCATAGCCTTGACTAGATGGAACTTTGTTGACAAAGTAATGTCTCTGCTTTTCAATATGCTGTCTAGGTTGGTCATAACTTTCCTTTCAAGGAGTAAGCATCTTTTAATTTCATGGCTGCAATCACCATCTGCAGTGATTTTGGAGCCCAGAAAAATGAAGTCAACCACTGTTTCCTCATCTATTTGCCATGAAGTGATGGGACCAGATGCCATGATCTTAGTTTTCTGAATGTTGAGCTTTAAGCCAACTTTTTCACTCTCCTCTTTCACTTTCATCAAGAGGCTCTTTAGCTCCCCTTCAATTTCTGCCATAAGGGTGGTGTCATCTGCATATCTGAGGTTATTGATATTTCTCCCGGCAATGTTGATTCCAGCTTGTGCTTCTTCCAGCCCAGCGTTTCTCATGATGTACTCTGCATATAAGTTAAATAAGCAAGGTGACAACATACAGCCTTGAAATACTCCTTTTCCTATTTGGAACCAGTCTGTTGTTCCATGTCCAGTTCTAACTGTTGCTTCCTGACCTGCACACAGGTTTCTCAAGAGGCAAGTCAGGTGGTCTGGTATTCCCATCTCCTTCAGAATTTTCCACAGTTTATTGTGACTAAATACTAATAATGTAGTCACAAAGCATAGTCAAGGACCCTTAGTCCTTTCTCAAGGGCTATATATAACATTCTGAGCCATATCCTGTGAGCTGTCACAGGTACCAAAATATGAGGTGAAAAAGTTAATTACAGGATGACCAGACTGTACTCAGGACTTGAGCTGCCACAGTTCTGAGAATCGACTGCAAAGAAATTCGAACAGGTGCACCCTGGAACTAAAGATTAACTGTACCTAAAACCACCAAGGTGACGCTAGTCAGACCACCGATGACCGACTTGAAAGTGACTATTAGAGATGACTATGCTGTTTCTGCATGGACCCCTCCCGCCACTCGCCCCCCACCATCTATAAAAGCTCTCACCCCCTGCTTGTCGGGGGTGGGGAGAGTCGGCCTTTGGGCAGATGTCCATCACCCTCCCCCCACTAGTTGTCAGCATCTGAAATACAGCAAACTTTCCTTTCCATCAACCTGGCCTGTTTACTGACTTTTGAGTGGCGAGCAGCTGACCCCCAGACATACCTTTCAGTAACAAAAGGACATTTGGGTTTGTCTGCAAGGGTCTGAGGCCATCTTCCCCCCCCCCACATCCCAGCTCACAAGGCACTGGTTAATCAAATCCTCATCAATTGGAACCCTAGTGGATGACCCCAAACCCTTAGTTGCCTTGGGTGTTGTTTAGAACTCACAGGACATGCTGTGACTACACTAACCAAGTCACTGTATCTCAAGAGTAACCCAACACCCTTGAGAATACACAATCCCACCTGGGCACTGCCGTGGGCACTCTTTCAGTCTCTCCTTGCCCTGCATGTATGGCATTTAGTTTTTAAACCAAAAAGGAAACCAGTCAATTTCATCTGGGGAGATGGAAATGGCAACCCACTCCAGTATTCTTGCCTGGAGAATCCTGTGGACAGAGGAGCCTGGAGGGCTCCTGTCCATAGGGTCACACAGAGTCGGACACGACAGAAGTGACTTAGCATGCATGCATGCATTGGAGAAGGAAATGGCAACTCATTCTAGTATTCTTTCCTGGAGAGTCCCAGGGAGAGAGGAGCCTGGCAGGCTGCCATCTATGGGGTCACACAGACATGGACATGACTGAAGTGACTTAGCAGCAGCAGCAGCCATTTCATCTGTGTTATCAAATTTGTGGGCATAGAGTTATTCTTAATATTCCTTTATTATCTTTTTAATGTCCAGGAGATCTGTAGTGATGTCCCCTCTTTCATTTCTGATATTAGTAATTTGTGCCCTTTCTCTTTTTCTCTTAAAACTATTTTTATTTATTTATTTGGCTCTGCTGGGTCTTAGTTGTGGCATGTGGGATCTAGTTTCCCATCCAGGGATTGAACCTGGGCCCCCTGTATTGGGAGTGTGAAGTCTTAGTCACTGGACCACCAGGGAAGTCCCTCTCTTTTTCTTAGTTAGCCTGGCTAGAGGCTTATTGACTTTATTGATCTTTTCAAAGAACCAGCTTTTGCTTAGTTGATTTTTTTCCTCTTGATTTCCTGTGTTCAGTTACATTGATTTCTGCTCTAATTCTTATTGTTTCTTTTCTTCAGCTCGCTTTGGATTTAACTTGCTCTTCTTTTTCTGAATTCTTAAGGTGGAAACTTAGATGATTAAGTTTAGATCTTCTTTTCTAATACATGCATTCAATGCTATACATTTCCTTCTAAAGCACTATTTTCACTGCATCTCACAAATTTTGATAAGTTGTATTTCCATTTTCATTTAGTTCAATGTATTTTAAAATTTCTCTTGAGATTTCTTCTTTGACTCGTGTTATTTAGAAGTGGGTTGTTTAATCTCCATGTAGTATGATGTTTTTCTAGTTACCTTTCTATTAGTGATTTCCAGTTTAATTCCATTGTGGTCTGAGAGCAGACATTGTATGATTTCTATTTTAAATATGTTCAGGTGTGTTTTATGGCCGAGAATGTGGTCTATCTTGGTGAATGAATGTTCCATGTAAACTTGAGGAATAGTAGTTTGCTTTTAACAGTCCAATCAACAATGTTTTATTTTAAACCCATTAAATGAAATTTCCTGTAGTATAAAGTGTAAGAATGGTACTGGACCTGGTAATATTTTTTAAAATATGGCATTCATTCACATCATAAAAGTGGAATGAATTGTAAAAGCACTACCCAGAAATGAAAAGTGTGACCCAAAAGCTACCTATAACAGTTACTGAGTAATCCATCATTGTGGACCACAAGCCAAGTTTTCTAGATATCTATGTGTTTAGTATATATTTTATCTTAAATTTTACTTTTGAATAAAATGCACACTTGAACCAATTCACCAAGGCTAGATGCTATAGCTACTTCAGATTGCAGTTAGAGAATAGAACTATTAAAATAAAAACTCCTAAGATAGCTTCTTCTCTCTTTTTTTTCTAAGGTTTTCCTGGTGGCTCAGTGGTAAAGAATCTGCCTGCCAGTGCAGGAGATGGGGTTTGATTGCTGGGTGGGGGAGATTCTCAGGAAAAAGAAATGGTAACCCACTCCAGTATTCTTGCCTGGGAACCCCATGGACAGAGGAACCTGGTGGGCTACAGCCCATGGGTCTCAAAAGAGTCAGACATGGTTTAGTGATTAAACAACAAAAAGGATAGTTTTTAAGATCACTGACATGGAAAAAATAGTTTTAACTTCTGAAACATTCCTAAGACTTGGAAGCAAGAGGGTTTCTTAGAGTGGTTTGAGTTGGAAGTTGGTCTAGATATCAGAATTGAAAAAAAACAAACCCCAAACTCAGCAAGAACTGAGGTTCATCAAAGCCAGAGGACGACTTGTGCATTAATTTTTTATTTTATTATTTATTTATTTATTTATTTTTTATTAGTTGGAGGCTAATTATTTTACAATATTGTAGTGGTTTTTGTCATACATTGACATGAATCAGCCATGGAGTTACATGTATTCCCCATCCCGATCCCCCCTCCCACCTCCCTCTCCACCCGATTCCTCTGGGTCTTCCCGTGCACCAGGCCCGAGCACTTGTCTCATGCATCCCACCTGGGCTGGTGATCTGTTTCACTATAGATAATATACATGCTGTTCTCTCAAAACATCCCACCCTCACAAACAAACAAAAAACCAAATTCTAAGAGCAAATTCCATGGAGTGTATAGTCCATGGGGTCGCAAAGAGTTGGACATGACTGAGTGATTTTCACTATTAAGAGCAAATTTGTATTTATAAATGCGTAGTTTTACAAAATCAACTTTTCCAACCAGAAAACAAAGGCAAACAAACAAACAAAAAATCCCAAGAGCTTTGAAACAACAAGACTGTAACTAATAGGAAGTAAAAACTGAGTGTCAGATTATGGTCTGGGATACTCAACACACACACATCTTTCAGTTTCACCAGTTTTGGTCCAAAACTTCAGTTACATTTTAGTTGAGTGTTTACTGTTCAGTATTCTGTTGGCATTATAGTGAAAGTCGCTCAGTCGTGTCTGACTCTTTGCAAACCCATGGACTATACACTCCATGGAATTTTCCAGGCCAGAATGGAGTGGGTAGCCATTCCCTTCTCCAGGGGATCTTCCCAACCCAGGGATCGAACTGTGGTCTCCTGCACTGCAGGCGGATTCTTTACCAGTTGAGCTACCAGGGAAGCCCATTGGCATTATAAGTAGTAGGGCAATAGTGCCCTCCATATTTATAGTTGTTCCTGGACTGACTGTATAGGGTAGGCTAGTGTTAACAGAACTTTCTAATACACCAGACTTTAGGAAGCTGACTAAGAGAAGAAATAAATGCTAGGGAAAGGTGAGATTAAATTTCCTTGAGTTGAAATCGTTTTGGTGAACCTTCAGAAGTCCTCAAGCCGACTTGGTCTTCCTTATACACAGTTCTCAGAAATCAGTTGCTATGTGAGAAATACTTGCGCAAGCTTCCTGTGAGTTTAAAAAAAAACCAAACTCATAAATCTATAAATGGTGGCATTCATTTCTCTAACTTAATGTGAGCATTCCTCCTAAGAGGATAAATCTCATACTGAAATTAATTAGGGTATTAGTCCTCATTGCCATGAAAATGATGGCAGTAATATCAATTCATATTGCAAATAGAAACTGGCAAACTCTTGTTCTCTTACTCCCTCCCCGTCCCCCACCCCCCACTTTCTTTTTCTCAGGCTGGAGTGTTTGCGTTAAATCATAAAGCTTATATAATGAATTTATAGGAACTACATTAAAGCGGTGGTGATAAAATAAAACTGCCAACACAAAAGTTAAGAACAGAACTGGGTGCTACTTGAAATGCCACTTTATGATCTTGAGTACATGAATAGGGTGAGCTAGGTACTCCTTTCTTAGGAATCATTGAGCATACATAAGACAAGGAAGAAGAGAGAAGCAGGGGTGAAGAGAGAAGGGGGATATTGATTAATGGGAAAATTTTCACAAGGAACAAAGTTCGTATGGAAACAGAAGTTTCAAAAGCTATACTGAAAAGCATTTTACCCACGATGTTACTATATCATAAACATACTACAGATATACAGAGAGCCAACAGGTAGAAGAAAATGTGCTCAGCATCATTGATCACTAGGGATATGCAAATCAAAATCACAGTGAGATATCACTTTAACACCCCTTAGAATGGCTGTTATCAAAAGACAAGCGATAACAAGTGTTGGAGAGGATGTGGAAAAGAGGCAACCCCTATGCACTGTTGGTGGGAATGTAAATTGGTGCAACCACTATGGAAAAAAGTATGGAGGATCCTTGAAAACATCAAAAGTAGAATTACTATATGATCTAGCATTTCCACTTCTGAGTATCCATTCAAGGAAGATAACCCACTAACTTGAAAAGATACCTGCACCTTCATATTTACTGCAGTATTATTTACAATAGCCAAGACAGAAAAATGTCCATTCATGGATGAATGGAAAAGGAAATGTGTGTGTGTGTGTATATATATATATAAAATATTCTAATATCACAATCTGATATTATTTAGCCATAAAAAGAAGGAAATCCTGATACTTGCAACAACGTGGATGGACCTTGAGGGCATTATGCTAAGTGAAATAACTCTGGCAGAAAATGGCAAGTACTGCATGATCTCACTTAGATATGGAATCTAAAACCAAAACAAAACTCACTGATACAGAAAACAGATTGATGGAGTCTTCTGTAGTTCCATATAAATTTTAGAACATTTGGTTCTATTCCTGTGAAAAATATTGTTGGGGTTTTGGTAGGGATTACACTGAATCTGTAGATTGCTTTAGGTAGTATGAACATTTTAACAATGTGAATTCTTCTAATCCATGAGTACAGAATACCTTTAAAAAAATGACTATGCGTATGGCATACTGGGGTCAACTGAAGGGAACTTGGGGATGGCTCTATGGGGCATAAGCATAGAATATCTTTCCATTTCTCTGTGTCTTCTTCAATTTCTTTCAGCAGTGTTTTACAGTTTTCATTGTGCAGGTCTTTCACTAGTTAAATTTATTCCTAGGTATTTTACTCTTTTTGCTATGACTATAAATGGGATTGTTTCCTTAATTTTTCAGTTAGTTTGTTGTTAGAATATAGAAATGCAACATATATTTGTATATTGGCTTCATTCCCTGCACTTTACTGTATTCATTTATTTTTTCAAATAGTTTTTTTGGTGGAGTCTTTAGGGTTTTCTATATATAAAATCACGTCACTTGCAACTAGTGAAAGTTTTACTTCTTCTCTTCCAATTTGGAGCCTTTTGTTTTTCTTGCCTAATTGCTTTGCCTAGGATTTCCAATACTCTGTTGAATAAGAGGAGCAAGAGTGGGCATCCTTGTGCTGTTCCTGATCTTAAAGAGGTAGCTTTCAGTTTTTCACCATTGAGTATGATGTTTGCTGTGAACTTGTCATAGAAGGTCTTTATTATGTTGAGGTATGTTACTTTCATACCCATTTGATTGAGAGGTTTTTAAAAAATCTTAAGTTGTTGAATTTTTCAAGTGCTTTTTCTACATCTAATGAGATGATCATATGATTTTTATCTTTCACTTTGTTAATGTGGTGTATCATGTTGATTGTTTTGCAGATATGGACTCATTCTTGCATCCCTGGAATAAATCCCACTTGATCATGGTATGTAATCCTTTGAATGCAATATTGAATTTGATTTGCTAATGTTTTGTTTCTTGTTGAACAATAAATATTTGGATCTAATAGTGTGGAAACTCTGGAAATCAGACTCTTGTCCTTCCCTAGGGCCTGCTGTTTTCTTTTATTTTTTGATTATTGTGCTCTGTCTCTGTGCCAAGGTTCTCAGCATAATATACAAATTAAAATCCTGTCAGGTCTAATACTTCCCCTAGGCATGCATGGCCACTTTCAAATCTTCCCCATACATGCAGTTGTTTTTGAATGTCCTAGTCTTTAATATCTGACTCTCAAAAGGAGAAAAGACAAAAAAATGAAGGGGGGAGGCCTGTTGGCCTTTAAATCACCCAGAAATTGTTTCAGGTGGAGAGGGAGGGGCTTGTAAGAATTCAGGAGAAGTGCAGCAACTATGGCCATTTACATCTTTTCCCACACCTATGTGATCAGCAGCAATCAGTGGATCAGAGCACATATCCTTGACATTGGGAGTACATGGTTGTTTTTGCCTACCCTAGCTCCCACAAGCTGTGCATGAGCAACTCCAGGAACACAGGCATAGCTGCCTGCCATATGGCTGGAAGTGTTGAATGTGTAGCTGCTACTGTGCTAAGAACTAAAATTGACCAAAATTTGCAGTTTACCATCCCAGGTCTTCCCCTGCAAGTTTCAAGCCTTCAACAGACTCTAAAATTCCAAAATAGTTAGAGCACACAGATTCTGCTAAAGCAGTTGTTGTCTAGCTTCCGGGAAGTTGAAGCCCTGGTGTATCCTAGCCCACAGCCTTCCCAGAAAATTCCTCTAAAGTATTTTTTAATTACCTTTAGAAACATATTCTCCAAGTTGTCAAAGATAAACAAAGCCAGACATTAAAGTGGTAAGGACAGATCTTAATCAGTAATATACTATTTCAATAGGAGAAAGAGTCTAGCATAAACTGAATTCCACTTATATCTGCACAGAAGTGATACTAGAAAGGGTTTTCCAGGTGATGCTAGTGGTAAAGAACCCACCTACCAATGCAGGAGACATATGAGACATGGGTTCGAACCCTGGGTCAGGAAGATCCCCTGGAGAAGGGCATAGCAACTCATTCCAGTATTCTTGCCTGGAGAATCTCATGCATAGAGGAGCTTGGTGGGCTACAGTCCATAGGGTCACAAAGAGTTGGATGTGACTGAAGTGACTTAGCACGTGTGCATGATATTTTAAAGGGAGAGTGAAGGTGTAGGCAAGAGGGCAAGCAAGGGCTCAGCAGTGTTGGGAAAGTGAAAAATTCCCCAAAGGGGTGAGTAGTCCATGTGAAACTCATCTTGATTTGCTACCTGGTTTCTCAGGTGGCTCAGTGGTAAAGACTCCACCTGCCAAAGCAGGAGACACAGGAGAATGGGGTTCGATCTCTGGGTGGGGAAGATCCCCTGAAGTAGGAAATGGCAACCCACTCCAGGATTCTTGCCTTGGAGAATCCCATGGACAGAGGAGCCTGGCAGGTTACAGTTCATAGAGTCTCACAGAGTTGGACATGACTGAAGCAATTGAGCACGTGTGCATGAGCAATGCATTCTTGTTCATTCTTACAAATTTAGGCTCCTATGCTTCACAAAGCCCAGGTGGCAGGAGCCCCATCCTCAGCTCTTGGCTAGAACAATTAGTAAGTTCTGACAGCCTTGAGTTTTCTTAGATCAGCACTTTTAAGGAGGGCTGGGGTCATCCTAGGGACCTTGAGTGGTTAGAAACTATGTTAGTGTCTGTCCAAGTCTTTATAGTTCAAGGTTGAGGCTTAGCAGAGAAGGAGACTCAGGGGGGCCAGGCTAGAGTCTGGTCAAGGAGACAATGCTTGTCAAAGTAAAAACTACAGATAGGGCCAGAGCTGCCTGACAATCATTCCCAATATTCGTCCCTTTATGCTTCTTTGAGCTAACCTTACCTCTGTTATTGGAGTAAGTGAGTCTCTTTCCAAAGTTTGAATGCACTTATACATATGTATGTGTATACGTGTATGTATGTATTCATAGGAAACATATATGTGTGTGTTTTAGCAAAACTGTGTACTGGATTCACTGTATAAACCATTCTTAGAGCCTTGCCATGACAGTGCCATTATTTTTGATTTGAACATGGTAGTCTATGTTATGACTTGTCCATAGTCCTAGTTTCCTATGGAGGGCTATTTGGGTTGTTTCCAATTTCTACTGGAAGTGCAATAAACTGGATGGCAATAAACACTCTTATGAATGCCTCCTTAAAGTGCTTCTTGAACACAGAGTTGGAAAGTTGGAATTACTGCGTCCTTGAACGTGCATTTAAAATTTTAATAGATGCCACCAAATTGCCTTTTTAAAGCAGCCCAACCCACTTATACTCCTGCCAGCCACGTAAAAGTGTTTATTCTTCCCACTTTGCCCAACACTGGATAGAATCAAAGTTCCTAGTACTTGCTAATCTGCTAGGTCAAAAGTAGTCGTTTTATTTGATTGTTTCCACTAGCCATTTGCGTTTCCTCTTCTGAGACCTGGACCAAGTCCTCTGATATTAAAATGACTTCTGATGAAATTCTGCACTGTTCCCCGGCTCTAGCAGTGGGGTCATAGGCCCGAGTCAAGCTAAGCGTAAGATGGAGAGGGGGAACAGTGAGGGGCAGAGGGAGTGAAGAAGAACACATTTTTCTCCCCCCCTAGAGCAAGAAAGTGAAAAGTGGAAGTGAAGTCGCTCAGTCGTGTCTGACTCTGCGACCCCATGGACTGTAGCCTACCAGTCTCCTCTATCCATGCGATTTTCCAGGCAAGTGGGTTGCCATTTCCTTCTCCAGGGGATCTTCCTGACCCAGGGATTGAACCCAGGTCTCCCACATTGCAGGCAGACGCTTTACCGTCTAGACCAATGGGAGTGAAACTGAGGAGAGGCCCCAGACTCCGGAGTCCAAGGTCTTGGCCAAGTGAGTTCTCTGTCCAGTTTTGTTAGTTCTTGGTGGAGGGCAGGGGAAGGGTAGGGAAGGGAAGTGTCCTAGGAACTGCTCTGAGGGGGCCAGGCATCCTGGGGTTGGGCCACCAGCAGCTCTTCCTGGTTGACACCCCCTGGGCTTGTCTTATCTTCTAGGCAGTCCACCCTCCCTGCAGCAACATCAGATCCAGGGAGGAGGGGGGAAAGGGGGAAGGTGGAGCCCTGCAAAGGTGAAGCTATGTTCAGCCCCCACGCCAGGCAGGGCAGATAACTTCGTCTGGTGCCGCTGTGCACACGTGCCGCCTCCCGGGTGCAGTCCCCCGTGCTGGCGCTGGCTCTGCTCCCAGCCTCCGCGGCGCCTCCGGACCCATGCAGTTCTTCAGGGTGCTGCGTCTCCTCTGGATGCTCAGGGCCTTCCTGGGGTCCACAGGTGAGGAGGCGCGGTGGGGGAGGGCTGCGGAGACCGTCCTGATGTCCCAGGGCAGAGTGTGTGTGCCTGTTTGGGGGGACCCTGAGGTCTAAGGAGCCCGAGGAGGGGTCCCTCAGAGCTCTCTGTGCGAGCAGAACCGAGGCAGAGGGAGGGGAGGGCAGCTGGGTCCCAGGGGCTGCTCTCCCCCAGGGGCCGAGCAGGTTTGCAGGAGTCCGCGTGCATCAGTTGGATGAGATAACCTCTTTCTGGAAGAGTGCTCTTCCCACTTGGACTCAGGTTTCGGAGCCCCCTTCCTCCTGCTGCTCCTGCTCCCCCAGCTCTGACGCTTCCTCCATCCTGGATTCTCCCTCCCTTTGTGCGCGCTTGCCTGGTCGCTTCAGTGCTGCCTCCCTCTGGGCAACCCCATGGACTGTAGCCCGTTGGGCTCCTCTCTCCACGGGATTTCTCAGGCGAGAGTACTGGAGTGGGCTGCCATTTCCTTCTCCAGGGGATCTTCCCAATGAAGGGATTGAACCCACGCCTCCTGCATCTCCTGGATTGCAAGCAGATTCTTTACCACTGAGTCCCTGGGGAAGCCCCATCCCTCCCTTTACTTCCGCTCACTCAGCCCTCCTGAGGGACCTGTGTCTGCCCTGGGAACCCCTCCTTTCTCTGGGGCATCTCCACTTTTGGTCATGGTGGCCCCTCCTCCAGTTCTGCCCCTGACTCTCCCACCCCGACCCAGCCCACGTTTCTGGACACAGGTGTCCTTGGCAGGGTGGTGGGGGGAGATCCTGATGGTTCCCAAGACGTGCTGAGTCTAGTTGAGGACGCTAACCCCAGAGAGGGCAGGGGTTCTGAGTGTTTCCTGCTCACAACTGCTGTGTCTGCCGGTCACCCTCAGTGTCATGAGATCTTTGAGCTTCACTCTGGTGAGAGTGGTAACCTGTAAAATGGGGTTGAGGATACCGTATCTGTAGAGAGAAGGGCTCATGTTTGTAGACTAGTTAATCGAGATAGAATAGGTAATAGAAAATACATATTTTTGGTACCTTTTTAAAAAGAATATTATTTATTCGGTTGCACCGTGTCTTAGATTCAGCTTGAGGGGTTTAGTTCCCTGACCAGGGATCAAACCCAGGCCCCCTGCACTGGGAGCATGGAGCCTTAGTCACTGGACCACCGGGGAAGTCTCAAAAACATATCTATGTTTGTTATTAACACAGCTAAACATTAAGGTCTCCCAGGACTCATGCTTGCCTGCCGAGGTGTCTCTTTCTGGAAGTTTCCTTTTCTGTCCTGTATCTCAGCCTGTGTGTGGTCCTCTCTTCTTGCCCCTCAAACTCAGTGAAGTCGGAGCTTCAGTCTCCATCTTCCACTTTGGTATTCTCTTGGCAACTTTCCATCTCCCTTGCAACCCTGTCTCCCAAAGTCCATGATGGGTCCCCATCCTCAGCCCAGGTTTGGCTGGATTCTCTCTCTCTCCAAAGAGGAGAGTCAACCCAGACAGGAGTGGGTCACAGGGAGAGGGGCAGAGGTGGGCCAGAGGGTGGGGCCCAGAAGCAGAAGGGACGGAGACTCTGGGCAGCAGGTGAGGGTGGGAGGAGCAGAGTAAGGGGGACGTGGGTGTGTGAGGAGGAAGGGATGGGAGAGGCGATGGCAGGAGGTAGGACCTTTGCGGAACCTGCATGCTCAGCACATGCCATTCTGGGACTGTGAGGTCAGTACTCAGACAAGGTGACCAAGGAATCAAGGGTGTCTCCACTGCAACTTCCCATGGGGAGGCTGCCCTGGGGAGCAGACAGATGTTTTGGCCCTCATTTATTTATTATTATTGTAAAAAACATTTGTGTCTTTGGCTCCGTCCGGTCTTAGTTGCGGCACATGTGATCTTTCAGTTGCGCCACGTGGGATCTTTAGTTGCGGCTTGCGAACTCTTAGTTGTGGCACGGGGGATCTAGTTCCCCAACCAGGGATCAAACCTGGCTCCCTTGCATTGGGAACATAGAGCCTTAGCCACTGGATCACCAGGGAAGTCCCCAGATGTTGGCCTTTAGAAACTTGAAGGACCCAGGCCCCAAAATGCTCTGATGGGGGAATAACTGGTGGCACTTCCTACCTTCTGTGACACGTACCTGGAATATGGGGAAGTGAGTAACCTATGTGGTGTTAAGGTGACAGACTGACCTACCACTGAGTTCCTCTATTCTACTGCCAATACAGGAACTTCAGCCACGGCCACATCCACCTCTAATGAGCTTTGGCGCTCTGCTCTAAGGAATCCCCCACACACCAAAGGCACAGCAAAGTGGCCACTGAACACCCCCAAAACTTATCCCACTCCTAAGAGTAGGAAAAATATACCGATGACTACTACCACCTCCCCTAACTCGAAATCCCTGTCTAAAACATTGCTCAAATCACCCATCAATTCCAACCCCCCAACAATCCCCACGTCCAAGTTTGTCTTCAAGGTTGAAACCAGCCCACCTACCATGATCGTCTACATGGGCTCGACAGAGTGCACCAATCCAACAAGCCTCATAATCACCACCACTTACCCCACCACCACCTGCGTGAGCCAGACCCACGTGTCCTTCCCCAGCTCTCACCCCACCACGCCGGGGACAGAGACACCACGGACAGCCATCACCAGTGCTTATCCCGTGTCAACAACCAAGAGAGTCACCTCCGCCGTGACCAGTCCCCCCACAGTCACCACTCCAGGGAAAACTCCCACAACCACAGCCCCACTCTCCTCCTTTGTCCCAGCCACACACACAACCCCAGATACTCTGATCTCCTCTATGACTGGTACCACTAAAAGGACTACCCCAGCCGCGGCAAGTGTCCACACAGCTGCGTCTCCTACCCCAACAATCCTGCCTACCTCTGCTACTACCCCTTCTCTGACTTCTAGGAACACCTTGATAACAACAGTGTCTGACAAAAGCTTCTCACCCACCACTGATAGTGACTTGATTACAACCACTACTTCACTTCCAGACATGCTCAGTACTTTTAAAACATCCACAGCCACCACTCCAGCACCCACTTCAACTGACATGTTAACAACACCTACAACACCAGCTGCACCTGCTGCTACTGAAGCAACCACTGGAATAGGTACACCAAACACAACTCCTGTGAACACAATGGGCTCCATGAAAACAACACTCATTCCAGGGACTGACATTCCCACAGAAACTCTCACTGCCTCGGTTACTTCAGTTTCTCCAGTCATGTCCTCAACCAGTCCTGCCACATTTACCACATCCAAATCCAGCCCTGCGCCAACCAGCACTGATACACACGTGACATCCACTGCCAAGGGACCACCCCCCACCACTGTAGCCACTACAGAAACAGGCGAGACAAGGGTCCCAACATCTCATGCTTCTTCCACCAGGAAAACCACATTTCTTACTACCACTGATGTTTCTACAGAGGCTCTAACAACAGAGATTACTTCTGCGGCCCCAGTCACACCATCATATACTCTCACAAATACAATCATTTATCCAAGTGCTTCTACTTCAGTGACCACCAGTACCTTGATATCACCCATCAGTAAGCATCAGTCTTCATCTGCTTCAACCACAGACCAGGCCTCCCCTTTGACCAGAGACAGGAGCCCTTTCTCCACTCTGACTACCAGATTCCAAAATACCCACACCAGTGCTGCCCTTTCAACTCACAAGAGCAAATCCACTGGATCCACAACAGAAATCACCATTCCCACGGACACTGCAGAGCATGCCACCTCAACGACAGCCATGCTGCCCACTCCTTCCATGACAAAGACAACAGAGAGTTTGAAAACATATATGTTAACCACACTCACGCCGAACACACCACAGAGTACTCTAGGCAACGTATGTAAAACTGGTTCCAAAACACGAAGCACAGAAACATCTGCAATAACCTCAGTTTTCCCTAACTCTAGATGGACACAGACAACCACAAAAATAATCCTATATTCCGGTAGTAATGGTAACAATACCATATTACGAAAACCCACCAAACTCAAAACCAGGCAAAGCATGAAAACAATGAATGACAATGATTCCAAAATTACTCTATCCAGATTATTGAAAGAGCAGCAAAATACTACTGATTTTTCCAACACCAACTACAATATTCAAAAAATATTAGGCACATTGAACACAAATAATATTACACCTACAATGACATGGAGAACAGCCCATGCCATCAGAACAAAAATTACGCCTCGAAATCTGAGAAATCCAGTAAGGAAGAAAAGGGCTCTTTCAGAAAATAACAAAACAACAACAAATAACACAATAAACATCAAAAAGACTACAGAAACCACAAAATCAGATGAAATAATGCCAGTGACTGACAAAAGGAGAAATTCAGAGAAGTTGCTTATGACACAGAAAACAGCAATGCACCGATTCACAATATTAGAAAAAGACAAACCCAAAGAACAATCTGTAATCAAACAATTATTTCCAGACTCAGTGAATTGGGAGAAATACGCACACACAAGTCCATGGATTCTGCCCTCTGTGTTTGTGGCACACACTAAAGGCCCCTCCCATACCAACAGCAATTCCACCGGGTCCACCACGCAGGTCGCCACTCCCAGGGACACCGCAGCCACGGCCACCTCTCTCACGGCCACTCTGGCCTCGGCCTCTGCTGCCCACACCACCAGGGCTGCTAGCACTCTTCTGGTGACCACACCCGTGCCCACGGCACCGTCCAGGGCCCCGGTCCTCACCTCCTCCACCATCGGCTCCCCCGGGAGCACCCTCGCGTCCGCATTCACCTCACCGCTCCCGGCCTCCACCACGCTGCACACATCCACGAATCTCCCTCCCTCCTCGGTCAGGACGGGAGCCCCCAGCTCCACGCCCGCAACCACCGCGGGCCCATCCACCGCCCCCTCCACCGCCACCGTGGACCTCGGCTCCACGCTCGCTCTGGCCAGCACCTCAGCCACACCCACACCCACACCCACACCCACACCCCTGGCCACGGCCTCAGCCACACCCGTGCCCACGCCCGCGGCCACGCCCACCACCGGGATCATTCCCTCCGGCCCCAGCACCCACCACACACGCAGCACCTCCCCTGTCCAGGCAACCTCGGCCAGCACGCCGGCCGCCCCCTCCATCTTCACCACTCCCCGCAGCACGGCGACTCCCTTCCACTCCAGCACCATGCCAGCTACCTCGCTAGGCGCCTCCTCCCCGGCCTCCGGCAGTCCCAGGGCCACTCCGACCGAGGGTGCCAGCCCACCTGCCCCGAGCACCAATGTGCCGCCCCCGCACCCGACCACCACGGGGACTGCCCCCAGTGACACCTCCAGCCAGCCTTTCGCCACGGAGGTGCCCTCTCCGCCGTCAGTCACATCCTCCGCCACGCCCAGCAGCAGCCTCTATGCTCCCGCCTCCACCACCTCGACTCCCGTGGCCACCCATAGCCTGACCTCGTCCACGGGGGTGCCTCGCTCTCCTCCAGCTGCCCCCAGCACAGAGCCCGCCTCCGCCTCCACCGCGAACACCAGCCCTCTGCCCACCGACACCACCACACTCCCCACCACCCACACCACGGCCGGCCCCTCGCCTCCCGCCAGCACTCCCACTGGGTCCACCACGCAGGTCGCCACTCCCAGGGACACCGCAGCCCCGGCCACCTCTCTCACGGCCACTCTGGCCTCGGCCTCCGCTGCCCACACCACCAAGGCTGCTAGCACCCTCCTGGTGACCACACCTGTGCCCACGGCAACGTCCAGGGACCGGGTCCTCACCTCCTCCACCATCGGCTTCCCCGGGAGCACCCTCGCGTCCGCATTCACCTCACCCCTCCCGGCCTCCGCCACGCTGCACACATCCACGACTCTCCCTCCATCTTCGGTCAGGACGGGAGCCCCCAGCTCCATGCCCGCCACCACCGAGACCACATCCACCGGCCCCGCGGGCCCATCCACCGCCCCCTCCACCGCCACCGTGGACCTCGGCTCCACGCTCGCTCTGGCCAGCACCTCAGCCACACCCACACCTACACCCACACCCACACCCCCGGCCACGGCCTCGGCGACGCCCGTGCCCACGCCCGCGGCCACACCCACCACCGGGATCATCTCCTCCGGCCCCAGCACCCACCACACACACAGCACCTCCCCTGTCCAGGCAACCTCGGCCAGCACGCCGGTCGCCCCCTCCATCTTCACCACTCCCCGCAACACGGCGACTCCCTTCCACTCCAGCACCATGCCAGCCACCTCGCTAGGCGCCACCTCCCGGGCCTCCGGCAGTCCCAGGGCCAATCCGACCGAGGGTGCCAGCCCACCTGCCCCGAGCACCAGTGTGCCGCCCCCGCACCCGACCACCACGGGGACTGCCCCCAGTGACACCTCCAGCCAGCCTGTCGCCACGGAGGTGCCCTCTCCGCCGTCAGTCACATCCTCCGCCACGCCCAGCAGCACCCTCTATGCTCCCGCCTCCACCACCTCGACTCCCGTGGCCACCCATAGGCTGACCTCGTCCACGGGGGTGCCTCGCTCCCCTCCAGCTGCCCCCAGCACAGAGCCCGCCTCAGCCTCCACCGCGAACACCAGCCCTCTGCCCTCCGACACCACCACACTCCCCACCACCCACACCACGGCCAGCCCCTCGCCTCCCGCCAGCACTCCCACCGGGTCCACCACGCAGGTCGCCACTCCCAGGGACACCGCAGCCCCGGCCACCTCTCTCACGGCCACTCTGGCCTCGGCCTCCGCTGCCCACACCACCAGGGCTGCTAGCACCCTCCTGGTGACCACACCCGTGCCCACGGCACCGTCCAGGGCCCCGGTCCTCACCTCCTCCACCATCGGCTCCCCCGGGAGAACCCTCGCGTCCGCATTCACCTCACCCCTCCCGGCCTCCGCCACGCTGCACACATCCACGACTCTCCCTCCCTCCTCGGTCAGGACGGGAGCCCCCAGCTCCACGCCCGCCACCACCGAGGCCACATCGACCGGCCCAGCGGGCCCATCCACCGCCTCCTCCACCGCCACCGTGGAACTCGGCTCCACGCTCGCTCTGGCCAGCACCTCAGCCACACCCACACCCACACCCACACCCCCGGCCACGGCCTCGGCCACGCCCGTGCCCATGCCCTCGGCCACGCCCACCACCGGGATCATCTCTTCCGGCCCCAGCACCCACCACACACACAGCACCTCCCCTGTCCAGGCAACCTCGGCCAGCACGCCGGCCGCCCCTTCCATCTTCACCAATCCCCGCAGCACGGCGACTCCCTTCCACTCCAGCACCATGCCAGCCACCTCGCTAGGCGCCTCCTCCCCGGGCTCCGGCAGTCCCAGGGCCACTCCGACCGAGGGTGCCAGCCCACCTGCCCCGAGCACCAGTGTGCCGCCCCCGCACCCGACCACCACGGGGACTGCCCCCAGTGACACCTCCAGCCAGCCTGTCGCCACGGAGGTGCCCTCTCCGCCGTCAGTCACATCCTCCGCCATGCCCAGCAGCACCCTCTATGCTCCCGCCTCCACCACCTCGACTCCCATGGCCACCCATAGCCTGACCTCGTCCACGGGGGTGCCTCGCTCCCCTCCAGCTGCCCCCAGCACAGAGCCCGCCTCCGCCTCCACCGCGAACACCAGCCCTCTGCCCACCGACACCACCACACTCCCCACCACCCACACCACGGCCGGCCCCTCGCCTCCCGCCAGCACTCCCACCGGGTCCACCACGCAGGTCGCCACTCCCAGGGACACCGCAGCCCCGGCCACCTCTCTCACGGCCCCTCTGGCCTCGGCCTCCGCTGCCCACACCACCAGGGCTCCAAGCACCCTCCTGGTGACCACACCCGTGCCCACGGCACCGTCCAGGGCCCCGGTCCTCACCTCCTCCACCATCGGTTCCCCTGGGAGCACCCTCGCGTCCGCATTCACCTCACCCCTCCCGGCCTCCGCCACGGTGCACACATCCACGACTCTCCCTCCATCCTCGGTCAGGACGGGAGCCCCCAGCTCCACGCCCGCCACCACCGAGGCCACATCCACCGGCCCCGTGGGCCCATCCACCGCCCCCTCCACTGCGACCGTGGACCTCGGCTCCACGCTCGCTCTGGCCAGCACCTCAGCCACACCCACACCCACACCCATACCGACACCCCCGGCGACGGCCTCGGCCACGCCCGTGCCCACGCCCGCGGCCACGCCCACCACTGGGATCATCTCCTCCGGCCCCAGCACCCACCACACACACAGCACCTCCCCTGTCCAGGCAACCTCGGCCAGCACGCCGGCCGCCCCCTCCATCTTCACCACTCCCCGCAGCACGGCGACTCCCTTCCACTCCAGCACCATGCCAGCCACCTCGCTAGGCGCCTCCTCCCCGGGCTCCGGCAGTCCCAGGGCCACTCCGACCGAGGGTGCCAGCCCACCTGCCCCGAGCACCAGTGTGCCGCCCCCGCACCCGACCACCACGGGGACTGCCCCCAGTGACACCTCCAGCCAGCCTGTCGCCACGGAGGTGCCCTCTCCGCCGTCAGTCACATCCTCCGCCACGCCCAGCAGCACCCTCTATGCTCCCGCCTCCACCACCTCGACACCTGTGGCCACCCATAGCCTGACCTCGTCCACGGGGGTGCCTCGCTCCCCTCCAGCTGCCCCCAGCGCAGAGCCCGCCTCCGCCTCCACCGCGAACACCAGCCCTCTGCCCACCGACACCACCACACTCCCCACCACCCACACCACGGCCGGCCCCTCGCCTCCCGCCAGAACTCCCTCCGGGTCTACCACGCAGGTCGCCACTCCCAGGGACACCGCAGCCCCGGCCACCTCTCTCACGGCTACTCAGGCCTCGGCCTCCGCTCCCCAAACCACCAGGGCTGCTAGCACCCTCCTGGTGACCACACCCGTGCCCACGGCACCGTCCAGGGCCCCGGTCCTCACCTCCTCCACCATCGGCTCCCCCGGGAGCACCCTCGCGTCCTCATTCACCTCACCCCTCCCGGCCTCCGCCACGCTGCACACATCCACGACTCTCCCTCCCTCCTCGGTCAGGACGGGAGCCCCCAGCTCCACGCCCGCCAGCACCGAGGCCACATACACCGGCCCCGCGGGCCCATCCACCGCCCCCTCCACCGCCACCGTGGACCTCGGCTCCACGCTCGCTCTGGCCAGCACCTCAGCCACACCCACACCCACACCCACACCCACACCCCCAGCTACGGCCTCGGCCACGCCCGTGCCCACGCCCGCGGCCACACCCACCACCGGGATCATCTCCTCCGGCCCCAGCACCCACCACACACACAGCACCTCCCCTGTCCAGGCAACCTCGGCCAGCACGCCGGCCGCCCCCTCCATCTTCACCATTCCCCGCAGCACGGCGACTCCCTTCCATTCCAGCACCATGCCAGCCACCTCGCTAGGCGCCTCCTCCCCGGACTCCGGCAGTCCCAGGGCCACTCCGACCGAGGGTGCCAGCCCACCTGCCCCGAGCACCAGTGTGCCGCCCCCGCACCCGACCACCACGGGGAGTGCCCCCAGTGACACCTCCAGCCAGCCTTTCGCCACGGAGGTGCCCTCTCCGCCGTCAGTCACATCCTCCGCCACGCCCAGCAGCAGCCTCTATGCTCCCGCCTCCGCCACCTCGACTCCCGTGGCCACCCATAGCCTGACCTCGTCCACGGGGGTGCCTCGCTCTCCTCCAGCTGCCCCCAGCACAGAGCCCGCCTCCGCCTCCACCGCGAACACCAGCCCTCTGCCCACCGACACCACCACACTCCCCACCACCCACACCACGGCCGGCCCCTCGCCTCCTGCCAGCACTCCCACTGGGTCCACCACGCAGGTCGCCACTCCCAGGGACACCGCAGCCCCGGCCACCTCTCTCACGGCAACTCTGGCCTCGGCCTCCGCTGCCCACACCACCAGGGCTGCTAGCACCCTCCTGGTGACCACACCCGTGCCCACGGCAACGTCCAGGGACCCGGTCCTCACCTCCTCCACCATCGGCTCCCCCGGGAGCACCCTCGCGTCCGCATTCACCTCACCCCTCCCGGCCTCCGCCACGCTGCACACATCCACGACTCTCCCTCCCTCTTCGGTCAGGACGGGAGCCCCCAGCTCCACGCCCGCCACCACCGAGGCCATATCCACCGGCCCCGCGGGCCCATCCACCGCCCCCTCCACCGCCACCGTGAACCTCGGCTCCACGCTCGCTCTGGCCAGCACCTCAGCCACACCCACACCCACACCCACACCCACACCCCCGGCCTCGGCCTCGGCCACGCCCGTGCCCACGCCCGCGGCCACGCCCACCACCGGGATCATCTCCTCCGGCCCCAGCACCCACCACACACCCAGCACCTCCCCTGTCCAGGCAACCTCGGCCAGCACGCCGGCCGCCCCCTCCATCTTCACCACTCCCCGCAGCACGGCGACTCCCTTCCACTCCAGCACCATGCCAGCCACCTTGCTAGGCGCCTCCTCCCCGGGCTCCGGCAGTCCCAGGGCCACTCCGACCGAGGGTGCCAGCCCACCTGCCCCGAGCACCAGTGTGCCGCCCCCGCACCCGACCACCACGGGGACTGCCCCCAGTGACACCTCCAGCCAGCCTGTCGCCACGGAGGTGCCCTCTCCGCCGTCAGTCACATCCTCCGCCACGCCCAGCAGCACCCTCTATGCTCCCGCCTCCACCACCTCGACTCCCATGGCCACCCATAGCCTGACCTCGTCCACGGGGGTGCCTCGCTCCCCTCCAGCTGCCCCCAGCACAGAGCCCGCCTCCGCCTCCACCGCGAACACCAGCCCTCTGCCCACCGAAACCACCACACTCCCCACCACCCACACCACGGCCGGCCCCTCGCCTCCCGCCAGCACTCCCACCGGGTCCACCACGCAGGTCGCCACTCCCAGGGACACCGCAGCCCCGGCCACCTCTCTCACGGCCACTCTGGCCTCGGCCTCCGCTGCCCACACCACCAGGGCTCCAAGCACCCTCCTGGTGACCACACCCGTGCCCACGGCACCGTCCAGGGCCCCGGTCCTCACCTCCTCCACCATCGGTTCCCCCGGGAGCACCCTCGCGTCCGCATTCACCTCACCCCTCCCGGCCTCCGCCACGGTGCACACATCCACGACACTCCCTCCCTCCCTGGTCAGGACGGGAGCCCCCAGCTCCACGCCCGCCACCACCGAGGCCACATCCACCGGCCCCGTGGGCCCATCCACCGCCCCCTCCACCGCCACCGTGGACCTCGGCTCCACGCTCGCTCTGGCCAGCACCTCAGCCACACCCACACCCACACCCACACCCACACCCCCGGCGACGGCCTCGGCTACGCCCGTGCCCACGCCCGCGGCCACGCCCACCACCGGGATCATCTCCTCCGGCCCCAGCACCCACCACACACACAGCACCTCCCCTGTCCAGGCAACCTCAGCCAGCACGCCGGCCGCCCCCTCCATCTTCACCACTCCCCGCAGCACGGCGACTCCCTTCCACTCCAGCACCATGCCAGCCACCTCGCTAGGCGCCTCCTCCCCGGCCTCCGGCAGTCCCAGGGCCACTCCGACCGAGGGTGCCAGCCCACCTGCCCCGAGCACCAGTGTGCCGCCCCCGCACCCGACCACCACGGGGACTGCCCCCAGTGACACCTCCAGCCAGCCTGTAGCCACGGAGGTGCCCTCTCCGCCGTCAGTCACATCCTCCGCCACGCCCAGCAGCACCCTCTATGCTCCCGCCTCCACCACCTCGACTCCCGTGGCCACCCATAGCCTGACCTCGTCCACGGGGGTGCCTCGCTCCCCTCCAGCTGCCCCCAGCGCAGAGCGCGCCTCCGCCTCCACCGCGAATACCAGCCCTCTGCCCACCGACACCACCAGACTACCCACCACCCATACCACGGCCGGCCCCTCGCCTCCCGCCAGCAATCCCACCGGGTCCACCACGCAGGTCGCCACTCCCAGGGACACCGCAGCCCTGTCCACCTCTCTCTCGGCCACTCTGGCCTCGGCCTCCGCTGCCCACACCACCAGGGCTGCTAGCACCCTCCTGGTGACCACACCCGTGCCCACGGCACCGTCCTGGGCCCCGGTCCTCACCTCCTCCACCATCGGCTCCCCCGGGAGCACCCTCGCATCTGCATTCACCTCACCCCTCCCGGCCTCTGCCACGCTGCCCACATCCACGACTCTCCCTCCTTCTTCGGTCAGGACGGGAGCCCCCAGATCCACACCCACCACCACCGAGGCCACATCCACGGGCCCCGCGGGCCCATTCACCGCCCCCTCCACCGCCACCGTGGACCTCGGCTCTGCGCTCGCTCTGGCCAGCACCTCAGCCACACCCACACCCACACCCACACCCACACCCCTGGCCACGGCCTCGGCCACGCCCGTGCCCACGCCCGCGGCCACGCCCACCACCCGGATCATCTCCTCCGGCCCCAGCACCCACCACACACACAGCACCTCCCCTGTCCAGGCAACCTCGGCCAGCACGCCGGCCGCCCCCTCCATCTTCACCACTCCCCGCAGGTCGGCGACTCCCTTCCACTCCAGCACCATGCCAGCCACCTCGCTAGGCGCCTCCTCCCTGGCCTCCGGCAGTCCCAGGGCCACTCCGACCGAGGGTGCCAGCCCACTTGCCCCGAGCACCAGTGTGCCGCCCCCGCACCCGACCACCACGGGGACTGCTCCCAGTGACACCTCCAGCCAGCCTGTCGCCACGGAGGTGCCCTCTCCGCCGTCAGTCACATCCTCCGCCACGCCCAGCAGCACCCTCTATGCTCCCGCCTCCACCACCTCGACTCCCGTGGCCACCCATAGCCTGACCTTGTCCACGGGGGTGCCTCGGTCCCCTCCAGCTGCCCCCAGCACAGAGCCCGCCTCCACCTCCACCGCGAACACCAGCCCTCTGCCCACCGACACCACCACACTCCCCACCACCCACACCACGGCCGGCCCCTCGCCTCCCGCCAGAACTCCCTCCGGGTCTACCACGCAGGTCGCCACTCCCAGGGACACCGCAGCCCCGGCCACCTCTCTCACGGCTACTCAGGCCTCGGCCTCCGCTCCCCACAACACAAGGGCTGCTAGCACCCTCCTGGTGACCACACCCGTGCCCACGGCACCGTCCAGGGCCCCGGTCCTCACCTCCTCCACCATCGGCTCCCCCGGGAGCACCCTCGCGTCCGCATTCACCTCACCCCTCCTGGCCTCCGCCACGCTGCACACATCCACGACTCTCCCTCCCTCCTCGGTCAGGACGGGAGCCCCCAGCTCCACGCCCGCCACCACCGAGGCCACATCCACCGGCCCCGCGGGCCCATCCACCGCCCCCTCGACCGCCACCGTGGACCTTGGCTCCACGCTCGCTCTGGCCAGCACCTCAGCCACACCCACACCCACAACCACACCCCCGGCCACGGCCTCGGCCACGCCCGTGCCCACGCCCGCGGCCACGCCCACCACCGGGATCATCTCCTCCAGCCCCAGCACCCACCACACACACAGCACCTCCCCTGTCCAGGCAACCTCGGCCAGCACGCCGGCCGCCCCCTCCATCTTCACCACTCCCCGCAGCACGGCGACTCCCTTCCACTCCAGCACCATGCCAGCCACCTCGCTAGGTGCCTCCTACCCGGCCTCCGGCAGTCCCAGGGCCACTCCGACCGAGGGTGCCAGCCCACCTGCCCCGAGCACCAGTGTGCCGCCCCCGCACCCGACCACCACGGGGACTGCCCCCAGTGACACCTCCAGCCAGCCTGTCGCCACGGAGGTGCCCTCTCCGCCGTCAGTCACATCCTCCGCCACGCCCAGCAGCACCCTCTATGCTCCCGCCTCCACCACCTCGACTCCCGTGGCCACCCATAGGCTGACCTCGTCCACGGGGGTGCCTCGCTCCCCTCCAGCTGCCCCCAGCACAGAGCCCGCCTCAGCCTCCACCGCGAACACCAGCCCTCTGCCCTCCGACACCACCACACTCCCCAATACCCACACCACGGCCAGCCCCTCGCCTCCCGCCAGCACTCCCACCGGGTCCACCACGCAGGTCGCCACTCCCAGGGACAGCGCAGCCCCGGCCACCTCTCTCACGGCCACTCTGGCCTCGGCCTCCGCTGCCCACACCACCAGGGCTGCTAGCACCCTCCTGGTGACCACACCCGTGCCCACGGCACCGTCCAGGGCCCCGGTCCTCACCTCCTCCACCATCGGCTCCCCCGGGAGCACCCTCGCGTCCGCATTCACCTCACCCCTCCCGGCCTCCGCCACGCTGCACACATCCACGACTCTCCCTCCCTCATCGGTCAGGACGGGAGCCGCCAGCTCCACGCCCGCCACCACCGAGGCCACATCCACCAGCCCCGCGGGCCCATCCACCGCCTCCTCCACCGCCACCGTGGACATCGGCTCCACGTTCGCTCTGGCCAGCACCTCAGCCACACCCACACCCACACCCACACCCCCGGCCACGGCCTCGGCCACGCCCGTGCCCACGCCCGCGGCCACGCCCATCACCGGGATCATCTCCTCCGGCCCCAGCACCCACCACACACACAGCACTTCCCCTGTCCAGGCAACCTCGGCCAGCACGCCGGCCGCCCCCTCCATCTTTACCACTCCCCGCAGCACAGCGACTCCCTTCCACTCCAGCACCATGCCAGCCACCTCGCTAGGCGCCTCCTCCCCGGCCTCCGGCAGTCCCAGGGCCACTCCGACCGAGGGTGCCAGCCCACCTGCCCCGAGCCCCAGTGTGCCGCCCCCGCACCCGACCACCACGGGGACTGCCCCCAGTGACACCTCCAGCCAGCCTGTCGCCACGGAGGTGCCCTCTCCGCCGTCAGTCACATCCTCCGCCACGCCCAGCAGCACCCTCTATGCTCCCGCCTCCACCACCTCGACTCCCGTGGCCACCCATAGGCTGACCTCGTCCACGGGGGTGCCTCGCTCCCCTCCAGCTGCCCCCAGCACAGAGCCCGCCTCAGCCTCCACCGCGAACACCAGCCCTCTGCCCTCCGACACCACCACACTCCCCACCACCCACACCACGGCCAGCCCCTCGCCTCCCGCCAGCACTCCCACCGGGTCCACCACGCAGGTCGCCACTCCCAGGGACACCGCAGCCCCGGCCACCTCTCTCACGGCCACTCTGGCCTCGGCCTCCGCTGCCCACACCACCAGGGCTGCTAGCACCCTCCTGGTGACCACACCCGTGCCCACGGCACCGTCCAGGGCCCCGGTCCTCACCTCCTCCACCATCGGCTCCCCCGGGAGAACCCTCGCGTCCGCATTCACCTCACCCCTCCCGGCCTCCGCCACGCTGCACACATCCACGACTCTCCCTCCCTCCTCGGTCAGGACGGGAGCCCCCAGCTCCACGCCCGCCACCACCGAGGCCACATCGACCGGCCCAGCGGGCCCATCCACCGCCTCCTCCACCGCCACCGTGGAACTCGGCTCCACGCTCGCTCTGGCCAGCACCTCAGCCACACCCACACCCACACCCACACCCCCGGCCACGGCCTCGGCCACGCCCGTGCCCATGCCCTCGGCCACGCCCACCACCGGGATCATCTCTTCCGGCCCCAGCACCCACCACACACACAGCACCTCCCCTGTCCAGGCAACCTCGGCCAGCACGCCGGCCGCCCCTTCCATCTTCACCAATCCCCGCAGCACGGCGACTCCCTTCCACTCCAGCACCATGCCAGCCACCTCGCTAGGCGCCTCCTCCCCGGGCTCCGGCAGTCCCAGGGCCACTCCGACCGAGGGTGCCAGCCCACCTGCCCCGAGCACCAGTGTGCCGCCCCCGCACCCGACCACCACGGGGACTGCCCCCAGTGACACCTCCAGCCAGCCTGTCGCCACGGAGGTGCCCTCTCCGCCGTCAGTCACATCCTCCGCCATGCCCAGCAGCACCCTCTATGCTCCCGCCTCCACCACCTCGACTCCCATGGCCACCCATAGCCTGACCTCGTCCACGGGGGTGCCTCGCTCCCCTCCAGCTGCCCCCAGCACAGAGCCCGCCTCCGCCTCCACCGCGAACACCAGCCCTCTGCCCACCGACACCACCACACTCCCCACCACCCACACCACGGCCGGCCCCTCGCCTCCCGCCAGCACTCCCACCGGGTCCACCACGCAGGTCGCCACTCCCAGGGACACCGCAGCCCCGGCCACCTCTCTCACGGCCCCTCTGGCCTCGGCCTCCGCTGCCCACACCACCAGGGCTCCAAGCACCCTCCTGGTGACCACACCCGTGCCCACGGCACCGTCCAGGGCCCCGGTCCTCACCTCCTCCACCATCGGTTCCCCTGGGAGCACCCTCGCGTCCGCATTCACCTCACCCCTCCCGGCCTCCGCCACGGTGCACACATCCACGACTCTCCCTCCATCCTCGGTCAGGACGGGAGCCCCCAGCTCCACGCCCGCCACCACCGAGGCCACATCCACCGGCCCCGTGGGCCCATCCACCGCCCCCTCCACTGCGACCGTGGACCTCGGCTCCACGCTCGCTCTGGCCAGCACCTCAGCCACACCCACACCCACACCCATACCGACACCCCCGGCGACGGCCTCGGCCACGCCCGTGCCCACGCCCGCGGCCACGCCCACCACTGGGATCATCTCCTCCGGCCCCAGCACCCACCACACACACAGCACCTCCCCTGTCCAGGCAACCTCGGCCAGCACGCCGGCCGCCCCCTCCATCTTCACCACTCCCCGCAGCACGGCGACTCCCTTCCACTCCAGCACCATGCCAGCCACCTCGCTAGGCGCCTCCTCCCCGGGCTCCGGCAGTCCCAGGGCCACTCCGACCGAGGGTGCCAGCCCACCTGCCCCGAGCACCAGTGTGCCGCCCCCGCACCCGACCACCACGGGGACTGCCCCCAGTGACACCTCCAGCCAGCCTGTCGCCACGGAGGTGCCCTCTCCGCCGTCAGTCACATCCTCCGCCACGCCCAGCAGCACCCTCTATGCTCCCGCCTCCACCACCTCGACACCTGTGGCCACCCATAGCCTGACCTCGTCCACGGGGGTGCCTCGCTCCCCTCCAGCTGCCCCCAGCGCAGAGCCCGCCTCCGCCTCCACCGCGAACACCAGCCCTCTGCCCACCGACACCACCACACTCCCCACCACCCACACCACGGCCGGCCCCTCGCCTCCCGCCAGAACTCCCTCCGGGTCTACCACGCAGGTCGCCACTCCCAGGGACACCGCAGCCCCGGCCACCTCTCTCACGGCTACTCAGGCCTCGGCCTCCGCTCCCCAAACCACCAGGGCTGCTAGCACCCTCCTGGTGACCACACCCGTGCCCACGGCACCGTCCAGGGCCCCGGTCCTCACCTCCTCCACCATCGGCTCCCCCGGGAGCACCCTCGCGTCCGCATTCACCTCACCCCTCCCGGCCTCCGCCACGCTGCACACATCCACGACTCTCCCTCCCTCCTCGGTCAGGACGGGAGCCCCCAGCTCCACGCCCGCCAGCACCGAGGCCACATACACCGGCCCCGCGGGCCCATCCACCGCCCCCTCCACCGCCACCGTGGACCTCGGCTCCACGCTCGCTCTGGCCAGCACCTCAGCCACACCCACACCCACACCCACACCCACACCCCCAGCTACGGCCTCGGCCACGCCCGTGCCCACGCCCGCGGCCACACCCACCACCGGGATCATCTCCTCCGGCCCCAGCACCCACCACACACACAGCACCTCCCCTGTCCAGGCAACCTCGGCCAGCACGCCGGCCGCCCCCTCCATCTTCACCATTCCCCGCAGCACGGCGACTCCCTTCCATTCCAGCACCATGCCAGCCACCTCGCTAGGCGCCTCCTCCCCGGACTCCGGCAGTCCCAGGGCCACTCCGACCGAGGGTGCCAGCCCACCTGCCCCGAGCACCAGTGTGCCGCCCCCGCACCCGACCACCACGGGGAGTGCCCCCAGTGACACCTCCAGCCAGCCTTTCGCCACGGAGGTGCCCTCTCCGCCGTCAGTCACATCCTCCGCCACGCCCAGCAGCAGCCTCTATGCTCCCGCCTCCGCCACCTCGACTCCCGTGGCCACCCATAGCCTGACCTCGTCCACGGGGGTGCCTCGCTCTCCTCCAGCTGCCCCCAGCACAGAGCCCGCCTCCGCCTCCACCGCGAACACCAGCCCTCTGCCCACCGACACCACCACACTCCCCACCACCCACACCACGGCCGGCCCCTCGCCTCCTGCCAGCACTCCCACTGGGTCCACCACGCAGGTCGCCACTCCCAGGGACACCGCAGCCCCGGCCACCTCTCTCACGGCAACTCTGGCCTCGGCCTCCGCTGCCCACACCACCAGGGCTGCTAGCACCCTCCTGGTGACCACACCCGTGCCCACGGCAACGTCCAGGGACCCGGTCCTCACCTCCTCCACCATCGGCTCCCCCGGGAGCACCCTCGCGTCCGCATTCACCTCACCCCTCCCGGCCTCCGCCACGCTGCACACATCCACGACTCTCCCTCCCTCTTCGGTCAGGACGGGAGCCCCCAGCTCCACGCCCGCCACCACCGAGGCCATATCCACCGGCCCCGCGGGCCCATCCACCGCCCCCTCCACCGCCACCGTGAACCTCGGCTCCACGCTCGCTCTGGCCAGCACCTCAGCCACACCCACACCCACACCCACACCCACACCCCCGGCCTCGGCCTCGGCCACGCCCGTGCCCACGCCCGCGGCCACGCCCACCACCGGGATCATCTCCTCCGGCCCCAGCACCCACCACACACCCAGCACCTCCCCTGTCCAGGCAACCTCGGCCAGCACGCCGGCCGCCCCCTCCATCTTCACCACTCCCCGCAGCACGGCGACTCCCTTCCACTCCAGCACCATGCCAGCCACCTTGCTAGGCGCCTCCTCCCCGGGCTCCGGCAGTCCCAGGGCCACTCCGACCGAGGGTGCCAGCCCACCTGCCCCGAGCACCAGTGTGCCGCCCCCGCACCCGACCACCACGGGGACTGCCCCCAGTGACACCTCCAGCCAGCCTGTCGCCACGGAGGTGCCCTCTCCGCCGTCAGTCACATCCTCCGCCACGCCCAGCAGCACCCTCTATGCTCCCGCCTCCACCACCTCGACTCCCATGGCCACCCATAGCCTGACCTCGTCCACGGGGGTGCCTCGCTCCCCTCCAGCTGCCCCCAGCACAGAGCCCGCCTCCGCCTCCACCGCGAACACCAGCCCTCTGCCCACCGAAACCACCACACTCCCCACCACCCACACCACGGCCGGCCCCTCGCCTCCCGCCAGCACTCCCACCGGGTCCACCACGCAGGTCGCCACTCCCAGGGACACCGCAGCCCCGGCCACCTCTCTCACGGCCACTCTGGCCTCGGCCTCCGCTGCCCACACCACCAGGGCTCCAAGCACCCTCCTGGTGACCACACCCGTGCCCACGGCACCGTCCAGGGCCCCGGTCCTCACCTCCTCCACCATCGGTTCCCCCGGGAGCACCCTCGCGTCCGCATTCACCTCACCCCTCCCGGCCTCCGCCACGGTGCACACATCCACGACACTCCCTCCCTCCCTGGTCAGGACGGGAGCCCCCAGCTCCACGCCCGCCACCACCGAGGCCACATCCACCGGCCCCGTGGGCCCATCCACCGCCCCCTCCACCGCCACCGTGGACCTCGGCTCCACGCTCGCTCTGGCCAGCACCTCAGCCACACCCACACCCACACCCACACCCACACCCCCGGCGACGGCCTCGGCTACGCCCGTGCCCACGCCCGCGGCCACGCCCACCACCGGGATCATCTCCTCCGGCCCCAGCACCCACCACACACACAGCACCTCCCCTGTCCAGGCAACCTCAGCCAGCACGCCGGCCGCCCCCTCCATCTTCACCACTCCCCGCAGCACGGCGACTCCCTTCCACTCCAGCACCATGCCAGCCACCTCGCTAGGCGCCTCCTCCCCGGCCTCCGGCAGTCCCAGGGCCACTCCGACCGAGGGTGCCAGCCCACCTGCCCCGAGCACCAGTGTGCCGCCCCCGCACCCGACCACCACGGGGACTGCCCCCAGTGACACCTCCAGCCAGCCTGTAGCCACGGAGGTGCCCTCTCCGCCGTCAGTCACATCCTCCGCCACGCCCAGCAGCACCCTCTATGCTCCCGCCTCCACCACCTCGACTCCCGTGGCCACCCATAGCCTGACCTCGTCCACGGGGGTGCCTCGCTCCCCTCCAGCTGCCCCCAGCGCAGAGCGCGCCTCCGCCTCCACCGCGAATACCAGCCCTCTGCCCACCGACACCACCAGACTACCCACCACCCATACCACGGCCGGCCCCTCGCCTCCCGCCAGCAATCCCACCGGGTCCACCACGCAGGTCGCCACTCCCAGGGACACCGCAGCCCTGTCCACCTCTCTCTCGGCCACTCTGGCCTCGGCCTCCGCTGCCCACACCACCAGGGCTGCTAGCACCCTCCTGGTGACCACACCCGTGCCCACGGCACCGTCCTGGGCCCCGGTCCTCACCTCCTCCACCATCGGCTCCCCCGGGAGCACCCTCGCATCTGCATTCACCTCACCCCTCCCGGCCTCTGCCACGCTGCCCACATCCACGACTCTCCCTCCTTCTTCGGTCAGGACGGGAGCCCCCAGATCCACACCCACCACCACCGAGGCCACATCCACGGGCCCCGCGGGCCCATTCACCGCCCCCTCCACCGCCACCGTGGACCTCGGCTCTGCGCTCGCTCTGGCCAGCACCTCAGCCACACCCACACCCACACCCACACCCACACCCCTGGCCACGGCCTCGGCCACGCCCGTGCCCACGCCCGCGGCCACGCCCACCACCCGGATCATCTCCTCCGGCCCCAGCACCCACCACACACACAGCACCTCCCCTGTCCAGGCAACCTCGGCCAGCACGCCGGCCGCCCCCTCCATCTTCACCACTCCCCGCAGGTCGGCGACTCCCTTCCACTCCAGCACCATGCCAGCCACCTCGCTAGGCGCCTCCTCCCTGGCCTCCGGCAGTCCCAGGGCCACTCCGACCGAGGGTGCCAGCCCACTTGCCCCGAGCACCAGTGTGCCGCCCCCGCACCCGACCACCACGGGGACTGCTCCCAGTGACACCTCCAGCCAGCCTGTCGCCACGGAGGTGCCCTCTCCGCCGTCAGTCACATCCTCCGCCACGCCCAGCAGCACCCTCTATGCTCCCGCCTCCACCACCTCGACTCCCGTGGCCACCCATAGCCTGACCTTGTCCACGGGGGTGCCTCGGTCCCCTCCAGCTGCCCCCAGCACAGAGCCCGCCTCCACCTCCACCGCGAACACCAGCCCTCTGCCCACCGACACCACCACACTCCCCACCACCCACACCACGGCCGGCCCCTCGCCTCCCGCCAGAACTCCCTCCGGGTCTACCACGCAGGTCGCCACTCCCAGGGACACCGCAGCCCCGGCCACCTCTCTCACGGCTACTCAGGCCTCGGCCTCCGCTCCCCACAACACAAGGGCTGCTAGCACCCTCCTGGTGACCACACCCGTGCCCACGGCACCGTCCAGGGCCCCGGTCCTCACCTCCTCCACCATCGGCTCCCCCGGGAGCACCCTCGCGTCCGCATTCACCTCACCCCTCCTGGCCTCCGCCACGCTGCACACATCCACGACTCTCCCTCCCTCCTCGGTCAGGACGGGAGCCCCCAGCTCCACGCCCGCCACCACCGAGGCCACATCCACCGGCCCCGCGGGCCCATCCACCGCCCCCTCGACCGCCACCGTGGACCTTGGCTCCACGCTCGCTCTGGCCAGCACCTCAGCCACACCCACACCCACAACCACACCCCCGGCCACGGCCTCGGCCACGCCCGTGCCCACGCCCGCGGCCACGCCCACCACCGGGATCATCTCCTCCAGCCCCAGCACCCACCACACACACAGCACCTCCCCTGTCCAGGCAACCTCGGCCAGCACGCCGGCCGCCCCCTCCATCTTCACCACTCCCCGCAGCACGGCGACTCCCTTCCACTCCAGCACCATGCCAGCCACCTCGCTAGGTGCCTCCTACCCGGCCTCCGGCAGTCCCAGGGCCACTCCGACCGAGGGTGCCAGCCCACCTGCCCCGAGCACCAGTGTGCCGCCCCCGCACCCGACCACCACGGGGACTGCCCCCAGTGACACCTCCAGCCAGCCTGTCGCCACGGAGGTGCCCTCTCCGCCGTCAGTCACATCCTCCGCCACGCCCAGCAGCACCCTCTATGCTCCCGCCTCCACCACCTCGACTCCCGTGGCCACCCATAGGCTGACCTCGTCCACGGGGGTGCCTCGCTCCCCTCCAGCTGCCCCCAGCACAGAGCCCGCCTCAGCCTCCACCGCGAACACCAGCCCTCTGCCCTCCGACACCACCACACTCCCCAATACCCACACCACGGCCAGCCCCTCGCCTCCCGCCAGCACTCCCACCGGGTCCACCACGCAGGTCGCCACTCCCAGGGACAGCGCAGCCCCGGCCACCTCTCTCACGGCCACTCTGGCCTCGGCCTCCGCTGCCCACACCACCAGGGCTGCTAGCACCCTCCTGGTGACCACACCCGTGCCCACGGCACCGTCCAGGGCCCCGGTCCTCACCTCCTCCACCATCGGCTCCCCCGGGAGCACCCTCGCGTCCGCATTCACCTCACCCCTCCCGGCCTCCGCCACGCTGCACACATCCACGACTCTCCCTCCCTCCTCGGTCAGGACGGGAGCCGCCAGCTCCACGCCCGCCACCACCGAGGCCACATCCACCAGCCCCGCGGGCCCATCCACCGCCTCCTCCACCGCCACCGTGGACATCGGCTCCACGTTCGCTCTGGCCAGCACCTCAGCCACACCCACACCCACACCCACACCCCCGGCCACGGCCTCGGCCACGCCCGTGCCCACGCCCGCGGCCACGCCCATCACCGGGATCATCTCCTCCGGCCCCAGCACCCACCACACACACAGCACTTCCCCTGTCCAGGCAACCTCGGCCAGCACGCCGGCCGCCCCCTCCATCTTTACCACTCCCCGCAGCACGGCGACTCCCTTCCACTCCAGCACCATGCCAGCCACCTCGCTAGGCGCCTCCTCCCCGGCCTCCGGCAGTCCCAGGGCCACTCCGACCGAGGGTGCCAGCCCACCTGCCCCGAGCCCCAGTGTGCCGCCCCCGCACCCGACCACCACGGGGACTGCCCCCAGTGACACCTCCAGCCAGCCTGTCGCCACGAAGGTGCCCTCTCCGCCGTCAGTCACATCCTCCGCCACGCCCAGCAGCACCCTCTATGCTCTCGCCTCCACTACCTCGACTCCCGTGGCCACCCATAGCCTGACCTCGTCCACGGGGGTGCCTCGCTCCCCTCCAGCTGCCCCCAGCTCTGAGCCCTCCTCCGCCTCGACCGCGAACACCAGCCCTCTGCCCACCGACACCACCACACTCCCCACCACCCACACCACGGCCGGCCCCTCGCCTCCCGCCAGCTCTCCCTCCGGGTCCACCACGCAGGTCGCCACTCCCAGGGACACCGCAGCCACGGCCACCTCTCTCACGGCCCCTCTGGCCTCGGCCTCCTCTACCCACACCACCAGGGCTGCTAGCACCCTCCTGGTGACCACACCCGTGCCCACGGCACCGTCCAGGGCCCCGGTCCTCACCTCCTCGAACATCGGCTCCCCCGGGAGCACCCTCGCGTCCGCATTCACCTCACCCCTCCCGGCCTCCGCCACGCTGCACACATCCACGACTCTCCCTCCCTCCTCGGTCAGGACGGGAGCCCCGAGCTCCACGCCCACCACCACCGAGGCCACATCCACCGGCCCCGCGGGCCCATCCACCGCCCCCTCGACCGCCACCGTGGACCTCGGCTCCACGCTCGCTCTGGCCAGCACCTCAGCCACACCCACACCCACACCCACACCCACACCCCCGGCCACGGCCTCGGCCACGCCCGTGCCCACGCCCGTGGCCACGCCCACCACCGGGATCATCTCCTCCGGCCCCAGCACCCACCACACACACAGCACCTCCCCTGTCCAGGCAACCTCGGCCAGCACGCCGGCAGCCCCCTCCATCTTCACCACTCCCCGCAGGTTGGCGACTCCCTTCCACTCCAGCACCATGCCAGCCACCTCGCTAGGCGCCTCCTCCCTGGCCTCCGGCAGTCCCAGGGCCACTCCGACCGAGGGTGCCAGCCCACTTGCCCCGAGCACCAGTGTGCCGCCCCCGCACCCGACCACCACGGGGACTGCTCCCAGTGACACCTCCAGCCAGCCTGTCGCCACGGTGGTGCCCTCTCCGCCGTCAGTCACATCCTCCGCCACGCCCAGCAACACCCTCTATGCTCCCGCCTCCACCACCTCGACTCCCGTGGTCACCCATAGGCTGACCTCGTCCACGGGGGTGCCTCGCTCCCCTCCAGCTGCCCCCAGCACAGAGCCCGCCTCAGCCTCCACCGCGAACACCAGCCCTCTGCCCTCCGACACCACCACACTCCCCACCACCCACACCACGGCCAGCCCCTCGCCTCCCGCCAGCACTCCCACCGGGTCCACCACGCAGGTCGCCACTCCCAGGGACACCGCAGCCCCGGCCACCTCTCTCACGGCCACTCTGGCCTCGGCCTCCGCTGCCCACACCACCAGGGCTGCTAGCACCCTCCTGGTGACCACACCCGTGCCCACGGCACCGTCCAGGGCCCCGGTCCTCACCTCCTCCACCATCGGCTCCCCCGGGAGCACCCTCGCGTCCGCATTCACCTCACCCCTCCCGGCCTCCGCCACGCTGCACACATCCACGACTCTCCCTCCCTCCTCGGTCAGGACGGGAGCCCCCAGCTCCACGCCCGCCACCACCGAGGCCACATCCACCGGCCCCGCGGGCCCATCCACCGCCTCCTCCACCGCCACCGTGGAACTCGGCTCCACGCTCGCTCTGGCCAGCACCTCAGCCACACCCATACCCACACCCACACCCCCGGCCACGGCCTCGGCCACGCCCGTGCCCATGCCCTCGGCCATGCCCACCACCGGGATCATCTCCTCCGGCCCCAGCACCCACCACACACACAGCACCTCCCCTGTCCAGGCAAACTCGGCCAGCACGCCGGCCGCCCCCTCCATCTTCACCACTCCCCGCAGCACGGCGACTCACTTCCACTCCAGCACCATGCCAGCCACCTCGCTAGGCGCCTCCTCCCCGGACTCCGGCAGTCCCAGGGCCACTCCGACCGAGGGTGCCAGCCCACCTGCCCCGAGCACCAGTGTTCCACCCCCGCACCCGACCACCACGGGGACTGCCCCCAGTGACACCTCCAGCCAGCCTGTCGCCACGGAGTTGCCCTCTCCTCCGTCAGTCACATCCTCCGCCACGCACAGCAGCACCCTCTATGCTCCCGCCTCCACCACCTCGACTCCCGTGGCCACCCATAGCCTGACCTTGTCCACGGGGGTGCCTCGGTCCCCTCCAGCTGCCCCCAGCACAGAGCCCGCCTCCGCCTCCACCGCGAACACCAGCCCTCTGCCCACCGACACCACCACACTCCCCACCACCCACACCACGGCCGGCCCCTCGCCTCCCGCCAGAACTCCCTCCGGGTCTCCCACGCAGGTCGCCACTCCCAGGGACACCGCAGCCCCGGCCACCTCTCTCACGGCCACTCTGGCCTCGGCCTCCGCTGCCCACAAAACCAGGGCTGCTAGCACCCTCCTGGTGACCACACCCGTGCCCACGGCACTGTCCAGGGCTCCGGTCCTCACCTCCTCCACCATCGGCTCCCCCGGGAGCACCCTCGCGTCCGCTTTCACCTCACCCCTCCCGGCCTCCGCCACGCTGCACACATCCACGACTCTCCGTCCCTCCTCGGTCAGGACGGGAGCCCCCAGCTCCACGCTCGCCACCACCGAGGCCACATCCACCAGCCCCGTGGGCCCATCCACCGCCTCCTCCACCGCCACCGTGGAAATCGGCTCCACGCTCGCTCTGCTCAGCACCTCAGCCACACCCACACCCACACCCACACCCCCGGCCACGGCCTCGGCCACGCCCGTGCCCACGCCCGCGGCCACGCCCATCACCGGGATCATCTCCTCCGGCCCCAGCACCCACCACACACACAGCACCTCCCCTGTCCAGGCAACCTCGGCCAGCACGCCGGCCGCCCCCTCCATCTTTACCACTCCCCGCAGCACGGCGACTCCCTTCCACTCCAGCACCATGCCAGCCACCTCGCTAGGCGCCTCCTCCCCGGCCTCCGGCAGTCCCAGGGCCACTCCGACCGAGGGTGCCAGCCCACCTGCCCCGAGCCCCAGTGTGCCGCTCCCGCACCCGACCACCACGGGGACTGCCCCCAGTGACACCTCCAGCCAGCCTGCCGCCACGAAGGTGCCCTCTCCGCCGTCAGTCACATCCTCCCCCACGCCCAGGAGCACCCTCTATGCTCTCGCCTCTACCACCTCGACTCCCGTGGCCACCCATAGCCTGACCTCGTCCACGGGGGTGCCTCGCTCCCCTCCAGCTGCCCCCAGCTCTGAGCCCTCCTCCGCCTCGACCGCGAACACCAGCCCTCTGCCCACCGACACCACCACACTCCCCACCACCCACACCACGGCCGGCCCCTCGCCTCCCGCCAGCTCTCCC
This sequence comes from Muntiacus reevesi, assembly GCF_963930625.1. NCBI lineage: Eukaryota > Metazoa > Chordata > Mammalia > Artiodactyla > Cervidae > Muntiacus > Muntiacus reevesi. The sequence goes on along the minus strand of NC_089250.1, from coordinate 213,822,124 downwards.
TCCGGGTCCACCACGCAGGTCGCCACTCCCAGGGACACCGCAGCCCCGGCCACCTCTCTCACGGCCACTCTGGCCTCGGCCTCCACTCCCCACACCACCAGGGCTGCTAGCACCCTCCTGGTGACCACACCCGTGCCCACGGCACCGTCCAGGGCCCCGGTCCTCACCTCCTCCACCATCGGCTCCCCCGGGAGCACCCTCGCGTCCGCATTCACCTCACCCCTCCCGGCCTCCGCCACGCTGCACACATCCACGACTCTCCCTCCCTCCTCGGTCAGGACGGGAGCCCCCAGCTCCACGCCCGCCACCACCGAGGCCACATCCACCGGCCCCGCGGGCCCATCCACCGCCCCCTCCACCGCCACCGTGGACCTCGGCTCCACGCTCGCTCTGGCCAGCACCTCAGCCACACCCACACCCACACCCACACCCACACCCCCGGCCACGGCCTCGACCACGCACGTGCCCACGCCCGCGGCCACGCCCACCACCGGGATCATCTCCTCCGGCCCCAGCACCCACCACACACACAGCACCTCCCCTGTCCAGGCAACCTCGGCCAGCACGCCGGCCGCCCCCTCCATCTTCACCACTCCCCGCAGCACGGCGACTCCCTTCCACTCCAGCACCATGCCAGCCACCTCGCTAGGCGCCTCCTCCCCGGCCTCCGGCAGTCCCAGGGCCACTCCGACCGAGGGTGCCAGCCCACCTGCCCCGAGCACCAGTGTGCCGCCCCCGCACCCGACCACCACGGGGACTGCCCCCAGTGACACCTCCAGCCAGCCTGTCGCCACGGAGGTGCCCTCTCCGCCGTCAGTCACATCCTCCGCCACGCCCAGCAGCACCCTCTATGCTCCCACCTCCACCACCTCGACTCCCGTGGCCACCCACAGCCTGACCTCGTCCACGGGGGTGCCTCGCTCCCCTCCAGCTGCTCCCAGCACAGAGCCCGCGTCCGCCTCCACCGCGAACACCAGCCCTCTGCCCACCGACACCACCACACGCCCCACCACCCACACCACGGCCGGCCCCTCGCCTCCCGCCAGCACTCCCACCAGGTCCACCTCGCAGGTCGCCACTCCCAGGAACACCGCAGCCCCGGCCACCTCTCTCACGGCCACTCTGGCCTCGGCCTCCGCTGCCCACACCACCAGGGCTGCTAGCACCCTCCTGGTGACCACACCCGTGCCCACGGCACCGTCCAGGGCCCCGGTCCTCACCTCCTCCACCATCGGCTCCCCCGGGAGCACCCTCGCGTCCGCATTCATCTCACCCCTCCCGGCCTCCGCCACGCTGCACACATCCACGACTCTCCCTCCCTCCTCGGTCAGGACGGGAGCCCCCAGCTCCACGCCCGCCACCACCGAGGCCACATCCACCGGCCCCGCGGGCCCATCCACTGCCCCCTCCACCGCCACCGTGGACCTCGGCTCCACGCTCGCTCTGGCCAGCACCTCAGCCACACCCACACCCACACCCACACCCACACCCCCGGCCACGGCCTCGGCCACGCACGTGCCCACGCCCGTGGCCACGCCCACCACCGGGATCATCTCCTCCGGCCCCAGCACCCACCACACACACAGCACCTCCCCTGTCCAGGCAACCTCGGCCAGCACGCCGGCCGCCCCCTCCATCTTCAGCACTCCCCGCAGGTCGGCGACTCCCTTCCACTCCAGCACCATGCCAGCCACCTCGCTAGGCGCCTCCTCCCTGGCCTCCGGCAGTCCCAGGGCCACTCCGACCGAGGGTGCCAGCCCACTTGCCCCGAGCACCAGTGTGCCGCCCCCGCACCCGACCACCACGGGGACTGCTCCCAGTGACACCTCCAGCCAGCCTGTCGCCACGGTGGTGCCCTCTCCGCTGTCAGTCACATCCTCCGCCACGCCCAGCAGCACCCTCTATGCTCCCGCCTCCACCACCTCGACTCCCGTGGCCACCCATAGGCTGACCTGGTCCACGGGGGTGCCTCGCTCCCCTCCAGCTGCCCCCAGCACAGAGCCCGCCTCAGCCTCCACCGCGAACACCAGCCCTCTGCCCTCCGACACCACCACACTCCCCACCACCCACACCACGGCCAGCCCCTCGCCTCCCGCCAGCACTCCCACCGGGTCCACCACGCAGGTCGCCACTCCCAGGGACACCGCAGCCCCGGCCACCTCTCTCACGGCCACTCTGGCCTCGGCCTCCGCTGCCCACACCACCAGGGCTGCTAGCACCCTCCTGGTGACCACACCCGTGCCCACGGCACCGTCCAGGGCCCCGGTCCTCACCTCCTCCACCATCGGCTCCCCCGGGAGCACCCTCGCGTCCGCATTCACCTCACCCCTCCCGGCCTCCGCCACGCTGCACACATCCACGACTCTCCCTCCCTCCTCGGTCAGGACGGGAGCCCCCAGCTCCACGCCCGCCACCACCGAGGCCACATCCACCGGCCCCGCGGGCCCATCCACCGCCTCCTCCACCGCCACCGTGGAACTCGGCTCCACGCTCGCTCTGGCCAGCACCTCAGCCACACTCACACCCACACCCACACCCCCGGCCACGGCCTCGGCCACGCCCGTGCCCATGCCCTCGGCCACGCCCACCACCGGGATCATCTCTTCCGGCCCCAGCACCCACCACACACACAGCACCTCCCCTGTCCAGGCAAACTCGGCCAGCACGCCGGCCGCCCCCTCCATCTTCACCACTCCCCACAGCACGGCGACTCACTTCCACTCCAGCACCATGCCAGCCACCTCGCTAGGCGCCTCCTCCCCGGACTCCGGCAGTCCCAGGGCCACTCCGACCGAAGGTGCCTGCCCACCTGCCCCGAGCACCAGTGTTCCACCCCCGCACCCGACCACCACGGGGACTGCCCCCAGTGACACCTCCAGCCAGCCTGTAGCCACGGAGTTGCCCTCTCCTCCGTCAGTCACATCCTCCGCCACGCACAGCAGCACCCTCTATGCTCCCGCCTCCACCACCTCGACTCCCGTGGCCACCCATAGCCTGACCTTGTCCACGGGGGTGCCTCGGTCCCCTCCAGCTGCCCCCAGCACAGAGCCCGCCTCCGCCTCCACCGCGAACACCAGCCCTCTGCCCACCGACACCACCACACTCCCCACCACCCACACCACGGCCGGCCCCTCGCCTCCCGCCAGAACTCCCTCCGGGTCTACCACGCAGGTTGCCACTCCCAGGGACACCGCAGCCCCGGCCACCTCTCTCACGGCTACTCAGGCCTCGGCCTCCGCTCCCCACACCACCAGGGCTGCTAGCACCCTCCTGGTGACCACACCCGTGCCCACGGCACCGTCCAGTGCCCCGGTCCTCACCTCCTCCACCATCGGCTCCCCCCGGAGCACCCTCGCGTCCGCATTCACCTCACCCCACCTGGCCTCCGCCACGCTGCACACATCCACGACTCTCCCACCCTCCTCGGTCAGGACGGGAGCCCCCAGCTCCACGCCCGCCACCACCGAGGCCACATCCACCGGCCCCGCGGGCCCATCCACCGCCCCCTCGACCGCCACCGTGGACCTTGGCTCCACGCTCGCTCTGGCCAGCACCTCAGCCACACCCACACCCACAACCACACCCCCGGCCACGGCCTCGGCCACGCCCGTGCCCACGCCCGCGGCCACGCCCAGCACCGGGATCATCTCCCCCGGCCCCAGCACCCACCACACACACAGCACCTCCCCTGTCCAGGCAACCTCGGCCAGCACGCCGGCCGCCCCCTCCATCTTCACCACTCCCCGCAGCACGGCGACTCCCTTCCAATCCAGCACCATGCCAGCCACCTCGCTAGGCGCCTCCTCCCCGGCCTCCGGCAGTCCCAGGGCCACTCCGATCGAGGGTGCCAGCCCACCTGCCCCGAGCACCAGTGTGCCGCCCCCGCACCCGACCACCACGGGGACTGCCCCCAGTGACACCTCCAGCCAGCCTGTCGCCACGGAGGTGCCCTCTCCGCCGTCAGTCACATCCTCCGCCACGCCCAGCAGCACCCTCTATGCTCCCGCCTCCACCACCTCGACTCCCGTGGCCACCCACAGCCTGACCTCGTCCACGGTGGTGCCTCGCTCCCCTCCAGCTGCTCCCAGCACAGAGCCCGCGTCCGCCTCCACCGCGAACACCAGCCCTCTGCCCACCGACACCACCACACGCCCCACCACCCACACCACGGCCGGCCCCTCGCCTCCCGCCAGCACTCCCACCAGGTCCACCTCGCAGGTCGCCACTCCCAGGGACACCGCAGCCCCGGCCACCTCTCTCACGGCCACTCTGGCCTCGGCCTCCGCTGCCCACACCACCAGGTCTGCTAGCACCCTCCTGGTGACCACACCCGAGCCCACGGCACCGTCCAGGGCCCCGGTCCTCACCTCCTCCACCATCGGCTCCCCCGGGAGCACCCTCGCGTCCGCTTTCACCTCACCCCTCCCGGCCTCCGCCACGCTGCACACATCCACGACTCTCCCTCCCTCCTCGGTCAGGACGGGAGCCCCCAGCTCCACGCTCGCCACCACCGAGGCCACATCCACCAGCCCCGCGGGCCCATCCACCGCCTCCTCCACCGCCACCGTGGACATCGGCTCCACGCTCGCTCTGGCCAGCACCTCAGCCACACCCACACCCACACCCACACCCCCGGCCACGGCCTCGACCACGCACGTGCCCAAGCCCGCGGCCACGCCCACCACCGGGATCATCTCCTCCGGCCCCAGCACCCACCACACACACAGCACCTCCCCTGTCCAGGCAACCTCAGCCAGCACGCCGGCCGCCCCCTCCATCTTCACCACTCCCCGCAGGTCGGCGACTCTCTTCCACTCCAGCACCATGCCAGCCACCTCGCTAGGCACCTCCTCCCTGGCCTCCGGCAGTCCCAGGGCCACTCCGACCGAGGGTGCCAGCCCACTTGCCCCGAGCACCAGTGTGCCGCCCCCGCACCCGACCACCATGGGGACTGCTCCCAGTCACACCTCCAGCCAGCCTGTCGCCACGGAGGTGCCCTCTCGCCGTCAGTCACATACTCCGCCACGCCCAGCAGTACCCTCTTTGCTCCCGCCTCCACCACCTCGACTCCCGTGGCCACCCATAGCCTGACCTCGTCCATGGGGGTGCCTCGCTCCCCTCCAGCTGCCCCCAGCACAGAGCCCGCCTCCGCCTCCTCCGCGAACACCAGCACTCTGCCCACCGACACCACCACACTCCCCACCACCCACACCACGGCCGGCCCCTCGCATCCCGCCAGCACTCCCACCGGGTCCACCACGCAGGTCGCCACTCCCAGGGACACCGCAGCCCTGGCCACCTCTCTCACGGCCACTCTGGCCTCGGCCTCCGCTCCCCACACCACCAGCGCTGCTAGCACCCTCCTGGTGACCACACCCGTGCCCACGGCACCGTCCAGGGCCCCGGTCCTCACCTCCTCCACCATCGGCTCCCCCGGGAGCACCGTCGCGTCCGCATTAACCTCACCCCTCCCGGCCTCCCGCCACGCTGCACACATCCACGACTCTCCCTCCCTCCTCGGTCAGGACGGGAGCCCCCAGCTCCACGCCCGCCACCACCGAGGCCACATCCACCGGCTCCGCGGGCCGATCCACCGCCCCCTCCACCGCCACCGTGGACCTCGGCTCCACGCTCGCTCTGGCCAGCACCTCAGCCACACCCACACCCACACCCCCGGCAACGGCCTCGGCCACGCCCGTGCCCACGCCCGCGGCCACGCCCACCACCGGGATCATCTCCTCCCGGCCCCAGCACCCACCACAAACACAGCACCTCCCCTGTCCAGGCAACCTCGGCCAGCACGCTGGCCGCCCCCTCCATCTTCACCACTCCCCGCAGCACGGCGACTCCCTTCCACTCCAGCACCATGCCAGCCACCTCGCTAGGCACCTCCTCCCTGGCCTCCGGCAGTCCCAGGGCTAGTCCGACCGAGGATGCTAGTCCACCTGCCCCAAGCAGCAGTGTTCCACCCTCGCACCCGACCACCACGGGGACTGCTCCCAGTGACACCTCCAGCCAGCCTGTCGCCACGGAGGTGCCCTCTCCGCCGTCAGTCACATCCTCCGCCACGCCCAGCAGCACCCTCTATGGTCCCGCCTCCACCACTTCGACTCCCGTGGCCACCCATAGCCTGACCTCGTCCACGGGGGTGCCTCACTCCCCTCCAGCTGCCCCCAGCACAGAGCCCGCCTCCGCCTCCACCGCGAACACCAGCCCTCTGCCGACCGACACCACCACACTCCCCACCACCCACACCACGGCTGGCCCCTCGCCTCCCGCCAGCACTACCACCGGGTCCACCACGCAGGTCGCCACGCCCAGGGACACCGCAGCCCCGGCCACCTCTCTCACGGCCCCTCTGGCCTCGGCCTCTGCTGCCCACACCACCAGGGCTGCTAGCACCCTCATGGTGACCACACCCGTGCCCACGGCACCGTCCAGGGCCCCGGTCCTCACCTCCTCCACCATCGGCTCCCCCGGGAGCACCCTCGCGTCCGCATTCACCTCACCCCTCCCGGCCTCCGCCACGCTGCACACATCCACGAATCTCCCTCCCTCCTCGGTCAGGACGGGAGCCCCCAGCTCCACGCCCGCCACCACCGAGGCCACATCCACCGGCCCCGCGGGCCCATCCACCGCCCTCTCCACCGCCACCGTGGACCTCGGCTCCACGCTCGCTCTGGCCAGCACCTCAGCCACACCCACACCCACACCTACACCCACACCCCCGGCCACGGCCTCGGCCACGCCCGTGCCCACGCCCGCGGCCACGCCCACCACCGCGATCATCTCCTCCGGCCCCAGCACCCACCACACACACAGCACCTCCCCTGTCCAGGCAACCTCGGCCAGCACGCCGGCCGCCCCCTCCATCTTCAACACTCCCCGCAGCACGGCGACTCCCTTCCACTCCAGGACCATGCCAGCTACCTCGCTAGGCGCCTCCTCCCCGGCCTCCGGCAGTCCCAGGGCCACTCCGACCGAGGGTGCCAGCCCACCTGCCCCGAGCACCAGTGTGCCGCCCCCGCACCCGACCACCACGGGGACTGCCCCCAGTGACACCTCCAGCCAGCCTGTCGCCACGGAGGTGCCCTCTCCGCCGTCAGTAACATCCTCCGCCACGCCTAGCAGCACCCTCTATGCTCCCGCCTCCACCACCTCGACTCCCGTGGCCACCCATAGCCTGACCTCGTCCACGGGGGTGCCTCGCTCCCCTCCAGCTGCCCCCAGCACAGAACCCGCCTCCGCCTCCACCACGAACACCAGCCCTCTGCCCACCGACACCACCACACTCCCCACCACCCACACCACGGCCGGCCCCTCGCCTCCCGCCAGCACTCCCACCGGGTCCACCACGCAGGTCGCCACTCCCAGGGACACCGCAGCCACGGCCACCTCTCTCACGGCCACTCTGGCCTCGGCCTCCGCTGCCCACACCACCAGGGCTGCTAGCACCCTCCTGGTGACCACACCCGTGCCCACGGCACCGTCCAGGGCCCCGGTCCTCACCTCCTCCACCATCGGCTCCCCCGGGAGCACCCTCGCGTCCGCATTCACCTCACCCCTCCCGGCCTCCGCCACGCTGCACACATCCACGACTCTCCCTCCCTCCTCGGTCAGGACGGGAGCCCCCAGCTCCATGCCCGCCAACACCGAGGTCACATCCACCGGCCTCGCGGGCCCATCCACCGCCCCCTCCACCGCCCCCTCCACCGCCACCGTGGACCTCGGCTCCACGCTCGCTCTGGCCAGCACCTCAGCCACACCCACACCCACACCCACACCCCCGGCCACGGCCTCGGCCACGCCCGTGCCCACGCCCGCGGCCACACCCACCACCGGGATCATCTCCTCTGGCCCCAGCACCCACCACACACACAGCACCTCCCCGGTCCAGGCAACCTCGGCCAGCATGCCGGCCGCCTCCTCCATCTTTACCACTCCCCGCAGCACGTTGACTCCCTTCCACTCCAGCACCATGCCAGCCACCTCGCTAGCCGCCTCCTCCCCGGCCTCCAGCAGTCCCAGGGCCACTCCGACCGAGGGTACCAGCCCACCTGCCCCGAGCACCAGTGTGCCGCCCCCGCCCCCCACCACCACGGGGACTGCCCCCAGTGACACCTCCAGCCAGCCTATCGCCACGGAGGTGCCCTCTCCGCCGTCAGTCACATCCGCCGCCAAGCCCAGCAGCACCCTCTATGCTCCCGCCTCCACCACCTCGACTCCCGTGGCCACCCACAGCCTGACCTCGTACACGGGGGTGCCTCGCTCCCCTCCAGCTGCCCCCAGCACAGAGCCCGCCTCCGCCTCCACCGCGAACACCAGCCCTCTGCCCACCGACACCACCACACTCCCCACCACCCACACCACGGCCGGCCCCTCGCCTCCCGCCAGCACTCCCAGCGGGTCCACCTCGCAGGTCGCCACTCCCAGGGACACCGCAGCCCCGGCCACCTCTCTCACGGCCACTCTGGCCTCGGCCTCCGCTGCCCACACCACCAGGGCTGCTAGCACCCTCCTGGTGACCACACCCGTGCCCACGGCACCGTCCTGGGCCCCGGTCCTCACCTCCTCCACCAACGGCTCCCCCGGGAGCACCCTCGCGTCCGCATTCACCTCACCCCTCCCGGCCTCCGCCACGCTGCACACATCCACGACTCTCCCTCCCTCCTCGGTCAGGACGGGAGCCCCCAGCTCCATGCCCGCCACCACCGAGGCCACATCCACCGGCCCCGCGGGCCCATCCACCGCCCCGTCCACCGCCACCGTGGAACTCGGCTCCACGCTCGCTCTGGCCAGCACCTCAGCCACACCCACACCCACACCCACACCCCCGGCCACGGCCTCGGCCACGCCCGTGCCCACGCCCGCGGCCACGCCCACCACCGGGATCATCTCCTCCGGCCCCAGCACCCACCACACACACAGCACCTCCCCTGTCCAGGCAACCTCGGCCAGCACGCCGGCCGCCCCCTCCATCTTTACCACTCCCCGCAGCACGGCGACTCCCTTCCACTCCAGCACCATGCCAGCCACCTCGCTAGGCGCCTCCTCCCCGGCCTCCGGCAGTCCCAGGGCCACTCCGACCGAGGGTGCCAGCCCACCTGCCCCGAGCCCTAGTGTGCCGCCCCCGCACCCGACCACCACGGGGACTGCCCCCAGTGACACCTCCAGCCAGCCTGTCGCCACGGAGGTGCCCTCTCCGCCGTCAGTCACATCCGCCGCCAAGCCCAGCAGCACCCTCTATGCTCCCGCCTCCACCACCTCGACTCCCGTGGCCACCCATAGCCTGACCTCGTTCTCGGGGGTGCCTCGCTCCCCTCCAGCTGCCCCCAGCTCTGAGCCCTCCTCCGCCTCGACCGCGAACACCAGCCCTCTGCCCACCGACACCACCACACTCCCCACCACCCACACCACGGCCGGCCCCTCGCCTCCCGCCAGCTCTCCCTCCGGGTCCACCACGCAGGTCGCCACTCCCAGGGACACCGCAGCCACGGCCACCTCTCTCACGGCCACTCTGGCCTCGGCCTCCACTCCCCACACCACCAGGGCTGCTAGCACCCTCCTGGTGACCACACCCGTGCCCACGGCACCGTCCAGGGCCCCGGTCCTCACCTCCTCCACCATAGGCTCCCCCGGGAGCACCCTCGCGTCCGCATTCACCTCACCCCTCCCGGCCTCCGCCACGCTGCACACATCCACGACTCTCCCTCCCTCCTCGGTCAGGTCGGGAGCCCCCAGCTCCACGCCCGCCACCACCGAGGCCACATCCACCGGCCCCGCGGGCCCATCCACCGCCCCCTCCACCGCCACCGTGGACCTCGGCTCCACGCTCGCTCTGGCCAGCACCTCAGCCACACCCACACCCACACCCACACCCACACCCCCGGCCACGGCCTCGACCACGCACGTGCCCACGCCCGCGGCCACGCCCACCACCGGGATCATCTCCTCCGGCCCCAGCACCCACCACACACACAGCACCTCCCCTGTCCAGGCAACCTCGGCCAGCACGCCGGCCGCCCCCTCCATCTTCACCACTCCCCGCAGGTCGGCGACTCCCTTCCACTCCAGCACCATGCCAGCCACCTCGCTAGGCGCCTCCTCCCTGGCCTCCGGCAGTCCCAGGGCCACTCCGACCGAGGGTGCCAGCCCACTTGCCCCGAGCACCAGTGTGCCGCCCCCGCACCCGACCACCTCGGGGACTGCTCCCAGTCACACCTCCAGCCAGCCTGTCGCCACGGAGGTGCCCTCTCCGCCGTCAGTCACATCCTCCGCCACGCCCAGCAGCACCCTCTATGCTCCCGCCTCCACCACCTCGACTCCCGTGGCCACCCATAGCCTGACCTCGTCCACGGGGGTGCCTCGCTCCCCTCCAGCTGCCCCCAGCACAGAGCCCACCTCCGCCTCCTCCGCGAACACCAGCACTCTGCCCACCGACACCACCACACTCCCCACCACCCACACCACGGCCGGCCCCTCGCATCCCGCCAGCACTCCCACCGGGTCCACCACGCAGGTCGCCATTCCCAGGGACACCGCAGCCCCGGCCACCTCTCTCACGGCCACTCTGGCCTCGGCCTCCGCTCCCCACACCACCAGGGCTGCTAGCAACCTCCTGGTGACCACACCTGTGCCCACGGCACCGTCCAGGGCCCCGGTCCTCACCTCCTCCACCATCGGCTCCCCCGGGAGCACCGTCGCGTCCGCATTAACCTCACCCCTCCCGGCCTCCGCCACGCTGCACACATCCACGACTCTCCCTCCCTCCTCGGTCAGGACGGGAGCCCCCAGCTCCACGCCCGCCACCACCGAGGCCACATCCACCGGCTCCGCGGGCCGATCCACCGCCCCCTCCACCGCCACCGTGGACCTCGGCTCCACGCTCGCTCTGGCCAGCACCTCAGCCACACCCACACCCACACCCCCGGCAACGGCCTCGGCCACGCCTGTGCCCACGCCCGCGGCCACGCCCACCACCGGGATCATCTCCTCCGGCCCCAGCACCCACCACAAACACAGCACCTCCCCTGTCCAGGCAACCTCGGCCAGCACGCCGGCCGCCCCCTCCATCTTCACCACTCCCCGCAGCACGGCGACTCCCTTCCACTCCAGCACCATGCCAGCCACCTCGCTAGGCGCCTCCTCCCCGGCCTCCGGCAGTCCCAGGGCTACTCCGACCGAGGATGCTAGTCCACCTGCCCCAAGCAGCAGTGTTCCACCCTCGCACCCGACCACCACGGGTACTGCTCCCAGTGACACCTCCAGCCAGCCTGTCGCCACGGAGGTGCCCTCTCCGCCGTCAGTCACATCCTCCGCCACGCCCAGCAGCACCCTCTATGGTCCCGCCTCCACCACTTCGACTCCCGTGGCCACCCATAGCCTGACCTCGTCAACGGGGGTGCCTCACTCCCCTCCAGCTGCCCCCAGCACAGAGCCCGCCTCCGCCTCCACCGCGAACACCAGCCCTCTGCCGACCGACACCACCACACTCCCCACCACCCACACCACGGCCGGCCCCTCGCCTCCCGCCAGCACTCCCACCGGGTCCACCACGCAGGTCGCCACGCCCAGGGACACCGCAGCCCCGGCCACCTCTCTCACGGCCCCTCTGGCCTCGGCCTCTGCTGCCCACACCACCAGGGCTGCTAGCACCCTCATCGTGACCACACCCGTGCCCACGGCACCGTCCAGGGCCCCGGTCCTCACCTCCTCCACCATCGGCTCCCCCGGGAGGACGCTCGCGTCCGCATTCACCTCACCCCTCCTGGCCTCCGCCACGCTGCACACATCCACGAATCTCCCTCCCTCCTCGGTCAGGACGGGAGCCCCCAGCTCCACGCCCGCCACCACCGAGGCCACATCCACCGGCCCCGCGGGCCCATCCACCGCCCTCTCCACCGCCACCGTGGACCTCGGCTCCACGCTCGCTCTGGCCAGCACCTCAGCCACACCCACACCCACACCTACACCCACACCCCCGGCCACGGCCTCGGCCACGCCCGTGCCCACGCCCACGGCCACGCCCACCACCGCGATCATCTCCTCTGGCCCCAGCACCCACCACACACACAGCACCTCCCCGGTCCAGGCAACCTCGGCCAGCATGCCGGCCGCCTCCTCCATCTTTACCACTCCCCGCAGCACGTTGACTCCCTTCCACTCCAGCACCATGCCAGCCACCTCGCTAGGCGCCTCCTCCCCGGCCTCCAGCAGTCCCAGGGCCACTCCGACCGAGGGTACCAGCCCACCTGCCCCGAGCACCAGTGTGCCGCCCCCGCCCCCCACCACCACGGGGACTGCCCCCAGTGACACCTCCAGCCAGCCTATCGCCACGGAGGTGCCCTCTCCGCCGTCAGTCACATCCGCCGCCAAGCCCAGCAGCACCCTCTATGCTCCCGCCTCCACCACCTCGACTCCCGTGGCCACCCACAGCCTGACCTCGTACACGGGGGTGCCTCGCTCCCCTCCAGCTGCCCCCAGCACAGAGCCCGCCTCCGCCTCCACCGCGAACACCAGCCCTCTGCCCACCGACACCACCACACTCCCCACCACCCACACCACGGCCGGCCCCTTGCCTCCCGCCAGCACTCCCACCGGGTCCACCTCGCAGGTCGCCACTCCCAGGGACACCGCAGCCACGGCCACCTCTCTCACAGCCACTCTGGCCTCGGCCTCCACTCCCCACACCACCAGGGCTGCTAGCACCCTCCTGGTGACCACACCCGTGCCCACGGCACCGTCCAGGGCCCCGGTCCTCACCTCCTCCACCATCGGCTCCCCCGGGAGCACCCTCGCGTCCGCATTCACCTCACCCCTCCCGGCCTCCGCCACGCTGCACACATCCACGACTCTCCCTCCCTCCTCGGTCAGGACGGGAGCCCCCAGCTCCACGCCCGCCACCACCGAGGCCACATCCACCGGCCCCGCGGGCCCATCCACCGCCCCCTCCACCGCCACCGTGGACCTCGGCTCCACGCTCGCTCTGGCCAGCACCTCAGCCACACCCACACCCACACCCACACCCACACCCCCGGCCACGGCCTCGGCCACGCACGTGCCCACGCCCGCGGCCACTCCCACCACCGGGATCATCTCCTCCGGCCCCAGCACCCACCACACACACAGCACCTCCCCTGTCCAGGCAAACTCGGCCAGCACGCCGGCCGCCCCCTCCATCTTCACCACTCCCCGCAGGTCGGCGACTCCCTTCCACTCCAGCACCATGCCAGCCACCTCGCTAGGCGCCTCCTCCCCGGCCTCCGGCAGTCCCAGGGCCACTCCGACCAAGGGTGCCAGCCCACCTGCCCCGAGCACGAGTGTTCCACCCCCGCACCCAACCACCACGGGGACTGCCCCCAGTGACACCTCCAGCCAGCCTGTCGCAACGGAGGTGCCCTCTCCACCGTCAGTCACATCCTCCGCCACGCCCAGTAGCACCCTCTATGCTCCCGCCTCCACCACCTCGACTCCCGTGGCCACCCATAGCCTGACCTCGTCCACGGGTGTGCCTCGCTCCCCTCCAGCTGCCCCCAGCACAGAGCCCGCCTCTGCCTCCACCGCGAACACCAGCCCTCTGCCCACTGACACCATCACACTCCCCACTACCCACACCACGGCCGGCCCCTCGCCTCCCGCCAGCACTCCCACCGGGTCCACCACGCAGGTCGCCACTCCCAGGGACACCGCAGCCCCGGCCACCTCTCTCACGGCCACTCTGGCCTCGGCCTCCGCTGCCCACACCACCAGGGCTGCTAGCACCCTCCTGGTGACCACACCCGTGCCCACGGCGCCATCCAGGGCCCCGGTCCTCACCTCCTCCACCATCGGCTCCCCCGGGAGCACCCTCGCGTCCGCATTCACCTCACCCCTCCCGGCCTCCGCCACGCTGCACACATCCACGACTCTCCCTCCCTCCTCGGTCAGGACGGGAGCCCCCAGCTCCACGCACGCCACCACCGAGGCCACATCCACCGGCCCCGCGGGCCCATCCACCGCCCCCTCCACCGCCACCGTGGACCTCGGCTCCGCGCTCGCTCTGGCCAGCACCTCAGCCACACCCACACCCACACCCGCGGCCACGGCCTTGGCCATGCCCATTCCCACCTCCAAGACTACACTTTCACTTTCTGCCACCTCCCCCCCCACCACCAATCCTATGCCTTCTTCCCCCAGTACTCATAATACAGGCAGATCATCTAGTATCATCCCATCCTTGGCCAGTCAGCCTAGTGAAACATCTGTATTCCCTAACATCCAAAGTACAGCAACTCCCATCCTCTCTACCAGCATTCCAGTTCCATGTTTCGGTGTTTGTCTCATGTCTACCAGCAGCACCTCGACCACTAAGGCAGAGATTGTCACCTCATATGCCATTAGTATGTCTAATTCAATGCAGGAAATGGCTCAAACCACTTTGGCACCCACCACCACTGATACATACGTGTCTCAGTCCAGTTCCATGGGACTGTCCTCCACTGCAGCTTCTATAGATACAGCCGTGGTTAGCGACACAACCCTGCTTGCTTCATCTACTTTAAGAACCGTAGTCACTCCTATCAGCACCATTTCTTTAGAGTCTCTCACAACAAATATTACTTCTCTTTCTCCAAAAACATCCTCAGCCACTCAAACAAATACGGTCCGTGTTCAGACATCTCCAGGCTCTACTCCAGTGACCAGTAGTAACTCGACAGCATCCAGTTTGCCTGTATCATATCCGTCTTTCCCAACCACAGAGCCAGTACCCACTGAAACCACAGACACCACCCCTCTGTTTACCCTACCCACAATCCCTTCCACCAAGTTCACATCCACCCCTTTACCTCCGACTGGGACCTTTACCACAAGCAGAACTGAAGTCTCCACTCCCACATATACGTCTCCCCCTGCCACCTTGATCACAGCATCTCTTAGCAATCCCTCAACCACAGAAGTTGTTAAGACTAGGACCTCAAACATGGTAACACCACCCACCTCCATAACAGCTCTCAGTACTTCAGGTGTTTCTCCCTCTTCAGCTTTCCCTATATTGAGAACTTCTACTAATGCGATAAGTACCCCTTTTGGTACCATCATCTCCTCTTCAATACCTGCAATAATGTCACCTTCCATTAGCCCAAGTTCAGAGGTCCCTACAAGAAGTAGTTTTTTTTCTACTTCCTCTAGTATGTCCAGTGCGGAAAACACAGGGCCTTCCTCTGTCTCTGCTTTTCCTACCATTTCATCAACTGAAACGACAAAATCTTCCTCCACCACAACTTCCCTAATGACTTCTCCTACCCAAACGACCACCATGCTGACTCTGTCTTCCACCACCCCATGTCCACAATCCATATCAGTTACAATAGTGTCTGCTTCTCCCACCACACCATGTATCAAAGTGGGTCCAAGTGCTGAAGTTACTTCTATGCCCACTGTCCCATTATCAGTTTTTACCGCTACTACTGCGATGGTCACCTCTCCCATTTCCACAAGCACGACAACTCTGTTCCCTGATAAACTGGGCCCTTCTCCTCCCATGCTGGACACTAACCCCTCCAACAAGACTGCTGCTCCTAGTTCTATCAGCATTGGAAAAATTCCCACCCACATGGTTTTCCTGAGCACACAAAGGCCTGAGAGTGCAACCTGGATCAACTCCAACTTCATAAATACTCGGCCTGTGCCTGGCTCCACTACCATCCCACACAAGGTGAAACGTAGAAGGAGATCTTCATCTTCCATGGTGACTACACGCAAGTTGACACCTCAAAGCCTACCCATCACCAGAGTTCCACGGATACCAGTGGACGCCAAGACTCTCTCTACCCATACATCTCACAGGACAACGGTGACCACAACTCAGATGACCACACAGTCTCGGTTTTTCAGCAGCCCAGGTTGGATCTCCTGCCTCTTTCTTACCCCTTCTCATTCCCCTACTGAATTCCATGACCATGGTCAGTCCTGGGCTGAACTTCCCTTTTCACTTGCTACCCAGGCACTTGTGACAATGGTGGCACCTGGACGCAGGGCCACTGCTCCTGTCCCCGAACTTTCTATGGCTCCCGCTGCGAGTTGGCTGCCAGAGAGATATATCTGGGTGAGTTGCTTTTTGCACTTTCTCTTGGGAGGTGTCACTTTAATGAGACCAACCATTTTGCCAAATCTCTTTATCCCTGTTTTCTCCCTCATGCTCTCTTTTACCCCATACCATACCTACCCTCCACTCTCACCTCAGAAGGTCACTGGGGCCACTCTCTTTCCGAGGACCTCCTCCCAGTCTGCGTTGCTTGGAATTGTATTAGGTTCTAATTTCTGCTGTATCAAGTTACCACAAACTCAGCAGATGAACCATGCAAATTTATTACAGTAGAATTTTGTAGATTAGAAGTTCAACCTGAGTCTTGCAGGGCTAAAATCAAGGTGTTGGCTAGGGCTGGGTTCTTTCTGGTAGCCCTAGGGGAGAATCCAGTTCTTTGCCCTTTCCACATTCTCCAGCCTCCTACATTTCTTCCTCAAGACCCCCTGGCTACATCTTTGATGCCAGCCACAATGCATGTCTGTTCCTTTTTCCCATACATCCTCTGAGTGGTTCTCATTTCTGCCGAGTCCCTCTTCCTCTTCTAAGGACTCTTGGGATTACACTGGGCTCAGTCATAATTTCCCATATTAAAGTCAGCTGATTAGTACCCTTAATTCCTTCTGCCACTTTAGCTCCTCCTTGTCATGTAGCATAGTATATTCCCAGGTTCTGGGGATTATACATAGACACCCTGGGGCCACTATTCTTCCCAATGGGGCAGACTAGAGAGAAACTACAGAACTGACTGTGGGACATCCCCGCTTCCAGTATTTCTCACATCTCAGGACAACACATCCCAGAAATCCTACCTTTCTTCCTTCTGCTATTCAGTCAGTCCTCAGGAAACATGGAGAGGTGCAGTGGGAGCAGCTTCTGGGTTAGGGTGGTGGTGGTGATGTCAGACAGGAATGGACATTGAAGTGACCAGAGCAGGGCATGTTGTGTACAGATACAGTGGACAGTGAAGTGGGCATGGAGGTGTCTGTCAACCAGGAGTTCTCCCCGGACCTCAATGACAACAGTTCTAAGGTCTACAGGGATTTCATGAACACCTTCCAGGATCAGGTGAGGAGGAAGGGGGGAAAATTCAAAACTCAAATGACCTTGGAGTGGAGCTTGGGCCCCAGGGTGCCGTCTGATTGGAGGTTCAGATGTGAGCTGGGATTCTTGACATTTCAGATAAAGAAGATTTACCAAAACGTGCAGGGATTCAAGGAGGTGCAGATCCTTTCTCTGAGGTAGGACCCCTTTCCGGGGCTGTGGAGGCAGTGTCAAGTATGTGTGGTGGTGGGAGGGGTGCACAAAAAAGGGCCAAAGAAGCCATCCTTTGCTTTTGGAGTCATTCAATGTCATAGAGAGGGATGGATGGAGGAGGCGAAGGAACTACTCCATGGAGGGTGTTTGGGGATCACCTTCAGGATTCATTCCGCTGTAGGAGGGATGTCTCCCCTTCCCTTGAAGCATGTTGGATGCAGAGTGATTGGGATCTACAGGGAAGAGGTGCCTGAGGCTTGGTGCCTGGTGTCTGGACCATAGCTGGTCTCTCTGGTTGGCACCTGATATAGTGGACGGGTCAGCAAGAGGGAGGCAGAGAGCCCAGGAGGGCACGGTTTGATTATGGCATGAGGGAACACAAAGAGAATGTCAGTCACTCCTTGACCTGCCTGCCCAGGCTGCCCAAGGCAGAGAAGCTAGCAGCCCCTTCTGGACACAATCAGTCTGGAATCCCATCTCGTTGCCTCTGCCCCTTCCTGTCAACACCTGCATAGCTGTGGCTGGTCTGGAAATGCCCTTCTGCAGTTGCATGGTGGCTTGGGCCTGGGCACCTTTTAAGGCTCTCTGCACCCCACCCCCACCCCCAGGAATGGCAGCATCGTGGTGGAATATCTAGTCCTGCTGGAGTTACCCTTCAGCACCCAGCTGGAGGAGGAGTATGAGAAGGTGAAGCTGGCCTTGAAGGAGGAGCTCCAGAATATCAGCCAGGATGGGGACAGCTGCCAGAATGACCAGGGTGAACAGAGGCTGGGGGCCTGGGGCTGGAGGGAGGGGTCAGGGTCACAGCCACCATCCCAGCTTGCTTCAGCTCACACAGGGGCCTACGGGGGGCAGGTGTCAGCTCTGGGGTACCTCAGGCAGGATAGGAGAAGGGAGACGGGTCCACAGAAACCTGGGTCAAGGGTGAGCCTAAGGAAGGGTTGTCAGAACCTAGGAGCTGCGGAAGAGAGAGCTGCTGAAGGTCTCCCGGGTGGCCGAGGACCCCTGGCTATTCAGGGGACATGAGGGAGGCCCAAGGAGCCTTCCTTCAGGGCCCATCCAAACCTCGCCCATACTGACAAATCTCTCTGTCCCATTCTGTGCCTCCCCCGACTCCACCCGTGCCTGTGGCCCCCAGTCCTGTGTTTTAAGCCTGACTCCATCAAGGTGAACAATGCCACCAGGACGGATCTGTCCCCGGAAGGTGAGAGGTGGGGCAAAGGGCTGAGTGGCCCCAGGTGGCAGGGATCCCTCCCACAAGGGACAGCTGTCCATTGAAATTCCCATGGAGGAGGGGAGCCCTTTTGGGGAGGCAAGCGGTACCGACCTGGCAGGGCTGCCTCTCAGGTCCTTGTTAGAAGCTGCCACGTGAGGAAGGATCAGCAGAGAAGGTGAGGAGAGGGTGACGGGCCTACCCTGCACTCATCTAATCCCTCGGTCTACCCGCCGACACGCCACCAGCAGAAATGCAGTCCTCTATCCATTTTCAGAATTACCATGGCCAGGCCCCAGAGTAGAATGCATGAGGTCTTTACGTCTGCAACCCCTTACCTATCCCCCAGCCATCTGTCGCCGCGCTGCTGCCGAAGGTTACGAGGATTTCTACTTCCCTTTCCTGGAGGCGAACCAGCTCCGCTGTGTCACCAATTGCACGGCCGGCGTGGAAGGCGCCATTGACTGCCATCAGGGCCAATGCGTGGTGCAGAAGAGTGGTCCTTCTTGCCGGTGAGGCCCCGCCCACAGCCAGCTGGGCCAATCCCCGACCCCTAACCGCGGCCGGCCAGAGGCCCCGCCCACAGCCAGCTGGGCCAATCATCAGGCCCCTCCGACCCCGCCCACTCGTCCCGCCTACCTGCCAGGACCTGGGTCGACTAGGGGCACTAATTGTCCTGGTGCGGGAGGTGGTGAGGTGATGTGACCTGTGGCCCCCTCCCCCAGCTGCTTCTCCACGGACACTCACTGGTTCTCGGGCCCGCACTGCGAGGTGGCTATCTCCTGGAAGGCGCTGGTTGGGGGCCTGGCGGTAGCCGGGGCCCTGCTTCTGCTGTTGCTGGTGGTGGCGCTGAGCGTGTTCGTCGTGCGCTCCCGGAGGAGGGACAGGCAAGGCCGAGACAGGTGAGTGAGCTGGGGATGGATGGGTGACGGGAAAGGCGTCCCGGACTGGGTTACCCTGTCCTGATGACGCGGCCACCTTCTGGCAGGTCCAGGGACGACAGGAAGTGGTTCAAGACTTGGGATGAGAGTGCAAAACCGGCTTTTTCTAACTTTGCCTTCCAGGATGACAGAAGAGGTGAGTTTTGTCTCCTGGAGAAGGTGGGGGCTGGAGGGTGCTTCCCTGGGCATCATTTTGGTCTGGGCAGACCAGAGGACTTCTCTTGTTCTTGGCCCTGCCTTCCTCACGTTTCCTTCCCTCCCCCCTTTACTCCCCATCTCTTCCTCTTCCTCCCCCTGTTCTCTTTTCTCTCTCTAGTTAAAGATAAAAATTTCCCTGTGGCCTTGGACACCGTGGACACCAATGCCACGGTGAGGGGTCAGGGATGGATCGATGGTAAGGAGCTGTCACAGGTCCAGCTCCTGATGCCCCTCTCCCAGGGCAGGGGGCTTGATGGGCCAGGAGGCAGTGACCTCTTAGCCGGGCCCCTGAAGGGTGATTCCCTGTTCTCACTCCCCATCTTGTGAATTCTATGGCAGGTGCATATTTGCAGACCTGAGGTGGCCTCGTCCTCACTGTGAGCCCACACTGCCCTCTCCACCTGCCCGGACAGCGGAGAGAACCATCGGCACTGCCTTTAGAGAGATAGCCATGGGCTCATGCGGTGCAGTCTCCTGGTTTCCTAGGGCATATCAGACCTCCGCCTGCCCTCATCCTTCCCCCAGCTTGGGTGTAATCCACCTGGAGACCCAGTTCAAATCCACACTCTTCCACTGTGGGACCTTGGGGCAATCAATAACTTCTCCAAACTTCGGTTTTGTCACCTGTAACATTCAAGTGGTCCACTCCTCCTGATGCCTCCTGTTGGTTACAGTGAAGCCAGGTGTCCTGGGTCCGACCTCTGTCCAATGGACCTTCCTGTTGGCCTTCATCTCATATGGCTTCACTCACATCCCCAGTCCCCATGTCCTTCCCTGAGGCTCACGCCTCTGTCTCTCCTTTTCCTGTGTGCACCCCTACTGCCAGCCAGGTCCTCCCCTGGTACCTGTAAGGAGCCTGCAGCCTGTCCCAGCCTCTTACCCTGTCCTCCTGTAACTTCCTGCTGCGCCCCTCCACCACTTCTTAACCCTCTCCCCTCTGAACCCACTTCTTCTTAAGTCCCTCCTCCCCCACACTCCGCCCTGTGTCTCCCTGTTTCCATACCTTCCCCTTCCTCATCTTTCTACCCTCAACCCTAAATCCCCCCTGCCCTCCACATCTCCATGCCCCACTCCTAAATCCTCCCTCCTCCCCACCTCCCCTCCCTAGGTAGGTACAGATGCCCTCTGCATCTTAGGAACCCCAATTGGTGTTCCCTAGGCCAGGTCTCCCATTCTGAGTCCCCATCCTTCCTGTCACCCCTAAGGGCCCTGGATCCCAGTGGGTGGAGGGTGGCAGGCAGGTCCCCAGGTCCCTGAAGATGAGGGGAAGAGGGGTCCTGAGGTGGGAAAGCTCCCTCAGCCCCTCATCCCTGTTCCCCTAACTCCCCCTCCTCTCCCTTAGTGCTCCCCACTTTCTACCCCTCCACCACCTCCCCTCCCCCTTCCTCTCCCTGGTTCACCCCCATCTCTGCTATAACCTGTGAAGCCAGAAGCCTAGCCTCCTTTGCAGGAAGACCTCACTTGGGGACAGGGAGTCTACAAATCTCCTGTTCACCCAATTGATCATAATATAACATTGTAGTTTATTTTTATTTTTTTTTTTAGCATTGTAGTTTAATATAGCATTTTCAAAGAAACTGCTGTATGTCTTTTTCTTTCTAATGCTCTGGTCTCTTCACTTAGATGAGGAGCAAGGATATCAGAGGATATGTTTTAGGGGCCTCAGAGTGCTGGTTTCTCCCATTGAGGAAGGAAGGGGTCTATGGCTGGCTCTCTGAGTCCATGACCATCCTCAAAGGGAACATCAAGATTGAAGGACCCATTTTTCTCAAGGAGTGGGTGGGAAGCAGGGGGTGGGAGCCTGTTGGGTTTGTTGTCTGTGCCCCTGACGTTAAGAGCTCAGGGCTGCCTCAAGAAGGTGGGTGACTCTGGCTCGGTCCGCTGCCATTGGTTCTGATGGGTAAGCCTGGTTCCTCCAAAGACCTGGAGACTCCATAAGACCATGGGGTCAGGGTGAGAGCTGCTAGGGTATTGCTCCAGAATTCTGAGGGGCAAAAGCCAGGGCAGGATGAACTCTGAGGGAGAAGGGCAGGTGATGCTCTCTGCAGTTTCCAGGGACCTCACACCTCCACTCCACTCCCACACTCCCACTCTCCAGACAGCAGGAGATGACAGCTGGATACTGCCCTCCTCTGCCAGGCCAGGGCCTGAGAACATGGGATACCCAGACCCTTGGCTGTGGTTAGAGAAGGTTAGCATTTTCTGAGCAGCTCACAGGACCCACAGTCCAGCACAGCCCCAGGCCCCAACTCTCTGACCCTTCCCTGACCACTAATGCAATACTGTCTAGTTCTTTTGGTTTAAAGAGAAATGTTCTCTTTCTTTGGTCTAATGCATGTTAATGTTTGTTGATGTTCTATTGGTAGCTGCTAAAGAGATCTATTCCCTGTCTTCAGGATGCAGTATTCATTATATTATTCTACCAGACTTGCCTTATCATGTTATTTAGGCTCTTTTGATTCTATCAAATCCTTTCTACATTTATTTCTTTTTTGATCCATTTGATTTTTCCTGGGCTGAGAGAAATGAATTAGTTTTCTATTGCTCATATGCTTCTGTCTGTTCCTTCTTCTATTTTGTATAAGTATAGCTCTAATTGCAAATTGGCACATAGATAACTTTCTTATCATCATGGTGAATCATACACCCTGCCATTAGAATGCATCTTTTGTGGTACCCAAAATGCTGTCTGTAGAAGGAAAAAATTGATAAATTGGGCTTTGTCAAAATTAAAACTTTTGCTATCTGTGAGACACTGTTAAGAGAATGAAATAAACTACAAAATGGGAGAAAATATTCACAGATCATGTATCTGACAAGGGGCTTGTATTCAGAATACATAAAGTACTCTCAAAATTCAACCGTAAGAAAATGACTAAAAAATGAGTAAGACTTGAACATATACTTCACCAAAGAGGATATACAGGTAGTAAGTAAGAATATCAAAAGATGTTCAACATCACTAGTCATTAAAGAAGTGCAAATTAAAACCACAATAAAGTACCATTACACACCTATGAGAATGGCTAAAATTTAAAAGCACTGACAGTTGGTAAAGTGTTGATGGTGATGAGGAGCAAAACCCCTATCCATTGCTGCCAAGGCGCAAAATGCTACAGCCACACTCTGGAGAAGAGTTTGGCAGTTTCTTACCAAATGTCATCTTAAAAAATATTCACCATCTAAACGCTGAGAGTTATGTTTTATTTGGTGGAATTTTCAGAGGACTACAAGCCTGGGAGACAGCATCTCAAGTAACCCTGAGAGAACTTCTCCGAGGAGGTTAAGGGAGGAACCAGGTTATCTAGAAGTTTTGCAACAAAGGGCAGGTAGTCTCAACAACAAAAGATTATTGTTAATTAAAGGAAGCCAGAAACAAACACATGAAAAGATGCTCAACATCACTCATTATCAGAGAAATGTAAATCAAAACCACAATGAGGTAGCATTACACGCCAGTCAGGATGGTTGCTATCCAAAAGTCTACAAGCAACAAATGCTGGAGAGGGTGTGGAGAAAAGGGAACCCTCTTACACTGTTGGTGGGAATGCAAACTAGTACAGCCACTATGGAAAACAGTGTGGAGATTTCTTAAAAAACTGGAAATAGAACTGCCATATGACCCAGCAATCCCACTTCTGGGCATACACACTGAGCAAACCAGATCTGAAAGAGACACGTGCACCCCATTGTTCATTGCAGCACTGTTTATAATAGCCAGGACATGGAAGCGACCTAGATGCCCATCAGCAGACAAATGGATAAGGAAGCTGTGGTACATATACACCGTGGAATATTACTCAGTCGTTAAAAAGAATTCATTTGAATCAGTTCTAATGAGATGGATGAAACTGGAGCCCATTATACAGAGTGAAGTAAGCCAGAAAGATAAAGAACATACAGCATACTAACACATATATATGGAATTTAGAAAGATGGTAACGATAACCCTATATGCAAAACAGGAAAAGAGACACAGAAGTACAGAACAGACTTTTGAACTCTGTGGGAGAAGGTGAGGGTGGGATGTTTCGAAAGAACAGCATATATATTATCTATGGTGAAACAGATCACCAGCCCAGGTTGGATGCATGAGACAAGTGCTCGGGCCTGGTGCACTGGGAAGACCCAGAGGAATCGGGTGGAGAGGGAGGTGGGAGGGGGGATCGGGATGGGGAATACATGTAACTCCATGGCTGATTCATGTCAATGTATGACAAAACCCACTGCAATGTTGTGAAGTAATTAGCCTCCAACTAATAAAAATAAAAATAAAAAAAAAATAAAGGAAGCCAGAGATCCCAAGTTAGGAAGTTAGCGCTTTACTATGTATGGGAAGATGCAAGAGTCTGGGCTCCCTGAAATCATTCCTCTCATATCCATCTCAGCAATCCAGGGCCAGTAACCTGTTTTTGTTTTGTTTTACGTCCTCTGCTCCCTTGGGGCTCACTGGTAGGGAATGGCTGCAGTCTGTGATGACTGCTACATCTCAGGTAGTTTTCTCCTTTCTGAGTGTCCTTAGGGCTCCAAGTTAGACATTTACAACTGGTCTTCTGTTTGCATTTCATGGGACATGAAGAAGTGGGCTTCAGGCTGGATACATAAAACTGTTAGAATTTCCTGAGACAAGAGTTAAATGGGCTCCAGTTAAGGCATTTACAATCAGCCTCCTACTTTCCCTCTGAAAAGGAAGTAACAACAGAAACTGGGTAAATAGCTAGCCTTTTTTTCTTGCAAACATCCTAAGGTAATAGTCATGGCAGGGACAAAGAGGGGCAAAACCCTGTTTGAGTAAAGGATTAAGGAATCTCCACTTACCGCCTTTCGGGGACAAGGTCCCTGGAGGTCAAAAGTCAGGGGATATCTCCAGGCCATAATGAGTCTTGCTCCTCCCAGAAGCCTTCACTTTGAGATCCATCTTGGCTGAGGGGTAGGTGCCCACCCAGGGGAAATCAGATGTGGAAAAAGAAACCAGATGACTGGCCTGAAGGAAGACAAAGACCTGGAAGAACTGACCTACATAAATGACTTAACTGCCTCTTTAGGGCTTCCCTGATAGCTCAGTTGGTAAAGAATCTTCCTGCAATGCAGGAGACCTGGGTTTGATCCCTGGGTTGGGAAGATCTGCTGGAGAAGGGATAGGCTACCCACTCCAGTATTCTTGGGCTTCCCTTGTGGCTCAGTTGCTAAAGAATCCACCTGCAATGTGGGAGACCTGGTTCAATCACTGGGTTGGGAAGATCCCCTGGAGAAGGGAAAGGCTACCCACTCTAGTATTCTGGCCTGGAGAATTCCATGGACTGTATAGAGCCCAAAAACTTACAAAGAGTAGGACACATCTGAGCCACTTTTACTTTTAAACCGCCTTTTTACAGCGTTCCTCCTCGCTAGGGGTGACACCCACACCCTTTCTATCGAGGTGTGCCTCTCTGCCTTTTGTTCCTATTTTAACAGTTTAAAAAAACTGTTTTTCTATGTGCTCTCCCACTTGTTGTGCTATGTCTCAGGTAATGAACTTAGTACCTGCATTTACAGTTTCTGCCTCTGTGATAAATACATTTTTCATTGGGGGCAAAGATTCAGGGAAAAGCAGCTTCTAGCCTCCGGCCCTTGCTAGTCTGATGGCTAGGATTACTGGTTTTCATTCAGGCTGACAGTGAAAGTGTTAGTAGCTCAGTCGTGTCCGACTCTTTGCGGCTCCATGGACTATGGGATTTCCCAGGCAAGAATACTGGAGTGAGTTGCCATTTCCTTCTTCAGGGGATCATCCCAACCCAGGGACCGAACCCTGGTCTCCTGCACTGCAAACAGATTCTTTACCATCTGAGCCACCGGGGAAGCCCTACCCAGGTTCAATTCCTAGGCAGGGAATTAAGATCTTGGTTTAGGTCACCACTCACTGCTGCCTCACCAAGATCAATATGGCAGGAAATATTCCATTTCTCACAAGTAAATTAAATATGCACTTACCATATGACCCTCATCAATCCATCTCCTGGGTGTTTGCACTAGAGAAGTGAAATCTTCAGTTCTCAAAGAAACACCACACATTGGAAACAATTCAAATGTCCATCCAGTGCATGAGTCAAGTGCTCGGGACTGGTGGGCTGGGAAGACCCAGAGGAATCGGGTGGAGAGGGAGGTGGGAGGGGGCATCGGGATGGGGAATACGTGTAACTCTATGGCTGATTCATATCAGTGTATGACAAAACCCACTGAAAAATAAAACAAACAAACAAACAAACAAAAAAACAAATGTCCATCCAGCGGTGAATGAATGAACTGTGGTATATCCATACTGTAGACTACACCAGTGATAAAATGAAAGATCTAATATTGACACAGCTTTCCAGGTGCTCAGCGGTAAAAAATCTGCCTGCCAAGCAAGAGATATGGGTTCAATCCCTGGGTCAGGAAGATCCCCCGGAGAAGGAAATGGCAATCCACTCCAGTATTCTTGCCTGGGAAATTACATGGACAGAGGAGCCTCGCAGGCTACAGTCCATGGGATCACAAAGAATCGGACTTGATTAGCGACTAAACAACGAAATTTTAACGTAAGAATTATAACCAGGATACTTCCTTGGATTTTTTTCCCCTCTTTTCCTTTGTATTGCAACTATATCTGTGATCAACACACTGGATCTTTGCTCCTTTCAAAATATTGTGCTCTAACTGCTCACAGAGAAGGCGCCCCACTCCAGTACTCCTGCCTGGAAAATCCCATGGACGGAGGAGCCTGGTAGGCTGCAGTCCATGGGGTCGCGAAGAGTCGGACACGACTGAGCGACTTCACTTTCACTTTTCACTTTCACTTTTCACTTTCATGCATTGGAGAAGGAAATGGCAACCCACTCCAGTGTTCTTGCCTGGAGAATCCCAGAGACGGTGGAGCCTAGTGGGCTGCCGTCTATGGGGTCGCACAGAGTCGGACACAACTGAAGCGACTTAGCAGCAGCAGCAGCAGCACCTGCCCATACTCAGATTGCCAAAACTGTTAGCCTTGGATGCCCTGGCAGATATTCCAAAGAAAAATAATAAAAATTTATGGAAAGAAATGAAAGAGTAAAAGAAGAGGAAGAAATCAATTAATATCATGACCTTTGCTTCCTTGTTTGCATTTGTCTAGGAAACGTTGGGCCATCAAAAGTTTCTGAATGGATAAAAGAATCTAAAAAACAGTGATGTATGTATATGTATAACTGAATCACTCTGCTGTACATCTGAAACTAACACAGCATTGTAAATTAACTATGCTCCAATCAAATTCAAGTATTTTTAAAAAGTTTCTGAATCACTTTGTCTGAGATGTGTCTTTTATATACAATAGAGTTGAATTTTCCTTTGTGTGCCAATATTAAAGTCTTATTAAAAAGTGTGTGAACGTGTAGTCGCTCAGTAGTGTCTGATTCTTTCCGACCCCACGGACTGTAGCCTTCCAGGCAAGAATACTGGAGTGGGTAGCCATTTCCTTCTCCAGGGGCTCTTCCTGACCCAGGGATCGAACCTGGGTCTCCTACATTGTAGGTGAATTTTTTTTGCTATCTGAGCCATCAGGGAAGCAGCTAAGTGAAATTCGTTTTCTTTTATTTATGACAGCTGTTTTCTTTCCTCACATTTCCACACCCGCCCTTGCTTTATAACTTAAAAACACTTTTATTGTTTGGATTCTGCTTTCTTTTCTGTATGTTTCTTCTGACAATTTGGAATATCAGGCAATTTTACTATGGTCACTGTTATAGAATATGGAACTTATATGTAATTCTGTTTCTTTAGGATTTAATTCCCCACTATGAGCAATAGTGAGATCAATATAGATAATTTTCTTCTTCTGGCTTCCCATCCTTCACTTCCTTTGTTTGTATATATTATCTTCTCATTTTCTAATTTTTTAATTTTTTTAATATAGTTGATTTACAATGTTGGTTTAGATTCCAGTGTACTGGAAAATGACTCAGTTCTACATATATATATATATATATTCTTTCTCACATTCTCTTTCATTATAGGCTATTACAAGGTACTGAACATAGTTCCCTGTGCCATACAGTAGGACCATACTGTTTATCTTATTACCTTTCTTAATTTTTACCTTTGCATTGTTAGATACTTTTATAAGTTTATTACTCATTAGTCAGTTTTAAATGATGTATATAAATCTCTGGCTGTAAAATGTAAGGAAGTCATACTTCCGTTTCCCCTCCCAATTAACAAAACATTATTTTTATGCTGTTAGGTTTTATAATGGAAGCATTAAAGCATTCAGTTTAACCATAGTCCTCACATTGCTTTTAATTTTACTTCATCAATTAGAGAGATTCAGTGATCAGAGTTAGTCCTTTATCCACTCATCTCTTGGCTGACTTTTGGTTGACTTATTTTTTTTCTTTTAGTATTTTTTATTTTCAAAAAAGGCTCATGAGAACAGTATTTTCTAATATTTTCCTCACTCCCATCTCCATCCAATATTTACTAGTTTTTAAAAACATTTATTTATTGAGCTGGACTATACAATTCAACTTTTTAATGTGTACAATTCAGTGGTTTTTAATATATTCACATAGCTGTGCAACTGTTGAAGGCATTAGTTGCTCAGTCATGGCCAACTCTTTGCAACCCCATGGAATGTAGCTCACCAGGCTCCTCTGTCCATGGGATTTTTCAAGGCAAGAATACTGGAGTGGGTTTCCATTTCCTTCTTCAGGGGAATCTTCTCTACCCAGGGACAGAACCCAGGTCTCCTGTACTGCAGGTAGATTCTTCACTGTCTGAGTCACCAGAGAAGCCCCATGCAACTATTTCTCCAGTCAGATACAAAGGCATGCAAAAGCATGGCTACAGCACCACCAGACAGGGTTGTGGGGTGGGGAAGATGCCTCCAGTTCAGGAAACTTTCATGGTGACAGAATACACACCTGCTGAGCTTATGGATATAGGTGCTAAATTCTAGCCAAAGACCAGAGAGAGTTAGCAAATTTAGCAGGCATGAGATCTGAGGAGCAGTGGTTTCACTGATCCAAAGGAGGCAGAGACAAAGTACAGAATCAATCAATATCATCTGACAAGCCCACACGCTGCTGGCAGTGAGGCGGGGAGTTTCAAGGTCCTCACTCCCTTATACCAGATTATTCTACCCTGCAGGGAGGCTTGCCCAATAACAGGGACCTTCCTGGGCATGTGGGACCCTGGAAATCTATAGAAGAGGTATAACAAATTCATAAAGAGTTGGGAATGGGACAGGCAGTCTATGCCCCTGTCTTCAAAGCCCCTGATTGGGCCACCTTCACTGCAGGAATGAGAGCTAAGATGGTCCTGTCCACCCTCACTACCTGGTGTGGGAAGAGTTAGCCACACTGAGCCCAGTTGTGACTCATGATATTTATGATATTGGACAACCCATTGTTGATCTAGGGGAAAGTGACAAATCCCAGGAATGGGTGCAGGCTGGGGGAGAGACCAGAGGAGGAGAAGCGGCTCAGAAAGCCAAAGGGGCTATCCTAATGGGCTCTAAAGGGTCAGGGGAAAATGACCTGGAAGCACATGTGGTTTGAGCTCATGGCTGTGGAGACCCACCTGAATAGCTGGACCAACAACGCATTACTGTGTGGGTCAACCTGTGGAAAGTCTTAAAACCTCTACCAGAAAATTACTAGAGCTAATCAACGAATATAGTAAAGTTGTAGGGTATAAAATTAACACACAGAAATTCCTTGCATTCCTATACACTAACAATGAGAAAACAGAAAGAGAAATTAAGGAAACAATACCATTTGCCATTGCAACAAAAAGAATAAAATACTTAGGAGTATATCTACCTAAAGAAACAAAAGACCTATACATAGAAAACTATAAAACACTGATGAAAGAAATCAAAGAGGACACAAACAGATGGAGAAATATACCACGTTCATGGATTGGAAGAATCAATATTGTCAAAATGGCTATACTACCCAAAGCAATCTATAGATTCAATGCAATTCCTATCAAGCTACCAATGGTATTTTTCACAGAACTAGAACAAATAATTTCACAATTTGTATAGAAATACAAAAAACCTCGAATAGCCAAAGTAATCTTGAGAAAGAAGAATGGAACTGGAGGAATCAACCTGCCTGACTTCAGACTATACTACAAAGCCACAGTCATCAAGACAGTATGGTACTGGCACAAAGACAGAAATATAGATCAATGGAACAGAATAGAAAGCCCAGAGATAAATCCATGAATCTATGGACACATTATCTTCAACAAAGGAGGCAAGAATATACAATGGAAAAAAGACAACCTCTTTAACAAGTGGTGCTGGGAAAACTGGTCAACCACTTGTAAAAGAATGAAACTAGAACACTTTCTAACGCCATACACAAAAATAAACTCAAAATTGATTAAAGATCTAAATGTAAGACCAGAAACTATAAAACTCCTAGAGGAGAACATAGGCAAAACACTCTCCGACATAAATCACAGCAGGATCCTCTATGACCCACCTCCCAGAATATTGGAAATAAAAGCAAAAATAAACAAATGGGACCTAATGAAAATTAAAAGCTTTTGCACAACAAAGGAAACTATAAGCAAGGTGAAAGACAGCCCTCAGATTGGGAGAAAATAATAGCAAATGAAGTGACAGTCAAAGGATTAATCTCAAAAATATACAAGTAACTCCTGCAGTTCAATTCCAGAAAAATAAACAACCCAATCAAAAAAATGGGCCAAAGAACTAAACAGACATTTCTCCAAAGAAGACACACAGATGGCTAACAAACACATGAAAAGATACTCAACATCACTCATTATCAGAGAAATGCAAATCAAAACCACAATGAGGTACCATTACACGCCAGTCAGGATGACTGCTATCCAAAAGTCTACAAGCAGTAAATGCTGGAGAGGGTGTGGAGAAAAGGGAATCCTCTAACACTGTTGGTGGGAATGCAAACTAGTACAGCCGCTATGGAAAACAGTGTGGAGATTTCTTAAAAAACTGGAATTAGAACTGCCATATGACCCAGCAATCCCACTTCTGGGCATACACACTGAGCAAACCAGATCTGAAAGAGACATGTGCACCCCAATGTTCATCGCAGCACTGTTTATAATAGCCAGGACATGGAAGCAACCTAGAAGCCCATCAGCAGACGAATGGATAAGGAAGCTGTGGTACATATACACCATGGAATGTTACTCAGCCATTAAAAAGAATTCATCTGAATCAGTTCTAATGAGATGGATGAAACTGGAGCCCATTATACAGAGTGAAGTAAGCCAGAAAGATAAAGACCAATACAGTATACTAATGCATATATATGGAATTTAGAAAGATGGTAATGACAACCTTATATGCAAAACAGAAAAAAAGACACAGATGTACAGAACAGACTTTTGGACTCTGTGGGAGAAGGCGAGGGTGGGATGTTTTGAGAGAACAGCATCGAAACATGTATATTATCTAGGGTGAAACAGATCACCAGCCCAGGCTGGGTGCATGAGACAAGTGCTCAGGCCTGGTGCACTGAGAAGACCCAGAGGAATCAGGTGGAGAGGGAGGTGGGAGGGGGGATCGGGATGGGGAATACATGTAAATCCATGGCTGATTCATGTCAATGTATGACAAAAACCACTACAATATTGTAAAGTAATTAGCCTCCAACTAATAAAAATAAAAGAAAAATAAATAAATAAATAAACAAATAAAACCTGAACAGCAGCTGAGATCTGCCCCCTCTGCCCCTACTGTCCCTCCCCCATGGACTGAGAAGGAGAAGAGTGAGGGTGGAGGGAGTGAAGAACAAGTTTCCATCTCCGTACCCCTCCCCGCTGCAGCTGGAAATGAAACTTAGGAGAGGCCCCAGACTCCAAAGTCCAAGGTCTTGGCCAAGTGAGTTCTCTGTCCAGTCCTGCTAGTTCTTGGTGGGGGGCCTGCAGAGGAAAGGGCAATGTCCTAGGAACTGCTCTGAGTGGCCCAGGCAGCCTGGGGTTGGAGCTCTTCCCTGCTGACACCTCCTGGGCTTGTCTTATCTTCTAGGTAGTCCACCTTCCCTGCAGCAACATCAGATCCAGGGAGGGGGTGGGGGGAAAGGGGGTAGGTGGAGCCTTGCAAAGGTGAAGCTATGCTTAGCTACCACACCCAGCAGGGCAGGTAACTTCATCTGGTGCCGCCTCCCGGCTGCAGTCCCCCGTGCTGGCGCTGGCTCTGCTTCCAGCCTCCGCGGCGCCTCCGGACTCATGCAGTTCTTCAGGGTGCTGCGTCTCCTCTGGATGCTCAGGGCCTTCCTGGGGTCCACAGGTGAGGAGGCGCGGTGGGGGAGGGCTGCGGAGACCGTCCTGATGTCCCAGGGCAGAGTGTGTGTGCCTGTTTGGGGGGGCCCTGAGGTCTAAGGATCCCGATGAGGGGTCCCTCAGAGCTCTCTGTGCGAGCAGAACCGAGGCAGAGGGAGGGGAGGGCAGCTGGGTCCCAGGGGCTGCTCTCCCCCAGGGGCCGAGCAGGTTTGCAGGAGTCCGTGTGCATCAGTTGGATGGGATAACCTCTTTCTGGAAGAGTGCTCTTCCCACTTGGACTCAGGTTTCGGAGCCCCCTTCCTCCTGCTGCTCCTGCTCCCCCAGCTCTGACGCTTCCTCCATCCTGGATTCTCCCTCCCTTTGTGTGCGCCTGCCCAGTCGCTTCAGTGCTGTCTGCCTCTTGGCGACCCCACGGACTGTAGCCCGTCAGGCTCCTCTGTCCACGGCATTTCCCAGGAAAGAGTACTGGAGTGGGCTGCCATTTCCTTCTCCAGGGTATCTTCCCAACGCAGTGATTGAACCCATGCCTCCTGCATCTCCTGGATTGCAAGCAGATTCTTTACCACTGAGTCCCCGGGGAAGCCCCATCCCTCCCTTTGCTAAGTCACGTCAGTCATGTCCAATTCTGTGCGACCCCATAGATGGCAGCCCACTAGGCTCCCCCGTCCCTGGGATTCTCCAGGCAAGAATACTGGAGTGGGCTGCCATTTCCTTCTCCAGTGCATGAAAGTGAAAAGTGAAAGTGAAGTCGCTCAGTCATGTCCGACTCTTCGCGACCCCATGGACTGTAGCCTACCAGGCTCCTCCATCCATGGGATTTTCCAGGCAAGAGTACTGGAGTGGGGTGCCATTGCCTTCTCCATCCCTCCCTTTCCTTCCGCCCATTCAGCCCTCCTGAGGGACCTGTGTCTGCCCTGGGAACCCCTCCTTTCTCTGGGACATCTCCACTTTTGGTCACGGTGGCCCCTCCTCCAGTTCTGCCCCTGACACTCCCACCCCGACCCAGCCCACGTTTCTGGACACAGCTGTCCTTGGCAGGGTGGTGGGGGGAGATCCTGATGGCTCCCAAAGGGTGGTTCTGAGACCATCTAGTATGGGGTCCCTCCCACCCCTTAAGAACCTTGGAATTCCTCTGCACTTCCCTTCCCTCTGCTCCTGCCCCAGGGTCTGCTCCTGAGCCCCAATCTTAGACCTTCCCCACACAGAGGTCCCCCCAGTCCACCCTCTCACTTATCTCCAGGGTCGGCTCTTGGTGACAAGGGCTCTGGGCCAGGAATCTTCAGAATCCCCTGCCTTACCTCCACGACACCCCAGCAAAGCTGAGAAGTGAAATTCCAGCTCTCAGAGCAAAGACATGATGAGTCTATTTGAGGACACTAACCCCGAGAGGGCAGGAGGTCTGGGTGTTTCCTGCTTGTAACTGCTGCGTCTGCTGCTCACCCTCCGCATCATGAGATCTTTGACCCTCACTCTTATGACCTACAAGGTGGGGTTGGCAATATCTGTAGGGAGGACTCGTGTTTGTAAACTAATTAATCCTTTGGCTTAAATAGATGATAGAAAATATATCTGTGTTTATTATCAACACTCAAGGCTGCACATTAAAAGTCTTGAGGACTCATGCCTGCCTGCTGAGGTGTCTCTTTCTGGAAGTATCTTTTCTGTCCTCACCCTCAGCCTGCGTGTGGTCCAATCTCCTTGCCCCTCAAACTCAATGAAGTCTGAGCTTTAGTCTGTTTTCCCCTTTGGTATTCTCTTTGACATTGCTGCTCTCTGACCCCTTGTCTCTTGAATTCCATGATGTGTCCCCACCCCAGGTTTGGCTGGGTTCTCTGTCTCTCTCTCTCCAAAGAGGAGAGTCAGCCTAGACAGCAGTGGGTCACAGGGAGAGGGGCAGAGGTGGCCCAGAGGGTAGGGCATAGAACAAGAAGGACAAAGACTCTGGGCAGCAGGTG
This sequence comes from Muntiacus reevesi, assembly GCF_963930625.1. Taxonomy (NCBI): domain Eukaryota; kingdom Metazoa; phylum Chordata; class Mammalia; order Artiodactyla; family Cervidae; genus Muntiacus; species Muntiacus reevesi. The sequence goes on along the minus strand of NC_089250.1, from coordinate 213,788,218 downwards.
AAGGTGGGAGGAGCAGAGTAAGGGGGACATGGGTGTGTGAGGAGGAAGGGATGGGAGAGGCGATGGCAGGAAGGAGCATGCTGAACCTGCATGCTCAGCACTGCCATCCAGATACTGACCAGGGTTCTTGGGTTTCTCTAATCCATAGAAATTGACAAGAGGCCAGACCAAAATTTCAGGCAAGACTTTACTGGGGCCTCTGCTGCAGAAGAGGGAAGTGAGAATAAATAGCAGGTTCCCTTGCTTGCTATTAATAACTCCCTGAGGAGGGGGAGGCGAGCCTGTACCTTATGTGGGGTGAGGGTACATGTGTGTCCAGGGGATGGGCCAGAGGGGTGTCTTAGGTGTTTTGTCCACTGCTTAAGTGGCATTGTGTGAAGGTGGCAAGCACAGTACCCTGCTCTTTGCTCGTGACTCCCTGCTTTTGCTTCTTTGTTCTGGGCTCTTTAAAAATGGCACCTGAGTTTTTGGTCTCTTTGTATCTTTTGTCCATAATATTGCCCCAACTGTCAATGCATGCAGTTATTTTAGTTCCATATAATAGTCCCATATGGGCTTCCTTGGTAGCTCAGACAGTAAAGAATCCACCTGCAATGTGGGAGACCTGGGTTTGATCCCTGGGTCAGGAAGATCCCCTGGAGGAGGACATGGCAAGCCACTCCAGTATTCCCGCCTGGAGAATCCCATAGACGGAGGAGCCTGAAGGGCTCTAGTCCATGGGGTCCACAAAGAGCCAGACCTGACTGAGTGACTAAGCACAGCAGAGCACCGTAGTCCCATATAGTTTCTCCATATTTTGTTGCCTGGGGAGAGGTGGGTCTAGGTGAAATCACTGCAGCACTGCAGTGAACGGTCCCAGGTCCCTGTCCATCTCAATCCCAAGGCTGGAAGACACGTACGTGGGCAAAGGATTCAGGTTTCCTTCCCATCCCAATTCCTCTTGGTGAGGCTGCCCCAGGGAGTAGACAGATGTTGGCTTTTAGAAACTGGAAGGAAACCAGTGCAAAAGTGCTTCTGATGGAGGAAGGTGGCACGTCCTACCTTCTGTGACTCGTACCTGGAACATGGGGAAGTGAGTAACCTATGTGGTGTTAAGGTGACAGACCGACCTACCACTGTGTTCCTCTGTTCTACGCCAATACAGGAACTTCAGCCATGGCCACTTCCACCTCTAATGAGCTTTGGCGCACTGCTCTGAGGAATTCCCCACACTCCAAAGGCACAGCAAAGTGGCCACTGAACACCCCCAAAACTTATCCCACTCCCGATGCTAGGGAAAACATACCCAAGACCATCCGCACCTCCCCGCACTCGAAATCCCTGTCTGAAACATTGCTCAAATCACCCATCAATTCCAACCCCCCAACAATCCCCACGTCCAAGTTTGTCTTCAAGGTTGAAACCAGCCCACCTACCATGATCGTCTACATGGGCTCGACAGAGTGCACCAATCCAACAAGCCTCATAATCACCACCACTTACCCCACCACCACCTGCGTGAGCCAGACCCACGTGTCCTTCCCCAGCTCTCACCCCACCACGCCGGGGACAGAGACACCACGGACAGCCATCACCAGTGCTTATCCCGTGTCAACAACCAAGAGACTCACCTCCGCCGTGACCAGTCCCCCCACAGTCACCACTCCAGGGAAAACTCCCACAACCACAGCCCCACTCTCCTCCTTTGTCCCAGCCACACACACAACCCCAGATACTCTGATCTCCTCTATGACTGGTACCACTAAAAGGACTACCCCAGCCACGGCAAGTGTCCACAGAGCTGCGTCTCCTACCCCAACAATCGTGCCTACCTCTCCTCCTACCCCTTCTCTGACTTCTAGGAACACCTTGATAACAACAGTGTCTGACAAAAGCTTCTCACCCACTACCCATACTATGAGCACTGCTTCACTTCCAGACACTCTCAGTACATTTAAAATATCCACAGCCACCACGCATGCTCCGACCTCAGCTGGTTCACTGACAACACTTACAACATCAGTTGCACCTGCTGCTACTGAAGCAACCACTGGAATAGGTACACCAAACACAACTCCTGTGAACACAACGGGCTCCATGAAAACAACACTCATTCCAGGGACTGACATTCCCACAGAAACTCTCACTGCCTCGGTTACTTCAGTTTCTCCAGTCATGTCCTCAACCAGTCCTGCCACATTTACCACATCCAAATCCAGCCCTGCGCCAACCAGCACTGATACACACATGACATCCACTGCCAAGGGACCACCCCCCACCACTGTAGCCACTACAGAAACAGGCGAGACAAGGGACCCAACATCTCATGCTTCTTCCACCAGGAAAACCACATTTCTTACTACCACTGTTGTGTCTACAGAATCTGTAACGACAAAGATTACTTCTACTCCCCCAATCACATCATCAGACACACCTACAAATATAGTCAATTATCCGACAACCATTACTTCCACTTCAGTGACTACCAATACCTTGACATCACCCATCGGTAAGCCTCAGTCTTCACCTGCTCTGACCATAGAACCAGTCCTTACTATAACCTCAAACACCTCCCCTCTATCCACTTTGATAATAACTACCACCCAGGCTATGACCACCCCTCCATTCCTCACTACTACTATGACCACGATCCCAACAGAAATCACCACTCCAACCTATATTTCAAACCCAGTCACCTCAATTACGGCAACATTGCCATCCACCTCTATTACAGAAATGGACGAGACTGGGACTCCAAATATAGTAACACCCACATCAGTAACATCACAAAGAACACCAGGTATGACGTCGTCAACCAGCTTCTCGATAGGAAGGAAAACCACACTAGCCACAACTGAGTCCACATCCAGGAGTACCACTGTCACATTGACCTCTACCACCAACCTCAGCACCACACTAACTCTGTCTAGCACCTCAACTACAAGCACAGACACAAATGTCACTTCATGTACTGTCACTACCCAAGATACTGACACAACCTTCAGCGCTGAAACAACTTCAGCCACCAGGGAGAGTACAACATCCATGTTCACGAGTGCCCACAGCACAGTGTCTCGTTCCCTCACTGCCACCATTCCAGCAACATCTCTAGGTATTTGTTCCATGTCTACCAGCACTACCAGGACCGCTCAGGCAACGAGTACCACCTCACCTGCTATAAGCACCGATGCACTGCACACAACCACAGCAATTCCTCCCAGTGACATCTCTAGCCGCCCTGTCACCACGGGAGTGTCCTCTCCTCTGTCAGGCACATCATCTGCCACTCCCACCAGCATACTATATTCTCCGGCATCCACCACCTCGAATCCCATCGCCACCAATACCCTGACCTTGTCTACAGGGGTGCCTCTCTCCTCTTCACCTGCTCCCAGCACAGAGCCCGCCTCTCCGTCGAACCCGAACTCCAGCCCTCCGCCCACCAAGACGACCACACTCCCTCCCACCCAAACCACTGCTGGCACCTCGCCTCAAACAAGCACTCCCAGCACGTCCACCACCCAGGTTGCCACGCCCATGGACACCTGGTTCACATCCATCACAACTGTGCCCACTACTTCTATCACAGAAACCACCAAGGGCATAAACACTCATTCAGTAACCACATTCATCCCAACAACATCACAAAGCACCACAGCCCTCACCTCTTCAACCATCTACTCCACCAGCAACACAGCCACATCTCCATTCTCATCATCCCTCCCTGCCACCACCATCCTGCAGACATCCCCGACTGTACCTCCAAACTCTGTCAGTACAGAAATCCTTACCCCGACACCACCCACCAGTGAGTCCACATCCACGAGTACCACTGCCTCATTGAGCTCCACCCGTGACCTCAGCTTCACACTTGTGACGTCCAGCACCTCACCCACCATCACAAATAATGTCCCACCTTCCCTCACCACCCAAAATACAGACACAACCTTCAGTGTTGTCACAAACTCAGTCACTGTGCCTACTACTGAGACACCCACGTCCGCTACCACCCACAGCACAGCGGCTCCCTCCCTCACTACCACCATTCCAGCTACGTCTCTAGGCACTTCTGTGTCTACCAGCACTACCAGGGCCGCTCAAGCAACGAGTACTACCTCACCTGCCACATGCACTGATCCACTGCCCACAACCACAGTAAATACTCTCAGTGACACCTCTAGCCAGCCTGTCACCACGGAGGTGTCCTCTTCTCTGTCAGGTACATCATCTGCCACTCCCACCAGCATACTATATTCTCCGGCATCCACCACCTCGAATCCCATCGGCACCAATACCCTGACCTTGTCTACAGGGGTGCCTCTCTCCTCTTCACCTGCTCCCAGCACAGAGCCCGCCTCTCCGTCAAACCCGAACTCCAGCCCTCCGCCCACTAAGACGACCACACTCCCTCCCACCCAAACCACTGCAGGCACCTCACCTCCCAGAAGCACTCCCACCGCGTCCACCACCCAGGTTGCCACGCCCACGGACACCTCGTCCACATCCATCACAGCTGTGCCCACGACTTCTATCACAGAAACCACCAAGGGCTCAAACACTCATTCAGTAACCACATTCATCCCAACAACATCACAAAGCATCACAGCCCTCACCTCTTCAACCATCTACTCCACCAGCAACACAGCCACATTTCCATTCTCATCATACCTCCCTGCCACCACCATCCTGCAGACATCCCCGACTGTACTTCCAAGCTCTGTCAGTACAGAAACCCTTACCCCGACACCACCCACCAGTGAGTCCACATCCACGGACACCACTGGCTCATTGAGCTCCACCCGTGACCTCAGCTCCACACTTGTGACGACCAGCACCTCACCAACCATTACAAATAACGTCCCACCTTCCCTCACCACCCAAAATACAGACACAACTTTCAGTGTCACAAACTCAGTCACTGTGCCTACTACTGAGACATCCACGTCCGCTACCACCCACAGCACAGCGGCTCCCTCCCTCACTACAACCATTCCAGCTACGTCTCTAGGCACTTCTGTGTCTACCAGCACTACCAGGACCGCTCAGGCAACGAGTACCACCTCACCTGCCACAAGTACCGATGCACTGCACACAACCACAGCAACTCCTCCCAGTGACACCTCTAGCTGGCCTGTCACCACGGGAGTGTCCTCTCCTCTGTCAGGCACATCATCTGCCACTCCCACCAGCATTATATATACTCCGGCATCCACCACCTCAAATTCCATCACCACCAATACCCTGACCTTGTCTACAGTGGTGCCTCTCTCCTCTTCACCTGCTCCCAGCACAGAGCCCGCCTCTCCGTCGAACCCGAACTCCAGCCCTCCGCCCAGCAAGACGACCACACTCCCTCCCACCCAAACCACTGCTGGCACCTCGCCTCAAACAAGCACTCCCAGCACGTCCACCACCCAAGTTGCCACGCCCACGGACACCTCGTCCACATCCATCACAACTGGGCCCACGACTTCTATCACAGAAACCACCAAGGGCTCAAACACTCATTCGGTAACCACATTCATCCCAACAACATCACAAAGCATCACAGCCCTCACCTCTTCAACCATCTACTCCACTAATAACAGAGCCACATCTCCATTTTCATCATCCCTCCCTGCCACCACCATCCTGCAGACATCCCCGACTGTACCTCCAAACTCTGTCAGTACAGAAACCCTTACCCCGACTCCACCGACCAGTGAGTCCACATCCACGAGTACCACTGCCTCATTGAGCTCCACCCGTGAACTCAGCTCCACACTTGTGACGACCAGCACCTCACCCACCATCACAAATAACGTCCCACCTTCCCTCACCACCCAAAATACAGACACAACCTTCAGTGTTGTCACAAACTCAGTCACTGTGCCTACTATTGAGACACACACGTCGGCTACCACCCACAGCACAGCGGCTCCCTCCCTCACTACCACCATTCCAGCTACGTCTCTAGGCACTTCTGTGTCTACCAGCACTACCAGGACCGCTCAGGCAACGAGTACCACCTCACCTGCCACAAGCACCGATGCACTGCACACAACCACAACAACTCCTCCCAGTGACACCTCTAGCCGCCCTGTCACCACAGGGGTGTCCTCTCCTCTGTCAGGCACATCATCTGCCACTCCCACCAGCATACTATATTCTCCGGCATCCACCACCTCGAATCCCGTCGCCACCAATACCCTGACCTTGTCAACCGGGGTGCCTCTCTCCTCTTCACCTGCTCCCAGCACAGAGCCCGCCTCTCCGTCGAACCCGAACTCCAGCCTTCCGCCCACCAAGACGACCACACTCCCTCCCACCCAAACCACTGCAGGCACCTCACCTCCCAGAAGCACTCCCACCGCGTCCACCACCCAGGTTGCCACGCCCACGGACACCTCGTCCACATCCATCACAACTGTGGCCACGATTTCTATCACAGAAACCACCAAGGGCTCAAACACTCATTCAGTAACCACATTCATCCCAACAACATCACAAAGCATCACAGCCCTCACCTCTTCAACCATCTACGCCACCAGCAATACAGCCACATCTCCATTCTCATCATCCCTCCCTGCCACCACCATCCTGCAGACATCCCCGAATGTACCTCCAAACTCTGTCAGTACAGAAACCCTTACCCCGACACCACCCACCAGTGAGGCCACATCCACGGGTACCACTGCCTCATTGAGCTCCACCCGTGACCTCAGCTCCACACTTGTGACGAACAGCACCTCACCCACCATCACAAATAACATCCCACCTTCCCTCACCTCCCAAAATACAGACACAACCTTCAATGTCACAAACTCAGTCACTGTGCCTACTACTGAGACACCCACACCTGCTACCACCCACAGCACAGCGGCTCCCTCCCTCACGACCACCATTCCAGCTACGTCTCTAGGCACTTCTGTGTCTACCAGCACTACCAGGACCGCTCAGGCAACGAGTACCACCTCACCTGCCACAAGTACCGATGCACTGCACACAACCACAGTAAATACTCCCAGTGACACCTCTAGCCGCCCTGTCACCACGGGAGTGTCCTCTCCTCTGTCAGGCACATCATCTGCCACTCCCAACAGCATTATATATACTCCGGCATTCACCACCTCAAATTGCATCACCACCAATACCCTGACCTTGTCTACAGTGGTGCCTCTCTCCTCTTCACCTGCTCCCAGCACAGAGCCCGCCTCTCTGTCGAACCCGAACTCCAGCCCTCCGCCCACCAAGACGACCACACTCCCTCCCACCCAAACCACTGCTGGCACCTCGCCTCAAACAAGCACTCCCAGCACGTCCACCACCCAAGTTGCCACGCCCACGGACACCTCGTCCACATCCATCACAACTGGGCCCACGACTTCTATCACAGAAACCACCAAGGGCTCAAACACTCATTCGGTAACCACATTCATCCCAACAACATCACAAAGCACCACAGCCCTCACCTCTTCAACCATCTACTCCACCAGCAACACAGCCACATCTCCATTCTCATCATACCTCCCAGCCACCACCATCCTGCAGACATCCCCGACTGTACCTCCAAGCTCTGTCAGTACAGAAACCCTTACCCCGACACCACCCACCAGTGAGTCCACATCCACGAGTACCACTGCCTCATTGAGCTCCACCCGTGACCTCAGCTCCACACTTGTGACGTCCAGCACCTCACCCACCATCACAAATAACAACCCACCTTCCCCCACCACCCAAAATACAGACACAACCTTCAGTGTTGTCACAAACTCCTTCACTGTGCCTACTACTGAGACACCCACGTCCGCTACCACCCACAGCACAGCGGCTCCCTCCCTCACTACCACCATTCCAGCTACGTCTCTAGGCACTTCTGTGTCTACCAGCACTACCAGGACTGCTCAGGCAACGAGTACCACCTCACCTGCCACAAGCACCGGAGCACTGCCCACAACCACAGTAAATACTCCCAGTGACACCTCTAGCCGCCCTGTCACCACGGGAGTGTCCTCTCCTCTGTCAGGCACATCATCTGCCACTCCCACCAGCATACTATATTCTCCGGCATCCACCACCTCGAATCCCATCACCACCAATACCCTGATCTTGTCTACAGTGGTGCCTCTCTCCTCTTCACCTGCTCCCAGCACAGAGCCCGCCTCTCCGTCGAACCCGAACTCCAGCCCTCCGCCCACCAAGACGACCACACTCCCTCCCACCCAAACCACTGCTGGCACCTCGCCTCAAACAAGCACTCCCAGCACGTCCACCACCCAGGTTGCCACGCCCATGGACACCTGGTCCACATCCATCACAACTGTGCCCACTACTTCTATCACAGAAACCACCAAGGGCACAAACACTCATTCAGTAACCACATTCATCCCAACAACATCACAAAGCATCACAGCCCTCACCTCTTCAACCATCTACTCCATCAGTAACACAGCCACATCTCCATTCTCATCATCCCTCCCTGCCACCACCATCCTGCAGACATCCCCGACTGTACCTCCAAACTCTGTCAGTACAGAAACCCTTACCCCGACTCCACCGACCAGTGAGTCCACATCCACGAGTACCACTGCCTCATTGAGCTCCACCCGTGACCTCAGCTCCACACTAGTGACGACCAGCACCTCACCAACCATCACAAATAACGTCCCACCTTCCCTCACCACCCAAAATACAGACACAACCTTCAGTGTCACAAACTCAGTCACTGTGCCTACTACTGAGACACCCACGTCCGCTACCACCCACAGCACAGCGGCTCCCTCCCTCACTACCACCATTCCAGCTACGTCTCTATGCACTTCTGTGTCTACCAGCACTACCAGGACCGCTCAGGCAACGAGTACCACCTCACCTGCCACAAGTACCGATGCACTGCACACAACCACAGCAACTCCTCCCAGTGACACCTCTAGCCGCCCTGTCACCACAGGAGTGTCCTCTCCTCTGTCAGGCACATCATCTGCCAGTCCCAGCAGCATACTATATTCTCCGGCATCCACCACCTCGAATCCCATCGCAACCAATACCCTGACCTTGTCTACAGGGGTGCCTCTCTCCTCTTCACCTGCTCCCAGCACAGAGCCCGCCTCTCCGTCGAACCCGAACTCCAGTCATCCACCCACCAAGACGACCACACTCCCTCCCACCCAAACCACTGCAGGCACCTCACCTCCCAGAAGCACTCCCACCGCGTCCACCACCCAGGTTACCACGCCCACGGACACCTCGTCCACATCCATCACAACTGTGCCCACGACTTTTATCACAGAAACCACCAAGGGCTCAAACACTCATTCAGTAACCACATTCATCCCAACAACATCACAAAGCATCACAGCCCTCACCTCGTCAACCATCTACTCCACCAGCAACACAGCCACATCTCCATTCTCATCATCCCTCCCTGCCACCACCATCCTGCAGACATCCCCGACTGTACCTCCAAACTCTGTCAGTACAGAAACCCTTACCCCGACACCACCCACCAGTGAGGCCACATCCACGGGTACCACTGCCTCATTGAGCTCCACCCGTGACCTCAGCTCCACACTTGTGACGACCAGCACCTCACCCACCATCACAAATAACGTCCCACCTTCCCTCACCACCCAAAATACAGACACAACCTTCAGTGTCACAAACTCAGTCACTGTGCCTACTACTGAGACACCCACGTCCGCTACCACCCACAGCACAGCGGCTCCCTCCCTCACTACCACCATTCCAGCAACGTCTCTAGGCACTTCTGTGTCTACCAGCACTACCAGGACCGCTCAGGCAACGAGTACCACCTCACCTGCCACAAGTACCGATGCACTGCACACAACCACAGCAACTCCTCCCAGTGACACCGCTAGCCGCCCTGTCACCACGGGAGTGTCCTCTCCTCTGTCAGGCACATCATCTGCCACCCCCACCAGCATACTATATTCTCCGGCATCCACCACCTCGAATCCCATCGCCACCAATACCCTGACCTTGTCTACAGGGGTGTCTCTCTCCTCTTCACCTGCTCCCAGCACAGAGCCCGCCTCTCCGTCGAACCTGAACTCCAGCCCTCCGCCCACCAAGACGACCACACTCCCTCCCACCCAAACCACTGCTGGCACCTCGCCTCAAACAAGCACTCCCAGCATGTCCACCACCCAGGTTGCCACGCCCACGGACACCTCGTCCACATCCATCACAACTGGGCCCACGACTTCTATCACAGAAACCACCAAGGGCTCAAACACTCATTCGGTAACCACATTCATCCCAACAACATCACAAAGCACCACAGCCCTCACCTCTTCAACCATCTACTCCACCAGCAACACAGCCACATCTCCATTCTCATCATCCCTACCAGCCACCACCATCCTGCAGACATCCCCGACTGTACCTCCAAGCTCTGTCAGTACAGAAACCTTTACCCCGACACCACCCACCAGTGAGTCCACATCCACGAGTACCACTGCCTCATTGAGCTCCACCCGTGACCTCAGCTCCACACTTGTGACGTCCAGCACCTCACCAACCATCACAAATAACATCCCACCTTCCCCCACCACCCAAAATACAGACACAACCTTCAGTGTTGTCACAAACTCAGTCACTGTGCCTACTACTGAGACACCCACGTCCGCTACCACCCACAGCACAGCGGCTCCCTCCCTCACTACCACCATTCCAGCTACGTCTCTAGGCCCTTCTGTGTCTACCAGCACTACCAGGACCGCTCAGGCAACGAGTACCACCTCACCTGCCACAAGCACCGATGCACTGCCCACAACCACAGCAACTCCTCCCAGTGACATCTCTAGCCGCCCTGTCACCACGGGAGTGTCCTCTCCTCTGTCAGGCACATCATCTGCCACTCCCACCAGCATACTATATTCTCCGGCATCCACCACCTCGAATCCCATCACCACCAATACCCTGACCTTGTCTACAATGGTGCCTCTCTCCTCTTCACCTGCTCCCAGCACAGAGCTCGCCTCTCCGTCGAACCCGAACTCCAGCCCTCCGCCCACTAAGACGACCACACTCCTTCCCACCCAAACCACTGCTGGCACCTCGCCTCAAACAAGCACTCCCAGCACGTCCACCAACCAGGTTGCCACGCCCATGGACACCTGGTCCACATCCATTACAACTGTGTCCACTACTTCTATCACAGAAACCACCAAGGGCACAAACACTCATTCAGTAACCACATTCATCCCAACAACATCACAAAGCATCACAGCCCTCACCTCTTCAACCATCTACTCCACCAGTAACACAGGCACATCTCCATTCTCATCATCCCTCCCTGCCACCACCATCCTGCAGACATACCCGACTGTACCTCCAAACTCTGTCAGTACAGAAACCCTTACCCCGACTCCACCGACCAGTGAGTCCACATCCACGAGTACCACTGCCTCATTGAGCTCCACCCGTGACCTCAGCTCCACAATTGTGACGACCAGCACCTCACCCACCATCAAAAATAACGTCCCACCTTCCCTCACCATCCAAAATACAGACACAACCTTCAGTGTTGTCACAAACTCAGTCACTGTGCCTACTACTGAGACACCCACGTCCGCTACCACCTACAGCACAGCGGCTCCCTCCCTCACTACCACCATTCCAGCTACGTCTCTAGGCACTTCTGTGTCTACCAGCACTACCAGGACCGCTCAGGCAACGAGTACCACCACACCTGCCACAAGCACCGATGCACTGCACACAACCAGAGCAACTACTCCCAGTGACACCTCTAGCCGCCCTGTCACCACAGGAGTGTCCTCTCCTCTGTCAGGCACATCATCTGCCACTCCCACCAGCATACTATATTCTCCGGCATCCACCACCTCGAATCCCATCGCCACCAATACCCTGACCTTGTCTACAGGGGTGCCTCTCTGCTCTTCACCTGCTCCCAGCACAGAGCCCGCCTCTCCGTCGAACCCGAACTCCAGCCATCCGCCCACCAAGACGACCACACTCCCTCCCACCCAAACCACTGCAGGCACCTCACCTCCCAGAAGCACTCCCACCGCGTCCACCACCCAGGTTGCCACGCCCACGGACACCTCGTCCACATCCATCACAACTGTGCCCACGACTTCTATCACAGAAACCACCAAGGGCTCAAACACTCATTCAGTAACCACATTCATCCAAACAACATCACAAAGCATCACAGCCCTCACCTCGTCAACCATCTACTCCACCAGCAACACAGCCACATCTCCATTCTCATCATCCCTCCGTGCCACCACCATCTTGCAGACATCCCCGACTGTACCTCCAAGCTCTGTTAGTACAGAAACCCTTACCCCGACTCCACCCACCAGTGAGGCCACATCCACGGGTACCACTGCCTCATTGAGCTCCTCCCGTGACCTCAGCTCCACACTTGTGATGACCACCACCTCACCCACCATCACAAATAACGTCCCACCTTCCCTCACCACCCAAAATACAGACACAACCTTCAGTGTCACAAACTCAGTCACTGTGCCTACTACTGAGACACCCACGTCCGCTACCACCCACAGCACAGCAGCTCCCTCCCTCACTACCACCATTCCAGCAACGTCTCTAGGCACTTCTGTGTCTACCAGCACTACCAGGACCGCTCAGGCAACGAGTACCACCTCACCTGCCACAAGCACCGAAGCACTGCCGACAACCACAGTAAATACTCCCAGTGACACCTCTAGCCGCCCTGTCACCACGGGAGTGTCCTCTCCTCTGTCAGGCACATCATCTGCCACTCCCACCAGCATACTATATTCTCCGGCATCCACCACCTCGAATCCCATCACCACCAATACCCTGATCTTGTCTACAGTGGTGCCTCTCTCCTCTTCACCTGCTCCCAGCACAGAGCCCGCCTCTCCGTCGAACCCGAACTCCAGCCCTCCGCCCACCAAGACGACCACACTCCCTCCCACCCAAACCACTGCTGGCACCTCGCCTCAAACAAGCACTCCCAGCACGTCCACCACCCAGGTTGCCACGCCCATGGACACCTGGTCCACATCCATCACAACTGTGCCCACTACTTCTATCACAGAAACCACCAAGGGCACAAACACTCATTCAGTAACCACATTCATCCCAACAACATCACAAAGCATCACAGCCCTCACCTCTTCAACCATCTACTCCACCAGTAACACAGGCACATCTCCATTCTCATCATCCCTCCCTGCCACCACCATCCTGCAGACATCCCCGACTGTACCTCCAAACTCTGTCAGTACAGAAACCCTTACCCCGACTCCACCGGCCAGTGAGTCCACATCCACGAGTACCACTGCCTCATTGAGCTCCACCCGTGACCTCAGCTCCACACTAGTGACGACCAGCACCTCACCAACCATCACAAATAACGTCCCACCTTCCCTCACCACCCAAAATACAGACACAACCTTCAGTGTTGTCACAAACTCAGTCACTGTGCCTACTATTGAGACACACACGTCCGCTACCACCCACAGCACAGCGGCTCCCTCCCTCACTACCACCATTCCAGCTACGTCTCTATGCACTTCTGTGTCTACCAGCACTACCAGGACCGCTCAGGCAACGAGTACCACCTCACCTGCCACAAGTACCGATGCACTGCACACAACCACAGCAACTCCTCCCAGTGACACCTCTAGCCGCCCTGTCACCACAGGAGTGTCCTCTCCTCTGTCAGGCACATCATCTGCCAGTCCCACCAGCATACTATATTCTCCGGCATCCACCACCTCGAATCCCATCGCCACCAATACCCTGACCTTGTCTACAGGGGTGCCTCTCTCCTCTTCACCTGCTCCCAGCACAGAGCCCGCCTCTCCGTCGAACCCGAACTCCAGTCATCCGCCCACCAAGACGACCACACTCCCTCCCACCCAAACCACTGCAGGCACCTCACCTCCCAGAAGCACTCCCACCGCGTCCACCACCCAGGTTACCACGCCCACGGACACCTCGTCCACATCCATCACAACTGTGCCCACGACTTCTATCACAGAAACCACCAAGGGCACAAACACTCATTCAGTAACCACATTCATCCCAACAACATCACAAAGCATCACAGCCCTCACCTCGTCAACCATCTACTCCACCAGCAACACAGCCACATCTCCATTCTCATCATCCCTCCCTTCCACCACCATCCTGCAGACATCCCCGACTGTACCTCCAAGCTCTGTCAGTACAGAAACCCTTACCCCGACACCACCCACCAGTGAGGCCACATCCACGGGTACCACTGCCTCATTGAGCTCCACCCGTGACCTCAGCTCCACACTTGTGACGACCAGCACCTCACCCACCATCACAAATAACGTCCCACCTTCCCTCACCACCCAAAATACAGACACAACCTTCAGTGTCACAAACTCAGTCACTGTGCCTACTACTGAGACACCCACGTCCGCTACCACCCACAGCACAGCGGCTCCCTCCCTCACTACCACCATTCCAGCAACGTCTCTAGGCACTTCTGTGTCTACCAGCACTACCAGGACCGCTCAGGCAACGAGTACCACCTCACCTGCCACAAGTACCGATGCACTGCACACAACCACAGCAACTCCTCCCAGTGACACCGATAGCCGCCCTGTCACCACGGGAGTGTCCTCTCCTCTGTCAGGCACATCATCTGCCACTCCCACCAGCATACTATATTCTCCGGCATCCACCACCTCGAATCCCATCGCCACCAATACCCTGACCTTGTCTACAGGGGTGTCTCTCTCCTCTTCACCTGCTCCCAGCACAGAGCCCGCCTCTCCGTCGAACCCGAACTCCAGCCCTCCACCCACCAGGACGACCACACTCCCTCCCACCCAAACCACTGCTGGCACCTCGCCTCAAAGAAGCAGTCCCAGCATGTCCACCACCCAGGTTGCAACGCCCACGGACACCTCGTCCACATCCATCACAACTGTGCCCACGACTTCTATCACAGAAACCACCAAGGGCACAAACACTCATTCAGTAACCACATTCATCCCAACAACATCACAAAGCATCACAGCCCTCACCTCTTCAACCATCTACTCCACCAGCAATACAGCCACATCTCCATTCTCATCATCCCTCCCTGCCACCACCATCCTGCAGACATCCCCGACTGTACCTCCAAGCTCTGTCAGTACAGAAACCCTTACCCCGACTCCACTGACCAGTGAGTCCACATCCACGAGTACCACTGCCTCATTGAGCTCCACCCGTGACCTCAGCTCCACACTTGTGATGACCAGCACCTCACCCACCATCACAAATAACGTCCCACCTTCCCTCACCACCCAAAATACAGACACAACCTTCAGTGTTGTCACAAACTCAGTCACTGTGCCTACTACTGAGACACCCACGTCCGCTACCACCCACAGCACAGCGGCTCCCTCCCTCACTACCACCATTCCAGCTACGTCTCTAGGCACTTCTGTGCCTACCAGCACTACCAGGACCGCTCAGGCAACGAGTACCACCTCACCTGCCACAAGCACCGATGCACTGCACACAACCACAGCAACTCCTCCCAGTGACACCTCTAGCCGCCCTGTCACCACAGGGGTGACCTCTCCTCTGTCAGGCACATCATCTGCCACTCCCACCAGCATACTATATTCTCCGGCATCCACCACCTCGAATCCCATCGCCACCAATACCCTGACCTTGTCTACAGGGGTGCCTCTCTCCTCTTCACCTGCTCCCAGCACAGAGCCCGCCTCTCCATCGAACCCGAACTCCAGCCATCCGCCCACCAAGACGACCACACTCCCTCCCACCCAAACCACTGAAGGCACCTCACCTCCCAGAAGCACTCCCACCGCGTCCACCACCCAGGTTACCACGCCCACGGACACCTCGTCCACATCCATCACAACTGTGCCCACGACTTCTATCACAGAAACCACCAAGGGCTCAAACACTCATTCAGTAACCACATTCATCCCAACAACATCACAAAGCATCACAGCCCTCACCTCGTCAACCATCTACTCCACCAGCAACACAGCCACATCTCCATTCTCATCATCCCTCCCTTCCACCACCATCCTGCAGACATCCCCGACTGTACCTCCAAGCTCTGTCAGTACAGAAACCCTTACCCCGACACCACCCACCAGTGAGTCCACACCCACGGGTACCACTGCCTCATTGAGCTCCACCCGTGACCTCAGCTCCACACTTGTGACGACCAGCACCTCACCCACCATCACAAATAACGTCCCACCTTCCCTCACCACCCAAAATACAGACACAACCTTCAGTGTTGTCACAAACTCAGTCACTGTGCCTACTACTGAGGCACCCACGTCCGCTACCACCCACAGCACAGCGGCTCCCTCCCTCACTACCACCATTCCAGCAACGTCTCTAGGCACTTCTGTGTCTACCAGCACTACCAGGACCGCTCAGGCAACGAGTACCACCTCACCTGCCACAAGTACCGATGCACTGCACACAACCACAGCAACTCCTCCCAGTGACACCTCTAGCAGCCCTGTCACCACAGGAGTGTCCTCTCCTCTGTCAGGCACATCATCTGCCACTCCCACCAGCATACTATATTCTTCGGCATCCACCACCTCAAATTCCATCGCCACCAATACCCTGACCTTGTCTACAGTGGTGCCTCTCTCCTCTTCACCTGCTCCCAGCACAGAGCCCGCCTCTCCGTCGAACCCGAACTCCAGCCCTCCGCCCACCAAGACGACCACACTCCCTTCCACCCAAACCACTGCTGGCACCTCGCCTCAAACAAGCACTCCCAGCACGTCCACCACCCAGGTTGCCACGCCCACGGACACCTCGTCCACATCCATCACAACTGGGCCCACGACTTCTATCACAGAAACCACCAATGGCTCAAACACTCATTCGGTAATCACATTCATCCCAACAACATCACAAAGCACCACAGCCCTCACCTCTTCAACCATCTACTCCACCAGCAACACAGCCACATCTCTATTCTCATCATCCCTCCCAGCCACCACCATCCTGCAGACATCCCCGACTGTACCTCCAAGCTCTGTCAGTACAGAAACCCTTACCCCGACACCACCCACCAGTGAGTCCACATCCACGGGTACCACTGCCTCATTGAGCTCCACCCGTAACCTCAGCTCCACACTTGTGATGTCCAGCACCTCACCCACCATCACAAATAACGTCCCACCTTCCCTCACCACCCAAAATACAGACACAACCTTCAGTGTTGTCACAAACTCAGTCACTGTGCCTACTATTGAGACACCCACGTCCGCTACCACCCACAGCACAGCGGCTCCCTCCCTCACTACCACCATTCCAGCTACGTCTCTAGGCACTTCTGTGTCTACCAGCACTACCAGGACCGCTCAGGCAACGAGTACCCCCTCACCTGCCACAAGCACCGATGCACTGCACACAACCACAGCAACTACTCCCAGTGACACCTCTAGCCAGCCTGTCACCACGGAGGTGTCCTCTCCTCTGTCAGGCACATCATCTGCCACTCCCACCAGCATACTATATTCTCCGGCATCCACCACCTCGAATCCCATAACCACCAATACCCTGACCTTGTCTACAGTGGTGCCTCTCTCCTCTTCACCTGCTCCCAGCACAGAGCCCGCCTCTCCGTCGAACCTGAACTCCAGCCCTCCGCCCACCAAGACGACCACACTCCCTCCCACCCAAACCACTGCTGGCACCTCGCCTCAAACAAGCACTCCCAGCACGTCCACCACCCAGGTTTCCACGCCCATGGACACCTGGTCCACATCCATCACAACTGTGCCCACTACTTCTATCACAGAAACCACCAAGGGCACAAACACTCATTCAGTAACCACATTCATCCCAACAACATCACAAATCATCACAGCCCTCACCTCTTCAACCATCTACACCACCAGTAACACAGCCACATCTCCATTCTCATCATCCCTCCCTGCCACCACCATCCTGCAGACATCCCCGACTGTACCTCCAAACTCTGTCAGTACAGAAACCCTTACCCCGACTCCACCGACCAGTGAGTCCACATCCACAAGTACCACTGCTTCATTGAGCTCCACCCGTGACCTCAGCTCCACACTTGTGATGACCAGCACCTCACCCACCATCACAAATAACGTCCCACCTTCCCTCACCACCCAAAATACAGACACAACCTTCAGTGTTGTCACAAACTCAGTCACTGTGCCTACTATTGAGACACCCACGTCCGCTACCACCCACAGCACAGCGGCTCCCTCCCTCACTACCACCATTCCAGCTACGTCTCTAGGCACTTCTGTGTCTACCAGCACTACCAGGACCGCTCAGGCAACGAGTACCACCTCACCTGCCACAAGCACCGATGCACTGCACACAACCACAGCAACTCCTCCCAGTGACACCTCTAGCCGCCCTGTCACCACAGGAGTGTCCTCTCCTCTGTCAGGCACATCATCTGCCACTCCCACCAGCATACTATATTCTCCGGCGTCCACCACCTCGAATCCCATCGCCACCAATACCCTGACCTTGTCTACAGGGGTGCCTCTCTCCTCTTCACCTGCTCCCAGCACAGAGCCCGCCTCTCCGTCGAACCCGAACTCCAGCCATCCGCCCACCAAGACGACCACACTCCCTCCCACCCAAACCACTGCAGGCACCTCACCTCCCAGAAGCACTCCCACCGCGTCCACCACCCAGGTTGCCACGCCCACGGACACCTCGTCCACATCCATCACAACTGTGCCCACGACTTCTATCACAGAAACCACCAAGGGCTCAAACACTCATTCAGTAACCACATTCATCCCAACAACATCACAAAGCATCACAGCCGTCACCTCTTCAACCATCTACTCCACCAGCAACACAGCCACATCTCCATTCTCATCATCCCTCCCTGCCACCACCATCCTGCAGACATCCCCGACTGTACCTCCAAACTCTGTCAGTACAGAAACCCTTACCCCGACACCACCGACCAGTGAGTCCACATCCACGAGTACCACTGCCTCATTGAGCTCCACCCGTGACCTCAGCTCCACACTTGTGACGACCAGCACCTCACCCACCATCACAAACAACGTCCCACCTTCCCTCACCACCCAAAATACAGACACAACCTTCAGTGTTGTCACAAACTCAGTCACTGTGCCTACTATTGAGACACCCACGTCCTCTACTACCCACTGCACAGCGGCTCCCTCCCTCACTACCACCATTCCAGCTACGTCTCTAGGCACTTCTGTGTCTACCAGCACTACCAGGGCCGCTCAGGCAACGAGTACCACCTCACCTGCCACAACCACTGATCCACTGCCCACAACCACATTAAATCCTCCCAGTGACACCTCTAGCCAGCCTGTCACCACGGAGGTGTCCTCTCTGCCGTCATTCACACCCTCTGCCACTCCCACCAGCACACTATATTCTCCAGCATCCACCACCTTGACTCCCATCACCACCAGTGCCTTGACAGCATCCACGAGTGTGCTTTCATCCACTACTGCCACAACCACAGAGCCAGCCTCCACTTCCTCCAGAAACACGAACCCTCTATCTAGTATCCCCACTCCCAACACCACTTCTGTCCCTTTTCCTCCCACCAGCACTCCTACCAGGTACATGACAGAAATCACCACTCCCACGGACACTGAAGCTCCCACCTCGACCACAACCCCTCTGTCCCTGCCCTCCACTACAGAAACCACCCAGGCTGCTAGCACACACTTGGTGACCACAATCACCCCCGCAATAGTCCATACCACTGCGATCCTCACCTCTTCAACCACCTGCTCCACCACGAGCACATCCACATCTGCATTCACTGTATCCCTCCCTGTCTCCACCATCGTGCAGACATCCATGACTGTACCTCCATCCTCTGTCAGTACAGAAGCATCTACCCTGACAGCAGCCACCACCCTGTCCACATCCACGAATCCCGTTGGTTCCTCAACCTTCAAGCCCGACCTCAGCTCCACCCTTGTGCTGTCTAGCTCCTCCCTCCCCACCACAGATATCATCCCATCTTTCCCCACTACCCATAATACAGGCACAACCTCTAACATCATCACAACCTTAGCCACTAGGCCTAGCGGCACATCCATGTTCCCTTCCACCCAAAGTACAGCAATTCCCTTCCTCTCTACCAGCGTTCCAGCTCCATCTTTAGGCCCTTCTCTTGTGTCTACCAGCAGTACCTGGACCACTCAGGCAGACAGTACCACCTCATCTGCCTTGAGCACGTCTAATTCAATGCAGGAAACTGCTGAAACCACTTTGGCACCCACCACCACTGATACATACACGTATCAGTCCAGTTCCATGGGACTGTCCTCCACTGCAGCTTCTACACAAACAGCCAAGACGAGGGACACAACCCCGCTTGCTTCATCTACTTTGAGAACCACAGTTACTCCTATTGGTACGGTTTCTGTAGAGTCTCTCACAACAGATATTACTTCTCTTTCTCCAATCACACCCTCAGTCACTCAAACAAGTACAGTCCATGTTCAGACATCTCCAGGCTCTACTCCAGTGACCAGTAGTAACTTGACAGCATCCAGTTTGCCTGCATCATTTCCGTCTTTCCCAACCACAGAGCCAGTACCCACCGAAACCACAGACACCACCCCTCTGTTTACCCTACCCACAATCCCTGCCACCCAGGCCACGTCCACCCCTTCACCTCCGACTGGGACGTTTGCCACAAGCAGAACTGAAGTCTCCACTCCCACATATACGTCTCCCCCTGCCACCTTGATCACAGTATCTCTTAGCACCCCTTCAACCACAGAAGTTGTTAAGACTGGGACATCAAACATGGTAATACCACCCACCTCCATAACAGCTCTCAGTACTTCAGGTGTTTCTCCCTCTTCAGCTTTCCCTATATTGAGAACTTCTACTAATGCGATAAGTACCCCTTTTGGTACCATCATCTCCTCTTCAATACCTGCAATAACAATATCATCTCTATCTTCTACCAGCCCAAGTTCAGAGACCTCCACGACAAGTAGTTCTTTTTCTACCTCCTCTCAAGAGTCCAGCACAGAAATCACAGGCCCTTCCTCTATCACTACATTTCCTACTTTTTCATCAACTGAAACGACAAAAACTTCCCCCACCATGACTTCCCTCATAACCTCTCCCACCCGAACGACCACCATGCTGACTCTGTCTTCCACCACCCCATGTCCAGAATCCATATCTGTTACAATAGTGTCTGCTTCTCCCACTACACCATGTATAGAAGTGGGTCCAAAGACTGACGTTACCTCTACACCCACCGTCCCATTGTCAGTTTTTACCTCTACTACTGAGATGGCCACCTCTCCCAGTTCCACAACCACAACAACTCTCTTCCCTGTAAAACCGGACACTTCCACTTCCTTTCTGGAAACTCACCCTACCAACCAGACCGCTGCTCCTGGTTCTGTCAGCACTGGAACCACTCCCATTAGCACGGTTTTCCCGAGCACACAAAGATCCACCACTGGGACCTGGATCGGCACCAGCTTTGTAACTACCCCACGTGTAACGGGCTTCCCTGGCCTCCCACCGACCATGAAACCAAGTAGCAGCTCTTCATCTTCCATCGTGACTACAAGCAAGTTGACAGCCCCCAGCCCAGTCATCAGCAGTACTTCAGGGATACCAGCGGGCACCACCAAGACTCTCTCCACCGTTACGTCATCCAGGACAACTTCAACCACAACCCAGACGACCACACAATCCAGGCAGACCACCACGGCAGGTTTGGATCACTTGCTTCCTTGTTGCCTCTCCTCCCTCTCCTGCTAAATTCCCATGACCAAGGTCAGTCCTGGCCTGAACTTCCCCTTTTTCTTGCTACCCAGAACGTTGTGACAATGGTGGCACCTGGACACAGGACCACTGCTCCTGCCTTAGCACTTTCTATGGCCCCAAATGCGAGTTCGCTGTGGAAGAGATAAATATGGGTGAGTTGTTCTCTGCACTTTCTCTCAGGAGGTGCCACGCCTCAAATGGGCCCAATCATTTTGCCAAATCTCTTCATCTGTGCTTTCTCCCTCGTGCTCTCCTCAATCCCAGACCATGACTACTCTCTACCCTTACCTCCAGGAGGTCGCTGGGGTCACTCTCTTTTTTGATATCTCCTCTCAGTTTGTGTTGCTTGGAGTTGTATTAGGTTCTAATTTCTCCTGTAACAAATTACCACAAACTTAGCAGATGAACAATACAAATTTATTATTTTGCAATTCTGTTGATTGGAAGCCCGACACGAGTCATGAAGGGCTAAAATTAAGGTGTTGCCTAGGACTGGTTCTTTCTGGTGGCCCTTGGGAAGAATCCATTCCTTTGCCCTTTCCCAGACTTGAGAGCTGCCCATTCTCTTTGTCACAAGGCCCCCTGGCTCCCTTTGATGCCAGCAGCATTGCATGTCTGTTCCTTATTTCCATACTTACATCATTCTTTGAGTGATTCTGACTTTTCTTCCTCCTTCCTCCTCTCTCTACGGACCTTATGATTATACTAGGCCCACTGGATATTCCTTGTTAATTTTCTAATATTAAATCAGCAGATTAGTACCCTTAGTTCCATCTGCCACTTTGATCGCTCCCTGTCATGTAGCATAACATATTCCCAGATTCTGGGGGTTAGACATAGGCACCTTTGTTATTCTGCTTCACTGGGGGAGCCGAGAGACTACAGAACTGACTGCTGGACACTCCCACTTGCAGTGTTTCTCACATCTCGGAACAACACCTTCCAGAATTCCTACCTCTCTCTTTCCTGCTATTCAGTCAGTCCTCAGAGGGTCCATGGGAGCATCCTCTAGGTTGGGATGGTGGTAGTGATGTTAGACAGGAACGGATCATGAAATGACCAGAGCAAGGCATGTTGTGCAGACAAGGTGGACGCTGAAGTGGGCATGGAGGTGTCTGTCAACCAGGAGTTCTCCCCGGACCTCAATGACAACAGTTCTAAGGTCTACAGGGATTTCACGAACACCTTCCGGGATCAGGTGAGGAGGAAGGGGGGGAAAGTTCAGAGGTATGTTCTTGCAGTGTAGCTTGGGCCCTGGGGTGCCATCTGATTGGAGGTTCAGATGTGAGCTGTGATCCTTGGCATTTCAGATAAAGAAGATTTACCAAAACGTGCAGGGGTTCAAGGAGGTGCAGATCCTTTCTCTGAGGTAGGACCCCTTTCCGGGGCTGTGGAGGCAGTGTCAAGTATGTGTGGTGGTGGGAGGGGTGCACAAAAAAGGGCCAAAGAAGCCATCCTTTGCTTTTGGAGTCATTCAATGTCACAGAGAGGGATGGATGGAGGAGGCGAAGGAGAGTGTTTGGGGATCACCTTCAGGATTTATTCCTCTGTAGGAGGGATGTCTCCCCTTCCCTTGAAGCATGTTGGATGCAGAGTGAGGAGGTGCCTGAGGCTTGGTGCCTGGTGTCTGGACCATAGCTGGTCTCTCTGGTTGGCACCTGATATAGTGGACGGGTCAGCAAGAGGGAG
This sequence comes from Muntiacus reevesi, assembly GCF_963930625.1. Taxonomy (NCBI): domain Eukaryota; kingdom Metazoa; phylum Chordata; class Mammalia; order Artiodactyla; family Cervidae; genus Muntiacus; species Muntiacus reevesi. Next base: position 213,764,764 of record NC_089250.1, on the reverse strand, counting down.
GCAGAGAGCCCAGGAGGGCACGGTTTGATTATGGCGTGAGGGAACACAAAGAGAATGTCAGTCACTCCTTGTCCCGCCTGCCCAGGCTGCCCAAGGCAGAGAAGCTAGCAGCCCCTTCTGGACACAATCAGTCTGGAATCCCATCTCGTTGCCTCTGCCCCTTCCTGTCAACACCTGCATAGCTGTGGCTGGTCTGGAAATGCCCTTCTGCAGTTGCATGGTGGCTTGGGCCTGGGCACCTTTTAAGGCTCTCTGCACCCCACCCCCACCCCCAGGAATGGCAGCATCGTGGTGGAATATCTAGTCCTGCTGGAGTTACCCTTCAGCACCCAGCTGGAGGAGGAGTATGAGAAGGTGAAGCTGGCCTTGAAGGAGGAGCTCCAGAATGTCAGCCAGGATGGGGACAGCTGCCAGAATGACCAGGGTGAACAGAGGCTGGGGGCCTAGGGCTGGAGGGAGGGGTCAGGGTCACAGCCACCATCCCAGCTTGCTCCAGCGCACACAGGGGCCTACGGGGGGGCAGGTGTCAGCTCTGGGGTACCTCAGGCAGGATAGGAGAAGGGAGACGGGTCCACAGAAACCTGGGTCAAGGGTGAGCCTAAGGAAGGGTTGTCAGAACCTAGGAGCTGCGGAAGAGAGAGCTGCTGAAGGTCTCCCGGGTGGCTGAGGATCCCTGGCTATTCAGGGGACATGAGGGAGGCCCAAGGAACCTTCCTTCAGGGCCCATCCAAACCTCGCCCATACTGACAAATCTCTCTGTCCCATTCTGTGCCTCCCCCGACTCCACCCGTGCCTGTGGCCCCCAGTCTTGTGTTTTAAGCCTGACTCCATCAAGGTGAACAATGCCACCAGGACGGATCTGTCCCCGGAAGGTGAGAGGTGGGGCAAAGGGCTGAGTGGCCCCAGGTGGCAGGGATCCCTCCCACAAGGGACAGCTGTCCATTGAAATTCCCAGGGAGGAGGGGAGCCCTTTTGGGGAGGCAAGCGGTACCGACTTGGCAGGGCTGCCTCTCAGGTCCTTGTTAGAAGCTGCCACGTGAGGAAGGATCAGCAGAGAAGGTGAGGAGAGGGTGACGGGCCCACCCTGCACTCATCTAATCCCTCGGTCTACCCGCCGACACGCCACCAGCAGAAATGCAGTCCTCTATCCATTTTCAGAATTACCATGGCCAGGCCCCAGAGTAGAATGCATGAGGTCTTTACGTCTGCAACCCCTTACCTATCCCCCAGCCATCTGTCGCCGCGCTGCTGGCAAAGATGTCAAGGATTTCTACTTCCCTTTCCTGGAGGAGAACCAGCTCCGATGTGTCACCAATTGCACGGCCGGCGTGGAAGGCGCCATTGACTGCCATCAGGGCCAATGCGTTGTGCAGAAGAGTGGTCCTTCTTGCCGGTGAGGCCCCGCCCACAGGCAGCTGGGCCAATCCCCGACCCCTAACCGCGGCCGGCCAGAGGCCCCGCCCACTTGCCCCAGGATGGAGCCCCGCCCACCTGCCAGGACCAGGATGGTCCAGGGGCGTGGCTGCACCAGACCCGGGAGGTGGTGAGGTGATGTGACCTGTGGCCCCCTCCCCTAGCTGCTACTCCACGGACACGCACTGGTTCTCGGGCCCGCGCTGCGAGGTAGCCATCTCCTGGAAGGCGCTGGTCGGGGGCCTGGCGGGAGCCGGGGCCCTGCTTCTGTTGCTGCTGGTGGTGGCGCTGAGCGTGTTCGTCTTGCGCTCCCGGAGGAGGGACAGGCAAGGCCAAGGCAGGTGAGTGAGCTGAGGGTGGATGGGTGACGGGAAAGGCGTCTCCGACCGGGTTACCCTGCCCTGACGACTCGGCCACCTTCTGGCAGGTCCAGGGACGACAGGAAGTGGTTCGAGACCTGGGATGAGAACACTGCGGGGACTTTTTCTAACTCGGGCTTCGAAGATGACAGTGAGTGTTGACTTCTGGCGAGGGTGGGGGTGCCTCCCTGGGCACCATTTCCTCCTGGGGAGACTAGAGGACTTCTCTTGTCCAAGACAGGCGTTTACCTTCGGCCCTCGCTGCTTCCACGCGCCCCCCTCTAAGGCCCAGGTCCTGCACAGGCCCTCCCTGCGCGGAAGCCCCCTGAGGCCCCGTCTTCCTCACATTTTCTTCCCTCCCCCTTTTCCTCCCCATCTCTTCCTCTTCCTCCCCCTGTTCTCTTTTCTCTCTCTAGTTAACGAAGAAAACTTCCCTGTGGCCTTGGACACCGTGGACACCAATGCCATGGTGAGGGATTGGGAATGGGTTGATGGTAAGGAGCTGTCCCTGGTCCAGCTCCTGATGCCCCTCTCCCAGGGCAGGGGGCTTGATGGGCCAGGAGGCAGTGACCTCTTAGCCGGGCCCCTGAAGGGTGATTCCCTGTTCTCACTCCCCGTCTTGTGATTTCTATGGCAGGTGTATATTGACAGACCTGAGGTGGCCTTGTCCTCACTGTGAGCCCACACTGCCCTCTCCACCTGCCCGGACAGCGGAGAGAACCATCTGCACTGCCTTTAGAGAGATGGCTGCAGGCTTTTGTGGCTCAGTCTTCTGGTTTCCTAGGGCATAACAGACCTCCATCTACCCTCATCCCCCAGCTTGGGTGAAATCTACCTGGAGACCCAGTTCAAATCCACGCTCTTCCACTGTGGGACCTTGGGCAAATCAATAACTTCTCCGAACTTCGGTTTTGTCATCTGTAAAGTGCAAGTGGCCCACTCCTCCTGACGCTTCCTGTGGGTTTCAGTGAAGCCAGGTGTCCTGGGTCCGACCTCTGTCCAATGCACCTTCCTGTTGGCCTTCATCTCATATGGCTTCACTCACATTCCAGTCCCCATGTCCTTCCCCGAGGCTCGCGCCTCTGTCTCTCCTTTTCCTGTGTGCACCCCTACTGCCAGCCAGGTCCTCCCTTGGTACCTGTAAGCAGCCTGCAGCCTGTCCCAGCCCCTTACCCTGTCCTCCTGTAACTCCCTGCTGCGCCCCTCCACCACTTCTTAACCCTCTCCCCTCTGAACCCACTTCTTCTTAAGTCCCTCCTCCCCCACACTCCGCCCTGTGTCTCCCTGTTTCCATACCTTTCCCTTCCTCATCTTTCTACCCTCAACCCTAAATTCCCCCTGCCCCCCACATCTCCGTGCCCCACTCCTAAATCCTCCCTCCCCCCCACCTCCCCTTTCCTAGGTAGATACAGATGCCCTCTGCATCTTAGGACCCCCAACTGGTGTTCTCTAGGCCAGGTCCCCCATTCTGAGTCCCCATCCTTCCTGTCACCCATAAGGGCCCTGGATCCCGGTGGGTGGGGGGTGGCAGGCAGATTCCCATGTCCCTGAAGATGAGGGGAAGAGGGGCCCTGAGGTGGGAAAGCTCCCTCAGCCCCTCCTCCCTGTCCCCCTAACTCTCTTCTCTCTTAGTGCCCCCCACTTCCTACCCCTCCCGACCTCTCCTCCCCTTTCCTCTCCCTGGTTCACCCCCATCTGTGCTATGACCTGTGAAGCCAGAAGCCCATCCTTCCTATGCAGGAAGACCTCACTTGGGGACAGGAAGTCTGCAAGTCTCCAGTTCACCCAACTGTACATAATGTAATATTTGTTGTAAACAAAACAAAACAAAACAAAATACCTGCTCTGTGCCTTTTTTTCCCCTCATGCTCCCATCGGTTGAGGAGCAAGTACATTGGAAGAGATATTGTGGGGGGCGCGTGGGAGTGCTGGTTTCTTCCATTGAGGAAGAAAGGGTTGTTTGGCCAGCTCTCAAGGGCCATGACTGTCTTCAAAGGGAATGTAAAGACTGGAGGACCCATTTTTTTCAGGGAGTGGGTGGGAGCAGGGGGTGGAAGCCTGTGGAGTTTGTCGTCTGTGCCCCTTAATGTTAAGAGCTCAGAGCTGGCTTTGGGTGGTGGGTGACTCTGGTGGGGTCACCCACTGGAGTGGTGACCACCGCCACTGGCCACAATGGTCAGAGCCGCCTTTGGCTCTGATGGGTAAGCCAAGCATCCCCAAAGACCTTGAGACTAGAAGCCTCAGTGGCAGACACACTCCTGCCAGAGCCTGCCGTACCTGGGACCCTCTTGTTCCCACTATTGTGGGCAGCCAATCCTGTCAGACCAGAGCTGAGGGGGGTCAGGGCTGGCACAACCTGCTTCCTTGGGTGGGGGTGTTGGAAAGCCCCTGGGACTTTTGTTCAGGACAGAAGAGGGTACTGGCAGTGGCCACTGTGAGGGTGGAGACCAGGACCATAAAGCCTCAGGTGTGAGAGGCAGCCCCACCCGGGAGAGGCACTGGGGTCAGAGGTAGCCTGGGGGAAGAAGCCACTGCCCTTCTTCGGAAGGGGCCAGCACTGGGTGGATGACGGGGAAAGAAGACCAGAAGGGAGGCCTCCCGGGGGCAAAGGTGGAGGGTTCTTCCCTCGGCCTGGCCTGTCCCGCAGCCCCATACCCGGGCTCTGGCACCCCTCCCTCCACAGTCACCGTCTTTCTGGCATTTGTTGGCCCCCACCTGTTAGCAACCGTCATGCACTCACACCTCTGACTGCCTGTCCCTCCCTCCTGTCCTGCCCTGCCCCACCCGTGACTCTGGCTTCTGCTGCCTAGAGACCCTGCGGAGGGTGGTTCTGATCTCTTAGAGAGGAAGAGGGTGGCCCAGCTGCCCTTTGGCCACCTCCCCGTGGTCAGTATGTGTCACCTACTCAGCCCCATATGCTCATCTCCACCCTGGGCCAGACACTGTCCTTCCCAAGGCAAAGGTCTCTGAGGTCCTTTATATAGCTGATCCCTCCCTGGGAGGCACTCATTTCTTAGTCTCTCCTGATGTGGGCAGACCCTGCAGCCAGGGCCTCACGCTCAGGGAGATGCTGGTGACCTGGATCCTGCTGATGGTTTTCTGGCTCTGGGTGCCCAACACTGCCTCCTCCTCGGCCACCGCCACATCCACGGCCATTGTCACATCCACAGCCACTGCCACATCCACATCATCAGGTGAGTGAGACCCGGCCTTGGTTCCCAGTGGTCCTGATGTGCGCTGGCCTCAGGCAGGGCTGCAGGGGGCTAACCTCCCTTCTTTCTTCCCTCCCTCTCTTTTCAGGGGAGGGGGCTGCTCAAGGGCTGGACACCCTGGCCATGACCTCATCCTGTCTTTGGGAGCTAAAGAGGTCACCCTGGAGACCCATGGGTGCAGAGGGAAGGGCCTGGGCTATGCTACGTTGTTGATGGTTCACTGGAATCCACCCTCTCCAAGGGGCTTCTTCTTCATCTGGGCAGTGGTCTCTGCCTGCCTTCATCCTGGGAGTTGCATTGGCCCAAGTGTTGGGTCAGTTCTTTCCAAACTTCATGGAGACACTGCATAGGCTGCTGGCCCTGGCCGGGAGGGCGGGAGCCCAAGGGGTGTCCACTAGCTTCCCTCCTGGCCTGGGGAGAGCCTCAGGGGGGCCAGGGGCAGTCCCTCTAGTTAGAGAGGGGGAGGCAGGCTCTGAGGTCCTTGTTATACCTTGTCATGGAGGGACTTCCCTGGTAGTCCAGTGGTTACGACTCTGGGCTTCCACTGCCGGGGGCACGAGTTCAGTCCCTAAGTGGGGAAGCAAGATCCAGAAAGCCGTGCAGGGTAGCCAGAAAGCAAACAGATAAACAAAATAATCTTGTCACGGCTGTTTGTTTGGGAAGAGACTGGTTAGAAGTTGATTCCCATGAGTTTAGACTTTCTGATTCCCTAGCGACAGGGAAGCACCCCTGGGGGAAGGAGTGGGCAAAGTGGATGCTCCCATGAGGGGCATTTGGGGAGTGAGCCCAAGGTGCCAGCCAGTTGAAACTGGCATCACTTGAGTTGAAAGGCCTGCAGGGTATGTGGTGAGGGGTTGTGAGTGGGTTGAGGGTGGGGGACTACAGGCAGGGATGTCTCTGGAGGTCTTCAAGGGCAGCTGTGAGATAGCCCACATGGGAACTTAGGTCCTTAGAGGCGACCTCAGTCCACAATGCCTTGATATACTTCCTTCTCCTCTACCAGGACGCATTGGGGGTAGTGGCTCTGGCTGGGAGAACCTGAGGGGAGAGGAGGCAGGACTGGGGGTGTAAACTTTGTGTTAGGGACTAACACTTCCCCTAACACTGAAAATACATTAATTACAGACATATTAGCTTTAAGGTAATATACAGAGAAAAGGACGCTATGGTGGGAGTCAGCCTTAGGAGGGGTGCACCTGTTCCAGCTCCCCAGGCAGAAGCTGAGGGCAGTGACAGTGAGGAAGGACCCAGAAGTCAGCAAGTGTGTTGCCTCTGTGTCTCCTGCCATGCCTTGGAGATCCCACCCACACAAGCAAAGACCGCTGTTGGCAAGATGCTTATAACTGCAAGGAAAAACATCATGTTGGATCCATTAGCACACTAAGGAGTCAAAAAGTGTCTTTCTCTGATAAGTGCAGACAGCTGTCAGGCGTGAAGAGGTCAGGCAAGTAGGGCCATTCCAGGGGACTCCAAGTCTGAGGACGCTTCAAGGCCCACTGCCCCTGACTCGAAGAAGGATCTGCTATTTGCAAAGACATTTCATAGCATGCAGTCAGTATGACTTTTATTAAGAAGATTGTGAAAGGAAAGGAAGGCAGATAGGAAAGCAAGGGTCAGAGAGGGTGAGTGACTTACCTGGGAACAGTGTGACCGGTGATCATATGATGATCACCATGACCTCACTCATCTGACTCTAGGTTGGTGCTGCCCTTGAGCCTACACTGGAGGGCCCCCAGCCCTCTGCAATACCTCCACCCCCTGCATGTATTCTGGGTTCTCAGGGAGGTGTTCAGACATCAGAGCAGACGCCAGTGATTGCATCTGTGGTTTTCTTTGTTTCTCATCCCCTCCATCCTCTGGGTTCCCCAGTTCCCATCATGAAGACTGATGAGGTCTTGGATAAGTGAACAGTAGGGACAAGGAATGCCAGCCGGAGAAAGTAGAAAAACACTGCAGGGCTGTGCAGGGGAGTCAAGGTGTAGGAATGCCCTGAAGGCGAGGAGCATGTGCCCGGTTGGGGAAAGCATACTGGTGTGGGAGCATCTTTAGGCAACAGGAGCATTAAAACCAGGTGGAGGCTTTTAGACACCAGAGAATGTCCAAGGACAGAGCAGGGGTGGGTCACTCTGGTAAGACAGATACATTGAGAACCAACCTGGTTTTGCAGGAAGGGAGACCCCTTCCAGGGCCTGAGATTGGGTTCCTGCCTGCCACTCAGAATTGAATTGCTTGAGGAGACACACGATCTGACAAAGCAGAAGACTTCACTGGAAAGGGGCGTCCGGGTGCAGAGCAGTAGGGTCCGGAAACCCAGGAGGACTGCTCTGCCTCGTGGCTCCCCGGCTCCGGTTTTTTGGTGATGGGATTAGTTTCCAGGCTGTCTTTGGCCGACCATTCTGACTCAGGGCCCTTCCTAGTGGCTCAACCAGGATGGGTGCCAGAGAGAAGGATTCTGAGATGATTGGACCTGTGGTGTCTCCTTGTGACCTTTTCCTAATTCTTCTGGTTGGTGGTGGCTTGTTAGTTCTGAGTTCCTTACTAGGACCTCCTGTCACAAAATAACTCACACATGCTTACTATGGTGTATGGCCAGGGTGGGTGGTTTCTGTCAGCGTGCTTCCCCTAACACTGGCAGGAGGCCTTGAGGGTCCATCTGGGAACCCAACTCCCCTGGAAATGGAGAGGAGTTTCCTCTCGAGGATGGGCTGTGGAGGCACCAAGACAGATAGTTCTAGAGCCTGTGTGACTCAAGAAGCAAGAGACTCTTTTTGGTGATTGATAATGGGCTCCAGGCAGGCCTGTTGAGCTTGGGGTGAGCTTAGAATTTCTGGATGGAGCTTTCCTAGAGGTCTGGGCTCAGGAAGGAGGACAAAAACAAAAGACATGGTCTAGAATTCTCCATTCTCCACCTCTGCAGGGGCCATAAAGTTCCTACAATGAGGACTGGAGTCTGTCCTCTCCTGTGGACGTGAAGTTCCAAAGTGTTCTTACGAAGGGTGGGGGAGTGGAGCTGCTTGGAATGATAGCAGGGAACAGGGACTGAGTGTCTCTCTTGGAAGGGCTGCCTCAGGGGCCCCAAGTGGTCAGGGGAGTTCTGGAACCTAGAAAGGCCAAAGTGGAAGTGGAAACGTTCGATGTATAAAACTGTGGCAAAGACCAGAATGGATTTGTGCACAATAGCCAAAGGGGTAACCTTTGGAATGTAGGTGATGTAAATTTAGAGCAATTAAAAGGAAGTGATGTTTTATGCAGAGTAATAAACTTACTCATTCTGCAAACACAGGAGGCTTGGCTCTGCCCAGGCAGGTGCTCTGAACCAGACAGAATGAATAAGCCAGTTTACAGTTTTGCTTACTAGATGGAAACATGGGAATGGGGCAGAAAGAACCACAACCTAAGGCTGTTGGTGAGGCTTGGCCTGGAGAGTGCCCGCAAAGAGTTGGACACAACTTAATGACTAAATAACAACAACAGTAATAGATAGTCAAACACTTTAGACAATTTCAGAACTGACAAAGCCACACATAGCTATGGACATCACTGGAATATCAACAACTGGATCCTCCAGGTCTAACAATTTAGAAAGCCAGAGCTCCCTGTAGCCTGTGCTCAGCTGCTCAGCTGTGTCTGACTCTTTGTGACCCCACAAAGTGTAGCCTGCCAGTCTCCTCTGTCCATAGGATTTTCCAGGCAAGGATACTAGAGTGGGATGCCATTTTCTTCTCCACCGGTGGCCTGAGTATGACCCTAATGCTCAAATTGCTGGTGTTCATTGAGGGCCTACGATGTGCTAAACAGTGTTCTAGATGATATCTGTTATCTCATTTAAATTTCCCAGCAACCTTGAAAAGAAGTGCTGTGACTGATTTCCGTTTTATACCTGGGGAAACTGAGGCATGGAGACATGAGCTAAGTAGTTTAAGGTTTCCATCCATCCAGTGGAGGAGTCAGGAGGGGAACCCACAGTGTCAGGCTCCAGAGCCCACTTTCTTTACCACTTGCTCTAAGTGGGAGTGTCTGTGTGTGTTAGTTTCTTGGGGATGCTGTAACAAATTACCATAAACTTGGTGGTTTCAAACAACAGAAGTGTATTCTGTCATAGTGACGGAGGCCAGAAGTCTGAAATTCTGGTGCTTTGTGGCATTCCTTGGCTGTGTGGCATCACTCTAGACTCTGCCTCTGTCTTCTCATGGGCTTCTCCCCTGAATTTGTGTCAAATGCCCCTTACCTTTCTCTTATAAGGACCCCAGTCATTGAATTGAAGGCCCAACCTAAATCTAGAAGGATCTGATTTTGATATCCTTAACTTAATTATATCTATAAAGTCTATATTTCCAAATAAGGTCACACTCAAGCATACAAGTGTTAGGACTTGGACATATCTTTTATTGTTGTTGTTTAGTGGCTAAGTTGTGTCCGACTCTGTGACTCAATGAACTGCAGCCCACCAGGCTCCTCTGTCCATGGGATTTCTCAGGCAAGAATATTGGAGTGGGTTGCCATTTCCTTCTCCAGGGGATCTTCCTAACTCAGGGATCAAACCCACATTTCCTGCCTGGGCAAAACACAATTCAACCCTCTATATCATGCTTCTGCAGTGATCAGAGCAACTGCTGTCTTTTCAGGGAGGCAGTGGGCAGGGGCAGGTGGCACTGGCTGCTGATGCTAGCAAACCAGGAAGCCCATTCATTCTCCACAGGTGTGTGCAGGGGGGTGGGGGTCGGGGACAGAGCCAAGGTGGCCCCTACCCCGTGTCACCTCTGTGGTGACTCTGCCGGGTGGGAATGACTTTACCGAAAAGGAGATGGGTCCAAGTCACTGAGGCTGTGTGTGGCAGGGCTGAGAGTACACCCAGGACTGAGTGACACAGCCTAGTGGTCGCCGCACTGCTTCTCTTGGAGAATATTCTAGAATGAGCAGAGTGGTGAAGGCAGGCATCGGTCATCTACATTTTCTGGAGGAAATGGAAGCTCAGAGAGGTTAACTATATGAGATCCCGAAGCTGGGTAGCACCTGCCCTGACAGGAGTGCCCCCAACTCCACACTTCACCCTTCAGGACTGTTCCCATGGACCTCGCTGAGTCACCACAAGCAGAAATATGTTTTGAAGATATTAGAGTAGGAGGGGACCATCTTATATCAAGGTGGTGGTCTTCAGACTTGTCCCAAGGTGCTTTTGAGGGCTCTTCCTCAAGAATGTCACAGTGAAAAACTTGCCTGGCAAACCAGCTGCCTAACTCAAATGATTATCTTTTTAAAAATAATTTAGTTTATTATTATTTTTTGGGCTGAACTGGATCTTCTTTGTGGCGTGTGGGCTTAGTTGCCCTGCAGCATGTGGGATTCTTAGTTTGCAACCAGGCATTGAACCTGAGTCCCTGCATTGGAAGATGAACTCTTAACCACCGGACCACCACAGAAGTCCCTAAAATGATTATGTTTTAAAGAAAGAGGCGATAAGAACTGTACACAGGGCAAGAAATTTTATCAAACAAATTTTTACTTGTTTGATAGGAGACCTGGTGTCTTGGATAGCTAGTGTAACACTAAAATGACATTTTCTAGCAACACAAAAATGACATTAAGGTCATTCTTGTTAAGCATTTTAACCACAAAACTGTGGGGAATCCCAGCTTGGGAATTATTAGTGATTTTGCCTGGGTTCTCCAAGGTGCAGGGTGCACCTAAGGTTTTATTTTTATAGCATATACCTTTACTGTGTTTAAACATTATATCAGGAATGCTTATTTATGGTACAACATTCAGAAAATATAGACAGACCAAAGGAGGAAAATCTCCCTTAAACCTGCCACTCAGATAAACGTTGTTAACATTTTGGTCTTTTTCCAAATAACTATTTAGATTTATTCTATGGGCAGTTTCTATTTTAATGACTGATCAATATTCAATTTTATGGAATACTTTAGCCATTTAACTAGTCTCCTATTCTCCTATTCTTAGACAGGTTTTCCCCAATTTTTCATTATAATAGATAATAATGTAATAAACATTGCTGTAAAGAAATTTTTTAAACAAAAATCTGCATTGGACTCCTTTACTTCAGGGTTAGTAACTAGAAGAGGAATCATTGAAATGGTATGACTCAGCCCATGATCCTTAAGGTACATTTTCAAATTACCCTTTAGCAATAAGATGCTAAATAAACATCCATCGGCATCTTATTCCCCAACCAATACCAGCTACATCACTTAACATCACAGAGGGGATGCCATGTGATAAGTAAAGATAAATAGTATCTTGCTTTGTTTTGAAAATCTTTGCTTTCTAGTGATGTTGACCATTTTCTTCTTGTAGGCTTATTGGCCATGTAAATTGTTCCTTTGGAGAACTTCTCTGTTTTTCCTTGGCTCAACTTCCTTGTGGAACACCCCTGACCCTGGAGGTTGAGTCTGGGAAGGACTTTGCTCAAGTTCTCTGCAACATCCTTTGGAGATGTTGTGGCCACCAGAATTTTGGGCTGGGAGGGTTCTGAAGCACTTCACCAGGGCAGTGCTGTCTAGGGGGCCTACTTCTTTTTTTTTTTTTAATATTAATGTATTTATTTTATTTGGCTGGGCTCAGTTGCACCACTTGGGATCTTTAATTGTGGCATCTGGGATCTAGTTCCCTGACCAAGGATTGAACCCGGGACCCCTGCATGGAGAGCAGGGAATCTTAGCCATTGGACTACCAGGGAAGTTCTCTACGGTGTCTTTTCCTTGTCCCTCCCAGAAATGAGTTAAAACCTTGGGCACAGAGGGGATTGCTGCTGGAAGATGAGGGATACGGCAGAGCCTTTATCTTAAGGGTTTCACTTAGATCTTGTTGTTGTTGTTCAATTGCTAAGTCACATCCAACACTTTGCAACCCCGTGGACTGCAGCACAAGGCTCCTCTGTTCTTCACTGTCTCCTGGAGTTTGCTCAAATTCATGTCCACTTAGTCAGTGATGCTATCTAGCCATCTTATCTTCTGCTGCTCTCTTCTCCTTTTGGCTTCAATCTTTCCCTGACTCTTTTCAGCATCAGAGTCTTTTCTACTCTGCTCACTTAGATACTGAACAGGAAAGAACAGCACCAGGGAGGAGGAAAAGGGTGATTAGGAGACAGTTGTGTCTTAGAATCTGAAGGAGATGAGAGATTCCAGGAGGAAGGGCAAACTGATGAAGTGGACAGTGATTGGGGTACTCAAGCTGGTCCGCAAAGATAGTGGACATGTGAGTGGCAGCAAACTGGAGTAAATGGTGTGGATTCAGGAATAAAGACAAAAGAAAGCCTGTTCAGAAACTGTCCCAACATGTGTCATCAATCTTCCCCTGCCCTCACCACCCCTTCTCTCCAGATTCTGCTCCTAACTCACAGTTGTGACCATGGCCTTTTCTGGACACTCTTCACTATTGCTGAGTCAAGTCCAGAGCTGGCTTTATACTCACCTTACCAGCCTTCCCTCTGCCTCCTCTGGTTTCTCAACATCCAGCTTCAATCCAAACATGTACTCTGAGCCTCCACGCATGCTGTTCCCTAGACTTGAAACCTTTTCCTTGTTCTTCTCCTCTTTGCAACCCCCTTCCTTATGCTGAAAGTAAAAGCTACCTTCAGACTGTGCTTGAATTCTGTCTTACCAGTTGGGTGAACTTGGAAGATATTTAACCCTTCAAACCTCAATTCAGTTGTGAAACAGGAACAGTCACGTCTTCCTCCCGAGATGACATTAAATAACTAACAAAAAGTATCGGACAGATTTTCAGTGTTCATTAACTCCTTTATCTAAGACCTCCTCATGGAACATCAGCTCTGGGTCAGGTTGAACATGGCAGAAGTGTTTCCTCTGTTATCAGAAGGAGTAAAGGCAATTACATACACGGTCATTGAATTACAGTGTGATACGACTATTCAGGAATTTGATAGGCAGCCAATAAATGTCACCTCTCCCCCCACCTCTACTCATTCTTATGATTCAGTTAGGGATCATAAATTGCCTTTATATGCTTTCTCATTCTTGACGTGTCACAACAAAAATAGTCTACTTTTATAACTTAAAAAGTCCAGTAAAACTTATAATACCTAAGCCCACAAAATCCTTTCTTTTCAAAGAAGGAAGGAAAAAGATAGCTTGACTTTTACTTTCATTTTGAAGCCTTCTGAGAAAGGCAGAGGAACAGTTCCCGCCCTCCTCCTCCCCTTCCCCGCCACCATTGACTTCTGTGTCCCTTAAATGGGCCTTGACTGCTCTAGAATTGCACTGTTCAGGGGAGGGCCAGGAGCGTCCTTGAGGGGTGGGGGCCCATTTGTCCACCAGCCTGGGTTTACTCTGAGCCATGTTACAGTGCGTTTTGAGTTGACTAAAGCCCTCATTGTGTACTCTCTCTCTCTTTCTGATCCTTCCTATGCCTAAGACTCAAGGATGCCCCCACCTCCACCCTTGGCAGCCTCTCAGCTCAGCCCCTTCTCTTCCCCTTGGTAGGCAAGTTGTTCAATTGCTCAGTCGTGTCCAACTCTTTGTGACCCCATGACTGAAGCATGCCAGGCTTCCCTGTCCTTCGCCATCTCCCAGAGCTTGCTCATACTCACGTCTATTGAGTCGGTGATGCCATCCAACCATCTCATCCTCTGTCGTCCCCTTCTCATCCTGCCTTCACTCTTTCCCAGCATCGAGGTCTTTTCTAATGAGTCAGCTCTGTGCAGGAGAACTGGGCAAAACAAACATATCTACTGACTTAAAAACAACCAAGTAATCTTGTCAAGTTTTTCATATTAATTTAGAATCCTACAAATCATAGGCATTATGGCACCTTTGACTTGAACTACCTTAATCAGCGGCTTGATATCACTTTTCCTCTAAAGTTCTGATGGAACCTCTGCAAAGCCAATGATCCAGAACCATTGGTGTGAATGTCATGTCTTCACTAATGGTCCACTCCCATGGCCTCCAGTCCTGGTCCAGCTCCTGGTCTCTCCCTGAGACTGTCTGCCTCTTTAAGGACCCTCTGAAAATGGGAGCATCTGGGATGGTAGAGGGTGCTGCTGCCCTGATGGCTTCCACTGTCCCCTCTGCCAGGGGCCAAAGACCACCTTCCTGAGAGATGAGAAGCATGCAGCCCCAGGATATCTTTGCAGAGGAGTGGGGACTGATAGGAGGGACGAGAGGCCGCATTCCCTGACTTCTCTAGGAAGTTTCCTGCACACTATCCTGTGGAATTCCTGATAATCCCTAGATTTATGGTGTAACTGTCTCAAAGATCTTTTCCTTATTTGATCTTATTCATCTTACAGGCAGAGTGAAGAGGAGCCAGGAGTATAGTCCCACCTTACATAGGAAAATAGAGTTCCACAAGTGCAGCCACATGTTCTAAGTGACCCAGAGAACACAAAAGAAGCCCTCCAGCCCCAGGGTGCAAGCCCAGCTCCCATTATTAGAGAGTTGCCACCCATTGAGTGGGCTGTGGGACCAGTAGTGGGAGGAAGAGCTTACCTGGGCAGCTATGATGAACACAGGACAGCCAGGTAGAGGTGGCAGCATTCCACAAGAGTGGCTAGTCCCTGTGTAAGTGTATCTGGAGAGAGAGGACAGGCAATGAATTGTCCAGGGTAATGAGTGACTGCCTTAGCTCTCCTATTCCTTTGGGGTCAGTAGGAAGTATTGGGGTAGAGGAGGAACCTCAGATGTAAAGGATGGGAAGAGAGACTTCTATGACTAAGTACTGGCCAGAGGATGGAAGGGGCTCATGTGGCCTGCAGATCACAAAATGTGAGGGGCAAAAGGAATGTGCAGGGGGCATTTGTGTGAGTACAACTATCCGCTAGAATTTATGCCAGATACCCAAGGAGACGCACACATCCCAGGGTGCCCATGGAGGAATGTACAGGCAATATTGGGCAAAAGTATACATGTATACTTGAAGTGGAGGCATTCTCAGTTCACGTGTTTGCGAATGACACTATGGATTGAGAAAAATGATATCTAGGTATGTGTGTGTGTGTGTGTATGTATGTGTGAGTATATATATACATAGGTTTCCCTCGTGGCTCAGCAGTAAAGAATCTGCTGCAGTGCAGGAGTTGCAGGAGACACAGTTTCCATCCCTGGATCAGGAGGAGGACATGCCAGCCCACTTCAGTATTCTTGCTGGGAAAATCCCTAGGACAGAGGAGCCTGGCAGGCCACAGTACATAGGGTCACATAGAGTCAAACAAACCTGAAGTTATTGAGCATGCACACACACACACACACACACACATATATACATGCAGATTAGTCAAAATCCACAGCCGCAGCCATAACTAACAATTCAAGTCATAAATCACAATCAACTCCCAGAACATTAGCAAGTGATATTAATATCTTGCTCATAAACATTTCTATAGTTACCAGAAGAGACCAAATTTCTAGATTACCATTGGTAAATTGTCCAAATCTACAGATGCCCTGACACTTCCTAAACCCTTGGAAAGGAAAGCCATGCTTCAGTGTAACAGACTGACCAGCTATGTCCCAGGCAGCCTGGGACAGACTGCCACTAAATGCAATAACAAAATCATAGACCATAATAGTGTCATCTGAGTTTTCCCAACTCATGATGTTCTCTACAAGCATTTTAACCAAAAATGTCCCCACAAGTCCTGGTGACACCTACATGTCTAGAATGATGGACCATCAGCCATATTGACTAGAAGGAAATTCTTTTTTCCTAAAACAATCTAAGAATTATCAAATCTTTCAGTTCATCTGCCTCCTTAAATACCACTGATAATATAAAATCTTCAGTATATTCTGGTCCTGGTGAATCAAGCACCACTCAAGACTCTAGATAAACAGGGACGACATTCAATAAAGACACTCTTTACACACATTTCATAATTGTTCAAAATAATAGTTCTTTGAAACTGCATACATCAAAGATGAAAGAACTGCATCCCTTTCAAGTCCTGACAAAATACAACTTCTTTTATTTCAGGGACGACAGCAACAGATCACACAAAAACTTCTGCTAACACCACAGTCTCTGAAAACTCCATCACCACTTCTGTTCCATTTGAATCTTCAATCTCTTCTGCAAGTTCCGTCACCACCATACCAGGGAGTACCACCACCACTTTTGATTTGCCTGAATCCTCAGTCTCCTCTGTGGGATCATACACCACAGTCCTTGGGACCTTTACCACCACACCTGGTCAGTCTGAATCCACAGTGTCTTCTGAGGGTGCCAAAACAAAAGTCGGACTGACCTCCACCACAACATTTGATCAATCTGAAACCACAATCTCTTCTGAGCGTTCGCTCACCACAGTCCTTGAGAGTTCACCCACTACTTCTGGTCAGTCTGAACCCACATTCTCTTCTGAGGGTTCCCCCACCACAATCCCTGGGAGCTCCACCACCATATCAGCTCCATCAGAATCCATTGTGTCATCTGAGGGTTTCCAAACCACAGTCTTACTGAGCTCCACCACCCCATTTAATCAGTCTAAAACCACAGTCTCTTTTGAGAGTTCCCACACTACATCTGGACAGTCTGAATCCACAGTCTCTTCTGAGGCTTCCTCCACTACAGTCACTGGGAGTTTTATCTCCACATCTGGTCAGTCTGAATCCACAATCTCTTCTGAAGTTTACGCCAACACAGTCCCTGGGAGCTTCACCACCACACCAGGTCTGTCAGAATCCACAGTGACTTCTGAGGGTACCCAAACAACAGTACTACTGAGCTCCACCACCACATTTGATCAATCTGAATCCACAGTCTCCACTCAGAGTTCCCACATCACACCTGGTCAGTCTGAGTCCACAGTCTCTTCTGAGAGATCCACCACCACAGTCCCTGGGAGCTTTAGCACCACATATGGTCACTATAAATCCACAATATCTTCTGGGAGTTACCAGACCACATATGGTGAGTCTGAATCCACAATCACTTATGAGGGTTCCCCCACCACAGTCCCTGGGAGCTTTAGCACCACATATGGTCACTATAAATCCACAATATCTTCTGGGAGTTACCAGACCACATATGGTGAGTCCGAATCCACAATCACTTATGAGGGTTCCCCCACCACAGTCCCTGGAAGCTCCACCACCACATCAGATCTCTCAAAATCCACAGTGTCTTCTGAGGATTCCCAAACCACAGTCCCACTGAGCTCCACAACAACATTTGATCAGTCTGAATCCACTGTCTCATCTGAGAATTCCCAAACCACATCAGGTCAGTCTGCAAACACAGTCTCTACTGAGGTTTCCCCCACCACAATCCCTGGGCACTCCACCACCACATCGGTTCTGTCAGAATCCACAGGGTCTTCTGAGGGTTCCCAAATCACAGTCTTACTGAGTTCCACCACCATATTTGATCAGTCTGGATCCACAGTCTCTTCTGAGAGTTCCTCCACTACAGTCCCTGGGAGTTTTAGCTCCACATCTGGTCAGTCTGAATCCACAATCTCTTCTGAGGCTTCTCCCACCACAGTCCCTGGAAGCTCCACCACCACATCAGTACTCTCAGAACCTACAGTGTCTTCTGTGGGTTCCCAAATGACAGTCCTGCTGAGCTCCACCACCACATTTGATCAGTCTGGATCCACAGGGTCTTCCAAGAGTTCCCACACCACATCAGGTCAGTCTGAATACACAGTCTCTTCTGAGGCTTCTCCCACCACAGTCCCTGGAAGCTCCACCACCACATCAGGTCTCTCAGAACCTACAGTGTCTTCTGAGGGTTCCCAAACCACAGTCCTACTGAGCTCCACCACCACATTTGATCAGTCTGGATCCACAATCTCTTCTGAGAGTTCCCACACCACATCAGGTCAGTCTGAATCCACAGTCTCTTCTGAGGCTTCCTCCACCACAGTCCCTAGGAGTTTTGTCTCCACATCTGGGCAGTCTGAATACACAGTCTCTACTGATGGATCCCCCACTGCAGGGCCTTGGAGCTCCACCACCACATCAGTACTCTCAGAACCTACAGTCTCTTCTGAGGCCTTTCCCATCACAGTTTCAGGAAGCTCCACCACCACATCAGTTCTGTCAGAATCCACAGTGTCTTCTAAGAGTTCCCACACAACATCTGGTCAGTCTGAATCTACAGACCCTTCAGAGGCTTCTCCCACCACAAACCCTGGGAGTTTTATCACCACATCTGGTCAGTTTGAACCCACAGCCTCTTCTGAAAATTCTCCCATCACAGTCCCTGGAAGCTACATCACCACCTCAGTTCTTTTGGAATCCACAATGTCTTCTGATGGTTCCCTAACCACAGTTCTACTGAGCTCCACCACCACATTTGATCAGTCTGGATCCACAGTCTCTTCTGAGCATTCCCACACCACATCAGGACAGTCTGATTCCACAGTCTCTACTGAGGGATCCCCCACCACGGGCCCTTGGAGCTCCACCACCACATCAGTTCTGTCAGAATCCACAGTGTCTTCTGAGAGTTCCCACACCACATCTGGTCAGTATGAATCCACAGTCTCTTCTGTGGCTCGCTCCACTACAATCTCTGGGAGTTTTATCTCCACTTCTGCTCAGTCTGAATCCACAGTCTCTTCTGAGGCTTCTCCCACCACACACCCTGGAAGCTCCACCCCCACGTCAGGTCTCTCAGAATCCACAATGTCTTCTGAGGATTCCCAAACTACAGTCCCACTGAGCTCCACCACAACATTTGATCAGTCTGAATCCACTGTCTCGTCTGAGAGTTCTCACACCACATCTGGTCAATCTGCATACACAGTCTCTATAGAGGTTTCCCCCACCACAGTCCCTGGGCCCTCCACCACTGCATCTGTTCTGTCAGAAACCACAGTGTCTTCTGAGGGTTCCCAAAGCACAGTCCTGCTGAGCTCTACCACCACATTTGATCAGTCTGGATCCACAGTCTTTTCTGAGAGTTCCCACACCACATCAGGTCAGTCTGAATCCACAGTTTTCACCGATGGATCCCCCACCACAGGCCCTTGGAGCTCCACCACCACATCAGGCTTCACAGAATCCACAGTGTCTTCGGAGGATTCCCAAACAACAGTCCTACTGAGCTCCACCACCACATTTGATCAGTCTGGATCCACAGTCTTTTCTGAGAGTTCCCACACCACATCAGTTCAGCCTGAATTCACAGTCTCTTCTGAGACTTCCTCCACTACACTCACTGGGGGTTTTATCTCCACATCTGGTCAGTCTGAATCCACAATCACTTCTGAGGGATCCCCCACCACAGGCCCTGGGAGCTCCACCACCACATCAGTTCTGTCAGAATCTACAGTGTCTTCTGAGGGTTCCCAAACCACAGTCCTACTGAGCTCAACCACCACATTTGATCAGTCTGAATCTACAGTCTCTTCTGAGGGATCCTCCACTGCAGTCCCTGGGAGCTCCACCACCACATCAGTTCTGTCAGAACCCACAGTGTCTTCTGGCAGTTCCCACACCACATCAGGTCAGTCTAAATCCACAGTCTCTTCTGAGGGTTCCCAAACCACAGTCCTACTGAGTTCCACCACCACATTTGATCACTCTGAGCCCACATTCTTTTCTGAGAGTTCCCACACCACATTTGGTCAGTCTGAACCCACAGTCTCTCCTGAGGCTTCTCCCACCACAGTTCCTGTAAGCTCCACCACCACATCAGTTCTGTCAGAATCCACAGTGTCTTCTGAGGGTTCCCAAACCACAGTCCTACTGAGCTCAACCACCACATTTGATCAGTTTGAATCCACAGTGTCTTCTGAGAATTCCCACACCACATCAGGTCAGTCTGAATCCACAGTCTCTTCAGAAGCTTCTCCCACCACAGTCCCTGGGAGTTTTATCACCACATCTGGTCAGTCTGAACCCACAGTCTCTTTTGAGACTTCTCCAACCACAGTCCCTGGAAGCTCCACCACCACATCAGTTCTGTCAGAATCCACAGTGTCTTCTGAGGGTTCCCAAAGCACAGTCCTACTGAGCTCTACCACCACATTTGATCAGTCTGGATCCACAGTCTTTTCTGAGAGTTCCCACACCACATCAGGTCAGTCTGAATCCACAGTTTTTACCGATGGATCCCCCACCACAGGCCCTTGGAGCTCCACCACCACATCAGGCTTCACAGAATCCACAGTGTCTTCGGAGGATTCCCAAACAACAGTCCTACTGAGCTCCACCACCACATTTGATCAGTCTGGATCCACAGTCTTTTCTGAGAGTTCCCACACCACATCAGTTCAGCCTGAATTCACAGTCTCTTCTGAGACTTCCTCCACTACACTCACTGGGGGTTTTATCTCCACATCTGGTCAGTCTGAATCCACAATCACTTCTGAGGGATCCCCCACCACAGGCCCTGGGAGCTCCACCACCACATCA
Organism: Muntiacus reevesi; assembly: GCF_963930625.1. Lineage (NCBI taxonomy): Eukaryota > Metazoa > Chordata > Mammalia > Artiodactyla > Cervidae > Muntiacus > Muntiacus reevesi. Next base: position 213,744,436 of record NC_089250.1, on the reverse strand, counting down.
GTTCTGTCAGAATCTACAGTGTCTTCTGAGGGTTCCCAAACCACTGTCCTACTGAGCTCAACCACCACATTTGATCAGTCTGAATCTACAGTCTCTTCTGAGGGATCCTCCACTGCAGTCCCTGGGAGCTCCACCACCACATCAGTTCTGTCAGAACCCACAGTGTCTTCTGGCAGTTCTCACACCACATCAGGTCAGTCTAAATCCACAGTCTCTTCTGAGGGTTCCCAAACCACAGTCCTACTGAGTTCCACCACCACATTTGATCACTCTGAGCCCACATTCTTTTCTGAGAGTTCCCACACCACATTTGGTCAGTCTGAACCCACAGTCTCTCCTGAGGCTTCTCCCACCACAGTTCCTGTAAGCTCCACCACCACATCAGTTCTGTCAGAATCCACAGTGTCTTCTGAGGGTTCCCAAACCACAGTCCTACTGAGCTCAACCACCACATTTGATCAGTTTGAATCCACAGTGTCTTCTGAGAATTCCCACACCACATCAGGTCAGTCTGAATCCACAGTCTCTTCAGAAGCTTCTCCCACCACAGTCCCTGGGAGTTTTATCACCACATCTGGTCAGTCTGAACCCACAGTCTCTTTTGAGACTTCTCCAACCACAGTCCCTGGAAGCTCCACCACCACATCAGTTCTGTCAGAATCCACAGTGTCTTCTGAGGGTTCCCAAAGCACAGTCCTACTGAGCTCTACCACCACATTTGATCAGTCTGGATCCACAGTCTTTTCTGAGAGTTCCCACACCACATCAGGTCAGTCTGAATCCACAGTTTTTACCGATGGATCCCCCACCACAGGCCCTTGGAGCTCCACCACCACATCAGGCTTCACAGAATCCACAGTGTCTTCGGAGGATTCCCAAACAACAGTCCTACTGAGCTCCACCACCACATTTGATCAGTCTGGATCCACAGTCTTTTCTGAGAGTTCCCACACCACATCAGTTCAGCCTGAATTCACAGTCTCTTCTGAGACTTCCTCCACTACACTCACTGGGGGTTTTATCTCCACATCTGGTCAGTCTGAATCCACAATCACTTCTGAGGGATCCCCCACCACAGGCCCTGGGAGCTCCACCACCACATCAGTTCTGTCAGAATCTACAGTGTCTTCTGAGGGTTCCCAAACCACAGTCCTACTGAGCTCAACCACCACATTTGATCAGTCTGAATCTACAGTCTCTTCTGAGGGATCCTCCACTGCAGTCCCTGGGAGCTCCACCACCACATCAGTTCTGTCAGAACCCACAATGTCTTCTGGCAGTTCTCACACCACATCAGGTCAGTCTAAATCCACAGTCTCTTCTGAGGGTTCCCAAACCACAGTCCTACTGAGTTCCACCACCACATTTGATCACTCTGAGCCCACATTCTTTTCTGAGAGTTCCCACACCACATTTGGTCAGTCTGAACCCACAGTCTCTCCTGAGGCTTCTCCCACCACAGTTCCTGTAAGCTCCACCACCACATCAGTTCTGTCAGAATCTACAGTGTCTTCTGAGGGTTCCCAAACCACAGTCCTACTGAGCTCAACCACCACATTTGATCAGTCTGAATCTACAGTCTCTTCTGAGGGATCCTCCACTGCAGTCCCTGGGAGCTCCACCACCACATCAGTTCTGTCAGAACCCACAGTGTCTTCTGGCAGTTCTCACACCACATCAGGTCAGTCTAAATCCACAGTCTCTTCTGAGGGTTCCCAAACCACAGTCCTACTGAGTTCCACCGCCACATTTGATCACTCTGAGCCCACATTCTTTTCTGAGAGTTCCCACACCACATTTGGTCAGTCTGAACCCACAGTCTCTCCTGAGGCTTCTCCCACCACAGTTCCTGTAAGCTCCACCACCACATCAGTTCTGTCAGAATCCACAGTGTCTTCTGAGGGTTCCCAAACCACAGTCCTACTGAGCTCAACCACCACATTTGATCAGTTTGAATCCACAGTGTCTTCTGAGAATTCCCACACCACATCAGGTCAGTCTGAATCCACAGTCTCTTCAGAAGCTTCTCCCACCACAGTCCCTGGGAGTTTTATCACCACATCTGGTCAGTCTGAACCCACAGTCTCTTTTGAGACTTCTCCAACCACAGTCCCTGGAAGCTCCACCACCACATCAGTTCTGTCAGAATCCACAGTGTCTTCTGAGGGTTCCCAAAGCACAGTCCTACTGAGCTCTACCACCACATTTGATCAGTCTGGATCCACAGTCTTTTCTGAGAGTTCCCACACCACATCAGGTCAGTCTGAATCCACAGTTTTCACCGATGGATCCCCCACCACAGGCCCTTGGAGCTCCACCACCACATCAGGCTTCACAGAATCCACAGTGTCTTCGGAGGATTCCCAAACAACAGTCCTACTGAGCTCCACCACCACATTTGATCAGTCTGGATCCACAGTCTTTTCTGAGAGTTCCCACACCACATCAGTTCAGCCTGAATTCACAGTCTCTTCTGAGACTTCCTCCACTACACTCACTGGGGGTTTTATCTCCACATCTGGTCAGTCTGAATCCACAATCACTTCTGAGGGATCCCCCACCACAGGCCCTGGGAGCTCCACCACCACATCAGTTCTGTCAGAATCTACAGTGTCTTCTGAGGGTTCCCAAACCACAGTCCTACTGAGCTCAACCACCACATTTGATCAGTCTGAATCTACAGTCTCTTCTGAGGGATCCTCCACTGCAGTCCCTGGGAGCTCCACCACCACATCAGTTCTGTCAGAACCCACAGTGTCTTCTGGCAGTTCTCACACCACATCAGGTCAGTCTAAATCCACAGTCTCTTCTGAGGGTTCCCAAACCACAGTCCTACTGAGTTCCACCACCACATTTGATCACTCTGAGCCCACATTCTTTTCTGAGAGTTCCCACACCACATTTGGTCAGTCTGAACCCACAGTCTCTCCTGAGGCTTCTCCCACCACAGTTCCTGTAAGCTCCACCACCACATCAGTTCTGTCAGAATCCACAGTGTCTTCTGAGGGTTCCCAAACCACAGTCCTACTGAGCTCAACCACCACATTTGATCAGTCTGAATCTACAGTCTCTTCTGAGGGATCCTCCACTGCAGTCCCTGGGAGCTCCACCACCACATCAGTTCTGTCAGAACCCACAGTGTCTTCTGGCAGTTCTCACACCACATCAGGTCAGTCTAAATCCACAGTCTCTTCTGAGGGTTCCCAAACCACAGTCCTACTGAGTTCCACCACCACATTTGATCACTCTGAGCCCACATTCTTTTCTGAGAGTTCCCACACCACATTTGGTCAGTCTGAACCCACAGTCTCTCCTGAGGCTTCTCCCACCACAGTTCCTGTAAGCTCCACCACCACATCAGTTCTGTCAGAATCCACAGTGTCTTCTGAGGGTTCCCAAACCACAGTCCTACTGAGCTCAACCACCACATTTGATCAGTTTGAATCCACAGTGTCTTCTGAGAATTCCCACACCACATCAGGTCAGTCTGAATCCACAGTCTCTTCAGAAGCTTCTCCCACCACAGTCCCTGGGAGTTTTATCACCACATCTGGTCAGTCTGAACCCACAGTCTCTTTTGAGACTTCTCCAACCACAGTCCCTGGAAGCTCCACCACCACATCAGTTCTGTCAGAATCCACAGTGTCTTCTGAGGGTTCCCAAAGCACAGTCCTACTGAGCTCTACCACCACATTTGATCAGTCTGGATCCACAGTCTTTTCTGAGAGTTCCCACACCACATCAGGTCAGTCTGAATCCACAGTTTTTACCGATGGATCCCCCACCACAGGCCCTTGGAGCTCCACCACCACATCAGGCTTCACAGAATCCACAGTGTCTTCGGAGGATTCCCAAACAACAGTCCTACTGAGCTCCACCACCACATTTGATCAGTCTGGATCCACAGTCTTTTCTGAGAGTTCCCACACCACATCAGTTCAGCCTGAATTCACAGTCTCTTCTGAGACTTCCTCCACTACACTCACTGGGGGTTTTATCTCCACATCTGGTCAGTCTGAATCCACAATCACTTCTGAGGGATCCCCCACCACAGGCCCTGGGAGCTCCACCACCACATCAGTTCTGTCAGAATCTACAGTGTCTTCTGAGGGTTCCCAAACCACAGTCCTACTGAGCTCAACCACCACATTTGATCAGTCTGAATCTACAGTCTCTTCTGAGGGATCCTCCACTGCAGTCCCTGGGAGCTCCACCACCACATCAGTTCTGTCAGAACCCACAGTGTCTTCTGGCAGTTCTCACACCACATCAGGTCAGTCTAAATCCACAGTCTCTTCTGAGGGTTCCCAAACCACAGTCCTACTGAGTTCCACCACCACATTTGATCACTCTGAGCCCACATTCTTTTCTGAGAGTTCCCACACCACATTTGGTCAGTCTGAACCCACAGTCTCTCCTGAGGCTTCTCCCACCACAGTTCCTGTAAGCTCCACCACCACATCAGTTCTGTCAGAATCCACAGTGTCTTCTGAGGGTTCCCAAACCACAGTCCTACTGAGCTCAACCACCACATTTGATCAGTTTGAATCCACAGTGTCTTCTGAGAATTCCCACACCACATCAGGTCAGTCTGAATCCACAGTCTCTTCAGAAGCTTCTCCCACCACAGTCCCTGGGAGTTTTATCACCACATCTGGTCAGTCTGAACCCACAGTCTCTTTTGAGACTTCTCCAACCACAGTCCCTGGAAGCTCCACCATCACATCAGTTCTGTCAGAATCTACAGTGTCTTCTGAAGGTCCCCAAACCACGGTCCTATTGAGCTCCAGCATCACATTTGATCAGTCTGAATCCCCAGTCTCTTCTGAGGGATCCTCTACCGCAGTCCCTGGGAACTCCACCAGCATATCAGTTCTGTCAGAATCTACAGTGTCTTCTGGCAGTTCCCACACCACATCAGGTCAATATGAACCCACAGTCTCTTCTGAGGCTTCTCCCACCACAGTCCTTGGAAGTTCCACCACCACATCAGTTCTATCAGAATCCACAGTGTCTTCTGAGAGTTCCCACACCACATCTGGTCATTCTGAATCCACAGTCTCTTCAGAAGCTTCTCCCACCACAGTTCCTGGGAGCTTTAGCACCACATCTGGTCAGTCTGAACCCACAGTATCTTTTGAGGCTTCTCCAACCACAGTTCCTGGAAGCTCCACCACCACTTCAGTTCTGTCAGAATCCACAGTGTCTTCTGAGAGTTCCCATACCACATCTGGTCAATCTGAACCCACAGTCTCTTCTGAAACTTCTCCCACCACAGTCCCTAGAAGCTTCATCACCACATCAGGTCTCTCTGAATCCACAGTGTATTCTGAGGGTTCCCAAACCACAGTCCTACTGAACTCCACCACTACATTTGATCAGTCTGAATCCACAGTCTCTTCTGAGAGTTCCTACACCACATCTGGTCAGTCTGAATCCACAGTTTCTTCTGATAGTTCCCCCACCATAGTCCTTGGAAGCTCCAGTACCACATCAATTCTGTCAGAATCCACAGTCTCTTCTGATAGTTCCCATACCACATCTCATCAGTCTGGATCCACAGTCTCTTCTGAGAGTTCCCACACCACAGTCCCTGGGAGCTTTGTCACCACATCTGGGCAGTTTGAACCCACAGTCTCTTCTGAGGGTTCCCCCTCCACAGTCCCTGGAAGCTCCACTACTACTTCTGATTGGTCTGAATCTACTGTCACTTCTAATGGCCCCCCTACCATATTCCCTGGGACCTCCACCACCACATTTGCTTGGTCTGATTATACAGTCTCTTCTGGAAGTTCCCACACCACATCTGATCAGTCTGCATCCACAGTCTCTTCTGAGAGTTTCCTCACCACAGTCCTTGGGAGTTTCCCCACCATATCGACTGTGTCTGAATCCACAGTGTCTTTTGAGGATTCCCATACCACAGTCCCTGTGAGTTTTCTCACCACATCTGGTCAGACTGAATCCACAATCTCTTCTGAGGGTTCCCACACCACAGTCCTTTGGAGTTCCACTATCACATCTGATCTCACTTTATCTACAGTCTCTTCTGACAATTTCCACACCACATCTGGACAGTCTGAATTCACTGTCTCTTCAGAGGGCTCCCGCACAACAGGGTTTGGGAGTTCCCCCACTCCTTCTGTTCAGTCAGAATCCACAATCTCTTCTGAGAGTGTCCGTTCAACAATCTCTGGGAGCTTAACCACCACATCTGGTCAGTTTGAATCCACAGTTTCTTCTCAGGGTTCCCCCACCACAGACCCTGGGAGCTCCACCTTTACTTCTGCTCAGTCTGAATCTACAGTCTCTTCTGAGGGCTCCCTCATCACAATTCCTTTGAGCTCTGTCAGTACATCTGGTCAGTCTGAATATACAGTCTCTTCTGAGAACTCCCACACCACATCTGGTCAGTCTGAATCTGCAGTCTCTTCAGAGGGTTACCTCACCACATATGGTCAGTCAGAATCCACAGTCTCTTCAGAGGGTTCCCACACCACATCTCATCAGTCTGAATTCACAGTCTCTGTGGAGGGTTCTCACACAACATCTGGTCAGTCTGAATCCACAATCTCTTCTGAAGGTTCCCACACTACAGTCCTTGGGAGCTCCACCACTACTTCTGGTCAGTCTGAGTCTACTGTATCTGCTGAGGGTTCCCTCTCCACAGTCTCTTGGAATTCTACCACGTCTGGTTGGTCTCAATCCACAGTCTCTTCAGAGAGTTCCCACACCATGTCTGGTCATTCTGAATCCACAGTCTCTTCTGAAGGTTCCCTCACCACAGTCCTTGGGAGTTCCCCCACTCCTTCTGTTCAGTCAGAATCCACAATCTCTTCTGAGGGTTCCCACACTACAGTTCCTGGGAACTTTATCACCACGTCTTCTCAGTCTGAATCCACAGTCTCTCTGGATGGTTCCCATACCACAGTTTCTGTGCCCTACCCAACCACGTCTAGCCTGTCTAAACCCACAGTCTCCTCTGAGGATTCCCACATCACATTCCCTGGGAGCTCCACCACTTTATCTGGTGGGTCTGACTTCACAGTGTCTTCTGAGGGTTCCCTCTCCACAGTCCTTTGGAGTTCTGCCACTACTTCTGGTGGGTCTGAATCCACAGTCTCTTCTGAGAGTTCGTATACCACAGTCCCTGGGAGCACCATCACCACATCTGGTCAGTCTGAATCCACAGTCTCTTCTGAGGGTTCCTACACCACATCTGGCCAGTCTGAATCCTCAGTGTCTCCTTCAGGTTCCCCCACCATGGTACCTGGGAGTTCTACTGCTACTGGTCTGTCTGAATCCACAGTGTCTTCTGATGGTTCCCATACCACAATTCCCATGTCCTCCCCAACCATTTCTGGTCTGTCTGAAATCACCGTGTCTTCTGAGGGTTCCCTCACCACACACCCTGGGAGTTTTGCCACTACTTCTGGGTGGTCTGCATCTAGTGTTTCTTCTGAGAGTTCCCACACAGGAGTTGCTGGGAGCTCTACAGCCCCCTCTAGCACTGGAGAGACATTTTCCAACTCGTATGGTTCGGTACAGTCTACCACTTTTGTCACTCAGAAATCCACAGATCGCAACACCATATCTGATTTTTCTCAAGTCACGGATTTACCTACATCGACAATTTCTCAAGAGGATGGAAGTCTTGTGTCCACTTCAAGTCCAGCTGAATCCATTACCTCCTCCACTGGTGATGAAGAAAGGACCACATATTCTACTCCTGAAGCCACTGTGTCCACCATAGTCTCAGCACCATCAACACATACAGTCTCCTCTTACACCTCAACAATTTATATACCTTCAAACTCTGAGGGACTTTCTACCACCACCTCCAGCACTGGACTCAGTACAACAACAATTACTGAGATGTCCTCTGTCCTTTCAACCATTTCTGAATCTTCTATGTCAACTTCCTATCCCAGTCATGGTAGTAGCCTAGCTTCCTCTTCAATTCCCAGCCTGCTGTCTACCACCCCCTCTGTCTCCACACAGACAATCACAGGCCTCACAGAGGAACTCACTCTTGCTACTTCCACGCCTGATTCATCAAAACCTACAGGCACCTTGAACAGCACTGTTACTGTAGGGAATGAAATTTCTGCTTCCACATCAAGGCCTGGAGAATCCTTAACCACTTCCGTTGGTGATGGACTCATGACCACGTCTTCTTCTCTGGGATCCACTCTCTACACCAGCTCCTCAGATGGGTCCATGCCATCATTCTCTACCCATTCTTTGTACAGTACAAACAGTGCAAGTCCTTCCTCACCAAGCCCCAGTGAGATCTCCACCCACACTGTGGTCTCACAACAAACCACCATGACTGCCAAAGAGGAGTCAACTTCTGGCTTTTCTTCTCCTGTGTCCTCCACTTCACCTGGCTCCACTGGTGCTCCAGTCCCTGGATTCAGTACCACTTCAACCCCGAGTCCCCCATTCACTAGGACACAGACAACTGTGAGGACAACCCACTCTTCAACTACGACACCATGTAAGTCTACTTGTATGTCACTCTGCGGGCTCCTTCTGCTCATCTCCCTTATCAGCTAATCAGTTTTGTCCTCCTTGTGGTCTTGTTCCACACTTCCAGTACCATCTTGTTGCCAGTACACATCATCCAAGTGGATGGTGTGTCTCTCTTTTGAGTTGTAGGACTCTTGACTTCTTTGAGTGTCCTCTTTCATCTCTTGCTTCCTTTCATTCTGTTGTTCCTTCTCCTTTCCCCACTATCTCCTGGGGATTGAAATGGTGGCAGAGGGCTCTCGGTTGCAGCATGATTATCTAGTCCCATTTCCATCCTTCAGTGCAATGTCTGAATGATGGTACTTGGAACAAGAGTTGGTGTTTTGTGTCTTGGGCTTCCATGGTAACCTCTGGAATGTTCTACCTTTTTGCAGTGCAGTGCTACAATGGGGCCACTTGGAACGGAAAAAAATGTGTCTGTGCCCAAGGCTACTCTGGTTACCAGTGTAAATACCCCACGGAATACTTCCTCATAGGTAAAGACCTTTTTTGAGACTTGTAGATCATCTCCACATCCCTTAACCATTCAAAATAGGGGGGCAACTTTGGAAGGCTCATTTGCTACCATTGCCTAATTGTGCAGGTAGAGGGGAAAATGTGACTTTCACCCAGGCCAAAACGCAGGTAGAGCATAGATTTTCTGCATGCCACTTCTGAGCCCTTTTCACTAGTTAACCTGACTCTCTCATCTGAATGAGTATCTGGTACCCTCCAGTCAGGTCTCACTGAATCAAGATTCTGACCAGTAGCTCCTCCTGGTCTTCAGAGACAAGGGGCAGATGTTTCAGCTACCCCTACCTGCCTTTTGAGTTTCCGTCTGCCTCACTACACACTTTCTCCTCTCCCACAAAGCCAACAAATGAAGAATTAGCCATTACTGGAAGGCATTACTGTGAAGTTGTGTCTCATGCATAATATCCCCTGTTTCCATAGAAACCCCCCAAAAAATCAATGCCACTGTAGACCTTCGTGTGAAAGTGACTAACAGGGATTTCACAGATGACCTAAATGACAAATCCTCCGATGCATACAAGAACTTCGTTCAAGTATTCAAGAGTCGGGTAAGAGGAGAGGAAGCTTAGATTCCCTGATGTGAATCCTGGATGAGGGGACATCCCTATGCATCCCCTTCCTTCTTTCCTATGGGTGGATGGCATCACTGACTCAATGGACATGGGTTTGGGTGGACTCCGGGGGTTGGTGATGGACAGTGAGGCCTGGCATGCTGTGGTCCATGGGGTCTCAAAGAGTCAGATGCGACTGAGTGACTGAACTGAATACAGGGACTCCTTGGGGAAAGGAGGTTCTGAGGGACTGCTCCCAGCATAGAGAATAGAGGTTGCTGCACACTCCAGGCTTCTATGAACTTAGCTGTCTTGTTTCTTTCAGATGGATAAAGTTTACAGGGACAAAAACTTTCCCCAATACAGAGGCGTGAATGTCATAAGACTGCGGTGAGTATGGGGGTGAGAAGGTTTATAGACTGTGGGAAGCTCTTCTCTCTTGCCTGCTTTCCTGCCTCCTCTTATTATAAATGGTTAGAGCATCAGTACCTGGCTGGGTCAAAAAGGCCCCCAGCTCAAAAGCAACACCTGAGGGCTCTGAGACCATGCATTTATTTGTTCAGCATTCATCCATTTATCAAGCTAATATTGGACATCTACCCTGTGCTAGGTGCTGGGAACATTGGGTTCTGCTCTTCATGAAGCTTAGAAGGGCAGACCGCAGGTAGCTAGAGTTATGGTAGCTAGAGTCATGGTAGTTATGATAGCTCAGTTACTGAGACTAGAGTTGTGATAAGGAACACACGAGGTGCAGAGGGAGAGGTCCTGAATGCAGGGTCAGTGAGACTGAGGGAAATCTTCCTGGAGGAAGTGATAGCTAAGCTGAGGCTTGAAAGATGAGGAATGGGCCAACTAGAGGCAAGTGAGGGGGAGAGTGTTACAAGAGGAAATCCATGACGTGCCTACAGGTAAGAGAAAGGAGCGCAGATTCTATGAACATAAAGCACACTTGGCTTCTGGAAGACAAAGGGGCTGCGGTGGGAGACGAGGTTGGAAAAGTGATACGTGCTCATTTACATGTGAAGCATCAACAGTTGTGGCCCATGTGGCAGAGTAAACACTTTGTACTGCAGACTGTGCAATCTGGTTGCAGGGTTGAGAATGGATGGACAGAGGAGGGAGATGATAGTAGCCTGGGCCTGAGAGGTGTTAATGAAGAAGGGAAGTAGTCCAGTGTGAAAGGTCTTTAAGAGGCAGGCCCAGCAGATCATTGGATTTTGATGGGTGTTTGGAGAAAAGGAAGAATGACACCAGATTTCTGGGCTGCTGGGAGTGTGGGTTGCCCTTGGCTGAGATGAGGAACATAAGAAGGAGCAGGAGGACGGTGGAAGAAGATAATGAGTTCGACATGGGCCTTGTTAAGCCTCAAGTGTCTGGGGCCCAGCCATGTGGAGTGATGGAGCAGCTGATGTTCAAATGTATGATAGTAAGGGTCTACAGCAGAGACATCGGCATTGACGTCCCTAGATAGGCTTCACTGGAAGCTCAGCGAGTAGACCAGATGGCTGGAGCAATTGTCATAGCATGGAAGTGAAGCTCTCTCTGGGCAGAAGCATGGGAAGCATCCATATTTAACAGATGGGCAGGAGAAGCAGAGCTCTCAGAGGAGGATGGGAAGAAGGAGACAGAAGGGTGGGGAGGGAGCCTGGGACATGTCAGTTACCAACATATCAAGAACCCGTGGGGTTTTATAACCCAGCATCCTCCACCCACACCCAGCCTCAGAGCCATGGTCTCTGTCTCCATTCTGACTCAGGATTTTGTTGGGTTAGGTCCTCTTGGGTCCTGCCTCTGACTTCTCCATCACAAAGATTGTGGGTAGTGATGGACCTTGTCTCAGGAGCTCTCTACTCAGAGCATTGCTGACCATCTAACAAGAAGCTTCTGGGTTGGAATCCAACATTGCTAGTTGGAATCCAACATTTCTAAAGTGCCCTCATGTTTTTTCATATCTAAAAGTTTACTTATTTGGTTTTCAAAATACGATCCATTAGCTTCTGTCTTAAATTTTTAAATTTAGAGTATTTTCATTGTGGTGAAATACCCATAACATAAAATCTGTCATTAGCCACTGAATTCACCATGTTAAGTATATGGTTTAGCACCATTAAGTAAATTCGCATTGTTGTACAACCAACACCACTGTCCATCTCTAAAACTTTTTAATTCTTTTTTTTTTTTTTTTGTGGCTGGACTGGGTCTTCATTGCTGTGGGGGACTTTCTCTGATTGCGGCAAGCAGGGTCTGCTCTCTCATTGTGACACATGGGCTTCTCATTGCACGACTTCTCCTGTTGCTGAGCAGGAACTGTAGCACAAGCGGACTTGAGTAGTCTCGGGCTTAGTTGCCCACAGCTTGTGGAATCTTCCCAGGCCAGGGACTGAACCTGTGTCTCCAGCACTGGCAGGTGGATTCGTAACCACTGGACCACCAGGGAAGTCCTCCAGAACTTTTTCACCTTCCCAAACTGAAACTCTGTACCCATTTAACAGTAACTCCCAATTCCCCCTCATCTCCCCTTTGACAATCACCATGCTGCCTTCTGCCTCTATTTTGAATTTTATTACTTCAGGGATCTCATATTACTACTCATAAATACTCATCCAGTATTCATCCTTTTTTTGACTGACCTATTTTACTTAGCATAATGTCTTCAAGGTTCATGCATGCAGCATGTCTCAGAATTTCCTTCCTTTTAGAGACTGAATAATATTCCATTGTATGTAATATTCCATTGCATTTTGTTAATCCAGTCATCTGCTGATGGGCGCTTAGATTGATTGGTTCCACTGTTTAGTTATGAATAACATGGCTATGAACATGGGTGTACAAATTATTTCCTCCTGCCCCTGCTTCCAATTCTTTGAGGTGGATACCCAGAGGTAGAATTGCTGGATCACATGATCATTCTATATTTCATTTTTTGAGGAACCATCATACTGTTTTCCACAGTAGCTGTACCAGTTTGCTTTCCCACCTATGATGCACAAGGGTTCCATTCCTCCATGTCTTTGCCCAACAGCCTCCATTTTTAGGAATAAATTTCACCCGTTGACATATATTGTAATCCCAGGCTTATATTGTAGCCTTGCTCTAGGTTGTTAACTGCTGGAAGGAAGAGTCTATATTCTGTCCTGCCCCTGGGTCACATGACTAACTGTTTCTCATCACCCTTCTTGCTTCTTGGGCCCCACTTGCTGGGATGGTGGGCAACAAGAGTTGACTGATGACTCCCGTTTCTAGTCGTGGCAGCGTCGTGGTGGAACACGAACTCCTCATGGAGGCCAACTACACTTCGGGGTACCTGGAGCTGTTCGAAAACCTCACTAAGATTGTAAGGGCCAAGATTATGAATGAGACTGGACAGCTACATGGGAATTCTGAAGACTGCAAAAGTATGCCCCCCGAAAACCCCTTGATATTGGTGGGGAAAGGATGGGCGGGGCCCCTTAAGGAGGTCTCAGGCCCACCCCCACGTCCCGCATCTCTTGTCTCTGCTGGAACTCCAGAGATCTCCCTCAAGGAATCCGGAGGTCAAGCCCGGGTACCTTCCCCATGTTTTGCGCTGCTCCTGGCAGCCCCTCTCAGTCCTGGGCTAAGGTGGTCAGCAGCCCCAGTGACCCCCTCAGAGCCAGCTCACAGCCTCAACTGCATCTACTAGTCTTGACCACAGTAAGGAGGAAGGGGAGGCTGACTGCCCACAGCGGGCAGGGGGAGGCACATCTATTTTGTTCTTTTTCACCACCCTGGGCAGACCTCTCACTCCTGTGCTACGATGAGACAGACACCATCGTGAACCCCGTGAAGGTCAACTTTGACCTGCAAGGTGAGCAGCTCCATGGAGAGTGGACAGTAAACCTGTGGGGTGGGGGAGCCTAGGGACGGGGTTCATCTGGCTGACACTTCCTGCCCGCCCCCTACCTGCCCGCCCCCTACCTGCCCCCAGAGCAATGCACTAAGAATGCTGCAGAGAAATTAGCCCAGTTCTACTACGTGGATGAGCTGGATGGGAAGCTGGCCTGTGTGACCAAGTGCACCCCCGGGACGAAGTCGGAAATGGACTGTCACCACGGCAGGTGCCAGCTGCAGCAAAGCGGCCCCCGTTGCCTGTAAGAGCTTGTTCCCTCTAAGGCCGGCACTTGCCCTCTCTAGGAGTAGGGTCCCACTCTCCCCGAAGGTCATCCAAGGGTGCAGGCTGAGGGTGGGCAGAGCTCACAGGCACCTCCAGCCCAGTCTCTACATCCTCTTTTCTCTACCTAGGTCTCCACCTCCCGCTCCCATATACCATGGGAGATTACAGACACAGGCCTCATAGAACCAAGCAGTCCCCTTTCTGAAAAAGTTCTGGTTATCAATTGCAAATCTGTATCTATGGACCTCTCTCTCCATCTATCATTCATGTCTCTAACAACATCCCAGCCACCATGCCACCATGCCATTATCACCTCCTTGCTGGCGCTCTACGTCTTAAACTAAAGTACAAAATATAAAACATGGTGACAGGCCATCCAAGTGCCAGCTGCTTAGCGATTACGTGGGTGAACATTACGTGCGTGGGATGAGGTGCCCGGCCATCTCAGATTCTGCTCTGTGGATCTGCGGTCCCTGCACCCACTCACCACCCCTTAGACTTGGGGAGTCAGGGAGGGTGCCCAACAACTGCCTTCAGTGGGTGAGATGGTTTCCTGTGCTTTGATATTGATCTTTTTTTTTCAGAGGCAGGGGGCGGGGGAGGCAGATATTGGGTGGGTGAGGGAAGCTGGTGGACTGGCCTGAGCTTGTGTGTGCCCCCAGATGCCTGAACTCAGACACACACTGGTACTCGGGGGAGACCTGTGAATCCAGCACCAGCAAGAGCATGGTATATGGAGTCGTGGGGGCCGTGGCAGCGCTCCTGGTGATCTTGGTGGTGGTCCTGATCTTCTTACTCGGCCGATCCCAGAGAAAACTGCACAGGTGAGCTTCCGGGGCTGGGCCTAGGGGAGAGGGGACCGTAGTCAGAATATCCTGAGGCCTTGCTGAGGCCCAGCGGGGGTGGCTGAGGCCCTGCCCCCCACCCCCAAGTCCCTCCTAGTTCCTGCTGGTCCGTCCCAGCTCTGTGTCTGGCAGAGGGCAGCCTGCAGATCAGATAAGCCATATCCGCTTGGCAGAGAAATGGAAACAGAGACTTCAGCACATAGTACTGAAACTGGATTGTGTAATGAAATGACCTGGCGCCTCTTATCACCTTGGCTGCCCCAGAGCAGCCCCAGAGCAGCCCACACTAGGACGCTGGGAATGATCGCTCTCTTCCCAGCTATAAGAGACTGAGTGATGTTTTGTACAGAGCCTGGCCGGCAGGCTGAGAAAACTGCCCTGACTCTAGTCCGATGCCCCCAGCTCACAGATAAGGTCACTGAGGCCCTCTGAGGGGTAGGGTGGGGGGCAGGCGGTGGGGACATCCCCAGGAATGCTATCCGGTTTCTACCCCTGCCACAGGGGAAGGCCCCTCCCTCCCTGACTCAGGGCTTGGCCAGAGCAGACTCTTCTGGAGGCCGAGGGTCAGAGGTCTCTGAGCCCTTCTCCTACTTCATCATCAGCTGCTCACGTCATTTCTGTTAGCAGGCAAGAGTACGACATGTCTCGAGAGTGGCAAGATGCAGGCTACCCTGGCAGTTTTGAGAACACAAGCGTCTGGGAAGGTAGATCTTATCAGGGGCCAAGGCGGGGCAGGCTGGCAGGGGTGGAGGGAGTGGAGAAGGGCCAGTCAGACTCCCATGGTTGTGGGTGACACGCACACACGTCCTGCCAACCAGTCCTGCGTCTGCCGCAACAGTCAGACAGCCTGCAGCCTCCTGACCCCGAGTCCCCAAGGGCAGCCCTGCTGACCCTCCAGCCTTTACTTGGCTTCTCCCCATCAAGTTCCCTGCACTCCAGTCTGTGGCCCACCACTTTGCAGAGCCTGTGCTGCTTCCGGTCATCTGAATCTCTGCACATCCCCATCCCACTGTTCCCGAGATCCAGGTCACACGCGGTCCTTCCACGGAGCTTCCCGTGGGTTAGCCCACTCTGGCCACCAGAGCCGCTCACAACGGCTGAGAGCCTGATCCTACCCCAGAGCCCAGCCCCAGCATGTCACACACACAGTGGGATGAAGGGCCATGGCCAAGTGAGGCCTTGTCCCAGGACGGGAAGGGAGAGGGGCTTTCCAGGCAAGGGTTGCTGCTTAAGAAAGGGTGTGGAGGTGGGGAAGACGTGGCCTGTAGGGAACCAAGGGTGGGTCAGTGGGATGGGAGGATGACAGAGCCAGGTCAGGACTGGTCAGCGGACCATGGTTGTGGGGGGACCCATTGGAGGAGCTTGAAGGAGGGGGACCAGACATGCATTTTGGGTGGCTCATTCAGGAGGATTTGAGGGGGCTGCATGAAGTGGGGAGTTCAGAGAGGGAACAGTACAGTAATGCAGGCCAGGGATGATGAGCCTGAGTGGGGGGACGGTGGGGACCAGGAGGTGTGGACAGTTGTCAACATAGTTCAGATGCCAGTGAGCTAGCTGGGCAGGGCCTGTTGTTTGCAGGCTCTGGGAGGGGATGACAGAGACAGGGTGCAGTGAGGAGAAGCCGCAGGTGGGGCATACTGGGGGGCAGTTAAGTGCGGAGGGAGAGATACCCCAGATCTGGCCAGTCTGAAGTCTGCAGAGAGGCCTGTGGCCTACGGGCAGCGGTGGGGAGTCAGCTCATTTCAGCCCACATTGGGGGGAGAGCGAACCAGGAGGGTAGACGGTGGGGGAGGATCTTGAGGGAGGGAGCAAAGGAACATTCAGGAAGATGCCAGGCGGACCTGGAACCCGGTTCTGAAGGTTGAGGAGCGAGTTTATCTGCATGACGGAGACAGGGGGTGCTGGACTCATGCCAACCCACACAAGATTTCAGGCACAGCTGCTTCTGTCTGTTGTCGCTACTGTTGCTATGAGGAAGTGTGCCCGTTGACCCCAGGCAGTCTCGCCCTCCTACCCTACCTAAACCAAGTGACTCCTTGGGAACCCACTCACCAGGCCTTGACTTTTGACCGTGGAGCATGTTGGAAGGCAGCTCCCATCCCCTCCTGTCCCTGTGTCACCCCGGGCCACCTCCCCAGCCCCTCTTCCGCATCCCTGATGAGCTGGGCTGGGGGGAGGACGGACGGGCAGTGGGAGAGGAGTTTAGGCAGCTCCAAGGCCGACTCCCCAAACCCATCGCTTTTATTGCGAACAATCCATCCTGGGTGTCTCTTCGGCTTCCCCCAGGCTCACTCTCACCCCAGTACCTCTCCTTAACAGGTCAGGATCTGAAGGGGGACACGTTTGGCCTTGAAAACATCTACAGAAACTTCCAGCCCTCCCTGAGGAGCGTGGACCCCACTACAGAGGTGACTCAGGAACCGCCAACTCCCCGTCCCCCCACCCCACAGCTAGGGGTTTCTCCCCTCCGTCCACTGCCTGGGGCTGCCTGGGGAGGGTGGGCTCCCCTCGGCCCAGAGGCAGCTCACTCCGCCTGGACACGGCCATCACTGGGGCCCCTGTCCGTCTCACCTCCTCTCTCCCACCCTCCCCAGCTCCACATTCAGAGGCCCACAGTGGTGACGACTGCTCAGTGATGGGGACAGGGACTGCCATCCCTCACTCAGATCTGGGTGACGAGACTGCGGCCAACAGAGGCCTCCGCCGGCCCCAGGCTGCCAAGAAGAACCTGAAGTCTGGAGTCGTCAGGCCCGAGGATGGCCCTCTCAGAGCGAGCGGGCTGGCCCTGTCCTCACTGCTGTGAACACTGCTCCCTTGCCCTCCAGCCAGGAGCCCCGAGGCGTCTTGTTTACTCAAATTGTTTACTCCACCTGTGACAACCCTGCAGGAATTTCCTGCCAATAAAGGAACAAGTTTTATAGAGCTGAGCGTGGCCCGAGCAGTCGCCTCCCCTCCCCTACAGGGGGGCCCTGCGAGTCTGGGCAGGTCCTTCTCGGAAGAGCACTGCAGGGTTGGACTGCATATCTGGGCCCCTTCCCGTGCCCACGTGTGGAGCCTGGGGCCCCTCGTCTGCTCCAAGCCTAGGCTGGATCAGGCCCACCTCTGCCCAAGGGTTCTGCGGCAGCTGAGCTTGGGGTCACATCCGGGAGTGGACCTCGGGTCAAGGGAAGGAGGAGCGGGAGTCCCCAGAAGGCAGAAGAGTGAGCACGTTGCCCTGCTGACCTTGAGAGGGGCCAAGGTCACTCCAGATGACCCCAGGGGCTGTGCTTATCTGCAAACCTCCCAGACCCAAGAACTCTCAGCCCTCCTGGGACTGGGCACTGGCCTGTACCCATGACCTGGCGGGGTACCCAGAGCAGAAGTAAAGCCAGCTCGAGAAGAGGGGAGGGGGGCTCCACTCCGGGGACTAGAGTCAAAAGCAGGGCACCCTCTCCTCCAGCTTCCACGTCCCTCCAGGGCCCCCCTAGTTCTTCCAGGCCGCTTCAGGCCCTGTGCCTGTGTGCCTACGTGCTGTTTGACCAGGGAGGACCTCCCCTTCCCTCTGCCCTTTGACCTGAAACAGGGCCTCTTACACTCCCAGTCATCAGTGAAGCTTCCCATACTGCCTTAGGTGGGCCCCAGCTCTCCAGCATCTCCGGGATCAAAGGGCTTGGGGCCCATTTATTTCTGGGGTTCCTTGACCAATGTTTGTTTCACCAATTCCCCGAAGGATGAAGGGCAGGTGTGCTGCCCTCCAGGCTCTGAAATCGAGACTGGTGACAATGCCGCTCCGCCTGATGCCTCCTTCAGCTCCTACCCCTCTCCAGGGTGACTGATCCCCACCCCACCCCATTGCTCTCACAGTCTCAGCCCTGCGGGGTCCTGGACCTGCCCACGCCCAGGGAGGGCTGCATCCTGGGGGCCTAGACGGGGGTACTCTCAGCCTCCTGCCCTTCACCTGCTCCTCTATCCTCCCCCGTGAGGTCCAGAGCTACAGCCAGGGCTTTAGGGCTCATCTGAGTTGGCCTCGTGGAACTTCAGTTTCCGTTACAAAAAGGGAGAATAAGAAAGCTGACTTGTCAGGGCTGGAAAAGCAGGCAGAACCCCCCAGACAAAACCCCAGGCATGTGACAGATGCTCAGCCAGTGGTGGGACCTGTCCTTACCCCATGGGTGCTCCCCTCCTCTCCCCTCTCCCCTCCACCCCTGCCCCAGATGCCCAAGTTCTCTCATTGTTGTTGTTGTTCTGTGTCCGACTCTTTGTGACCCCATAGACTGCAGCATGCCAGGCTTCCCTGTCCTTCACCATGTCCCGAAGTTTGCTCAAACTCATGCCCCTCAGGCCGGTGATGTTATCTAAACATCTCATGCTCTGTCTCCCCCTTCTCCTTTTGCCTTCAATCTTTCCCAGCATCAGGGTCTTTTCCAAAGAGTCGGCTCTTCAAATGCCTCACACCTCTGCTCCCTCAAACTCTTGGCCTGACCATTTCTGCATCACCCTATCCCCACCTGGTGCCCCAAGGATGTCACAGAGCTGTCAGACAACCTGGAGCCAGACAAAAGGCTACTGCTGTAGCCAGATGGGCACAAGATAGGGTTTGGGAACAAACCCTAATCTTACCTAACCCAACCCTAACTCTAATCCTGCCTGGAAGCAGCTGTGTGCCATGGGGCAACTCAGGTTGTCTCTGGCCTCAGTTTCTCCCCCTGAAGAACAATGGTTGGGGCCTCTAGGACTCCTTCCAATTCAGCCTTTCTGGGCTCCTTGGCCGTGGAACTGGGCTCAACTCAGCAGATGATCACGGGTCCTAGTCGGACCTTCCAGGATCCCCTCTGCCCCTCGCCTGCTCCCAGAGAAAGAAGGAAGGGGACAAAGGTCAAAATCAAACTGTGGGCTGCAGGACTCCCACCTCCCCCTTGGGTTGTCATCCTGGGATTGCCTGGGTGGGGAGGGAAGGGAGCTCGGGGCAGACATGGGGGCTCACGCTGGGCCCTGTCAATGTCATTCAAGCAGCCACGTCCTGGACTTTGTCCTGCCCTGAGCTCACGGCCCCAGAAGCAGGGGTTGGAGTTGGGGGCTCATGTCCCCTTGCCTCAGATCATGGACAGCTCTCCTTCAAGGCGGAAATGGAGTGGGGGAGGGGGAGAAAGTACCCCTGAGCGTAATCAGGGAGACCGTGGCCTCCTTGGTCCAAACCTGCCCGCAGGAGGCAAGGTGTTCTTGGGGGCCAACCTGAGAGCTGGGGGGCCAGTGAAGAGGATGGAGGTGGGAAGAGGGGGAGGGAGTCCGGGCAGAGCGGGACAGTGGCTTGGCTTGCTCTAAAGGGCAGATTCATCACTGATTTGAACTCTGCCGTCCCCTGGCACAGATTTTCCCAGGATAACGTCACCCGAAGCTATTTTATCTGTAATAAGAATGACACCATCTCTCCCAGTCCCGACATTTTCAATGCCTTCCAGACAATGGTGGGTCTGGGGACCCGTGATACGCCCTAGGGAAGATCTTTCCGGGTCCCCCTCATCCCTCTGCTCCCCTGCCCTTTTCCTTTCTCCCTGCTCCTCCATGCCCTCTTTGTGGCCCTCTCTTCCCTTCCCTCTCCTTTTCTTCATCTTTTCTTTCCACCTTCCCCCATCACCCCTTAGCCTCTAACCACATTCTGGACTCTGGGACTCATGGCCTCTCTGGCTTCAGTCTCCCTCTCTGTGAAATGGAGCCTTTTAGACTCTCTGCTCCTGGATTCTGTGGTCCTCTCTCTGTGCCCTGCGTCCACTGGTCTGGAGACCCCTGGCCAGCTGTGCGTGGCATCTGATTCGCCCATGTTTTTTCTCTGGGGACCCAGAGCCACGTGTACCTCCTCAGGCTACAGGGCTGAGGCAGAGCCTTAAGCAACATTGTAGCGGCCTCTGCCTGGCCTTGCCCTGTCCCAGCAGACACACCCGCCCTCCCTTGCAGCACACCCTGGTTATACTGGACATAAGAAACACAGTGTCCTTTCAGCCCAGGGCAGGCATGTGCAGGCTTGCCAAAAGCCTTCTCCTTGCCCACACCCTGCACCAATGGGACCCAGGACTGGTTGCTAAGCCCTCTGCCTACAGCAGGCCCTTCTGTCTTTTTCACCCTCCCCCTCTCCTCTCCCTGCCCACCCCCCATCCTGCCTGGGCCCTTTCATTTGCCCATGATCCTTGTTCCCCCTGCTGTCCTACTCTCGTACTCCAGATGAGAGAGTCTGGGGAAGTTAGACTCAAGCCTCTATCGCTCCCACACCCCCACCCCACCCGGAATAAGGCCCTCCTCCTCTGAGGAGCTCTCCTGGGGGTCTCCACTAACTAATCTCCTCTCAAACCCACCCTGGCAGCAACAGGTGATCAGAAAGGGTGCTCACTTCCCGTGACTACCTTAACCAATTACCACAACCTGGGTGGCCTAGAACAACAGGTATTTATTGTCTCACAGTCACAGAGGCCAGAAGGCCAAAGTCAAGCTGTCAGCAGGGCTCTGCTCTCTCTGAGGTCGGCGGGGAAGGGTTTGTTCCAGGTCTCTCCCCTGGCTTCCGGTCGTTGGCTGTCGATCTTGGCTTGTGGCCACATCACCCTTTACCTCCACGTGGGCTTCTGTGTCCATGTTCAAACTGCCCCTTTTTACAAGGGCACCAGTCATTTGGGATTAGGATCCACCCTACTCCAGTGTGACCTCATCTGAGCTAATTTTATCTGCAATGACCTCATTTCCCAATGTCACTGTCTGTGGTACTAGGGGTTAGGAATTCACTGCATGGATTTGGGGAGGGGGGACACCTTGCAACCCGTAACAGAGGCCCCAAGGAGTTTGCAGCACAGAGGTCACTTGACAAATGTGTTTTGAAGCAATCGCTCTGGCTCTGATGTAGAGGACTGTTTGGGGTGGAAGCCCAAACGGGAAGCAAGGAGGTGGGTGGATGGGGATGATGCCAAAAACTCAGCCTCTTTGCCCTGGGGCCGAATTGAAACTCAGAGACAGACTTTGGGGTAAATTTAAGAAGAACAGCTTTATTGCTTTGCCAGGCACACAGGGAAAAGGTGAGCTTCTGCCCTTGGAAACCATGTCCCAACCTGGGAGGGATTTGGTGAGAAGCTTTATAGAAATGAAAGTGCTAGTTGCTCAGTCATGTCTGACTCTTTGCAACCCCATAGACTGTATCGCGTCAGGCTCCTCTGTCCATGGGATTCTCCAGGCAAGAATACTGGAGTGGGTTGCCATTCCCTTCTCCAGGGGATCATCTCAACCCAATGATTGAACCTGGGTCTTCTAAGCCTGAGCCTGGCGGGCTACAGTCCATGAGGTCACAAAGAGTCGGACAAGACTGAGCAACCAATACTTAATAGTAATGATTCACAGGTGGGGTTGCTGATAAGGTTTAAGGTGTGTGCAGGTCTGCACTACTTTCATGTGGTCTTTATTTATTGATTGATTCAACTTAGGTTCTCAGTTTCATCCCTTGGAATCTACGTTGTGGTTTGTGGGCTCTCTAGTTGAGGTGTGCAGGTTCAGTAGTTGTGGCAAGTTGGCTTAGTTGCCCACCCACCACCCTCCCAGCATGTGGGATCTTAGTTCCCCTACCAGGGATCGAAGAGGCAAAAAAAAAAAAATCAAACTACACAGCAGTCCTATCTTTAATCCATTTCCTGGTTCTACCAGTTTCCTAGGGCTGTAGCAACGAAGTATCACAAACAGATGACTTAAAACAACAGAAATTTATTGGCTCACAGTTACAGAGGCCAGAAGTCCAAAGCCAAGGTGTCAGCAGGGCCGTGCTCCCTCCAAAGGCAGTAGAGAAGGATCTGTTCCAGGCCTCTCCTCCTGGCTTCTGGTGATTTGCCAGTGATCATAGGGCTTCCCTGGCGGCTCAGACAGTAAAGAATCTGCCTGCAATTCCTGGATCGGGAAGATCTCCTGGAGGAAGAAACGGCAACCCACTCCAGCATTCTTGCCCGGAGAATCCCATGGACAGAGAAGCCTGAGCCTGGTGGGCTACAGTCCTTGGGGTTGCAAAGAGTCAGACACAGCTGAGCAACTAACACTTTCACTTCTGGTGTTCCTTGGCTTGCAGCCATATCACTTTGATCTCTGTCTCCATCTTCTCGTCCTTCTCCACGTGCATGTGTGTGTCCCAATTTTCCCTTTTGAGAAGGACACCAGTCATTTTGAATTATGGTGAGAAATGGATGAAGCACAAGCTGGAATCAAGATCGCTGGGAGAAATACTAATAACCTCAGATATGCAGGTGACACCACCTTTATGGCAGAAAACAAAGAGAAACTAAAGAACTTCTTGATGAAAGTGAAAGAGGAAAGTGAAAAAGCTGACTTAAAACTCAACATTCAAAAAATGTAGATCATGGCATCTGGTCCCATCACTTCATGGCAAATAGATGGGGAAACAATGGAAACAGTGAGTGACTTTATTTTCTTGGGCGCCAAAATCACTGCAGATGGTGACTGCAGCCACGAAATTAAAAGACGCTTGCTCCTTGGAAGGAAAGTTATGACCAACCTAGACAGCATATTAAAAAGCAGAGACATTACTTTGCTGACAAAGGTCCATCTAGTCAAAGCTATGGTTTTGCTAGTAGTCATGTATGGATGTGAGAATTGAACCATAAAGAAAGCTGAGTGCCGAAGAATTGATGCTTTTGAACTGTGGTGTTGGAGAAGACTCTTGAGAGTCCCTTGGACTTCAAGGAGATCATTTGTCAATCCTGAAGAAAATCGGTCCTGAATATTCATTGGAAGGACTGATGCTGAAGCGGAAGCTCCAACACTTTGGCCACCTGATGCCAAGAGTCGACTTATTAGAAATGACCCTGATGCTGGGAAAGATTGAAGACAGGAAGAGAAGGGGATGACAGAGAAAAAGATGGTTGGACGGCATCACTGACTCAATGGAAATGAGTTTGAGCATGCTCTAGGAGTTGGTGATGAACAGGGAAGCCTGATGTACTACAGTCCATGGGGTTGCAAAGAGTCGGACACGGCAGAGTCACTGAACTGAACTGAGAAATGGAGGATTTCCTGCCATATCAGTAAACAAGGATGTCACAGTCATCAGAGATAGCAGCTCTCAGCTGTGAGCTCCTGAGTCCTCAGGAAAGAGAGGAATACCTGCTTTCCGGCAGCCATCAGACTGCAGCCCTCCCCAACCCTACAGTAAACCCTGAGAAAGGAAGCACAGGATACTGGTCCCAGTAGCTGAGATGCATATGGAAGGAATGATTTTAGTGAGCCCAGACTCTTGCATCTTCCCATAAGTGCTCTGTGGCTCAGTCATGTCTGACTCTTTGTGATCTGGACTGTAGCCTTCCAGACCTCTCTATCCATGGAATTCTCCAGGTAAGAATACTGGACTGGGTTGCCGTTTCCTTCTCCAGGGGAGCTTCCTGACCCAGGGATACAACCTGTGTCTCCTGCGTCTCCGGCATTAACAGATGGATTCTTTACCACTGAGCTACCTGAGAAGCCCTTCCCATACATAGTGAAATTCGCTCAGTTGTGTCCGACTCTTTGCAACCCCATGGACTATACAGTCCCTGGAATTCTCCAGGCCAGAATACTGGATTGGGTAGCCTTTCCCTTCTCCAGGGATCTTCCCAATCCAGAAATTGAACCGGGGTCTTCTACATTGCAGGTGGATTCTTTACTAACTGAGCTATCAGGGAAGCCATTCCCATACATAGAAAAGTGCTAAATTCCTTAACTTGGGATATCTGGTTTTCTTTAATTATCAATAATCTTTTGATGTTCAGGCTAGCTGCCCTTTGTCACAAAACTTCTGTACAACCTGGCTCCTCCTCTCGTCTCCTCAGAGCAGTTCTCTCAGGATTACTGGAGATGCTGCCTCCCAGACTTGAAGTACTAAAAATTCCCACCGAATAAAACATAACTCTCAAATTTTAGGTTGTGAATATCCTAAGGACCTCATTTTAACTTCATTACTTCTGTAAGACCTGTCTCCAAAGAAGGTCACATCCTGAGGTACTGAGGGCTAGAATTTCAATATATCATTTTTTGAGGGGTGAAGGGACATTTCAATATATAATGGTTGCCAACAATCAAAAAGCTAGCTAGCATATTGGGTGTGGGAAACATCACCCCCACAGAGGGCTAGAGGTAGTGCATCTGGTATCCTTCTACAGGAAAAAGTAACACAACATTACTTACACTCTTTCACTGGGCAATTCCGATGTTTAGGAATTTACCCCACAGGTACATTCAAAAACCCATCCAAGGTCGCTTGTACAAGAAAATTCAGATTCCCTTCAACAAAGGACAAGACCTGACTCTATTGGTTTTCTATCACCACCCTGACAAAATACCACATATTTAGTTCAGACAACACCCTTTGATTATCCAACAGTTCTTGCCTGGAGAATCCTGTGGACAGAGCAGCCTGGTGGGCTGAAGTTCATAGGGCTGCAAAGAGTTGGACATGACTAAAAAGACTGAAGCAGCTGAGCACCCCTGGGCACAGGGGTGATTCTGCTGAGTTCTCAGCTTAGATACTCATCAGGCTGAAATTAAGGAGTCAGCCAGGCTACGCTCATTGCTGGGGGCTCTGTGGAGGAATCCACTTTCAGAATGATTCAGGTTATTGGCAGAAACGAGTTTGCCAGGAGGTCCCCTCCACCCGCAGAGCCAGCATCAGCGTGCCCTCATGCTTCAAATTTCTCTGATTTCCTTCTACTCTTTCCTCTGCTTTTAAGGACTCATGCGATAATACTGAGCCTGCTCTGATAATCCAGGATAATCTCCCTATTGTAACTGATTAGCCAGCTGACTAGCGACAGGAATCCTGTTACTCTATTTTGGCCAGAAGCAGGACAATCACTTTGGTGAAAGCCTTTGATTAGTGTTTAATCTATTTTACATTCTTGGGCTTCCCAAGTGGCTTAGTGGGTAAAGAACCTGCCTGCAATGCAGGAGACAAAAGAGACAGGTTCGATCCCTGGGTCAGGAATATCCCTTGGAGAAGGGCATGGCAATCCACTCCAGTATTCTTGCCTGGAGAATCCTGTGGACAGAGCAGCCTGGTGGGCTGAAGTTCATAGGGCTGCAAAGAGTTGGACATGACTAAAAAGACTGAAGCAGCTGAGCACATTCTTGGCTAGTCAAATTCCATGAAATGTTTTCAGTTGCATTTATAAAATTAATGCATTACATTTCCTATTTAAAGATTTCCATCTTCTTTGATGAATAAACAAAAGCTTTCCAACTGCCCAAGAAACTCCGTATCTAATTCAATTAAATGTATTTTTTAAAGCTTTCTCCATGCTTAATTTTACAAACCCAATAAATTAAATGCACCTATATGATGACCCCTGGAGAAGGAAATGGCAACCACTCAAGTATCCTTGCCTGGAAAACCTCATGGACAGAAGAACCTGGCATGCTACAGTCCATGGGGTCGCCAAGAGTCAGACACGACTGAGCACCTACACAGCACAGAACAACGTGATGAATCTCAAGTTCTTTTAAGTGTTCTAACACTGTTTACAACCTCAGCAAGATTTTAATGTAAAATTACAAGTCTAAATCAATCACTCAATATACTTTAAATCAAGGTGGACATTCCAATAGGCCAAATTCTCTTGAGTGTTATAAACATATTAAATCCCAAATGTAAGGAGATTACTTGATCCAAAAATATTAATACTAAAGATCTGAACTTCTTTAGGATGACTGATGGTTCAGCAGGTAAAGAATCTGCCTACAATGCAGGAGACACAGGAGACACAAGTTCGATCCCTGGGTCAGGAAGATCTCCTGGAGGAGGAAATGGGAACCCATTTCAGTATTCTTGCTTGAAAAATCCCATGGACAGAGGAGCCTGACCAGCTACAGTCCAAAGGGTCACAAAGAGTTGGACATGACTGAGGACAAGACAAGTATAATTCTATTAAATATCTGTTCCTGGGATTAAACAACACCCTTCCCTGTAGCAGTTAGGATATTTTAAAATCTGCTGTAACAAATATGCCCCAAATGTATAATGGCTGAAGCACAATAGAAGACTTTTTTTCTTGCTTATGTAACTGTGCTCCTGATTGGCAGGTAGCTTTTCTCCATGTGGTGATTCAGGGATCTAGGTTCCTTCTTCAGAGGTTTTGCTATTCCCTTACGTCTCCTCACCATGTGTTTCTACCTGGAAAGGCAATCAGTACCACCAGGGACGTTGTATGGACCAGGTCTGGAAGTGGCATCCATCATCTTGCTCACATTCCATTGGAAGGGACTTAGACATGTGTATTTACTAACTTCCCTGAAATCCAGCTCCTGAATTGAGTGTGAGCTCCCTTTCTTACAGATGCACAATCGGACATTATCCCCACCTCCCTGAACACTAACAAGACCTCATCCCCTACCCCTAACTTCTTGCTTCATTTTTATGTGTATTAAGTCCTGATGCCAAATTTCCAGGCTGTGAGACAAGCAATGTGGTTGAGGCACCAAGGCCCTTGCAGAGAAAAGTGGGTGAACTCATAGAAGTTGTGAGAGAATGAAGGACCCCCTAGAATGGGAAGGAGAATTATAGTTTCAGGAGACTAACTTCCCTTTCTCTCCTTAAGATCTCAGGGAGGACAGGGTGTCTGGGACGGAAGAGGCTGTGTATCCCAAGAGGACCCCTAGTGCCAGTAGCTATGGAAGAGCTATAAAGTGAGGTACTGAGGCTCTGGAGGTACTGAGAAGGGGGCATACTCATGCAAAGCCATTGGAACAACTCCCAGTAGGCTAGCAAAGGAACCAGATTTTATAGTCCAGGACTACTTGTCTTCTGGGGCCTTACAAAGATTCTTCAAGGGTGGAAGGGAAGCAACCAGGGTCTGTGGAAGGGATTTCAGGCTCATCTCAATTCAAAACAGATTAGAAGAAAAGGCAAGAAAGGTCCAAATCTGCCTGGAACAATTACTCTCATGGCAAAGGCCATGACTGCAGGGGCCACAACTGGTGTTGGTCATCTCTCTGAAGGTGATGGTCCGACCTCTTTCTGTTCTCCACTTGCACTTACCAAGGGGGAAGAGGAGATAGACCACAGTGCTGGGAAACTCTCAAACAGAAACACCATGGAAGCTCCGATAGGTGCAGCCCTCTCACTCATTCCAGGAAGCTTGTGCCACCTGCCAGCTCAGTTTCAGCACCAAGGACAGTGCCCCAATCACTTTCGCTTAGAGCCGAGATCCCTTAAAACACTGGACTGAACTTGCCATTAAACAAAATGCTCCTGGAGCCCATTATACAGAGTGAAGTAAGCCAGAAAGATAAAGAACATTACAGCATACTAACACATATATATGGAATTTAGAAAGATGGTAACGATAACCCTATATGCAAAACAGAAAAAGAGACACAGAAGTACATAACAGACTTTTGAACTCTGTGGGAGAAGGTGAGGGTGGGATGTTTCGAAAGAACAGCATGTATATTATCTATGGTGAAACAGATCACCAGCCCAGGTGGGATGCATGAGACAAGTGCTCGGGCCTGGTGCACTGGGAGGACCCAGAGGAGTCGGGTGGAGAGGGAGGTGGGAGGGGGGATTGGAATGGAGAATACGTGTAACTCTATGGCTGATTCATGTCAATGTATGACAAAACCCACTGAAATGTTGTGAAGTAATTAGCCTCCAACTAACAAAAAAAATTAAAAACAAAAAACAAAAAGCAAAATGCTCCTGTAAGATTCACTGCATTCCATTGTTATGAAAAACGTATGTTTTTAAGCATAGAGAATTTTCTTTTAATATATAGTGTTGTGAGTATTTTTAAGTTCTTATTTTTATCTACAGGTTCTGATTTTTTTGTTAGTCCATATCATCATCTCTATCTAATAAACAAAAACAAGAAAAACAACTTCATTAAATTTTTCATGGTTCCCAGACCTTTCTCCAGTTAATGCCCTATGCAAGTTTCCATTTCTCACCTGCCAGTCTCTCCCTCCTCCCCTCCTCTGGGATATAGATTCTGATAAGTTTGGCCTCCAGATGACAAGGGGGAAGTCTGAAGCCAGGAAGCATGCCAGTCCCTGACCTCCCCCATCATCATTTGCTGAGCCCCAAGGATGCCACAAGTGAGGATACAGATACAGATACGCACTTCCTCCTGCAAGAGAACTAAGTTCTCTTTCTGGATATGGGCTCATGTGTCTTTACATAGATCTGAAAAGATAGTGTCTTGGGTTCTCTTTCCAGGTTTCTCATCAACTCCCTGAGTTACATTTGGGAAAAATTATATTTGACCATTTGGACACAATTTTGCCTTCTGTTGTGTAAAAACTAGGTTGCTTGTAGAGCATCCCTTATGGATGACATTTTTAACATTTTTAGGATGTTTTATTACTGTTCCTTCCATGCATCTCAGGATTCGTTTTGTTCTGGAAGGTGTCTCCTATAGGCCATCCCAGTTAGACTTTAACCTAAGAAAGAGGCTAAGCTCTGCTGCCCCCTCATGGACATTTGGAGCACCTGCAGGCATCCTTCAGCTTCTCCTCCATGAGAAATCTTTAGCCTTCACTTGCTGCGTTCTCGTATTTGCCATCAAACTACCCAGATCCTAAAACTGGGCTGTCTTAGTCCATTATGACTTCTATAACAGACTGCCATGGAGCTGGGTGACTTAAAAACAACAGATAGTTATTCTTCACCATTTTGAAGGCTGGGGAATCCAAAATCAAGGAGCTGACCGATTCTCTGTCTTGTGAGGGCCCACTTTCTGATTCAAAGACAGCTGTTTTTTTGCAAACCTTCCCACATCTTCCTCTCTCGGACCTGACTCATCCTGAAACTCCAGTTCCACTTCCTTCAGGAAGTCTTCTTTGATACAACTCTTCACAATTAATAGCTCTCATCTATGTTTTTCTGTCTTAGCTCTGGTGGCTATAACAAAATACCATACACTGGGTGGCTTAAACAACGAATTTTGATTCTCCCACAATTCTGGAGGCTGGAAGTCCAAGATCAGGGGGCTGACAAGATCGCTTTCTGGTGAAGGCTCTCTTCCTGGCTTGCAGAAGACCCCTTGCTTGCCATATGCTCACAGGACCTCTTTTTCTGTGCACGCCCACACCAGAGGTAGGGGAGGGGGCAAAAAGCAAGCTGTCCGATGTCTCCTCTTCTAAGAGCTCGAATCCCACTGGGCCAAGGCCCTGACCTTATGACCTCATCTCACTCCACCTCCCAAAGGCCCCATCCCCAAAAACCATCACATTGGGTGTTGGGGCAGGGGGCGCACAGGTTTTCAACCCACAGCACTCCCTAACACCGCTATATATACTTCTTACATCACATTCATAATTTTCCCTTACATCTGTCCCCTCAGGGTGAGGTCGTGTCTTTGTTCCCCTCTCTGCTCCCACAATGCTTGACATAGTGCCATGTACACAGAAGATGCTATTAATGCTTGTTAAATTTAATTGAATCAAGACTCATCTCCACAAAGTCTTTAAAAGCATCTCCTGCCGCATCCATCCATCCTTCTTCAGCCTCCTCCTGGGCTTATGTCAACGTGACAAACCAGAATTCTTATTTGTTCTCCAATCACGTCATACATAGGTATCTCCCATCCCACAGAAAGCACTGTGTTTGAAGCCCTAGAACCAATTCAGGCCATGCAAGTACAGGGCACTTGTACTTCCTTCCCTCTCATAGCCAAGACTTGCCCTCATTGGAAAAGAAGGAATGGTCAGAAGAGCTTCTTCTTTCATCGTGGCGGGGGCTGGGATTTGGGGATAAGTAAACATCCTCATCTTCTTCCTTCTGCTTCTCTGGATCTTTCCAGATCACTTTCAGATACTCAGAGACCCGGAATGGGTCAAATATAAAATAAAACTGGAAGTTCAAAAACTATCTCCTGATGATAAACTAAGACTAATACCACTAGCCCACTCTCAAAATGTGTAGAGACGAGGGAAATTTTCCAAAGCTTCCCCTAAAATGCAGCTCTAAAAGATTATAGTATAATCTTTAGAATAATAGCAAATGTCTGGGCATTTAGAATCCCAGAGGTTTTACTAGACCCAGGAAGACGTGACAGTTGTGTTTTGCTGCTGAGGGTGATGTGACTGTCGATGGCGTTTAGATTACACCCCCGGGTTGGGCAAGCCTGATTCATCTGTGATGATATGGCAGGCAGCAGGCGGGGAGCTGGCGGCTTCCTAAGTCGGGCTGCCTGACAAGAAGCAGGGCTCACAGGGGAGCCTGGCGGCTGAGGAAATTTACTGTGCATCGTAGCCAAGAAAAGTGGAATTGGACCTGGGCAATAATCAGCCTGATTAGCTCAGTGCCTCCTGGAGAGAGCCAAGGGCGGGGAGGCAGTGTGGGGTGGGGGTGGGGAGGACAGGTCAGCCAGCACCAAGGTGGAGCCCCAAGGGCTGGGGTTTGTTAAGGTCAGGAGCAACTGTTGGGGCTCGGAGAAGTGTATGGAGCAGGAAATT
This sequence comes from Muntiacus reevesi, assembly GCF_963930625.1. Lineage (NCBI taxonomy): Eukaryota > Metazoa > Chordata > Mammalia > Artiodactyla > Cervidae > Muntiacus > Muntiacus reevesi. The sequence continues at coordinate 213,713,426 of NC_089250.1, read as the reverse complement.
GAGAGAAAATAAGACCCATGCCCAGTCATGGGAGTGAGGGTGACTCAAGAGCAGCGATCAGGCTGAAGGCGAGGAGTGGAAGATGTGTGAGTGTGGTGGTGGGGAGCCAGGATGGAGGAGGAGGGCAGTGGGCAGAGCTGGGTACCCACAGCACCCTCTCACTGGGCCCTGGTCGAGGGGTCGTTCCCAGCCAAGTTAAAGGCTGACAATCCACCATCAGCCTCAGACCCCACCCTCAGAGACCCCTGTGTGTGTTCAGAGCAGAGATCAGCAGCACTGATCTTGGGGGAGGTCACGAGGTTCTTGTGCTGTGACTGCAGGAACCCCAGCAGCTCTGGTTTGCAAGATAAAACGGCAGGCTGCGGACTCTGCCCTCTCCCTCCCACCCTGTTTCTTGCCGTTGTTTAGTTTTTCAGTCGTGTCTGACTGAAATCCCAGGGACTGCAGCATGCCAGGCTTCCCTGTCCTTCACCATCTCCCGGAGTTTGCTCAAACTCCTGTCCATTGAGTTTGTGATGCCATCCAACCACCTCATCCTCTGCTGCCCCCTTCTCCTCCTGCCCTCAATCTTTCTCAGCATCAGGGTCTTTTCCAGTGAGTTGGCTTTTCACATCAGGTGGCCAAAGTATTGGAGCTTCAGCACCAGTCCTTCCAATGTACATTCAGGGTTGATTTCCTTTAGGATGAACTGGTTTGATCTCCTTGCTGTCCAAGGAGCTCTCAAGAGTCTTCTTCAGCTGCTGGCTCTCTCATGCCTGGGGCTGAGCTTCCGAGGTGGGGAGGAAGGGGAAGAAGGTACAGATACTCAGCTGTTTTCTCATCTTCCTCCCTTACTGGAATGGGGCTGTCTGCACTGCAGAGACTGATGCTGAGAATATCCAGGCCTGGGATTTGGTCCAATAAGTCAGGGACGCTTGATTTGATGCTAGGGCAACCAAGCATTTCCTGTGCCTTCCTCCCCTCTTAAACTTGGAGAGCAGGCTGAGCCCAGGAAGCCTGATGCTCTTCTTGGGAACAGCCCCTCCCTCAGCCTGGTTAATCCCCCCAAGACTCATTCACCAGGCACCGGATCAAGATGCCTCCCCACACACTCTACAAGGAGAGGCTAACTCCTCTGCATTTGTTTCCCGGGGCTGCCATAACAAAGCACCACAAAATGAGCAGTTAATGCACAGAAATGCATTCTGTAGCAATTCTGGAGTTCAGAAGTGGCGTCAAGATCGAGGTGTCGGCAGAGTTAGTTTCTTCTGTGGGCCTTGGGGAAGAATCTGTTCCCTGCCCCTCTCCTAGTTTCTGATGGTTGGCTGGCAACCTTGGCATTTCTAGGCTTGTAGAAGCATCACCCCTTCTGCCTTCATCTTCAGATGGCATTCTCCTTGTGTGCACCCAAATTTCCCCTTTGTATAAGGGCACCGGTCCTGTTGGATGAGGGCCCAGTGGACTCCACTGTAACTTCATCTCAGTTTAACTAACTATATCTGCAAGACCCTATTTCCAAATAAGGTCACATGCTGGGGTAGCGGAACTTAGATCGGAGTCCAAATAGGAATGGGATGGAGGGCACAATTCAATCCACAGCACGGCTCTTCCCTTGCAACTGTTCTTACACTTGGGTGAGAATCGGAATCACCATCGGGGGCCTCCCACTCTCATAATCGTTGCCTATTTTTCTTTGTGTTGCTTGTCATTTTAAAATTGATTTGCAGGAGTCTATTGATTATGAATCCTCCATCAATTTCAGATATTGCAGGTGTCTTTTTCCAGATGAACACCTGTGTCTTAATTGTCTCTACACTGCCCTTTGTTGAACAGAAACAATTATTTTTGTCCTGTAAATGGTTTGTGTTTTGAGGCTCCAGTTCAAAAAGTCTTCTCCTAAACAAAAATCTCAAAGATACTTTCCTGCACAATCTTCTGTTAGTTTTGTAGTTCTTTCACATTTAGGTTTGGACCTATTGGGAGTTCACTTCTGTATATGGTGAGTCAGAGGTATGCATTAGCTTCCCATTGCTGCTGTAACAAATTACCATAAATTTAGTGACTTAAAAACTGTGCACATTTATTATTTTACAGTTCTGACGGTCAAAAGTCCTAAATGAGTTTTTTGGGGGGCTATAACCTAGGTATTAGCAGGGCTGTTCTCGTCTAAAGATTTTGAGAATCTATTTTCTTACATTTTCCAATTTCCAGAGGCCAACTGCATTCCTTGGCCTATGGCCTTTTCCTCAATTCCAAAAAAAAAAAAAAAAAAGGAAAAAATAATGTTATATTTCTCTCCCTCTGACCACAGGTAAGGTTTTCCACTTTGAAGGAATCATGTGATTAGACTAGACCCAAGATAAGAAGTGAAATGAAAGTCGCTCAGTTGTGTCTGACTCTTTGCGACCCCATGGACTATCCAGTCCATGGAATTCTCCAGGCCAGAATATTGGAGAGGGTAGCCTTTCCCTTCTCCAGAATAATCTCCCCCTTTTACAACTTAATCACTCTAGGAAATCCCATCTGCCATAGAAAGTAACATTGTCACAGGTTCTGGGATTTAGGATGTGGACATCTTTGAAGTGAAAGTGAAGGTGTTAGTTGTTCAGTTGTGTCCGACTCTTTGCAACCCCATGGACTGCAGGCCATCAGGCTCCTCTCAGGCAAGAATACTGGAGTGGGTTGCCATTCCTTTTTCCAGGGAATCTTCCTGACCCAGCGATCAAACCCAGGTCTCCTGCATTGCAGGCAGATTCTTTACCATCTGAGACAGCAGGGAAGCCCATGGACATTTTTGAGAAACCATTATTCAGTGAGCATGGGATCCAGCTTGGTTTTTGCTCCATTTGGTGAGATGGTGTTCCCAGTGGCATCTGCCAACAGCCAACTCCCCTATCGATTTGTGGTGTCTTATCTTCCATATGCCAAGTAGCTGCATTCACACAGATCTAATTCTGACTTCTCACTTCTGTTCCATTGCCAGCACAAGTATCAGTGTGGTGTTGGTTGTTGTTTTTGTTTTTTTTTTAAGCTCAGTTTTATGAAATATTTTTTTAAACTAGTAGAGTGAGTCCTCCTTTTCAAAATTTTCTTACCCATATAAGGACTTAATTCTGCCATATAAATTTAGGGTTACACTTAATAGCTTAACTTGGGGAGAATTGTCATCTATGCAGTGCTAAGTCATCATATCCATGAGGATAGTATATTTTGCCTTTTATTCAAAACTTTAAAGTCCCTCAAGGGAGTTTAAGCCTTTTCTCTAAGGAGTAAAGGTTTTTGATCATCAACCTCCTATGTGTGTGTTGAGTTTTCCCCACATCAACAATCAATTCTTTGATACCAACTGGGTGTGTCTTACTATTCAATTCAATTCTGACACTGTCTACGTGGAGACAGCGTCTGAACCTGCAAGTAAAGTGTTCATTCCCACAAGGCTGCCCTCCACTTTGGATGCTAATCCCAAGTCCAGGTTGTCATCTATACTTCTCATCAACTAGGTATAAATCAGAAGTTCCCATGACTTTCTCCTTAGGTTCAACTAACTTGCTAGAGTAGCTCAAGGAACTCAGGAAACATTTATTCAATAGATTACCAGTATATTACAAGGGATAATAAAAGATATGGATCAATAGCCAAATGAAGAGATACACAGGACAAGTTCCTGAATAAAGGAGCTTCTGTCTCCATGAAGTTTGGGGCTGGCCCAGCAGCATGAGGAAAAGTTCTGGTTCACCAACTTGGAAGCTCTCCAAACCAAGTCCTTTGGGACTTTTAAGGAAGTTCCATTGCGTAGGTGTCATTGATTGAATCACTGCCATTGACAGTTGATTCAACCTCCAGCCCCTTTCCCCTCCCTGGGACTGAAAGTTTTAACCCTTTAACCACCTGGTTGGTTCTTCAGGCAACCAGCCCCCAACCTTAGGTGGGGTCCAAAAGTCATCTCTGGAACCTAACAAAAGACACTTTCAAGGCTCTAATCACTTAGAAAATTCCAAAGATTTTAGGAGTTCTGTCCCCGGAATTGTGGACAAAGATCCAATATATATTTCTCGGTCTAAATCACATTGCAAGAGGTCACATAGATCTCCTGATGGCAACACTGGGTGGGCATTCCCCACTTGTTTTTCCACTAGGTACTTTTCCTGGATCTTACCACCTTCTCACACTTGGAATGGTGAGTGACAGCTATTTGTCTGAATCCCTTGAATGATCTGGCTAACCATTAAAAGGCTTTAAATACTGAGATTTATGACTCTTCTTCCTCTGCCCTGGGCAGTGTGAGGGAATGGTTGCAAGTGCCTCTGATGTTTAGGGTCAGGAAGATAGGATAATGCAGAGAAGATGTGGAGAAGGGAGTAGGAAGACAGCCAGGGATCCAGGAGGCCGACAAGCCAAGAGCAAAGAGTTTCAAGGAGTGTAGATCTCCTCTGCCAGACGCAGAATAAGAGGAGCACAGACGAGGTGAAGGTCGTTGGTGACCTTGACCAGAGCTGCTTCCCAGGGAGCATTGAGAACAAAAGCCCAATTGTAGTCAGTTCCAGAGAAAAAGGAAAACAAGACAGAGAATGGTAGGGCAGGCAAGGTCAGGCGGGGGACTGGTTTTCTTTTGTTTTAAGACAGGAAATATGCTAAAGAAGCATCCAGGGGCGAGAAGAAAGGTGATTCTGCAGGGAAGAGGCAAAAACAGAAGCCACGTCCTTGACTAAGTGGTGGGGGGTGAAACCCAGCCGTGCCCGGCTGAGCCAGATTGAAGCCTGAGACCAAAGGAAAAAAATCAGTAATACTGATTCTGTCTTGACTTAAATTTTTGATAATTTGTTCATGATGTATTTTTGCATTCATTATAATTATTAAAATATTACATATGTTGATTAATGACATTTGATGGGTTCTTTTAGATTTTGCACCTGAGAAAGGAAACTTTGAGACAGACATTCTAGTATAAAACGGAGTATGCAGGAAGGGGGTGTATAAGAATAAGGGGGCAAGGGCCTCTGATGATTGGCAAGGGCAGCCCACAGGTTGACAGGCACTAGCGAAGCCCAGAAAGAAACAAGGAGAGGTGGTTTGTACCCTGCGCAAGGCGATGGACCGTGTTCCAGAATGCAGCTTCAGCAGGGATAGAGCTCCCCCTGATGGGCCTAGGAGGGAACGACAGCTCAGGATGGATGGGGCGGGGAGCCTAAGGCTTGCCCCGGCTCGCAGAGACCAGAATGGACCGCCCCGCTCCCTCCCCGAGAAGGGGCGTGGTCCCAGAGGGAGAGGGAGGAGCAGTCGAGAGCAGAGCAAGTTTTGAGAAAAGAGTGAACAAGAGTTTGAATAGTCAGAATAGTCACAGGTGCCTCCTTGAATTTTGGCCTGACTGTTTGCATAGGTGCAGCAAGAGGTGAACATTTAAGCCAGTCAGCCTCTTCAGGTACGCGGTATTGCACAAACTAAGATGAAAAGCTCACCTTTTATGTGCAAATGTTCTAAAGGAATCTTGGCTTGCACCTTTAAAAATCTTGGTTATTTAACCTCTTTTCTCCTAAGTCTAGGATCAAGGCCAAGAAAGTCCCTTCACACATGTCACCCGCAGCGCCTATGAGTGGAAGTGAAGTTTTATCTCAGAGATGCTCCCAACATTTTACAAGGTTCTGACTATCAAAGAGCAGTCTTCTTTACCACTGTGAGGCTGGGATCTTAAAAAAAAAAAGATTTAAAAAAGTATTTCTGAAGTCGAGGAGTGTGAAAGATAAAAGGAACCGACTATCAACCTGGGTTGCCAGGCAGGTTTTGCTGTCACTGGGCATCTGATCCCGGGGTCTTTGGTGCTGGCTATGACGGCTGGCTGATCAGAGATCAGATGGAGTTTGAATGAATCAGAGCAACTTTAGTTGCTATAAGACTGAGTGACTCCAAGACTTACACCAACAAGAAAATTGGGACTGTGTTGGCAGCTTGATATACAGAAGGTGAGCAGGCATTTGGAGACTGCGACCTGACTTGCTTGGACAGCGGGAGGTAGGATTCCTTTGGAGCAAGAGATAAGCATCAGTCATGCTTCTCAGAGAAAGTGGACACCTCCAGCCTGAGGGGTTTAGGATACATACAAACTTAAAGCAGCCAGCCAGCCCATGTTGTCGCAGGGCCCCAGGTGGGGTCTGCCTCTATAATTTTACTTTTAAGTGACTATTATCTAATAATTTCATTTGAAACTATATTGGAAGCATAACTACTTCCAGAATGTAATGGTTCTTTTTAATGATACTTGTTTGGGAAATAATGCTAAGTATTCTGTGAGATGAGATGGTTAGATAGTATCACTGACTCAATGGTCATGAATTTGAGGAAACTCGGGGAGATTGTGAAGGAGAGGGAAGCTTGGGGTCATAAAGAGTTGGACCGGACTTAGCGGCTGAACAACAATGTCCCATGAGACCTGCATGTCAGTTTCCTCTGGAAAACTGAGGGGAGCTGGCAAAAAGTAAAAACCAGGGGAGACATCTTCATATTTCAAAAGGTTATTAGCTTTTGCTATTCAACAAAAAATAATAATAATAAAATCTTCATAACTTGTTTGGAGAATTTCAATGTTCTTCGTTTGTCATTATAAAAATCAAGGGCCAGTTTGTAACTTTTTAAAGTATGTAGTTGTACATGTATGGTATTTTGTCTTGATTGAGAAACTCCTTTTAAGGAAAGGTTTTCTCTTTGAGTTAAACATCTTTTTTAAATAAATTTCTCATTTAAAATTTAATTTAAAAAATAAAGACATTCTCAGATAAATACAAACGGAAGTCGTTGCTAGTCAACCTGTTTTACAGAAGGAAGTCCTTCAGATTGATAAGGAAGGACCCTGGATGGTAGGTTTAAGTCACAGGAAAGAAGAATACAGGGAATGGTAAACTCGTGGGTAAATAAAACACTAATCTATATCTTTCCTTCCCTTATTGCCTTTTAAAAATGAAGTTGTTTAAATAATTATTATAGGGCTATATTGTCAGGTTTTTAACACACGTAGATGTAATAGATTTGACAAAAATAGAATAAAGAAGGGGAAGAAATAGAACTACATTGCTATACTTTATTGGATTTAAGTCATTATAAATCTGAAATAGTTCCTCATAAGTTAAAAATTCATATTGTAGTTCCTAGAGCAATCACCAAGAAATGAGCTTAGAAACATAGAAACAGTAGAATTAAAATAATATAATAGAAATATTGTAAAGAATTTATCAGTTACACCTTATATATATATTCTGGCTGATCTGTGTCTTTGTTGCAGCACTCAGGGGCTTCTCTGACTGGGTTCTCTAGTTGTAGCCCCTGGGCTTAATTACCCCACTAAATGTGGGCTCTTAGTTCCCTGACCAGGGGTAGAACCTGTGCCCTCTGCATTGGAAGGTGGATTCTTAACCACTGGACCATCAGGGAAGTCCCAATAAAAATATTTTTAACACAAGAGAAGATAGTGTAGAAGGAACACAGTTTCTCTGTGTTAATGGGACAGTTCTGTGTTGATTATTGTGGTGGTTGCATGGTGGTTATACTTGTGATAAAATTGCACAGAACTAATACCCACTAACAGGGGGTTACCCAGGTGGTGCAGTGGTAAAGAATTCACCTGCCAATGCAGGAGACGCAAGAGATGGGGGCTCTATCCCTGGGTTGGGAAGATCCCCTGGAATAAGAAATGGCAACCCAATCCAGTATTCTTGCCTGGAAAATTCCATGGACAGAGGAGCCTGGCAGGCTACAGCCCTTGAGGTCATAAAGAGTCGGACATGACTGAGCACACACACACACAACATATGCACACACACTTGAGTACACATAAAACTGGTGAAATCTGAATGAGGTCTGTAGTCAAGCTCACAGCATCGCGCCAGTGTCAATTTCCTTATTTTTATATTGCACTATTGTATAGTGTAATTGTCTTGGGAATTACTTAACTGTATACATTTGCAAGGCTCATTGAGCTCTACATGTAAATTGATGATTTTCATTGAACGTAAATTATACCTCAGAAAGCTAATTTAAAAATATAAAACAATTAAAAAAATAAACAAAAGAAACTATAAAACAGTAAATACTACAGTCACCTAAAGAAGGAGGAAGGAAGGGAAAGACGGGGGAAGGAAACCACAACTTGGAAGTAACAGATACTGTGCAAAAGACGAAGAAAACACTCTCTCACACACACACACACACACACACACACACACACACACACCACCAACCACAGCAACGACAATAACAATACTATCATTTACATCCTCAGAGACATAAACGATAAAAGGAATTCATGAATTAGCATTGTGGCAGCAGATTTGAAAAAGCACAAGGACCGAAAGTTTAAGTTAGAGGAAACCTCCCAGAAAGTAGTACAAAAAAAAGAAAGAAAAAAAAAAAGAAGATTAAATATAAAATCAGAAGACCATCTGGGAGATGCAACATCTGAATGATGGAAGTTCCAGATGGGAAAACAGAGAAAGCAGAGGGGAGAGAATCAACAAAACACTTCAGGAGAATTTCCCAACCCTAAGACGCATGTGTATTGTGATTGACAAGTAGACAAAAAGTACATGTACGCTATAAATACAACTATGTCAAATATGTATAAATATATATATACAGTTGTGTAAAATATACTTACATGAACAGAGACCAGAGGAAATACACATAGGAAAAAAAGGAGTTATTTTGTTATAATGATGACATGAGTCTTTTAAATTTTATTTTAAATTATGCATATTTATATAAATTAAGATAAAAAACCCTTGCTTTTAATCTCGCCCCCAAGTGCCTGCAGAACAAGTCCAAACTTGCCTAATAAAAATTCCATAATGGCTCTCCATTACCTTAAGATCTTTCAGGATTCTCAACAAGAAATTGTGAAGTCTGTTCTGCCTGCATGCTCCCATCTCCTGCCACATCCCTCCACCCACCTGCGACTCCCATCTTATCAGAACACCCAGCAGCAGAGGCTTCTTGAGGAACCCCCAGCATCTGGAAGGAACTCCTCCTTCTCGCCAGGTCTCCATGGTAACACTTAACCACTCGGTTGTAAGCTGAGTTATCCCTTGATTTGCATGCCTGATTTCAAGCAGAAGAAACCAATTTCCTGGGGTCTGCTGCACACTGTAGGCACTTTAAACAGTTGTTCAATGTTTGGGGTGAGGGAAGGGCAGTCATTATAATGCTGCTTCTTTCACGAAGACTTCCTGATTCCCACATAACCACCACCACGTCCGCCACTCCAGGAGAAATCAAACTTTCCCTCTGTGTTGCTACAGCATTTTGTGTGACCTTGGGTGACTTATCCTATTACTCAGTTTCCTCATCTGTAAAATGGGGGCAAGAATGCTATCTACCTTATGAGGTTACTGTGAGGATTAAATCAGTTTACGTTTGGTGCCCTAGGGGTAAAGAACTCACCTGCCAATGAAGGAGATGTGGGTTTGATCCCTGGGTCAGGAAGATCCCCTGGAGAAGGAAACGGCAACCCACTCCAGGGGTATCTTAATTCCCCAACCAAAGATCGGACCTGTGCCCCCTGCAGTGGAAGCACAGAGTCCTAACCACTGGACCACCAGCGATTATAAACTGCCCATGGGTGGAGAAACTATCTTGTTGATCTTTGTATATTGCACATATATATGGCATGCTGTCTAGCAGCCGTTGTTGTTCTTTAGTTGCTGTCATGTCTGACTCTTCTGTAGCCCACCAGGCTTCTCTGCCCATGGGGTTTCCCAGGCAAAAATACTGGAGTGGGTTGCCATGCTCTCCTCCGGGAGATCTTCCAGACCCAGGGATCGAACCCTCGTCTCCTACATTGGCAGGTGGATTCTTTACCACTGAGCCACTAGGTAGCCATCCAGATCTTCCTTGACTGCGCACAGACAAGCACACACGGGGTCTGTACGCATGTGCAGGTGTGTACACACACTTGGGGACACGCGTGGTCAGCACGTTTTTCTGTGCTCATCATGGCTGACCGTCCAGTCTGCAGCATTTGGCCGTGATGACCGCCTCCCTCTTCTGGAGGTGCAGCGTCCTGCAGCCAAGGCTCGTGAGACCTTCTCTCTCCCGGATTTCCACCTACGTCTCTGGAAGCACCCCTCAGCCTCTTCCCGCCCCAGGCCCTTCCCCCACTTGCCCGTGAATGTGTTTTCCTAGTGCGTCTCAGCCCTGCTCTTCTCACTTTGGACTCTGTTGGGTGAACTTCATCAAAACCAGGGATTCACTGGAAAAGTCCGGAAATGTCACAAGCCCGGGTTATCACCCGCCGAGCTCTCTGTGCTGACCTCCAGGCCTGCAAAACCCAAAGGACTTCCTACTCTCCTTCTGTCATCTCCAGTGCAGGGCCAATTACAAGACCCCAGCTGTTGTCACCTGCACCAGCTTGCTCACACCTGAGGCTCCCCTCCTCCCCGCCCACCCTGCCCCTAGTGGCGCTGTGTCAGCTCAGACCCCTCTGCTTTCCACCTGGAAAACGAGCTCCCCTCTGTTCTCTTGGCTGATGCCAGAGTGAGTTCTCACCGGTTGTGTTTCTTCCTGAAGTCCCGTCCCTGTGAATAAACGGATGCCTACCTGGGTAGCTGTGTGATGAATCAACTATGGCAAGGTGTTAACTGCAGAAACTAGGGGATAGACATGGGGGTGTTTGTTGCAATTCTTTCAACTCCTTTGTGCTTCATAATTTCCAGAAGGTGTTGGGGGAAATATCCTTCAGTGGCTTCTTTTGGCTTTGGGGATAAATCTCAGACTCTGTCATGTAGACCACAAGACTCTCTGTGATCCAGCCGCTGCTTCCTCGGTGACATCATCTGCTACTACGGACACGTTCCTTTCCCACACATCGTTCCTTTTTTATTTTTTAACTTTTTAAATTTTGTATTGGGGTACAGCCGGTTAGCAATGTTGTGTTATCACAACATTGTGATAACAGGTGGACTGCAAAGGAACTCAGCCATAAATATACACGTATCTGTGCATGCGTGCTCAGACATGTCCGATTCTTTGTGACCCCATGGATTGTGGCCTTCCAGGCTCCTCTGTCCATGGAATTCTCCAAGCAAGAGTACTGGAGTGGGTTGCCATTTCTTACTCCAGATGATCTTCCCTGGAAGATAGAACCTGCATCTCCTCCATCTCCAGCATCGGCAGGTGGATTCTTTACCACCGCTCCACCTGGGAAGCCCATATACAGGTATCTAACCTTCCCTAAACTCCCCTCCAATCCAGGCTGCCACACAACATTGAGTGCCCTATGCTATAAGTAGGACTTGTTGGTTATCCATTTTAAACATGGCAGTGTATACATGTCCACGCCCAAACTCCCTATCTCTTCCCCCATCCTTCTGCCTGGCAACTGTAAGTTCTCCCACAAACCATCCTGAATTACTTGGGTACCCCAGCAGAGTATGTGGTATCTCATTCCTCTGGGTCCACGAACTTGCTGTTCCCAATTCCTGGAATGCCCTTCCCTGCATTCTTCTCTGGTGATCCCCAACCCCTGTGCACTCTTCTGACTCATCTCAAGAGACACCTCCTCCAGGGAGCCCTAGCCCATTCCTCATTTTGAGCTCCCTCCCGAATCTCAGCAAAAAATTGTGGTAGAAGGGTCTCACCTAGGGCTGGATTTGCAAATATGCGGCAGCCCTGGAAGCCTGGCCTGAGGCCGGGTCTCTGGTTACCCTGCGTCTCCGAGAATCACCTAAGATCTCTCATTTCTTCCCTCGGAGGATATCCTCAGGCAGCTGCCGTGCCCTTGCGACAGACACACTTAGCAGGCTGAGCAAATCCCCAGGCTCAAACGGACAGGCCGACCTCGGAGACTCCAGCCGCGAAAGCTGACCCGGCCCCCACGAAGCCCGGGAGCCTGCGGGCGGGGACTGCGCCCCGCCGGTGGGGGAAGGCCCCCCCGAGGAAGAGGTCCAGGCTGGGGAGGGAAGAGGGCGGGGCCTGCGGCCGTTCCAGTCCGTGTCCCGGGCCTGGGACGGAAGTTGCAGAAGTACAATTAGTTTCAGTTTTGTTTCTCTTTCAGGAGCCCGGCAACAGCCGCATCAGGGCCTCCGAGGGGCGGGGCGGGGGGTCCCCCAGCTCTGGGTCCTGGAGCCCAAGCTAGGTAAGGAGGGGGCTTGGGGGGCGGCTGGAGGGAGGGGTGGACTGAAGGGGGTGGGGGAAGGGAGCCGGCCGGAGGAAGAGGAAGGGAGGGGAGGGGGACGCAGACCCAGAGGGCGGGAGCCGAGGGGAGGCTCCTCTCTTCGGGGCCAGAGAGCTGAGATCTCCTTGGGAAGACCCCCCCCCTTCCCACTCTCTCAGCGCTGTCCACCCCCCTCCCCCGGCCCCTACTTTCTGGAAGTTTGGGGAAAACGCCCCAAGTTTCTTTATCAAGTATTTCACAGGCCACTGTGCCGGATGCTGGGGGCATTCACAGACGGAGAGCCTCACGTGACTCCGACCCTCCAGAGGCTCCTCGGAAAGGAGGAGGCCTCCAGCAGCAAGAAGGGCGGAGAGAAAAGGGCTGGGGGAGAGAAAAGGGCTGGGGGAGCCGGGGCTCGGACCCAGAGTCCCAGAAGCTGGAAGGAAAGAGCCTGGCAGCCCCTTCCCCTCGGCCTCCCCTCTGACTTCTTCAGAGCCCATTTCGGGGCAGTCGGGGCAGAAAGTGGGGGGCCCCCAGTTCCTGTGATGCTGCTGCTGCGGGGAGGTGGGAGGGAGGGGGTGGTTCCAGGAGGCTGGTGTACCCGACCCTGGGACTTGGGGCCCCAGCAATTGAAGCCTGTTGTTCCGCCCCACCTGCCTGGAATCAAGGGGACTCTGCCCCCCTGGACCCTCAGCTGTGTCCTCCCTGCCCCCCCACCGCAGCCCGGCAGCTCACACCCAGCAGGGTGTCCAGGCTCTGTTCACACCAGACTCTCACCCCATGTGCCACAAGGCCTGTCAACAGCGGGGCGGCAGAGAGGGGCACCTATCATTATCCCATGGGCTCTCTAAAGCCCGGCCTTTTGGTCTCTTCAGATCTCACAGGGCCTGACACGCGCCAAGACAGCCTTTACTTTTTCGCATTTCTGAATGTCTGTACGGAGGAGGGAGGCAGTTCTTTAGCTCCAGAGACAGCAAGAAAATTCTCGGCCATTCAGGTGAGACCCCAGACCTGGTGGGGCTCTTGAGTATGGGGGAGAGGTGGGAGGGCAGAGGGCGGCCACTTCAGGAGTGCCCTCTGACCTCTGACCTCGACCTCTTGCTTGCAGAATGGTTTCCCAGGGCTCCTCACCCTCCCTCCTGGAGGCCCTGAGCAGCGACTTCCTGGCCTGTAAAATCTGCCTGGAGCAACTGCAGGTGCCCAAAACGCTGCCCTGCCTGCACACCTACTGCCAGGACTGCCTGGCACAGCTGGCCGAGGGCGGCCGCCTCCGATGCCCCGAGTGCCGCGAGTCTGTGCCCGTGCCGCCCGCGGGCGTGGCCGCCTTCAAGACCAACTTCTTTGTCAACGGACTCCTGGATTTGGTGAAGGCCCGGGCCGGCGGCGACCTGCGGGCGGGGAAGCCGGCCTGTGCCCTGTGCCCCCTGATGGGGGGCGCCAGCACCGGGGGGCCAGCCACTGCCCGCTGCCTGGACTGCGCTGACGACCTGTGCCAGGCCTGTGCCGACGGGCACCGGTGCACCCGGCAGACCCACAGCCACCGGGTGGTGGACCTGGTGGGCTACAGGGCGGGGTGGTATGACGAGGAGGCCCGGGAGCGCCAGGCGGCCCAGTGTCCCCAGCACCCTGGGGAGGCCCTGCGCTTCCTGTGCCAGCCCTGCTCCCAGCTGCTATGCCGAGAGTGTCGCCTGGACCCTCACCTGGACCACCCCTGCCTGCCCCTGGCTGAGGCTGTGCGCGCCCGGAGGCCAGGCCTCGAGGAGCTGCTGGCCGGCGTGGACAACAACCTGGCCGAGCTGGAGGCCACCCGGCTGGCCGAAAAGGAAGCCTTGGCCCGACTGCGGGAGCAGGCGGCCAAGGTAGTCATGCAGGTGGAGGAGGCGGCTGAGGGGGTCCTCAGGGCCCTCCTGGCCCAGAAGCAGGAGGTGCTCGGGCAGCTGCGGGCCCACGTGGAGGCTGCCGAGGAGGCTGCTCGGGAGCGGCTAGGGGAACTGGAGGGCCGGGAGCAGGTGGCCAGGGAGGCGGCTGCCTTTGCCCGTCGGGTGCTCAGCCTGGGGCGCGAGGCTGAGATCCTCTCGCTGGAGGGGGCGATCGCCCAGCGGCTCCGACAGCTGCAAGACTGTCCCTGGGTGCCTGGGCCCGCTCCCTGCCAGCTGCCCCAGCTGGAACTGCATCCTGGGCTCCTGGACAAGAACTGCCACCTGCTGAGGCTCTCCTTTGAGGAGCAGCAGCTGCAGGACAGCAGGAAGGATGGAGCCCGAAGCCCGGGAGGTGACACAACCCAGCCCCAGAGCAGGGATGGAGTTCAGACCCCAAATCAGGACAGAGCGCAGACACCCCAAGAAGATGAAGCCCAGCCCCTCAAGGCGGAGAGAGCTGAGACGCCCCAGGAAGATGGAGCCAATACCCCAAAAGAGGGCAGAGCCCAGACACCCCAAGAAGATGGAGGAACCCAGGCTGCGAGGGGCGGCAGATCCAACAAGAAGAGGAAGTTCAAAGGCAGACTCAAGTCCGTCTCCCGGGAGCCCAGTCCCGCCCCCGGGCCAAACCTGGAGGGCTCCGGCCTCCTGCCCAGGCCCATCTTTTTCTGCAGCTTCCCCACGCGGATGCCGGGGGACAAGCGCGCCCCCCGGATCACTGGGCTCTGTCCCTTTGGCTCCCGGGAGATCCTGGTGGCGGATGAGCAGAACAGGGCCCTGAAGCGCTTCTCTCTCAATGGCGACTACAGGGGCGCGGTGCCCGTGCCCGAGGGCTGCTCCCCCTGCAGCGTGGCGGCCCTGCAGAATGCCGTGGCCTTCTCAGCGGCCGCGCGGCTCTATCTCATCAACCACAACGGTGAGGTGCAGTGGCGCCGGGCGCTGAGCCTCTGCCAGGCCAGCCACGCCGTGGCCGCCATGCCGAGTGGGGACCGGGTGGCGGTCAGCGTGTCTGGCCACGTGGAGGTGTACAACATGGAAGGCAGCTTGGCCACGCGGTTCATCCCCGGGGGCAAGGCCAACCGGGGCCTGCGGGCGTTGGTGTTCCTGACCACCAGCCCCCAGGGCCATTTTGTAGGGTCTGATTGGCAGCAGAATAGCTTGGTGGTCTGTGATGGGCTCGGTCAGGTGGTTGGGGAGTACCGGGGACCCGGCCTGCACGGCTGCCAGCCGGGTTCTGTATCCGTGGATAAGAAAGGCTACATCTTTCTGACCCTCCGCGAGGTCAACAAGGTCGTGATCCTCGATCCGAAGGGCTCGCTGCTTGGCGACTTCCTGACGGCCTATCACGGCCTGGAAAAGCCCCGGGTGACCACCATGGTGGACGGCAGGTACCTGGTTGTGTCCCTCAGTAACGGGACCATCCACGTCTTTCGGGTCCGCCCTCTTGACAGTTAAAGGGCTGGGACCGGGGAGGGACTGGGTGGTGGGGGGAAGGAAATGAGGGGGGGAGAAGGCAGGCAGGGCCGCCCAGGACATGTGGCGGCCAAGGGCATTTTCTCAGAGGGCAGTGGCTGACAGCTTTTCACAATGTGAAGTGCCGAACCTGTCTGCAGATACAGGGATGGGGACCAAGCAGGGTTGGCATGACCATAATTCTCAGACGCAGAAGAGGAGGGGTTGGAGAGGTACTGGGCATTAACGCCTCTTGCTTTTGAATTGAGGGGAGTGACTGCCACTGCCGCTAGTATAGAGTCTAGGTTTCCAAGATATGTAAACTAGTTCTGATTTGCGTTCTTCTTCAAAACCATTCCTGATGGGGTGGCCCGGGGAGAGGCTTGGGGAGGTGGGTAGAGATTGTCCTTGGAGCCGAGAAGGGCTCAGGGTATGTCGGTTATGTACTTTGCCGAAGAGAGCTGAGAACCCACCCGTTCTTCAACTGGAAGGGGACAGGCTAGGTTAGCAGGGGCCTGAGATTTTGAACCCGGCAGTCAATGACATCTTTCACCGCAGAGATGGAAGGGCTGAGGTCATTCATTGCCTTCAGCCACAGCCGGGAAATTCCCCCAGTGAAGAACGAGGTGGGCTTCATGGGGGACCAAGTACAGACACTACCCCAGGGCAAAGGATGTTTACCTTAAAGCCCGTGAAGAGGATGTGCTGTTAGAAAACAGAACCTGGTAGGACTGGAGTTTAAAACCCAGGGTTCCTAGTGTGAGAGAAGGGGACACCCTGGGGCTTACCCCAGTCCTCACCTCCAAGCCATCCTGGGGTCACACCTCTGTAGAATATAAAGTCTCTTCTGTTTTGATGTCTTAATACTTCCTGGAGTTTATTTTTAGCCCCTTCTTAGTTTCCCAGCACAATTCCTTTTGAGAAATTCTGGCTGAACTAAAGTGTTAAAGGCATTTGTTTGTATTGCTATTATGGGTGGGGAACACACCTAATCCTAGAGGCCAGGTGTGGAACTCAGGGGCCAAACCAGTTGGAAGACCTGAGAAGTCAGGAGTGGCGCTGAGATGGGTGGAGGAGTGGAAATCGCATGGAGGGATCGTGTCAGAAGTGAGCCGTGACCACAGGCCCTTTGCATGGGCCGTGGCAGTGGTGGAATGGAGGTGGCCATGGTTAGCCAGGGGCTGTTGAGAGATGACCAAAGGGAATCTTAATGTAAGGGTCATGGGCCGTGAGTGGTCATGGGAACCAGAGAGATTTTGGACAAGTCCAGATGGAAAGTACAGGACATTAGGTGGACGGAAAAGAAAATCTTTTTCTAGGGAGAGCATTGATTTGTTTCATGAAATGAAGGGGTAAATAATCAATGTCAAGTGTATGGATTCAATTATAAAATTTTGAGATGTATGCACAGCAAATAATAATGAAGATTAAAGGAAAAATCGATGAGGGGAGGAAATTACAGAGCGTTGATCTGAGAGCTGAATCTCTAGGGTATACAGTGACTTAAAGAGATCTACTTGGTCAAAGGACCAAATAAGTTGGGTCCCCGGAAGGGAATCCACACAGGCCAGGACACATAAAATGAAAAATAAAATCAACCATTTGCATTCACCAAAAAAATATTTTGAAGCTATATCATGGGGAAATAGGCTCCTGGCATGGTAAATGCTTCTTCCTGGAGATTGGTTTGGCAGGACTTGACAGGAGTCAAAGAAATGATTGTAAGATGAAGTTACTTCACATTGGGGAATACATTCTGGGAAAAGAATTGAAAAAGGAAAATAATTTGTAGATAGGTATTTGTGACCACGCTGTATATAATAGTCATTGACAGGAAACAGCTCAGTTCTGGAAGGAATAGCCAAGTTGATTGTGGTCTAGCAGGACAATGAGTTACTGCCTTCATGTATGACAACTATGAGAACTATTTAGATGAGTATGATGTTCTGTGATGCAATCATAAGCAGAAAAAAAAATCTTTTGGATTTCTGATCACATCATTAGAGCAACAAGGTAAAAGCATGTCTGAATAGTTTACTGAGTGTAAACAGGTTCAGAATGTGTAAATAGTGACAGGGGAGGTTGGGTTCTTTTTGAGTTATTTCATGCTGTTATTCATATATGCACATTTTTACTTCAGTTACTATTGTCCATTAAATAACGTATATGCTTAACTACTTGCTGCAGAAAAATACACCTGTATAAATGATATTCAAGAATAACTCCTGGATTTGCAAATGAATGTCAGAATAAAGGAGACTTTTCTGGCAGGGGTTAGGGATAGGGCAGGAGCGAAGGGGAGAATCCCAGTGGGTCTGGACCCAGCAGGGAGGAAAGGCCAGCAGATCAGGAGCCTGTTTGGTGACTGACCATGGAATCTTCCCTGGGAAGGTTTGCAGTGGTCAGGTGGTCCCCCTGGATGATCTGTCATTGTGGAGTGTCCAGAGGCAAGGGACGGTCTTTTTTTTTTTTTTTTATTGAGTTCACCAACTCATTCAGACCAACTGGAAACCGAGTTGTGGTTCTGCGGAACCAGGTGGTATAGGATGAGTTGCACTAGCGGGGAGACTGTGTCTGCCTTCTGTACATCCCTCTCTACAGAGTCAGCATAGTGACAGCTCCTAATAGGTGCTCAGTAAACATCTGTGGAGTGAATTCACGTCTAGTAAACAGTGGGACCCACTAAGGTGTCCAAAACCTTGGCTTGTGGGAAATCTCCAGTAGGGGGCACTGTGGACTCAGCCTATCCTAAGCCTCCAGGAGCGTGACTCAGCTCTGAGTCACAAAAGAGATGAAATCGGGGTGTCCTGTTTATTATGTCCTGGGGCGTTCTGGCCTCTAAGGGATAAATACCTTCAGGTTAGAACAGCAGTTTTGCAGAGCTGCATGGGAACCGCGTGCAGAGAGCTGGGCTGGTGGAATGGCTCCAGCCAGGAGGTGGGAATAGAGAACTTCAGAGGGGAAATACCACCTGGATACAGGAAGAGAATCCCACAGAGGTTCTAAAGATGAAGCAGTTGTGGGGGACACCATGAGGGTCCTGGGAAGCCAGGCTTGGGACAATTGACAGAAGTACTGCGTTTTCCCGGTGAGGGGCTCGATCGAGGTGGGAAGGCACACAGCAGTGGGGAAATGTGAAATGGATGGGAAGTATAGCATTGAGCATCATTTTGGAAGGAAAATCCCCAACCTCCCAACTGTGACCTGGGAATCCTAACAAATCCTGGTGCCGAAAGCACCACCCAGCACGGGGAGAAAGAGTTCTTTGTTTCAACTACAGATGTTAAGAAACCAGGAACATCATGAAAGATATGACATACCCCCATCCCACCCCCACACTGGACTGTGACCGTTAGCTTGATCCATCATTCCTTTTCCTGTTTGGGACTTCCCAGATTGTGTACAAAAGGAGGATGCCATTTAGGTAGAGAAAAAGGGAGAAGAGAACCTCGTTTGTATTTTTGTGCCTACAAAAGGAAAATGAGTGAGGCAGCGGAGATCTGGGTTGAGTGCTGGCTTCTCTTGTGGCTCAGCTGGTAAAGAATTCACCTGCAATGTGGAAGACCTGGGTTCAATCCCTGGGTTGGGAAGATCCCTTGGAGAAGGGAAAGGCTACCCACTCCAGGATTCTGGCCTGGAGAATTCCATGGCCTGTATAGTCCATGGGGTCGCAAAGAGATACGACTGAGCAACTTTCACTTTCAACTTCTTCCAACTAAACAACTGTGTGATATTGGTCGAGCTCCCTAACCTCTCTGGACCTGTTTCTACATCAGTAAAATACCCATCATAATAGCCACCATGCCCACCTCACAGGGTTGTTGTGAGGACTGGCTGAGCGGCATGGAGAATTTTGTACACCCCTAAAGCTCAAACTGGAGGTCTTGGTTAGAAAAAACTTTAACCGACTTGTATTCATAGTACTGAGTTAATGCTTTTCTGTCAGGGTAAGCCGGAAAGGGGATGTGGTATGCATGTAATGTGAGGGAAAGGCTCGAGAATGTCTGGGTAGAGCTGTTACCTGCTTCTCTGTTGGAGGAGACTCTTCAGTTCTGCTTTCCAGCGTTTATTTGAAGAAGCCATTTGCTAAGACTCAACAGTGACCATAGGTGCAGAAGGGACCAATGGCCAGCTTGCTGAGGCTCAGTTCTGCTCCTAAAAGCCAGCTGAGAATCCGGCTATACTAACCTGTATACTAACCTGTAGAAGAAATGGCAAGAGTAGCCCAGTTTTGTTTTGTTTTTTTTGTAAGTTAGAGAAGATAATTTGGGAGGGAGTCGCTCTCCTTTTGCCATAGTCTTATTATTACTGTACCTATAAAGCCATTCATAGAATATTCTACAGAGATAATATTCCAGTGGGGCCGATGTCCAAGAGAGAAGTCAGAAATCTTCCAAGGAAGTTGATGAGGTTGGAGACCAGAGCTGGGCAGGATGTGATAAGTGTGTGCCAATATCAAGGTATTATGATCATCTCTCCCGAGCTTCCTTGGTGGCTCAGCGGTGAAGAGTTCGCTTCCTGGGTCAGGAAGATTCCCCTGGAGAAGGCAACAGCAACCTACTCCAGTATTCTTGGCCCAGAGAATCCCATGGACAGAGGAGCCTGGTGGGCTACAGTCCATGAGGCCTCAAGAGTCAAGATACAGCTTAGTGACTAAACCACCACCTAGACGGGTTAGCTGAGAACTAGAGCCACCTGGAAGTTAAGTGGGAGGTTGGACGGGGGTGCAGAGTTCTGTCTGGGGGAGACAGTAGCCTTGGACTGACGGGGGCAGGGAGCTGCCAGAGACACTGCTCAAGAAGTTGTTCCGAACAGGAGAAAGAGCAAGTTCAGATGTAGGCTTAGAAAAACAGGCAACTTGACCCAAGGCAGCAGATCAAGCCAGCCCAACTGGTTCATGAATATAGTTTAATGAAATGAATCCCGATGGGAACAGAAGTAGATTAAGGGACCGCACAGTGACTGGAAGAGTGGAGAGGGCTCAGCAGGGTCTGGCTGACCTCACCCGAAGCCTCGGTAAGGAACCTGGGGCCAGGCAGAGAAGGGCCGTAAAGGCAACTGGGAAGTAGTTTGGGGAGGTTTTGGAAGGCAATCTGACTTCTCTTCGGAGGGTGTTTTGAGCTGGTTGGGTTAGCAGCCGAGAGAAACGGGATTGAAAATGGAATTGGGGCCTCCATACCCTTGGTGTCGGCCCAGCAAATATTTCTTAGTTGCCTCTGGCCTGAAGAAGCTATGTTGTAAACGCTTTCATTCCTTTGATTGTGTACTTTATACCTTTTTCCCACCCCACCCCCCTTTTCTTAATAAATGCTTTTGAAAAATGTGAAACTTTTCTCAGATTGTTCATGCGTGTGGGGAACGATCAACACCCAGGTAGGGAAGGGAATCAGATACTATGGCCCTCCCTGCTGTGACTATGAAGATGCTACCTGGATTCCTTGGAGACATTTCAGGCACAGGGGGATTGGCCCTGTCATCATCTGTGGTTCCCTGTCCTCGTCCTGGGCCACTCCTGCCTCTGTAGAACAGGGGTCCCTCTGGGCAGAGGTCTGCATCTTCCAGGCTCACGTTCTGTGGGAGGGAGCCAGCAGGTGATCTGGCCCAGCAGGACCCCTGACGTGTGTGAAGGAGGTGAGTGAGGGCGCAGGGCAGGGTGGCTGTGCCCATCACTGGTCTCTGCTTGTTTTCTGGTTTGGGGGCTCCACCTGACCTGCTGCGTCTCTGACTCCCGGGTGGCCCCTGCAGGGCTGGGAGGTATCCAGGCTCTAGGAATATCCGCCTACTGGCTAAACCTACCCCCTCTGACCTGCTCTCCAAAGTCCCTCCAGGGGTCCTTGAGCCTCCCCTCTGAGTCCTGAGCAGGAAGAAGGAAGATCTCCGGTCCTTACTTCTTCTTCTTTTTTTTTTTTTAGTTCTACCACTTTTTGCTACCAACCCATCTCCCTCCACCCTCGGGCACACATGCTCAATCATGTAACCCCATGGACTGCAGCCTGCCAGGCTCCTCTGTCCATGGACTTTTCCAGGCAAGAATACTGGAGTGGGTTGCCATTTCTTTCTCCTGGTCCTTACTTCTAATTCACTCCACCTCTGTCCTCCCCATCAAATGCAGGGATCAAACAGCAGTTACCGAGGGTCGCCTCCCTAAGCTTCACACCCATTGACCGCCGGAGTGGAAGCGGCCACCACCAGCACCGTTACAGACGTGGAACCCGAGAGGAGGTTTGCTCACTAGAGGCAGATTTTGTTTCTGACCCCAAAGCTGCAGATTCGAGCAGCTCTGAATCCTAAGCCCGTGTCTGTTTCCTCGTTCATCGATGAGAGAGCTGAATGAAACGAGATCCGAGGTTCTTCCCTGAGCTAACAGGCCAGGACCCATCCCCAAACAGGTCCAGAATCTAGACACAGAAAGGGAAGCTTGGCAGTGCCCCGTGCACCCCAATACCATCTTGTGCTCCTTGCCAGAGCACCCCCTCCTCCAGATGGAGCAGGCATGACAAGTGGTAAGAGAATGCTCTAAGTGGCCTGGTGGGGAGGCAGGAGGTGGGAATGAGGGCCCACCACTGCTGTGGTGACAGCCTGAGTAAGAATTCTGCAATTCATCATCTAATGACTCAGCCTGGCTCTGGACCGGCGCCTCTGTGAACCCTGGGGAGGGTGACTCAGCAGCTGAGGGGGCCGGGCGCGGGAGCGCCTGCGGGTCCATGTGAGCGCTGAGTGTTGGGAGAACGACTTGTTCTAGCTCCAAAGCCCCAAGGCGGAGCGTCTGCGCCTGTGGTCAGAAGCACGTGGCCTAGGTCCCCAGCCATGCGGCTGAGCCTCCTCCCTCAAACCTGGGTCTCTCCTTGAAAGGTTGTTGCTGAATCACGCAAAGACACCGGGGTTCTTGGCCTCTGGAGGAGAAGAATTCAATCCGGGGCCAGAGACGAGGCTGGATCGCTCAGAGCTTTTGTGTAATAAAGTTTTATTAAAGTATAAAGGAGATAGAGAAAGCTTCTGACATAGACATCAGAAGGGGGTAGAAAGAGTACCCTCTTGCTAGTGTTAGCAATGGAGTCATATACTCTCCAATGAATCCAAAGATTGGAGGTTGTAAAGGCCTCACCAGACCTACTCCCATAATTTACATTGTAAGATAACAGAATTAGCCAGAAGGTTTAATCCAGAGACTATCCTCAGGCAGGATACATTATTGTTCTATAATCCTAAGGACTGTAGAGGAAAAAAGTAAAAAGTTTGTCCTTTCTTCCTCCTTGAGTATTCCAGACCTCTCTCCTTGGGGACCCCTAGACTTCTTATCAACCTGCCTAGGAAATGACCCTCTCATCCTCTGCACTGGAGAAGTCACCGCCCCAGAGGCGGCAGGCCCGTGGCCTCTGCTCGTGGCCGTGGGCCCGTCTGCGAGTGGCCAGGCCACAGAGTCTGCAGGGTGGGGAAGCGGGGCCGTGTCGCAGGCCAGGCACACAGCTGGACAGATGGTCACAGCATCTCTCTTCATCACTGAGGTCAGGGGAGCAGGGCTCCGGGGTCTTGCTTTTGCTTCTGGGTCAACTCAGAAAATGTCTCTTTCCCTTCAGAAAGAGTAGCGTCTATTTTCTCTACCTTGAACCCTACATTAGGGACAGTCTCATTGGAAGAAAAGAGCCAAAGCAAGGAGCCAGCGAACAGGCCCCGGGTCCACGCGCAGGGTGGCTGCACTCAGACCGCTCGCTTCTCCCCTCCAGCACCCGCTTCCCTCCCATCTCTGGCCGCCCTGACTACTTTCTCACCTCGATTATTCACACGCATCTTCACCTGCAAAACCCTTCAGGTCAAGAACTTCTGATTCACACTGAACCTTCCACAATCAGGTGTTCTGTAAATACCGGTGAGTGAAAACAGCAAATGAGTGAATTTGCGCTAAAACCTCATCCCTATCACTCACATCATGAGCGAACTAGGGGAGGAGCTGGAAATGTTGTTGGGGCAGGCCCGGAGGCACAAAGAATTTATCCCTTTTCCTTAGAAGGAAGCATGAGTAACAGTGAAATGGTCCAAATTCTGGGGGAAAAAAAGATGGTAATCTCACTCCTCTGTACTTCTTTGTTTCATAGCACTTTGACCTCCCAACACACTGTTTCATAGGATTATTTACCCTGCTTATGGTTTATTGTTTTGTCTCATTCCCTAGTGTCTACCCCAGGTACAATGCAAGCCCTAGGATGGGGCATTTTGCCTGTTTTGTGCACTAACACATCCTATGCCTGTAGAATAGTGTGTGAGATGTGGTAAACTCTGAATGAATGAATGCACAAATGAATGAAGGTTATGTGTGAACATTTTCTCTGAGAGACAGGTCTCTCCATCCGCTCTGTATTTATTAAAGTATATTAAAGTTCAAAAAAAAAAAAAAAATAAAGTATATTAAAGTCCAGCAGGTACATATTATTATCACGCTTGATTTAAAGATGGGGGTGGTGAGGTTCAGTTCAGTTCAGTCGCTCAGTCAAGTCCGACTCTTTGCGACCCCATGAATTGCAGCACACCAGGCCTCCCTGTCCATCACCAACTCCCAGAGTTTACTCAGACTCATGCCTATCGAGTCGGTGATGCCATCCAGCCATCTCATCCTCTGTTGTCCCCTTCTCCTCCTGCCCCCAATCCCTCCCAGCATCAGGGTCTTTTCCAATGAGTCAACTCTTCACATGAGGTGGCCAAAGTATTGGAGTTTCAGCTTCAGCATCAGTCCTTCCAATGAACACCCAGGACTGATCTCCTTCAGGATGGACTGGTTGGATCTCCTTGCAGTCCAAGGGACTCTCAAGAGTCTTCTCCAACACCACAGTTCAAAAGCACCAATTTTTCGGCACTCAGCTTTCTTCACAGTCCAACTCTCACATCCATACATGACCACTGGAAAAACCATAGCCTTGACCAGATAGATCTTTGTCAGCAAAGTAATGTCTCTGCTTTTTAATATGCTATCTAGGTTGGTCATAACTTTCCTTCCAAGGAGTAAGCGTCTTTTAATTTCATGGCTGCAGTCACCATCTGCAGTGATTTTGGAGCCCCCAAAAATAAAATCTTCCCTCCTGCGTCCTCGCAGCAGCCGATCCTTGGAGGTGGGGTAGCTCCTCTCGAAGGTGAGGTTAGATTATGTAAATGGGATCACCAGGAGCTGGGCGAGGAGCTGGGCAGAGGTCAGGGCCAGCCACAGCTGGCCTGGGGCCAACTCTCTACCACTCCCTGGTGAGGTGAGGCACACAACGCCTTCCTGGGAGCCACATCTATTGCTGGCCAAAATCTTGGCTTTCTCTGCCCACCGAAGCCAAATGAAAAATATGGGGACAGGTTTGGAGGAAATAGAAAGGTGGTTTTAATTCTCAGCCGGCAGAGAGGGGAACCCAGAAGGCTCATATGCCTCAAGAACTGTGCCCACCTTCCATGAGGAGTCTGTGTGTATGTATTGGTCACTCAGTTGTGGCCAACTCTTTGCAACTCCACAGACTGGTGTAGCCCGACAGGCTCCTCTGTCCGTGTGATTCTCCAGGCAAGAATACTGGAGTGGCTTGTCATTTCCTTCTCCAGGGGATCTTCCCAACCCAGCGTTCGAACCCTGGTCTCCTGCATTGCAGGCAGATTCTTTACCCGTTTGAGCTACAGGGAAGTCCTTTAGGGGAGGAGTCTAGGGTCTTATATAAGATGAGGGCTCGCAGTTGGGGGTCAGTGAAGAGGACCAAAGGTGCTTGGATCTTGTCAAAAAAGAGTCATGGGCCGATGTCAGTAACCCAGTAATGGAGTCTGGCAGTTCCATGGCTCTGTGGCCTTCTTTCTGATGTGTAACTACAAGGGGAGGAATGTTGTAAGGATAAACACCAGGTACAGGATGCCTTAGACATAGAGTCAAAGGAAAATAGGTGCGAAGTGTAGCTCCTGCGGAGTTAGGGGGCAGAAAAGCAAACTCAGTTATAGACATGCTGAGTTAGGAGCAGCTGAAGTATGGACTGTAGCCCGCCATGTTGCTCTGTTCATGGGATTCTCCCAGCAAGATACTGGAGTGGGTTGCCCTTTCCTTCTCCAGGGGCTCTTCCTGACTCAGGAATCGAACCTGGGTTTCCTGCACTGCAGGCGGATTCTTTACCGTCCGAGCCACTAGGGAAGTCCAAAGTAAAAAAGAAACAAAAAACAGCCGGCCCCCACCGCCGGCACCCCACAGACCACGTGGGAGGCTACCAGGCCCAAACCCAAGGCAGGGGGAACTCCCCAGGTCACTTGTCTGTGGGAGATGAGCTGGAACCTAGGGAAGGGCCTACGCAACCCTAGGCATGAGGGCTCCAGGCACTGTCTGCTTCCCAGCCGGCACTGCCTGGCTCAGGCAGGGGGAGCCAGGCTCCTCTGTTCCCTTCTCAGCTCCTGTGCCTCTGTGGTTCTCTTCCAGAAAAAGTCTTTTATAGCTGAAAAGAAGCTCTACTCTGGGGCAAAGGTATCTCTTGGAGGGGTGAGATGGTGTCACGTGGGAAGTTAGTGGAAAGGGAGATAGGAAGTAAAACATCTCCCAGGAGAGATGGACTGGGGTGTGGTTCCCAGGAAGCCATTGCGAGCATCATCGCCCCCAGGGAAAGTGCTAGGAGTTGGCCCCAGGCCAGCCGCTGGCTCCTGTGTGACCCCGGGAGAAGAGAACAGAGACCGGAGAACACCAGGTGGCAGGGGAAAGGCTGCCGAGACTTGAAAACACGTGCATCCATGCTCAAGGAGACCCTGCGCCATTGATCTCCTCCATCGGAGGCCTGGGGGAGGCAGCGGGAGGGGAAGGGAAGGATACTGAGATGTCTGAGCATCAGCTGTGGCCCATTGGGGCAGACGGAAGCTGGATTGGGGTTTGTCAGGGAGAATCTGTGCCCAGATGTTGAGAAGCAGTGCCACACCCCGCGTGTGGGTTTGTGTCTGTGGCCGGGCCCGCCGGGCATCTGTGTGGGTTTGTTTAGGTGAGGTGTATGCCTGCTCTCTGGTGTGGGGGACTTGCTGTCAGGGTGTTCCTGGGAAGGGCATCCTGCCAACTTTTGCCTCATTAGAGAATCAAGCCTGGAATTTCCCTGAAGCTCATTTCCTACCACTTAATCCTTAGCACAGGATCACAGTGGCCAAGTCTGTCCCCCACCCGAGGGCAGATTCTGGGCGTAGGCGAGCAGCAGAGCCCTCCAGGAGTGCCCCCACGTCCTGTCCACCTCTCCACCCCGAGGCCCCTCTCCTAACACACAGTCCCAGGTGCCTTCCCTCCTGGCTTCTGCCTCCTTCTCCTAAAAGAACGGGAGTCAAGGCCAGGAGATCCCCATTTAACCCCAGCTCCACCGCTGCCTAAGCAGGTGACCTCGCAGAGGCTCCTTCACCTCTCTGAACCACCGCCCCTCATCTGTAAAATGGGTGCGGTACAGCTGCACAAGGGCTCTCGGGTGAACAAGCAAGATGAAGAACGTATAAAAACAAATAAAATAGATGACCAACAAGGACCTCCTGTATAGCACAGGGAATGCTGCTGAGTAGTCTGTAATAACCTAAGTGGGAAAATTTGAAAAAGATACATGTATAACTGAATCACTTTGCTGCACACTTGGGACTGACGCAACATTGTTAAACAGCTAGGCTCCAATATAAAATATTAATAAACAATTTTCAAAAATAAAAAAGATGAAGGATGTAAACGCACTCAGACCGTGCCTGGCGCAATCCTTTTAGAGACAAAACACCCCTTGCACCCATCACTCAGGCCACTATGCAGCAGGTATTTATTGGGCCCTGCCTCTAAGTAACCAGTGCAAACAGCAAGTGCAAAAATGTCTGGGAATGGGATTTCCCTGGAGGTCCAGTGGCTAAGACTCTGGATTTCCAGTGCAGGAGCCCCAGGGTTCGATCCCTGATTGGGGAACTAGATCTTACATGCCGAAACTAAAGATTCCACATGCCACAGCTAAGACCTGGTGCAGCCAAATAAATTAATTAAAAAAAAAATGTCCAGGGAAGGCATGACCAGGGGGAAGGTAACCTGTCACCTAGACACAGAGGCTTTAACACGGTGCTTCATCACAGCCCAGCACCTGCTTCTTGGCTCCATGTGTGCACTCTGGACCAGCCAATCTCAGGTGCCTGCAATGCAGGAGACCTGGGTTCGATCCCTGGCTCAGGAAGATCCCCTGGAGAAGGAAATGGCAACTCACCCCAGTATTCAAGACTGGTGAATCCCATGGACAGAAGAGCCTAACAGGCTACAGTCCACAGGATTGCCAAGAGTCGGACATGACCGAGGAACTAACACTTTCACTTTCAACATAAAGTGGACGCACAAAGAATAGCTTATAGACCCCACATGCTGGCTTGGACATCCCCAGGCACGTGGACTCATCTCTCCCGGGAGCCTCAGAATGTGGCTTTAGCGTGGAAGCAGAAGAAAGCCGGGGTGCCAGATGATCTTAATGGCTAGATGACAGTCTGGGGCAACGTCGCCACCACTGGACACACCCGTCCTGGGTCCTGGCCACTGCACTTGTGGGAAAGTGAAAAGTGAAATTGTAAGTTGCTCAGTCGTGTCTGACTCTTTCCAACCCCATGGACTATAGCCCACCAGGCTCCTCTGTCTATGGGATTCTCTAGGCAGGAACACTGGAGTGTGTTGCCATTCCCTTCTCCAGGGGATCTTCCCAACCCAGGGATCGAACCCAGGTCTCCCTCACTGCAGGCAGATTCTTTACTGTCTGAGCCACCGGGGAAGCAGTCTATGGGATGTGACACCAATTCTCCTGCATGGCCTGGAGAACTGGCACCAAGCTGGGTCTCCTTGGATCTGCCTTTATGAACAGAAGGAACTTTCCCCTCGTCTTGGCATCTTCCTTTGAGCAGAAGACAATGCAGTTACCTCGCTTAAATGCAATCACAACCTTATCTGCTCCTCTGAGGTTTCACCCAGGTTTCCTTAATTGGATTTGGGATATTCACAGACAGACAGTCTCCTAGGTAATTTCTACAGAGGGCTAATATCCTCTCCTAAACTGAGTTTCTTCCTAATTGAATTCTCAGAAGGCAACGTTAACTTTAAGGTACTTGGCCGTCTGGCCAAGTCCCGCCCACATGGGGCAGTATCACAGGACACAGGCGGAAAGTTTACACCCAAACAGTTCCTACCTCTAAACGATATACAAGACTGTAGGGAAAACAAAGCAAACGCATGTGAATAATCCAGTGCCAAGTGAGTGTGTGGTTGTGTGGGTCGTATGAGGGATCCAGTTCAAAGGAGAGATAGCCCAGGTTGGCCCAGAGGAGGCTGGAAGGCTTCAGGGAAGGAGCAGAAGCTGAGGCATCTTGGGCATCTCTGTGGACAGCTGACTTTCGTAAGAAAAGCAGGGGAGGTGGAACATTCCAGAGGCAAGAATTGGGTGGGAAAAATGGAAATCAGATGGTCTAGATGGAAAGGGGACAGATGTGGCTGATTCTGATCCCGGCCCCCGAGACAAACGCCTTCCCGGCTCCCTCTCTCACTCCCACCACTCTGGGTCCTCTTCCCCATCCTTGAGCTGGGCTTGCTGAGGGTGTCAGGGAGGCTGGGGGCGGGGGAGAGCCCTGGCTGAGGCCTATCTCCTCCACCCTCCCCAACATACACAAACGCACGTGTGTCCAGACGCAGCAGAACTAACGGTCTGCCGGACAGGAAAGCCCTGTCAGAGGGCAGGGAACCTCCACCCCAGGCCCCAAGGGACAGCCTTGGGCCATCCACCTGCTGCACAGCTCACCACCTGATTCAGCCCGGAAACCAGCCCCCATCCCACCCCCCACCCCCAGTGCTAGACACAACACGACCTCTTCGCCTCACCTACCAGCCCCTTGGGATTCTCAGAAGTGGTAGCAGGGAGTTCCCAAGTCAGGGGCTTTCCATCTGGCTCCCACCTCCACCCCCATTTCCCTGAGTAAGCTACCAGCACACGGAAGATGGAGTCTGGCATGCCATTTCTGGAAAGAGGGAAGGAAGACTGGAGGAGAAAACCCCTCGGAGCCCCGCTCTGTCAGTTCAGCTTTACATCCATTCATTGACACACCCAGAACACAACGGTTTCTAAAGCAGGAACTCAGAGGAACTTCCCTAGTGGTCCAGTGATTAAGAATCCCCCTTCCAATGCAGGAAAAGCAGGTTTGATCCCTGGTTGGGGAACTAAGCTCCCACATGCCTCGGAGGCAACTAAGCTTGTGCTCGGAAAAGAAGACAGTGAGCCACAATGAAGTCAGGAAAAAAATAAATAAATAAAATGGGAGCTCAGAATGAGAAGGGATGCCCCTTAATTTCCTGGTGTCCGCTCTGAAGGAGCTAGACCCTGAAATAAGACAACGGCTCCTCCGCTTCCCCAGACCGCCTGGTCCTTAGACAGAGCTGGCCCGTGTGGAGCCGAGGACTCAGGAGGAGGGTGAGGTCTCTGCTCGCAGGGCTCTTGCTGACCCTGGCATGCCCGACGCTGTCTGGGTCTGGGGCCAGCCTCGTAGAGTGGTGAGCTGGCAGGCCGGGCTGCATCCTGGGGAAGAGGGAATGGGCCCCAGGGAGCCGGTTGTCGGTCTGGGCTGTGAATAACGGAGGCCTCATCAGCACCCCAGAGCCTAGAGGCAGAAGCTCCCAGCATAGGGACTGACTAAGAGAGCAGGTCTGGGCGGGTGGGCAGGGATCAATCGGCGAGGCTGTCAGGCTAAACACACACACACACACACACACACACACACACACACACACACGAGCGCGCGCATGCACGCTAGAGAAAATCTCCTGGCCTTCTGTTTGGGGTCCTTCTACCCAAATCACTCTCTACTTCTCCAGGCTGTCATACTCCCCCACACCCCTCGGCCCAGTCCTAGAGGCTGGGGCCCTGGACTTCTCCTCACCTGCCCCAGGCCTTGGCTGCCTGCCTGGTTTCATGTGTCACTCAAGAGGCATTTGGCCCAACCCTCTTTGGCCCTTATCTTTAGAAATGCCTGTCTTTCTCTAGAACAGGGCCCTGAGTCCCTCCAGGGCTAAGCCATATCTCCAACTCCAGCACTTTTATATTCTCCCCGTGAGCAGAAAACACAATGAAAGCATCTCTCCAAGAATGCCAGCAGAGGACAATTATGATAGTGGCCTTCAGTCTTTATATCCGAAGCACCTTCTGGCACCTCCAGCCCTGAACTAACTTCTCATCTCCTCTCTCCCTTCTCCACCCAGTTCAGGGTCGAACCGGAAGTGCAATAGCAGAAAACCAGTTCAAACTGCTCACAGAGCAACTGGCTCAAAGTTCAGCACACCCAGCCTCCTCCCCAGCCCACCGCCAGAGGCTGCAGCTCCCTGTCACCAGGTGACCCAGCCTCCAGACCTTGGGGAACACTGACCACCTGTCAGGTAGACTCATTCGAGTGTGATAAAAGGAGTCTCTGCCTCCAACAGCCACCCCAGGGCATCGGGGGCCTAACATTTCATGCCACAGGCTCATCGGGTCTAAAGGTCCTAGTCACAATTTCAGAAGCATCCAAAGAGCTGAAAAAACAAAACAAAGTCCAGTATCCCAGGATTCCAGTTCAAGATTCCAATAGTCAGGGTTGAGTCTGGGTCTCAGGACTTTTCAGAAGCTCCTGGGTGGGTCTAAGGTGAAGTAGGGGGTGAGAACTGCTGGATCAAGGCACAGAATGTCATAATTCCAAAGCAAGTGTGACTTAGAAGGGTTTAAAATGATGAATCCTTGAGACCTGAGTGGGAATCAGTTCCTTGCTTGGTAGCAGATCTGAAGGGAAAGAGGGGATGAGACCAGGATCGGAAGAGTTCTAAAGGAAAGAGTCAAGGGTGATGAATTGGGATTGACATATATACACGGTTGATACTGTGTATAAAAGAGATTATGAGACCCTACTGTATAGCACAGGGAATTCTACTCAGTGCTTTGTGGTGACCTAAGTGGGAAGGAGATCCAAAAAAAAGGAGGGATATATGTATATGTATAGCTGATTCACTCTGCTGAACAGAGAAACTAACATCACACGGTAAAGCAACTGTCCTCCAGTAAAATTTTGAATATAAATACCCCCCCCCCCCAAAAAAAGAATTAAGGGCAATGGGAAGGTGGCTGTGTGATGCTCAGTGAGGGAAGGGTCTGGTCCCATTCTGGGTTGGGAGGTTTGGGGGACAGGCATGCAGTAGGACAGCTAGGGGGACATGTGAGGCACTGAAAAATAGGATGGAGGCTAGTTTAGAGTTGAGGGCTCTGGAGCCAGCTCCTCTCTTTAGCTGAGTGACTTCGAGCAAGAAATTCAACTCATTTTTGTCTCAATTTCTTCATCTGTAGGATGCAGACAGCGTCATTCCCCGACTCTGAGCTGTAGGAGAATGAACTAAGGTGATGAGAGTCAGAGCCTGGTGTGGGACTTCCCTGGTGGTCCAGGGGATAAGACTGCAAGCTTCCAATGCAGAAGGCATAGGCTTGATCCCTGGTGGGGGAACTAAGAATCCACATGCTGCATGGTATGACCAAAACAAAAACCAGAGCCTGGCAGACAGCAACCACTCAGCATACCTTAGCCTGTAGTCTGGGGAAGAGAGCACCTCCTAAAACCCTAATGAAAAGGCACACAGACCCCAACACTTTAGAAAGGAATTAATTTGCAGATCAGAAGCCTCCTCAACACACTCATGGGGCAATCACAAACCCAGGCTGCTGGGCACGAGTCTTCAAAGGCTCAGTACCCATCCTTCATCCAGGTTTGCCCACACAGGCCTCTGGGGTGCTAGGGGCCCTGCAGTCCTGCTGGGGTGCTCCTTTCTGTCCTTTCCATATGTCGGCTCCTTCTCTGGTTCCGGGATTTGCCTCATTCTTGCTCTTTCTAAATGCCAGTCAGGTCTGGGTCCTGAAATAGGAAGGAACTTGCCCCTCTGGTATCACATACAGTTGAGGTTTCAGTAAGCGGGACCCCTTCCAGGGTCCAAGGAGGGCTCTTGTCTAACACTCAGAAATTAATTGTCCAAGGAGACACACGTGTTGACAAAGAAAGAAACTTCATTGGGAAGGGGCACCTGGGTGGACAGCAGGGTGGTCAGGGAACCCAGGAGAACTGGCCTGCCATGTCACTCACAGTCTTGGGTTTTATGGTGATAGGATTAGTTTCAAGCCTGTCTCTGGTCAACCATTCTGACTCAGGGTTCTTCCTGGTGGCGCATGTATCACTCAACCAAGATGGATTCCACTGAAGAGGATTCTGGGACGTGAAGGACACAGGACATCTCCTTTTGACCTTTCCTAATCTCTTCTGGTTGGTAGTGGCTGGTTAATTCCATGTTCCTCACCAGGACCTCCTGTCGTAAAATAACTCACACAAATGGTTACTATGATGTCTGGCCAGGGTGGGTGGTTTCAATCAGCGTACTTCCCCTAACAGTGGGGGACCCTGGGCTGGCCTCCACCCTGACCTGGCTATGACCTCATCCCTCCCCAGTGAAGCTCCTGCAGGTTCCAGCTTCTGCAAATCCTGCCTTAGGATCTAGAATTGTCTTATTTGATTTCCAGCAGCCACCTGGCCATTCGGGGTCTGTGGCTGTCCCCGTATAGGTGGGCTTCTCTACCAGATACTCCTTTGGTTCTCCTGGGATCCTCCTGACCTTGGCAGGAGACCCTGTATCCCCACCCCGGGAGCGCATCTGTCTAAAGCCAGAAAAGGAAGTGGGGACCGTTTCTCCCAGTGGCTCCAAAGCAGGACCCAGACCTCTGGCCTTCTAGTCCAGTGCCCACACCTGGAAGACAATTCACACCGGGTTTTCCCCAGAGTTGTTTACCTGCTTGGGGCAGGAAAGCCCAGTCCCTTCCCTTGCCCCCTTGCCCCTGGAAGGTGACTGTGTCCTCTGCGCATTGTTTTCTTTCCGGTGGAATTTCTGCTCTTGAGGACTCAGTGTTTTGCGTCCCTCCTGCCGCCGCCATTCCTCACATCCTGGTTTCCTCCTGTCCAGACAGGGCTGGCTACCGGCCAGGACCTTGGCCATTCATGGAGAGGACAGCAGATGAGGATGCAAAGGGTGGAGGCAGGAAGTGGGAAGCTCTTTGGTCAGAGCCTCAGGCCTCTTCTGTGGGGCCTGCGGTGTGTATCCCATGGGTGGTGTGTCCACTGTGGGTGGCGTGTCCCCCATGGGTAGCATGTCTGCTGTGGGTGGCCTGTTCACCATGGGCAGTGTGTCCACGGTGGGTGGCCAGTTCATGGGAGGACCAACCCTCCCCACTCTAGTGGGCAGTGAAGCCCAAGGAGCAAGCCTGAAGTGTCCACACAGATATGGACAGAACCTACAACCTTGGACTTCCCACTCCCAATTTAGTTCCTCCCTGGATTGAGTACAAGATCCCCTGTCTCCAAGGAAGGCAGGGAGCCCAGACAGTCAGGCTAAGCTGAGGCTAATCTCCAAGGTGGTCTCAGAATATGGCATAAAGGGTGAAGGTGGGGGTGGGGTGGGGGGCAGGCAGTTGCCCAACTTGTGCCAACTCCTCTGCCCACGGCACTTCCTGTGAGGTTGTGCAAGGTGGGGAGGTGGGGAAAGTGTGTGTTCGGGGGGATGCCTCACTCACACCTCCCCTCTCCTGACCTAGGCCCAAAGGCCAGTTCCAGGAAAGAGCCCAGGTCTGATTCCTGAATGTCAAATGCAGGCTAGGTCACCCTGGCCTTCCAGCCATGAAGCAGAAGGGGCCCCAGAGCCCTTGTCAGGTCTAGGCCACCTCATATCTGCCACCTCAGCTCCCCTCACTCCAGCAGCCCAGCCCCTCCCCCCAGGCAGAGCTGCCATGTGAATAACAGTTACTCGTTAGCCTGCATCAGCCTTTACTCACAGGGCCCTGTTAGTTCCTGACACAGATGGGAGTTGGGGGCATAGCAAGCATACCTCCCCACCCCCCACACAACCCCCCACTGCTAGGGACTCAGGAGGAAGCCGTGTTATAATTCTGGGTCCTGGTAATAGGACAGACAGCAAGCACTGCCAGCTCTGAGCATCTGCTTTAGATTGAATTTCTTAACTCAGTAAAGATGCCTTTTTGGAGCGTCTGCGGGAAGCCTGGTCCTACCCTGCTGGTGCCAGACATGGGCCTTCCTTGTCCCAGAGCCCCGGCACCACCTGCTGAGTTTCAGGGCTTCTTCCCTGAAGACCTGATTAGCTAATCTCTTCTATCACAGGGGTCCTGATCTCTACCCCCAGGAAATCAAGGGGCTCAAGAAGAGACACACACACATTTTTTAAAGTTAGCTGAAGCCTACTGATTGCTTTCTTCCTAAGGATAGATACAGTTGGCCTTTTCATTTACACCATCTTTTGAAACTCTAATAAGATAGTTATGAAAGTGGATCATTTCCCCCTTTTTGCAGAAGAGAAAAGTAAGATTTTGGAAAGTAAAAGAAATTGCCCAGCCAGCCTAGATGGGAGGGAAGTTTGAAGGGGAGAATGGATACATGTGTGTGTATGGCTGAGTCCCTCTGCTGTCCACTTGGACTATAGACCCAATACAGGGGGTTCCCGGTGACACAAGTGGTAAAGAACTCACCTGCCAATGCAGGAGATATAAGAGATATGGGGTCGATCCCTGTGTCAGGAAGATCCCCTGGAGGAGGGCATGGCAACCCACTCCAGTATTCTTCCTGGAGAATCCCATGGACAGAGGAGCCTGAAGGGTTGCAGTCCATAGTGTCGTAAAGAGTCAGACACAACTGAGGCAACTTAGCAAGCACACACCAGTACAAAATAAAAAGTTTAAAAGACAAAAAAAGAGAAGTTGTCCAGAGTCTCCTGCTTTTCCTCAAGCCACATCTGCCTCTTTCTATAGAAAGCATCTTGTTTAGACCCATGGTGTCTGTCTAGGGAGACCAAGGCACTCTGGAGGGAAAATGATTTGCTCACGACCACACAGGCAACTAGAGCCTGACTGTCTGGTCACAGTGATGACCACCAGAGAATCCTGAGAGCAAACACTTGTGGCTCATAAGAGTCTGATTGAATACAGTTTTCCCTTGGTCTCCACAGGGCATGGGTTTCAAGGGCCCTGTGTTAGCTCTTCAGTTGTGCCCAACTCTTTGCAACCCCATGGACTGCAGCCCACGAGGCTCCTCTATCCACGGGATTTTTCAGGCAAGAATACTGGAGTGGGTAGCCATTTCCTTCTCCAGGAGATCCTCTAGTCCCAGGGATCGAACCCAGGTCTCCCGCATTGCAGGCAGATTCTTCACCATCTGATCCACCAAAGAAGCCCAAGAACATTGGAGAAGTTAGCCTATCCCTTCTCCAGGGGATCTTCCTGACACAGGAACCAAATCCAGGTCTCCTGCATTGTAGGCGGAGTCTTTACCAGCTATGCTACCCGGGAAGCCCTCAGACTTGCTAGACCCTTATATAAAATGGCGTAGCCTCTTGATGAGGGTGAAGGAGGAGAGTGAAAGAGCCAGCTTAAGACTAAATCCTAAAAAAAAAAAAAAAAAAACACTAAGATCATGGCATCTGGCCCCATTACTGCATGGCAAATAGAAGGGGAAAAGATGGAAGATTTCCTCTTCTTAGGCTCCAAAATCACTGCAGGTGGTGACTGCAGCCATGAAATCAGAAGACAATTGCTTCTTGGCAGGAAAGTGATGGCAAACATAGACAGTGTGTTGAAAAACAGAGACATTACTCTGCCGACAAAGGTCCGTATAGTCAAGGCTGTGGTCTTCCTGGTGGTCACGTACGGTTGTGAGAGCTGGGCTGTAGAGCAGGCAGAATGCCAAAGAGGTGATGCCTTCAAACTGGAGAAGACTCCTGAACGTCCCTTGGATAGCAAGGAGATCAAACCAATCTTAAGGAAAACAACTCTGAATATTTGCTGGAAGGACTGATGCTGAAGCTGAAGCTCCGGCATTGTGGTCATCTGATGTGAACAGACAACTCATTGGAAAAGTCCCTGATGCTGGGAAAGATTGAGGGCAGAAGGAAAAGAGGGCGTCAGAGGATGAGATGGCTGGATGGCATCACCGACACAGAGAACATGAACTTGGGCAGACTCCGGGAGATGATGAGGGACAGGGAAGCCTGGCGTGCAGCAGTCCACGGGCCATAAAGAGCAGGACGCGACTGGGTGACTGAACAACAGCAGCCTCCTGCTCTGCCCTTTGTATTCGCAGGTAACGCATCTGTGAAATCTTGTATCTGGGATTCAATCAACTGTGATGTGATTGGTTGGTTGCATCCAGAGACGCAGAACCTACAGATACGGAGCCCTGATTGTGCTCAACAGGAACGGAAGGGGAATCTTCCAGTGACGGATCTCCTTGGGACTCCTTTCCCAATCACGACAGGCTCTGTGAAGTCAAGAGGAGGCAGCAACCAAGATCCGGGAGAGAAAAAGCAGGACTCCCGAGGGAGATGTGAAGGACAGGAGCAGTGACTACAAGGAGCTGGGTGCTCTGGAGAAGGGAGTGAGTTCAGGAAACTGGGGCTCACAAAGTGAGGGGTGGACAGAGGTAGGAAGCGTTTCTAGGTGGCCTCCAGCCTGCAAGGGGGTAGAAAGTGGTGCTTAGGACTGCGACTGCCTTGCAAGCTCTTTGAAGGCACATCAAACACGTCCCAGAAGAGACCCAGAGAAGCTCCTGAATGAAGCTGAGCTGGTGGAGGGGAAGGCAGTTGTCCCCGATCCCCACCCCCACCCCCAACCACACTAAGGTCTGTTCCTCTTCCTTCACACTCTGCATCACTCCCCACTGGCCCTTTCAGTCGCCGCCAAACGACCCAGAAGGGCATGGGAAGGGTTCTGCGCTCTAACTGATCCAAGCAAGCCAATAGCCCCACTGCCTTCCTGCTCACCAAGCCAGCTGAGGCCGCCCTGGGTGACTCAGATAAAGAGACACGCAGAGAAGGCCTGCTTTCATATGGTAAGGAAGTAAGAATGGTCAGCGACTTGGGACGTCCCTGGCTCCCCAATAGCAAATTCCATCTGTGTTGCATCACTGGGCTGCTTCATTCCTGGGACCTCCTCCACCCACAGGTTCCCCACTGACCCAGGGTCACCGTCTCTTTGGGCGTCTGCCCGGCTCAGTAAACCGGTTGTGTCCAGAGCCAGGATGCAGATTCGGGCAGGAACATCTACTTCAAGAACCTTGGGGGGGTGGGGGGAGGCTACAGAAAGAACAGACCTAGAAGAACGTGAAAGCCCATGAAGAGAGCATGACAGAGATAGGATGCCTCAGCAGAAAGGGTTGCTGCCCAGCGATGGAGATGGGTGGAGAGGGGATGGGGACATTGTCACCCCTTCCCGTCCTGGGCTCTGTGACCTGCCCCCCTCTGACCCACCCCAACCGTGCTGCCCTCTGCTTATCCCTCACAACCCAGCATCAGTCCCTCTTCCT
Source organism: Muntiacus reevesi (assembly GCF_963930625.1). Lineage (NCBI taxonomy): Eukaryota > Metazoa > Chordata > Mammalia > Artiodactyla > Cervidae > Muntiacus > Muntiacus reevesi. The sequence goes on along the minus strand of NC_089250.1, from coordinate 213,675,572 downwards.
CCAGGAAGCCCTCCCTCCACATTCAGAGCTACACCCTGATAGCCCGAATCTTACCGCTTTGTATACAGACGGTTTGACAGATGGTTCTAATTTAATCATTGCATATATATTAATCTGTTCCAGGACGTGGGTCTGTGCCTTTGGGGAAGGAAGAATCCTGTGTTTCTCTGAACCAAATCACGGAGTGTTGATTGTCAATAACTGGCAATTTCGGGGAAGACTCACATAGCAGGCAGGGTAAAATGAAACAGAATGTGTCCAGAGAAAGTGCTAAAGGGAGGCTCAGGAATGCAGGGAATGAGGAACGAGTTCTGGTAAAAAGGAAAGAAGTGAATCAGAGTTAGACCTCAGTGTGCACGGAGGGAGAAGTGGGAGGAGGTTGGGATCAGGCTAGGGTGGCCCTTGGTGGGGTCGGGGGCTCGCAGGCCTGCGCTACCTCATTCTGACAGCCACTGGTGAGCTCTGCGGGGACACCTACCCCAGAAATCGCTCATGCCATCTGCCCCAGGCTTCCTCCTGTGACCACACTGGGTCCCATTTGCTCCCTCTGCTTCTTTCTCCCAAGAGAACAGGCTCTTTCTTGCCCTGGGGGCTGGGGAGGGTCTCTGGGGCTCATTGAACACAATGTAAGAGGCCCTTCCAAGAGAATACTGCCCCCCAGTGACCTTCCCCCAGGCAAATGAGGATAAATGAGACTTGGCGATGGCCACAGCAAAGTGAAGGATAAGCGCAGAAATGACTGTAAGGCAAGGGAATTCTGTGTAAAAGGGGTTCAATTGTTACGGAGTGTTAGAGAGGAATTAAAAAGACAACAGGGGATGAGGGTAGCAGAGAAGGGGCCAAAGAACCAAGACTAGAAGAGTAGGTCAAACTCAGCCTAGCTTTTACCAGCCGATAAAACAAGCCCCTCTACTTCCTGGTATGTTGGAGGGTTCAAGACATGGGTCATGTATCCGTGGGTTCCAGATGGGACCCTGCAGCCCAGAGAGGAAAACCTTCCCAGGATCTAAAGCCTGAAAGGGGCTTCCCTGACGGTCTAGTGGTTTAGAATCTGCCTGCCAATGCAGGGGACACAGGTTCGATCCCTGGTCAGAGAACTAAGATCCCACATGTTATAGAGCAACTAAGCCCTTGCCTCCCAACGACTGAAGCCCGCGCTCTAGAGCCCGTGAGCCACAACAAGAGAAGCCACCACAATGAGAAGCCCGCGCACCCCAACTGGAGAGTAGCCCCCACTTTGTCACAAGTAGAGCAAAAGAAGCCCGCACAGCAGCGAAGACCCAGCACAGCCAAAAATAAGCAAACAGTTTAAAAAAATAACAAAGCTTGCAAAATCAGCCAGAGGGGAGCATGTCAGGACTCAAGTGAAATCGGGAGCTGGCCTGAAATGGACAGAGGGGCTGGCAGCCTTTCTCTTGGGTAACCAGCCAGTCCACTTCCTAAGGCCTTCCATCCACTCTGCTTATCACTGAGAGAAGTCAAAATATGTAACCCAGGCCCTTGCCTAAAGCAAGAATTAACAGCTCAAGTTGTCTGTGTTTCTGTCGTGCTTCTGCCCCAACTGGGAGTGGCTGCCAGTCAATGAGAGAGTGGAACACGACAGACACTTACAGTATTTCATTTCATCTTCACAACAACCCTGAAGGGTGGGAATCAGTGTCTGTCTAACGAAAAACTTCTGTCTACCTACCTACCTGCACATAAAACCCCCGAGGCCCACAAAGTTCAGTTTTGCCCAAAGACGCATAACTAGCTAAGTGTCAGAGCCCTGACCAGGCCAGGCCAATGGACACTACTGTTCTCTCACTTATGGGAGGTCGCTGTGTGGCCTCACACATATCACCCTGCAAATTCAAAGGAACAGACCAGATGGTTCTTAGAGCCCTCCTGCTCTGAGACTCTGTGATGTAAGTGGAGAAGAAAAGCTTCCCATGGCGGAGGCATGCAGGTTTTTCTGTTTCGGGAATGTAAGATAGATGGCAAGAGGTAGGGGCCGGAGAAGGCAGAAAGGGGAAGGGCTCCATGGAATCAGACTGGGGGGGTGCAAATCAGGTTTGGTGCCTCTGTGCGGAGGGACCCTGGACAGGCCGAGGCTGTCCCAGGGCTGTGATCTTCAATGAGAAGAGGCTGACACAGAGCCCTGGCCTCTGCTCACTCTTACGAAGCGGGGAGAGTGGGGCTGGCGAGAGCCCAGCCCAAACATAGGCTATTTTGGGCCTTGTGATGTTTGGAGAGCAACCAGGCCAGAAATAGCGCTGTGAATTAGCAGGACCCCAGCCTCTTGCCACCCCCGGCTCTCCCAGTGAAATCACCAAGAATCGGGAGGCCGGCTCCAACATTCCAGGCAGCCTGTGTAACTGACAGGAGGCCCCTCCTCTCCCCGCAGGAAGGCCTGGAGCAGAGCCTTTGACTGTAAAAGGGATTCTGCACATGAGGGAGAGGGAAAGAGGGACTGAGTCACGGACAGCAGAGTGGGAGAACGGGGAGAGATCTCAGGGGGCTCAGACTAGAGGAGATCACCGCGGGGGGAGGGGGGTAGGTAATGAGGGTCCCCAGGATGGAGGTCCCAGGATGGAGGAGTGAGCAGAAGAGATAAGAGCAGGGGAGTCTCGGAAGCAGAGAAAGGGAAAGTGAAAAAGCGGCTGGTGGCTGGGACTCAGAGAGCAAACGGGGACAGAGGAAGAGCAGAGAGCAAAGAGGGCAGTCAGAGGGCAGGAGATGAAGAGCTGGAGGGGAGACCCAAGGCTGCAGGGGTGGGAGGGGGCAGGGCCGGGCCTGGGGACAGTCACGGAAACGTTGCGTCTGGTCTTGTCACAAACCACCTGCTGAAGCGCAGTTGGAAACAGCTTTGCTAGTTAGCTACAACTGGAACTTCCCCGAGAAATCCACAGCAGTGTAACTCATCCTCTTATCTCTGATTCTCCCGGAATCAGAAATTAGTTATTTCAACAGCAGGGACTTTTGACCCCTTACAAAAGAGTCAAAGCTTAAAAGAAGTGATGGGGTCACAGCTGTTAGTTTGGGGGATCAGAGAAAGGATAGAAAATGATATCCCCTTGAGTCAGGCTAGGTTCTGAGGAGGATATTCCTGGGAGGTCTACTTTAGGGCCTGCTTCCCCGGTGGCTCAATGGTAAAGAATTCGCCTGCGATACAAAGAGTGTCAGGGGATGCGAGTTTGATCCCTGGGTCAGGAAGATCCCCTGGAGGAGGGCATGGCAACCCACTCCAGTATTCTTGCCTGGAGAATCCCATGGACAGAGGAGCCTGGTGGGCTCCGGTCCATGGGGTCACAAAGGGTCAGACGCAACTGAGCACTCATGCATGTACTGCTTTGGGACAGCGGGCCATCGGGCTGCCCCTGCTGTGGGGAAGGTCTCCCCAGGGCAGACCGGGGGGAGGCGAGGCCATTTCACAGACAGGAGCGGCAGGGGCCACAGTCAAGTCTGAGTTCAGATCATATGGTGACCCCAGCTGCTCAGAAAGACAAAAGGACACCATCAGAAAACCCAGCATGGGACCCAGTTCCACTAGACTTTGCCTCCGCTTCTAATCCACACCCAAACACTTAGAAGGTTTCCCCGGTTTGGGAAACAACCCCTTAGTAAGTCAGCCCTTTCTGTTTCCAAAGTAAAAATGTGCCCCTTCTCTCCCCAGCAGGACACAGAGCTGCTCCCAGCTGCTGCCCAGGAACGGAATGGCTTTTCTGGAATGACTTCAGAGTCAGTCAGGTCCAGGGATGGGGACAGAAGTGGTCACGTCCTTGGCAAGGCCCAGGTGGTCCCAGAAAACAGCAGAGCCTTTGTGGCCAAGGCCTGGCAAGGAGACAGCAGTAGCCCACGAAGGGAGGGATGAGGCTCAGCTGAACAGCTGGAGAGGCCGGGCAGCGGGGCACCTGGAGGGCAGGTCCCGCTGCCTCTGGACCTGCTGCTCTTCTAACTTGGGGCTTGGCACTCCCAACCCAGACTCCAAGGACTCTGTCCCCCTGTGGCCCCCAAGGGTGTCGGGCAAGTCACTGGGGCCTTTCTGGGAGTCGGAGATGGCTTGGGGACCGGACTTCTGCTTTCTCCATCCGAGAGACAGCAGACATAACTGCTCTTCCTCCTCGCGGCTAACCACTTTCTCAGGGACTCTGAACCAGACTAAGAAAGAAAGACATAAACAAGAAGCAGTGACAGATGAACAGTCTGGTCCTGGGAACGGGTCAGTGACCCTAACTTTCCAGCTGAGGTTTCCCCTTCTCTCCCGGTTACCCACACCCCCACCTGGATCCCAGGAGCAAGGGAGAAAACAAAGGCGGAGGCAGAGTGAAAACGGGAAAGCCCTCCAGCTGTGGTTGCCCTTGGTATCTGTTTACTGAAAAAATCCAAAACAAACATCCCGACACATCCACCCACTTCAGCTTCCTGTGATACTGCTGTCCGCGGTCTCCATGGATACCCCCAGTTGAATCCCACCACCCACACAAAGCATGACAGTGTGTGGACCCTCAAGTCAAGGGCACCCAGTCCCCCAGGACCCCTTCAGCCCCACCCTGTCCGTGACATCCAGCTACACCGTCCAGGGTGCCTGACCCCATCAGCAGCCCAGTCTTACTCACTAGCCTCTAACCAATATCCAACATCTGTAGAATTCTTGGGTTACTTTTTACCCCAAACTCCAGTGCCTTAGCAGCACACTCCACACACCCCGCCATGAATTAACGCTCTTAATCTCATCCCTACTCTTGCCACTCGAGCCCTGCCAACGTCTGCATCTGGAGGAAAAGGCGAAGGGGTATTCCTCCGCAGCCGCAGCAGGCAGTTCAGAGAAGGGAAGCCTACACACTGAGGGCTTTATCCCCTGCCAAGGCTTTACCCTTCTGCCCCGGGAAGCCACCACCCCACCCAGCACACCTCAAAACCCAGCCAGACAGAGCTGTTGACACAAAGAGAGCCCCGGGGGCACCAGGAGAGTCTGGACACGTGGGGGAGTCAGCCGTGCATCACCCGACGGCGGGCGGGCTGGCGGGCGGGCGGGCACTTGGCAGAAAAGAGAGAAAGATGGGAGAGAATCCTCACGTCCTAGACAGTCAAAACCCAGACAAGCAACAAGGCACGCTCCGTGCCCTCTGGCTTCTGGGATGCAGCCACAAGGAGGGTGGGGTGTTCTCCCCAGTTTAACCAGAGCACCGGGCTGATGGACAAGGAATTTGTAGGATCTTTAGCTTCTTTGATAACTATGCGCTGGTCTGATTCTCCCAAGGACAAAGAGGAAGTGTAAACTCTCCCCACGCTGAGCTCGGGAAGGTAAACACTGGGTGCCAGGGGTCAAAGTGGCTTAACATCCTGAGGGCAGCAAGATCAAGGCGGCCCTGGGGCCCAGGGCAACCAGGGTTGGCTCAATTGTTCCAGAGCTCTCTCTTTCTCTCTCACGTACACACACGGATGCCTCAGCAAGTCCCACAGAGGGAGGCGCGGAGGGGGCCCCCGGGGGGCCCCCCGCCGTTCAGACAGACTTCCCCAGCCAAAAAGTGGGCGGGGCCGAACCATGAGTTAATCGACTTCCGGCCCACATCTGGTATAAAGGGAGGCAGCAGCCTGCACTGGAGCAGAGCTGCGACTGGGTGAAGGGCCAAGAGCACCGTCCAGAGAGCCACACCCCCTCTCCAGCCGAGGCAGGGCTACCAGCGTCAACACCCGCAGCGGCAGCAGGAACAAACCGCCCATCCCAAGGCACTTTGAGAAATTCAGGTGAGAACAAAGCCAACCCTTTCCAGCTCCGTCCCTCCGGCTAAGGCAGAGAGCTCCCATCTGCAGAGTCCCTTCTGTCCGTGGTCCCAGTGTTCCTCCTTCTTCCCCCGACCCGGAGACCTGCAGCCCTGAGTTGACTCCGGTTACAGGGGTGATCACACGGGAGCGGGGAAGATGGTCAGGATGCCCCAACAATCCCACCACCCAGAAGCAAGGGCCTCGCCTCTCTAGGACCCTCTCGAGGGTCCTACCTTCCCAGCTCAGGAAAGGGGTTTTTCACGCCTGCTAACTTGAATAAAACAACGATTGTTGAAGGCATTAGAAAAGAATTAGGAAGCATCGTGTAAATCACAGATGTTATTGTAATTTAGCATTTCAGCCTACTGGAAGGGAAGGGAGATGCCACCGGGCTCCAGATTCCCACAGATGTTGAAAACACTCAAGATCCCCCAGGGCTGAGACAGAAGGGGAAAAGGCTCAGGATCTAAACCCACCGCGGTTTCTATCTTGCCCGCTTGTTCACGTATCACATGCCAGTGGCAAACACAGGAGCCTGGCCGTGGCTGGGCTGCCATCACACCTCCTCCCTCTCTGTCCTTTCAGAACTGTCCACTTCATCCAATCTTTTCCCACTGATTCCAGGATGCGGATGTCTCTGGTCTCTGTCTGCCTCGCCCTGGGCCTGGCCCTCACCTTTGGTGAAGGGTCTGCCTCCTACCAGCGCCAGTCTCCGGCGGCCAGCCTGGCCACAGACTTTGGAGTGAAGGTGTTTCAGCAGGTGGTGCAGGCCTCCAAGGACCGCAACGTGGTTTTCTCACCCTATGGGGTGGCCTCAGTCCTGGCCATGCTGCAGCTGACCACAGGAGGAGAAACCCGACGGCAGATCCAAGAGGCGATGCAATTCAAGATTGAAGGTGAGACGACGGGGCGGAGCAGGAGACGGGCACTCAGGGAGTCTTCCCAGGACAGGGGTGTAACTGACCAGAAGCAGAGGGAGGGCTGACCCCGGCTTAGTGGGCCAACTCCTGTCCCGCCAGCCCACAGGGATGGACCGCTGCATCTTCTTCCCACCACATCCTGTGTCCTTTGGCTCTTGGCTGGTCACAAGGCGTATGAACCAGAGGATCCAGTGTAATATGGCCCTGCCTCACTACTCCTGCACTTTGTGATCTTAACCCCTCGGAACCTCAGTTTTCTCACTTGCAAATTGGGGACAATCAGAGTATCTACCACATGGGGCTGTTGTAAGGATTAACTCCAAAATGATGCATGTCAAAGGCCTACCTAGCATAACTATTATTGTTATTAATAGAAGACGGTTAGGGTTTATAACTTAAAAAACAGATAAAAATATTCTAAGCCAAAGCAAGGGTTAAGACTTGTGATTTTTGAGGAAAAGAGGGAGATGCAGGAGAGATTAAGATTTGGAATGAAATCTCCCTTCAGAGACCCTTGGGGGAGCAGAAGAGTCCTGTCCATGTGGGCAGGTTTGGGGGAAGTTGGCCCTGCTGGGACCCCTGGGTTCAAGAGGAGCTTAACGTGTCTTTTCCTTCCTGTTTTGGCCCAGAGAAGGGCATGGCCCCTGCCCTCCACCGACTGTACAAGGAGCTCATGGGGCCATGGAACAAGGATGAGATCAGCACGGCTGATGCCATATTCGTGCAGCGGGACCTAGAATTGGTCCATGGTTTCATGCCCAACTTCTTCAGGCTGTTCCGTACGACGGTCAAGCAGGTTGACTTTTCTGAAGTGGAGAGAGCCAGGTTCATCATCAATGACTGGGTGAAAAGACACACAAAAGGTAAGCAGGTAGAGAAAAGAGGCCAGTCCCAAGGGCCTGCAGAGATCGGGATTCAAGTCTCAAGGGTCCTGACCCCTCCCTCCCAGCACCTTCTGCTCTGTAGACAGACGGTAAAGTGCTTTAAGAATCAAAGCATCTTGTTTTTTCCATAATTAGACTTGCCCTCTGAACTACCTCTAAAGGCATCCCTAAAAAGTACTATGAGATGTTATAAGCACAGTAATAACCCATGGCAGGGAGAAAACACAGCCCTTCAAGATTACAGCTTAGGGAACAAAGAAAGGGGAAACTTACATTTCCAGGTCTGTTCCTAGACAAGATCTCAGGACCAAGACAGTGTGGTGAGCCGGGGAAGGCTTTCTGAGACACTTAGGAAGATGGAACGGATTGAAAGCAGCTAGACTGGGTTCACTAAACCTTACCCAGTCCGTCTTCTGATGGGATCCCTTCTGACACACATCCATTTGAGGACTGGGAGCTCAAGGGAACCATTGAAAAGGATTAAAACAATATCCAGCCTCCTGATCACCTCTATTTCCCATAGGCATGATCTGCGACTTACTTGGTGAAGGGGCTGTGGACCAGCTGACACGCCTGGTCCTGGTGAATGCCCTCTACTTCAACGGCCAGTGGAAGATGCCCTTCCCAGAGTCGAACACCCACCACCGCCTCTTCCACAAGTCCGACGGCAGCACCGTCTCTGTGCCCATGATGGCTCAGACCAACAAGTTCAACTACAGTAAGTGCAAGACTCTCCCTTCCTCAGGTCCCACAGTGACTGATCCTCATCCCTGGGGTGGTCCCCTCCAAGGGAGGAGAAACCCTAGAACACACCCCAGCTGTGACAAAGACTTCCCAAGTAGGAGACATGGGGATTATCGGAGCAGCAGAAAGTAGCTTATATCTTGTGCAAGATGAAGCTGAAATCCAGAAATTACCTTAGGATCCCACTTGACCACTTGATACCATCTCTCGTCTTCATGTGGTTCTGGTGTGATAACCTGGGCTTCTCAAATCCTCCTGGGGAAGAGCTATGTGAAGGCTGAGATTCAGGAGGTTGGGATCGGAATAAATAGCTGGAGATTGGGGAGAAGGGTGTGAAGGTAAAGATGGCCAACCAGAGACAGAGAACCCCCAGAAGACACTGTGAATTGGCAAAAGAGAAGGCAAATGGAAATAAACAATGAACAGGGGAGTGGTGGTGCTGGTGGGTGGGTGGGGAGCCTCAAAAGCCAGGATGGAGAGTTGACTTCCAGAGAGGATGGAGGGGCCTGGAGGACTAATGGGAAAGCCAACGCCAGGTTAGAATCAACAGAAGCTGGAGTTATTGCCAGTGCTCCATCCTGGTGTCTTTCCCAGCCGAGTTTACCACCCCCGACGGCCGTTACTACGACATCCTGGAATTGCCCTACCACGGGAACACTCTCAGCATGTTCATCGCTGCCCCCTATGAGAAAGAGGTGCCACTCTCCGCCCTCACCAGCATTCTGGATGCTGAGCTCATCAGCCAGTGGAAAGGGAATATGACCAGACTGACCCGCCTCCTGGTTCTGCCCAAGTAAGCCACCCCTTGCTCTAGCCCCCTCTGCCTCCTCCCTCCCCTCTCCTCTGGCTCCCTGCTGTTGCCACACACACCGCCCCCCCAACCCCCCTGCCACGTGGAGTTTCCCAAACCGGACGTTTGCAGGGCAGGGAGCTGCTGCGTGGGTGCGGATGGGACACACTCTGGCCTGGGTTTGATTAAGATTCTGCTCATCTTCCCTCTGGCAGTGGAGGGCAGCGGGGGTGGGGGTGGGGGGGAGCTTTTCGAGACCATGCCACACCCACCACCCCCTGAATACCCAGCAAAAGCTAGCCAGAGGAAGAGCTGGAGAGATGGTGGGAGATGGGAGGGCAGGGAATACATTGGTCGTCACCCTTTCATGAATACCCCTCACTCCCACCTCCATCTCTTCAAGTCAACATTCACACAATGGAGACAAAAGGAATCACTTGTGCAGATGAAGCAAGCCTGAACTCTGGCTTCTAGCTGGCTTGCCATGAAGCAGATTTTAAAAATCCTTCTGCAGAAGTGAAGACGGTGCTGGAGGCTGAGGCTGGGTCCTTTCCAGAATCGTGGGGAAGCCTCCCACTATGCCGACCCCACATTTCCAGATGCCATAATGCCAGGCTTAGGGAAAGAGGACAATTTAGTTGGTTAGCACGCCCTCTCTCTCTCTCTCTCAAAGAACGGAGGTAATTAGTCGTGCCCTGGTGGGAGGCAGAGCGAGCTCCCCAAAGCCTCGCTGCTGGAGTCCTCTTTGGACTCAACTCTCAGAAACACAAGCTACAGACCAGATTTCTGTTCAGCTAGCCTTTGCAGGGGAATTTGCCCTTCCCCACTCCCACCCCAGTGAGACTGAACACAATTGTGCTGCAACCACTGCCTCATTTGAGGAAAGTAATTAGTCAGAGGTTCGAGGGGGTGGGGAGCTTGCAGAAGAAATGTTCGTTAGTATCAGAATCTTCCCAGCAAGGAGAGAAACCTTGCCAACAGATTTGAAAGAAAAACAAGACTCCCACTTCCGTGTTCACATCAGTCCCCCTCCTGTCATGTGTGTGTAGCGGGGCAGGGGTACCTGGTAAGGCTAGAGGTGGCCTGAGCTGGACCTGTGTCCTGCTGCTGTTTGTAGGTTCTCCCTGGAGACTGAAATTGACCTCAGGAGGCCGCTGGAGAACTTGGGAATGACCGACATGTTTAGGCGAAGCCAGGCGGACTTCTCCAGTCTTTCAGGTTAGAGGTTTCCCTTTCCTTTTCTTCCCCTGGTGGAAAGTGGGGTCTCCCGGAGGACAGAGATGCTTCCCCTCCCCACCCCCAAGGACCAAGGCTAATGCGCTCTGGGGTCCGCCTCCATTTCAGATCAAGAGTTTCTGTACGTGTCGCAGGCACTGCAGAAAGTGAAGATCGAGGTGAATGAGAGCGGCACGCTAGCGTCCTCCTCCACAGGTGAGTCGGGCTCAGGTGAGGCCTGATGAGTCTCAGCCCCAGGCTTCCACGAGGGGCCATGATCTAGTAGTACCCACACCCAGGGTGCACCGGGAAGACCCCACTGCCCTGGTCTATCTACCAGGCCTCCCCGGGTAGACCAGGGCTTCCTGTGTGGAGAGCATTACCTGATCCCACTAGAAAATGGGCCTGCTTTCCCCAAGACCCCTTTCCCTCCCCACTGGCTCTGAAGTCCCCCTGAATGGGAGGTCCTGGCTTGCTCTCAGAGTGGCCAGTCGACTTAAAGGCGCTTGCTTCCGACATGCCTTGAAAGAGTTTAGAGAAACCTGACTTCGAGTGAGTGGGCTTCCCTTGTGGTTCAGATGGTAAAGAATCCGCCTGCAATGCAGGAGACCTGGGTTCAATCCCTGGGTTGGGAAGATACCCTGGAGAAGGGAAAGGCTACCCACTCCAGGATTCCGGCCTGGAGAATTCCATGGACTGTATAGTCCACAGGATCGCAAAGAGCTGGACACGACTGAGCGACTTTCACTTTCACTACTTGAGCGAGTAGCTGCTAGATCTCTACCCGACTGCCTTAGAGGACACCTTGACACTTTTAGGGTTCACATTATGGGCTCAGTAGTCATGGCACATGAGCTCAGTTGCTCTGCGGCTTGTGGAATGCTCCCAGACCAGGGATCAAACCCATGTCCCCTGCATTGGCAGGCAGATTCTTATGTGCTATGCCACCAGGGAAGTCCCTGCTATGATTATTTGGCTTCCCAGGTGGACAGTGGTAAAGAATCTGCCTGCCAATGCAGGAGACGCAAGTTGGATCCCTGGATTGGGAAGATCCCCTGGAGTAGAAAATGGCAACCCACTCTAGTATTCTTGCCTGGAAAATCCCATCAAAACAGAAGCCTTGTGGGCTACAGCCCATGGGGTCACAAAGAGTCAGATATGACTGAGCACACATGCACCAGGAAACAACAAAGCCTCCCAAACCACCCCACTCCCCAGCGCTGGTGTCATTGAATCACTTGTGACCAATCCAGGCGCCATCGCCCACGTCCCTCTGTTCTAAGATCCTGTCCTGTCTCTTCCAGCCCTTATAGTCTCAGCCCGAATGGCCCCCGAGGAGATCATTATGGACAGGCCCTTCCTCTTTGTGGTGCGGCACAACCCCACAGGTAAGCCGGGGGCCTGAGAGACCCCGCCACTCTCGGCCCCCCTCCCCATTCTCCTGGACTCAGGTACCATCCAGGCAGGTGTAGACGCCCCCACTTCCCCCAAGAGGACTCCAGGCAATGAATCACGGCTGTGTTCCCCTTCCACTTCTTGGAGGGGAGTGCTCTCTCCAGCAGGCTGCTTGTCTGCCCCTCAGTCGCAGCTTAGTCACTAGAGCAGCTGGGCCTCTGAACACTCACTCATGTCCCCATTATCTCAGTTCGTCCATAAACACCCAGCTGGGTGAGCTGTCCCCCGTCTCCCCCCACTTCTCATCTCCTGTGATGCTTCCATCCTCAGGAACCGTCCTGTTCATGGGCCAAGTGATGGAACCCTGACTGTGGGGAAGGCAGCCCTCATCTGGGACAGAACTGGAGATGTCCAAGAGGAAGAAAGTCCAGAGCAAAGAATTTTTATTAATTCATTTTTCTGGAAAAAGAGAAGATGTTTATTTATTTTTTTCTATGGTAAATTCTTTCGAATCTGCCTCTTAGGCCTAACTTTGGGCTCTCTCAGGAGGGGCAAAGAGGACCTTTGAGTTAAACCCTCCAATGGAGATCCTGGGAGAGACTGGGAGGCGTAACACCCAGCCAACCTCCCAACTGGACTGCAGGACTCCCAGGACCGCTGGCCCAGCTGCTTCTGCCCATCGCTCTGCCTGTTCGGGTCTTGGGTCCCGGATCCCACCGAGGCCCTGGTAGGATGGCACCACAAGGCTTACACGAAGGAGCGTTTGTGTGCTTGCTAGAATTGTGTGTTCCGGTCACGTTGCCGTCACTCTTGCACTGTCTGCCACTGCTGAGAAGGCTGACAGCAGGCCCAAGAAGGCCAAGGCGAGAAACACCCTTTCATGCCAAAGTCCATCCTCCCCCAGCTCCGAGGTTCGAGACCCACGCAGGCCTGGCTGCTCCCTCCCCAGGAAACCGTGTGCATATATTATTTTGGAGTGTAGGTGACTTGTTTACTCAGAGAAGCAGGTTTCTGTCTGCTTCACACACACTTTATGTTGCAGAAACAGAAGGAGAGAGACGAGGTGTGTGCCTGGCTCTTGGCTTCCGTCTTCTGGTGGGGAGGGTGAGATGCCAGCGGTGTGCCTGAATATTTATCACATCCTCGTCCTTGTGCGCTCGGGAGAGAGAAAGGTCTACCGAGAAGGCACGTTGTTTAACGTGTTCACCGTGTTCCCTCTGGGCGTCTGTGTCACTGCATCTCAGGGGAGGCCTCTTGACTGTCCCTCCCCTCGCCCAGGTGACAAGCCTCCCGGCGCTCACACCGCCACCTGGTGGTGGCCCAACCCCCCCGCGCCTCTCCTTTCTCCGATTTTCCACCCGATGGAGCCGCGTCCCTGGCGGGACCATCCAACTTCGGCTCACTTTCAGAGACCGAAAGGATGTGGCGGGCGAAGGGAGACGGAGTGGTTTCAAAATTTTCCAACATATTTAGGCGCAGGAGCGCAAGGGGCTCCACGACCTAGCAGGACAGAACTTTCCCCAATTACAGGGTGACTCACAGCCGCACTGGGTGACTCACTCCAGTGTGTCATTTCCGGCTGCTGTGTGTGAGCGGTGGACACGTGAGGGGGAGAGAAAGAGACAGCGAGCTCGGGCTCAATTACCTCCGGCAGATAATCTTTCTGAAAGCCAGCTAGCTGAGGGGGTATAGAGAGAGGACCGACTGATTGAAGAATTGCACATAGATGTCGAATGAATGTAACCTAATACAACCCTAATCATCCCGCTGTGCCCTTCAGTGAAGAATCTTCCTTCTTTGTGCGTATGTTGGTTTTTTTTTTTTCTTTTTTCATGATGCACTGGACAGTGACAGCCACACTTAGTACCCCCACTTGTGGGGTCCATGGCTCTTGAAATTGCTTTTTCACTTTTGATATAGAAGCAAGTTTAAAAAAAATGTTTTTTTAAAAAAATAATAAGTAAATAAAAAGAATATTCCAAAATAGTCCTTGGCCTTGACTTTCCTTGTTTCCCACAGCACAAAATCCAGACCCCATCAGTTCACAGACCTGATGAAACACACACCAGCAACGGGCAAGGCACATCGATGTGTCCTGGGCGAATCCGAAGGGCTGGCCGCCGGGGCCCGCAAGAAGAACCTGGGGACACTGTGTAGGATGAACTTCCCCCTTTAGGCATCATCCTCGAAAAGAAAAGAGGGACTTCCTTGGTGGTCCAGTGGTTAAGACTCTGCTTCCACTGCAGGGGGTGTGGGTTCCATCCCTGGTTGGGGAAGATCCCATATGGCAGCCTGGCATGGCCAAAAAAAAGGAAAGGGTTCCCCAGACACCTGCCACCCACCCAGACACCCCTTTTCACTGTCCCTGTCGCTTTCCATTCTGTTCATGTCCTTCCCCACCAAATGTTCCCATCCTCCCCATACCTACCCCACTCCCCATTTCTCAAGACACAAACTAAATCCATTTCCTCCACTGTGGATTCCCAGTGGATCCAGTCAACATCATCGCTGTCTACTTGGCAAGTACCCACCTTCCTTTCTCCTGGTGTGTAACAGTGCCTGCATGCATGTACACTCTTTAATTTGGGGTGTGTATGTTATCCTCCCCACTGCCCATATCAGGTTCTTTGAAAGAAGGCTCTTTTGTTACATTGATTGTTAATATCCTCCTTAAAATGTTATCCTGAACAGGCCTTTATTGTCTTCTTCCAATATCTTGAAGGCTCTTACCAGGGGACCTTCTTCTCCCAATTATTTTCCATTTGTATATTCCACAAGAATTTTTAAATGGAAAAAATACCAAGAACTAGCTGTCAAAATCGTGTGCTCTCCGGCTCCAGAGCCCTAAAGACGGGACTGATAGACCCAGCCCCCCTGGAAACTTGGATCATGTCTTAATAAAAACCCATTCTTGTCTGGGGGCTGTTGGTCAAAACATTGTCTGATAGTTAAGCAGCAGTGAGCTTTCCATCACTGGAAGTGTTCAAGGACAGCCAAGATGACCTGCTGGTGGGTATCATTCAGCAGTCAGGGTAGAGGAGGTGATTTTTTTTTTAATGATAAGGAATTCCTGCTCATACTAAGACATTTGAACAGTTTGAAGGGGTAGAAGTGGATTGTTGATTGACATTTTGCTTCCTGGCTTAAAAAATACATCATTGTTGTTACCAACAATGTGGAGATGGACATCCTTGTACCTTTATCCCGGTGCATGTGTGCTCCTATATCCATAAGATAACTTCCTAGCAATGGGATTAACTGTCTTAGGAAACTCTCAATCTCACAAGTGTGTGATTCTGGTCACACAAACATCTTTAAATGTTATACAAAACAATTTAAAGTGACCATTTTGCATGGTACGAATCTTACATTTTCTGAAGCTTAAAAATGCCTTCACAACTTTCCTAAATAAGTGCACTGCCATGAATAAAGACAGACTTCAGGACTTTCCTGGTGGTCCAGTGGCTAAGACTCCGAGCTCCCAACATGAGGGGCCTGGGTTCAATCCCTGGTCGGGGAACTAGATCCCACGAGCCACAGCTAAGTTTGCCTGCCAAAAGTAAAAAAGATCCTGCATGCCGCAACCAAGACCCAGCGCAGCCAAATTAAAAAAAAAGAAAAAAAGATAAGACTAAGACTTCAGATCTTGAACTAAAAGAAGCTTCACATTATAATTTTCCCTAAGATTATGTTAGCCTTCCTTGGCGCAAACTTTGATTATAATGTTTTGGAGAGTAAATCCAGAGTCTTCATTCACTGCCTCCCTCCTCAACCATTCAGTACGTACTAAGGCTTTCTCGCTAGCCTTCCCATTCCTGTTTCCCTCCCAAGGGTCAGTCTAGGGGCATCCTTGGGTGCCTCCAACACGATGTACTAGGATGGTCCGAGGAGATGTGGTTGCCACATCTCCTCCTTGTGGATTCCTCTCTTTACATTTCAGGCTGTCCTGTCCCACGAGGCTGTTGCAGTGAGAGGGGCCCCACAGTGCAATCGAGCCTGGAGGGGAAGTCTTCTTTTCTCCTTAAAAAGCCAGTGGGAATCAGGGCAAGACCCAGAAGAAAGAGGCCAAGGATGAGTAGCTCCCCAAACCTACTCTCAGCTTTATTCTTATTTTTAATTAAAATTTATGGTATTAATAAATTTATTATTTCTGGCTACGCTGGGTCTTCATTGCTGTGCTTGGGCCTTCTCCAGTTGTGGCAAGTGGGGGCTACTCTCTACTTGCATAGCACAGACTCTAGGCTCTCAGACTTTAGTAGCTGTGGCACATGGGCTTAGTCGCCCCAAGGCATGTGGGATCTTCCCGGGCCAGGGACTGAACTGGTGTCCCCTGCACGGCAAGGCAGAGTTGTAACCACTGGGCCACCAGGGAAGCCCTTGAAAATTATTTTGTCATTTATTTGGCTGCATTGGGTCTTAGTTGGGACTTCCCAGGTGGCGCTAGTGGTAAAAGAAACCACCTGCCAATGCGGGAGACACAAGAGATGTGGTTTCGACCCCTGGGTCAGGAAGACTCCCCTGGAGGAGGGCATGACAACCCACTCCGGTATTCTTGCCTGGAGACTCCCATGGACAGAGGAGCCCGGTGGGTTATAGTCCATGGGGTCACAAAGAGTCGGACAGGACTGAAGCGATTTAGCACACACGCACAGGTCTTAGTTGTGGCACATGGAAGTTTTCCTTGTGGCGCGCAGGCATCTCCTTACTTGTGGCGCATGGGCTCTGGAGTGGGCTGGCTCAGTAGCCCCATGGTATATAGGATCTTAGTTCCCCGACGAAGGATCGAACCCCCACCCCCTGCACTGGAAGGCAGATTCTTAACCAGTTGGACTGCCAGGGAAGTCCCTACTCTCAGTTTTGGATGAGAGACGCTCTCTTTTAACCTCAGTGACTTCTCCATCTTTCCTTTCCTATTTTCACCATGCAATTGACAAGTCTGGCAGGGCCGAGATGTGACTGCAGAACTAGCCGGGAGAAAAGGCCATAGAGGTTACTTGGCCTCTTCTGAACTGGCTTAGACCACAGGCACAAAGCCTAGACGTGGCGTCATTTTGTTAACAAGATACTTCTATAATGAGACCTAAGCCCAAAACTTGAGCTGGTGCCAAAGCATCCCTCCTACTTCCTGCCTCCTAGACAGATCCCGCTTTGGGCTCACAGTGGGTAGCTGCGCTCATGAAGGCAAAAGTCCAAGAATTCAGGGCACCAGGATCCAGATTTATCTTTTGTCCTCCTTATACCCTGAAAAGATGACCGATATCAGGTGCTGGGCTAGTTGTTGAGGAGTTACCCATCTGAAACAGATCTGCTTAGAAACCACAAGAGCTTCCTTTTTCTGCACAAGATGCTGCTTCCAAAAGCAGGACACATTGTAGCCTTAATTCCGCAGGATGTAGTTCAAACACTGTCCGTACACGCTGAGAAGGCTCAGAAGAAAAGAGTCCTTCAGAAAAGACCTCTTCACCACTGAGGGAGTTCGCTCCAGGAAGTGCCCCAGTTAACAGCCCCTTTTGCTCTTCTAGGATATTTTGAGGACAAAGACGGGCATGCAGCCTCAGAGTGCAAAGCCAGCCCTCCTCGGCTTCACCTGGGCCTCCTCCGTGGCTTTTCCAAGCCACCCTTCCTCTATTTCTAGGGATGAAAACCCCACAAGACCTGCCCTGCCTCCATCGTAACTGCCAATTTCCTGTTCATCTCACCCAGTGAAAATTTTGTCTGCCCTCGTATGGGCAATGACTATGGATTCTAAAAATCCCTCAATAGTAAAATGACTCTGTCAGAGGGAAAATCGTCAAGGAGACACCATCTGTTTTCCAAATCATTTTTTAAAGGCAGTTCTTCAAGTGAGTTTCCTTGTGCTAACCGTAGCAGGCACTTCTGCAGAGACACAGAAGTTGAATCACTCGCCCCAGGCTCCCAGGCATTACACTGTACCGCCCTCTCCGGGACATCGGTTAACCCAGGTCACCCTGACCACACAGGAGGGCTCAAACGCAGCCAGGGTCAAGGGTGCTGCCCTCCTGTGTCGTCACTAGGGCATCCCGCCTGCACACCTGTGCGCTTCCAGCTGGGACGCCAGCGTCCTGAATGCAGCCTTCTGTCCCCTGGCCACCAGAGGTCGCTTTGACTCCAGTGCAAAGTTTCTGAAGCAAAGCAACTGTGGCTTCCACCATCATCTTGCCAAGTTTGAACTCCAATAAATTTAACACGTTTTTCTTTAAATGCGCCTGTATACTGGGGGCGATGAAGAACTTTTCTGTGTGCGAAGCACTTTTAAAACTGAGCATAAAGTGATGTTTCTTATTATCAAGTACAGACATACCTTGGAGATACACACCTTTGGTTCCAGAATCTTGAAATAAAGCAAGTCACACAGATTTTTCCGGCTTCCCAGTGAATGTAAAAGTTATATTTATACTGTGCTGAAGCCTATTAGGTGTGCAATAACATTATGTCTTAAAAAATGTATGGACTTTACATAATAAAGGACATCTTGCTGTCTGTGACAACACGGATAGCAGAAAGCTGAGGGTATTCTGCTAAGTCAGGTAAGTCAGAGAAAGAGTACACTGTATGGCTTCCTTGTTTGTGGAATCTCAAAGACAAAACCGAGAATAAGTGAAAGGAAAGAAAACAAAACAGCACTCACAGATATACAGAATAGATTATCTGTTTATGAGAGGGGAAGGAATTTGGAGGGGAAAAAGATTTAAGGGTGTCAATTTTATGGTGGCGGGGCATTAACTAGATTATTGTGGGGGTCACTTTGTAGTGTGTACAAATATCGAATTATTATGTTGTACACTTGAAAGTAATATAATGTTGCATACCAATTCTACTGCAAAATAAATAAATAAGAAAGGACTTTATAAATGTAAGGACTTTATAAATACTTTATTGCTAAGAAATACTAACCATCATAATTTTAATCTCTTTGCTGGTGAAAGGTCTTGCCTTGACGTTGATGGCTGCTAACTAGTCAGGGTGGTGGCTGCTAAAGGCTGCAACGGCTGTGACAATTTCTTAAAATAGGACAACAATGATCGACTGCATTGACTGACTCTTCCTTTCACAGTTTCTCTGTAGCATGCAGTGCCGTCTGATAGCACTTTACTTATAGCAGAACTTTGTTCAAAATGAGAGGCAATGCCCTCCAACCTTGCCACAGCTTTATCAACTAAGTTTATGTAATACTCTCACTCCTTCCTTGTCATGGCAGCCTTCTTCTCGGCAACAGCACCAGGAGTAAATTCTATCTCAAGGAACTACTTTCTTTGCTCACCTGGAATAAAAGACTCTTCATCCATTAGTTTTATCATGAGATTATAGCAATTCAGTCACATCTTCAGGCTCCACTTCTAGTTCTCCTGCTTTTTCCACTGCAGCTATAGTTACAACAGTAATATCAAAGGTCACCAATCGCAGGTCACCATAACAAAGATCATAGTAATTTAGAAGTTTAAAATATCACAAGGATTACGAAAATGTGACACAGAGATGCGAAGTGAGCAAATATTGTTGGAAAAATAGTGTTAAGAGGCTTGTTCAATGTGGGGTTGCTATGAACCTTCAACTCGTTAAAAAAGAAAAAACAACAACTCAGGATCTGTGAAGCATAATAAAATAAGGTCTGCCTGCCTCTACAGAGAAGAGACACCAAAAAGCTGAAATGTTGTGGGTATACTGCATGCTCAGTCACTCAGTTAGTCATGTCCGATTCTCTGCAACCCCATGGACTGTAACCCACCAGGCTCCTCTGTCCGTGGAATTCTTCAGGCAAGAATACTGGAGCGAGTTGCCATTTCCTACTCTGGGGGATCTTCCCAATCCAGGGGTGGAAGCTGCGTCTCTTGCGAATCTCCTGCATTGGCAGGTGGCTTCTTTCAACTGTGCCACCTGGGAAGTCACTGCAAAAATGGTTGAAAGGAACACTGCAGAAATAGTCGCTAGACGAGACTAGAGTGTAAAGGGTCATCAGGACTGGCTGCTTGGTTCAGACTTATAGGATGAACAAGAGGGATTTGGGTCGGTTGGGAGAGAATGGCAGGGCATTCCAGAAAACAATGTGAACAAAATCACAAAGAAAAATAAATAATAGCAAGTTCAAGTCATCTGAGAATGAAACCCCAAGTCACCAGGGTGGTTTTCAGATGTCTGCCTCCCTCCTCTGATAACCGAGCCAGTCGACTCCCCTTTTTTCATACACCTTCTCTTAGTCTAACCAAGCAGTCTGATCTTTATCCCTTGAACAGCCATGCTTTTTGTTACCCTTCATGTCCAAGGCTTAGAGTCTGCAAACTGAGAAAAAGGTAGCTGGGAAACCAAGAGATGGGATGGTTTCAGGGGAAGGGAGAAGGAAGGTACCCATTTGTGGTAAAGGAAGTTTGAGATGACAATGGAACTTTTGAGTGGGGGAATCCAGTACATTTATTCAACAAACAGTGGCACCTGCTGCGTGCCAGGCACCGTGCTCAACACAGGAGCAACAGAAAAGGAGGCCCAGTGGCTAAGACTCCACGCTCCCAATGCATGGAGTGGAGTCAAGGTTCCACCTCCGGTTAAGGAACTAGGTCTCACCTGCCGCAACTAAAAATACTGCCTGCCATAACAAAGGCCTGGTGCAGCCAAATAACTATTTTTACAAGAAAAAGAAAATGAAGACAGCTTGTCCTCTAGCCAGAATAATAGGTATTAGATAGGTACCACTATTTAGAAATTAGAATTTAGCATATTTGGGGTGAGAAGATTTAAATATCTAGGACTTCCCTAGTGGTCTGGTAGTGAAGAGTTCACCTCCTGCCAAGGCAGGTGACTCAGGTTAGACCCCTGATCTGGGAAGATCCCATATGCTGCGGACAACAGCCTGCGCACCACAACTAGTGAGCACCAGCTCTAGAGTCCCTGAGCCACAACTACTGAAGGCTGAGGGCCGCAACAAGGGAAGCCATCGCAGTGGGCACCGCAACCAGAGAAAGCTCCAGCGTAGACAAAAATAAACAAATAAATTAAAATTTAAAAAAAGATCTAGATTAGATAACCATGCCCACCAATCATAACTGAAGTCAACCAACCAGCACTGTGATAGGTGCTGTAAAAAAATAAAAGATGAGTAAGACACCATCCCACGAGGCGCTTCCGAACCAGCTAAACAGGTGGGGCCAACTCACATGTGTGGTCAACGGATGATACAACCTGATCACCAAGTTTACCAGAGTCCCGAGTTACCGAGGATTGAAAGCAACTCTGGCTAAATGAAACACAAAAGGAAACTGGGGAGCTCAAGGAATTGTCAGGAGGGCCAGAGAACCAGCAGAAGGTCTCATGCTAGAGACAGTGGCCCAAATCACAAATCATGGGATGCCTACACGGTACCCCTCACTAGCACAGGACGCTGCGCCCTAGGTTTTGTCCTCTGACCCTCTGCCAGAATTCAGAGGTATTCAGGACCCTTCAGAATTCAAATTCAATACTTTGAATTCAGAAGTCAAAGGATTCAGGACCCTTACCTGTCCTCATTACCCCATCCCCAACTCATTCCCTCCTGGATCAAAGTCCAGGGGGGCGCATGGATCGGCCGAGTCCAGCAGACAGGCTCAAGCTGTGGGCACAAAAAGCAAATTCAAATGCTACTTGCAAGGTTGTGCTATTTCCCCCTGGCATCATAATGTGAGGATTCCCAAACCCTAGGAAGGGGGTTTAGAGCCAGGGAAGTGAGAAATAATGGCAAACATCTACCACACAAAGTATTCAGGATTTTATGAACAGCATACGATAAGGTTAAAAAAGAAAAGGTTGCTTAGTTAAAAAAGAAGAAGTTAAAAAAAACCTCAGAGATGACTCCAAATGACATCATCAGAGAACAATGACTACTTAAAGAATGAGCCCAAAATGGTTACAGGGAGCATCATCAGAAGAGGGAGAAAGACAGATCACAGACTCAGAAAAGGGGGGCCATCTGGACCCCCCTTCCACCCACTGCAGGAACTACTTCTACAACCAGATGAGGGAAGGCTTAGGGAGGTGTCAGCATGTGCTGTGCCAGATAACAACACAAACACCAATTGTACCTATGAAGGAGAATCTCACCTCTTCTATTTTTCCAGTTATACAAATGACATCACTAATCCTTCAAGCTCATCTTTGATTCTTCTTCCTTCTCTACTTAGATGAGTTCGCAGCTTCAATTGATTGGCCCATTACAGGTATCTCTCCAATTTGTCCTACTCCATGGGCTTCCCTCAATGCTCAGTTGGTAAAGGAGATCCCAGTTCTCAATTCCTGGGTTGGGAAGATCCGCTGGAGAAGGGATAGGCTACCCACTCCAGTATTCTTAGGCTTCTCCTGTGGCTCAGCTGGTAAAGAATCCACCTGCAATGTGGGAGACCTGGGCTCAAAACCTGGAATGGGAAGGTCCCCTGGAGAAGGGAAAGTATTCTGGCCTGGAGAATTCCATGGACTGTATAGGCCATGGGGTCCCAAAGAGTAAGACATGACTAAGTGACTTTCACTTTCACTTTTCATTTCATCTTTGTGTCTAGATTCCCAAAACTGCCTCCTAGACTGGTGGTCCCCAACATTTTGGGTACCAGGGGCCAGTTTCATGGAAGATAATTTTTCCATGCATGGCTAGGGGTGGTTTGAGGATGATTCATGCACATTATAATTACTGTGAACTTTATTTCAATTATTATTACACCAGCTCCACCTTAAATCATCAGGCATTAGCTCCTGGAGGTTGGGGACTCCTGTCCCAGATGATCTTGCAGTCTTCCATTCGTTCTTTCAAATCATCCCCATATTAATATAAGCTTAACCTTCTGAAAATGTTTTCACCAAGTTACTCACCAGCTTGGACAATCATAATGACTCCCAGCTTCCCACTGAATCAAATCCAAACTTACCTGCAGATACAAGTTTATTGGAGCCTCTAACTCATAGGCTATCTATGTATATCATTCATTAACAATGAAGAAACACAGTCCACCATCTTCTAGCTAGTTTAAACCACTTAGGTCTATGATTCCACATGAGCAAAACCCATATTTCTAACAAATCTCTCATGAATCTTATCTTCTCTGCAGCTAGGCACAGCATGTTGAGATAAGGAATTCTAGAAAATGCCATCTTTTCAAGGAGTGTAGGAGCTTACATCTCTGGATCTTCCACACTTCCTCGGGCTGTTGCCTAGATCTCTTCTTTGCCTCACTGCTCATTACTTCTTTATAAACAACCTTCTCCTCTCCCCTATGAGCAGAGCACATTCTATTATTTTGCCTTCTGTCCTTCTTACACACTCTCATTCCTTCTTTTCACTCTGTAGCAAAGTACCCTTTCTAACATAACAACTTACCTTATTGATATTATTTCTGACCTAAAAAAAATAACACCAAGATAGTTCAGCCAACATCTATGCCACTGGCAAGCCTATGTCATAGGCAGAGGAGAAAAGGACATGAAAAAGAAAGGATGAAGAAAAAGTACTAGAAGAAAGAAGTTGGGAAAAGCAAATAGTAGTAATTACTACTGTTATCAGTAATTACTACTGATATTACAATATCAACTGTTGACAATGTTTCAGATACTTTCTATCCAGCCTCAAATCAGACTTGCAAGGTTGGTATTGCTATCTTCATTTTTTAAATGAGGAAATGGAGGTTTAAATGACTCACCCCAAACTGTATATCAGGTAAGGGTCAGAGACCAGATTGTATCACAGGTGAATTAAGCCCACCATCTTGCAACTAAAGCATATGACCTCCATAAAAAAAAGAGTAAGAAGAAAAGAACACAAAGTGGAGACAGGTAGGGCCTTACCAGCTTCAAGTGCTACTCAAAAATAATAGCATCTTTGCTGCTGCTGCTAAGTCACTTCATCATTAGTTACCAACAATTGTCTAGAAATATACCATTAAGCTTTTGGCATGACGAAATTTAAGATTTCCTCTTATCCATGTAAGTCCTTTAGCATGTGGACACTCACAGTTGCAAATCCTGTCAAAAAACATGTATTGCAATTTACCTCCGTCTCATCTTTACACTCGTGTCTGGGTTACACTGTCCCTTTTAGCTTTCACCCATGCTAACTTTTCAAGATTTTCTTTATTTCTTCCTCTTTCTTTCCTCTTAATCATGTTTCTCATCCTCTTCCTTACATCACTTTTCTATCAGTTTCTCTTCTCTTTTTATTTCTCGTCTGCCTCATTACCTACACCTTTCTCTTAACTTCGAGTGTTGCTGCATCCAGCAGGTTCTCAGTAGATATCTATTTTGAGCTCCATACTTTTCTCATACCTGCCCCACCACCACCCTTTGTCTTTGCCTTCCTCATCATTCCTCCTTCTCCACAGATAGTTTCCACCCTGCTCCCTCTCAATCGCCCACACCCCTTCCATTAAGTCACCCTACTTCCTCACAAACTCCAGGGGTCATCTTATCCACCTCTCACCCCTTTTCCCGCCTTTTCCCCCCTAGGTTCCAAAGCGCGAGGACCTCATTGTCCTCCTCCCCCATCTTCCAACCAACCCACCAGACAGCCTTGTTTCCATGACGACAGGGCTACTCAAAGCTGAAGTCAAGGACCTGGTTGCCATGGCCACCGCTTCTCCGCCTCCGGCCCCGCCCGCGCGCCCCGCGGCGTCGGCGCCTGCGCAGTACGCAGCGCGTTGGTTCCCGGCGCCCTGGCGGACGGGGCGGGGCTTCAAGCGAGAGGGAGGGAAGGAGGCGAAAGGGTAAGAAAGGGAGTGGAGCTGGCGCCTACGGTGGCCGAAGAGGGACGCGCAGGGCCGGAGGCTGCAGGATGGTAGGCTGTGCGAAGCGGGAGGGGAGGGGGGACCGAGGGGCGTGGGCTGCACCTGCAGGGGTCCTTGGGGGCTGCCCTCTGTGAGAGCCGCTCTTTTCCTTCTTCCAGTTCTCAGAGGCCCTCACTTACTTGGGCGGGTGGGCGAACCGGCCTCCGAAGGAAGAGCAGCTGGAAATGGCTTTTGGGAGAAGCGGCGGGGAGTGGGCGCATTTGTAGGGCGAGAGGGAGGCGACTGGGGGGCGGCGGGACCGTCCGGAGCCAGGGGCAGCGATTTCAGGGTCCGAATCACTGCCGCAGGGAACTCGCGCGAAGAACGGGGACTCGGGGGCCTGCTGGCGGACGGAGGCGGCGGGGGTCGCCTGTCTCCGAGACCCTCCGTCCACGTGCAGCCCAGAGTGGAGCGGCGGCCTGCGGGGAGGCCGGTGTGTGGGAGGGGATCGTTCCGGGTGCGAGGCGTGGACGTCCTGCCTCGGTTTGTCGTCCTGCCCACCTGGAGGCGGGGATGAGGTGGGGGAAGCCAGGTGGGCTCGAGTTTTGCTCTCTGGGACCCAGGCTTTGGCTTCCTGGCTCCGGTGCTCTTGGCTCTCTGCCCCCCTACCCTATCCTCTTTCCGGAACGCAGGCCTTCCGTCTTCCTGCTCCCTGGCCCACCCTCCCATCCTAGCCTCCCTTGCACCACTCTTTTGCCCTCCGGCCACGCTAGCAGCGCTTCCCCTTCCCCGCGAGCAAAAAATACAGTTCTCTTGAATTCTGATCTGTAGCCGTCTAGGCTAGCAGTGTTCCACACAGCCAGGACTCCAGCCTTGGTGGCATACACGGAAAGAGCTACAGGGGGAGGGAGATGACTCCAGGATGTGGCCTGGAGCCCCCACCCCCTGGAAATGGGAAACTGGGGGTGCACGGGGTAGTGAGAACTCTGCACATCTTCCCACTCCACCTCCTTGTGCTCGTTCCAGGAACATTCCCTAGACGAGCCACCCAGAATGGCTGGGTCCAAACTGAAGAGCTGAAAGGGAAATTGATCACCTGGTATCTGGGGAGGTGTGAGCATGTTAGGGAGGCACCCTAAAAGGAAGAAAAAAGGAATACCTCAAAAAAAAAAAAAATGGAATATCTCTGGCTGTATGCCTGGATGGCTGAGTAGAGTGGAGGGTGGTGGAATCTAGGGGGTCCTGGTATCTTGTGCTAACATAAAGGATACCACTGGGTATAGGAATGGAGGGCAGTGTATTGGGGACATTGACTAGGGTGTATGGCTAGGATGGGGCAGAGGGGTAGCTTCTTGGAAAGAAAATACCTGATTTTAGGATGGTGGTGGGTAGAAAGAGCAGGAAAGAAAGCAGACATCTCTTTGCCATCAACTAAGGGGCTGCTAGTCACTGTGCTAGCATTTTACTGACCTTTGGAAACCAGGTTTAGGAAACAGCAAGTCAGGAATAATAATAATGATATCCAAGGTGTTATAGTGCTTACTTTGTGCCAGGCACTATTTCCTATGTCAGTTCCACCTAATAATTCTGTAAGGTAGGTACTTTTATTATTTCCATCTGACACACGAGGGCACTGAAGCCCAGAGACCTGCAGTAATGACCAGGGCAAATTTCTCAACTAGTAGAGCCAGGATTCAAACCCACACAACAGACTCAGAAGCTCTGACGCCCCCTCCAAGGAAAGGCACTGGCTGATGGGAATCCCCAGTTGACGAGAAGGGCTGATGTTTTGAAGAAAGTAGGGTCTATGAGGAGAGAAGAGTTGAATGGGAGGAGTTTGGGACTGTGTGGTTTTGGAGGAAACAAGCTCAGAGAATCAAAGCTCTAAACCTCGGCTCTGACTCCTCCTTCCTCTCCCTACCCCCCCCCCCCCCACCCACCCCCAGATGCGGTTCATGCTCCTGTTCAGCCGGCAGGGGAAGCTGCGGCTGCAGAAATGGTACCTGGCCACCTCAGACAAGGAGCGGAAGAAGATGGTTCGCGAGCTGATGCAGGTGGTTCTGGCGCGCAAGCCCAAGATGTGCAGCTTCCTGGAGTGGAGGGACCTCAAAGTTGTCTACAAGAGGTGACTCCTCACTTACTTTCAGGCCTGCCTGGATCCTGCCTGACTGGGGTCTGGGATGGGTTCACCTGGCTGGGAAATAGGCAGTCCCGTATGTCTGGCAAAGTTTCCCTGGTGCCTCAGACAGTAAAGAATCTGCCTGCAATGCAGGAGGCCTGGGTTCTATCCCTAGGTTGGGAAGATCCCCGGGAGAAGGGAATAGCTATCTGCTCCAGTATTCTTGCCTGGAGAATCCCATGGCAAGAGGAGCCTGGCAAGCTATAGTCCAAAGAGTCGCTAACACTTAACTAACCAGGTCTGGGAGAGCTGAGAGCTAAGGACATCTGGAAGGCAGTGATGAACTCCAGCCATCCTTTACTTTCCAAAATCACCTTGAAGAGATTCTTGTTCCCTTTTGGTTTTGCTCAAGCCTGGTGCCTATTTCACACACCTACCCTCTGTCCCAAAGGCCCGATCTTACTGATTGCACACATCCCTTGCAACCTCACTGAACAATCATAGACCCTGTGCCACTTTGCCAATTCACACACTCACAGACACACAAACTCTTTGTGGTTCCTCCTCTGAGCAGGTGAATTTGTTGGCTCAGGTTTTTGCTGAGTCAAACTGAATGGGTCAGAGGTCAAGAGGGCAAGAACTTGTGTCTTTGCCTGTGTTTATGAGAGGCACTAAGAGATACAGTGAATTACTATTTACTTACCCTGGAGCTACGCCACCTGTGTCCAGTAAGGACACAGATCCAGGAGTGGGGGGAAACGGGAGGTTCGGGCACAGAATGCCTGGGTCCCAAAGCAGCCCCAGCAGCACTCCCAGCCATCCATCCCTCCTGTGTCCCTGTCCTCAGATACGCCAGCCTCTACTTCTGCTGTGCCATCGAGGGCCAAGACAATGAGCTCATCACGCTGGAGCTGATCCACCGATATGTGGAGCTCCTGGACAAATACTTTGGCAGTGTAAGTCTCTCCACCCACCCGTTTCCACGCCAGGCAATCCCCTCTTTCTACCAGACTCTGGGACTCTTCCAGTCTCTGTCCTGTCTCAGGAATGGGGAAGTTGGAACAGTGAGAACAGTAATTAATCTCCCTCTTTAAGCCTTAAGCCTATTAGCCATGCCTCTTAATCAGCCCCCCACCACGGCTGCGGGAGAAGGGTGGGAACCAGAATCTGCCACTTAATCAACCCATCTAGAGCTCAGCTCAAACTTCCCACCAAGGTCAGAGGCCACGTTCAGATAGTATCAGTGGTTCCTGACCTTGACTTTGCTTTGGAGTCTTTTGTAGAGTTTTTTTTTTAAACAGTAGCGATGCCTGGGTATCACCCCCAGAGATTCTGAATGAACTGATCTGAGCTACAGTCTGGGCACTGGCAGTGAGGTCATATTTTAGATGGGGAATAGTAATAACTCCATGATTTGTGTTTTACTTAACAGTTTACAAAGAGCTTTTAGGTTCTCCTGTTTGCTCCTCATTCCATGAGTAGGTGTTGGTGTCTCCATTTTTGGAAGAGAAAACAGACTCAGAGAAGTTAAATGGCATGTAGAGTTAGCTGGTTTCCTTCTAGGCTTTCCTGGCTCAGTGATAAGAATCCGCCTGCCAATGCAAGAGACGTGGGTTCGATCCCTGGGTTGGAAAGATCCCCTGGAGAAGGAAATGGCAACCCACTCCAGTATTCTTGCCTGGGAAATCGCATGGACAGAGGAGCCTGGCAGGCTACAGTATATGGGGTCACAAAAGAGTCGTACATGACTTAGTGACTAAAGTAAGAGTTAGCTGGTTAATGTCAGAGTGCGGCCTAGAACTGAAGTCATTTATTCAGTGATCCAGAGTCTCTGAGTTCCCTGCTCTGTCACAGCGCCTGGGGGTACAGGGGGTGGGGTGGGGATGTGCAGGGAAGCTGACCCAACCTCTGGTAGGATTTGTGCCATAGATTTAGGAGAGAAGGCAACAGGAGTCAGGGTCAAGGGTAGACTTGAGTAACTAATATCTCATGATCATAGAGGGAGAGGCAAGAGAAGGAGAAGGAAAAGCTGAACCCAGGACGAAAGCCTAGGGGTTGGGAGGACATAGACCTGGGGCGAGAACCCAAGGTGGAGAGGAGTGGTCATGAAGGCCACGGAGCCAAGGTGGGGAAAGAGCTGGGGAGGCTGGGGTGCAGGTGAAGGGGGAGAATGCACCTTGACCCTCACCTCTGCCTCCTCCCCCCACCCCCAGGTTTGTGAGCTGGACATCATCTTCAACTTTGAGAAGGCTTACTTCATCTTGGATGAGTTTCTGATGGGGGGAGATGTCCAGGACACCTCCAAGAAGAGTGTGCTGAAGGCCATCGAGCAGGCGGACCTACTGCAGGAGGTACGGGTCCGGGACAGTGAGGAGGAGGAAGAGGACCGTGGCCGAGGGCGCCCTCCCTACCCTGGACCCCTTGCCTGCGGACCCCAGCTGCCCGCTTCCCGCCGCTACCGAAACGGCCCCCCTCCCTGTGGCGTCTGGCCCCCACGCTGCCAGGCTGGCCAGCTGGCCCTCAAGCCCTAACTGCTTAGGGTAGGAGGTAGTGGGGGTGGCAGACAGTCTGCCTGGACCAATTCCCCCATCCTTCTCCCGAGACCCAGAGTGTCTCATCCCAGCCAGATCACCTTTGTCCCATGCTTCTCTTGGTCTTCAGGGTTGCCCGGAGAATTGGGGAAGGGGCACACAATAGGTCATTCTTTTTCTTCCCTAGAGTTTTCCCTTTTTGTAAAACACACACACATACTCAAAGCCTCTGCTGCTGAGAAGCAGAATTTTGCCCTGGGGGTTTGGGGGGTGGGGTTGAGGGCACCTGGTTGTTGATTCTCTCTTTTATGCGACACCCCCGCCCTCACCCCATTACTGCCTGCCCCCTCTCTGCTGTGCCACTGCTGAGCCTTGGTGCAAGGAGATGAGTCACCGGAACCTGCAGTGATGAGCAAGCCGGCCTGAGCTGGCTCTGAGGAGGGGGAGAAGAGGGGGGGGCTCATCCATGCAGCAGGAGAAAGGGTAGAATCCGACTTGCCACCTCACTGGTCCAGCTCCCCTCATCTCTCTCTCTCTCTCTCACACTCACTCACACACACACACACACACACACACACACACACGTGCCCTGGCACTCACATACCCACCCTGTTACTAGTGCTCTGCTCAGACCCTTATGACTCATCTCTCTGCAGTCTGGTCCACCTTTCCTCGGGGACCCGATGCCAACTTCTTACCACCTCCCCCGACTCGAGAAAAAAAAAAGGTCCCACCCAACCATCTGCCACCTCCAGCCCTGGGAAAGCAGGTTTCCCAGCCCTGCCAGCCCCCATTTTCCTCCCTTCCCTTCAGCGAGTAAGGTCAAGGCCCCCGCTCACCAAGCTCCTGGCTTTGGGTTCTCTGGGTGGTGGTGGACTCAGCCTGGTGGCCTCGGTTGGCTCTACAGGGTGGTCACAGGAGGCTGGGGTGCTCTCCTGAAGGGTCCCCAGCCATTCCAGCCTTGGGCTTACTTGGGCTTCTCTCTCCCCTCTCCCCCGTGTCTCTCTGTGTCCCCCCCCATCCTGGTCTGCCCTTGTGATTGCTGCCCTCCCCGCCCCCCTCACCCTCACCCTGTCTCTCCTGGTGTCTCCCCATCACCCTCTGTCTGTCTCTGCCTTAGGAGGATGAGTCGCCACGCAGTGTGCTGGAGGAGATGGGTCTGGCATAGCCCCCGCCCTGGGGCCGAGTGGAGATGTGGGGATCTGGTGCAGAGGTGGGGCATCGGTGGCCCTTTCCCTCTTGGTGGGACCCAGCTGCGCCTGCTCTGCTGCCTCACCTTTTTCTGCAGTGAGCTGTGGGCTCAGGACCCTCAAACATTCCCTCCCTCCACCCCCTACCTCCTGTTTCCCCTTTTCCCACTGAAGCTTTTAAGGAGCTAGGAGGCAGGAAAATGTGACCAAGTTGGGGGTGCTATTTGGCTTTCATTCCCTGCCTTTGAAGAACCAGTGTCACCCCAAACTTCACCCCACCCTTATAACTGTAAATATATAAATATGTCAGGTTAAAGGGAAAAGGTTTTCAGGGCTCTTCTCTTCTCCCTGCCCCACAACCTACCTCCAGCCCTCTCCGCATCCAGCCGGGGGCGGGGCGGGCGGCCTCTCTGCCTGGGAGGGGGACTTCTGTGTCTCCAGAGGGAAGTCCTTTTCCCTCATCTGCCCCTCCCCTTCCTTCTTGGCTGCAGTGGGGCCTCTGTCCAGTGCCGGAGAGGAACAACATAGTTAATTTTTTTCTAACCTTGCTATTTTGAGGGAAGGGAGGGCTGGGGGGAGGGCAGGCTTTACAGAAGACTGGGCCCTGTCCCTCCTTCACTCTTCTTCAATTCTGGGTGAGGCAGGAGCTAAGGGGGTGGGTGGGGAAAGTGTCTGATTCTTTTTCCTTCTCTCTGAAATAAAAGGAAAAGCATTTCTGGACTTTGGCTTGCTTAGGCTCTATGAAGGTAGGCAGGGCTGCTGGGATCAGTGAGGACAGAAACGGAACCCTGCCCATTCCATTCCACTCTTCCCTGGAACTAGGATTGCCCCATTTAGGGTCAAATAACAAAAGAGGACACCCAGCTCAATTTCTTATAATAATGAATAGTGATTTTTTAGGATAAATGTCCTATGCAGGGCTTCCCTGGTGGCTCAGTGGTAAAGAATCCGCCTGCCAATGCAGGAGACAGGTTCAATCCCTGAGTCAGGAAGATCCCCTGGAGAAGGGAATGGCTACCCACTCCAGGATTCTGGCCTCGGAAATCCCATGGACAGAGGGTCTTGGCAGGCTACAGTCCACAGGTTTGTAAAAGAATCGGACACAACTAAGCATGCATGTATATGCTTAGAAAAGGTTTGATAAGCAGCTAAAACCAGAATGTTTCTCTAGCTGCCAACACCTCCCCATAGGAGGTGGTGGTCTTGTGAAGTACCTAGGACCAGGGAATTTAGGGAGCAGTTAAGGAAGGTGGGTGGGCAAGGTGGAGCAGGGGCGGTGGGGAGCCACCCATACTGCCTGAGTGGCCCAGAGATGGTTCAAAGATCTTACTAGGTGGCCCAGAGCTGCAGTTCCTTATTTACTCTGCATCTCTCTGCCCAGGTCGTGGGGTCTTGTGACTAATGGTCAAGCTGGTAGTGGAATTTAGGGCTTTCTAAAGGATGTGAACCTATTCTACCCCCGCCCCTCAAATATGGCTGAAAGAGATTCTATCATTCAACCCTTGCTTTTGAGCAGGAGGTGGCTGGCGCTGCCCTCACCGCCCCTTGGGAAGGACCACACAGGCCCAAGGGGTCGGGTGAATAACCGAGAACAAAGTCCTAATAAAATAGTCACTTTTATTTCTTAGCAAAACTATTTCCTCCGTGAGGGGTATTTACAACAGAGTAGGGAAAGAAGGGGTAAATTCACAGCGATCCAGAGAGGGCAGAGTGGCTCTTGGGAGGCCCAAGGGGCGGGAGACGAGACACTTCACACAGTTAACTGGAAATGCTTTTTCCGGTTTCAGATCGGGACATCCCGAGAGAGGGACTGGGTGGGGACATGGTCCCGCATGGGGAGTCGGGGAGGGGGTGGGCAGGGAACCCGCACAAACTACCCGCCTGCCTGTGCTGGCCCCGGGACCCCCGCGAGTGAGTTCGAGGATTTCGGGCTTCCCACCGGCGAAGAAGTCTTGACCGGTCTGGGCGCAGCGCGGGGGCGGGGCGGCCCGCGGGCGGAGGGGGGTCGGGGGCGTGGCTGAGTGGCGGCCGAGGGCGGGGCCGGGCGCATGCAAACACCGAGGGAGAAAGAGGGGCGACACGGAGGGGGGCGCGCGGGGGCGGGGCCGGGGCCGAGGCGCGTCACGGGCGCCGGAGCAGCACGTGCTCGATGTAATTCTCCAGCTCCTCCTGCTCCTGCAGCCGGCGCTCCTCGGCCTCCGCCTCCTCTTGCGCGCGCCGTGCCTGGGCCTCCCGGTCGGGATAGTGGCGCGAAGGCGGCAGGGCGTGGTGGTAGTGGCGGCGGCGCGAGGCGGCCGGCGGCTGCAGCGTCCGCGGCCGGATGTAGTTGGGGAAAGGGTGGTAGGGCCCCGGGGAAAACACCTCGTCCTCCTCCCGATCCCACGGCGGGAGCACCTCGTTCCAGTCGGGCAGCTCTTCCCGGGCGGGGGCGGGGGGCGGGGGCTGCGGGGAGCGGGCGTGAGTGGGGGCCGGAGCGGCCCTGGGGGGCGGCACAGGCTCGGGAGGGGCGTTCTTCTTCCGCTTCCGCTTCTCTTCCACCTCCTCGATGATGCTGACCACGTCGTCCGCGGGCAGGTGGAGTTTGGTGGACAGCTCAATGAGGCTATCGATCGTCTGCGGGTCCATCTCTTCGTCGTCGTCCTCGTCCTCCGCCCCGCCCTCCTCTGCCCCCTCGGCCTCCTTTCGTCGGTGGCCGGGCGTCTCCTCCTGGGAGCGCTTGTCTTCGGCTCCGGCTTCGCCGTCCTCCTCCTCGGCGAACAGGAGCGCGTTCTGTCTCGCCCTCTCCGCCTCCTCCGCCTCCGCCTCCGCCTCCGCCGCCTCCTCATCCTCCTCCCCCACCCTCTCCTCCCCGCCGCGTCTCTCCTGCTCCGCCTCCTCCTGCTGCCTTGCAGTCTCTTGCCCGCCCCCCTCCTCCTCTTGCAGCCCCCGACCCCCCAGGCCGCGCTGCCGAGCCCCGCCCTGCAGCAAATACTGGAGCAGCAGGTCGGAGGCGAGGTCGGCCAGCCGCTCTTCCTGCGCCGCCGCCTGCCGGGTGGCCTCCGCCTGCCGCCGCCCGGCTTCTACCTGCGCCAGCCCTTGCTGTAGAAGGCGCTCTCCCGCCTCAGTGCCGCCCAGGAGGGAGGTCTCCGGCCGGCGCGCCTTGGGAAAGGGAGCGGCCAGGCCTTGGTACGCCTTGGACAAGGGTGCCAATGCCTCACCTAGGTGTGTTTTGGGGGAGGACCCTCCTTCCCCGAACTGGTGGACATCGGGAAGGGGTCCGCTCTCTGGCACGCGCGCCTGGAATTGCGGGGGAGCAGGGGGCGGCAGGGGCGCGCGCTCTGGGACGCGCGCTTGGAACTCTCCCCAGGAAGCGCGCCACACGCGCTCTGGCCCGGGGCTCTCCAGGTTGACTCGGGTCAGCGTGTGCGTGCGGGTTTCCGTCTCTGCTGCTGCCGTCTCTTGCTGACGTTTGGCGCTGCTCGGACTGAAATCTCTCAGTTCCTGAAGCAGGGAAGCTAGCGCTTCGAGCTCCTCCGAGGGATCGGCAGCCTCGGCACCATTCTCCTGAGTCTGAGGGCGAGGAGGGGCCGCGGGCGCCTGGGTCTCTGGCGCTGGGAGACTGTGGGTCTGGCTGCGCACGGTCTCGGTCAGCAGAGATTCTGCTGTTTCTTCCTCTGGCCGCTGCTGGGAGCCGCCGGGCGCCGGGGGCGAGGCCGGGCGGTCGAGTGCCTGCAGGAGCACCGCGGCCAGCGCCCGGGGATCCACGCCCTGGAAAAGCTCTCCCTCGTCCTGCGGCTCTGAATTTCGAGCGGCTCGGACCTCTGGGGCGCTAACATCCTTCGGCCCGAGCACTGCGTCCCCAGCTACCGGCTCTTTATGCTCAGAGCTGGGAGGAGGTGGCTGAGCCTCAGGGTGCCCGGGGGGCGCTGCTCCCAACCCCTTGATCAGTAGGAGCAGGTAGAAGAGGATAGTAGCCGGCAACCTGAGCGATTTCATGACCGAAGGACTGCCGGAGACTGAAAAGAAAAAAAAAAAGGACCAAAGAAAGAGAGCGTTTCTGTAAGAATTTTTCCGCTCTCTGATTTTATATCCCCTTCCCCCATATGTAATCAGGAAATCCGGGGCTTCCCTTGTCCCCCTAACCTTACCCAGAAAAGGGACGTTTAGGAGCAAAAGAGGACGATGTTGTGCCGATCTCTGGAGTCGTGTAAATGGGGAAACGCCTGCAACCCTTGCTCCCGCAGTGCCTCCTCGCCCCCTTCCCTGAGCCATCTCACTGCCAGCGCCCACATACTAAGCAGCAAGGATGCAGGGGGGAAAAAAAATCTGCTCCCTCCCCGCAGGACTCCCCGGATGGTGCGTGGGCGACTTCAGCAGCAAGAGAAAAGCGGCGACTCCCCCATTTACAGGGACCC
Organism: Muntiacus reevesi; assembly: GCF_963930625.1. NCBI lineage: Eukaryota > Metazoa > Chordata > Mammalia > Artiodactyla > Cervidae > Muntiacus > Muntiacus reevesi. The sequence continues at coordinate 213,640,914 of NC_089250.1, read as the reverse complement.
TTCCCGGGGGCTCCCCTCTGTGTTTTCAACACTCCCATCTGTGTGGAGAGAGAACCCTCCCTTCACGCCCACGACTGCCGAGGGTTTGAGGGACGGACAGCGGAGTATTTACCAGCTGGTGCCACGACGCGGGACGTGGAGAGGAGGGTCGGGGCGGGGTGGGGACAGGGGAAGATCGGGACGCGTCCGCCTCGGCTCCGAGCGGTGGCTAGGATACGAGCGATGATCGAGGTCTGGCGTCCAGTGCGCTTGGCTCAGCTGGGTCCGCGCGGCTCCGGGAGACTCGCTCGCTCAGGCTTCAGCACGCTGGACAGCGCCCGCGCCACCACCACCTTATAAAGAGGAGCGCGCAAGGTCACGTGGGAGTCGCCCCGCCCCATTGACGTCAATGTTCATTCATGGGGAAGCGGGCGGGCGCCTAGAGGCGGGAGGACGCCCAACGATTGGAGGATGCGTGCATCTCCCGGCCCGCGCCTGCGCACTGCAGGCCTCGGTTGGAGGGGCGTGCGCTAGCCTAGCACCGGGGAAATGAATGAATGAAGGAATGAATGAATGAAATGCTGAGGCGGGCGGGGCAGGGGGCTATGAATGAATGAAGGAGGGACGAGGAGAAAAGGATGAATGAATGAATGGAAGAATGAATGGAAGGGCGAATGCAGAGCCGCTGCGAGGCGGGAGGGTGGGTTACAGAGCAACCTGCAGCGGCGGGAATCCGGCGAGTGGAATAGGGTGGGGGCACTCACAGCGTCTGACTGGGCCCCAGTAGGAGATTCATACTGGGAAGGGGGAAGATAAGACTCCAAAACTGAGGAGGTAGCCAGACTCTGTCTCCTGACTGCAGGGTCCATGGGAAACACGCCCAAGGACGGCGTGAACCTGAGAGAGGAGGGGTGGTTCTACGCGCCTGCGGGCGCTGTCCGCGGATCTGCGGTGCGGGGTGCGTGCCCTGGGCTGGGGCACATGGGTGGATCTTGCGGTTTGAGTGTTCTGGGCGGAAAGGATTCGAGTTGGAAGAGACAGGGGAAAGACTGAGGATATGTGTGCCTCTGTGTCGTGTCTGTCCATGGTCGGTGCGTGTCTGGAGAAAAAGGTGTGTCTGTCCTTCTGTCCAGTTGACTCTGTAGCGTATGTTGGCGCCCCCGCTGTGCCCTTTTTCAGGCCACCTCTCCCCACCACCTTCCTGCTTCTTTCCCACCCGCTGCTACCCCCCAAAGGACGTTTGGAGGACGAGAGCAGACCTGGTGGGCACGGGGTTGTGCAGGTGGTGGGGGTGGGGTGACTCAGTTCAATCTCTCTTCGTTGCTTAAAGGGAAGATTTGAACGCGATGCAGGTGGGGGGTGGAGGGTGGGAGTGCAACGTCAGAAATCACCCCTCTCTGCTACCAGACCCCTCGTCCGAATCTCCTGTCAGAGGGCTTGGGGTTGGGGGCTTGGATAGTTAGAGGTTCCGGGGAGGGGGGACGGTGGGGGGCGATGACGCACAGATTGCGCAAAGAGAATCCATCAGCCAGCCGGGTCCAGTGAAGGGAGACCAGCCGTAGGCGGGGGTGCGGGGAGGACGGAAATGAGGAGGGGGCAGGGAGAGGGGAGGGAGGCAAAGGGAGCAGCCACTGCAGGAATGAGGGGGTGGGAGGGAAGCTCGAGGGGGGCTGCGGTGCAGGCAGAGAGCTGTGCGGGGGTGTGGGCAGGGAGAGGGGGAGTGGAATGACACATGCCAGACACACCAGAACTGCGGACACACGGCTGCCCGTGGGCACATACAGGGCACCCTCGCCCTAAGACTCTGGAAACCAGGATTGGGGCTGCCTGCCAGGAGCTCAGAGACTCTTTCAGAGCCAGTTCACAACCCCTTCCTCATTTTCCTAGTGTTGACCCTCATCCTCTCCTCTCTCTCTCTCTCTCACACACACACACTCACGTGCTTTCCCTCTATAGCCAGCAGTGGCTTCTCGGGTCCATCAGTGGCTCCACTTTCCCAGAAGAAAGCCCATCAGCTCTGCGGGGAAAAAGGTGGGGAGGAGTAGAGAGAGAGGAAAGAGAGAAGAGATGGGGGCAGGAGAGGGAGGCAGGCAGGCAGGCATCTGGAACAGGTAGAAGGATCAGGCTAAAGAGAAAAAAAAAAAAGAAAGGAGAACCAAGGTGACTGTGAAGATGCCAAAGAAAGGAGGGAGAGGAGGGGGCAGCAGACCTGAGACTGGGTTTCATCCCCCTCCCCCCAAACTATCCAGGGCCTCCCCCTACCCCCATGGGTTCCCCTTATTCCTCTTCCTCTTCATCCCACCTCCCCTTTATCCTCCCTGCCTAGTTACTGAGAGCAGTGGAATGGGGAGGGGGGGGTCACGTTACCTTCCTGAGGAGGATGAATCAGAGAGAGATGGCTCAGACATCTGGTGGGGGGAGGGGAGGCCATCCAAGAGAGAAGGAAAGAGGGAGGGAGGCAAGGGGGACAGACTGAGAGGCTCACAGGGTAAGAGAGCAAGTGTGAGAGGAAGGAGACAGGCATCTAGAGAAACTGTGTTCCCATGGGCTTGTGTATGTGCATGTACATATGTATGCATTGTGTTTGTGTGTATAGAGGTTAACGAAACAGGGGTGGAAAGAAAGGGAACGGGGGGGGGGGGGAGGGCCAGTTATGTGTTTAATCAGGTAGAGAATGGATAGGCATGGGAGCGCTCCAATTCAAATACGTGCATTCTCTCTTTCAATCTATGGGGCTGTGTTTTTGCCTGTTTCCAGGTGTCTGTGTATAACTAAGAGTGTTTGTGGGTCCTGATTCCTCTGAGTGCCTGTATACCTGTGTGGTTGGGAGTCTGAGTGCATCCACTCTGGGCATCTGCTAGTGTCTGAAAAGCGTCAACTGGCTTGGTGCGTCAACGTGTGTGTACCCCTGTGTCTTTGTGCATTTCTTTGGATCCTTCTGTGCTTGTTGATATATGTTGTTATGTGACTTCTACATGCCTTTGATCTTTCCTACCCCTCCCCCACATTTACCTTCATCTCTAAATTTCTGTGCAGGAAAGTCTCAGTATCTTAGCCACTCTTCTGCAGCCCCCAAGTTCAAGCTTCCCCCCCCCTTTTTTTTTTAGCGTATTCCCTCTTTCCTTCATTCTTCTCCAACCCTTTCTTCCTCCACTCAGCCCAGAAGTTCAGGGGAGCTTCTCAGAAATTGACATCCCAAGAGTCTCAGTCATTATGGCATGGGGCAGGGGACAGTGAGGTAGAAGCCAAGGGCAACAGTGTTGGTAATTCCACCATCTAGATGATGTCTGCATGGGCTCTGAGTCTCTGGATCTGACTGTGCCTCTCTCCACCCCAGTTCCCTGCCCGGGGTCAGTTCATTCACACACACCCCATCTCTCAAAGATGTGCGGTGCCTTTCACATCCTACTGCCTCTAGGGGCTTCTAGAAAAGAACTGGGCTGGGGACAGGTTCCTGGGATTGGAGAGAGGAGGGAGATGGTAGGAAAGAAGGAGCAAAGAGAGACAGAGCTGGAAAAGGCAAAGCTGAGACGGGGAGTAGGAGGAGATGCCTGTTTGCTCTGAGATACTTGAACAAATCCATCCCTGTGTCTTTGTTTCTGAATGTCTCATACTCTCCAGGAGGGTGCTAAGAGAAGATGGGGTCCAACCAAGTAGAGATCCAAGCTGAAGGTTTGGAAAACCAAGGAAGAGGGACAGAGCCCTGGGTCTTTTCCCTGAGAAGGTTTGGGAAAGAGGAGGGTGGGGGGTTGGGTCCCCCTCCCCACGGTGCAGCTCACTCCCCTGTCTTCCCTTCCCCCCAACCGGTGACTCACCTCTGCAGCCTTTAATGCGTCAGCGGTGGGGGGGTGGGGACCAGCAGGGAGGGGCACTTTATGAGGGAGGCTGGGGTCTTCACTTTGAATTAAAAGAAGGTGCTTAAGAACCCCCTGGAAATGACCCCATTAGAATGCATCATTGTTTACCCCCTGCCCACCCCAGTTCAGGAGGGTTTGGAGTCCTGGGAAGGGGACTGAAAGAGGGCTAGGGGCTACTGGTGGGTCTGGGAAGGATGAATAATAGGAAGGGGGTCCTCACTGATTTTTAATCCCAGGGTCCTATTACTTCATACCCCCACCCACTCCTGGGTGGGGGAGGGGAGACCCAGCAAGACGGGGGAGGGCAAAGCCGCAGAGATGAGTCACCAGGACAGGAAAAGAGAGAGAGGAAAAGAGACAGAGATGAGGAGAGACACAAAGAGAGACAGCTACTGGAAAGACCGAGAAAGGAAGACACACACACACACACCTTCACACCATCACCCCATGAAGATGGTGGCCACAAGCTAACAAGAGAAAGGAGACTGTATTTCCATAGTCCTGAGCCAGACTTCTCCAACATCCACTTGCCACACACACCACTGTCATTCACAGTTACACTGATATCCTGAGGCACACCCTCTTACACAAACACAATGTCACACCTAGTCTAGCAGAGTCAACCAGACACATGTTGAAGATGTAACCAAGACAGTGGAATGGAGGTTCAGGTTGAGAGCCCTCGATTTCTTTTACACGGGATGATGGGAGGGGGTAAAAGCCCTAAAGGGATATAACTTCAAAAATCCAAGACTCACAGGCTATGCCTTGCGCACGCAACAATACAGAGTCCTCCCACCTCCCCATGCACACATACATGGTAACCTATCAAGAATCCTCCTTATCAAGAAGCCACTTGAAGTGCCTGGTTCTGGGGTACGCCAGGCGCGTAGCCCCGAATACATCCCACCCAGACACCCCCTGATTCGTACACACATGTACAGAAACACAGACACACAAAGACGCCCATGGACACACTCACATGGACGGAAACCACCTTGCGCTGCCTCGCCCGCGTCCGCGCAGGTCCTGGCGCCCCCGCGTGGTACTTTTCGGGATCGCAGTCCCCGCCGCTCCGGAGCTCGGCTCCCGCGGGGCGGCGCCCAGGCTCCCTCCACCTCTTGCCCCTCCGGTGCGGTGCCCACCCAGGAACGGGGAGCAGGGGAGCGCGCTGGCCGCGAGAGCGCCGACAGCTGGGAGTTAGACCCCTGAGTCGTGAGGATGAGGCAGGCTGGTTCCGGATGCCTCGGGGAACTTGCTTAGAAGAGCAAGAATTTGAAACTGCAGTGGACCACCCCTCCACCGCCCCCTACCCCAACACACACACACACCCGTCCCCGGTCCCGGGGAAAGCGAGGCCCGGGGCCGGTTCAGGCGCCGCGCCGCTGCCCGCCTCGGTTCTGAGCAATCACTTCTTTCTGCCGCTTGGCTGGGGTGGGGGTGGGGGCGCGCCACGGCCAGCAGCCCTCCCCAGCTCCCCTCCAGGAAGTCATTAGCCCGGTTGCCACAAGGCTTAGAGATCCTCTCTAATACAGGCTGCTGGGGAAGTGGGGGAGGACAATGCATCTCAGCCCTCCTCCCTGAGAAATGAAACAGACCCTGAAGGTGGGCTAAGGGGCCCGTTTTATTGCAACACAGCCACAGTTGAAGTGGCAGGGAGGCTCGGCAGCTCGGCCAGGCGCAGGAAGCAGCCAAGCAACGCAGGGCAGCACAGCCCGAACTGGGGAAAGTGGGGAACAGAGGCTGTCCCCTTGGTCCACCCCCGCGCACCCCCTGTCGCCCTCCTCTGTCCACGTCTTTGATTCCATCCCACCCCCCCTCCCCGCCCCCCACCTCGCCGTGCCCGCTCTCAATGACTCCTTTTGGACAAGGACTGTCCATTGTCCATGGACAATGAGGTTCTGACGTGTGCTCTGGTCTGGGGACACCTGGTTTCTAGTCCCTGCCAGGCTCCCAGCTATTGTGAGGCACTTGGAAGTCACTCGGGTCTTTCGGAGTCTCCGTGTCCTCCCTCTGCGGGAGACGTCAGGATCCCCTGTTGGAGTCGGCGCTATGCAAATGCAGCTGTTACTACTTGCATTTAAATAGAAGACTGTCAAAGTCCACAGAAAGCGTACAGAGGGTGGGAGGGGTGTCCAGAAATATCTGGAGGTGGGGGTTCCAGTTGTGCTAGAAGGCAGCCCCGTTAGAAGGACGAGATAGCCTCGCACCAGGCTCTGGGACCTGCCCTCCGCCATACCAGACTCCCCACCCAGAACTCTCTGATTCACAGGCCTGGTTCAGGCTCCCGGTTGGTGGCATAGGGAAGGGAGCCAGCAAAATCCTGCAGAGCTGGGGGAAACCCCATTCAGGGGAGGCAGTCTCAAAAAGGTGCATCACCGGAGCATAAGCAGGGGCCAGATGGAGGTGGAGCATTACAAATTTATTTCCTTTACAGAGTCTTTCTCCATATTACACACACAGGGTGAGAAAGGATTCATGGGGAAGGGGAATCGGGGCGGGGGTGGGGGGCAGGCAAATGAGAAATGGAGAACCAAGAGAGGTCCGGGCACAGGAGGCCGAGACGGGGCGAGGGAGGAGCGCGAGGCAAGCTCTGAGGGCCTGAGGAAGATGGGGAGGAAGAAAAGTACTATGAATTGGGCCGCTGAGCTGTCGGCTGGGCGCTGGGCGTTGCGCCTACTTCTGCCAGCTTCCCTCCACGAGGGGGCAGAAGGGAGAAGCCGGAAAGGGCAAAGTACCTTCCTAGGCCGGGGCCCCGGCTGGGGAAGGCTCTGAAGCTGTGAAGGAACTCATTCTTTGGCCGGGAAACGGGATGGGTGGACAAGAGCAGTAAGTGACTCCCCCAAACTCGGCGGTTCAGATCAGGGTGGGGGCAACTGCGTTTGGGGGCGCTAGAGTCCAGATGGCAGAGGTAAGGGGAAAAGGGAAGGGAGGAACAGACAGAGGGTAAGTGTAGGCATCAGAGCCGAGGAAAAATGGATGCTTTTGAACTGTGGTGTCGGAGAAGACTCTTGAGAGTCCCTCGGACTGCAAGGAGATCCAACCAGTCAATCCTAAAGGAAATTAATCCTGAATGTTCATGGAAGGACTGATGCTGAAGCTGAAGCTCCAATACTTTGGCCACCTGATGCGAAGGGCCAACTCGTTGGAAAAGACCCTGATTCTGGGAAGATTGAAGGTAGGAGGAAAAGGGGACGACAGAGGACGTGATGGTTGGATGGCAAAACAGACTCAGTGGACATGAATATGAGCAAGCTTGGGGAGATGGTGATGGACAGGGAAGCCTGGCGAGCTGCAGTCCATGGGGTCGCAAAGAATCGGACACGACTGAGCGACGGTTGAACAACAGACTGAGGACCAAGAGCAGGGGAAAGGGGCGGAACTTGAAAACAGTAGGGGCAGGGCTTGGGGGGGGGGGCGGGGATCCGAGGAAGGAGGTGGGTCTAAAGTGCATTTTCTCTCCTCTCCGACTCGACTGGAGAAAGCCTTAGTTGTCGGCCTCCAGCAACTACTGTTCAGTTATAACCCTTGACCAGCGCGAGCCCCCAGCCAGCCTGGTGGAAGTCGGCCACCTGTGACCACAACTGGGGCGCCGGGAAGAGTTGGTACACGACGTTGAGGCTGAAATGGGCTCTGGCGCTGCAGATGCGACAGAAGCTGGCGCTGCCTCTGCGCACCGTCGCTGCTGAAGGCGTCGACGCGGAGGTAGCGCCACATGCTGTCGCCGCGGTGCGGGATGCGGGAGGGCGCGTGCACAGCGTGAGCACCGTGCGGGCGCGCGCGGCTGTCCACGCGCCATTCCAGGTCCTTGGCCGCCAGGAGGCGCAGGTTACTCTCATTCGGCCAGTAGGGCGGCCACTCCTGGGATGGTTCTTCCCGTCGCGCTGCAAGGAGGGCGACAGCAGGAGGCGTGCCAGGTCACCACCAGCCTCCCGGGGTAGCTGCGAGAAGACGCCGGAGGCCTAGCAGCGCCGACGAGTTGAATTGGACCAAAAGGATGCCCTGTGTGGGGCACGAGTGAGCACGGCTCTGGGCGGCGGGAGGGCCGAGAGCCTGGCGCCTCTGGGCTTCTCCACTTCCACAGTCACACCCATGGGCTCCCATCTGGGTCCCTGGGGAGGGCCGACGGTGCGAGGCCGGGTGGGGTAAGGTATGTGAGAGCAAGGAGGAACTAGGGGCAAGGCCTCCGAATACCTGGATCCCCGAGGACAGCAGAGATTGACATGGAGTAGTCGGGGAACTGGGGGTGTGGGCCTCAACAGTGGAAGCAGGGGAAGCTGACCTTGATAGGCCCCTGATCGCGGTGGGATGGGGAAGGCGGAGATAAAGGACAAAGGCTCAGATTAGAATGCTTCGGTCCCTGGACTGAGGAGGGACCCATGTAGGGGAGGCAGGGTCACGAAGCCTGGACGCCTGGGCTCCAGCCTCCCAGAGTAAGGATCGAGGGTTTAAAGACTGGAAGTGGAAGATGTTTGATTTCCCCTGGGCAAAAGGGCCTGGGTAAAGGACTGGGATTCCCAGGGCAGGGATCATGGGCGCCTCCACTGGGCAGAGCGGGCAGCTAAAGAAAGGCGGTGACTGACTGCAGGAGAGGGGACAAAGCCCGGAGGCTCCTTGAGGAGAGGGCTGGCCTTCCGAGCTCCTTTGTTCTGCTTGGTGATTAGGCGGAATTTCTTCAGCTTCCGGGGCCCCAGCTGATCGTCCCTGCTGAGTCGTGCCACTTTGATCCCCCGGGTGCTGTCTTACCAGGTGCGAACAGAAGTGCTCTAGCAGCCAGGCCACCCTCTCGCCGCGCTCCGGGGGCGCCGTCTCCCCGGCGTCGATCCCGTGTACCGACTCCCTCGCGATCTGCGATCGAGGCCATTGTTGGGGGTGGGGGTTGCTCTCGGTTCAAAGGACTCGCCTCTTCTCACACGCTGTGCACTCCATCGCTATCCCCCCGGGGCGCCAGGCCAGACCCGTGACCTGCCCAAGGAGCTCTCCTCAGCGCCCGGGTCTCGGATTCGAGAGCCTGCAGAAAGATCATTCCCGGGCGTCTCTCCCACCGCTTGAGATGCTCCAGCCCCCGGGAGCATCGGTCCCTGCCCGTTCGCCACGCCCCCTCGCATTGGCCCCACCCCCAGGCGCTTGCCACGCCCTGCTGCCTCTTAGCCCCGCCCCCAGCCATCTCTGAGCCAACTCTGCATACAGGCTCTCTTGCTGGGAGAGTTCAGTCTACTCAGGGGTCCGGACCCCATTCTAGCTGCTCCCATCCCCAGACTACTCCCTCTTGACTGCTCCCCTCTTTCTGTGCTCTTACCCCCCCCCCCCCAAGCTCCTCAAAAGAATCCTAAAATACTGAAGCTGTCATCTGTCTCTCGAGTTCCTCCGCCATTCCAAGCTCTCTACACATCCCCCACCCACCCCCACTGAGCAGGCCCCTGGATCCACACACCCTGCTCTTTGGTTCCAAAAGCCGAGTCTATTTCCTCAGCAACCGGACCAGGGCCGAGGAGAGGCTCTATTTGTCCTCTCCCAAAGACCCAAGCACCCAAACCCCTTTTCACCTGCTTCCTGAACCGTCGACTCTCATCTGTTCGCTGCACTTGGCCGGCACTGCTCCACTGCGCTGTGGTCGGGATCCTAGAGCCAGCTGTGGTAGCGGCTGGGAAGGTAGTCGAGGTCACCGTAGATACCCCCACCCCACACACACACACACCCAAGATGGCCAGCACCTCCTCAAATTCCCTTTCTGTGGCCACTATGAAGTCCAAAGGGCTGGCCTCAGCCTCAGACCCTGATCCAGACCTGGGCTTGGACCCAGGGACTTGGCCTTGGCCTCAGGACCTGACTCGGTCCCTAGCCCTGGGAGCTTGAACTCAGCCTCAAGCCCCGATCTGGAATTGGACTCGCCCCTGGCCTCCTGGGATCTCTGAGCATACCTCTGCATCTGGCTCGACATCTTTTTCAGGCTTAGAAACCTCTGAGGTGGCTCCATCACAGCTGGCTCCCAGCATCATGATCCTGCAGAAAAGAGAGAACCCAGTGCAGGGTTCAGAGCCCCCTGTTTCCACAGCAGGCCCCCTCCATGCGATCCACATAAGCTCTTCCTACTTAAACACCCCTTCTCTTCTCACAGACCCTGGGAATAGAGGGCTGGCCGCTCCCCTCCCACCACTAACTCCCAGAGCTCCCAATCTTGCACTGTTCCACCCTCTGGGATGCTCTTCACACACTCAGGACCCCTTGAATTCCTTGATCACTGACCACCTGTTCACCCTGGTCACCCCCAGAACTGAGATGAAGAACAGAAGGCCCCTGGGGGGGTAATAGAGGGACTCCACCACCCTTCAAGGGCTGCAGCACCTCTCTGTAGAATGACAGGTGAAGAAATTCCCAGCACCTCCACTCTCCCCAGGAGGGTTCTCGGAGCTCTGTTCCCCAGCTGGCGGAAAGTGGGGAAAGAGAGGGTTCAACTGCCTCCAACTCCCAGTACTGCTCATCTCAGAGCAAAGAGTGGGGGTGTAGACATCAGATCTCTCCATATTGCTGCCCCAGTGTCCTCCACCCCACATATTCAAACATAAACCAAGGAGTGGACAGATGAACAGTTCTATTAGAAAATGTCAAGCTGTTCCTCTCAGGGTGATCAAAACCACCCTTTCCTTCCTGTTTGAGTCTGTTCCCTCCTTTTCCAGAGGGAGACTTGGCTTCATTGCAGGGCTGGGTGATTATTTTGAAAAAAGCTCTGTTGGAGCTTCAGCAAACAAATATCCACCAAGATCACCTATCCCCTCTCCCCACTGACTTCACCTCTAGAGATGGAGTCCCCTCCTTTCTCTCTCTCTTCTTCTTCTTTGGAAATTTCTTCCTGTAATCCTTGTTTCATGTCCCACTCAGGCTGCCCCTGCTCTTCCCATTCCTCCAAGTCTCCTTTTTGGATCTCCAAGTCTCCCTGTGGATCTGCTAACCCTTTGGTATCCTGTTCGTCTTTCCCCCTGCTGCTCAGAGACAGGGCCAAAGAGAAAGCTCCCTGCCCAAGCCCAGATGACTCCTCATTTCTAGACCTCTCTTTTCCAGATCAACAAAATAAACCAATCAAATCCCCTCCTCTCTCTTTCAGCCAGGTAGAATTGTTCCCTTGTGTAACCTACATAAGCCTCAGTAACCAACATCCCAGGGGACACATGTGCCTGCTACTTTATGGGGGGCGATATTAATTTGATTGAGATTGAGAGAATGAATACAAGGATGATAAGGAAAATGCTGTCTCCTTTCCTGGGATCTGGCCCAGGGGGGTGCTTGAACTACATCTTCCAAAGTGCCCTGGGGCACAGGGCTGCCTCAGTCTTATAAAACATGATGGGTTTGGGAGATGGGACCAGTAAGGGCAGCAAGGGGTGGCTTAGGGGTGATTTCCTGGTGGCTCAGCTGGTAAAGAATCTGCCTGCAATGCGGGAAACCTGGGTTCAATCCCTGGGTTGGGAAGATCCCCTGCAAAAGGGAACAGCTACCCACTCCAGATATCCTGGCCTGGAGAATTCCCTGGACTGTATAGTTCATGGGGTCACAAAGAGACACGACTGAGCAACTTTCACTTTCAGTTTAGTTTCCATATCACAAACATGGCTTATGTAAATACGACATGCTTCCTATACCAGCAAGTTTCAAACAAGGGCTCCATCTCCTTTTTTTTCTTTTTTCAGTCTAATGATGCTCAAGGCTCTCCCACATAAGCTGGGGTGAGGTCAGATAGCTCAGGCCAGCACAGGCTCAGAAGATCTTAGAGCGGTCACTAGGGCCATCAGGGACCATCTAGCTCCATCCTTTCATGGAGATGAAATCCAGCGAGGCTCAAGATGGTTAAGATCTTGCCTAAGGTGACTCAGCTAGGCAAAGCCAGACGAAAAGTTCCATTTTCCTGGCTCTGAGGCCAGTGGGGAGATCTCTGACCCCAGCCTGAAGAGCAAGGATAGGAATGACTGGGTCCTTGGCAGGAGTCAAAGGTTCCAAGTGCTAAGGGCTGAGCTGACTCAGAACCAGAGATGAGCTTGCGAGAGGAACCCCCACTGCCATCTCTCCACTGTCAGCAATTTCTATGCCAAAAATGAGCTCAATCAGACTCCTTGTGCCAGGCTCTAGGAATGACGGGTCCCAGAGATAAGTAGGTTAGCTTGAGGCTCCCATTTGGATTTCCAGATAACCTCACCAGCAGTTCCTGAATCCCTGGAAGATACAAGCTGGTAGTTCAGTGATAACTCCAACAGTTCCCCACTGTTGCTCAAAGGGGGCAGAATGTGAGCAACTTGAAGACTGCCACACATGCAACTAGATGTTGCTTTCCCTCTCTCTTTCAAGGTGGGGAGACTGTTTCCAAAGAGTGTGTCTACATTCTCAGATACGGATATGTTTAACTGGAGGGGATTCCCAGGGCCACACGAAAGAAGAGGAGCTTGCCAATTCACCCTGCGTCTTTTCTTCCCCAGCACTCTCTACTCCTATTCCCTTTGCTGGAGATGGAAAGGCTCCAAGGTCCTTAAGCCCTGGGGGAGGTGGGTGCTGGGAACAAAGTACCTTAGGGGTTCCAGGCCAAGCCAAAACAGCCAGCCGGCCCCCACAACCCCGTTACACACTCTGATCCATTCCCACCCTCCAACCTGGCTCCTTGAATTATAACTCCCATTAGGTGTCCAGGCAGAGGCTGAAGCAGCCCTATGCCCCAGGGTACTATGGGAGATGTAGTCCAGGCACCCCCCTGGGCCAGGTTCCAGGAAAGGGAGCAGCATTTTCTTTATCATCCTTGTATCCATTCTCTCAGTCTCATAAATATGAATGATCCACTCTGGTGAGAGGATAACTGTAGTCATCCCTGGGCATGCCGGGAGCCCACCCCCCTCTCCCCTTCTCCCTCACCCCACACACCTGAAATATTAATGCCCCCGAGGTCGCTGCTTCTCTGAGCTGGAAGATGAAACGGAGAGAGGAAAGGCAGGGACAAAGAGACCGCGACTACACGAAGCGCCCAAAGAAGAGAGAGACAAGGATCAGAACTGAGGCAGAAGGGAGACAAAAGCCATCAAGAGAGGATCTGGGGGGGCACAGATAATGAGTCACAGACATGACACCTGGTGATTCAGAGCTCAGTAGACGCCAAAAAAAAAAAAAAAAAAAAAAAACAAAACCACACACCAAAACCAAAACAAACCTTCCTAGCTTGCACCCCCTCCCCAAGGAGACCAGAAATAGAAAGCAGAGTGACACACCCCCTTCTCCCTGCGGGTGTGTGGTGGGGAAAGGGGTTCAGAAAGGGGAAGAGAAAACCAGAGGAGAGGCTGGAAGAGAACAGACTTGAGGGCAGAGGCAGGGAGACAAGGCGAAGTGGGGCAGAGGCAGGGGACGAGGAAGATCATGGAGCTGGGGAGAGGGGGTGCTCCAGAGGGCCGGAATCATGGAGAGGGGGTGTTGTACTGGAGGGTCGTCCCGGTCTGTTGGGGAAGCAGGAGGCAGGGAGGTCCCAAAGGGAACTGTCTACTTGGCAAGGGTCGTTCCGGACACTGCCAGACTCTGGGGAACGGTGGGAGCCAAATGATGATCGGGTGAAGAAGGGAAGGCGCCTCTGAGCACCCGAACCAAGTCGGGTCTCAAGTTACTGTCATCCCCCGGACTGGCAGGGGTTGGGCCGTAGGGGGCGCGGCTGCTTGCTTCTCCGGAGGGGGGCGTGGCCTTCCGCTGTCCCCATCCCGCGGGGGAGGAGCACACCATCCTCCCGCCCCCAGACCCCGCTGCACCCCCCTACCTCTCCCAAGCCAGGGCCAGGGCCGGGATGCTGAGAAGCAGATCAAGGCCGGTCGCGCAGAGTGGGGTCACCTCGGAGCTCCGAGGGTCATATTCCGATGAGGCGCGGGGACCGGGCCGCGCCGTCCGGTCCCGACTCGGAGTTCTGATAGAAGGCGGGTTCAGCACCGCCGCTCAGAGCGGCTCGCGGGCTCGGGCTCCTAGCGCTTCGGGATTCGGGCGGTGCGAGTGGCTCCCGCCGCGACGCTCCAGCTCGGCCCCGGCGGCGGCGCTTGGAGGGGCGGAGACCCCAGCGATGCGGGGGAAACCCGGCGCGGATCTGGAGCGGACTTTGTTGCGGCCGGGGGCTGGCGGGGGCGCGGGGCAGATAGGGTGGCGGAGCGCGGGGGAAAGCGGAGCTTCCCTGGGCGGTGAGGTGGGCGCAGCTGGGTGGCCTCTAGGGCTGCTGATGAGACCCCCCCCCCGTTGTCCCTGGTGGGGAGCGGTACTGAGGGTGGGGAGGGTGGAGTGGAGTGACGGCTGGCAGAGTTATCGCATGGTGCCCGCAGCATCTTTAAGTTCGGTCCCGGGAGTTCCCCCCGCCCCTCTGTTCCCCTTATCCAGGGTCCCCAGCAAAGTCAGCCCGGTCCTCTGACCTCCGGCCGCCAGATTAGTAAGAGCAGCTGGAAAGGGGACACGGAGCCGAACACCCTGGGGACCCGGTCGGAGAAACTGATAGAGGAATCGGGAAACCCAAGACGGTTGGGAAGGGAGGAGACCCCAAGAGGCAGAAGCCGGGACACTGAAAGGAGCAGAGCGAGGCCTGCTCTGGGCCAGATGACCCCGGCGCCCCGGGGTCGCCGAGCAGCCTCGGGGGCCCCTCCCCCGCCCGTGGATCTCCGGCTCGACTCCGCTCAGCCGCGGGCATCTCACCCGCGAGGTCAGGCCGCAAGGCCCCCGCGGGGCAGCAGGAGTGCACGGGGCCGTACACCTGTGGACTTCCAGGGACACCTGTGGGCTTCCGAGTACACGAACACAGACCTCTGTGCGCACGGCCGGGCTCCTGTGCTGACGCCGGTGGGTGCAAGGAAGGGCCCAGCGCGCCGACTGGAACCTCAGGGACTGCAGGGTCGCCTCTGACTCTAATAAGCTAGTGGCCCAGACTCTTAACTCCTGGTGGGGGGCTCCCCACCCCCATGAAGTGAGGTAAAACACCTGCAGTTCTACCTGCAAGGATCCAGGAAAGGGATGGATGTGAATGTCCTTTAAAAATGCTACTGAGGCTGGGCCACCGTCCCTTGTCCTCCCTCCCACCTCCTGCCCAGCTCCCATGCTTCCTCTTCCCACCAAAGCTGACCTCTCACCTACCTCTTTCTAGTTTTACGCTTTCTAAGGTGTTTGCTCCACAACCTAGTAATCGGATCCCATTGGCTGAGCTAATGTGACAAGATGGAGGATTTGAAGGAGTTCCTGCACTCCCTCAAGCAAAGCCACCTCAAGAGTTAAATGGATGAGTCATCTCTTCAGTTCAAACCCAAGCAGGCCAATAGGTAAGTCTCCCCCATTTCTGATTTTTGCAACTGCTAACACACTATGCATCTCATAAAGCTGCGGTTATGGTGGAATATGTTCATTCTTGGGAAAGGACCTCAAAAAGCTAAAAGATGGAGGAAAAAGTCACCAGTGGCCGAATGGAGAGGCAATTGTACTCTCATTCCTTGCCTTTCTCTGGAAGCCTCCCCTCTGTCATCAGAAATGCTTGGATTGGTCCAACGTTCACCCACCTCCAGTTCTCTCAGCCAATCAGAATGGAAAGTTTCCCAAAATTCCAGTTCTCTCCTGTCCAATCTATAGGTGGTGCTGGATTCTTCAATAAAAGGCTCAAATATGGTTGCATTATTGGAATTTTCTCAGATATGAATGCTCAAGATTTAAATTCAATCAGTTGTTCAGTTCAGTTCAGTTCAGTTCAGTCGCTCAGTCGTGTCCGACTCTTTGCGACCCCATGAATCGAAGCACACCAGGCCTCCCTGTCCATCACCAACTTCCGGAGTTTACTCAAACTCATGCCCATCGAGTCGGTGATGCCATCCAGCCACCTCATCCTCTGTCGCCCCTTCTCCTCCAGCTCCCAATCCCTCCCATCATCAGGGTCTTTTCCAATGAGTCAACTCTTCACATGAGGTGGCCAAAGTATTGGAGTTTCAGCTTCAGCATCAGTCCTTCCAATGAACACCCAGGACTGATCTCCTTCAGGATGGACTGGTTGGATCTCCTTGCAGTCCAAGGGACTCTCAAGAGTCTTCTCCAACACCACAGTTCAAAAGCACCAATTTTTCGGCACTCAGCTTTCTTCACAGTCCAACTCTCACATCCATACATGACCACTGGAAAAACCATAGCCTTGACCAGACGGACCTTTGTTGGCAAAGTATTGTCTCTGCTTTTTAATATGCTATCTAGGTTGGTCATAACTTTCCTTCCAAGGAGTAAGCGTCTTTTAATTTCATGGCTGCAATCACCATCCACAGTGATTTTGGAGCCCCCCAAAAATGAAGTCTGACACTGTTTCCACTGTCTCCCCATCTATTTCCCATGAGGTGATGACACCAGATGCCATGATCTTAGTTTTCTGAATGTTAAGCTTTAAGCCAACTTTTTCACTCCCCTCTTTCACTTTCATCAAGAGACTTTTTAGTTCCTCTTCATTTTCTGCCATAAGGGTGGTGTCATCTGCATGTCTGAGGTTATTAATATTTCTCCTGGCAATCTTGATTCCAGCTTGTGCTTCTTCCAGTCCAGTGTTTCTCATGATGTACTCTGCATATAAGTTAAATAAGTAGGGTGACAATATACAGCCTTGACAGTTAGGGGCTGCAAAATAGTGATATTCTTGTTCTTTCATTGTTTTTTTTTTTTCTTCTTCTTTTTTCCCTAACTGAAATTTGCTTATAAAAGGAAAGTTGTTCTCTTCTACTATGATTACTCTCAGAGATAGTTTGTGATGGAAAGACTGGGTAGATGCTTGAATTTTCCCCTTTATTTGTTAACTTTTAAAATAATGTGATGGTTCCCCAGCATCCTTCAATGGTGATCAATTATTAACTAGCACCTTCTTCTATGTCACTTTAAAACATCAATTTATCAAAAAAGTTGGATAGCTTCAGCGTTAATAAGAACAATAACTGCGTTGGATTGCATCACATTATTTTGTGTTTTAGACATTATGTCATGTCCGACTCTTTGCGACCCCATGGACTGTAGCCCATCAGGCTCCTCTGTCCTTGGGATTTTCCAGGCAAGAATACTGGAATGGGCTTGCCATTTCCTACTCCAGGGGATCTTCCTGAGCCAGGGATCAAATCCATATCTCCTGCATGGGCAGGTAGATTCTTTACCATTAAGCCACCTGGGAAGCCCTAACGCATTACATTAAGCTTGTTTAAAATCCATGAGTTCATGAAGGTGTATGAAGGTGCTAGATCTTCAGGAAGTGCCGCGTGGATGCAGAGGGGAAGGTGTCTTGGACCAGCTTGGCAGGTTGGCAGGTCAAGGATATATCCTGGAAGTGAGACCCAAACTAAAACTCAAAAATTCCTCTCCAGATAACAAAGAAGGGCAGGGTCCCTCCTGCGGGAGGGGAAACCTGAGCTAAGCCCAGAGCTGAGAAACAGCCTGCTCTGCAAGAACAAGCAATGCTGGGTTGCACCCATCCTGTAGACAGGGACGGGCCAGTCAGCCTAGGGCTTTTAAGCGGGAAAGCGACAGATTTGCCTTATGAGTAGAGGTCGCCCTCTGGTGGCTACACGAAGAATGGCAGGGAAGGAAGACGTCCTGCCAAGAGGCTGTGCTTACAAGGCAAGGGGATCACACCAGTCAATCCCACAGGAAATCAACCCTGAATATTCACTGAAAGGAATGCTGCTGAAGCTGAAGTTCCAATACTTTGGCTACCTGATTCGAAGAGCCAACTCATTGGAAAAGACTCTGATGCTGGGAGAGACTGAAGGCAAAAGGAGGAGGGAGTGGCAGAGGATGAGATAGATGGTTCGATAGCATCACAGACTCAAAGGACATGAATTTGAGTAAACTCTGGGAGACAGTGGAGGACAGAGGAGCTTGGCACCCTCCATGGAGGACATGTACTGGCATGCTACAGCCCACGGGGTTGCAAAGGGTCGGGCATGACTTAGTGACAGTACAACAAGAAGGCTTAGATTCATAAACTGGACTCTTCCAGATCGGAGGAGAACTCACACAGTTCGGGGAGTCATTACTGAGATACATGGGAGGAGAAATGGTGCAGGGAAGCTCCTTAATGGCTCTGAGAATAGATCCTTTAGGAAGTCTAGTGATCCATCTTCTCTCCATGCACCTAGCACATGCATTTCCCCAAAGAAATGCTCGCAAATAGCAAATGTTTGTTATTGCCCAACCAGGAAAATTCCTTTTCTAATTTGCATAAGGACCACCTCTCAGTGGATGCAACCCCAGACACAAGCAGACAATACTTTTGCGTGTCTGGGTTGGGCTCTGTTTGTGGAGTGTCTCAAATGCTGTGCCAAGGAGTTCATACCTTCTAACAATGAGGATCCAGCACCAGTGAGTGGGAACAATGACATGATGAAAGCAGTGCTTTAAGAAAAGCCATCTCTCATCTTGCCAGCGTGAGAAGGTGTTAGATGGGAGATGAGAGGCAAGAACTCTGCTCACTGAAGAGTGGTCCCAGAGGAAGTCCACAGGAGGGATGGGGGCCTGGAGTAAGAGAAGAAGCTAAGAAGCACATAGAAGGAAGCCAGGAGGCCAGGAAGTGTGACTGGCTTTCTGGAAGGTGCAGAGAGAGGAAGGAGGTGAAGGTGATTCTGGCATCCCCAACATGGAACCAGGGAATGATGTTGTCTGGTGGCAGCAGGTAGTACAGGATATAGAACTCATTGGATACAAAGATTCTAGGCTTTGCCTGTAGATAGGTTGGCTTTTTCGGCTTCCCTGATGGATCCGATGGTAAAGAATCTGCTTGCAATGCAGGAGACCAGGTTCCATCCCTGGGTCAGGAAGATCCCCTGGAGAAGAGAGTGGCAACCCACTCCAGTATTCTTGCCTGGAGAATTCCCTGGACAGAGGAGCCTGGCGGGCTACAGTCCTTGGCATCACAAAGAGTTGAACATGACTGAGTGACTCACACAAACACACACACACACACACACACACACACACACACACACACACACACACAGGTTGGCTTTTTGGGGCCAGAGGGACGAGCAGTTGGGGAGGACGTACAGGGGCTAGAGCTCAGGCGAAAGGACCAGTGGAAGAAGTGGGGAGAAGCCCACTTCAGGGTCTGTATGTGTTGCAGTTGAGTGGGCATGGCGCTGGGCACAGGGCTGAAGTCTGACCCAGCGGGATTCTATCTGGGGCTGGAGCTTCCTAAACAACTGTAAAGATGCCCTAATCTCCCCTAACCTCCTCCAGCCTCCTGGGTCAACTCCTCTACCAATTCTAAAGACTCTGCCCCAGCCAAGCCCTTCCCCGTGCTGACCCATCTCTGCTTTCTCTGAAAAGGCTTCCAGATGTTTGCTTCTGGCTCCATGCCGGGTGCGTGATCAAGCACCCAGCAGAGAAATCCAAGGGTTGTGTAGCCGGGGAGCCAGTGGGTGACAGACAGTTCTCCTCAACCCACACACAAATACGCCAGAGCTGCTGTCCTAGAAGCTTGAGTGCATCTCATTCACTTCCCAGGACCATCCTGTGTAAGTTCAATTGATGAAAGACTCAGCTGATGTCCTTGTGAATTGGGTCACAAGGTCTCCCTGGTGAGGGGCTTCCTCGATGGCTCAGATGGTTAAAAAAAAAAAAAATCCACATGCAATGCAGGAGACCCAGGTTTGATCCCTCAGTTGGAAAGATCCTCTGGAGAAGAGAATGGCTACCCACTCCAGTGTTCTTGCCCGGAGAATTCCATGGACGGAGGAGGCCTGGTGGGCTACAGTCCGTGGGGTCTCAAAGAGTTGGACACGACCGAGGGACTAACACTTTGACTTCACTGTGTTATATTTCAGTAAAAAGTTTAAAGATCCCACAACTCTGAAGTAAGTAGCTCCACGGTACCGGGGGGAGACAGGCTTGTGTTAAGTTAAGTCACTTAACAGGCTAAGTGACTTGGCCAAGGTCACGGTCAGTTGCTGGTGCCAGGTCTGTGGGACTCACTGCTGGATTCTCTTTCTGTGCTGACCACCCAGTGGCCCTTTCTCCCTGGGGCTTCCCTATTGGTGCTGAGATGGTCCATGGTCCACTCTGGGTCCACAAACCCAGGTTCTTAGTCAAGCCTCTTCTTGGAAATATATGTCATCCAGTGCAGTCCTATCTCTGCTCCCCTGAAATGACCAGTGTCACAGCATCAGGGCAGCCACGTGGCACACTCCTCTTTGAGGACCCAGGACCTGGAGGCTGGAACCAGAAGGAACAGGCTGCCTCCTCTGAGGCCTGGGCTCAAACGCGTCCTGTTTCGTCTTGATTCCTGTGAGGGCCTGGGTCTGGGTCTGAATCCATCGGCCAGGCTGACAGTTGAGTTGAGGGGTTTAGTTCCAAGAGTGGAACCCACATGACAGTGGCTGCTGGGACTGATGTGCAAAACGCCATTCTGGGGACTCTCCCCCTGGTCTGGTGGTGAAGAAGCCACCATGCAATAGAGGGAACAGAAGTCGGATCCCTGGATGGGGATCTAAGGTCCCACATGCTGCAGAGCAACCAAGCCCACACAACTCCTGAGACTTGCAACTCTGGCCTGGCAGCGCTCGCGTGTCACAGTTGGAGAGCCTGAGTGACAGAACTGCTGAAATCCACATGCTGCAAGACCCAGCACAACCAAATAAACAAATAAATGTGCAATTTTTTTTAAGAAGACAGTGAGCACATCCATCATGCCCCAAAGTGTTCTAAACAGAAAGGCCATTTGAAATGATTTGCCTGGTATCTCTGTCCAGCGGGCTGTGCCCCTTGCCTGGATGTGGTCTGTGCTCTGCATGGACTCACGGGAAGTTGTGCCAGGGCCCTGCCACCGTGACTCTACTCTTCTTCACGCCAGGCTGCGGCTCCTTAGACCAAGTCTCACCCAAGACAGATGTCTGCTGCAGGAGGGCTAGAAAGCCAGATGACAGGAGGGAAAAGGGAGTGAGGGGACATTTCCTGTGCCTTTAGAGAGGCTGGGGTCAGAGCTTGCCTGGGGAGGCTCAGCAATGGGTGAGAAGTATGGCCCATGGCTTCCTCCCAGTTTTGGACCACTTCCTGGAGAGAGGTGCACCCTTAGAAGGGGGATGGTGGTGGAGGAGGCTGCCTGTGGCCGGTCACATGGGACAGGAAGGAGACCAAGCTGGCAAGTCATCAGCAGGCGGCACTTACCTGACTCAAGAGGGCCCTGGAGGGACATTAATGGGAGTGGCACACCTGTCATGTTTCCAAGTTTCTCGGCCCAGCACACTTCCAATAATCCTCAGCAGTAACAGTGCATCCTCTTTGGCCCACTCACCTCTGGACGCCGAGTCCCGCTTCCAGACCCAGAAGGCTGATCTTGACCTTCCTGCGCTTTTCTCCTTCGTGTGGTGCCCCCCCACCCTGATCCAGATGCTTTCCATGGAGGGTCACGTCCCCTTCAGATTCTTGTCTCTCCATTGGCATCAAATCTGGCCCCTTTTCTAAGAAACCCGCCCAACTGGCATCATGGGTCTTGGGAACACTTTTCCCCTTTGATTACATCTCTGCCTCTGGAGCTTGTCTCACTTTCTCACTGAACTCCTTGGCTTCTACCCCTCTCCAGACTCAGGCCGTCCCCACCCGCCCTGCAACCCATTTTGTTGGTCTTGGATTTCAAAGAACTGATGGGAGATGAAGTCCCCTCCTCCCTCCCCCACCCCTACTCCTATACAAAGGTCTCCTTACTCACCTACCACCTGGCAGAACCCCACTGCTCCAGAGAAAGACATCTACTGCTCTCAGGGAGGAGGATCTGATCCTTGCATCCCAGCTCTTGGTAGCACCCCTCAGGGTAAGAATCTAGGGAAAAACACATACAGTGCTGATCTTGAAGTCTGGGCTCTTCATGAATATACAATAAATAGGTCCTGCTTTCCAAAAAGGATCAGAGCAGATCACATGCAATGTTTTCCAAGCCAATGGTTGAGAAGCAACTCTTGAGCCCCTTTCCCATCATAAGATCAGAGTTGGGAGAAGAAAGATAAAGGGGTTTGGGGAGGACTTTTAGAACCCTACCTGAAAAGGGGAAGTCAACTAGGTTGGTGGAGAAAGGCTTCAAGACTCAAAGGACCTTGGGATGTCCCCAGTGTTTAGGGGCTGTGCTTGTGTGAGAAATGGAGTGGCTGACTGGATATGCCCATCCAAGAAAGAAGGCTGGACAAGTGGATGACCCCAAGTGTATCCGGGCCAAGGATGCCCAAGCCTGGAGCTGTTTTCTTTTCCTCATCCTTCTCTCCCATTTCTCTCCTTATCCTCTGACCTGGGAGAGTGATGGAGTTCCTACAGGGAAACCTACATTGAATCCATGGGCAGAAAACCAGGGCCCAATGCTGAGGTACAGAAGCTCCCAGGGGACCTAAGGGAAAACTCCAAAGAAGCCATGAGAAGACTCGCAAGGAAAAGAAATTAACTTCAAAGACCTGGAGCTCAGAGAACACATTGCTTCCTTAGGACAGAGCAATCAAGAACTTGGGGGCTCCCTTTTTGCTGGTGAGCAAGGGAGTGACACATCCCTCCACTGCCTCTATTTCTGGCCAAGCAGGCGCCCCCCAACTCCCACCCACCGCTTGCCACCAACTCACTCGCTCTAGACGGGAAATTTCTGTCCTTGGTGAAGACTGAAGTGTTGATTGCTAATCCCACTGAGCTTTTCTAGGTACCAACATTAGTGAATGTAGAACTCATCTATCACCTGAGAAGAGTCCAGATAAGTTACAGGACTGCCCAGATTTTTATCTAGCGACAAAAGAAAAATTCTTCCACTGAATAAACTCTCAGAGATGGCAGAAGACAGAAGTGCACTCAAGTTACATTCGAACAAGTTCTTCTCGTTTAAGTTATGGATCCGGACAAAGCCAGTCAGCAAATAGGACGGACACAAGTCAAAGGATGCTATGACCTCATAAAGTCACTCAGACTGTTTCAGTTGGCCATCTCCTTTCCTTCATGCTCTGACTATGATGATGAAGGTGAGGATCATAGTAAATTCACTGGCTCATATAACCAACCTCTGTACTAAGTCTTAATAATTAAATCTTAATAATTTTATCCTCACAACAGTTCTCTCTATTTGAGCAAATGAGTTTACTTGGACCTAAGGCTAGGCTTGCAGTAGGGCTGCAAGCTGGTAAAATAAATCCCTACTTCATCTGGTCTCCCAGCCCCCAGGGAACATGAAGGATGGGAAGAGATGCAGAAGTAAGCTATGTTCTTAACTCTATCTTCTCTGTCACGGGAGATCGGTCTAACACTCCCTACACGCAGGTACCCTTGACCCTTATCAGCTTTTGTTCATGGTATTTCACCATCTACCCTATTGACTCTTCCTATCTAACCTTGTTCACTCTTCAAAGCCAAGCCCTCTGGGGAGCTCCCCTCCCTGACAGCTCCTAGCTAAGGACATGCCTTTATTTACAGAGGGAGAAGGGACCCCACCAAAGGAAGAGACTTAAGCAAACTCATGCAGCAGAATTAAGTTTCTGGGAGGAAGAATGTATGGGTCTGATACTCGGTCAAAGGCAGAAACTGTACCCATTAGGATAGAGGTGGATTACATGTGGGCATGCTCACACAGAGAGAGAGAGCCTGAGTTCTGCAGGCATCTGACTCTACCAAGCAGTGGTGAAAGAACTGGCTCTTTTTGGCACAGTAGCGTGGCAGTAGGTGGGGTTCTCAGGCGCTGGGATCAGGGGCTGGGGGCAGGGGGCAGGCTGGGAGGGGCGCAGGGGTGAGGTCAGGGCTAGATGAAGGTGAGGCGAGTAGAAGCCGGGAGGCCACAGCTCTCCTTGTGCTCCTCGAACAGTTGCTCCAGAGCCTTCATGTACAGCGTATGATAGTGGTCCACCTGCTCCTCGGTGGGCTGCGGGTACTGGGGCACCGGGATGGGGCGGCCCACTGCAGGCACAGGGGGACTCAGGTCAGGGGAGAGGCCTCGGCTGCACACACAGCGGATAGCGGCCTTCTGCCCTGGACACGGGCACTCACCCACAGTGGTGATGGGTATGGCCAAGGGCACCAGGCCCCAGGACTTGGCTGAGAAGAGACCACGGCCCCAGAAGATGCAAGGAGAGCAGGTCAGGAGCTTCTTGATGGTGACCTGGAACAGACGCTGCCAGGAGTCTGGGGCAAAAGCCTTAACTCTGAAGATGTCATTCTCCCCAAAGGAGTACACGGGCATCAGAGAGGCGCTGGAAATGTGGGGAGACAAGAGAGAAGAGGGCTGGGCAGATCAGGGGCTCTAGGAGTGCCCTCACATTCCTCCCCCACAGGTTCCCACTTCCCAAGGCCATCTGAAGCAATGACAGGGGCTATGAAGAAAGATCTGGAAGAAGGGACTTACATTTCTTAAGAGGAATGTGTACTGGGTGGTCCTATACACATATTCTCATACAGTCTCAACAAGGTGGCAAAGTGAATATTAACTCTATTTTGCAAGTAAAGAAGCATGCAAGGTCTTGCTTGTGAGAAGGTGTCATAAAAGAATGTGAGCCAAGGGAGTCTGAGCCCCAGGGTCCAGCGATTGGCACTGTGACCCCGTCTCTCTCTGCGTGGGAGGAAGCCTGGGGAAGGGGCTCAGGGCTGGGCAGCCAGCAAACACTGAAGGGCTGCCCAGAGCGCCCTCTAGAGGTGGTCACCGTGTAAGCTCTGGGGACACTCAGTCCATATCCAGAGGGCAGGTGTGTAGGGATGGAGTGTAGATCCCCAGAGACACTCTGAGGTTCTGACCATTGGAGGCAGCCCCGGTTGGGCGCCCACTCATCCGTGCCTCAGTGCCAGGCGGACAAAACCTTTACGATTCCAGTGAGTGAAGTAGTGCTCCCTGGGATGGCATGCAGGGCCTCGTGGGCTCCCCCGACCAGAATAAACAGCCTGGCCGAGCTGGGGCTGGGACAGTATAAAATCCAGGCTCTGCTGGCTTGTAGAACCTAGTCCTGTGGACAAGAGCGGGTGCAGGGACAGCCCAGTCTCCACTCCTTGGCTCCCTAGTCCCTCACCCCGCCCTTTAGCTCAGGAAGTATTAGACATCATCCGTTTCTTTCCAAGCTCCCCACCCCGCCCCCCGTCCTTGTGCCCTACAGCGCCTCTCCCGGCAACAGTACAGGACCCTTGCTCCAAAGTCACTCCCTGACCCCCACTGACAAATGTTCATGCCAAGTGCCTGTGATGGGTGGTGAGTGGGTGCCACTCAGGCCGGGGCGGGGTTGAGTTGCCTTCTGTCACTCAGTTCAAGACTCACCACAGGACATAACATGGTCTCGATAGCCTGGGAGGTGGACCAGGCCATTCAACCCAGCCACTAAGAACCGAAGGCCTGGAAACCCCTGAGAGAATCCAGTGCTCTCCGTGACAAAGCTACAGACGCATCTGATGCCCACGATCTCATATGCGTGGGTGACTAGCACACAGGTCCGCTCTGGGGACAGCTGTTTTCACCAGCTGTGGGGGCAGGAGGTAGGATGAAGGAAACAGCCGTGTCGGCAGGATACCAGCTGAAAAGACTTCCCTCCCAAGCAACAGACTTCAGAGTTCAGGATCTAAGATGGGGTCAAAGGCACAAGGGTCCAGAGGGGTCTGGAACACCACCCTACTCCCTTCCCTGTTGCTTGAACTTAAGAAGTGAGTGGTCAAAATTCATCATAGGGAGGGGTGTGTAGGTGGAGAGGGAGGAGTGGAGCATCCCTTGGAGGGTGACCTGTTACCTTAATGGGGAAATAATCCCTTCAGTGTTTCCAAACCTGCCTGTTCCTCACCCACTCATTACGCCTTCCTACTTGGGCAGAGTAATAAGGGTGGAAGAATTCCCGGAGATAACCATTTATCACCTCTCACTACCTGGACTCTTTAGCACTCACCTTGGTGGGGTGTATCCCGGTCCAGAAATAGCCATACCAAGTAGAGAACAGAGAAACCCCAGAGTGAGGTGCCGAGGAGGAAGAAGACAAGATGGGAAAAAAAAGGGCCTGGAAGAAAGATGAGAAAGAAAAATGATTTAGATCTTGAAACCACAATGACTGCTCCTCTCCTTCTCAATGAGGTCCTCGGTCCTCTCCCAGCTGGGCCTCTGGCCCTTCCCTCCTTTTGCCCTGGTGTCCAGGTAAGTGGGGCTCCTGCCTCTCCCCCGCCAGTCTCTCCCCTCCCTCCTTCCCTAGAGGACCCCTGCCCAGCTCCCCTTGCCCATGAAGAGGAAACAGCACGTATTGGAGATGCTCAGAACTTCTAGCTGTTGTTTCTTCAGGGTTTCCATGCTGTGGGAGGGCGGAGGGCTGGTGGAGACTTTCCATTGCTCCCCTTCTGCCAGCAGGGTTCCAGGACTCAGGGGGAAAAAGCATGAAGGTTACAGTAGGAGTCCAGAAAGCCTTTCTGGTCTGAATGGACAACCCCTGGGGCCTCCTGGCATGGCTTGTAGGGGGCTGTGTGGAGGCAGAGACTCTTTTTTTTTTTTTCATTTATTTTTATTAGCTGGAGGCTAATTACTTTACAATACGGTAGTGGGTTTTGTCATACATTGACATGAATCAGCCATGGAGTTACATGTATTCCCCATCCCGATCCCCCCTCCCACCTCCCTCTCCACCTGATTCCTCTGGGTCTTTCCAGTGCACCAGCCCCGAGCACTTGTCTCATGCATCCAACCTGGGCTGGTGATCTGTTTCACCATAGATAATATACATGTTTCGATGCTGTTCTCTCGAAACATCCCACCCTCGCCTTCTCCCACAGAGTCCAAAAGTCTGTTCTGTACATCTGTGTCTCTTTTTCTGTTTTGCATATAGGGTTATCATTACCATCTTTCTAAATTCCATATATATGTTAGTATGCTGTAATGTTCTTTATCTTTCTGGCTTACTTCAGTCTGTATAATGGGCTCCAGTTTCATCCATCTCATTAGAACTGATTCAAATGAATTCTTTTTAACGGCTGAGTAATATTCCATGGTGTATATGTACCACAGCTTCCTTATCCATTCGTCTGCTGATGGGCATCTAGGTTGCTTCCATGTCCTGGCTATTATAGACAGTGGGAGGCAGAGACTCTTGATCGGGAGCCCCAGAGGTCTTCAGCCTCCTCACACACTGATCACTGAACCTCTCCCCTGAATGGGGCTGAGAGGCAGGTTGGGGGCTTGCCACTGAGGTGGCCCTGGGGTACATTAAGAATCTTATGGGGGAGGGGTTCCTGAAGGAGACAGAGAGCCCACCTCCCGGGTCCCAGGCGAGACCATGTGATCTGGTGTGTGGCCACCTGATTGTGGACGTAAGCCCTGGGTCTGTTTTCAGATCTCTCGGAGTGTCTGGGTTACTGGGAGGTGCCTAGACACTTGGACCTCACCTCCAAGCACAAACACACCAATACCACACATCCGTTCCCACCTTTAATTTCAGTCCCCTCCATAGTCATCGAAGGGGCCGGTGGCAACCTAGGTGAGGAGGAGGTGCCTGCTGGGGACACTGTAGTGAGCCTCGTGTTCTTCAAACAGCTGTGCGAGCCATTCCACTTGGACAGTGTGCAGCGCGTCCATCCGCCCTGGAGTGGACCCCCTGATTCCTTGTACCAGAAGGGGGGCCCCACTCTACGGGAACAGGAGATAAGAGATGTGGTTGCCATTTTTGTTGTTCAGTCAACAAAAACTAAGTCATGTCTGACTCTTTGCGGCCCCATGGACAGCAGCAAGCCAGGCCTCCTTGTCCTTCACCATCTCCCAGAATTTGCTCAAATTCTGGTCCATTGAGTTGGTCATGCCATCCAACCATCTCATCCTTTGTTGCCACTTTCTCCTCCTGTCATCAATCTTTCCCCAAATCGGGGTCTTTTCCAATGAGTCAGTTCTTCGTATCAGGTGGCCAGAGTATTGGAGTTTCAGCCGCAGCATCAGTCCTTCCAATGAATATTCAGGATTGATTTCCTTTAGGATGGGCTGGGTTTGATTTCCTTGCAGTCCAAGGGACTCTCAAGAGTCTTCTCCGACACCACAATTCAAAAGAATCAATTCTTTGGCGCACAGCCTTCCTTACTGTTTTCCAGTACATGACTACTGGAAAAAACTATAGCTTTGACTACATAGCCCTTTGTTGGCAAAGTAACGTCTCTGTTTTTTAATACGCTGTCTAGGTTTGTCATATCTTTCCTTCCAAGGAGGAAGTCTCTTTTAATTTCATGGCTGCAGTCACGGTCCACAGTGATTATGGAGACCAGGCTCCCTCCCTCCCAACAGATCAACTGGGACAGAGTTCATGGCTGGCACCTTAGCCAAATGCCAGCCAGGGCTTGCGGGCCACAGTGAGGATTTCAGGCCCCAAACGTGGACCTTCACCTCCCAGTGAGGGGAGGATGCAGGGGGTCTTGAGCCCATTGTAGCAGGCGGGCGAGCGGGCCGGGGAACAGGGCAGGTAGAGGCTGGGTCTCACCGACGACAGAGTGGATAGACCGGAGGAAGGACAGGAGGGGGCCCAGCAGGACCACCCTCAGCGTCTACTGCAGTGCTTTCTGTGCCCATCTCACCCAGGAGCTGGTGGGTTTGGAAACAGCTGGAAGACCTTATTCTCCACACAAGAGAAGATGGAACCAGGGATGCGCTGGGAGGGCAGGGAGCGCCAGACTTCTGGCCCTGTGGGCGCTGGGCTCCTCCCCCCTAGTGCCGCCCCAGAGGCGCCCACCCGTGGGCTCCTCACTCATGTTCCAAGGCCAACTTGAAAAATCCCTTCTTCTTGTGGATCAGCAAGCTCTGCTTTGCCTCCAGGGTGCCCGCCAACCCCCACCGCCCCCCACCCCGCTCCCTGGACCCGAGGTCAAGTCAAGTGACAGGAGGCGCTGGCCTTGTCAGAAGACACCAAACCTGGTGAGGAGGGCAGAGGCAGGAAGATCTGAGCCTGCGTCTTCCAGAAAAGAGGGAGGAGGGCATTGGGAAAGGAGAGTGACTTTTCACCAGCTGGGGACACAGGGCGCACACCCCAGGTGGAGGGGGGCGGGTACTAATGTTGGACTTTGGGGGTGATGGTCCCAAGAGTCTACTCAGAAGCCCAGCTCCCACGCAACACAGAGTTCCACATGGGGAGAACATCTCGGACATGCCTCCAGACGGCCTGCCGCGGACCCAGGCAGAGCCACGGCCTCCTGCCCAAGATATGTTCCTGTCTCTATAGAGCCCGTCCAGGTTGAGGACCGCCAGGCCTGGCTCAGGTGTACAAGGAGCGAGGCAGCCAGGCACCCCTAAGCTGGAGGTGGGGTGTGTGTGTGAGGATTCTGACTTTAGAGGTTTAAGTCCCAGGTCTCCCTTTTACCCCCCTCTGCCACTCCGTGGCTTCAGGCCCATCTGTCCTGAAGGAAATCGTCATCTTTCTCACTCCCTGAAGGACCCAAACCCAGCGATCCCAGCCCCGCCTCCCTCTCAATTGGCATCGGGAAGCAGAGAGCCAGACCCAGGGGTCCTCAGGGCTTCAGGGGCTCACCAAGCTCCAAAATGGAGAAGACCCCTCGCAGAAGGGCACACACCTGGAGATCCAGGTGGAGGAGACTGGAGGAGGCTGGCCTTCTGCAGAGGGAAGTCACAACACTGCGTCTCTCAGTTTTCCATCTTTTGGCCCAATCTCCTGGCCCTGACCCCTGACCTGGGTTCTGCTCTCATTTCTGCCTCCTTTGATGATGAGCACCCTGGACAATGGTGAGCCCCGGCAAGGAAGGGTTAACCACTGTTTGGCTTTACAGAGCTGTGACCAAAAGGGGAGGCCAGGGGTGTGACGGGGGAACCTGGGCGTGAGGAAAGTGCTTGGATTTTGTGGAGGTCAGGACTGGCTCCCTGTGATGATAGGCTGGGCCAGTGGGGGATGACCTATGTGTGTGTACCCTGAATGGCAGGGCTCCCCATTTGTCACCCGGGCCTGACCCCTGATGGATAGAGGGCCTGCAGGATGATTTATTCCCTAAGGAGCAGCTTAGGCCTCTGTGGGGAGACCTCCAGAGGGAAGGACTTTGTGTGAATGGCAAAGTATTGGGGAGTCCCTCAAAGAGAGAGCTAAGTTCATTTATATCACTACAAACGACCCAAATTCATTCATTTTTATGGCTGAGAGTGTTCCATTGTATACACGTACCACATGTTCTATATCCACTAATCTGTCAGTAGACGTTCAGGTTGCTCCCATGTCTTGGCTATTGTAAACAGTACTGCAGTGAATATTGGGGTGCACGTGTCCTTTCTGACCATGTTTTTCTCCTGATAAGGAGAGGGTTTGCAGGGTCATATGGTAGCTCTATTTTTAGATTTTTAAGGAAACTTCATGGTGTTTTCCTTAGTGACTGAACCAATTTACATTCCCACCAACAGTCTAGGAGTCCCTTCTTTCCAAAAAAACTCCAAAAAATCCTTGAAAGGACCCAAGAGGGAAAGAAACTAACTTCAAAGATCTGGAGCCCATTGCTGTCTTAAGCCAGTGCAGTTAAGAACTTTGGGGGCCATTTTCCCCTCCTCTGCCCCATGCTCCAACCTACAGGGGACCAGTCACCAGAAGCTGGAGAGGGAGGGAGAGAAAACACTTCCCTCCTTCCCTTTCTATTCTCTCTTCCCCCAACTGCCGCTTCTGGCCAAGCACACACGCTGGATGCACCTAGTTGGGCCTTGCTGGAGATAGGAAATTGCTATCCTCAGATGAAGATACAAGTGTTGATTGATACACCAACTAAACATTTCCAGGTACCAACATAAAGTGAATGTAGAACTCATCACCTGAGAAATACCAGGTAAGTCACAAGAGTGCCAAGATTTTTTTAACCCAGAGACAAGGAAAATTCTTCCACTGAATAAATTTTTGAAGACAGCGGAGGATAAATAGACTTGCATTTAGTTATGCAACAAGGTCCAACTTAGTTCCAACAAGACTTTCTCATATAAGTCATGGATACAGACATAAAGCCAATCAAGAGATTGGACTGACACAAGTCGAAGGGTGCTATCACCGTATAAGGACCCTCAGACATTTCAACTGACCATCTCCCATCTCATTGGGCAGGTACCTGTGATGATGATGGTGGTGATGGTGATGATGGTAGTCGAGTCGTTGGCTCTTATTTTGTCAGTCTCCAGTTTTTAAAATGTTAAATGTTGGTAATTTACACAAGGATGGGAAGAGATAGAGAAGTAGGTATATTCTTAACTGTATCTTTCTATCACTGGGGATCATTCCGATCCTCCCTACTATTAGGTACACTCGACGCTTGCCAGCTTTTGTTCATGGTATTTTACCATGTACTCTGTGAAAGTCGTTCAGTAATGTCTGACTGTTTGTGATCCCATGGGCTATACAATCCATGGAATTCTCCAGGCTAGAATACTGGACTGGATAGCCGTTCCCTTCTCCAAGGGATCTTCCCAACCCAGGGATTGAACCCAGGTCTCCCACATTGCAGGCAGATTCTTTACCAGCTGAGCCACAAGGGAAGCTCATGTACTCTGCGGTCTCCCCCTACTTAAATCCTGCCCACTCTGAAAGCTTACCCCTTGGGGGAACTCTCCTCTCCAACTCCATTCTGATGCTCAAGAACTCTTAGCTAAGGGGATGCATTCATTTACAGAGGGAAAAGGGACCCAGCCAAGGGAAGAGACTCATGCAAGTTCATGTAGCAGAATTCAGTCTCTGGGAGGAGAATTCAGGGCCCTGCAGCAAGTCTGTATCAATTAGGGTGGAGGTGGAACACAAGTGGGCAGACTCACTCCTAGAGAAAGGTTCCACCAAGCAGTGATGAGAGAACTGGCTTTTATTTGCACAGTAGTGTGGAGTCAGTGGGGGCTCTGGGATCGGGGGCTGCGGGGCAGGTGGGTGGGTGGGTGGGGCTGTGAGGTGCGCAGGGGTGAGGCCAGGGCTAGATGAAGGTGAGGCGAGTAGAAGCCGGGAGTCCACAGCTCTCCTTGTGCTCCTCAAACAGTTGCTCCAGAGCCTTCATGTACAGCATGTGATAGTGGTCCACCTGCTCCTCGGTGGGCTGCCGGCACTGGGGCACCAGGATGGGGCGGCCCACTGCAGGGACAGGGGGACTCAGGTCAGGGGAGGGGCCTCGGCTGCCTATGCAGCTCACATTGGCCTTCTTCCATGGAGACGGGCACTCACTCACAGTGGTGATGAGTCTGGCCAACGGCACCAGACCCCAGGACTTGGCTGAAAAGAGACCACGGCCCCAGAAGATGGAAGGAGAAATGCCCACGACCTTCTTGATGGTGACCTGGAACAGACGCTGCCAGGAGTCTGGGGCAAAAGCCTTAACTCTGAAGATGTCATTCTCCCCAAAGGAGTACACGGGCACCAGGGAGGTGCTGGGAGGGTGGGGAGACAAGAAAGAAGAGGGTTGGTCACATAAGAGGCTCTGAGAGTGCCCCCTACATTCTTCCTCCAGAGGTTCCCACTTCCCAAGGCCATCTTAAGCACTTTGTAGGCCAAATGATGTTACTACAAGGAAAGACCTGGAAGAAGGGACTTTATTTTTATTTAGTTATTTGGTTCTGCCAGGTCTTCGTTGGGGCATGTGGGATCTAGTTCCCTAATCAGGAATCAAACCCAGGTCCCCTGCATTGGGAGTATGGTGTCTTACCCACTGGACCACTAGGGAAGTCCGGGACTCATGGTTCTTAAGACGAATGTGTTCTGGGCCACCCTGTATACATTTTCTCATACAGTCTCAACTACAACGTGGTGGCAAGGTGGGTGTTCACCCTATTTCACAAGTAAAGAAACCTAAAGTCTTGCCCGTGAGAGGATGTCACAAAGCAATGAACTGTGGACATCCAAGACACTGGGTCCAGCGGTTTGCACTGTGATCCTGTCTGCCTCTCTGCCTGGAAGGAAGCCTGGGGAATGGGCCTCAGGGCTGGGCACAGAGGAACCATTCAAGGGCTGCCCGGACCGCCCTCTAGAGGTGGTCACCATGTAAGCTCTGGGGACACACAGTCCATGTCCATGGGGGCGGGTGTGTAGGCATAGAGTGTAGATCCCCAGAGATGCTGTGAGGTTCCGACCATTGGAGGCAGCCCCGGCTGGGTCCTCGCTCACCCGTGCCTCAATGCCAGGCGGACAAAACCTTTACGGTTCCGGAGAGTGAGGCAGTGCTCCCCTGGGATGGCATGCAGGGCCTCGTGGGCTCCCCCGACCAATATGAGCACAGCCTGGCCGAGCTGGGGCTGCGACAGAATAAATTCCAGGCTCTGATGGTTCACGGAACATGTTCCTGTGGACAAGAGGGGGTGCGGGAACAGATCTTACCCACTCATTGACTCCCTAGGCTCTTCTCCCTTTAGCACAGGAAGAGTGAGATACCACCGCTTTCTTTCCAAACTCCTTACCCCTGTCCGCCTGTCAATGTGCCCTACAGCGCCTCTCCCAGCAAGGATGCGGAACCCTAGCTCCAAAGCCACTTCCTGACCCTCCACTGTGAGTTCAAGCCGAGTGCCTGCAGTAGGCTGTGAGTGGGGACCACTCCGGCCAGATGGAGTCGCCTCTGTCACTCGGCTCAAGACTTACCATAGGACATAACATAGTCTTGATAGACTGGAAGGTAAAAGAGGCTGTTCAATATGGCCAACGAGAACCAAAGCCTGGGGAACTGCTGCGAGGAGCCAGTGACCTCAGTGCAGAAGTTACAGAAGACTCTGATGCCCAGGATCCCATGTGGGTGGGTGACAAGCGCGTAGCTCCAGTTTGAGGGCAGCTCTGCTGTTTTTATCAGCTGTGGGGGGCAGGGGACAGGGTGAGGGAAATAAGCATAGAAGACTTACGGGACAAGACCTCCCTCCACACTAACAGACTTCAGAGTTCAGAATCAAAGATGCGGTCAAGGGCACACGGTTCACTCTTGAAACACCACCACACTCGCTGCCTGATTGACTGAACTGAAGCAGCCATCACAGGGAGAGGTGAGGAGGGGTGAGGAGGTGGTGGGGTAGGGGAGTGGAAGGGGGAGAGCATCCCTTGGAGGGTGTCCTGTTACCTTAATGGGGAAATAATCCCTCATGTGTTTCCAAAGAACCTAATTCTTTATCCACTGAGAACGCCTTCCTCCTTGAGCAGACACATAAGTGTGGGGGAAGAATTCCCACAGACACCCTTTATCACCTCTTCTCCCTGGGCCCTTGTTTAAGCGCTCACCTTGGTAGGGTATATCCCAGTCCAGGAATAACCACACGGCGTGGAGAACAGAGAGCCACCAGAGGGAGGTGAAGAGGAGGAAGACGCCAAGAAGAGAAAAGAAAGGGCCTGGGTACAAATGAGAAAGGAGAATGATTTAGCTTCTGAAACTGCAATGACTTCTCCACCCTCACCAGTGAGACCCCTGCCGGTCTCCCAGCTGGACTTCTGGGCTGTCCGTCCCTGGCCCTAGTGGTCCGGGTGGGGGTGGGCTCCAGCCTTTCTCTCCCACCTTCCCCCTTTCCATCTTCCCTAGTGGACCCCAACTTGGTTCCCCTCACCCATGAAGAGGAAACAGAACACGTATTTGTAGGTGCTCAGTACTTCTAGCTGCTGTTTCTGCAGGGTTTTCATGGTGGGGGAGGGCAGCAGGGCAGTGGAGACTCCCAGGTGCTCCCCTTCTGCCAGCAGGGCCCCCAGACTGGATGCTGGAAGCCTTTCTGGTCTCAGTGACGAACCCCTTGTGGCCTCTAGAGATCGCCTGTGGATGTGGAGACCATGTTCAGAACCCCAGCCGTCTCCAGGCTCCCCACACTTACCATGAACTTCTCCAATGGGTTGGTCTGGGCTGGCCACTGCTTGGGGCTGGGAAGCGGGATAGGGGATGTGCCACCGAGGTCTTCTCCCGGGTGCAGTAAAAATCTTGTGGGGAAAGGGTTGCAGAAGAAGGCAGATAGCCCACCCACTAGGTCCCAGCCCTGACTGCATGATATCACAGATCCTGGATGAGCATGCCCTAGTGTTTGCAGGTCTGGGAGTGTCTAGGCTACTGGGAGGCATTATTTGGCGCGGGGACATCAACCCTAAGGACAAACACAGTAATACCACATATATATTCCCAGTGTGAAATTCAGTCCCCATGCACATTTCTCCAGGACCCTGCAGCCGCCTAGTGATAAGGAGGTGACTGTGGGCAGGGACCCCGACACACAGTGCGTGCTCTTGGAACGGCCGCCTGGGTGGCTTCACAGGGACCCCGTGCACCATGTCCATGTGTGCTGAGCTGGCCACCTGGGTCACTGTACGTGGATCGGGGCCTGCAGTGTGGGCAGAAGAGAATAAGACGGGTGGCCACTGAGACCCCTTCAAGTAAGTCCCTCTCCCTCCTGAGGGATCCAGTGGGACAGAGTTCAGGGCTGGTGGGTTTGCCCAATGCCAGCCTAGGGGCAGGGCTGGCAGCAAAGTATTCAGGCCCCAACCTGGGACCTTCACCTCCCAACCATGTGGGGGCCTTGAGCCCTGGAGAGGGGAGCGGGCTGGGGAGCCTGGGAGCAGAGCTGGTAGAAGCTTCAGGTGTGGAAGGGCAGGAGGAGGCCCTGGGGCCTGGAACATTCGTAGAGCCAATCTCAGCAGCAGCCCAGTGTTTCCTGTGTCTTTCTACCCAGAACCCGGGTGGGCAGAGAAACTATGGAAGGGCTCATTGTCCCCCAAAGAGAAGACTGGCACCGGGGAGGCTCTGGGGGCACAGGGGACGCCTGACTCCGAGCCCTTGGGGGTGGGGCTTCTCCCCAGCAGCACTGCCGCAGAAATCCTGCCTGGCCACCCCCGTGTTCCTCACCAGTGTTGCATTGCCAACTTGACAAATCCCTTCTAATTGCAGATCTGGAAACTCAGCAATCTGATCTGGGATCTGGTCATTGACTCCAGGTAGTACCGGGGCCCATCCAAGGCCAGAGGTCTGGGCCAGTGGAGCTAGCCAAGTGGGCGTGTACCCTGAATAGCAGGGCTCCCCGCTTTTCCCCGGGGCCTGGCCCTGAAGGGTAGAGGATGTACAGGAAGCCTTAATCCCTGAGGAGTAGCTTAGGCCCCCATGGAGAGACCTCTGGGGGCGTGGCTTTGTGGAAAATGCTAAGGATTGGGGAGACCTTCCAACAGAGAGACCATTGGGCTGTGGGAACATGCTCCAAGTGGTCGGAGGCCAGTGTTCACTGTGACCAGGACCTTGTTCAGGCCTGACCAGAGGCAGTAAGCCAGCATTGTTTCCAGGTTACTGGAAGTCCCCTTTTCTTGTTTTGTTGTTTGGCCATCCTTGGCCTTGTGGGATTTTAGTTCCCCAGCCAGGGATTGAACCTGGGCCCTCGGTAGTGTGAACTCAGAGTCCTATTCACTGTACCACCTGGGAATTCCTCGATCATCACTTAAAAAAGAACAATTAGACTTCCCTGGTGATCCAGCAGTTAGGAATCCTCCTGGCAAGTCAGGAGACACGGGTTTGATCCCTGGTCTGGGAAGACTCCACATGCCAAGAGGCAATTAAGTTCATACAGCACAGCTACTGAGCTGCAGCCACAGATACTAAAACCCCAAGAGTTCTAGAGTCTGTGCTTGGCAACATAGAAGCCACAGCAATGAGAAGCCCACGCACCGCAAGCAGAGTGTAGCCCCGGCTTGGTGCAACTGGAGTAAGCACTGCATGCAGCCAGAGAGATTCAATGCAGCCAAAAATAAAACAGAAAAAAGAATTAAATTTAAAAAGCTATTGCAACTATTTTAAATTATTTATTTATTTATTACTGGCTGTGCTGGGTCTTTGTTGCTGTGCAAGGGCTTTCTCTGGTTGCAGTGAACAGGGTCTACCCTGCCTCGCTGGGCGTGGACTTCTCATTGTGGTGCCTTCTCTTGTTTCAGAATACAGGCTCTGGGCTCATGGCTTCAGTAGTTGTGGCATCCGGGCTCAGTAGTTGCAGCACCCAGGCTTAGTGGCTGAGGCTCTTGGGCCCTAGGCATCCCAGGCTTCAGCTTTTGTGGCCCTGGGGCTCAGTCGCTCCATGGCATGTGGGATTCTCTCCGACCAGAGGAACCTATGTCCCCTGCATTGGCATTCCCATCCATTGTACCACCAGGGAAATCTAAATTATTATGATTCTTAACAGTCACTTTCCATTTACAGTTCTTAAAAATATTGTCAATATTCCCTGCATTGAACAAACATCGTTGAGCCTATCTGGCATTCAGTACTTTGTGGTGACCTCCACTCCCCACCCCTATATTGCCCCTGTCCTCACTGGAAGGACACTTCCATTTTTTGTGAAGGTTACTTTTTTAAAAAAATATTTATTTATTTGGCTGCATCAGGTCTTAGTGTCACGCGGGATTTTCGTTGCAGTGCAGGTTTAGTGGCTCTGCAGCATGTGAGACCTTCCTTCCCTGACCAGGGATCAAACCTATCCCCTGCATTGCAAGGCAGATTCTTGACCACCAGGCTACCGGGCAAGTCCCAAGGTTACTTTCTTTTAGGGAAGTCTGACACACACCCATCAGAAGCCTCTGTCACACGTCACATTGTCTCCTGACACAAAGCACTTTCCCTCTGTCGTGATGACTTTCTGATCAAAGTCTCCTGAACACCGTGAGCAACAAGAAGAGAATTGGGCTCATCACTGCAGCTGTCATGATGCGTGCCCAGGACATGGAGATGCTCCATGAATGAAGGGTGGGTTAGTAGGAGACAGGATAGGCAGATTCTAGTATGGTTCAGGTTGGCACACTTTATGTCCCTGTCCCAGGTCTCACTCGTCTGCAGTTTCCTGGTCCAGGGACCTTCTGGCAAGAAATATTTCCTCCTGTGCCTGCTCAACCCACCTGCATCCAAGGGGAAGTGATGAGGGTGGCGGGGGCCAAGGGTGACAGGGACTTTAGAGTCTGGCCAGAGTGATGCTCAGTCCACAAGAAATGGTGACACATTTTCATGGGAGCCTGGGTGAGAGGAAGGAAGAAGGACAATCTAGCTGTGGGTGCAAGTGGGGTGTCAGAGGCTGGAAATGTCCAAGAACAGTGTTTTTTTTTTTTCCTTTCTCAAGTTCAATCTCACTCGGCTTACTTAATTAATTAAACATTGGCAGCAAAACCATGAGAATTTCAGTCAAAATGAGCTGACCACACACCCAGAAGGAATCTGGAGTCTTTAATTATTTTGAGTGTAAATATGTGGTCAAAATGCTCTCGGGGCCATGGGAAAGTCCAAGTGCACAGAGGGTGGAGGTGATTGGGAGAGGGTGACAGGCAGGGGCTGGCAGGGTCACTGAGTCCCCACTATGCCTTCCTACTCGAGTGGCTCCAGCTTTAAGGGGACAAGAGAGTGCACAGGGCCCAGGGAGGCCGCCCTGAGGGCCTCAGACACAGTAGGACATGTGGGTGACCCAGTGGGCCGACATCTCCTTGGAGGATTTGGCAGAGCTGTGGTGGTGAAGAGAGACTTGTAAGCTTCTGACTCTTTGCTGCCAGCGATGAACCTCTTGGTGGCTTTTCCAGAAGCGCTCCCAGGTGCTGCTGCACTTTTGGGAGCTGAGTTGGTCTTCTTCTCTCGAGAGTCAAGGCTGGGTTCTTCAGGCTTCCCTGTCTTCATTTTTGACGGTCCTGGGGCTTCCTCACTGACACCTGATTTTGAGACAGACTCTGGCGCCTTGGGTTCCTTTGTTTTCTTCCCCAGCTTGGCTCGCAGCTGCACCTCCTCCATCCTACTCTTCAGCAGCACTTCCACGCCTTCCTTGGTGCCATTGAGCCTGATGACCCAGTCCCCTCCTGGAAGGCAGCCCTGCACGTGTGACAAACTTCTGCTTTGATCTCTTTGAGGGCTTGCCCAGAAAACACACAACCACAGCACTGGAGGAAGCAACACCTGTGTCGGCCGTTCATCTCCAAGCCCACGACGGGGCAGATGAAACATGCCCATTGGAGGTCGTCTGATCACCTTCCCAGGCGGGGTTGTCAGAGAGCCTCAGTTCTGTCACATCCTTAATGCTTTTAATGTGAGAGGCTGACTTCCCAAGAGCCTTTTCAGAAGATTTGGCCAATAAAACTCAATGATGGCATCTTTGTAGTAAAGTCCGCCAAGTTCACAGACAACTACTGGTCGTCTTAATATTTCCTGACTTAGAGTGTAGTAGTTCCACTGGGCCACTAATTTAGCATCCTTGTCGACCTCCTCAACCTTCTTCAGCCCCTTCACCAGTTTATGCCTCTTAGTGATTGTTCCTCCGTTGCAACCCATCTGCAAGCCAACAGAGTCCAGAGCAATCACTTACCACAGAAATTTCCAGAGCCCAGCAATTTCTGGCCCTGTTTGGTTTTTAAAATGACTTCTGCAAGGGAACATTGGGAGGTAAATTCAGGAAGGCAGCTGGTGCAAGGCTGGGGAGGACCAGGCTAAAGGGCCCTGCTCCTCAGGCCCCTGCTGTCCTCAGGACACCTCCAGGGGCCTCTGCAAGGTTCTGACAGTTTCCTTGGGACTGGAGGAAAGACCAGCTCCAGGAGGTTTTTTTATTTTTTTAAGGCTGATTTCCATCCCCCACTTACAGGAAGCTCTCATGGGTTGAACCTCCGGATTCCATGGAACTAAAGCTTAGATCCAAGAAGCCACAGTGAGCTTCCAGTCTGTCTTCCCTCCTAGAACATATGGTCCAGCATTGTCCCTGGACCACGATCAGAGCTATGCCTCCCTCATCTTTCCTGCATGGGAGAAGATGCCATCAGGTGAGGAGAGAATTGGGAAGGGGAGACAGTGACTATGCTGGGGTGGAGGGTTCTCATCTTATCCTGACAAGGGAAGTCCTTCTTTGGGTCCAGCCTTACACAAGCCCTTCTTGTGTCTAGCAAGATTACACATGGGATCCAGGAAAGCCCACAGGCTCTTGTGTGCAAGCCTGCTAGGTCACTTCAGTCATGTCTGACTCTTTGAGATCCTATGGACTATAGACTTCCAGGCTCCTCTGTGCATGGCATTCTCCAGACAAGAATACTGGAGTGGATTGCCATGCCCTCCTCCAGGGGATCTTCCTGACCCAGGGATCAAACCTGCGTCTCCTGTGTCTCCTGCACTGCAGGACGATTCTTTACTGCTGAGCCACCAGGAAAGCACTTCCAGGCTCCTCAGTTTAGTTTGGTCGCTCAGTTGTGTCCAACTCTTTGTGACCTCATGGACTGCAGCACACCAGGCTTCCCTGTCCATCACCAACTCCTGGAGCTTGCTCAAACTCATTTCCATTGAGTCAGTGATGCCATCCAACCATTTCATTCTCTGTTGTCCCCTTCTCCTCCTGCCTTTAATCTTTCCCAGGATCAGGGTCCTTCCCAATGAGTCAGCTCTTCGCATCAGGTGGCCAAAATATTGGAGATTCGGCTTCAGCATCAGTCCTTCCAATGAATATTCAGGACTGATTTCCCTTAGGATGGATTGGTTTGATCTCCTGCAGTCCAAGGGACTCTCAAGAGTCTTCTCCAACACCACAGCTCAAAAGCATCAATTCTTCAGTGCTCTGTTTTCTTTATCATCCAACTCTCACATCCATACATGACTACTGGAAAAACCATAGCTTTGACTAGATGGACCTCTGTTGGCAAAGTAATGTCTCTGCTTTTTAATATGCTTGTGAGGCTGTCACAGCTAACGCCATGACAGGCAGCCTAGATTAGGAGTAGGCCTGGTTTCCCAGGGTAACATAATTATCAGGCCTCCTGGAGCCAGCCAATCAACATATGCCTAGCCAGAAGAAAGGGAACCTATCGGGGGAAAGCTGAAAGCCCCACGTAGGGCCAACAAAAATTACCTTGCAACTGTGTAACCAATCTGCTTACGCCAACTACCCACTGTGTAACCAATCCGCTTACGCCAACTACCCACTGTGTAACCAATCCACTTGTGCCAACTACCTGCTGCTTGTTTTGACCTAATAAATACCCGAGAGAACTAGGGCTCGGGTCCTTTTGTCCTCACACACCTGGTGAGGGCGGGAGGCCCTGGCTCGAGTCAGTAATAAATTCCCCTATTGCGAGTTGCATTGTTTCAAGGAGTTTTCTTTCCCGACCGGGGACTTGGACTACGGGCAGAACATTTGGGGGCTCGTCTGGGATCCCTTGACTGGGGAAGAACGCTCTTTGGAACAAAGGGGAAAAAAGACAGGTAATAGCACCGGTGCTCAGGCAGGTTTAGAAAAAGACCAGAGTAAAGCCGAGGCCCTGCTGTGAAGCGGGAAGGTGTCTGGTGCAGAAAAAGACCAGAGTAAATCTGGGGTCCTGCTGTGAAGCAGGAAGGTGTCTGGCGTTAGGGAAAGCTTTCCATGAGGGAACAGACTGGCCGTTCTGGCTGGCGTGAGGCTGAGGCCAGCGAGCGTGCTGGGAGGCAGCCAGCTCTGCGGGAAGGAGACCTCCTCTCCTAAGCCCGAATCTGGGGAACAGTGGACGCCATACGGTAAGGTGACCCTTGTTCCAGAGGATCTGTGTTGTCGGCCAATGTGTGTCTGTCTATGTGTTTTTCTGTGTCTGTTTAACTACCGGCGTTGTCTCCTGTCTTGTTGTTCTCTGGTGTGTCATTGTCTACTTCTTCCTATAAAGCCTTGGAGCCTCATTTCTGTTTCTGGGAGTTTCAGTGAACAGGCTGACAGTTGTTGGGGCAACTGACGAGTCCCGGCCAGGGCTACTCCCTGGCGGATTCTGAAGGCCTCCCAATAGGTCCGCCCCAGTAACGGGAGCCCAAGAGGGTGAAACTCCTTTCTTTCTTCTCGTATTCTAAACCGAGAATCTGGCCAAATAAAAACCCGTCTGTGTGGGCACGGGACAGGCACTTAAGAACCGATAGGGCGCCTGCCACTGGAAGACTACACTGAAAGGATAAGGGGGTCACAGAATGGGCTAGAAACCCTTAAGGTGCCCGCCCCCAGCAAGAAAACTTCTGTGCAACGACGCAGGCACATAAGCAGTTCCAAAAGCATACCACAAGCCCAACTTACTGGCCGCCACCACTCCCAATAGGATTTATTGGTGGTAATTCTCGGTGACTTTCTTCTGACTCTCGCTATGAGGCAAAGAAAATCTACCTCACTCTCTCTCATGACTGATCATTTCTCGGATGTCAGGGCTAGAGTGTATGATCTGTTGCTACTGGTTACAAAGAGTAAGTTAATAACCTTTTGCTCTGCAGAGTGGCCCACCTTCCAAGTTGGATGGCCTTCAGAAGGAACTTTTCAACCTTCTATTATTTGAGCAGTGAAATAAAAAGTTATGGCTCCTGATCCCTGGGGCCACCCGAGCCAAGTCCCATATGTTATAGTCTGACAAAATTTAGTAGAAAATCCGCCCGAATGGTTAAAACCTTTTGTTCACAAACTCCCTGATTCTCCTAATGTACAGGCCCTGGTTACAGAAACTCCCACTCCCCCAGAGGAAGCCAAGAAGAATAAGGGCCCAAAACCAGTCTTGCAGGAATCCTCAGACCGGAACCTGATTGACTTGGAGACGGAAATTAGGCCCCCGCCATATGCCCCTCCTCCGTTGCAGGTTCCCCCAGGGGGAAAAGCCCCCCGATGAATCAGAAGGGACAAGGGAACTCTGACGCCAGAGAAAGAATAGAAGAAATAGGGGTGAGCAGGATCATGGGGACCCAGAGTTACCTTCATCTACTGTACAGGCACTCCCCATCCGGGTGGGACCAGCTAACCCAGACGGAGAGCGAACCTATTAATACTGGCCCTATTCCCATTTTGTTCACTCATAACCCCACCTGGGATGATTGCCAGCAGCTGTTGCAGGTGCTCTTCAACATGGAAGAACGGGAGCGAATCCTGGCAGAGGCGCAGAAATGGGTCCCGGGGGTCGACGGGAGACCAACCACCCAGCCTCATCTCGTGGACGAGGGGTTTCCTCTGTTGCGGCCTAACTGGGATTTTGAGCGAGTGGAAGGTAGGGAGCGTCTCTGAGTGTAATGCCAGACTCTAATGGCTGGTCTGTGGGCCGCAGCTAAAAAAGCCAACAAATTTGGCAAAGGTAAATTTAGTAAGGCAAGAGCCCACTGAGAGCCCATCAACCTTCCTAGAGAGGCTAATGAAAGCCTTTAGACAATATACACCCATGGACCCCCAGGCTGAAGAATCACGTGCTGCAGTTCTACTAGCATTTG
This sequence comes from Muntiacus reevesi, assembly GCF_963930625.1. Classification (NCBI taxonomy): domain Eukaryota; kingdom Metazoa; phylum Chordata; class Mammalia; order Artiodactyla; family Cervidae; genus Muntiacus; species Muntiacus reevesi. Next base: position 213,598,018 of record NC_089250.1, on the reverse strand, counting down.
TAAATCAGGCAGCCCCAGATATTAAGAAGAAATTACAAAAGATAGAGGGGTTAAGAGAACAGACAATACAAGACTTACTGAAAGCAGCTGAAAAGGTATTTAATAATAGGGAGACCCCAGAAGAAAGGGAGAAACTACTTCGTCGGGAGGAAAGGGAATTAGCTGAGAAGATCAGGAAAGAAGATAGGGAACATAGGGCAAAGAAAAACCGGAAGAACCAGAGAGAGCTAGCCAAGATTCTTTTTGCAGGGATAAAGGCCGGAACAGAATTGAGGGAGCCTCGAGGCCCCCAGACAGGAAAAAAAGAGCGACCAAAAAGGCAGGCCCTAAAGAAAGATCAGTACGCTTACTGCAAAGAACGGGGGCACTGGAAAAGGAGTGCCCTAAGAGAGACCTGAAGAGAGAGAATTTCCCCTGGAACTCAAGTTCTGTATGCGGGGAAGACAGTGACTAGGGGAGTCAAGACTCAACACCCCTCCCCGAGTCCTGGGTAACCATACATGTGGAGGGGAAACCCGTTGGCTTCATGGTGGACACTGGCGCCCAACACTGTTTTAAATCAAAAAACTGGGACCAGTGTCTAAAAAACCAGCTTGGTGCAGGGAGCCACGGGGACCAAAAGATATTGTTGGACCACGGAACAGAAAGTGAATCTGGGGACCCATCAGGTGTCCCATTCGTTTTTGGTGATACCAGAATGCCCAGCCCCTCTACTTGGACGGGACTTGTTGACTAAAGTTAATGCTCAGATCCATTTTGACCCTGGGGGAATGTCAGTCATGGATAGACTTGGACAGCTGATACATGTCTTGTCTCTAGCTTTAAGAGATGAGTACAGACTTTTTGTGCCTAAGCCCTCAGAGGTTATAGCACCAGATATACAACCGTGGGTCCACAAATACCCGTTGGCATGGGCAGAAACAGCAGGAATGGGACTGGCTAAACAGAGACATCCGGTCGTCATCAAACTAAAAGCCGAGGTGACTCCTGTGAGGGTGAAGCAATACCCTATGAGCCAGGAGGCTCGGCGGGGGATCACTCCCCACATTCGATGGCTCATGGATGCTGGAATTCTCAAGCGGTGCCAATCCCCTTGGAACACCCCCTTACTACCGGTGAAGAAGCCAGGGAGTACAGATTACAGACCTGTCCAGGACCTACGAGCAGTCAACAAGCGGGTGAGTGACATACACCCTACTGTCCCCAACCCGTGTACTCTCCTGAGCAGTCTGTTGCCTGAGTACACTTGGTACACTGTGTTGGACTTGAAAGATGCTTTTTTCAGCCTACCCCTGGTGGCCCAGAGCCAAGAGATATTTGCCTTTGAGTGGACTGAGGAAAAAGGCCAACCGGTAGTACAACTAACTTGGACCCACCTCCCACAAGGGTTCAAAAACTCCCCTACCTTGTTTAATGAGGCTTTGAGTGAAGACCTCTATGAATATCGGACTCGCCACCCAGAGGTCATCCTGCTGCAATATGTGGATGACCTTATGTTGGCTGGAATCACAGAGGAGGCATACAGCCGTGCCACCGGTGACCTCTTACAGACTCTAGGCACCTTGGGACATCGTGCTAGCGCAAAGACGGTGCAAATATCCTGGCAAGAGGTCACCTATTTGGGGTATAAGATCAGGCAGGGGCAAAGGTGGCTAACTCAAGCCATGAAGGAAACAATATTGCAGATACCAGAGCCCAAGACCCCCCGCCAGATGAGAGAGTTTTGGGGGACTGTTGGGTATTGTAGACTGTGGATCATGGGGTTTGCTGAGAAGGCCTGGCCCTTGTATGAGGAAGTAAAGAGACCCCAAACTGGACTAGGACTGAGCCAATGAAACAGGCTTTCCAGACACTCAGACGGGCCCTAATAGAAGCCCCAGCCCTTGCCCTGCCTAACCCAAATAAGCCATTCCAGTTGTTTGTAGATGAAAAGCAAGGAATAGGAAAGGAGGTCTTGACGCAACAATGGGGACCATGGAAGCGGCCGGTAGCATATTTTTCAAAGCGATTGGACCCGGTGGCCTCTGGGTGGCCCCCTTGCCTCCGCATCATTGCAGCCACTGCCCTCCTCGTCCGCGACGCTGACAAGTTAACGTATGTACAGCAACTCTGGGTTTACACCCCCCACGCCATCGAAGGGGTTCTAAAGCAGTCGCCGGGTAAGTGGATCTCCAATGCCCATTTGACACATTACCAGGCCTTGGTGCTCGATGCCCCATGGGTGTGTTTTCAGATCCCTTGCTTCCTGAATCCAGCCACGCTTCTACCTAACCCAGAGAAGGACCACCCTCTCCATGATTGCAGTGAGATACTGGCTGAGGCCCTGGCAGCTCGAAAAGACTTAACTGATGTGCCGCTAAACAACAGTGAGCTAGTATGGTTCACCGATGGGAGCAGCTATGTAAAAGACGGACAAAAGAAGGCGGGAGCCGCTATAGTTGATGATTCAGGGCAGACAATATGGGCTGAGACACTTCCCCCAAACACGTCTGCGCAAAAAGCAGAGTTGATTGCCCTAATACAGGCTCTGGAACAAGCAAAAGGGAAGAGAGTCACCATTTTTACGGACAGCCGATATGCTTTTAGCACTGTCCATATTCAAGGTCCGATATACCAGGAAAGGGGATTTAGAACAGTGGAGGGAAAAGCAGTCAAGAATTTGCCCGAGATCCACAGGCTCCTGAAAGCTGTTCAACTACCCCGGGCAGTAGCAATTGTACATGTCCCCGGTCACCAGAAAGGAGAAGACCCTAGGGCACGGGGCAAATGGGCTGCTGATGCAGCCACTAGAAAAACGGCCAGCTGGGACTACGCTGCCCCCATATTAGCCATGGGACTTCCACCTCCTGGTATGGGGGCTCTGCTGCCAGTCCCCGACTATTCCCTCCCTGACCTCGTTTGGATCAATGAGGATACCACCCTCCAGAAGGATGACAAAGATGGATGGTACCGAGATCAAAACAACAACCTGATATTGCCTGCCATCCTGGGTCGTCACCTATGTGAACACCTGCATACAACTACACACTTGGGGGAGAAAAAGACCTTGACACTTCTCCAGACGGCCTGCCTGAGGTTCCATCGACAAAATGCAACTGTACGAGAAATAATCCAGGCTTGCAAAGCGTGCCAGCTGATGAAGGCAGGGAAAAGGCAGCACACTGGAATGAGGTACCGAGGGGAAGAGCCAGGACAACACTGGGAGATAGATTTCACTGAGGTAAGACCAGGCAAGTACGGATATTGCTATCTGTTGGTTCTGGTAGATATCTTCTCGGGATGGGTAAAAGCCTTCCCCACTAAGGGAGAGACAGCAACAGTGGTTGCTAAAAGGATCTTAGAGGAGATAGTGCCTAGGTATGGGCTGCCAGTGACTATGGGCTCAGATAACGGACCTGCCTTTGTGAACCAGATTGTACAAGGGCTGGCCCAAGCTCTGGGGACGAAATGGAAGTTACATTGTGAATATAATCCCCAGAGCTCAGGACAGGTTGAGAGAATGAATCAGACCCTAAAAGAAACTTTGACAAAGTTGGCAATAGAGACTGGCGGGGACTGGGTGACCCTCCTTCCCTTCGCACTCTTTTGGGCGCGTAACACCCCTTATAAGCTGAATCTTACCCCTTTTGAGATTCTGTATGGAAGACCCCCTCCTGTGTGTCCTATATTCGAGGGAAAATGCCTACCACCCCCTACCTTGAGACAATTTCAGCAAACACTGATGGCAGTAAGTAAGGTGCATAGCTATATGTACAATTCGAGAGATACACGAGGGTCCAAGCAAGGGGATCATCTCCTCACATAATATTGGCCTGGGTGATTGGGTTTGGGTAAAACGACACCAATCTAAAGCATTAAAACCTAGATGGAAAGGCCCTTATGTTGTTCTCCTTACCACTCCTACTGCTGTTAAGGTCGACAGGATCGGGCCCTAGGTTCACCGCAATCACGTGCGGCAAGCCACCCTGGAAGAACAGGAGAAAATGCAAGCAGAATGGGAGGCAAGACCTCACCCATCAAATCCTTTGAAACTGAAACTCGTATGACGGGAGCCCTCTTAACTCTCCTGCTGATAACAGTTTTCATCGGCCCAGGAGCAACCAGCCACCACCCCCATCAGCCAGCTAAACTGACTTGGGTGATCTACAATCCTGAGACTGGAGAAGTGCTTAATTCGAGCTCCAACGTGGCCCCCAAAGGGACATGATGGCCAGTATTGACCTTTGATTTGTGCGTGCTGGCGGCTGACAGTAATGGGTTTGGTCCCCACCAACTGACCAAGTTCTTTGCCCATGGCTCTTTAGGTCTGTTCACCCATAACTGTGAGCGAAAAGGCCCACAGTACTACGAACAGATGCCTGTCTATGTCTGCCTGGGGGGAGGAAGGGATCGGAACCAAATTTAAAAGTGTGGGAGAGTTGACTCTTTTTATTGCTCCCCTTGGGGTTGCAAAACCACGGGAACAGTCCATTTCGTACCTCCAAGAATCCTTGAGCTCCTTGACTAAAGTAGTGTTACAGAATAAGAGAGGTTTAGATTTGTCGTTTCTGCAGCAAGGAAGATTATGTACAGCACTGGGAGAAGAATGCTGTTCCTATACCGACCATTCAGGGATGGTACAAAAATCTCTCCAGAAAATAAGAGAGGGACTAGCCCAGCGGAAGAGAAAACGAGAAGCCCAACAAGGCTGGTTTGAATCTTGGTTTCAGCGCTCCCCCTGGTTGACCACTTTGATTTCCACCCTCCTGGGTCCACTCATAATATTAATATTGTTACTGACCTTTGGTCCATACATTTTAAACCGTCTGGTCTCATTTATTAGGGAGCGCCTAAATACCATCCAAATTATGGTACTGAGACAACAATATCAGTCAATTTCACAGGGTGACGAGAAAGATTCCTCTACAAAAGTACAAAGACAGGGGGGAAATGTGAGGCTGTCACGGCTAACGCCATGGCAGGCAGCCTAGATTAGGAGTAGGCCTGGTTTCCCGGGGTAACATAATTATCAGGCCTCCTGGAGCCAGCCAATCAACATATGCCTAGCCAGAAGGAAAGGAACCTATCAGGGGAAAGCTGAAAGCCCCACGTAGGGCCAACAAAAATTACCTTGCAACTGTGTAACCAATCTGCTTACGCCAACTACCCACTGTGTAACCAATCCGCTTGTGCCAACTACCTGCTGCTTGTTTTGACCTAATAAATACCCGAGAGAACTGGGGCTCGGGGCCTTTTGTCCTCACACACCTGGTGAGGGCGGGAGGCCCTGGCTCGAGTCAGTAATAAATTCCCCTATTGCGAGTTGCATTGTTTCGAGGAGTCTTCTTCTTTCCCGACCGGGGACTCGGACTACGGGTAGAACAATGCTGTCTAGATTGGTCATAGCTTTTCTTCCAAGGAGCAAGTGTCTTTTAATTTCATGACTGCAGTCACCATCTGCAGTGATTTTGGAGCCCAAGAAAATAAAGTCTGTCACTGTTTCCATTGTTTCCCCATCTATTTGCCATGAAGTGATGGGGCCGGATGACATGATCTTCGTTTTTTGAATGTTGAGTTTTAAGCTAGCTTTTTCACTCTTCTCTTTCACTTTCATCAAGAGGCTCTTCAGTTCTTCTTTGTTTTCTGCCATAAGGGTGGTGTCATCTGCATATCTGAGGTTATTGATATTTCTCCTGGTAATCTTGGCTCCAGCTTGTGCTTCATGCAGCCTGGCATTTCGCATGATGTACTCTGCATATTGGTTAAATAAGCAGGGTGACAAAATATAGTCTTGATATACTCCTTTCCCAGTTTGGAACCAGTCTGTTGTTCCATGTCCAGTTCTAACTGTTGCTTCTTGATCTGCATACTGATTTCTCAGGAGGCAGGTCAGGTGGTCTGGTATTCCCATCTCTTTCAGAATTTTCCACAGTTTGTTGTGATCCACACAGTCAAAAGCTTTGGCATAGTCAATAAAGCAGAAGTAGATATTTTTCTGGAATTCTCTTGCTTCTTTGATGATCCAACAGATGTTGGCAATTTGATCTCTGGTTCCTCTGCCTTTTCTAAATCCAACTTGACAATAAATGCTGGACAGGGTGTGGAGAAAAGGGAATCCTCTTACACTGTTAGTGGGGATGCAAACTAGTACAGTCACTATGGAGAACAGTGTGGAGATTCCTTAAAAAATTGGAAATAGAACTGCCATATGACCCAGAAACCCCACTCCTGGGCATACACACCGAGGAAACCAGATCTGAAAGAGACACATGTACCCCAATGTTCATCGCAGCACTGCTTATAATAACCAGGACATGGAAGTAACCTAGATGCCCATCAGCAGACGCATGGATAGGAAAGTTATGGTGCATATACACAATGGAATATTACTCAGCCATTAAAAAGAATTCATTTGAATCAGTTCTAATGAGATGGATGAAACTGGAGCCCATTATACAGAGTGAAGTAAGCAAGAAAGATAAACACCAATACAGTATACTAATGCATATACAAGGAATTTAAAAAGATGGTAACAATAACTATATGTGCAGGACAGAAAAAGAGACACAGATGTATAGAACAGACTTTTGGACTCTGTGGGAGAAGGCAAGGGTGGGATGACCTGAGAGAATAGCATTGAAACATGCATAATATCAAGTGTGAAACAGATCGCCAGCCCAGGTGCCAGCCCAGGTTGGATGCATGAGACAAGGGCTCAGGGCTGGTGCACTGGGAAGACCCAGAGGGATGGGATGGGGAGGGAGGTGGGAGGGGGGATCAGGATGGGGAACACATGTAAATTCATGGCTGATTCATGTCAATGTATGGCAAAAACCACTACAGTATTGTAAAGTAGTTAACCTCCAACTAATAAAAATAAATGAAAAAAAAATGACAGGGAAAAAATGAAACAGAAAAAAAATAAATAAATCCAGCTTGAACACCTAGAAGTTCTCGGTTCACGTACTGTTGAAGGCTGGCTTGGATAATTTTGAGCATTACTTTGCTAGGGTGTGAGATGAGTGCCACTGTGGTAGTTTAAACATTCTTTGGCATTGCCTTTCTTTGGGATTGGAGTGAAAACTGACCTTTTCCAGTCCTGAGGTCACTGCTGAAGTTTCCAAATTTCCTGGCATATTGAGTGCAGCACTTTCACAGCATCATCTTTTATGATTTGAAATAGCTCAGCTGGAATTCCTTCACTTCCACTAGCTTTGTTTGTAGTGATACTTCTTAAGGCCCACTTGACTTTGGACTCCAGGATGTCTAGCTCTAGGTGAGTGATCACACCATCGTGATTATCTGGGTCATTAAGGTCTTTTTTGTACAGTTCTTCTGTGCATTCTTGCCACATTTTCTTAATATCTTCTGCTTCTATTAGGTCCATACCATTTCTGTCCTTTATCATGCCCATCTTTGCATGAAATATTCCCTTGGTATCTCTCATTTTCTTGAAGAGATCTTTAGTCTTTCTCATGGTGTTGTTTTCCTCTATTTCTTTGCATTTTCACTGGGGAATGCTTTCTTATCTCTCCTTGCTATTCTTTGGAACTGTGAATTCAGGGTATTTCTTTCCTTTTCTCCTTCACCTTTTGCTTCTCTTCTTTTCTCAGATATTTGTAAGGTCTCCTCAGACAGCCAGTTTGTCTTTTTGCATTTCTTTTTCTTGGGGATGACCTTGATCACTGCCTTCTGTACAAAGTCATGAACCTTCATCCATAGTTCTTCAGGCACTTCTTTCAGATCTAATCCCTTGAATCTATTTGTCACTGCCACTGTATAATCATAAGGGATTTGATTTAGGTCATACCTGAATGGTCTAGTGGTTTTCCCTACTTTCTTCAATTTAAGTCTGAATTTTGCAGTAAGGAGTTCTTGATCTGAGCCACAGTCATCTCCCAGTCTTATTTTTGCTGACTGTATAGAGCTTCTCCATCTTTGGCTGCAAAGAATATAATCAATCTGATGTCAGTACTGACCATCTGGTCATGTTCATGTGTAGAGTCTTCTCTTGTGTTGTTGGAAGAGGGTGTTTGCTATGACCAGTGTGTTCTTTTGTCAAAACTGTTAGCCTTTGCCCTGTTTCATTTTGTACTGCAAGGCCAAATTTGCCTGTTACTCCAGGCATCTCTTGAATTCCTACTTTTGAGTTTCAGTCCCCTATGATGAAAAGGACATCTTTTGGGGGATGTTAGTTCTAGAAGGTCTTGTAGGTCTTAATAGAACCATTCAACTTCAGCTTCTTCAGCATTACTGGTTGGGGCATAGACTTGGATTACTGGGGTGTTGAATGGTTTGCCTTGGAAACAAACAGAGATCATTCTGTCATTTTTGAGATTGCACCCAAGTACTGCATTTTGGACTATTTTGTTCTCTACAAGGGTTACTCTATCTCTTCTAAGGGATTCTTGCCCACAGTCGTAGATATAACGGCCATGTGAGTTAAATTCACCCATTCCAGTTCATTTTAGTTCACTGATTCCTAAAGTGTCGATGTTCACTCTTGCCATCTCCTGTTTGACCACTTCCAATTTGCCTTAATTCATGGACCTAACATTCTAGCCTCTTATGCAATATTGCTCTTTGCAGCATCAGACTTTACTTCCATCACTTTACTTCAAAAAGTCACATTCACAACTGGGTGTTGTTTTCCCTTTGGCTTCATCTCTTCATTCTTTCTGGAGTTATTTCTCCACTGATCTCTAGTAGCATTTTGTGCACTACCGATCTGGGGAGTTCATCTTTCAGTGTCATATCTTTTTGCCTTTTCCTACTGTTTATGGGGTTCTCAAGGCAAGAATACTTAAATGGTTTGCCATTCCCTTCTCCAGTGGACCACATTTTGTCAGAACTCTCCATCATGACCTGTCCATCTTGGGTGGCCCTACATGGCATGGCTCATAGCTTCACTGAGTTAGACAAGGCTGTGGTCCATGTGATCAGATTGGTTAGTGTTCTGTGATTGTGATTTTCACCCTGTCTGCCCTCTGACAGATAAGGATAAGTCAGAGGAAGCTTCCTGATGGGAGAGACTGACTGTGGGGGAAACTGGGCCTTGTTTTGATGGGCTGGGCCATGCTCAGTAAACCTTTAACCCAATTTTCTCTTGATGGGTAGGGCTCTCTGCCCTCCCTGCTGCTTGACCTGAGACCAAAGGTAGAGGTAATGTCGATAATGGCAAACTGCTTCAAAAGGTCCTTAACAGTGTGAGAATTTATTTGGTATAATTGTTCTGCAGTTTGTGGGTCGTCTGCTTGGTGGATTTATTGGTAGGGTTAATGGCAAGCTCCAAAAGGGCTTATGCCACATGATGTGTGATCCGGGTCTGCTGCACCCAGAGTCCTTGTCCCTGTGGCAGGCCATTGCTGACCCATACCTCTGCAGGACTCATGCGACACTCAAAGGCAGGTCTGGTTCAGTCTCTCTGGCTTCTCTGGGTGCTGCCACGCACGAGGCGTTGTTTGAGCCCTCCGAGCGTCTCTGGTGGGTAAGGGGTTTGATTCTAAAGGCAATTATGGCACTCCTACCATCTTGCGAGGGCTGCTCCTTTGCCGTTGGATGTGGGGTATCTTTTTCTCGTGGGATCCGACATTCTCCTGTCCATGGTTGTTCAGCAGAGAGTTGTGATTTTGGCATTCTTGCAGGAGAAGGTGATTGCACGTTCTTCTGCTCCACCATCTTGACCACAGCCTGTGTGTAGGGATAAAGTGTAGCTCCCCAGAGACACTGCGAGGTTCTGACAGCCCTGGCTGGGCACCCACTCACCCATGCCTCAGTGCCAGGCGAATGAAGCCTGTACGATTCTAGAGAGTGAGGCAGTGCTACCCTGGGACGGCATACAGGGCCTCATTGGCCCCCTGACCACCATGGTCACAGCCCTGCTGAGCTGTGGTTGAAATAAAATAAAATCCAGGCTCTGACGGTTCACAGAACATACTCCTGTGGGCATGAGGAGGTTCAGGAACAGTCAGTACCCCCTCACTGGCTCCACAGCCCCTCTCCTGTCCCTTGAGCACACCAAGTATCAGACGTCACCCCCTTCTCTCCAAACCCCCTACCTCTGTGCCCCTGTCCACGTGCCCTACAGTCACTCTCCCAGCTTGGATGCAGGACACTTGGGCCAAGCCACCTCCTGACCCCCACTGTGAACCTGGCCAATTCAAGCCAAGTGCCTGGGGTGGGTGGTGAGTGGGGGTCACTCTGGCCAGATTGGGGTGGGGTCACCCTCTGTCCCTCAGCTCAAACTCACCACAGGACAGAAAGTACTCTCGATGGCCTGGCATGTACAAGAGACAGTTCAACGCGGCCAGTGAGAACCGAAGCCCCGGGAACTGCTGCGAGGAGCCAGTGCCCTCCGTGGCGAAGTTACAGAAGCTTCCGACGGCTATGATCCCGTGTGGGTGGGACACTAGCACGTAGTTCCTGTCTGGGGGCAGCTCTACTGTCTTCACCAGCTGTGGTGGCAGGGGGCAGGATGCGGGAAAGAAAACAGAAGGCAGGACATCAGCTGAAAGGACTTCCCTCCACATCAAGAGACTTGAGAGTTCAGGATCTAAGATGGGGTCAAAGGCACGGGGGTCCACTCTGGAACACCATCCCACCCCCTGCCCCATCACCTGAACTTCAGCAGCCAGAGGTGAGAATCTGTCAGGGGGAGGTGAGGGGAGGTGGGGAGGTAAGGGAGAGGGAGGGGTGGAGCATCCCTTGGAGCGTGACCTGTTACCTTAATGGGGAAATAATCGCTCAGGTGTTTCCAAACAGTGCAGTTCTTCAACCACTGGTAACGCCTTCCACCTTGGGCAGAGAGATAAGGGGGAAAGAATCACTACAGACACCGTATATCAGCTCTCACTACTGGGGCCCTTGTTACTGTTTAGCGGCTAAGCTCTGTCTGACGCTCTGTGACCCCATGGACTGCAGCATGCCAGCCTGCCCTGCCCTTCACTATTTCCCAGAGTCTGCTCAAACTCATGTCCACTGAGTCCATGATGCCATCCAACCACCTTACCCTCTGTCGCCCCCTGGTCCTCCAGTCATTGTTTGGCACTCACCTTGCTGGGGTGTGTCCCAGTCCAGGAATAACCATACCAAGTAGAGAAGAGGGAAACACCAGAGCGGGGTGAAGAGGAGGAAGACGCCAAGAAGGGAAAAGACAGGGCCTGGGGACAGTTGAGAAATGAAAATGGTTCCGATTGTGAAATCACAATGACTTCCTCCTTCTACCCTCACCAGTGAGATCCTTGCCTGTCTCCCTGCTAAACTTTGCCACGTCCAGTAAGGGGTGCTCAAGTCTTTCTAGCCTACTTTCCCTTTTCCCACCTTCCCAAGTGGACCCCTGCTCCCCTTACCCAGGAAGATGAAACAGAGCACATATTGGGAGATGCTCAGTACTTCTAACCACTGTTTCTTTAGGGTTTTCATGCTGGGGGTAGGCAGTGGGGCGGTGGAGAGTCCCAGGTGCACCCCTTCAGCCAGTAGGGCTCCGAACGGGGGAAAATGGGATGAAGGCTTTGGTAGGAGCACAGAAAGCCTTTCTGGTCTGAGTGACCAAGCGCTTGGGGTCTCCCAGGATTGCTTGTAGGGGGCCGTGTGTGGAGGGAGCCTCTCTAATCAGAGCCCCAGAGTTCTCCAGTCTGTTCTCACTTATCATGAACTGGTTGGTCTGGGCTGGTCTCTTCATGGGACTGGGAGACGGCCAAAGGGGTGTGCCATGGAGGTCCAGCTCTGGGTACATTCGAAATCATTGTGAGGAGGGTTGCAGAAGCCAGGACCCCACACTGGATCCCAGCCCTGACTGTGGGATTGCGCGGATCCTGGACGAGCGCGCACTTGTCTTTTCTGGCCTGGGAGCATCTAGGCCACTCGGAGGCACTACTTGGCACAGGGACATCAACACTAAGGACAAACACAGTAATACCATATGTATATTTCCAGCTTTAAATTTCAGCCCTGCCTATGCTCCTCCAGGGCCTGAGGCCAACTAGGTGAGGGTAGGAGGTGTCTGCTGGCGGCGACCCCGAAGCACAGGATCTGATCTTGGAACAGCTGCGAGAGCCATTCAGGACACTGAGTGCATGGGCAGCATGGGCGCCTGTGCCAGAGTGCCCCCTCCACCCCCACAGCCCACCCAGCTGTACCGGGATGGGAGCCCCCTCTCTGGGCAGAAGAGAATCAAGAGGGGTGATCGCCGAGATGCTTTGAAGTCCCCTTCCTTCTCATGGGATCCTGTGAGACAGGGTTCAGGGCTGGTGGGTTTGCCAAATGCCAGCCTGGGGGCGGGGCTGGCACCAAGTATTCAGGCCCCAACCTGGGAGCTTCACCTCCTAACCATGCGGGGGCCTTGAGCCCTGGAGTGGGGAGCGGGCTGGGGAGCCTGGGAGCAGAGCAGGCAGAGGTTTCAGGTGTGGAAGGGCAGGAGGAGGCCCTGGGGCCTGGAACATTCGTAGAGTCAGTCTCAGCAGCAGCCCAGTGTCTCCTGTGTCTTTCCACCCAGAACCCGGGTGGGCAGAGAAACTGTGGAAGGGCTCATTGTCCCCCAAAGAGAAGACTGGCACCGGGGAGGCTCTGGGGGCACAGGGGACACCTGACTCCGGAGCCCTGGAGCCGGGGCCCCTCCCCAGCAGCCTTGCCCGAGAGGCCAGGCCTGGCCTGGACACCAACCCCCACCTCCCCCACCTCCCGGGTTCCTCACCGATGTTCCAGTGCCAACTTGGCAAATCCCTTCTGATGGCAGATCTGCACGCTCAGCGACCTGATCTGGGATCTGGGCATTGACTCCAGCGGGTCCCTGGGCCCACCCAAGGCCAGAGTTCTGGGCCAGTGGGGCTCGCCGTGTGGGCGTGTACCCTGAATAGCAGGGCTCCCCGCTTTTCCCCGGGGCCTGGCCCTGAAGGGTAGAGGATGTGCAGGAAGCCTTAATCCCTGAGGAGTAGCTTAGGCCTGGTGGAGAGACCTCTGGGGGCGTGGCTTTGTGGGAAATGCTAAGGACTGGGGAGCCCCGCCAACAGAGAGTCCACTGGGCGGGGCACACCCTCAGGTGGACTGGGGCCGGTCCTCACCGTGACCACGGACCAGTTCAACAATGGCCAGAGGCGGTGAGCCAGCAGTTTTCAGGTCACAGAAAGTGTCCTTTCTCCTTGTTGTTGTTGAGCTCCACTATACCCTGTGGGATTTTATTTCCTGACCAGGGACTGAACCTGGGTCCTAGGCAGTGTGAACTCAGAGTCCTATCCATGGTACCACCTGGAAATTCCTAGATCATCACTTTTTGAAATAATTTTTTAATGAAAAGAAAATTGGACTTCCCTGGTGGTCCAGCACTTAGGAATCCCCTTGGGGAGACAGGAGATACAGGTTCGATCCCTGGTCTGGGAAGATTCCACCTGCCATCAGCCATCTAAGTCCATGTGCCACAACTACTGAGCTGGAACCAAACTATTGAAACCTGAGCATCCTAGAGTCTGTTCTCGGCATCATGGAAACCAGGGTTATGAGTTGCTCATGCACCGCCAGTAGGGAATAGCTCTGGCTTTGTGCAACTAGAGAAAGCCCTGCATGCAAAAGCAAGACTCCAATGCAGCCAAAAATAAAGTAGAAAAAAATTAAATTAAAACACTATTACAAATATTTCAAATTATTTATTTATCATTGACTGTGCTGGGTCTTTGTTGCTGTGCAAGGGCTCTCTCTGGTTGCAGCGAATGGGGGTCCTCTGCCTTGCTGTGCATAGACTTCTCATTGAGGAGCCTTCTCTACTTTCAGAATACAAGCCCTAGGCTCAGGCTTCAGTAGCTGTGGCTCCCAAGCTCAGGAGTTGCAGCTCTTGGTCACTAGAGCGGCCAGGTTTCAGTCGTTGTGGCCTTTGGGCTTAGCTGATCCTTGGCATCCTTAGTTGCTCCATGGGATCCTCTCAAACCAGAGATCCCATCTGTGTCCGCTGCACTGGCAGGCTGGTTCCCAACCATTGGATCACATAAGGTCGCTCACAATATTTCACTGGTGCCATGCCTGTGATGATGATGGTGGTAATGGACACGATAGTGATAAATTCATTGGCTCTTCTTTTGCCAAACTCTTTTAAATCTTTTGATGCTAATAAGTTAGTTTTGCCAAGAGTCCCTTCTCACTGAGTGAATGAGATCATGTGGACCAAATGCTGGGCTTGCAGTAGGGCTTCATATGATAAAATAAATCCCTGCTTCATGTGATCTCCCAGCTCCCAGGGAACAGGAAGGATGGGAGGAGATGCAGAAGGAAGCTGTGTACTTAACTCTTTCTTTTCTATCATGAAAGCTCATGCCAACCCTCCCTTCTGACAGGTGCTCTTGACCCTTGTCAGCCTTTGGTCACAGTATTTCACCATCTACCCTATTGTCTGCACCTACCTCAACGCTGTCCACACTTCAGAGAAAAGTTTTTCAGGGATCTACCCTCCCCACCACCATTCTGATGCCCTATATCTCTTAACTAAGCAGATGCCTTTATTTAGAGGGAGAAAGGCCTTAGCCAAGGGAAGAGACTTAGACGGAAGCTGATAGAGCAGAAATCAGTCTCTGGGAGGAGAATTCAGAGCCCTGCTATCAGTCTAAGGCAGCAAGTCTGTCTCGATCAGGTGGAGATGGAACCCACGTGGGCAGGCTCCCTCCCAGAGAGACTCTACGAAGCAGAGGTGAGAGAACTGGCTCTTCCTGACCCAGTAGCAGGCAGCTGGTGGGGGGGCTCAGGCCCTGGGATCAGGGGCTGGGGGGCCGGGAGGCAGGGAGGGGTGAGGCCAGGGCTGGATGGAGGTGCTGCGAGTAGAAGCCGGGAGGCCACAGCTCTGCTTGTGCTCCTCGAACAGTTGCTCCAGAGCCTTCATGTAGAACACGTGATAGTGGTCCACCTGCTCCTCGGTGGGCTGCGGGCACTGGGGCACCGGGATGGGGTGGCCCACTGCAGGGACAGGGGGACTCAGGTCAGGGGAGGATTCTCGGCTGCCCATATTGCTCACAGCGGCCTTCTGCCCTGGAGACGGGCACTTACCCACAGTAGCGATGAGTCTGGCCAATGGCACCAGGCCCCGGGACTGGGCGGACAAGACACAACGGCCCCAGAGGATGCAAGGAGAAAAGTACATGAGCTTCTTGAAGGTGGTCTGGAACAGATGCTGCCAGGAGTCTGGGGCAGGAGGCTTAACTGTGAAGGCTTCATTCTCTCCAAAGGAGTACACGGGCACCAGAGGGACACTGGAAAGAGGGGGGCAAGAGAGAAGAGGACATCAGGGGCTCTAGGAGCACCCCCAGATTATTCCCCCCAGGTTACCACTTCCCAAGTCCATTTGAGACAAATGAGAGTTCTACTAAGATGGATCTGGAAGAAGAGAATTAGATTTCTTAAGAAGACTGATACAGGGCCTTTCTGTATATATTTTCTGATACTGTCTTAGTTACAACCTGATGGCAAGGGGAGTACTAACACTATTTCACAAGTAAATGAGTTTGGAAGGTCTTGCCTGTGTGGTTGTCATTAAGAATTTCAACAGAGGGCATCTGAGCCCCAGGGTCCTGTGATTAGCACTGTGACCTTATCTCTCTTTTCATGGGAGGAACCTGGGGAATGGACACCGGTGGTGGACACAGAGAAACACTCAAGGTCTGCCAGGTTTGCCCTGTAGAGGTGTTCGTGGTGGAAGCTCTGGGGACACACAGTTCACCTCCAGAGGGGCGGTGTGTCGGGATAGAGAGTAGATCCCCAGACACACTGTGAGGTTCTGACCACTGAAGGCAGCCCCGGCTGGGCCCCCGCTCACCTGTGCCTCAGTGCCAGGCGGACGAAGCCTTTACGATTCCAGAGAGTGAGGCAGTGCTCCCCTGGGATGGCATGCAGGGCCTCATGTTCTCCCCGGACCAGGACGACCACAGCCTGGCCAAGCTGGGGTGGAACAGGATAAAATCCAGTCTCTGGTGGCTTGTAGAACGTAGTCCTGCAGGAAAGAGGGTATGCAAGAATTTGACAGTCCCTTACTTGGCTCCCTATTCTCTCACCCTACCTGTTGGCACATGAAGGCTGCAGCAACCATCCCTCTCTTTCCTAACTCCCTACCCCTGTGCCCGTGTCAGCATGCCCTACAGCGCCTCTCCCTTCAAGGAGGTAGGACACTTGCTACGAAACCATCCTCTAAAGCCCACTGTGAGCCCGGCCACTGTTCAAGTCAGGTTCCTGCTCCAGGTGGTGGTTGGAGGCACCTCTGATGGACATGGGGTTAGTTTGCCATTTCCCACCGAGCTGAAGACCCACCGCAGCCCATAATGTCATCGCAATAGGGATGTAGAAGATGCCATTCATCCTGCCTCACCAGGGTCGAAGCCCCGGGAACAGGCGGGAGAATCCGGTGCTCTCAGTGCAGAAGTTACAGAAGGTTCTGATGCTGGTGGTCCCATGATGGTGGGCCACCAGCAAGTAGTTCCCATTGGGGGCCAACTCTGCGGATTTTACCAGCTGTTGGAGGTGGAGAGGATGATAAGAAACGAGTAGAGAAAGCAGGATACCAGCTATAAAGTGTTCCCTCTACACCAACAGACTTCAGGATTCAAGGTACCACAGTGGGGTCAAGTGCACCATGGTCCCCTCTGAAACACCATCCCAAAACCTGCCCCAGTGTGGGAACTCAGGCAGCCGGGGCTCACACTCCAGCATGGGAATGGGTGAGGAGGTGAGAGCGGGTAGGGGAGAGGGAGAGGGAGCGCATTCCTTGGAGGGTGAACTGTGACCTTAGTGGGGAAATAATCCCTCAGGTGTTTCCAAACAATCCAATGCCTCATCCCCTGAGAATGCCTTCCTCCTTGGGCAGAGAGAAGGGTGGGGGAAGAATTCATGGAGACAACCTTTATCACCTCTCACTACCTGGGCCCTAGTTTAGTGCTCACTTTGCTGGGGTGTGTTCTGGTCCAGAAACAAACCATATGAAGTGGAGAACAGAGAAACACCAGAGTGACGTGAAGAGGAGGTAGAAGGCAAGAAGAGACAAGAAGGGGCCTGGGGGGAAGATGAGGAAGAAAAATGAATTAGGTTTTGGAACCACACTAACTTCTTACCTCCACACTCACCATTGAGATCTTTGCCCATCTCCCAACCTGCCCTGTGTCCCCTCCCTTCTCTTTGTCCAAGGGCTTCCCAGCAGGTGGGCCTCCAACCCATCTTCCCCCACCCTTCCCCTTCCCCTTCCTTCTGTCCCTAGTGGAACCATGCCCTGCTCCCCTCACCCATGAAGAGAAAAGAGAGCATGTTTTGGTAGATGCTCAGCACTTCAAGCCTGTTTCTGCACCATTTTCGTGCTGCAGGAAGATGGAGGGGCAGTGGAGGCTCCCGCACTGCCCCCTTCTGCTGCAGGGCTCCAGGTCCCCAGAGGGTGGGGCTTGGGGAAGGGATGAAGATTTCCGTAGGAGCCCAGGAAGCCTTTCTGGTGTGAGTGGCCAAGTCCTTGGGGCTTCGCAGGATTGCTCAGATGGGGAGCATTATGTGGATGGGGGGACCCTGGGATCTGGGTTCCAGATGTCTCCAGCCTCCTCACAGTGATCACTGACCTTCTCCAGTGGGTCGGATTGGGTTGGATTGGGTCGGACTGGGTCAGACTGGGCAATGTGGTGGGTGGGATATGGGGGGGTGCCACCCAGGTCCACTGCTTGGGTCATCAAGAATCTTTAGGAATCTGTGTGTGGGGGTGTTGCTAAGCCAGAAAACACACCCACCGCGTCCCAGTGGAGACTGTGTGATCTGGAGGAGACAGGTGATCCTTAACGGGAGCCCCTGGGCTCTCTGTGGGTCTCCTGGAGTATCTAGGCCCCTGGGAGGCGAGGCCGGGCAGGCAGACTTCTCCTGCCACGAGCAAACACACCAACACCACAGGTGTGTTCCCACCTTTTTGTAAAAAAGCTTAATTTATTTAAAAATATTTTAAAGGATTTTTTACATTTCTATAAAAGCTGTACAGAAAATAACGTTCTAATATGGCACACACCCCCACCTGTGCCTTACCCTATTATAAACACCTCGCATTATTAGGAATGTTTGTTACAACTGATGGAACGCACTTGACACCGGATTTTCAGCTAAAGTCTGTAGGTTCCATTAGGGTTCACTCATTGCGTCCCACAGTTCTGTGGGTTTTGACAAGTATATCTGCTGCTGCGGCTGCTAAGTCGCTTCAGTCGTGTCCGACCCTGTGCGACCCCATAGACAGCAGCCCACCAGGCTCCTCCGTCCCTGGGATTCTCCAACAAAGAGTAGGGTGGAGTGGGGTGCCATTTCCTTCTCCAATACATGAAAGTGAAAAGTGAAAGTGAAGTCGCTCAGTCG
Organism: Muntiacus reevesi; assembly: GCF_963930625.1. NCBI lineage: Eukaryota > Metazoa > Chordata > Mammalia > Artiodactyla > Cervidae > Muntiacus > Muntiacus reevesi. The sequence continues at coordinate 213,579,706 of NC_089250.1, read as the reverse complement.
TGTCTGACTCTTTGCGACCCCACGGACTGCAGCCTACCAGGCTCCTCCGTCCATGGGATTTTCCAGGCAAGAGTACTGGAGTGGGCTGCCATTGCCTTCTCCAGACAAGTATATGTACCATTGTATAAAATACAGAATATCCTAATTGCCATAAAAATCTCCTATGCACCATGAAATTGTTAGTCGCTCAGTCGTGTCCGACTCTGCGACCCATGGACTACTGATTTCCACCAAGGCTCCTCTGTTCTTGGAATGCTCCGGGCAAGAATACTGGAGGGGCTTGCCATTCCCTTCTCCGGGGGATCTTCCCTACCCAGGGATCGAACCTGGGTGTCTGCCCTGCAAGCGGTTTCTTTACCAACTGAGCCATCAGGGGAGACCCTGACGCAGGACGGTCCAGCCTTTAATTTCAGTCTCCAGCACAGTCATCCAGGCAGCTGCTGGGGGCCTGAGGCGCCCCTAGGTGAAGACGCGGTGCCTGTGTGCGGGGATGCCGCAGCGTGCCTTAATCTCTTCCAAACGCTGCTTCCTAGACCGAGTGCACTTGCGCGCTGCCGGGCCTCGAGTTCGCTGCACCGGGGTCTGGGACCCCCACTGTGCCCGGAACAGGAGACAAGAAGGGTGGTCACAGAGCCACCTGCAAGGCCCCTTCCCTCCCGCCGGGATCAACTGAGACAGAGTTCAGGGCTGGCGGAGTTGCGAGAGGCCAGCCTGGGGGTGAGGCTGGCAGCCAAGAAGTCAGGAACCAGTCTGGGTACTTTCAGCCTGGGAGTAGCCGGCGGTCAGGCATGAGAGCGGGGGAGGGTAGACCGTGCGGATGGGCGTGTGGAAGGGCGGAAGGAGGCCCCGGGGTGTGTGGGGTGCGGAGGACGGGGAAGAGCGGAGGGACCCCTCTCCCTATCTGCTGCAGCGCTTCTCACCCAGGCGCCGGGCCGGTCTGAAATTGCTAGAAGATCTCGTTCTTCCCCAAAGTGAAGAGCGCACTGGAGAGACCTGGGGGAGCAGCGGCTGCCGGAGTGCGGAGCTCTGCGCTCCTCCCCCGCGGTGCTGCCCCCGAAGCCGCAGGCAGGCGGCTCCCCCGTGTTCCCACGCCAACTTGAGAAATCCCTCCGATATCAGCTGCGATAGCAAAGCGATCCAGGCTGTGCCTCTAGGGGCCCACCCACGGCCAGGACAGCCATCAGGCCTGGACAGGAGACAGGAGGCACGGGCCTTACAGGCGACACCAAACCTGTGAGGCAGGAAGACCTGCCATCTCAGTCTTCCAGAAAAAGGGAGGAGGGCCCTGGGAGATGCAGCTGGGACCAGGCGCCCCCAGGGGGGAGGAGGGCAGGGAGGAGGTGACCTCAGGGACTGGGGGTCCTGAGACCCAGGGCTCCCCTGCTCACCAGCACACAGGATGTAGTCCCTGAAGCCAGGAAGATGGACGCGATGGGGCAGTTGGAGCAGGTGAAGCCGGGGGCCAGGGAAGAGGCGAGAGAAGCGTCTGGTCTCTGTGCTTAAGACCGAGGACCAGGACCCCGAGAGGGCGGAAGCTCCACCAAGAGGTGGGAGGGACCTAACTCTGTGGTGTCCACCAGCTGGGCACAGAGGGTGCACACCAGGGGGGTGGGGGTGCCATGTTTGGACTTTGGGGGTGACTGTCCCAAGAGTCTACCCTGAAGTCCAGCTCGCACCCAGCACAGAGTTCCAGAGTGCCTCCCCAAGATGGGGAGGTGAGCTTGGAAATGTCTCCAGATGGCCCAGTGTGGACCCAGGCAGAGCCGTGGTCTCCTGCCCAAGGTATGTCTCTGTCTCCATCGAGCCCGTCCAGGTTGAAGACCGCTAGGATCCAAGCCTGTCTCAGGAGTACGAGGAACAAGGCATCCAGGCACCCCTGGACTGGAGGTGGGGGCACGACGTGGGAGGACTCTGATTCCAGAGGTTTAAGTCCCAGATCCCCTTTTTACCCCCTTCTCTCTCATAGATTCAGGCCCAATCTCTTCAATGCAGAGGTCCCAGCCCCACCTCCCTCCCAACTGGCATCAGGAAGCAGAGAGCCAGGCCCGGAGTTCTCAGGGCTTCAAGGACTCACCCAGCCCCAGAAAGGAAAAGATCTATTGCAGGAGGGCAAACACTCGGAGGCTCCGGGTGGAGATGATTGGAGGAGGCTGGCCGTCTGTACAGGGGAGTCACACAGGGGCCACTGTGGCTCTGATATTACCGTCTTTTGGCTCAATCTCCTGGCCCTGACCCCTGACCTGGGTTCTGCCCTGGTTTCGGCCCCCTCTGCTGATCTGCACATTGGATCAACATGATCAGGAGCCCCACAAAGAAAGTATATCCACTACTTGGGCACACAGGTTCTCACCAATAGCACAAAAGGGGACGATCAGGGATGTGGCTGAGCGTCTAAGGATGAGGAAGCTGTTTGGAATTTGTGAAGGTTGGGACTGGCTCCCTGTGTCTTGCAGGGCTGGCAGATATCTGTGGGGGTCGTCTTGTGTGCATGTACCCTGAATAGCATGGTTCCTCCTCTGTCACCTGGATATGGCCCCAGAGGGGTAGAGGACCTGCAGGAGGGTTTGTTACCTAAACCTAGCTTAGGCCTTTGTGGGGAGACCTCCAGAGGGAAGGGCTTTGTGGGAAAGGCTAAAGATTGGGAAGCCCCTCCAAGAGAGCATCCACTGGGCTGTGAGCACACACTCCAAGTGGACTGGGGCCTGTCCTCACCGTGATTTGCATGTGTTCAACACTGATCAGAGCCAGCTCGTTTCCAGGTCGGGGAAAGTCACCTGTTTTGTCGTTGTTTGGCGGTGCCTCGTTTTGTTGACATTTAGTTCCCTGACCAGGGATTGAGCCTGGACCCTGGGCACTGAGATCTGGAGTCCTAACCACTGGACTGCCAGAGAATTTCCAGAATGTGATTTTTTTGGTTTAAATTTTATTATTCTTTTAATTGAAGTATAATTGTTTTACAATATCATGTTGTTGTTGTCGGGGAGGTGGTGTTGTTGATCACTACGTGGTGTCAGACTCTTTGTGACCCCATGGACTGCAGCTGGCCAATCTCCCCTGTCCACTATCTCCCGGTGTTTGCTTGAATTCATGTGCATTGAGTCGGTGATGCCCTCCTACCATCTCATCCTCTGTTGTCCCCTTCTCCTTTTGCCTTCCATCTTTCTCAGCTCCAGGGTGTTTTCCAGTGAGTCAGCTCTTTACCTCAGGTGGTCAAAGTACTGGAGTTTCAGCTTTAGCATCATTCCTTTCAACGAATATTCAGGGTTGTTTCTTTCGAATTGAGTAGTTTGATCTGTATGCAGTCCAAAGGACTCTCAGGAGTCTTCTCCAGCACCACAGTTTGAAGTATCAATTCTTCAGTGCTCAGCCTTCTTTATGGTGCAACTCTTACATCCCTCCATGACTATCGGGAAAAAACATAGCTTTGAATATATGCACTTTTGTCCACAATGTGATGTTTCTGCTTTTTAATAGGCTGTCTAGGTTTGTCAAGTTTTCCTTCCAAGGAGCAGCAGCACCTTTTAATTTCACAGCTATAGTCACGATCCCCAGTGATTTTGGAGCCCAAGAAAATAAAGTGTCACTGCTTCCACTTTTCCCCCTTCTATTTGGCATGAGTACTGGGATCCGATGATCCCATGATCTTAGTTTTTTGAATGTTGATTTTAAGTCAGCTTTTTCGCTCACCTCTTTCACCTTCATCAAGAGGCTCTTTAGTTCCTCTTTATTTTCTGCGGTATCAAATGAGTGGTATCATTTGCCTATGTGAGGTTGTTGATATTTCCCCCAGCAATCTTGATTACAGCTTGTGATTCATCCAGCCTGGAATTTTGCATAATGTATTCTACATGTAAGTTAAACAAGTAGGGTGACTGTATACAGCCTTGACAGACTCCTTTTCCAAGTTTGAATGAATCTGTTTGTTTCTGCTGTGCGTGTGGGCTAAGTCACTTCAGTCATTTCTGACTCTTTGCTACTCTAGGGACTATAGCCCACCAGATTCCTCACTCCATGGGGTCATCCAGGCAAGAATACTGGAGCGTGTGGCCATGCCCTCCAGCAGGGGATCTTCCAACCCAGGGATTGTACCCGCATCTCTTATGTCTCCTGCATTGCCAGACTGGTTCTTAACCACTAGTGCCACCTGGAAAGTCCCAGTTTCTGGTGTACAACAAGGTGAATCAGCTATATGTATATATATATATGTATCCCCTCCCTCTTGAGATTTCCTCCCACCCCACCCCTATCGCACCCCCTAGGTCATTACAGAGCACCCAGCTGAGCTCCTTGTGATATCAGGCAGCTTCTCACTAGCTATCTGTTCTACACATGCTAGTGTACATATGTCAATGCTGCTCTCTCAATGCATCATACTCTGTGAAACCCTCTCCTTCTGCCCTGTGTCACCAAGTCCATTTTCTACATCTTCATCTCTATTCCTGCCCTGCAAACAGGCCCCTCACTACCATATTTCTAGATTCCATATATATGCATTAATATATGATCTTCATTTTCTCTTTCTGACTTATTTCACTGTATGACATACCCTAGGTGCATTCATATCACTATGAATGATCCAAATTCATTAATTTTTACGGCTGAGTAATATTCCATTGCACACAAGTACCACATGTTCTGGGTCAATTTCTCTGTCACTAGACATTTGGGTTGCTTCCATGTCTTCACCGTTGTAAACAGTGCTGCAATGAATATTGGGGTGCATGTATCCTTTAGGACCATGTTTTTCTCTGGATGTATGCCCAGGAGAGGGATCGCAGTGTCATATGATAGCTCAGTTTTAGGTTTTTAAGAAACCTCCATGATGTTCTCCATAGTGACTGGACCAACTTACATTCCCACTGACAGAGGAGGAGGGTTCCTTTCTTTCCTCACCCTCTGCAGACTTTGTTGCTTCCCACAGGGACCTTAAAAGACAACTCTAAATGATCCATGAAATAACCCACAAGGGAAAGAAATCGAGTTCAAAAATCTGGAGCTCAGAGAACACATTGCTGTCTTAGGACATCGAAGTCCAGAACTTTGGGCCCCCTTTCTCCTCTGCCCCATATGCCAACACCAAGGGGACCAGTCACAGAAGCTGGGAAACGAGGTAAAAGAAAGACATCGCTCCTCCCCTTTCTATTCTTTCTTCCCCCAATTGCCTCTTCTGGCCAAGCAGGCAGCCTCCTTGCAGCTAGCTCCCCCTTGCTTGGAAATGGGAAATTGCTACCCTCAAATGAAGACACAAGGGTTGATTGATACAGCAACTAAACATTTCAAGGTACCAATCTTAAGTGAATGTAGAACTTCTCACCTGAGAAGTAACAGGTAAGTCAGAGGATTGCCAAGATTTTCATCCAGGGAAAAAGAAAATTCTTCCACCGAATAAATTTTCCAAGACAGCGGAAGACAAAGAGTTGCATTCAGTTACGCTCCAACAAGTTCTTTCTAAGTCATGGATACAGACAAAAAGTCAGTCAGGCGATAGGACTGGACACTCATCAAAGAATGCTATAAGCACATAAGGTCCCATAGACTGTTTTAGCTGACTATCGAAGGGTAGGTGCCATGCCTGGGGTGATGATGGTGGTGATGGTGATGATGGTAGTCAAGCCATTGGCTCTTATTTTGGAAGTCTCCATTTTTTAAGACTTTAAATATTGATAATTTACATAAGGATGGGAGGAGATGCCAAAGCGGGTATGTACTTAACTCCTGTCATTTCTATCACTGGGGATCATTCTAACCCTCCCTACGTTACCCTTGACCCTTGTCAGCATTTATTCACAGTATTTCACCATCTACTCTATGGTCTCCACCTACCTATATCCTGTCCACTCTGCAAACTTTCATCTCCAGGGAACTCTGCTTTCAGATGCCATGGTGATGCCCAACAACTCTTAGCTAAGCACTTGCCTTTATTGACAGAGGGAGATGGGACCAAGCCAAGAGAGGAGACTGAGGCAAGCTCAGGCAGCAGAATGAATTCTCTTGAAGAGAATGCAGGGTCCTGATTCCCAATTGAAGGCAGCAAGTGTGAAACCATTAGGATTGTGGGGATTACACATGGGCATTCCTCACACCCAGAGGGAGAGCCTGAGCTCTGCCAGCATCTGACTCTACCAAGCAGTGGTGAGAGAACTGGCTTTTATTTACCCAGTAACAGGGCAGTCGGTGGGGGTCTCAGGCACTGGGATCAGGGGTTGGGGGGGGCTGTGAGCTGCGGAGGGGAGAGGCCAGGACTAGATGAAGGTGAGGTGAGTAGGAGCCGGGAGGCTGAGTTCTCCTTGTGCTCCTTACACAGTTGCTCCAGAACCTTCATGTAGAGCCTGTGATAGTGGTCCACCTGCTCCTCGGTGGGCTGCCGGCGCTGGGGCACCGGGATGGGTTGGCCAACTGCAGGGACCGGGTGCACAGGTGCTGGGAGGGCCTTGGCTGCCTGCCCAGTTGATGGACTCCTTTCTTCCCTGGAGACAGACACTCACCCACAGTGGTGATGGGTCTGGCAAGGGGCACCAGGCCCCAGGACTTGGCTGAGAAGAGACCACCACGGCCCCAGAAGATGCAAGGAGAAATGCCCAGGAACTTCTAGAAGGTGACCTGGAACAGACACTGCCAGGAGTCTGGGGCAAAAGCCTTAACTCTGAAGACATCATTCTCCCCAAAGGGGTACATGGGCACCAGGGAGGCGCTGGGAGGGTGGGGAGACAAGAGAGAAGAGGGCTGGTCAGGTCAGCGGCTCTAGGAGTCCCCACATTCCTCCCCCACAGATTCCCACTTCTCAAGGCCATTTGAAGCAAATGATGGTGCTCCAAAGAAATATCTAGAGGCACTTACATTTCTTAAATGAATTTATACTCTACCTTCTCATATACATTTTCTTATAGTCTCAACTATGACGTGGTGGCAAGGTAGGTGTTAACCCTATTTCACAAGAATCCATCGGGGGAGGAGAGAGGAGGTGGGGAGGTAAGGGAGTGGGAGGAGTGGAGCATCCCTTGGAAGGTGACCTGTTACCTTAATGGGGAAAAATCACTCAGGTGTTTCCAAGCAGTCCAGTTCCTCATGTACGGAGAACCCCTTCTGCCTGGGGCAGAGAGATGGGGGTGGGGGGAAGAATTACTATAGACACCATTTATCACCTCTCACTACCGGGGCCCTTGTTTTGTAAACTTGGGGAGCTGTCTCCTGGTCCAGAAAGAATCACACCATGTAGAGAACAGAGAAACAACAGATGGAGGTGAAGAGGAGGAAGAAGGCAAGAAGGGAAAAGAAAGGGCCCGGGGAAAGATGAGAAAGGAAAATGACCTAGATTGTGAAACCACAATGACGTCTCCCCTCCATGCTCACAAATGAGATCTTTGGGCATCTCCCAGCTGACTTCTGGCCCCTCCTCCCTTTGCCCCTCGAGTCCAGGTATGGGGTGGGGGGGCTGTAGCATTTTTCTCCCCACCCTCCCCCTTCCCTTCTTCCATCGTGGACCCCACACCCTGCTCCCCATACCCAGAAAGAGTCAACAGAGCATGTATTTGTACATGCCCAGTACTTCTAGTCATTGTTTCTGCAGGATTTTCATAGTGGGGGAGGGCGGCCAGGCAGTGGAGACTCTCTGGTGCTCCGCTTCTGCCAGCAGGACTCCAGGACTCCAGAAAAAGGATGCTGGTTTCTCTAAGAGTCCTGGAAGCCTTTCTGGTCTCAGTGGCCAAGCCCTTGTGGCCTCCTGGGATCTGTTTGCAGGGGCTGTGTGGATGTGGAGACTCGGGTCCAGAACCCCAGATGTTTCAGGCCTCCCTACACACTGATCACGAACTTCTCCAGTGGGTCAGTCTGGGCTGGCCACTGGGTAGCGCAGGGAGGCAGGGCAGGAGGCATGCCGCTGAGGTCCACCTCCAGGTGCCTCCAAAATCCTGTGGGGCAGAGGTTGCAGAAGAATCCAGAGAGCCCACCCACTAGGTCCACCCCGATTGTGTGATCTCGAAGATCCTGGACAAGCACCCTCGTCCAGTTGTAGGTCTCTGGGAATGTCAAGGCCACAAGGAGACATGGCTTGGAAAGAGTATCTCACCCCCAAGGTCAAACATCTCAGTGTCAAGTATTTTCCCACCTTTAATTTCAGTCCTTGCCCAGAGTCACTGAGGGGGCCAGTGGCTGCCTAGGTGAGGAGGAGGTGCCTGTGGGCGGGGACACGTACCGAGCCCCGAGCTCTTGGAACAACTGCGTGCGTGGCTCCATCTGCACGGGAGTAGGCCCCCTGGTTCCTTGTAACCTAATCGGGGTTGCCACTGTGGGCAGAGGAGGAGTCAAGAAGGGTGGTCGCTGAGATGCCTTCAAGTCCCCTTCTCTTCCGAGGGATTCACTGGGACAAAGATCATGGCGGTCACCTTGCCAGAGTCCAGCCTGGGTGCGAGGCCTGCCACCAAGTATTCAGATCCCGTCCTGGGACTCTCACCTCCTGACCATGCAGCGGCCTTGAGCCTGCGGTGGAGTTGGGGACAGAGCAGCTAGAAGCTGGTCTCACTGATGGCGTGGATAGGCGTGAGGAACGGCAGGAGGAGGATCCAGGGAACGTGGGGCAGTGGCAGGGCCACTCTCAGCAGTGGCTGCACCTCTTTCTCTGCCCTTCCCTGGGTGCAACTAGCTCCCCCTTGCTATGAGTCAAAGTCGCTCAGTTGTCTCCAACTCTTTGGGACCCCATGACCTGTAACCTGCCAGGCTCCTGTGTCCATGGAATTCTCCAGACCAGAACAGGAGTGGGTAGCCTTTCCCTTCTCCACAGGATATTCCCAACCCAGGGATCAAACCCAGGTCTCCCACGTTGCAGGTGGATTCTTTACTGTCTGAAGCACCCTGGAAGCCCAAGAATACTGAAGTGGTAGCCTATCCCTTCTCCAGCGGATCTTCCTGACCCAAGCATCGAACTAGACTCTCCTGCATTGCCAGTGGTTACCAGCTGAAGAAATGAAAGTTGCTCAGTTGTGTCCGACCATTTGTGATCCCATGAACTTTACTGTAACCAGCCAGGCTCCTCTGTCCATGGGATTCTCCAGGCAAGAGTACTGGAGTGGGTTGCTACACCCTTCAACAGAGGATCTGCCTGATCCAGGGATTGAACCTGGGTCTCCTGCCTCCCAGTTGGATTCTTTATGGCTGAGCCACCAGGGAAACCTTTAGCACCTGAGTTACCAGGGAATTCCTACCCTCAGATGCAGATTCAAATGTTGATTGCTAACCCAACTGAACATTTCTAGATACCAACGTTAAGTGAATGTAGAACCTGTCACCTGAGAACGACCCAGATAATTCATGAGACTGCTAAGAGTTTTCGCTTGGACAAGAGAAAATTCTTCCACTGAATAAAATTTCTAGCATGGTGGAGAGCAAATTGATGTGTACTCAGTTACTTTCCAACAAGTGCTTCTAATTTAAGTCATGGATACAGGCACAAACATAGTCAGCAAATAGGAGTCATGTAAGTCAAAGGATGCTATGACCACATAATATCCCTCCCAATGTTTCAGGGGATCCTTGGTATTTCACTGGTGCCATGACTATGATGATGATGGTGTGATGGACATGATGGTGATAAATTCATTGGCTCTTATTTTACCAAACTCTGTTAAATTTTTTGATGTTAATAAAGTAATTTTGAAAAGAATCCTTTCTCACCCAGTGAATGAGATCATGTGGATCTAATGTTGGGCTTGCAGTAGAGCTTCATATGGTAAAATAAATCCCTGTATCACGTGATCTCCCAACCCCCAGGGAATAAGAAGGATGGGAGGAGATGCAGAAGGAAGCTAGGTACTTAACACTCTTCTTTTCTATCGCAAGAGATCATTTGAAATCTCCCTACTGACAGGTACCCTTGACCCTTGCAGCTTTTGTTCACAGTATTTCAGCAACTACCCTATTTCCTTGAGCTACCTCTATCCTGTCCACACCTCAAAGCCTAGCCCGTTGGGATCTGCCCTCCCCAACATCATTCTGATGTCCTATGTTTCTCAGCTAAGCAGATGCCTTTATTTAGAGGGAGAAAGGCCCCAGCCAAGGGAAGAGACTAGATGGAGGGTGATAGAGCAGAATTCAGTCTCTGGGAGGAGAACTCAGGGCCCTGCTATCGGCAAGTCTCTATCGATTAGTGTGGTGGTGGAACACACGTGGGCAAACTTGCTCCAGAGAGATTCTTTCAAGCAGTGGTGAGAGAACTTTTATTGGCACAGTAGTGTGGCAGTAGGTGGGGTTCTCAGGCGCTGGGATCAGGGGCTGGGGGGGGGGGGGGGAAGGGTGGAAGCGGCGCAGGGGTGAGGCCAGGGCTAGATGAAGGTGAGGCGAGTAGAAGCCGGGAGGCCACAGCTCTCCTTGTGCTCCTCGAACAGTTGCTCCAGAGCCTTCATGTACAGCATATGATAGTGGTCCACCTGCTCCTCGGTGGGCTGCGGGCACCGGGGCACCGGGATGGGGCCGCCCACTGCAGGGACAGGGGGACTCAGGTCAGGGGAGAGGCCTCGGCTGCACACACAGCGGATAGCGGCCTTCTGCCCTGGACACGGGCACTCACCTACAGTGGTGATGGGTCTGGCCAAGGGCACCAGGCCCCAGGACTTGGCTGAGAAGAGACCACGGCCCCAGAAGATGCAAGGAGAGCAGGTCAGGAGCTTCTTGATGGTGACCTGGAACAGACGCTGCCAGGAGTCTGGGGCAAAAGCCTTAACTCTGAAGATGTCATTCTCCCCAAAGGAGTACACGGGCACCAGAGAGGCGCTGGGAAGGGGCAAGAGAGAAGAGGGTTGGTCACATCAGGGGCTCGAGGAGCACTCCCAAATTCCTCCCCCATAGGTTACCACTTTCCTAGGCATTAGGAGCAAATGATGGTTCTGCAAGAAAGATCTAGAGGAAGGGATTTTATTTCTTAAGACCAATGTAACTGGACCTTCTTATAGACATTTTCACATACAGTCTCAACTACAACATGGTGACAAGGTGGGTATTAACTCTGTTTCACAAGTAAGAAGTGTGCAGGTCTTGCCTGTTAGAGGGCATCATAAAAGAATGTGAGTCAAGGGCTTATGAGCCCCCAGGGTCCAGCCATTCGCACTGTGACTCTGTCTGTCTCTCTGCGTGGGAGGAAGCCTGGGGAATGGGCACCAGGGCTGGGCACAGAGGAAACACCCAAGGTCTGCCTAGAGCGCCCTCTAGAGGTGGTCAAAGTGTAAGCTCTGGGGACACACAATCCACCTCCAAGGGGCTGGCGTGTAGGGATAAAGAGTAGATGACCAGATGCACTGTGAGTTCTGACCATTGAAGGCAGCCCTGACTGGGCACCCACTCACCCGTGCCTCAGTGCCAGGCGGACGAAGCCTTTACGATTCCGGAGAGTGAGGCAGTGCTCCCCTGGGACGGCATACAGGGCCTCATTGGCCCCTCCGACCACGATGACCACAGCCCTTCCGGGCTGTGGTTCAGATAGAACAAAATCCAGGCTCTGACGGTTCACAGAACATACTCCTGTGGGCATGAGGAGGTTCAGGAACAGTCAGTACCCCCTCACTGGCCCCACAGTCCCTCTCCTGTCCCTTGAGCACACCAAGTATCAGACGTCACCCCCTTCTCTCCAAACCCCCTACCTCTGTGCCCCTGTCCACGTGCCCTACAGTCACTCTCCCAGCATGGATGCAGGACACTTGGGCCAAGCCACCTCCTGACCCCCACTGTGAACCTGGCCAATTCAAGCCAAGTGCCTGGGGTGGGTGGTGAGTGGGGGTCACTCTGGCCAGATTGGGGTGGGGTCACCCTCTGTCCCTCAGCTCAAACTCACCACAGGACAGAAAGTACTCTCGATGGCCTGGCATGTACAAGAGACAGTTCAACGCGGCCAGTGAGAACCGAAGCCCCGGGAACTGCTGCGAGGAGCCAGTGCCCTCCGTGGCGAAGTTACAGAAGCTTCCGACGGCTATGATCCCGTGTGGGTGGGACACTAGCACGTAGTTCCTGTCTGGGGGCAGCTCTACTGTCTTCACCAGCTGTGGTGGCAGGGGGCAGGATGCGGGAAAGAAAACAGAAGGCAGGACATCAGCTGAAAGGACTTCCCTCCACATCAAGAGACTTGAGAGTTCAGGATCTAAGATGGGGTCAAAGGCACGGGGGTCCACTCTGGAACACCATCCCACCCCCTGCCCCATCACCTGAACTTCAGCAGCCAGAGGTGAGAATCTACCAGGGGGAGGTGAGGGGAGGTGGGGAGGTAAGGGAGAGGGAGGGGTGGAGCATCCCTTGGAGCGTGACCTGTTACCTTAATGGGGAAATAATCGCTCAGGTGTTTCCAAACAGTGCAGTTCTTCAACCACTGGTAACGCCTTCCACCTTGGGCAGAGAGATAAGGGGGGAAGAATCACTACAGTCACCGTATATCAGCTCTCACTACTGGGGCCCTTGTTACTGTTTAGCGGCTAAGCTCTGTCTGACGCTCTGTGACCCCATGGACTGCAGCATGCCAGCCTGCCCTGCCCTTCACTATTTCCCAGAGTCTGCTCAAACTCATGTCCACTGAGTCCATGATGCCATCCAACCACCTTACCCTCTGTCGCCCCCTGGTCCTCGGGCCGTTGTTTGACACTCACCTTGCTGGGGTGTGTCCCAGTCCAGGAATAACCATACCAAGTAGAGAAGAGGGAAACACCAGAGCGGGGTGAAGAGGAGGAAGACGCCAAGAAGGGAAAAGACAGGGCCTGGGGACAGTTGAGAAATGAAAATGGTTCCGATTGTGAAACCGCAATGACTTCCTCCTCCTACCCTCACCAGTGAGATCCTTGCCCGTCTCCCTGCTAGACCGCCTCCCTGCTAGCCCTTTGCCCTGGGCTTCCCTGGTGGCTTAGACGGTAAAGCGTCTGTCTGCAATGCAGGAGACCCCGGTTCAATCCTTGAGTTGGGCAGATCCCCTGGAGAAGGAAATTGCAGCCCACTCCCATATTCTTGACTGGAAAATCCTATCCACAGAGGAACCTGGTAGACTACAGTCCATGGGGTCCCGGAGAGTGGGACAGGACTCAGAGACTTCACTTCCCTTCACTTCCCTTTGCCCTGGTGGTCCAGTAGGGCGTGCTGCAGCCTTCCTCCCTCTACCCTCCCCTTTCCCACCTTCCCAGTTGGACCCCTGCCCAGCTCCCCTTACCCAGGAAGACGAAACAGAGCACATACTGGTAGATGCTCAGTACTTCTAACCACTGTTTCTTTAGGGTTTTCATGCTGGGGGTTTGTCGGTGGGTGGTGGAGACTCCCAGGTGCTCCCCTTCAGCCAGCAGGGCTCCCCTTCAGCCAGCAGGGCTCCCGAACCGCGGAAATGGGATGAAGGCTTTGGTAGGAGCACAGGAAACCTTTCTGGTAGAGTGGCCAAGCACTTGGAGCTTCCCAGGATCACTTGCAGGGGGCTGTGTGCGTGAGGAGACTCTCAGCAGAGCCCCAGAGGTCTCCAGTCTGCTCTCACTTATCATGAACTTCTCCAGTGGGTTGGTCTGGGCTGGTCCCTTCTTGCTACTGGGAGACGGCCTAGGGGGCGTGCCATGGAGGCCCAGCCCTCGGTGCATTAGAAATCATTGTGGGAAGGAGTGGCAGAAGAAGCCAGAGAGCCCACCCACCGGGTCCCAGCCCTGACTGTGTGATCGCCCCGTTCCTGGACGAGTGCGGGTCTGGGAGTGTCTAGGCCTCTCGGAGGCGTTACTTGGTGCCGGTATCTCAACCCCAAGGACAAACGCAGCAACACACACGTTTATGTCTAGGTTGAATTTCGGTCGCCAGCCACACTCCTCCAGGGGCCTGAGGCCAACTAGATGAAGAGGAGGTCCTATGGGCGGGGACCCCGGAGCACAGGGTCTGATCTTGGAAGAGCTCAACTGCGGGTGGAGACTGAGAGCAGCGCGTGCGCATGCACTGAAGTGCCCCTTCCGCCCCCAGAGCCCACCCAGCTGTACCGGGATGGGAGCCCCCTCTCTGGGCAGAAGAGAATCAAGAGGGGTGATCGCCGAGATGCTTTGAAGTCCCCTTCCCTTTCAAGGGATCCAGTGGGACAGGGTTCAGGGCTGGTGGGTTTGCCAAATGCCAGCCTGGGGGCGGGGCTGGCACCAAGTATTCAGGCCCCAACCTGGGAGCTTCACCTCCTAACCATGCGGGGGCCTTGAGCCCTGGAGTGGGGAGCGGGCTGGGGAGCCTGGGAGCAGAGCAGGCAGAGGTTTCAGGTGTGGAAGGGCAGGAGGAGGCCCTGGGGCCTGGAACATTCGTAGAGTCAGTCTCAGCAGCAGCCCAGTGTCTCCTGTGTCTTTCCACCCAGAACCCGGGTGGGCAGAGAAACTGTGGAAGGGCTCATTGTCCCCCAAAGAGAAGACTGGCACCGGGGAGGCTCTGGGGGCACAGGGGACACCTGACTCCGGAGCCCTGGAGCCGGGGCCCCTCCCCAGCAGCCTTGCCCGAGAGGCCAGGCCTGGCCTGGACACCAACCCCCACCTCCCCCACCTCCCGGGTTCCTCACCGATGTTCCAGTGCCAACTTGGCAAATCCCTTCTGATGGCAGATCTGCACGCTCAGCGACCTGATCTGGGATCTGGGCATTGACTCCAGCGGGTCCCTGGGCCCACCCAAGGCCAGAGTTCTGGGCCAGTGGGGCTCGCCGTGTGGGCGTGTACCCTGAATAGCAGGGCTCCCCGCTTTTCCCCGGGGCCTGGCCCTGAAGGGTAGAGGATGTGCAGGAAGCCTTAATCCCTGAGGAGTAGCTTAGGCCTGGTGGAGAGACCTCTGGGGGTGTGGCTTTGTGGGAAATGCTAAGGACTGGGGAGCCCCGCCAACAGAGAGTCCACTGGGCGGGGCACACCCTCAGGTGGACTGGGGCCGGTCCTCACCGTGACCACGGACCAGTTCAACAATGGCCAGAGGCGGTGAGCCAGCAGTTTTCAGGTCACAGAAAGTGTCCTTTCTCCTTGTTGTTGTTGAGCTCCACTATACCCTGTGGGATTTTATTTCCTGACCAGGGACTGAACCTGGGTCCTAGGCAGTGTGAACTCAGAGTCCTACCATGGTACCGCCTGGAAATTCCTGGATCATCACTTTTTGAAATAATTTTTTAATGAAAAGAAAATTGGACTTCCCTGATGGTCCAACACTTAGGAATCGTCTTGGGAAGTCAGGAGATATAGGTTCAGTCCCTGGTCTGGGAAGATTCCACCTGCCACGAGGCAACTAAGTCCATGCGCTGCAACTACTGAGCTGGAGCCACAGCTACTGAAACCTGAGCATCCTAGAGTCTGTTCTCAGCATCATGGAAGCCAGGGCCATGAGACGCACGTGCACCGCCAGTAGAGAGTAGCCCTGGCTTTGTGCAACTAGAGAAAGCCCCGCATGCAAAAGCAAGACCCCAATGCAGCCAAAAATAAAGTAGAAAAAAATTAAATTAAAAAAATTATTACAAATATTTCAAATTATTTATTTATCATTGGCTGTGCTGGGTCTTTGTTGCTGTGCAAGGGCTCTCTCTGGTTGCAGCGAATGGGGGTCCTCTGCCTTGCTGTGCATAGACTTCTCATTGAGGAGCCTTCTCTACTTTCAGAATACAGGCCCTAGGCTCAGGCTTCAGTAGCTGTGGCTCCCAAGCTCAGGAGTTGCAGCTCTTGGTCACTAGAGCGGCCAGGTTTCAGTCGTTGTGGCCTTTGGGCTTAGCTGATTCTCGGCATCCTTAGTTGCTCCATGGGATCCTCTCGAACCAGGGATCCCATCTGTGTCCGCTACACTGGCAAGCCGGTTCCCAACCATTGGATCACATAAGGTCGCTCACAATATTTCACTGGTGCCATGCCTGTGATGATGATGGTGGTAATGGACACGATAGTGATAAATTCATTGACTCTTCTTTTGCCAAACTCTTTTAAATTTTTTTTATCTTAATAAGTTAGTTTTGCCAAGAGTCCCTTCTCATTGAGTGATTGAGTTCATGTGGACCAAATGCTGGGCTTGCAGTAGGGCTTCATATGGTAAAATAAATCCCTGCTTCATGTGATCTCCCAGCCCTCAGGGAACAGGAAGGATGGGAGGAGATGCAGAAGGAAGCTGTGTACTTAACTCTTTCTTTTCTACCATGAAAGCTCATGCCAACCCTCCCTTCTGACAGGTGCTCTTGACCCTTGTCAGCCTTTGGTCACAGTATTTCACCATCTACCCTATTGTCTCCACCTACTTAAACGCTGTGCACACTTCAGAGAAAAGTTTTTCAGGGATCTACCCTCCCCACCACCATTCTGATACCCTATATCTCTTAACTAAGCAGATGCCTTTATTTAGAGGGAGAAAGGCCTTAGCCAAGGGAACAGACTTAGACGGAAGCTGATAGAGCAGAATCCAGTCTCTGGGAGGAGAATTCAGGGCCCTGCTATCAGTCTAAGGCAGCAAGTCTGTCTCGATCAGGTGGAGATGGAACCCACGTGGGCAGGCTCCCTCCCAGAGAGACTCTACGAAGCAGAGGTAAGAGAACTGGCTCTTCCTGGCCCAGTAGCAGGCAGCCGGTGGGGGGGCTCAGGCCCTGGGATCAGGGGCTGGGGGGACCGGGAGGTGGGGAGGGGTGAGGCCAGGGCTGGATGGAGGTGCGGCGAGTAGAAGCCGGGAGGCCACAGCTCTGCTTGCGCTCCTCGAACAGTTGCTCCAGAGCCTTCATGTAGAACACGTGATAGTGGTCCACCTGCTCCTCGGTGGGCTGCGGGCACTGGGGCCCCGGGATGGGGCGGCCCACTGCAGGGACAGGGGGACTCAGGTCAGGGGAGGGGCCTCGGCTGCACACACAGCGGATAGCGGCCTTCTGCCCTGGAGACGGGCACTCACCCACAGTGGTGATGAGTCTGGCCAAGGGCACCAGACCCAGGACTTGGCTGAAAAGAGACCACGGCCCCAGAAGATGCAAGGAGAAATGCCCACGAGTTTCTTGAAGGTGATCTGGAAAAGACGCTGCCAGGAGTCTGCGGCAGAAGCCTTAACTCTGAAGATGTCATTCTCTCCAAAGGAGTACACGGGCATCAGAGAGGCTCTTGGTGGCAGGGGCGGGGGGGGGGGGAGGGGGACGATGCGTGCAAGAGAGAAGAGGGCTGGTCAGGTCAGGGGCTCTAGGAGTGCCCCCACATTCTCCCCCACAAGATACCACTTCCCAAGACCATTTGAAGCAAATGACAGTGGCTGCATAGAGCTATCTGGGAGAAGGGACTTAATGTTTCTTGAGAAATTGGTGTGTACTGGGCCGTCCTATGTACATTTCTCCATACAGTCGACAACCACCACATGATGGTAAGGTGGGCGTTAACCCTATATCACAAGTAAAGAAGCGTGGGGCCCTCCCTGGTTGTCCAGTGGTTAAGCACCTACCAATGCACAGGACGAGGGTTTGATCCCTGGTCCCAGAAGATCCCACATCTGGTAAGGCAATGAAGTCAGTGTCCTCAAACGACTGAGCAGGTGGGCTTAGAGGCTGTGCTCTGCAACAAGGGAAGCCACCACAAGGAGATGCCCGCGAACTGTAATGAGAGACTAGACCCCAGTCACTGTAACTGGAGAAAGCCCCCATAGCAATGAAGACCCAGCACAGCCAAAGTAAATACACAAATAATAGATGAATTTTTTTTTAATTTTTTTTAAAAAAGAAGTGTGCAAGTTCTTGTCCCTGAGATGGTGTCATAAAAGATTGTGAACCAAGGGTGTCTGAGTCCCAGGGTCCTGCAGTTTGTACTGTGATCGTGTCTGTCTCTCTGTGTGGGAGGAAGCCTGGGGAATGGGCCGCGGGGCTGGGCACAGAGGAAACTTTCTAGAGGCCGCCCTCTAGAGGTGGTCCCGGGGTAAGCTCTGGGGACACCCAGTCTACCTCCAGGGGGCCAGTGTGTAGGGATAGAGAGTAGATCCCCAGAGACACTGTGAGGTTCTGACCATTGAAGGCAGCCCTGGCTGGGCCCTCACTCACCTGTGCCTCAGTGCCAGGCGGACGAAGCCTTGACGGTTCCAGAGAGTGAGGTACTGCTCCCTGGGATGGCATGCAGGGCCTCGTGGGCTCCCCGCCCACGATGACCATAGCCTGGCTGAGCTGGGGCTACGACAGAATAAAATCCAGGCTCTGGTTGTTCACGGAACATGCTCCTGTGGACAAGAGGGGGTGCGGGAACCGTCAGTACCTGCTCCTTGGCTCCCTAGTCCCTCACCCTGCCCTTTAGCTCAGGAAGCCTGAGCTCTTCACCCCTTTTCTCCCAAACTCCCGTTTTCCTGTGCCTCTGTCCATCTGCTCTACAGCACGTCTTCCAGCAAGGATGCGGGACGCTCGCTCCCAAACCAGTCACTGACCCCCACTGTGAGCCCGGCCAGTGTTCAAGTCAGGTCCCGGGGCTGGGTGGTGGGTGGGGGGCCACTCTGGCAGCAGTGGGAGGACCCCACCTCCGCCTCAGGTCAACACTTGAAGGAAAAGTAAAGTCGTTCAGTCGTGTCTGACTCTTGCAACCCCATGGACTCTAGCCCACCAGGCTTCTCCGTCCGTGGGATTTTCCAGGCAAGAATACGGAGTGGGTTGCCATTTCCTTCTCCAGGGGATCTTCCAGACCCAGGGTTTGAACCTTGCTCTCCCACATTGTAGGCAGACGCTTTACCGTCTGAGCCACCAGGGACAAAACTTACCATAGGACAAAAAGTAGTCTCGATAGACTGCAAGGTAGAAGAGGCTGTTCAGCCCGGTGGTCTAGGGCCGAAGTCCAGGGAACTGCCGGGAGAAGCCAGTGCTCTCAGGCACGAAGTTACAGAAGTGGCCAAAGCACGTGACCCCACGTGGGTGAGCGACCAGCGGGTAACTGTGGTCTGGGAGCAGCTCTGCCATTTTCACCAGCTGTGGGAAGGGAGGTGGGCAGAATGAGGGGAAGAAAGCAGAGAAGGCAAGATACCAGCTGAAAAGACCTCCCTCCACACCAGCAGATGTGAGAGTTCAAGGTCTTACTAGGGTGTCAAGGGCACAAGGGCTGCCCTCTTGATCACCATCCCACTGCCTGACCTGTTGCCTGAACTTAGGCAGCCAGGGCTCAGACTCAGCCCAGGGAGGGGGCAGATAAGGGACAGAGAAGAAGCAGAGGGTGGAGGGTGACCTGTTACCTTAATGGGAAAATAATCCCTTCAGTTCAGTTCAGTTCAGTTCAGTCGCTCAGTCGTGTACGACTCTTTGCAACCCCATAAATCACAGCACACCAGGCCTCCCTGTCCATCACCAACTCCCGGGGTCTACCCAAACCCATGCCCATTGAGTCGGTGATGCCATCCAGCCATCGCATCCTCTCTCGTCCCCTTCTCCTCCTGCCCCCAATCCCTCCCAGCATCAGGGTCTTTTCCAGTGAGTCAACTTCACATGAGGTGGCCAAAGTATTGGAGTTTCAACTTCAGCATCAGTCCTTCCAATGAACACCCAGGACTGATCTCCTTTAGGATGGACTGGTTGGATCTCCTGCAGTCCAAGGGACTCTCAAGAGTCTTCTCCAACACCACAGTTCAAAAGCATCAATTTTTCGGCACTCAGCTTTCTTCACAGTCCAACTCTCACATCCATACATGACCACTGGAAAAACTATAGCCTTGACCAGAAGGATCTTTGTTGACAAAGTAATTTCTCTGCTTTTTAATATGCTCTCTAGGTTGGTCATAACTTTCCTTCCAAGGAGTAAGCGTCTTTCAATTTCATGGCTGCAATCACCATCTGCAGTGATCTTGGAGCCCCCAAAAATAAAGTCTGACACTGTTTCCACTGTCTCCCCATCTATTTCCCATGAGGTGATGGGACCAGATGCCATGATCTTAGTTTTCTGAATGTTAAGCTTTAAGCCAACTTTTTCACTCTCATCTTTCAGTTTCATCAAGAGGCTTTTTAGTTCCTCTTCACTTTCTGCCATAAGGGTGGTGTCATCTGCATATCTGAGGTTATTGATATTTCTCCCGGCAATCTTTTTTTTTTTCTCCCAGCAATCTTCATTCCAGCTTGTGCTTCATCCAGCCCAGCATTTCTCATGATGTACTCTGCATATAAGTTAAACTAGCAGGGTGACAATATACAGCCTTGACATACTCCTTTTTCTATTTGGAACCAGTCTGTTGTTCCATGTCCAGTTCTAACTGTTGCTTCCTGACCTGCATATAGGTTTCTCAAGAAGCAGGTCAGGTGGTCTGGTATTCCCATCTCTTTCAGAATTTTTCACAATTTATTGTGATTCACACAGTCGAAGGCTTTGGCGTAGTCAATAAAGCAGAAGTAGATCTTTTTCTGGAACTCTCTTGCTTTTTTGATGATCCAGCAGATATTGGCAATTTGATCTCTGGTTCCTCTTCCTTTTCTAAAACCAGCTTCAACATCTGGAAGTTCATGGTTCACGTATTGCTGAAGCCTGGCTTGGAGAATTTTGAGCATTACTTTACTAGCAAGTGAGATGAGTGCAATTGTGCAGTAGTTTGAGCATTCTTTGGAATTGCCTTTCTTAGGGATTGGAATGATAACTGATCTTTTCCAGTCCTGTGGCCACTGCTGAGTTTTCCAAATTTGCTGGCATATTGAGTGCAGCACTTTCACAGCATTATCTTTCAGGATTTGTTTCAACTGGAATTCCATCACATCCACTAGCTTTGTTCGTAGTCATGCTTTCTAAGGCCCACTTGACTTCACATTCTAGGATGTCTGGCTCTAGGTGAGTGATCACACCTAATAATCCCTTAGGTGTTTCCAAACAGTCCAGTTCCTCATCCACTCAAAAAAACCTTCTGCCTGGGGCAGAGAGATAAGCAGGGGAAGAATTCCTAGAGACACCCTTTATCACCTCTTCTCCCCAGGCCCTTGTTTAAGCCTCACCTTGGCAGAGTGTGTCCTGGTCCAGGAATAACCACACCAAGTAGAGAACAGAGAGACACCAGAGTGAGATGAAGAGAAGGAAGAAGGCGCGATAGGAAAAGAAAGGGCCTGGGTACAAATGAGAAAGAAAAATCAGTTAGCTTCTAAAACCACAAGGACTTCTCCCCTCCACTCTCAGCAGTGAGAACTCTGCTCATCTCCCAGCTGGGCCTCTCTCCTTCCCTTTGCCTTGGGCCTCCATGCAGGTGGGGTTCTACCTTCCCCTCCCCATTCTTAGGCTCCCCTCTTTCCCTAATGTACCCTGGGCACTGCTCCGCTCACCCATGAAGAGGAAAGTGAGCATCGTATTGGCCGGTGCTCAGTACTTCCAGCCACTGTTTCTGCAGAGTTATCAGGCTGCTGGAAGGCAGCAGGGCAGTGGAGACTTTCAGGCACTGCCTTTCAGCCAGCAGGGCTCTTGGACCAGGGGGACAAAGGATGGAGGCTTTCCTAGGAGCTCGGGTAACTTTTCCAGCCTGAGTGGCTAAGTCCCTGGGGCCTTCTGCGATTGCTCATAGAGGTCTGTACGAGGGTAGAGACCTTTGAATCTGGAGCTCCACAAGTCTCCAGGCTCCTGACAACTGATCTTGAAACTTCTCCAGTGGGTGGGTCTGTGTGACCACTGGGTGGGGCTGAGTGGTGGGTTAGGGCCTGACACCCAGGTTCCCCCGCAGGTGCATTAGGAATCTTGTGGGGGAGGGGGTCACAGAAGAAGCCAGAGCCCACCGACTGGGTCTCAGCTGAGACTGTGTGATATCCAGAATGGCTAGCAGATCCTGGACTCTCACCGTTTCTGTTTGTGGGTCTCTGGGAGTGTCTAGGCCACTGGGGGGCGCAGCCAGGAGCGTGGATATCCATGCCGCACACAAACCCACCAGCCAGTTCAGTTCAGTCGCTGAGTCGTGTCCGACTCTTTGTGACCCCATGGACTGCAGCACATCAGGCTTCCTTGTCCATCACCAGCTCCCGGAGCTTGCTCAGACTCCTGTCCACTGAGTCAATGATGCCATCCAACCATCTCATCCTCTGTCATCCCCTTCTCTTCCTACCTTCAATCTTTCTCAGCATCAAACCCACCAGCACGGCAGGTCAATCAGGACAGAGTCAGGGCAGGTGCTGTTGCGAAAGGGCAGCCAGGAGGATTTCAGGCCCCCAAAGCGAATCTTCACTTCCAGCATGCTGGAGCAAGCGGAGGAGTGGGGGGCGTGACACCAAGGCCCACCCCCAGGTGCTTTGGGGACTCTGTGATCTCTAGTGTGGCCAGCGGACCCTGGTGTGTTTGTGGGTCTTTGGCGTTGTCTAGGCCACTGGGAGGTGCAGCTAGGCGTGTTGATATTCCAGCCAAGCACAAACACAGCAGTATCACAGGTGGTTTCCACCTTTAACTTCAGTCCCCATGACATCCATTGAGGGGACCACTGAAGGCTGGGGGCCGCCTAGTTGAGGAGGAGGTGCCTGTGACTGGGGACCCCATAGAGTGTCTTGTGCTTTTGGAAAGCTGGGAGAGCCACTAGAGGTAGTCCTCGCTCAGCCGTCCACCAGCGCAGGGGTGAGCCTCAGGGTTCACTGCACTGGGATTGGGGACCCAGCTTGGGCAGAAAGAGGCCAGAGGGGTGGTCACTGGCAGTAGCCAGCAACTCCTCCTCCTGGCCCCCAGGATCAACTAGGACAGAGATCACAGCTGGCCCAGGTGTCAAGGGCCAGCCTGAGGACAAGGCCAGCTGCCAGAATTTCAGGTCCCAAACAGGGACCTTCACCTCTCAGTACAGGTAGAGGCCTGAAGACTGCCATCTGAGTCCTCCTGAAAAGAGGGAGGAGGGCACTGGGGGATGGAGCTGGGATCAGGTGCCCCCAGAGGGGAGGAGGGCAGGGAGGAGGTGACCGCAGGGACTGGGGCTCCCCTGCTCACCAGCACCAGGAAGACAGGAAGATGGAGGTGATGGGGCACCTGGAGCAGGTGGGGCCGGAGGCCAGGGAAGAGGCGAGAGAAGCCGCTGGCCTCTGTGCTGAAGGTGCTGAAGGCCCCGAGGACCAGGACCCCGAGAGGGTGGAAGCTCCACCAAGACGTAGCTGTGGGAGGGACCCAAGTCTGTGGTGTCCACCAGCTGGGGACCCAGGGTGCTTACCAGTTTGGGGCTTCTAAGTTTGGACTTTGGGGGTGACGGTCCCATGGGTCTACCCTGGGACCAGGCTCTACCCTGAAGCCCAGCTCCCACCCAGCACAGAACTCCACAGTGCCTCAGCGAGATGGGGAGGTGGTCCCAGAAAAGTCTCCAGATGGCCCAGCTGGAGACCCAGGCACAGCCGCAGCCTCCTGCCCAAGGTGTATGTCTGTCTCCATAGTGTCCATTCAGGTAGTGAATTCTAGGATCCAAGCCTGGCTCAAAAGTACAAGGAATAAGGCAGTCAGGCGCCCCTGGGCTGGAGGTGGTGGGAGGGGGTGTGAGGACTCTGATTCTAGAGGTTTAAGTCCCCACTACCCCCTTTACCCCCTTCCCTATTGCATGATTTTAGGTCAGCTGGCCAATCTACATCTTTCTCATCTTTTGAAGAACCCCCCCCCCGCCCCCGTCCAAGAGATCCCAGCCTCGCCTCCCTTCCAATAGGCGTCGGAATGCAGAGAGCCAGACCCAGGGGTCCTCAGGGCTTCAGGGTCTCACCAAGCTCCAAAATGGAGAAGACCCCTCGCAGGAGGGCACACACTTGGAGGCCGGTGAAGGCGGCTGGCCTTCCGCAGAGGGGAGTCAGTCACACAGGGGCCACTGTGGCTCTGAAGCTTTCTGTCTTCTGGTTCAACCCCCTGGTCCTGACCCCTGAACCGGGTTCTGCCCTCTTTTCTGCCTGCTCTGCTGAGCTGCCCATTGGACCACCGTGAGCTCTGGAAAGGGAGGGTTAACCAACTCTTTGAGTTCACAGGGCTGTGACCAATAGGACCCAAATGGGAGACCAGGGGTGTGGCTTGGAGTCTGGCAGTGAGGAAGGTGTTAGGACTTTGTGGAGGTCAGGACTGGCTCCCTGTGACGAGCAGACTGGCAGGGTCCTGGGCCAGTTGAAGCTGCCATGTGTGCATAGCAGGGCTCCCCATTTGTCACCCAGGCCTGGCCCCTGTGGGTTAGAGGACCTGCAGGAGGATTTATTCTCTAAGGAGCAGCTTAAACCTCTGTGGGGAGACCTCTTGAGGGAAGGGTTTTATGGGAAAGGCTAAGGATTGGGGAGCCCCTGCAAGTGAGAGCCCCCTGGGCTGTGAGCACGCCATCCGTGTAGGCTGTGCCAGTCCTCACTGTGACCACAGCCCTGTTCAACATGACTAGAGGCTGCGGAGCAACCACTTTCTCCAGGTCAGGGACTGACACCTTTTTAAATTAATTAATTAATTATTTTGGCTGCTCCTTGCCTTGTGAGGTTTTAGTTCCCCACCAGGGATCGAATCCAGGCCCTTGGCCATGAGAGGGCAGAGTCCTAACCACTGGACCTACAAGGAATTCCTAGAATGTCACTTTAAAAAGGAAGTCCCTAAAGGTTACTTTTCGTTTCTTGTTCTTATAACGTGTTGGCGCTATTTCCCATCTTGGACAAACATCCTCGAGCCCATGTTAAACTCAGTATTTTATGATCATGCTGATTTCCCCACCCCTACATCTTGACCCTCCCCGCTGGTAGGACACGTCTTTTATTCTTTTTTTTTTTTTTTTTTGAATGTCACTTCTTTATTTTTTAATTTGCTCATTTGGCTGCATTAGGCAGGACCTTTCGTTTCAGCACACAGACTCTCTAGTTCTGGCACAAGGGTTCCCCATCCAGAGGAGCCAGTAGTTGCACGGGCTTAGTTTGTCTGTGGCAGGTGGGATCTTAGTTTCCTGACCAGGGATCGAACCAGCCTCCCCTGTATTGTAAGGTGGATTCTTAACCACTGGACCACAGGGAAGTCCTGAGCCACATTGAATGTCACTTCTTTTATGGAAGTCTGAAGCGCAACTGGCAGAAGCCTCTGTCACGGGTCACATTCTTTCCTGGCACAGAATACTTTCCTTCCATCACCATGATTTTTTTTTAACATGGACCATTTTTATAGTCCTTATTGAATTTGTTACAACGTTGCTTCTATTGTTTACATTCTGCTTTTTTGACCATAAGCTCCCCAACCAGGTATCAAAGCCACATGCATTGCATTGGAAGGCAAAGTCTTAACCACTGGACCACCAGGGAAGTCCCCTGCCACAGCAATTTTCTGATCAAGGTCTCCCACACACCATGAGCAACAAGAAAATTGTGCTCATCTCTGCAACCGTCACGATGGGTGCCCAGCACATGGGAGATGCTCCATGAATGAAGGGTAGAGACAGCATAGGCAGCTTCTGATACCGCTTAGGCTGACGCACCCTTTCTGCCTCTGTCCTTGGCCTCACACCTGTGCAGCTTCACTGACCAGGGACCTTCTGTTAAGAAAGATATTTCCTCCTGTCCCTGATCAGCCCACTTGCATCACAGGGCAAGTGATGAGGGTGGCAGGGGCCTGGGTGAGATGAACTTTAGAGTCTGGTCAGAGAGATGCTCAGTCCACATGGGAAGGTGACCCTCCCAGGGGTCCAGGAAGGATGGAAGGATGGTTTCATGGATGTTTTCCTGGGAATCCGGGTAGGAGGAAGGAAGAAGGACAATCTAACTGTGGATCCAAGTGGAGAGTTGGAAGCTGGAAATGTCCTAGGATGGGTGCTTGGTTTTTAAAAGGCTTCTGCCAGGGAACATTGGGAGATCAACACAGGAAGGCAGCAGGTGCAAGGCTGGGGAGGACCAGGCTAAAGGGGCCTGCTTTGTTGTTCTCAGAGCACCTCCAGGGGTCTCTGCAAGCCTTTGATGGTCTCCTTAAGACTAGAGGCAAAACCAGCTCCAGGAGGTCTTTTTTTTTTTCCAAGGCTGCTTCCCTTCCCCTTCTTCCAGGAAGCTTTCTTGGGTTGACCCTCCAGATTCCCCTCTCCTGATTCTATGTGACTAAAAGCTGAGGTCCAAGAGGCCCCAGTAAGCTTCCAGCCTGTCTTTCCCTCTTACAACGCACGTCCCAGCACTATACCTGGAGCCCAGCTCAGGGCAGTGCCTCTCTCATCCTTCCTGCATGGGAGAAGATGCCATCAGGTGAGGAGAGAATTAGGGATGACAGCTTGGGGGCTGTGTGGGGGTGGGGGACTCTCATCTTATCCTAACAGGGGAAGTCCTTCTCTGGGTGTGGCCTCCAACACATCCCTCCTGAGCTCTGGAACGACAAGGAAGCTTCTAGATTCCCACTATGCTCTAATATAATTTTTCCGTCATTTCTCCTTTTCAGTTCTCCTTTGGGGTCACCCCCAGTCTCCTCTCTGCTCTGGGTGTGGGATGGACAAGGGGTCCACAGGTAATGAAACAATAAATGGGCTCAAGAATTACAAATCCTCCTTTATTGAGAGGGAGACTGAGAAACAATAATTTATCATGTAGCGAACCTCCAGAGGTCCTGTCCCCATGAGCCCTTGGGGACCGGGGAACAGGACAGGGGGCTCCCTGAGCTTCCTGAGGGCTGTGTGGTGGGGAGGCGACACATTCAGTCCCAGGCACACAGACCCCATACACCCAGGAGGCGAGGAGCCGACACCCGCCCCCCCCAACCCCGAGGAGGGGGGCATGGGAAGGCACGATGGCAGGGAAGGTTGGGCAGAGTGGTTGAGTGTCAGGGGTCGACAAAGGACACCATGATGTAGCGGGTGCCCCGAGTGGTGGGCAGCCCCTCGTGGTAGTGGGTGAGACGGCCCGGGTGCAGGAGCCCCCAGCCCTTCCGGGGGGACGAGATCACGCAGTCATAACGCAGGAAGCGGCATCCACCTCCCTGGAGAGACAAGAGGGGAGCGGGGTGGAGAGTGAGCAGACGTGGGGACTGGGCGGCTGGCTGCCCCGAGGTGAGAGAGGCCGATCTGGGCTTCAGGGAAGGACAGGACGGGGGGGTGGGCATCGGCAGACAGGGACACAGGACACAGAGGGTAGCCGGCCTGGAAGGGGTCCAGAATATGACCGCCGAAGTCACTGGGAAACGCGACGAGGGCAGACAAGCGGCAGGGAGGTGACCGTGTGTGTGTAGGGGCTGTAAGGGGGCTGGACACAGGTCCTGGGGGCGGGGGTGTGGTGTGCGCCTGCGTGTGTGGAGGGGCCCCGGGGGCGCCCTGAAGTGGAGGGCAGTAGAGACTCACCTCATAATCCAGGCCCTTGTGGTTGAGGGCGACATTGAGGGTGAAGGTGGATGAGTCGTGATGCGGCCGGAGAGACGGCTGCTCATCCGGTCGGTAGCGGACCACAAAGTTCATCACCGCCCGGGTCTGCGGGTGCAGCAGAGGAGAGGCTGGGGGGACAGCCGGGAGGGCTCCCCGCAGGCTGCTCCCCCAGAGCTGCCCTCCTGAGAGGTCTCACTCTGGGCTGTGCTCAGCCAGTCTGTCGTGTCCGACTCTTTGCGACCCCGTGGACTGTAGCCCGCCAGGCTCCTCTGCCCATGGGGAATCTCCAGACAAAAACACTGGAGTGGGCTGCCCTGCCCTCCTCCAGGGGATCTTCCCGACCCAGGGGTCCACCCAGGTCTACCGCATCGAAGGCAGATTCTTTCCCATCTGAGCCACCAGGGGAGCCCGGATCTCACTCTATGGGGCTGATTTGAATGCTTCGCAGGCCAAAAGGCATTGTGTGGAGACGTCCAGCCAGGACAGGTGTGGGAAGGCGGAGGAGGGAGCAGGGGTGGCAGGAAGCAGCCCACCTTGGTGTGGTAGCCGGGGAACAGGCTCTCGGTCATGGGCCCCACGTATGTCCTCAGGAGCTGCAGCCACTGGTCCTCGTAGCCCACCTGCTTCATGTGGATGTCCACGGTGGGCACGTTCTCATAGCCCCCAGCCAGCCTAGAGTCCTGCGGTCAGTGGGTACTCAGCTGACGGCGGTGGTGCCAACCTCCTCTCCTCTTGCTCCCAGGCCTTGAAGTCTGTGCTCCCTCCCTCTGGAAGTCTCCACCACATCTTAATGGACTCACACCTCCTTCCTCTAAGTCTCAGCGAAGATGTCACTTCTTCTGTGAAGCCCTCAGGCCCCCCGCATCTGGGTCAAGGTCCCCTCCTGTGACTCCCGCAGCACCCAGGCTGTCCATCACAGACTTTAGAAGCTAGGTCCCTGCTGCTACCGACTCCAGGAGGGACCGTGGGGGGCAGAGCTCCACCTGCACGTCCAGATCAGGGTTGGTGTCTAAGGACCCGCCCAGGGAGTATTTCTTGACTGCATGGCGGAATGAAAGAATACAGAGGTGCCCCCTGTGTGCCATTTCCTGCTGGGGGCCTCCTTTCTGTTGCCACTGTCCAGATTCCATTTCCCCTCAATCAGGGAAATTTCCCCTCCCTCGTCCTAGGGGCCGCCTCCTCCATGCTCCCGGCCCCTCACCTCATGCCGGCCTCCTGACCACTGGCCGTAGTGTTCCATTTCCTCCACCAGTTCGTCGCACATTTGCTCGGACAAGAGAGGGAACCAGTACACGTCTGGGCAGGGCTGAGACGGGATGGGGCAGGGGAAGAAGGAAACAGGGCTGGGTGATGCTCTGGGAGGGGACAGGCAGCCAGCACGAGGGGAGAGAAAGCAGGGAGCAGAAAGGTAAGCCAGGATATGAGAGAATGTGGAGGAACGGGGAACTGAACATCGGGATGGATTGGTGGGGGGAGTTGGGGAGGAGAACAACTTGGCCAGAGAAGGTGAGAGCAGCGCTGAGAACACGGCACAGACAGCATGATTCCTGGAGCCCTCAGTTTGGCAACAGTGGTTTTCAACCTCGTTTTAAAAAATGTCATTTTACCCATACACCAACATACCCAATGGACAAAGGAGGACCACTGTGGTGAATGCTAGGTTGGGGGCTGCATGCTGATCAGCTCAGCCTCTGCCCTCATCTTGCCTGAGCAGAAAACCCCCAGGCACCTGGGCAAGGACCCTGGGAGAACCCTTCATCCAGGTGGTGGGCCCCAGGGGCGGTGGGCATCCCCTTGGGCCGCGGTCTTGAGCGGGGCTCACCTGTTCCACGAACCCCTCCCCTTCCAGGGCCCGACTGTAGTTCTCGTGAATATACTGCTCCTTCCAGTCCTAGGGGGAGAGCGGGGGGGTGCACCTTGACCTCTGCCCTCTTCACGCCGCTTGCTCCCACCCAGGAGGCCCCCTCGCCAGGCGGCAGGATGGGGCCGGGGCATGGCATTCCCCCTCAGGGACGGGCACATGCCATCTGAGCCAGGGGCCACCTACTCACCAGGGGGTTGTCGAAGATCTGCCAGAGGTCAGGGTGCAGGTGGTCCGTGTCGTACCGGGAGGTGGCCAGGAGGCGGCCAAATTCGTGCTGATTGCTGAGGTGGAGGAAGATGCCCTGGCAGTGGGCAGAGGGTGTGAGGAGGGTGATAGGGAGCCAGCAGGCTGCCTCCCAGCGCCCCCGCCGGGAGCCCCAGGCCCCCTCACCTTGTCCCGCAGGCTCTTACAGAAGGCCATGTCTGGATCGGTGTCACTGCCCGAGAACACCTCCCGCTGGGGCAGCTCCGTCCTCAGAGTCTCCCCGCGGATCACGTAGGCCTGGGATATGTAGGGCACATTCCACACGCCCCTGGAGACCCACACACAGGGGTCAGCCAGGTGGGCACCCCCCACAGTCCTGCCCAGTTCACCCCTGGAGCCCCTTCCCTCGGCGGCTGAGAGCTGCGAGGTCCCGCTTGCTTCCCCAGGGAAGCCCTGCTGGTCACAACCCTCTCACACCCAGCTCCCCCATCGGTCCTGTTACCCCCACAACACAGCACGTTTTCGTGGTGGCCACACTGGGCCCCTGCGTTTGGGCCTTTGGGGCAGGATGGAGGGGTCTGGGCAGGCTCCTGGGTGGGGGGAGGCTGCAGGACTCACACTCGCTTCCTCTGCACCAGCTCCACGTAGTCCTCCGAGCGTGCATAGTACTCATCGGGGCTCAGGGCTCCCCAGAAGTTAGACCACAGCTTCCCGTGGCGAGATAGCATGGGCGCTATGACCTTCCTGTGGACAAGCGGAGGTGAGAGCCAGGAAGGGGCAAGCCCCATGGCCAGAGCGGGAGGTGGGGGTTCCCTGGGAACCAATCTGGGGGCCCTCTGGCCAGTCCCAGTGAGAGAGACCTGTTTGCTTCAATGAGGATGCGCAGGGTCTGTGGGTTGGTGAGGACAGTGTCGGCGTCCAGGCTGAAGTAGAATTCACACTTGGGGTCCTGCCGGCAGATGTCCCTGGAGGGGACAGACCAAAACACAGATGAGCAGGAGCAGGTAGGGGGAGGCGGGGCTGAGCAGGGGGTGGAACTCCCCCGACCCACGGAGGAGAGGGGAGGGAAAGTGAGTAGAAGGAAGCTGACCAGCTGGAAGTCAGGAGGGAAGAAAAAAGATCGTGGGGAGCAGGGGAAGGGTGGGAAAGGTGCGGGTGGAGGCCCCCCGCCCTGCCCGAGGCTCACTCACATGGCCATGTCCCTGGCCTCTCCTGGGGTCAGGGCCTCCTCGGGCCCCACGAGCTTCACAGCGGAGAAGTGGTCCTGGAGCTGGGGCCAGGAGTCATCGATGTGGGGCTCGTGGTACACCTCCTGGAGGTGCGAGGAGAAGAGATTGGCGGGGGAACACTGAGAGGGCAGAAAAGATGGCATCTAAGGGGCAGAACGGGGTGGGAAGAACACTTCCTGCAGGAGGAAGGCTGCGGGAAGGAGTCTGGGGTGTGGGGAGAGGTCTGATCTGGGCAGCGGGGCAGGGGGGTCCCTTGGGAGGGAGAGGCTGGAAGTCAGGGTGTCTCACGTTGTTGTGCAGGAAGAGGGTGACCCTGTCGGGGGGGTAGTCCAGGAGCAGTAGCCGCTGGAGGAAGCGGGGCAGGAACGGGGTAGGTTGTTCCACAAACACAGCCAGAAGTACCCGGGGGGGAGGCTGGAAGATACGATGATGACATGAAGGGGCTCAGGGGAAAGCCCGGCTCCCCTACCCAGCCTATCCTCCGCACCCTGCCAGGTTTAGTTGGGGGGGGGGTCTCCAGGGGCTTTGCCTCCAGCCCTGCTGCCCAGCACCCTCCTGGCACCCTCTGCTTCAGAGTGCTCTCCCGCCCACCCAGCCACCCTGGCACCCCCTCCTCACCTGCCCCCCCGGGAGTGGCCTCCGGTCCTGGTTACAGAAGCCACAGCCTCCTTCGGGAGTCCAGCCGTTGGGGACGTAGTTTCCCAGGTAATTCAGCTGGAGCTGTTGGCAGAGGCGGTGAGAGGCCGGGGCCAGGGGTGAGGGAGGTGGGGGCGGGGACCGGAGAGGGGCGGCAGAGCGTGGGCACGGAGCAGCTCTCCCAGCTCCTGCGCGTCTGGGGCCGGGGAGGTCTCGCGGGAGAGCTGGAGGAACCTGGGGGGCTGGGGCCGGGGCTGACTGGGGCAGGGGCTGGGCTGAGGGGAGGCGAGACTGGAGCACCTTGGTGGGGCCGTTCCCATGGACTACAACAGGAAGCGTGTCATAGGCCACATTCCGGATACGCACTCGATTCCGACCAAACTTTAAAACCACCTCGTCTGGGGAAGAAGGTCCAGGCGTTAGACTCCCTTACTCTAGAAACTGCCAATCAGCAGGTGCTTCTAAACATGGTGGAGGTGGTGGGGGGGAGGTACACAGGTGTTCTAGAGGATGACGGATCGTGGTCCACGGGGCAGGGATGGGATAACGTCTCTCTCCAAGGGCACTGGCCAGGCTGCTGCCACCTGGAGAGCCCCACCACTTACTACCTGTGCACTCCGGGGAAGTCTCTGGCCCCTCAGGGAGGCGGTTCCCCATCTGTAACCGGTGGATAATCACAGACCCGCCCTTCGTAGGATTGTTGTGTTCAGTGAAATTAAAGAAGGAAAACCCTGACCCAGAGCCTGGCACGGGGCGATGGACGCGTGCAACGGGGGCTGCTGCTCTCCTGGTAGCAGAGTGCACCTTACTCTGTGGGCCATTCAGACGTTTGCTGAAGTTAACACAGAGGTGAGCTGAAGTTCACTCCAGTTGTACCAGGAGCCCCGCCCACTTTCAGGACCGCCAACAGCCTCTCTCATCGCCCCTTCTCTCATTGCTGTCTCCTCACCTAAAGCCCCGTTGAGGTTCTGAAAGATCCGCGATTTATGATCCAGACTAAGGCCGAGTTTCTCCTGGATGGGATGAGGGGGGGATAGTGAATTAAATAGGGGCTGAGACATCTCTTCCCACTCTTTCCTCTCCCTGTCTTTCTGAAAGCCTCTAGACCCTTTCCCTCAGTGCCTGCCACCCCCTCAGAGCTGTGGGGGGGACGAACCCACCTCAGCCTTTCCCTACCCTCAGTCCTGGGTCCAGGTAGAGCCGAGTGTAGAAGAGCTGATCGTCATCGTCATCTTTGTACTTCCACTGGCGGACGATTTGGTGGATGGTGGGGGCAAAGCCAATGAATCCTGGGTGGGGGGAGAGGATGTGCTGACTCCCAGACTCCCCAGTGTCCCAGGGCCAGTCCCCACTCCCTCGCCCGCCCTCAAGCACCTGGGACGCTCCATTCCCCACCACTGCTGGACCCTCTGCCACTCACCACCAGAGTTGAGGAAGCGCTTCCCCGTGCCCACCTCAGGGTACTGCTCTGCTAACCCCCACTCGGGCCAGCAGAAGCTCTCTGCGGAGAAGAGCAGGCGGCTGCCACTCTGGACGAACTTCTTCAGCAGCTCCGAAGGGCTGCCAGCCAGAACCACGTCATAGCTGTGGAAGGCAGGGGACGATGAGGACGGCCACTTAGGAATCACCCAATCCTCTCCCCTTCTGCCCGCCCCCTCCCCTTTACCTGTCCACAAACATGATGACCATATCTTCCCTCTCTGCATATTTCTCCATTTCCTTCTTGAGCCACCTGACTTTCTGTCCTCCACCCACCGTTCGGGCGACATCACCCCCTCGCCACTCCTCTCCCAGGCCCAGGGTCTGTGGAGGAGACCCAGAATGCCAGGGAGAGGGTCTCAGGTGGCCAGGTGGGCGCATCGCCCTGACCAGGCTCACCGGAAGGTCCCAGGCATCCAGCCCTTGGCCCACTCCGGGTGGGGGGCTAGACGCCACCCCCACCCCTCCGAGGGACCCAGGAGGGTTTTCCTCTCCTCACCCGCACAGTGTAGTTGAAAAACTCCGCTGACTGCAGGAAACGCCGGTATCCCTCTGTCTTGGCTGTGGCCACGGTGATCACCAGCAGCTTCTCTGTCACCAGACGGGACTCAGCATCCAGCTTGCTGCCCCATGCGCTCAGCTCACTGACCACCCCTCCCCTCCCCCGACTCCCCCAACGCTGCTCCTGTCCCCGTGTGCGTGTTAGTCGCTCAGTCGTGTCTGTCTCTTTGCCGCCCCATGGATTGTAGCCCACCAGGCTCCTCTGTCCATGGAATTCTCCAGTCTAAAATACTGGAGTGGGTTGCCATTCACCTCTCCAGGGCATCTTCCCGACCCAGGGATCGAACCCAGGTCTTCCCCACGGCAGGCGGATTCTTTACCGTCTGAGTCACCAGGGAAGCCCAATCTCTTTTCCCTTATCCCTTCTTAAATTATTCCAATTCAGGGAAACCAACTCCAGTGAGAACGGAATGATAGTAACACTCAGAAATTCGCGGTCAGTGCGCGAAGGCGGGGGGGGGGGGGGGGGGGGGGCTGGAAACCCCAGTTCTGGGCGAGGTACCGTGTGATTCAGCCCTAGGGAGCCCGCTCACCGAGGGAGAGGCGAGCCTAGATCCCCCTCCCCGGCCCAAGACCGCAGACACGTCAGCCCAGCGCCGGTCGTTCCTCCCGGGGTTCTCACCTGGGTTGACGGGATCGCTGCCCCGGGGTCGATCTGAGGCCGAGGCGGCAGGAGACGGAGACAGCAGTAGCAACAGCAGCAGCAGGGGCCGGAGTCCCGGGCCCGAGGCCATGGCGGAGAGCGGGCCGAGCCGCACACAGGCCCGCACCCGGCTCTGACTATCTGCCTTGGATCCCAACTCGGGAGAGGGGCTCTCGGAAAAAGGACCGGGGCTGCTGTACGGCCAGCAGTTAGGAGGAGCCCGGTTGGGGCTCCGCCCTGGGGGTGAAAAAAAAAAAGGCGTAGCCGGAGGTTACAGAAAACTCCAGATGCCGGAGCCCTAGACAAGGCGAGGATTGTCCCGGGCCGCGGGCAGAGCTGTACGAGCGGAGGGGGCGCCCGGCCCGGAGGCGGGGGAAGGGCAGGGACTGCGGCTGGCGATCCCGAGCCGAGGTTCTTTTAGAGCCAGCCCGGCCCCCTGCCAGCCTAACACTTGAGGAAACTGAAACGCGGAGAGGGGAAGTGACCCCTTGAGGGTCCGGCAGGACGCGGAGGCGGGTCTTTGCCACAGCCCAGCCTGGAGCAGCCGGGCGGAAGACCCGGAGAACTAGGCGGTGGGGCTGCGCCGAGCGGGTACGGCGGCAGGGACGAAGGCCCGGGAGGCTGCAGCCTCAGCAGGGATAGGGGTTGAGGTTTTTGCAGAGTATCCTCTGGGACTTCCCACTCAAGCCTGCTACTGGCCCATCGCTACTCTGGCCCATCATCTCCACGGCCCGGGGGAGGAGCTCCAGGGGCTGCCTCTGTGATGATTCTACGTTCGGAAAGGCCAAAGGAAAATGACGTTTCTTGAAAAATCGCTAGCACCATTTCTTTAAAATGACCCATTTCGGGGGTTCCGAAACAATACAGCTGCACCGAGGCCGGAAGTAGTTTGCCCGTAAAAAATATGGTGGAAAGCTTTCTGGTCTCCAAGGGAACACCGCGTAATTAGTCAAAAACCTGTGGGATGACTCCGCGCACGCGCAGGAGCACTCGTCGCCGGATGTCTTGATGCTACGACCCACAGCACGTGATTTAGCACGCGTGCGCAGTAGGCCCATCTCGCAGCTGTGTTGTGGAAATGGTGGAGAAGAAAACTTCGGGTAAGTCAGCCTGTGGCTGTTGGCCCACTCTCTTCCTCTCAGATTCGAACCTAGCCTAGGATTCCCTCACCCGGTTATTAGTTTCAAATCCCTCCCCCGGCGCTCGGATACTGACAGCCCCCTAAACCCGGGGCAGCTCCCTTCTGTTCACGTTTCATTCATGCGTGCTGCAAACCAGTTGCTGGGGATGAAGAAAGAAGAAAGATCCTTCGCGTCCAAGAACTGGCTTTCTGGGAGCGGGGCAGACACGCAGACCTACCATTGCGTTTCAGAGTGATACGTGCTATGGTAGAGGGATGCAAAGCGCCTGGGCTCAGAGAGGAGTGGCATCCAACCCAGCTTCTGAGAAGGAGGGGACAGGGAAGGCTTGGAGGGAAAGAAGACGCTTGGACTGTGTCTTGAAAGTTACGGTTTCGCTCCGTGCAAGTGCGTGGGGACTCTTTCCCTGCGGCGGTAATCGCACGCGCCAAGGTAGGAGAGCAAGAGAACGTAGATGCTTAGGAAACCAAGTTCACAGTTCCCGGGCTTGAGGAGAGAGAGGCTGGAGGACAAGGGAAAGGTACCCTTGAAAGGAATTTTAAACACTGCTGACGAGTTTAAGCTCTATAAAGAGAGCACTGAAGAACCTACAAGGGCTTTTAACGCAGGGGATTGACGCAAACAAATTTCTCTCTTAGAAAAGGACTTAAGTGCAGAGGATGGATTGGGGGGGTGGCTACAGCCACGCTGTCCAGTAGAAATTTCTGGGATGATGGGAATGTTTTTAATCAGCACTATTCAGTTTGGCAGCCAGTAGCCGCCTGTGACTATCGAGCACTTGAAATGTGGCTGGTTAGATTGAGCACTTAATTTAAAATTTCATGCATTTTAATTAATTACGTCTTAATTAATCTACATTTAAACGAAAATAACCTCATGTGACTAGTGGCTGCTTCATTCTGTAGCACAGGTCTATAGATTGGAAGGCCAGTTAGGAAGCTATTGAGTAATCCAGATAAAAAGTGATGAGGGTGGGAGCAATCTGCCAGATTGACTTGTAATAAATCCAGTCATGTCCTCATAAAACCCCTCACTGGATCTCTGTCACCCTCACCATAAAGTCCCCAAGCCCAGGAAATTCCCTGGCGGTCCAGTGGAATGGACCCTTAGGACTTGACCCTTTCACTGCCGAGACCTGGGTTCAATCCTTGGTTGGGGAACTAAGATGCCACAAGCCTTGCAGCGCAGCCAAAAAATAAAATATAATTCCCCAATCCAAATTCATATAGACACTTAAAGGTAAGATTCTTAATGGTCTGCCTGACTTCATATCTCCTGCCCACATACTTTATAATACCAGCCATATAAAACTTTAAAAAAATGTATTGAAGACACTGCAGTCTTTCGTCCAGGCCTTCTCTCATGCTGGTACCAATGTCTGAGACACCCTCCCCTCCTCCAACCAGGCTAACTTCTGTTCATCAGTCAGGCGTCAACTTGGACTTACTTTCCCTTGGAAAATCTTCCTGACTACCCCAAGACCTGGTGGCTCAGACGGTAAAGAATCTGTCTGGAATGCAGGAGACTCGGGTTCAGTCCTGTGTTGGGAAGATTCCTGGAGAAGGAAATGGCAACCCACTCCAGTATTCTTGCCTGGAGAATTCCATGGACAGAGGAACTGGTGGGCTCCAGTCCATGGGGTCGCAAGGAGTCAGACATGACACAGTGACTAACACACACCCCAGGAATAGGTTATGTGTTTCTGTCCCGTGTTTCATAGTCCTTTGCACTTTCCCGTGCTAGCATATACTGTCCTGCACTGTGCTTGTTGATTTGATCATTTATATCCCCCACCTGATGTTAAACTCTGGTTGTATTCCCAGAACCCAGGGCACCGCCTGGTACTAGGAAGGGAGGCAGTATAGTACAGTGATCAAGAGGATTTTTTTGATGCTAGGCAGTTCTGGGTTTGAATTCTGACCCAGGAGCTGCTTATTAGCTGTGTGAACTTTGGACAGGTTTCTTAACCTCTGAACTCCAGTAAACTGGGGATGATAGTGATACCTGTCTCAGAGGGTTGATATAAAGATTAGTACAGTCAGACCTCAGATACGCAGGCTTGATTCTCATCCACCATGATTGTGAGTATCACAATAAAGTTGAGTCACACCAATTTTTCGATTTCCCATTGCATACAAAAATTATGTTTACACTATAGTCAATTAAGTGTGCAATAGCATTATGTCTTAAAACAATATATATACTTTTTTAAAAAAAGTTTTTTATTTATTTGGCTATCTTGGGTCTTTGTTGTGGCATGTGGGATCTTTCTTTTATTTTTTACTCGTGGCATGTGGGGTCTGTTAGTAGTTCCCTGACCAGCATTTGAACTCGGGGCCTCCTGCATTCTAAGAACAGAGTCTTAGCCACTGGCTTACCAGGGAAGTCCCTGTGTATGCTTTAATTAAAAAATACTTATTGCTAAAAAATGCTAGCCATCATCTCAACCTTTAGCACATCATAACTTTCTTTTTTTGCTGTTGGAGGGTTTTTCCTCACTGTGGATGGCTGCTGATGGATCAGGATGTGGTTGCTGAAGGGTGGGGGCTGTTGCGATTGCTTAAAATAAGGCAGCAGTGACGTTTGCCACATCAGTTGACTCTTCCTTTCATGAAGAATTTCTCGGTAGCCTGCAAGCTGCTTGATTGCATTTTATCCAGAGTAGAACTTCTTCCAAAATTGGAGTTCATCCTCTCAAACCCTGCCACTGCCAGGGTTTTACATCAACTAAGTTATGTAATATTCTGAATCATTTGTTGTCATTTCAACAATCTTTACAACAACTTCACCAGGTGTGGTTTCCACTTTAAGCACCATTTTCTTGACTCATACATGAAAATTGTGTCATAAGATTGCAGCAATTCAGTCACATCTTCAGGGTCCTCTTCTAATTCTAGTTCTCTCACTATTTCCACCACATCTGCAATTACTTCCTCAGTCATCCTTGAGGATTGAATCCATTTCTTCTAAACTCTGGTTAATGTTGATACTTTTTCCCTCTCCCATGAATCACAAATGTTCTTTATGGCATCTAGAATTCTGAATCCTTTCCAGGAGGTTTTCCATGAACTATGCCCAGCTCCATCAGAGGAATCATTATCTGTAGCAGCAATAGTCTTATGAAATACCTTTCTTAAATAATAAGATCTGAAAATCAAAATTACTCCTTGTTTCATGGACTGCAGAATGGTTATTGTGGCATGAAAACAAAATTGATTTTGTTGTACATCTCCATTAGAGCTCTTGAGTGACTGGGTACATTGTCAATGAGCAGTAATATTTTGAAAGGCATCTTTTCTCCTGAGAAGTAGGTATCAACAGTGGGCTTCAAATATTCAGTCAACTATGTTATAAACAAATGTGCTGTCATCCAGGCTTTGTTGTTCCATTTATAGAGCAAAGGCAGAGTAGATCTAGCCTAATTCTTAAGGGCCTGGAATTTTCAGAATGGTAAATGAGCACTG
The DNA here is from genome assembly GCF_963930625.1 of Muntiacus reevesi. Classification (NCBI taxonomy): domain Eukaryota; kingdom Metazoa; phylum Chordata; class Mammalia; order Artiodactyla; family Cervidae; genus Muntiacus; species Muntiacus reevesi. Next base: position 213,541,340 of record NC_089250.1, on the reverse strand, counting down.
GCCTCAACTTAAATTCATCAGCCACTTGAGCCCACAACAAGAGAGTCAGCCTATCCTTTGAAGCTTTGAAGTAAGGGATTGACTTCTCCTCTCTAGCTAGGAACGTCTGGATGGTCTCTTCTAATAGAAGGCAGTTTGGTCTACACTGAAAGTCTGTTGTTTAATGTAGCCACCTTCATTAATTGTCTTAGCTAACTCTTCTGATTTTTCTGCTTTTGGCCAGACCATGCAGCATCCAGGATCTTTGTTCCCCAACCTGGGATCAGACCTGGGCCCACAGCACTGAAAGCATAGAGCTCTAACCACAGGAGCACCAGGGAGCTCCCTTAGCTCGTTCTTGCTGTAGCTTCTGTGTCAGCACTTGGTGCATCACTCTGCACTTTTATGTTATGGCGAAGGCTTCTTTCCTTAAACCTCACGAACCAACCTCTCCTAGCTTGGGCCAGCCGACTGGTGGAGCAGCCAGAACTCACATCCATTTATCAATTACATCAGCTGTCCTGAGTGTGACTGGTTCCCATGGAGTGGGAGTTGGTTTGCTGGGGGTGAGTTTGGAGTGGGAGGGAGGTAAGCAAATAAAACATCACATGGACTGCGCGCTCACAGCAGAGTGGCTGTGAGGTTAGACACATGAGAATTTAGCAGGTTTTGCTATGGAGGGGAAAGTACCCGTTGAGTGGGTGGTGGGGGTGTTGAAGATGCAAGGGAGGGGGAAGACTTGAACTCGGAGTGAAGGATTTGGGTTTAGCAGTGGGACTTGTGGGTGCATCCACTTGAAATGGAAGGAGATGGGGGTACCCGTGCAGTTATGATTGAGGGTGGGTTGATGGATAAGCATCTCTGCATGGCGCCTTGTCCTTTGAGGTGGGAAATAAGATTGCTGCTCATAAAGGCTGAGTGCAACAAGGTCCCAGTGGCGCCTGGAAAACCCAAGTGCACTGTGGTCTCCACCAGCACGGTTGTGTGGTTTCCGCCAGCAGTGAGAGGTCTCCAGGAGACATTTCACTGACCAGGTCTGGGATTGGGAGGAAAGGATGGGGCCAAAAGGATGGAAACCAGGCATGAATGACTGAAACAGCAGTCTTAGGTGACTGAGAAGGAAGCAGCCAGAATGGGTGATATATTGGGAGGAGATCCAGGGGCCAAGGGTTTGGGGACTAGGGTGAGATCAGAGAACTGTGGCTCCCACCCCCTGGACATCTTCCTTCCACCCATGGCCCAGAGCCAAGGCCGCCCAGCGTGTCTCTTCTCTGCCCCTGTAACTCTTGTGGCCCTGTCCCATCTAGTTCGCTCCCAGGACCCTGGACAGCGGCGGGTGCTGGACAGGGCAGCCCGGCAGCGCCGCATCAACAGGCAGCTCGAGGCCTTGGAGAATGACAACTTCCAGGACGACCCCCACGCGGGCCTCCCCCAGCTGGGCAAGCGGCTGCCTCAGTTTGATGACGACGCAGACACTGGTGAGGCGGGTGGAGGAAGAAGGGGGTACCGGTGGGGGGGGGATGGTCGGGAGGCAAGGCTGCAGGAAGAGGGAAGAGCTTGGCCGGGTCAGGGCTGTGTAAGGACGCCGGCTTACTGGGAGCTCCTCTGGCTCCCTTGACCCACGCCCTCTCCCAGTCTGAGCCTCAATTTCCTTTCCTGCGTGTAGAGTAAAGAAGCCAGGGCAGATGAGCCCTGGAGATTGCCTCTGACACGGAGCTCTAGGTATCGGGAGTGTGGAGATGGAGGAAGGCTCGGGTTGGAGAAGTGGGAGGCGGGGAAGGATGGTAGAGAGAGGCCGGCTTAGAACCTGGCAGGCACCTGGGCAGGGAACGGACACGGGGGCATTGGGAACGGTGGGGCAGAAAAGCTTGTGTCTTCCTGGGTGAGGGCCAAGTAACTCATCGCCCTTGACCTCTAGGAAAGAAAAAGAAGAAAACACGAGGTGATCATTTTAAGCTCCGCTTCCGAAAAAACTTTCAGGCCTTGCTGGAGGAGCAGGTGAGAGGAGCTGGCTGGGAGGACTCCACAGGGCAGGGATGCATCTGCTGGGATCCCTGGGTGGGTGGAGCCGTCAGAACCAGCCCTGCCCCCTTGTCTCTGCAGAACCTGAGCGTGGCCGAGGGTCCTAACTACCTGACGGCCTGTGCGGGACCCCCATCCCGGCCCCAGCGCCCCTTCTGTGCTGTCTGTGGCTTCCCCTCCCCCTACACCTGTGTCAGCTGTGGTGCCCGGTACTGTACTGTGCGCTGTCTGGGCACCCACCAGGAGACCAGGTGAGAGGGGCCTCCCCCGGGTTCACACCCTTCCCTTCCTCCCTCCAGCAGCCTGGGGACCCTCTCCTCATCCAGGGCTTCCTCTGCCCGCAGGTGCCTGAAGTGGACCGTGTGACCCTGGGCGTCCCCAGAGAGGAAGACCCTGTGCATCGCCCGGCCTCGGAGAGAGCATCACCGAAAGAAAAGATGCTCCTCCCGGACCAGGAGGGCAGCCCAGCAAAGCCCATGTCCTCTCCTCCAGGGAGACCAGCCTTGCTTCCAGGGCCGGAGGCTGGGCGGTGCCTGAGCCCTCAGAGTGCAGTTGTAATAAAAGGTCTCGTGCAAGGAGGAGCCTGCCCAGTTGGTTCTGTGGGGTTTTGGGGGTGAGGCTGGTGGGTCCCTTGTTTCCCGAACTCGCTACTCTGTCTTTTCTGCCTACCTGTCAATCACTCCTCCCACTGCCTGCCCCTCTGGGCCCCTGACCAAGAAAGATGCTGTCCTATTCTTCCGCCACCCCTATGTCTTTGCGTTTCTTGCCTGCTGCTTTTTGTCACTTTTTTGGTTATTGATCTAGTTTTTTTGACTTTTTTTTTTTTTTTTCATTTTGTTTCTCTAGTTCTTCTGAGTGTATTTTGAGTCCCAGGGCCCTTGTCCTTGGTGCCACCCATCTGAGTTGTCCTTAGGAAGCCTGTCTTATCATGGACTGTGGTGTGTGATTTATTAGTAGTAGAGAAGACCCAGACATTTCTGGGAAGCATCGGAGTTCATGGTAAGAGGCCTCTGTTTTTGGTGGCCCTGATGCTACTGATATAACATTGTGGCACTAGAGCTTCTTGCACCACACCTTCTCTAAGTGGATTATAAGCCGTGAGCTCAAAAAAGCCTCGGAGTGGCTGTCTTCAGGCTCAGTACCTTGTTGCAACATAGCAAGGCAGATGCGTAGGAAATATCTGTGACACGGGTTATTTCAATAAGCTATTAATGAGATCCAGCCAGGTTGGTGTCAGGGGCCTTCTTAGGCTCTTCTCCCCGCTATTGGGGACTTCCTTGTGGTTGGACTTTCTCGCCAGTTGTTGCCAGTCTCTTCCTGGGAAGTTGCTTGCTCTTTCTTCTGGATACTGGTGGTTGGGCAAGTGGTATTGGGTGACAGCATCGTGTTGAATGGTGGTAAGGACAGGGTTTAGGAGACAATCCTCAGCGTGGTGGTTTTCAGAAATGGCTGTAAATTTTTTTTACCATCCTTCAAGCATCAAAAAGTGGCTGTTGGTCGCCTTCCCCTGGAATCTGGTCAGACTTAACGACTGCTTGGACCAGTAGACAGTGATAGAAGAGTGATCATGGGACATGAAAGGCCAGGTGTTAAAAGGCAGTGCAGCTTCTGCCCCGTCCCTCGATGCTTGCCTTTGGAGCCCTCGGCCACTTTGTAAGAAATCCTGCCGTCCTGAAGCCGCCATGCTGTGAGGAAGCCCACTGTGTGCAGGTCCTCCCATTGACAGGTCCAGGTGAGGAAGCCTTCAAGCCATCCCAGCCCAGGCTTCCATCATAGGAGTGAAGCTGCTTCCTGATGATTCCAAACCCCAGACATCAAGTCACCCTCACCCATTTGAGTCTTCCTAGCTGTGTCCTCAACATCTTGGAGCAGACACTGGCCATCTCTGCTCTAAATTCCTGACCTACAGGATCCATGTGTATAATAAAACGGTTTATGCCTTTGAGCCTTGGGATGGTTGGTTGGACAGCAATAGTAACTGGGACATCAGCGATTCAGTCTACTGGCTGCTGACTCTTTGGCCTAGATTAATTATCTTGTTCTCAGGCAGGGAAACCTTCCTGGATCCTAACCTTTCTGTTTTCCTCTCCGCCAAGAAGTGCACTCAAGAAAGAAAATAGAGGGAATTTCCTGGCGATCCAGTGGTTAGGGCTCGGTGCTGTCACTCTGCTGGGCCCCAGGTTCAATCCCTGGTTAGGGAACTAAGATCCCACAGGTGCACGGTGTGACCAAAAAAAAGACATGACTATTTCTTGACTGAGGAACACCTCCTATGCTTCACTGTGATCACCTGCTTTGGATTTCCTGTCAGATTGCTGCTGAGTCAGCAGTCTCCTTGGTCTGTTTCCTAAGTGTACTGACTTTGATTCATATTTTGTTGTTCCACATGGTATAAGATTGGTCTACTCTGACACATTCAAGTCTTCCTCTGCTGGCCTTGATAGGATCCCGGGGGCCTCCTCATGATGACTGGCTCTACAAGTCATTTATTGATCTTTTCTAGGAAGGATCTCCAGACCCCCATTTAAAACCATAATTCCTCAAGGAAAATCTTGAGCAGTTTTTGCCAGCTTCCTATGTACTGGTGGAGACGTGGTCCCCACCTTGGGAAACACCTGGGTCTTTGGGAAATCCCTGGTGGCTCAGATGGTAAAGAATCTGCCTGCAAGTGGAAGACCCGGGTTTGATCCCTGGGTCAGAAAGATCCCCTGGGGAAGGAAATGGCTACACATGCCAGTATTCTTGCCTGGGAAATCCCCTGAGACAGAGGAGCCTGGTGGGCTGCAGTCCATGGGGCTGCAAATAGTCGGACACAACTGAGCGACTAACACTTTAACTTCACTATACTACTAATTATTAGTGCCGCTTACAAGGTTTGACAGATAACTTTGCCTCTCCGACTCTGTTACAGCCACCTCCCAGAAATTGGAGGACTAGAGACTGTATCAGGCCCAGTGCCTGGTGTTCGGTGAGTGCTCAGCTATTGACATCATTGCCCAAGACCTAAGCAGTTTGTTGTTGAGCTTTTTCACAGCCAGTTCCTCAGAAATCAGAGGCTTCTTGGAATAAGCAGCCGTAGCACCTTGCCCCTTACATGGTAACTAGCTGTCTGCATTTCTGTCTGCTCCCAGCCTGTGAGTTCTCTGAGGGCAGGGACCAGATCTTGCTTCTGTAGCTTCTAGCAAAGAAGAAAATAATGTTAAAAAGTAGTTCGATAGCCCTTTATAGCCATGTGACCCTGCTTGATGGACAAAGAAACCAAAACTTAACCCCATGGTCATATGAAGGCATGTAGTCAAGGCTCGAATGTGAAACTTGGCTCAGATTGGTTTTCCTGAAAGGGGGAAGGGGTGAGAAGAGGCAGGTCAGCATCACGTGGCCCAGGGCCTGTCCGGTAGGTCGTTACACTGAGGGCCTGCGTGAAACCCGCTTCCCAGTGTCTATGTTTCTGTACAGTCCCTTCCACGTGGACTTTGGACTTGGCCTGGGGACAGCCACAAATGGTGTGAAAGCACAGTGTGGGCGGGAAGGGGCAGGGAGGGAATAGCATGGAAGGCATGTGTTCTGGGTGGAACCCAGGAGGAAGCCCTGATTCAAATGTGTGTGTCCACGTGAGCAGTCCAGCTTGCTGGGAGACCACAGATATATGGGGGAATAGTAAGAAATGGGGATAGAAAGGCAAGCTAGGGACTTCCCTGGTGGTTCAGAGGTTAATAATCTGCCTGCCAGTGCTGGGGCCGAAGGTTCAATCCCTGGTCGGGGAGCTAACATCCCACATGCCGAAGGGCAATTAAGGTGGTGTGCCACAGCTGGAGAGGAGCCAACTTGCTGCAATAAAGAGCCCACGAGTGTGGAGTGTGGCAACTAAGACCCGATGCAGCCAGATTAAATTTTTTTAAAAGTTGGGTTAGGGCCAGGCAGTGTGTCAAGGTGTGGTTGTCTCTGTTTTGCCTTTTGCCTGAGGCACCAGGGTGCTGCCAGGGCAGGATGCCAGATAGGGAGAAATGGGAACTGGGTCACAAAGCTCACTTAGGGGAGTTCTCTAACATTAGAGTCTGGGGATGAGGGCTGGACCCAGCACCAGGCGGGACAAGGGGGAGAACTAGGTGAAGTGGGAAGCTCTCTGGAGGGAGACCTGATAGGATTTGGCTGGCAGCTGAGGGGAGGTGGTGAAGATGAAGTGAAGGGAGCAGCCAGAGAGGACTGAAGTGGTCAGTCTGTGAGACTCAAGAGTTTGGCCTGGCAGAAACTGTGATTTGGGGGGAAAGTGATGAATTCACCCAGCCTGGTGACAACACTCGAGGGCTGCACGACTCCTGAAGCTCAGGAGAGAGGGCCCAGTTAGAACGCAGGTGTGGGAGGTCTCTACATCCCAGGAGAAAGTCAGTGCGGGTGAGCAGATGGGATCAAAGGAAGATCAAGTGCCACGGCCACTGCCAAGGGACTCGTTGCCATACGCAGCACGACAGGGGATGGGTGCCAGGGTAGACCCTGCTCTCCGCTCCTAACACTGGATGCCAGGCTTCTTTCCCTCCACCTCAGTTTCCTGCCTCAAGTGTGTACCGGCTCTGCTCAGTGCTGGCTGGCCCTGCAGCCACGTCTGAGCTGGATACCATTCAGTCACACACACACACACCACCAATACACAGGCCTCTGAACAGACCTCCGGTGCCTTTTCTGGAAGTTATTGAACCATTCCCAGAAAAACATACTTGCTCCAGGCCTGGCTGACTTGACACCATTTCAAAGGGCTTGTCAAATTTCTGATACCCACTCTCAGGTCCAAGTAAAGAAACTCTAGACCAATCATCTCCTCGTATAGCTGTGAGAAAGGTCCAGAGTAAAAGGAGTGACTTGTTATCAGTCTGGCCGTAGGGTATCTCTGCTATTCCGGTCCTTATCTGCTCCTTATTGGGCGTTATCAGTAGTTGTGAGAACGCTACACTCTACAAACTACTTGCAACTCCTTTCCTCCTTTGCCAGATGGGACAGTCCAAAGGCAGTGGACAGGTGACAGCCTGGGGTCCAGGAACTGAAGTGACCCTGGGTGCTGCCTCAGCCACTCCTTGCTGGGTCAACTGCCTCATGACACCTTCAAGCCCCCAACAGTTCACAAGTTTATTTATGCATGAATTTATACAGACTACAAACACTCGGGGACGCCTCCCCCTGCTTAACGGCCCGGAACCTAGACTCAGAAGGTCAAGAGGGGTTCAGCCTCAGAGGCCAGAGATGAGTTCTCAGGCGGCCGGTTCTTGGCCACGGAGGATCCAGAGAACCAGAGGAAAGAGGCGTGGCCAGGGCGGAGCTCCGGTGGGAAGGCAGGGCCTGAGGCCAGAGCTGGGTGTGGCTTCCGGGCATGGGGCGGAGCCTGAAGCGTGGCTTGGCCCAGAACTTGATAACCCGGCGCAGGGGCCCGCGCCCGCAGCCCCGGTATTCCGGGGACCCCTCTCCACTGGGGGCAGTGGGAAGGGAATGGGTCCACAGGCCCGGCCGTCTACACATAAGCGTTCTTCCCGTACTTGCCAAAGCTGCTGTCGTCCTCTTCATCCGAGGCTGCGGCGGGCAGGCGGGCAGCGAGGCTGGCGGCCGGTATCACGGGGGCCTTGTAGGGAAGCTGGGCGCTGGCAGGGGAGAGATCCCGGGTCAGAGGGAGGTGCGGCCCTCGCCCCGCGCTCCGCCCTCGCGGCATGCCCCCCACCCCCACCCCCTTACCCGGCGGAGGGGTCCCAGTCCCGAGAGCAGCAGCAGTTGGAGAAGAGGCAGATGCCGCCCAGGATGGCGAGCAGGCAGGCGCTCCAGCCCAGGTAGAGGGCAGGGCCCAGCTCGTACCTGGGGATGAGGACGGTGAGCTGGCGGCGCTAGCTCGGGAATCACACCGAGACCCACCCGCTGTCCCCCACACTCACTTGGTTCCAGCGTACAAGGGGTCGAAGAAGTCCCTGGTGATGTTGAAGGCGTACCAGGAGACGGCCACCATCCCGCAGATACCTGGGGGAGGAACCAGAGAACCCAGCTAGGCCTGGCGAAGGAAGGGGCGGCCCAGAGAAAGGACATGGGCATCAAGTCCAAGAGCAAGCTTCATCGGATCCCTTTCATTTCCCCTCGCCAGCTCCTCACTTCTGTTTCCTACGTCAACTGCAGGCTACTCCATCCAACACCCGGGACACACTGCAGCCCCCCTTTCTTGTCTAGTCTCCCACTCTGCTCTTCAGCCCCTGTTCCCTCTGTTTATCCCGCACCTGCCCTGTCCCTCCTACCTCTAGTGCCTGGACCACAGTTTCCACACTTGGAATCTGCTCACCAGCTCCTGTCCATTCTCAAAAGCCCAAACAGTCTTCCCTGATCAGCCTGCCTGCTCTGACTCCCCTTTCCTGGGCCTCCCAGAGCCCTCGGTGCGGTGCCAGGTTTTCACGGCTCGGTGCATGAAGGCCTGAAGCCCTCCAGGCCCTGGACTACAGGTCCAGCCTGGCTGCCCCCTGGGGCCGTGTCTTCCAGTAAGCCACCTGGCTTCTCTGAGCCTGTGTCCACATCTGGAGAACAGGACAAGACCTGCCCTACCTCACAGGCGTGTTGAGGGGATGTGCACAGACATGTTTTGCAAGTTGAAAAGGGATGGCAAGTCTTGTGGTACTATTATTGTGCACAGTGTGTGTGTGTGTGAGCATGTGTGCAACGTCCTAGTCTGATCTTCCCAGCCAGACTGTAAGCTCTGGAAGGCAGAAACGCCCATCTTTGGGTTCCCTCCCATACCTCGCTCATGCCTGGTTCCTAGTGCAGGCTCAAGAAACATTGCTGATGGACTGATTTGTAGCCAAGGAATTTGGTGAGTATGGGTGAGGGTGGGGTGAGCAGGGAGAGCGGACAGGTGTCAATGCAAAGGGGAAGGTGAGGCAACCGTGGGGTCTGGGTTGCCCACCCCACCCCCACTGCAGTACCACCCCCGCCCACTGCAGAGCAGGGTCCACCCATCACTTCCCCCAGTTACCAGCCAGGATGTGTAGGGCTCCTGCGGCGGCTGCCAGCTTGGTTTTCCTGGAGAGCTCCAGGCCCCCAATGTTGGTGCAGCGCAGCCCCACCATGCCTAGGAAGAGGCCCAGGAAGCCCAGGAGGATGGCGGTGATCATGAGCGCCCGGCAGGCCTGGATGTACCCTGGGGAGGCGGGGCGCAGCCATGGGTCCCAGAGCCGGCCCTTCCCCTCCGTCTGCTCTCCAGCCTATGACAGAGTCAGCCCCTGATGTAACCTGCTCGGGTCTCAGTCCCTACAAGCCCTCAAGTCCTCTCCTTCCCCTTCGGGCCCCATCGAATCTGAGGGGGTCAGACTGAGGGGTCATACCCCCTCCTTCCCAGGAGCTCACCTCTGCACCTCTGGACCCTCCAGGTGCACTTTGCCTCTACCTCTGTTACAAGGTTTCTGCTCAGCGCCACTTACACACAGGCCAATAATGCTTTGTCCTGGGGGCCATACTCTGCATTGCAGGATTTTTTTTTTTTTTTTAATTTTTGGCCACACTACTTGGCGTGCAGGATCTTTGTTCCCCGACCAGGGATCGAACCTGGTGACCCCCTGCAGTGGAAGCACAGAACCTCAACCACTGGACCACCAGGGAAGTCCCTGCATTGTAGCATCCTTGGCCTCTGCCCATTAGACATCAGTAGCAGTCTCCCCAGAGAGGGCAGTCAAAATCTCTAGACATTGTCAAAAAACTACCGCTAGTTGAGAACCGCCATACTCTGCTGGGTATTACAGACAGTACACTCTGTGAGCGCCCCTCCCCTCCCTCACACCTACTAGGTCCCATTTAGCACAGTGCCTGACAATCCTGAACCGAGCCTCTTCCCGAAGTGACCGATAGGGGGCAGCAGTGGCAGCTTCTAATCTGGAAGGTGGGATACCTGGGCCTAGGACCTGTGCGAGTCAAGTCTAGCTCACATGCGCCTTCCTCAAAGCCAAAGGAAACGGCAGCTCCCTTCCTGGGCCCCCTTCCTCCTCCTCGGTCCTCAACAGCTGCCAAGCACTCCCAAGGACCTTGCACCCCTTCCCTGGGTGGGGCAGCGCCACCTGTGTTGAAGGGGAAAGGCTGGGCCCCTGCCAGGAAGATGTGAAGTGGCCCAGACCTGGGGGGCAGGGAGGAGGGGCAAAGTTCCCTGGGAGCATGTTCTCCTTCCCCGTCACTTGCTCTGGAGTTCCCCCAGCCTCTCCCCCTACTTATCCATCCAGCCATCCACCCCACCCACCCATCCATCCCCACCTGGGCAGACCAGCTCCGGATCCCCAGGGAGCTCTTGTAGATAAGGAGACATTATTGAAGGGCCCATAAGCAGCTGGGTGGCTGTAGCACGAATAAGTGACAGGACCCCTCCCAGGACTAGAACTAGCCTGGGAACGAAGTATCGGCTGGCTCTGATTTCCAGCCCCCCAACCACCTGGGTGGCTCAGGGCAGATCACCATGCAGTTTTCTTGCTTCTGGAAGATAAGGTTACTAATGCTGCCAATGGTGGGGCTGTAAACAGCACTGAAATGGTGCACGCGAAGCACTAATGATGCCTGGAGCCTCAACCGTATCCCTGGACAGCTGCGTGCTCTCTGCCCTCCCCGCTCGGCAGCAGTCCCAATGGGGCCCCTCACACCACGCTGCTGAGTGTCTGCAGCCAATGTCCCTCCTGCCCACCCAGCATTCTGGTATCCGATTCTGGTGTCTGACCCAGCTTGTACTCAGCTTTCATAGAAGTTTTTTATTTTGAGGGGGGTGGTGTCCTGGATGGGATGAGAGCATGAAGCCCCTGTAGCTGCCTCAGGAGACCCTGGGAATAGTAGGGGCAGGGGAGATCCACCCAGACTCCCTAGCGGCTCATAGCATCTCTGATACTTGGGGAGGCAGTTTCCTGGTGTGCTGGCCTCAGCTCCTTCCCCTGCCACCCGGCCCCTGCAGCTGGGGGACCTGGAAGGGCACGACGGCTCCAGCAGCCCCCAGTGAGGGCGCAGGAGCTGCAGCGCACTGGGTTCCTGGTCATCCCCTCGTGGCCTGGCAAGGGGCCGACTGAAGGACTCCCCGGGTCGGGGAGTGATGGGTGCAGCTCAGAGCATGAGCTCCAGCCACCAGGGAGGAACTTTTGGGGCCAAAAGAGCTGTAGGCTCCAGCCCACTAACAACCCCAAACACATACGCACACACACCCCTGACTACAGTGGGTACTGAGGCATGCAAGAGGACTCCATTTTAAACAGCCTTCTAGAGCTCGCCATGGCAGTGAGGTCAATGCCCCAGTGGAAGCCTGGTGCAGTTATTGAGACTTCTAAGTATCTCATCCCCCAGGAATCCAAGATGGGGTTTCCTCTTCTCCCCATGAGCCCCAGCACTCTCACCCCAAAACTATAGTGCTCAATTTGATTGAGTGAACGTAGATGCCAACCTCACATTAACATTCTGCACATTTCATCTCACATAATCCTCACGACCACCCGGTGAACTGGTGCTATTCTGACCCAAATTTTAACAGATGGGTCAAATGAAGCTCATTTTATCAGGCCTGAGGCACGGAGCAGGTCCACGGCAGGTGCTGGGGCCGGCACTCTAGCCCCGGTGCCTGAGCTTGTAGCCACAAAGACAGAGGGTCATGTTAGGGCAGGGGGCCACGTGTGGTGCGGCCTCTGCCGCAGTTCCAGACAGAGAGATGCCCCCCAGCACTCCCGGCTGCAGGAACCAGGTCTCCTCACTGCGTCTGACTGCCCTCATCTGCATGGCGCCCAAGGTCCGAGCACAGGCAGCGCCCACCCTCCCCGGGGTCTCTCCAGCCTCCCGCCTCCCTCTGCTCCCTTCGGCTCTCCCCAGCCCGTACCGGAGAGGGCCAGCATGGACGGGAACTCCCAGCAGTTGTGGACTCCCATGGAGTCGGTGGCACAGCTGTACCAGAGGTTCTCGAAGATGGTGTTGGTGGTGATGACGTTCCCGTGCACGGTGGACACTCGCCAGCTGCTGTGCGCCAGGGTCACCCCCAGCATCAGCAGCCCCACGGCTGTGAGGAAGAAGCCGAAGATCTCCACAGCCACGGGCATGGTGGGACACAGGCCCCGAGGGGAGCCTGGGGCCCCAGAGACGGGGAGGGGCTGGGCCCCGGGGGAACCTGAGGGGGCTGTGGCCAAGGAGGGTGGTCCAGGCAGGCGAGGGAAAGAGAGGGAGGCAGGCCGCAGCCTCGGCCTCTTCCGTGGCCCAGGTCCGTCTCCGGTTTGTCTCCTGCCCTCTCCCCGGGTCTCTTCGCTTCCCCGCAGGTCCGTCAGAGGAAAGAGCCAAGCGCCCACGGCAGCTGTTGACGAGGAGATGGAGGGAATAAACCAAAAGGGCCAAAAGTCCACCCCCTCCCCCTGGCCTCTGGGCTGCCCTGGGCTCCCCGCCCCTCGAGGGTGGGGGGAGAGGACTTACCGGGGAGTGACTAACGGACGCGCCGCCAAGGAGGGGCTCCCATGGGAGGCGCTGGGAGCCAAGGGAAGCGTCGGCTTCTGACTCAGCTTTCATCGGGGGCCAGAGAATGGAGTAAGAGGGGCAAGCAAAGAGGAAGTGGCTGAGAGGCGAGAGACTGATCACAGACGTCCCCTGCACCTTTCAGTGGGGAAGGAGCCGGGGAGCTGAGCCAGCTGAGCCCTCTCTGAACGCTGGTGAGAACAGCTCAAGAAACTCAAAGACCTCGGAGTTGAGTCTCCAAGGAAGAGTAAGGTTGAATGAGGGAATGGGCAATCTGGGGGAACCCATGGCTCTGGAATCCAACCAACCGGGATTCAAACCAGGTCCTATCCTTTACCAAAGCGGCACAGGCATGAAGTCGGAGCCCCTTGAGCTTGTTTCTGCTTCCATGAACTAGAACCATTACTCCTCACTCCGTAGGTTATGTTAAGAATTGTGACCACAGATCAAAGCTCCTTGCAAGTATGAACTGCTTAGTACCTGGTGAATGCCCTGGGTGTCCAAGGCCCAGGTTGAGGCCACCGGGGTTGTTCTCCAAACTTCCAACTTCCTGAACTTGAATTTCTCCCCTTATTGGGTTGATCTTTGACTCTCGGCAAAAAGCTTGATCTTGCTGCCAAAGGGGCCCTAAGCAGGGTAAATCACAAGCCCAGGACGTGATCCTCTGATAATCTAAGCAGCTCAGAGTTATCAGAACTGTCACCGGCTCTACTAATTATGACAGACTAGAAACCTCCAGGTCCCCACCCCAAGCCAATGCTGAGCACCTGTCCTGGCACAGACAGTCTCATTTCCCACCCTGAGGCCACAGCCGGGACATCTCCGGTTCTCATCTGGTGAGGGTGGCTGAGGCTCAGTTCCAAGGGGCCCATTCTACACCCAGGCAGTCACATGGGACATCACTGTGCGGAGGTGTAATCCCCATCCTCCTCCCTGACCCAGGCTCCTCCATGCTGCCCACAGGTCCCTCCTCCCCTGTCCCCCCAGCGGGGATAAGGAATGAGAGGTATGAAGTGAAGCAAGACAGGCCCAGGCTGAGCCTGGCACAGGGCAACGGGTGTGGGGCCAAGTGGGCTGGGTGGAGACTGGGTCCTGACCTTCCTTCTGCAACTGGGATGGCCTGGGTTCCTGACCTCTTCCATGACCTCTGCCAACTCCATGCCAAATGCCCATTTCCTCCCCCCCACCAGCCCCCCTCTCTTAAGGAGAGGGACAGGGAAGAGGAAGGGGAGGACGCAGGACAAAGGGAGGGAAGGGCGGAGGTTTTGGAGGAAACTGAGTGGGGGCCTCCCTGGTGTGGAAAAATCCACGCGCCGAGAGGCAGCTGAGTGGGTCAGAGGAGACATAAATTCTTGCCTGTCCCTTTAGCTCTGCCCTTCCCGCCTCTGGTCACTGTTTTTGTCAGGATTCTAAGGCTGTGCGAAGGCCAAGTCCCTATGCTGCCTGCCACTGCTCAAGGACATGGCTAGTTGTGGGGGAAGGAAGGAAGGGTGTGGGGTCTGGGCAGCTTGGCAGACAAAGGAGAACCCCACAGCAGCCTCTGGGGTAGGAGTAGGAGGGCACAGAGCAGGAAAGGCCCACGTGTGACCCCGTCAGCTTAGCCTTATATTCCATTTTCTGATCTCCCGGGCCCAACCAAACCCACCCCTTTCTCAACATGGACACAAGAGGTTCCCAAGCCCAAGTCCAATTTTATTTACACTCATTGCAAAGCACATGATTTGGGGATAGGTGACAGGTCTCAGGGGACAGGAGGGTGACGGCCACAGGGGACAGGGATGGGGTGCAGGAGAAGAAACGGATGGCCATGGGGGTGGGCCGCTCTTCCAGTGTCCTCCACGGGCTCCCACATGTCCCTGCACAGACTCAGGGATGCCGTCTCCTTCAGGATTTGGACTTGGACACAGCAAGTCCGATGAGTCCAGCCAGTCCCGCCACGCCTAGGGCCATGCCTCCAACGATGGCCATGCCCACTAGTCCATCTGGGGAGAGGAAAAGGGAGACTGTCACGAGGACAAACCCAGTCCCTGCGGCGACCTGGCTACCATCTCACGGCCTGCTGCTCCTTGGCAGAAGACATGCCTCTTTCCCTGGAGTCCTGGGGTGAGAGGCCCTGAGGGCCAGGGAAAGAAGAGGGCTGGAGGAGGAACTGCCGGGAGGGCATCGTCTGAAGAGAGCCCAGAGGGCCCAGGCACGGGGGACAGAAGAGGAGTTAACAGAGTGGAAAGGGAACGTGGGGATGCTGGGGGCCAAGGAAACATGAGGGCAGGGAGTGGAGGGAGGCGGAGGGGCAGAGAGGACGGCCGTCACCTTTCTTCATGGCCTTGTCAATGAGCCGTTCCAATTCTTTGGCCTGGTTGTTCTGCGGCTCTGTCTGCAGCAGCCCTCGCACATACTTTAGGGCCTTTTCATATTCCTGCACTCAGGGAAAACAACACACGCCCCCTCAGAATTCCATCCCTCCGCCTGCCCATCAGAGGGGCCTTCTCTCTGCTGGCCCTGGGGCTCCTCCCTCGACCTCCACCCGCTCCCTCGCTCCAGCCCCACCCAGAGGAGTAGAGTCCACAAACCACCCCAACTGTGTGGGGGTGATAAGCTGAAGGAGATAACAGCCCAAGGCTTGGGGCTGCACCCCAGCGCTGACATCACTTTGCTCCCCACACCCTCAGCACCCTGATCCTCTGTCTCTCGCCTTCCCTCAGTGTCCTGACCTGCTTTCACCTTGCACCTCTGTACCCAACACCACCCCCTGCTGCGCGCCTCTCTGGCCTGGCTCTACCCTGGAGGAGAGAGATGAGCCGGCGCTTGGCCACCCAGGCGGGGTGGAGGGGGAGAAGGAAGTGCTCTGCTGTACCTTGAGTCGGTAGTTCCCCACGGCCAGGTAGAAGACGTAATCCCGCTGCTCCTCTTTGCTCCCTTTGGGCAGCAGCTCTGGGGAGTCGGGGGGAAGGAAAAGGGTGAAAACCCCTTCTCTTCTTTCTTAGTGCCTATGTCCCAGACACCCCCTCCACTCCCTACCTTCACTGTCCCGAGCCTCCACTTCAGCTCCAGTCACTCCGGGCTTTCTAACCAGAGCCGTGGGGCAGCATGAACCCCAGCCAACACCGAGGTGTATGCAGCCCCCATATCAATACTCCAGTCAACTCTGGTTCATCCAAGTGAACTAAAAGCAAATCAGGGCACTGGACAAGCCAAAGGAATCTCTACTCCAATTGCTTGCTGCCCAGACTAGTGTTCAAAATGTTTTCACTCCTTCTCCTTTTAAAAAAAAACAGCTCCAAACTCACCTTCAACTACCCCTCCCTGAAAGATCCCATATAACTTTCTAAGTTCAGTGACTCCCCATAAGGTTACGTGTTCAGCTGTATTCTGTGCACTAGAATTTGTTGCTAAGTGGGCAGGTGTTTATACAGCTTCCCAAGCATCTGTCTCCTCAACTAGACTGGCAATGTTTAGAGACTATTTCTGCAGCTGTGTCCTATTTCTCAGGAAACCTGAGAAATACACAAATGGAAGCTGAGATGATTTACATTCAGAAAGATTCTTACTTTTATGGATTTACAATAGGTATCCTTGGCTAGTATAGTGATTGTTTATACACCAGTACTTGACCAAGAGAAAAGGGGTACAGAGAAATTTAAAGGTCAAGTATTGTGGCCTCTGACAAATGGTGACCTATCCAAAGTTAACGGAAAACAGGATTCTGATCAAAAAAACACCATCTGCTCACAGATTTTGAGGACAGTCTTCTGGACTTCTACCTGACTCCCCCCAAAGGTTTTCAACAGCTGCTAAACAAGCAACATGATGAGGTGTGGGGGCAGAGACGTGACTGGGACACACGAAGACAGGAGCTTCTGGTCCCAATTCAGCCATTTATTAACCACCTGTCTGACCTGAGACGAGTCACTTTCCTTCTGTCTAGACGACCAGATCAGCAAAGTCCCACGAGGACTGACATGCTATGACTGTCTGGCAAAACACCAATGGTAGCAAGTAGCCAAAAGCACACTGGGAGAAGTCAGACTAAGTATAGCCCTTTCTTGCAGTGAGTTTACTGGAAGATAACTGTGAGGTGACTGTACTCTGAGATTCCATGTTGAAAAAGGATCCCCACACTGGAGACGGAGGGAGCAAACCAGGCCAATGGTGGCAGAGGACGACGATGGCAAGTTGGGAAGGAGCGAGTTGGGGAGTCAGTCAAGCACCTCACCCTCCAGCAGAGCAAGGCCTTTACGGATGTCGTCGTTGTACTTGCTTCGCACCAGGCACCAGGCATATTCAAACTGCGTGCTCTTGGACACCGAGCCTGCTGCCTTCTCAGACTGAAATTTCCTTTCAAATTTCTGCCGCAGGAGAGGAGAGGAGTCATTTAGAAGTGAAGGGGGCAAGCTGAACTCGAGCAGGACCTGGGTGTCCCTGTTATCCATCTTCTCCTTTGCCACATCCCCCGTTCGGGTCTTGGGGTACCCGACCATGGGGTACCCCAGGTTCTGCAATCTTCATCTCTGGGACCCAGCCAGGCATTCTGCTTCTTAGTGCCGGGTCGTCTCCTTTGTCTCCTTGGACCGCCCCTTTCTGCTTCCCCTCCCCCTAGTGGTGCCGAGTGGAGATGCCACCTGGTGGCGGCTCCAGGCACCGCTCCCGGAGCAGCTGACCCCGAGAGGCCGGCTTGAACAGTAAACAGGCTGTCAGAACAGCTCAACAACAGTCCAGCCCACGCGGCCCCTCGTCGGAGACTGCTTCTCTCAGCCCCACCCTGCCTAGTCTGGACCCTATCTTATCTGAAGGAAAAAACGATAATAAAAACAGTGCCTACTTCTTGTTAGAGCTACAAAGATTGAGACCTTCCCTACAAGGGACTTAGCACTGTGCCGGATTGAGTAATATGTGAAACTTTACGGTGGTCGCTGTGTTCCCCCGCCACTGAAGGAGCTCTTAAAATCAAGGGCCCGCATCCTGACCTCGAGCTTCTGACAGAACCTAGCACCCGTCAGACTCCAGGCCCCGAGTCTGAGGCGTGGTGGCATAGGAAACTACAACTCCCATTAGCCTCTGGGGCAAGGTGGACCCTCTGGGAAAGAGCCGAACGCTGCTGGGGCTGCCGGGAGCCGTAGTTCGGCTTCTCTACCCAAAATTGATGCTGGGAGGAGAGTTTGGCCCCTACCCGACTCTCCTCAGGGCCCGCCCCTCCGAATCTTCCTTTCCCCTCCCTCGGAGCCAGGCCTCACCAGCAGGTCCTCCACAGACACCAACTCGTTCAGCACGGCCTCCATGGCCGCCGGCCCCGCAGGTCTCACAACTCAGACGCTACAGCGCCACTTGCTCCATGGCCCACTGAACAGGGGCGGAGGGCCACTTCCGGTGCCCGGCGGAAGCGGGACTGCCCTCCCCTACGCAGAGCCAATCGCTTCCCGTAGCCGTCGCCGAACCCGCCTCCGCCTGCTGCCGCCGCGGCGCGCATCTGGGCTCAGTGATGCGCATGCTCCAATAGGCCCCCCTCCCTCACCACGGCCCGCAGGCCGCGCACAGCGCCTGGCTAGTCCTGAAGTTGGGTCTTCCTGGGTACCCTGCAAGTGGCTCTGTCTACAGAGGCTGCCTCAATAAAGTTCGAGACTATGTCTTGATGGTTAGCCCACAGACTGAAAACAGCGGAAAGAGAAGGTGGGGATCTGGGCATGGATCCCGTAATTTTAGGATCTAGTCTAACCCTCTCTTTTCCTCCCTTCCACCGCCCCCCCCCCAACCCCAACTCCCTGCTCCCAGATATCTAGGACCCTAGGGGCTACATGACTTTTTAGTGCCTGCAAGAAAATTATAACTAGTACCAGGGTTTCCAGGGCCCGGGCGGACTTAAAATGCAAGAGCAAAGAAAACTATAACTGTCAACCGTAAGCCAGAGACTGGAATGCATACTAATGAGAGATGCTATTAATGGGAATTGAAAGAAAAGCTGTTGCCTCTGCTTGCACAGAAGGTCCAATATTTTAAATATTATTTAATAAAGCATCCTCTGGGTGTACTCAAGGGGGAAAGGCCTTCTATGTGGGGTCATGGGCAATAAGGAGCTTGGAAGTGAGAAGCAACAAAACGTGGAAAGGGGAAATGCTGCATGCTGCTCTGGCATCTGTGTTCTGTGCAGTGAAGGACAGGTAGTGACTTTCAAATTCTCTTTACCTTGACCCACAGAGCTCCAGCACACGTGTGAATTTAAGTTCCCTGAGGGCAGAAACTGTATCTTATTTATCTGTCCATCTCTAGCTCTGAGCACAAGGTAAACGAAATGTTCAAGAAATATTTATTGAATTGTTAGGAAATAATAGTAGTGACCACAGTGCAAATGCAGGGGGTTAGCATCCAAACACCAAACACATTTGCAAAGCCCCTTGAATCTTTTTTCCTCGTAATAGCCTTGTGAGTTAAGGTAGGAAGTTACTCTTTTCTACTTGGCTTGGACAGTTGATATAAGTTCAGTAAACTTTAAGAGAAACCTCATTTAGGGAACTGGTTCCATAATAGTCAAGGAGAAAAATTTACGTTCCTTCAAAGATGTACTGAGTGCCTAAGTTTGGCTGGGCATTGGGGTGAGCAGAGAGGGTAAAAAGGTGTACATAATATGAAGCAGATGAGTGAAAATAGGGCTGAACACTAAGGGCAAGTAGAACTTATCTTCCTTTCAAGGCAGGGAATTAAGAAAGGCAAAAGTCCACTATTTCTATCAGGATGTTACTTTCCTCGGGTGGTCTGCTACCCCTCATCCATGTTTGTATCTGTTGCAGCTCTTGGCACAGACCTGGTGCGTGGCAAAAGCTCCATCAGGGTTTGTTAAATATAATTTGTGGAGGGAAAAAGAATATGTTACATGGCTCAATTCTGTGCCAATGAAGAGATCTTAAGTTTGCTTCTTGGGTCTAGTAAGCATAGCCATCTACCCTGGATTATAGGGATAAGAAGTAGTGCCTGTCCATTTTACTTCCAAATTACATTTCTCTGCCTTTTTCAAAAACATCTACTTCTGCTTTATTGACTACACCAAAGCCTTTGACTGTGTGGATCACAACAAACTGTGGAAAATTCTTAAAAGAGATAGGAATACCAGGTCACCTGACCTGCCTCCTGAGAAATCTGTATGTAGGTCAAGAAGCAACAGTTAGAACTGGACATGGAACAACAGACTGGTTCCAAATCAGGAAAGGAGTACGTCAAGGCTGTATAATGTCACTCGGCTTATTTAACTTATATGCAGAGTACATCATGTGAAATGCCAGGCTGGATAAAGCACAAGCTGGAATCAGGATTGCTGGGAGAAATATCAATAACCTCAGATATGCAGATGACACCACCCTTATGGCAGAAAGCGAAGAACTAAAGAGCCTCCTTATGAAAGAGGAGAGTGAAAAAGTTGGCTTAAAACTCAACATTCAGAAAATGAAGATCATGGCATCCAGTCCCATCACTTCATGGCAAATAGATGGGGAAAGTGTGAGAGACTTTATTTTTTGGGGGGCTCCAAAATCACTGCAGATGGTGACTGCAGCCATGAAATTAAAAGATGTTTGCTCCTTGAAAGAAAAGCTATAACCAACCTGGACAGCATATTAAAAAGCAGAGACATTACTTTACCAACAAAGGTCCGGCTAGTCAAAGCTATGATTTTTCCAGGAGTCATGTATGGATGTGAGAGTTGGACTATAAAGAAAGCTGAGCGCCAAAGAATTGATGCTTTTGAACTGTGGTGTTGGAGAAAACTCTTGAGATTTTCTTGGACTGCAAGGAGATCCAATCAGTCAGTCCTAAAAGAAATCAGTCCTGAATATTCATTGGAAGGACTGATGCTGAAGCTGAAGCTCCAATACTTTGGCCACCTGATGCAAAGAACTGACTCACTGGAAAGGACCCTGATGCTGGGAAAGATTGAAGGCAGGAGAAGGGGACGAAAGAGGATGAGATGGTTGGATGGCATCACTGATTCGATGGACAGGAGTTTGAGTAAGCTCTGGGAGTTGGTGATGGACAGGGAAGCCTGGCATGCCGCAGTCCATGGGGTCACAAAGAATGGGACACAACTGAGCGACTGATCTTTTTCAATAGCATCCAAATGCAAACTCTTGTCACTTTGGAGTATCAGAAGGACCTTATAAAAATACAACTCTCAGTTTATCTGAAACCCTTTAATAGCTTCTCATTACTGTTAGAACAAAGGCCAAAACCTTGCAGCAAAGCCCAGAAGGTTCTCTGTAGTCTGGTCTGGCTCCTGCTCTTCATCATCTCTCCTTCACTGCAGCCTGTCTGTACACCAACCCCACAGGCCTTCTTTCAGTTCTTCAACCCCTAGTGGCTACAGGCCCTCTGTACATGCAGTCCCTGCTATCTATCTAGAACATCTCCCCCCACCCCTGCCCCCAGCTTTGCTTATATGACTCATTCATTCATTTACCATTTAGTTCATTCAACAAATACTTATTGAGCACCTGTTATGTGCCAGGCACTGTTTAAGTATTTGGGATCAGCACTGAATAAAGTTCCTGTTCTCACAGAGCTTGCATTTTAGTGTGGAAAACAGAAAAAATAATCAAACAAGTAAATAACTAAAAACACAATAATGGCAGGAGTTTATAAAGTGCTGTGAAAACAAGAAAAGCAGGGAAAGGGACTGTGAGAGAAGAGGATGCTGGTGGAGGAGAGCTCAAAGAAGCCCATCGTGGAGAAGTGACACCTGGACAGAGTACTGAAGTAGCCATGCAGGTGAATGGGGAGAACGCTCCAGGGAGACGGAACAGCAAGAGTCAAAGCCTTAAGGAAGGGACACATAAGAGTTGTTTAGAAAATGAGGGCAGAGAGGTAGCCAGGGGCAGACTGTGGGGGGCCTTGTAGACTATGGTAAGGAATCTGGACTTTATGTGACAAGTGATGGGAAGGCATTGGAGGGTTTTGGGCAGGAGAGTGAAATGATCCAGCATAGATCAATACCTCTGGTGGCTACTGGCATGGCCCAGGCAAGAGACAGTGGTGACCTGGTCTACAGCAGCAGCAGTGGAGGTGAAGGAGTTCAGGATATGTGGTCAGAAAGTATGGTCAGCAAGAACCATCAGCAGATGGACTGGATGTGAGAGAGGACGGTAGGATGACACATAGGTTTGTGCCCTGACTGACCTGGTGAATTCCTACTGACCCTCAGTTCTAAGCTATAAGACTCCTCCTTAGGGAAGGCCTTCCCTGGCATCCAGATTAGGAGGGCTCCTGTTGAGAGGCTGAGCACTACCCACCCTGCATTTTCAGAATGTAAGACTAACCCGCTCATTCTTTTCTTAGTTAGCCCTGTGTTTTTGTGAACCACATGAGTATTGGTTTGGGTATGGTAATAACATCTTCCAGGAGCCAAAGCCTATTCTGCTATTGTCTCTTTTTTCCCCCACATTAAGGAAGGCTCACATGTGACCTGGGTCCAAAAATCACACCCGGAAGGCAAGAGTTCTGTTTGATCCATGAGGAAACTGAGACTCAAAAAGCTTAATTCATCTCCTGAAGGTCACAGAGCTAGAAGTGGAGGAGCTGGGATTTAAACCTGAGCCCTGCTTCAGCGTCAGAGACAAGGAGTCAGTTAAAGAATAAACAGACAGAAAGGATGTGACGAGTTTGTAAGTATGCTCCAGTTTTTATCTTTAAAAAATTTACGTGTAAATTTGTCTTTTGTTTTGTTTTGTTTTGCACAGTAGAGGACTTCCCTTAAGCAGCAGATGAATGAGGAAGGAACAATTCAGATTAATTCAAAATGAAAACAGGCAAAGCAATCCCACTACCCACCCCCCCGCCCCCCAGTTTTTTTAGTAAAATACAGTAAAATTAAAAACAAAACCCCCCAAACCACCACCAGAGCTGCTGAGATTGTTGTAAAACTGACTTCTGTCTCTTGGCAAGTGGCCTGTATTTTTAGTTCATACTGTGTGTTACTTTCTAATTATACACTTGTGTGATTTGCTGATGAATGCCACCCTCCTGTACTAGACTGGAAGCTACAGGAGGGCAGGGTCTGTCTGTTTTGCTCATCTTATGCCATAGAACTCACAGCCTCTACCAGTGGATACTCAATTAGTACTAATAATTGTTGCATAAATGGTTATTGCAGTTGCTATGATTAACTTTTTGGAAGAGAAACCAGTCAATATATAGTAAGAGCTATATTATTTGACTAGTATCTCCTTCTGTGGGGGAAAAAGTATTCAACAAAAGCCAAAAAAAAGAAAGGAAAGACAAGGCATGAAGATATTCATTCCTGCATATCTCTGAAGATAAACAAACAACTAAATCACCAAGGAATGGTTTTATTAAATGATGTTACATCAATATTATGTTACATCAATATAATAATAAACAGCCTTAAAGTCAGTCATCTGGATTCTAGGCTGATGATATTTAAAACAAAACAAAAACGTATGACCTTCTCAAATTCAGTCCTGTGAGTGGGCAGAAAGGAAACGGACAGTTTTTGTTGGTGGAACCAAAACCTAGAACTGGTACTTGGTGGCAGAGGCCCTCCTTTGACAACACCAGAAATTGGAGCCTGTTTCGGACTTCTGCCCTACAGCATCTTGTCAGATCAGCCCAGAAGTTCTCAGCAAACACCCACCAAACAGGATCTCACTATTATTTTTAAGAAGTTAACAGGAGATCAAACCAGTCAATCCTAAAGGAAATCAACCCTGCATATTCATTGGAAAGACTGATGCTGAAGCTCCAATACTTTGTGAGGAGCCAACTCACTGGAAAAGAGCCTGATGCTGGGAAGGATTGAGGGCAGGAGGGGAAGGGGTGACAGAGGATGAGATGGTTGGATGGCATCACCAACTCAATGGACATGAGTTTGAGCAAACTCCGGGGGATAGTGGAAGACAGGGAAGTCTGGCGTGCTGCAGTCCACGGGGTCGCAAAGAGTCGGACACGACTTAATGACCGAACTACAACAATTTATTACTTATTTGGCTGCACCAGGTCTTAGTTATGGCATGCGGAATCTAGTTCCCTGACCAGCGATGGAACCTGGGCCCCCTGCATGGGAGCGCGGAGTCTTAGTCAGTGGACCACCAGGGAAGTCCCAAGGGTTCCATTGTTCCTATTCTAATCTTCAGTGACCAATCTCCTCTACTTCCCACTTTCATCTACTGTTTAATTAGACAGGAAGTCCTGTCAATCCCCAACTGATTCATTCATCCATCCAACAAAACATTTCTTAAGGTTCTGCTGTGTTCCAGGCACCCTTCTAAGTGCTGGGTAAGAGAAATGAACTAAACAGACATAAATCCTTCTTAGTAGACGAGAAGAGACAGCTAAGGAATAAATACATAATATCAGGCCACAGCTGCCTCCATTCTGTCGTCATACTCTTTAGGCCTTCACGTGTTTTCCTCTTTCAACCCAGCCTAGCTGCCAGCTGCATTTTAAAGTGCAGATCAGACCCCACATCTCCTGATTAAAATACCGTCTAGGCTACTCAGGACATGGTTGAAATTTCTTATGATGCATACAAAGCCCTTCAGGATCGCCTCTGCTTACCTCCCCAGCTTCGTCTCCAGGCACCCATGCGCCCTGCACACGGTGAGTTTTCATGACGGCCACCTTTCTTCCACTCGGAATGCTCTCCCACCAGAGCTCTCCATCCACCAAACATCTGAGTCCCTGCGTGGCCGGCAACTAACTGCCAGGCTCAGGGTCGTTACCCTCCGGGGCAGCTCTTATCTCCCAGTCCCACAGTCCTTTATGTGGACCGGGACCGAGTCTTGTTTATCTCTCTGCCAAAGGGCAGACACCCAAGAATTGTTCGTGGGGTGAATGAGAGAGTAACGGCAGGCATTCTTTAAAAAAAAAAAGACGCTAAGAACCTCGGCGACATCCGCACTTCCGGGTAGCGGCTCGGTCAGCCCGGGAGGTAAGGGTGACCCCCAGGGTCTGCTCTAGGAGGAGGGCTCGGTGACCCGGAGGACCCGGGAAGACTCGAGCGGAAAGACCGCGCAGTCTGGGTCTGTGCAGTCTCCGCCCTCTGGAAGGAGGCGGAGCCGAGACGAGCCCTGGCGGAGGCCCCGCTGGCCAATTAACGTGAGCATCTTCGCGGGAGGGGCGGGGCGCGGTGGGACTGAGAGGCGGAAGGGGCGGTGCCGAGGCCTGGGATCCCCGAATCTCAGTTCTCGCCCTTGTGGCCCGGGGTGAGAGGGGTTCTCGTTGCTAATCCTTAAGCCAGAGACGCTCTCTGTAAATGAAAATTTATCTGTTGCCTCCTTTAGAGTCTGTCTCGCATCTATGTGATGAGGGCGCACAACGTGCCCAGGAATCACCTGGAATCTTGTTAAGTGCAGAGTTGGTTCAGTAGGTCTACGGTGAGGCCCGAGATGTTACGTTCCTAATTAGCTCCGAGAGGACACCGATGCTGTGCCTTCTCAAACACACTTTGAGGAGCAAGGGTGTGAAACAGTGGTTCTTAGAGGTGGTCCCCGGACTAGCAGCTTGGACATCACTTGAGAATTGTTTAGAAATGCACCTTATTGAGCCCGGCTCCACACCTGCGTAGCAGTCTGGGGCTGGGGCCCCGGCAGTCGGCTGTTTTTACAAGCCCTGTGGGTGATTCTGGTGCTCAGTCTCACCGGACTTTGAGAACCACTGAACAACAGCAAAAAAATTGAGCCTCATTTCTCTACAGACTGTGACTGTGTTAGTTTGCTTTATCTCCTTAAGTTTCTTCAGCCGAAAACGCAGGGTGAAATTACTGGTGCCTTCCTAGTGAATCTCTTAGGAGGAAACGTGATAATGACTGTAAAGCACTTGGCGCACATAATAAACATTTTATAACGGTTATCAGAACATTAGTGTGAGGGGACAGAAAAAGACTTTAAAAGGAATGAGGGATAGGGGGAGATCTCCTAAGCATATGCAGAAATGATTTTATTCTTGCAGGCCACTAAAGCGGAAAAGACAGCTGCAATGGTAGTTAACACAACAGTGATACCTCTCAACCGTGGTGATTATCCATTAAACCTTTTGTTTGGACAGCGAATAAATTCACTTATTTGGAGTGCCTCTTTCAGATGAGTGAATTTTAGAGAGCAATAACAGACAAAAAGAAAATTTTTGCTTTTGTTTGTTGTGTGTGTGTGTGTGTGTGTGTGTGTTTTCAAACAACAGATGTGCCTTAAACTATCTAGGTATGATTTTCCTATTTGTCTATTCTGGGAATGACATCACCGTTTATCACTTTGGTTATAGGATGTAAAAAGGGGAATAAGGCAAAATCAGAAACAGGCAAGAGAAATTTCTGGATCAGTTTTTATTCAGCAATGAATTCAAGCTGCCAAAAGAACTAGAATATCTTTCATCCCTGCCTCATACACTGCTCTCATCCAACCATGAGCTGCCAGAGTACTGACTCTAGGAATTCTTTCAGAACTCATTGACCTTCCAGGATAAAGTTGTATACATTACCAAAGATGAATAGAGTTTCGTGGAACAGGGTCAGAGGGCCTCTTTCTAGACTGTCATACTGCTGCTACACTGGAGTGGGTTGCTATTTACTTCTTCAAGGCATGAAAGTGAAAAGTGAAAGTGAAGTCGCTCAGTCATATCTGACTCAGCGACCCCATGGACTGCAGCCTACCAGGTTCCTCCATCAGTGGGATTTTCCAGGCAAGAGTACTAGAGTGGGGTACCATTGCCTTCTCCGAGACTGTCATGCTAAAGAATTACAAAAATGTGGTTTTAGTTGGTAAGGATTCTGCCTTGTAGAGAGACCTTTTGAGTTTTTGTTCTAGTGAAGACTTATTGCTCTAATGACCACAACTCTTAATTTAGCCATTATGTGCATGTAAATTCCATTTTGTTAATATTAGTGGGGGAGGTAAGGTTCCTATGAAACTAGAAATCAATTACAAGAAAAATATGGGAAAATCACAAAAATGTGGGAATTAAACAACATGCTACTGGTCAACCAGTGTCATCAAAGGAGTCAAAGGAGATATCAAAACATACCTAGAGACAAATGAAAACCGAAATATAGCATACTAAAATTTATGGAGGAGGGGTACTTCCCTGGCAATCCAGTGGTTAGGATTTGGCGCTTTCACTGTGACCCAGCTTTGGTCCCTGGTTGGGAAACTAAGATCCTGTAAGATGTGCAGCCAAAAAATAAAGAGCAAAAAAAAAAAAAAGGCGGGGGGAATATTTGAGATGAGCAGTAGCTGGGTAACTCTGCTGAAGGTCACAATTTAATCTGTATTTTTAGGGTAGATTAGGAGGATGCCAGTGTGATGAAAGCTGCATGTTTGTTTTACATCAAACCTTTAGAAAGGATTGAAGACCTTTAATTAAGCCACTCACATTTTTTAAGTGAAAAACCAGGATTAAAGAAGTGAAGTACCATTCTCAGTTCCTCAGTCTTCCGGTTCTTGATCCATAGCAGTTTTTCTATGTGCTATCTCTTTTGATATGTGGTAGATCAGTTTTTCTAAAAAAGTAGTTCTGATGCACAATCATCAGTTTCTGGTAGAAAGTTAGGTAGCTTGATCATTCATGAAGAAGAATGTCTGCATGAGTTAGATTACTCAAAATGTTCCGGTCTCAAAAACATCCCCTCCCACCACTTGGAAGTGTTCAGATGCTAGAAGGAATGTTGCAGAAGGTCAGCTGTGACTAAGAGCTGAACAGAGGCTGCTTCCTCTGAAAAAAATGAGATCATATCAAGCTGCGCACATCTGAGAGCCAGCTAAGACACCAAACCTTCCTAAATGTCAAAATTGTTTAGGTATTTTTTAAAACGTTAACACTTTTACTGACTTAATGGCTGAGACCAGATGAAAGCAGTGGAAGAGCCCAAGGAAACGGGAAGTTTAGATAAATCTGTGCTTGGAAGGTTTTTTTGTTCAATGTTGAATTGCCTGACCTTTATGGACTGAAGGGTGAGCCCCCAAATTCATGTGTTGAAAGCCTAACCTCCAGGCTCAAAGAATAAATGTATTTGGAGACAAGATCTTTAAAGTAATTAATTTAAATTACCGTTAGCCAGTATGACTGGTGTCCTCAGAAGATGAGGAATTTAGGACACAGACACACAGGGGGAAGGTCGTGTGAGGATGCAGGGGGAAGACACCCAACAATGACTCAAGACGAGAAGCCTCAGGCACCTGTGACCCCTTGATCTTGGACTTCCAGCCTCTAGAACTAGGAGGGAATAAATTATTGTTGTTTAAGACTCCCCTCTCCTCCCACCTCATTACACTCCCCTAGTTTGTGATGCTTTGTTAGGGCAGCCCTAGCAAAATAATACAACATGCAAAAGTCGTTTTGCATGAGAAAACTCATTTCTTTTTTTCAACCCTACAGAAATATTCTTTACAAAATATTGGTAAATGCACAATGCAATCCTTCCTTGAGTTCTGTTCCAGAATTTTGTGGATCAGACTCCCAGGCAAGCCTTGTGCCTTCCTGGCCTCTCTGACAGCTTCTGTCATTTTCTCTTGAGTCTGGAATGCAGAGAGTTTTTCAGATGTTGTTGTTCAGACACTAAGTGGTGTCTGACTCTTTGGGACCCCATGGACGGTAGCCTGCCAGGTTCCTCGTCCATGGAACTTCCCAGGCAAGAATAGTGAGTGGGCTGCCATTTCCTCCTCCAGGGGATCTTCTTGACTCAGGGATCTGGGTCTCCTGCATTGGCAGGTGGATTCTTTACTACTGAGCCACTGGGAAAGCCCAGTTTTTCAGATACTGGAGCTTAACTCCAAAAGGCCCTGAGATAAAGGTCTTTGCATACCTCTTATGATTGCCAGGGGTCTCCTGGCTTGCCCCGTTTCCATAACCATACACTTGGTGTTCTGCCGCATGGATTTGCAGTGTGGGAGGTGTCCCTCACTTGGTGAGTCTGGAGGGACGAGCCCAAAGCTGGGCT
This sequence comes from Muntiacus reevesi, assembly GCF_963930625.1. Taxonomy (NCBI): domain Eukaryota; kingdom Metazoa; phylum Chordata; class Mammalia; order Artiodactyla; family Cervidae; genus Muntiacus; species Muntiacus reevesi. The sequence goes on along the minus strand of NC_089250.1, from coordinate 213,512,956 downwards.
TCAGTGCCCTTCCTGAAGCAGGTGGGGTGGTAGTGCCCGTGCTCAGTGAGGGGCTAGACTTGAGGACCTGTGAGACCCAACACACTTTCCTCCCATGATCTCACCAGACCTGGGTCATCCTACTCCCCCTCAACTGGCCCTTCCGGCCCTCCAGGGAGCTGGAGGGGTCTTTCTTCTGACTACACAGCCTGCAGCCTCACAGGGCTGGTGGGGCAGGAGCCAGGTCCCTGTTGATTCAGATGAAATGTTAATTAAAATGTTTAGCCCTAAGGTGGGGTAGAGAGATCAACCTCCGCGAACTATTACAGTCTAATAACCGGCATCATGTACAGAGCACTTACTGTGTGCCAGCCTAGAGATAAATTCTCCCTGCATCCTTCCAGCAACTCTCCATGGTAGCTTTTATTATACCCATTTTCCAGATAAGGACACAAACTCAGATTAGAACATTGAGGCGCAGAGAGGAGAAATAACTTTGCTAGGTCTCCACAAGCTAGCAGGTAGCAGAGTCAGGACCCATCACATACCTGGTACAACGTCAGGTGGGAGAACTACAAAGATAAAGAAAAATCCAGACCCTTCTCATGGGAAAGTCATTGATTTATGAGGGAACATGGGAAAGAAATTATTGCAAAATGATGGGCAGAGTATTCTCTTTCAATTCTGCTGATGATGAGAGCAGAGAGGGGAGGAATCTTGAAGGCAAGACTGCAAAGTTAAAGACAAGTTTTAAAGAAGTGATGGCAGAACTGAGTTTTGAAAGCTGAGGAGTAGCTGGCCAGGCAGAGAAAAGGATGAAGCAGAGTTTAGGGCAAAAGCTAAGAATATGTCTTTGGAGTCCTGCCCCTACTTGGATACAGGTCCAGTACCTAATAGTTGAAAGACCTTGATCAAGTTTCTCAACAACTCTGCCTCTTTTTAAATCATATTTAAGATGAAAATAATAATAATAACCAGTTGATACTGTTGCTCTGAAGATCAAATGAAATAATGAGTTCTGCCTAAAAAAAAATAAAGTGAAAGTGTTAGTTGATCAGTTGTGTCCCACTCTTTGCAATCCCATGGACTATAGCCCACCAGGTTCCTCTGTCCATGGAATTCTCCAGGGAAGAATACTGGAGTGGATTGCTATTCCCTTCTCCAGGGGATCTTCCCAACCCATGGATCAAACCCGGGTCTCCCACATCACAGGGAGATTCTTTATTGTCTGAGCCACCAAGAAAGCCTGAGGGGGGAAAAAAGGTGCTCAATAAATCATAAAGGGTTTCCATAAAGGACTGTTTATAGGGGTATGGTAGGGGATGAGGGATGAAGCTAAAAGGCAGCAAGGTCCAGAGAATGCAGGGCCTGTGTGCTAAGTTAAAGGAGTTGGGCCTTCATCCCGTGGGTGGTGGGGAGCTGTTGAAAGTTTTAAGCAGGAGAATAGCATGATCATATATATGTCTTAACAGTCTCAGTCTGGCAGTGCAGGGAGAATGATATTGAGGGAAAGACCAGGAGATGCTTTGATCCTGGTGAGGCATGATTTAGGGAGGGTCTGGATTAAGCAGGGGATGAGGAATGGATGCCAGGGATATTTGATGATAGGATCACCAGGTCTGCTAAATAGAATGGATGCAGAGAGCAGAGGGAGGGGAATGTGCAGAGGAAGAAGAGCAAGAGGCCTAGTGCTGGGGATGATGGGCTTAAAGATCAGGAGGATGTGCTGTGCAGGGTGTGGGGATCTGAGGGATATCAGCATCAGGATGGGCAAGAAAGCAGCTGCTCCCTTGGACTGGAGAGTGAGGAAAAGGTGAGCTTAGAGAAATATCCAGAAACCCGTTTAAGAGAAGGTTGAAGAAGAGCCCAAGAGGTGGGAGGCGAACAAGGAAGATGTGTGCCTACACCAAGGAAAGAGAGTTTTTAAGAAGAAGGGCAGAGGACTTACTGGTGGTCCAGTGACTACCCTGTACTCCCAGTGCGGGGAGCCCTGGTTCGATCCCTGGTCAGGGAACTAGATCCCACATCCTGCAACTAAGACCCGGCTCAGCCAAATAAATAAACAAGTAAAAAGAAGAAGGGAAGGGTCCGTATTACCACACGCCGTGGAGATAGGTGAGAAACGAGATAGGAGAAATGAGATAGGTGGCGGGACACGTGGTTACAGGTTTGTATATGTATTTATTATAGTTAGTTGATTAATATCATTAATAAGTAATTGAAACAGACCTGCACATGGTTAAGTCCCAGCTGGGAAGGTGGCAGCAGAGATGAGAGTGGCATACAGGACAGAAATGATTAATAACTTCCACAGCACTTCTGCTATTGACTTGGTCTTTGTCTTGGGTCCCTTCCCACCGTACCTTGGGCTGTCTGCTCCCTGCTATCAGAAAAATGTCAATGGCAGACCAGTTCCTGACACAAATCAGTTTAAGATTTTCTTGGTCCTGTCTCACCTCTCACAGCTATTCTTCTTACACCAAGATCTCTCACACTTCTGGGCCTCTGCATGGATAACTCCCATTGGTGAAGATGCTCAATTCCCTCTTTAGCCTGTTAACTCATAGACATCTTCCTAGATTCGACTCAAGCACCTTCTTCTAGACCCTTTTGGTCTCAGTGAAGTGTCTCTTTTGTGGATTTTGGCAGCCTCTTCTGCTCCCAACTCTCTTGGCTCTTATTGTGTATAATTATAAACCTATTTCTCCCTTAAAAGTTGTGACTTCTTTGAGGTAGGGGACTAAAGGTCACGTTTATATGTCCTCGACCAAACCCAGTGCCTGATGTATGCCGGCGCTCAAGAAATATTTTATGAATGAAGAAAACACAGATTGCACTTCTTGAGACTCAATAAAAACAATAAAGACAAAACCTCTAATGGTGAAGTGTGTGCAGTGCTTTGGGAACTCTTCTTAGAAGACGTGGGTTTGATCCCTGAGTCGGGAAGATCCCTTGGAGAATGAAATGGGAACCCACGCCAGTGTTCTTGCTGGGAGAATCCCATGGACAGAGGAGCCTGGCAGGTTACAATCCATGGGGTTTCAAAGAGTTGGATACAACTGAGGTTGACTAAGTGCACGCATGCACACACACACACACACACACATCACAGCTTCTTTATCCATTCATCCATCAAGGGACACTTTGGTTGTTTCCATGTCTTGGCTGTTGTAAATAATGCTGCAATGAACTTGGGGGTGTAGACATATTTTCAGGTTAGTGGTTTGTTTGTTTGTTTGTTTTTTCCAGATAAAGACCTAGAAGTGGAATTGCTGGATAATATGGTAGCTTTATTTTTAATTTTTTGAGGAACCACCATACTGTTTTCCATAGTGACTGCACCAACTTATATTTTCCATAATGGTGCATGAGTGTTCACTTTTCTCCACATCCTTGCCAGCACTTGTTGTCTCTCATCTTTTTAATAATAACTATCTGACAGGTGTCAGATAATATCTCATTGCAGTTTTGATTTGCATTTTCCTGATATTGAGAAGTTTTTCATATACCTGTTGGCCATTTGTTCTCTTGTTTGGAAACATATCTGATCAGGTCCTTTGTCCATTTTTTGATCAGTTTCTTTGCTTTTTGCAGTTGAGTTGTATAAGTAATTTATATATTTTGGGCATTAACCCCTTATCAGATACATGATTTGCAAATATTTTCTTCCATTCCATAGGTTGCCTTTTCATTTTGATAATAATTTCATTTGTTGTGCAGAAACTTTTTACTTTGATGTAGTCTTGTTTATTTTTGCTTTCACTGCCTTTGCTTTAATGTGTGAATGAGCTCTTAAAACTACTTTTGCCCTGAAGGCATTTACTAACTCAGCAGGGAACTGTTATGAAACTGATTACAGTTTTGATTACCTCATGGCTTGAGAGGGACAGAAGTGAAAGTCCAAGGGACATCTAAGGTGAGCGATAAGAGAAACCCAACTCTCCCTAATCCAACTCATGTACTCAAGGTCAGGTTAGACAGAAGAGATGTAAACCTATGTTCTTACAGGGATTAAGATTCATGTGAGATGATAAACCAAACCTAGCCTCTCTGAGAAATGGTAGACTAAATTTGCATTTCAGAGATGATACAAGAAAACTCAAGCAGGAAATTTAGCTGAAAGTGGTTCTGGTTTTGATAGTGCTCCAGAGATATGGCACAAGGGAATGTTCTATTGGAAAAGTAGGAGAGATCTAGTTTATTTGCATTCTTTCCTGTATTTGCTATATCAGTACTTTCATTTTAGTCATTCTAATGTTATTTGATATAATTGTATACATGTATTGTAATTTTGTATGTTGATCTTATATCCTGAGATCTTGTTGAAGTCACTTATTCTAGACAGTTTTTAAAATTGTTGATTTTTTGAGGGTTTTTTTTTTTTTTTTTTTGGTAGACAGTCATGTGTCATCTGAAATTAGGTATAATTTAATTTCTTCTTTTCCAATCTGTATGCTTTTAATTTCCTTTTCTTGCCTTATTGCATTGGTTATGGCTTATAGTATATTGAATAAGAGTGGTGAGAGCAGAAATCTTTGTTTTGTTCCCAGTATGAGGAGGAAAGCATTCAACATTTCACTACTTAGGATAATGTTAACTGTAGGTCTTTAGTAGATGCTACTTTTTGGGTTGAAGAAGTTCCCTTCTATTCCTAGTTTGTGGAGAGTTTTTTTTTTTTTTTTTAAATCATGAATGGGTGTTGAATTTTGTCAAACACTTTTCTACATTGGTTGATATGATCATATGGCTTTTCTTCTTTAGCCTGTTAATGTGGTAGATTAAATTTTTAAAACTGAAGTATAGTTGATTTCAGTGTTGTATTAATTTCTGCTCTCTCTATATATATGAAAGTGAAAGTGTTAGTTGCTCAGTCATGTCCAACTCTCTGCAACCCCATGGACTGTAGCCCCCAGCTTTTGCCTCCGAACGTCATTTTCCTACTGTTCCTGCATTGCCTCCTTTGCTATAATAAATCTTAACCTTGAATATAACTTTATATGGCATCCTGGGAATCTGTTCAGTCACCAAACTAGTTGTGGGAGCACTGAGACAGGAAGCTGTTGGTTTTTTTTTTTTTTTTTTTTGAAATTACAAATTTGATTTTTTTTAAATGGTTACAAGATTAAAAAAATAAACCATTTATTTGTGGCTGCACTGGGTCTTCATTGCTGCACAGGCTTCCTCCAGTCTTGGTGACCGGGGGCTGCTCTCTAGTTGTGGTGCACGGACTTCTCACCGTGGCGGCTGCTCTTGTTGCAGAGCACGGGCTCTAGGCCTGTGGGTGTCAGTAGTGTCACGCGGGCTCTAGAGTGTGAGTTCAGGAGTTGTGGCTTAGTTGCTCTGAGGCATGTGGAATCTTCCTGAACCAGGGATTGGACCCATGTCCCCTGCATTGGCAGGCAGATTCTTCTCCACTGAGCCACCAGGGAAGTCCAAGATATATACTTTAAAAACACAAAAACAAAACTGAAATATAGTTGACATATGATGTTAGTTTTAGGTGTAAAACATAATGATTCAACATTTAAATATAATAAAAAGTGATTACCACGATAAGCCTAGTAACCGTCTGTCACCATACGGTTACTGTCGTATTATTGATTATATTCCTTATGTTGTATATTCCCTCCCTGTGACTATTTTAAAACCGGAAGTTGGTATCTCTTAATCCCCTTCACCTATTTTGCCCATCCCCCACCCTCCTCTCTGTGGACAATCACCAATTTGTTCTCTGTATCTATGGGTCTGTTCCTGTAGGAAGACTATGTGGATAGGGAATTGCAGAGTTAATGTTAGAGCCCAGGATTCCTATCTCCAAGTTTCTCTGTTGATAATAAGGTTCAGATATCACTCCCAAGGAGTTCTGTTTCCTTCCATACTGACCTCTCAGCTCTTGCTTAACTGGCTTCTTTATTCTCCACCTAACTTGCCATGTCATGCTTTTCTTCTTCCTTTTTTTTTTTTTTTTTTTTTTTAAAGCAAATCCTATCTTAGAGATCTTTTCCTTATTCTTTTCCAGACCTTCTTACTCCTGGCCCTCTCCTCTCTCTAGGTCAAATCATAACTTGCTCTTTTTGGAGACCCCAGCGTACTAATGTCTAACCCAGTGGTTCTCAACAGGGGGAGATTTGTCCCCCGCAAGGGATACTGGGCAGTGCTTGGAGATGTTTTAAAAAATATCTTTTTGGCTACTTGAGTGGCATGTGGGATCTTAGTTCCCCAACCAGGGATCAAACCCACGCCCCCTGCATTGAACGCTCAGAGTCTTAACCACTGGACCACCTGAGAAGTCCCTGGAGGCATTTTTGACTGTCATAACTACAGGTTACTATTGGCATTTAATGGGAAGAGGCCGGAGATGCTGTCAAATATCCTACCACGCACAAGTCAGCCTTCCACGAGAGGGAATTATCCAGCCCATAATGTCAAAGCGCCAAAGTGGAGCAACCCTACTTTAAGCCTCTGCCTGGGGAGACGGCATCTGACTCCTGACCGGCTCTTTGTAGTTGGAGCAGTTGTGCCAGGCCAGTCAAGGCTGAATTGCTTTGAATTTGTGGTGAATGACTTGACAATCCATGGCTTTGTGGGCTACATGGAGGGGAGTGGCTTCCTGCCACACAGCCAAAGGATAGGGCTGTGAACCTCTTTAGAATTCCACGGAGACTGAATTATAGTTGCCAGGATCTCACTGTGGGACGTGAAACCCAACAGCCTGGGTGGGTCACAGCCTTACCCACATGCTGGCCTGAGACTTCCGTGGAGTGCTGGAGTGACAGGCGGCGTGATGATGGTGGTGATGGTTTCTTTCCCCGAATACTGGCAGTCTGCTGCTTGTCCAGCATCTGCTGCCTGGTGCTTATGTTTTTACAGCTGGGTTTTGTGGCTGTGATTCTCATGTGTGTGCTTTGCAAATGACCTGGTTCGGTACAACTTGGATGAGATGATGACTGACCGGGGTGACAATGGCTGGAAAACTATCTATACAGATGTCTTCCGCTTTCCACCATACTGTGGTCAGCTCTGTGCTGAGTTTGCCGTGGGTGCCCAGAAGTGTGGGGCATTGATTTCCTGATCTTTCTCTGGTGAAATGATGAGAATTTTTTAATTAAAATTTTTGGCTCTACTGGGTCTTCATTGCTTTGCGAGGGCGTTCTATAGTTGTGGCGAGTTAGGGCTACTCTCTAATGGCTGTATGCTGGGCTTCCCACTGCAGTGGCTTTGCTTTCAGAGCACGGATTCTACAATGCCTGGGCTTCAGTAGTTGCGGTACATGGGGTTAATTGCCCCTCAACATGTGGAATCTTCCCAGACCACGGATCAAACCTGTGTCCCCTGCATTAGTAGGCAGATTCCTTGATGTTGTTATTTATTTACTTTGGCAGGCAGATTCTTAACCACTGGACCACCAGGGTAGACCGGTGATGAGAATTAATCAGGAATTTCTCTCAAGGGGTAGAAGTAAGTAGGTAGTTTGTTCAGAAAAGATTTGTGGATCTTCTTTTCCACCCAAGGTGAAGGGCAGACCTAAGACCATCACTCCAGCGGTGACAAGTGTTATTTTATTTTAGGTTTTCTGTACCAGAGAACTGAGTGAGATCATTTTACTGGAATCCTGGCTCTGGGAGAATTGGGCTAATTCCTCTGAATTTGGTGGAAGCGGGACGTGTGACCTAACAAACTTTCCCCTACTACCCCACAGGCCTTCTTACCAGGGTGCTGTTTGGCTTGGTGTGTGTATCGCCAGGGGGCCATTAGCTTGACACCGTCTAGTTGTAGGTCCCAATTTGCTGCTTCTCTGGCTACACGTTCAGCCATCTCTTTTGGCAGACGGTAGGCCAGCGTTGGATGTGGTTCATCAATCTCTCCATTCATCAGTCTCTTCTCTGATGAGGATTTCTGGTTCCCTGGTAGGTAGGCCTTGACGTAGGAATTTAGAAATGTCATAGAACCTGGAAGAGAGTCAGTGTGAGGCTTCCTGCCTGGACCCTCACATGCCTGCTGGCTTGTCCAGGATCCACCATCCATCCAATGTCTTGTTCTTTTATTAAAAAAATTTTTTTTGGCCATGCTGCATGACATATGGGATTGAGCCCATGCTCCCCCTACAGCACAAGTGTGGAGTCGTAACCCCTGGATTGTCAAGAAAGTCCCCAGTGTTTTATTCTTTATTTTAAAAAAATTTTTATGTTTATCTATTTATTTGATAAACAGTGCCAGGTCTTATTTGTGCCAGGTCTTAGTTGGGGCATACGGGGTCTTCTTTTAGTTGTGGCATGCAAACTCTTGTTGCAGCGTGTGGGATCTAGTTCCCTGACCAGGGATTGAGCCCATGTCCCTTGCACTGCAAGGGAAATTCTTAACTGCTGGACCACCAAGGAAGTCCCTCCCTGGCTTATTCTTAAATAAAATTTTTATTTTATAATAGTTGTAGGTTTATAGAAAAGTTGCAAAGGTAGAGAATTCCCATGTACCCACACGTAGTTTCCCCTATTATTAACATTTAATGGTATGCTTGTTATATTAACGAAACAATGTGCTGTGTTGTGCTAAGTGGCTTCAGTCATGTCCGACTCTTTGTGACTGATGGACTGCAGCCCGCCAGGCTCCTCTGTCCATGGGATTCTCCAGACAAGAATCCTGGAGTGGGTTGCCATGCCCTTCTCCAGGGGATCTTCCCAAGCCAGGGATCAAACCCACGTCTCTTATGTCTTCTGTTATCGGCAGGCAGGTTCTTTACCACTAGCGCCACCTGGCAAACTCCAATGAACCAATACTAACATATTAGTAAATAAAGTTCATAGTTCATCTAGATTCCCTTAGTTTTTACCCTGTGTTCTAAGATGCCATCCAGAGTAATTGCATTACTTCGTTTCTCAGGCTCTTCTTAGATATGACAGTTTCTCAGACTTCTCTTGTTTTTGATGACCTTGACAGTTGAGGACTCAAGACACTTTGTAGAATGTCCTCATCTGGGGTTTGTCTGAAGTTCTTCTCATGATAAGACTGGGGTTATGGACTTAGGGGGTAAAGGCCACAGACAGAGGCAAAGTACCGCTGTCATGACGTCATATCAAGGGCATCTCCTCTCAACATGTTGAATCACTGGTGATGTTGACCGTCACCTGACTGAGGTCATGTATGTCCGGCTTCTCCACTATGAAGTCCCCCAACCCATCCCATTTCCATACTGTGCTTTTTGGAAGGAAGTCACTATGTGCAGCCAACGTAGTATCCTTTTTAACACATCAGATCTTGCTTTTCCTCTTATAAATTCTCACTTATTAGAGGCATTGATTGCTACTGAGTCCATATTTTCCCAAACATTTGATTTTAATGTTCTTTACGCCAATACCAAACATTTATATAGCAAAGATGAATAATAAAGGCATGATTTGAGAGACTAGTTCTCTTAATACTACTGAGAACTCAAAACTAATGTCCTAAGAAGGCCTTTAAATACCATAATAGCCATTTTTTAGGAAAAACTTAAAACCATATTGCAGCTATAAGACCAAGGGAATTATTCTGAATGCTTCCCTTTGTCTCAAGGAAAGTTATCAGAAGAAATAGGATCATTTCAGTTCTCTTTAGAAAGCTTATTTTAAGAAGAGTCTTGGATCTTAAATATAATTTCCTCACGACTCTCTGAAGTTCCAAAAAGGGAAGCATGATTGTTAATGTTATATTTGTCCCTTTGTCATAGATGGGGCTATTTTCAGACTAGATAGAATGATCTGTGCTTTGTGCAGACTTCACAGTACATTGAGGGCTGTGGAAGAACCACCCTGAGTGCACACGTGGCCATGTAATAGGACTTGAAACATGTTGTTACGCTTGTGTAGTACTGAAGACCATCTGAAGTTTTCTATTTTTGCTCTTATGACCTACTTATTAGAACCATGACTTGTTTGATGCTGAGTTTCTGGGAATGAGTAGTTATTAAAAGAAAATATGACTTTTTTTTTTTAACAAAATGATTCCAGAAATACATTGTAGGGGAAAAGGATAAGTGTTTAAAATATATTGTTAAAATGCTCCCTGTGTTGAGAAACCTTTGTGCAATCCCTGACTTCATAATAAATAGGACATTTTGTGAGGATGTTTCATTGTTCTCCTTTTGCCCCTTTCCCTTTGAGCAAATGCCACGGTCATGTATGCGACTGGCCACATTGAGTCCAACATCTCTTGAGGACAGTGTTCCATCTCTGAGTGACTCTCACCAGCTCCAACTTACCCACCTTATTTTTACCCATGAGCATTTTGAAAAAGAAGAGTAATGAGGGAAGTAACCTTATCAGATATTGAAACAACTTATAAAGCAAAATAATTAAGATAATGATGTAGTGGTGGAGACACAGACCGATAAATAGATTCAAGAAAGAACTCCAATTCAAATGGAATTTCACACATGATAAAGGTAGCATTTCAAAATAGCTGGGGAAAGATAGTTATTCACTAGACAATGTTGAGAGGTGGTGGGAGGGAGAAACCTGGATCTTGATCTAATTCCTTACACATAGTATTGAATTCCACTTGGATCCAAAATTTAAACTTAATGAAATGAAACCATGAGATACCATTATAAAGAGTTAGCATTTTAACAGTTCTGGAATGGAAAAAGTATAAAATTATGCAAAATTTAGAAGCTAAAAAACAAAAATGCAGTAACCTCTGTTTGATTTAAAGACACACATGCATGCACACACACAAACTCAAAAGACAAATGCCAAATCTGAAAGGCTATCTGCAACCTTTTCATACACGAAGGGCTAACATTTTCAGAGGGTACAGATGTTCTTTGAGTGGGGAAAATAAAACAAAAGGCAAAAAACACAGGAAAAGATGCCTAACCGTACAGTCAAATGTAAATCATTTCTGTCCCTCTAGGCTAAAAACAATGAAACTTCTGGAGGTGAGAAGTTCAAGGCTACCTGGGCCAGGCACCTTCTTAGGTTCACTGTGCCCTCTTTGGCATGTGGCCGTCCTCCTCCACGTGTTTACAGAATGGCTGCTGTAGCTCCAGGCATCATGACCACGATCCAGCAGAAACAAGGGGGCAGGTAGGGAAAAGGCCAAAGGCTCTTGCTCCAGAGTCTGCTCCCTGTCACATGTGTTTCTTGGAAGCCCAATTCTGATTCCATCTCCTTTGCTAGAACTGTCCTGGGGCTGCCTGGAAGGATGGAGAAGTGATTTTTTTTTAATTTTATACTAAAAAGTATACCACTTAGGGATTTTCACTAGGTGAACACGCCTGTCTGACCAGCACCCAGATCAAGACACAGTGGCTCCTTGCAACTGCCCACATGCTCTCTCCCAGACACTAGAGAAGGTGAGCATTTTTAATGGGCACCTTCTCACTGTGGCCAAAATTGGGTTAAGAAAGAACAAAAGAATATCAGAGGCCAGCAGTCTGTCACACCCATCACTTTATATATTCGCCCCAAAGGCACTCTTATCATCGATCTGCTCAAATCTTTCATTCTCAGTCCAAGAAATTTTATATTTTAAGAGACAATGGCTGAAATTTACATTTCCTCTAATTTCATAATGTGAGCCTGGGACCAGGAACACCTGGCCTGAATGGGAACTCTCTGCAGTCATAGATTCATAGGCAGCTGCATCGAGATGGTCCCTGGGGGACACTGACCAGGTCTGAGTTTTGAGGTGTCGGTGAATACAGAGACATCCTGGAGAACCCGTCCCATGAATGGGATGAACATGAGAACATTTGCAATTCATACACATTTTTTAAGAGGTGAGAAAACCCTAAAGTAAGATAGGTATGGCCAAATCTTAGAACAGAATTCAGAATTTATTCCTTATTACAGTACACATCTTGAAGAAAACGTCTTTCTTATGAAACAGAGGCCACTTTTCTCCGGGCACCCCACCTCCCCAACATTCTGACGATCATCTTGGAGAGAATCCTTTTGCAGGAGGCATCCGGCAGCATCCTGATACCAGCTAATTCACATGCAGCAGAAACTCTACAAATGCCATAACTGTAAGGGCTTTCGGGAAAAGCAAAGCTCATTCAACGTCAGAGAATTCACACTGGAGAAAAACCACATGCGCGTCATAGCTGTGAAAGCGCTTTTAGATGGTGCTCAGAGCTAATTAGACATCTGGGATTTCAGAGTGGATAGGAGCCCTGGGAGCAGAAGGGATGAGGAAGAACCTTCAATCAGAGTTCCAGCCTCGGACAATGTGGGCTGATTCATGGGGACGGGAAACAGGCGTGTGTGCTGAATGGGGGAGGCTGTCCGGGGGAGGTGTGGGGTACACTGAACTCATTCACGCTGGAGAGCAGCCTGTGAGTGGAACCAACGTGGAGCATCATCTTTGGAGAATTTACAGGAAAGAAACACTCTTATTGGAAAAGATTGTGGGAGAGCTTTTAGCCAGTAATCAGACTAATTCATTCTGGAGAAAAGCCTTGATTGTGGAGAATGAGGAAAAGCCTTCAGGTCTTTTCCTTATTGGATTTCAGAGAATCTTCAGTGATAAATGGGGAAACTTTGAGGAGGGGAGGGGGTTCAGGGTTTATTGTCAATTAAAGCATGAATTGCATTAAGTAGGGGCTTAGACTTTATTGCTTCTTTCACTGCAACCAAGATTTCCATTTCATTCTCTGTCTCATAGAATATATATATATTTATTTATCTCTAATGACTTAGGAAGATAAGCTTATAAACTTGCTTTTATAAGCTTAACTTCTATTCCTGGTAGGTATTCAATCCAGTTTTGCTGAATGAATGAAATAATACAACAGGCAAACAGCAGAGTCAGCCTAGTCTGAACCTTCAAGGGCAGGACTCCATAAATTGTGGAGGGCGCGAAAGGACTGTGTGGAGGAGGCGAGGCTTACTGGTAGGATCTGGAGGTTGCAAATTCTACCCTAATTGCAACACATTCGTGTTGGGCCCCCATTAGCTTGAGGAACTTCTATGGGCCACGTCTCTTTACTGCTGAAGACTATTTTGAGATGGGAAAAGAGGGGGGCCAATTTTTCTCCAGTTCTGAATGCATCTGACAGCTACATGAGGAGGATACCAGTTTCACTTTGTTTTATATTTAAAACTAGACATTTAAAGAGGAAGGGCTAGAGTTCCTAAGTTCAATTTCTCTTTTCATAAAGCAAGGGTCAGGCACATTTTCTTGTGTTGAAGCAACACAAAAACCACATTATGTGATGAAAATTGAATCAGAAGAAAGCTTCATCTAGTCCTTATCCACCGACTGCGTTCTCACCTCCCAACCAAACTCCTTATCCCTACCTGGGATTCTAAGTCTTCTAGGAGACATCCTTGCTTGCCACTATATCCATTCCCCAGTTGAGGAAGAAGCGATTCAGGTCCTGTGCGTTTCTGGCTCCTGACTATGCTTAGAGAAGATAGGAAGGAAAGGTAAAGAAAAAAGGGCCAGGTGGCAAAGGGACAAAGCATGGAGAATGCGGGAAGTGGCCTCAAGTCAGGGCACCCTATTCCCCAAAGGACTTGAAATGTCACTTAGGCTGGTTGGAGAGTAACGAAAAAGCCTGGTTTTCCATCAGTTAAGTTCTAGCTGCCATACATTTCCTTTATCTAGTACATGGGGCTCAGAAAACCCTGCTGTGTGACAATGGCCTCCTCTAGAATTCATCCAGCCTAACTCACCATTTGCCAATTCCAGCTTGCTTCTTCTGCCATGGCCTTCTGACACATGCTCAGGCTCTGCATCCAGAGACTAACACCCACCCCCCCACCCCTTCCATGCTGATTTGTTCTAAAGTTCCTCATGGAGCCGCAATTTAGAAGACCCAGGCTCATACATCTGAAACTGTCCTGAATCTGTCCTTCCTCATCAGTGCCCTGTACGCTCCGGGAATCAGAACTAAGTGCTCAAGCTGCTTGCTTGTGTGGGCTATGACCAATCTTGACCTGTATTTCCTACCATACAATTAAGGTTTCCAGTGGCTAAATTGGGCTGATTTTCCATTTGGAGCTGTACCAAGAGCCGTGGGGGCTCTGAGGAGTTGATGAGGGGGAAGTTCAGAGGAGTGCCGTGTTGGCTAAGAATGCCTTAGGCTGCAAATAGCAGAAATGTGTTTAGAAAATAAAGACAGTTGAATTTAAAGATCAGTAAGACTGGAAGTAGGTGGTTCCAGGATAGATGTGGTGGTTCAACGGTATCATCGAGCTCCTAGGCTTTTTTGGTCTGCCTACTTGGCCAACCTTGGTATGTTGGCTTTCTCCCTTGGTCTTGTTGACACCTGGTCTCAAAAGGGCTGCCACAGCTCCAAGTATCACATCTCAAACATCCCTGTTCAAAGCAGGAGGAAGAGATGGGCCTCTTCATTCTCCTTTAATCAGGAAGCAACATCTTCCCAGAAGGTCCCCCAGCCACTTCCCATAAGTCATGCTGGCAGAGCTGTCGCACGCCTGGTTCTGAGCCGACAGACAGCAGAGGGACTAAATGGGGAGCCTGCGCAATGACACACATGGCAAGGCAGGCCTGGCGAGCCTGGGGAGGCTCGAGGGCTCGCCCCTCTCTGCCTTTCCTGGAGCCCTGCCTCTAATCTGCACAGCCTTATCTTCTGCCCAAAGAGGCTCATTAATCCCCCAATGTTAAGTATTGTTTTGCCTTTCTTCAATCTCCAACCTTCCACCTCAGTGTACTTCCGGCCTACTTGCCCTCATGACCTCCTGTCACACACTGCCTATGCAGTCTGATTTGGAGGTTCAAATTTCCTAAAAGAGGAATCTGCCTGGCCTGACTGACTTTCCAAATATTCACTGAGTCAGGGGACTTCAAAAGTTGTTGACCTGTGTACACAGATCCTGGGTCACTGACCTGCATGAGTGTGTGAGTGTGTGTGTGAGTGTGTGTGTGTGTGTGTGTGTGTGTGTGTGTGTGTGTGTGTGTGTGTGTGTGTGTGTGTGTGTGTGGTTCAAGGAGGACAGAAGCAGAGTCATGTGATGCAACACAGCCACCTGGCTGAACGAGGTGGGGTATGGGGGTGGGGCAGGACAGAGGGCGTGGACAGTGGCTCCTGGAGTCCAGGGCAACAAGATAAGGGAATTAGGCCAGTCTACTAGAGAGACGCCAGGTGGATACAGGAGGGAAAAGGCCATTTTGCACATTTCGGTCCCGTTTCAGTGGATGCCAAGTGGAGAAGAGAGGAATCCGGCTGGCAGACGAATCAAGGCCTTTGACCTGTGGCTGCAGCTGAACCTGCCCAGCTGGATCCAGTTAGTTGTCCAGGTCACTCACTCTGAGTGCCCGTTACTTGACTTACAGAATGAACAGCCTTCAGTTTCTTGAGTCTGCCCTGATATATCCCCTGAATTCCCACAGGAGAAATTCCAGGGACTGCTAGTAGGAAGCCGGGCTTTCTCATGAACGTGGCTTTAATAGGGCCTGGCAGCATCTGGTACCCACTGGACTTAGAGCTTAGAAACCATTTTGTGGCTTTGGCAGGCCACGGAAGAGACTGGAGAAGCAGGACTAACTCAACATGATACCACGTAACGGGGACAGAAAATGGACTGGTGATTCCAGCAAAGGGAGTGAAAAATCCCACAACACGAAAATGAGAACGTGCAAGACCTGGATTCTAAGCCTTGCTCCTCTACTTCTTAGTTGCATGACCTTGGGCAGGTTACTGCACCTCTCTAGGTCTTAGTTTCTTCATCTGTAACGTGAGGATAGAAACATCCCATTTCAAGGGTTGTTGTGAGGATTAAATGAGACCCTGTGTGTAAAGCACTAAACACATGTGAGTGACTGCTGTCCTCAGAGCCTGTCACACGCTCGGGTGGGGCCGAGCCCCAGGGGAGATCCCGCTGGCTGGCGCCCATCAAAAGAGTTGGCGTGGCGTGGCAGTTCTGATGGGGAGCTCCACTGGGGCCCCCCATGGTGGTGAGTGGGGCTGGGGGTGACTTTGCACCCCATGAAGCACTTGACAGCTTTCCTTCTAGTTTCTTGAGTGATTTCCTAGAGGCCTTTGGAACAGCTTTCACCCAGCCCCCCAGGAGTTAAGAGTCTCTAACTTCACAGAGCTTACAGTCCCTGTCCCTCCAGTCCCCTCTCTCCCAACAGCCTTCCCTGGTTTAGCCATTTCAATTTCCTCTGCCTGTTTCTATCGCTTCCTACTCTATTTGTTCCTTGGATAGGCCCTTCGAGGAGTGATCTGAGAGGGTATCTGGAGATCTACTATAAGTGACGTTCCAGCTCTAAACTCCCAGGACAGGAGCACAGAAATCCAGCGGCCAGCTGTCTTCCTGCCCAGAGACCGCCATGTGAGCTCATGAGCCTCTGGTAAGCAGGCAGAGAGGAGGCTGGCAAGGACCCTCCCTTTTTCTCCTTAATGCTCCACGATCTACTCATCCTTTCACCGGGTTCAAGGCTGTCCTGGGTTCAAGTTTCAGCTGTTCAGAGCAGCCTTGGCTTTCTAGGAAACGCAGTTCTGATGGACAATGCCAGATCTAGGGACTAGCTCTTATCATCCCCACCTCCAACATTTCTAACTTTCTAGATTTTAAAGACATTTAGAAGAGCACGCCATGGCTATATAAATCCATGGATATATACATAGAGCCTATCTCTGTCTTGTTTTGTTTTGTAGGGAGATAGAGATTTTGCAGTTAACAAAAGGCAAAGAGATGTTCCTGCATTTTGTGCTTGGGACCCAGCACTCTGCTGAATGGTAAAGGATGATGTATTTGTGGTGGCCAGCACAGGTGGGACCTTTCATACAGTCCTTAACATCTGTTCTCCTGTTACCTCCTTGCTGGTAACTCTGGTTGCTGGCAGCCACAGGAGTGCCCAGTGTCGGATGAATACCTGCTACGTGCCAGGTGTTAATTGAGGCACTGTGAATATAGAGATGCTTCAGACATAGGTCTTGCTCTCAAAGAGCTCCAAGTTCATCTTTGGGGTGAACCCTGAGCCAGCCATCCTTAACCGGGACACTGGCCAGCTCTCCAACATACTAATTTCTTGCTTGTTCCTG
The DNA here is from genome assembly GCF_963930625.1 of Muntiacus reevesi. Lineage (NCBI taxonomy): Eukaryota > Metazoa > Chordata > Mammalia > Artiodactyla > Cervidae > Muntiacus > Muntiacus reevesi. The sequence continues at coordinate 213,495,984 of NC_089250.1, read as the reverse complement.
CCTCCCCAGTCAAGGTCACTTCCAAGGTTAGCGCAACGCATGACAGCCAGCAGTGCCCCCAGGCAGAGCCAAGGGCCTCTGCCACCTTACGGACATCAGGGCTAATCCGGCTTTCAGGTCAGGGGTGGGGGAAGAGGTGGCAATAAAGATGAGATCACCTTCCTCCTGTGTGACCCGGAAGAGAATGGCCGACAACCATCCCCGAGAAGGCAGGTCATGTCTTCAGTCAAGGGTAAGCGTGTCTCCATGCGTGATGACCCTGAGCCACAAATCCATCTGTCTGCATCCACAGCTGTATGCAGTCACCGATCCCCATGTCATCCCGAGTCCCTCGGCGCTCAGAGGTGCTGTGAGTCCAAGGGACACCGGGTGGTTCTTCCTCAAAGAGCTTTACATCTGTCTGAGGAGGAAAATGCATGAGAAGGTCAGGAAGGACCAGAGCTTGGCTGGGTGCGAGAGGGGGCTCGGGGCCCAGTGGACCCAGTGAGCAGAGTGCAGGCTGGGAGCCCAACTGCAGGCCCGCAGGGTCCCAGGAAGCCTTCATGGAAGAGGTGGGCTTTGGGCCGTGTTTGGCGGGTGGGAAGCACTCCTGGGGAAGCTTCTTGTGAGCCAGAACTGTGGGTGCTCCAAACACAGTTCCTCTATTGCCCCCTTGGGAAACAGAGGATCCAACCAGTGGTTCCGCTTCTGGCTGCTGTAATCCCAACAGTCAGAGGCTCAAGGGTTCGTGCCGACACAGAGCTACAGAGCTTGGTTTGCCTGAACGGAGGTGCCTGTGACACTCTCATTTCCGACGGCGTCATCACAGTGTGAGGCCAGGGCCACGGTGTGCTGTCGGAACCTATGCCCAGCCATTCTGCCAGAGCAGCATGGTGGGGGCTGTCCTGGGGGGACCGCCGCTCCTCAGAGGCCAGGATCTGGAGCCTTTACGCGGAAGGTAGCACGCTGGGACAGCACAGGCTCTAAGCCTGGCACAAACGCACGTGGCCAAACACTTGCATCTGAATCTGGCAGAAGATCAACGAATTCACACGCCAGAAGAAATCTTTGAACATTCTGAATACGGGGAAATTTCCATTCATCTCGTAGCTCATACTAGAGAGATTCCCCCATGAATGGCGTCAATGTAGGAAAATCCTCCGAGCGCGGCAGCAGCTATCAGAGAACTCACGAGGGAGGGCCGGGGGCACGGACGCAGAGAGCGCGTTAACAAAGAGCTCAGCCTGGAGCCCAACACACCGAAAAACCTGTATCTTCATTAGCACAGTGGCGCTTTGAGAAAGCACAACTTGGCCAAGCCATTCTGGAGCTAAGTCTTTCACAGGTGATGAATCGGGGGTGATGATCAGTTCAGGAGAAATCAGCCCTCATTCATCACCCGAGGGCTCGGGCTGGAGAGAGGGCAGATGCTCATCGTGAATGACGGGACTATTGGGAGTCCTCTGGCCTCGGGAAACTGGGAGGCCATGCAGGGCTCGGCCTCGGGAAACTGGGAGGCCATGCAGGGCTCATGGGAGGACAGTCAGTGGTACCTCAGAGCACAAGTCATATACAATGGTCATGGATGAGAAAAACGTGGTGAAAGGGCCAATTTAGATAACGACTTTGTTGGAACTTGTGCTTTTAGCACCTGTAATGGAACGACAGGCTTGACCTGGAAGGAACGCAAACACCCTGTGGGGGAGGCCGGTTCAGTGACAAGGTCATGCACCTGCGCCCCTGGGGTCCACTTGCCCCTGGGGGACCTGGTGCCTTGCAGGAGACAAGCAGAGGGGCTCCCGAGCTCTCAGCAGTATACTTTCCCACAGGGCCTCCGTGTCCCTGTTTCTTCACAGTCCCGCCTCCTTCCTCTCCCGGCAGGCAGGTAAGTCCTGGCCTTGTGTCTGCCATGTGCCCACCTGACTCTGGTGTTGCCCAGGGGACAGAAGCCCACCTGCCCAGGAAGAGGCAGGTGACCACCATTACCTTTGACAACTCACGGATATGCCCCAGGGATGCTGCTGTGCCTGGACCATTCATCCATCCATTCCACAAATATCTTTCGAGCATCTGCTCAACTCTGTAGCTGGCACATTGTTTGTGCTGGGATCAAGGACAGGGGAGAAAGGAAGTGTCAGTCACAAGGGGCTTGGGCTACCCAGGGAAAGAGGGGAGTCAGGAAAACAGGAGCACCTTCGAGACTGCAGGGGTGTCTGTGTCCTGGCTTTCGGATGGGGCTTTGGAGAGAGTGCTGGGAAGGGAGGAGGAAGAACTCTGACCTAATCACTGCCTCCCACACGACAGGCTAGCATGCGCTTTTCTGAGACCCCTGCCTGTGTGACCCGTGATCCCTACTTTGTAAAGAAAGGAAGATGAGTGCACGGCTAGCAGGCGGCACAGCCGGTCTAGGTCTGTCTCACTCCTGATGCCACTGTCTGTCCATCAGCACTGGGAGAGAAAGGGTCCGTTAGCACCACTGTTCCTTGGGTAATGTTTCCAGAGGCTTCGGGGACAGTGAGAGGCCCCTGGTGAAACAGGAAGAAAGGGGACGGAAGCGGGGAAGGGCATTGGCTTTTGTAGACTCTAGTGGGCAGGGAAAGACATTCATTCATTCACTCCTCTGTTCATCCATTAGGAAAATCTTCACTGAGTCCTATGGAGGGCCAGGTGCTGTGCTTCGGTGCTGGGGATGTGAGTGAGCAAGATGGACACACTCCTGCCCTTGTGGGACTTCTAGGAAGCAGGCGATCCAACAGGCTATGTGTTTTGAAAGGGGGATCCCAGAGGAGAATCCTGACCCTGACTCGCATCACTGAGGCTGACTTCGGGGAAGGGGCGACATGTCAGGGAAGACTTGAAAGATAAGCATCAACCTGGTGTGTGCTGGGGAGCGCCTTCCAGAGAACGACGATGGCAGGTCTGTGGATGAGGAGCAGAGCGGGAAGGAGCTGACGTGGAGGGAGGGAGGCGAGGAAGGACCAGGTCACCTGGGGCTCCTAGAAGGAGCTCAGACTGGACCCAGCGAACAATAGGAAGCCGCGGAGAATGTTCATCTTGGGGAGGCCCTGGGCAGTCTTAGACCATCCCTTCCCTGGAAGCCCGGAGAGGGCCGTCCAAGGTTTCTTCACACCAGGGCAGATATAGTTGGTGCGTGGGTTCTGTCCTTTTTCTTCACTAACTAAGGCGGTTTTCCAAGAGGCGCCGCTAGCAGAGTGAGCGATAAAGCTCGAACTAAGTGCCGGTGCCTCGATCCCAAGGAGGAAACCTTTGGTGCGTGAAGGGCGGACCTGAGAGTCCAGCGGATCTTCCGGGCAGACGTGCGTGGGTGGGCACTCCCCTCTTGTGGCCGAAGCGGGTACTGCACCCGCGTTCCCATGCAGGCCCGGCTCTAGGCTGTCCCTGGGGAAGCCCGGAAACAGGCCGCGGCGGCGGCACGGAGCTGGGGACTCCGGGAAGTTTCCCACCGGAAACCTTTTTTTTGTTTGTTTGTTTGTGTTTTGCTTTTTAAATGAGAAACCTGAACGGTGGAGAAAGTGTGTGTGTGTGTGTGTGTGTGTGTGTGTGTGTGTGTGTATCCTTAAAATCACTGGTAACGCTGAGTGTCTTTCTAGCATTTTCTTTCTAAGCATAAAAAAAGACACTCAGCGTTACCAGTGATTCTGGAATACGTGACTAAAAATTTTCAATGTTGTTTATATGTATTTTAAAACTTGGACGTGTACTACTTTTGTTGATAAGAGGGGGGAAAAGTATTTTGTTGTTTTAAAAAGAGCAGAAGTGACAGAAAAGTGCCCCAAGAAGGGGGCTGAGGTGGGGGCCAGGTGGCTGGTGTGAGAACCGAGTGGCCCGGGGAGGAGCCACTGCCCCGGCAGCCCTGTGTCTTTCCGCAGCTGCAAAGCGCCCCCGTGGCTGCTCACGGAGCCACGCGGGGACCAGGCTGCCCGGGGGCTGCCCGCCCGGCCGCTTCTGTCTAGCTGAGCCCTTCGGCTCGCACAGATCTGGGCTCCCGGTGCCTGCCCCTCTGTCTTTGTCTCACGCGCTTGCCCTTCTCCCGCCAGGGTCGCACCCTCCCGGTCTGGTCTCACAATCGCCCCGACCGCCGGGTTCTGGGTGACTGTGTGAGCTCTGACGCAGGGTGAGGGCTGGGTCCGCTCAGAAACTATAGAGCCACGCCTGTTCCATCCACGGGTCTCTGCCTTTGCCCGCCGAGGGCAAGGAGCTCACCTGGCTGGCAGTTCTGGTCTCTCTGGTCACCTTCCCGGCTCCTCTCTTCTCTCTCCTGCTCCAAACTCTTCTCTGGGGCAGGCCAGCTGCTCAACCTCCTCTCTGGGAGGTTCCCCGGACGCCGGTCTGTGGGACTGGATCTGGGCGGAGGCCAAGGACACAGACCTCGCCATTGCTGAGGTCATTCTTGACTGGAGAAGTCCCCAAGGAGGCTTAACTTGTGCCGTGGGAGGGTTATGTTTCAGATAAACTCTTTATGAGCTTAATTTCAGAAATGTTCTGAAATACACAAGTTTTTTGAAAAAAATAGAAGTCCCTCGATTATGGAAATTTTCAATCCCACTTTCTAGTGGGAGATACAATATTGTAGACTATTGTACAATATTACAACAAACTCTCATGTTCCCATCACCCAGCCTCCGTAGCTATTCATTTCCTGCCGTTCCTGTTTCTAGCTCGCCCCACCATACTTTTGTGTGTGTGTGTAGTGTGTTTTTTGTTTTTCCCCTTTCAGTATTTATTTATTTGGCTGCATTGGGTCTTAGCTGCGGCACACAGGATCTTTGATCTTGATTGCAGCATGAGAGATTTTAGTTGTGGCATTTGAACTTAGGGATCTACTTCCCTGACCAGGGATTGAACTTGGGCCCCTTGCATTGGGATCCTGGTTTTAGCTACTGGACCAGGGAAGTAGGGAACTCCATAGGGAAGTCCCTATGGAGTATTTTAAACATAAATCTTAGGTAGTATATCTTTTTTCCCCCCGATATATAACTCAGTATGTATCTCTAGTAGATTCAAATTAAATTACACTTGATGTTTTGGGGAATATATATAACAGAATAGTAATCTCCTGGACCTATCTCCATCTCCAGTAATTATATGGTGGTTTAGTCTCAAAGTCGCATCCACCTCTTGTGATCCGTGGACTACATATAGCCTGCAAGGGTCCTCTGTCCATGGAATCCTCCAGGCAAGAATACTGGGGTGGGTAACCACTTCCTTCTCCAGGGGATCTTCCCAACCCAGGAATTGAACCCTGGTCTCCTGCATTCCAGGAAGATTCTTTACCAACTGAGCTGGGAGGAAAGTAATCATGCCAATCTCCTTTCATCTACTCTCCCCTACCCCACCACATTTGATGTTTTTCAAGGAAACCTCAGGCATCATTTCACCCATAAGAGCTGCAGTGTGTGTCTTCAAAACGCTTTTTCTTTGTAAAGCATAAACCCCAATAGCATTATCACAACTAAAAATTTTGAACAGTAATTACTTAATATCATCCATGTTCACATTTCCTTGATTAAAAAAAAAAAAAAAATCTTCAATTGGTTGTTAGAATCATGACCCAAATCAGGTCTACAGGTTGCATTTAGTTGACAGTCTCTTCAGGTTCACTTCCCTCTTAAAAATTTTTTTTCCCATTTTTATCTTGTAATTTGTTGAAGTATTTCAGCAGTTTGTCCTTAGTACGAAGTGATACTTAACAGACGCTCGAGCGCCAACTCTGTGCCAGGCACTGTGCTTTGTGCTGGAAATAAAGGCGTGAGAAGATCCGGGGCAAATCACTTGACACTCTCTGGACTTGGGTACCCCCTTCTCTAACAGTAAAGAGGATTGGACTAGATGCTGTCTCTAAAGGCTCCAATCTGATCCACTCAGATCCCCCCTCTCATCACTATGATCCACTGTATGAGTCTCCGCAAATCTCAACCAAACTTATTCCCAGGGGGCGGCCGCCCACCTGCCTGGGTGATCAGAGGCCAAGGTGACGGCGGGACGACGTCGCCCGGATGCCGCAAAATCGTTCTGCCCGCGGTGGCCATAGGTATAACAGCAACCTTTCTGACCTTGAGTACTGGCCGGCCCTGCCCAACTACACTTCCCACAGTTCTCTGCGGCCAGCCGGTTACCACGGAGACAGGCTGGGCTCGTCGGTTCACCAACCGTCGGGGGTCTGGGTCTGCGGGTGATCATGTGCAGATGAGCCTCCACTCTCCGTGGCTTCCGAACGGGCCGGTCACGCGCCCTCGCCCCTTGGTTCTGGTGCCCGAGGAGGCCGAGCCATTTGACTGGGCCGGGGCCATCGGGAGGCTGAACTACATTTCCCAGGAGTCTCCGGGCACACCCCGCTTCCGGTCGCGGGCCGCCGAAAAGATAACAAGGAGTTGTCAAGGAGACCAGTCCGGGGGTATTTGGGGCCCTTAAGTCCGTGGACAGAGGAGTTGGAGACAGAGAAGGACAAAAGAAATGAGGAGGATGAAAAAACTGGTTATAAAGCAACATAAGGTACACTCCCTCCTGTTTACCTTTTTAGTGTCCACGGATGCTCAGGGTCAACGCGGGCGTCGCACAGCCCTCTGGGAAGTGTAGGCGTTGCTGCCCTAAGGGCTATGGGAAATGTAGTCATTGATTAACAGCCACTACCTGGAGCACTTACAGTCGAGGATATGGGATTGAGTCCTCCCTACCTCTCCCGTTTCCGCTCAAACACGTTTGTCTGCCCAATACTTACAGAATCTTTCCCTTTCTCTTCGTGCCAACCCTCAGTGCCGTATTTTAAACACACCCTTAAATCTATTCCCCGCGCGGCCACCAAAGTAATTGTCCCTGCTCTGCTTAGGGCTCTTACACAGATAATAAAATCAAATCCATGTTAACCGGCTGGCATGATATATTTGACCTTTCACCTATTGTCTCCCACAAGTCTCCTCATAGATAAGAATTGTTCTCTTTAGATTGTTCATCTCATTTGTGTTGATATCGTAAAGCCATTGTCACTTTTTTTTTTTTCAAATGCAGAGCACAACTTTTTGCTTTTAACAGTTGCCCTCCCAAAAAGGGTGATAAATTCCAAGAGTAGCTGGATTTGCAAAATATTCTTTTTTTGCAAAATATTCTTGAAAAAAGTACTTGAGTAGGTTTCTATCAGTAGAAACCACGTTCTTCATACTTTGATAAAATTAGAGTTTTATTTTTCCAAACAAAATATTTTATTACATGATCTGATTAACTCACACCTAGATGTTTTTCCAAGTCTTGTAAAGTCACCTGAAAGATTTATAAGATTTATTAAAAAAAAAAAAAAAAAACACGCTGTTTCTTACATAAATTACTTTACAAAGCTCTGATAAGACTCTAAATATAAAATAGATGCGTTTCTCTCCCCCACCCCCAACACTTTGAAAGTCTTAGGTTCTATATTTACGCTTGATCCAAAGAGCTGTAAGTGTGGAGTAAATCTGCCTGAGGCTTTAGAGAAAGGAGGCATACTTTTAAAGGCTATCAGAAAGCCTAGATAGTAATGAACTCTGTGGTGTAAAATGACAGATGAGGTGTTGCTCACATCAAAGCACCAAGAACTTGCCTTTTGAAGTGGGAATACTTGGCAGACACAATATTTCCATTAGCTTTTAACTTTGGTAGGAAGAATGGCTCAGATCATAAACGTAGAGAGCTATTTACCTGATAAAGCAATTTAGAAGTCACAGTCAAAAAATATGTAATCTCTTCTTAACATTCAAAAGCAGAGAGTTTCCTCCTTCCTCATTTATTTAATTTCTTTGGTTTTGGTTTTTAAACCATAGATGCCTTCATTTCTTGCCTGAGGAAAGAGTACATTTGTTGAAAAAGCATCAGCCAAGGCCAGGATGATGCTGGGAAAGATTGAGGGCAGAAGGAGAACGGGGTGACAGAGGATGAGACAGTCAGATGGCATCACTGGCTCAATGGACATAAGTTTGAACAAACTCTGAGAGATAGTGAAGGACAGGGAAGCCTGGCATGCTGCAGATCATCGGGTCACTAAGAGTCAGACATGACTTAGCAACTAAACAACAAGGCCAAGATGTTCATGTACTTCTCAGGAATCAGATAGGGAAGGCTGAAATCAAGATCTAAAAGAACCATAATTCAGAATGGTTTTGAGTGGTGCAAATGCAATTAGTTACCTTTTCCATGGATATCAGAGTACTGCTCTCATTAACTTTTACATGTTCTGAGTTGCCAGCAAAATTCTACTTGTTGTTATAGCCTACACTATGGATATAAGGGTCTTCTGGTGTTCCAGAAAACATATAATGATCTCCAGGAACATTCCTGAACAATTTCAAGATATGGACATTCAAGTTACAATGTGAGTTGTAGTTTTCTTTACAACCGAGAAAGCTTCAGAATGCTACTCAGTCATTTGATTGGTTTCAAGAAATATGATGCTAGATCTATGTGCCACATACTTGCAAACCATTTTCTGGATGGTTTAGCTTCAAAAGTGGTTGTTGCTGCTGTTGCTGCTGTAGTTGTTGTTGCTTTATTAAGTTCAGTCTCAAAGAGTGGCACTCTTGGCCAGGTCCACTTGTGGAACTCATCTGCCCAGTTACACAGGACAGTGGAAAGAGTTGGGGCATGGGGTCCAGTTCTGAGTCACTTGCTGAGTCACCTTGACCTAGTCATTTGCCACTACTCTCAAACCTACTCCTTTTCTTCCATAATGCCTCCTTTTTAGTCACTCAGTCAAATCCAACTCTGTGTGACCCTATGGACTGTAGTCCACCAGGCTCCTCTGTCCATAGGATTTTTCCAGATAAGAATACTGGAGTGGGTTGCCGTGCCCTTCTACAGGGGGTCTTCCAGACCTAAGGATCGAACCCAGGTCTCCTGCATTGCAGGCAATTCTTTACCATCTGAGCCACCAGGGAAGCTCCCATAATGCCTCAGTGAACAGCGTATGTGGTAGGCTGACTAATGGCCCCCAAAATATCAGACGTGACTCCCTGTAATGCACATATCCTGTAAATGATACTTTACTTGGAAAAAGCATCTTTGTAGATGTGACTAAATTAAGGATCTTTAGATGGGGAGATTATACTGGATTTCATGCGTGGGCCCTAAATGCAATTATAAGTGTCCTAATAAGAGTGCGGTAGAGGGAGATTTGAGTCAGGTACACAGGGGATTAGGCGATGTGAAGAAGGAGCAGAGAGAGATTTGAAGATGTTGGCCTTAAAGACTGGAGTGACAGCAGCTACAAATCAAGGAATGACGGCAGCCACCTCTACACTTGTCTGCCTTCTGATCCAGCCCTCCTGCTGTGGTCTGAGGGGCTTTTTTACCATGGAGATCCTACATCGATCTGCAGTGATCATCCTTCAGCGGTGCCTCAAAGCCTGACTCCTTGGTCAGGTCTGAGAATCCTTTCACCATCTGACCCCTTGTCTGCTCACCCACACACGCACACCCAGCCACCTTGACACACTCCATCTCACTCACACACTCCCTTCTCCACCCACTGAGTGATGCTCCCACACATCTAGGCTGTTTCACACATCTGTGGCTCCTCACATCTGTGATACAGAGAAAGGGATCTTTTTTTAACAGTATTTATTTTTGGCCATGTCAGTTCTTAGTTGCGGGATCTTTCATTGATGCATGTGGGGCTGAGTGGCGGCACCTGGGGCTTAGTTCCCTGACCAGGGATCGAACCCGCATCCCCTGCACCGGGAGGTGGCTTCTTAACCACTGGACCTTCAAGGAAGTTCCGATCAATTAGTATTATTGCAGTATTGCAGTTATGTAAATTAGTATTATTACGTAAATAGTATTATTGCAGTATTACTGTTATGTAAAGAAGATTTAACTACAGTTTGAGTTAGTGTAATCCCCTGTTTGTGTTCTTGCAAAAGTTCCAACTGAGAGCAGTCCAGGAAGAAGGAACTCAAGCTAGGCTTAAAATGTGCTAACGGATGATCCGGGCAGTTTACTACAAGTTTTGTTGTTGTTGTTTAGTCGCTAAGTCGTGTCTGACTCTTTCGTGACCCCCATGGACTGTAGCCCGCCAGGCTCCTCTGTCCATGGGATTTCCCAGGCAAAAATACTGAAGTGAGTTGCTATTGCCTTCTCCAGGGGATCTTCCCAAGCCAGGGATCGAACCCACATCTCCTGCATTAGTAGGCGGATTTTTTTTTTTTTTAACCACTGAGCCACTAGGGAAGCCCTGAGTTACCGGAACTGTCATTATCTGCCAATCCCACTCTCTCAACCAGACCACCCACATGGCCACATTTTATCCCTCTTCATTGTGAGAGTGAAACGCAGCCAAGCATATTTATTCACCTCTTCTAAGTGTCTCTACTTTTCTTCCACTTTGAGTTGAAATGACATACATTTAACTTTTGATCTACTTAATATATTTTTAGGTTGGCTATATTAAAAAATTCAGGAAGTAAAAATTATGAAAGAACAGTAATTCCCAAGATCACTAAAACACACTCACTGGTACAAATAAGCTGTAAACTCGCCATTATTTGGTTATTCTGAGCATTAACTCCTTTAACCGTTTTTATAGATTAGGTGTTATGACAGTATAACATAGTTTTCCCCTGTATTACACAAAGTAATATTTAAGAAGTAAATTCCCCTAAGAAAATAAACTTTTTAGAGACTGTATATGTATTCTACCATCCAATGTGATATGGTGTCCAGATAGCAAGGACATTGAAGTAAAAATACAATCTTGGAGGGGTTAAATGCTAGTATTTTTCTAAAATGTCCCTAGGCAAATTGTATAGATTAAGGAATGAAAATCATATTTAAACCAATCCACATGAATTAAACTATGGTTATATCACTGGGCTATGACAGGTACAATTCTGCAACTTTAATGACGTGACATATGGAAGGAAGCCAAAAAAAAAAAAAAAAGAAACCACCTTGGTTTTTCAGCTCTTTGGAGAGATCTGGGGCAAAGGAATCAGAATTCAACAACAGGACTTTCTCAGCTGAACTAAGGATGGAGAACAGATAGTACCGAGTCAACTCCCTGGCTGACTGGTCTTTGGGGCAAATAAAGAAAATGCCTTCTACAGCCAAAGGGCAGTGAGAACCTTCTTAGGTGGATGGACTTCAGGCTCTGCATTGACATTAACTTCATTTGGGATGTGGAAGCTTCCAGATGGAGGCCAGTCAGGTAATAATGGACATCTCTTCCTGGTCTCTGCTCTCGGACACTGAGTTGATTATGCTTCTTAAATACTTTATGAATTCCATCCTGATCTCTTCCGGGCCGTCCTCAAGATTTGAGTGTACCAGCTTCAGCTTGTTCAAGGGTGGTGCTTAAAAAGGAAAATAATGTAATTAGGCATAAACTTTTAAAAAATGAATTACTTTATTTAGCTGCACCAGGTCTTAGTTGCAGCGTGGGGGATCTTTGATCTTCCTTGCAGCATGTGGGATCTCTAGTTCCCTGACCAGGCATCGAACCTGGGCCCTCTGGATTGGGAGCGCGGAGTCTTAGCCATTGGACCACCAGGGAAGTTCCTAGGCTGTGAGCTTTCAATGAGCAGCTATTTCTAGCTCCAAAGGACCTGAGTCTTCCAGGAGCCAATTTATTTAACTTTCCCAAGTCCAAAAATAAAGTGGGGCCTGCGTGACACAATTTCACAGAGAAAGGTTTCACTACCCCCAGCAATAAGCTCACAGCTCTGCAAGCCACTTTTAGGCCCTCTTGGTTCTTATACCAGAGAGGAAGGTATTTCTGAATTTTCTGAGTTGCTTTTCATGATTACTTTGACACCTCTCTAATGGGTCTGTCGCACGCAGATTGGAGCTTAAAGGCAAGTCAGGAAAGAGTGTCCCCAATAGGATGGATGAGGGGTTAAAACCAGGTTTTTTTCCCCTCTTAGTGTCTTTCTGCTTTTAGTGTCTGCATCCTGACCTGGGTGGTCTAGCAGATCTACTAACCCGGCAATTCTGATTTACGTGGTGAGGAAGACAAATGGCTAGGACACAGCAGGTGCTCACAAACTGCACAGAGCTGTTGGCTTCCAAAACACAGAGCAACACACAAATGCCCAGAGCATTTCAGACAAAAGCCAGAACTCCTGGCTCCTTACCCAAAGCTGGGTTTTCTTTGTCACTTCCGGAGCCTGGCTTGTGGTGTGCAATTAACAGACACTGAGTATTCTGGAGGAACTGCTGCTGGACGAAGCAAGAATACCACATCTCAATTTCCTTCCGGTGACTTGGGATGTCGGCGTTGAAGACGATCACCACTCCGTGAGAGTCCTTCATCAGGGCTGGCCAGCAAGACTCGAACCTGCGTGGGGGGAAGGGTAGGTGGCTCTGCTTTCTGTGTCTTGTTTTTAATGTTTTATTAGAGTCTAGTTAATTTACACTGTTAAGTTTCTGCTGTACAGAGAAGTGAATCAGTAATAAATATACCTATGTCCACTTTGTGTTAGATTCTTTTCCCATATAGGTCATTACAGAACATTGAGTTCCCTGTGCTAATACAGTAGGTCCTTGTTAGTTGATCTATTTTTTTTTTTTAGTTGATCTATTTTATATATGCACATTAAGTTGCTTTAGTCGTGTCTGACTCTTTGCGACCCTATGGACTGTAACCCGCCAGGTTTCTCTGTCCATGGGATTCTCCAGGCAAGAATAGTGGAGTGGATTGCTGTGCCCTCCTCCAGGGGCATCTTCACGACTCAGGGATGGGCCCCGAGTCTCTTATGTCTCCTGCGTTGGCAGGAGGGTTCTTTACCGCTAGTGCCACATGGGAAGCCCATTTTAGTGTGGGCATGTCAATCCCCAGCTCTCAACTTATCCACCCCTCTTTCCCCACCTGGTAACCATAAGTTTGTTTTTTTACATATGTGATTCTATTTTGTAAATAAGTTCATCTGTACTTTTTTTTTTTTGTAAGATTCCACATATAAACAGCAGTTCGAGTTTCTAATCATGGACTTTGAAAATAATGTCTAAGAACTAATCATGGATAGATGACCTCTCACTGTATCATAACCCCGTCACCGACATTTCAAGAGCAATGCATGTTACTGCTAGACCATTGATCAAGCCCAAGACACATGCTAGGAAGGGCACCAGGCCTGAGTCCAAGGTGCCTGGTGGGCAGCTGATTTTTGAATCATTTGATGGAGCCAGTGCTCTAAAGGAAACGTACTTTGGATCGCCGCCACAATCCCAGAGCTCAATTTCACACTCTGTGCCTTTGTTGTTGCTGGTAACTTGTGGGTTCTCGAATTCCAGGATCCTAAAGACAAAACAAGAGCGGTACCTCTCCTTAGGGAACACTGTGCTTTGGGGATGCCACTGCCATCAAAGTCAGGAGGCGAGTGAGGAGCAGGGACGCTGCGACACGGGTTTGTCAGGGCTCACCTCACTCCTTGGGTTGGGTTGTATTCAGTGATGTCAGAAGATTCTGTCAGAAAGTTGGCCAACACCGTTTTTCCACTCTATGAAAACAAAGACAGTAAAAGATCTTGGACAGTAAAAGAAGAGCAGAAAAGTCAACGTAAGCAAGCCCTCTAAAAGCCAGCCTGGACCCAGGTGGGATGGAGTAGAGGCCACGGCCACCCTGAGATCACCCAGGGCAAGGGGTTCTCTCTGGTTGGGTGCCGTGCCCACTCTGGGTTGTGGGGAGCACAGATTTCAGCACTGGCTCTGCTGCTACTTTACTCACTTCCAAGCAGGGGGAATAGCTAGTTTAAAGGCACCAGGGCAGGAATGGATGTGACACGTTTAAGGACTAGAAAGGCTGGTAAATTTGAAGAGCAGCAAGGGAGGAGATACATAAATGCAGAAAGATATTTTGTTGTTGAAGCGAGGTGATGGGTACTAGGATTCGTCATTCTTTCTCCCCTTGTATATGTTTGGGAATTTCCTTTAAAAAAAGATATATCTATGCTTGTTTTGCTTTTCTTAATTCTGAGCATATGTTGTGACCTCCCTATTTAATAGTTGACATCTTGGAGAGTTCTCTGTGTCAGTTTATTTGCCTTATTTTGTTTCACTCTTGCAGTATCTTCCAAAGTAAGAATGTACTTCAGTTTATTTAGACATTCTCTGATTGATGGGCACCTGGGGTGTTTCCACCTGTTCAATATTGTATAGACTCATGGGGAATGTGGATGGATCTTTAGTTTCAGAGATTGAGAAATGTAACTACTACACTATAAGCTATGCACATTTTAAACCTTAATAATTTGATCTCAGAAAAAAAAAGGTGTTATCAATTTATAGTCACATCTACAGAATCCTAGAATACTCCTTTCTCTCAAAGCATCCTCAGATTGCATGTTGCATGCCTGTGTGCTCGGTTGCTTCATTTATGTCCCACTCCCTGCAACCCCATGGACTGGAACCCACCAGGCTCCTCTGTCCATGGTGACTCTCCCGGCAAGAATCCTGGAGTGGGTTGTCAAGCCCTCCTCCACGGGATCTTCCTGACCCAGGGATCGAACCTGCGTTAGCAGGCGGGTTCTTTACCACTGGCACTACCTGGGGAGCCTGATGGGCAAACAAGTGTCATCTTTTTGTTTTGTGTTCCTGTGACTCTGAAGTCTTTTCATACTTCTCGGTCAGTTGTACTTCTTATACACAGACTTTGCTAGATTATCTATTGAGTTGCTTCTTACTTTCTTTACTGATTCTTAAACTTTCCTGTTTTTTTTTTTGTCAAGCATTTTGCTAATATGTTCCCTTGGCTTTAATTTTGCTGTCATTTCTTCTACAGTTTCTTCATGTTTGTGTTGTGTTTAAGACAACCTTCCCTGACTCCAGATTAAAAACATGTCTTTCCATATATTCATCTACTATCATGGTTCCCAGCGAGTGGTCCCTTGACAACCCGCATGGACAAAATACAAATTCTCAAGTCCCTCCCAGACCTACTGAATCAAAACTCTGGGATAGGATCAGCAAGTTGTACTTGTAACAGGCCTACCAGGCAATTCTGACGGGTACTGAAGTTGAAGAGTTATTTATTTACCACTTCCACAGTTGTTTTACACATTTAGCGTTTCAGTCCGTCTTAATTTTATTCTTGTGTACGATGTGACCTACACATAGATTTAAACCCCGCCATCACCACCCACGTTAAAGGCTAATTGTTCCAAGACCAGGTAATGGTTCAGTCCTTCCTCCTGGTTTTCTTGCTCCGCTGATGTTATTTCATTAGGGAAAGCCACAGGCGCAAAGGAAAGTCGTGAGATCTAGGCTCTGATCACAAACGCCACTCACTACCATGTGCCTTTGGGCCTCAGTCCAACAGGGTGAAGGTCTGGGAACGCCGAATTCCTGGTGAAGCGAGCAGCACACACCAGGGTGGGCGCGGTGGGAATGGGCTCCCAGCTCTTGGAGGGCTCCGGGTGCCAGCACAACCCCGGGGCGACCCCGTGTCCGCTCCCCCCTCCCCCCCCCCCCCCCCAGGCCCTGCTTGCCGCCCCGCCGGCCCCGGCCTCACCTCGCAGGGTCCCACAAAGAGGATCTTCGCCTTCAGCATCTCTCTCCGGGGCCCACTCAGGCGCCGCCCGAGCCCGCGCCGTAGTCTGGGCGGAGCGGAAGTCACCGCGCGGGTTGGCTACCTTCGTTCCCATGGAGACGGGAGCGGCCGCGGGGGCCGACGGGAGTGGGCGGGTTCTTGCAGGGGGCCGGGCTCCTAGAGGGCTCTGGGGTGGTATGCCGCCCGCGTGATGCGAGGCGTGGGCTTAGGGTTAGAAGTGGGCAGCAAGGCAAGAAGGTAGGAGAGAAGCAGAAAATCCGGATGCAGATTCGCTTCTGAGTGGGGAAGCCCGTAGAGCTTGCGAGTCTGACCTCTCTTTGTGGGGAGGAGATCGACTGCAGGTCCCCGATCTCCTTTATTCCTTCTTGTAACCCCCAGAGCTCAAACGGGTCAAGTAGCTGGTGAGGTGGGGTTGGAACCAGGTATCTGACGCCTGTATCGCTCTGACATGATACTGTCCATGTTGAGAACGGATTTATCATATCCCTAGCCCAGTCTAGGAAAGGTCAGGGAAAAAACAAATCTCTGTAAGGGGTCACTCACTGTCATTTGGATGATCTGGGAGAAACCAAAAGGCCCTGGCCTGACTTTCTGATAGTGCGGGGGTCGGAAGGCATTGCTGCTACATTCAGTTTATTTTTGGTGAGGTTTATTTCAGGTCAGTTTATTTTTGTCTGTGCTGGGTCTTTGTTCCTGCGCGGTCTTTCCTCTCCTTGCTGTGAGCAGGGGCTACTTACTCTTCCTTGCAGTGGGATGGCTCCTCTTCTCATGAAACATAGGTTCTAGGGTCTCCGCTTCAGTAGTTTCAGCTCCAAGACCCTAGAGCACAGGCTCAATAGTTGTGGAACTCAGGGCTTAGTTGCTGGGCTGCATGTGGGATCTTCTAAGTTCAGGAATTGAACCGATGTCTCCTGCATTGGCAGGTAAAGTCTTTACCACTTAGCTACTAGGGAAGCCACTTAGGTCGGTTTTAAATTACAGAGCCCTCCAGAATTTTGAGTGAGGCCCTGAAATTGTGTCTATATGCGGAGAGCGTCAATACAAAATATGCTAGTCCCCCGAAAGTACTGTTAATAGTATGACAACAACAACAATAAAACCAAAATAAGTCCAATACCAAACTGCTTTCTTTTGCAATACAGGATGAACTGTAAAGAAGAGTCTACCTTAATTTTAAGATGTGGTACAGGTCTTCCTTGGCGGTCCAGTGGCTAAGACTCCGTGCTCTCAAGGCAGGGGCCTGGGTTCGATCCCTGGCCCAACAGTTGGATCCCACATGCCGCAACTAAAGATCAACTAAAGATTCCACATGCAACCAGGAAGATCGAAGATTCTAAGTGCTACAACTGGAAAGAAAAGAAAAAAGAACTCAAAAAGATGTCATTCAGTAAATATATTTTGCATACCTGCTGTCTTCTTCTAGATACTGGGGATGTGCCAGTACCTCTTGAAGCTTTGATTACAGTGGAATAGATAGATATTAAGTAAAACAAAACTGTCTGCTCTCAGATAGAGACAATTTTAGATATTGACAAGTGCTATGAATAAAAATAAATCACTAAAGAGTTGAATTTTCCAAGTGTGGCTCAGTGATAAAGAATCTGCCTGCCAAGCAGGAGATGCAGGAGACATGGGTTCGATCCCTGGGTCGGAAAGATCCCCTGGAGGAGGAAATGGCAACCACTCCAGTATTCTTACCTGGGAAATCCCATGGACAGAGAAGCCTGGCAGCCTACAGTCCATGGGGTTGCAAACAGTCGGACACGGTGTAGCAACTCAACAACAACAACAAAGGAGTTAAAGTGTGTGAAGGAGCCAATTTTGGATGGAGTAGTTAAGGCAAAACCTTGGTGCAGAGGTGACATTAGAGCAGAAAACTGGGTGAAGAGATGTCTCAAACGAAGCATATGAAAGATCTAGGGTAAGAACACTCCAGAAGAACAAGGGCAAAGCCAAGGAGGTGAAAATACACTTGGCATGTTCCAAAAATAGCGGGGAACCTGGCTGGAACCCCGGTGCAGGAAGAAATAAGGGGAGAGTGGTAGGAGATGCTTTTGGAGAGACCATGTCAGACTTTGGGAATTCATCCTAAGGGTGATTGGAAGTCTGCGCCAGGGTTGTATTTGGCTCCATGTCATAGAAACTTCACCACAGCGACTTAACCAAATAAGGGATTTATTATTTTCTCACATAACCAGGAGTCCAGGGATGGGCATACAGGGGCTGAGGCAGCTGCTTTCTCCTTACTTTTCTGACATCTTTGTTGTGGCTGCTCTCCTATTGTGTATCTGCTTTCTAGGCAGGAACAAAGGAGAAGAGCAAAGGTCGAAAGATACAGAGTGGGACTTCCCTGTGTAGCGCAGTGGGTGGGAATCCGCCTGCAATGCAGGGGACGCAGGATCACTTTCTGGTCCAGGAGGATCCCACATGCCTTGGAGCAACTAGGCCCTTGAGCCCCAGCTATTGAGCCCATGCTCTAGAGCCCGTGAGTCGCAACTACTGAACCCATGCTCTAGAGTCTGTGTTCTGCAACTGCTGAGCCCCTATGCCACAACTACTGAAGCCCATATGCCCTGGAGTCAGCATGTTGCAACTACTGAGCCTGCAACTACGTCAGTGCTGCAACTACTGAAACCCATGCACCTAGAGCCTGCGCTCCACAACCAGAGAAGCCCGAGCACCGCAACTAGAGAGTAGACCCTGCTCTCTGCAACTAGAGAAAGCCCACATGCAGCACCGAAGACCCAGTGCAGCTAAAAATAAATAAATCAATAAATAGTAAACAGATACAGCGGTGTGCACATATCAAAAAAAAGGTTAAAACCAAATGAACTTTAAAAAAAAATACAAAGGACAACAGACTCTGCTTTTATAAGGAAAATAGTGGCTTCCTTAGAATCCCTATCCAGTAATTTCTCATGTCTCATTGGTCAGAACTGTGTCACGTGGCCTCCCTCACTGCAAAGGAAACTGGGAAATAGAGGTTGTAGCTTTGCCTATTTCTCTTCCCAAGAAGAGGGGCACAGAATGGGAGTGAGGGTGGGTATGGGGATATGGACTTGGTATTGGCCAAAAAAGTCATCATGGAGGATTCTGAGCAGTGGATTGACATGATCTGATTTATGTTTTAAAAGTGATCGCTGGCTGCCGTGTGGAGCAGAGGGGTCAAATGTGACCGCACACATGATAATTAGGAGGGTATTCAGGTAGCTTAAGAGCGAGATGATGGTGGTTTGGCTAGGGTAGCAGGGGTGATTGAATCTGTGACACATTTTCAAGGTAGAACTAACAGGAGCTGCTGATAGATTAGATGTCAGGGAAAGAGGAGTTAAGAATGAGTCCCAGGACATTGACTCATGGTTGTGTGACTAATGTGCCATTTCCAGACTTGAGAAGGCTGGGGGAGGATTTATGGTGGGAGATTAAAAGTTCTGTTTTGGTTGTGTTAGTTTTGAGATGCCTATTAGTTGTTGAGGGAAAAATGGGAGATAAGAGTCTGTACCTGATGGGTGAGGTGAGGATTGGAGCTCGAATCTGGATGAGATATCAGTCAGCATGTGGAATGCCATTGAAGCCACGGGCTGGATGAGAACAAGTAGGGGGTAAGTGTCGGCAGAGAAGATAAGTGTAGACAGAGAGTGCCCTGGGACACTCTGCTATTTAGAGGAGAATCTAGCAAAGAAAGCTGAAAAAGAAAAAAAAAAAAAAAAGCTGAAAAAGAATGTCCAGAGAGGTAGGAAGAAAACTAGGAGGGTACGCCATCATGTAAGCCATGTCAGGACCGTGTTGCGAGACAGGGAGTGATCCATGTTATCAGATGCTGCCGAGAGATCCAGGGAAGTCAGGGAAGGTGAAGAATTGACCATTAGATGCAGTGACCGTCATGGATCACTTTTTAAAGCTACTTTTCACTTAATATCTTTGAACATGTGAACACACGCACACATATAGTTTTATAAAAATGGCTAAATGTGATCATGTGTTTCCTTTCATTTGGGGTAATTTCTTTTTCTTTGTTTGGCTCCCTTGGGCTTCCCTGGTGGTTCAGATGGTAAAGAATCCGCCTGCAATGCAGGAGACCTGGGTTTGACCCCTGGGTCAGGAAGATCCCCTGGAGAAGGAAATGGAAACCCACTTCAGTATTCTTGCCTGGGAAATCCCATGGACGGGGGAGCCTGGTGGGCTGTAGTCCATGGAGTCAAAAAGAGTTGGACACAACTGAGCAATGAATACTTTGGCTCCCTTACCTCACCTTTGACCTCTCCTTTTCCCTCCTTACCTCTTGAAGTTTTCATTCTAGTGAAGAGATAGACAAAAGAGTAAACTCCCAATGGAGAGGCTATGATTCCACCCTGGGGTGTATCCTTCACTGTTTTTCTCCATACATCTCATACATCCCCATTCTACAAGACTCTAAGTACATAGAGATCCATAACAGGTTGCTAAAAGGTGACTCCAATTTTGGCTGAGGCTTTAAAGTCTGACAACAGGCGTTGAGTGTCTCCCGGAATCTAGTCCATTCTGTAGAACTTAGCATGTCACCTGGAAGTTATCCAAGTGTCATGAGGCTGCAGAGGGAGAGAGGGAGAATTTCTCTGGAGAGTGTGCTGTTCGCTCATCTTGGGTCAAGTGAGAGATGGGGCTTCAGAGAACTTGTTCCCTGGTATTTGGACAGCCCTTGTTTTCTTTCCTTTTAAAATTTATTTATTTATTTTTGGCAACACTGGGTCTTTGTTGCCGTGTATGGACTTTCTCCAGTTGTGATGAGCAACTCTACTGTCTAGATGCTGTGCGAGGGCTTCTCATTGTGGTGGCTTCTCTTGTCGTGGAACATGGGCTCTAGGCTCTTGGGTGTCAGTAGTCGTGGCACATGGGCTTAGTTGCCCCAAGGCATGTGGAATCTTCCTGGACCAGGGATTGAACCCCTGTTCCCTGCGTTGGCAGGCAGACTCTCAACCACTGGACCACCAGACAAGTCCAACCCTCGTTTTCAAAATGCACCTTTGGAGATGATGTGCTTGAATTCTTAGTTTGGGGTTCTGGAGGAGGAGGGATGTATTCTCAGTTGATGAAAAAAATGAAGATGAAGTGGAAATAATCTGGATGGAAGGACTTTGTATTCTGGGTGCAAATTAATTTGACTGAAATCCTATTCTAGTGGCAACAAGACAGTGTGAAGGTTGACAGTCTAGAGATGGTATGGCAGCTGAAAAATGGCCTCATGGACCAGGATCTTTATACCTTTATGTCTCTGCTTTCCTAAGCTTTAGTCTTTGTCCTCATGCTTGTTAACCTCATAGTCACAAGGTGGCTGCTGTGCCTCCAGGCATTATGCTCCCAATTAAAGAAAGAAGAAGAGGGAAGAACAAATGGCAGTTAGGAAGGTATTCAGGTAGAAAGATGATGGTGGTTTTCTGCTTGAGTCAGAGTTTTTTAAAAAGTTAATATTATTTGATTATAATGTAACTATAATAGATTATAAGGCTTTGAGTTTTGAAAAATGCATAGACTCATATACATTTACCATCCTACCAACTTACACAAGATACAGAGCATTCCCATTACCCCAAAGTCCCCTCATGTTTCTCTGAAGTTAACTCTTTCTTACCCCTCGTTCCCGGAAAACTGTTATACTTTTTGTCACTATAAATTAGTTTTCCTGTTCTAGAGTTTTATACAAACAAAATCACACAATATTTACTCTTTTGTGTCTGGTTTCTTTCACTTAGGATAATATTTTTGATATTTATCCATATTGTGAGTATGAAGAGTTCATTCCTTTCTATTGCTGAGTTGTATGTCATGTATAATTATACCAGGACTTGTTTATCTGCTCACCTGTTGATGGTGAATTTGGGTCGGGTTGTTTCTAGTTTGAGCCTATTATAAACATGACTGCTAGAAATAAAGCGTTGTGTGAACACATGTTTGCATGTATGTTGGGTGAATACTTAGGAGAGGACTTGCTGTGTAATATGGACATATATTTGTATTTATATGTCTGTATCTACTGTCTGTACCGGTATCTGTGTCTACATCTTGCACATGCATAGTCTCTCAGTTCCTGGTTTCCTGTTTTTCTCTTTTTTAACTTTTTCTTTTATATTGGAGTGTAGCGAATTAACAGTGTTGTCACAATTTCAGGTACAGCATAGGGACTCAGCCATACATATCTATGTATCCATTCGCCCCCAAACTCCCCTCCCATCCAGGCCGTCACGTAGCATTGCTGATTTCCTGTTTTATTCAGTTGGTTATAATCTGTTATCATTATTGTTTAATTCTGATGTTAATTCTGATTGTCCTTCATCTGGTCATTGGGGGCCCCATGAAGCTGTTTGGATACCTCTCTCCTTCTCTGAGTTCTGCCTTACTTTTTGAGCGCCATGACATGTTCCCTAGTGCTTATTTTGCTAATACTACTTCATAACCA
The DNA here is from genome assembly GCF_963930625.1 of Muntiacus reevesi. Classification (NCBI taxonomy): domain Eukaryota; kingdom Metazoa; phylum Chordata; class Mammalia; order Artiodactyla; family Cervidae; genus Muntiacus; species Muntiacus reevesi. The sequence goes on along the minus strand of NC_089250.1, from coordinate 213,474,046 downwards.
TCAAATATTACACACATTCTTTTGTGTGTATTAAAAAAAAACAACTAAAAGTCCAGGGAACTTCAAAGAAAGTTGTTTCTTTTCGCACCTGAAAAATTGAGGGAAATTTCACACCGACCTCCTGGTTTTTGGGGTCATGTCTTAGATCTCTGGGTGGGCCTTTGGAAGAACCAATGCCTGGCACTTGGGTAGACACTGGGTTTCAGGGATGCATCTGTACAGTCCCTCTCCACCCAGGGAGCTCTAGTCTAGCAACGGAGACCATCCTGTCTACCACTTTTTAGCTTGCACTTTACCAAATATAATCATCTCATTTTAATTCTCAACTGGAGCCATTATTAAAAAGCAGATGATGAGTCCATACCCTAAACTAATGTCAGGGAGGAGGCAGGAACCACGAGGCTTTACAGCAGTTCTCTTTCCCGTGTGAGGAGACGCTGTGTCTCCTCTGTGCGCAGAAAATGGCCTTGCCTCTCAGTCTGCACCAGCTGCATTGGGTCCTGAGCCAGGGCTTCCTCAGCCTCTGCATTTCCTGAGCCTCTCTGGGAGGTGCTCCATCCCTTTACAACCCGTGACTTCTCTGAAGAGTCTTCTTCGCATTTGGGTCCAGTGGACCCAGTTCAAAGCCTGGTACCCAGTAGGTACTCAATAAATTTCAGCTCTGTCTCCCTCTCTCCTGGCACATGCATGCAGACACACATACAAACACACGTTCATTTACTCTGTAAATATGTAAGTTAATGAAAGTTCCCTTATACTTGCCTTGGGGGCTTTAGTTTCTGTTTCCAGGTGAGAGAAATAAAAAATGTGAGCTGCTTTACATTTCTTGGGTATAAGTACTATATAAATTTGGGATTATTATTATTATGGTAGATTATTGAAATACGTTGCTTTATGACTTTCATTTTAATTAGGGGAGGTTGACTTCAGACGGCTTAATATCTGGTCTTTGGTCCTGAAGGGAGCAATATGACATTGGCAGGGGCCAGGCCTGGATGACCTAAGAGTAATTTTTCTCCTGATTCTGTGACTTGATGCAATAAAACCTCTCAGTTGAAAAAACTTAAAGAAATACACTTGACATACTTCAAATCCTTTCTATAAATTGTTGAAAAGATTTAATATAACCGCCAGTCATAAAATCTTTAATTTGACTTGACCTTCCATGGTCCCAATTCTTACACATGCAGTTTTTATTACCAAAGAGTAAATGATGGATTTCCTGTTATTCGAGGGAATAAAAATGCCCTTCAATCACCTCCTCCTACAACACAGAGATCTGAACATGTTTGGTTCAACTCTAAAAGATAGGAATGATCACAAAATGGATTGTAATCTGGAAGTATTTTGTCTTCTATGAATGCAGGCATCCCTTATTTTTATTATTGTCTTTTAAAAAGCTCTAGCCAAGGATAAGGTTCAGCAAGTTTGGTTTAGGGCAAGATCAATAAAATAAAATTATTTTTCATCAATCCCCATTAGAAAGCCTGAGCTATGCTTTCAATATAAAAAAGTATTTCCCAGCGGGCTGAAGATAAAACTTTTGGCAAAACAATGAAACAGGGATGTGGCTTAACTAGGACCTTTTGTCTTCATTTGGCAATGTCCTGCATGCAGGCTTTGGGGAGGCAGTTCTGTGGTGGAAAGAGCACTGATTTTGAAGTAGGGTGGAATTTGAAATTAGCTGACCAATCTTAAGAAGAATACTTATACTCTTGGGCTTAGTGGGAGCCAACATTCAAGATGGCCCCATGACGTTCACGTCTTGGTTTTCATACTCTTAGGTAGTTCCTCTGGCACTGAGAAGGCTGACCTATGTAACCAACAGGATAGTGAGGGATATGTGACTTTCTGAAACTGGGTCATGAAAAAAGAGACATCGTAACTTCCGCCCTCCACTCTCGTTGACCAGTCATTCTGGGGCAGGTCAGCTGCTGTGTCTTAAGGACACAAGCCACCCTGTGCAGAACCTCATGGGGTAAGAAACTGAAGCCTCCTGTCTACCGACTGGCATTAACCTGCCAGTCACTGTGAGTGGCCCACCATCCTGGGTGGGTCCCCCGAGCTCCGATCCAGCCTTCAAATGACTTGCCCCCTGGCCAACATCTTGTCTACAACCTCCTGCGAGATTCTGAACCAGAAACACCCAGCTAAGCTTCTCTCAAATCCCCAGCCCGCAGAAACTGAGATAGCAAGTGTTCATTCTTTTAAGGTGCTCAAGTTTTGGGGTAATTTGTCATGTAGCAATAGATAGCACAGAACCTTAGTGTCTCACCCAGTGAAAGGATTCTAGACCAGTCCTCTAGGGTTGTTGAAAGTGAAAGTGGAAGTCGCTCAGTTTTGTCTGACTCTTTGCGACGCCATGGATTATACAGTCCATGGAATTCTCCAGGCCAGAATACTGGAGTGGGTAGCCTTTCCCTTCTCCAAGGGATCTTCCTAACCCCCAGGTCTCCTGCATTGCAGGCAGATTCTTTACCAGCTGAGCCACAAGGGATGCCCAAGAATACTGGAGTGGGTAGCCTATCCCTTCTCCAGCGAATCTTCCCAACCCAGGAATCGAACTGGGGTCTCCTGTGTTGCAGGCGGATTCTTTACCAACTGAACTATCAGAGAAGCCCTGATAGGGTTGCTAGGAGGATTGAATGAGATGAAGCATACAGGCAATCCAGTCTAGTTCCTGGTACGTTAGATGGTTGATATTGGACAATTACCATTACTTGTAATACTTTCAAATCTTTGTAACACGTGTGATACTTTTAAAAAAATATTATTTCTTTGGCTGTGCTGGGTCTTAGTTGGGGCATATGAGGTATTTTGGTTTTGGCATGTGGGCTCTAGTTCCCTGACCAGGGAGCGAACCCAGGCCCCACCTTTGGGAGCACCAGAGTCTTAGCCACTGGACCACCGAGAAAGTCCCTTGTGATACTTTTGATGCACTCTTTCCATCCCATTGATCACAAGAGTTTTTCCATTACACCAGTTGTACCTTTTGAACATTGATTTACCTCTTGAACTTTGCTGAGCCCCCTCTGCCCCTGTCTTTTGGAGGAAAGAGCATTCATATGCTTAACCTGTTGCAAATAAATTAATGCCTTGACTAACACTTCTGATACACTTCAGATATACTTCTGTTAAAATTTCTTCTTAGAGAGTTACTTCACTCTTGCTGAACTTAGCTGGTTTCCTGCTTTTTTGTTCCAAATTCTGTATGTTTGCTGAAAATGAAGGCTACTGTTCATTCTAAAGGTTGGAGGGTGGAGGGGGATGGAGAAAAGAACGTTCAGGAGACCTTGCGTTAAATGGGATATTCTGCTACTTGCTCACCAACTTTCTTCCAAAAATCCTCAAGGCTAACTTTTGTTTTATTTGTGCTTATTTGTGTGTTTAAACAGGTAACAAATTCGCATGGTTAAAAATAAGAATGTTAGAAAAAGAAAATTCCTGAGGAAGTCTCTCTCCCACCTGTTCTCATCCACACCACTCTGGGCCTCCTCCCCCAGATACAGAACCACTTTTCTTGGTTTTTCATGCATCCTATAAGCAAATATTATTAATAGCATGTGACCTTATTTCTCCCTTTATTGCAAAAAGGCATTAAGCTCTATATCTCCTCCTCTATGCCTTGCTCGTCTTCGCTTAGCAGAAGAGCCTGGAGATCTTTCCATATCAGTGTAGTGAGAGCTTTCATCTCCTTTTCTTGGGTTCATCGTGTTCTGCCATGTGGATGTACCATACTTTAATTAACCAGATCCATTTTGATATATACTTGGTGGTTTCCAGCATGATATTATTGCAAACCGAGCTGCAATGAATAACACTGTATGTATGCATCTCATTTCTGAAACATGCTCTAGGATAAATTCCCAGAAGTGTGATTACTGCTCAAAGGGTATATGCACTTTTGAATTGAATAAATAGAGCTAATTTGACCTTTACCTAGACTGTGCCACTTTGTATTTCCATCAGCAATGTATAACAGCCTCTGTGTTCCTTCAGTGTCAACCACAGAGTATATTATAAAGTTAGTTTACAAAGGTCCCACCTTAATGATGCCTATGGCTTGGGAATAGGGATATTTATGTTGCAAACATCAGCTAATTTCTATGATGTGTTTCTTCTCTTACTTATCATCAGGGTAGTAATTCATATACCACCTGCTCAGTGGGCAAGGTGTTCAGATACAGGCTGGTGACTGCTTGACATGGAAGAGGGGAATAGACCACGGATGGGGCTGGACTAGGGCTTCACCAGTGGTTCAGCAGTGAAGAATCGCCTGCAACGCAGGAGACACAGGAGACGCGGATTCGATTTCAGGGTCAGGAAGATTCCCTAGAGGAGGGCATGGCAACCCACTCCAGTATTCTTGCCTGGAGAATCCCATGGACAGAAGAGCCTGGCGGGCTACCGTCCATGGGGTCACAAAGAGTTGACGTGACTGAAGCGACTGATCACAAGCACAGGGGTGGACTAAATGTCCTGAGATGCTCCTTCCATCCTAATTATCTAGTCTGATGCTCTGTCTCATCCATTGATCTCATCTTCTTTCCTCCCAATAAAACTTACATATTGGAGTCATATTCTAAAAACATTTGGTAATTGTTTTCTCCAAAGGCATACTTTGATGTCTTAAGTACGAGTCAACATTTCACATACAAGCCCATGGTGAACCTGACCGTATGAGTTTCCTTTTCCTCGGGTGATGGCTAGGCTGGAGGAAGACTTGCCTGGGCGTGGAGCTGAGCCGGGTGATTTTGGCAGTCCCTCCAGGAGACATGTTTGGGGAAACAATTTCTTTCCTACAAGAAACAGCCCAGTCACCAGAGCAGATCCAGTTCATTGGCCTTAAGCACTGTCTAAATTCTTTTGGGAATCAACCCAGACACAAATACAGGATGTTTCCTCCTTTGCTTCCCTTCAAAGCTCTTTGCTCCTATTATCTAATCAATCTTCATAGCAGGTTTTGGAAAGGGAGATGGTTTTCCTCCTGTCATGGGGACTGCAAGTCCGGAAGCAGGAGGAGAAGGAGGCGGGTTTCCTGTAACTGTCCTCCCATCGGGGCCTCTGGGCGAGTCCTGCTCTGTGTCGACCTCTGCCTTCTCTGTCTCTGGGTGGATGTTTGGGGCTCATAGTCATGTTCTCGAGTCAAGTGGTCCCCAACCTTTTTGGCACCAGGGAACAGTTTTGTTGAAAACCGTTTTTCCATGAACCAGAGGGTGGCGGGGGGTAATGGTTTCAGGATGATTCTCATAAGGAACAGGCAACTGAGATCCTCACATGCACAGTTCACAGTAGGGTTCGTGCTCCTGTGAGAATCTAATGCCACCACTGATCTGACAAAGAAGTGAAGCTCAGGTGGTTATTCGAGCAATGAGGAGTGGCTGCAAATACAGATGAAGCTTCTCTCACTGGCCTGCTGCTTACCTGCTATGCAGCCCAGTTCCTACCAGGCCATGGACTGGTACCCCTGACCTACTCCATGAACTGAAGGCCCTCTCCCATTGCCGTTGGCAACTCAACTTTGTGAATTCTGTCTAAATGCTAGTAAGATGACTTTGGGTAAGGATGTCTTTGAGGCTCTGTTAGATAGGAATAGTAATCTGCATGTCATGGGATAATTGGGAAGATAAAATGAGACCATGTACATGAAGATGCTTGACATATCATAGCCAGGATTCATTGTCAGGGAAAATAACCAACCAACCAATCAAATAAACAAAAACCATCATTATCACCGTCAACAACAAAATGATTTGATCCAATCAGTTCAGTAGCCCTCACGAAGACATCCCAGCCAATCAGACGAGACCTTCACAGTCCCTGGCTGTCCCTATTGGGTGCGTCACTGTTTGAAGCAGGGATACAAGGAGTTAGGGCTCTGCAGCTGGCTGGTCTGAGTTCAAAGCTTGGCTCCACCACTTCCTGGGTGGGTGACCTTGGAGGGGTTACTTAACTGCTTTGTGTGCCAGTATCCTTGCCTGTAAAATGGCCATAATAATAGCGACTTGCTTTGAAGGACTCTTGTGAGGATCAATGTGCTAACTTACCCCAGACACTCAGCTCAGTTCCTGGTAACTGCCCTTGTTGAGCTCCATCACCATCAGATTTTAGAACTGTGCAAAGTTGGCCCAGCTCTAGGGTAATGCTGTTTCGTGGACTGGTCTTTATTCATAGCATGAAAAATTGCTAAGAAAGGCAGTTAAGATTACTATGAATTAGGACCACAAGAAGAGCCAGGAAGAGGCTTGATTGTGTTGTGTAATGCCATCAAATGTAAACCGACTAGTTATGTATCTGTCCTGCAAAGAGCTGTCATGCTCAGATGAGGACCAGTGGGTCAGCAGAAGACTCCTTTTAATGTCTTTCATGGGCTTTCAGCTCACAGCACAGCAGTCATGCAAGGGCTGGACAGGAAGCTGGGCTGTAGGATAGCAGAGCATATCATAAATCAAAGGCATGCTCACTCCTACACAGACGGCGGGAGAGCCTGGTGCCACAAGACGTGAAGTCCCTGCTCCCCCAGGAAAATGTAGTATCAAGGATCAACCATCACATCGCTTCTGTCATCAGCTAGTTATAAGGAAAGGTCATAGAGTTTGGCAAATTCTTACTTGAAAAGAGATCTCTTTGACCATCTGAAGACTCTCAAAATGGTGAAGGGGATTAATCAAATTGTTTCTGACAAAGACCATGAAAACAAGAGAATTTAATTTGAAAATTAGGAGCATGTGAAAACTAAAAGGCACAGTTTGAGCCAAACAATTTGAGGTGATTCTCAGCATTCATATGGATTACGTTATGAAGTCCAGGAGGGTCTGGGGAGCAGGAGGCAAAAACACGATGGTCACCAACTTATCATGGCTGGGGAATGCATGTTAATGGTAATGAAATCACCTAATGTGCGCTGAGTCCTTACAAGGTGCCACAAGGGAAGCCCAAAAATACTGTACTGGAGAGGGTAGCCTATCCCTTCTCCAGGGGATCTTCCAGACCCAGGAATCAAACCGGGGTCTCCCGCATTGCAGGCGCGGATTCTTTACCAACTGAGCTATCAGGAAAGCCCATACTGAGTGCCACTTCTCAACAACCTCATAGGTACGTGCATGCTAAGTTGCTTTATTCATGTCTGACTCTTTGCGACTCTATGGACTGTAACCCACCAGACTCCTCTTTCCATGGGATTCTCCAGGCAGGAATATTGGAGTGGGTTGCCATGCCCTCTTTCAGGGGATCTTCCCCACCCAGGGATCAAACCTGGATCTCTTATGACTCTCCTGAACTGGCAGGCGAGTTCTTTACCACTAGCATCGCCTGGGGAGCCGCTAACAACAACCTCATAGGTAGGTACTCTTTTTACCTTCATTTCTATTTTATAGAAGCTAGAACCAAGACACAGAGACTGACCTGTTAGAAGTCATCCAGGATTTGAATGAAGGTTGTGGGAGACTGGGACCCAACTCCCTGACACTACCCTACCCTGCTCCCTTGCTGGTGCCATCATTATGGTGGGATGTGTGTTGCTCGGTGGCTTGGCAATGAGTTTTTTGGTGCTATTTATTTATTTGGACATGCCGGGTCTTAGTTGCAGCGTGAAGGATCTTTGATCTTCATTGCAGCTTTCGGGATCTACATGATCTTTTAGTGGCTGCATGCGAGCTCTTAGTTGTGGCATGTGGGATCTAGTTCCCTGACCAGGGATTGAACCTGGGCCCCCTGCATTGGGGGTTCAGAGTCTTAGCCACTGGACCAGCAGGTAAGTCCCTTGGCAAGGAACCTTGATCATTGTCCATTTCTTGATCATTTCCCTTGATCAGGGAAACAAAGCAAGTTGGTGACCAGACTGTTGCATTTCAGGGGGATACCTCTAAACCCATTAACAAGGAAGAGAGGGTACAGACATCCTCTCCCCATCTCCTCCTCTGACCCTTGTCATCTTCCTTCCCCGCCCCTCCTTCCCCCTTCCTTCCTCTTCTTAACTTGTCAGTATGGACAACTTAAAATGCATACTCGTCATCTGCTTTAACCATTATCGACCACTTTTGACCTCATTTTATCTACCCTCACCACTTTTTTTTTTTCCTGGAGTATTTTACACTAAATCCCAGAAATCATATCATTTCACCAGTACATACATATGTTTAACAGATAGGGGCTTTTTAAAAAGCATAACCACTATATCATTATCACACCTAATAAAATGAGCAATTAATCCTGAAAACATCATCTAATCTCCAGTCTATATTCAATTTTCCTCTATTATCTTAAAGACTTTTTTAAAAAAAATGGATTTGTTCAAACCAGGATCCAAACAAGGGCCATCCATTGTATTTGGCTCTCGAACTTTCAAACCCTCTCTCTTTCTTTTTTAAAAATTTATTTGTTTATTTGTCTGCCCTGCTCCAAGGATTCTAGTTCCCCAACCAGGGATCGAACCTGCACCCTCTGCCTTGCAAGGTGGATTCTAAACCACTGGACCACCAGGGAAGTCCTAACCTTTTTATTTTGTAATAATTTTAGGTTTATAAAGAAGTTAAAAAGCTTGTATAAGAGTTCCTGTATATCCCTCACATCATTTTGCTTAATGTTAATCTCTTAGGCAACCATGGTGCATTTGTCGAAAGTAAATTAATGTGAATACATTACTATTAACTAAATCTCAGAGTTAATTAAGATTTCATAATTTTTCCCCCCTAACATCTTTTTATTTTTTTTTCCTGCCCCAGGATCCAATCCAAGATACCATATTGCATTTGGCAAATCTCTTTAATCTAATCTAAATTTTGACCTAATTTAATCACCTCATTTTTTTTTCCCCTTCTCATGCCAATTATGTTGGGAAGAAAGCAGGTTAATTGACCCGGGGAATGTCCTGCATTTGTACTTGGCTGATTGCCTCTGGTGTTTTCAAAAAGTATTTATTTTAATTTATTTATGTCACTTAGTTGTGGTATGCAGGATCTAGTTCCCTGACCAGGGGTCAAACTCAGGCTCCCTGCAGTGGAAACACCAGAGTCTTAACCACTGGACCACTAGAGAAGTCCGCGAATGAATTTTTCTGTATTTCTTTATATTGAAGGCAGTTGAACTGAGCTGTAATTTACATCAAGTGAAATCCATCCCTTTTAAAAAAACATATTGATTTTTTATTTATTTATTTAGCTGTGGTGAGTCTTAGTTGTGGCACACGGGATCTTCAATCTTAATTGCAGCATGTAGAATCTTGCTCCCTGAGCAAGGATCAAACCTGGGCCCCCTGCATTGGCAGTGCCAGAGGCTTAACCACTAGACCACAGGGAAGTCCTGCTCTCATATTGTTAAACATGTTCCTCTGTCTCCCATATTTCCTATAAATTCGTGATTAGACGTCAAGGCTTTGTTAGATTGAGGTTCCATGTCTTTTCAAGACAGGGCTTCTTTGTGGATGATGCTATGTATTTCCCATTGTATCATCTTACAAGGCACATAATGACTGGAGGTCCCAATTTCAGTGATTTTTGGAGGAGCTTTTTGAGCCCGCATAGCATATTTACTTTATTTTCCAACATACTTTAAAAAAAAAAACAAACCATTTTCTCTCTTTGGATTAGTAACATTTGCATTAGACAGAGTTTCGTCTTCTTTTTTTAAGTCTTCATTGAATTTAGTGCAATATTGCTTCTGTTTTATGGTTTGGTTTTTTGGCTGAAAGGTATGTTGGATCTTAGCCTCCGACTAGGGGTCAAACCCATATCCTCTGCATTGGAAGGTGAAGTCTTAACCACTGGACCACCTGGGAAATCCCTAGACAGACTTTCTTTCTTTCTTTTTTTTTTGGCGCTGTCTCCTTAAGATGTTTTTCTAACCAGCTGTCACCAGAGGCAGAGTATTAGTGTGAGTCATTCTACTCTTAAGGATCTCCCCATTGTCAATGGGTTTCCCAGGTGGCTCAGTGGTAGAGAATCCGCCTGCCCATGCAGGAGATGCAAGTTCGATCCCTGGGTCAGGAAGAGCTCCTGGAGGAGGATCTGGCAACCCACTCCATTATCCTTGACTGGAAAATTCCATGGACAGAGGAGCCTGGTAGGCTACAGTCCATGGGGTCACAGAGTCAAATGCGACTGAGCATGCACACGCTGTCAACGGCAAGAAGGCCCTCTTTGAACTGGCATTCAAAGCCTTCACGATGCGTCTGTGGCAGTCCAGCTATACTGGCCTCATCTTCTGCCTTCGCCCACGTCCTCTCTGTTCAGCCCGCTTCTGCTCCTCCTCCTTCTTTCCCCTTCTGGGCACTGCCCCCACTTTCTCTCCGGCGAACTCCTACTCATCTCTCAGTCTTAGCTCTCAAAGGGCTCTTCTGTGACCTGTGACATCTTTAACTCTCACAGGCTGCTCTAGCCATCGGTCCCTCTCTTGGGACTCCCTACACACCCCTTGCAGGTGTCACACTGCTTGTACCTGTGGGTTTGCTTACTTGTCTACCCAAGTCCTCTGGGTCCTTGGCACCAAACCATGCACAATCCCATCTTAGCTCATGCAATTTCCCGACCCTGTGTATATGGCTTGCTCTGGGATATGTGCATGTAGGGAAGTAAGGAGTGAGAGATGATTCCAGAAGAGTAGCGAGGCCAGTTCCTGAAGGGCTTTGAATGCCAGTTCAAAGAGAGTTCAGACTTTGTTCTGTAGGCAGTGTGGAGCCACAGCAGGTATTTGAGGGAGAGCAACCAGGACAAGGGCTGCGGCCAAGAGGACCGTTAGCTCTGAGTGTCAGGCTCAAAGCGAGGTCCAACCTAGATCCTTGACATTCTCTGCAAAGTCCTGGAGGGCAATGACATGATCTGCATTCTAGAACCATCTTTTCTGAATGTCACTCAGGGAAGAATTGGAGACAAAGTGAGGAAGAGAACCAACACACATGGAGCTTCCATAGACCCGTGTGCACGTGTGTGCTCCGTTGTGTCTGATTCTTTGCAACCCATGAACTATAGGCCACCAGTCTCCTCTGTGCTTGGGAATCTCAGGCAAGAATACTGGAGTGGGTCCATATTTCCTCCTCTAGAGCATCATCCCAACCCAGGGACTGAATCTGCATCTCCTGTATCTCCTGCATTGCAGTCAGATTCTTCACCTGCTGAGCCATCATATTATATGTTTGAATGTAAATAGGTATGGATGTTCCGACTGACCCTCAGTGGGAATATTCTTTCCGCCTCACAGAGAGAGAAGGAAACTGAAGTTCAGGGAGGTGAAGAAAGTTGCCTGAGGCACCCTGTAGTCAGTGTGAGCTGGGGTTCTGTTGGGCCTGGAGGCTCGCTGTGGGGTCGGGAGGCAGTGGTGGGAATATCAGGGAGAGATTGCAGCGAGGCCAGACTGGGGCAGCACCCTGAGCCCCACCCCCACACCAGCTGGATGGCAGTCTCTGGGGAGCACCGAGGGGTGCACGCTGGACTCGGGGGCCTGCTTCCCCATGGCAGGGCCCCTCTGGGTGGCTCTGTGAGGGGGCCCAGGCCAGCCTGAAAAATGCCCATGCATGGAACCAGACAGCCTCACAGGCTTTGAAACAAAACGGGTCACTTACTTTGTCCCCCTCCTCCCCATAAGATTTTGATTAAATTGACAGGGTCATCTTGTCGCCACCAACGCCTTAGTTTTAATAGTGCCTTAATGTTAAAACCCTTGAAATAATTTTTGGCTCTCCTTAAGCATGAAAAGATTTTCCCCCAAAGCCTTTAATTCTGCACTCATCTATTTTTCCAATCAAAGGCAACTCCGTGGCCTTTCATGGTCTTAATTAATGGCTCTGTAATCAGAGTTCCACTCCGGCTGCCTTCTCTCCCCTCTCCCCCCTTTATCCTGGTTTCTCAATGAAGAGCTTATCTAGAACTTGTCCCGACTTCAAACAGACACTTCATGATAGTAAATTGCAGTGAGGTTTTATCAAGTGGAACAACCTTTTCATTCTCTTTCTTTTGGGTCTGGGTATTGGTGCAAAACCTCCTTTAGGGCACATGGTCTGTCTTCCTCTCTGCTTTTTAGTGAAACATGCCTTCCAACCCATGGGGAAGGTGTTTTTGATTATGTACAACAAAGACCTCATAAGATGTTGGTAAATTGACATTGGCGGGCTGGTGTTTATGGGGTTATCTGGAGCCTTTTGGTTTGAAGGTTGCACCTGACAGCCCTTTATGAAGTACTAAACTCAATTTTGGATAGAGATGTGAGTAGGGAAGATATCAATCTCTCTTGAAATGAATGTCAAGTTCCTTCTTTGGTCTGGCCATCTATAGGACCCACCTGGCATTTTCATTTATGATTCTTTTTCTTTTCAACCTTTTCTTTTTTAAAATGTATTAGACTGTGCTGGGTCTCAGTTGTGGCATGTGAGATCTTCAACCTTTGTTGCAGCATGTGAGATCTAGTTCCCTGACCAGGGATCGAGCCTGGGCCCCTTGCGTTGAAAATATGGAGTTTTAGCCACTGGACCACCAGAAAAGTACCCATTTGTGGTTCTCTCCTTTGCTTTGTCACCTACAAGGAAGAAAGAATACAGAGTAAACAGCTGGGTTGCTCAGGTCCCCAACTTTAATGAATGTCCTCCAGAAACCACCCCTTGGAGGGCAGCTCTGTCCTCTGTTCTCTTCCTGGGGACTTTGGAGAACAAACCAAGTGGTTCACAGATTTACTCAGAAGACCAGCCAATATTTATTAAGCTCGGACTGAGTGTGATGCTGTTAGGTCCAGGGAGACAGAAATGGGTGGGAAACTCCCCCTTGTTCTTAGAGTGTGTGGTATGGGAAATAAAAAAATATGTTAAGAGGTAAGCACGGCAGGTGGAAGTGGGTGTGGACATAGAAGGATCTCTGGGAGCACAGCGTGGTTGTCAGTCCTAGTTGGGGATTTGGTGAAGAGCTGTGTCCTGAAGAACGCTCACCAGGGGGAGCCTGGGTGAGGCAGGAAGAGTGTCTTTGTTTGTGCTGAGATAATACCATGAATTGAGGTGGGTTTACAAGCAACAGAAGTGCATTTCTTATGGTTTCTGGAGGCTGGGAAGTCCAAGATCTAGGAGCCAGCAGATTTGGTGTCTGTCGAGGGCCTGATTCTTGATTCACAGAGGGTCATCTTCTTGCTGTGTCCTCACTTGGCCAAAGAGGGGAGGGAGCTCTCTGGGGTCTCTTTATTAGAGCACTAATCGCATTCATGAGGGCTCCACCCTCATGGCCTAATCATCTCCCAAAGGCGCCACCTCTAAATACCATCACATTGCTGATGTTCAGTTGCTCAGTCATGTCCGACTCTTGGCGACCCCGTGGACTGCTGCATGCCAGGCTTCCCTGTCCTTCACTATCTCCTGGACTTTGCTCAAATTCAGGCTCATTGAGTTGGTGATGCCATCCAACCATCTCATCCTCTGTTGCCCTGTTCTCCTCCTGTCATCAATCTTTCCCAGCATCAGTGTCTTTTCCAATGAGTCGGCTCTTCGCATCAGGTGGCCAAAGTATTGGAGTTTCAGCTTCAGCAACAGTCTTTCTAATGAATAGTCAGGGTTGATTTCCATTAGGATTGACTGGAGACAAACTAAGACATTTCCTTTCTTCGTTGTTTCACCTAGTAATCTCATTAAAGGGGGCTTCCATGGTGGCTCAGATGGTAAAGAATCTGCCTGCAATGTGGGAGACCTGGGTTTGATCCCTGAGTTGGGAAGATCCCCTGGAGGAGGGCATGGCAACCCACTCTGGTATTCTTGCCTGGAGAATCCTCATGGACAGAGGAGCCTGGAGGGCTAGAGTCCAGGGGGTCGCAAAGAGTTGGACATGACTGAGCACACACACACACACACACACACACACACACAGACAGACAATCTCATTAAGTTTTTAGGTGAGCATTTATTTAGCTGTGGCTATCTCAGTCAGCAGTTTCTTCTTATCACCATATTTGAGTTGGGCCTTTGGTGTTGGCAGCTGGGCAGACTTCATGTTTTTAAGTGTTTTGTTGTTGCTGTGTGTTAGTTGCTCACTAGGGAAGTGTATTTTAGGCTTTGCTTTTTTTTTTTTTTTGGCCTCATTGCATGGTGGCATGTGGATCAGGGATGGGACCCGCGCTTCCTTGCAGTGGAAGTGTGGAGTCTTAACCACTGGACCACCAGGGAAGACCTAACTTTCACTTTTAATACTACTTTTTCCCCTTTCAAGCTTGTGTTTGTTTAAGATCCTGGGCTACTGTGGTAGCCATCTAATTTGCTGTTGTCTTTGTGTGTTTGATTATTTCTTTATTCCTTGTAAGAGAACACAGAGTTGACTTACTAAAGCCATATGTAAATGTTAACAATGCTAAAAAGACCTAGATGTCTGCAGTTGTCTCCTAAACGTCTGTTTCACTGCCAATGTTTAGGGAAACCGGTAAGCTTACACTTGTATGCATGCGGAGCAAGGAGGTGTTCCCTTTTATGGGAGTGGGTGGAATGTTGTGGGTGTCCAGGTAAAGAAGAAAACAGAGTCAGCATCTTCCATTCTACCCATGCTCTGCTCGTATTTTGCCCCTGGCGAAGCACAGAGAGCTTGGAATAAAACAAAGAAGCCCCTTTGTTGCGACTGTATAGCCACCTTGAGTCAATCCAGCCCGCTCCTGTGCCGGTCTGGGATCTGGAACAGCTGGGAGGGAGGGCTGTTGGAGCAATCAGTATGAAAACCAGCCCGTCTCTACCATTGCTTCCCTGAACTTCTGGGAGAATTACAGGATCCGTGTCCTAGAAGGGGACTGGTGGGGGAGGGGGAGATTTCTGTTTTAGATTAACAGGAGGATTTATCATGCCAGAAGGTCAATATTTACCTTGGCTTCAGCTTGATGAGTATTTACTTCTCTGTTCAGTTGGTCTCTTTGCTGACTTCAGCAGAAGCGAAGATCTGCTTTTTGTCTGCCCAAGAGGATGCTGACTGATATTTTCTTATCAGAAAGGCTTGGAAACATAGTTGCAGAGGAGCCCACTTCTCAAGGGTGTGTGTGTTTGTGTGTGTGTGTGTGTGTGTGTGTATTGGGGGGCTTGTCTACTTCCACCAAGAAATCTGATCCCTCTTTGTACAAACAAGCCAGTTTCTAAGGCTCTTTTGAACTTACAGACCGGCGAGAGAGCACAAAATCACAGACAAATCACTTCTCTCGTCTCCTCGTATGAAAAATGGGGAGATTATGAGAAGCCTGATGGTCTGTGCTAGAGTTGTGGTGAGCGGTCAAGGAGTTAAGGGCTCAGTGGCACCGTGATGACCCTTATCTGTCCAGTTTCCATTTTATTGAAGTCCTATGGGGGAGGGGCTAGGTGATGCCCCAAGATTGCCATGGCACTAGGGAGAGGGAGCCAGCAGTAACGAGCTGGATGCCGACTCCAAGGCTTTCATGCGTGACTTCTCGGACTCTTGGGAACAGTGACTTCTGCCTCTGGTGAGGCTTTAACACGTATTCGGTGAGTGCCGTGGGCATAGTTTAGAAATACAGAGATGTGTACTTGTGTGGAGTGTGAACCAGAGTCCTGCTGGGGTGGCTAGAATCCGAGGAGTCACTGGATCTTTCTGAGGATGCCAGAAGGCTCTTTATTTCAAGGCTGCTCAAACTACCCCACTTTTGCCACCACCCACAATTATGTTTAAGCTTGAAAAATAATGCAAATATCACATTCTACTCAATGATGTTCCCGTATTTGTTTTAAAATGAAGTTTTGCTTTAAATTATTGACCACAGAGAACGATATACCAGATTTATCCCAGGCTCCAGATTCTTCTAAGAAAGCTCCCATCACTCCTGGGTTATGAGCCCACTTGGGAGTTTGAGAAGGGCAGGGGGGCATAGTTTAATTTTAATCTCTCACCAGAGCTCTGCAAATAATAACCATTAACATTTATTGAACATTGCAATGCATCAGGCACATGATTCCAAGAACTTTGTGTGAATAATTCACTGAATTCTTTTAGCAAACCCATACATTGGGTACTGTTATTCTGATTTTACAGATGTAGAAGCTCAGAGAGGTTAAGTAACTTGTCCAAGGTCACACAGCTGGTACCCTTTGGAATTGAACCCTATTACCTGGTGTCCTCTGGAGGTGAGGGAGGGGTTAGAATGTGATACCACACATTCCATGTGATACCACACATTCTAAGAATGGAGAATTCTTCGTTCTTCTTGACTCCCATGCTCTCTTTGGAGGGGGGCCGGGTACTGGAAAAGACTTTAGAGACAAGCCAGTCCACTCTTCATTTTCCAAATGAAGATGCTGGGGAGGACCAGAGAGGGAAGGGATTTACTCCAGGTCACCCAGCAAGTCAGCAGGGGCACCAGGAGTAGACTTGTGTGATATCACATTTCTTTTCTTGATTTTCGGCATCTTTGCATTTTTATCCCTTGCCCTCTAAATGGAATCTCCTCTTGTTATCAGAGCATTTGTCCAGACTTCCAACTGGTTTAAAAAGAGTTATTTATTTACTCATGGCTGTGCTGGATCTTCGTTGCTGCTCATGAGATTTCATTAGTTGCTGCGGGTGCAGGCTCCTCTCTAGTTGCGGTGCACGGGCTTCTCATCGTGGGGGCTTTTCTTGTTGCGGAGCACGGGATCTAGGGCACATGGGCTTAGTTGCTCCGCGGCATGTGGGATCTTCCTGGACTAGGAATTGAATCTGTGTCCTCTGCATTAGCAAGCAGATTCTTAACCACTAGACCACCAGGGAAGTCCATGCTGTTGAAGGAAAAAAAAAAAAAAGATTATTTTAACTCTTCCTAAAAAATAATGTAAGCACCCTGAGGGTGAGAAATATGTTACTTGCTTCTCTTAGAGCATTCACTGCACCCAGCAGAGTGCTGGGCATGCAGAAGTTTCTCAATATACATTCATGGGGCCAGAGTGAACTTTTTGTCTTAGAGGTGAAACAGAGGACCAAATTCAACCAACTGCCTTAGTCCTGAAGTTTCTGGGATGTATTAATTCTTTCCCTAAAGCTTTTCCTCCTAAAAGAATCATGCAGTTACGGAAGAGTGTTATCCCTTTCTCTCCTTGGTCCCTCTAGCTTGGGTGCTGCCCATGGCACTGGAAAAATGAGTTTAAGATAAAAAGTGAACTCTTGTTCCTCTACTGCAATGCCTACAGCATAAAGCCAATTTATAGCAACGTGGAATTCCTCTGGTCTTTAAGGTCTCATTATGCAAGTGAAGGAGGGAGAGGAGGAAGACAGATGCTCACAAATTCCTGGCGGGGGGGGAGAGGAGGGGAGGGATGACCTCATCATTTATTGGGTGTTGGAAAACAGCCCAAGGAACACAGTTCAGATTCCTTTTGGGGGAGGCACTGAAAATCCCCTGATAACCCAAATTCTCCAAATCTTTTAGGCCTTGAGAAAGGGATGGAGGGCAAGATGAAGAAAGTGGTCCTTTGTCCAAGTGATGTTTCCCATTAGGGGGCTGTCCACTCAGAGATGGACTCTGTGCATCCTTATTCCTAGGTGCAAACTCCAGACTTGGGAAGTGTGGAAGTCCCATTTGAAAGGCTGAGGCATGGGGCTTCCCTGGTGGCCCAGTGTTAAGAATCCACCTTCCAGTACAGGGGACACAGGTTTGATCCCTAGTCAGGGAACTAAGACCTCACAAGTGAGGGGTAACTAAGCCCGTGTGCCACAACTAGAGAAGCCCATGTGCCACATGTAAGACCTCATGCAGCCAAGGAAATAAATAAATAAAATAAATCTGTATGCAGGTCAAGAAGCAACAGTTAGAACTGGACATAGAACAACAGACTGGTTCCAAATCGGGAAAGGAATACGTCAAGGCTGTATATTGTCTCCCTGCTTTTTTAACTTAAATGTGAGTACATCTTGTGAAATGCTGGGCTGGATGAAGCACAAGCTAGAATCAAGATTGCTGGGAGAAATATCAATAACCTCGGATATGCAAATGACACCACCCTTATGTCAGAAAGTGAAGAACTAAAGAGCCTCTTGGTGAAAGTGAAAGAAGAGAGTGAAAAAGCTGGCTTAAAGCTCAACATTCAGAAAACTAAGATCATGGCACCGGGTTCCATCACTTCATGGCAAATAGATGGGGAAACAGTGGAAACAGTGAGAGAAGATTTAAAATCTTCTTTATTTTGGGAGGCTCCAAAATCACTGCAGATGGTGACTGCAGCCATGAAATTAAAAGATGTTTGCTTCTTGGAAGAAAAGCTATAACCAACCTAGACAGCATATTAAAAAGCAGAGACATCACTTTACCAACAAAGGTCCATCTAGTCAAAGCTATAGTTTTTCCAGTGGTCATGTATGGATGTGAGAGTTGGACTATAAAGAAGTCTGAGCACTGAAGAATTGATGCTTTTGAGCTATGGTGTTGAAGAAGACTCTTGAGAGTCCCTTGGACTGCAAGGAGATCCAATCAGTTCATCCTAAAGGAAATCAGTCCTGAATATTCATTGGAAGGATTGATGTTGAAGCTGAAACTCCAATACTTTGGCCACCTGATTCGAAGAACCAACTCATTGGAAAAGACCCTGATGCTGGGAAAGATTGAAGGCGGGAGGAGAAGGGGACAACAGAGGATGAGATGGTTGGATGGCATCACCGACGCGATAGACATGAGTTTGAGTAGGCTCCAGGAGTTGGTGATGAACAGGGAAGCCTGGTGTGCTGCAGTCCATGGGGTCGCCAAGAGCCGGACACGACTGAGTGACTGAACTGAACTGAACTGAAATAGTAAAAAATAAATAAATAAATAAAAAGCCCAGGCAGGATTTGAGGGAATTGAGTGGATAAGGATGGGCAGTTTGGGGAAAGGGTGAAGGGGACTGGATATGAAATCTTGGGACTTGTACTCATGAGAATGGTGGTGGTGGTTTAGTTGCTAAGTTGTGTCTGACTCTTGCCATCCCATGGGCTGTAGCAAGCCAAGCTCCTCTGTCCATGGGATTCTCCAGGCGAGAATACTGGAGTGGGTTGCCATTTCCTTCTCAGAGGATCTTCCCGACCCAGGAATAGAACCTGGGTCTCCTGCGTTGCAGGCAGATTCTTTACCGACTGAACTATGAGGGAAGCCCTTAAGAAGGTACATATGGGAACTGTATATATGGATACACACTGAGGTATGTAACAGGAGGGTAAAAGCCGTGGAACCTGAGCTTTCCCTCCACATTTTCAACAGCATCTTCCAGTTCTTCTAAAAACAATCCCACAGTTCTTCTATAAAACGGGTTGCAGTCCACCAAGCATTTCCACACTTGATGGCTTCTCTCCGGTCCTACCTGCATTTCAGGAACTAGGAGCTTCCCACTGTTAGCAGGCACAGAGCTGGCCTCAGGGCCTCTGCCAGCCCCTAGGATGCTATGGGGAGAACTGGAAAAAGATGTTAACCTGGGGAGTGGGACACAGGCTGGATTTCAGCTCCCACTGGCCCTTTGTGCTGGGTACAAGCCCCGAGGGGATAACATGGTCCAGAAAACACCTACTTGGGGTCAGGCGGGCCTTGGGCTCAGTGTGTAGTCTGGGACCCAGTTCTCACACCCGTAAAAGGTGGGATTGTATCACGTCTTCCCCCAGCTCCTTCCCAGATATGATGCTTCACAAATCTGTGAGTCTAGGGACAACTTTGCACCCCATACGGAATGCCTCTTCCTTCGAAGCATCTTCTTAACTTAGCTGGCAGGTGACAGAGTCTGGAGGTAAAAATGGGAGATGATTCTGCAGACATCTGGGTGTGCAACGATTTGGTTCAAAGAGCCTTGGACAAGGAGTGTGTGTCTTTCTTGCTTAACTTTTTTGAGCATTAGTTTTTACTTCTGAAAAATGGGAATGGCACCACCTAATACAGACAGCCATACTGTAGGGATAAAACCACGTTACCCAGGTGAGCATGCCTGGAACACGGTGGGTGCTCCAGAAGGCTTGCGACCTGAAGAAGGTTTGGCTGGGAGGTTTCTAAAGAGCTTGTGTGCGGGGACCCAGGCACAAGATCTGGCTTTCGGGGCGCGCGGCTCCCGGGACCCCCAGTGGAGCAGGAACCCTCCCCACCCCGCCCCCCTCCCCCGGCTCGGCCTCCACTGCCGCCTCCTCTGCCCCGGACCGCCGAGGGTTAATGAGAAAGCCCCACGCCCCCTTTGACGGCGCAGAGCCCACCTCGCCGAATTTGAAAAGGCGGCCCTGAGAGGCGTGGGCGCCCCCCAGGCACTTCCAGCTCTGACCCGGGCTACGCTCGCTCGTAGGCGCGTTCGCTCGGCTCCGGCGGCGGCCGCCGGAGCGCTCCCGACCGTCCTCCCGCCCGGGACTCCGGGTCCCCGCGGGCTGCCGCGCAAGATGAAGCTGGCTCTGCTACTGCCCTGGGCGTGCTGCTGCCTCTGCGGGTCGGCGCTGGCCACCGGCTTCCTCTACCCCTTCCCGGCCGCGGCCCTGCAGCAGCACAGCTATCCTGACCCAGGCGCCGGCTCCCCCGGCAGCGGCTACGGGGGCCGCCGGTGAGTAGCCGGTTGGGGCGGGGGTGGGCGGCGGGCCCGGGGGGCTCGGGGAAGCCGGGGTCTGGAGGCGCGCGGGAGTGGGGGCTTAGGGGCTGCGGATCAGGGGGTTGGGGGGTTAGGGGAGCGGGCGGCCGGGGCTGGGGACGCCGGGGGGTCGAGAACTGGTGGCCTAGGGACTCGGGGCGGTCCGGGGCTGGGGGCGCGGAGGTGGAGTTTGGGGCTTGGGAGGGTGGGATTGGGGGCTGGGGGCGCAGGACGGTGGAGGACTGGGGGGCTGAGGACATGGGGGTGATCGCGTGCTAGGGGCACAGACTGTGGGGGCTGAGGGCGCGGGGCCTCGGGACCGGAGGTGCGGGGCTGAGACTGGGGTGGTCTCTGGCCGCGCCCCCCACCCCCCCTCCTTCGTTTCCTTGCTCTCCGAACCGTCGCCCCTTCGGCTCCCGAATCCGAGCGGAGGCGGCTCAAACCTGCGGCAGGGGTGCGCGGAGGGGGGCGACCGTGGCTGGCTGGGGCTCGCTGGCCCAGTTCCTGCAAGTTCACCGGCTCACGTGGCTCTGCCGCGCTCACCTGCGCGGCCGCGGCTTTGTGTTGGGGAGCAGGTTCCCGCGACGCCAAGGCCTTGCATCCGGGCCCCCCACTCGCACGCCGGCCGCCAGAGACACCGGAGGGGCGACTCCGTCCGGCCTTTGGGGCTGGGCCCGCGGAGCAGCCTGGGCTGCGGCTCCCCGGCCGTCCGGGGAACGAGGACCCGGCTCGGATCGTAAGAGTCGGCGGCGGGCTGGGAGAAGGGAGCTGGGTTCCCGAGCCCGCGGTGCCGGGACCCCCCCGCGGCCACCTCCTCCGCCGGCAGGTGGCGCGCTGGCCACCCCAGGAAGGTTCGGGCAGCGTCTCCTCAATCCGTGATTGAATCCCCCCAGAAAACGCGTGAGCCCTCGAGTAGAAGTTGCCAAGTCTTTTCGTTTGCGCAGCTCGCTCGAATCTAGCCTTTCCCATTCTTGAACACACCCCGCGTTGGTGCCACCCGTCTCTTTTGATCCTAAAACCACGCCAGGGTTAGCTATTGTCTTTTCTTTAACCGAGGAAACATGGACTCTCAGAGAGGTCCCCAGGTTCAGTGGCAACTGAGGACTCACCTCCTGTCTTCTTTCTCCAAATCCTGTGCTTTCTAGGGTACCACGGGGCTTATTGTTTACGGAGCTAGGCAAGAAGCGACAGGTCCTGGTTCTTTTGTCCTCCTTGGTGTTTACCAAGCCTGGCAGGGCTACCAGGGTGAATTCCAGCAGTGCCTTGTATTGAGGAGACCGGGATGTTTTGTGTCGGTACACTGCATGGCTAGTTCAATCGGTTCTCAGAAAAGCATATAAAAAGTACTTCTGGAAAATTTTGCATGCAATTTTATTTCCTTCATTTTGTTTGGAAATGCTCCCCCAAGGCTTCTATTAGTATTATTCTCCAAACACCCAGAGTAGTGTGGAATCTGCACACTTCCATAGGAGAATACTTTAAAAATTAAGTTTTTCAAGTTGAAAAATGATATGTTTAAGATCTCACTTATGAAAAATTCAATCTATATGTAGGTGTATATATATATATATATATATATATATACACACACACACACAATGGGTAATACTTAATAATACTGTGTGTGCTCAGTCATGTCTGACTCTTTGCAACCTTTGTAGCCTGCCAGGCTCCTCTGTCCATGGGATTTTTCAGGCCAGAATACTGGAGTGGGTTGCCATTTCCTCCTCCAGGGGATTTTCCCGACCCAGGGATTGAACCCACCTCTCCTGTGTCTCCTGCAGGTGGATCCTTTACTACTGTGCCACCTGGGGAACCCGTATAAAGTTGGTAGGAAACCATTTTTGGCAGTTTCCTGTATGGAGAGACCTGGTCTTGACCAGGTCCTAAGAGAGAGTGAACGAGAACTCCCATTCCCTCCACCCCCCTCCTGGCTCTGTCTGCTTGTGTCTTGTTTGCATATCTTACTTTTGTAATTCAAAAGTGTGTTTGTGCGCACTGGGGGTGGGGAGGGAGGTGGAAAAGGCTCCTACAGCCTGGACTGTGTGTGCTGAGAGGGACCAGATGGGAAGTCTATACAGGGAGCCGGTGAATGGGGGATGCGGGTTCGGGCATTTGGTAGATTGGAACTCGGGGACTTCCAGAGATAATTTGGAAAGGGATGGTTTTGGCACAAATAAAAAGAGTCCCCAACAAATGTCATCTCGCAGAACTCTTTCCACCAGGATGGGAGCAGGGAGAAGGTGTGTTAAGTTCAGGGACGAACTGGATGAATGTGTGGAAAATGGGTTTCCAAATGGGATACTGGGAGGTGTTAAGCAGGCTTGGGGCAGGTTGAGGCAGATGCCTTGGAGCCTGACTGAGCCTTTCCACCCAAAGGCCTGCGTGGGCACTGCAGGCGTGAGATCCGGGTCTGGGTGAGTTGTGGGCTGGTGTCACACGGTCCCGAGTCTGATTCACTCCAGAAGCAGAAGGCTTGGGGACAGCGTTTGGCACTGG
This sequence comes from Muntiacus reevesi, assembly GCF_963930625.1. Taxonomy (NCBI): domain Eukaryota; kingdom Metazoa; phylum Chordata; class Mammalia; order Artiodactyla; family Cervidae; genus Muntiacus; species Muntiacus reevesi. Next base: position 213,451,071 of record NC_089250.1, on the reverse strand, counting down.
GCTCTTCACAGCACTGGCCTCTGCTTGGCTCCATGCATGTGTTTATAGTGGCTTGGTTTCAGTTGATGGGCAGGATGACAGGGCTGTTTCTTGACAAATGGTCTTCTCTTATTTCATGGTTGTTGGTCCTGTGTTCCCTTTTCTCTGTGTGTATACGTGCCTGTGCCTGCCCTCCTGGACTGGGCATCTAGGTCTGACACGTTCTGGGTGCATCTTGCTTTTTACACAAGGGTGCTCTGTTCTGGTCACCTCCATCGCAAGCCCAGCATGGGCCCCTCTGATGAAGCTATTCTAGCAGAAAGAAGAGGACATCAATTCCTTAGAGACCCATTTCCAGTAAAATCTTGCAGCCCTGTGTTTGGGCCACTAATGACTTGTCAGCCACAGAGGGTTCAGATGCCAAGTAAAAGCTAAAGGGAAATATAACATTAACTGACCGGGAGGGTTGCATAAGGATGGAGCCCCCAGCTTCACACCCTAGTCCTTCCATTGTACCTGAATAAGGCTAACACATTGTTGAAGCTCTTTGAAGTGAGAGTGAAAGTCACTCAGTCGTGTCTGCCTCTTCATGACCCCATGGGCTATACAGTTCAAGAATTCTCCAGGCCAGAATACTGGAGTGGGTGACTGTTCCCTTCTCCAGGGTGTCTTCCCAACTCAGGGATTGAACCCAGGTCTCCCGCATGGCAGGTGGTTTCTTTACCATGGAGCCACCAGCATGTGTATTTCATTCCTCTTCCTGCCTCCCTCCCTGATCATCCCCTCCCTCCCTTTCACAGATGGTGATTAGATGTCTCATCTGTTGTCACCTCCTCATCTCTGTATCCAATTCTAAAGGGTCCAACACAGCAGTGAGTGATCAGAGCGTGAGGAGTGAAAACCAGAGAAAGGGCCCCTCCACCCCATTCTGGGTGCACAATTCTCAGCTGGGGAGGGAGAGGTTTTAATTTGAATAAGAGTTTTAATATTCATTCTTGGAGTGAGAATGTTCTGCTAAGAGAAACCAGAAGAGTGGTGAAGATCTGCCCAGATTTTAAGCAGAGGAAGGAATGAATACACCCACAGAGTGGGGTCATGGGGCAGGGGCGAGGGACAGAGTTGCTTTTGCTTCTGCCCTGAAGAATGGCTCGCATTCCGTAAACCTGTTCCTTCTTTACAGGGTGTGAGGCTTGGGAGAGGATAAAGGGAGACCACATGCTGAATGTCTACAGGTTATACACATGCTGAATGCCTACAGCTTATACAATAAGCTAATGGACGGTTAAATAAGTAGGTTTGATCTTCCAACCTTGATGAGTAATTACTCTGTATACTCAAAGGTCCGGATCGTCAAAGCTATGGTTTTTCCAGTAGTCATGTACAGATGTGAGAGTTGGTCCATAAAGAAGGCTGAGCACCAAAGAATTGATGCTTTTGAATTGTGGTCCTGGAGAAGACTCTTGAGAGTTCCTTGGACTACAAGGGAATTAAACCAGTTAATCCTGAAGGTAATCAACCTGGAAAGCCAAGTCCAAAGAGGAATTCTCAGATACTTTAGAGTTTGCTGCTCTGGAAAATGGTGGTAGGAGGAAGGCTTCTCATGGACCAACTGTCTTCATTGCCTTTTTTTCTTAAACTTTTTGGCAGGGAAGCCTGGTGTGTGGCAGTCCATGGGGTCAGAAAGAGTCAGACAGGACAGAGAGACAGAACAACCTCTTCTTTGTTGTTATTGTTGTTTAGTGACTAAGTCACATCCAACTGTTTTCGAGGTCATGGACTGCAGCACGCCAGGCTCCTCTGTCTTCCACTGTCTCCCGGAGTTTGCTCAAATTCATGTCCATTGAGCTAGTGATGCTCTCTAACCGTCTCATGCTCTGCCACCCCCTTCTCCTTTAGGTTCAGTCTTTCCCAGCATCAGGGTCTTTCCTGATGAGTCGGCTCTTCACATCAGGTGGCCAAAGTATTGGAGCTTCAACTTCAGCAACAGTCCTTCCAATGAATATTCAGGGTTAATTTCCTTTAGGATTGACCGGTTTGATTTCATTGCTGTCCAAGGGACTCTCAAGAGTCTTCTCCAACACCACAACTTGAAAGCATCAATTCTTCGGCATTCAGCCTTTTTTATGGACCGACTCTGTCACATCGGTACATGACTACTAGAAAAACCATAGCTTTGACTAGATGGGACTTTTATCAGCAAAGTGATGTCTCTGCTTTTTAATATGCTGTCTAGGTTTGTCATAGCTTTTCTTCCAAAGAGCAAACATCTTCTAATTTCATGACTGCAGTCACCATCCACAGTGATTTTGAAGCCCAAGAAAATAAAATCTGTCACTGCTTCCACTTTCCCCCTCTTCTGTTTGTCATGAAGTAATGGGACCAAATGCCATGATCTTAGTTTTTTTAATGTTGAGTTTCAAATCAGCTTTTTCACTCTCCTCTTTCACAGTCATCAAGAGACTCTTTAGTTCCTCTTCACTTTCTTCCATTAGAGTGGGATCATTTGCCTATGTGAGGTTGTTGATATTTCTTCTGGCAATCTCCAGTCCAACTTGTGATTCATCCAGCCCAGCATTTGGCATGATGTACATCACCGACTCGATGGGCATGAGTTTTTGTAAACTCCGGGAGTTCGTGATGGACAGGGAGGCCTGGCGTGCTGCGATTCATGGGGTCACAAAGAGTTGGACACAACTGAGCGACTGAACTGAACTGAACTGAACTGAACTCAGCATATAAGTTAAATAAGCAGGCTGACAATATACTCCTTTTGCAGTTTTGAACCAGTCAGTTGTTCCATGTCTAGATTAGGTGTGACTGTTTGATTAGATTTAGGATCTTTTATTTGGGAGAATGGGGGAGGGCAAGAATGCTTCATAGTTGGTCTGGTGGATCTTGTTAGATCATGTGTTATGGATTGAACGTTTATGTTCCCTCCACCCCCCAATTCATATGTTGAAGCCCTAACTTTCAGTGTGATGGTATTTAGAGGTGGGGCCTTTGGAAGATAATTATGAAGATGAAGATTTAGATAAGGTCATGAGAGTCGGGTCCCCATGATGGGAATAGTGTCCTTATAAGAAGAGGAAGAGAGACTAGAGTACCCTCTCTCACTTTCCCTTCCCATGTGTAGACCCCAAAGTCGACTGTCCACAAGCCAAAAAGATAGTCCTTATCAGGAACTGAATCCGCACCTTGATCTTGGACTTCCCAGCCTCCAGATCTTAGAAATAAATGTCTGGAGTCTAAGCCACTCAGCCTATGGTATTTTGATAAGGCAGCCCGAGCTGACTAGTACTGGTGGACATGACTTTTTTTTCTCCTGGAGAATTGGGTTTTAAACCTCCACCAGAATACCATTCTCTACAGGTCCCTACTTCTTCCTCTCTCTTTTCTTCTCAGTTCATTTTGAAGACACTAGGCCTTGATAACATTCTCCTTGTTTAAGGTTTTGTTGATTATAGGGTTTCCCCACTGGCTCAGCGGTAAAAAAAAAAATCCGCCTGCAATGCAGGAGACTTGTGGGAGACGAGGGTTCGATCCCTGGGTCAGGAAGATCCCCCGGTGAAGAAAATGGCAACCCACTCCAGTATTCTTGCCTGGAAATCCCCATGGACAGAGGAGCGTGGTGGGCTACAGTCCATGGGGTGACAATGAGTAGGACATGACTGAGCAACTAAGTCTTATCCAGAGGTGGTGTACTAGTTATACTGTTCTGCACTTAGCTTCGTTGTTTCACGATGGACTGTGGAGATTGCTCCTGATCAGGGCATAGGTAGTTTTCTGCATTCATTTTGTTTTTCACAATTAAAAAATTTGTGGTTAAAATTTTTTTAGCTACATAAACCATAAAATTTACCATCTTAACCATCTTGAAGTATAGCGTTCAGTGGTATTAAATACATTGAGTGTTGTCTACCTGTCACCACCATCCGTCTCCAGAATGTTCATCTCGCCTGCATTCATTTTTGTAGCCCTATAGTTCTTGGTGGTGCCCATGACTGTAGTTTTTTTCAGTGAGTCCCCTGCTAATGGACATTGTGTTATTCTAACCTTTTGTGTCACATGTAATACCACAGTAAATAGCCTTGTGAGTTATTCATTTCATATTTTTAAATTTTTTAAAAACACTTTATTTTTGGCTGTGCTCGGTCTTCATTGCTGCACAGGCCTTTCTCTAGTTGCGGCGAGCGGAGGCGACTCTTGAGTTGTGGGGCGAGGACTTCTCATTACAGTGGCTTCTCTAGATGCAGCACAAGTTCTAGGGTGTTTGGACTCAGTCATTGTGGCTCTCAAGCCCTAAGGCCACAGGCTTAGTAGCTCCTCGGCATGTGGAATCTTCGCGGACCAGGGATCAAACGTGTGTTTCCTGCATGGGCAGGTGGTAAGCCACTCCACTAAGGAAGCCCCTCATTTCATATTTTTGCCAATGCCTCTTCAAGATACATTTTAAAAAGTGGGCTTTTGGAGTGAGAAGGTAAATACATGCATAATTCTGCCAGATAGGATCATAGAAGTTATACTGTTTTGTATTCCCATCAGCAGGTTTTTCTTGGGGTGTATTTGAAGGTGACACTTCAGTGATGCTGGGTCATAATGGCCTTGGGGAGGGGATGAAAATGGCCTTCCCTGGCCAATACCACCTGTCAGCTCTGCCCACCCCTCACATTTGTGAGGTCACAGATGGAAGGCTGAACATTGTATGTCTAAATGTTTAAAAGATAGAGTGGGCTTCCCTGGTGGCTCAGATGGTAAAGAATCTGCCTCCAATGCAAGAGTCCTGGGTTCGATCCCTGGCTCAGGAAGATCCCCTGGAGAAGGGCACGGCAACCCACTCCAGTATTCTTGCCTGGAGAATCCCATGGAAAGAGGAGCCTGGTGGGCTACAGTCCATGGGGTTGCAAAGAGTTGGACACTGAGGGTCTAAAACTGTAAACTGTTAAAATAAATTCTGTCATTGACCTTGACAAACACACCCTCTTAATGACCTGGGGGTGGGGGTTGGGGCTCACGTTTAGAAATCTTGCCTCCGTGAATTTTGTGCGGGGACTTGGTGGTGCAGGAAAAACCACCCTTGTCTTCCCTCCTTGTGCTCTGGATACCTCACCCTGGTCTGGCCTCACCCGCACACCCTGGACACTCCCGTCCATCCAGCCCGCCACCTGCTCCTCACCCAACCACTGCCAGCTGGCCATATCTCCTGCCTGAGTGTGCCTGGGGAGGGAGTTCTGGACTCCTGGGTACCCACGCTTGCTCTCAGGGGGACTGTGGGCTCTGGGGGTCATATCCCCTCAGCCCCATGGTCTCCTTGCCCTGTGAGGTGGGATGTAGCCAGAGAGGGCCAGATTGGGGCTGCTATTGCAGCTCACTGCCTAGGATGGGGCTCTTCTTGCCCAGGTCTAAGGCAGATCTGGGGGAATGTGGAGTGAGTCTTGGGGATGGAGCAAGGATGCATGTACCCCAAATCCTCAGAAGTTGAATGGCCTTCCCCCAGATGACCATGGCCACAAAAGGTCGCGGTGACTGAGCTAAGCTGTCTGTGTCCAGATATTCCCGTCCTGTGCCCTCTCTGCCTGGTCCCCTGTTAGACTGTGAGGGCCACAGGGGCCGTCACCTGCCTGCTGGGGACCTGGGCCAGGGTCAGGAATAGGGTCGGGCCCTGTCAGTTGTGTAGAGTGAACCAGATCGCATCCACCAAGGACCCGCTGAGGCTGTGAATTCAGAGCGGATGCGGGTCCTGCCGGGGGTGACTGGCAGGCGAGTGGCATGGGACACGCAGTAGTTGGGGATGAAAAGACCCCTTCCAGAGATGACGGGGAGCTTCTGGGAAGGAGGGCCCAAGGTGGCTCACAGGGATTTTGTTCTGGCTCTTTTAGAAGCACATCTGTATTCTGGCCTGACCTTCAGAGCCTTTACCGATTTTCACACTGTTCTAAGAAGTGACAGGATGGAGTTCAAAACTTGTGACTGCTTTTGGTTTTAGAAACTCTGTGGCCAGTTAAGGTTTTGGGAAGGGTCTGATCCCTGATATGCTGACAGTGCTGGACCTGGGCTATTTCTTCCTTCTTCGCCCGGGCCTCCCACCTGCCTCCCTCCCGCTGGCTTCTCAGGCAGGGCCCTTGGGCCCGTGCAGGGGCCCAGGTGCGATGCCCAGCAGGGTCCACACTTGGAGTTCAGTGCTTTGTGCTTACTGTCTCCCACTTCTCAGTACTCATAGCCTTGAATGCGTGCTTTCTAAGGGAAGTCTGATGGGACCACGAGGCACCAGGGCCTTGATCCTCAGCGCTGACCATGACCTACCTCTCAACGCCTCCTACCACCTCCCTGTTGTTTGTTCTCCGCTACTCACTCCCCACCCTCTGGCACCCCAGGTCCACCTGGCCACCCCCTCTTCACTCCTGCGCAGTGACGATGCCACCCTCTGCCTCTGGCTGGAGCCTGGATGTGGGCTCCGAGAGGGCTGGGATCAGGTGCGTGCACGCTGTGACACCCTGGAGTGGGGCATGGCAGCTGTAGTGCCCGCCCTGGGCTGGCAAGAACATAGTGTGCTCAGTGGGTGACTCAGCAGGGCAGAGCCTCTGGCCACACTGATCCTGGCATGTCCTGGGGAGAGATGGTAATACCCTGGAAGGGTGCCCACCCACCGTATGATGATGGGCCCTTGGTAGGGGGAGATGCCTGGCTTGACTTCCCTGCCCCTGACCTGGGCGATGCTCCAGCCCGCTGGCTAGTGGGAAGGATGGCGTGCGCGTGCACTTACACCCCGTGGAGTTGCAGGGAGGGTTCTGCCCTTGCTAACCACGAGGATCTCCGTGCCTGAGGGAACACACGCGAAACACTAAACAAGTGACAGGTCGAGAAATAGAGAGACAGAACTGCAGAAGAGAGGAAAACACTTCGTATTCTACTATCTTTACTGATGCAGCTTTTTGAATGAGGGGTCCTGTAACTTCAGTTCGCACTGCACCCCACAGATTATTTAGCTGGTCTTTGATAGAGCATCCCTTACACAGCAGGGCACCGACTGGCTCACCAGGATGAACTGGGGAGATTGAAGCATTGGATAACCAGACCCATGCAGACTCTAAGGCCTGGAGAGCTGTATCTAATGGCCTCCCCAAGTGTTTTATTTTTCTTTTCTTTGATGCAGCCAGGTTTGAGGAGCACTGCATGGAGAACAGAGGTTTTTGTGAGATTCTTTCATCATGACCCGTAGTAGGAAATACCTTTTATATGGTGCTTGAGTCTGTGCGTGTGCACTTACACATACACACACACACCCTTGAAATAAGTTTCACAAAATCGTGCTTACTATTACCATATGTGATCCTTTCTTTTTTATCGTAGTCTATCTAGTTCATGAAAACGTGCTTGCCAAGACTCAGAAAATTGATCCCACAGCCCCTCTGACTTAGGGCCTGCAGTGAGAGACCTCTTGCTCTGGGGAAATGCAGGGATCTTTTGGCTTCCCACCCACCTCATCCCAGTTCCTGTGCCTCGTCCTCTAGGCTCATCTCTGGCTCTGAAATCTCTTTCTTGTTTCTGCTGAGCTGAGGTGCTTGTCCTGTCCACTCCCCACCCCATACCTTGGCTCCACCCTCTTCTGGGGTGGTCACAAAACCCCCTCCTTCAGGAAGTCTTCAAGGATTGCTCTGTTCCCCTCTCTTTGGGTGGTTTCCTGTGCCCCCTGTATCTGTGGTTGCCTGTGGGCTTTGTACCAAGAACTCACTTCCTGTTCTCCTTTCCTGAAGATAGAATCATTTCTCCTACCTGTTTCCTCTGGAACATGGCTCTGACTGGTCCACCAGGGACCAGAATGCGTGAGCCAGCCTGTGCCCTGAGCCTGGGCTGTCTACACCCACCCATGTGAATTTGTCCAAGCTGGGAGTTTAACCATCCAACCTTCTCAGTCCATGGTTGGGGTCAGTCAGCAGGCTGGAGCTGGGGGCTGAGCCTTCGGGGCAGGGGCTCTCTGCCTTGAGCCTTGAATGGTAAAGGCTTTCTGCTGATTCCACAGGAGTGGATGGTCCTTTCCGCTTGCTCATGAGCCTCGTCCCTGCCACTGGATCCATGGTGCCTGGAGCCTTACCTTAAAGAAGTTACTAACAAGCACCTACTGCATGCTTAGTGCTGGGGTAGTGAGATGACTGCTGATTCAGACTTAGCCTTTGCCCTTGAGGAGTTCAGAGGCTGGTTGGGGAAGCCCCCAGAGCAAGTCATGGAATTTGCTGTAACACAGATGTGTGCAAAGTGGGTCAGGTAGGCAAGGGGCATATGAGCAAGTACCTGTTTAACGAAGCTAGGTCTGTGGGTGTTTGGGAATCTTTATGTCTAAGTTTTCTCCTCTATAAAATGGGGGTGGTCAGATCTGCTTTGTAAGGTTGTTGTAGGCTTAGATGAGTGAAAGTTAAAAGTGCTTTGAGAAATATGTCATAAACATTGTGTTCATGCTTGTGATGTGTAGTGCGCTAACCTTGCAAAGAGTGCCAAGAAGGGGGGGAGGTTCACACACCTAGGAGGCCACAGACTCCTTTGGCTGGGATGGTGTTCCAGGCTCTGCTTGTGTGTGTGCTCAGTCACGTCTGACTGTCTGCCACCCCGTGGACTGTGGCCCACCAGGTTTCTCTGTCTGTGGGATTTTCCAGGCAAGAATACCAGAGTGGGTTAACATGCCCTCCTCCAGGGGATCTTCCCCAACCAGGGATCGAGCCCTTGTCTCCTACAATGCAGTCAGATTCTTTATGCAGTCATCAGGGAAGCCCGTTCCAGACTCCACACCTTGGGAGACGCTGGCCTGGTAGACCAAGGCTACGTGAGCAACTGGGAAGGGCGTTTCGGGTGACAGAACAGCTGCCTGAGGGTTGGGAGTGTGAGGCAGTTGGGGCCTTTGGAGTCTGAGGGCGAAGCCTCTTTTCTGCCACCCTAAGGAGCCTGGTGGAGAAGGCAGTGGCACCCCACTCCACTACTCTTGCCTGGAAAATCCCACGGATGGAGGAGCCTGGTAGGCTGAAGTCCATGGGGTCGCTAAGAGTCGGACATGACTGATCGACTTCCCTTTCACTTTTCACTTTCATGCATTGGAGAAGGAAATGGCAACCCACTCCAGTGTTCTTGCCTGGAGAATCCCAGGGACGGGGGAGCCTAATGGGCTGCTGTCTATGGGGTCGCACAGAGTCGGACACGACTGAAGCGACTTAGCAGCAGCAGCAGCAGCAGCAAGGAGCCTGGGCTCTGTGTCAAGACTTGGTCACGGTGGGTCCCATGCCAACTTCACTGGTGTGGAGGAGACAGGCAGAAGAAGGAGAATCAGAGGAGAGGAGCAGCTAACAGGCAGTGTCAGGAACCCTGAAACAGGGCTGGGGCGGTAGGGATGGAGTAGACACAGGAGTGCTCCGAGTCTGCGCGGTTGGCAGCATCCAGCCGCTTGGTGGACGGAGGATCAGCGGGAGCAGATTGTAGCCTTGAGCTCCTGGCCTTTCCCAGAGCCCGAGGGAGGCCGGTAGCTGGCTCTTTAGCTCCCTGGAGCCTGGCAAAGGCTCCACGGTGTTTTCTCAGCTTTGAAAAGCAACACGGCATGGCGTTCACGCACCTTGTGTTTTTGTCAAATACTTGTATTTGACAGGCTTGCACGCATCAGGTGTTCCACGGTTGCTTTTCGAGCAAGTGAATGAATAAGTGTCTTGATCTCCACCCTCCGGGAAGCTGAGGGGTGGCCTCTGCCCCCGTGCAGGTCTGTCTTTCTAAGAGGTCCTGGCGTGAGGCCCTTGTCTGCGCTTTACCCCCACCAGATCAGTTCTAGAAGCCGTGTTTAGGGGAGCCACAGAGGTCACCCTGCTTTAGGGGGTCCTGCTTCTTCCTTTGAAGTAGGAAAGTGAAAAAGTGAAAGAGTTAGTCACTCAGTCATGTCCAACCCTTTGCGACCTCAGGGACAGTAGCCCACTGGGATCCTCTATCCATGGGATTCTCCAGGCAAGAATATTAGAGTGGGTTGCCAGTCTCTTCTCCAGGGGATCTTCCTAACCCAAAGATCCAACCTGGGTCTCCTGCAGATTCTTTACCATCTGCGCCAACTTTGAAGTAGGAGTGGGTGGAAATCACACAGAATGGCCTGAATGTGAATATCTGGTGAGACCTTCCCCTCAGGCCCCCCGGGTTTTCTGCATCTCCTTGCCCTTCATCTCGCTGTCCGCTCTCCCCCCTGCCTCCACCCCACCAGCCTCTCTGTTATTTTAAAATCCATTCCCAGAGAAACAATTCCTATGGCAATAAGAACACGACTCCAGGCTTCTCTTGGCTTGAACGGGTCCGACACTTCATTGCCGCTTCGAGTGTGCGAGCTGGACACGGACCAACTCTGCCTGGGGCGGGGGAATCGAGTAACAATAACTAACTGTTAGAGGATTTTCGGGAATCCTGCAGCGGATCCTGGGGTAGGAGACACACAGCACACTGTTCTCCTCTCTGAAGAATCAGGGGGTCCCCGGCCTCCTTGCCTGGTCCTTCCTTGCCCTGCCTCCCAGAAACATCCCAGGGTCGAGATGGTTCTTTGGTGGCCTGGACGAGACCACCTTGAGAGAAGCTGGATGCAGTCCAGGTTAATTCTGTAACACTCGGGTGAGAGGCAGGGGCCCCCCACCTCCTGGGCCTCCGTCTGCCCCACCCCTAGCCACCCCCAGAGCTGATGGGTGGGAAGGTCAGAGCTGGCCACGCTGACTGCTGACCTCTGCCAGCTCCCCTGCCGTAGTGATGTTGCCAAGCTTGTTCTGTCAGGTGTTAATGGAAGTTATGAGAAGCAGCCTGGGAATTCCGGCTCTGGGTGGCCCTGACTGAATCACCTGACCTCTCTGTGCCTCAGTCTCCTTATCTGTAAAATGGGCACAATCACAGTGTTTCCTTCCTTGGGTCATTCTGGGGCTTCAACGAGTTTATATTCACAAAGGGCTTGGAACAATATCTAGTAAATGCTCTGTGCAGCCCCATGAAGTGATAAAGGCTTTCCCAGAGGGAGCAGTGGACTGCTGGGCCTTGGGAAGAAGTAGGGGTTTGCAGACATCTATGGCCACCAGATCCTTTTTTGGGGAGCATGTTTTTTGGGTGGGGTCCCAGATACTGTGCTCTGGGGAAGGCTGGCCAAGTGGGTCAAGGTTAAATGCCTCAGTGGTTGTGGCAGCTTCCACCTTTTGCAGAGGACCTCTTTCGGGGGGTCATTTGCAACCTCACCCTGCAGTCGTCCCCACTGATGCTGTAGGGGAGCCAGAGAAATACAGAAGGGAGAAGCCAGTTGGTTTTTCTGAATCCCTTAGACCCCGCTCAGGTTTTCACGACCAAGAGTGAAGGATGGGGGCCCATCTCCTCACTCCCAGCAGAACCTCAACCACTGGTGGGGAGTGAGCACTGAGGGTTGCCCTTGGAATATGACTGGGGAGCAGGTTGGAGGATCTGGGGTCCTGAGATGCCCATGGTGAGTCAGAGGCAGAGGAGTTCTGAGGAGCTTCGTGTCCTGGGACTGTGACAGCTGAGGGGGCTTCATGTGGCCCCAGGATGGGGGAGAAGGGACCAGGGGATCCACAGTCAAGCCAGCCCTTCCCTTCATTGACTCAGTGCCTCACGTGTAACGTGAAAGTAACAGGATCGGGCTGAGATCAAATGAGGAACGTGTTTGTGAAATATGCAGACTAATTATTACTCAGTGTGGCCTGCTTACTGGCCGAGGGCCCCAGCTCTGCAGCTCTGTCTGGCCCAAGTCCACCCTGTGAATAAGACCAGGGGAACCAACACTTGCGGGAGGATGGATGTTTACTCTGTGTGTGTGTGTGTGTGTGTGTGTGTGTGCGCGCGCGCGCATCCGCGTGGTGTTTGTGGCCTTGCGTGGCTGCGGTTTGCAGTGGAAACATCTTTTGTCTTTGAAAGTATCTGGTCCCCTCCCCTTTCCTCCTCTGGAAGGTATGGGACTCTGTGGCATTTACCGGGAAGCCCCCTAGTTCCTAACACTTGGGAGGCCCAGCTGAAGGTCTGCTCTGCTTTGGAGCCCTTGTGAAGGCTCAGGTTTTCCTCTTCCCCAGAAGGTAGCTTCTGGAATCCGGCTCTACTGCAGGCTGCAGGCTGCCTGCTGACCCTGCCACTCCTGCTGGCCCCTGGAGGCGCCAGGGCCTTTGGGGAGAAGGGTGGCAGTTTCCTTCTGATTTGGCTCCAGCTGTCTGCACCCCCACCAGTTGCCTCTGGCGTCTGACATTTTTGTCATTCCTGCGAGGGCTTATCTGGGGAGTCAGCATGTACCTCTTCCTGCCCCTCTGTGATGGACTTGGCTATGTGGCTGATTCTCCCTTCTGAGAGGTCTCAACCTGCCCAGACGCTCTCTGTTTGGGGAGGTCATGAGTTCCTGGGTCTCTTCGGGCTTTGCCAGGCTCCTTCCCTCTTTTGTCCCTTGGGTGTTGATAACAATTAGCTCAGATCCTGAAAGTCTTCATGTAAGAAGTCTGAACATGTGCCTTCCTGGAGAGGCAGCTGAGCAAATGGGAGAGACCCCTGTATCAGGGGCTTGGAGAGAGCACAGTCTGCCCCTGCTTAGCCTGCTGCTTGTCTCTCTGGGTGCTCTGCTCACCTCTGGCTACCCTTTAATCTCAAGCTGCTTCCTGCCCCACAGCCTTTGCACTGCCTTGGCCAGTCTTTGCTTTCTCTTAGCCTAGTTAGTTCCTGCTCAAAGCTTAGAGATCAACTTAAACATCACATCTTCAGGGAACCTTTTGCTGCCACCCCCTCAAGGTAAAGGTCAGGACCTTTTGTTAAATGCCCTCAGAGCTTACTCTCATACTTAGAATCTCATGATAACTGTAAGTCAATCCTACAATTAATTGATTGATCATTAGTTAATAGCTGTCCAAGACTATAAGTCCTCTGAGGACAGGGGTCCCTGCTGTATCTCTAGGTTCTTGCAGAGTGCCCAGATTACAGAGAGCATCCAGGAAAGGACTAACTAACCACTTTGCAAGCTGTACTAGTTTCTTACTGGCTGGTGTAACAAATGACCATGAACTTTGTGACTTAAAACAGCACAAATGTCTTATCTTAGAGTTCCCGAGGTTAGACGTCTGAAGTGGGTCTCACTGGGATGAAAGGTATTTGCAGGATTGGTCCTTCTGGAAAAGAATCCATTTCCTTACTTTCCCCAGTTTCTGATCTCAGGTGGCCTCAGCCTGCAGCCCCTTGAAGCAGGGCTCAGGTTCCTAGCCAAAGACTGAGGCTGGGTTGAGGTGCTCAGAATGCCAAATCTTAACCACTAGACCAGTGGTCAGTGACAAGGGCCCTGGCTGTTGGACTTTGCAGAAAAGAATTCCACAAAGACAGAAAGTAGCGAAACAAGTAAAGTGTTTATTCAAAGGGAAAACAGGTACAGCATGTGTGCATGGACGCAAGGGTGGATTCAGAGAGAGAGAGAGTTGCTGAGTTGGGCCCTCATGGAAGTTTGAATTACTTTTATGGGGCATTTCTTCTAGTTTTCCTTTGGCCAATCATTTTGATTTGCCTGGTTCACAGCCCATATTTCGTTCATCTCAGGATCCTCCCATGTGTGCGCACGCGTCTGTTAGCTAAGATGGATTTTACCAAAAAGGTGTCTGGGTAGGACGTGCCTTGGCATCACTCCCCTTTTGACCTCCAAGGAGCCTTTTCCAACCACGTGTGTGGTTGGGGAGATCTCCTGACTTGGAGAATGAGAAATACATGGTCTGGGTGGGGCCCAGCCACCTCCCTTAACTGTCCTGCTGTTCTCATCTTGGAGTTTCAGGCCACAGAGAATGAGTCTCCAGTGGCTTTACGCTGGTGGTGGTGGTGGTGGTGGTGGGGCCCGTCTACCTCCTGCCTCAGTTCTAGAGGCTTCTGGCATTCTTTGACTTCTGGCTCCTTCCTCCATCTTCAAAAGTCATTCTCCAGCCCCTCTCTCTGGTTCTGATCCTCCTGCCTCCGTTATGTAGCATCCTTGTGATTAGGTTGGGCCCCCCTGGGTACCTGAGGCTCAGCTCTCCACTTCAAGATCCTCAGTTTCATCACAGCTGCCAAGTCTCTTTCACCACGTGAGATAACATATTTGCAGGTTCCCAGGGTTAAGATAAGTACATCTTTGGGGCTGGGCATTATTTTGCCCCCCACCACACAAATGGAAATGAAAAGGGAATGATACGCCAGAGAGTTGGAGCCTTGGAGAGTTGTATTGATCCTAGATTTCAGACAGATTAAGATTGAAAGTGTCTTTGAGCTTCAAAAGCCTGTTAAGACTCAGCCTTGTGGGAAGAGTTGTGATAAACACATGGCTTCCCACCTAAGTTTTCACATAGGTTGTGAGGTAGGGATTTAGCTGTAGTTTCCCACCCCCCCCCCCCAAATCTCCCCTTACACTTCTACTGAATAATCCATCTATTCCCAATAATTTGAAATTTTTTTTTAATTGCATACTAAATTTCGCTATATACACAGCTTTTTTTTTTTCCTGAACTCTTAATCTAATCTGGTGCCAAAAATCACACTATTTTAATTACTGTATCTTTATTCGTTGTTTTGTTAGTTGATAGAGCAATTCCTCTTTCACTGTTCATCTTTATCAAAATATTCTTGGCATGTGTTGTACATTTTTCTTTTGGGTGAATTTTAGAATCATCTTGTCTAGTTCTATAAAACATGCTGTTGGAATTTTGATCTAGACTGTGTTGACTCAGTGGATTAATAGAATTCAATGTTTATAATATTGCATGTTTTTCGGGAACAAGGAACATTGCTCCATTTATCCAGACCTTGTTAGATTTATTCCTAGGCATTTTGTAGTTTTTATTGCTGTCATGAATGTGTTCTGTTTGTTCCTGACACTTGTAAATGTTTATATCTGGCAAATAGGAAAACTTGATTTGGAGCAGGTTGGTTGTATATACTGCTACCTTCAGGCATTAAAACATGTTTTAATGGTTTTTCAGATGGTTCTCTAGGGTTTCTGAGGTAGAGAACCCTGTTGTGTTCCAGTGGGTATGAGTGTGTATTTGTTTGTTGGTCATGTGTAGGTCAGCATCTTGGTTGAGTTGGAAGAATGGGGATGATGAGGTCGAGGGCTCTGAGGAGAGAGAAGAGAAAGTGGGTTGTGGTTTGGTCTCACCCAGAATCATCTTCTCTGCTCCCTCTTCTCCTCCTTGTCTACAAAGATGATGATATATTCGCCTCACTTCTTGGTTTATAGGTAGAATGTTTTTGGAGTCAGAGGACCCAGGATTCACCTACCTTTCCCTCCACTTCACCCCCCTGTTTATTAAACAAACAACCTAATAAGGGACTGTGGTTTCTCGACTCCTTGAAGGGTCAATCATTCTGATTTGAGGCTAAATTATTCTGTCATTATCACCCATCTCTCCTTTCCTCCCCCATCAGCAACAACTTATTCTTCCTGAGGACAGCCCTGGCCAGCTTCTGTTTGGTCTATCTCTTTTTCTCTAACAAAGCCAGCATCTGTTTGAAGTGGGAGAGGAGGTGAATGCTGAGCTGGGGGTGGAGAGTATGTGAATTCCTCCCTTCCCCTGCCCAACTTGTCCTGTGCTGGGAAATTTGGTTACAAGGAAAACCAAAGGCCATCTTGATTAACAGAGGCAAGAACATGAACCTATGTCCTTCCACACAGGTATCCCAGGTATATGGTGTCCACTCTCCCCGGCCCAAACCTCAGGAGTCGCAAAGCATTCCTAAAGGCCAGAGAGCAGTGTTTCAGACTGGCATGACATTCTCCTACAGACCGAAGCCAGCTGTATTTTAGTCCCTGTCCAGTTGCTTCATATGGACTACGAGCTGGCTGTGTGTGCCAGCTCTGGTCCCTCCATGACCATTGGTGATGAAATCACAGGGATAGATAAGACTGAGTCACAGCTGTGTCTCAGATAATACAGAAGGCCAAATCATCAATGCTTCAGATCTTGGCGTGCCCTAGCAGGGAAGCTTCCGGGAGCCTGGGATTGTCTGCCTTGGTTATCACAATATCCCTGGAATCTGTCCATTTAGAGTCAGAAATACGTGATAAAGCCAAATAGGTTCATGCTGGGTGGGCATCGGCCATCTGTGAGTAGTTGGGCAGGTCAGTTTATAAAGTTTCAGCCAAGTTGGACTGTGGTGGATAGTCCCAAAAGCATAGACCTGATGCTTTGGAGAAAGGCAGATTGATGTCAGAACCTTGGCCCCTCATCTAGCTGTGGGCAAGTTCCAATTACCTTGCATCAGTTTACACATCTGTGAGATGGGGCCAGTCCTAACCAGTTCCCGTGGAACCTTTCAATGAGCTGTTTGAATCAGGGCCACGTGTTCCGCTTGGAATCTAGTGCGAACAGTGGCCCCAGGGGTGGGATGTGCTGCCTTCTGGATGCGGAGCACCTGGCCACGTGTCTGCTATGGGCTGTTTTCCCCAGGTTCTGTCTGGCTTGCTTTATTCTTATTTCATGCTCTTGTTCTGCAACTGGGCTCTGAGCCTCTTGGGGTCAGGAGCCCCATCCTTGATGGCTTTGTCTGCCCCAGCAAGTAACCCATGGCTGAGCATTGATTCAACCGTGGCAGGCCCAACTTGGACATTGCAGAGTTTACCTTCCAGGCTGAGAAGTTTAAGTCGCTCTGGAACTCAGGATCCTGGAGTTACATTCTTGCCTGGAATGAACCAGGGAGTGAACAGGGGGGCCTGGTGGACCCTGATGCGGTGTGAGGGTCCAGGCATTGCATGAGCAAGGCGTTTGGCAGGAAAAAGATCAATTCCCTGCCTGGCTGTTGGCAGGGAGGTGGGAGGGCTGGAAGTTGTCTGCCTGCAGGCCTGGTGCAGCTGCACGTGGGGACAGCTGTCTCAGCTTTGGACATAGGATCTGCCCCAAGATTAATAACAGAGCCTGGACCATGCCCGTGGGGAGCGGAGAAGGGCTTGGGTTACCACGCACCAGGAAATTCGCCTGCCCCACTGACAGTGGGTGGGTAGCCCGGCAGGATGGATGGGCTCTGGGGGTTCAGGGGGTGTCTGGGCAAGACAGCTCAGGGCTGGCCCAGCCAAATGCACCCCCATGGGATGCAAGCTGACCCTCCCAAGGGCCGCTTTCTTTCCGCTGGACCCGAAACCGGCAGGAGCTGATCTCCAAGAATTATGCGAAGAGTTGAGAATGGAAACCAAATGTTGGTGTCAGGTAGAGAGAGCTGATGGAAGCCCGGGGCCTGGCAGGCCTGGGAGCAGCAGGGGTTGGGGCTCCGGTGGCCAGCACAGATGTTTAGGTGAAAGGAGCCTGACACATCTTCTTTCAAAAAAGCTTTATTTTTTTTCCCACTTGATTATATTTATCATAGATCATTTGGGAAATATGGAAAAATAGAAAGAAAGAAATCATTTATAGCTCCTTTTTTTTTAGGTTTTGAATTTTTAATTCTTTATATTGTAATGGAATTCACACAACTTAAAACTTACCACTTTAACCACGTTTAAGTGTACAGTTCAGCGACATTAAGTATATTCACATTATTGTGCAACCATCAACGCCATCCATCTCCAGACCCTTTTCATCTTGCAGAAGAGAAACTATACACCGCCTAGACACTAACTCCCTATTTCCTCCTGCCCGCACTCCCCAGCCCTTGGCGACTGCCATTCTGCTTTCTGTGTCCATGGTTTTGACTACTCTGGGTTCCTTGTGTAAGTGAAATCACACAGAATTAGTCCTTTGGTGACTGACTTATTTCACTCGGGCTTCTGTGATGGCTCAGATGGTAGAGAATCTGCATGCAATGCAGGAGACCCCTTTATTATTTTATTTTTTTTAAATGTCCTCAAAGCTCATCCATGCTGTAGCGAGTGTCAAAATTTCTTCATTTTTTTAAAGACAGAATAATATTCCATTGTGTAGATGACCATATTTTGTGTATTCATTTACCTGTTGATGGACACTTGGGTTTCTTCCAAACTTTCTGACTGTTGTAAATAATGCTGTTAAGGGACATGGGTGTACACATTTCTTTTGGCTAGATACTTGGAAGTAGAATTGCTGGGTCATATGGTTTCTATTTTTAACTTTTCTGAGGGACTATCACACTGTTTTCCATAGTGGCTGCACCATTTTACATTCCCAACAGCAGTGTGAAAGGGTTCCAACTTCTCCACACCCTTGCCAACACTTGTTATTTTGTAGTTTTTTTGTGTGTGATAATAGTTATCCTAATGGGTGTGAAATGGTATCTCATTGTGGTTTTAGTTTTTATTTGTCCAATGATTAGGGATAGTTAGCATCTCTTCATGTGCTTATTGTCCACTTGTTTGTCAACTACAGAGACATGTCTAAGTCCTTTGCCGAAATTTTTTGCCTCTCTTTTTTAAAAAAGATATTTATTTTTGTATTTGACTG
The DNA here is from genome assembly GCF_963930625.1 of Muntiacus reevesi. Classification (NCBI taxonomy): domain Eukaryota; kingdom Metazoa; phylum Chordata; class Mammalia; order Artiodactyla; family Cervidae; genus Muntiacus; species Muntiacus reevesi. Next base: position 213,432,706 of record NC_089250.1, on the reverse strand, counting down.
TGCCGGGTCTTAGTTGCAGCATGCAAACTCTGACTGGTGGCATATGTGGGGTCTAGTTCCCTGACCAGGGACCCAGTTTGGGCCCCCTGCCTTGGGAGCGTGGAGTTTTAGCCATTGGACCATCAGGGCAGTCCCTTTGGCCCAATTTTGAATCACAATTCTCATGGTTGTTTTTGTCCCCTTAGCTTTTCTGAGTTTTTACCGATTCATCTCCAAACTCTCCCCCACTTTGGGCAGATTTCCTCCTGACCCTGTACGAGCTGCTCCACAGCTCTCACCTTCTGGGAGCAGCCGCCCCTGGAGCCTCTGACTCGCTGTGACCTGTTGTCCCTTTGCAAGCCTGTGCTCCCTGTCCGTTTCTCAGTTCAGTTCAGTTCAGTCGCTCAATCGTGTCTGACTCTTCGCGACCCCATGGACTGCGGCACACTAGGCTTCCCTGTCCATCACCAGCTCCCGGAGCCTACTCAAACTCGTGTCCATCAGGTTGGTGATGCCATCCCACCATCTAATCTTCTGTCATCGCCTTCTCCTCCTGACCTCAATCTTTTCCAGCATCAGGGTCTTTTCTAAGGAGTTCTTTGCATCAGGTGGCCAAAGTATTGGAGTTTCAGCTTCAGCATCAGTCCTTCCAATGACTATTCAGGACTGATTTCCTTTAGGATTGACTGGTCTGATCTTCTTGCAATCCAAGGGACTCTCAAGAGTCTCCTCCAACACCACAGTTCAAAAGCATCAATTCTTTGGTGCTCAGTTTTCTTTATAGTCCAACTTTCACATCCATGCATGACTACTGAAAAAACCATAGCTTTGACTAGATGGACCTTTGTCGGCAAAGTAATGTCTCTGCTTTTTAATATGCTGTCTAGGTTGGTCATGGCTTTCCTTCCAAGGAGCAAGCATCTTTTCATTTCATGACTGCAGTCAACATCTGCAATGATTAGTTTCTCACCTCTTGTATAAATCCCTTTCCTTTCTCTCCAACTTAGCCATACACTCAATAATATAATACATAGCTTTGATATTTTAACCAGTCTGATCAGTTGTCCTGAACTGGAAAGGATTTTGTGAGCAAGAGAAGGGCCTCGGGTGAGGAAGGGAAAGAGGACCATTCAGGGAAGATGAGAACCAGAGCCTTTCTCCAGAGTCCCCAGAGCAGGGAGAAGACTGTGAATTCACACTCAGATGCTCTAAGTGGGCCCGTGAGTGCCAGGAACTGTGCGGTCGACTGAGGCAAAGTCAGCCTTGCCTGACTACAAGTCTACGGGTCAGACACCCACTGGGAGCAAAGACCCAAACTTCAGCCCAGTCACGGGTGCAGATAACTGGGGACAAGAGCAAGGGACAAAAGTGAACCCACGAGCGAGCGCCTGATCCACCCTCTTCCGGAAAACTGAGGCATTGGCCTCCCCCCTTCTCCAGGGCTGGTCTGGAATTCCGAGGGGTCCTGGAGCAGAGGCCTCTTCTGTGCTTCGTTCCCATCAGACCCGTTTTCCAGAAGCCACTTTAAAGGAGCCACAGAGGCCACCAGCTTTAGGGGTCTAGCTTCTTCCTTTGAAGTGGGAGTGGGCGGAGAAGGAGGAGTTTTCCAGAAAATTCCTTGTGGCAGCCTCAATATAAATATCTGGTGAGGTCTCAGGAACTGGGAACTGCTTCTCTAGGGCTGAGAAGCTGCAGGGGGCTGTTCTGGGGTGGAGGGGGGCTGATGGGGGTGGGGGAAGGGTCTGGCCAGCTGGGGGCCCCCCAAAACCACCCCCAGAGCTCCTCACCCTTCTCTCTCCTGCCTGTGGCTCCAGGGTTCCCTCCCAGAGCATCCCCCTACATAGGTATCCTCTTGGGCCTGTGCCCTTTGCCCCCCGCCCTGCGTCTCCAGCCTGACCCGCTAACCAAAGCCTTCTGTGTAGAGGTCAGCGCTGCCTGGCGGTGGTAACAGAAGCCACATGGGGGATGGGGCAGCGGAAGGAAAGGGGGAGGGGGAGGAGGGGAGGGCCCCAGCCCTGGGAGCCGGAGCAGATGGAGCAGATGGCGAAGAAAAGAAGCTTGTTTGCTTCGCCGGGGGCGTCCGGTTCCAGCACAAGATGGGAGCTTCTCCGGTCTTGGGTGTTTGCTTACACACAAGCCCACGTGGGAATGTGTGTGTGGGTCACTCCCTTTTTGCTGGAAGTACTGGGGTCTGCTGGGGATCCTGGTTGTTGCTTACCTTCCTGAAGGGCTGACTGGGTCTGAACCGTGAGCTCATCCCAGCAGGGGCCATGACACACCCCGCCCAAGGCCCTGGGTGTCCTGGGTGTGTGTCCACCCATCTGGCTGAGTGACAGCTGGGCCCAGGAAATTGGAGAAGGACAGGAGAGTCTGCGTCCTCCTCTCTATCCTCCTTGGTGGTGCTCCTCAAATCTCCTCTGACGCTCTCTGGGGCAGGGAGCCATCTCTGCATTTGGACCCAATTCTAGAGGCCTGAGAGCTTAGACACGGTCTCACTTGCCCACTGCAGTTCCTGGAACATCTTCGACAACCAGTTACAATGGCAAAGCCTTCATTGATGCTTATTCTGGGCCAGCTGATCTACCTGTGTATCTACTCATTTATTCCCCACAGTGACCTACAGGTTGCGCTGTGCTCAATCGCTTCAGCTGTGTCCTACTCTGCGACCCTGTGAACTATAGCCCACCAGGCTCCTCTGTCCATGGGGATTCTCCAGACGAGAATACTGGAGTGGGTTGCCATGCCCTCCTCCAGGGGATCTTCCCGACTCAGGAATCAAGCCTGTATCTTCTTACGTCTCCTGCATTGACAGGTGGCTTCTTTACCACTAGCGCTGCCTGGAAAGACCCACAGGTTAGGTGCTGGTATTATCTCCATTTTTTAGGTAGGGAAACTGAGGCATTGGAAGAAGTGATGGATGTATTTGTGGCAGAGATTGTAGTGATCATTTCCCCAATGTATACTTGTCTCTGAATTCATCCAGTTGTATCCATTAGGTAATGTACAGCTTTTCGTATGTCCATCATACTTCAATAAAATGGTTTAGAGAAAAGAAAAGCAGTGGGTCTACAGGTCTCGCCGTCATTTGATCCCCAGTGTCCTGTTGTGAAGTCTCTTGGAGAGGAGAAACCCTTATTCTGAGGAATTCTAACCAAAAGCTCAGCCATCCCACCACAGACCTGATGAAAAGAAACCTTTCTAGCAGGGAAACTGCAAGTCATTAGTTTTCAGCTTTGTCTCATGTGACCGACCTTTGGGTGGCCTGCTTCCTAGCATGCTGCAGCTTGTGATGGCTTTAATTTTCTGTCGCGATCTCATGGTAAAGCCCGCCTGTAGGAGTGCACTAGCCGGGCCAGCCCCCGCGGCCGTGCTCCCAGGACAGACGAGGTGCAGACGGAAGGGCCCTCCTGCGGGGCTCCGTGGGAACCGCCTGTCTGCAGGGGTTCCTGAGAGGAAAGGCCTTTCATCAGCGGGACAGTGGGGGAATGGCTCTGCAGAAACAAACCAAGAACTTGAAAGAGTCTGTCTCCGCCGGGTTCCAGGGGAGAGGGGCAGTTCTTCTCCGGTGATCCTGTCTCTTTTTTCTGTGGCTGACCCCGCGGTGCCTGGAGGACTTGGGCAGAGCAGCGGCGTGAGAGGGGAAAGGTGAGGGGAAGGTGGGCTGCCCGATGAGGGGGACATCTGCCTTCAATCACAGTGGAGAACAAAGCGGGGCTGAGGGATTGCCTTCCACCCGGCTTCTCTGGAGGCTGCCGTCTTGGGGTGGGGTCTCAGCCCTGGGGTCGCGCATGCAGGGGCTGCTGGAGAAAACCTTCTGGAACTTAGCTGTGTTCACATCCTGCCCTGGCTTACAGACTGTTTCGAGGGCTCCCCTGTACTCAGGCCAAGGCTGGAACCACATGACCCCTCCAGCCCCACGCAGCCGTTTCTCTGGCAGTTTTAGAACCTCCAGGCTTCTGCAAATGCCCATCCTCCTCACGAACATTCCTTGGGCCTGACTGATGCTGATGCTGGATGCTAAGGATCATTTCCTGCCCCGGTGTTGGGGTGAGCGGCACTGGAGGAAGCAGAATTGTGTCCTGGGAGGGACCAGGAGGCGGGGACCAATGGCAGCAGGAGCCAGCAGGGGAGGCCCAGTGGGTGCTAAGGAGACAGCATAAAGCCCTGGTGCAGGTGAGGTGGCTGAGATGACGGGGGACGTTTGCTGAGCGAAGGGCCGAGTCGTGGGGAAGGGGAGCCAGTTTGGTGTGCAGGACACTGAGTTCGCTTTTGAGCTTGGGAACAGTCCAGTGCCTGGATGGCCTGGAGACGATGACCAGGGGCCTTCCCTCTAGACACCTGGAGTGGACGAGCTCCCTCAAGGCGGGCATAGAGGGGGTGGGATGGGTTCATGGGACCTGGGGGACCCCAACGTCTAGATGAGGCTCAGAGAGGAAGGAGGAAGAGGAGGTGTTGATGGGGCTCAGAGAGTCAGGAGTGGAGACTTGGGAGGCCGGGGCGTTGGGACTCCTCTTTTGAGAACTGTGGCCCCAAAGAAGCAAAGGAGAGAGAAGGACGAGCCTGGGCGTGGGGACCGGGGTCTGATGCGAGAGCCTGGAGCCTGTGGGTCGCTGGACGAAGATCCAGTGGAGAATGGACGTGAAAGCCTGGACTATATGGAGCTTGGGAGGTGGGGGGACAGCTTGCACAGCCTCCTGATCCCAGGTGAGCTGAGAGGCAGAGAAGCCACCTCTTCCGGGTGAGTGGGAGGGGGAGGATGAGCCAGCTAAGCCCGGAGGAGGCTGGGGGGAAGCCAAGGGAGTGCATACCTGGGGCCTCAGCGTTCTCTGTGGATTGGGAGGTGGGCAACCTGCAGGTGACAGGAAAGGAGAGGAGGGGAGGGGAGGCCGGCAGAACATCCTGGGGTGGGGGGACCAGGGAAGATGAACTGCCATCAGCGGGAGGGCCCCCGCCCAGGTGGGTGTGGTTCGAGGGGATCAGAGTCCCTGTGGGGTGGTGTGGGGGATTCTGCAGACTCAGGTGTTTGCAGAACTACCTGCCCGGAAAGGGTGTAGGTCAAGGCTTTCCCGGACACCACCAGCCCCGTGGGCAGTAGAAGCCTGGCCCTGGCCGTCTGGAGGATGTGGTACCTCACTTGGCCAGTCTGGTTTCCCAGCTGTCTGACCTCTAGTCGAGGGGCAGTGTTTCTCGGGCCCTTCTGCCGAGGTGAAGGGTGATGGCCTCGATAACAATCCCCCAGCTCTGAGGCTCTCTTGTCTGTTCCATCTGCTGCTGAGGAGGAGGTGGCGGCCCAGAGAGGGATGGGGCCGAACAAGTCACACAGCCATTCCTGCAGCTGGATCCCAAGTCAGAGCCCTGGAGGCTCCTGTGAGGAAGGTCCCTGGAACCCACTGGCTTGTCTTGGATGAAAAGTGCAGGATCCCTTGGTTTTAACCCATGTTTCCCTGCTACCTGCTGGAGGGGGTGATGAGCTGCCAGTGAAGGGTGCTGAGAGCAAGAGACTGCTAAGAGATTAGGAAGCAAAGGCAGGTTTGAGGAGTGGGGATCCCAAAGAAAAGGCAGAATTCACAAACAGCGGGATTTAATTCGGAAGGCGGCATTCATTCTCCCGAATTCTGCCCTTTGCAAGGGAATTGAGGAATCCCTTAGAGGCTCCGATAGCTGCAGGTTTCTGGGGTGTCATGGGCCACCCAGCTGGGCCCGGAGTTGAGAGCCCAAACCCTGTTCCTTTGGAAATGGATGCAGGTCCAGAAGGTGTTTGGTGCACGGGAGACTCGCTTGGTCGTGATTGTGTGTGATCCTCGGGCGGGTATCAAATGCCAGATTCCACAGTCAGTCCCTTTCAGCCGTCACATTCTTCAGATTCTTATCAGCTTTTTTTTTTTTTTTTTTTCCCTCAAGTGAACACTGGGAACCACTCGCCTGGCTGATTGTAGGAGGATGGGAGAAAATTAAAAACAGGAGTCCTGGCTTTTGTCCAGGCTCTGCCACCAGCATGCCATCCATCTTGGGTCCTTCCTTTCTCTTCTCACCTGTAAAGAGCCGGGGTAGGGACAGGATGATCTTTGCAAAACTTCTTGAGGGTGCAAAGCTTTCTTAATCCTCCATCTAAGTCCATAGCAAGACGCTGTCCAGAAAAACACACCTAAACCACATTCCGACTACGTCACCAAGTGGGAGAACCTTCCAGCACATCTACAGTGGTGGGGGTTGAGGAGAGGTGGGCTTCCCATGTGTCCGCTCCCTCGCGGGGTACTGTTCCTCCCCCTGAACGTTGCAGTGGGGATTCTCAGAGATGGGCACAGTTCCAAGGGGCTGGGCCGTCAGGGGACGCTCCAGTGAGTTTGCAGCCCCCCTCTCCCCAACAGTCTCGGTGATAATAACCATGGCAGTCACTCTCACGGATGCTCCTTAACAAGTGACAAACGGCTCTCACATTCATTTATTTTTTGTGGATCCCAGGCTGCATGTTATTATTCCCATTTTATAAAGGAGGTCACAGAGGCTCGGATGCCACGAAGCCTGTTCAGCGAGGCGGAACTGTAGCCTGGACTGTAGCCTGATTCTCTTGACTCCCCAGGACCTGGGCATTTCCTGTATCCCGGAGTGCGCAGGGCCACACTTAGCTCATTGGGGGACCTTGCATGAGGCAGGGGCTCCATGGACATTGGTGGGATCAGCGAGTGATGCCCACTTGGGCCCACCAGGCAGAGTCAGCACTGTGACTGGCACTCAGCTGTGGGAATCTTGGGGCATGTGCTACACTGATGTTTATGGAAGTGAAGCATTTACATCCCAGGGACCCTAAGACCCCAAACCAAGGTTGGTCAAACCACAGACACAGCCTCTGAGACTGTTCATCATCTAGTGGAGGAAAAAAATTACAGATTCCAGGGACTTCCCTGATGGTTCAGTGGTTAAGAATTCACCTTCCGATGGGAGAGGAGTTTGGGGGAGTGGATACATGTATGGCTGAGTCCCTTCACTCTTCACCTAAAACTGTCACAATATTGTTCGTTAATCGGCTATACCTCAATACAAAATAAGAAGTTAAAAAAACAAAAGGATTTGTCTTCCAATGCAGGGGACGCGGGTTTGATCCTTGGTCGGGGAAATAAGATCTCACATACCGAAAGGCAACCAAGTCCATGTGCCACGACAAAAACAGCACAGCAAAAAAAATAAGCCCATAAATATTTTTAAAATGCAGATACCACTGGGTAAAGAGCAAAGTCTTCTTTCATCCCAGAAGAGATCAAGCTAGTTCAGGACCATGATTTGCATTATGAGGTAAATCTCTATAGTTTGAAAGTAACACCTATTACCTCCCTAGAGGTTTGCAGTCTGCAGATTACATTCATACAGATGTTATTCCTCTTGAGACTTCTGGCAGTCCTTGGAAGGTGGGCTCCCATTTGCAGATGAGAAACTGAGACTCTGAAGTTGAGACTTGCCCAAGGTCATGCAGGTGGTAAGTGGTGCAGGTCGAGCACAAACTGGGCCTCCTGGTCTCACATTCTTATGTCTTAACAGTGCTGTTTGATAGCAGGTTTCCATTAGGTTGCTTTTAGATGGTTGTAAAAACCTACTGATATGGGCTCACACAACAAGGCGATTTAATATTTTGCATATTAAGAAGTGGGTGGCTCCAAGGTTAGCTGATTCAACAGCATCACATGCTCAAGGGCCCTGTCCTTTATTCTGCCTTCCCCGGGCTATCTTTCCTCATGGCTCTAATATGGCTGCCACAGCTCCAGGCATCACATTCTCATACAACTCTGTCTAGAAATAAGTATGAGCTTCCCTTCTTGCACTCCCTGCTTTCTCCCATAGGGGATAATGTTTTCCAGAAGCCCTTTAGCCAACTTCCTCTTGTCATTGACCAGAACTGGGTGAACGTGCCTGTGCCTCAACCAATGAGATTATGATTTTGCCTACTTTTCTTGCTGATGCCCAGAGTCTAAAGAAACCCAGAGGTCTATGCCTAAGGAAGGAGGAGGAGGAGGAGATGATTACTTGGGACACACGTGTTATCTATGAGAGGTCAGCTTGGGCCTGCCTGTCTCATAGTCTGTTCTAAAGGGACACAGTTCCCCAGAGTACCTGCTGTAGTGGTCCTGGACCCCCTTGTTCTGTACCATGTAACTCCCCCTCCCCCGCAGCCACCTAGGAGTGAGCATCTGACCCAAAGCAACTAGACCTACTAGGGCGTGGTGTGGGTGAAGGAGCTGGACCAATCCGCGTCTCTCCAACCCAGGAAAGAGACTAGGGGAGAAAGAAGACTTTCTCATTAGTGCCACTCCTTCCTACTCAGCATCACCTGGGAGCCCATTACACCTGCCTGTTCCTGGGCCCGTCCCCACAGAATCTGAGTCAGGAGGTGGTTCTGAGAGATGATGCACTTGAGAAAGACGACAAAGGACCATGTCTTCTGAGAAAAACACTGCTGGGTCCATCCTGATCTTGGACACGAGAAGGTTCTACTCTCCACAGAGATCACTCACTGACCAAATGCATCCTGGTCCCCTGTGGATATCAAGGACCATTGGGAGGTCCAGAATGAATGCACAGCACCTTGTTGATGCACTGTGGGCACTCAGGAAAAGTGCTGGTCAGTTCCAGTGCTGGTCACGGGGGGGTTCTTTGTGGCCAGAGGGCGTCTCAGCATGTGGTCCCCCTAAACATGTGCAGGAACGCTGATCCCACACAACGCATTTGGCCCCATCTTCTCACAACTCGCTGACTCTGGTGCTCCCATTAAGGGGAGTAGATGCGGATCGATATAAATGCTCAAAAACCACACGGTTGGTTCGGCCAAATCATATACTCCCTTAGCTGCCCTCCTCTGAATAAGAAATTCAACTCCTAAGTAGCTGATGTTCCGTGCAGGGCTCTCTCCAGCCTCCCTTCTGGTGGGGGAGGCCTCAAGAATTCCCTGCTGTGGAAGGTGCTAGAGGATGAGTGCAGACAATAATGAAGTGGGAGGAAGCCCAGAGGCTGCCTGCAGCACAGCTGAGATCCCCAGGGTCTGCTGGCTCTCCAGCACACCCCCCACCCACCCACGAGTCCGAATTACCCCTCGAAGTCTCTGTTTGGCACCCTGGAGTCTGTGCCAGCACACTCCTTTCTTGCAGAAACATTTGGTCAGTTGCCACGGGACTTTCCGATCAGCATCCTTTCCCTCTGAAAGCCAGTGACCTCACATGTACTTAAATTCCTCCCCAGTGTTGCCTTGAAACAGAGAGTTCCAGTAAAAACGATTGGGAGGAGATGCACGCAAATTGATCTGCTTATCCAAACACTCCTATTGGTTTCTGTGCCCTGAAAACCCATCAGGCCTTAGTGTAACACACATTCAATTATCCTTACACAAACAAAGCCCTAACTCCAGACAGTGGTTTACGTGGATGAGAGATGAGAGATGGAGAGAAATGTCAGCCAGTTTCTTGGACGATTATTTGTTGCAAGATGCTGCATAGTAGCCCATGGATGGGCCCGGTTTCGACCTAGGTGGTAAAGGCCATTTCAGGGGGCTTCCGTGGGGCCTTGGCTGATGCTTTCAAGGACTGTGCCTGTTTATCCCGAATGGGCTCAGCCTCTGGCCTCTGCCACCAGCTGGTCTTCCTGGAACCCCACTCACCAGGTTCCCATCTCGTTTAAAAATCTTCTGTGTCTTACCTCCTCTTTTCCAATAGGGTGAGTCTCCTCCAAGCTCTTTGAGGGCCAGTTGTGTATGTTCACGCTCCATCCACTGAGTGGGGGTCCTGCCTCTGCTCACCCATCACCTCCTAGGACAGGACACCCACTACAACTATATGGGCAGCTCATTGCACCGTGGCTCACCCTTCTGGGAGCAGACACCTTTCCAGCCTGAGTGGAAGTGTACCTTCTGATGGTCTCCATATTCTGACCCTGCTCTGGGTCCTTGGTGGCCCTGCGAGCAAGGGTCATCTGGTTCCCCTGTACTTATCTCTGGGTGCAGAGCTGGGCTCCCAAGCTACCCCACTGTGGCCTTCAGCTTGTTTCTGCTCAATATATCTGAAGTCCTAGTTGCTCAGTCGTGTCTGACTCTTTGCAACCCCATGGACTATAACCCGCCAGGCTCCTCTGTCCAAAGGATTCTTCAGGCAAGAATACTGGAGTGGGTTGCCATGCCCTTCTCCAGGAGATCTTTGCGACCCAGAGATTGAACCTGGGTCTCCTTCATTGCAGGAGGATTCTTTACCAACTGAACCTCCAGGGAAGCCCATTTGTCTGAATATGTCTGAATGATCCATTGCCAACAGGTCTCACCTACTGGAGAGGGCAGGTGGGAGCCTGGGGGGCATGGGGCCTTCCCCTCTCCCTCCCCAGATCGTGGGCCTCTGACCTGTCCTCTTCCCGTGGATGCTCACTGGTCCTCAGCCCCACCTCGCTCCCAGCCCTGTCGTCTCCTACTCGCAGGACAGCGGCCAGCAGCCCTCTCCTCCCAGCGCACCGCTTCTTAATTTGCTCCTCTCCATGGGGGTCCAAGAGGGAGGATGTGTCTTGGGGCGGTTCTTAAGATTGATGCCCGTGGAAGCTGGGGCGGGGGGTGGGGTGGGGCTGAAGCAGGAGTCAGAGGCAGAAGTTGAGCTGTGATGTGGACCCTGTACCTCCAATGGCCCTCCCACTTGTCCTGCAGTCCATATGGCTGGGGCTTTCATCTCGTGCAGGGACCAGACACTGGATGGGGCCCCAGGAAGACCTGGGACCTGGGGGAGGTGGTTCTGGGCAGCCGAGACTGAATGACCCCTGGCAGTGTTCCTAGCACCTGGGGCTAAAGGCCCTGCATTGAGGGGCTCTGGGTGGTGCAGCCCAGGGTCCGCCGTATTTGGGCCGGTGCAGAGGCAAGCAGGGATGTTCTCAACATTATTCTGCTGTTCAGACGGCCTGAGATCGCCTTTGCCTGCTGTGGACCGCACACTCTGCTGACTCACAGTGAACTTATTGTTGGCGAGAACCACTGCACCCCATCTGGGGCTCGTCCGCTGGGTTTTGGGGCTGCAGTGCTGGACTCCACGTTTGCCTGGTCGTGTTTCCTCTTGTTAGATTTGGCTCCTCGCTATGGGCTGGGGAGATCTAGCTTGGATCCCGACTCCCTCCCAGGACCTAGGCCTCTGCAAATGCCAGCTCCCGGGCTTCCATAGTTTCTGTCAGCAGCACGACCCCCACCCCCCAACCCCCCCCGCCCACCCCGCTGCCTCCGTCTGTCACGGTCTGCGGCCCTGTCCCTTCCTGGCAGCATGGCCCCAGGTGGACAGACCCCTGTATGCAGAGACCCAGGCTCTCAGGGCGAGCTTCAGGTCAAGCCAGCAGGGTGGCCAGGTGGCTAAGGGCTGGGCTTGAATCTGGGTTGTCCGTTGACTTGTTGGGTGGCCTTGGATATGCCTTGGCTTCCTTACCTGGAAAACTGGCGTGATAGCAGTTCTGACTGCCCAGGGTTGTGTGAGGAGGTCCCAATTAGGTAACCGCAGAGGGGAGGGAGCAGGGACAGGACCCTTTTGGAGCCCACCCTGTGAGCTCTTCTGTGGCCTGAATCACCCTCAGCAATTGTCCCAACGGTTTCACACGTGAGGCGGGGGCTGGCCCCTCTGCCTGCTGTTTGGCGTGTGAGGTGGTCCCCTGAGGGCCTGCTGGAGTATGCAGTATTCGCTAACAGTATGCGGTATTTACTAACTCTCCTTCATGGCCACATGGATACCACATGAGGTTTGGAATTAGAAGGCTGCCCTTCGAGACCCAAGATAAAAGGGATGAACTTACAGTTACAAAATAAGTGAATCTCAGGGATAGAATGTACAGTCCGGGGAATATAATTCATGATATCGTGAAAACTTTGTATAGTGACAGATGGTCACAAGACTTACTATGGTGATCATTTTGTGAGGTGTAGAAATATTGAACCACTCTGTTGTAAGCTGGAAACACATAGTATTGTAGGTTAATTATATTTCAATTAAAAAAAAAAAAGAAGAACCTACACTGATCACTTATCACTGTGTGACCTTGAATCTCCCCTGCAGTCTGGGTTCCTTCTTGGTAGAATTCCTACCTGAGACTTGTTGAGAAGTTGAACAAAAGTAGAAGTTGAACAAGGTCATGCACGTGAATGAGTTGACCGGGACAGCCATAACCAAATACTGCACAGGGGGCAGCTGAAACAACAGAAATTACTTTCCTTATGGTTCTGGAAGCCAGAAGTCCAAGATCAAGGTCCTGGCAAAGGTACTTTCTCCTGAGGCCTCCTTCCCTCTGTTCATGAAAGCCAACAGTCGGGTCCAACTCTTTGAGACCCTGTGGACGGTAGCCCACCAGGTTCCTCTGTCCATGGGGTTCTCCAGGCAAGAACACTGGGGTGGGTTGCCGTTCCCTTCTCCACGGGTCTTCCTGACCCCGGGATCAAACCTGGGTCTCCCTCATTGCAGGCGATTCTTTACCGTCTGAGCCACCAGAGAAACACACCACCCCACCCCGCCTCTGTTCATATCACATCCAAATTTCCTCTTTTGATAAAGACACCAGTCATATTGGATTAGAACCCACTATAAGGACCTCACTTTAATGTAATTATCTCTTTAAAAGACCCTATTGCCAATAGTCAGATTTTGAGGTAACTAGGGTTAGGGCTTCAGCATACGAATTTGGGGGGATACAAGTCATCCTATGACTGTATGTGAAACTGCTCTGTCAACCAGGAAACCAGTCTTGAGGGGCTGGGCCCGACTCTGTCTGCAGGAGGTCTGTCTCTAAATGCTCAGGACCCATGGGTTGTGGTCTAGGGAGCGCCCTCTGGTGGCACCTGGAGGAGACTGCAGGGAGGCTGGCAGACCAGCAGGGGCTGGACTGTGGGCATCAGGACCCTGGGCCCAGGGTCGGGGTGCAGGTAGGACTCTACTGATGTAGGGCTGGTCAGCCATGGAGCGTGAGGGAGGGAGAAGATGGAGGGTGGGGCAGCTTCCCCCTGGGGATTCTGGGTCAGGGGACCAGAAGCTTCGTGCAGCTGGTCACCAAGATGGAGCGACAACGGGTTGGAGAGCGATGGTCTCAGTCGTGGATGGATTGCAGTGGTGTGTCTTGAGGTGTTCCATGGGCTGTGACGAGGTGTGTCCGTGCAAGTGGGGCACATATGTTGGGAGTTCAAGAGGAAGCATTGAGGTGATGCCACATGGGAGTGGAGCAGAGCGTGGGGCAGGGATATGGGGGCAAACTGTGTGGTCCTTGTGGGAAGGAGGGCACTGTCAATGCCCCCAGGCTTGGGTCAGGCTCAGGAGTCGGTGGGGAGGTGAGATCAGGTCCCAAAGCAAAGCTCAGACAGGATTGGGGCTCAGGGGTCAGTGGGGGAGGGGGTCCCGGGGCTAAGGCGGGGAGGATTGCTGCAGTGGCATCTCCCGGGTAAAACAGCATCAGAGACGGGTTGGTTAGTCCTGTTCAGAGGAAGGCATGGGCTGGGGGTGTTCTGAAGACCTCTCCGTTTCATCATGACGTGGTTTCCTAAAGCCATTTAGCACTGGTTTTTCCCAAAGGACTCAACGAAAGATTTCATGATTCACCAAGTCAGAGAGCCAGACACTTAGTGTGGCGAAAGCTGCTTGGGAGCAGCCCCTCTGGGGGCCAGGTCGAGCAGGGCCACATCAGTTGCTCTTCTCCATCAGGGGTAGATTGGGCTTCCCTGGTGGCTCAGATGGTAAAGAATTCACCTGCAATGTGGGAGACCTGGGTTCGATCCCAGGGTCAGGAAGATCCCTTGGAGGAGGGCATGGCAACCCACTCCAGTATTCTTGCCTGGAGAATCCCCATGAACAGAGGAGCCTGGTGGGCTACAGTCCATGGGGTCATAAAGAGCCGGACACGACTGAGAGACTAACACACATCAGAGGTGGGGTGTGTGTGTGTGTGTGTGTATGCGCGCGTGCGTGTGCTAATTCGCTTCAGTTGTGTCCTACTCTGTGCGACACCCTATAGACTGTAGCCCTGGGCCTCTCCTCCTAAGGAAACAAGCCTGGAGGAGAGCAGATTTGTCCCCAAATCTGGGAGTCAGTTTCCCATCCTGGACCCTTCATGAAAGCTCAATTGGAGGACGGGTGGCAATGGTGAACGGATATTGCTGAGATGATGTCCCCCAATAATGCCAGTCATCCCCCCTCCCCCGATCCTGATGGAGGCTGCTGAGGCCACCCTTACTTCCTAGGCAGTTTGAAGACCAGCCCTGCCACTCCCAAATTCTGTGCCCCTGGGCCAGTCCTTCCAGTGCAGTCACGAGCTGTACTTCCACTGTCAAGCCGGTCTCTGGGTGGAGTCATTCTGTAGCCCATATAGCCTTGTTCACCCACCATCGTGCACTCATCATGGTCAGGGGTGGGGGTGAGGATGGGCGGTGGTGTGATGCCACCCACCGAACAGAAGACATAGGTGTGGTACTCAGGACCTGGGTATCCTAAGGGGGACCCCATGTGAGGGCAGAGTGTCTTCTCCCAAAATTCCCCGGAACCTCGGGAGCCTGGGGATGAAGAGGGTTTAGAATTCCATCTGAAAAGACCTGGAGCCCTCCTTCCTTGTCTCTGCCTGCCTTCTTGGTTGTTTTTGGCTAGGTTTTGATTTTGGGAGGCCATTTACAGCCCATTAAAAGATCAAGTGTCTGGAGATGATGAATCGAGGCATTTGAAAATGTTTTCCAATTCATAGCTCATTTCCCTATAGAAAGCGTTGACCCAGAAGTGGCTGGACTTTGTTCCAGATCGCCAGGGGCAACTCTCGGGGTGGAGCATGGTCCTTGGAATGGGCAGCAGTTGGTCCCTCGAGATTCTTGCTGATGCTCCCTGGTAGAGATAGAGGAAGGGTCCAGGCCCGGCTTCCCTGCGTAACTGGCAGACAGTGGTTTGTACTGTGTAGGTACAACCCTGGGCAGGAGAGCTGGATTCCCTTCCCAACTCGGACTCTGATTTGAGTCATGGGCAGTGAAAATTCACCTCCCACTACTTTTTTTCCCATCTGTAAAAGTAGGAAGGACAGTTCTTACACTTTTATGAACATTGTGGGGTTCAAGTGGCCAGCTAATCAGTCATGACACCTTGGGGTAGGTAGTGCCATGTCGTTCACACACCAGTAGCCTGGACCTGCTCATTAATCCTCACAATAACCTTGAGAGGTAGACTTCTTTATTTCACTGAGGCTCAGTTCAAGTTACGAAGCAAACTGGTGGCAGAACCAGGTTAATTGGTGCCTTTGGGGAAGGGGGTCGACTTCTGACTGCTTTTTCATGTTCTTTCATGGTATTTTTGACAGTGCCAATATATTTTCCTAGAAAACTGTCCAGTTGTTGAGATTTTGAAAAATTTTGATGTTACGATCAGACACAATATTTATTTACAATGTCTAATCTCTGTATGAAAATTTTTTCTTGTCCTCAGTATCTACTTATGTATTTTGTTTGTCTCTCAACAATAATTATCCAAATTTTGTCTATTTGATTTTTTAAAAGCCTGTGTTTGATTTTGTTGATTCACTTTCATTCATTTCTTTGTTCATCTTGCTTAGCACTCAGTGGGCCCTTTCGAATTAAGAACTTACGTCTTACAAATATCATAGGGTATCACTCATATGTAGGATCTAAGAGCATTACATGAATGAACTTCTTAACAAAACAGTAATAGACTCATAGACATAGAAAACAAACTTGTGATTACCAAAGCGGAAAGATAGGAGGGGGATAAATTAGGAATCTGGAATTAACAGATACACACTACTATACATAAATGAACTAAACAGTAAAGACCTACTCTATAGCACAGGGAACTGTATTCAGTATCTTGTAATGATCTATAATGGAAAAGATTCTGAAAAAGAATATATATATATGTATGTGTATATATATATGTGTGTGTGTATATATATATATATATAATACTGAATCCCTTTGCTGTGCCCTGAAACATTATAAATCAACTGTACTTCAATAAAAATATTTAAAAATGAAAAAATTATTCACACACAGACTCAAGAATTCATGTCTTTTTCCAGCTCTGGGACGTATTCTTTATTATCGCTTCAAGTCTATACATTCCTTTGCTCTCTCTGGTCTCCCCTCATAGATGTGTGTTGGAACTTGGTCTGTCCTCTGGGTACCTCACCTTTGCTCACACATTTTCCATCTCTGTGACCCTTTGCAGTGCATTCTTGGAGAGGTCATGGCTCACGTTATCCATTCATCAGCTCATTCATTAATTTATCTGCTCTGTATTTTCAGCCCACCTGTTGAGCCTTTTTTTCTTTTCCCAGTCATATTTCATTTCCAAGGTATCTAACTTTTTCATTTCATAGTATTTCTTATGTGTGAAAAATTATGTCTCTTTGAGGACATGAATTACACTGGAGACAACCATCTCCATAAGGCAGCATCTCCAATTGCTTCATTCATTGTTTTTTTCTTGAAGCTTGATTTATTCTCTGTTGAGTCAGTGCCTTTCAGGGTATTGGCCTTTTTTTCTTAAATAGTTTGAAATTCTTGGCATTTGGGGTTTTCTATTAGCTGTTTCTGTTTCCCTGTTCATTGCTGCTTTGCCTCTTGGTGGGTTGGTGGAATAGGTAGAGGATAAAGAATGTTCAAGAATTCAGCAGTCTGACCTTGAGAGAGTCCCAGTTTTTCCTGGAGGTCATCAGCCTCTGAGGCACCATTCTGAACACAGCCGCCATGAAACAGGAGAGTTCAATGCCTGATTCTTTTTTTTTTTTTAATTAATTTTTTATTGAAGTATTGCTTTACAATGGTGTGTTAGGTTCTACTGAACAGCAAGGTGAATCAGTCATATTTATACCTGCATCCCCTCCTTTTTGGACTTCCTTCCCATTCAGGTCACAACAGTGCGTTAGAATTCCCCGCTCTGTACAGTATGTTCTCATTAGTTATCTATTTTATACACAGTAGCAACAGTGTATATGCGTCAATTCCAGTCTCCCAATTCCACCCCCACCCCCACCCCTCCGCTTTCCCCCTGGGTATCGGTGTATTTGTTCTCCATGTCTGTGTCTCTTTTTCTGCTTTGCAAATAAAATCATCTATATGCCATTTTTCTAGATCCCACATACATGCGTTAATATACGTACTTGTTTTTCTCTTTCTAACTTACTTCATCTGTATGACACCAATGCCTGATTCTTGACACCAGCAAGGTTAGGAATCCTGGTCCTACCTGTCTGGCTCCTTCTACTGTGGTCCTCTGACAGTCACCTCTGCACCCCTCCCCTCTCCCATTAGCCACATTTGCTGCTCCTACAGTGCGCCCACCTTGAACCCATTCTTCCCTGTGTGTTTTGGACTGTGCTTCCTCCTTCCATTAAGTCCCTGGTGCTTTTAGCTCCTCAAATTCCTCAAAGTACCTGTCCCACTGCTTTTTGTTTTCCAAGGCTCCTAGGGACTTTTTTATTTGTATTATCTGCTTTATTGAATTCTGATTGACAAACTTAAAAAGTATTTAGATTGTACAACTTGATTTTTTTCGGTTTACAATGTGATGATTTAATTGCATATGCATTGTGAAATGATTACCATGGATTATTAACACACCTATCATTTCACATAGCTCCTTTCTTTATGTGTATAAGAACATAAGTATGAACACTGAAGATCTATTCTCTTAGCAAACTTCAAGTGTACAGCATGGTATTATGAACCATAATCACCCTGTACAGATCTGAACTGTACATTAGATCCCCAGAACTTATTCATCTTATAAATGGAATTTTGTATCCTTTGACCAGCATCTCCCCATCTCTCCCATCCCCCTTTCCCCTGACAACCACTGTCCTACTCTCTGGTTCTATGAGTTTGACATTTTCAAATTCTTCTTATAAATGAGATCATACAGATTTGTCTTTCTCTGTCTGACTTACACCCTTAGCATAATGTCCTCTAGATTCGTCCATGTTGTCACAAATGGTAAGGTTTCCTTTCTTTTTTCTGGTTGAATAACTACATTCCCTTGTATATGTACACGATATTTTCTTTATCCATTTATCTGTTGATGGACACATGTTGTTTCCATTTTGGTTATTGTGAATAATGCTGCAATGAACAAGGAGGTACAGATATTTCTTTGGGATACTGATTTTGTTTCTTTTGGATAGAAGCAATTGAGCTGAACTGAACTGGATAGATAAACCAGAAGTGAGATTCCTGGATCATATAATAATTCTATTTTTAATTTTTTTGAGGAACCTACCATAATGGGTGCACCGATTTACCTTCCTACCAACATTGTACCATGATTCCCTTTTTCCCCCACCTTCAACAACCCTTGTTTTCTCATGTCTTTTTGATAACAGCCATCCTAACAGGTGTGAGGTGATATCTTATTTTGATTTGCATTTCCCTGATGAAGCTTCCCTGGTAGCTCAGCTGGTAAAGAACCTGCTGCAATGCAGGAGACCCAGTTCGATTCCTGGGTTGGGAAGATACCCTGGCGAAGGGATAGGCTACCCACTCCAGTATTCTTTGACTTGCCTGGTGGCTCAGCTGGTAAAGAATCCGCCTGCAGTGCAGGAGACCTGGGTTAGGATGATCCCCTGGAGAAGGGAACTGCTACCCACTCCAGTATTCTTCCCTGGAGAATCCCATGGACTGTATAGTCCATGGGGTCATGTCACAAAGAGTCGGACATGAATGAGCGACTTTCACAAACTGATGTTGAGAGTACCTTTTCATGTGTCTGTTGGCCATCTGTATGTATTCTACATGTGTTCTTTGGGAAAATGTCTATTCAGATTCTTTCGCCATTTTTTATAGATTATTATTAATTTTTGCTATTGAGTTTTATGAGTTCCTTATATATTTTGATATCAATCCTTATCAGATAAATAGTTTGCAAAAATCCCAAAGCTCCCACAAAGGCATTTTTGTCTGAGCACAACTGCCAAATTATTGTTACTGGGGGGTACTGAGTAAGGGACCTCCTCTGCCACCATCTTGATGATTCATGGGGGACTTACTTTTAGAATTTCAATTTCTGGGATCTGGAGATGGGAGGGGGGAGGTGTCTGCCTTCTTGATCCAATCACCATATTGTTTGCACATGGTTTGCACATTTTCTGCACCCCGAGCTCCCTGGGTCCCAGCTCAGGCCTCCTCAGCTCTTACACACTGCACCAGAGGGGCTTTTCTAAAATCAGAGCCATCTGATCATTGCCCACAGCTCAGAGTCTTTCAGTGGCTCCCACCAACGTCAGGATGAGACCCACTTCTAGCCTGGCAGGTTCCAGGCCTCTTCCTGTCTCCTGGCTCCTCCCCTTCCTCCAGTCTTCTGGCGGCAGGCAGGTCTCTGAACCCACGACGGTCCGTCTCAGCTCCTTGCCTTTGCTCACTCTGCTGTATCTTCTGCGGATTGTCCCCACTCTTTGCCCCTACACTTAGGGTTGGCTGACTTGGATCTTTCAGTTCTCAGCCGGAGCCCTTTCTTAGGACCTGGGTTGGGGGCCCTGCTGGGTTCCCACAGTTTCACAGCCCCATGCTCATCCTGTGATTTTCCCTATGACCCCGCGTTCCATTGTGTTCTAATCATCTCCCCGACAGTCTTCCCTTCCAGAGGGGGATTTCCTGGCAGGAGTACAGCCCCATCCTGATTTCACACGGAGTTGTTGGAAGACTGGAATGATGCGGGGGGCGGGGCGGGGGGGGTGCTTGATGGCTAAGGGGTGTGACTGCTCTCTCCCTTTGACCGGGCAGAGGGTCTCAGTGGGCCCCTTGCCCAGCAGCAGTGGCCCTGCAGGCATGTGGAGGGGCCCCTTCTGGCCTCGGACGGCCTTTCGATCCCCAGTCAGACCCTGGGGAACAGGCGGGACTGACGTGACTGTTGCTCTCCCCACAGGCACTGGTGCCATCACACGGTGACTCGGACGGTGTCCTGCCAGGTGCAGAACGGCTCGGAGACGGTGGTCCAGCGCGTGTACCAGAGCTGCCGGTGGCCCGGCCCCTGCGCGAACCTCGTGAGGTAACGGCCGCGGGGCTGGCCAGCTCTGCCTTTCCTTTCACTTCCTCTGGGTGAACCCAGCTCCAGCAGAGCTGCTGGGGTAGGTGGGCTGACGCCTGGAAGCAGAGTCAGGCACGCATTCATGGAGCACCTTTTGTGTTTGGGGTATGGGGACAATGTGTGTGCGAAGATGAAAGGGACTTACTCCCCAGCTGAAAGATCCTCATAATCCAGTGGATATTTGATGAGCAAAAGGGCCAGGCGAGGCCATTCACACACACACACACACACAAAACCCCACAAACCCCTCTTCTCAAGAGCTGCCCACCTCTAGCCCCACTCACAACCCCACCCATCACAAGCCCCGCCCACCGCACAGCCCCGCCCCTCAGGTTCCAACACACCTCAGCCCCCGCCCCTTTCAAGCCACACCCACCCAAGCCCCGCCTCTGCCCAGCCCCACCCCACCACGGCCCTGCCCCTTTCATGGCCCTGCCCACCTCAAGCCCCGCCCCCCTCCACCGCCTTGCTTCTGTCTCCAGTGTCCTCCACTCCCAGCTCTCAGGAGCTCCTCGGCATTCAGAGAGAGAGGTCTGAATGGGTGACTAGACATCCAGGGACTCTGAGACCCAGCCTTGCCTGCCTCCTTATCCTCTGCCCCTTCAGGTCTTGCTCCAGCTCCAGGAACTGGATTCCTTACCCCCTCACCCCTACTCCTCTCCAGCCCTAGGTTTCTGTTTCAAAGACCCTTCCTCATCTACTGTCTGGGACCAGCCACCTCAAACTGCAAATCCCTCTCCCTTCTGTGTTAAGAGAACACTTTGTGCCCTCCACTAAGAGGACATTTGCGTGGGGGGTCTGTTTTAGGCAAGGTTCTTCAAAGAAGCAGAACCAGTAATGTGTGGTAGTAGATTATATGGGAGATTTTTGAGGAATTGGCTCATGTGGTGGAGTGGGTTGGCACCTCCAAAAGCTGCAGGGTAGGCTCCAGAGACCCAGGGAAGAATTGCTGTTGCAGCTGGGGTCAGAAGGCAATCCACTGACAGAATTTCCTCTTCCTCAGGGGAGGTCAGTCTTTTTCTGAAGGCCTTCACCTGACTGAATGAGGCCCACCATATTATGGAGGGTAATCTGCTTTACTCAAAGTTTACTCCCTCCATGTTAATCTCATCTTAAGAAATACTTTCATGGCAACATCCATTCACATTTGACCAAAGAGCTAGGTACTGTGGCTCTACCAAGTTGACACATAAAATTAACCATCACGGGGTCATCATGAGTTGGATAAGTTTTCATCACCAAAGATGGAGAGTGAGCCCCTGAGTTGGGCCCTGTGCCCACACAGTGCTGCCCACTATAGGACTCAGCATGGAGCTGAACCCAGAATCAGCCTGCAGCATGAATTGGTGGGACCCACAGGAGTATGCTCCTAGGCCAGAATTATTATTGTTTGTTTTTATTATGAAGATAGTGATATATCCTTACTGCTAAAAAGAAGTTCAAGCATTTGGTAATAACTGAGTAAAGCAAAAAAATGAACATTCTCTCTTCTTCCAGTGTCACCTCCATAACCCTATTGTTAAAATGTCATTCCAGATTTTTTCTCCACATATATGTATATCTGTGAATATATTTTCTTCTTCTTTTTTAATTTATGTTTTACTGAAGTATAGTTGAATTACAATGTGTTCATTACTGCTGTGTGGCAAAGTGACTCAGTTATGCATATACATATATATATATTCTTTTTCATATTCTTTTACATTTTGGTTTATCACAGGATATTGAATATAGTTCCCTATGCTAAACAGTAGAACCTTGTTGTTTATCCTTTCTGTATATACCAGTTTGCAGCCAACCAGTCCATCCTAAAGGAGATCAGTCCCGGGTGTTCATTGGAAGAACTGATGCTGAAGCTGAAACTCCAATACTTTGGCCACTCTTGCGAACAGTTGACTCGTTGGAAAAGACCCTGATGCTGGGAGGGATTGGGGGCAGGAGGAGAAGGGGATGACAGAGGATGAGATGGCTGGATGGCATCACCGACTCGATGGGCATGAGTTTGAGTAAATTCTGGGAGTTTGTGATGGACAGGGAGGCCTGTCGTGCTGCGATTCATGGGGTCACAAAGAGTCGGACACGACTGAGTGACTGAACTGAACTGAATCCCAAACTCCCAAGGCTCCCCACCCTTGGCTGCTACTATTCTCTTTGTCCCTGATTGTAAACATATTTTCTTAAACAAATATGAAGTGATGTTATTTTGTTCTATAACTTGGTTTTCCCCCAGGAAAATATTTTGTGATATATTCCCATAGAGACACCTCCTTTTTAATAGCTATGTAGTATTCCACTGTAGAAAAGCATCATCATTTATTTACCATTCCCTCAATTGATGGATATTTAGGTGGTTTCCTAATTTAGCCATTCCAGACCATGTTTCAATCACATTATCATACATATATTTTAATAATTTTACAAGTGCTTTTTTCAAACTTTGTTTAAAGTTTAATTTTATATTTATATAAGTGTTGCAAAAACTAGTAAATGGAGTTTCTGTGTAGCTTTTCCTTTCACCAACTTCCCTGTCTTGGTCCATTTTTGGGGCTGTTGTATCAAACCGCCATAGACTGGGGGGTTTAAATGACAAACATTTATTTCTCACAGTTCTGGAGGCTGAGAAGTCTAAGATCAATGTGTTGCCAGATTCTTTATCTGGAGAGAGCTCTCTTCCTTGTTCATAGACAGTCCTCTTCTCAATGTATCTTCCCTGGGGTCTTTAAAAGGGTGCTAATCCCATTCATGAGGGCTCCACCTTTATGACCTAATCACTTCCCAGAAGGCCCCACCTTTAAATACCATCACACTGGGGATTAGGTTTCAACATAAGAATTTAGAGGTGGAGTTGGGGGAAACACAGACATTGAATCTATAGCATTTTCCTAAGGTTAATATCTTTTACAACCATAGTCAATTATCCAAGCCAGGAAATTAGCAATGATATAATACTCTAAACTAAGACATTGTTTAAATTTTACCAACCATCCTACTCATCTCATTTTTCTGGTTTTATTTTCCCCATTTTACGTTTAAGTTGTCATATCTCCTTAGTCTCCCCCAGCCTGGGGCCATATCTTGGTTTTACTTTGTCTTTTATGACTTCAGCACTTGTGAAAGTACTAGCCAGTTATTTGATGGAGATTATACATTCTTGGGAAGGAGATTGTGAAAGGCATGTTGTACCTTTCTTGGGGCACATATTAAGAGGTACATAGAATCAATACTGCTGATGTTAACTTTAATCACTTGGTTAAGGTGGTGTCTTAGCCAGGTTTCTCCCCTGTTGTGTAATTATTTCTCCCTTTGTCATTAATAAGTATATTGTGGGGAGATATTTGGAGTCTAGACAAATATGCTGTTCCTCCTTCTACTTTCTCCCAGTAATTTTAGCATCCATTGATGATTCTTGCTTGCTATAATTATTATTATGGTGTTTGCCAAATAGTAATTTTTGATTTTCATCTTTTTTTTAGTAGTAGAGGTTCTTTAGTTGGGGTCTGCGTTGTATGCAGGTGTTTTGATGTACTCACTCTGCAGGGGGAATGGCTAAGTAAATGGATTCTGCTGCTGCTCCTTAGTTACTAGATCACGTCCAACTCTTTGCGACCCCATGGACTGTATCCCACCAGGCTCCTCTGTCCATAGGATTGCCCAGGCAAGAATACTGGAGTGGGTAGCCATTTCCTTCTCCAGGGGAATCTTCCCGACTCAAGGATCGAACCTGCATCTGCTGCTTGGCAAGCAGATTCTTTACCACTGAGGCACCTGGGAAGCCCAAGTAAATGGATACATCCATCAAAAATCGAAGGCAAAAGGCTACTTTTAACTGTTGTGCTAGAGGATGACCAACGGATCGATAATGAAAAAAAGATTCTAGCCCCCCTTTCCTCTTTTAAACTATTATTTGTTTATTTACTTGGCTGCACTGAGTCTTAGTTGTGGCATGTGGGATCTAGTTCCCTGACCAGGGATCAAACCCGGGCCCCCTGCATTGGGAGCACAGAGTCTTACCCATTGAACCACCAGGGAAGTTACCCCTAACTCCCTTTCCTTTTCAGCAGAGGGCACAGGGACCCCATTTTCCCTCCCTCCCTCACATCCCAGGACCCAAATCCCAAGACTTTTCTGCCTTTCTCATCATCAGGGATCATCTGAGGACCAGGTCATCATCTCCTGATCCTGGGAGCATCTTCTGAGAAGAAGGGTCTTTGGAGTCTAATCTATAAATGACCCTGACAGTGAGCGTCCTGCTCAGTGTGAGGAGTGACCACTCCAACAGGGAAGCTGCTGGTTGGGGCTGGAATTCAGGCCATGAGGAGCGAGGCTATACCTGTCTCACAGTGCCAGCCCCACTAGTCTCTATTTCTGCAAGTAGGGAGCCAAGCTCGGAAACGGCTCTTTACAAGACATGGGATTTGACTTCAGGAAACTCATATTGTCTTTGGAGTGGAGGCATAAACATGAGCAGTTGTATTTTTGTTTTTCCAAATTGGGTTTTAACTGCAGTCCCCTGTGTTGGGTACACTCCACGGTCAGCTCCCACGGTGGAAGCAAGGGCTTCCCAAGTGGCATTAGTGGTAAAGAATCCACCTGCCAGTGCAGGAGACCCAAGAGACAGAGGTTCAATCCCTGGGTCGGGAAGACCCCATGGAGTGGGTCACTCCAGTATTTCTTGCCTGGAAAATTCCACGGACAAAGAAGCCTGGTGGGCTACAGTCCATGGGGTCACAAAGAACCAGACGTGCCTGAGCACTTAGTGGGCTGTGCATCAGAAAATCTGGAAAAACGCAGAGCACTGGAGGTGGAACAAAAAAGTTCATGCATGCAGACACACACACTCCACTGTGTTGTATTTGGGTTCAGAGAATGAACTGTCAGGATTGCCTTTACTAGAAAACCTTGGAAGGAAGGGAGCAGTGGGCTGGCTTTCTTAATGTCAAAATTACAGCCTGAGATTTTTATATTTTCTAAATACAGTAAGGCACCTTTAAGAAAAGCCAAGTGAGCTAAGTACTGAATCACTGACCTCAACTGAAAAAATGTCAAATGTTCATTGATTTTCACAAGGGCCCTTTGCTTTATGACTGAAGAAATAACGGGAACAATGGTTCAGGAGCATCGGGACCTTTTCTTTGGAGTGGGTGTTTACAGGCCTTTCAGGGAGGTCTCTCCCTCCCCTTGGCATCAGGAGTCAAGAACAGGATGTTCAATCATGCGTCTGTCATGGGCCTGCCCTCTGCCTTCAAAACTTCAGCCAACAGGAGCTTTGTGAAGTAAAACTCAATTCTCATTCTTTCAAGGAATACTGCATTTTTATTGTAATTGTCCTCTCTACTTCTGTCACTGTTGTTTGTTAAGGAGGGAGGGTTTAACACCCTTTTCTTCCTCACCAGTAACTCATGTCTGAGTTAGAACTGGGGTGCACGCCCTCTGTGGCCTCGGACTGCTGGCTGGGCAGGAGCGGTGGCGGGTCGCTGCCTGGTGACCTGGGGAACCAAGTGCAACCTGCGTTCAGGTCCCAGTTCTGTGTTTTTCACATCTAAGAGGCATAGTCCTGGTAGCAGCCACCGCACTTGTGTCCCCTTCTAGCTCCTTCTGGCTGATCAAGGCATGGCCCTCCTCCAGATCTTCCAGGAGCTTCCATCTCACTTAAAAACCCATCCCTCTCTCTGTGGCTGACCATTCTCTTCCTGATGCCGTGAAACCGTCTCGCTCCCTGGGCTCTGGGCACATGGACCAGGCTGGCCTGGAGGCTCCAACTCTCCCCGGGGCATCACCTTTGCCATCCTTTCGCTTGGACTGTTTTCACTCTGGAGCAGCTGGAAACGCTGGATCGCCTAATGAGATTCTGTCCTCTATTCCAGCGTCTCTCTTCTCTCTCCCCTCTGTAACTTTCCAGCCCTTTATCCCACTTAATCTCATTCTTAGCATTTGCTGCTCTCTGACCCAGAGCGTTCATTCTGTGGTCAGCCTGGTCATCGTCTGCCCAGCCCACCAGCCTGGGGGCCACCAGAGAGGGGTCTATCTCAGTGCCTCTAGGCTGCCAGTGCCTGGCGTTTGGGGGCTCAAGAAACATCACCAAATTGATGATGCGATGTCAGGAGGATGAAATGAGATCAGAGTTGTCAGGACACTTAGAATTCGCACACAGTGAGCTCATGATGTTGAGCTGTGAATGCAGATCATTATGGAGCTAAGTTCTTGTCTGATAAACCGGTTCACAAACTTACAATGAGGTAATGGAGGCTCAGAGAGGCAAAGTGACTTGCCCACGGTCACAGGGAGTCACAGGGTCTGGGTTGGGTTTGACTCTGGCCCATCAAACAGGCCCCACTGGGATGCTCCTGTGGTCTCAAGGCCCAGCTCCCCTTTCCTCCCAAATGAACATTTGTTGATCTCCTCCTTTGTACACGCCCCAAAGCTCCCAGGAGAGTGTAAGTGAGAACACAGATCAGTCCTTGACTTGGGGAGATGACAGTGGGGGGGGAAGGGAGGATGTATGTCAAAGCACCACAGTAACAAGTGTAGTTACATCGTCACTGATGCTGTGTGGATACAGTGTGGGGGCCCAGACCCATGGTGGCGGGGGGAGCTTTCCTGAGCTGGGGCTTTCTTCGAGGAGCATTTACCAAGGTAAGAAAAAGCTCCAGGGACGTCCCTGGTGGCCCAGTGGTTAAGACTCCAAGCTTCCAATTTGGGGGTGTGTGTGTTCGATTCCTGGTTGGGGAGCTGAGATCCCACATGCTGCACAGTGTGGCCAAAAAATTAGAAGAAAGAAAAAGCTCCAGATTGTATAGTGCTGTCTCGAGGTGCTTATTGTTTCTTAGACTAATTTTTTAAAAACTTAAACATTTTATTTATTTACCTATTTTGGCTGCTCCGAGTGGACTCTCTCTGGTTGCAGTGAGTGGAGGCTGTGATGCAAGGGTCTTTCATTACAGTGGCCTCCCTTGTTGTGGAGCTTGGGCTTCAGCAGTAAGGGTATGTGGGCTTAGTTGCTCCTTGGCATGTGGGATCTTCCCGGACCAGGGATTGAACTGGTGTTCCCTGCATTGGCAGGTGGATTCTGAATCACTGGACCACCAGGGAAGTCCTGTAAAGCATCATTTTATAGTTTTCTTAAGAGTCTGCATGCTTCAAAAATTTGTACTCCGGGCTGATCACCCTCAGCAGAGCGGGCAGGAGGAGCCTGGGAGGTTCCTGGGGGCCCTTTGGGGCCGGCGCTGTGTCTTATGTGTGAGTCCTCCCGTGTCTCTCGACACCTTGGGTCGAACGCAGGAGACGGCGTTTGCAGTGTTTGCAAAAGAGGCTTCAGTAACGGGAGCCTATTAACCTCACAGCAGTCTGGAAGAGGTGCTTCCACGTGGGGCCGACGATATGCTCAAGATCTCGGCCTCCTTTGACTTCCTCTCTGCCAGGTACCTCATCCTGATTAGGGGGGTGGATCAGGAAGTCTCCTGGGATGAGGTGACGTCAGAGCTGCGGCAGGGACTCACAGCAAAGAAGCAGTAACAGCTGGTGGTCATGATGGGAGGATCTCAGAGGCTCCGGACCCCTGCATGGGGCTGGGTGATGACAGAAGGGACCTCTGCGCTGTCACACAGCTGAGGAGTTGGGGCTTAGCTGGTCCTTCCATAGATTTTGCAGCGTCTAGTCCAGGAGCCTTTGGTTAAATAGATTTATCTCCCCTACCCTTCCTGCCAAGACAACTGGCTGAGGCATTTCTTTCTCTTTGATGGGAGCACTTTGAGCAGTGAGGACCCAAAGCAGGAGGCTGGAGGCGGAAAGAAGGGTGAGCTGAGTGGAGCCCTCCACCCATCACTATGTGCCTGGGGAGTGTCCTGCTGGCTCAGAGCTCTGGGTTTTTTCCAGAGCAGCAGTCTCGCCATGTTCTCTTGCACCTGTGGAGCCGTAGGAGATGGACAGGCCTGAAGGAGGGGCCTGCCTGCACCCCTCCGCCACCCTGAGAGCAGAGTGCCTGGGGCAGATGGCCTTTCCACTCAGGTCAAGGGGACCCTTCAGGGAGGCCACTCTGGCCCTGCAGCCATGCCCATCCTCATGGAGTACAGAGTCCATGAGGCCAGGGGTAAGTGTCCACGGAGCCCACGGCCTCTCCTAGGCCATTCTCTGGGCACCTGGCTAAATAGCCTTGACTGGCTTCCAGGCCTGCACTGGCCTCTCCCTTGAATCTGGAGGACGGTGCCTATGATGGGTGCACCGCAAGCCTTAAGGGGGGCGCTGAAGGATGGCTCTTTGTGGGAATGAGAAGCATGGTTGGAGCACGAATAGAACTGGTGCATGCGGGCTGGCCCACACACCCTGCGTGGGATGGACTGAGGGTAGGAAGAGAAGGGAAGGGTGTTGGGGTTTGGCTTGTTTCTTCTGTAAAAATGATGCGTCGTATGAAGTTATTGGGGGGATTTGGTGTTGGAGGTGACAGCACGTCCTGGCCAGTGTCTTGCTGGTGGTATGCCCTTGGTACGTTGGCTCCGATGCCCAGAGAAGAGGTGTAAATATCCAGTGACTCATGAGCTGATGCGGAGCTGTTTTGCTGCCGAGTGCTTGGGGCACCTGCACTAGCCCCTCCTGCTGCCCAGCCGGCTCCGTGTGAAGTCTGGGCTGGGGCCACGGCAGGGAGGAGGGGTCTCCGCACGTCTGCAGAGTGAGATTTGGGGATCAGTGGGGCTGTAATCCTTGGTGGGGCCTCTCTTTGCTGAGCACTATGAAGTCATCACATTATTTCATTACACCCTGATGACATTTTTATGACAAAACTGCGCAGGTGGGGGAAGGGAGGGTGTGGTTGTGAAAACATGAGTGTAACCGAATCTGGGCACAGTGAGGCCGATTTGGAATGCACCGGGGGACTGGCCTGTGTCCCCAGTCCCTCCCTGTGCCCCCACCCTCTCCCCCAGGAGCCCCCCATAGGCCTCTTTCTCTGTGTTTGTTCATGCACTCAAGGGTCTCAGCAAGTGTTTATAAAGGAACTTACTTTGTGCCAGGGGACAGGGGTGGAATATGATGGTGAATAAGACTAAATCCTCTCTCTGATGGAGTTGGAAAAAGTGAAAGAGAAAGTCGCTCAGTCATATCCGACTTTTTGCGACCCCACGGACTGTAGCCGCCAGGCTCCTCTGTCCGTGGGATTCTCCCAGCAAGAATACTGGAGTGGGTTGCTATGCCCTTCTCCAGGGGATCTTCCCAACCCAGGGATCAAACCTGGGTCTCCTGCATTGCGGGCAGATTCTTTACTGTCTGACCACCAGGGAAGTCCCCCAGTGGAGTTTATATTCACCTAAATATGAAAACAAGAAAAAATATGCCCTCCTAATGAGTTCAGGAAATTTAAAAAGGGTATCGTGACTGATTAAGACTCAGGAACTTTAGAGGACATGGGAGAGATTCTTTGAAGAGATGACGTGGATGCTGAGTCACGAATGGGGAGAAAGAGCCTCCGTGTGAAGATGGGGTGGAGACAGTTGGTGCAAAGGCCCTAAGGCAGCAAGGTCCTGGATGAAGGACCTTGAGAGAGAAAGGTCCGTGTCCAGAAGCAGAGCAGGTGAGGACAGTACAGAGGCAGAGACTGATCTCAGCAAGCGCCAGCTTGGAATTTATTGTAAGAGAGTGTTGGGAAGCCACTGAAGGTTTTATTTTTAGCACATTTATTATTGATTTATTTGGCTGGGTCTGGTCTTAGTTGTGGCATGCAGGATCTGTGTTGTGTTGTGCAGGCTCTTTCATTGCAGCGCCTGGACTCTGTAGTTGCGGTGCTTGGGCTCACAAGGCACTGTTGCAGTGAGCTTAGACGCTCCGCAGCATGTGGGATCTTAGTTCCCTGACCTGGGATCGAACCTGCATCCTGTGCATTGGAAGGTGGATTCTTCACTACTGAACTACCAGGGAAGTCCCCATTGAAAGGTGTAGGTACGGATGATAAATGACTTGCTTTAGAATTTTCTTTTAAATTAAACTTTATTTCAAGGTCATTGTAAATTCACATTGTGTTAAGATACACATAATATAAAGTTTGCCATCTTAACCACTTTAAGTGTACAAATCAGAAGTATTTGTACACAGTATCTATACTGTTGTGTCAAGATCCCAGTACAAAAAAAAAAGGGACTTCTTCCTTTTTATAGCTGAGTAGTATTTTGTAATATGGATGTGCCGCAGTTAGTGTAACCATTTGTCTGTTAATTTAAAAAACAACTTGTCTACTGCCATACCACCCTGAACGCGCCCGATCTCGTCTGATCTCGGAAGCTAAAAAACAACTGGGTCATTTCCAGTTTGGGGCTGTAATGAATAAAGCTGCTATAAACATTTGTGTATATTCAAGTTTTTGTGTGAATGTTGGTGTTTATGTCTCTGGGTAAATGCCCAGGAGTGCAATTGTTGGGTCATGTGGTACTTGCATGTTTAGTTTTTAAAGAAACTGCCAGACCGTTTCCAGAGTGACTGTACCATTTTACATTCCCACCAGCAATGTCTGAGTGATCCAGTTTCGTGTATCCTGGCCAGCATTTGGTGTTGTCACTACATTTTACTTTAGCCATTCTGTGTAGTCTGTTTCACTGTGGTTTTAATTTGCATTTCCCTAGGGGCTAATAATGTTGAACATCTTTTCATGCGCTTATTTGCCATCTGTATATCTTCTTTCATTAACTGTCTCTTCATGTCGCTTGCCCATTTTCTAGTTGGATTTTTTTCTTTACTGTAGAGGTTTGAGGTGTCTTTATATATTCTAGATGCTAATCCAGTGTCAGGTATATAGTTTGCAAATATCTTCTCCCTCTCTGTGGCTTGCCTTTTCATCCTCTTATGACAGTCTTTTGCAGAGCAAAAGTTTTTAATTTCAACGAAATCCAGTGTATCAGCTTTTCATTTTATGGAGTGTGCTTTTGGTGTCAAGTCTAAGAAGATTTTCTCCTATGTTTTTTTCTAGAAATTTTATAGTTTTTTACTTGGCACAGGAGTCTGTGGTCCAGGTTAGGTTGATTTTTGCACGACGTGTGTAATTTAGGGCAAGGTTCATTTTACTGGTCTTGGGATGTCCCAGCTATTTTGGTACCATTTGTTGAAAACATCCTTCCTTCATCAAATTGCTTTTGTATGTTTGTTAAAAATCATTTGGGCACAGTCAAGTCCGGCTCTTTCTAGGTTCTATTTTCTGTTCTATTGATATGTGTGTCTATGGTTCTGCCAATATCACACAGTCTTGATTTCTGTAGCTGTGTAAGACTTGGAATCAGGTCGACTGATTTCCCCCTTTCTTCTTCTCTCTCTTTTTAAATTTTTTTTTGGGGTTGGGGGCTGTGCCATGGGTCATGTGGAATCTTAGTTCCCCAACCAGGGATGGAACCTGTGCCCCTTGCATTGGAAGCTTGGAGTCTTAACCACTGGACAGCAGGGAAGTCCCTGTTCTTCTCTTTTGAAACTATTTTAGCTACTGTAGTTCCTATGTCTTTTCATATAAACTTTAGATTAATTTTGTCTCTATCTACCAAAAATCTTGATGAGATTTTAATAGAAATTGCATTAAACCTGTATATCCAAGTGAGGAAAATTGATATCTTTACTATGTTGACTGTTCCAATCCAGAAATATGGATTTCATTTATTTAGATAATTTTTTTATTTCTTTCATCTTTCTTCATTGATTTCTTGGATTTCTTATAGGTTTTTGGCATATAAATCCTCTTCTTTTTTTTGGAATGATTGTAAATAGGGTTTTTTTTAAAAAATACATTTGGTAAAATTGAGTTTAA
Organism: Muntiacus reevesi; assembly: GCF_963930625.1. Lineage (NCBI taxonomy): Eukaryota > Metazoa > Chordata > Mammalia > Artiodactyla > Cervidae > Muntiacus > Muntiacus reevesi. The sequence continues at coordinate 213,400,921 of NC_089250.1, read as the reverse complement.
AATTTTGATATCATGGATAGTACATAGAAACACAATTACTCTTCTAGGATCCTATAACCTTGCTGAACCCATGCATTGGTTCTGGAAGTTTGGGTATAGATTCCTTGAGATTTTCTACAAAGACAATCATGTCATCTGTAAATAGAAACACTCCTGTTTATTCCTTTCTAACCTGTATGTCTGTTATTTCCTTTTCTTGCCCTTTCACTGGCGAGAACTTCCAGAACTCATAAATAAGAGTGGAGAGAATGCTTCATTCCCAATTATAGAGGAAAAGCATTTCACCTTCAACTGTAATATTAACTGTAAAATTTTTGTATCATCCATGTTCTTTATCAGATTGAGGAAGTTCTCTCTATTACTGTTTTTATCAGAGTTTTTATCATGGGCACTGAATTTGGTCAAAAAATTTTTTCTTTTGCATTGATTGACATGGTCATGGGATGTCTTTAGCTGCTGAATATGGTGATTACATTGAATGGTTTTGGGATATTGAACTAACATCACATCCCTGGAATAAACTCCAGTTGCCCGTGATGTATAATTTTTAAAAATGTAATACAAATTCTGTTTGCTAATATTTTGCTAAGGATTTTTGTGTCTGTATTCATGATGGATATTGGTCTGCAGGCTTCTGGTTTTGTACTGTCTTTGTCTGACGTTGGTATCAAGGTCTCATATAAGTTGGGAAGTGCTCCTTCCTCTTTTATTTTCTGGAAGAGATTATCTACAATTGCTATTAATTCTTCTGAAACATTTGGAAGAAGTCTCCAGTGAACATCTGGGCCTGGAGATTTCTTTATGGGGAGTTTTTCAGCTACAAATTCAATTTCCTTAATAGTTATGGGGCTATTCAAATGATCTATTTCATACTGAGTCGGTTGGGGATAATTTGTGTTTTTTGATGAACTGGTCCCTTTTTCTAAGTTGTTAAATTGATGTGTGTGGTGCTCTTCCCTGTGTCATTCCTGATATTGATCATTTGTGTCTTCTTTCCTTTTTTCTTTGTCAGTCTTGCTAGAGGTTTGTCATTTTTGTGAACTTTACAGAAAACCAGCTTTTTGGTTTCATTGATTTTTCTCTATCATTTTTCTCATTTCCATTTGATTCCTGCTCTTCTGTATACTTTGTCTTTCCTTGTGCTTGCTGTTCAGTCGCTCAGTCATATCCAGTTCTTTGTGACCCCGTGAACTGCAGCACGCCAGGCTTCCCTGTCCTTCTGTCTCCCAGAGTTTGTTCAAACTCATATCTACTGAGTCAGTGATGCCATCCAACCATCTCATCCTCTGTTGTCCCCTTCTCCTTTTGTCTTTGATCTTTTCCAGTGTCAGTGTCTTTTCCAATGAGTCGGCTCTTCGCTTCAGGTGACCAAAGTATTGGAGCTTCAGCTTCAGCATCAGTCCTTCCAATGAATGTTCAGGGTTGATCTCCTTTAGGATTGACTGGTTTGGTCCCCTTGCTGTCCAAGAAACTCTCAAGAGTCTTCTCCAGCACCACAATTCAAAATCTCAGTTCTTCATTGATGCATTCAGCCTTCTTTATGGTCCAAGTCTCACATGCATATGTGACTATGGGAAAAACCACCATAGCTTTAACTATATGGACTTTTGTTGGCAAAGTGATGTTTCTGCTTTTTTGTAGGCTGTCTAAGTTTGTCATAGCTTTCCTTCTAAGAAGCAAGTGTCTTTTAATTTCATATCCGAGTGACTTTGGACCCCAGGAAAATACAGTTGGTCACTATTTCCTTTCCTTGTGCTTGCTTTGGGTTTATAGTTTCTCTGCTTTTTGGAGGTCCCTGAGATGGGCTGATTTAGGTTCTGAAATGATCGCTGGCTGCTGAGGGAAAAATGGACACAGGCTCAAGATGAGAGTGGGTGAGAGCTGGGGAAGTGAAGAGAAGTGGGTGGATTCAGGGGGTGCTCTGGAAGCTGAAATGACCAGAGTGTCTGATCACTTATGGGTGGGAGCAACTAGGGATAACCCTAAATTTTTGGTGTGAGAGGCTTGCTGGTTGGGCATGCCATTCATTGAACTGGGGACACTGACCAGAGATCATCCCCAGGAGGTAGAAACTAACAGCTCTACTTGGGCCAAGTGAGGTCTGAGATGCCTGTCAGGGATCCATGGGGAGCAGGGTATCAAGTAAGTGGTTGAGTAAGGAAGTTTGGAGTCCCAGGAAGACTCTGGAGCCATACTGAATTTCATGGATTCTCATATGCCATTGGTAGGAAGAAATACATTATACTATGGCCCCTAAGCATGTTTCAAATTAAGCCATAGCACACCATCAACTGTTACATGAATTTCAGTATCAGAGGTGTTAAAATGTAACAGTATGGGTGAACTTCCTTGGCAGCTCAGTGGTAAAGAATCCGCCTGCCAATGGAGGAGCCGCAGAACGCGTGGGTTCGATTGCTGGGTCAGGAAGATCCCCTGGAGGAGGGCATGGCAACCCACTCCAGTTTTCTTGCCTGGAGAATCCCATGGATAGAAGGGCCTGGCAAGCTACAATCTATGGGGTTGCAAAGAGTTGGTTGGACATGACTGAGGTGACTTAGCATGCATGTGCAATGGCATGTGCATGTAAACATGATATAATTGAGAATCACAAGCATTCTGATGGTATTTAAAGCTACGGGGCTGGAGGTGAACTTGGGGATGAATAGATGGAGAAGGGGTGCTGATTCCAGAAGAGTCTGGGAGGTAGGGCTAAGGATATGAGCAGCAGCAGCCAGGTCAGAAGGGACATCAGAAAACCCGGTGTCCTGGGAGGAGAGTTTTGGGAGGGAGAGTAGGAGTCTCTCAGTGCTTCTGGGTGGCCGATGGGATGAGGGCCAAGGAGTGACCATTGGGTTTGGCAACATGAAGTCACTGGGGACCGTGGCAAGGGCAGTTTTGGGGAGTGGTAAGGATGGATGCTGAGATGGCATGGGTGGAGGAGGAAAATGAGAGGTGAGGGAATGAAGACTGGAGAACAGAACACTCTTTCCAGAAGTTTTGCTGTGAGGGAAGCAAGAAATGGGGCGTGGATGCTGGAGGCGCAGCACGAGGCCCAGGCAGGTGTATGTTTGGTTTTTAAGACAGGAGACACAGGAGCATGTTTGTAAACTGCCGGCAATGAGGGGGGAGAGCGGGGAGGCGGCTGGTGAAGATGGGCAGACAGCCATAGGAGTAAAAGTGCTGAGGAGCCCGGGGCTGGGGGTGGGTGGCAGTGGGGGAGGTGGGGAAATGAGAGAGTGGGGGGGTTGGGGTTTGGACCCCAGAAGGGAGTGGGGGCGCCTTGTCAGAGCAGCACTAGGAGAGAAGGCCAGGGCAGGGGGTGCCCATCCCCCGAGCAGGTCCAAGCACGTGACCAAGCCAGGCGGTCTGATTTCAGTGCTGACTTTCCCAGCCACCTACGCACGCATCACTGTGGCAGGACCACGATGTCCTCATCCCAGAGCCTGGGCACATGAAGGTGCTCAACAAATGTTCAGTAATAAAGAAACTATCCATCCTCTTAAATGAAGGAAAAAAAATTGTATTACAACTGTGGATTTTCCCATTTTATGATTTTTCTATGTAGGATTTTTGTAATGTGTGTGTGTTGGGGAGGGTGGCACCCGAAACTAATGTTCACAGACAAACGTGAGGTCTGGAGGACTGAGCCTGGGGCCCAGTCTGTCCACGCTAGTGTGGAGCCGGGTCCTATGATGCCTGCTTTGGCTTCGGGACCCGCAGCCCCGACTCAGGTTTCTCTGATCCTGTGTTTGGTCTGTTTAGCTGTTTGGGTCTGAGTGAGCACTTAAGTGCCAGGCACTAGTGTGCAAGAAGATCAGGACCCCTCCCTCTCAGAGGTGGGGGTGGGGCGGGGGCGTGAGGGCCATGACCATCCAAGACTCACAGCCAGTGGGGGGAAGGGTGTCTCTGCTGTGAGCCCTGGTTCTGGGGCTGCCCTGGGGGACACTTGAGCTGAGATCTGGGGAAGCAGGATGGGGAGAGGGAACAGCAGGACCGAAGACCCTGCAGGGGGCAGCCTCCTCCCTCCTGGCCTTTCCTTCTGGCTTGTAATGAGGGGGCTGGACCCGGACCCTTGCCGGCGGAGGGCCCTCAGAACCAGTCCAGAGGACGATGAGTGCTGCCCGCTCCCCGTGCCTCAGTTTCCCTACCTGGGAAATGGGGATAAACGGCCCCATCTTGCTTCCGGCTGGGAATCACAGCCCTGGCCTGCAGCCGGATGTTGGGGTGTTGTCAGTCACCGCCCTCCCGCCCTCCAGAGTCCCTGGTCAGAGGCTGGATGGGGTGGTCGCAGGGCCAGACAGATTCGGAAGGAGGAGCCCCGGGGCTGTGGGGGTTAAGTTTTCCTCGGCCTGCCCTCAACTCTCTGCCTGGCCCCTCCGAGCTCTGCTCTTTGATGGCATTAGAGCCAACCTCTTCCAGATGTGCTGAGCCGAGGGGTTTGCCGGAACTTCTGCCTCCTTCATTCCTCTCGGCCAGACGGCCCCCTGCCAGCCAGCCTCCCACCTCGGGCTGGGTTGCCTGCAGCCCACAAGGCCACAGGAAGTCCTGGACCTAGTGCATTCTTAGAACGTGGCCTTCTTCCCTGCCCCTCCTCAGCCGGCCCGGTCGGGTCTAGAAGCTTGGATGTGTCCACCTCCCCCGCCTCGGCGACCCCCACCATCTCCCCGTCCCCCACCAGTAGACTCTGGTCCCAGGCTTAAGTGCGAGGGACGAGGGATGACCTGGGTGGGGGACACTATCCTCTGGGCCTGCCGTCCCTCCCATCTGCACTTGGGAACGCCTGGCATGGACCGTGGGGAGGCCAGCGCCGGGAGGACCCTGCCTCCTGCGGAAGAACTGCGGTGGGACCGCCCCTGCCCCGCCCCCTCCCCGCCGGCCCCGCTGCTATTAATCAAGAGATTAATAATCTCCTGCCTCCCTTTCTGAAACCCCCACTCCCGTTTCCTGTTGAGTCTCCAGTCTGTCTCGGTACCTCCCAGTCTGGTCCTCCTCGTGGTGGTCCCCGCTGACGAAGCGGGGTCGGGGCAGGAGCTGCGGTGCCCAGTGAGGGAGGGGGCGCCTGCCTCCCCCATATGAGGTCATTGGTAGAGTCATTCCCAGCGGACCCTGCCCAGGACGATGGCCCTGTCGTCGCACCCACTCAAGGACCTCACGGTGCTGTAGGGGCATTGCCTTTGGAGGCCAGAGAGCCATGACCTTGGCTTGCACACCTCCAGTGATGGGCATCTCATCCCTCTCCGGAGCTCTTCCTTCATATTCCCTCTCGTGTGATCTTGGGCACCCAGGGCCACCTTTGGGGACACACAGGACTCATCTGCCCCCTATCCAGGACAGTCTTTGAGTGGCTGCTGGAGGACTGTGGCCAGGCGTCTCCAAGGACTTCATGACTGCTCTGCTCACTGAGTGGGTCCCAGGGGGCTGCAGAGGGCAGGGCCCTCCTCCAATTCCTGGGAGAGAACATGGGGTCCCTTCAGGAGATCAGGTTTGGTCCAGTCTCTGCCACTTTATAACCTGGAATCTGACCCCGTGCTCCTCTTTGGCCTCAGTTTCCCCTCTGTCACCTGCAGTCATTCATCTCTGCCGGCCCCACCCCCTTTCTTGGCCATCAGCCTCCTTGCTCGCCCCCCCACCTCCCATCTCTTCTGTCCCATCCGGCTGCCTTGCCAATGCAGGTGGGGTCTCTCTTGATAGCAGATCTGATCACGATGTTCCTCTGAGCCACAGTGCCTGGGTGGCTTCCCCACAGCCTGGAAGGGTGGTCTCCCTGTGGGTACACGAGACTCTCTTGTCGAGGGGTGGAAAAACCACATCAAACCTCCTGTTTATTTTTTAATCTACAAAATAAGAGAGAAATTAAGCTTTACTGATTTTTTTTATGTTTGCAAAGATGGTAAATAATACGTGTTTATGTACATGTATAAATTAATATGATCTCATGCAGGCTCAGAAATATTTTCCTGATCAGCATCCTTGGATGCCTGGAGAGCATGGCCAGTCTCCAGGGACACAGTCCAGGCTCCTTGCCTGCACTCCAGGCTTTCACAGCCGCCCCGAGTGCTGTCTGCCTGTCAAAGCCTTCTGCCCCCGAACATCATCCAAATCTCCTAGTTCTGCTGATGCTGGCTGCCTCCTCACCTTGTCAGCTCAGCAGGCCTCCCTCCAGTCTCCCCTCACGTGGGCAGTCTTTTCTGGGCCCTCCTGGTGGGTGGAAGTGGCCATGCCCTGTTCCCCATCCCTGCACCCATCAGTTTCCACGAATGTCACCCTGGGCTCCTCCCGGGAGCTACCCTGTCTTGGTTAGCACTGAAGTTCCCAGCCTGGGACTCCATCTGGTGCAAATTATTCATGGATTTTTTCATTCATTCCACCAATTTTTACTGAGCACGTATGATATGCCAAACCCTGAACTAGGCCTGGGGGTTAGTGGAGGAGACTGATGTCAGACAAATGATCGCCCAGGTAGATGTATACTTAAAAGGGTGATAAGAGTTTAGGAGAGAAGTCAGGGCTCTATGAAGGTTCTATGACGGTGAAAGTCAAAGGGGTTTAGCCTGTGGTGGAGTGTGCGGAACTGACGGGTGGACTGATCAAGGAGGGCTTCTCAGGAGGCAACACTGGGGGCTGCATTGGTGTTAGTGGGTGTCTTGGGCAGAAGGAACAGTGAATGCTGAGCCCTGATGTGGGAAAGAGCCCTGTGGGTTCAGAAATTCAAAAGCCAGTGACTGCTGGAGTTCTGGGAGGGAGAGGGTGGGGAGGTGGTAAATGTGGGGAGGTGGTAAATGTGGGTATGAGCAAGGGCGGGCAGCCAGGAAGCACAGTGGCCGGATCTTAGAAGACTACGTGGTCATACTGAGGATTTGGTTTTTGTCCTGAGATTGAAGGGAAGCTGGGAAGGGTTCATGGAAGAGACCTGTGCTTTGAAAACATCACTGGAGCCAGCTGCTGTGTGGAGGGTGGAATACCAGGGGTGGGGGGTGGAAACTGGGGTACCAGTCTGGGCTCATTGCTGCTATCTGGGGAGGGTGTTGATGGAGGCTGGACCAGGGCAGGGTGAGGGAGTGCAGTGGGAAGGTAGGATCTACTTGGTGGAACTGATCTCCCTGGACTCGTTGATAGGAGGGGCCAGAGAAGGGTAGGGTCAAGGTTTCCATGGATATTTGTTGAGTGAATAACCACCCCCTGGAAAATATATGTCCTTAAATGTGCCCAGTGGCAGTGAAGGAACTCCCAGGATGTGCCCTATGAAGGGAGTGAAAATAGAGAGATCAGAAGTCCCTAGAATTAGTCTGTCTTGGGAAAAAACAGCAACAGCAACAACCAGGGTTAGTGAGACATAGATGGGAGACTCCACATCATATTTGGAGAGTCTCAGGGTAGCAAGAGATCTATATGCTGCTGCATCTTAGCCCAGACTTGACAGGGGGCTCAGAGAGGCAAGGACAGACTTTACAGTGGGCTCAGAGAGGCAGGACTTGCTCAATCAGTGGCTCCCAGATGGGCAGGGATATATTGGGATCAAGTGTTGGTGAGGATGTTTTAAACCATCCAGTCTACTATATTTTAATATGGCAGCCTGAGCAGAGGAGTACAAATACCTAGGGGTAAATTTAACAAAAGATGGTACTCTGCTGAGAAAAATTAAAGAAGACTTATATTAATGGAAACTTATGCTGTGTTTGGGCTTCTCTTGTGACTCAGATGAAGAATCCATCTGCAGTGCAGGAGACCTGGGTTCGATCCCTGGGTTGGGAAGATCCCCTGGAGAAGGACATGGCAACCCACTCCAGTGTTCTTGCCTGGAGAATCCCCATGGACAGAGGAGCCTGGCGGGCTAGAGTCTATGGGGTTGCAAAGAGTCAAACATGACTGATCAACTAAGCACAGCACAACATGTGCTATATTTATGGATAAGAAGACTGGAATTATTAAGATGTCAATTCCCTACAAATTGATCTATAGATTCCATTAATCTTATCAACACTGTAGTGGGTTTGTTTTTTTTTTGGCAGAAATTGATAAGACAATTAAAAAAGGCAGTGGGAATATAAAGGACCTAGGTGCCAAGACAACCTTGAAGGAGAACAAGATTGGAGGATTTACATGACCATATTTCAAGACTTATTAGTAAGCTACATTAATTTAGACAAGTGGTTTTGGTGCAAGAATGGACAAACGGATCAATGGAACAGAATAGAGTCAAGAAATAGACTCATATTTAAACACTCGTTTGACTTTTTTCAACAAGGCACTGCTGCTGCTGCTGCTAAGTCACTTCAGTCGTGTCCGACTCTGTGCGACCCCATGGACTGCAGCCCACCAGGCTCCCCCACCCCTGGGATTCTCCAGGCAAGAACACTGGAGTGGGTTGCCATTTCCTTCTCCAATGCATGAAAGTGAAAAGTGAAAGTTTAGTTGCTCAGTCGTGTCTGACTCTTTGTGACCCCATGGACTGCAGCCTACCAGGCTCCTCTGTCCATGAGATTTTCCAGGCAAGAATACTGGAGTGGGTTGCCATTGCCTTCTCCACAACAAGGCAGTAAGATAATTTAATTTTAGTGGGAAAATTTGGGCAAAAAGAAGGTCTTTTCAACAACTGGTGCTGTAGCAAGTGGACATTCAAATGGAAAATGATGAACTTTGACTCCTGCCCAGCAGATAGTAAAATTTTAAAAATGATAATTGAACTTGATAAAAATTTACAACTGATCAGTAAAGATATACTTTAAGAAAATGAAAAGGCAAACCACGGGTTGGGGAAAAAACATTCAGAATACATATATTTGAAAAAGGTCTCTCTTGTATATCTTACAAACTGATAAGAAAGACCCAAAACCCAATTTAAAAGTGGGCAAAAGACCTGAGCAGACACTTCACAAAAGGAGATATCTAAATGGCAAACATGAAGAAAGGGTTGAACTTTGGTTAAAATTATAATGAAAGGGTTCTGCATACGCCTTAGAATGACTGAAATGAAAATGACTGACAATATCAAATGTTAGCAAGGTTATGGAGAAACTGGAACTCATACACTGTTGCTGGGCATGTGAACCTTGTTCACTCAAATAGGTTTGGGACATGTGTTTGTAGCATCTACTAAAGTTAAACATATATCCGTCCTATGGCCCATCAATTCTATTTCTAAGTACATACCTTAGCGAAGTGGAAATTTGTCCACAAAGACTTGTATAAAAACACTCATAGCATGTTTATTCACCAATAGTGAGACTGAAAATAACCCCAAGTCCATGAACAGGAGAACAGCTACACTGTGGTATGTTTATATAATGAAGTATTATTTAGGGATAAAAAGAAACAGAAAAGTGCTACCCTTAACAATATAGATGAACCTCACAGACATGATGGTTGAGAGAAAGAATGCAGACAAAAGAGTGCATGCTGTATGATTCCATTCATATGAAATTCTACAACCGGCAAAGCTAATCTCTAGTGAGAAGTCAGAATGGTTATGCCTGGGGGCTCGAGAATCAACTTGGAAGGGGTTCAAAAGGACTTTGGAGCAATAGGAATGTTGGTGTATACATAGGTTCAGAGTTCATTGAGCTAAACACTAGATTTATCTACACATCATCCTTGACTTACAATGGGGTTACATCACCATAAACCCATTGCAAGTTGAAAATACCTTAAGTCAAAAATGCATTAGATGCACCTGACCTATTGAACATTGTAGCTTTGCCTAGCCTACCTGAAACATGCCGAGGACACTTCCATTAGCCTACAGTTGGGCAAACTCACCTAACACAAAGCCTGTTTTATAATGAAATGTTGGCCATCTCATGTAATTTATTACACGAGGGTGAGAAGGTGAAAAGTGAGAAGCAGCATGGGAAGGTACTCACCGTTAGCCTACCCCGCTGAAGGCACATTGAAGAATGATTGCAGCGCTGAACTAAGGTTAATCGCTGGATGATGGAGAAGCTACAGAGACAGGGTCGTCCATTCCTCTCTTCGGATGAGGCTCCAGAATAGCTTGGGAGAAGGCACCAGGTCATCAACACTTGATGGTTTAGCAGGTGGAGTGTTCTTGGGGAAGATACCAAGTTTTGACTATATAACGTGTTTCTTCTCTCCATTGTATATTTCTCTAGAGCAAGCAAGAACATCATGTATCTGCCTGTCAGCTCTTGTGGACCTCCTGTAATTGACATGCATTTCTTCTAACATCCCTCCACCACTGCTGATGGCAGCAAACATCTCTGCCAGTTTCTTTGTTGTGAACTTTCCTGGTGCCCCGGGCATAACTTCTTCCTCTGCTTCGACTTCTCTCCCTCTTTCTTTCTCCAGTTTGAACAGCTCCTCATTGGAGCGTTCTTCACCCTCGGTACCAACAACGAATATCCTCTTCTTCAAATGTCCAATTCTAGGTGTTTCCCAAGCACTCATATCTCGGGACTGTTTCATCCACAAGAGAATCTTGGTTCAAACCTTTGAACGTGTTCACATATGTCTTTAAAACTCTCTGCAAAATGCAGTTCACTGTTCACTCATTGCTGTGTGACTTCTTCCCATGGGCAGCAATGGGTGGTCTGGGTAGCATTTTTATGTTAAAACCTTTTGAAAACTCTCAGAGCGTTCGACCAGTTCCCGTTGCTTCAAGGGCCTGCACAGACATCTGGTGTCAAGTGTGTGGTTTGGACGTAGCTGTGGCGCCTCGGTCCTTGGGTGGAATAAGTGCACTTGTGTTCAGTGGTAGCTACACAACCTTGACATCAGGATGCCTGTCCTGATATGCTGTGGATGCCCCGGAGCCTTGTCTGAGATCAGCCGAATCTTGAATGGGATGTTGTTTTGCCTCCAATATTCTCTTGCTTGAGGGATAAAACACTTAAAGAAGCCAGGCTTCAAACGATGTTAATGTCATCCAGGCTTTCTTGTTATGGCCATAACAAACGGGAAGTGAGTGCCTGGCTCACACACTTGAATGTTCTGGGGTTCTCCCCCTGGTAGATTAGGAAAAACTTTCATTCGAGCCCTGTAACATTTCCACCCCCAAAGCAGCCTTCCTCACGGTCTCTGAAAGCCTTGAATCCTGGCATTGTCCTGGACTCCTGATGAATGTATGTTCACTTCGGCACACACTTCCAGAACAAGCTCATTTCATCGACATTCAATATTTGTTCTGGCAAATATTTCTCATCCACAATTATCCTCTGCAGCTCTTCTTTAAAAGCTTTGGCACCTTCAGTATTGGCACTTGCTGCCTCACTGCTGACTTTCACATTATGAAAATTATGATGCCTTTTGAAGCGTTAGAACCAGCCATGACTTGGTATAAACATGTGTGTTACTTATAGGATCATGGGCATGCTTTTTTAGGGTATTGAAAGATGTCTTGCCTTAGCCTGGATTGTCAGTTGGCTAAGTGGTATGAGCTTCTGAACCTGGTCTTCCATCCACATGGCAAGATATTTTTCTTTCTTTCTTTTTTAAATATTCATTTGTTTATTTGGCTGCACCAGGTCTTAGTTGCATCATGCCGGATCTTTGATCTTTGTTGTGGCATGAGGGAACTAGTTGCCTGATTAGGAATGGAACCTGGGCTCCTTCTTTGGGAGCTTGGGGTCTTAGCCACAGTGGACCACCAGGGAAGTCCCTGTAAATTATATTTTAATTAAAAAAAAAGAAAACTAATCCATTGCAATGCGAGGAGTGAACTCAGTGCTTTCTTCCCTGGCACTTACCATCCTGTGTGTGTTAGTGGTTCAGTTGTGTCCGACTCTTTGCGACCCCATGGACTGTAGCCTGCCAGGCTCTTCTGCCTGTGGAATTCTCCGGGCGAGAATACTGGAGCGAGTTGCCATTTCCTTCTCCAGGGGATCTTCCCTACCCAAGGATCGAACCCGGATCTCCTGAATTGCAGGCAGATTCTTTACCATCTGAGCCACCAGGGAAGCACTGTGCATAGGCACATATTCACACCTATGATCCAGAAGTTGTGCCGCCAGCTCTAGCCCCGTGAGAGCTCTTGTGGCCTCCTTTATTCTTGTAATTCCAGTGCTTGGTATACAGTGGGCACCCCGCATGAAAAGCCAAGCTCTGTCTAGGGTGTGGGGATGCTGATAAGGGAGCCCATCCACTCTGGCCAGGACTGGGGGTGCTTCACAGGGAAGAGGAGCCTGGCATCACCCCCTGAAGGCTCTTGGGGGCTTTTCTCTGCCGAGTACAGGAGGAAGGGCCAGTAGGCAGAGGAGCCGGCACGTGCAAAGGCCGGGAGGCAGGAAGAGCTGCTTGTTGTGTTGTGGTGGGAGGAGCCTTGACTGCTGGTTGTGCAGGGAGGGGAGGGGAGGACGCTAGGTGGGGCCTTATTCGCTGACCTGGAGAGTGTGGTCTTTGGTCTATGGGAGCCGTGGAAAGTTTTGAGAGAGGTCAGCCACAAAACAGAATCATTTTAGAAAGATCAGTGGATCTGTGGACTGGACCCCAGTGGAAGGGCTGGGAGTTCTTCATGGATGTAGGAGGGCAAAGTGGTGGGAATAAGCCCACGGACACTTGCACCTGCCCTGGCCATTCAGGGGAGGGCGGAGGGTCTGAGCCATGGCCTGCTGGGCTGGTGAAGCAGCGCCACCTACTGGCGGGCCCTGCTCCTGGACTTCACAGCCACCCAGATGCTTCTGGTCCCACAGGGGACAGACCAGCCCATGGCCCTCGCTCGGAAAGAGGGGCAGAACAAGACTTTCTCTGGGGACTGAGCTCGCTCTCTGGTTCAGGGGCCACGTCTCAGTACCTTGGCCAGATGCAGAGAGGAACAGGGTGCCCTGGTACTGCATGCACTCAAGTTAGTATTCCTAGGTTCTGCTAGTTCTGCCTCGGTTTGGAATCTAGTTCCACCACCTTCTCGCAGTGTGACCCTGATAGAGTTACCAAAGCTCTCAGTAAATTAGGAATGGTGGTAGCATCCCCCTGTTAGGGTTGTTATGTGTCAGAACAGTGCCTGACACATGGCAAGTACTCAAAGCTCTCATTGTATCTGCTATCACTTTGTCACCATCACCACTCAAGGCAGAGTGAAGAGCCCTTGGGAGGGCTCCTGGGCTGGAGGCCGAGGGGCAGCCTATGGCACAAAGGGCCTGGGGGCAGCCATGGCAGCTGGGGAAGGGCTGGCCCCTGGGGCTAAACAGCTCAGACTCTCTCCTGGCCACAGTGGGGATGGCCAAAGGGTGCGGGCCAGAAGGAGTGAGGTCAGGTCTGTATTTTGCAAGCCTAGCATCTACACACCCCTTTCTGCTCTCACACGTGCCCTTCCACTGAGCCTCACGCCCAGCATCCTGGTCCTCAGCGTGCAAACCAGGAAACAGGCTCAGGGAGGTTCAGGAACATGTGCAATTCCATCGTGAATTAGGGTCAGGACCCTGAATTCTCAGCTGGTGCCCCCACCGCCCGGGGCTCCACCTACCCCATGGTGCTGTGGTTATGGGAGGGGTTCCGTCGCTTTCCCGCCCCCTCTTAGCCAGAGCAACAACCTGCCTTTAAGAATTAATTTTAGAACTGAGATTGGGATTGGCATGCAGGCATGTGTGCCAAGTCACGTCAGTCATGCCCGACTCTTTGAGACCCCACGGACTGTAGCTCACCAGGCTCCTCTGTCCGTGGGATTCTCCAGGCAAGAATACTGGAGTGGATTGCCATGCCCTCCTCTGGGGGGATTGGCATATATGCACTATTAATGTGTAAAATAGATAACTAATGAGAACCGAGGGACTTCCCTGGCAGTTCAGTGGTTAAGACTGCACTTTCAATTTGGGTGACACGGTCAGGGAACTAAGATCCCGTATGCCATGCAGTGTGGCCAAAAAAAAAAAAAAGGGGGAGAACCAATTGTGTAGCCCAGGGAACTCTACCCAATGTTCTGTCATGACCTAAATGGGAAGGAAATCCAAGGAAGAGGGGATGTATGTTTACATATATATGGATCAGTGTGGCTGATTTCACTTTGCTATATAGCAGAAACTAACACAGCTTTGTAAAGCAACTGTGGTGGTCGTTTAGTAGCTCAGTTGTGTCCGACTCTTGTGACCCCATGGACTGTATGTAGCCTGCCAGGCTCCTCTCTCCGTGGGATTCTCCAGGCAAGAATACTGGAGTGGGTTGCCATTTCCTTCTCCAAGGGATCTTCCAGACCCAGGAATCAAACCCAGGTTTCCTGCATTGCAGGCAGATTCTTTACCTACTGAGCTATGAGGGAAGTCCCAAAGCAACTATATACTCCAATTTTTAAAAAATGACATGTTAAATAGATATTAAAGCATCTTCCTTTTCCCAGCTGGGCCTGTTTCTGGCTGGGAGATCTGCAGCAAGAAGCAGCTGTGAGCGTGTGAGTATGTATGTGTGTGTGTGTGTGTGTGTGTGAGCATGCGAGTGAACGCGCGGGTGAGAAATGGTGTATGTTTCTTATCAGTTCAGTTCAGGCGCTCAGTTGTGTCTGACTCTTTGCCACCCCGTGGACTGCAGCACGCTAGGCCTCCCTGTCCATCACTGACTCCCAGAGTCTGCTCAGACTCATGTCCGTTGAGTCAGTGATGCCATGTTGCTCATGCAGACAGTCTATTTGGACTCCTTGGACCCAGGCTCACCTACCCCGCTGTGTCTCATCAGGTCCCTTGCTGTGAGGAGTGGTGACAATGACTGGTCCTCTGCCCTCCCACCCCCCACCCCAGTGGCCTATGCCAGCTGCTTCCTGAGATCTTCCTGCCATGGATCTCAGAGTCCCTAAGGCCTGGGTTTGCCCCTGGGCACCGCTCCCTGCAGACTCCCGTCCCCTCACTTCGAAGGTTCCAGCCCCCAGCTGTGCTGCGCCCTGCCAACCCTTCCTCCTCCCCCATCCCCAGCTTAGAGCTCCAGGGGAAAGTGGCTTCGCTGGAATGTTTACGAAACACAAGGGAGAGGATTTTTTTTTTTTTTTTAAAAGAATAATTAGTGTAACAGGATTTTTCAGATTTAGCACACTATTTCTGAAATTCAAAACATGACTTATGTGTTTTCCTGTCAACAGTGCGCCTAAAAACGTCACGCCTGCTGCTCTCAATTAATTCATAATTTTCCCATTCATGATTAAGTTGCTTGGTGTCAGCAGATGCAAGTTCTGTGAAGTCATGCAGTTTTGCTTTCAAGAGGAAGCTGTGCAGACTTGATCAAGCAGTGATGGAAATTGAATAATAAAGCTGGGTTTTTGCCCCTTGTGAAAATCAATCATATGTATGTTTTCCTTTTTTAAACTATAGCTGATTTCCAGTGTGTAAATTACAATATGTTAGTTTCAGGTGTATAGCAAAGTGATTCAGTTTTATATGTATGTGTGTGTGCTCAGTCGTGTCTGACTCTGCGATCTCATCGTAGCCCGCCAGGCTTCTTTGTCCATAGGATTTCCCAGGCAGGAATACTAGAGTGGATTGCCATTTCCTGCTCTGTGGGATCTTCCCAACCCAGGGATTGAACCCCCGTCTCCTGTGTCTCCTGCATTGGCAGTCGAAGTCTTTACCGCTGTGCCACTTGGGAAGCCCGTACATATATTCTTTTTCAGATTCTTTTCCCTTAGAAGTTATTACAAAATATTGAGTGTAGTTCCCTGTGCTATACAGTAGCTCCTTGTTGGTTATCTATTTTATTTGTAGTAGTGTGTATCTGTTAATCCTAAACTCCTAATTTATCCCTCCATCCCCTTTGTGTGTGTGTATGTGTGTTAGTTGCTTTGTCACGTCCAACTCTTTGTGACCCCATGGACTGTAGCCCACCAGGTTCCTCTGTCCATAGGGTTCTCCAGGCAAGAATACTGGCGTGGGTTGCCAGATCCTTCTCCAGGCGATCTTCCTGTCCCAGGGATCGAAGCTGGGTCTCCCACATTTCAGACAGATTCCTTACCGTCTGAGCCAACCATAAATTTAGTTTCTATGCGTGTGGGTCTGTTTCTGTTTTATAAATAAGTTCATTTTTTTTTAGATTCCATATAAAAGCGATATCATATGATATTTGTGCTTCTGTATCTGGCTGGGCTGGGTGGTCTCTGCAGGAGTGGGGTCTGAGGTGGGTGGAGGGGGGCCCTCACACTGTCCTGATGCTGCCCTTGTGTTAGTTACAGGACTCTGATCAGACCCACGTACAGAGTGTCCTACCGCACAGTGACGGCGCTGGAATGGAGGTGCTGCCCTGGCTTTACCGGGAGCAACTGTGATGAGGGTGAGTCTCTGGGGAAAATTTGGGTTTGGAGAAAATAAAATCGATAAAAATTCTGGGATGCCAGAAGACTTTGACTACATGGACTAAAATGATCGATGTTGATGAAGGAGCTATATGCTTGTGAATATGTAAATTTTTATATTATGCAGCTAAATGTACTGAATTGTCATTTACCTGTAACTGTGTTTATCATTTTATTAATTTTAAATAAGGGGGTTGGGGGATGGCTGCTGGCCAGGCTGGTCCTCAGAGTCTCTGGATGCTCCTCTCCCGCCTGCCCTCCGTTGGGGAGGAGTTCCTCTCTTTTTCACATTCTTTCTTTCTCCCAAGCATCTCTGAACTAAACGCTCGGGACCAGCCAGCTGGGGTGAGCCTGACTCCCTGCCCGGGGAGCACCGAGGTGGGGTCCGTGTGTGCACTGCTCGGGCCAGGCCTGGAGGAGAATTGTAAGCCCCACCCTGGGGAGGAAATTCAATGCACAGCCTATTTCTTCTGCTCTGGCTCTGATTCACGCAGGAGCTGGGGCAGGCAGCGCTGGGTATGTGCTCTGAGTAAATGCAGATGAGCGCATGTGAGCCGTGAAGCCGCACCTGTTGTAGAATAAGGCAGATGGACCTGGTAGGTGGAAGGAGCAGGAGGGCCTCACCCCACCGGCCCCTCTGCCTGGCCGGTGCTCAGAGGAGGGCGGGGCCCAGGGCCAGGTGTCCCTTCCGAGCCCCGGGCCTTGGGCTCAGTCTGGCTCTGGAGCCCGAAGGGGCCAGACAGTAGCGCTTAGGTGGAAATCAAGGCGGGTGACAGAGCCCACTGCCACACCGCTCACGTCCAGCGAAGGTTGGGTCCAGCCTGATGAGCAGGTTTGCAGCTCACCCGGTTCTCCAGAAGAGCTAGGCTGTCCCCTGGCTCAGGGGTCAGTTTTGTATTTGGAAACAGTAGCTGTCCTCAACCTTGACTTTCTGACAA
This sequence comes from Muntiacus reevesi, assembly GCF_963930625.1. Lineage (NCBI taxonomy): Eukaryota > Metazoa > Chordata > Mammalia > Artiodactyla > Cervidae > Muntiacus > Muntiacus reevesi. The sequence goes on along the minus strand of NC_089250.1, from coordinate 213,383,770 downwards.
CACGATCCTCCCTTGTCTTTTTTTTTATTCCCTGACTTACTGATTTTAGTTTTGTGTGTATGCACCGTCACTCCAGTCGTGTCTGGCTCTTTGTGACCCCATGGACTGTAGCCCGCCAGTCTCCTCTGTCCCTGGGGATTCTCCAGGCAAGAATACTGGAGTGGATGGCCATGCCCTCCTCCAGGGGATCTTCCTGGCCCAGGGATTGAACCCGAGTCTCTTGCATCTCTTTCATTGTAGGTGGATTCTTTACCCACTGAACCACCGGGAAGCCTGATTTTAGTTATATGTACGTTAAAATACTATTTGTTGTTGTTTAGTCACTAAGTCGTGTCCGATTCTTTGTGACCCCATGGACTGTAGCTTGCCAAGTTCCTCTGTCTCTTGCACTGGCAAGCAGGTTCTTTACCACCAAGTTACCTGGGAAGCCCAAGTTAGATCCTAACAAAACCCTTGGGCTTTTCCTCTCTACTGAGAAATCGTTTACATCTCTACAGTTTTGTACAAGTTAACATCCAACTTCACAGAACCTGAGCTACAACCTGTGGTAAATGGCAAGGAAGCAAAAAAACCTTCTCCCAGGATGACCCGTGGCCCTGAAGTGGGCTCCATGACATTGAAAGGTTGGGCCATCACCTTTTGGGCCCACTCGCATGTTTTGGGTAATTCTTGCAGACTGCTCAGACGAAGCACAACACTTGGCAAGCGGCAGCAGGCCAGGGGTGTTTGAGGGTCAAGCTTTGTTCTCAGGGAGGTTCTGCCCACCAGGATAGCAGTAGGTTCAAGCAGGGCCAGGGGCCCCCGCTTCCTGGGAGAGGAGATGGGGTGACTCTGACCTGGGCAAATGCCCCCAGAGGCGCCTGCCCTTGAGAGCGCGTGGCACCTCCCCTCCGGAAGGAAGATCATCCCTGGTCAACCGCACCGATGTGGGTTATCAGCACACTCACCAGAAACATCTGGGCGTCCCGAGCTAATTAGTAAGAGGTGCTGGCACCTTGCAAGACACTCTCAGCCTCAGAGCCTCTGCCAGAGCTCTGGAAGGATCTTCCAGGCTTGCCCACCTCGATGAGGACGTGTGTGCGTCTTAGGGCTTGGGATGAGGCTTGCCTCTTTCAAGGAGACTTGGGGTTGAGCAGTTCCTATCCATCTGTGAGTGTGAGGGTCCTGGGAACCCTATGGGCTTGAGGGATTCCTGGGAGCAGGAGGCCCCCGGCTGAGGTTGGGACTGGTTCCTAGAAGCCCTGGTAACGACTTTACATTCCCAGGGAGGAACCCATAATGACCGAAGGCAAAGCCAGGGCGGTGTCTGTGACTTCAGACACATTCCTGAGATGGTTGTGGAGGGGCCTGGACCATGACCTCCCCTCAGCTCCCAGGCTGACCTCTCTGGAAAGCCTGCAGGTCAGAGGGGCCCTCCTCCGTGGTTTCGCTTTGCCTCAGATGAGATTCCCCAGGAGGAGCATCTTTTTTTCTGATGCGTCTGGCCTTCCTTCCAAGCTGTCCGGTCTCTGGTTTTACGACTTGGGCTGGGATTGCCTGGAGGTAGCTGGTTCCCGCCTCCCTGATGGCCTGTCTCTGGACCTGTTTCCCTCTCCTCAGTCTCCATTTCTATTTCCTCCCTGGATGCCCCAGGAGTGCTGGCCCGAGGCTTGAGAATGATCTCCTTCACAGACATGTCTCCTACGTCGCAGGCGGATTTTTTACCGACTAAACCACCAGGGAAGCCTCATGTCTATATACCATCAATTCTAATTATTTAAAAATATATATTTTTATTTAATTATTTGCCTGTGCCAGATCTTAGTTTCAGCACGTGGAATCTTTAGTTGGAGCATGCAAACTCTCACTTGTGGCATGTGGGATCTAGTTCCCTTGCCAAGAATTGAACCCAGGACCCCTTCTTTGGTAGCATGGAGCCTTAGCCACCCAGACCTCCAGGGAACTCCTCCATCCTAATTATTTGACGAGTCTGCGTTTGTGAATCTTACTAAAATTTACTTGTAACCCAAATTAATACCTGAAGCACTTTTGTGGCCATTCAGAGCTGTGTGCAGAGCGATAAAAAATTTGAGTTGCCTCACGTGTGTTCCCATGTTAGGAGGTTGAACCAGATGGCTCCTTGCTTCTTGGTTTCAGTTCTCATGCAAACAAGCATCCTTTTCACAGCCTGTTTAGTGCCGTGTTCTTCGCATTTTTGTGCCTTTATTTTTGGGGGGGAGGGGAGTGATATTCTTGTCTAAAATGTCCCCAAGCACAGTGGGCCAATGTTCTTAGTGCAAAAAGACTGATGTGACTTCCTGAGAAAATAACATGTGTTAAGTAAGCTTTGTTTGGCATGAGTTACAGTGCTGCTATTGGCTGTGGGTTAAATGTTAACGAATCTACAATGTAGATTCAATAAGATGTCTTTAGATGGAAGCCCACATAAAACAAGCTTATGTACTGATCGTATTGATCCGTTGACGAACATGTTGTGACCTGATACTCACAGGAATCTAATCCTGTATTTCCCCCACAAGCGATGGTTCAGTACTCACTGATTCAGGATTCCCCGGGGACTTGATGAAATGTGGCTACCCTGAATAAGGAGAATTAACTGTAATATCTGCATCTATCTGGAAATATTTTTTTCTTATTGCACAAGCAAGTACGTGTTGGGTGTAGAAAAGTGAAAACATCCAGAATTTTACCTCTCAAGGTGACCCCCAGTCTCACTTTGAAGAAAAACCTCCAGATCCTTTATTTTGTAGGGGAAGGGCTACACTGGGTCTTTGCTGTGGCATGCAGGCTTTCTCTCTTTGTGGCATACAGGCTTCTCTTATTGCACAGCGAGGCTCTCTAGTTGTGGTGTGGGCTTAGTTGCCCAGAGGCTTGTGAGATCTTAGTTCCCCGACCAAGGGAACACCCTGGATCCCGCACCCCCTGCATTGGAAGGCGAATCTTAACCACTGGACTGCCAGAGTGGTTCCACAGACCTTTTTCTGTGCTTTCATGTCTGTTATACTCTGCACACCGTTCGATAACTTTTTTTTTTCACATCGATTGTCATGAACACGTCTCCTAGTCAGTAGATTGCTTTTTCTATTACCATTTCAATGACTGCGGAATTTGGGTACACACTTTATTAACTAACCCCCTACTAGAAAATATTTAACTTGTTTCCATTTAAAAATTTTTCATAATCTTGCTGCAAGCATCTCTCTTTGGCTGACATAAAATTTACATATACCAGTGGACACCCATTTTAAGTGTACAATTTGAAGAATTTTGATACATGCATATATCACCTCACAGAAAATCCCCACCCCTTAACAACCTCTGTTCTGATTTCTAACATCATAGCTCAGTTTTATCCATGCTTGAACTTCATGTAAAAGCAGTCATATATACTCCTTTGTGCATGTTTTCTTTCACTTAGGATAATGTTTTTGAGATTTATTCATGTCCTTATATGTGTATCAGTAGTTTCTTTGTCACTGAGGATTGTTCCGTTGTATGCATGTGTACGTGGTAAGTCGCTTCAGTTGTGTCCGACTCTTTGCGACCCTGTGAACAGTAGCCCATCAGGCTCCTCTGACCATGGGATTCTCCAGGCAAGAATACTGGAGTGGGTTGCCATTCCCTTCTCCAGGGTACCTTTCTGACCCAGGTGTTGAACCCATGTCTCTTATGTCTCCTGCACTGGCAGGCAGATTCTTCACTACTACTGCCACCTGGGAAGCCCATCCAATTGTAAAAATAGCTGGTTGTATTCACCCATTTTCCTGTGAATAGATGTTTGAGTTGTTTATAGTTTTTGCCTTTATGAAGAAAGCTTCTGTGAACAGTCTTGTTTATGTCTTTCTATCAACATGTCTGTTTTTATTTCCCTTGGGTAGATCGCTAGAAGTGGAATTGCTAGGTTGCAATGCATGCTTAAGTTTTTAAGAGTCAAACTGTTTTCTAAAGTGGTTTTACCATGTTACACTCTTATCAGCAAAGTATGTTCTAATTGCTCCACATCCTTGTCAACAGTTGGTGGTGTCAGCGTTTAATTTTAGCCATTCTAGTGGGTATGAAGCGAGGCTTCCCCAGTAGCTCAGCTGGTAAAGAATCCACCTCCAATGCAGGAGACCCTGGTTCTATTCCTGAGTTGGGAAGATCCCCTGGAGAATGGATAGGCTACCCACTCCAGTATTCTTGGGCTTCCCTGGAGGCCCAGATGGTAGAGAATCCGTCTGCAATGCAGGATACCTGGGTTTGATCCCTGGGTTGGGAAGATCTCCTGGAGTAGGATGGCAACCCACTCCAGTATTCTTGCCTGGAGAAACCCCATGGACAGAGGAGCCTGGCAGGCTACAGTCCATGAGTTCACACAGAGTCAGACACGACAAGCGACTAAGCAGCAGCAGCAGTGGGTATGAAACACTTTCTAATTTGCCCTTGCCTGTTGATTTACGATGTTGAGCATCTTTCTGTATGCCTATTCGAGTGCTTACTAACCATTCTTAGATCTTCTTTTGTGTCTGTTCAAGACTTTTGCTCATTTTTGAGTTGTTTAATAATAATAATAAAACCAGCCAAACTGTTTCCAAAGAAGTGTTAACACGTTGTACTCCTACAAGTAGAGTGTTTTCCAATTGTCCCCCTTTCTCACCAACATTTGGTGTTGTTAGTTTTTTTAACTTGAACTGTTCTAGTAAGGATGGAATGATACGTAATTCTAGTTTTCTTCTTTTTTAAGTCTGTTTTGACCACTCTAGTTCTTTTGCATTTCTGTAAAAATTTTACAGTCCATTTATTAATGTCTATAAAAATGTCTACTGGGTTGAAATTAGGATTGTGATGAATTTGCAGACCCAGTTTGGGGAGAATGGATCTTTTACTGGTGAATCTTCTGATTCATGAACATGATATTTCTCTGCATTTATATAAGGCTTTAATTGTTCTCAGCAATATTTTGTAGTTTTCACAGTAGATGGCTTTCTTATCTTTTATTAGATGTATTTATAAGTATTTCTATTTTTTTTGGTGCTTCTAAAAAATAGAATTAAAGTTTTCATGTTATTTTACTGATATTATATAGAAATATATTTAATTTTTTATTGTTGACTTTGTGTCTGAAACCCATGCTAAATCCATTTTTTAATTCTTATATATTGATTAGCTTATATATTGATTATAGCTTACATATTGATTTGTTTGGATTTTCTACATAAACTCTCATGTCTTCTGTGACTAAAATCATTTTTGCTTTTTCTTTTCAAATATTTTGCTTTTAATTCCTTTTTCTTGTCTTATTGGACCGACTAGAATGTCTAGTAAAATGTTTAATAGAGGTTGTGAGAATAGATATACTTGTTCCTGATCATAGGGGAGAAGTTCTCAATATTTAAAAATTTATTATTAAATATGTTATTAGCAGTAGGTTTTCTATGTATTGGAGAAGGAAATGGCAACACACTCTAGTATTCTTGCCTGGAGAGTTCGGTGGATGGAGGAGGCTGGCGGGCTATCTATGGGGTCACAAAGAGTTGGACACGACTGAGCAACTAACACTTTCTATGTGTGCTATTTATCAGATGAGGACAGTCACTTCCAAGTTGGTTGAGAGTATTCATCAGGAATAGGAATAGGAGCTAAATCTTATCAAATGCTTTTTCTGCATCTATATTCAGGTGATTATATTTTTATCCTTTGTTATGTTAATGCAACACATTGATTAATTTGGAATACTAAACCAATCTTTTGTTCCTGGGAGTAGCCTTATTATTACTGGAATGAACTTCATTTGGATACTTTATTCTTTTTTATATTTCCATATTTGATGTCTATCTGTAGTTTTCTTTCCTTCTACTATCTATCAATTTTTAATTATGAGGGTTAAGCTGTTCTCATAAAAAGAATTGGGAGATTTTCCCTCCTCTGTTTTCTGAAAACTCTTTTTTTTGAAGATCGTATTGCTTTTTCAAGTGTTTAATTAAACTTTGAATTCACAGGGAAACCATCTGGACCTGTAGTTTTATTTGTGGGGAAATTTTTGATAACAAATTCATTCTCTTTCATCTATATAGGGCCACACATGTTTTCTATTTCTTATGTTAATAATTATTTGCACATTTTAAATCAACTTTATAGAAGTATAATTTACATACAATGCATTATATGTATTTAATTTACATACACCGGAAGTATACAGTTCAATAACTTTTGACCCCCATGAATGAATAATTATCTGTATAATTCTCTTCTCTCTGGTATTCCACCCACCAGTTTTGCCTTAGCCTGCCTGGCCGTACTCTGATTTCTCTTTCTTCAGTTCAGACGGATTGCTGTGGGCTACTTGTTACCACCATCATGCGCTCCAGTCCGGAAAGTGCTTTCAGGAATCACCTTGTTTGTTTTCCTTCTCTCAGGAATCACTGCTCCACATGGTTCCATGTCTGTGAATATTTGTTTCATAAATTTCATCTCATGTTCTAGTTGTTTATGATGGGAGGGCAAGTTCAATATGACTTAGTCTATCATGACTGGAATCAGAAGTTGCATATTTTCCTTTACTGGCTTTTAGTTATACTTCTCCGTATGATATACTAGTGCTCCAAAAGGTTACAATCTGTAGTCTTAACTTATCATAGCAAACTTAGCGTAAGTATGGGACTATTCCATGTACAATGAAAGAAAATTTTAACAGTTCATTTATCTACTCCCTCCATTCTTTTGCTATTGTTGTCATATGCTTTAAATATGAATGTGTTAGAAATTTTACAATTCATCATTATACTTTTTGCATTAACAGATTACTATTTAAGACATGAAGAGAAGGAAAAACAGTCTTCCCTTTATTCTGTAGTTTCATTTCCAATGATCTTTATTTCTTCCTGAAGCTCTGAGCTTTCTTCTAGAATCCTTTTTCCTCAGTGCCAAGAAGTTCTTTCAGCAATTCTTATAGTACAGATTTACTTGTGGTGAATTCTCTGAATGCAAAAAGAATGTTTCAATATCTATTTTGTGTTAATGTTTATCTATCTATCTATAGATATTTGTATCTATATATATCTCTCTATATATATATCTATAGATATCTATAGATATTTGTATCTATAGAAACATGCATTTGTTGTTGTTTGGTTGCTAAGCAATGTTTGATTCTTCATGACCCCACAGACTGTAGCATGCCAGGCTCCTCTGTCCTCCATTATCCCCAGAGTTTGCTCAAATTCATGTCCATTGAATCAGTGACTTAACATAAAATTTACCATTTCAGCCATTTTAAAGCATATGATTCAGTGGTATTAAATATGTTCAGAGTGTTTTGCAACCATCATGCTATCTAATTCCAGAATTTTTATCACCCCAAAGGGAAACCCTACACCCATTAAGCAGTCATTCCTCATTCTCTCCTTCCCTTAGTGCTTGGCAACCACGAATCTGCTTCCTGTCTCTACTGCTTTACCTATTCTAGATATTTCATATAAATGGAATCATTCAATATGAGGCCTTTGTGTCTGGCTTCTTTTACTTTACAAAATGTTTTGAAGCTTCATCCAAGTTGTGGCATGTATCTGAATAATGAATAATATTCCATTAGATGGATACACTGGTTTTGTTTATTCATTCATCAGTTGATGGACAATTTGGGTTGTTTCCACCTTTCGACTATTGTGATTAGTGCTGCTATGCACATTCACGTACAAGTTTTTGTTTGAACACCTGTTTTCAATTCTTTTTGATATATACTTAGGATTGGGGTTTCTGAGTCATATGGTAATTTTCTGTTTAACTAGCTGAGGGACTGCAAGACTGTTTTCATAGTGGCTGCACCATTTCACATTTCCACCTGCAATGTACAGGGGCTGTAGTTTCTCCACATCATCTATGATACTTCACTTTCCATTAATTTTTTGAATATTTTTATTGAGTTTATAATTGTGGATTGATCTTTTTTCTTTCAGTTATTTTAAACAGCTTGGTCGTTCTATTGTCTTCTTGCATCCATTATTTCAGGTGAGAAGTCTGCTGTCATCATGTTTCCCCAATAAGAATGTTTCCTTTTTTCCTTTGGTCGTTTTCAAGAGTTTTCTTCATCTTTGCCTTTCAGCAGTTTGACTATGATGTTACCAAGTGAGATCTTAAAAGTCTTGCTTGGGTTTCTTTGAACATCTTGGATCTGTAAGTCCGTGTTTTTGACCAAATTTGGAAAATTTTTGTCCATCATTTCAAATGTATTTTTCTGCCTTATTCTCTCCCCTCCTCTTAAGATTCCATTTGCATCCATGTTAGATTGCTTGAGACTGTCATTGAGGATCTGTGTTTTTTCCCCTCTTTTCTTCAGGTTGGATAATTTCTATCAATCTGTCGTCAAGTTCATTGACTCTTTCTTATGACTTTACAAGCTTCTGTTAAGCCCTCCAGTGAAGTTTTCACTTCAGATATTATGCTTTTCAGTTCTGAAATTTCCATGTGGGTATATATGTGTGGTTTTTTGTTTTGCTTATATTTCCCTGATAAGCTTTCCCCATCTGTTCACTCATTATGACCATAATTTATTTTTGTATCCAAGGATGTGTATGTAATAGCTGCTTTTAAGTCCTTGTCTTCTATTTCCAACATCTGGGTCATCTTATAGTTTGTTTGTATTGACACTTTTGACTTGGGTAGTGTTTACTTCGTTCTCTCTCTCTCTCTCTTTCATTCCCCTTCCTTCCTTCCATGTTAATAGCTTTTGCTTGTCTCTGGACACTTTGAAAAATATACTTCAGAGATTCAGATTTTTTGGGGAGAGTGTTGACTTCTGTGTAGCAAACCGTTAAATCACTGTACATTTGTGAAGGCTTGGTTTTTTTTCACTTTATTGGGGTGGATATGTAAATCAGACTTGGGATACAGCTTTTTCACCTAAGGTGTAGCCTTTCTGTGGTTTCAAAGGCAAGCTATAATAATAAACACCTAACTGAGGTTTTTATTAAGCCCCCTAACTTGGAGAGACTCAAGCTCTAGATCACCTTCCTTTTATTAGACAGCAGCTGATACATCTGCTCAGCTTTTGTAGCTTTCCCACTGTTGTTTTCTGCTAAGCTTGTTGGAATCTCCCCTACACATGCACAGTTCAGGGGTCAGCCAAGGATTTCAGGGTAGTTTGTACACAGAGTTTAAGGCTCTCAGCTCAGTGTTGTTCTTCTCTAATTAGATTTCTTCCCCCAGTTTCCAGGTTCTCTGGCAGCCTTAAGACTCAACAACTGCAGTTTTTGATTTGCATTCTGGCCACCCTGCATTGCCTGAACTGGGGTATGACCTTGAGGGAAAAACCATGTAATGTGGTATTCACTCAGTGGTATTCTCTTGTTTGCCAAGTTTTGGATTCCCACCAGTTTCTGCTGGCTTTTTGTTATTCTCTAGTGCCTCCAAATAGTTGTTTAAATTTTTATCTAGAGTGTGTTATTTTTATCTTAAGTGGAATTAGTCTGACACAAGCTACTCCATCCGGCTGGCACTCGAACTTTGTGACCATCTTTTTAGTTAGATCTTTGTCCACATCTTTAGTGATTTCCTTAGAATAAACTCGTAAGCAGAATTATTGGGTCAGGGAGCATGTACACCACATCAAGGGTTATGAATCATACTGCCAAACAAGTCCCTAGAAAGGTTGCTTATTACAGTGTTGTGGACAGGTTGAGAAATTCTGGAGGGTAGTGTTGTCGTGACTAACTTCCCATTGTGGTACCCGACACAGTGCTGACACTTAGTATCTGCAAACACCTTTGACCAGCTTTGTACCTGGAATATGATTGCTGCCAGTGCTGATCAAAGGAGTTGGCTGTAACCTTGGGACAGAGGACCATTACTTCATCACCAGAGGTACATTTAAAAGTGTTCCTTCAGCCACCTTCTGCCAACAGATGTCCCTTTAAGTGAGTTCAACTGGCTAGCAGCAGAGATGATACCAACACCTTTATCAACATTGTATAATCACGTCAGTATTCCTCATGTCTGAAATTTCATACTTTCAGAAGGCCTTTCAGTCACATTATTTTATATTTCCACAGTACAGAAGTTGCTACAGACCATCTGTGTCCCCCTCCCCCAGAGGTATATGTTGAAATCTATTCCTCAAGATATAGGTGTATTAGGGGCCTTTGGAAGGTAATTGAGAGAAGCCTGGTGGGTTTTGGTCTATAGGGTTGCAGAGAGTCAGACACCACTGAAGCAATCTAGATTGGGAGGTAATTAGGTCATGAAGGTAGAGCCCTTATGAATGGGATTGTTGTTGGTTGTTGTTGAGTTGCTAAGTTCTTTCTGTCTCTTTTGCAACCCCATGGACTGTAGCTCACCAGGCTCCTCTGTCCATGGGGTTTCCCAAGCAAGAATATTGGAGTGGGTTGCCATTTCCTTCTCCACGGGATCTTCCTGACCCAGGGATCGAACCCATGTCTCCTGCATTGGCAGGAGGATTCTTTACTGCTGAGCCACCTGGGAAGCCCTGTGAATGGGATTAGTGACCTTATAAGAGACTCCAGAGAGCTCCCTCACCCTTTCTGCCATGTGAGGACATGTGAAGAAGACAGATGCCTGCGAACCAGGAACTTGGCCAAGGTCATCCAGCTGACAAATTGCTGATACAGAGCTGACACTTGAATCTCGTGCTCCTGATTAAATGCTCCTTACTCTAAATTACCCGCAACCTTTAAGGTATTGGGAAATCCCACTCAAAGCTTCCCCAGCACAAAGGACAGATCAACTGGACTCTCACCTGGCTCCTTCACGTAATACCTGCTATGGTCTGGTCCCTGGTGTTTTAGAGGCAAGATCTCATGTTGCTTTGGTGTCGTGGAGGAGCTTTGCCACAAACTCATCAGGAGATGACAAGTTTAATTCAACCAGGGAATGCTTCCTGTGTGTGGTGGTGTGTGTGTGTGTGTGCGTGCGTGCACATGCACGCTGGAGTCCTGGCCAGGACAGGAAATGAATCCTCTGGGCCTCCATATGGGCAAGGGCAGGCCCGGGGCGAGGTAGCTCAGTTAGTGCATCCAAGCACTGAGCTGACTGATTTGAGTCCAAGACGATGCTGACATTTCACCTCTGGCTAGAGCTCTGCGTATGAGTGTGTTTGTGTTTTAAATGGCTGAGTGTTCAAAGCCAGAAGGAGTTCTCCTGGGAGAAGGCTGTAGCCTCCTGGCTAATTTGCAGAGCTCAGCATTTTAGGGAAATGATTCTTAGTGAATCTGATGATGTTTCCAAGACTTGCTACCATGGCTGCCATTAAAGGGAGGGGGACAAGCCATACATTCAAATTAGCCTGGAGGTTCTAGACACTGTGCAAGGTGCTTGGGTCACACTGATGAAAAGGAGACCTCAGGAGCTCCTAAACGGTGGGGGCAGGAGTATGTTGGAGGGTGCTGGGGATAGAGGTGTGAGCAGATCATCATAATACTGCCAAGTAAAGGGCTTTGCTAAAGGCGTTAGGGACTTCCCTGGTGGCTCAGTGGTAAAGAATCCGTCTGCCAATGTAGGAGATGTGGGTTAAATCCCTGGGTCGGGAAGATCCCCTGGAGGAGGAAAGGGCAACCCACTCCAGTATTCTTGCCTGGGAAATCCCATGGACAGAGGAGCCTGGTGGACTACAGTTCATGGGGGTCACAAAAGAGTGGGCCACGACTAAAGAACAACAGCAAAAGCCAAGTTAGAGGTGCTATGTGACCCCCAGAGGGTAGAGATTGGGGAGGGGGTCTTCCTCCAGCTCACGACATCACCCTCTATGTCCAGCTCAGCTCACTTTCTCAGATCTACACTCCGCTGAGCATCCCCTCGCCCTCATAAGCTCCATCCTTCTCACCCACTGGTTTCTTTCCATCAGCAAGTGAAGCATCTCTCATCTTTGAGAAAACAGTCTTACTGAATCTGCGTCACCCTTTAGCCACAGTCCCGTTTTGGGCTTCCTTTCTTGGCCAAGCCTTTTGGGAGAACTACCTTCCTATCCTCAGCTTCCTTGCTTCCAGGCTCTTCTGGCAACTTGCAAGGTAAAGCCTTAACCCCACTTACCACTCAGAGGGTCTTTTCACCATCCACTGGCCAAGAGCTGGAACCCAATACATTTCTTGAATGAATGAATGAAAGATTAGAAAGGCAGTTTTCACAGGTGTGTGATAAGAGGTTCAGATGATGGATGGCTGATTCTCCCCATTGTAGAGACGAGTAGCTGAGGCTTAGAGAAATGTTATTATCTATGTGAGGCCTTGCTGGAACCCATGGGGGAGCAGGAGACCAAGTGATGGGAAGAAGAAAGGGCCACTGCTTTCCGACTGGCTGAGCTGGAGAGGACCACTTGGGCACTGACCACTCAGCCGCTTCTAACACCTGCTTCTTTGCTGGCCTCTTTGGTAGACTTCTGACCCTGGCCTGTTGGGGAGAGTGAGCTGAGAATCTGTTCTGTTCAGCATCTGCTCCTGCTCACAGCCTCAACAGACAGCGTGGCCTCAATGATGAGATTCGGGGCCCTTTGATACTCCGTCCCAGCCTGGAGTGGTTCCAGCCGTCGAGATGGGTTTTGTTGTCAGGCGAGCATCTTTCGGCACCTCCCGTCATGCTGTGTGGGGCTATAAATATCCACAGATGTCACCTGCCTGTTCTTTCTCTGGAAAGCGCTTGCACGGGGGCTGGCCCAGGTCGCAGGCGCAGCGCTCAGCTGCTGGGCTGTCTGCACGTCCAGAGGGCTCCCAGCACTCCCTGTGGCCGCTGCTGGTTCATTCACGGGCACTTTGCAGGGTGTGGCTGGGGCCACCATGGTGCCACAGGAGATGGTTGCTAAGCTGGTTAATTTTCTGAGGCTCTCCTGGCCGGAGTTACATGACCTCTGGGGGAACCCGGATGTTTCCCACTGGCCGCAGAGATCCAGAGTCTCTCCAGGGCAGAGGCTCCAGGTGCAAGACAAGGCTCTCCTGTCACTCCCTCTGACGTGCTGAACACGAGGAGGGAGATGGGGGCCTCCACGGAGATCTAGGAAAGGCTGGTAGAGCCCAGGACAGTCAGGCTCTGTCTCTCTGCAGTTAGTCACCTCCTCAAGAGGTGAGTATCGGCCAGCCCAGAGACCAGGGGGTGGGCCACGTGTGCCTGAAATGGCACAAACACGCTACAGTGAGATGTCATGGTAGAGGGGGCTGTGCATGGGCGAGGAGGAGGGGCCGAGCAAAGGATAGCAGATGTGCATTCCACCCGCCGAGCGCAGCCTTTGGCGGGGGGTCGGGGGAGGATTGGGTCCCTCAATTAGTGTCTGATGCTCCAGGGAGAACATGTTCATCCCCTCAGCGACCTGAGAGATGCCAGTGGGCTTCTTTCCAGAGCACTCAGGAAAGGAGTGGAAGGGCTGTCTAGCACATGGCCTGTGTGTTGGCGGGGAGACGTCTGCAGTGGGGGTGGGTGCTGATGTTAAGAGAAGAGGGGAAAGTATAAGCAGTGGAGGAGTCTCGTCAATTCAGCAGATCCAGGAGCTGGTCTTCCTCTTCCTCCTGCTTTGCGTTAGGATCCTCTCTGGGGCCAAGTTCACACACCAGGGCTCAAGGTCACACACTTCGCTTTGGGTGGCTGGGGGCGGCTCCAGTGCACTGGCGAGGACGGTTGGGCCATCAGCCTGCTGCAGGAAAGCATTTCCAGAACCTTCCAGCTGGGGCCGGGGTCTCAGGGACTGAGCACATCACACCCACGCTGTGGCCGGGATGGGGGAAGGGGGCCGTGGCCAATGTCATCAACTATAAACTCATCCATATGATGCTATCTTAGACTGGATGGAGCCAGTGGCTGGCAGAGGCAACTGGTCTACCCCAGCCCCACCCACATGGTCTATGCAGTTGACTGGGACGTGCCTGTGCTTGGCAGAAGACTTGGCCTGTCATGGTGGGTGGTGCTGGACGGGCCCCATTCAGGGATCCCTTTCAACTCAACAGCCTCGTCTTCTAGATACTTCTGCTTCTCTCCCCGGGACCTCCAGGACTGCAGTGTTATCAACAGCTCCTCATGTTCTCATCGGGGACCTCTGTGTCTTGACCCCAGGTGACAGACGGGGAGGGTGGGGGAGGTCTGGACCCATCACGACAGTCCTAGAACCAGGATGTACTGAGGACTAGAGAATGCAGGCGTCTGCTGGGTGAGACGGAGTGAAGCAAGCCAGGGGCCTCCCGCCGAGGAGGGGCTTCCAGGGAGGGTGTCCCACGTGACCCAGGCACTTAAGGAGTGACATGACCCTGCTACCATCCTCTCCTTCCCCAGGAGAGTGGACCGGACATCTCTGCAGACAGCAAGGACAGACCAGGATTGACAGGCAGAAATGGGTTCCCTGGACCAGGCTTTCTCTGCTGAAGCCTGCTGCCGTCCTGATTCTCAGCTCAGTCTTTTCCCGAAAGAGGATGGAGGTGGCTGGGATCCAGCCCTTCTGAAAACTGGACAGGACATTTTCTCACAGTTGCTCCTAAGGTGGGGCTGAGAGGGCCCAGCTCTCAGGGTGGGAGGTTAAGAGCCTTCCTGGAGAGGAAGGGGTGGTGGGCGCTGAGTCTCCTGGAATTGCGGGAGCAGCTGCTCTGTGCAAAGCACCTGGCAGAGCTTGCAGGAGTCTGTGCTCAGTGCCTGGCCGTAATCCTCACTGGCCACACTAGAGCCATGGCAGGAGGTGGTGCGGGTGCCAGAGTCCTGCCCAGCGTCTCCAGGCTCACTCTTCCCACCTCCGCAGGCTATGTCCAGGGTCCCCCAAGGAGGCACGAGGCAGCCCCCCCCCCCCCCAGGCACTGTTCTGTGAGCTGCGGCCAGGCTGTTCTCCTCCATGCGGCCTCCCTTGGGCTGCATGAGTGCCCCAGAGATAGGCTGGACCCACTTTACCTGTATGAGCTGACAGCACACTTGGTGTTCTCATGTCCTCGATGACGGGCTCATTGGATCTGCTTGCTTAGCTCAGGCTGTTGTAACAGAATTCCACAGACTGGGGGCATTAGTGAAAGTGAAAGTCGCTTAGTCATGTCCAACTTTTTGCAACCCCATGGACCGCAGCCTGCCAGGCTCCTCTGTTCATGGAATTCTCCAGGCCAGAATACTGGAGTGGGTAGCCATTCCCTTCTCCAGGGGATCCTCCCTACCCAGGGATCAGCCCCAGATCTCGCGCATTGCAGGCGGATTCTTTACTGTCTGAGCCACCAGGGAAACAAGGGGACTTAAACCACAGACATTTGTTTTGCAAATGTTCTGGAAGCCTTGCGGTCCAAGATCAAGATACTGGCAGATTTGGTTTCCAGTGAAAGCTATCTTTCTGGTCACCTTCTTGCTGTGTCCCCAAAGGGTGATGGGGACACAGGGACAAGGAGAGAGCTCTCCGGTGTCTCTTTATGTGAAAGTCGCTCAGTCGTGTCAGACTCTTTGCGACCCCATGGACTGTAGCCTGCCAGGCTCCTCTGTTCATGGGATTCTCCAAGCAAGAATACTGGAGTGGGTTGCCATGCCTTCTTCCAGGAATCTTTCCAACCCAGGGATTGAACCTGGGTCTCCTGCATTGAAGGCAGATTTTTTACCATCTGAGCCACCAGGGAAGCCCCTCTTCTTCTAAAGGCACTCACTAATCCCATCATGGGGCCCACCCCCAAGATTTGCTTGGTGACGTATCTACCCATTCCTCTATCCCTCTCTCCATCTTACTTTTTGGTACCCGGGTCCTCGTGTCCTGGGTGGATGGGTTCAGAGAGGCAGCTTCGTCTTCTTTTAAAATATTTGTTTATTTACTTGGCTGCACTGGGGCGTAGTTGCTGCGTGCAGGATCTTTGCTTTTGGCATGTAAGCTCTTAGTTGTGGCACACGGAGTCTTAGTTGCAGCATGTGGAATCTGGTTCCTTGACCAGGAATCAAACCAGGGCCCCCTGCATTGGGAGTGCAGAATCTTACCACTGATCACCAGGGAAGTCCTGAGAGGCAGCCTCTTTAATATCTCATCTGCACCTCACCCCAGGCTTCCCAGGTGGCACAGTGATAAAGAACCTGCCTGCCAATGCAGGAGATGCAAGAGACTCAGGTTTGATGTCTGGGTCAGGAAGATACCCTGAAGCAGAGATTTGCAACCCACTCCAATATCCATGCCTAGAGAATCCCATGGACAGAGAAACCAGCCGGGCTACAGTCCGTGGGATCGCAAAGAGTTCAACACGACTGAGCATGCACACATACATGCATACTGCATCTCATCCTGGGCCTGTGTCTGTGAGTGAGCCCTGCTGTGTATTTTTAGTTTCCCATCATATAGTATCTCTGCCTCTCTCTTGCTGAGCAGACTCGGTTTCCCGAATCCTCCTCCAGATCAGACAGGCGACCGTGACCGCCATCCTCGCTGCCCTGTCTGGTTCTCCTGTCCCTGGGGACAGTGGTGGATGAGCTATACCCGAATCGGTGGGTGGGACTTCCGTCTGATTTGCTTTATGGGCTCCATTTAAATGTTTTTCTTCCAGTGCCATGTGACCAACACTGGGAGCTCAGGAAGGTTCTCTCTGAACCATTTTAACAGAGTTAGCTCCTGGGCTTGGACTGGGGAGGGGAGAGGAGGGGAGAGCCCCAGCCCACGCAGATATGAGGAGGTGCCTTGCAGTGATAAAAGCATCAGGGCCCTTCTCATGTAACCGGAAACCCATGGGCAGAGTGTGGTCATGTTACAACAGGACAAGCAGAGTGGAGAACAGTGTCTTACCTCCCCAAGGGCCCACCCGTGATCCCCTGCAGTGTGGGGTGAGCCAGGCCAGCTGGCTGAGGGCAAGGGTACCCTGGGCAGCGTGGGACAATGACTGTCCACCCATCCTGGAGGAAAGGAAGGGTTGGTCACGCACACCCTGCTTCCTGTGATCCTGCTTTGCCCAGGGTGGCCGTCTCCCAGTTAGAGTCCCCAGACAGGGGGTCTGGGCTTGGTGCCCAGCACCATGAAACGATCCATCTCTCCTTGTAGAAGGATTCCATATCTCTCATTCTCCTGGACAGTGGAAATACCACAGACGTCAACCCAGGCCAGGAGCTGAAATGCTGTCTCCACACCCTCGCTCTGTGGGCAAGTCACTTCCTATCTCTGAACCTCAGTTTCCTCATCTGTAAAGTGGGCTCAATGATACGTGTCTTGCAGACTTATTAATTCTATTGCATATCAAATGAGATGAATTAAAAAGTACCTGATGGGCACAAGCAGCCCTTAATAAGTGGCTCTTGTTACTATTATTGTTCTCTCAACTTGCCCTGTGTTGGGTACAATGCCAAGTGCTAGGTATCAGAAATATACATCGACTGATCATGGTGTCCTTTCCTTCTGAATATGGGTGCTTTAGGGCTGAAATGGACCTGAAAATCTCTATTAGGCCCTTGTGTGTGTGTGTGTGTATGTGTGTGTGTGTGTGTGAGAAACGTGAGGGGAGGAGGTTGATTTTATATCTGCTGTTTTTGAACGTGACTGATGTCTGAGCTGGAAGAAGCACAAGCTGGAATCAAGATTGCTGGGAGAAATATCAATAACCTCAGATATGCAGATGACACCACCATTATGGCAGAAAGTGAAGAGGAACTAAAAAGCCTCTTGATGAAAGTGAAAGAGGAGAGTGAAAAAGTTGGCTTAAAGCTCAACATTCAGAAAACTAAGATCATGGCATCCGGTCCCATCACTTCATGGCAAATAGATGGGGAAACAGTGGAAACAGTGTCAGGCTTTATTTTTTTGGGCTCCAAAATCACTGCAGATGGTGATTGCAGCCATGAAATCAAAAAACACTTACTCCTGGAAGGAAAGTTATGACCAACCTAGACAGCGTATTAAAAAGCAGAGACATTACTTTGCCAACAAAGGTCCGTCTAGTTGGGCTATGGTTTTTCCAGTGGTCATGTATGGATGTAAGAGTTGGACTGTGAAGAAAGCAGAGCCCTGAAAAATTGATGTTTTTGAACTGTGGTGTTGGAGGAGACTCTTGAGAATCCCTTGGACTGCAAGGAGATCCAACCAGTCCATCCTAAAGGAGATCAGTCCTGGGTGTTCATTGGAAGGACTGATGCTGAAGCTGAAATGCCAATACTTTGGTCACCTCATGTGAAGAGTTGACTCACTGGAAAAGACCTTGATGCTGGGAGGGACTGGGGGCAGGAGGAGAAGGGGACGACAGAGGATGAGATGGCTGGATGGCATCACTGACTCGATGGACATGAGTTTGGGTAAACTCCGGGAACTGGTGATGGACAGGGAGGCCTGGTGTGCTGCGGTTCATGGGGTCGCAGAGTCGGACACGACTGAGCGACTGAACTGAACTGAACTGAGGTCTGAGCACAACGTGAGATTTAACCCATAGACTCCCAGGCACCAGGGGTCACGGAAGTGGGGTTCAGTCAGCTGCCAGAGATGCTGAGTGGCCCCAAGAGGGAGAGGGCATCAGGGTCCTTAGTCCTGCTGCCGGGGCTGGGTGTCCTGCGTCGACTGCCAGGTGTGATCTCACCCGCCGAGGTGCTGTTCTCCTTGAGGGAGAGGAGGTCTGCAGCCAGGGGCTGGGCTCCAACCAGATTCCCCTTCAAAGCAGCTGATCAGCACCAATGTTGCTCGGAATGGAAGCTGGGAGGTGGCAGGTGGTGTGGATGGAGCTGGGAGCGTGAGGCCAGAAGCCGAGACTGTTCCTGGGTATGTGACCTTCATTAAGTCACCTGCCCGTCAGTTTCTCCTCTGGAAACCGGGTTGTTCTGCTGGCGAGGGGTGAGCCTTTGAGGTCTGCAAGCCTGTGGTTCTGGGCTCTCCTCCGCAGGAGCAAGGCTGTTGTAACAACGAGGCTGAGCTCTGGTTATTGTAAACTTCCCGCAGAACGAGGCATACCTTACCATGATGTCATGTCTAGACACGCAGGTCAGGTATAAATTATGGAGACAAAGTAGCATGTTCAGTGGTTAGACTGTAAAACTTTAATGAGAGATTTCTGTGACTCCAGCATGTGCTGGGGAAGACTGCTTTCAGAAGAGGAGAAGGAGGAGAGGCCCTTTCTTCCTTTTTCACTTCCTTTCCGGCATCTGTGCTTGGGGCAAGGCCCTCAGGGCTCACGGAGACTCTGGTCCCAGGTGGCGGCTTCCTCCAGCACAGGAAGTGACCAGTGCTGGTTTCCGGAGACCCAGGAGCTGGATCACTGCCCTGCTGAGCTGGGTGGACCTGGGGCAAGTCTCAACCTCACAGGGCCTCAGTTTCCTTATCTGTAAAATGGGGGTGGAAGAGACAGAGAACATTCCAGCACAAACGTTTCCATCTCCTGATCTTTAAGGACCTGGCAGAGCAAAGCAGTAGACACGTGTGTCGAGCAGAAGGAATGCCTTTTTGCATTTTAAGACCAACCTCCTGCAGCTTTGGTGATGAGAAATGTGGCAAGGCAAAGGAGCAGCTTCAGAGGCTGTGAAGTGCCGTGCTATCGAGAGGGGGCCTCTGGGGTATCCTCTGGAGATCCTGGGGTCTCCTCTGAAAAGGGCTGAAAGTTAAGCCAGTAGCACTTGAGGGGAAGGGGACAACAGAGGGTGAGATGGTTGGATGGCATCACCGACTCAATGGACATGAGTTTTAGCAAACTCTGGTGATGGACAGGGAAGCCTGGCGTGCTGCAGTCCAAGGGGTCGCAAAGAGTCAGACACGACTGAGCGACTGAACAACAAATTGAGGGGATGTCTTTGTGGAAAAGATGGACACTGTTGTGCTTTTGTTTTTTTCTTTCTGATACCAAATACATTGTTCCAACAGCAGTTCTCCAATTCTCTGACTGCTACTGGGGGTTTGACACTCCCAATTCCTATTCTGATGCCAGCTGTCCAGAGTTAGAGGACACCCCACACATGAAGGGCTCCATCAGACAAGACTGCTCCCCACTTCAGGTGCCAGCTGCACTGAGGTCCCGGGGCCACATGGCCTTCTCTGCCACCCTGCTGTGGGTTCCCATGACACCCCTTCAAGTGCGATAATTCACTAGAGTGACTCACAGAACTCAGGAAAGCACTGTACTTACCACTACAGTTTTATCATAAAGGGTACAACTCAGGAACAGCCAAATGGAACAGCCGCAGGTTGAGGGATGGGGAGGGTGCTGAGCTTCCACACCCTCTGGGGTGCACCGCCCTCCCAAGCACCTCTGTGTGTTTACCCACCCAGCTCTATAAGCCCCATGCTCTGGGATCTTTATGGAAATTCCATTACATAGACACGGTTGATTTAATCATGGTCACTGGTGACTGAAGTCAGTCTCTAGCCCCTCTCCCCTCTCCAGTGGTCTGGGCTGAGGCTGAAAGTTCCAACCTCCTAACCAAATGATTGGTTCCTTTGGCCACCAGCCCCCAACCTAAAGCCCTCTAGGGACCCACCTGGAGTCACCTGATTAGCATGAACTCAGGTGTGCTTGAAAGGGGCTCTTTGTGAATAATAAAAGAGGCTCCCATCACTCTGGAAATTCCAAAGGTTTTGGGAGCTTGATTCCAGGAACTGGGGACGAAGGTCAAACATAAACATTTTATAATACCGCCTCTGTAAGCTGGTGGTACTGAATACACTGAGGATGCCTACCTTGGTCCCTAGATCTGAGGCAGGGGAGGCCCTGGCATCTGGTAATGATATGTCATACCGCGGCTCCAGCAGCCGTTGCGCACAACGCAGGCGTCTGTTTCCAGATGCCCCGGTGTGCATCACGGCAGGAGTCACACGTGTGGCAGAGGGATGACCGAGCGTTTGAACGGGGCGGCTGCCATTGCAGGATGCTCAGGCCTTTGCCGTGTGGATGGAGCCATTCAGTCTCGGAAGGCATCGGTGCTACAGGGCAGTATATACTGCGTGAATGAAGGATACAGGCTCTGTGATCCCAGGACGTGTGGACCAGGGTCATGTTCATCACATCCCAGGAGAATGACCCCCAGGGGACCACGGAGCAGCTGGGATGAGGACGGTCTGTCCTCAGCCAACTGTTTCACCATCTTGTCGCATTAATGAAGTGCCCACCTGCTCTGCGGAGCTCATAAACACTGGAGGATATGCGCAAACCCTCATTCCTTACCACTGAAGTGTCGTGGGGAGGAGAGGCCTCCCGGGGACCCTCGGGCTCTGCAGAGGGAGTACATTTGGCTCTGGGTCCCCTGTTCCCACAAGAACCTCCCACATGTTCTTTAGGGCCAAGCGTTGCCTGAACTTCCCCTCAGAGGGGGCTGTATTTCCTGACTTGGGTTGGAATGTTCCAGAACCCCCGTGCCTTGCTCTGCTTTGAACAGTTATTTATTGCCTGGGCCTCTCCTTCAGCACTTCTCTCCCAGGCTTGGGGTTTCCTCCTCCCGCCCCTTCCCACTCTCTCCCTCCCACCCTTCTCCTCCTCTCAATTGCCTACATGTTCATTTTTCCAACTATTCTCTGAGCTGCCTGGGGGTTGCGTCTTTCTCTGCTGCTTTTTGGTCTGCAAGGACGCCACCCTAAGGAAAAAAAAGTGGGGTTTCACCTACAGTCAAATCTGGCCCCACCACTTCCTAGCTACGAAATGTTGGACAAGCAAATGATTTCCTGGAGCCTCACTTTCCCCATCAATGAAATAGGAAAATTGGGGCTTACCCTGCAGAGGTCTTAGGAGGTTCTCAAGGCTCCTGAGAAGTGCCCAGCTCCTGGGAGCACCCAGGAAACCAGACCAGGGCCTGGCCCATGAGAAACACGTGCTGCCTGGCACCTGGCCCTGGGACAAGATTTCCTTTTACCTTCCCAGTAACCCCAGGGAACAGGCAGGCATCACGGTGCTCCCATTTTACAGATGAGAAAGGTGAGGCTAAGTGCTTAAGTGGGTAGATGAAGGCCACATGGTTGGTAAGTGATTGATCTTGGAGCAAGTCACTTTGTTCCAAGAGCAAATCACAACCAGGTCCTGCCTTTGGACTTACGCCGCATTCAGTAAGGAATAAATGAATGAATGGACGATTATATACAGGGTTGTTCCATGGCTGTAGCCAGCTCTGGGATCCCCGAGCTGTGAGGGAGAAGCCCCGGGCAGGGTAAAGAAAAGCAGGTCGCCAGCTGGGTTGGTTTGGCAGAAGGATAGGTCTCCAGAGGCCTCATTCAGAGACCAAGGGCCAGGGTCAAGGTCACAGGGTGGACTCACAGAGCAAAGCTGTTTGCATATATCATGTGCATCTGTGTTTATGATCCGTGCGTGTGCCTCGTGAGTATGGGATATGTGTGGTGACTATGCATATGGTCCGTGTATGCATAGAACTGGTGCAAGTGCAGGCGTGTGTGAGGGGTAGGTGTGCTGTCTGTGCATGGTGGGTGCGTGTGATACGTGTGAGCATGTAGGGGATATGTGTGTTGGTGAGTGGATTGTGTGTCTATGTGGTATATGCGTGCTGTGTGTGTAGTGATGTGTGTAAAGTCTGTGCTCATGTGTGCATTAGTGTGTGAGGTTTGTGTGTGAGTGTGCAGATATGCAGTGAGTGTGTAATAAACCCTCTGTGATGTTCTCGGGAACTGGTTAGATTCCCCTGAGATAATCTGTCTAATCTTGAACTTGGAGGTTGTACATCTGGCCACCTGCACAAAGGAAGCTGAGACGGCGGGGAGGGGTGGGTGAGGCGGGTCTGACCCTTTGAGTGTTAACTTGCACTTAACCCACGAGCTTTCAGCATGGCTCCCTCACCCTCCTTCACACCTGGTATCGTTACATCACGAGATCCTATTTTTTTTCTCTCCGGAGAATAAGTCTCCAGTTTTCTGCCTAAGTGATGTGAGTACCTTGAAACTTCTTCCTCCTTGTAGACTTCACATCTGTCCTATTTTTAACACCTCCACAGAACTTCCCTTTTCTCAGTACCTGATGCACTGCCCTTTGCAGGAGGAAAACGAGCTTTTCTCAGCCCATCACCCTGCTGACTCGGGACTCAACACTTGAGTCAGCAAAGGCAGCTCCCATTTCTGCATTTGTTTTGCAGTTTTCACATTTCTGCTGCAGTCAGTTTCTCTCCTCTTTTCTTTATCCTTGTCAGTTTATATCTTTAGAAAAACCAAACCCCCAAAATCTTCTTGTCACTTCAGTGGGGTTTAAGGAGAGTGTTTATTTATTTGTTTGGTTTTTGGCTATACCAGGTCTTAGTTGTGGCACGGGACATCTTTTTGTTGAGGCATGCAAACTCAGTTGGGGCATGTGGGATCTACTTCCTTGACCAAGGATCAAACCTGGGCCCCCTGCATTGGGAGCGTGGAGTCTTAGCCACTAAATCACCAAAGAAGTCCTCAGAGAGTGTTGATAAATGTGTACCTTACATCTCTGCAGAAAACTAGTAAGCCAAGGAAAACAGCACGCTGTTCCTTTGTGGAGGCAGGTGAACTTGGCTCAGTAACCCTTAGTACCTCTTACCATCCACATGGTCAAGTTAAACTCATAATTTAAAAATTGTACATAGGAACTGTTTCAAACTAACTAAAAAATGCATAAAAAGTACCCCATAAGAGACCCAGGTACCCACTACTGAGAGTTAACAGTGGTTGTCAGCATTATGTCATATTTGCCTCAAAACAATTTTTTTTAACTTTAAAATTTTTTATTTTTAAAATAATTCAAAACAGTGTCTTAAAGTCATGAAATATTAACAAGTATTACTAAAACCAGGTACAGCTGAAGTCCCACCATCCATGCCTTTTCTCTTTTTCCTTCCCAGGCAAAACACTAACCTCAAATTGGTGTGTGCCCTTCTGAGGCAAATTTCTGTATTAATATTTTACGTATATATACTTCCCTTGTGGCTCAGATGGTAAAGAATCTGTCTGCAATGCAGGAGACCCAGGTTTGATCCCTGAGTCAGGAAAATCCCTTGAAGAAGGGAATGGCTACCCATTCCAGTGTTCTTGCCTGGAGAATTCCACGGACAGAGGAGC
The DNA here is from genome assembly GCF_963930625.1 of Muntiacus reevesi. NCBI lineage: Eukaryota > Metazoa > Chordata > Mammalia > Artiodactyla > Cervidae > Muntiacus > Muntiacus reevesi. The sequence goes on along the minus strand of NC_089250.1, from coordinate 213,359,898 downwards.
CTGGTTGGCTATACAGTCCATGGGGCCACAAAGAGTCAGACATGATTGGGTGACTAACACGTAGAGTATCTATAAAAGTATAGATGATTGCATGTTTTAAAATTTGCATACATAATGTTCTGCTGAATGCATGCTTTTACAGTTTGCTTTTTCACTTAAAATATCAGTGAGCTCAATTTATAACAATCTTTATTTATTTATTTGGCTGCCCTGGGTCTTTGTTGTGGCATGTGAAATCTTTAGTTGCTGCGTGCAAACTCTTAGTTGCAGTATGTGGGATCTAGTTCCCTGACCAGGGATTGAACTCATACCCCTTGCATTGGGAGCTTGGAGTCTTATCTGCTGGACCACCAGGGAAGTCCCCATGATGACCTTTTAACCTCTAGTTCATTGATCACTTTCTAGGAGTCTCCTGCATGAATGTACTACAGTTTGTTTATTATTCTCCCACTGAAAGACATATTGCTTTCACTTTTTCACAAATACAAATAGGACTACAGAGAATGCCCTCAGATCCTCCTGCACACATGCACGGGCTTGCCCAGACTGAGAATGCTGATCTTTAATTCTTCTGTTGTGGTGCTGGTTTAGTTGCTCAGTTGTGTCCGACTCTTTGCAACCCCATGGACTGCAGCCCACCAGGTTCCTCTGTCCATGGGGTTTCCCACGCAGGAATACTGGGTGGTCTGCCATTTTCCCTCTCCAGTGGACCTTCCTGAGCCAGTGTTTGGACCTGGGTCTCCTGCGTTGCAGGCAGATTCTTTACTATCTGAGCCACCAGAGAAGCCCCTCAGTTCAGTTCAGTCCAACTCTTTGTGACCCCATGGACTGCAGCACGCCAAGCTTCCCTGTCCATCACCAACTCCTGGAGCTTGCTCAAACTAGAGCAAACCCCTAGACAGTGTTTTGCTGTTTTTCTCTCCAATCCCATTCTTTCCTTTCCATTCTGCCAGCCCATATGAAAGTTCCCCATTACTCTATATTTTTACTAATATTCGGTGTTGCCAAATGTGATTTTTTGGTACTCTGGTAGATGAGATATTGTATATTGATTTAAAGATCTTCATTCCCCTAGTATATCTCAATTTCAGCTTCTTTCTTTTGTTTGTCCAAAAATGTTTATATGTTGTCCCGACTCTTGAATGCTAGTTTAGTTGGGTATAAAATTCTAGGTTGATAATCATGTTCCCCTGCACTTTGGAGATACTATACCATTATTTTCTGGACTATTGTTGCTGTTGAGAGGTCTACTGAAGATGTCTTTGGAGATAGTTCATCCTTTTGCTTTGGCTGGTTATAAGATTTTGTCTGCAGATTCACTGTATGGATCAGCTTATTTATCTGTTTGTGACTCCTTGCAATCCTTGAATCCTTGATATATGAGGATCCATATATTTTAAAATCAGTTCTAGAAAATTCTGAGTCATAATCTCTCCAGATTTTTCTTCTTTATCGTTTTCTCTATTTGTTGCTTCTGGAACTCTTTTTAGAAAGATAGGGTCCTCATTCTGTCATCCATGTCTCTTAACTACTCCTTCTTTGTGTTTCACTTTTGCACTTTGGATAAAATTTTCTCAGATACAACTTTTATTAATATTCTTCTCGGCAATATCCAATATGCCTTTTTAACTGTCCATTTCATTTTTATTTTTAACTAGCATATTTTTAACTCCCATAGGTTATATTTTGTTCTTTTCCATTTGTATCCAATTTTTAGCATTTTTCTTTTAGCCCTCTAATATTTTATTTTTTAAAAATCTTATTTATTTTTGGCTGTGGCACTGTGCAGCATGTGGTATCTTCGTTCCCTGACCAGGGATCAAACCCACGCCCCTTGCTTTGGAAGTGCAGAATTTTAACCACTGGACCACCAAGGAAGCCCCCACTCTCTAATATTTTAAAACATATATATATATATATATATATATATATATATATATATATATATATATATTTACATTTAAAACTTTTATTTATTTATTTTTAAATATTCTTTATTTATTTTTTAATTGAAGGATAATTGTTTTACAGAATTTTGTTGTTTTCTGTCAAACTTCAGCATAAATCAGCCATTTCATATTTTCTTTATTACTGTCATTTTATTTTCTCCTGTTGTTGGGATTTAATCTTCCTGGCTGTCTTCTTTGCTCTCTCCCTTATGGTAGCTGTTTTCCTTGTTTTTTATGTATCTTTTTTTAATAGGGATCTCTTCTTTGTTACAGCTTTTTTTTTTTTTTTTTTGTAAGAATCCCCTGTAGCCTGGATTATGGAACCATTCTCCCATAGAGTGTTATAAGGCACTCCAGAATATCACTAGCTAGGAATGGATTTTTATGTTAATTTCTTGGTTTGTGGATTTCTGGTAAATTGTTCTGGGTTTATAATATCAGTTCAAACCCCAGGTCCACACAAGGCACAGGCTTGAGATTTGGCTGCATCAGGAGAAATTTTCTGTTTAAATCTAGGGAAAAGAGAGAAGCTTCATTGTTCCCTCCCTGTGCTGACTGACAGATAGTCTTCTAGAAAACCTTTCATGGGGCATGCTGCCCTTTCCCCCTTCATGGACACTGAAAGCAGAATGGTGTGTAAACATCACAGTGAAGCAGCCAGTGTTACCGTAGTGATAACCCCCTCCCTCATTTCCCAAGTCCAGTTAGAGCATCTGCTCATATAGTATCTACTCTCTTTTCAGTTTCCTCTATTCTTGTAAGTACTTCCTTTCTTTCTTCGGAACTCAGCTATGCATTTAAAATAATTTGCATTGTGTTTTATCCAGCATTTCTTCTTTAATCCAGTGTTTCTAAGTGCTTATAGAAAGAAGTTTTTCGGATTTTCTTATATACCATCTATTAGAACCTGAAATCCATTCTTAATTTCCTTTTGTCTCAGTTTCTCCACTTAGGACGTAGGAATAATGTTGCCTTCTACAAAGAGTAATCAGAATCAGGTAAGGATTTACATAATTGATCTAGCCATAGAATAAGTGCTCAATAAATGCTAGCAGTGATTATTACTGTTACATTGATACCATATGTGTTTTTTCTTTTTCTTTTTTATATTTGTGGGTAGCCTAGTTGGAGGTCTTTGAAAATAAAATAACTAATTTTCTCCCAGTGCAGATTGTAATCTTTAGTTGTGCTAAATTTATTCTAAGAGGGAATAAATTAAGGAAGAAACAATAAACTAAAAGTTAGTGTTCACATGGTATGCTAGTTGTTTATTGTTCAGTTACTAAGTCCTGTCTGACTCTTTATGACCCCACAGACCGCAGCATGCCAGGCTTCCCTGTCTTTCACTGTCTCCTAGAGCTCACTCAAACTCATGTCCATCGAGTCGGTAATGCCATCCAACCATCTCATCCTCTGTCGTCCCCTTCTCCTCCTGCCTCCAATCTTTCCCAGCATCAGGATCTTTTCCAGTGAGTCAGCTCTTCGAATCAGGTGGCCAGAGTATTAGAACTTCAGCTTCAGCATCAGTCCTTCCAATGAATATTCAGGGTTGATTTCCTTTAGTATTGATTGGTTTGATCCCTTTGCTGTCCAAGGGACTCTCAAGGGTCTTCTCCAGCACCACAATTTGAAAGCATCAGTTCTTTGGTGCTCCACCTTCTTTATGGTCCAACTCTCACATCCTTACATAACTAGGGAAAAAATCATAGCTTTGACTATACATATCTTTGTTTTCCAAGGTATGCTAGTTACAATAATATATATTATTTCATACCATCCATATAATAACCCCATGACATAGGATATTGTGACAGTCAGAATAGACCAGGTTACACTCGGTAACAAACAGCCCCATGATCTTAGAGGGGAATTAATCCAACAAAAGTTACTTTCTTGCTCGAGCTGCATGTCTGGTGCAGGGCAGTGGAGGGTTCAGCATGTCAGAGTCCCTAAGGGCTCTAAGTTGACAGAAGTTCCACCATCTTGCACCTGCACCCAGTATAAGTGGGGAATTGAAAAGCCGTGGACTTTTCACTGCCTCAACCTCTTATAGCTTACTGTCCGAAGCTAGTCACGTGGCCCTGGTCAACTCCAAAGGGTCAAGGAAATGTAGGGATATGGGGTGATTATATCTGTCTCTGCCTCAGGCAGGATAGAAAGGTAGGAACTTTTCTCAGACACCTTCGAAGTGTCCGGCACTATGCCAGGAAAGTGTCCTATTTCTTGAAAAAAAGAAAGTGTTGATTGCTCAGTCATGTCCGACTCTTTGCAACCCCATGGACTATAGCCCACCAAACTCCTCTGTCCATGGAATTCTCCAGGCAAGAATACTGGAGTGGGTAGCCATTTCCTTCTCTAGGGGATCTTTCCAACCCAGGGATTGAACCAGGGTCTCCTGCATTGCAAGCAGATTCTTTACCATCTGAGTCACTAGCAAAGCCTGTCCTACTTTCTCAGTGCTCGGCAATGCTTCAAGGTAGCGTTGTATGTGAAGAAACGGGAGCTGGAGAGGTTAAGGAACTCATGTGAGATGCCACTTCTCATCTGGTAGAGCCAAAATTTGGATTCTGCCTTCTGAGTCCATATTGTCTGTTTCTACCAGGGAGGAAAAGGGCCAGAGACCCGCAGGGAGGTGGGAGGCGGCCAGAGGTCAGCTCTGGACACATTGGCCCTGAGAGGTGATGCTGCTTCTGCCAGAGCCCCAACAGCAGGGGAGCCCGATCAGCCTTTCAGCTCCCCTGTGTGAGGGGTTCTCTCCTTGGCTTCAGGGGCTAGTCATGTCATGCCATACCAGACACATGTGTAGTTGCAGACACATTCTAAAGTCGGCTGTGAGTGCTCTGTGATAAGTGTGAGTTCGGATCCTTTGTGCCATAGGCTACTGTGTTTTCAGAGGATACCCAGGCTCCACTGGGACATACACTTGGGAGCTCATAGACCAGCACGGATGTGGTCCTCATGGTTCCAGCCTCTGTCCCCTGACCTGTTTTTGAATGACTCCTTTGGCCAGAATGTTGGGATCATCATCTGATTTATCTCAGTATCTCGGACAGAGCCTGACCTTGAAGAGGGCTCAGGAAAGGCTCTTTGGTGGGACAGAACTGTCAAGACAGACAGACTGTCTTGACACTCTTGTGAGCAGGCTGTTACAAACCTGTATTGCCTAGGCTGTCGGGGAGTGGACAGGGGAGACTTGGGGTGGGTCCACTCCTGGCCGCTGCATTCGTGTGACTCTGGAATGGCTCCATGCTCTTGCTCGGCCTCTGACTCCCATCCTGGATGGTGGTGTGGGTGCCTAAGTCATCCCAGCGGGTCTGAGATTCTCTGAGGTTCTGGCATCCATCCTCACCTTCCAGCATGCCTGAACTTGGGAAACGTTTGGTCAGGTATCAAACCCCGCAGAGGACCTTAATGAATTCTCAATTCCAATTCTCCTTCAGAACCCAAGCCTGCATGTATCTGCCTTACTGCAGTCTTGGGGTTTGCCTCGGGCCTCGGGGTTCACATACCAGGCTCAGCAGAGACCTTGAGATATGAGGAGGCTGGGGGCTCTGACCCTGAGCTGGGGGTCCCCCACAGGCGATTCTGCGGGGAAGGGCTGGAGCCAGACCCCCACCCCTCCGGCCGACCGCTGTCTCTGTCCCCAGCAGCTGTGGGGAACAGGACCCCGGCTGCATTTATAGCATTTCTGTCTGCAAAGGCCATGCAGTTGTTTTAGATTAGCATACAAATCGACATTAGTGTAGTACATCTGTTGTTAATCCACGTCCCGGTGGAAGGGGGATGCCAACACGTCGTTTATAAGGCACGTCGATCCCATAATGTCCCTTTTTTTTTTGCTGCCTTTGTCTTCTATCAGAGTCCATAATGGGTTCCAGGATGTCTTTTATTTTGCTACAGACCACGTTTCCTCCTGCCTAACAGATCAGAACGTAATGGATTCCAGGATGTAATTTATGCTATTTTGGAATCAGACTCCATACTATTAATTCTAAAGCCTTTGGGCAATCTCCAGGGAGGCCGGAGTTCTCTGTTTGCCCCCGTGGTCATCAGACAGGCACTGGGAACTCAACACAGTCCAGGGGCTGGAGGGGGAGGGAGCCCAGGCCGACAGCTCCCAATTAAGGGAATTCCAGGCAGGCGTGGGAGAGGAGGCCAGAGGGTGCTGGGGGAGACAGACGAAGGGAGCTGAGAGGATGCAGGGCCGGGAGGAGGAGGCACAGATGTTCGAAAAACCCAGAGATGAGCAGAACCTCTGTGGGGAAGAGAACTTCGACTCTGGACGTTCAGGAGGGACGAAGCCCCAAGGTGGTGTCTCCTGGACGAGAGCAGGAACACTGCCCTCAGAGCCGCTGGGCCTGGACCCAAGGCCGAGCTTGGTGACCTGAGTCCTCTTGCTCATGGCTGACCCCGGGATGGTGACTGCCCCTCGCTGAGCCTGGCATTCTCTGTCCAGTACCACCACTGAGCCCGAGAGAGACAGCAGAGGTGTTGCAGGCATGTGCAAGTCCTGGACAAGCCTGTGGATCTCGCTCCTGAAGGCCGAGTATGTCCAGGGCACAGGGCAGCCTGTCCCAGCTCCACCAGGTCCCCTGCCTCCACGGAGCCTTCTGTGACTTAGTAAAGACCCTCTCGGAGCACAGGTTCTGGGAACTTCTCTTCCTCCAGGCGCTGGGAGTGGGGGAGACCCAAAGGTCTCTTTGGTACCCTGTGCCTCAGGGCTATACACAGTCCAGACTCTCAGCCCAGGGGTGCACAGCCCGCCAGATCTCAGGGGCTTTCCCATCCCCAGGGCAGTTGGTACCCAGGAGGCTGAGAAAGAGGCAGCTGTCTGCATCCTGAGCCCTCTCCTCACCGGGCAGCCTGGGCTGTAGTCTGAGTGCCCCGACCCCATGTTGGGCTCCCCAGCCATGCCTGCCCCCTCTGCCTGCTGCCAGGCCTGGGAGCTGGAGGTTGACCTGGCGCCCGGGAGTGGGATGGGGGAGCGTCCTCCACGTGACCTTCACCTTTTCCCTTCTGAGCAAGCGTTCGGTGCTCTTCCCCACCATCCTGGACACCTTCTTGGGTGCACTTGATGAGAAAGGGAGGGGCTAGGACCAGCCGCCCGGCCTGGTGATATGCTTTGAAGGGGCTTCAAGGAGAGTGGAGTCCAGGGCTCCTCTCCCTCCTCCAGTGCCGGGGTCCAGCCTCAGCAGGATCCAGGGGTACCCTCAGGATGAACGGCATCAGCGAGAGAGAGAGAAAGAGAGAGGGAGAAAGATAGACCAGACTGGGGATGTGCAGCAGGGTCTGGCAATGCTTTATTTTTCACTGTAGCCTTTATACCCTAAGTTGGTACATTTCTAAGGGGAAGATAGTTTAACATATATCAGCTTGTCCTTCACGAAACCAGGTTGTTTTCTGCATACTTCTTTGTTTATGAGAGTCTTGTACATTATCTTCTGGCCTGGGGGCCTCTTGACATTTTATGACCTAGGTGAATGCAAAGCTGTTTTCCGTAATCTATTCTTTATTGAACACAAAGGTCAGTCCTTTTACAGAAGTTATCAGTTAAATTTATCTAAAAGGTTTACCACACAAAGACTCTGCAGCTCCGGTGAGGCAGCCCCTGTTTAGCATTCCTGGTTAAAATTAGCAATTCTAAACTCTTATTTTTCTAAATCTTTAACTATAACCACTTTTAGAATAATATTTTTGTGTTCTCTAATAGGGCTTCCTCACCCCCCCGACGGGCTCTGTGCCCATTAGGGCCTTTAGTGAGATCAGGTTCTTTATGCTGTTCATGATTAAGGTGTGAGCAGTCATGTACATTAGTACGCATTTGCCAAGCAGGCTAGAATGCCAGCAAAGGGGTCTAAATTGAAACACTCCTTTCATCCTGGATAATCTTATAGGATACCACCATCCAGGGGACATATTGATTAAAGTTCTAAGTTGATTCTGTTTGGAAAGAGATCAGGGAAGGCCTTCTACCCGTGTCACAGAAATTAGGGAGTAGTCTAATATAGCAAGCATCAGAAAGACAGAGATCATCTTTAAGGTGAGCGCCAGGGCAGCTTTTCGAAATCCCTGAAGTCCTGACTTGCCTTGCTTGTCAGGTCTTCTCCTTATGACCTTGTCATGGGTGGGATCTCGTGTGCTGGCTCCCGGCACTCCGGGATGGTCAAGTTCACGTGCAGGTCTGAGGTCTCCAGCCCACACCCGAGCCCTTGGGTTGCCCACCCCCTGTAAGGGATGCCTACCCTCTAAAGCTAGGTATGAAGGGGTTCTGGGCAGAAAGGAGCCCCCGGGGCAGGTCAAAGCCCTTCGCAACACTGGTCTCTGTGGCCACAAAGTGAACCCACCATGTCACTGATGGGGTTGGTACAGTATCTTTTACATGGAAGCCTTTAAAAAAAAATGTGGTAAAAATGTACATAAGAACAAATTGACCATTTTAACTAGTTTTAAGCACACAGGGCCATGATATTAAGTCCGTTCATGTTTGTTGTGCAACCATCTCCCAGCATTGGTCTCCAGAACTTTTCCATCATCCCAGTGAAGCTGCAGACTTTGAAAGAGGGAAAAAGTTGACCATGTCTCCTGTCCAATGTGGTCTTCTGGGTGATCCCCACCTCCCGATGTCTCTGAGGTATTTTACAGCCCTGTAAAGCTGTACCACACCAGGAATAACGTGAACAGTCCTTGTCCGTATTAACGTAAATAATGGAGTCCAGTGGAATGCAGCTGGTTATGGCCCTCGGGATGGGCCTGTTTGCATTTCTTTGTAAATTCATCCCAGCATCCCTTGTTTGCCTACATGGTCTTGTGGCTCTAAAGAACTTTCTTTTGAAATGCTTGTAGTGTCTTACTGGTTTGTTCCCCCTTTAATTAATATGTTAAATAAAATCTTTGACACGTGCTCATTTAATGTTTGTACGAGAACCATATTTTTTTCCCCCTTTTGTGAGAATGGGTCCTTTAGCAATAAGATTTTAGTCTGCGGAGCTGGGGGCGCTGTGGTTTAAACCCTGGAATTTCTCAGCCAAAGTCACGTTTCCTCATGGGATTGGAACGTGTGGACACTCAGCTGGGCTGGGGATGTTCTCTGTTGTAGCCTCACTGGGAATCTGTGAGCTCAGGTCTGACAGGTGAGAAAGTCGTGTGGGGGTGGGGGTGCTGGGGGTGTGTGAGCCTTGACTCAACTGTAGGAAGTGCAAAGCTGAGGGTCTTCTCAGTTGTCAGAGCTGGAGAAAGAGGTGCCAGATACATTCCATCCTTTGTCACCCTGGGAGAAAATGACAGTAACTACACAGTCAGCCACCCAGGGCTCGACACGACCCTGAGACCAAGTCACCTGCCAACTTGCTCGTGTCCCTGCCGAGGCCCCAGGGCCAGTTTGGACCCTGCGGGGCTCCGAGCAATTCCCCGTGTGCCAGCGCCCACCCTGAGCCCATCACATCTGCTCTCGCTGACCCTTGGGCATCCCTGTGAGGTGAGGGGATGAACGTACCAAGAGGATGGTCAGGTGAGCAGCCCAAGGTCACACCGCGGCCAGGTCCCAGCCTCCAGCTCTGTCCTCCCACTGACTGTTCAGAGGCAGATGGACCCATGTGGCCCCCGGGGGAGCAGACAACATTCCAGGGTGCCTGGGACTGCTTGGACAAAAGAGCTTTTGTTTGGTTCAGAAGAAAGGCGGTCGTTAAAGAAAAAACCAAAACAATAAAAAGTATTTGCAGGGAAAATGTAAATACTGCCTGCTGGGTGGCTGCTCATGTGGTTAAAAAAAATGTATCTGTCCCTGGGGGGAATTGCAGGCTTGGTCCCTTCTGCAAGCTGTGTGAGCCGGCAGGTCACCTGGGCTCAGGGCTGCAGGGGGCACTGTGGGGCGGGGGCGGGCTGAGCCCTCTGCCCAGGGGGCTGTGGATGGTGGAGCTCCCCTTGCGGCTGGCTCCTGGCAGCCACAGCATCCCCCCATAGTCTCTCTGTCAACCTCTCCTCTGCCAGCTCTCCAGGGCAGTTCTGAGAAGAATGCACTTTTCCGGGAGGCCTCGTGGTAAAGTGGAAAGACTTCAATTCTGAGTCTCCAGGGAAGCTCTTCGAGCCTCAGTCTCCTCATCTGTGAAATGGGGGCAGCAGAGTTTTTCCCCTGTGTGGTCTTGTCAGCTGCACTCCGGAGCCCCTGCCTGCTTGCTCATGAGCACTCTCCCACCTTTGCATCCAGTGATGTCATTTTGGTGGCTTGGGGCACAGCGGGAGTATTTCCACCGCGTGTGTGTATGTGTGTGTGTGTGTGTGTGCACGCGCGTGTGTTTGTGCAAGCTCAATCACTCGGTCGTGTCCATCTCTTTGCGACTCCGTGGACGGTAACCCGCCAGGCTCCTCTATCCATGGGGTTCTCCAGGCAGGAATACTCGAGCTTGCTGCCATTCCTTTCTCCAGGGGATCTTCCTGACCCAGCGATAGAAACCTGGGTTTCCTACATTGTGGGCAGATTCTTTACCATCTGAGACACCAGGGAAGCCCTTAAGAGGGTAAGAACTGAACTTTTGCGGAAGTGACATTTTTTTACTCTCTCTTCTTGCTGAGACATTGGGACCTTCTAGGAAAGGCCTTCTTTGTTTTTTCTTAAGAGCAAAAACAAGGACTTCCCTGGTGGTTCAATGGCCAAGACTCCGTGTCCCAATGCAGGGGGCCCGGGTTCCATTCACGGTCAGGGAACTAGATCCCACATGTCGCAGCTAAGACCCGTCACAGCCAAATAAGTATGTATATATGTATGTGTCGTTTTATATATATATATGTTATATATATATATATAAAATACAGATATTTCTACCTCTGCATTGTTCATGTTGCTGTTAATGTGATCACTGTTGTAAGAAATGCTGAATTTCAGCTAGAGGCTGGTGAAAATAAGGCTTCCTTGGTGGCTCAGTGGTAAAGAATCAGTCTGCAGTGCAGGAGACACAGGTTCGACCCCTGATCCAACAAGATCCCACATACAGTAGAGCAGCTAGGCCCGTGCCCCACAACTACTGAGCCTGTGCTCTGGAGCCCGGGAGCTGCAGCTACTGGGCCCACACGCCCTAGATCCCATGCTCTCCTATGAGAGAAACCACCTCAGTGAGAAGCCGGAGCACTCAGCTAGAGAGTATCCCCCACTCGCCGCAACTAGAGAAAAGCCCGTGCAACAATAAAGACCCAGCACAGCCAAAAATAAATTTAAAAATAAAATTTCTTTAAGTTGTAATTCTATTTCCCATCACAGTTCACGAATTCCTGATTTCTATCCTTAGACCCTGGCTAAGAACCTGTGCTCCAGAGTCGGGGTTCCTTGAGGGCCAAGACTGTAAGTTCCAGGACGTTGAGTTGTGCCTCATTTGGACTGTGCGCCCGAGTCAAACCTAGCAAACGGCAGGTTTGTTGAATGAGTGAGTGAGTGAGTGAATTAAGCGAAGGGAGGCGTTGGCGGGGGGTCAGGCCTCACTTCTCCCCAGGCTATGGTTCCCCAGCTGCACTGGTTTAATGGTGTGAACGTGACTTGGCTTGGCCCTGCTCCGTGATGGCGAGCACACGTCGGCTGTCCGGATCACCGCAGGTTGCAAGCAAGACCCCCTCTCTGAATCAGAACTTGTCACTTGCCCCGCACTGGCTGTGATTCATCTTATCTCTGGGGGAGGGGGCTGCTGCTCATCACGCCCCCACCTTCCCCGCTGCCTCTAAACCTGACCCCTGGCACGTGCAGCCTGAAGGAGCTGCCATGGTTGGAGAAATTAATTGACCTGATACTCTTCTGGCACAGAGAAGAAAAGATTTCAAGGGCTGTCTTAAAGAGGCATTACACTATCCGCTGAGAATGTCAGACTGTCAGGGAGCTGTCCGGGAAGAGGAGCCGCCACCCCTCGCTGTCACCGGCATGCAGCGCTGGGCCGTAAGGTTACCCGAGTTCTCACAGCTCGGGGCGTTGCGAAGCACGTGGCTTCAATTTCCCTTTTTCTCCAAGAGAAGCTCGCCAAGTTCCCAGGGGACTTCTGGCAATGGGATTCGGCTCAAGGGCACAGGCAGGCTCTGTGGACAGGCTGGGGGCTGTTTAGCACCCCATCCAGACACTCTGGGCCCGGGGCCTTCCGAGATCCCCTGCATAAACCAGAAAGTGGCTCGACGTCCCTTGATGTGACCCGGCTCCCAGCATCCCTGTATTTCCAGGCAGAATTGCCATGACACTTTCCAAGATAATTTGCTACTGTCTGGAATGGAGCAGGGTCTCAAACCAGCTGACTTCTGGACCAATAGACTGTGGCCAGGTCCACGGGTCTCATGGCAGGCCACGTCCAGCAGGAGCCATTCAGGTCTCAGGAACAGAGTGGCTTTGGCTGTTGACCTCTGTCGGGGGTTAGCGGGAAGGAACGTACACCCTGGTAGCTCAGCTGGTAAGGAACCCACCTACAATGCAGGAGACCCAGGTCAATTCCTGTGTCGGCAAGTTCCCCTGGAGAAGGGATAGACTCCCCACTACAGTATGCTTCGGTTTCCCTGGTGACTCAGACAGTAAAGAATCCACCTGCAATGCGGGAGACTTGGGTTCAGTCCCTGGGACTGAACTTGGGAAGATCCGCTGGAGGAGGGCATGGGAACCCACTCGAGTATTCTTGCCTGAAGAATCCCCAAGGACAGAGGAGCCTGGACAGTCCATGGGGTCGCAAAGAGTCGGACACGACGCGAGTAAGCACACACACACACACAGTGTGTACCAGAGGCAGCGTGGCTTCATCACAGTAAGATGCCCCCAAGGGGTGGGTGCTCATGGCTCACAGTATGCTGTCTGGCCTTCTGGAAAACTTTCATCATCTTTAGCCTTCATTTTTTTTTTTTTTTCTCTTCTTCTTAATCTAGTTTGCTACCAAAATGAGTTTGCTACCAAAATGGGTCTGCAGCATTTGGGAAGCAAAGTAGGGCGTTGACAGTGTGGCTGCTGGCGGGCAAGGCAGGCAATCACTCCGCACTCCCAGGATTTCAAGCTGCGCTCTGGGGCAAGAGCGATGGGAAATTCATCCTATTTCATGTTCCTCTCATTCCAGTTGTCCTGTGCTGAGCACCTCACATGCGAGGAACCGGGCTCAGCCTTATAAAGACACTGAATCTACACTGAATCCCCAGCTACTGTGAGAGGCTGGCATCACTTTGTAGCCGGGGAAGCTTATCTCTCAAGGTGGAGAGAAGTTGAATAGTTTGCTTGAGCTCACCCAGCACCTAAGCGCCAGGGCCAGGACCTAAACTCATAACCTGTCATGATCCATATGGCCCAAAGCACTAAGGCAGTAAGTAGAAAATTAGGAAAATAAGACCCAGTCCTTGTCCTTGAGGAGCTCATGCCAATCAGCAAGGAGACAGAGAGACAGGTAAACTACATATGGCTTTCCATGCATTAGTGCTCAGCCCAACTCTTTGCGACCCCATGGACTGTAGCCCGCCAGGCTCCTCTGTTCATGGGATTTTCCTTGCAAAAATACTGGAGAGGGTTGCCATTTCCTTCTCCAGGGGATCTTCCTGAATCAGGGATCGAAACTATGTCTCCTGCTTTGCAGGAGCAGATTCTTTACATCTTGAGCCATCAAAGAAGCCCTTTATAGCTTTATATGTACCATAGCAGAGGAGGACGCAGGGATCTGAGAGGGCTTCCTTGAGGAGGCGGGTCTGGAAAGAGGAGGAGGAATTGGCCAGGTGAGATGCTTTGGGAAAGTCCTTTTGGTGGGGGGACAGTGAATGCAGAAACATGGACGCAGATTCCAGGAGAAGTGAGTGGTTCTCTGGGTGTGTGGAGTGCATGGCCGCACACCATGATGCTGCCTGCCCAGGCTGACTTGAACTGTCAGCGATGGGGAGCCATTCAAGACTGATGAGCAGGGATCGAGCGGAACTGAGACCCACGTTTCAGAAAGAAGCCGTGGAGTTCCAAGAGGAGGATTCCAGACTGGGGAGGGGATTCAGGGACAGTGGGCGTCACTGCTCTGCTCTTTAATCTCCTTCACCATGTCCATTTGAAAAGAGCCATGTGGTGGAAGGAAGCTTCTAGTCTAAAAATTGCTGCAAACGAAAGCCCTCCAATTGCTTTATAGGAAAACTAAATCCCGGGGCTGCCTCCTAGGCTGGGTTCCCTGGTGCTTCCCAGGGCATCCATCCTCGGGGACCATCCAAGTTGCGTCAGATTGATTGAGATTCCAGGTGTGAGATCTGGGCATGGGGTTGGGAGCTCTGGGTTCTCACGCTGGCTCTGAGCGACCTGGCGTGCCTTGGGGAGCATCCTACGCCACGAAGCTTCACGTGTGTATCTGCAACATGCTTGGTGTCCTCCACACTGCCCACCCACCAGTTCCCTCCTGATGCCAGTCTGAGTTTAGTGAGGGCTCTTGGAGGCTAATGAGCAGTTGTGTGTCTTCTTTGACTTGTTCGTCACCGGCTTTGGTGAAATCCCCAGTGGACGTGTTCCCAGGGCGAAGGCTATTTAAGAGACACAGACTGGAGATGTATTGGGGTTTGCAAACTCGAGGAGGACAGAGAGGCCGGGTGCTGGCTCCCTGCACACGGCACCCCTGAGGATCTGGTCTCCATCGAGCACTCGCAGGCACGGGTGTAAGCTGATCCGCACACAGCGACGGCGCATTAATGAAAGTTTTGACAGAGAGATTTCATTTTGGAACTCACATTCCCTGAAGGGTTTGTAATAATTGCACTTGAAATGGAGCCATAGGTCTCAATGCTTTCCAGAATGGGGGAGCAGAGGTATGCTTGTTTCTGGGAAGGTCGGGCTGGGGAAGGGGGAGCCCCTCTCCCTGCGTGGATGCAGGGCCACTGGCTGACCCCGAGACCTGGCATCCCCAGCTGTGGTCTCCATGCCCTCCCGGCCATCCTGGAAGGTGGGCTTTAGGACTTGGTTTATAGCTGAGCCATGGCGGTGATGGACCTTGTGGGGGTGGGGACAGACTGGGGGCTCCTGTCTCCTCCCGGGCCCCTCGCTCCTGGCCCTAGAAATGCTTCAGGAAATGCCTCGCAGAGCCCAACTCTTGTGTGATCTGTTGTCAGGTACGTGGGAGCCTTTCTCCAACTGGCCTCTGCCCACCCTGGGAATCAGCCACAGGACAGGGCAACTTCTGGCATCTGCCTCCTACCCCCCACCTCTCAGCCCGCCCTGCTCTCTCCATCTCAGCCCCACTGACCCCCTGGTTTTACCTTAACACCACAAGCCTGCTTCCACCTCAGGGCCTTACAGTTTCTTCTAGCCAGGACACTTTCCCATCTAAGCTATCTGATGAGAGTGGCCCCTGCCCCACCTCACTTTCTCTTTTGCTCCACTTTATTTCTCCCCATGGCGTGTATCACCCCCAACATATGTTGTGTGCCACATAACTGACAATTATTAACTGCTAGTTAATTATCTTGCTAATTCTCTTTCTCCACTGGAATGTTGATCATCCCTCTAGTGATGCTAGAAAACAAGCAGTGGACCTCCCATGGAGCAGACGCCTTTATCCTGGAAGGTGTGAGAAGCGCGGGACTTTTGGGTGTGGTCAGGGAGCGCCTTGATTATTGTCTCCCATGCACCATCCTGGGCTTCCCTGGTAACTCAATGGTAAAGAATCTGCCTGCAAAGCAAGAGACACGGGAGATGCCAGGTTGATTCCCTGGGTTGGGAAGATCCCTGGAGGAGGATATGGCAACCCACTCCAGTATTCTTGCCTGGAGAATCCCATGGAGAGAGGAGCCTGGCGGGCTACAGTCTATAGGGTCACAAAGAGTTGGAGATGACTGAGTGACTGAGCATGCATGCATGCTTCATCATTGATGTTTTCATGTTTTTACAGATACCATTTTTTGTTTGTTTTTTGCTGTTTTCATTTTATTGGCCACACAGCGAGGCATGTGGAATTTTAGTACCCTGACCGGGGATGGATCCTGCATCCCCTGTACTGGAAGCGTAAAGTCTTAGCCGGTAGACTTCCAGGGAAGTCCCCATACTCCCTCTAGAATGTATTCAAAGTGGGAGTTCTGTCCTGGCCCTTGACCGGCTCAGAGTGGGGTAGGCATTCTCACCTCATCTGCCTCATCGCCACACCCGCACCTCTCTCAGCCTCTCCAGGGTGGGGCGGAAGCAGGGGTTCAGGGTGGAGGCGAAGCCAGAAGGACAGGAGAGTGGCTATCTGTGGGATACTCATCAGTGGCTTTTTCATGTGGGGCCACCGTGCTTGGAGTGGCCTCTCTCTTTGGAGGGGCATGCCCCCATCCCATCACCTGGACAGACCCACTCTCTCCTGACAGCTGCGGCTGCCTTTTGCAACAGCCAGGCATTCGGAGGCCACCTCTGACTTCTGCTGAGGTTTGTTCATCCACAATAGATGGATAAGAGCTGAAACGATGCCCACGCAGGCTGATCCTACAATTCCTGTTGGTGCTACCACCAAAGCAACCAACCAGCCAACCAGCCTTCTAGATTTCCAGGGCAAAGACCGTCCAACAGCCTCAGTGTCCTGTGATGACAGGGAACCCTCCTTGAACTCTTCAAGTGGCCAGACCACCGGTCCTGTGGAAGCCTCCTCACCAGTCTTGAGTGAGAGGTCAGCACTTCTGGGTTCCCCCCGCACGCCCCATCCTCTCTGAATGAAACTTCAAAAACCCTCTCAACCCTTGGATAGCTCTGATGGAGGCAAGCTGAGAAGCTCTCCATCACAAGCTTTGAGCGTCGTACATGATGGCTTGTTTGTAAATTCACTTTGGTGTTTGACAGCTTGGTGGTTTAGTGGAGACTTCCAGTGGGAATATTCACAGTGGAAACATCACCACAGTGAGTGAATTCTTTCTCACTGCCAGCCACTGTGCAAA
This sequence comes from Muntiacus reevesi, assembly GCF_963930625.1. Lineage (NCBI taxonomy): Eukaryota > Metazoa > Chordata > Mammalia > Artiodactyla > Cervidae > Muntiacus > Muntiacus reevesi. Next base: position 213,343,093 of record NC_089250.1, on the reverse strand, counting down.
GCCCTCTGCCGAGACTCTCTCACGAAATCCTCCCAACAATGCCATGAAGCAGGCTATTCTATGTTATATCATTTCATCCCATTAATATATGTGTAATTACCAACCTAACAATGAAAGTGTTAGTTGCTCATTTCTTGTCCGACTCTTTGCAACCACATGGACTCTAGCCTGCCAGGCTCCTCTGTCCATGGAATTCTCCAGGCAAGAATGCTGATATACATAGTCATTCTCTTCTCCAGGAGATCTTCCCAACCCAGGGATCTAACCTGAGCCTGCTGCATTGCAGACAGATTCTTTACTGTCTGGCCCACCAGGGAAGCCCCAACATAACAATATATATTATCATTTATTATTAAAAATTTTTTAAACCTTTCATTTTATTTGCTTATTGATTTTTGGCCAGACCGCACGGCACATGGCTTTAGTTTCCCAACCAGGAATCAAACTCATGCCCTCTGTTTTGGAAGCACGGAGTCTTAACCGCTGAACTGCCAGGGAAGTCCCTATCATATATGATTGTTATCCCCATTTACTGATGACAAAACTGAGACTCAGAGAGATCAAGTAACTTGCCGAAGGCTACATAGCCAGCACGTGGCCAGTTGCAGCCAGGCCTTTGTTTACCCACCGGGCTTGCCTGCCTCAATCCAGGTGTAAGGACCAGAAGGAAATCTGCCTCTTTCCATAGCTCATGTGCAGGCACCGCTCATGCCTATGAGGGCAGAGGCAGCCTGGAGACACTAGCACAGCTGAGCTGCTGACCTGCACCTTGCCAGAAGGAGCAGGGCTGTTCTTGCAAGCCTCTCTCTTCCCTCCTTAGTATCAGCATCTCAGGCTCTGCTGGGAGTTGGTGTGTTTGGGAGGGTGTGTAAAAATGCCCAGTGGGTGAAGTAGGAAATGGCAACCCACTCTAGGATTCTTGCCTGGAGAATCCCATGGACAGAGGAGCCTGGAGGGCTACATCCATGGGGTCGCAAAAAGTTTGACTGGACTGAGTGACTGAACACACACACATACATAAAAGGACAGACAAATCAACAACACTTGACAGAGAAATATTGATAGAATACTTCCGGTCCTCCCACAAGATCTCCATGTGCTTCTTTCCACTCACTACCCCACAAAGGGAATCACTATCCTGACTTCTAAAACTGCAGACTGACTTTGCAAGTTCTAGTGCTAAGTTGCTGCTGCTGCTGCTGCTAAGTCACTTCAGTCATGTCCGACTCTGTGCGACCCCAGAGACGGAAGCCCACCAGGCTCCTCTGTCCCTGGGATTCTCCAGGCAAGAACACTGGAGTGGGTTGCCATTTCCTTCTCCAATGCGTGAAAGTGAAAAGTGAAAGGGAAGTTGCTCAGTCGTGCCCGACTCTTTGCGACCCCATGGACCACAACCTGCCAGGCCCCACCGTCCAAGGGATTCTCCAGGCAAGAGGACTGGAGTGGGGTGCCACTGCAATTTCTAGACTATCATATATAACTGGGATTTTGCAGTATGTCTTCCTTCATATAGGACTCAATTCATTCGGTGTCTGTGTCCATGTTGTTGCATGTGTTTAGAAGTTTGTTTATGTTATTACGGAGTGACATTCCATTGTATGAAGGAACCACAGTTTATCCATTCACCTGTTGAAGGACATTTACCTTTGGGGTATTTCCAGGCTTTCCAGGTTTTGGTCATTGTGAATGGAGCTGTTGTGAGCATTTGGGTACAAGAATGAAATGCCCAGTGGGGGCTTTCTTTCCACCGGCTGACATGCCCAGGGCTTAGGTATCAGAGGTTCTGGGAACCATATAATAGATAGATGGCCTAGTGGGCATGGAACCGGGCCTGGTGAGCTGGTGGCATCCCTTCCAGATCACAGTGAGGCTCCAGGAGCATGCTGCACCTGGCCTTATCCAGAGACCCCCTGATCTGGGGCAGAAGGGGGTCTTCGGACAAACCCTATGATGACAGACATCCAAGGTCATCCGGTGTCACTGACGCTCATCTTTAACATCCTCCATGTGAGCCGACCATCTGCTCACACTGGTCCAGCAGCATCGGTTCTGGGATGAAGCCAGGCCTCTGGGGCGGGGCCATCAGCTTCATTAGAACCAGACCTTCACTGCAGGGCTCAGGAGTTGGGGCTCGTACCCGGAGGTGTTTTATTTTTATTCTTATTAAAAAGAAAATCGCCCTGATCATTTAAACGCGGCCGTTAAATATCACGCAGGGACTTGCCAACTGAAATAAGCCTGCAGTATTAGGGAGGAAATGGCCGTAGGAGCTGTGGGCCTCATGGCCGGCCCTGCTCCATCCCTCACCGCCGCCCCGTTGGGTCTGGAGGTGGCGGTGGTGGTAGGGTGAGGCCAGAAGGGGCTATGAACTCAGAGGTGACTCTCCTTGGAGGTGGCCCATCTCTTTGGGCCCCAGATCGTCCACTGTTTCTTTCACGTTCACTGGGCACCTCCTGCAAGATGCCTACCTGGGTCTCTCCACGTGGAAGCCCAGCTCTCTCTAGCAGTTGCCCCTCTTTTCGGCTCTTTCACTCTCTGCCTGTTATTTCTGCCCCAGGTCTGGATCCCTGCTCAGCCACACACTCCATTTTGGCAAGATGGTCCTTGGGTTTATCCCCACAGGGCCTGCCACAGACCCTGGTCCACGGTGGTACACACTCTAGGTGTGTGTGCAGATGTGTGTAAAACGTGTGTGCCTAAGCCAGCTGTGTACCTGCACCTCATGTGCAAGCCTGGGTTGTGCGCCTAGTGTGCACCTGCCTGGGAGGCGTGTGACCTTAGGGTTTACGTAGATACACAAGCTCTGTGTGAGCTGGTATGTGAGCTGTGTGTACCTGGTTCTGCGATCTTAGTTCAAACAGCTCTTTAGAAAAGCACACGTGGGATGTATTATCCCTGAAAAGCCTTAGAGGTCATTTGGTCCAACCTACTTTGTGTTCAGGTGGAGAAACCAAGGTTCAGAGGGGGGCGGTTGGGCTTTCCACCCAGACTGGCCCTGATTCCAAAACGCCTTCAAAACTGGAGGCTGAGCCTTCTAATGGGCTGGAGGCTGCCAGGGAGGAGACGGGATTTGGGAAGGAGTTGAGCGGGAGCCCCACCATCCTTGGGGACTCATGAACAGGGCCTGGCAACTGCAGCCTGGGAGGGCGGCTTGGCTGGAAGCCCCCTTCCCTGGCCCCGTGTGGGGGCGTGGCTCAGCCCATGCATTCTTGGGGAACCAGTCCTCCCCTGGGCATACCCTCCAATGGCTGTCTACCCTCTTCCTGGGCACTTCTAGGGATAGGCACTCCCCCCTCCCTCCTGGCACAGCCCCAGCCCTCTGCGGGGCGCATCTCCTCGGTGGGGCTGGGACCCTGCGTGGTGTCTGAACACTCACTCTGGTTGTCCCCAGTGCCCATCTGCTGGCCCGGTGCCTCCTGTGGCTCCCTAGGTCCCCACCTGCCTGCTCCCCCCAGGATCATCCCAATTTTCCCTTCACCCCCAAAGAATTGGGCCTGGGTTATATGTACTCGGTCCCTCCTGTCACACACCTTTTTTATTACTTCTCTAGTCAGCAATGGAACCCGGGCCAAGGGTCCTGGGAGCAGAGGCTCTGCAGGGCTCCCCTTCTCCTCTGTTCCTGCAACGCTTTCCTTCCTACGGCTTCAGGGGCGAAGGGTATTGGTGGCAGAACGGCTGTCACCACCCTGTTCCTGGTTTTTTGTATCTCAGAAACCATGGCTGGAAAATCAGGCATGAACCAAATCTTCCCGGCCCAGGGATCGAACCCCGGTCTCCTGTATTGCCTGCAGATTCTTTGCCGTCTGAGCCACCAGGGAAGCCCGAGTGAGCCAGGGCCCCTTCTTTGTCTCCAACTGGCCCCTCATCATGCTTTAAGATTTAGGAATCCAGGCTGTGTGCCCTCCTTCGTAGGCAACTCCCAATTTGGGGGGTTCCACCACGCTCCCCTTCACATCTGAGATGCCAGTGTTTCTGTCTGTCTGGGCAATGCTGGTGCTGGGCAGTGCTGTGTGTGCTGGAGTCTGTGATTCATAAAATGTCCCTGTCTGCTGCCTTCTCCCTGCGTCCCCAGAAGCCATCGGGGCGCAGAGGGTTTTTATGATCTTTTCTGTTACACCCATGAGGCCCCGGGGCTCTGAGGAATTCAGCGACTTGCCCGCAGCCCCCGCCACCACGCGTCACAGCCTGGGCTCTTAATTGCTGCTCAGATTCTCTGACTCCAGCCCTGCCCACTGTGTGTGTGTGTGTGTGTGTGTGTGTGTGTGTGTGTGTGTGTGTGGCCTGTGTGTGTACTTGTGTGTCCAATCACGTGTGTGGATGGGCCTGAGTGGGTCTGGAAGTGGCAGTGCGTGTGAACCTGCTATGTGTGTGCCTGAGTGTGTGTGTGTGTGTGCAAGCATGTGTGTGAGTGTTTGTACACAGCGCGTGTATGGCATTGTCCTTCCCCGGCCATGAAGAAATGGCCCGGGGACAGGGGGTGATCACAGGAAAGCCACCAACTGTGCAGTATTTGCTTTTCTCTTTATTTGCATCCCACCCTGGAACCCTTCTGCAGCCACGGCAAGTGTGTCTCCCTCGAAGCCAGGCCCCCGAAGGTTCTCGTAAGCTGGGGCAGGGCATCCAGAGAACAACGGGAAGGTGAACAAGCAGAAAGGACCAGACCTGTGACTGGGGCTCCCACTGCTGGTCTGAGCCTCCCAGGTGGGGAGTGTGGGGCATGGCTGATGGCTGGGGGAACAGGGGCTCCGATGATGAATCGGTGCTTCAGATTCTTGGAAGCCTTCTAAAATCTGTAGGGATTTGTCATTTCTCAGAGAAACAAATGCAGCCTTCGCCCCCTCCCCCAAAGGGGTCTTTTGCGAGGTGGCTGGTGGTCCCCCCGCATCCTGGTCGAGTCCGATGGAGCCGGGGTCACGTGGCGCCTCAGCACGGCACTGACACCCCTGTGCAATGCTCTGCTTTACGTGAACTGGACCCCACCACCGCCCAAGGAAGTGGCCCCTGTTCTACACGTGAGGCCACTGAGGCTCAGAGAAGTTAAGCGACCAGCCTGGACTCACCCAGCTGAATAGCGGTGAGGCCAGACTCGGACTTGGGTCCTAACCACTGGGTTCCACGGTCGCCTAATACTTCTGGGTGCTACAGACAGATCAGGTGACTTTGGGCAATCACAAGACTGTGAAACAGGGGTCTGGCAGCGTGCCTGGCACATCCTAGGTGCTCAAGAGGTGCGCTGCCCTCTGCTGCCTTGTCTCTCTGGATGCACCTGCTAGGTGGGGTGGCTGTTAGCAGAACGGGCTGTTGTCTGCACGAGCCGGCCGCAGGTGGACACCAGACCTGCAGGTGGAGGGCAGAGAGAGGGCTGTTGGGCCAAGGATACAGGTTCAGAGGAGACTTGTCTTTGCTCCCCTGACATCTGAAGGGCTGAGTCATGGATCGGGAAGGAGGACCGGTGAGCACACCCAGGACCAGGGGGCGGAGAGGGAGAGATGACCCGCTGGTAGTTTCCCAGAGAGGCAGTGGACTTCCTCTTGGTGGAGGGACATTGAGGCCAAGAGTCATGTGCCACACCGGGGTGGGCTCGATTGTCTTTAAGTCACCTTCTGACTCTACAGGATTGCAAGGACTCCCCCCGCTGCAAGGTCCAATCAGGATGGGGGCCACACCTCCAGCCCTGCTTCACTCTCCTCCCTCCCTGCCTCCCCTTCGAACCAAGAGAAACCAGGGAACATCAGAGATGAAAGTCACCTTTTGACATCTAGGTCAGGCACCTTCTCTTAATAAAATTTCTTTGTGGCGGCTGTGGGTCTTCATTGCTGCGCCTGGGCTTCCTCTCTTTGCAGCGAGTGGGGGCTGCTCTCTAGTTGTGGTGTGTGGGCTTCTCTTGCTGCAGAGCACCAGCTCTAGGGTGTGTGGGCTTCAGTAGTTGGCTCCTGGGCCCTAGAGTGCGGTCTCAGTAGTTGTGACACTCCGGCTTGGTTGCCCCTTGGCATCTGGGATTTTAGTTCCCAAACCAGGGATCAAACCTGTGTCCCCTGCATTGGCAGGCAGATTCTTAATCACTGGAGCACCAGGAGTCCCACCAACTCTTAATAGATGAGGAGACCGAGGCCCAGCAGCCCAGAGTGGAACAGGCACTTGCCCAAGATAACACAGCACGGATAGAGGCCACACCTTCCGTCTCCTGATCGCCTGCTGCAGCGCTCTCCCCTCCCCACCTTGTCCACGTCTGAGGATCCGAAGACAGGAGAAGCCAGGCCCGGGACTGTCCCCCCACCTCCCTGTCTTTTCCCCTCCCCTCTGCCAGGCTCCAGAAAGCCTTGGTTTTATAAGGGGAAAGGACATGGTGAAGCCGGACCCATTCAGAGCCTCGAGGACAAATAGTTGAGAGTCACCAATTACCTGATCCTCAAAGACAGGCCTTCGACTTCCTTCCTGCTTGTCTTGATTGCGCGGCCCGGCGGCCTCCCAGGATCCCGGCTGTGACAGCCATATTGCACACACATGTTCTCTAATAAGCCGATGCCGAAAACCACATTAAAATGAGCCGGGGAGAGGGAGTCACTTTGTAACATGCTTTCTTTTATTTTATTTTTGACTTGGAAAGAAGCATGTCTTGGCTGCTAATCAAAGAGCCGGTGGGGGACTCTTAGCAGAAACCAAACCCATCCCAGGCCAGACCTGCCCGCCCAACCCCCACGGACAGTGCCAGTGGCTCAGGCTCGAGGGCCCTGAGAAGGGGACCCCAGACCTTGAGTCGGCCAGACGTTGGGGGTGGGTCCTCGGTGCCAGCCTGTGTCTGCTGCATCCAGGCTGTGGATCTCTGGATCGCTTTGTTCTTTCGGTTCAGTTGCAGCAATCTGGGGTGTCAGAACTCTGTGTGTTCCCAGAAACACGGACTCCTTCCTATTAGTAAGTGGATTCTGCAGCCCTCATGGAGAGAGTATGTTTAAGGATCTTCTTGGCATAGGAGGGGAGACAGTGACTCAGAGTCCCACTCGGATGGGACAGAAGTGTAACACTGGGCTTCCTTCACCTCGACTTGCTCCGAGACCCCAGAAAGATCCTACTTCCTCCCAGGTTTCCCGCGATAACTCTGCAAGATGGTTGAGACCCGATAGGATTCCCAGCCAGAGTGCCAGCGTCTCAAATTGATGGGTCGTGCACTGAGATTCACTCCTTTTCGTTCAGTCACCCTCTGGATGTCCCTCTTAGATTCCCATGATCTCCTCACCCCCTACATGTCCGAAAACCAATTCATCAACACTCCCTAGAACCACTTCAGTTTTTCTCTCCTCTTTTTTTTTTTTTTTTTAAAATATGTTTTCTTGGCTGCACCACGCAGCATGAGAGATCTTCGTTTCCTAACCAGGGATCAGACCCAACCCCTTGCATTGGAAGCTCAGAGGCTCAACTACTGAACTGCCAGGGAAATCCCATATTCTCCTTGCTTAAGGATGAATGTTCCTCTATTGACTGTTGAGTCCAGAAACCTCAAAACCCCAATACTTTCCTTTGCAACAGTTCCAGGGATCCCCAAGTCCGTGTATTCACAGCCCTTGAACCCATCTTCTCTTCTCTGACCCCTGGTTGGACCTCACCCACCTATCACCTGGACCGCCCCACCAGCCTCCAGTCCAAGATGGAAATTGGACATTCCCCCTCCCTGTTTGAGATCCTTCTGGACACAAGCCAAATGGCACCACACTAGACGCCTCTTTGTGCAGATTAGGAAAAGGTGCTTCTTTCTCAAGGCACTTGACCGCCACCTGCTGGGAAATGGTGGTAATGAATACACAAATCTCGGTTGACTGGGTAGTGATGCACGCAGTCTCCCGAATCCAGACTTCTAAGGGCCCTCATATGTCCCACGCCTCTGACCCTCTCACATCTTACCCTCCAAGGATATTGAGCTGTCTGAGGCTCCAAATGCACGGTGGTTAAAGAGGATTTGGGAGACAGGATACAGCTCAACCACGCACCTGCTGTCAACTTCCTTAACCTCTGCATCCAATCAGTTTCCTCGTCATCATTGGGTTTTGGGGAGGATTAAGTGAGTTAATATTTGTAAAATGTTTAAAACAGGGCTTGGTGCATTGACATGTTTTACTAGTGTCTCTTATCATCACCATCATCATCACCAGCATCATGGTTGTCTCATATCTCTGTCCTTTGCATGCATTCTTCTGCTGAGAGAGGGCCTCTCTCCCACCGCACTCTGCCCTTCTTTGCTTGGTCAGCCACTCATACTTCAAGGCTTAGAAAGCCTTTCTTGGCCAAGGCCAGGCAGGTCCCCTCCCTTCCCTGCTCCAGGCTCCCCCAGCCCCTGAGTGACCCTCAGGCATAGCCCTTACCCCTTAGATGTCCCTGAGCTGTGAGCACCTTGCCAGCAGGAATGAGGTCTTATTAGGCTATGAATCTTGAGGTCCTGGCTCAGTCCGGGCTTCAGAGCGGGAACTTCCTGGAGTTTGTCCTGAAAATCACTTCCGGCTCATTTTGAGCATTTAACTATTCCACAATGGGTTTTTTTGTGTGTGTGCGTTGTTTTTTGGCTGTGCCCTGTAGCGTGTGGGATGTGAGATCTTAGTTCCCTCATCAGGAATTGAACCTGTAGCTCCTTAACCAATTATTTTCCACCTTGCACCACCCCCTTCTACCTGCCTCTGGCACCCACTGATCTATGCTTTGTCTCTGAGGATTTATCATATTTATTCCTATAAATAGAACCACACAATATCTATCTAGAATCACATATCAATATTTATATAGAATCTATCTATGGAATCACACCTTTTCTATCTGGCTTCTTTAACTTAGCATAATGTTTTGAAGTTTGTCCACTTTGTAACCTTTATCAGTACATTATTCATTTTTATGGCTGAAGAGTATTCTATTCTTTGTTTATCCATTCATCTGTTGATGAATATTTAAGCTATTTCTACCTTTTGGAAGTAGTGCTGTATGTATGTGTGGTTGTTTGAGGACCTGTTTTTAGTTCTTGGCTAAAACCTTTCGTTATCTAAGGGTAGAATTGCTAAGTCATAGGGTAGTTCAATGTTTACCTTAATGAATAACTACCAAACTGTTTTCCATAGCAACTAGACCATTTGTTCAGTCCCAGCAGCAATATACAAGAGTTCCATATTTCTCCACATCCTCTTACATACTTGCTATTTTCTGTGTTTTTTTTTCCCCAAAAAATATTTTTGTCATTAACTATCATAGAGGATGTGCAGTGGTAGCTCACTGTGGTTTTGATGCATATTTTCTTAACAACTCATGACACTGAGAATCTTTTCATGTGTTTGTTGGCCATTCTTAAACAGAGAATAGGCTTCCCCGATAGCTCAGTTGGTAAAGAATCCACTAGCAATGAGGGAGACCCCAGTTCGATTCCTGAGTCAGGAAGATCTGCTGGAGAAAGGATAGCCCCCCCAACTCCAGTATTCTTGGAGCTTCCCTTGTGGCAATTCTCTATACAGAGAATAGAGAAATGTCTATTCAAGTTCTTTGCTCTTTTTAAATTGAGTTGTTTGTCTTTTTGTTGCCATACTGTAAGATATTTTGGACACTAGATCCTTTTCAGATACAGGATTTCCAAATATTTTCTCCATTCTGTCAGTAGCCTTTTCATATTCTTGATAATGCCCTTTGATGCACAAACAGTTTTAATTGTGGTGAAATCCAATTTATCTATTTTTTCTTCTGCTGCTTATGCTTTTGGTGTACTTTCTAAGAATTAATTGCCAAATCTAAGGTCACAAGGGGCTTCCCTTGTGGCTCAGCTGGTAAAGAATCTGCCTGCAATATGGGAGACTGGGGTTTGATCCCTGGGTTGGGAAGATCCCCTGGAGAAGGGAAAGGCTACCCACTCCAGTATTCTGGCCTGGAGAATCTCATGGACTCTATAGTCCACGGGGTCGCAAAGAGTCTGACATGACTGAGCATCTGAACTGAACTGAACTGAAGGTCACAAAGGCTTACCCTGTGTTTTCTTCTGTGAGTTTTATGATTTCAGCTTTACATTAAGTTGTTGACCCATTTCAGGTTAACTTTTGTGTATAGTGTGAGGTAGGGGTCTAACTTCATTCTTTGCCTATGGATATTCAGTGTTCCCAGCACCATTTATGGGAGAGACTCTTCTTTCTCCATTGAGCGATCTTGGAAAGCTTGATAAAAATCAGTTGGTCAAGATACAGGGTTCTGACCTTTTTAAAAAAAAAATTATTTCTTTGGCGGCACCTGGTCCCCGGCGCCGCATGCAGGGTCTTCAGCGTGGCATACGCGCTCCTCATCGCAGCACGTGGGGTCTCGTTCCCTGGCCAGGGGTTGGACCTCGCCCCGCCCCCTGCTTTGGGAGCGCAGAGTCTCAGCCACAGGACCACCAGGGAAGTCCCAGTTCCGGCGTTTTTAAAAGCCTGGGCTCCTTCCTTGGCTTTGCTGCTTCCCAGTGTGTGCTGTGGGGAGGGCCTGTCTCTGTCTGAGCCTCCGTCTCCTTGTCTGGGAGATGAATCCTCGGGTCTGCTCAGCACTCAGGTGGCGTGGCAGCCCCAGGGGCTCCGCGTTCTGAGTTGCAATCGCCGTGGGCAGGCCGGTTCTGGGCTGGCTCTGCCTGCACCGCACGGGGGTCGCCTTCTCCTAGCCCCCCCGTGCATTGCCGATCCCTCTGTGGCTTCTCTTTCCCGTGGGTGGGGCTACTGCAGATCTTCCCGGTCTGCACAGCCTCACAGCACCCTCGTGTTGAAATCAGGCTTTCAACCTTCTGTTTGGGGTGGAGGGGTGCGGTGACTGGGGGATGCTAGTTTTCCCTTCCAGCTTCCTGTTTATTTATTCTACAACTCTGAAAGCATTTGCCCAGTACGTCAGAAATGAAATCCCCAAAGCAGACCCGAGTCTTTGCTGTGTTGCCAGGGGTACACTCGGAAGACCACGATCCTGAAGATACCAGGAAATTCCTCACCGGTGCCCACCTAGCATTTCCCTCCCTCTCAACAGTTCTTAATGGTGACGTGTCCTGTTCTTTTCTTTCTTTTTTTAAATTAATTTTTATTGAAGTGTAGTTGCTTCTTAGCATTGTGTTAGTTTCTACTACACAGCAAAGTGAATCAGCTATCCGTATACATATATCCCCTCTTTTTTGGATTTCCTTCCCATTCAGGTCACTGTCCTGTTCTTTTCATTTCAAGGACGAGAACACATCTGTGTCGAGTTCCTGCCTACTCTGGGCCTGGCTCTGTGTAGGGTGGAGCAGGGGTTCATGCCAGCTTGCTCCTGTAATTCCCACCACAGCCATGTGAGGGCAGTATAACGGCCCACAGGACACATAAGGGCGCTGCCTCCCCCAGGCTTGCTCCTGGAAGCCTTGGGAGGTCCTGGGAGAGGCTCCTTGTGCGCCGATGTGGTTTTCTGCTGTGGAGGTGCTGGGGACATCACGTTTCCACTTACCCTTCTTTTTAGGAGGCCCCTGAAGGAGCTCCTCAGACTTTTGCCAGAAGTGCAAGTTCCCTTTTTCCTCCAGCAGCTAGTGGTTTCTATTCTAAGGATGTGATTCTCTGCCTCTCCTTTAAAAAAGCCTAGCGCCCCATTTGTATCGGATGGTTGACAATTGTGGCAATTTTCCCAGTTCCATTTCTTCATCCCCTCACTCACCCCTGGTTTCTCTCTCTCTTTTTTTTCGGCTGCACTCAGTCTTCGTGGCTGAGTGGGGGCTACTCTCTAGTTGCGGTGTGTGGACTTTGCATGGAGGCGTCTTCCCTTGTTGCAGAGCCTGGGCTCTAGGATGTGTGGGCTCAGGAGCTGTGGTGCACGGGCTAAGTGACCCTGCGGCACGTGGAATCTTCCTGGACCAGGGATTGAACCCTTGTCCCCTGCCCTGGAAGGTGGGTTCTTAACCACCAAGGTGGATTCTGGACCACCAGAGAAACCTACCTCTAGTTTCTTGACCTTTCTGCCCAGGAATTTCCCCTCCTCCATCTTTCCACCCATTTTTGACTTGCTGAGGTGCGTGTCTGTGTTAGCATCTCCAGCCAGTCTTCCCTCTCTGCTCATCTGTCAGGGGTGGAACTGAACTGCTCCGTCAAGGCCGTGGTCTTGACATTTAGAGGAGTTATGGATCCCCAACTCTGAGAATTGGACAAAACTTCAGACAGTTTCTCCTAAAACATGCCCATGACCGATCATCTTGCTTCTAGATTCCAAGTGTTCCCTGATCTCTCAGTAAGAAACCTGTATCCAAGGTCCTTCAGCCTTGGTGGGAAAACAAGGAGACACCCCCTAATCCTTGCCAGGCCCCACTCCACATGGGACAGGGGTCACTTCTTAAATTCTCAGGTCCAGAGTAGCCTGGACCTTTCTCAGCTGATCCCTGGGTATAAACACTTTATTCTAATGGAGCAGCAGGACTTTGGGGACCCTCCTCATCCCTCATAACTGGGGAAACTGAATGTCCTTGGGGGGCAGAGGATTGTATCAAGCAGTTGGGTTCAAGGTGGAGCCCCGCCAGCTGCTGGCTGACCCTGGACAGGGCCTGGTGTCTGTCTGATCCAATGAAGAAAAAGTGAAAGCGTAGTCACTCAGTCGTGTCCGACTCTTTGCGACCCCATGGACTGTGGCCCGTTAGGCTCCTCTGTCCATGGGAAGTCTCCAGGCAAGAATACTGGAGTGGGTAGCTATTCCCTTCTCCAGGGGACATTCCCAATCCAGGGATTGAACCCAGGTCTCCTGCATTGCAGGCAGATTCTTTACCATCTGAGCCACTAAGGAAGCCATTGATGAAATGGAGCTAAACCAGGAAACCGCTAGTGGGAGTGTGCTAGCTCAGAGAGTTTGGGTCTCCCTTTATAGTGAATGGATAAAAGGTTCCTCTGCCTCTTCCCATAAGTGGAGCTCATGGCTGTTTTCCCTAGCTGGGACTGAGTCACAAAAATTCTTTTATGATCCATTTTCTGGCCCCCACCCCTGTTTTTTTTGGAAATTTGAAGCAGCATCCTAAATTTCCTCGGCCTAATTTTAGTCTCTGGAAACCGTGGCCAGATGATGTCAGATTGAATATTAGATGCCATTGGTCTCCCCAGGCCAGGCTCTGCCACCAGCTCCCTGCAGCTGCCCCGTCCCAGGGGGTCATGTGTGGGCCTGGGAGATGTCAGGATCACCAGCCACAAGTGATGGGAGTCTTGCTTCTCCATAGGAAGTGCCCTCAGCATTTGGATCCCACTCAGGGCAGGCCAGGAAAGGTTTTCCCAAAGGGAAGGGGCAGTTCTCACTCCATCAGCAAGCTTTCCCAGAATACCCTATTGTGTGTCCAGAAAAAGCGGGCAGGATCCTGTCCACCTCCCACACTCAGCCCGGCACCACCTTCCAACAGCAACTTTTAAAAAATTAGTTCATTTATGTTTGGTCACCCTGCCCTGGCTCCTTTTAGGTGATCTTGTCTAATCTCCATCTCCTCTCTAGTCTTTGTGTCCGTTTCTTTCTTTAAATCTTATTTTATTGAAATACAGTTGATTTATGATGTTGCGTGAATGTGTGCTGGACAGCAAAGTGATTCGGGTACACAAGCGTAAATATGTGTTCCTTTTTCATATTCTTTTCCATTATGGTTCATCACAGGATATTGAATATCATTCCCTGTGCTATAATACAGTTCCTGCTTAGTCATTCAGTCATGTCCGACTCTTTGTGACCCTTTGGACTGCAGCCCGCCAGGCTCCTCTGTCCATGGGATTCTCCAGGCAAAATACTGGAGTGGGCTGCCACTTCCTCCTCCAAGGGATCTTCCCCACCTAAGAATCAAACCTGAGTCTCCTCTGTCTCTTGCATTGCAGGTGGATTCTTTACCTGCTGAGCCACTGGGGAAGCTAGTGCTATGCAGTAGGACCTTGTTATTTATCCATCTCATATACATATAATAGTTTACACCTGCGATCTGCGTCCCTCTCTTTATCTTTATTCAGGGTAAACAGTCCTTTTTCACAAAGGAAAGGATGCTTTGCTCCCTCCTGGCATTTGCACTTGGCCTGGGTTCTGTAGCCTTTGATCAAACCTGCAGTCCCCATGTCCTGTCCCAGGGTGGAGCTGCCGTTGGCTCATGAACAGTGGTTCTAAATATGGGCACAGTCCAGCCCTGCCCAAAGCATCAAGGAACAATGGTTTCCTCGAAGTCCCCCGGGACCCCCAACCTCCCCACATGGGCCCCCAGTCCTTCCACACCCACTGCTTGGCCTCGATGGAGGAGTCTGTCAATGGGGCAAGGAGGCCTCTGCCACAGAGATGATGTGCGAAGTTCAGAAGCCAGAGAAGGTCACGGTCTGTTTTGGGGACCACAGGCCATGTGATGTGGTGCAGAGGGAGGCTGTGGAGAAGGGGAGAGGTGAAGGAGATGGACTGGAGGGTCCAGAGGCCACGCTGTGAGGGTCTTTTTATGGGACTCTATCTTTTTTTTAAAAATAATTAATCAATTTTGGCTGTGCTAAGTCTTAGTTGCAGCTTGCGACTCCTTTGTTGTAGCATGCATGCAGGATCCAGTTCCCCAGCTAGGGATCGAACCCACGCCCCTTTTACTGGAAGGTGGAATCGTAACCACGGGACAGCTGGAGAAGTCCCCCCAAATGACCTCTCGGCCTTAGAAGACTGAGTTCTACCAGCACTTACATACCATGTACTATCACCCTGTGCTTGGGTCAGCTGGCGGACCAGTAGGAAGATGGTATCCATTTGCCTTTTTCATCAGCATTTTCAAGAACCATTTCTTTTACATTTTAAATTGAACTTCAACTTGGAAAAAATCAGGGAAGAGGTTGTCAGTCCTTCTGTACCTCCCCTCCAGGGCAGGGACCAAGTGGGGGGCCCCCAGGACTTACCGAGGCACTGTGACCCCCTGACGTTCCGGTGGCCAGTAAGCCAAAGAAGCAGAGGGTTCTGACCCTGTGGCTATGGTTGCCCTTTGGTAGGTGGGGATGTGGACCAAAGTTCATACCTGAACCAGAAGAGGGGGATGGGGTGGGCTCCTGTGTTAAGTGATAGCTGAGACGTGGTGAAAGAGGAGACCGGAAAAGTCTACCCCTGGTTCATGACAACAAGGGAGCTTGTGTGTCTGGACTCAGGAAAGGAAAAAACAAGCCTGAGAAATCAAAATCTTGGGCCTCAACCTCCCCCAAATTCAAGACTGAAATTTACCCTCCGTCTGGGGCCACCAGGTTGGTTCCGGGTTGGAACTATAGATGAGTCAAGTGAAAAATCCTTAATATTAGTTATTTTAAATCCAGCCATGCATGAAAAGAAATAGATCGTGACCAAGGAGAATTTAGAAAATCTATTCATGTGATTCAGCTCACGAACAGTTTAAGGATACAATTCAACACCTCTTCATGATGGAAACTCCTGGCAAACAAGACAGAGGAAGGAACTTATGACCGCATAGACCTCCGCTACCGATCCGACAGCCAACATCACGTGCTGGTGTGAGTGAGTCAGTAGACTTGCCCCCCTTTGAAAGTTGTGAGTGGGATACGGAGGTACCTGTCACGACTCTACACCATACCTTTAAAGGAATTAAAAGCAAATGGTTTGGGAAACTTCTGTCTGAGAAAAGGCAGCGTTACCAAATGCAAGAAAACCAAAAGCCCCACAAGCCACGACTGGGAGGAGATATTTGCAGTGTCGAAAACTGACAACACTTTGACATCGGAAATAAAGAACTCCCCTGAATCAACAAGAAATAGCCAATAGAGAAATGGGTCAAGAACATGGACAGGCCTTTCACAGGCTGGAGGGGAGGTGGTGGGGACAAATGGCTCAAAAACTTATGAAAAGATGTTCAGCCTCATTAGCAGTGTGGAACATGCAAATTCAAACCACAGTGCGGGGGCGTTTCACACTCACCAGACTGGCAGACTTCTGTAGTCTTGGATCGCTGCCTCTCGGGGCCCCAGGGTGCAGGGCTGAGAGGGTGGTGTTGGAGGAAGGGGGACCGGATGCCCCCACTAATAGGGAGGCTCATTTCTGGACTCCTGTTGTCCTTCAGGACTTGGCTGAGGCTGGGCCAGCAAGGGGTCCCGAGCTGTTTGGGTCTACCCCAGCCCCTCCCCCCACGCCCTGCCCCCACCCCAGGCCCTTGGGGTCTCCGAGACTTGTTTCCTTGGACTCTGCTGGCGTCAGGGCCCTTCCCAGGCAGCCAGATGTGTCTCTGGCTGCAGCGCCCGGGTCTGCTGTGCAGAGCTGGGCGGAAGAAGAGACGGAGAAAGGAAGTGGGGGTAACTGGGTCAGACTGCCCCTCCCTGGCACTTGGACTGACCCCTCCCCCGAGATAATCTGCACCCCAGACCCCACCACCGCATCCCTAAAGCTTGGAGGGGCTGGAGGGAGGAGAGCGGGGCTCTCCTTCCCCCGCACAGGGCAGCCCAGCTGTGAGCAGGGCGCAAGCATCAGACTCCAAGGCCCGCCTCGGGCTGTCCCCTCACCTCCCCTGCAGCGGCCCGCCCGAGCCTTCTCGCACCTGCCACTTGGTGAGTCCAGCTGGGCTCCCAGGAGCCTGGGGTAGGACCAGTGTGGACGAGAGCCCTGCTCGTGGAGCAGAAGCTTCTCCCGTGGCTCTAGCCTAGCATCTGGATGCGGGTAAAACGGCCAGGAGGAGCCCGGATCCAGGAATCACGCTCTGTGCCTGAGCAGAAGGTTTCTCGTCCCTTCCTCTAATCTGCACACACGTGGAGCAGGTGACCAGGGAGTCTTGGCATTTCCAGATCCTGGGCCACGTTTTACCTTTGGGGGCTGAACCGTCTCTCGCCCCTCCTTAATTATGGCAATAACATTATCTCCCTGCTAGGCTCTCCTGGCAGGAGAGAGGGACGGCAGAACTCTTTGTATGGTGTTGGGCTTCCGGTGGTGGCGTACAGATTCTTACTATGGTGTAAATGACTAACAGGGAGTAGTGGCGTGCCTGCCCTGCAATGGTGAGAAGGTGTACGCCCAGGACTGGGTTTTAGCCCTGGGTGGACCATCACCTCAAGTGTGTGGCTACATCCATGAACAACGTACCACCTCCGATCTATTTTCTCACCTGTTAAAAGAAAGGGCCCAATGAGGTAGGCCTAAGGCCTTTACAATTGTATAGGAGGTTTGTTTTCTAATATGGGTACAAATATAGCTGCCCCTTCTCTGTCTGAGAAGGTGGCCTTGATTACCCTCATCCTTGGGACCAAAGCAGCTGAAGTTCAGAGAGTTAAGTCACTTCCCCAAGGTCACACAGCTTGTCGAGGTGGAGGGCCCAGAGAGATGACTAAGCCTTGAGCTATTAGGCAAACACAGTAAATCCTAAACAAATGCCTCTCTGTTGCTTGAATGTGTTTTAAACTATCAGGTCAGTCGGGGGAGGGAAAATGTCTCTAAGAAAGAGCCAGATTGTGTCCGAGTGATTGTCCAGGCTGGAAAAAACAGGCAATGAGCAGAAAAATCCACCCTCAGTGAAGGTCTGTGTCTCATGTGGGGACTGGCTCTGTCAAGTGGTCCTTTAGTTGCCATGACAACCTCCTCCTGTGGGGAAGGATGCAGTCCAGGTTTGACCCTGGGAATCCGGAGTCTTGTCATCTGCCCACTCCTCCTCCTTCTTGGTTTCCCTCATCCCCTGTCTCAACAGGAGGCCAGGTGGCCTGGGCTAGGAGGGGGCAGCTGACCAGTGCAAGGTGGTCCCTGAGAGATAGGTATGCAGGGAGGGAGCAGGTCAGACCTGAAAGAATATAAACTGCAGACATTGTCTGGGGGAGCTGAGCCCAGACTGCCCCATGTCGTGAAGCAGGAACCTTCTGTGTGGTCACTGCGTCCCCCGCTGGACGTGGGGTGGGCGTCATCACATGCTGTGCCCTTGAATGGCCAAGAACGGGGGGTGGGGGCACCAAGACCCGTCTCCCTCTTGCCCACCTCGAGCCCAGGGGTAGGCGGTGCACCGCCTGACGCCGGGGCTCTGGGCTCCCACCCCATGCAGTCAGAGCAGCGTCTCTTTGACTTATTATCTTTTGACGGCTCCAGAAGCCATGTGTATAGGAAAAAAATAAAACCTCGTCCTTTTAAAAAGGCATTTGAGGGAAAAAAAAAAAAAGGCATTTGAGGGACTTCCCTGGTGGTCCAGTGGCTAAGACTTCACACTCCCAATGCTGGGGGTGTGGGTTCTATCCCTGGTCAAGGAACTAGATCCCACATGCCGCAACTACGACCCGGCATGGCCAAAATAAAGAAAATTATTATTATTATTATTTTATAAAAAGAGCATTTGAAAACTGCTGCTCTGAGCCCTTCTTTGGTAGGAGGTCAGGCCTGTGGTCTCTCCAGCCTGGGATTCGTCCTCTGATAGAGAACTTGGGAGCCTTTTGGGATTCCTTGGTGGTCCGGTGGTTAGAACTCTGTGCTCTCACTGCCGAGGGTGCAGGTTCAGTCCTTGGTTGGGGAACTAATATCCCATGAGCCATGCAGAGCGACCAACAGAAAAGAGAGCTTGGGAGACCTGGTGTCAGAGGAAGCACCCCACACTCGCATCCCAGCTCCCCTGAACAACCTTCGAGACGTAGACGATGCTGTTAAGAGACCAAGGGCTTCCCTGGAGCCCAGCTGATCCTTGAATTAAAGCTGAAGCCACCTTGAGCCTTCCTGTACCTTTGGAGGAGTAGAGACCCTGAGAAGGGAAGGGGTCTGCCCAAGTGCACGCAGGGAAAGATCAGAACTGCTCCCAGGAGGTGCTCCAATGCCTGGGGCTCCCCCAGACCTCCCACCTGGGGACTTTGAACTCTACCGCCATTTTCCCCTGAAAGCCCCAAACCCCCAAGTGACTCTGCCCACTTCTGATTGTCTTTGGGGCACCTCATCCGTTTCCCTAAGATTAGAGCTCATCACCTGCCTGAGCCTGGACCAGTGATGCAAGAGGGGGAGGCCCTGCCTTGGGTCCAAGACTGTGGGTGATCTGCCCAGCAGAATCAGGCAGCCTCTCCCATATTCTGGAGGCCCTCAGTCAGCCTGCTTCGCTTTAGGGCTCCTGAACGTTGACCTTGAGCTCGGAGCCCTGTTAAAAAGGATCCTTTCCCGCTGATATAGAACGATGGTGGCATGCCCACCGATGCCACATGTCCATGGGGGCGGGGGGAGTCAGAGCTGGTCTCCCTGGGCTGCACTTGGTGTCATCTTTCAGACCCAGGCAGGGCCGCCTGCCAGCGTTCTGGGACCCTGGAGATATTTATGATTTCGTTCTGGATGAGGGAAAAAGAAAGACAGCACTTCAGACAATAACTTCAGATTAACAACGCGAACCTCAGAAATCCACCCAAGATAAGCAGCCGGATCGGTGAACCCTGAAAAATAAAACGTATGCAGGGGTGTCCTCCGCTTTCTCAACCCCTCAAATGACTGCAGAGACTGGATCTCTTACTTTTTTAATTTATTTGGCTGCCCTGGGTCTTCGTTGCTGCACGGGATTTTCTCTAGTTGCAGCGAGTCAGGGCTACTCTGAATTTGCAGTGTGTGGGCTTCTCATTGCAGTGGCTCCTCTTATTTCGGAGCACAGGCTCCAGGGCACACGAGCTTCCCCTGCTGAGGCATGTGGGCTCAGTAATTGCAGCTTCCGGTCTTAGTTGCTCCAATGCTTATGGGATCTTCCCGGATCAGTGATCGAACCCGTGTCTCCACATTGGCAGGCGGATTCTTTGCCACTGAGCCATCAGGGAAGCCCCTGAATCTCTTATTTCTGGATAAAACCCCCCTCGAGTCCTGTAGGACAGTCCTAGGAGACTGGAAATCTCTCCACTGAGCAAACGGGTACATGACCCCTTTAATCCAAGTACCCCCAGCTGTGGGAACCCCACTCCAGCAGAATTCTGAGTAGGACCAAGAAGTCCTTGATCTTGCAGAATTCTGGCTGTTGCCTACTCATGGATTTCTGGAGACTTCTCCCAGCTGTGCCAGTCAGTCTGAAAGGGAGTCACTCCGCAGTCCGCTGGAAACAGTGCTGATGAGAAAGATGTTGCCTCAAACAAACGTGGGTTCAGTCCCTGGCTGGGCAACTAAGATCCAGCATGCGAGCCGCAACTAAGCCGGCTAAGAGCCAGTGGTATGCCCCAACAACACCACCACCCGACTGCCTGCTTTGAATCCAGCCGCGGGCACTTGCTAGCTGTGTGACTTTGGGCAAATTACCTAATCTCTCTGTGCCTGGGTTGCTTCATCTGCAAAACAGAGATAACAAAGGTTCTTCCCTCACTGGGTTGTTGTAGGAATCAGACAAGTATCCATGAAAAGTGGTGCCTCGGGTTTCGTCCTTCCGTGAGCGTCTGGCAGAGTGAGCACTCTGTGAATGCGAGCTGCTTTTTCTTCTTTTTATCATTATTATGACCTGCGTGGCTCCACACGGGTCAGATCCTCTCTGCTATTGTGAAATCGGAAGAGAGCATTTCCTCCCTTCTTCCCCTCCCACCAAGACATGAGCCAGAAGGTAATGAACTTCAGCCTCCAAACGGCTTTCTTATCTCTACCTTAAGCCCCTTCCACTTCTCCTGGCCTCGGTGGAAATGGAAACCAGCTGCTCGGGGTGGCGGGGGCGGGGAGCAGGGAGGAAGCTCCCAGCACAGAGTTGCCAGGGTTCGCTTGGGACACACGACCCCTGCCTGCTGAGGGAGGAGAACGGTCCCTTCCCTCCCCTGCCCGAGTTCCCTGAGGTCCTCCAAGGTGGGCCACCTGAGCAATGAGCTGAGGGTCTCCTTCTAGATCTGCTCGCCCCCTCCCCCAAGGTGGTGCTGCCTCTGTCCGAGAGGACACATGAGCTTCTTTGCAGCCCCGTGTGACAGAGGCGTATGCCTGCCCCACTTCTCAGAATACGAGAATGGATGAGACCTGGACCCACGGGGAGGAGGGGTACACAAGATGTTCCCCAGCCAGGCTGCTGAGTGCTCTAAGCAAGGTGTATATTGCACTCTTGGCAATTAGTAGGAAACTGGCTGCCTGGGTCCTCCTGGAGTAGTCAAGGAAGGCTCCCTGGAGGAGGTGGTGCTTCAGTAGGAATTTACTAATCATTGGAGTGGGTTAGAATCTATTTCTGGATATGATAACAAGACAGGCAAATGCCAAAGAACTAGAAGAGTGAGGGGTGCTCAGATCATGGCAAGCAACCCGTTCATGGGGACGGGGGTTTTCCTCAGGGCGGTGGGGAATACTGGAGTGTGACATGTCAGATTGGTGATTTAGGATGAGCAAGGTTAGGGTTAGACGTGTTTTACACAGACCACGCCTGTGTACTAGCATCCTCGTCAAGAAAGAGACCATTTTCATCATCTTAGAAGTCCTCCCCCTGCCTCTTCTAACTGCCCTCCTCAAGGCAACCACTGACCCACAGGCCACCGCCTTCGAGCTGTCCTGCCTGTGATGGAACTTTCAGTAAATGGACTGACATGAGTGTGTGCTCTCTGGGGTCTGTCATCTCTGAGTTCATCCACTGGGTATGTGGTTCCTGTGCACTTCTTACTGTGCAGTATTCCATTTTGTGAATATTTAGTTTATCCCATCAGCCACCAATGGGAATTCAGATTATTAAAAATTTTTGGTTATTTGGAGCAACACTGCTTATTCTTACACAGGCCTTTTGGTGAAATTATTCATTTTTGTACCTGGAGATGGAATTGCTCCTATTAGAGGAAATTGCTCGTCCCTATTAGAAACAGCCACAATATCCGTGGTTGTTTCATGGACATTGCATTGATGCTGTCTTAGAGTCCCAGTGACTCATACCCTCTTGGATACTCAGATACTTGCATTGTTAGTCTTGCGTTTTCAGCTGTCCTAGTGGGTGTAGTTTAATTTGCATTTCCTGATAGAGCTAGGGAGTTGAGCCCCTCTACGAATGACTCAGCCATTTGGCATCTTATTTTGTGGTTTTATGTATTCCAAGGACCTCTTCTACTTGATGATAGGCGTCTTCATTCTCTTAATGCTGTCTTCTGATGAAAAGAAATTCTTACATTTAATGCAATTCATCTTATCAAAGCTTTCCTTAATGTTACTGCTTTTTGTATTAGAAGAAATCTTTGTCTATTCTGAGATCATGAAGGTAAGTTACCTATATTTTATTAAAATTATATTGGATTTTTTTGTTTGTTTGTTTTTGTTTTGTGTTTTTGTATTGCTGTTTTGGCGAAATTTGGCATGACGTGTGAGATCTTAGTTCCCCAACCGGAGATTGAACCTGTGCCCTCTGCAGTGAAAGCACGGAGTCCTAAACACTGGACCACCAGGGAATTTCCAAAAAACTGTGGTTTCTTTTTTAACAGTTAGATCTACAGTGTATCTGGAATCAACTTTCGTGTGTGGTATGGGTTGGGGGGTCAAATTCTTTTATTTTACTTCTCCATTTTGATGTCCAATTGAGCCAGTACTCTTTACTGAAGTCCTTCCTTTCTCTCCTTTACTCATATATACCTTTTTTATAAACCAGGTGACTGTGTTAAATGTGAATCTATTTGTCTGTCTTTGCACCAATAATACAGTGTCTTAATTACTATAGTTTTATAGTAGATCTCAGTTCTGGTTGTATAAGTCTTCCACGTTTGTTCTATTTCATCTTTGCGTTTGGCTATTCTTGGACCTTTGCATTTTTGTATATATTTTGGAAACAACCTGAGACACACACACAGAACATACAAAAAAACCTTCTAAGATTTTGAATGAGGTTGCATTGAATGGATAGATCAATTGGGAGAGAATTAACGTATATAGTATGGCACCTTCCAATCCATGAGTATAGTGTACCTTTTCATTTATTTAAGTCTACTTTAATTTCTCTCAGTGATGTTTTATAATTTTCAGTAGATTTATTCCTAGATAATTTGATGCTGTGTGAATGATATTTTAACATTTCATTTTCTACGTGGTTTATTGTCAATGTATAGTAATATGGTTGGTTTTTGAAAACTCTATAATCCTTGCTAAATTAACTTAGTAATTCCAGTAATTCCTCTTTAGATTTTTCGAGGGCAAAGATGTTTTGGGGTGTGGTCCAGCCGCGGTACAAGACCCAACAATCTTGAACTCTGGGCTGGATTTGGAGGTTGAGAGGGAAGAAGACAGACTTCCCCAGTCAGATTGGCAGAGTCTGTAGGGCCACGCGCACGTACTAAGTCACTCCAGTCGTGTCTGACTCTTTGTGACCCTGTGGTCTATAGCCTGCCAAGCTCCTCTGTCCATGGCATTCTCCAGGGAAGAATACTGAAGTGGGTTGCCATGCCCTCCTTCAGGGGATCTACCCAAGGATCGAACCCACGTCTTTTATGTCTCCTGCATTGGTGGGTGGGTTCTTTACCACTTGCATCACCTGGGAAGCTAGGGGGATGCAAAAATCACAGACTTCACCCATGTCTAGTCACGATCCAGGCACTGTTTTCATATCGCGTGGAGAGTTCTTCCCCCAACCAGGGCATCTAGCCTCGCCCACCGTGGCCTTCTGGGAAGGGAAGGCTGCCTTTAATCAACAAGCTGGGTGACCTTGACTACGTTGTTAAACCTCTCTTGAGTCTCATCTTCCTCACTCACAAAGGGAGCGACGCATGCCAGGGTATTTCTGCCTCTCACCTCATAGGTGACTGATGAACCTTGGTGAATAGTTTTCACTCACCCATGTTGTCTCTTTTCCCCATGGGGTTTTTCTGAACATTGCTGGAAATTTCTGCAGTCCAGAGGATGCTGGTGTGTGGGGGGGGAGGGGGGGGGGGGTTGCCAGCTCCCACTGTGCTCTGAGCAGCTTCAATGCAGCTGGTCCTTTGGGGATTTTTATTTCCACGGTGAGGACACCCATGCAAGGCTGCCCCTCTTCAAGAAGGAACTCAAATTACTTTTCAATAAAAACTCTTGGCAGAAGTTCCTGAAAAACTCTGGCCTTCTCTGTGATCCCTGACATAGAAAAAGGATGGAATTTAATTATTCTGTCCCGTCCATGAGCCCCACGGCTGGGCCTGGCATGCAGCCATTGCTCTGTCCGACCAGCAGGCTCCCCGGCCCCGCTGGGGTTCATTGCTCTGGCATGTGTGAGGGAGCACAGAGGAGACCCAGGGCAGGGCCCCCACCTTCGGCCTGGCCTCACCCTTTCCACCCTTCCTTTTGGGGTCTGTGTCTTAGAAAAATCCCATCTGTCTGCGGTTACCTGGACAAGAGGCTCTCTACAAGTTAACTGGAGAGGTGACTTCCCAGGTCCAGGAAAGGTATTGATATTTTACAAAATTCCCATCAGGGCCTCTCTGCTACCCACGAGGCTCAGCTCCAGAGCACCAGAGGGCGGTTAAGAGCTTCAGGTTGAATTGGAAACATCAGGATTGGAAAAATCTAAAATGATCACCTCTTGGTGGTCCCAGGCGTCTGGGGATCCCAAGAGACTCTGCAACTCCAGCCTGCAGCTGGCTTGTCTCCTGCCAGCTCATGAAGAAACACAGTTTTGTATATTTTCCACGCAGCATCATAAGCACGTTCTGTGTTTTTACCCAGTTAAACATTTAAATTAAAGATCCCCTAGAGAAGGGCAGGGCAGCCTGCTCCAGTATTCTTGCCTGGAGAATCCCGTGGACAGAGGAGGCTGGCGGGCTACAACCTATAGGTTTGCAGAGTCGGACTTGACTGAAGCGATAAGAACGCACTCATGTATTCAATATATTAAATATGTATATTGTTTTTAAAAGGCCATTAGCCCCTCAAGGCTTACCATGAGAGAGGAGAGTTCTCAGTACCCCTCTTTGCCGCCAGCTTTCATTCCCGATAGTCAGGCTTTTTGGGGTGGGAGTGGAACGCCTACCTCCACCGCTTTCGTCACATTAGGGACACTGAGGCCGCTCAGGACCCTCTTGTTCCTGCGGCGCCTTGTAGGCACTCACAGCCAGTCTAACTGGCCTGCCCCACCCCGTCCCCGCAGCATCTTACCCTGTTGGCCTCCGTGGAACTGTCTTCCCCTTGGAGTCTTGGCTAGGGTCAAGGGTCTCCCAGGGGATGTGGGGGTCTCCTCCAGCCAGGCCCCACTGGGTGGGCTGCGGGTGACACCCACCCTGTGTATGCCCCCTGCCTGCAGACCACCTCTGAGAGGGTCGATGGGCCTCAGGCAGGGCCACCCTGTCTGCCGCCATCGGCATCTCAGCCACACAGGGGACTGACTCTGCCTCTTTAGGAGTCTCTGCAGTAGCCAACCCCTGCCCTGTCAGCGAAGCCCAGACCTTGGGAATCCGATCTCATTCAGGGGGAGGCTCCTGACTTCAGGATTCAGAGCCACGACCGGAAGCAGTGCTGGCCAAAGGCACGTGGTGGGTTGGCCCCACCTACCCTCTGCAGTGGGTGGTGGGAGCCCAGCAGTGAGAGGCCGAGGGGGCAGGGGGCAGGAGCAGAGAGCCTGGGGCCCCTGGAGCTGGTCAGTGTAAACCCCTTTAGGGCTTCCCTGGTGGCTCAGTGGTAAAGAACCTGTCTGCCGATGCAGGAAACATGAGTTCGATCCCTGGTCCAGGAAGATCCCACATGCCTCGGAGCAGCTAAGCCCGTGCCTTAGAACTAGCGAGCCTGTGCTTGAGAGCCCAGGAACCGCAACTACTGAAGCCTGCTCACCCTAGAGCCTGTGCTCCATGACAGGAAAAGCCACTGCAAGGGGAAGCCCCTGCACCGCAATGAGAGTAGCTCCCGCTTTCTGCAACTAGCGAAAGCCCTCATGCAGCAACAAAGACCTCGCAGGGTCAAAAATAAATACAGAAGTAAAACTGATTTTTAAAAAAGTATAGACCCCTTTTACAGATGGAGAAACTGAGGTGCAGAGAGAAAGCGGGCCCCAAGCCCCACAGTGAGCCAGCGGCCTCCCTAGCTCTCTCTCTGCCGGCCGCACTGAGCAGTCAGTCCTCTGTCTCAGCCACGCACCCCCTCACCTCCAATCCACATATACTGGCAAAGATCTCCAAGCCCAAGTTCTGCCTCTGTGTCCTAGACTCGAGGAAACGCTCGTGGACCCGCGTGTGCTGGGAAGGTGGGAATCCTCGGAACCCCAGAAAGGGAAGAGTTTGCCTCTCAGGGAGGGGAAACCGAGGCCCGGAGCCAGGTGGGCAGGGCCTCGGCCGGTCACACAGCCAGCATCGCCCCGCCAGGCCCGTTTCCATAGTTCCGCCGCCCCGAGGAATAATTAGAGAAAGTTAAACACACATAATTTAATTGCTTGTCGATGACAGGATGCCAGGGGAGCCATAAAACCCGCCCAGCTTCAGAGCGCCTGCCCGGGCAGGTGGCACGGGAGGCCGGGATGGCAGCCTGGGACCCTGCCCGCTGGCTGGGCCTCTCTCTGCGGCTGGGGTGCCGAACCCCTCCCTACCCCTCCCCAGGCCGGCTGACAGCCAAGCCGCTCCCCGCAGGCCGAGCAGGGTGCCCAGTGCCAGCGCAGACTAGGCCCGGGGCCCTGCACGCTTTCCAGAAACAGGTTCCTATGTGAGCCCCAGGCTCGCCCCTCTCTCTGCTGACCGGCCCCCCTGCAGGGCATCCTGTGTGCTGCCTCAGACCCTGGAAATGTGTTCACGGGTCCCAGATGCCTCGGGAACGTTCACTGCGTGGAGCTGAGGCCCGATTGACACCTCACCCATGGCCATCCTGCCCCACCTTCTTCCTTCGGGAGGGGGGTCCCCAGGGTGGGGTGGCGCCCTCCTGTGTGTGCAGGGAACAGATGAAGCTCAAGCCAGAAAGTTCTCCGGACCAGTCCGCTTCCAGAGTCGACGCCCTTTTTGTCCCATAAGATGCTCTTGGGTCTCTGCTGCGAGGGCAGGCACCCCATTCCCGCTACCCTACCCCCTGTGCATCAGCATTAGCACGGGGTGGGGCCCCCCGGCAGTCTGGTGGTTGGTTGAGACTTTGTCTTCCCATGCAGGGGTCGCTGGTTCGATCCCTGGTGGAGGAGCTAAGTTCCCACATGCCTCGTGGCCCAAGTGCCAAGACATGAAAAACGAAGAAATGTTGTAACAGATTTGATGAAGACTTTAAAAAATGGTCCACATCTAAAACAAAAGCAAAAGGATATGAGCACAGGGTCACCAAGGGGCTCACGGGCACCCACCAGTCCTCCACGTGGAGGAGGGGGTGGCCGGGGGTGGGTAGGGGACGGGGTGGGGTGTGAATGTCAGGCTGGAGGATGGATGAGTGGGTGGATGGATGGGCGGGAGTGGGTGGGTGGAGGTGGGGTGGGTGGCATGACACGTGAGACCCTTGTTTTGTTTCGATGTCTGTCTTTCCCATGAAAGGCAGCTTTCAGAGGCACCAGGATCCTGCTGTATTTAGGAGGGAGGCACTGAATGTCCCCTGGGCATCTTTCCGTGTGTCTGGCCTCGTTGACTGGGGGCCTAGGGGCACCTGGTCATTGTACAGGGTACGTGTGCGTGCTCAGTCATGTCCGACTCTGTGCGACCCTTTGGACTCTAGCTCGCCAGGGTCCTCTGTCCATGGGGTCTTTCAGGCAAGAATACTATAGTGAGTTGCCACTTCCTCCTCCAGGGGATCTTCCCAGCCTAGGATCGAACCTGCGTCTCCTGCATCTCCTGCATTGCAGGTGGATTCTTTACCCGCAGAGCCATTCCAGAGAGCCGCCCTCCTCCCACCGCCAAATTGTAAAGGGGGCCCCCCTGAATTTCAGTGCCTGTGGGCATTTCCCCTGGGGTGGATCCCTGAGCCCGGAGAGGACCATCAGCCCTCCCTGTTCTCCAAGCCCTCCTGTGTCTGCCAGCCTGGGACTCGGCCCCTCTCTGCCTTTCCCCTAGTGACTCATCCTTGAGAAGTCCCCTCTGCTCGTCTCTCTGCTCTGTGCCTTGTACCTTTTACTTTCTTTACCATCCCTTTTGCTGGGAGGAGTTGGAGGGAAACATGTGTGTTCAACACCCCACGTTTAACCAGAAAACCACCTCCGTTCCTGCTGGTCTTTTGTGAAATCCTGCCCTGTCCCTGAGTCAGACAACTGTATACATTCTTCTAGTTGTTTTAAAGTTCCAGTGTTTATACCTCAGTCTTTAATCTCTTTTATGTATCAGGGTTACTGACAAGGTTTTATTGGGGAAAGAAAAAGAGTTTTGTTTCTAAAAAAAAAAAAAAAAGGCTTATAAACCATGAACTGGGCACAGCCCAGGGTGGATGGGGAAGGAGATGAGGATGAGGGGGTCCCTGCCAACCCACAGAAACCGGGGTAGGGCTGGTGAGCAGAAAGTAAGGGGCTGTCAGCCCCCATGGCCCCGAGGCTGGGCACCCCTGGTGAAGACACAGCCTGAACCACCTGTTCCCAAGGTCCTAAGATCCTGGGAGTTTCGTTGCATCTCTCACAGGACAAGCATTATTGTAAAACAGGGACATTTCCAAGGTGGTTCATGTTCAGTGACAAAGATACAGGACTTCTCCAAAGACAGACAGGGCTGATGATGGGGGGCGGGGACCCCGCCAGTGGGCATGGGAGCCTCGCCACAGCCAAGGGGCCTCTGAACACCAAATGGGGCATGCTGAGTTACCCTAATACCTCTCGTGTGTCTGCTTGACCAGAAAGGGGTGGCTGTGGGTCAGGCTTTGAACTGAGGGAGGAATCTATCTCCTGACTTCCAGAGCAATAAAAGCTCTTAGGAACAGCTTTGAACCATCTATTTCCTCATTAAAGAGCTCTGGGTCTCTGGGGGAGACAGACATAAATAGATGATTACAGCCCAGGGAGATGTGTGCCTGGGAGGTTAACCATTACTGGTCTCCTAATTGGCCTTCCGGCTCTGGGGCCCTCCCACAGCCTCCCACGGTACACTCTGCTGCCAGAGCGAGCTTTTAAAAATGCAAATCTGACCTTGGCTTTCACCCCCTCCGACAGCTGCCCATTGGTCTCAGGACACTGCCGGGCTCCTCCCCACTGTCCTCCTGCTCCAGCCTTGTGGTCCCCAGGTGTGCTCTGGCCCGCTAGGCTGCTGGAAGACCCTCCCCGTTCTGTTCCCCTCTGGTGTCAGCACTAATTCTTCCTTCTATGGAATCTGATCAATCACTGTGCATCCCTCAGGCCTCACCTTAGATGCCACTGCCTCCAGGAAGCCCTCCTGGACCACCCCCAGCCCAGATGGGCTTTGGTAACTCCAGATAGGCTACCCACTCCAGTATTCTTGGGCTTCCCTGATGGCTCAGCTGGTTAAGAATCCGCCTGCAATGTGGGAGACCTGGATTTGATCCCTGATTTGGGAAGATCCACTGGAGAAGGGAATGGCTACCCACTCCATTATTCTGGCCTGGAGAATTCCATGGACAATATATCCACAGGGTCTCAAAGAGTTGTACACAACTGAACAACTTTCACGTTGCTCTTTTACACGTTCTGTTCTTACAGCCCTTAGCAGCCTATGTCTTTTTACCTGTCCCCTTCCTCAGACTGTAGCTCTCAAAGGCAGGGAGTGTGTCTCATTTACTACCCATTCATTAACTATCAGATTTTTTTTTTAATGGTGGAGTTTATTTTTAAAAAATATTTTTCGACATGTACACACTGCTCTATTTGTTTATTTTTTACTTATCTTTGGCTACACTGGGTTTTTGTTCCTGCACGGGCTTTTCTTTAGTTGTGGCAAGCAGGGGCCATTCTCTAGTTGCAGTGCACGGGCTTCTCATTGCTGGCTTCTCTTGTTGTGGAACACAGGCTCTAGGCACACGGGCTTCAGTAGTTGCAGCATGCAGGCTCAGTAGTTGTGACTTGCTGGCCCTAGGGTGCGGGCTTCAGTAGTTTCGGCACAGAAGCTCATTAGTTACAACTTGAGGGCCTTCGAGCTTGCAGGCTTCAGTAGTTGTGGCGTACAGGCTTAGTAGCTTGCGGCATGTGGAATCCTGCCAGACCAGGGATCAAACTAGGTCCCCTGCACTGGCAAGGGGAGTCCCATCCACTGTGCCACCAGGGAAGTCCTCAGATATTTTTTGAGCCACTAGTTTGTGCCAGGTACTGAAATTCATGAACAAACAAAATAGACAAAGACCTTGCGCATATAACACTTGCAGGCTGACAAGGCATCCCAGGTCGTAGCTCAGACGATTTGCAATACTCTGCTGTGGATGCCCAGAAAGGAGGCTTGGAGGTCAGGCAGGCTGCCTGGAGGAGGGGGCACTAAAGATAAGGCTCTGAAGGATGCGTAGGAGTTTTCCAGGCAGCAACTCAGAGATTTCCCTGCCTGCCTGAGCAGAGGCTATCCTGCCTGGCTGGGCTGCTCTCTCCCCAGGATCCACTCCACTCTCACCTCTTCTCTTTCAGAATGTATGAACTGTACCCGGCTCAGCGACATGAGCGAGCGGCTGACCACGCTGGAGGCCAAGGTCAGATGGTTTGGGGATCCTGGGCCTAGGGAGTTGAAGAGGGAGGAGCTGGCGTCAGCCTCAGGGAGCCCGGCAGGCCTGAGCAGCCTGGTCCCGGGGGCTGGGTGCTATCTGGGGCCTCCGTGGCTCTAGGTAACTTTCTCTAGGCCGGGCCAGCCTCCTGGGGTGGGAGAGGGGAGTAGGATGAGTAAGAAGCCCGAGGGTCCCAGGCAGCAGGCTGGTCTGGGTGTGGGCCGCGATGGCTGGGAGACCAGAAGCCCAGATGCTGACCCCTCATTGGAAAGAGGAGGGAAGTCGCTGTCCCCCCAGGGCTGCTGACCCCCACTCTGGTTCCTCCTTCCCGGTCTTGCACGGGGCTGGGCTCAGGAGCTGATGGAGGAGGAGCCGCCTGGCCCCTGAGAGCTTTCTCCCCGTCTACATCAGGGGGCAGTGGGGTGGAGCAGCCCACCCCAGAGGCAGAAGGGCTCAGTAAAGCCCAGGTCACTTATCTGGGAGTGGCCCCAGGCAGCAGCGGAGGAGGATAGGGCTCAGAGAAGGGGAGGATGTGAGAGGTGCGGGTGTGTCAGGGAAGCGTCTCCGTGGGGACACCTGGGGCTCTGTCCCGCCTGGCCCCTGGGAGACAGCGCAGAGCCTGCCTGGGGGCCGGCCTGGCCCTCGCTGGGACGCGCTTCTGCCTGCTGCCCCTGTCCCCACGTGCCCCTGCAGACAAGCCCCACCGCCTTCACCTGGAAAGCAGGCGCAGGGTGACTGGTCTGGGGGAGGCAGGCTTGGGGGCTGCGGCTGCTGTGCCTCCAACCTCCAAGGAGCCTCTGGGGGCAGCGGGACTGCCGGGGGCTCCTGGCCCAGGGCAGAGCCAGCACGGGGGGCTGGACTGACCTGAGCCGAGGCAGCACTCTCTCCAGGGCAGACTGCAACAGCTGGGCCAGGGCGCTGCCCGGGAGGGCGCTGTGAGCATGGCCGGCCGGCAGGGAGGCCGGAGTGGGGGCAGGGCGCCGAGGTGGGCTGCGAGACCCCCACAGCGGGAACACAGAGCAGACCCAGGGGTCGAACCCCAGCCCAGGGGAGCCTGACAGGCTGGGCCTCCCTGCAGACACACAGACACAGACACACACACAGACAGATACACGCATGGACACACACATAGACAGATACACGCACAGACACACATAGACAGACACACACACACACACACACATAGATACACACACAGACACACACACAGACACACATACACACACAGACACACACACAGACAGATACACACAGACAGACACACACATAGACAGATACACACATAGATACACACACAGACAGATACACACACACACACACAGATACACACACAGACACACACATAGACAGATACACGCACAGACACACATAGACAGATACACACACACACAGATACACACCCAGACACACACACACAGACACACACATAGATACACACACAGATACACACACCTAGATACACACACAGATACACACACCTAGATACACACACAGACACACACACAGATACACAGACACACACACACAGATACAGAGATACACACACACAGACACACATACACACAGACACACACAGACACACATAGATACACACACACAGACACACAGACACAGATACACACACAGACAGATACACACACAGACAGACACACACATAGACAGATACACACCCAGATGCACACACACATAGATACACACACAGACACACACAGACAGATACACACAGAGACACACACACACAGATACACACAGACACACACAGACAGATACACACACAGACACACACACACAGATACACACACAGACACACACATAGACAGATACACACACAGACACACACACAGATACACACACAGAAACACACATAGATACACACACAGACACACACATAGATACACACACAGACAGATACACACAGACATAGATACACACACAAATACACATACACAGACACACAGATACACACACAGACACACACAGACAGATACACACACACACAGATACACGCACAGACACACATAGCCACACATATAGACACACACAGAGAGATACATACAGACACATACATGAACACACACATAGACACATACATAAACACAGAGACACACATATAAA
This sequence comes from Muntiacus reevesi, assembly GCF_963930625.1. Lineage (NCBI taxonomy): Eukaryota > Metazoa > Chordata > Mammalia > Artiodactyla > Cervidae > Muntiacus > Muntiacus reevesi. The sequence continues at coordinate 213,310,642 of NC_089250.1, read as the reverse complement.
CACACATGAACACACAGAGGCACACACACATAGACATATACATAAACACACGCACAGATGCACAGAGACGCACACAGCCCTGGCCAATGCTGCGTCACCCTTCGGCCGTGCCTCCTGCCCTGAAGCCTGACCGTGGGGACGTCTGCCTGGTGCGATGGGGACTGCGGTGACTGGCAGCTGGAGCCGGGCACGTGTGGGACCACCCCCAACCTGAGCCCCACTTCCTCCTCTGTGGAGCGCGGGGGTGCCAGCCTCGCAGGACCGCTCGGGGCCTCAGGGGCCGGGGTGGGGGCCCCGTGCTGGACAGATGTGAGACCCTGTGTTCCCATTTGTGCCACCTCGCTGTGGCCTCTTCCTGATGGAGGCACAGGTACATGGGAGGAGCCCCACGGCAGAAGCGTGAATGGCCTCCCTTGTCCCCGCAGGCAGGAGGGTCCCCCAGCAGCCCAGGTGCCTGGGCAGAGGCCGGGGGTGGAGACCCCGTGCCCTCCCTGGGTCAGCGGCTCTGCAGGGTGGGGGCAGAAGGCTTCAGGGAGCGGATGCTGCCACATGAGCCAAGCTGGGGCTGGGGCAGCCCTGGCAGGGATGAAAGGTGCTGGGGAAGATGCTAGAAGGAACTCATGGTACCTAAGACTCTAGAAAAGGCCGGCTCCCCAGGCTCACTGGCCTGACAGACATTTTCCAGACACCTGAAACCTCTGCGTGGTTTGGCAGAGCGCCGGCCCAGCACCTCGGGGTGTTACAAGTCACAGCTCTGAGGCAGGACCGGCACCACGTCCGCTGTCCCCCCGCCCCGGCCCTCACCCATGCCCGCCCGCCATGAGCAAGTCCTCCCCTGGTGCCCCCACCCTGCGCCGCCCTCTGCCTGGGGACACCGCACCCCGGCCCGGCCAGAGTGGAGGGCTGGAGGCGGGCTTACTCTCCGGCCCCGAGGGTGAGGGTCGTGACTCCTCCGTGGACCTCAGGGGGTCTCCTCCACAGACTGTGGGGATCAGGCTGTCCCAGTGATGACCCAGTGATAACAGGACCCTTCTCAGCTCTGGGCGTCAGCCTGGTGCCCTGAAAGGTGGAAGCGGAAGGGGTCACTTCCCGGCCCCTCCCTGGCTCATAGAGAGATGACCTCAGGTGACCCTTGGGTGGGGAGATAGACGAGGAAGCTTGAGACAGGTGTCCAGAGAGGTGGCAGCCGTGGGGTCCCTTCTGGATTTCCCGATGGCGGTGGGAGGCTCCTGTCTCAGCCCCTGTGTCCAGTCTGGGTCACCTTCCAGCTGCCCGCCTGCCTGCTGGGTGCCCACGTGTCCCCTGGAGAAGCAGGGCCCCTCGGAGCTTCACCCGCCCCATCAGAGGGCCCTGAGGGGCAGCAGCCGAGAGAGGGTGGGGGACGCAGGCCAGGCTAGCAGCCAGGACAGCCCTGCAGCCTCAGGGGCGTGTGAGGTCAGGGGAGCCCACAGGGTCAGAGAGAGCACGGAGCTGGGGTCAGGTGGGTGAAGGCAGAAGCGGGCAGGCAGATCCCCGATGGGGAGTCAGAACCTGGGCAGCCAGCAGTAAGTCCAAGGCCTGGAAACTTCGACGTCTGCTTCCTCAAGAGGAGAAGCCTGTTTTGACATGTCAAGAGGGATGCATTCAGTGGCCAGCAATGCGAACCCAGCCATTGGCAGCTTATTTCTTAGCATTTATTTTTAGTTCAATAGGAAGTCCAGACTCTGTGGTTTTGGGATTGGTTTGGTGACTCAAGAAACCAGACTCCCTCCACAGCCTTCCTCTCCACCTTCTTAGTGAATTGGCTTTTGTCCTCATGTCATTTAGTGCTAAAGCGTTCGTTACTCAGTCCTGTCCAACTCTTTGTGGCCCCAAGAACTGTAGCCTGCCAGGCTCCTCTGTTCATGGAATTCTCCAGGCAAGAATACTGGAGTAGGTTGCCATGCCCTTCTCCAGGGGATCTTCCTGACCCAGGGATTGAACCCTGGTCTCCTGCACTGCAGACAGACTCTTTGCTGTCTGAGTCACCAGAGTGCCTCATGGTCAGTGCCTCATGATTACAAAGTGGCTGCTGCAGCTCGAAGCCTCACATCCTTATACATTGTTCAAAGGCAGGTAGTAGAGGGTGAAGCAAAGTATCTCAAGAAATTCATTATGTCTCATTGGCCAACACTAGGCTATATGCGCACCTCCTAGGTACAAGGGAGCTGGGAAAATGAGTAATTGGCCAGTGATGATTCCTTCTCTGGGGCATACTCACTGGCTCACAGTAAGGGTTCTAGAGCCAAGGAAGAGGAGGTGGTTGGAGGCCAGGCAACGGCAAAGGACAGCTCCATCTTCACTCCTTGCAGTGCCCTAGTTGCTTAAGGATCCAAACCTAGGAGCAGATCTAGATTCCTCCCACCCCCTTCCTAGGATAGGCTAGAGCAGCTGTTGGGGGATCGTGGGGTAGAAAGACAGCAGAAAAAAAGTTTCCTGCCTTCCTTCCTCTCCTCCCCCTCAGTTTACACTCTGACTCCAAGGACCTGACTGAGTGGGAGGGAGCCCAAGGGGATTTCCCTGGGTGAGGCCTGGTCTCTGGTGCAGGAGGGTGGTGTCCTGGCCAATCAGCCAGGCCACAAGGACGTCATCAGAACCCCTGAGATGGAAGACTGGCTGGCGTCTGGTTTTCTCAGCTGAGTCCCCACGCCGCCCACTGCGCCCCGGTGAGCTCAGCCCGGCAGAGACGGGTCAGTTTCTCCAGGAGGTTGGCCACGACCAGACCACGGGGGCTTGAACTCTGGAGTGGGCTGCTTCTAACTTGACGGTGTCCATGGCTCCTCTGCCTGGGTCCATGGGCTCTGTGGACCTTGGTGTCTGTGAGGGAGATGCCCCAGGAAGGAGTGAGCTTGGTCTTTTGTGCAGGGGCGAGGTTGTAGGCAGAGGGTCCCTTCGGGGAGCCCGGGAGCCCTACCACGAAAGGAGCCCAGGAGCCCAGTCTGGTTGCCCCCACCCTGATCCCGCCAAGCCACACTCCCCCGGCTCCTGGAGCCCCCCTGTTACCTATGTTCACCCGGAGGAGTCCTCCGCACCCCCACCAACATGCTGTATCTCAACTCATCCCCCTGACTGGGGACCTTCACCCCCAGACCTGTCCTCTCCTGTGCCGCTGTTTGAATGGTGGCGATCCTACCCCCCCCCCCCCAAGCCAGGCTAGAGACAGGGCCACCCCCTGCCTTCACGTTCTGCCCCCAAGTCCTGGCCTCCAGGTCCTGACAGTTTGCACCCCCAGCCTCTCGCTCACGGCCCCGGGGCCCCCATCCCCTACACCGACAGCCAAGTCTCCTTGCCCTGTCCACCCCCAGCTCCACCCCTTGGCCATGGCGGGTCAGCATCCCAGTGGATGTCCCCTCCGTGGTGGGGGCAGGGATTGTAACCCTCCCCTCCGCGAGGAGTTCCACCCCCAAGCCACTATGCGGTCTGAGCCCGCCGCTCCCCTGCTCAGGGCCTCCGTGACGCTCCACTGAGGCCAGGGCAGCAGCCCAGCAGTGGAGCAGTGGATGAGGTGCCACACGGGGCCCTGGCCCCCCCGTTGACTGGCTGGGTGACCTTGCGGTCTCTGAGCCTCTCTTTCCATCTCGTCTCTGGCATGGCTGCAGTGGCCCTTCCTGTTTCATGAGCCCTTGTAAGGACCAGGAAGGAGAGGGGCTGAGAGACAGGGGCCCTGGGGGTCGCCAGAGCCTCACAGTGCAGGAGCCCACCCAGTACAGGTGGGGACATGAGATCTGGGATGCCACTTTGTTCCCAAGGGTCTTGGGAAACTTCGTCACCCAGGCCCAGGGATGCTGCAGAGCTGGTGGGAGGAGGCGCTCAGAAGGACCCTTTCTGTGCCCCCAGAAAACCTCAGCCCAGCCCAGGCCTGGGGGCTGTGAAGGCAGCCGTTTGTTTCCGTGACTCCCCCCCGAACGCCACCCCAGCATCAGCAGGAGTAAGCGGGTGCCCACGTGCTGTGTGCCCCTGATCTTCTGTGGCCCTGCAGGGTCCGTGTTATCATCCCCACTTTGCTGATGGGAAGACTGAGGCCCACAAAGATCACGATGCTTGCATATCATGGCTATCTAGTGGGAGAGCCGGGATTCGAACCAGCCTGGCTGGTGGCAGGGCCTGAGCCTCCTCCCCCATCACATGGTACTTCACATGGGCAGGGGTCTGGGGACCAGAGCGAACAGGGCGCCCCTCCCCAGGTGGTCCTGACTCCCAAAGGCGGGCCGTCGGTGTTGCTCCAGAGTGACTGTACAGGGCCCAGAGGGTCAGACAGACTCAGCGACAAGGGGACAGCTCTCCCGTGTCTCAGAATCTTCCAGGGGCTGGGGGCAGCGCTGGTGGAGGGCGCTGCTGGAGCAGCGGCTCGGAGGGGTGGGGAGGCCTCGGTCTGAGGGGGCTGGGCGAGTTCAGGACGGCTGGAGCAGAGCCGGGTGGAGGAGATGCAGGGGAGGCTGAGCTGGTCACCTGTGTACGCACCGTGTGGCGTCTCTAGAGGTTTTTTTTTGGGGGGGGGAGGGTTCCGCCGGGTTTACCTGCATGAGGTCCTCACCCACGGCCGCTGTGGGGGCTGCAGGAGGGGACCGGGGCAGGTGGAGGGGAGGGGAGGGGCAGCGGGCTCCAGGCAGGCCGAAGGGCCCGGGGAGAGGCCCGGGGTCCCATGGGGTCCCCCTGTAATTAAGGTGCGCCAGGACTCTGGTGGTTGGGGTGGGCGCAGGGTAGGGTGGGGTGGGGGTATAGGCCGGGCGCTGGAGCTTGGACGCCTTCAGGCAGCAGCATCTGCAGAATTAGACGCCAGCGATTCCGCTCCCAGCAGCCTCCAGACAGGCCCACCCTCAGCCCCGCGTCCTCGGAACGCTTTCATCTCCCTGCGCTGAGTCTGAGAATCTAGCCGGATTTGGAGTTTCTAAGAACTGGGTTGGGGGGCGGGGCGGGGGGGAGGGTGGGGAACGTGAGACGCTGGACTTCTTCCTTCCTGTCTGGCAGATCGGGACGGGAATCCGGGCCCCATCAGATATTGGGGGGGGAACCCCAGTGCCCCCTCTTCTGGGGTGCGTGGGTCCAGGTGGGTGAGCACCTGCCCGCCTGCGCTGTGCAGATCCCGGTGTGCTGCGCCCCCTGCTGGCCTCTTTGGGAACAGCCGGACCTCCGGCTCCCTGTGCTACGGGGCGCTGAGTGGCTTCAGTCCTGTCCGGCTCTTTGTGACCCCACGGACTGGAGCCCACCAGGTTCCTGTGTCCATGAAATTCTTCAGGAGAGAAGACTGGAGTGGGTTGATATTTCTTTCTCCAGGGAATCTTCCCAATCCAGAGATCGGACGCACCTCTCCTGCACTGGCAGGCAGATTCTTTACCACTGTGCCACTGGGAAAGCCCCAAGTACAATTTTGATCAGTGAAAGTGTTAGTCACTCAGCCGTGTCTGACTATTTGCACCCCGTGGACTGTAGCCTGCCAGGCTTCTCTGTCCATGGGACTCTCCAGGCAAGAATGCTGGAGTCGGTTGCCATGCCCTCTTCCATGGGATCTTCCGGACCCAGGGAACGAACCCATGTCTCCTGTGCCTCCTGCATTAGCAGGCGTATTCGTTACATCTGAGCTACCAGGGAAGCCCAGGAATACTGGAGTGGGCAGCCCATCCCTTCTCCAGGGGATCTTCCCGACTCAGGAATCAAACCGGGGTCTCCCACACTGCAGGCGGATTCTTTACCAGCTGAGCCACCAGGAAAGCCCTCCTGGCTCCCAGGTGCCGTGAATTAGGAAGAGTCTCCCTACTGAGGCCCTGTGTCCTTTTGGGTTTTAACCCCTGCTTTCCTCCGGGGGAGAGGATGGGCTGCTTTCCAGGCGGGCCCTGAGTGACCATGGCCCCCTTTGTTTCCCTGGATCTCCTGCTAAACTCACACACCGAATTGGGCCCGTTTATTCTTTCTTTCTCTTTTTTTCCCCTTTTCTCCTCTTCTCTTCTTTCCTTCCCTTCCCTTTCCTTTTCTTTCTTTCCCTCTGCCCATCTCTCCCTCCTCGCACCCATCCATCCTGCCACAAATATTCCCTGACCACACTGTGCCCTGAGCCAGACAGCGTGGGGGACAAGCCTGCCTGGTCCCTCTCTAGGGAAGAACCAGTGAAGTGGGGGTGACCGTGGTCATTATTCAGACAAGCACAGTCTAATCCCAGTGACGGCCTCTCTAGGAGAAAAGTATGGTGACTCTGAACATGTCTGCAGGGGCCCTGCCTGAGCCCGAGGGTCGGAGGGCTTTGTGAGATGGGAAGGGCTGGGGGTGGGGTGGGAGAACATTCCAGCGAGGGGACGGTGGTTGCATGAGCAGCGGGCAGCTGCTGGTCCCCTGGGGCTCACATCCCCGTTCACCCGTGCCCCGGGGCTGACCCTCTGCCCTTCTGCGGTCCAGGTTCTCCTTCTGGAAGCAGCAGAGCGGCCCTCGGGCCCAGACAATGACTTGCCGACGCCCCAGAACACCCCACCGCCCTGGAACGAGGGTCTCCTCCCTGACGCCATCCCGCTTGCCCACCCCGGGCCCCAGAGGAGAAGGCCCACAGGCCCGGCTGGTGAGTGAGGCCTGGGGGATGGGGGGCGGGCAGGGAGGCCTCACCGGGCCTCCACCAGTAGGTCATACACACCCAAAGGGCATTTTGGAAAACTGAGCCAACATTTGGGGGATTTCACAGAAAAGTCAGGATTTCTCATTTCTCTTAGAAAAATGGAAGAGCTGGCCATTGGGGTTGGCAGTCCCTTATAGAAACAGTTAGCTGGGACTTCCCTGGTGTTTCGAATGTAAGGGGTGCAGGTTCAGTCCCTAAGATCCCACGTGCCGTGTGATGTGGACAAAAAAAATATTGGCAAAAAAAAGAAACAGTTGGCTGCAGCTAAGTCAGGGCTTAAGTCAGGCCCCCACAGATCTCACTCAAGCTCTGCAGTTTGCCACAGTCCTCACTATTCTTTACTGTCTCACAGTCCAGCTGCTGTCTTCACTGGCTGTCTAAACTGGCTTCACCATTTAGCATCTACACGTAGGCCCCCAGCCCAGCTCCATCCTTGACTGGCTCGATTTTACAGCAGCCCCTGCCTGTACACCCCCAGGGATGGGGAGCTTACTGCCTCCTCCCAACCTTCCAGGGGATCCTCTCTGAATTCTCTGACCAGAGCTGGAGGACGCCCCTGGTCTGTTGCTTTCACTCTTCCCACCACGTTTTGAAGTCGGGGTAAATTTCTCTCTGCAGTCTCTCTCCACTGGACTGCACTCTCTGGGACTGCAGAACAGTAATAGTAACTGTAATACTATAGTTAGGATTGTTGAATGCCCGCCACGTGCCTGGCACTGTGCTGGGACTTTACCCTGAGCGGAGGTGTAGCTGCCATCATCCGTGTGGCTGAACTCCAGGATTTAAGACTGAGGTCTCGTCTGACTGGTGAGGATCTGTGCTGTGCCAGTTATTCAGTATTTTTATATCACTCTAGTCTCTACAGATATCATGGCTAATCATTCCAGAGAGCTCGTAAAGCTCAAGTTACGGGAGAGAGAACCGAGGCTCAGAGAAGTGACCCCTGGGGTCACCCAGCGATCCAGTGCCATTTTGACTCAATAATTCACAGCCTCACTGGAGCCCTTTGCAGGGGACACCCTTCCTCCTGCTGTCACCCAGTTTGGCCCCCAGCTTCTTAGCAATCCCGCCCAGACCCAACTCTGACCCCTCCCTGCCTGCAGACCCCCAGCAGTGGGAAAGTTGACCGCCAGTGGCCAGTCCCGAGGCCAGGGAAGCAGCAGACACTCTGCAGGCTTCTGAGGGGTCTGGAGGCCGTGTGGAGGGTGAGCTTGGGCTGCTGTGGGAGGAGGGGGTGTCTCACTTGCCCCGGGTCCCCGGCCCACCTCTCTAGCCATTCTCCCCAAAGTCTCACTCCCAGGAGACCTGTCTTCTTCAAATCCTTCTTCTGGGACTGAAGAGCGAGCAGAGTTCAGGGGGAAGTGGGGGGGGGGGGCGGGGGAGGGCGGTTCTCCTCTTCTGAAGGCCCCAGGCCCCAGTGCCCCCTGGAGGGGAGGGAGGAAGCTGGGAGAGGCTTCTGTTCTCCCAAGGCAACTTTCTTATGGGGGCATGTCATTCCCAATATGGCCACCAGGTGGAGCACAAACCCTACAAATGGTTACACCTAGGTGCATCCTGGCATCCCAGAGGCCAAGCGGGAATCCCTGGAAACTGGCGGCCCCAGCGGGGTCCCCAAGGAGCCCTCCATCTGGTCAGCAAGCATTTTTTGAGCATCCTCCCCAGGTCCAGGCCTTTCTGAGGGAGAAGGGGCTGTCTGCAGGCCACACAGTGCCTCTCCATCTACACTTGCCCACCCTTGGGACCTGGAGATCCCCAGAGGGCAGGCAGATCCTTCAAGGCTTCCCGGGGTCTCTAAGGAGGCCTTATTGGGATGATCTTTGCATGAATCCCAGTCCCCAAGCCTGAGCAAAGAAACAGCAGGATGTGGAAGGAGGGTTCTGACTCATTTACAGCCTGGCACTGCCACCTTGAGCAAGGGGCCACACCTTTCTGAGCCTCAGTTTACCCCACCTGTCAAATAGGAACACAAGTAGCTCTTGAGATCATAGAAGTGAACAGGAACAAAACTGGTTTGTATACTGTGATGATGTGGTCCCTTTGCCCATGGCAGGTGAGAGGGCAGGTCTGACCAGACAGCAAGGTCGTTTAGCCTGGAGCCAATGGAGGCAGCTCAGCGCACAATGTTCTCAGGCCTCATTTCATTCTATCCCCAGGGCCCCCTGGACAGACGGGACCACCAGGGCCTGCAGGTCCCCCAGGCTCCAAAGGTGACCGTGGTCAGGCAGGAGAAAAGGGCCCAGCGGGGCCTCCTGGTAAGGACACCCGCCCACACACATACCCCGACGTGACTTCGTCCACTGGGGGAAGGGGGTTGGGGTTTCTCCCCTGTCCAAGCAGGTGAGGCATCCCAGACCCCCTCTTTCTTGGTGGAGCTGATGACTGCCATCTAGCAGGGCTCCAGGTTCCCTCCCTTCCCACCACCACCTCCCGGGGCAGCCTCCTTCCAAGCACTTTGGGGCCTGGTCTCACCCGGGACTATGGGAGGAGAAGGCTCCAGCTGTGGGGGCGGGGCTGCTGGGGGCTGGAGGTTGTGCTCTGCCTTGTAAACAACGTCGAGAGGTCACGCAGCTGCTCCTGGACCCTGTCGGGGCAGGTATGGGGCTGGGCCAGGCTGGCAGTCACCCTCGCTGCCCCTACCCCAGGGCTGAGGTCATCTGGCCACAGCGCCCGCTGACTTCACCGACCAGACCTCCCTGACCTCCCGCCTGGCTGCCCGGGGTCCCCTCTGCACTGGCTGGAGAAGGGAAGTCATTTCATTATATCCCAGGACAGCCCTCCAGGGAGTCTCTGGGACTAGAGGCCACCACCTTGCCCTCCCGGGTCTATTTCTCATCTTTGTAATGTCAATCATGAGGCCCGGCCCTCCTGTGACTCCTCTTTTCCCCTGCAGGCCTCTTGGGGCCACCAGGGCCCCGTGGGCTTCCTGGAGAGATGGGGCGCCCTGGCCCCCCCGGCCCCCCTGGCCCAGCAGGCAGCCCGGGCCTCCCTCCAAACGGCCCCCAAGGTGTCCTCTACTCCCTGCAGCCACCGACGGACAAGGACAGTGAGTGTCATGCTTGAGGGCTGGGGTGGGACGGCAGGCCAGAATTCGGAGGGTCCACTCCCCCAAAAGGACCCCGTGAAGCAGACTGTCTGTGAGTAGGGCCTCAGCTTTGCCAGGTGGGGGGACGGGGTAGCCTAGGTGGGGGGTGGTCCCCCAAACCCCACTGTTGGCCCCAGGGGCCTGTCCCTGCCTCTGTGCTCAGCTCCTGCCCCTGGGGTCTGACCCCCTGATGTCCCTCTGCTCTCTGGCCTGGCCTTGGGGTCCCCCCTGGTGACAGTACCACCACCAAGGTCATCCGTCACCCCTGTGCTCTTCACAAATCCCCTCACTGTAGGCCACTGGACAGGCGCTGATGGATGGAGCACCTCCCAGTTGTGGGACTGTGTGTTGTAACCTCCGGGATACAGCAGTGAGCGAAACAAGTCTCCTGCCTGCAGGAGCCACAGCCTAGCACAAGAGGGCGCCGTTGAGCACACACAGAACCCGCGGCCGGGAGCATGGGGGGAGGGCGGGTCCTGGGAGGGCACCCCAGAGATGGGGCGGGGGTGGGGCCTGCGGCCCATGGAGGGCGTGGCTTTGGCTAAGGGCCCTGGGAAACGAGAAAGGTTTTAAGAAGGGGTGATGAGATTGACTTGGCAGTCTGAGTGGGTGACATCCCGGGCACCGTGGGGGCACAGGGACCTCTTGGTCAGCCGTCAGAGAAACCCAGGCCCCCTCCCGCCCCGCGCCCCGCGCCCGCCTCCGCCCTGTCCGCCCCGCTCCCCGGGCAGCGCCGCCCTGCCCCGAGCGTTAGACCTGCGCCTGAATCACAGGGTCCCGCTCCCAGCCTCCGTTTCCCCATCCCTAGAGCAGGAGTGGTAATACATCCTGACGGAGTTGCTCTGGGGTACACAGCCCCCAGCCACGAGGGAAGGACTCATTCCCAAGGGAATCGGGGTGCCTGGGCTGCCCTCCGCGTGTGCGGGGGCCAGAGCAAGGAAGTCCCTGGCGACCCAGAGTCTCACTGTCGTGGTGGGCTCAGTGGTGCCCCCTGGTGGAGGCGAAAGGGTGATGCTTGTTTAGTACCCTGGGGGTCTAAGGGTTCCACCGCCCGGCATCGCGGGGCCACGAGAGCTCAGCCGGCCCCAGCCTGGGCGTGATGCCCGGCGTCTGCCGCTGCCCGCCTCCATTGCTCGGAGCTCCCCCGAGACAGTACCCTCCTTCCCCAGCCCTGGGGTCCCCAAGAGAGGGCAGACTGCCTGGAGGGCGCAGATGTGAACGTTTAGGAAGAGTGTGTGTTGGGGGGGTCCCGGTGGAGGCACCTGGTTAGCCAGCACTGAGCAGGTGTAGGAGGCCCGCCAGCCGCGAGGCCTATGGAAGGGCTGCCCAGGCTTCCGTGGCGGGGGTAAGGGGGGAAAGGCAGAGGCGAACACCCCCAGCCCAGAGATTTCCAAGCCTGGCTGTCTGCTTCTGCGTCAGGACAGCGCAGGGTGAGATCACATGGGGCTCACTCTGGAGGGACCCAGGCCACGAGACAGACCCCATCTGCCCCAGGGCCCTGCGGCTCAGAAGAGTGGTCAGGGAGGGCTTCCTGGAGGAGGCCCCACAAGAGTGAGCTAGTCAGGTGTGTCAGGATGGGCATGTGGAGGGGAGCCTGGAACAGAGTCCGGCCTGGACAGCGGGGAGGTGAGCAAGGTGGAGCCGGAGCCTAAGGGCCTGGAACTTTCAGGAAGAAGTTTGTACTTTAAACAGAGCCCACAGGGCTTCCCCCCTTCTCTGATTTGGCCTCTGTGTTGATGGCTCGTCAGTAAAGAATCTGCCTGCAATGCAGGAGTCCCGTTTTCGATCCCTGGATCAGGAAGATCGCCCGGAGAAGGAAATGGCAACCCACTCCAATACTCTTGCCTGGAGAATCCCATGGACAGAGGAGCCTGGCGGGCCCCAGTCTATGGGGTCACAAAGAGTCGGACACGACTGAGTGACTACACACGAGGGAGCTCCTCTGAGCCAAGGGGGCAGGAGCCGCAGTGAGGCCCAGCAGGGTCCGGGCCGCTCTTCCTGGCTCTGGGGGACTCAGCTCTAGCCCTCCAGCCCCGCCCCACAGGTCACAGGCCACTCTGCCCTTCCCGCAGATGGAGACGTGCAGCTGGCCTCCGCGGCTGTGGACACAGTGTTGGCGGGCGTCCCGGGGCCCCGGGGTCCCCCTGGCCCCCCAGGTGAGTGCAGAGGGCAGCAGCAGCAGCTGGTCTCCACTGGTACCCACTCCTGGGCTTCACCTGGGCCGGGGGTCCTGAAGGGGCCGGTTGGGGGCTCATGGCCTTGGCAGGGCACTGGGTCTGCCCCAGCCGGCAGCGGCTTGAGGGGGTGCTCATGGGTGGCAGCTCCCCTGCGACTGGATACAGTGTTTCTGGGTGTCCTGACACCCACATGAAGCAGCCCCAGGCCGCCCTCGAGTGAGCCAGAGCAGGGGTCCTCCAGGTGCTGGAGGCCTAGGTCCAGGAGGTCTGCGTAGGGGATGGTGGGTGGGAAGACAGAGGGAGCTGATGGGGCAGGTGCCTGGGCGAGACAGAGGGCCCTGGGCCTTCAGGCAGAAAGCGGGGTCCTGGGAGAGGGGATGGGACCCTCACTGGGGGAGGGGGTGGTGTGGGGGGAGCCCAGGTGTGTGGCCCTCTCCTCTGATAGGTACTACCCCTGAATGAAAGCAACAGGCACTGGGCGCCCTCGGGCTGGGGGCGCCTCTTGATTCGGCTCCAGGCCGGGCAGTCATTCCCCGCCAGTGGTTCAGTGTCTCACGCAGTCAGGAAACACCCACTGAGCACCTCCTACAGGCTGGCCAGTGTCCTGGGTTCCTGGGATCCTTGGACAAACAAAAGATTTCTGTCTTCACGGTACATTCTAGTGGAGAAGGCGGGCGGTGCCCTCCTGCTGTCGGTGAATCCTCCCAGAAAGCAGGGCTGGGCTCGCGGCTGGGCCAGGGTGCCCCCATTTAAAAGGGAGCATTGAGGAGGGTGCTGGGAGGGTGTTTGCCTTTTAGCTAGACTGCGTCCACACCATTACCCCCCACAGGGGTGCACTTTGCTGTAGGTCCTCCCTAGGCATGCCAGGGGGCACTCTGGTACAGACTAGCAGCCCAGGGGGCAGAGACCTCACTCTTCCAAATATTCGAGGCATTTAGTCACGAACACCATGCCCTACACTGCACCCATTGGGCCTAGCCTGATCCTCTGGGGGCTCCCTGGCCCAGAGGGGGGGCTGGCATTCAAACCAGCAGTGGCCCGAGGCAGTGGCTGGTCACTGTCAGGGATTTGCCTAGGGAAGAGGTGGGGGTAGGTGCCTGGAAGGCTTCCTGGAGGAGGTGACGCTCAGTCTGAGACTGGTGGGAGTTGACTGGGATGTGGAGGGGATGGGGACACTCCAGGAGGAAGGAACAGCCACCACAAAGGCATGGACCCAGAGGGACTTTCCAGGAGGGTGTTTGACCGATGAAGGTGGAGGAGGCTGGGCTGAGAGGGACCTGTCTGAAAAGTAACTTGGGGAGGGGGGGGCATGCTGCGTGGATGGGTGACCAGCACTCCGGGTGGTAGGCAGCAGTTGTAGTAACCCAGGCAAGGAGGATGGTCTCAGGGAGGTGAGGTCTGAGGTCCCGAGGCGGGGCAGGGAGATTTGCCCGAGGACTGACCAGCTGGGGACGGGCTACAGGGCGCCCCCCGGCCCCGTGGATGAGGCTGTGGGAGCAGCAGCGGGCTGTGGTCTAGGGATTACAGGCAGCGAGAGGGGCTTGCAGTGGGCTCTCTGCTCTGGGGGTGGGCAGGGGGCCAGGGAGCCCATGCCCCCTCCCTCACCATTTATTCACCTCCCCTTTCTGCGCTGGCCAAGGAGACAGACCCAGGGTGGGTAGGAAGGCCCCTGTCCAGAGCCGATGAGGGGGCGGGGGGAGTCTCTGGCTCCAGGTGACCATCTATGACTCTGCCGGCAGGTCCCCCTGGACCACATGGCCCCCCTGGCCCCCCGGGTGCGCCTGGATCCCAGGTAAGGTCCCGCCCATCTCTGGGGAGGGTGAGGGCACTGTCTCCCCAGGAAGAAAGGGGCCGGGCTTCTTAGCAGCACGGTTGCTCAGGAAGGAACCAGCCCACCTGGCTGGTCCCCACCTGAGTCCAGGTGGGCCCCAGGGGAAGGTAGGCATGGAATCCTTGTTTTCTTAGCAACAGCCCTTTGCTGCCCACCTCACCTGGGCCCCATGGCACCCACTCCAGTGCTCTTGCCTGGAGAATCCCAGGGACGGAGGAGCCTGGTAGGCTGCAGTTCATGGGGTCGCTAAGAGTTGGACACGGCTTCACTTTCACTTCTCACTTTCATGCATTGGAGAAGGAAATGGCAACCCACTCCAGTGTTCTTGCCTGAAGAATCCCAGGGATGGCAGAGCCTGGTGGGCTGCCATCTATGGGGTCGCACCGAGTCGGACACTACTGAAGCGACTTAGCAGCAGCAGCAGCAGCTACCTGGGCCCCAGAGAAGTTAGCATCGTTCCCATTTCATAGATGAGGTAACCCGAGGTCATGCAGGCGGTGTGTGGAGCTGGGCCAGGATCACAGCCATGGCCCCTCTTGGATGAGAATTGCCTGGGTGGGGGGGCAATGGCTTTGCCTCCTCAGCTGTGTGACGTTGGGCAGAAAGACAGCCTCTCTGGGCTCCGGCTCCTTGGCTGCTAAGACGGAGTGGGTTGTTACAGGGAGTAAGAGAGAAATAAAGTGTCAGGGGGAAATGACTTGTGCTGCAGGGCCCCAGGGGTCTAGGGGGGATGTCACACGGAGGAGGGGGGACTTTGGACACCAAGGTAGGCAGGGTTTTGTTTGGGGGTGTCTGCACAGAGCTTCCTGCAGCTCATCCAGGCCGAGGGCTTCAGGTTCCCTGGAACTCGGGCCTGGGCAGGAGGTGGGGGTGGGGGTGACTGAGAAGCGGGGCTCCCACTGCGAGGCTGGACAGCTCACCCCTGACAAAAGGGCAGGAGGGGGTGTGAGGCTGACAGAGGCTCTCGTGAGAAGGGCTGGGGGCAGTAGGACCCCCCTCTAGAGACCCAAGCCCACAGCAACAGGCAAGGTCAGAGATGATGGTGTCCCTGACCCTTCCCCCCACCTGCTCACGCCAACTCCTTTCAGGGTCCCCATTGTGTTGTCCCAGCAGTGACGGGGACGCAGAGGCTCAGAGAGGTTCTGTCACTTGCCAGAGTCACCCAGCAAGGGAGCAGAGCAGGGGTCCCGGCAGGGCCGAGGTCACTCCAGGCCCCGCTCCAACTTTCTCGAGGTCCCTGCCCTCTGCGAGCAGGTAGTCTGATGGGGGAGGCAGATGTGATAGAGAGTAAGTGGGGCGGGACCTACAGCAACAGGAGCGGGGTGACAGATAGGAGAAGGTGACGCTTCGGCTGAGACCCAAGGACCCAGAAAGGAGCAGTCACGCAAAGATGCCAAGAGCGTTTCAGGTAAAGGGAAGCATAAGTGCAAAGGTCCTGAGGCCGGGAAACACCAGGCAGGTCCTGAGTGAAGAAGCGTGTCGGGGGAGGTGAGGTGGGAGGGAAGTGGGCAGGGCGGAACCTGCAGAGCCCATGCGCAGACCTGGGTCACAGTGAAAGGGGGCCTTATCAAGTGTCAGGGAGGGAGAGTCCAGGACCCCATTTTCATCTTCCAGGGCCCCTCTGGCTGTGGCTTGAGGAGTAGAAGGCGGGGGCGAGGGAGTGGAGCAGGGAAATCAGGGAGGAGGCTGGGGCAGAGCAGAGGAAACAGGCGTATCTAGAAAGTGGACCTGACAGGTCTGGTTGATGGAATAAATTCGGTGAGGACGGGAAGAGGAAGGTTAACTGCGAGGTGCGTACAGGAGTGGCTGGGACCGCAGAGCCATTTCATGGAAAAGAGAGACCACAGGGTGGGGGCCGGATGGCTGGGCTGGGGGAGACCAGGAGTTCCACTTTGGAGAGGATGAGCGGGGGCGCCTCCTGGCCAGCCAGGTCGGGGTGCTTGGGGACAGCTTGATGCACAGGTCTGGGGCTCCAGGGAGCCTTCTGACCGGGCCTCAATGCTGATGGGGAGCCCACGCGGGGACCCTCGCCTTCACCACTAGTAGGAGTCGTGTTAGTGGCTCAGTAGTGTCTGATTCCTTGTGACCCCATGGACTGTAGTCTTCATGGCTCCTCCAGGCTCCTCTGTCCATGGGATTTCCCAGCAAGAGTACTGGAGGGGGTTGCCATTCCCTTCTCCAGGGGATCTTCCCGACCCCGAGATCGAACCCGGGTCTCCTGCATTGGCAGGTGGATTCTTTACCGTCTGAGCCTCCAGGGAAGCCTGAGACCACCACTGCTGTCACTCATTCTAGGAGGGCCCTTTCTGAGTGCTGGGGGGATGTGTATGCGGCCATCCGGTTCCCTTCTCCAAGGGTCTTCCCGGTAGCTCAGACAGTGAAGAATCTGCCTGCCAAAGCAGGAGACACAGGAGACTCGAGTTTGATCCCTGGAGAAGGTGATGGCAACCCCCTCTAGTGTTCTTGTCTGGAGAATCCCAGGGACAGGGGAGCCTAGGGGGCTACAGTCCATGAGGTTGCAGAGAGTCGGACATGACTGAGCATGCACGCACACACGTGCCTTCTCCAAGTGATGACCATACTTGGCATTGGCCCATTTCACAGACGAGAAGATGGGGGACTCAGTGGAAGCCCACGGTCATCCACTGGCCAGTAGGGGGGCTCCAGGAGCAGACAGGCCCCCCGCTGTGGCACCCCCCCCCCAATTTCCTCTCCCGCCCACCCTCCTCCTGTCCTGTTTTTCAGATTTCCAGAGCCCAGTGCAGGGGAGGGCGTGCAGAGGACTAAGGGGTTGGGCAGGGCAAAGCCTAACTTGCTTTGTCTGATTTTCTGCAGGGCCTGGCTGGAGAGCGGGGCGCCACGGGGCCGTCTGTAAGTGTGGGGCCGTGTGTGGGGCCACCCCCAGGGCGATGGGCTCGGGTGCAGGCGCCGGGTACCAACTGGGTGTGTGTCTGCCGCAGGCAGCCTGACTGAGCTCAGGCCCCCAGCCTCCCCGGGCATGGCCAGATCCAGCCCAGCCAGGACGGAGTAGAGGGAGAGAACTGGGCAACCTGGGTGCAGTGCCAGCTGCCCAAGTTGGGAAGGGGTGACTTTGGGAAGTGGGACACTCCCCCCGTCCTTGGGCATATGAAGTAAGGACTGAAATAGCCACCCGTCGAGGGGCTTGGATGACAGTCCTAAGGTCTTTTGCCAGGAGCCCAGGCCCCTGGGTTAATGTGCTGGGTGACCTGCAGAGTCCCTTGCTTTCTCTGAACTTCCCAGGAATAGACATAGACGGCTGACCATTCATTTCCCATCTTAAAAATAAGAATTCACAAGACTCAGCCCCTATCTTCAGGGCCAAGGAAGTGGGCACGTGCCCAAGTCTTATGTCAGAGGCACAGGGCTGGGGGAGAAGGGGGCTCATCTTCTATGTGGAGGCCCTCTTTATCCTTAGTGGGTTGAAGCTTCACAGTGCCCCCGCGAGATGGTGCTTTATTTTCCCTCTTAGCCAGAACTGGCAGCTGGGGCCCAGAAAGGTTAAGCAACTTGCCCAAGGTCACACAGACCAAAGTAGAGCCAAGATTTAAATTGAGGAGTGTTAGCCTCCAAAGGCAGGCCTTCCCCAAGCTTGTTATCGAGAGTGATTTATTTAATCCTCCTAATAGCTCTGTGAGGCAGGCACTGTTATTATCCCCATTTTGGAGACGGAAAAACCGAGGCACAGAGAGGTAAAGTCATATAAGAGTAAGTGGCCTCCTAGGTGTTATTGTGAGGCTGATATTACTGGCCCTGTTTTACTTACTTATTTAAATTTTAATTTTTTTACATTTCATTTATTTTGGCTGCGCTGGGTCTCTGTTGCCGTGCATAGGTTCTCTAATTGCAGTGCAGCATGTGAGATCCTAGTTCCTTGACCAGGAACTGAACCCACGTCCCCCCGCACTGGAAGGTGGCTTCTCAACCACTGGACCAACCGGGGAAGTCCCTGGCCCCAATTTTAGAGTCAGGGGAACAGAGGGGAAAGGCAGGGGGCCTTATCCCTGGAAGAGCCGGAACCTGAGTTCCAACCTGACTCCTCCCTCCCTAGAAACAGAATTAAGCCCCTCAAGTCAAGCCCATGCCGACCTGTGCAGGGGTCCCGGGTAGAGAAGCTGGTCACCCATCACTGACCTCGTGACTTTCTTCCCAGGGGGAGCCTGGCGGGAAGGGGGAAGAGGAGGAGAAAGCCGCCGCTGAGGTAACTGTGCCCCTGGGCCTGTGCTCCCCTCCTGCCCCCTGGCTGTGTCCTTGCGGGACAGTCCAGTAGAGCTGGACCAACACCTTCATCCTGAGCAGGGCATCAGTCGCAGCGCGAGTGGGGGCCCACTGGCGGGGGAGGCAGTGGAGTGGATAGTGACTGTGGCCCGGTGTGAAGTCAGCTGCAGTGGGGGAGCGCAGATGAGATGACTGGCCCAGGGCCTGAGGGTGGGGGCGACCCCGCCAGACAGGGCGGAGGAGTAACGGACCAGTGGACGAGACCCTCTGTTTGAAGGAGGCCTCGGGTTGTGGGGTCTCTCTCCAGGGCTAGGACCCTCCCATGACAGCGCCTGGCACACGGACGTGCCCAAGGTCATGGTGCTGCTGGACTGAAGGGTGTACAGGCAGGCGGAGAGCTGGCTGGTGGATGTGGGAGAGGACGGATGGAAGAAGGAGGTTGGGAGCTCACAGCGGTCAGAACAAGTCGGGGCAGGGCAGGGGCACGGATGGAACGCGAGCGTGGCTGTAGGGACCATACCTTCTGGGAAGCGGAGGGGAGGCTGGGGACCAGAGTGATGCATAAAGGGAACGAGGGCGGTGGGGCAAGCTGGAATGAGTCACCTGGTGTGACAGGGCTCGGCCAGATGTCCAGCACAGCGGGCACGCTGCACCTCCGAGTGAACTTGGGGAGATGCTAAGCCAGGGCTGGGGGTGCCTGGAGAGGTGGGCGGTGGGCATTGGAGGTGGGCAGCTATGTGAGGCAGGCTGGGCTGGAGAGGGTAAAGCTGGGATCAGGGGACCTTTCAGAGGTCCTTATAGGATTGAAGGGATCCTTATAGGATTGAGGCTGGAACCGTGGCAGCCATGGTGGGCACAAGAGACAGTGGGAGGAAGATGTGGATGCTGGGGTCACTTGCGATGGATGACTGGGAGGGTACCCACGACTTCCCCCTGCCCAGTTTCATCAGCGTGCCTCCTGTGGCCCGGGAACCAGGGCTTAACTGGGTCCTGACAGAGGGGGCCTGGAGCCCTGCTCCTCACCGCGGACACCCCCATCCCAGACACTACCCACAGTCCGGCTTCTCATGGTCTTTGACGGGAAGAGCTCTCTTGTGTAACTCAGTAGCGTGCTCTCCGGTTTTATTTTGCTTTAAGAGCAATTAATCTAAGTGTCATGACAGAGCTGTCATGTTCCACCAGCCAAAAAGGTTCCTGTTTGCTGCTGCCGCTGGGGCGGGGCCTTGCCTCTCTACCATCACTTTTTTTTTTTTTTCAAAGTGACCTTGTCATCTTCTCTTCTCCATTAATCAGCCTGTTCACGTGTCCTGACACCCGAGGTCCTTCGCCGTGTGTATGCCGGGTCCCAGGAACGCAGAGGCGCCATCTTTGTGCCCTCCCAGGGGCCTTCCGGCAGCCTCGGCTCTGCCCTCGGATGGGTGGGACCGGGACGGAGAACAGCAAAGCGCCTCCCACCCATGGGCCCGTATGAGGTGCTCTGCCCACAGCAGGATATTTTCTAGAAAGAAGGGTGCACAGGGAGGCAACTGGCGGCCATGGGAGCAGCAAGCTCAGGCTGGAGGAAGCCAGAGCTGTGAAGCCCCGGGCTTGGCCACTTCCGGCTGGTCACTTCCGGCTTGGCTACTTCCGGGCTGTGGGGCCGGCTCGTCAGGGCTTCAAGTTCCGTGTCTGTGAACTGGAGTTCGAACCCCAGCCCTGGTGCCGGGGTGTCTCGTCTGTGGTGGTTGTTGCGTTGACGATGGTGACAAGAGGGAAGTGAGGGCTGGGACAGGACGCTGGAGCAGGGCGGCCCTGACCCCACGTTTTTCTCCACCCCAGGGCGAGGGGGTGCAGCAGCTGCGGGAGGCCCTGAAGATTTTGGCCGAGAGAGTGCTCATCCTGGAACACATGATTGGCATCCACGGTGAGCGGTGACCCGGGCCGCCGAGTCCAGCATCTCCCTCCGCCCCGCCTCCCCTGCTGCCCTCGCCCGTGCTGCCTCTGGTCCCCTCTTTCCCTGCCCTGATGGCCCCGCACCTGGCGGCCAGTCTGCCCCTGTCCCACCCCTGCTCAAGAACCCTCCGTGGCTCCCTGCTGCCCGAGACCGAGGTACAGCTCCCAAGTCCCTCCCCTAGCACAGCCTGGCGTCCGGTGACTCAGAGCCGTCATCCAGGCGCCCCGGGCCCTTCTCAGCACCACACCTCTGCTCAGACTGGTCGCTCCGCCTCCTGAACACCAGCTCTGGTCTCAGGGCCTGTTCTAGGATCTCTTCCTCTGGGAAGCCGCGCTCCTGTCTCCTCCCTGTTCTCCACCGAGCCTTCTATTCCCTTACGGGTTGGGGTGTCTATATCTCTCCCTGGGACCTCTGCAGTGCCTGGAACCTGGCCCTGGTCAGCATTGTTTGAAGAATGAATGAATGAGTGAATGGTGAATAAGTAGATGAGTGAGTGGGAGACTGAATGAATGAGTGAATGAATGGATGAGTGGATGAGTTGAATGAATGGATGAATGAATGGATGAATAAATGAGTGAGAGAATGAATGCATGAAAACTAGACGCTGGCAGCTGCTTTGTCCCACCCTCACTGGGCACAGAGGTTCCTTGGCTGGCAGGACTGGAAGTGAAGGGGCTTCGTGGGCTCCTGAGGCCCTGCGTGAGCCCACCCTCCTGCTTTCCTTCCAGATCCCCAGGCCACCCCTGAGGGGGGCTCTGGCCAGGACGCCGCCCTGAGAGCCAACCTCAAGATGAAGCGCGGAGGCCCCCCACCCGACGGCTCCCTGGCCGTCCTGCTCGGGCCCGACCCCGGGCAGAGGAGCGCTGGCCGGGCCAGCGGTGGGAAGTAGGAGGCCAGCTCTCCCAGAGGAGCCCCGGCTCCGCCAGAGACCCCACCCCGAGGCCTGTGCTGCCGTCAGCACTGAGGACACCCCGAGTGGGACTGGGCTCCAGGCCTGCACAACCGTCAGGGACACTGGCTCCCGGGGGCCTTGGGGACAGATGGCAACGCCAGGGGCGGGGGCCAGAGGGGCCCAGCGCCCCCGGCCGAGCCCTGCCCTGGTCCCTGCCCTCCCCACCCCCACTCCCTGCTGGAGACGGGGTCTGGTGGCTGGGTGGGGCGTGAGAGTCGTCATAGTACTCGCCATTTACTGGGTCCCTGAGTCGGCTGGGCCCACCCGAGGCACTTCCCTACACTGTCTCATTTAACCCTTAGGACGTAGGCTCGTTCCCCCCACTGTACTTGGGGGCAGAGGCTGGGAGAGGATAAATCACCTGCCCGAGGCCCCTGGACCATGGAGGACCGGGGCAGGATTTGAACCCGTGTTCTCTCTACCTGCCAGCTCCCCCTCTTCACGGGGACACTCACACAGGGCAGGCGCTGGGCCCGACGGCCCCGGAGGCTCCAGCCGGGAAGGAGGGCAGGCCCTGCCCAGCTCGAGACCCTGGGGGCCCTCCGTCCTCCTTCCTTGACATTCCTCCCTGGGCTCGGGGGTCTACTTCACAGGTGGGGATGTGGGCAGCTTGGCCTATAGCTGCTCTTAAAGGCCAGGGAGACCTTGAATAAACCCCTGACAGTCAGTGGACTTGGAGACCGTGAGAGAGGAGCGTTGGGGTGCCAGGATCCTCAGACTGAACTGGCATCGCCCCCTACTGCATCCTAATCCCTCTGACCCTACCCACCCTCCCAGGGCCTCCCACCGCTGAGCAGCGAGGAGGAAGATTGAATGGGACGGTGCACCCTCTGGGGGTGTCCCTCCAGCCCCAGCCTCTCCCAGACTCGCTGAGAACCGGCAGGGTTAGGGTTAGGGTGGCCCCCTTCGATTTACAAGGCAAGTCCTGTGTCCCAAGGAGAAGGAGGGGTCGCCACCTGATTCCCAGGCCCTGCTGGGGAGAGACGCTCCGCGCTTGGTCCTGTGGGCCCAGCCTGGCTCCGGTCCTGGGTCCCGGTGCCCTAGAGTAGCTCAGACCAGGGCCCTCAAGGCCTCTTGGGCGTCGGGTCCTCTGTGCCCTGGACCTGCCCTGGTGCTCCTCTCTGGCTGTCTCGGCCACGGCAGCAAATGCAGACATTCCCAGGTGCTGGCGCCACCCCCGTGGTCTCCCCTTGTGGCATGAGTGACTTGTCCCACCACCCTTGGTGCTACTGGGAGGCTGTGCTCCGTCCCTCTGGGCCCTGATGACCTCTCCCTGCCCTCGAGGCCTGGACTGCCCCTCGGGAGGCAGGGCTGGCTGGGTGGGGGGCCAGGTGTGGCTTCTTACAGGCCTGTCTTCATGGAGGGGCGGTAATCCTCTGACAATAAAGGTGCTCTTCCCCTGTGGTCGGGCGTCACATGGTAGCAGCCATCGGGGAGGCCGGGCCAGCTTCAGCCAGGCCCAGCCCCGGGGGATCTGATGGGAGCCCCCGGGAGTCAAGGGGACCACAAGGCCCCGAGGCAGGGTGGCCTGGCTCTGCCCCCTGGGAGCCCCACGTGGGGGCCTAGAAGAGCGAGGGGTGCTCTTCGGAGGCCGCCCCACCCTCCAGTCTAGGCTGGGCCCTGGACCAGCTCTGCTAGCAGGAGAGAGTAAGGTGGGGAGGGTTCCCGGTGCTGGGCAGAAGGACCCATACCCACCATGCTCCTGCCCCGGGCCTGGGGTCCTGGACTTTTTTGTCCAGGCCCAAGTCCAGCCCTGGGACCGTCCCCTGAGTCCTCAGTTGAGGTCGGGGACTGGCTGAATGCCGCCCAGGGCTTCCTGCAGGCTGTGTCCCACCAGAACTCAGAGCCTTGCTGGGCCCACCACCACCACCCACACTCTGATGACAGCCCCCTTCCCACGGCAAGATGGTGTGTTTCCAGCTGGAAGTGTCGGGCTGAAGCCGGAGCCAGGGGCCCGGTCTGGGAGGACCCTAAACACTGGATGGGGAGAAGCTGACCCAGGGGTCTGGATGGCTATGGCCGCTTCTCACCATCAGTCCGGCCTCCCCCTTCCACCTGGATGGTGGAACGACCTTTCTGACGTGCACGCGGGCAGCACCCCCTTTACTCGTGAAGCAGCAGTGGCCCCTTGTTCCTGGTCCCCAGCCTGCTCTGCGACTTGTCACTGTCATCCAAGCCTCCATCCCCGTGACTGCTAGCCACATGGAGGAACCACCTGGTCCTGTCTCTGTAACGCCTGTGGGTGCGGGTGCCCCGCAAGGCGCTTGGTGCCTGCAGGGCATGGGAGAGAACAGGACACGGGGCCGGGGTGACTGGTACTCACAACCCAGGGGGATCACAGCTCTTGGCTTTGGGCGAGAGCCTCAGACGCATCACCTCCTCTGACGCCCGTGGCCCACTGCTGGCTCGGGCCCCTCTGGTCCTTGGTTCTGTCGTGACCATGAATGTCTGTGCTGATGGGTGGAGGCCCTGACCTGCTCAGCCTGCAGGTCCCGCGATGGATTCGGACAGTGAGGCACGTCACCTGGAGTGCCCCTGCGATCTGGGATGGGGCTTCCATGGTGTGGGCCCCTCTCCTCTGCCCAAAACTGTGCATCTCCCTGCAGCCCCTGGGGAGGGGGTTCCTAAGGGTCAGCCCAGTGCAGGGGGCAGGCATCCCTGAGCCCCCACCCCACCACCCACCTGCAGGGTCCACCCAGAGGGATAAGGAGGGAGAATCAGCTCAGCCTCTCCCCCTGCCACCCTACCCTGCCCCTCCCCATCTCCTCTCCAGCCAGCTAGCTCGCCATCCCCCTGCCACCCTCAGGGCACACCCACCCTCTCTCCAGGCACTGCCTCCTGTGTCCTGGTGTCCAGATCAAATCAGAACAGGGGCTGACAGTTCCTCACTAACACTTTCCCTTCCAGGCCCGCTCCCTAGTCCGTGGGACCCTCTTCTCTCTGCCTGGCTGAGCCTGGGGGAGCATGACACTGAAGGGCGCAGACTCGGGGCCCTAACTTGGGCCCCCTCTCCCTGGCCGGGGTCCCCAGGGTCCCCTGGGCAGGGCAGGTGTGGGACTGGGAGTCTAGGCCTGGACGCAGTTCCTCCACACCCACAGCCAGGAACCCTTGCCAGCCCTACCTTAGTTGACCACCAGCCAAAACAGAAATTCAGGATCCCCTAGGTCAGACAGTGGCTCAGTTGGTAAAGAATCTAACACCCGGGTTCGATCCCTGGGTCGGGAAGATCTGGAGGAGGGCATGGCAACCCACTCCAGTATTCTTGCCTGGAAAATCCCATGGACAGAGGAACCTGGCGGGCTACAGTCCATGGGGTCACAAAGAGTCACACATGACTGAGCATAGTCGTGTCGCAAGACACTTTCAGGTCAGACAGTGACTCTTGGCAAGTGCCTGCATGTGGTGGCCACAGCGTGGAGGGGACTCGGGCTGCGCTGGCCTTCAGTGGCTCCCACCAGGTCAGCGGCACCTGTGGTTAAAACATCCAAAGGCCCTGTGCTGACTGACCACAGCTCCCCGCGTGCCCCCACCATCCTAACCCCTCCTCTAGCCTCCCTGGAATCTAGGACCGGGCTCCAGCGCCAGGAACAGAACCTATGGTGATGGATGGGCTCCTCTGCTACACTGATCATAAAATGTTTTTAGTGTCTCTCCTGACACAGACAATGAGAAGCTGATGGCAGAGCTGGGGGCCAGAGGGTACTTCTGCCTCTGCCTGGGGGAACATGATGGCCTTAGGCAGAAATTCATAGCTGATATGCCGCCTTGGGGCTTCCCTGGTAGTTCGGGTGGTAAAGAACTCTCCTGCCAAGGCAGGAGACATAAGAGATGCAGGTTCGATCCCTGGGTTGGGAAGATCCCCTGGAGGAGGGCATGGCAACCCACTCCAGTATTCTTGCCTAGAGAATACCATGGACAGAGGAGCCTGGCGGGCTACTGTCTATAGGGTCCCAAAGAGTCAGACACGACTGAAGCGACTTAGCATGCACGCATGTGCTGCCTTGGGACAGGCCCCTGGAAGGAAAGCCTGGATGGTCATGGTTGGAAACCCAGAAGTCGGCCAGAAGCCCCAGTGAGCCCACGCTAGGGTTCCTGAGGCATTCCAAGAGGACCCCTGTTTTCTGGGGTAGCCCCTTGGGACTTGAACTCAAGAGAACACGGCGACCTGTTTTTGGACCAGGAGGGAATCAGGGTGAGGCTGGAAATTAATCAGACATTCACCTGATCCCCCAGGGGTTCAGGGGTCACCTCTGAGCATCTCCTTTCCCAGAATGCACCGGGCAAGGCTGGCCCCCTCCAGGCTGGGTGGGAAGGGCACCTGGGAGCACTTTCTTCTCATCCCATACTTGGTGAGTCCCAAAGGTGCATGAGGGGCTATGGAACTATTCTCCTGCCTGCAGGCCGGGAGCTGCCCAACTCGGGCTCTGAGCCCCAGCCTGAGGTGGTCCAGGTGCCGCTGGGGTCCCCATCCCAAGCTCTCACCTGCCTGGATCAAAAAGTCACCCTCTGGTTCCCCATCCCCCTGCCCCACCCCATATCACTCAGCTGTGATCTTCTCCTGGGGAGGGTCACACGTGTGTCTCCAGTGCCCAGCTCTGATCACCGCAGTGAGTCACAAAGGAGAGGTACTCCTTCCCGGATCCCGGAGGCAGTGACCGAGGTGGTGGGAAGGGGGCCTTGATCAGACCCAAAGCCCCCTCCCCACTCTGACTAACCTGTACCCGCAATCCCTGCTACCCTGAGGTTCCTGGAACCTCTCCTCCAGACCTAGTTTATGGATTATAAAAAAGAGAATTTCACGAGATTTGCAATTACTTGAATTCCAGGGAGATTTATTTCCAATGTGATTAATAAATTCTAATGTCATCTATAACTTTCAATTGCCAGTTAATTAACATGCAATGGGTGCATTGTAAAAGGCAAATTAAATACTTTCTCAGGTGGAGGCTGGTACATCTAATGAGCCAACGTGTCCCGAAGGAGACAGCCAGGCTCACGTGCCAGGCCCTGCCTCCTCCATACTGATGGATGTGTGACATTTTGATAGCAAGTGACAACCTGGCTTCAGTGTCATCGTAAAAGGTGATCATAGAAGCTGCCTCCAAAACTCATGGTATCTGGGGTTGAAGCTGGTTCCTATTCAAATAAATGCAACTTGAAGGGGATTCAAGTGATAATTAGAGTCAAGAGTCCAGTTCTGGGAATTCCCTTGTGGTCCACTGGCTAAGACTCCATGCTTCCAATGCAAGAGGCCCCAGGTTTGATCCCTGTCAGGCTCCATCCAGGGGAGAATCCGTTCCTTGCCTTTTCCAGTTTCTAGAGGCCCCAGGCATCCCTTTGGCTTGTGCCTGCATTGCTCCAACCTCTGTCCCTGTCTTCACGACCTCTTCTGTGTCTGTCTTGTCCTCTGTGTATCTCTCATAAGGACACTTCTCTCTGGGCCATCCAGAATGATCTCTTCATCTCAAGATCCTTGACTTAATCCCATCTACAAAGACCCTCTTTCCAAACAATGTCATGCTCAGAGGCTTCAGGTTTAGGACTTGGGCATATATTTTGCAGGGGGGGAACGTTCTTCAGCCTATGACAGTGACCTTGGGCAAGTCACATAACCTCTTGGGGCTTCCATTTCCCACCTCTTCCAATAAAGGGCTGCTTCAGTGAACTAGTAAGAGCAGCTTCTACTCCGTGTCAGGCACTGTTCTGAGCCCATCACATGCACTGACATTTCATCCTTACGCCGACCTCAGGAAACAGCTGCTTTAGCATCTTTGTTGCAGGTGAGCAGATTCAGCCACCAGGAGCAGCGACTCACCCCAGGTACCAAGTGGTGGGACCAGGATTTGAACCAGGCCACCTCACCCTGCAGGCTGAAAGTGAAAGTGGGGTTCTGGTGGCTTAGATGATAGAGAATCTGCCGGCAGTGCAGGAAGTCTGGGTTCGATCCCTGGGTCAGGAAGATCCCTTGGAGAAGGGAATGGCTACCCACTCCAGTATTCTTGCCTGGAGAATTCCATGGACAGAGGAGCCTGGTGGGCTACAAAAGTCCATGGGGTTGCAAAAGAGTCGGACACAACTGATCGACTAACACTTTCACTTTTTTCACCTCACCCTGCAGCCTACAGTCCCCCCCCCCCCATTTTTGTAATTGAGCTTTTTAAAATTAAGCAATAGTTCACATACCATTCAACTCCCCCATTTCAAATATGCAATTCAGGGGGTATTAGTGTATTCAGAGTTGTACAACCATCGGCACAATCCATTTTAAAACATTTTCATCCCTCTGAAAGAAACCCCTTACCATTTAGTAATACCCCCCAATCTCCTGTTTCTCCCATTCCTGGGCAACCACTAATCTGCTTTTTCTGTCTCTATGAAGTCACCTGCTCTGGACATCTCACAGAAATGGAATTAGACACTTTGACATCTGGCTTCTTTCATTTATCATGGTGATTTCAAGGTTCATCCCTGTTGTGGCTGTATCAGGGCTTCATTTTAGTTCGTGGCCAAATAAGAGCCTATATGCTTAACCACTACAATGACCTGTAAGGTCCCTGATCACTCTGAAAACCTCTCTGTAAGATGGACACAATCCAGAAATCTCAGTGAAACCCTGAGGTTTGCTTGATCTGTCAAGATTCTGTAGGACTCGGGGCACAGACTCTGTCACCCCTCTGCCCACGGCACTGCCCTCTCTGGGTTCCTGGCGCAGCCCCGGCGAGGGCGGTGGGTGAGCCAGAATGCCCGCCGTCAGGCCCGCTCCCTCCCCAACTGCACCTGCTCTGCTCTCGCCTGGGTCAGCGCTTCCTGGTCTTTCCCACGACACGGCTCACCGAACACAGGATACAATTTGCACGGCACTCAGGGTAAACAACCAGAGCTGCCCTCCACAATGTGCCCAGTTTGGGGTGTCTGGCTGCCCTAGCCCTTGCCTGGTAGCCTCCAAGGGCCGCCACCCGAGCCTACCTAGAGCCCAGCTGCAGTCCAGGCCTGGGAAGCTCTGATCTCGGGTGTCAGGGCTTGCACCCAAGGGACGCTCCTGCTGGGTAGGTGGCAGGAGGAGGTGCTGGCTCTTCACCAGCCAGGTCTTCAGACCATCCTCTGTTAATGGTTGAGGAGGGGGAGGGAGGGCGTGAGAGGAGAGATGGTTGGAACAGGTCTCTACGGGGATTGGTACCCGGGTCCTCAGGGAGAAGAGGGAGGGGGTGGGCGGTTAAGTCTGGAGACCCAGGGCCACCAGCACTGCCTCACCCATGCCAAGTGGAAGGTCAAGGGCACTACTCTGGGGCCCCTCGTGCCAACTGCAACGAGGCTGCTTTGGTCGTAAGCAAGATGAACCCATGCCGAGTGCCTCCAAGAGTCACGGGGCTAATCGCAAGGCTCCAGGAAACCCAGTGGACCCCAGGGATAGGAGTGGGAGAGGGCAGGCCCCAAGGGAATAGCACCGGATCTGAGTCAGCCCCCAGGGGCCTTTGTGGTGGGAGGAGGTTGCTGATTCCCACGGCTCTGTTGCCTGTCCATCCCTCCTCTCACTGAGATCCATTGTTCTGTCTCTGGCCTCATGGCTTCTGCCTGCTGGTGGCTCCTGCATCTTCCCACCATGGCAGCTCCTGCCTCTTCCCATCATGCTCTTGCCTCTTCCCATCATGCTTCTGTCTCTTCCCATCATGCTTCTGTCTCTTCCCATCATGCTCCTGCCTCTTCCCATCACGCTCCTGTCTCTTCCCATCATGCTCCTGCGTCTTCCCACCATGGCTTGCCATGACCCCTTGCTCACTCTCCTCTCACTATAGGTGGCTTTGTGGTCACACAACATTTAGGGTGGTTATCAAACATCTTCACTGTCCCCCTGACAGCTCTCAGGCTCCCTGTCACCTCCCTAAAGGAAGACTCCTCCTGCTCTTGGAAGATGAACTCAGGACCAGGTCTCATGCCTTCCAGGCTGGACACAGGTACCTGACAGGGAAGGAGGACTCTGGGAACCTAAGGCCAGAAGCCCCAGAGAACCTGCAATGTGGGCTTTGCTGCCTGTTGGTGGCACAAGCTGCCATCCCAGAGGAGAAGGAATGCTTAGGACCCTAAGCTGGGCTCCTGTGGGCCAACAACAGTCTCTGCTTTCCATCAGAGCTGTCTAAACATGACCACTCCAGCCCTGCTCTCCAGCTGTTCAAAGACCTTGATTGCATCCATTCAGGTCCTCAGGATGCATCAGGTGCACATCGCTGTCCACTTTCTCACCCCACCACCCACTGCGCACCATGCTCCAACCACCCTGGCAGCCCCAGCTCATAACAGATTGGGTTTGAAAGGACTTGGCCTTAACTTTCCTTCAGCATCATGACTATAAAAGAACTTAAAAAAAAAAAAATGACAAAGCCAAAAGGTGCATTGCAGTTAGGGAAGATGTGCAGTGAAGCCAGACTGAGCCCTGCTGGGCACCAGCCCTCCACTTGGTGAGAACAAATGTTTTTAACGCAGCCCTGTTGCCATGGTGATCACCACATCTCAGCTTACTGAGGTGGCATTGCAGATCTGTGGAGAAAGAACAGATTATTCAATAAATGATGCCGGGATATTTGCTTAGCTATTTGGAAAGAAATAAAATTAGCTCTTTCCTTCACACCATACTTCAATAAATATTCCAGAGGAGTTAAAGAATTAGATGTAAAAAGGGAATTTTTTTTTTTAATCTTAGAAGAAACTATAGACAAATATTTGATCTTGGGGTAGCTAAAGACTTTTAAATATAAAAGTAGTGGGGGGAAAATAACAAAGAATAAGATAGGTAGAATTTAATACATAAAACATCAATCTCTTGGTGTTTTAAACAATCATTAAATTTATTGGGTAACTACAAATAAGAATCAAATAGTTACAACAAATATGACAAAGAATTAACACCTCTAATATATAAAAAGTAATTACCAATCAGTAAAAATGAACTTTCCAATAGAAAATTTCCAAAAAGAAATGTACAAAAAATTAAAAATAAACAATAAACATATTTAAAAATATTCAGCTTCACTGGTAATCAAAGAAATGCCTAGTAAAATTCCAATGATATTTTCCTCTCTCTGACCACTTATATTAAACATTGTACTGGAGATTATACCCAGAGTAATTAGGCAAGAAAAAGAAATAAAGTCACCTAGATTGATGAGTGCTAGGAATTTGTCCATTTCATCTAGGTTAAATAATTTTTGGCATACAGTTTTTCCTGGTATTCTTATATAATCTTTTTATTTCTGTAAAGTCAGGAATAATAATCCCACCTTCCAATTTTAGTAATTTGAGTCTTCTCTCTTTTTTTCTAGATCAGTCTACCTAAAAGTTTGTCAAATTTTCTGATCTTTTCACAGAATCAAATTTTGTGTTTTGTTTTTTCTCTATTGTGTTGTTATAAGGTAGAAATTTAGGTTATTAGTTTGAAACCTTTATTCTTTTTTAATATAGGCAACTATAACTATCAGCACTGTTTTAGCTGCAGCTTACAAGATTGGGCATATTGTGTTTTTATTTTTGTTCATCACAAAATACTTTCTAATTTCCTCGTGATTATGTTATTTAATTCCCACCTATTCATAAATATTCTTCTGCTGTTGATTTCTAATTTCATTCTGTTGAGACAGGAGAACACATCCTGAATGATTTCAATCCTTTTAAATTTATTGAGTCTTATTTTATGGCATAACATATGATTTATACTGCAGAAAGTTCTATGTGCACTTGAGAAGAATACTTATTCTGATGTTGCTTGGAGTGCTCTGTAGTTGTCTGTTTAGGTTCAGCGGGTTTCTAGTGTTGTTCCTTTAATTCTTTAGACCTGGTTTCCTTTAGTTCTTAGCACACATTCATGATAGTATAGTTAAAGTCTTTGTCTAGTAAGTCCAGTGTTTAGGCTTCCTCAGGGACAGTTTCTTGTGAATGAGCCATACTTTTTGTGTCTTTGCATATCTCATAAATTTTTGTTGAAAACTGAACGTTTAAAATAATATAATGAGGCAAATCTGGAAATCTGTTTGTTGTTATTGTTGCTGCTACTGTTTATTTCTTTAGTGACTTTTCTGGGCTAATTCTGCAAAATCTATATTCTTTGTTGTTTTTGGCCACTGAAGCTTCTGCTCAGTTAGCTTGGTGGTCAGCTAATGATTGGATAGAGATTTCCTTAAATTGTTTAAACCATTAAGTCTTCCAGATTTGTTAAGGGGCTCTGTATATGTGATGGGGCATACCTTCAATTTGATAGCCTTAACTTTTACTTCCTGCTTATGCAATGCCTAAAGGTCAGCCAGAGGTGAGAAAAAATAGATCCATGATGAGACTTTCCTGGGCATGTGCAAAGCTATGCATACGGACTTCTAAGATCACAAGAATATGTTGGAGCTTTTCAAAGCCCCCTAAGGACATCTCATTCCCATTTTTTCTTAAGATTTTTGTTTAGGGACTTCCCTCGTGGTTAAGACTCTGTGCTTCCAATGCAGGGAATGTGAATTTGATTCCTGTTCAGGGAACTAAGATCCCACATGCTGAGTGGTACAGTCAATACAACAACAACAACAACAACAACAAAAACCAGCTTTTTGTTTAGCCATTCTTTAGCCCCAACTGGTAGTGGCACTTCAGGCAGCTACAAATTAAACAATTGCAGTTGACTATTTTTGACAAATGCCCCGGAGCTAGGACCAAAAGCGAAGACTGAGTTCAAATAAAGAGAATCCCTGAGAATGCAGCTTTTCCGGGGGCGGGGTGGGGGGGGGGGGTTGCCAGACAGGTCAAAGAGTGACAGTTCTCTGGGGATGGGACTTTTGGGGCAGCTCCAAACCTGTTCTTTCCCTTCAAATAGCTGCTGGGCTATTGGTTTTCACAACCACCATAGTTGTGAGGCTACTGCTTTTCAAACCTGCAATGGAATTGTGAAAAGGGAAACGGGAATAAGGCAAGTTAAAACTTCACAAAGCTTGCTATTCTGATTGTAGTTCAGCCATATATTTTTCATTTTCTTTTTGGCTGCACTGAGTCTTCGTTGGGGAGTGTGGCTTTCTCTAGTTGCAGTGTTAAAGGCTTAGCTGCCCTGCGGCAGGTGGGATCTTACAGTTCCTTTAGAAAGGATCGAACCCATGTTGCCGCGTTGCCACATTGCCTCCGTAAAGGCAGACTCTTAACCACTGGATTACCGGGGAAGTTCCTTGGCCATATATTTAAAACAAAACACAAACACTCCTGAAGTTTTTAAAAGCTTTGATTAATTTCCAGTCATGAAAAAGTTGATTTTGACCATTTTTACCAGCATTGTCATTGCTTTTATGAAGAAGCGTATTTTTGGAAGTCCTTATTCTGTTGTCCTGGAAGTGCTTCCTTTCCCCCTGTTTGTGTACAGAAAATTGTATTGGAACACAGCCGTGTCCATTCATTTATATTATCTATAGCCACTTTCACACTGCAATGGAAGACCTGAGTAGTTGCAACAGAAACCATATGGCCAGCAAAGCCTAAAATATGTACTATCTGGCCCTTACAGAAAAAGTTTGCCAACCCCTATGGTAAGGCAAGAAAATGATATAAAGATTGGAGGAAGCAAATTGCTGCTTTTTTGCATTAAAACTCATTTTTCACTTAGTGCTGCTATACCAAAGGGGTTCTTCCCCCTGCAAAGGACGGGCTAAGGAGCCTTGAAACAGCACCCCCTTTGCCCCAGTGGTCTCTTAATGTAGTAATGGGTCTAGATCTAGTAACGGGTCTAGTCCCCAAAGTCCCATCGTGGGAATTTCCCTGGGGGTCCAGTGGTTAAGAATCCGCTTTCCAATGCAGGGGAAGCGGATTTGATCCCTGGTCTGGGAACTGAGATCTCACATGCTGTGGAGCAACTAAGCTCATATGCCTCAACTATAGAAGCCTGCATTCCACAACGAAAGATCCTGCATGCTGCAACTCGGTTGCGACACAGCCAAATAAATAAATTTTAAAAATAAATAAAGTAGTAGGTATCAATTTAAAAATTGCTTTTTAATATCTGTGAGCAATCTGTTTGCATTAACAAGTTTAATGAGGTCATCGAATGTATTAAACAAAACCCAATTTTAGGACTTCTGGATCCAGCTAAAAGAGTGTCGGAGAAGGCAATGGCAACCCACTCCAGTACTCTTGCCTGGAAAAATCTCATGGACGGAGGAGCCTGGTAGGCTGCAGTCCATGGGGTCGCTAAGAGTCGGGCTCGACTGAGCGACTTCACTTTCACTTTTCACTTTCATGCTCTGGAGAAGGAAATGGCAACCCACTCCAGTGTTCTTGCCTGGAGAATCCCAGGGGTGGGGGAGCCTGGTGGGCTGCCGTCTATGGGGTCACACAGAGTCAGACATGATTGATGCGACTTAGCAGCAGCAGCAAGAGAGTGTAGGCACACTCCACCTCACCTCTCCCAATGATCGGAGTTAAACAGCTTGAACAGAATACATAAAGCAGCTGTCTGCAGACTCGGGAAAGTAAATCATAGGAAGTGGACTGGAGAGGGAAATCCAAACGCAAAGAATGACCAAAATGGCTGTGAGTTGTCTGGTTGGTCTGTACTTCTCCACCTCTCCTGGCTTAAACTTCAGCACAACCCAAGTCCTAGAACAGTGAAGTCAATGAAAACAGAGCAAGTTCTAAGAAAAACCTCTTCTTCTGGCAGAACTAGGAACAGAGCATCTTGCAAGACTGAGAGCCTGGGGAGTTGTAGGGGGTGGGAGTGGGGATCCATATTTTTTTTTATAACGAGTCTCACCATTATTATTTTTTAATAATTTTATTTATTTATTTTGGCCGCGCTGGGTCTTCATTGCTGTGTGGGTGTTTCTGTAGTGGCGAGTGGGGGTTACTCCCTAGGAGCGTGCATAGGCTTCTCGTCGAGGTGGCTTCTTGTTGCAGAGCACAGGCTCTAGGGCGCGTGGCTCCATAGTTGCAGCCCCCGCCCTGGTCTCAGTTGTCGTGGCATGTGGCTTTAGTTGCTCCTTGGTCTGGGGGATCTTCCAGGATCCAGATCAGGAGTCAAACTCATCTCTCCTGCATTGGCAGGCAGATTCTTTACCACTGAGCCATCAAGGAAGCCCCTCAAATTTTTTCCTTTCAACTGTCTCTACCCTAAAACAAGCCCCAGCTTTGAATCTGCATTCCTGGGCTGCCAGCAAACCTAGATGCACCTTAAATCTCTGAGAGAAAAATATTTCTCTCTGATCAGAAAACCTGGGCTCTTCACTGGCAATATCTTGTTTGCCTCTTAATTTATTGCCTGGGGGTAGCCCTGTTTGTTCCATTTTCTTGGTGAGGAAACTGAGGCTCAGAGAGGTTAAGTAGCGCGCCCAGGGTCACCCAGCACTGAAGTGACAGAGTTCGTGTTCTCTGCCTCCGTCTGCCTCCTTAGTGTAACCGTGAACTCCAGCACTGGCCCAGGGCCTGGCACAGTGCGGGGCGGCCAGTGGCCCTGTGAGATGAGCCAGCACAAGGCCAGGTTCAGAGCATCCATTGCTTCTGGAACCTCTGCAGACACAAAAGAGACCAGCCCCAAGCCTCCCTGGCCGACTAGGAGAGGCCTTGAACTCTACTCTGGATCAGCCCTTCTCAATTCGGATGAACTACTGTTGATGTTCTTTGCACATAATTTTCTGCGAGACAGGATCATTTGGAAAGCCATAAATACACATTCAGATGCACGTGATGGATAATAAACTCGGCTCCAATGAGTCACTTGAGCCCCCATAAATCTTGGCTGCATTTTCTTCCCTGGTGCCCGTAAATCAGGCCCTATCTCTGCCTCCGTCTCTGGCACCCTGGAGGCCCCTACCTGCCATGCGTCACACTGCAGGTGGAGCATCTGGCAGCTGGCCCCACACGCTGCCCTCATGCCCCGTGCGCATCCTGCCTCTCTCCTGAGGGACCTGGGCATCTTAGGCCTTCTTTATACTTTTCTGACCAGCAACCACCACGCACATCGGGGTTTACACAAGCCTGATGGAGTTTTAACAACATGCAATTTTTTTAAAGGAGGCTGTAGCTGTTTTCCGCCTCTCCCCTCTCCTGGGCTTGAGCTTCTCTGAAGGTTACAGTCAACAAGCCAACAATGCAGGGGGCAGGGAAAACCTCACAGGGTCTGGAGTTGGACTCAGTGGGCTGACAGCGGTTCTACTGACAGAGATTTCAGCCAAGTCCCTTGTCTGGGCCTCAGTATGCTCATCTGCAGGATGGAGACAGTAATCCTTATTTCCCAGGACTGTGTTATTCAGGATAATAATATGCAGGTAACCAATGTTTGAGAAAGCCTCAAACCTCGGTTTTTGCTGAACCCAACACAAAAGTTTAATTTTTGCCCCTGCAAAGTCCAACGTGGAGGCCTTTGTCCATCTCATAGCCTTATTACCTGGAGTGTGAGGTCCTCCAAGAGATGGAGAAGAGAGAAATGGAGAGAGTTCATTGGCTCATAATAGCTTCAGCCCCAGGAGTGACGTGGGTCTCCTCCACTCACATCCTATTGGCTGGGACCAGTTACATAGCCCCAGGCTAATCACAGAGGATGCTGGGAAATAAGAGAAGCACATGGCTGATAGGTGAACATCTACTTTCTTGCCAGAGTGCCTGTGAATATTTAATTCAATGCAATTCACTAGAGAGAGCAAGGAAGGACTCTAGTAGAACCTCAAAATGTCAGAGATGGGGACTTCCCTGGTGGGCCAGTGGTTAAGATGCTCCCAACACAGGGGGCTCAGGGTTGGATCCCTGGTCAGGGAACTAGATCCTGAATGCTACAACAATGATGGAGGATTCCCAGTGCCACAACTAAGACCCACCAGCATAGCCAAATAAATAAGTATTTTTAAAAAAAAGATGTTAGAGATGACCCTAGATCAGTATTGGATGGTGCAGGATTTACATCCAGCCCTCTTGCAAAATGGTGATCCCTGCTCATGGGTGAAGCCTTTGCCATCATGCCTTCCTTGGGGCTTGGTTGTGAGGGGCCCAGAGCCAGGTTTCTTTTAGGTGCTCAGGAAGTGGGGCTCCCCCAGGTCACATGGTTCTCTGGGATATATTGCATGCTCTGTGCCCTCACATTCCCACCACCCACTTCTCCTAGCAGCACTTAACTCCTTTTCACTCCCCTGGTTCCTCCCAGCCTCTGCTGTGGCTTCAGGCTCCCATTGCTCGAGAGGATGAGAGGATGGCTCCCACCCATAATTGGACCCTGCCTGCAGGAAGCCCTCTGTGATTTCCTGGGCTCTTGTGTTTGGGGAGAGGCTGGGTGGTCCTCTGGAGTTTGACTGGATAGGAAGGAGGCGATCAGACATAGGAGGGTCTCCCTTGTCTCAGAGCCTGCCAGCCCACTGAACAAACTCCCACAGCTGGGCCATGTGATTTCACAGCTGGAACTCCTCAATCTTCTCCCTTTCTTCAAGCATAGAAGCAGCGGGTCATCATAAGACTTAAAAGGAGGAAGTCCAGGAGGGCAGGGCCTGGTGTGGCTGCAGGAAATAGACTGACTTGGTGACCTTTGCTATCAGGATAGGAGGCTGGAGACCCCCCAGGGCTGTCTCTCCTGGGACTGGAGACAGATGGGCTAGAAAGAATCAGGCTAAACTGTAGGGGCGGATGCTCTGTGTCCTAATCCTTGCCTGGCTACTAATTGAGCATGCAGCCCAAGCCGACGCTTTCATTCCTGGGCCTCAGCTTGCTCATCTATAAAATGGGGATCCATATTCATTCTACCCACTTTACAAAATCAGCTACAAAGCACTTGTGAATGGGAGTTCATGGTGAGGGTGGGCTTGGGATGGAAAGTGTGGGAGCCAGGGGACCCTCTGCTGGGATCTAAAATCCTGCCTGTGATCAGCTCTGGGCTGGAATCTGCTCTTCTAAAACCCAGGTGGAGCCCAATGGTGAGCACTGGACCAGAGGGGCTGTTTCTCCTCTCTCCCTCCACCCCGCCCAAGGGTGAAATCTGTTGCTTATTCCCAGTGGAATCCTCTTTTTCCATCTCCCATTCCCAAAAGCACCCTGTAAAACACCAAAAATAAACACTGTGCCTGGCTTTCATTTGGGGAGGGTTTGTCTGTCCCCTTTTATTGCTTCTTACCACGACACAACAGCCTTTCATCTTTGCGTGCCCAGGTTGGTGACCCTGAGAGGCAGGCCAAGGCGGGTGTATCTGGGCCTCTTCGGTCAAATAAGGACTCAATTCTTAGAATGCTGGGGGAAGCACGGGGGCTGCCTGGGCGAGGCAACCAATGCCAAACAGATGAGGAGACCCGGAGCCTGGGTTTTGAAGGATGAGTAGAAGTTTATCAGAGGGAGAAAGATGAGGGAGAGCATTCCCAGCAGAGGGAACACTATATGGGAAAGGATAGAGAGAGGAATGGAATGGAATTTCCAGAAGGGAGTGGAAGTTCAGCGAAGCTAGATATTAGGGTGCCCAAGGGAAGAGAGGTGGAGAGGGCTGCGTTGTACAGGCTTTGAATGCCAGGCTAAGGAGCCTGGACTTTATTTTGAGGGCCACGAGGAGCCGAGGAAGAATGTAAAAGGGATGGTGACACTCCAGGACAGCTGGCCACCAGGGCCAACCTTTGTGACACAGTCACTTCTTGTGTCCGTGGAAATTTGGGGGCCGTAGGGGTGACAGGGTGACCCTTCTCCCCAAACTCGACTTCCCTGGCAGAGACCAGTCTTGAAAGAATCTCAAAGGAGCCTCCACATAAAATGACTCTCTTAAAAAGTCAACATTTCCGTGATTTTGTAGAAATTAATCAGGAACACATGCGTTCTATTTTTCATAAATTGCGAGGGATCAAAAGGGAAGGAAAAATCTCTCAGGGTAAAAGACGACATGAGATCCACCACCCGCTGAAACCCTCCACGCCACTGCCGTGCAGCCATGGGCCTTCCTTCCAACCGGTGTCCCCAGTGCACCGCATAGCGTGGGGCGCAGAGGGAGCACGGGCGCCCGGTTGAGGTGCTCCCGGAGGGAGGGAGCATCAGGCAGCAAGCCGTGGTATGTGACCAGTGATGGGAGTGGAAACTGGCACTGGGGGGCGGGGGTGGTACCCAGAGGAGGCCTCCAGCCCAGCTGACGGAGGGAACAGGAAAAGGGACACTGAGAGAACAGATGCGGATGCGGGGGCGGGGGGGAGGGCGCAGACAGATAAGGACTGCCTTGAATACACTGCTAAAGAGTCTGGATTGTCCCCTGCACTTTCCCCCACAGCTTTCTGAGGACCCAGCTGTGATGGGCAGAGCTCTGGAGCTTCTGGGGAACAGAAGCTCCGTTCGGCCTCCCTCTTCCAGTGGGACCTGTCCCAGATCTAGAACCTCAGCGTTCTCCTCCGTCAAATGGGTACAATCACGAGGCTCATCTGCCCCAAGGGAGCTGTGCAGAGCTGTGGACAGGCGGGCACTCGGTAGGGCCTCTGTCACTCTGGCCACATCCTTAATGGCCTTGCCTGTCCTCTGTGGGGGCCACAGTCAGGGGCACAAGAAGTGAGGAAGTCGTTTCTCAGGCTTCCTGCCAATGCCCTGTGTCCAAAGCCCAGTGGTTCCACAGCAAAGAAGAGGTTCCCAGGCTTCCCAGGGTCCCAACATCTCTGCCTCCAACCAGGCTGGAGCCAGGTCAGGGAGCCTGCCCCAGACACAGAGACCCCTGCCCCTTGTTCTTCAGTCCCCAGGTCAAGGGCTTCCTTCCTGCTTGCCTCCCCTGCCCACCCCGCCCTCCACCACCCCCCCAGCTGAGCAGCACCCAGCCTGCCCCCACGGTGGGCGCCGTGCCAGCTCTGCGGGCGGGCGCTGAGATAATCCGGCTAGACGAGCTGCCACCTTGGCAGGTCCTGGGGCGCCCGGGGCCACGGGGAGCTTCAAAAGGAAACTGAGTGTCTCTTACCAGCAATTAGAGGAAATTATTTCGATAGAAATCTTGTTTTATATCTTCTCATCCTTGTTTTTCAATCCCCAGCCTTTGATTTCTTTCTTCTCCGGGGATTCTCAGAAAGAGGCTGAGAGCCTGGGCCGCGCACCGGGGCCTAATGAGCGCCGGGGCCCACCTGGCGTCACAGTCTCGCCCTTGGAGGCGGCTTATGGAGGGGCTGAGCTTCCGAGACCCAGGTCTCCCCGTGCTGCGGCTGGCGGGCTCTGGGCGGCCCAGGCCACACTCACAGGTGGGCAGTCGTGGGTGGGCCCCTGGCTGGCTGGCTTTTCTGCTGCCCGAGGCAGGTGGCTTTGGGGCCCAGGCCTGGCCAGAATCATGATGTCCAGGAGTGGCGTGGTGCTGAGGGTGAACCCAGGGCGGGAGGGGCCTAGAGGCCGTCTGGGTGAAGGCCAGCACCCCCTCACATCCACATCCTTCAGCATCTCCCCAGTCCCTCAGAGAAGGTCCCAACTCTGCAGCCTGAGTTCAGTACCCCACAGAGTCAGGCCTGCCAGCTCCCCTAGTCTTGCCCCACCCCACTACCACCCATCTCCCTCTTCAGCTGCCCAGGAGGCCTGCTGTGGCCTGGGGTCCCCTGCAACAGCCTGGGCCTGGAATCACCTGCCTTTTCTTTCTGTCTGGCCAGCCCCAGCACCTTCTTTGAGGTTCAGCCCTGTCTCACCACCTCTGAAATCCTGACCCAGAGTCCACCTCCCAGGATGTCTGGGGCCTCCACCCTCCACCCAGGCGTCTGTCCTGATCCTGTCAAACTGTTGAAGGGTTGGCTGCCCTAGTAGCTCCTTGAATCCAGGGAGCAGGTTTGCTTCAGCTTTAAGTCCCTAAATGGGCTGCAGCCAGCTTCTGCTTGAATGAATGGGTTATGCTTAACCCATAGCATGGCCTGGAAGAGACACTGAGCTAGTTCCAGTCCCGGCCTTTATGGAGACTAGCTGCTTCTGCTTCCTCCCTTGTAGAACACCCACTCTTGGAATCTAGCCGTCATCTGCTGAGCAGGTAGAGAAGCTACCTTCAGGTACTCTGGTGGATAGCCCCAGCCAAAGTACCAGCCAACATCCAACATCAGCTCCCTGTCATTGAATGAGCCACCGGGATGTTCCAGCCCAGTCAAGAGGCCCTGGGTGGCTGCAGCCCAAATGAACCTCACTTGCAGAAGAACCTCTGAGCTGAACACAGTCAACTCACAGGATGGCGAGCTTTACCAAGATCATTCCTGTTTTAAGCAACTGAGTTTTGCGGACACTCTGTTGCAGCAATAGGTAATGAAAACACATAGTAGACCAGATAGGTATGCATGTCTAAGCGTTTATCTACTATTCTTCAGAAGATTAACCATTCTACACTCTCGAACAGGAGTTGGAAAACTACAGAAAACAGCCAGCTGCCTGTTTTTGTTCAGCCTGCAAGGAAAGAATGGTGTTGTTTTTTTTTTACATTTTTAAATGGCTGGAAAATGAAAAGAAGAATATTATTCAGTGACCAGTACATGAAAATCATATGAAATTCAAATTTAAGCCCATAAATAAAGTGTGACTGGGACACAGGCATGGTTCATTTGTCTGCATATCATCCATGGCTGTTTTTGCTCGACAAGGGCCAACTTGTGTGGTGTGGCAGAGACCATATGGCGGCAGAGCCTAAAAGATTTACTGTCTGGCCCTTTACAGGAAGTTTACCAACCCCTGCTGTAGAACATTAAATATGCATCACCATTTTGAACTTAAAACACAGCATCAAAAGATTTCTATGTGCTTCTAAGCATTTATTTCCTTAGTCCGCTAAGTTAAAAAAAAAAATTGTGGACTGTTGGGCTTATTTATTTATTTTAAAGCTTGAAGAAGTCTAAAAATGGCTGAAGAGTGTGCAAAAATTTAACAAATTATGGGTGGAATGCTGAGAAAGCATTTGAGGAAAGATCAAAATGAAACTTTCTGATGATGGGGAGGGACAGGGGATTTTGAAGAAAGAGATTAAAATTGAAAAGGGAGCCCAGCTGGACAGGGTCACCCCTTAAGGCCTTCAAAACATGCCTGCAGCCTGTCTCCTCCATTCCCTCCCTCCACCTGCCCCCAGCGTCCTACCCTGGCCAGTGTTCCAGGACTCACACCTCTCTATTGGAGGGTCACAAACAGGCTGGGTCCTGCTCCTTGTCCCCTGATTGCCTCCGTGCCCTTCACCGGTGCCCCTGCAGGCCTCTGAGCCAGCCAGCAAACCTGCCCCCTGTAACTCTTCCGCCATGAAGACTTCCGCCACCCACAGGCCAGCATTCACCCCCTTCTCTGAGCTTATCCCTCTAAGATCTCACTTGCCGGGTCATATCGTTGAGACCCACTTACTTGTCCTTCTGCTTCTTGGGCTGGAAGCTCTCAAGGGCAAATGGCTGGATCCCAGGGGAGGCATCAGGGTCCAGCTGATGAACAAAGGAACTCTGCTGAGCCCTGACTGAACGCTGAGGATCAGAAGCCCCAACGATGCTAAAAGGGCCAAACAGTGTAGGGACCGCCTCCCCACCCCCAGCCTGCGGGGACCAGGGATACAGAGAGAAAAGGGCCCATCAAATGGCGGGCACATTCAGGGTCATACCTGCCCTGACCCACCCTCGCCTGGCCTCTGGCAGGGCCTCAGGCCGGGCAGGAGCGGCCGTCAGAACCACCTCCCATTCACAAGCTGGGACTGACAACCGGGTTGTGGAGAACAAGAAGCCCATTCAGGGCACAGGGCCGGGTGGGCCCGCTTTCAGGTGCATGATCTCAGCTCTCGGAAACCCAGCAGGCCTGCCAGCAGGCCTCGTAAAGCCTTTGATGACCCATGTGCAGGACACAAATCACAGGCCCCCAGGCCTCCAGGCCTGGCCAACACCTTGCTCCATGGACTCACATTCCAGCCCAGAAAGGGGCACAGACAGGTGGGGCCACGGGCTGTGGAGCTGGCGGCAGGGCATCCACTCTGGATGCTGAGCCCGGGCGCCACCAGGTCCTGGGCCCTGCCGAGCGCCCTGAGCACTTGGCAGAGCAGCCCAGGCCTCCGGGCACTGCCCACCGGGCCCGGCACCCGTTTGCTGTTTGGCCGACTTCAACAGAGCTGACGGGTAACGCCAGGCAGATACACGCCACCCCGGACCAGTGGCCCCAAAACACTGAGCGCAGCTCAGGGCTGGAGCTAACGGGACTTCGGGTCTAGGTTTTGTCCCTAGACAGCCACCAGCTCTCCAAGGGAGGGACCAGCCAAGGAGAGCAGCCGTCTCCATCTTGGAGGGAATCCGCCAGAATTTCCGGGCCAGCAGCTTACGAGAGGCCCTACTTTTGTGTGAGCTCACAGGG
The DNA here is from genome assembly GCF_963930625.1 of Muntiacus reevesi. Classification (NCBI taxonomy): domain Eukaryota; kingdom Metazoa; phylum Chordata; class Mammalia; order Artiodactyla; family Cervidae; genus Muntiacus; species Muntiacus reevesi. The sequence continues at coordinate 213,268,563 of NC_089250.1, read as the reverse complement.
CCTGGCCTGGGAGCCAAAATGCTCCCAGAAGAAATGGAACTCAGATGGCCCAAGAAGCCACGGCCCTCGGCCCTCCTGGTGTGGCTGCTTGGCCCCTACTTGCCTCTGGCTTCTCCCAGTGCCCACAGTCCAGGAGTCTGGGACGGGGCAGGCACCAGTCCCTGAGCCCCGCCTGAGGGTGCAGCAGCGGCTTCTGTCACCACCTCTGTGGATGGCAGCACGGCCTGACAGCCATTCCTGAGAAGGGCCGCAGTGCTCATGCGGGTCCCCAAGCCCTGGCAGGTGGCGCCCGCACCCTCAGGCTAGGCATCCAGCTCTGGCTGGAGGCCCAAGGCCCCGCCATCTGACCCTGAGGGCCTCAGGGCCTGCCTTCCAACCACCCGGGGACGTGGCTGTCTGCTGCCCCGGCCGCCGCTCCCCGGAAACCCCTCCCGTTCTGACAGGCCAGGCCCACTGGTGCCCAGGCTCCTGCCCCTGGCCCTGGCGGCCCCCTGCTCTGGCACCCAGGACTCTGTGCAGCCCGTGCGTGGGCAGTTTCTGGCTGCACCCACTGCTCCCTGGACACCGCTGCTCCGGAACAAAGACCAGGGGTGAGCCAGCCCCGCCTCCCAGTCCCCGAGCACAGACCTGGCCAGAGGACCTGCTGGTTCGCAAAGTGCCTGATGCCTTCAGGAAGTCAGCAGAAGGCAGTCTGACCACACCCACAAGTGTAGAAAGATGGCAGGCTTGGAGGGCAGGCAGCCATAAGCATCATTGGCTGTCAGACAGATGTCTTAGCGTCTCTTGAGTCTGCGTTTCCTCATCGGCAGGATGGGGATACTAGCTACCTTTTCATTTCAGCCCTTCTGGTAGGTGTGCACCTTATTGACACTTTAATGTGCATTTTCTTAATGAGGAATGATGTTGAGCATCTTATCTTTAATTACCATTTGGCTATTTTTTTTTTGTCAGCTACCTGGGTTTTTGGTAAATTGGGGGTTATCTTTCCATTATTAATGTGTAGTATTTTTTTAAAGTGCATTTGGGAGGTAATGTCTTTATCAAGATCTATTATGCGTTATCACAGGGCTGATGAGAGGTTCAGAGACATTAACCATGTGGAGCCCAAGGCACAGGGCCTGGTACCCAGCTGTTCAAAAAGTGTCAGTTCCTCTCCCTCCTCAGGCACCTGCCTCTCAGAGCCCATCTCTTTGCTTCATCCCCGGACCATCAAAAACACTCCTTCTGGGACTTTTCCTGGAGGTCCAGTGGTTAAGAGTCTGTGCTTCCACCACAGGAGGGCAGATTTGATCCCTGGTTAGGGAGTTGAGATAATGCATGCAGCAGTGTGGCCAAAATAAACAAATACAAATAAAATACCCCTTCCTCTCTGACCTTCACCTTTTCCCTTTTGTCTACCTCAGGACCTGCCCCATTCCCATGCTTTGACAGTCCCAACCCTGAGCACTCTTTGGGGACCCCCAGGAAGCAGCCCAGAGGAGGAGCTAGACTCCCTGGGCAGGAAGTGGGGAGAGCACTGGGCCCAGAGTCCTGAGACCTGGTCTCTAGGGTTTATTCTGCCACTTCCTGCCTGCATATCCAAAGGAAATTTGCTTTTCCTTTCTGGGCCTCAGCTTTCTCATCTGTAAAACAGGCTCTCCTGCCTGCCTGGGCCATCTCCCAGGTGGTGGCAAGCCTAAACCTCAGAGTAGGGGTCCAAGTGTTTTGGAGACTCAGCACCCCCTCAGCACTCAGGGACAGGCAGCTCACCCCCTCAGGTTTGCACAGAGACAGGCTCCTCCCAAGATCAGATGAGATCGGGCGCACTCAGGGTGGTATGGCCATAGACCCTGATGCTAGGAAAGACTGAAGACAAAAGGAGAAGAGGGTAGCAGAGGATGAGATGGTTAGATAGCATCACTGATTCAATGGACATGAACTTGAGAAAACTCCAGGAGATAGGATAGGGAAGCCTGGGCTTCTTTTGTATCTCAGCTGGTAAAGAACTTGCCTGCAGTGCAGGAGACCCGGGTTCTTTCCCTGGGTCGGGAAGATCCCCTGGAGAAGGAAATGGCAACCCACTCCAGTATTCTTGCCTGGAGAATCCAATGGACAGAGGAGCCTGGTGAGCTATAGTCCATGGGGTCGCAAGAGTCGGACACGACTTAGCAACTAAACCACCACCACAGGGAAGCCTGGCGTGCGGCAATCCACGGGGTCGCAGAGTCGGACATGACAGCGACCGAATAACAACAGCAGGCCAGAGAGACCAGCGTGACCTCAACTCCCGTGCTGGAGTCACCGAGACAAACACCTGAGCCCAGAAGTTTCAGCCCGGTCGTTCCCATCAGTAATTCTTATTCGCAGTCTCACAAGGCAGCTATGCTGCATGTCTTAGCCTGTGGTGACAAGTAGGAGATGAAGACCCGGACTGTCTGGGTTCAAATCCTAGCTCTGCTACTTACAGCGTCTTACCCGCTCTGGTCTCAGCTTCCCCATCTGTAAAAGGGGATAGAAGTAGGCTCCACTTCTCTCGGTTGTTGAGTTTTCAGCGAGAAACTAAGATAAGGCAGCCAGGACGCACATGAAGGCTTGTCTGTCCCCACATCGTGATTTTAACCTTGCATCCACGGCTGCCCAAAAGACACCATTCGCTAAAGTCTTGGGGAAGGCGGAGCGGGGCGAGGCTGCTCGGCCGTCGGTAGACGGCGCTGTGGAGCCAATAAGGGCCGCCCCTGTAGCCGGAGTGCGCGCTCACACACCAAGTCTTGCAGACTGCGTCCCCACCGGTGGCCAGAACCTAGTGCTGCCCTCAGAGGGAGGTACCACTCGCCTTATTTCTCTCATGAGCAATACAGGGCCCAGAGTGGTTAAACCCTTGGCCCGAGGTCACACAGCCATAAGGAGCTGGGGCTGTCCCACCCCACAGGCCCCAGTTGGGATCTTCAGCCCTGTCCTCACGCCTCGCACCCCACCCTTTCAGGGGGCCTCTGGAGCTTGATGGGAACCAGGCGTCCCCCTCCACCCCCACCGTGGCTGGACATTCCAATGAAGCTGAAGCCTCCCGCTTTGAAGTCAGAGCTAAGCCCCAGATTACGGCGGCTCCAGGCTGGCCTGTCCCTCCCGGCCCCATCGCCGGTCCCACGCCACTGGCCTCCCCAGCCCAGTCCAGCGTCCTCGAGGTACTGAAAGGACTGGGGCCCAGGGACTGAAGGACCTGCTCAGCAAGACACAGCCCCCTTCCTGGACACCCACTTCCTGCTCACCAAGGAGCCCCAAGTCCCCCATGACCTGCCACCAGCCCCAAATCCCACCTCATGGCCCCCCATCATCACCGGAGAAGCTGCATGTTAACAGGCCCCCCACTCTGTCCCACTGATACCCACGTGTCAGCACCTGTCAACCCAATAGCAGGTATTGGACAGGAGTTTGATGCTGACTGTGTTCAGGCTTGTGAAAGGGGGGAACGGACCTGGAAGTCTGGAGCTGAGAAGGGGGAGCACCCTTTGGGCCTCGGGCCCTCATCTCTTCACTGAGGGTCCCACCTTCCAGCTCAGTCTGCCCTGGGGTCTGTGGTTTGGGTGGGGCCACACTGAAGCCAGGTGGGTGTGGAGGGGAGGGTTACCCCACTGTGCACCAGGCAATGAGGTAGCTGATTTAGGCACCCCTATCTTTCTGCCTTGAGAAATGACTCAGGTTCTAAGAGCTAGCCAGCCCCAACCCTGCAGTGTAACCTTCTCCGGCTTGCATACCTCCAGTCATGGGTAGCTCACTCCCTACCAAGACACCTGTTCCTGGGATGGCTCAGAAAACCAGAGCTGTCCAGGGGGCTGGGTCCCTGTTGCTCCAAGATGCCTACCCAGTTTTGCCTTGCAGGACACCCGAGCCAATTTCACCCTCTGCCCCGGCCCAGGGACTTGAAGATAGAGTTCCTCACCTGCCCGCACAGCCTCGTAGGACACTCCTCAACTCCCTCACCTCCCCATCCTGGCCTCCCCACCTCCAGCTTCCCTTCGCCTTTGTCAAGGGAGACTTGAGGGCTGAATGTGTGAGACAGACAGGAGGCCCTGGAGGCCCTGGAAGCCCTAACGAACCCTCAGTCAGACTGAAATCTTGGCCCAGCCCAGGGCTCAGCTCACAGCGGGAATGGAGTAGTTTTCCCACCAAACAGACTCTGTGGCTACCAGGGCGCCCCCTCGGAACCTCACTGCGTGCCTTCCCACCCCCCAGGCCTGAAATTCCATTGGGATGTTTCATTATTGCTCCAAGGCCAAGCATCCCTGGCTGAGGACAACATCGGCTCCCCCCAGCCCCTGCCCCAGCCACTTCCCGGCTGTGGAAAGGTGCAGAGTCACCCCCCAGGGTTGCCACAGAGACGCTAAGGGGTGACGGAGTGGCGTCAGGCAGGATCTCTCCCGCAGCCACCAAGCCCTGGAGGGCCCCCCCTTTTCCGCGGTCAGCAGAGACTCCCGGGAGATTACCCACCCGCCGGCTCCAAGCCCCGGGTCCACCCTGGAAAGACCTTCAAAGGCCGTTCTTGAGTGAACGCCAGGAGAAATCTGCTCTCAGAGTCAATTTAGCCAGCCACACGGGTGGAAGGAATTTGCTGTTTCTCTTAACAGCGACCCCCTTGTGATTTATACGGGGGCCACTGTCCGAAGGCCCTGGTTAACGGATCACAGTGGAAAACGAAATGCCAAGACCCAGGCATCTCACTAGGCTAATTACCCTCAATGAGACCCAGCTGGCTCAGGGAGCCAGCGGGTCGAGGGCAGGGCGGGATCCCTACAACCCAGCTCCCGGGGGACACGGAGGTCTGCCATGGCCTGGCCTGGGCTTGCTGCCCATCATCATCCAGGCCACTGAGAGTTCCAGGAGAGCCCGTCTGGCCAGCTGATGAGACAGGTCCCCTTTGGGGATGGCCACAGCTTCAGGGTTTGCTACTGCCCAGAAGGTGGTGATCCCTGAGACTCAGAGAGCCACAGGGTCCCATTCTGCCTGGGCGGAGACTAAGGCCCAGACAGCTTCGGGCAGGTCCTGTGGAGCCTTGGGCATGACTCTGGCCCAGCTGTAGGCCCTGGCTGCAGCCTCTGGCCCGTGGTGCCTTCCTGGAGGCCCAGACCTCAGTGCTGGCCCTGGAAGCTGCCTCCAGAGGCTTCGTGCCCCTCAAGATCTGCTCTCTGGCCTCCTGGAGTTGGTTAAATGTCTCCCAAGAGTCTACTTTGTGCCAACCCAGAGCAGGTTGCTGGGGGTACAGCGATGGGCAAAATCCAACCCCACCCCCAGGCTTCTAGCCCTCTGGGGGGTAAGACAAACATACCTCCATCTCCCCAGCAGAAGTGCTTGGGGCCATGAAATTACACAGAAGGGGATCAGGGGCTGGGGATGTGGCATGAGCCGAGAGCTGAAGGCTGAGTTTGGTTAACTGGGCACTTCACCAGTGGGAGAGTGAGTGGGTATGTGTCCCAGGCAGTAGAAGCCACATGTGCAAAGGCCCTGTGGTGGCAGGGAAGGGCAGGCACTCGAGGAACTGAATGAAGCTGTGCCGGGGAAGCACAGACCCAAGACGACCGAAGTGAAGGGGAAGGTGGGGAGGCCACAGGTGAATCTTCTTTTTAAAGAAGTTATTTATTTATTTTTGGCTCTGCTGGGTCTTTGTTGCTGCACAGGCTTTTTCTCTAGTGGTGGAGAATAGGGCTCGTCTCTATTTGGCGTACGTAAGCTTCTCACTGAGCTGGCTTCTCTTGTTGCAGAGTGCGGGCTTTGGGCATGCGGGCTCCAGTAGTTGCAGTTTCCGGGCACTGGAGCAACAGCCATGGTGCACGGGCTTAGCTGCTCGGCAGCACGTGGGATCTTCCCAGACCCGGCATGGAACCCGTGTCCCCTGCACTAGCAGGCAGATTCTTTACCCCTGGGCTGCCAGGGAAGCCCCACAAGTAGTTCTTATGCCTTTATTATTATTTTTTTTAACATTTTTTATAAACAACTTATTGGTTTGTCTGCGTCCAGTCCCTGTTGTGGCGTGCAGGACTTTTGCAGTGGCGTGAGGCCTTTCTCCAGTTGCGGGGCACAGGCTCCAGAGAATGCAGGCTCAGTAGTTGCAGCCAATGGGCTTAGTTGCCCCCACGGCTCATGGGCTCTTAGTACCCCAACCAGGGATTGAACCCTTGTCCCCCACATTGAATGGCAGACTCTCAACCACTGGACCACTAGGAAAGTCCCCTCTCGTGTCTTTGAAAAGGTGTTTCCAGATATGACTGGGGAGGGATGAGTCCATTTGTCTCTGACTTTTGGGAACCTCAGGCCCCACCTCTGGAAGGGACAGCTCTGTAGACCAGCCCAATGACCTGGATCACGGGAGGACCTGGAGGAACCCATCAAGGGGTCATGGAAAGCCAAGCTGGGTGTCCCCAGGGAGCTAGACAGAGAGTCGTGGGGACCGCAGGCAGCTGGTGGTGGGCCCAGGTCAGGCGCAGACAAGACCACCAATGACACGCAGCTGGAGGCAGAGGGGCCCTGAGGAAGCAACACGTGAAAACGCCCAGCAAAGCAGAGACCAGGGCCTTGGGGCCACCAGCAGTCGCACAACTGGTCCCTCCCACCTTCTTTGCCCTAAGTCACTGGAGCCCCCCGTGTCTGTGGGTCCTCCACTTGAACCCCGGTGGGTGTTACAGGTGCTACTAATCATCTGTGGGCCCGGGAACAGAGCGGGTGTAAGTGAACGGCTATCTGAAGGGTGGAAGAATGGATGAGCAAAGCAACGGCTCCCAGTCTCCCGTCCTGAGCTGCGCAGAGCCCCTCTGACCTCGCCAGTGGCCACCCTGTGTCCTCGTGGAGCCCGGTGGTGCAGGGTCCCGCAGGCCTGCTGTGACGGAGCAGGGCCGCCCGCACCTGTGCCCAGGGCTCCCACTCCCTCCCAAAGCTTGGCTCTGATCTGCTTCCTGGGGACACAAACAGGTCTGACGGGTTCCTTGGCAGGCAGTGGCGGCAGCTGACGGCCTAGTCCTTGGTTTCCAGGAAAGTCAGACTCTTCGAGAGCAGAGAGGTCAAGGCCTGGTGGAGGGATGGCGCTTTCTGGAATGTTCCTCCCCCTTCAACTGGGACATCCCCACCCATGCTCCCAGACCTTGCTCCTTGGGTCCAGCTCCTGGGAGTCCCAGGCTCACAGAGGGTCACCTCTTTTCCCACCTCCCCTGGGGGAAAGGTGGGGGAGGGTCGAGGAAAAGGACCTCCTTGTTGAGACCCCGAATTCAGACCCTGCCCCCATGTCCCGCTGCATGGGGTCACAGGGGGTAGAGCTTACGGTGCGGACTCAGAGCCATGCTGTCCGGGTCCCAGCTCTGCCGTTGATCTTGCCACCTACCTCCTTTTTGTTTTCCATTTTGGTGGTGGTGGTTGTTTAGTCGCTAAGTCGTATCTGACTTTTCTGCGACCCCACAGACTGTAGCCCACCAGGCTCCTCTGTCCATGGGATTTCCCAGGCAAGAATACTGGAGTAGGTTGCATTTCTTCCTCCAGAGGGTCGTCCTGACCCAGGGATGGAACCCAGATCTCCTGCATTGGCAGGTGGGTTCTTTACCACTGAACCACTGAGAAGCTCAGCTTTGGTTGTCATCATTCCCTAATCGATATGTAGGATATTTTTTTTCAAGTATATTTGGGATTTAAGATCTTTGTCAATATCTATTTTGGGGGACATTTATTTATTTCTCTATTTACTTATTTGGTTGAACTGGGTCTTAGTTGCCACACTCGGGTTATTTTAGTTACAGCATGTGAACTCTTAGTTGAGGCAGGTGGGCTCCAGTTCTCTGACCAGGGGTGGAACCTGGGCCCCCTGCATTGGGAGCGAGAAGTCTTAGCCACTGGACCTCCAGGGAAGTCCTTGTCGATGTCTGTTGTTGCCAGTATCTTCTCCAGCCTGGGCCTTGCCCTTACAGGCTCTTCACCGTGTCCTTTGCTGAACAGAAGTTTTCAGCTGGAGGTCCAATTTCTGCCCTGTTATTATATGGTGGGTGTTACGTGTGCCATGTTTAAGAAATCTTTGCCCCCAAACATCCCTGGAGTCCACCTCCTCCTCTCCGCCTTCTCTGCCTCTGTCTGGCTCCTAGCTGCCAGGTCTCTGCTGGCCCAGTCCCACCTCCTCCCCACTGTGTCCCCACCCCAATTCTTGTCCTCCTCACTGCACAATCTTCCCACCCCGGGACAGGGCTGGCTCCTCTCCGTGTCTCCAGGACTGGTACCAGGGCTGGCACGCACTAGGTGCTCAATAAAAGCTTCATAAATGAAGGCAGTGTCCCGTGCCCCAGCTGGGGATCATTAAAACTGTCAATTAGTTCTAAACATCAGCTCATCAGGAACATTTGAGCAAAGCCAGGAAGTAAAAAGTTTTGGAAAAACCAACAGCATAGGAATGTTTCGCTTTCTCCCCAACCGGAGCATTAATCACAAGAACTCAGACCTTGTTAGCATTATTTATTCTTGCTTTTGCCCCTGACCCACAAGCCAGGGAGTCTTCTCTTCGCACACGTTGGCCGCTGGGGCTCCTCAAAGGCCACCCCTCCCATCTCCCAGTATTTGCTGCCTCTGAATGTGGGGGGGTTTGGAGGGAGGAGGGTCCGTGATCTTGTCTAGTCCTTCTCTTCGCCATGCGTGATGACGTAGCACAGGTTCCTGTAGTCCAGATTGCCACACACATCTGGCGGGAAAGCAGCAAACATCTGCTTGACCTGGGGAAGGGGCTGGGAGTCAGCCTGGACCAGGGCCAAGTGGGGGACAGAGCCAGGGGTCACCCAAGGGCGTCAGGCAGAATGTCACTCTCCTTTTAGCAGATGTGGCGGGGCACTAAGGCCTGGCCAGCAGCCTCCCCCACCCCATCCTGGTTCCCTTCCAAGGAGTCAGGGGGAAACCACGTCAGCAGACCCCTGAAGACAGAGCGCTTCCCAGGAATGCTTGGTCGGCAGGTGCCCTGAAAAGCTTGCGCTTACCTCCTCCTCACTGAACCGGTCTGCCTGCGTCATGAGCTTCTCTTTGATGCTGCTCAAGGGAGAGAAAGGGTCACCTTCAGGGAAGGAGGGAAAGGACCGCTCTGTGTGTGGACACAGACCCTGAGGGGGATGGCCCAGGAGGACACCGGCCGGGCCCAGCCCTGCGCCCCCAACTGGCCGTGTAGCCTCAGGCGACCACTTCAGCTCACAGCTTCCTCTGTAACCTGGGCTCTCCTCTTTGCATCAGGGGAGGGCCCAGTGAAATAACCTGGGGGCCCCAACAGGACTGTGCTGGCCACTCCGACGTTGCACTGTGCACTCTCCAAGTACAGATTGTGTGTGCGGTTGCTGCATCATGTCTGACTCTTTGCGGCCCTATGGACCGTATAGCCCGCCAGTCTCCTCTGTCCATGCGATTCTGCAGGCAAGAATACTGGAGCAGGTTGGTTGCCGTTTTCCTCCTCCAGGGGATCTTCCCAGGTTACAGAGGAGAGCCTCTTTGCCCTGGTTCTAGACACGCTACTCCTTCAGCTTGTGGTTTTTGCTGACATCTGTAAGGTGCCTTGGAGCGTGATGGTGCTTGCACTCAGCCAAGGGGCGGGAAGGTTACCCAGCTCCGTGTCTTCCTGGGCCTGCCCAGGTCTCCTTTGCTCCTCCCAGCTCTGGGAAGTGAGCACTTTCATGCCTCTTTTGCAGAGAGGTTCAGGAGGGGTACTGATTTGCAGTGGTGGGGGGGCCTGAGCCCCCTGACCAGTGGAGTGGTCAGGGAGAGCAGCTGCCCACGGTGGGTCAGGCCTGCCCGAGGGACTGGAGAAGTGGCCTGAGCGGAGATGTTTGAAGCTGTGGGGGAGGGCCTGGTGCCCGCAGGAGCTCGGCGTGGGGGGTGTGGGGGCGTGGGGGCGGGGCCGCGGTGCGCGGGGCGGGGCCAGAGGGCTGACCTGGGCTTTGAGGATCCGCGTGCCCCGCGATGCCACAGCCTCGGCCCCCCTGAGGACCGACGCACATTTTCCATTATTTATGTTACTACAGGACAGTCACAGTTTCCAGCTCTGCACGCCGGGGACTTTTCACAGACTCTGTCTCAACCAGAGCCTTCTCTGTGGTCTGCCTGGCGGGCAGCCATGTCTTTCGGGTCCCATAGCCTGGGGGTGGCGGCTTCAGGTCCCAAAATGGGATCCCCCAAGGGTTCCTCCCAGCCCTGACTTTGCTCTGGGAGCGAAGGTGGGTGCCAGGAGAGGGGTGGGTGGAGCCCACTCCAGGGGGTACCCCCAGTGCCTCCCCGAGGTCTCCAAGATGGGGGTGGGAACCTGGACTCTGAGGACTGGGTGAACCAGAGGGCTGTAGCCTGGAGAAGCCCTCGGGAATACCTCCCCCACCCCTGAGGAGAGTGTGACTCAAAACTTAAGGGGGGTGGGAGGACTGCAAGAATGTTTGGGGGACAACACATTGTCCCCCGCTTCCTCCCTGTCCCTCTGCCCCACCTCCATCACGTGCTGACGCTAATAGAAAGCAACATTAGCCTCTAGCCGACGCCTGAAGCAACCTGGTAATTGGTCAGGAAGCCTGTGACTGAGGAAGAAATCTTGCCTGCCCAGGGCCACCCACAGGCCCACGGAGGCCGTGGAGGCCTGAAGGGATGGCCCAGAGGTCGGCTCAGAAGTCGGCTCAGCGTGTCAGCCCCTGGGTAGTGTGTCTGCCCGGCCCGCTTTGCCCGCAAGTCTTGGCTCTTTGCCCCGTGCTCCCGCCGGGCTGAGGCTCCCAGGCACAGCATCATTGCTCCCACGTTCAAGGACGCCAGCCCAGCTGCAGCCAGACAGCTGCCCACGATGGTCTCCTCGCTCTCTCTGCAGCCCCAGCAGAGCTGGGTCCTTCCCATGGCTCCACCTCCATCCCCGCCTCCACTCGAGCTAACATCAGGCCCATTCCTCTCCCAACACCCTGGATTCCATCCGTGCTGGCCTCTTGTATTTCATTCACCCAGCCGCTCCCCTCCTTCCATGCCTGTCAACCAAGACCCCTGCGCAGCTGCAACCCTCTTTTCTCCTCCTCCAGGCTGGCCTCCCTGTTGCTCCCGCCTAACTCCTTCTTAGGCTCTCCCATGCCCCGCCCCCGCCCCGCCCCCGCCCCCGCCCCCTGCCGCCCAGGGTCCAGGGCTGCCCCACACGGGCCCGCCTACCTCTCTGTCCTCAGTCTCCCCTCCCCCCCACCCAGCCCTCCCCCCAGACTGCCCGCTCCTCCTAAACAGGCTGAGTCCTGGCTCTTCTCTCTCTGTGTCCCTGCATCTAGAATGTTCTCTGCTCCAGCCATGGCGATCCTCAGTCATCCTTCAGGGCCTACTTCTACCACCACCCCTTCTTCCCTCGCCACTGGGAAGTCCTCCCCAGGGGACTCCACATTCCCCGCACACTTCCCCACAAACGGAGACCCCCGAGGCCCAGGAAGCGGAAGAGAGATCGAGGGATGGCTGAACTGGGCAGGGCAGTGGCCTCCTGGCTCCTGGCCAGAACCTACCTGAGTTCTGGGCAGGAGAGGAGACTGGGCCATCACCCCCATATCCCTACCCCAGTCCATCTGTTCCCTGAGCCTCTGGGAAGAGAACAACCAAAACAGAAGGCGGAGGAACTTACAAATCAGCCTTGACAAAACCTTTCCCTTCAGTGTCGAACACCTTGAAGGCGTGGAGAATGGTCTCCTCGGGGTCCGTCCCTAGAAGCAGCACACACAGAATAAAGAGGACAGACAGCGGTTGGCACTGGGTCCCAGGGCCCCTTAGAGGCCAAGGGTTCAGGGAGCTTCTTTCCCAGCTTCTGGTCCACAGTGAGGCCAGAGAGAAGGGCATTTTCTGAGAACCAAGGAATAGTAACAGTAGCCAAGGACTCTGCACTGAGAACCAATCAGCTTGCACAGTTGAACGTGGAGTCCCCAGCTAGGCATTTGTTGTTCAGTCACTCAGTGTCTGACTCTTTGCAACCCCATGGACTGCAGCACGCCTCCCTATCCCTCACTGTCTCCGGGAGTTTGCCCAAGTTCATTTGCTAGGCATTTACTACCTGCTCAACCCTCCTGACCACTGGCCCCATTTTACAGATGAAGAAACTGAGGCTCAGAGAGGCTAAGTGACTTGCCCAAGTTCTCACAACTGATGCCCTGTGATTAGGCTTGGGTAAAGGAGAAAGAGCTCTTACCTGGGGGCTGTAGGCTCTGGCAATGACATTGGAGGAGTCTGCGAGGTTATTTAGGCCAGAGGAGGGGCAGGTGGGCCAACAGGGTGGGTGGGGTGGAGGTGGGGAACTGGGAGAGGCAGAGCACAACCAGAGCAGTTCTGGTTTTATCACGTTTATAGTGTGGGCTTTGGGGAAAGATGTCATTAGAAGACATGGTTCTGCTAACACAATGGGATTGAATACCCAGCCCCCCTGGTGGTACAGACGGGAAAACTGAGGCCCAGAGGGAGGAAGCGTCTCACCCAAGGTCTCAGGGACTGTGTGAATGGCCGAGGGTGATCTGGTAACCCTCACCTGGCGCTGTTTGCCCTCTGTCACACTGCCCTTCCTGCTCACTGTGGGCCAAGGGCTGTTCGCTTCCTGCTTAAGGCTCAGCTGTGTCATCGGTGAGATGGAGACCAAGGTGGGGTTTGTTGCCCAACTCCCAGGACTGGTTAAGATAACGTGTCATTAATGGTAAAGGGCTTGCCAAACATTACTCTATCATGGCTGCAAACACATCTGAGTACTCTGTGCCAAGTCCATCCTGCAGCTTCACCATTTAACCCTGTGGAACCCCAACACACCACACATGGTAGATATTGATGTCTCCAGTTTGTCAAAGAGGACACTGAGGCTCAGAGAGGTTCTGTTGCTGGCCTGAGGTCTGCAGCTATAAGGGGAGGAAGGGTTTGAAGGCAACTGTTTGAACCTCCAAAGTCCCCCCGTTTGTTCTGCCGCTTTGTGTTCCAGATTCTCAGACTGGATCAGGTCATCCGTGTCTCCCTGACCAGACTGGGTCAGGCCATCCGTGTCTCCCCCATCAGACTGGGTCAGGTCATCCATGTCTCCCCCATTGGACTGGATCAGGCCACCCGTGTGTCTCCCCCATCAGACTGGGTCAGGCCACCCGTGTCTCCCCCATCAGATTGGGTCAGGGCTGTCTATGTCTCCCTTTAGGATCATCCAGGACAGGACAATGTCTGAGTCTCTCAACATTTCTGAGACTGGCCCTGAGTGACTGGGCTGGGTTTAGTGCTGGCCTGGTGGCCTGGGAACTCCTGGAAGCAGAGGTGTGGGCCTCCCCTAGGCAGGGTGACAGAAAGCCAGTGTGCCCAGGCCAAAGGCTGAACCTAGGGTCCATCAGAGCCTGGCCTCGCAGGAGGAGGGGCTGGCCAAGGGATTGTGGTGAGGGGCCTGCTGTGTGGTCTCGGCCTCCCTGGGTCTCTGGAGGGGCCTCTCTGCTGGGGCAGACTGGCTCTAGCCCGCCTTCCCGAGGACCAGCTGTATGTGAACTCTCTGCCCTGGGCTCAGGCCCCGTGGCTGGACATTTACCACCTCCCAGCCCGTCCCCCCCTTCCTCTCAGTGAGGGCCTCCACTCTGCCGACTGCAAACCTCATCCAGTGGGTGGCAGAGAGGCCGCCTCCCCTGGTCACTTCGTGGCAAAGTGTCTTCATCCCAGTTAGAGGGACGAGGCGGTGCCTGCCCAGCCTCCCAGCCCCTGTCCCTACCGCAGGCTCAGCCAAGCTTGCATGACAGGCTCAGCTGGAGCCCCAGCCGCGGCGCCCCTGTGAAAATGAGAAAAAGGTGCAGTCTGGGGTCAGAGCTCTCAGCTCAGTCACAGGCCGACACGCGTTCCGGGACTCACTTTGAAGTCACTGGCTGGAGTCACGCACGTCTTTCCTTGGGACTGGGCCCCCAGCCCTGCCCCCCTGGACTCCTGCGCCTCCCCGAGGAGGTGGCCGTGGTCCCAGGAACAACCCCTCACAGCTGGCCAGAGGGGGGCCCAGTGGCGCTTCTCTGTCGACTGGCCAGCACCAGGTGGCCGTGGGTTCAGCAGTGGCCCCCAGGTCCTCATGCCAAGAACCTGGAAATGTCTCTTGGAAAAAGGGCCTTTGCAGATGTAAAGAAAGGGTCTGGAGATGGAGTGACCATCCTGGTTCATCTAGATGGGCCGTAAAGCCAGTGACAAGTGTCCTTACGAGAGTGAGACGGAGGGAAACAGACAGAAGAGGAGGGGACACTGTGACCCCCTGAGGCAGAGATGAGAGCCAGGTGGCCACCAGAAGCCGAAAAAGAACAGGAAGGCGTTCTCTCCTGGAGCTGCTCAATGGAGCCCGACCTGTCAGATTTCAGACTTCCAGATTCTAGAACCGAGGGGACACTTGGCTGGTTTTTTGAACCGTTAAGTTTGTCATCATTTGTTTCAGCGGCCTTAGGAAACTAACACAAACCCTGTCTTACAGGCAGGAAACCACGGTGCAAAGAGCAGATAAACCTTGCCCAAGGTCACCCTAAGGGTCGGTGGGGGGTCAGGTCTTCTTTTTTTCTATGATTAAAAAACATGTTTACAATTTTTTGGCCATGCCACAGAGTGTGTGGGACCCTAGTGCCCCAACCAAGGATCAAACCTGCGCCCCTTGGAAGGGCAGAGTCCTAACCACTGTACCACCGGGGAATTCTGAGGAGGCCAGGGCTTAAACCCAGATGGAGCTGAGGCCCAGGGAGGGTATCAGGCGCGGACAGCCTGAGCGTGGGATGATGATAAGACCCACCCCCCAGGGCAGCCCCAGCCCCGGCTGGCCCTTCCTTCTGACCATGGAATCCCAGCCCAGGCCTGATGCCATATCTCAGGGGAGTGCAGTGGTTAGAGCTGGAGATGGGTCAGGGCTCCATTCCTGCCACTTCGATGCTGGGACACCTGGGCAGGTGTGCGACCATCTGAGCCTCGGTCTCTTCACCTATGAATCCTTCCCCAGAGAAGCACAGCCTTCCCGGGGCGGGGGGGAGGGCCACGGCAGCTTCCAGGACCCCTAGCCCACCCACCCCCAGTACACCGCCTCCTGTCAGCCGCAGGTGGTAAGATAGAGCACGCAAGATGAACCCAGGGCCAGGAAGGTGAGACCAGGGTGGGGGCACTGTCCTGAGGGTGGGCAAAGGGCTTTCTTGAAAACTGTCCCCCTGGGCCCCTCACAGCCCCACAAATCGGGAGTCATGGCAATTATCCCACTCTGTGCTGTAGAGGTGGAAACTGAGGCGGGATCTGGTGTGTGCACCCAGAGGTTGGTGTCTGGGGCTACACCATGCCCCCAGCTGGGGTGTGCATCGGTGCAGGGCACGTGGGCACACAGGACCCCACCTACCCATGCCCACTCGCCCATCCCCTCCTCAGGCTCCCCCCCCACCTGGGGTCTCACTCACCCTTCAGCTTCTCCCCAAACATGGTCAGGAAGACGGTGAAGTTGATGGGCCCAGGGGCCTCCTTCACCATGGCCTCCAGCTCCTCGTTCTTTACATTGATGCGGCCTGGGGGAGGGGAAGGGTGGAGATACCCACACATGCAGTGAGGGTTAGAGGGGACCCTGCCGGCAGGCAGCCCAGGAGCCCAGAGCTCAGGACCCCAGCGTCTTACAGAATCTCCCAACCCTACTGTCTCTCCCATCCCTCCACTCAGCCCTAAGGCCCTGCCCGCCGTCTGGTGGGGGGAGCCTCAGGATGGGGGCACATTTAGCCATGGGCTGCCTCCAGCCTCACCATCCCCCTGCCACCACCTCAGCCTCCCTGGAAGTGAGAGCAAGTTGGTGGTTATCCCCATTTTACAGATGAAGCAACTGAGGCCCAAAGAAGCTGTGGCACATTGGAGTGGAAGACCTGGGTCCCAGGGGCTCACGTGCTATAGGAGGGATCCACTGGCTGCCTAGAGGTGAGGACTCTGGGATTCCCTGAGTCCTCACCTCTGAGTGTCTCCAGCCTCTTCCTCCCCCCCAGCATGCCCCCCAACCCCCACTGCCCTGCTGACTCCTCCCCCACCCTCCCACTCCAGGCCTCTGCAGGGGCCACTCCAGTCCCTGAAATACCCACCTCCCTCCCCTGGCCAGTCCTCCTCTAACACTGGGGAGTCCTCCCTTGACCTTCCAGGCAGAGTCTGCCCTCTTGGGAGCCCCCGGGGCACACCAGCCCCTCACACCCCCTGCACCAGCCACCCTGACCTGCCCACAGCCACCCATTCTTTCTGAAAGGCCTGGACTCGGCTCCACCCCAAGCCCCAGGCCCCAAGCCCCAGGCCTCCGGCTGCCGGTCACCCACCCAGGGCAGCAAAGGTGTCCCTCAGGTCCTCCTTGTCGATGAAGCCGTCCCGGTTCTGGTCCATGATGGTGAAGGCCTGGCAGAGACACGGCACTGAGCAGCCACCCACCCTCCTGCCCCAGCCGCTCCCCAGAGGCCCCTGCTCCCTGCCAGGGGCTGTCCTCCAGCCCACTGTTATCTTGGTGACCTCAGTGGAGGCCGTTTGGCATCTGGTCATGAGAGTGATGGCCAACTGGAGCTGGGCTCCTACTGTGCACCAGCACCCCCTGCGGCTTCCTGCCCATCCCTCATTTCATGCTCCCCGCAACCCCATTTTACAGAGAATGAAACCGAGGCACAGAGAGAGGAAAGGCTTGCTGGAGGTCACACAGCAAAGACTCAGGGATAGAGGGGGGCAGGGCGGCCTGAGAACAGCTCATCACTTCTCAGGGGGCTAATCTGCAGCCTGGCAGCCTCTAAGAGTGACATCACCACCCCCCAGAGACTGAGGGCTGACCCCACACCTAAAGGCTTTCTGTGCGTCCCAGTAACCTCCCAAAGCCCCAGGGCAGTTGACCGACCTCTTTAAACTCCTGGATCTGGGACTGATCGAACATGGAGAAGACGTTGGAGCTGGCTCCTCCTTCCGCTTTTTTCCGGGCTCTTCTGGGTGCCTGTGAGGTTCCAGGTGAGGCTTTGCAGAAGCCCTTTTGTCGGGAGGTACCCCATCGCGGCACCCAACCCTCAGGCCCCGTCTCCTGAACGACACTGCCCCCTGCCCCTGCCAGGACCCCAGCAGAGACACCAGGCTCCTCATGAAGCCTTGGAGAGAAGCAGGGCATTTCCCAGCCCCTGGCAAGGAGCCTGCAGAGCACCCACCCTGCAGGGTCACCCTGCCACTTCCCACCCCGCCCCCCGCCCCCGACTCCAGAAAGCAGGTGGTCAGCACCAAGCATGTGGAGCAGAGAGGGGTGTCTTTTCTAGCACCAGCCCCCACGTGGGGGGCCCCTCCTTTCCTGCCACCCTCCCCAGTGTTCAGGGTAACACCCAGGTCCCTTGGTCCCGCGAGGTCTGTCCCTTGCCCCGCTCCCAGAGCATCCCTCCCCCGACCTGGGTCCCCCACACCTGCTCTGCATACCCTGCTCTCCCATCATTTGCTTCTGACCTTCCCACTACCTGGGGCGCCTTCCCTGCCTTCCATCAGCAAGTAGCTTCATCCTTCAGGCCCAACTCCTCCACCACCGCCTCCGAGAAGCCTTTCCTGATCAACCTCAACCCAAGGCCAACTAAGAGCTCCCGCCGCCCCCACCTCCCCTCCCCACTGGTCTTGGACTTCCATGCCTTGGTAGCCCAGAGCACGCTGTCCTGCCACACCTCCCTGGATCTGTCCCATTGAAGGGAGTGGTGGGCTGCCTACCCCTACCCAGGGTCTGGCTCCAAGTTGGGGCTGGTTTGGAAACTACTGCCCCAGGGCTCAGGGCCTGTCTTAGGGCAGCAGGTAGAGCAGGTGACCATCCTTGTGGGGGATGTCTGGCCAGACTTCCTGTCTCCACATGTTTCTCTCCATGTCATGGTGCCAGAGAGTCCACTCTTGGGCCTTTGCTCTCTGTCCCCGAAGCCCTCTGTGGGACCTTTCCCTCAGCAGCCATCACTAGGGCCCCCGTGTGCAAAGGAGCCCCAGACTCAGCTCATGATGGGGAAAGGACAGCCAGGGCTTCACAAAAAAGGGGGAGGTGGACGGGGAGCCCTCACAGAACCCCCACGCCTACTCCATCCCAGCCTGTACCACCCTCTATGTCCAGCCCCTGCTACCCTACCCCGGAGCACGGGCTTCACTGGTACCCGCCTCAGTGCCTGTGTGGTCCCCCCTCCCTCCCCTTGCTCATTCTAGTCCCCCCACCCTACGTCCCCACCCCCACCCTCACCCCCATCTCCCTGGGTCCCCAGGCTCACTTGAGGAGCCGCAGCGCCTGGCTGACTTATAATTAGCTTTTACTGGGTCCTTTGTCTCCACTAATCCTTTGAAAGGGGGCTGGCAGGGGCAGCCAGGACGTTCTGATGCCATAAAACCCCTGTAATATTTATAAATCCCTTCAGACATCATAAAGAAAAGAATCTCCCTGCAGAATTCATCTCACATAATTACAGATACATTTCCTTCTCATTAATAAAAGCGATCACTTCCGTCTGGGGGAGATATTCTGCCCTCGCTCTCCTCAGACCTCCCCCCTCGGCCATGGCATGCCCTGCCCCGTCTATCCCCAGCCTTTTGTGTCATCTGGGGAAACGTCACCCTACTGTGTGTCAGACCCTGTTCTAGAACCCTGAAAGGAAGGAAGGGGTTGTTTTTCTGCTACTGAACAGGCAAAACAGACCCAGGGCCCTGACCGGCCTTCTGATCTCCTAGCTGGTATCCCCCTTCCAGCCCAGCTGTCTTAGAAACTCCCTTTTATAATGTGTTTCAGAAGGGAATATCTCAGAGCAGAAGGTGGGTCACCCAGACCTGAGTTCTAATCCCCGCTTTGCTGCTCACAGCCTCTGTGATATTAAGAAAATCAGTTTTCTGCCCCGAGTCTCCTTTATAAAATGGATATTACGCCTCCCTCAGAGCATCTGGGCAGTTTCCCTGGTAGCTCAGCAGGTAAAAAATCAGCCTGCCATGCAGGAGACCCTCGTTCGATTCCTGAGCTGGGAAGTTCCCCTGGAGAAGGAATTGGCTACCCACACCAGTATTCTTGGGCTTCCCTGGTGGCTCAGATGGTGAAGAATCCACCAGCAATGCAGGAGACCTGGGTTTGATCCCTGGGTTGGAAAGATTCCCTGGAGAAGGGAACAGCTACCCACTCCATTATCATGGCCTGGAGAATTCCATGGACAGAGGAGTCTGGCAGGCTACAGTCCATGGGGTCACAAAGAGTCAGACATGACTGAGAGACTTGCACTTTCAGAGCATCTGGACATTTATCAGGTACCTGCTGACCCAGGTGCCCAGGCCCAGGGACCTGGAACTGAATCAGGCCCGGTTCTTGTACCCAAGGAGCTCACGGTCCAGCTGGGAGACAGACAATCGGTAGAGGGTGATGGAGGGAGGGAAGATGCTGAGATCTCAGAGAAGCCGCTGTACCACTGGGTACTCAGGGCAGACCTCCCGGAGGGGGTGACCTTTCAGACTGAGGCTTGGCTGAGTTAGCATTTTCAGGTCAAAAAGGACTGATGAGAACGTGTGAAACAGAGGCATGAAAGGCCAGCCCCACTGAAGGCCCACAAGGAGCCCCAAGTGGCTGGAGCCCAGGGACAAGGGGCGGGCGGCAGGGCAGCCCCCACATGACCTGAAGGACCCCGCAGCAAGGCCAGCAGCCCCCACGCCAGGCTCCATAGGACTGGTGCCTAGAACAGCCGTCCTAGAGCAGCGACCCCAACCCCCACTAGGAAGCATGTTCAGAGCCCCTCTTCTGTCCTGAAACCTCTGAACCTGACCCACCCTGGCCCCCTCCACCCTCCTCTACCTCGCCTCCCCACCTTTCACCTCAGCAGCAGGCCCCACCAAGTCCAGGAAAACAGAGACCCAAGTCAGGACCCCCATGGATGGACTGGCCAGGAGCAAGGATCACATCAAGGGAGAAGAAGAGGTCAGGACCGAACACATCAAGGTCAAGGATGTCAATGAGAGGGACAAGGTCAAGGTCAGGGTGAGTTCAGGCAATGAGGTGAAGGTCAGAATCACAAATGAAGTCAAGGTCACAGGATGAGGTCAGGATTAGCAGGCAGGGCAGCGCCAGCCTACCATGGTCTGGAGGGTTCTCTCGAGCTGCGGCAGCGCTGGGGGAGTTCGGCGACGGCTCTTTAAATAGTGCTCCGGGGATGGACAACAGTTTGGAAGGTGACGAAGGACACAGTGGGGGCAGCCCTGCCAGGCACCTGTCTGGGGCCATTCAGAGTGAGTGGGATTATGGGTTCCGGAGACCGTCTGAGCCACAAGGATCTCTACCAGTGGGGGGCCAACCGGATCTCTGCAGCCAAGGGCCCAAGGCCCAGGAAGGGGCTCCTCGCTGAGGACACACAGTAAGTTGAGGCCTGGAACCAGCTGGGAAGACTTGGCCTTGGACCACGCAAGTTCGGGAGAGCTCCCAAGACAGGGCCACCCACACCAACTGGGGAAACTCTGGGCCGGATCACGGCCCGCCCCCTCGAGCCGTGTGACCCTGGGTGGGACACCACCCTCTAGAAGGCTCGGTCCTCTCATATGAGAAGTGGGGAGGACATGACATGCCCGAGGTCAGCCCGCAGAGAGGGTTTCTGCATCAGCATGGCCCCCAGGGGCCCCTCAACCAACAGGACTACCGCCCCCATTACCAGGGAGTTGAGAAAGGAAAGAGACAAACGAGAAGAACGGAGGTGACTCTGGAGATGGACAATTGAGAAATCATGCCCGCATCCATCCGGCCACACTCACACGTTGGGACGGGGCCCGTCCCCACCAGGCCTGGTCCAGCCCAAGAATTCTCCAGTTCGTGTGCCAAGCCGAGCCTGCACCTGCCCCTGGCGGGCCTCCCGTGTGTCCAGTGCCACCCGGCTGCCCGATCCATCCTGCCAAGTTGGCCCCCACCCAGGACCGCCACATCTGATGGGCTGCCAGGGCCGGCAGTGCTGGGCTCAGGCCGTGAGCCCACCCACCCTCAGGCGCAGGACAGCTTAACTGTCCCCGGAGCTGGCCGGAGGCCTCCAGGCCCCGGTACGGCTGATCCCCCATCCTGGGGGAGGGACTGTGAGGACAGTGAAAACAACAAGTAGCTAACACTTGTAAAACACTGACAATCAAGCTTTGTTCAAAAGCCTGTATCGTCACCCTGCCTCCTTTACCCCACATTCCAGGTGAGGAAACTGGGGCGCACAGGGGTTAAATCACTCATCCCAGGCTGATCTCAGTGCTCCCCTCCCAGAGCCATCCAGACTGGCTGGCTCTGAGCAGACCCCTGACCTCTCCATCACCTCTGATGGAATTTTCTGCTCTGAGCTGAGGCCAGACCCTGCCATACTGGTCCCCTGGTTGAACAGGGACCAACCAGACGGGCCACAGGTGTTCAGCAGGTCAGGGTGAAAGGAAACCAGCTCTAGATACAGAAGGTGGGATTCCAGTCCCTGCCGCATCTCAACCCACTGAGAGATGAGTGGTGTGAGCATTGCGGGTGCCCATCCCTCTGTGAGCCTGAGCAGAGGGGCAGGTGGCCACTGTCTGTGCCAGCCCTGGGGGAGCAGCCCTTCCTGGCCCGTCCATAAGCCTTGCCCTGGAGCCTCCTGGCTCAGGACTTGCTGAGCGTGGAGAGATGATGCCATCCGGGGCTACCACCCCTGCTTCCTGCTGGCTGGAGGTGTCCCCGGGTCTCCTGCCTCCGGGGGCCACTGTCCAGGACCTCTCAGGGGCTCCTGAGGAAGCAGGACAGTCCTGAGCACATGGAGAGCCGCCCAGCCTGCCGGGAGGGGGGACATGCAAGAGGGGATCATGATGAAACGCAGAGTGAGTGATGGCAGAGCTTACAAGTGCTTAGCAAATGAGTCCCCATGGTTTGCCCCCCGGCCTCCTTCTCCTTCGTATTACGAAAGCAGGACGAGCTGATCAGAAGTCTGGTGGAGACCATGGAAACCCTCGGGACAGATGGTCAGGAAACACTTGTCCCTGGGGTAGGGGAGTAGTAGGAGAAGTGGGGAACATGCAGTGGTCCTGAGTAAGAGGAGCTCTGAGTTCTGCCTGATCTGTGGGACCCTCACTCAGCAACACACAGACCCTCAGTTTTCCCTATCTGAGATATGGTGTCAGCAACCTGGCCGCCTGGAAGCAGCCATCAGGCAGTCCAGTGCCATGGGACGGAGGTGGGCTCTGGAGTCACTGGCAGAGTGTGCGCCCTCCCCGCCCACCGTGGATGGAATTGTTGATGAAACTCACCATCTTAGTCCACACAGACAAAAAGTGCCACCACTGGGATTTCCCTGGGGCACCAGTATGTTGCAATTCTGCGCTTCCACTTCAGGGGGCATTGGTTTGATTCCTGGTTTGTAGCCCATCAGGCTCCTCTGTCCATGGAATTCTCCGGGTAAGAATACTGGAGTGGGCTGCCATTTCCTTCTCCAGGGGATCTTCCCCACCCAGGGATCGAATCCAGGTCTCCTGCACTGCAGGCAGATTCTTTACCATCTGAGCCCCCAGGGAAGCTCTAAAATCCTGCATGCGGGATTTTAGTTGTCAATTTGAGTTGCCTTTGCTTGGTGGGGGGATGAGTTCCCCATCACAGGGGGTATGCAAGTAACAGCCACTTGATAGGGAAGTTACAAAAGACGCTCAGCATCTAGCAGGGCTGGACTCAGAGGGCTGATGGATCCCCCTTGTGCTATGATAGGCCAGCTGGGTAGAAGCCTCTCAGTGGGGCAGTCATGGTGAGGGAGAGGCAGGTGGTTCTTGCTCTGCAGAGTGGAGGTTGGAGACAAGGCCAAAAAAAAAAAAAAAAAAAAATGGCACCACCCATGCATTTAGAGGGGACATTTTGGGCTGCAATTGGACCATGAAGGATGAGGCGGGCACAATGGGCATTGCTCTGGGAGGGGGGCAGATAAAGGTGTGGATGTATCAGGGCACCCACAGAGCAGCTCGGATATGAAGGTGCTGAGTGGGCAGGCCAGAGTCCGGTGGGAGAGGGAAGGAGAAGGGGCAGGGCTGCTCAGTGACATCCCAGCCATTAAGAGATGACCTCGAGGGCCCAAGCAGGACTCAGCAAAGTGTCCCCAGACCTGGCTTGGGGCTCCCTCTTCTCTTGGTTTAGGGAGACTCTTGGCTGACTGGGCAGCCGAGTCCTGCCCTTTCTCCTCCAGCAGCCTTCAAATCCTCGGTATTTTTACAGCAGGACGCTGTGGCCACAGGCCCCTTGAACGGGGTGCCTCTCCCGTGCTTCTGCAGACCGAGCACGCTCGCCTACCTTCTTGGCTGGCCACAGCTATAAAACAGGCAGGAGGCATCCTGGGAGATATTCTTCTTTGCTTTGAAGGCTTCCTAGTCTTTTCTAAGTGGCTCCAAATTAGAGGAAGGCTCCAGACAGGGGCGGGTCTGGGGAGGAGGGGATAGCAGGGAGTTTGGGGAAAGACAGGCCTCCCCTAATTGTCCTCAAGATCTTAGTCTCCGGTCTGGTAATTAGAGAGCTGATGGAGGCTCAAGGCAATCTCCTTTGGGGTAAGAAGGGGCAAGGGGGCTTCCATAGTGGCTCAGTGGCCAGGAATCCACCTGCCAATGCAGTAGACAGGGGTTTGATCTCTGGGTCAGGAAGCTCCTCTAGAGAAAGAAATGGCAACCCACTCCAGTATTCTTGTCTGGGAAGTCCCATGGACAGAGGAGCCTGGCAGGCTATGGTCTATGGAGTCGCAAAAGAATTGGACACAACTTACCGACTAAATAACAAGGGGCAAAAGGGTAAATTGGCTGTAAGTCTGGGTTCTGCTTGAAATACGAACTGCAGGGTGGTGGCCTGAGTCTGGCCCCTGGTCACTTGGTGTGGGTGTTGGGATGCCTCAAGCATTTGCACGGGGACTACTGTGCCCACAGCATGGGTTGGCTGTCCCTTGGCCAAGGCCGGATTTGCTGGTCTGGATCCTAAGTCCTCAGGAAGCATCACCTCTCTGGTGTTAGGGTCCCACCTCCCAGAGATAATTAGGGGAGTCTCCTGGGTGTAGAGGACCACCCTCTTTGCCCAATCTCTGATTTTATGACTGGGAAGGGGATGGAGAGGCACGGGATTGTGAAAAGCAGGTATAGGAACCCAGACGTCCTGACTCTCGGCTTGATCACCCCACCTCTGGAGCCCCCAGGGAAGAACCTTCTCACATGCTCACATCGCTGAGGCAGCAGAGGTGGACATGGCGGTTTAGTGCCCAGGTCACAGCCAGGAGGACCCAGGCATCCAGGGGTGGAAGGGAGGGCCTCTCACCGCAGCATCACCGCTGAGAGTGAGGGTGACTGACCTTCACAGCCGCAGCAACAACGAGGCAGGTCAGACCTAGCGGTGACTTGTGCTGCGGAGTTGCAGGGACGAAGAGCAGCCCAGGAGCAACCCAGGGATTGTAGCTCATAGTCAGTTCAATTCAGGCACATGGGTGTAAAAGTGCAACTATTCTTTGTTGTTATTCAGTTGCTAAGTTGTGTCTGAGTCTTTGCGACCCCATGAGCTGGGCTTCCTTGTCCTCCACCATCGCCCAGAGTTTGCTCAAGCTGATGTCCATTGAGTCAATGATGCCATCCAACCATCTCATCCTCTGTCGTCCCCTTTTCCTCTTGCCCTCAGTCTTTTCCAGAGTCAGGTTTTTTTTCCCAGCGAGTCAGCTCTTCACGGAGAAGGCAATGGCAGCCCACTCCAGCACTCTTGCCTGGAAAATCCCATGGATGGCAGAGCCTGGTAGGCTGAAGTCCATGGAGTCACTAAGAATCGGACACGACTGAGCAACTTCACTTTCACTTTCATGCATTGGAGAAGGAAATGGCAACTCACTCCAGTGTTCCTGCCTGGAGAATCCCAGGGATGGCGGAGCCTGGTGGGCTGCCATCTATGGGGTCACACAGAGTCGGACACGACTGAAGCGACTTAGCAGCAGCAGTTCTTCACAGAAGGTGGCCAAAGTATTGGAGCTTCAGCTTCAGCATCAGTCCTTCCAATGAATATTCAGAACAGATTTCCTTTAGATTGACTGGTTGGATCTTATTGCAGTCCAAGGGACTCTCAAGAGTCTTCTCCAGCACCACAGTTCAAAAGCATCCCTTCTTCCGTGCTCAGCCTTCTTTATGGTCCAACTCTCACATCTGTACATGACTACTGGAAAACCCTAGCTCTGACTGTACAGACCTTTGTCCTCTCGAGTGCATTAACACAGGTCTAGGTCCTCAAGCCAGGGTGGTGACAGCGCTAGCTTCTGCTGATCTACACAAACAATAGATGACTTAGGTTTGGTCCTAGTGCTGCACTTTGCGGGGAGGGATTTTTGGAGAAGAGCCACCTGAATTGTAGCTGAGGGGCTGGAAACTCCTAGCTGGAGAGGAATAGCGTTAGCTGGTGGGTTGCATGATTGTGGCAATTTATCAGCTTGGCCATGCATGGCCTGTACCCTCTCAACGGGGATCATTGTCTCAGTTCTCCGGCCTCTATCTTCCTTCCTCCTGGTATTTGCAGTCAGGCTCATAGGCCTTCTCCAGGTTCAGTGCCTTGGGAAGAACTTTCCATTATCCCATTTTAATTCCACCATTTGAATTATTAGCTAGTGCTATGTAAAGAATCACTCCAGTCACAGTGGTGTGTTCACTGTTTCTATGGGGCAGAAATTCAAAAAAGGCATAGTAACAAGGAAGGCTTGTCTCTATAATGTCTAGGAATAAATTTGGGGGTGGCTGGATGGCTAGCACTGGAAATATCTGAAGGTTTAACCATGCATGGATTTGGAGTCTGGGCTGGGAAAAGGTGAGGGGGACGAGTGGTGAAGGGTGGGGACCAGTCCCCTGATTCACAAAGCACAGGCCTCATCCCATCGGACAGCTGAGAAAACTGAGGTCGAGGGCAGAGACGGGCTGGCTCGAGTGCCATTGGAAGACTTTTTCCCCACCCCAGAAGGGGCACCTGGAAGCCGAGCTGGGGAGGTCCAGATGCGTGTTCTCCTCTTTGAGATGTAGACGTCCATGGTGGCTCAGATGCTACAGAATCTGCCTGCAATGCAGGAGACCCGTATTTGATCCCTGGGTTGGGAAGATTCCCTGGAGAAAGGAATGGTAACCCACTCCAGTATTCTCGCCTGGAGGATCCCACGGACAGAGAAGCCTGGCAGACCACCGTCCATGGGGTCGAAAAGAGTCAGACACGACTGAGTGACTACCACACTGTAACACTCTTCAAGATGCAGGGCATCCCGGCAGCAGCTGGTGGCATAGGGGATGCTTGGACTTGCGGCCCTCCCAGGGGCCTGGAGGCTGCCAAACAGGCCAATTTGCTACACTAATGTGTGCTTTCTGCTGCTTGGGGGCCTCATCACACCCTCTCCTGTGAGCCGGGCCAGAGGCAACAGAATGAACTATAATTATGTCAGGCCACGCCCTGCTGCCCTGGTTCAGCAATTAGCCAAGTGGCCTGGCACCAGCGGAGCACCCAGAGGCTTCCACTCCCACCTGGCTCCGGATGGGGTGAATCAGAAGCTGGGACGGGGAGGGTGGGGTGGGCCACTTTTTCATGTTCCCTCCCACCCCACCCCCACCCCAGGAAAAGAGCCTGAAAATGGGGCTTCCTTCTCCCATGAAAGAGATCTCAGACAGGGCACCTCCCAACCCCACTGGCTGGAGCACCCCCAGTGGAGAGGATAGTGAAGAGCAGAGCCCTCCTTGGAAGGTGTCCCCTCCCCTCCCTGGCACCCCGGCTTATGATTGACCTGCAGGCGGACCAGCAGTACAGCCACGATCTCCCCAGGGTCTGGGGGCTGTGGACAGACTAGTGCTTGAATTTGGGTTCGGGTCCTGCTGGACCTGACGTCTCTGTAAACTCTGGCACATCATTTAATTACCAGCAGGGCTTCCTTGGTGGCTCAGATGGTAAAGAATCTGCCTGCAATTCAGTTTGATCCCTGGGTTGAGAAGATTCCTGGAGAAGGAAGTAAGCTACCCACTCCAGTATTCCTGCCTGGAAAACCCCATGGACAGAGGAGCCTGGTGGGCTACAATCCTTGGGGTCACAGAGTCAGACATGACTCAGTGACTAACACTGACTTCTCCGTTTCTTTGCCTGTAACCTGAAATTGTTAGTACTTTTTAAAGTTTATTGAGTATAGTTGATTTACAATGTTGTGTTAATTTCTGCTGTGTAACAAAGTGACTCAGTTATACCTATACATATTCTTTATCATATTCTTTTCCATTAGGTTTATCACAGGATATCAAATAGAGTTCCCTGTGCTATACAGTAGGACCTTACGGTTTATCCATCCTATACTTAAGAATTTGCATCTGCTAACGAAATTAGTTTTGTTTGTGCTAAGTCACTTGAGTCATGTCCAGCTCTTTGCAATCCTATGGACCATAGCCCGCCAGGCTCCTCTGTCCATGGGATTCTCCAGGCAAGAATACTGAAGTGGGTAGCCGTGCCCTCCTCCAGAGGGGATCTTCCTGACCCAGGAATCGAACTTGTGTCTGTTATTTCTCCTCCCTTGGCAGGTAGGTTCTTTACCACTAGCGCCACCTGGGAAGCTTGTTAAAGCATTGCAGCTGGAATATTATTGGCGCTTATCAGTGGGGGCTCTCTGGTCAACAGCAGAAGACATGGCTGTTGGTGACAAGATCCCCGAATTTCAAGGCTGCGTGATCTAATCGTCCCCTGGCTCAGGATATATTGCAGTTGTTATGTCACTATACCTGCAGATGGTGACTTGCAGGGGAACGCTGGCTGTGTCTGCATCACCCCAACACTAGCGTGTACCCCAGCCCGAAGCAGGGGACCCAGAACTCACTGGACATTTTATTCTCAACAGCTATGGACTGGGCTTTGCATTGATTTCTTCCACGAATGCTGGCTTGACCACAGGCCAGGCTTGCATCCTCCACTCTTCTAGACTCAGAGTAGCTTTGAATTCACCCCAGTCGCGTGGTAACTGTTCGTAGAGACAGTCTGGAAAGATCAAGGAAGTGTCGGCGTCTTAGATGAGATGGAGTGTAGAGATACTGGGAGGATGGTGGGTGGGAAATGGTGTGTGTGTATCATAGAGATGAAAGCTCACCTCCTTTAGTAGGAAGTCCTTAGATAACCTTGACCCTGAAAGGCCAACTGGTAGCAACACAAGCTTGTTATTTAGTGCCATGGAGGTAACTCTGAAAGAATCATCTAGAATTGAGAGCTGTGACCTCTGAGACAGGGGAGCAAAGGGGCAGGACGAGGGGTAGGTCTCTGTAATGAGTAACTACACGGCCTTCACCACAGCCTCTAACTCAGAGGCCTACTTACATTTGACAAATTAAAATTAAAAGGAAGAAATATGTACTGTTGAGTCGGCCTCGGTCTCCCCAATCTCGGCAGCCCGGGGGACCCTCAGGGGGATGGGGTGGGGAGCAGGGCTGCCTTGGGCCTGCTGCAGCCCATGTGGGGCTGGGCACAGCAAGATCCTCGGGGAAGCCACCCGGGGTCACCCTCCCGCTGTCACCCGACCCTGGGGTGCAGCAGGGTAGCAGACGCCTGGCGCTGACCCCGGGGTGCTCACACTCTGGGGAGCCTGCGAGGCGCCCGAGTGACCCAGAGGCACTGTTTGAAGTCCCGGTACCTTCTAAGGATTCAGTTTAACGAGCTGGGTGCTGCAGGCACCTGGATGAAAGATGCTATCTGAAGACATGAGATAATTACCAATTAAAACCATTTTCTTAGAAACAGGAAGGTCCCATTTGCCAAGAGTAAACAGTGGGGGCGGGCCCAGCCTGGGAAAATCATTCTGGGTGGGCTCCGAAGCCAGTGTGAGTCAGAGCGCGGGGTCAAGGGAGGCCAGAGTTCCCTCCCCCAAACCCCAAGGGTGAGAAGTCAGCAGAGATACAGTGGCTCTCCACCCTGCCTGGCAGGAATGGAGGAATTACTAGCCCTGCCCAGATGGTGGGGCGCCTCCACCAAACGCAGGGGCATCCTGACCTCCTCTGCAGGCTGTAACCTCAGTGAAGGCACCAGCATGGGGAAGAGAACCTTGGAGCTGCCTTTTCTTTCCTTCTTTTATTTTTTTGGCCATGCCACATGGTGTGTGATCTTAGTTTCCCAACCAGGGATCGAACCCACACCCCACTACAGTAGATGTGCAGAGTCTTAACCACTGGACCACTGGAGAAGACCCTGGAGCTTCTTTCCATTAATTCACAAGCCCCTGATGAAGGCCTCTTGTGTGATGCCGGCTTCCTGGGACAAGACAAGCACGCCAGCCGTCCTAGGGCGTACGTCTTAGCAGCCACACCTCACTGGTGCTTACCACAGACCAGACCACTCTGCCGAGTGCTTTAGGGGCTGGTTCTTTTCACCTTCAACCTGACCCTAGCAAGTGTTCTGTTAGGATCCCCATTTACAGAGGAGGCCAAGTGACTTCCTGAGGTCTCCTGGCTAGCAAGTGAGAAGCTTCAGGCTCTGAGCTAGTAACCACTGCACCACCCGTCCCCCATCTCCTGGGCATCTGCCCTGCTGGCAGGTGGAAGGTCAGCAAACAGGCTGGCACCCATCTCCTGATGGGCAGCCTGGCCCTGCAACCCCCAGCCCACCCTCTTTCCTGGAAGCCCCTCAAAACCGGATCTGGGAGTCTAGCACTCCCGCCACACACCTACACTGACTGCTTCCCCATCACTGACACCCATCCATTCACACTTCCAAGCCAGTGAGCTGGGACCAGTTCTGACTCCCCCTGCACCCCACTCTCCACATTCCATCAGCACACAGAGAGCAGAGGCTCACGTCTCTGATGGGCCAAGTGGAACCGGGGAGCCAGGACCCAGCAGTCCGGAGCAGATCCACAGAGAGTCGGCTCCTTTTCCCATGCACCCTGGTTCCCTGGTTTCCACTGGCCGATGGCTCATTCCTGCCCGCAGGGAAAGTTTTTTTTAAATTATGAGGCCCCTAATAATGGAAGCAAGTCTTACAACACTCAGGTCAAATGTACACGCACAGCTATTTCCCAAAATCACATGCTGCTTGGAGATGATTGTATTCAGCATTTCACCAAGTGATCTGACACCTACTCTATGCTGAGTGGCTCTCAGATCTTAGCTGCCCCAAGGTATCTCTGATAACCCATCCCCACAGATGAGGGGCTTTACCCTCAAGGAGTGTAAGTTCTGCCAGAGGTGAGGGACTGCTACATTGAAGAGCAGTTCCTTCCACGATGCCTCCTGAATTAGTTTCCTGTTGCTACGTAAACACATAACCAGAGAGTTGGTCACCTAAGACAGCACACACATTTGTTATCTGACAGTTTCCCTGGGACAGGAGTCTGGGCACAGCTGGCTAAGTCACCTGCTCAGCATCTTACAGTCAAGTCATCAGCCTGGCCGTGTTCTCATCTGGAGGCTTGACTGGGGAAGAATCCGCTCCCATGATTATTCTGGTTGTTGCAGAATTCGTTTCATTTCTTGGGATCTGAATGACGGAGGACTTTGTCTGAGTCTTTGACTGAGGCCATCTGCTGATGGCTCCATGCCGTCCCCTGCGACCTGGCCTTCTCCAACATAATTACTTCAGGAACCCGGTAATGGGATCCTCTCTCCACTCTGCTCGGTGGGAGTTCTACATAATGTAACATAATCATGGGAGTGATATTGCAACACATTTGCCATATTTTTTGCTGTTCTTGTGAAAAGTTAAGTACAAGGACTTCCCTGGTGGTCCAGTGGTTAAGAATCCGCCTTGCAATGCAGGAGACATGGGTTCGATCCCTGCTCAGGGAACTAAGATCCCACATGTCACAGAGCAACTAAAGCTGTGCTACTGAGCCTGCATGGTCTGGAGTACATACACACAGATAGAGAACCCAAGCTCTCTGCAGCTTAGACCCAACACAGTCAAAATGAATAAATAAATAAAACAAAATACTTTTTTTTTAAAAAAAGAAAGTTACAGGTTCACCCACACACGAGGGGAAGAGATTGCACGAAAGCGTGAACAATAGGAGGATGAAATCATTGGGAGTCATAGGAGAGTCTTTGCCCGATGTGCCCCAGGAAGGATGAGGGACACTCCCCAGCCCACAGAGGTTGTCACCAGTCAGGCTTCCAGAAGGTTGTGCTCACGCGCACACACACACGTGCACATGTACACACACCCACACACACACCAAGCATCCTCCTACTGGGAGTTTCATGTCAAAGACTCCATAACAAGCTCTCACTTTCTTGGATTCCCATTTCAGGAAATCCTCACCAGATCCCCCGAGCGGGAAGCAGGGCAGGGGTTACTGTCCCTTCTCGAGCACGAGAAACCCAGGCTGTCCTCAGGCCTCTTGCCTCCACTCGGCTCCCCCACCCGCTGCACAGCCCCCACCCTGGCGCCTGTCCTGCAGCGTCAGCACGGCCTCAAGCCACCGCGCTCTCTAAGCCTCAGAGGAGTCGGGGCATCGCTTACCGGCAAGTGTGTTTCTGCAGCCTTGTTTACGGTTGTTGAACTATTTTCGTCAAATTAATTAAATACATGCTAAATCTTCTCCAATTTGTTGTGCGATAAATTAAAGATGCTAAGATTGTGAAATGCACAACAAAACCTGTTTATTCTGATAAAAGCCTGCATGACAGTCCTGAGTCATGCGTCAGACGGTCTGGAATCTGCTTCTGCCACTGGCTTTATCAGAACGGGGCTTCCGGCCACCAAGCGCCTCAGTGGCTGGGGTCCCGGTGAGCCCACGTGGCTACCTGAGATGGGAACTTGAGGCTCAGAGAACAGGGACCCGTCCTGCATGATCAGAGAAGATGCTGCATGGAGGCCGGACCTGCAGAAGGCAGAGTCTCTCCCCAGAACCTCCTGGAGGATTCCTGCTGTCCCAGGGTCAGCAGCTTATAGGAATTATATCTAATGTGGATCTGAGGTCGTAGTATATACACTCAAGTAATCCTCATGCGGCTCTTGGAAGGAGGTGCTGTTATTACCCCATTGCACAGAGGGGTAAGTAGAGGCAAACAGCCCAGGACATGGAGGAGCCTGGGTGAGGCAGAACAGTCTGGCTACAGAGTCTATGCCTCTCATTCTGTGTACACAGGATCCTCCTACAACTCTGGCCACTCATCTCTGGCAACCCAGGCCAGGCTATGGTCCTTGCAATCCAGGACACATACCACCACCACCACCCACCCCACAGCTAATGTCCACCTCACTCCCTTCCTTCTCAGGGCAAAGTGCACCCTACGTGAGCATGACAGGTCACCTGTGAGAATCCTTTTAACCCACACAGGGGCCTCCTGCAGCTCCTGGGGGAGAAGATGAGGGCATGCCAGCCAAACTAAGCCACAGAGAGCCTTGCATCCGTCCATCAGCCTGGAACACCGTCCTTTCCCAAGTATGTGGATGCTCAGATCCAAAGTGACTCCACAGTCACTGCCTGTGTGGGTGGCTGGGCAAACCCCAGAGCTGTGCTCTGTTATTCCCACTTTGTGGATGGGCAGACTGAGGCCCAGGGAAGAAAAGGGACCTGCCCGGCTCCCATAGAGAGATGGCAGGAGAACTAAGTTTAGAGAAAAGGCTGAGCTGCCAGCTTCTGATTCCAGCACAGCCTGGTGACCACTGTCCTCAGAATCCTCTTGGCCTAACCAGGTGCTCTGGGCATCTTGGGGCCCAGAGAACACTTCACAGAGGTCCTGATGTAGGAGGAAGGGGGCCTCCTGGATGCCACCCCACTTTCTCTGACATGGGTAGGGGGGTGGGTGTCATTTGGGCTCAGTCAGGGAAGCAGAACCCTGGTGAGTATTGCAGTGTAGGAACTAGCCTCCACACCCCTGGGGAGGGTCTTGGAAGGAAAGTCCGAAGTAGGGAGCTATATGGGGACTGGGGACTGTCACTAACCAGCCCTCCTTAAGCAGGGGTGCAGGTGGAGCTTGTAGAAAGATCTGGAAGCCAAGTGGTTCTGGCTGCTGAAGAAGGAGGCCAGAGCCAGTGTAGACATTGTTGGAAGTGTCATAGCCAAGCATCTGGTGGAAGGTCCAGGTCGCTGTGAGCCAGGAGGGCCAGCAGTCCACAAGAGGAGGGCAGAGGAAAGGACAGGGATGAACTGGAACCTGCTGGCATCTCTGCATCTGTCTTTCCTAACTCCAACCTTGATGGTCTCAGAGCACACATTTCTCTTCAGACTGACTAGAGAGGAGAGGATTCTAGGAAATAGGTTCCGACCCACCTGACCCAAACCGAACCACCTCGAGGGAATGACAGGGCTATTTGCCGAGACCTGGCGTGCGGGAGGGTCACCTGTGCTTGTTGTTCGCTGCTCAAGAGCACTTGGCTGAGAGATCAGCGGGGGCTGAACCCCTGACCCTGGCATGAAGCCGCACCTACCTGGATTCAGAGGTATCTTTTTCCAATTTATGTAAGATGCTCTTTGAGGCTGGGCAGGGTG
Organism: Muntiacus reevesi; assembly: GCF_963930625.1. Taxonomy (NCBI): domain Eukaryota; kingdom Metazoa; phylum Chordata; class Mammalia; order Artiodactyla; family Cervidae; genus Muntiacus; species Muntiacus reevesi. The sequence continues at coordinate 213,235,219 of NC_089250.1, read as the reverse complement.
CAGGGAAAGAAGATATATTCCAGGTGGGATGGGGGTTATCTAGGTACCTGTGGGGATGGCCTTCCCCATCTGTAGCCAGTGCTGAGGAAAGGACCATTTTTCTTTAAGGGCTGGGCACGCGGGTTTCCTGTTAATGACTGGACTAATCAATAATAGGTATGGGGCATAAAGCAATTGTCCTAAATCCCCAGGGAACTGAGCTACGCCAGAGGAAGAGGCACAAAAGTGGGCCAAGGGGAGCTTACTCTAAGGGAGAATTCTGCCCTAGGCAAAACTATTTCAGATAGAACCAGCTGCTTTTACAGGGAATGAGGCCCCTGTCAGTGGAGATATGCAAGCAGGGCCAGAAGGATGCTTAGAGAGTCTAGTGCAGGGGATGCTGTGAAGTGTCAGGTGGCCTTTCAGCTACCTGCCCCTCCTGGACTGTGAGTCAAACAGGAGAGGGATCTCAGGATGGGAGGGTGGGGCTCACCCCCCACCCCCAAGCCCATCCCCACACTTTCTCTCTGCTCACTTATTTTCGGAACTGCTTTGGGTATTCAGAAGATTAATTTTATGTTTGTACAAAGCAGGGGATTAGGAGGGGAGGAGACTGAAGTTCTGTAGGTTGTTAGGAAAACACCGTCTTAAAAAAGACTGGTAAAATTGCTCTGGATACAAGTTACAGCTGAACGCCCTGCTTACCACCACTAACCCGGGGCTTTTCGTTGTCGTTAATTTGCTCTCATGTTCTGCAGTCTCAGAACCTAAACCCCTGGGCACTAGGATGTTAAAAGATAGAGCGTGGCGAGGTGGCCTCCATCCCTCAGGGCAGGGAGAGTGGGGCGTCTGACCACCAGCCCTGTTCCTGCCAGGGTCTGGGCTACAGACCTCAGACAGAATTCTTCCGTGGGGACCGCTGGCTCCTCTGTCCCCTGCTGCCTCATGTATCACTTCTCAGTGCTCCTCAAGGAACCCGGGGAGCAAGTGAGGCTCAGAGACGGCCCAGGCTCACCCCAGCATGCACAGAAAGTTGCTGACTTCTGGTCCAGGGCTCCTTCTCTGAGCTGCCACTTGCTCTTTAAGATCAAGGTGGTGGGAGATGCTGGACCACAGCAGGACTTTCTGCGGGGAGTTGGGGGGCGGGCCTGGGAGACACAGCTCATGCCATCCAACATCCTATCCTTTTTTTTAAACAGCTTTGGTGGTTGTTGTTGCTGTCGTTCAGTGGTCATGGACTGCAGCACACCGGCTCCTCTGTTCCTCACTATCTCCCGGAGTTTGCTCAGACTCATGTCCACTGAGTCAGTGATGCTATCTAACCATCTCATCCTCTGCGACCTACTTCTCCTGTTGTCTTCAATCTTCCTCAGCATCAGGCTCTTTTCCAATGAGTTGGTTCTTTGCATCAGGTGGCCAAGTAACAGCTTTATTGAGAGATAATTCACATACCATACAATTCACCCGTTAAAAAAGTGTAAAATTCAAGGGCTTTTAGTATATTCACATTGTTGGGCAACCACTGCCACAGTTGAATTTAAATCATTTCTATCACTCCCTAAAAGAAACTCTGTACTTTTTAGCATTACCCTCCAAGCCCTCCCCGTGGATGCCTGAGCCTTCCCCAGCCCTTGCCAATCGCTAACCTATTTTCTGTCTCTATGGATTTGCCAACTCTGGACACTTCATGTAAATGAAATCTTAGAGTACTTGGTCTTTGACTGCCTTCATTCACTTAGCATAATATTCTTGAGGTTCATCCATGTTGTGGTATTGAACAGTACTTCATTACTTGTTATGGCTGTATAAAACCCTGTTGTATGGATATACCATGTTTAGCTTATCCATTCACCCACTGATGGACATTTGAGTTGTTTCTGCTTTGGGGCTGTTACGAATCATGCTTCTGTGAATATATGGGTACAAGTTTTTGTGTGGATGCCTGTTTATACTTCTCTTGGGTGATTCGATTCATAAAAGAAGAGAAAGGAGCAGACCAGAAGTGTTTTAAATGAATCTGAGGATGAGTGAGAGGAAGGGCAGTCAGGGGGACTTCCTTGGTGGCCCAGTGTTCAAAACTTTACCTTCTAATGCAGGGGGTGCATGTTCGACCCCTGGTCAGGGAGCTAAAATCCCACATGCCTCGTGGCCAAAAAACCAAAACACAAAACAGGAAAAAATCAATAAGGACTTTTAAAATGGTCCACATCAAAAAAAAATAAAAATAAAAAAGTTCAAACAGGAAAAGTCACAAAGGGCGAGGTAGCCTTGGCAGGCTTCCTGGAGGAGGAAGCATTACACTGGGGCTTAGAGGAGAGACGTGAATTAGAGGAAGAAACTGGGAAAGGCCTCCCTTATGACAGAAACAGCCTGAGCAAAGACACGGAGAGGAGGTGATGAGGGCCCTATCCTAGTACCCTGACATCTTTTGACAAAGCCTTGGACCCAGACTGTGGGAGGTGTGGGGCCCTCCCTGGACCAGCAGCATCAGCAGCACCTGGGAGCTTACTAGAAAAGCAGATTCTCAGGCTCCACCCCAATCTGCTGAAAGAGAGACACTGGGACTGGGACCCAGACTGATAACTCTTTCCGGTGTAAGACCCACTGCTGTAGATGCTGCGGGCTAAGGCATCACTCCCAGGTGTGAAGGGCACAGAGGGAGAGAGGAAAGAGAACCAGGAAGCCATCACTGCGGCTCCAGCCCCTGTCCACTCCCAGCCCCAGATCACAGCTCCCAAGCCCTATCTTTGCCCACATGGCTCCCTCCCCCGGGGGCTGTGTCCCATGTTTTAGGACATGGCCTAAGCCTTACCACTTCTTTGTCATGTATCATCCCACCACCAGCTGTCCACTAACCCTTTCTCTGGGTTATAATCCCCACCCAATCCCAACCCACCCATTCTTTATATCCTCTGCAGGGGCCGGCATGAGCAGGGCATACAGCAGGTTCATAGTGCAGATCACAAACCAGGACAGAGTCAATGAATCAATGATCCCTGGAGGCACAGGGGATGCGTCCTCTGTCTGGGAGCTGGTGTCTTGGCTGCTCACGCTGGCTGAGAACTCCTTATCCAGACCAGGAAGGATGACCCAGCAGTTCCCACCACCACACAGATGACTCACAGAGTCACGCCTGTCCGAAAGGAACCAGGCATGCTATGATACTGTACCATCCCATTTATCTGCAGCTGCGCATCCCTGGTCACTCAGATAGTGAAGAATCTGCCTGCAGTGCAGGAGACCCGGGTTAGATCCCTGGGTCGGGAAGACCTCCTGGAGAAGGGAAAGGCTACCCATTCCAGTATTCTTGCTTGGAAAATTCCACGGACAGAGGAACCTGGTGGGCTACAGAGCAAGGGGTCACAAAGAATTGGACAGGACTGAGTGATTAACACTTTCGCTTTCCACACTGGTGGAAAGGAGGGAGTGGATCTGATTTTCAGACAGATCAGCAATGATGTTGGGGATGAACTGAGAAAACTCATGAAATTTTCCCGGAAGGAGAAGATGGGGGTGGAGGGCAAGGAAGACCAGGTTTCTGTCGGCACACATCTGCAGAATGTCCAAGAAAGAGAAGTAGACTGACTGCTCTGGGACCTCCGATGGCTAAGCCATCAGCAATGGGTCGATGCTACATACAGAGTTGGGTTTAAATAAGGAAGTCCTCTTGATGGAGTGAGTTCCCCACAGAGGAGGTGTGTAAGTAGAGACTGCGCCACCACCCAGCTGGGATGCTGTTGGCAGGGTTCCTGCATGGGATGAGAACCCTCCAGCCCTGAAATTCTAGGAAAAGGAGATGAAGAAGAGGAGCAACGTGAAGGAAGGTAGAGCAAAACAGGGCTCAAGGCAAGAAAGGAGATGCCGCAATAGCAGCTGCTGGAACAGCAGCTCAGTGTGGAAACATGCCCTGACTTGTGGGGAATTTGTTTCAGCAAACGAAAGACAGTGATGGTGACCAGGCTGTCTTCTGAAATGAATACCATCTGGGGAAAAAAATACCAAATTCAACAGGACTCATTTCTTCCCCCCACTAATAAAAGAAGCCAAGTTTTGTGCCCATTCCGATTTATCTGTTTAGAAAGAAGCTCTTTCTTTCCAGGAACTGGACCGTCCTTTGGCCAGACGAGGTCTCGTGACCACAGAGAAGTTCCACGTCTGAGGCTTTTTGGTTAAATGGCATTTCTTGTGAAATGTATCAGCTCACACAGAGTACATTAAATGTATAGGTATAGTTTATATGATAAACATGATCTTGACACCCAAGTACCTATTCCCTGGATTAAGAGCTAGAATATGACAAGAACCTTAGAAGCCCCCTGTGTGACTTTGGGGGCAACCACTGTTCTAAATTTCAGTTTAATTACTCCCTTGTTTTCCTTTAAAACCACCTACAGTTCAGTTCAGTTGCTCAGTCATGTCTGACTTTTTGCGACCCCATGGATTTCAGCATGCCAGGCTTCCCTATCCATCCCCAACTCCCGGAGCTTGCTCAAACTCATGTCCATTGAGTTGGTGATGCCATCCAACCATCTCATCCTCTGTCGTCCCCTTCTCCTCCTGCCTCCAATCTTTCTCAGCATCAGGTCTTTTCCAATGAGTCAGTTCTTTGCATCAGGTGGCCAAAGGGATACATGTAGGCCAAAACCACCTACCTGTATCCCTAAATAGTGTATTTTTTATTTTGCTTGCCCATGACCTTAAAATAAATGAACTCATACTGCATACATACTTCAATAACTTTCTTCTTTTGCCAAATATTGCTTGGAGTTTTATTTACATTGATGTGTCTAACTATGCTTGCATGTGTGCTATTATGTCCAACTCTTTGTGACCCCGTGGACTGTAGCCTGCCAGGCTCCTCTGTCCAAGTGATTTTTCCAGTCAAAGAATACTCGACTGGATTGTTGTTTCCTCCTCCAGGAGATCTTCCCGACCCAGGGATAGAATGCATGTTTCCTGCGTCTCCTGCATTGGTAGGTGGTTTCTCTACTGCTGAGCCATTGGGGAAGTCCCTGTGTAACTATATTTACTTTATTTTTATTCCCCATAGCATCTGACTCCATGAATATGGATATTTTTGACTGAAGTGAATTGAAGACATTAAAAAAAATTTTTTTTTAAGTATACTGGTTTTCTCGTTATCTAATTATTATTTATTGGTAAGTTAATTTTACTGTGGTTCTAGAACAGTCTTACAATACACATCCTTTGAAATGTGTTAAGCTAGCTTTACGAACTAACATGTGGTCATTTTTCATAAATATTCATATGCCTTGAAAAATATAAATATTCTCCTCTGGTTGGTATTTAATACAATGTTCTCTGTGTATCCACTTGACCAAGTTTGTGATATGTACCATTAAGTCTTTTAACTACTTCCTGATTTTTATCTACTTGATTTATTGATTATTGTAGGCAATAATTTTACCTGTCCCATATCATGTTGGACTTTCATATTCCCTGTGATATCTCTCCATTCTTGCCTTAGATATTTTAGGCCATGTTATTGATGCATTAAAAAAAATAAGAATTTGGGACTTGCCTGGCAGTCCAGTGGTTAGCACTTCGCCTTCCAACCTGCAGGGGATGCAGTTTTGATCCCTAGTTGGGGAGCTAAAATCCCCCTTGTGCCTCGTAGCCAAGAAAATACACACACACACACACACACACACACACACACATATATATATATGGGTTTCCCTTGTGGCTCAGCTGATAAAGTATCCACCTGCAATGTGGGAGACCTGGGCTCGATCCCTGGGTTGGGTAGATCCCCAGGAGAAGGGAACGGCTACCCACTCCAGTATTCTGGCCTGGAGAATTCCATGAACTGTATAGTCCACAGGGTCGCAAAGAGCAGCATGACTGAGCGAATTTCACTTCACTTCACATATATATATAATATATATATATACATACACATATATATATATAAAACAGAATCAATATTGTAACAAATTCAATAAAGACTTTAAAAATGATCCATGTCAAAAATATCCTTAAAAAAAATAAGAATCTTTCTACCTTCCTGGTGAATTAACTCTTCTTAATTCCTCATTGATCTTCATCTTTCGTAAAACTTTTTGCCTTAAAGGAAATTTTTCCTGGCATTAATGCAGCCTTCCCATGTTTCTTTTTTCATCTGCTGTAACATATTTTCCCATCTTTTGCTTTTCAGCCTTTCTGCGTCCTTATGTTTTACATGCATACCTTGTAAACAGCGTATGGTTCGGTTTTATTTTAATGTTGCTTGACAGTCTTTGTCTTTTAACTGGAGAGCCTTTCCATGTATATTTTAGTGATTGGTGATCAATTTGGGTTTATTTCCACCATCTTATTATATTTTCTAACTAGACCTGCACTTTCTGCTTCTTTCCTCCCTCTTTTTTCCTGTCTTGTTTTGATCTGTGTATTAATTCGATACAACTGCCATACTGTTGCAACAGACAGCCCCAAACTCTCAGAGTCTCATAACTACGCAAAGCTGTTTCTCACCCTCAGTCTGAGGTTGGCTGCAGCTCTGCCTGCTCATCCCTTTATTCTGTGTTGTGGGTCGACTCCAAGAGTAGGCTCAGTGGGACCAGGCCTAAGGATTACAGGCTCTCTAGGGCAGGTGGCAGCGGCAGGAACACCAGAGACAAAGCCACGCTGTGCAAGGACACCTAAACCTCTGTCGGTGCTGCACCCACTCACATTCCATTGGCTGAATCTAGTCACGTGGTCAAGCGCAAGCTTGGTGGAGTGGAGTATCTATTCTTCCCATGGAATGAGGCATAGACGGAGTGAATACTTGCTAAGGATAATACATCCCACCATGAGTGAATGAAGCTTTTAGGGCGATTTCTTCTCTCTTTATTTTTCCATTTTATTTTCCCACCTTGCCCCCATTTGTTTGAGTAATAGGTTACGTGTCTATTCTTTTAGCCTTTATGCTATTTTTTTTCATTTATTTTTATTAGTTGGAGGCTAATTACTTTACAATATTGTAGTGGCTTTTGTCATACATTGACATGAATCAGCCATGGATTTACATGTGTTCCCCATCCCGATCCCCCCTCCCACCTCCCTCTCTACCCGATTCCTCTGGGTCTTCCCAGTGCACCAGGCCCGAGCACTTGTCTCATGCATCCAACCTGGGCTGGTGATCTGTTTCACCATAGATAATATACGTGTTTCGATGCTGTTCTCTCGAAACATCCCACCCTCGCCTTCTCCCACAGAGTCCAAAAGTCTGTTCTGTACATCTGTGTCTCTTTTTCTGTTTTGCATATAGGGTTATTGTTACCATCTTTCTAAATTCCATATATACGTTAGTATGCTGTAATGGTCTTTATCTTTCTGACTTACTTCACTCTGTATAATGGGCTCCAGTTTCATCCATCTCATTAGAACTGATTCAAATGAATTCTTTTTAATGGCTGAGTAATATTCCATGGTGTATATGTACCACAGCTTCCTTATCCATTCGCCTGCTGATGGGCATCTAGGTTGCTTCCATGTCCTGGCTATTATAAACAGTGCAGCGATGATCTTTATGCTATTTTAATAGGCATACCTAATAAATTCTGAATTTAATGTATTTCCCCCTCCTGAAAAATATGAGAACCCTAGAACTGTTCAACTGAAATCACTTCTTCCAATTGCCATGCTATTTTTGACCAGCCTCTTAGTGCTAAACCATTTCCTTGAACATACATTAGACATTATTCTGTTTTATACAGGCAGTGTTTATTTTTGCCCCCACATCTACCATTAATTTTTTCCCTTCAGTCCTTTTTGCGTCTCACTCTTTTCACCAGAGATCATTTGCACTCCTCAAGCACAACCACATTTTATCTTATAAAGGTCAGACTGATGGGACTTCCCTGGCTATCCAGTGATTTAAGACCTCACCTTCCAATATAGGGGATATGGGTCGGACCCCTGGTTGTGGAGTTAAGAGTCTCTACAGCCAAGAAAAAAATCAAAACATAGAACAGAAGCAATATGGTAACAAATTTAATAAAGATTTTTTAAATGGGCCACATTAGAAAAAACTTAAAAAAAAACTGGTCCAGCTGAATTTTCACATATCTGAAAATGTCTTTCTCTCCTGGCTATTGCTGTCCAGTCACTAAGCCCTGTATGACTCTTTGTGATCCCATGAACTGCAGCACGGCATGCCAGGCTTCCCTGTCGTTTACCTCCTACTCAGGCTGAATATAGAATTGATTTATTCATTCAGCATGTGCTTACTTAGGGGCCTACGGCATGCCAGGATAGATTCTAGGGATTCAGGATGCCTCAGTGAAGAAAACCCCAAAACTTCTGCCTTTGAGGATCTTACATTCTAGAAGACAAGGTAGGGATAAGAAACAAAGAGGACAAACCAAGTGTCTTGCATGTTACAAAGTGAAAACCCACATCAAAAAGAAAAGTAGAGCAGGATGAGGGAAGTCAGATGTGCCTGCAGAAGAGGCGGTGGGCAGAGTAGACCTCTGCAAAAGTGACTTGTGAATGAATATCTGAAGGAAGAGTATTCCACATGGAGCAAAGGACTCGTGCAAAAGTCCCAAGACGTGGGTGTGGTTGGCACGTTCAAGGAACAGCAAGGCAGACTTCCCTGGGCTCCAGTGGTTAAGAGTCTAAGTGCAGGGGGCACAGGTTAAATCCCTAGTTGGGGAACTAAGATTCCACATGCGTCAGTGAAAGTGGAAGTCGCTCAGTCGTGTCTGACTCTTTGCAACCCCATGAACCATAGAGACCATGGAATTCTCCAGGCCAGAATACTGGAGTGGGTAGCCTTTCCCTTCTCCAGGGGATCTTCCCAACCCAGGAATCCACATGCCTCAAGGTGTGGCCCAAAAAAAAAAAAAAAAAAATTCAAGGAAAAACGAAGAAGCCAGAGTGGACGGAACACAGCGTGTGAGGGGAAAGGGATGAGAGGCAGTTAGAGCTAACAGAGGGTCTTGCAGCTTTTGTAAAGGCTTTGAGCAAAGTGGGCAGTACTGTAACATTTCAAGCAAATGACATTTATCTGAGTTTTTGGAATGATCCTTCTGCCTGCTGTGCTGATAGGTAAAAGTAATTTTATTTCAGCACATTGAAAATACTGTTTTCCACTGCCCTCTCATTTCCATTGTTGCTGTTGGGTAGTTAAGAGGCCCTAGGAGATTCTGGGGTGCTGGTGGGAGACCCAAGTGGGGAACACATCCTCCTCCGCCATGGACCTTGTAGCTGGAGGTCCCTGGGTTCTGCTGGGCTTCCCCTCCTGGCCCCAGCTGCAGGCATCTGGGCCCATCACCTGGGCCCCATTCATGCCTTGTCAGCTCTGGGAAGGAGGGGGCTCCCTATAAAAAGTCCCTTGATGATGACCATCATTCACTTCTCCTACCTGGAATTTGGGAGTGGGGCTGGGCCATGGGGAGCAAGTGAGAAGTAGGGGGCAGGGCAGGCTTGGAGCACACTCAGCCCCTCCCCTCTGGCCAGCCCACCCTGAGGACTCTGCAGAGGGACCTTATTAGTGACTGGAAAGCTGGCCCTGCCACCTCCCCAGGCCTCGCAGGAGCTGAGAGAGGTTGAAGCCACAGCCTGACCATCTTCCCACAATCTGTCATTATCCCTTCCCTCGCCCGGTCCCACCACCAGGTAATTCCATTGTTAATTAAAATCCTGCAGCCTTTAATAACACAGCTCATAATTGCTGTTTTCACCAGCCCCGGATTGGCTGTGCAGGCCTTGGGGGGACCTGGGCTTTTGTTTCCTGAGCCTGACTTTGGCGGAGCTGCTCCAGTTGTATATTCACCCACTCAGATTCAGCCAAGTGTCCCCCTGGCTTCAACGGTGGGACGAGGGGCACCAGTGTCCCCCACCCTGGGGGCCACCCCAGAAACCCCTTGATATGTCCTAGGGAGAGAGGTTAAGGCAGGAGGCAGGGCTCCAAGGTGTCAGCCCCAGTAACACAGCCTGGCGAAGACTGGATCCTGTGCACCCAGTGGGCCCATGCAGCCCTCCCACTGAGCTTGTTCATGTGTGGCCAAGCTCATTCGCATCTCCACCTCCTCCGAGGCTCCCACTGCTCCGAGTCCCCGAGTCCCCGTTGTGCAAGTGAGGAAGCTGAAGATCAGAGAGGGAGGAGACTTTCCTGAGGCCACACAGCAAGCAGGCAGCAGAGTCAGGGGCCCAGAGTCGAGACCCGCGGTTCCTCCCCCCTTACTCTTCACGTTGACTGTTTCAAGCTTCTCCACTTTCTTGCTCACAGCCTCCACATCCTTTCCCTCCCTCCCAGCTCCCTCCCACTCCCTGCAGCCCTCCTCCTCGTGGTTGGTCATTCTGGGAGAGGACCTGGGGGCCCGGATGGGGGAATGGGAAGGGGACCAGAGGACCGTGGCTCGGGGTCACAAAGTTCCAAGGCAGGGGGGCCCGTGGCCACAGCGGAACCAGGACAGCCACCCTCATGACCCACCGAGTGGGTGCTCTACTGCCCAGCCCAAGTCTCCTTAAGGTCTGGAGGGCCATCCCCACTGGCTGGGAAAGTGATCCATTACCCTTGGCTGAGAAAGGCCGCCCCACCCGAGGCCAGGCCCTTGCCCAGAGCAGCCCGTGCCCATGAGCGATCAGTGCGGGGTGGCGAAGGCCCAGCCCCAGCGAGGAGGCCCTGCAGGCTGGCTGATGTCCGTCTGCAACTCCCAGTTCTCCCCATGTGTCCCTACTGCTATCCCCCCACCTGGGTGCTGATCCCTAAAGCATCCCCTTTAAACTCCCCCCGCAACACACACACACCATCCAGAATCCACTTTCAGGGACCCTGACCTTCTAGAACCATCCTTCCCTGTGGAATTCCGGGCCTTGGTCTCTTCACTCTGCCCATCTCTACTCCCTCCTTTCCGCAGAACCCCAGACCTGCCACCCCGCTGTCCGGCACCCCAGCCCCGCCCTGCTCCTGGCTCCTCTGCCCCTCAGAAGGGAGAACACTGCCATCGCGCTAGAAACACCGCCAGGCGCCCCTGTCGAGACGCTCCAGAGACCGGGGACCCCTCGGTGACCTGCACAGCTCCAAGGTCTGCTGTGCCACTATCATCCTGTAGATGAAGGAACATCATCTGCACAGCTGGGACATGTCAGCACTCAGGCCGCAGCTGGTTGTCATCCGGCACCCAGCTCACAGCTGCCTCGGCCGACCTCCTGAAACATAGCCTCCCTCGCTGCCGGCTTTGTGAAAAAATCAGCCTCTTCACTCCCCTGCCCTTGCTGGTGCCTCGGAGGGAGAATCACGTTTCCCAAGGACTTCTTTCATTCATTCACTCCCCCTATTCATTCATTCATTCATTCACTCATTCATTCACTCACTCATTCATTCATTCATTCAACAAATACGTTTTGAGCATCTACCTTTTACCTGACACTGTGTTTGGTGTTGGGGGCCAAAGAAGAAGATGAAGAAGATGAACAAGGCCCATTTCCTCTCGGAGCTTATATTCTGTGGAGGGAGACACACAATAAGCACGATAAATAAGTAAAATAAATATACGCCAGGTCAGGCACTTCCCTGGCAGCCCAGTGGATGAGAATCCACCTCGCGGTGCAGAGGACGAGGGTTCAGCCCCTGGATGGGGAACTAAGACCCCCCACATCCCACGGAGCAACCGAGTCTGTGCACAGGTTGAGTCCACAGGCCACAACCAGGGAGTCCGTGAGCTGCAACCAAAGATCCTGTGTGATGCAATGAAGATCCTGTGTACTGCAACTAAGACCCAGTGCAGCCAAACAAATAAGTAAGCAAATATTTTAGATATATACATATACACATGAGGTCAGATAGTGGTAAGCACCAAGGAGAGAAAGGGGGCCTGAAAGGCTTGGGGTGGGGCCAAGAGGACAGTGTGCCCAAGGAGGGCCCCACGGAGAAGGGGACATTCAGCTAAGTGGTGCAAGGCCCACTGGTGAATGAAGGGGCACGTGCAGCCCTTTTCCTGGGCTCTTGGTGGGGATGAGGACGCTCCTCCACGCAGGGTGTGAGCAGAGTAGATGGCCCACCCCACCCCGCCCCTACTTGTCTATCCAGTGGTCCTGATCGGGTGGCCAGCAGGGCTCAGGGCCACCCACTCAGGAGAAGCAGCCTGTGAGAAGGCAGAAAGCACCCTTGTTCCTGGGGGACAGCCAGGGCTCCCTAACTCTGAGCCCCACCCAAGCCCAACTCCCCCCCCAACCCTGGAGGCCCTTCCTAGCACCAGGACCTCGGGTGCATCCTAGTGCAAAAATACCTGCATGCTCCTTGAAGAGATGACTAGGTGTTGGGAGAACCCAGAGACCCCACATGAATGGAACTGCTTGCCCAGAGGTGTTGTATGTTCCCCAGAGCAGAGTCCACTGGGCCCCGACTACGGGCTTCAACCAGAGCCCCCAGGGACTATGGAAGATGTACCGGGTCAAGGTCATCCTGGGCACAGTTCCCGGCAACACCCAACCACCAGCACATCCCGCAGATGCGATTAGCTGGCCTCCATGTCTTTCTCTCTGCCAGGCACCCAGCCAGGGACAAGGCCCCGTCCCAGCCTGGAGCCTGTGGCCTGCCACTAGAGACCGACCTTTGGTGAATCTGTGCTGGCTGCCCTCTCTGATGGCCAAAAGCAATGGGAGATAAATGCCATGTTCTCCCCACTATGTGACCCAAACACCTCTCTTTGGCTCTTTATAAGTGGAGGAAAGCCTGAGGAACAGCCAAACGGAGGAGTGAAAACATGACAAATACAAAACAAACTTCACAAGGTCCTTTGGGACTGAGCTGACCCTGGGGGGGTCTGAATTCACGAAATTCATGGGAGGTAAAAAGTAATGCTCTGCTTAGGACTATCGAAAGTGTTAGTCACTCAGTCATGGCCAACTCTCTGCGACCCCATGGACTGTAGCTCGCCAGGCTCCTCTGTCCGTGGAATTCTCCAGGCAAGAATATTAAAGTGGGTTGTTATTTCCCTCTCCAGGGGATCTTCCCGACCCAGGGATTGAACCTAGGTCTCCTGCATTGCCGACATATTCTTTACCATCTGAGCCATGAGGGAAGCCCCTAGTGGACTATAGGGAAGTGATTATTATTACTATTTTTACTTTTTGGCCATGCCATGTAGCATGCAGGATCCTAGTTCCCTGACCAGGGATCAAACCCTTGACCCCTGCAGTGGAAGCTGCGAGTCTTAAGCGCTGAACTCCCAAAAAAGATTTTCTTGGTTTCTTTTGGCCGTACTGTGCAACAAGCAGGATCTTAGTTTCCTGACCAGGGATCAAACCTGGGCCCCCTGTATCCGCTGATTAGTGATGTTAATTCCATCTGCAACCTTAATTCTCCCTTTCCACCAAAGGTGACATCTTCACAGGTTCCTGGAAATAGTACACGGGCATTTTTATGGGAGAGATCAGGGAAACAGTATTATTCTACCCACCATACCCACTTTCTTTACTGAGTGGTTATTAAACTGAGATGAGTTTGGGGAACTGCCTGGTTGTCTGGTGGTTAGGACTTGGTGTTTTCACTGCTGAGGCCTGGGTTCAATCCCTGGTTGGGGAACTAAGATCCCACAAGCCCTGTGGTGTGGCCGAAGAAATGAGTTTGTGTGATGAGAGCCTCAAGCACAGTGACTATCAAAAATTGATGTCTGGGACTTCCCTGGTGGTCCAGTGGCTAAGACTCTGTACTCCCAATGCAGGGAACCAGGTTGGGGATCTATGTCCTTCACCCCACAACTAAAGACCCCATATGCCACAACAAAGACTCACTGCAGCTAAATAAATAGATAAATATCTTTTAAGTAGATATTTAATAAGTGGCCCCTCTGGGTATTTGGTTTTTGTATTAAATTATTTAATAAAAAACCATCTAGCAGGAAGTGCAAATGCATTGGGGAAATGCAAATCAAAACCACAAGGAGGTATCACCTCATATCATACCTGTTAGATGCTTGTCACCAAGAAGACAAGAGAGAACAAGCACTGGTGGGATGTGGAGAAAAGGGAGCCTTTGCGAGCTGTTGGTAGGAATGTAAATTAGTGCAGCCACCATGGGAAACAGTATGGAGGTTCTCAAAAAATTAAAAATAGAACTGCCAGATGATCTAGTAATCCTACTTCAGAGTATTTATTCAAAGAAGATGTAAGCAGGATAAAAAGATGTCTGCTACTGTGTTCATTGCAGTGATGTTCACAATAGCCAAGGTCTGGGAAAATCTAAGTGTCCACCAATGTGTGAAAGTCGCTCAGTCATGTCCGACTGTTTTCGACCCCATAGATTATACAGTCTATGGAATTCTCCAGTCCAGAATACTGGAGTGGGTACCCTTTTCCTTCTCCAGGGGATCTCCCCAACCCAGGGGTTGAAACCAGGTCTCCCACATTGCAGGTGGGTTCTTTACCAGTTGAGCCACAAAGGAAGCCCAAGGAAGAATACTGGAGTGGGTAGCCTATCCCTTCTCCAGGGGATCGTCCAGACCTGGGAATCAACCCGGGGTCTCCTGCATTGTAAGCAGATTCTTTACCAACTGAGCTATGAGAGAGGGAAGCCCACCAATGGGTGAATGTTAAAGAAGATGTGATATATACAAATTATGAAATGTTATTCAGCCATGAGAAAGAAGGAAATCTTGCCATTTGTAACAACGTGGATGAAGCTCGAGGGCATTGTGCTAAGTGAGATAAGCCAGACACAGAAAGACAAGGTATCACTGATATACGGAATCTTAAAAAAAAAAAAAAAGAGTCCAACCCACGGACACAGAGTAGAAAAGTAGTTGCTGGGGGAAATAAGGGGAGATTAACAAAAAGGCACAAACTTTTAGCTTTAAGATGAATAAGGTCTGAGGAACTAATGTGTAACACAGCAACCGGAGTTGATAATCCTATGTTATATAATTGAAAATTGCTGAGAGCCGAACTTGAGTTCACACACACACACGGATAAATGTGCGAGGTGATGGATGTGTTAATTAACTAGATGGGGAGACTCCTTTCACACTGTTAGTGTGTTCCAATCACCAAGATGCATCTTATAATTTTGTTTGCCAATAATACCTCAATAAAGCTGAAGTTAAAAATAAAAGATAGAATATGGTCTCCTCACTAAAGGGATCACTTATAGATAGGATCCATGGGAGACTTTCCTTGTGGTCCAGTGGCTAAAAACCCATGCTCCCAATATAGGGGGCCTGGGTTCGATCCCTTGTCAGGGAACTAGATCCTGAGTGCCACAACAGAAAAATATGCCACAACTAAAGATCCCCACCTGCCATGACGAAGATGGAAGATCCTGTGTACTGCAACTAAGACCTGGTGCAGCCAAATAAATAAATAAAAATAAATATTAAAAAAAACCCAAAATGGATCTATGGGCAAGTCACCCCTGCACCCCCACGCCCATCCCTGGTCAGCTACAGGCCTGTCCATGAGGGGGTCCCTGGGCAAGTTCTCCCCCTTGCTGGAGACCCTCAGCCCCCTGCTGGGATACCCTCCTGGGAGGTGAGCCGGCCTGAGTCATGTGCCAGGATTTAATTAGCCCTGGCACAACCAGAACTACAAACTCTGGAATTGCTGGGAGTGATCCAGACCTGGCATTCCCCTAAACAACCCCAGGTGCAACGGGCTGGGGGGGCCACCTCCCAGTCAGCCCAATCCAGCTGGCTCCTGGCCTCCAGAAGTGCTGGTACTTGTGGCCCACTGAGCTTTCCGGCTCTTCCTCAGGTGTTTCAAAGAACCCTGGCCTAAGAGAATTTGCTACTTGAGATCTTGTGCACTTAAAGTGAAATTCAAGCCATTGATTCCAGGGTCTGATGTTACAGGCTTGTTTTACAGAAATGACAAGCAAAGTCCTAGCATCCTTCAGTCCTTTTCCTTGAGAGACTGGAAGTCAGATTTCTCTTGTGGGGCAGGCCCTGCATCTTCAAAGGTTTAGGGAGGAAGAGCAAGTTTAGGCTGCTCAAGTCCTTACTGCAGTGGCAAGCCTCCACTGCTGGCTGCCATGGACACCTGTGCAGTCTGTGAACTGCACAAATGTACCTGGTTGGGGTGTGGGAAGGGGTGGGGGAGGGGCTGAAATCCAGCCCACACTGCACTCTCCAATGGCATGTATGACCTCCAGTCGGCTCCTCCTACAGGGGGAGGCACCAAGGCCCAGCACAGGCTCAAACTCAGCTTCTTAAACTAGATATCCATCAGGGACAGTGTGTGATCCTACTGCACACTGTCAGGACACTGCTTAAGCCAAACGTGACGCGGCTCACAATTGTACTGTCACAAGTTGACAATGACCAGTTGTATCATATGATATCTATTTTCTGTTCAAGGAGACGAGGCTATGGATCAAAGCTTAGCTATCATTGCTATGTCAAATTTTCCACTCAAATGTCTCGACCCTTATGTTCAATTTCTGTGCTCATCCTATCTGGACCAGCTAACCACCAGGCACTGGGCTTGGGGGGCATCCCTGCCCACACTCTTCGAGACACTCTTCAAGACACCCCTAGGGACACTCTGGGACCTTCTGACCTCACTTTTTGGGAGACAGTCAGAAAGCAAGGGCAGAGACAAGGTGCTAAGAGTGACCTGAGGTACTGGAGGACTGTCCAGAGGGGAAGGGCATTGAGGCCCTCTTTCCACTACACTCACTCCACAGTTTCTCGACTGGCGTGTACAGGCCATGTCTGGTGTAACATGACTCTCTGGGCTCCAAAAGGCTGCCTGGTTTGTGTCTCATTTCTAAGAAGGCTGATATTTGAAACCTCTGTGTCACCCCAGAGCCCAGATGCCATGAGCAACACGAGGTGTTCTGGTGGTCTATTGCTACACAACTAGCCACCCCCAAGCATAATGACTTTAAAAATGTTATTATTATCTTCCTCATATTTGTATACAGCCAACCAAGTTCAGCTGGGTGAGTGGTTCTGGCCCAGGGTTGCTCATGTAGTTGCAGTTAGGTGGCAGCCGGAGTGAGAGTCCCCTGAAGACTTGACTGGGCCAGAAATCCAGGATGGTTTCTTTATTCACACATCTGGCCCCTCAGTGGGGGCCGTGGCCAGATCTCTCTTCCCCTTCCCTCCCCCTCAACCCTACTTCCTGCACCAGACTTCCCTGTGTGGTTAGCTTGGGCTTCCTTACCACATGGCGGTCTCAGAGTAGTCAGACTTCTAACATGGCAACTGGCTTCCCCCAGGACAAGCCTTACCAGAGATCCAAGCAGGAGCTGCAGAGCCTTCTCTTGATGTGGGCTTAGAAGACACATGGTCAAGTTCACCGCATTCTGTTGGTGCCCACAGGAACAGCCTGCACTCAAGGGGAGGGGCTATGAATAGCAGGAGGCTTGGTGCATTGTGGGCGCCACCTCTGGAGACTATCTACCTCAAGGGGGTCTTCCTTACAGCGGGGGCTGGGGGATGCATGGGGGAAGAAGGCCACAGGCAGCCAGGGAAGGACAATCTGACTGTTCCCTTTGGCTCAGAATTGAGCTGAACTTTTTCAGAAAGATCCTCATTCACTGATTTCACAATTGTTCTCTGGCGCCTGCCACAGTGATGACTCAGTAACAGCCTGCCCTCAGGGTGTCCAGAGTCACCTATTGGCTGGAATACATGTGTATTTCCTATAGAAAGTTGTCCTTCAAGGTGGGAAAACAATGTGGCATATTTCCATCCTCACTATTCAATCCAAATCATTGATTAAAGATCTATATTTTTAATTAACTACAGTTCTCTCCATGGTCCAGCTAATTCAGAAATGCTCGGGAATTTTGTCCTTAAGCACAATCCCAAAATTACTTAATTCACTAACTGATTTATAGCCAGACCAAGGAAGTACACAGCTCTATATCTTTCCATTGTGTGATTCTGACCAAGCTTTTCCCTTTTCAAGTCTTGGTTTTCTCCTATTAGAGAAAGGATTACAGGAGGGAGGTGATGTTGACCAGATGACTGGACTCTTAAGAGACACCATCATGACCAATGGGTTCCAAATAATAGCTAGTAGCTTAGTCACTAAGTCGTGTCTGACTCTTACAACCCCATGGACTGTAGCCCTCCAGGCTCCTCTGTCCATGGGATTCTCCAGGCAAGAATACTGGAGTGGGTTGCCATTTCCTACTTCAGGGTATCTTCCCGACCCAGGGATCGAACTTATGTCTCCTGCATTACATGCAGATTCTTTACCATCTTAGCTGCCAGGGAAGCCAAAATACTTTTATGGTCTTGGGCAAGTTAGGCTCTTAATCTCCCACCTGTAACATAGGTAAGTCAGACAAGATGACTCTAGGGTCCTTCGAGCACCATCATTCTTCACTTCAGACTCCCTTCTGAACCTACTTAGGCATTTGCAAAAATGCATCCATTGCCTTAGAACTGGGATTTAAACCCAGCTGTTCCATGCAGATTGTTATTCCCAGACCCAAGCCCCCACCCTCAGCAGTTCAAACCATTGTGGACAGACACACCCTGCCACCGAAACTGGTCCAGAATCCATTCACTCATACCCAGCTACAACTGAGTGATGGGCCAGGCTAGGTGGCAGTCTGGTATAGGAGAAAAGATTGAGATGAGGGAGCAACGAGACTGGATAAAAATCCAGCTCCTACTTGGGAATGCATGACCTTGAGAAATTCCTTAACCTTTCTGAGTCTCAGGTTTCCCCATCTGTAAAATGAAGGTCCTAATGCACACCTCCCAGGAGAAGCCCAAGGATTCGAGATCCTATCTGAGGAATCTTGATGTAGTGTCTGATATTCTTCCAGCTGCATGCTGGAAAGCAACGTCTGTCTGGGAGGCAGTGGTGCTGATTCTTGTCACTGGTGCAGAGCCTTCCCTGAGATAATTTAGGAGATCTGCTCTTGGGAGGGCTCTGCGGACAGAGCTGCCATCTCCTGTCGGCCACGGGATGGATAGGTCCCTAGCCAAGCTGGCAGGGCCATCCATGCCGCCGACTCCAAAGATGCTCTGGGCTGTCGCGCTCTCCGGCACGCCGTGCTAAAAAATGACTCCAAAGAAAAGTAAGCAGACACTCCAGGCCATAAATATTTCAGAGTGGAATGAACGTCCTTCCCCCAGCACCGACTCGCCGTATATATTATTTATAAAACCATAACTTGAGTTGAAAGGTAGTCGTCTAAAGAATAGACAGTCTCACTCAGATCTACCGGGTGATTGGAAAAACAACCAAGAAGGAGAGGAACTGGTGTCTGGGCTAGCTGATGTCACAGGAGGACGTGTGGCCCGTCCTGCCTGGCTCCAGCCTGGCCCAGAGGGACAGGACTGGGCCGCAGGGAGAACCGGACACCAGCAAACTGCTGGGTTTCCACAACCCAGGGCCTCCCTGGGTTTACAGGAAGTCTCCAATAAATTACAAACAAAACTCCACAAGTTAAAAAAAACCTTCTAGAAAAATGGTACAGATGAACCTATTTGCAGGGCAGGAATAGAGATGCAGACAAAGAGAATGGACGTGTGGGTAGAGGTTGGGGAAGAGCGGGGGGAGGAATTAAGAGAGTGGCATGACACATATACACTACCACGTGTCAAACAGAGAGCTGCTGAGACGCTGCTCTCTAGGACAGGGAGATCAGCCCGATGCTCTGTGATGGCCTAGATGGGCGGGATGGAGGTGGGATGGGAGGAAGGTCCAAGAGGGAGGGGGTATATGTATACACATAACTGATTTTCTTCACTGTGCAGCAGAAACTGGGCTTCTCTGGTGGCTCGGCTGGTAAAGAATCCATCCGCCTGCAATGCCCGAGACCTGGGTTTGATGCCTGGGTTGGGAAGAACCCCTGGAGAAGGGAGAGGTTACCCAGTCTATGGGGTTGCACAGAGTCTTGGACATGACTGGGTGACTTTCTCGTTCACTTTTCACAGCAGAAATGAACACAGCATTGTAAAGCAAATATGTGCTGTGCGTGTGCTTAGTCGCTCAGTCGTGTCCAACTCTTTGCGACCCTGTGGACTGCAGCCCACCAGGCTCCATCCATAAGGATTCTCCAGGCAAGAATACTGGAGTGGGTTGCCATGCCCTCTTCCCGGGGATCTTCCCAACCCAGGGACTCTTGAATTGCAGGCAGATTCTTTACCAGCTGAGCTACTTGGGAAGCCCAAAAAGCAATTATATTCCAATTTAAAAAAAAAATCTTTATTACCTTTTATAGTAGGGAACGGAGCTCATCACAAGAGAAGAGGCTAAGAATGGCTGTTAGAAGCTACTGGATGAGCAGAAAGAGCCCTCAGCCAGGAAGTGGGAGACCTGGATCCTAATTCTGATTTTGCTTATTCATGGTGTGACATCTGGCAGTCACTGTGCCTCCTGGGCTTGATTTTCCCATCTATGAAATGGGAGGTTAAGTGTCCTCAGTCCATCAGACCCAGCATCCCTGTCCTATAGCAGATGCTTGGTAACATCTCCTTTTCTCTCTAGAAATAAAGGTCATGGGTACTTCAACCTATCCGCATCAGTTCAATCAGTCACTCAGTCATGTCCGACTCTTTGCAACCCCATGGACTACAGCACGCCAGGCTTCCCTGTCCATCACCAACTTCCAGAGCCTGCTCAAACTCATGTCCATCGAGTTGGTGATGCCATCCAATCATCTCATCCTCTGTCGTCCCCTTCTCTCGCCTTCAATCTTTCCCAGCAGCAGGGTCTTTTTCAGTGAGTCAGTTCTTCCCATCAGGTGGCCAAAGTATTGGAGTTTCAGCTTCAGCATCAGTCCTTCAAATGAATATTCAGGACTGATTTCCTTTAGGATGGACTGGTTGGATCTCCTTGCAGTTCAGGAACTCTCAAGAGTCTTCTCCAACACCACAGTCCAAAAGCATCAGTTCTTCGGTGCTCAGCTTTCTTTATAGTACAACTCTCACATCCACACATGACTACTGGAAAAAACATGGCTTTGACTAGATGGACCTTTGTTGGTAAAGTAATGTCTCTGCTTTTTAATATGCTGTCTAGGTTGGCCATAGCTTTTCTTCCAAGGAGTAAGCGTCTTTTAATTTCATGGCTTCAGTTACCATCTGCAGTGATTTTGGAGCCCCCAAAAATAAAGTCTGTCATTGTTTCCATTGTTTCCCCATCTATTTGCCTTGAAGTGATGGGACCAGATGCCATGATCTTAGTTTTCTGAATGTTGAGTTTTAAGCTAACTTTTTCACTCTCCTCTTTCACTTTCATCAAGAGGCTCTTTAGTTCTTCTTTGCTTTCTGCCATAAGGGTGGTACATCGTTTAAAAAATCAGCATAGTAAAGTTTCAAGCCAGTGATGTGTACCTGTTCATACATTCATCATGAATACGGCATTTCCAAATGCAGGCTGACACTGTGCTCTTGTATCAGTCCCTCAAATACCACGAGAGGTCTTGCATTTGGGAATGTGATTGTCTAACTGAACAGTTTCGGTAAAATCCTGCAACAGAACAGAGGACTATCTTTCTCAATTTTCACTGTAGTAGCTGCTTGGGAGAGTCCATGGAGGTTAAAACCGTGCAGGGGGAAAAAATTACTGTGTATTAGGATGTAAAACACACTTCAGTTCTCAGCTCAGATCATTCTAAACAGGTTTCTCACCCAGAGGAATATCTGGCCAGATATTCACAATTTGTGTGGGATGCAACAACCTTTCTTCATGGAACAGGACCGTTAGGCACACTATAGAGTCCCAGGAATCCCCCTCTCAGCATTGTGATGACCAGTTAAACACTCTAACTAGGGACTTCCTTCCTCTATAGTCTAGTGGTTAAGAATCCACCTTGCAATGCAGGGGTGGTGCGTTCGATTCCTGGTTGGGGAACTAAGATCCCACATGTTGATTCCTAGTCGGGGAACTAAGATCCCACATGCTATGGAGCAACTAAGCCCATATACAGCAACTACTGAGCCAGTACGCTCTGGAGCCCCCTCACCACTAGCGAGTCCATGCACCGCAATGAAAAGATCCTACATGCTGCAACTAGGACCTGATGCAGCCAAATAAATAATTAAAAAAAAAAAACACTCCCATTCATTGTCCAAAACTCCCCCAGGATGTAGTAAGTCCATGGAGAGCCACAAGATAAGCTGTTCCCAAGGCCCTTCTGCGTTTCTCTGAGCGACTGAAGCCCCCCCACAAATGGCTCAATGAGAAACACGAACCTTAAGGTCAAGCTGGCCATGAGGTGACCGCTCCAGTTCCTGACTTGCTGTCACGTTCTGGCGGCAGCAGCGACTGGACTGTCCAGACACACCCACCACCGCTTGAATGGAGGCTGGAACCAGGGTGTGTGGAAGAGATGCCTGATCCTTCCCCTCCCCCACTCAGCCCACTGGGGAAGTCGGGGGTCTGATGGGCACCCGGGAAGCAGGGGCTCCAAGCCATTCAAAGAGTTGGGCCAGGAGTGCTCTCGAGGAGGTGAAGCAGGCTGAGCTGGGCTCCCGGGGCTGTGAACACCCGCGTCCCGAATGGCAGCATCCAGCCTGTGGGAAAGGAGCAGAAGGGGGACAGCTGCCACCGGCAGGTGACAAAGAGAGTGTGGATTTTGCCTCCAAGCGCTGGCAATGGTGAGGGCTTGTTGCTAGGTTGAATGTACATAGATGAGTCTTAACTCTTTCTTGTGTCCCAGCTGGGGAGCAGCGGGAGGGTCAGAAATGAGCTGTAATTAACTGTGAGAATCAAGACGTCTTGAAGACAAAAGCTGTGCTCCGGAAGGTCTCGGAAGCTCCTGGGTCCTCCCTGTGAACACACATCTCCCCCACAACCCTGCAACTGCCACATCCCACCCACAGCCTGGGCCTCCCACCCTCCTCCAGACAGGACCAGACACGCAGAGCCCTAGGGGGCTGTCACTCAGGCCCAAGAAAGGTTCCCATTGCAACTGCCTCGGAGGGCTGGTGAGCTGGGTTTGGTTTTAATTTTCCTATTATGTGATCACTGTAGGAAATTGAAAAAACACCAAAAAAGCAAGAAGATAGAAATAAACATCACCAGTAATTCCATGACCCAGACGCAGTTCCAGTTAGCATTTTGTGAGCTGTGTGTGCATGTGTGTATGTATCTATACTTATAAATATATACATACACACGTGTGCATGCATGCTAAGTCACTTCAGCCATGTCTGACTCTTTGTGACCGCTTGGACTGTAGCCCTCCAGGCTCCTCTGTCTGTGGGATTCTCCAGGCGAGAACACCGCAGTGCGTTGCCATGCCCACGTATATACATATACATAGATATGCTACAGAAGAGTAAGAATGAACTTTAATTAATTTAAACTTCCCTGTTTTTGCTCCCATCTAAGTTGTGGGATTCCCAGCTTCCTGTAGGAGAGTGACGGTCACCCAGGGCCGTCCCCTTGGAGACAAGGATACGGGTGAGTCACGACAGAAATGTGAGCCTCCTGGTGGAAGGAAGAGGGCTTTGGAGACCCAGGGGACCCTTCTGGCATCAAGGCCAAGTCCTCTGAGTCTGGGGTGCACAACATTTGGGGGCTGATGCGGAAGGATCAGAATCCAATGGGGCCTCTTCCAGGGGCCACCTTATTTGACGTGAATACAGCACACTCACCTTCCCAGGCTTCCCTGAGAGCTCAGTTGGTAAAGAATCCGCCTGCAATGCAGGAGACCCTGGTTCGATTCCTGGGTCGTGAAGATCTGGTGGAGAAGGGACAGGCTACCCACTCCAGGATTCTTGGGTTTCCCTTGTGGCTCAGTTCAGTTCAGTTCAATCGCTCAGTCGTATCCAACTCTTTGCGACCCCATAGACTACAGCAGGCCAGGCTTCCCTGTCCATCACCAATGCCCAGAGCTTACTCAAATTCATGTCCATCAAGTCGGTGATTCCATCCACCTTCTGGCTTAGCTGATAAAGAATCCGCCAGCAATGCGGAAGACCTGGGTTTGATCACTGGGTTGGGAAGAGCCCCTGGAGAAGTGAAAGGCTACCCACTCCCGTATTCTGACCTGGAGAATTCCAGGGACTGTATAGTCCATGAGGTGGCAAAGAGCCAGAGACAACTGAGCAACTTCCACTTGTCACTCACCTCCCCAACCAGAGGTTGCCTTAACTTCCTGCCCTCTGCTGGCAGTCAGCAAACATTCGGGGACATGGGTGTCCCCATCAGAGAGGATCTGGGTCTCTGTAAGCCACTTTGTAGCTGCCTGGTCTGTGCCAGGAACCAAGAGAGTCCCGAAGCTCTGAGGATAACACCCAGCCCTGGGCAGACCCAGGCTGGAAGCCACCGAGTGACATCGTTCAGCCATGTGCCACCACAGGGAGGCCTATGCAGCGCCTGAGAGGGGCCTTGCCATCATACTGCTCTGACACTCACCAGTTACCCTCTGAGCCTCAGTTGTTCAGCAGAAAAATGGGTATAAAGACTGTACCCACATGATCAGTGTGTATTAGGGGGACCCAATGAGACAATGCATGTAAACTGCTCCATAAATGATCACCTTATGATTATTCTATTGAGAATTTCCCCAGGCCTCTCCAGCCACTTTCTTATAAAAAGTCCTATTTCTCTGACTCTCATCCCCGTTCTAATGTAGGACCTCAGCCCAAAACCTTACTCAGTAGCTGAGAGTAGTGCTTTCTCCCTCCTGGCTCATCCACTTGCCGGCACAGGAGCCCCTTCCTCTCGGCCTGCCAGGGCTCCCCCATCTGCAGCCCCCATTCTTAACAGTGCTCCTCTGTCACCCCGGCCCTGGGCGGAGAGCTTGGTGCCTGAAGATCCCACAGTTCCCCGGCCCTGCTGCCCCAGCTCTGGCCGGCAGCTGCCTCCGCATGGACCAGGTCCCAGGCCGGGGACCATGCTGGGTTCCGCTTCACCTTCACCCCCTGTTCAGACTGATGGCTCTGGGTGGGGGTGCCTATCCCCCCCATGCGTTCAGCCCACACATGCTGGGACATTTTTCTGTGTCCACATTGGACACACACCTGCCACCCCAAATCAGCCTATCAGGGTGCAGAGCAGTGGGGTATTGTGCAGGGGGGAGGGGTGGGGTACATGGGCTGTGAACGGTCTAGAAGATGTCTCAGAAAAAGCAGAAGGTGAGCTGGTAAGCCCTGATGCCAAGAGAGTGGTGGGCCTCCCGGGAGAGAAAGGGTGGGCACCCAGGCCCCAACCAGACACAGATGTCACCCGGCCAGCTGGGAGCGCGCAAGGCCACAGCGTCCCCCAAGGGGACCCTCCCCCAGGCACTGAAGCCTCAAGCACTCTCAGGCTTTTTAAGATCTGATACCCTTTTCTCTCCCCCAGTATTTGAGGGGAAAAAGAGCACACTGCCGCACTGAGACGGCAGGGAACCACGTCTGGCATCACCGCGTCACTTCTTAGAGAGAAGAGGCTCCTCCCCTGTGTTTGCAATACTGGCCTTACGGGGCAGAAGTAAGAAGAAAGGGCAGAAGTGGAAGGACAAGCCCTAGACCACAGGCTGGGCTGGTGTGCATGACTCTGGGGCCTTCATGCACGCACAGGCAGGCCTGATGGACTCTTTCAGACCGAGGGCATCTGTCAACGGGATGGCACGTCCCAGGAGGCCTGCTCCGGCCCCAAGAACCTCCCCAACTTGCTCACAGAAGGGCTGCTCTGTTCTTCTAGCTGATACGTGTGGAAAATCATCCAGGAAACATGCTATGTGAGCACACGCTTCCTCAAATGTGTGTTTCCACCCCCAGGCCCCCGCAGGGGGACCCCTGTCCCCAGCTTAAGCCTGGATCCACCTTCCCTTGAAGTCTATCCTCAGCAACCCTCAGGCACTCTCAGAGTAGCGGCCTCAGTTCTGCCTCTGGCCCCCACCAACCTCCTCCCCATCTGGAACCCCCCACCCTCCAAATTAAAGAAATAGACATAAAAAAAAAACTGGACGAGTTAATTTGCTAAAATGGAACGGAGTGCAATAACTGATTACATTTTTCCCCAAAGGAAACTTGAGTTAATTTGGCTGGTGACTCATATGCCAGGCTGCCAGTTACAACACACCATCCCAGACACGACTCCTCGCTGGGCCCAGCTGGCAGCCGCCCTCCCCACTCACTGTTGCAGGCCCCACTGCCCCCCTGTGAGAGGTGGGGGCTGGGGAAGCAGAGCACCCACCAGATAGACAGCGGTCTGTGACACTTCTGAAAGTGCAGGGCACACACACGCATGTCCATACAGAAGTATGTGTCTACATCACACTAGGCAGAGAAGCACACAAGTGCACACACACGTATCCTTATATGTGCATGCATGTGTGCGCGCGCGCGCACACACACACACACACACACACACACACACACACTTGGGATGCCACAATAAACTCTGAGATGGGCCACTCAGTAAATCACCCAGTGATAACCTCTGCATACCAATACTGGGGGAAAATCCAATTAAAGTAACTCATTTCTAAGTCATTTCTATTTTCCCAGCATCTTACAGATCCTGGGGGGAGAAGAGGCTAGCCAGGGTATGAATATGAAATCTTCTGAGCTTTGGGTGGAAATTTCTTGGCAGAATCCCATGGGTAGATGGGCTTTCCTGACTGTTTGGGGTGAAGGGAATATTAAGACCCCACTCCATCCACCAATATGCCTCACTTGGCCACATATCTAATGAAAGCAGCTCCCAGCTCAGGCAGAAACCCTCAAGGCCCAATCTTGTTATTCACATGCTATGTGACTTTGAGCAAGGTATGTACCCTCTCTGAGCCTCAATTTTTCTCTATATCTTCCACACCCTGTTGTACAATAATATGAATGCACTTAATACCACTGAATGGTACACTTAAAAAATAATTTCATGCTATTTATTTTACCACTAAATTTTACCACTATTTATTTTACCATTCTAAAATTGGGGGGAAAGATCATAAGGTTTCCACTCCGCTTGCCTGCTTGCCATTAGTTGGGATGTAGAAATGATGGTAGGAGCTGGGGCTGCCTTTTTGGACTCAAATACGGAAGTCACCTGTTGAGCGTGGAAAAACAGCAAGATAAAGGATAATGGTTCTGGTGACATTGTAGAGCTGACATATAAGCCCTGGATTGCTTGGGCTTGGACTGTTATACATGAGAGAGGTAAATGTCTATGCTTCTTAAAAAATATTTATGCTCAAACATGGAGAAAACTAAAACCATTCAAAAGGGTTCATTCATTGGGACAAGAATAAGAGATACTCCCTAGGACCCCTCACCCAGTCATCCCTAGTGAGGGTACGTGACCCAGGGTTCTGGGTTCTGGCCCAACTCATCCACCAACTCCCATGTGAAGTGAAAGTGAAAGTCATTCAGTCCTGTCCGACTCTTTGCAACCCCACGGACTGTAGCCTGCCAGACTCCTCTCTCCAGGCCAGAATACCAACGTCCACGTAACCTCGGGTAAGTTATTTTTTTCCCGAAGTCCCAGTTTCCCTATCTGTCATCTGACACTAACACTATCAGTCTCCATTTTTCAAATCTGGTTAATGAGAGGCTCAAGCAGCAGGAGCTTGGAGGAGCGGGGAGCGGCAAGAACAGAAGGGGTCTAGGTGGATCTGATGGAGGGCCAGAGCAGAAGGGGAGAGGGAGCTTGCAGTACCCCACCCATGGGCCTCTCACTGAACCTATCTTACAGGAGAGAAAGCTGCGGAAGAGTAAGGAGGCCCAAGAGGATGCCAGAGCCCAGGGAGAGCCAGGAAGAGTGAGTGGCCGAGGAGAGAAGCAGGGGCCTCATCACGCAGGCGCAGGTGGTCACAGCTTTCTGGAGCTGGTACCTTCACTCCCAGATGAGGCCCCCCCCGAGTTCAGGGCTCTGTGTGGTCTCCCAGCCCCTGCTGTGCCCCTTTAGTCTGTGGGTCTTCCTGGGGTCAGAAGGGTGGCCAATCATTTACAGGAAGACAGCAAAGACCCTAGAGGCCAGTCCTGGCACTTAGGGCCAGGGAGGGAAAGGAAGTCCAGGGATAGCGAATTGCTGGGAAGTGGGGAGAGGTGGAGAAAGGTTTGCTGGTCTCCCAGGAGGGCCTCTTGCCTCTTTGGGAAACCTAGGAGTGGTTATCAAAATGAAGGACATCAATGGTGGACCCAGGATAAAATCTGAGAAATCTCTCCCTATAGGTTAAGACTCAGAGGCAGTGTCCT
This sequence comes from Muntiacus reevesi, assembly GCF_963930625.1. Lineage (NCBI taxonomy): Eukaryota > Metazoa > Chordata > Mammalia > Artiodactyla > Cervidae > Muntiacus > Muntiacus reevesi. The sequence goes on along the minus strand of NC_089250.1, from coordinate 213,207,188 downwards.
GTTCGTTAGTTTCTTTGTTGGTTGTTCTGGCCAGGTCATGTGACATGGAAGATCTTAGTTCCCCCACTAGAGATCGAACCTGTGCCCCCTGCATTGGAAACACAGAGTCTTTACCACTGGACTGCTGGGAGAAATTCCTTGTGGGCAGTGTTAAGGGAGGCAAGACCCCACCCCAGATTCTTGCCTAAATTCAGGGCCCAAGGCCCGAGCACAGAATAACCATCCACCCATACGGGAGTTTGAGGAGAATGGATACATGCATATGTATGGCTGAGTCCCTCTGATGTTCACCTGAAACTATCACAACATTGCTAATCGGCTATGAAAAATGTTAGACACTCAGTCGTGTCCGACTCTTTGGGACCCCATAGGCTGTAGCCTTCCTGGCTCCACTGTCTACAGAATTCTCTAGGTGAGAATACTGGAGTGGGGGGCTTCCCTGGTGGTCCAGTGGCTAAGACTCTGCACTCGTAATCCAAGGGGCCCAGGTTTGATCCCTGGTTAGGGAACTAGATCCAACATGCTGTAACTAGACTAGGCACAGCCAAATAAGTAAATATAAAAAAAAATACTGGAGTGGGTTGCCATTCCCTTCTCCAGGGGATGTTCCCAACACAGGGATCAAACATGGGTCTCCTGCATTGCAGGCAGATTCTTTACCATCTGAGCCACCAGGGAAGCCCATACTCCAGTATAAATTTAAAAGTTGGTTTTTTTTTTAAAGAAAAGATTTGGAGCTAGATTCTCACACACATTAAAAAAAAAAAAAAAAATGACCACATTCACCCATGACATCAAAGACCAGGCTAGCAATGGCCAGGTTTCGGGGCAGCTGGCACCAGCTGTTCCCACTCTGAGGCTCACCCTGGCCCAACCATGACCTTGATACTGGCCAGGACCCCTGCCTTTAGGCATCTGGACAGCCCTGAGGTTGGTTGAGCCCTGATGGAATGTTGCTCCCTTTGTCACTTAAGGAGGTTCCCTGGAGGTGGAGGTTTTAAAACCTCCCAAAGCTTCAGCCCCTGCCTCTGTAAGGAGGTACTTACCCTGGGAGTTACATGAGTTTGAGGCCCTCAGCCAAGGCAACCCCCCCTCCTTCCCCCTCTACCATGGCCATCTGTGGCCAGTTTGCTCCTGGGAAGGGCATTACAAAAGGACAAACAAGGCTGGTCAAATTTGTGGTTGGCATCCTCCAATTTCCACAACCATTGTCATTTCAAGAAATAAAACATGTGCTGACATGTCCCTTCCTCTCCAGAATACAGAGACTCCCGCACGGCCACCAAAGAGGCTCAGTAACTGCCCGGGTCCATGAGGCCCCCCCCACAGAGCATCTGGGTCTCCGTCAAAGCTTAGTGTGCTTCCCTGCCGCCCTCCAGCCCCTGCCTCTGCACATACAGACCCTTAGGAGCACCTTCTGCTCCTCTGGGCGAGGTCCAGGGACGGCCTCTTCCTCCTGGTCTCACCTCCATCCAACCCAGGACCCAGACTGAGTGCCGGGGACGAGGTGGCGCCGTCGTTTCCCGCCGGCGCCGCTAGGTGGCGCCGCGCTAACGAGGATGGGGATGGACCGGCAGGTTTGCGCAGCGACAGCCGGTGCGTCGTCGTCAACCCCTCCTATGCGGGCCGCGGCCATCAGGGTCCTCAAACCTCAGGTCCCTGTGCGCCCGATCCCGGCCCAAGCTCTCCTCAAGGCTCCAGGCTCGCCCTGGGACTCAGGGCACGCACCCTAGGGCCTGTCCACCACCTTTGCTCTCGGTCCCTGGGCAGCTCCTCTTGGTCCCACCAGCTTCCCCAAGGCCATATCTTCTCTGGAGGAGGGGACCCTGCTTCTGGGGGCTCAGTGCAGAGTGGATAAATAGGAAACTCGGGGAGGAGAAAGACAGCGAGCATCTGGGCTGGGGCCAGCTCCCCAGGCAGGCCCTTTTCGTCACTCTGAGTTTAACTCTAAAGTGGGATTGATCCCGGCAAGTGGAGTAAATGAGGTCGGCACACATGAGTCCTGGCATGAGGCTGGACACAGACTTGGTGCCCAGTTAGCAGCAGCGGTTCAGCTTCCCCTTACATCTCCCAGTCACCATACCTGACCTATCTTTGCCCTCACACAGAAAACCAGAGTGGAGACTAGACATAAACCAAGGTTTTAAAAAAAGAGGGGTGGGGTGGGAAAGAAGACCAAAGGAGATGAATTTAAAACACACATACTCACTCAAGAGGCTGGGGAAAGTGAGATTCCAGAATACAGCTAGAGGGGGTGACTGCTGTGCTGGGCCCTAAACCTCTGTCCTCCCCACCACCACCACACGGCATCATCTGATTTGTGTAACCAAGAAAGCTCTGCCGTCCACCAGCCAGGACTAGTGGCTCTGACCACCTACAGGTCCACAGGGCTGGTTCAGGCCAGGCCAGCCCCTCCGTCTCCAGGATGCCAGAACTGCACTAACACCATCGTCTTAGCATCTCAGGCTGAGATTCTTTGTGTGTTCTGAAAATTGCCCCCCAAGATGGCATCAAATGGGATTTCCCTGGCGGTCCAGTGGTTAAGACTCTTAAGCATCCACTGCAGGGGGTATGGGTTCAATCCCTGGTTGGAAACTTAAAATCTCACATGTTTTGAGGTGCAGCAAAAAATAAATAAATACACAGCTTTGTGGAGCCAGCCCTGGATTGGGGGTTGAAGTAGTTTCTGGCCCTGCTCTGCCCCTGACCCTGGGTAACCCTGGGCCCTTCTTTGAGTTTCATCAGCACAGCAGGGTGGGGTGGGTGAACTCTGAGCAGCATTGTGCAGGAGGCACTTCACCCCCCATCCACTCTAGAGAGAGGCTCTACCCTTGGCCACGGCAGGAGAATCCCACTGTGGAAGGCAGCAAGCACTATGCTTCTTCCTCTCTTTCTTTCCTTCTTTCTCTCCATCTCTTTTTAGAGCCAGTTGGTAATCATTTATCTTTAAGGCTAGGGTATGTGTGTATGTGCTAAGTCGCTTCAGTCATGTCCAACTCTTTGCGACCCCATGGACTGTAGCCCGCCAGGCTCCTCTGTCCATGGGATTCTCCAGGCAAGAATACTGGAGTGGGTTGCCATGCCCTTCTCCAGGGGATCTTCCCGACCCAGTGATGGAACCTGTGTCTCCTATGTCTCCTGCATTGGCAGGCAGGTTCTTTACCACTAGCGCCACCTGGGAAGCAGGGACATAATTCCTCCTCTACCAACAGGACTGGCCCGCCCAGGAAACCAGCCAACACCTCCCAGGAGTGGACCTGGGTCCTCTGGTGCCCCAGGGCCTGCCAGCCACACAGAACAAGGACACAGCTTCTGTTCTGTCACTTGTTTGATTTCTTCTTTCTTGTGAGCACAGGAAACCGAGCTGATCCCTCCACCTTAACTTGCCACGTGCCTCGAGTTTGTCTGGTCCCACATGTCCCTGGAGGAGATAATATTTTTAACAGAGCCACCTCTAGTCCTCACGGGGACCATCAAAAACAAGGGACCACGGTTTCTGAGATTCGATGCGGTAGAGAGGGTGGGTCGCCCAGGGCATCCAAGTCACGGAGTGGCTGCTCACTCCGCCCCAAGGGACGGCAGAGAGATCAATCAGAGAGCTTGGAAGGCAGGGCTCTCGCAAATTCAGGCAGCCCCAGTGTGCAGTTGGCCTAATTTGGACATGGGCTCAGCTAAACCTGGCCTTCGAACACTCCAAGGAAAAAAAAAACAGGAAAGTCTTTACTAAGCTATAAGGATTGCCACGGAGATGCTTAACCTGCTCAAGGAAAATGATCACTTTCAAACACTTTTAAGGCAGGAGGTTTAAGCACACCCCAGACTGATAGCCTGATTATGACCGCCCTTTGTTCCTAGAGATTGACAGCCTCCTTAGCTTTACCCAGAAGGCAGAATTGCTGTTCCTGCTGAGTGTTAATAAAACTCCCTTTTGAGAATACGCAGCCGTCCATTCGGCCAGCCAGCTTTGCTCTTTTGCATTTAGCAGCATTTCTTGAATGACAGCTGGGGCCCAGTCCTGAAGAGTCCACACACTCAGACACTTTCTGGGTCATGCTGGCCTTGCCACCACTCCCCAGTTACGGGATCTGACTGCATCGGTCCTCAGGCACCCCCAGGTACGCAGGCGCTGGCTTCCGGCCCTGGTCTCACTCTCTGCACGATCGATGTCGGCTTGATGGGTGTTGACTGGTCCTGCTCACGCCTCCAGCAAGTGGCTGGCAGGGGGGACCCGGGGGTAGAAAGCCAGTAAATGCCTGTTCTGGATAAGCTCGCTGGCTTTTCATTCTGTTTCAGCCACTGAACTTGCTTTATACGTGAAAATCACAGACAGGACCCTAGGACGTAAAACATCTGAGCCACCAGGGAAGCCCTGAGAACATAACAGTCCTGCTGAAGTGCGAGCCGCCAGCTCCCCCTCTTCCTGGACCTCCTCTGAATCTTTCAGCTTTAATGACTTTGATTTCCACTGAGACCCGATCTTCCCCTTCATCTGGGAACCCAGGTTTGCAGGTCACTCCAACACAGAGATGCAAAAAAAAAAAAAAAAAAAATGCAGGAAGCTGGAGGTGACAACATCAATCCCCCAAAACAGGGCTTCCTCGTCTTCCTGAAAGTGAAAGTCGCCCAGTCCTGTCTGATTCTTTGCGATCCCATACTATAAAGTCCATGGAATTCTCCAGGCCAGAATACTGGAGTAGGTAGCCTTTCCCTTCTCCAGGGGATCTTCCCAACCCAGGGATCAAACCCAGGTCTCCCGAATTCCAGGTGGATTCTTTACCAACTGAGCCCCAAGGGAAGCCATCTTCCTGGGCTCCACCATTATCTCGGTTTTTTGTTTGCTGAATCACTAAGTCGTATTCAACTCTTTTGCGACCCCATGGACTATAGCCCACCAGGCTCCTCTGTCCATGGGATTTCCCAGGTAAGAATAGTGGAATGGGTTGCCATCTCCTCCTCTAAGGATCTCCCCAGACAAGGAGCTGGTTGCTGGCAGCTCTCTCCCCTCCACTGCTCCAGGTCACTGTAGCAATGATGTTTCTGGTACAAGTGTGCATGCACTCTAAGTCCCTTCAGTCGTGTCTGACTCTTTGTGACACTATGGACTGGGGCCCTCCAGGCTTCTCTGTCCATGGGATTCTCCAGGCAAGAACACTAGAGTGGTTGCCATGCCCTCCTTCCAGGGATCAAACCCGCATCCCTTATGTCTCTGGCATGGGCAGGTGGGTTCTTCCCACTAGTGCCACCTGGGAAGCCTGTTTCTGGTACAGCCTCTGCCAAATCAGTGGATGTTGAGCCCTGTCCCCTCCACTGCCCCTGCCCGCACCTGCAGCAGACTAGACCAGGAGCCGCCTCCATGACATCCCTGATGACAGCCCATCTCTCAGTGGTTCATTCATTCAACATCACCTACGTGCCAGGCCCTGCACTGGGTACCAGAGGCCAGATGGGGCCCAGGTGAGACAACGCTGCTTCCTCCATGGAGACTGAACAAGCGGGTGATGGGAAGGATGGAGGCAACTCCGACCTGGAGTCCTATGTGCATTCATGAGAGTGGGAGGGGAGCCTTTGGGGGCGCATGGGGAAGAGCTGGACTCAATCTCAGTGTCAAGGACCCGTCAGGACTTTGCTGGTCTGGGAAACGTCCATGGCTCCCAGAGGCACCGTTGCCCTCATTTTTCAGAAGGGCTCCTCGTGGGGCCAAGAGGTAGAGAAAGAGCCTCGCATTATTGTGCACTTTTTCTTAAGTCTGTGATAAGCTCCTTCTATTAGACTATAGATCTCGTCCCATAAAATAGATTTGTGGACTCGAAGCCAGGGGAAGCCGCATTGCTGAGCCGCGGAAATGGCTCATTTCGGCCCCCCCTCTTCCTTGAGTAACTGATGGTCATGAATTTTTCACCCAAATGTCGCCACTAAAGATGTCACCAGCCTCCCTCCCCTGGAGATTTTATGATCTGGCTCTAATGGGGTGGGGGTGGGGGCAGGGAGAGTAGGGGACATCTGTGTCCTGGAGCCGGAAGGACTCTGAATGTAGAGGGGTGGGGGTGGGGGGAGGAGAGGGGGGGCAGAGGCTGGGGTGTCAGCTCTGTTTATTGAGCAGTTACTGTGTGGCTGAGCAGAGCCAAGGACTTTCCTTTCACTAACTCATCGCAGCTGCCAGCAAGCTGGTGAGGGAGGTGGGCACACGGGCTGGGACTCAGAGAGACTGAGTAACTCACCCGAGGTCACAAAGCTTATTAAAGTGGCATCGGTGAGTATGAGGCTCCTGGTTCCTGCCTCTGCCACCCACCCCCAGTGCAAGATAGGAAAGAAGAGGGTCTGGAGGTAGGGTGCACTGGAAGGTAGGGTAAAGGAAATAAGTCTTAAAAGCAAACACCAGAGCCTTTGGGGGCTAGAGAGGACAGATCAGCATAGATGCAAAGCTTCTAGGTCAGGGACACCTCTGGCCTCCGTTTTCACCCATCGAGCTGTTCTCCTGGGAATTCTTAGGGCAGCTGTCGGTTCTTCCCAAGTGGTACTAGTGATAAAGGGTTCACCTGCCAACGCAGGAGACACCAGAGACGTGGGTTCCAGTCCTGGGCTGGGAAGACCCTCTGGACTAGGAAATGGCCACCCACTCCAGTATGCTTGCCTGGAAAATTCCACGGACAGAGAAGCCTGGGGGGCTATATAGCCCGTGGTGCAGCAAAGAGTCAGACACGGCTGAGTACAAGGCAGTTGTCATCCAGCAATGCGACCCTACCAAGTGTCAGAGTCAGCCCCAGGGCTCCCAGAGTATCCTCATGTCTGCAATCTGCTCGACACACAAGCCTGTGAGGCAGGAAGCCCGGCCAGGGTTACTGTCCCATTTTTCAGATGAGAAAGCCGAGGCCTCATGTAAAGGTAGTGGGGGAGGGGCTGGAAGAGCAGGGCTCTGTCCCCGCTGGGTACCGGGTGGCTGTGCCCAGCCCCCGCCTCCCTCTTCTCCCCCTAGCCTCACGTCACCTGCTCAGAACCAGCAGCAGCTGGTCCCTGGCCTTGCCGTGGGTCCAGCCCTGACTATGCTGAACCCTCTGGACCCACTCTGCCAGGCCCCAGGCACCAAGTGGGAAATCAGGGTTACCCAAGAAGGCCCGCTGTGGGGGCAGGGGCTGCTGCCAAAACCTGTCCCCAGTCTGTCCAGCCTGGTTCTGGTCCCCTTCCGTCCCTCCCGAGCACAGCCTCAGTTTCCCCCTCTGAAAGATAAAGGGAGGGGCTCCCGATGAGATGAGACCCTCCTTCGCATCCTCTATCACCCAGTCGCAGCCAATGCATCACCCTTTATGACTTGTTACCCATGAAGCTGCCAGGACCTGTGACTGAGGGTGGGGTTATGTCAGCTGGGCCATGTGGCATGAGTCACAGTGAGGTGTCTAAGAAGGAGGGACCACAGCCCTTCAGCTTTCCAGGACAAGTGGAGGTCCGGGCCCTCAGCCACTCTGCACAGCCCTGTCCCCAGGGGTGAGGAGGCCCAGTCGGGGGTCTCCATGGAGCCTATGGGAAGGGCCAGCAAGGCTTAGTGAGGGGTGGGGAGCACGGGGGAGAGGAGACCCACAGCACCCTGCCCCCCCGGGGAACCAGAAAACTTCCAAGGATTGATTGACACTTTACAAGAATCGAACACTTTGCTTGTGGCACTCCGGACTGCAGCCAGATTATTGCCCTATAAATGAGTAAAGAAGCATGTTGACTGATTCACGACCAGGAGGAATCCAGCCCAAGACATGTAAACAGGCGATTACAATGCAGCCCCAAAACTCTTAATAGGTGCGGAGGCTCAGAGCGCTTGCTGAACCAGTTACTAGCTCTGCCCAGGGCTAAGGAGATGGCCAGGAAGACTTCCTGGAAGAGAGGACAACTCAGCTAATAACCATTAGGGGTGCTTGATTCACACCCTGGGGTGGGTCAGCTGTATGGAGAAGAGAGGGGTTGGGGCAGTGGCGGAGGAAACAGGGCTAGGGGCGAGCTCCAGATCGCCTCAAAGCTGAGAGTTTGGGGACTTCCCTGGTGGGCCAGTGGTAACAGTCTTCACTCTGAAAGCAGGGGGCCCAGGTTTGATCCCTGATCCGGGAGCTAGGTCCCACATACTGCAACTTAAAAAAAAAAATTATGCATACCAGAACTAAGAACTGTTAAAAAAAAAAAAAAAAAAAGCTTAGAGTTTTATCTTGAAAATACATTTTCAAATTACTTATCACACTCATGAGTAGATAGATCCATGGGACAGAAGAACAAGCCCAGAAACACACACTAAAACCCACTGGAGTTTAGCATGTGATAGAAGTGGCCTCTCACATCAGGGTGTTAAAGATGAGCGTTTTCATGGATGGTGTCAGAATAAATGGGAAGCCACGTGGAGAGCAATAAGGCTGGATCTATTCCTCACCAGAACACCAGGAGAAACTCCAAGTGGATCCAAGATTTTGATGTAGAAATTAAAACCATAAAAGAATCAGAGGAAAACATGAGTGAATTCCTTTATAACTGTGGCATGGGGAAAGTCTTTTAACCACTCGAAATCCTAAGGCCAGTAAAGAAAAGAGGATGAGCTGAATAATAATTATTAATATTATAATGAGCTTCCCTGGTGATTCAAACGGTAAAGAATCTGCCTGCAATGCAGGAGACCTGAGTTCAATCCCTGGGTTGGGAAGAGCCCCTGGAGAAAGGAATAGCTACCCCTCCAGTATTCTTGCCTGCAGAATCCCATGGACAGAGGAGCCTGGCAGGCTACAGTCCGTGGGGTCACAGAGTCAGACACGATTGAACGACTAATACTTTCACTGGCATGAAGAAAGTCTTCTAACTCAAAACCCAAACGCCAGAAGAGAAAAAATGATGAGCTAAATAATAATAATTATTATTGTAATAGTAATACCAAACTTCTACATGAAAAAGAACACCATAAGCAAAGTCAAAGACAAACAGGGAGAAAATATTTGTGACTCACATCCTAGCCAAGGGGCTTATCTCCCTAAAAGGTGAAGAGTTCCCAGAAAACAAGAAGAAAAAGACCATCAATCAAATGGACAAGTGAGCAGTAGACTTGAATGGATCATACAAAGGAAAAGAAATATACATGGCCTTTAAACATAAGACGGGATAGCCCACCTCATTCAAGTGAAAAGAAGCAGGGATTAAACTACACTGGGATACCATTTCTTACCTACCAGATAGGCAGAAATCCAAAAATATGACAACACAGCCTGTTGGTAAAGTTGTTGTGTTGGGAAACAGACACTGTCATAGGTTGCTGGTAGGAATGCAAAATGAAACAACCTGATGAGGGATGATTTAGTCACTTCTTGTCAAAGTTACAGATGTTTTTACCCTGTGACCCAACGATCCCACTTCTGAGAATTTACTCAACAGACACCTTGAACACGTGAGAAATGAGGTATGTACAAGCCTAGGGTCGCAGCAAAAACCACAACCCAAGTGTCTATGGAACAGGACTAGAGAAAGAAACAATAGTACATCCACAGAATTGGGGGGGGGGGAAGGGGAGGAGGGGAAGGGAGGAGGGGGAGGGAGGGGAGGAGGGGGGAGAAGGGGAGGGGGGGAGAAGGGGAGGAGGGGGAGGGAAGGAGGGGAGGAAGAAGGAATAGGACAGGCAGCTCTCCACGTTCTGATATGCAAAGTCTCCAGTATATATTATTAGGTAAAAGCACAAAAAGTAGAACAGCACATGTGCATGCATGCTAAGTTGCTTCATTTGTGCCCAACTCTTTGTGACCCTGTGGACCATAGCCCACCAGGCCCCTCTGTCCATGGGATCTTCCAGGCAAGAATACTGGAGTGGGTTGCCGTGCCCTCCTGCAGGGGATCTTCCTGACCCAGGGATGGAACCCGTGTCTCTTACATCTCCTGCATTGGCAGGTGGGTTCTTTACCGCTAGCACCACCTGGGAAGCCCAGAACAGCAGAGATGTATGCAAATACATACCACTTGTGCATGTACATAAAGGAATACTGAAGGACACTTAAGAAAGTAAGTGCTTCTCTAGGGAGCAGGGGGATGGATTGGCTGGGACATGGATGGAAAGTGGGGCTTCTGATGGATGCTTTCTTATAAGGATTTCAGACCATATGACTGTATTATACATTCAAACTTTGATAATGGTGTTAAAGTAAATAACTTGCCGGATAAGTAAACATCAGCGTTGACAGTTACTCGTTTATCCCTAAGACCTAGGCCTGTAAGAACTGTCCTGCAATTTGAGAAAAGGGCTGTCGGCAGTGGGTTCAGAGTAGGGTGGGCACATGGGGGCAAGAAAGCCCACAGCCCCGCCACCAGGGCTCAGGGCCAATGGACATCTGCCCGGCAAGGGGACCTGTGACCAGAGTCCTGCAGGTGACTCTGAGCCAAGGCAGGACCTCTGCCAGCCCCAGCCCCCTCCAAATTCCCCTGAAGGCTGCTTTCTACTAAGAAGGATTCTCTGATCTGGGGAGAGAGAAGCCGCTTGTGGCTCAAACAGTAAAGAATCTGCCTTCAATGCAGGATACCCAGGTCCAATCCCTGAGTCAGGAAGATCCCCTGGAGAAGGGAATGACAACCCATTCCAGTATTCTTGCCTAAAGAATTCTATGGATAGAAGAGCCTGGAGGGCTACAGCTCATGGGTTCACATAGAGTCAGACACAACTGAGTGACTAACACCAGCAAACTGCAGAGGCTTCCCAGGGGTCGCTAGTGGTAAAGAACCCACCTGCCAATGCAGGAGACATAAGTGATGCGAGTTCGATCCCTGGGTTGGGAAGATCTCCTGGAGGAGGGCACGGCAACCCACTCTAGTACTCTTGCCTGGAGAATCCCATGGACAGAAGAGCCTTGTGGGCTAGAGTCCATAGGATCACAGAGTCAGACATGACTGAAGCAACTTAGCATGCATGCATGCAAACCACTGCAGTGGGCCCAAATAAGCCCACAAGAGCCAGTTTCTGAGCCCAGGTCCAGAGGCTGGTCTGGCAGGACCCAGGGCCTCAGCTGAAATTGACAGTAAGTGGCCAGGGAAGCAGCTCTGGTGCTCAGGGGGCACCCGGTGGGTCCCTCTTCTTCTTCCCTTTGAGAATGAAGACTTCCTTCCTGCCACAGGCAAGGAATGGGTGGGGAAGAGATTCCTAGATAGCTCTCCACACCCACTCCTACAGGAAGCCTTCCTGGGTCCATCAGAAAGATGGAACACCTCTTTGGACCCCTTCTCCTGGGTGGGCTGCAACCTGTCCAGGGCTGGGACCCTGGATCCTGGCGACACATCACCCCAGGAGCCTCCCCGTCAGCACTGGCGTCTTGTCATCTGACCTGGAGCACCCAGTCTTCACTGTCCTGGAACATTTTGCAAACTTTAAAGGGCTGTGCACCAATAATGTCTCTCCGGGGTAGAGGAGGGAGGAGAACAGAAGGCTGTCTGACTTGGTTCCCTACCACAGGCCTGGGTTTTACTGCCCGATCTAAATGCCGTGTTTGCTTCCACCCCACCCGGTGGCTTGTACACACCTGTACATGGAAGGTTGTAATTTTTCTGCATGAATCATGGGTAGGATCACACCCAAGTTACCGGCACTCTGCTCCTTAGGGCGAACTGGCCGGGCAGTCGCCTTTGTCTTCCAATTATGTTGTTTTTTATTGCTCTTTTAACTATAACAGAAACACCCAAAGAGGCAGGGAATGGAGGGCAATTAATGACATGGAAAAAGTCACATAAAGCCACTAGATTTGAGGCCCATAGGAAGCTCTGTGTCTGAACAAGGCACTGGCCGTCTTCAGGGAGTGAGCTGGAGCATGCGCTCTGGCATCCTGCAGGTTCTGGTACTAACCAGCTGTGTGACCCTGGACAAGTCACCTCACCTCTCTGAGCTTCCATCTCCTTCTCTACAGAATGATATTGCGGATGGTGTGAAATGTCTGCTACTTAATAGACATTCCATGCATGCCGAGTCCCCTTTTATAGGCATGTTTCTTCTCCCTCCAACTTCCTGTCATTTTTTGTAGCCCCTCTCACACTGCCCTGCACACAGTAGGTCCACAGGGCAGCAGAAAGAGCAAGGGGCTTTGGAGTCTATTTTTCATCCATCCTGTAAATATTTAACCAAATACCAAGATGTGCCAGGTGCAAGGCGTCTGGAGACCCAACTCCTGCTCTTGAGGGGCTCACAGTCCGGCCAGAGAGGAGACCCAGAGCAATAACAAGTGAGACAAGGCAGGTGGCAATTACCATCCTCAAGCCCAAGGGGTGCCCCTCCACTTCCGGAGTGGACCCAGGACTGGTTCGAGGGTGCCGAAAGGGTGACGCACGCCTGACTCTGTGCCCTGGAGGGAGAGTGGGAGGGAGCCAGGTAAGGAGGAGAGCCATGTCTCAGGCTGGGGAATGACTTGTGCAAAGGCCTGGATGTGAGAAACTCTGGTGAAGGTCTGAGAAGACCGCACCATGGAGGGGAGGACAGAAAGAGATGAGGTCCAAAGAATCACTAGAGGTGAGACCTGAAAGGGCCTTTCCACCCAGGCAGAGGTGTCTGAGCTCTATCTAGAGGACAGGAGGGACCCCTGGGAGCAGGTAAAGTGTTCTAATGGGACTTCCCCAGTGGTCCAGTGGTTTAGGATGTGCCTTCCAAGGAAGGGGATGCAGGTTCGATCCCTGGTTGGGGCACTAAGATCCCACATGCTGTGGGGCAGTTAAGCTGGCACACCGCAACTAGTGAGACCCCCGCTGAAATGGAGATCCAGTGCACTCAAAATGAAATAAATTTTTTAAAAAAGATGGAAAATAAAGTGTTCTGTAGTTCTACTATTAAGGGTTCAGGGAGGGGACATGAACTACGAGGACAAGGGTGAAGGCAGACAGGTCAGAGGCGCAGCAGTGACCCAGGCAAAAAATGGAGGAACCTGAATCTGGGATAATTTGGAAACCCCTCAGACACCTACCAGCCGTAAGACCCTGGGCAAGTGATTTCTACTCCTGGCCACCGTCCCTCATTCCTAAATCTCAGTAGCAATGCCAGGTCCTCAAGGTAGCAAGATTAAAGAGGGTTTAAAAGAGAGCATAAGACACTGGTATAAATACATAATTCTCTTTTCCTTTCAGTCATGTCCAACTCTTTGCGACCTTATGGACAGTAGACTGCCAGGCTTCTCTGGCCACAGAATTCTCCAGTCTAGAATACTGGAGTGGGTTGCCAAGCTCTCCTCCAGGGGATCTTCCCAACTCAGGTATCGAACCTGGGTCTCCTGCACTGGAAGCAGATTCTTTACCATCTGAACCACCAGGGGAGCTCACACTGATACAAATCTATAACTGGACAAACAAATAAGAGAGAAAGGATCGCTCTTCCATACAGTAGAATGGCAATGCCGTAAAACGGAAGAAGGAAATAGAAAAGTACCATGAGGCAAACACCCCAGGAACAATGGCTGCAAATGGTATGTATCAGAGGCTGCTAAAATTAATGGACAAAAGTCTGAGGAGAAACAGGAAGTGCCTCATTTCAAAGGCTCCCTCCTCAGATGGATTAACCGACAAGGGAAAGACAATGACTGTAACTTCAGAGGGAGGAACCTGGCCGGCACAGTATAGCCAAATGGTCAAGGCTACCAATGGAGGAGAGGAGATGTCGGTGCACTGAGACGGGCCTCCACGTTGAGCCGAGGCCTGAGGTCAGCAGCACCCTGGCTGCCCCTTTGCTGGCCAGCAGAGCCGAAGTGGGGCTTCCTAGGTGGCGCTAGTGGTAAAGAACTAGCCTGCCAATGCCGGAGACTTAAGAGACGCCTTTGCTTGGAGAATTCCATGGACAGAGGAGCCTGGTGGGCTACAGACCATGGGGTTGCAAAGAGTCAGACACGACTGGAGCGACTTAGCACGCAGGCACAGAACCAGAGTGCCCTTCCACATTCAGCCAGCTCCCACTGTGAGAGCCGTCCTGTCCCCGAGTTCAGCGTCGCCTTGGCCCCGCGGTCCCGTCCGGCAGAGGCTCCCACAGGTCTTAACATTCCACGTGCACATAAGCCCTGTGAGTCATGTGCTCTCAGAGCCCCTGATGCCCACGGGGAAACTGAAGCTCAGACAGGGGAAGGCATCCACTCAGCATCACACAGCAAGTGGAGCCCAGGAAGGACTGTCCGGCCGCCCCAGGCCGACTGCTCCAGGCTGGGTCCCTAACTGGACCACACCTCTTCCTCGGGAGCCAGGAGGCTGAAGGGAGGTGTTGGCAGACAGCTGCCCTGGCGCTTTCTCGGCAAACAGGGGCAGGAGTGACATCCCGAGCCAGGCTGGGGCCATATAGCCTGAAGATGGCAGCATTTTCATCTCCAGAGTGCCTAGGGCCTCAGACCAGGGAGAAATGCATTCTCACTATGGTGTGAATGACTGATAGCTACTCCCTTCCTCAACAGGAAAGAGCACATGGGTCACACGAACTCCAGAAGCAGGAGAAAGGAGAAGGTGCTAAACATAGAGACTATGAACCCGGCCCTGCCCAGCTGCATCCTCTTGGGAGTTATGACCCCTTGGGGGGCTCTTTATCAGCTGCAGGCTCTTTCACTTCATTCTTCAATTCAACAACAGATATGGGAACTCAGCCTCTGGTTCTCCTCTCACTCATGTCAGGGTCCCCTCCACAGCTGGTGGCTGTGTCCCTTCTCTGACTTGGATGCCACCAGTGACAGGGCCTTATGCTTATCAGGGGAGTTAGTTATTTAACCAAGGTTACTAGAAAGTTGCTTCGAGGGGGTGGACCCTGGCACACTTGCCCCTCCACGAGCAGCCCCTTTGGTTAAAATATGGTTTTCCGAAGGCTACTGTGAGGCAGGGATGTGAGAGACGGTGTGATGGGAACCCGGGACTCAGTGTCCAGAGTTAGATTCAAGATGAGGCTTCGTCCCCAGACTGCGCGGGGTGGGGGATAGCGGTCAGGGTATCACCTCTCTGAGACACACTCTGACTGAAGCAGAGCCCGGATGCCCAGCTCCTGTGGGCCCTGACGTGGACTCCCTGCTAGGACGGTTCCCTGCATAGTCCCACCCCTGCAGTGACTATGGGACTCGGGGATAAAAATTTTTTAGAAGGGTGAAGTCAGACAGAGAAAGATAAATATCATATGACATCATGCATATGTGGGGTCTAATTTTTAAAAAATGATACAAATGAGCTGATTTACAAAACAGAAACAGACTTACAGATACTGAAAACAAATTTATGGCTGCCAAAGGGGAAACATGCTGGGGAGGGATAAATCAAGAGCTTGGGATTAACATATACAAACTACTCTATATAAGAGGGGCTTTCCCAGTGGTTCAGTGGTAAAGAATCTGCCTGCAATGCAGAAGATGCAGGAGATATGGGTTCGATCCCTGGGTCAGGAAGATCCCCTGGAGGAGGGCATGGTAACCCGCTCCAGTATTCTTGCCTGGAGAATCCCACGGACAGAGGAGCCTGTTGGGCTACAGTCCATGGGGTCGCAAAGAGTCAGACACGACTGAAGCGACTAAGCACACACATATATATGACAAATAACCAACCAGAACCTACTGGATAGCATAGGGGACTCTACTCAATATTCTGTGATAACTCATATGAGAAAGGAATCTGAAAAGGAATGAATAGATGCATATATAGAACTGAATCACTTTGCTATACACCTGAAACTAACACAACATGGTAAGTCAACCAAATTCCAATACAATTTTTTAAAAAATAAATGAATAAAATTTTTTAATGTAGGGATTTCCCTGTTGATCCAGTGGTTAAGACCAGGCACTTCCACTGAAGGGGGCATGGGAACTAAGATCCCGAGGTGGTGCAGCAAAAAAAAAAATTATTTTTTTTTTAAATTTTCAAAAGGGATAAGAGAAGCCAGGCTTTCCTCCTCCCATCTGTCTGTCTGTGCCCACATTCTTCCAAGGCTGACCCACCCCCGCCCTGTTCTCCCAGGGACACTAGGCCGGCTGCATCCTCCCACCCAGGGCTCCCTCTGCCTCCATCCAGGCCCCCTCCCTCTCTGCGCAAGGCTGCAAACGCTTCTGAGGGCTGGAACATCTGGCTAATGACGGGGAAAGTGCTGAGACGACAGGTTATTTCAACACTGCCATCATCCGTTGGGTATTTCAACACCCAGTGCTTGTGCAAGAGACATAATGGGACCTGTCATAAACTCACGCCGTCTCAAAGCTCGGGCACGTCACGGCGGGGCCGCCTGCAGTTGCTCGGGCTTCGAGATAGGCGCTGTCTTGGGGCCGGCAGCCTCCTTAGGGTTATTTTGGCTCCACCACGCAAGGCCCCGGAGAGAAATCTCAAGGTGTCAGAGAAAACCCAGAGCAATTACCTCTCGGGGTAATTAGATGGTGGCTGAGATAGACCCGCCGCCTTCCTGCCTTCCCTCCTTCCCTCCTTCCCTCCTCTTGCCTGCCAGGGACAGGGAGGGGGTGCGGGATGGGAGGACCAGCCTGTCCCATCCCACCCGGCTGCCCCCACCTCCCCCAGCCCCTGCGGGGAGGAGGCTGCAGATGACCTCATGGAAGTAGCAGCCGTGAATCACTGCCCTGACCACGTGCCCACTTCCCTGGGGGAGGGCAGGCGTGTGGGTCCTCAGAGGACCCACGGCTCAATGCCCCCTCAGCTGCACCCCCCTTCCCACCAAAGAGCTGTGGGAAGGTTCTGGGACCCCCACTCCCAGCCTCTCTGCAGCAGACCAGAGTCACAACTCTTTCGGAATCCCTGATTCAGCTCGGCCCCCATCTGAGATTTCATCTAACTCCCGATCCACACCCCCTCCCCCCCAGCCCCGGCCTTAGGAAGCCAAGTGGAGGGTGGAGATGGCACAGAGCCAGCTGCAACAGGGAGGTGAGGTCTGGGGGGGGCACTGCCAGCCAACACACCTGGGGTTCAAGCAATGCTGAGCCCCCCACCCCCCAGTGCTCATGGGGTGAAGGCGAAGTCACCGAGGTGAGTGATCAGAGACCCCAGCCCGCCAAAGCCAACTGGAGCCCTAGCTGAGCTTCTCCAGGCTAACAGCCGGCCCCCAACCTCCTCCCCAGCCTCCACCCCCATGCCTACCCCGTCCCAGACACACACATCTCCAAAGTGTTTGTGGGAAAGGGTCTGGGTGGGGAGCTGGAGGGACCTCGGGGATGACAGGCCGGGAAGAGAGCTGAGGAGTCGCAGCCCTGGAGATGAGGGGACAGGAGGGGCGGGAAGAGGACGCCAGGGAGAGGGAGCGTGGGGAGAAAGCACGCAGCCTGGGTCATGCCGTGGGCCAGGCAGGGAGCTTGCAGACCCAGACGTGGCCAGGCCTCCGGCAGGAGTGGGGATACCTTTGCATGGGCTCTGGGGAGCCAGAGGTCTTTGACCACCAGAGTTCCCAGGGCATAATGGTGCCCTGAGCCCCTTCTGAGGCTCCATCTAGCACCCAAAAGAGCAGCTGAAGAGTTCCAGGGGAGGGGAGAGGAAGGCAGGAGGCCAGAGCATGACCAGGAAGCCGGATAACAATCAGACGGGGGCCAAAGGCAGAATGCGGGGGGTGGGAGAGAGAAGCACAGAGCCGTGTGGACTAGAGGACATCTGCGGGGGAACCCAGGATCAGGTTCTAAGCCAGGAACGCTGGGCTGAGGAGGGGTCCTCCCAGGAACGGGCCACAGAGGTGGGAGGGGCTCACATGGGACTCGGGGATCTTAGTGGACATCAGCCCCCACGGGACCCTAGCTGGCACCATGCTCTCCACCAGCAGGGACACTCGATTGTCAGCCTCGGTCAGGCTTTTGGAGCCCATCAGGTACTCCCCCAAGGGATACATCAGCCAAGAAAAGGGTTCTGTAACATTCTTGGCTTCCGGCTCAGGACCCAAAGCCCTTCCTCCCCACAACAGCCTTCTCTCCCTGAATCCCACCCCCTGGCCTATCTCCTCTTTTTCCAGATTCACTTCCCTTAGCCTCTCGCAGGCTTCAGTGAATCCCACCCCACCCCGTAGAGTCTTCAGAGCAGCGCTCCCCAGCCTGCAGCCCCCTCGGCTGACTCCACAGGACCCCCACACACAGCCCACGCTGGTCCCTCCACTGTTCGGTCCGTGGCTCGGCCCCCACCCCGCCTGCTCCCCCCAGGAGGGCTCCCATAGCAGCCTCCCTGTGGCCGAGTCCCCACAGGAAGCGTGTCTGCCTTGCCCTCAACCAGACAGCCGCTAGTCCTGGGGCAGGGAGCTGTCAGCAGAGCTGTCACGTCCCCTCTGCCAGAGGCTGACGTCCAAGTGTTGTCTTTATAGGAGAGCATCACCGCCTCCAGACAGGCAGTGGCTGGGCAGGGCCAGTTTCCTCTGACTGGCGCGTGGGTCAAGTCGATACTCGCGCCTGTCTTATGTGTTGGGGGCTTTCACCAGCCCCTTGTACAGGTGAGGGACGTGTCTCTCCCAAGTGGCAGGGCCCAGTCCAGATATCCCTGGCTGCCAATGCCTGGGATGCCCTTGGCCACAGTCCAGTAGCCTCGAAGTGGGTGTGACCCTGGCCTTGGAAGTGCCAGTCCCAGGTCTGCCCTTGATTTTTGTGCCATTGTCTTGGGGTGTCACTTACCATCACGGGATATCCTTTTTTAAAATATATACATGTGTGTCAGTCACTCAGTCGTGTCCGACTCTTTGCATGGAATTCTCCAGGCAAGAATACTGGAATGGGTTGCCACTCTGTTCTCCAGGGGATCTTCCTGACCCAGGGATTGATCCCAGGTTTCTTGCATTGCAAGCAGATTCTTCACCATCTGAGCCACCAGGGAGGACTTATTTTTATTTTACATTTTTTCCAACCTCTTATTATAAAACACATCTTAAAATTATGAATAGTTTATGTATTGCTTTTATTTTTTTCTTGTTGTTGGGTCGCTAAAGTCATCTCTGGCTCTTTGTGACCCCATGGACTATAGCCCACCAGGCTCCTCTGTCCATGAAATTCTCTAGGCAAGAGTACTGGAGTGGGTTGCCATTTCCTCCTCCACCATCACAGGATTTCTGCCTCCTCCTCTGAAAAGGAGGCAGTGGCTTCCATTTTTCTATTCAGGACGTGGCGTCATGACATGGTGGAGGCAGGCCCCTGAGCACAGGCTGGTCACTGGTCTTTTGCTCTGCCTGAAAGCTAGCTCTCCTCACTGTCCTGGGCCTTGTTTTCTCATCTGTAAATGGGGTATGATGCCCTCTCTCTCATTCAGAGCCCGGGATGGGGTGCATGGTGGGTTCTGGGGGATCCTTTCAGTGAAGGTCAAGGTCCTAGAACCATCTACTGTGCCTTAACAGATCATCTCCCCAGGGAACAGCTCAGCAGCTCTGAAGCTGGACCACCAACCCCTCCCCGAAAACAGGCCCAAGGTCTCAGTAAAGCCACAGCCACAAACCCAGAAATGAGCCCCTTTCCCAGGGGCCCTCAGGGAGCTGCCAGAGACAGGCCCCGGGACTCTGTGGGGGCTGGACACCCCTCAGGCTGGCCAACTGCCTGGGGGGCACCGCAAGCCCCTACCCACCCAGTGGGGGCAGAGAGACTCTCCCCTACCCCACCGCTCATCCTCTCCCCATATCCCCACCTGCCCCCCACCCCAGGGATGCTCCCACCCAGGAACTCTTCTTTGCTCTGGACATGTCCCTCTCATTGTAAAGCACATTCAAGGGATTTGAGACTGACCCCCCAAAACAGGATGACCAAACACGAAGGAAGGCAAAGGCGCAAGCTACTCAGGATGGGGAGCGAAGGAGGAGGAGCCAGCCCCACACGAGGACTGGGACAGTGGCTCAGAGGAACGGCCACATCTCCTAGTCTAGGCTCAGTGCCAGCCTCTGGGGTCAGAGGTCCCTGCTCCCCCCCTGGTCTAGGAAACACTCTCAGCCCACGGAGGGGTGGCCCCCAGGGTGAGGAGAGGCCCCCAGCCCTGTCCGAATGGGGTGCTGCAGGAGGCCCCGGAGGGTGCCCTGTGGCCCTGATCCCCCGGGCGCTGGAGCGGCCTGGCCGCCTGGCATCCTGCTCGCCCAGGGGCGGCCGAGACACTGGCAGCGCAGGCCCTGGGCCTCGCGTGGTTGCCTCCCCCACGGCTCTGCCGGATGGCACCATCTCCTAATGCATCTGCCTGTTTACATTCCCCCAACGAAAAGCAGCTTTGTTTATGGAAAAGAGCTATTTTAGTTCCACGTTTTCTCTCTCAACTCCTCCGGCTCACAGGCAGAGTGGCTGCTGCTCTCTTGAGGAGCTGAGACGGGGATGGAGCCTGTCTCCTCCTCGCCTGGGGAAGGTGCCTCAGGCTCCCACAAGGGAGACCCAGGACCGGGCACCCGGGGGCAGGGCCGTCTCCTCCCAGCATGTCTCCAGGAAAAGCACCAAGGTCCTACACAGGTCAGGCAAGTCTCCCCCAGGAGCAGGAGGACAGTGGTCCCCGCAAGCCAGCAACTTGGGGCACCAACCTCCTCAGTGCACCCCCCACCCGCCTTGGGCTTCTCAACGAGGAGCCCAAGTTGAGGCTCCTCCCCCTGCCGGGTGAATAATGTTATCCCATTATACAGATGAGAAACTGAGGCTCCCAGAGGTGAAGTGGCCTCTCTGATGTCACAAAGCTAGGGAGGAGATACGCCTATCTAATGGGAAGGAGTCGGGTGGGACTCCATCATTATAGCCGCTTCTGTAAAAATCCACGGTAAACATTTCCTGCCAGGCTCTGGAAACAGCGAACACAGCGTGAGCGGGAATAATCAAGTTCAAACACATGGGTACTTCTCCAGAGGGAACCTGTTATTTTCCAGATGGGAACCCCAAAGATCAGAAGGGGTAGGAGGAATCAAGCCATAATGTTCCTCCAAGAAATAACAAGGGGTGGGTTCCCTACGCCTAGTGCATCTGCCTCCCCAGGCAGGAAAAGGGGTGCTGGGTGACAGCAGAGGGCTCTTCCCAGCGCTCGCCATGACCCCCTGTTGGATGCCTCTCCCACCCTCCCTTCCTCCATCCACGGCCCTGATCCCTTCCTCCATGGAATTTGTGGTTTCTGGTGCACACATGTCCCCTGGATTGCCAAGGCAGGTCAACAGTGGTCACCATGACAACAAAGAAAAAGAAAGGTTGATGGAGGTGGGACACAGGAGCTGTCATCGATGACTGGCCAAGGGATGAATGAACAAAAGGACAAATGGAAGGTGAGGAAGCAGATGGCCCAAGGCAGGCCATTGGGTTGGGCTATGATGTTAGTGCTTGGATTGTGCCAGATAGCAGGGTTCCCTTGCCAGTCAGAGCCTCACTGTCAGTGTCAAAGAATGCCCATCCATCATTCCTTTGCCTGCCCAATGCTCCTGAATGTGCCTCCTATGTCTGGGGAGTCTCCCACCTTCTGATTGTCCATCTTCTTTCACAAAAACCAGCCATCTTCCCTCCTCCCTTGCAGCTAGGGTTTAATCATATGATGTAGGCTCCGCCATTCACACACCTACTAGACCCAGGGTGGGAGAGGGTGACCCAGGAAGCAGATTCCCTGTGGAATCCAGTCTAACTGGAGAGAGGTGGATTTCCGTGTCATTTCCAGGGGCAGAGCTATGATTGGTGTGGGAGTCTGTGAGGGCCTGACTCCCATCTGCAGTGGGATTCTGGTTCTGATACTCTTGTTTTCCAGGGGAGTCTGGGCTATGAGGTGATCTTGGGTAAATTCTTTGTGTGCCTCGTCCAGCTGGAGTTGGCTTCTGGGTCTGAAATTTCAGACTCACAATGATGGAGTCAATGCCCCAGGAAGTCTCATGCAGGCCTGGCCTTGTGTGGGGCAGCAGCTGAGGCAGGAGGGAACGAAGGTCACCAGGCTGGGCCCTCCCTGGCTTGTGAGGGACCAGGACAAGGATCTGAGTGGTGGGGTGCCCTGGGATTCTGAGGCCAGCCCCTGGTTACAGGTGTGGCTTTCCCCTCCATGCCTCTGCCTCCCACCCCCCACCTCCACTAACTCCTTCTCCTCATCCTTTAAGACTCAGCTTCTTGTCATCTTTTTCAGGAAGAACCCAGCCTACCCCTTCTGGGCCAGGTGCCTCCATGGTGTTCCTAGGTCACAGCTGCCAATGCTCTTCCACACCGTATGGTAACTGCCCATCACTATGTCTGTCTCTCTACTAGACCCCTTGCGGGCAGGGGTCATGTCTGGTCCACCCTGAGAAGTTGCACCAAGCACAGTCCTGGCAGTTAGGAGCCAATCAGGGAATGCTTGCTGAGACTGTCAGTGAGCGTGCTCACCCTAGGGAGAAGCCAGCAGTCTCTGGGCTCCAGAGAGGAGTGATGGCAGGGTGGCCTTGGGGCTTGGTGGCCACACCTACCCCTGCCAGAACCGCCCCTGCTCAAGCCAGGCTCAGCTTGTGCCTGTGCAAAAGGGGTGTATAGGGTGGGGCAACGCCTGCCACTTCATCCCCTGTGGCTTTCTCAGCAAATCCAGTGGGGAAGAAAAATTCCCAGGAAATAAATCTGGAGCCACCGACTGGCTTCAAGGCCCCTGTTCTACCACACTGATCTGAACCTGGACATTTCAACCTCTCTGTTTGTTTGCCAGGGATGTTTGTCACGCAGATGCCCAGGCACGAGGCAACAGCAGAGGTTCCCTGAGCGGCACTGAGTAGGGTGCATCTCTTTGGAATCATGCTTTCCCCCCGACACGCAGGCAGGGGAAGTTCCCCAGAAGTTCTTAGAGGGAACCAGGCCAGTGTCCACCACCAGTTGGGCTGCAAGAGTCAAAGCGCGAGGGGTCTCTGCTCCTCCTTGCAGTGGTCCCCAGAGACTCACACGCTGGTGTTGCCAGCTGGAGCAGGGAGGGTCATCCTGACCCCTGCAAGGCTACACCAGAATGATCCACAGCCCCTGGATGGTGGAGGAACGTGAACTTCTTTCCAAGATGGCTGTGGAGTCTTGGGTTGGGGACAAGACTGGTTTCATCTCGGTTGTCCTTGACCCAGAGCCCTGCTTCTACTGAACACCAGTTTGGAGACGGTCTCGGCTCCTTGCTCAAGATACCTTAGTCCTCCACCACTGCCGCCTCGATGTAGAAATCCTTTTCCTTAGCTTCCATCCCCAATCCCACTCACACCAGGCATCTGTGTGGGTAGTAGGTTTACTGACAGTTGGAGAGGCAGAGGCATCTGCTTTGTAATTATAGGAATCTGTTAAAATCCCTCCCCCTAGATGTCTGTCTGCCATCTCTGCCCTGCCACTCCCATTCCCCCTCCTCCTCCCACCCCTCAAATCCTGCCCCTGTCCAAGCATAGCAGCCCAGCCCCCAGCGTCCTCTTCTCTAGAGAGTCCAATCGATTTTCTGAAGCAGGAGGATTCACTTCTCAAAATGAGGGTTTTTATCCCACTGCCCTGGTACCAGACTCATCATCACAGAAGACACATTTAGTTCCTGCTTTAGGGGCATCCAGAATTGAACGGAGCACAGATCCAGACATCAAGGAGCCCCGGGATCGGGGAAGCCCCTCAGAAGACTTCCTGGGCAGAGCAGACGGGAGATGCTTTGAAAAGGGACCCACGGTACAGACTCAGGGAGGATGGATGAGGGCAGCTCCCTCTACTTGAAAGAGCCACAAAGCTTCACCAACGAGGTGATGGGAAAGTCAGCCTTGAAAGTTTCACCCGCGGAGGAGGCAGCTGAGACAGAATCCACCATTGAGTCCCAGCTCATTCTGCACTGTTGTTGTCAGATTCTGTGTCTGCCTCCATCACCAGACTGGGAGCTCCTGGAGGGTGATCTGTTAAGGGCCAAGTCTCAGTACTTCTCAGGAGGAAAAAAGGGAGGAAGAGGAGTAGGGGTGGGACCTGCCGTAACAGCGAAGGATGACGGGCAGCACCACCCTGTGTGCTGCTGAGCTCCAGACCTGATGCTCCGGGTGGGCTGGAGCCAGATCTCAAGGCTGGTGGCAGTCGGCTAAAGGAACTCCCTCCTTAGGCCAACGGCCAATAATGGAGTTTTAAAAGCAGAATTTTGCTGTGGTTTTTGTTAACTTTTCATTTTGAGGTATTTCAGACTTCCCAAAAAGCTACAAATATAGTACGAAGAATTCCCGTATAGTCTATCCAGGCTGTCTAAATATTAACATCTTACACAATACGATGATCAAAATCAGGAAACATTCTGACCTAATCAAAACCCTTACTTGAATTTCCCAGGTGGTCCCACTCCTGCTCTTTTTTCTGATCCAGGATTCAATGCAGGATCACTTTGCTTTTAGTTGCCATGAGGCCTTAGTTTTCTTGAATTAGAAACAGTTTCTCGTCTTTGTCTTTCATGACCCTGACACGTTTAAACAGTACCGGCTGCTTGTTTTCTCGAATGCCTCTCTATTGGCATTTTCTGATGCTTCTTCACCATTAATTTCAGGGTAGGCATTTTTGGTAAAGATACCACAAAAGCAGGTTGTATCTTTGTCACTGCATCATATCAGGGGGCACATGATGTGTTTGTCTCTGATATTGTGGATATTAATTTTGACTTATTAAGATGTCTGCCAAGTTTCTCCAATGTAAAGTTGCTATTTTCCCTTTCCCACTAATAAGTGTCCAGTGGGGAGGCTACTTTAAGACTCTAAATATCCTGTTTCTCATATACTTTTTTGTCCATCAATTTTAACATTCATTCATGATTCTTGCCAGAAAAAATTCGTAGTGTGGTATTTGCCAGACATTGGTTCTCAAGTCCATTGTTCTTTCTACATGTATTAGTTGGAATTCCACTAAAAGGAAAAGAAAAGTAGGGTATCCACTCAATGGGAAATGGTCTGCAGGGATCAAAATAGCCTGCTGTATA
Organism: Muntiacus reevesi; assembly: GCF_963930625.1. NCBI lineage: Eukaryota > Metazoa > Chordata > Mammalia > Artiodactyla > Cervidae > Muntiacus > Muntiacus reevesi. Next base: position 213,182,408 of record NC_089250.1, on the reverse strand, counting down.
CACTGTAAATCATGTGCCAAATAAGGGACTTGTATCCAGGATATATACATATATAAAAAATTCCTTCCAACTCAATAATAAAAAGAAGAATAACCCATTTGGGGGATTTTTTTCTTTTTTCTTTAATATTATTTTATTTTTGGCTATACCTGATCTTCATCTCAGCATGCCGGCTTTCTCTAGTCGAGGGGATCAGGGGGGCTACACTCTAACTGTGGTGTGAGGGCTTCTCATTGAGGCGGCTTTCCTCATTCCAGAGCACAGGCTCTAGGGCCCAAGGGCTTCAGTGCTTGTGGCGCATGGGCTCCGTAGTTGTGGCACCCAGACTTTTAGCTGCCCTGTGGTATGTGGATTGCATGGCATGTGAACTATATCCCAATAAAGCTGTTATTTAAAACACACACACAAGGCTTCCCTGAGGGCTCAGGGGTAAAGAATCTGCCTGCCAATACAAGAGACACGAGTTCAATCCCTGAGCCAGGAAGAGCCCACCTGCCAAGGAGCGACTCAGCCCATGTACCACAGCTACTGAAACTGTCTGTGCTCTAGAGCCCAGGAGCCACAGCTATCAAACCCAGTACACCCTCGAGTCTGTGCTCCTCAACAAGGGGAGCCAACGAGAAGACCCACACCACAACCAGAAAGTAAGCCCTGCCCTCTGCAGCCAGAGAGAAGCCTGCACAGCGACAAAGACCCAGCACAGCCAAAAATAAATAAATAAATAAAAGTATTTGAAGAATAAAAATAAAACACACGCACAATAGCAGCAACCCTCTTGCACCCTCAGGGGAGGAATAGGCCTCCACACACCCGCTCAGCCCAGCCAGTTCCACTCCTGCCTCCAGCAGCCGCTCTTTCTCTGCAAAGGTTACTTGCTCCCAACAAGACAAGCAGAAAAACAGCACTCTCAGGCCGAGCCAAGCCAGCACCAACTGGACAGAGTTTATCATGATTCAGACTAGGGAGACAGATTCAAAGGACTTCCCTGGTGATCCAGTGGCTAAGACTTCCACTGCAGGGGGCGAGGGTTCTATTCCTGGTCAGGGAACTAAGATCCCCTCCTCCCCCAGAAAAACACCCCAAATTCCTATCCTAGACTAGAGAGATTCACAGGTGCATTTTGATCAGCTATCTCTCCCCTCCCTGGTGAAATATCCTGAGCCAGACTGTGGTTTTGTGACTAGAAGTCCGAGGTCATGAATCAACATCATCTACTTATCAAGGCCAAAGGCTGCGGTCACCGAGACTGTAAAAGGAACAACTCATATTTCTTGGCGCCTTCACGCCGGAGGGCTGGGCCGCACCCCAGGGCCCACGGGGGGCTGTGCACACATGAACCTGCCCGACTAACCACACGCCGCCCGGGGCCATACCTTTCCCGCCGCCGTCACGGCTGTGCCACTCGGAGCCTGGCAGTCTAACTCTCCACTCGCCGGGTCAGTGACTCCTGGTGGGTGATTGAGGCCGGGCCAGGCCAGTGCTGGGTTCTCTGGCTTTGGCTCTCTTGCTCCTGTTTGCCTAATATTGTAAAACACAACACCACGAGAAGTGAGAGAAGTGGGAGATGGGAGTTAAAAAGTACAAACTTCCAGCCATAACATAAATAAATTTGGGGGATGGGATGTTCAGTGTATGTTAATCATACATTTGGAAGATGCTAAGAGAATAGGCCTTAAAAGTTTTCATCCCAGGACTTCCCTGGGGGTCCAGTAGTTGAGACTCTGTGCTTCCACTGCAGGGGGTGTGGGTTCAATCCCCGGTCAGGGCACTAAGATCCCACATACCATGCGGAGAGACCAAACAAAGTTTTCATCCCAAGAAAAAAAATTTTGTGATTAAGTGGTGATGGAGGTTAACTAGCCTTCTCTTGATGATTACATTGCAATATATACAAATATCAAATTACTATATTGTACACCTGAAACCAGTCCAGTGTTATAGGTCATTATATCTAAAACAAACAGAAAACACAACTCAAATCAGGACTCCTTCCTTGGGTTAAAGCCCCTCCTAGGATAAAGACAAAGTTCCTGAGTTTGGCCTGGTGTGTCTTCTGGAAACCCTGCCAGCTCGGGGACTTCCCAGCTCATGGCCACCACAGTCTCCTAATTTCCTAGCCTTATTTCAGCTCTTTCAATTCCCCTGTCCCCTCTTCCCTCCAGGCCGCTGGACAACCTAATAGTTAATTCACTCTGTCTTGAGTCTCCCGCTAAAGAGACTTTACAGAAGCCTTCTCGGATGCCCCATGAGTCCTGCACATCTTTCCGACGCTGGTCCGCATGTTACTGTCGGTGAGATTTTTAATGTGTATCTCCCCACCCAGGCTGTGCACCCCCTGAGGGCATAGGCCTGTCTGCTTCACCCTTACTGACACCCACCACAGCTGGCCCAGAGCCTGGCGCATGGCAGTGATTCAAAAAGGCTCGTAGGACTTCCCCGGTGGTCCAGTGGTTAAGAATCTGTCTGCCAATGCAGGGGTCACAGGTTCAACTCTTGGCCCAGGAAGACTCCACATGCCGAGAGGCAACTAAGCCCATGAGCCACGACTACTGAGCCTGTGATCTACAGCCTGTGCTCCACAGCAAGTGAAGCCACTACAATGAGAAGCCTGCGTGTAGGAACTAGGGTAGCCCCCGCTCGCCACAACTAGAGAAAACCTGTGCACAGCCACAAAGACCCAGAGCAGCCAAAAACAAAAACAAGGGGGAAAAAAATGTCAAAAGCCTTGTAGACAGGATGAAAGAATGTTGTTTTAAACTCTCCATGAAGCCCATTCTCATGTTCAGCTTCCTAAATTTTCCCATTCTCCCCAAACACAGATCAGATCACAGCCCTTCTGTGCCTGGAACCCTCCAAGGGCTTCTTGCCGTGAGGATAATAGAATCCAAACTCCTTGCCTTGATGGACAGGGTCCTGCACAGTCTGGGCCCTGCACCTCTCTCTTGGATCATTAGGAGAAGGCCCTGGAGAGTGATAAGCGGAGAAAGGTCTTGACTTCTGACCTGCCACTTTGACCTCTTTATGCCCTCTGACCTCTCCAAGTTCATTTCCTCCTTGTGCCAGATCAGTCAGAAAAGAGGGCCAGCACTGAATAGGAAGAGTCACCTGCCAGGCGCCCAGGGGTCTGCTCCCCTGAGAGACAGCAAGAGGTGGACGGTGGGCACGGCTGTTCTGGTGCAAAGGAGTTCTTTGATCCCTGACATTGTTCAGAACTGCCGATCTGCGGTGATAACAGAGCAAGCTGACTCTGAGTCACTTTTGTTGTTGGGACTAAATTCTCTACAGATGAGGCACTCCTTCAACGCCTGCACCCAGGGTCCCCCACTTGGCATGTCACTGCTTTGGGGGACCACGTCCACCATTCACTCCCCTCTCCATCAAGCAGAGGAAGAGGGAGGCTGCAATCTCCAGCCCACCCCTTAAGGGCAGTCTGATGTAGGATGAGGCAGACACAGGCATGGATTTTACATCACCCCACAAGGCTGGGCAGGACAGTCATTTCCTGCCAGGTAGGGAAGTGGGGACTCAGTGATGTGATCACACTGCAGGAATTCACGCAGTGACAGACTCTCTGGATCAGGGCTTGGGGAAGGGTTCTGCCATCCCATAGGATCTGTTGGCTTCCTCTATGATAAGCACGGGCATTCTGGATCCTTTTTCTGAGCCCTTGTAGAGGCGGGGAGGATGCTGGGTGATGGTGCTGACAGAAGGGGACGGGGTGGGGGGGGTGGGTAGTAGGCGCAAAACAGGAAGAGCCTCTGAACATTCTTCCTGGCTATTCCCTCTCCCGGGCACTCCCTTCGCCCCTGACCTATATACATCTCACCCTCATATCAGGGAGGCCGAGTGAGTTCTCCGCGTTTTTCTTCGGTTGAATAAACTGGGCCAGAGTTATAGGCAGTGGGGAGTCAGTTGGTCAGACTGGGGGTGGGGGCGGGATGAGAGGGGTCTGTGCCACTTTCCTTGTTGGTTCCACTCGGCATTCCTAAGCCTCTGGCCCCCCAACAATGGAGCTGGAACAAACGGCAGCAAGGAGCAGCAGGGGACTTCACTGGTGGTCCAGTGGCTAAGACTCCGAGCTCCCAATGCAGGAGGGCCTGGGTTCAATCCCTGGCCAGGGAACTAGATCCCAAACTAAGAGTCTGCATGGCACAACCAATGATCCAACATGCCAAGATGAAGACCCCACACAGCCAAATAAATAAACAAATATTTTTTTTAAAAAAGAAGAAGAGGCAGGATAGGGGCCCTGCTCTCAGAAAGGGTCAGATGAGAGCCCGAGTCATCGCCAGTTCGGCAGTGGAAATCCTGTGAACTGTAAAACTTCATCAGAAACACCAGGGAAGGAAACCCTGCCCAAACAGGCAGAGAAACCTTGGCCAGGAAAACAGACTTCTATTCCAGTTTCTGCAGGGGGATTCAAGACAGATCCGGCTGCTCACATTCAGCCCTGGTGAGGGGTCCACCACTGGCCCAGGCCTGAGCACACACATTTTGATTCACTTTGTCCTCAAACCAACCCTTGGAGGGGAGGACCGCTTGTGCCCATTTTACAGATGGGGGAACTGAGGCTTAGAGAAAGGCTATAACTCTCAGAAGGAAGCCAGGCTCTCAGCCTTCTAGCCCAGGGCTTTTTTCAGGGAAACACGAACTCTGACCTTCCCAGCCCACCCCCACTACCCTCACTGGTTCCCTACACAAGCCTTCTCCCCTCTATGTTCTCAGCAGAGAGAAACATGATCTGATCGACAATTTTATTTTTTTGATTGACAAGTTGTTAACTACTCGGGCTGCTATGTGAAGGACAGAGGGATGGCAGGTAGAGGGACTGTGACTGTCCCAACATGCAGGCAATAGAGGACGGCAGAGGAGACCGGGGTGGTGGCCGTGGAGATGGCGACCAGTGGATGAGGTATATCTTGGAGCTGAACCTTACACAGTGTAATGTCAAGTTAGAGGAAGAAGGGGTAGGAGATGGAGGTGTCAGGACCCCAGATATCAACCCCAAGTTTCTGGCCGGAGCAACTTGGTAGAGGGTGGTACTATTTCCATTTTTTAAATGTGGCTACAACACATGGATCGAGAGATCTTAGTTCCACAACCAGATATTGCACCTGGGCTCTTGGCAGTGAAAGCAGCAAGTCCTAACCACTGGACCACCAGGGAATTCCCAGTGGTGATATTTCCTGAGGGGGAAAGAGTAACAATTGAGATCAGGACACAGGGAATTGGGCCCTGACCCCTGAGCTTCCCTGATAGCTCAGACGGTAAAGAACCCATCTACAATGCAGGAGACCTGGGTTCGATTCCTGGGTCGGTAAGATCCCCTGGAGAAGGGAATGGCAACCCACTCCAGTATTCTTGCCTGGAGAATCCCATGGACAGAGGAGTCTAGTGGGCTACAGCCCATGGAGTCGCAATCAGAGATGACTGAGCGACTAACACGACCAGTAGCAACATTCCTGGAGTTAGATAGGAAGAGGTGTTGGGGCTGCGAGCTGTGTGGTCTGGCTCAGGGCTGAGTGCCAGTGGGTCAGAGGATGGATGAACCACCAGAGGGGGCAGATGGGGGCCAGATGGGCATGTGGGTGCTGTTGCTAGGGACCTGAACCTTGGAGTCACGCTTAGAGGACCTAGGAGGTGAGACTCTCCATGTAGAGAGACCTCACATCTTGCTCCTCCTCCTTGAAGGTCCAGGAGAACTCCAGGGCCACTGAGGACTTCCACTGACATTCCTGCAGTCTCAGGGAGAGAACAGGCATTGGCGCAGGCAAGGGGGATCGAGGTGGCGTGGGGCGGCCCCTGGGGAGGAAGAGAGAGGGAGGCAGGGTGGTGTGGCCTGGGAGCCCCTTCCTCAGTCTGTTTGCACAGCTGTCCAGGCCTAGCTGGGCAGAGTGAGTCACGGGCCGCCGTCTACCCCTCCACCTCCTGGGGAGGGTGCCTGGTTAAGGCAGGGAACTCAGTGACCGAGTCCGGACCCTGGGGACCCTCCTCCTTTCTGCCTCTTCCCTTCCCTCCTCCCGTGCTTCTCGGAGCCCCTCGAAGAGCAGCCCTGCACCTAGAATGTCCTCTCCTCACTGCTCCCTCCCTGCTGCCTCCCAAGGCCTAGCTCCCTTTCCCCTCCTTCCTTGGACATTCCTCACCTGAATGCGTGGCCCTCTCTCTTTTTTCCATGCCCACCACCCCACCCCACATCACAGCCTGTATGAGAGCATCCACTTCCGGTCCCGCACCAGATGGCGCTGACTGAGGACACACCCTGGCATCTTTTCACCCTCTCACCCTGCACATAACTAGGTGCCGAATCAATGTGCGGTGTGTTCAGTTAAAAGTGCTTGATTTGGGACTTCCCTGGCAGTCCAGTGGTTAAGACTCAGCGCTTCCATGGCAGGGGGTACGGGTTCCATCCCTGGCCAGGGAGTTAAGATTCCACATCTGGCACGGTGGGGCAAAAAGATAAATAAAATTTTAAAAATAAAATGAAAATAATAAAAAATTTTAAAGTGCTTGATTCCTAATTCTCAAGCTCTGATTAAGACCTTTCTCTCTCTCCTTTTCCTCTGAGATGATGGTGTCCAGGCTGGGGGTGGAGGGCTTCTTCTCTAGGAAACTTGCCCCAGCTCCAGATGGTTAAGGAATATTTTTTTTCCTCATCCAGCTCCAGGTCTGCAAAGTGCACCACTCAGCCTTTCCTCAAGCCTTGCTGAGCCATGGTGCTCACTGTATGGCAGGCACCAAGCTAGCTTCTCAGCCTGAGTTATCGTGGTGAGTCCCCTCAGCACCCCCATGACATGGTTGAGGGGGTACATTCAGAAAGGTCAGGGGACTCCGGAGGGTCACTGACTTCCCAAGGACACTCAGCAACCACACTGGCCTGGGGACCCCTGCTCCCAGTCTCTCTGCCTTCACGTGCCACTTGGAGGGACCTGGGCAGGACCCAGAGCATCATGGGAGAAGATGACATGACGGTCACTCCGCTCCCCAGCCCCGCCCCCTGGCAGGTGTACCTCGATCCCCCCTCTGGGACGCCCCCATCCCAGGCCAGCCCGAGAGCCAAAAGCACAGCATCTCCAGCCTGGGACAGAGAGATGCAACCCTCACATCGACACCAGTAACGGTTTACCCACTTGGCTTCCTGTTAGGTTTTGTTCTTCCTTCCCCGAAGGGGTGTCTCTTATCTTAAACTTCTTAGGGGGTTTTTGGTGCTGGTTGTTTACTATTCAGTGACAGTTGGTGCCAGAACCAGTCTCTTGGGACAAGCGAGGCGGAGCCAAGCAAGTCCCCTCAGTCACCTGCATGGCTGCAGGGTCCACATTGGAAGGGACACGCCAGGGCCCATGCAGTCAAGGACCAAAGCCCCATCCAGCTGCCCTGCCATGTCAGGCTCCGTCTTCCACACGGGGTTGACTTGGGCGAGTGGAAGTGAGTTGGCCTGTCCTGAGCTCCTCCGGCTGTGGGGAAGAGACAGGGAGCTGCAAAAAAAAAGAAAAAAAGAAAAAAATCCACCAAGTAGATAACTAAGATGCACTGGGTCTCCTGCGCTCAGGGACTTGTTATGGTCTGTGAATTAGGAACTCTGGGTTCTTTGTGACAAAGCAAAGTGAGAAATTGGCTACAGAAACTTAAGCATCCTACTTCCTTGGGTAAAGACCTCCTACTGCCAGGGGCTAGGAGCTCCATCGGGCCCCATGGTCCAGGTCTAATATGTGTCCTTCATTCTCCTGGGCTCCACCTCATCCTTATCAATCTGCGCAGAACCCTTGGTGGTCCAGGGCTGCATCCACACCTAGCCATCCTCATCTCTCCCAGACACCAGAGCCCTTCCTCAGCCTCACTCAGCACTGCCAGGCTGACCGCCCTTCCTCCTATCAGCTCCTGTCCCCAGATGCCCACCCATCTAAGATACACCACCTCCTGACCAAACACTACTCTGCCTCTCACCCTGGGAGGCTAGGGTCTGGATCCCTGATCACCAATCACTGGAGGTCAGCCAGCTCCCAAGCCCCCTGAAATAGCCCTCAGGGCCTGTCCAGGGTCCACGTTCAAGGTTGACCCAGATCCGACTAACCCTGAACCTCTGTTCAGCTCTCCCAACCTGTGCAGTGTCTGAGCCGTGTAAGAAACAGAAGCAACGAGTGAAGAGAAGGGTAGAGCTGAGTCGGGTCCAACTGGAAGAAACTCCCCTACACCAGAGACGGAGGCAGGGCCTCGGACTGGGTTGGCCAGACTCTGACCAGGGATGGAAAAGGAGATTTTTTTTTACTTGTTATCTTGAAACAGATTCCTTCTGCCAGGGAGAGCTCATGGAACCAGACCCCTGGAGTCCGGACGTTAGTTCAGGTAGCGAAAACTCAGGGGAAGGGCCCAGATGGAATCGCAACAGCGTGACCACTCTAGAATTCTGGGATTCTGGAAAGAAGGCAGTGCCTAAGAGAATCATGGAATTTCTCAGATGTTGCCACAGATCACGGCCGTGTAGCAGGTGAGGTATAAGTAAAAACACAACACCCGAGGAGGGAGACCGTGTGAGAGCACCAGGTGGCCGACTTCAGTGCCTCTGCTGCCTGGCTGCCCCCGCCCCCCCCCCCCAACACACACGCGCACACACGCATGCACAAACACATGTGCACAACCAGGCAGGGAAGTGCTACCCGGGAGGTGATTGAGGAAGGACAGAGACAGCAAGGGACGGAGAGACAGCTGAAAATGCAGAAACTGGTTCTCACAAACTGCACTGTGAAGACACACGTGGGGACCGCACATGCCCAGGACCGTGGGTAAGATGGGGACATCAAGGCCTCAGGTGGATGAGTGACATCAGAAACTTTCAAACAAGTCAGTTTTCCTTCCACTCCCTGAGGCCTTGGTGTTTCATTCCTTCAACAAACATTTTTTGAGCATTTCTAGATTCCCTGGTGCCTACAGTGCAGGAGACTCGAGTTTGATCCCTGGAGGAGGGTGTGGCAACGCACTCTAGTGTTCTTGCCTGGAGATTTCCATGGACAGAGGAGTCTGGTGGGCTATAGTGATGGGGTCTCAGAAGAGTTGGACACGACTGAATGACTAACACTTCACTTTCACTAGGTTCATAGTCCAGCTCAGAGCTAAGAGCACAGACTTTGGGGCCAAATGGCCTGAGTTCAAATCTTTGCTCTGCTTCCACCCCCTCCCCCAACCCCCCGATTTATGTTTACTGTTGGAAAATACATATCACACAAAATCTACCATCTGAAGCATTTTTCAAGGAGCACTTGATCAGCCTGTGCAAAGGGACGGTCCGTGCTTCTGACTGCACCTAGCAATACAGTTTCCAGTGCTTTCTGTCTCCTGCTGAGCAGAGGCTGGGAGGGACATAGCACTGTGGATAGAAATCCCGGCACCTTGGGCTTGTCCCAGCTGAGCCTCTCTTGGGCAAGTGGGCTTCCTGTGTGGGGGGTGGGGGGGGCAGACACCAGGGAAGAGTCCCTGCACTTCACTGCTTCTCCTCCCCAGCCTCCCCTCTAACTTTGAAAAGCTCAGAGGTTGGCCCACCTGCAAAGTGACTGGGGGAGGGGCTGGGGCTGACCACCCTGAGATGTAAATCCCCAGGGGGAAGTTGATGAGTGGTGGGGATCAGGGCTAGGGGGCTTTAGGGGAGCCAAGGCCTGAGGGAGGGAGGGCTGTGATGAAGACCTAAGAGGTGAGAATGGTCAGAGATAGGAAGCCTGGAGGGACAAGGTCACCTCTCCCACTGAGAACGGAGGGTCCGCTGCTCTCCTCTGCAGGGACAGAGCGGTGACTGTTCAGGAAGGTGGATTTGGCCTCGCTCAGGAGACAACGCTCACCCAGAAGACGTCACGGGCTCTGGAATGTGGAGGGAATGCAATGACAGGGGCCTGGCATCCCGCAGGAGGCGATGAGGGCCCCGCCCAGTCCCCACCCAAAGCCTGGTCCTTCTCCTTCCACCAGCGACACTCACAGGATCACAGGTGACTAAAAGGGGACTCTCCGAATGTCCCCACTGGAAGGGCCCTTAAAAAAAAAACCACGCAACCATCTATGGTACAGACGAGCGGAAACTGAGGCTCAAAGAGGTGGTCCCAGCCCCTCCCCACCCCCACCTCCACCCCTCCACCCCACCCCCACCCCGCCGTGCAGTCCTACTCTGCCCCGCCAGGCAGGTCCCCTAAGGGAAACCCTCTTAAAGAGTTTTTCCTTTCGCGTGAACTCACCGCCTCCATCCAGCGGCGCGGTCTCAAAGGTGAACATCCCTTAAATGCGTTACAGATGTTCCTCCTCGCATTTTTGGCTACCGCGGCGCGGCGCGGCGCGCCTGGAGCGGAGGCGGCCACCGCGCGATCCAGGCCGCGTTTTCCGTCCCGCCCGCCAACTTTTTCAAGCTGTAGTTATTTGATAATGATTTTTTTTTTTTAACCTCTCCCAATAATTGTTATCCTCCCCGCCCGCCCGGTGCAGCTCAGGTGATGGGCACAGGACTGCAGACGCCTCCTCCTCCTCTGGGTGTGGAGCTCCCGCCCCAGGCGAGAAGCCACTGTCCGGGCGCGTTCTGCAAAGCCAAGGTCGAAGTCCGTGTCTGACCCAGCCCGGCCGGCAGGACGACCCCTGACTGCCCACAGTGAGGCCTCTGCAGAACCCAGCACCCTCCTCCTCCCCTGCCTCCCACCCGCAACCCCCTCCCCTGCAGCCCACTGTCCAGGAGATATGGCTGGCTGATGGATGGCTGAACAGAGAGGGTGTGCTGGGCCCAGCGTTCCATGCTGCAAACATTTATTAGGCACCAACTGTATTCACAGGCCCTCGAGCAGAGTGCTGGCCTCAAACACAAGCAAGATCAGCCTTTGCCCTCAGGGATCCCTGTCCAGAGGAGACTGGAGCCACACACCCCTTATCTGGGAAGTCTAGAGGGGCATCCAGGGTGGGATTCCAGATAGAAACAGCTCAGAGCCACAGGGCTGTGCCAGGAAGGCTCAGCTTCGGACAGAACTCTTCCCCCGCCCCCATCACCTGCATCCCTTCCTCCAGCCCCTGCAAAGGGTCACCCCCAGCCTGGAGGAAAGCTCTCTCAGAGCCTTTCCTAAGAAGCTGTGTGCTCAGTCACTCAGCTGTGTCTGACTCTTTGTGACCCCATGGACTGTCATCTGCCAGGTTCCTCTGTCCATGGAGTTTTCCAGGCAAGAATACTGGAGTGGGTTGCCATTTCCTAATCCAGGGGGTCTTCCAGACCCAGGGCTTGAGCTGGCGTCTCTTGCACCCCCTGTGTCTCCTGCATTGACAGGTGGATTCTTTACCACTGAACCACCTGGGAAGCCCCTTCTAAGAAGCTACAGGGCTCAAAAAATTGGGTCCTCCAAGTGGGGTAGGTAGGGTCAGGGCCCAGGCTCTCTGAAGCCACCCAAGCAGACAGCTGAAGAGGCAGGCCCTGGACAGAAGCACTGAATCTGTTTGGAGTTTGCCCCCCAAAGGGAAGAGCTGGCTGGGGAGCTGAGCACCTGCCTCCCCACCTGAGGATCACGTGTGTTTTTGATGCTAAACTACAGTGGTTTGAGCGGAGCCCTTTGCTGGGTTAATGAGTCCACGTTCAGCTTGGTTACACCCCCAGAGAGCCCAAAGTGCTTTCGTTAACCCTGGATTAAGCTTAAGTTTTAAAATGAATACATTTGAGGTGGAATCTGGGCAGCCAGCAGCAGGGGGTGAAAGAGGAGGAAGTGAAAGGTGAAAATGGCAGAGGCCCAGGGTTGGGGGTGCTGGGAAGTTGGGGTGCTGACTGGGGGCTGCTGCTCCAGAAAGGAGTATTCTTGGACAAAATCAGGGAGCAGGGTGGGTGGGAGGTGTGCCAGCAGTCCCAGTGTCCGGAGAGGATTTTCTGGGGTGCCTGGTGAGGGCCCCAACTTGCTCACTGACAGTGGTTCCTCATCCTTCTCACTAAAACCAGTCTCTCGGTGTGGCTTCATGGGCCGCCTCTGCTGCGGTCCCTTACACAGATGGGTACCAGCTCCTGCCTCTGCCTGCTCAGAGCAGTAGAGCTGATATATCCCCTGTCCAGGAATCACTCTGGGTTCAGGAATCACAAGTCATAGAGTTGTAACAGCAAGGGAATTCCCTGGCAGTCCAATGGTTAGGACTTGCACCGCTTTTCACTTCTGGGCAGTGGGTTGGACCCCTAGTCTGGGAACTAAGATCCCCCATAAGCCTAGCAGAGTGGTTAAAAAACAAAGATTACCCCGCCTCCCACCCTGGGTGCCACCTCCAGCCTGAGCAACCTCCACTGCCCCCTGGCCCTAACACCACCCACGTTGCACTTTCTTACACCCTTCTGTGGAATGCCTCCCCACACCCGCCCCCCACCAAGAGCTCATATACTCATTCACATTCTCTGCCCAATTTCCACTCAGCGACTAACAGGTAATACCTGAACTTTTGCATAAGGCACCAGCAGGACCCAAAAAAAAAAAAAACAAAGAGAGGAAAAAAAAAGTTTCCTGTATTTTCCTTGCCCTCAAATAATCTGAGATGATCAACTCTTCTCTTCGTATATGTCCACCACTGCTAAGCCTCAATGTAAATTCTGTTAGTATGTGTGATTCCATAAATGGTATAGTAAATTCATCATTTGACAATTTAACTGGCAGCCACCTAATACATTTATGTTGCAGTGCTATTTTTAAAAAATCCATCATTTTCGAATCAGAAAATCTAGAAAGAACTGTTTCATTCTTCACATGTGTAAAAGTTGTATGATTTAGGGTTTTAGATAGCTTTTCCTATTTTCAATTTTCTATGGGCAGGGCACATCACCCGCCCAGGATGGCATTTGCCCAAGGCCCAGCTCAGAACTACCTCCTCCAGGAAGCCTTCCAGGTTCTCCAGGCTGGGTCAGGTTCCCTCAGCCCCTGGACTTCCACTGTTGCCACTCCAGCACACAGTCTGTTTGTGAATCTCTCCCCCTCACTGTGAGTCTGTGGGTGCAAAAAGTGGGGTGTCATTCTTCCTAGTGTCCCCAGCAGTGCAAAGAAGCTGTCAGGAATGGTTGGGGAACTGAACACCCATCTATGGGATTTCCTTCCTGCCCCAGCTTGTGGCTCTGTGTATTGCTGGGATGAGGTGGGCCCAGCTGACCCTTTGCAAGCTTGCCCACCCCCCCCTCCCTGCACCGCCAGCGGGTGTTAGTACCCTCTGCTGGAGCCTTGGACAAATCCCTGTCTTCCTGTCTCCCTGGGTCAGCCACAGCCTTCACAGAGACGTCTCCCCTTCCAGTGTAGCCTGGAGGAGGGGGATCAGATGCAGGGTCGGAGGCCCCTTGTCTGCACGGAGGCAGGATTTATCTCAGTTTGGGGAGGTCTGGGGCCCCGGAGTCCTAGATCATCATTAGTTCCATCAAAGAGGCGGCTGTGATCTGAAGGGGCAAGATGCATCGTGTCCAAATTGGAAACAGCCTGGTGGGCTCTGGGGTAGGAGCCGGGCGGGGAGAGGGCTCGGGCCGCCCTGGGGGAGCCCGGGACACCGGAGGAGTCCCACAGACAGTGCACAGGAAGAGGAGGAGGAGGAGGGAAGAGAAAACATTCCGCTCGGGCTCCAGGGAAGAGAGCCGCGCAAGATGGAGTGGAGCCAAGTCTGCAAGCCAGCGCGACCTCCCCAAGGAGGCGGGAGGAAGTTGGGGTGGGGAGGAAGGGATCCCGCTCATGCTCATGAGACAAGGGCCTACTGTGTGTCTGCCCCCCCACTCCCGCCGTGTCCACTCTGACTCCCCAGCTGCCGAAATGGAAAGCAGAGCTGGGGTGCCTCGCTGAAACGGTGGAGCAAAAGGAATTTGGGGTTCATCAAGTTCTCCAACCCAGTACATCCCTGTTGGCGGCCAGCACGGAGGCCGTGCTCTGATGATCAACTCCAAGTTTAACACAGAGAAAGAGAAATAGGACAGAAGTATCTTCTAAGTATTGGGAACGGGCGAGATTAGCAGACAGAAATGGGATGCAAATGACACGTTCAACTAGAAAAAGAAATTGAAAAGATCTTTCCTATCCTGTTGCTTTTTGCTGATAATCATGTTCTTTCTAGACACCCACTGCCCTCGGCCTCCAAAGATGTCCCCTAAGGCCTGTACCCCAACAGGTTTCCTGGCATCTGACCCCCACAGTCCCCAACAAGCCCCTCTCTCCAGGGGACAGAGAGGAGCTGGAGCCAGAGCCCCCGTACTAACTGGGGCCACTTGGCTGTGGTCCTGCCCCTCCCTGGGCTTCAGTGCCTGGCATGGGAGGGAGAGAGAGACTCTGGCTTAGCAAGTGCAGCCTCCAGTCTTCAGAGGAGCCGCTGGAGGGAGCCCAGGAAGGACACTAAAATGTCTGCAAGGGGGATGGTTCTTTAGTCAGGTGAAGAGGCAGAGTGACACTCAGGCTAGGAAGCCATCCGGACGAAAGAACAGGAATGAGTGACAAGGCTTTTCTGCCCAAGGACGTTCCAGAAGCTTTCCAGGCAGACCTCATTTCATCCCACTTCGCTTTATGGTGCTTCTCAGATACTGCATTTTTTTTTCTTTTCTTTTTTTTTTTTTTTAACAAATTGAAGGTTATGGCAACCCTGTATCAAGCAAGTCTACTGTCGCCCTTTTTCAACAGCATTTGCTTCCTTTGTGTCTCTGATGACATATTGATAATTCTCAAAATGTGTACGTGCTAAGTCGTTTCAGTCATATCCGACTCTTTGCAACCCCATGGACTGTAGCCCGCCAGGTACCTCTGTCCATGGGATTCTCCAGGCAAGAATACTGGAGTGGGTTGCCATGCCCTCCTCCAGGGGATCCTCCCGACCCAGGGATCGAACCTGTGTTTCTTATGTTTCCTGCATTGACTAGTGGGTTCCTGACCACCAGTACCACCTGAGAAGACTAGTTCTCGAAATAAACATCAGCAAAATGTTGACAATTCCCTGAAGGCTCAGATGATGGTTAGCTTTTTTTTTTTGGTCATGCCTCTTGGCATGCAGGATTTTAGTTCTATGACTAGGGATCAAATACTTGGCCCTGCATTAGAAGACAGAGTCTTAACCACTGGACCCCCAGGGAAGTCCCTGATGGTTAGCACTTTTTAGCAATAAAAAGAATTATTTTTTGGCTATGCACTACATGAATTTCGGGATCTTAGTTCCCCAACCAGGAACAAAACCCTGGTCCTGACAGTGAGAACAGTAAGTACTAACCACTGGACCTCCTGAGAATTCCCTAAAATATTTTCAAAACTAAGGTGTGTACATTTTTTTTTAGACATACACTATTGCACACTGAATTCACTAGTATAGTGCAATTGCTCAGCTGGTAAAGAATCCACAATGCAGGAGACCCTGGCGATTCCTGGGTCAGGAAGATAGCCTGGAAAAGGGATAGGTTACCCACTCCAGTATTCTTAGGCTTCCCTAGTGGCTCAGATGGTAAAGAATCCACCTGCAATGCAGAAGACCTGGGTTCAATCCCTGGGTGGGGAAGAGACCCTGGAGGAGGGCATGGCAACCACTCCAGTGTTCTCGCCTGGAGAATCCCCATGGACAGAGGAGCCTGACGGGCTACAGTTCACGGGGATGCACAGAGTCGGAGATGACTGAGTGAGTTATCACAGCGCAGTGTGCCCTGGAAACCAAAGCATTTGTATGACTTTATGGGTGTATTAACTTAGTTGAGGTGGTCTGGAACAGAATGAGCAACATCTCCAAGGTATGCCTGTACTGTAATGGTGAAAAATAGGAATCAACCTGAACTTCCAGTAGCAGTTAAGTAATCCTATGTGATGGACTATCATGCAGCCACTACAGATGGTGCTCGTGGACTTGGTTTATCGACCTGGAAGAAATGCTGTCAATAAGACATAACTGTTCGATAAGGTAATTTTCTCTTTAAAAAAAAATTTTTTTTTTCAGGTTCTTTTCCTTTGGAGGTTATCATGAGATACTGGAGGACTTCCCTGGTGGTCTCATAGTTGGGAAACCACCCTGGAGTGCAAGGGACATGGGAACTAAGATCCCATATGTGGCAAACAGCTGAGCCCACGCAGCACGAACTCCTGAGCCCACACACCACAACTCGAGAATCTGTGCAGCACCACGAAAGATCTCAATCCCGCATGATGTGAGGAAGATCCTGTGTGCCTCAACTACGACCAAAAATAAATAAATCAAGTTTTTAAAAAGATATTGACTATCATTCCCTGTGCTGTACGGTAGGTCCTTGTTGTTTATCTACTTGATATACAGTAGTGTGAATGTGGCAATTTTCTTCAAGGACCCATCACAGTGCCTGCATATCACAAACACTCGAAAACTGGTGACTCTGGCTGGATGTGATACAAGCAGGATTGAGAAAACTGCATACAGAACAATCCCAACTTTATAAAACAAGTACTTCACACATGCACTGAAAAAAGCAGGAAGGAAATGCAACAGAATATTGTTGAGTTGTGAGATTAGAGATTTGGGAGTTTATTTTTCCATATTTGCCAAATTTCGACAATGAGTAGCTATGTTTTTAAATTCATTTTCATTTGTTAAATTTTTCCAGCATTTTATGATGAACGATTTTAAATATACCACAAAGTTGAGATGATGTCACACATACCTCTTCCTAGGTTCTCTCCTGAATTTTTTTTTAAAGATTTTTTTTTTTTAATGCAGAGCATTTTTAAAGTCTTTATTGAATTTGTTACAATATTGCTTCTGTCTTAGGTTTTAGTTTCTTGGCTGAGAGGCATGTGAGATCTTAACTCCCCACCTGGGCCTCGAACCCACAACCCCTGAATGGGTAGGCAAAGTCTTAACTACTGGACCTACAGGGGAGTCTATGAATTTTTTTTTAAAAATAATACTTTATCCTGTATCCATCCATCCGTCTATCCCTCCCTCTGTCCACCCATAAATCTATCATATTTTTTTCTTACACATTTTAAATTGCAGACCACAGTATGCTTCCCCCTAAATACTTCAACATGCATGTCAGGAAAAAACATTGCTTTTAGTAGTTATTGAAAAGACAGACTCTGCCCTTACCCCTGAGAAAATCATCCCCCAGACCCTCCCTCCTTGCAGAAGGCAGGTCAGGAACAGCTGGAGCTTGGTTAGGTTCAGGCCCCTCCACCCTTCTGCCTTACTCTCTGGGTGACTTGGTGAGTCCCTGGAGCACAGAGCTTTCTCCCCACCTGGGTCAGGGACAAAGAGATGTAAAAAACCTCTGCTCTCTCCATCACCTGAGGGTGTGGTCCAGATTCCCTGAGATTAGGCCTGCCCTCACCTTTGGCTTACTATAGGTGTGTGCGCTTAGTCACTCAGTCATGACTGACTCTTTGCGACCCCATGGACTGCAGCCCACCAAGCTCCTCCGTCCTTGGGGATTCTCCAGGCAAGAATACTGGAGTGGGTAGCCGTGCCCTTCTCCAGGGGATCTTCCAAACCCAGGGATCAAACCCAGGTGTTTTACATTGCAGGCAGATCCTTCACCATCTGAGCCACCAGGGAAGCCCAGTGAAATGTGAACTTCAGATAAACATACTTTTTAGTATATTTTTTGTATGTCTTTCAGTATAAGTTAGCAATATCTGGGACACACTTATGCTAAAAAAACATTATTCAGTCTGTGTTTTATCTGACAACCCTACGGACGATCGGGAGACAGAAGCCCTAGGAGGAGACACATGCCATAAGTTCAGACTCCAGTTGGGATTGTGATAGAAATGCCTCACATTTGTGCTGTGGTTCATATTTCACAAAGTGTTTTTCTGTCCATCATCTTACTTAAGACTCACTGTCACCCTTCAGGAGAGTAATATTTATCCCCATTTATTTATTGAAGTATAGTTGATTTACTGAGTTGTGTTAGTTTCAACTGTACAGCGCAGTGAATCAGTTTTTTTTTTTTTTCAGATTTCTCTCCTTTATAGGTTATTACAAAATATTGAGTATAATTCCCTGTGCTGTACAGTAGCTCCTCGTTGGTTATTTATTTTATATATAGTAGTATTATACCTTAATCTCATCCTCCTAATTTATCCCTCTCCTCCCTTCCCCTGTGGTAACCACAAGTTTGTTTTCTGAGAGTCTATTTCTGTTTTGTAAATAAGCTCATTTGTATATTTTTTTAGATTTCATATAAAACAATATCATATGATATTTGTCTTTCTCTTTCCGACTTACACCACTTAGTATGATAATCTCTACGTCTATCCATGTTGCTGCAAGTGGCATTATTTTATTCTTTTTAATGGCTGAGTAGTATTCCATTGTATATGCATACCACATCTTCTTTATCCATTTCTCTGTCAATGAACAAATTGCTTCCATGTCTTGGTTATTGTAATCAGTGTTGCAGTGAACATAGCAGTATGGATATCTTTTTGAATTATAGTTTTCTCAGGGAGGAGAATGGTAGTTCTATTTTTATTTTTTAAAGGAACCTCCATACTGTTCTCCGTTGTGGCTGTACCAATTTACATTCTCACCAACAGCGAAAAACCTATGAAAATACAACAACGCATTTCAGAGTTGGAGAAACTGAGGCTCAGAGAGATCCAGGGCCCCCACCTAGCTGACAAAGTGCAGAGTCAGAACTCAGCCTCAGTGTCTGGCCTTCAGGGGAGGCTCTCCCCCACTCTCGTTCCTCTCTCTGTGACCCTGGAAGAACATACAAATGCCAGAGATCCAGAGATCCAGAACAGGGCCTGCCCAGCCCACAGCTCTGGTGTTCTGGGTCCACTATTTACCTCTGTGATGTTTCATTTTATGCATCAGTTTGACCGGGATACAAGATGCCCAGATATTTGACTAAGCATGATTTCTGGGTGGGTTTGTGAGGTGTTTCTGGCTGAGATTAACATTTGAATCAGTAGCCCAAATAAAGCAATTTGTGCTTCCCAAGGTAGGTGGGCACTGTCCCATCTGTCTCAGACCTGAATAGAACAAAAAGGCAGAGGAAGGAGGAGGTGGCAGGTCAGGGCCCCCTTGGGTGTGACACGTGGCTTCTGGGGGAGGGGACAGCTGCGGAGGGTGGCGGTGTGAAGTGACAGGGGCTGCCTGATGGGGCTCTGCAAGCGATAAAGTAGGCATCTCTGAGCTGGTAAACCTTGCCAAGCCCTCCTTCTAGCTCCCCCAACCTGCCTTGTCACATCCCGGGGCAGCCACCACCTGGAGCCCAGTGCAGAATCCTCGAAGGAGTCAGACCCAGAGTCTGGAGTCTGTGGCGAGGAGGCTGGACCAGTCACCCTGCTACCCCCTCACGCCTCCTGGGCCCGGGCTCTTTGCCTCCAGCCCACCAGACCATCCTGTCTGCCCGCCTTCAGCCACCCTGGAGACTTGCCCTGTCACCCATTCATTAATTCATTCATTTGGTAGAATCTGATTGAGTCTTTGAAAGGCAGGGGATGACCATTTACTGACACGCAGCGATAACTCCCTCTCCAGGAAGAGGTCAACAAGATGTCTCCGGTTCACTGTTTTTTTTGTTTTTTTTTTTTTAATTTATTTATTTTTTTGAGAACCTGTGAATAGTTTCACAAAATAACATGGTAATTTTTAAATGTGTCCTTCCCACAACCACACCTCATTCAACTGAGCAGCCAGTTTGGGGAACTGTGAGTTAAGTTTTCAAGGGTAAAATATGGAAACTGGGCCCATCCCAGGGCCAGCTTCTCAGAGGTGAGATGTAACTCACAAAACCCACCACCTTTCAGATGGTACCACATGGTTCTCCGAGGCACCACCAAGCTCCTTCATTTCCCTTGTTTTGGTACCAGCACCTGCCCAGATGCTCTTAGTATCAGGCCCTAGATCCATCACAGGGTCAAAAATATATCTCCTCACCAGCCACAGGACTTGGCCAAGTTGGGGTCAGGTGCAGAGCTGAGATACAGGCAGTTCATGGACGATGGTGTAGACGACCCAATTGGGATGAGTTATCATGTCAGAGGTCAAGCTCTGGTAAGACTCAAGTTCTAGATTCATTCTTACATCGGGTCTGCAAATGCATCCCATATGTCTGGCCATTGCCTCACATACTGGTTCATTGCATTTAAACAGTTGTTTAAAAACATAATTTGTTTTGCTGTAATCATTTGCTGAAAAGCCCGCCTTTAAATTTAGTAATACAGTAACCAAACCTTTATGAGTTGACTATTGTTGGATGCTGTTCTGACAAAATAGAGAAAACACTCACCATCTGAATTTCTAAGACCTTCCCCCCACACCACACACACCCTGCCCCATGCCAGAATTTTTCTTCTCTGAAGGGAAGGGTTTTTTCCCTTTTGTTTTGTTTTTACTTTGAACCCCCGAGATTAGTTTTTGGCAAGTTTCCTTTGCTCTCCACCAAATGGTTTTGAAATAGTCATCGTTTCTCTGAGATGATAAACACTAAAAGATTGCTT
Source organism: Muntiacus reevesi (assembly GCF_963930625.1). Taxonomy (NCBI): domain Eukaryota; kingdom Metazoa; phylum Chordata; class Mammalia; order Artiodactyla; family Cervidae; genus Muntiacus; species Muntiacus reevesi. The sequence goes on along the minus strand of NC_089250.1, from coordinate 213,162,018 downwards.
TTACTTTTGAAGGCAATGAAAACACGTCTAAGGTTTTGCTTTGAAGCTCATCAGAGGGGTGAAAAAAAAGAAGCCTCCTATAACCTTTAGCATGTGTACGGGAATTCTCGTTTCATGGGCCACCTGTGTGTCTGATTACCATTTAACGATGCTTCCAAAGTTTCAATCGTCTTTGGGAACCGCTCAATCGCATCAGACAAAGCTGGTGTCGGACTACCCAGTTTGACTTCAGCAAACCACTTTCGTGTTGCTTTGACCGTCCTGTTGTGTGTGTTCTGGGTAATAGCCAATCTTTTCCCAGATGAACGTATAGCTTAAAACAAAGAGTTGAACGCAATACGTCAAAGGTTTTTCCTGTTTCTGCAAAGTCCTCAGCATTGCCATATCCAACTAATAGGCGTGATTGCTTCTCATGCAATGCTGCAGGGCAGTCAGGTTTTCCCCATGATGTCAGTGGCGGATTTGACCCTCACTTTATTAGGAACCCCACTTCTTAAAAAATGTTATATTTCTTTAATTTGTATTTTGTCTATGCTGGATCTTTGGTGCTGCTCCTGGGACTTCTCTAGTTGTGGCACTTGGGCTTCATTGCTCTGCAGCATGTGAAATCTTCCTGGACCAGGGATCGAAGCTGTGTCCTCTGAATTGGCAGGCAGACCATCAGGTCTAGCAGTTCTGAACCCCTCTTTGATTTGTTGCAGATAACACCTTTTTAAATTGAGAAAGTATTTTTTTTGTTTAGTATTTATTTCTTTATTTTGGCTGCACTGGATCTTCACTGCTATGTGGGCTTCCTTTAGTTGCAATGCACAGGCTTCTCTGCCATGGCTTCCCTTGTTGCGGAGCACAGGCTCTAGAGTGTGCACCCAATAGTTGAGGCGCCTGGGCTCAGCTGTCTTGCAGCAGGGGGGTGGATCTTAGTTCCCAGACTAGGGTCAGACCCATGTCTCCTGCATTGGCAGGCGGATTCTTAACCATTGGACGACCAGGGAAGTCCCGTGATGTGCTGCAGATAGTTCTTTATGACCACATCTAAGTTGATCTTCATCATCTTTTCAATACTACAAAAATCCATGCATCTCTATAACTGAGAAAGTGATGGGGATTTTTCTTACATAAGCTCCAGTGATTCTTTCACAGCCCAGCCAGTGGCCTTGTCACATGTTATTGAATCAGGAACTAAAGATTTCATCTGCTGTGTCTTGTAACATTGCAGCTTTTATTTTTGCCCCTGATTTCATTTTGAATTTGCTAACTTCTCTAGGCATCAACTGATTTATAAGTTAGAATACCTCGCTTGATCTCTTCTAGCAACTCCTTCCAAATTGCCTTTATTCACAGATGAAATATACTTGTCATGACTTCTTAACGCTAAACACTGTTTTCCAAAGAATAAAATATGTTTAACTCCGAATTTCAGGTATGTTCGAATTTCCTCAAGCTGTTATGAGTGAACAGATAATAATTTGTTAGTGACAGTTTCACCAGGAAGTCTATATTCTCTGCCTCCCAACTGCAATGATTTCAGATGCCTTTGATGTCTCCTGTGTTTTCAGAATTTCTATAAAGATTTTTTTTTTCCTTCCAGAGACTCCTTCTGAATAATTCTCCTCTACAGGTGTATTTTGTTGGCAAAACATTGATACAAAGTAGGGAGCATGTTTTATCACCCCAATTCTTAGCCCTACGAATCTGAAGACCAGGGGTCTTCAAATCTCCCAGATTTACCTTAAACTCCTCATATATTGGGGCTTCCCTGGCTGCTCAAACAGTGAAGAATCCACTGGAAATGTAGGAGACCCAGGTTTGATCCCTGGGTCAGGAAGGTCACCTGGAGAAGGGAATGGCAACCCTCCTCAGTATTCTTGCCTGGGAAATCCCATGGATCGAGGAGCCTGGCAGGCTATATAGTCCACGGAGTCTCAAAGAGTCAGACATGACTTAGTGACTAAACAACAGCAACAACAAGCCAAAATTTATTTGTCGTGTATGAGGGGTGTGTCTGTTAGTCACTCCTGCATTGGTGCGTGGATTCTTTAAAACTGAGCCACCAGGGGAGTCTAAATATTAGCTTATCCATCATAAATTTCAAACGATGTGTGGTCTCCTGCCTTGAAACCCTATTATTTTCTATATCTATATTGACATCATTTCTATATAGATTAATGGTTGGTGATAAGAAAATAAAGCCCAGGATCCCACCATCTGGACTCCATCTTAGAGAAAAAGAAACAAACAAATAACATATTACTGGTTTTCCTAAGCACCAAGGGGTCAATACCCTCAGGGTCAGACTGTCCTGTACTTGATGTACCCATTGAAGCCACTTTTTAACTATACACATGGTTTTTATTTTAATTTTATTTTTTTACACATAATTTTTAGATTGGCCCAGCTGAACTCTTAGAAAGACGAACACAGACTTCGGTTTTCACATCTTTTTCCAATAATCTCGCTTACTAAAGAAAGAAACCATAGCTGACCATGACCAATATATCCGATAATTGAAGGAGAGTAAGACATTTGTCTTGCTGGCAACACAAAGCTATGCACTTGTCAACGTGAACACAGGGTTTACTTCAGTGATCCGGCTGTCTTTGTCAAGGGAGAGGAGGTAATTGATGAATTCTGCTACCGTGCATGCGGTGCCATTGGCTTTCTTCTTTTATCTTGATGAGAAGACGATTTTTTCATACTATGGCAGCATAAAGGGAAGTCTGAATTGTGTTTTCCATGTACGCGGCTAGTTCCTTGCCTTTTGGACTCTATCACGTTCCTGACAGTTTAAGAAGTTTTTTCTTCTCCCTCTCTTCAGAAAATCGGAGTAGCTCCTGGAATGCTCCATCTATTCCCTGATTTCCATGCACAGCTGGGCTCTGAGCACACGAACGATCCACCCATCCACGTCCTAGGAAGCTCATAGCTCAGAAGGCAAGACAGATGCTAACCATTCTAAAGTGTTTTTTTACCAGCACCAAAAGTGTAGAGTTTTTCCCTGACACTAACCAACCTTCCGGGTGCCAACAGGGCATCCTACCATTCAATTCTGACACTAACTCCCTGGAGCAACGGCAGACCCCACAGGTTAAGGGCTCAATCCCAGAAGACTGCTCCCCACTTCAGATGGGTCTTTAGGTGGGTAAAGAACCCGCCTGCCAATGCAGGAGACGTAAGAGATGAGGGTTCGATCCCTGGATTGGGAAGATCCCCTGGAGAAGTGCGTGGCAACCCACTCTAGTATTCTTGCCTGGAGAATCCCATGAATAGAGGAGCCTGGAGGGCTACAGTCCATGAAGTCACACAGAGTCGGACACAGCTGAAGCAACTTAGCATGCACGCACGTATGTATTTTTAAGTCTTTCCATTTTGAAGATGTTTTATTTATTTATTTTTAATATTTATTTATTTATTTGACTGTGCTGGGTCTTAGTTGCAACATGTGGGAACTAGTTCCCCGATCAGGGGTGGAACCCAGGCCCCGTGCATTGGGAGTCCTGTCTTTGTCATTGGACCACCAGGTAAGTCCCTGATTATGTCTTCGCTCATCCTGCTGCTTCCACTTGCATACCCTTCCACTCCTCTTGTTTTGTGAACCCCTATGCATCCTTCAACTCAAAACACAAAATCCCCCTGTGGAGCCCTTTGTGACTACCCTGGGCTATCTTCTCCATCTTCTGTGTTCTGTCCACCTCCACGCCAGCATATATCATATTGAGCCCTGAGCCCACTTACTGTCTACTTCCTCAACTAGACTGAGTTGTATTTACCCTTCCCAGTGCCCACAGGGCTGGTTGGTTGAATGAATGAATAACATTTCAGAAACAGTGATAGTAGATTTTTTCCTGGTATCATCTTTGAGAATAAATACTCAAGATCATATGATAAAGAGCAACCTGATTTCTATTTCTGCCATCTTTCTTCAAGTCGTAAAGACTCACTAATGTTTCCAAAAAAGAAGAAAAATATGAACAACTTGATAAGAGGCTGGACTTTTTTTTTTAATATTAGAGAGATAATAAAATAGAAAACCTCTTTTTTTGCTTAATTAGTCATTATGATCAGGTATCTGTGGAAACAACTGGATGTTCATGCTCAAAATAGACAATCATCTCTCCATTGAACAATGTGTAATCAACACGGAAGTTGGAGCTTCAAGAAACAATCTTCTTCCCCTCGATAAGTGCTCCTTGATCTTGAGTGATATAGTGAGAAATCAAAAGTCAATCCTTGGGGACTTCCCCGGCAGTCTGGTGGTTAAGAGTTTGCGCTTCCATTGCAGGGGGGCATGGGTTTGATCCCTGGTCAGGGAACTAAGATCCCAAAAGCCAGGATCTTCAAAAAACAACCCCCCCAAAAAAACCCTTCAATCTCTGCTTTCACGGGCACCACAAGTCAACAGGTAATGTCAGTCCCCCTTGTTCTGAAGGGAGTTCAGTTCAGTCATTCAGTCGTGTCCAACTCTTTGCACCCCCATGAACCGCAGGACACCAGGCCTCCCTGTCCATCACCAACCCCCAGAGTCCACCCAAACCCATGTCAAATGAGTTGGTGATGCCATCCAACTATCTCATCCTCTGTCGTTCTCCTCTCCTTCTGCCCTCAATCTTTCCCAGCATCAGGGTCTTTTCCAATGAGTCAGCTCTTCCCATCAGGTGGCCAAAGTATTAGAGTTTCAGCTTCAACATCGGTCCTTCCAATGAACACCCAGGACTGATCTCCTTTAGGATGGACTGGTTGGATCTCCTTGCAGTCCAAGGGACTCTCAAGGGTCTTCTCCAACACCACAGTTCAAAAGTATCAATTCTTCGGCACTCAGATTTCTTTATAGTCCAACTCTCACATCCATACATGACCACTGGAAAAACCATGGCCTTGACTAGACGGTCCTTTGTTGGCAAAGTAATGTCTCTGCTTTTTAATATGCTGTCTAGGTTGGTCATAACTTTCCTTCTAAAGAGTAAGCGTCTTTTAATTTCATGGCTGCAATCACCATCTGCAGTGATTTTGGAGCCCAGAAAAATAAAGTCAGCCACTGTTTCCCCATCTATTTGCCATGAAGTGAAGGGAGCAGCATGGTCAAGGGAAGGGGTGACAGAGCATGTTTGCACACCAGAGGGAAAAAGACTCAGCAGCAAGGGAGATGAGGTGAACCAGGTGGGCGAGAAATGTAGGGGCAACATCCTTGAGAAGATTGGGTGGGGACATCAACAGCAGAAGGAAACTTCTTGGGATCACAGAAAGTTCCAGAACTCAATGGCGGAAAACTCTAGACCTTGGAGAGGTGATGGTTACATAAATGTATACAATCATCCATATGCACTTAAAATGGGTATAATTTACTGTATATAAAGTATATCTCAATAAAGTTTATTTAATAAAATTTATTTATGTATCACAATAAAGTTGATTTATTTAAAAATATTCATTTATTTGTTCCTGGTTGCACTGGGTCTTTACTGCTGCCTGCAGGTTTTCACTAGTTGTGACCAGCGGGTGCGACTCTTGGCTTCGTGCAGGGGTTTCTCATTGCAGTGGCTTCTCTTGTGGACCATGGGCTCTGGGTGCACAGGCTTCAGTAGTTGCGGCTCATGGGCTCTAAAGCTCGGGCTCAATAGTTGTAGTGCACAAGCTTAGTTGCTCCAAGTCATGTGGGATCTTCAGGGACCAGGGATTGAACTCCTGTCCCCTATATTGGCAGGCAGATTCTTGTCCACTGGACCACCAGGGAAGTCCAATAAAGTTGATTTAAAAAAAAAAGTCCTGGAGAGGAAGAAAATGGCTGTTCCTTATGAGTGCCCTAGGGAATATTGCATAAGGGCAGGAGTAGATGTGGAACAGAAGATTCTGAAGTCGAATATGTTGAGTTACAGGTGTTTGTGGTCTTTTATAAGAAGTGCCATCTTGAACACACAGCATCAGTTTCACCTGGTGACAGACAGTGTCTCCTTGACCAAAGTCTACTCAGGCTCCCCGGAACTTTGTCAACTTGGCCCTGACTTTTGGACTTCCGTGTTCGTTTCTGCATGGTCCAATTTTAGCAAGAATCCTCTACGTCAGTTAAACCAGAATCCCACATCCTCTGTGTCTGATCACCCTTGATATTTGACCAAATTCCTCATCCCCTTTCCCCCTCTCCCAGTGATGTCTTACCACCCCCACCTGCCTTCTGCAAGAATCCTGTGAGGTTGATTTAACCAGAGCCCCCTGATCCCTGATGCTTCTGTTTAGTAATTTTCCTTCACTGAACTCCCTCGCCCCAACACTTGGCTACAAATTTTCACTTTTCCTTGTTGTATTTGGAGTTGAGCCCAACCTCTGTCTCCTCCTGCAAGACGCCGCTCTAGTGGTCCCTATACTGTTGTTTAGTCGCCCAATCGTGTTCAGCTCTTTGCGGCCCCATGGACTGTAGCCCGCCAGGCTCCTCTGTCCATGGGATTTCCCAGGCAAGAATACTGGAGTGGGTGGCCATTTCCTTCTCCAGGGGATCTTCCCGACTCAGGGATTGAACTCCGGTCTCTTGCATTGGCAGGTGGATTCTTTCCACTGAGCCACCAGGAAGGCCCCTTCCTTACTGTCTTCAGCATGGGTCATTGAATTCCTTTAATACTGGGAGCTGGTTAGGAATGGCTAGATCTCAGCCTCCACCCCAGACCTACTCCCCAGAGTGTACACGTTAATGAGATTCCCCAGGTGATCCTTGTACGTGTCAAAGTCTGAGAAGAGCTGATTTAAGGGGCCTGGAATAACGCCCACGAAGCACACACAGCTGTGAACACTTAGGGTCACAGGAAAAGCAAAAGGGACACACGGGGTGGCGGGCCTCCACGGAGCACCCCAGGCCTTAGGTGGCATGCTGGGCAGAGCGGTAGGCCAAAGCGAGGAGTCCGGAAAGGGTGGGTGCTGATTTGGGTCCTGGCCAATTTCCCAGGGAAAACCAATCTGGTCATCTGACTGTCAGATTCACCAAGGGCTTTTCATACTTTCGGTCTTATCTGAGTCTGGTCTAACCCTATGAGAGTGCACCGAATCGGAGTGGGCTTTATCTCAGCTTTAGAGGTGAAGAAGCTTCAGTTTGGAGAATGCAGACACCCTCAAGTAGGCCCAGGCGGGTGGCCTACGGCTCTGCTGCAAAGCTGAGAGGCTGGGCTGGATGGCTTCATGGGCAGCTGCAGGTGGGCACTGGGAGAATGGGGCTGGCCCTGGCTTGGAGGGCCTCCCCGCCGCAGGCTGCTGCTTGCCCGAGCGCCTGGCTCGCGGCTGGCTGGATTTCCAGGAACTCAGGGCAGCTCCCTGCTTTACCCTCGCAAACCCAGGAGGTTTTCCAGGATCAGTCTGACCCTCGGGGACTGTACAGACAGCTGTGCCTGTCACCTGCACAGGCTGGGGCGCTGGGAAGCTTGACCTCAGCCACAAGTGCCCACTTTGAGGCTCACTCCTGCAGCAGCTGAAACCACGGAGAGGCGGGGGTTCTGGGGGAGGTGGGGGCACGGGGCAACTCTTTGCGGCTGTAGCTGCTTCCTGCCCTCACCCTACCCATAATCCCTCCACCACAGTCTGGTTCCAGATTTCAAGTTCATCTGTGTTAGACCCCACCCTCGGAGTGCAGGCCAACCCTTCATTGTGCAAAGAGAGAAACAGCCCAGAGGGGGAGAGGGAGCTGTCTTGGTCACAGAGCAAGCCAGTGGCCCTGCCAGCCTGGCACCCAAGCTTTCCCTTTTCAGAGCTTCAGTCTGCTTGTGTGCCCCAACCTGGGTGTAGCCAGAGCCTTGCTCACAGGAAGCAATTCCTGAGCAGCATCTGTGGGCCACACAGTCTCCAAATGCCTGCCTCAGGGCCTTTGCGCTTGCCATTTCCTCTGTCTGGGATGCTCTTCCTCTCAACATCCCCAGGGCTTATTTTCTCAGGACACCCTGTTCTCTGCTTACAAATCAGCTCATTGGCAAGGCCCTCTGTGGGCCCCCTTTGTGAAACAGCCCCCTCACTGTGCTCTTCATAGCTCTGAGCATCCCCTGATATTTTGTTCTATATTGTTTTTATTTTGTTTGCTTTCTGTCTTCCCCAGCCTGTGGAAAAGCCAGAATGGCAGGGACTTTGTTTTGTTAATTACTGTATTCCCCAGGACCCAATACTACTTGACATTTGAGAAATTCTCACCAAATATTCATCAAATGAATGAATGAGTGAATTCAACTTGTACTGTCAGAATCAGAGAGTAATGAGGAATTCCTTCACTAGTATGTTGGGATTTGATTTTGGTGAACATTCCCTTTTTTCAAAGCTATGGTTTTTCCAGTAGTCATGTACAGATGTGAAGAGCTGGACCATAGTGAAGGCTGAGTGCTGAAGAATTGATGCTTTCGAATCATGGTGCTGGAGAAGACTCGAGAGTCCCTTGGACTGCAAGAAGATCAACCAGTCAATCCTAAAGGAAATCAACCCTGAATATTCTTTGGAAGGACTAATGCTAAAGCAGAAGCGCCAATACTTTGGCCACCTGATGTGGAGAGCTAACTCATTGGAAAAGACCCTGATGCTGGGAAAGATTGAGGACAAGGAAAAAGGATGAGATGGTTGGATGGCATCACTGACTCAATGGACATGAGTAGGAGCAAACTCCAGGAGATGGTGAAGGACAGGGAAGCCTGGTGTGCTACAGCTCGTCGGGTCATAGAGTCAGACACGACTTAGTGACTGAATGGCAACAACACTTGTTTCCACCCTCTATCTCCTCTGTGGTTTGCAGATTCAGCCCATCACACTTCACTTTTCCTGGGGAGGTGGTAACCTCATCTTCCTGTTGACCTTGGATGGCTGATCTTTCCCTTCCCCATGTGGCCCTGACCAGCAGCACTACCTCCATCCCCAGGGTCCGTCTAATTCCTCATCTGAGAACGTTCTCTCCCACCTCCCCATCAAAGTGGCAGACAGCTTGCAATTCTGTGTCATTGCTTCTTTAATCTTCACAACCACCGGAGAAGGCAGACACAATTACACTCAGAATCACAGCTCAGGTAGTTAAGTAACTTCCCTGAGGCCACACAGCTAATAAAGAAGCAGAGTAGAGGGACGTCCCTGGTGGTCTGGTGGCTAAGAATCTGCCTTGCGATGCAGGGGGCATGGGTTCCATCCCTAGTTGGGAAACTAGAATCCCACTTGCCAGGGTGCTACTGAGCCTGCACTCCCCAACTGGAGTTCATGCGCTACAAGAAAGATCTTGTGTGCAGCAACTAAGATCCAGGGCCGCCAAATACATAAAATAAATTTTTTTTTTAAAAAAAGAAGCAGAGTAGAGACTCAAAACTAAGTTTCCTGAATTCTGTTGTCTATCTGTCCCCATGGATGCCAGTCCCAGGGTCTGGGTAAGGGCCTGAGAACCCAGACAGGGCTCTGCTCATGGAGTTTGCTCTCCTGGAATGTTGTCTAACAGGTCAGGCAACCCTCTTGGGTCCCAACCTTTAGAACACCACCAGGAGCATGTGGGACACGGGGAGGCAGGAGTCTATGAGGTCACACCATGCTGGGTACCGCTCTCCCGGTTTCTAGATGATTCCAGTGGTCAGGAGCAGAGGGGGGCTGGGTGGGTAACCAGGCAACCCAAATGGGGTCCAAGGCAACCATCCCAAGCAGCCTCTCTCCCTGGGGTCCTGATGCTGCAAAGAATAGGTCCAGCTCTACCTCCACAACTTTCTACTTCCTGTCCTCAGCCTCTGCAAGTAAGCGGTGACAGACATGTTATTACCCCATCACATTTCCTGACAGCTCTGATGGGAAAGAATGTTCTTGCCTACACTGAACTGAAACCCTCCTTCCTGGAAGCTTTGTGGCCTCACAGAACAATCTTTCTTCAGGGAAAGGAGGGTCTTTTGTCCCTGAGTTTCCTCCCAGTGAAATGATCGTGGGTCCCCTAACTGTTCTACACATGACAGAGCCCCTGCATCACCCTGCTCCTTCTCGAAAAACATTCTAGAAAACAGGATTGCCACCTGCCTTTTTACAGCCATCAGGCCTCTCATAATGTAGCTTAAATTCACATTTGCTCTCTGGGCAGCCATCTCCTAGAGCCTGAAAGCTAGGATTCTGAGCTTTGAAGAATTGACAGGATTTTAATCCAGCATCTAACACAGTGATAAGCAGATTGTTGGCCTCAAAAGTACATAGAAAGTAGGTAGAGGGAAGACAAGTTTGGCCAAATACGTGAAGCTGGGAATGACCATGGCCTTCTTGGAGGAAAAGCAGGTCTGGCCACGCCAAGGGTTCACAAACAGGGAAGTTGGGACAGATCATGGGATGCCTTGAATGACAGGTTTGGAAGCTTGGACTTCTCGCAGGTCAAGGGAAGTGACTAAAGTCTTTTTAGCAAAGTCTTTGATACAATAAGTTTATGGAATGGACTGTAGGAGTAGGTAGAGGGGAAGGAAACCCACATGAACAGGCTGCCCTACCATCCAAGCGGGAAATGAGGAATTAAATAACATCACCCTGGGAGGATAATGAATGAATGATCTATATCTCCTGTCACCCATAGGTGAGAAAATCAAGGCCCAGAGAGGGAAAGTGATTTGTCCAAGGTCACACAGCTACCAAGGAACAGAGGCTGGCCCAGATGTGATTCGTTTTGGTTTTTTTTTATTTTTCAGCCCAGATGTCTTTCTGCTACATGGGCCCTCCCAGGGGGGCAATTCAGAGCTTGGCACCCAAAAGATGTTCGAAAAATAAACGTGGACTTGGTTCGATGTGCTGCCTGGTCTAGGTTGGTGGTGATAAGCAGGCATTCCAGAACAGGCAGCGAGGAGAAGAGATCAGGGCAGGGTTCCAGGGCAGGTCTGATGGAAAGGGAGTTATTCCAGAACATTTCCTCCAAGGGTCAAGATGCTGAGGGGCCCTGTGGATCAAGATGGCTTCAGACACCTCCCTGGTCCACAAAGCTGGGGTGTGAGGACACCAGGGAGTGGTCCTCCTGACCACTGGAGAAGTGATGCACAAAAATCCCTGGGGGACCTGCAGAGGGGGCGTCCTGGGGATGCTCTGCCTCCCTCCCTCCCAGGCAGAGGACCCAGCACGGGAGAATGGACTCCACAGAGTCAGCTGAACCAGTGGGTCTCTGGGTGACCCTGAGCTCATCAACTCCCCCCTTGGTGTCTTGGCTTTCTCATCCGTAAAATGGGAATGATGATACTTACCTACCTCATCGCCGAGTTATGAGAATTAATTAATGTTTATAAAGGACCTGGAGATCCACAGATGAAAGGTGTTATAGAAGTACAAAGTATCATTACTGTAATTACATTACACTATTATATCTCAGGCCAAGGGCTTTCTGCAGCTTTGCTTATTATCAAGATTGGCGATGCGCTGGAGATAAAACCCAATCTTCCTCAACCATCGCTCCAAACTCCAACCCAGCTCAGTCCAGATCTCAACTCCCGGAGATTCCATCAGCCTTGGAAGACATGACAAGCGTCTCCAGTCCAGAATTCCCTAGGGGCTGGGAGACAAGTTGTCTCCTCCTAAGAGCAGCAGTTCTGGGGGGTCTGAGGGGGTCGGGGGCTGGACCCCACAGGCCAGTCTGGCCCTGGGTCATCTGGCCAGCTTTTCCCTTTGGGAGGACCCTCTTTGTGTTAAATTGGAGTCCTTCCCACAATGCCGCAGGCCCCAGAGTCAGACCCAATTTTCAGACCAAAAACAACAACCAAAAACAGGCCGCTTGGCCTCAGATGTTGAGCTCTCCCGCGTTATTGAACCACCGACAATTCCACGCTCCTCCATCATCGCAATTTCACAACACCCCAACCTGACCGGGTAGGCGAAAGCTAGATCAGAAAGAAATATAATTACCTTTTTTTATGAGCTTATGACATGGTTGCACCCTCCTTGCCTGCCAGCTTGTCCAGTCACTCACAAATGATGATATACATACTATAAATTATATCATTATCGACCTATAATTATAGGCAACATGTATATGAATCCCCCTGAAGGAGACTGAGGCTCCAAGATTACGTACCCTTGCCCCTCAATCCCTTGGGAAAAGAGCTCAGTTGCCAGGAGGAGAAGCGACTTTCTTCCAGGTTTCATGGACATTGGGTTAATGTCCAAATAGAGACCCCCTTCCCATCTTCATATACACAATTGTGGTTCTCCCCCCCAGGTTCCCCCAGAATGGATCAGGTCTCCCCACAGAGCGCACAAACCCTGAGAGATGGCATGGACAAATCCCGACATGTGAGGGCATCTCTTTAGGGGAGACGGAGAGCAGAAGAAGGGCCTGGGTATGGGGAGCTTTGGGGGGAAGGGACAGAGGGAGGAGACCCTAGGAGACTCCAGCTCAGTGGGCTGGAAGCCCTGTGGCTCCTGTTGGGGCTTGGAAGACACGCTCAAGGACACCTCTGCCCCCACCCAGGACTCACTGAGCAAGGGTGCCGTCTGAGATGCCTTCACTCATCCGGGCAATACCCAGAGCCTGGCCGTGGTCTGGTGATACCCACAGCCCTGCAGAGAGGCCCTGGCTGCACTGCCTGGACCTGGCTGAGGTGGGCTGTGGCCCCCTTGGCTGATGGCAGAGAACAGGAAGGTGCTGAGACCAGCTCAGTTCAAAGGGAGATGGCAAGCTGGACGTGAGGAAAGAATAAGGACTGCTTTTCCAGGTCGCACCCTCGGCTCCCCATGGGGTGCAGGAGCCTGCCATCCATGTCCCTTTCCCCCTCTTTCCTTATTTTCCTTCCTTCCTTCTTTCTTTCCTTCTCCAACTTCCTTCCCTGGGCCTCCTCTTGCAGCTCTGAGCCAGGCTCTGGGAGGCAGCCATGCAAAAAGCACAGGCCCATCCTTAGGGAGCTCATGGCCAAAGGAGCCCCTGCGTGCGTGCTAGGTCACTCAGCCATGTCTGACTCTTTGCGACCCCATGGACCGTAGCCCACCAGGCTCCTCTGTCTATGGGATTCTCCAAGCAAGAATACTGGAGTGGATTGCCATGCCCTCCTCCAGGGGATCTTTCCAACCTGGGGATCGAACCCACTTCTCTCGTGTCTCCTTCCTTAGGAGGTGGGTTCTTTAACACTTGCGCCACTTGGGATGCCCTAAAGGAGATCCTACTCTGAGATAAATGTGGGACCTGGTCAGGACTCAGGGGCAGGACATGGGGGTTCTGGGGTGGGACCGGTCAGGGAAGGCAGAAGTTGGGATTTAAGAGCTGGCTTCCAGCAACCTAGATGCCCATCAGCAGACAAATGGATAAGGAAGCTGTGGTACATACACACCATGGAATATTACTCAGCCATTAAAAAGAATTCATTTGAATCAGTTCTAATGAGATGGATGAAACTGGAGCCCATTATACAGAGTGAAGTAAGCCAGAAAGATAAAGACCATTACAGTATACTAACACATATATATGGAATTTAGAAAGATGGTAACGATAACCCTATATGCAAAACAGAAAAAGAGACACAGATGTACAGAACAGACTTTTGGACTCTATGGGAGAAGGCGAGGGTGGGATGATCTGAGAGAACAGCATTGAAACATGTATATTATCAAGGGTGAAACAGATCATCAACCCAGGTTGGATGCATGAGACAAGTGCTCCAGCCTGGTGCACTGGGAAGACCCAGAGGGATTGGATGGGGAGGGAGGTGGGAGGGGAGATCGGGATGGGGAACACATGTAAATCCATGGCTGATTCATGTCAATGTATGACAAAAACCATTACAGTATTGTAAAGTAATTAGCCTCCAACTAATAACCCATTTTTGGCCATCATGTTCACAAGGAAAAAAAAAAAGAGATGGCTTCCAGGTGACCAAAGAGATTGTGAACAGAGGGAACATGCCACCTCCCAATAAAGGCATAAAGGGATGGATGAGAGAGTCTGCTGTGTTCAGGCATTGGGGGACTTCCTGCAGGACACACAGCAGGGCAGTGCGGGGAGGGGGGGCTGTCTCCTCAGGCCAGCCCCATCCCACCCCACCTTACCACCTCTTCTTCCTCTGCGATCCTCCACTTGACCCACCCGACCCCTCTGTGTCCCCTCCATTTCCCAGACACTCCTCTGGTCCCTCTCCCTTCCTCCTCCTGTCAGTCCAGCTCTGGGTCCCCCTCCCCTTTCCAGCTCAGGGATCCCTCCTCTGTGATACCCCCTCCTTCAGGTCCTACCAGAAGGTCTGGTGACACTTGGTGTGCAAAGGTCTGGGTCATTCTCTACCCTGATCTCCAAATAGCTAGGTCCTGCTGGGTTCTGGGACCAGCTCTCAAACCCATCCTCCCCGCAGCGAGGAACAAGTTGGAAGTTGGAGGGGGCAGGCCCCAGGGCTCTGCCCAGAGTTCCAAGTGTCAGGTTCAAGGCAACAAGAAGCCACCTCCATCTGAATGGCAGGTGACCACAACTGAGGCTCGTCCTTGAATCACATCTTGTAAAGAATCACTTGCACATTTGAATTCAAAGCCCCTCAAACCAGTATAAACACCACCACCCCGAGTACCATAAAAACCACGTTGAGCGTTTATGGAAACTAAAACATGTGTATTAACATATGGCAAAAATTTCACTTGCTGCATCTTTTTAGCATTGGACTGATGCAGGAGGCATCTGTGCTGAAAGTGTTCAAATGGAAGCTTCAGAAAAGAGCAGAGCGAGAAAAAGGCTATCGCAGACTGGGCTGCTTGGCGGGGCTGCGGGGAAGCCCGAGGATGGGTCCCTGGTGACGGCTGGGGGTGGGCCCAACAGGGTACACATGCAACATGCTTCATTCGCCCCAGGCCCTCCAGGGCCAGTTCGCCTCTCCTGCCTACCCCTCTCCTTTTCTCTTTCCTCATTCTCCTCCCCTCCCATCTCAAAGAGCATGGGTCTCAGGGCAGAGGTGGTCAGGGTTGAGAACCAGACAGGGATGTTCTCTTGGTTCTTTTTTCCCATCTCGGGTCCCAGCAGGAGAGAGCTGAGTCTTCCAGTTGCCCATTAGCCAACTCTGATGGGGCCCTGGAACAGGACTCACACCAGCTTCTACCTGGAACCAACAGTCCAGAGTCCCCTGCGGCTCTCCGAGGTGGGCTGCAGCCTCTCTGATTACCCCATTCCAGACAAGACAGCCCATCTGGAACTGGGAACCTCCATGGATTCTTCTGGATGGCAGCTCTTGGGGTCCATCCTGGTGATTTGTTCTGTGCTGGCGTCCTGTTTATCATCTGATGGGACAGACTGAGGATTGCTGATGGCTTTCGAAAAATAGGGAGGCCCCGGCTTACAGGGAAAGAAGAAAATTAACCTACTGCCCCCCGACCTGTAAGAGAGCTCTGAGCTGCCCCCAGAGGCGCAGTCTGTAAAGCTTTTATATACATGGTTGAGAAGGGCAACCACCCTGTGGGGAAGGAGTCAGATGGTCATCTCTCTCTCACGTGTAGGAGACTAAGAGTCAGATGAGAACTAAGGTGAGCAGCCCAAGGCCACATGGTGGAGGGGCAGCAGGGACAGCCCTCAGAACTTTGAACATCGGGCCTGACCCTTGTTCCATGGACCCCTCTTCCCTCTGATGACTGCAACCGGGAAATCTTGACTCTTCCACTGAAAGCCTATCTCCAGAGGGGGATCCCACCCACCGTGTCTTACGCCCTGGATACTAGCTGGGTGTTTGCTAACTCCTCTGCAGAAAGTGACCTCTCTTAGTCAACCCAACTGGTCCTCCATCTTGGGAACCATCAGAATCTGAGATTGAGACAAAATAATATCTAGCTTTCCTATCTTTTTTGATAAAGATCAAAGCTCCAGGGACTTCCCTGGTGGTCCAGTGGTTAAGACTTTGGGCGTCCACTGCTGGGGGTGTGGGTTGCATCCCTGGTCAGGGAACAAAGATCCCTCTTGTTGTGTGGCACGGCCAAAAAAAAATCAAAGTCCCAAAGGTAATGTCAAAGGTCAGCAACTTTGCCCCAAGCCAGCATCCTGGATTTGGGGTTTACCCCAGCCTGGTGGGGGTCTCTGGCCAGGCAGAAGAGACACAAGCTTTCCCAGCTCACCCTTCCTTTCTTTTCTGTTCCTCTTAAAAGAAAGAGAGAACAAGCAAGTCTGCGGCACAAACAAATTGTGAGGAGATAAGATGATAGCCGCTTGTCACCGTCCTGGTATTCTGACGTCCAGAGATGGCATTCCAGTGCTCGCCTTGACAGAGAGAGTGGGGTCATTGATCTCCCTTATGACATCTTTCAGAATGGGCTCCTCCCTGCTTTAATTTCAGCCTCAAGGTGTGGAGAAGCAGGTTGCTCTCCCTACAACAAGAAAAACATATCCTCCCGTTAACTAGTGTTCAAGATGGTTGCTGGCCTCTCCCATGCCTGCAACCGGAGAGGAACCCCCCAGCCCCGCCCCCGCCCAACCACTAGGGGCCCTGGATTCTCCAGGGACCTTGTCGTCTGGATCTACCCCCAGCTTCTTCCTCCTGTGGGTGAAATCCCAGGTCCTTCTGTCCTGAGCGGCCATGGAAGCCAGGCTGTGGCCTCTGGAGTAAAGGTCCAAAGACAAATGCGTAGAAAGGGAAACACAGTCGTGGAGTACGGGTTGGATATTGCGGTGATTCTGACATTCAGCGCTCCCTGATGGGAAAAAGAGGCCCTTCCTGAATTCCCAGGGGAACTTTGGGTGGCCTCCATTGGAAGCAGTCATTTGGGTGTCCAGTGGGTATTTGCCGAGAGGCAGGACCCGGGATGGGGCTTCCCTGTTGGCTCAGCCGGTAAATAATCCGCCTCCAATGCAAGAGATCGGGGTTTGATCCCTGAATCCAGAAGAAGGGAAAGGCTACCCACTCCAGTGTTTTTACCTGGAGAATCCCATGGACAGAGGAGCCTGGCGGGCTATATAGTTCACGGGGTCGCAAAGGGTCAGACACGACTGAGTGACTAAGCATGCACGCAGGACCTGGGATAAACGGCCTGGAAAAGGGGCTGTTTCACAGTAGCCAAGAGGGGTGGAGACCCAATCAGAACATTTAGGCCACGCCTGGGGTAAAGGTCACCTGGAGAACCTGACCACTACTGGCTTGATGACCTCATGCTGTCGCTTCTGGTCTCTGACTTCAGAGTCCTGCTTTGTTGTAACAGGTGATACCTAACCTCCCAGAGTTCCTAGCAAGTCAAGTGTGATGGGCACACAGGAGGCTTGCTCTCCATCAAGCGCTCTTCAAAAGTCGGTAGGAAGCCACATGAGTAGATGTTGGTCCATACCGGAGTGACATTTCTGAAGTTCCCCTGAGTATCCCTCACCATCTGCATTCCTTTGGGAAGAGGCTACATCTTAGAACAGCCACTGAAGAGTGGACAGGAGTGGGTACATTTATCATTTTCAGGGGGAAAGAAAAAGTATCGTCTGCACTGGCTGGCTCACGGTCACACAAAATTTCTGGGTCCTTCCCAAACAAGCAATGACATCTGGTAACCCCATTGTCTGCTATCTGCAGGAAAGAAAGTGTTAGACACGAGGGGCAGATGGAGTTTGCCTAACGTGTCTGTTCTCTTCTTTGCTGCCTTTTCAACTCTTCTTGGGAATGCAGCAAAATAGCAGCTGTTCATAATTTCATGAATAAAGAACTATGTAAATTTCAACTATGAAAATGTGTTGCATCTCTTGTGGGCAAAGTGTGGGGTAGGCTCCCGCTCCGTCTCTATTTCCATTTTGTGTGCATCTTGGGGTTTATCTAAACGGCATTCTCCAGGCAACTGCTCAGTTTCAGAAACCATCTTGGCTAATTGATGACAAAAGGTATTACTCTCTGTGCCTCCTGGCCAGAGCAAGAGGCTTGCCGGCCAGGGTCCTGGCTCCCACCTTCATCGCCTCTGAGAGGAGAGTCAGTCTCTATGTGTTTCTTTTTACTGATCTGTAAAATGGGTATATGATGCTTCTCTCTTTCACAGAACACTTGCATAACAATTATATATTTGTGAACTACCTTCCGGCAGCCTTGGAATGGGGAGGTCAAGCACATTCACAGTCTTCTTATAAATACCTGCACGTAGTAAAAATTTGCCAGCAAGGATTCCATCATGATCAGGTCCAAAATCCCATTTTCTCTAGTTCTGGGACTTCCAGGAAGCCTCCAGAAACTGTATTTACTCTATGTTTCTGAAAAGCACGCTGTACTCATTAGTAACAATCTTACCAGCTCAGCTCAAAAATGGCAGGAGGGTCCCTCTGGGTTTGATGGGTGTCATATGGAGAGACAGCAAGCCTCTTGTGAACGGATCCAAGGTGTGGAGTTAGAACCTGTGGGTGGAAGCTGTAGTGAACCCAGATGCAGCTCTTTAAAAGGGCGTAGTTTTGGGAGTGCCATAAGACAGTGGTCCCCAACCTTTTTGGCCCCAGGGACTGGTTTTGTGAAAGACAATTTGTCCAAAGATGGGGGTGGGGGTGAGGGGCAAGGGGATGGTGCAGGCTATAATGTGAGTGATGGAGAGTGATGGGAGAAGCAGGTGAAGCGTTGCTCGCTAGCATGCCACTCACCCTCTGCTGTGCAACCCCGTTCCTAACAGGCTGTGGCCCAGGGGTTGAGGACCCCTGCCCCGAGGTGGACCACGTCCCTCTGGGAGGATGGCTAGTTGATCAGAATGCTATAAGCAAGTGCCACTGTTATCCTTCAAGATACACATGACTCACCTGAAGGAAGACCTTGTTAAAAGGCAGATTTGACCCAGCAGGTCCAAGGTAGGGCCTGAGGTTCTGCATTTCTACCCAGCTCCCGTGTGAGGCCAAGACTGCTGGTCCCAGGACCACACTTAGGACAAGCTGATCTCTGACCTCTCTTCCAGTCCTGAGTTCCTACGCTTCTGTGATTCTATGATCAGATGACCATAGAGTTAATTCACCTCAGGGTCCTGGTCAGCTTGGGCAACAGAAAGCAGCCACCTCCCTCCTCCCTAGGGGCGTTCTTTCTAGTGACTCCCACTTGCATTCTCCTAGACCACGGGCTTTCTGTTTTGTGGTTAGTAAGAAAGACATCCCTGGTGGCCCACTGGCTAAGACTCAGCACTCCCAATGCACGGGGCTCAGGTTCGATCCCTGGTCAGGGAACTAGATCCTGTATGCCACAGCTAAGATCCAGCACAGCCAAATAAATAAATAAATATTGGGGAGAAAAATGAGATATCAGTTGCTTCTGACCCTCCTTGCTGTGGCTGTTTGGGAAGCACGGATTTGGGACGCTTTGGAAAGCTTGATCTCAAGAGGCTTCCATGGAGACTAGGGGCTGGTGTGGTCGCTTGGTTTGAGAGACAACGGTCCTTTCTACAGTCAAGGTAAACAAAAGCGAGCAAGTGACAAGAAGGTCATTGTGCCCATAGGGCTGGCCCAGCCGAGGGACTTAGTGAGCTTGACCTTGTTTCTGCAACTTTGTCTTGTTGCCCGAGGCTCCCTCCCTATCCAAGCCCAGAGCACTTCTGCTCACTCCCAGAGACACTGAATTCCATCACATAAGGTCCAGCATGCCGTTTCCTAGGGTTTCACACCTCTGGCCAGATAGCAGGATTGGCTCAAGGGAGCACAGAGGTAGACCAAGCACAGGTTGGTACCATGTGCTTATACCATGAAGACAAAGCAACCAGCGCACACAGAGAGAGGAAGACCCCTGTGGACTGAGTTAATCAGGGAAGGCTTCTTAGAGGAAGTGAGGTTTTAGGTAGACCTTAAGGATTATAAAGATAAGGATCATGGAAGTGGGTCAGAGGTGAGGATGGGGAGGGGGTGAAGAATGCACATCCTAGAAAGACCCCCACAGGAAAATCCTATTCAAGAAGCCCCTCATGCTTTGGAAAACAGTCTGAAGTTCCTCCAAAGGTTAAATATAGTGTTAACCTTTGACCTAGCAATTCCACTCCTAGGTACGTACCCAAGAGAGAAGAAAGCACATGGTCTGTCCGAAACTTTGACATAAACGCTCATGGCAGGGTTTCCCTGGTGGTCCAGTGGCTGAGAGTCCGTCCACCTTACAAGGCAGGGGAGAGCGGTTTGATCCCTGGTCCAGGAAGATAACACAGGCCTTGAAGCAACTAGAGCCGTGCTCCACAGCTGCTGAGCCCATGCCCTAGAGCCCGTGGGTGGAAACCAGCAGAGCCTGCATGCCCTGGAGCCTGCGCTCCACAACAAGAGGAGCCATCGCAATTGGGAAACCATGTATCACGACCAGAGAGTAGCCCCTGCTCATTGTAACTAGAGAAAGCCCACGTAGCCCAACACAGCCAAAAATAAACAAATTCATTTACCGATTAAATTATATTTTTAAATGTTCATAGCAGTCTTTAAACTCACAATATCCAAACAGTGGAAACAACGGAAATGTCCCTCACCTAATTAATGGATAAACACAATGTGATTATACATGCAATGGGATATTATTCAGCCATAAAAAGGCTTGGCCTCACAGCACAGATAAAACAAGAGAAGGCAAATTTGATTTGACAGGACTGTCTTAGGATTATCTTTAAAAAATAGCTGCAATATAGAACATTCCTGGAACCCAGTTCTTGGAGTCTCTTCCATTCTTTCCTTGTTTTTTTTTTTTTAATTGAGATAAAATTCACATACCATAGAACTCATTATTTCTTGTTTTTAATCTTTTCTCACCTTCTACTGTTTGAAGACCTTTGTAGCACAAGGCTCACCCTTGAAGGAGCAGCACCACTGACAGTAGAGAAGTAAAGACCAATAGAGCACTTAAAATGGTGATAACGACAGTCAAGAGCTGACCTGCTACTTATTGGAGAATTGGGAAGTCACTTCTTATTCAGAGAGCTGGGAGTCTTAGAAAAGTTATATACTGTGTTCCTTCTTGGTTATGTATATAAACCACTAAAAACATCCATGGGAAATAAAAAGAGACAGGCTTTCCCTTTGAATATTCTTTCAACAAAAAAGAAGGGAAACTGCAACTTCCCTGGTGGCCCAGTGGTGAAGACACCGCTTTCCAATGCAGGGGGCTTCAGCTTGATTCCCTCAGGGAACTAAGATCCTGCGTCCTGCTGGGCATGAAACAAGCAATAGTGTAACAAATATAAAAAAGATTTTAAAAAACAGTATACATCAAAACAAATCTTTAGAGCATTTAAATTAAAAAAGAAAAAGAAGAGAAATTGAACTTAGGGTATTGTAGCAGCTTTAGAAGAAAATAACATACAATATTCTGTCTCACAAATGAAAGCAAATTGGATCATCAAATTGCCTGAGTCACCTGAGAAGCCACCTTTCGATACCCAGAGCTCCTATCTCCAAATCAAATTAAGTAGAAAAACAAGTTTAAAAAAAAAATCCTTAAATAATTATGGAAGTGGGCAGAGTTTCTTTTTCATGATCGAAACGGCTGATAACGCTTGTATGAGGAGTGAAAAACATCTCGTATAAAAATTTAATCTGAGTGTTTTTGTTGTTAAAAATCTCATGTGAATCATGAATTATGAAAAACACGACTGGGGAGAGCTGTGAACAAGTTGATTCAAGTATTTCAGGCATCCGATGATCTCACGCCCCAGTCCGGCTTGGCTTCTGGGATCGTCAGGATTTTATCAGGTTCAGAGCTTGCTGATGGCCTCATGTTGGCTCCAAGCCTTGGCTGGCTCCTTTCACAGGCTCAGGGAATCGTGGAGGACCAGGGCTCAGGCTGGTCACCAGTGACCATGGTGGGTGGTGGCTGGTATTCCTCTCCTACTCTTAAATATGAAGAAAGAGAAACCCTGGAAATGAGGGGCATGGTAAGATGGACTTAGACCTCATGACCCTTGACCTTTGACTCTTAACTCAGGAGTAAATCAGGCTCATTCCTTCCTTCATCATACATTCATTCAACCCTTACTATGAGTCAGGCCTGTAGGTGGTGGGAATACAAAGAGAAATAAGACAGGTCCATGTCCTCAGATAGCTTAGTTTGGTGGGAGAAACAAACAAACAAACAAAAACCAAAATGTGGTCAAAGAGATTGCAGGTAACATTTGATTCTGGGATGGAAGCTGTGACATGGTCTGGGGCACCAAAGGATGGCCTTGACCTCAAGTGTCACCACGGTGATGGCTGCACTGCCTGGTGAAGGGGCCAGGAAGGCTTGCCTGCCCCTTGCATGGGTTGGTTAAACTCTAGGCAGAGAAAGAAGTCACTGGTGGTCCAATGGTTAGGACTCTGTGCTCTCACTGCAGAGAGTGCAGGCTCAATCTCTGGGGAGGGAACTAAGATCTCGCAAGCCTGGTCAAAGAAAAAATAAAGAAGTCAGTGACAAATTAGCAAATCTGGTGCCTTCATGTTAGAAAACTCTAGCAACTCGAGCAGAATGGATGGACCCTGACCCATCAGAGTGGACACTGACCATCAGAGGACTAGCCAAGCTTCACTGGTTTGAAGGTTCGTGAAGCAGGGAAGAGTCTGGTGTGGCAGGAGCATAGACTACAGAACCAGGAGAAACAGAAACGGTGCGGGGGGTGGGGGGGTGGCGGCTGAGATGGTGGGTGGGGCTGAGTTAATCTCTTAACTCAGGAGAGGATGGGAAAGAGCCTGAAAGACCAGCAGGAGAGAGACCGGAAGAGAGCATTTCAGGATGCTCCCCTGGGTGGCCCCGAGGTGTGCCAAGCAGGTGAACTAGTCCCTACGTCCTGTGTATTTGAGAATACTGAAGCCGAGGTGGACGGGATGAAGGAAGGTGAAAGGCAGAGAGGTGCGGGTCATCAGCCCATCTTCCTCTCTTTGTAAAGTATCAGGCACTTTTCATGTATCACTTAAGTTTTCAGTAGGCCCTCCTCCAAATCACGAAGTCACAGATAATACTCCTCAAAATGGGTCCACAGTGGTGGGTGGAGTCCAACAAGAATGGCAGGCCATATGCTAGATAAGTCTTTGGCGGGGTGACCAGCTCCTGCACACTTGCCTACTGGCCTCCAGTTAAACTGCAAATTAGCCTGGATCACAGACCTTCAGGTCTGGCCCCAAATCCTGGGATCCACGAACGTTAGGTCCATCACCTGTGCTGAGGGTCTACAGAATTATCACCACTTTAGAGATGAGGAAGCCTTCCTTGTAGTGGAATCTTTCCCATTTGCCACCTAGGCTCAAGTTTCCCTGGAGAGCTGGCAGGGGTGGGGGGTCGGGGGCACGGGTGTCTCCTGTAAGATGGCCTAGGGTCCGTTTGAGCCATTTTCAGGAGTCTAGAAATCTTAGCTGCCTTTTCCACTCTCTGTGTGGCAGGAAACGGATTAATCCTTCCCACCTTTGAGAACATTGGCTAAGTAGCTCCTCTTAATCCTTGCTGTTATTGTTCAGTCGCTAAGTCGTGTCCAACTCTTTGCAACCTCATGGACTGCAACATGCCAGGCTTCCCTGTCCTTTATTATCTCCTGGAGTTTGCTCAAACTCACGTTCATTGGGTCGGTGATGCTATCCAACCATCTTATCCTCTGTCGCCCCCTTCTCCTCCTGCCCTCAATCTTTCCCAACATCAGGGTCTTAATCCTGAATTGATACTTTCGAATTGTGGTGCTGGAGAAGACTCTTGAGAGTCCTTGGACTACAAAGGCATCAAATCAGTCCATCCTAAAGGAAATCAACCCTGAATATTCATTGGAAAGACTGATGCTGGAGTTGAAGTTCCAATACTTTGGCTAACTGATGCGAAGGGCCAACTCATTGGGAAAGACCCTGATGCTGGGAAGAATTGAGAGCAGGAGAAGAAGGGGGTGACAGAGGATGAGATGGTTGGATAGCATCACAGACTCAGTGAACATAAGTTTGAGCAAATTCCCGGAGATGGTGAAGGACAGAGAAGCCTGATGTGCTGCAGTCAGAGGTTGCAGAGAGTCGGACACAACTTACTAACTGAACAGCGACAACAACAAATTCTGCATGCCAACAACAGGGGACAAAGTGAGCCCAATCCTAACTGAATTCCACCTTGCCAAGTTGCCTGTTTTCTTTCTTTATTTTCATTCACTTTTATACAAATTAAATATATATTTTGAAATTCCTGCTGTATCATTCAGAGACCTACCAGGAAATGGAATTAAATGTAGATGATTCAAGGGACGTGAAGAAGAGACAAGGGGCCACATGTGGACAAAATAAAGAGAGCCAACTAGGGGTGTTGAGGCCCCCAAGATCAGTAATAACAGTAATAGCAGGGACTTCTTGGTCCAGTGTCTAAGACTCTGGGCTCCCAATGCAGGGGACCCAGGTTTGATCCCTGGTCAGGGAACTAGATCCCAAATGCTACAACTAAAGATTCTGCATGTTGCAATGAAGATCAAAGATCCTGTGTGCCACAACTAAGATCTCACACAGCCAAGGAAATAAATAAAAATAAATATTAAAAAAAGTAGTAATAGCAGAAAGCACTACCCCTAGGCCTGGGCACGGGGTCGTGGCTATAGGGGCCTGGTGGAAGCCAGAGATGTAGGAGGATGCTCAAGTTCCAGAGGCAAAGACGGAGTGGGGAAGCAAAGTTTCAGTCTCTCCTTCCTCCAGTCTCCACTCTCTTACCTCCTACAAAGCAAGCACCTCCATAAGCCCAACCCAATGGAAAAACAGAGTGGAAGGGAAACTATAGGAGTAGTCCCCCTGTGGCTCAGGTATGGGATTCAGGGCAGACGGTGGCTGCAGGTGTGGAGGAGGTAAACCAGAAGACCTGTGAACCTCTCAAGGATTGGTGGGGGTGTGGGGGTGTGTGGCAAGGACTCCTCAGGGAAATAGACGAAGGTGTCCAGGGCGAGAATGTTCCATAGGTGAATGTTGCTGAGACAGCAGAGTTGTTGATAAAGTCTTATCATAGAAGGAAAAGGAAAGTTAGGTTAGCTGGTTAATCCAAGATTTAGAAAAGATGGGAGAAATGGGAGGGAGGGGGCGGTGACTGCAATAGTTCCTCCCGACCTGTCTGTATTGATCAACCAAACCGATAACCGCCAGCTGTCCCATCCCTTTGTGTTGTGAATTCACAGCCATAATATGTGTGCATCTGGCTCTTGACGAGAGTTCATGGAGGCTGAGTAATGTTTGGATGGAGGGAAAAAAAAAATGATTGCGTACGGCAATATGATCCCCAGCAATCGACAGCTGGTGATAGAGGCGCTTTCAATCTTTTATTTTGTCTCGGGCTGAGCAGCTAAGTCTGGTGTTTAGCCGTATTTTGTATTGATTTCCAAAATGACAAAGAAAATTTCCAAAGCTGTCAAACAAATACGAGACATTTATGAAATGAAGTGATGTTTCACTGCCATTTCTGCTTTCTTCCTCATCTATTATGGATATTTCATTAGCGATTAGTCAGAAACTTTTGAAGCTAGCTTCGGAGTTTGTCATTTAGAGCTTTCATACCAGTTTCCTTAAAAACACGAGAAATATCACCCCTATAAATAAAGCACAAGGCTCAGCACAGAGGCAAGGCATGCAAGGCAGAAAGGCAAACATGATTTCCAAGTATATGCAATTATGAAAAATAGAATAACAAAGTAGGCAATGTTTCAAATTAAGTTCCTAAATGTACATTTCATTTAAGCTTAATAAAATATCACTTAGATTGCAGTAATACCATTTAATTATTAAAAATCCTATCCAACCAGATTAATAACTATCTAAAAGATGCTTGTCTAAATTCTAAATTTCCCCTCCACTCAGCAGTCCCTCATTATGAAGACTATCCCTCATTTTAGAAAGAATTTCCTTCTGTCCCTCAAAGACCTGCTGAGAACTCATTTTTAACACTGTAAATTATTTACAGCAGGAGCTTGGAAATGCAAAGCAAAACGGGAACATTGTCACAGATGCATCGGTTTATGTTTATTTTTCAGCTACTATATCTTCTTGGGCTCAGGCGAATTTTAAAGAAATGTCACTCCCAAAGATCTACAACTAGCCTGTCCTGGTACACGTACTGGGTACTTTCCCAGACTGTGAACATCTGTTATCTTAATTACTCTTCCAAAGAGGTCTGTGAGGCAAGTATTATTGCCCCCATTTTACAAATGGGAAAAGAGAGGCTTGAGGAGGTCATTGTCAGTAAGCAGGAGGGCCTGCTGACCCCACTTGTCCTGCCTCAGCATTTATGCTTTGGGGAAGATTCCTTAGAGTAGGAAATGACAACCCACTCCAGTATTCTCGCCTGGAAAATTCCATAGACAGAGAAACCTGGTGGACCATGGGTAGCAAAGAGTTGCTACCATAGGGTAGCAAAGAGTTGGACACGACTGAGCAAGCACACATACCACTAAAACACACTGCTAGGGCAACTTGTAATAGTTACCTACCATAATTCTCAGCACCACTGTTCACCACAAATTCCATCGCCTTATGGTCTGGGTCAGTAGCAACCTTAGCAACTGATAACAGCAATGGGGCCAACCCCCTTCCTTGACACATTGTGTGAGTGTCTCTAAATTGATGGTTTTATTAACCAGTGATTTGACATGGAAGTTCAATGTCACAGGGTAAGAGTTTGGGGACTTGGCAAACAGGACATGCTGAGGGAAGTTTTTGCCTACGTTTAAATTTTGTTTTTGAAGTTTCTGTTGTCCTTTTGTGGTTGCCTTTGACTTGATGGTTATTGTAATCTCAGCCTCAGGACACTAAACAATCAGACCTCAGTTGCTCAGTGAAATCAGTGTTGGGTGGGAAGGCTGTTTTTAATCCATAAGATCCATTGCTTCTTTTGTTGAGTTTGGGCTTCAGAGCCTTTGGACTCCAGGGGAAGCTTCAGGATTCACTCAACTATGGCACTGTGTTGGCAAGTCAGAGTGATGGGACCAGTGGTTCAAGAATAGAGGTCCAGAGCCTGAGAAGGCAAGGCCATTACCATGGTTACAGCAAAGCCCAGAATTTGATAGGTTGTATAGTGGGAGGGAAGGATGGTGGAAAATGACAGATGGTCCTTCCTCCTCTATGAACTGGGGGACAAGGAGACAAGGGCCATCCGCTCCCAGTACTATTATCCCAGAATTTTCGAGGCGTTGAAGGAACCTTGATCCAGAGACTCCTGGCTGGGCCTGAGAAGGTCTTCTGTCTGGTTCACTACCTCCAGGGACAAAGCTGGCTCACTGTGGATCATTAGCATGTGACTTGAAAACAAGATAACAGTTGTTAATTTCAGGTCCTCCAAGAAGAGAAGTTGTCACTTCCTGGCTGCAAGTCACTATTTGTCGGTATGTTAGGAAGGCCGGGGGCACATAAGAACACTTTCTTAAAAAATATTCTTTAGAACAGTTTTTTGTTTTGTTTTTTTTAATTTTTTGACTGCACTGTTTGGCTCAGAAGACCTTAGTTCCCCGACCACGGATCAAACCCTGGTCCATGGCAGTGAGAGCACCGAGTCCTAACCACTGGACGGCCAAGGAATTCCTTAGGATAATATTAGATACGCAGAAATGCTGAGCAGATAGTATAGAAATTCCCATGTTAGGAATCCCATTAACATTTTGTGTTAGTATGGTACATTTGTTACAATTAATGGCCCTTATTGGTGTGCTATTATTAACTAAAGTTCACAGTTTACATTAGGGGTCACTCTTTGTTTTTAAAAAAATCATTATTATTTTAAGATTTTTATTGAAATATAGTTGATTTGGGGCTTCCCAGGTGGCGCTAGTGGTAAAAAGAAAACTACTCCTTCTGCCAATGCAAGAGACTTGAGTTTGATCCCTGAATAAGGAAGATCCCCTGGAGTAGGAAATGTCACCCCACTCCAGTATTCTTGCCTGGAAAATTCCATGAGCAGAGGAGCCTGGCAGGCTACAGTCCATGGGGCCACAAAGAGTCGGACATGAGTGAGTGACTGAGCACATACATGGTTGTGTATTTGCTTCAGGTATACATTAGTGTGTTAGATTCAGCTACACATATGTATATATATCTGTGTGTGTGTGCACACTCATACTAAATCTCATCAGTCGTGAATGACTTTTTGTGACCCTATGGACTGTAGTCTGCTAGGCTCCTCCGTCCATGGGATTCTCCAGGCAAGAATACTGGAGTGGATTGCCATTTCCTTCTCCAAGGGACCTCCCCAACTCAAGGATCAGAACCCGTGTCTCCTGGGTTGGCAGGCAGTTTGTTTACCACAGAGTCACCAGGAAAGCCCTATATATATATATTTTTTTTCTCTTTTCACATTCTCTTCTCTTATAGAGCATTACAAGATATTGAGTATACTACCCTGTACTATACAGTAGGTCCTTGTTGGTTATCTGTTTTATATATAACATGTATATGTTATGTATTATGTATATGTTATGTTATGTATATGGTATGTATATGTTAATCCCAAACTCCTAATTTATCCCTTCCCCTACCCAGGGTTCATTCTTTGTGTTATGTTTTTGTTGCATTTTGAGATATGCATAAGGGCATGTGTCTACCATTGCAGCATCATACAGAAGAGTTTTCCCCCTTTAAACTGCAGTGCTGTGGACCTCAGACATTTTGATCATTCTGAAATTAAGCAGAAACCATACTCCTGGAACAAGAAAGTGTAGACAATTCTCTTACTTCCAATGGGCTGTGAACATTCTACAATGTGGAGCTGGTGAACAAACACTGTGATAGATAGGAAAAAGTTAGAGATATAAAAGATAGAAAAAGTTAGAGACAGAAAAGTATAAAATGGAGTTGCCAGGGGAGAGGAGAGCCAAAAATTCCCTTCTGGAGTGAGGAATAAGGAAGAGGAAGCATAAAACTTTACTGAGTGATGTCTGTGCCCATGTCTAATACTTCCAGTATATTAATTAATTCTTCAATCCTACAAGGTAGGTACAATAATTCTTTTCTTTCACAGCTAAGGAGGAACAGGCACAGCGTTTAAGCAGTGTAGGTCCAAGGACATAGAGAAAGAACATGTAGGAATTAGGATTTGGATCCAGGCAGCCTGGGAATGTGCTTTTAACTTCCATCGTGAGACAGAAGTCAGTACCTCACTTCATCTGTTGTTCACCACAGCCTTGCAGGATTTATCATTGTTGTTTAATTGCTAAGCAGTGTCCGACTCTTTGCGACACCATGGACTGCATCACACCAGGCTTCCCTGTCCTTCACTCTCTCCTGCAGTTTGCTCAAATTTATGTCCATTGAGCCTGTGGATGCCAACCAACTATCTTATCCTCTGTCGCCCCCTTCTCCTGCCCTCAATCAACATCAGGGTGTTTTCCAATGTGTCGGTTCTTTGCATCAGGTGGCCAAAGTTTTGGAGCTTCAGCTTCAGCATCAGTCCTTCTTTCGCCCTATAGGATGGGTTAGTTTTGATTCAGATAATCCAGGAGGGGACACAGAGGCTCAGAGGTTAAGTAAGCAGCTCAGCTACTCGCCCAGCTACAAAGCTACAGAGCTTAGGGTTTGCACACAGGTCTGTCCCGTCTGAAGTCCATGCCCGTGACCTTCTCTGCCCCTTGGCCGGATCTCCACTGAGGAGGGTGGGTGAGGGGTTTCACTTTTCTGCTCCTCTGAATAGCGGTCGCTGCAATTGTTCTAGGGAGCTCAAGAGAGGCAGTTTTTAAGAAAAGCAGTGGCAGGAAATTTGGTCTATTGTTTGAAACAAGAGGTGCAAACAAGTCTCCTCTTTGAAGTGCTGAATAACAGATTCCGCTGGGAATGGAAAGGCGAGAAGCTACAAGATTCTTGAGCTGGTGTCAAATGAGCTCGGCCGAGGGCAGAGGGGGAAGAGGCGGCCCTCAGGGAAACTGGGGCAGGGTTTATTTGAAGACAACGTCTTAAATAGACCAGGCTACAGAGAACAGGAGCGAGGAGGGGAGGGGGCCGGGGGGGGGTGCTAGCGATCATTCCTTTCCGCACCCCCCATC
Organism: Muntiacus reevesi; assembly: GCF_963930625.1. Taxonomy (NCBI): domain Eukaryota; kingdom Metazoa; phylum Chordata; class Mammalia; order Artiodactyla; family Cervidae; genus Muntiacus; species Muntiacus reevesi. The sequence goes on along the minus strand of NC_089250.1, from coordinate 213,132,249 downwards.
TTAGGCAGCCTGTTTTTGAAGGAAAACATAGCATCCAAAGGTGTGGGGGGAAGGCGACCGGCTCAACGGTAAAATGCAGAGCTGTTTCAAAAGAAAACAAAACAAAACCCCACCACCTGGTTCGACTTGGTTGGTAATAAAAAGCTATCGGATGAACGGAGCTTGTGTAAACTAATCCCACCTCCCACTCACGAGTCAGCATTAAATTTTGGAAGGAGAGAGGGGAAGATACCGAACTTGGAATGACTTGTAATCGCTTTACTAAACTGCACGCCTTCAACTCTGATAGAGTATCCATGACCCCACCCTCCCAGCCAGACTTGAAGCCGGAATGGGATTGTTAATCAGATCCTTCCCCAGACAGTCCATTAGACCAGACTCCCCGAAAGTGAGGAAGTCAGAACCCTGGGCAATTAGCAAGGAGATTCCCAATGATGACTAGGGAAACACACCCTTCTCCAACTGTTTAGATTGCCAAACATCCCATCTTCTTGTACTTAAGGGGGACTTTTGACTCTGCCCATAGTCTCTTCGTTTGCAATCGATGACTCATTCAAGACCAAGGTCAGGTGATCGATCTTTATTATAGATGCCCTGGGCCAGGGTGTCTGGAGCCTTCACTGCTGCAGAGAAATGTCTGGAGACGATAGCTCCCCCGGGAAGGACTACTGGCGAGCAGGCTGCTGCAAGGTAAGATGGAGGGAACCCATCCTGGGCAGGTAATACCTGGCACTTCCTGAAGGGGTGGAAGAGAGGCAACCTGTCCGACCTTCCAGGTAAGTCGTGACCAGTGTGGGGCTCAGGGGTGACGGAGCAGCTGCAGGTTAGTCTATGGCGATGCAGAAAGCCCAGGTTTGACTCACCAGTGAGCAAGTCACACAGGAGAAGTCTCTTTACCTCTCTGACCCTCAGTCTTCTTACATGTAAAAGGGGGAGAAGGCTCCTTGCCTTGCACACCTGCTTGGGGATCAGAGATAGAGCCGTGTGGTGGGCAGGACAGAGGGCAGATACCGGATGGATAATGATTGTTGTTATTAGACAGTTTCACAGGCAAAGGTGACTCTTCCAGGCTTGTGACTTTCAATCTGGCCTTTCCACCCTCAGGACATCAGTAGATAATAGGATGCTCTGCCTGGCTCTGTCTCTCACCCCCTCCCAAGAGTTCCCATACATGTGTTTCATTTGGGGGAGGTAGGACCTCAGAATTCCCCAGAGGCGAACGATGTCTAATGGAGGTGCAGGACTGAGGCAGAGTGGGGCTGGGTGCCTTTGACCCTGATGTCTCATGAGCAGCAACACACCTTCATGTGGTTGGGGTTTTCGGGGACTTTACCTCCACCAGAGACTATTTTCCTGCACCTATCCAATAACCTATAAGATGGAACCAATTTTGTGTTTTTAATGTCTTCTCAGCCAAATTGTAAACTCTCACCAAGGCCGGAGCTACTGCATTTCATAGGGCTTTACCTACATCCTCTACCTTGCTATCTCGTCTTCCCCTTGGTGTACATGCCCATGTGCGCACACACACATATTTTCCTTTACTTTTATTAAAGTGGTCCAATGTTTCTCTACCATTAGTTGCTCCAAGATAACACTAAAAAAGCATCCTGTTACAGTTTTATATACCTTAAGATGTGTTCTAGACTATCATAAGCATTTGATGATGGGACAGTGGGCCAATAAAGCCAATATCATGTACAGAATACAAATACAATTTTATTGAAAAAAATTAAGACCTTCACAGTTCATGGTTCACTGAGGCTAAACAAAGACTAGGCAATTTTTTTAATCCTTTACAAAAATTTCACGTATGCATCCCCTTTACCCCCAACGATTAAAATAGCCTGCCCAAATGTTGTCAAAACAAAATTGCTTTGGGAACAACTGCAGGTTTGGATTGTCTTTATTTCATGGCACGTTTGGGAAAGCAGGAAACTTTGCTTTGCTGTTGGTGGCTGTAGTCTCAATTCTGATGTACAAAATGAAAGATTCCCAGGTAAACAGGCCTGGAAGCAGAACATGAGCGTAGTCCTTGCCAAGGTCAGGCCTATCAAAGGTTTTATTCTGGTAATAAGGGCTTACGTTGCCAAAACAAAGAAGGCTGAAGGATCACAGAGCTCTATGGCAAGAAGAATGAAAGTCAGGAAAGTGAAAGCTGTTTAATAACCAGCAATGACATGACAAGAGATGGGAGGGCGGTATGGGGAGGTCCCCCCTCACTTTGGAATTTCTTCTTGTGGTGCTCAGGTGGACAAGGAGCAAGGAACACTCTCAGGCCTCAAACCTGGCACACAGCAGGCCCTCGATAAATATTTGCTGGAGGAATAAATAAATAAACTCATCAATTACTTCTGAAAGGCATTTGGGAGGGGGCAACTGGGATCATGTCATTAAATGGTGATCAGAAAATCAAGCAGGTGCTTGGCAGCTTGGTTGAAAAAAATCCAACCTCTCCATCAAACAGCTTTTGGGTGTTCTTTTGGGTTCACTTCAGTCTGCTTGTCTGTAAAATGGTATGAAAATATGAGCAGGAACGCAGAGAAGCAAAGTTAGGGTAGGTGGCTGTATTGCAGTTGAAGGAGATTAAATAATGACAACTGACTTTTATGGGGTGCTTAGTGTATGCAGGTAGAGCTGGAAACATTTTATGTGGATTTTCTGCTTGACATGTGCAGACAGACTCAACAAGGTTAGATAACATGCACAAGGTCAAAGCATTTTTCACCAGGATCGCAGCCCAATTTGACTGTGTAGCTGTGTGTTTCAAAGCAAACCACTTTTCCTTAATGCTGCTGCTTAGATGCAGCCAATAGGGTAAAGGTCTTTTTGGAGACGATGAGCTGAAAACGGACATTCTCCTGGAAATGGGTCATTCTCTGGAACAGCACGCCACTTGGCAGCACCACGGCTCATCATCCAAAATGGCAGACTCCCACTTGCTTCTCCCCAGATGCCGCCAGCGTCTTCCCTCTTGGCCAGCCTTTAAGATCCCAGTCAGCTCTCCGCCTCCTGGGTTTCAGCCGAACAGTCCACTCGCCGTTTCCATTCCTTTTATGAGCTTTCTTCTGTGCTACCTTGCGCCTTCTTCTCCGGACCCTGCATACCATCCCTGTTTCTTTCCACCTCTTACATCCTGCCCTGTCCAACACCCCATCATTTCTGAACTCTTTTGCTCATCTAAACTGAGAACGAATCTCAGTTTGTTGCTCAGATCAAAATTAATGCTTTGGGCACGTATCAGTTCCTTTCCTGGGTACTGTCTTCTGCTTAAGTTGAATTGTTGTCTTCCCTACCCCCCACATGTTATTGCTCTATTTCCAACAAAAGTGTAAGCCTCTAAGGGCAGAGGCCTTTTCCACTGTTTCTGTGTGTCTTTATAGTGTTTGACCCAGTGCTTTGCTCAACAGATAGTGATTTGGTGATGAGGCAGTGGACATTCCAGCATGACTGGTACAACCCTTATCTGCCCCCACCTCTCAAACCTTTTTAAAGAACACAGAATTCTACACACCCAGTTTGGCATCTGGCCTCATAATTGTGGTCCCTTTCTCCACTCGACCATAATGACTTCAATTCTCTCAAACACCTCTATCTTTTAATATCCACTTCAATTAGCAATAATAGAACAACACTTTGCACCTTTATATGATCTTTCCTTAGAGAACGCAAAAGCGTTTTACAAGAAAGTATTAATTATTCCCATTTTACAGGCAGGAAACCCGAGGCAAAGTCAAAGAGTGACTCAGTGGCAAAATTAGGAGAAGATCTTTCCCTCTCTGTTTTCAGTGGTCTGCACAATCATATCACACTGCCTCTTCTAGGCTGGAGTTAAGTTACTGTGGAAAGACAACATACAAGGCTTTTTCACCATCCTTTATTTCACCATCCTAATATTTCCTACATTATAAAAGTACTATATGCTCATGTAGAAATTATATCAAATAGAGAAATATTAAAGAAAAGAAAACTTACTCATAAATTCATTGTCCAGAGACACTCACTGTTCTTTTGGCAGTCTATGTGTCTATGGAATATTCTATTCTTTGTAACTGAGCTCACTGTATATCCTATTTTCCTCTTAAATAATAAATGTTACACCATGTCACTACATATTTTACTAAACATAATTTTTAATGACTAGCCAATATTTCACCATTTATTTAATAATTTCTGTGTTGCTCAATTATGTTCGACTCTTTGAGGCCCCATCCCTCTGTTCATGGGATTCTCCAGGCAAGAATACTGGTATGGATAGCCATCCCCTTCTCCAGGGGATCTTCCCAACCTAGGGATAGAACTAGGGTCTCCTGCATTGCAGGTGGATTCTTTACGGTCTGAACTACCAGGGAAGTGTACTGTTGGACTTTCATATTGCTCCATTTTGTTGTTTATTTGTTACCAGAAATATCTCTTGGATGAAAGTATTTGCATTTTATTCTTTGCTTTAACATGCATGCTTTCCAGATTATGTGTGTGTGAATATTCTCATAAGAAAAAAATATTGCTAGATTGGAGGCCCACTTTCCTGGCTTCTTCCCTTTATCTGACACACAAACAAAATTCTGACAAACAAACAAAATTCTGACATCCTATGATGTCAGAGATCCTGAGATGTTGCTAGCTACTAAACCTCTAAAGATATACTAATAGAGAGTCTCAAAGCTGACACTAGATCAAATATTTAATGTGAATGAGAGAATGAAAAAACTTTCTTACTCCTTGCTAGATATATCAGATTCCCTCTTTTCCACTGGAACAAGCTTTCAAAATCTTACAAACCACACTTACCCAGGAAAAAATAATACACAGTTTGACAACGCTTATGACAAAAGAAAATCTAATTACATTTCAAGAAAACAAATCTTCATTCAACTCCAAGTGTGCAACTGCAGAGATGTGTCATCAAGTATCTTGCGGGGAAACAAAACAATATTTTGCTTCATGACATGAACAGAATTTCAAAAACCGTGTCCCTGCCCTAGAAGTCCTGGCACCAGGGACATAGTTGTGTGTTTAAAATATTGGATGGCAAACTGGTATTTTAAAAGTAATATTAATAAGGAAAGGTCAGTATAAATAGAATGCATAGGGTTCATGTCTCTCAGGAGGAAAGAAAACGAATTAATACAGGGCCTTAGAACAGAACTTGAACTTTGCATTAAACAAGATAATAATAATATTTATATAGTCCTTGACATATATCAAGCCTTTCAGACTACTGATGATATACACTATTAATTTCTAGTGATTCAGCAGTGACATCAGTGAGAGTCATCCAGGATGGCGTTTATTTCAATAGCATACGGGAAACATGTAATATGACACGTATGTGGGCCTCTAATGAGGAAGAAGAGGCAAAGGGGGAATTGAGATGTGATATTCTAATAATCTCTGAACTTCAAGAAAGTTTATATTTAAACAAGTTTGGTAAAAAGAGGCTGAGTCAGGGGCCATGTGGCTGGTGAGACGGAGTTTGGGAACTTGTGGAGTGATTAGGAATCCTGGATCCCTCTCAAGGGGTTGGAAGTCCCAAGGTAGTAAGCCCTTGATTCCATTGTGTTAGTGATTCAGTCACGTCTGACTCTGGCCCTCCAGGCTCCTCTGTCCCCAGAGTTCTCCAAGCAAGAATACTGGACTGGGTAGCCATTCCCTTCTCCAGTGGATCTTCCTGACCCAGGGATTGAACCCTGGTCTCCTGCCTTATAGGCAGATTCTTTGCCATCTGAACCACCAGGAAAAGATGAATGTATTGTCTAAGCAAAAGATGGAGCTCCGTCTGAAAGATCCAACAGCAAGCCTTTTTGTTTGAGACATGCAGAGAAGACAACGTAATCATTAGAGGTGTGGAAAGATACCTAGAGCTAGTGACATTGACATATGCTGTCCAGAAGTGGAAAGCAGACTTAAGTGGTGGGTCAGAAATTAAGTCTTTGAAGATTCCAGAAAAGGGTCTTGAAACTGAGTAATGCTGTCACCAGAGAGGGGCTGAGGGGGTGGTGAATAGGAGAGTCTACTGTTTAGAAATCATTATAGTTTGTTCTTACAAGTTTGGCAGGTTCTTGGTACAATTATACAACTACACATAGATTTGGCATATAGAGATGAATTATGTACTCTGCATGTAATTACATGTAGCAAAATGTGTACTTTTATTTGGTGGGTATTTACATAGTACAGTGAAACGTGTACTCAGAAATAATTAACATAAAGTATTATTTTAAAAAAAACAAAACAAAAGTAGTTTGGTTTTCTTGAGCTTCAAAAAAAAATAAAAAAAGAATCTGGAATCTTTCTTTCATTTATTCCAATAGTCCATGCCAAATTGTTCTGGAAGGCTGTCGCCAGAGAAAAGGAAGATGCTGTAATTTCCCTCTGTTATTCATAATCTTTTGATTTAAGGAAAAGGCCTTTTCAAAGTTAAAGTGTCTCAACACTGCTGTCTGGACTTAGATATTCCTAAATTTAAAACATTTGCAGATTCAGTCAACTTGAATGAATAAATATCTAGATATTATTTTCAGCTTCTCTATTTGTAAAACTGAGATTCTCATATGACTTATAAGGAGTATGAATCGTTTTTTTTTAATTAGACATCAAAAAGTAGCCATGTCTTTATGTTTATTTATGAATAAATTATGAAGCAAACATTTAGCCTTATGTATTGTCTTTGGTTATCCAAAATATTTCTTGTTGGAAACTATTCAAAACCAATTCTAATTTGAAAGCAAAAATACTCAGAAAGTGAATTAAGGTTTTAGAATTGAATCTCTTAGGTTTTCTTTTTAAAACTATCCCATGGGACACAAGATTTCTGAATTTTTTCATTATTCTTGGAGTTAGGTTAAAAACTATTCTCCAACTTTTTCTGGAGTTAAAGTTTGTAGGTGAAACTTAATTTTAAGAGTTCTTTATAAATAAGATCTTAGAAGATAGGGACTCTTGTGAGGAGTAAAGAGGATGGCTTTTTTTTTTTTTTAAATAATGGCCTACATTGTAAGACATTTTTCAGTTTGGAAGAAATTCTTGATGTTTAATTCCTTGAAGGAATTAAGTTAACTATGTCAGAACGATTACTAAATTAGAATCTTTAGGAAACAGAGTAATATATTTTCCTTTATTGGGGCTATCAAAGGAGGACCAATTCAGTAATAATCAACCCATATGGCATTTTAGAGAATTTGCCAATTTTCACCTTAATTGATTTAATCAAGTATATGTAGCTGTCGGGAGACAAGAGGGTCCGCCAACACCAGGAGGGTAGGAAAGTGTGAACTTCTGAAACGCTTTGTAATGTTCTGTAAGTTACATTCATTAGTATTATCACAATACCATTATAGCCCCTGAATTTTTCTGAGGCAAGATAAAATCGGTCGGAAAAGAAATTTAGGCATTCTGGAGTCATATTTCTTTGTCTGATCTGGTATGAAACTGTAATTGTTTAAAGGTTTCAGGAACAAACATCATTTTGGTCAGTCCTCCCATCTGATTACTTGGGGCTTGATTTTTGAAAGGTTGAGATGGTGAATTAGTCATATACTTGGAAACTGGAAGTTTTCTTTCCCTAAAGGGAGAGCCTGAACATCAATGTCTCTGGCTTGTTTTCCTTGTGCCTCATTCTAAGTCATACCGTTTTCAAGTCAAGATGTTTCTTGTTTCCTGGGCCAGTTATCTCGCCAACCTGCCACTGTCTCACACTTTGTTCTAGGTGCTTATAGCCATTATTCTTGTAGATGCTAATAGACTTCCAGGTCCTAAAACCTTTCCACTTTCCGAATATTTTATACAGTGCACAGTTTATATAGATCTACTATATTTGGATGTTAGCAGGTCCTCATGATCTACTACATGGAGGTTGAAAATCAATCTGTAAAAAAAAAAGGAAGAAATTAACCTTTTTAATTAGCTATAAGTTGTTCTTATTCTGTGTCTATACTCAAGAAAAGTAAAACGTTCTTTAAAAAGTTTTTTCAGGTCTCTGCTGATTCTTTCAGTCAGCTCATTTTTGATCAGTGACATATCTGTAGTGCTTTTCCTTAAAAATGGTAACATTTTGTGGTGCTCGCAAAGTTATTCTAAACTCTCCCTCCCACCTCAAAGAGCAGTTAGCCTCGTGTAACTTAAAACGTTGGTAGAAGAAATTTAAAATTTATTTTAAAGAGAGCTTAACATCTGGGCCATTGAATGTAGTGTTTTTTCGCCTAAGTCCAGTTAACATGTAAATAACGTAAATATTACCAGAAATGTGACCCAGGGTATTTAATACACATCCAAATTTATTTCTGAAATATTGCCGTGGATTCAGAATCCTGAATTCCAACCAGATGTATTTCTGGAGTATTACATAGGTCATATATATTTCACTTTATTTTGGTTCAAACCCTGGGGATCGACACGATAATTAGATTGAGAACATCTGCACCAAATCCAAACCGTTTCCCTGATCCTTTCTTGAGCCTTCCCCACCGGAGGGATTTTTTTTTTTCAACCCCTGCACTTTTTGTCTAGTCACCTTTAGGGCAATTCCGAGGTCTCGCCTGTCTGCCACCGCACAAATGGGAGGGAAAGGCAGACGTATTCTCAAGTATGGATACGAGAAATCTTTAGATGTGGCATTGCGTCGGGACAGGAGTCGCTAGAGGTGGCCATGCCGTTTCCCGCCAGGGGCCTGGCTCTGGGACAGGGCGTGGCCAGGCGCGGGGCGCGCGGGTGGGCACGTGCGCAGGGACCCGAGGACGCGAGTGTCGGGGCGCCGCTGCCCTCTACCGGGCGGCGCGGTCGGAGCTGCAGCGCGGACGCCGGCCGCCCGCGCGCGGGCTCGGGCGCCCCACACCGGGGCGGCCCTGGGCGTCCCGGGGTCGGGAGTGCCCTGCCTGGCGCCGCGTCACTGCATCTGGGGCCGAGGCTCCCGGCGCCCGAGCACTCCCACCCACCTGCTTCCTGCCCCCGCCTCTGGTCAAAACTGCGGCCGAGAGGCCCAGGGAACCCCCCTTGCAGACCTCGGGAGTCGTGCGTTGTCGAAACTGACGCTCGTGGTCGCCAGTGCCAGACCTAGGGGCGCGTATGTTCTCCAAATCCTGGGGACTTTCATTTCCAGTCCCTTCAGTCAAAAAGACTGAGTTCACTCCAAACATCAGCGTTAAAACTTTCGAACTCAGTTGAAAAGCAATTATATCCCACTTACATGTTTTATTTTGTATTCCCTACAGATTTTATTTACATATAATTTTCAAGATTAAGGAATTTGGGGATTTGTTTTAACTAATTATACGTTAAATGAAGTGCGAGAGAGTAAAAGTACTGTATTCCTACTGGAAACTCAAACTCACACGTGTGTGTAATCAATTAAAGATGACGATCATAAAACTTGTGCTTTTTGCCAGGTTTCTGCGAAGAAAGAAATCAAAAGAAAATTGACTTTGGGATTTTAGCATTCCTGTAAGCTGGGGACCTTGTAAGTGTACCCACACTTTCCAAGTTTTTGCACCCAAACCGATGTGTCTGAAACCACAGGAAGTTTCTGGGGTTGTTTCGCTGAAGCGGTGTGGGGGGGATACAGAACTGGGCTCCAAGACTTTTCCTGTCGTGGCCCAAGCTGGCAGAGCTCGGGCAGGTGGGGGCCACTGGAGCCCCTCGCCACCGGGGTGCGGTGCGGCGCAGTACCGCGCGGCCACTGTGCGGGACGCTGACTGGTGCAGCGACACGGGGGGTCAGTGCTGCCTTCTCCCGGCCCGGTGCCCCCCAACGTGAAACGCTGTTCCCGGCTGACTCGGTCTGTGAATCCGGCTGGGGCGCAGCGAAGAGGTGTGCGGCCGCCGACCTCCGGCACGCCTTGTATCCGCCCCGCGGCCGTGGGCCCGGTTCGCGCGGGGTCGGGGCTCGGGCAGGTGGTCGCGGCGGCTCCGCGCGCTCGGCGCCCCGCAGGAGGGCGAGCGCAAAGCGGCGCGGGGCCGGCGTTCGCCCGACCAAACGGACGCCGGCTCCCTGCCCAGGGTCCAGGAGGGGCTGCGCGGTGTCGGCAACGGCCACCCCCCGCCCCAGGCGCGCCCGAAAACCGCCCCAGGTGAGCCGGGCTCGGGGCCCTCCCGCGGGGGGCCCAGGGGCGCCCCCCTCTCGTCGCCCTCCAGCGCCCCCTCGGGGCCGGGCCGGCGGCAGCCGCCGCCGCCCCGCCAGGGCCGGGGTCTCCGGAGGGGCGGGGGCCGCGGGCCTGGCGGCGGGCGCCGCGGGGGAGCGGGCAGGGGCCGCGCGCGCGCGCGCGCGAGGGGCCCGGCGGCTGCGGCCCGCCGCGCCCTCGGGCTCCGGCTCCGGCTCCGGCTCGGGCTCGCCATGGCTGCAGCGGCGCCGTGAGGAGGAGTCCGCGTGCTCCGTGGCGGCGGCGGCGGCCGGCTCCAGGCCGGGTTTTGGCGCCGCCCGCTTGCTGCCTCCTGGCGGCTCCTGAACTCCAGCCCCCTCTCTATCAGCCTCTCACTCCGTCTCAATATGTCTCAAGATGGCGGCCAATGTGGGATCGATGTTTCAATATTGGAAGCGCTTTGATTTACAGCAGCTGCAGGTCAGGCTTCTCCTCGCTCGGCCTCTCGCCCGGGGGTGGGGGCTGCGGGCGGTCGCGGCCTCCCCCTGGGACCCCGGGCCGCCCGGCCGCCGGGGGGCCGCGGCGGCGGGGAGGAGGGGGGTGCCGGGGGAACGCGGGGCCGAGTCGGGGACAAGTCCCTCTCGCTCCCCGGCCCCCATTGATAACTCGCTTGATCAGAAATTGATCCTCTTTGTTCAATTCATCGATCAGCCCAAGATGGCGCCGGGAGCCGCCGCCGCCGCCACCGCTGCCCCCGGTGTCGGCCCCCACCCCGGGGCGCCCCCCCCCAACCCGGCCCTGCGCCGCCGCCGCCGCGGGACCCGGGGAGGGGGCGGCCCCGGCGGCCCGCGGGGCGCGCGCGCGAGCCGGGGGAGCGGGCGGCTGGCTGGCGGGCGGGCGGCGGCGGCGGCCGCTGCGCCAGGAGGGGGCTGCGGCCCGGCGGCGGCGGCAGCGCCCGGTCGCGCGCCCCGCGCCCCCCGGCCCGCCGTATTCCCGGGGAAAGTTTGTGGGGAGTTGCTGTGGGGGTGAAGCGCCTGCCTCTCCAGGAGGAGCCGCCGGCGCGGCGGAGCTGGGGCTGGTGGCGCTGTGGTGCCGCCGGCTCGGGGGAGGGTCAGAGCGGCCACCGGCGGCGGCGGCGGCGCGGCCCGGCTCGGCTCCGGCCAGGCGGGCGGGTGGCCGGGCGGGCGTCCGCGCTCCCCGGGCCCCGGCAGGCTGGGGCCCCGGCCGCCGCCGCCCACCGCCCCCAACCCCGGGCTGTCAGCGGGCCGGGACCGCGCCGCCGCTCCCGCGCCCGGAGTGGGGCTCCCTCTGCGTGGACCCCGGGGTTTGTTTACGTCCGGGCGGGCGCCCGGGTGGCCACCCGCAGACCCCGCAGTTGCCCGGCTCTTTTGTGTGCCTGCACGAGCGGCGCGGACCGGCCTCTCCGCGGCGGGGAACCCGGGTAGGGGCGCTCGGAGAAACTTGCGGGAGGCAGCGGGCGCCCGGCACGCGGACTCCGGGGGTCGGGGTGCCCCGGGGGCGCGGGTGCGGGCGCCGGCGCCGGACTGCAACTTTCCCCGAGCGCAGGCCCGTCTCTGCGCCCGGGTGCGCGATCTGTCGCGGCCCGGGGCGCTTGCTCCACGCTGCCTATCCGGGCGGCCTTCGCCCCGCTCCCGGGGCTTCCCGCGGCCTCCAGTGACCCATCAGCTCCTCTCGGATCTTCTCCTCCGAGGTCCTGCCCTCCCAGCAGGGTCCGCGGCGGCGGCGGGTTGTGGGGTGGGTGGGCAATGGAGAGCGCGGCGGGTCCGCTCCGAAATGTCTACCCTGATCGTGTTCTCGAAAGCAAAGCCCCGGGTGTCCCACTAGACAGCGGTGTGCCGGGCCGTGGTCCACGCACCCAACCCCAGGCGCCGAGGGGGGATCGTGCTGGGGCTCCCCATCCGTCGCCCGAGCCGCAGCCGTGCCCAGGGGGCGCGTTCCTGCCTGCCACCCACCACCCCGGGGAACAGCGTGCCCTCGGGGTCCGCCTGGGACCTGCCAGCTCCGCGCTGGCGGCTCCTGGACAGCCCCGGGACTCTGCCAGGTGGATGTTGTGCGTAGCCGGAGCCAAGTTGAAGGTGAGCGGCGTGTGGGCCAGAAGCTCGGCGAGCGCTGGTGTTGGGGGTTGGAGAGGTGTCTGCGGCTTACAGGGGCCCAGGGCGGCCGGGCGCTCCGGGTTGGGGAGGGTCCCTCAGCGTCCCTGTGGGACAGCTATTGCTCTCAGCTCTAAGGTGTGCTTGAAGGTAAACTTGGCCGAACTTTCCTAACCCGGAGCACTGGTGATAGTGACCTACAGTACTTTTAGGAGGAAAGGAAATGAACTCCAGATGCGGACTTGCGTGAAATGCAGCGGATTGGATTAAAACGTATGTAAACGGAGTCTGACAACTTTAATTGTATATACTTGTTTTCTGCCCTTGCCTGCGTAGTAAGAGCGATAAAGCAGACTCATGGCCGTTATGAGATTTCTTCAAATTTCTCACTTAACTAGGAAGAAGACTATGTGAAATATGTATTTCCGATAAGATTAAAACTTAAAGGAGTTTGAGTGTTTATTGACTAAAATAGATTACTCCAAAGTGTCTATTGTGTAAATTAGATTCCTGAGTGTAATGAACACAGCCGAATGGCATTTTTGATAAATTGGTCTACCCTGTTTTAGTAAAAATAGCTCCCTTTTACCATAATTTAATTCCTGAGCTTACTGTAAAACCCGTTGTGGAGTTTTGGGAGACAAACCTTAATTTTTTTTTTCCCCTTGTCTTCCTAAATGTGACATTCTAGTCTAATACCAAGGTGGTTTCTTTCTTAAGTGTCTTGGCAAAAACTGCTTGGGAGATGGATTCAGTTTCTCGGAGTTATTAGATTTTATGACTTCTTTGATCCCCCACCCACTCCTTGGTGATTAGTTACATCTTCAATGTAGTACTTGTGGGGGGGGGTGCATTTAGGTGTGTAACTTTAATGAAAAGTTTCCCTGTCAGTTCATGAGCAGGAACTTTCAGATGTTGATCTTGAATTTAAAAAATTCTTTATTTGAGCCTCGTTCTCTTTACTGAGCAGCCTACTGGTTTTTGGTGATGGATGGAAGATTTGGCCTTAGACGGTTTTCGAATACCACTTCATCACCTGTTTGAAACCTTCAGTTGCCTATGGGATGCCCAGGTTCTAGAAGGTGAAAGTGGTTCTTTCTCCGGGCCCTGGAGAGGCCTTTTGAGTTGATATCTGGTTTAGCGTCATCTCTGTTCCCACAGACAGTAAGTGAGCCAGGGCAATTGCAGTTTGAGAAGAGAGAATTCATTAGTTTCAGACTCCTCTCATCTTTCCAGAAACCCTTATTCCGAGCTCGGGTTGCCTGCGGAGCGAAGTGAGGGTGGTGCTATTGCTACCTGAGGTTAAAGAGACTGGGTCCCCCAGGGTCGAATTGGGAGCCCCTCGCTTGACACAGGGACCTGAGGCTGAGCCCTGGGCCCTCAGCTCAGTCTGCCTTGAAGCTGCTTTGGGACGTGGAGTGAGTGCCCAGGAAGAGTTTCTGCAGACTGAGCTCTATTTTGTTTCCTTTTTAGTCCCAAAGTCTTGTGGTATGGGAGTTTCAGGGCTCTGGCCTTGCTAAGACTAGTTGGACAAGTTTTTTATCCTATCCCAGACTTGTAAAAACCAGGCTTTTTTTTTTTTAAAGTAAGAAAAACACCATTGTATAAATTTGCCTTTTAAATACACGTTTGGAAAGAGGACACTTTCTAAAACAAGCTCATGTAACTCTGTATGTTAGGGTAGCTTTTTGCCAGTGCCTGGCTTCCCTTCGCAGCATTATTCCTACATGGTGACTAGTCTTTCCCTTTAAGGAACCTCTACAGAAGTAACCTTTAAACGTTTTCCTCTTTTTTTTTTTCAAAATAAGAAAGCAATTTCATTTTTGCTGCAAGTCCATTTTCTGGGTGCTTTTATTTTGTTTTCTCCTGTTAAGGAAGTGTGTACGTTACCAGCCATCCAGGACGCTTCCCCAAACGAAGTATATTATTTTGATTACAGTTTGTATCTCATCTAGGACCGTTTAAAATAAAGAGTAAACAAATAGGGGACAGGGTTCTCCACAGCTGCTGCCTTTGTTTTTTTGGTTCTCTTAATATCAGTGTCTTAGAGATTGTGTGTGGGAAGGGGTCATTATCAGTTGATTAAAGTTTTTTTCCCCCCATGAAACTATGCGTAGGTTTTTTCTGGGGGGGGGGGATGGGGGGAGTTGTATGTTTGCTTGCTTTTTTAGAAAAGTGCAAGCCAGGGAAGAGGTTAAGTTATGCAGCACCTCTTGCAGTGGTGGGTCCGTAGAGGCCCCCTTCTCCCTTTTCCCCCAGTTTCACCCATCTGCCTGTAGTTAGCGACATGAGAAAGTGGGGAAGGGACAGATTGCCTCTCCTCAGGAATAACTCTCCTAATCCACTGAGCTGACCTTAAAAATGCTGTCTGGTGAGTCAGTTGAGCCCAAGACCTTTAGTGACTGTTGCAAAGTCCTCTGCCCTGTTGTATGCAATTCAAACAAACCCACCAGGGTTTGCTTGGGGCGGGATCGGGGGAAGGTAAGCTGGGTGGGGGCATAAGGGGTCCCTGTTCAGAAGCACCAGGCTGTACCTTGGGACCCCCCAACTTTGCGTCTGCCTGGAGCAGTCAGTAGTCTAAACTCCTCCTGATGCTGTGCTCACATCCTGAGAGAAAAAACAAGGCTCCCAGTAGAAAAACCCATGTATGTTTTCAACTCATCTGTAAAAGCACAAGGAACATCCAAAGTGAAATGAAGGGAGGACAAAATTGTTGAAGGAAAAGTTGTACATTTTTAAAAAAGAAATCCATCATGTGAAAAATCCCTTTTAAAAAGAGAAATCCATCGTGTGAAAAATCCTGCAAGGGCTAGGCTGGATTCCTACCTGTACTTCCATATTTTTTCAGTTCACATGATTGGCCTCATGTCAGTTTCACCAATTTAAAAGACAGTTGTAAAAAAAAAATAAAATAAAATAAAAGACAGTTGTATCTGATGGACTGTAACACAGTGATAACAAAAAGTTACTGTAAACACTAAATATATAGGATCTTGTATTTTTAAAAATTACTTTAAAACCCATTTTAATGTATTATATACATTATATAAAATAAACATTCATATATGTGTGTGTGTATGTATATATATATAAAGTAGCTTTCCCTATGACAGGTCTGATTTTTACAAGTAATTGTCAAAGACCGAAATTCGTGTATTTCATCCTATTGTTTTGTCTGAAGCCTTTGCGTTATGGCTGCAGAGAGATAGTTTTGGTTTCAGCTGAAATTCCCCTGCCTCTGATTGTTTAAACCAGACCCTTAATCTTATTTTAACATACTTAAAATGTTCAAAAAACCCGGAAGAATTGTTTTGTATAAGTAGCAAGTGAATGTAGTTTAAACACTCAAGCAATTCTGGTATCTAATTGAAAACAGGTGGAATTCTTGGAATCCCGTGTTTGAATCTTATTATAGCAAAGCACAGAGACACTTCTTACGTATGGCCGTTCATCTTGTCCAAGCCTTCTGAAGAGGGGCTCTGTGCCCCTGCGCTCCACTGCAGTTTATACCTGGATGTTCAGTCGTTCTGGGCACTTTAGGGACCGGACGCCCGTGTGTGCTTGACACTGAGAAAACTCTGTGAGGGTTGATCATGGAGTGAAAGGGGAACTTTAATGGCATAAT
Source organism: Muntiacus reevesi (assembly GCF_963930625.1). Taxonomy (NCBI): domain Eukaryota; kingdom Metazoa; phylum Chordata; class Mammalia; order Artiodactyla; family Cervidae; genus Muntiacus; species Muntiacus reevesi. The sequence continues at coordinate 213,116,441 of NC_089250.1, read as the reverse complement.
TAGACAAGCGATTTGATATCTGTGTTATACAACTAATAATGGCAAAGAAATTGTGAATCCATTTGTGATTTCTGATTTAATAAACATTTGTTGACATGAGCATTTGGATGCATTTTATTATACCCTGATAAAAATTTAGAATAAATTAACTTTCCCTAAGCCCTTCTAGAGATGTAACCTTAAATAGCAACCAAACCAAACAGAAAGCCAGGTTAAGGGGATATGTCAATAAAATGTTCTTGGTGGAGCCCTCTAGATTATCCCAGTCATTTTTCCTCTCTTTTCCAAACCGGCTGATAGCCTTGGTTTCATTGTATGTTTAAGAGCCAGGTTTCAGTTGGTGTTTAGGTGTTGATTTGTATTGACCTGTTGGTTCCATCAACGTCTTGGATTTCCTGAGGTGTAGTCAGTTCTTTTCAGCTGTGTTCTGGGAAAGTTGGTGGAGGAGAAGGGTCTCAGGCTGGGCTGAAGGTGTTCCGGCAGGGGGCTACCTGGGATTGAGGGGGGACTTGTGGCATTGCCCTCATTTGTACCATTGCTTGAAGCCATGGCTTTAAGACACCTGGGCTAATGCACCTGGGCTGTGACTTAAGAACTGTGTATGCCACCCTGTTCATTTAATGCGACACAGTTAAACATAATGAGGGCAAACAGCTCCTCCTGAAAGACGTCTAATTTGTTACAGAACCCATCAAGAACCTTTCCTTTGAAAAGTAAACAACTCTCTAATAGAAATAATTCTAATTCTTGCTATAATTAAATTCTGATGGGGTGATGTTAATGCGCAAAATAAATGTTGTCAGTTTTCCTCATTTGAGTCTGCAGACTTTTCCTTACTGCAGGAGGCCCCGGGGCAGGCAGGCAAGAGGCAAAGATTTTGTGTTTATTAGCGCCTTGGACCTGTGGCAGTGCAGGGGAACTTCTTCAGATGTGATTGGTAGGATCCCTGAGCAAGACGTCTTCCCCCCACTCAGTTCTTAGGAACACCACCAGGGGACAGGTGACTGGAAAGGACTGGGGGTGGAAGTATTCAATCCTCCCAAGAATTTACCCAGCACTTCAGAGCGGCTGGAAGAATAGCCAGGTAGGAGACTGACATGACAGTGACTAGATTCCACTTCCTCCTCTGAGGCACTTGTGAAGTTGGGAAAGGTGAGTGATCCCACCTTTTTATAAAACACGAGAGGCCACGGTCAGGGCTACCGGGTCTTCCTTGTGGCCGACTCAGTCAGCTGACAATTGAAATCCTGGACGCTTCTGACTGTGATTTATGAAGTTCACGTTGGAAGAAATTACCAGAGCTTGCTCAGAAGCTTGTTCTTTCTTAGCATTGACCCGAGTATACCGGCACAGGACCTGTTTTCTTAAAGACATCATTCTCTTTGACTGTGTTTATCTAATAAGTTAAAGCAGTTAACTTTTTTTAAGTTATGCATAGTTGTGAGGTGTCTTGAGTTTGGTTAAGGGAAAAACAAATTGACAAATTAGCTCTTTCTTAAGTGAACGTTGCGAAATTGTGAGAAATAGAATGCCATTCTTACTGTCATTAAAATTTTATTTGGGTGTTGACAGCTTTTTGCTAAATGTAAGATGTTCAGATCCTGTCCACCCAGCTGTAAAACAAAAAAGGAAAATACCCAAAAAACAACCCAACCAGTTCAAAAGCTGCTTTTCCAATTTCCCCCTAAAAGCAAGGTAGTCTGTCTTTAACATCGGGTCTTCCCCCCTAATGAATTGTTAGTATTTTGTTTTCTAGCATAGTTTTATATTTTAAGCATCTTGTTTCAGTTGTTATTTTGGACCTGAAAGGGTCTTTGGTTGGTTGCCATCGCCCCTTGGGTTTTTAGAGGAGAGCAGTCTCTGCTTATATCAAAATAGTTTGACGTAAAGCCAGTAAGTGATACCAAAGGTAAATCCTTGTCTTGAAGATGCAAACAGAAGCAAGGCCTGTGGGCTGTTGGCAGAGGAAGGGCTGATTCGGAGCCGCCCTCAGCCTGGGCGCTGCCAGTCCCAAGTGCCTCCTGTCACCCTGCCTGCCACTTCTTGTCCCTCCTCCGAGCTCCTGCCCCGCCAAGCCTGTTCCCTCCTTCGTTGTGACAACTTTTCTTTTTTTTTTGGTTTAAAGTATTTGTGGAACTCCATTATTTTGAGATTCTTGGAAGAAAGATACTATGTAAATGAAAATTAAAAATAAAATTCTTGCTGGAGGGAATTGTACATTTAATTTTTTGATTAGGTTTGGAAAAGACATTTTTTTTCCCCCTCGCCCTGAAAATAAGAACATTCTGTTGCTCCTATCATCATTTTTGCTTCATTCTGAAAGGTGCGGCAGATAATGGTGAAGCATGTCCTTTATTTTCTGTTTTTCCCCACTATGGTTGACCTAGAACTTGAACCCATGCAGCTCTGTGTACAGTGAATTATTTCTGTTTCACATTGTTCTGCTGTGCCCTCGCCAGGCGTGTAGATAGCAGCTGCCCATGGAATACAGACCTTTCAAAGGGGGAAAGATTTTGGGTCACCAACATGCAGAAATTACAACTACAATTGTACGTAGACCTGCAAATAAAATTCCATCTTCCTTTCCCGTTCACATGGCAGAGGTGTTGTAAGCTGTACCCTTTTGAAACAGAAAGCTCGAGAACAGGAGCAGTCATGTAAACCAGTGGAGAAACCTTAATTTACTGGAATTGCTTCACTTCACTTGTGCCTCAGCGCGTCGTTACATAACAGTGTGTGCTGTCACACCACGCAGCCAAGTAGGAGACAAGGTCAGGTTCAGCGTCGTGCTTCTGCTCCCTAGGCATGTGTGGGACCCAGGAGCCAGACAGGAAGCCCAGGTTGCTGCCAAGATGCCCTGTCCAGGTGCCCTGGTCCACCAGGCACCTCACGGTCGCGAGCAAGCACAGAGGATCAGTGAGATGGCCATGGCCTGCCGAGCCCTTCCCTCGAAGAGCAGTGTGATGTGTAGTCAGGAAGTTGTCCCCCAGAGCCTGCTAACCCTGGGGATGGGTGGGTGGGGCACACGGGCTTCCCCCCACCCCTACAGCTCCTCAGCCCCAGCACCCTAATTTGTCAGCATTGACGTAGAATTGGAAGAGGCAGGATATTGCTGGTTATGGTTGAATGTCATTATCAGGAGGAGTAAGGAATGGTTTGCGATTGTTTTACATTGCTCTGTGTTGGTATGTAATTATGCTGTCATTTTAATACACACTGATACTTTAATACATCTTGTGTGTGTGTGTGTGTGTGTGTGTGTGTGTGTGTGTGTATGTGTATGAAGTTAGTTTTGGGGGGGTTGCTTTTGTGTGTGAGAGCCAAATCTTCCTAACACACAAGAGCTGGGAGTATTAGCCTTTACTTGTCTCAGAACTGCCTGAGACATCGGGGTGCCCAGCCTGGTTTATGCACCCCTTCTTCATTTTAGCCAATGCCACAGAGGGAGCCCCCTCATGCACTAGGCACCGTGATGCAGGGCGGGAGAGCAGCAGCCCAGATGTGCAGAGAGGGGCCAGGTGGCTGGGACGCGGCTGTGATGGCGTGTACCCGTGGGATGGTGGAGGGTGGCAGAGGACAGGCGTCCCGACTGCAGTGGGGTGGGCAGGGAAAGCGTCCGGAGCGGGAGAGGCTAAACTTGAGCTGAGTTCTGTGCAGCTGGGGAAGCACGGGAGAGGGGGTGGCCGGTGGTCTCTGAGTGCCCTCCTTCGCTTGTCTCTGATGGACCCCACGTGTACCCTCTCAGCGTCTAACCGCCCTTCCCGGGCGCCTGCCTTGCGTCGCTGTGCACCCACTGAGTACCCTGTGCTCTGGCGCACACATGCCCCAATTTGGGGCTCCCAGTGAGTCCTGTTGCAGGAGAACTTTGGGCTTCTGTTAGCGGGCAGTCCTGTGTATTCCTGATTTGAGGCTCACTCAGCTAGTTAATTTCAGAACTGCAAATGGAAGTCATCTTCTGATTGTGAAAGGTAGGTAGGGTATGTTTAAATGGCTGTGTTTTGAAAGCTACTGATAGGTACACAGGGCTAGCGCATGTATTTCTTTTCATTTATTTTATTCCCATATATTAAAGTCCTCCTTTGCCAAGTGACATATACATTGGTTAAAATACACATAATCGTATTTGTGGCACATAATGCAAAAAGTTCACGTTTTTAAAAATAGAATTGGGCAGAACAATTCTTTGACAGAGAATTATTCTCCAACTCTGCCCACAGCCTGAATGGGAGGAAACTTCCCCACATGAACCGGGGGAAAGTCGGTATTGTAAGGATCAGAACCCCACCAACGCAAGAGAAGGCAAGGGGCAAGCAGCACGAAGGCCTGGGGGTCGGCGCTGGAGAAACGTCTTGGGAGTGCTCGGCACCCCCGGAGCTGGCCCTGTGTCTGGGCGCAGCTTGACCGAGTAGCCCCCTTTCGGAGCAGTGGCCTTCACAGCCTGCGTGCTTTCTCTGCTTCTTCATTTACAAAGAAAGTACCTAGGGTATTTCTGTAGGGGTGACGTCACCGTCTGGCTGCATGAACATTTGCATGAATTTGGGGAAGTGAGGGCTGCCAGGCCTTCGCTTAGCGGGGGTGCGAAAGGAGCCACCGTCCCTGGGGTCCAGCCTGGGTGGCTGATTGGGCGGGGGGCAGGGCCTGGCATCCACGAAGACAGGACGAAGTGGAAGTGCTCCTTTGCTGGGCTACGGGCACGGGGCGGAATAGCGAGGGTAGGGGGCGTGGGGAATTCAGGGGCTGAACCCCTGGCAGAAGGAGGGGTGATGTGCAGTGGAGAGGTTTTGGCATAGAAGCCTAGAAGATTGGTTGAAATCCGGCGTTTGAAGCCCACGGAGAATTTGTCTGCATTTTGGTTTTGCGATCTTTTGTGGCAGGGAGGGCTGAAGAGTGCATCTGAGCCTGGGGATTCCCCCTCCCACCTTGTGTTGTAACTCCCTCAGGTCTGGAGCTGGGACTGCCTCGGGGCTTCAGGAAAAGGCAGAGAGGAGAAGGAAAGCCTTGCTGGGAGTGCTGGACTCCATGTTGCAGCTGATTTTATGTCCGCTGGTGACAAGGCAGATGCTTTAGAAACATTTGTGTATATAGATAAATGCACACCCACAGTGTGTACTTAGTCACTCAGTCGTGTCCTACTCTTTGCGACCCCTTGGACCGTAGCCCACCAGGCCCCCTCTGTCCGTGGGATTTCCCAGGCAAGCCTAGAGAAGGGGGCTGCCTGGGGCTGCCTGCCGCCTGTCTTCCCTCTCGCTGTCACCCCGGCCGTCCCCAAGAATGGCTTTCCCCTGAAGGAGGGTCATCATGATGAGGCTGCCAGGGGATCAGAAGGGGCTCCCCGTCCACAGGGCACCCAGGGTGAGCTTGGCGGTGGGTGAGTCCTTTCACATGAACAGCTGGGGACTGAACAGAGAGCCTGTGTGGTGGACGTGGAAGCCACCTGGGTGCCTGGTTGGATCAGTACCTTTCCAGCCGAGGCCTCGCTCGATCTGAGACACTCTCTCGAGCCTCCCCTGCCGTGAGAGTTCAGAGTCAGCACCCAGCAGTGGAGCTCCAGAGAGGACTGTCTGACAGACAATCCTTCCCACGAGGGGAGCACTCAGGTTAGCAAACCGTATCTGATGGTTGGGGTGCAGTTACAGCATCGGGCTGAACATAACCCTCCCTGTGTCACCAGCTACCCTCCACGTCCCATGGGTGCATAAAGCAGATTTGTGGGAAGGGCTGGGCGGACTTGGAAGGCAAGAGAGACACCCGATGGTGCGGCCTGGGGTGGGGGGTGTGGGAGGGACCTGGCGCAGGCAAGGCCGTGCCCTGTCCAGTGGGCAGTTCAGCCGTGAGCGCTGGGCTGAGGAAGCATCTCTGACCAGGACTGTTCTCTGACATCCCTGGCTTGATACTGGTACAGGGGAGCCATTTGCTGTTAGATGCTAATATTTGCGTTTAACCTCATGATGGCCAGGTCGAAACTCCCTACTCTCTCAGCCCCTGGGAGCCTAGTTGACTTAGCCCCTATTGTAACAGTGGACTCAAATCCCCTTCTATCACCAAAAGTCTCCCAGGACACAGGGATTTGTTCCCAGTTGCACATGAAGGTGTGGTGCTGGGCCGTGTTCACTAAGAGGGCAGCTCTGTAAGGGTCCTCGGGAGGACCTCCCTCCCTCGAGAAGAAGCCTCACCAGATGATGCTTCTTATTTTCCTCGAGGAGTCATCATGGAACAGCTGAGTGTTTAGGTTCCTCTGGACTCAGATGATTTTTTTTTTTTTTTTTTTTGCACACCTGCTTGTTTGGACTGATACGGCTCGTTTTATAATGAAGTTGTACGTTTAGTAAGAAAACATGCACAAGGGTGCGCTGGTCTTAGAAATAACACAGCAGGTTTGAATGAGGTGGTTTGCAGTCTTGTTTGTTTTTGGGGACGAGTCATTTTTCTTCATAGAGTGTTGGGGCCCTTCATTCATTCATTTATCGAGCGGGTCTCCCTGGTGCCTGATGTTGGCCCTGGATCCTGGTCAAGCCCCTGGGGTACCAAGAGGAACGAGCCCCTTGGCCTGCTGGTCCAAACCGCAGGACACCCTGGGCCCCTGCAGGTGTCAGCTTATAGGGGCTGGGGGTGTCTGATGTGTGCGGAGGGCAGGACAGCAGTCTGGAAAGATGGGATGTGGTGTTCCACTGACCCACCTCCTCCCCTGGCGGCCAGGCGCTGTGGTAGCAGTGTCCAGAGCAGCAGGGTGGCCCTGCCCTCAAGGGACTTACGATCTAGCAGGGGAGACAGAAGGTAAACACAGGAGGAATAAGTGCATTACAGCGTGGGAGTGCCCGGGGCCTGGGCCCAGACACCTCAGTGCAGAGTCCTGCTGAGTCACTTCTGCGTTCCCAGGGTCCCCTAAGAGATGTTGCTTCTTAAATGCAAGAGGGACCATTCAGAACTCAGACTTGTGTTCAGGAGGATCCAGAGTGTGAGGGGAAGGGATGGTGAAGGATGGAGCCGGGAGGGTGGGGAGTCCTGTTCCAGATGGGGAGGTACTGGGTGGGGAGAGAAGGTGCCAGTCTGAGTGCTGGCAGGCGCGGGGCCCTGGCGTGACCTGGGAGGCCACTGGGGTTGTGGTGGCCATGGCAGAGATGGTCTGAGCTAGTGGCATTCAGAGGCGGGGGAGGCCTCAGCAGAGGGGACTGAGGCCAGGGCGAGGCGGGGAGAAGTGCCTGGAGGGAGGAGAGGTCCTTAGTGTCAGCTGGGGCCCGGCGCTGGTCCCCCTCCCAGAGGCGGCCTGTGTGCACAGCCACCGAGCTGGGCCCCAGAGGTTTATTAAAAGCAGGTGGGGTGCCAGGCGCTGTACTTGAGCGTTGGGTGTGACTCAGACAGGCATGGAGTCAGCCCGGAGTTTCTTTATTCATCCCTATTTGCTTTTTGTCGGTAATCCTTTGTAATTCCCCAGTTTCATGATGTAATTTTAATGGAATTAAACTTGAACACTTCAAAATTATGTAATTAATTATGTTCGGCTTCAATTACAATGACTAATTACAGTGTGATACCTGGTGGCAAGTCAGGTATGTCCTGGTGGTGGGTTCGTGCCTGCCAGCTATTAGGATGGCCACTCTCTGTCACCAGTGGGTGTGGCTGCCTTGGGGGCTGCTCGGCGCCTCTGCCCCCCTCCCCGCCCCCAGGAGCAGCTCTGGGACCTGTGAGGTGTGTGATGGGGAAGGGGGGTGTGCAGGGGGTGGGGGCGTGGTGGTGGTGGTGGGCACAGAGGCCTGTCGTAGGGCACAAAGGTTTGAACTTGTTTGCAGGTAGAAGAGCAGGGCTCACACTGGGAAAGTTAGTCTGGGGGGACACAGTCGGGGAACGGGGGCCCTGCCGTGGGATTCCTCTGTTCACTCCAGGATATGGGAGGGAGGCTCCACTGAAATCACTGTTGAACACGGCCTCAAGAACGGGTAAGACGGCCTAGGGAGAAAGGAAAAGGTTCCGTGATCCCCCGAGGGGTGAAAGAGGAGGGCGAGAGCTGGAGCCAGGTTTAGAAATGTCACTCTGGGAATTATTCCCAGCAGCCAGGGCTCAGGGTTCCCGGAGCAGCAAACTGCGCCTCAGACCCCAAGATGGAGCGTCATGTTCGTGAACTTCCTCTTTGCACGTGACGGTGGTTGTATTTTGTGTCAGGAGGAGGGGGTCTGACTGAGAAATCTTTACCCCGAGTGCCGTCGCGTCTGAAGCGAGGCCCTCCCGTCTCCCTCTGGGGCCGGCAGCTCTTCCCTGAGCTGAGTGTTGGGGGAATGCGTGTTTATAGGAGGGTGGCCCCCACTTCGCCTGGTCCCCACACAGCCTCAGGCCCCTGACCTCCCTCCCTCCAGGGAAGCTTCTGGGACAGCTTTGAACAGCGGTGCCCGCAGGAGGCATTCAGTGGCCAGTGCCGCATTTCTTCAAGATGCCTGTTATTTATTTGAGAGACTCAGGGCATCTTTTCAAGAGCCCATTCTTGACATCTGAGACTAGGGAGGTTTTCCTGATGCTCACCTGTGAGTTTTCCGTCGTTTCCCACGGGGTGTGCAGAGTGGACCGCTGCTGGCCAAGGAAGCTGGTCTCAGAAGCTCAAGCTGAGGTGGAGGTTTGGGTTCGGCCTTGAGGGCACCCTAGAGTCTTCTGGGTATCTGCTGTTTAAGGGAGAGCTTGTTTCACCCTTGGGGAGGGGGGTGCAGTGGTGCCCCAGGGGGCTTGGAGCCCTTCCCTGTTGGTCCTGAAGCAGAGGGGGCTACCTCGACACAATGCCTGATACATTTACTCTGTCACTTTTTATTTTTTAAGTAATATGCACACAAAAGTCGCCATTTTAGCCTTTTGAAAGTGTGCCATAGGTTATTCTGTGATACGTTCGCACTGTTGTGTAACCATCACCACGATCTAATTCTAGAGTATTTCCATCGCCCCAGCAAGACCCCCATACCCGTCAGCAGTCACCCTCCTTCTTCCTGACTCCCCCTAAGCTCTGTATGTAACCTTTGGTCTATGTCCTGTGCCTCTGGGTTTGCCTATTCTTCACGTGTAAACGGAATCGTACAATGTGTGTGTGGACTTTCACGTCTGGCCCCTTTTCTCTCGCTGTAAGTTTTGCTGGTTCATCCATGTTGAGGGTACGTATCAGCACTTCATTCCTCTTTTTGGCTGAGTAATAGCATCCCGTGTGTGGATATATACAACGTCTTGTTTATTCTTTCATGAACTGATGGGCGTTGGATTGTTTCCACTTTGGGGCTAGTGTGGAGAAGGTGCTGCAGACACCTGTGTGTAAGTATTTGTGTGACTAGGTTTTCAGTTTTCTCATCGATGCTTAGGAGTGGGATTGCTGAGTCCTAGGTAACTCTGCGTCTAACTTTTTGAGTCTTCTACTTTGTGGCCTCTTCTGTGTAACTCCTGTTTTCATTTTAAGGCCCAGACTGTGGTTCCATCTCCTTCTGTTCTGCTCTGGTCTTCCCCTTGACTCCTCCTCCTCGGGCACCTCTCTGGGGGGTTACCCTTTGGGACCACAGTCACGTGCAGACGGACGGTGGAGAGGCTAGGAGCAGTCTGAATGAGAGCACACACTGTTGGCAGCCCACCCAGGGTCTCTGCCCTTCCCCACCTTCCCTCCTTGCTCACCAGCAAAGGGGCCTCTCCCCTGGCCAAGTGTGATGGTCATTTCACTTTGTCCTGGCTGGGGAGATAGGGACTGTCAGGCAGATTTGCTCATGGTGCTGCTTCTCAGATAAAAGGCGATGAGCCAGGATGAAGTGCCATTTTCTGCCTGTGAACACACCCGTGGGAGAAGAGGCCATCCAGGCCTGCCGACAGAAGGTGGCAGGAACCTGGGCCTCTGTCCTGCCTGCCGCCCTCCTCCAGCCCTCTGTGATGGCGAATCCAGCATTACAACCCACGTCCCCCAACTGCTCTGGCTGGGTGTGGATGAGAAGTCACGTTTCTGAGATGCGCTGGTCCCGGCTGAAGGCAGAGCTGAGCTGAGGGTGTGAGATGAAAGTGAGCGCTGAAGCTCTCTCTTCCGAGAGCAGGCAGCATCCCATTTGCCAAGCCAGATGTCCCGCAATACTTCAGATGCCGCCGATAAAGCATCGAGCAATTAGAATGGTTAATATTCAGTTAAGTATAATTAGAAGCTGGTGTAAATTGTGAATGAAATTGACAGGTTCCACAAGTTACAGCAAAATACCAAATCTTCAGTTGTGTGTATGTATCTCTGTGGGTCTGTCAGTTCAGACAGGTGTATCATCTTACCTCCTTGGAATCGAAATGAGGGCCTCCTGTCCACCCAATTCACTATAATTCTCAAAGTTTAGGAATGTCTTGCCAATTGTTTTATATTAAAAATTGAAATCTTTAGGTCAGAGCTTTAATGCTCTCATTTCTATGCTATGGGCAGGAAAAACTAAATCCGTTTTCTGCCTGCCTTCAGGGCGTGTGTGTGTGTCTTATGTGTGTGCATGTGTGCACACATGTGCGTTTCTCCCTGCCCCTGAGTTGCATTCATCACTTCTCATTTCACAGGACATCATGATGTATCTTATTTTTTTCTCCTTTCTGCCCCATCCCCGTGTCTAGTCCCCTCCTCTTCTCATTCTAATGTGTTTGGTATACCTCTGTATGGGTGTATTGTAAAACATGTGGCTTGTTTTGTATGTGTAAGTAGCTCTAATTCATAATTGTGGCATCGTGCTGTAAATCTTCCCTTCCCTTTTACTCCTGTTTCTGAGATCTGTCCATGTTACCCCTTGCAAGTTTCATCATTCATGAGAGCTGCATCGGATTCCAACTGAAGAATCCACTTGTCTTAGCTCAGACTGCTGTATACCATACACACAGGGGCTTTAAGCCACATTTATTGCTTACAATTCTGAAGGCTGGGCAGACCAAGATCAAGGTGCCTGCAGTCCAAGATCAAGAGGGTACCTGGGGAAAGCCCTTTCCCTAACTTGCAGACAGCCCTCCTCTTGCTGTGTCCTCAACACGATGGAGGGTCTTTGAGAGAGAGCGTGAGGGAGCTGTCTTTTCATAATGACACTAATGCTGTCATGGGGACCCCCACCCTCGTGACCTTATCTAGACCTCCCAAGAGTCACACCTCCAAACACCATCACTTCAGGACTGGGGCTTCACCATATGAATTTGGCAGGGGCGTGTGCAACACTGTTCAGTCCCTGGCAGCACCCTAGCTCACATGTCCGTCTCCCCCAGGATGACCCTGCTGGGCGGCCTCGGGCATCCTGACGCGCGTCTCCTGACTGTTGGCCAGGAGGAGGATTGCTGAGTCGCGGGGTGAAGAGTGTTCCTCATCTCACTGAGTGCCGCAGGGCTGCTCCCCCGCGCGGCTACACCACTTTGCTCTCTGCCTGTCTCATCAGAGCTTCCCGGAAACCTTTCGCCATCCTGATGGTTTTAGAGTGGCACTTGAGGGTTGTGATTTTTCTCTGATCACCGGTACGTTTTCTACTTGTTACCAACCTCGTTCTGTACCCGTTTAGATTTTCAGATTGACTTTTCCATAAATCGTCTGGTCCTGTATGTCGCCCCTGTTGATGTGCAAGAGCTCCTTGTACGTTAACATGGTAACCCTTGGTTGGTTTTCACTTTCCTAAGTCGCTTCTCCCAATCTTTCCTGTGTTTGTTGATTTGTCTGTAGTGTCCTTCAATAAACAGAAAAACCTAACTTTGATGAAGTCAGATCTGTCCGTTTTTCATTTCAGTCTTGTTTGAGAAAATCTTTTCCCCACTCAAGATCACAAAGATACTCATACTCTGACAGCCATGGAGATTTGTCTGCCTTGTTTAGATTTTTAGGTTAGAGATGGTTTCCGTGCAGACCGTGAGGTAGTCAGTTTTTCCCCAGCACTGCCTGCTGAGCAGTCCAGTCTCCTACTCAGAGATTTAGGAAGGTGCCTCCGTTGTATGCCAAGGCCCTGTGTACATATGGGTATGTTTCCAGGACATTCTTTTGTTCCACTATCCCATGTGTTTCTTCTTGCATGAGTCCCTCACTGTTTAATTACTGTGGCTTTATACATGTTTTACTTTCAGATTGGGTGAATTTGCACTTTGCCTTTCTCTTTCAAAATATCTCAACTCCTCACCGTCCATTATTCTTTTATGCTGATTTCCATCAAGCTCTCCTTAAGTTCCAGTGGATTTTCTTTATTGGATTTGGAATAAATATACAGATTAATCTGGGAGAAAATTAAGAAATTTCAAGTTTTTCTGTCTGTGACTGAGACTGTTTCTCCATTTTCTTAACTCTTTCTTCAGAAAGGTTTGGTACCTTTGTCACTAGGTTAAATCCTAGTTCTGTACAGTTTCTGTAGTAGTGTGAGCAATGACTTTGTGGGTTTTTTTTTTTTCCCTTCTTGATTGATTATTCTGGTGTGGAGGAAAAAACTGGTTTTTGTTTACTGATTTTGAAACTGGCCAGGTTGCTGAGTCTCTCATTGGCTTTACTAGTTCACTTGAACCTGTTGCATCTCTGGGGAGGGTATCATATGCAAAAAATGTGACACTTTTGTTTGTCCCTTTTCTTCCACTCCTCATACGCCAGAGGCTTGTGTTGTCAGCCGGAAGGCCAAGGACTCTGCCGCAGACTGGTGATGGGGCTCTGTGTCTTCTTTCCAGGTCTTAGAGGGAACGTACCTGATGGAGATTTTTGGTAGCAGCTTTAATCAGATTGAGAACTACATGACTCCATTGTTTCCACTTTTCTGAGAGCTTTCATCATGAGTTGGTGTGGACCTTTTCCTTTAAATCTGTTCACGTCTGGGTGATTTTAATCCCTCAGCCTGTGAATGTGGTAAATTACAGTGATCAACACGCCCATGTTGAAGTGTCCATTGTGTTCCTCAATCAGCTCTTCCCTGTCTTATATTTTAAAATATTGTTGGATTAGATGTGTAGTTGCCACATCTGTGTTATTAAGTAAAATGGCCTACAGTTTTCTTGTTTTTATCCAGTTGGAATTAAGGTTATACTTAATTTTATAGTCTCATAAAATGGGTTAAAATAGCTTTGGAACCATTTGTATAAGATGAAGATTATCTGTATCTGAAATTGGATAGGGCTCACCTGTGACCGTGGGGCCTGAGCCTAAGAGTGGGCTCTGAGGAATTTATCATTTCATTTTCTTGGTTATTCTATCTGAGATTTCTGTCAGTAGACTTATTTTGGCATTTTATAATTTTCTAGATATGTGTTCATTTCATCTAGGCTTTAAATTTTATTCTTGTGTGATTATTTGTAGTGTTTCCATTGTTTTTTAAAAATTCTGTTTGTTTTGATATTCAAATTCTTCTTCTTTTTGCTCTTCCCTTCATTTTTTAGTTTCTATTTGCCTGGTAAAGCCTCTTCTCTTTCATTATTGCCACTCTTTCCATGTCCTTTTACTCGGTGTCTATTATAGATACATGATGCAGGATCTTGTTTTTTAAACCCTGGTTGAAAGTCTGTCTGATTGGTGAAATTAACTGGTATACATTTATGATAATTGTGATTATATTAGGACAAATGCAATTTTATGTTCTCCATTTTACCATACTCTTTGAGGCGAGTACCTTTTAAAATATATGGATATATACTGGAGTATAGTTGATTTACAAGGTTGCATTAGTGTCAGGTGCAACAAAGTGATTCGACTATACATACTGATACCCCAGGGTGTCAGCTGATCCCTCGCCCCTGGGGGGAGGAGTTTGGTGGAGAGAGGTGTGTCCGCGGGGGTTGAGGGCTTAGGTAGGGGTGCAGTCAGGCCCCTGGGGCGACCTCTTGGTGCCTTACTCCAGCCACGCCTGTTCTCCTGGGACTGCTGCCCTCTCTCTTACTGCCAGACTCATTGCAGCATCCTCTGGGGGAGGAGTTACCTGCAGAGATTTTGATCCTGCTAGTCTGGGGTGGGCACTGGTGTTTTTTCAGAGCTTCTCACAACAGGAGTGGGGTGTGGCATAGACTGGCCATAAGCTGAGAAATGTCAAAGCTGGGAGATGGGGGCTTAGGGGTACATGATAGTCTTTGTTTACATTTGAGGTATTGTCTGTGTATACCTGCAAGTCTGAGTACATCCTGGCTGAGACCCACTGGCATTAACATGGTACCATCTTAGGTAGAGGTGGGTAGGGAATGAAACCTAGCAAGACCCTATGGGGCTCCTGGGCATGAAAGCCTTTCAAAGCAGGGAAGGGAGGGGATGCAGAGACAGAGGAGGAGCAGCTGAGAAACAGTAGTGCAGCCGTGGGGCCTGGTTCCACCTTAGGGGATACACATAACAATATCTCTGAGCTCTTTACAGAACTAGAACCCCAACACATAGAAGATGTTAGCACCCTTCATTCCAGAGAAGACCACAGTTTAATAATTTTGAGAAGCTCATTAGGAGGAGATCACCTGAGGCCAGATTAAAGGAGTGTAGGCCCTGCACACAACCTAATCTTTATTAGCTACCCCGCCCTGAACCATGCTATAAAACTCCTCCCCAAGCCCTCCCGGGTTGGGGACATACAGTTTTCGGGGGCATGAGCCCACTGTGTCCCCCTTTGCCTGGCAAAGCAATAAAACTTTTCTTTTTGTGGTTGTTTAGTTGCCAAATCGTGTCCGATTCTTTTGCGACCCCTTGGACTGTCAGACTCCTCTGTCCATGGGATGCCCCAGGCAAGAATACTGGAGTGGGTTGCCGTTTCCTTCTCCAGGGCATCTTCCCAAGACTGAACTGTGCCTCTTGCACTGGCAGGCAGGTTCTTTACCACTGAGCCACCGTGGAGCTGTTACTTCACCCACAACTCTGTCTCTGAGATTCAATTCAGCACCAATGTACAGAGGCTGTTTCCCATATCAGGAACAGAGAAGGCTTGCTAGATAGACCTGGGGCTGCCAGAACATTGAACTTGGGTTTTGTGGTCTGTATTCTATTTCTCTTGGAAAGCGCCATTCTAATCTAGACCCTGGTACTCCAGTGGTTCGTGAACCAGCAGCAGCAATTAGGAACTTGCTAGAAATGCAGAACCTTAGTCCCCACTGCAGACCGACTGAGTAAGAATCCACAGTTTTGTGAGATTCCCCAGGTTATTCATATGCACATTTAAAGTTTGAGAAACACTAAGTCCAGATCTTTTTAAAAGGGATGATTGGCTTTTTTAATTCCTATTTTAATAGAGTGACTCCTCCTCCCTTATCACCCCAGTTGAGCTTTTCCAGGACAGAGGTAGCAGCCAGTGCTCTGAGGAGCTAGAAAAGATTCACACCCTCAGTGAGGTTGTGCAAGGGAGGCCCTCAGGCCCTCTCCCGGACCTGTTTTAAACCTAGCTCTTTTTTGACGCACAGTTCTCATAGTATCGACTCTGCTTTTCAGTCCTGTAACATATTAAAATGACAAATCGGAAGAAGGCAAGGCAGATCCTAGTGGCAGGACTAGCGGTCTGCTTGGGAGCTGGAGGCCAGAAGACAAGTCTTCAGTCAGGGGGCGCTGTTTGCTGGAGAGACAGCCCCCCCACCCCAATGTGGAGGTTGTTGAGCATGGGGATACTGCAGGTTCCGGCCTTGACCTTCACTGTGGTCCATCTGAGGCCCTGGGAAAGGAACAGCCGACGTCCTGATGAATATGCCTGCCACAGCCCTGGTGTGGGGAGGGCAGTATTGTCACTAAGTCCAGAGGCAAACACTTGTTTGAAAGATGCACTTTGGGGAGCGTCTCCTCTGCTCCTTGTGCTGGGGGCCACGGCTTCCCATCCCCTGGCGGGGGAGCAGCTTTCAGCGTGGGAACATGGGGTTCCTAGGTGGTGCGCCTCTGGGTGGCCCAGACCTGCCGGCCCATCTGACTTGGGATCTCCACTTAGTGGCTGTGTGACCCTGAGCCCTTGACCTGCC
The DNA here is from genome assembly GCF_963930625.1 of Muntiacus reevesi. Taxonomy (NCBI): domain Eukaryota; kingdom Metazoa; phylum Chordata; class Mammalia; order Artiodactyla; family Cervidae; genus Muntiacus; species Muntiacus reevesi. The sequence continues at coordinate 213,100,565 of NC_089250.1, read as the reverse complement.
TCCTGTGCACAGCGGTGATGATAAAGCTCCTTACTGTATGGGGGACAGTGCCTGATACACTAGCCCTGAATGTCTTTTAGCCTCAGAATGACAGAGTCAAGGAAAAGGTGTGGTGTTGGCAGCTCACCGGCGAGACCGCCTTCTAGTAACAGCATTACCCCCGTGACCAGGTGATGTCCTGCGTCACAGCGCCAGTGCTGACACCTGCACGGTCTGGGTCACTGTCGGTGCTGGTGTGCTGTTTTCTACTCTGTTTTTCCTTTTACACTTTTCCCCGGAGGTCATTTTCCCCTTTCTATGGTTAAAAAGAAAAATAATACCCGCTTACACCTTAAACCCACCTCAGTTTGAATAACGTTATTTTTAAGGCCAAGGCCTGCCCCTGGGTGTGAGTAGCTTGCACGCTGAGTATTCAGCGGGCGAATGAGACATGTGAGTCATGCAGCACTTGGCATCTCTAGCTCCTGACGTTTGGTGGCAAACTTCCTACAGAGAGGAGGAATTGCAGAGTGGAAACCCTCTCAGAGCCAGACAGCCAAAGGATCCTTCAGACGAAACGGGCTCGATGCTCAGTGTTGATTGGGAAGAGTGGTTATTTGAATTTTCCTCCTCCTCCTGTTTCCTCAGCCTGCGAGGCCTCCACGGGGGCCAGATTCATCCTGGATTTACCACTTTTGTGCAGAGTGCGGCTTCTCCCTAAAGATGACGGCCATTTCTGGTGCCTTCTGCAATGCACAGCAGATGGAAGGCCCAGAGTGCCTGGACCCACAGGCACTTGCAGGACATCTCCCTGCCTGTGCAGGGAGCTCGGATTTGCTGCCTCTGGTGGCTGCCGACAGCCGTGAGCTGGAAGAGCCACGGTGCCCTGTGACTTACCTGTCGGGCTCCGAGTTCTGTTTTCTTGGCCAAGATCTTGAAGACGGTTTCCAAGTAGGTGTTTCTTCCTTGGCAGCAGATTTGGGCACTCTCCTCGTCAGCCCCGTCCTTGTCTGCAGGGGCATCGAGCTGGGGGTTTGGGAGTGGGGCAGAGTGTCTAATGTGACTGCTGTGTCCTCTGTCACGAAGATTCGAACAGAGTGGCACCACTGGCTGAATTTCAAACGTAGGACATTCATATAAAGCTCACTTTGATCTGACTTCTAGATAGATAATAACTGAACTATGAAACTGGGAGAAAGTGGCCAGATACTTTTGGCCAGTGGTACAAAATATGCACCATTAAGGGTTTCAGGAGCAAAGTTAAAAAAATCTGGTAAAAAATCTTGGATGACAAGGAAGAAAGGACTCAACCCTCAAGGCTCCATGGTGCCCTGCTCTGCGGGTACCCCGAGGGCCTGGCACTCCAGGAAGTGGAGGCCGCCGTTGGCTCATGTTTTCGGGCCTCCAGCTCTGCGCTTTCAGGCCCTGGTCGGTCTCCTCCACCTGACATTTTCAATTTGGGGGCAAAATCCCCAAGTTCAGCCATTTAAGAAGGGGTCATAGATGAGAGAAGTATGGGAGTGGAAACAGTTATAAGGCAGAACTAATGCTTTTCCACATGGCCCCTGTGGTTATCACTTTTTAAAATGACCAAGGTACCCCCGCCCCCCACCAAATAGTTGTACATCTTGAATGTTTTAATTTTAAGATAAAAATTATCTAGAGGTAGTCATCATTTTTGTATATTTTCTTTCTTTCAAAACACTTCATTTTCATTTTTTATCAAAAATCCTCTAAGGCTTAGTGTTAAAAAGAACTAGCACCCTGCCCACGTCTCAGTACCTGCAGCCTGGAACAGTGTCTATGGTCTGAGTAGCTGACCAGTGCTGGGCAGTTTGCTTACTGATGTGGCATTGTGAGACGCGTTTGGGGATTTAGGCCTCCCTAGAGGCTGACCCCCCCCCCCCCCCCATGGTCCTCTTTTTGGCTCAGGCAGTGTTCAGAGATTCAGCATTGATAGCTGTGACTACATAAATAAATACTAACTTTCTGTGAGATACCTGGTTTATTCCCAAACCCTCCTCCAGCAACATAAGTCTCTTAAGACATGGGAACCTATCGTAGGGTTTCATCTGTTCTTGGCGTCACCCCCTCCTGGTCCCTGTGTTCTTCTCTGACCGGAGTGGCTGCTGCCTGGTCCGGGTCCCCCGCTGCCCTCCGCATCCCTTTCCTTATCATCCTGGGGCCTCCCTTTCTGTCTCTCCTGCTCTGTCTCCTGAGTTCGGTGGTTTTGTCTCTCTCGTTTGACCTCTCGCTTGGTTGGGGTGGATCTTCTCCAGCAGCTTCCCAATGAAGGGTGTCTGCGTCTGCGATCTGACAAGGTCTTCCTCCTGTCTGGTGTCATCCGAGCCGAGGGTGGAATTCCAGGTTGGACAGCGCTGCGCTTGGGACTGGAAGGGCCTAGCCTCATCCAGGAGCCCGTTGGCGGGCATTCTGACTTCCCGTCCTCTGCCGTTTCTCTCTGACACCTTTTAGAGTCAGGTCTTCCTCTTCTTTTTTTCCCCTCTTTCTTCAGGCATCAGGAAAACTTGCTCTTGTCCGGGTCCTGTTTTCCTGCCCCTGTTTTCTGTCCTCTGGAGCTCAGTGTTCAGATGGTGGGCCTCCTGCACCCATCTGCTAATTTTTCTCCCCTTTCACTTTCCATGTCTTTGTCTTTGGGGATATATCTTCTTGGAGAATTCTCAGCCTCCCAATCTTTGTAAACTTGTATCTATCACATTTTTTAACTCAAGTGTTTTCTCTTATTCCTTGAATGTTCCATTCTTTGGACCTGTTCTTGTTTCAAAGATGCAGTGTCTTATCTCACTGGCTGCATTCATCACCATTAAAAAAATTTTTTTTCTTCTGTTCCCTGCATTGACTTTGCTTCATGTTTACTTTTGAAAAATCTTTAGGAAAACACAGTATATGTAAACAATTGTATGTAACGCATTTTGGCTACAAAGTGTAATAATGTAATTAACACCTGTGAACTCTCCCCCCCCACCTCAGGAACCTGACAGGCCAAGCTAGTAATTTGCATCCGCCTGCATTGCCCTCCCCCCTCCCTTGTTTCCCTTCCTCCCTTCAGGACAGGTGGCCACTGTCCTAAGTACTGTATTTATTATGTCATGATCTTAAAATAATGTTGTTTTATCACAAATCTATGCACACTTAAAGTGTTAGTCGCTCAGCCGTGTCCAACTCTTCGTAACCCCGTGGACCATAACCTGCCAGGCTCCTCTGTCCATGGGATTCTCCAGGCAAGAATACTGGACTGGGTTGCCATTTCCTTTTCAAGGGGATCTTCCCAACTCAGGGATCGAACCCAGGTCTCCTGCATGGCAGACAGATTTTCTACTACCTGAGCCACCAGGGAAGCCTTAAATGCTATATTATTTACAACTGCTTGGTTTTGAGCTATATTTAAAAAATGGTATTATTCTACAGGTAGACTTCTGGAACTTGCCTCTGACTCGTTCTGAAAGGGAGAATCATCTGCAATAGTCAGTGTGGTCTCCCTGGTCTCTGATGTTTAGGCCCAGTTCTGTGACCAGACTCAAGTTTATTTATCCTTTCTCCTTCCTGTGGGTTTGTCTCTGCTGCTCCTCTCTCTCTCTCTCTCTCTCTCTCTCTCTCTCTCTCTCTCTCTCTCTCTCTTGCTCTCTCTCTCTCTCTCTCCATCCCAGTTAGAGATTTCCTCAAATGTCGAGTGACATTTCATCATCTGTCTCTATGTAAGTGCAAGGCATCAGCATGCTGATATGGAAGCTTGTGTGTGTGTGTGTCCCAAGAGGGGATGGTTTGAGGGGCAGTCGACTGCTAGCCTTCACTGTAAATAATCAGCCCAGGTGTTTTGCTGGGGGTGTCTGTGCTCTTTGCTCTTGGGCTGACAGCTTCTGTAAACACCCTGGGTTCCCTGCTGGGTGGGGTGGCTGAGGCTGAAAGTCTGACGGCCTGTCCCCAGCTTCCTCTGGTCTGTGCAGGCTGCTGTGGCTGGCCCAGTGGCTGGGAAGCTTCTAGGATCTGGTGGACTTCTTTACTCCCTGCTCCTGAGAGACTAGACCTTGCTGTTCTGGAGGGAGCAGAGAGAGCTTGGGTGTCAAGCTGCCATTTTTAAGCTGGAAGTCACACGCCTTCAAAACGCCCCATTTAACATATGGGGTTTGGCTATATGTCTGTGACGACACCAGTTTTCTAGGAAACACATTGGTTTTCTTGTACAGCCATCTTTCGGGAGCACCTTCCAACCAGGTTGCCAGTGAGTGACACGTGCTTGACGCACTTTGAAGATCACCTTCAGAGCAACTTTGTGAAACACGGTGAACACCCGGCTCACTAGCCTCGGAGCCTTGGTTGTGATGGGAAGGAGGCAGCTGTGCAGGCTTTGGTACCTGAGCCCGGGGCTCAGATCCTCAACCACTTCGTGGTTGGATGCCTCCACTCCCTCATCTGAAAGGAGAGCCCTTCCTAACTGGGTTGTTATAAAAACAAAAAAGAGGGAATATATGTGAAGTGCCTGCTGGCAGCTGCTCTGTAACTGGGAGCTATTATTAACCGTGGCATCCTTACTGGACTAAGAAATGGCACCCCCATCTCGCATTCATGTAGCACCTCATTCTCAGTAGTGCTTATTCACACACACACTCAGAAGGACTAAAAACGGACTCGGCTCGGATTGTGCCGATCAACCGCAGGGTCGGCTCCCTCCCTGCCTCCCCGCCTCTAGCCTGTAATCTCCCCCAGCACATGGACGCCCCACTTCCTGCCTCAGAACTCGCTCTTCTCCCCTCTTCCTGGGAGGCAGACCCCGTCCTTTGGAGCCCCCAGCTCAGGCCCTGCCTTCCCAGCCCCAGCAGCTCCATCTCCTTGGAAACCCCTCCCTCCTCTGGTGACCCTGAGCCCCACTCATCTGGCCAGGGGCCTTGCCTGCCTGGGACCACCCTGAGGGGTGTGGTCTTCTCCTCCTCCATTCAGGCTGGTCATTTCTAGTCAATTGACAAAGAATACAAGACTTGGGGAGAGGTAGAGTTTTACCTGCATTTACTGGTGTCTTGGTGGGTAAGTCCACCAGTGGTTTATGCAGGAATTTTAACAATTTAAGTCACAACGTTCAATCTGGTACTTCCGATGTGTTCTCCCCCTGCCTTAAGAAACAGCTGAGGGGACTTCCCTAGTGGTCCAGTGGCTAAGACTCCATGCTGTCAGTGCAGGGGGCCTGGGTTTGATCCTTGGTTGGAGAACTAGATCCCACATGCCACAACTAAGCATTTGCATGCCTCATTGAAAACTGAAGATCCCGCATGCTGCAGTAACACCTGGTGTAGCCAAATAAATAGATATTAAAAAAAAAGAAAACCGAACAGCTGAGGTCGGCAGGAAGTGTGCAAGGAACCATCAGTTTTAAGTCATCAGAGATACATAAGGACCAGAATGTTATGCCTCAGTTGCAGTTTGTTGATTTCCCTGGCATTGCATTTCCCTTCATCCTCCACCCCAGCCTTTGTGGTTTACCCGAGCCCGTGTTCTCCATCCCCTAATTGAAGGCCGTAAACGTGGGCCCATCCAGGAGTCTGGTGGGTCTAGAAAGTGAGGGGGATGTCACAGAAAGGTGACGGGAGCAGACTTCAAGCCCCCTAGATGGAAACCCTTCCGAGGGCGGGGCCTCTCCCAGCCGGACAGACGCAGTCATGCAATCTGTTTCCTGCAGCCCCAGGGCACGCTTCCTCCTTGCGGTCAGTGACTTCAAAAGCTGCCCCAAGTTCAACTGTTTCTCCAACTTGGGGGCCTTTGGGGGCAGCCAGCGGCATGTTGAAGAAAAGTCCTCCTGACTCCTCTTCTCTCGGGCTCCCTCTTCGTCATTAAACCGAAACTGCTTTCTTGCAGTCGGATGAATTGAACCCTGTGGCCCTTCCTTGGACCCCATCCTCTGTGACCTCCCCTGCCCCCTCACTCTGCTCCCACGCATGGCAGCCGACCAGTCCCCTGGGTGTGGAACCTGCGCTCCCCAGTCAGGGTCTTCTCCCGCTAGGCCCCCTCCCTCCTCCCCATCCTTCTTCCCTGGGCTTCTAAAGCCCTGCCCCTGCCTGGCTCAAGTTCCTGTTTCTGTTTGAATGAAGCCCTTCGGATCCCCTCCAGCAGATGGACTCTGTCCTCCTCTGACCCCCAGGGGCGCTCCGGGCCTGCCCTACATTTCTGCCCTCACCGCACCTAGGATGACCGGCCTCTGGGTCCTTCCTTTGTGCCCGGGTCAGCTTATCAGCAGAGCGGCTGTGCCCGACTGGGGACCCAGCACCTCCCACGGTGCCTCGCAGAGAATAGGCATAGCATTCAATAAATGTCATAGTTTTGAAATATCTGTTGAAATAAAAAGAAACGCTTTTTTTTTCCCTCCAGGAGTCAAAATGCATGGCTTTCATCCACTTTCAACACATAAAAGATGTTTTCAACACAGAAAGGCCTTTCACCGCTCTTACTTAATAGTCGGCTTTTGGAATGATGTGGACTAGAATGAAAGATGAGGACGAGCGCCTCTGAAATCAGCTGTTTTGAATTAAATAAAGCAGAGTGAGGTTGGAGTCAGGTGAAGCGAGAGGATGGGATTCAACCAAGGGAGAGTTAACGTGCGGGTGGGCACCTGGGAACTCTGAGGGCCTGTCTTCCCACCCACCCAGGAGGTGGCGGGGGATTGGAGGGTGGGCTGGCCCCACACCTGCTGGACTGGCCTGTCGCCCCCTTACCTCAACTTACGTCAGAACCGCTTAGCCCTCCTGCAGCTTTTCAAAATTGCAAGGAGGTTTTTAGGTTTTTCTCTCATTTCTTTTGGGATTTTTTTTGGAGGCAGAGTCTCCCCCCCCCAGCTATTCCTGGTAACTTTCAGAGTTCAGCTTCCTCAATAAGGATCTTGAGTCCGGGGAGCGAGCTCCCATGAGCCCGTGCGGAGGCCCTCGCTGCTCCACTGGCTGGGCTGTGCATCCACGTCGCGGGCGCTCCGTTTCCCTGCCCGCTCCACCTGGAGCACTGGAGCTGGGATGCGCTGCGTCCACAGCCAACTTGGCAGAGTCTGCACGTTTAGCTGTGCCTGTGAAAACGGACTGAAGACACTGAATGTGATGGTAATCCCCTGGCAGTGCAGCGGTTAGGACTCAAGCGCTTTCACTGCTGGGGCCCGGGTTCAGGCCTGCCTGCCGCATGGCGCAGCCAACAAACAAAACCATTAACTGTGAAGCCACCGTTACTCAGGCCCCACAAGACACGCTGAGCTGACCGCTGTCTCAGCGAGGCCAGGCAGCTTCAGTCTGACTGACGGGGGGGGGGGGGGGGGGGAGGGGGGTTGAGTTGATGCCCCTGCCTGAGACAAGCTGTGTCATAATCTTCACCAATAGATGGGGGGTTCTTGTCTCCATTCTGATTGGGGCCGAGCCAAGGCCTTGGCCAGCTGATAGAATGGACCCCGGCAGATTCTGGGGCCTCCAGGCTGGCTGACTTGCCTTGGACTGTGTGGCCAGCTCTGACTTTGTCTGCTCCCACGTGTTGCCTCCGGTCAGGCTTGTCCCCCTTGGGTGGGTTGGCACCGGGCGCTGGCAGTTCTCACAGGAGCTGAGTGGCCCACTCAGGGCAGCCCTTTCTGAGGTGCTGTCTGGAGGGTCAGCTGGGGCCATCCCAGGAGTGTGGTCCAGTGTGGACCAGTGTTGGCCTCCACCACCGCAGGTCTGACGTTTTAAATGATAGATGGGCACACAGGCTGCTCCCCTCGGTATGAGCGCCTAAAAACACTGGAACCAAGAGGGTTTTCAAAACCCGATACTGTGTTTCAGTTGTTACCAAGGAGGATTGCTCATTACCAGGGAACTGATTTTTTTTTTTTTTAAAGCAGTGTCTAGATTCCTCAAGGTTATGACAAAGCTTAAGCAGCTTGTAAGCAGGCAAATGGACGAAAGTCTCTTCCACAGCGTTTGGTTTCTCTTCTGGGGGCGGTGGGGGGTCCCACTATAGGGGCTGGCTTTGGTGGGCTTTACTTTGTTGAGGCCTCAGGTGTTCCCGTCCTGCCCTTTGTAAGCTAACAACCCCTCTTGACCCTGCACCGCCCCTCCCTCCCCGGACCTTTTCTTCTACAGTGATTTACTGTCACGTGAAGCACTATTTATAAAAGCTGCCCCTCCCCCCAGGTAAACTGTGGCGCCTTAATGAAGGTACATTTTGGCCCTCAGGACGGGAACAGCTTTTAATCAGAAGAACGTCCTCCTCCACAGCTTCGGAGGCTGAGAAACGTGGACGTTTGGGCAGGGAGGGAAACCGCCATTCAGCCTAATGCATGTGGCCTGTTGCATGTGAGGGTTGTGGAGCGGGTGGGAAGAAAAAGGAGATCCTCCTATTTATGCACGGATCGTGAAAACTGGTACACCTGTACCTTTTCTTCGTGGAAGAAATCCAGTAGCGTCAAGCTTTCCAGATTCCAAGTAGGTCAGATGGCTAGTGATTAAAAGTGGACCAGCATCCAGCTTGTCTTTAGAAGCAGAAAGCCACAGAGGCTGTGTTTTTGTTTATCCCCTTATCATTCAAGTGACCTGGTGGGAGCTGCGTCTGCAGGCCACTGACCAGGGGTTAAGGGCAGAGTTGCAGGGAAACAAAGTTAAGGCTTCCCTCCTCCCTCCTCCCGCCACCTGAGCCGCGAGGGAGGCAGGCTTATGATTAACTCAGCGCCATCTCAAATGCAATTTCTGGGGACTGAAAACATTAACTTTTAAAAAATGATTTAAAATTACCAATTGACCATATCCGGGGCCGAACCTGCATGATTCAGCTCCTTTTAAAAATATCTTTTCTCAACAAATTGCTTCCTTAACATTTTAATTTGTTGATCGTAAAGGAAGCTTGCCAAATATTAGCCGTTCTTTTCCATTTCCTACAGCTTCAAGCTTTCCTTATTTGGCATATTTCAGTGGAACTGTAAGGTCACTCCCTATTTTTCTTCCCAAATAACTATATTTATTACTGTCAAGTATTGGCGGGTTTGATCCAGCTGTCATCAGAATGTTTGGAAATACTGTTTTTTGCCAGAATGCTGATTTAATGATCTAATACTGACATGGCTTGTTTTCTCTGCTGACTTGATAACTTGTTCAATCGGCTTCCCTCTTTTTTTTTTTCCTCCTCTCTTTCCTTCTGCCATATGCTTTATGGGGCAGTGTCTTTTTTTTTTTTTTTTTGGCCATGTCTCAAGGCGCGCAGGACAGTAGTTCCCCGACAAGGGAACGAAACCATTCCCTCTGCAGTGGAAGTGCAGAGTCCTAACCACTGGGCCTCCAGGGAATTGACAATGTCTTGAAGAGAGTCATAGAAGGCTTTTTTTTTTTTTTTTTAATTATTCCTTTTCCCCCGCCCCCTTCCATCCCCTCCTCCTCTTTCTTTTTTCGGAGAAGACCTAGATGGTAACAAAACCCTCCTTCATGAAGCTGGCTTTGCTGCTGCCTGGCATCTTGGAGAGTACTTAAGAAAAATTTTTCTTGTGAAAACCTTCAAACATACACCAAAGTAGAAACAACTGTCGCAAACCCCCACCTACCATCACCGGCTTTACCAGTTAGCAGCTCATGGCCCCATCTAGTTTCATTTATACCCCCGTCTAGTTTCATCTATAACCCCCCATTTCTAGAAGTTTGAAAAGACCATCATCTTATTTTATCCATGAAGATTTCAATATGTATCTCTAGAAAGTAACATGTCCACCTTAAAAAAAAAAAAAACCATCATTCCGTGACCACAACTAGGAGGGGACGTTTCTGCCGAGGGGCACAGAAGTGAGACAGTCCTGGGGGGGGGGGTGTCAAAGTGGAGAGGTGGTCTGGTCCAGGACTCTACCCTCGCCTGTCCCAGGGTCTAGGGCTGGTTACTGTTCTTTCTTGAGCCTCAGTTGGCTTCATCCAGAAAACCAGATGTACTAGTTCTCCTATCTCTGAATGTCTTTTTTCTTTCTTTTTTTAATGTGTCACCTATATATTAAAAAAAATTTTTTTTTCTTTTAAATTGAGGTATAGTTGATTTGGCTCTGAAGACCTCGAGTCTCTGAATGTACGAGGCGCTGCCTTGCTTCAGAATAGGTCCCTGGGCCCCAAAGAAGGAGGGGGTGGGCAGGCACCCCACTGTGTGGGGTTCTGCCTCCTTCCTGCCGGCCGTGGGAGTTTGGATCTCTGACTCCAGCTGCCTCCATCTGGCAGCTAGACGTGTGCTCCCGGTCATTTCTTTTATCCCAGCAGAGTTCTCCATGGGCCACAGATTGCCCTTGCTTGCCGCACTGATCATCTGAAACTCTCTGTAATAGTTGCTCCTCTGAGTGGAAGCTGCTTCCACATTTGGTGGTTAGCGGTTAAGGGTCAGTTAACAGGTGTCACATTTGCAACCCATCTTCACCCCAATCTTTTGGAACTGAAATGTCATTCGAGTTGAACAAGCTGCCTGGCACTGCCCCAGATGCTGGGATTACCGAACTCGTTCAGTGCTGGCAGCACCCCCCAGGAGCCCCCATCTGGCAAGGAGAGGACCTGTGCACAGTGCCTCGCCAGGTGTAGGGCTGGCGCTCAGGGCTGGGCGCAGGATGGGCATCAGGTTCCGATTTGGCGGTGATGGTGCTGCTGGGCCTTGAAGCACAAGTGGGGTTTCTCCACATCCAGGCCACTGGGTGCTGGTGGGTAGTCACGTGTCCGACACCCGTAATCCCACCCGTAATCCCCGGGTTAGAATCAGCCGTTAATGCTGTGACTCATTTCCTTTGGCTATTTCTCTATGAATACACGGATTTCTGCTGTCTACTCATGCAGTCAGTAACTCAAGAAACGCGTCTTGAGCATCTGGCCACGTGCCCGACGCTCTTCTTGGTTCTGAAGTGGTGAGAAAAGCGGTCAATGTGATTCCTGCCCTCAGGGAGCTTACACTCTGGTAGGGTTACATAGTAAATGGCAGCATATAGCAGATGCCATTCATATTCTGTTTAGTTCACTTTACTACCACCAGGCCAGCCAAGGATTATTCACAAGCCCTTCCAGCCTGCTATTGCCCTTCAGCTTGACAGAGAACAGCTGCCTGTGAAATGTGACCCTGACAAGGGCAGCCCTGCCCCCTGTCCCCGCCCCGCCCCAGCTCACTAGGTGTTCAGGGAAGGTTTTCATCTGGGCGGGCTCATTCCTTCGCCCTTCCCCGTTAATTGCCTGTAAAAAGGTGGGGTTTTCCTCCTTTGGAGTAATTATCCTGACTTTCTTTGCATCAAGGAACATATTTAAAATCTAAGTATAATTTGCAACCCAAGTGTGCCCTTAAATCGTTTCATCAGCAGGGTTGGTGTGGGGGCAAGTGTTGTTTTCTTATGATTTACAGTTTTTGTGCTTGGGCTTCCCAGGTGGCGCTAGTGGTAAAGAACCCACCTACCAATGCAAGAGACTCTGGTTCGATCCCAAGGGTTGGGAAGATCCCTCGGAGGGCACAGCAGCCCACTCCAGTATTCTTGCCTGGAGGATCCCATGGACAGAGGAGCCTGGTGTCATTGGGGTCATTGAGGTCGCAAAGAGTTGGACATGACTGAAGCGACTTAGCACACAGGCATGCACACACGCATTCACAATGCATATTGTTTGTTTGACATGTTTGTATTATAGAATCTCCAAAATTAAACTGGCCCTCCCAGTTAACCACAAAGAAGCTGAGATGCACAGGGGTTGAGTTCTTGTCCATGGCCTCAACTGTGGGAGAGGGAAGGTGAGGCTGGGGCCCCAGTTCCTGGGTCGAAGTCACACCCAGCGTGTCAGTCTCCTGCCGGCTCTGGCCTCCTTGGCCTTCCTCCCCAATCCCAGACCCGGCTGTAGTCCTTGGGTGGGGAAGGCCAGGTGCACAAAGCCCTGCTTGTTTGGCTACACATGCCTACCAGCAGTTGCTCTTATTATAGAGCAGTTATTCTTATTTGTCAAGAAACTCAGAACAACTGTTTTTATTCTTCACAGTGAATGCTTATGCACATGACCTTTCGAGAACATATTTCTGGATGCTGCAGAGGCACTGATGTTCATGCAGATTAGCTAAGTTAAACCTTTCTTTCTTTCAGCTGAAAGTTGCCTCTGTCCCTTTAAGAATTCCACTTTGCAGAGTGCTTCTCCTGTTATTAATTGTTTATCAGGAGCCCCATGTCAACTAGTGTATTGTTTTCAGATGACAGAAGGGCCCCCTGGCAGAGCCAAGTGTTATAGTCTGATGTTGGTTAAACCTTACCCGCCTCCTAGTGGCAGTGAGGGACGGACAGCGCTGGTGCCCTTGAGCAGGATGGAGTGGAAGGGTGGTCTGCTGGTCCAACAGCAAGCAGCCATGTATCATGGGTCAAATAGCATGTTCTCCCAGGGGGCAGCCACATCCACTCACATGTTTGTGTGTACTGTCTGAACACAGATATTTATCAATGTGGGTGATGTATACCTCCACCTATATGTATAATGGCCACGATGGAAAATTCACTCACCCAATAATTACACTAATCTTAATTGTTTGGTTAGTAAGGGCCAGGAACAGTGCTAGGTATTTGGGATTAGCACTGAACAAATGATAGCGCCTGCCCTCATGGGACTGACATTTTAGTGGTTTCAAGGGAAAGCAGCACTTGTTTTTAAGAGACCTTGGCAAAGCAGACGACCTTGAAACCTACTAAAGGCGGTGATAGTTGGCACGCTTGTTTTACAATCTCCAGACAAAAGAATCATATCAGGCCCTTTATTGCAGACATGAACATTTATTTTAAGGACTCAAATTAAACTAGAGGAGATAAATGAGCCGGCATAGTTGTTTGCTGATCATTCACGGCTGATACAATGAGCAGCTCATTAAATCGTTGGTAACAAATGGAGTCTTGAGAATTTCAACCCCGAGACACTCTGAACAACACAAACCGTAAAACGTTCCACTAAAGGTGATTTCTCCTTTGCCCTCAAAGCATCTCATTGATTTCAAAGTGTATAAAGAAGGCACTCCTGAGGCCTCTGGGGGAAAGTGCCATGTAAGAAAGTTCAAGAAGTTTAATAAAAGTTGTATTTGAACTTTCAGTGTGATTTCCATGGTGATACTTAATATGCTGTGTATCACTACAAACCTTTTCCCTTCTGTTCTGTAAATTTTCCAAAGTGGAACAGAATTTCCCAACAGTGGATGAAATGATGCTGCTTCCTTGCATAGTTGTGTGTGATGGGACTAGCTCAGGTGTCAACATCTCAGCCATTCAGGAGGCTCTCTGGGTGCTCCCTTTTATTTTTATTTAAAATTTTTAAAAAAATTTTTAAAAAAATTTTTTTGGCTGCACCACGTGGTGTGTTGGGATCTTAGTTCCCCGACCAGGGTTCGAACCTGGGCCCCCTGCATTGGAATGGCAAAGTGTTAACCATCGGACCATGAGGAAAGTCCAGGATGCTCAGCTTTCATAGCAGGCTATTTAAGTCTGGCCTCCAAGTCTTGCGTCTCACAGCTGGAGCCTCACAGAAACCTTTCTTGTCTTGGGGTGCCAGCAACCGCCGGGGGTGAAGTCACACCCAGCGTGTCAAGTGTGTGGCCATGGCAGACCTGAGGCTCTGTCACAGGGCAGAACGGGGAGGTGGGGGGCGGGCGGTGAGGACACACACATAGGACACTAGGGAAATTCATTGTGCCTCCTCCCCTGACACCTGGCCTTCACCTGCTGGGTCGTTTTCCTTGGTCCTTCATCCCTGGGTGTCTCCAGAAGCTCAGACTGCAGATAATTTGCTCTCGCTTTAAGTCATCTTCTTTGTAGAATCACTTACTCATAGCTTTATCTGTCACCTTGATGTCCAAGTGTCAGAAGTCCAGTCCTTCCTGACTTGGTCCCTGGGTGGCCCACCCTCCCTTCAGTTGACTGGGACAGGTCTCATCCATTCCCATCCGCCTCCGCAGAGCTGGGCCAAGAGCCCTGGCCTCGCTGTGGCCCAGAACCTTTTCTAGCTGGCACAGGATCTTGAACTTGCTCCCCACGCCGGTCCCAGGGGCTCTGGCAGTTGCAGAGAGTGTTGGGGTGCTGGGAGGCCCTCCCCCCACTTCAGTCCCTCTTGTGCTGGGGACGTTCGAGCTGCCTGCCCTCCTGGAATTGATGGAGAAAGGGCCCTGTGCACACACGGATGCTTGAGGATGCTGGGGAGGAGGGAAGCATTAGTGAGAGCTGAAGAGCAAAAGGCCTTGAACAGCCATTGAGGCCTGACCCACCAGGGGGTGGTTCCCCTGTAGGGACTCCCCTGCAGGGATCCTCCCGAGCTTTGAGGGCAGATGGCCTGTGGTGGTGGCGGAGGCCAGGAGCAAGAGGAACCCCACCCAGGATGTGGTGACCATTGTCTGGAGGCAGGGAGGGAGCACACTGGAATGAACCCATATGTGCACTTGGGTATGACCAGGAGGCAAGTCAAGTTCTGTGTCAGAAACCCAGAGGCCCGGAGGTGTGTGGGGGAAGACAGACATCCTGAGTAGAGAGAAACACTCGAGAGGCAGGGTGGGTCTGTCCTGTCCCTGCCCGATTCCCAGTGCCTGGGACACAGTAGGTGCATAATAAACCCGTGGACCAAACACACCAATTTGGTCGAAGTCAGAGCTGGCTGCGGGTCCTCCCATGCCTGGCAGCATGTGTAAGTGGATGAGTTTCCCAAGGGGTAGAATTGAAGTGAAGAGAGGCCGAGGGCTGAGTATCGGGGGAAGGAGTTAGGGGTTGCAGTTAGGGGTGCAGTGGAGGCCAGAGGGTGTACAATCAGCCGAGGTCGAGGGGGCTCCCGGGAGATGGTGTTTACGTGGGCACGGGGTGGCTAGTGCCCTCACTGTGGAGAAGGCAGATGGGTGAGTGGCCCAGAGAGGTACAGGAGGGCTTGTAGGGCTCCGCTTTGCTCAAGTTTTGGCTTTCCCCTGCACGGCTGCGCAATGCAACTCTTGCTGCCGAGACCCGCTCTGCTCTGCTCCCCACAGGAACATCATTCCCCACTTTTCTTTAAGGTCGCTGCTGCATAGCCTGCAGTGCACTGTCTACATGCTGCATGCATCCACCAGCCTCACGCCCCCCACCCCCCCACCCCTGCACCTACCTCCTGGGACCACCACCACCTGGGAAGTCAAGCCCTCGTCCCACCTGGCATGGGCCACCCTCCTGAGACAGCATGCCAACCGGAGTCCTTGTCCCCTGCCCTCCTTTGCCCTCCTTTGCCCTGTGAACCACCTGAGCACAGGTGTCCTCATCCCTTGGAGCCTTCATGAGGTCATGTTGGCTAGAGCAGCTGCAGCCGCTTTGTCCCGATGTTTTACAGCCGAGACTGTTGTCCGCCCACCTCCTGGCCCAGAGTGAGGTGTCCCAGGGAGCGGGGAGGAAGTCAGAACTCCTTCTTCACTGCCCTTCATAAAACCCTTGTCTGGAAATTAACGGACGAGAGAATCTAGGGAGCCTTGGCCGATGACACCTTGAGGAAACCTCAAGAATATGAACTTGAAACATCACAGCTGTCTCATTAAGAATGTGGGATGGCAAATTCCTTAACCTTAAGTGGCCGAGCTGGTTTAACAAGATGTTTCTCTTTGTGGTGGAATTTTCACTTTTCCCCTTTTAAAGTTATTCAGATAAAGCTGTGAGGGTGGTACAGAGTTTTGATTTTTTTAAGTTGATAATGAGTAATTTTAGGATAGATGCTTATGAAGTCTGTAAATAATCATTTGAAAAACCCTTGCCTAGTGCCATGCTCATATCTCCCTTATAAATATTTGTGTAGCTGGACTCATCTGTCTGCCACGGAGGGGCTGAATGGGTCCCTAGGGCGTGAAAGTGGCTCAGAGTGGGTGGATGCCAATATTGTCTTTCTGACGTTTTCTGCTCAGAAAGAGAAGATTGATTTTAGTCTGTGATCCTAGCATCCAAGGTGGGGGAGATTGTGGAGTTAGTCCTCCTGCAGGCTCATCAGCAGAATATAAGCCTCAGCTCTGCTCAGTTTGGTCCCGGCCTTCCCTGGTGGTCCAGTGGTTGCTGCTGCTGCTGCTAAGTCACTTCAGTCATGTCTGACTCTGTGTGACCCCATAGACGGCAGCCCACCAGGCTCCACCGTCCCTGGGATTCTCCAGGCAAGAGTACTGGAGTGGGTTGCCATTGCCTTCTCCGAGTCCAGTGGTTAAGACTCTGCAATTCCAAGGAAGGGGTCAGCAAGTTTAATCCCTGATCGGGAAACTAAGATTCCACTATGCTGCTCAGCTTGGTCACATCATGAAGACTTAAGAGGGGGGTGGTTTCAGTTACATGATGGCTTTTAAAACTAAAAGCCTTTTTTTTTTTTTAAAAAAAAAACACCTATCAGAGTGGCAAGATGTTTAAATCTTAATCCATAGAGGGTTCGTAGCGTGATCTCTGTATCCTGTTGGTGGGTATGTGAGCCAGAAAAACCACTTCGGAGAGGGATTTTGAAGGAGCCTCGTAGAGAGGAGCAGCTTCCCTTCAAGGTGAAATGTGTTCTTAGAGATGCTCAAGGGTGTGTATCCTGGGAGACGTGCACAAGAACAGGGGTGAACGCCTGGGGAGGACGTAGAGGTCATTGGAGGAGAGTGGCATTGTTCAGGGAGTTCTAGAAGGCAGGCCACACATGCAGATGGACCTCACAGACACAGCAGAGAGCAGGAGGGGCCAGCCGAGGGGCTTGCATAGCATGATCCTATTTTTATATGGAATTGAATACGCAAAGCCATACTTTACGTTGTTCGTGGTACCATGAAAAGCTAGTGAATATAGAAAGATTTTTTGGGGAAAGATAAATGCCAAATTCTGGAGATGTGATTTTTTTTTGGTGGGGGGGTGGCGAGGAAAATGGTATTAAAGTGGGTTCAATGGGTTTAACCAACTATAATATCCTTTTATTAGTAACAAATATGGCAGAATGTTAAATTTTGATGATGCTGGGTATAGGTACATAGGAATTTGTGCTTTCCTGGATGATTGAAATATATCATTATTAAAAAATAGTGTATACTAACTATCTGAACATATATGAACAGGCTTTAGTAATTATTGTATTTATAACCTAAAGTTTTCAAGATCAGGGTATTTTATGTGGGGCCCTTAATAGCTTTTTCCTGCTCTTTAGGGAATCCTAAAATTATAATGGCTTTAATTGTACTTGTTGAAGAAGTTTATGTTCTCTTATGTTAAATATTGGGAAATAGGTGAAACTTTTTAGGTCGCTGTACATTTTAAAAAAGTTTTAAGGTGTATTTTCTTTCTTTTTTTTCTAAGATGTATTTTCTCCTTTGAAGTATGCCTTTTTTCTTCTTTCTAAATTAGGAGATTTATCCTTTTTATTTTATTTTGTTTATTTGTCTGCGTCAGGTCTTAGTTGTGGTACACAAGCTTAGTTCCCAGCCACGGATCTCGTGTGTTGAAAGGCGAATTCTTAACCACTGGACCACCAGGGAAGTCCCTATGCCTTTTTTTTTTTTTTTTTAAAGGTATGTTTTGTTTTATTTATTCACTTTTAAAAGTATGATGTGTTTATTTGGCTGTTCTGAATCTTAGTTGCAGTTTGTGGAATCTAGTTCCCTGACCAGGGATTGAACCTGGGCCCCCTGTAATGGGAGTGTGGAGTCTTAGCCACTGGACCGCCAGGGAAGTCCCTGGATTATGTCTTTTGATAGAAAAATAGGTCCTTGCCTCTGTTTCAGTACAGTAACAGTGAATTTTCTAGAAAAACAAGGACAGGAGAATGGAACAGAAGAGACCTGTGATGTCCACACCCCCTTATGTATAGCCCCTAGGATACTCGGGATCCTTGACAAAGTACACTGTCAATTATACCTACTATTATCCAGGCCATGGATCTGGGATGGTTTCATATTGTCTCTGCGACTAGAGATGCTTCTCAGGATGAGATTCTGGCTTAATTGAATTAGCCTCCTTGCAGTCAGGATGGGAGTGAGATGGTGCATTCCTGTCGTGCCAGTTGCGGGGGATGCTATTAAAGCCGGCCGCTGATGGAATAATATCCTTTACTCACTCGCCATCTCTCTCAGGAAATAGGAGCTTAATATGCCCCATTCAGTTAATCCCGACAACATCCTTAGAAAGGTGAGTGGAAGGCAGGTAGAGTGGTGCTGGTGGCCTCCTCAGCCCCAGCCCCGGGTGTGGTGGGCCCTTCCCACCTCCCTCCCTGGCGCCTGCCGCGCTCGCCCACCAGGCCCGCCTGCCGCCCACCCACTGCGCAAGCGGGCAGGCGGGAGAGCGGCTTCCAGGGGCGCCAGCTCCGGGGCCGCCTCGGTGGTCACAGGCTGGCTGGTGGGGCCAGTGGCGGGCTTAGCCCACGGCGCCTGCCACCTCAGACAGTGATCCTAGTGACCCTCTCTACGTGGCCACCATGGTCATCACTGCCTGCACGCCTCGCTCCTCCGAGGGCAGGAGGAGGACATTGCTGGAGGGACCAGTACTTCTTTGGACCCCACAGCTTTCTGCTCGGAGTGCAGTGACAGCGAGGCAGGCACCAGCTGTAGCGGCGGCCCTGCTCAGCTATTGGCTGACGCCACAGTGGGCCCTTCCCCCAAGCAAGAGACTGTTAGTGAGCAACTGTCCACCAGCGACCGTTAGTGGCCCCGCTCAGCCATTGGTTGGTGACTCCGTGGGCCCCGCCCCCTGCCGTCTTGTATATAAAAGCCCGAATTCAGACTGGGGGAGATGGTTTGTTGACACGATGGTCTGCCGTGTTGTCTGCTAGCTTTCAAGTCATTCCTTGTACCAACAACTCATTTCCCGATTTATTGACCTGTGGCGCCGTGAGCAGAGCGAGCTTGGGCTTGGTAACGTTTTTAATCTCCTTTTTACTCAAAAAGCGACTGAAATGTCCCTGGGCGCCCCTAGCCTTCCCTCAGAGCTCTGGTTAGGGTCAAGGTTAAATAACTCAGGGAGGAGGAAGGAAGGAAGCACTCCGGACGCATGGACTCCAAGCCCAGCCCTGTTAGCTCAGCCCTGTTGGCAAGTCTCAGGATCACAGTCTCTTTGGATCCTGAGGACAGTCCTTCCGGGCCGTCCACGAGTCTTCCTGGCTTCTCCTTGGGATGTCCAGTTTCTGGCCTGAGTCCCCAGGCTGGTCAGTGACAGACTTGGCTGGGTTTTGCCAGACTCTGGATTCCCGCCTGGTTACCACCAGGCCCTGCGTCCAGCCTGGGGGGAGAGGGTAGAGGGGCGGGGAGGGGATCCATTATATTACTTCAACAAGCTTGAAGCAAAGTTGGCAGGTTCCTTTCTGGTGGTAGTGTCATGCGGTTAAGACTGTTGAACACAGCTTTACCTGAAGGAAGTAACTTGGGATTGTGAAGCAGAGGGTTCAGGGTGTCTCCCCTCCCACTTCTCCACCCTGAGCAGGGCTGGCGACCCCCAAGTGTCAAGAAGGGATGCGGCTCGCGTGGCATCTGTTGATAAGACTTTATTCCGCTGCTCAAACCACATGCGTGTGTGAGACCACCATGATCTTGAAAGATCCTGGTTAGAAATTGTAGGAGGCAGGAAGAGGAAGCTAGGTTGACAGGGCCCTCTGGTCTTTGCTGCTGTGTCTTGTGTCCCAACCAGGCCTTGAAGCCCGGCTGCTTTACAGGTGGGGAAGGGGCAGTTGTTATTCAGCCCTGGAGCTGGGATCCACATCCAGAGCTCTTCGATCCTCTCAGGGACGATAACCTGGCAGCCATGCCTTTGGCCAGCTGATTTGTTTTGTCGTTTTAGAAAATGTTGCTACTCATTCATGAGACATGAGGATGAAAGCTTCAGTTTTAGCTGAGTTTGGATCAGACAAGGATTGCTCTTATTATAAGCAGGGCTTTTTATTAACTGAAAACACTTGGCTCTTAAGATGTGGTGTTTAATTGCTGTTGAATGTATTTTTGTCATACCACCCTGTGATAAGCCAGAGAATGGTTTGTGCCTAACACAGCAGGAAAGCGAAGGGGGAGTGACAACCTTGTGCTCTTCCAGCCCCTGTTGAAGCCTGTGGTCTTGTGTTTGCTGTGTCAGGTTTAGTTTCTGTTTCCTGCACCTGGTCTGAGGCTGATCAGGACCAATGGCGGGAGAGACCATCCCTGGGGTGCCCAGATGTGTCGCTCTCCCGGCCTGGGCCAGAGCTCGTCTCTTCCTGGTCTTTCATCCTCGGTTGTGTAGGCCTAATGTCCTAGCACTGACAGAGGAAAATCAGCTATTGAACCTGGCCTTGTGTTTTGGGGGGAGGGGGTTGATTTGTTTGTTTTTTGCAAAGTGGAAATGATTTTGTGCTTTGAAAAAGTAAGAAATGCTAGTAAAAATAAGAAACTATAAAAACATAGGATGAAGGAAATAAAAAGTCACCCCTCATCCTGTTCCTGTTCACATTCTGGTATAAGGCCTTCCAGACACTTCCCTGGCTATGGACTTAGGACACCAGCTGATGGAAGAACACTTTGGATACCGTTTGCTAACAAATCTCTCAGCAGCCTGGAGTTCGCTGTGCTACTGAGTATATCTCCCAATGGTAGTTTAGAAAGATTAACATGCCATTTGTTGAAATTACCTATTACATAATATTTCGCTGATTTCCCGTCTTTCATTAAATTGTTCTCTTTTTCAACTTTGTACTACTACACAAAAGAGTCAGACACGACTTAGTGACTAAACAACAACAGCAAAGACTATGTTTGGATGAACATCCTTATGCATCTATGCATCTTTTAAAATTACTTTTAATGTCTGATTATTTCCTCAGGTTAAATTTCCAGAAGCAGAAGTGCTGAGTGAACAGTGTGTGTATATTTTTAAGACTTTGAGTACTTATTACCCAAACTTCCCAGAAACATTGGACCACTTTATAGCAGCAATTGCACTAAATTCCTTGTATTACTTTTTTTTTTTTTTTGAGTAACAGCTCATGGTTCCCCCTGCAAAAAAAGAAAAGAGAGACATAAAGAGAAGTCTCCTACCTGCCCTGCACTGCTCCTCTCCCATTGTTGATTTCTTTGTGTATCTTCCTGAATTTCTTTATACACAGAAACAAATACAAGTATGTTATTTTCTCCTTATCTACACATAGTCTGGCATGCTGTGCATACTTTTCTTCACTTTGCTTTTTAATTTTTAAAAATGATCGGTGTTCCTTAGACTTTCCAAATCAGGACATGAAAGCTGAAAATTCTGTTTCTGTTTTCATTTTAAGTAATTTTATTTCTTTAGTTTTGGCTGTGATGGGTCTTTGTTGCTATGCAGGCTTTTCTCTAGTTGAGGTGAGCAAGAGCTACCCTCTAGTTGCCGTGCACTGACTTCTCACTGCAATGGCTTCTCTCGTTGTGGAGCATGTGCTCTAGGGTGTGCGGGCTCAGTGCTTGGGACTCATGGGCTCAGCAGTTGTGGTGCACGGGCTTAGTTGCCCCGCGGCATGTGGGATCCTCCTGGATCAGGGATCAAACCTGTGTCTCCTGCATTGGCAGACAGATTCTTTTACCACTGAGCCACCAAGGAAGTTCTCTATTTCTATTTTCTGTCTCTCTCAGAGCGCCATGGTATTCCCTGATAGGGATAGCTGTACCCGATGTATCAGGTTTTCCATTGAGAGATATTTGTGTTGCTTCCAGTCTGTGCCCTCCCAACACCGCCACCTTGAAGAGTGTGTCTGACGCTGGTGTGCATCTGTCTCCTAGAAGATGTATAGGGTCCCTGCACACGAGCATCTGTGATCAATCGGTGCTGCCACCTTCCTCTCGTGGATCCCATTAGACTCCCCCCATAGTTTGGGTCCCAAACCAGGAAAGCAAACTGATACTTTTTAATACAACATAGTTTTAAAAAAATTTTGTGAGTAAAGAGAAAAAATGGTAAAATGGTAACTTAAAGTTTTTAAGCAGAAGAAACTCTCTTCTTCAGTACACTGTTAGGGTTAGAAGCCTGTTTGCCTTGTGACAGGGGATCTGGGCCCTGTCTGTTCATTGTAAGTGACATAGACCTACGTGCTTAAGTATCTGGAATCTTTGGGTTTCAGGGTCTTTGCAGACTCCTCTTGGAGACAGTGTCCCGGGGCTGACTTGTGCCGTAGAGTGAGTCCAGGAGAAGTTTACGGGTGCCTGCGGGGACACAGGAAGGACACCACCTGGTAGTTTTGGTGACCTTGACTCTATCCCTGCCCCACCCCATGTCCCTTTCTGATGACTTTAACAGACATATTTTTAAATCATCTACCCTGTGCAAGAGTGAAACTGTGAAACTGTTAATCGCTCAGTTGTGTCCAACTCTTTGTGACCGCATAGACTGTAGCCCACCAGACTCCTTATGTTTGTGAGATTCCCCAGGCAAGAATACTGGACTGGGCTGCCATTTCCTTCTCCAGGGGATCTTCTCGACCCAGGGATTGAACCCAGGTTTCCTGTACTTCAGGCAGATTCTTTACCATCTGAGCCACTAGGGAAGCCCAAGAGTGGTCTCCTCTAAAAAACACTTTGAAATTAGGAGGGATCCTTCCCTCCCTCCTCCCTATTTTATTTCTAGTTTGGAGCTGTTTAGTATAATGTAATGTTCTGCTTTATTCTTCTAGATAAACATATTCCAACCATTGGCATTTCAAAATTTCTTTCTCAGGGGCCCCTTTCTGGATGAAACTGGTCTTTTTGGATGAGGCTGGTCTTGTGTGGCCTCAATGGTCTTCAGCTTTTTTTCTTGGGCTTGCTGCCTTCCTGAGGCTCGGGCAGTGTGACCCCCACAGTAGGCTCGCCTGGCCCACCTGAGGGTTGGTCTGCCTATTTCTGAGACTCCGTGTGGTTCTCCTCTCTCACAACCTAGCCCTGCCAGGAGATGGAAGGGGTCTTTTGGGGTGCTTGGCAGGTTGCCCGGAGGGTCTGCTTCTGCCCAGAGGCAGCACAGTGGCTCCATGGGAGGCATCCGGGTGGGTGACTGTGGTCACCAAGCACACGTGTCTTTGCATGGGGGAGAGGAACTGTAGGATCATGCTCTGATCTTCCCCCACCTGTGGACATTGGTGATGGGTGGGAACAAACAGGAGTCAACTGGGACAGAAGGGAAAGGTAGCTTCGCTTGTGGATATAGTGCACACTTGGTCCAGAAAGGTCTGAGCACCTGCAGGAGGAGGCTTGCTTGAAAAAAATAAAACCAGCTAAAGGCACACAAGACTCAAAACACAGTAATAGCCAGAATGCATTATATAATGTGCTCCATTGAAAGGAACACTGTGAACCAACTTAGGGAAAGGATCTTTTAAAATGGCCTTTCCTAAAAATACTCCTAGGAATGGGTCAGAGGGTTTGGAGAATTTGCCTTTCAGAAAGTCCTAATCTGACGTGGAGATTGTTGCTGGAAGCTCCTTGTGAAATGTGCAGAAGCCCACAGTCCTTAGGCCACGTTAGGAATGCCAGTGCTCTGAGTGTCAAGAGGAAGGGGTGCAGGAGTGGGCTTTGGGGGCCTTTCCTCCTTATCACACCTCCCCCAGACCCCTCTCACTGGCCTCGTAAAGAAACAGATGGCACCCCAGGAATAGCTCCGAGCTCCCGTTGGCTCCTGGCTGTATAAAGAGAAAGGACGGGGACCATAAAAATTTGAAATCTCCCAGGAAAGGAAATTATTTCCTTCATGAAATATCGATGGAAGGGGAACATTTAAAATGACAAAAATTATGAACCCCAGATTCAAGTCGAACCAGATACTGCACTTTAACCTTTTTGAGAATTTTTAAGTTAAAAGCAAATAGAATGAAATATAGACTATAAAAGCAAATTAAATCATTTTTATGCTTCCTGGGTTTTTGATGTCACACAATTGGAAAAGCTCATAGAAGAGTGGATTTTGGAGGGAGGACGGTGAGGCTCGGGGCAGGTTCAGTACAGGCTGGGTACCTTTAGGAACAGGAGGGAAGAAGCCGGCCGACAAGGGCCCAGGGTGGAGAGCCCTGCAGATCCAAAGAGACCTCCAGGACAGAGTCCTCTGTTAATAGCAACTTTCTCGGGCAAAAATTGCCCATCCCATGTCCAACCAGAGGGAGCAGATGTTTAAGAAAATTGTCTTTGTCCAATTGATTTGCAGGAAGCCCCCCAGCAGTTGATGTTTTATGTGGAGGTGGGGAAAGCTGGGGCCTGGTTACATGTATCTACCTGCAGGAATAAATAATTCTTTTGAAACATCACAAGAGAGAGAGAGAGAGGAAAAAAAAAAAAAAGCAGCTTAAGATTTATCTGAAAAGGAAGTGGGAAGTTAAAGTTGCTGGAGATCTCATTACTGTCTGTCTCGCTCACCGTAATTAAAAAATGCCTGAATGATCTTAATAACACATGATTCAGCTGACAAGCACTAATTGCCCTGTATCAGGCCAAGAGAAGATGAATGTTGTCAAGAAAACCACAAGTCAGACAAGCTGATTCTCTCTTAGTCTGACACCGTGTTCCCATGTACAGACCAGTTTTTACTGGAGCCTTTCCAGCATCAAAAGAAGCTCTTTACCTTCCCATTAATTTTCATCGCTGGCAGGCCTGGGTTGTTTGTGATGCGCTATTCTCATTACTCCTGCTCGCCTGCTCAAGAGCTCGGGTCTGGAGACAAAATGTAAATATGTTTCTTGCTCTTATCTTGGTCCTTTTTAAGGAAAGAAATCCGTTCCCATTCAATCCGAATGCCTCGGTGGGCTTGTCAGTGAATTACATGGCATTTGGGAATTGATTTTCTGACGCCGCCGATTTGTCAAGAATTTCCCTTGCCTTTCCAGTGATTTGACAGAACCTGTTGGACCCCACCGCATCCTCTGAGAGGATCTCCTGCCGGCAGAGGAGGGATGAGGGCTCTGTTGTTTGGGCGTCCAGAAACTTCCTTGCAGGGGGTGGTTTTTGAGGAAGGAGGAAGTAATAACAATCTTGGCTCAGCCCTACACGTCTATAGGATGGCTGAGTCATCCTGTCATACCAGAGCCGAGTCACAGACTGAATCAAATGAAGCTCATTTCCCCTTGAAAGGCCAAGCATCTCTTTCCCAGGGCAGTGCCCTGGGGAAGAAGGGACCATGGTGGTAATAGCACCCTGGCTGTCCCTGGCCACCCACCATGTGCGTGTGCGCCTCGGTCCCCTGTGCTGGGGGGAGGCCCCCTGTAATGGGAAGGGAGATGGGCCGGTGACCTGCTCTCGTCTGGGCTGGGTGGACCTCTGTAGGGAAACACCGACACACAGCCCACTGAATCCAGCTCAGACCAGCATCTCTGCCCTGACAGCCCTGTCCCTGCCCTCCTGAGAGGCAGGCCAGTGGGGAATGGAGAGGTTGGCCCTGAGCTGGTGGCTGGGCTCTGGCTGTGGGGCCCAGGGCCTGGTGCTCAATATATCTGAACTGGGGTTCTTGTCTAAGAAAGTACCTCCTGGAATGGTGTTGTTTAGTCTCTCAGTCGTGTCGGAGTCTTTTGTGACGCCATGGACCGTAGCCCACCAGGATCCTCTCTGTTCATGGGGTTTCCCAGGCAAGAACACTGGAGTGGGTTGCCATTTCCTTTTCCAGGGGATCTTCACAATCCAGGGATCAAACCATGTCTCTTGCTTGGCAGGTGGGTTCTTTAACCACTGAGCCACTTGGGAAGCCTGGGGTGGTGGTGCGGTCTCAACACAACGATACTCTCTATAACGCCGCACAAGGAGAATGCCGGGCACACATCAGTCAGGGCGATGTCTGTCTATCATTGTCACCCTCTGGGATTGGGGAATTTGATGAGAGGGTTCACATCCCCCAGCACTGTGAGCTGCACTTGTTAGGAGCACAGTCAGTTGCTGAGAGAGGAACTTACCTCCTACAGAAAGAGGCTGATAAGGCTGGCAAATAAATGAACAGAAACAGTAAGCCATTTAGTCCATGGACTTGGTGACGTGACAGTGGCTGGTCCCCCAGTGTTCCCTGTTGGATGGGGGTGCCTGGCTCACAGGAGCACCCAGAGCTACCCCACACCAAGCTTCGGGGTTAGCCTAGTTAGCGAAGATGGTCTCTTACCAGAGACCTATTTTCCTGAAATTAAAGTGAAAATTTGTGATGATCATCAAATACTGTCATTGTGACTTAGCCATAGGAAACAAAGATCTTAAAGAAAGTGGTACATGGAAGTAAAGCCATAGTGCCCTTTTTGGGTCTCTGTTCAGAACCTGTGGCCTCTGTCTTTCTCTCGTTAGCTTTTGTTTTTGAACCTCCAGGCCTCAAGCAGTGTGTCACCCACAACACCGTGCAGCCCTTAAAACATAGCTTCAGGAGGACCCAGCAAAAGGATCGGTGTGTGGGATTCCTATTCTGAGCTGGGCTCTTTGGTTAGAGTCTAGCTCTTTTGGTGACCTGGTGGCCTCCAGAGTCCTTGGAGGCCTGGACCCCCAGCAGGAGTGGACAGGTTGGCCCCTGCCTCCCCCCACCGGGCAAGTAGTCCCAGGATTTGAACGTTAAGGATGAAGTTTTTGTAGGCCTGATTGTGTGTATTTCAAGTAACAACACCTCTTCATGCCACCTTTGTTGTTTTATTTATGCATAGCCCTGAGTCACTGGAAACCAGGACTAGAGGATCCAGATCCATGACTGATTCCAGACCTCAGCCTTGCTAACTTGGCTTTTAAAGTCCTAGGCTGTGAAAGGGAGGGCTGTTCATTTAATCTTCCTATTTCACCAATTTTTCATGTGTAGGAGTGGTGCTCATCACCCTGATTTTTTTTTTTTTTAATCAAGTTATTTATATTATGGGGTGAGTCTGTCACACAGTCTGAATGCGGAATGCTGCCATCCTTTTAATCAGAATCCTGCCAGTAATTTCTGTTTACAATAGTGCTATTGAAAATTATATTGGGATGAAACTAACATAATATAGAAATTGTTGGCTTGTGTGTGATTTTTATAATATGTACATACAGACAGGGTTGGCTGTCATTCAGAAGGCTTTTTCTATTTATTGTTGTGCTTTTTATTAGCTACTGTTCCAGAGCCCCCACAATGGGCCAGGTGCTCTTGGGGAATTCGGGGGGTTGGAGCCCCTGGCTGTGGACCTGGAAATCTCTCTTCTTATCTGTAGAGTCCTGTCAGAGCCCCAGAAATTTGTGATTCCAGAACTGTTTTCTCCTCTTCCATGTCTTAATCCATGATTGCTGCAGGCGTAGTTTGTGGATGGGGTGGGAAGGCAGTATACCCCCCGCCCTACGGGGGCCTCCTCTGTTTTGAACGGGTCATCGTTTAAGGGGTAGGTGTTGTTAAACTCCCAGCCCCAGTGTCCCAGCCCACCCAGACTTTTCTCCCAGAGAGCAGAACGGCTGATGGGAGGAGTTTTGAGACAAAACCTCATGCGATTGTCAATTTCATGGATTACAGTTAATTCTGTTTAATGTTCCTTTTTTCCCCCTCTCCCTTTTTGCCAAGTCCTGTGCATTATAGAACATCAACTTTAGCACAGAAGTGCTTAAAACTTGATTTGGCGCTTAAATGGATATTTACGTAGTGACACCACACATGTTGAATAAACAGGGGATTTGTTCTAATGAGACCTTCAGTGATTCGAAGCCGTTTTCCCCCATTGCCTTTGTGGAAACCTGGGCTCCTCTCCTGCTTAATTCTGGTGATGCTGTGGCAGCCGGATCGCTCGTCCTATGTCCTCCCGGGGTTCTAGGTTCTCTGAAGTGCTGGCCACCCCCACTCACTCCAGGTGCCGTCAGCTGCAGTGCCTCTTTTTGGGATTTGCATGTAGCGGAAATATTTGTTGAACTGAATTATTTTTACACACAGACCTTTCATGTGGCCAACGTTCTGAGGTCTGTTTCCTTTGGCCAAAGGCTGGGAGAAACCTTCCAGTTCACCAAGGAGTGATGAAGGCTTCAGGTTCAGGGGTGCCCTACATGGGCTACATGCACCCTGTCTCACCAAGGAGGCTCTCCAGCCAGGAGGGGGAGCCGAGGAGGGTGCCCACATGCCCACATGGCTCCTGCTGCAGCGTTGGGGAAGTCTAGGAGGCCTTTGGAGTGACACTGCTGGAGAGGCAGTTTCTTCCTGTGGCTCAGAGGGGAGGAGGGGGGAAAGAAGGAATCAGAGCCTGGAGGATCCTGCCCTGGGGACCCTTGACCTCAGAGGCCTCGTGACCTTAAAGGCCCAGCTCAGTGCTGTTGTGATTTCCGCTTTGTATCTCGTGAATTATTTAAGAAATATCCATGTTTTTCAAGGCTATGTTGCCTGGCATTTTTTGTTTTTTTAATATTTATTTATTTGACTGCAGTGGGTCTTGGTTGCAACATGCATCCTGCATGCATCTTCTCCGTGGCATGCAGGATCTTTTAGTTGCTGCATGGGGGATCTGGTTCCTTGACCAGGGATAGAATCTGGGCCCCGTGCATTGAAAGTGCAGAGTCTTAGCTATTGGACCACCAGGGGCGTCTTACCTGCCTTTTCCTGATAAGGCTGTTGGCTTCAAGAAATAATCTCCACAGCCCACACTTGGAGAATATTTACTTTGTGCTAGGGGCTGTTCTGTGTGCTTGTCACCTTATAGCTCATTCAGTCCTCACAGGCTACATTCACAGCAGAGGGAAATGAGGCTGGGGGCCGATGCCCCTCGGGAAGACACGCTGGGGGAGGCAGCTAAAGAGTTTCTGAGCCTCTCTCATCTTGTGATGGACCCAAATGCCCATGCCATCCCAAGATTGCTGTGCCAGGGTTCCCTTCCTCAGTGTCAGTCCCAGCCTTGGGGACCCTGCAGGGCCTTACCATCCTCTAGGCACTGCTGCTCCTTGGCAGGCAGGCCTGGCTTTTAGGGGAGCCCCCCTTCTTCCCACAGGCTCTGGGTCACTCTCTTCTGTTGCCATGTGGTGGTGGTGGTGGTGGTTCCCATGTTGCCACGTGGAGGTGGCTTAAGAGCTGAAACGTGTTTTTCAGGCCCCCCCCGGGTCTAACGCTGTTCCATGGTGACGAAAGAGCCCTCAGCACTCAGCCACAATATAGCCCCGACCCCGTCCCAACGGTGCATCAGGGAAAGCAGTTGTGCCCGGGAACATGTGTCCTTGCAAACAGGGTCAGTGAGGGACACTGTTGGGAGTCATCATCTCTGGGCTGGTGGGCACAGCAGGGGAAGCTTTCGCTGCTGGAGGTTTCTAGGAGGTCCCCTGGCCTTCCTCCCCTCTTCCCAGCGTGGGCAAAATCTCACTTGTCTTTGCAACCACTCACTTCTCGTCACCTCTCTTTCTGAATTGTGTGTGCCCGGGGGTGGGTGAGAGCCATTTAGGATCAGTGTCAGGAACACTTGCATGGACCCAAGGCCATGGATGTCCCCAGACCCGGATGGGGCCTTCGGGAGGAGCCCGTGGCCAGGGCTGAACCCACAACTGCCACCCATGTGTACAAGCCAGTAAAGCAGGTGTCCTCCTCTGGGACTCGTTCTCCGATGTCACTTCTTGCTCTTAGTGTCCGTGGACTGAAAAACCAAATTCCACCTCTGTACCTGGTGGTGGAAATGACCTTTATTTTGCCTTGAAGCTTACAGTTCTTAGGTATCTTCTGGTGTATGTGCCCCCCCCCCCACCCCACTGATTATGGGCCCCTATGCATGCTCACCCCAGGAGAACACATCCAATGCCAAGACACTGACGTGTAAAGTTGAATTCAGAGACTTAAAGGATAAAGCTCATTGAGAATTAGTAAGTTCAGTAAACATTTTTCAGAGAAGAGAATGGCAGTCCAATCCAGTATTCTTGCCTGGAGAATCCCATGGACAGAGGAGCCTGGCGGGCCACAGTCCATGGGATTGCAAAGAGTTGGACACAACTGAGCGACTAACACTACTAACCATTTTTCAGTGTTTTCCTTGTACTGTGCTTTGTCTCTCAATTCGACTGGATAATAAATGAAATTTATATTTGTTTCTGGACTTGTTGGTATCTGTATACTCATACTTACTTCTAAACAAATGTTTAACACCTTTGGTTTATTGTCCTTCTCCCTATCTATACTGTTAGCTTGACTATTTCGTTGACTCTGATCATTTCAACTCCCAAACTGCATGCATGCATGAATGAAAGAGTGAATGAATGAATGAATGAGTGAAGCCCAGTTTTTCCTTTCTCCCCAGGATCTGGCACATAGGAATTGGTCATTAATGTTTACTGAATATAATCAGTCCTCAAAAAATCCTACAGGGTTACTGTCACTCTTCTTTTGCGGGTTAGGAAACTGATGCTCAAAGAGAATCTTTCCACCAGGATGGTTTCTGGAAGAGCATCACCTTCATCCCCTGTTGCCCATCCGATGCCTTCTTCCTTGTCTCAAAAAACCTTGTCTCCAGGTGCACATTAGGCGTTCCCCCCCCGTCCTTTATAGTTTTTCATTTTAATAAGCTTTAGGGTGAAAGCTTAATAAACTTAAAGTGAAAGTCACTCAGTTGTGTCCAACTCTTTGCAACCCCATGGACTATACAGCCCATGGAATTCTCCAGGCCGGAGTATTAGAGTGGGTAGCTGTTCCCTTCTCCAGAGGACCTTCCCAATCCAGGGATAGAACCCAGGTCTCCTGCATTGCCCGAGGATTCTTTACCAGCTGAGCCACCAGAGAAGCCCAAGAATTCTGGAGTGGGTAGCCCTTCCCTTCTCCAGGTGATCTTCCCAATCCAGGGATAGAACCCAGGTCTCCTGCATTGCCCGAGGATTCTTTACCAACTGAGCCACAGGGAAGCCCAAGAATTCTGGAATGGGTAGCCTATCCCTTCTCCAGTGGATCTTCCTGACCCAGGAATCAAACCAGGGTCTCCTGCATTGCAGGTGGATTCTTTACCTACTGAGCTATGAGGGAAGCCCGATAAGCTTTAAAGGATTCATAAAATAGATTTGAGAGTACACCAGAATTTTCTTCTAAGACGTCCAGTGCTTGTGAAGTGTTCAGGAAATAATTTCTCAGAAGAAGGAACCTTGGAATTGCAAATACCATATTTTTGCTGGTTGCACGCAAGGCGCTGAAACTGTCTTTGACCCCAAATGATGGGAGATGCTATCTATTTTCTGGAAACCCAAGCTTTTCCACCCCCGCTTAGCTTAGACAGGGCTCCAGGGTCTGTGCGGCAGAGACACAGCTGCCCTGACAGTAGAACCATTCCTGCTGGCACGCAGTGGGGTGGAGAGGGGACGCCAGCAGCAGAAACGCACTGGAAGAAGGAAAGCGCTAGGAAAAATGTGGGGTTCCAGATGGACGGGTCTTAGTATCAGGGAGGCCTAGTTAGTGGGACAGAAGACAGGTGAGTATTCAGAGATCCAGAGACTGTCTGCTCAGAGCAGGAACTCCACCCTGGCACATTGAATAATAGGGCCCAGATCAGAGAGAGCTAGGCCATCAGTTCCAGAGGAAACAAAATCCCAGCTGGTGACCAAAATGGAGAGCTGAGGGGTCAGAGCAGACCTGCAGGAGGGCCCCTCCCCCGCTTCTCCTCTATCTTCCCCCTTCCCCCACCCGCCTCCCTTGGCTCAGAACCAGCTGGACAACCCTGGGCAGGAGACAGGGCTGGGGGGTGCAGACTGCCTGGCAGAGCCCTACACTGGACTGATTCTTGGGATCAGAGCAAAACGTGCCCCTTACGTTTTTAAGCCGCTACTTTTGTGGGTCAGCATGAAGCAAGATGGTGGGTCTCTTACATAAAACATTTATATAAAGGTTTGGCTGGAAAAGGAGGAGATCAGTTCTATTTGTGCATTTGCACTCATTGCTTAGAACACAAATATGTCTTCCTCCTTTTGAATTGTAATTATTTGAACTATGATTTAATCAGTATTTATTTAATGAATTGGCCATGTTAACCTTGAACCCTTTCCATGGCTATGGTTTTTACCATCTACCCCTTCTCACTTTACACGCGAACATGAGATCTTTTTTATTTCTGAAGTGTGGCTTGACATCGTTTAAGCTGTTGCTTGCTTCTTATTTTTGACTCTTCTTTGTCACTTAAGTAGGATGTCTTAATTCTTATTTTGTGTTAGATTATTTAGCAGATTTTCAGATTTTTTTTTCTTCTTTTTAAATAATGTTTTTGTATTGCATTTTGAACACTTTCTTACGGAGGTAGGTTTTAGAATTACTACAGATCCTATAATTCTTAGAGACATTTAACTATTAGATGTAAACACTAGGAACACTTTCTTCAATCATATCATTTAGAGCTGCAGCCCAGGGAGACTGACTGTTTGGAATGTGCCCCAGAGTCTGGGACTGGATCTCCTTCCAGCTCAGAACAGACATTCAGACTTACTTGAATTCCAAATTTGGGGGTGTTGGGTTCAATGGTGATCTTGGGGGCAATTGTTCTTCAGTTTCTAAGTCATGTCCGATTCTTTGTGACCCCATGGACTGCAGCACACCAGGCTTCCGTGTCCTTCACTGTCTCCTGGAGCTTGCTCAAATTTATGTCCATGGAGTCGGTGATGCCATCCAACCATCTCATCCTCTGTCGTCCCCTTCTGCTCCTGCCCTCAATCTTCCCCAGCATCAGGGTGTTTTCCAGTGAGTTGGCTCTTTGCATCTGGTGGCCAAAGTATTGGAGCTCCAGCATCAGTCCTTCCAGTGAATATCCAGGGTTGATTTCCTTTAGGATTGATTAATCTTGGGGGCAGTAGTCCTTTATATTTATTTCCCCCTAAATTCAAAGAAGTGGTGACATTTTGGTTTTTAAACCAGTTGTTGTAGACGTTGGATTTCTGTATGGAGAGCATCTGCTCGTTTTTTTCCCTCAACTCCTCCACTTCAGAGTGTCAATAAATGTTAGATTGAGTTAGTTCAAAGGCTTTGTTGTGGTTGTCACTGTTAATTATCTGGACTCTATCTTTTATTTTGCGCACTGTGGACTGTAAGCTCTGGGTGGGTAGGGCAGTGGCCATTTTAGCTTTTTGTTCCTACAAATTGACTTGTCACAGGTGGGCAACTCACTCAGGGCTTGTTGAATGAGTCAGATCCCAGAGAATTATTTTCTGAGTTTCAGTGGGGAGTTTGTCCACGTTCTTTCTGTCTGCCTCCTTGCTCTGAGCTGGTCTCCAGCAAGCTGGGGGCAGTTGGACTTCTGAAGAGAACTGCGTCTAGAAGCTGATGGTTGATCGGATTCTTTTAATTTTAGAGCCAGTATTGCTCCTTTTTCTCCTATTTAGTGAAGTAGTGTGATGGTTTAGCACATTTTAAATAAGATTACACAAGCTGCTGTTAGCTGACTTCAAGTGTCTTTTAATCTGGAGAGAAAATATTAACCTCCTCTATTTGCGAAACAGAGTGTTTCTGGCACCATATCCCAGAGTGTCTTCTGGTTTTTCCGTTTTTCAAAACTTACTATGGGCTTTTAATTGCCCTCATTTAGATGTCCAGGGCAAAAATTGCCACTTCAACAAGAAAATTTTGTAATGAGCCGGAGGAAATGGGCTGGTCATTACCATGTTATATGTATGCAGCCTAAAAATCTATGTGGATTTTTATTTCATGCGAATGTGACTGTTTAATTGAAAAACGTTGTTCAAATGCCCTTTCCCTTCCCCTCAGTCTGTTGTTAATGCACATGTATCCAAGCCAGAGTCAGTTAAGGTGGGTGTCCATTTGCCAGAATGCTTCTTTTCATTTTTGGTGCACGGTTTTGCATAGCTAAATCTATTTTTGTTTAATTAGGCCCTGCAAGAAAATAAAGGAGAGCTGTATTTAAATTTTTAGACCATGAAAGGGCCTCAAACTATCCGAGATGAAAGGCTCAGAAATTAACTTTAATATTTATTATATGAGTAAAACCAAGAGGGAGAATAGTTCCAGAAACTCTTCCTCTTTTTCCTTGTTCAGACAGCTGGCTTAGATTAATAGCAGGCCCAAAAACAGGCATACTTGCTACTTTTCCTTGTTCTCTTACTAGAAAATAACTCTCTGAGGGAGCATACACTTCCATCTCCTTGAATTTGGGGGGCAGGTTATAAACTTTATAACTCACTCATATAATAAAATGTGTGTTGATCTCATTATCATATTTTGCTCTCTGGTAGAAGAATCCTAGTTTTTTCCTTTTATTGGGATTCTTCTTGCAATTTTAATCTGGAAAACAAAACCACGTGTGTGCGATAGACTTGCCTCATCCACGGAAAGTTCTAAAAACACCAGTTCCAAGGCTATGGAACCATGCTGGCTCCCGTCCCAAGAGAAGCTTGGAGGGACGCCCGTCTGGGGTCTGGCCCGAGAACATTCCTCTCATCACTCGACCAGAGATACCCTGTGTGAGTTGCAGGTCAGCCAACGAATCTTCCGCAGAAAGACGGTCAGACCTAGTTGCGTCAAATGAAGACAAGGGGCAGAAGGAAGGAAGGGAGAGCTCCTTCCACCTGAGCTCTAGTCTTTCTCCCCTCCTTTGGATCCCGCACAGTGGATCGGCTGCTGTGATGGAGATTGTCAGCACTATGTAAATGAGAAGGAAAGTGAAAGTGCATCTCGTGCAGATAATTTCTATGTAGATAATTTGCCATAAAAATTTATATCACAGTCCTTAAAGCCCTCGGAGATGTAGTCTGTCTAGGGAAAGGTGATTTATATGGTATTAAAACACTTTTTATGTTCCAGTCCTTTAGATTTAATGTTTATTGCCTATAAAAATGAAATCTTCTTGTGGATATTTAAAAGTTTGGGTACTGTGTGAAATATATATTCAGGTTAGAATCTGAACCGCTTTGGGGATGTTGTAAATAAGTGGCAAATCCTCTGCTCCAAAGTGGGCTCCGCCATCAGGCCCATGTCTCCGCTCCGCGCACCTAGGAGGCTGCACGCATTCAGCTTGTCATCATCACGGTCAGGCTGCCAGGTGGGAAAATGTCTTCCATGGGGATGGTGTTGACTGCTTTAAAAAAAATTTTTTTAATCCGCTCACGAGTTCAGAAGTATCACCATTCCTCAGAAACTTGCGCAAGGTGTGACCAGAATGTCATGCCAGCCTGCAGAGGAGCGTGAGTTATGGCCCAGCTTGTAGAGGATGGAGGTGCTCTGGCAATGCCATATCAAGTACAGAGCAATTTCTGGACTTTTGCGGCCCCTTGGATTCCCAAGTCGTGGCATGCTTTAGTGCTGGCCTTAAATAAAACTCCGAGAGGGTAAATCGTGCAGTGGGAGGCAAGGCTGCTGTAAAGGGGGAACTGTGTGAGCGTTCTGGGGGCTCCCAACAGTTATCTTTTGAATGGACAACCCTGGAGATGAGGACGTGGTTTGATCTCCAGC
Source organism: Muntiacus reevesi (assembly GCF_963930625.1). Lineage (NCBI taxonomy): Eukaryota > Metazoa > Chordata > Mammalia > Artiodactyla > Cervidae > Muntiacus > Muntiacus reevesi. The sequence goes on along the minus strand of NC_089250.1, from coordinate 213,065,383 downwards.
TGAAGCATAGTTTCTGCAGCCCTAGCCTGTGCTCTGCTGGCCTGTCCCACCAGATGCTGTCTCTGCCGGGACGGCGGCCTTTGTGAGTTTTATGTCCCAGCTGAGCCCTGGGTGACCTTCCAGACTTCTTCAAGGCGGGTCGTTTTAGAAATTTTAGAACTTATGTAGGAAATGCTTTTTTTCCTAGAGATTTGCAGGAAAAGGTGAAACTCCTCAGCAAGGCCACCCTGGTATAGCCATGATGGGAACTGCAGGGCCATTGGAACACTGAGCCTGCCCCATGGTGCTGGCCACTCTTTGAGGCCTGGAGTTGCAGGGCGAAGAGACAGGGTGTGGAGGCTTGGGTCAGAGTGTTTATCCACGGGTGAGGTTTGCTGAGTGGCTGCTCCATAGAAGGACTTCTTGGCTCAGCCTCCAAGGGCAAGAGGAATCCACATTCTTAGAGAATCTAGGATAGGTAGACCGAGAGAGCAATGGGAATTCTGAAGCCCTCAGGATGGGACTCAAGTGGCTCCCTGCAGGGAGGTGCCCGTCCAAGCTTACCTCCAAAGGATGTTGCAGCACCTGAGGGAGTTTTCAGGCAGAATCAGTGACGAGGTGATGGCTGCAGCCTAGTCATGGCAGTGGTGGCAGTGAGTAAGAGGACAAAATTACTGAGGATTCTGGGGCCATGTTTTCTTGTGTCACCAACACAGTGATGTGGGATACGTGCCCCAGGAGAGCAGACCACCATCAACAGCCTCCTGATTTCCAGCTTGCCTGAAGCCATGCAGCAGGCTTTCCACTGTGGTGCAGGGATGTTTGTGATAGCAGTAATGTCTGAGAAAGGACACCAGTAGGGGAGCCAGAACTGCCAGGCACTGGAGGGACAGTCCCTGCCCATAGTAGGTGTGTCATCAATGTGCACTTGTTGAAAGGTGGGAGGGCGTGTGTGGTGACAGTCCCCTCCCTGACTGGGGAGGGGCCAAAGAAACCACAGTCAGCTTTGTGTCTAAAGGGCCAGCGCCGAGGCTTCCAGCATGGCCTCCCCCGGCTCCTCTGTGGGCCCGTCGGGAGCAAGTCAGGAGCTCCCCAACTTCAAGATCACCATTCCCTCTCTCCCCCCGCCCCGCCGTGTTGGTGTGAACCCCACAATCTGAAAGAACGAGAACACGCAGACTTTCCAGTGACAGTGTGTGAAGCGAGGCCACTTACACATCTCCATCGACTAATATTTTTGGTATAAAGCCGTTGCTAAAATTAATTCCAGTCTGAAACTTGATGAATTCTCAGTCATGGAATTAACAGGTTTCAAATGGGAAGAAAAAAAAATTGGCTCGATTAAAAATAAATGTTTGTGCCGGAAATTTGGAGCCTGTCCCTAACAAACTGAATATGTTTTTTTTTTTCCTTCCCATTTCAGAGGGTTTGTTTGCCTCTTTGTCTTTACGGGGAGAAAGTACTCATTCACACAAGACCACTAGCTGTGACCCACCGGCACTGATCTCTCATGAGCTGTCAGTATTGTCCTTTATACCTAAGGCCAGCCCTTGGTCCACATGAGGAATGAGATGCCACCGGGCTCCACGGAGGACTCTGAGCTGCCTGTGGTACAAAGCAGGTCACACCCATGCTGCTGTGTCGGGGGCACGTAGTACCCAGAGGGCAGCCTCCTTTCAGCCAGCGCGCCCACCCAATTGCCTCTTGTGCTTCTAGGTCTTCCCCCAAATTTACACCAAGTAAACCATGTAGGGCACTGTCTGGGTTTCATTTTTATTTTCAACGGAGTGTCAGACTTGCTTTGCCCATCTCTGTCCTCTGAGTGAGGATGGAACTCCGCACCATTCCACGGTAGACACCTGTCATTTGACACCTTGAAGGCTCGGCCACTCCCGGGCGTGCTCTGTTAACACAGCCGGGAGAGGACAGGAGGCCGTTTATTAGGGGTCTGGGGGTTCTGCTCTCAGTTAACGAGGAGACTTCTAACAGCGAAGAGTGAGTTAGGCTTCCTTAGTTATGCTGGTTCAAGGTTCGCACGTGGGGGCATCGTAAACACTCGGCTCTTTTCATGCCCGGCTTCAGTGTTGAAAAACACCGAGAACGCAGCACCACCAGCCCCCCTGCCCCTCCATCCCCAGATCTCAGTAGGTTTAGCTGTAAGACTCAAAAACAGGGGAACCCCCATTTATTTTAGCGTGTGTGCACGTTTCAATAGAAACTTTCCTTCCTGGATTCACTTAAGTAGCAACAGTAATGCAAAAAAGCTGGATTTTATCAATAGTTTTTGCTTTAAAAAAAAGAAAGCATACCCAGGTGTCCCTGTAGTGGCAGCGCTGTTGAGTAATCCGTCCCACCTCCCTCCAGCTGTGGGACCAGTAGCGCGCCCCCGTCTGCCCCATCGGGCCTCTGGCAGCTGGCCGGGCCCAGGATCCAGCGGGGTGAGGTCAGTGGCAAGGGCAGATGTGCAGGGCGGGGGAAGCCCGTTCCCCTGCTTTAAACCACAAATGTCTTTTGATAACTAGTGAAATTGGCAAGCAGAATGATTGAAAACATGTGAGAGGTAACTGGATCTAAGTTGCAAGTAGTACATATTTGAAAAGTTTTCCCCAATGTAAAAGTTACTCTTTAAGAGCCTTAAACTAATAAAAACAAGGAAATTCCATGTTACGGCTGCCACTCGGCCTTTCCATTTTTATTCCAGCAGTCAGATTTGACAGGTCCGCTGCTGATTGGCTCCAGGACCCCCACGAGCGTGTGAAGCCGGGGTGGCGGGAGGTAGGGGGGGAACCAGGGCAGAAGCTGGCAGCAGCTTGGGTGGAGAAAGTCCCCGCCGACTCTCAGTGCCAGGCTCCTAATTCCATTTTAGTATATCCTATTTTCTCTTCTTGCGGCGGCTTCCTGTATTACTTTGTTCACTGAAGCCGATTCAGGACTCACTTAGAGACGTTTTCTTGTTCCTTTCCCTTTTCTTGACCTCACTGCGGATTTTATGGGGGTGGCTAGGCTGGCTCTTTCTCGCCCTTGGCTGCCGCATTCCTTGCCCCATGGCTTCTTTGCTGAACTGCATGACCTGCTCTGGCACAGGTCAAGAATCCGCCTGCACTGCAGGAGACACGGGTTCAATCCCTAGGTCAGGAAGATCCCCTGAAGGAGGAAATAGCCACCCACTCCAGTATCCTTGCCTGGGAGATCCCATGGACAGAAGAGCCTGGTGGGCTACAGTCCATGGGGTCACAAAGAGTTGGATGCAACTGAGCGTGTGCACACACACACACATACACACATGCACGACCTGCTGTCATCCTCTCCTCGCTCGAATCTGTTCTTCCTGTCACCGCCAGAATGAGCTTTCTAAAGTGATCATCAGCAGCCTAGCTAGTCAGCCACACATGGATTCAATGCAGAGTCTGATGCACATTGAATGCTCTGACAAGGTGCCCCCAGATTATTCCCAGATCCACCTCCTGCCTTAGTGACCCAGCAGATAACCAGAAGCTGCCACTGTCTTTCCATTTTTCACCTGTAAGCCAAGGGAACTGCCCCCACCCCCAGTGGTAGGGGATTGGGGGTGACAGGGACACAGAAAAGGGAGGCCAGGGGACTTGAAGACCCAGATCCCCAGTTCTACCATTAGGACACAATCACGGAGCTTAGATGACGCAGGAACCCTGGAGATCCCCCACGTTGGGTCCTCGGAGCCCACTATCCCATCAGCCCCAAGCCCAGTGCCCTTTGAGAGCGTTCTTCTGTAACGGAGGGAGCAGCATTAGCAGAAAACAGGGCCTTTTACGTCTCACTCCATTCATGCGTAATCACCACCACACATGAAGGTCCCCTTCACCTCTGAACCTTGGTGTCCTTGCTCATCAGTGGAGCGGGTGTGATGGCTGTTGTCGGATCACCATGGTGATGAAAAATGATGTGGGGTGTAAAGAATGAGATGATAAACTGTAGCTGCAGCTGTTTTTATTACATCTCTATGCCCATCCTATGCCTTCTGGACCCCCCCCCCCCTTCCCCCTGACAGTGAAACCTCATGCATCCTCTGGGGCTGTCTGTTACTACCTCTCCTATGAAGTGTTTCCCGATTCTCCCAACAGAAGGTCCTGTCTCTCCTCTCAACTCCCAGCTGTTTCAGAACCGCTCCTGGCACATCCTGACTCAGCACCTGGTCTTCCTTCTCAGTTGTGAACTCTGAGCACCAGCATGTGGTTTGTGCCCTTGTGTGCCCTGTCATGAGGAGCTCGGGAATGCCCCTGCTGGGTGGATAAGCTGACCGGGTTGGGGAGGTGGGCAGAATCCTGAGGCATTTGGGCTGAGTGGCTATTCCAAGGGAGAGAAACCTTTGGTTTCCACTGGTCGTTGTTTGACACAGGCGTGCACACTCGATTCAGCCATCTCTGAAACCAGTCACATCCTTTCCCCTGAGAGTCTTTAGGGGTGCAGGTGGAGTCTTCATGGTCCACCCGTGATTCACCAGACCTCCCCAGTCCAGGGGTTCCCCTGCAGCCTGGCATGCCAAGCCTTCGCTCTTGGCAATTATATGCAATTTCTTTAGCTTAATACAGATGTCTAGAAATCCAGTGAAACCCGTTGATTTGAAATCCATTGAAACCCACTAAGCAGACCCTTAGGGATGGGGTTGTAGCTAAGAGTAAAGCAAGAAATCCTCTTTTGTCTCATTCCTGGTTGAAAATCTTGATCAAATAAATACACTGGTGTGCTTTCCAGATTTAATCTGTGCAGTATGCAGGGAACACAATTGATTGCTTTTGCTTTTGATGGTTGAAGAGCTCGATGATTGTTTCGGATGTGTGGCAATATTTCCTTTCTGTTTACGTTAGCCTGGCAGGACCAAATATTTGCTGGTAAAGAAGACAGTGGCTGCTGCTTGTACATCACTGTCTGTAATGGGATGATGTGGGCAGAGAAAGGGCCAGAGAGTATGACCTAGGGCATTCAGCCAGTGTTGCCTCTGAGGCTGCATGGGCAGCTCCCTGGGGTTCAGACCTCTGATTGGTACTATGCAGGGAGCCGTGGGGTGGGAGGTGTCCTTTTATAAATTGTATTCTACTGGGAGGTGCCGTTTGTCCCCAAACCAGGTCAGGATTCTCTGTTACTGGTTGCCCCTCAAGAAGTCACACAGAGAACCAAGAATGGAGTGTGCAGAGAGATGTCATTCCAAACAAGTGGCTGCATTTTACCAAGCTCGAGAAAATCTTAATGTCTGTATAGTTAAGAAATAGCATCTAGCGTTAGAGAGAAACAGGTGATGAGACCTTGAGACCTCTCTGGAGAGCTCAGAGAGAGATTGAGAATGTTTTGTAATAGGCATTGATTTTTTTGCCTCAAGAACTAGTCCCCTCTCCTACCCCATTCACTCCCTGTGGGGCAGTAGGGAGACCGTGGAGTCACCCGTCCACACCAAGTGAGAGCTTGGAGGGTGCTGGGGCTGCACTGGCTGAGGGTGCTGGGTGCAAGTGAACATTGGAACCCATGCCAGAGTCAGTAGTAGATTGTTGTAATCGTGGTGGTCTCTTGTGTGTCCTCGTCCTTTCCTGTCACTTAGATAGTAAACAATAGCTCTGCAGCTGAAGAGTCAGCTGCAGACAGACAAATCAGACAAATAAAGTCTGATTTAAAGTGCCCCTCCAACTGTTTTTAGGAAGCTCCCCCAGCAGGATGGATTGTGCCAGCAACTGGTGTTGCCATTCTGGTGCCCAGAGGGGGCAGACTGGCAGCAGCATTTCCAGGGCAGTTCTCAGAGCAGTGTGCCCCCCAACCTCTTTTTTTTTTTTTTCCTCCTCAGATGTCCCTCTAGCACAGTCAGAGGTGAAACTCTTTGGGGAATTAAATAGCCCTTTTAAAATCTCACCCCTGCTCTTGGCACCTTCAGCCCTCCTGTGATGTCACCTGTTGGTGCCCAGCACCCAGGTCCCCTGATGATGGCGACCAGCCACTCTGGTGTTGGGAGAGAGTGAAGAAATCACACGCGATGTTCACTCTCTCTGCCACATGAGTGTCATTCTGCCGGGCCATCTGGCCAGCAGCAGCTCTCAGCCAATGGCAGGATGTCGTAAACTGCGCTTGCTGAACACAGCACCAAAAACCTTGAAAATTAACTGCAGGAATAAAATCAAAGCTGGCTCAGAGGTGGCATCTCTTGGCCTGACTCGAGCTATTCAAATGAACCTGCTCTGCTTTGCTGATAGATGTCTGTTTCAGGTTTGGTTTCCCCCAGGAGCCACTTGGCATCGTTCAACTTTTACTTATAAACTCCAGGCAAAAACATTTTGAGAGCTTTCTGGAGTTTTTATTTGCTAATTAAAATGTGAGAAGGGAACACAGCTACAGGTAGAGTTCTAGTGCAAGCCACAGCTGTGATTTAAAAAAAAACAAACCCGACAGTTTCAAAATGAAGTTATTAGCACTTCACCTATAACTGTGATAGCTTTTAACTTTCATGATCTGTCTCTTAAGCCCCCCTCCACCCCCATAGTGTATAAAAAAGGGAGCTAAGTGAGGAAGTCGAAAGATACTTTATCCTCGCAGGAGAAAATAAGAGCTACCATCTCTGTGAAACTTCTTTAACTTACAAGAGTTTTTTCTTATTCTTTATGTCATGCAGTTTTCCAGCAACACTTCCAGCCAGGGTAGGTGGCATATTTTACAGATGAGAAAACCAAGGTTTAGGGCATTCTGGTGACCTTTCCAGACTTTTGTAAGCAGGATGGAGCTGGCTTTTCCCCAAATTCTGCTACTTCCTAGACTCCACTAATGCTGGGCGAGACAGGCTGTGTGAAAAATCATCCGGTGTTGGGTTCCATGGCTTCCCTGGTAGCTCAGTTGGTGAAGAATCTGCCTGCAATGCAGGAGACCCCCGTTCAATTCCTCCTGGCTTGGGAAGATCTGCTGGAAAAGGGATTGACTATTCACTCTAGTATTCTTGGGCTTCCCTGGTGGCTCAGCTGGTAAAGAATCCACTTGCAGTATGGGAGACCTGGGTTCGATCCCTGGGTTGGGAAAATCCCCTGGAGAAGGGAAAGGCTAACCAGTCCAGTATTCTGGCCTGGAGAATTCCATAGAGTGGGGTCGCAAAGAGTCGAACACAACTGAGTGACTTTCAGATTGGGTTCCACGTCTTCTACCATCTTCAGAATAACTAAAGGAAATGTCTTCTGCTCCTGGAAATCACATTCAACCGACTGGCCACCAAGCCCAACTGTATATTCCTAGGAAGTCCCAAAGTGAGTCTGTCCTTGCACATGCACTGGGTTTGCTTCCCAGCCAGCATCCGGACCGGCAGCTGTTTGTAGCTGGGGGCGCCCCGGCAGAAACTGAGTGAGCTGCAGGGCGGTGGATAGATTTGCCGCCAAGTGTTTTCCCAGAGAAGTGGAAGTGAACCTTTGCCAAAGTTGCTGGTGCCCTAACAAATTGATTCCTGCCAAACAATAGAAATAAATATTTTCAACAGACAGAAATTTTGGCTCCCAAAGTATTCAAATTAAAGGCTTATTTCTGAAGCAAATACTTTCGGAGGAAAACACTTACCAGCGTAGATGAGATCAGAATCCCTCCTTTTGGCAGCGGCATGTTCATTTTTGAGGCTGAAACACGTTTTTCCTGCTCCTGCCTCATTTTTAGCCCATGGCCTCGCCGCCTACTTCCTGGAGAAAGTCAAGTGCGTTAAGCCGCAGCTCATTGTCAGGGTTTGTTTACCACCAAGAGCCTCGGCTTCCATGGTGTTAGCTGTCCAGAGCTGTATTAAGATCTCAGCTCCAACCCTTTCATGCTGTGGTTTGGGCGAAGGATGGCTATCTGATCATGAGTTTATTACTCAAGTCTATGAAATGGGCCAACAGTTAATAATGTTATCCTCAGAACCTGGGGAGCCCTTCTAGGCCATCACTGTCCAACAGAACTTCCTGGGGTTGATGGAATAGCCTGTGTCTGCCCCGTTGACTACAGTTGTCGCTAACCCTCAACATGTGCTCCTGCAACCGAGGGATCTGTCATTTCAATTCACTTGTGGCTAGTGGCCACTGTTTTGCAGAGTGCCGTCCCCAGTCATCTGCCTCACCCCATTCATTGGTCCCTGGTTTTCCAAAATTAATTGGTTGACGGCGCAGCCCACTGGAGACCTCCCTCCATTGTGAATTCGGGGGTTTGCATGGATCTATTCTCTCTGACATCCATCTCCTGTCCAGCAGCCAGATCAGTGGGCCGAGTTGCATCAAGCTAGGCAGGGAAATGAACATTTTAGTCACAGATTCTTCCCTCTCCCCAACCAGATCAGCCTTCATGGGCATTTTAACTTTTTAACAAGGTTCCATTTGGCTTTGGAGTTTGTCTCATAATGTGTACCAACTATAAGGAGAATGAGAAAAGAGGTGGAGATCAGGGTCCTCGTCCCCGGGCATTTGTTAGCAGGTATGTCACATCCATGCCTGGCCTTGGTCTCATCTGTGACATGGCCAAGCTCCTGGGCTGCCTCTCCCCCAACTTCATCCAGAGGCTTACAGGACAGGGAGTGTCAATCCCCTCAGCAGGGAAAAAGTGGAGGCTCCGGCCTCAGGGGATGAGCAGAAGACAAGAGTCTCACCCAGGAACAAGACGGGCAGGGGAGAGAGTGATAGCCCAGGAAAGTGAGATAACCAGACATCAAGGACCAACCCCAGTGGCTCCATGGGGCAGGTGGGAAGGCTTTTGGTCAACTCAGAGAAGCGCAAGATCAGAGAGGGGTAAGCTCTCCTGCCATTTGGATCCGAGGCTGCTAGCACAGAACTGAGTTTTGTTTTGCGATGTGGCCGAAGAGAGCAGTAAAGCACACTTCTTATGACACAGACGCTGTTGTAGCTGGGAACTGGTCAGATAGCAGCAATTTCATTCAGTTTGATTAATAACGTAAAGCAGAACCCTGTTAGTTAGGGTTAAAGGGCGTCCTTTCCTGTCCCCGCACCTGTCCTGGGCCATGTGTGCCCACAGCGACCTGGGCCTCTGATCGTGTGTTTCTCATTATGCATCACTGAGACACCGTCTCTCACGTCTCACTGTTCAAACAGGAGTCTGGCAAGTGCTACATGTAGTGCAATGCCTGTCAGATACATCTGGCATTCTTGTCTTTGCATAGTGGGTTTCCAACAGGGTGAAAAACAATTAAAAAAAAAAAAAAAACAAGTCTTGGTTCTCAATTGAAATTTCTCTGTCCCGAGGAATTCACAGAAAGGCTTGTGTGAAAGCTTTGTACTTGTACTTTTGTTAGGCCGATTGATTTATTTTTATTCAGTTTTATTTTCTGAATAGGTGACGCATTCATATGGTCTGCAAGCAAAATTCTCTTTAAAAATAGGAGAAATCTGCCCCCCACCTCTGTCCCTGCCCACCTTTAGGTGGAAAGGCCACGGGCAGGAAGTGTATGTTGGAGTAAATTATTTCACTTGAGTTTCTTAGATTGGGGGTTGATATCAACTCATCTCCCAGAATCAAGAAATACTTAGTACATACTAGATGTGTACTTGATGTATGATACCTTTTTTTTTTTTTTTTTTTTAAGAGTTATGTATGTAATCTTTATTTGAGGCAGGGTCTAATACTATCTCAGGGTTCCCTGGTGGCTCAGAGGATAAAGCGTCTGCCTGCAATTTGGGAGACCTGGGTTTGATCCCTGGGTTGGAAAGATCCCCTGAAGAAGGAAATGGCAACCCACTCCAGTGTTCTTGCCTAGAGAATCCCATGGACAGAGGAGCCTGGCAGGCTACAGTCCACGGGGTCGCAAAGAGCGACTGAGCGACTTCATTTTTCAATAGTATCTTGCAGAGCTACTAACGCTTTCACTTTTTACTTTCGCAAGTAGTATCACTCTTACCAGACATTTCATCTTACTTAATCCTTGCAGCAGCTCTGCATGCATCAGTGTTCTAATCCAAGTAAGAGATCTGGCTTGGTCCAGAGGCAAAAGGTGGTGGGAGTCTGTATGCAAACGAATCTCTGCACCGCCCTGCAGGTACCCCCTCCCCAATTCCTGGTTCCCAGAGGTTCCCTCTCCTTTGTCTAGGTACTGGGAAACCTACTGTGCTATGAGACCCAGCCAAGAGTTTGCATTCTCTTCATCTGGACTCTAAACTGTTAAGATGGGAGATGAGCTGACAGGTTTCTGCAAGGGTTGAAACAATGTTTCTTTTTTTATTGGAGTATAATTGCTTTACAGTGTTGTGTTAGTTTCTTCTGTAGAACAAAGTGAATCAACTATGTGTCTGCATATATCCTCTCCCTCTGGAGCCTCCCCCCCACCCCCACCCCACCCGTCTAGGTCATCAACAGAAGGCTCCCGATCGGTCTAGCAGCTTCCCACTAGCTGTCTATTTTACATGTGGTAGTGTTCCTGTGTCAGTGCTGCTCTCCCAGTTCATCTCACCCTGTCCTCCCCCTGGTCTCCATGTCTGTTCTCCACCTTGGGGTCTCTATTCCTGCCCTGAACATCGGTACATTTGTGTCATTTTTCTAGAGTCAGTCATACAGAGAGGGAGTCAGTCAGAAAATGAAACAATGTTTCTGATGAAGCACCCAGACAGCTTGCAACTTCAGCTGTAGGCAATCTCTGGCATGTTCCCACACTTGGTTGGGGACCCACAGGGTGCCCACAGGGTGTGGTTGACCCAGAGAGCTCACCTCCCATCCGTCTGCCCAGCCCAGCATGGCCAGCTTGTACTACCCACCTGCCATGTGCTGGGCTCTGTGCTGGGTGCTCCCCCCTCCCAGTGCCTCCTGCTGGATGGGACCTCCTTCATGGGGAGCAGACACAGGCCCTGCCAATGGGCCAGCCTCCGCAGCGAGCCCCCCACGTCTGCTCTGCTGCCCCCTGTGTCCCTAAAGCACTGTTGGCACAGACTTAACTGTCCCTGTTTTCCTGTTTCCTCTTCTCATAGTGGAGCAATGATGACAGTGGCTTCCTTGACTGCCCAGAGAGTTCACTTCAGCAGAGATGAGCCCCTCCTTAGTCAGGTGATCCTAATTGTTAAGAAAAACGGTACCACTCTAGGGAGCTACAGTCCTTTGAAGCTGAGCGAGAGGAGGGGATGGGTCCTCCAGGTGCCCCTGCCCTCCCTCCTTACCCGTTCTCACCTTGGAGAAGGTGCCTGTCAGCGTGTCCCCTTCCTCCTCAGCCCCCACAGCCTTCTGAACTGTTCTCTGCCTTTCTAGGGTCAGGACCTGGGCCAGGCTTTTTCTGGCAACCTCTCTCCCACTGGAAGCCTTGCCATCTGCAGTTCTTAAATTTGCCCCCCTTTGTTGGTCCCTCTGTCCGGAGTGCATCCTTGCCCACCCCAGAATTCTCTCAAAGGTGCTATTATTTTCATGAAGCTGTTTCTGATTTTCTCCGAAGTAGAAGTAAGCTCTCTTCCTTTTGAATCCTTTTGTACTTACTCTGAACTTCTGTTAGAGCATTTAGTTTCTTTTTCTTTTTCTTTTTTTTTTAAACTTACCCTTTCATTTGGCAAATTCTGACTATAGTAGTCCCTCAGTGTCAGCTCAGGTCCCTTATATAAAATGGTTTAGTATTTGCATATAACCTAAGGACATACTCCCTTATACTTTAACCTTCTCTAAATTACTTACGCTATGTAATATGATGTAAATAGTATGTAAATAGTTGTAAATACAATGCAAATAGTGTGTAAGTAGCTGCGGGCTTGTGGTGAATTCTAGTTTTGCTTTTTGGAACTTTTTTGGAATTCCCCCTGCCCCCCCCAACTATTTTTGATTGCTTCTGAATTGAATCCTTGGGCGCAGAGTCCACAGTTCTGGAGGGCAGACCCCAGCACCAGGAGAAGCGAGCTCAGTCCTTCCCAGAGCTCATAGCCTGTGGAGCACGCAGTGTTAAGCTAGCACCCAGGGAAACAAAGAATTACAAACCAGGGTCGTTGCCAGGAGGCACCAGTCAGGGGGCTCCATGCACACCTTCACACCTTCCAGAGGGATGAAGAGCATGAGGGGCAGGGAAGTGGCATTTGAGCTCCGACAGGTTCCTGGGAGCGCAAAGGGAGAGGGAACAACCTGTGCTGAGGGCCTGAGGGAAGGAGGGGCCCCGCCCTGTCGGCTGCAGGAGGAAGGCCAGCGTGCAGGACGGGGCCCTGGTGGTCTCATCCAGGCCCCCTGGGAAGCCCCTGAAGGCTTACACAGGGGATGACGCGTCCCCTTTTCTGCAGGGTGGGTGTGTGGGTGTGGGTGTCCTGATCACCTTACAGCTGTGTGCTGATTAACACCCGTGAAGGGACCAGGCACCTTGGTCTCCCATTAAAGACCCTCCTCGCAGCTCCCTGTTTACACACTGGTTCCCCTGCTGTCCTTCCTCTGGTGGCTCTGCTCCTCTCCCCTGTCGCCGTTTCCTGCACCGCCTGCCTTCTGTTGAGACCCTCCTGGGCCGTGTACAGGTCCATCTTAATTCTGCAGAGAGCCCAGAGTCACTGTTCTTTCCCAGTGGGGCTTCCTGGGCAGGGGTGCTCACTGCCCGTCCTCGGTCTCAAGCACATGACACAGTCCTCCAGCCAGAATTCAGATCTTTGTATCACCCAAAGGTGAATCCAAGAGGGTGAGTGGGAAAGTGACAGGTAAGAGTTAGGTGTCAGAAGAAACACTTGGGAAATACGGGTCAGACTTGGTTCTCTAGCTAGGGTTATGAAATAAGTGGAAAACATGAACGTTTCCCTAGGGAGTTCTGCAAGTTTCTCCTTGAAACAGAGACCGTCCTCCGTCCACATACCCGTGAACAGAACAAAAAGCATTTCTTGCAGGACCATGTGGAGGGCTCTGCCAGGAATGAGGCATTCATAGGCCCTTATCAGTCCTTCAAAGCTCATGTCTCATAGGGGGGAAAAAACGAGATTTTAGAAGATAGATGTTTACTTTTTAGGAGCAATCATTAACATTTACATGTTCAAAATGCTCCAAGTACAAAAGGGTAGTGGGTGAAAGGACCTCTCCAACCCACTGAGGCCCCCACCCATTCACTTTCCTCTCCAGGATAAGGAATAGCACGGGGATCTCGTATATAAGCACACTGTGTGTGTGTTCCCACTCACAGTGGATCACGTCCTGGTCACTGTCTGTGACTTCTGATTGAGCACAGTGTGTCCACTCTGGCACCAGCCCCCTCTCAGCAGCCCTCTCACCACTTGCGTGCCCAAGTCAACCTCTCCAGGGGGACCTGACCCGGGTCCTGCTTCTTCTGAGCCCCCGTTCATGGTCTCTGTCAGCACTAGTCACAACCATGGGTTGTGCTGGAGACTTAGTGAGCCCAGAGGAGGAGGAGGTAATGGGAACTCAGGCCGTCCCATCCGCAAACCTTAGCTGAAACGGGTGTCTTTCATGAAAACCTAGAGCCCTTTCTTGCTGGCAGTGTGTCTTGCCTTATCTAATGTCTCTGCCTGTTTTTGTTCTACGAGCGTGGTCCCATCTGACTTGTTGCTCTTCCAGGCCAGCCTTGTCTCCTCCCCTGGACTGTGGGTACCCTGGAGCCCCCAGCCTAGTTGGGGATGGTGGTGGCACAGTGCATAATGGCCTGAAGTCAAGTACGTGGTTCTGAGAGAACCAAGAACTCCCCTTGATGGAGTACTCACCATGCCTCAAGGTGGAGGTGCATTCCCTTAGTGATCTCTGGGGAGGGCACATCATTTGACAAAACCACACAGGTTACAGCAGGGGTGGAGCCTAGAAGCAAAGCCAGGGTTCTCTGAAGAGTCTTCAGGTGTCCCCTGTAGGAGGCCAAGGAGTGGGTGATGGAAGGAGGCAGGTTGTGGGCTTGGGGCCTTCCCCCTTAGAGCCAAAATGGCTTCCACTTGTCCTGTGATTCCATTGCAAGAAACGAAACAGAAAATGCTTGGAGGACTACTTGGTGCAGAAACCATGGCTGGCCCTCTCCTTTTGCACAAGTGCTCTCATTTTCTCTAGTAAAGCCACTGTAAATTCTTACATAGGATTTGCTGTTGATTAGTTGACAGATAAGCCCTAAAGAAGCATCAGATGAACCAACTCTTTGGGTCAAAGTTAGCAATAGTGAAAAGACAATACTTTACTCTGATGCACTTAACTGGCATGTTTTCCCCACCAACCCTGGGGGAAAAGGGGGCCTGTGTGCCTCTATTCAGAGCACTGGCAGGCCTGGCCTGGGGGCTTCAGGGAGAGAGAAACTCACAAAAGTGGCGGCAGCATTGCAGGTACCCCCCAGTTTAAAACAGACAAACAACTGACACATTCACTTTGAAGGAGAGCAGTTCCAAACTGAAATTACTGACATTAAAATACGTGTTTTCTTGGAGAGAAACTTCCATGCAGAACTGCCCCGACCAGGGATTGAATGAACCTGCACCCCCTGCAGTGTAAGGGCACTGGACCACCAGGGTAGGTCCATCAGTTTCTTTTAAATTACATGGTCACTTCTTATTTGTGTGTGTGTTTAATAAGTCTTTAATGCTTGGCTAAGAGGCTAGAGTTCAGGCAGAGAGAAACTTCCAGCGTTGGAAGCTCTGCCCTTTGAGGATCTGTTAGAAATGGAGGAAAAAAACATCCCAGTAGTCAGAGTCTGTGAGGAAAACAGGATTGCAGCCTCCACAGCTCTTGGGCCAGGTCCCCAGTTTCCTGGGTGAGGTGTCCAAAGCCAGGGGTCTTTCCCTGGACCTTGATGCCTCCTGACATTGGCCATCCCATGACGACTTTGAAAGGAAACTCCAGAGTTTCTGCATCCAGGTGCCATCCTTGCAAGATGCTTTATCGGTACCGTCAAGCTCTTTCGGCCGAGTTGGAAATACCACTGATTAGAGCCCGTGGGTTTGCTGCCAACTTCCATCACCTGGGACTTGGGTCTGCAGTTGTTTCTGCAGAACAGTTCTGAGTAGTTCAGTGGGGATGCCCTCCCCTGCCCTCCCGTGGGAAAGTTGGGACTTGACTGAGAGTGGTGTTTTAGGCAACCAGCCACCTCCTCCTCGTTCACAAGCCCCGAGACTGGCCCATGTGCAGCACGTTGTGTAAGAAACAGCTGTTGTTTTGACAAAGGACGCACTTGCCTCACTTTTTGAATCACCAGTGTGAGTCAGGGGGTCATCTATTCCAGGACTCTGTCCCTGGGCAGGTGGACGCAGAGACCATGCACACTCATGTATGGGACACAGCATGTAAAATATGTGCCTGTGATTACATGTGTGCATTTTTTTCACATTAGCAGTTTTGAAAACTATATACACACACATATGTGTATATATATATATATATAATTAATATGTATTGCAGTTTTTCCAATCAGGTAATTTATGCATGTGGCAAAATAGCCGAAAGATACATGAAGAGCAGGTTGCCTTCTTCCCTTGGCCTCTCAGAGCCAAGCACAGTTTCAGGTTTATCTTTCTAGAGACAATTGAAGCGTATGTGACCATGTGTGTAGATACTCTTTTAAACAATGTGGCACTGTTTTGCACTTTGGTTTTTTTTTTTTTTGGCTTCAATTTATTTTTTGGGGGGTGGTGGGCTGCATCAGGTCTTAGTTGTGTCATGTGGAATCTTTTGTTGTGACGCACAGACCCTCTAGTTGTGGCACACACACTCTCTAGCTGTGGCATACCAGAGCATGCAGGCTCAATAGTTGTTCTGCAGCACACGGGATCTTAGTCCCCTGATTAGGGACTGAACCCTCATCCCCTGCATTGCAAGGTGAATTCTTAACCACTGGACCACCAGGGAAGTTCCTGCTTCAGTATGTCTCAAATAACATTCCACCTTATATAGTACATATAGGAATTTTTTTCTTTTTTTTTTTTGGTTCTTTGTGAATTTTGAATGCCTTTCAGACGTGGAGACTCTCTGTGCTCCTTGTGACATGTGACCAGCGACTCAGGGGCTGAGGGCTCTGTATTTCAGGCCTCCACCCCCACCCTCCCCGAAACATTAAATTCCCTTGATAATGCAACCTTGTATGTGTAGATAATAAAACAGTATTTGGCTTAGATTGACTGGCCGTCTCCTGCTTTTGCATTGTCCCCAGAGCCTTCTTACAAAGCTTTGATGTCATCCGGGGGACTCAGGGATCGAGAGCCTTGAACCTGAGCTGCCAGGCCCCGCAGCAGTGGAGGCTCGGGCCCTCCTCCTTGTGCCAGTCTGTTTCTGTGGTGGCAGGTGGCCACCCTGGGTGCAATTTGGAGAGCCTGGTTGGTTTTTCACATGGGCCTGCTTGTGTCTGCACATGTGGGGAAGGGGTGTGGGCCCCCCTCCCCCAAGCATGGCCACCTACCAGCAGCAGCCCACCTCAGGTTCCCTGGCCTTGCCATCCCACGATAGGAGTGTGTTAATCTGCCTTCTGTCGAGTGACTGTTGCCAGGCTCAGCCTTCCTGAGGGCCACATCGGGGACCAAGGGGCCCAGAGGGGCCCCCAGACCATGTGTTCTTCTACTGTGGGCAAGGGAAGACACACAGTAGAAGACAGGAAGACAGGGTCAGGTCTGGGATCTCATAGTCACCCACGAGCCCCCGGCATTCAGCTCCTGGCAGCAGAAATCACCAGACATCCTCCGCCTAGATGACAGCCCCCTCTCAGGAAGCAGGGTCTCCACTGAAGGCGCTTTGTTTTTCTCTTAAGTTTTCTGCATCTGTGTGTGATTGGAACCAAACATCAACTTTACTTTTTTTGTCATATTTCAATATTGGCCTTTCTTTTCCTCCCCCTTTCTTGAAATCTCCTTTTATAACTTCTGCTGCTGCTGCTTAAATATAGATGTCTTAGTCCTCCTCCTTACCAGATTGTTTATATTTTTGAGAAGCCTTCTGCTTATCTGCGACTGCTCTCTCCTCTGTCTCCATCCCCACGCTGGCACATTGGTTTTGGTTGCTCTTTTCTTCCCCTGCCTTCACTTGACTGGGATGTGTTTCAAATGTGGTCTATCAAAATGTGCAGTGTTTCCCTCTTTTCTGCAGTAGCTTTGACATCTGTTCTTGAAATCGAGCCCACGTTATTCTTTTGGACTTGCTTGCCCAAGATCTGCCGCGATGCCAGAAGCAGGGAAGGAAGGCGGGAGAGAGAGAGTGGTGTGGTGGTACCTCCCCCATCTCCTCGTACTGCACCCCCACTTTAAAAACTGCCTGCCATTTCCAAGTTGACAGCACCCTAGATGTTTGTTCCAGCACTCTGCCACCCCGTCTGGCAGCGGCCCACCCCACAGCGGAACGAATGAAGTGCTCAGCAGCAGGGGCTCACAGACGCCTTCGGTTACTTCCGCCAAAAAGGAAGCCGGGTGGGTGGCGGGCGGGGGAGGAAGGCTCTTGGCTTCCTGGGTGTCTGTGGATGGCTCTTCAGCTTGGTTTTTCCTCGCCATCCGTAGTCCTGCTGGGCCTCGGGGCGATGGGCCGGGCCATGGAGAAGCCACTTGGAGCCACTGCTTGATCCTAAGCAGGATGTGTGTCTTTAGCAGCCGAAGCCACCCAGCGCGAAAACGCGCCTCTCAGTGGCTTCGGGAACGTGTCCTCTCACTCCTGCTGTCTGCCCGGGACACCACCCTGGGCCCATCTGCTGCAGGCTTGTTTGACACACAGCCTCTTGGCAACTCGTCCCGGAGCTCCTGAGGCCAGGACACAGGCTCTCTGATGCTCTGAGTGTCGGTTTGTAGTGTGTGACAGAAGTCTTCTCATGGGGGACCCACTCCTGGTGGTTCTCAAGAGTCCCAGGGGCCAGTTAAAGAGTTGGAGGGTAACACTGTTTCCAGCTGCTTCACTTCCCAAGTCTACACAATGCTAGAAGTTGTTATTCTTGGGGCTCTTCTCTTAAGGTCCCTCTTGAGAATGACTAACAGGTCCTAAAACATGCCTATAGTTAACCCACTAAGTATTTGTTAAACAAAAGCAAATCAGATGTGACTGCAGAAGACTCCAGGCCCAGACTGTTGAAGGAGAGTCAGAAAGATGCCCCGAGTCGAGCAGCAGGACTGGGACCCGGGGATGTGGCAAGAAGAGGTGCTTGTTAAGAGCAGGAGCGAGCAACTCTGGGGAGGGATGGCATTTGGGCACTGGCCTGACTGGTTTTAGCAAAGCAGCATGCATCTGCATGTTGTGTTGTAGAAGCCACCATTTGTGAGGTGTGTGTATGTACACAGCATGTCAAGTTGAGTGGGTTTGGGGCATGGATGGGGTGGTGGGACCGGATGGGAACCCAGGCCTCTTTCCGCCAGTCCCCAGTCGCTCCTGAGCCACAAGGCAGTGATCCCTGGCACCACAGGCTCTTCCCCGGTGTCCTGGTCATGTGCCAATACGCTCTCCTCTATTCAGAGTGCAATTACAATCTGGTCTTCCCTTTTTGTTTCTCTTGACAGAGGGAACTCGATGCCACCGCAACAGTATTGGCAAACCGGCAAGATGAAAGCGAGCAGTCAAGAAAGCGGCTCATCGAGCAGAGCCGTGAGTTCAAGAAGAACACTCCAGAGGTGAGCGGCGTCTCTGTGCTGGGCTCGGGCTCTCTGAAAGAGGGTAGGGTCTTCCCGTCCTAGGGCGCGTTCAGAAGACCAGCTATCTGCTGCTTCCTTTCGGCCGTCCTCAGCCCTAGTGGTGAGCCCCTTGTGTGGGCTGGGGACTGGATTAAACCCTAGCTGACTCTTGATGCAGATGCTGAACCAGCTGGGTGGCCAGGTCAGGCCCCCAGCCCCTTTGTGCGCACATCTGCAGGCAGGGCCCTGGAGGGGCGCCTGAAGGCTTCATGCGTCTAAGGATGCAGTGTACCGATGATGCTTCTTGCAAAACATTCAGTATGGTCGGGTCTTTCAGGACCCTCTGTGTTTCCTGAAATAGGCTTTAAAGGGCACTGGAAATGTGCTTTTCTCGTGCTCTTTTTTTTGGGAAGTATGCATTCAGAGGACAGTGTTTAGAGTGGCTTGGGCAGCCTCTTCCTGCCCTGTTTTCTTGGTCCCTCGTTCCCTGAGTCTTTAACGAAGGATTCAGAAGATGAAAAAAAAAAAAAATAAAGGAGAGTTTTACAGACAGTCAAGCAGACCTGGGGATTGCTTTCTGGGAGCTTCTGCCAAGTGAATCCGCAGTGGTTCTTGTGCCGGGGGCTTGCACCCAGCCTCCTGCACCCCCCATGATAGGTGCTCAGAGCTCCAGCCCTGGTTCCCGTCCCGCCCCCGCCCCCGCCCCCCGCCGCACGTTCTTCCAGAGAGGACAAAGGAACAGGCCTGGAGGAAAAGGTGATTTCTGGGAAGGATAGTCTAACTTTCATAATGGTCCCAAAAAATGATGTGTGACTTGAACTTTTTTTTTTTAAAGTGGACTGATTTTAAGTGTTTCAAAGGAGCTTGCTATTTAAGGGAGTGTTACCATGAATCATATGGGGAAACAAATAATTAACCCTCAATTTTCAGAATAAATATTTCAGGAGGAAAATGTCTTGGTAGTCCAGTGGAAAGAAACAAGGGAGGAATGGCAGGACCACCTGAGGATTTTACGTTTTAGACCCACTGCTTGTTCTGTCTACCCTCCCCCTGCCCTGAGATGTGTGTCTTCAGTGTTTGTTGTCTTGGACCAGACACATGGGTCAATAATTCAGGCCTGGGAGGTTGCCGCCCTCTCTGCTGCTGGGGAGTGTCGTGTGGCAATAGGGAGAAGGGACTGGTGGTCTCCACGTCTCACCTCTTTGTGACAGTAAAGGCAAGAGGGGAGAAAGCCATTGAGCAACCGGCCACCTTCCTCCTCTCAGACTGTTCAGAGCAGGCCTTCCTGAAAGGTCTCACTGTGGGGTTCCTCATGCTCTGGTCTTTGACTTTGTTTCCCTAGACCCACTCCGGGCAGGTGTGTCTCTCCAGCCACACTCGGCATTGATCAAACAACTAGCTGTCCCCACTGTCCTGTGTTCTCACTGCCCTTCCCTTGGTGACCATATATCCAGGGTGGTCTTCGGAAACCTGAAAGAGAAGGGCAAGGTCATGTTTCCGAGGCCTCAGTTACCAGTAGGTAGATATAATCCATCCTACGATGAAGTGCCTCAAAGAGAACTAGATTCCTGGGTGTTCCTCTCAAGTCCCAGGGTCCCTCCAGCTGAAAGTGGTGCCCACTGAGGAAGGGTGTGTCCCCTTCCAGCCACCTCGGGCCCAGCACTTGCTTAATAAATGTTGACTAGACTGAATGGGTCCCATCCCTCCACTGGCATATAAACAGGCCTCATCCTGCAGGGACCGGCCGCTGGCTCCCTTGGCTTGGATTAAATTCCACACCAGTAACTGGCCTCAAACTTTGCGTTTTATCTCCTAATCCCTCCTGGTAAATAGGAGAGGCTTGGGGTGGAGCAGCCTGGTGGGGAAAAGCTGTCTGGGGCATTGCCTTCCAGTGCATGTTTTGTTTGTTTGTATATTCTTGATCTTTTTCTTAAATTTGTTTTTATTTTTATTGGGCTGTAGGATATAAGTTGGGAAACATCTCTGCAAGTTATGTCAGGGCATGGTTTTAGACAGTGTCTTCCGCGGAGAGGGGGACGCAGAACACCTCCTGGAAAGGGGACACTGCCATCCTGCATGTCCCCGGCTCTGCCAGGTGATCCGGCTGGTGCTCACTGGGGCTTCTCCTGTTATGATAAGGAGACCTCGCTGTAGCACAGATTACCAAGACATGTGGAAGACAGCTGTGCAGAATCTTCTGTAGATTTGGAAACCTCTTAAGGCTGCAGTGCAGGGTGGGGGTGGGTAACTTCGGCGAGGAGTACACAGAGAGGGATTCTTGCGGGTTCTATGGTGTGAGGGGTACGTAGGCACGTGGAGGGCTCTGATGAGCGCGGGGCCTAGGACCCAGATCAGACAGTGGGTTGTCACCTTGTCTGGGGCTTCAGTGTAGAGGAGCCTGACTTGTCTCTGACATCAGTTATTTCTTCTGATTATTCAACAATGGAGGGCAGATTAACACTTACTGTAGAGGGAACACTTCTAGAACTCAGATGTGTGAAGATGAAGGTTGCTTAGAACTTTATTCTCAGGGGTTAAAAAAAAATGTTGGCTTGTTGGTAGAGAGGGCATCTGTGGGTTTGGACACAGACCAGTATCCTCATGCCTCACACAGTCAGCCGAGGGGGGACTGGCTAGCGGGGCAGAGCCAGGGCCAGTGATCTTGCCGGCCTTTCGCCAAGTGGATTGATTCTTGGTGAAAACCTTGATGTTCCTCTTTGTTCCGCGAAAGCAGAAACGGTCCTCCCAGGGTCCTTTGAATGTCTGGTGGGTCTAACAGGCAGACGCAAGCTCCAGTGGGGAGTCAAGTGAATGAGGTTATCCCCTGGCAGGGAGTTTGTGTTTTCCTGAACTGGTGTTGCCCACGGGCAACTGGGAAAGCTCAGGACCCAGGGTGGGTTTGGGGTGGAGGTGGGGGGCCCGTGGGACAAGCCAGGAGCATGAAGGCGCCGCAGAGGCCAGAGCCCTGAAGATTTTTTTGTTGAGCATGAAGTTCTTTCAGTTTCAGTTTTATGTCATTAGATGAATACATTGCTAGTCAATTAATATCATTGCTTCTGTCTTTTTAAACTCAAAATTGTAGTTAATCTGAAGGAGATAACATTACTCTGCATATTAAGTTTCATGCCTTTCTTTGACTCAAAAAAAAGAGCCCCGTTCGAAGAAAACCGTTGTTTTAAATTTGAATTTTGTGACTAAACATCTATTCCCTGTTGAGTTAATGATTGATAACTGAATGTCCAAGACTGAGGGTATTTCTCGGTTGGATCACTTTCTATATTTATCAGTACAGGTGACTTACTGGCTGGTGTCATTGGGCAAATGACTTAACCTCCCCAAATCTCAGTTGCATCATCTATAAAAGGTGTAATGGCAGGGGCCAGATCATGGGTGTGTGTGTGTGTGTGTGTGTGTGTGTGTGTGTGTGTGTGTGTGTGTGTGTAGTACATAGTATGTGTGTGGTATATATTGTGTGTGTGTGTGTGTTGCATGTAGTGTGTGTGTGCAGAGCTTCACATAGGCCCAGCACCAACAGTTTGGTTCGTGTTTATTGTGAGCATTAATTTGGAGCACACATTACCAAACACATGAGATGCAGTTGATTTCTGCTCCTCGAAGTCAGCTCCAAGAACTTAAAAAAGAATCCACAAAACAAATAAAGGTAGTTTTCATCCAAAATGTCCCAAAAGTTGGTTTGTAATAACAGTTAATCACTTTATAAATACTTTCCAGCACCTTCCATTTGCCAGATGGTTTGGCTCTGGGGATAAGATCCTCTCCCTGTTCTTAGAAATTTCCTTATATTCTCACCAAGGAGGTACACCATCCTAATAAGGCACCTTAAGTGTAGCATGGTGTCTGGAATCTTCTAAATGCAGACTTTCCCCCAGAAACACTGAGATCAGTGGGGGTTAATTCTGAGCCGCCTGTGTCACAGTGATTCTTACTGTAGGTGAACAAGGTTGCTTTTTGAGGCTTGGTTCTCAACCTTTGAAGCAATGGTGAATGTTAAGGGCCACTGCCCCCCCCCCCACCCCCCCGCCCCGAGAAATGCACACGTTTGCACAGTTTCTCCTGAACCCCCTGAAACTCACTGGGGAGCCCCAGGCTTAGAGCTTGGCTGCAAGGCAGGTGCTGGTTGTCTCAGTGGTCTCAGCCACTGTGCTGGGAGCTCTGTATGTGTCCCCTTTTCATGTTCCTCCTAATTGTGCCCAAGCTGGGGGCAGGAGGATGAAAGACAGGGGTGGGGGCTGCATGAGAGATGAATGCTGAGGCTTCGGCTGCTGGGCAGAGGCCACTGTGCTCTGGCCTCTGGGCTGGGTGCTAGAGAACAAGAAGTGGGTGGAGGAACTGGGCCACCCCCACTGATGAGGGTCCCCGCAGTCTGGCAGCCGGGCCAGGAGCCTCTGTGCTGGTGACATGTTCTTCTTGCCTGAGACTGGTGAAGAGCGTGGCTGGGCTGGAGATGGCTTTCTCGGAGTTCTTGGAGCTTCATGCTGTTAGAACTGTGGGTTCAGTGCAGGCCAAACCCCGTGCCCTTTGCTTTTCTGTTGCTTCCATCCGAGCTGAGGTGCAGGCCAGGATTACCTCTGTTGTCTCTGAGCTGATAAACCTAATGGCAGGTTAGATGACCAGGGATGTGGAAGGCCCTGACCAGAACCCACCTGGAACACCAGGCTGACTTCTTATTCCTGGAAACTGAGTTTCTTCCCGTGGTAGTTGGGGACCAAGATGGGGCAACATTGCTGGGGTTTCATGATTCTACCTAGGAATTGCTTTTTTCCCGTTTTCCCGTTTGGTTAAATTTTAAGTTTGCTCCTGGGACCAACATTTGTCTTGACAAGGATCTTACCGCTGCTGCTCGGCCAAGCAGGGACTTGAACGCAGGCCACCGGCTCCCCGAGTCAGTGCTTTTAACCTCCGCAGCAGGCTGCCTCACTGACGGGCAGAGCATCCAGAGCGGTGCTAGCCCACAGAGCCCAGTCACAGGACGTTTCCAGGGGGTGCCATCCTAGCTCACTGGCTGCAGCTGTTTGAATGTGGTGCTCGACTATCAGAAGAAGGGTCTCCAGTGGAAGACTTGGTTCCAGGCAGAGGACAGAGATGGGTTTTGTTTTGTTGCCTTCTTCTCAACAATAGAGGACTGTCTTCTATGGGGAGGAAGAAAGGAAAGCCTCAGACTCGAGATGCCACAATTTTATCATAAAACCATCTTTGGGCCTCGTTCTGTCCTGGCAGAGTGTCCAGCTCCTACCCCAGACCTGTCAGACTTTGGTATTAATCTGTGTTTTCTATATCTCTTCTGTGAGGTTTAAAACTGACCTGCAATTCAGGAGCTCTCCTCGTTTCCTGCCCTGATGTATTTTGCCAGAACATTTCTTGCTGTCTTGAGCCTTAATCCTCATGACACCTGGTCCACCAGGCTGACATCTCTCCTGCCCAAGTGCACCTGGCCCCTTTCTCTCGTCATCATATCTGTCACTCCTGTCGTCAGGGACAGAGCTCATCCCCCACCCTGACCAGGGCATACCTTCCCGGGATCATCACCAACACTGACCACCCTGGATCCCTTGCCATCCCCACCAGGGAAGGTGACCCTGGGCCTGACGCCAGCCACAGCCCCACAGCCCCACAGCCCTGCCTCCCAGGTCGGTAGGCCCGGCTTCACGAAGGGAATGTTCTCTTTCCTGCTGACATAACTGCCTGTTCACGAGTGTTCATTTCCTGAGTGCCAGAATCTTAAGTTGTCCTCTTTGTCTCCGGCCAGAGTGTTCTCCTGATTTTTTTTTTTTTTTTTAATTCTTGGGAAACCGTTATAGAAATATCAGGACCCGTCTTGAGATATGACTCCGCAAGAAATCTCGCCCGATGGCTGAAATGATCTAGGTTTGTGGATTTCTCCCCAGCTCTGACAAGTGGGGGCAGGGCAAGGGCACCTACTTTCGGAAAGTCCTCGGTCACCTTTCCATCGATCGGACTCCTTCTCAGTGAGATGTGAAGTTGTGCGCCCCCACCTGCGGAGGTGAGGGGGACAAGGAACAGGAAGTCACTGCAACCTTGTGACTCCTTTCGAGCTCCCTGTGAGAGGAGTCAGCAGGCTGGAGGAGGGAGGGGGCAGTAATATATAGTTGTGGCCCGGGCCCAAATGCATTTAGTCACTGCCTCTACAGCCTTTATATAGACACTGCAGGGAGTGACTCAGCCTGGAAAAAGAGAGTCACTTAAAAATAAAGTTGCGACTCAAATGGACACATCCTGCACAGGCTGCCCGAGACAACGTGGCTCAGGCTCAGTGAGAAACCCGGGGGGCACCTTTGTCCGACGTGTCCCTGCAAGGGTCCCAAGGTGAGGATGGCCATTACAGCTGCGTCGTGGAGTTGGCGTGAGGATTAAATGAGTTCGCGTAAGACTCCTGATTTTTAAACTCTGAGGGTTCAGACATTTTTCGCTGAAGTGGACACGCTTGCATGCTGAGCAGTGACTGAATTCTTAGCTCTCCTCTTGCATTTGGCAAATGGACTGACCGTGGAGGCCTGTATTGCTTTCGTTGTTTGCGTCCATCCTCATGAGGATTAAAAGCCAGCACACGTGGGGAACTGGAGACGTTTTCCTCATGTCTCATTGCACATGGGCATGGGTTCATTGAAGACCCCCTGCACTGATCTGACCGATTGTGGCTTTAAAGAGGAGGACCAACCAGACACGCACCGGGGACACGGGCCTCTCAAGGAGGGCAGTGATGGGAAGGAGGTCTGTAAGCCTGAAAACCAGGGAGGTGCAGATGGACACCCCCGGTGTCCCGCAGACTGCTCACACTGGGGGTCTAGGAATCTAGATGCACCCCTCTGCTGAGCCTGCCACTGTGGTACATTTGCTTGCTCCCACTTCCGAAGGGGACGGGCCTGCAGGTCAGAGCTGTACTTCCATCCCTTGTGTATATTTAGCTGTGCACCTTGAATACTGTGGATGCTGAATGATCTTATTTATAGCATTCATTTAGGAATCTTTTCTTTACAAAACAGAAATAAAATATAAAAAACATCAGCTACAGAGCACTACAAGATTCGTTTCTCAAACAGGCAGATAAAATTTCATTTAACACTTCAATTTTATTGTGTGTGTGTGTGTGTGCAGAATTTTTTTTTTTTTTAATTTCAAGAAATGCCTTTTCTTTGGCAAATTCTCAAAATGTTAAACATAGAATTACCCTATGACCCAGCATTTCCACTCCTAGATATACACCCAAAAGAGCTAAAAACACGTCCTCACAAAAACTTTGTGTCCACTCAAAAAAATGTTGATAGCAGCATTATTCAAAATAGTCAAAAAGTAGAAGCAACTCACATGTCCATCAAGAACTGAATCAATAAATGAAGTGTGATACACCCATACAATGGACTATCATCCAGCAGAGGAATAAGATGTTATCACATTCATGAACTTGGAAACATTTTGCTCAGTAAAAGAAGCCAGACACAAAATGATGGCATGTATGTGAAATGTCCATAATAGGCAAATCCATAGACTCAGACAGTAGATGAGGGTGGTCAGGAGGATGGGGAGTGACTGCTGGAGCTTATGGGGGTTTTTGGTGGGATGATGAAAGGGTTCAGGAATTAGGTAGTAGTGATGGTTGCACAAGTTTGTGAGTGTGCCAGACACCACTGAACTGTACACTTTAAAAGGGTAATCCTTGTGGTATGTGAATTATATCTCAATTACGATTTTCTTAATGACTTTCTTTGTGGGGTGTGGGAAATCCCTGCACAGGT
This sequence comes from Muntiacus reevesi, assembly GCF_963930625.1. Taxonomy (NCBI): domain Eukaryota; kingdom Metazoa; phylum Chordata; class Mammalia; order Artiodactyla; family Cervidae; genus Muntiacus; species Muntiacus reevesi. The sequence goes on along the minus strand of NC_089250.1, from coordinate 213,039,180 downwards.
GGTCTGTTCGCTTGTTTGCTCTCATCCTCTGAAGCAATTCCCCCACATCAAAGGATCCTGTGGATTTCGTTTTGGCAGCAGCCAACCTGGTTTGGAAAAGGCCACTCTGATATTTGGCCCAATTATAAAGCCCAAATAATCAACTTGGATGCTTAACTATTCTAGAATCATCCACTGTTAAGTTATAAGAAGACTTTAACTAGAAAAAGTTTAAACATTAAAAGTGAACTTGTAACTGTTACCAATTAAATTCTTGAGGCCCATTTATCAGCCTGAGATGTTATTTTCTAGTTTCTTTGGGTCTCGTTATTCCCCCTCATTCCAGAGAGACCCTGCAGCATCCTCCCAAGACACGGGGGAGGCCTACTCTAGAGCAGAGGGCTCAGTTCAGGCTCGGACAGCTGGAGCGAGTTTAGTTCTTGCTCCAACGTTCAGTAGCATTGAGATAGAAGCTTATCCTTAGTTCCTCCATATGCAATAATATATCCTGCCTACTTCAAGAGGTCATATTAAGGAACATGTAGGATTCCTGGAAAGTAAATGGCCAGTCCTGTGCCAGACTGGAGTGGCTCGTCAGTAAACAGTGACTGGGGTATTCAGGCCGAGTGACCTTGACCAAGATCACCAAAATGTTCAGGGACCCAGATCCCATACTTATAAAGGGAACTGACAGTATTCCAGCTGCTGGGCAGGTGGAAATGAATTCAGTTGTAAGGGACATATAGTAAGTGCTCAGTACACACTTTTCCTCCTGTTTCCTCCCTTCTTTCCTTCCTCCTACAAGCAGTTCTGAGCCCTTTCCTGGAGCCAGGGGCCATCCGAGGTTCTGAGATACACCAAGAAAAGGTTCCAGCTTGTGTGGGGCGCAGGCAGGCAGTGACCACGTAAACAAATGACACACAGGATAATTTCAGGACATCATGACAGTGAGTGTGGAGGAATGAAAGATCTTCAGGGAATAGGGCAGTTTCATGAATTGAAAAAATGAAAAATGACCCTTTGCACCTCTCCCTGTTACCCTTGCTGACTTTGGGCAGGCTGTTTAGCTGTGGGGGAGGGGTCCCTGTAATTTATTTATTTCAGCCTGATGCCCTCTGTTTGCTCGTTATCACTCAGTGACTTTGAGACATCAGATTCAGTCCCTCTGCTTCCTAAGACCAGGGAGCTTTTCCATCCGGACGTCAGAAAGTTGGGTTGGTAAACATTTGAGTTGGAGGGAAGCCTTGTTCTGTTTGACTGCCTTTGGCCCAGAACAATGAATTCTTAGGTTATCAAAGAAGAGTTAATCGCTTGGCCTATGTTGGTGAGGCAGTGTGCGAGCAGAACTGCTCGTGGAGCCCTGACCTGGGGGCCATGTGGTGGCGTCTGCAGAGCCCCCCGGCCACGCTTGCCTCCTCGGAGCGGCCTGACCCGACTCCCTTGCTGCAGCGTTGCAGGGCTGGCGTTCCCTTTCTTTCCTGAGCCTGTGCGCCGCTTCCTTCATCCGTCTAGCAGTTTTCAAAGGGCTGTTTTAAGCCCAACAGACAGATTCTCTGAGAGTTTAATAACCATCAGAAGGAAAAGGCTGTAATTAGATGCATGTGGCATGGAAGTTTAGTCGAGACCACGCTGAATTGTATAACCTCCGAGCCTCCATTTTCTCATCCAAAAAATGGGAGTGATGACAAGTCTTTCAGAATTATTACGAGTCAGACAAAACGCTGTAAATGGTCCAGAAGAACCTTGGCAAATAGTGAGAGCTCAATAAATGGCCTGTTGAGTGTAGGTTATAAAAATCTAATCTTTTGAAAGAAGAAATTGTGTTCACAAGTGTATTTTAAAGCTATAAACAAACTGTAATTTTTTTTTTTTTTTTTTGGCTGCACCTTGTGGCATGCGGGATCGCAGTTCCTCGACCAGGGGTCAAACCCAAGCCCCCTGCAGTGGAAGCACAGAGTCTTCACCACTGAACAGCCAGGGAATTTCTCCCCTTCCCCCAACCTCCCAAGACTCTTAAAACGTTAAGTAGACCTACAGGCCTATAAGTTATAGACCTAGTTTCTAGCAAACTTGAATAGATTCACTAAAATTAAAATACGTGCCTTCCCTGTATGTCTAGATGGTCATTTTATCTCCCTTTGCATTTGCCTGTTCATGGAGTGGAAATATTTGCCCTGGACTCTGTCTCTGGAAATTCTGCTTTGGGAGCAGCCCACAGCTTGTCTTTCTGGTCAGCAACCTCTACCGAAGTACGTGTTAGGTAGAGAATGACATTCTCCACCTAGGTATAGATAGCCTGGGTATAGAAAGGAGCTCACAGCCTCTTCTCAATAAACATCCTTGTCCTGTGCAGTTTGTTAGGAATGATGTCTAAATGGGAAAGCCTGAAAAATTTGGTTGAAATTGTGATGAGCTGTTATTTATCAATGTTTATTGAGTACTTACTAACAGTGAAGCATTATGCTAAGTGCATCACAGTCACTCAAGAAGGCGGGTGTCTTTAGTGCCACTTTTCAGAGTATCAGCCACCTGCCTCCCAGGCAGACAGATTCCCGGGAACCACGTCATAACCACTGTGTCAAACCGTCTCCTTTTAGCTTCCAGAAGTCGATTTTTAGTTAGTTAATTGTAAGCTGTTTCTCTTCCATTAGTTAAAACAATAACTAACGTATATCTAGAGAGAAAGAGTATTACTCTGAAGTGACATACTCACGTAAAGGTCATTGTGTGTGCTGGGAGTGAGTTTTGTGTGGTTAATACCCAGGGAAGAGCAGTTAGGCTGAAATCTGGCTTTTACTTGAAAATGCTTATGGGCATTATAATCTGAAGCACAGGAAAATTTCCCCTCTGTTTTCAGATTCTTGTCAGTCAAGAAAGAGACAATCAGATGACAAATCCCCCAGACCCTGAGATCTGTTGTCTTAGGTTTTTCTTGCTTTGTCCAGGGGGTGATGGCCTTCAAGCAACAAGGATTAAACCTGGGTTTCCTGCATTGCAGGCAGATTCTTTACCATTTGAGCCACCAGGGAAACCCAATGCATAGGAATGGTCAGGGTTAATCATTGAGCACTGATTTGTTTTTTGGCCGTACCACTCAGCATTCCAGATCCCAGTTCCTCAAGCAGGGGTCAAACCTGAGCCCCCTACAGTGGAAGCACAGAGTCTCAACCACCAGGAAAGTCCTGAATGTTGATTATTGACTGCTGTCAGCTCTTGGTTTTAACCTGAAAATGTGAATTGCAGAAAAAGTAATTTATAAGGAGCATTACATGAGCCTACCACGCAGAGTGTAATCATTTTGTGTGTAGTCCAGTGTTTTAACAGGAAGATAATATGGTATCATTAATACAGTTAAGGAATGCTGTATTTGGAATCAGGACACTTAGATCCTGACTGTGGTTCCACCACTGACTGGGTTTGAAGACTGAACAGGCTGGTTCCCAGCTGGGTTGCCTCTGTTGCTCGATGGCCATGCAGCGGGGCCAAGACCCAAGGTCCCTGGAGCTGGGCCGGCTCTTTCCCGCGCCGGCTCACTCCTCTTCATCCTCAGTGGACCCAAGACTTCTGGGCTGTCCCTTCTTCTCAGTGGATCACCTGCCTTACCTCTTGGGGATTTTCTATTCAGAGTTAATTCTTCATAGCAGCGAATCAACAAGGTGACCTCATTTTATGTGGAATGGTATGTACCGGGGCCACTCTGTTTTGAGGGCTCTGGTCACTTTAGGGACACAGCAGGAAGAGCTCATAATAATGCCTAATGCTTACTGAGCACTTACTGTGTACCAAGCACTGTTCTAAAGACATTTAACAGTGAAAGTGAAAGTTGCTCAGTTGTGTCCAACTCTTTGTGACCCCATGGACTATAGAGTCCATGGAATTCTCCAGGCCAGAACACTGGAGTGGATAGCCTTTCCCTTCATCAGGGGATCTTCCCAACCCAGGGAGTGAACCCAGGTTCTCTCACATCGCAGGTAGATTCTTTACCAGCTGAGCCAACAGTGAAGCCCAAGAATACTGGAGTGGGTAGCGTATTCCTTCTCCAGCAGATCTTCCCAACCCAGGAATCGAACTGGGGTCTCCTGCATTGCAGGTGGATTCTTTACCAACTGAGCTCTCAGGGAAGCCCAGTACTCACAGGATTGCTGTGAAAATAGGTATAGTGTTTCTCTCCACTTCAAAGAGAGGGCAACTGAGCCACTTAGAGGAGGAGGAGGTCCTGTAGGGCGTCACAGCTCAAAAGCAGAGAAGCTGGCTAGAGGTTGGGAATGCAGGCCTGCTGGTGGCAGGTTTGAGCAGCCCCTTGGGGTGGGATGGGCCCCCCAGCCGCCTCCCCCACCCCACACAGTCCCGTGCCTCCCTAACAGCCAGACTCCCCAGCGCAGTTCAGGGGAGTAGCGACTGGACTGCTTCACCTGTGGGTAATTCACATCCTGGGCCACTTCAGCTGCAGGACCCGCCCTTGGTGTTTCCTACTTCACATTTGAAGTCACTGTTTTAGTTCTCAAGTCCAGTTGGGGCCCCAATTTAAGCCCACATTTATTCATTCATTCACTGACTCTCCTTCTGCTGCCAAGAGCATCTATAGTCAAGTACCCTGAGATTGGACAGTTAGTGCCAGCTGGGCTCTTCCTGGGGAACCCGCAGCCTTGGGGAAGGGGGACGACCTCAGCTCCTCACACCTCCCAGTCCACCTTCAACACTGTGCCACAAGAAGGGTGCATTTGTAAGGTACTGGGTCCATTTTAACCCTGCAAACGTTTTGAATCAAACAGAACTTGGCACACGAATCTTCTTCCAAGAAGTTCTTGTGTGAGGGAATAGCCCTCGGGCAGAAAGATTCAGGAAGTATGACTGCCTTGGCCTCCTCTGGGCCCCACTCAGAGGCCTCACACAGGATTGTACCTGCGTGACATAGTCCTTATATAATCAAAGCCGTGTAACCAGGCTTATTTTTTCTTAATAGGAAGTATTTCTGGCATACCCCAAAGCATAAAAACAGAACACATAGTCCTATGCCCTTTGTGATGACTGGCAAGATGTTAATGTTTTGTCCATTTGCTTCTGATTCCTTTTTTTTTTTTAAGGGAAATAAGCTGTTACATATGCAACCAAAATCCCACCTCCGTGCCTTCCCTCTCCTTTCCTCCTGAGATGTAAAGCTCATCCTGAAGCTGATGCTTCACCACCATACGCCTTTCACACTCACAGCAATGTTTATGCGTGCATGAATAACCATAAACAACAGATATTGTTTTATATCTACATCTATTTTACTATTTATGCACATGGAAGGCAAGTGGTATCTTGCAATGTCTGTATATATCCTCTGACACCTGGCCTCTTTAAACATTTATTCCACTGTGTGCATGAATCACAGAAGATGGGTCCATTGCCCTCCTGAGATGACACATGGATTCTTCATTGTTGTTGACACTCATTATTATACCTGTCCTGGGGAGGGGGTTCAGGAGTTCCCCAGGATGGACCCCCAAAAGCATGGTCTCTGATCACAGCTTGGCCAGGTGGGTGGGTGTAGCCTCAGTGGCTACATGCTATCACCCTGCAAAGCCCCCATTAGCTGTTCTGGCCATGCCCTCAGTGGATTTTGCTGTATTTCCTTATTTCTAATGAGGGAGAACATCCTCTTGTACGATGACTGACTTATACAGTTTCCTCTTTTGCATCTCAACTGCTTGTATCTTTTACCCATTTTCCCACTAGGCTGTTGGCTGTTTTCTTACCAACTTGTAGGAAATTTTTATATCCAAAATCTGGATCTTCGTTGCTTGCATACATGGCTGCTCTCACCTCCCAGGCCATGGCCTATCTTTTCACTATGTTTATGTTGTCCTTGGTCACCTGGAAGATTTTAATTTTAACGCAGGTGACATCTCCTCCCCACCATCCCCCCCACCTAGTCTTTGATGTAAAGTTTGGTTATTTGAATCTTATTTCAGAAACTCTCCCTTTACTGATGTCATAAAAATAGTCTCTTGTGTTTTCCTTCAATAGATCTTTGGTTTTGTGTTTTACATCAGGCCTGTATGTAGAGCATCGTGTGGACGGTGACTCGATGAGCCTCTGATTTTATCTTGGTCCATTGAGGGCCCCTCAACCCAGAACCATTTACCATGGAGTCCACCTCTCCCCAGGATTAACTTTCCCACCTCTGCCAGGTACCACACCTGCCTCCAGGCCCCAAAGCTGCCCAATCCCACACTGTCTGGATGAGTATTACTGTATTACTATCATAATTATTTCCACACTGTTACTAAGTCTTGATATCTAGCAAAGGAACATCCTCTTGGTTCTTCAAAACCATCTGGACTGTGCTTCTGTATGACTTTTATTTGGTGTCATTTGAAAAATTCTATTGGGATTTTTATTGCAAAAGCAATGAATTTGTAGATTAATCTGGAGAGACTTTATAAGGTGTTTCAAGTTTGGATGGAATGACTCTGGATCTTATTCCTAGGTGGGTTTCATTCCATGCTTGACTCCAGGGATCCATGAAAACCACACTCTTATTAACTTACTCCGGTTCCTAGTGTGGATACAAAATAGTCAACATTGAAGGATTGATCATTGTAGTCTGGAGCCAGGCATAAAAATAAACCCCACTCTGTTATCATAGGTGTCTGTGATTAAGATCAGGGGAAAGGTCGGCTGTGGGTCCCCTCACATTGACAGTTTCCTTCAGAAGATTAAGTGGTTCTTCATTTTTGGCCCAGGTCATCAGTAGCTTAAAGCCATTACTGTCTATTGGCTGTTTGGTTTGTCTGAAATATGGGGCTGGTCTCAGCCTATTTCCCTGGGGTCAAGTGTGTTCACATAATCAAAGTGCCAGGAACCCCATATTGTATGCGTGTGTGTGTGTGTGTGTGTGTGTGTGTGTGTGCACGCGCACGTGCGTGCATGCGTGTGTGTGTGTACACAAAGCAGCCTTCTCTGGGGAGGAATGCACAGCACCAGGCTACAGAGATGTCCTTTTGTGCCTCTGCATTTTAAAATGTGCATTCTTTATTAGTAGAGTGTTTTCAGGCTTATTTTTGAGACAGGCTCGTCTAGCCACAGTCACATGCACTTTGGAAAATGACCATTTGTGTAGCTGTCAGCCATGGGCAAACTAAAGAAAAATGAAGATGCCTTTTCTGTTGATGTGTGTTCAGGGATTTTCATCAGACCAATGCAGTTCCCATGACCTGTTCAGGCAAGGGCGATAGCTTCTGTTTCCTTTCATTAAAAGTTGACGATGAGGGTATTTTTACTTATTTTATTTACATATAAGCAACCCATGGAAAATATCCCATGTATATTCAAATGGATACTTTGCCATAGTAAAGGAAAGGAAAAAAAGGACTAGTTTTGACAGTGATTGGAGACCAAAAAAAGAAAAAAAAAAAATGACCTGTGAATAGGGATGAAAAAATTAAAGTGAAAAAATATGGGAAGAATAGGTTGGGCTAATAAAATAAAGGGTAAAACTTGGGGTTTAACTCTTTTTGCTGATGTTAAGGAAATGTTTAGCTTTCTTTCTCACTTTTTCTTTTTTTCCAAACCCATTTGCACTTGAAACTAGATAAAATGTTTGACTATATTAATTTTCCTGATTATAAGTGTGGGAAAGGAGTTCCATGGTAACCCTTCTTAAGTAAATGAACTGATACGTTAGAACCAGAAGAGTTGAGAGTAATTTTTATTTTAAAATTCTTTTTGCATTAACACATCTGCAGTGTTGAGGAATATATGGAAAATTGAAATAGTGCTTCTATCCTGCCGTGTCTCCAGCATGTCAATAAATCACCTTTTTTTTCCTTTTAAAATGTCTGGCCTTGTAATTTATGTTTGCATAACCCATTACTAAATTCATAGTAGGTGTTTTAGTTGGCAGGCATTATTCCAGGAATTCTGAGGATCTTAAAAAAAAAATACAGAGTCTTTGTTAGTATTTATATTTAAGTGGACACTTTCCTTTAAAAAAAATGAATTAGATTTTAAAAAAAGAATTTGGAGCTGACTATTTACCTTATTCCTAAGCCAACAGTATTAAAGCCCTTATTTCCACATTATCAATTGTCATGAATTTCTTAATAGACTTTGCTGTTATTCTTTCTCTTTAAAATTAAAATTGGCAGAAGAAAATGATATTAAGCTCATACTAATTTCTAGATAATTTTCCATAGGTTTCATATTGCACAGAAAATAAAAATTCATTTCCCTGATTTTTAAATTTCTTGAATGCCACTGACCGTCTTAGGTATAAAGTAAAGATGAATATATTCATTCATTTACACTGGTGCTTGAACAGAAATAGCAACGTTCAGGGTTAGTTCGCATACTTGTGGCTTATGTTTGAGACTTTCTAATTTTTAAGCAGACATTTAAAAATAATCATTATGTCTTCTAGTCCTAAGTTAGGAGAACTTTTAGAGCTTTACTTTGAAATGATGAAAAAATGTTATTTCTGTTCTGTATTGTAAAATTTTTTTAATTGATTTTTTTTAATGGTAGTTAGAAAGTCGGAAAGGCCACTTACAGTTTTCAGAAGAAGTTTGTTTTGTTTGAACATGCTTCCCTTCTCTTTTCCCAACCCCCACTGACTGGTTAGTAACATTTTCAATATAAAATATGTATTTCAGCCCATTTGAAATCTCTGTGGCCAATCAGAAGATAAATTGTTTCTCCCCTGGGAGCCTTAATATATTTATCAGGAGGTCTACAGCCTCTTCAGTGTCTTTGTGAAAGAGAATACAAGGTTATTAGTGGTATGTTTAAAAATTCAGAGTTTAACCTGCTCAGACTCTGTTCTAAAAGTCCACTCGTGCTATAGAAGTTTGAAAGCTTCTCTTACTTTCTCCTACTTTAGTTAGGCATTAAAAGAAACAGCAGCTTTCTGTTTTTGTTTATGTTAAAGATGTAGCTAATTTGACATTTTAAAGTACCTTATTTTCATTATAATTTTAGTTCCTTATCAGAGATGTTTATTTTGGTGGTATTGTTCTGACAACCTTCTACACTTACAGAATAATTTCTCTTGGGTTCTGAAGGTGCTTCTTCCATTTCTCCATTTATTTCTGGAAACTTTGGGCTCTTATTCACTCTTCCTGGTGAGGTGCAGGGTTTTGAGAATCTGTCTGCCTTCTAAAAACCCAGCTCTCAGACCAGAGCCTTTCTTACAAAAACAATGAAGGTGGATTACAGAAATGGTTTCGCAGCTTTCAGGAGATGAGAAGCACACTTTCTGGCTTTTTGTGGAGTTCTCTTCCCCCACTCAATCTCCCCTGGAGTTGGTGGCCCCATTGGTTGTCCTGAGCCCTGTGGTCATGTCCCAGAAAGCGTTTCCACCAAGGGAAGGTACTGTACAGGCCAGAAGCTGAGCGAAAGGAAAAAGGAGGTGTTTATCGCCCCAAAGACGCCTTCCAACTTTTATTATTAACTCCTTTCCAAAGTAAACTTTCGGGTTTGTTTCAAGTCACTTCTGGCCAAAGTACAGTTGGGTTTGCTGTGTCCTCTAGGGGGAGAGGCGAAAACAGCATCACCCTAGGTGAGGACGAGGTGGAGGCCTGTTCCTTTAGGGAAGGGAGGGGGTGTGAGTGACAGTGAGGGGGCGGGGGGACTGAGAATTGGGGGGGCATGAGTAAACGCGACCACCTCAGCAAGCCTTCCACAGCCCTGTGCAGGGCCATGGACTGCAGGCTGGGCCCTCTGAGAGGTGCTGGGGTACGTGGAGCCCCCCAACCACCTGCCCCCCCACCCCAGCCCAGTCAGAGACTGGCATGGAATTAGATTGTTTGAATAAAGAGTCATAAGTGACAAAGTAGTGGGGACAGTGCCCAGCGGACGCTTAAGAGAAGGGGCTCTGGAGTGAATACAGGAACCCTGACCTGGGTTGGGGCCAGTGCATGACCGTCACCAGGAGTGGACAGTCCGGGGAGGGGGGGCTCCAGCCACAGCTGGAGAGGCTCCAGGGCAAAGCTAAGGAACATGGACCTTGCTCTGCCCAAGGCCCTGCCAGGATTACAGGGTGCATGCCCCAGGAGTGACCCGGCCCAGCCTACATGTCCCAGAGTTGGTGCCACACTCTGTGGCATGGAGCATGGATGCTCCCAGAGCAAAGGTGGGGCCGGAACCTCTGGGCCCCTGCCCTGGGGGGCTCCATGGGAAACAGTTCTCCCACAAACAAGAGATGTCCTGTCCACTCAACACACACCTGTCGTGTGCCTTCTCGGGGCCAGGCATTGAGGACGCAGCAGAGAATGAAGTACCAGCCCCCTGCCCCTGGCAATGTTGCATTTGAGTGGAGGAGACAGACAGCCAGTGAACAGATGGGAACAGGTTCCAGGGGATGCTGATCATGGGATGGCGAAAGAGAGACGGAGAATTTAGCAATTGCTTGGCCAATAAGGGCAGGAGGGAGGCACAGGGTAACTAGAGAAGGTTTTAAGGAGGTGGCCGCCACCCTGGGGGGACCTGAACTTGTTCTAGGTGGGGGCAGGACGGGGGGGAAGGAGAATCCATGTGTGGTGGGGTATACTTCCAGAGTAAGGTCAAGGTCACAGAGTAGAGAGGAGAGGGATCTACGTTCCGGAGAGTGGCATCAGCTTTCCTGGAGAAGTAGGAGAAGTTGTTCTTGAAGAGCGAGCAGGGGGCTGAGTGCTAGGGGAAAGTGGACAGAGTGTACCGCCTTGAAGATGGTTGGGGAGGGATTCAGCAAAGCACAGATGGACAGACAGTGGTGGTGAACATCTCGGGTGTGTTGTGGTGCCCAGCCACCAGGTGTCCAGAAGGGGACAGTGGGTGTCCCGTTGAGCATGGCAAAAGTCAGGTGACTGACCCTGTGGTCCCCACTGGAATCATTCAGTCTCTTCACCGAGTTGCCCTGGCCTGGATACTTTTGAAATCTTGCCAACCAGTTACTTTACAGGTCATGAAGCCAAAGTTCTCATGTCTCCGAAATTTAAAGGTTAAGAAATCAGCTTCACTTCCAGCCATGCAGGAGCCACCCTATGTCAGTTATTTTCCTAATTTAGCTAATTATAAAAATCTCCTGGGTGTGTGCTTGTTAAATAAAACTACCGTCGCCGGGCCCCGCCCTAGAGGGAGTGAGACATAATCTCCCGGAAAGGGCCTGGGGACCTGCCTTTAGAACCAGCGCCTCAAATTCTTACTCGGGGGCTGACTGGGGCACCAGCCTCCCTTGGTCTCACCCCAGCTGGGGTGATTTCTTCCTCCATGAGGATGGAGAAAGCCAGGGCTGTGGTTGGCATCCCTCCATCTCCCCACAGTGATGCTTGGAAAGTGTGTGTCCAGTGGCCACCTGAGCCGGGTGGTCAGGGCGAGAAAGCATGGTCAGCCTCAGTCATGAATGAGGAAAGCAGCCTGTGAACAGTGTTAGTGCTGTCACTCCTTGAGGCAGCTGGGAACCCTCTCGGGGTTTCAGAAGGCCTCTGGGAACGAGCATTGTCACAGTTGCTCAGGCCTGGAAGTGTTCTCTGGGTTGTCTGGTCCAGTCTGCTTATTATTGCATGTGAGGAAACCCAGGTCTGTGTTTGGCCCAGCCTCCACACTGCTTGTGGATGGCGCTGGGCATCTAGGACGATTTTTGCTCAGTGATCACCAGGCTTTGGCTTCGGCCACGGTTGTTCAGATGTCAGAGCCCCAGGTGGTAGGGGGTGCTCCAGAAGGAGCAGGCACCCAGACTGGAAGTCCCCCAACCTCAGCGGGGCAGTGAGTGGGTGTCCTGTAGAGATGACTCTGCCTTCTGAGTGTGGTGAATGGTAGAAACCAGGTCTGCGAGCCGTGCCCAGAGGAGGACTTGGTGCGGATGGTCTCTGCAGGGCTCCCTTGACTGAACCTGCAGGTACGAGCGTGCTTGTGCTTGCATGTGTGTGTGTATTCCTTGCCTGGCTTAAAGCAGTTTTACAAGGAAAGTGTGGCTCCAGCACTGACCATGGGTGCCAGCGCTCAGAGCTCATGGCACACCAGGCACTGTGCTCCTGCTCTGCACGTGTGCTCCACATACTCGTCACAAGGGGCTCCAGAGGCTGCCTGTCTTGTCGCCCTGTCCTAGAGAGGAGCCCAGGGTTAAACTTGACTGGACATAGCAGAATCAGGACATCTGAGCCAGCCAGGCTGGCCCCAGAGCCCACCTCTGCACGCTCAACTCTTCACCCCTGGAGTATGGGACCCTGTGCCACCCCAGCACTCAGGGCAAGCAAGTCTCCTGTTTTTCCCATTAATGATTTTAGTGGTTTTCTGGCTTATTCGTTTCATGCTCACTAACTCTCTCTAGCAGATCTGATTTTAACAGACACCAGAGATTTTTATAAATCATGGGAGTTGGTCTTAAGTGGAGAAAATTCTTTCTTCTTGTCCACGCTCTTAACTCCTCCTCATCTCCATGCCCCACAGCAGTTGGGAGAAGGGCGAATAACAATTACCATAGTGCGTATCCTGGTCTAGGTACTCCCTCGACTTTAAAGATACTGGTCAGTGAGAAAGGTTTTGATCTTTCTGGCTACACTCTAATTCCATCTGTAGTACTGGCATGAAGGTGTTGGTGTAAAATCAATCCTTCACTTGGGGAAAATTTTTTAAAAGTCAGATTTATATTCATTCACTCCTTTTTAAGTCTCCACTTCTGTGAATTTTGGCAAATGTGTACCATTATGAACCACCACCACAGTTATTACATAGGACAGCTCCTTTGTCCCTGGGCTCCTGTGTTCCTCTTTATAGTCAGCCCCTTTCCTACTCCCAAGCTCTTGATGGCCACCGATCTATTTTTCTGTTCCTGTTCTGTATCTTCTAGAATGGCACATAAGTGGTTACATAGCCCTCAAGTCTGGTTTCTTCCCTGTAGCATAATGCATTTGAAGCTCAGCCGTGTTGTTGAAAGTACCTGTAGTTCCTCCCTCTTTAGTACCGAGTAGAGTTCCTTTGCATGGGTGCGGACCACAGTGGGTTAGGTTCATGCTGCACTTTATCTCAGGATCCCTAACATCCAGGCTCCTGGAAATGTTTAAAGCTGCACACAGCCTTGCGCCCAGTGCTGCCTGATACCCTGATCAGTTTGCTAGGGAGGCTGGACAAGTGCACTCTGATTCCTGGCAAGAGCAGTCACATCACTGCCCTGCCGCTTTGGTTTGCGTCACCCACCCACCCTCCTGAGTGCCAGGGTCTTCCTTGAAGGAGACGAGGTTAGTACTCAGTCAGTGAAGCTAACCAGTTCCTGGTCCTGTGTCCCAAAGGGAAAAAGGGCTTGAGAGTCATTGGAAGCAAGCTCACGCAGAGGATTCCAGCCCCCTGGTACGGAGGCGATGGGTGAGGCTGGGAGGCCGCACTTGCGCTGAGTGACAGGTGTGGGAGGTGGCAGGCAGCAGCACTTCCGTCAGCTGGGCGCCTTGCCCCCTTTGCCCTGTGGACTGGAGATGCTCTTCCTGTATTTCCTTATGTTGTTACTTTATTCCTCTGCCCTGTGCTTTCTCCTATTTGTATGCTCCAGTAGGGTGAGAACCATACCTCAGTTCCTTCTCCATCCTTGGCTGGATCTGGGATTGGATGATCAATTAGACACCCTAGTGCAGGTGTGCAGAGTGGTCCAGGCCTCCCTACCTGGCCCAAGGATGCTGTCATCACAGCTGGGCAGGGAGTGGCGAGGGGTTCAACAATCACTATCCCACTCCGTCACATTCTTCTGGAGAAAACTGAGGTCCAGGGAAGGACACCAGCTTGCAAAGAGTCACACGATAATCCATCAGAGGGTCCGGGACACGCCGGAAGGGTCTGCCTCCCCTCCTCCCCTGCTGTCAGTTGCCTCACACAGCTCATCTCCACGCCGTAAATTTGAAAAGTCAGAAGGAAAAGGGCAGTGTGCCGGGCTTCCTTGAGGCAGGTGGCTCTTTTAAAGCCGGGGCTTGTTGCCAATCTGACCCTGTTTCCATGGAAGCAGCCAGCGGGGGCAGCTTGTTCCTGTCAACCTGAGGTCTGGTGGAGCCTCAGCCCCTGACGGCTCGCCAGCTCGCTCCCTCAGAGGAGGGGACCCAGGAGCCCTGCAAGAGGCTCTCTCTCACTTGCTTTTTGCTACAGAATTTGGCTAGAAGGGAAAGTTGGGGCATTGCTCATACCAGCCTGCACTTCCCCCAGGACTGGCACAGAGTGGACTTCGTCACTGCCCTGGGGAGACCTCCTTTGGGAGCCTTGCTTAGGGGTGAGATCCCCCTTATGCTTTGTGGTTCTCCCGTAGTGCCTGGAACCCTGGCATGTCACAGGCCATGGGGTCACAAAGAGCTAGACATGAGATAGCGACTGAGCAACATCGTGCCTGGAGAATCTGAGAGACGGAAACAGAGCCATCTCATACGTTTAAATTTTGTGCTACAAGCGAGCTCTTCAAAAGACTAAATATCTCAATGGAATCTATCTCTTGAAGTTAATTTCTTCAAGCTACCGACCTTTCTTTCTCGCAGAGACTGCCGTCCAGTGGTTGTGGTTTGATAACCCGATGGTGAGGAGATTTGCCTGCTCTCCTGTCCAGCAGTTTTAGTGTCTTGGCATTCCTGAGCAGGGTCTGCTTCATCTCACGCAGGGATCACGGCTCAGTAATGAAGCCTTTATTACATCCACTCGTCAGCAGATAACATTCTTTGAAGAATCCTGAGTTTTTAATTATCCTGCTTAAGCCTCTGGACACATGCGTTTTGAGGGGCATTTTTGCATTGCTAAATTCCAAAGTTGATTGCAAACCTTAAAAGACTAGAAATGCTAGGAGCAACTTGCCAAATCACAGACCCGGGAAAGGTCCCCCGTCCTCCCCCTTCCTGCCCCTCCCCCGATCCGGTTTTTCATGCCTTTCTGTCTGTGGTGTTTAAGTGCACTTTTATCAGACGTGCCAGCACACAGTGTCTCCCAGGTCTGTTTTTGCATTCGCTTGAGCAGAAACGTACCCAACTTCTGTTCCAGTAGGTGGAGAAAGAGGCTTCAATCCTAGAAGCACAGCTCACCTACCTTTTTAGGGTATTGCAGGTTTAGCTTGAGGGCTGGAGGACTTCCAGAAAAGTATGACTAAGGGAGAAAAGGGACTACTCCCAGAGCTAGCAGGGTGGAGCATCACGGCCGGGACAGGAAAATTCCCAGCAGGGAAAACGTCTTGTCTGTGATGCAGACACGCTGGGTCATAGATTTGCTTTCACAGAATAAGTGAAACAGAACCAAGTTTTCTGAGTTCGACTTCCAAAAGGCCCCATTTCTGCAGGTGTGTCTTTCGATCACAGTTTTTGTATCCAGTATGATTTCAAACACGTCTGCTCCAAACCAAAGGGCTAGCTGAAAAAGGGAGATATTCTGTCATCCAGTCACTCTGCCAACCGCCCGTCTTGGGGCAGAAAGTGAATGGCATCTTTGCCTGACGGCCCTGCCACCCTGAGACCCTGCTGTCTCCCTCGCCTGCTGCTGTTTCTCCCTTGCTCCTTAGCAGCTGGCGATGCCTGCTGACCCTTTGAGAGTCAGGATGTGGTGTGTGCATTGTGTGTTGTGTTGTGTGTGTGTGTGTGTGTGACTTTGGAGCAATACAGTCCCATGTCCAGATGTTGCCTCCACTGTCTGCTGGTCGATCACTTGTCTGTAACTCAGTTCAACCCAGATGGAATCTGTCCTTCTTACGGTGGCCATGATTAAATAACCGAGGTCACTTCTCTGCTTGTCATAGCTTGGCTGCAAGTGTCTGGGGGATCTTTGCTTTCCTCTCCAACTTGGTAAATGCTCATATACTGACTTGCAGAAAAATGATCTATTCATCTAACTCTGAGCAAGTGAGTAGATGCTCTCCAACATGCGTGTGATGGAGCTTAGCCCTTCTTGGGCATCTTCCGGCCTGGTTTGGGTGTTCTCTCTCAAGTGGGCTCTTGTTTCCTGTGTGTCACGGGCAGGGTGCTGAGTGAGAGCCACGCTCAGAGATATTCTGGTGAAAGGAGTAGGGAGGCCAGGGGTAAGGGGGGAGCAATGTCCTTTAATGGTAAGAGTTTTCATTTTTCAAAAAAAGGCAATTAGGGGCTTTCCCAGCAGCTCACTGGTGAAGAATCCATCTGCTAATGCAAGGGACATGGGGTTCCATCCTTAGTCTGGGAAGATTGCACATGCTGCAGAGCAGCTAAGCCCATGAGCCACAACTATTGAGCCTGTGCTCTAGAGCCCAGGAACCGCAACTACTGAAGTCCTCGTGCCCTGGAGCCCGTGCTCCACAGCAAGGGAAGACACTGCAAGAGAGGCTCAGGCGCTGCAATGAAGAGTAGCCCCCCACTCGCCACAACTAGAGAAAAGCCCAGCAGCAACAAAGACCCAGCACAGCCAAAAATAAATAAAAATTAATTAGAACTAAATAAAATACGGTAAAATTTTTAAACGGCAGTGATAGGTTTGTGGACACCTGTTGGCCTTTGGAGGTTTAGAATGTAGTTTTGGTCACTGTCATAAACACAGCACAATGCCTGCCACATAGGCTTTCAGTAAATACCATTAAAGAAATGAATAAGTAACTTGTGAAAATATAGCTGCTGCTCTTGGCATTTTGCACAGACACCTGATTGCAACTTTTTGTTGATTGTAACTTCATGCAGTCCTACAGTGGCAGGTGAAAATCTGTCTGTATAGAGCACCACTTATAGACCACACTTTTGTCTTTTCAAAACGAGGCTGGGGGCAGGGGGCAGCTTTGTTATTTCCTTGTTATTAGGATAATAAGGACCAGTTGTAAAACATTCAGTTCATGAAGAAACAAAGAACAGTCAGCTTAAATTCTGCCATTCTGAGATAAACACGGTTAGCACTTTGCAAACAGTGTTTCAAGCATCTCTGTGCTTAGACGCACTTCCAGGCTCGGTTCTGCTCAGTGATACTGGAAAGCGCTGACTTGTGCCAGGGACTCGGGGGTCCTGCTGCTTACGTGCCCTTTTGCAAGCTTGTATGTTGGGGACGTCTGTCCGGCAGGTCTGCTGGGCCTGGCCTGCACTTTTTCATGGCCGTGTAGTGCGCCAGTGCTTGGCTCAGACTGGCTAAATGCAGTCTCCTCTCGGTGGAAGTTCAGGTTGCTTGTTATTTTAAGTAAACCATGTCTAATCACATAACATGACATCTTGAGCCACTGCAGGTTCTTGCCAAAGCCTCCATTAGTGACTCAGGAAAGATCGCTTGTTTTTCCTTAACTTACTGGGCTCAGCCATTCCCAGATGTGAGTGACCCGGGCTCGGAGAGCAGGCAAATTGACTGTCAGAGGCATGAGAGGGGGCCCCCGTCCCCACAGAGAGGGACTACCCCACCCCCTCCCAATGGCTCTTTCCAGATAGGGGCTGGAGGCAGTGTGGACAGCTGTGTAAGTGGTCCACCGTATTCTAGCAGGAGGGGTCTGCAGCCCCCACATTGTGTCGACCCCAGAATGATGGGAAACACCTCCTTTTCTGGAGAAGGGTGCTGATCAGTGGTAGGATGGTGCTAGCCATGAGTAGTGCACCCCAGCCACCTCAGTGGTGGCAGTCACCTAAACCCACCCACTGGGAGGTAGTGAACAAAGTGGGCAAACACTTGCTCTTACAGTCCAGCTCATTGGCCCCACAGTAGACAAGGGGAATGACACATCACTGTTAGGAGCTCTCTGTTCTGCCTGACTCACCTCTGCTTTCCAGTGGCAGCCAGTTAACCCCCAGTTAAGCCCAATGATCCACCCCTCTTAACTCCACAGGCAAGGGAGACAGGGACCTGCTCCTGGGCGCACTTCAGTGAGTTATCAGATTAAACCCAGAGTTTCCCCCCTCCGAGTGCCCATCAAGAGGGGGCGTGTGCGTGTCTCTGCCTAATCACCATTTGCCACCATGCATCCGTCTGTTGGTGATTCTGCTTCTGTTTTGTTTTGTGATGTTTTTGTTTGTTTGTTTGATTTAATATTTATTAGTTTGGCTGTGCCAGGTTTCGGTTGTGGCACATGGGGTCTTTAATTGAAGCATACACATTCTCAGTTGTGGCGTGCGGGTTCAGTCCCCTGACCAGGGATCCAACCTGGGCCCCCTGCATTGGGAGCGTGGAGTCTTAGCCACTGCACCACCACGGACACCCCCCCCCCCAATTTTGTTTTTAATAAAACCCTGAGCCTGTTGGTTGGTGCTCTGACTCCCCCAGGGCTCCATCCGCCTCCACTGGACACCCCAGCATCCCCAGAGAGCAGGCGGCCATGGCCAGGTTGCTTCCAAGAGAGTTGGAGCCCCCCACGCTCCTGCCTGCCCATTGCAAGAGAAGGGTCCTCTTTTCTGGAGCAAGGTGCTGCAGTCTAGCCTGGGGAAGGGCGCAAGGGTCAAGGTCAGCCCTCCTTCTCCCTTTACCGAGAGTTTAGGCTGAATGCCACATGGGCGCAAAAGAGCATCACACTTTTCCAAAGTGCTGTCACTCCTGGGTGCCGTCCCCACCCCCAACCTGGCTTTGGAAATTCCCATTCAGCTTGCAGTCACAAAGAGACTACCAAGCCTTGGGGCAGGTGCCAGGTATGTGCGGGGAGAGGGTCAGCGTGGCTTTCCTGGGCACAGCAGGGCAGAGGCACCCAAGGCCATGCACAGCAACCCTACCCAACCCAGGCCAGGCCCCAGTTCTGCGGGTTTAGCTCCAGGATCTGTTTGCCTTCAACACGTCCACTATCATTTAGATACAAAGCATAACATAGCCGAAGCCAGTCAGTGGAATTTAGAGTTCATGCCAGGAAAATAGAATAAATCAAAACAGTCATTAATAATTTTCTTTAAACTGTGAGTAAATCCCCTTTCTGTTTGTTGCATTTTGTAAATTATATCCAGCAATTAATTTATTGCTATTTAAAATAGCACAAGAACCCATGGAAACCCAGTCTGTGGTAAGTCCCTTCTCTGTGCCGGGCACGGTGCTTGGGGCTGGGGTGCCAGGGATGATCCTGCCCTTGTGGAGCTGACGTCCATCTGGGAGTGGGGTCGTCTGGGAGCATCCTGAGAGCAGGGCTCGGGGTGCCAAGTGGAGGAGCTGGACAGTGCAAGAAATGGAGAATCCCTGGGATTCTGAACCCAGGACTGCAGGCCTGAAAGAGGAGCTGGAAGGGCTGGCCTAGGCCAAGCTCAGGTAGGTTGGTGTATCTGTGGTCCTGACACACAGGAGTGCGGTTCTGACTCGGGAGGTCGTGTCTGGGGCATGTGACTTCTTTGCTTCCTTTCTTTGGATCTGGGTGACGGAATTGGCTCTGTCCCCCAAGGCTGGGAACACCAGAGGTGAAGGGCTTGGCTTGGGAATCAAGCTGAGGCATTGGCTAACATAAAGAATGAGTTCTAGATCTTTCCCTGCTGGGTCAGAGGGCTGGGACTCAGAGGGAGGCAAACTAGTGTTGTGTGATTGGAGTGGGGTGGCAGGGGAGCCCCCAGATGAAGCCAGTGGCTCGAGACTGGGGAGGGACTGGCATTCTCTGGCATGAAGCTTAGACCCTGTGAGCAGCTGTGAAGTGGCTGGGGAGTCAGGAGGAAGCTCTGAGGACCGAGTTGGAATTTCAGGAGGGTTTGCAGTGGCTGCCAATACTGCAGAGTGAACGTTGGATTTGGAGTTTGAGGCAAGTGGGTTGTAATGCAAAGGAGCAGGGGAAAGGAAAGGTCTCATTTGTTGAGCCCCAAAGCCAAGGGTGGTGCTAGGCCCATTATGTGTGTCCCCTGTGGTCATCCAAGCTGGGTGTCAGCATCTTAGCTTCACAGAGACAGCTTGCTCTGGCCTTCGGCTGGATTCTAGACTGGTTCTGCTGACTCCAACCTTGGTATCCACCCCAGGCCAAGGCCAGGGAGGGCTAACATGCATGTCAAGTCAACCCGAAGAGGCAGCATCCCTGGACCAATCTCCCCTGAACTTGGCGTCGAGGAGAAGATGCAGAGCAGAGGGAAGCAGGAAAGCATCAGTGTCCCTGTTTTCAGCTGGGGGGACAGTGCTTATGGGTGGGGAGGATGGAAGCAGGTCTGAAGACCAAGGACGTGATGATCAGCCTTTATTTCAGATGCTTTGGTGACGGACTTAAATGATACTAACTCCACTACAAAATGATCTCACTATCCCAGGAGTGACTCCGAGCTCAAAAGTTTTCCCTACAAATCCATTGGTCAGTGCTGCCTGTGCTCAAGCCCATCCATTTCATAAAAGAAAGGAGCCGACCAGCCTGGGACGTGGTGATGGGTCAGATCAGCAGTGCCGTGGGGAGGGGGGTGGGGTGGTGGAAAGAATCCAGTCTTGAGTCTGAAAGGACGTAATAAAATCTCTAAAATTAAAAGATTTATTTTTTTTTGTTAAGCCTACAGTGAAATAACTGTCTCAGTCTGCAGATAGAGCTAAATTTGGGGGAGAACCACATATTTTGATTTCTGGAACTTTTTTTAAAAGGCAACTTTCCAAGCCGTAAATTTAATATTTGGGGGCATTAGACTAAGATGACTGACTTAGCCATTTCATCAACAACATGGAAAGCGTGAAGACAGATTTGGGGATAGCAAGGACACCTTAACGGAGTTTGACCTTTGCGGATTGTTGACCTCAGCAGGAAAATGTCCATATTTTCTTAGGGTTGCTGTTTAAGAAATTAATTGGGAATAATGTCTGTTGCACTGGATCTCTAGCCAAAACATTCGCATTTGCCTCATCTGTAAAGAGACCTGAGCAGAGTTTTATCTCTGCGTCTCTTTGCTAAGTGTTCCCGCTCCGTTAGCAGAGCTATAATTAACTCACAGGACGCCAGGCAGCCAGATTCGGCCAGGCGCCAAGAAATCAGCCCCAATTACTATATTCACATTGTCAGTAATGCCCACTTCACAGCTTCTGCTAATTTGAAATGGCAAGTTCCAACTTTCCATAGTAAAATTACCATTTTTGTACTGTTCTATTACATGGTGATATTTGTCCATTATTTTGGCAATGTAAACTTGGTATTATAACGACAATTAGTTGTCGAGCAGTTTCTGAAATGATTTGCAATTACATCTCTTAAATACAAAACTCATGTCTGCCCTGATGGAGTGAGTCGTGCGTTCCCTCTGCATCCTGGATTCTCTGTAGGGATCAGCTTTTCATATGAGATTGATGTGCCCTGGGACTGTGTGATAAAGGTGAACATTTAATATAAGGAGCAGCCTCTGGTTGTTGCCTGTTCTGTTTATTTTCGGCGTCAGAGTTGTCTGAGCCAGAGAACTGTCCCCGCCCCTCTGTCTCCCTGAGGTCCCTCAGGGCGGGTGCTCTGGTCCCTTTGCCGGCCAGCTGGTCCCCGCTGCGCTGTGCCAGCCCAGCCATTGAGGGTCTGGTCTGTGCCCCAGATGGGCAATCACAGCTTCTCCTCTGACATCCGGTTTGCGAGTTGGCGGCGGCCGTTGGTTTTCCTGCTGACACACAGTGAGGTCCCCTGCATTCCAGGGAGGTCTGTCCCTGGGGGACTGGACTTGCTGGCCCAGTTGGGCTGTACATTTTAAGCAGAGAAACTTCAGGAGGCGTGATCTAGGCCAGTGTGCCACTCAGAGTGTGTCAGAGTGCTGCCCAAGGACCAGGAAACGGCCATTACTGGCCTGCAGCTAGGTAAGCACAGGGGTTCAGCGCGGCGCTCAGAAACATTCGTGGCCTCTTGATATTACAGTGATGTCCACGTGGCATTTTTCTTGTATTTTATAAAAATACCAGTCCAAGGGCTTCCCTGGTGGTCCAGTGACTGGAACCCCATTTTCCCGATGCAGGGCTCGGGTTTGATCTCTGGTCAGGGAACTGAATCCCACATGTTGCAACTAGGAGTTCACATGCTGCAACTAAAGATTCCATGTGCCAAAACTGGGACCCAGCATAGGCAAATAAATAAATCAAAATATTAAAAGAAAAAAAACAGTCCACAGAAGATTGGAAATTCAGACATTTGTGTCATGTCCTTCCCTACTGATTGTTTGAGAAAGATTGACTATTATTCAACCCCCAGCCCCTGACTGGATTGTATAGTGATAGTTTATTTTGGATAAGATGATTTTCTTTCTTTGCAGGGCAGGGATCCACAGGGCACAGTCACTGAGGGGAGAGGCTTCTGAAAGGAGAAGACAGGCAACCCCAGACGCAGACGGGGGCCTTTGGGAGAGACCGATGACCCCCAGTGGCTGGCAGCCAAGGTGTGGGCCTGACTGGGGGTGCTGGTGTCCCCCACGCGTGTCCATCAGGACCTGGCTTCTCTCTTGAGACCTTTCCTTTCACATGCTGGCTGGGCATCTGCATCTCCCTGCCTGCTTCCATGATGCCCAGACCCCGATGGAGAGGATGTGGATTCCTCCATACTCCCCCAGCTAGCCCATCACCAGTTCCTGGTTTGAGCTCCTGACCAGCTGTCACTTTTGCTGCCTCCTCTGCACACTCTGCCCAAGTGCCAGGGTCTGCAAGTCATGTGCAGCCCATCACCTGTGTTTGCATGCCCCATGAGCTGAGAGTGGTGTCTGCATTTTTTTAATGGTTTAAAGAAAACAAGAGTATGTTATGATACACATGAAAATTATGAAATTCAAATTTCAGTGTCCCTAGAGGGTTTTTTGTGTGTGTGTGTGTGTGTGTAAAAAAATTTTTTTCTTTTATTGTGTGTGCTTGCTAAGTTACTTCAGTCATGTCTGACTCTTTGGGACCCTATGAATTATAGCCTGCCAGGTTCCTCTGTCCGTGGGATTCTCCAGACAAGAATACTGGAGTGGGTTGCCATGCCCTCCTCCAGGGGATCTTTCTGACCCAGGGATCGAACCCAGGTCTCTTATGTCTCCTGCATTGGCAGGCAGGTTCTTTACCACTAGCACCACTTGGGAAGCCCATGGTAAAAGATATCTAACATAAAATTTACCATTTTAACCATTTTGAGTGTATAGTCCAGGGATGCTAAGAACATTCAGGTGGTTGTGCCACCATCGCCACCATCCACCATCCCAGACTGAGACTCTGTAAATATAAAGTTTTATTGGAACTCGGCCATACTCACTTGTTTGCCTGTTGCCTTTGCCTGCTTTTGTGCCACCAGGGCAGAGTTGACAACAGAGTTGCAACAGAGACATCAAGGCCTGCAGAGCAGAAATATTTATTGTCTGGTCCTTTCCAGAAGAAGTTTGCTGACCCCTGCCCTAGTACGTACTTTTGTCACGGCCTATGTAATTACCATGGCAATCATCTAACTGGTCTCCTGACCTCCACTTTCATTCCTTTCCAGTCTGTCTGCCCCTGGGGTGCTTTTCCTAAGAGACAAGTCTATCAGTGAACATCCTTGGTTAAAATTCTTTAGTGGCATCTCACGACTAATGTTGTATTATTGGGAACACCAAGAAAAATAAGTTATTAAAGGCTCTGAAAAAGTCCTGCAGAAAAGAAACCTGACAGGCATTGGTTAATTTAGTACCATCCAAGATGAACTGGCCACAGAGTTGTAATTGTTCTTTCCTGATCACCTAAGCCATCCTATAGCAGGGGTTGGCAAACTTGGACTGCAGAGAACCAGATGGTAAAATAATATAGGCTTTGTGGACAGTCAAGTCTCTTTGCAACTACTCAGCTCTGATGTAAAGTCACCATAAATAATACATGAATGAAGGTCCAGTAATATTTTATGTAGAAAAGTAAAACAGGCCATGGGCCAGATTGGGTGTGCTAAGCCTTGCTCTTACAGGTCCTCAGTATGGTCCCAGACCCGCAGCACCCCATCACCTGGGCCCACTTCAGACCTGATGAACTGGGGACTCTGGGGGTGGCCCTACAGTCTGTGTCTTAATCAGCCCTACCCACCAGCTAAGGTGTGAGACCCTCCCTCCAGTCCAGAAGCACAGAACACACTTAAGGTACACCCCAGGAACAAAGCCAACATTAGCAGGGAAGGAAAGCCCTTCGAGAGCTGGACTCTGGCCGTATCCCTCCCTCACTAGCAGAGTCTGTGCTTCAGCTGGACTTCCTATAGGTCCTGGAACACAGCATCATTTCCCCAACCCGTGCAAGTGCACAGGAACCCTTCTGTCTGGAACAGCTCTTCTCTCTGGCTATCCCCAGCCTCGTCCCTAACTGCTGGTCACTCTTGACTCAGCTCAGGTATTCCCTGTCTTAGAAGCATGTTTGGAGCCTCCCAGCCCTACTGCTACCCCACCTGGGGGTCTTCCTCCCGGATGCTTCCGTACCTGCCGGTGCATCCCCAAGTAGGGCGCTTCTTGCACATTCAGAATGCAGTTTATGGTCTGGATGGGGACTCAGATGGGGCCATTTTACTCATCTTTGTATTCTCAGCACACAACACCCCAAAATATTTATTGAGCAACTCAGTGAATGAGCAAAGGAACCCTATGCTTAGGGTGTGACTCATGGTATCTGATGGAGGTGCCTGGCTCCCGGGTGTGAGGACTGGGAAGTCAATTCCCCACCGGGAGTTCCTGGCTCGGCGGGGTTCTGGAGGCGCTCAGGGTGGGAGGCTCTGGGTCATTTCCTCTTCTCCCTGCCTCTGACTCACTGATTGATTGATGTTTGGAAATTGTGACTCATCTCGTTAGAGAAGAAAAAGGAAATTTTACTCTGCTCTCCCTCCCTGCCTTTCAAATAAGCAATAAATAAAAGCAGCTGACATTCTACTTGGTGCAATAAGAAGCATTCAAATGCATTTCTGGTTTTCATAATTGGTAGCTTCTTGTAGAAAGGTGCTTATTAGAAGAAAAAAAGCTTTCCTTGTGTATCTGTTTTCGGCCTTCTTGTCTGTAAAAATCATAAAGTGAGCTGGTATGGGAGTTGGCCTGCCCACCCCCTGCCCCCTTTTAAAGACATCTGTGGCAGCTCACATCTTACCAGTGGAGAGTTCAGCTACTTCTCTTTTAGTGAGAAATGTGAGGTATACCCTCTCCGCCTTCAGAGTTTCAGAATGAATTCACCGGGGTGGTGAGTAATGATGTCTTAAGCTGGTTTATTAAACATGAAAGAATAAGATGTTCTAGGTTGACATCATATACCAAATATAGATAAAGCCCGGATCAGCTGGACTTGAGGCCTGGGGCTCAGGCCAGTGCCAGAACACAGTTGAACCCAATGATGCCTGTTTTGTCTCGTGACACTGATGACTGAAGTGGACACGCAGCCTTGATTTTTAAGCGTCTCCTCCCGGGAAATCCAAAAAAGAGAGAGAGAGGCATTAGTTCACTTACCACTGTAATATTGGGATTAGAGCTTGCTGGCCTTTTATTGTATTCGTCTTCAGCATGTCCTAAATATGTTAGACTCTTGATTCTGGAAAACTTACCAGTGAAGTTAACATCTTTTCAAAACGTGACTTTGAGTATGGGCTCAACAAATGTCGGTTGTAATTATTTTATCACCACCATCCTTCTTATCTGTCAGGCAGAATGCCTAGTGTCTAGGTGGGTACCTTGCTGGATCATCTAATTTCATGTGCAAAACAGCCTTGCAAGACAGGTGCCATGCCCTCCCCATAGAGAGAGGAGGCTGAGACTTGGAGGGACAGGGACTTCCCGAGTCACTTGCTTTCAGCCGCACAGTATCCTCAGGTGACGCCCGGGTGCACACCTGGGCCCGTGTGCCGCTTGCTCTCTCTTCGGGGCAGAGCCCCTCTCCACAGCGCTCCGGTTTACCTGGTGTCCATGCCTGGAGTCTCACCGAGTGAGAAATGGATCACAAACGAGTATTTTAACGGAGGAGCTGTTTAAGTGCAGGATCTGGGAAGGAAGAAGCCGACGTGGGATCCTCACTATCCCTTCTCCCTGGAGGGTCCCCGGCTCCTGCTGTGCCGGCACAGGGAAGGGGTAGAGGAGGAGCCTCGCACTTGTCAGTGGTGAGGCAGCAACCTTCTCTTACTTCGTTTTGACAGCGCCTCATGAGGCAAGCAACGCAGGTACTTGCTCTGCCCTCCCCAGCCGCCCGCTCTGGCCCAGGTCTGGCCCTTCCTGGGCCAGCTCAGAAGCCCCAGGCTGCAGCCACATGCTGACCCCGTCATCACCAGGTCCCCGGGCATGGGGCTCAGAGCCTGGGAAAAGGCCAAGGAGCCGGGGTCCCACCAAGGGCAGCCAGCAGAGGGGGCAGCAGAGGGTGGGGGCCTAGACTGGGACCCGGGATTTTGAGCTGCCCACAAGGGGGGCCGACTCCAACAGAGCCGAGAGTCACAACTTGCCCTCCGCCCTGAAGCAGCCGGGACTTGCCAAGCCTTGTTTCTAAAGTTGGGAGGACGGCGAGGGCATCTCCCCACACCTCAGAGGACGGATGCGGTGCACATAGCCGAGTCCCACAGGAGCATCGCGGGCCCCACCGCAATGCGCCAGGCTTAGGTCATTTCCATTTCTGTGCTGGGAATGGCCTTTTGTAGATACGGTTATATTTATCACCAGTCAACTTATCAGCTTACGACACCAGATACGCAAAACCATAAACTGACTCATGAAAGAATAGATAGTTCATGACTTGATGGTAAAGTAGATCAGCTTTAAAAAAATCAAAGGGATCGTGGGATCCAGTTTTTACCTCAGAAAAATTTGTGAAATGTTCTAATAGGAATGTTAGTTCAGACCTTTCTGAGAACAGTGACCTTAAATACACTCTATTGACCCACCAATCCCTATTTCTTCTCCCTCCCCCAGGGGAAAATATTAGAAATGTGGCCAAAGCTTTATGAGCATGAATGCTTACTGTAGAGTTATTTATAATACTAAAACATAGGTGCAGCTAATGTCCAATCTAGGGGAATTGTTAATTTATGTTAAATTCATTCCTTGAAATGATTATGTAAATGATTTTCTTTTCTAAGAATATCTTAATAACATGGAAAATGATCATGATATGAAAGAAGCTAAGATACTATATCATCCTAGTTTTATGGAAAAAATATACAAAAATGATAGACAACATGAGTACATATATATAGCATAATGTACATGAATTTCTATTTTGTGTACAGAAGGCCTAGGGCACCTCAGTACATAGAAAAAAGACTAGAAGATAATTCAGAGTCTTAGCAGGGATTATTTCTGAATGGTATGAGCTTGTTTTTATTTTCTTTGTCATACCTTTCTAAGTTCTCCAAATTTTCTGTAGTGAGAATTGTTATTAGTCTTTTTTTTTTTTCTAGTTTGCTAACAGTTTTTTTTGTTTGTTTGTTTGTTTTAATTTTTCAGTGGGTTTTGTCATACATTGATATGAATCAGCCATGTTATTAGTCTTTAATTTGAAAATAATAACTAAGAAAATGTTCAAAATTTTGCAAAAGAGAAGAGTCTCTTTTGAAAGGCTCTGGTATTTACTGATCAATTCACCAAGCATCTTTAAGTTGGAAACAGGTTAAGACCGGAATCTCAGCCCACCACTTGCTCGCTGAGGTCCCTGGGCAAGTAAGTTGGCCTCTAAATCTCAGTGTCCCTATCTGTAAAATGGGAGCATGCTAGCACCCACCTCTTAAGAGCTGTTGGGATGATGAAGTGAGACAAGGTTCTCGAGCCCCTGGCAGGAACACATGTCTGGACCATCTGCTGTTACCGTTTGTACTAATGTCGTCATGCTTGAAGCCCCAACCGTGTTACCAGACTCGGTGTGAAGTGCGATAAGTGTGAATGCGGGTAAAAATAGTCCTGCTCACGCAAGCATGGGACCTGGTGCTGGTAGGGGGCGCATGAGGCAGAGAAACGCATCACTGGAGTCCGGGAAGGCCGGCCTGCCCACTTGGGAAAGTGGAAACGGGGGTGTCATGGGAACCCAGCTGGAAACAAGGGGTAAAGGTTGCCTCTGCCAGCCAGTTCAGGGCCGCCCAAGGCCACAGCCAGAGTCCAGAGCATTGAGGGGTGGGAGAGGTGACCAACAGGGAGCTGGAGGTGACACTGAGGCTTTAACTGGGGCATCTACCCTAGAGAGAGTTCTTTTTATATCTGAGGAAGGTGATACCTTTATTTTGAGGAAAACCAGACTCTCTTCCAAAGTATTCACTGCACGTGAGAGAGAGTGTGTGTTTGTGTGTGTGTGTGTGTGTGTGTGTGTGTGTAACAGGAGAGGGAGTGTGACTGTGATCAGGAACATTTGCCTAGCATCACCGTTTCTGAGTCGCCCCCTTTCTGTGGCCCCCCTTTCTTTAACTCCCCACCTCAGCTCTATCTTCTCTTCCTTTTACCCCACCCCACAGAAGGAGAATCTTACTCTGTTCTCTGGAGCACCTGGCTTTTCCAGCCTCTTATTACGAGGCCGAGCAAAGGGTGCTCCCGCCCTGGGACGGGCACAAAGGAGCCCGGATGCCCAGCTCCCCCCTCAGGCGCCCCTTAGAGCAGGGAGCAGAAACCATGGAAGCCCACGTAAGATCTCTAATTATTTTTGTTGAAGCTGATTATATTGAGGGTGGAGTGCCTTGACTTTAATTTCATTGTGCATGTGTGTGTGTTTTTTTTTTCCCCCGCTCACAAGAAGTATATTCTTTTCTTTCCTGTTTGTTCCTGCTTGATTCGGGGAGGCTGCTGTTTTCATTGCCTAATTAATGGGGAGACGTCCTGTGGAGGATTTCTTTGTGGACAGATTCTCTGTTTGAACATGGCACAACCTGTGGCCCCTTTAAAACAGTTACATCCTTGTCTCTTTATAGGGCAATAACTAGATTAATTTTGCAATGCCTTTTGAATGCCATTGTTCTTTTTAAGAGAATAGGTTCGTCGTTTTAATAAGACTTGAATGCCATCAAGACGCCTTGAATTGGCACAGTCGCTTTGTAATAGCACGGTCCCTTGAAACGAACTTAAGGGAGCGTTTTACGACTGCCTGGTCAGCTCGAAGTTCCTTCCGCCCCGGACCGCAGTCTCTAACCGTGTTTACCCGAATGTTCTTTTCAGTTGCATTGGTCACCGTCTTTTTAACTTAGAGCGAGGTTCATTGTGTTTGTCTTGCCCCACTCCAGGTTTTACTAATGATATTCATTTTGTAAAGGAGAATTGGAAATTAATTGGATGATTAATTGTGAGATTCTTCTTACTCTTATCAAGGAAAGCTCTAGAAGTCCTGGCTTCAGGTAAAACTCATAATGAGCCCTTAATATTCCTTCTTTTTTTTAAATTTGTTATTTTTAAGAGCCTGATCATGTAAAGAGAATTCGGTGAGGTGGAAAAAAATTTTTTTCCTGTACATTTGCCATAACTTTAATTCCATTGTAAGTCCATGCATTGTTGGTAACAGAATATAGTGTATGGAGTCAGAAGACCCATCCTTCCCTTCCGATGCCCCTGGCTTGCCAGTCACTGTGCCCCGTGACAGAAGATGAGCTCAGCCAAGGTTTTCCTGTGTCATGGGGCCTGAGCTCTGGGGCTGCCTGGATGTCGGGGTGAGGGAAGAGGGGGCTTCCTGACTGGGACTGTTGTGGGTGGTGCCACCAGTGAGAATCCAAGAGGGATTAGTTGGGGAGGGGTGATGAAGAATGAGATTAGAATTTAGAAAGCGTGAAATACTCGTGGGATAGTGTGTGCGTGCTCAGTCTCTCAGCCGTGTCCGACTCTTTGCAACCCCATGGGCTAGTAGCCCACCAGGCTCCTCTGTCCATGGCATTTCCCAGGCAAGAATACTGGAATGAGTTGTCATTTCCTTCTCCAATGCTTCTTCCCCACCCAGGGATTGAACCCAAGTCTCCTGCCGCTCCTGCATTGGCAGGGGGTTTCTTTACCACTGAGCCACCTGGGAAGCCCAGTGGGGTAGTAGAGTTGGGCTTCCCAGGTGGGTCAGTGGGTAAAGAATCTGCCTGAAATGCTGGAGACGCAGGTTTGATCCCAGGGTCAGGAAGAGCCTGGAGAAGGAAATGGCAACCCACTCCAGTATTTTTTCCTGGGAAATCCCAGGGACAGAGGACCTGTCGGGCAACAGTCCATAGGGTCACAGAGAGTTGGACACGGCTGAAGCAACTGAGCGCCCACACACTGCAGAGATAGAGAGGTACTAGTGAGGTGTTTGCAAAATGCCTCCAAGCACGACTGCCTAGCAGACAGCCTGGCCCTCAGGAGAATGGTGTTGATATGGCAGTCACTGACCTGAAGTCAGGTCCCGTCTCTGTGCCCCCTGTAGCCTCTGGAAGTGTGATCATGGGAAAACCATTTAACCTCTAATCTTTGGTTTTCTTTGTCTGTCATGTAGACAGAAAAAGAACCGTGTTTGAGGTTGCCGTGAGGCTTGAGTGAGCTAAATGCACACAAAAGTGCTTTATAACCTCTAAGCTAGGTATAAATATCAGTTATGATTGTTATTGGAGAAGGAAATAGCAACCCACTCCACTATTCCTGCCTAGGAAATCCTATGGACAGAGGAGCCTGGTGGGCTCTGGTCCATGGGTTTGCAAAGAGTTGGACATGACTGCGCTACTAACACACACACGATTGTTATTATCATTTTTACATTAGAATGGAATCTACCCAGACCATTTAGAAAGCATCGCACCCTACTCCCACATGGAGCCTCGCAGTGCATATGTTATTGTCTGTTGTTCAGTTGTTTGCTCACTCAGTCACAATATTGATTAGTATTATATTAGAACTAAAACAATATGTTTTGAAAAGCAACCAGGAGTAGCCACTCTCTAAAGTGAGCAGAGACATTACTTTGCCAACAAAGGTCTGTCTGGTCAAGGCTATGGTTTCTCCAGTGGTCATGTATGGATGTGAGAGTTGGACTATTAAGAAAGCTGAGCGCCGAAGAATTGATACTTTTGAACTGTGGTATTGGAGAAGACCCTTGAGAGTCTCTTGGACTGCAAGGAGATCCAACCAGTCCATCCTAAAGGAGATCAGTCCTGGGTGATCATTGGAAAAACTGATGCTGAAGGTGAAACTCCAATACTTTGGCCACCTCATGCAAAAAGTTGACTCATTGGAAAAGACCCTGATGCTGGGACGGATTGGGGGCAGGAGGAGAACGGGATGACAGAGGATGAGATGGCTGGATGGCATCACCGACTTGATGGGCATGAGTTTGAGTAAACTCCGGGAGTTGGTGATGGACAGGGAGGCCTGGCGTGCTGCAATTCATGGGGTCGCAAAGAGTCGGACACGACTGAGCGACTGAACTGAACTGAAAGTGTTATACAAGCAGTAAAAATTATGTTTGCAGAGAGCGTGTAGTGTCTGGGCAGGCTTCAACAAAGCAGGCAGCTTAAGAAGTATAGAGTGTATTATTACAATTATAAAAGAAATGCACAGAAAAAAATACTGGAAGGAACTATGCCAAAATAGTAAGTGGATACCTCAGGGCGTGGGACTTGGAGTAATTTTTCTTCTTTAATATACTTTTCTTTGCTTTAAGCATACATTGCCATGGCCTTCCATTACTCTGTAATCAGAAAGATAAATTCATGAACAATAAGAGCAGCACCTCACCACCCCCTCTCCAATACAGGTAGGAATTAGATGTCTGAAGAACTAAAAGGACAAATGTATTGATTTCATCTTTTTAATATTTTCCTGGTTCATCTTGCCTTCAACACTGTTCCTCATCTGGCAGAGAAAACAGAACTCTGACTGCACAGAAACCAAACCAAACTATCGCTGAGCAGAATCTCAAATTGCTCAGCCCTTTTGGGACCTCCTGCTTAAATTTTTTTGATAATGAAATTTGATCTTGACTTCCGCTAAAGCTATTGTGTATTAATCTTGCATTTCTAGTTAGTGAATGTATTTGGCAGCCTGTAGAGGCCAGAAATAACGAATTGTTATGTATCTTCTATTTTGCCTGTGTGAGCCATGAAATCGGGTTTGCAAGCATGTGTAAGTGGATGCGTTTATGTGTGCCCTGGCACGCGTAAGAAGATGGGAGAAGCGTGCTGAGTGTTCTTTTCTGGGAGAAATGGGTTTCTCCACCCCTTTCCTCATTCTTGACCCCTCCCTTTCATTATAAGGATTAGTCATCAATTTCATATTTGGCCTGAGGCACTTATTCTTTAAGTGTAGCTGTAATTTGTGGATCTTTCCTGCCCTTGGGGTCTCCCACTTCACCTGCTTCTAAGGCTCTTGCCCCTGCTTGGCTGTCGCCCTCTGTATCTTGTGGTTTCTCCCAATGTCTGCTGTGCTGTCACCTGCCACCCTCTCTAAAACCACCCTGTTCTCTCATCTTGAAGGAAAATTCCCCCAGTTTTAGTTCCAGAAAGCATGCTGTCCATCTGTACTTGGCTAGCCAGTCCTCCTTTTAACTGGTATTTTGCTGCTAATTGGGTTGGGGAAGGAATCACATTGGTTAACTGCTCATCCACCCTCAAAGTGGGGAGTCTGGCCCTGCCACTTACTGTTTGACCTTTGGCAAGCACTTAACCCCTCTGTGTCTTGGCCATCTCAGCTATGAATAATGCCCCTCGTCAGGTTGTTGTGAGAATTAGCTGAGTTAATACAAATAGAGTCCTCAGCACAGTCGCTGGTGCCTGGTACCTGCCCAGTACTGCTGCCATTAGTACTGCTGTCATTGTCGTTGCTGGCACTGGCTCAGGGCACAGATGGCTCGGAACACACCTGGCCTCTGAGAAGTCAAAGGAGAGACTGTTGGCCTTGTTCCATCCGGTTTCCCGTTCTCTTTTGCCATCATCCTCTTTTGATCACAAACACACCCCCCGCATCCAGAAGCCATGGCTCCCAGGACACACAGTGGCAGCCAGCTGCAGGCGATCGTGGTGACTTTGCACAGACTTGGGATCCAGCACTCAGACGCCAGGGCCTTCGGGCCGTCTCCAGGCAGTGGACTGTTGTTGTGTCAGAGTTGGAAGAGCCACAGCAGCCCATCCACCCACCGTGTCTGACTGCAGGCCTCCCATGGAGGACAGTTTTATTTGGACCAGAGCAGAAAAGCGATCTCTTTCCTATAGCCTCGTAATAAAACAGAAGGCTCGAGGAACAGGAGGGGAGGGAGCCTTTCCCCTCCCAACACATGTATATGTGTGTTAAGTTTAATGGTGATGACATGTGGGTGTATGTGTGCATGTGTGTGAGTGGTTTAGTGGTGTTTGGGTGTGTGTGTGCAGTTTGATGGTGATGTGGGATGTGTGTGTGCATGTGTGGTTAAATGGTATTTAAGCATACATGTGGGTGTGTATAGGGTTTAATGGTGGTGGAGTGTGTGTGGTTTAATGGTATTTGGGATATGGATGTGTGTAGGGTTTAATGATGATGGTGTATGTAGTTTGATGGTGGTGTGGTATGTGGTTGAATGGTATTTAGGTATACGTGTGTGTGTGTGTGTGTTAGCTTTCGGTGATGTTGTGCTGTGGTTTAATGTGTGAGGGCGTGTCTTAGATCTGACAGTGATGGTGGATTTCAGCCGAGCCCTCCCCACATTTGCCACCATCACACCTTCTGTTCTGTATCCAGCCCGCCTCAGAGAGCACCTGAGGGTACTGAACCTATCTGTAGCTGAAGAGAAGCGCCGTTCCCATGCTTTGCCTCTTCAGGTCCTGGGAGAAAGCGGGTCCGTGTATGAGGAATCGTATCTTCCTCACACAGCGGTGCATGGTTAGGGCTACTCTCCTGACTCAGCTTTGTGGATCCCACCCAAAGAGCTTCGCCATCAGCCAGTTCCCCCACAGGAGCCTGAAACAATGGACTTATGTTCAAGTTCATGGGAACAGGCATCTGTGTTGTGTCCACAGTGATGAGCCATCAATTACAAGTGGAATCCACAAAGAATACAGCTTTAATGCATCACAAATGTGACCTGTCTAAAACAGATCTGTTGGGACATAATAAAAATTAGATATTTGGTCATGTGGGATGCCATCTTCGAGTTTTGAAGCCTTAGTAGTCTCATCCCCAGGAGGAGAAGATCTCTGCGTTCTTTGTGCAGTAAAGATGCAGGATAATTCTTCCAGTTTTTAATGTGCTCGGGCTTCCCTAGTAGCTTAGATGGTAAAGCATTTGCCTGCAATATGGGAGACCTGGGTTTGATCCCTGGGTGGAGAAGGTCCCCTGGAGAAGGAAATGGTAACCCACTCCAGTAGTCTTGCCTGGAGAATTTCAAGGACAGAGGGGCCTGGTGGGCTACAGTCCATGCGGTTGTAAAGAGTCAGACACGACTGAGCAACTAGCACATACTGTTAATGTGCTCACACAATTGGGATTGGCATTTTCAAAAGCGTCCTTCTCAGGCCGTGAGTGGGGCCCTGTCCGTGACCTTCACTGTGAGAGTCCAGAGAAGAAGAATGTGTGGCACCAGGTTTTATTGGGACGTTCTGGGCATTGAAGAGGGTGCTTGGTACTATCCAGTGTGGGATAAAGGGCCAGCTCCCTGGGTTTGCAACTCGGCTCCAGCCCTTCCAGTGCCTCCCATGTCCTCAACTGGAAAAATGGTGGGGGGGCGGCCAGGACGTTGTCGTGCACTTTTAATGAGTCCATGCAGGTAGATGTTTAGAACAGAGGGTGGCCCGGAGTAAAGGCACATAGGCATCTGTTACTGGTGTGGCAGAGGCTTGATGTAAGTCCTGCAGTGGCAGGATGCACCACTTGCCACTGAGATTAAGGAAGAAGCCAGGAGCCCAGGAGGCACCTCTGGGTGCAACTCTCGTGTACACCAGCACTCTGGGTCCCAAATTGGTCCCCGCTCTTGCACCCATGGTGCTGGGCAGGGGGCTGACCTGAGAACAGACATGTGGTTTTTAAGAAATAATGGGTTGGCCAACCCAATATAATATGGTATACCTGTGAAAGGTAATGAGGGGCAGAATGGTTTTGAAACCCCCAAAATGATAGGTTAATTTCAACCAGAGGATTTGAGAAGATGACATTTGCGCTGCACCCTGCAGGGTGAGATGCCCCAGTGGGCATTGCTCCAGTCAGGGGGCGTCAGGGGGCATCATCCGGAGATGCTGACCAGGAAGCATGTCCTCGTCCACCCCGCCCCAGTTGATCTTGAGCCAGCAGGTCCCTGAGGCATAGACTGGGGCGTTCAGACTCAGGCAGGAGCCTCACCGGCCACGCGGTGACCCAACGCCATTGTCAGCGGGCTGTCCCTTCCCTTCCCTCCTCCAGATCCGCTGTCCCGCCTCTCAGGCAGGTCTTTGATGGAGATCCCCCTGGGCCAGCAGGCTTTGTAGGGGCTAAGGACCTTGGTGGCTGGGGGCCTGGGCTAAACCATTAGAAGCAAGAGAGCCTCCCGCCAGTGCTCATCCCACCCTAGCTAGGACCAGAGCCCCTCGCACTCCCACTTGCTGGCCCCTGCCTCCCGAGCCCAGCGTGGTCAACTCCGTCCCCATCGAGCCCTGGAGGCCACGCTCAGTTCACCGCAGCTGGACCTACGGTGATTTCTCAGTCACCCATTCTTAGATCACGGGTGGCTAGTCTCCCTCTTATTTTTTCCACAGTTTTATTCTCAGAGAGTAAAAGTGTACCTTCTTTGGTTTGGAGCTATCTTGACCTTGCTCCCTGTTTATCACTGGCTACTAGCATTTAAAGTGGGGAACATTCCAGAGGAAGGGAAATATAGTCTGCAGAGAATGGTGAGTTGTCCTCTATTGCTGGATTCCTGGGCACGGGGGAAGACATCGGGTAATGGGTGTTATATGTTAGAAAAGCTCTTCATTGCTTTTGGAGGAAGAGAGGGAGGAGGAAGAGAGAAGGCAGGTGGGTGGGGGGTGTCCCTGCACAGGGCTGTCCAGGGAGGGAAGGCTTTCTGTGGGATGACTGTGCAGATGACTGGGGCCCACTCTGCCCCTCCCCCACTGGGTGCCAGGGCCCCCACCCAGGTGGCACTTGCCCTCAGGCAGAGTTTGCATCCTTGGAAGTAACCGGAGTGAGAGGGAGAAGTAATGTGAGGGGAGGACCCCCGGGCTTGGGTTTATAGATGTCTTTCCCCTTAGAGCTGACCTCGCGGTCATCGAGGTGACTGTCCTGAGCCTGTGAGTGTCTGATCTTTGCTCAGACGTGGTTTTTTTCACATCCCATTTGTTCCAAGCATCCTCGGTGACCAGAGACTGTGCTAGGTGATCAGAACCTGGTTTCTCTCTCACGCACGGTGGTGAGGTAGTCCAGTCTGTGCCCCAGAAAGGCCACTCTGGGACAGTGGGCGATGAGCAGCTGGGGCTTGCCTGACATCACACAGCTGGTCACTGGCAAGGCCTGCCTGGCTGGCACCCCGGTCCTGCCTGTCCTCTGGGGCCCCCCGGTGCTGCCACGTGACCTAGCTCTGATATTCCAAAGTCTCTTCTGAAACACAGTTGAGAAGGGAGGGCATGGAGGTGGGGGGTGCATGGTGGCTGCTCCTGTGTCTCCCAGGGCTCGTTAGCCATTGCTCATGGGCTGTTTCCTGAGCATCCGTCCATGCTGGCCTCATGCCAAGACATCCCCACCACACGAGAGGGACTTGACAGGCCCGTCCCAGCATCCACACCCAGTCACGACTTGGGTCCCAGCTGCCTTTGTAAGGGCCTGTTTGGAACCTTTTTCCATTTAACACATTTGAGACTTAGCTAAGTGTCTTTTTCAAACACTAATAAAGCCTTAACAGCTTCTGAAACACCGCACCAGACCTGAGAGTAGCTGACAATTTGGATTCTGTCTCCAGTGGGACGTGGGTTTTAGGAGCTTTTAAAAGCTTCTTGTTTGTGTAATGTTCATTGAACACAAATTCTTTTGCAAATAATGGTCTGCAACTGCTTTAAAGAAATAAACTCCACTTGCTTGGCCGGGGCGTGTATCTGTCAATGGTAAAACCACAAGCACACATTCTGTTAGCTGAATTGTTTAATTAAACCACATCCCTGAAATGATCCGTGCCATGTGAAGGGATGATGCAGGTACTGCATGTTCTGAAAAGATATGTAAAGGGTCCCCAGAAACAAATAACCAGAATCCATCCTAGACAAGTCATTTCCTCTCTCTGGACCTGTTTCCTCATCTGTAAAATGAGGTAGCAGGCTTGGGACACCCACAAAATCCTTGGGTTAATGCAGTGTGAAGAGTCTCTGTTATTTGGAATATTTGTAATGCCTTAGGGTTTTATCCATTTCTCCCTCTCTGTCTTCCCTTGAAAATTAAGCGGTAGGAGATTACTATATCCAATGCAGGTATGAGAAAATATGAGAATTGGGGGACCAAGACTCTGGTCCATGTGGTTCTCCTGGCTTGGCCTTTGGTTTCAAAGTGGCTTAGAACCCTGAGCATGTGGGCGGAGAGGGCACCGGCAGAGTCTTGAGAATCCTTCAGCCTTTTCCAGGATGTTCCTGCTCCCTGCATGGGAGGCAGAGCCATGGAGGAGAGATCCAGAGGCTGACCCAGCTCTGCAGCCCATCAGTTCTGTGGCCTTGGGTCTCTCTGTGTGTCCTCCCCCCGCCCCCTTCCTCACGGGGCAAGAGGGCTGGCCAGGTCCCCTCATGGACCGGTGCTGAGAACTCCCAGAGCTGGAGCCTGGGCTGTGAGAAGCAGCACCCAGCAGCCGATGGCTCTCGTCGCCCTTAGGTCAGACTGCTGGACCCAGTTTGAATAAATAGGCCCCCAGGTTTCCCTGAGCCTTAAACGAAACTTGAGATTAGGTTAGGAAGGCCCCTCTCTGTTACAAACAAAAAAGTGACTGAGTCATATTTTTGTAAATTTCACTCCCCCATCCCCCTTTTTTTGTAATAAAACTTGAATTCTCACTATAAAGCAAACTCTCATGTCAAGTTAGTCCTAAATTTTCAGCTCTTCCAACATGCAGGTTTATAGAATCATATGCTTTTCAGTGGTTGAAAGGAACTTAAGATGTACCAGTTATTTCAAAGTTGTGAAGCAGAGACTAAAATAGTTTGAAGCTGAATTTTTAAGCCTCTTTTGGCCGGATCAAAGAAACCCAAACTTCTAAAAATACCAAATTAGCTTTTTAAGCACAGTTTCTATCTTTAGTTGAAAAATGTGTGCAGTGTGGGCTCCTGGAACCTCCTTAAATGTACCCATTGATATCAGCATTTACCTTGAAAAATTAGGTCTTTGGCCTGCGCTAATGATTAAGTCACTTTCTCTGCCCTTGACTTTTCCCTTCAGTGTCAGGATTCCACCACCTAGACAGAGACCTCCTCCCTTTCCCTTTCTGACTTCAGCCCCCTGTCTTCTTGCAGTTCGTTGTGGTCCAATTATATTCTTGAAAACCATGATGAATAGACATGAGATTGAACTTTGAGTTCCCATGTCAGAAATTAAAGTGGATATTCCTACTTAGGGCATAATCTGAAATGTTTGTGTTTGGTTGCAAATGTGTTATATGATGCTCTCTGTAGCAGATTGGCCTTTCTAATTGCTGAGCTTGTTAAAATTTAAATTGGTGTGTTCGCTTTCTTAGCAAATGTTGACTGACAGTCACAGAAAATGGTCCAGAATCCTGGTGACTGATGGGAGGCTGGGTGGCCTGAGGTAGGAAACTTGGGGCAGACCATTTAAAGTAGTTAGATTTGACTTTCAAGTGCTTCCACGATGGCCAGAGCTCCTGGCCATTCCCAGCTGGCCATGGGAAGCATGGGAGAGGCAACTCTTCCTGCTGTGGTCCTTGAAGGAAGCACCATCTCAGAAACCGATTTCACGAGGGCAGGCTAGACCTCAGCCAGGCAGGGGACAAGGGAAGCAGTGGACTACACACACCCAGGGTGGTAGAGCCCAAGTTCCACGAGTAGGCCACGGTCCCCAGGTCTCTCCTTGGAGTGTCCAGGGACTTTGATTGGGATCTCTGCCAGTTTTGTTAAGAGGAGAGGAGACAAGGGAACAGTACAAGGGCAAGGAGACAGTACAACAGACAAGGAGAACAGGGAAAGGAGAAGTGACTTTTCTTTTCTTTTTTTTTTAATTTATTTATTTTAATTGGAGGCTAATTACTTTACAATATTGTAGTGGTTTTTGCCATGAAGTGACTTTTCTTAAACCCCAACTTGGTGCCAGACACCAGACTGAGCACGTTCACGTGCATCAGCTAATTTTATCCTCACAGCGTCCCTGAAAAGATACTTTCCGATTTTGCATCTAAGGAGACTGAGGCTCAGAGAGGTTCTTGGCCTGCCCAGGGTGGTGCAGCCAGTAAGTGGAAGTGATAGTCGCTTAGTCGTGTCCAACTCTTTGCAACTCCATGGACTATGGCCCACCAGGCTTCTCTGTCTATGGGATTTCCCAGGCAAGAATACTGGAGTGAGTTGCTATTCCTTTCTCCAGGGGATCTTTCCAACCAAAGGATTGAACCCGAGGCTCTCTCAATCCCTCCCCATCAAGTCAACACCAGACTGCAGCCTGTGGATGGGAGAGTTGGGGAATGGAGGGAGTAAGTTCTTTTTTGCTTTGGCCGCTCAAATTAGGATTGATATACCTACTGAAGGGCTTTCCCGGTGGCGCTAGTGGTAAAGAACCCGCCTGCCAATGAAGGAGACATAAAGAGAAGTGGGTTCAATCCTTGAGTCAGGAAGATCCCCTGGAGGAGGGCATGGCCCCCAACTCCAGTATTCTTGCCTAGAGAATTGCATGGACAGAGAAGCCTGGCGAGCTACTGTCCATAAGGTTGCAAAGAGTCGGACACGACTGATGCAACTGAGGACACATGTGTATTTACAGAAAGATGGGTGCTTCATTAAGTATACACTCAAATCAACTTTCCCAAACTGAACTCATCCATGTACTGACACCCAGATCAAGAGAATTAACCAGCATCCTCAGAAGCCCCTCTTGGGGTCCCCACACTGGAAAAAGCTTTAAAGAAAGAAGGAAAGGAAAGCAACACTTGCTAGTTAGCTTTTATGGGACAGACTCTGTGCATCCTCTCCACCATGCCCCAGATCCTCTTTTGAGAGGTCAGGAATTGGACCCAGAAGAGGACGAGTGGCTTGACCAAAGCCACAGCCACAGCGCCCGGTCCCCTCAAATCTGCTCACAACACACTTTCATCTCCACCCTGCCCCTGCCTTTCATTCTCTCTCTGTCTTTTACAGATTGTTAAGAAGTGAGATAGCATATTAATATTTCTAAAACTTCTTATGAAATTGGAAGTGTTGTGCAGTGATGAAGATAGAAACTAGGAAACAAGAGCTTTTAATCCCAGCTTACAGGAAATTCTAACTAGTAGGAAATCTAATTCAGGCCGTCCTGGGAAACGTCACACGCTCAGAGATGAAAGTCAGCTAAATTGGGATCTAATTCTATAATCTAAATATAGATGTAGATATATTACAGGTTGGCCTTTTCCGCTTGGGAGAGGATCATTCACTCTAAAAAGTACCTTTTGTGTCACAGAGAAGAGTGGCTGGCCAGGGCGAGAGCACAAAAACGCAAGGAGGGACTTTGACTTTTCATTCCTTAGTCTTCATTGTCTTAAATTTCATAAGAAGAATGTATTTGTACATTTCATGTGTAGTACATGAATTTAACAGGCCAGAGGGAAGACTCTTTACAGAGCGTCTTCCAAGTGGACAGGAGTTTTGCATGTAGGGTTTGCCTTTCCTGCCACGGTGACCATGGACAGTGAAGGTGCCAGCTAGTGTCGTCCATCCCAGGGACACAGAGACCCTGTGTCAGAAGTTGACTAGCTCATTGGCCTTTGTGTGGCAAGGGCTCTCTTATTTTAAACATGTTTAACTACAGAATAAACATGCCTATAAAAGTTAAACCATTCAAGATGTACAAGACATAAAATGTAAAATTCCACCCCACCATCAAATTGGGCTTCTCTGGTAGCTCAGCTGATAAAGAATCCACCAGCAATGCGGGATACCTGGGTTCGATCCCTGGGTTTTGAAGATCCCCTGGAGAAGGGAAAGGCTACCCACTTCAGTATTCTGGCCTGAAGAATTCACCGGCTGTATAGTCCATGGGGTTGCAAAGAGTTGGACATGACTGAGTGACTTTCATTTTCCCATCAAATTTCAGAGGTAACTACCACCGTTACTTACATAGTATGTAATTTTTTATTTTTCTTCTTTTTTCTTGGTTGCACCACTTAGAAGATCTAAGTTCCCCTACCAGGGATTGACCCCAGTTCGTCAGCAGTGAAAGCGCAGAGTCCTAACTGCCGGACCACCAGGGGGTTTTTTGTAATTGTTTTGATTCTTGTTTTTCCCTATTACAACCTAAGGGCAGGCTTATGCTGTCTGTCTTATTAACTGACACATCTCAAGCACGGAGAATGGTATTTTTCTCGAAGTAGGTGGTACGTCAATGTCTGTGGGGCATGTGGACACTTCGGCAGATGTCTGCACGAGTCCCTGACCATTTGTACAAGGGTTACTGCAGAACAGATTCTTAAGCATGATGTGCCAGACCAGAGGGTATGTACATGTACATGTTTTCCTTTCCTGGTTCTTTTCCTTTCCTTTCCTGGTTCTGCCAATTTAGCATCTCAAATGGCAGCCTCAATTGTCACTCAGTCCTCCCCAGAAGACAGAAAGGACAGTGGGACTGTCCTTTTCCTCACCAACACTGAATAAGTTAGTTACTGAATCTTCCACTGGTTTTTTTAAAAAGTGTATATTCCTTTAAATTCAGACTTCCTTAGTCAACAGTAAGATTGAACGTCTTTTAGTATATTTATTAGCCAATTGTGTCTCTTGTGTAAATTGTCTCGACGTCCTTTTCTAGTTTTTTTTACTGGGTTGCTTGCCTCATCTTCTTGGTTCTGCTGGGTTTTTTGAGCATGTAGTAATAATTCTTTCTCTCTCATGTGTTGCAGATATTTTCCCCAAATCTGTCGTCTGTCTTGCAAATATAAACATGTTTTTATACATCCATTCTCTTATAGTATTAAGATTTTCATTTGGCTTTTTTCCCTCTGACAACCGTGTTGTGTATATGGTTTGAGGTTTGGGATCTAACAGTTTTCCCCTAGATGAATAGTAATTTCCTTCCTGCAGTATTCTTTTTAATACTCTGAATAACGGAATAAAATTGTGTCTTTGAGAAATGGGGATGTAGATCCAGAACATGCGGTGCAATTTTTTACTTAAAAACCCAGACCTGCAGCAGGAGCTTAAAATGAACTTTCCCTAAAAGCCAAAACTTGTAGAAGTGGTGGCCCAAGGGCTTTCCAGAGGGCTGTAACTGAAATGTTTCTACCATCGGCCTTCCTTCTTTCCCCTTTTCGAGCAGCAATTAAAGATCTGATGACGAGTGTGAATGTGGCAGCATTTTGGCATTTTGGATGGCGGCATAAACACACATATTGAAAAACTCTAAATTTATATTGGTCGGTCTCCTGTGTCTCATTCTGCTAGAGGCGTAAAAATTTCATGTGCCTTTTTGTACAACCGTCCTGCTGTATCACGGTTCAGGGGAAGCAAAAGTAACTAGAACACACGTTACCGAGAATTATTTAAATTAGGCTTTATTCCATTTAGTCCATACTGAAACTAGAATCTGAATATTCTTTTCCTTTTCTCCTTTTCACTTCCCCTTCATAATGGAGTCTAGGGACTTCCCTGGCAGTCCAGTGGTTAAGACTTCGCCTTCCAGTGCAGGGGATGTGGATCCAGTCCCTGCTTAGGGAGATAAAATCCCACATGCTTAGGGGCCACAAAACCAAAACATAAAGCAGAAGCAGTATTGTAACAAATTCAACAACAAATTCATTTAAAAGTGGCCCACATCAAAAAAGGAGTTTTGTTTTTTTTTTTTTTTTAATAATGGAGTTCAGCTCATACAGCTGCCCAGATTGTACCCTCTGATGCCTTCTCACCCACCCTTTGCTGGGCTGTGGGGTACATGCAACGGCTGACCCCACTGACCTTGCCTGTCTGCACCCGGTGGACCGTCTTCCCTGGCACACTTAAATCCCACCTTTGACGTTTCAACCTGAGGTCATTATCCTGTGATGGTCACACACTGTCTCCCCTGCCTGCCCCGACTTGCAGTCTACGAGAGCAAGGATCCTTTGTAGTCATTTCACACTGTACCTCCAGCCCCTAGCACAGAGCCTGGGACGTAATAGGTGCTCAGTAAATATCCATCGACTGGCTGACTGGATGGGCTTCCCTGGTGGCTCAGTGGTGAAGAATACAGCTGTAATGCAGGAGCCACAGGAGACTCGGGTTTGATCCTTGGATTGGGAAGATCCCCTGGAGGAGGGCACAGTAACACACTCCAGTACTCTTGCCTGGAGAATCCCATAGACAGAGGAGCCCCAGTGGGCTGCAGTTCAGAGGGTCACAAAGAGTCAGACACGACTGAAGTGACTTTGCACACATGCCTGGCTGGCTGGATTTTCTTCTGGGTGGGATAATGACCAATGACCAGAGGTTTCAGGGTGGCTGCCTGCCCTTTCCCATAAAGCCGGGAGTACCCATTTAATCTTCGAGGAACTCAACCTCCCGGACAAGCTGTACCTACAGATGTGAGCTCTCAGAGGAACATTTTTACTGCTCAGACAGTGTTCCAGGAGGTGACTAGTGAGACACCAGCTTGTCCCCACATTGCCTGGTAAAGGGTTCTGGGCTGGAAGTGGGTCCTGGGCTCCCTGTAAAGAAGACTGGTGTGTAAGCACCCAGGCAGAAGAAGGACTTCCAGGGGACGGGGCCCTTGGGGCTCTCTACCCTGGAGCAGGTCATCACACACCAAAATGGAGCCAAGGCTTGAAAATTTGAGTCTTTGGCAAAAGCCCAAGTCAATGAAAAGCCCAAGCACGGAAAATTGATGTTCTTAGATCTTGAATTGTAATTAGAGAAGCCATGTAATTAATTATCAGTACACTATTGTAAATCAAACACTGGGTTAAAAGGATAACTTCTACATTCTTGTGCATGTAGTAGTAACTCAGAAGAGACCCATGGCCTTAGTAATAAGCCCGTGAGTTTAGGCACAGTAGCCCCCCTTCACTGGTTTTGGGTTTCTTTCATCTTCATCCATTTGTTCAGTCAGGAACTAGGATTTGAGCACCTGTGGATGCCAGACCCAGGGGTAGGTGCTGGAGCCAGGTGAGCAAATGAACAGGGCCCTTGTAGCCAGTGCCATGCTAACGCGAGACCAGCAGGGTACCTGGGCCACAGAGGTCATGATTAACGTTGTGATAAAAAGAGGACCACCCAGGGCAGGGTTGCTTCTTCTTAAGAACAAGATCTTACAGCCTGAGAACTTTCCAGTAGCAGATCTGACCATTGCCTACCTAGGGCTGGAGCAGAAAATGACAGCACAAGGGAAGGTGGCGGATTACTTCCCAAGGGGGCCCCGAGACTTTGGCTTTTCTTCTTGCCTGACCCAAGAGACAGCCGCTGTGATGCTGACAGGCTCCCTCTGCTCTTAGTCAGCCCCTTACTGTTTACTTCCCCAGCCAGACGGGCAACCCCGTGACCCTCGTGGTCAGAAGCCACAGCTCCCTGCGTCATGGAGGGCTCTCTCCCCAAGAGAACCCGCACGCCCTTTCTGTCCTCTCTCTGAATCCAGGCTCCTAGGTGCTTGACTCCTAGGAGTTGTTATTGACATTGTTGTTGTTTTAAAGGCACTGAGTTAAAAATAAAATAAAATAAAATAAAGTCACTGAGTTATATGCCGTGTCCTTCAGAATTTTGAAAATAAGCAGAAAATTAACGTGTGGCCATCAGGCTTGTCCCAGAGAGTGCTGCAAATGCCCCTCCCTTGCCACTTAGCCGAGCAGGGGTAGGGCTGTGGGGGTGAACTCTCCTCCCTTTTCTTTTGTGGATCCTGAGCCAGCACTATGCCCACCCCCATCCCCTTTCCTTTGCTGCCTTCTCTGCACTGCCGTTACCATCTCCTAATCCATTATATGTCACCCGTCTGTCCCCATTAGGATGTAAGTTTCATGAATACAAGAACTTGTTGCATTTCTGCAGCCACCAGAGTGGCTGACATGTCAGGAGGCACTGAAATCTCCGTTTCACAAATGATGACCGTCAGGTCAGAGTGCAGAAGGTTGTCTGGCCTGGGCTTCCCGTAGCCACCCATTGATGAGTAGCCCCTGAGCCATCCCCAAGAGGGTCGATCAGTCATTCTCCCTAACAGATGTGTGTTTGTTACGTCTAAAGTGTTTTGAACAGTATTTAAATTGTGAGGGCAGCCATCAGGACTCTGACATCTCAAGAATTGATTCTAAT
The DNA here is from genome assembly GCF_963930625.1 of Muntiacus reevesi. Classification (NCBI taxonomy): domain Eukaryota; kingdom Metazoa; phylum Chordata; class Mammalia; order Artiodactyla; family Cervidae; genus Muntiacus; species Muntiacus reevesi. The sequence continues at coordinate 212,994,185 of NC_089250.1, read as the reverse complement.
GAAACCAAGGAGGTCTCACTCCATCACATACGCAGGTGGGAAAGTCAACTGTTGTTTTATTTCTGTATTCAACAAGATGACCTGAAATAAGAAAATAGCAAATGCAAGGAAGGAAACCAAACCCTGGGGTGTTGTGCAAGTGCATCTTTGCAGGTATCTTCTTGCCTGTTGATGCTGGATCTACTCTTTACCTGCATCTCAGGCTAAAATGTGTGAGTCAGCTACAGCCAGTAACATACCAATAAAAAGTCCGAGTTTCCCCACCTGCTCTAGTCAGGAGTGCTGACAGCGTCTACAGGAAGCAGGAGAGTCTGGGTTGGCTCTGGCTGCCTCTCGTCCTCACTGAGGACTTGTGGGCTGGAGGGGGGAGGCTGGGGGCTGGTGCCTAGTGGTGGTCACACCTGCCCTCGGCCTGCTCTGTGCTCGTGAGTGCAGGAGCCCGGTAGCTGTCAGACATCTCCTGCTTCTCCATCACCATTCCCACCAGTGAAGTCCCTGGACAGTGAAAGAGGGACTAGTGTCAGGAGAAGGAAGGAAAGGTCACAGGGCCTCTTGAGTTTCCTCACCTGTAAAACAAGGATGGTTAATCCACTCCCTGAGCAGTGACAGGGCACCCACGGAGGGTGCTATGGGTGGCAGTGTGCTGGGCCCAGGTAAAGCCCTATCAGTGACTTGAGTCATTCATTCAACCAGTAGTTAGTGACAGCCCACCTTAACAGGAAGGAGTATCACACAGCCTCGAAAACCTAGAATCAAGAATATGTTCCTGCAGGATGGTGGTGGGTGTTTCAAATAGAAAATCTTTCTTTAATGCTGTTATTTGTGTTTTCTTTAAAATGATTACTCTTAAGGTGGCAACCTCTCTCGTAGAAATTAAATCTTGGAAAGAAAAGGAAAAGCAAGAATTTGCAGAAGAGGGCCCAAGTGCGGTCTCCTCTCCTAGGAGCTCTCCCTCCCCCCGGCCCCCAACCTCAGCCCCATCACCTAGGGCTCCTCCCTCCATGGGGCATAGGGTGGAGCCCCTTTTCCTCCTGCTCCTGCCACTGCCCACCACACTCAGCAGTTACTTATGTGTGGATCGCAGCCAGGAGACCAAGGTATTAGGTATGGACCCTGCATCTTCTTTATTAGTATCTTTATTTCCTTGTTGGTTCACATGTAGGTGTACCTCCTCAGGATAAGATGACTGTATGAGTCACCCTTCTAAACCTGTTTCCTAATCTGTTAAGTGCACCCACCCTGCAGTGTGGTTACAAGACAACGCATGTAAAAATCACAGTCTAGGTCCCAGTCCACAAAGGAGAAATAGCCTCTTCGGGACTTCCCTGGCGGTCCAGTGGTTAAGACTCTGCACTGCCAATGCAGGGCGCATGGGTTTGATCACTGGTTGGGGAACTAAGATCCTGCATGCTTTCCAGTTCGGCCAAAAGAGAGAGAGAGAGAAATAGCCTCTTCCATCTTTTGTGGCTTTCATTTTCGAGTGCTCAGGTTATTTTCTTTAGAAAGAAAAAAAAAAATGGCTGTACCCAGAATCTTCCCTGCACTCAGTCAGATTGTTTTTATTTAACTGTTGTGTGAATGTGCCATGCACGGGCCGTGCAGTCCCTGAGCTGTACTGTCAGCGCGGTGTCCTGCGAGGCCCAGGCCTAGCCGAGGGAGCGGCCGCAGCCTGGGAAGAGTAGATGTCAGTGAAAAATGCTGGAGGTGGTTGGCACCCGCCAAACCTGGTCATAAACCCAGCGCCTTCTCAGCACAAAACGAGCGCTGTTAAAAATAAAATGTACAAGAAGCAATATATTTGAATACGAGGGCACTGCAAACAGTTTCGCAAGGTATTAAGAGCACATTAATCTTAATTTTATTATATATTAAAGTTTCTAACTTTTCAAATAATGCAGTTTTCGTTGTTTCAAAATGTCTGAGAATTATAGAGCTATTTGGTGTGGCTGTCAGGCAAGGACTCCTGCCATTTATTGGGGCCCTGGTTTTATTTAATAGCCAGATGAATGGAACAGTTAATAAAAGAAATATTGCTTTATTCCCTGACATTTATGTCCTTGGTTTCCAATAAAGAATTGAAATTATGAATAGTTGATGGTTTAAATTGATGTTTTATGTTGAACGCTAGCTATAATTTGCCCTCTGAGGATTGTAATACCGAGAAACAGATGGTTTTTCGCAGTAACAAATTGCTATGTGTATACAGTCTCCAGTCTTGGCTTTCAGACACTTTCACCTTTGGTTCCGAGCTGCCCTGCCGCTGGCAGCCGGAGGGGAAGACACAGCGTCTCTGGGAAGGGGCTTCCTGTGCCGGGGGATACCCAGCCAGGCCCCCCGCCACCCCTGGGGGATTCGGCTGCAGTTCAGAATCAGATCACAGGCGAGCGCTGTGCCCAAGTCTCAGCCAGTACCTGCAGTTCAGGCCGGGCGCTGAGAGCCAGCTGCCTTTGAAGGTCATGGTGGTGGCTCCAAGGCAAGGCCCACAGCTTCGCTGAGTGTGCCAGCCCGAGACCACATGCACTACAGACCTGACAGCCCTCTAGAACCGGCAGAGAGATGCAGCAGAGACAAGCTGTTGTGTTCTGTGGGTGCCCCTCAGGGGAGAGATTAAGAGCTGGGGCTCTGAAACCAGGCGGTTCAAGGGCCGGGCCTGACTTGAGCGACTTTGGCTGGCCAGGTGACCTTGGAGGAGACCCCAAGGCGCACCCCCCCATGTCAGTTTCCTCATCTGTAATGTGTGAATGACAGCAGAGACCGCCCACCCGCACCCACCTCACCCCCACCCCCACCCCCTGTTTGGGAGATTGAATGAGCCGAGCCTGTGAAACAGCACTTGGTGCGGCGCTGGGCACAGGGCACAGTGAGCGTCGGTGCCGCCGAGCGGAGCAGCGAAAATTACAAAGCAGAGTGATGTGGGGCGATTCCTCGGATTACAAAAGCCTTTTTGTTCTTTAGGGCAAGTTCCCACATGGGGTTCTTTAAACGGGCTACGTGTTAGGGCTGCAGAAATTTACTTTGCAGAACCTCTTAAAGGAACGTGGCTTCCGTGGAGCGAGGCGCCTGACGTAGTACCCCTACAGAGTGCTTGTGTGGTACTGGCTTCGGAGGCGCCCTCCGGGGAGGACCTCGGCTGTCTCGGGCCCCGAGGCCCCTGAGGCTGGTGCATCTCTGACAGAAGCCTGGAGCTTGTTAAACTGTTGAAATGTGGACCAGAGCCCCCAGGTAGACAATTCAGGAACACTTATAGCTAGGAAGTGGTGTCTGGTTTTATGTTAATTTTGCACACGTGATAATAGCACTTGGTAATTGGAACTGGTAATGATGCACTTGGGGTTAGATCTTAATATTTTCGTAAAATTACACCAATTGAGATTGATGGTTCTATCTTCTTCGAGAAGAATGTTAAATTTTGTGTTTTTTTGTTGTGTAGGTTGCAATCCAAGAGCTTGTTTTCAAGGCATTTATTTATTACTTAGGTTTCCCAGGTGGCACTAGTGGTTAAGAACCTGCCTGCCAACGCAGGGGACATAAGAGATGCGGGCTCAATCCCTGGTTCAGGAAGACCCCCTGAAGTGAGGGCACGGCAACCCACTCCAATACTCTTGCCTGGAAAATCCCACGGACAGAGGTGCCTAGCAGGCTACAGTCCATAGCGTTGCAGAGTCGGACAGCAGAACCTAAGCAACTTAGCACACATACATACCTTTATTACTTAGTATGCAAAGCTCCTTCCACAAGGAAAGAAAACAGACAAGCATTTGAGCTCTCAGTTGATTGGATAAAAAAATAAACCTGTGCATCTTGTGCCTCACTTAAGAGAGAACCAGAAGCGATTCCCAAACACCTAGTGTGCTGCACTTGATCCTTTTACTTAATCCTCCCACAGAGGGTGAGAGGCAGGCCCTTCCCAAGGCCCCATTACCATTCCAGTGATTGATGGAGCCTAGATCAGGCGCAGTCTCTGCTCACCTGCCTCCATGGAGGATCCCAGGGATGAGCTCTGGAGGCCACCCCACGGGCAGCACTGCCTGCAGCTCTGGTGCCGGCCCCAGTGCAGAACTGAGTGAGCATTCATTATCCTCCAAGTTCACGTGAATCGGCGATGGTTTGGAGATAAGAAGTGGTACTGGGTTGGCATAAGGAGACCAGGACGGGAGCCTGGACCCTACTTGCTCCAGAGCAGGTGTCTTTCTGGACCTCTTCCCCCTGTCACATGGGTTATTGAGCTAGAATGTTCTTTCTCCAGCACTAAGTTCATCCTCTCAGGGCCCTGCTGCAGGTCTCTCAGCACCTCCCTGCAGCCTGAGGGTGAGTCTGACACCTTCCCCGGGAGCCATGGCAATGGCCCCAGTCTGTCTCCAGCCTTGCTGGCCTCTGTGGAGTCCCAAGTTCCTTTCTCTGGGCACTTCTTGTCTACCCACTCCCCTCCCCTGCCCCCATGCTCTTCACTCAGAGCTCAGCTGAGATGCTTCCACCCAGGAGCTCTGCCTCCTACCCTGGCTGGGCCCGGGGCCTTGGCAATGCTCAGGTCAGCTCCACCACCTCCTGATACAGCGCCCAGCACACAGCAGGCACCGTGCATGGGGAGTGGAAGCATGTGCAGATGTGCGTGCAAAAGTCGTCACGGGCTAAGCAGTGCTGCTTTTATCCTAGTTGTGAGATTCTTCATGAGGAAGGGGTGTGTGGGGCTTGCCCATCAGTTACAGCTCGGCAGTAATTTACTGGCAGTACTTCCTAACAGATTTTCATGGAAGAAATGATGAATTTAGGATCACTGCTTGTCCATCATAGATCAGAGTCATGTTTCAAATTTTATGTTTGTTTGTTTGTTTGTTTTAATTGAAGAGAGCTTTGTTTCATAGGTTGAGTGTTAGGGGCTGTTAACCTGGTTGTTCCATGTGACTGGAGACCCTCAGGGTCTCCCGCAGGAAGCAAGGGCAGGGACAACATCTCTCGGTCACTGTGGTGTTCCAACAACTGAGGGGAGCTCAGGAGCCCTCGGCAGACAGGAAAGGGCAAGTTACCAGAGTCACTCTGACAACATGTCCTTCCTTAACACAGGTTAAAAACAAATGTATGATATAATTTACGCTGGAAAGAAGTCTGAACTATTGACAAGGAAAGCCAAGGTCAGGCAAGGGGAAGGTTCTGGTGGCAGAAGCTCCTCCGTGTGAGTCACCCTGGCGTCTGCTCAGTGTCCCCAGCTCATTCCTCACAGCTTGAATCATCCCGTTGGGGGGCTGGGGTGGGAGGTGAGAAATCCAGGCTGAACCCTGAAGTTCTCAGTGAGCTACGAAGAAAGTGTCACCTCTCCTGGCTGTGAAAGCTCCAAGCTCTATTTGTGGTGTCCACGCCCCAGGCGGTCCTCTCAGATGAGTCAGCGCCCCCCTCCCCCCACCGCCTGCCCCACATCTCCCCAAAGTCCCAGGGCTCTCAGCCACTGTTTTCCCTTCATGTCTGAGTCCACGGCGCTGCTCATGCTCCCCAGGTCTACCCTGCAGCCTGCAAACAGCCTCCCCAGCCTCTGGGTATGGCCTGGCCAACCCTCTCCATCACCATCGTCCCCAGGACCTTCCCCTTCCCATGGCCTTTGAAATGAGACCTCCACATTCTGCCTGTACTTTGAGCCTCTTTGAGTTGTGTCCCGCATGCTTGTACCAGACAGACACAGTCTCTGCCGAGCGCTCAGGCATCCCGGGCTCGGGATGCTGGGTCCCCTCTGGAAGCCAGGGCTCCCGTGTTCTGAGGCCTTTGGGCTCATTCCTCCTTCTCTTTCTGCGTGTCAGTATCCCACTCATGCATCCTCCAAGGCACCTCTGTGAGGCCCTCTCCCCTCCTGTAGCTCGTTCTTCGATCTGTCCTACCTCCCTGCAGTCGTGAACCCCCTTCCTCCCCACATGTGGGATCAGAGACTCTAAATGGTGTTTGTTCCCAGTGTTGTCGACAGTGGCACCTTGCCTAGGACTGTGCCTGCAGTCCTGGACAGTGGTAACAGTGACACTAGTAGCCAGAATGGTGGCATTATGCCAGCAAATCACCATGCCAGCCTCAGCTTCCTTCAAACCTCAGTGCTGCGCCCGTCAGCTCCAGAATGCCTTCACAGTCTTAAACACCATGGCCTTCAGAAGACACTGGGAACGTGATGTCTGTGTGCACACATTTCTGTGGCTGTCATTTGTACAGAGGGTCTTACACTCCGGGGAGTGACTCTCTGTGAAATGACAGCCTCATCACAGTGGAGACAAGATGTGACAAGGGAGAGGCTGGGAGGCGGAAGGCATCTCTCCACACTGTGGGCTGCTACACCTTTGGCCCTGCCAGGAAGAGCAGTCCTCCTGGCAGTTATATAAGATCCAGTCTGCGTGCGTCCCTGCTCATATACCCCACAGTTTGTCCAAGCGCGTATTGCCCTGTCCCCTCCAACAGGCAAGGGACCCTGAGGCTTCATCAGCCCTGGCCCTGGAGTTGGAGAGAAAGCTTCCTAGGCCCCTTGTTCTTCCCTTTTGGGTGCATTTCTGGGAGCATCTGCTGGAGATAAATGCTGAAGTGAACAGGTTTGAGTTAGAATAGCATCTGCATGCAAATAAGGGTTGAGGGGGTAAATGGAGAAGATGAACTTGAAGTTGAACTTGAAACAAGACCAGAAAAGTGCAGGAGCTGCTGCATGTGAAGAACAGGAAATGGGATTTCCCCAAGTGTGGTCTGGGGGAACCCCCTGGGTGCCTCTCTGCTACCATCATCCCCAGCTCTTAGCCTTTGCCCCAGATGATTCGGCTCACATTCCTGGTGGGACTCCAGGTGGTTGGGGTGACCAGTTGCAGTCACAGGATAAAGGGCACAGGAGAATTCCAAAATTCCCTCTCCCTCTCAGTATGTAGTTCTTCATCGTGACTGAGCTCAGTCAGCGCTTTTTACACCCTCACTGGATGTGAACTAATGCTAGGAGACACGGGTGCCACAGCATACCGTCCCAGCCCCAACCCTGGGGTCGTTGATGAAGCACTTTCCCTCCCCACCCTGGGTGGGGTTGGGGGAGGTCTCCTAAGACCCAGCACCTCCATCACTAAAAAGAAAAAGGCAGGGCTTCTCTGGTGGATCAGTGGTAAGAAATCTGTCTGCCAATGCAGGAGACAGGGCTCAATCCCTGATCCTGGAAGATTCCACATGCCTCAGAGCAACTAAGCCCATGCACCACAGCTACTGAGTCTCTTCTCTAGAGCTCAGGATCCAAAACTACTGAATCCCACGCGTCCTAGAGCCTGTGCTCTACGACGAGAAGCCACCGCAGTGAGAAGCCTGGTGTCGCAACTCTAGAGCAACCCCCACTTGCCATAACTAGAGAAAAGCCTGCATAGCAACAGAGACCCAGCACAGTCAAAAATTAAGGTAAATAAATAAAAGATTATCATTAAAAAATAAGAAAAAGGCTGAAACACTGGCCTCCCCACCAGTACTGTGAGTAGAACATTGAAGTGCCAGCTAAAATGTTGTTCCCAAGAGAGTCCAGGCATGTGTGCCACATGGCCAGGGTCATTGCCAGGACCACAGTGTGATCTGTGTCCCCGGAAAGTGTGGCCACAGTCACTCAGGGCGGACAAGAGCCTGGGGGTTCACACTAAGTTCCTTGACCCTCAAGGGCAAGTGGGGAGGAGGCCTGAAACCCACCCCTCTTATCTCCTACCAGAGCCTCTCTGTGTTCCTCTGTTCTATGATTTTGTGCATCCCTATGAAGTTTTGTTTGAAAACAATCTTCTGCAACTGAAGATACAAAAAAGTTTGAAAATCACTAACTTAAACTCCAGCCTATTCGTTTTTTTGATTTGGGAAGCTCAGGTCTGAAGAAGGGAGGTGACCAGCCCTTGAGCTGGGCCTCAGCTGTCACCACGCCTCAGAGGCTGCTCCTAGCTGCAGAGTCCAGCCCCTGCCCAGTGCCCAGTAAAGGGCTTGTCCATGTTGGTAAATGAAATGTTGGCATGCGGCCCCCACAGTGATAGCGATTTAGGCCTTCTTACTTCGTGGACGGAAGCTCGATATACAAAAGAGCAGAAATTTGACCGTGGTTCTTGATTTGGAAGAGGGTCATCAGACTGGGACATGGGCTGCCCCCACTTTGATCTTTGGTCTTTTCTTGTATCATTTCAGGAGAAGGGTTTGTTTAAACAGTTATATGCTTCTAGAAAATAAAAGTTCCAATTTCAGAGAGAATGATAAAAAATGCACAAGTATGTCACCCCTCCAGTCTTCAGACCTGGGACCCTCTGAGTGCCCCAAGGAGGCCCAGGCTCCATGCTGACCACGTCTACTTAAGGATCTCTCTCCCTAGGCTTCTGCTTTTCCCTGAACAAACAAGCGCTTGGCCCCAAGTCCTCACCTATTCCAACCTTCCCTGGCTCCTTTACATGGTAATGGGTCACACGAAGGCCGTTAAGATCCAGAGAATACACGTGGTTGATCCAGTGCAGGTTTCGAGAAAATCAGAAGACAGGGACCCAGGTCGGAGGCGGGAGGTGCGGGCTGAGAGCTGCAGCTGCTCTAAGGAGGGGGTAATGTCCGGGGTCCACCAGGGGTGACTCTGAAGGCTCTGAGATCATGGTTTACTTGGGAAGTAATTTTTTAAGATTCAGAAGTGCAAAAAAAAAAAAGAAAAAAAACAACCCCACAGACTCTTATAGAAGATCTTAGACAGTAGCTGTAAGAAGTGCAATTTACGTGTACAGAACTCTGGTCGATATTTGAAAAGCACATGGGTCTGGCCCTGGTCCCACAGGCAGGCCATCATCCTGGTGAACACAGAGCGATTTGTGTTTACGGGGACTTAGCAGATTGGTGGGTAGTTTGCAGTCAGCTTGGCAGTGCTTATTCGTATTTATCCAAGAGCTGCAGGGCCATCTGCCTATTTTGCATTTTGGTGGAAATGTCTGACCTTCTCAGGGAGGAGAGCTCCCAAGGAGGCCGTGCACGTGAGAGTGGCTGGACCAGGCAAGGGGTGCAGGAGGAAGACTGTTCCCAGTCAGGTCCCAGCTGATCCTTGGTGGCCCCTGCCCCTGGGCAGCCAGGCACAGCTGCTTGGGAATCTTGGGATGAGCCCTTCTTTCTGGCCTGTCTCTGTCTCACCGGGTGTGGCCAAGCCTGGGGGGCCCACCCTGGGGATCCCAGGACCCCTCAGCAGGTCCGGAGGCAGCAGTGCCAGCGTAAACATGGCAGGGGAGAAAGCGCAGAGGCGACCCCCAGATGCGAAGCCTTCACTGTGGCTCCCACCTGTCCTGGGTTGTACTGACCTGAAGTGAAGTGAAGTGTTGGTCACTAAGTCATGTTGGACTCTTTGCAGCCCCTTGGACTGTAGCCCACCAGGCTCCTCTGTCCTTGGGATTTCCCAGGCAAGAATACTGGAGTGGGTTGCCATGCCCTCTTCCAGGGGATCTTCCCAACCCAGGGATCGAACCCGGTTCTCCTGCCTTGTAGGCAGATTCTTTACTGTCTGAGCCACCAGGAAGCCCAGACACCTCTCTTATTTCTTACTCATTTTATAAGCGAGGGAACAGACATGTGATAAGGCAGCTGCTAACTCTAACCTTAACCAGTGAGTGGAGGAGGCCAGTGAGAGCAGTTCAGAGCTCAGCTTGGGAGCCAGGCGTCTTCCTTCCCAGGACAAGGATCTCAGGGAGGCTCACTCTGGGTCAGAGCGTCTGGTCTTAAGGCCTGCTCCCCCTCCCAAACCTGCTGGCCCTGCTGGCACCCACCCAGCAGTTCTCCCTGGTTTGGCCTCTGTTCCCAGCTCAGGGATTCCAGGCACTGGGACACACGCAACCCAGGTGTCAACTCCACAGCTCACACTGTGTCTTAAACTGCGGGGCTCAGATTGGGGGCTGTGTGCCCCCCTCACCCACCCAGGACCTTTCCCCGCTGCAGTCTTCCTGGAGGTGAACCCATCCCTGGTCAAAAAGAAAGAAAGAAAACTGACCTTTTGGATCTACAAGTCAGCCTTGGCATCTGGTCCCCAAGCAGACCCCAGTGAGCAGAATGCCCACTTCCCGGAGCTCTAAAGCCCACGCGGGCAGGGAGCTGCTTCCTGCTTTAACTGCCGGCATCCAGCTGTTTCTTCCTCCTTTTCTGAAGTTCAGGGAAGTTGTTATGTCTGGGGTGGGGGGTGATAGATAAAGTCCCCTGACCTCCCAGGTTTGAGGCAGGGCTTTGAAGTCTGTTTCCTCTCGGCCCTGGGGCCACTCCTCTGCAGTGCCTCCCAAGGTGCTTTCCTCCTAGTTCACTCCTCGAGGACCGGGCCCACCAGCCCGCCAGCTTCCTCCAGCCCTGCAGACGGGCTCTGCTGCACCATCAAACCCTGCGTCTTGGAGCATCAGCTGTCCTGCGCCAGCTCCAAATGTGGAGAGGAAGGGCCATTCCCCCCCGCCCCGGGGTCCCCCATCATTACCTGGCGGTGCTCATGGCTCTCTCCTCCTTTGCCCTGCCCCCTGCCCAATGGCTGAGCCTCCACACACCAACTTTATTGATGACACACGCATTAGAAGATTACTTTGAAATCTCAATTCTCCAGCAGAGACACCAACTCAGGAGCTGGCTTTCCTTTGGTTTACGTTGGCCTCATCCAGTCGGCAGGATTACCCCCCTCACCCCCCACAGTTAGAGTGTTTGAGTGTGATTTCTGCTCTGCTGAGGCCTTTGACAAATCGCCCAAGAAGACCCCCTGACAGAGCGTGATGTGTTCATCGCGGCAGGGCCACCTTGGCCCCGATCACTTCCAAGATTAAACCTTCCTGCGGGCTCTGTGCGGCCTCATGAGCTGTCAGGCTACAGGTTTAAGATTACTAATGAATGTACTGAGTCAAGTCCGGTTTAAAACCATCTAGGTTTTGAAGTTTTTAGTTTTGGTAAGGAAATGAAACCCTTTGTCCCAAACCAGGGCCTGTCAGTCTTGTCGGCGTCGTGTGCGTGTGGCGTGTTTTTGAGTGTCTCTATTTTGAGCTGTTTGGAAAAGCAGCTGCCCTGTCTCAGGACACATGTGTCTCCATCTCGCTTCCCGACATTAGCACCAAAATAGAAATCGGACTCTGTGGCCTGTCTCACAGACTACTCATCAATGAAACCGCTTCCAAATGTTCTCACGGAGCACCCCACTTCCACCTCTTCCACCTTGGGTGGAAGACCACATTTTCAGTTCTAAAGAGTTGTCAGGTTTCTTCTCTGGGGAGCAAGATCTACTGCATATACATTGAACCTAGAAAAATTCCCAGTCGAATCAGCCCAGCTTTAGAACCCTCCAGGAGGCACCAGGATGAGGGCTGGTTGAAGCCACAGCAGCAAGTGCACTGTTGCTCTGCATGCACCTGGCTTCCTCCTGCAGATGTTCGTTTGCACTTCAGCAAACCGTTTATTGGAATGGGTCTATACAGTGCCCAGAATGCCGATGGGCTAGTACCGGCAGGGGTTCGCCGGCACTCAAGGAAAGGTATGTTTAAGCATGACTTACTTTCGCGTCCTGTGAACTTTACCTGGAAATTCACAGGACCGATCCGGGTCTTTTACAGTGGCTGAGCCCACCCTCCTACCAGACTAAGGCTGGAAGGATCTCCCCGAGCATTCATCTCAGATACTCCCAATAGCACCAACCAACCTCCCCCTCTGAGCAAAATGGTGTTTAGTTTTAGGGTTCCTTGTCTTGTAACTGAAAAGCCCTTGTTTATTAAGCTTTGATGATTGTGGGGACGGGGGTGGGGAAGCATGGGGAGTAGAAATGCCCTCTCTCCACCTTTACAATCTGTAATAAACCTGTGTATTAAATGTGTTCACTTGCCAGGCCCTGTCCCAAGAATAGAAACCTCAGTGAGGCATGGTCCAGCACACAGGGGGCCTCTTGGTTGTGGGACCTGGGGGGTGGTCTCAGACCAAAAACAGGGTGTCGCCTTGGATGTTGGGGACCCAGGGTCAGCCCTCCGTCCTCCCTGGGGGAAGTTGGGTGGGCTTCGTGCAGGGGGTGACCTAGCCAGTGAAGCTCTAGTGACACCCAGGTGTGCTCTAAGGCCCACCTCCTCTTCACTCTTGTCTTGGATGTGCCCTTGTTTCTGCCTTTTTCACACTGTGTTACCATGATTTGTGTATTTATCCTCCTTGTGGAACTCCAGCTGTAGAGGCAGGGCGATGTTCCTGGCTGTGCACACGCAGGGCACAGAGCAGACTCCCTTAGAAAGTGTGTGCCAAGCAAAGCCCACTGCTTCCTTCCAGAGAGAGTGACCACCACCACTTACCTCACTCCTGCTCAGAGGGGCTTAACTGCTGTTATTGGATGTCCTCAAGGCTGAGACATCACTGTCCATTCTTCAGCTGTGTCAAAGGAGAAGTGTGATTAATTTACAAAATTGTGACTAAAAAAAGGTGGTCAGGGAACTGCTGTGTAAGACAAAGTAAAACAGTCTGTGGTATTGACTCTTGCATGTTGCCTTGGGCTCGGGGCAAGGCTGCGGAAAAGAGACTTGGGTATTGACCTTCCCTCTGGGTCCAACAGCCATGGGGTTTGGTCTGGTTCTGTTGCTCCGTGGTGTGTCCCCACCCCTCAAGATTCATCACAGATCTTGCCCACCTGGGGCTCTGGGCTCTCATCTGGCTCTTGGCAGCTGGAGCAGAATTCCAGGTGGTGGCCCACGGGCGCCTGGAGGTTGGGCCACAGCCCTCTCCCTGAGCCCAGCCCCCTATTTGCTTGAGGCTAATGTGAGGTCTACTTAGCTATTTGGGATGGGGCTCCCCCAGCGTCTTTTCGGACCTCCAGGGAAATGGAGGTGCACTGTGGCTCTGAGCATAGATAGCCCTGGGCCACAAAGCCTCCTCCACCAATAGCATCTACCTTTTTAACAGCCTGCCCCCGGGCTGCAGTTCTTCGTTCCTGGACAGGGAGGTCTTTGTTGCTGCCACCTATGAGTGACTCTCCAAAGCGGGTCCTCTGATCCCTCGCGTATGGGGCTCTCTGCCCCAACAGTTGACATACTCTGTGACTGGGGGAAGCTGTCATAATAAAGGAGGTTACTTCTCAGCTGCCTAGAAGGTGACCTAGAGGGCTGACTGCCTGCCTTGAATTTGCAGATACTAGAGCTGGACTGCCCTGTCGAAAGGCGCTGGTGTTGGTTAAGGGGGCTCTCTTGGTCATAGCTGGGCCTCCCGGGGCTCAGGGGCTTGGGCTCTGTGCCAGCCCCACCCCTCTGTTCAGCCAAAAAGCTGCTGATTTCTCACTCTCAGGACAGCAGGCTTGTCCATCATAGGCCATTCCATCAAGTGATCAGGATTCATGGATATTAAGGTCATCACAGTGTTGCTTAAGTTAAACCTGATTTGTGTCCCCCGGCTTCAGAGTGACCTTGGATATAAAAATCACCCATCTCTCAGAGTTGCTCAGTGCTTCATGGATAAGATGTCTAGAGAGTCTGGGTTTCCTAAAATACACAGCTCAATCCTTTGTCTCCCTTCACATATGTCTGGACACAGAGTCACAGAGATGTTCCAAACGGCAGGGTGCGGGCCGGCAAGCTGTCCCCGGGGAGATGGACTCAGCCAGGGAGGAGCGGGGAGGTCAGCCTGACCTGCTGGTGAAACTGGATCGGGGAGAGCGGGGTGGACGGCTCAGGTCAGCTGAGCGAGGCCCCCACGTGCTGTGTATTTGTGTGGACCAGGAGAAGGTCAGGCTTCCGCGTTAACAAGAAAGGAGAAGAAATTTGGCTGATAAACCAATTCATGAATAATCTCCAGTGACAATAGGCTTTTATCCCCAAAGTCTTCTGAGCTTTTAAAGGAAGACATTCATGTCCCACATCTCATATGATGTTCACAGCCACCTTTCAGCTGGAGTCATTGGGCAGGGGTGGAGGGTGGGAGTGAGGCTGGGGGCCGAGGCCCGCCTGGGCTCTACAGAGTGATAAGACCGGCATGGATGCTGGTCTCCTGGCTCTGTCCACGTGGCCCAAGTACCCAGATGTGAAGCAGCCGCTCATCCTTGTCACAGGTACACACACATGCAGTGGGGGCTGGCGAGGCCAGAGGAAACAGAGAGAATGAAGGAATAGGTGGAGGATCCAGACTTCCTCTTACAGAGCCAGACACTAAATATTTTAGGCCTGGCCAGCCAAGAGGCAAAAATCAGTATATTATGTACATACTTACCTGTTCTTTCGTTTTTGGGGGGCTGCACCTAGAGGCATGTGGGATCTTAGTTTCCCCAACTAGGAATCAGACTGTCACCCCTTGAAGTAGAAGTGCGAAACCTTACCACTGGACTGCCAGAGAAGTCCCTTATCTGCTCATTTTAAACGCAACCACTTAAAAGTGTAAAATCCATCCCTTGCTAAGTACCAGCAGGGTACTAAGTACCAGCAGGCCTGTGGGCCAGCGCTGCTTTCAGCCTCTAGGGTTGCCAGTCTGTGCCTGTCAGGGACGAGATTCTGCAGGTTGTCTCCCCACCCCCTACCCACCCCGCCACTGCCGCCATGCCCCTCCTATGCCTCCCGCAGAGGCTTCTAACCTGAACGAAGTCACTGGTGGACTTGCCCTGTGTCACAAAGAACTTGGGGCCGATAGAATCAGAAAGGACTCGTGGAGAACTCTGTGGACACATGTGTGTATGTCTGTTCGCTGCTTCTCACCAACAGCCTTGCTCTCACCTCCCTGACTGCTCTTCCCGGTGCTTGGCCCCAGGCCCATTGTCCTGGACTGCCGGCGTATTCCTTCTAGAAAGAGGGCTCTTTTGACCATTTGCAGGCACGTGCCTGTGCCTGCCTTCCCAGCTCTTTGTTCTCCTCTAAGCTCAGCACTGTCCATCCCTGAGGCCCATTGGAGAAGCAGGGACTGACCAGGCCTGGCCCAAAAGCGCCACCCTCAGGGGAGCGGGAGCCACCTTCTCATCCAGCGGGGCTCATTTGAGACCCGAGTCTGGACTGCTGGCCTCTTTCCTCTTGAGCAGTTTTCCTGCCCAAGTGGTTCCCATAGTTCTGCCCCATTCAGTCGGGGTCCGTCTCCTCTGGACTCCATCCACTGTGGACCCTGGCCTACCTCCTGGCTGAGTCACCAGCACAGCCTGTGGGGAGCACATAGGTCATTTTGCCTTCTGCAGAGATCATGCACCTTCTAGAACCTGCTTCTATGAGGCCCTTTTTCTGAAGAAAGAGCAGCTCCAGAGGGTCCCGAGAGAAAGGCAGTGAAGACTGGGCAGGAGTGAGGGTACGCATGTGGGTGAATGTTGTCAGAGCGGCCTTCAATTTTTTTTTTTTTTTTTTTTGCAGAGGAGGGAGGCTCAGGAAGATAAGGCCCTCCCTGGAGTTTAAGTCTGGTTGTTGGTCACGGATCTAGGAAAGCAATAGGGTTCCTGGATTAAAAGACCCTGATGCCGGGAAAGATTGAGATGAGGAGTTGGTTGGATGGCATCACCAACTCAATGGACATGAGTTTGATCAAACTCCAGGAGATGGTGAAGGACAGGGAAGCCTGGCGTGCTGCAGTCCATGGGGTCACAGAGTCACACAGAACTTAGTGACTGGACAAGGTTCCCAGGAGGAGCTGCAGCCTTTCAGAAATAAAGCCACCTACATTTAGGATCAGCGTTGAGAAGAAAAGATTGGCAGGGGTTGACTTGCACACTTGGTAACCTCCATTGATTGAGACCAGCTTTAGAGGTATTCTTTTAAACCACCAGGCTAGTTGTCTCATTACTGTTTAAACAGGGAAACCTTATTAGAATCTCTTAACATCTAAACATACCATACACTTCCCTTACTGGGAACCCTGGAACCCCAGCACCTTTCAGAATCCAGGCTGAGTGCATTTGTTTCAGGGTAAATAATGTTCTCAATGAATGAGTTTTCCCCTTCATCTTCAGAAAGCGATTTAATCCGGAACAAGATGCGTGTGGCAGAGATTGAATTAAAGCCATCCTCTGAGTCGGGTTCAGCACCATTGCCGAGACCACGACACGACGCCGCTGTGCACTGGGGTCCCGTGGGCGCCAGGCAGCAGGGAGACGAGGCTGCAGGGGAGCCTTCGCTTTTCCCGCTTTTCCACCAGGAAATGTCTCTCTTTCTGATCTTGTCAATTTTCGCTCTCTGACCTCTGCAACTGACCTTCCAGAGGATCAGACTCTGTCCCCAGACCGCTTACTGCCTCAGTCTGAACTGTGTTAAACAGCCAGGTCCATCCTAACCTCTGACTCTTGACCGCCCTGTGCTCTCTGAGGTTATGCCCTCACCCAGGCCTCTGGCTTTCTCATTGACCTTAGGCTACGGTCCCTTTCAGTGTCTGCATCCTCAGTGCCTCTCCTAGCAAGTGAACATCCCTCCAGAGCGCTGGCCGCCTTGCCTCCCATTGGTCTTCACACCTTCTCCCTGGCCTTCCTGTCCCTCCATCACCGCTGCCCCAGTCCCAGTTTTATTCCCTTTGCCTACAGTCCATTTCCCAATCGCTGTCCTAGGCTTTCCCACCCTGGCTCATCTTGTAAGCTGCTTCTTAAGTGGCTCTCCGGCCCAGTCGGCCACTCAGTTCTCCTGCTCACCCCTCCCTCCGTGTCCAAGCCTCAGTTGGCTCCCAAGCACCCTCCTCCTTGCGTCCTTCCCTGGCCCAGTGGGAAGCCTCTCCCCTGGGCCTCTGTCGTATCTCACCTGGGCCCTTCCTCCATCCCACCCTTTTCCAGCTTTGAACTGGAGGCAGGCCGCATGCACCACTCTGTGCGTGGAGTGGCCACTTGGTCCCCATTTGAGGGGCCCCAGAACACTGGGTCCTCCATCTTGCTCTGCTGTGAACCTGCCAGCCTGGGGGGGGGGGGGGGGGGCCATCCTCACCCATAGTCAGACAAGGCACGTGTAGGGACTTCACATGTAGCAAAGATCAGATTGCACGCTGAAGTACAGAGAGTACATTTTCCAGAGGAGAGACTGCGGTCCAGTGGTAGGAAATTCTGGTGGGCACAGGTTCCCAGGCAGCACCCGTATCAAAACAAGCCACGTCCTTGATCACTCACCACAGCTCATCACTGGCTAGGAGTGAGATTGGGGCTCCACTCAGCCAGGCGGGGGATGCAGCTCAGGGACCCCAGGTCCGCATGCTCCAGCTGGTCCAGTGATTCCCCGAGGCATAGCACGCAGGCAGGGCCTGCTGCGGTGGCAGGTCTGAGTGAAATATTGCTTGGGAGACAGCACGGCGCAGCGGCTTTGGCGCCAGCCAGCCCCCAAGTCTGTGTGATAGCCAAACAGCCTCAGGTGAAACACAGCCTCTCCAAGCCCCAGATTTCCTCTTTACACAGCAGGGATGATCCCAGTAGCCTGCAGTGCACGGTACGGCGCCTCCACCAGGCTGCCCACAACGAGCTGGGCCCCAGGCATGCCTCGGGGGACACGGCCCGGTGTCACCCATCTCCCGAGGGGACCCATGAAGGAAAGGCGCCGCGGGGGTGACTGGGCCTCTCAGTCCAGACCGGGGAGCCGAGCCTCTTTTCATAAGTGAAATGATTCAAGCGCGTTAGGGCCCAGGCCAGGCCCTGACCTCTGCCCTCTGCCCTTTCTCTCTTACCATGGGATCACTCTGCTTCCCCACCCCAGGGCAAGGGATATGGTTCAGCCAGCCTTTCTGTACTTCTTTATCTCTAGTGTGTGTTTCTGTAAATTTAAACTTTCTTCGTTGAGTAAAAGCTTTAGAATTACTAAGATTCCTTTTGTGTTGCATAATGTTCTTGCCATTTAACAGATTAGCAGGCATAATTTCAGTGAGCCTTCGTGAATGGCATGCCTCACTTAGCTTAATCTCTCTTCGGTACATGTTACGACATATAAAGAGAACGTCTCCAGCACACACAGGGAGCTTGAAAATGAAAGATCACTCTGATCCAAACTCTGAGAACAGGGGCCGACCTCTGAAAAAAGAGAAGACGTGGCGAGCGGCCTCCCCTGCTGCCAGTGCCAGATTCCCTGACACAGAAATGCCAGGTGCCCTCGGGATGGGCATGGGATGTCACGCCACGGCACCTGGGGGAGGAGGGCAAGGCACCAAGTTTGGGGTAACACTGGAGAAGAAAACCAGCCTTCCCTGCCCACAAACTTGCAGGCAGACACCACCTTTGGAAATCTCTGTTTGGGAAAGCCAAGCCCTGTGGAAGATGAGCTGTGTTGGGCAGCCTGAAGGACCAAGTTGGGAGGAGCTTGAGAGTCCAGGGGTTTAAGAGAGCACATGGCCACCCCGAGGTCAGTGGCCTGGAGAGGACCACCCCGTAAATGCCAGGCCCTCAACTAAGTTCCCGGGAAGAAATGACAGCCTTGTTGTCTAATCAGGTGAGATACCTGAGTGCCCACCTGGAACAAGGTACACTTTGCAGACCGTATAGAGGTTCAGGGGCTCTGAGCTTTTTCCCATGTGGCCAGAGACAAGGTCATGGTCGTCACAGTCACAGCCATTCAGGACATTTCAGTCACAGCCATTCAGGACACATTCAGGACCTCCTGCATCCATTCGTTCAAGAATGTTTCCAGGGTGCCTACTGTGTGCCCCGCATTGTTCTCATAAGGCCAGCGACACGCTTCCTACCTGACAGGAGGGAGGCCTGTCCAGAAGCAGCCCCAGTGAAGCACTGAGGAGCTCTGGAGGATCCTGGGCGTGTGGACCCCCATGACTTGCTAACCTGAGGACTCTTCCAAAAGGTGCTGGTCAGACACTGCAGAGAGGTGAAAGTTTAGTAAGCAGTCCAATTCACTCAACTATTCGGTGGCAGAGCCGAGATTCCAGCTCAGGTCAAGTTGAATATTTTTGTGTGAGGATGACTTTGCAGACATGCTTACATAAGAAAGGGATATTTCACAGAGTGACTGAACTGTGCCCAGTGTTTCTTGAATCAAATCTGCGTGCAGGTAATAGGGTACTGGGCGTCTGTTGCTTATAAGGCCACACCCGGGGGTGTGTGTAGTCTGGGAGAGGAGACAGGTAGAGATGGGGTAGTTGGTCTGTGGGTGTGTATGTGTGTTTGTGTGTGCATATCTACATGAAAAGAGTGAATATGTCCAGAAGCAGCCCCAGTGAAGCACTGAGGAGCTCTGGAGGGTCCTGGGCGTGTGGACCCCCCATGGATTGCTAACCTGAGGACTCTTCCAAAAGGTGCTGGTCAGACACTGTCAGTTTACACTGCTCGGTCCAAGGCACGTATTATATTTTAACATATTGAACTTTATTTCTATAACCCCTCCACATGGTGTTTTGTCTAGAGGAACCCCCGTCTGGATATATATCCTTTTATAGTAGATTCATGGTGCCACCTAGTCTTACAGCATTGCCACCACATCAGGGGAACAGCCTGTTGTTACAAAGAACAAATCCTAAGAGGTGCATCAGAGCAGGTGCATCAGAGCAGGTACTGCAAGCCCAGGCATGATGTGGAGGTGGCGGGGGGTCGGGGGGGGGGGTAGAATTTCAATGGAGGGCGTGTGTAATTCCATGTCCCTTGCCTGGCAGAAACCACTCATTCTCCTGAAATTTTTCTCCAAGACCACCAGAAAGAGATGCCTTTCTGGAAAGATCTGATGCTTTCTGGGTATGGCGCTGTGACTGAGAGTCAGAGGTGACCTTTCCCGGCTGTGTCCATGAATGGGATTGCCGTGTGAAGCTGGTATCTGGTCAGGGAAGGAGACTAAGAGATGCGTCCTGACCAGGGGGAGGAGGTTTTTATTCTTTTGCCTAGACACTTGAGTTTGAAATTACATGTTTTGTTACAGGCAATTTTGGAATACTCCAGAAAGGACTCTCCTACACAATAGTCCAAAATAATTTCACTGCACTTTTTGTCATTATTATTATTATTATTTTACAATTTTATTTATTTATTTTTGGCTGTGCTGGGTCTTCGTTGATTCTCTAGTTGCGGCGAGTGGGGGCTACTCTCCAGCTGCAGTGCTCCGACTTCTTGTGGTGGCTCCTGAGGATGTGCAGGCTTCAATAGGGTGTGCAGACTTCAGTAGGGTGTGCAGGCTTCAGTAGGGTGGGGGCTCAGTCCCTGCGGTTCCTGGGCTCTTGAGCAGAGGCTCAGCAGTTGTGGTGCACTGGTTTAGTTGCTCCGTGGCACCCGTGGCACGGGATCTTCCCGGATCAGGGATCGAACCCACATTTCCTGCATTGGCAGGTGGATTCTTTACCACTGAGCCACCAGGAGAGCACTCACCACATTACGTTTTAAGCATGGGTTACCATCTGGTTGGTTTTGCATGATTTTCTTTTGTAAGCAGACCTCCCAGTGGTCCTCCAGGTATATGCACATCCCCAGCAGACTCCTTTTTTTTTTTTTTTTTTTTTCATTTATTTTTGTTAGTTGGAGGCTAATTCCTTTACAGTATTGTAGTGGTTTTTGCCATGCATTGACATGAATCAGCCATGGGTGTACACGTGTTCCCCATCCTGACCCCCCTCCCCAGACTCCTTTTGTTTACATAGCATCTCAAGGAGCCCATGGAGTCACAACTTAGCCTCCCCTGCACACCTGCAGACAGATCTTTCCAGCCTTGGGTTGGGTACCTAAATATTTGAACCCCATGCGCTACAGTCAGTTTTCTTCACTTCTCTTTAGTGAGCCTTCAGCATCTCTTAAAGATTATGTCTGAAGATTTCGCACTTGCAAAGCCATCTCTCCCTGAAACCTGGAGCCCTCCATCCCCCACTTCCCCATGTGTCCTGCTCCCACTCTGTTCTCAGGGGTAGGCAGACCTGGGGTCATTCATCTGTGCACCTCTATAAGCCTGACTCTCTGTACACATTTATTGGGTGAGTGAGTGAATGAATGAATGCACGCACGCATGCAACTAGCATTCTCTTGGAGAATTCGTAAACTCTTAGCCAGTCATGGAATTTCCCCACAGCCAGCTTTTAGAAGCCTGAAAGTATTTTTGATATTTATCTCTTTAAGGAATATGTCAGAAAAACTCAGCGCCAACCAGTGTTTCTCAACTGATTTCCTGAGCGTGTGATAAGAAGCACGATTCCTTGGGGGAGATAACCCGTTCAGGTTAAATTCTTATGGAATTCCTTATAGCCCCCTGTTGTTCAGCTAAGATGTAGCAAGAATGTAAATAGCTAGGTACTTTTTGACCTACCTCAAATATTTACCAATGTAAAACATTTTGTCCTCATACCAAAACACACACACACACAGACAGCAACCCCATCCCTGGGTTATGAATATGAGGACTGCGAGTAGCAGCTCTGTCTTGTGTGGCCAAGCTGTAGACCGAGAGAAATTTTAAGAACAATAATAAGGTAAGAAAAAGACCAAAGCTCAACTTGAGATGCTGGGAGATAAATAGATGTATATTTGCCATATATGGTAATAAAGAAGTCCGAGCAGACGCTCTTGGCATTTATGGACTTCTCAGTGATTCATCAGCAGGACTGAGAGCTCCAGCCAAGAGATATAGAATTTGTTAAACTGTATCTCTTTCCTGAATTGTTTTGCTACAAAAAAGCCATGCTGTGTGTTCAAATGAAAATTCCAGGACTGTGTCAAAGTTAGTGTTTGGTAACAGGCCTGAGAAAGAGGCATTCCAAAAGCATTTGGAAGCCATTCTTTTACCAGAGGAGAATCACCCTCTAAGCGTTAGCCATTTTTCTAGATTTTGTCGACTCGGGTTCTCCAGGAATGGAGGGGTCTGGACTTTCTTCGCCCAGCTGCTCGTGTACACACCCTTCCTGCTGTCATCTGTTAAGAAGGTAGATGTTAATCTGTGACTCCATCTCCAGGACGGGATCACATACCTCCTTCCAGCCCTTGGTTTCTGCGCTGTGCCTGGTTCCTGCCTTCCAGGCCCGCAGCACAGCCCCTGGCAGCAACCTGACCTCCCTGGACTCCCCAGAGGGCCACTGCTCCTGCCCCTGTAGGAGCTCCGTGACCAAATCCCAGAGAGCAAGCCTGAGGGACACTGGCTGTCCCTCCGCTCCTGCAGCCCGGTCATCCTGTCCCATGCCAGCCACCACATCCCACCCTGAACATCCCATGAAATGTGCTAATTTTTGAAATGACTCGTATGCTTAGGAAATGGCAAAGTTAGGTGTACCAAGAAGATGTCATTTTAGACACAGTCCTCGAGCTGTGAAGACTAACCAGAGGGGAGAGTCAGTGGATGAAATCATCTTTGGACCTTGAGGCCACAGCTTTTTTTTTTTTTTTTTTTGCATAGAATTCTGTAGGAGGCATAGCAGAAAAATATATTTGTTTGTTTAAGGAAGCTATCTATAGATGGCTGGAGGAATATAGAAAGGAAAGCTATTTTAGAAGTTCAAAGAGTTGTTTTTATATATTTTTGTGGCTGAACCATGCAGCATGCAGGATCTTAGTTTCCCGACCAGGAACTGACCCATGCCCCTTGAAGTGGAAACGTGGATTCTTAACCACCGAACTGCCAGGGGAGTCCCATCGGGGCCACAGCTTAATAAGCAGCATGGGCAGCTCTCCTCTCCTCCCTGCCCTCACCAGGTATCATAACCCTCAGGCCTGACCTCTGGGGTTTCCAAGGTCCTGCTGGATAAACCTGGGTGGAACTAAGGAGGTGCCTCCTCAGTGCCCTTGCATGGACTTCCTTTGCTGGAGTGACGTCAGGTCCCCCTCCCCAGAGCGTGCCAGCCTGCCATTCGGGATGCCAAAGCGCACATGGGCCAGGAAGCCCCCAGGGAGCATCCCTGTGCTCTGAAAGCTTGTATTTCTCCTCAATTGCTAGGTTGGGGTAATCCCCTGGGAAGCCTCTGAGCATCTTGAAACATCAAGCCTGATTCCAAAGGTTTAAATTCCCCAGTTAACACTGAGTCACATGTTCCTTGGACTTGGTTTTCAGCCATATGATATAAATAATTCCATTTAGAAATTAAGAAATTATAGTCTGTATTTCATATGCCCATGGCTCTGTAGTATTTTCCAAAAAGGAAAAATGCATGTAAAAATTATAAGATCCCTGTTTGGATCCCTTGTCTGTGGAGTCTTCTGGTTGCCCAAGCATCACCAGGAACCTTATTCTGCTGCTAAAGCCCAGGACTCTGTGGCTGAAGGATCCTGCCTCTGTTTCCATTTGTGTGTCTGCATGAGTGTCTGAGGAAATATTTTCAGAGTGTGCCCTGCATCTGCAAGTAGATTCTCCCATCGTGTATTTTTAATTATTCCTCTGAGCAACTCTGTGAAGCAAGTAAATATTAATTAAAAAAATATGTACTGATTATTAAGCCAAGACAAAGGTATATCTTTTCTGTGCTGCTTAGTTTTAGGTAAGCTCATTGCACACAAGTGATGAATAAACTTGAAGTAAGGCCTTCAGGTGGGGAAACAAAGAAAACTGAGATCAGAACTGGAGAAGAGTAGGTTTACAATCTGATTTTTTTTTAATTGAAATATAGTTGATTTACAATGTTGCGTTAATTTCTGCTATACAGCAAAGTGATGCAGGTATATACATTCTTTTTGAAACCTTTTTTTCCATTATGGTTTATGACAGAATGTTGAATATAATTCCCTGTGCTGTACAGTAGGACCTTATTGTTTATCCATTCTGTATGCATTCTGATTTTAAATCTTTTTTTATCTTCTTGGTGATATCTGTCTTTGTTTTATGATTTGCCTGCTGAGTCTAGGGTCTGTGGAGGGGTAGAGGGGGGTTTGAGGGGGCTGTTCTGCCCCTTTGGTGCTGGTTTGAGATGATGTTTTAAGTGTCCCCAGTACTGTCTGAGATCTGAGACTTCATCTTCTGATTACAAAAAGTATGAATGTTCATTACAGAAATTTGCATATAGCATAAAGAAGATAGTAATAAATCACCTGTAATCCAAGACATAAATGTTAGTGTTGTTGCTTTAGATCTTTCTAATCTTTTTAGGTTCATAAATATTACATATGTTAAAACAATAGAGATTATTCTGTATGTGCCATTTGTAGCATGGTTCCCCCTACCACCAGCACCATAGTATTATATTTTATATAAATGAAAAAATGTAAAACATATGATGGACCAGTAGCCTTCCTGCTAATATTTGTTGTACTTATGAAATAATTCTCTTTTGGAGATCTGTGTCTAGTTTAGCTATGCGTTAGCAGCTACTGTATTTATTTTCTTTGTGAGCTGTGCACAGGATGAAATAACGCCCGGCCTTTTGCTCGGCCACGTGGACAGCACCGTGTCAGGGACTCTGCCATCACAGAGCCACAGTGGGCAGGGGGGTAGCCCCGCTGCTGTGTAAACCTTAAAGTGATCTTACTTTTTTGAACTATCACTAGGTCTCCATCCTTAATTTTAAAAAACAACACTCTTGAGGTTAAAAGGATACAATTTACTTAGCCAAGGAAGTGAAAAATAAACCATAATCCCACTCAATCCACCGTTTAGCACTGATGTAGTTCTCACCATCCTTTTCCAAACACCTACAGATGTGCATTTATTCATTTTTACAACGTGGGGGTCAAACTGTAAACCCACCTTGTAGTCTGTGGCTTCTTTCCCCCTCACTTCTCCCCGTTTCACCTCTAGTCATCCTCCAGATCCTCAGGGGCCGCGTCCTCTGACCTGCATGAAGTGCCCACAGCCCCAGCCGGGCCTGCGTCGTAAGCTTGCCCACAGCGCTGCTTGCCTCCTCTTCATGTGCTGACCACATGGAGTGCCCTCCCCCGGCTCAACAGGCACCCTGCGAGGCACGGGGACCCACTGGTTTTGCTCATGACTGAAGGAGCACCTTCCTGGAGCAGTGTCTGAGAGCCTGTAATAGCTGCTCAACAAATACTTGTTGAACAGATGGCAGTCGTGTGTGTTATTCCATGACATTAGCTGTCCTCTGAAAAATAATTTTACCAACTACTTAATGTGCCACTACAGGGCTTCCCTGGTGGCTTGGACGGTAAAGAATCTGCCTGCAATGTAGGAGACCTAGGTCGGGAAGATTCCCCTGGAGAAGGGAATGGCTACCCACTCCAGTATTCTTGCCTGGGAAATCCCATGGACAGAGGAGCCTGGCAGGCTACAGGCTCCATGGGGTTGCAAAGAGTCAGATATGACTGAGCAACTCACACATACCACATGCAACTGTATTGCTTTACGAAAGTTTATTTAGTACATAACCCCCTTCTGTTGGCGTGTATGTTATTTCTGATTTTTCTGTCTTCCAAACACATGCTAAGCATTCTTGTATGTAGATCTCTGCCTGTATCTCTGATCTTCCTGATGGGTTAATTCCTAGAAGTAGAAGCATTCACGAAGGCTTAATCTGCATTCTACTCCAACATAGCCCATTTGTCTACATGTCGGTAGGACTGAAGATCCAGAGTAAATGACACAGTGGGGGAGAGGGGTGCAGGGCAGTGGGAGTCACACTTCCTTTTGGAGAGTCCCAGGGTAAAAAGGCATCTTGGGCGCGTGCTGTTTGGCACATGGATCCCCTTCACAGCAGGTCCCATGAAGGGTCATTGTGGTGCTGTGTCTGGGAAGAGCTTCTATTGTTCACTCATTCAGTCCACAAGGTTCACAGTGTCTCCTCTGGGCCTGGCACCATCAGTAACCCCAGGAATGCAGTCAGAGTGTGTGTGAATGGAGTCAACAGTCTACTGCGGGGAACTTCCCTGGTGATCCAGTGGCTTAGCCTCTGCGCTCCCAGTGCAGGGGGCTCGCGTTCGAGCTCTGGTAAGGGAACTAAGTTCCTGTGTGCCACAACTGAGATCGAAGATCCCTTGTGCAGCAACTAAAACCCAGCACACCAAATAAATAAGTATATATTTTTTAAGTTAAAAAAAAAAAGTCTTCTAGATATCTATCTAGACTTGGTTTTCACTCGAACTAGGAGGTAAGCCCCAAGAGGACAGGCACCACAACCAGCTCATTCACAGCACAGAGTAAATGCTCAGATAGATTTGTAATAGATTATATGTATAATATGTAGTTCTTCTCTTTGACAAACTCAAAACCTATTGATGTTCAGATCCATAAACAAATCTCAGCAGTATTTTTAAAGTTCCGAAATAAAATGTAAGGTTTAGAAACAAGCATTTATGCAGAAAGCAACCTGGAAGAATATTTCAAAATTAGCCCAGTCAGACATAATTAGAGAATCAGAGGGACCTGAGGTGGCCTCCTTCCGGGTCCTACCTCTGAACCCCTGGCCACCAAAAATCCTGCAGGAAGTTCTGGCGCCACCGACAGGCATGATGCCAGCCCAGGCCAGAAGAGTCAGATGTAGTGAGATGCAGGGGAGGGCCCAGAGGCACCTGGCTGTCCCAATTGCTTCACGGAACTCAGCCGGTCATCAGTGGATCCACAGCCTTGACCTCTGGACGAGGAGCCATTTTCCGCTCTCAGACTAAAAAACCTTAAAGCTGCCATTTCCAAACATCTTGATCTCAATATTGAGGATTCCAGAGAGCTTTTGTGTCCGTGTGCATATTGATCAGTAGTGACCGTGTTAGAGATTCAAAAAAGACGTGTTTAAAATGCAGGATGTCACAAGCACCCGTCCCATCTCTTTGGGGTGATGACCTCACCTGGCATGCAGTGTCTGCGGAACTCCACCATTCATCTGTGTGAGAATGACACTGGAAAAGGAAAACAGCAAAAACAGTTTTGACCTCTTGTACCCCTGAAAGAGTCTGAGGGAGGAGCCAGGGGTCCCAGACCCCACTCTTAGGGGAGTTCAGGCTCTACTGTATCACTGAGCTGAGGCCACAT
The DNA here is from genome assembly GCF_963930625.1 of Muntiacus reevesi. Lineage (NCBI taxonomy): Eukaryota > Metazoa > Chordata > Mammalia > Artiodactyla > Cervidae > Muntiacus > Muntiacus reevesi. The sequence goes on along the minus strand of NC_089250.1, from coordinate 212,967,492 downwards.
GCTACCTTCAAACCAGGACCTCTGTGTATCTCACATCTGTGTCCTAGACACCGTCCTCAGCCTTCATCACCTTTGGGCCAGGTTCAGGCATCACCAATCTGATAAACCTGCCCCTGTTCATCATCCAATGAGTCCCCCATCACTTGCCCAGGAGCTCAGGGTTCCTCCCCTTCACCTGGCTTCTTGGGTCTCCCTCCATCCTCTGCCTGTGGGTGCCCTCAGCTGGCCCTTGCTGCTTAGTGGCAGGGGCCCTCCTCTCAAGCCGTGCACAAGCTCCCCTCCACTCAGCCCCACACAGCCGGGCCTTCCCATTACACAGTTTTATTAGGCACTGCGCTGAAGCCACATCCATCAGTATTAGAGCTTTTCTGCCAAGATACAGAACATGTTTTAAATGGAGCAAAGAAATTTAAATGGGAAGAAATTATAGCATGAGTGAGTTTATCCCTTTCAAGATAATCTTATTTAATAACCAAAAAACTCACAAAGATGTGCATTCTATCCAGCTACAAAGGCAGCGTGGCAGGTTATATATTGTGGTAATTACATGTTTGGGGTTTCATTCCTGCTTTAGACTCGATTTCTATTATCTCAGAAAAATCAACCATTGTAGAAAAGGACTATTCATTTATTTCATTGCTGGGTGGCCCATACACTGTAAAAATAGGTCAAGAACAGTAATCTAAATTGACTGCTGATAAATAATTAAAGCTAATGGAATTTTCTCAAATCTGTGAACTAAAATCTTTGAGAAATTGCCAGGACATACTGTCTGCTGTTGTATAGAAAGATATTTTTTATTTAACACTTCAGCTTAAATGCCATTTAAAATTACTCTCTTCTATCACAAAGACTGGAAGGAGCCTGTGTATGTCTATAAAAGTAACCAGAAGTAGGGTGCTCCATTGAGAGCCCCGTGACTCATCTTCGGATGATGAGATGGGAAGCGAAGGTTTCAGGATCCTGGAACAAAGAAACTTCGCTTTTCACTGAACTGCATTTTACACTGAGTTCTACAGTCTGTGGGTCACACAATATATATGGTCTTGCTTGAAAAGCTCCGTACCTGATCTGTGCTCCTGTGTACGCAATAAAGGGAGAATTCAGCCATCTTCAGTGACACAAGTGCCAAGAACTATCTTTCTTTTGTAGATAATTGTGATTCTCTCATTGGTGCCATTAAGACTTTATAAAAATACACTTGACAAGTATGCCAAGAGGTTATTTTTGAAAGAGATGGCTTATCAATAAAGCAGATTATTATATTACAATCAATAAGAAAACTGGCCCTAGACATGGCACACTGGGGGGGTTTTCTTTATTAATAAGGACTGTTCAGCCATCAGCAGGGTGTTTCAGAACCCCAAGGACATCAGAGTGAAGAATCAGTAGCTACATGCTTTTAAACAATATGTCTTCAGCGTTTTGGCTTTAAGTTGTAGAAAGAGGGTCATTTTCTCCTTTCAGTTGAATTAAATGTCTTGATTGAAAAAAAATCACCTATTTGCTACTGTTACTTTTTAGCAAAGTTGCAGTTGTTAAACTGCACTACCTATATCTAATAGTGTATTTACAATGTTTTAATACATTTATTAATGATGGACCCCATTTCTGAAATTAAACTTTTTTGCATTTCTCTTTATGAAAACACCATATATGGAAATTTCTTGATTTAAAAAGAAACTACCCCATTCAAACAGTCCCATCTGGCATCTCTATGATCTGTATATCTAGTGTCTAGAATCTGACTATTTGTATTTCACATCGTAAAGTTCTTTAAAATCTTTATTCTGGGGTAGCCAAGGTTGCCGGGAGACACAATGGGTATTGTCCCATGGCCATTAGGAGGGTCCCATTCCTCCTTTCTTCTTCTCTAGAACTTTGTTCCAACATGACTGAGGGCTTTTTCGGTGTTCCTCATACACAACGCAAGTCATGGGAGCAGATGGCATTAGAGACACTGGTGGGGACTTGGAGCAACACCGTCTGTCCCAAACGGGAGAGAAACAAGAGCCCATAGAGGGAGGACTCTGGGCAGGAAGGCTCTGTTGAGGTTTGTAAGACAGGAGTGGGGAGAGTAGCGTTTGGTCCAGAGTAGGGTATGGGAAGGAGATGAGCTAAGCCCTCAGATACCTGCAGGGCTCCATCTCCAGGCCCAAAAGAGGAAGGCTCAGCCGTCTGTGCTCCCCTGGTCGACCCAGGGCTGTGGGGAACTGCTTCTCTGACCTCCCACTAAGAAAATGCATTATTAAGCAAGTCCGTGCAATTGCCTTAAATCTGATTTTTTTTTTTTTTTTAGTGAATTATTTACCAACAGACTGCTTCTAGTAATGACATTATTTGTGCTCAGGACAGCTTCCCTCTGAACGTTAGCATTCCATCCGGGAGAGACAGAGTGGCCTTGGGAGGGCGAGCCATGTGGCCAGGACACCACAGGTCTCCTACCTGGGGCAGGAGATGAGACCAGACGGCCCTAGCTTTCCAGGTTAACCTGGTGAAGGATACAATTAATTAGTTGCTTGGCTGTATTATAACTTAAGAGTGACAGTCCCTCACCCCTCATTTCCCTCATTCCCTCTCTGTCTGTTCTGTGTGATTGATCAGTTGAAGGTATCCAAAGAGTGAAATATGGTGCCTTGAAAAGCTTCCATATTTCAGACATACATGAGAAAAGGTGAAGAATGCTTTGAACCCACCCTCCATCTATAATAATCATCCACTCATCAACACACACTTGTGTCATCCTTATGGTCCCCTATTACCCCCCCCCATTGAATTATTTTGAAACAAAAATCTTATTTCATCCATAAACATTTTAGTATGTATCTCTAAAAGACAACAGCCCTTAAAAAAAACAAAAAAACCAGCTGCATTACCTAAAATGTAGACCATGTCAATTAAAAATAAACAACTCGGGATCTATTTTAACTTTAGTTACGCTTGATCATATCGTATCAGTTTTATAATGCATACACTTTAACACATTTCACCGTGTTCAAATCAGAGTGAGGATGAAAATCAATGACATCACAGTTGAATAAACAGCATTTTTTTCTCTTTCTGTGGTATAACAGTACCTCTTATATTTGACAATATCAAGGTTAGTGAAATTAGCTATATTATACAATGATTTTCTTTGAATAAACACCTAAAACACTTTCAAGTCAGAATTTCCTTACTTTGAAGGCTGAGTAATAAAGAGGGATTAGTGAACTTGTTTGGAGATATTTTCAACCCTGGGTGGGTATGTAGCACAGAACCTCCTCACTGAGAAACACTTCCTAGGGTTTTAAATCCCGGCCAGGCTTATATTTTCTTGGGCTCCAAAATCACTGCGGATGGTGACTGCAGCCATGAAATTAAAAGATGCTTGCTCCTTGGAAGAAAAGCTATGACAAACCTAGACAGCATATTAAAAAGCAGAGACATCACTTTGCTGACAAAGGTCCATATAGTCAAAGCTGTGGTCTTTCCAATAGTCATATACAGATGTGAGAATTGGACTATAAAGAAGGTGGAGCGCTAAAGATGCTTTCTAGCTATGGTGCTGGAGAAGACTCTTGAGAGTGCCTTGGACAGCAAGGAGATCAAACCAGTCAATCCTAAAGGAAATCAACCCTGAATATTCTTTGGAAGGACTGATGCTGAAGCTGAAGTTCCAGTACTTTGGCCACCTGATACGTAGAGCTGACTCATTGAAAAAAACCCGAATGCTGGGAAAGATTGAGGGCAGAAGGAGAAGGGGCAACAGAGATTGAGACAGTTGAATGGCATCATCGACTCACTGGAATGAGTTTGAGCAAACTCCGGGAAATAGTGAAGGCCAGGAAACCTGGCATGCTGTAGTCCATGGGGTCATGAAGTCAGACACAACTGAGTGACTGAACAACAATAAACAACAGGCTTATATTTTTGCCTTTCCCCTGTCAATGGTTAAGCTCCTTTCCCCACCTGGATGCAGTGCAGGAAATGTGAGCCAAAATCCCGGAAGCAGAAAAGGCTGAGGGTTACCCCGGGCTGAGGTGGTTCTGAACTAGAAGCCAAAGGGATGAAGCCACTTCTGAGGATGCTGCTGGTCTGGTCCCTCACAGCTGTGGTGCCCACACCAGGTCAGGGGTGCTGGCGACCACAGGGGACCCGGAGAGGGGGCCCTTTAACACCTATCCTCCCCTCTGTTCCTGGTGCTCTTGGGGAAACCCTGTTGTCACCACAGAAGGCAGGACCCCACTTCTGGTCCGTGTCACTGAGCACAAGGTGTCACTGAGATGCAGCTAGATGCTTCAGAGCCTTCAACATAGGCAGAGTCGTTCACGAGAAACACACCCGAGTTACAGAGAAGCAAAGGGGAAAGGGCGTTATAAAATTGAGAAAAACATCCTGGAAAATCTGGAGTTTCAAATCTTCTAGAAATGGAGATCGTTTTATGACTTGGACGACACATTTGTGATTGACAGCCTTTTGTTTACACGTGAATCCTGGCTGTTCCCCTTCATCTGCTTGTCCTTTCAAAGCTAAACAGCCATGTCCTGGGCACCATTCTTTGCAAGACTCAAAGGTGGGCCCTGGGGTGGCCCCCAGCTGAATCCACAGTGTGAGATTCTGTGGCGCTGGGCCTGGCATCGCGTGTCAGTGTGGACAGGAGAACTGTGATGGAAGCTGGGAGTGCCAGGCCCCAGAGAGGGAAGAGAGCCTCCCAGAGACCACCCAAGCACTCAGAATGGGCAGAAAGTCAAAGATTCAGACCATCTGGGTTCAGGGACTGTGTGTCTTGTGTCTCTCGCTAACACCTCGCAGGTGTTACTGAAAGCTGCGTGGCGATTTCATCATTTTATTTCTGTTTCGCTTTTAAGTCGGACCGATTTCTCCAGCAATAGTCATTAGATAGAAAATTCCTCAATGGCATTTTGCTGCTCAGTTTTCTGATCTTAAAAAAACCAAAAAACTATGAATCAGTGGTTTGGAGAATAATGAAAATCCTTTTCACATAGAAGCATCTCTTGATAAACATCACTTATTATTTGCAACATGCTCGGGGGAGAGAAGGTTGCAATGCAGTTCTCTGGCTTTGCCAACAGACATCCGATATTAATAATCTCAAGGGCATTGCTCTCTGCGTGTTAAGATGTTTGCTGCTTTCTGCTCAATAAATGATGCAGAACTGAAGAAAATTTGAAACAGTGCTGAAAAACCTGTCGCTGAATTAAGTGTCACGAGGCTAAAAAACTTTTGGGACCTTCTATTAATTCCCTAATTCTCTTTCATGCCAGTGTGCTGTTGATTGGCCTGGACCCCTTTTTCTTCAGTTTGCGGTTGTAGAGAAAGGCATCTATCTGCCTGTGATGACCAGGGGTGACAGGGCCTGTAGTTTCTGGTGCTCTCCAGACAGCAAAGCCCGCTCTGGTAAAGGACAATGCATCGCATCATGTCCTCATTAACCCATGACAGAGCTGCCCATGGATCAGAAGTCAGCATCCTTGGTTCTGTGTCCTTAGTTTCATCCTAAACCAGGTGATATTTGGAGGTAGCAGTGTTGGTTAAGGAATTTCTCAGACTGCCTCCCCCCTCTCCCCCCAAAAAAAGGAATAGGTGAATTTTTTTTAGCTGGTGACTCAAAGTACATCACTTTGTGTGTGTGTGATTGTGAATATTTAGTGCCTTTTTGTCCTCCACTGTCTTCAGATAGATGTGTGTGCTTGAGTACAAACACATTCAGCTTTAATATCTTTAACAGGTTGTTTTAGCAGGTCTGTCAGGAGACACGAATATGCCCAAAGACATGATTTCTGAAATATACGGGCTGGTTAAGACCAGGGGCAACAGAGAGCAGTTTAGTTTATTTACTATTATTATGGGCGGCATGATTCTTTCTCCTGCCGTGCTGGAGTCCTCTGGAAATACTTCGCCATCTCCTGAGCTTCTCAAGGCTGTTGTTCCCTGGAGGCTGGCTGCCTGTGCAGGCTGGCAGGGCTTGCGGCGGTCCTGGCACAAGCCTTGTAAGAAGCACTGTTCTGTGGGCTGAGTGCCAGGGTTCCTGGTACCTGTACCCAAAGCCGGCCCCCACCCCCCCCTCCCCACGAGGAGCTCTCTGTCCTCCTCTCCACGCAGGGTCCCAAATGCCTTGGCACCACCAGCTGTCACAGGCCACGACCCCATCCAGCCTCACCATTTCCCCTCTGAGCCTGGGCCCGTTCATTGCAAGCCTTCTGAGTGGTCCATGTGCTCCCCAACCCCCCCATCCCTGCCGTGTTGCTGTCCAGGTGGCCTCCGGCTGTCAACCCTGTGCCACACCCAGCCAAGGTGATTCCTTTATTAATCTCCATGTGGCCTGGGCCCCTGGAGAGAGCTCTGGGTTCACGTCCTGGCCCTTCCCCACTGTGCAACCTTGAACACACCTCCTTCCCCTTCTGAGCCTCAGGCATCCCTGTCTGGTACATGTAGGCACCAGTCCCTTTGGTCGGCAGAGTGACTGTGGAAAGCAATGAATGCCCTGTATCTGAATCCCCTCACTGACGTAGGTCCTCTCCAAGTGGTAACTCGTTAACTTCCATCTGCGACCCTCTTCCCCATGGGGCTCCCCAAATCCCGTCTCCCTCCTTCCTCCCCTTCACAGTCCCTGCAGCCTCTCCCTTACACCCACGTCCCCCTCAGCCCCCCTGCAGGGCAGTTTCCAGCCACGACTCTACTCAGCGCCTCTTGGACATTCCACCCAGTGGTGTTCTCAGGCCTGGCGTCTGTGGCCACATTCAGTATAAGTACCTTTTCCCTCTTGTTACAGCCTCCTCTCAATCTGTGTTCCCCTGACTCTCCTACTTCTCCTGATTCTTGCTCTTCACTTCTCCCTCTGGCCTTCGGGGAGCGAGGGGTCCGCCAGTCTTGACCTCCTGCCCTCCACCACCACGGCGAGCCCCGATCGGCACGTGCAAGTGCATCCCTCAGCCCCCAGCTGCCCGATGTGGTGGCCGCTGGCCACATGTGGCCACAAGGGCCCACTTGATATGCTGCTGGTCCAAATGGAGATGTGGGGGAATGCACCCCAGGCTTCAAAGACTTAATGTCAGCAAAGGATGTAAATATCTTGTCAATGATTTTTGTATTGATTTCATAGGAAATGATACTATCTTGGATATATTGGGTGAAGTGAAACTGAAATTGATTTCATCTGTGTCTTTTTGCGTTTTGTTTTTTTTAATTTTATTTATTTATTTTTTTATTAGTTAGTTGGAGGCTAATTACTTCACAACATTTCAGTGGGTTTTGTCATACATTGATATGAATCAGCCATAGAGTTACACGTATTCCTCTTTTTGCGTTTTGAACGTAGCTGTAGAATGTCGTAAGTTACACAGGGAGCTGGCACTCTGTTGGTGTTGGCAGCACTGGCCTGGAAGACGGAGGCCAGCCTTGGAGGCTCATGTCTGTCTCCCATGAACAGTGCTCAGAAATAGCAGCTAAAGTGCAGGATGGTGACCCGGGTCCATTTCAGATGCAAACAAATCAAAGCTACATTATAATCCCCTATTTTATTCTAAGCAAATTATCTTAGGCTGACACTGGCAAAAACTTGACTCCACACCACATTCAAAATGAGGTGTATCTAACCAGAACTCAGAGGAAATAAAGCCTAGTTTTATTCTTAAGTGAGTTCTCTCTCTTTTAAAAAATTTATTTGGCTGCGCCAGGTCTTAGTTGCAGCATGCAATGGTCGCTCGTTGCCACACTGGAACTCTTAGTTGCAGCGTGTGGGATCTAATTCCTTGATCAGGGATTGATCCCAGGTGTCCTGCATTGGAAGCACAAAATCTTAGCCACTGGACCACCAGGGAAGTCCTGAGTGAGTTCATTTAACCTAAGGGGCACAGTTGGCATTATTTGTGTTGTATGAGGGACGGGATGATCCAGGAGAGGCATCAGGATTGCTTTATGTAACAGAAAACAGCACTGAACTCTTAGGAGACCTTAACGAATGTTTCCCTTCTCTTTTCTCCTCCAATGGCTGTTCCTGACCCACCTTCTCGCCCCAGGATTTGCGCAAGCAGGTAGCGCCACTGCTGAAGAGCTTCCAAGGCGAGGTAAGCGTTTGGGTTTCTTTTACATCCCATTAGAGCCACCTTGCTGTTCATCACGCTTTCTTCCTATTCTCATCACGTAAGCGCCACCAGCTCAAGGTGCTTACTCCGAGGCAGCCTCCCCAGCCGCACCAGCCCATCATCCTCAAAGTGATGTTTCCACTGAGTACGCCGGAGGGGAGGCGGGATTCAGGATGTCAGAAGGGGCAGCGGAATCCGGGGGGCAGCAGCCGGCGTGTCACACATCCCCCGATGGAGTGGGCTGGTTCCCACCCCAGCCTCGGAGCTCACAGGTCCCCTGAGCTGTTCTGAGGCTCCCACCCTGAGGCCTCCTGTGCAGAAGGACACGCTGAGTCAGTCTGGTGCCTTGGTGCATGGCCCTGGGGGGAAGAGGAACTTCACAGGCAGAAGCCACAAAGGGTGGTTTTGGGCTCGGTATAAGGCACGTTTTCTGAAGAATTCTTCCAGAGAAGGGTCAGCAAGGTGGCAGGTGGGCGGCCGGTCACCTGAGGCCTCTGTGCCCCGAATGCTGCTCGTGCACCAAGAAGGCAGGTGGTCCAGGTGGTGACACGCCAGCTCCTCCTCAGCACCCTGTGTAGACCCTCGGTGAATTTCAGAAAACCAGAAATGGTGCTCGTGTGGGGGAATTACTCCCTCTCTGCCCCTCCAGTGGGAATGGTAGTGTTGTAATATTTTCGAAAACAGTTCCCAACCTTTTTGCCCTCAGGGACCAGTTTCACGGATGATAATTTTTCCATGGACCAGGGTCGGGGGGATGATTTCACGATGATTCAATCACGTTACATTTATTGTGCACTTTATTTCCATTATTATTATATCACCTCCACCTTAGATCATCAGGCATTAGATCCCAGAGGTTGGGGACCCCTGTTTTAAAGAACCCATGCTGATGGGATCTCAGAAATCTTGTGTTCCTGCAACTTCCCAACTCTGAGAGAGCCTCGGGAAGCATGCGGGGAGGTGAGGGGGCGAGCAGGCAGGCAGATGGTCCCGCAGGAGGCTGGGGAGCAGGAGACCAGGGCTGCCGCTGGGCAGACTCCAGCACTCGGTTGACAGCACAGGCTGCAGAGGAGATTCCAAGACAGCGAGGGACACATGTGGGAGCAGCAGCCAGACTGCAGCTGTGGCGGCCGCAGATCTGAGAGCCGGGCAGACAGGCTCCTCTTCCTGTTGATAACTTCCTGCCGCAGGAAGGCCACACCCCCCCACCCTGCCCGGTGCTTGGCTCCATGAGACACAGAAGGACATCCGTAGCCCAGGTCTTGAAAGGACTTGAATTGCCCTTTCCTCAGAATTATATCTCCACACCCTCGTTCTCAGTAAAGCCATCACCTTACGCCTGCCCACGTGTGACCTGATCTCTCCTTCTACCTGTTCAGCAGCTTTTGTGAGACCCATCGGCATAGTGTTTCTCTGGCTGAAATAGCTCAGAAGTGCTCTTTCTGTTATTTGCTTGCTTTTCCTTCCTTTCTGAACCATTTCCAATCTACATACAAGTATTAGTAGAAAGGCTGAGGATAATGAACAGCTGAGCTCTCTTTACCCAGGCTCCTCACCTGTGAACCTCACGCCACGTTTGCGCCCCTCCCCCCCACCGACCCTTGTGCTCAGCATTTGAAAGTGAGTTACATATACTATACTAACACATATATACGGAATTTAGATAGATGGTGGCGATAACCCTATATGCAAAACAGAAAAAGAGACACAGAAATACAGAACAGACTTTTGAACTCTGGGGGAGAACGTGAGGGTGGGATGTTTTGAAAGAACAGCATGTATATTATCTATGGTGAAACGGACCACCAGCCCAGGTGGGATACATGAGTCAGGTGCTCGGGCCTGGTGCACTGGGAGGACCCTGAGGAGTCGGGTGGGGAGGGAGGTGGGAGGGGGGATCGGGATGGGGAATACATGTAACTATATGGCTGATTCATGTCAATGTATGACAAAACCCACTGAAATGTTGTAAAGTGATTGGCCTCCAACTAATAAAATAATATTAAAAAAAAAAAAAAAAAAAAAAGAAAGTGAGTTACAGAGAGTGGAGGCGGTCATGCCCTCAGCTACATGGGCATCTCCTAAATTCAAGGGCACGCAAATGATACTGGGTTTCTATAACTGTCATACTTTAACCCTGCGTATTACAGCCGGGAAAATAACATGAATTTCATAATATCTAATGTTCTACCCAAAATCATATTTCCCCAGTTGCCCCCAAAATATCTTTTATAACTGCTCTGCATTACATTTAGGGGGTATTTGCATTTCTCTTTTAATATAGACACTCTCTCCACGCCCTCATCTTTGTTATTGATTTTTTTTTCTTTAAAGAATCTAAGCCAGTTGTGTAGATTATCCCAGATTTTGATGAGGCGATGGATTTAGTTCTGGCAGTATGCATTACATTTAAAACGTCTGTGAGACATCTAGGCTTCCTATTTGCCTGATTTTTTTTTTAAGGCTATTTGAAAAGTAAATATTTTTATAACACCCTTAATATCTACCAAGCCGCTGCTAATTGCTATATTTATATTAAACAATGTGTGCTTTCTAATAAGCTGATTTGAGTGGAGGGGGCTAAATCCTGCTTGTTTCTGAGCTCGCATAGGAGCAAGTATCTGCACATGGGGACCACTCATGCAGGCGGGGCCAGAGGTGGCGTGTCCTGATGCTTAGATGGGCAAGATCCATTGGTATTTGAAAGCGCCACTTTCTCTGGTAACTACAGGCTTATTCTCATACCCATCACTCTAGGGTCTGCTCTACAAGTTTATTTATTGGCTATATTCTTAGAGTTCATTCCAAGGTGCCTGAGCTCCCCCTAGAAAAAACTACCAGGTTAGGGAAACATGATCTTTGCCTCAGAATTTGTATGATAGCTTTCTTTCTTGAGATCCCCAGAAGAAAAAAAACACACAAAATAAAAATGAAGTTTTCCGACTGAGAAATTCACAGAGGCCTTTAGAGTTCTGGCGAGAACACTCTTTTGTTGTGTCATAACATCATGGGAAATGCTAGCCTGCCCAGGGGGCTGCTTACACCCTTAGGTGTTCTCCTGTAAATCCAGACACCCTCCTTCTGTGGTTTGTGGGACCCGCGTGACTCAGCAACTGCTCACCTTTCTAGAGTCCGCTTACTACCTCTTCACTCGTTTCTCAGGGTCAACGGCCATCTCAAGTCTCCTCCAGGCCCTTGTGCTACCTCACCGACAGCCCCTGGGCCTTTGCACGGCTGACTTGCTTCCCGAAACGCTCTGCATTTACTCTCTTTACCCGGCTTGCTTTCTAAAGGAGAGTCTTCCCTGAGCCCTGAATGACAGTCCCCCTTGCTGTGTGCTCCAAGCTTGTCTTCACGCCAGAGACCCACCTGTCATTTGTATCAGTTCCCCTCTCATCTGTAAAATGTGTGAAGGCAGCTGCTGTGTGCTGTCCTGTCCAACAGCCATTGTGTCCCCAGCAGCAGCTGAGAACCAAAAAGTATTTGGCCTCTCAGAATGGTTATTGATAAGCTATGGAACAGCCAGGTTTCCTTGGAGACTGTTTTAAAAGCACTTTTCCTCTGTCCTTTCTCCAGGATCTATTGCTGTTCATAAGGTGAGAGTGACCCAGGAAGGTACACTCGAGAAATACCTTTAGAAGAAACTAGTAAATATTGATTTGTTAACCTTGATGGAAATGTTTGGGATCATATAGTCATAATGGTTATTCATAGTTGTTATAACAGAGTCATCAAGTTTAACTCATACTGAAATTATAGTTATTTATTGACTTTATCTAAATTTTGTGGCTTCCCTGGTGGCTCAGTGGTAAATAATCTGCCTGCAGTGCAGGAGACTCATGTTCAATCCCTGAACTGGTTGGGAAGATCCCCTGGAGGAGGGCATGGCTACCCACCCCAGTACTCTTGCTTGGAGAATTCCATGGACAGACGAGCCTGGTGATTTACAGTCCATAGGGTGCACACAGCCAGACACGACTCAAGACGACCAAGCAGCGGCAGCAGCACACCTGAACTGTGGGCTTCCCTCATAGCTCAGACAGTCAGGAATCTGTCTGCACTCCAGGAGACCCAGGTTTGATCCCTGGGTCGGGAAGATCCCCTGGAGGAGGGAATGGCTACCTACTCCAGTATTCTTGCTTGGGAAATCCCATGGTCAGAGGAGCCTGGCAGACTATAGTCCATGGGGTTGCAAAGAGTTGAACACAACTGAGCAACGAACACTGTCACTTTCATACCTAAATTTATGTTTCATAAGCTGGGCAAGGGCGGGGGGAGGGGTATCAGTCCAGTTTAAGGCTTAGTTTAGTTCAGTAATTCAGACAGTCCCTTCAGTGAAGTGATGCTCACACTCTAGGAAAATGCAAGTCTTCCAAATGGTTTGCCCTGGCTCCTTGCTCCTCTCCCTGAGTAGGGTCTTCATACAGAGGTCGAGGGGGTGAGGAACTGGCCCAAAGCCCTACTCCTCTTGGCTGTAGGAGAGCTAGATACTTAACCCTTGTCCTCAGGGAGGAAACTCCACTTAAGAACTAACTTAGTTGCTTATACTAGAGGGGAAATAAAAGACTAAAAATGCATGTGCTTAGTTAGCATCCAGCTTAAAAAGTTATAAAGGTGCGATAGAATAAGCTCAAATAAAAGTGGAAGAATGAAATTTTAACATATAATTAACAATATTGTATAAATTAAAATGGACTTCCCTGGTGGCTCAGCTGGTAAAGAATCCGCCTGCAAAGCAGGAGACCTGGGTTCGATCCCTGGGTTGGGAAGATCCCTTGGAGAAGAGAAAGACTACCCACTCCAGTATTCTGGCCTGGAGAGTTCCCTGGACTGTATAGTCCATGGGCTCGCAAAGAGTCGAACACAACTGAGCAACTTTCACTTTCTAAATTAAATGAATGAAAAAGAAAAAGACCCAAGAGAGAAGCAGCCCAAATGTTGATTCTTTGAAACAAACTATTACCAGAAACAAACCACCTTCCTAAATCAAGGGGAAAAAAAGGTAAGTAATAAAAACAGGATACCTTTGCAGCTGCAGCACAGAGAGATTAAAGAGAAGATAAGGGAATATTATGATCTGTCTTACACCAATAAATTTTAAAACCTAGACAAAATGGACAGATTTCTAGAATACTATGATGTACCAAAGTTGATTAAAGAAGTAGAAAACCCAAATAGCCTTGTAACTATTGCAGAAATATTCCCACAAGGCCTGAACAGTTTTATGGGAGAATCCTATCAACCATTCATGGAACTGTTCTGTTCTTTTACAAAATAGGAAGACTTCTTTTCCTTCAGAAAATAGAAAAAGAAAACACTTCCTAACTGACTTTATGAATCTAGCATAGCCTTCGTACCAAAACCAGACAAGAACAGTATAAGAAAGGAAAAATTAAAGCCAGTCTTATTTATGAATAGATACACAGAAGTCTTTAAAAAGGTACTAGTAAGTTGAATCCGTCAAGCTCCATGTATCCCAAGAATCTATTTGGTTTATCAGAGTTATTAAGGCAAGTTAACATCATTCTCAGATTAAAATGGAAAAATCTCAAGTGTGACAGGAAAAGAATCTGATATAACTTCAATATCCATTCATGATTAAAAACAAACAAACCAACCTACCAGCAAAGCAGGAACAGAAGGGAAGTTCCTAAACCTGGGAAAAGGTATTTATCAAAAACTACATTAATCATCATGCTCATTGATGTTAAAAACATTCCCTATAAAATCAGGAACAAGACAAAAATGCCTACTATTGCCACTTTTATTTAATATTGTACTGGAAGTCTTAGCATGGAAAATAAGAAAAAGAAATAAGTACAAGTATTGGATCAGAAGAAATAAAACTGTCATTTTTCAAGTGAGTCTCAATTATTTAACAAGGTTGCTAGATACATAATCAATATACAAAAGTAATTGCCTATCTCTGCATCAATAGCAAGCTGAAAAAGATACCGTTGCAGATAGCAACAAAAAAGTAAAGGATACCTAGAAATAAATATAATAATGCACAGGAACTCTTTCTGGAGAACAGTATAACGTTCTTATTGAACAATATTAAGGAATATTTTAAATGTAGAGAATTAAGGTATTTAAGGATAGAAATTCCCACTGTTATTAAAAACATCAGGGACTTCCCTGGTGGTTCAGTGGTTAAGACTTCACTCTAATGAAGGGGGTATGGGTTTGATCTCTAGTTGGTGAGTTAAGATCCCACATGCCTCAGGGCCAAAATAACCAAAGCGATATTGTAACAAATTCAATAAAGACTTTTAAAATGGTCCACGTAAAAAAATCTTAGGAAAATAAAGGATCAATTTTCCCCAAATTGACGATAGAGAGTCATAGTGGTTTCAATCAAAATTTTAACAGTATTTCAGTTATGAAACTTAAAATCTGCTTCAGAATTTACATATGCAAGAGAGCAAATGGTCAATAATGGTGAAACTGAAAGTCCCTCAGTCATGTCCAACTCTTTGAGACCCCATGGACTATACAGGCCATGGAGTTCTCCAGGCCAAAACTGGAGTGGGTATTCTTTCCCTTCTCCAGGGAATCTTCCCAACCCAGGGATCAAACCCAGGTCTCCCACATTGCAGGCAGATTCTTTATCAGCTTTGCCACAATGGAAGCCCAAGAATACTGGAGTGGGTAGCCTACCCCTTCTCCAGGGGATCTTCCCAACCCAGGAATTGAACCGGGGTCTCCTGCTTTGCAGTTGGATTCTTTACCAACAGAGCTATGAGGGAAATCCAATAATGATGAAGATAATAGTAAATAAGAATAAGACAGAGAATTTACCCTACCATATTATCAGAGCTACAGTAATTGGCACAGGTACAGATAAATACACCCGTGGGACATAGTAAGGCAATCAGGAACTGACCGGTGCACATATAGAAGCCAAATACATTGCAGACACGGCACTGCAGGTCAGTGAGGTAAGGGTGGGCTTTTCAATAAACGGCCTCCTGACCTTTGGTTATCCTTACGGAATTAAATGAAATTGGATCCCTACCTCACATCATATGCAGACACAAATTACAGATACAGACTTAAGGTAACAAGATGGGGAACACATGTAAATCTGTGGCTGATTCATGTCAAAACCGCTACAATATTGTAATTAGCCTCCAACTAATAAAAATAAATGAAAATAAATAAATAAATAACCATTAAAAAAAGGTAAAACTTTAAACCTTTTAGAAGAAAATGTAGAATATGATGATTTTGGGCTATGTAGGATTTCTTATGCAGAAAACCATAAAGGAAAACATTGTTACGTTCAACTATATTAAAATTTTAAAGTAAAAGCTTCCTTTTTCTCCCTGTGGAAAGACAGCCTAAATAAAGTGAAAGGTGAACGCCTGGCTGCTAGCTCAGTTTCATCTTTTGGAAACTAGGAAAGGGAAAAATGAAAGTGAAGAATGAAAGACATTTTCGTTATGCGTTGGAAACTTACCAGCACAAAGATTCAAACCTATCTGAACCTTTTCATAATAAAAATCAAATGCCCCTGATACGAATGTTGCCCCCTCGGGCCATACCATGAACCAGTCCTACGTGGGGTGTCGTGGCCACAACTCACAAACCAGGAGGAGATAGTTGCCACACACATAGTTGACAAAGGATTAGTATTCAGGAAAAAAAATATATATATATTTATACACACATATATATATACACACATACATACATATATATATACATACATATTTAGTTTTACCTGTTAATAAGAAAAAGACACAAGACTCCCTGGTGGCCCAGTGGTTAAGAACCCACCTGCCAGTACAGGGGACACAGGTCCAACCCCTGGTCTGGGAACGAGGGTCCTGCCTGCTGGAGCTTCAAGGCCCAGGTGCCATAACTACCCAGCCTCTGCGTTCTGGAGCCCATGCTCAGCAACAGGAGAAGCCGCCACAGCTAGAGGGTGCTCCCCAATCACAGCAACCAGAGAAAGCTCTGGGTCAGCAGAGAAGAGCCCATGTGCCAAAAATAAATAAAAATAAACTTTAAAAAGCGAAAGAAAAAAGACGAACCTCCCAACAGGAAAATGGACAAAACCATGAACAGCACTCTCAGAAGAGAAAATCATTCAGTCAGTGCACCTATGAAGAGATGCTTAAGCATATCTTCAGGAAAATGCAAATTAAAATCATTTTGTTGTTGTTGAGTTGCTAAGTCACATCCACCTCTTTGCAACCCCATGGACTGCAGCACACATCAACTCTTCGTCGCCCCGCCTTCTTTATTGTCCATCTTTCACATCCATACATGGCTACTAGGAAGACCATAGCCTTGACTGTATGGACCTTTGTCGGCAAAGTGATGTCTTTGATTTATAACACTGTCTAGGGTTGTCATGGCTTTCCTGCCAAGAAGCAATCATCTTCTAATTTCGTGGCTGAAGTTACCATCTGCATTTAAATCATTAAATGCATCTTAGTCACATGTACCACGTGGGCCAAAATTCAAAAGTCCAGATAAGATCATAAATGGGTGTAACCTTTCTGAAAACCAGTCTGGTATCAGATTCTCCAGCTGAAGAAGCACATGTACTTTGACACAGCATTTCCACTCCCAGGTATAAATGGTATCCTCCGCCTTAAATAAATGTAAACATGTGCCCCAGGAAACAAGTTCAGGGATGTTTGCAGATGGTAGACAAGTGGAAACAACCCGCTTTCCATCAGCAGCAGGAAGAGTAAGTAGAGTGATGTGGAATACAACACAGCAGGGGAAAGTGAGTGAAACACAAAACTGTGCAGTGTTGAGCTGTTTGTTTAAGGATACAGTTTTATCATTACATAATAAAAGCACAGTGAAAAGGTTAAACAGAAATCCAGAATGGAGATTACTGCATGCAGGCCCAGAGGAGGTTTCCAAGGTTGTGAGAATGTCCTCACTTACAGGTGTTCGTTTCATTGTTTAAGATTTATATATTCTTTTGTAAGGATGAACTACTTCTCTCCAAAAGAAAGAACTGTGCTTACAAGGCAGTAGCTCCATAATTCTTTTCTTGCACATTAGAAGCTGGATATTATTTTCTCCCACCTCTTTGCATTTTTCTTCTATGATAAAGCACATTTGTGAGAATGTTCCAAATGGCATTTGTGGGACACTCGCCCAGGCTTCATGATTCCAAGAAGTGGCTGCTGCTCTTACTTTTCTTGTCACTAGACTCCAGCTTCCTGGGTGGTGCAGCAGTAAAGAACCCACCTGCCAAATGCAGGAGATGTGAGAGACGTGAGTCCAGTCCCTGGGTCGGGAAGATCCCCTGGAGGAGGAAATGGAAACCCACTCCAGTATTCTTGCCTTGGAAATCCCACTGACAGAGGAGCTGGTGGACTACAGTCCATGGGGTTACAAAGAATTGGACGCAGCTGAGCACTGGATCTCCAAAGCTGTATCTGTCTTCTGTTGGCTCTCACTGTGAGGGGGATACGCCCCTTGCTGTGGGTTAGGAGCCCAGCTCCTGCTTTCTCAGAACTGCAGTCCTGCAGGAACCCCCTGTGCTGGGTCTTCAGTCTCTATGAGTTCCTGGGTTGTCTCAGCAGTGTTCCTACAAGTGGTGGCACGTGCCATCTTAGGAGGGAGGGAGGGAGGGAGGGAGAGAGAAAGGGGGACTCCTTCGTCCCCCAGCCCTCTCAGCCAGGCTTCTCCAGAGAGCCGTCCATCCTGGACATACACCCACCCTGTCTGGCATCTGCCCCGCTCTCCCTTGACCCTTTTAGTCCTCACCTCACTTCCCCCAGTGATATTCAGCCCACCTGACCCCCTCTTGAAAACCCCTTCTTTTGACATCCCGTGGTGCTCTGCCCGCTGAGTTTTCTGTTCACCTCTCTGCCTGTTGATTTTCAGTCTCCTTGGGCTTTTCTTCCCTTTCCTTCAGACCTCTAAAGAACGGCCTTCTTTGCTGTATCATCTCTGAGGATCTGTCTGCTGAAAACTCAGGTTTCTCTAACTCGGTCTTCTCTTTGGAGTTCCAGCTCCTATGAGACCTTCTGTGTGACATGACCTTGCAGTTCTCCACAGGAAAAAATTCTTAACCCACAGCCACTTCCCCTTCTCCGGCTTCCACACCTGTTGAAATTCCCTCCTCCTCCAGCCCTTACCTTCTCAGGGATCACTACGGGACACCTCCTTTCTCCCATGCCCCCGCTTCCTCCATCCCTCCTCCAGAGCACACTGTCGTCACCTCCCACGTGCTTGTCCAAAGCTGTGTCATCTGTCATGGAGACCATTGCAGTGGTCCCCTAACCGATCTCTGTTTCCACTCTTACCGCCTCCTCAACCCCCACGACCTCTCCTCTGTGCCTCAGTCCTTCCCTGCCCACGGCCTTTCAGGGCCTCCCGGTGCCCTCAGCCTCTGGGGTGCCCTGGCCGGGCCTCTGCCTGCCTCCCAGCGCCCCTGCCCAGCTCTCTCCTACCCATCCTGTAGGGCTCGCTTCAGGTGTCAGCCCCCACAGTGGTCTCCTCTGACAGTCATTCCAAACCGAGGCCCCTTTATTATTTCTTTTGTACACGTTATTCTTCTGTTCAGAGTTCCTCCCTCTGTGTGTATGTTTTTACTTCCCCCACTCTCTCTAGATTTCCCATCTGTGTTGGCCTCGTCTGTGTCCCCATTCCTGGCCCCAGGGAGCAAGCACCAGGTCCCCACTGGACAGGTGGGTAGAAGCAACAGCCTCACTTCACAGATAAGGATGCTAAGCCCAGAGGGGGGCAAACAAAGCACCCGCCGTCACCTGGGTGACAGCGGCGAGGCTGGGCTGCTGGCCCCCCAGCCCGTGTTCTCCAGTGCTGGTGCTTGGGGAGCGGGGAGGTGGCGCCTTCTGCCCCTCCATCGTCTCAGGCAACTCCCTGGTCTTCAACAAGGACAGTTGGTATTCATTTAATGTAAAGTGCTTGGCAGACGCAGCTTTGGGCTCCCTCCCCTTCAACCAGCTCCTCCCGTATCTGATCTGGTCCCCACAGACGTAAATATCCATAACTGTGTGCAGACCCTTTGTGCAGCCAGTGGGGGTCAGGTGGGTGGGACCTCAGGGGTCACAAGGGGAAGCTGCCTTGAAAGGCTCTTGTCCAAAAAAGTCCGAGTACTGTGGAAAGCAGAGGACTTTGCATACTTGCAGGGCTGTCTGACAGATTTAATAAAAAAAAAAAAAAGATGAAGTGGATTAAGTTGGATAACTATTTCATGAGTTAGTTAAAAGTGACTGAGAGTTTCAGGGGTGGCCCGTGGCCCGGGTCTGTTGCCCTGCCACATATTTAAGTGTCCAGATCTAAAGGCCAGGGCTAAATAAAGCCAGGGTGTCCGAGTACTTTTCTCCCAGGAACATTTTGTAGGGGGTCAGAGGTCCTGGGCGCTGGCCCAGGTGCTGCTGCTCAGTCTCCTGTGACCTCAGGCGGCTCCCAGGCCTCTTTCTGTCTGACTTTGCGCCTCTGTAAAGTGAGTGTCTGAACCGAGGTAGTCGGCAGGGAGCCCTGGGACTCTGAAATCCGGTGTGACTCAGTGACCTGAAGCGTGGGTTGAGTGTCAGCAGCAGAACAAAAGAGGGGACATTTTCCAGCAACTCGATCTGTTCCGAAATGGAACGCACGGCCATCCAAGGTAGTGAGTTTCCCATTCTGGGGGTTTTCAAACAAAGGCCAGAGGACCACCTGTCAGGGGTGTCGTCAGCTCCTACCCCATTCTTCAAGGCCCAACCCAAATGCCAAGGCCTCTGAGTCATTCCAGAATACCCCTCCGTACCTCTGGTAGAGCTTCGTTTGTATCTGTCTTGTGATTTTGAGCCTAAAGACATTCTGCCTTTTATTTTTTAAGTTACTGGAACACAGTTTAACTGGCCCTACACTAAGTCTCATGCCTCTGAGATCTAGAGGGCAGGGACCCTGTGTGGCACACACGCTTATGTCCCCAGCGTGCCTGTACTCAGCAAGCACCACATTAAGTGCCAGCGGATGGGCTGGTCGTCAAGAAGACTGGACCAGACTGATGGTTCCCAAAAGATGGTCTTCAGAAGGCCCAACTGGCTGCCTGAGAAGCACCCACATGTTTCCAGAAATTCAGCTCCCCAGGCTCCTCCCTCCAAGGTTCTGATTCCTCAGACGTGGCAGAGATAAGAGTTTGCTAAGAATCAGTCATTTTTCTAATGCATGACTGGTTGTCGGACCCACAGGCTAGGTGTCCCCCAAGGGCAGTTCCTCTAGGTCAGGTTCTGGGACTCGGTGCCCACTCAAGCACCTCAGATCCATGTGTAAGCAACTCCATGATTTAGCTTTAAAATGTATTTCCAGGCGTCATGTCCTTGGCTCCTGCTCCTACCAGGCTGGTCTATTTACTGTCCCCGAACATGCCTGTGGTTTCCTGCCTCTGCCCTTTTCCTAAAGCCACGGCCTCCGTTATTATAACCTTTTGCTCTTCCTCACCTATAAAAATCATTTCCATCCTTTAAGACCGAACTAAAAGTTGGCCTCCTTCGTTCCTTTTCCACACCACCTCAGCCCGTTGCTAACTTTTTCCTTTCGAGGACCTGCGTCTTCTCCCCGATTGTATACTGCCCTCTTTGCTAGACCAAGCCAGTTGAGGGGGGTGTTTATTCTCAGCTGAAATCCCTTCCTGCTCACCTTCTCCTAGTTCACCAAGTCCTGTGTTTGAGGCTCTGCCCCAGGTTCCTAGTGACCCACAAGAAAAATGAGGCAGCCTCCCCACTTGGAGCACATCAAAGACACCTGCTGTTGGTGGCCCGGGATCCCCAGTAGGTGAGTGCTGGACGGGCCGGGCACCCCGAGGACAGGACCTGCTCTGCAGGAGGTCAGCGAAAGCTGCTGTCCTGTCTCATTTCCAGAGGAGCGTCCTTCTTGGCCAGGACGGCCATCTTCAAACTCTTGGGCCTCTCTACGTGCTTGGTAGTGGGGTGACTGGTGGCAACAGCCTTAGTCATGGCAGGGGGACGATGACGGTGTGTTTTAACTCTCTTCTGCTGACACCCGACGGCCTAGTGGCTGCGGCTTCTTCCTGTAGGCCCGCTCCATGATGGCTCAATTAGGGGAGCAGTAGGACTGCGGTTCAATATTCAGGCCAGCTTCCTAATTGAAAACACATTTTCTCCTGTGAAGCTGCAGCTGGTTTGGTTCTGCTCATGCAGAAAAGGATATAACCTTGCATAACATAGGAAATGAACGGTTGAGAGAGAAGCCAAATTCAATTTCAGTCAGATACGTTGAGGCTAAGCCTGTGATCTATGGAAGCCAGGGAGAGCGCCGAGTGCACGTGGAGGGGGCGCGCTCAGCAGCCCATTCATCACAGCCGCCCGGCCGGCACTCGCTGCCACCGCCGCCACGCTGCCCGTGCCATCGCGCCCGCCGCACCCGGGCCAGGGCTGGACCACCGCCAAGCGCTCCAGAAGTTAACCTCTTAAAGACCCGGAGCTGCTTTCTGTTGAATAAATGTAATTTTGTGGTCAGAAATAAATGCTTGTGATGGAGCTGGAGCTTTGAAAACAACAGCCCACCAAAGCTATTACAAATTGCTGCACGCTGGGGAAGTCAACAGCATACATCAAGATTCCGAGGGTACGGCAAATTGATTTCGGCCCAGAGCTCTGCAGCTATTCAATAAAAGTCCTATTAAGCCATTGTATGTAATGAACAATCCAGAGCAAATCTAATATTTTCAGCAGATAATTATTTTTAACATCCTCTCAGTAACCATCGGCAGAGTTTGTGGATGTTTACAGCGCGTACACGCTTGCAACAGGCCCTCCCCAGCCTACTTTGGCTTCTGCCAGAGGACCCGCGTCAGGCACCCTTGGACATAGGGCTCCCTGAGGGTGCAGCAGCAGGCCCTGCCACGGAACAAGTCCACAGAGGGCTCCGGGCTGGCCTCCCAGGGCCTTGGCACACAGTAGGTGCCTGGGAAATGTTTGTTGAAATGAAGTTGAAATGCAGAAAAAGGAAGCTCAAAGAACTCTAGAACAAATTAGTAAAGCGATAACATTGGCAAAGTTGACTCAGAGCCCGAGGCTCTAGTGATCAGAGAGTCACAGGTATGGAATTCAAGGTCCCACATGACAGAGGGACCAGTACCAGTGCCCACAGGGGCCCCAGGCTCGCCCGTTGTACTTCTCTGCTCCCTGACCGCTGGAGAAACATGATCTGTGCCAGGGATCCTGTACTGGTGGAGCCACCAAAGGGATCAGCCGGGGCCACCTGCACTCCTGGACTGCTCCTCTGCTCTATTTGCAACCATGAGCTCCTGGAGGACAGGTCTGCCTGTTCATTCGTTCCTTCAGTAAATAGTTACTGAACATCTACTGTGTGCCAGATTAGACCTGAACTAGACCAGTATGTGGTTTTAGGTAGTTACCTCAGATGCGCCTTTCATGGAGCTTAACAGTTGAGCAAGATCTGTACCCCCACATGGCACAGTGCTTGGCATGTGGCAGGCACTCAGGACACGATGGATGAATGGGGACGGATGGATGGATGGATGAAGGGATGGGCATGTAGATGGATGGCTAGGTGGGTGAATGGGTGGATGGATGAATGGGTGGATAGGTGGAGAGTTAACACCCTTGGCGTATAAATCAAAAGCATTCTCTATCGATTGAAAAAAGACTCAATTCTGTATGTTCACAGTCCCAGCCCCATTCAGGATACCAGCAGGCAGTTGTGATATGAAGGTAGAAGCCCTGGACCTAGAGTTATAAGGCCTAGGTTTGAGGCCTGACTTGTCAGTGACCTTGACCTTCATGAAGTCAGTTCATCTCTCTCTTAGTGCCTGTTTTCTCACATAATAAATGTGAAGAAGTGAGGAGAGGTGATTTGAATGAAGATTAGAAGTAGTATTTGTCTGTGAGAATAGACTGACTCTAATAGTTTTTTTTTTTCCTGAACTAAATTTATCCAGCTTGTAATATTCAGCTGGATAGTATTTATTTGAGTACTGTGGAATTTAAATTATTAGAGTATTTTATTTTCCACAGATCTCCCTTCCCTTGGAAAAACTCAGTCTGGATGTTAATTGGGTTTTACTAAATGCTCCATCAATTTAATGTAGTAATTCCTTAAATGAAACTGACACCAATGACCAGATGGTCAAAAGAAGGAATGTGAACGTATGTGCATGACTCGGGAGGGTTGGTGAGGAGCACAGGGACACTGATCATAGCTGAGAGCCAGAGAGGTTCTGTTGCCCAAAAGTGGAGCAGTCCACATTCCAAACCTTTCAGACTCTACCGCTGCTCTTTTTGCTAGTAATTATTTGCACAGCATTTTGCTTCTACAAATCACCATTTCCATGATCTCATGAAGCCTTCCCCCACCCCAACCTGTTCTGGGGACATTATTGCCAACCAGAGTGGCTGAGTGGAAGGGCAGGAGAGAGTGTGAGGAGCAGACGGGGTGCTCTAGGGGGAGGTCTGTGCCCCCTGGTTCCAAGCTTTTGGCTCTCCTCACCTCTCGCCATCTCCTGGTCCCATCCCGGAATCTGTGGCTCCCTCGTGCCCAGCCAGACGCCACCCTCCTGTCACTCCATCCTCAGCACCTCCAGCGAGGGTCCCAGGCTGAAGAAGCCCACCCTCAAGTGATGTCCAGTCCCTCACATGTCAACCCCCTCCAGGCAAGCTTCAAAGCTGCCCTCGCTCTGTGAACCAGCAGTTCTAGGGGTGCTGGGCACATGCACTGCTCCTCGCTACCCCTGGCTTCTTCTCTCCTGTGTGACACCCCGCCCGCCCCCTGAGCCCCCACCCCCCCTGCCTCTCTGGTGCCTCATCTCTGGGGACACAGCTGAGAGTAGCAGAGAAAACCAAACAGACACATCCCAGATTTTGAAAGGAGACAGAGCTGGATTTGAGTCCTGACATCATCTTTTACCTGGGTGACCTTGAATGAGTCATTTTAGCTTCTCTGTGCCTCATCCGTATAACGGAAAATCTGCACTACATAGCAGAGACGTGTATGTGTGTGTATTTAAAGATCATGGGGTCAAAGCAGGGCTGATAAAGAGGAAGCTCTGGTTATCAATCACAGACTCCTCCAGTTCTTTCAACCTCTTAAATCCCCCTGGAATGAGCCCCAGCCTCCCAAGGCTCTCACACACACCTGCCCATCCCTACTCAGGTGATCCTCTTCCTTCCCATCGAGAGCAACCCTATCACTTCCTGGTTGACAGCCTCTGGGACTCCCAGAACCTTTCAGCATGAGGCTATTGCCCCAGGCTTCACCCCTAGGCTGCCCGCTCCCCACCTCACACCCCCAACCACCCCCCCCCCACACACACACACATACACACACAAGCTCTGCTCCAGGCGTAGCTGATCCTGCACTTGTGAGCAGGCCACATTGTGTTTACATGGTTTCCCCCTGCCTGGAAGCCCTGCCCCTCCCATCACATAGGAAGCTGCCCTGAAGTGTGCACAGCACAAGATGCAAAACAGTATCTATAACACCCTCCTGTGTATGTGTGTTTTAAGGGAGACAATGTGTGTATATAGATGCTTATAAGTGCATAAAATATTTCTGGAAAGATACTCAAGTGAATCTTTGCCTCCAGGCCAGGCATCTGGGTGACAGGTAGATGAGGATGGGAAGGAAACCTACTTTCCACGATATGCTTATACTTTTTGTTTTTGTCTCTCTTTTATTTTTTTACAATTAAATGGGTTTTAGTGTATTCACAAACTTGGGCAGCCATCACCAAAATCCAGTTATGGAACATTTTCATCATTTCAGAAAGAAAGCTCATACCCATTAGCAGTCACTCCCCATTCACCCACTCCCAGTCCCTGGCAACCACTAATTACGTACTCTCTGTCTCTAGATTTAACCATTCTCAGCATTTCATGTAAATAAAATCATTCAACATGTGGTCTTTTGTGACTGGCTTCCTTCACTTAGCATGTTTTCAAGTTTCCGCCATGCTGGAGCCTGTATCAATACGTCATTCCTTTTTATGGCTGTGTAATATTCCGTTCTGTGACTGTGTCACATTTTATCTGTTCATTATCAGTTGATAGCCAGTGGGGTATTTTCTACCCTTTGGCTATTTTGAATAATGCTGCTAAGAACATTCATATACAAGTTTCTTCAGAGAGAATCATTTTCATCTTTCTTGGGTATATACCTAGGAATGGAATAAGTGCAAAATATATTAATAGTAACTCTATGTTCAATGTTTTGAGGAGCAGCCAGACTGTTTTCCTGTGTATGTCATTTTATATTTCTACCAGCAGTGTGTGAGGATTCCAGTTTCTCTACATCCTCTCTAACGCTTATCTTTTTTATTATAGCCATCCTAGTAGATGTGAAGTGGTCTCCCACTGTGGTCTTGGTTTGCGTTCCTGATAACTATTGATGTTGAGTATCTTTTCATGTGCTTATTGGATATTTGTATATCTTCTTTAGAGAAATGTATATTTAGATACTTTGTCCATTTTTAAATTCAGTTATTTATCTGTTACTATTGAGTTGTAAGAGGTCTTTATGTATACTGGATACTAATCCCTTATTAGATACATGATTTGCAAAAACTTCCTCCCATTATTTTGGGTTGTGTTTTCATTTTCTTGATAGTGTCCTTTGAAGCACAGAAGGTTTAAATTGTAAAACTCAATTTATCCATTTTTCATTTGTTATTTGTGCTTTTGGCATCATAACTAAGGTCATGAAGATTTATATCTATGTTTCCTTTTTAGAGTTTTTGTAGTTTTAGCTTTTACGTTTTGGCCTTTGATTCACTTTGAGTTAATTTTTCATACAGTGTGAGGTGGAGTCCACCTTTGTTCTTTTGCACACGGGTAACCAGTTGTCCCAGTTCTTCTCCTGCTGCTCTTTTACCCTTGCCACAAATCATTTGACCAGGGGTTTATTACCGGGCTCTTAGTTCTAGTCTGTTGTTCTGTATATCTGTCCTTAAGCCAGTGCCTCACAGTCTTAGTTAATGCAACTTTGCAGTAAGTTCTTATAGTAAGTAAGTTGTATCGAGTCCTCCAACTTTGTTTTTCTTTTGGGGTTACTGCATTTGCATATGAATCTCAGGACTAGCTAGTCTTATCCTTCAGTGAAGCCAGCTAGGATTTTGATGGAGATTGCATTGTACCTGCAGACTGATTTGGAACTTTTGCCATCTTAACAATAAATTAAACCTCTCAGACCATGAATATTTCTTAATTTCACTTCCAGATTGTTTACAGCTACTGTATTAGAAAGACAATTAATTTTCCTATATTGATTTTGTGCGACCTTGCTGAACACCATATATGTTTTTATACTTAAAATGAATTCTGTTTACTATATACATATTATCTGTTCACAAAATAGTGTTTTAAGTGTCTCAGGTAGGCATTCACCCTTGGAGAAGCCTCTCCTCTAGCCCTGCTGTGGCTTCCCTGTGGAGGGTGGGTAGATGGCCCCCTCCACCCTGTGTCCTCTGAGAGTGGACGTGGAGGCTCTGGCCGCAGAGGATAGGCTGGCACACGTCCTGGGACATTTTAGCCACTCCTTAAATGATTTTATTGACAAAGTGAAGGAATGAATGAACTAGTGAGACAGGCGTCAGCGCATCCCACCTTGGAAGTGCTCTACTGTTTACGAGGGTTTTCCTGCTGTTAAGCTGTGGTCTGCCTTTCTGTAACTTCTACCTGTTGTTTTTGGTTTCTTGCTCCAGGGAGAGACGAGATAGCTAATCCTTCTTCTTCACAACAGCTCTTCAGATACACGTCGACAGCTGAAATTTCAGATGTACGTGAGAGGGCTTTGTAAACCATACAGGAAGACTGACGTGCTTGTTTCTCTTTTATCATCTTTACCGTGCTCTTGCTATCCTCCGCCACGGGTCTTCTCTGTGCCCCCCACCTCACCCCTACCCACTCTATATGGCACTGTCTTCTGGAATTCTCCACTCTGTTACTCCTGGGAACTTTGGGGTTGGAGGGGTAGTTAAGGACTGTGTCATCATGACCCAGGTCTGCACTGCATTGCCTTTATGACCAGGCCTGCCCTCTGGGATTTGGGCCCCCTGCTCTGAGCAGGGTAGGGATTTCCAACAAGTCCTGTTCAGTTCTCTGCAACAGGGAGTACCGCCAGCATGACTCTTCCTTACTGCCCTCTGGGTCTGGGTGCTGGGAGTCATGAAGGAACGTGACCTTGAGCGACAAAGCTGCTGGTGGCAGCTGGGCTCCCACTCCTGTTTCCAGCCTCTTGTCTCTCCACATCGCTCCAGAGATGGCCGGAGGGCATCTCCTCCAGGGTCCTCTCATCTTTTTCGGCTAAAGCAGAATTGGTACTTGCCAAGCATTAAGTAGACGTATACTTAAAGGAGAATTCCTGGGCTCTCAGCTAATGCGATCTTCTCTCAGAAAGTTATGTTCCTCTTATGTGGCTGGGTTCAGTTAAAATTAGAACTGGGAAGCTATGGCTTCATCCACATCTGTTTTGGACAGGACCTTGGTCATTCTCCATTGCCTTCTGGAATTCCACGTGGCTCTTCACATCGTGTTTTGTTCTGGAAAGAATTCTGCAGCCAGACGTAAAGACAGAACTATTCTTTCGTATCCCTGCAGCTCTTCCGGAGCCTCACTGGCCCATGGTCCAGCAACGCGCATCGATTTGAAAATTGCATTAATGGTCTGTGTTTATTTCTAAGTCATTAGTTTGTACGCTCCCAGGGAGTAGCTAGCAGATTGTTCCTGAGTGTGCTATTGCCACCATGGTGCCTTAAATGTTGTTTAAGTGTCTCTGTCCTTGAGCCTTTCTGGCTTTCTGCTGGGCTGGATGGCAGCGGGGGCCAGCCTGTGCTGTAGTGGGAAGAGTGCAGATCCGGGCTTGTTCGGGAAGACGTGGATCTTTACTCAGCTTCTGCATGCTCCTGACCATTCCAGATACTCACAGTTCATTTCACAACCACTCAGCAATGCACTAAACAGATGAAGAGACCCAGGTGTAAATTAAATAACCCGCCCCCAGATCCTCCAGCCATCAGCACCCAAGTCTGCATTCTTTCAAAGCATACCTTCTTTCCCACCCGCACCCCCCAGCCATGTGGCCCCAGTCCCAGTACTGAGCTGGGTGTCATCATATCAGAGTAGGGGTGTTGCTTGGGGGCTTGGTTCTGAGCAATTTGGTCAGTTTCTGCATCTGAGAAATGACACTGCCCATATGGCAACCCCCATCACCATTCACAGCACGAGAGTTCTTCTCCCCATTTTGCAGACATAGACCCTGAGGCACAGAGAGGCTGACTTAGGGGCTACGGCTCAGCCTTGTTTTTCTGGCACTGTACCATCTCCTGGCCCCAGGTGCCTCCGGCCTGCCTACCACCTGTGCCTGGCAAGGTTGAGCAACACCCTGAAAGGATGACCCATTTCCACTTCAAGATACGACACACTGGGCAGTCATCAAGGCCCGTCATTCTGTTTCATATCTTTTTGGTGATCCCTGGGCCCTTGCACCAAGTCCACGCTGTTGTCCATCTGCGCTTCACAGCTGGCATGACAAGGCACTCTGTGTGTGGCCATGGGGGTAGCCCAACTGAGCTATGTCCAGCATCCACAGCAGCCCGTTCAGGGTACCCAATGAATAGCATCCTTTTCACTGTGAGTGGAGTGTGCAGCAGTCATGGCCCTGGGACTCAGGCCACCCCGGCAGAGATGATGGACTCACCAGCCCACAAGTAGAACGTAACAGCAGCCACCAAGGCTTCAAGCCTCCCAAGCGCTCGGCCCACTTGCTGGCAATGTGCACGCATTTTTTAAAAATATTTACAAAAAGCCTGTGAAGAGGTCTTATTTGCTCCCTTTTAGAGATGACTTACCCTGACTGGTTCCTCTCCACTCACAAAACCCCTCTCTGCTCTGCCCTCCACTGACACCTCCACCCCAGGATCCTCTAGTTCTGACTAGGGCAGTTGGCTCCCCTAAACCAGACCAGAGATTGGCTGTCATGACGCTGCATTTCTTCTTCTTCTTGTTCAGTCACTCAGTCATGACCAACTCTTTTCAGCCCAATGAACTGCAGCACAACAGTCTTCCCTGGCCTTCACCATCTCCCAGAGTTTGCTCAAACTCATGTCCATTGAGTCAGTGATGCCATCCAACCATCTCATCCTCTGTCGTCCCCTTCTCCTCCTGCCTTCAGGCTTTCCCAGCTTCAGGGTCTTTTCCAGTGATTCAGCTCTTCACATCAGGTGGCCAAAGTATTGGAGCTTCAGCTTCAGCATCAATCCTTCCAACGAATATTCCAGGTTGATTTCCTTTAGGTTGGACTGGTTTGATCTCCTTGCAGCCCAAGGGACTCTCAAGGGTCTTCTCCAGCACCACACTACTTAGACTAAAGTGTAGTGGATAGTACCAACCTTCTCAAAGCTCTCAACTGTAGAAAACTACCTTCTCTACCCTGATCTTCCAAGGTCCTCGATGTTATAAAAGTCACCAGTGAGTCTCGAGGCCTCTCTTGACCTGTGCAGACTTCTCAGCCTGGAATCTACCCTTGTTCATGCGCAGACATACCCCAGGAGGCCTCCCTTGTTAGTCAAGACCTGGGGGCTGGCGGGGCCTTGAGGGGGGGGTGGTGGAGGTCAAGAGAGGAAGGTGCTGCTGACCTGGCCTGGGACAGACCATAGGCTGGGGAGAGAATGCTTCCAGATGTGAGGCATCCTTGCTCAATGTGGGAAGTGGGCAGAAAGAGACTCACCATGAGCTCAGGTGGTACAAGGACCAGCACAGCTGCAGTGTGCAGGCTTCTCACTGTGGCGACTTTTGCTGCCGAGCATGAGCTTTAGGGCTCTTGGGCTCAGTAGCTGTGGCCATGGGCTTAGTTGCTGGAGGCATGTGGGATATTCTGGGACCACGGATGGAACCCGTGTCCCCTGCATTGACGGGCAGACTCTTAACCACTGGACACTGGACCACCAGGGAAGTCCCTCATGTTGTCTTTATTCAGAGATCACAGTACAAGAAGCGGCTCCTCTGAGGTTGTGCTGTTCTCACAGCAGGGAGAGCTGAACCACACACTCACTCTTAGGTCTTACACGCAGACAAAGCATGTGGCATCACCACTTATGTCCCACGTGGCCCAGTCTGCCACATGTGGGCCAGAAAGCCCCCACAAGTCATGTGGCTGTGGGCAGAGACAGGCGATGCCCTCACAGGGAGGGCAGACGGTGAGGGGAACAGTAGCTCACACCCTACAGGACGCCTCACATCCCACAGTGCAGCTCTGCTAGCTCCCAAAAGGTTGGGTGTTCGCTCACCCCTTCTAAATCTCGGGAGTCTTACTGTCGATTCCCATTAACGGCCTCTAACCCTGCCTCTGACTTCTCATCCTGCTGGAAGCAAATATTAATTGAGATTTGAAATAAAACCCCTTTTTGTAGACCTTTATCTTGAATGTTAATCCTTATTACAGAAAAGCCCAACTCAGCATTATAAAAGTGATGTTGAAAGGATAACTGTTGGATCCAGGAAACTCTTGGTAGAATCACAGGGTGGGCGTCTGGGTGGGGTGGGGATGAGAAGTTCAACATAGGAGGCTGGCCGGAGACCGCGGAGATGTGTGATGGGAAAGGATGCTCCCCTGCGCTGGCTCCAACCAGGTGCCTATCAGAGAAGCAGGTTACCCACCTGCTGACGAGTCACAGCACTCTCTACATAGTAAGCATTTTCATAGACTTCAAGCTGTACCCCTTCATGATTTGCTCACTTCTGCAAATAAAAGTTGACCAATGTAGGTAAATATTTATCCACACAATAAATATGTATTCAGCACCTACTATGCGCTCGCCGTCGGGAGGAAAGCCTAGCATGGGCTCTCAGGGAATCCCGGGTCTCCCAACAGAGCCTCATCTGCAGTCCTGCACCTTTGGGACAATCCCTTGTGGTGATGGGAGTGGCCGGCAGCCTGGAGACGATCAGCTGAGCCTGGAGGATCAGAGGAACATTCCAAGGAGGCGCCTTCCAGACTGCAGGGAAACTGCGTATTGAGGGAATAGGGAGTGACCGGGTGTGGCTGGAGTGCGAGGCGAGGCGGGTCCCTAGAGCAGAACAGGTTTTACCCGGAGCCTGAGCACCGCCAGAGCTTCTCCATATCTGTCCGAGCTCCACCAACAGCAGCCCCTCTGTCCTCTGCTGCTCCTCGTGGTGGCCCTGTGGGTGTGTTGGCAGTAGACAGAGTCTCTGCCTCGGGCTAGCTTTGCACATTAAGTAGCCAGAATGTCTAACTCAGGACCTGCCATCCAATCTGTGCCTAAGACCTCACCGCAGACCTCTTCTCGTTCACACACCTCTTACCCCTTGTGCCAAAGGGCTGCCACGCCAAGTTCTGGCTCAAAGGTAGGCGCTGAGGGCGTGAGGATGAAGATGACGCCGTCTCTTCCTCTCTCACAACATGATAAGGGGGACAGACGGGGCCCCACTTCCCTGCACCAGGCACTGAGCACTTCATCCCCCTGGGCTCCCCCACCCGCCCAGCCCTGGTCGGTGGGACTGGCACACAAGGCCGGCCAGCTTGGCTCCAGGGGAACCCGGCACAGGCACCCTGGGGCCAGTGGAGCCTGCACTGAGTCTGGCAGCACAGCCAGATCTTCAGGCGACAGAGATGCCAACAAGGGGTGCTCAAGGAAGGGAAAGCATGGAAGTGAGCAGCCCCAGGCCCACAGCAAGGGAGAGCCCACCCCAGAAAAGATGGAGCTGGGTGAGGGGGAGGACAGACCCAAACTCCGAGCCCAAGCCCGCGGCAGGAGTCAAAAGAGTGAGTGAGCAGAGGAAGTCTCAAAATTGCCAGCATCAACAAATCCTTCCAGGTTTGGAAACCTTGGAAGAAGGCTTGGGGGACTTCATCAAGGAGAAACTCACCCACACATGGCGCTCTTGCCACCTCTCTTAAGAATCCTCAGCCCAGTTGCCTAATGCGTTAATAAAGCTCAGCAGCCTGGCCCCGTTCTCGCAGGACTGGGTTGAGTGTCCTTGCATCTGTGCAAACAGAGCACAAAGACGACACAGGCTCGAGGTTCCTGTACTAATTTGCTAGCGCTGCCATAACCAAGTGCTGCAGACTGAGCGGCCTGCACAGCAGGCACATGCTTCTCACAGTCTGGAGGCCGGAGGCCAAGGTCAGGGTGTCGGCAGGGCTGGCTTCTTCTGAGGGCCGTGAGCGAGGGTCTATTCCAGGTCCCTCCCCTGGCTCCTGGTGGTTTGCTGACCATCTCTGATCTGTAGGTGCCTCACCCACATCCCTGGCTTCCTGCTCAAGTGAGCTTCTCCTGTGTGCATGACTCTCTCTGTGTCTAGATGTCTCTTGTTTATAAAGACAGGGTCATGTTGGATTAGGGCCCATCCTAATGACCTCATCTTAACTCAGTCATCTGCAAAGACCCTATCCCCAAATAAAGCCACGTTCATGAGTACTGGGGGTCAGGACTCTCAGACAGGGTTACTGTGCAATCCATACCAGTCCCAAGTGTGTCGTGTAAGGCACCCACCCCTCCCCCACATCCCCACCAACCACCCGGACAGGAGAGAGAGGACAGTGTTCAGGATCCTTCCACATCCCGTCCTCTGCCCCCTGTAGAGGCAGCCACCTTTGTGGGTTCGGGCTGAATTCCTGGGAAGCGGGGCTCCTCTCTAGGCAGATCTGGAGCCGAGCAAAGAAGTGTCTGTGGGTGTCGAGAGGCGTGGAAAGCAGCCGGGGCCTCTGCCCTGCTTCTGAGGCAGACTCTGATGCCCATGGGCACAGCGCACACGGGAGGTGGCAGAAAGGCCTGGAATGAAGGGAGAACTTGAGACAGCTGGAAAGGCAGCTCCAAATATCCCCCTTTGCTCAAAACACTGATATAGGCAGTGGTTAGGAACCATTGAAATAATACTGCTAAGGCATTCCCCAAATTATGTAATAGACATTGAAAAGACTATATGTTCATGAAAGCCGAATACAAAATTTTCCATAGTTTGATTTCAACACATACACACACACACGTTTGAAACAGCTTTATTGATATATAATTCACCTACCATATAATTCACCCATTTAAACCTGGCATTGACTTTTACTACAGTTGTGATCAATTGTGTGACATTTCATCACCCCAAAAAGAAACCCACACCCCTTAGCCGTCATCCTCTGAGTCCCCCACCCTAGACAGCCACTAATCTACTGTCTGTATAGTTTGCCTACATGCCTACCTTTCATTCAAAATTAAAAGGGAACAGCAGACAGAGAAATGACTTCCACTGGTGAATGGCAGAATTATGGGGTTAATTTTCCTCTTTATTTTTTAATATATTTCTAATTATACAATGAATGTGAACTGCTAAGAATCAGAGTGGGGGGAAGGATTTTATTTTAAAAATAAATGACCACTTGACATTTTTAAGTGGTCCTTGTGGATTATTTGGAAGACATGCCCAAATCACAACCCTGTTTTATCAGGGGAGAAAGTGGGTCTGAGTCCTCAACGACTGCCTTCACATGGGCATTTTGCAGCACGACTTGGTAGAAGTTGGAAGTGCATGCACTGTACTTTTTTTTCCACTGCCTTGGATTTCTCGAGACCTGCCCTGCTCCCCCTCCCACAAACCTTGTGTCCCCTTCCCCAGGGTCTTCCCATCTTAAATCAGGTGACCTCTGTCAGCCCTTAACAAATTGTTGGTTGGCTCAGGTGAGAGGCCCTATAATTACACCACATCCTTTTGCCTCTTTAATAACGTTGGAGACAGAGTATAATTCTGTGAGGGGACAGAGGAATATATAATTTAGTGTCCTTTTCCTGAGCCAGCGTGAACTCCATGCGTGTAGCATCTTGCACGCTTCAGGGGTAAAACGTGATCTGTTGTCTGAGTGAACGTGTTTGGGGAGCAAAATACGTACTGAGTCCAGCCAGCCACTGGAGCCTCTTTGGATGTGTGTCTGGCATGCTGGGGACACGTCACCTTTCTCTGATGAATAGACTTTCACTGGAGAGAAACCAACTCAGCTGGGTTGGTTCATGAGACACACTGATCCTGACCACTGAGGCAGGAATTCACTGTCGCCTAAGCTCGAAACCCGGACACCGTCCTTAACACTCCTGGATCCTCCGAGTCTCACATCAGCTCAGCTGGGCCTGGGCTCTCTGCTCGGCCTCTTTCCCACAGTCCCCTCCGCCGCTGCCCTGCATGTTCTCACGGGGGCAGAGGCAGCAACTTGGTGGGAAAGGTTGCCTCCTTCCTGCCCCTCCTGACCCCCTTCCACTCTGACTCAGGTCCAGACAGTGCACCGACCCCCTCACCTAGCCAGTCTCACACCCATGTATCCGTGCACCCCGCCTCCAGCAGCCCCACATTCCCTGGGGTGTTAGAGGCGCATCCAAGTTTCATCTGGATTCTATGGACAGAACACAGGTGGACACGTGAGTGTCCTACAAGTAGAACATGTAACCATGTGTGTGTGTGTTTCTAGGAGGAGGGTCTCTGATTTTCAGAAAATTCTTGGAGAGGACCTAAGGGCCCGCAGGTTTCAGAACCTTGGTGTTTGAATGTGTTCCTCCCCTTTCGTGTCACCTCTCCACCTGGTGAGCTGCTCTTGAGGACCCTGCTCAGATGTCACCTGCTTTCTTGCTCGACACTCGTCCCCTTCTTAGTGTCCCCAGGACTCTGCTTACTGAGCACTTTCCTGGTTTGGGATTCATTTATTTGGCTGTGCTAGGACTTAACTGCAGCACACGTGATCTTCAGCTGTGGTGTGTGAAATCTAGTTCCCTAATCAGGGTTCGAACCCAGGTCCTCTGCATTGGAATCATGGAGTCTTAGCCTCTGAGCCACCGGGGAAGTCCCCTAGCTGAGATTTCACTACTCATTTACATACCTGTTCCCCAGCTGGACCACGAGCCTCTGAAGCTGAGAGCTGTCCCTCTCTGCCCCGCCTCCGTGCGGAGTCTCGCATGTGGTCTGCTCTTAGTCTTCACTGGTGGAAGAATAGTCTTCACTGGTGGAAGAAAGAAAGAGAACGTGTTCTCTTGGAGAGCCCCAACTTTATTGGGCCATGGGACTGCCCTGCCTCGTTCACCTTCAACAGGCTAGCACCCGTGGATTTTCTCCCTCTTGTGTGTTTGTAGATGTTTACACTAAGAGGTTGAAGGCCCAGCTGTCCAGCATTTCCATGAAGAAATCAGACTCCCATTTGCCGTGGGAACTCACTAGACAAGCAATGATTATTAAGTCACCTCTTGACAAATTTTGAGCTCTTTGTTCTTTTCTTCCTCCTGTTTCCTTTCAGATTGATGCACTGAGTAAAAGAAGCAAAGAAGCTGAGGCAGCCTTCTTGAATGTCTACAAGAGATTGATTGATGTTCCAGGTAAGCCCAGCACTTGCAGCCCATCTATGGGCATTGTGTCTGGTGAGTCAGTGGGTTTCTGATGGAGCTGCCATGTTTAGCTTTGGTTTAAAATGCTGCACGTTTCACAGAGAAGAAATAGAACCTGTGTGTGCACTATGCAGATGCCCTGGATGTTCACGGTTCTGGGCTGACCAATTCCATGTTCAGGAATGGCTTCAATAGGGCACCTGGCATGCCTCGCTCCTCTCCCAGGTCATCCAGGGAATCAGTGACCTCTGGCCAAGTCTTTCACTTCATATCAAAGAGCAGGTGGTAACCCATTTAACTACAATGTGTAGGAGATGTTTCCTCTTTTGAAGGCAATAAAGAGCTACAATTTTAATAATGCTTGCCACTGCATTCAGAGAAATAATGGCTCCTCATTCCTTATTTTAGAAAAGCAAGATAGAATTTAGAGCCCCCACTGGTCCCATCAACCCTCTGTCCCCAGGTGATACACTCAATCCGTGGGGAGGTGATAGATACAATCACACGGGTTCCAACTCAGTCCTGAAAAGACTTAGATCAGAAAATGAGCCACTTGAATGCCATCCTTTGCTGACCAAGGAAACCAAATTACCACCACCCTCCCCACCCCGCCCACTAGAGCTACAAGCTTGCCCTCATTGGGAATACTGTGTGCATCACCAACACAGGTGGAACTGCCTTAACAAAGCAAAGCAGAAACAAGTCTCCTTTGTATCTGTATTGTATTCTAATCCAAGTCCACTGAGGGCTTTGTGTCCCCTCTGGAAGCCAGAGGCCACACCAAACTAGGAGCAGGAGAACACACTTAGACACTTGGGACAGGGAGCAGGGAGGTCCAGATGCCAGGGTCTCGTTATGCATTCTTGACCACGTCCCTTGTTCCTCTATGAACCTCAGTTTTCCCATCTGTAAAATGGAATAAGGTGGGGAAACAGTCTAGTGATGGAGAGGGATTGCCTTTGTTCTAACCCTTTTGCTATCTCAGGGGTTTATCCAGCTCTTAGTTCCAAATTCTAGCCCTTCAACTGTACCCACCTAGGGTTTCCTGAATACTCTGATTGAGGCTCATGTGAAGCCTCTTCCATGGTAAATGAATCATTTGTGTGCTCTTTCCCAGGCATCAGCAGCTTGATGGACCCGCTTGCGTGTTCTTGTGCCAGTGCTAGTTCTGTGTTAGTGACTTAGTTGAAAGTGGGTCAGCTTATTTTGCCTTTTGCCAGAGACCCAGAGAGCCTGCAGCTCTTGTTTCCTAAATAACCTACACTCTTTTTTTAAAAAATGTCCAGCTCTTCCTCGGGTCCTTGCTTAGTGAGGTTTCTCTGCTGGGAAGCCACTTAAACAAGTCGTTGGGTTTCTTTGTCTGCAGTTATTTTCCATCTTCACTGCCTATCGATAGAAAAGAGACCACTTTTCTCATCAGCACTCCTCTTTGCCTGAGCAGTCCTTCTTCATATACATATATAATTTTTATGGAACTTTGATCATGAGTATATAGTTATATTCTGGTTTTTCCATTTAATGTTATCTCATCATCATTTTCCTTGTATTGGTGATATTCTTCCTAATTATCCTTTTTGGCTGGCAGTTTTAATTTCAGGTGGTATGAGCAAATAACGTTTGACGTTTTCTATAATAATACGAGTTCATCAGAGTACATTTGCATGCCACGTAGATCACGTTTACCTGCCTCCCAGGTAGTTCTTTCTTACAAATGCTGTGGCCTGACACATCTAACAAGTACTTGAAAAGCAGGAATGGGGCTTGGCGCTCTCAACCTGTGTTTTGAAGTCTGCTTGTCGCTCAGATGAAGTAATAGTGTGGCTGAGGCTTACAGGAAGGGCCTGGTCAATAGCAGCGCATTTATTGGTGGTCAGTCACATATATGGGGAGAGTCAGAGGGCATTAACTGTCTGTGGGCTCCAGGCTTCAATCCAGCCAAATCCAGAAACTTAACATGGGGTGTGTTAAGTTCTGGTTTCAAGAAACAACTTGGACTTGCCTGGTGGTCCAGTGGTTAAGAATCTGCTTGCCAGTGCAGAACATGGGTTTGATCCCTCTTCCCAGGTTGTACTAGTGGTAAGGAACCTGCTTGCCAGTGCTGATACGGGTTCAATCCCTGGGTCAGGAAGATCCCCTGGAGGAGGGAGTGGCAACCCACTCTGGTATCTTTGCCTGGGAAAATCCCATGGACAGAGGAGCCTGGCAGGCTATAGTTCATGGGGCCACAAAGAGTAAGACATGACTGAAGTGACTTGGCACCAGGAAGATCCCACATGCCTCGGCAACTAAGCCAGTTAGCCACCACAGCTGCTGAGCCTGTGCTCTAGATCACTGCGCTCAGCATCTGGATGGTACTTAGCACTCAGGGTTCATCAAACCAGCACATGTACTTCAGAGGCCTTGGGTTATTGTGACTGGTACTAACGTCCAGAATGTGTTGGGTTAAGTAGCTATCCAGCCAAGATCCCAAGCTCCACACACCCAGCCTCATGCATGGAGCAGGGGACCCCCTCTGCCCCAGCCTTTTCCCTCCCCGAGTGGTGCAACTCTGTTGTTCAAAAGAAGCATTGGGGTCACCCAGCTCCTCCCTCTTCTCAGCTTCCACATCCGAAGTCCCAAGTAGTGTTATTTCTCCTTCCAAAAACCTCCTTTAGTTCAAAGACACTGAGTAAACATTTAAACCATAATTGTCCTGGTGTGTCCCCTGAACAGCTGCCACTTTAAGACCTCGTGTTTACCTCCCTTCTCACTTGTCACCAGATGTGCCTCATTCCTTCGTCAGTTTTGAGGTCATTATCAAATACTTGTTATCAGAAACATCCTGCTTCTGTGGCCAATGTATGCTATCTTTCCCCACTGCTGTGCCCCTTGGCTCCATGGAGCAACCCCGCAGCCCCGTCAGCACTGAGGACACTGTCCCCTGGCACGGTGCTGAGCACCAGGGATGGAACAGGGAGCAGGTGGGACAGACAGCTTCCTGTTCTTGTGGACTCGAGAGTCTGGTGGGAATGTGGGCTTCCAGAAGTCATCACACAGATCATTAGTGAATTTTAGGTGTGAGCAGTGCTCTGAAGGCAGAGCCCCCTGGGCAAGAGAGTGTAGATGGGGAAGGATGGGGCAGGGTCAGAGGTGGCAGTGAGCCCCAGGGAGCAGGAGGAGGAGAGGGGTGTGATGAGAGTGGCCACGTACCGTGTCATCCACACCGGGACAGCATCAGTAGTCCAGGGCCCTGCGCGTCGTTGAGCTGAGTCAGGGAATGCCGTGACTCAGGAGGGAGGGGCCCAGGCCGCTGGAGTAGACCAAGGGTTCTGGACTTTGTCTCACAGACAGACCATTGATGGATTTTAAACAGAGAGATGACGTGATCAGATTTGCATAATGAAAAAGTAGCCTGACTGCAGTGTGGAAGCAGATCAGAAAGGGGTCCCAGGTGGTATGGGAAGGGAGAGGTGAGGTCACTGGGTTTCCTATAGCAGGGGTGGACTTGGGGAGGAATGGACAGTGGAGGAAAGCTACTCAGATGGCCCTTGCCCAGGGCCCAGTTAATGCAGGGTTACTTCATCATCTCTAAATGACAATGCTGTTTATGTGGTTCTATCTGGTTTACAAAATTAAAAGGAAGACCAGCGAGAAGTGTGCCAAGTTAGCCTCCAGTCACCAATTCTATTATCGGTTCTCATTATTCTAGTTGAATGTGGTCTTTGCCTTTCTTGTCAACGTCATGGCAGTAGTAGTTTTATGTTTAGATTCATAAAGTCATAGCTTTACATCATCAGCCTAAATGGCTTCATCTGTGACTCTTATCACAGATTTTATATCATCGTTTATATGATCAACGTACAAATAGCTTACTCTTGCAAATATTTAAAATTTTTTATTTTAATAACCTCTGATAGGGATTTATATTAATTTGCTAATGGCCACTCACATGAGGAGAAAAAATCATAGCCTCTGCCAGCAACGTGACTTGGAGAGGACACCTGGGCGAGGCCCCAGGTCGGGAAGTCCTCAGCAGCAGACTCCCTGAGCGGGAGGCCAGCATCCTTGTGCGCTGGAATCTCTATTTGTGGGTGAGAGCAGAGGTCAGTGACTGTCAACCACACTGGCCCCAGCAGTGCAAGAAAAAGTTCAAGGCGTGCTGTTCCCAAGTCATACTTACACACTCCCTCTGCCTACATTTCCGGCAGCCACGTGCCAGGCCCGGCACCACCCACCCAAGATGCAAATGCGGCTGAGATGCGGCCCCTGCCCTCCCTTGGGTGGTGCGAGACCACGGAGTGTCTTTGAGAGAATATCCCCCAGTTAAGCCGGTGAAGTTAGGCAGCCTCCTTCCTTCTCTGTAATGGAAGAAGAAGTAAATGTCTCTGCTCTTAAAGTGTGACCCTCTCAGATAGCTGGGAAAATTCTAGAATGATCTCCTCTTAAAGGCCTTTGCATAACTGGAATTTTTACTGTGTTCTGAGCAGAGTTACCATGGTATGCATAATCTGCCAGGAATTAACCTCTCATAGGTGACTTCGCTCTTGCTTCTTGATACTTTTTAGATTCTTTACAGTGAGCTCCTCTCTATCTCTACAATCGAGGTGGGGGGGGCAGGGTGGGAGCATACATTTATAAAATATTCAACTCTCAATCTCAGTTGCTGAATAGCCCTTAGTAGCAGTTTAACCAGATAAGAACGTAAACAGTAGTGGGTGGAGTATTTGTCCACACTTAATAACTGGTATAAAACATAACTGTGCCTTTTCAGTCCCACAAACATCTCTGCAAAGGTGTTTTTTTTTCAGAAGTTCCTGGAAAGAAAAGTGTTGGAGAGTTGGGCAGTGGTGCTGCAGAACTTCTTTGCCCTGGGTGCAGAGTCCATTGGCAGAGCCTTTGCTGGTTCTCATCATCTTCTGGGTTCTTTCTGGGCCCCTCCCACCCCAATGCCAACAGAGAGTCATCTCTCAGTCCTTGCTGAGACGTGGTTTAGGTCTTATAGACCCAAAGCCTTCAGACACAGAGGCAGTGCCCAGAGGGTTGGTTTAAGATTTAAGTCTTAGGGAGCCCATGATGAGACGCTTGTGCTCAGGCGTGTCTGACTCTGTGCAACCCCATGGACTGTAGCCCACCAGGCCTCTCTGTCCATGGGATTCTCCAGGTGAGAGTACTGCAGTGGGTTGCCGTTTCCTATCATTACCTGTGAGATAAAACACTCACAGACTCAGGAGACTCTGCTGGTGCTCAGTGCTTCCTGACTGGCCCAGCTCACCTCCTTCCCCTCGGATGACTGGTCCGAGGTCAGAAGTAGAAAGTGTGAGTTTTCAGAAGTCTCGAAAGGGAACCAGCAGAAGGGAGCCCACTTTGGAGGCTGCTCTGTCTGCAGCACCCACACCAAGATGCCCCTGCTTCTGGGTGCTGCTGCTTCAGGCCGGCGGGAAGTTTCCATCAGGATTTAAGAAAACCGTCTGTGCTGGAGAAGGTCCCCATCGGCCTCACATCTGAGGATCCAGAAGTAAAACAGGACCATCATCCATTCTAAGAGATGCTTTTTAATTCTTTTCTGTAAGAATAACAGGGCTTCCCCAATGGCTTAGCAGGTGAAGAATCTGCCTGCAACGCAGGAGAGAGTGGACACGCAGATTCAATCCTTGGGTCATGCAGATCCCCTGGAGAAGGAAATGGCAACCCACTCCAGTATTCTTGCCTGGAGAATCCTATGAACAGAGGAGCCTGGCGGACTACAGTCCCTAGTGTCGCAAAGAGTCGAACACGAC
This sequence comes from Muntiacus reevesi, assembly GCF_963930625.1. Lineage (NCBI taxonomy): Eukaryota > Metazoa > Chordata > Mammalia > Artiodactyla > Cervidae > Muntiacus > Muntiacus reevesi. The sequence goes on along the minus strand of NC_089250.1, from coordinate 212,926,318 downwards.
TGAGCAACGAAACATGCACATAAGAATAACAGAGTGAGCCAGTCCTTTGGGCCCAACAAGCTGTTTTAAGTGAAGACTTGCTATCAGTTAAAACCAGGAAGCACTGTTCAGTCTTTTTTCCTTTCTTTTTTCTTCCTGTCTATCCCCTGATGAAGGATACACAGTAAGACTCCTGGCCAAAAAAAAAAAAAAAAAAGCAACGAAGTCTTATGATCTGTTAGAACTACCCCCTTGCTTCTCACACCAGGCTTTTCACTGACATGCATCTTGGTGGCATTTTGAAGGCCATGTGATGTGGCCACTCCAGCCTGCTCCTGGGAGGCTGCTCCAGTCCGGGTCTTCTAGGCTCCCAGGGTTGGCAGCAGCCCACGGGTGCCCAGGTCCCTCCAGAGAGAACTCTAACCTCGGAGCCTGATAGCAGGAGCCCCTTGGTTTTCAGGTTACCTTTCTGAAACATCTCCAATCACACTTGAGACTCAACCACTGGCTCCACGACAGGACAGGAGAGGAACGGGGCCTCGGCCGTGGGGTGAAGCTGTGGGTTGCAGGTGCCCCCAATCCCCCTGCTGGGCTGCAGGACCAGAGCTGGTCCGAAGGGGCCAGGGGCTGGTCAGGCTCTAACCAGTGCTGGGGTGACTGCAGCTGGAAGAGGAGGTCGCCACTCCACCCTCCTCGACTAGCCTGAAACAAACTTGGGGCCCAAGGAGCGGAATGTTTGCAAGCTGAGCAAGCAGCTGCACACGCGCTGAGGAAAGACCAGCCTGACAAGATGGGCATCTGAAACGCTTGCCGCCCCATCTTCAGGATTCTCCCTCTGGACTCCTGTTCCCATCCCCCAGCCCAGCGGGAGAACTTGTGGTGACTTGGTGACTTGGCTTGCAGTGGGGGCGGGTGGTGGGGGTGGCGTCTTCCCCCCTCTGCTGTGACTGGGGTGGTCCTGGCACACGCGCTATCTAGACAGCTTCTCATCAGTTGCTCATCAGCATGCTAATTGCTGTATGACTAATTATGCCCTGAATTCCAGTTGATTTTCTTAATGAGACAGCTGGGTTAATTATGTAATCGTATGATTACATTAGCCCAGAGTGCCCTGGCGGAGGGGAACGTCTGCTGCGTTCTGATGTCGTCACAGGGTTGGCGCTCACGGGCCGCATCCCCCCCACTTCTGCACACAGGTGGACTGGGGTCCAGGGGGTTGGTCTGTGTAGTCCCTCACAACAGAAGCAGCCAGCATCCCGCTGCCCTCCTGCACACACACCCCAGCACTCCACTGCCCCACGGAATCAGAGCCCCGATTCCCAGTCCTTCAGGCCCCCTCCCCTCATGTGGTTGCGGCACCCTCTTCCTCCTCCCAGGACGTACCTGCCTCAGAGCTGTTGGTGTGACAGTGACCAGGGCATCCACACCAGTGTCCCAAAGTCCCTGCAGAACCATGCCAGTTATTCTACATAAGGTCAGAGCTGCCCAGACGGGCCCCACCCTTATTCCCAGCATCCCCCTTACAGGTGCTGTTTCACACCTTTCTTCAGCCCTGATCTCCACACACCTCGTATTTCACTGAGAAGACACACATGCTCAGAGGAGGGTGGCATCTCCCTCCACTGGCCAGCTCTTTATCTGAGAGTCCACTGTGCCCACAGAACCCACCTACCCTGTTATGCTCCTCTTCAGACCCTCTCTCCCTCTGCAGGAGTGTGGGTTCCCCAGACTCTCCCTGGGTGACTCTGACTCTGTTAGGCTTGCAGACACCATGTGACCACAGGAGAGCAGCTGGTCCCCCACAGCACTATCTCCCACCAGAAATTAGATGACATCTCCCCCCCGCCCCCGACTCCCCGCCACCAGAAAGTAGATGACATCACCATGCACGCAGTGGCTTTGGCCACAAAGGCAGGGATCAGCCTGCTCTCCTTTCCCTCTCTCACATCTTAGAGCCGATCTATCAGTGAGTCCTGCTGACCTGGCCTCCAGAATGCACCCCAAATCTGACCACTCACCCTGTCAGCCACCCCTAATCCAAGCCTCTGTTACTTCTCACCACCTTGACTCCACCTCCTCCGTCCATCCTTTCTACAAAGTCCACGGTCTGAGTGGTCTTTGAGCTACTTTTGTTCATGTCCCCCAACAGTAAAAAAAAAAAATTCAAATTTGTACCCCCCAATATATACTATTTATTTATTTAAATGATGTACATGTGTCATTACAGCAGTGTATGAAATACATTGCCAATCATGTGCTAAAAACAAACTTTAAAAGATGTGATGAAGACTCAAAAGGACTTAAAATTTACATTTTATTAGCAGTACAAAAAAACATTTTGCTCTCAGTAAAAATATATGTATTTTTAAATCAACCTCATTAAATAATTTCACAATTTGTATGAAAATACAAAAAAACTTCGAATAGCCAAAGCAATCTTGAGAAAGAAGAATGGAACTGGAGGAATCAACCTGCCTGACTTCAGGCTCTAACACAAAGCCACAGTCATCAAGATAGTATGGTACTGGCACAAAGACAGAAATATAGATCAATGGAACAAAATAGAAAGCCCAGAGATAAATACACGTACCTACGGACACCTTATCTTCGACAAAGGAGGCAAGAATATACAACGGAAAAAAGACAACCTCTTTAACAAGTGGTGCTGGGAAAACTGGTCAACCACTTGTAAAAGAATGAAACTAGAACACTTTCTAACACCATACACAAAAATAATCTCAAAATAGATTAAAGATCTAAATGTAAGACCAGAAACTATAAAACTCCTAGAGGAGAATATAGGCAAAACACTCTCCAACATAAATCACAGCAAGATCCTCTATGACCCACCTCCCAAAATATTGGAAATAAAAGCAAAAATAAACAAATGGGACCTAATTAAACTTAAAAGCTTTTGAACAACAAAGGAAAGTATAAGCAAGGTGAAAAGACAGCCTTCAGAATGGGAGAAAATAATAGCAAATGAAGAAACAGACAAAGGATTAATCTCAAAAATACACAAGCAACTCCTGCAGCTCAATTCCAGAAAAATAAATGACCCAAACAAAAAATGGGCCAAAGATCTAAACAGACATTTCTCCAAAGAAGACATACAGATGGCTAACAAACTCATGAAAAGATGCTCAGCATCACTCATTATCAGAGAAATGCAAATCAAAACCTCAGTGAGGTACCATTACACGCCAGTCAGGGTGGCTGCTATCCAAAAGTCTACAAGCAATAAATGCTGGAGAGGGTGTGGAGAAAAGGGAACCCTCTTACGCTGTTGGTGGGAATGCAAACTAGTACAGCCACTATGGAGAACAGTGTGGAGATTCCTTAGAAGACTGGAAATAGAACTGCCATATGACCCAGCAATCCCACTCCTGGGCATACACACCAAGGATACCAGATCTGAAAGAGACACGTGCACCCCAATGTTCATCGCAGCACTGTTTATAATAGCCAGGACATGGAAGCAACCTAGATGCCCATCAGCAGACGAATGGATAAGAAAGCTGTGGTACATATACACAATGGAATATTACTCAGCCATTAAAAAGAATTCATTTGAATCCGTTCTAATGAGATGGATAAAACTGGAGCCCATTATACAGTGAAGTAAGCCAGAAAGATAAACACCAATATAGTATACTAACGCATATATATGGAATTTAGAAATATGGTAATGATAACCCTACATGCAAGACAGAAAAAGAGACACAGATGTATAGAACAGACTTTTACACTCTATGGGAGAAGGCGAGAGTGGGATGATCTGAGAGAACAGCATCAAAACATGTATATTATCAAGCGTGAAACAGATCACCAGTTCAGGTTGGATGCATGAGACAAGTGCTCGGGGCTGGTGCACTGGGATGACCCAGAGGGATGGGTTGGGGAGGGAGGTGGGAGGGGGAGTTCAGGGTGGGGAACACATGTAAATCCATGGCTGATTCATGTCAATGTATGGCAAAAACCAGTACAATATTGTAAAGTAATTAGCCTCCAACTAATAAAAATAAATGGAAAAAAAAATCAACCTCATTGAGGCATAGTCTGTACACAATAAAACACCTGTTTTGTGTATAGTTTGATACAATGGCCAGTCAGACAGTCAAGATACAGAACATTCATAACCCCTCAAAAGTTCCCTCACAATCTCAAATGCCAGCAACCTCTGATGTGCTTTCTGTTGACCCAGGTTAGGTTCATCATTTCTGGAGTTTCACATAAATGGGGTCCTTGAGTAGGTACTCTGATGCATCTGACTTCTCCACTCAGTGTGGTGTTCTGGAGGTTATTCGTCCACGTTTATTGGGGAGTGGTGTTTCACTGTGTGGATGTATAACAACTTGCCTTCGTGTCCACCTGTTCCTGGACTCCTGAACTGCTTCCAGTTTGTAGCTGTCGTGAATGAGCCTGCTGTAAGTGCTCACAGACTGCTGTGTGTGGACGTTTGTTTTCATTTCTCTTAGATAAGTAGCTAGGACGGGAATTCCTGCAACATAGGGCGGGTGCATGTTTAGCTTGATAAGAAACCGTCGAATGGTTTTTCCAAGTAGTTATGTCATTTTAGCCCCCTCCCCCAGTACATGTGGGAGTTCCAGTTGCTCCCTGTCCTCTCCACCATTTGTTGTTGTCAGTGCTTTAGGTGTTAGACATTCTAGTGAGTGTAGAGCATATTTCGTAGTGATTTTAACTTGTGTTTTTCTCAGTGACTAATGATGCTAAATTTTTATTGACATGTTTTTGAACCTTCATAGAACTTCACTTCTAAGCCATCTGTTTAAATCTTCTGCCCATTTTTTTTAAATGGGTTGTTTGGCCTACTGTTGAATTCTAACTTTTATATAGTCTAGATACAAAAGTCCTCTGTCAAATATATTCACTGCAAATGTTTCTCCCAGTTTCTTGTCATATAAAGAGCAGAAGCTTTTATTTTAATGAAGTCGAGCTTATTATTTCATTGATCTGAATGTCTATCCTTATGTTAATATTATAATATCTTGACTCTTGTGCCTTTTTAGTCAATTTTGAAATCAGATTATATATAAGTCTTTACCTTTGGTCTGTTTTTTTCAAAATTGTTTTGGTTCATTGAGTTTCTATGTAAATTTTAGACTTGACTTGTCAATTTGTACAAACAAGCCTGCCGGGATTTTGCTCTGGTTTCCACTGTATCTGTAGATCAATTTGAGGGAAATTGACAACACTACTGAGTCTTCCCAGAAGTCTTCTTTTATCTGGCTTTTAAGATTTTCTTTTTATTCTTCTTTTCAGAAATTTGACTGCTTATTGGTGTTCTTTGCATTTCTTCTGCCTGAATCTTGTTGAGTTCCTTGGATTTGATGTTTATAACTTTCTTTGGAAATTTTGCCACTTCTTTCAAATACATCCCTCATCCCTTTTGGGGACATGTATGTCAGATTGTTTGTTATTGTTTCACAACTTGCTGAGGTTTTAGTAACTTTTTTTTCACTCTCTTCTCTGTGCTTCTATTTAGGTAGTTTCTGTGACTGTGTCTTTGGATTAGTTCTATGATCATTTTTATTTTGCAGTGTCTAATGTGCTTAAGCCATTTTAGGAAATTTTTTTTTTCATTTCAGATATTCTATTTTAAGTTCTAGAATTCTATCTGGTTCTTTGTAGCTTCTATTCCTCTCCTTATTATGTTCATGTTTTTCTTTAATCCTTGAGCATGCTTATAATAATTGTTTTAAGTCTTTGTCAGCTACTTCCATTATCACTTATAATTTCTGGTTCTGTTTTTAATAACTGATTTTGATTGGATGTTGGACATTTTAATTATTAACTGGATTTTGTTGTCTTTCTTAAGAGTGTTGAAATATTTGGGGCAGGCAGTTAAATTACTTGCAGATCCACTCGATTATTCAGAGACATGCTCTATGCCTTTGGGGACAGGTCCAAACTAGCCTTGACTTTAGGGTTAGCTTAGCCCTCCACTCTGGTGTGGCCCTTTGGTGTCTTCCACTGAACGTCCTGGCTGTTCAACAAGCCTCTCTTCTCAGGCTGGTTGTAACTCAGAAGCCTCCTAACACTCTGCGAACTCTAGGATTTGTTGACTTAAACCTTCCTTGCAGTTCTTTGCCCAGCCTTGAGGAGTTTCACCTGATGCGTACATATGTACCTTATCTTTTAGAAACAGATTTTCGATTATTCCTCTGCAGATTTCTCTCTTTCTCTGTATATCTCCTTCCTTTCCAGTGCTCTGCCCTATAAATTCCAGGTACTTCAGCCTCTTGGTCTTCTGAAATCTATCTTCTCAATGCAGAAGACCATTATGCTCTGCTTGGGTTTCCCCCTTGCCTGTGCTGCAGTCCAGAAAGTATTTCCTGGCAGAAAGTCAGGGTGATCATAAAGCTCACCTTACTTGTTCCCTCTCTCAGGGATCACCATCCTGCTCTGCTGGTTGTTCAACGTCTATAAATGGTGGTTTCATTTAGATTGCCTAGTATTCCAGTTTATGGCCAGAGGTCAGGTCTGGTGCCAGTTAATCTGTCATAGCCAGCAGTGGAAATCTCCAAGTTTTGTTCATTTTGTTCTTGGTTTCAATGGCTGCCATAAATGTTTGGAAAAGATAACTCACAAAGATACATAAACCCAAACCAAAACAGTACATTATTAGTGATCTTTACAAAAACATGATTTATACCTTTGAAAGCTGCATACCAGTTATGAGAAAATATTAGTTGAAGTTCAGGTAGTAAATTTTTATTTACCCTGGTATTCAATTTTTCTTGCTAACTAGTCGGAAGATACTGTATTTTTTTATATCATCAACAAATGGGTTTGAAACGCCTTTTGATAAATATTTCTTCAGGTTTGAGTTAATTAATAATAGGTAACATCTGTTGAATATTAACTCCATGCCTGGCCGTGTATACACATATTGTGGTGATTAATCCTTACAACAACTTGATGATATTGGCACAATTATTATGCCCACTTTATAGATGAAGAGCGTAAGATATGGAGATATTAAGTAGCTTCTCTAAGGTTGCATATCCAGTAACTGGCAGAACTGAGATTCAGTAGCATGTAGTATGGCCCACACTCTAAACCATTTCTCTCTACTCCCTCTTGTTTGATATGAGGCATTGAGATATTTTTTTGTAGACAATGTTGTCTTTGCCCATAAGTTTATGTGATGATGGGAACATTTCCAAATATCCACTTTTAGAATGCTGTCTGTAGATGAGTTTCATTCAAGAAGCAGTTTCTCCCCCCCCTCCCCCACTAAGTATTAAAACATCACATTTACTTCGAAGACATAGATTATGTGTTTATATTTTTTTAAATGTCTGCCAGGCAGCATATTACTGATAGCCATCTGCCACTACAGAACAGGGCAGCTCATTTAGAACACTTATTAGCTTTTTAAAAGAAAATTGTATAACTCATCTCTAAGCTTAAAACTCTTAAATACTTTGCAACTAGAAAACCAATAAACCCTTTCATGGCACGGCAGCTTCCCTCTCATGCCTCAGTGGCTCATCTTGCGAGAGTCCTGTTCTCTGAGGGCTTTGTCCATCGCAATAGAGTTGAATCCACACTCAGTCCCTTCGCTCACATAGACACCATTTTTATGAGACTGAAACACCGCCTGCTGTGCAGCGGGGCGTCTCCAACGCGGTAATTTCAGCTCTGAGATTCAGTGCGATTCTTCTTCACATTGTCTCTCTCCCTCTCTCTTTTGTTCATATCTTTCTGTAAATCTTTGCGCTCAGGGCTCCCGCTCTGGCCACTTGTCCTTTGCCACTTCCCCTTCCTTTCTTCATACCTCACCAGCTTCTCTCTGGCCGTGCATATGCCTCCTCACACTCACCCCTGGACCTCTGCATAGCCGTTCCCTCTACCAAGAGCCTCCACGTTCTCACCTCTCCAACATCCGGATCTCAACCCCAGAGTCACCCCCTCAGAGTCCCTCGCTGTCCCTCTGTCTCCAGGGCCCGTTCCCCATTCTCCACACCCTGTCTCCTCTCATCTTCACCCTTGGCAGTCCTGAAAACACCCTGTTTGGTTTGGTTTTGCTGTCTGTCTGTCTCCCACACTTCAGTAGAATGTCAAGTCTTTGAGAACAAGCGTTTTGTCTTGTTCACCGTCATGTCCCCCAAGCACATGGCACAGTACTGAAGTCAGAGTGTGTGTGCATGGGTGCCAGCAGTTGGACTGAACTGTTTCTGTGACTGCACCTGGCCCTCCCCTGCTTCTAGCTCCTTGCTGTTCCTTCCATTTGAATTTACTGCCCCAAAGTCTCCACAGGTCTAAACTCTGGCTCTTTAAAAAAAAAAAAAAAAAGTCTAATTTTCCTGGTTTCTCCATCTGGAAACAGTCTTCCATTTGGCCCTCCTTGCTTTATATTTGTTGTTTGTGAACATGGTTTATCTCTGTGAGGTTGGGCCTGCCTGATTCACCTGGATGTCCACCCGTGTCTTACCCAGAGCAGACAGATGCTTAGGACAGACTTGTTATATTAGTACTTGAAGAGACAGTATAATTTAGTTGGCTGCTGGAACAGGAAGCAGAAATCTTAATTAGACTTTTGCATACCTGTTTGCCTGGCCGACTTCTCTCCTCCCTGTGTTCCCTGAGTGAGATGCCAGCTCCTGACACGCTGCAGGGCCTCCTCCCCACCGACCTCTGGCTGTGATGACTAGAATTAACGAGACAATGTCCCATGTACTTAGGCAAAGGTGCTGAATACATGCAGGCGACGGTCTTGTTGTTTGTTATAATTGCATTCTTTGAGTCCTATGTTGCATAATGAGCTATAGCATCCAGAGCGTTTCAGGAATGAACTATGAGATGGCTGTAGAACACTTTGCAAGTTTGTTGCGTCGGGAGCATGGCAGCGGCAGTGAAGCACATTGACTAGGAGGTGGCAGGGATTTCGTGTGTTCCTGTTCCATGGATGGGTGTGTGCGCTCACCTCTCCCAGACAGTTCCCTAATGGAGCTGCTGAGACGGGTGACTTGTGACGTTCAGAATAAGACCTAACAATACTTGTGTGGGGTTTAAATGGCATTGGAAATCATTAACGAGACAAAAAGCTATGATTTCCCCTAGATTAACATACAGGCTGGGGTTTGGCATGCCGAAATTCATTGTTTTGGTCTCTAGCCCAAACATGCTAGAGTCATTATATTGTCATGTGGTAATTAGCTGTTCCTTTAATATAAGTAATAAAAATTAAGCCTAAGAGGTACTTTAGCAATGCCTTTTACATAATCCAAAACAATATTCAAATGCTGTAGGCGTTGAGTCATTCAACTGTACTGTAGTAAAGTTTGAAGTTTAATGCATAGAGATGTTTGAATCCAGTTCATTCTTTATTCTTTGACCAGTTTTGCTACTTAGGCGTTAACCTTTAATCATGTTAAATTAAATGTACATGCCATAATGAATAATTATGAGCATGCCAGGATTTTCATTTACAATATAATGCTTTGAAAATTTGTCTAAAGGTCCTAGTTACCATTGACTTGACAGTGTGCATGCTACTTTTATATGTCACTGAATTCCTTGCTGAATCAAACGAGGGAAAGTATTTTTTTATTAGAAGCAGACACAGTGGGTCCTGGCTTTTTAAAAGGAATGGACTGGAAGAGTTGTCAGCAGAAGTTTTGGGGATGGAGGGCAATACACTAGCTTAGCTCTTCAAAAATATAATTTGGACTGGCAGTTGTGCCGAGAAGCCTACAGGAGTTGACTTTCATAGAATTTAATAGAAGCACAGTGGTTCTCCTCTCCTCAGTTCTTCTCTGATCTCTTGTTCAAGTTCAAGTTGTCATCGTACGTGGAGGAAGCCAAGGGCATGCTGCTTTATCTCCTTCAGGCCATTTGCCCGGCATGAGACCATGGTGGGAGAGGAGAAGGAGGTGGGAAGGTGTGCAGGGAAGACACTGAAATTTAAAAATAAAAAACTGCACCTGAAATGTTCTGAGGATGTTCATTCTATAGTATTATTGCCACTCCTACTTACAAGGAACCATATCCCTGAAATAGCTTTTGAAATCTACTTTTTTTTTTGAGATCTACTTTAATATAAATATTTTAATGCTGATAAAAATAATCATGAGAGGCCACAAATGAGAAAGCAGTGATGTAGTCATAAGCTGTATATACACCCAGAATCAGTGCCCAGCTGCTGGGGTTTCACTTGATGGACGGTGTTGGACGAGCCCTGGGGCCTGCGTTTTGTAAACCCCATGAAGACACTGGCATCTCAGAGTGCTCCTGGCTCCTGGTGGCTGTGCCAACTGAGGCGTGGTAGGCCAAGCCCTCCCTTCCAGGAACCAGGGGTGGTCTGAAAAATTAACGGCCCTGGTATTTGAAAATTAAGTGAGTGCTTGAATATATACCCTTGTTGATCCACTGGGCTTGGTGTTTAGCATTCCTCACCCAGAGACTAAATCTTTGCAGCCGTCTCACAAGAGATGCTGGCGTCCATACCAGAAATATCTTCCATAATCTCTTCTAAGCCCAGCAGACTCGGGTATGCTTCTGCTCTGACAGGGCCCGAGGGTCCTAGAGGAAGTGCCCCATTGGGGCCCGGCAGGTGGATTATAAGTGCAGCAGAAATAAAAATAAAGACCCAGTTGATGCCAGAAGAACATTTAATAAATCTCCATTTTGTGCTGAATTAATGGTAAAGGCAAAGACCTCACTAGTACCGTAAATTTCTATGTCCACCGTGTCCAATTTTAGGTCCAAATCCGTTAGAGGAATTGGAACCCCTTCCAGGGCCCGAGAATGGGCTCTTGTCTAACACTGGGAAATGAATTGTCCTGGGAGACACACATGCTGACAAAGCAAGAGACTTCGTTGGGAAGAGGTGCCAGGAAGAGAGCACCAAGGTCGGGAGCCCAGGAGAACCGCTCTGCCACGTGGCTCACAGTCTCGGGTTTTCTGGTGAGGGGATTCGTTTCCAGGCTTCTGGCCAGTCATTCCAACTCAGGGTCCATCCTGGTGGTGCACGCTTTGCTCTTCCAAGATGGATTCCTATGAGGATTCTGGGAGGTTGGTAGGATATATGGACTGGCGTCTCCTCTCTCCTTTGGACCCTTCCCGAATTCTTCCAGTGGTGGTAGCTTGTTAGCTTCTTATCAGGACCTCCTGTTGTAAGATTATTCATGTCAAGTGGTTACTATCGTGTCTGGGCCAGGATGGGTGGTTTCAGTCAGTGGTTCACCTAATTAATGCAGTTTTTTTGTAAGGAATCTGAAGGTGGATAGCACATTGAATTGTCTATAAGACCTCCCATAACTGGCCTAGATCTCCATTCTCCTACTGTTTGTACTATAACTAGCAGTGGGGTAGCCTCCTGGCTGGCTGGCTCAGTGGCCCGGTACAGGTCACCATGGCTTGGTCACCAGCTATGCCTATCACAAGAGGCAGAGCCACCATGAGCAGAAACTCAGGGTTCTCCTGTCTTCAGATCACCAGCTAGTAAACCCTGACTGTCTCCTGAGCGTGCTTCATCAGTTAAAGGATGACCATGACAGAAAATGGTCCTGTCCTGAATAGGGGATTATCTTACAAGAGCCCCCCTCAGGGGACCTTCCTCATTGGAAGGATGATCCCTGATCTCACAGACCTAGGTCTGAGTTCTCTCTGCCTCCTGTTGTTATTGTTGCCAAGTCATTCTGACTCTTTGCAACCCCATGGACTACAACCCACCAGGCTCCTCTGTCCATGGCATTTCCCAGACAAGAATTCCAGAATGGTTGCCGTTTCCTGCTCCAGAGGATCTTTCCGACCCAGGGATCAAACCCACGTCTCCTGCATTGGCAGGGAGATTCCTTACCACTGAGCCACCAGGGAAACCCCTCTGCCTACTAACCAACTGGAAACCTGGACACATCACCCTGCCTCCCTGAGCTTTAGTTCCGACTTCTGTGTAAAGAATGAGATACATGTCACACATCTCTCTCCCAGGATTGTCCTAGGGCTCAAATGAGAAAATGTCCGTAAAAAGTGTTCTGTGATGAGCAGATGCTCTCCAGGTAGCAGGTGTCATTACCAGCTTCACAAGAATTATTAGAAACCTGAGGCTTTCAGTGCCTTCTCCAAGCGAGAAGTGCTTGGGTGATTTTTCCGGGCTCCCCCACTGCCCCTGCCTGCCCCACCAGCCACCGTGTATATCTCTCTCTCTTCCAGTCAGATCAGGGAATGAAAACTCCTTCAAGTGTCAAACCAGGCCAGGGCAGTGGGCAGATCCCAGGGAGCCCATGGTCAATCTCACCCCATTCTCATGCACTGGGTTCTATCCACATGTCCCTTAGCGGCTGCAGAGACGAACCCTGTCCACCCAGCGGGGCCCTGGGAAGCTGACAGCCTGGGAGCCATGTGACCTGCTCCAAGCCTCTGCAAGGGTGGCTCAAGCGTGTCCAGAGGAGGGTGACCCGTGTGTCCCTCTCTTACAGATCCTGTTCCCGCGCTGGACCTTGGGCAGCAGCTCCAGCTCAAAGTGCAGCGCCTGCATGACATTGAGACAGAGAACCAAAAACTTAGGGAAACTCTCGAAGAATACAACAAGGAATTCGCCGAAGTGAAAAATCAAGGTTGGTGGAAGATGTATTTGTTCCTTTCTTTTTATTTTCTTTCTTTTTTCTTCTGTTCCTTTTTTTTCTTTTCTTTTCTTTTCTTTCTTTCTTTTTTTTTTTTTTTAATTACTTTACCCATACTGTTGGGACTAGCTCTGATTGTCACCTATGTCATAGAGTCCGGGCGGGGCATTACAGAGAGAAAATAATAACACTTACTACTGAGAAGGAAAACTTTTCCTCCACACCATGACCACATATGATTTTATTGCCTCCCTGATGGGACAGATTCGGAGTCTTTAAAAGTTCTTCCTGAATCATTGTGTGATAGGGTCTGCCTTTAAAAGACGGATGTGTTGCCTGCGGGTGGCACCTGTCAGACAGCTTATGATCAAAGGGCCACATCCAGTAAGTGGTTTAATAATTGCTGCCGATACATTAAGGCTTTTAGACGAAGGCTCCATGTCCCCACACTTAAGAACCCCCGTGTCCTCGTCAGCGTCACCTGTTTATGACAAATCTAATGGAGGAAAACAAAATTTAGCCTCTTGGTGTGGTTGTCCAGCTGTCAACAAGGAGAGAGGGCAAAGGTTGCCTGGCTTTTCCTGCCAAGGAAGACTAGAGAACTCTATCCTAGACCTAAGATCCAGACGTGTCCCAGTCAGGCTTCCTTGTCTCAGAGAAAAGCCGCCGCCCCATCTGACAACCACAGCAGGTCTCTGAGCCAAGTCCAAGTGGAAATGAACCTCTTTGGTTTTGTTTGGGGTGTGGGTGAGGAAGGTGACAGCAAAGAGAGCAACCTGCTTGAGGGACTTCCCCTGAGGGCTACAGAAGGAAATACTTGATGACGATTTTTAAAAGCATCCTTGGAGGACTTCCCTTGGCAGTCCCAGTGGTTGAGACTTCACCTCCCAATGCAGAAGATGTGGGTTCGCTCCCTGGTTGGAGAGCTAAGATCTCACCTGCCTCACAGTCAAAACATAAAACAGAAACAAGACTGTAACAAATCCAATAGACTTTAAAATGGTCAACACCAAGGGAAATCTTTTTTAAAAACGAAAGGAAGAGAGGCTTTTTAAAGAAAAATTTAAAACTTAAGAGCGTCCTTGGGTTCTGAGACCTTTGGACCCAGGCTGGCAAGGAGGGATCATCCACGGAAAGGACCCAGGAAGAGGCAGGACAGTCCAGGCCTGAACACTGAGGGCAACAGGCCTGAAGGCCCCGTCCTGGAGGATGCCCCCTCATCCTGGCCCCACAGGGAGCGGAGAGGCTGTGGACTGGAGAGATAGCTCGGTCCTGCTGGGGAGCAAGGTGTGGACTTAGGAGGTGGGGGGGGGGGGTCCAGTGAGAGAAGTGCTCCCTCCCAGCTCTGGTCAGAATCACCCATGCTCAGGGGAAAGAGAACCCAGAAATTCTGGTTCTGCAGCACAACCCGAAGGGGGAGCGCTTGTTGTTTCCTTCCAGCGACCCCTGCCATCTTATTTTGATAGATCCACCACCTGGGTTTCCGTCAGTTTGGTTTGATTCTGGTGGAAGGCGTGCTGCCCCTCCCCACCTGCCTCATCACCCACCCCACCCCAGGGGCCAGTTGCCCAGTGTGAGGCCATCGCCTCCCCCAAAGGTCTCACCTGATGGGCATTTTCAAATGAAAGGCAGAGCCCAAGGGTCTTTCCTGGCGGTCCAGTGGTTAGGACTCCATGCTTCCATTGCAGGGGGCACGGGTTCAATCCCTGTTTGGGGAACTAAGATCCCACAAGCTCTGAGGCGCAGCTAAAAAAATAGAAACGCAGAGCCCATGTCTTAAGAACAGAGGCTCCCAGGCTGGCAGACCGGGCCAGGGTCCCTCGGTTGCCACCACTTTGCAGTGGGAGCAGAGCTCTTGAGTGTCCTCTGCTCCTCCACACTGCTCGCCCTGCCCTCCCCCTGAGCTAACCGCACCCCCCCACCCCGCTCCACTCACATGGAGGGGCAGAGCCGGGACACACCCAGGGCAGTGTCCTGGCCCCAGGCCCAGGTGCCAGAGGAGGGACAGAGGCTCCAGGACAAGTCACCCCTGGCTTACCAAGCAGTCTGCCCTGGGTGGGGGTGGTGAAAAGACCCCACCAGACTGAGTGGAGCTCCTAGCTAGCACCCCAAACTCCTCTGGAAGGAGCGTAGGTGGGTCAGGGACTGCCCAGATGTCTCCAACCCATTGTTCAAAGCAGAGATGCCGCCTGTTTATAGCCCGTAGGCTGTCGACTAGAGAGCATATGCAGGTGTTTCCAGAGGTGACCTGTCATGTGCCTGTTTTGGACACGCTCCACTCCCTCCCAGCCTGCACCCCTTCACTCGTGTATCACCAACCATTGTACTTACAGGGCATTTCTTCCAAGCCTCAAACACTCAGCCCAAGAGGCAGGAAGCCCCCTATTCGTCTCTCAGATGCCTTGCCAGGGTCATTGGTCTTAATTCCCTTTCTCCTCCTCCGAGAAGATCCCCCTGGTTTCATTTAAAGAAAAGCGCCAGTTTCTTATTTTAACAAAAGAGCCTCTAGCTTTTCTCCATAAGCCACGTAGGCACGAACGCCCGGCTGTCAAGCTCCTGCCTGGGCCAGCGTGTCCATGCAGCTCAGGGAGTGGAAGCCAACGTGAGTGACAGCCCAAAGGGCCAAGGCCACCAGTCCAAGCACTTACATGAGCAGAGACCTGGCAGGCGACCTTGTCACCTGACCCTGGGGCCCTGTTGTCGCAGCCCCTTCGTGGCCTTACCCTGCTCAGCCCACTGAGCACCCACTGTGTCAGGTGCTAGAACCTCCAAGGCACTCAGCCCTGCCTCCTGTGCGATGGATCCTCATCTGAGCAAGTGTATTCCCTCAAGGGCTTTGCTCACCTTGGAGCTGGGCTGCAGTACTTGGCCGGGAGCCGGCCAGCCCCTCAGTGGGGTGGGGGTGTCCATGTCGAGGCAGGTAGAGCGATACTGCCCTAGCCACCAACGGATCTGGGTTAGGACCCTGCCCTGTTCATTGCATCTGCTCTTGTGTTCCCATTTTGGGCCCATAAAGCAACTGCCATAAACACACACTTGGTGGAGAGGGGAGCTTGGGCTTTCCAGGGGGGGGCCCTGCCACCGCTGTGTCCTGAGCACCAGACACCACAGGACTTCATCTCACAGCACTGCTGCCTCCCCCCGGCATTCGCTCTCCCTCCGATGTGGCTCCCCTGGGCCCTAAGTCATCTGCTCTGCACACGCAGCCCAGGTCTGCCAGACTCTGAGCAGGGTGGAGGGTGCTCTTGGCATCCAAGCTCTGGGACTGGTCACTTCCAGCCAAGGAGACGTGCCCCGGATCCACTTAGTGCACCATGTGTCTCATCACTTGTGAAACAGCAAGGCTGCAGCCCACAGCCAGGGAGGTCTGTAGGCTTCTTCCAAAATGTGCACACAATTATGAACTGTTTTCTTTGTAAGAAAGTACTTAAACCTACACTAAAACATTATTAATCTTCCCTCAGTAGAAGACTAATTTCAGATTCATCAATAAGATGATATTATATTTTAGCATTGATTTCCCCCCCTTTTTCTTAAGTTGTATTAGAGAGACATAGTTCTTCTTCCCAGCAAAATCCATTGATCCTCCTCAACCTAAATGTTTAAAGTTCAATTTAACATTTAGGGAGTAAAAGGTCTCCGAAGGGACTCGTAACCATTGATTTTGTGTCAGAGTTGAAGAGCTAAAGTTTAAAACACACCGATCCTCCTAGGTTACAAAAGCCTAGTATATATAGCTATGTGGAACCATGCTTCTCTTACTGGAGTTTTTTTTTCCCCCCTTCTGCAGAGGTTACGATAAAAGCACTTAAAGAGAAAATCCGAGAATATGAACAGACTCTGAAGAACCAGGCTGAGACCATAGCTCTCGAAAAGGAACAAAAGTTACAAAATGATTTTGCAGAAAAGGAGAGGTGAGCACGTTTTGGGGTCTGCAGGCACCCATGTGCGGATGTAAGGTTTTACTTGTTTATATCACAAGACAAGTTTTGTTTTGTTTTGTTTTGTTTTGTTTCATAAAGCAATCCCGTGAAATAAGCCCAGGTTGGAAACCAGAATTCTAGGAGCTCTAAGACAGTGGCCTCCAACCTTTCTGGCACCAGAGACCAGTTTCGTGGAAGATAGATTTTCCACAGAATTAGGGAGGTAGGGATCGGATGGTTTCAAGATGATTCAAGCACATTCCATTTATTGTGTGCACTTTATTTATTGTGTGCTCTACCTCAGATCATCAGGTGTTAGATCCCGGAGGTTGGGGATCCCTGCTCTAAGGCACAATTTTGTTTGAAAACCATAGGTGTCCCTTGTTCTGTTATTTGTAAGGTGGGCTTCAATGAAGTGTACCAGTCTCTCCCCGTTGGTGAATGGTGTCTGGTGGTCCAAGGGTGTGTCTGTCGGGGCTGCGTGAGGTGGAGCTTGAGCACGAAGCTTGTGTGGTTGACACATGGGGTTGTACCCGAGGTGAGATGAAAGGGGCAGGACCGTCCCCTGCTGCCTGTCCTCTCTAGGAAGCCTTGGGCGACCCCGAGCTCCTACTACCTTCTTCAGTGGAATTTTAGTATTTAACATCTCCCTCTGTCTCTGTCTGTCTCTCGCACACATGCACACAATATCTTGGTTTGTTGGCATTGGTATCAGTAAAATATGTTCATGCACCATCTAGGGGTTGTGAGTGTTAGGTTTCCACCAACCTGCTTCACCCAAAACTTTGCCACAAATAGTGAGTTGGGTTTTCAGCTAGTGTGACGACCTAATGAAAGTTAACTTCCTGTGAAAACCATAAGGACTGTTGAAGTCACCAATTCAAATTGCACAAGTCAGACTCTCAGAACTTTGGTGAAGCCAAGGTGTAAAAATTTCAGCCTGCTATGGAGAATCACGAGACCATTAACGAGAGGCTTGCACTACATGTCTGGTTACAAGTGAGAGGCAGGCCCACGATGGTGCCCTGTGGCTGTTTCCCGTGGACTCGGAAGCAGCTGCTCAGACTTCCATGAGGCGGGCCGGTGGAGCTCTCAGGCATCAGTAAGGCCTCTCTGAGGCACCGTGAAGCTGGCTTCATTTAGAAAAGAGGAAGAATGCCTGCTGCACTCACTGCCAGGCCCTCTCGGGGCATCGTCTCACCTAGCGCCCAGGACAGACCTGCCGAGCCGATGGTCTCATTTTTCAGGTGGAGAGACCAGGCCTCAGGTTAGGGACCTGCCCCCACTCTCCCACCCAGGCACCCAGAGGTGGGGCCGGAGCCCAGCCCACCGCTGTACCCTGGCCTCCCAGGGTCCTTGCTGCAGGACCAAAGCCAGTCCCTCAGGTCAAGCCCAGCTCTGTAGGAAATGCCGCACCCATACTGCTGGGAGAGCCCCACAGAGTCAGGGCTCAGGATGAGTGAACTTTTGACTTAGCAGATGTGGAACTGCTGCTAAATATGTCTCCTCAGAAAGTGCTTTATGCCCAAAGAGATTTCTCACCATATTACTGAAACTGGGAGACAGGGGATGTGCAAGTCATTGAAATGCCCTGGCAACAAGAAATGGATATGTAAGAGATAGTTTTGTTGAATTTGCAGTAACCCCAGAAATGTACCTGGCATAATATGGAGTGAAAAATGCATAATACAAAATTATAGACAATGTGGTTATATCTGCACAAATATGCAAAGTCATGCTTTATAGAAGTGTTACAATAAATTCCTATAGAAATTTAATATTATTAAGTTGATTTTTCAAATTAGGTTAAAAGATTGATTATATTGAAAGATACAAATAGTTGACAACTGGGGGTGGGGGATAAAGCTAGATCTTTATCTCATTCTTTACCAAAATATTGAAATGGATTAGGGTTTAAATGTCAGTAATTAAATCATATACATATGGGAAGAAAACATGGGCATTTACTTTGTTTTTAATGATTTTGGAATGGAGAAATTTTTCTAAGCATTTACATATTTTCTAAGAAAATTTATATAAATATGACTGCCTAAAATTTCATACAGACTTTTAAAAACAAATAAAGATGAATAACATTTTTAAACCATCAAAAAGCTGGGAAGAAATATTTGCACCACGTAAAAGAAAGGGCTAATTTTCCTTACAAACAAAGAGCTCTTAAAAGTTAATAAGAAAAAGTCAGCACTACAAAAAATGGGCAGAGGAGAGGAGCAGACACGAGAAATTCTCAGCTTTATTCCACAGTAAAACTAAGTTTAATTTTATCCAGTTTTCGCACAGCAGAACACTTGAATGTTGTTGGCAAGAGTTTAAATTGGTGAGGTTCTTTGTGTTGGAAAGTTTCTGAATATCTATCAAAACAACAAAAACAATTGCACATACACTTTATCCTTGTAGTTCCTCTGTTTGAATTTTATTCAACGAATTCACTGTCAGAATTATGCAACAATACCTATGATGATCACTGTAGAATTGTTTAGTAGAAAGAAATTTGATAAGTCATCTAAATGCCCAGAGAAGCTGAGTGGAGTCAGTTATTTAATAAGAATGGGAAAGAGCTGTATATGCCAGGGTAGACTCTTTCCACAGTACTGAGATAAGTGAAAAAGCTGGCTACCTGATAGCATGTGTGCCCTGATCCCTTTTGTGTGAAGAGAAAGGGTTTTCTGTTTATATACATTGTAATATATCACATCTGAGTTTATATTATGCTACAGTACATTACATATTACATTGTATTTCTATAAATAAAGAAAAATTCTAAAGAGCTACAAAAGAACTCTATCTGAGGAGTACAAATAGAGCCAAGATATAAAAAGGATATTTTACCTTCCATCTCTTATAATATTTGTGGGTTTTTTTTTTTTTTTTCAACACAGAGCATTTATTAGCTTTATAATTGAAATAGGTGCAAATGCGAGTAGTGCTTTTCCACAGATGATGGAAATTTGGGTGTCTTTTTTTAACTGTGCCATTTCTACTTTTCCATATTCCCAGGTTTCTTCTTCATGAGAGCATGTGTTACATTCAAACGATGTAAAAATAATAAACTTATTTTTAGAGATTTTTCTGCCGATGAGGAGGAAGGAATGCTATTTATTGACCAGGGAATTCATCTGGAGATCCTGGGAAATATAAATACATGGAATGTGGCTGCAGACATTCAGAATGTCCCCATTAGGTATTAGCCTTGCATTCGCATTCCATTCTAACAGAAATGGAGCAGCTGTCACATCTCTTCAGTACATCCTTTATTCCAACAAATTCCTTCATTGTGTCAGCAAAATGTAAATGCATCATTCTTGTCGGGCTAACTTCAGGAAACAATGAGTGCGTGATGATTTTTCTTTTCTTTCTTTTTTTAAAATAACTGGCATTTCAAGAATAAGCTGCATTTAGGATAGCCTTCTACATCAATTGCCTCGCATCAGGTCCCATAGGAAGTAACCTCCCCTGGAGGGTGATGTGCGGGTAGGAGTCGGGGGTTAAAAGTCAGGGCATCGGGGCTCGTGGCGTTACTAGTGGTACCTGGCCGCACGCCTGTCACCAGCCATGTAAAGGCAGCTCATGGCCATAGTTGCAGAACCACAAGACATGTGAGCTGCTCAACAAGATGACCAATCTGACTTCCCCCTCTTCCTTTTCAGAAAGCTGCAGGAGACCCAGATGTCCACCACCTCAAAGCTAGAAGAAGCCGAGCATAAAGTCCAGACTCTGCAAACAGGTGTGCTATTCTGCCTACCCATCAGGCTGCTGCCAGCCAAACTGACCCAGGACAGGCTTCCTCCACCTCCCAGTCCCTGCAGGTCCCCCTGACACCTGTCGCGCCGCCACTGTGGTGAGCCTGGAGGAGGGAGGGAGCCAGCCCACACCCCAGTGTGCCTCAGACACCACCCGCCCCCCTACCCTGCCCCTTCCCACCTCGGCTGCGTGAGTCACCCACCACTCTGAGTCCTGCTCGGCAAGGTGGGAGGCTGCGAACTCCATTTACATCACTGCCAGGAATCATCCTTTCTTCCTGCTCTTTTTCCAACAAACTCATCTAAATCACCAAACTGTCAAGGGCTGACTTGTCATTTGGAATGATAATGGGGGATAAAACCATTATTTCTACCCTGTGAGGTTAAGGAGAACAGTAATAGCAGACCTTTAAAACTGCAAAAGTACCCAAAAATCTATGCTCAGGTTTTTCTTTAAACTTCTTTTTGCCTTTTTTTCTTTTTGTTTTGAAAGAGAAATGGGACTATATATTTAATTTAAATGTGGAAAAATAACAGAAGAATTCATAATCCAAGTTTTAAAAAAAAATGACAGTGGAGAAAATAATTACAACAAATTCAGACCCGTAAGATCCCCAAAATATAAAGATCACCCGAAAGTCAATAAGAATAGATGAATAGTCCAGGAGAACAAGGGGCTAAGGATGGAAACAGGCAGTTTACAGAAGAAACACACAGCCAATACACATATGAAAAAAAATGTTAATTTTGAACGGGCAGGGAAATGCCAATTAAATCAGCAAAAGATTGTTTTGCCTGTCAGACTGTCAAAAAAATGTTTTTAATTGATAATATCCAATGTTGGTGAGAATATAGGAAAAAAATCACGCTCTCAGTATCGATGGGAAAGTAATTGCCTCTTGGGAGGCCAGCTGGGTGGTATTTATCTGAAGTTGGAACGTCCCAGCTACTTACCCAGCACCTTCCCTTCAAGGTATCCTGATGCCCCGGGCCCATGGCAAGCCCTGTACAGGAGCTAAATTGTTACTGTCATTGTCATACCCCAGCATAGAGAGATTTCCATGCTTCTGCTCAGGGCAAAGTGCAAATCTCAGAAGATGTTTGTATCATCCTGTTTACGAGTGCATGTGTGTTATTCAGTCAGTCATGTCCTACTCTTTGAGACGCCATGGACTGTTTCTCACCAGGCTCCTCTGTCCATGGAATTCTCCAGGCAGGAATACTGGAGTGAGTTGCCATTCCCTTCTCCAGGGGATCTTCCCAACCCAGGGATCAAACTCTGGTCTCCTGCATTGCAGGCAGATTCTTTACCGTTGGTATTTATGGGGGGGTGGCGGGTAGGGTAAAAATATGCATATGTTATATATTTTTAATTTATGGAGTGGGTAAAAATAAAATATATATATGTATATACACTTAAACATATACACAATTATATATGGAAATATTTTTTAAATAGTGAAATTTATTTAAAAGCAGGAATTTACCTAATTAGAGGCTCATGGGATGAAATGAAGCAGCAGTGGAAGGGGATTGTTCTTTTCCATTCTGCGATACTTTTGTAATCTTTGCCTCCTTTGAAATGAAAATATGATTTTTCTTTCTTTCTGATTTAATAGGAACAATTAGTATCTTATATCATGATTTTATGTCCTCTGCCTTTCAGCCCTGGAAAAAACTCAAACAGAATTATTTGACCTGAAAACCAAATATGATGAAGAAATTACTGCCAAGTAAGTCTCTGCCCATCTCCCTCTGTCCGCGTGTTTGGTCAGGTTGCTCCCAGTATTGCTAATCCATGAAAGATCTCCCTGCTTTGCCCGCTTGTTGATTGACTTTGCAAAGTGGTACATGGTTTAGAAGATACTTGGCCTCTGAGCTGCTGTAAAGAACAGAGTGTCGTTCCCGTGACTTCCTTGCAGAAGTTTAAAACCCAGGATGTGACAGTTAGCTGTGTCTGGAGCTCTCAGGACAGCCCTTCCAACTGACACTTTTTTTCTTAACTATTGTGAAGCCGGATCACCACTGTGCCTTTTTCTAAGAAATTTTGGGAAAGCGTCAGCACAGAGAAGACGTGATACTTGGGATGTTTTGTGGAGCTTGGTCTGTGGCAATAGCACCACGTTTTACCCGTGCCCAAAGCCTCCACTGCCACACAGATGTATCTGTTCAAAGCCCACGTTATGGTGCTGGGCGTCCGTTGCAGACACAAAGTAGGGGTGTGTACATCTCTGGGCGGGTATATCAAATAAAGGTCTTGTCAGGAGGGAATCAGTGATCCACTGCATGTACCCTGTTGCCAGCCAGCAAGCAAGAAATGGCATTGACATAAATCAAGAAAGATAAAGAAGCAACAGATTGTTCCCTGAAAATGCCAGGCTAGCATCTGTACTACTTTTTCCTGTCCT
Organism: Muntiacus reevesi; assembly: GCF_963930625.1. NCBI lineage: Eukaryota > Metazoa > Chordata > Mammalia > Artiodactyla > Cervidae > Muntiacus > Muntiacus reevesi. The sequence continues at coordinate 212,903,654 of NC_089250.1, read as the reverse complement.
GGGAGGCTCCTCCCATCTCCCCCAGACACCCATCCACCACTCCCTACCCCACCCCACTCCATCCCCAACAGCTGTGTCTCCAGTAACACTCAGCTCCTACTGTGCTCACACCAGGCGTCAGTGGGCACTGGTGGGTTTTGGGGGGTGGCTCTGAATAGCGCCACCTTCCTCCCCTGCTCCTGCTCCACGTGGGGCCCTGGTACTCAGCACTCCTCAGTCCGATCACCCTCACCCTTGACCTCAGAGGTTGCTATTGGGCCAACTGCTCTCAGGGCACATGGTGGGGGGGTGGGGTGACCTTTGCCCTGGATTGTTTAGCAGCTCGAGACCTCAAGAGCCCAGCTACCTGGGCCAGGTGGTCAGAACCAATTTCAATCATGAGCAGAGAACTTCCTCACAGAGACTAAAACGTCCCAGTCAGTGTTGGTGGTTCTGGCCAACGTGTTGGCATGTCTAATCCTGGTGGAACACTCCACCCTCCACCCTCTTCTCCTAGTGTGCCGAAACGTGACTTCAGATGGTACAGAAAGGACTGATTCTAAGGTCCCGTGACCCTTAAAATTACACTTTGAAAACTGGCAGTTCTGGTATTAATCCTTCTGGCCCTGGGCATCACTGTCGATGGGCCACAAGCATGCCCTCCCCCCTGAGCCCACAGCCTGAGAGTTCCTCACCCCTGCAAACATATCCTCTGAGGCACCACACAAACTGCTGTCCCCTTGGCCCTCCTAGGTGTCCATGCCTGGGTTTCCTCTTCTGCCAGCCATCTTTGTTTTTCTACTATTTCTGTTTAGACTTTATTCTACAACATAGATTGTTTTTCTCAGTAAATTTGATCTTTTTAAATTATAATACTTTTACCTGATACATAGTTCTAACCTTAGTTTATAGCATTTCTTTTCTAAAAGTTTAATCTGAAGATGTTCTGCTTATTCCTTGATTCATTCACTCTTATCCACATCATCTTGCTGACAAAATTCATAGGGACTTTGGGGGCTGATATGTTGGATTGTTTGCTTAGTTTTTGTTAATTTATGTTTGTTAAACCACACCTCTTTCGAAAAGGCACAGATACATCTTGCATATCTACAGTCAACAAAGTTTGCTTTGTTATGCACTTAAAAAACTTTATTGTCTCCAGCCATACCACCCTGAATGCACCCTATCTTGTCTGATCTCAGAAGCCAAGCAGGGTCTGGGCCTGGTTAGTACTTGGATGGGAGACCTCCTGAGAATACTAGGTACTGTAGGCTTAAAGCAGCAGCAGCTTTTGTACAGCCGACCAGTAAGCCCATCTAAGCCCGTGGTTTCCAAACTGTGGGTCATGATTGTGAAATCTGTTTAGCAAGTGGCAGCCAGCTAGCTGGGTCATAAGTAGGATATCAGGAAGGTGGTGACCGGGACGGCCCGGGGCCGGGGGGAGGGAGGAAGGGCGCCTCCTCCGCATCCCTCGCCTTTCCTTGCTGTGCTTGGAGCCGGGGTGCAGTGCTCACGGATGATTCCAGCCTCCCAGGTGGTCTGCTCCCTGGGAAGGGGCAGAGGTGCCTCCTGAGATGACAGGGTAATTTTCAGTCCTCAGTGTTGCCTTAAGTTACTGTTCGTAGATGCAGGGAACCAGCATGAGTCCATTCCTTAGCAGCTAACTGCATCATTTGATGGTAAGATTGTTAAATCTCAGTTCACCTGAATCAGCAAGGCCACCCAGGAGAACACCAGAGGCCGGTCCTCCTGACCCTGGACCTCTCCTTGAACTAATCAGAGCCCGCTGATCTCTGATAAATGGCAGTAGTTGATGGAGGCTCAGGGAGAATCATCTCTAGACTACTTCCCATCATATCAGTGTATCCTGAGGCCAAAAACCTTTTTTTTTCCCCCAAAAAATACAGATAAGTGAAAATCCACACATTACTTCTGCTTTTTCATTGAACTAGAGTAAATGGAGGATAGAATAAAAAAACATGGAGTCTGTTATTCTGTCATGTAAAATGCTTTGCCTCCAAACTGCGGCTGTTGTTACCACCTGCTGACGGGGCCACAGGTGCTCTCAGGGTGCGTCCCCGCCTGTGATCGTAGCAGGAAACCCTCGTCTCCTCAGACGAGTTGGGAGGCAGGGGTGTGGCGTGTACCTGGGCGCAGAGAGGGCAAGCCAGATGGGCACAACCCAGATCCACCGTCAGCTCTACTGACGTTCCCGGAGGCCTTCAGGGAGGATCAGGGAGAAAAGTCATTGCAGTCAAGCGCGATCCCTGCTGTCGGGGGGACATTAGCATAGCATCTGCAACATCGGGGTGTCCACAGAAGACAGACACCCCCTTCCAGCTAGGACAGTCAGGAGGGAGTTTAACATGGGCGCCACAGGGACAGGGAGGACCAGCTGCATCCCGGCACCCTGAGCAAGCACTGGCCAGGCCTCACTCTGCCTGTATTGGGAGGGGACAGGGCTCCAGGGCAGTACCAGCAACCCCTGACCTTACCCTCCTCTGGGCCCTGGCCAGGACTCCCCACTGCCAGGGGAGGACCAGGGGGAGAGGGAGCTGGTTAGGGGGATAGTGGGTCTCCAGTACAGGCCCCACCCAGCTGGAGCCAAAGGAAAGGCTGTCAAGGAGGCCTTCCTGTAGGCGGTGACCTGTGATTTGAGGCACAAAGGTGTGCTGGAGTCAGGGGTTGCTGGAGGCAAAGGAGCTCCGTCTGTGATAACACCAGGCAGCAAGGCCAGTCACCTGGGGGACAAGCCTGGAGCTCCATCAGGCTGATCTGCTGGGCAGGTGGGCATAGTGGGCACCGGGGCTGGACAGAGAATCAGAAGGGGGTCAGCCCTGTTCAACTTTTTGTGACCCCATGGACTGTAGCTTCTGTCCATGGAATTCTCCAGGCAAGAACACTGGAGTGGGTAGCCATTCTCTTCTCCACGGGATCTTCCCGACCCAGGGATCAAACCCAAGTCTCCCACATTGCAGGCAGGTTCTTTACCGGTTAACCACCAGGGAAGCCCCAGATAGAGGTTAGCAATTCTAAATATTAATAGAATCAAGCGTCTAACACAGGGCAGCTGAGGGCCCAACCCTAGTGTAGATGATTCCCAGAGGAAATAATCCATAAAAAATGTAGAGAATGGCCTGAGATAATAATTGCTACTTTCTTTTAACTTCAGAAACAATCGCTTCAGTCTTAGAGCTCCCACACAGAGCCGCCCCCCGCCACGCTCCACCTCTCATTTCCCTCCCTTTTCATTTTCTGGGAAAGGTCTGTCATTCTACTGTCTGCTTCCGGCCTGACTTACTTGTCCTGTGTTTGACTAGACAACTTTCCATCTAGTCTAATACTTACCAGTAGAAGCCAACCAGAGCCCAAGCTCCTCACAAGTGGTCTTAAAACATTTCAAAACAATGTATTTTCTCCCTTCTCAAAGGAGAAATTCTTAAAAAGTTTTCTTAAAAAACTTCCCTGGCAGTCCAGTGATTAAGACTCCACACTTCCACTTGAGGGGGCACAGGTTTGATCAACCTGGTCGGGGAACTGAGATCCTACATGCTGAGCAGCAAGGCCAAAACAACTTTTTTTTTTAAAGTGTTGACAGAAAATGCAGAACAGGAAGTGGGTGGGGGAGGTATCATGGAACATGGGCTTTGAGTGGGTCATGGCGAGGAGGGGTGGCGGGTCCACTGTCCCTGCCCTATGTGTTCTTAGATAAGCTGCTTGATTTCTGTGCCTCTCTTTCCTCACCTGTAAAATGGGCAGAATAGCAGTCAGAACTCTGGGTGGCAGTGGAGGGTAATGAGGAGTTATGCCCACAGCTCCCAGCATGGTGACAGCTGTCAGCTCTTCTGTTGTCAGCAAACAGAGGCTGTTACCGACAAGCTTGCCCTGAGCTTGGTGTGTGTGTGTTTCTGAAGTTACGGGTCTTGGGAAAGACTGGCCTGAATGGCATCATGTCCCCAGAACGTCTGAAGAGTACATGTTGCCTCTCCCTCCCTGGGAGGATCTCACTGGGATGACCATCCCTCGCCGCCCCCACTGGGGACCGAAGCCCACAGGTCGGAGGCAGCAAGGCTGTCGGGAGCTCCTGCTGACTGGTTGCAGCCGTCGGCCTGCGTCAGCTGGGCCGGCCCGCTGGCTGCGGCGGGGACAGCAGCAGGAAAGTTTTCCATGTGTAGGCTTGAAGCGAAATGTAATTAGCCTTTATGTGCAGAACAAGGCTTCATTGATGAATACAGCTGGTCTTTGTTTTGTCCTGTCATTGAGAGTGGGAGGTAAAAGTGTTCTTCTTCATGTTTATTAATGCAAGATTCCTTAGACAAATGGCAAGCACAGTTTAATATTTGTTGGAACATCGGGGGGCTTGCCAAAACAGTTGTTGTGTAAGAGGATTGCAGGGTTTCAGATTATAACTGTTTCTGGGTTAAATAAATGAATTATTTCTCTGCTTTTTTTTTTTTTAAGTGAAAAAAGTACCTCCTCCTCAGCTGGTCAGGCTGTGTACAGATCTTCTGCCTTCTCTTAGCAAATAGAGATTTAGCACCCCAGCTGACATTAACGTGGGGATTCTAGCAATGTCAAGCAGGTTGGGTAAGATTTCAGTGGCTCCCTGGGATGGCCTTGGAGGAGGGGAGACAGCTTCTTGGGCCCCAGGAGAAAGATCTGGACAGCTCCCCCGCCCCAACTCCACCCCTGTCCTGTGCAGCTGTTCGCTTGTGGTTGGGCTTAGATGGCCACTGCCCATGGCGGGAAGAATGTTACCCTCCAGCCGAGATACCAACTTTCTGGGCGAATCTGCTGAAAGTCCCATTTTCGCTCAAGTCCACGGCCACCTCTTTGCTCTGTCCCCAAGGAACTTCAGTTGTTAACACACACAATCAGCTTGTTAAATTCCTCCTGACTTGTGGGCGGAGGCTCTGAGCCTTCCGATGAAAGGAAATATTGAATCGCACTGAAATGCTGCATTTTTTTTTTCTATAGCTAATGTTAGTCTGAGGAGAATTTGCACCTCCCAACCTTTCCTGCCAGTAAAATTCATATTTCTTAAGGTTACTCACGTTGTATTTCTTGCCTATATGCTTTTTCGAAAGAACCAAATTGTATGCACACATGCTTACACAGTTCATTACGAAAGAGACATCTCTGAAGAACTTCAATTGGGATCATTTTAGCGTATTTTCTCTTTATTGTGCGTATACAACCAGTGTGTAATCACAAAGTGCAATATGCTCTGAGACAGCAGAAAAACTTGCCCAGGCAAGCTTGATTTAGGGCTTTATTGAAATTGCTTAGGGGAACCTGTACTCCACACCCCACACTGTGGAGGGAGGGGATTCCTGTGTCCCAGCAGTGGGCACGAAGGGGACCTGAAATGTTTGAACACATGAGGATGCCCAGGGTTGAAGACATGATTCCGCAGTTAATAAGTGCAGCCAGTGTGCAGTGAAAGGCGAGGGGTGGAGCGCGTCCACACGTCCGGATCACTCTGGACTAAGTCATGGTGCCTTCTTGCATGCTCCAACAGTCATGGAGGATGTGTCTGTTGCACTCATTTTATAGACAAGGAAAATGCCCTGGGAACATAGAGTCTGGCCCAAATCCAGACCTTTGGACTCAAAATCCAGTGCCCTTTGCACTTTCCCACCCTAACCTGGAAAGTCTCTTTTTGTGCTCCTTCAGAGAGCAGTGTTACCCACCTGCCACTTGCTGGGTGATGGGTCTTATTGAAGGGTTTTCCATCTTCTCTCCCTCTCCATGAGCCCCGATGTATTTACCCTCACAGACTGATTTCCATTTTATTTATTTATTTTTTTACAGTTCCACAGGTAAGACTCAGGAAACTGAGCCAGGTAGGGCTGAGTAGCCAGCATACTCATATTAGACAGACTTTGCTTCCCCCAACTGAATTTGAAAAGACCACCCCAGTGTCTGGAAACAGAGTCTCCCTGCTGTACCTTTAAGAAGAATGTAACATTTTCTATTTCCTGGCTTTTTGATGAGTCATCAGTTTCCAGTACAAGTTGCTGTAATTATCCTGGTTAGATTAATTTCCCTAAAAATAGAGAAGCAGCTACTTTGATGGTTTTGAAGAGATGGACTTGAATAAAGAAACCCCTGTCCTTTAAACCTTAGAGAGAAATCAGACTTGCCAGGAACAAATGATGCTTTTTTTTTTTTTTCCTATACCTTATCTGCAAAAGGGTGTGTGCATTTTGTAGAATTCCTGTGATTTTTCCTCTCTAAGCATTTTGCTTCACACCTAAATTTCCATGCCTGCATGAGTACCTCCTTGGCTTTTGCACTGACTGTATCTGTTTTGCCTTCTCCAAGCAGTACAACCCTGATCTGAAGCTTTTTCCAGTCCAAGAAGTGCAGAGGGAAGGGCCTGGCTTCCTATTCTCAAACCCAGGTAGAAAGTCCTCTGAGTGCCAGACATTCTCCACCTATTCCGTGAACTCTAGACAGGTCTAGAAATTACATGGCATCAATGAGAACTGGCACTCTTTACCTCCCTTCAGCTAATCTTAAAGCATTGTGTTGAAATGCAGGCATTGTGCCAGGTGCAATAACTGCAGAGTAAAGAGGGCAGGGGGAGTTACGGGTGTGATATGCACACAGACGCGGCTCACACGCTCTGTACATAAAAACACGTGCCACACACATGTACATAGAGCTGTCCGGTATGTGTGTGTGTAAACATGCATATGAGGATAGAGGTAGTAATGATATTCATCCAGCATTCTTTGAGGGGTATTGTAGAGAAGAGGATGCGTAAGCTATCACCTGAGTTCGGCATGCTTTTATACAAAACTGGGGGGTTTTTTAGAGATCCTTGAAGTTTTCCTGATTCACTGTAAAGGACAGTCTTGGCAAATTCACTGTTAGAGGCTAAAGGAAAAAGGGTAAGAGGCTGTTGGAGAAGACATCCGTTTGTAGAAGATCAAAGCACATTTGATGAGCCACAAACCGGGCATCATAACGGGCGCCTTCCTGCCTGCAGTGCTTGAGGAAGAGGACGGGTGTATCCCTGTGGACCACACAGAGGTGGCCAACGCGCCTGACCTGCCTGAGGAGGGGCCCACCTGAGTCCCTGCACCCCACATGCCCATTGGCATCCTCGACACTGAGGGCTCTTGTTGAATGAATCACTCTGTGGGCGCCCTCACTGTGCAGACCAGGGGATTATGGACGAGGCCAAGGGACCAGTCTCGGCAGTGCTGACAGTCTGACCAGCAAGGCCATGTGCTTTCTGGAAGGAAAAGCAAACTACAGAAGCTGTTGGCATTTGGGAAGAAAGCAGGAGCCACCTGAACCTCTGAAGTATCTCATGGAGATATGATAGTGGAAAATGATAGTGGAGGCCAGTCTGGACCATTCACACAGCCTTCTGCCTGAGTGAAACTCCTCCCAAAGCCACTAATTTCTGACCTCTACCCCACCCCCCACCCAGGAGTCCCTGGCTGCAGAGGAGACCCACAGCCATGCAGGTCGTCATGACACTGCTTATCTCCTTAGCTTCCGATATGAAGGGAAGAAGGGCCCTGACCAGGCAAGGGCCCTTTGAAAGGAGAAGCAAGAAGCCTGGAGAAAGTGAGAAACCATTCTTCCCTGGAATTGCCCCAAATCAATGAAAGCTAATTCCTTTTATATGACATTTATGATTCTTAAAATTCATGAAAGTCACACATGTTTATTGTATGAAATTTAGAAAATTCTAGTAGATTTTTAAAACTAGGTCATCACTCATTATCCCACAACACATGGATAACTGGGTTTTGTTGTTATGGGTTTTTGTTTCTTTGGTTTATTTCTGACTGTACTGGGTCTTTTTTGCAACTCAAGGGCTCTCTAATTATGGCACTCAGGCTTCATTCCTCTGAGGCCTGTGGGATCTTAGTTCCCCGTCCAGGGATCCAACCCACATCCCCTGCATTGGAAGGCAGATTCTTAACCACTGGACCACCAGGGAAGTCCCCAGATAACTGTTTTAACATTTTGGCATATTTTATTCCAATATTTTTTCTACATGATACTCTTATTTTTTTTTTTCTTTTACTATTCACAAATGGTATCAGACTGGTACAAGGTTTTCATTTCTAGGTGGTGGTTGTTTTTTCCTTGCCATGTAAATATGTCTTTCTTGTCGTTACCTGTTGTTCAGAAACGTGATGCATGCTGCATGACCTCCCATCAGTAGACGCCCCAGGAGACTGTCACCCATTGAGTTCCCTCTTGTTTGGGGGCCTGGTTTGTCACATTGCCCTCTTTGCTGTGCAGGCTGTAACTAGGAAGCTTCACACTTGCTCTGTCTTTGGGGGCCTTTACGTTCTGCCAGTGGCTGTGGCATCGTTCAGAGGCTTCCCTATGGCATCATCAGACCAGAATTCTCTGAGGACCCCGTTACCAGGCTACTGTCTGGTGACACTTACAGACGCCCCAGCCTCCCCCTGATTGGTGCACAGTGAAAGGTGCTGGGCCCAGAGTCAGGAGATCCTGGGTCAGGTCGCAGCTCTGTCACCGGGTGTGGCCAGCACAGCTCCCTCCCTGGGCAGCAGCAGGGTCCTCAGTAGCAAAACAGGAAGATTGGACCAGAGCTCAGGCAGACTTGAAGGGCCTGCCCATTTCTCAGCTCCTTGAACTTGATCACCCAGCTCCTTCCCCAAAGCTCTCCCGTGCTCCCCCAGCTGGGCCTGTGCAGCCTGTCTGCAGGGTGGCTTTCAGGGAAGGGGCTCCCTAGGATGTGGGGGGCAGCATGAGGGTCAGGGAAAGAGCCCGGGTCTCAAGGTCATTACAGAGTTTGATTCCTGGTGCTGTGAGTACAGAGACCCTGGGCAGGGCACTCAGTTTCCTTACTCTGGCCTTAGTTTCTTCCTGAGTGAAGGGAGGCCTGGTGCAGCATCTGCATGCACGCCATCAGCAAATGGCTGCCAGGCACCCTGCCTGGCCCATTTGCAAAACGTTGGTTCACTTCCCCCACCGTCAGATCTCTTCCAACCCTAAGGACCCCCAGCACCTTCCATGCTTGACTTGTGAAAATCAGGCCAGTCCGTCTGCATCACAAGACCCCTGTCTATTTGCAGCTGCAGGTGTTGGGTGAGGTGCCCTGTTTTCATGTTGTGTCATCATCCTAAGAGACTCTGAATTTAAAATCTCAACTAATTCCCCTTGGGTGCTGCTAACACTGGCGGCAAAAAGTTCTGAGTTCAGGTAATTGAGGGGCCGTTAGTGCCTTTAACCTCTGGAGGTTAATAACCACAGAATAACTGCCTTCCAAAATCCACATGCCACGTGTGTGCAGGACCCACCTTCTAAAGCAAGAACAATATGGTTCCCTCTGGCCACATGTCAGGGGCAACTCGGAGAGTTCAGCAGAGACCTGTTTCCACATGGCCTGGAGAATTTGGGGGCCCCTGGACAGATATAAAACAAATTAAGAGAGGTGCCAGGCATCTGGGCATAAGCACGGACGCCTGGGGCTCCTGTTCTGGGATATCGTTAAAAGAAACTTTGGAAAAAAAAAAAAAAAAGAAACTCTGGGGAACCAGCCTTCAGAATGAGAAGTTTCCTATAGGAAACCGAGGGATAGCCAGATAATTGAACTCATTGATTTCCTTCACGGCTTGTTTGCCCTTTCATTCTCTTCCTGAGGTGCTGTTGTTGAGGAATGTCTCCAATTGCCAGAAAGACAGTGGGGTGTCTCGTATTCCCCCCTTTCCACCCCCCGCCAGCTCTCCTTTCAGCCAGAGCTGAGCTCTGAGGCGAGCCTGCAGTATGAATTTTTAATGCAGAACTTTATGGCATCACTCTGGCAGCCTGGCCACATTGCTCTCCTGAGCTTTGAGATTTCATGCTCTGCTGAACAGAGCAGAGACTCAGGGCCTTCAGCATCAGTGAGGATTAACCCCCACGTGACCGCACGTGTGCCCTCCGATTTCCCTAAAGGTAAAGTTGGGAGAAAATATTAAAGTTATATAGCGTTTGGAATGTTATCCACAGAGCCCCGGCACAGAAACAGAGCGTAATCTTGAAATTTCATGAGAAAGCATATATTTTTAGCTTTTCATTTATCTTTTTTTTAGAGTTTGCCTATTTTCATTTTGATGTGTTTGTGTGATCTTTCTACCCTGAAAAAAAAAAGCACCAATCTATAGAATTTATGCAACATAAAGATTATTGGATCCTTCTGTTTTCCACAGAAAGCCACTGGGTACTTTGAAACTTAGGATTTGTTGTTGATAAGGGGAAAAGGACCAGTTATGTGAAGTAGGTAATTCTGTGTGGAGGCGTATGGTTGATTGGCCTTTTCTTCTGATAGCTTTCTAGTATTTTTGAAAGTTTCCAAATTAAAGGGGGAAATTTTTAGAAGTTATCTATAAAAATGGCTTGAGCTTAAATGAGTTAGAGAAGGAATGGAGCCTTCGATCAGCGGTGCCAGAATAGCTGGCTAACACTCAGAGGATGGGAGATGGGGCAGAGCCCTGTGCAGAGTCAAGCCTCGACGTTTTAAATATTTACATATGAAAAACAAAGTCATAAAAACACTAGGAGAAATTTTAGATGGATATTTATATAATGTGGGGGTGGGAAAAAAGTCTTTCAAAGGGTGATGCCAAAGGTAGAGCTCGCAAAGGACATTTCACAGCTTTGCTGGTGATTGACGAGTGACTGGTAGGTAAAGCGGCAAAATAATTGCATTGTGCATGACAAGGAGAGAGAGTCTGTGTGTGTGTGTGTGTGTGTGTGTGTGTGTGTACACATGTATATAGAGGCACACCTCATTGGTGCCTTTTTCCAAAAGTATTTGCTCTTACTTCGTGTCTGTGTGTCACAAGCTGGTGATCCTCACAGTATTTCAGACTTTTTCACTGTTGCTATATTTGTCGTGGTGATCTGAGATCAGCGATCTTTGAGGTTACCATTGCAAAAGTATTACGACTCACTGAAGGCTGAGGTGATGATTAGCATTTTTTAGTATTAAATTTTTTTTAATTAAGGCATATACATTTTTTTAAAAGACATAATGCTATTTCACATGTAATAGACTATATTCTAGTGTAAACAGAACTTTTATATACACTTGAGGAACCTAAAAATTGACATGACTTACTTTATTGCAGTATTTGCTTTATGGGGATAGTCTGGAACCAAGCCAGCACTATCTTCAAGGTATGCTGTGTATATAAAGAACCCTTAGAAATCAATAAGAGAAAATTTAATACCCAAAGAGAAAGCTCCAACTCCTTACTAGACATAGGCCTCTCAGGCTCAAGTGAACTCATGGTCCCTTCTGACTTCCTTCTTGCCTGCAGGCAGCTTCCCTTCCATTTTTCCCCTTCCTGGAGCATATTTGGTCCTCCCTTATTCCAGAGATGCAGGTTCCCTCTTGACCCTGCTGTCTCACCGTATCAGTCCCACCTCCCAAAGACCTTCTGCATCCCTCCTGTCTCGGTCTCCACTGTCACTGAAGTAACTGGGTTCTTTTCACCTCTTGTCTTTCCTTCTTCAGTCCCTCCCTAGCCAATCTCCCTGCTGCCAACCCTCCAAGTATCTGTTAAAAGTATCTTTCCAAAATATAAATCTGATCCTGTCTGTATGGCTCCTCCTTAAAATCTTTCCATGGCTCTTTTTTTAATTCTATATATTTTTTTAGTTGAAGGATAGTTTCAGATGTACTACATAGTGATTGAATATTTTATAGCTTTGTATGTACCATACAAAGTTATTACAGTATTATTGACTATATTATTAACTGTATTGAAAGTGCTGTACATTACATTCTTGTGACCCATTTATTTTACAGCTGGTAGTTTGTACCTCTCTGTCCCTGCTTCACCTAGTTCACCAATCCACCCACCCACTTTCCCTCTGGAGTCACTATTTTATTCTCTGTATCTGGAGTCTGTTTCTGTTTTGTTACATTTATTCATTCTACATACAGGTGAAAACACATGGCTCTTTCTTGCCTCCACTGAAAAATGATGCCATAGCATCCACGATGCCTCGTGACACAGCTCTGCCTTCATAGCCTCATTTCACACCAACTCTAAACCCCCACCCCACCCTGTAGAATTGTGGGCCTTTCCCCTGATCACCAGCTCCCACATCCCAGTTCGCTGTTACCAGCCTTTCTCCACAAGCACATTGCCTGCCCCTCCACGCCTCATTCCTGCACCCACACTTATCTGCACCAGCCTCTCCAAGCATGTGAGGGGGGTTCTGGTCTCTCCTGTTCCGTGGAGAAAATTGGGGGGTCTTGAATTTGTATCCAGAATGTAAACATCTTAATTTTCACTAAATCTGACTGCAGTGTAGCATTTCCTTCCATTGCAAATCAACAACTCAGAACAAGAGCAGGTCTGTCGCTTTGTTGCAAGCAGAAATCCTAGTAATTTCACATCACATCACAGTCCTTGTAGATACCTTGAATACTGTTTAGATCCATGACTGCTTCTAAATATCAATAGTTTGGGGTTTTTTAATTATTTTCTTTTGACTGCTTCGTGTCTTAGTTTCAGCAAATGAGATCTTTCATTGCAGCATGCAGGCTTAGTTGCCCTGTGCCATGCGGAATCTTAGTTCCCCAACCAGGGGTCGAACCCACATCCTCTCTATTGGAAGGTGAATTCTTAACCACTGGACCACCAGGGAAGTCCCCAAAATGTCGGTAGTCCTTAGACCCGTTACTAAATCAAGAGACCACTGGGGCAAAGAGGGTGCTGTTTCAAGGCTCTTCAGCGTGTCCTCTGCAGGGGAAGGACGCCTTTGGTACAGCAGCACCAAGTGCTGCGGGCCCTCTCCCCTCCCCCCTGCCCCAGTGTCCGAGGTGGGTGTACCCGGAGCTGTGCCTGGCCTGGGGAACTCCCGCTACTTGTCTCAGACCTTCTGTGTTTGATCCAGGAGATAAGGGTTGGGCTGCAGCAGTTCCACCATCTCTCCACCATGCTACATGGATGCTCATAGATGCCTGACTTGATATTTGTTAGGACAAAACTCAGCACTTGCCCGTTGGCTGGTTTACTCTCCATGTGTTTCCTTATCACCCATGATCGTGAATGTGGCTAGTGTTCTGGATCTTAGCTCCTCACCCACATTGATCATTACTTATGCCTATTAATTGATCTTCTCTTGAGTTTTAGTGATTTCATTGTCCAGAAGTAATATAAATATATGAGCTAGATCCCATAAACTTTGTCATTAATCATTTTTAACATGGTTTCAATAATTGAAAATTATTTCCTTGCCAATCCATTTCCTTATTATTTTTTATGATTTATTGTATCTTTAACTTGTCAGAATGTATTATAGCCTATGAGGTAAGGTATGCGTCTGTTTATTATTCTTCATACCGATTCTCAGCTTGCCCAATAATTCCTTCCTTCAGTATTTAATGGTGAACAAATCAAATGTAAATAATTACATATGTCTCTGGATTGCTGTCTGAAATTTCTTTCCATTGATCCAACTTTTCATTCTTATAAGTACCCAACTGTTTTAATAGTGTTTCATTTTCTATCTTGATACCTACAGTAAGTTTACTGCTATTGGGGTCACCTAATTTTTCTATATGCATCTTGTCATTTTACCAAGTTTTATAAATCAACTTGGAAGCTAAACTTATATTTATTTCTCTTTAACACAACTGCACATGAGAAATGTCATCATTAGCTTTCTTTGCCACTAGCATTTTGTAATTTGATTTTCTATAGATTAATTTATGCCATGTTATTTTAATTCCCATATGTTTAATATTTATATCCCTGTTGTAGATGAAATCATTTATTTAATTTTCTAGATATTTATTACTGGTACATGGAAGTGTCATTTTTTTTGTCTTTTTCAAAAAACGTGGGGCTTTGCTGAATTCTTGGTTCATGGGTTCTCTGCTCTTTTGCTCTAACGAATCCTTTTGGACAAGTATGTAGCCATATTACCTATAAGTAGTGAATTTGTGTGCTTTTCTGACAACCAGGATACCTGATTCTTCTCTTTCATTGCTGTTTTTTAAAAGGAGCATCTCTCTTATATGCCTGTGGAGAGCAGTGGAGGCTCTTGGTTTAAATGTCTGTCCTGTTTGAGACCCCGCACTCTTGTGATTCCCATTTAAATTCAGCTGTGACCTGGGTTTCAGATTCCATGTGACTGGAACCCTTCTTCTGTGTCATTTGGTGTGGTTCATTTTCTAGTAGGAAAATGCTTCTATATATTGTGTTTCTTTCCATTTTTATACTGCATATTTTATGGATTGTCTTACTTTGTGATTTAAGACAAGTTCAAGCTTGTTGTGTTTTGTTATTGACTACACCTTTAAGTATGACTTCTTTCTCTGTAATGTTATTTTGCTACATATAATATTGGCTAGCATGGCTTTAAAACCTTACCCTAGCCTTTTGAAAAAGTCTAGTTAATCTTTTCCTCTTTTGAGGTATGTTTCTATTGCATTTTGTTAGGCTTGGGGTTTTCATTCAATACATATTTTATTTCTATAGGTGAATTTGGCCTGGTTACATTTACCAGTATAACTCTTACCTTACATTTGTCTTTTTTCTTAATACTCTTCCCCCCACCCTACCCCAATTCCCGTCTTCTCTGTCATAAGCTTTCTGATCTATTTAAGGAAGATGGACCACAGAGCACAATTGACTCTGAACGTCTTGGGTCCTCCAGGCCAGCCCTATTCCAGACCCCCTCTTTTTACCGAAATTCAGTGTCAAATGCCGAACTGTTGAACCCTTTGGAAATCTTTTAAAAGCCACATATTTGTTTTAAATTCTCTTACCATACTGCACTGCTATTACCTTATATGTCAAGCATAGCAGCAAGTTATACTTCGCTACATTAGCCTCGCCTCCCTCTGCAGTGAGACCCAATCCTTCATAGAATACACTGAACCTACACATTCTGGCTGGCGATTTCCTTAAAGTTGTTTCAATTTTCCAAGGACCGTGGGCTTCCCTGGTGACTCAGACAGTAAACAATCTGCCTGCAATGCGGGAAACCTGGGTTCGATCCCTGGATCGGGAAGATTCCCTGGAGAAGGGAATGGCTGCCCACTCCAGTATTCTTGCCTGGAGAATCCCATGGACAGAGGAGACTGGTAGGCTACAGCCCACTGGGTCACAAAGAGTTGGACACGACTGAGTGACTAACACTTTAACTTATGAAGCTCTCCTACTGCCTTCACAAAGCACTTGCTGCTCAGTGGGATTATCAACTACAGTGATAAGAATCCTTTATTCTCTGTCACATGGTAAATATTTTTGCACAAACTTGAGGCTTGCTAGGTAGATTCTAAGGCACAAATATAGATACATTCTTATCATCACATTGTTTAACTTTTACTAAACTCAGAAATATACTTTCAAGGTATCCAGGGTCCTTCCATAAGGGTTAAACCCAGGGAGTGCCCTATCCTGTCATTTGGAAAGCTGACTGGATCCAGTTTCCTGCCCAGAATCCCAGTGACATTGTACATCAGTGGTCACCGCACATAACTGAGCTGTAAGGCAGTTATTTGCTGACTGTGTCTTCCCAACAGAGGGCCCTCGGAGTTCTATCCACTGAAGTTTTCCAACCAACCATGAATATATGGAAGAGGGTTTGGCTTGTCCCATAGCAATCACTTCCAAAATGTGAATTCTCAAATAAAACCAGAAAGGACATTCGTTTGTTTAACTTCAAATTTTCATCACACCGACCTCCAAAAAGTATTCCAGGTGCCTTTAATACAAGATACAGAATCAGTGAAGCTCTTAGATTAAAACCTGGGAATTCAAGCTTAGAGTTCCATGGGAAAGATGCTTCTTTAAGACTTGGATTTGATTTAAAGCTCAACAACTCAATAACCTGACGTGACTAAGACATTCCCCGCATAGGACTTTCTGAGTTCAGTGTCACTGTGACGCCCTGATGTACTGTTTGCTTGGCAACGAGGGAAAACTTTATGTTGCAATTAACCTTGCTATTTTTTTCCCTTATGTCTAAGTATCGTGAACTTCCTTTGTGGTATTTTAGTGATTAGACAGGATGGAGGGTGTTCTTAAAGATTCATGGCCAAACCCGATGATGTCAGACCAAAGGGAAGGGACGGTCTTCGTGGGGCCAGCAAGTCTGGCCCCGTCTGAATTGTTTGTCTAACACTTCACAAGTAGAAGAGGAACCACTGAATTATTCATTTTCAAGTTGCCCTAAAAAAAGGCACTTATGCTGCCGAATTGCAGACTCTCGGTGCCAGCGAGAGGAAGAGGAAGGATGCTGTCTTTCCTCGGGACGAGCCACTGCCGTCGGCTGCCTGGTTCTCCAGTTTCACTTCCCGACCCTGCGGGGTGAAGGAGACAAACCACCAGCTGCCTTAAGTGCGGGGCAGTTAAGGGGGTGGGGGCCATGGACAGATGCTACCAGGGCCTCCGAAGCCACAGGTGAGCCAAGTGCTGGATTGATGGGGAGAGACCAGTGGAGGGGAGGCTCTGCAAGCAGCTCTGAAGGACCAGGAGGTGTGGTCGGAAGGCCCCGGGGTGTGGATGTGATCAGAGGACAGCCCGGCGCCCCGAGGTAGGCCCAAGAAGTCCCAGGAAGTCGTCTCAGCCTTGGACTTGGAGAGGAAGGGAGCTAAGCGTAATAACTAGAATGCAATTGGAGAGGTTTCCTTGTTCTGAGTTTTAACTTCTCTGCCACCAAACCTTCTCTTAACAGTTCCTACCACATAGTACTTAGGAGAGAAAGGGGGTAATTAGAATCCCTCACATTCCCACATAAACACAGGGTTCTTACCCTAGACTGCTGCCCTCTGTGACCTTGAGCTTCTTGGTCACCACTCACCCCCACCCTCAGTTTCCCCTCCTGTGGAATCCAAGCAGCATGATCCTGTTCATCTGAAGTGGTGGCACGTCCCCTGTGCCCTCGGGAGATGGTACAATGCCCAGGACCAGGGGCACCTGTCAGCCCAAGGCAGAGTGCTTCCAGGTCAAGCCAATAGGGAACAGAAAATGAAATCTGAAAGGAGGCTCTGAAAGCATGAAAGCTCACATGGGGCAGGCCATGCTCCAACCACCAAAAAGACCTATTTCTTAAATATCTGGAGGAAAGAAGCAGCAACATGGGTCCACAGTCCCACTGGCCATGTCCTCTGCCCAAGACTCCCGCAACCAGCCAGCTCCCAGGGGACCGGGTGCTCAGGGTGGCGGCCTCAGCTCCCTCCAGATCCCGCATGGAGGCAGCTGCTGGGAGCCCCTTTCCTGGAGGGAGGAAGGTTGGGGTTCCTGTGTCCCCTCCAGAATCCACTTACTCTGTTTCAAAGAGAAATACTCATGGATGATTTTTCAATCACGTTCTCCTTGCAGAGGTGTGCCTTTCATACACGTCGTTTTTCCTTCCCTTTGATGAGTTAACTGAGTTACTAAGAGGTAACTGACTTGACTAAAACTAGCAAAGTACTCCTCATCTGTATTCTTTCCCAGGGGCCACTCTGTAGCATCCTGCTTGTCTCTGCACGGGCCTTCTAGTCACCTCATTTCTGAGCCAACAGTGGTCAACAACCTACGTACCAACTTTATAGTTGACAGGTTATGATGGAGAGACACAAAACTACTGTGATGGCCTATGCTTTTTTTAATCACCTTATAATTTTGTTTGTTTGCTTACTTGTTATTATGTTCAATTTCTGACATACAATAGAGGACAGAACCCCTAGGTGCCTACTGGACAATTCCAACCATGCTTTCCTGGCCCACCTGTCCTTACTGTCATTTTATGTTGAAGCTCCTTCCAGAATCCTTTCCTTTCACCTCTAGATGGTTTGGCCTGTAGAGTCTCACATTCAGGACTCTTATTCTTTAATATAGCCACCATACTACTATCATAGGTGGTGCAGTTGTAAAGAATCCTTCTGCCAGTGCAGGAGATGCAAGGGATGCGGGTTCAGTCCTTGGGTCAGAAAGATTTACTGGAGGAGGAAATGGCAAACCACTCCAGTATTCTTGTCTGGAGAATTCCATGAACAGAAGAGCCTGGTGGGCTACAGTCCATGAGGCCACAAAGAGTCAAGACACAACTGAGCAACTGAGCACACACCCTATTATCACATCAAAAGTTAACTTCTTTATGTCATCAATACTTAAATTTCTAATTACCCCTAAACATCATACATGAAATTTTTTAAGTTGTTTTGACTCAGGATCCAAATTAAGACCCACACATTGCAATTGGTTGGTATATCTTTTAAGTCTCATTCATTTTTATTGATCCATCTCTTTTTCTTTTCCTTTCAACCTGTTTGAAAGAAAAACCAGCTTACTTGCCCTGAAGAGTTTCCCACAGTCTCTATCTTGTTTCCCCAGATGTAGTTTAGCTTGTTCCTCTGTCCTCTCATCCCTGCAAGTTTGTAGTTGAACCCAGAGGTCTGATCAGATTTAGACTGGAGTTCAGGGGCAAAACCTACTTCCTAGGCAATTGTGATTATAATCTGTTGTTTTGGGTGTCGAAAATTAGCTGTGACCAGAAAAGAAAGATCCTGATTTTCATGCACAACAATAATAATGAATGTGTGCGTGGGTTTGCGAAGTTTTCTTTCTACTCTCCATCAGTATTCTTCTTTCATCCTGTGCCAGTTTCTTTCGCAAAGGCCTCACTATTCCTCCCCGGCAGATGACTGTCACGCTCCCAGATCTGCCCAAGGTCAAGGACCAGGAGGCAGTGGGAGGGAGTCCGGCCTGTCTGCCTGCCATGCCAGCCACATCCTGGTGACTCTAGCCCAAGGTGTCATCACTCCATCCTACTTGTGACCCCTGGCACTTGATTTAAGGGAAGAAAAAGATTTTCACACCAGACTGCTCCGCGTGGCTTTTAGAGCCACGGTTTTAGAGAACATGAGAGAAATGGCAAGAGGCATCTGAAGTTAATCCAGATGCTTATCCCAAGAGGCTTCCACAACCTCAGGAGCAGCAGTCTCGTGAGCTAATTCTCCAGGCATGGCTGCCCCCGGGGCCCTACCCTGCAAGGACTGAGCCTCAGTGATGGTCACAGGCAGTTTCTGATCATAGCGGGTTGTACTTCGGGGAGTGACTCAAATTAAACTAAAGGAGGATTTATTTAAATTATTTTGTGTAAGCAAGTCAGTTAAATAGTAGGGCCAAAAGGGAAATTTCCATCCCATTTGGTATTGATGAGGCTTCACCAAAATTGATTTTAATCATTACTTGTATCACTGACATTTAAATATAACAGTCATCAGAAGGAACAAATTGTGGTTAATTTCTGAGCAAGCAGAGGTGACCTTCTGGCCATTTAACTGTCTCTCGATATGGTTTTATTTGCAACGAGAGTAAAAACCACTATTTCCAGAAGGTCTGACGTAGCGGTCAAGCTCTACAACTGTTTCTCTGCTCAGACCTCGACTTGACCAGAGAAGGAGGATCCACTCTGGGGTGACACGTTTGACTGGGGGCTTGAATGGATGCCAGGTAGTTTCACCCCAAAGCAGAGATGGCTTAACCTGGGTGGAAAATGAGAGACAGGACCCATCATACAGCTGGGGGTTGTCAAGAAAACCCTTCCACAAAGGATGCTTTCTCCTCCCACCTCCCCAGTCAGTCTATGTCGAGTGCTGTTTGTCTCCAGCTCTGTGGGCCCCGGGGGGGGGACGGGGAGCAACAGGGAGCGACAGGGAGATGAGCCAACAGCCCTGCACTCTGGCAGCTCACGCTCCCATGAACCTGGGTCTGTAGATGCTTCTTCGTCCAGGGAGAGTGTTTGCCGCCTCTTTCAAGAACTACAAAAAGTGGTCAGAAAAACTAATTATTTTCCTTCTGCCAAAACGACTTACAGACTCTTTCCTTGAAAGTCATATTTACAACTTGGCAAAACAGCCCTCCACTTTCTGCTCTTTAGAATCCCAGCCAGTGAGTTGTTGCCTGTCACATGCAGGGTGGACTCGAGGAAATGAAGGCGTCGTAGGTCTGCGTCATTCATCAGCCAGGATTTAGAGAGCGCCTTCTGTGTTCTCTGGGATCATGGCCGCGAATAAACAAGCCATCAGTACCTGAACAAGGTACTCAGAAGCAGAAATAAGTGCAATAAAAATAAATGAGCACATGACGGGAAGCAGGGCTGCCAGGAGACCCTCAGAGGACAGTGGGCCCTGCAGCCAAGGCCTGGATGGTGACAGCAGCAGTGTGCAGAGCTCAGCAGAGGGGACAGCCGTTCGGACAAGCATGGTGGCTCTAAGGAACAGAATGAGGCTAGAGAACCCACAAGAGCATTTGTCAATGGAGCCACAAAAGGAAATGTGCACAGAATGCATGTCACTCGCAGACTAAAGCCTCAACCCCAGCTTGGCGGCTCCGAAGGAGCAGTTGTGCACTTGGGCCTCTTTGGATGGTCGGACAAGCGGGAAATGAAACTGGAAAAGGAGCCGAGGTGTTGATGAGAGGTGGGCTCCCCCAGGGGTCCTGGCCCAGAGGACACTGGGAGGGAGGGAGCTGGGGAGCAACTCACCGAGTCCATCACGCAAAGGCAGGCTGGCTGTGATCTCTGCCCCTGGGAGCGGGAGGCGGCCAGGGGCTGGCCTGCCAGGCAACATGTGGAGACCAATAGGTGGAATGTGGGTTCAGATTTTTTGAGAATATCATCAAATCTGTGATGGCTCACTCTGTCTACAAAAAGAAGGAAATGCTTTCAAAGTACTTTATATGAGTTTACCTGACAAAGATGAGACAAAAGAAATCAGAAGCCAGTCTCACTTATAAATATTTATGGGGAAAATTACTCAATAAAATATTAGCAAATAGAACTCAGGAGCATGTTAAGCGCATAATATCCACAACCAAATGGGGGGCAAGTGACTGTCAGTATAATTTACCATTTCAGCGAGTCAGAGAAGAACCTTCTAATTAGCTTCATAAATGCTTAAAAGGTACTTAATAAAATCAGTGTCCTTCTTTTATTAAAAAGCCTTAATAGAATACAAACAGTTGGCTGTCGCATTAACAAAATACAAGCACCTGTATTTAAAGCCCAAAATGAGCAAAGCTTTTGATGGTAAACCATTGGAGGCATCACCTGTGATGTCAGCTACCATCTGACATTAGGCAAGGGTCCCCACTGTCACTCTAGCTATGTGTCTGGGCTCTGCTGTCATGAGAGAAAGAAATAGGAGGCATAGAAGGGGCAGGAAGAGGCTGGCCTCATGGTGTGGTTGGGGTGGTTGCCATGGAAACAGAAGCTTCCCGGACTCCCACCCTGTGTGGTCAGGTTCAGTCTGGTTGTGCCTACCTACCTCTGTCAACTGTTCTCTGCCTCCTTCAGGTTGCAGACCAGAGGTCCTCTCCTCCAAGAGTCTCTCTCCTGTTTGCAAAGCCTGCTGTCCCTCCTTCTGGGCTGTCCCTGAACCCAAATTCCCTGGTGTCTTCACCTCCCTGCACCTGCCTGAGCAGGCAGTGACAGGGTTGCCCATCTTTGAACTCCTGGGATGTACGGCGTCCATCCCTGTGGTCCTAATAAGGCGAATGTCAGCGCCCTGTGCACTGCCAACCCGGGATGTTTGTTTCCCCATCGGACGTGGCACATAGTAGGTGCTCTGTAAGCATCACTGAGGACCAGCTGCCCCGCCTCCACTCACACCCCTGGGCCTCAGGCTGGTGCCACCTTCTTCCTGTGCAGCCTTGCCCCGCCTGTCACACTGGACTCAGACCAGCCTTTCCTCTCCTGAGACCAAGTCCTATCTGTGTGCCCGTGTGCAGGTGGAAGAGGCCCCTTTTCTGAGGACCCTCAACCCCCATCAAGGTGATTCCAGCCCTATAGCCAAGACACCGTCCTCCTCCCTGGTCCTCTGGCTCCTCCTCCTCTTCGTTTCCCCACCAGTTCTTTCTGCACACAGTCCAGCAAGCCCTGCCTCCCGGCTCCTCTGCCCCTTTGTGCTGGGAGCCAGGTCTGGAGACTGACTCGCCCTCCTGATGGCCCAGGTGGCAGACATAGCGTCCAGTGGGTAGGGCAGGCATTCACTTTACCAAGCATACTGGAACTTTTTGCTTGTTTTCAAAGCAGGGAGAATGGATCTTTAGATATTTCTTCCTCTTTTGTTTTTCTTTTATTGTTTTGTTTTTTTGACTGCACCACACAGCTTGCAAGATCTTAGTTCCCCCACCAGGGATCGAACCATGCGCTCTGCAGCGAAATCAAAGGGTCCTAACCCCCCGACTGCCAGGGAAGTTCCAAATATTTCTTCTTTTGATGCCTAAGAGCTTTACAATCTAGAATTGAGGCTCTTGACCTGGGTCCAAGAAAATACACTGACCTTTGAAGTTCGCCCCAGACGCTTTTTCAACTGCTTTGTAGATGTATTTTGCTTAAATAGCTCCTGAAGTCACAGGATTGTTTGGGATTGAAATATGCTCCACCCTTGCCCTGGTGCCATCCCTCAGCACTCGGGAGACTAGTGTGAAAGGAAACACAGCGTTTCCATCGTGGATACGATTTCCCTGCCGTCGGCCTTGACTGTGTCCTTTCAAGTTCCTCATAAAAAATCATGTGCCAGCCCAGAGACTACCCTGGAATGATCTGTGGGGAACTGATTGAATGAAACTGCATATTCCAGGCCCGGCTGAAATGATCTGCAGTCTGAAGCCAGAGCAGAGCACAATGCTGCTCCGGTTAATAGTTCAGTGAAAGCTGTTTTGTCAGCTCATAAAAAGGTGAGAGAACGTAATCTTTATAATAAATAGTTTTGCTGAGCAAACAATAATGCGCAGTTATTATGGACTTCGGAAACTAAATGATTTTAGACTAATGTCAGGCTCCAGCTCCAACCCACTGACGTGGTAGTTGAGCCTGCGAAACAAAAAGAAGGAAAAACCCCCTCGGAATATTGTTGACCGCCCTGCTATGAGAGCACATGCCATCTAATCCATAACTGTACTTTTCAGATAACATTTCTAGTTGCTTTCTTAACTCCTGGGCAGTTTCATGTTACTTGTTGAGGGCAGTTTGTCTGGTAGGATTCATGTTGTTGAGGAGGGAGGGGGGCAGCAGCAGCTTGGTGAGGAGTGAGTTGTACAGACTCGGTAGCAGTTGAGTTCTAAGATTCGACCAGCACTGACAAGTCTGCCAGCACCAAGGGCTGCGCTTCGCGTCTCCAGGAGCCCTGATCACATTTTGGTACCCAGCGGGTTGTGTTTTTCATCTCATCTTTTAAAAAGCATGCCCCCTTGGGAAGGTGCATCACTGAGCCTACAGACTTCTATAATAATCATCTGAACTTTTCCTCGTCCACTGCATCCCTGGTTCCTACCACTGTCTCCTGTGGCTCTGGTCCCATGTAGCCCCCCTGGGCCCTGCTGTCTTCAGGGGAGCCAGTGTTGAATTTCCTGGCCCTGGAACAGCAGGACTCAGGGTTGGCATTATCATCTGAAAGCTCTGGAAATACGAGACTTGCTCTCATAATGAAAGGTAAGGGCTGCACTTGTTATCACATTCAATATTTTGGTCAGTTTAGCAGTTGCCTAGTAACCAAAGTTAAACTGACGAGAAGATGGAAAAACTTGAAATTCATCTCCAGGGATTGCTGCAGAATGCCAAAAAGACACCTTCCTGTTTAAATGTGGCTAATTTTTTTTTTAATCAGTGACTTGAAATCTTTCAAAGATGATACATTGTTTTCTGGGTACTGGGTATTGTAATGACCAAACAAAACCATTCACCTAGGAGGCACTCAGGCCCAGCCAGGCCCCTAAATCTGGCCGGATCTGGACATCACTTCCCATACCCCGCAGGTCCCAGCTTTGCTGACCCAGCCTCTCTGTGAGGCCAGATCACTGAGAATACCTCTCTTTTCTAGCCCAGGCCTATGTCTGACCTTGTCCTGACCCCATGGCCAATGACAGTAGCCAGGCAAGGAGTGAGGGGTGGATTAAAAATAAGTGAGCGTGGGTCCCCGGACAGTCACACCTCTACCCTTAATCTCCAGAACAGAAGTTGGGGCATTTTACCAGGGGGATCACCTCCTCCTAATGCTGAGAATTAAAGGCAAAGCCCTGGGAATTTCCTGGAGGTCCAGTGGTTAGGACTTCAAGCTTCCACTGCAGAAGGCATAGGTTCAATCCCTAGTCAGAGAACTAAGATCCTGCAAGCTGCACAGCATGGAGAAAGGAAGGAAGGAGTGAAAGAAAGAAAAAGAAGGAAAGAAAGCAAGGTGAAGCTCTGGCCAAAGAGTTTTCCTGGTGCAAAGGTGCTATCAGTTTACTCTGGATACCTAGGGTCATTCCCTCCCTTTCCTTCCTTCACCCAGCCAAATGCATTGAACATTGCCGTGTGTCTTTTTTGATTCATCCTGAGAAATACACAGCAGGTCTGCCTCTCTGTGCTCCCCACCCCGCTGTGTACACTGCCAGGAAGAGTAGCTGGTAACCCCAGGGAAAACAGCCCCAGAGGAGGACAGCCCTCTCTGGAAGGCAGTCAGATGGGCCCGTCATATGAAATAAGTGTAAGAAATACACTCGAGGAAACATACAGCAAAACCAAGGAATAACTTAATAATGAAGGGAGTGGGAATGAGAGACAGAAAAACTAAACCAAGGAAGCAGAGAAAAGAGACAGATCCCAGGCTGAGCACAGGTACAGGGGATCAAGCTGAAGAACCATCCAGAGAGGCAGGAGAGGATCAGGACACAGCAAATGGAGGGAAAGTTTGGACAATGTGAAGGGCGGAAGTAGGTATGCCGACAGTAGCCAGATAATGGGAGAGCCAAACTGAGCAGAAGAATATCTAAAACAGAGATAACTTAGCCAAAAGTAAAGAGGAAGGGGTTCATGGAAGATATAACAGGAGAAATTCAGGAAACCCTCCCTGACTCATCCAGCCCCGGCCGTTCCCCGCCCACCTCCTGGGCCCTGCAGCCACCAGCTCCCCAACGAGCTCCAGAGAGAAGGGAGACAGGGCACCTGGAGGTCTTGTTTTGGGTGTTCAGTAGCCAAGCGTTTCTGTCTGCCTCTTGTAAATGCAGCCCCGGTGGACTTTATAGGAGCCACGTCTGCCTGCACCCGTCCTGTGGCCGGGGAGCTTGTAGGTGTCTCGAAACATTCGTGGACCAAGTGAGTGAGTGTCAGAATGATGCCAGCAGCTGGCAGGCTGGGCGGGTGGCCACGTGGATCTGGACTTGGTGAATAAGTAGTGAATAACTGATTTAAGTTCAAAACTGCATTTAAAAGTAGTGATTTGCCTTAGGAGAAGTTTGTTAACTTTTTATTGTTTTGCATACACAATGAAGTTTGTGCTTCATCAGCAGGTTGTCTAGACAGTTTTCAGTTCTGACCGTCAAGTCCCCTTTTCTTTCACAGCAGATCTTAACACTTTCATGATGGTTTTACCCTCCGGAGTCACGGCAGTTTCTCTCTGATATCCTAGAGGTTTCCTTTTGAGATGGTGCAGGGAGATGTTTCCCAATTGAAGCCACCCCAGGCCTACCCCCAGCCCCACCCCCAGCCCCCAGCATTTCCCTGCGGGGCCCCAGTTTGAGTGTTTGTCTTTGAGACACTGCCTCCTTCACCAAGTTGTCCTAAAAATAACTTCATTTAATCAGGCCATTTGATGAGATGTTTCGGACTTTTCTCTGACGAGTCTGAAGGCAGGATACTATTTCAGACAGGTTACCACGATCTGTGAACCCGATGACCAGGCGTCTGTTACCTTGTTCAGAGCGCTGAGAGTTGATGAGATTGCCTGGAATCGCAGGGCATGCCTAAAGGCTGGGAAAGGCTCAGGGCCGTAGGAGGGAACACACGATGCAGCAAATAGCAAAAACAGACCGGCCAGGGCCTGAGTAGCTCGTCCCACTCTCTGTATTAAGGGTGGGTGGTTAGGACCAGAGTAGCAGGTTTGGGGAACAAAAGAACCCTGGAGTCAGCCTGTCCGGGTGCCCTGACCTGCCCCAGCGGGTAGACTGGCCGACCAGCCCATCACTGGAAGGACCAGTTGCATTCAGGACCCTGACCATCGGCTTAACACCAACCCCTGTCCCAGCAGGTGGAGGAGACGTACACTGGTTGGGAGACTGCTGCCCCCTGAGATGGAGCCACTGGCAGGGTTGGGGGAGGGGCGGAAGTAGGGGACGAGGCTCCCAGAGGTGGAGAGTGATGGGCCAGGCAGTACAGGTCCAGGCTGCATAGGGGTCCAGACGTGGTGGGAGCTTTGGAGCACAGGGCTGTGGGTGGGGGCCAAGAGCCTCGATGCAGAAGGACAACCAAGGGAGCCCAGCACGCAAGCAGTCCAGCAGGGAGGGGTGGGCCTGAGTCCTGCAGATGGCAGAGCCAGCTCAGGTCCCCACAGGTCATGGAGTGAGGCGGCCCCAGCCAGAGGGAGTCCATGATGTAATGTTCCATCCCCTCTTTCACGGGGGCTCCTGAACCTTTCATAGGTAGCAGTCTTGACCTTGACATCCTCACTGGGGCCACCATCGGGACCTGTCTGGGGCAGCGACTCCCTGGGAGTTCTGTTCAAACCTGCCACAGACTTTTGGAATTGTCCTTCTCAGTAGAACTCTGAGCATGGTTCCTCTCTCTCTCATGATGTTGTATGTTGGAAGCATGTATGTGCCTTCAAATTACTCAAGAAAGGACTTTCAGAACAGAAAAAAAAAAAGCACCTGGCAACTTCCTGTGTGTGAGCAGGCTCGGAGATGGGAGGTGACGGTGACTCAGCTGGTTCATGGTGAAAACTGCAGAGCCCCCCAGCCTCTCCCCACCTCCCCTACCTGTCCGTGGTTCTCTCAGTCCTGGCAAACTTCGAATCATCCTTCAAAACCCAGTTCTCATATCACCTCCTCTGAAACCTTCCTGATTCCCTCCCTCAAGGAGAATCCATCTCTGATTCCTCTGTTTTACCAGAGCTCTCTGTTCAGAGCTCTGTTCAGGGCTCTCTTGGCAGGAGGCACTGTCTCCCCAAAGAGACTGGGTGCCCCTCAAGAGCACACAGGCTCTTTCCCTCAATGTAAGCCCAGGCATCCGTGTCCCCTCGCAGGTCTGCAGGCCCCGCCCTGACACTGGCCTGGCCTGTGTGCCCATGGGCCACGCTGCCAAGTTGGGAATAGTGGTGGCCCCTGAGCCTGCCTCGCCCATCGACTAACCTGCTTTCTCCCTCTCACCTCCCCAGGGCCGACGAAATTGAAATGATCATGACGGACCTTGAAAGAGCAAACCAGGTAGGATGTTTGACAGCTTCAGACTTAAAGTCACAAGAGCATAGATAGCCCTTTCTGTCCTCACGGAAGGGGCTTCTCTCTAAGTCAGGAAGCCAGTTAGTCTTGTATTTTCCACATACACCTATCAAGGTTGATGCTTTTTTGATGCCACGAGCTATATGTGAGAAGTCCCAGGTGTGATTTCCTTGTGAAAGTCTCTGATACAGTCCCTGCACCCCAGGCACCCTGTGGTGACGCTTTTTCTTTCCCTCATCCATCTCTTAAGTCTCCACGCTGTCCCCGTGACAGCTGTTAAGCAGCGGCGTTCAGGCCAGCACGTCAGCCCCGCAGCAGAGTCTGTGCCTCCACCTTCTAACTGGTTGAGCCGCTTGCCCTGGAGAGGGCTGTCAGCCAGCAGACCCTCCCGTCTGATTCTTAGTCATCACAGTCGTCATCCACGTTTGTGGAAAGTGCCCCCAGCACTGTGTCCCACACAGAATAGGCACACAGTGTCCTCTAAACGGGACTTCCCAGGTGGGGCCAGTAGCAAAGGACCCAGCTGCCAATGCAGGAGACATACAGACATGGGTTCCATCCCTGGGTTGGAAAGATCCTCTGAAGGAGGACATGGCAACCCACTCCAGTGTTCTTGCCTGGAGAATCCAGTGGGCAGAGGAGCCTGGTGGGCCACAGTCCATGGGGTCACAGAGACTTGGCCCACACACGCACATCCCATGGCAATAAATACGGAGCTGCCACCCTGCCAAGCCCGGCCCTTCCCCAGGAACTCTGCAGAAGACGAAAAGATTTTGCTTCAGTAAATGGTGCTACTGCTTTGAAAAGGAAGGAGTCTCCCCCTTTTATTTTATTTTCTTCTAGTCTATTTTTTTAGTGGAGAGAAGCAGCCAGAGCTGGGTTAGGTTTCTCAGCCCCAGAAGGCCATGCACGGGCAGTCGTGGCCTCTCTCCACTTAGTTTTACAGCCGGGCCACCCCAAGCACAGGGAAGCTTAGGGGAGCCCCTCTCGAATCTGCAGTCTCAGCTCTCTGCCTTTTGAGGGTCCCACAGCATGACTGCCTCCCAGCTGGCGTTCCTAACCCCTTGGCAGACGTTCAGGAAAGAGCATCCTTGTTTGATCTTTAGCTCATGAAAATACCCTGAGCTCTGACTGAAATGTGAAAGTCAGTTTATGCAGGAGAACGGACATAGGTAGTCTGGATTCCTTTCTCCTTTCGGAGGGTCCTAGGCCTGATCCATGGGGGGTGCTCAGTAGAGAGGCCCGGACTGCATCACCCCAGGTAGCATCTTTAAAGTAATTCAATTTAATGTATTTACTTACTGGCCATTCTACACAGCATGTGAGATCTTAGTTCCCTGACCAGGGATTGAACCCGTGTTCCCTGCATTGGAAGTGCAGTTTTAACCCCTAGACTGCCAGGGAAGTCCCAGGCAGCATGTTTGTGTAGTAACTTTGCTGGTCACAAGGAGAAGAGCTGACCATTCTTGAGTAACTTGCCTTGTGCCTGGCTCTGTTCCGAACACTTCACATGAACCAAGCCCCTTAAACCTCACCGGTTTCCACCAAGATCAGTGTGGTTATGACTCCCATTTTACAAGTGAGCAAACTGAGGCCAGCAGCCAGTCAGTTGCAGGGTCACGCCTGGAGCTTAGGCTCTTCACCACACTCAGAAACAGGGCTGGAGCCCAAGGGCTCATTTCGCCTTTCTTTCAAATTCCCCCAAACACCCATTCAGCTCCCGGCCCTAAAGCACTACTTGTGCTCCAGTTCACAAAGGTGCCCAAGCATTTATTTGCCTTAATTTACTGTAAGCTACTTTACTTTGGCCCCTTTGTTCTTATTCAGGTAGCACTGCTCAACTCTGCAGAGACCACACTTGATAAGCTTCCCTGTCACAGGACTGTCACTCGCATTTCTCAAATTTCCACCCACCCACTCTCTCCCCCTGGCTGATCCTGGGCCAGCCTCCCCTTCTGAAGGCACTCTGGGTTAAGCTCTGGTTTGTTAGCTAACCCGATTCTGTGCATATCAAGTGCTCAGGCTCCAATTAGTCCTCAGGTATGAAGCATATTTGGCAGAGGTGCACTTTTCTCAAAATGCCGAAGGCCCTGGCTGGCTCTGGGTCCTCAGAGACACCGGGTGGGAGCCTGCAGAAGGTGCCGCCACCAAGGTGGCAGTTTGCTCAGGTCCCCACTCAGTACTTCCTGGCTGTGCGGCCTTGGACAAGTCTCTTCACTGCTTATGTTTCTTTAAAAAAGAAAAGAAAAAGATTAACTTTGCAGATCTTATGCCAAGGAAAATTAACCCAGTCACAAAAAAAAAAGAAAACAAATACTATGTGATTCCTTCTATATGAGGTCCCTACAGTCATCAAATTCATAGACAGTAGAAGGGTGGGTATCAGGGGCTGGGGGAATGGGGAATTATAGTGTTTAATAGGGAAAGACTTTCAGTTCTGCAAGATGAAGAAGTTTTAGAGATGGTTGCCCGACAATGCGAACATGCTTAACACTACTATAAAATCTATACTTAAAAATGGTTAAGATGGTGTATTTTATGGGATTGTAATTTACCATAATTTAATTTTTTTAATTAAAAAAAAAAAAACTTGTTAATGTTCGAGAGAACAGGAGGGAGGGAGGGAATGATAGCGAGTGCAAGGTAGACCTCAGAGAGATTTCAGGTTCGAGGCCACCACAGCAGAGCGGGTATCACAATGCAAGTCACTCAAATGTTTCAGCTTCCCAGTACATATAAAATTTATGTTTATGCTACACTGCAAGTCTGTTAAGTGTGCAATAGCAGTATGTCCGAACAAATAATGAACACGCATACCTTAATTTTAAAAGAAAGCTATTGGAAAAATAGGATTGCCTCCAACCTTCAATTTGTAAAAAGCAGTGTTTGGATAGCACAATAAAGAGAAGCACGATAAAAGGAGGTCTGCCTGCACTTCCTCTGCAGGATTATTTGTAGAATCAGAGGTAAAATGCCCGGAAGTGGGGGGCTTCCTGCATGGCTCAGTGGCAAAAGAATCCTCCTGCCAGTGCAGGAGGCGTGGGTTCGATCCCTGAAGTCAGGAGGATCCCCTGGAGAGGGAGATGTCATGAACAGAGGAGCCTAGCAGGTTACAGTCCATGGGGTCACAAAGAAATGGACATGCCTGAGCATGCATGCACACATGCCTGGAAGTGAGTGCCTTAATTCGTGCTCTGTAGTTGCTAACATAGCCAGATTCACAGGGAGAATTCCAAAGTCCCACCCTAGGGAAGTACCAGCATGGTGAAGGTATGGGGAGGTATAGGAGAGTCTAACCAACCATTCAGGTCGTGTTCATAGCCGGATATGCCTGCCAAAGGAGATTAATGCAACCTCGGGCTGCATTAATAGAAATAGTCTCTGGAATGAAGGAGGTGATGATTCAGCACCCATCTGTAGCAATTAGTCCATGCCCAGGGAATTGTCATTCATCCTAGAAACCTGGAAGGAAGGCAGGCATTCAGGGAGTGTTTTCAGGGTCCACTCCTTGGCCAGGATGGGGAAGGGACCCTCAAGGAGGGAAACCAGGAGGTTTGGGGACATCTTTATTCTTTGGGGAGCAGAGAAAGAAAACAGAGGGACTTGACACATGGGGAACTTGGGATGTTAAGAGATCAGAAAGGGGAAGGCCTAGGGTGGTAGTTGTGGATTCTGGCCTTGCAGCTCTCCAGGACTGGCCAGGGAAGGGGTCGGGCTTTGTCATGGCTGAGGGCAGAGGCTAATGGGAGGGAGCTCCCCTCATCCCATGCAGGGAAGCTTGTTCTTAACAATGAGTCTCCAGAGGTACCTGGAGATGCCTTGGAAAGGAGTGAGCTCCCCGTCAAGAGCTATGTGAGCAGATATGGGCCAGACCTCGCTGAGCATGTGAGGTGGAGGATCAGACACAGAGCAAACAGAAAGTGCTTGGACTCAGTGACTCAGCAGGTTGACAAGGGTGACTCAATGAGGAGAAAAACTTCCTGGGTAGACAGGGAGGAGGGCACCCAGGAGGACGAGGAAGCACTCAAGGGTTCCAGGCTGTTGCTAAAAGCCACTTTGGGAACGTGGGCCCAGAGGAGGGGGTCCAGCCAGGTTTGGGGCAGGGGGCCTCATCCTGAGAACAGTGGAGCGTCACAGGCAGGAGTGAGACGCCGGATTTGGGTTCTAGAAGGATTGCTCTGGCTAGACGTTGGAGAGCGGAGGGGAGTGAAAGGACCGGAAGCCAGGAGAGCAGTGAGCAGCTGCTGAGATGGATCAGGGCAGGGCTGTGCAGCGGCTCTGCCCCACTGCGACAAGGCGGAGGCGGAAGCAGGAGGGAGGAGGGGCACCGGGAGCTGCACCAGGGCGGGCACAGCCAGACATCTGGTTCTGTGCCTTTCCCATCAGGGGAGAGCCCCGGGAGGAGCAATTTGCTAGTTCATTGGCATATAACATTATTTTTGCACTGGGTTTATAGTCAAAACATTCTACTGAGACCTGAAGCTCTATTTTATAGCTAAAGTACTTCTGTTTCTAGTGAGGAAAAGTGGAAGAGAATCAGCACCAGGCGATTAGGAGCCGGGTTTATTTACACCTATTTGTTCAGCTTTGAGATGCTTGTATTAATACTGTCTTTACTGGTGACTGTTAAGGTTCAGAGGGGCTTCCCAGGTGGCTCAGCAGTAAAGAATCCACCTGCAGTGCAAGAGACCCGGGTTCAATCCCTGGGTTGGGAAGATCCCCTGGAGAAGGAAATGGCAACCCACCCCAGTATTCTTGCCTGGGAAATTCCATGGACAGAGGAGCCTGGCAGGCTACAGTCCAAGGGGTCACAAAGAGTCAGACACGACTTACAGACTAAAAACAACAACAGAAAGTTCAGAGCTTTGGGGGCAGAAAGAGGTAGGGAAATTTGCTCTTCTGGCTTTTCTGAAATCATGACTCAGCAGTCAGCAGACTGTGACAGTCTTAAGTTTATAGGAGTTGGGTTTATATGGCATTGAGTTAGGTCCAGCTTTCAGCCTGGCTGACCCTTGAAAGGAGAAGTTCAAATCAATATCCATCGAATCCCCCAGAAACACAGGCAGGAAGGCTGGACGGGACTCCAGCCACCAGTACGGGGCCAGCTTGGGACACATGGCAATTAATCTCCCGGTGGGCTTTTCTGACCTTCCTCCAATAATAACATCACTGAAGTGGGGCCACCTCTGGCCCTAGCTGTCCCCCACAGCACTGGGTGGTGCTGCTTTGGAAGGGTGACCTGAAATTAGCTGTGTGCTTTACAGAGCGATGGCATCTGTTCCCTTGGAAAGTTGATCACTGGTCTTTGTAGTCTTGCTCCCTTTCTCTTCTTCAAGAGTCCAGGGCCTGGAGGGAAACAAGTTGAAGGGTCATCCCCAAGGAGACCTTGCCTTCTCCCAGAAATGGTCCAAATGTGTTATTTATACTCGAGGAATATGGCGGCCAGGAGAACCTCCCCCGAAGATGTCCAAATCCCAAACTCTACAAACCTGCGGGTATGTTCACTTACCTGCAGAGCAGAGTCGGGCCTGTTAATCTGCTGACCTTGAGATGTGAGATTACACAGGTGGGCCCTCCATAGTCACCAGGGTCTGCAGAGGCAGAGAGGGAGGCAGAGGGGTCAGAGTGAGGGGATGCAAGGATTCGATTGGCCACTGCAGGTGCTGAAGGCCACAGTGAGGAAGGGGCCACAAGCCAAGGAATGCGGGCATCCTCTATGAGCTGGAAACAGCCAGAACACAGATCCTCCCCCGGAGGCTCAGGAAGGGCCCAACCCTGCCAGCACCTTGATCTTACCCCAGTGAGCCCCGTAGCGGATGCCTGACCTCAGAATAGTGACGTGATCAACTTGTGGGACGTAATAAACTCAATGTGTGGGAGTTTGCTTCAGCAGCCTTGGGAAGGTCCTGCAGGGGGGACAGCCTTCCCTCAGACCACGTTCCCAGCCACGCCTGTGGCTGCCGCGTCCCTGGAGGGATTTGCTCAGCTCTGGTATCCCTGAGCCTGGGGCCAGGTTGGGCAGAAGGCTAGATCAGAGACACACCACCTCCACCACCACTATCAACCGTATAAAACCAGGGACCTCAAGGCCACACCTTAAATGGGTAAACAGGAAAGCCTGCCCGAAGGGGGAGGTGGGGAGGATTCCCTCACTTTCCAGCCTTGTTTCTGGGGGAGGAGACACACCCCTTGAGAGAACTTGGGAGCACAGCCATCTTGCCCGGGGCCCGGGGCTCATGTTCCACACCAGGCCAAGACCGGTATCACCAGCCCCCGCCCCCCGCCCCCGCCTCGGGCTGCAGCCGCCCGAGCCAGTGTCATATGTGCGGAATCGTCACTGCCCTGTGCTGGCTCGACTAACAGAATTCTTGAAACAAAGTGCCCACAGCCAACAAAGCATCCTGCCTTCCTGGTCACAGACAGCTAAAGAGAACTAGAGTTTCACCTGAAGATGAGCTTCGGTCTCTCGTAATTGTCCCCTGAAACTTTTAAGATTTTAAATTTTAAAAAACTGTCCTCATTTTAAAGGTAAGGAAAGTATAATTGCCACCTGAGGCAGTCCATTCCAGGAGGCCAAAATAATAGTACTCATCCTTCCTCACTGGATGCCTCTCACCCCGGGGTAGGTGCTGCTAGGCACCCAGCTTGTGTTATCTCCTTGGTCGTCCTGCGGGGCAGCCCTATCTATCTCTATGGACGGAGTTACCACCACAATGCACAGCAAAACCCTCATTCATTCACATGCTCCCCGCTCCCTGCCCCACTCCCATTTGCTTTCCCTGTGCTTCCAGCATTTGCCCTCACTTCTCAGAAAAGGACAGAGAGTAAGAAACAACCAGCAGATCTCTCAGGAGGGCAGCCCAGGCTTGGCCAGGCTCTGTCCTCACGTGGGGGGCCGTTGAATCACATCCATGGTGCCACCAGCTCGGGAGCCCAGCCTCGGCCCTGGCTCTGCCTCTGCAGAGAGGACGAGGAGGCTACCATCAGTGGGGACAAGGAGCTGCGTGTCTCCCGCACCCACGGCCCCATGTCTGGGCATGCGGATCAGAAACCAGCCCCAGAGCCCGCCCCTCTCGTTGTTGGTTCCGGTTCTAGAAACAAAGTTTCATCCGGTTGAACTGTGGTCGAGGGGCGAACAGCAGACCCTGGAAATAAGTGATGTCAAGGAGCCAACCCAGCATAGCACCCCTTCCTTCCACCTCAGCCGCTGACGGTGGGGCTACGTCTACAGCTACAGAGGTTCACTCACTGCAGCAGCTCCTGGCCTCCACTCTCTCCTCCACCGGCTCTGAGGCCTGTTTTGATTTCCAGTTGTTCAGCTTTGTGCGGGATTAGCTGCAGAGCCATGGAGATTTTATGCCCAAAAGTGTAACTGAGGAGAAAGACAAGAGTAAACTTCTTAGTGTGTGCGGGGATTCAGTCATGTCCAACTCTTTGCAACCCCACGGACTGTAGCCCGCCAAGCTCCTCTGTCCATGGAATTCTCCAGGCAAGAATACAGGAGTGGGTTGCCATTTCCTCCTCCAGAACATGTTCAGGAACTTGACTTGAGTATTAGAAAACACGTGGCGTGGCCCATCTGGGAACAAACTCAGGAGGAAATCTTTTTCACCAGAGGGGAGTCATTCCTGCAGTTATCATCACCCACGAGCCCCCCACTCCCCCACTCCCGCCCACCAGCATCTTGGCCACACTGGTCATATTGCTGCCTTTCCTAACATGGGCGCCTCAGGACAGTTTGCAGCAGAGGGTGGGAGGCGGCTGCTCGAGCACAGACAGGCCTGGCCAGGCACTGTGGGAATTAGATGGAGTGCAATTCCAAGAGCTCCTGGAGCAGCATGGCAGGCAGCCTCCAGCACCACCCTGAGTGGGAGTAGCCACTGTTAGAAATACCGTAATTTGTCTGGATGCCGAGCAGACAGGGCCACACTGCCCTCACAGGACCGCTCGAGGCTGCCAAACCCCATCCTCATACATCTAGACAGATCGGCGAGTACTGGGCAGGATAACTTTGTACTTCTCTTTTCAAAAATTCTTTCTTAGCAATTAGTAGGTACACGCTGTCACACCATACAATAAAACACACGAAATAGCCTTACTCAGCCAGGCTCTTCTTGTTCATCTTTTCTGTGAGCAGCATGTACGACTGGTAGAAAGAAGCAGCGATCACACCTCAGACCGTGTGCCCAGCATCAGTTAGTGACTGCTTCCCACCTGTCTTTGCGTGTCGTCTCAGTCATAACTGTCAAATTGGGACGAGCCCATCAACAAAGCACTTCTGGACAAGTGTACTTCTGGGTGTTAATCCTTGAAAAGTCTCTGGGAGGGAGAGAGTGTTCCCATTTTACAGATGGGAAGGTGGAGGCTTGGTGAGCTGAGCTATGTACCCTGTCCTCATCCCCTGATCCCAAAGGCCCAGCTCCTGCCCACTGCCCCGTGGTGCCCTCTTAGGTGACAGGCATGGGAGTGACTGTCCTCGCCAGCCAGTGGGACATCCCGGTGAGCTGTCCAGGGGCACTGGTGTCCTTGTCCTGGAACTACAGCAAAGGACAGAAGCATCCACTTGTTTCTCCTTCAGCCTCCTCCTCGTGGGCACCTCTGTTCATCCTCGCCCCCCAAGCAATGCCTTGCTAGCCTGGCTGGCTGGAAATGGCCAGCCTCGGCGTTAGAAAGCTTGGTTGGGTGAAGGGTTAAATATGTTGAAATAAGCCTGGTCCTCACAAAAGAAGTGGCATTTACACCCCGTCCGTTTATGGAAATACTTGCTAGAGGAAAACAACCACAACATTGTGCGTGTTTTCAGGAGGAGAATGGCCAGAGTGTCTTTAATTCACTGTTTACCCGTGAGAATTACTCCCAGGAGTAATCCTGCAATAAAATCTTCTTGGTCTATGAGAATAGAAAGAAATTGAATCAAAAGACTCCATTTCCACTTGTATTTATTCAGTCTGGGAAATTCAGTGGGCCGGAGCGCTAGTATCAGCAGGGGATTCCTTGCTCCTAGCGTTAAATTACTGTCATAATCGCTCAATTATTTCTTCCTTGTACTGTTTAAAATAAAAATCCATCACATTCTCTGTGTTTTTTTTCTAGCATTTATTAGGTTGAGTGTTTAGGAAAATCAATTATAGTCAGTCAGGCATGAATTGATGAATGTTCTTGTAATAATTGTCAGTTGTTAAACCGAATGTACTTTCTCTTTCCACCCTTTTCTTTTCCTTCAGAGGGCAGAGGTGGCTCAAAGAGAGGCGGAGACCTTGAGGGAGC
Source organism: Muntiacus reevesi (assembly GCF_963930625.1). Taxonomy (NCBI): domain Eukaryota; kingdom Metazoa; phylum Chordata; class Mammalia; order Artiodactyla; family Cervidae; genus Muntiacus; species Muntiacus reevesi. Next base: position 212,867,214 of record NC_089250.1, on the reverse strand, counting down.
AGCTCTCGTCGGCCAACCACTCTCTCCAGCTGGCCTCCCAGATCCAGAAGGCGCCAGACGTGGTGGGTAGCCCAGCCCCAGGGCCCCTGTCGCCCTGCATCCGCACCTCTGTGTTACAGCCACTTTCTCCTTTGTCTGTAGAGCATCCCTTTGGCGGGGATAATATTTGAAATAGTCCCGCTGTCTTGGTGGAGTATGCTTGTGACAGTCTGGGGGTGGAAACTGTTTGAGGCAGAGGGGGAGCTTTGCTGGTGGTGCGTTGGTGCTGGTGGTCAGGGTGATGCCACCCGGCGCAGAGCCCGCAGAGAGCATCCTCCCGCTTAGGCTGGTGGGGGTTGGGGGGCTGCTGCTGGCAGATGGGCGGCACTCACAAGCTGAAGGCTTAACGACACTGCACAGGAAGCTTGGAGATTTGGTCTTCTTCTGGACATGTCCTTCCAGAGTAAAAAAGTGCTTCATGATGGGAGTGGGGGTGGGGAACAAGGGAGATGATCACACAGCAACCCACTCTGCGTCTGCGTGATAGTCTGGACCTCGCCCAACGTGCACGCGATCCCGAGGAGCCAGGCACACACCTCTCAGTCCTCTGCCTCTTGATTTTCCTAAGATTAATGGAAACTGCTTTTAGCTGGAACTTTCCCAGCTCAATCAGGGCAGCTTTGAACTATTGGATTCCAGACACTTCAGTGCCGTGCAGCGACCGTCGGCCCTGGAACCAAACCCCTGGGTTCCAACCCCAGCTCTGCAGTTTGTCTGCTGTGTTACTTGGGGCAAGTGGCTTAACCTCCCTGAGTCTCAGTGGCACCGTCCATAAAAGAGGTTTTCACCAGGGTTCTGGAAATTACTCTGAGCGAGGCCAGTCCCGCCACATAATCCGTCATCCGACAACCTTAGTGGCGAGTCTTCTGTGGTCAGCATCAGCGCTCTGGTCCAGGAGCCCCAGTTTCCAAGCCAGCTCCATCACTAGTTCACATCCAGTGATGTGAACTCAGGTGATAACCCTTACCAGGCCTGAGTTTCCTGGCGTGCAGGGTAAGGAGGAAGTGATCCTGAGGACCCCTCAGCTTTGACAGCCTATGATGGGTGAATCACACTTGTCGGTATCCTTTTATTTATTTTTTCTTAAGTTCTTTTTTTTTCTTTTCTGACTTGGACTAGTTTTAAAGTTTTCATTGACTTTGTTACAACATTACTTCTGTTTTTATGTTCTGGTTTTTTGGCCACAAGGCATGCGGGATCTTAGTTCCCCGACCAGGGATCGAACCCACACCCTCTGCCTTGGAAGGCAAAGTCTTAGCCCCTGGACCACCAGGGAAGCCCCTGTACTTTCACTTAACAGACAGTTGGAGAGCCCTTGCTGTGAGCTGGGACCCGCAGTGGACACTGGGAATGCCAGGAGGGACGAGCAAGGCCCTCCCCGTGGAGAGGACAGTCGAGGGGGAGACGTCCTGCTGTAATGAGGTGGCACATCACTCTGACAGCCTCTCTACCACCCAGCCCGTGAAGCGGGGCGTTGTCATTTCTTTATATAGATGAGGAAATGGAAGCTCCCTGGACGCAAACCCCTCGTCCCAGAATGTTCGGCCCCAGTGTCCAAACCAGGGCTTGAGCAGGGGCTGCATCCACCCCAGACCAGAGCTTTAAAATTATTCCCCAGGAACGGATCCAAAGCAAAGCTTTAGTGTGAGGACCCCTTGTAAGACGAGATTTTAAGTTCACATTTAACTAAAACATGAGTTAAGCGTTTCAGGATACAGAGAAAAATTTTCCATTTAAGGCACCATCACAGCCTTTGTACTAAATGGACTCTGGTATTAATTTTGCCCAAAACGGCCCCTCGTCCAAGTTCACCTGGACGGGACCCAGCCCCACGGCCATGGCGGGAGGAAGCCGTCGAGGATGGCGTCTACACAGCTTCTCCCGGCCTCTGTGGTCGCTTGGGGCCCTCAAGAGAAGACCATGCCTCCTGTGCCCACACGGGGCCCCTGAGCTACAAGCTGTGATTGAGAGGGTTCCTGGCCCAGTCCTGCACTGTAGCAACCAAAACATTTCGGAAGGAAGTGAGTGTTTGTGCAGGTAGAGTAAGCTGTGGATCCTCGGGGTGCTTAGACACTTCATCGTCGGCTAAGTGCAGTGTTTACATGGCACCGCTTCAGTCTCCCGCTAGCGAGCCTGCCAGGGCCCCCCTCGGGGGCGCGTTCCCACGTAGCTCGGCAGCTCCAGCCCCAGCCAGTCGGGGAGCGAATGAGCAAACATAGGAAACCGGGCCAGCGGCACAAAGTCTGTGGGGCTTGGCTGGCAGAACTCAGCAGAGAAACAGTCGAGGCTATAGATCCAGCAGAAGCCAAAGATCCCGGGCCACTGGGGTCTTAGTGGAATCTCCGATTCTGGGAGGCGCTGCTTCTCCCGCCTGAGGGGCCGTGCAGGGCTCCTAACTGTTATCTCATCTCTGCCTCATGATGCCGCGGTCGTTAGAGGACAGTTTTGTTGCCTTCATTTTGTATGTGAGGAAACAGGCTCAGAAGAGTTAAGTCATCTGCCCAGGGTCACACAGCTAAAACATGACCGAGTTGGAATGTGAGCCCAAGGTTGTCTTGCTCCAAAGTCCACCCCTTCTTCTCCCTCCATACAGCCACCCTGGATGGGGGCACACTCGTGCACACTCAAGGAGACAGGAGATATGCAGGCTCTTTGGCAAGTATTTACAGGAAAACGTTAGTTCGGGGCTCTGATGCCCCACACCTGATGCTGCCCTGAACCTAAACGCCTGTCCATCAGGTGAACGAACCGGATGGAGTCCACCTACATTGGCCACTTGGCATTGGCAGGAATAGCAGGGTGATGAGGAGGAAGGGAAACGGAGCCTCCCAGTCCCTCGGCTCTCCCTGGAGAGGTCAGCCTAGACTCCAAGCGTTTGCCTCGCAGGCTGGGATCCCGGCCCACCGTCATCGCACATCAGCTTTCCCGCACATTGAGTAACACTCTTGTATCTTTCTCGTATTTCACCTGAAAATGGCTGCAGGGTAGCAGAGATCATTATCTGGCATCTTCTGTCCGGTCTTCGTGTTCTGGTCTCTGTGAGAGGATTTATGTGACCTGCGAGGGTCCACACAAGCGGGTCAGCAGGCAGGCAGATGGTTCCAAGGGACAGAGTTTAATGGGTACTTCCTCAGCCACTACTGCTTCTGCATTCATTCTCCCCTTTGGAAACACACCCCACCCCCAAGTCCCAGTGCCCTTATGTATGGTGGGACACAGGCCCTTGTATCTGGAGCCTGGAGCCTGGCAAGTCCCCCAAGACGGACTCAGGACCCCATGCTGGTGCTCACAGGGGCTTGTTGTCAGGCTGAGGGAAGTCAGTTTCTGTCCTTCCATGGCTTGTCCGAGCCCGGGTCCTGACCCTGGACCCCATCCATGTCACTGGGGAGTCCCTGTGCCCTACCCCAGGCCCCTGAACCACAGCCGCCACAGCAGGGCTAGACCCCATGTGTTTGCTAAAGCCCCCAAGGGATTTGGGCTTTCCTGGTGGCTCAGTGGTAAAGAATCTGCCTGCAGTGCAGGAGATGAGGGTTCAATCCCTGCGTTAGGAAGAGCCCCTGGAGAAAGAAATGGCAGCCCACTCCAATATTCTTGCCTGGAGAAGCCCATGAACAAGGAGCCTGATGGGCTACAGTCCATAAGGTCACAAAGAGTTGGACATGATTAGCGATTAAACAACAACCAAGGGATTTGGGTGTGGTTAATCAAGGCCTAGACAGACACGAGGGAGGCACTGGTCCTGGTCCCCTGGGTCCACATTTCTCAATAATAATCTCAACTGATTAATCTCAGTTATTACTTCTTATTACTGAACTGCCAGAGGCCAACCTCCTGCAGTTTTCCACCCCTCCCCGACCCTGTCCCACCATCTCCTTTGAGCTGGTGCCCACAGACCAGCAGGCCACACCTCCCTCACCCAGGTGTGGGCCTCTCCTCCACCCACAGCCCCTGGTCCACTCCCAGGCCCTTGTCAAGCTCTCCCTCCATTTCCCACTGTGTCTACACGGTGGGACAACAGGATGCCCTTGTGCTTGAGATGGGAGTGAACACATTCAGGTGCAGAGGAGGGTGGTGGTTCCTATCCTAATTCCAAGGTCCCATTGCTTTAGGGTATATTACCTCATCTCATCTCACATAATTTATGTGAGACACGAATGATGTTTGCTTTGTTACGAATAAGCACTCTGTGGCTGTTCCTGAATTAATTGGCATGCCTACATTCACGTGGTTGACTTGTGGGCCAAGACAGGCTGGGCCCCAGGAGCTGAGTGGCCATCCATCCCCTGGGACAGCCTGTCCCCTGCCCCCATCGTGGGTCCAGGGCCACACTGATAGCTGCTGTTTTTACACATGTCTTCTGAGCCCCTTGTCCCTGATGTGACCTGCACTCACCCGTTGAAAACCCCAGATCACCTTCCGGTTTGTCTTACAGATTCTTTCCCTACGAGCACATTCACAGTCTCTATGGCTGCCATTCCTCATCCCTGGAAGACTGGTAAATAAGTTCAATTAGATACCATGGCACAACCTACCCCCGCCATGAGGCCGACCTCCCTGTATCACTGTCATCACATCCCTCTGCTAAGTCCAGGCCCCCTGGCCGCCCTCCCAAGTGGTCACTTTCAGGTACCAACAGACTCAGTCCTCTTCAAGCCGGCCCCTCAGCATCGGTCACCGCTTCCTCGTGCCCTGCTCCTTGCCTCTCCCACCCCGTCCCACCTGTGGCGTCTGTGCCTGGAGACAGAGCCCCTCTTCTTCCCACAGGCTCACCCGTCCACCCACACCCTCCCTTCTTCCGCAGGCCCCTCTGCTGTCCTCGCTGTGGGGGAGACTTCTCTGCAGTCCCTTGGCTCCTGACTTCAGTTCCTGCCCATGTTGTCTAAGGGCTGAGCTTCCTAAATTCTCTGTGGTTAAGGACGCTTTTATTTGTTTTGTTTTGCTTCTAATTTCCAATCTGTTGCAGACTGTTTTACAAAAGACAATAAAAATGTCACAGCAAAATCAGATTGCTGTAAAAGTTTCTAAACGCTTATTCTCCATTTCAGTGCTTGTCTCACTGTGTACCGGCCACGGTTTATGAATTGGCACCGGTCCGTGCAGCACAGTCTGAACAGAACTGATCTGGACAGCATGTGCCTCTTTAATAAGTTGGCGGGAGAATGCTCACTGGGGCCCCAGGGCCACGGGTAGATCTGCCAGAAGTCAGGGGAAGCGAAGGGCTTACTTTACAACGTCATGCAGACTAGAGACACTGCCCACAAAGCTTCACATTCTTACATGGTAAAGGCCGTAGTTTCCCAGGAGGGAGATAGGAAACGTTATTTCCCTGGTGACCAGCTGTCCGCAAAAGTGAGAACCCTGTGACAGGCATGTCACATGTGGGATGGCTTGGCTGTCCCTGCCAACTGGGGCTGCAGCTGCCACAGTTTCCTGCCCCAGTTTAGGCCAGACCACGGCATGCAGCAGTGTATTTCCAGGGGCCGGGGTTCGGCGGGAATGGTGGCATTCTCGACTGCAGGGTGAGCCACCCCCAGGTCTCTGCTGTCATGGGGACTAAGCCATCCTCCCTTCCCCACCCCCATCAGTCATACCCAGAAGCGCTCCGCCCTGCAGACAAGCTCCCAGAATTATTCAGGCGCTACAGTTACTTTTAAAACCTGACAAAAGTACTGCTCTCCTACTTAAGAAGTGGAGTTATGAATTTGACTTTTAAAAAAGATCTTTTCCCTGTTTTGCATATTTTCTAAAATGAGCAAATTTGAGGAGTGGGGAGTAAGGTTTTTAAAACAGCAATTATCAAAAGAATTTGTAAGCAAAGGAACCCCAAATAATGCATTTTCCACATCTTTTAGCTTTTTTTTTTAATTGCCAACTCTGAGAATCAACTTGTCAAATGATATCTCAGCTTCTAGATAATATAGTAATGAAGCAAAAGGATACTGAACCTCATCTTGTGGTAGAAAAATCCGAATGCTGTGGAACATCCCAGAAGCCGTCCTCAGAACCTTCCCCTCTGGCGTCCCCAGCCATTATCAGCAGGGCCGTTTCCTTCACCTCCTTCAGGCCTTTGCTCAAAAGTCACCATCTCAATGAGGTTTCTCCTGACATATTAACCCCAGATGCCCCGTCCCTGCTTCAGTTTTTTCATGGCACTTATCACCATCCAACACACTCCGTGCTGCTAATAAGCGTATGTAAGGTGCCTTGATAGCTCGGTTGGTAAAGAATCCAGCTGCAGTGCAGGAGACCCCAGTTCGATTCCTGGGTCTGGAAGATCCGCTGGAGAAGGGAAAGGCTACCCACTCCGGTATTCTGGCCTGGAGAATTCCATGGACTGTATAGTCCATGGGTTCCCAAAGAGCCGGACACGACTGAGGGACTTTCACCTTCAGGCCCACCCTGCCCCGCCCCATGGGGATAGGACTTCTGTCCTTTCGTCCTCTGCCATGTGCCTGGTACACGGTGGGTCTTCGGTAAATGGTTGTTGAACAGACAAATCCAGATGGCAGCTCCCAGACAGGTGGGAAGGCGGCAGGGGCAGGGCGATGGGCAGGGCGGGTCTGAGCAGAGACATGAGGTGCTGCCGTCTCATCCGCGTCACCATCCACATCCTTCCCGCCGCCTGCTTTTCACCTCAGCTGGCCACCGGCACTGACGACCGACCCCGCGCACCCGTCCGGAGCCGGAGCGGTTCTGTCATCTCCTTTGTCCTCCGCAGGAGCAGGCCATAGAGGTGCTGACCCGCTCCAGCCTGGAAGCTGAGTTGGCCGCCAAGGAGCGGGAGATCGCCCAGCTAGTGGAGGATGTGCAGAGACTCCAGGCCAACCTCAGCAAGCTGCGTGAGAATTCAGCCAGCCAGATCTCCCAGCTCGAGCAGCAGCTGAGCGCCAAGAACAGCACCCTCAAGGTAAGGGCGTCAGAGGGCTGGGAGGGAGTTCCAGGGGGCGGGGAGGGCAGCATGCACGCATGCACACACCACCTCCCTCCACACATGGTCCTTTAGGGCACAGGGCGTCTGGCTCCCCACCAGCACCCTGAGCTCTTCAAAGGGCACTTCACCCCACCGTGTAATGGCCATGGCAGGGTGCCTCACCTCAAAGCCATCTTGTTGTCTGTAACAGTGATGGTTAAAATTCCTTCTCCTTTTAAAAGCAAAAGTGACTGCTGGGGACTTATCTCGGTCGAGCTCCAGCCATCAGCCTGAGTCTCTCCCTCCAGTGAGGACAGTAGGAGGCAAGAGGTTCCCCTGGAGTCACCTCCTCTCAGAAGCTCCATTAGGCTCTTGTTTGGAGGACTCTGTGTCTTGACTGACAGCAAGCAAGGCAGCCTTGACCCCTGTGAGGTGGCTGGAAGCAGAGTCCTAAAGCCCAAGACAGCGAGGCAGGATGGGCTTTGACCCAGGTGGCACGTCCCTGCCAGTCGGCCATCCTCTCATGCAGCCCATGGTAGAAACCCCCATCCTGGGGGCCCGCCCGCCCACAGCGCTTGCTCGTCGTCCAAGGACTCAGAGGCTGTTGGTGCTGGACCCGAGGCTATGAGCTCGCTGACCTGGGCTAGAGCACCGTCAGGGCACGGCTGTCCGCAGACATAGTAGTCCAGCTCTGCCGGCCTCCCCTGGCTCCTAGAGGAGGCTGCCTCAGGAGGACCCAGCCTCCTGGGACCCCAGCCCTCCCTGTGCCCAAACAAAATGAACGCCAAGGGTTCACTTCGGGCAAGTCAGCACCGAGCGTGGGGGGCCCTGCTCCCAACCTGCAGGGCTGTTTTCTGACCTGCTGGCCTGTGCCAGGAGCCAGGGCCCAGAACCCCCACGATCTGCCCCTGATCTCCCACCCGCAGTCCTCAGCCGTCTAGCCAGAAACTATGTCCTCTTGCGGCGTCTCATGCATCTGTGTCCCAAATTCGGAACCCAGAACCTTCTACATTGTATTTTTTAAATTATACTTATTTAAGGTATGTTCAATCTGTTGAAGTTAGCATAATTTGGAGGTGGTCCTGGCACCCTAGACTCAGTGGGATCTTATGTGACGACAAAGAGACAGGACCGGCGAGGGCAGAGGCACGAGCTCTGCCGTCCGCCCACGAGGCCCCCCACCTCCACTCAGCGCCCGTTCGTGACGGGCGTGAACGGATAAGCGACCGACGGCCAATTATAGTCCCTGTGCACGAGAGAAAGTGGATCACAGTTAATCGTAAAAAATGTCAGGAAAACTTTCTCTTATGTAAAGTAATTCTAGAATGTGGTTAGGCCCCATTTTGATATTTTCTAAGTTGAGTTTTTTTTTTGTTTTTTTTTTCCTTCTCAACTCATGACCATGTTTCTGAGGCAGCACTTAGTCTCCAGCAAGTCTGTCCTCCTGGCAGCTCGCTGGCCTGACCTCGCTGGCACCAGGGCGGCCACAGTTTGCCCTCACTAGACCCTTCTCTGCCTCTTTGGGTTTCTCTTCCACCTCCTGAGAAACTTCCTGGTGCCCAGGCCCCTCCGAGGACACGGTCCTGCCAGGACAGGGAGATGGTTATTCAACTTGCCGGTGTTGCGTATTCTCTCATCAGCTTGCACAGCGAGTACCAGTTCCCACTTTTTATTTCCAGATTCAATGTCATTCTCTCGTGTTAACAGCCGTTCTGACCCCAGCAGAGGCATAACTATCAGATAATTCTCCTTCTCCTCCTTTGTTAACAGCTAAAGGGTGCGACTCAAGTCCGTGATGCGTTTGACTACATGAGAGGGAGGCTGTAGACCCTACCGTTTTATTACAGAGCAATTTCTTCCGAATCAGTTAAGGTTTTAATGTTTGCCTTCACCAAAAAATGAAACGCAGTTTCACAAATTAATGTTCTTTACCCATATCTTGGGGGAATTCTTTAATACTGTGCAGTTAATGAAACAATTCGGCAATACTTCTTCCAAAGTTATTACTCCCTTATCTTCATCTGATCTAATAATCAAAACATATCCTCTAGTAACAAGACTTCTCTGATTTTAATTATCTTAACCCCTGGTCGCCAGGAGCAAAGCTCTCCCTGATATCAGACGTACTTGCAGAAGGCGCCTGCCTTCCCCAAACGAGCGCGTCTGCCTTGCTCACCCAGAGGAATAAGGTTAATTGAATGAGATACTTCCCTGGGCTTTTTTTCTTTCCTAATGTGTGCAATTTATAGTCTCCAATCTAAACTAAGCAGCAAAACAATTATTAGGAAACTATTTTATGAATGAGACCTGTCAAACCGACCCGATGCTTTTGCACCAGGGGTCTGGGGCCAGCTGTGGTGGCCTCTGGAAGCAGCCAGGAGCCTCCCCTGAATTCCCATTTCCTCCTCCCCCTCCTGCCACTACCAGCACCACTCCTCCTCCGTTCTTTCCTTCTTGGACCGTGTTGACCTGCTCTGGGGGCTCGGGTTGGGGTCACCGGCCGAGGGCGCCACAGCCTCCGGCTGTCTCTCAGCCTCTCAGTATGGTGGGTGGTCTCACCATGGACACTGACCACAACCTGAGATAAATTGTGATGTGCTTGATGATGGTCTCACAAGGGCAGAAGTGCAGTGGACAAGCCTTGAGATTATTATGTATTGAGCTTACTGGGGTCTTCTCCACCAGGACACACTAGGATGCATGTGCTCTGTAATGAAACATGTTTTGGGGACTAAGCGGTTTGCTTTCTCGAGCACCCTGACACACCACCTCTCTTTTCGACTGAATACTTTCTTCCCTTCACCTCCATAACTGATAGTCATGAGGATAAATTGCCGGTTGGATGTCTACCAGTCTCTCTCCTCACGTTCTACTTTTTCAAGCCAAGTTCGCCATCACTATCCAAATGCAGTGGTGCCTCCTCTAACCTTCAGACATCGAAACAGACTCAGAAGCGGGAGACGTTTCTTCCTGTCTGATCTGACAAGCACTTCAGCTCCATGCCACTTGTCAGGGATCACTCTGCACTCGTAACCAATGAAATAGCCTGACCGCCATCATGAGGCTGCTGTCTCTGGTAACACCGCTCTAGGGTCTTCTGTCAGAACCCTTCAGTAGCCCAGGAAACACGGCTACCGATAGCTCCAATTTAAAACATGTGTCTACAAGAAAGACTCACTGAGGCCGGTCTCTCCTAGGGAGAAATAATATTTTCTACAGATGCTTTAAAGATCAATGGTTTTCACTGGATGTATGGACCCATGTGTTAGAATCACATGAGGACCTTTTTCCAAACCACACAAGCCTCCCCAACCATCCAAACCGCTCAGGCCACCTCCGGAGGTTCTGTTCGGTCCTTTTGAGCCACTGTCTCTCTCAGGGTGAGGACGAAAAAAGACCGACAGCCACTTCTCTGCCCTCGTTCAGCAACTTTAATTGTGGACACTCCCTCTTTAGTTACATAAGTTCCCTCTCCAGCCATGTTTCCTCTGCACCAGGGCTGCCCTTGACCGCATTTTAACCAGCGTCTTATCACTGGCCCAGTGTGTGAAGCTCTAACATCCAGTCCCACTGATGCTCACCGGGCTGGTGGGTATGATAGTGATCCATCCAGCCCGAGGCTGTAGAGGAGAGACCTGTATACGTGTCCCTCCATGGCCCCCGCTCGCCCTGGATGGCACGAGCAATTCCTAACATCAGACACCCTAGCATCAGAGAGCCCGGGGGCCGAGCCTCCCTGAGCCTCGTCCTGGCTGCATCTTGAAAGCACGAGGGGTGAAGGGGGCCCCGGGCCAGGGCCGCAGCTGTTGTGATGCCCCAGAGGGAGGAACTGGGGGACTTTGTGCTAGAGGCCTCGAGGCCCGACTCTGGATTGAGGTCATAGGTAAATTGCTGTAGACTGGTGGGCATTACTGGAAATGCTTCCAAAGCTAATTGCAGGAATCTACGGTGAATCCTCTTAGACACAGGTGCCCTTGGTCACTGGATGAGTGACTCTTGATATTCACCTGCAGACGGTCCCCAGCTTGTGGCCCACTTAGCCAACCTTGCAATGTCCAGGTGGCTGAAATATCCAGCCAGGACCCATAAGGAGTCAGCTCCCGTCCCCTCTGTGCTGAGTCACCTGGGATCGCAGCTCGAGGAAGCTGGAGGTGACTTGTGATGGGGTTACCACTCAGGGACTCCCCCTTTTCTATCCAGAGCACGCTTCTCCAACTGGAAGCAAGGCCTCTAATGTCATGGTCACTCTCCCCACCACCCTAACCCTTTTGGTCTCACGTCCCCAGCATCCTTGCAGAGCATGTGCAGCACCCAACCAGGCATCTCTGGGCTTCTTGCCCAGGGGTGAAAGATGAAGTTATACCAGGGGACGACTGTTGGTTTAGTCCTCCCCAGCACCTCCCCAGCATCAGCCGACCCTAAATTTACTTAACTGCCACCTCTCACCAAGGAGCAATGGAGACCTGGGGTAGGGGTGGGGTCACTGTTCAGGTGAAAAGGAGGGGCACGCTGCCTAGTTCCAGCCCCCACAGAAGAAGAGTCAACCTCAGACCTCTGCCCTGGGCCAGGGAGCCCAATCATACCCACTGGGTTCTGCCCAAGGGTCCATGTCGGAGTGAGGTGTCACACAATGACTCCCCTAACCTGACCTGTGGGTCCTTAGACAGCACTGCCAGAAACCTGGCTCCCATCACCCCGGAGGGAAGAGTCGGAGTCACCGGTAAACAGCAATGCAATCACCTCTCTGGCCCTGTCTGCCATGTGGCAAAGACGTGTTGCCTCCTCGACCCCTCGCTGTGTATCCCAGAGGACCAGGCCTCTCGAGGGTCTTTGCATTAGTTTCTGTGCCAGAGACCCTTAAGTTGGCAGCGCTAGGCCCCATGTTATAACTTGACTAAGATAGATGTCTTTTATAAATTTAGTACCTAATTTGCTGCACACCAAAATACTTTGCATTTGAAATTAAATTACCTCATTATTTGAGTCTTAGCCAGGATTTTGAGAACTTCATATAGATAATGCTTCTAGCAATTCAAGGAACATTTGATGAGCTCTCCTAAGTTCTGGAGCCATTAAGCTCCAGAGCTCCTAAGCTTTGTAGAATTAAATGTGAGTTCATGCGTGCTAAGTCGCTTCAGTCATGTCCAACTCTTTGCAACCCTATGGACTGCAGCCCGCTAGGCTCCTCTGTCCACAGGGTTCTCCAAGCAAGAATACTGGAGTGGGTTGCCATTCCCTTCTCCTGGGGATCTTCCTGACTCAGGGGTCAAACCCACGTCTCTTAGGTCTCCTGCATTGGCCAGTGGTTCTTCACCACTAGCACCACCTGGGAAGCCCTATAGTATTAAACATACATGACCTATATTATAAGACATGTGTTGGAGGGGCCCTTGCAGCTTGCACATGTGCATCTGACATTTCCTCAACTCTGTCCTTTGCAAACCCATATTCTCACCCGCCCGCTTCCCCAGAGGAGAAATGTGAGGCCCGACAGGCTAAGCCTATTACCCAGGCTCCCGCTCAGCCATTTAGGTCTGAGCTAGAAGCCCAGCTCCACACTAAACCTTTCCTCCCCACTCTGTACAAGGTCAGACCTTTCCTCCCTGTTCCATCCCACGAGCAGCTTCTCAGGAAGGCAACCCGCTTCCCAGATTCTGTGTTCATAGCCCGAGATGTAGGGCTGCCATTCCTGCCATCGGCGTGGAACAGTCAGAGCCGCTCAGGCATCTGTCCTCCTCCGTGGATGTGCCCAGGGCAGTGGGGCCCTGGGAGGTGGCAGACGGGGATGTGGAGAACCTCAGAGATGGAGCCCCTGGCCTGAGAACCACAAAGTGTCTTCAGAAACCGTCTAGTCATATTCAGGAAGTACTATGTTGTTCTTAGTCACTCAGTCGTGTCCAACTCTGTGCGACCTCATGGACTGCAGCCCGCCAGACTCCTCAGTCCATGGGATTCTCCAGGCAAGAACACCGGAGTGGATTGCCATGCCTTCCTCCAGGGATCTTCCCAACCCTGGGATCTAACCCAGGTCTCCTGCATTGCAGGCAGGTTCTTTACCATCTGAGCCACCAGGAAAGCCCAAGAATACTGGAGTGGGTAACCTATCCCTTCTCTAAGGGAACTTCCCGACCCAGGAATCAATCCAGGGTCTCTTGTGTTGCAGGCAGATTCTTTGCCAGCTGAGCTACCAGGGAAGCCCATATTCAGGATCACCCCAGGGATGAAGTAGCAATAACTGCCATAATAACTCACCACCAGTACTGAGGGCAGTACCATGTGCCGAGCACCGTGCTAGGTGCTCAGTATTCCGGTGGCGCTCTGTCTGCGGGTCCCACATCCAGGGGTTTGCAGGGCCGAGTGCCTCACGCTGTTCCATGTAAGGGACTAGCGCGTCTGTGGACTTGACACCTCAGAGGTCCCGGAACCAGCCCACTCTAGGTGCCAAGGGACAGCTGTCCCATTTAGTCCTCATGAAGCCCTGCGCCACGTGTGCCGTTACCCCCATTTTATAGATGAAGAAACCGAGGCTTCGAGAAGTTAAGCGCCTTGTCCAGGGTCTCTCCTGCTCAGTGGCTGAGCCAGGACCTGGCTTGGGTCTATCAGGCCCCAGCCCACCAGCGCCTCACTGCCTCCTGCACTTGTTTCAGGCATCCCACCAAGGCCTGCAGTGCAGAACCCATGTGTTTTTTGGGTTTTTCTTTTCCTTTCTTTGGACAAACAGATACTCTGCAGACATGTTGAGATAATTAAATAAGATGGTGTATGGGGTGTGGAGCCAGATCTGGGATCTGGCCCACAGTGCAGTGAGCATCAGCGAAGTCCAGGGGGAGACTCTCCAGTGGAGGGACGGCCTGGAGTGCCTGCTGCTGTCCAGGCAGGATACTCCGCAACTAGACTTTCCTGGCTCCCAGCAAAGAGTCTGGGGTCGAAGAACGGAGCTGAGGGCTCTTGGGCTTTTCCCCCCAAGTTGGGCCCACACTGTGTGCCTCCCGCCCTGCTCATGTCCATCAGGAGAGGTCCTGAGGCAGCACCAGCCCCACCAGGCCCCCATCCAGGTGTCTGCTCAACCGAGGTTTGCAGGCACTGTCCTGGGTGCTTCCTGATTACTCTACCTCCAGATAAGCAACAGAAATTTCAGTGGAAGCTGCTTAGTTCTCCATGAAAACTCATATTCAACCAGATTCCAGTCCTAAAACCTTCTGATCTGGGCCGATCTCAGGTCTGCAGAGAGAGCCTGGAGACATACCCTCAGGGACCCTACACCAAGATCTGGCAGCGACAGTGGTCTCACAGCAAAGGCCCCACAGTGCCAGCATCTGCAGTGGCTCCTTGTCTCCCTCCCTTTCGCTCAACCCTCAGAGGTCATTGCTGCTCCCATCTCATGGATGAGCCACCAATCGACGTGCCCACAGGGCTCAGCTTGTGAGTGACAGAACTGACTCTGGGCTCCGGGCCGTGCCAGGTCCGAAAGCTCCACCCATCCTTCTTCCTATCCGTCTCCTATTCTGTGAACTCGACCACATCTTACATGTGCCCTGCATCCAGCAGCAGTGAGTCTCATCCTCTGAAGGTGCTTTGCGTCCTGGCAGCACTGGGTAATCTTGTAACAGGAAGTGTTTCCCCGCTGTTCGACCACAGGGAGGAGAATGAAAGAATCGCTCCTTCGTGAGCACCTTCTGAGCATCTTTTGTCGGAAAAAGAGCGCCTGCTACCTCTCGTTTGATTGTGAGGAGAAACCATCATAATAGAGAAAGTTGGCCAGAGGTCTGAAAAAGGAATGAGGGCAAAGCAATTCTCCACAGTGGAAAATACAAACACAAGAAACTGCCCACAAAGACCGCAGGAAAAGATGGGCTAAATGGGGGCACATGGGATTCAGGTGAGCATCGCAAGGCTGGTGGGCCAGGTGGGTAATCTTCTCTCCAAATTCTAGAATGTTCTGAGTCGGCTTTAAACTGTGATCATAGACATGGCTGATCAAGCAGAGCCTGAAAGGCAACCAGAAGCCCTACAGATGGGAAGGGGCTGTTGATTCAAGGATGGAAGTTGTTCACCCCAGGCTTGGAAAGAGGCTAAATGGCCAGGACCCTCTGCTGGCTGAGTCTTTGTGTTTCATGTCAAGCTATCCTATTTGCCACAAAAAGCTCCTTTGGTTGGGAGACAGGGGGATGAAGTTGCAGGTAAAGAACAAACTAGGCCAAACGCACCTTCATAGAAGGAAGCACCCTCTGCTCACCACTGTATGCCAAAGGCTCTTCCTAAAGAGTAGGCCCTGCAGGGCTCTGAACGAAATCAGCCACGTGGGCTCACAGAGTTGAGTGGAGCACATCAGAGCATCCTCATACCCACGAAACTTGCGGTCACACCCCTGGGCCTTGCCAAAGAGCCCCTAACCTCCTACCCAGTGGACCATCTCTCCTCCGAAAACCCTGGAATCTGGGGGATGCCATCCAGAAATGCAAACGCATTTCCCTGATACCTGGTACTGATCCCAGTGACAAAGGGGCTGTGACTCCCATCAGCAGGGTCCCACCAGCAGTGTTGACAACTAACCATACTCATCAACTGGCCTCGGGTAGCTTGTGAAAAGCCACACGCTGCTTTTAAAATGCCAGGACAGCATTTCTTCACCCAGTTTGCCATGCTGGGGGATTTCATACAGAGCGGCTTTTTCCTTGTTCTGTTTTGCACTTTCTTAAACTTTTTCCATCTATTTTCATTGAGTTTTGTTACAACCTCATGGCTGCCGTGTGTGTGTGTGTGTGTGTGTGTGTGTGTGTGTACGTATCCACTCAACACCAGCCCTACGAGGGAAGGACAAGGGACAACTCCACAGTAGTCGCCTTCCACTGTGCATGTCTAGGCTGCCTCAGGATGCTGGATGCTTCACAGGGTACGCAGTCAGCGAAGGGCCTTATCCTTGGGCCTGCTGTGACCAGGTCCCATAGACCAGGTGGTATGAACAGTAGACACTTACTTCTCACAGTTCTGAGGCTGGAAGTCCAAGGTCAAGGCAGCGGCGTGTTTGGTGTTTGGGGGGCTCCCTTCCTTGTTCACAGACAGCATCTTCCCACTGTGACCTCACATGGCGAAAATGGCGAGGACACTCTCTGAGGTCTCTTTTTTTTTTTGTAATCTGGGGTCTTTTTTAAGGCCCTGATTCCACTCCTGATTCCACCACCCCCCTCCATGACCTCATCACCTCCCCAAGGCCCCACCTCCCTAACACCATCATCACACTGGAAGTTAGCGTCTCAGCTTTTGAATTTGGTGGGAGGGACACCACATTCAGTCCATCGCTAAGCCCACCAGCCTGTTTCAGACACGACCACTAATAAAATCCCTCTCTGTTTTCAGCAACTGGAAGAAAAACTCAAGGGACAGGCTGACTATGAAGAGGTGAAGAAAGAGCTAAAGTAAGTGTGGAGATGCCAGCTCGGCCCTGCACAAGCCAGTGCTCATTGGGGACGTTTGCTAAGGAAGCCCTGTGCCAGTGGGGGGACAGACCCAGGACCCTTGGCTGGGTCCCAGCACTGGGCCGACTCCTAGGCTGCCCAGCATCGCAGATGTCTGTACTCTTTCAATTCTTCAGACTCTTTTTTTTTTTTTTTAATATTTATTTTATTATTATTTTTGACTGCATTGGGTTTTAGTTGCAGCACATGGGCTCAGTAGTGGTGGTGCCTGCGCTTAGTTGCCCCACAGTAGGTGGGATCTTAATTCCCCTGCCAGAGATCGAACTCACGTCCCCTGCATTGGAAGGCAGACTCTCAACCACTGGACCACCAGGGAACCCTCTTCAGACTCTTTATAAGACTCTGTGCATAGAAACTGCCAGCATGTATGGAATCAATATGCCTTTATGGGACATGTAAAATACGAGCTTATTTTATAGCTGTAAGTTCCCAAAACAGAAGGAGAACAGAGCAAGGTAGCGTGTTCCAGCCGAGGGTGCATACCTCCCTGGCCACACCTCCACCCGGGAGACAGCGGCTGAAAGCATGTCCTGCTTCAGTGCTGACACCCACGCTCTCATGCCTAGAAGTTCCCTCCCCAGGCCCCACCACCCAGCCTGAGCCTCCCACCATCTCAGACTCCTCTCCCCAAGCTACCCTGGGCCCACCTGGAGCCCTCACCTCAGAGACTCACCTGGCCTCTCCCCCGCCGCCCCCCCCCCATGGCCAGGTTACCAAACTCTACAGAGGGGTGCCTGCAGACCCGGGTCCTCTCCCCTGCTGTTAGCCGGTTCTACTTCCCCCTCGGGGCATCCTTCTGCCCCCAGCTGTGCCCTGACCACCTCCCCAGCAGACCCCCTGGTGCCCTGCCTGATGGAGGCAGCTCCCGCCTTTGCCTTGAGGTGACTCCCTCTGGTCTTGGCTTCTCGCCGCTGCCCCCACCACTCCACCCCACCCCTCCATCCTCCTACCCCCATCACTCCAGACTGACCCCTCCACACTGGTACCTTCCTTCCTTCGCCTTCCCGCTCACCCATCAGCCCTTTTCTCTCTTGCTGACAGTTTTAATTTCTCCTTTTAAAATGAGCCAGCACCCACTCACCATGCTGTTCTTTGGATTCTTAATTTCATTCCCTTGGGTTTGCTGGGGGCGGGGGGGGGGGGGGGAAAGCCCACTGGAAGTCCTCTTTGACCTTCTGGACCCCATGTCAGTAGCCTCAGGGCTCCCCGAACATCCTCACCCCCATGTCACAGACAGCCTTTGCGCACTTCCTTGATTGGCCCCTCGGCTCTCTGCATCTCCAGCTCCTCAAGCTCTGTCCCCTCCCCAACCCTATTTCCAGCTTAGGGAGGATACTTTTTACTTCTGTGCCCACCTCCCCATCCCTTTCCCTCCTCAAAAGAAAACATGAGTGCCCTCTGTTCATGTGGGCCCTCTCCCAGTATGGAATCAGAAAAGCTGACATGGAAGCCTTCGCCAGGCCCCCACCCTTCCCAGCCTGAGGCCCGTCCCACATGCCTTCTCCTCCGAGCTCACCTCCGTTTCCAGGAGCCAAGGTTTCTAGGCCCCTCCCTTCTGCTCTCTCCCAGCTCCACCTGCCCAGCCGCTCACTGGTTCTCAGCCCCTCCAAGAACAGAGCCCCCCACACTCCTGCCCGCCCTCGTGTTACCTCTGCATATGCAGCATCCCCCAAACGCAGGCGTCTCTGAGAGCCCCATTCAGGTGGCTTTTCTGTTAAAATGTGTCCCTGCCTTCCCACTTCCTCGTGATGCAAGCGCCCTCTGGACAGTCACTGGTGTCCCTTTCTGTCTCCCCCATCTCCCCGAGATTCCCCCACCACCCCCCACAACTCCAGAGTCTAGAAAGCACCTTGCTCCTTCACAGCCCTTCTCAAACCCTGACGACTCTTGAGACAGACACGTCTCCTGCCTGGGTTTTCTCCCATTCGTGCTGTTAGAAGCACCTGCAGGACTCCTGAGGCCAAGGAGTGGCTCTGACTCTGCACAGCGCCAGGCACATAAGAGGCTGTCAGTAAATTTGTTGAATAAATGAAGAGACACAGTTTTTAGTATAAACTCAGACGCACTTAGTCTTTTCTTACATGATCCTAAAGAAGCTCACAGACAAGAATATAGTTGCAAACAACGTGACAGCCACTAAGAAAAGACAAGCTTGTCCAGACTGCTCGCCTCTCTTCTTGCGACTGATGCAACACGGCCCAGCGTTCTTATTATTCTCAGTAGCTCATTGTAAAATAAAATTATGAGCTCCTCCTTGTTCCTGTTTTGTTAGTTTACATGACAGGAGCCACTATGAAGACACAACCGCAGGGAAACCGAGGGCGGTCGGCTCCTTACTGAACCTCTTGGGGGCCATGGCAGAGAGGGGGTCCCCAGGGCCCTGGGCACTTTTCCACATGAGTGGACGGCACTGCCACCGAGCTTAAAGAAGGGCCAAGGCTCGAATCAGGGCTGGGGGAGCGCAGGTGGCCCAGTGCCAGGGATGGAAGCTGCCCTCTTTCTTGAGCGTAAGGGGAGCACCCCGGCTCCTTGGGGCCATGTGGACCCAGAGAGAGAACATTCACGTGTGCCTCACTCTGCAAATAGCTCTCCTGGGCGCCCCAACTCACTCAGCTCTCGGACTTGTTGAAACGACCACAGTGGCTTCTGTGATAAGGAGGACAAAGGGGAAATAAGCCCAGCAGCCCACACCTTTGTGGTGGCTCCTTCCCCTGCCTGGGCACCAGGACAGTCCCCTGCCACCTGTGAGGCGTCTGGTCATGGGACCTCACTCTTGGTCAAACGCTGGGGGCGCAGGTTTATCTTCCTGACTTCCTTGTTAACAGCTTTTTCAGCCCCTCTTGGCTTTACAAATACATTCCACTTACAGCCATGTTATGTCTGTGTTCAACTTAACTTTAAAATTATACTCCGAACAGACCTGGTGTGATTCCATATGGAATGATTTACATGCTGGGCAAGAAACTTTCGCTGGCCAACTGCTAGTTGAATAGTTATTCCAGAGCCGCTATCGGATGATAAGGCTGCCAGCAAAGTTGTTAAAGTTGTCAGTTCCTCAGTTCCTGGAGCGCAGGGAGCATTAGCAGGTCTGCCCCCCTCCCTGCCCGCCGCAGGTCCAAGCAGGGATAACGGCTCTGTCTTGCTCTCCACAGCATCCTGAAGTCCATGGAGTTTGCGCCAGCCGAGGGAGCTGGGACGCAGGTACACTGTCTCCCTTTGCTTTTCGCGATCATGTCGCTGCTTCACCATAGAGGTTGTTTCTCCTCAGGAGGATTTCACGAAGTTAAACCAAATTATCTTTAACTTAAAAGGGGCAAAAAGAGAAAAATCAGTGTTTTTCAAGCTGGTTAACTAATTTCACGTGAAGTTGCGATTTAACATGGGCAGGTACTAAGAACGTGGGTACAGACACTCTCAGATTGTGTTACAGATCAGCCCCAAATGGACTGACTTAGGAATTTTTATAATCTACTGCCTCACGTGGATGAGAAACAAGATGACAGTGGTACACGGTAACCCAGTGGCCAATTAAAATCTTAAGTCATCACGTGACATCCTGTTCCTGAGGCCCAGAAGGCAGCCAACCCTCGGTGGCTGGCACCAAAAACAGGTCACCTTTGCAGGGCTCTCTGACAGGTGTCAACCTGTCCTATTACTGAAGGAAGCAGAGGTCTAGACGCTCAGATCTGGGAACAGAAGAGAATAATTAGCTGTCTGCAAGCTATGTGAGCCTAGAAAGAGAAAACTCCCTTCAACCAAAATGAGTGATTTCAGAAAAGAACTTGCATGTTCTCCACATGCATGGAGCATCCTTGGGAGGCTGGAGGCAGGTCAGATCAGAGCAGGGGCCGTGGGGTCTGGTAGTCCACGGAGCCAGGTGCAGCCGGCCCCGTGATGAGCACAGCTCTGCCCTGTCTAGGATGCATCCAGGCCCCTGGAGGTGCTGCTGCTGGAGAAGACCCGCTCGCTGCAGTCCGAGAACGCCGCTCTGCGCATCTCCAACAGCGACCTGAGCGGTAGGTTGATAAGTTCTCGCGGCTGCTCGGCCCCCACTAGGGGATCGAGGAAGAGGAAGGCGAACCGTGAGTCTGGGCCGATGCATGGCGGGCGTCACCGGGCGATGGGAGATGAGAGCCTTGACTAACGAGTGTCCGTCTTCCTCCTCGTCCTCCTCACCGCCCCCCTCCGCCCCCACCCTGGCATAGACGGTCCAGGCGAGGCGTGTGGCCGGCCGCAGGGCATCTGCGGAGGGCAGGCAGGGCCGTGCTGCGGGGTCGACCCCCGCCATCGCGCGCGCGTTCCGTGGCTTTTCTGGTCTCTTCCGAGTTGTGCGGCCTCTGCTGTGGTGTTCCTGGGCTACTTGCAGGGCCGGGCCCTGCCCTGCCCGGCTCAGTAGCGCTTTTCTTCCTTTGTCAGGTTGTCCTTGGGAACGCCTCCCCCATCCTTAGCCTTTCTTTGCTCATCCCAAAGTGGTGGCGTCACTGACTGCTTCGGGTTTTGGCAGCTGGTAAAGCGTTTAAGAGTGTCTCGGGCTCCGATGATATTACATTCTTAAAAATGTGCGTGCCTTCGATCGAGTGGACTTGGTGCGGTACATTCGCCTCAGAGCAAGTGGTGTGAGAATCCGTTGGTCCCAAAATGTCAGTGTTTGCTGCTCCTCAGGTGGGGCCCTTTCTGGTTATAGCTCGAATGCTGGCGGCCCGCTGAGAGGCCCGAGACCTGCCGACTCTTTACTGTGTGTGGTACCGGCTCCTTGTCACGTTAGGAGTTTGAATCTCTGTCAAGGGGAAACTCTCCAGGCTGCAACGTACAAGAAAGGTGCAAACATGAAATGCATGTTGCTTGTTTTGGGGGGCCTCGTTTGGCTAATTTACAAATTCAATCGAAAAACAAACCAACACACCTCATTGGCCCTTGTTTTTAAAAAAAAAAAATGCACTTTTTTTTTCCCTTTTGTGGGGCAAACTTTGCATCTTGGTCTTGGTTTTTTTTCCCTTTGGAATCCCCCATAATGCATTATGTTTGCCCTTCCTTGTAGGGTCAGCCAGGAGAAAAGGGAAAGACCAGCCTGAGAGTCGGCGTCCTGGACCTTTGCCGGCCTCCCCTCCTTCTCAGTTGCCCCGCAACACGGGGGAGCAGGCTTCCAATACTAATGGTACACACCAGTTCTCACCAGCGGGGTTAACGCAAGACTTTTTCAGCTCATCCCTGGCAAGCCCCAGCCTGCCCCTGGCTTCTACGGGAAAATTTGCACTAAACTCTCTCCTCCAACGACAGCTAATGCAGTCCTTCTACTCCAAGGCCATGCAGGAAGCAGGAAGCACAAGCATGATTTTTTCAACAGGTCCATACAGCACAAACTCCATATCTTCCCAAAGTCCATTACAACAAAGCCCAGATGTAAATGGCATGGCCCCATCCCCCAGCCAGTCAGAAAGTGCTGGGAGCGTCTCTGAGGGCGAGGAGATAGACACTGCAGAAATCGCCCGGCAGGTGAAAGAGCAGCTGATCAAGCACAATATCGGACAGCGCATTTTCGGACACTACGTCTTGGGACTATCTCAGGGGTCCGTGAGCGAGATCCTGGCCCGGCCCAAGCCGTGGAACAAACTGACGGTGCGCGGCAAGGAGCCGTTTCACAAGATGAAGCAGTTCCTCTCGGACGAGCAGAACATCCTGGCTCTTCGCAGCATCCAAGGCAGACAAAGAGGTGAGCAACTCGCGGTCGGCACCCACGTGTGAGCCCGGCACGGAGCTGCGTGTGTGCACCCGTGCACATGTGGGTGTGTGATGATACATGTGTGCCTCACATCAGGTATAGCTCACAGTCCTGCCATTTCCAGAGTTCAGGGCCCATGGGCATGAGCCCTTAGCCTCAGGGGGGTCCGGCCTCTGAAATTCATTCTGCACCTCACATGAGATGGACTCGCTGTTGAGCACCACATACTGGGTCGGAGGGAATTAACGCACGACACCCTGATGCGTTTCATGTCCAGCAGTCCTTTCAGCCTTGGGTGCTGGCCTCGGGTAGGGAGGGGCCCGTGGGTGCCACCCGCCCTAGAGCAGCAGCAGCAGCCAGGGCAGGCCTCACGTGGCGCTGGGTCCCCACGGAGGGCGAGCCGACCACGTGGGCCCCCTTCCTCCCTGCACACAGTCCGGTGACCCGTGATCAGCACACTCCCCATGTGTTAAGTCCCGTTAGCGACCTGTTCAGCATCATAAGCAAACACACCTGCCTTGAGTAAAATACATTAAAGTATTAAAACACCCTTTGTACCCCGACCCTCCGTAAAAAGATAAAAAGCCCGCCCCATCCCTAATTGCAGGAACTCCTTCCCTCTTTAACAAACGATAGGCGATCCTTCTGCCAAAGCAGTGCTGATAGAGAAAGGGAACCTTATCAGACAGAAATACAGACTCAGAGAAGGGAGACGTTTTGAACAGTGTCCGTTTGCACAGAGGACATTGTTCCTTTTATGGCAATGTTAACTGGGATCGACTGTCTTTGGATGATTCATGTGAGCTTTGTTCCGGGGCTGGTGGGCGATTCGCTGGGCGGCAGAGCTCCCTCCATCTGACCCCCACAGCGCTGATGCCGCAGGCCGCCCCCCACTTCTGTCCGATCCCCTCTGGCAGCAGAGCCGTGGCCTCTGCAAGCCAGTCAGCCAGGGAAGGGCCTCTCAGAAGTTTCTAGTGACTCCCAAGCGGCATAGGAAGCCCTGAGCCCTCTCTGTAGCAACAGGAGGCTCAGATTTCATGTCACACAGCCCACATCGTCAACACCACCATCCCCCTGATTGTTTTGTTCTTACCACACTTGTTTTTCAACAGAGAATCCAGGCCAGAGCCTGAACAGACTCTTTCAGGAAGTACCGAAACGAAGAAATGGGTCTGAAGGTATGTCACAGGCAGGTGTTTTTCTTTGCAGTTAGTAACCTAGGAAGCAGCATGCCCTTAGCTGTGTATTTGGGTTCAAACTGTACAGTGTGATTCTGGCCTGGAACCTGATGGAAAAACAGAGCTAGTAAGTATAAAACAAAGCACGGGTTCAAGTACACACGGCCCCTCCCTCCCCCCACCGTGGCCCGGAGGGGGCGGCACCCCTAAGAATCAGCCCCAAACTGCAAATCATGCCCCCCCTTCACATTCAAATTACAGCTCTCCCTGTGTTCTCAGAAGCAGGTGAAAGAATAACCCTTTGTTGCTCTGAAAAAATCAGGTGACCGAGTCAGATGAGATACTGCTGCTTCCTTGTCCCTTCCCCAAGCTCGGAAATCCGTCGAGGGTGCAACCGATCAGACAGATTCCAAATGTGGCCGGCTCGCTCGCCCATGGGTCCCGGCGAGCCAGCCCCCACTGCCCTCCTCGGAGCTGCAGCTTTAATGGAGTTCTGTGCCGGTGGTTGGCTTGTTTTGATGGTTTGATGTGGTTCATACTTAGTAAGGTATCAACCAGTTAAAACATGTGGACAGCTTCCAGGAAGCATCGAGGCCAGCCCCCAGGCCAGAGTAGCTGCAGTGCATCTGGACACGTGGCTGCTCACCATGTGACCAGAAGACGGGATTCTTGTCCTTTAGAAATGTCCACAGGCTCCTCTCCTTGTTCATGTGATAAGAGACCTGAAAATTTTAACTTAAGCCTCCTTTTGTACATCCAAACGATGGCGGGAGGATCAGCCTCGACCCCTTGTCCCTTCTGCCCATTTTTCCTCTCTGGCCTCAAGGACATACATGTATAGGGAGGGCCTTAAAGATATCCCAAGCCAAAGCAGCTGGTGGAGTTGCTTTTAAACGACTCACAAAAAAAAAAAAAAAAGCCTTGCCCTTTAATCCTTCATTTATATATATTTATATATATACACACACACTGAATTAAATGATTTGCTTTCCCTGGTCCCAACCCACGGGTGCTATCCAGCTTGGATAGTGTCAGAGCTGGTCCCACTGGCCAAACACTGTTTGACACCAGGTGGAGTCAGCAGGAAGCCCTTCCTGCCCAGGGTCGCCGTACCTGCTGTGAAGTCACCCGCACAGCAGGTACAGGTAAGCGGGAGGCCAGCCTGCCTCCTTGTCATCGCCGGCCTCAACTCACCCAGCTATTTGTCAGAATGCCATCTTTGTGCAGCACTACATTTTGTTCCAGGTATGGGTTTGATGTCATCGGTATGGCTTCTCCCCGCAGGTAACATCACCACCCGGATCCGAGCCTCTGAGACCGGGTCTGACGAAGCCATCAAGTCCATCCTGGAACAAGCCAAGAGGGAGCTGCAAGTCCAGAAAACCGGTACGGAGTTCAGGATTTCCACCACTGCCTTCCACGCTTACGTCATGAGCGTTCTGTTCGGCAGTAATTAACTTCGTTTAAAAAGAAATAGAGAGAGAAAAAAAAAAGAAATAGAGAAAAAAAGAGAGAGAGAGAAAAAAAAGAAATAGAATGTGTGTTTTCAAGCCTTTAGTACAGGGGGGAGCAGGTCTGTGTGACCTGTGTTTTGTTAATACTTACCATTCTAGGTCATTCCTTAGCCCTAGCCTAGAATCTCCCTGACTTAAATGAGCAAGTATGTATCAGATTCCCTTTCTTAAATACAACAGAGGCTTCTGTTATTTGGTATACACTTGACCACACACTGGTGAAAAATAAACTCTTTAACAACTGCTTTAGAGAACAAAAATTGGCAGGAAGGAGCAGGAAGTGTTAAAGGACCAGTGTCCCCACCTCTGCAGTCAGCCAGCCCTAGGAATCTGCCCTCAGAGCTCCCTGTGAGCCGCCTTGTCTAAGAGGAGGGAACACCAACATTTCAGCTTTTCTCCGGGCGAGCAATGATTGAGAGGCACACCAGGCTGCAGATTCAGCTCAGACCTTCCCCTAGAGGGGAAACCGAGCACCCACGTTCTCCTCCTGAGGTTCCACACAGACACACACCTGCCCTGTGCCCCTGAAGCCCCTGCTCTGCCCAGTCCTGCCACCAGGGACCAGGGCGTGAGGCCCCACCAGGCCTGGCAGCAGGCAGTGTGGCCCTGAGCGCCCACCACCCCCTGGCTACGCCCCTGGGCTCCTGAGCTAGGGCCAGCCCTCTGCTTCCCCTTCCCCTTGGTGTCCACCCCAGAGTCACCCACCCAGAAGGCAATCTGAGCTAACAGAACCGGTGGAATTTTGGAATATAGCACACGAGAATGTTAAGTTTAAAGTCATCCAGGGGACTTCCGTGGCGGTCCAGTAAGTGGGACTTTGCCTTCCAATACAGGGGGTACAAGATCAATCCCTGGTCAGGGAACTGAGATCGCATACACCTCATGGCCAAATACCAAAAGTAAGGCAGAAATAATATTGTAACAAATTCAAAAAAGACACAATAATAGCCCACATCAAAAATAATAATAAATAAACCAAATAAATAAAGTCATGTGGGAAAGAGTCCAGGATGGTGTGTCTCAGAGCTTTTGTACAGTTACACCCTCCGCCCCCCACCCCGCCCCCCATCTTACTCCTGATCATAACTCCTTTCAGTCGGTAGGGCCACGGAGCAGTAGCTTTAGCCCTTCATTGCTGTTCCAACAGGATGCATGAACGGTTCACATTTCACGAGGTGGGAAATGCTGAGATCACAGCGCAGTGAGGTTGTCCCGAGTAACCTGCAATCCGTGGCGGGTTAACTGAGAAGGACATGGGTGGGAAAGCCCGTCCCCGCCGGGAGTGGGTGCTGTCGCCGCCGTCTCACCTGCGCGTTTGCTCTGCAGCAGAGCCAGCCCAGCCTTCCTCGGCGTCCAGCGGCGGGAGCACGGACGATGCCATCCGCTCCATCCTGCAGCAGGCCCGCCGGGAGATGGAGGCCCAGCAGGCCGCCCTAGAGCCCGCCTTAAAGCCCGTGCCGCCATCCCAGACGGACATCGCCCTCCTGACCCCCAAGCTGATACCTGCCTCGCCCATGTCATCGGTGTCCAGTTACTCCCCACTAGCCGTCTCCCTGAAGAAGCCCCCCTCGGCTCCGGATGCCAGCGCCCCCACCCTACCCAACCCGCCGGCCCTGAAGAAGGAGTCCCAGGACACGCCCGGGCCGGACCTCCCGGGAGCGGCCGACCCCGCCGCACAGGGGGTCCTGAGACACGTGAAGAGTGAGCTGGGCCGCGGCGGCGTGTGGAAGGACCATTGGTGGAGCGCCGTCCAGCCTGAGAGGAAGAGCAGCGCTCCACCCGAAGACCCCAAGGCCGAAGACGCCAGCGGCGGCAAAGAAAAAGGCAGCGGCAGCGCTGGCAGCGGTGGGCAGGCGCGGGCGGAGCGCAGTCAGCTCCAGGGCCCCTCCTCCTCTGAGTACTGGAAGGACTGGCCCAGCGCAGAGTCACCCTACTCCCAGAGCTCAGAGCTGAGCCTGACTGGAGCCAGCCGCAGCGAGACGCCCCAGAACAGCCCTCTGCCCTCCTCACCCATCGTGCCCCTGTCGAAGCCCACCAAGCCCTCAGTCCCGCCGCTGACCCCCGAGCAGTATGAGATCTACATGTACCAGGAGGTGGACACCATCGAGCTCACCCGGCAGGTGAAGGAGAAGCTGGCCAAGAATGGCATCTGTCAGAGGATCTTCGGGGAGAAGGTACGAGGTGGGGGTTCCATTCGGGGGCCTGGGTCTTCCCATTTCCTTTCACTGCTGAGGGCCAGGGAGGTGGGGGATCTGTCTGGAGGATGTGATCCCCCAGATCACCCACTTAATTAACCAAAGAGAACCGTGGCTTGTCCACTCCCAAACTTGCAGGGAGACTAGCCAGTGAACGCTCCATTTGCTGCAGCCCTACTGGAGGCCAGGTTCCCGGCAAGGCCCTCTCACCCTCTGTGGCCCTTTAGACCTCTCATCATATATGAGGTGGTGGCAGAGTCACCATTTGACAAATGAGGAAACCGAGGCTCAGGGAAGTTGACCACGTGCCCCAAGCTAGCAGATAACGAAGTCAAACCCTGTCCCTGTGGCCAAGCAGTACCCGAGGCACCACCTCTGTAGGCTGTTTTGGCCAAAAAGGATCTGATCACAGAGAGAGATGACCAGCCTGCAGAGAGCCAAAAGGCACTTGGTAGAAACAGCAGTCAGAAGGTGCTTGGGTGTTGTCCGGCCAGAGGGGTAAAGTGACTTGCCCAGGGATGTGCAGCCTGTGGTGGCACGGGCAGAGCCGTGCAGGGCCCAGGCTGTGCCCTGGAGACCCTCATTTTCTCACCGTTCTTCCTGGCTCACGAAAAGCCCGGTCTGTGGGTAAGCTCCCAGACACTTTCTGTTCTTGGCGTTTCCTTGTCACTAAGATTCTGGATAATGGGGATTTACCAGGCCTGCAAAATGTAAGATAAACATAATACTCCAGGATAGTCTTAGATTAAATAGCGACTGGCTAAGGAGAATGAGAAGCACTCCAGTCCCGTAAAAGACAGCCTTCCTGAGAGGCACAGGACTGGGTCAGCAGTGGCCTCGGAGAGGCCCGCGGGGAGCCTCCTCCACCACCTTCCCAGGCCCTGCCTTGAGTTCAGTGTTTGCAATACACCGTGTCATGCATCCTTGCAATACGGTTCTGAACTGTTGGTCCCCATCTTGCAAAAGGTGATGGGGTGAAAAGGAATGAGGATGAGAATTTAAAGTCCCTTGAAATTTCTAGTTCAGTGTTGTAAAAATATCATTTGAGAACATTTAAATAGACATTTGTGCTCATGCCTTAAATTTAGCAGAGACTTAATAGCATTGAACTTGTTTGGCCCATGAGCGCAGTTTATTCTGGAACTTGAGAACTTTTCAAAGAGTGATCGGATGCAGCCCCTAAATATCTCTGGGCTGCATCTGTGTCCTGTGGGGGGTGTTTGTGCCCATACATATGTATGGCCATATGTGAGCATAAGGAAAGTCGGGTATGTGTGTGCAACTTGCCGACCGTCGGCACTGAGCTCCACTCCCAGGCTGGCTCCTGTCGCCACCAGCTCCCCTCTGGGCCCCTACCTTGGGGCCGATGCGATCAGAGAGAGCCGACCTTTCTAAATGCCAGGCTGGTGTGGCGTCAGCGCAGGAGACAGGCGCCCGAGTCCCGCCGGCATCCGTTGCTCCTGGTTTATCTGAAGTGGTCCTTGGCCCCCAGCACCCTGGCCTTTCCTGGCGCCACCAGGCAAAAAGCAACATGGTTTCAGTGCTTCCTGCTCAGGTTGTCAGGGCAACAACCCTGCAGGCTTGGCAGGATCAAGACCCTGTGGGGAGGGGGACCCCTCCCCTCCATTTGCCCGCCCCTCTCTCCCTAGGAGCTGAAAGCGGGGACCATGACTATGGCTCCCTCTGCCAGGGCACCAGCCCACCCATGACCTTGTAAAGCTTAGCCACCCCCCAGGGGCCGGTTCTGCGCTCCACCCAGGAGTGCTCCAGCGCCGCCCTGCCCAGCCTCGCCGCCACACAGCCGCGCGTGTAACACTGAGGCCTCACACCAGAGCCAGGCGCTAATGCCACCGCGTGTCCTTGGTTGCCGTTCCAGGTGCTAGGCCTGTCACAGGGCAGTGTCAGCGACATGCTGTCCCGGCCGAAGCCCTGGAGCAAGCTGACCCAGAAAGGCCGAGAACCCTTCATCCGGATGCAGCTCTGGCTGAACGGCGAGCTGGGCCAGGGCGTCCTGCCCGTCCAAGGGCAGCCACAAGGGCCAGGTAGGGGCGGCCCCGCCCCCAGGCTGCTGCGGGGAGCGGGGAGGGGCGTCCGCGCGGGGAGGCTGAGATGCCTCTTTCCTCCACAACCTGTTGCCATGCGACTGACTCAGTTTTTCGGAAAGAGAAGGTTGTGCCTAGCTGATTTTATAAGCAGCAGAAAATGAGTTACCAATTAAGAAAATGCTGTTTATACATAAATATAGGTAAAAGTCAAGTAGCTAAATCAGGGACTCAGGAAAGGAAATCAGCCAAAGGCACAGAATGAAGGCTCTCACAGGCGGCTGCTTCTGCCTGCCCCCCAGCTGGGGGCCAGCTTGCCACCAGCAGCACTTGGCCTGTCCACGTGGGTCCCTCCTTTTCTATGCTCTGTACCCTCGCCAAGTCTGCCCCCTCCCGTAAGGAGTGAGGACCCTCCCTTGGACCTTTAGGCCCTTATGCTGTCCCCCATCAGCTGCGCTCAGGGAATTAAGAAACTTTAACCCCTGAGTTTGCTTCCTCATGTAATTGTGCCCCTTTCTCTCCTTTAGTCCTGCACTCCGTGACGTCACTACAAGACCCCCTGCAGCAAGGCTGCGTGAGCTCAGGTAACTAGCCACAGTTGGGGTTTGGATGATATATTTCCCTGCCTTTTGGTCTGTACTGGGGGGACTTGAAGGATCCCTTGTCCTGGATCCAGTGAGCTGAAAACACGGGCAAACTGAGTTCTTCGAGATCATGGTTTCTAGCGGAGAAGCAGAGGGTCGACAGCTGAGTGCAGGTCCCTCCCACGTCTTCTAACTCCTCACTGTGTTCTTTCATCAGTCTGTCACGTGAAGCCCTGCCTTTGGGGCTGGAGTGTGAGTCAGAAACGGGTTCTGTGCTTAGGGGGCTTCCAGCTTTATAACAGGATATAGGGGACAAGAAATGCGCATTGCAGTTCAGGGCGTGATGCTCAGGAGAGTGTCACTGAGGTTGAAGTCCAACCTGGGAGCAGGTGGTGGAGAGCCTGGAGCGCCAGCCAAGGGGCTGGAGCTGCCTGCGGCCAGCATCAGAGAGCCCTGAGACCTGATCTCTGAGGTCACATCACCGTCTTCCGGACTCTTGGACATGGCAGCCCCGGGCTGGCCCGTGCACGGGCTCCTGGACCCCGTTCGTCCCGGGCCTTCTGGGCACACAGTTGTGCCGGCCTCTTCCCACCCAGCTCTCGGGAACAGCCAGCGTCATGAGCTGTTCCTCTTTCTTCCTTTCTTTATCTTTCTAAACATGTTGATTAGTCTCCATATCCCATTGATTCATTGAAAACACAAACAAAGCTAAGTGAGGAGCATGGAACCTGCCAGCCTGTTGGAAGTTTTACGAGGGCAAACACGTGTCATGAGGGGAACAGCTGGGCGGCAGCGGCCGATACTTCGAAATTCCAAACCCACGCACAGATGCAGCCGGAGGACACTGGGCTGCAGCCCGGTTCCCTGCCGACGTTTTCTTGTGTTTGGGGTGTCCCGTCTTGAGGGGTGGAAGGCTGTGTCTAACCCGGGCTGTTGGCTTCCTTGGCTGCACCTCTGCAAGGAGCAGTTGGCCCTCTGAGGAGGATCAGGTGTACTTCTTTCTCCCTGCCTTTCTGGGTTGGCCAATCTAATTAGCAAGTGCTGGAGACCTTAACGCAGCCCTGGCTCGAATTCAAGACACATTAGGGAAATAATGGACGCAGTTGTTTTTACTAAGAGTTTCCCGGACCTTTGCATGGAAAATTAGCCCTGCCTCTCGCTTGAACAGAAAGCCGGCCTCCTGTTAAACTCTCCAAGTATTTGCTGCCCCATCAGAGTCAGGACCCAACTTGGCAGAACGTGACAGTTTTTAGATCAAACTCCCTCATTCCTAAATAAAACAAGAAATCGCCTACAGTTCCAGGTCAGCTATGATCGATGCCAAAACCTTCTCTATGTCTGAACAAATTCTTCAAGAGTGGCCTTTTACTTTTTATTGTTATAGCAAGCCCTTGCTACTGTGCTGGAACATTCATATGACAGTCCCATTTCCAACATGGGAAAAACTCACAGGGCTCCTCAGAGGGACGTAAATGGTATTTGTAAGAAATCAAATTACTTTATAAAATAAAGTGATTTAAACTCTTGGGGAGTCTGCAAATTGAAGGAGGGAGGGAGGAGGAGGCAGTGAGCCCCTGGGTAAAAGTGAGCGCTGTAGAACTTTCCCCTGGTTTCTGTGAAGAGGCGGGAGGAAGGCCTCTCCATGTTGCCGTCTGAGCAAGATGGGCTTCTGCAAGGTGCTCAGTCGTGTCCGACTCTTTGTGACCCCTTGGACTGTAGCTTGCCCAGGTTCCTCTGTCCATGGGATTCTCCAGGCAAGAATACTGGAGTGTGGGTTGTCACTTCCTTCTCCGAGCAAGACGGGAGGTAGACTGCAGACCTCCCCCTCGACACGCACTCTGTGAAGTCAGCAACTGGAAAGCCATCGATAGAAATAATAATTATGGTGATTGTGGGGAAAAGTGGAAAAATGTTTCTAATATTCTAGGAAAATATAAAATTTTTTTAATATCATGATGGTGGCCAAGTGAAAATGCTTCTCTGGATCAGGAAAGACTAGAAAGTGCTTGTCAGAATGAAAAGAAAGGTGACCAATAGTGACAAGATTAGGGTGGCAGTTTTCCTCATTTAAAATTTCTTCACTATCAGCCTTACCCTTTTAGGAGTGTTTCTAAAAATTAAAGTAGCTATGCCTTTCAGGATGTGGAACTTAGATTTGAAAAACAGAATTCTCTTACAATGATGAGTGTTGACAAATTGTTGGGATGAATGGCTATTCAGTTCAGTTCAGTCGCTCACTCGTGTCTGACCGTTTGCAACCCCATGGACGCCAGCCTTCCCTGTCCATCACCAACTCCTGGAGCTTGCTCAAACTCATGTCTATCAAGTCAGTGATGCCATCCAACCATCTCATCCTCTGTCATCCCCTTCTCCTCCGGCCCTCAATCTTTCCTAGCATCAGGGTATTTTCCAATGAGTCAGTTCTTCGAATCAGGGATCCAAAGTATTGGAGCGTCAGCATCAGTCCTTCCAGTGAATATTCAGGACTGATTTCCTTTAGGATTGACTGCTTTGATCTCCTTGCTGTTTGGGACTCCAGGATCTTTGACAGCTTAAAAAAATCAGTGTCTCAGAGAAAGCTCCCCAAAGGGAGGGGAGTAATGCCTGTAGCCTAGGATTTCTCCAGGGTTCTGATTCCCTGCTCTCACCATGGCTACCATGGAATCCTTCCAAAGAGGCCCCCAGACCCAGAAAGATGCTCTGTCCTCAGTGGTGGCTTCATGAGGCCTCTGCCTGAGCCAGCTCAGCATGGTGGCAGCAGGTGACTGCAGGAAGGTAATTCTAACCTTGGGTTAGTCTGTTTCTGAATGTTGGTGAGAAACAGTCAGTGTCTGAGAATCCAGGCTGCCGAACTGGCCTGGCCACCGGTTTAGACTCCCAGGTGTGGGAGGACTTTGGAAGACCTGCCTTCTGTCCATAGCCTCCTTCTGAGCAGAGATAGTGCAGATCTAATGCATGGCTCTGTGCTTAGTTACCATGGCGATGAGGTGCCCCAGGAGCAGAGGGCCTCACTTATCTCCACAGTGAACTGCTGACACAGGAATCAGTTCTCTATGCTAAGAATTCCTGTCTGTCTCTTTCCACCCAGCCCCGTTACCCTCAGCGTCTCCATTTTCCTTAATGATTTCTCTGTCGAACTTGCTGATCGGTTCTATGATAAAAGGAGAGAAAAACTCAAGTTTCTGGTGCCATCATCACTTTTCCTCTCGGCAGTTGTAATCATTTCTGAATGTCCCTTTGATGATTCGAGCGTCGGGATGATGGCCTCAGACATTGAGGAAAGCTGATGCCATTTTCAGCAAGTGACCTCTGCTTATTTTGGAAGCTGTCGAGGCCTCCATGAAGAGTAAGGAGAACACAAAATTCCATGTTGACATGAGTAGCTTAAAAAGCAAAAACGGTTTTTAAAGGACCAGACTTCAGATCAGTTACCTGATCCTTTACTTCCCAGTAGTCTAGTTTTCTACACATTTTTTTTAATAGGTATTTATTTATTTGGCTGTGCCAGGCCTCAGTTGCAGAACTCAGAATCTACATTGCAGCTTGTGGGATCTTAGTTCCCCGATCAGGGATCGAACCTGGCCCCCTGCATTGGAAGCACAGAGTCTTAACCATTGGACCACCAGGGGAGTCGCTCAACACACAATTTCTGGGTTGGCTTCTTTCAAAGTTCCCAGTGTTGGGTTGTCTTTGATCTAATATGGCAAACCTATTTGAAAGCAGGTGATCCTTGGGGAATGGTCCTCCGTGCCTCTCTTTTGTTTTTCTCCAATCTCAGCCATCATCCATCTGGCTGCCCCTGCCCTGCATAGCAATAGCAATGCTCAAGGGAACCACAGGGAGCCCTCAGAGAAGGAGAAAGGAGGGGCTTAGTGAGGCTTGTCTTCTCTGAGTGTGGCCTGCAGTCATTGCTTATCAGTTAGCGGGGTGTTTTTTTAAAGGAGGAAAACCTGGAGCAGTGATGAAGGTGTGTCTATGTACATATGTGTAGGCAGGTACATAGTTAGATACGACTCTGATTCTATTGTTTTCTTTTCATTCTTTAAAGCTCATTTCATATTCATGGTTCCTTGGTGTGATTAATCTTTTTGCCTCACGGGAAAGGAGACAGGAGACAGCTCTTAAGAGGGGAGAAAGAAAGGGGAACAGATTTTCCTGGATGCAACTCAGTCTGTCATCACCTTACAGAGAACTGATAGAGAGGACTCGCCCATGTGCTCAACTTTATAACTTTTCTTGCTTTTTTTTTTTTTAATTTTTATTGGAGTACAGTTGCTTTACAATGTTTTGTTAGCTTCTGTACAGCAAAGTGAATTAGGCACACATACACATATATCCCCTCTTTTTTTGGATTTCCTTCCCATTTATGTCACCACAGGGCATTGAGTCAAGTTCCCTATACTATATAGTAGATTCTTTTTTAAACATAGTACTGAGTATGTTGTTGTTGTTCAGTCGCTAAGTCGTGTCTGACTCTTTGCAATCCCATGGACTGCAGCATGCCAGGCTTCATTGTCCTTTACTATCTACCAGAGTTTCTTCAAGTTCATGTCCATTGAGTCGGTGATGCCATCTAATTACCTCATCCTCTGCCACCCTCTTCTCCTTTTGCCTTCAGTCTTTCCCAGCATAAGGGCCTGTCATCTGTGGATATGTCAACCTAAATGTCCCTTGACAGAGGAATGGACACACACGTACATGCACAGGCATGCATGTGTGCACACAATGGACTATTACTTAGCCATAAAAAGGAACAAAATTGCACCATTTGCAGAGACATGGGTGGGGCTAGAGGCTGCCATACAGAATGAAGTGAGTCAGAGAGAGAGACACAAATATAGTATATTAACGCATACATTTGCAGACTTAAAAACAGTACAGATCATTCTATTTGCAAAGCAGAAATAGAGACACAGATAGAGAACAACTGTATCAGCTTTTGTAACTTGTTACTCTGAGTTCCTGACTGTTGCTCACAAGTTTCCACACCTTCTTCCCTTGGATTATTGCAAACTGTACAAGGGATGGCTCAGTCTCCTCTGATTAATTATAAAACACCCAGCTTTTCCCCAGTGTGTCGGGTAGGAACTGCGGGTTCCAAGTCTCTGCCCGTGGAGAATTCCATGGCTCCACGTCACTCTTCTCACTCGGCAGAGCACCAGTTGCCTCTTGAGAAGACAGCAGCTGCGTCCGTCTCTTAACGTGGGTGGTCTCATGCATGCCCCTCCCTGACTTGAGGCCACAGGGCTCTGTGCTTTATATGGCCATACACAGACATGGCCCCCGATTAGGGACAGGCCAGCCTTCCTTTTTAATGCACATAATGGCTTTTATTCGGTAACCATGACGTGGCCAGGAGATCATGTTCACAGTTTCAGTGCCTTTGATTTAGCAATAGGATCCTGCTGAAGCTTCCTCAAATAAGCCATTAGTTCCTCAATTTTTATTATTAAGTCAGGGTGTGGCATTTGGATAGCCATTAAATAAGAAAAGGAAGGGCTCATTGTACCCCCAGAAAATTCCATGGCACCGTCTAAAGCAGGCAGAGCTCTTCATTCTGTACCATCAACTAGATCTGATTTGATTCTTTTTTCTTTTATGGAAATAGATCAGTCATTGTAACTGTTGGTACTGTCTGAAAAGAACTATTCTAACCCTCATTTGTTTTGAGTAGCTGAAAAGATTTGTATATCCATAACTGATTTATACATGGCCCTAGACCACAGATCGAAAACAAAAGAGAATTCTGAAAAGCCATGTGTGAGCTGGGAAGTGCCCCTGCCTAAGTAGGTGGCCGCAGCTCATCATTAGTTCGGGCCTCAGCCTCTGGCTTCACTCACCCGCCATGGACGTGGTGGCCAGAACCAAGTGCTCATCCATTTCTTGGTTGTGCCCTGCATGGGAGTGTTTTAATATGACCAGGAGTGCCATGATGGAGGAATTCTCCATCTAAGATCAGAAAAGACAGGTTTCTGGAGTCAGACACAGCCTGCCTTACTGCCATCTGTTGTCGGGTCATGTGGGCACAGCCTGCCGGCAGGGAGGCCCCTGCTGCGAAGCGAGCCCCGAGGAGGGGGCTGAGCCACAACGGGCTCAGAGAGGAGAACATTCCAGGCCGAGAACTCTGCAAGTACAGAGGTTCACTGATGGGCTGGGACATGGGGGAGAACCTTTGGGAAAAAAGTGAAAGTACTCAAAGTCCCTACTTGTGGCTCAGCTGGTTAAGAATCCGCCTGCAACATGGGAGACCTGGGTTCGATCCCTAGGTTGGGAAGATTCCCTGGAGAAGGGAAAGGCTACCCACTCCAGGATTCTGGCCTGGAGAATTCCACGAACTATATAGTCCATGGGGTCACAAAGAGTCGGACATGACTGAATGACTTTCGCTTTCACTTTTGAAGGAAAGTGGTTTATGGAAGAATTTTGTCTTTTCTTTATGTAGAATGCTGTTGCTATTGCCGCCTTAAGGCTAATATGATAAGAAACCGAGTGTGACAGCAGGACGGGAGGGGGGCTTCTTGCTCCTCTGAGGTGACCTCGGTGACCTGTCCCCGTGGCGGCATTGGGATTCTCCCCTGGGATTCTCAGCCTGCTGCACCTTCCCCCTGTGGGCTTCCAGAGCATGGCGAGGCAGGCTGAGACTCAGGACACTCAAGAGTGGCCTTGGAGGCAGGCGAGGCCATAGCTGCCCCGCCTGGCCTGCAGGCCACAGGGGAGGAGGACACGCTTCTCACAAGCTTCCCGGAAGCGTCACCCACTTCCCCACGTCACCTCCATGCCTGTGCTGCTCTTTGCTCACCTAGCCGTTCTGAGCGTCTGTGGGATTCTTGGTGGCGCCTGGCCACGTGATCCTGAAACAGCCTCCCTGCAGCATTAATCAGGAAGGCAGAGAGCACTCAAGGATGGGACAAGCCAAGCCTGGCCTCATCTGCCCTCCCCTAGGGCACACCACACTTGCAGGCCCCATGCAGGCTTCCCTGGGGAGGCAGCCACCAAGCGAGACAGCCCAGGCCATGTTGCGTATCAAAGCAGCAAATGTTGTCCTCAAGATCCCCGGGAAAGGCTGCTCCAGCACACATCAGCCCCCAGGGGTCTCTGTTCCCCTCCGAGTTGGGTTCATCACTGCGTCTCCATAAAAAGAGGATAGAATCAGAGAGACTCTGTTGTTCAGTCATTCCAGTCGTGTCTGAATCTTTGTGATCCCACGGACTGCAGCACACCAGGCTTCCCCCACTTCACCATTCTCCCTGAGCTTGCTCAAACTCACATCCACTGGGTCAGTGATGCCATCCTACCATCTCATCCTCTAACCCAAAGTTAGAGATTTGACTTTTATAAGATTTTTATTTATTTATTTTTATTTTGGCATAGCTTCATTGCTATGCAGGCTTTTCTGTAGTTGCAGTGAGTGGGGTCTACTCTCTAGTTGCAGTGTGCAGGCTTCTCATTGCCATGGCTTCTCTAGTTGCCAAGTATAGGCTCTAGGGTGCGTGGGCTTCAGTAGTTGCTACTCCCAGGCTCTAGGACAGGCTCAATAATTGTAGCAAATGGGCTTAGTTCCCCCAAGGCATGTGGGATCTTCCTGGATCAGGGATGGAACCTGTGTCTCCTGCATTGACAGGCAGATTCTTTACCACTGAGCCACCAGGGAAGCCCTTGACTTTTATTTTTAATTATAGTTTATGGTTTTGTTTTTTTTTTAATAAGTAAAATGCATCATGGCTACAAAATGCAGGATTTAAAAGAGCTTACACTCCTTTTAAAAAATAAGTCACCCTCCCACCCTCATCCTCAAGCCCCCAGGCTCTCTCCCCAAAGGCACTTCTGCTGGTTTCCTGCAGAGAGCCTGTGTATCTAGGTGTTTGCTGCACATAGAAAGGCGCACACAGGACTCAAGGTGTGCCTTGCTTTTCTCACCTGGCAATAGATTGTAGAGACTCCCCCAGGCCAGCACATAAAGAATTTCTTTCTCTTTTCCCTACTATAGGGAATTCCTATATCTAACCATACCATCCTTTATTTAACCAATCACTTAGATTGATTTTTAACAGCAGAACCTAAAACACGATCCTGCAGTAAGCAGCCTTGAGCATGTGTGAGCTGCAAATGGACACAGTGGGCTCAGAGCCAACTGCAGAGGGCTTGTCTTGTCTTGGCCTCTGAGCAGCTATGTGGCCTTGGGCATGTGACTCGACCTCTCTGTGTCTCAGCCTCTCTGTGTCTCAGTTTCTTCCTTAAAAGAGGAAAAGTACCTATCTCCTAGACCATAAGGAGTTTTAAATCCATGTTTAAAAGCCTCCAGAGAAGCAGCTGGCACTGAGGAAGTGCTAGTTGAGTGCCTGCTTTCCTACTGCTGCCCTTGAAACCACTGCCATTAGGTCATTTCACACACATGAGGATAGCTATAGGATAGCAAGGATAGCTATAAAATCATGCATGTGCACACCTGACATGTCAGGTTCCTGGCTTTAAAATAGGAAACAGACCCAGCACTCACTTCTTGGGTGGAGACTCAAATGGGAGCATTGCTGGGCGGTAGCTGGCGCAGAGGGTCAGCCAAGGGAGGACTTGAATGCGGCTCTCCAGCATCCTGGCCTCCCTGAAATGTTGACCATCCATCTGCCATTCCATGAGGTTGACCCAAAATCTTGAACTTCAAGAGTTAAGACTGCAGGTCATTGCTCAGGCCATCTGGGGCAAACTCAGAGCCAGGCCATCTCGTCTGGATACACTCGTCTGGGTGACTGTGGGCACAGTTGGCAGCCCCATCTCATTCGGCCTGAACCCTCGGTGCTGGCACGCCCTAACTCCCCTTTAGGAGGA
This sequence comes from Muntiacus reevesi, assembly GCF_963930625.1. Classification (NCBI taxonomy): domain Eukaryota; kingdom Metazoa; phylum Chordata; class Mammalia; order Artiodactyla; family Cervidae; genus Muntiacus; species Muntiacus reevesi. The sequence goes on along the minus strand of NC_089250.1, from coordinate 212,828,734 downwards.
GGCCCCAGCAAGCCCTGGACACAGACCTCTGGGCGCATCTCCTTTCTCTTCCCCTTAGACTTTCTTTGGAGAATGGAATTTACAGTACACTGGGCATTCAGTGCAAGAGGCAAAAGTAGGTCACAGGAGCAAATGAGGTCTTGTGTTTTCAGTTTTGGTTCCAGAGAAGGAAGAAGCTTAAATGTGTATAAACGCTCAGGTAATTTTTTTAAAGGTGCTAAGACTACAATGAAGAAACTCACATGTTTGCATCTTTGATGTGCCAAGGGCAGTGCTAATACCTTTAATCCCTAATCAGGGAGCAGAAATGATATCCCCCATCTTTTAGATACTCAGAGTGAGAAGCAGTTTGCCCCCATCAAGGAGGAGGTCGAAGAGGCGCAAGCACTCTGAGGCCAGAGTCTTGCTGCCATGGGGGTGCCCGAGAACTCGGTCCCCCACGACAGGTGAAGGGTTGGTCCCTGAAACTACACTCAGAGAAGTCAAGGCCACGTTTCAAAACAAAGAACAAAACTGGGCCCAAATGATAAATGGGCAGATATTTAAAAATCAGATCCAAGATGAACAATTAACAGAAAATCACATGCCTCAGTTAGTACCGAGGGCATCCCATCGTGTTTCAGGCTGGGAGCTGGGCATAAAAGAAGGGAACCCAGCACCAAGTCTGTGGCAGAGTCAGAGCCAAGTTCATGAAGCTCTGCAACAGAAAGGGTGTAACCATCTGACCTGTGATACAGGTCCATGCCGATTTCAGCCCCTTCCAGGCTAGATCTCAGGAAGACCCACATGGTGGCCCCCGTTCTTTCCCAAGTAAGGACAGCTTTATGCCCTCTTCCTGCCAGGGGCCCTCTGCCAGCCCAGGACCCTCAATTCCAGCCCCCTGCAGACTGGCCTCTGGGCCACAACCACACTCAGGAGCGAGAAGGGGGTCCCCGGGAGAACAAAGTGAGCCAGGCAGCCTCCGTCACCAGCTTCATCTTGATTTCGTGTCTTCCTCTTCCCTTCAGAACTGGATTCCTAAATATAGCCCAAGTCTGAATTGGCAGATGTTGGGTTTGTCCTTTACAAGAGGGCCAAAATTAGCCTGTCATTTGGCACCTAAATAAAGCAGCCAAACTGCCTTTGTACCAGCTTTGCAACAAGGAGGGACTGGAGTTGCCGCATTTTACTTGATAAGGAGACTTGCCTCAGAAGCCGGAGCATCACCTCTGAAACCAAGAGGCTGAGGAGGGGCATGCCTTCCTCTGACTGGACCCTCTCACCCATGAATTACAGTCAGTTCATTCCACATAGTTTAAATACCTCGTGAGACTGGAGGAGGAGGATCCATACTCCACAGAAACGGCACTTGGAGAGAACAGCCGTGGTGACTCTCAGTTGGGGAGGAAAAGAGCAATCTGTCCGGAGTGCCTGGAGCTGGGTGAGCACAGGGGCTCCCCAGGGGCAGCAGAAAGATGTTATAATCAATTACCACATCATAACACTGATGTATGATAATTACTGAGTGTTTCTCCTGAGATAGTGCAGCATTTGGCTGGAATGCAGTTCTTTCATGGTCCACTGCCTGATTAATATGCAAATAATAGGCTGATTGCATGATGAATGCAGAAAATGAGTTCGCTGATAACGTGAGCACTGAAGCGGGAAGATGATAAATTACTTTTACTGACTGTCGTACATTTAAGTACCCTTTCTCAACAATTTCATCACAAATTAAGTAAAGCAGTATGGAGAGATTAGGAGGATGTGTAAAATAATGTACCTTAATAGCTTTCCTAATACCGTCGCATGCAACGAAAATGTCACTCGGTTCTGCTCAGCACAGCCCAGGGCCCATGGAGGGCCAGATCGGTGCACTCACCTGCATGTTGTTGGGGAGGCGAGAAGCAGCCCACCCCACCAGCACATTCCATATCAGCCAGGGATTCTCTAAGGAACATTCCATCACAGCGCAGACATCGTCTGCACGCCAGGCTGCCCGGCGGTGTTACTGAGAGGAGGCAGGCTGCTCTGGGGGCAAATCCCAGAGCCTCCCCACAGAAGGGCATGCGGAGGCCTGCTGTCCACCAGGTGCCTCTGGGGAAGGAAAGTTTCTGAGCTGCAGGCCTAAAAGACTCAGAAGGAAAACACAATCCAAAAACCACCTCTCAGCTCCTCCAACTCTTAGAAACACAGGAAGATTAATTCCACCGCCAGAATGGCGGTCTGAGCTGCCTAGCAGACAGTAGCACTACCGGCGAAGGGCGGGCAGGTCCTCTCAAAGCCGTGAAGGGGCCCCCGAGAAAGAGAACACGTGCGCACAGGCACACGCGCACAGTGACTGATCTTTGATTACAGCAGAGCAGTTCAACTAGATGGTTTGTTTTTTCCCATCTCAGTAATATATATTTAGACTGTTTGTATGACATACATTTTCTCTTAATGCACAGGGATGCATTGATAAGTGCTCATACACACAGCTGGTTCGGTAATAAGGTTATTGAAGGTAATTTAAAGGCATTATTTCTAAATCAGTATGGATCTGTGGAAAGCTGGGAACGTCAGCACCGTGCCTCCCGAGGCAGGGCCAACCACATCGCCCAGGGTGGCTTCTGCGGCCTCGCCAGACTGGGGGTTCACTACCAAGGTTGAATTGTAGCCAAGGGAAGGGTTTTGACTTTTAATATTCCCAAACTCTGCTTTGACACACGTATGTCCTTGAGGGCTCATAAAAGATACACAAGAAAAATAACGCAAGCCTGGCGGGGGAGCAGATTTACCTGCAGTGCCCACCCCCCACGTGAGTCTCAGGCCCACCCCACCTAGGCAGCTTTCCCGGGTGTGGCTGGAGTCAACTCAGAATTGCCACGATCCTTCCCCCCCTCCACCCAACATCATGTGCTTTCCCAGCCTGGGGAGAAAAGAGGAGGGTAAGAAACCATCCTTCCCCTCCGTGAGGAGGTGAGAGAAGCTCCTGGTGGCACAAGGCTAAGGTACTGAGAGAGACTCAGTCGTGCCGCCTCACCCCCTGCGGCCTGCTGCAGCTAGCCCCCCAGGACGGCCCTCCCACCTCCACCCTCGTGCGCTCAGCCTCTTCTCCCAGATCTGTTCTCCATCCAGCCTTCCTTGTGAAAGCACCGCCACCCCCACCATTACCTGAGCAGGGGGGTCTGGCAGCCCACCTCACACCCTCTCTCCTCACCCCCACTCCCAGACGCGTGCCCACACACAGTTTTTGGTTCCTAAACATCCAGACCCATCTCTCCATACTGTATATCCGGCTGGGCCCCTGCCCTCCTTCAGATCCTTCCCCGGGATTAAAGTCCCGCCTTCTCAGTGTGTGACCGTCCCTCCTGCCCCCAGCCTCAGCATCAATGTCATAGTGCTATAAGCTGCCACCGCCCTCTGGACATCCCCCTCCTGGTCCTCGTGCCCCTTGGACATCCCCCCCCATCCCCCTTCTGGTCCTCATCACAGGGGTCTTTGTGACAGTGACCTCATAATGATGTCTGCCTGGGTCACCACTGTCCCCCACCTCCTAGCACCCACCTGGCACTGAGAAGGTCCCTTTATTGAATGAAAGGTTCCCCCCTGTCCCCCTACTGCTTTTCAAGGGGCTTGCAAGTCAGGCTTGGGGACATAAGCTGGCACAAGTTAAATAGAAACTTTGCATTAAATAAGTTTTCTTTGTTAATAAGTAAACTATTTTGGCTTTTAAGTCACTATAAGAGTTCCTTGCACATGCTCAGTCGCTCAGTTAGGTCCAACTCTTTGTGACCCCATGGACTGTAGCCCACCAGCCTCCTTTGTCCATGGAATTTTCCAGGCAAGAATACCAGAGTGGGTTGCCATTTCCTTCTCCAGGGGATCTTCCCAACCCAGGGATCGGACTCACGTCTCCTGCTTTGGCAGATGAATTCTTTACCACTGAGCCACCTGGAAAGCTCAAAAGTTCCTTAGGCAGACTTAAAACAATGTTCACGCACCAGCCCCTACTATCTCAGTTTTGCTATAGAAACAGAATGATTTGGTAGGTTTGCTGAGATTTTCAGTGACTTATGACAGTGCCCAGCCCAGGCGGGCTGAGGGCCAAAGAGTATTGCCAACCCAGGGCCAGCGAGGGGCCAGGTAGGGCCTGGCCATGGGAGGGGTGTGCACTGACGCTTGATGCCGTCTCTTTGGGAGAGGGCTTTCCCCAAGTCAAGAGGAGACCCGCTCAGGCCCTTGAGGATGGGGCCTGGGTCAGTGAGACCTTCCCCTTACTCCTCTGCTGGCGTCAGGTTGCAGGCCCTTGGAAAGCAGGCTGTTCTGTGGTGGGGCCACTTCACATGCTCTGATGTGTCTAAGCATGTTGTTGGGTTATTTCTGTTCCTTTCTTGATAGCCAGTATGCAGTGGCGTGGGGGGCCAGAGGTGCGAAAGCTCCTCCATGGCTCTATGACAACTATCAGTCCCCACTTTTGTTTTTTTGGCTGTGTCAGGTGTTAGTTGCAGCATGCAGAATCTTTTTGGCTGTGGCATGCGGAATCTAGTTCCCTCACCGGGGATCGGACCTGGGCCCCCTGCATTGGGAATGTGGAGTCTTACCCACTGAACCACCAGCGATGTCCCTCTCCACGTATTTTGTTTCAAGCTCCTGCTATTCAATCCAAAGACCACTCATGCTCAAAAGCAGAAAACTCCACATTGTTTACGCGGGCCATGTCTAGTGGAGATGTGGCTGGAGAAATACGTGGGGTCCTGACGGGCCACGAGCCTCTGCCCAGAGACTCAGAGGCAGGGGGCCATCAGCGCCGCCTCCCCCACCCCGCCCCGAAGGCAAGGTCTGGTGCTCAGGGATGTCAGAGAGAGGGTCTCACGTCACCCTGTGGCCCTGAAACGCAGGAGGGCAGATCAGGCTGCCGTTCATCTTTGATACAGAGAAGCTCATTACTTCTAAAGAGGGCTGTCAGCCATAAACCCTCAGGTCGGGGGTCCCTTTGGAGAGGAGCCACATGAGTCTTGAGTGAGTCCTCATGTTTCAACTGGGGTTCCATGTCCCCAGCACGATTCCACATCTGAACTCGGCCAGGGAACGTTCTGGGCTGGTGGTCACCCTGCGGTGGCTTCTGAAGCTGTCACTACTGTCAGCTGGAAGGGCCCTGAAGCTGGACAGGGTCCCCCCACACCAAGGCTCCTATCCCCACTTGGGCTCCATCTCCACCCTGTGCCTCCCTGGAACCCCTCTTCCTCTGCTCTTTGATTTCTGCTCTCGCTCGACCACGTTGCCATGTGCCAGGCCATGACCTTACTGTTCCCCCAACGTTCTCCTTCTCTCTCCCATCTTCCATACTTGTCTTTCTAGTCACTTGGAATTTCCTGGCTTGGCGCAGGCTCAAAGCCTAAACTATGGACATAATGGAAAGCGGTGCATCAGACCAGCCGCCAGTTAAATAATGTTTGGGTTCTTGTCAGAATGTCACAGAGCGCCCTGTCATTTTGTTTCAGCAACTTGTCCTTCGGAATGCACAGTTCGCCTTATGGCATGCCAGCAGTAAAAATGTCACTTACAATAATTACTTTTTGGTGAAAATGCTTGCTGACTTCCTACCTTCAAGCTGTTTTTTACACAGTGGGGAGATAATAAGAAATGACTTTATCCTGACTGCTCAAATGAACACTAAGTGGAATTTGGGTTATTATTACTGCAGATAGAGGGCTGGGTATGGAAATTTAAACTGTGGATCGTGTAAACTGCAGAGAGATTTGTCTCTGAAAATTATGGCGGGTGTGCATTTTCAATTGGCTTCCATTGAAAACTTAAGGCAGCTGTTGTTTGCCTGCTGTTTTTGGAATATAATATTTTTCATAATCCTTTTATAGTTCCTGAAAGCACTGTGTATTTTAGGGGGCCTTGAGTCACTGTCTGTGCTTCCTGTATCTTACTATCCAGGCTTCTTTTCTGCAAGATTCGAAAATTAATCTTGGAAAATTAACCTTCCCCCCAAAATTAATCCATACAGATCATTTTTTAAATGTAACACCTTACTACTGGCATCAGAATTGGATTAGATGGTCTCTGTAGCTGGGCTTTTAAGGCAAATTACCCATTTTCAGTTGCCCAGTCCCACAGGCTTCAGACTCCTTGAAAGCACAGTCGGTGTCTAATTTCTCTTACCCCTTGGAATTTACCTGATGGTCCAGTTGTTAGGACTCAGCACTTTCACTGCTGGGGCCCCAGGTTCAATCCCTGGTCAGGGAAGTAACCTCCCGCAAGCTATGTGGCTTGGCTAAAAGAAAACAAATAAGTAAAAATAGCATCTCTTATCCCTCTGCCAAGGAGAGTCCACAGCACAAAGCAGGAGCTTTAAAAACATTGGCGTGGGCGAGTGAAGGAATGGATGAAGGCAGACAGGCTGTTATGACACTGCAGTGACTGACCAGTGGAGGCTTCCCACTCCCAAGCTGGTCAGATCCTTGCTCCACCCGAGTGACCTGGATCAAGTTTTCTGGTGCACGGTTTATATTCCCAGCACAGGAGCATCGTGAGAATTGAATGAGCCAGTGTGTAAATGCTCTTAGCACCCAGCTGCGTTCAGACAAGGTTCTAAAGATGTTCTGATTCCCTTCATCCCAGAGGTCGGTGGGCTTTGGAGGCCTGATCGTCATGTTTCCTGAGGTGAGGTCAGAAACGTGGACACATGGAGTGTGGGTGGAGAAACCGTATTGTGCAAGGCTGGCCGTCGCTCTGCCACGGACGGCACACGAGTCCAGGGATCTGTGGGCACTGGCCCCACCCGTCCAGGAGGGCTGTTTAGAACACGGAAGGCATGACTCGTTCCTGGCTGTGTGGCTCTGGGCACAAGGTCTTGTCTGTGTCCAGGGAGGCCGCTGGATGTGTTTGCCGCTCAGTGTCAGGTCATGAGGACGGAAGTATCTATCAATAGTTCATTCCCGGGAGCCTCCACACAGGGAGGGCACGAGAAACGTTCGCTTGAGCAGTAACTCCTGTTACAGGCAGTGATAGAATCTGGTTTCTTTCTTTCTTTCTTTTTTTTTTAATTTACTTTTTAATGGGAGAATAATTGCTTTTCACTGTTGTGTTGGTTTCTTCTGTAAAACGTGAATCAGCTCTAAATATATACACATATATCCCCTCCCTCTTGAGCCTCTCTCTCACCCACCCCCATCCCACCCCTCTAGGTCATCACAGAGCACTGACAGAATAGGGTTTCCTAACATCATGTTCCTCCTCACCCCAAGATGCTCCTGTTGCAATGCACCCTCTCTTGGAACTGCACCCCACGCCCCGTAGCCCAGGTCACAACGTGGGACACACCTGTTCTTGCTCAGCCCTCTCAGCACGTCTGCTGGGCCTGCAGTCCTGGTGACCCGATCTCCTGAACTTTTCCTGAACCTGTATCTCCCCACCGCTCGGCCCACCCTCCTGGGCCCCATCTACACTCCCCGTCAGTCTCCTGGCCCCGGCCATGCTGTGCGTAAGTCCATTATCTGTACTGAAGCAGCAATGACCTGGCTTACTTTCTTACTCTTTCATGTTAGGTCTATGATATTTCAAACACAAATTACAGAACAACCCAGCGAATGTCCATCACCCAACTTTAACCCTAACTTTTGATCATCATTCAATCCTATATTTTTAAAGTAAATGAAGCATCTGCCTCTCCTAGTCTCATTCCTCCCAGAAGTCAGCTGCTGTTGGTCCTGAATGTGCACTCTGTCTTGCCTGGACCTGATTTTATCCACTCAGCACGTGTCTGACTGCACACAGCGCATGCAGGCGCTCAGCCTATGTACCAGCGTTGTCACCTGTTTGGTTCCATGCCTCAATCTGTGGGCTCACCATTATGCTTCTGTGCCATCCGGACCTTCTCACTGCTGGAGGGTTTTCATGACTTTTTTTTGGTTTGGTTTTTGTTTTGCTTTGTTTTTGGCCATGCCACATAATTTGCAGGACCTTAGTTCTCCAGCCAGGGATGAAACCAGTGCCCTGGGCAATGAAAGCCTAGAGTCCTCACCACTGGGGATTCTAGGGAAGGCCAGGGAATTCCCTTCACTGCTGTTTATAGCACATGGTGGATAGTAGGAATGTGCCCTGGCTCCCAACTGCACAAAAATTAAAACAGACACCTCAGCCAATTCAAAGGCCCTGCACAACCCAGCCCCTGGGGACCTCTCAAGGCCTCATATTCTCACTACACTCAATTTTACTGATGCCCCAAGCCTACCAGGTGTCTGGAATACTCTATCTCCCTTCCTTGTCGCTGCTACTCCTCCCACCTTAGCTGGCTAATTCCTGCTCACGCCTGAAGTCCCGCCTGAAGTTACCCACCCGGGAGGTCTCTGACCCCCTTGACATCAGTGTCCCCTACCCCTGTGTGCTGTGTTCCACTGGCCTGACTCAGCCAACTTGGTGAATAAGTAAAAGCATAACGCAGTGATGCGTCTTCATCCATGCTTCCTGCTGGGACTCTGTCCTAAGTGAGTTGATACTGAAGTATAATCCACATACACTAAAACTCACTCTTCACTCATAGAAGTGTTCTATGCCTCTCACTAATCAAGGTATAGGATAATTCCATCATCCTCCCCAAATCCTCCCATGCCCCTCTGTGGCCAACTCCAACCCTTGACTCCCAGCAACACTGATCTGGAGACTTCCCTGGCAATCCAGTGGTTAAGACTCTGTACCTCCACTGCAGGGGGCCCCAGGTTCGATCCCTGGTCAGGGAACTAAAATCCCACATACCACACGGTGTGGCCAAAAATAAATAAATATCTTTAAAAAATAATAATCTCAGGTGACTTGGCATAAACCAAACTACCAGTCATCTTAAAAAATGAAAAACGAAAAAAACACTGATCTGTTTTCTGTCCCTTTAATTTTACCTTCTCCGGAATGTCATCTGAATGGCATTGCACAAGATGTAGCTGTTGTCTCTCTCACCAGCATTGCAGTTGTGTGCCAGGAACTGTAGAAGAAACAGCAATAAATCTTAAGGAGATTCACGCTGCATGCAGAGGACCTTTATGTAGACAGATATGTTCCAGTACAACTCAGTAACTACTCTATTTTTTAACATCAGATTCAGATTTACTTAGTGCTCTGTGGCAGGTTCGTTCCTCATTACTACAACCCTGCCTGTATTTTTCAGATGAGGAAACCAAGATGTTCGAAGAACTCAAGAATCATATTCAAGTTGGCATCACAAGTTAGGAGAGGCAACCCCCATCCCAGGTTCAGTACCTTAGTGCCAAGCCCAGGGCGCCTCCATTTTTTTGTGTGTGTGTGTGTTTTTTTTTGCCTTGCTTAAATTATCTTTAATTACAGAGAAGAGCACAAAATCTTGTTCTTTCAGAAAGTATCATTTTCATCAGAGAGCTCAATTTGCTAATTTTTGGAAAAGAAAAGCAATATTTCTCCTTGTCTCTTGACTATGCTTCTTGTTCTGTCAAGATGGTGAGTCATTGGGCACCGGTCCTCCTGCCACTGAGGGGCCCCCCCACCCCCAGCCCCCTCACCAGGGGGCGATGGGAACTGCTTGATGGATCTGGTTTTGTGGTGCTGACCGAAAGTAGCTTTCTAGTCAAACAAATGACTTTGCAGTGTGATGTTCTGAGCATATGGATTCGTGATGGGTCCAGGGATCTGTTTTCTGTTGCCTCTTGTCCCTTTCACTCCAAAAAAACGTGGGCCAAATTCTGCTCTTGGCAACCAGAGCCCGTAGTGGCACGGTGTGTGTGTGTGTGTACCGGTGAGCAACTTAGACAGAGACTAAATTGTGTACAGCAGTTTAGACATAGACTCGGGACAGAGGTGCAGATACCAGCCCAGTAAATTCCAAGGCCCAGTGGGGTTTTGACCTTGGTTGGGGAGGGGGCTTGCCCTTGTCTGCAGTCATGGTGGGGAGCACAGAGGGACACCAGTGACGTGCAGCGCACACCTCTGGTCAGTTCTTTCAGGGGGTTTTCCTGGCAAAAAATGCAGGATGGCGAGTGACTTTACTGAGGACACCTGAAAGAAAGAGACATGCCTCCACCCAGCTCTCCTGGGGACCCGCCGGCGCCCTAAGGAAACAAGGGGCCAGTGCTTGGGAGGCGGCACCGGCGGCATGTTCTCCAGGAACAGCCATTGTTCTGACCTTGCTGTGGGTTAAAGGACACCAACCTGAGAAGAAATCTGTTTATCATGTGGGGAATTCATGCCATCCTTGACAGTGTACAGTGAGCAAGATGGATGATCTGCCAAATTGGTCCCTCGCTTGGGTGAATCAGGGCAAATTTACAGTACAATTCCTCTGCTGCTTCAGATACAAAAATAACATTTGCCGGGTTTTATATCCAGTTGTACGATGACCTGGAGGTGAGCAGAGAGAAGAAATCTGATTTGTAGGATTCAGATCGCCTTCAAGATTTATATGGACCGTGTCTGCCGTTTACCTCTGCCTCTCTCACGTCGTTCACAAGCCAGTGTTTGTTTTTTTATTTTTAACCTGATTTTCCATGTTGAGCACACAGCTTTATGTGATGGTAGAACTCTATACTGGTTGAGGACAATAGATGGGTTTATTGCAGTTGTTTTATTTGGGATTTTATCTTTCTAGGTATTTTTACAAAATATCTCTTGTACTTGGAATACACTTTCCATCCTCTTGAATTCAGAATAGGTTGTTATCCTGGATATCATATGTCCAGTGAAGGACACTCCAGGTATATGATCTGTTGAAATTCAGTTATTCCAGGATTTTCCCCCATGATCCAGTGGTTGAGACTTCACCTCCCAATGTGGTGGGCGGGGGGGGTGAGGCAGGGGTGGCTGGCCGGGTGAGATGCAGGTTTGATCATTGGTTGGGGAGCTCAGATCCCACATGCCCTGAAAAAAAACCCAAAACATAAAGCAGAAACAATATTTTGACAAATTCAATAAAGACTTTTTTTTTAATCGTCCACTTTAAAAAAATAAAATCTTTTTAAAAAAAGGAATTCAGCTATTCCTTGGTGTTACATTTTCTTTAGTCGGGTCCCGGGTATTTGGGGGCCAACGTGTGCTGGTGTTCACTGCATGGCCCGGCCTCACACGCTGTTGTCTCTGGAGCCGCGGAGCCCACGTGACAGTGCCTGGCCTGGCCCCTCACCCGTGGTGCCGTGGGCTCTCACCATGTGCCCATGCCTGGTGGGGGGAGAAACTGCACCCAGACTCCAAGCCGAAGGCAGCTTTTACCCCGTGGGTAGGACCTCAGTGCTCGGTCACTGTGCATCTTCTCTATATTTGGAAATTAGGAACTGCGGAAGCCTTTATTCCTGGCATCCCCAAACTGGAATGGGTGTCAGATTTTACAGGTTGTGCTAACAGAGGCCGGAAGGGACCACTCGCCAACAGAGCACAGTGCCCTCCCCCCCACCAGGCACCGACAACAAGACAGCCCCTTCTGAAGGAAGGGGAACGTGGGCACCTGACCACCCACACTGGCCCTGCCTCTTCTGGTCTTAGTGACCATCTGGTGTAGACAGACGAGAGCTGGGCTTTCAGAATCACATCCTGGGGTCTGACAGAGAGCCGGGTGGCTGCTCCTCTTCCTTTGGTTCTCTCCGTGGTCACTGTGGAGCCCTCCGGGATCATCCTAAGAACGGACCTGGGGTCCCCGCTCGGCCGTAGGCCCCTGGGGCCTGCAGCCAAGGCCTTAGGTCTCTTCTTCAAGGGTCTTCGTCGCTGTGGTGACCACACATTGCAGACAGCCCTCAATTAAAATATTATGTCCATTCACTTTGTGCTGGAAATTATGGATAAAATAAATACGCAAATTATAATATACTCAAGATGCTTCTGAATTATAGAATTAAGGGGTTCTGTGGGAAGGAAGTCATGACAGTGATTAATAGGGCACACTTTTTTTAATAGAATGACCTTTATTGAGTCTTCAGAAACGTACTGTTAAAACCCCTGCTTTTACTTCTTTCACTGTTATTATTTTTATTTTTTTAATACAGAAAGAAAATAAAAGGTTAATTCTCGGTCACAATTCATTTGGATCCATAGACTGCCATACTGTCTCCTTTTTATATAGACATCTACTTAGTAATTCCTAGATAAGGAAAGGAGGTGCACATAGGGAAAGACTGCCATTCTCAGCCTCGGGTTTCCATGTGTTCTCATTCCAGAAAGCACTCCAAAGACCTCTGCCAGCTGCAGCCCTGCACCTGAGTCACCCATGAGCTCCAGCGAGTCAGTGAAGAGTCTGACTGAACTGGTCCAGCAGCCCTGCCCCCCCATCGAAACGAGTAAAGATGGCAAACCTCCAGAACCCAGTGACCCGCCTGCCTCAGACTCCCAGCCTGCCACCCCACTGCCTCTCTCCGGACACTCAGCGCTCAGCATTCAAGAGCTGGTGGCCATGTCTCCAGAGCTGGACACCTACGGCATCACCAAGAGGGTCAAGGAAGTGTTGACCGACAACAACCTCGGTAGGTTCCCTCCCCGGCTGCTAAGTCAAGAGGCAGCAGGCTGTTTCCTGTTGGGGGTTTTCAGGAGGAGTGGGTGGAAGGGGCCTCAGGCTGGGCCAGCCAAAGGGTTTAAGTGTTCCCAAGCTATCTACGGGAACCTAAAGCGTCCTACAGTTGTGAGCAGCAAGGGTTCCTAAGGGTGTTAGAAGTCTAAGGTCAGCCCCAGCCCACCCCTGCACCCCCACTGGGACCTCTTGGAAGACAGGCATGCCGACCAGAGTCTGACCACCGATTGCCCAAAAGAGCTCTAAATCCTGGGGGGTGAGGGGATGCAGAGTAAGGAAGAGTCAGCATGAGCCCAGCAGCTTCTGATTGGTGTCTCTGACCCAAAGTGGGGACCAAATTAGCAAATTACAGATGAAGCAGGCAGCTTGGTCAAGACCCAGGCATCCTCTTAACATCTGACCTGGGATCTTGGCGTGTTCACGTTCACATGTTAGTCTCTCAGCCATAGCAGAATGTGTGTGTGCGTGCATTCTAAAGGGTGAGGGTTAGTAGCTTTCATCATGCTCTCAAATGTGACTCCCAAAATGATTAAGAGCCACTGCTATGAAACCTCTAAAAGTAATACACATAATTTTCTGAAAATAACCACTTGATTCCCCCGAACACCTGCCTCCCACTACAACGGGGTGGATCAAGCAAATAGTAACTAGTTGTTCATATATGTCACTTTCCTGAACATAACAAGCTCCTTGGAATGAAATGAGATTGACTTGCCAGATTAGAATTAAGTAAAATTTATTTAAAACAACCACAGTAACAACAACAAATGGTAAGAGGACTTCCCTGGTGGCCCAGTGGTTAGAATCTGCCTTTCGGCACAGGAGACATGAGTTCAGTTTCTCGTCAGGGAACTAAGATCTCACATGTGCCGCAACAAAGACCCAGAGCAGTCAAACTTTTTTTAATCTTTTAATAAAAAAAAATTTTTTTAATGGTAAGGACCTGGGATGTTTATAGGCTAAAGTGAGAGTTTGAAAAGCAGAAAAACCTCAGGTTTCCAAAATCAGTAAATGTTGGGGTTGGTAAAAATGTTAGTCTCAGTTAAAATGACTGATATAAAAAAAAATTTTTCTCAAATCCAAAACTTTGCATGCAGTAAACTTTTACTTGGAGTCCCACTTCTTTAACTACCCTGTGAGCGCAGTTGGGGGTGTTTCCCTCTCACAGATGGAGGATGTAAGCTGAAGGGGGAATAAGCCAATCATCAGGCTCACCCTCAGGCTTCCCAGGTGGCTCAGTGGTAAAGAATCTGCCTGCCAATGCAGGAGAATTGGGTTCAATCCCTGGGTCAGGAAGATCCCCTGGAAAAGGAAATGGCAACCCACTCCAGTATTCTTGCCTGGAAAATCCCATGGATAGAAGAACCTGGCGGACTACAGTCTGTAGGATCGCAGAGTCGGACACGAGTGAGCATGCACGCTGGGTCACCCCACACTGAGGGGCAGAGCCAGTGTCGTGGTCCGGAGGCTTTATGGTACCAGACACCGGCCTCTGATCCCAGTCTCCACGTCCACTCAAAGTCCGGTGCCTTTCAGTCCTCCCGTCAGGTCCTTCCAGTTGTGCCTGGTCCTCGTTTGTGCCTTTCAAAGTGCTGGCCTCTCTTCACCTGCAACTGAATGGCTCTCAGAGAAGAGAAATCTTCCTTTCAAGCCTCTGATGAACACTGTAAACCTAACGCCACTGTGCTCTCCAGAGCGCAGTACCCTCTGATCAGCCCAGGGAGCAGGCTACTTGAACTGCAGGGACAGACTTCAGAGGTGGAAATGGCCTGCTTGTCAGGAAAATAAAGCTGAGGAGCTATTTCTCCTTCTCTTTCCTGCTGTGACCTTGGGTCAAGTGGCCTGTTTTCTCAGCAAGCCCCGATAACCTTGCTAATCGTGAAAGGAGCCGGTACAGACGGCCCGGTTTGAGGCTCTGAAAGAGAGGTCGCCCCATGAGCTACTTAACCTCCTGAGCTCGGGTTTGGGATTAGCCACCTCTGATAGACGCAGCAGGTGTTGTGCGGGCCTTGGTTCATCCGAAACCCAAAAACTCTTTCTTAGAGAAACCTTGTGCGTAAGCAGAATGCAAGAGGAATACTGACTCCATCACCCTTGGAGGTTGTTGGCAAGTCTGGTTGAGGAAGTGCTTCTTAGAAGCGCTTGCTCAGGACTTCCTCAGTGGTCCAGTGGTTAAGACTCAGAGTTCACAATGCAGGGACATGTGTTAGATGCCTGGTTGGGGATCTAAGATCCTGTATGCCACATAGCTTGGCCAAAAAAAAAACAAAAACTGCTTGTGCTAAACCCGGAACTGATAAGACACTGGATCTCAAACCCCCATTTCTGATTTCACTCTGATACCTACTTGTTCTGCCAGCTCCCTGAGTCTCAGCAATGACGCCTCTCTTGGTTCTGTTCTTTCTCCAGGTCAGCGCTTATTTGGGGAGACCATCTTGGGGCTCACCCAAGGCTCCGTCTCTGACCTCCTTGCTCGCCCCAAGCCCTGGCACAAGCTCAGTCTGAAGGGACGGGAGCCCTTTGTCCGGATGCAGCTGTGGCTGAATGACCCCAACAATGTAGAGAAGCTGATGGACATGAAACGGATGGAAAAGAAAGGTAACTCCCTGCCCCCGCCCCAGCCCATTGCTTTCTCATTTATAAACCCACTGTTGCTGTTAAAGCTTTCACACCGAGCTGATGAGGGACACTGATCCATCACCAAGGGGCTGTAAGGCAGGGTGAAGGATTTCTTGACAGTCATCTGCCGATGAGTACCTAAAAGGACTGGAGAGATTTGTGTTTTTTTTCTGCCTCAAGACCTGAACCCAAAGACATTTAGCACCAGAGGGTACTTTGATAATTCCTCAGTTGCCCTGGCGGCCAGAGTAGCTTTCTCTTCTTCGGGAGAGTAACGCCACTTGGTGTTGGCTCTTTTGTTTTGCTAGATGGGTGGGGTATTGCAACATTTCATTGCACATGCACCATCATGGCAGGGCTTCCACATATTATCCTATCGAAGAGATCGTTTAAAAATGCATTTGTAGGGCTTCCCTCGTGGCTCAGTGGTAAAGAATCCACCTACCAATACTGGAGACAAGCATTCGATCTCCGATCTGGGACGATCCCACGTGCAATGGAGCAGCTAAGCCCATGTGCCCCAACTACTGAGCCTGCGCTCTACAGCCCAGGAGCCGCAGCTACTGAAACCCACGTGCCCTAGAGCCTCTGCCCCGAAACAAGAGAAGCCACCACAGTGAGAAGCTCGTGCACCTGGAGAGTAGCCCCCACTCACTGAAACTAGAGAAAGACCCCACAGCAGAAACAAAGATCCAGCATCGCCAAAAATAAATAAATTAATATTACTAAAAAAAAAAAAAAAAAGATTAGCAAAAAGTATCCTATGAGAACCATTTGGTGTTATGAAGTTTACAGTAAGGAGCATTGTATGTTTTTGTTTTTAATGCATTTATAAATAAGAAGACTAGCTCAGAGAAGTTAGCTGTCTCCATGAAGGCCGCCTACCTGGAGGATGGCAGAGCAAGTTCCTGCAGAACAGACCTCTGTCTTGCTATTATAGTCTCCAGGGCTTATAGAGGGTAAGGCCTCCCAGAGGGCTGAGAGCAGCTCCTTTCTCCAGACATCGGAGCCCCCTCAATGCTGAGTGCAGGCTACAAATCTGAAGGGGTCTCCTTGACGACAGAAAGGAAGTCCTGCCCCGTCTCGTGGCTCACACTCCACGTGCTGCCCCTTGAAAGGGACAGTCCTGGGTCGCCTGTACTGCTGCGAGCTCACTTGATGGCTAATAAACTGCTCAGGTGTGGAGAGTGGGCACCAGCGGCTGGTCTGGCCACAGGAAGCTGTGACCCTGCCCATCATTGTCTGCAGGGGACCTCACCAGAGAGTGGGCGTCATGAACACCCATGGGACTGTGCCGGCCCCATGCCTAGCACTCCTGAGCTGGGGGGTCACGGGGGAGCCCAGGCTCCTACCCCCTGAACTCACCTCCAGCTGAAGCACCGCTGTCCTCACCAACCAGGAAAGGGCTCCAAGAAGACATGAGAATCTCTGGTGCTGGCTCTGTGGAGCTGGGCTCCGAGAAGACGCGAGAGCCTCTGGTGCCAGTCCTCATGTGACCATAGAGCTTGCAGTTCCTAAGTGCCTCCTGTCTCCAGACAGTGTGCCGAGACTTAATTCAGCCCACATCACTCCATCTCGTACAGATGTTGTTATCCAGGAAACATGAGGCTCCGGCATTATGAAACTTGCCTGATTTCAGGTTGGTGTAAGCAAGAACCCAGACTCTTGAGAGCCCCTTGAACAGTAAGGAGATCAAACCAGTCAATCCTAAGGGAAATCAACCCTGAATATTCATTGGAAGGACCGATGCTGAAGCTGAATCTCCAGTACTTTGGCCACCTGATGCGAAGAGCCGACTCATTAGAAAAGATCCTGATGCTGGGAAAGATTGAGGGCAGGAGGAGAAGGGGACGACAAAGGATGAGATGTTTGTATGGCATCACCGACTCAATGGACATGAATCTGAGCAAGCTCCAGGAGATGGTGAAGGACAGGGAAGCCTGGTGTGCTGCAGTCCATGGGGTCACAAAGAGTCAGACATGACTGAGCAACTGAACAACACAACTTGGGCTGTCAGGCTTCACAGCCGATGCTCTGAGCTTGTTCTGCTGCCCTGTGCCAAGTGCCAGCTACACTGGGACCACAAGCCCACACACCGGCTTCCAGGCAGCCAGGGCCATCCGGTGGACTGCTGCCCTACCTGCCCTCGATGGCCAACCCAGGCCCTGTCACAGGCTGCAGCCGCAGGCCAAGCTCCAGAGGCTTGGTGCTGTGTCTCCCCCCGCCCCCCACTAAAAACTTTTTCCTTTTTTATTCTGGGAAGTTTCAGACATAAAAGTAGAGAGAATGGTATCATGAACCCAGTATATCCATTTCACGGTTTCAGCAACTCAGCAGAGCTTGCCTAGGCAGCTTTAAAGCTGTGCGTCCTCTGTCAGAAGGCAGCACCCTCCCGACAGCCACCTCCTGAGCGCGAGTCCTGGGCCCACGGCTCCCTGTTGCGCCCCTCCTCTTGGGTCAGCAGAGCAGGACCTGGGCGCCCCAGACAGATCTCCAGGGGCCTCCTCGGCCGCCACCTGCCTCCTGTAGGGGCTCTCAGCGCCATCTTGTGTCCCAGAAGAGCTACTGTTCCACTGGGGCCCAGGCCCCTCCGCATCCCAAAGTCCCCAAGCAGCTGGGCCTGCTGCCCTCTCACCCTAGTGGGGCTGCTCACTGACCAGCCCCGGTGGGAGGCATCTGACCCCTCGGATACAACAGTGGGTGATCCTGGGCCCAGCACTTCCTGTGATTTCCATAGACTGTCGGTCACCCGCCCAACTTGAGGGGTCTGTGGAACAGACCAGGCCCATTTCTTTCTGGCCTCTGACTCTTACCACATTCATTTTGGGGGGAGATTTGCTTCTCCATTGTTTGAGTTCTAATCATAGAATGGCACCTTAAGTAACTTCCTAGCCTAAGTTCCTACATGTGTAGCATGAAGAGAATACTTTCCAGCTGTAAGGATTAGAATGTACCTGTATAACAACCAGCGTATAGAAGTGCTCAGTAATGAGAGTCATTAAAATAATTTGTATCCCTTTAAAATACATGAAAATAAGTTGTGCCCCCCGTCTAACCTAGATTAAAAATTCTGTACCAGGCAGTGCAGGCTACAGGACTCCCTTGGATGCCCTGCTCCCTCTCTTCCACGAAGCTCTGCTTCTTCTCCTTTTATCACGCTCTCCTTTCTTGTAAACTTCTCTCTCTGCTCTAGTCTGCCCTCTGCTTTCTGTTCCCTTCATGAGACAGCCCTGAACCAACCTGTTCACACAGTTCCAAGCACATGCACACACATACACACACAGCCTCAGTTAGCTGAGGGGTTGGGCCCCCCTCCCTGAAGGCTACTGAGGGGCCCCGACAGTCCTCTGTGACACTGCAGACCCGAGTATCAGTGCTGCTGAAGCCCCAGGCTTCCCGCAGTGCCCGTGGACACAGCCCAGCCCTGCTCCTGCACCCTGACCGGGGGTGGGGGCACTGCCACCATCTGGCCAGGTGGGGTGGTCACAGGGCCGCCCAGAGCAGACTCAGGTCAGCCTCAGCTCTGACCTTACTAGCCGTGTGACCTCTGGCAAATCTCTGAACCTCTCGAGGCTTCAGCTTTCCCGTATGTAAATAGGGATGTCACTGGTCTCTCTCCCGTAGCATAACTGTGAAGATTAGATGATAGATGTTAGCCTCTGCTGCTGCTGCTGACGGATACTGCTGTCCTGACCACTCCATGCTGTCTCAATTTAATAACACTTTTTCCTGTCCCACTGGGACTTCCCAGATCGCACTAGTGATAAAGAACCCGCCTGTCAATGCAGGAGACTTGGATTCAATCCCCGGGTTGGGAAGATCCCCTGGAGAATGAAATGGCAACCCACTCCAGTATTCTTGCCTGGGAAATCCCATGAACAGAGAAGCCTGGCGGGCAGCAGTCCATAGGGTCCCAAAGTCGGACACAACTGAGCTCACGCACACACACACACTCATATTCCATCAGTTTTAAGAAGTTTTAAGGAATATTCAAACCATATTCCAAACTAATTCACTAGCATGACCTCTGTGGAGAATTCATTTGGTCAAGAAGTCCAAATAGTTTTTAACCTGAAGCATAACCTCAGAGAGGAGCAGACAAAGCACAGACAGCCCTAGTAGAGCAGATAACTCAGAACCCAGGAATCACCCCCCACTTACCTACCGTGCAACCTGCTCCGCACACCCCCAGGTGACAGTCGCACCCAAGTCCCTGAGCCTGCTCTCTGCTGGCTCCCCACCGATGCTCCTAATCTTTATTACACAGTGAAGACACATGAACAGCAATTGTCCTCCCCTCACCTCCGCCCAGCCGCTGTGCCTTCCGGGGCGGGCTGAGAGACCCCCGAGGTCTGAGCTCTGCTCCAGCCGCTCCTCCACTCCTGGGCTAGGCCCCACCTCCTCCAGGATCTGAAAGTCCTACAGGCTTTCTCAAAGCTCCTTCTCTTCTCCATCCCCCAACTTCCTCACTCCCTACATTTTTTCAAGACTGGCCCGTGGATCACTGCCTTTCCCCACACCCACGTGCTGCCTCATCCAGGGGAATGTTATGACCCCTCTGACCTGTCCAGCACCCGAGCCTCAAGTAGTTTGACTTCCTCAACCCTTGGTTCCCCAGATTTCATCATCACCCATAACTGCTCTACCTCTCAAAGCTTAAATTCAGGTGCCTCCTCACTGATCACATTCCACTTGTCCATCCCTCTTTCCACGTTTGTCTGTTCATCCCAGTGGCCCCGGATGGCCTCCCGAGCTTGGAGAACCCCTCCCAGGCCTCCCCCCAGCAGTGCAGCCTCTCCTGCGCTCTCTCCTTCCCCAGGCCCCCGACCCCCACTGACTGCAGTCCTCCATCACACAGCTCTTCACTCTTCACCCTTCTGCAAACCCCAGCCTGGGAGTGGCGCCCGGCCCGTCGTCTTCACACAGGATCAGCCTTGGCACCTGGGACCCACAGGGGTTGGTGCCACCTCAGATCCCTCTCTCCCATTTCAGCAGGGTCCTCTGTGCTTCTCCTGGCCCCCCACCATCCCTCCCCTCCACCCCCACCACCGTCTCCCACCCGCCTCTCTCCAAGACTCTGTTCCCAGCTCTTCAGAGCTGCCTTTCCTCCTGCCTTCATACTTCATAAAGAAAACCGAGGCCATCAACTCTCCCTACCTCAGTCCCTGTAAGTGCGTCTGGGTGTCCACCCCCCTTTGCCCTCCCTCCCACCCTCACCTGGAGCTCTCTGTCTCCTCCCCTCTCAGCTTGGACACATCAGCTCCCGCTCATCTTTTAAGGCCCACCGTCAACCCTGAACTTCCCGTCTAGAAGCCATCCTGTGTCTCACTTTTCCTTTACACCTCGGCTTCTTAGAATAGTGACTCCTGCCCACTACCTCCACTTTCTCACCTCCTGTTCACTACTAAACCCACTGAAGTCTGGCTTCTCCTCTCATAGCTCCACTGCATCTGCTCACCAAGGTCTCCAGTTTCGCCCTAATCACTCAGCACCAGGACATCCTGGATCCTTGTCGGACTTTGCTTTTTGCAGCACTGACTCGGGGACCCTCCCTCCCCACTCATCCCTTCCTCACCCATCTCCTGGTTGGCCTCCCGTCTCTCTGCATCCTTCACGGCTGCTTCTTCCTGCTTATCCTCTGCATGTGGGTGTTTTCCAAGATTCCTTCTGTGCCCTTCGCTGTCTGTCAGTTCATCAAGGCCACTGACTTTACTACAAGTTCTATTCTGGTGGTTCCAGTTTCCTCTCTCTAGCCTAGACCATTCTGCTGAGCTCCACACCTGTCTTTCTAACTGCCTACAGACCATCTCGTTGTGGATGACCCAGAGAGCCCTCAGACTCCACGTTTCCAAGATGACCCCTCATCTTCTCCCCTTAATCTGCTCCTCCCGCGGTACCCAGTCCAGTGACACCAGCACCCACTTCACCTCCCACGCCTGAGGCCAGGGAGCTGTCCCCAGCTCCATCTGCTCTGGGCCCTCACTGAATCGGTCCCCAAGCCCCATCAGTTCTGCCCCTCACAGTGCAACCATCCGTGTGCTTTTCCCCAACCCCGTCACCACTACCTTCATCTACATCTCTATCCTCCTTCCCTCCCCACTGAGCATATTCCTTCCAGTGCTTCCCCCTCCCTCCGTCCTCCAAACCGCTGCCAGGGCAGCCTTTCAGAAACAGAGAGCTCCTCACCTCCTTCCCTTTATTGAATCTTTGTGTCTCTTCCCCCTGCTTTCAAGGTACAGTCCAAACTTGTAGCCTCCCCCAGCCACCCATCTCTCCAGCTTTAGGTTCAACATCTCCACTCCCCTGCCCCGCATGCACACACCCACAGGACACACTCTGACCATGCCGTTTCCTACCTGTGTCTCTGCACACAGTATTCCTGCTTTCTGGAGTGGCCTCCTACCGTCTTCTATCTCACTGCCAGTTTTTTTTCTGGTTAATCCTTCTTTGTCCTTCAAGATTGAGTTCAAACATCATGTCCCCTGGTTGCTTCCCCCGTGCCCTCCCCAGGCAGGGCTGAGTACTCCCCTTCAGAGCCCCCCCCCAGTGGGGAGCCTGTGTGCCCTCCCTTATCACACCCCGTTGGGGTCACCTCTCTATATACTTCTCGGTGTCCCTACTGAACCGTGAGTCATGCAGGAACAGACAGGGACCTCCCATTACAGCAGAGCAGGTCCTTGATGAGTGTGTATTGGGTTTCAGAATGGTTCTAGTCCAAGTGTTTTGAGATGTTCTCAGAAGAGCAGGGAGCTGCCACGATCCACGCAGAAGTAACCGGGAGCGGATGGTGTGCCGTGGAGCAGGGCTGTTGGGGGGCCTGGGCGGGTCTCCCCACTGGGCCCGCCCCTCAGTCTGATGTCTCTCCCTCCCTCAGCCTACATGAAGCGGCGGCACAGCTCGGTCAGCGACAGCCAGCCCTGCGAGCCCCCATCCGTTGGCATCGACTACAGCCAGGGCGCCAGCCCCCAGCCCCAGCACCAGCTGAAGAAACCCCGAGTAGTGCTGGCCCCCGAAGAGAAAGAAGCTCTGAAACGAGCGTATCAGCAAAAGCCATACCCGTCACCAAAAACCATCGAAGAACTCGCCACCAAGCTCAACTTGAAAACCAGCACCGTCATCAACTGGTTCCACAATTACAGGTACGTCCTGCTCCCGGCCCAGTTAGTCACAGCTCTGCGAGAACGCACGGCCAGCCCTCAGAGAGAGAGCGGCCATTCACTATGCAGGGAGGGCATTCTGGGGCCCGAGAACTTGGTGTTCAGTCAGTTAGTTGGCTTTTTCTTTTTATTGGCATCTTAAACTCCCAAAGATGGAGAGTCATGCAGGTAGAGACAGTCCATGTCTTCTGTAACCAGAAAAAGTCTCCTCTTAGTGCTGTCGTTTAAACAGTGAGGGGCTTCCCAGGCAGTCCAGTGGTTAAGACTCTGTGCTTTCAGCAGGGAGTGCAGGTTCAATCCCTGGTTGGGGAACTAAGATCCACATGTTATGCAGCATGACCAAAAAAAAAATAGTTGAAAAAAAAAGGGGAGAGTGTAGTCATTCTTGGTTCCACAAGAGCGAGCGTATATCTAGTGATTTTCTTATGCTTTCTCAAGGTCTTTTATAGTGTTGTTTTCCAAATTAGTTTGATTCATTTTGTAATTAAATAAATGAAGTAGTGTAAGACCCTTTCTTTGGGAAAGTCATGAGTTCTTGAAGATTTATTGAGCATCTACTAGGTCCACAGACACTGAGCTATGTGTTTTAACTAGCACTGTATCACTTGATCCTCACAACTATATAAGATACAGTCTTGTCCGCATTTTATAGATGAGAACATAAAGCTCAGAGGGGTTAAATAACTTACCTGAGCAAGAAAGGGCCCAGCGCTCTCCTGTAGAAAAAGGAACAGGGTAAAATGTTTGGATTAGATAATGGAAATCCACTGACAGGTAATGAATTGTTGATCACCCATATAACCAAGACTCCCTGCTGCTTGAGACAGAATTCTCAGTGGTCTGATGGAGAATCAGGCCCACTGAATGCCGTGTACATGGCCATCTCAATTGCTGGTTCCTGTCAGAACATCATTTTTTCTCAGGCTCAACAGAACTGGGGTAGGTGCTCCTGGTGATACCAAGGTAACAGGTGCTTGTGAAGAGCCAGTGTGGGTAAGCAGCAAGCAACAGAAGATCACAGGCTGCCAGGGGCTAGAGGGAGGAGTTATGTCTCAAAGTGGGCCCTACCTCATCAGATAGATTCTGCTGGAGTTTCTGACAGGGCCCAGCAAAACTTCCAGGTTCTGAACAAATTGGAAAATGCTTAAATATTAGATAGGAGCTAAAATAATACCTTTATCACCAACGAAGGCTATGTTAACAATAGCTTAGTGTGAGAGCCAAATAGACCTGCTGCTGCTGCTGCTGCTTAGTCGAGTTAGTCATGTCTGACTCTGCGACCTCATGGACTCTACCCTGCCAGGCGCCTCTGTCCATGGGATTCACCAGGCAAGAGTACTGGAGTGGGTTGCCATGCTGTCCTTCAGGGGATCTTCCCAACCCAGGGATTGAACCCAGGTCTCTTGCAATGCAGGCAGATTCTTTACCACTAAGCCACCAGGGAAGCCCAATAGACCTGCTGCCTGACTCTTAAAACCAAGCCAGTTTATCCATCAAGGCAGCGCTGGCCCCAGGCAGGCCTCACCATATGTGGGCTGGCTCCCAAGAAGACAAAGAAAGTACATGAGCTGAGCACAACCAGTTTATTCACTCCTCAATTTACCGATCAGGTAAAAACAGAGGCAGAGAGAGGTCAGCAGTTGCAGGAGTGGAGCTCCCTGTACATGAAAGGAAACTTCAAGAGCGGTAAACAAGTACAGTGAAAGCGAGTGAATGGAAATGTGGGCAGAGGTTCCCCAGAGCCTCTCCTTGCCAGGTGTTATGCAATCCTGTTTTCACTTTCCAGACACAGAGGTGCATTTGAATGTGTACTTTCGAGTCTTCTGCAAGTCACATCCAATTTAATGAAGTATGCTAACCCTGGACAGGAGGGCATGAAGCTGTAGATTGCTGAAAATCTGGATAAAGGAGCTGTCAGTCACACAAAACATCTCCAAAGCCGTTTCGCCCCGCCCTGCTGGGAGTCACCTTTTTCCCAGATCACCCTGCAGGCCCCAGTTGAGAGGCAGTCACTGCCTCCTGGCCAGGGCACATGCTCTCCAGATTTCCCAGCTGGCCTCCTGACTCCCATGGAAATGCCATCACATGATGGTCAGCTGGTCATTGTGGAGATGCCTGATTTGAGCATTTAAACAAATCCAACTATAAAGAGAAAAGGCGGAGATGGGAAGAAGAGCCATGGAAACTCAAACCTTAGTCATGAGCCCAAATCCAGACCTAGAGTAGATGGATGCTCAATAAATGCTGTCAAATACACTCTACAACAAAGCAGACTGGTAAGTCAAGTGATAGAACCAAGGGCAGAGATCGGTCTCACCTGCAGAGATCTGGATGAATATCCTAGAAGTGGTATGATGTGTGCAGGGTATTGAAAGAACTGAACTAGAGAAGAATTTTATGAGTCACAGAATAGGTTGAATAAGAAGTGGCATCAGGTCACTAGGAATGGCATAAAGCCCAAAGAACTGAAGTCCCTCCCCTAAGGCCACCCAAAAGAAAAGTGCAGAGATTCTGGCTGAGCCAGCCCTCTCTCCACGGCTTCAGCTCTACCCTTAAATGCTCAGGATAGACCAGCTCACCTGGTAGGTCCCATAGCACTTCACATAAGGATGAGCACACGGCAGCACTCAGCACACATCCCTGAATGTGTTTAATTCCTAAACAAGAAAGCAGTTTCTTTTTTTTTTATTTATTGTTTATTTATAGTTTTGGGATGGGCTGAGTCTTCGTTGTAGTGCACCGGCTCTTTGTTGCTGTCTGTGAGCTTTCTCTAGTTGTGGTGTGCAGTCTCTAGTGCGCCTGGGCTTCAGTAGTTGTGGTGTAGGGGGCTGGTTGCCCTACAGCATATGAGATCTTAGTTCCTAGACCAGGGATCAAACCTGTGTCCCCTGCTTTGGCAGGCAGATTCTTAACCACTGGAGCACCAGGGAAATCCCTATTGTTTTTTTTCAAGATATTTTTATTACTTTGTACTAAGAATTTTTTTTATAAAGATTAGAAATATAGGAAAACCTAAAACCATCTAGCAAAAATAGCTATATTTGACTATATGAAAGCAGAAAATGAAAGGATTCAAGATATCACAAAATCCCAAAACAAACACAAAAGACTAGGAAAAAGTAAGTATTTTACAATACATGTAATAGAGTGTTCCTTTGTCCATTTTTATAGGAATTGATTTTTAAAATCCTCCTGAACAATTAGTAAAGAATATGAATAGGCATTTCTTAAGAAAAGAGATGGATGCTGCTAATATATGAAAAAATGATCAATTAGATTAAATAGTTTAGAAATCTAAAATAAAAACAACATTCCACTTTTTTGTTACCACTTGGCAAAACTTTGAAAATGTCCCAGTATCTGCTGAAGATGCAGAAAAGGGGCAGAAATATAGTATTTGTAGGGGAGTGGATTATTACTAATAATTTAGAAAGTGATTTTGCAGTTTCTATCAAAATTAAATAAGCACAGATCTTTTGGCCCAGACATCTCACTTTTGAGATTTTTATCCTAGAGAAATAATACACCAATTTTTAAGGACCTGTGGTCAAGAAGGCAGTTTCTTAGGTTCTTTCTGCAGGAGTTAAACAGAAGTTGATTTCATTTTTTCTGCACCACTCGAACCCTTAGGGAGTAAATGCTTGGGGTTGATTTTTACCCCCTTAAAAAAATAAACAAAACTTTACTTCCTCTTCTCCTTTTACCCTAAGGTCATCAGAAGTATTCTAAGGTGACCATTTACCCAGGAACACCAGAACAACATAGCCAAGGACACCTGGTCTCCTGGAGAACAGGTCCACCGAGCAGAAACTCTTCCAAGCCCTGAAAGCCACAGCATCCTGTCAGCCTTGCCTGACTTGTCTGAAAACCAGATTTGCTTCTGGGACCTGGTCTTTCTAGACCAGAAGATAATCTTCCTCAGGGACACAGAGACTAATCTAGGCTGAGAAGGATGATGCCTCTTATCTGCTAAGCATGTAAAATGTGCCAGGCCCTGAGCCAAGAGCTTTATAGATGTTATTTCATACTTCCTCCCACCTACAGTCGAATTCAGCACTGCCAGCCCCATTTTATATGTCATACATGTAAATGTTTAAATGTCATACGTGTCAGTCTAGCCAGTGAGGGTCACAGCCTCGATCCCAGGTCTTGGACATGAAGTTATCCCTCCCCATCCCTCAGCCCTTCTGTCTCAGCCTTGGCACTTATGACAAGGACTTTGTCATTCAAAAGGCAGCTGGGTGGTTAAAATAGAAAAATAGTTCCTTTTTTTTTGGTCTACTTTGTGTCCTGTATTTAATATTTCATCATGGTGGTCCAGTGGTTAAGACCCCATCCTGCCACTGCAAGGGGGCGTGGGTTCTGTCCCTGATTGGGAAACTAAGATCCCACATGCCATGTGGCGTAACCAAAAACAAAAAGAAAATGACAACAAAAAAACCCCAACATTTAATCATAACATCTCTGCAAGGAAGACACTATTCTCCATACTTTTCTGATAAGAAAACTGAAGCACAAAAAGCTTAAGGAACTTGTCCACGTTTTGTAACTAGTAATTGACAAGCCAGATTTCAAACCCAGTGTGAACCGATTTCAAATCCAGTTTGCCTGGTTCCAAAAAGCCTGTGCTCCATTCTGGGCTAGGCTGCCCCTGGGACTTCCAGTTAGTTCATGATGGACCTGTGGCCTGGATCAGACCAAACCCTTAGCTGCCTATCTAGCCTCCCCCACTCCCGTCAGGGTGGAATGGGATTGAGTGTTCACCCTAGTGGGTGTTTTATAGCTGTTAAGGGGCTTGAAATCCAGCAAAGTGTATGTTCATCCTCCTAGCAAAGTGCCCATGGGAATTACCATTTCACAGGCTCCCAAAGTAGCCCCCAGGAAGGAGGAAAGTCTTCTGTTACCTCCTGGGGACTTCTGGGAGGGCTTCAGGACCTACCCCTGCAGCTTTGGTTGAGGGATCATCTTCAGGACAAGGGTCAAAGTTCACCCTATGTATGGAGCAAAAAACTGTGTAGCAGATAACCATGACCTGACTTGTGATATACTGGACTAAACTATAGCTGGATTCTCCCTGGCTCCAATCTCCCTACATCCAGCACAGGACCTGGCATACCATGGGTTCTCAAAAAATGTCACCTTTATTGAGTTATACACACTGCAGAAAATATCTTCATGCACGCCTAACCCAGGGCTTTCTGCAGGCCCAGTTTCTGCAAGACACTGGACTTGGTGCTAATTTCCCTGAAGATGTTATCCACTAACAATTGGCTCATGATCAGAGGTTTTTAGGAAGAAACACCTAGAGAGACTTCTGATTGAACCCAGTACTGTGAGCATGTTAGAGAAATTCTGACACAAAAGACTTAACAAAAGCCCTTTCATGACATTACAGGGCTCCAAAACAGGGAAGGCCTGGGCCCTTCTGTAGCTGTTTCCTTTGGACCTGACAAAGTAGTGAAGCACACTTTCCATTGTAGGCTGAACTCAGCTTAATTAAAACATGGTGGATGTGTTTGAGCACATATTTGGCCTCCCTCCTGATTGGTCAAAAGTGACCCTTCCCTGGTCGTCTTTTAGAGGAGGGAATTAATTGAAATTTAATCACACAAATTGATAGAATCCCACCTCAGCCTTGACCAGAGACTCTGACCTGTGGCTCAGAGCTGGACACTGAAGATTTTCACTTTGGGCACTAATAGTTGGTTCTCTCTCAGGAGGTCGGGGGCGGGGCAGTGGTTACCATTCATACTTTATCTCCTTGTATGAATCCATTCGGCCTTATGGCTGTACACCAAGCACCAGTCCTAGGTGTGGGTGTGCAGAGAGTGAGACCTTGCCGTGCCATTAATGTTGGTGGTCCATCCTTATGAAGAGGGGACTGGCATTCCAACCAAAGGACAGGTTACTCAGAGGCCCCGAGCCTGGGAAACTTTCAGCTGGGAGGGTTGCTGGCTCCTGGCTGGGGAGGATAGGGTGGCTGTAAAGAGGGGCTCCACTCCAGGCCGCAGGAGCCTGAGCGGCTGTCAGGCCGGTGGGAGGGAGATGTCGGGCAGTGGGCGGAGATGGCAGGAGGCCTGGGCCGCGAGGGAAGGGACACGGGGCACCCGTGCACAGAGGTCCCCTGACGGCGCCCCCACTGCTTGTGTCTCGTAGGTCTCGGATCCGCAGAGAACTGTTCATTGAGGAGATTCAGGCCGGGAGCCAGGGCCAGGCCGGGGCCAGCGATTCGCCGTCGGCCCGGAGCGGCCGGGCCGCGCCCAGCTCGGAGGGCGACAGCTGCGACGGCGTGGAGACCGCCGAGGGCCCGGGCGCCGCGGACGCCGAAGAGTTGGGCGGCCCCGCGGCCGCCGCCAAGTCTCAGGGAGGGCCGGCCGAGGCGGCTGCGGCCCCGGAGGAGCGGGAGGAGGCGCCGCGGCCGGCAGAGAAGGCAGAGCCGCCGCCCTCGGGGACCCCGGTCCCGGACGCCGCCGCCGCCGACGACGAGGGCCGGCCCCGGGTGCCGCCGCCGCCGCCACCCGAGGGTCCCGCGGACGGCCCGGGGCCCGTGCCAAACCCCGCCGCCGCCGCGCCCGCGGCCGGGGAGGACGCCGCTACCTCAGCCGCCCCGCCGGGCGAGGGCCCCTGCCGGGCCCGGGACGGCGCCGACAGGAGTTCCGCTTTGCCAAGCACCAGCGCGCCCGCGGCAGCCCGCAGGCCCAGCTCGCTGCAGAGCCTCTTCGGCCTCCCGGAGGCGGCGGGCGCCAGGGACTCGCGAGACAACCCCTTGAGGAAGAAGAAGGCCGCGAACTTGAACAGCATAATCCACCGCCTGGAGAAGGCCGCCAGCCGCGAGGAACCCATCGAATGGGAGTTCTGAGAGGGCGCCGCCCGCCCGCCCGTCGCGCCGAGTCTGGCCGGGCCGGGCCAAGCCTGACCGGGCCGGGCCGAGTCTGGCCGAGCTGGGCTGAGTCGAACCGAGTCTGGCTGAGCTGGGTCGGGCCGGGCCGGGCAGAGGGGCGGGCGCCGACTCCGCGGCAGGGACCGTGTTGCGCACTTAACCGCCCTGCGGGCCACAGGGCAAAATCGCCATAGGCCAAGGTGCATATAGAAAACAAAAGGAGCATTAAGCCCAATCTATGTCGTGTTTTCAAGGAAGAAAACGGAAATGTGTAGTCGAGCTTTTTTGTACCCTGAAGTGTTTTTTTTATTGCCCTAAGTGATTTCCACAGGTTCTGGAATAACTCTTACAGCTTTGCCTTGCGCCCTCCTCTTTTCGTGTGGGCTTTAAAAAAAAAAAAAAATCAAACCCACATATTAAAAGGGGGCTTTTTATCTGCCATCTAATGGCTTCAGAGCGATAATACACTATTATCTTCTTAAACCAGGAAAAAAGGGGAGGGGGGGATTTTTCAGAAAAAAAAATTTAAAAAAGAAAGTTTTTGTAGCTGTTCAGTTGCCACTAAGAGATTGCACAGTCAAACCGACTCTAAACACACTAGTTTGGATTCCTAAATATTTTCAAGTAAAGAATCTTCTCCTTTGAAACTTTGAACTAAAGTAAAACACATTTACTCCACATATTTTTTAACAAGAAAAGTCACATCAGGAAAATATCAGATTTTGTGGTAGCTGACGTAGTGTTTTCTTGTACGTGAATAGAATCCTGACATGTAGTGCACATTGATCCATAGCTTTAACTGACTCTGGGCTTTTGCTGACCAGGGTTTGTTTAATACACTCCATTCTAGGCCAAATCAGGACAAAAAGAAAAGATCCGAATCTAGGTATTTTATAATCTGCTTTTTAACCTCTAACCGCAGAGCACGCTGATCAGACCTCATATCTTGGAGGTGTAGGAGACAAGTTAGAACTGTAGCATGTACCCGTTCATTTTGTTTAATTTATGGTGTCTTACGTCTGTGTTAGTGCGTCTTGCACATGTGCGAGCGTTGAAAGAGAGGAGGAACGTGTAGGCCGCGAAGGTCGCCGCAGGCAGATCTGGGGCCCCTGGGGGCCCCTCGCCCCTCGTAGGCAGCAGTCTTTCCATGACACAGAAGGCACCTCACCTCACACCACTCTCCCGGGCGCCTGATGGACTGAGCCCCACCAGGGGACGCCACTCCCTGGGCCTGGGCAGGGCTCGTGCGTGCGCCCAGGCACGCGCATAACTCTCTCTCTGTCTCTCTATCTGTCCCTTTCTTCCCACCACAAGCACTGATGACTGTTGACGTCGTGGGAAGCCTCCTTCCTTCCCTGCAGAAGAGAGAACGTGGCAGTCTGGGCTCGGCTCCCACCCCCCGTAGTCTCACACCAGAATGTTGATGCTCTTCACTTCCAGACCAGATCATTGGCCCTCCATTCATTTTGCCTCTTGGGACGTTCTTTTTATGCACAGTTTAGGGCAGTCTAAGTACAAATCAAAAGTCTAACTTGTCTCTGATTCCTCCTGTCGTCTATGTGTATATGCGTGAGAACAGAGGTGTATGAAAGTGTGCGTGTGTGCGTGTGTGCAATTTTATACGTCTGTGTATTTTCCTAAGTACCTGTGCACACATAGAGTGCATTACTGCCACCTTTTTTCAATAAGCTGTTTTATCAGTTATGGCTTCTACAAGTTTGCTAATTTAGACTCCTTTATTGCCATATCTTTAAACTAACAATAGATGATTTCGGTATATATATATATTTTTTTTTGCTTATTTATAGGTGCTGTATTTTATTATCTGATTGTTAGGAAGGGATGAAAGGGGCAAATATTCTTTAGAGGGATAGACTGCCGGCAGTATTGGGTATAATTTACAAGATGTAGTTGTCATACTGTATATTACTGATTGAAACCTTTTTGACCGTATTGTGTATCATTGAAACCTTTGTCTTAGGTCAACATCTTTGGATGACATTTTAATGGTGCATTCATTATTTCTTAAGTTTAATTAATATTACCTTTTTTTGATTTGGGGGGGGGTGGGAGGGAGTTCTAATTTTAAAGGTATGCTCCCGCTATTACACCTCAGTGTGCTTGTATTAATTAACTTGTAGGACTTTGACTGTAAGATGTGAAACCACATTTCTTGCATGACGTTTTAGAAATTATGTATTTCATTTACAGTCTTTTAACCTGCAACTGCAGCACTTAGTTCAAGTTTTTCACAAATTTAAGAGTCACTACACTAAAGACAATGCCTTTTCATGAAGAAGAAGTTTGCAGAAGGCTCTAGGAGGCTGGGAGGCAGGCCGTTTGTCTTTTGATGGTTTCATATCATTCTGAATTTGAAATCTGGTTCAGTGAGCAGAGAATTCAACACGGAGGAGCTTAAGGGGAAAATGGATTCCCATCTGGCTGAATCCAGGTGCGTTGAGAAGAGGGCGTTTGCATCCGTGACCCTCAGGACAGTGAGTAGCAGAGCCCCTGACAGTACTGTGGTGTCCTCTCCACAGAAACCTCAAGGAGGAATTTTGTCATCACATGATGAGTCTCCAAATACCCGACTTTCAGTAGAAGAAAAGCAGGGCGTTAACAGGGAACGCCAGGGTAGTGTTTTCGCTTTAAAGGCATGACTGTTATTTACTAAGGTGTTAAATCGAGGAAACTGATAAAGTATAAATCTGTCCATCCTCGTGGCCAAATAGTAACGTCTAAAACAGCCACTTTGGCTCTTCCAGGCAATTTAGTCATTTTTGTTGGTTTTGTTTCTTTTTTTAAAACTAGGTTATTGTTGATTTCCATTCTGTCTTTTTTTGCCAGACTTACATCTGGGTGCTTGATACAATCAGTTGGTTAAATTTTGCTTGCAGTTCCATGTTTGTATTCTTTTTTTTTTTTTTTAACTGCGATCCTAATCCTATGATCTCTTGTGTTTAAACTGTCACTGTAATACTTTTAAGAGCTGCCACTAAATAACAGAAACCTGGGGTGGGGTGCCCCCCTCCTCTTTGTGCCCCTCAGTCTGAGTCCAAGGGTTGATCTTTCATCTTGATAAGCAATATTCAAGTGCCTTGAACAGCATCCCCTCCATGGGCTTTACCTTCCGCTGACTGGCGTTCCAAGCAGTAGCTCCCACAGGCAGCCGACCTCTTCCTCTTTCCGCTCCATCAGTTTAAAAAGCTGATTTGTACCTCTCCCCTGGGGAAAACTGTTCAGTAGAAAACACTAACACTTAATTACAAGCTCCATTATACCATTTTAAATGGCTTCTTTTTGTTAATTGGAGGCAGTGTTCATAACTTAAGGTTTTTGCCATTACTTAGCTGGCTAAGTGGAGGCTCCGC
Source organism: Muntiacus reevesi (assembly GCF_963930625.1). Lineage (NCBI taxonomy): Eukaryota > Metazoa > Chordata > Mammalia > Artiodactyla > Cervidae > Muntiacus > Muntiacus reevesi. The sequence goes on along the minus strand of NC_089250.1, from coordinate 212,796,223 downwards.
ATACAATCAGTGTTCAAGTTCAGCCTCTTGACCCTTGGTTCCTGCCCACATTCTCTTGCGGTGTCTGAGGTAAAAGGGGCATGGCTTCACTCCTGCCTCCTGGCTTCCCAAACAAGTCCTCTTCTCTTGAACTTCTGGATGAGTCTTGTGATTTCTGTCTAGCAGGTTGCCCTTCTTTAGGAAGGATTACCACGGCCATCTAACTCCAACTCGGTTTTCCTCGGAGCTTACCTGCCGGAAGAACATCGCAACACAGGGTGGCTTGTGGTCAGCAGACTGGGGAGGCATCTCCAGGGTCTGCCAGGATGCTGACTTGTACGATCACTCTCAAGTCATGGCCACTATGTCTGGGCCAGTGACCAAGGCAGAAAGATAAGAGCTCACGGCTTCTCTGGGACAGTTTCCCTGTTCTTCCAAAGCACAAATGCCTCCCTGCTCATCTGCCTTCCTCCTGTGGGCATCTTTGTGTCTCCCTACTTAAAAGCCAGATGTGCTGGTTGGTGGTCCAAACTCAGAGTGCAACAGAACTTTGGGTGAAGTGTTCCTGTCTGCTCCCTCTGGCTGTGAGAGCCCCTCCCCAGCTGCCCTCAGCCCCAGGAGGAAGGAGACAGCCGAATGCCTCCATACCCAGGGCCGCCACAGCCCCGTAAGCAGACCAAGCAGAGGGCAGGTTGTACGTAAGCTCTGGCATCCGCTACCAACCCTAAGATCACCCAGCAGTCGTGCCCTGAGAGGTTGGGACAAGAGTCGCCGGACAGCTCTGTCCACAGGCAGGTGCCTTCCCACCTAAAGTTGGCCTGGGTTTCTTTGTTCTCCCTGAACTCGTGTCCTGTCATGCACAGGCGATCGTTGAACTCTGTTGACTTTCTATGCAATGTTCTTCATTCCTCTGATGGTAGGAAAACAAACCTCCCTGAAAACAATAGAGGAGCCAGCAGGAGCAACACTCCCGTCCTTCTGGGAGGAGCACACAGTGAAATGGTGTTGGTGATTTCCTAGATCTTGAGCTGGGGGACAACAGCCTTTGCCTTAAATGCACCACGGCAGACGCCTCTCGACAGGCGTATAGAAACCAGAGTCTGCCCTGAGCTATCCCCGGCCGCTCCCCTCTGAGGCCAGTACGCCAGCTGCTCAGGGGAGACGGAGCCCGGCGAGGTCAGGCCTCCCCGACAGGCTGCAGGTGGGATCCCTCCCTGGATGTTCACCCCCCCACCCCATGTCATTACACTCATCTGTCCCCTTCTACCTCACTAACCACGCTCCCATTGGACCTGCCCCCGCACCCCTCAGAACCGCGAGGCAAGTGGGATCCGGAAAGAGAAAACATAGAAGCGTGGCGTCCATGAGTGTAGCTCGGCCTGGTGGGCAGGCGGCTTCCCTCTTGTAAGCACAAGCCGGACAGACAGCTGTGCTCTGCGAGGCGCAGGGGTCCTCCTCTTGGCCTCCACCTGCTCCTGAAGCGCTCACAGCTGTTTCCTCTGCAGGCAGGGGCGGCCTCGGGCCCCACAGGACCTTGTCTCTGCCCGCCTGCACACTCTGCCCATTCCCGCTCAGCTGTTGAGATCGGTCACAGCCGCTTCCCTCACCCCGGGCTGCCCCTCCATGGCCACATACGGATGCTTCCCCAGCATTCCCACCTGGCACGGGGGAGCTCTGTTGTCTCTGGCACTGGGAAGTTATAATCTCAGCCCTTCTGTGAGGTCTCCATGGGAAGCATCCCAAGGACAGGAAAGGATTCGGCCTTCCCGAACCCACACGCCCAGTCTTCAGGTGTGTGACCTTTTCTTCCCCAAAGAATAGGCCAGTTTCTGTGCTGTGCTGAAGAAAACCAGCTCCCAGGGCTGCTGGTTGGGTATGGGTCCACCCAGTCTGGTGACCTAAGTGTTTTCTTGATGGAAGGAATTTGCACGCACTTACTGGGAAGAACTCATATTTAGAAATCCGTCCCCCTCGCTGGCGCTGTGGTTTCTTTGCGCCTTGATGGTGTTAGGGGAGCCTTCGTGAACCTGCCCTAAGTGGCCAGGTGGTAGCCCGGGACTCCCAACACAGTGAACATCTATTTCCCGGTGCAATGAATGTCAGTCCGGCCAGCACACCTGCTTGCTAAGAGGATGGTCCAATTTAACAATGTTTCTCCCATTCGGATTCCGTTCTGCCTTTTGGTAGATGAAAACTACCAGGAAAAAAGGGAAAGGAAGTTCCCAGTTGAAATTCCCAAAAGATCAAGGCTGTGAGACGCTTAGAGATGTACAGAAAGCTGAGGCCAGAGCACTCCTGTTGTGGGGGCGCAGTGTAGATGGAGGCAACAGAGGGGGGTGTGGGGAACGAGGAGCTGAGCATAAAATGAGCCCCAGAGCCCGCCTTTCCCCAGCAGCCTGGGAGCCTCATCCTTGGTCAGGGAAGAAGATGGAAATGTAGTTCCCCCACCATCTGTCCCATGATGGGAGCTGCCCCTGCCTGCCCAGGCCTTGCCACTGCCCTTCCATCACCACCTCCCCTCCAAAGAGACTGTGTCCATGCCATCAGTGGCATACTCCCCATTTTCATTTTTGGATGAAGTGACATTTAGCTTTAACGAGACATTTCCAAAGCGCCTAGTCTCCTCCAAAATGCTAACTTTAAAAGTTGGGCATCGTAGGTGAAAAACCTTTAAAAAAAAAAAAAAAAAGGCTAGTGAAAGACATTAGGCTAGGCATAAATGCGCACTTCCCCATCCTTGCTATTAAACATTTAAAATACCTTTGAGTTGCTTTTCATGGATCATTATAGCTTATCCAATAATGTAAAGAAGTAAAGTCTGTGTTACTGTAATTCTTGTAGTGTTTAGGCTCTCATTTCTACCACAAAATATGCTGTATGCTATGTATCAAGCTTTCTGTGAACAGAAAGGAAAGGTGCCTTATATTCCAAAGTCGTGGCTACACACCCCTGTGGACAGTAATCAGAAGCACAGTATATACCGAAGCATTGGGACTTCCGTTGGTGAAACCAGATACCAGTCAGCAAGATGGATTGAAGTGGCACGGGGCTCCTTTTGTTTTCTGGTTCCCTTTTTTTTCTCCCCTCCATTTTTCGTTTCCTTTTTTCTTCTTTCTTTCTTTCTTTTTTATGTTCTCATAGCTTGCTTTAAACAAAAAGCACTTAAATAGATGACTATGTGTAAAAAGCTCTGTGCAATAGAAATCATTTCCCTTCATTTTTAAGAGAGAACGTATTGCACACCAAATGGACTCAAAGTAAGCTTTAGACCAGGATGATTCAGGTTGTGGAGGAGCAGGATGAGTTTGTTCACTGTAGTTCCATTTTGTTCGTGAACTGAAGGGAAAACGGGCCTCCCCAGCACTGCCTACCCCCCTGCCCCGCAACCCCATCTCAGCCTGCCTCTTGCTGACCACCATGCTAGTCACGCAGGGCCCACGGGCACCCACCAGAACTTCTGGCTGGGGCGGCAGGGCGCGTGGAGGGGGCCTGCGACTAGGCAGCTGAGAACCCTCCCCAGTGAGCGTGTGACCACAGGTGTCCCTCCCAGCACTTCACCTTTTTCTTGTTGAGATGGATCGACTGCTACTGACCACCCCCCCCCCCCCGCAGCGTGCGTGAGGATAATTATAAAAGGATATTTCCTTGAGGAAAAAAAAATTGTTTAAAAAAAATATTTCTATTCTATTTATTATTAGGTTAATCATTTAAGTACTTATCAGGAGTGTATTGTTATTTTGTGTCATTGTTGTTACCATAAATGCTTCTGACTTTCACTCCAGCTTTTGCTGTCTTCTGCCTCCCTCCCTCCCCCACCCTCAGAGACCCAAAGGGTCTGGGGGATGTGATCGGAGGGCAGAGGGGGGCTTCTCTGAATCAGCTGTCCCTCTGCAGAGTAGCCACTCAAAAACTGGTGGTCTCCATCACATCTCACTTTTCAAAACGAGAGTTGATGAACAAAACAATCTCCCAATGTTAAGGAAGCGCCAGGGTTTGAAGTTTGCTGGTGTGAGGAGCTGTAGAGGAGACTTAGAAAAAGCAAAGCTCGGTTCCCCCAAAGCCTCCTAGAGCCTCCGGTCAGACTTCTGGGTTCATGACAGTTCAGGAGCCCCGGGGCAGGGCGGGCGCGGAGGCCTGGTCGAGCCTGACTTCGGGTGAGAGAGAGGTCTCTGGCAAGGCTCACTGGGCTGACAAGTTTCCATTGGCTTTTGTTACAGTTGTTGTTTTCCTTGCCTACAAAGTTGGTCAAAACCATCTTGCGGAGCAACCATGTTTTTCTGTCCAGCTGTGGCTTAAGGACCCGCTCCAGGGGAGCAGAGTGGGGAGCCCCTTTCCCCCTTCCTGTGGTTAAGTGTGGAGGAAGCATGGGCCAGGAGCACAGCTTTCCGTGGAGAAGCACAGCCAGCAAGACACCCAGTGGCTTGCTCATTGGGTGTCAGGGTGGTGGAGGCTGAGGCTGCCCGCCGCCCCGAGGCAGGGCTCCCAGAGGGCCTGCTGACCCCCGACTCCCTCTCTGTGTCACCCACGGCTTTTCCCCCCTCTGACATCGTCTGGGGTCCTGATTCTGTCCTCTTCTCTTTGAAAGCCCTCTGATGAAACAATGGCCCCATCCCTCCCCCTACAAGGGTTTCCATTTCCCCCAAGTCGTCTATGCATTTCTCTCTCTCTCTCTCTCACCGTTTTCTGCCTCATTCCTAGAGAAAACGGGCATCTCATGTGCCACCCTCTGAAACACCCCCTTCCCCCCCGCTTTCAGAAAATGCTGTGCATTTTGGGAGACGTGAGGATTTCATCCAAAATTTTGAAAACATTTGCGGACAGCACATTAGAAAATAAAAATGGGAAAAAGCAAAACGAAAAGGCGGTGTGCCCCCACGTCCCTTTCCACTGAGTAAGACCTAGCTCTTTGCGATTGTGCAATAAACTACTTGCCATGAGAGCAGGTGGCCACGCTCCTGCCCAGACTACTAACTCACACAGCACAGGATGGCCGGCCGCGCGGGGGCCTCTTCCAGACGCCTCCCAGTAAGCTCAGCTCCCCCCCTCCCCCACCACCACCCTGTCTCGTGGTGTCTTACGTTTTAGCAGTATTTTATATTTTCTGTAACGCACTAAATCTTAGATGTTTTTAGAGCTTGTTTGTTCATACTCACAATCACAGATTTTTTTTTTTAATCCTCACAATGACCCAATTGACCAAAAAAAAAAGCATCATTTTTGTACAAATAGCTTTGAGAAAAGCCTCTGTTGTGTTGCTGTGACCCATCTCCGGTAACATTTTATTTCTTGCTATTTGTTCTCGACACGAGAAGTCAAAAGTTGATCCGCCTGGCATGGGGGTGGGGGAGGCACCCGTCGTCCCTTCTGTCCTTGGTTTAGCCATACGACGTTTGTTCTCAGCACTGTACAACGGTCCCTATATGATATGGAGAAGCAATATCACTGTATGAAACTCACACCATGTATTATTATTATTCACTAGCACCCTAGGTGTGATAATTGAAGTAAATATCTTTTATACAAACACAAGAACGCGTGGGTTGTTTTTATTTAAAGGGCTCTGGCCTGAGGAGGAGCAGCAAACACTTTTCATTCTGGGTCCAAAGGGCACCTCGAGCACTGCCTTCCTCTCGTGCTTCCTCGTGCGTGTGGTGTCGGGGCCGGGTGTCGGCAGAAACCCGGGTAGGATGCGCGGGGGACCTGAGGGCCAGCCGGCCCCGCTGTCCACGGGTCTCCTTCTGGGTACATATGAGGCCCTACGTCCCCGCTGGAGCCTGGCCCTCCCAGCACCGGCTTCCTTGTCTGTGAAACAGGGCCACCACGTGTCTCACAGGCTTGTGAAGACCAGGAAGGGTGCCCGACCACGCCGGGCGTGGCCCTGGGCTGACTGATGGCCGCAGCCAGTGCCTGGCCAGCCGCCCAGCCTCAGCCTGCGGGTTTGAGGGGCATGGGGGGGGGTCTCTCGCTCTGTTCCCTAACCCCTGTGATGTGGTGAAGGACGAGCTCAGGGCACCTGTGAGTGCGGGCAAGTGAGTGAGAGGAGGAAGGAAGGAACGGTGTCTTGTGGGCTTCTGGAAGGATCAGGCTCCTGAGAAAGGGCCTCCAGCCAGCGCTCGGGGCTGGAGGCGGGAGAACCCCGCAGACGTGGCTGCCCGGTGGTCCACAGGCTTGTGACCAAGGATGTTTCTCGTCTCGGGATCTAGAGGGTTGGAAGAGAACCGCCATCCTCCCCGGCCTTTGACTGGTGGGTGGGGGCGGAGTGTATTTGTCGATTGTGCCTTGATCTGTGCGTTTCAGAATGTGAAGTTCCCACTGGTGATACAGAAGCGTGAGCTAAGCTAGACTCAATGCGCCCTCCACAGGAGACCCTGAAGCAGGGAAAGCCTCCCCACCAGAGCTGGGCCCTCCCAAGCCTATCTCCTCCATCACCCGGATGTGGAAGTGTCCAGAGCTGCCCCCAAATGTCTGCCCATCTCCCACCACGGGAGAAATTACGTAAAATCAGTAAGGCTCTCCCAGTTTGGCACTGAAAAAAACCTCACTGCAATCATTTTCTGTTTGCTAGTTTAGGTACACCCCTACTTTTAAAAAAATCCTTTAAATTAAAATATAAAATGTGAAAAAAAAAAGGAAAGAAAAGTACCTAACACAAAGTCTTTTTACCCAGAAGCTCTCCCTGCTCTTGCAGTGAGATTTAATTAAGCAGAGCTGCAATTGCACGTGGTTTTGTGGCGCCGGCTCCTGTCTTCGAAAACAGCCAGCACCAGAGGCAGAGAAACAAGCATGATTTGACGTGCCAACTGCGGTCGGGTGCTGTCCCCACGCAGGCAGTGTTCAGCCTCCCTGGGCACAGCTCTTCTTCTTTCTCTCTGGTTAAATGGATCTGAACAAAACTGTACCTTACTTGCTGCACTGGGGAATGGCAGGCTTATACCGCGTAAGGTGACACAGTGATATTATTAATGTGCGTGGCTCATCCGCAGCTTGTGTTTTAAAGGGCTTTCGCGTGGCGGCCTCGGGGTGTGTTGCTACTACCTCCTCCGTGGCCCTAGATGTTGGCTTTGTGGGGGTCAGAGGGGCATGCATTTTGCAGATCCGCTCCCAGGGAGCCAGGGTAAGAACACAGGGGACTGGGGAGAACTGTTGTGTCGTCAGTGGGGACTTGCAAAAGGGCTAGCAGATTCCAGCCCGGTGTGGCCTTGAAGTGGGAGGAGGCGTTTGTGATGGACAGGCAGCGAGGACACCCAAGTGGAGGGCAGCACGTGTCCAGAAGCAGGGCGACGATGTGGCGGGTCAGTGGAGCGGGAGGACGCGGTGCTGGGGTAGGGTGTAAGAGAGGGGAGGCATTTGGAGTGGGGTGTGACCATACCGTTGGTAAGAACAAAGCCAGGTCTGGAGGTGATGTCTCACCAGGTGATGCTTTTTCTATGAATAACATCAAGAAGGAATTCAGATGTCGCTGAGAGTGTCTGCAACCATGCAGGGAGTGACAGGGCCCCAGCCAGGGAGGATGTACCCCCACCCCACTGGAGGCTCCCAGCCAGCACGCACCCACTGGTGGGGTGCAGGGTCGCCCTGGGGCTCCGCTCTGGCAGATCTGCAGGCAGGCCCAAAGCCAGGGCACGGCCTGGAGGGGCCTGGGTGAGGCCTGAGTCTGAACCAGGTGGTGGGTCTATCCAGGGCCAGTTGAGCCAGCCAGGCTCCTGCTGCCTCTGCCCCCTGGGAGGCCCTGCAGCCTGGGGACCCCTGTGTAGGCTCCCACAGAGTCCTCTAGGGAGGACACAGTGCTTCTCTACCAGGCCAGACCCTCCAGCTAATAGCACACTGAGGGCTCACCGTGGGCCACTGCTCTGGACGCTGGGGTTACAGCCAGGGACAAACAAGGAGCTGGCCTTCCTGTGGGGGAGGAAGATGATAGATATAAATGAATCACCCGGCCGCTTAGACGGTGATAAGTGTTTTGGGAAAGAAGGCAAGGGGACGGGAAGGACATGTGGAGGGGTTAAAGTTTTAGACAGGTAGTGGACTTCCTGGGGCTTCCCAGCTGGTACTGGTGGTAAAGAACCCACCTGCCGCTGATTCATGTCAATGTATGACAAAACCCACTGAAATGTTGTAAAGTGATTGGCCTCCAACTAATAAAATAATATTTAAAAAAAAAAAAAAAAAAAACCCACCTGCCAATGCAGGTAGACCTAAGAGACGTGGGTTCAATCCCCGGGGTGGGAAGATCCCGTAGAGGAGGGCGTGGCAACCCACTCCAGTATTCTTGCCTGGAGAATCCCATGGGTTCTGGTGGGCTGTAGTCCACAGGGTTGCAAAGAGTCAGACACAACTGACTCGACTTCACACACACACACATACGGACTTCCCTGGTGGTCCAGTGGCTCCAAATCCACAAGCAACCCCGATGCAGGGGACCTGGGTTCAATCCCTGGTCAGGGAACTAGATCTCGTGTGCCACAACTCAGAATTTGCCTGCTGCATCTAAGACCCGGTGCAGTCAAATAAATAAATAATTTAAAAAATAAATAAATAAATAGGCAGTTAGGCCTCACTAAGAAGGTAACGTGCAGACAGTCTTGACGGAGGCAAGGGGATGAACCGTGCAGACGCCCAACGAAAGAACATTTCAGGCAGAGGAGGCAGCAAGTGCAAAGGTCCTGTGGCACAGAACCGTGCCTGGAAACCAGTTCAGCTGGAGCAGAGTGACCAACAGGGGGGACGGGCAGTGACGAGGTCAGAGAGGCAAGGGGGAGGCGCGGCAGGTGCCGCCTGCTGGGGCTCTGGCTGCCGCTACTCCAAGGGACACGGGGGATGATGGGGTTTGAAGGGAGGATGGTCTGGTCTCACTGTTTAAAAGGCTCTCCTGGTCTTGCTTCATGACTAGGTTCTAAGGGTGAGGGCAGAAGGAGGGAGAGCAGGGACGGCGGCCACAGTCCAGGTGGGAGGTTGTGACTCGGACCAGGTGGGGGCAGGGGTGAAACCGATTGAATTCTGGATCTAAACGGAAGGGAAAGCCAAAACAAGCCATGTGACAGCGGAGCTGTCAGGAGGGATAGAAAAGGGCAGGGAGGGCCCCAGGGGTTTGGTCTGAGCCACTGAAGCATGGCCTGGCCTCTGCTTCTCTCAGCCCTGAGGACATTTCCTCCTGGGGCTGTGTGCCAGGGGCTTCTGCTGGAGTGAAGCAGGCTGAGGGAGTGGGGAAGTCAGGCTTCAGTTTGGACCTGTAAAGTCTGAGATACCATTGGAGGATGAACCCAAGAAAAGGAGTGCACTGGAGATGCCCGTGCATTGGAGGGTCGTCAGCTTATAAATATCACCAGAGGTGGCCAGAGTGAATGAGAGCCGAGAGAAAGGCACGCAGGGGCAGCACCCTGGGTGCAGCAGCATTGGGAGCTTAGAGGGGAGGAGGACCTGCAAAGGAAACCAAGAAGGAGCGGCCACGGGGGCAGTAGGCCCGGGATGGTGCCCTGGGAGCCAGTGCTGATGAGTCAGTGAGATGAGGGCTGAGAAACGAGGACAGAGCAAGGTGCAAGGTCATCGGTGACCTCGGCCAGGACCGTTGGCATAGGGGGTGTCCAGGTCTGACGGGGAAGGTTTAAGGAAGTGGACACTGGAGACTAGGCAGCTTCCTCAGGGAGTTTTGCTGAAAGGGGCCATGGAGTCAGAGAATGGCGGGGGCAGGGGCGGGGGTGGGGGGTGCATTTCAGATGGGAGAAGAATGTGCTTGTGAGCTTGTGGAAAGAAGCAAGGGCTGCAGGACACAGAGGAGACCTGCTGGGGAACACCCTGGCAGCGGAGCCAAGGCGCTGGCATCTCAGGCACCGTCTCTGGCCGCCTGTGGGCACAGAACGGGGAGGGGGTGGGTGTGCTGGCAGCCGAGTGCCTCTCGGAGCCCTCCAGGCAGAGAGACAATGCTGACTCCCCCAGAGCTCCTACCTGGCTTGTCTGTGGCTGACTGAATAAAGGAGTCCCCCACCTTCAGGAAAGCTCCTGGTGTGATGCCCCCAGGCCTTGCCCCCCGACTCAGATTGGGATAAGTTTCTGCCTTTGATCGTCCTGCCATGGTCATAGTCACTCTGCTTTCTTTCTCCCCTCTGTGAAACGTACGCCCTAGAAGGCCTTCCGGGATTCTCCCAGGGCGAGGTCCCATGAACTTTGATAAGGGGAGGGGGGCTGTCTTGTGCCTGCCTGACATGGGCAAAACATTTCAGAGGCAAGGATTCTCTCTCCACACATCCCCGCCCGCCCCCCCCGCCCCCTCCAAGATGCACCCTTTCCTCCGGGCTGCACATACACCATCCTGCAGCGTCCTCCTGACGACCCCCTGTCTCGAGCACACCCCACCCCCATCTGGGGTCCTTCTGAAGTGGGCTTGGCCTCACATCCCCCCTCTGCACCCCTGCCACCCCTCACTCCACCACCACCCTGATCAAACTCTCCAACCTTTCTTGAGATACCGGTGACCTCTCCTTACTCACGGATGGTCCCTATTCGACTTGGGGCTTAACACGCTTCCTCCTGACCTCACCCTGCTTCCTGCCACGTCCTCTCTGGGCCATTCCCGGGACGCCCCAGAAAATGTCAACATCCCCAGAAGTCCTGTTCAGGTGTTCCCCAGACCCCTGGAGGTCTCCCCGACCTGCATCTCCAGCCTCAGACCTCTGGGTCCCACTTCCCACCATGTGCATCCCTCTAGCTGTTCTACTAAGCACTTCAGGCTTGCCAGAGCCCAGCTATACAGCCACTCGCCCCTTCCCCATTTGAGGGGTCAGTTCCAGGCACGGGCCTACCCGCGTGGGTTCTCTATGACAGTGTGGATCACGGGTCTTTCCAGGACCTTCTATTGCCTTGCCGCAGGGCCAGAATTCAAGCCCAGGCCTGCCAGACTCCATCTCAGGACCCTCCCCTGACACCAAGTGGCCACTCAGCGACATGATCCCAAAACCTCAGTCTGCGTGTTCCCAACCCCAGCAAAGGAGACAGAAGGAAGGGAGGGGTGGCAGGTCTCCCGCCGCCCCCCAGGGCCCTCTGGTAGCCCTGCCCCATCGCCTCTGCTGCCCCGCCTTTGCCCAGCTTCCCTGTGCCTCCCGGGCAGTCACCTCCACACCTGCCAGGATGGCCCTTGGCTTCACCCAGAGACACTTCTTGGGGGACAGCCACCCACAACACTCAGCCTTGCACCCCCAGAGGTCTCCTCGGTGGCTCACCGAGTGTCCGGGAGCGTTGGCAGGAGCGGCCGCGGCCTGGTGCCCGCTGGCCGGGGGGGCCACACAGGACAGAGGGCTTGCCCTCAGGGACCTCGGTGGGCAGGGGCCGGCGTGTCCACCCCCAGGGCAGCAGACACGAGCACACGTGCGAACACCCCCACCCACGGACGGCTCCTGGAGCTGCGAGTCGCTCCTCCCCCAGACCTGGCTGCGGGATCGTCTCACCTGCATTTTGTCCAACCTTTCAGCCGCGCTTGGGTCCCCGCGAAACCGCTCGGTGCACACCTCCTGGGCCCGGACACCGGGCTGCCTCACAGGCTCCCCGGCCTCTGCCGTGTCCCTTCTGCCCCTCGGGTTGGGTGGCTGCCCCCTGAGCCCTCTCTGGGCTCCCCATGCTCCTGCTCATCCCCAGAGGTCTGTCTGCCCGGCGCGGTTTTTGGACATGCTCCTGTTTGTGGCCATCCCTCTGGACACCTAGCGCCCAGAACCGAACCTGTCCCCTCCCTCGGTTCACTTCACCACTCATCATGCCGCCCTCTGCCTACACCTCAGCACGACTCCCGTCCACCTCCCTCCTAAGTGTATGCGATGCTCACCAAGGCCTCTTTGCCCAGCCCAGGGGGTGCTGCATTTTGGGGGTCTCTCTGGGCCCTGCAGGCTGAAGGCCGGACCTTAAACCTGCCCCCCACAGCCTTCCCTCCACACCCCAGCCCTGCCCTCAGGTGCGGCCTCTTTCCCCGCCCCATCTCAGACCCCTCACGTCAGGCAACACCACTGACCCGCCAGGTGAAGAGGGGGCCCAGTGGTGACAGAAGGGACAGGTCCCCTCGGGGCCTGAATCCTGGCGTGCGGAGGGCATCATCACGGTGTGGGGTGCACATCCTGGGGGATCTGGTCCCAGGCCGGGAAGCCTTGGTAGCTCCGTCCGTACAATCATTGTATCCGACCAATCGGACCGTAGTGAGATGTGTAAAGAGCTTGGTGTGCAGCCGGCACCAGGAGATGGAGCAGGTGCGGGTGAGCAAGCTGCACGGTCTCTGCCCAGAGGGCCCAGGGCCGTTCTGCTTGCAGCACGACGCCTTGGGACATTTCTGGGGCCACACTGCCCCCTGGTGGCCATACTTCTACCCTCAAAGGCCTCAGGCCTGGGCCACCATCCCTGCACAAGGAGCAGGGTTTCTCACTGTATAAATGAGGCCCAGCAGCGCAGGCCGCTGCCCAGAGTCACAGCCAACCAGACGTAGGGCTGCTGTTAAGCCACTCAGTGTCCGACTCTGCGATCCCGGGGACTGCAGCACGCCCGGCCTCCCTGTCCTTCACTCTCTCACAGAGCTTGCTCAAATTCAGGTCCATCAAGTCAGTGATGCCATCCAACCCTCTCATCCTCTGACACCCCCTTCTCCTCCTGCCTTCAATCTTGCCCAACATCAGGGTCTTTTCCAATGAGTCGGCTGTCCGCATCAGGGGGTCAAAGTAGTGGAGCTTCACCATCAGTCCTTCCAATGAGTCTTCAGGACTGACTTCCTCCAACCCGGGCCTGTCCTCTCCTGGGCCAGTGCTGTCCTCCCTGCCGACGGCAGCTGAAGGCACCCACGGGGAGACTCATCAATGACTCCCACCCTCCCAGAGCACGGGGAAGTCTCCACACAGAGCTGTTTGGGATTTGCTTTATTGTAAAGATGACACCCATTGCTGGGACAGGGAAGAGGGCCCTGGGAGCTGGGGGCCAGGGAGGTCCCGGGGGCGCCGCCCCATCCCTAACAGTGTGCTGAAGCCTGTTAGGGGAGGAGCTGAGCCAGTTTGAGGTCCACTCCCCCCCCCGTCTGGTCTGAGGGGGTCTACCTGCCCCCCCTACACCACCCACTGTACCTCCCTTACCTTCCCCCCCACCTACCCACCAGGGCCTCCCTCTGGTCATTATCCCAGAGCATCAGCCGTGGAGAAAGCTCGGGACTCTTTGGGTTCAGCCTCTTTGCCCTGCTTGACGGGGGCCATGAGGCCTGCAGAGGGAGAGGGGCTGGTCACTGCGGAGCTGGGGGTTGATGGCGGCAGTCGGGGAAAGCATTTCTCCTAAATCTCTGACCTGGGCTCCTTCCTTCCCAAACCCAGAGAGTTCTTGGGCAGAGTGAGTTCCCACACCAGGAGTGCCCTAGGGCTGGTCCCCCAGGCAGGGGCACAGGCAGTGTGTTGGGAGGCATAGAGCAGGGTGTGCACCTCGGGTCCCTCTGACGGCCACGTCTTCCTTTGGTCCAGGGCGCTGCGCGGAGCTGCAGGTCCACGTCACCGAGCTCACGGCCATGGCAGCTGAGCAGAGGGAACTGATCGCCCGCTTGGAGCAGGACCTAAGCACCATCCAGTCCATCCAGCGGCCGGACGCCGAGGTGAGCCCACCCCCCGCCCCCGCCCCCGCCCCGCCTGCCCAGGCTGCCTTCAGCCTCACAAAACGCCGACTTTCCAAGCCAGCAGGCCCATCCTCAGGCAGCTGGTGTCCTCTGGGCCCACGCTAAGCCCCACAGGACCTGTCACCTACAACCTCCGGGGACTGTCTGCTCACTTCACCACAAAGGCCTTACTTGGGACAGCAGGCTGCAGGCTAAGGGCACAAAGGCCCCTGCCTCCGGGCGCTGGCTTGGCCCTCGGCCCTGAGAGCTCTGGGCAGAAGCAAGGCCAGGATTATCCACCCGTCCCACAGCTAGAGGACCCCGGGCCCCGAGATTAGGAAAGGCCAGAGTCCCAGGATCCTCAGGGGTCATCATCACATCGCCCACCTCATTTCCCAGACAAAGAAACGGAGCCCAGGGAGAGAAACGGGGCTGGCCTGGGGCGACATGGCAGGCTGGCGGGTAGGGCCGGGGTCACCCAGTCTCCCGTGCCCGTCAGGGCCGAGCGGCCAGGTGGGAGCCCCATGCTTAACTCCGGCCTCGGGGCGAACCACCTGCACTTTGATGGCACCCGTGAGGCACGCTCCCCAGGCCCTCCTGTGGCCACCACCGTGTCCAGCCCCTGCCACTGGACCGCCCCACCCGCCCCTTGCCATCTGCATGCTTGGCCCCCTGGACGGCTGTGTTCACTGCCAAGTGTGGAGACGCCTTGCTGACCTCTCCCTCCCACCTGCAGGGCGCAGCGGAGCTCGGCCTGGAGAAGATTCCCGAGCCCATCAAGGAGGCCACCGCCCTGTTCTATGGTGAGGAGGGACCCAGGCCATGATGAACTGGGCGGGAGAAGGGTACGGGAGCCGAGGTGGTGTCACCTGGGCCCTAAAGAGCACACACCTCTGTCAGAGGAGGCCAGACCCCGGGCCAGCAAGGCAGCAGAAACTCACCAGAAGGGTGAGCCCCCCTCTTGCCCCTGTAGGCCTCTCTGACACCCCCACGTGGGAACCCTGACCTACCAGGGTCAGCCCTACCAGGGTCTGTCGCAGGCTGGTGGGCGTTGATCAGCTCCCTGGTTGGGGTGGGGCCCAGGCCTGAGAGGCAGCCAAGGGCTGGAGAGGAGGTGGCCCCTGAGTGTTGAGGCCAGGACACAGTGGCGGTGGCAGGGCCACCCAGTCCCCTCAATGTCCCTTTGCTTCCACCCCATGGCACTCAGCCAGAGCCCCCTCGGAGCTGGTGACCTAAGGGCCCCCCACTGGGCTGTTCCCCCCCACCCCCCACTACCCCCAAGCCACTGTCCCCTCCATCCTAGGACCCTCGGCACCTGCCAGCTCCCTCCCCGAGGGCCAGGTGGACTCGCTGCTGTCCATCATCTCCAGCCAGAGGGAGCGCTTCCGGGCCCGGAACCAGGAGCTGGAGGCGGTGAGTCACGTCCCCCCCTCCCCGACACTCCACGGACCTGAGGACACGGTGGAGGACACACAGGTGTAGGGGAGAAAGACGTGTCACAGACCACAGACCTCAGTGGGATTAGATTTGTTCTGTGTGGTCAGGGAGGGATGCCTAGAAGAGGTGACATCACACTGGGCTTTGAAAGGAGAATCAGACCGTCCAGGTAAACGCGTGAACAGAAACATGGGGTCAAGGAGCCGGAAGGGAGTCCAGGGACAAAACAGAGTCGCCAGGCAGGGTCCCTACTGCCAGGCTGGGGTGTGATGGAAGGGCTTAAGCTGGGGACCAACACTGCCAGGATGGAGGGTAAGCAGGTCACTCGAGCAGTCAGTCTAGAATAGAGGCTTGGCCCAGGAAGACAATTTGGTGGTGGTCACCGTGGTCCAGGAAGAAACATCTCAATCAGGTGGAGGGGTGGGAAGCAGGGGCAGGTCCCAGGGAGGCGTGTCTTGAACCCTATGAAGAGGAACAGTCTAGAGAAGGCCAGGCGCTCTGTGGGGTCTGAGAGAGCCTGCCGACTGCTAAGCACCCAACTGGTGACCCTCCTGGAGAGAACCCGTAAGGAAAAGCCAGTCTAGTCTGCAAAGGTGACCAGCCCGGGGACTTCCTGGGGGTCCAGTGGTTAGGAATCTGCCTTTCAATCCAGGGGACACAGGTTCAATCCCTGGTCCGGGAACTAAGATCCCACGTGCTGCAGGGCAACTATAGAACCTGCACACCACAATCAAGACGCGACACAACCAAATAAATTAATTAATTAAGTATTTGGGGGAAAAAGGCAACCAGTCCAGCTGCACGTGGGTCTTTCACATGCAGTGTCCCCTTGGGGACTCTGCAGACCCCTGCCTCCATCCCACAGAGCCAGCCAGCCCAGGTCCTCCGATCTCTCTCCCAATAGAAAGAGGAGCCAAGAAGGTTTCCATCTTCTCAAAGAGTCACCGCTTGAGCAGGCGGTGAAATATCTCACCCCTTCCCTCCGCACCCGCAGCTCCCCCATAGGGCAGAAAATGTTGAGGTCTCCGGGAGGCCGACATTCACTGAGCACCCATGCAGGCCAGGCCCCATGCTGGTCCAGTGACAAGGGTGAACCAGATCCAGTGGGACCCCCTGTGATCTGGGCTCCAGAGCAAGAGGCTTCAAATGGAGGACCATTAGGACGGCTCCCCTCACAGCTACCTTCGTGAATGTGGACGGGGAACACCCATGCCCCTCGAGGGCTGGGGACAATCACCATGGAAGGCTAGGCAGCCCTTTAAAAGGTCTTCAAACTAGATCAAGTGGGGTGGAAGGAGTATTTATAAGATTGTGCCTTCTGCTTTAAAAATCTAGACTTTCTTTTTTACCATGTATGTGTTTTAAGTTGTGGTAAAATATACATCTGGAGGAGGACATGGCAACCCACTCCGATATTCTTGCCTGGGAAATTCCGTGGACAGAGGAGCCTGGCGGGCTACAGTCCATGGGGTTGCAAAGAGTCAGACACGACTGAACACGCAAAAGATGCATCACTTAAAATTTATCATCTTAACCATTTTTAAATGCAGCACAGTGGCATTAAGTACATTCATGTTGTTAGGCAACTCCCACCACCACCCATTTCCAGAACTTTTTCATCTTCCCAAACTGAAACTCTGCACTGTTTAAACACTCACTCCTCTTTCCCTCCTGCCACGTTCCACCATTCTATCCTGTCTCTATGAATTCGGCCACTCTACGTATCTCTATATAGGTGAAATCATAGAATATGTGTCTTTTTGTTTCTAGCTTATTTCACTCAGCATAATGCCCTCCAGGTTTATCCATGCTGTAGAATGTGTCAGAATTTCCTTCTTTTTTAAGGCTGCATAATATTCCATTGTGTGGCTGGACCAGTTTGTTTGTCCTTTCACCTGTCCATGGACACTTGGGTTGCTCCGCCTTTTAGCTCTTCTGAATATGCTGCCATGAACATGGGTGAGCAAGTTATCTCACAGTCCCTGCATTCAGTTCTTTGGGGTGTACACCCAGAAGTAGAATTGCTGGACCATACGGTGATTGTATTTTTAAATTTTTGAGGAACTGCCACACTACCACAGACATTTTTGCACTTTTGAATTTTTCACAAAGTGAAGAAAACACCTCTTTAAGCATTTTAATAAGTTGAAAGATGAGTTCACATGTCACTTTGCCCCTAGGTTGGCAAACATTAAAATCACATATTGTATGGTTTCATTTATATAAAACGTCCAGAAGAGGCAAACCCATTGAGACAGGAAGTAGATTAGTGGTTGCCAGAGGTCGGGGGAGGAAGGCACAGGTGTGGGGTTTCTTATTAGGGTGATAGAGATATTCTGAAATTAATTTTAATTAACTGATTAAAATTAATTTTAACTCTGAAATTAAATTAAATATTAATTTGCATGTTAAATTAAATATGCAAATTAAAGATGGTTGCATAACATTGTGAATGTATTGAAAAAAATGAATTATACATTGAAATGATGTTTATGTTATATGAAATATATCTCAACAATAATTTTAAGCTGATACCATAAACAAACAACATGAAGAAAGTGACCCAGGAAAATAAGAAAAAAAAAAAAGAATAAAAGAAAGTGACCCAAGGACTGTGACTTCTCCCTGCTGCTGTCTCCCCGGGCTTTGAGCAGAGGCTGGCAGGTCTAGAATGTGACCTCAGGCCAAGCAGGGACTCGGGGTAGACAGAGTGGGACCCATGCCAGCATGGAGGCCTCTCCCCCAACTCCTTCTGCTGCGGGCCCTGCCCACCCACTCACCCACCCGGCTGCCCCCAGGAGAACCGCCTGGCCCAGCACACCATCCAAGCCCTGCAGACCGAATTAGACAGCCTGCGCGCGGACAACATCAAGCTCTTTGAGAAGATCAAGTTCCTGCAGAGCTACCCTGGCCGGGTAAGCGGCCCCCCGGCCCCCTGCTTCCAAGCTGAACCGGTCTAGGGAGAGGAGTGGTCCCAGCAGGACGGTTGGGGGCAGTGACCTGCTGGGCAACAATGGGCCTGGGATCCCCAGAGACCATCCCACACCCCTCCCCCCCCCCCCCCCCCCCCCCGCCCCAGGCTTGCCAGCTATCCTCCCTAAGCTGTGGAGCCCTGATGGAGTTTTGTTCATCAGAAGCCCCAGCCAGGAGGTAATGAGGTTCGGAAAGAGGCAGGGCTCACAGGACTCAGGCCCACGTGAGTCCTCTGTGAAATGGGGGGACCCACTAGTTGACCCCAGGATCCGGAAATTTAACCCTAGGGATGTTGAACATACAGGACAACTGTGGGGGATTCGTATGTTTTAAACTTATATTTAAAAAAAAAATACCAGAATTGGGTCCAACATTCCAAAAACCTATCAATCAGATTGGAATAGAAAACTACCCACTCTATTCTGAGCCGGGAGGGCCCTCCCCGGCTTCTCTCAGCCCCCAGGGCTCACAGGAGACCACCTCGTGCAGGAAAACCCTTCTGAGGCCCTGGGGAGACGAGTGGGCAGAAGGATGGAGTGGTGACGCGCAGGCTGGGGGACAAGTCCAAGACTCAGCCACCCGCCCCCAAACCACCAGTTGAAGCTGTTCTCAGGCCACCAGAGGGCGCCCAGGCTCCATGCGAACTAGTTCTAGTTCACTGCGTGGCCTGCTGCAGGGCTGGGGGGCGGCCTTCATCTCCCAGGTGCTGGCCTGCTCCCCACAGCCACCCTGCACTCTCCCAGCGAAGCCCCTCCAGACCCACCCCCCCTGCACCGCGCCCCGCCCTTGTACATTCCAGCTGCCCTCGGGGTCTTGGTTCCCCCTACCTGTCCTGAGGCACGAGGACCCCAACCCCAGGGAGAAGACCCCTGATCCCGGGCAGCGCCCCTGGACACAAGGCACCATATGTCACACCATCACCTGGGGCCCTGTCCCCGCCTCCACCGTGCGGAAAAGGAGACTGAGGCTCCCTGTGATTGGCTCTGGCCCTCCTGTTGGGTGCGCTGACCGGGTCTCTCCTCCTCCCTTTCCTGCAGGGCGGCAGCAGTGACGACACGGAACTGCGCTACTCAACCCAGTACGAGGAGCGCCTGGACCCCTTCTCGTCCTTCAGCAAGCGGGTGTGTGGGCCCGGCCGCGGGGCAGCCCGGGGCACCCACCAGCTCACTTGGCCTCGGGCTCCCTCTGGCCCCCCTCCACCAGCCCTGGTCTCACCCTGCACCCCCCCCACACACACTGCACCGTGACACCCCAGACCACCAGGGCAGCTCCCACACTCACTTTGGTTCCGGGGAGGCCTGGGGTCCACCAGGGCGGGCCTGAAACACCAGCTGATGCTGACGGCCCGTGAGGGTGTGCAGCTGTGACCCGGTTAACCCCAGGTGTGCACTTGGGGGCAGGCACACGGGCAAAGAACTTCGCGGTGTCAGGTGACTTACGGTGGTGGGGAGGGGGCTTGTCACCCTCCCTCCCCTGCCCTGAAGACCCTCCGTGTTCAGAATCGGCCACTGCAGAGGGGGCAGCAGCTCCCGTCACTGGCCCTGAGCGGGACTGGGCACCCGGGTGCCCCTGGCAGCCTCCACACCCCGGAGCCCTGCAGGGACAGCAGGGCAGGGTCCCTCTCTGCAGTGAGCTGGGGCTCTGGGGGCCTTTGGGGGTCCTCTTCTCATCCCTCCTCCCCCTTCAGGAGCGGCAGCGGAAATACCTGAGCCTCAGCCCCTGGGACAAGGCCACGCTCAGCATGGTGAGTCTCCCGCCACCACCCCACCATGCCCCCCCAGATTGGGCCTGGGCCTCCAACTCTGGGCACCTGGTCACCTGCCCTCCAGCCCAGTCTGGAAAGCCCCAGGGACCCCGCTGCCCCTCGCAGGCCCGGTCGAGTGGCTGTGTGACCCTAGCCGGGGGGCGAGGGGGGAGTCTGTCCGTCTCCGTGACAGCCCTATTATTCACGGTAGATTCTGGACGTGGCCACACGGGGGCGCCATTCCCTAGCATTCCTGAGGCCCCCGCGTTCCCAGCCTGAACGCTGGAGCGGCAGCCTATCTTTCCTGCCCTTCGCTCCCCCGGCTGCCCTGGGTGGGTGAACCCGGCAGGGTTGGGTGAGACTCGCCCCACCCCACTCACGCCTTGCTTGCTCCCCAGGGGCGGCTGATTCTCTCCAATAAGATGGCCCGCACCATCGGCTTCTTCTACACACTGTTCCTGCACCTCCTGGTCTTCCTGGTGAGGATCTGGGCGTGGCCAGGGGATACATTCACCACGGTCCCCCCCCCACCTACCGCCCGCCTGCACAGAGTCTGCGCTCGGCCACTCTGTCCCCATCGTGGGCCTCTGGGGGAGGACAAGCCCGCCCAGCAGGCCCTTTAGCTGGGGCAGCAGCCTGTGCGGCTCCATGCAGGGCCCAGCCCTGGGAGGGGGGCTTGGTGGAGGGAAGGGCCACTGAGGGAGGCTGGTGGATGGGAAAAGAGGTCACTGCTGAGGGACAGCCAGGGAGGGGACAGGGAGGGGACACCTTGAGCCGAACCTCCTGGGGGGCAGAGAGGCATTCTAGCTCCCGGGCACAGCACATATGGGGGCCTGGTGGTGCTTGCGTGTCCGCCCAGCGGAGGGAGAAGCAGGGGTAGGTGCGTGCCTGTAGAAGCCTTCAGCCTCAGGGACCCCTCACCCCCAGCGAGGCCACAGTCAAGATGGCCCCTATATGGCCAACCCGGGCTCCAGCTCTGACCCCAGGGCCCAGCCGGTCCTGGTGCTGCCAGTGGTATGCCCAGCGATGCTAGGGATGGTAGCTCCATGCCCAGGCCTGTCTGACCACCTGTGAAGCTGGTGGGCATGAGAGGCAGCATCTCTAAGGTGCCCCGCCCCCTCAGCCTGGGGCTGCGGCCACAAGAAATGTCACGTGTCAGGAAGCCAGGCCCAGGGGCGGCAGGTGGATGGCCGGAGTGGCCGCGAGGCTGCTGACCGTGTCTCTCCCCCGGGGCAGGTGCTCTATAAGCTGGCGTGGAGCGAGAGCATGGAACGGGACTGTGCCACCTTCTGCGCCAAGAAGTGAGGACTCACCCACGCCCCACTCGGCCCCCCACTCGGCCCCCAGCACCACCCTTATGTTCTTATGTTCCCTGTCCCCACCCAGCCTTCCATCACTGCCCCCATCTGGTCCACCCACGGGGGCACACCCCCTGGAGACCTCCATGCCCCCCGCCACCCCCACATTTCTTTCTTTTTCACACTCGGCTTCAGCAGATGTTTCTGTGGCCCCCAGGTTCGCCGACCACCTGCACAAGTTCCACGAGAATGACAAGGGGGTGGCCGCCAACGACCTGTGGCAGTGATGTCCCCAGGCTTCCCCGACTCGACAGTGATGGCTGCGTTCCCCTGCTTGTTCAGCTGCTTCTAATGACTTAGGCTTCCCAGGAGAATCCCCCGTGTAGATGACTCTTGCCCTCCACCCAACAGTGCCAGAGGTCCCCAAAGTCTCGGGCTCCCTTAAAAGAGGGTCTCAGCCTCATAAGTCTCCCTAAGTCCAGAAAGCTCTCGAGGCCAAGCCATGCTGGGCCACAGGGATCTCCCTCAAATCCATCTCAGGCTGGTGACCCAGCCTGGATCCCACCCAGCAGCCTGACCTCTAGCCCTGGGGACAGAGACCTCTTGGCTGTGATACTGAGTTCCCACTGATTCTGGCCATGGTTAATCCAGTTGGGGTCCCCCGGGCTGTCCCGGGATCCCCTTGGACTCCCCTCAGATCCATCACCATCCCCCCAAGGCATGGAAGCTCTTCCTGGAAGGACAGCGGGGTTTGAGTCCAGCCCCCTGCACCTTCCTTTATCATGGCCCCACTCAACCCCTAAAAGAAAGGGAACCGCAGAGGGCAAGATAGTTTGTTACCCCCTCCCAACCCCTTAGAGGCACTATGATTTTTGCTTTCTTCTTTAGCAAGATATTCTGGCTTTTAGGTGAGGAGGACTCTCCAGTGAGCACCCACGCCCCAGGCTCTTCAGACCCAAGGACTGGTCTGAGGGGCCTGGGGACTTCTCGGCCACGAGCTGGAGGTGGGCCATCCTGGCATGGCCACCCCAGGGCCACTGGCAGATCTTCCTAAGTTAGGTTTGCACCTGCGTGTTCAGTTTTGCACATTTTGAATAAATGCCTTGCTGCAGCCACACCGGTGCCCCTGCCCTCTGTGATGGTGAGGGCACAGGAGACTGGCGAGCGGGTTCCTATAAAACACCCCTAGGAGCTGCGGCTGGACCTGATGGCTGCTCTGCTGGCGTGGGGCACGGTCCCTCACACGGGGGAGGCTTCTCCCCCTTTTCTCATCCCCAAAATTCCCTGAGTGGGTCCAGGGCTTTGCCGAAACCCAAACCCACAGAGTCTGAGTTCCCTGCAGACAACCCAGCCAAAGAGACATCCATTCCCTTTTTAAATCTGCCTGTCAGGCTGCGGTACGATGTGTGATGTCAGTTCCTGGGGACTCCCTGCTTCCCTTTCTGTGTACGCTGGAGCCAGCTCTCTGTCCCTTTCCCTTGGGCCCTGCCTGCCCGTGCCCACCACGTCCCCTGGACCAGCCTAGGGGACACCCCTGAGTCACAAGTTCCGAGCCACCCGGCCTCCAGGCCAGCCCCACTGGTGAAGGCCCCCTTCCACCCACACCGAGGACTTCCTCTTGGTCTGTGATGGTTGGTGTTTATCCCACTGACCAGGCAGCCCACGAGGCTGGTTCCACACCCTGCAGCCCACCAGGCCAGAGGCCCCTGTGCAAACCCTGTCTGAGTTTTAGCCCTGAGTGCTCCAGAGTCTGTACCTCCAGGGGCCCCCCTTTGGGGTCCCACCCCCAGCACACATCACTTCCCCCATCAGGACTTTCTCAGACGCCCCAGAACCTGCCACCCTTGGGGACCCGAGATGAACCTCTCCTCCCTGACCCTCATTCCTGTCCCCAGGACAAAGCTACTCTTGGCTAATCACACACACACCCCCCACCTTCTTTCCCCGCCCCAGCCACTTCCACTTCTCCCACCAGTTCCTTCTTGTAGATCGGAGTCCCCCTCACTTCCTCCTCCCTGGGTATCCGCGCTATTGTCCTGCCTAGGGCTCCACACTCCATGACCCTCCCTGGCCAATGACTGGCCACCAGTGGAGCTCAGCCCAGCACTCGGAACCAGGTTAGTTCAGGTGTGGGGGTGTGGGCAGGCTCTCTCACCTCCCAGGAGGGTGGGGTCCACAACCAGGCCGCCCAGTGTGGGGCCTCCCTCCCTCTTTACCACTCTGCAGGCAGTCACCCTCCCACCCACCGCCTTACTCCCACACCACTTCCAGCCCCATTCAAAGGTCTGAATCCCAGCCGGTTGTCCAGGCCTCTGTGTAGCTCCAAAGGATGGCTGGTCAGGCCTCTGTGTAGTTCCAAAGGATGGCTGGTCTGCACTGCACCTAAGCTTTCAAGGGTTTGCTAGGCAGGTCCTGGCGAGATAGTGGCCAGTCTGCATATGGAAGGGTAGGGGCCAGGCATCAGGGCCTCAGACCAGGCCTGCCTTGCTTTAGCACCACTGTGGAAGGAACCCAGGGCTGGCAGGCAGGAGGCGAGGCCTTGGGGCCAACTCCACCTTCATCAACCCATGGCTCCTCTTGAGGCCCCACCCTTTTCATCCTCAAGACTGGGCTAAAAACCCTTCTTTGCCTCTTCTGCATCCTGGGAAATCAGAGATGTGAAACCTTTGGGAAAGGTTAAAGGGCTCTCTACAAAGGTCAGAGGTCAACATGGGTGGGGGCGGGTAACAGATGGAGGCAGCTCCCAGCCACAGCTCCTGGGAGACCACAGCAGATCACAGAACAGCCAGACGTGGGGCTGCAGAGGCTTAGCAAGGGCCGGTAGATGGAGATCTCCTGCCAGTGGGGGCTGAGGGCCTGGGGTGCGGGGCAATAAGGGAGGCGGGGGAGGAGTCCTGCGCCCCCAGGGAGCAAGCCCTAGGTCTGATCTCTGAGCCAGCTTCCACACTTCTCACACTGATGCCCTTCTGTTCCTCCTGGGCGCCTTCCAGGCCTGCAGGAGCCCCTCTGGCTCTTCCAGGAAGCCTCCTGGAGGCTCCCAGCTCACCAGCAGTCAGTCCACAAGTTTTTGCAAAGGCCAGCAGCGGTCTTTTTTTTTAATCCAGACTGAGATCTGCAGTAACGTACGCCCCAGGTTTGGGGGGCTGCAGAACCAACTAGGGGTGAGGAAGACAGGGCTGTGTCTCCGCCCCGCCCCCACCAGCCCCGTGTGTGACCTCTGAAGACCTTCCCCATGTGGCGTCAGTGTCCCCATGACTGAAGATGGGGAGGTGGGAACCTTTCTTAGGTTTTCTCTGCCCCGTTGCCCTGGGCGATTTCCGGCACTGAAAAGCGCTGAGGGGAGGGGGCGTGGTGCTTGCCGTCCGGATTTATGAGAACCAGACGTCGACTTCCCCCCGTTGCGACATCTGGGCTTTCTCGAGACTTCCATTGTCCCCACGCCGGAGGGTCCCGGGTCCCCGCCGGGCGCCCGTCCCCGAGGAGCGCCCACGCCCCAGACACTCCACTTAACTCAGGCCACCCAGCCGGCCCCCACCGGCCGCGCTCCCGGGGACACCATCCCGGACTCCCCGGGACGCCTCCGCTCGGGGCGGGGTAGTGGGGGGGAATTTCGGCGCCTGGCCCGGAGCCCGCTCCGCGAGGAAGGGCAGCCGCGGACTGTCGCTCTGAATGGGGCGGCTGCAGGCCAGTTCCTAACCCCTCTGGGCCCCAAGGCTGGGCCGCCCAGCCGCCGCCACCGGAGGCAGCGAGCAGCAGCTGCGGGCGCCGAACAGGCTACGCGGAGGGCGGGGGGCGCGGCGGGGGCGGGGCCGGCGCGGCGGGAGGGGGCGGAGCTCGCGGCGGGGGTGGGGCCGGGAGGGCGCGCGCCGCACGGGCGGAGGGTAGGAGCGGGAACGGGGGGGCGCGCGCGCTGCGCGGGGCTGAGCTCGGAGCGCGCGGAGCTCAGCCGCCAAGAGAGCCGAGCCCGGGCCGCGCCGGGCCAGCGAGGAGCGCACGAGCCTTCGAGGTTGTGGACGACGGAGGGAGGAGCCGCCGCCAACGCCAGCTGCCGCCCGGAGGGAGCCTGAACCCGCCGCGGGCCATGAGCCGCCGGGCCCCGGGAGGCCGACCGCGGTCCGGGCAGCGCTCCGCCGGCGCCCCGGCCCGCTCGGCCGCAGCTGCGCGCCTGTAGGTACGGCCTGCTTGTCCTCCCAGTTCCCTCGTCCCCCCAGTCCATCACTCTGAACCCGGTCGGTCCCTGAGGGCGAGCGTGTTGTGTGCGTACCGCTGCTCCGGGGAGCGCGGCCCCACGCGCCCCGGTCCGCGCGTGTTGTCTTTGTGTGCGCGGGTGGGAGGGAACGCGACGGAGAAGATGCGCCCCCGGCGGAGATCGGCTTCTAGACCCCCCCCCCCTACCCCGCCCCAGCCCGGGCTGGGCGGGAGTGGCGGGAGGGGCCGAGTCGCCTCCGGAGCAGCTGCGCCCCCCGCCCCTTCCCAGGGCCGAGGCCCGGTGGCGGGCGAGCTCGGTGGGCCCCCTGGAGGAGGGGGTCTCTGACCAGGGCTTGGGGTGGAGGGCGGAGCGCTGGGGGTCTCTTCCCCAGGCTGCGGGGGCGGGGGGAAGGTCAACCTGAAATGAGGGTGCGGGCCACAGGAGGGACCCTGTCCAGATCGGCGTCGCCCGGCCGGCACGCCCTCCATCTGGCCCTGGCCTTCTTTCTCACGGTCTCGGTTCCCGTCCCGCCCACCCCGGGAGCTCTCCGGCAGCCCTCGGTAGTGTGGGGAGGATCGCTGCGGGTGCGGGAGAGGCCGGCTCCTTTAAGAAGGGGCGGGTTCGTGCCCTCCATTCAGGCCCTCCGGCCTCGCCATTGATGAACCTGCGGGCGGCGCGGAGCCCCGCACCGCGCCAGCCAGCGGGCCGAGACCGGGCAGAGGCGAGGACCCCAGCGGCCCACGAAGTGCGGTCTTCAGCGGGGAGAGGTCGGCAATGACTGGGACCCCTCCAGAACCGCGCGGGGCGTACAGAGTGACCCGGGAACAAAGATAAGCCAGTTGGTGCCGGGGAGAGCCTCAGGGTTGGGAGTCAAACCTGGAGTGAATCCTCCACTGCCTGCCCTTTGAGCCTCCATCGTCTACCCAGTAAAATGGGGATGGTGGTGCCTCCCTCCTAGCTGGGTGACTAGCAGAAGTTGCCCCCCCAACACAGGTCGCTGAGCACGGGGTGAATGGGCACCCCTGAGAGGGTCGGAGGAGCCAGGGGTGTTTACCCTAAGAGGCTTTGGTTGCCTCTGTTGGGAGGGGAGGATGATATGAACCCTCCCATCCCTGCCTCCAACTTTGAACAGATCTCTTCCATCCTGACCTCCCCGTTCCATCAAGGAGGCCAGTTGACTGGGAGTGACCTAGAACCTGTCCGCTCTAAGAACTTTGGGGGACGTCTGGCAGTGGGGGGCAGAAGTGAGGTTCAGGGTGTTTGTGGGGTTTGGGCGACAGGTTCCCACTAGCCGCCTCCCTCTCCTCCTCTCCCCCTCTAGAGGGCGTGAGTGAGGATGGGCAGGCAGCTGGGGATAACTGGGTCTAACTGATCAAGAGTTAACGCATATGCTTTTCTTCTTACCCTTACTCTGAAAAAAAAACCTGTTTAAAATTTTTTTCTAACCCCCTCCTCCCTGCTTTGTGGGTCTCCTAGGGAGCACACACCAAAGGGTGAACTTCCCTGGGAGGTGGGACCCCCCCCCCCAGGTGGAACCCTCCCACCCCACTCCCAGGGCTGAGTGTTTGGTTTCGAGCTGACTGATGCTGGCTGAGGGCGTCTGTGCTGTTTCTCATGTAATCTTCACAACAACCCTGGGGCTTGGTACTATTATTATCCCCATGTTGCAGAGAAGGAAACAGATTCAAGGAAGTGAAATGATTTGTCCAAAGTCACTCAACCAATAAGCCAAGCTTCCAAACCACCTCTCTGACAAGAATCCGGTTCCTACCCCTTGCACTGCCTATCTATTCTGGGTTGTAGGAAACTGGGGGTTTAGGGACCTTGGGCCTCCTGCCTCCTGTCCCCATGGCATTCAAAGATCCAATCTTAGGGCCTGCCTCGCTTCCTGCTCCTTCACTGTCCACGTAGGACTGGAGGGGCGATGGCCACTTTGGGAACTGGGGCGGTTTCTCTTCCCCTGCCTCACCTGGGTGGGTCTGTTTTAATGACTGCGCTCTGTCCCAGGGGATGGCAGGGTGACTCTTCAATATCCAGGGGAGGTCACAGCCACACCTGGCTTTGGGCAGAGCCATGTGTGGGAGTACAGCATCTTTGGGCTCCTCCTGTTTGGGCTCCATTCTCCAGAAACTTCCGACCGTCTGTGTCTAGGGCCCACCTGGGGGCTGGTGTAACACCCAACTGGGGCTCACGGTCTGGTGAAGACAGGGCGTTGGGCAGAGACAAAAGAGATTCCTTGGGCTCGGGGACACATCAGCTACTGGGGAAGAGGAGCAGGTGAGGAGATGCCGGGCTGTGTATTGAGACCCCAAGCAGTGGACAAGCAGGGGTTGGAGGAAGAGGATGTATTAGAACTTGGATGTGGTGAGTTTGAGGTGCCTGGAGATCAGCCAGGCTGGGAGATCTGTTGCCCAGATGCCCGGGGAAGCTCTGTAAGCTTTCGCAGTACCCAGAGGTCTAGGATACTCAACCAAGGGGAGGTGCTGAGGTCTCAGGAGCTGCCGGTGTGTGTGTTGTGATAAAGGCAGAAGGCAGACTGGTGGGCTGAGTGGTAGGGGTTGAAGAGGGTGTCCGGCAGTTTTCGGGGGCTGGGCCACGGCCAGGGAGGTCTGGGTGGGGTGTGAATCGGGGCCTAGGTGAGATCCCTAACACTGGGAGAGGAGAGACCGTGTGAAGCCCAGGTCAAGGCTGGAGAGGGGTTGGTGCGTCTGCTCCACACCCCCAGGAGGGCAGGGTGTGTGTGCAGCTAGAGCCATCCCAGCCTGCTCTCCATCTCCGGAGCCCGTCCAGGAACTGTCCAGCACCAGGCGCTCCTGAAGGAGGACAGGCTCCCCTCGTAAGCCCCCAGGCCCTGACACAGCTTCTTGTCCTGGGCCCTACTCCCTGCTCCTCTGACACTGGCTTCCTGCAGGGCCCAGCCCTGACTTCCCCTGCCGCCTCCTCCAGGAGTCAGATGGCCACCTCCTTTTCCAGGGCGGGGCCTGGGTCCCCCTACCGTGCCCTCAGAGTGAGGGTTCCCCAGGGGCAGGGCCCTGTTGGGAGCAGCATGTGCCGTAGAAGGGGACAGACCCGAACCTGGCTGCACACGGCTCCTCTCACCCATCTGTGGCCCTGGACCTGCCAGCGTGGCTCCCGACCCACACGGGAGTCCAGGGTACATCCGGGAATGGGGGACCAGTCACCTCCCTTCCCAGAACCTCACTTCCTCATTTGTGTGAAGGGAGAATCCTCCCTTCCTGGCAGGGAGGAGGATGTGAGGGCAGGGGCATAGCCCCGCTGGATGTGGGTCCTGATCCTACATCCAGGAAGATGACCTTGGCCCCCCTGTGGAGCCTGGATTAGTCAGGGACTGGGGCGTGGGGTGGCGATCTCGAAAAACAAGGAGGTTCGGGAGGAGTCCTCTGCCCAGAGGAGTGGGAGGAAAAGAGGGGATGAACACAAGACATTTAGGAAGTAGAAGCAGAGGAGCTTTGATTTTTAAACAAATTGCTTATTTAATCCTCATGACGGCCCTTGGAGGTCAGTGCTGTTTCAGCCGCTGATGTGACGAATGAGGAAACTGAGGTCCCCCAGAGGCTGAGTCACACAGCGCAGAAGTGGAGGAGCTGGGATTCAAACCCAGCTGGTCTGGCTCCAGATCTCAGGCTTTTAACCATTCCGCTGTCCCATGTGTCAAACAGTCAGATGTGGAGGAGGGGAGATGCCCCGGCCACGGGGCCCCTGTGATGCGAGCAGCTGTCGGCTGCAGCTCTGGGGGCTCCCTAGGACTGGAGGTCTGCAGGTCTCAGAGCCAGCAGCGCTTGTCAAGGTCAGGTGCATCGGTACATCCTGGGGGCTCAGCGGAAGGGCTTCCCCGGTCCCACAGTGGCAAAGGCTGGGAGCTGTGTGGCAGGTGTGATGCCGCAGGGCTTTTAACAGCCACCTCCCCGAAATGCTCCTCTGACCGGCCTTGGACCAGGAGCAGGCAGGTCTGCATGGGCGAGCAAGACCGGTCCCACGTTACAGCTATGGAAACTGATGCTTGGAAAAGCCAGGCCACCTGAGTCCCGAGCTGCTCCCCACTCCCCCTCACACACACATACCGGCGCACGGTATTAAGAGGGCTCTTCATCCGCACCTGTCCCTGCCTGTCACTAATCAGAGCACCCTCCCCCCACACCCACTCTGCAGCAAAGTCCCCACCCAGTCAAGAGCATCAAGACCAGAAGTCACTCCCACTTCTGCCTCCTGCCAAGGTTGCAGGTCAGCACACGTATCCTGGGTGGGGAAGGTCTGGGACTTCCAGCCGCACCTCCCTCTCGCAGGCGGCCTTGGTTCAGAGCCTGCCCTGCGGGGCACCTTCTGAGGGCCCAAAGGTTGCCTGTGCTGCAGGGGACGGGATGCAGAAAGAGGGCTGGGGGATACGCTCCCAGGAGGCCACGAAGGCAGCTGGAAGGAGCCGTGGTGATAAAGTGCACAGTCAGCTGGGCCGGGCCAGGTCCTGAGATGCCCAGAGGACAGGACATCAGTGAGCATGGTTGGGGCCGGCTTCCTGGAAGGCAGGGAGCAGCCAAGGGAGACCCTGTCTCCTCTTCTTGTGTTGGAGGGGCCCCAGGAGGAGGCCTCAGTTTCCCCATTGTGAGTGGTTCATGGCAGGGGGAGGGGCGGGCACTGCCCAGCCTAGAACAGAGCACAGAGGAGTGCATGCCACTCAGGCCCTGCCCCCCGCCCAGGAGGCAGCCTTGCTGGGTGGCTGCTTTGCTCTGCGGGGCCACTGTCCCTTCCTCGGGGGTCTCGGGCAGTAGGGAGGCCAGCTCCAGCTGGGGCTCCCAGGAACACCCCCCTCCCCCGCAAGTGTGGCCCTGGGCCCTGCTGGTGCCTCCCCGCCCTCCAGGCCGCTTGCCCACCGTGCAGCCGATCGATTGGTCGCCGGCCCATTAGCGGGGTGACTAGGCCGCCTCATTAATATTTTAAGGAATGACCTGGCCAAGGGGTCCGGAACTGCGTGCCACTGGGGGCTGACGGCTGACTTTCTTTTTTTTTTTCCCTTTTCCAATTGTCAGCGCTATTTTTACCACCGGAAGGCCAGCCGCCCCCTCTCCCCGGCATCTAACTGGGGTGGGGGTTGGGGGATTCTCCCTTCTGGGTTCTTGGCAGAGGGGTGAGGAGAGTCCACGGCTTGGAAAGGCACCAGGCAGGGACACGATTAGGCTTCCCCTCCCCGCCCACCCCTACCCTGCCCTGCCTCCCTGAAGCCCCATCCCATCGCCCTCCAGCCCTAGGATGATGGGAACAGAAAACATTTTTTCCAGAAGGAGAAGCCAGACAGCCTGGCTGGGCCTGGAAAAACCCCAGGGCGATGGATTGGGGAGGTTGGTCTGCCCACCTAGGGCCCTTGGGGGGGTGGGGGGCCACTGCCTGATGCCCAGACCAGGTGGGCCGGGACTCCCTTGGCCTCCATCCCAGTCCTCACAGGAGAAGCCTGTGAAGGCGAGAGACAACCTCCTGCCTGTCCCCGATCCCACCCCTGGAGGGACTGTGGGACCCTGGCCTTCAAGGTCAAGGGCCACGACAGTCAGGGGCCCCTGGAGGCCACTGCTCCTGCACCCCACTTTATGGACGGGGAGCCAAGTGCTCGGGAGACACGGCCCGGCCTGAGATACAGCCCGGATCTCCCACTGCCCAGCCCATGGCTGTCCCAAGCTGACTGGGCAAGTTCCTTCTGGCTCCCTGGGGCCAGAAAAGGGGGAAGGGAGGACCCTGCTCTCAGAAGCAAGAGGGCCGAGAACCACGGGGGCCATGGGAGCTCAGGATGGAAGGGCTAGTGTCCGGGAAGGCTTCCTGGAAGAGGAGAGGGTTTTTACACAGCCCGGAGAGGGGGCAGAATTTTGAATAGTCAGCCGAGTGAGGCAGAAGGTCCAGCCGGCTGGAGAGCCACGCAGGCAAAGACGGAGGAGGGAATTCCTGTGGAGCTGCTGGCGAAGGTGGAGACCTGGGCCCACTGGGTTCGACTCAAAAACCTTGCCCGCCAGCCCACGCCATGGGGGCCGGTGACGGCACCCACCCTGCTTCTGGGACCTCCGGGGTCCCCTCCCCCTGCAGCTCTGCTTTTCCCACCCCTGGGCCTGTGGTCCCCTCCAGAATGACTGATCGGGAGTCACCCTGGCTGGTCCCTGGAGACTACCTCCTGGCTCCACCCAGAGGTGAGGGGAGCCCCAGCCCTGCCCACAGGGACACATGGCTCGGAGCACTGCAGAGACCACCTCCTACGCTGTCCTTCCAGCGAAGGGTAGTCCCTCAGCCTCATTTGTTTTTAATGTTTATTTGATTGCGTCAGGTCTTAGTTGTGGCACATGGGGCTCTCTCATGGCACGTGGGCTTAGTTGCCCCGTAGCATGCATGCACGTTCAGTGGCTCAGTCACGTCCGACTCTCTGCGACCCTGTGGACTGCAGCCCGCCAGGCTCCTCTGTCTATGGGATTCTCCAGGCAAGAACACTGGAGTGGGTTGCCATGCCCTCCTCCAGGGGATCTTCCCGACCCAGGGGTCGAGCCCGCAGTGCTGGTGGATTCTTTACCTCTGAGCCATAGGGGAAACCCAGCAGCATATGGGATCTTAGTTCCCTGACCAGGGATCGAACCTGTGTCCCCTGCATTGGAAGGCAGATTCTTAACCACTATGGTGCCAGGGAAGTCCCTCATCCTCACTCTTAAAGTGAGGAAACAGGCCCAGAAGTTGGAGGTGAGGTCAGCAACCCTCACCCAGAGAGCAAAGACGTCAGGCCTGGAGCCCAGTTGAGCAAAGTCACGGCACTGTGTCTCTGCCAGTTCTGGGCCCCCGGGCAGTTGGGGACAGCGCTCCAGTGTCCCTGCTGGTGCTGAGCCCTCTTCCGTGTGGCTTGCAGCCTTCCTTTCACAGGGAACCATGCCTGTAACTAGCGCCGGGGCTCCCTGCTGGCCCGCTGCCCGTGGCTTTTACCCCTGGCTGTACCACCCCTGTCACTTCTGCGTAGCCCCGGCTGGACCCAGGGGACATCGAGGGTTGCTGGTCCGGGCATCGGGCCCATGGGCTCCTGAGCCGCCAGCAAGTGGTTGGGGCGGGGAAGAGGGGAGGGCAAGGCAGGCCAGCGTCGGCGCTTCCCAGGCCAGCCTCTGCCCAGGGCATGGCCGTCGCCCCCTGTTCTTGGCAGACTCCTCTCTGAGTCCTGCCCCTGCCTCCAGTGAGGCCCAGCTGGGCCCCCTCCCCATCTCGAGAGCCTCTCCTGCAGCTCCTGTCCTCGCCTTCACCCGTCTCCTTGCTAAGAGGACTCTGGGCCAGCCGGAAGACCCGGGGCACGGGATCGATGCCTGAGCTCGAGGCTGTGGGACCGGCTTCCTCCCCGCCCCCAGCTGCCCTGTGAGCAGGTGGGGGGCATCCTCACCTGCTGCCCGCTAAGGGGCGAGCCCCTCCCAGGCTGTCCTCTCACCTGGTCTGACCCTCTTGGTGGTCACAGTGGAATAGGGAATATCGATGCACCTGTTGGGAGCGCTACCTTGCTGGGTCACTGGATGGCCTCAGAGCCCAGGGCCGGGCTTCCCACGCTCAGCCTCAGGGCCCTGTGTCCCCATTCCACCCCCAGAAAGGCCCCCTCACCCCAGGTCAGGCGAGGCCCCAGCGATGGTGGCAGGCTCGTTCCTGCCCCACCCTCACGTCTGGTATATGACTCAGGCCTGCCTTCTGCCCCTGAGGAGTGCCTGTGGTAGATGGGAGATGGGTGGACACAGACGCCTGGGACACTCTACCCTTATACCTCGCTAGCGGGACACACAGGAGGGGACTGTGGGAGCTCAGCCTGGGCTGGGGAGGCAGGGGGAGGTCAGGGAAGGCTTCCTGGAGGAAGTGGCCCCCGCATTCATTCTTGAGGGCTCAGTGGGTATTAGCCAGATGAGAAGGGAGGAAGGGCAGGGCAGGGGAAAGGCCCAGCGTGAACCAAGCTCACGGGTGCCTCAGCCCGCCTTCTCCCCCAGCCCCTCCCCTATGTCCTGAAAAGCCTCCCTCCAGGTTACTGCTCATGCCTGCAGGGAGGTCACTCTTGGTCCTCTTTGCTGGCAGGAAGCCTTCCTAACTCCCTGCTCCTCTCCCCCTGAATGCTGGGCTGGGAGTCTCTGAGGCGACCCACTGGTTTGGAAAACTGTCCTCCGGGCTCAGTGACCTCCTCACGTGGCCTGTTGCCTCCCTGGGGCTGTGCTGTGGTTACGGAGTGCAGGTCGAAGGCCGAGGTTGCCCCCCAGGTGAGAGGGAATCCCCTGGTGCCCCATGGCCCAGAGGCCCCGAGGATGATCTCACAGAAGTAGGGGAGCTATTTTTACCTGGCGTTTAATTACACAGCTTGGATCCCAGAGGACAGATGAGATGGTGCTCCCAGGAGCTGCGAGGGAAGGGCCGGGCCAGGAATCGTGGGAATCCTGGGAAGGCAGGTGAGGGCACAACCCCCCGTCTCAGTTCCCCTTGCACCCACCGGCCCCCCCAGACAGGGGCTCCCCATGGCAGGGCAGGTCCACATCGCCCCACTTTTTCTCCAGTGATTTTCACCCTGGCCTCTTGCAGGGGGGAGATGCACAAACAGAATGAATGGCCTGTGCCCCCAGGAGGGGTGCCACTCAGGGATGAGGAGGCAGGGCCCTCTGATGACTAGACACCATGCAGTCTGGCCATCCCAAGTGAGGACGGGTGGAGGGGCCTGGGGACAGGAGGCGGAAGCTGGGATTCCTGGATTCGGGCCTCTTCAAGAAGGTCCGATTTGGATGGGGTTCAGGAGGAAACAGGGCTTCCCTGGTGGCTCAGATGGTAAAGAATCTGCCTGCAATGCAGGAGACCCAAGTTTGATCCCTGGGTTGGGAAGATCCCCTAGAGGAGGGAATGGTTACCCACTCCAGTATTCTGGCCTGGGAGATCCAATGGACAGAGGTGGCTACAGTCCATGGGGTCATAAGAGGCAGACACAACTGAGCACGCGCGCGCACACACACACACACACACACACACACACACACACACACACACACACACACACACACACACACACACACACACACACACACACACACACACACACACACACACACACACACACACACACACACGAACAATTAGAGAAGGCAGTCAGTCCACCATAATGGTAAGAAGTATGAAGAGGCAGCACCTTCCAGGCCAGTGTGAAAAGCTAGTCATATTGGATCCACACTGGGAGATGACCCTCGAAGTCTCTGAGTCAGCATGAGAATCCCAGACTTGTCACTAACAAGCTGTGTGTTCTCTGGCCCCATGTGAGGGCTTGGGCAGTGACAGCTGTGACTTGCCTGGTGTGTTGAACACACTCATCCGTTCATTCATTCATTCAGTGTTGACTGAGTGCCTGCCACATGCCCAACACTGGGGACACAGCCACTTAGAAGATGTCAAGACTGCTGCCTCGTGGAGGTGGCATTTTCAGGGGAGGGTGTGGTGCAGGGCGGGATGGGGTGGGGTGCCTGGGAGACAACACAACCAAGCAAATGTATAAACAGCATGAGATGGAGATACACACTGTAGAAAAGTAAGCACACAGGATCCTAGTTCCCTGACTAGGGATCCAGCCCACACCTCCTGCAGAGGGAGTATGAGGTCTTATCCACTGGACCACCAAGGAAGTCCTGAGACCTTTTGTTCTAAATAGAGTGATGGTCAAGAAAAGCTATCAGGCAAGATGGTATTTGAGCAGAAACCTGGAGGACATGAGGCAGTGTGAGGGAAAGGACATTCCAGGCACGTTCAAGAGAAAATCGCAAGTGCAGAGGCCCTGAGGTGGGGCCCGGGTGGGACCTGAGCAGAGTGGGCAACAGGTAGAGTTGTGGGAGATAAACACAGGGAGTCAGATGGAGGCAGGTCATGGGAGGTGTGGGGGGCCAGTGGCTTTTTCTCTGATGGAGCAGGTGCCATTGCAGGGTTCTGAGCAGGGAGGGCCTGATCTGTCTTCCGTTTTAGAAATGATGAGTGGGTTTCTGGGTGGGGAACAGGCTATGGGTGATAAGATCAATTTCCGGGGGGTGGGGGGAGGCACAGAGGGAGGGCAGTGAAGAGGCTGCTAAAGTACTGCTGGTGGAGAAGGGGTCGCTTGGGTCCCTGGACAGCAGCCTGGATGGCAGTGAGTGGAGGAGGAGTGGTGTTCTTGGCAAATTTCAAGGGTAGCGCCAAGAGGACTGTGCATGACTTTCCTGCCCTCCGAACTTTAGGGAGCCTCAGAAGAGGGTCGCTGGAGGCTCAATAGGGGCCCCACTTGAAAGCACCTGTCATCCCGGCCTCCTGCGCCAGACCCAGGAATGACCTTGGGGTTCCCTGAGACTGCTGTTTGGAGAGAGAGAGAATGGAGGGGGCGGGGTCCCCCCCTCCTGCAGACACATGTCCCACCTCCCTGGTGGTCCTTAGACACTGGTGCTGCCGGGAAAGGCGGCTGCACACAGTCCCGGGGAAGCGGCAGCGGGTGGGCGCCCCCCAGGGGTCGGAAGTTAACTCACCGGTTCCTCTCGCCCACAGCCTCCGGGGGCTGCGATGGGACGGGAGCCATGAATGGTGCCGCCCCGGTCCCGGTCCCGGTGCCGGTCCCGGACTGGCGGCAGTTCTGCGAGCTGCACGCGCAGGCGGCCGCCGTGGACTTCGCGCACAAGTTCTGCCGCTTCCTGCGGGACAACCCGGCCTACGACACGCCCGACGCCGGCGCCTCCTTCTCCCGCCACTTCGCCGCCAACTTCCTGGACGTGTTCAGTGAGGAGGTGCGCCGCGTGCTGGTGGCAGGGCCGGCGCCACCGCGAGGGGCGGCCGAGCCCCCGGACGCCATGGAGCCCGGGCCCGCGGGGCCCCCGGTGCTCAAGTCCGCGCCCTACGGCCACTCGCGGAGCTCGGAGGACGTGTCGGCGACCGCAGCGGCCAAGGCCCGCGTCCGCAAGGGCTTCTCGCTGCGCAACATGAGCCTGTGCGTGGTGGACGGCGTGCGCGACATGTGGCACCGGCGCGCCTCCCCCGAACCCGACGCCGCCCCGCGCGCCGCCGAGCCCCCGGCCGAGGTGCGCGACAAGTGGATGCGGCGCCTGCGGCTGTCGCGGACACTGGCGGCCAAGGTGGAGCTGGTGGACATCCAGCGCGAGGGCGCGCTGCGCTTCATGGTGGCCGACGACGCGGCCTCGGGCCCCGGGGGCGCCGCCCAGTGGCAGAAGTGTCGCCTGCTCCTGCGCAGGGCGGTGGCGGGCGAGCGCTTCCGCCTGGAGTTCTTCGTGCCGCCCAAGGTGAGTTGCCCACCCCCTTTGCCCTGGGAGCGGGGATCGTGGAGGACCAGGCTTCCAGCACCCCTCTGTTTTAGCTGGTCGGCAAAATGGAGTATTCCAGGTCAGGAGCCTGGGGTGCCGGCCCCACACCCCACAAGTCATCCTTCAAGCATCCCTCAAGCCTGCGAGGGGTCAGAAGGGCCCTCTGGCTACAGAAGGGGTTCTGGGTGCTGTTCTTGGGGTACTGGAGAGTCTGGCTGCCTGGACTCGTGTCTTCCTCACCTGGAACCCCTGGGTGGCTGGAGCCTCCCCAGAGAGGCAGGCAAGGACCGACATTGGCACACTTGGGGGGCCTGCCCGAGGTCTGCAGTCTGGCTCAGCAGACATCTGCCTGGCTGCCAGGCTCCAGCCCAGCCCCGGCCCGGGTGGCTCCCTCTGGCCCAGGTTTCAGAAGCTAAGTTTCTCGCCCTTAGCAGCATGCTGCTCACCTGAGCGCACCACGCCCTCCCGGCCTCCTGGCGGTCACCGTCAAAGCTCTAGGGGCAGTTTGGGGTCACCTGGGGTGGGCGGGGCAGGGGGAAGAGGGGGCAAACCTGCCTCGCTTGGAAGGGGGGAGTAACTAACAATAGTGCCCGCTTTCTGAGAGCCGTCATCCTCCCAGGACCCCAGCAAGTGGGCATCGATGGTCCCCAGGTCACAGAAGAGAAAAAGGGAAACTCCGGGAGGGGGCGTGGCCGGCCCGGAGTCACAGAGCTGGTGGGTGGCAGAGCTGAGCTAATTATACCCATCACCCTGGTGGCCTGGGAGCTCGGAGGCGGGAGCGTGTGCTGGTGCGGCAGCCCCGAAAACGCGCAGGGCCCTCACCCACCTCTGGGCCCACCCTGTCTCTAGTGCCTTTAGTCACCCTGAGCCTCGCCTCCTTCCCCACCCCCCTGTCTGCCTGGACTCCCGATCCTTCTCCTTGCCTCTCTCCCCAGGAGGTGGATGGGGTGGGCTCCCCAAGGTCTGGGGCCCATGAGCCATAGGAGAGGTGATTTCCTAGGGGGACACACTACTCTCTGCACTTGATCTTAGCCAAAAGGCTGAGAAGCGATACACACACTACTCTCTGAAGCGCTTTCTCTCCAAGTCCCAGGACCCCCCAGACTTCCCAAGGGCTTTCTGCCTGCCCAGGCCCCACCTTTAGGTCCCTAAGAGAATCACAGACCACTAAGCCCAATGCCACCGCTCATCAGACAGGGAGACCGAGGCCCAGTGAGGGTGGGAGGCGGGATGGGACTTGCCCAGGGTCACCCACAGGGCAGGGCCTGAGCGCCTCTGCACCCTGAGTGGCAGCCTCAGCTGCCCGGCTGAAAATAGCTGCCCTCGAGGGAGGGGATGCAACAGCTGGTGCCCCCTGTGTGAGCCCCTCCTGAGCCCACTGCTCACCGCTGGCAGAGGGCGGGGTTCCTGGGGGACCACATTCCCAACCTCTGAGAGATCACCTTCCCAACCTCTGAGAAAGGCCAGTGGGTTCCCAACCCCTGATCTGGCCTCAGACCCTCCGTTTTTCATGCAAATATTTGCAAATTCAGGAGCGACTTCGTGAGAAGGGGGAGATCCTGTTTCCCAGATGAGTTTGGTCTAGGATGTATGCGCCCCACAGGAAGCCCTGGCTGACACTCCTCCCGCCTTTGAGTCCTGTTCACCTACCCACGGTCCAGAGCTCTTCCTTCTCTCGCCCCTGGAGGCCTAGCTGCACCCTTGGAGAAGATGGGGGCTTGGGGTCTGCAGGCTCAGGGACTGTTTCCGGGACCCTCAGAGTGCCCTTTCATACGGCCCCGTGTGTCAGACCCCCCAGCCCCCTCGCCCGCCCTGCAAGAAAAGTCTCCTGGAGCCCAGGTCCCCTCATAGCCCTAGGCCTGGCCCCAGGAAGCAATGCTGCTGGTCCCCTGCCATCGGGGAACCACCAGGAAGCTGGTATTTGCTGGGCTGGAGGGTCGACCTCAATGGAGTTGGTGCAGGATGCTCTGGGGACCCCAAGGAGGAGAAGCCTAGGCTGCAGAAGTGTTGACCGGTGGACAGGGTCCCAGGACAGGCATTGCTGGAGACTCAGGCTGCCTAAGCCAAGGCCTGGGGTCATCAGTGGAGAAGGAAATAGCAACCAACTCTAGTATTCCTGCCTGGGAGGTCCCATGGATGGAGGAGCCTGGCGGGCCACAGTCCTTGGGGTTGCAAAGAGTCAGACACGACTGAGCAGTTAACACTTTCACTTGGGGCATGAAACAGGCTGATAGTTCCATCCACGCAAGTGGGAACAGTGAGCCGGAGCAAAGGGAAAGGCAGACGGGCCTCCAAGGCCAGTCGGAGGATTCAGCGCCTCTGGCCAGCGGGAGCCCAGTCCGACTTTTCTCTGTGGACCTGTCTGTTCCACCCGCTCCAGGACCGCGGGCCCCGCCCGGCCGGCTGGCACAAGGGCCTGCTGTGGTCAGCGAGCCCGCAGTCACCACCCCGAGCCCAGCCCGACGCCCGCTGGACGGCAGCCAGCACTGCCAGGAACCCCCACCCGCCTGCCCACCCAACGTGGGGCCCTTCCCTTTCCTCCTAAGAGAAGTCCCTGTCCCAGAGCTCAAGCTCTGCCAGGAATCTGTTTCAGGCCAGCCCGGGGGCCTCAGGGCCAGGGCCAGGAGACAGGGGGCAAGCACAGAGCGGCCCTCCTGGGGAGTCCTGCCAGCTCACCTTGGTCAAATCCCACACTGGCCTCTTTTCTTCCACCTGGAGACACAGCCCTGCCCGATTCCAGGAATCCCAGTCTGTGTCAGGGTCTCCAACCCTGTACTGTGGTAAATCTAATCTGAAGGAGGAGACGAACCTTTTTTTTTTTTTTAATGAACTAGAATAGAATAGAAAATGTCACACTCCATCACACACAGTCAGAGTAAATATTATCCGGTGAAATGTGTGTCTCAGAAATATTTTTACCTAGGTGTGTGTACTGGGTCACCATGTCAGATGTATTTCTTACTATAGGTCAAGGTGAAAAATGTAAAAACCACAGATCTGGTGGGTGTGCTGGGCGGAAGGGTGACCGGGACAGAGCTTGCCCCCCTCAGAGCTCGGAGGTGGGAGACCCATGTCCGTCCCAGCTCTGTCTGTGACTATGTGGGGAGGTCCCTCCATTTCCCAGGAACACCCTCCACTTACCCATCTGTGAAATGGGGATTGGGACACCTCCACCCCAGGGCTGCCTGGCATCCTCAGCTGGGGGCAGCTCTGACCTCTGGGAGTAGGGGAGGGGAGAGAGGACTTCAGGAGGCCCTGGGGCCACTGTCTCACCACCCCTTCGTCAGGCCTCCAGGCCCAAAGTCAGCATCCCTCTGTCGGCCATCATCGAGGTCCGTACCACCATGCCCCTGGAGATGCCAGAGAAGGACAACACGTTCGTGCTGAAGGTGAGCCCCATCCCTGGTCCCAAAGACCCCTCGTGCGGGTGAGGGTGAAGGGCCAGCAGCAGGGTGGGGGCAGGGAGCCCCAGATTGGGGGGTGGGGGTCCCAGGACCCTCCACAGATGTCAAGCACACAGCTAGGACGTGAATCCTGGCCCAAGCTCCAGAGCCAAGTGGCCCAGGTGTCGTCCACCAAGTGGGTCCCCATTCCTATTTCCTCCTGGGCCGGGGGAAGGACCTGAGTTTCACTTCCTCCCTCCCCCCTTCCCCCACTTTAGCCCCGTGCCGCATCCACCCCACAGGCAGGAACTGGTAGCCAGCCTGCAGCGGTTATGCAAATGCCCCTGTCACCAGTCCTGGAGTGTGGGAACCCGCCCAGCCCCACCAATGGCACAAAGGCCCTGAGGGTGGCCAGGGAGGCTCCCCAGTGAGTTCGGGGCCTGCCCGTCCTTTTCCCAGGCCCCGCATCGCCAGGGTGGCCTGCTTGGGTTGCTGAGGACACGGCTCTGGGCTGCCAGGGCTGTGGCCCCGAGCCTCTTTGGAGAATCAGAGGGTGTTTGTGAGGCCAATTCCCCAAGGAGGCCTGGTTCCACCCACCCGAAGCTGCATGGAGGGGCGCCCCCCCCCCCCAGCCGCCCCGCCTCCTCTCCAGTGGCCCAGTTGGGTTTATGTTTTTACTCGACCCTGTTTGTTTAATCATGAACTCCTTTATTCATTTAACAAACATTTGCCAACCCCAGACCCTGAGTCACCCAGTCTGGGGGCTGAGGACACGGCCCCTCCCTGCCTGGCTCTCTCATCTGCTGGCTGAGATAGGTCAGAGCCTTGCTCCTGACAGCCGGGTGGCCTCTGTGTCTCTGAGTAGGCTCAGGAGTCCCAGGGCCACGGCAACCACCTGCCGGGCCCACTCTGGGCCTCAGTTTCCCCATCAGTTCAGAGCAGGGTGGAAGTCAGTTCCAAGCTCTGATGGGATGGGAATCCCACTGCTCTTTACTAAACAAGAAACTCAGAGGCCAGGCCTTAGCATTAGAGACCTGGGTTTGGGTCCCAATGCCACCACTGAGCGCTTGTGTGACTGAGCGGACCTCTCTGAACCTCAGTCTTCCCATCTGTACAATGGGGAAAGTGTTGCCTCTCTCTCCCGGGGCTGTTGGAAAGAGTTCATCAGACAGTGTGTGTGCCTGATCACCCACTGGGTCGGGCTTTCTCCTGCTTCCCTTCCGGAGGCTGCTTATCCCTGGGGCGTGGCCGCAGAGGCAGAGTTCCAGGTGCAAAGGCTGGTGAGCCCACCACTCAGGGCTGGGCCTGCTGGCCCCCCACAGACTGAGGATTGTGAGGCCCTTCTCCCACCCCGACCCCAGCCTTTACCCAGCCAGCCCGGCCTCCTGGGGGTGGGGGGGCTGTATCCATGGGGCCCGAGGATGACCTGTCATCCCCGTGATCCCCAGCGGGGGAGGGGCTGCTGCCCGTGTGGGCTGCCCTCCACTGGGGACCCCACTGTCTTCCCAGCTGCTCGGACCAGGGATCTCCCCCTGGGGGAGGGGCGGGATGAGCCTCTGGACTCTCGACGCCCCCCTCCCCAGGTGGAGAATGGAGCAGAGTACATCCTGGAGACCATCGACTCCCTCCAGAAGCACTCGTGGGTGGCTGACATCCAGGGCTGCGCAGACCCCGGGTGAGACCTCTGGGATGGGCAGACGGGGTGGAGGGGCCTAGCGGGGCTGCGCCCTGGGTGGAGCCTTCACCGGGAGCAGCTTCCTGGTGAGGGCAGGAGCTGAGCTTGAGAAATGGGTCCTTCTCACAGCAGTGCAATCCAGGTGGGTGCTGGCCGGGACCCTCCCTCTCCAACCTCCAGTCCCAGCAGGCTCTAGGTTCAGGGACCAGGGGCCTGGAGGGCAGTTGAATCATCTTGTTCTCACTCCCAGGGGAGGCTGAAACCATGAGGAGATCAATGATAGATGGGTAGTGACGCGGTGAGCCCAAAGGGCCAGGGATGGAGGACCAAAGGGGAGGCCCCCTAATCCAATCCTGGGGTTCAGAGAAGCTGTAGTGGTAGAGGGGCCCTTTCTCTGAGGCTTAAAGAAAGGGGGGCCTGAGCCAGGCAGAGGGGGCTGGGGGCGGAGGAGGGCAGTGGAGGAGCGCGAAGGCCTGGGACTCGCGGGGAATGTCATCGCCCTCGGGTGGCTGGACTTACGAGCTAATGAGACCGGGCCTTCAGCGAGAGAGAGCCGGGAAAGCGGGTAGGTCTGGGCAGCGGGGAGCCATGGCTAGTAATAAACTGGGGGGCAGAAGGACAGCAGGGAGGCCGGCTGCGCCATCCGGGAGAGGTTCCCCAGGCCAGGAGTAGGAGGGGCGGGCAGGGCGGCCGGCTGAGCAGTTGGCAGCGGCTCCCCTGGCTAATGGGGTGAGCCAAGCCCCGGGGGGAGGGGCTGCTGCTTTCTAATTAACAGCTTCATTTAAGGAAGCACAATTAAAGTCCGGAGCGCCTCCCAGGCGCCGCCCCCCCATCCCCGAAGTGGTTCTAATCCCTCCCCTGCCACCCTCCCAGCCATCTGCTCTGCACACTCTTTGCCTCGCCCCCGTGAAGGTGAACCTCACTTTGCGGGTGTTTTAGAGCCGACACAGATGGGGAGACAAAGGCCTGGGGAGGGGGCGGGGCCGGCACAGGCCCCGCCCACCCATGTACCGCCCCCAGAGGAGGTCCTCGGTGGGATCCTCAGAGGAGGACAGCCTCTCTTGAGGGTTAGGGGATGGCTGCGCCCACTTGGAGACCTGTCCATATCGCCCGGTCACTCACGTGGTGGCCACTGAGCAAGCCGAGGGTGTGATCGCGGGGACAGGGAGGCAGAGGGACCCAGGCGAGCCAGACAGAGCAGAAGCTGGCCGCGGGACAGTCAGCCTCTGCCTGGCTCTGTGAGCAGACCGCGGTCGGAGTCAAGAGTCCCGCGGCCGGACACGGTTGGGCTTTCTTGCCTCACAGGGACAGCGAGGAAGACGCGGAGCCCTCCTGTGCCCGGGGAGGCTGTCTGGCCAGCCGCGTGGCCTCCTGCAGCTGTGAGCTCCTGACGGAGGGTAGGTGGGCACAGAGCCGGCTGGAGCAGTGGAGGGCAGGGCTGGAGGCGGCGGTTGCTCCAAGGTGGCCTGACAGACACACACGTTTCTCACCTCCCGCTTCCCCAGCAGTGGACCTGCC
This sequence comes from Muntiacus reevesi, assembly GCF_963930625.1. Lineage (NCBI taxonomy): Eukaryota > Metazoa > Chordata > Mammalia > Artiodactyla > Cervidae > Muntiacus > Muntiacus reevesi. The sequence goes on along the minus strand of NC_089250.1, from coordinate 212,753,136 downwards.
CCGGCCCCCAGAGACAACGGCAGCCGTGGTGACAGCCCCACACAGCCGCGCTCGAGAGGCTGTCGGAGAATCCCTGGTCCACGTCCCGCTGGAGACCTTCCTGGAGACCCTGGAGTCCCCGGGCGGCAGCGGCAGCAACACCACAGGTGCAATGGGGCCCTGCCCTTCCTGCCCCCCTCCTGGGGCCCCGCCCAGCCCACGGGCCCCTCCCAAGTCCTTCCTGAGCCTCCGAAGCTGTGACCTTTTCATCCCCCTGGGTCCTTTGCAGGGCAACTCGGTAGCTTTGGCATTTGCAGGCCCGGCATTTGCAGGAGCCTGACTCCTCCCATGGGCCCCGGTTTAAGTAGAAAACTCTCACGGAAAGGGGTTCTAAGTGTCAGAACCAGGGGGATGGGGACAAAGACACTTGATTTGTTCCCAAGTTTGTTGCTGACTTAAGAGAGTGACCCCAGGAAATTAAGCAACCCTACCAATTTTTTCCAGAGCAAACTGCTCAGTGATTGTGAAATAAGCATCTTCTGATGTTATACATACAAGCAGATAGCCTAAAGTCTGCACCAGCTGGGGCTATCGAGGACTTTCGTTACTGGTTCATGAGGTGCAAGGACGTTTAATATCTCTTGAATGAGAACAGAAACCATTGGCTCCTTGCTATTAATGAGACAAGAGGCTCCCATTCCCTTATTTGATACATTCTTATCATTAAGCTATTTGCTAAACCAGACTTGTCAGTTTAAGCCTACCCTCTCAGGCTATCATTTTCTCCTCTCTGTGCCTCAGTTTACCTGATACATTTAGTGGGCCGGGTCAGCTCCATGCCTCGTTCTCAGATATTCTAAGAGCATCTTACCTGCAAAAACCCAACAAGCTGATCAAGATGACCCATCGGTGTTCTCCTTCTTGCGGCCCCTCCATCCCCACACCCCTCACTCTGTCCCCTCCTCTGCAGCCGAGGAGGCAGCGGAGTCGGAGGCCCAGGCCGAGGCCGAGCTGGAGCTCTCCGACTACCCCTGGTTCCACGGGACGCTGTCGCGGGTCAAGGCGGCTCAGCTGGTGCTGGCGGGCGGGCCCCGGAACCACGGCCTCTTTGTGATCCGCCAGAGTGAGACCCGGCCCGGGGAGTATGTGCTGACCTTCAACTTCCAGGGCAAGGCCAAGGCAAGTTGGGGAAGTGGGGCTGGGGGGCGCACACAGGGGAAGCCTCCAGCCCGGGGTCGGTGGGGGGCCCTGGGTTGGCCCTGAGGCTGCACCCATGCCGGGCAGTAGGCTCCTTGGGGGTGGGGGCGGCATGGCTTCCCACGGGCCAGGCCTGCTCCTGGCTGTGCTTCCGGTCACCCGCCTCCCTCCTGGGGCTGCAGGCTGCCCCAGCTGTGGCTTCTCCACCAGCCGATGGGGTCCTGCCTGTGGCTGAACCCACAGGAGGCTGGGCCCTTCTGAGGGTCTGACTTTGACCCTGTGCATTGGGGATCACATAGCACTGGGGCTTCTGAGGGTCTCCTCCTGGAGCCACCTGAGTGGCTGGGGCCAACCAGCACCCCTCCCACCCCACACAGCCCCTCTTCTCTGCTCAGCACAGCTCACCAGCCCCTCCTGGGCGCCAACCCAGGCCAGGCCTGTGGTCAGACCAGGCCACGGGGTGTGGCAGAGAACCACACAGTGGACCTCAGAGAACCAGGCAGGAGGAGTTGGGCAAGAGGGCTTTGGGGGGCAGAGGGCACCTCGAGGCTCCTGACCCCACCAGCCAGAGTAGGAAAGGAGCTTGACCTGAGACACGCGATGGATGGGGAATCCTCGAGGTGAAGACTAGTGAAAGGGTGGTTCAGACAGGGCAGGGCCAAGCCCAGATGGCGGGCTCTGGAGGAAGGGCACTGTGTGCTAATAATGCCTGAGGCGCAAAGGCAAAAAACGACAGAAAGTCCAGTGATTGTTGGGGGGCGGGGATGGTTAGAGTGGGCAGGAACCTCAACCCCCCTCTTCTCAAGTTTCCGATAAGGAAACAGACCCAGCCTTGGCTCCTCCCAGGACACAGTTCCCGTCAGTCCCCGCCAGAGGAGGGGGCACCCAGGACTCCTGCTCCAGGCCTGCACTGGGCCAGTGTCCCAAGCCTGGGCTGCACGGGTCAGACCGCACCCCACCCACCCCGCCCCGGCTCCCTGGGCAGCGCCGGCCCCACCATGGAACACTTCCCTCCCCGCCAGGGCTTCTCTCTCCTGTTCGTAGGTGCCCAGGCCAGCTCCCCATCACAGGCATACCCTGAAACCCTCCTATCACCCCGCTTCTTGCCACATACACCCCAGGGACAGCCACTCTTCTCCATGTGGGATACATACAGAGCAAAAACCGGCTGAAGACAGAGCCCTGTGGCTCAGCCACCACTCAAGAGCACACGCCTGGGGCCCCTCTCTCTCCCTGCGGTGCCTGGCCCAGGTGGGCCCAGTTCCCCGGGCTCCTCCCACTCCCCACCCCGCCCCCCCCCAGCTTGGATGAGTGGCACCTGTGGCCACGCTCCCCCCAGATCAGCCTGGGGTTGCTTCCAGCCTTCTGGACCTTAGCTGGGCAGGGAAGGCCAGCAGACCCCTAGCTGGGCTGGAAGAGTCACCCCAACATGAGTTCTCTTCTTAGCTCAATGCCAGTGGCTGTGGGTAAGTCCCGCCCGCCCTGTGCCTCGGTTTCCCCATCTCTAACACGGAATCTCTGGGCTTCCCTGATGGCTCAGACAGTAAAGAATCCACCTGCAATGCAGGAGACCCAGGTTCCATCGGTGGGTCAGGAAGATCCTCTGGAGAAGGGAGTGGCTACCTCACTCGAGCATTTTGCCTGGAGAATCCCGTGGGCAGAGGAGCCTCCCGGCTGCAGTCCATGGGGTCACAAAGAGTAGGACATGACTGAGCAATTAATACAAACAAAACACGGCATCTCTGCCTTCTAGGGCCTCTGGAGACTAGGGATGAAGCGGGTGCGTGAAGGCCCTGATGCAGGTGCTCCCTGTATAGGGACGAATGCATCCCCCCTCCAGCCCCCGCTCGGCCCCATGGCCCTCATGCCCATCCCCGCCACCGGCGTGACCCTCCTCCTCCCGAGATGGGGCTCCCGGGTGAGAGGCCCTCGCTCTGAGGCCGCATATGGCCTCTGAGACCTGGCCCTCCCCCTGACCTTCAGAGGCTCTTGCCAAGCAGGGGGCGGACCCAAGACACCCCTCCCTCCCCCCCACTGACCACGCCCATCTCTGCCCACAGCACCTACGCCTGTCCTTGAATGGCCACGGGCAGTGCCACGTGCAGCACCTGTGGTTCCAGTCTGTGCTCGACATGCTCCGCCACTTCCACACCCACCCCATCCCGCTGGAGTCCGGGGGCTCTGCCGACATCACCCTCCGCAGCTATGTGCGGGCCCAGGGCCCCCCGCCTGGTAAGACGCCCCTAACCCGGCCCAGGCAGACAGACGGGTGGGCAGTAGGGGAGGCGTCACCCTGCTAGCCCCCGCGGGAAGAGCACCAGCCAGGTCTGGTACCTGTTGTAAGCCACCTGGACCAGCCGGATGGGCGGGAAAGAGACATCCCCCGCGGATCCGTGTCCGGAGTAAATTCCTGGCGGGCAGAAGGGGGCGCCCGCGGGCATTCCGGAAGTGAGTGGAGTCCCTTAGATCCCGCACGGGTGGGGCTGAGCGCCGAGCTGGTAAGGAAGGCAGCCTGGGAGAGGTGAGTGAAAGTGCTGGGCACGCGGGTTCCGCGTTGGTGTGTCCGCCACACCTACGAAAAATGGAAAGTGTCAGTCGTGTCCGACTCTTTGTGACCCCGTGGACTGAAGCCCGCCAGGCTCCTCTGTCCATGGGATACTCCAGGCGAGAATACTGGAGTGGGGTTGCCATGCCCTCCTCCAGGGGATCTTCCCTACCGGGGATCGAACCCGGGTCTCCTGCATTTGCAGGCGAATTTCTTTATCGTCTGAGCCACAGCCGCCTATACCCAGGACTTTCTCTAGGAGGTGGGCTGGAACTAGCAGCGCGGGATCTGGGGTCTGGGCCTCCCTTTGTGATGCTAGGTCACCCATTCCTGGGGCGCTGGCCCCTGCCTGCACGCTGGTGGGGTAGCGTGGAAGGAGGAAGGACCCGGGCTCGGCCCTGACGCCCGCGGTCTCCCGTTGCAGACCCGGGGCCCTCGCCCAGCGCCGCGCCCCCACCGCCCGCCTGCTGGAGCGAGCCGGCCGGCCAGCACTACTTCTCCAGCCTCGCCGCGGCCGCCTGCCCGCCCGCCTCGCCCTCGGAGGCTGGCGGTGCCTCGTCCTCGTCCGCCTCGTCGTCTTCGGCCGCGTCGGTGCCCGGCGCCCCCCGCCCTGCCGCCGAGGGCCCCCTGAGCGCCCGCAGCCGCAGCAACAGCGCGGAGCGCCTTCTGGAGGCGGCGGGCGGGGGCGCCGAAGAGCCCCCCGAGGCCGGGCCGGGCGAGGGCGCCCGGGGCCACACGCGGGCCGTGGAGAACCAGTACTCCTTCTACTAGGCGGGCTCGCCGGCACCAAGGCCCTCGGGCCCCCGGACCCGCCCCACTCCGACCACGGGCGTCCAAAGCCGGACCCTGCCGGCCCCCCGCCCCGCCCGGCGCTGGGTGGGAAAAGCGAAGCTCTTCAATGAAGACATAATGTTATTAAAGAGCCTGTTTTAGGGACTGCACCTGGCTCTCCTGTCGTCCTTGCCCGGCCCGCGCTCCTCCCGGTCCTGGCGGGGAGGAGGGGGCGCCGCACACTGGCTCCCTGGGGAGAGTCCACCACCCAGCTGTGTCTCAGGGCGCCCGGCTTCCCCGTTGGGCGAGTGAGGTCAGAAGACAGCCGGCCGCAGTACCTGAAAGGAGGTGCAGAGATAAAGCGCTGGGCCCAAGAGGCCCCAGGGATTGGGGAGGGGGCTTTGACAGAGCTCGGCCAGAGGTGGAGTTGAGCTTTGGGGGTAAGAATGGGAGGTGGGAAGGGCAGAGGAAAGATGAGGAGTGACACAGTGGGGCCAGGTGAGAGCGGGACCCTGGAGAGGAGAGGGAACAGGCCCTTGGCTTCCTCACTGAGGTCCTGGCAGTGTGGACAAGAATCCTCTGCACTATCCCACTGGGGGACTGGGCAGTGGGAGAGGCTGGGTTTCTCACCTTTCGTCTAGATTCAAACTTGTATGTGGCCCAGAGGACCTCTGACCTGCCCCCGCTCCCCTGCAGGCGGAGGTCCGGCTGTGGCTCCCACCTGGAGACCCGGCCAGCTCCAGGTCCCAGCACCCCACCCTGGGGCAGTGGTCTCCCTGAGAAGAAGCTTGTTCTGCTGAGCCAAAGCCCCCAGCCCCTCCCCCCATACAAACTCAGCCTTCCCACCTGGAGACACCGTGTCATGGTCCCTCTGCCCAGGAGCGCTCCTGCAGGGCCCGCATCCATGTGCGTCTCAGAGCCCCAGACAGTTCATCCTCCTGGGACCACCCCTGTGGCCCCTGCAAGCCCTCCCCCATGTGCAGGGCTGCAGCACCCCTGGGGGGCACCCAGAGCTTTGCTGCGTGAGTTACCCAGTCCCTACTCCCACGACGACCAGGAAGTGACCTGGCTTCACTTCTGCCACCATGGTGAGGGAGTACCAACCAGGCTGGTGCTCAGAACAGCCCGTGACTCAGCTTCCGGCGTCCCCATCCTTGTGGCTGGAACTCCTCTGTGCTTTTGCCCCTGGGGGGTTGGGGTCTACACCAGGCCAAGTGCAAGCCCCCATCTCATAGAGCCATGATTTGGGGTGAGGGTCAGGCTGGGCAGAGGACAGGGGGCTGGTGAGGGCTCTGTTTGGCTGCCATCTGCCTCTCCATCAGCTGGAGTCTCCCCCCTGGCAAAACAGGCGAGCCTCAGACATCACCCCCAAGCCTGAGGCTTTATCCTTGCTGCCTCAGCAGAAGGGTTCGGAGGTGGCCTCATGGGTGGAACGGAGACTTGAACATGCGGTCTGCCGTTCTTCAGCTGTCTGTCCCTCCTTCCTGAAACGATCTACCAGCTGAGAGCTTAAAGCAGGAATCTGGGCCGGGGAGTAAGCAAAAAGCACCAAAGACTGAAATGGGGGCCCAGAGCATGAAACAGGGAGAAAGGGTCTGTGCCCACTCAGGATGGATGACAGGCACTGTTCCCAAGGTGTCCCCAAGGTTAAAGTGGATTCAGGGGAAAACAGTGGAAGACATGACAGCCATCACCCAGGGCCCTCCAGTGGGTGTGGTATGGAGGCCTGGCAGAACGAGGTCAAGAGAAAAGAGGGGCGCCCTCCAGTCTGACGTCCAGGGTGAGACCCTCGGGCCTGTCACTCAAAGAGGTGCTTCCAAAAAGCCCAGACTCGGTGGGACGCTGGGGAAACCATAGCAATTGCACAGACGATGGCGACATCCTTAAGATTTTGCTCTCAGCAAGCATTTCAGATGCCTACCTGGTGCCTGGGGTAGCTGGGTGGGCAGCCAGACAGATGAGCTATGCCCGGTGAGTGGGAGGACCTGGTGAGGGGGGGCAAGGGGCTGGGGGCAGGGAGTGGGAGAATGAGGCCAGCTGGGTTGAGAGGGCCTTGAGTGCCAGTCCAGAAATGGAGGGTTTGAGGGGGACCAGAACCAGTCTGAAATAGGAGTGGAGATGGTCAGTTTTAGACCCATCAGCCTGGGGCCTAAGGATGAGGGGAGGATGGGTCGAAGTGAAAGTGTTACTTGCTCAGTTGTGTCCGACTCTTTGTGACCCCATGGACTGTAGCCGCCAGGCTCCTCTGTCCATGGGATTTCCCAGGCAAGAATACTGGAGTCGGTTGCCATTCCGTTTCTCCAGGGAATATTCCCAGCCCAGGAATCAAACCCGGGTCTTACGCATTGCAGGTAGATTCTTTACATCTGAGCTACCGGGTAAGCCCCAAGGATGGACTGGAAGGGGCAAAAATAGGCCAGGGAGGTTGCAGTGATGCCTGGGGAGTGATGAACTGGGCCAAGACAGGGAGGAGACTAGTGATGGGGGAAGGACCATCCACAGATTGATGGGAGCGGGGAGGATGGGGGCCCAGGGGATCCCTGGCTTGAGGCTTGGAGGACAGTACGGCCCCTGCTGGACCTTCCTGGATTGCTCCATCTGGAAGGGCCTGTGGAGAACGTGAGACCCCACCCCATGGCTAAAGAGAGGGAAGAGAAATTTTGCTGTCTTCACCAAGAGGCTCCGAAGGACAGTCAGTCTCTCCAGCCCAGGACCACATCATCACTGTCCACCCCCCAGCTCTCCTTCAGGTAAGAGGTGGGGATCGGCGCGCCCCTACATGAGCCCCAGAAGGGTGACTTGGTGTACCTGAGAGACTTCAAGATGAAGCGCTCAGAGCCGTGGAGAGGCAAGCTGCTGCCATCTATACGCTCTCCTTGGAGGGGGCCCTCGACCCAGAGGCAGATCCACACTGAGGCTAGATCAGGATGTGTGCACTTGACCGAGGGTGACGGGGTCTCAGAGGGCTCCAGGGTAAACCAAGAGTGCAGGGTCTCTCCAGGAGGGCGCCCAGGCCCGACCACATGGGGTGGGTTTTCCCATCCTTAGCCACCCACCAGCCAGACCAAGAAGCAAGAAATCCTGTGTCCTGTCTCCAGACGTGAGGCTGAACCTGCTCCAAGGGGGTCACTGCCATTGAACTGCGGTGTGTGAGCTGGAGGAAGGCCAGGTCCACACCTGTGCCCCCATCAAAATAGAAAGCCTGGTGTTTCATGGTTCGAAGGTATCAATTTCCTTCAGAAATGAAACTGGTGTACCAATGATGGTTCAAAACATTTTTTTTTTTCCTGGCGGGCACTGCTAACTCAGCCAAGTATGAGCCCTTTTGGGGTAGAAGAAGTAAAAATTCCTGGCATCTAGAAGGGTTCTTTTTTTTTTTTTAATCTTTACTTATTTGGTTGTGCCTCATCTCAGTTATGCACACGGGTTCTCTATCTTCATGGCAACTTGTGGGTTCTTTAGTTGCCGACCAGCAACACTTAGTTGCCTCACATGGGATCTAGTTCCCCAACCAGGAATTGAACCCAAACCTCCTGCTTTGGGAACACAGAGCCCCAGTCACTGGACCGCTAGGGAAGTCTCCTAGAAGAGTTCTTGTCTGCTAGTATTAAGAGGCAGCCAAGTAGTACACAGTGCAACATTGTAAATGCTGAGTAATGAATCTCAATCCTTCACCCAAAATCCTTTAAAAAGAAGCATCTGGCCTCAACTGCCATCCTGCAAGTAGGAAGTTTTCTGCAGTGCCCCCCAAAGACCAGGGGTTCTTAATCTCTTTTTTGTGCCTTAGGCCTCTTGGCAGTCTGGTGAAGGGTAGGGACCCCCGCACAGGTTCAAAACATTTTTTAAAACTCGTGAAGTAAAATATGTCATCTTGCAAAGAAAACCAACTATACTGAAATTCAGTTGAAATATTAAATGTAATCAAAAAGTAATCAAAATATCTTTTTAACTCGTGATGTGTAGTATATGTGTTTGTTTATTAACACTTTAAATAGCAAACTCTAGCAGTGCCTCTGTGGACTAAGGTAATTTCAAAGTAGTCTGAGTATAAATGATGATTCAAGGTTTCTATAACAACCAAGATGTGATATGAAAAGATCACTTGTTTCTACGGGTGGCAGAGTGGCAGGTGCTGTTACTACTGCTGTGGTTTCTCCTTAAATGAAGGAAATGTACGTTTTGGGGTTGTTGTTTTTTTAAGATTTCTTTCTTTATGGCTGCACTGGGTCTTCGCTAATGCCTGCGGGCCTTCTCCAGTTGCGGTGAGCGGGGGGCTACTCCCTAGCTGCAGTGCGAGGGCTTGTCGTTGCGGTGGCGTCTCTTGTTGTGGAATACAGGCTCTAGGATGTGCGGGCTTCAGGACTGGCACACGGGCTCAGCTGTTTAGATTCACACGCCTTAGCTTAGATGTGTCCCCTGCCTTGGCAAGCAGATCCTTTACCACTGAGCCACCAGGGAAGCCTGGAAATGTCGTTTTTAGTGAGAGGTTAATTAAAGCAAAGATATCATTTCATTCCCATTGAAGTTCATGGACTCAGTGAATGGTTTAAGCACAAACCATCCCAGGATGCCAGATGAACAGCCCTGCTCTAGAGTGAGGACAAATGGCCTGTATTTGAAACAGGATGTTCAGAAAGAGCAGAGAAAAAAATGGAGTGATGGGGAATCATATATGCACCATCCAAAAAGGCCTTAGCTGTGCCTGATCTGACAGTTGACATTGTAGCAAAAATTAACCTCCTGGTTTCTACTTTAACATGAATGAAGAATCCTGATTTTAGGAAGGGAACTGGCCAAGGAGCCAGGTCTTAGAGGGGAGAGAAGAGGAGGCTTGTGTGGTTCTGGAAAAATGATCTCTCACTGACCTTATTCTCATCGTTTGGCACTGCATGCAGAAAGCTAATTAAAGGTTTTATGCTCATGTCGATTTTTGTATCATGATTTTCAACTTACAGCTGTTTAAGTTGGACACATATTTGGAAACTAATTGAGATGAAAATGTGATGCCCAGAAGCTTTAAAGAACACCATCCAATTCACAGAGACGAAAAGTAGATGAGAAGTTTCCCGGGGCTAGGGGAAAGGGGAGCGGAAAGTTGCTTAATGGGTCCAGCATTTCTGTGTGGGGTGATGAAAAAGTTTTGGAAGTTGCTATGATGATGGTTACACAATGATGTGAATGTAATTAATGCCCCTGAATTGTATGCTTAAAACTGGCTAAAATGGCACTTTGGCAGCACCTATACTAAAACTGCAACAATACAGAGATTATTCTCTGAGCAAGGATGGCATGCAAATTTGTGAAGCTTTCTATTTTGTAGTAGATAATCAGAAGCATCTCTTTTATTAACTATTTTATTAACTATTCCTGTTAATAAGTAAGAAAAAAGGAGACATAATTTGAATATTAATTTGAAACTCCCAGCAAATAAACAAATGTAGGCATTAGGCTTCAACAACTGCTCACATCAAAAAAAAAAAAAAAAGGAAAGCAATAATCAGACATTGATCTTATGTCTAGAAGGGGATGCAGCTCCACTGTTTAAAGAGTTGACGTGTTTTAACTTCACAGTGACAATAGCGACAATATGTGTATTATTTTCATTTTGCCCTAATAAGGAGAACAGTTTATTTTCATCATGTACTCACAAAAAGGGTTACTTTCTCCAATATATAAAGAATGGTGTCGTATACATTTTTAAGTGGCAACTTTTATGAGAAATATATATATGTAGTCAGAATAAAGATAAATAAAATTAAGATAAGCTGTTTTAAAATGAGCAGAGCATCAGTGAAACGTGAGACAATTTCAAACAGCTAAATATACATGTAGTTGGAGTCCCTAGAGGAGGGGAGAGGGAGAGATAAGAGGACTCCCAAAAATGAAATCATGGCTAAAATTTTTCAAAATTTGATGCAAACTGTAAAGCTACGGATCCAAGAAACTCAACAAAACCCTAAGTGCAAGAAACATTAAGAAAACTATATCAAGACATATCATACTCAAATTGCTTAAAGTCAGGGATAAGGAGAAAATCTTAAAAGCATAGAAAAAAGACATATTACCTGTTTCTCCTTGGACAATAGTTTTCTCCTTGGAAATAGTGTAAGCAAAACAACAGTAGATTAACATCTTTAAGATTGTCAATCTAGAATTCTATACCCAGCAAGAATATTTTGCAAAAAACAAAGGGAAAATGTAGAGAAAATTAATGAAATAAAAAAAAGTTGGTTCTTTGCAAAGATCAACAAATTTGGCAAACCTTTAACCAGACTGGCAAAGGAAACTAAAAAAAACTAAAATTAGAAATAAAAGTGGAGACATTACTGCTGACTTTATTGTAAAAAATATTGTAAGAGAAAACTATAAACAGTTATGTGCCTGTTTGCTCAGTTGTGTCCAACTCTTTGTGACCCCATGGACTGTAACCCACCTGACTCCTCTGTACATGGAATTTTCCAGGCAAGAATACTGGAGTGGGTTGCCATTTCCTTCTCCAGGGGATCTTCCTGACCCAGGGATCAACCCAAGGCTCTGGTGTCTCCTGCCTTGGCAAGTGGATTCTTTACCACTGGTGCCACCTGGGAAGCCCATGAACAACTATATGCAAGAAATTAAATAACCCAAGAGAAATGGAAAAATTTATTGAAATATACAAATTGCCTCAAGTGACACAAGACAAAATAGAAATACTCAGCAGGCCTGTAACTAATAAAGAGATTGCATCAGTAATCAAAAACCCCTCAACTAAGGAAAGTCCAAATCCAGATGGCTTCAATGGTGAATTCTACCAAACATTTAAAGAAGAATTAACATGAATAATACTCCAACTCTTCAAAGGAAGTAAAGATTCAGAAAGTACATGAGGTGTCTGCTGCTGCTGCTGCTACTGCTAAGTCGCTTCAGTCGTGTCTGACTCTGTGCGACCCCATAGACGCAGCCCACCAGGCTCCGCCGTCCCTGGGATTCTCTAGGCAAGAACACTGGAGTGGGTTGCCATTTCCTTCTCCAATGCATGAAAGTGAAAAGTGAAAGTGAAGTCGCTCCGTCATGTCCGACTCTTTGTGACCCCATGGACTGCAGCCCACCAGGCTCCTCCATCCATGGGATTTTCCAGGCAAGAGTACTGGAGTGGGGTGCCATTGCCTTCTCCGATATGAGGTGCCTAGAATAGGCAAATGCATAAAGACAGAAAGTGGAATACAAGGCCCTGGGGGTGGAAAGAATGGAAAGTTGTTGTTTAACGGGGACAGAAATAGGTTAAAAGTAAAAGGAAAGAAAATGATATGCTATGCTGTCACTAATCAAAAGGTAACTGAAGTGGCTATATTAATATCATATAAAATAGATTTTAGAGTAAAGAATATTTACCAAGGACCAAGAAGATCATTTCATAATCATAAATGGGTCAGTTAATCAAGAGGGCATAACAATCCTAAACAAATATGTACACTAATAATGGAGATTCAAAATACATAAAAACTAAGAGAAGTACAAGAAGAAATAGGTATTCATAAATTGTAGTCAGATTTCAGTACCACTTGATAGTTGATAGAAAAATAGGCAGAAAAGCAGCAGGAATAAGACGACGTAAAAACACCATTAACTCACTTGACCTGATGGACACGTACAGAATATTCCACTCAACAACAAAAGAAAACAAAGTCTGTCAAGTGTATGTGGCCATTTACCAAGATAGATCATAATCTGGCCCATGAAGCCAGTCCCAGTAAAATCAAGAGGATTCAAGTCATATACACGGACCACATGGAGTTAAATAAAAAATCAGTAACAGAAAGATCCTTGGAAAATCCCCAAATATTTGGACATTAAATACACACTCCTAAATACATCAAAGGATAAGTCAAAAAGGAAATTAGAGAGTGTTTTCTTTTTTCTTTATAATTATTTAGTTAGCTAATTTTGGCTGTGCTGGGCCTTTCTCTAGCTGCATCGAGCAGGGGATACTCCTGATTGCGGTGCGCAGGCTTCTCAGCGCGGTGGCTCTAGGATGCCTGGGCTTCAGTTGCTCTGGTTCCCAGGCTCTAGAGCGCAGGCTCAGTAGTTGTGCGACTCAGGCTTAGTTGCCCCGAGGCATGTGGGATCTTCCCAGACCAAGGATCTAATGGGTGTCCCCTGCACTGCAAGGCTAATTCTTAACCACTGGACTAGCAGGGAAGCCCTAGAGAGGGTTTTCATGTGAATGAAAATAAAAGCACAACATCAGAAGGTGTGGGATGCTGCTCTAACAGTAACTCAGGAGAAATTTATAGCACTAAATGTCTATCTTTGGAAAAGAAGAAAGGTCTGAAATCAATGATCTCAGCTTCATTTTTTTTCAGCTTCAGTTTTAAGAAGCCAGGAAAAGCAGAGCAAATTAAACCTAAAGTAAACAGAGAAAAAAAAAATGGAAATAATAAAGATCAAAGAGGAAATCAATACAGAAAAATCAATGAAACCAAAAGCTGGTTCTTTGGAAAGATTAATAAATGCTCAGTGACTGATTCTGTGTCTCCTGAATCCACTCCCCTATTTCGAGCATGTGGAAGAGTTGAGAGAAGGGAGAAGGAGAAAAGGAGCTACAGGTGTGCTGAGTTCCTTCCAAGGAGGCACGTGGGGCATGGTGCTTTCCACTTGGTCCCTTGCAGCTGAAAAAGGGTGACTGGTTCTCCATCTCAGGTCTGAAAACGTCTTAAGCAGCCTGTGGCCTCCGGACAGAGGAGTCGGCACGTCTGGAGTTTCTTTAGGTCACATGGCAGGAGATGCCTCAGAAAGACTTGATATTTGGTCTTCTGAAGCATGCAAGCAAGTGCCCGCAGGAGGAGCCCTCTCTAGACTGGCCAGGCTGAACGAACTTGAGGCGTCCAGCGAGGTAGGAGCTGTCTCGTCACCCTCCCTCTGTCTCTCGGCCCCCACCAGGATCAAGACAGTAACTAGAAATCCAGGGGACAGAATCCACCCACAATCGCCTCCCTGCACTGAAGGCTCTCTCCTGCCTCCAGCCTTAGCTGGGGAAGGAAGAGAAGTCTTACCCCTGAAAGGGAAATGGTTCCTCCACGTGGCCCTGGCGACCACGTGCATCTCTACCTGGGTCATGTAGGCAAGACCTAACCACAGCTGACCTCAACCTTGGCGGGACCCCCTGTGGTCCTCCCAGAACATGGGAGCTTATGGAGGGGCTTCCTCTCCCTCTTTCAGGAAGGCCTTCTTCTCATTTCCTCCTGGGCTCTAGTGACACAGGAGGCTTTCTGCCTCGCACGTCTTAGAGAACAGCTGCAGGTCATCAAACTACACAGAACGGACTCCTCATTATCAGGATGTCGCGCCCCTCGTGTTGCATTGTTATTTCCTGTTTAGGGTCATCCTTTTGCAGAAGGGTCAAGGGAAGCTGCCACCTTGACTGATCTTGCTTTTGCTCTCGATGTACATGATAAACTGTCTGAATCAGAAAAGGTTTGTTTCGGCAATTCCCTAGTTGTCCAATGGTTAGGGCTCTGTGCTTCCACTGCAAGGGGCATGGGTTTGATCCTTGTTCAGGGAGCTGAGATGCTGCAAACCTCGCACATAGCACGCCAGAATAAATGAAAAAATAAAAAGGTGTGTTTCTTCACTGGCCAAATCTGTCGGCCTTGCTTGATACTTCTTCGTGAGTTTGAGGTTGCGTCGTAACTCGGTCTGAACTGGGGCTGTGTCCTGCGGTTTAGGTTTAGAGTGACTAGGGAACTCTATTTAGTCTCCATGAGAGATGATGGGTGCTAATTAAATTTTGCAGTAATTATTTCACGATAGACATAAGTTGAAACCACCTTAAACTAATTCCACTGTGATCAGAAAATATGCTTGGTATGATCTCAGCCCTCTTTTGAAATGTATTGAGACTTGTTTTATGACCCAAGTACAAGGTCTTTCTTACTGCTCCAGGTACACTTGACAAGAATGTGCATTCTGCTGTTCTTGGTTGGAATGTTCTATAATTGTCAATTAGGTCAAGTTAATTGAGAGTATTGCTCATATCTTCTATATACTCGTTAATGTTTTTGTCTATGTTTATTTCTTTATTGTTACTGACTGCCAAGGCAGCCGTGTTAAAACGTCCAAATATGACTGTGGCTTTGCCTGTTTCTCCTTGTAGTTCTGCCAGTTTTTTTTTCTACCTGTACTTTGAAGCTCTCTTATTACACTCATATCCATTTAGGTTTGTTATGTCACTCTGTTGAATTTATCATTAAGAAATGACCCTCTTTATCTCTGACTTACAATCTATGTTGTTATTAATAGAGTCACTCTAGCTCTGTTATAGTTGGTATTTGTAGGGTATACTTTTTTCTATCTTAATGTTCTCAGTTTTTCTGTGTCCTTATACCTTGTCACTTGTTGAGAAGCATACAATTGGTTTGTTGTTGATTTTTTTTTTTAAACTCCAGTCAGGCAATCTCTGTCTTTTACAGATTGTATCTATCCTCTTGCTACTTGTTTTCCATTTGTTCCACCTGATTTTTTTGTTCTTCCTTTCCTTTATTTAATCTTTTGGATAAATGAGAATTATTATTGCTTTATCGCCTCTATGACATTTTAATTACACCTTTTAATGCATTTTTTTCAAATGGTTAATCTCAAGGTTATAGTATGCCTTTTACTATAATTTACTTGTAATAAATTACAAGCTACCTTAAATTTGCATTTTGCAACTTCAGGAAAGATGTAAGAACTTGACAATAGTACAATTCCATTTATACCTCTCCCCTCAACCTTCTGTGTTGTTGTGTGGTTTACTTCTATGTGAATTAGAAACCTCAGTATACACTGTAATTATTGTTGCCCTAAACAGTTAGTAGTCTTTAAAACTTTTTTATATGGAAAAATATACAAGACATTAGATATACTACTTTAACCATTTTTAAGTATACAGTTTCGTGGCATTAAATACATATTTGTTGTGCAACCAATACCACCATCAATTTCAAAAAAAAATTTTTTAAACACTAACTCCTCATTCCCTCCCCTGGCCCACCCATCCAGTACCATCATGTCTGTATGAATTTGGCTTTTAAGTACTTTGGCTAAGAGAAACATGCAATGTTTGTCTTTTGTGTCTGCCTTATTTCACTTAGCATAGTGTCTTTAAGGTTTACCTATGTCGCCTCGTGTGTCAGAACTTCATTTTTTAAGGCTGAATAATATTCCACTATATGTATGCCACCTTTGTTTATCCATTCATCTGTCACTAGATATTTGGATGGTTTCCACCTTTTGTATGTTGTTAATAATAGCTGCTGTGAATGCAGTATTGATGTTCAGGTATCTGCCCAACCCCTGCTTTCGATGCTTTTAGGTATATATCCAGAAGTTGAATTGCAGAATAATATGGGAATTCTATGTTTAATTGTTGGAGGAACTGCCATACTGTGTTCCATAATTTAAAAATTTTCTCCATTCATTTGTACATTCCAGGTTTCTTCTTCCTTCCTAAAGTTCCAAACTAGCTTTGGAATATCTTCCTTCTGCCTTGTGGGGGTGGGGGGGTAGGGGTCTTTTAGGGCAGATCTGTTGGAGACAAAGTCTCTCAGCTTTTGTTTGTCTAAAAAAATTCGCCTTTGTTTTTTAAACTACTTTGTTTTTCACTGAAGGATGATTGGTTTACAGTGCTGCATCGGTTTCTGTCATTTTTCGACATGAGTCCGCCATAGGTCCACACGCGGCGCCTCCCTCCTGAGACTCCCTCCCCACCAGGTTGTCGCAGAGCTCCAGGCTGAGCGGCCCCTGTCATGCGGCAGATCCCCACTGGCTATCGGTTTTACACGTGCTAATATGTATGTTTCAGTGCTACTCTCTCACTTCCTCCTTCCTCTCCTCGCCCCACCCCCCACAGCTGCGTCCACGAGTCATTCTCTGTGTCCGCGTCTCGTGCCTTCGTTTTTACAGAATGTTCTCACTAGGCATAGATGGCGAGGTCAGCAAGGGCTTCCTTCTCCTTTCAGCACCTTCAAGACATCATTCCATTTGTTTTGGTTTCTATAATTACTCTTAAGAAGTAAGCCATTGTTGTTACTATTCCCCTGAATTTAACGTATGTTCCCCCCCGTGGATATTTTAGATTTTTCTCTCTATACCTTTGACTTTCAGAAGTTTGATTCTGGAATGCCTGAGTATAGTGTTTTGGTATTTATCCTGCTTAGGATTTACTGAGCTTCTTGAATATGTGAATTCGGGTCTTTCATTAATTTTAGAAATTTCTCAGCCATCATCTCTCCGAATATGACTTTGGTGCCTTCTTACCGTCCTCTCCTGCTGGGTCTGTTTTTCAACACAGACTTCCCTCCAGACGCAGGAATGAGTCTTTTCAGGTGCTACCCCGTGGGCAAGTCTTTTGGTGCTGGCTTTCATTGGCTGCCCTGAGTCTGTTGTTCCCCCTTTTTCAGATTTTCTAGGGCAGTAAAGAAAAACCAGCCAACTCTACAACTCGTATAATAGTCATTTATTTCATATCCTTCAAGATCTAAGGCAACAACATAAGCGATCCACCTCAGGTGAGATTCTTGGCAACTGATGCTATATGTCCAAAGAAGCAGAAAGACGTGGGCATTTGAGGTGGGCAGCTGTCAGTGTATATGGTAAACTCAAAGGGAGGCCAAAGAAATGTGGGTTGTGGTGTCAATAGCATCTTCTATACAGGATAATGGGCAATGAGGGAAGTTCTTTGGAGAAAAATACCAGCTTAAAAATGCATAAAGAATGCTGAAATTAGAAGCTCACTATTTTGTAGCACTCAATGAAATAATGGCTCCAGGAACAACCATTACAGGCTGCAATAAACCATTAGGTCAGGTTTTTGGAACTTTATAATGGATGGATTATACTGCCGACTTCTAACCCCCAATCAATCCTAACCTGACTAAAAGCAGAACAACCAGTCACAGTGGGGATCCTCAGGCCAGACGAAGGAAAGAACACAGCACCTCCTATGAAGCAAACAAACAAAACTGAATCTGAATTTAAATCCAGTCTGTAGATCTAATTGAGTTTACTGCCCCCAAGAAAATAATAATGATAAGGCTACAGAAGGACATGTGAAAAGATACTTTAAAAAGAAATAGTTGTCCAAATCCCAAACTGAGAAATCCTATAGGAAAAAATATTGTTTCTTCAACAAAAAATTGTCATGAAGAAGAAAAGGGGAAGGGGAACTGATGTAGGTAAGATAAAACATGAGAACTAATGATAATAATACAATGGTTTAAAAAAAATTATGAGACAATTGAGAAATTTTAAAAATTGGGTATTAGTTGATACTAAGGAATTACTGTTAAAAGTTAGATAATGGATACATGGTAACTACTTGGTACTCTGTCTTCTTAAGACTGTTTTTTTTTTATCTACATGACTAAAATTTTTGGAAAGCAGTTTTGTGATAGAGAAAAGGAGAGCACGTGGAGAAGGATGTAGACTCTGGGGAGATGGAGCATGTTTTTATGCTGAAGGAGAGAGTAAGGACCCCAGAAAAAGAAGAAATCGCTGGTGGAGCCAGTTCTGGAGAGTCCTAGGAAACAGGGCGGACCCAGGTGGCTGGCCTTGTCAAGGATGACAGTTAGGCCTCCACTAGCTGAATTCCAGCTTGTGTCCTGTTCACAGATTTGATCTTCATTAGCCCTTAACTCATCCCATAAGATGAGTGTAATAATTCCCATCTTAGAGATGAGGAATTAAAACTCAAAAAGGTTGATGACTCACTCAGGGTCAAACAATGGTAAATGGCAGATCCAGGATTTTTAATTTTTTTTTTTTTCATTCAGCTGCAGTATGCAAACTCTTAGTTGTGGCATGTGGGATCTAGTTCCCTGACCAGGGATTGAACCCAGGCTCCCTGCATTGGGAGCATGGAGTCTTAGCCACTGGACCACCAGGAAAGTTCCTAGATCCAGGATTTAAACCAAAGTTTCTGTGCTTCAAGCTCTTGTGGTCTGTATGGCTTCGAGACAGGCTGAAATGTCTTGTGGGGGGTCGGGGGTAGAGGGTGACATTTCAACCATTGGAGGTGAAGAGAGAGCAGCAGATTCAGACTTCGTGACTGATGACCTCTGTTCCTCGTGAAGCTGGGTGGGAGGCTCTTGAGGACAGGGGTACAGGCTCTATTGTTCTTTCTGGGGCTGGAGAGGAGTGAGTTACTTTCCTGGTCCAAGACCATCTTCGCCCACCAGTGAGACAGAGGTGTCCCCACAAGGAATTGAGCAGGGAGAATGATCAGGTCGCTTTCATGGCCCTTTCCCACTCCGCTGCAGCTTCAGGAAACATGGATGCCATATAGAGAGTGTTAGTTGACCCAAGCTGCACGTGGGTGCATGTGGGCTCAGTCGCTTCAGTCATGTCTGACTCTGCGGCCTCACGGACTGTAGCCTGCCAGGCTCCTCTGTCCGTGGGGTTCTCCCGGCAAGAGTACTGGAGTGAGTTGCCATGCCCTCCTCCAGGGGATCAAACCCTTGTCTCTTAGATCTTCTGCACTGGCAGGCGGGTTCTTTAGCACTAGTACCACCTGGGAAGCCCATATGCATCAGCACATGGTGGAAAACTTCCAAGAAAAGCTCATGCAAGCTCAGCTGCTACCCAGAGCCCCAGTGAGGGGAGGGGATGTCCAAGCCTCCCTATCTCACTGCGCTCTGATCACACCTGAACTTCTGTTCTCTGCATAGGTCTGCCCTGCCCCTGGGTGGTGACCTGGGTGCATGGAATGAGGCCAAAGGAGGAGCCAAAGAGTCTTGTCTGGGCTCTGTGGGGGCCATAGGCAACAGAGAAGGGAGAGATGAGGCAGGCTGCAGGGAGGAAGCAGAACTCATTGCATAAAGAATTTTAAACCAATGAATTGGATTATGTAGTGGCTTTATGGCATAATAATAATAAAGAACGTTGGCTTTGAGGTCAGACTCATTGTGATTATCCCAGCTCCATCATTTACTGCAACCTTGGGCAAGTTACTCAACCTCTCTGAGCCTGGTTCAGGTGCCTCAGGCATACCAGGAGCCTGTGGGGCTGGGTGGACTTTGCTGCCCTCTGGTGGCAGACAGGGGGTGTTCCTCAGAGGCTGAGTCCACTCGTGGGACAGCTGGTGAGGAGTGAGGATGGGCAAACACTCTTTCCTCCCACGGAGCAGACCTCAAATCCGGCTTCAGCATTAGGAGGGTGCCAACTGGAGGGCCCCACCAGGGTCTGCTGAGGAGCCTTGGTCCATCTATCCATGACTCATGAGGTCACCCAGGCCCTCATAGGGGCCACTCAAGCTGGGTTTGAGTCTGAGTGACCCTGAGTTGGTCACTTTCCCCTCTGGGCCCTCTCAGTCCTTATCAGGATGACAAACATGTCAGAACACTTTGGCTAGGCTTAGACACTGAGGTTGCTATTACCTACATGCCTTAATTCTCTCTCCCCCAACTTTGTGCATTCATTTATTTCATTCACTTAACTTCCAGCCAGCAGTTGTCTGCCAAGCACCAGCTCTGGGCCACTGCCCTCTTAGCTCTGTAACTGTCTGTTCATCTGCTGTGGTGTGCGCTTTCATTCATGGAGGATCCATTTCTCTATTGAGTGTTCATTCATTCTTTCTCATACTCACTAACTTCCTCCTTCACTCATCACTACTGCCGCTGCTGCTAAGTCGCTTCAGTTGTGTCCGACTCTGTGCGACCCCATAGACGGCAGCCCACCAGGCTCTGCCGTCCCTGGGATTCTCCAGGCAAGAACACTGGAGTGGGTTGCCATTTCCTTCTCCAGTGCATGAAGGTGAAAAGTGAAAGTGAAGTCGCTCAGTTGTGTCCAAATCTTCAGTACTGGGGTGGGGTGCCATTGCCTTCTCCTCACTCATCACTAGATTATCTCAATTGCATATTCATTCATTCTTTACTTTTTCAGACTCCTTTCCTTCCTCTCTCCCTCATTCCTGTGTTCTGCAAGCATTGTCAAAGCACCACTCTAAGCCAGAATTAGATGCTGGGTTTCTGGCAAAACCCTCTCCCAAGACTTCTAGGTAGACAGATGGTGAGGACACCCTGTGACTGCCACATGCCAGCCATCGGGACACCAAGAGGGGAGCAACTGACTGGAGGAGGAGACTGGGTGGGGGCAATCAGAGAAGGCTTCCTAGAGGAGGTAGCATTTAAGCCACGCCAAACAGGTTGTGGGGCTTCCTAGGTGGTACTAGTGGTAAAGAACCCGCCAGCCAGTGTAAGAGATGTAAGAGGTGCTAGTTTGATCCCTGAGTTGGGAAGATCCCCTGAAGGGAGGAAATGGCAACCCACTGCAGTATTTTTGTCTGGAGAGTCCCATGGACAGAGGAGCCTGGAGGGCTACAATCCGTGGGGTTGCAAAGAGTCAGGCATGACTTAGCAACTAAACAACCACCAGGAGCACACCTGTAGTTGAACAAATTGGGTTTATCGCCTCAGTATGAGAAGGAAGACTGTATTTACCTCAGTAAGAGAGTGTTTAGGGGATTCCCTGGTGGTCTAGTGGTTGGGACTCCACACTAGAGTTTGATCCTTCGTCAGGGAACTAAGAGCCTGCAAGCTGGGCTAGTGGCCAAAATAAAGGGTGGGGAGGTTGTTAAAGAGACTTAGGATGGGATTTGGGCCTGGGTTAAGTGATTTGGGGGAGGATTTGAGTAAGTGGGCTTTTACTCTGGAATAGACGTTAGGAATCAGGAACAATTTTATGATTGAAAACCTTAAATATTTAAAGTGGAACTCTAATCGGATAAAGAAGCAGCGGTTACTCATATTAGAATGGGGAAAACGGTTGGTCCTTTTCTTGTTCCAACAATATTCTTGTTTTCATCCGACTTTAAACGTGATTACGGAGCAGTCTTGTTTATGCCCTGCGACATCATGGCCCCAGAATGGCCTTGCACTACGGTGGTGTTTAGGAAATTGTCTGTGTCCAACAGGAGAATCCTAAGGTCTAGCTGTGAGTGCCAGGCCAGCTCCCAGATGCGACGGGCAGCGCTCTTTTTTCTCGTAGGAAAGGCCCCTTCACTAGACCGAGGTGTATTTGCTGGGTGCCAGGCGCCTAGTAATTCGAGGCGGACAAAAGAGATACGGCCCCAGTCCTCCGGGAGCCCACACTGACGTCTGTGCTGTCTTAAACAGGTCGTCAGAAGCGGCAGGAGTGGATCAGACCCAAGGAACAAAGGCCCGGGGGCGGGGACGGGGGTGGCGGGCGAAGCCACAACTCGCCCCGGGACTGCGGAGGTCGGCGGGGGCCAGACCCTCGGGCACACAGGGTCACCTCTCCCCCAAGGACGTGGGCGTTCGCTGCACAGATATGCTCAGAAACAGGAAAAAGAAATCAAGCAGCTTTAATCAAAATAACCCACCCGGGCCTCGAGCTCATGAATATTCATCAGCCTGCTTCCGGCGGGCAACCGCTCCGGCCGCGCCCACCTAGGAGACTGCGCTTGCGTCACTAGCGCGCGACTCTGTCGTCACACTCGCGCGCCGCCGCACGCCAGGGAAGGCTGGTGTCATGGCGAGCTCGGCGGCCTCCTCCGTGCGACCACCGAGGCCCAAGAAAGAGCCACAGGCGCTCATCATCCCCAAGAATGCCGCGGAGGAGCAGAAGCTCAAGCTGGAACGGCTCATGAAGAACCCGGTGAGACGAGGCGCGGGCTGACGGCCGTCCCGAGTCCCAGCCTTTTCCCTTCCGGCGTCTCTGGGCGCTCGCGGGCCCTCTTCCTCAGTCTCTGAACGCGGGAACTCAGGAGCCAAAGCCCAGGGTCAGACTTTGGGAAGGAATAGGCGAGCCAGAGACAGATTTCTGCTGCCCTTCTGTTAGAGCCAAGCGTGGAGAAGGGCGCTGCGGACTGGCTTCCCGTGCTTGAAGACCCTTTAACTTCGTGTGAATGGAAGCCTTAGACTAGAAAGATGGAGTCTTTGGGTTAGCACAAGAATTTATTCTAGAAGCATTAACTGTTAGGCGTTGGGCCAAGAAACCTGGGGGTTGGAGGTCTCCAGCGATAAATAATTACTGACGTTCTGAGTTCTGCCCTGGAAAGTTGAGTTTAGCCCTAACAAGGCTGTGGGCTGTGATAAGACCGAGAATATACAGAATGAAGTAAAACCAGAAGGGAGAAAATAAACTCAGCTTTGGGTCCAAGAAACAAAGCAGCCTTACTTCACTAGTTCAGTTAAAGGATTTTGGTTGTAAAAGATGTCACTTCGTCAGCCGGTTTATAACTAACAAACGCTTTCATGTTTAAATGTTGCAGGACAAAGCAGTTCCAATTCCAGAAAAAATGAGTGAATGGGCACCTCGACCTCCCCCAGAATTTGTCCGAGATGTAATGGGTAATGTCTGTGTGTGTGTGTATACAGTTTTTAAAGTGTAAGTATAAAACCTCTAGTTTTTGTTAATTATGTCCCCGTGTTGGGGGGAGTTCACTGATCTAATATTTTATTTTTACAATGAAGGGATATTATTGGTTGTGGTTTGGCATTAGAGAATCTTATTTTTTTTTCTCTTCTTTGTTTTTTAATGATATCTTTTTTTTCCCCAAAGTGGAATAGTTTGTATTTTGTTGAATTAGTAAATTAACACAGTTCTAAAGAAGAGTAAAGAACAGGTGTAAAAAAATTAGAACCACCTGTAGTTCCATGGTTCTACTTGTAACATTTTGATACAGCCTTGGAAACCTCTTTATAGTCAAAACCACTCATGCTTAAGAAAAAATGTTCTTACAAAAATACTGTTGTTCTACACATACTATTTGAAACTTACTTTTTTTTAGATCATGGCATCTTTTCAACTCAATAGAATCCTAGCATATCGTGTGAAATCCTTTGCTTGGGGAGGGGAAAGGTCACAGACTCTCTTTTAGGTTTCTGGTTTCTGATCCTGAATCTGCTTGTTCTCTTAATGCTGTTTGAGAATGAAATTTTTAGGGACTTCACATTCAACATTCATGCAACAAGTATTTAATGATATCTACAACATGCCAGCCAATGTGCTAGGTCCTGGAATACAGTGGGAAACAGGGCAAGCTTGATCCCTTCCATCACTTCTGGTGTTTGTCTTTGGTCCGCTTTGATTAAGGGTAGCCTGTGTTGGTAACTGGATCTCATCAAGAGCTCTGGACTGTCCTGGCTCTAGGTTCAAGCGCTGGGGCCGGCAGCGGAGAATTCCACGTGTACAGGCATCTACGCCGGAGAGAGTACCAGCGACAGGACTACATGGATGCCATGGCTGAGAAGGTTAGTGAGCCAGGGGGCTGGCTGAAACCTGGGGTTGAGGCGGTGTGCACTTAAACCCGAGGAAAATAAACAATTGAAGAAGAGTAGATACACCTGGTTGTGGCTTGAGTGAGGGCTGCCTTCTGAAGTCAGCACGAGAAACATGTCAAGTAGAGTCCAGGTTACTTCTAAGTCAGACCCAGCACAGCGGGGCGCTCACACTAGGAAGGGAATGAAGGGAGTGCGTCTGCCAGGTGGTAGAGAGCCCAGCAGGGTCCCCTTTCCCCACCAGGCCATTTGCCATGGAATAGGAGGCAGGATCTCACATCACTGGAGTTATTATTTCTCTATAATTTTCTCTCTTTTTGGCTGAATGCCTGTAATTCCAGTTAGCTGTGTGTCTGGTGCAAGGAGTACTGTGCTTTCAAGTGTTTTTGACTCTCTGAGTTCTCTAGCTTTGAGGCTGGCATTTCTTCATGACACATAATAATTGATTAAGAATTGAGAGTATCTGTGAGTTCTGGTGGTCTAGTGGTTAGGATTCAGCACTTTCACTGCTGTGGCCTGGCTTCAATCCCTGATCTCAGAACTGAGAATCCTGAAAGCCTCCAGGGAGGGGCATGGCAAAAATAAATAAAATTTTTAAGTTAAGAATTGAGAATTGCTTTAGAAATTCTACTATAAGAACTCTTAAATTTTCCATTGCTTGATGGGAAAGACCAGAAACCTCTCTCCTATTGCTCTTAAGAAATATTCTCTTGGACATTTCACTTGTTTTGTTTTTGGAATTGGGTTTTGAAGTTCTTTTATCCACACCAAACATGTTGCTTGATTTTTTTTTTACTAGATTTAGATTGAGTCTGTAACTTAACTTGAATGAAAATGGATGTCAGAGTGTTTAGTCATCTCTTCTAGAAACTTGGTCTTCTTTTGCTCGTATCTTTTTGTATCTCTCAATGATCATCTATGAAGATTTCACATATGTCTCACTACATTTGTTCAAAGATTTTTTTTTTAAGTATTTTGATTGTAGTGATCCTTTACATATTTATTGGCCTGGCCAGAATTGAGTTTGAAGAGGTACCTTTATGATTTTCGAGCAGAATGGGATAATTGCTGTGGTGGTTTTCGCCTGGTATTTGTGTGTCCTCCGGCCCTTAACTCAGCCCCCAGCTGTTGGTGGTTCTCCAGCGTCTTCTCATCTCCAGTAATTAGCTTCAGGTGACTTGTCACAGCTGTGCCAGGTCACTGATGGCTTTGCACTGTCAGGAATAGCAAAACTCTGTGTATAGACACTTAGTTCAGTTCAGTCGCTCAGTCATGTCTGACTCTTTGTGACCCCATGGACTGCAGCACGCCAGGCTTCCATGTCCATCATCAACTCCGGGAGCCTTCTCAAACTCATGTCCATTGAGTCAGTGATGCCATCCAACCATTTCATCCTCTGTCAGCCCCTTCTCCTCCCGCCTTCAATCTTTCCCAGCATCAGGGTCTTTTTCTAGTGAGTCAGTTCTTCGCATCAAGTGGCCAGAGTGTTGGAGTTTCAACATCAGTCCTTTCAATGAATATTCAGGACTGATTTCCTTTAGGATGGACTGGTTAGATCTCCTTGCAGTTCAAGGGACCCTCAAGAGTCTTCTCCAACATCACAGTTCAAAAGCATCAATTCTTCGGCGCTCAGCTTTCTTTACAGTCCACCTCTCATATCCAAACGTGACTGCTGGAAAAGCCATAGCCTTGACTAGACGGACCTTTGTTGGTAAAGTAATGTCTCTGCTTTTTAATATGCTGTCTAGGTTGGTCATAACTTTCCTTCCAAGGAGTAAGCGTCTTCTAATTTCATGGCTGCAGTCATCATCTGTAGTGATTTTGGAGCCCAAGGAAAAACAGTCAACCACTGTTTCCCCATCTATTTGCCATGAAGTGATGGGACCAGATGCCATGATCTTAGTTTTCTGAATGTTGAGCTTTAAGCCAACTTTTTCACTCTCTTTCACTTTCATCAAGAGGCTCTTTAGTAGTTCTTCACTTCCTGCCATAAGGGTGGTGTCATGTGCATATCTGAGGTTATTGATATTTCTCCCTGCAATCTTGATTCCAGCTTGTGCTTCTTCCAGCCCAGCATTTCTCATGATGTACTCAGCATATAAGTTAAATAAGCAGGGGGACAATATACAGCTTTGACATACTCCTTTCCTGTTTGGAACCAGTCTGTTGTTCCATGTCCAGTTCTAAGTGTTGCTTCCTGACCTGCATACAGATTTCTCAGGAGGCAGGTCAGGTGATCTGGTATTCTGATCTCATTCAGAATTTTCCACAGTTTATTGTGATCCACACAGTCAGAGGCTTTGGCATAGTCAATAAAGCAGAAATAGATGTTTTTCTGGAACTCTCTTGCTTTTTCGATGATCCAGCAGATGTTGGCAATTTGATCTTTGGTTCCTTTGCCTTTTTTAAATCCAGCTTGAACATCTGGAAGTTCACGATTCATGTATTGCTGAAGCCTGGCTTGGAGAATTTTGAGCATTACTAGCATATGAGATGAGTGCAGTTGTGTGCTAGTTTGAGCATTCTTTGGGATTGGAATGAAAACTGACCTTTTCCAGTCCTGTGACCACTGCTGAGTTTTCCAAATTTGCTGGCATATTGAGTGCAACACTTTCATAGCATCATCTTTTAGGATTTGAAATAGCTCGACTGGAATTCCATCACCTCCAGTAGCTTTGTTATAGTGATGCTTCCTAAGGCCCACTTGAGTTTGCAGTCCAGGATATCTGGCTCTAGGTGAGTGGTCTCACCGTCATGGTTTTCTGGGTCGTGAAGGTCTTTTTTGTACAGTCCGTCTGTGTGTCCTTGCCCCTTCTTGGTATCTTGACGCCGAGCACTGTTTAAAGTGGAACATAGAGCATGGCTGTGTCTAGTGCTCAGTTAGTTGACATTTGTGGGTATTGATGGACAACCCAGAGAAAATACAGAAAAGTATTTCACAAACCTTGAATCCACATAGTTGCAAACATTTTATTTTCATATGGTGAAGGACAGGCTCTGAGATTAGAAGGAAAGAGAGATGCAAGAGAATCCTTAACCTTCCACAGTGACTGATAAGAGTGTCCCCACCACGGACAGAGCACATCTGACTCCTGCTGGAGCCCTCACCAGGGCCAGCAGCCAGCGGGGGCTCTGGTCAGCGGGGGTTTCCCTTGGAAAGTGCAGCTGCTTCAGACATTCATAGCTCAGCTTCTCAACAGACCAAGCGCTTTTAGCTTGAAGGCGTTGCTTTCTAGTTGATCTCTAATTGACGTTAAGTCCTGGGAATTCCCTGGTAGCTCAGTGGTTAAGACTTGAACTTTCGCTGCCAAGGGCACAGGTTCAATCCTGGTTGGGGAACTAAATCATACAAGCTGCACAGCACGGACCAAAAAAAAAGATGCTGATTCCTTTCTTGGAAGGAGGCACTTTTTTATTTCAGAATTCTGCTCTCAAAGAGAGTTTCTGCGTCAGTCTCAGCAGAACCACCCAGCCCTGGCAGTGCAGACCAGCAGAGGTGATGAAGCCACTTCTTCCTCTGCTGGCTCCCTTTTTGCGCCCCCACCCCACCCCCCGCCCAACCTTTATGGCTGTAACTACCAGAGGTAGAGGTGACACTCTTTTACCTGAAGATGTCTTTATAGTTTTTCCTGTAGGTTATTGCAGTTCATTGTTCTTCCTGAAGGCTTGGAAAAGGAAGAATTACTATTCCCCCATTTTATAGATGTGGAAACTGAGGCTTAGAAACAGGTACAGCTGCTAGGAAGAAATAATACAAGGGGTGGATATATGTATGTATGTATGTACTGACATATACGTGTGTACCACATGTATGTATGTTTAGGTAATGGCAGTACATGTTGTGCTGCCTTAGAATCTGTCCGTTAGTAACTAGCTAGTCGGGACTTGAAAGTTCCATGGTCCCAGCCCTCTGGCCACTCTGCCTGATGAACTCTGATCGCTGTCTCTGAAGAAAAAGCACACCCTTCTGTGTCTCCTTACTCTGAGTACTCCTAGTACTTTTCTGACACTTAGAGTCACCGAATCTATGGGAATTTTCCCCACACCAAGCAGTTCTGTGGCACCAGGCGAGTGTCCTACAATTTAACTCAATTCGCACACTACCTATGTGGAAATAGCTTCAGATCTCAAAAGTTAAGGACTCAGCCCCACAAGACTGTCTCCCCACCCAGCTTCAAAGGCATACTACATGCTGCCATTGTCAGCCGTGCTTCCGACCCTCTGGCTGTGAATCAGAGGCTTCTGTGACCCCCTCCTCGGGGCTCCATTCACTTGCTTAGAGAGGCTGACAGAACTCAGGAAGGCGTCTCGCTTACTAGTTTCTGGTGTATTCTGAAAGGCTGGAGCTCAGGGAGAGCCGGATGGAAGAAGGTGCAGGGAGAAGGAACGGAAGCCCTGTACCTCCATTTGTTCACCAGCCAAGGAACTATCCACACACACCCTTTGGGATTGGAGGCTTCACTCTGTGGACGTGGGTAAATCATTTGGCCATTGGTGGTTAGTTCAAGCTTCAGCCCCTCTCTGCTCCCTGAAGGTCAAGGAGGCAGGGCAGAAAGTTCCCGTGGCAACCAGCCCTGTTCTTAGGGGCTTTCCTAGAGTCACTCATACACTCCTGTAGTTGAAAGGGGCTGGTTATAAAGAACAAAAGATACCCATTTCATCTTTATTTCTGGAGCTTTGTATCTGGAGTTAGGGAAGAAACTGGCAACAAAATTAAATATTATAGTAAAAGATGCCTCTGTGGCTCTTAAATAGGAACTTTATAAGAGTTTTAGGAGCTATGTGTCAAAAAAGTAGACAAAATATTTATTTTAAACCACAACATAACATTTTCCAAGGCTCTAGTGAGAAAGAGTCAGTACTGCTGCCGCTGCCTTCAAGATATACAGTGCGTTCTCTCCTACTTTCTGTCTCTTAGGTTTGCTTGAGCATGAATGGTATCTTCGGAGAAGGCAATGGCACCCCACTCCAGTACTCTTGCCTGGTGGGCTGCGGTCCATGGGGTCGCTAAGAGTCGGACACGAATGAGCGACTTCACTTTCACTTTTCACTTTCATGCACTGGAGAAGGAAATGGCAAGCCACTCCAGTGTTCTTGCCTGGAGAACCCCAGGGATGGGGGAGCCTGATGGACTGCCGTCTATGGGGTCAAACAGAGTTGGACACGACTGAAGTAACTTAGCAGCAGCAGAATGGTATCTTAATGAATTGGTTCGCTTCAACATCAGAGTCCTGTATGTTGATTTCCTGCCCCACCTATTGGGCAACCTCTTAAAGTGGCCCCAGAGATTTGGCCGTGCCTGTAGCACCCCCGGTGGTGTGACTTGTAGAGTTTTCATGCCTCGTCAGTGTTTGTCTAAGTGATGTGGTTTTTTGCAGCAAAAATTGGATGCAGAGTTTCAGAAGAGACTGGAAAGGAATAAAATTGCTGCAGAGGAGCAGACTGCAAAACGTCGGAAAAAGCGGTGAGAACTTTGTGGCATCCCATAGCTAGTGAGACTTAGGGCAGGAAATGTAAAAATAGATGGCTGGTGAACAAATCCTTCTTGTGGTCAAAAGTTCACCTGTATGGCCTGTTGAGGTCTTGGGTGTTAAAACCTACAGTGGAGCACCCCAGTAGAGAAATGACTTTTCTTCCTGGGGAGAGATCTGTTCACTTACTGCCCCCCACCCCCAGCTTACTACAGATTTTCCAAGGCTTGGGGGTCAGCACTTCGGTGATGGCATGGATTTCTGTGTCTCCTCTGTGTCTGCGTTTTAATGAAAGGTTCAGTAAGTTGCTGTGAGCAGACTTTGCAGTTCACCTCTCCCTGAAAGGAGGGCCTGTGACCTCCCTTAGGGACCTCATACAGGCTGCGTGTGTGTGTGTTTTAGTAAATGCTCCCTCAACTTTTAGAGAGGTGAGCAGGATTCTAAAAGTCATCCCTGAATATCTTGGAATGAAAAAGTATCGCCGGTATCAATATCTCTGGATTGCTTTAATCACCTCAGGACTCCAAATAATTTGATCTTGATTCATGAAGGACACAGGTTGATAACGTTGATGATGTTGGAGTAGCAGAGTCATGAGGAAGTACTTTCATTTTATTGCAGCATTTGTGTACTGTCTAAATCGCTGAAGGTTCTATAAGTAGATGTTTATTTTCTAAGATATAAAATGGGTAGTTAAAGACTTAATGTATTTATTTTACATTTGTAGCCAGAAGTTAAAAGAGAAGAAATTACTGGCAAAGAAGATGAAACTTGAACAGAAGAAGCAAAATGAAGGTGAGTGATGCCTACTTTCCTTTTCTGACCTTTCTCAGTGTTGATCACAGTGGTTGACCTGTCAAGAATGAGGTTTAGAGTCTGGAGCTGGTTGGCTGGCCTCTGAAGAAATGAGGGCATGTTTCTGTTAGTTTTGACTCATTTAATTTTCAAGTGTCAGAAAGGCAAGCTGGTTTAAGCAAAAAAGAAAAGATACTGACTCGTGTTTCGTCTAGGACAGACCTCCTTTCAGGCCTGCCTTGTAAAGGAGCCCTGCTGCTATTGGCATTTACTGTCTCTCTGTCCCCTGGCTCCCTGTCATCAGGGGGACTCATTTCCTCCTGATGGTTCCAAGGTCCCTGCGGCTGCTCCAGGCTGCACCCTGGCTCATTCTTGTCCAGTAGGAAAGACTGAGGGAGTGTCTCCAGCAAAAGCGTTTTTGTGTCTCTTTGGCTCTTATTGAGTCATCTGGCAAGTCAGTTAAGAATGCTTTTGGCTACAAGAAATAGAAAACTCAACTAGCGGTAGTTAAGCAAAGAGTTCTTTTTTCTCACGTAGCAAGAAATCTGGTAGTAGTGTGGTTGAGCAGGTCAGTACTATCAAGCTCAGCATCCCTGCAGTTCTTTTGACCTTGATCCTGGGGGCATGAGGTGGCTGCTGCAGTTCCTGGCATCATACTTAGGTTTAAAGCAGAAAGAAGAGGGAAAAGAAGTGACACTTGTCTGGTTTTGTTTTTTTAACTGGAGAGCATATGATCCCCC
The DNA here is from genome assembly GCF_963930625.1 of Muntiacus reevesi. Classification (NCBI taxonomy): domain Eukaryota; kingdom Metazoa; phylum Chordata; class Mammalia; order Artiodactyla; family Cervidae; genus Muntiacus; species Muntiacus reevesi. The sequence continues at coordinate 212,722,382 of NC_089250.1, read as the reverse complement.
AGAAATGCCCATCAGGTATTACTTTACATCTCATTGGTCAGTACCAGGTCACTTAATGTCATCAGGCTAGATGAATAGAAAACAACTGTCACAACTATCTGTAACCTATCATCACCATCACTGGATGGATGGTACATTGCCACTCTAGACAGAATTGAGGTTTTGTTACAAGGAGTAATAGGGGGCGAGTAATGTGTCAGCACACTGGGCTAGAAGAAGCACAAGCTGGAATCAAGATTGCCAGGAGAAATATCAATAACCTCAGATATGCAGATGACACCACCCTTATGGCAGGAAGTGAAGAGGAACTAAAAAACCTCTCGATGAAAGTGAAAGAGGGGAGTGGAAAAGTTGGCTTAAAGCTCAACATTCAAAAAACTAAGATCATGGCATCTGGTCCCATCACTTCATGGCAAATAGATGGGTTACAGTGGAAACAGTGTCAGGCTTTATTTTGGGGGCTCCAAAATCACTCCAGATAGTGATTGCAGCCTTGAAATTAAAAGACGCTTACTCCTTGGGAGGAAAGTTATGACCAACCTAGATAGCATATTAAAAAGCAGAGACATTACTTAGCCAAAAAAGGTTCGTCTAGTCAAGGCTATGGCTTTTCCAGTAGTCATTTATGGATGTGAGAGTTGGACTGTGAAGAAAGCTGAGCGCCGAAGAATTGATGCTTTTGAACTGTGGTGTTGGAGAAGACTCTTGAGAGCCCCTTGAACTGCAAGGAGATCCAACCAGTCCATCCTAAAGGAGATGAGTCCTGGGTGTTCCTTGGAAGGACTGATGCTGAAGCTGAAACGCCAATACTTTGGCCACCTCATGCGAAGAGTTGACTCATTGGAAAAGACCCTAATGCTGGGAGGGGTTGGGGGCAGGAGGAGAAGGAGATGACAGAGGATGAGATGACTGGATGGCATCACCGACTCAATGGACAGGAGTTTGAGTAAACTCTGGGAGTTGGTGATGGACAGGGAGGCCTGGCGTGCTGCGATTCATGGGTTCGCAAAGAGTCGGACACAACTGAGCGACTGAACTGAATATGTCAGCATTCCACAGTCCTGCCTACTTCTGAACCCATCACAAGGCCAGTGATGCCAGTCACTCCTTTGGGAGCCCCTGGACTGAGAATCAGAGAGAGGTCCCAGATGGGAAGGATCAAGGAGGCTAAGAGACCCAAAAAATGACAACTGATCACCATATTACTGAATTGGTGGCTATACCATAATTGACTAGACATGTTTCCTGATTGGACAGTTGTGATTTTTGTTCTTAAGATAAAATCAGACCTGCGTTGGCATACTGAAACATCATCAGCCCCTTCTATGACCTGTTTTCTTATGAGTTGTAAATGTACTATAATGGGCTTCCCTGGTGGCTCAGTTCATTAAGAATCTGCCTGTAATGCAGGAGACCCAGGTTCAATCCCTCGGTGGGGAAAATCCCCTGGAGAAGAAAATGCCAACCCACTCCAATATTCTTGCCTGAAAAATTCCATGGACAGAGTAGCCTGGTGGGGTACAGTCCATGGGGTCACAGAGTCAGACACAAGTTGGTAACTAAATCACCACCATGTGACACTATATAGAACATGATTTTAGCCTGTTGCCCACCATTTCTGAGAAGAAATTATTTTAGAGTGCCAAAATGTGATGGCTCGGACCTCTTCCCTCAAGTAAGCCGCCTCCTCATGTCCCCTGTCCTTCCCCCAGCCCCTACACCCAGGAATGTGGGCGTACTTGCTCCAGGGCCAGGAGGGTTGGGCACAGGTGCCAGTCTCGTGTTCTGTTGAAGAAGGTGCTATGGCTTGGACCGCAGTATATTGAGAAATAGAAGGAATCTCCTTGGCTCTGGTAATCTGACCTTCCCTCCCTGGGGCTTGTTTTTGCTGCTTGTTGTGTTTACTGCTATTTATGTGTTCAGTGAGTTCCCTGAGCTAACTCTCTGAAGCTTATATTCTTTGTTGTGTGTGGCAGCTGAAGTCTTTGCTTGGTTAGCTTAGTGGTCAGCTGAAGATTAGAGATTTCCTGAAATGCTTTGAACCAGTAAGTCTCCTGATTCTTGCCAAGGGCCTTTTCTGTGTGTGGTGGAGCATGTCTTCAGCATTCTGGCAGGCAGTTAACAGCTTTGCCTTAGCCGTCACCTCCGTGCACAGAGCCTCAAGCTTAGCCAGAGGTGAGAATACGGCCATTGCTTGTCTGTCTTAGACTGTGCACAGCGGTGCACATGCATACAGCCTTCTAGATTACCAGCTTGTCCTCTTATACTTTCGGTCAGTTTCTTGTTTGTTTCAACTGTTACCACTGCCTCAGGCAGCTATGATGTTAAACAGTTGCCACTGATGGTTTCTGACAGATACCTTGGGGAAAGTCTGTTCTCACTGAATCAGGTTGAATAAAGACAAGTCTTGGGAGTGGAAGTTTCCAGGGAGCTGCCAGACGGGTCAAATAGGGACAGTTCTCTGAGTGTGGGACTTCGGAGGAACTCCCACCAGGGGATACTCGTGGCTTTTCACAGCTGCTGCAATTAGGAGGCTGTTGATAGAGCACCTTCTTTGGATCTGGAGAGGAGGAGTAGGGAAACAGGACAAGTTAAAACAACCACAAAGCTTGCTGTTCTTACCAAAATTCAACCACTTTTTGTCAAACCATCCAGGGAACATTTCTAGAGTTCTGAAAAAGTTGATTCTGACGATTGTTGTCAGTGTTCTCAACAATACTGCTACTTTTATGGAGGAGCAGATTTTAAGAGATCCCTTCTGAAAATGCTACCATCTCTTTAAATTTTAACCTGCCTGTATTTGAAATATGTTTCCTGTAGATATCAGAGATGTGGGTCATGTTTTTAATCCATTCTGACCGTCTCTGTATTTTTTGGTAATGTTTGAATTTTAGGGCTGCCACTTTGTCTTAATTCTCTTCTTTTGTTTGTTTGTTTCTGTTTCTCCTTTCCCGTCGTCTTTTGGATTTATTTGAACATTATTCTGTCTATTGTGTTTTTAACTATTTCCCTTTTTGCAGCTTTTTAGTATTTCCTCTAGAGCTTACCCTATTCATTCTGCTTTCACAATCTACTTAGAATCAGCATTTCACCACCTTAAGTAGAATGTAGATATTTTTCATCATATAGATTTCTTTAATCCTTATGTTACAGTTGTCTTAGGTATTATATCTCCATACACTGAAAACCCCTTCAGATAACATTACTTTTTTTTTAAGTTGACATATAGTTGACTTACAGTATTATTTCAGTTTCAGGTGTACAACATAGTGACTTGATATTATCATAGATTATGCACCATACAGTTATAATAATATCTTTGGTTATATTTCCTATGCCATGCATTACATCCCTGTGACTTATTTATTATGTAACTGGTCGTTTGTACCTCTTTGTATCCCTTCACCTGTTTTGCCTTTTCCTCCATCCTCTTCCCCTCTGGCATCCACTAGTTTTTTCTCTGTATCAGTGGTCTGTTTCTGGTTTAAGCAGATTTTTAGATCCCACATATAAGTGAAAACATGCAGTATTTGTCTTTCTCCATCTGACTTATTTCACTTAGCATAATACCCTCTAGGTTCTTCCATGTTCTTGCATATGGCAAGATTTCATTCCTTTTTTATGGCTGAGTTATATTCGTGTGTATGTGTGCATGTGTGTGCACACGCACACATCTTTATTTATCTGTCAGTGGACACTTAGGTTGCTTGTGTGTGTGCACATGAGCATGCACACACATTTTTTCATTCATCTGTCAGTGGACACCTAGGTTGCTTGTGTGTATATGTGGGTATATGCACACTCATGCACACATTTTCTTTATTGATTCATCTGTCAGTGGACACCTAGGTTGCTTCCATATCTTGGCTTTGTAAATAATACTACATTGAACTTGCGGATGCATGTATCATTTTGAACTAGTGTTTTCATTTTTTTTTTTTTTTTTCAGATAAATACCCAGAGGTGAAATTGCTGGATCATGTGGTAGTTCTGTTTTTTGAAGCAGAGCTATTTTTATTACTATCTTTTATTTTCAATCATCAAATATATTTCAGACTCAAGAGGAGAATAGTCTTGAATAGTGACCATATAGTTACCATTTCTGTTGCCTTTTCTTTGTTCCTCATGTTCCAGACTTCTTTTTGTCAGTCTGTCTTTTTTCTGTCTTCTTTCCCATCTGTCAGAAGATCTCCCTGTAAGTCATTCAGTGAGAATATGAGTTATCTTAGCTATTCTTCATATGTGTCTATCTTTATTTCATCCTTGTTCCTATGGGGACATTCTCACTGGATAAGAATATTGGGTTGGCAGTGGTTTATTTCAGTACTTTCGAAATGTTGCTTCATTTCCTCTGGCCTCCATTTCTAATTAAAAAAAAAAAAAGCTATTCAGATTGTTTTCCTATCATTGTATTTCCCTGGCTGCTTTCAAGATCTTTAGGTGTTAGGAATTTGATTACGATGTGTTTGCACGTGGATTTCCTTGGGTTTATCCTGGAGTTGCGTTTGGAGTTCACTGAGCTACATGAATCATTGGTAAGCACGTGTCTTTGTCAAATTTGGGATTTTTTTCCAATCTTTTTTTTTTTTCTTTTTTTTTTTTTTTGCTTTGTTCATATTGGATAATTCCTGTTGATCTGACCTTGAGCTGTCTCTTCCCGGTGTCATTTCCAATCCACTATTGAGTCAATCCGGTGAATTACGTTTTTCAAAAAAGTTTTTGTTTCCATTCGATTCTTTATACTTTCTCTTTTCTTTGCTGCAATTTTCTATCTTTCCATTTGTTTCAAGATTCTTCACACTCATTTCCTGGAAAAATATTTCAATAGCTACTTTGAAGTGTTGGTAGTTCCAACATCTGGGTTATCTTGACATGAGCATTTGTTGATTGTCTTTCCTTGTGCAAGTTGAGATTTTCCTGATTCTCCACGTACTGAGTGATTTTCTGTGGATCCTGGACATTTTGAATGTTGTGAGACTCTGATCTTGCTGATGTTTGTTTTAGCAGTCAGTCATCCTGGTTGTGTTCAGAACCCAGGTTCTCATCAGCCTTCTGTAGACTGTGGCTCCAGGAACCAGGGTTTTTAAAGCTTTTGCTGTGCTCTCCAGATGTGTCCTGCGGGTGCCACCCAGTGGCCAGTCAGGGTTTAGCTGAGTTCGGTTCTCAAAGTGCTCGGCATGATGATTAGGGCCAGATCCATGCATGTGCTGTCAGGGTGACCCCAGGAGTTCATAAAGACTTTACGATGTCTCTCCTAATCTCTCCATGACCTCCCCGGTAGTTCCTGGTTTCCTGGAGCTCCCCTTTTCAGATCTCTGGCCAGAGAGTCGGGGCTCTAGTTACCTACTCTGCCACGTGCTCCATACAGTTGCCCTTGCATCCAGGGCTGAGTGGTGGGAGGATAAAGAAGAAAAGTAACAGTTTGCCTGGCCCTCCTAGGACCACAGCTCCTCTGATCAGAGAGAAAGGTTCCCCTCCTTCCAGGTTTTTGTGCAGCAAGCCCCCATTGCCACCAGTCACTGTGGCCATCCTGACACTGGCAGAGGGAAAAGACAAAAGAGTTTCCCCTCCCTCTGAACATCGGGAACCCACTGTCTTACTCCTTGACCAGAACTCGAAGGCTTCTCTCAGAACTGTGTCTATGCCAGTCTCCACTTCTGTGTATTGGATCGCCCCAAATCCAGGCTGGGATACTGGAGAGGAAAAAGGAAAAAAAAAAACACAGGAAATGCAATATTGTTCCAGTGGTACTTTGTATTCTGGTCTTTTCTCCCATTCTGCTTATCTTTCCAAGTCCATGCATTCTGTCCTGGTGCTATAAACAGTGTTCAGTGGAGAAACAGTCGAATGTTTGCTCTGTGTTACCTGGAACCCACCCTCCATTTGTTTTGGGGGGTGTGGTGTTTTTTTTTCTTTCTGGTTGTGCTGCGTCTTCGTTGCTGTGCATGAGCTTTCTCGCGCTGTGGCCAGTGGGGCCAGCTCCCCAGCTGCGGTGCACAGGCTTCCTGTGGCAGCTTCCCTGGTGGTGTGCAGGCTCGGTAGTTGTGGAGCGTGAGCTTAGTTGCTCTGCAGCATGTGTTGTCTTCCTGAACCAGGGATCTAACCAGTGTACCCTGCATGGGAAGGCGAACTGTTAACCACTAGACTACCAGGGAAGCCCTATTTGGTGTTTTGAATCCAGTTACAGGACTTGACATTTAGCTCTTGCACATTTCAGCTTGGTGTTACTGGTTCGGTTGGTTCAGGTCTCCACAGTCCTTTTGAATTCTGATTCTGGAATTCAGCATGTTATCCTGTCTTTCTGGTGTTGTGATGGGCAGGTTTGATAAACATACCTCCTTTCCGTCACTGGTAAAAATGCTGAGCCAGCCAGACTGGGCCAGGGAGCTCCATCTAGCCTGGCATGGACCTGTTCACTGAAACCCTGGTGGTGGTTTTCTCCAGCCGAGAATCAGCCAGGCTCCCTCTTCTTTAATCTGACCCACAGAGGAATCACAGGAAACTGAGAGGTCACTCGAGGCCATGGAGTGAGCATGGTGTCCGTAGGGTCTTGGCTCAGTGCTCTTTCTGACTCACCTTGACCTCAAGCATCTCTTGAAGCAGATATTTTTTTCTCCCTTAATTTTAGCTTGTAAAATGATAAGCTTTTCCTAGATCTAAAATTCTGCAACTTGGTATCTTTGCCGCATGCCTTGCTATAATGAATATACACCATCTTTGGGGGGTGGTGGGGCAGAGGAGTTCCATCCCCTGTAAATGCAAGAACCCTTTCAGAACAAGAAACTGAGGTTACTTTGCTTGCTCTGAGTTTATATTTATTGGACCTGTGATGGGTCTGCGGGATCAGAGTAACTTTTTAGTAATCAGATCTAGAATTGGAGAGAGGTGGCAGTATCCCAGAGCTGAGATTTCTTAAACCCCCCTTTTCTCGCCACTCTCTCACCTTAGATTCATGTCACCACACAGTTTCCAGTTGCTTTTCTTTCATTTGCCTGAGGCTGTGAAGAGTCTCAGAGATGATAGATTTCACCCAGGGTGTCTGCCCTGTTTAAAATGGCCCCGTGCCCTCGCCCTGGGTCTCCCCCGGTCCTGAGCTTCAGTTCTGTCAAAAGGATAAAATGTTTTCATCCACGTCGCATTGTCGTAGTGCAGTGTTTTTCCAAACTGAGGGTTGTGATCCTTTACTTACTGGGTCATGAAGTTAGCTGAGAAGTTACAGGTTGTTGTTGTTTTTTTCAAACATGCATAAAACAGACTAGAAAACATCAGAATGCCTCACATCCTGGAGTAACTGTTTAGTGAAATTGTCTTTTCGGTTTCTAGGTGAGCTGTCAGGCTTGAAAATCACTGTTAGGATACATGAGCCCCACTCGTCTTGTGCAGTTAGCACCTGTACGTATTTTTTAAATGATTAGTAATAATGCATGGTTGTATATGCTTCTCACCAAATGAGCAGGAGAGTGTTATGGAGATAACTTCCTACAGGGGGTTTGTGTGCCTTTCCTGCACCTCTCAGTTCCTTCCTTATTTTTCATTTTGTGAAAGGGAAAGGATTTCTAGGATTTCTATTTCTAAAATAAATTTAATGTGGTGATACTCAGTTCTGCCACAAGGTGGCTTCAGTGCGCCGCTGGGTTCTTGATGGACCTGGAGCACCTGAGCTTTTGGGCTCTTCTGTCTGTGGTGAGGGGCAGCTGGCTGGGAGTTCCGTTCTGTTACTGGAGAGGAAATATCCCAGCTTGTCATCTGTGCTGGTCCGCAGTTCAGTGAAGTGACTTGTCAGAATGATACCCCAGGGTGGTGTTAAGCCAGTCTGGATTATTAAAGCCTTGAATCCCTGAACAGTATATTCTGATGCCAGTGTTAATCATGATGCTGGCTTACCTACCAGAGAAACCTTAAGGTGATGCCTTACCAAGAACATCAAGGGCGGTTTCTCCAAGGCTGGGTGGGGGGAGAAGCAGGTGAGGGAGATAAAGTGATACAGACTTTAACTTACAAAGTAAATGAGTCACAGCTGTGAAATGTGTAGTGTAGTGATATCATCGGTAACGTTAATATCTTTGTGTGATGTCAGATGACAACTGGACTTACCGTGGTGATCATTTTGAAACATACAGAAATAGTGCATCACTATGTTGTATACCAGGAACTAATATAATACTGATACTTCAAAAACACTCCTAGAAAACGAGATCAGATTTGTGGCTGCAGAGGTCAGGAGGAAGGGGAATTAGATGAAGGTAGTCAAAAGGAACTTCTGGTTACACGATAAGTACTGGGGATGTAATATACAACATGATAAAGATAATACTAGTGTACATTATAAATGAAAGTTAACAAACTTCTCTGCAAAAGGAAAAAAAATTTTTTTTCTATTTCTTTAAACTTATGAGAGATGGATGTTCACCAAACATGTCGTGAGTATTTGAAAAATGGGGTGGGAGGAGCAATTTATCAGCCTCAGCAGTGTGGACACTCTGGGCCAGACGGCTCTTTGTTGTGAGGGACGATATCCTGTTCACTGTAGGATATTTAAGAGCAATCTGGCTTCTACCCCCTAGATGCCAGCAGCACCCACCCTCCCCTCCATCACTGACAAAAAGAAATGTCTCCAGACCTTTGCCAAGTGTTTTCCTCATGGCGGAGAGGGACAAAAGTGTCCCCAATTAATACGATTCCTATTTCAGCTGGTATCGGGTGTTGGGAAGACACTCAGTTTATGTTTTGGATTAAACTGTTTGAGTGCCACAGTTCTTACCCATGCTCTCTATATTGGGAAATCATGTGTATCTTTTGTGTCTTTTGAAAGTAAAGGCAAGACAGGATCATTTTAGAAATGTTTAGAATACACAGGAAAGAAAAAAAGTCAAAAAATTATCTGTAATTCTTACTTAAAAAAAATCACTTTAACATTCTCATGATGTTTATTTAAATTTTAATATTTATCATGTAAACCTATTTACATAATTATCGTATTTACAGTTGTCCTTTTATCATATAATATTGTATCACAAATATTTTCCCATGTTCTTATAATTCCATAGTGCAAGGAAGGATGTTTTTTCCCCCAGTCTGTTCATTCATCTATTGTCCTGGGTTTTTGTTTTTTTGTTTTGTTTTTATTAACGTTAACATCAGCTTCAATTACACTCAGTGGCATTTTACCTAGTATTCTTACAGTCTTGTGAATAAAATCTCAGATACCTAGATTTTAAAATCATCTGTAAACAGCAGTGTGATAGTAATGGAAAAAGGTCAAGGTCAAGTATCACCATCCTAGTAGATCACCTCTCATTCTGTCCGTTTTCTCCTTTTTACATGTTTGTTTATTTGATGGCACTGGGTCTTAATTGCGACACGCCGGGCCCTTCCTGGCAGCGCACATGTTCAGTCGTTGCATTGCTGGTACTCAGTTGCCCTGAGGTGTGTGGGATCTTAGTTCGCTAACAAAGGATGAAACCCACGTCCCCCGCATCACATGGCGGATTCCCAGCCACTGGACCACCAGGGATGTCCCTGTCCGTTTTGTTTTAATCTCGCCATGTGAACATATCATCTGTATGTAGGTAATAACTGTAGTATATGAACATGTTTCCATTTGCTTGCTTTTATTGAACATTATAAGCACTTCTGGTCTTCATAACTTTTTCAGTGACTGATTATATCCAGCAATCGACATGCCATGATATGCCTAACACTTTCCCTTTGTTAGACATTAGACTGATTCCAGTTTTTCTCTTCTTTAGAACATATTTTAGTGAGTTTATGAACCTGTCTCCCTTCCCCCTTTCTGGGTAAAATTCCAGCAGTGGCAATTATTAGATCACAGAATATAAAAAGAGTTTATGGCTATTGAAATGTATTGCCAGTTTCTTTCCAAAGAAGTAGTATCAGTTTTTACAGCCATCAGCGATGTGCAGTGGTGTGCATTTTACCATATTAAAAAAAAAAAAAACTTACAAAAATATAGATCCAGATCTGGCAGGACTGTGATAGCAGCCTCCATGCCCTTCCCACCCACCCTGAACAGCCTCCAAAGCGCTCTCTAAAACAGCCTGGGTTGTCATTTGTTCTCCTACACTTCCCTGATGGCTCAGAGAGTAAGGAGTCTGCCTGCAATGCCAGAGACCCGGGTTCAATCCCCGGGTTAGGAAGATTCCCTGGAGAAGGAAATGGCAACCCACTGCAGTATTCTTGCCTGGAAAATCCCACGGATGGAGAAGCCTGGCAGGCCCCAGTCCATGGGGTCACAAAGAGTCGGACAGGACTGAGCGACTTCACTCTTACTTGTAACAGTCCTTAGCATTTATTGAACATTTACTATGTAGCCCCAGTTTTAAGTGCTCTGCAGGTATTAACAAAATCCTCACAGCGGCCCTGTGACAATCCCCGTTTTACAGTTGAGGGGCCTGAGGGACCAGGCAGCGATGGGCGCCCACAGAGCGAGCAGATAATCCCAGTGTCTCCCCACTGGCCTTGCGCTGCCCCCCGAGGTGATCGTGTTTCAAACCTAGCCAGCAGCCCTGCCCGCCCACCCCTTCCGGTCTCCCTGCCCTTGTTCTCTGACCTTGTCTGCCTTCCACGTGTGCTCTGCTCACGAGCTTCTGTCACTGCTCTCCCACCTCTGCTCCTGCTCAGGCCTCTGTGCTCTTTCTTTCTCGTGCTCCCCACTCCCCGTCTGCCCAGAAAGCTGCTGCTCAGCTTGCACCTTGCAAGACCTGCCCTACCGCCCCTCCCCACCCCAGCCGCCCACTTTGCTCCCACAGGGTTTGGTTATGAAATGTGCTAAATCACATAATGTGTTTATTCAGTCGCAGTCTCCGTTCCCTGAGGGTAGGCAGTGTCTGTAAAAAAATAATAATAAGCTTGGTTTTAGAATGATTTTAGATTTACAGAAACACTGCGAGGATAGTACGAAGAATTCCCATATGCCCAGTTTCCCCTGCCTGTTGTTAACATCTTAAGTTAATGTGGTTCATTCATCACAGTTCATGAACCAGTCTTGATACATGTAGTAGCTGAAGTCCATACTTCATTTCCTTCCTTTTTACCTAATGCCTTTTTCTTGTTCCAGAATCCCATGTAGGGTGTCATATTACATTTAATCATCATGTAGCCTTCGGCTCCTGATCACTCTTGACAGTTCCCCAGACTTTGTTTTGATGACCTTGAGAGTTTTGAGGGTCAGGTGTTCTGTAGAATGTCCTTCAGTTGGGATTTGTCTGGCGTTTTTCTCATGAGTGAGTTACCTAGAGGAAGAAGACCACAGAGATAAAGTTCCATTCTCACGTCAGGGCTGGATGCTTATCAGGACGACTTGTCACTGTTGACGCTGCCCCTGATGCCCTCCTCAGGCAGTGCTCCTCAGGGTCCTCTGCTGGACGGCAACTCTGCTTCCCCTTCCCACGCTGTGCCCTTTGGAAAGAAGTCACCCTGCACGACCCACACATAAGGGGTGGGGGGTTACGCAGCCCCTCCACGAGGGCGGAGGCTTTGCATCAGCTGTTTGAAACTCTTCTGCATGGATTTGTCTGGTCCTCATTTTCTTTGTAACTGGACTCTGAGATACTTATTTTGTACTCTAAGTTTAATCCAATACTGCTTTATTTTCTTGCTCAGATTGTTCCAGCTTTGGCCACTGGGTGCTCTTTCATACAGTGCCTGTCCCTTTCACAGACTCCCATCGTTGGTGGAGTTTGGGGGGTTGGTTTTGTTTGCATCAGCGCTTCCTTACTTCCTGGAACTACAAGGTAGTCCAGACTTGTCTTATGTATTTTCAGCCCCTAACCTAGGATTCAGCCATTCCTCTGAGTCCTGTTTCTTTTTATTGGAGAATGAAATAATTTTGTTGAAGAGCCAAGCGACTTGAATGTGCATCAGATTCCTAAGTTTCTCCTCTCTGAGAGTGACACTTCCGCTCCGACAACCTGTCTCCTGCCCACAGGAACCAGTTGTGTTTGGAGCTTGTCAGTCACAAGCAGTGTGAGCTCTCCTCACTCAGCGTCTCAGACATCCAGACTGCACATTCCCCAGACACCCTGATTAATGAGTGTTTCACTGGTTTTTTTCCTCCAACAGTTACAAAAGTTTAACAAAAATGTTCAGTAATAAAATGTCCACAACCCAATTTTTATAGTAAAATGCAGGGGAGGGGGGCATGTGGACACTATTGAATCGCTGATGAACACAGCCATTGTTTGTATTGGTTCCAAGACTGTGACAGCATAATGTCTCCTCGTATTGCCACCAATCCAGTATTGTTCTGTTGCCCACCAGTAGCCATCTCCACAGGTTCACCTATCACAAGAGTCATAAAAGGATCAGATCCCCACAGTATTCCTTGGACATATCTGCCACCATTTAATTTCAGCAATAACTTCTTGTCCATACATTTCTTCAACTCAGGAGGGTGAGCCTTGCCCATGCTGTCTACTTGGTGAGCTCAAAGACACCTCCAGCTGTCCTGTCCCTTTAAGATCAGAATTCAGGATGAAAGTCTGTGCACTTGTCCTGCCAGTTCAGACCTCTTAGGATATGGTTGGTGGTTCTCAGGCTTGAGGCTGACCTGTGATGATTAAGTTACAGAACAAAACTAATAATCAGCAGTTGCACCCTGGGAGCGCAGGTCCTAGAGCAGAGCTCCCCAGCTGGCAAATGGGGAATGGGGTACAGGTGGCAGAGACCCCGATCACCTTGCCTTCAGGGTGGCGGCTGAGTGCCCACGACCTGGACAGGGCTCAGAGAGCACTGCCCGAGGAGTCCAGGGCGCTCAGGGCTGTGTGTCTGGTCCACCTCTAGTTTTTCACTTGGTCTCTGTATAGCATGTTTTTTCTTTCTTTCTCCCCCTCCCTGCCCCCCTTCTTCTTTTTTTTTTTTTTTTTACAATTTTGGTGAAATATACATAACCCAAGATTTACCATCAGTACAGTTCAGTGGTACTAAATACATTCAGATTGTTCAACAACCATTATCACCATCATCTACTGCCATAACTTTTCATTCTGTAAAACAGAAACTGTCTTTGAAACAGCAGTCCCCATTCCCTGCTCCTCCCAGCGCATGGCAGCCACCCGTCTCCTTTTCCATCTTCGAATCTGGTGCTCTCAGGACCTCCTGTAACAGAAATCATAGAGCGTCATCCTGTGACTCCCATTTGACTCAGCATAATGTCCTCGGGGTTCCTCCCCGTTGCAGCCCCCATCAGAACTTTTTTCCTTTTTCAGGCTGAATCACTGCGCTGCATGAATAGGCCGCATTCTCCTTATCCATTCAACATGCTCATTACTGCTCGCACCTCATTTTTCTTACTCTCTATTGGAGTGTAGTGTATTTACAATGTGGTGTTAGTGTTGGGTGTACGGCAGAGGTTCCGTTGTAACGTATATCCTTTTCCAGATTCTTTTCTCGTCTAGGTTATTTGTTTATCTTGGCTGCCCTGGACCTTCGTTGCTGTGTGGGCTTTCTCTGGCTGTGGGGAGGAGGACTCCCATTGCGGTGGCTTCTTTTGCTGAGGAGCGGGGGCTCTAGGTGCACGGGCTTCAGTAGTTGTGGCGAAAGGGCTCAGCTGCTCTGTGGCGTGTGGGTCCTTCCCGATCAGGGCTCAGACCTGTGTGCCCTGCACTGGCAGGCGTTCTTGTCCTCATGATGCAGGTCATCGCAGAGTACTGAGTAGAGTTCCCTCTGCTCTAACAGTGGTCCTTGTTGATTATCTGTTTTATGTGCAGTCGTATATGTAATTGATCCCTCCCCGACACTGCCCCACACTGTAAGTTTGTTTTCTAAGTCTCTGAGTCTATTTCTGTTTAGTAAATAAGTTCATTTGTGTCACTGTTTAGATTCCACATGTAAGTGATACCATAGATGTTTGTCTTAGTTGATCATTTCAGTCCATCCGTGTTGCTGCAAAGGGCTGTATTTCATTCTCTTCTATGACTGTCACGTCAAGTTTCTTTTGTCTCCATTCCCCTATGCATTTCTGCAGGCAAGGTAGGCAGAGGCTTGAAAGTCACATAGTGCAGGTTGGAATCCTAGGTCCTGGTTTTACTGATTGTGAGACCTTGATTAGAAATTACTTAACCTCTCTGAGCTTGATTCCTCATCTGTAAAATGGATATAGAAGAGCATTACTCATCTCAGAGACTGTTGTTAGAATTAAACAAGAGGGTACAGACATGCAGACTTAGCCCAGTGCCTGGCATGTGACAGGTGTTCAGCAAATCTTAGCCACTAAAACATGCTCATCATTTGTAGTTTCTCATCCTCGGTGGGCATGAGGTTGAGGAGGAGGAACATCCTAAGGAATTAAATTGTAGAGATGATTCGACCCCTTGCCATGAATGCTCTTTAGTGTCCCGCCAACGGTGTGAAGGTGGATAGACCGTGCTGTGCCCTGGGTGCCTGTGGGCGCAGGAGTGAGTTCCTACACTTCTGCAGGAGGTGCCCACCGTGCCCGCCAGTGTCGTTGGGGAGCCGGGGAGGCTGTTGCGGGCTCCGCGGGCTCTGGCTCCGCCTCGTCCCGGCTCTCGCCCACTGCCCTGCTCCAAGAGGGGGAAGCAGGAGGAGTCGGGAACAAATTGTCTTTGTGCTCTGCTCTTGGTCTGCTCAGCAGCACTGTGGGTACTGGCAGACATGCCAGGGAAGACGCTGGGATTCAGAGGCGCACGCGGAGTGCCGGTGGGAGGCTTTCTGCGTCTGCGGGCAGGGCTGGGAAGCGGCCATGTTGTGGGCGGGGCCCTCTGCTGCATGGGTTTTGAAAGTCCCTTCGCAGATGGGCCGAGAGTAGTCAGCCTCCCTCAATGGTAAAGGGCAGCTGGGGGCGTTGCCTTGCCAAGACGGTGGACTGGGGAGGACCACATATAAAGCAGTGAGGCCTGATTTCTGGGGCGTCAGGATCTTGTGTGGGCTGGACCCTCTTAGAGGGATGAGGTCCACCCTCCAGCAGTGGTAGGTCGGTTCTGGAACTGGCCCTTTATTCCCGGGGTGGCCTTGGGGGCTGACGGGCGTGAGGACCTCTCCGGCTCCTCGCTGTCCAGTCCAGGGACAGCTGGGGCCTGGGTTCTTCCAGCAGTCCATTCTCAGCGAACCCCTCATTCTCCGAGTGGATGTGTGTATCGCTGATCCAGATGCTGTGTGATTGCAGGATCTAGTGAGACCCAGGAGCAGCCGTCCAGTGGCTCTGAGGAGGCGTCAGGGACAGAGGACGAGGAGGAGGATGCGCCCAGCTTCGTCACAGGGCGATGACGGGGCTGGCCCCGCGACTCCGAACGCCCTCCCAAAGCCTCATGGAGACACGCAGTGGGAGCCCTTCCTGAGGACTCACAGCCCCGCTGCGGGCAGGACTCAGCCGGTAGGGAGAAGACTGGCCGCCTGGACACTTGAGGGCACTGCCAAGCGGGGTTCGTTAATGTTCTTGCTGAAAGGGGGGAGATGACCTGGCGCCCCCACCTGCTCATATAAGTGGACAGTGATGAGCTTGGGGCTGGTTTCTGTGAGACAAATGTTTGTTTAGTAAAGAACAGAAAAACTCCAGGTTTTGTTCGGACCTGTGACATGACACGACAGGGAGGGGCTGGTCCCAGACCCAGAGGAAGCAGCCTCGGCTCTGGAAGGGACCCTCGCTGCAGGGCGCGGGGCCTCCGTTTCCTTCAACTGAGAGTGCAGAGTGCACCCCAGGACTGCTCCCCACATCCCAGCAGCTGCAGAGGGAGACTTGGGACTGAGCCGGGGTGGAGCCAACAGAGGACCTTGGTGTGTGAGGAGGACTTCGGAAAACCAACTGGTCATAGGAAGTCAGCAGGTAGAGGAGCCAGGCTGGGCTGGACCAGAGCAGGTGGCCTGGGTGGACCACAAGGGTGCAGGTGACGCTGGCCAAAAGCTACACTTTCGTCGAGAGGGAAAGAGATCTAAGCGGAAAATGGAAGGTGACTGAGGGCAGCCTTTCAGGCCAATGGGAGAGACAGATGGTTTCTAACTAAAGCCTTCGCTCACGTTTTTGGTATCTCCAAGTTTCTAGGTCTATTTTGTGCCTTTTATAAAGTTTGATAGAATTAAGGAAATAGTGGTTTCAAGTGAAGGGAAATGAGGAAACCTCTTACGTTTCTTGATTTCCCTGGCTCCATCCTGAGCCTTGTGACATCTGTGATAACTGTCTGTCTGTCCACAGTTTAAGTCACAGGAATTTTCTCAGGAAGCTGAAATGGAAAGTCAGCTCTCATAAATTAGAACACAGCCTGTCTGTTTTGAAAGTGGTGTTTCTCTTTCATTAGGGACTGACCGGTTAGTTCTGTATCCTCATATCTCTGAGAACTATTGGTTTCCTTTGTCCCCTCAAAGTGTGTGTCTCAGAGCTCGTGCTCTGAGCCTGGAGCCCTGGCCCTGCCTCATGGGACAGGGAACTCCGGGCAAGCCCCTGCCTGGCGCCCCAGGCCAAGAGCTCGGAGCTTCCGCAGCAGATGTGTGCCGGGCAGATGACTAGACTCGGTGCTTGTTTTTACCTTTACTGGGTGTCAGAAGATGCTGCTCACGGAGAAGATGTCCTTCAGCAGTTCCCAGTGACGCAGCGGTTTTAGTGCCTTAGGCTGAATGACTCGCAGGCCTTCTGTACCAGCCGGAAACTTGGATCCACTCTCCCAATCCACTCAGCAGAACCAAGGGACTGACACTGCACTTCCTGTTATCAAACCCAGTTCACTGCAGGGCATCAAGCAAGGAGAACAGGCCAGCTGGTGCTCAGAAGCCCAAAAGATTTCGAGGGAGAGGGTCACAGGGTATGTGATCCGCTCCTGTGCAGTTCTGATTGGTTGGTGGTGAGTGAGTGAGTCTGGGGACTCTCAGCTTTCTGGTTCCAGCGCGTCCGGACTCTACGCTGCTGGTGGTCATCGGGCAGGCAACTGCTTTCACCTGGGGGGAAACCTTATGCCTGCAAGACGACTCAAGGGTGTGGCTAGGGATACTCCTTAGCGCCCTTGAGGAGGAACTGAAGGGCCTTGACTTTATGGCCAAATTACTTTGCCTTTCTTGAGTGCTTTCCTTTGTTTCTTCATTTTCTCATCTGTAACTAAATTTGTGCAAGAATGTGGGAGAAAAGAATTCATTGACCTTCTTTTCATTTTAAAATTCTTTTCATTTTTAAAAGAATTCTCAAGTTGCTTGGTGCCAGTACTTTGTATCATGAAAACATTACCCCTGATGGCTTTGTCACAGCACCTGGACAAACGCTTGAAAATTAGACACGGTACAATGAGGCTAGAGATGTAAACACACCTGCCGTATACCCAGAGTTTGTTACAGATGGCAACCAGGAAAATCAGTTTTGGAGTGAGTCATTTTTATATAAATTCTGTAACCAAGGAGTCTTTTGAATTAATTCTATTTATTTGGGTTTCAGCTTCTCCAGGGCTATTTTTTAAAATATATTTATATGTGTGTATGTGTGTGTATATATATATAAACAGGAGCTGTTGGCCACTGCACATCTTTTTCATGGTTAAAATGTAGTTTTATTATCTAGTACTTTTCTGCCTAAATAATCTAGCGCCTTCTTGGAAGCTATAGCTTGAGCTGTCTTGCTAATTACTACAGTAAGTCCCCTACACACAAACATTCACGCTTCGAACTTTCAAAGATGTAAAATGTGTTCCACGCCCATCAGGTGTGAGTGAAGCTGCCCTCCATCTCCTATTGCTGACGATCCTTCAGCTCCACTGTCTCCCTCGCCCAGTCAGTAACTTCTTAACTGCTCACTCAGTGCCAGCTGTTACGTGACTGTACTTCTCAAGGTCCTGTAAGATTAAAAGTTTGTTTTTTCTGCTTATGTATTACTTGTGTGCAAGTATGAGCCCAGTACCGTGCTATAGAGCGATCGTGTTAGTTAGGTACCTAGACTGACTTTGTTGGACTTACGAACTCACTTATATGTAGGGGACTCACTGTATTCCTAAAGAAAGGCATTTCATGGCAGCTGATAAGTGTCCTTGAGTCTGATACAGTTCAGAAAGTTCAGGTTCTCAATAATACAGGAACGTGTCTGAACCCATGTCCGTAATAGGCACCCAGGTCCATAGTGAATGCCTGAACTAGTTACTTCATTTTGATTTTGTAAATGCTTCTTTAAAGTAGATGTATACAATGTATGTTTGATAAACTAGAACAGCCTGTATAAACCAAAATAACTTCTCTATACCTTGGTATGTGAAAGTTTCCATTATTTTCCTCCTTTTGTTTGCAAATCTTTCAGTAGAAAGCATTGATGATTCAAAATACTTGTCCCTCAATGCTAGGCGTCCTTTTATATATATATTTAAGTATATAAAATATTAAATATGATGAGAAAAAATATGAGAAAAACTAATCATAGTGAACAAGCTCACAGGTATGCTAATTTTATAGGCTGTACATTATCATTTATACCAAATTGTCACACAAACATTGTACATATGCTTTCAGAGTAGAGTTAAAAGCAAGTGGTGATAAACGTCATGAGTACTCAACTTGACAAGAATTTTCAGTCTTAAACTCTGGAGTCAGAAATATGATTAGAAATAAAACTTTGTTTTGATAGGGAGACACACATTTGGTGAACAGTTCAGCTGAATTACAGTGGACCTTACAGACCTGGTGCAGATTCTTGGGTCAGCGGTCTACCCCTCTGTCGTCTTTTTCTCAGCCTGGTGTCAGCGTTGTTGGAGGTTAGCAGTGCTCTCTCTAGGCCAGTCCGGTGCAGAAGCCCTGAGTGGGAAATAATTCATTCAGGAGTCGGTTTCTGTCAGTTTCCACTGTGCATGAGCCACTAAATACCTGATGAGAGACCTTTCATTTGGGTTGGAGAGTCTCAATAAATGATGTCTCTTCCAGTATAATGTGTATATGTATAATCTTCTGGTTGTGGATCACGGGGCATCTGATCTTCGTCCAAAGACAGATTACTGTGATCAGCTTCAGAAACAAGCTTGGAGTATTCCTTTAAAACTTAGACTTTATAATATAACAACAAGGTCATCTTCGATGTAGATAATACAACAACCTCAGCATATACAAAACATTAGTATCCACAAAGGTATGTTATCAAAACATAATCTCTCTAAATTACCCGTTGTGGCTCAGACGATAACGAATCTGCCTGCAATGTGGGGCACCTGGGTTCAATCCCTGGGTCAGGAAGATCCTCTGGAAAGGGAAATGGCAACCCACTCCAGTATTCTTGCCTAGAGAATTCCATGGACACTACAGTCCATGGGGTTGCAAAGAGTTGGAAATGAGTGAGCGACTAACACTGCCAAATTAAGTCGTTTTGATAAACTTGGCCTGATTATTACCTAAGTGTAATTGATCATAGAGGCTCCTTTAAATCGACTGTGCCAGAATTTTTCCTAAGGAATATCAAATTTAACTTTTTAAAAAGATTTCCTTATGTCTAGAAAATACAGACTAAAAGCTGTTATAACTATATTCATCAGTTAACTGAGTCCCATGTAACTAGTCCTTGATCTTGTTAACAGTTTGATGAAACCATCGGGGTTTCCATTAGAATTAATTTCTTACCCAGTTCATCGGTATGACCTGGAAGTTATCAGAATCTTGTGCTTGCCAGAACGTCCGTTCTGTGAGTCTTCTTAAAGATGAGGCATTTTTGCAAATGTTTTGAAATATCACCTATGAATGACAAGGGACTTGAAAAGACGCAGTTAAGGATATGATTACCGTGCAGCTGACAAGCCTAACCAAGTTGCTGTGACATACAATATTTTAACAACCTATTGACCAGAGACATCTCTTTTGTTATCTGAACACTGTTGATCAAAGACATTTCCACATTCACTTACATAACAAATTGCTGGCCAGAGGCATTCATTTCTGCAAAAATTCCCCAGTCAGTAATGCGTTAACAAGAATTAAGACTGATAAATGGTATAGTTTCTAGACCACTTAATGACATTTACCCATACAATATTACTTAAGGCTTATCACCACTCATTTGATAGTGCCTCTCATGTAGTTTTAACACATTAACTTATAGCAGCTGAAATAAGTTTCACTTGAGTTTTAAAAGGCTTTTCCATTTCCTTTCAGTTCAGGTTCTACCTGTTAAGCTAAGACCATAGTCTCAGACAGTGTGAGCTGTGTTTGCATTTAAAGGAAATGGGAGTTATAATTTCAACTTTGTACCTAAGAAAACTTTTGCTCTCAGGTTTGGAATTTTGAAAAATTTTTATCAAACCAGATTTCTTTAACTGTATATGCAAAAAGGAAACAAAATTAGAAGGTCAAGAGTTTTATCTTGGCCATTTTTCTCCGAAGTCTAAATAACATGTGGCCACGTGGTGTTACACCAAAGTCATCTTTCTTTTCATAGAGATCTAGCTGAAAATTTCCCAGTTTTGTAAGACACCCTAGGGGACTACAAGAGGCAATAAGAGGTCTGATTTCTTATCTTTTCAAAGAGCTGTATTATCAAAAACAGATCAGAACCAGGCAACCCAGTGCTCAAAGGCCCCTCAGATCCTAGTTCCCAGCACGAGGATGGAAGCTTTCCTATCTGTTGTTCCAGAGAGGGGTAAGAGCAACCAGCCTTGGTGTATGAGGAGTTTCTCAAGTGGCCCACGCAGTGCGGGATGGCTGAGGGATTCCTCAACCTGAAAGAGAAGGCTCCACTTAGAGAGGCACTGTGCTTCTCCCCCGGCACCCCCCCACACACCAGGAAGGACAGATTCCAGTCACAGGAACCCAGCAGGGAGATGTCGCACTGCTCACCAGTGACGCCTCCAGAGCAGAACTGGAGCCTCGCGTGCTTCACCACAGAACCGAAACTGCCGTGGGCCAGTCAGCACTCAGACTGTCCCGGCGACACTGCTGCTCGGCCCGCTGCTGGACCGGATCCGAGAGCTGCAGCCGGCCAGGGGTGCAACAGCACAAAATAACTGCTCCAGTAACCCCATTCCTGCGAGTTTACCCAGACTCAACTATCATTTAAGGTACACACACCCACATGTTCGCAGCAACACTGCTCACAATAGCCAAGACACAGAAACCACCTGAATGACCATCGACAGATTGCTGGATGTACATGTATACATCTCATGTATACTCATATGTATACATATGAGTGGGAGACCACTCAGGCATACCAAATAATGCCATTTGCAGCGACATGGATCCAACTAGAGATTATCATACTAAGTGAAGTCAGAGACGGGGACTTCCCTAACAGTCCAGTGGTTAAGACTCTCCCCATTCAGTGAGTGCCGCAAAAAAAAAGAATATGATACCAGGTATATGTAATACAACACAAATGAACCTGTGGAACAGAATCACGGACACGGAGCAGACAGGTGGTTGGGGGGGGGAGGGGTGTTGGGAGAGGGGCAGAGTGGGAGGTTGAGGTTAGCAGCTGTAAGTTTTTATATTTAGAATAGATAAACAAGGTCCTACTGGATGGCACAGAGCTATATTCAATATCCTATGATAAACCATAATGGAAAATATTAAAAATGTGTATACACACACACAGAACTGAATCACTTTGCTGTACATCAGTACATCTACACACCAGAGCCCGTCCCCAAGAGGCCCCCCAACCCGAGTCCTGCTCAGTTTAATTCCTTCAGAAATGAAAAATGTGTAGAAAAAGGGAACGATTAGGTGTCATCAGTGAGGAGGGAGAGAGACCCACATCCCCCCTCCCGAAATAAAAGATTAATGCCTTTTGTGACAGTTACCAAACCAAGATCATTTTGCCCAACATGCAGCAGCCAGAATGCTGAGATGCCAGGGTTTGCAGCAAAGAGGGTTTATTCACAAGGCAGTCAAGCAACAAGACAGAGCAAGTCTCAGATTCACCTCCTGGAAGGCAAAGGGCTCCCAGTGTTCATGGTGTGAAAAAGCAAGGCAGCCCGCGGCGTGGGGGCAGTGGGGATGGGGAATTGGAGAAAGCTTGGCAATTGTCATTCTGTACGGGTGTAACTAAGCTACAGGCCTCTGCACATTCAAAAGTGGAGCTGCTTACAGCATGATCTGAGGGTTACCCTTTAAGGTCAGAAGGTCACCAAGTGGACACACGGGCCAGCCCATTTGGAAGGTCATTGGTCCTATCCAGCCTTTGCCAGCTCAGCTCATACTAGACACAGCTGACTCCAGGCCCCTGGGAAACAACTGACAAATACTGTTTAGGCTGTGTGCTTCTCATTGACACACAAGTCTCAGAACAAACGACCCTGATCAATGCAGGCAGAGGAAATGGATTTGACTGATAATTACCCTCAGTTTCATTCCCCCGTGTCTTCTGATCATTCCTCGATCTTCAGAGTGGCGGGGGCGATGACAGATTTACAGAGCTGTGTTAGCCCTCTGCCTCTCACCAGTGTCCGCACATGCTCACTCAGTCGTGTCTGACTCTGCAACCCCATGGACTGCAGCCCGCCAGGCTCCTCTGTCCGTGGGATTCTCCAGGCAAGAATACTGGAGGGAGCTGCCATTTCCTCCTCCAGGGGATCTGCCGGACCCAGGGATTGAACCCACGTCTCCTGCATTGGCAGGCGGACTCTTTACCACTGAGCCACCTGGGAAGCCGCCCTCTTAACAGCACAACATTGTACATAAACTGTACTCCAATTAAAAGTTTTTCTAAAAAGCTTAGGGCTAACAAGGGCTTGAAGAATGCAGCTGTTGATTGCTCACTTAAACATTCTCTTATTCCCAGTTTCCAGTGACCACTTTGATCCCAATAAACAGATAACCACCTCTGTACCAACTGTCACAGGCCCGAGACTGATAATCAAAATGGCAAAGACCAACTCTGAGGGGGACACACATATTGTTAAAATTTAGGCCCCAGATCTTATCTAGGACACGGTCAAGCCAGGGAATCCATGTCTTACCTCCTTGCTGGAGAGTCCCAATCATTAGCAGTTTGACTGAAACACTTAGATACGAAATATGGAAGGAACACAGGCTGGAAAAATACGTATGTTTTCTATTCTCACCTAACAGAACCTTGACAGGTAGAAAAGGATTATTATTTTTTTTTAATCTGAGGTCACAAGGACCAAATTTCAGCTTAGACAGGGAAAAACAGGACAGGAAATTCTGTTGATTAGACTAATCAGATATGTAACATTGGAAGTCACAGTGAAGTTAGGGACAGTTGAAAAATTAATGGCAGGCAGGACAAGAGGTAGGCATCATTAAATACAGAAAAAGATTTTGGATGAAATTTCCAACAGCTAGGACAAAGGTCTGTATAGTCGAAGCTATGGTTTTTCCAGTAGTCATGTATGAATGTGAGAGTTTCTTTAATAAGAAAGCTGAGCGCCAAAGAATTGATGTTTCTGAAGTGTGTTGGAGAAAACTCTTGAGAGTCCCTTGGACTGCAATGAGATCAAACCAGTCCATCCTAAAGGAAATCAGTCCTGAATATTCATTGGAAGGATTGATGCTGAAGCTCCAATACTTTGGCCACCTGATGTGAAGAGCTGACTCATTAGAAAAAACCCTGATTCTGGGAAAGACTGAATGAAGGCAGGAGGAAAAATGGACGACAGGATGAGATTGTTGGATGGCATCACTGAGTCAATGGACATGAGTTGCAGCAAGCTCTGGGAGATGGTGAAGGATAGAAGCCTGGCGTGCTGCAGTCCATGGGGTCGAAAGGAGTCGGACGTGACTGACCGACTGAACACCACCAACCTGCACTTCCCCGGTGGTCTGATGGTTAGGTCAACAGAGGGCAGAGAACTATGCCTTTTCCTCAGACACCTTACAGCTTCATTCAACCACAAATTTCAAAGTCAAAACTATTCTGGTCTCAGGCATCCTTTGCTTTACATGCAATCAAATGGGAATGTCCACATACTAGAGCGGGGCTCCCTCTTTTAGTTCAGGGGCCTTCAAATCTTTGGCCAGGATTTCTACAGATATCATGCAGGAATTTTTAAGTCCCTTAGAACTTCCTGTCAGGCAGAATGGTTGTTTAACTCTTGTATCTAGATCTTTCCATTAAAAGCAAACAATTCTTGGGATTCAAATCTCAGGGGTATTCAAGCACAGAAGCGCGCGCGCACACACACACACATTCACACACACACACACACAAAGGCATTCTTCAAATCCAGTAAGTAAACCAACAAAAACCTTGTGTGAGCAGAGCAGTGAGGAGAATGTATGGGTTAGTGTCTCATGGACAAGTATCTTCTACAATTTGATTAGCTGCTTGTAAGTCAAGCACAAACCAATATTCATCTGTGCTCAGTTTCTAGACGAGTAAAACTGGATTTCCCTGGTAGCTCAGATGGTAAACAGTCCGCCTGCAATGTAGGAGGCCTGGGTTTGATCTGGGTTGGAAAGATCCCCTGGAGAAGGAAATGGCAGCTCACACCAGTATTCTTGCCTGGGAAATCCCATGGACAGAGGAACCTGGAGGATCACAGTCCATGAATTCGCAGAGTCAGACATGACTTAGTGATAAACAAAAACTGGAGTATAAGGTGACTCAGGGACACATTAAATCGTATTCCAAGAGGGCTGTCAGCAGGGACTGAATTCCGTGCTGCACCTGCTCCTTTAGTGGGCAAGTTTATTCTGATACAGTAACAATTGACTGTACATAAGGTATTTCATCCTGGTGTTTCTTCCATTTACAGAACAAATCTAGTTGCAAATTTGTACCATAACTTAAGGATCCATTTTTAGGTCCCAAGTCCAAAGGATATCTTGGCACATACAAACCAGACCAGAAATAAGACCAAAGACCAGAGCCCTGGGTGTCCAGCCCAGGTATGAAGTACCTGAGCAGCTGGGACCTTTTATACTTTTTTACCAAAATTCTGCTGACCCTATGGTCTTTGTCCCCCATGTCCTCTGCCTGCCTTTTTTTGGAAAACTTGAGTCAAAGACTAAGTTTAATCAGAGAAGTGAGAAAATGTGGAAACAAATAGGAGTCAAAGGAGACCAAATAACCACAGTTTAGTCATATGTTAAGGACCCCTAGTTCCTTCTCAAGGGCTATAGAGAATATTCTGAACCACATCCTGTGAGCTGTCTGACAGATCCTGAAACCCCCATCACATGGAAGAAGTTCACTACATGAGGACCAGGCTGTAGCCATGACATGCATGTCTGCTCAGCCCCTCAGTCGTGGCCAACTCTTGGCGACCTCCTGGACTGTAGCCCACCAGGCTCCTCTGTCCATGGGATTTTCCAGGCAAGAGTACTGGAGTAGGTTGCCATTTCCTTCTCCAGGGGGATCCTTCCTGACCCAGGAATCAAACTCACATCTCCTGCCTGTCCTGCATTGGCAGGCAGATTCTTTACCACCGAATCACCTGGGAAGTCCCACGGCCACGACAAAAACTACCGCAGTTTCAAGAACTGTCCTCAAGGAAATGGGAACAAACCAACCCTGGAACTGAAGACCAACTGTACTTAAAACAAGATGATGCTGGTCAGACCACCGCGTGGCCAATTTCAGGATGACTGTCAGAGTGCATGGAGCCCCCTCCCTCAGTCTATAAAAGCTCTTGGCCCCTGACGGGGAGGGTGTGGAGGGGGAGTTGGCTTTTGGACAGGCATCCACCCTGCCCCCTCTCTACACTGGCATCCAAAATAAAACAGACCTTCCTTCCCACCAACCTGGCCTCTTTTTATTGGTTTATGAGCAGCCGGACCCTGGTCTCAGTTACACTGCCAGGTGGGCCTCTGCCCCTTCCCTCCCCAACCCCCGCCCCCCATCTGGCCGGGAATGCCAACAAGCCTAGGTACAGGTGCGTTCAGGCAGCTCAGTTAAGTCACTCAGTCAGGTCCGACTCTTGGTGACCCGGTGGACTGCAGCACACCAGGCTTCCCTGTCCATCACCAACTCCCAGAGCTTACTCAAACTCATGTCCATCATGTCAGGGATACCATCCAGCCATCTCATCCTCTGTTGTCCCCTTCTCCTGCCTTCAATCTTTCCCGGCATCAGGGTCTTTTCAAGTGAGTCAGTTCTTTGCATCAGGTAGCCTAAGTATTGGGTTTCAGCTTCAGCATCAGTCCTTCCAGTAAATATTCAGGACTGATTTCCTTTAGTATGGGCTGGTTGGATCTCCTTGCAGTCCAAGGGACTCTCAAGAGTCTTCTCCAACACCACAGATCAAAAGCATTAGTTCTTCGGTTCTCAGCTTTCTTTATAGTCCAACTCTCATATCTATACATGACTACTGGAAAAACCATAGCTTTGATTAGATGGACCTTTGTTGGCAAAGTAATGTCTCTGCTTTTTAATATGCTGTCTAGGGTGGTCATAACTTTTCTTCCAAGGAGCAAGCATCTTTTAATTTCATGGCTGCAGTCACCATCTGCAGTGATTTTGAAGCCCAGGGAAGTAAATCTATCACTGTTTCCCCATCTACTTGCCATGAAGTGATGGGACCAGATGCCATGATCTTAGTTTTCTGAATGTTGAGCTTTAAGCCAACTTTTTCACTCTCCTCTTTCACTTTCATCAAGAGGCTCTTTAGTTCTTCTTCGATTTCTGCCATAAGGGTTGTGTCATCTGCATATCTGAGGTTATTGATATTTCACCCAGCAATCCTGATTTCAGCTTGTGCTTCATCCAGCCCAGCGTTTCTCATGATGTACTCAGCATATAAGTTAAATAAGCAGGGTGACAGTATACAGCCTTGATGTACTCCTTTCCCAGTTTGGAACCAGTCTGTTGTTCTATGTCCAGTTCTAACTGTTGCTTCCTGACCTGAATGCAGATTTCTCAGGAGGCAAGTCAGGTGGTTTGGTATTCCCATCTCTTTAAAAATTTTCCACTGTTTGTTGTGATCCACACAGACAAAGGCTTTGTCATAGTCAATAAAGCAGAAGATTTTTTCTGGAACTCTCTAGCTTTTTCAATGATCCAACGGATGTTGGCAATTTGATCTCTGGTTTCTCTGCCTTTTCTAAATCCAGCTTGAACATCTGGAAGTTCCCGGTTCACATACTGTTGAAGTCTGGCTTGGAGAATTTTGAGCATTACTTTCTTAGTGTGTGAGGTAAGTGCAATTGTGCGGTAGTTTGAGCATTCTTTGGCATTGCCTTTCTTTGGGACTGAAATGAAAACTGACCTTTTCCAGTCCTGTGGCCACTGCTGAGTTTTCCAAATTTGCTGGCGTATTGAGTGCAGCACTTTCACAGCATCACCCAAAGAGGTCTTCCAGACCCTAGCCCCTCTCTGTGGTCTGCAGAACAAAACTAAACACCGAAGGGCCCCAGTGTCTCACCGAGATCGGGGGCGCGGGTCCCAGAACCAAAGGACGAGGCAGCTGCTCTGACACAACACCAGCTGACAGGCCCCGGGCAGAAGGCCCGTCTGGGCTTACCCCCGGCCGGCTCAGACCGTCACCGAACCCGGTTCATCTTGCCTGATGCCCAGCAGGCCGAGATGCTGAGGCTTACAGCTGAGAGGGTTTGTTCACGAGGCGGCCAAGTGAGGGGAGAGAACCAACCTCAGGTCTGCCTCCCAGAAGGCAAGAGGCTTGGGATGCATCGTGGGAGAGCAAACGGAGAAGCAGGCTGGTCCCGGGCGTGGGGGTCGTGGGGGCCCTGGGGGGCATGGGGATCGGTGACTGAGAAAAGGTGTGGGCATCGTCGTCCTGCACAGGTGGAACTGCTACAGGCCTCTGCACCTTCAGAAATGGAGGCACGGGATTTCCTTGGTGGTCTAGTGGTTAAGACTCCACGCTCCCACTGACAAAGGCCCAGGTTCCACCCTTGATCAGAGAACTAAGATTCTGCAAGCACCATCCTCCCACTTCCCCAGGTGAGGCCAAATATTAAAAAAAAAAAAAAAAAAAAAAAAAATGGAGACATTTAGCACCATCTGAGGGTGGATCTCTGACATCAGAAGGTCGCCCACGTGGAGGATCAGTGGTCCTGTCTGGTCTTAACCAGCTCAGCTCCAACTAGGCACAGGTGCCTCTGAGCTCCTGAAAGACTACTCAGCAAACAGCTTACCGTGTAGGCTTCACACCGCTGAGGGAGCGGCCAGCCTTAAACGACCTTGACAAGTGAAGGCAGCTGAAGTGCGTTTGACAAGTAATCCCCCAACAAGGAAGTGTAGCACTGCCACCTGAACCCGGGTGTGACTGCAGCATCCATCCTCCCAGCCCTGGCCACTGGCTGGGCTGCTGCAGGGAGGGGTGTGCAGAGTCCTAACCTGGCAGAGAGGGTGCCAGGCTGAAGGCCCTCCTGGAGTGAGCCACCCCCACCCCGAGGGTGGTATGTGCAGTGTGTTTGCATAATAACATAGACGTGTGTCACAGCGTCTAATAGTCTTAGATACAGTCGCTCCTTGTGGTCCACACCTTCTGCTTTTGTGAACTGGCCTAGTCGCTCAATTTGATTTGTAACCCCAAATCGATACTTTTGCGGCCAGGTGCAGATGTGCAGTGTGGTGAAAGTTTGAGTTGCCCGATGCACGGTTGCCAGCTGAAGTCAAAGAAGGCAACACTCTGCCCTCTGGTTTCAGCTCATACTTGTCTACTTAATGGTGGGCCTTTTCTGCATCTTTGCTTTTTCTCCATGGTTTTTCCATTTTAAACGGCCCATGGGCATCGTGTTAAAGTGCAGAGACTAGTGTTTCTAAGCTCAGGGAGGCTGGGTGTGTCTTAGAGCAGCTTTGCTCAGGCATGAAATCAGGTGCTGTGAGTTCAAAGATGGTGAATCAGTAACATCTACCACTGAAAGGGTCTTTAAACAAAAACACACATAAATCAAGGTTGTGGGACTTCCTTGGTGGTCCAGGGGTTAAGAATCCACCTGCCAATGCAGCTTACATGGCTTCAGTCCCTGGTCTGGGCAGATTCCACATGCCACGGAGCAAATAAGCCTGAGCACCTCAACTACTGAGCCTGTGCCGTAGATAGGACCTGTGCTCCGCAACAAGAGGAGTCACTGCAAGGAGAAGCCCCCACAGTGCAGCTAGAGAGCAGCCCCTGCTCTCCACGGCCAGAGACGCCCTCGGGCAGCAACAAGAGTCACTCAGCACAGCCAAAAATAATACACTTTAAAAGTTGTGTATTGATCTTTACTGATGGGACCAGAGGCTCACAGAAACCTAACCCCGTATTTCCCCGGGGAAGGAGTGGTTCGTGCTTGGATGCTAAATCACTTCAGTCCTGTCTGACTCTTTTCAACCCCATGGACTGTAACCCCACTAGGCTCCTCTGTCCATGGGATTCTCCAGGCAAGAATACTAGAGTGGGTTGCCATGCCCTCCCCCAGGGGATCTTCCCGACCCAGGGATCGAACCCATGTCTCTTAAGTCTCCTGCGTTGGCAGGCAAGTTCTTCACCACTAGCGCCACCTGGGACGCAGCTCAGTCTCCCGGCGGCATTCTGTTCCGTTTTTCACTCCTCTGCCCGCATTCCTGACAGCACTGCCTCCCGGCTGGCTTCCTTGCCTTTCCTCTTGCTTGTTTCGCTGCCGCTCAAACTCTACATATGGGGGTGACCCAGAACACTGCCTTCTGTTGTCAACACTCAGGCCCCAGGAGATCGTTTCTAACGTGTGGCTTTAAAGGCCAGCCTGTCTTCTGCGTTGTGGCTGCACCTTCCCTCTGGAACCCAGACTTCGTATCCACCCACCGGCCCGCCGTCTCCTCGGGGCTGTCTAATGAGCACTGTGGGCTTCGCGTAAGGGAACCTTGACTCGGGCTTTCCTGGTGGCGCAGTGGGTAAGAATCTGCCTGCCCACGCAGGGGACATGGGTCCATCCCTGGTCTGGCAGGATTCCACATGCGCGCACAGGCTGCAACTACACGCCTCGAGCCCGTGCTCCGCGGCGAGAGAAGCCGCGCCAATGAGACGCCCACACAGCACCAAGGACCCGACATGGCAAAAAAAACCAAACCAACCCTCGATTACATCCCCCAAGCACGTTCCTCCTCTATCTCCCCACCGTGGTAAACTGCCCCGCTTTCCACCCAGTTCCTTGAGCCTCTAACCTCAGAGTCAGGGTCACGGTTGGTTCCTGCTTTTCCTCACCCCCTCCCCACATCCAGTCATCTCACCAGACCTGCTCACTCTCACCGTCTCTGCCTCCTTCCTCCGAGTCCACACCACTAGCATCTCTAGTTTGGATGGATGCTGTGGCTGCTTCCCACTCAGGCCCCTCCGAAACCAAGTCCCCCTGAAAGAAAGGGCTTCTCCCGAGTTTATTATTAACCTCTATCCAAAACCTTATCCCCTTTCTGTCCTGCAGTCTTGAGGGGACTCAAGATTGAGGAGAACCAAAGAAAATGGGGGACTGAAGTCAAGCAGGGCACTGCGGGGCCCTCCTGGGGACAAATGCCATTCCATGTCCCCTGTTTCTTGTTTACATTAAAAGACTTTGTAGTCTCCTAGACCTTCCCTGAGTTCCAAAGACCGGACTCAAGCAGTTACTAATTAGGGAAGGAAGGGAACACAGAAACGAAGAGCAGGTCCAAAAGGTCTTGAAAACAGCAGGGGCTGACCAGGAAATTCTCAACCAGTCAGTCACCTCGGCTCTAAGTAAACAATCAAATGCCTCAACCATTCCTTTTGCTCTCTCTGAGAAAGAAGTTAAGGAATCAACAAGACCATGATTTATTAGTTTGTTTTTCAGGAACACAGACAGATGGCCAGTGACACAGAGTCACAAGACGGAAGGAGTACCGAGAAGCAGGCAACTGAGGTCTTTTCAGGAAACTGAAATCACACAGATCCCTCCTCGTTACTTTTTTTTTTTTTTTTTGCTTTTATAAACCTTGCATTCCAGCCAGCAAGATGGATTTGAGACAAACCTCTTGTCCACCCAGTTGGCACCTCCTGGACTAGTAAACCCTTCTCTGCTCTAAACGCCAGCATTTCAGTTTGTTTGGCCTCACTGCTCTTATGCACATGAACTTGATTTTGATGACACCCCCCACCCCCAAATCCGTTCCCCACACAGCAGCCAGAGTGATCTTTTAAAAGAAACTAGAGCCTTCCCTGACAGGTTAAGACTCCAAGCTTCCAATGTAAGGGTGCAGGTTCAATTCCTGGTCGGGGATCTAAGATCCCACATGTCTCATGGTGAAAAAAGAAAAAAAGCAGAAACCAGATATTGCCTCCCCTCAGGGTTAAGTCCTCAAGGGCAGGCTTCCGTTGTTACCAAGTCCAAGCTCGCTCAGCTCACCACACGACAGGCCAATGAATCCGGGAGACAAGGTGTTGAGGCAAGCAAGGGAGACACTTTAATCGGAGAGTCAGCAGACTGAGAAGATGGTGGGCTAGGGCCTCAAAATAACCATCTTATTGGGGTCTGGATGCCAGGCTCTTTTATAAACCGAGAAAGAAGCAATGGGGAACTAAAGTGAAAAGGCAGAATAGAGAGTGAGCAGCAGTGGGGAAGGGGTGTGCCAATCTTCTATTCACAGGTGGGCAAGGACAAACTCTCTCTCCAAGAGCTGAACAAAGGCACTTTCAGTTCAGTTCAGTCGCTCTTTGCGACCGCATAGACTGCAGCGCACCAGGCTTCCCTGTCCATCACTAACTTCCGGAGCTGGCTCAAACTCATGTCCATGGAGTCAGTGATGCCATCCAACCATCTCATCTTCTGTTGTCCCCTTCTCCTCCTGCCCTCAATCTTTCCCAGCATTTAAAAGGCACGTTAGTTTACAGTCAAGCAAGAGGGGCAGGGTCCGCCAGGCAAGCCACTGAGTATGATAATAATAATAAAAGCAGTGAAAAGCAAGTCAAAGCAACAGTTTCAATCATGGGAGTCAGAATTGGCTTTCTCCCTGAAACACCACTACACTTAAAGTAGGAGCTGAAGGCCTTCAACCCAGCCTCTGCCTCCCACGCTTGCTCCCAGTGACTCCACCCCCGAAGAATTTCCTGCCTCTTCTCTCCCGTAGGCCTCAGTTTTCCACCCACTCACCACCTGTTCCATTTCTTCTAGGGCCCCATCACTGGTTCACTTCCCTGCGCCCTGCCACACCCACAGCCCCCACGCCCCCAGGCTCAACTCAGCTTCTGACAGTAAGGACCCCCGTCCCTGCTTGGGACGTCACAGGTGTGAAACAGATGTCCCTGAGCGATCTCAGTGGCTGAAAGTAAGCAGGTAAGCTGTGCACACCTGAAAAAACTGCTCCTACGGCAGGAAGAACCTACAAACCTGCAAGCAGACACGGTCACTTTTGCTGCCTTTAATGCCCAGAGCTCAGCAGCAGGGGAGGAGCCTGCCTAAAACACCCAGACCCCGGCCACACCCCCCAGACTGAGTCATCACAGCTCTGGCCATGATTAGGCATTTTAAGCAGGTATCATTTGAAAAGACCCTGATGCTGGGAAAGATTGAAGGTGGGAGAAGAAGGGGACAACAGAGGATGAGATGGTTGGATGGCATCACTGACTCAAAGGACATAAGTTTGAATTAAACTCCGGAAGTTAGTGATGGACAGGGAAGCCTGGCGTGCTGCAGTCCATGGGGTCGCAAAGAGTCGGAAACGACTGAGCAAGTGAACTGACCTGAACCTCAGATGCTACTCTGGATCCCCACACCCCACCCCACCCCCCACCACCAATACCTTGAGAAACACTGGTTTGGCCCATAGAAAGTACCATCATTTTAATTCTCTATTTCAACATTTATCATTTGGGGAAAAAAAATTGAGTTAGAGGAGAGACGTTCAATTGACTTTTGAAAATAGGAACATAACTAAACTTGGTTTAGTAACTAAACCAATGTGACTAAACTTGGGTTTCCAAGGTGCGTGGAAGGAGGGCTGTGTGGAAACTTTCTTCCATGATTATCACTGGAAACAGGCACAGTTTCTCCTCCTCCCCTTTGGAAATTAATCTATGTTTACTGTCCAGCATACATTACTAAAGTGACCTACAACCTTTATCTAATAACATAGATCAGTAAGGAGAACCACCTGAGAAATTAACCTGGGTCAAGTCCTCAGGCAATTTTCCATTCTCTTGTTCCCCAGAATGTAGCAAAATTTTGGCAGGGGGTGGGGGGGGCACGGGTGCGGCGCAGCTGTGCTGTGACAGGCTTCTCAAGTTGTGACACGCACTTGGGATGTTAGTTCCCTGACCAGGAATCAAACCCATGTCCCCTGCATTGCAAGTGGATTCTTAACCACTGGACCACCAGGGAAGATCCTGCAGCAAACATTTATTGAGCAAACACTAGGCTGAAATCCAAAGGGTTCTGAACTGCACTTTGTTGGGCAACACGGTCCTCACCTTCAAGGACTCCGGGTCTAATTGGGGACACAGACAAGAAAGTCAGGCCGGTGCCACTCGGGGTCCCGCATGGGCATGGGCCCCAGGCCTCCGGGATGAGCAGAGGCTAGCTCAGATCAGAAACTCAGATCAGAGACCAGAGGTGACGATGGCCTGAATTAGAATAGACACGAGGTGGGGAGAGCAAAAATGAGGGGCTTGGGGGATTTCAGAGACATTTCAGTGGGAGAATTCACAGGACTTGAATTCTCCTTGTGGGGTCAGGATCTATAGAGTTCTGCAGATCTACAGCTGTGCCAGGGGACAGGGAACCAGGAGGTGGAGCAGGTATGTGAGGGAAAGATGAGGACTCTAGCTGTGGGCGGGCTGAAGCCGGGGGCCCTGGGACATGTCCTACTGGGAAGAGATCAGGGTTGTAGCTGATGATACGGGAGCCCTCAGGCGAAACGGTGAGTGGGTGAGAAAACTCCAGGAAAAGGGTAGAGAGAGGGACCCGGACAGGATCCTGAGAAACACCAGTATCGAGTGGACACACAGAAGAAGAGAAGCTCGTGTAGGCTGCGGGGGAGAGTCTGGTGGGCTCACCAGAGAAGGAAGGAGGGTTTCCGGGTGGAAGGAGGGGGATGCAGGGACAGACAGGGCAGTGACTGGGACATCTGGATTTAGCAGCACAAAGGGCCGTGACTCCAGGTGGCTGAGGAAGAAACGCAGGAAGTGATGACAGCTCTCTGAGGAATTTATAGTCTGAAGTGCAGGGGAGAGGCAACAGGAGTGGAAAGGAGACTGAGAGAAAGATGGGTGTCAGCAGGGTCGGGGGAGTGCTGGGGACTGAGTGAGGAAGGAGGGTCAGAAAGCGGGGTATCTGAATTTAAGAGTTCACACTGGGAATTCCCCAGCAGTCCAGTGGTTAGGACTTTCCCTGCCAGGGCCCCACGTTCGATCCTGGGAAGTTCACAGAGAGTGATAATAAGCGCTGGGCTTTAGGAGTGAATGGTCAAGGGGACAGAACTTGTCTCCATGTCAGGGGACTGGATACACTGTCTACGCCAACTGGGAGGCCATCCTGGCTAGGAGCTGGGGGAGGGAGGAAGACAGCAAGGATCACAGTGTTCACGGAACGAAGGGTCACAGTGGGCATCACAGTGGATGAGGTCACCAGCATGGCGGTGACCTCTGGGACACGCCTCCCAGAATTGCCTTTTTCAAATGTGGGGTGGCCGAGGCCTCAGAAAAGGAGGTGACTTGCCAGACCACCAGCCAGGGGAGTGTCAGCACAGACTGGAACCCAGACCTCTCCGCTGAGCGACTAGTACTATGCACCTTGACCTGAATCACCTTGGCCTCTGTGTAACCCCCACTCAACAACCTGGGCACCTGAGTGGGCTCTGCAACTGTGAGTACTGTGATCATTAAATTTCTCTTTCAGCTCGGTGCTGTCAGCATGCTTAATCTCATAGGGTGGGGAACACCGTTTTCTTGGGTTCAGTTAGTAAACGAGCTCTGGAAAGCCCTGGTAATTATGACTTACATTCTACTTCTGCCCAGACACGCTGGATAAGTGTGCCTGGGGGTGGGAGCATGACTACCAGGCCTAGGAAGCTTTCTAAAGGATGTGCAATCAGGGTTCAGAGGTAAGAACTCAAGCAAAGGACTCTGTTGCTCAAAGAATGTTCACCTGTGATGCAATTACTGCTGTTAGCAAAGTGTTCAGAATGTTTCCTTCCTTTTTTGAACACCAAAACCATTTTATATTGGGGTGTAACCAATTAACAATGTTCTGGTAGTTTCAGGTGAACAAAAAAATAAATTTAAAAAAATTTCTTAAAAGAATGTTTTCCTCCTGTTTTTCAGTCCACTTTATCAACTGCCAGAGGTGTGAAAGCCACACTATATTTTTTGTGGACTTTGCTCCCCGAAATACAACAATCTCTTTCCTGTTGCCATGGGTGGGAGGGGCACTAATCAGACCCCAGGATTTTCCTCATTCCTCTGTTAGGGCGGTAAACACAGGGAAACTAGCTTAGTCCACTCTTAAGTGTTCTCTCGGAATAAAAGGTGTCATTCTGGCTCTCAGCGAGGGTCTTGAAGTATAAATGGATCTGGCCTGGCATACCTGCTAATCTTTACTCATCCAATTGTCGGAAAACTTGGACTGGGCGACAGGAATGGAATTTTTCTTTTTTCTTTCCTTTGGATAAATGTGTCACGGTGCCATGCTGTTGTGACAGATGGAAAAATCCTATGTAGGGCACGCAGGAAGGGCTCCGAGGGCCCGCCTGGCACGGTGGGTGGATGGGAACCCATCTCTCCTCTCAGTGAGTTACCCATATGCACTTCCTGAAAAGACCGTTCCTGTTTGAATGTCTGGGTTACAAAACCGGAGAGTTCACCGTTCCCAGTGAGAGGTTCCCTGCAGCCTGGAACGGAAGCAGCCAGAGGCACTGCGGAAACTTCTCCCCCAGCGCTCTGCCCACCAAGCATGCCGCACTCGGGTGAGGACCCCGCAGATCTAGCTGGGCCTGGTAGGTGGGGCTGCGGTTCCAGGTGACCAGCTCCGGGTGCATGCTCAGCCTGGGGTCTCTGTCCACCTGGCAAATTGGGGCGTGGCCACCCACACCTTCCCCCAACGGAGCCTCCTCTCCTCTCCACCCCTTCTCCCCCCCACCCCGCCCCCCACCGTCCGCCCGCCCGGCAGACTGATAACAGATCCCACCCGTCCACAGGGTCAGTGACCGGTCCTGGGTGTCCTCCGGGGCTCACCCTGGGAACCTGGTGCTCCTCCTCTGTGCTCAGACCCACACACGTCTGGCAGACTAGGGCTCACCCTGCCCTGCACTTGCGGGCCAGACCCAGGGGCAGAGAAAGCGCAGCCTCCCCATTCCGTCGCTGGGGAGGGAGAGCGAGGGATGCCCAGGCTTCCGGCTCTCATCACCACCGCGGCGCGGATCCCTGCTCACGGCTACTCGCAGCGCACCCAGGAACCAGGAAAGATGAGCACCCTTCTCGGGTTTTCGTGTCCCGGTGGGAGCGGCGCCCGCGCTACAGGGACCCCGGGTGGCGGGGGTGGGGGGGGGTCGGGGGGTGCTGCGCGCCCCGCCCCTCCTGGCCCGCAGCGTCACGTGGCCCGCGGCGCCCCCCGCGGGCCGGTCACGTGACAGCCGCGCCGTTGCCCTGGCAGCGGCTGCGGCGGGGCGACGGGGGGGCGGGGCTGCCGGCGGGGGCGGGGCCTGGGGGACCCCGCGGGACTGGCCGAAGGAGGGAGGGGGCCGCTCTCGGCGCCCCGGCCGGGCCACCCGGCCACCGGGCCACGCCAGTGCCGCCAGCCGCGCGCCCGAGCCGGAGTTGGGCCGGGAGGGCAGAGCAAAGATCGGTGAGTGCTCGCTGCGGGATCTCCGCCTCAGCGGGGGCGGGGGCAGCCGGAATTGCACCCGGAGACCCCAGCTTCCTCCTGGGCAGGCCTACGGGACGACTGTGAGGTTGGAACCCCAAGCCCGCGGGATCCCCGAGCGGGGTGCGGCGCCGCCGGGATGACTGGGAGGTTGCGGGGCGCGGAGAGATGCGGGCCGCATGCGGGTCCCCCTGCTGCTAGGGGGTGCTGAGGGAAAGGATCAGGGATGCAAGCGGCTTCCTCTAGAGAGACCCAGGGGAGGAGGGGAGCTGGACCCTCCCGTGTGCGGGTGTGACAGAAAGAGTCAGAAACAGCCGTTTCTGCGTGGCACTCGCCATTGCTAGTGCCCCAGATGTTTAAGGGAAGTTGACAGGCAAACCCCCAAACTCACCCCCTGGAAATGTTTCCCACGGCCAGAGACAGCATCACGGTAATTCTACGAGCTCTCTTTTCTCTGACCGCCCCTTATTTAAAAACAAAACCAGAAGCCCACAAGGTTCGTCCAGGAGAGCATCCTTTGGAGCCTCTGCCACCTGACAGAAAGGTCAAGCTCCATCTTGCCCTGCCCCACCCGCTGCCTAAGCCGAGCCCTGGAGTCTGAGGACCAGACTCTGCCTCTGGGGAGTCCGGGTGGGGAGGAGGCTTGGCCTGGGGTAGGACTCTGGGGCTGAGGGGCCTGAGGATGGGTTTGAATCCAGTCTGAGCTGCTCCCTCTGCAGGAAGTGGTTTCTCTGTCTTGGGGCCCCACAGGCTCACCTCACCACCCCCGCTCCAAGCCCACAGACAGTCCTTCCTCCCGAAATCCTGCCAGTGGGGACATCAGTAGAGCTGAGGCCACCCCAGCCACCGCCCAGGCCACCGTCAGCTCTCACTGCCCATGAGTTCTCCAGTCTCCAACTTGGGCTCAGCTCACCTTCACTGATGGTCCCCCATCTCCACACCATTCATCTCTCTGGAGGCCACCAGGCCCTCCTGCCCTTTCCAACTGGCCAAGTGTTTGAGCACACGGACCAGACGGAGCCCCGATGGCTCCCTCACCAACTCCTCCCAAGCCCAGGCATCTGGGCAGCGCCAGGGCAAGTCCAACACAGTCCTACCGCCTGGGCCACACGTACTCCCTGAATCTTGCTTCCACCACTGTTCCCCTGGCCCCGCTGCAGCCAGCCTTCCTGCCCTGCCTCTCAGACCCTCTCCAAGTGCGCATCCATCCCCTCAGCCCTCACACCGGCTCCACTACAGCAGCATTTAACTCACGGACAAGAATCTCCCCCCACTTAGGCCACTCGCCCACTGAACATCCTCACCTTTCATCTTTGATCCTTAAGTACCAAATGCAGTCTTACCTTAGGGCCCAGGAAGCGTTTACCGGATGCAGGACGGAGGATGGATCCTCTGAGGGGGCAAAGGTTGTGCCTTTCACCCTTCCACAGGCTGGACAGTGTCTTCATCAACCCCATGGGCTCACTTCTGTTATGTAGTGGGGCAAAAAGAGGGGGAAAAAATGCATTTCCAAATGATGCCATTCTAAATGATTTGGAGCCAGCCAATGGGTTGGTTAGTGAACAACGTTTCTCCAAATTCTCTCCCCAAGGGAAGGGACATTCCTGTGATTGAAGTGCTCACAAGCAGTGCTGCTGGCTGCAGATGTGGGTGGGGGCCGGGGTGGTGGTGACCAAGGTTCCCAAGTCGGCCCTCTTGTAAACGACCTAGTAATTGGCGTCCCCGGGCAGAAACAGAAGAGCACAGAGCTGTTCTCTGGGGGCCCTGTTGGCCAGTAAAAGCCGTGCCTCCATGGCCTGGCGCAAAACAGAGGAAGGCACCCCCAAAAAGAGAGAGCCTTCCCCCTCCCCAGGACCTTCCCAGAGAATCCACTTAGGGATTGGCATCGCAGATCAAGTTTGGGGCATTTCCTCAGCCACGGACCCTGGTAAACACCCTCTATCCCGCCCACCCACCCCCAACCTGGCTCCCTGGGACCTAGGAACACTGATCTGTTTGTAATAGCCTTAAGTAGGCTTTTCACCGGGCCCATGCGGGCCTGAAAGTACAAGTTAATATCTGATGCTAAGTGAGCTGTGAGGCGCCTGTGCCCTTGAAGCCTGCCCTGCAGATTAATTAGAGCTGAGCCTGAGGGCTGCTGCAGGGCCAGCCCCTTGGGCCACACAAGACCGCCAGTCCCCTATTTGGATTAGTGGAGATTTGGGTTTAAATTCACAAATATCGACAGATCAGCCCTTCTGATCTTCATCCTGTGTTACTGTCAAACCACATGTCTACTGGGATGACTTGAGGGGTCTCCAGCCTCCATTTCTTAAAAAAAAAAAGATAAATAAACCCCCAAACCATGCTCATGTCAATTGGGGCCAATTTGGTTTTTCATTTTGCTAAAGGTTTCCACCCTGGATGTAGCACCCTGGATGTAGCTTCAGTTGTATAAATCAGTTATTATCAGGGTGAACTGTGCTGATTTAAATTGAAGGGAGATTTGAGAAATTAGCAGCTGTGTGGAAACATTGATTTCATGGTTGGCACCTGGCCGTTGGAAGGCATTTTGGGGTCTTTGGGCTCCATTCCCTTGTTAGTGAGAATCTCCAGGATTCTTGCCTGGAGAATCCCATGGACAGAAGAGCCTGGTGGGCTACAGTCCATGGGGTCGCACAGAGTTGGATACAACTGAGCGACTAACAGGGTGGGCATGTCTCCACGTGAAGATGAACAGGTTGGAAAAGTCAGGTGTTGTGCTTAGAATCCCACGGCCGGGTCAAATCCAGAAGTTTCAGGTCCTAGAAGCTTCCAGACCACTACGACTCCCTATTCCTTGAAGATAGGCATTTAGGTGCTTTCGGCCAGCCTTGGAATTCTGTTCACCCAAAGCCACGCTCAGTTGGAGCTTTTCTCAGCTCAGGCGAGGAGACCAGATTCCAACTTTGTGGAGGAACACTGGACACACAGTGGGTCCTGAAGATGCACCCGCCTGACCCCTTTCCCACAGGTGGTCCCTACATTCCCGTGTGGGGACAAGCCTCAGAGGCCAGAACCCCACCCTCGTGCACCCCTGGATCCCGTGGCCCTGGCGCAGGGTGTATATAGCGGGCCCCTAGGGAAGGTAGAAGGGACTTGGGAGTCTGGCTTCTCCCCGCCCCGGGGACCCTCTGGTATACCTGAGTGTGTCTCTCCTGCTCCCAGCCTGGCCCCCACCATGAGCGCCGAGCTCAACGTGCCTGTGGACCCCTCCGCTCCCGCCTGCTCGGAACCCGGCCATAAGGGCATGGATTACCGGGACTGGGTCCGCCGCAGCTACCTGGAACTGGTCACCTCCAACCACCACTCTGTACAGGCGCTCTCCTGGAGGAAGCTCTACCTGAGCAGGGCCAAGCTAAAGGCCTCCAGCCGGACGTCAGCCCTCCTCTCGGGCTTTGCCATGGTGAGTGGAAACACGTGGTGGGAAACACAGCCAATAAAGTGGGCTTCTGCTAACTGAAATCCCGTGATGCTTCAGGGAGCAAGGCCCACCCTTTGGGCCCTGCTGGTAGCCAGGGAAGTGGTCCAGGGATGGACCACTAGAAAGTCTCTGGCCAAGGACTTCCCAGGAGGTCCAGTGGCTAAGACTGCACTCTTAATGCAGGGGGTCCTGGGTTCAATTCCTGGTCAGGGAACTAGATCCCACAGGCTGCAACTAAGACCCCTCCCCCACCCCCACCCTCCAATAAAACTCTCCGCCCTGGCCCCACCCCCTCCAAGGGGATTGGTCTGGCAAAAGGAAGGACGGCCTGGGGCACCCAGGGGAGTTCCCCAAGCCCTCATGAGGTCCCCAAGAGTTTGGCAGTGTGAGCAGGAACTGCAGAATGGACCCAGTTTGCTCAGTGTAACCCAGCTGGGCACACGCTCCCCCGAAGTGATGAAGCAGAGCCTCTGGCCTGACTCCCGGCTGCCTGGTTATGCTTTCCTTCTGAGTCATCCCCCAGGGCGAGTCTGTCTGGTGAGAAACCGCGGGCCCCCAGGAAGGGCCGACGTCGCCTTCTGTTGACTCCGAAGCCCGCAGACCTCATCCCTCCAGGCGATCGTCCCAGAGCCCGGAGATGTCAGGATCCCAGTGAGAACTGCGGGCAGGGCACCGCTCCTCCTCTCTCTGTTGTCTGCTAGGAGGTCCTATTGGGCTGGAAGCAATTCTTTTTTTTTTTTTTTTTTAATGTGGAAACAATTGTTTTTCCATAGCCTAGAGCGTCAGTTGTCCAGTGGATATGCAGAAAATAGAAAGGTGTCCGAGAGAGCCAGTGTGGCCACGCCCCTGACAAGTGCCTGCCAGTCATGGGCGCCGGTCACCCTCGGAGAAATGAGACATTGTGTAGTCAGGGCGTGATTTCATACAGGGCAGGGCAGTGGTCACCACATTTAGAGGGCAGTCAATCTGCGTTCAGGTCTGTGGTTTAAAGCAAAGGCTGATTCAAGTCTTGCGAATTATTTTTTAAAACAATTCTGATTTTAATCAAGCCACTGATGGTCCAGTGGCTGAGACTCTGAGCTCCCAAAGCAAGGGGCCTGGGTTTGATCCCTGGACAGGGAACCAGATCCCACAAGCCACAACTAAAGATCCTGCATGCCACAACTAACACCCGGCACTGCCACATAAATACATATTAAAAAAAAAAAAAAAACATAATTACAAAAGTGTCCAATCACACGGGGCAAAATTTTGGCTCAAAATGATTTTCTTTCATCACATTAAAAAAGGAATATTAAAAAAAAAAAAAAAAAAAAAAAAGGGAATATTTTCTCAAGCTTAATTTTAAGAAATATGCAAGGGAATTTTCAATGTCACTATTAAAATTAGATCTTGGGGGACTTCCCTGGTGGTCCAGTGGCACAGACTGCTCCCAATGCAGGTGGCCCGCGGTTTGATCCCTAGATGAGGAACTAGATCCCTGTGCAGCCAAATAAATAGAAATAAATATTTTAAAAATTAAATCTTGTTTTCTACCTCCACAGAAGAATTATAGTACTGCATTAAGTTTTTCTGGCCTGTATATATATACACATATATGTATATGTATGTGTGTATATATATGTGTGTGTATGTGTGTATATATATATGTATGTTTAGAGTCTCAGCCACTGGACCATCAGTGGCTTGATTAAAATCAGAATTGTTTTAAAAAATAATTCGCAAGACTTGAATCAGCACACATATATAGACTTTATCAAGTCTATATATATATAGACTTTATCTTTGGAAAACTAACTCTGAGAAGCACTGCCCGACTGAATGCAGTAGGATGGTTTCCATTCTGTGTGGGGCCCAGGTCTTGGAAATCACTTCCTGTCTGCAGGCGGTCTCTTGAGACTATGGTTTGGATTTCCAAATTTAGGGAAGAGTCACTTTTTCCAACAAAACGCTCACCCAAGTTGAAGGCTACAAAACCCCTCAGTGAAATTTGAAAACAAGCCTGGTGAAGCTACAAAACAAAGTGAATCCTGGAGGGTTGGTTTGAGACTTAACTGCAGCCTTCAGGGGTGTGAAGTGGCCTGAGAATGGGAGCAGTGACCTTTGAGAGGCAAGGGTGGAAATAATAATGCATTTTCTCAGCTTTCATGGAATATCTCCCCTGTATCAGCCAATGCTCCCGTTAAGCCGGCGGGGATATGTTTCAGAAACCACACAGACCCCAGTAAATCAGATAATTGTTCAGACAGCAAAGCCACCTAGGAGAAAGAAGTGATGAATACCGATCGTCTGCCAGTATTTCCGCTGTGGAAACTATAGCTGAATAAGGACAGGGTCGTGGAAAAATGAACAGGCGGTGCTCGACGCGGAGTCCGCTTTGTGTCCTTTGTTGTCATCGCTCAGTCACTCAGTCATGTCCGGCTCTTTGCAGCTCTCTATATTTTGTATTCCCTAATTAGAATTGCAAAGCTGTTCCTTTGTCCAACAAGTGCTCATGCCTGACCTTAAGCTTATATCTTCATGTTTATCCTGCCCCTAACACAGAAAACCTGTGATCCGAGGCCTGTGATAAAATATCTGCATAAATACACTGAAATATGACCTTTGGCCTTTTCTCCTCCTGCACGAAACTGCTTTCCTTGCTGGCCTTTTAATCATCTTTGTTTCTTATCTCACCACTCTCTGAGGTTCACACATCCTTTTTTGTTGGGTCACATCCTTTGTGGTCACAAGAGCCTACCTAGGCTACCAGGGCACTGAGAAAGGACCACCCCTCCCTCAACCTTGGCAATGTGGCTACTGACTCTTTGGAGCAATAATCATTGCAGAGTTTCCATTCAAGCTGCTGTGATCCATTAGGACTGACATTATCTTTTTCCCCACCAAGGGTTCTATCTCCACTGAGGACGGAATGAGGGGATAAAGCAATAGTTGCCAGAAGTTGTGAAATCTTCTCTCCTGTAAATTTCTTAAAACTGGGATGGCTCTGGGAGTTCCCTGGCGGTCCAGTGGTCAGTGGTTGGGACTCTGGCACCTTTTTTTTTTTTTTTGCTGCTGTGGCCCTGGGTTCAATCCCTGTTCAGGGAACTAAGATCCCACAAGCCTCACAGTTCAGAAAAAAAAAACAAAACCAAAAACCAAACAGGGATGGCTTAGATCTAGGAGGCAGTGAGTGGAAGAGCTCCCTGCTCCTGCTGTCTTAATGGCTCTGGTTTCTTATCGTTGGGTACCTGGGAGAAAGCCCTTGGTAAGCCAAGACTAAACCCTCCACTGGGGCTGGTCTGCAGAGCTGGGGTGGGGTGTGGGCCGCAGGAGAGCCATCCTGAGTGGACTGGGAGTGAGCTGGGGAAGCGTGGCAGGAGCTTGGCGCCCAGTCTGGATTTTGAAAGCCCCTTAGGACTTCTGGTGAGCAAGTCTCAGCCTAAATAGACACCCACTGCTACAGAGATAAGTTGGGGCTTCTGGTCCTTTGGTAGATCTCTTACTCCCTTTGACGTAAAAGTGATGTATATGTTATTGAAGTGAATACACGCACACAGTTTAAAACCCCAGCAGCCCCTGGTTCCCACCCCTGGAGGAGCCCCTCGGTCTCCACGTGGAATTCAGGAATTACTGTTTCTTATACTTGCTAGACATACCTTTGGCCTAGCTGTGACCACTGCTGAAGATCCGGCTGTTTGCCCAGCCCAGCCCTTTTCCCAGCTTCCCCTTCTTAGCATTGTTCTCATGTATATGACCATTCCTGGCTTTCGGAGATGAGGCTGCTGAGTGTACAGTTCTGAGTCTGGGGGGTCACCAGGAGCCTCCATTGTTCCTTTTTTTTTTAACCACCTGAAAGGTCAGGTTGTTTGTTTTGAAAAGCAGCAGTTGTTGGGAGCTAAGCCCTACAGCAGCCTGGCTCAGCTATCAACAGCAGTGTTGCATTTCCCCAGGGAAGTGTGGCCTCGCCCTGGGCCGGAGCCGGAGCTGAGCACCCCCAGTACTCCTCCATTCTTGGCACCCAGGATGCAGTCTCCGCGGGACCCAGTGCTTCTTTAGCCTTTTTTGTGTTTTTTAGATTGCCCTTAGTGAGATCTTTAGCGTATCAGAAAGAAGTTCATAATACGTGAACAGGGGAGGAGAGTGCTCTCTGCTCCGTGGAGGCCCCGACTCAGCGCCCCCTCTGTCTTGCAGGTGGCCATGGTGGAGGTGCAGCTGGAGACGCAATACCAGTACCCGCGGCCGCTGCTCATCGCCTTCAGCGCCTGCACCACGGTGCTGGTGGCCGTGCACCTGTTCGCCCTGCTCATTAGCACGTGCATCCTGCCCAACGTGGAGGCCGTAAGCAACATCCACAACCTCAACTCCATCAGCGAGTCTCCGCATGAGCGCATGCACCCCTACATCGAGCTGGCCTGGGGCTTCTCCACCGTGCTGGGCATCCTGCTCTTCCTGGCCGAGGTGGTGCTGCTCTGCTGGATCAAGTTCCTGCCCGTGGACGCGCGCCACCAGCCGGGCCCCCCGCCCGGCCCCGGCGGCCACACGGGCTGGCAGGCCGCCCTGGTGTCCACCATCATCATGGTGCCTGTGGGTCTCATCTTCGTGGTCTTCACCATCCACTTCTATCGCTCGCTGGTACGCCATAAGACCGAGCGGCACAACCGCGAGAT
This sequence comes from Muntiacus reevesi, assembly GCF_963930625.1. Classification (NCBI taxonomy): domain Eukaryota; kingdom Metazoa; phylum Chordata; class Mammalia; order Artiodactyla; family Cervidae; genus Muntiacus; species Muntiacus reevesi. The sequence continues at coordinate 212,677,685 of NC_089250.1, read as the reverse complement.
TGAGGAGCTGCACAAGCTCAAGGTGCAGCTGGACGGGCACGAGCGCAGCCTGCAGGTGGTGTGAGCGCATGTGCTCCCGGGCGCGGCCGCCGCCGCGTCTGCATCACTTGGCGGGGACCGGAACTCGCCTGCCTCCTGGACAGTTTCAGACACGCGGATGGCCCACCGGGCCGCCGAGTCACTGCCAGACGGTTCAAGACCAAAGTTCTACTCCTGTCTTAATGCTGTTAAGACCTGGCTCGTTTTCCCTCGGAAGGTGGAACTCTTCAGTTAAAAGGGAGACTGATGGCCAAGAGCTCAGGGCAAAGAAAGACTGAGTCCTTGGCCCTGGGGACTTCCAGAGGCAAGAAGGCTGGGCTCTGGGTTGTAAGGGGTGGTCACGGGTCCCCTCGGAGACTTGGACTGAGTGACCAGCTCGGGGCAGGAGCCTGGCAGGGGCCTATAGAGTTGGGGCAGCATCCTGAGTTCAGGGAAGGGATTGTACCCTGATTCTGGAGCTGGCCTGGTGCTTCCCTCCCTGCCCTGGAGGGAGTTGGATGGCCTGGCTCCTGGGGCAGGTGGGGGTGGGGAGGCAGGAACCTGGGTAGGGCAAGTCAGTACAGCAAGTCCATCAGACTAGTTAGGCCTTGGATGAAATGTCCGAGGTCTGAGGCCTGCGGGGTCGGGAGGCCTATCTCTGGGCATCCCAGGTGAGGTGCCCACTTGAGATGGCTAACAGGGATGACCTGAAGCAGCCTGAGCTCGAACTCTCTCTTCCCAGGCAGCAGGATCCCTGGCCACACTGACCCAGCAAGGCCACCAGGTTGGGGAAGGGGCCCACAGTCCAGAGACGTCCTTCTCTTAACCCCAGATTGTTCCCTGAGCTGTCAGCCCTCCAAGTTGAGGCTACAGAGGGCAGGACACTGACCAGGCAGCTGAACTCACCCATTTCCATGCTGCCTGTGGCCCTGGCTGTGGGAGGGGGTGGCCTGGGGGACTTCTTGTCTAGACAAGGCCGTGTCCTGGCCTGGTCTGTGGGTGGTGGTGTCAGAGGCCAACCCTGGCCACATGTGGGTTCTGCTTATGACAGCAGGGAGACCGAGGTCCCGTGTAGTGCTCCTTGGGGGCCCCCCAGGCCTTCTGGCCACACCCACAGGTCCAGCTCATACTTCTACACAGCCATGCACAGGTGTGGGTTCTGGTGTTTTCGAGAAGGGCATCTGGTAGACCTGAGCCCATGTCCTGGGGTAGAATACATACATGCTACAGCTCAGCTTATCTGTGAGCTTGCTGTGCTCTGAGCTGCTTTTAAGAACCACATGTACCATACTGGCCAGCAGCCATCAGAAAGGGGTGCCTTTTCTTTTGTTTCCACAGTTATCAGACTTCATGTTCAAATGGCATTTCTGTCCACAGCCTAGTAGCTCTGTGGTGTCTGGGTTGTGAGTGCCAAGAAATGCTGGTGGGCCTTGCCAAGGTTTCTGAGACTGTGACGTACTGTTGAGAACGTAAACCTTAACACATCACTCTGAAATGCTGAGTACCACCAGTGCAAGTTGTGGCATTTACAGGGAGCCTGGATGTCGTGTCCTGCAGGGCCAGAGGTGAGCCCTGGCGCCTTCCAAAGGGCGTGTCCCTCATGCTGCCATCTGTCGTGACTTGCTCGCGTCCTAGCGCATGTCTCCTTTCCTCTCCTGGAGCCTTGTTGAAAAGGCTCGTCTGGTTTAATGTGTTTGCTTCGTGCAAGAATGTCAGCGTCACTGCAAGACCGCCACTGTGTGTCCTGGTAGGGACCAGACGGGCTGGCTCCTCCCCACTGCGGGAAGCAGGCAGCAGCCCCTTCCTCTAGCCTGAGCCTTTCGAGAGGGGCCTCACGGGGCTGACTGCGACCCGCTTCTCTGGGCCGCCTGGTGCCCCCTCCTGTGAGCCAGGCCCAGGGAGTGCCCAGCTTCCCAAACCGTGGCAAGCACACCCCAGGTATCAGCCAGGAGCCCGCTGTTAACGCCTGGCCCGTGGCGGTGGTGGGAGGGGATTTCCTAACCTGGCCCATCAGGGTCGGACACTAGGTGCCAGGGACAGTGCTGCACGGGTAGGGAAGATGCCACATGACATATTTTAGACACTGATTAGGAGAACAATGTTCTTGTAATTTATTTTCATCCAGCGAGTTTTCTTGACTCCAGCCTTTCTAGTTCCCAGAGGTGTGGGGCAGTTTCTGTGAGAACAGAGATGATTGTGGGTTGGGGACTGGTGATGGGGGTCCCCTCAGGGCAGCCCAGAGCGTCCTCTGGGGCAGGAGAGTAAGCTACTATTTGGAGCCGCAGCAGGGCAGTCTCGGAACGAGAGGGAAGCATATTTACAGGCTAGAAATTCGGTTTCTGGAGGTTTAACCTGATTGTGAAGAGGGTTCTGAGTACAGTGGCCTCTCCATGGTGAGAAGAGCCAGTGTGGGCTTGCCCTATTTTCCTCTGAAAGGAGCCTTCCTGGTGCTCATAAAACAAATGCCCGCAGATACACAGAGGCCGTTTCCAAAGTGGAACACAATCTCCATTTAGTACCTGACCAGAAGCAAACGCAAGGGTTTCTATTTTGGACAAACTGCCAGGGCAGAATGTATTTCAGTGTCTTCTAGGGAAATCCGTGCAGGACAAAACCACGCAAGCCTGAGTGGATTGAGGCTCATTTACAGACGTTATCTGTCTTCTGCTGAGAAATGCACTATGCATGACATCATGGAGACCACATGTGGTGTATGCAACCCCACCCCCCCCATCCTGTATATGGAGTTTTTAAAAACAGTTGCCCTGGATTGAACTGAATAAATAAAGCTATAACCTGCTCTCTGCTCTTGGTGGGAGGCCATAGGGAGAGGGGATACTCAGAAGCCCCTGCTCCAACCACTGGTCACCAGTGCCCCAACAGGCTCCCAGGTGAGGGAGGTAGAGGCCCCCTTATTGGACACTTCTGGCCTTTACTGTTTTTAAAACATTAAAGAAAAAAAAATTCTTTTGTTTTTTTGGCCATACTGTGCAGTATATAGGATCTTGGCTCCCCAACCAGGGATTGATACCATGCCCCCCTGCAGTGGAAGCACAGAGTCTTAACCATTGGACCACCAGGAAAGTCACTATTATTGTTCTGAATGTTCTGGCACCTCAACCTAGAGGGCCAGCCTGCCTCTGCAGTCCAAGACGACTCTCCAGGCCCTGGGGGACCCCAGAAAAGGCCTGGGCTCAGTGCAGATCTTTGGGCCAGCAAGCCCACTCTGACCATTTCCTGGGTGAGCTCAGCCAGCCTGCAGAGACGGTCCTCACTCGGATGCCTCCAGGAGGGCAAAGGGAGAGGATGGACAGACAAGGCTAGAGACTCCTCCCCAGGCCCATTAAGAACCTGCTGAGCTGTCTTTCCAGCCCCTGCCGTCCCTCCCAGGCTCCTGGGGACACAGTCGGCGAGTTTTGCACCCGTCTCTGCAGAAGAGCCTAGAGGACACTGCCTGGCCTCAGCTCAAATGGGGCCCTCTGTTGGCGGAGCACCCTGCAGGCTCCATCCAGGAGCCGGGCTGCCCCGAGGCCCAGCCTGCCAAGCTCCCAGCGAGCAGACCACCGGGTCTGTGCGCCTGCTTGGCAGCTGATGTGGCAAGAGGGGCTGGAGCTCTGGCCACCTTGCCCAAGCGCCACCCTGAGGGGCGTGAGGGCTAGCAGGGCGGTCACAGTACCTGAGGAGCAGCAGTCCCCACCAGTCGAGGGGTGTGGAAGCCCACTGCCCCCAACGGCCGGCCGCTGGGCCCACTCAGCCCTTCTGTTGGGCCTCTGCCAGGCCACTATGCAGACAGTGCAGGGTGGCCAGTGGCTCTGCACGCCTGACAGCTCTTAAAAAGTTCCAGTGACAGTGAAAACCAGTGTTGCGAATGTCTCCAGGCTGTGATGGGACGCTGGTCCCCCAAGTTTGGCTCCTAGCATGTGGCTGGTGGGCCAGGTATATTGTCATATAAGCAGCAGGAGACCAGGCTGGCCCGCCATGCTGTCCGCCTCCACAGGCTGTTCCTCACCTGGCCGCGGGGGACCGCCGCCCGTCCAGGTCAGCTCCTCACAGCACTGGTGCCAGGCAGTGAGCCGCCCTGTGCTGTCCCAGGGGCTGAGGAGGCCCCTCCACAACTTCTAACATCACTGGGGGTGGGGGGCCCAGACTCCCAGCAGACTGCCCCATCACCACACTGCACACCCCACGGAGTCAAGCATGACCTGGGCAGAGCTGGCTCAGAAGCTGTCAGCAGTCCTGATGTCTGAAACAATAACCACCTCACATCCTCTACCAATCCACTCTCCAATCCAACACGCTCTCTAAAGGAGGGGCCTAGGAACTCCTGGGCAGTCTAGTGGTTAGGACCTGTCACTTTCACTGCCATGACCTAGCTTCAATCCCCAGGTCAGGGAACTAAAATGCTGCAAGCTGCGTGGCATGGCCAAAAGTAAACAAGTAAAATAGTAGATAAATGTAGGGCCTGCAGGCTGGGATATTCTGCAACCTTGTTAAGTTGTTATTCAGTGGCTCAATGGTGCCTGACTCTTTGCGTCTCCATGAACTGCAGCATGCCAGGCTCCTCTGTCCTTCACTGTCCCCCGGAGTTTGCTCAAATTCATGTCCACTGAGCTGGTGATGCTACCTAGCCGCTAACCTCGGTTACCCTCTAACCTCATTAAGACAGATGGATAAAGGAGAAAACAGACTGAAGGAGCACCAACCATTTTTAAGCTCAAATTAGGCCACTGCCCTCAAACTGTGACAAACCACCCAAACAAGTGGCCACCGCGCAGGTCAGAAGGGACCGACCTGAGGCCCCGCACCATGAAACCATCCCGGGCAGGGCTCGAGCTGCCCTGTGCCAGGGCGTGTCCGGCGGTCTCCCCTTAAGACCTGAGAAAGACCCTGGCGCTGGGCGCCCCCTTCAATGCTGGCCAACGGTCCGCTCGGGAGCCAGCGCCTCCGCCAGGCCCAGCGGCCAGCTCCCCGCCCTGGCGGCTCACGTGGTGGGTCTCCCATGAAAGGAGAGCGCCATTTGCAGGAGTTCCTGCCCCAGTTCCTGCTGCTTCCCTCCGGGGCCGAACTCGGCCGACAGCTCCCGGAAGGTGACGCCCACGCGCCGGGCCCCGACGTCTCGCCGGTGGATGGCGTGCTTCCACTGGTGCCGCGCGCCTCCCCTGAGCACCACCAGGGAGCGGCGGGGCAAGGGGACCGCCACCTCCACCTCCTGGCACGGGATGGACCGGCTGGGCGCCATCGCGCCGTCCGCCAGGGCCTCCGGGAAGCCGGATGGGGCCAGGCAGAGCAGCAGGCTGCCGGGCGCCTCCCGGGACATGGATAGCACGGTGGGGGACAGCAGGTTGAGGCTCACCAGCCGCTCCCCCCACAGCCAGGCGTCGTCCAGGTGGGGGTCGATGGCCGAGCCCCGCTCCGGGCAGTAGTCCAGGTTGCACTGCTCCACGGGCCGGAAGTCCTCCAGGATGGGGTACAGGCCCATCCGCCGCACCACCTCCCGGCTGAAGCTGGGGAGGCCTCGGAAGCCGGCCATCTTTAGCTTCTGTTTCCGGAAATTGACTTTGGGGCCATAATCCTGGAGGATGAAGACAAAAGGAAGTAGGGGGCTGGCTGAGTTTACGGAAAGGGCATCACACGCCAGGGCGGAAGAATCCAATCAGCGACCAAGACAAGCCACGCTGTCTGACTTCGTGGATCTGACATTTTGGCGGGAGACAGACAGCACAGAGATAAATACAAACAGCAACACCAGCCGGCGGTAAATGCCGAGGATAAAAACAAAGAAGGGGCGGAGAACATGTCAGCCCGGGCACCTCAGGAAGCAGAGCTAGAGCCCCGTGTGTGGGTGGTGTCCCCCGACGCGGTGGCCAGGAGTCAGGGCCTGGGAAGGAGGATCAGCCAGGCAGGGCAGGTGGGAGGGCGGCCAGCCCCAGGCCGTGTTACCCAGCTGGTCAACACTGGGCACAGTGGGCTTCAAGACCACAAGGGCGGTGCTTCCCCAAGCACCTGGCAGAGGTTCCACTTCTGGCCTCACTGAAGAGAATGGAAACACAGGTCCACACAGAAACCCATGCTGGAATGTTCACAGCAGCGCTACTGAAGAAAGTCAAACAGTGGGGACCTCCCTGGTGGTCCAGTGGCTAAGACTCCGAGCTCCCAACACAGGGGGCCCGGGTTCTATCCCTGGTCAGGGAACGAGATTCCACATGGCGTAACTAAGAGTTCATATGCTGCAACTAAGACTCGGTACAGGCAAAAAAAAAAAAGTCAAAGTGGAAACAAACCCTGTCCACCAGCCGGTGAATGATGAACAGAGAGTGGTCTATCCATACAATGGAATAATGCCGAGTCACAAAAAGCAGTGAAGTCCTGATACAGGGTGCAAAGCGATGAACCCTGAGAATGTGCTCGGTGAAAGATGCCGGACACAGAGGCTCATACCCCAGTTATAGGAATGTCCAGAACAGGCCAACCCACAGAGACAGAGAGCAAGTTAAGTGGTTGCTGGGGGATAAGGGAATGCAAACTGACTGGCAATGGGTGTGTGGTTGCTCTGGGGTGACGAGAATGTTCCAGAACTAGACAGTGGTGATGGCTGCACAACACTGTGGCTATGCTGAAAATCATAAGCACTGAATCATATACTTGAAGTGGGGGGATTTTACGGTAGGTGACTTCCATCTAAAAGGAAAAAAAAAAAACATGAGAGAGGAGCCCTGTAGAATACCACTCAGATCTGAGGGGTGAAAGGGGAGCATGTATACATACTCCTGCTCCCGGGGGCCCCTCCAGTGGAGGGTGGCCCCACCTGGTGGTAGAGTCAGGGCCAGCTGGCTCCTTCAGGTCACCCCGACCCGTCGGCAGCAGCTGGCAGAAGGGCCACAGGCAGAAAGAGAAGCCGGAGCCCAAGGAACCCCTGGGAGGCTGGGGCGACTGCTGTAGGGAGAGCAGCCGCGGAGACAGGTTGGGCTGGCAGCCAGCAGAGGGCCTTTCAGGGCACGGGAAGGCTTGTGTTCATGCTGAGGTGGGAGCCCCGGAGGGCCTGCAGCAGAGTGGTGACTGACCAGATGGTGGGATTACTTCCTACTGAGACCAGCTGAGGGGCGATGGCTGCGCAGAGAGTATGGGAGGCAGGTGGGAGCAGTGGCCGGGGGTGAATGTTCTCAGATTCAGGATGTGTTTTGAAAGAGTAAAGAGCTGACAAGAATCACCAGTGAAAGACAGAGAAGACTATGGAAAGATCCAGGGTTTCTGGTCTGAGTAGGTGGAAGGTGGAATGTGCCAGCTCAGCTCAGGGTTGACAAACAGGAGAAGCTGGGGCTGGAGATGCGAGCACGTGAGCCCTGAATTTGTGGGCCGGGCCTCGCTGAGATCAGCTAGGGGTGTCTGGAGAGGGAGAAGAGGCCTGAGCCTGAGAACCAGCCGCTGGGTTTAGGGGTGGGGGTCGGTGATGAGGCAGTTTCAGAGTGGGTTAAGGGCAAGCAGGAGGAGAGGAGCTGAATAGAACAGCTAACTCTTTTGAGAAGTTCTGCTGCAGAGATGAGAAATGCAGCTTCCTGGGAGGCTGGTGGGAGAGAGCCGACCTTGAGAGAAGGGAGCTGGACAAGGGCTTCTGGGAAGCAGCAACCAGCCCGAAGCTGGAGAGGGGCACGGAGGGAAGTAGGGCACAGAAGAGAAGGGAACCTCGGTAGATCTGTCTGTTTTCTCCGAGAGGTCCGGTCATCACTGGAGAGGGAGGAGGGGAGCGAGGACTGGAAGGACAGCAGCAAAGCCAATGACCTGGGGAGGTCAGCACGGCTCTGAGTAAGAAGGGCCCGGCTCAGGATGGAGAGCCAGAGCCCGGGGGACCACCTGGGGGTGGGCATGGGGGCTGGACCAGGGCTGTGGGTGAGCAGAAGGAGTCTGACAAAGTGAGAGGAGAAAGGGTGAGGGACACCCGAGGAAGTGCCTGTACTAACTGGCTGGGGGGGCGGGGGGAGTTGGGGGGTGTGCGCGGGCAGGGAACATGGAAAGGGGGCTGATGGCTGTCTGGACGGGGCGAGGATTGCTGGAGATGAGGAACAGAGGAGACAGGAGTGGACCCGAGGAAAAGGGGACTGTGATCCCAACAAAGGGAAGGTTCAGGGTTTGGAGGCCAAAGTATTGGTAGGAACAGGCGTGAGGAGATTCATAACTGACAGGGAGAACTGCCGACAGGGGTGGGGGATCTGGCAGCACTCCACAGGGCTTCCCCGGGGGCTCAGTGGTAAAGAATCTGCCTGCTAATGCAGGAGACACAGGTTCGACCCCTGGTCCAGGAGGATCCCACATGCCTCGGAGCAACGAAGCCAGAACAATCGAGCCTAGTGCTCTAGAACCCAGGAGCCGCAAGTACTGAAGCCCCTAGAGCAACAAGAGAAGCCACTGTAATAAGAAGCCCTCACACCGCAACTAGGGAGTAGCTCCTGCCTGCTGCAATTAAGAAAAAAGCCTACACAGCAATGAAGACCCAGCACAGCCTAAAATAGTTAATTTAAAAAAGAAGCACTCCATGAGAGTCACTGGCATCAGGCCAGCTGGGGAGAGGGCAGAGAGAGCTGGGTGGCCGTCTGCTTCTGAGCCCCAACTCACAGGAAGGTAAATAGGCCATGCTCTGGGCCCTTCCCTAGCACGCCCTATTCAGCAGCCCTGCCCTCCCGCACCCCTAGGTCAGCTTGTCCGCTAACGGCTCTGGGGGGGGTGGCTGCAGAGGAAGGCATGGAAAGGAGACAAGCTTGGGGGCTCCAGGGTCAGGGCTTGGCAGGCCCCGCGGCCTGACTGCCCTCTCTGGCTGGCCAGGCCCGGCCCTCCTCCCTGAGCCCCGCTCTGACCTCGCCTACCTGCTTCCTCCGCCCAGACTGGGACAGCTTCCAGGGGTCGCGGTCCATCAGCTGCACCATCTCGGCTTCTTCCTCCGGGGTCACGAAGTCCTCGATCAGGGTCACGCCCGGGAAGGGGAAGGCCCAGCCTTCAAAGTCAGACTCCTCGGCCCCCACAGCCCAGCCGGTGTCGGGGTAGTAAATGAACCGGTGTGTTTTCTGCAAAAGAAAGCCAGGGGTATCAGAGCCTCTGGACCCCTGGCTCACACTGCACATGCGCCCTGAGAAGCTGCCCCACCCAGTGGTGCACCCTCCCCGGCAGCACTTTGGGGGGCAGCTGGCATCTACCGGGAGGTGGGACCCCTGCCCAGTCCCCGCCTTTCTGACTTTCTCCTCTGTAAAAGGGAAGAGAGTACACAGGACCAGTCTGTCATCTTCCACCTTGCAGGTGAGGTGACTGAGGCTCAGCAAAGTTAAGGAACTAGCCCAAGGCTGCAGCCTCGGAGGCCACACTGCTCCTGTGTCGCTGTGCGCACTGTCTGTCCCCCCCAGGCTAGTGAGGCCTGTGTGAAGGCCTACGGCCCTGACTGGGAGCTGGAATCGCCCCGTTCCGGGGAATCTGCTCCCCTCAAGCGGAGGCCTCGGGCTGCCCAGGGGGTGAGCATACATGCTGGGAGGCCAGAGGGAGAAGCTCTATCCAGCCGCAGTGGGGGTGTCGCTGGGGCCTCCCTGACACGGCGGCAGCCATGGGCGCTTCATGAATTTCTCATCGAAAAAGAACAGAGGACTTCCCAGGTGGTTCGGTGGTAAAGAATCCGCTTGCTGACGTGAGTTCAATCTCTGATCCCAGAAGATCCCACACACGGTGGAGCAGCTAAGCCGGTGCGCCACAACTGCTGAGCCTAGAGCCCGGGAGCGGAAACTAGTGAGGCCCGCACGCCCTAGAGCCCGTGCTCCGCAACAAGAGAAGCCACTGCAACGAGAAGCCCGTGCACCGCAGCAAGAGAGTAGCCCCTGCTCGCCGCAACTAGAGAAAAGCCCACACAGCAATGAAGACTCAGGAGAGCCGAAAATAATATAAAAAAATAAATAAAAAAGAAGAGCAGAACTTGCCAGTCAACTAGAGGAGTACCAGACTGACAACCTCCCTCACGAGCCTGGCCAATTATCAGGCAGTCTTTGCTCTGGAGCTTCCGGTTGGGTGAGCCAAGACTTCCTCAGGTCTACGCGGCAGTCAGAGGTGCTCGCTGCCCAGTGCCCCCTGCCTCCTCCCTGTTTATGTTCTACAGGTTCTGCCAGCACGCCCAACTCTGAACCACCGCATCTCCCTCCTGGCACCTCACTCGGGACACACAGAAAGTAAGGACTCCTCCTGTACATTTCGCTTGTTCCTCAGGCATCAGTTTGGGAAGATGCTACCTGCTGCAGTGCCTGGAACCTCCACACCCTCCACACCCTCGGCCATGAGCACAAGTTCAGACCTCTGGTGAGGTCTGAAAAACTTTTTTTTTTTTTTTTAAAGAAAGTAATTGTGTGGCTGATTCATGTCAATGTATGGCAAAAACCACTACAATATTGTAAAGTAATTAGCCTCCAACTAATAAAAATAAATGAAAAAAAAAAGAAATTGTGGTGAAATATATACAACCACATATATTTTATACATAAGACTGATCCTCAACCATATTTTAAGTGCACAGTTCAGTGTTGAGTATATCACACGGTCGTGCAACCAATTTCCGGAACTTTTTCATCTAGTAAAAGTCTACCTGTTAACTTAAGAGAAGGAACTTGGCGGTTGCCGGGGCTGGGGGTTGGGGGGTAGGGGGTAAGGATGAGGTAGAGGGATAGTTAGGGAGTTTGGGGATGGACATGTACACGCTGCTACATTTAAAACTAATGAGGTCCTCCTGTATAGCACAGGGAACTCTGCTCAATGTTATGTGGCAGCCTGGATGGGAGAGGAGTTTGGGGGAGAATGGATACATGTATATGCATAACTGAGTCCTTTCTCTCTCCATCTCAATCTATCACAACACTGTTAATCAGCTATATTCCAATACAAAATAAAAAGTTAAGAAAAACAAAGTCTGTCCGTTAAACAACACATCCCCTCTCCTTTCCCCCCAGACACTGGATCCACCACTCTCCTTCCCGTCTCAGCGACTCTGACTACTTCAGATGCTCTACCTGAGTGGAATCATACAGTATGCCTTGTGACTCTGCCTTATTTCACTCAGCATAACGTTCTCGGGTTCATTTGTGTTGTAGCACGTGCCAGACTTTCCTTTCTTCTTTTCTCAGACTGAATAATAGTCCATTGTATGGATGGGCCGCATTTTGATCATCCTTTCATCTGTCCATGGACACCTGGGTTGCTTCTATGTTTTAACTATTCTGAGTAACTCTGCTATGAACATGAGTGTACAGAAATCTCTTCAAGACATTGCTTTCAATTCTTTTGGGTCCGTATCCAGAAGTGGGATTGCTGGGTCATATGGCAGCTCTACTTTTAATTTTCTGAGGAACTGCCACTGTTTTTCACAGGACCTTCTGAGCGTCTATCAGGGACACCGTGACAGTTTCTTCACTGGCTTCCCAGCCCCCTTTCCTTCTTATCCACTCCTTCCCCTCAGAGGAACTTTCGAAGGTTCACATGTGATTTTACCTTCAAAACCCTCAGGAGCTCACCACGGCCCTCAAGAGGAGCCCAGCCTGCCTTCCGTGGTCAGGCCCCACTGGCCTCATCTCCCTCACCTGACGCATCACCCACCTTCCCCAGGCCTCGGCCCAAACAGTTCCCCAGCTGAAAGGCCCTTGCTCTGCTCAAAAGCTCTGAGTTCTTCTTTGTTAATTCGTAGGATTACGGAAACTCATTTCCGTCCAATGCCTTCTGGGACCCTTTGCTCTCTTCTAGTCGTCTTCCCACGGGCCGGTGAGGTTCCCAGCCCGAACAGGGGCGGGGGGTGGGGGTGGGGGGGTAGTGGCTACGTCTGCTATCAGACTACCCCCAAGTTCCATAGGTGAGCCGCGGCTGGACTCCACCGACGTCCCAGCCCCTTCTTCACTCCAAGCCCACTCCTCAAATCCCTCATCGCTTCACCTCGCGACGCCCCATCTTCAGGGCCGCTGACAAGGTCTGATCCGGAACCTGTCTTCAGGGCCAACTTGGGCCTCAGTTTCCCCACACAAAGAATGGAGTTGTGGGCGCAGCCCCTCTCCCACCCCTCACCTGCGAGGGGTACTGCCGGGGCGGGTCACCTCCGCGCTGCCGCTCGCAGACCAGACAGGTCCTGATGCCCTTGCAGCCGCATTCCCGAAGGACCTCGGGAGGCACCACAGCCGCGGCCGCCATGGAGGCGTCACGGTAGCCAGGACGCAGGTGCGGGGCCGCGGGGGCCGCTGGGAGTGGTAGTCCGCGCGCAGGGCGCCAGGTTCGCGGGGCCGCTTCCTTCCGGTGGTCGCCGCCGCGGACGGATTCGCGCGGCGCCACCTCCTGGACTGAGGCAGACGCTGGCGCCTGCATCCGTTACGCGTGCTGAGGTGCGGGAGCCCGCCGCCCGCGCCTTCTCGCCATGGCCCTCCTCTCGGCGCGGCTGCTGATCCAACGGGGGCGACCCAAGAGCGACCGTCTGGGGAAGATCCGGAGCTTGGAGTAAGGGCCGGGGCCACACTGTCCGCCACCGGGGCCTGGGTCGGCGGGCAATCGGAAAGAAAGCCTGGGATCCTTTTTCTCTCACTTCCCGGCCCCGTTATCACCCCGTCTTTAAACAGTCGGGCGAAACGCGGTTCTCTCGTTATGAGATGGGTCGGGGCGGGTTGGGGGGGATTCTGGAGCGGCGTTGCTCTAGAAGAGGGCCTGGGCTGCTAGAGAGACAGTCTTGCAGAAAGAATATGGAGGAACCTGTTGAGAGAGTTACAGGGGAGCTCAGAGAGCCCCCCTAGAGGATCAGGAAAAAGCCTCTTGGAGGTAGCCAGCTGCTTCAAGTTCTAAAGTAGTTATAAATGGAGGGGATGTTGGGGATCAACTGCACAGGCAACAAGAAATATCAAGAGAAAAGCCATCGGAGGCACCTGGGCTGCCGTGGGTGTGGGGTGGAAGTCGGTGGGCCTGCCCCCTGAGCCCGCCCTGTCTGTGCCTCTCCCCAGCCTGTCAGGGCTGAATCTGCTCTCAGAGGACTTAGACCCCAAGCTCCTGAGTCGCTTGAAGCAGCTACAAGAGCTGGATCTCTCTGACAACCAACTGGAAACGCTGCCCGCCGACCTGGGCCTGCCCCACCTGCAGGTCCTCCACTGCGACAACAACCAGCTGAACAATGTCACCACCCTCTGCCAGTTCCGGCAACTTGAGGAGCTCAGCCTGGAGGGCAACCCCTTCCTGACAGTAAGCAGCAGCCCCAGGCACTCGATGGGCTGGGGCTCAGCCACAGATTGGGCGCAACCCCGAGCCACTCTTCCCTCATCCCCCAGGTCAGTGACAGCCTGAAAGTCACCTTCCTCCTGCCCGAGCTCCGTAAGTTCAATGGCAAGGATGCTTCCACCACTCGCTCTAAGGCGGAGAACCTGAACCGAGAGCTGACCACCAGGGTAAGTAACCAGGAGGTGTCCCTGGTACTCGGGAGCCTTGAGGAGTGAGTGGCAGAATGGGGTATTTGGAGGACACCGAGAGGGGCTGCAGCAGCCCTGAGACCCTACCCTGACCCAGGCTCTGAGCTTGGCTGTGGTGCTTGGCCTCTTGTTCTTGTGCAGGCAGGAGACATTGAGACGCTTTCACGGTGACACTACACTGGGCCAGCTTTTCCCTTCAGGGGCTGTGTCTCCCTGTGGCTTGCTTGGGTTTGTGTAGCGTGCAGCCGAGAAGGCTGTGGTTCCTGGAGGCGATGAGCGCGACACCTCTGATCGTTAGAGACAGAGGTGCCACGGAAGATCCAGGAGAGCTGGGCTGGCCTGAGCCTGAACCTGGTCCCTCTCGTGCCAGGTTGCAGCTCACTGGAAGAAGTTCGTGGCCACACTGAGCCCAGAGGAGCAGGCAGAGGCCCAGGCGGACTTTGTGAAGTCGGCTGTCAAGAACGTCCGCTACGGGCCCCTGTCCCTCAGCGAATTCACCCAGTGGCGGGTATGCCCTCACGCTGCTGTGCTGCCAGGCGGCTCTCCCAGCTCCTTCCTCCCTGGCTCCCACAGCCTGAGCCGCCCTGGACGTCTCTGGCCACAAGAGGACGTGGGGAGTAGGGCAGGTCAGGGAAGGTGGCCCTGGGGGCTGGAAAGACCCTTTTCCAGCTCTGACTGGCTGTCTGGGAGGGGCTGGAGGCCCCGGGACTGTGCCCAGCTTCCTGATGGCCTGCTCCCACCCAGGTGCGGATGATTTCTGAGGAGCTGGTGGCCTCTGGTGGAACCCACACGCATGAGACAGACACACCAGAGGGGCCCCACAAAGCCACAGCGACCCAGGAGCCCAGGGTGAGTGGTTCTGTGGGACTCGCGGGCTCTGTGGGCCTGCCTTGGCCCTTCTTGCCTCAGGAGGCATTAGGGAAGCAGGGGTCCTTGAGATGTGCCCAGGAGATGGGCTCCTGTGCTGGAGTGAGTTTCCTCTGACCCTGGTGCCCCTTGCTTCCCATACCCCAGGAGGGTGAAGTTCAGTCTGTGAGAGGGAGGAGGCAAGCCCCGGGCAGATGGGTGCCCGGTCGCCACACCTCAGCCTGCCCCTGCCCCCTCCTCCACAGGCCAGGCACGTGGCCTTGAGGCGGCCAAGTGACACCCCACTCAGCCTCTCCCCCGAGAAGCGGGTGTGCGCCTCCCCATTGGGCCCGGTGGAGGGCAGCCCTGTGGGCTCTGACAGTGGCCAGGTGAGCCCGCGTGGTGGCAGGGAGGCGCGAGGCGGGAGAAGGGCCGGGGCAGCCATGACCGCCCTCTGTCCCCACCCCTGTCCTGCAGCTGGAGCCCCTGCACTTCCTGCAGTGCCACAGCAAGAACAACAGCCCCAGCGACCTGAAAACCCAGCTCTGGGCCTGCGCCTTCGAGCCGGCCTGGGACGAGGGTACACCCTTGGGGGGCAGGCCAGCCGAGGGCCCCGGGGCAGGGGCCCTGGGAATGCCACCTGCAGGGGATATCTGGGAGGGTGGGGAGCAGGGAGGGACAAAGTGCTTAAAGTCATTAAGGTCAGGAGGAGCGACTGCCGTGGACAACTGAAAATGTTTTTACCAGACTGACCTCCCAAACAGGGCAGGCAGGGGCCACGTCCCAGACCGTGGCCACGTGTGGCGGGGAGGCCGTGTGTGTGATCGACTGCCAGACTGGCCTTGTGCTGCACAAGTACAAGGTGCCTGGTGAGGTGAGTGCCAGCACCTGGCTCCTGCGGGCTGGTGGGCAGAGGAGTGCTGAGGTCGAGGGGCCAGACTCTGCCACCAGCTCACCAGGTGGCCTTTGTCTTCAGTGCTGGGCCGCAGTTCCCAGGTAGCTCTGCCCCTCGGTGACTGCTCCCCTCCCCGCCCCAGGAGTTCTTCTCTGTGGCCTGGACCGCCCTGACGGTGGTCACACAGGCAGGCCACAAGAAGCGCTGGAACGTGTTGGCGGCCGCGGGCCTGCGTGGACTGGTCCGGCTGCTGCACGTGCAGGCCGGCTTCTGCTGTGGGCTCATCCGGGGCCACAGGAAGGCCATCGCCACCCTCTGCTTCAGCCCCACCCACGAGACCCACCTCTTCAGTAAGACCCTCTCCTCCTAAACTCCCCAGGGCTCCCCCGGTACCCGTGTCCTACAGCCTGGCACCCCAGGGCTCCTCCCCGGGGTGGTGCGGAGTGCCTCTAGCTGGCGGGCCTCACACTGGCTGCCAAGGTCAGCTCAGACTGTGGCAGGAAGCGAGAGGTTTCAGGGACAGCTGACTCGGCTTCGGGTTCTGTCTTGTTCCCCCAACCTGCCCTGCGGCCTTGGAGATTTTTCAGAGCCAGGGCAGTGTCTGATCTGGGTGGGTACACCAGCTTTCTGGGTGTGGTGAGGTGGTATCTGAGCCGTAGCTGCCTGGTGTGGGGCACATTCGGTTCAAGCAGGATAAGGACGGGGGCCCGGGAGTCCTGTCTCCCAGCATCAGGAGCCCAGTCTCCGCCAGGATGCGGCCTGCAGGAGGGAGCGGGGCCTTCTCAGGGCCACCTCTCTCCTTCCCGTCCCCTCGCCAGCGGCCTCCTACGACAAGCGCATCATCCTCTGGGACATCGGGACACCCAACCAGGACTATGAATTCCAGGCCAGGTGACGCTGTGAGGCAGGACGGCCCAGGACGGGGGGTGGGCAAACCCAAGTCTGTGGCCTCATACCCTGCCTCCTCTCACCTGCTGGCAGCCACCTGCTCACACTGGATACCACCTCCACCCCCCTGCGCCTCTGCCCTGTCGCCCCCTGCCCGGACGCCTACCTGCTGGCTGGCTGCGAGGGTGGCTGCTGCTGCTGGGACGTGCGGCTGGACCAGCCCCAGAAGAGGAGGTGAGTTCGGGCAGGGGGTGCCCCGAAAGCCCGTCCTCAGAGCCGAGCAGTTGCAGGTCCAAGGCTCTGACCCCAGGCACAGCTGCCAGGGGTAGTGCCTGCACCATGCCCCCTGCTGGGCAGCCCCCGAGGCAGTTTCCAGAGCCCTCTTCACAGAGCTGGCCTGTCTGCACCTCCTGCTCATCTCTCGAGGAAAGATCACATTTCCCAGCACCCCAGGCTGAGATCACCTCATCACTGCCCGGGTCCTGCCACTCGCCAGCTGTGGGACTTTCCCTTGTCCAGCATTTCCTCATCTGCGAAGTGGGGACAGTAACTCATACCCCAGGGCTAGCTGAGGCAAGGGGGATGGTGTCTGGGCTGGGACGAGGCCCTGGGAAGGCCAGGTTGAGGCTTGTGGCTCCTGCACCCTGGGAGGAGGCAGTGCTTGGCAGGGAAGCCCTGCCCTCAACGGTCCCAGAGCCTGGGGGAGGAGACAGGCGTTAAGACCACACAAGGTGTGATTGACGTCAGCGTCAAATAAGGCGCTCTGAGAGGAGCAGGGAGGCTCAGGGGACTCAGAGGTGACCAGTGGCAGATGGACAGGTCCTCAGGCCTGTGCTCTTCACGAGCCCCAAGGGTCAGGTGGGCAGACAGAGGGAGGGTCTTCACACAGAGGGAAGCGCAAAGGGCCAGGGGCAGGGGGAGGTGGCTGACCAGGGAGGTCTGGCCACAGCTTAGAACACTGGAGGGAAGGCAAGGGCGAGGTTGCCTGGGCCCGGGGAGACCGGGCCTGTGGGCTCTGGTGATGTACTGAATTTTAACCTGAGTGCAGGGTTAGTCTGGGGAGAATCTGAGGGCAGGTGACCGGGGAAAACTGCAGCGACATCTCGGCACAGACCAGCTGCCACCGGGCAGTGGTCCAGCCAGCTGTTGGTGACCCCTGCCTCCTCCCTTCCTGCCCACCCACGTCTGCCTCCTCCCCAAGTCCTGTGACGTCTTCTCTGCATCTCAGATGTGTCCGCCTCTTGGGGTTGGTACTTGGTTGCCTTTTGTGGATCTCAGACTCTGCTGGGAGCCTCTCCAAGCAGTGTGACCCCACACTCTCAGCCGCCACTCCGCACACTGCCCTCGACGTCAGAGCAAACTCCTGCCCCTTGGCCAGCGAACTGCTCACCTCATTCAGCCTGAGGCGCGGTCGGGCTTCAGAGCCCTTCCTGGCAGTGCCCCCACCCCACCCCCACCCGCTGGCTCCCCCTTGCAGGGCCTGGATGGACCAGGGGTCCCGAGGAAGTGCCTGGCGGGGATCTGAGTGCCCAGCTTTGATGTGTGGCTCTTCCTGCAGCCTTCTGGGCTGACCAGCATCTTCCACTGCCCTGCAGGGTCTGTGAAGTCAAGTTTGTCTTCTCCAAGGACTCTGAGGCATCAGGACAGAGGGTGGACGGGCTGGCGTTCGTGAACGAGGATGTCGTGGGTGAGTGAGCCCAGCTCTGGGGACAGTCTGGCTTCTTGGGACTCTGCTGGGCCCTGGCCAGGCCTTCTGGGGTGAGTTCTCTGTGGGCGGGGGTTTAGATCCAAGAGCTTCTGAGGGGGCCCTCGCTGTGGACCAGAAAGTGTCTGGAGAAGGGACCCCCCCAACAGGCATAGCTTTTCCTTCTCCCGTCAGCCTCCAAGGGGAGCGGCCCGGGCACCATCTGCCTGTGGAGCTGGAGCCAGACGTGGCAGGGCCGGGGTAGCCAGCCCACAGTGGCCGTGGTGGTCCTGGCTCGGCTGCAGTGGTCGCCCACCATCCTGGCCTACTTCTCCCTCAGCACCTGTCCTGGTGAGTGGCCCCCGTCCCCCCCCGCCCCCCGAGTTCTGCCCCACCTAAGGCTCCATCCCTGTCCTGACAGACAAGGGGCTTGTGCTCTGCGGGGACGAGGAGGGCAACGTGTGGATCTACGACGTCAGGCCCCTCCTGGCGCAGTGCTCCCCACCGCAGGCCGCTGTGCAGGCCCCCACGCAGGTAGGCACACGGGGGGCCGGTGCTGCCCGGGGGCCCTGCTCAGGAAGCAGTTGCTCAGAGCCCCCTCTTCCCCCCAGATCCTTAAGTGGCCCCAGCCCCAGGCGCTGGGCCAGATGGTGACCAAGACGATGGTGAACACAGTGGTGGCCAACCCCGCCTTTACCTACCTCACGGCGCTGACCGACTCCAACATCGTCGCCATCTGGAGGAGGTGCGAGCCCTGAGCGTGGGCCACCTCGTCACAGGGCACCAAGGACACAGCTTAACTTATTCAGTTTTGGGGGTAGTGACATGGTCTTTGTATCTGAGATTGTTGTTTTTATTAAACACTACTTCGTAAGAGAGGCCTGGGGAGAGATCTCTGTGGGCCCCATCCCTGTGCTGAGGGAGCCAGGCCAGCTGGCCCTGCAGCTGAGGCTTCCAGAGCAGAGACTCCTGGAGACACATGGGTTTTCGGTTCCCTTCTGCTTGAGACAGCGTCTGGCAAGCCCAGGTTCCCAGGGTTTGTTCAGAATGAGTTAGCTCCTGCCACCCTCTCAAGACACAGATCGGGTCTGTGGGCCAGACCACTCTGAAATGAGGCCCCCAAGTGGCGTCAGAACAGGTCCACTACCTCCCCTGAGCTGACGGTCCATCTGCTGTGAAGTCATCTCTGCTCAGCCCACAGCTGGGTCGTTTCTGGCCACGCTTTATTAGGAAAATAAGACTCCCTATGTACAGGATGCATTCGTGTCTGGGGGCGGAGGCACCCCCTGGAACCCACATGGAGGCCCGTAGCCGGAGGAAGCGCTCTTGCCCACCTGGAGAAGGGCCGGGAGCAGCCAGCTACTCGATGCCTTCCTGCTTGTCCTTGATGGCCACCTGCAGGGGAGCGAGGGTGTTGGAGACTCAGCCCCGGGCTCCCTGACCGAGGGCCGCCAGGAAACCACCACCGTGCCCTTCCCCAGAGTGCAGCCATGAACTGAACAGAATCAGCAAGCGGGCCCCAAACATTCTGGGTGCTAGGCAGGCGCCTCAGGGGCCCCGGAGCCAGCCCCCCCCACGCTGACTGCCCCGCAGCTCAGGTCCTGTTGCCTGGGGCAGGAGGGAGTCGAGGAGCAGAGGTGCCTCCTGGTGACTCAGGAAGCCGTGGCTCTTTCCCACTCTCAATTATGTCTAGACTTGAAAGACCCCTGAATAAACAAGTGTGGCCACGCCCATTTGAACTTCTCAAAGATGGAACCCCCAGGGTACAGTGAGCTGCACCCTAGACAGACCAACCACAGGGGGCCGGCACCGCAGGGAAGAGGCTTGGAGGGCCAGCCCCAGGCAACAGGCCCCTCGCTCCCACAGGGAGGCCGGAGCACCAGGGGAGGGCCCACCCCTGGATGCAGAGCGCAGGTCCCAGGCCTCAGCTCCGTAAACCCTCAGTCCATACTTGCTGGATGCTGTGGCGGACATCCCTGCTGTCATCATCCCCTACCCCTCAGTAAGTCAGAGGCAACCCCCCAGGGGCCGTCCTGGGTGAGGGCATACAGGCTGGTGTCTGTGGGGACCCCACCCCCTCCAGCGGCCCCTCACCCGGAAGCGCTCTTCCAGCAGGGACAGCTCACTGATGAGGTCTGTGATGGCATTGGTGAAGGCCTCCTGGGGGCTGTAATCCGGCGTGGTCTGCACCCGGATGATGATCTTGTGCTCCAAGGGGTGCGGGACTTTGTAGCCAGCAAACAGCACCTGTGGGTCCTTGAGCAGCTGCCTGAGACAGGGATGGGCGCGGTGAGGGGGGCAGGGTGCTGAGCGGAGCGCACTTGGGGCTCTGGCCCCCTTGTGGCCGTCTAACCAAGGGGCTCCCTGTTGGCTTGTGGCCTGAAAGCACACGCAGCTACTCCCGACCTTGAAGAGTGTGTTGTGTGGCAGTGTCACACACCCCACCCCAGCCCCTGCAAAAATCTCCGAGGTAAACAAACACTTGAAGACGACACAGCCCGTAGGAACTCCTACGTGCAAGAGAGTCAACAACCGTTCCTAGTGAACAGTCACCTTTTCCCTCAGGGGATGTCCGGGAGCCTGCAAAAGCCCCAGAGAAACCTCCCAAGACAGGAAAAATCCAGCCAGCATCCAGTAAACCAGAAAAAGAAAAAAGCCCCATTCCCAGTTCCCAAAGAGCATCTGGCAGAGTAAATAAAGGCAGCAGGTGAAGAAGGCCCTAGGCTCTGATCACTTAATGAACCAGAAACGGAAATCCTCCGGGCAACGCGGGCTGGCAGCTGCCATCCGCACACATGGGGTCCTGCTCCATGAGGCTGTGGGGAGTGAAGCCTGTGCCCTGGGCCCCGGGAGGCTTCCTCCTGCGCGGCTCTGTCAACTGTGAGCACTGGGGGGCTTCCCTGGTGGCTCAGCAGGAAAGAACTACCTGCCAATGCCAGAGACGAGGATTCGATCCCTGCGTCAGGAAGATCACACATGCGACTAAGCAGGTAACCAAGCCTGTGGGCCACAACCATGGAGCCAGCGCTCAGAGCCTGGGAGCCACAGCGCCCGAGCCCACGTGCCACGGCCACTGAGCCCGGGCTGCCTGTGCTCTGCAACGAGAGAAGCCACTACAACGAGAAGCCCTCGAACCGCAACGAGAGAGCAGCCTGAGCAGCAGCGAAGACCCAGCACAGCCAAAAATAAATAAAATGTTTATAAAAAGTATGCACACCGAGGGAGGGGTGCGGCCTGGCACAGGAGGGGACACTGGGCTCACACGGGCGGGTGGGCCGCAGCAGGACCTGCGTGCACCTGGGTGCACCCCTGGCGTGGTGCTGGGCGGGAGCCATCCAGACAGAAGGTGGGCAACCCCACCCCCTAACTCACACCAGGGGATAAACAGGCTCCTCCTGCCCGCAGCCTCAAACATGCAGACCTGGGAAAGGCTTGGTTTCACTGACAGCATGCTTTAGTAGTGAAAGGACAAGTTCCTGGGCCAGAGTGGCAATCCCACTGCTGGCCACCTACTGGGTCAGGACTTCACTGGTGCAAATACCAGGTGTCAGGTAACCCCCAGGACACCGGATGACCACAGAGTCCCTCGCCCACCTCCTTCCCTTATTCTAACTGACAATCTCTGGCATGTACGTCTTGGAATGCCAGGTGTCACTGATGTCACTACTTGTGACAGGATGGGCGGCCAACCCTGAAGGCGTCTCGTGAGCACAGAGCCTCAAGTGGGCCTCCTCTTCTGTGGCTCACTGTGCATTTACTTTCTTTAATCAGATAACTGAGCCAACACAGAGAAATGGCTCCAAGACCCGATATGGGGTCACCATCACTTGGAAGAAAAGGTACTGGGATCTGTGAATTCCCACAGCCGGCTCCCAGGACTTTCTGGAGCTCAAAGAGTCTGGGGAATGTCTTCTGGAACTTATGCTTGGCTTCTCAAAAAGCCCATCAAACGTAACTCCCAGGACTTCTTTGGTCGTCCCATGGCTAAGACTCCACGCTCCCCACATAGGGGGCGAAGGTTCGATCCCTAATGGGGAGCTGGAGTCCTCATGCCCCGACTAAGAGTTCACAGGCAGCGACTAAAGATCCTGTGTGCCGTGACTAAGACCCGGCGTGGCCAAGTAAATAAATAGTTAAAAAAACACAACCCCCAAAAGCCACTGACTTGGAACTTACGATTTAATGATGTTTCCTAGCGTGTGGTCCTCCTTGTTGATGGTGAACAAACAGGCATTGGGTACTTTGGTGTCCTTGTTAATGGTGATCCTAGGAAGAGGCAACAGATTGGGGGCGGGGGGTTTCCTCCCCGGAGTCTAAAACCCTCTCCTCCAAGGCAAGCTTAGGCCCTACCTCCTCCTGAGAGCCTTTCCCCATCTCTTCATCCCATACAAACCTCTCTGACTCAGAGAAGCCCAAACCCAGCCACACCTGGTACTGTAGGACCCTCACCTACTCTGAATTATCCCTTCTTCTCAGAGCAGAGCTTCTCAACTTTGGCACCACTGATATTTTAGGCCAGAAAATTTTTTTGTAGGGAGCTGTCTGGTACACTGTAGGGTATTAGCAGTAGCCCTGGCCTTCACCCACTAGAAACCAGAAATGTTTGCAGACACTGCCAAAGTCCCCTAGCAGGACAAAGTGGTCCCCCCGGTTGAGAACCACTGCTCTCAAGGGAGACTGAAGTGGCTGGCAAGGGGCTACAGGCTAGACTGCAGAGCCTTGCAGTTAAGACCAGGCAGTTAAAAGAAAGAAAAGCCAGCATTTAAGATGGTCTTTTGCGGGGACTTCCCTGGCAGTCCAGTGGTCAAGAGATCTCGCTTCCACAGCAGGGGGTGCGGGTTCCATCCCTGGTTGGGAAAGATTCCCCACGCCACCGCAGCGTGGAAAAAAAACAAAACAAAGCAAAAAGGTGGTCTTCTTTGTGCTGAATCCTAGACTAAGCATTTCACATAAATTACTTAATTTAACCTCCCCAAAGAGAAAATCCTGTGATTTAATACACTAATAAGCCCATTTCCCAGACGAGGAAAGTGGTTCTCAGGCAGATTAAGTCACTTGCCCAAAGACACAGAGTTCTTAAATGGGGGATCCCCACGCAGGCTATCTGAGCACTGGACTGCCCTTCCCTTCACCAGCAGACAATAAGGAGTCACTGGAGACTTTACACCGGCGAATGAAGATCCGGTGTGAGTCTGACAGCCGTCAAACTGTCCTCTGGATGCAGCAAAGAGGATAACTGTGCCGGGTGGGAAGACTGTGGAGCCAGAAACCCTGGGTTCGAATACAGATAGGCCAATTTCTGTGCGCCTGGAGGAGTTACTTAACCTTTCTGAACCTTGGTTTCCTCGTCAAGAAAATGGGGTGGCTCACCACCATCCAGGACTGTCTTAAGTTTGGCAGACACGGGTGTGGAGCACTCGGCGAGTAGACACTTGAGCAAAACTTGATTCTGTCTCCCGGCAGAGGACGGGCAGAGAAGCCCCAGAATCTGCGGGCGCAGACGGTCGAGGGCCCGCGACCCTCCCCCCGCCCCTGACCCAGACTGGTTCCACTTACTTCTTCTCGCCCTCGAAGAGCAAGAACGACTCGAAGGCGGGAGGGGCGTTCATCCTAGCGTCGCGGCCACCTCCAAAACCGCTGCAGCAGCCACCACCACCTCCAGACCACTTCCCGGTTAGCGGCTGCTTCCGGATTACGCCGGCATTGCCAAACCCGTGTGAGGATCGGCTCGTTGCCCCCTATCGGTCTGGAGGATCCTGCGCAGGCGTGAGGAAAGCCTGCCCGAGGGAGGCTGGTGGCTCTGCGCATGCGTGAGTCCAGAAGCTCCTCTCCGCTCACCTGCGGGTCCTGGCGCGCTTTGGCTTAGGATGGGAACGCTGAGGGGTGCTCTTTCTGTTCTCAGATATCCTCGTTTAAGCTAAGCGGGAAGCCTGCGGTGTACTTCCCTCCGCTCTCTTTGTCCCTTTATCCCTCTTTGGAAATGTGCCCTTGGAGTACACAGCAACAGGCTCTTGAATGGAGGAGGAAGCCTTGTGGTAGTGAGCAGGTGTGACCGGAAGGGATGGAAGAAACCTCCCCTGGGCTAGACTGTTGTGTATGAAAAAAACCCCGTGCTCACGCGAAGGGCTGCAAGACCCCTGGCCGGGTTGTCAACTGACTTTCCAGGTGGGCTTTGTAGCCTAGTGAGTTTCTTATTAGGGGAGGGAGGGCTAGGGAGGAAGCAGGTGTAAACAGGTGGGGACCAAAAAAAAAAAAAAAAATGTTGTCTGCCATTTCAGTAAACAAAGAGCGGTTGCCCACTATCAAGTTACCAGCCCCTGACAGTGCGCTCTGAGGAGAGTTCAGGATGGAGAAAAACAGGATGCTGTCCCTAGATAGTTAGGATGCATATCTAGAAATCATTTCAGTGAGTCCACATCCTTGCATCTTCCCAAGAAAAGCACTGAAATCCTTGAGTGTCTGTCTTTTGTGATTAGGAGCGATCTTCTGATACTTGACTACATGTGTTATGTTTTTCAGCAAAACAAAACAAAACAAAACAAAAAAGCTCCTATATATCCTGTCTCGTATTTTACCTCTTTAGAACAGTTCCTCACAGCGATCTGAAAGACTGTCTCCCAGGCTATCGTCCTCAATAGGATCCCCAATAAAACAGAACTCATTTGGGAATTCCATGGCTATCCAGTGGTCAGGACTTAGCACTGTCAATGCTGAGGCCCAATTCAATCCCCAGTTGGAGAAGTAGAATCCTACAAGCCATGTGGGGCAGCAAAAAAAAAAAAAAAAATCAAACATAACTTCCAACTTCTGGGTTGTGTATTTTTGTTTTGAGTCAACACAGTTGAGAGGAACTCGAAAGGATAAGGGTATGAGTCGGTTCTGGT
The DNA here is from genome assembly GCF_963930625.1 of Muntiacus reevesi. Classification (NCBI taxonomy): domain Eukaryota; kingdom Metazoa; phylum Chordata; class Mammalia; order Artiodactyla; family Cervidae; genus Muntiacus; species Muntiacus reevesi. The sequence goes on along the minus strand of NC_089250.1, from coordinate 212,653,028 downwards.
TGATTGATATTTTGCAGACTACAGCTTAGAATAAAAGTCCTACCTGAGCAGTCAAAGCAACAGGGGCCAGGGTCTCAGATTAACTACTGGAGTTGTAACAGCTCCCTAGCTGCTTCTTCAGGTCTGGACCACAGCTGTGGAGCCCCCAATGAAATCTGGAGCTTCCCTCACCACTTCCTGGGAAGGACTATTTCCTACTTGAGCTTGAGACCTGCGGTGAGAAAATGTCATATGCTGGAGGCCCACACCAACCTGACTCTCCAGGCTAAGAGAGTCTTTTTTTTTTTTTCCAAGAGAGTCTTTTAGGTTGTGACTGTTTTTAAAGTTTCATTGGAATATGCTGTCCCCACTGGTTTCCTCATTGCTTGTGGCTGCTTTTGTGCCACATGAATAACTGACCAAAACCTGCATGCCTGGGCGGGCCTTTGGAGGAAAAATCTGGCAATCCCTAGTCTTGGGGAATGAACCCATGTTTGACTTTGATATTTATTATTCAATTAGAGCCCAGACACTGAAGTTACTTATTAACTTAAAGGTTTCCATCCCATACAAAACAAAACTTCATCCACCAGTTTTGAATCTAATATCACCATCTTATTCTAACATTTCCCAGCTTCTCAAAACAGTCTATGAACCAGCTTTGCTCAACACTCCTTTCCTCCTTGAAGTGTAATAAATCTTTGTTACATGTTCATTCTATATTTGTCTGAGTCATTTTTTAACGTATTTGAAAATTATATTTTGACAGGAATTTCCCAAGAGGAAGTCGGTGGGAATTTGCCCAGATTTCCTATGGGATCGGCTCAGAGGATGAAGAAATGCACATACCACATGAGCTAGGCCCACTCAGGGCTTCCCAGGGTGTCTGCTTTGTACTGAATGCCAACCCCAGGGCTGCAGGCCTGTGTTTGAGGGCCCAATCGGACTCTCAAGACATCTGGGGGGCGGGTGAATAACAGGCCTGGCAATCCCAGGGGAGTGGTACAGACTCCCTGGGCAGGTGAGGGGGTGATCTCCAGGACCGCCTGAACTTGAGGGCAGGAAGAAGTCTCTTCTCTCCTTTTTCCAGGAGGCTTCCAAAAAGAACGTAGCATCCTGGGCTGTAGGGAGCTCTGCTCAGAACCTGAGAGGAGAACCTAACTGGGTGGGTACTCCCGGGAGAGGAGACTACAGTGGACACGCCCACATCAGATCCATTGGAGAGGGGGGTAGTGACCACGACCACATCAGGTCCATTGGAGAAGAGGGTGTCAGTGACCACGCCCACATCAAATCCATTGGAGGAGAGGGTAGCAGTGATCACTCCCCCATCAGATCCATTGGAGGAGAGGGTGTCAGTGACCACGCCCACATCAAATCCATTGGAGGAGAGGGTAGCAGTGATCACTCCCCCATCAGATCCATTGGAGGAGAGGGTGGCAGTGACCACGCCCACATCAGATCCATTGGAGGAGAGGGTGGCAGTGACCACTCCCCCATCAGATTCATTGGAGGAGAGGGTGGCAGTGGCCATGCCCACATCAGGTCCATTGGAGGAGAGGGTGGCAGTGACCACGCCCACATCAGATCCATTGGAAGAGAGGGTGGCAGTGACCACTCCCCCATCAGATTCATTGGAGGAGAGGGTGACAGTGACCACGCCCACATCAGGTCCATTGGAGGAGAGGGTGGCAGTGACCACGCCCACATCAGATCCATTGGAGAGGGTGGCCAGTGTTGCCAATGGGTGGCTGTGTGTGTATGCAGTTAAAATCTGTGGTTCTGGGACTTCCCTGGTGGTGCTGTGGTTAAGACTCCGAGTTTCCAGTGCAGGGGACGTGGATTTGATCCCTGGCCAGGGAACTAAGATCTCACATGCCAAGGGTTGTGGCCAACCACCCCCGCCCCCGTGGTTCTACTTGTGGCAGCCCCTTATAAGTGCACACTTCTCTTTTCCCTTCACTCCCTGCCTTGGGGCTCAGCAGACCCTGGGGTCCATACTTCCTGATCAGGAGGTCCTTGAAACTCAAGAAGATCCAATATGCAGGAGATGTGTGTGAGACCCTAGGAGAAGCAGGAGCTGGTGATGGGGGCAGGGAAGAGGCCCCCTGGACCTGAGCCCTGGGCCAGGAAGGGAGAGGGGATGCCCAGCCCTGCAAAGCAGCTGGTGAGGCCCACAGGATGGCGGCATCATGACCAAGAAGTGATGAACATCCAGGGGTTTGAGTTGGTGTGAGCTGTGGGGGGAACCACCCCCATCAAGGCTGTGGCCTGGAGAAAAGCCTGATATGGCCTCAAAAGCCAGGGGGTTGAAGGGAGGGGGCAACCCCTTGTACCTTCATCACTCTTTTGCCTTTCTGGGCCACCCCTCAAAGAACCCAGTTTGTAGTCTGCCCAGATGGTCCTGCCCCAGAGCCTGGCTAGTTAGCCAGGTCAGGGGTCCTGCCTGTGACCCAGGCCCTTGGGAACTGTCCCAGGTCTGGGCTCACAGGGGAGACTCTAAACTTGGTTGAATGAGATCTTTAAGAATATGCTGGAAGATCCTGTCCCTCCTTTGTCTCATTAATTATGTGGAAGGTTACTGTGTACCTAGGGAGGGACTGGGAGGAGGGCAGGGAGGTGATGACCAAGGAAGTCCTGCTTGGGATGAGGGGGTTGGCATAAAGGACACTGACAGGGCCAGGCCACGTGGTTTGAGGTTCTGACCTGCCTCTTCTTGCAGTCTTCAGGACGCTTGGAGGAAGGGGCTGTTTGCGGGCTGCAAGGAGGGGCCAGCTGGTGAGACATGTCAGGCTCTGTAGCCTATGGGATGGATGAGTGGGATCCAGGGGTGTGGCGGGGACAGTAGGTGGGAAGAGAAAGGAAGTCCTCAGGATGGGGGGCAGCAGAGAAGAGGCAACAGGAGTACACAGAATCAATGCTGGTGCCCGGTCCTCAGCCACCCCCGCCAGCAGCCGACCCCCATCACAAGACCCCAGAGCCTCCGCAGTCACAGCAGGTTTATTGTCGGCAATAAAGCACCTCAATGCTCTCCCGGGGGGCACAGCCGAGGAGCAGGTGGGGTGGTGGCTGGGAGCAAAGGGGGTGCTGAGGTCCAGGCCTGGTCTCCTGGGCCCCACGCGCCCTCCTGCCTCTCTGGGTCCGAGAAGCGTCAGTACATCTGGGAGTGGGCCACCGTAAAGGGTGGCTTCTGGCTGGCTCTGCCTTGGGCAGGAGAGGAGGGCCCCCGGCGCAGCCTGGGGCGAGTGGTAGCGATGGCGGTGCGGGGGCGGGGAGCAGCCCAGCCTTACAGAGGAGCGAGAGCAACTGAAGCTCCCCCTGGAGACATCAGGCGGGTGATGACCAGCCAAAGCCTTGTCAGCCCTGGATGTCCGGAGCCCCCGGTCCCCTGGCTCCCCCGGCCCAGGAGGGACCCGGGCCCTGCATCCCAGTGAGAAGGACTGAGACTAAATGCTGAGAGCGCGCAAGGGTCTCCCCGCACTTGGCGGGGTGCAGCACAGCCTGCGGGGCATCCTCACGTCTGCAGCTCCAGGACGCGGCTCGGCTCCGAGGGTGGCGAGTCAGCTGGGCTGGACCTGTGGGCCTCCTGGAGGTCCCCGAGCACCTGGAGCAGCTCGGCCAGTGGGTCCTCAGGGGCTGGAGGCAGACATGGGGTCAGAGAAGAGAGGGCGCCCCGGGGGAGGGAGGCCCCACCCACAATGCCCAAATGGGAGCTGGGGTGGGCAGCACCTACCTTCCCCAGGGCCCGTTGGCCCGCGGCCTGCTTCTGGGCCCACGCTCAGTTGTTGGTGCTTCTCCCTAGGGGGAAGGACAGGGTGTGAGGCTCCCATGTCCCCACGGGACCCAGGGTGAACCCAGCTGGGCCTCCTGAGCTGGAGGGCGTCCTGGGGGCAGGGGCCTGCCTCTTCCAATCTACAGGAAGAGATATGGGCCCAGATCTCAGCTGGCCCCCGCTCACCTCCCTCATCCCCCCTTCCAACCCCCTTCCTTGGCCCCAATCACCCCTCACCCCCCATCACCCCCACAAAGGCACTCAGGAAACCAAGGCTGAATGGTGTCACTCCTGTTTCGGAGGGCCCTTGGGAAGAGGGCCAAGTGGAGCCTGAACGTCCCCTAGTGTTAACTGGCCGTGGAATGAGTTTCCCTCTTCTGGGAACAGGAGACAGTGATCTTTTTCTTTCTTTTTGGCCACACTGCACAGCATGTGGGATCCTAGTTCCCAGACCTAGGGTCAAACCTGCACCCCGGTGCATTGGAAGCACAGAGTCTTAACCACTGGCCCACCAGGGAAGTCCTGTGAGTGCTGTTGCAAGCGTGGCTCCTGACCAGCATTCACCAATGGCCCCCCAGGCCCCTCAAGTACAATCCTCTGTGTGCTTACAGAGAGAGAAGGTGAGCAGCCTTCGTGCAGACTCTGAGCTCCTTATTGAGAAATTCTATGGGCTCAGCCCTTTGACCGTCTCCCAGATCTATTCTGGGAGAGACGTGTCCCTCTGCTTAGGTCTAACAGGCTCCTCCCCCTCAGGTGCCTTCCAGGCCTTGAGGGGTCAGTCTGGTCCCTTACTGCTCTGCTCATTTGCTTCTTCAACATTTACTAGAAGAAGAGAAATCCGTGCTGTTTAAGCCAACAAATGTATGATAATCTGCTACAGCAGCTGCAGGAAACTAATACAGCGGGGGGCCGTGGACAGGTGATCGGGCCAGAGGCTGGAGTTCCTGGTAGGGCAGAAGTTCTGGGCAGCAGGCTGGAATGGGCCAGGGCTGGTCAGAGGCTCTGGAGGTGGGGAGGCCCTCAAGGCAGGCTGTGCTGGTTAAGAGCCTGGGCACTGGTCCCCCGGGTGGGTTGGGTTCGAATCTTTGCTCTGCTGCTTCCTGGCTTAAATGGGGGATGATAAGAACCCACGTGCTTCAGTGGCTGCAAAAAGTGGTTTTTTAAAAGCACCCCATGTTTTCTATGGAGCCAGGGGCTTCCCTGGTGGCTCAGGGGTAAGGAATCTGCCTGCCAAAGCAGGAGACATGGGTTCAATCCCTGGTCCTGGAAGATCACACATGCCTCAGAGCAACTAAGTCCGTGTGTCACAACTATTGAGCCTCTGCTCTAGAGCCTGAGAGCCGAAACTACTGAAGCCCAGATGCCCTAGGGTCTCTACTCTGCAACAAGAGAAGCCTTCGCAATGAGAAGCCCTCTTGCCACAATTAGAGAGAAGCCTTCAGAGCAATGAAGACCCAGCACAGCAAAAAATATTTTAAAAAATAAAATACAAAAATAAAACTAAAATAAGCTGGAGCCAGGGCTGAGAACCACTGAATTAAGTGAGTTGGCTGAGGACAGTCCTGGTGCTCCGAGGGGCCCACAGACATACTGGGCAGATGAGGGGGCAGGGTCAACTGGGGTGGAGATCAGCCACAGCCTGACCCTGGGCTTCCCCAGCCCTTGGCACCTTCATCCAAATGAGAACCAGCCTCATGCTGCAGAGATCCAGGTGCCCTGCCCTCCCCTGGTGTGGGTTCCCTAGGCAGGAAGGTGCAGGGGCTGGATTAGGAGGGAAGAGACCTGCCACTGTGGAGAAGCCCTGAGCCCCAGTCCTGGGTCCAGCCACATCCCCAGGGGCTGCCCAGGCTCTGCCGCGTGGTTCTTGCTGCCCCCACGTGGGCCTCCTCACCGCAGTGTGGCCTCCACGCCCAGCAGGTGCCGATAGATGAGCTGAGCCTCCAGGTCGTGGTCGAGAGGGTCATTCCACTCCTGCAGGGTCACCCAGGACCGCGTCTTGTCGCAGCCCAGATCTGGGGGCAAAGAGGGGATGGAGTGGTGGGCAGGCACTGTGAGCATGCACATCTGACTTCCTGGAACGCCAATGGGGGAACTGAGGCCTAGAGAGGGCGAGGGGTGGACTCAGGGGCCCCCCAGTGCAAGGCTGGGCTGGGGGCACAGCCTGGGAGGTCTGGTCCAGGGCCAGTGGGTGGCTCCCACACTCCAGGGGGCAGCCCCTCGTCTCCCTCCTGGTCAGCTCCTGAGTGGTAACTGACATAACTGCAGGATGTGGGAGTTGTGCAGGATACAACCTAGGGCGCTGAACCACTTTCTGGAAGATTCCTGCCTGGAAGGAAGCTGGGAGCAGCCGGGAACCATAAGGTCATGGTGAGAGAAGCCAGGAGGGTTGTGCCTTGGAATGAGCTGGCTCTGCCATGTGCTGGCTTCACGACCTTGGCACAGACACCTCCCCCTCTACAGCATGCGGCTACCCGGCCCTGCCTCGTAGCGCCCTGGGGAGCCCCGCTGCGCCGGTGATGAGGGTTCTTGCCACAAGGTTATAGCTGGAGGCTGCAGGCCAGGCCCACCAGCCAGGGACATGCTCCTAACAAGAGGCCACCGCCCCCTGTCAGAGCCAGGGCTAGGCGAGAGCGGGTGGGCCACCTTCCCAGGGCCCGGACCACACCGAGCTATGGGGCTCAAGGCTCGGCCTGGCCTGCAGGTGAAGGGGCTCAAAGTGCTGAGTCTCCTCTGTGACTGGGGAGCAAGAATTTTGTAAAGCAGATACAGATAGTGCAGGAAGATCTGGAACCTTCAAGAACTTTGCTGCACAAGAAGACAGCCAGCAGCTGCATGAGACTATTCATATCAAAATGAATTGAAATTAAAATCGATCCAAAACTCAGTTCCTAGGCTGCTCTCGCCCCATTACAAGTGCTCAACAACCGCATGTTCACAGCAGGCACACACACAGTGTTGGGCCGTACAGATACACACGATTTCCATCATCACTGAAGCTTCTCTCTGCCATCCCTCTAGGGCGCAAGGCCCAGGGTACCCCCAACTCACAGCTCCAGTATCGGGCTGCCAGTGTGGCAATATGCAAATTCAGGAGCTTTCTTCAGCCCTCGTTAGCAAGGAATTCCTAAAGCATGTTGCTCGGAACCCTGGTTCTGCAAGAAGCTCATTCACTGGGCCGAAAAAGGGATCCCTGGGAAAGGAGTTTGGAAAGAGCTGGACTAGATGGTGTCAGATATGGGATTCTAACTCTGGCCTCCTCCAGGGTCTCCGAGGCACGCACAGGCTTTGTTCACACCAAGTGCAGTTCCCAGACCACCAGGTCACAGGACTCTTTCTGCCCAGAGCACCTGCATGGCCTGGCTGGCCTCAGGTGAGTACCCACAGCTGCCCAGGTGGCTCCCAGCTGGCAGCGAGGCAGGACCCCAGACCCCCACGCCCCAGGCAGGGCCTGAGGCCTATGGGGGACAGACTCAGCACTGTGGGTTTCTGGCCTGCATCCCACCTGTCTTGTCCCTCTGGTGGCAGCAGCTCCATTTGTCCCCGCGGAAGACGCCAGGGTGGTAGGAGCCCAGCAGGCCGGTGTTGTTGATGCAGACCTTCCTCAGCGCAGACAGCCACTGGTTCAGCTCGTTCACACACTGCAGGGGACGAGGGGGGAGGGGCACAGATGAGAGGTCACTGCCTCCAGGAAGCCCTCCGTCCTTGAAGATGCCCTGCCTCTCAGGACTACACAGTCTCAAAAGCTGGCTCAGCAGCTTTGGGGGGCATTAGGAAAAGCTGCCCTTTCTCCAGACGCAGGCAGCCCACACCCAGTACATGGCCTGGTGAATAGAGCGAAGGCTGGATTTCAGCCCCCACTGGCCCCCTCGGCCAAGCCCCTGGGCAGTCCACAACCTGTTAATTATGTGTGGTGGCTCTGCTGTCACCATTTTTTTCCCTGTGGCTCTAGACCCTGACCCATCAGGGAGTCCTCAAGGCCCGGTAGGATGGATCTGTGACCTCCCACCCCTGCATCCAACAGAGTCACTCTAGGCAATGAAGCATGTCCCCCTCCCACTTCACCGTCCTCCTTGTTCAATGTCTCTGCTCAAATGCTGCCATCAGAGGCCCTCCCTGCTGCACCCCACTCTGTCCCCTCCCTGTCTCTCTCAGGCTCTGTTGCTAATGTCAACGAAGCATTAACATTAAAATAATGTCAAATATTTTAATTGGCATTTAAAATATTTATTTATGGGTCTATCTCCTTCCCTGTGATCGAAGCCCATCAAGGCAAGGACTCTGTTCTGTCTACCACTGTATCCCCATCACTTAGGTTAGTGCCTGGAACCTAGAAAGTACTCAATATTTTTTAGATGAATGAATGAGTGAATGGGTTAATACATGAAGAGAAGGAGATTTGAGGGAATGACCCACAGCCACTTGCATAAACGTGTGATTGTTATGTGTAGATACATACACACACACACAGAAACACACAGACACCAACTTAAGACATGTTCCAACAGATGTGTACAATGTGAAGATTCAAGACACAGGGACACACTCATCTACGCACTGGACCACCCCGAGACCTAAGACTTATGCATGGGTGCCAAGGCAGGGCCACGCAGACACGGGCATGGCTTCCCAGGCACCCAGACCCCAAGAGACACACCCACGGCACTCACATCAGCTTTCACACCCACGCTGTGCTTAACACAGCAACAGGCGGTCGGAGGCACACTCAACCTTCACTCCAGCCTACCCGGGGGGTAGGGGGGATTTTCCCACGGGACCCCTATTGGCCGTGGGCACCCCTCCACACGGCCCACACCTTGCACTGCAGGTAGGCAGTCTGGAGCCTGCCCGCATCGTCCGTGTAGATGACCTGCATGACATGGGAGCTGCCAAAGCTCTTCTCCTCCACTTTCTCTGCTGCCCGGATGTTGGCGAGCTTGATGAGGGTGCTCTTCTAGAGGGATGGGGACAGGGAGAGGGAAGCTTAGGGTCCTAGCTGGGGTCCCCTTCTGATTTCTGGGCCTCAGTCTCCCCTTCTGCAGCACCAGGGGTTGGCACTGGGGATCCAGAGGACCCACCCTCCCAGGAGCCTGCTCTGAGAGTGACCTCAGCTAGGACAGCATACAAGCAGATGCACCTGGCCTCTTGGGGGCCTGACCATGCCTCAGTGCCCTACCTCACTCACACCCCTGACTAAGAAGCCAGGGCAGGTCACTGTAGCCCACCCCAGGACCCCCAAGACAGAGGACCTTCTTCCTCATGGGTCTTAAGTCACCCTATGACTGCCACCAGGGGCCTGCCCCTTCCTGGCTGTCTTCTCCGACCCCGGTGGCCCCTGAGGTGGGCTAAGAGGAAGAGACAGGTGCCTCCAGGGTGTTCCAACCCCTCAGAGCCCCTCTTACCCTCTGCCTCCCTTACCCACCTTGGAGCTGGGGGTCTTGGAAAAGCTGAGGGCCTCCGTGGTGAGGGAGAAGTGGAGCTTCTTGAAGGAGGAGGACATGAGGGGGCCTTTGCTCTTGGTCCTGTGGATGAAGAGCGGCCCTTCCTTCACCGGGGGCGCCTGCAAGCTCAGGGCCCGCTGCAGGTCCAGCTCTGCGGGCCAGGGAGGTAAGGCAACACGTGAGCCCCGGGAGGAGGGGCGGGGCCAGGGGCGGAGCAAACTTCAACATCGGGCTGCGGTTGGAGGGCGAGAGGCCTGAGGTGGGCGGGGCAGGGGGCGGGGCCGCACCCGGAAGCGCTCACCGTCTTTCTCCTGGATGTCCACCAGCTTGGTAATGAAGTCCTTCAGCTGGGCCACGCCCTGGCGCACCATGGGCTGCAGCGGTTCCATCCAAGCCTCCTTAGCCCTGGAAGCTGGCGTGTCCATGTTGCCCACGTTCTGGACCGCCTAGGGGTTCAACAGTAGGAAAGGCCAGCCTCTGCTAGAGTCAGGGACCAGGCCACGGCCACTCACACCACCCCCCACCTGCACCCAGTCTGTGCTACTCGCACTGTAGAAATGGAGGAAGGGGCGACCCAGGCTCTGCTCAAGGGCCCACTCTATCCCACTGGGGACCGGGGCGGGGGGAGGAGGCAGGGACGGGTCACAGTTTGCAATCTTTAGGGAACTTATAGGTGAGACTGAAGGTGAAGTTGCTCAGTCGTGTCCGACTCTTTGCGACCCCATGGACTGTAGCCCACCAGACTCCTGTTTCCATGGGATTTTTCTGGCAAGAGTACTGGAGTAGACTGCTATATCCTTCTCCAGGAGATCTTCCCGACCCAGGGATCGAACCCGGGTCTCCCGCATTGTAGGCAGACGCTTTACCCTCTGAGCCACCAGGGAAGTCCATAATTGGGGACAACTTGGGCCCAGTCTATTGACCTTCTGCAGATTTCACAGCACTCTGTTCCACTGGGTACCCTGATCCCAGCCTGGTGTCAGGGAGATAAGGGCAGCCTGGGAGATGGTAGATCTGGGAATTAGAAGGCCCCGATTCTCCCAACAGGCGGTGCGACCAGGCCTTGGGCACCCTCCAGCTCGTGGACTTGTTCCCCTAATCCATGAGACTGGGCGACCATGAGGAAACTATGAAAACTGTGAAACGCAGTGCCCCAGGAGGGTGCCGGAGGCCTGCCACCAGGCGTTCCTAGAGCCAAAGGGGAACCCAGCGCACTGCCGCGAGGGCCCCAGGCCAGCACCCAGCTGGGCATCTCCCACCAGGATCCACAGCCCCGGACCTTGGCCAGCAGGAGCAGGGTGCGGCTGGTGCGGGCGTCCGCGTGTCGCTCTCGCAGGTGGAAGAGCTTGGGCGCCAGGATGGCAGGAGAGATGAAGCGCAGGCACAGGAAGCTGGTGACGGCGATGAAGGGCACGTTCTGGAGGGGCGCCAGAGAACTGGGGGCTGGACTCCGCGAGGCCTGGCCTCTTTTAACAGCTCCCTTCCCTTTGGGACACTCCCCCTCACTCCCGTGACCTTCCCGACCCTGCCCCAGCCTGGGCTTCTAACCATCAATCAGGCCCCTTCCTACCAGGCCCTGAGATACCCGCCCCTTCTTTTCCCGCCATTTTCCCCCCTCCGTCCAGCCCCACCGGCAAAGGGCGCACCTCGTCCTGGGCGCTGGGGAAGCGCTCGCGCACGCGCCGGAAGAGCTGGCGGAAGGTGGCCCGGACCACGGCAGGGCACGAGCGAACCGAGCGGCTGAGTGCGCTTAGCAGCGCCCCCAGGTGGGCGCGCAGCGTCTGTGCACTCTGCTCCAGCACCTCGGCCTCGGTCTGCGGGCGGTGCAGCCCAGAGCACCTGAGTGGGCCCCGGGGGCGGACCCGCCGAAAGATCGAGGTCAGCGCCTGCACCCACGACTCGGACAGGGGCGCCCGGAGACACAGGTGTAGAAAGCCGACACCGGGACACAGTCAACACACAAGTGGGCAGAGCGGACGAAAGGCCGAGTCAGGCAGAAAGAAACCCACGCATACTTGCAGAAAGGGCCTGATCCCTCCCCCTGCCCGTCCCCCCACCCCATCCTCAAGGAACACCCCTGGCCTCACCCTACATCCTTGACTTCCACCTTGCTGGGATCCAGCTCCACGTACTTCTTTTCCTCAAATACGCTGTCAATGATGGGGCCCAGGACTCCGTGCAGATACCGCATCCCTGCCACCTGGGGGCCACCGCGAGCCGCGTTGGTCCCGCCTCCCACCTCCAGCTACCTGCCCTCTCCCCGCAGCTGACCTCCCAGCCACCATCTGCCTGCTGCAGCCACCCAGGATAGAACCTGGCACATACAGGGGACGGCAGCTCAACAAACTGCAGCTACATGAATTAATGAATGAAAGGAACCCTTAGCCTTAAAGGACCCCGGACAGGAGAAAGATAAGTTTAAGGCGCAACTCAGTCTCTTGGCCTCTACGAACCTCAGTCTCCTCATATATAAAACAAAGACAATATACCATGCAACCTCACCTTCAGAAAAGACTCCATGGATTTGGATGCCAGAGAGTTGCTCCGGAACAGGGTGTTGGCCTCACCTACAAGCAGAGGTTCCCACGGGTATGGGGCTGGGAGAGTGACAAGGCTTTGGGGAAGGGGACAGAGGAGATTGGGCCTGGGGGCTCCGTGCTGGCCACTCAGTAAAGAGCCTCCTGGCCACCTGTCAACTCTCAGCCTTTTGCTTTTTCCTCTACTTCCGAATCTGACCCGTCTCCCTCCTTAACTGGACCCATCGGCCTCCTGCAGGAGGACCCCAGGATTTCTCCCCTCCGAGCATCCCTGGAGTCCTAGGCTCCTCCCCCGACCCCCACCCGGTGCCCTCAGACAGGCCAGTCCCTCCCAGGCCTCACTGGTGCGGCTCAGCTCTAGCTGAAAGAGCAGGTCCAGGAAGTCTTTGGCCAGTCCCTGCCCCAGGAAGAGCTTGAGCAGGGTGGTGGCCACCTCCTGGCGGTACTCCGTGCTGGTCGTCTCCTCAATGAGTGAGATCAGCTGCCCCGGGCTCTGCGGGAGGCGGCAAGGACAGGCGGGGCTGCAGAATGCACAGGAGAACCCCAACCCTTCCCTCTGAGGACCGCAGAGGGCCACGGGGGAGCGGGGCCACTGTCCCAAGGGACGGAGGGGCCCCGGGCGCCGGCTGGTTCCTTACCATTTTGACAACTCAGACCGCTGCTCTTCAGAGCGTGTTTAGGAGGACAGGGAGGACACGCCACGGTCCCTGAACCTCCCACCGTCCCCCAGGGGCCCCCTCACCTGGGTGCCCAGCTTCACCTCTCGGCATAGCAGCTGCACCAGGGGCTGGTAGCAGCCGGATGGCAGCACCGTCTCGTCCCGCAGCCGCACCTCCAGCTGCAAGGAGCCCACGTGGCCCCTGGAACAGGCAGCCCGTGACCTCTCCACCTGGGACCCAGGCCGCCCGGGGCCGGCCCCCTTCCCCACGGCCTCCGCCTTCCCTGCTGTCCCTCTGAGCGAGCTGGCCCGCCACCGGGGTTTCCTTGCACTGTCTCCCCCCACCTCCCACTCTCTGCTCCGGCTGTTCTGTTTGGAATGCCCTTGCTGCCTCCATCCTCAGGGGAGCTCCATCCATCTTCAAGGCCTGGCTCCCTGCCACCTTGAGACTCCTGTGGACCCCAGGCTTCACCCATGTGGGCGTGCTGGGCTCCCCGGCCTTGAGTCTGTCAACTCCCAGAGAACAGCTCCCCCAGGTGTCTATTTTACACTGGAAGCAAATTCCCAAGCTTCCTGACAACCTGCCAGGGGAAACCGAGGCTCAGACTGGGTAAACAACTTACCACCTTAGACCTAACTTCCAAGCTCCCCTGTTCTGACCCCTCCTGGGGAGGCCGCTGACTGAGGCTTGACAGTCTCTAAGTCCCCGTTGCCTACAGGACAGCCCGGCTAAGTGACAAGTGACAAGACTGCCATGGCTGGGTCTAGGGAAATGTCTTGGAGTTGGACACAGCGGTCCACCCAGCCCCTGTCCTGAGAAGGGTGTGTGTGGGGGGGGGGGGTCTGGGACCTTCTGTGGACAGATGGAGCTGAACCATTCGAGGTGAGGAACACTGCTGTTCCTCCACTTCCGGGCTAAGCAGAAAGCAAGGGGGCCAGAGGGCTTCCTTATAGGGTTGCCATATTCACCAAAATAAAGACACAAGGCACTGTTACACTGAGTTATCTTAAATAAAGTTTGTCTCATATACTTCGCGGACAAACACTAAAAAATCAGTTCAAGGTTTATCCCAAATTCAGCTTCACCAAACATCCCGTATTTTACCTGGCAACCCTATTCCTGGAAAACTGCGGGGAGAGCAAGAGCTCTGGCTCAGGGACACTGACTCAGAGTTCTGGGGACTAGAGCTCTGGTCTAGGGTCTGCAGAGACACCCTTAAAGGGGAAATATCTGAAGGCTTGCTCTAGAATCTGCCAGAAGACTGAAAGCAGGAGACTTGTTCTGCTTTGGAGCTCTGAGGTCAGGGTTGATTCCAGGAGTGTCAGAAGGGGAGGAGGAGATGCTGGCCTGGGTGGGCCAAGGGCACAAGAAATCTGGGGCCAATCGCTCACCCCCGACTGGCACACTTGTCTGCCTGCTGGAGCCGAGGCTCAGCCTCCCAGGGCCCAGACCCGCCACCCCTGTGGCCAAGCCCCAAGCACTCACTCTTCCCGCCGGCTCTTGGACTGGTCAGGCTGCAGCCGGAACCAGCCCTCCTCCCGCTGGGCCGCCCACAGTCTCTGCACGTTGACCACCACCTGGGAGCAGGACAGGCCTTGGTTGTTGGCGGGGGAAGGGTGGAGATGACCCAAGGCTGGGATCCTCATTTCTCTTCCTTGCCAACCACTGTTCTTTTGAAAGCGGGTACCTGCTGAAGGCCCCTGTGTACTTGAGGGGTCCCGGGCCTCCTGGGTACCCCTCTGGGGGACAGGATGGTCGGAAAGGAGGCTGGCAGGGGCGGCCTGAAGGGGCAGGGTGCTCACTTTGCCCAGGAAGTCATTGCGACTGACAAGGTCCCAGTCCCAGGCCTCCACGCACAGCGCTTCCGCCGCCCCCTCCTCTAGCTCGAACTCAAACGTCTCGTTCCAACGTGGGTAGCATGACTTTTTCACGATCTGCCCAAAAAGAGATCACTGATCACTGGAGGCGGGCTGACTCCACCAATCTCCCCAGGGCCACCCCACACACCTCCCTTGGGTACCCCCCAGGGGCTCTGAGGCAACATCCCCTCCTCGTCCAGGCAGAAGCCCTGAGTTAGCAGAGGTAATGATTCCATGTCCAAACCCCTACTCACTTCTTAAGTGGGGGAATCGAGGCCCAGAGCAGGTAAGACACTAGTCCAAGGCCACACAGCAAAATGGTAGCAGGCTGCCCTGAGAACCCAGGTCTCAACGCCCTCCCCACCAGGGCTGAGCCCCCCACCCCGGCTGCTTCCAGAGTTGAGAAAAAAGCAAGTGTGGGCAGGGGGTGGGCTTGGCAGATTAACCCCTAGGTGGGCAGACTGTCACGGCCCACCTGGGCCAGGAGTGAAAGGCAGCACAGACCATAGGAGCTGGCACCAGAAAGGTGGGACCCCACTGTGCACCCTGGGAGAGGTCGCCCTGCTTCCCTGAGCCTCCTCTGAGAGACTGCAGACCTCAGCTGACCTCCCCGGTGATGGTGAAAAAGGATGAGGCAGTGAGGGCCAGGGCGGGTCCCCGAGACTCCCGGCCCGCTCCCGGCCCCCCAGCCTCCTCACCGAGGTCTCCTGGGTGCGGCCGTTGTATCGCACTCGGACAAAGGGGTCAGATGTGCCATTCCGGTCCTTGGGGGCGAGGTCTCTGCGATGCAGCAGAGCACCCACTTGTCACCCAGCCTCACCCAGGTGGACACCCCCCACCCCACTATGGGGTGACCCTATACCAGGCTGGAAAGGCCTGGGCACGAGCTGGGAGGCTGTGGACAGTGTCCCTCTGTTTTCTGGACCCTGACTCCCACTGCATTCACCCCATGGACCCCCACGTGTCCCCCACACCAGACTAAGGGTCCTCCAAGGCCCCTTCTGACTCCAGCCAGCTGCTGCACCTCCTCGGGGGGGCGGGGACGCGAGGCAAGTGCAGCCTGGAATAGCCCGGCCCAGGGGCACCTCTCACTGCCCTCCGTTCGCAGGGCAAGGCTCACCTCTCTGAGCCTCGGTTTCCTCATCAAGAAAGTGGAGAAGACAATCCCTTGCATGGAGATAACAGGCTCCTAGAAGGCCTGTCCCTGAAACACCCCCTCCTACTTGAGGGGGGCCCTTGGGGAGCAACCCCCACCACCACCTGCCCTCTCCCCGTAACTGGTCCTTCACCAGGACCAAATCTGGCCAAGGCATCCCCGGCTTAGCACCCTCTTTGGAAGAATCACGAAGCCCACCCGCCTTCCCTTCCCCGGAAATATTATTTTCTGCTCTTTTCTGTCTTTTCCAGTTTATGCCTCTTGTGACTGCTTCTCTTTCCTGCTCAGAACTGCCTATTAAAATTCCAGAGCATGGCCTTGAGAATCTGCCCAGAAACATGAGGAGAAAATGTTCTTCCTGCCTCTGCAACAAAGGCAGCTTCTTAAGGGGTCAAGAGCCGACGACAGTGGGGGACAAATCCCCTCACACACCAAAGGGGGGTCTGACTGACCGCCGTCCCCTCATCTCGCCCTCAACCCCGTCACTTGCTAAGAGGAGGCCAGGTCATGTGTGCGTGTGTGTGTGTGTGAGCACGTGAACACTCAGGTTACACACAGCCTGGCCTGGGTGAGGCTGAGGATGGAGGAAGTGAGTGGGCAGAGGGGTGGATGGTCCGTGAGGATGACAGGGCGTGAGGGGAGTGACTGTAAGTCTGCCCAAGTCCAGCCCTTTCCTGGGGCTGGCTGCACATGTCCCAGCCCCAGGATGCAAAATAAAGCCTGGCGGAGCCACAGGCCCTGCGTTCAGGAGGCAGGCCTTCCTCCCGAGTGGCCAGCCACCCCGCAGGGACTCCGCAGGTGTCGGCCGGCTGGTGTGTCCCTCCACGGGCCGCCCCCGCTCCTGCCCCAGGGGCAGGCAAGGACCCTGAAAGGAAGGTGCTTCTCACGGAGTGTGTGTGACTCACACTCAGGCCCAGACAGGAGTGGAGCCTGCAGCTAAAAATACCCTGGTGGGGGCGGGGGGTTCCCTGGCGCAGGTGACAGGCCCAACTTCCCATCCAAGTCACTGTCCCTCCCGGGGAGAACCCCACCCCTTCCCTCGGGAGATTTTCAGCAACTCCTTTCATCTCCCCCCGCCTCACCCTACCCTATGGAGGACTCCCCGCCAACCCCACAAGTCAGGCCAAGTTCACAGTAAAGTTAAACACAGGGGAAGCCCAGTCCTGGCACTGGGGCTGGACGATCGGGGAGCAGGGTCCCTTCCCCCATTACCCCCACTGCTCGAGGATGCCTGAAAGTCCAGCATCAGAACACCATCCTTGCCCCTAAGAGACATAGCCTCCCACGGGGTCACCGGGAAGCGTCTTCATGTCCCCAGTTCCCCCCAGAGCCCGCCATCCAGGGAGGAAGCCTGGTGGTGTCAGGGAGAGGAGGCCGAGCACCCACGGCGGATTTCTCTAGTTTCAGGGGGCCCCCGGCCCAGCTCCCCATGGCTCACCTGGCCTCCAGCACAGAGCAGCGCAGCCTGCGGGCCCGGGTCCCCGGAACCACCTCCAGCCGCAGGTGGATCTCACCCTGCACCTCCTCATCAGGGTCGACCTTGGTCAGGTGGGCCCACCCGCTGAAACCTGAGGGGCCGCAGCTCAGCCAGAGGCCTGGCCCTTCTCCCGCAGACCCCCAGGCACCCCGGGCCCCTGCGCGATCACCTCGGGGTCCTCTCAAGCTCTCAGGAGGCTGGGGCTGCTGTCCCCAGTGGCAGGTGGGGACACCGAGGGTCAGGAGCTGAACAACAGTGGGGTCAAAGTCCACCTCCAGGGTGGTGCCAAGCTGCATATGGTGGCCCTGCCCCTGCCCCATCCTGGGACCGGCCTCTCTGCCTCAGTTTCCCCATCTTAAGAGACGGGGAGAGTGGGCTGCCGGAAGGAGGATGCGACAGATGGGGGTACGACAAGGGGATGGCATCACGGGGGCCACGGGCCCCTGAGCGGCCAGCTGGGGCCACAAGCAGGAGAGACCTCAGGCCTGGGACGGGCCAAGAGGCCCGGTGAGTCAGCAGCGGCCCGCCCCAGCCTCACGGATGGGAGCAGGTGTGTGCCGGGGAGGCCCCTTGGGAGTCACGGGGGCTCAGGCCAGCAGAGCCTGAAGCACCTCTGAGCTTTGGTCTGAACCTTTACCGGCAGATGGTGACTCAGCCCAGAGGCAGCAGCACCAGGTCACACGGCCAGGCTGGGGCAGGGCTGACCCCTCCAAACAATGTCCATGTCCCCTGAATCCTCCAGGGGCTCTCTAGCCACGCCCCGCTCCAGGCCAACCCCCTAGACTTAGGACACTGGGAACCAGGCTGAGGAAAGTTGGTGGGGTACACAGTCAGCCAGACTGGGAGGAGGGACCCCCACACCTCAACAGTGGAGCATAAGAGGCCCCTTCCTCTGCATGCAGAGGTCTCAGATCTCACCACTAGCAGCCCCTCATCGCCCTGGGGGGGATGTGGTCCCAACTAGGGGGGCAGAATGGTCCCAGCTACAGGACAGAGGCCAGGGAATAGGTGATGGAGAGGGCCATAGGCCTTTCTGGGGAGGGCAGCGATGACTTTCCTGAGCACGGGGCCTGACAGAGCCCAGAGGAAGGTCTCAGAGAGGAGGATGGGCCGGGGACTGGCCAGACCAATGTTGGGGAGGGCAGGGGATGAAAAGCAAGCGTGGCCTCCCTCCTGGGGTCTTACCCTTAGGGTGAGCGGCCAGTGCATCCCTGGTAAGGCAGACCTTCCCGATGACATCATCCCGGCTGGAGGGTGGAGGAGCCAGAGCTGGGCAGGGCTGGCACAGAGCCCGGGACCCTCACCCCCACCCCCTTCAGGGCCCCTCTTGGGAGGCTGACACTGCCATCACTTACAGGAGCCCAGAGCAGGACCCATGACCCTCTGGCAGGCCCTCTCGGGGGCACAGGCCATGTGTCTGCACATAAACTTACACGTGTGCCCACCTACATGCCCAGCTCTTCTCTCCAGGTGCCTGTTTCCAAGCTCGCATCCCCATGTACACACAGCCCAGCGCACACACGCATGTGTGATGGGGTGGGAGCACAGTGAACCCACACGCACGGACACAGACGCTGCACATCCAAGCCCCGCGCCCTGCAGGTCCCCTGGGGCCCCCCTTCCTTCCGGGCTGTAAAGAGGAGGCAAAGTGACCCACAGTCCCAGAGAGGGACAGGGGGGCAGGGTCCGGGCCCCAGGTAGGGAGTGGGTTCCACGCACCTGAGGGCATCCTCGTCCATGACGTAGAAGGCCACCGAGTGGAAGGTGGGCGGCAGGTGTACCTGGTACTCCTCGCCCCAGAAGGGGCACAGGGTTTTCCACACAGTGGCCGTCCTGCAGGAGACGACCCTCAGCACTGCCCGCAGGCCCCGGGCTGGGACAAGGCGGTGGGCGCTGCAGGGCTCGAGCCCACCTGTCCCCACATCCCCCTGTTTCCCGGAACGGCTGCTTTGCTGGGTGATGATTCTCCCTGTCCACCCATCGTCCGCCGCCCATCATCCCCTCCTGACCATGCGCTCTGCCCTGGATGGGGCACTGGCTGCATCGATCAGGCCATTTTCCATTTGGGGAAACTGAGGTCAGACTTGGCAGTCGCTGGCTGACCTCAGGTCACACAGCAGGACAACAGCAGAGCCAGGACCAGAAGCCTAGCTTCCCAGCCTCCCCTGGACCCTGATGCTGAAGAGACTCGCTGAGGGTGGAGGCAGAGGGATGGCCAAGCTGACTCTGGGGACAGACGGTCCTCCTAGGGGGAGCCTGAGAGCCAAGGTCTGGAGCCTGCCCCACAGAGCCAGCTCTGGTTCATCCCAGGGCAGAACCCTCAACTCATAAGGCTCCAGACACTTTCCTGGTGGTCCAGTGGTTAAGACCTTGTGCTCCTACTGCAAGGGGCGTGGTGAGTTCCATCCCTGGTCGCGGAAATAAGAGCCCGCATGCCGTGTGGTGTTACCAAAATAACCCCCCCCCAAAATCCTAGGGCTCAGCAGCGTAAGCTGAAACCCTCCAAGGACCCAGATGAAGGCGCAGGGGATCACCTTCACCCCAACCACTTCTTGGACAGACCACTTGAACTCGGACCTTGATTTCCCTGTCTGTCCTTGAGACAACCCGAGCAGTCAGGCATCTCCCCTCCCTGCTCCCCGCATCCTCCACAGTGTCCGTGCTCGGGAGAGAACCTGGAAAAAGGCACGCTGTTTGCAGGTGGGAAGCACTGTGGGGCTGACGGCCTTGGCTATTGATCGATCAGCAGTGGGCACCCCAGTGGGCAGAAAAGTGGAGCGGCTCTGGCCAAGAACTTTGAAGGCAAAGGCCTTTGTAGGAGAGGGTACCAGACAGCAAAGACCCTGCCCAGGATCATGGGACCCACGGGGAAAGGGATGCAGCACAGGGGAAGCGGCCGTTCTGGGCAAGTTAGCTTTTTTTTTTAATGGGATGTGATGCTGTTGTATGGAGCTCATTTTAAGGATTAAATGGGCTGCAAAAGGTTTAGCACAGGGCCTGGCCAAGTCCATCCTCCCTGAGTGACAGCTGTGGTTACCAGCCATTATCCTCTGGCCCTTTGGCCGGTTGTAAAGTTGTCAAGAGGAACAGTGGGTGGGAGGCCCTTGGCTGAGCGCCCAGTCCACAGTAGATAATCCCTCTATGGGCGTTAAGGTCAGTAATTAGCAAGGCTAGTCGGTCTTTTCTCACCTCCCAGCAGGCTGTCAGGGCCTAATGGGCCCCAAGGAATCAGGTGCTCCAAGCCCGGGCCGTCTCCATGCAAATTTCACACGCCCTTAGATGCGGGAGGGGGGGCGGGGCAGGAGGAGTGGGCGGAGCGGGGCGGGGCGGGGGCGGTACCTGATGATGGGCTCATTGTCCACCTTCACGATGCAGTAGGGGTCGCTGCTGCCGGTGCTGCAAGAGAGGGGAGGGGCTGATGGGGGCGGGCCATGGGCACCCCTCCTTCCACCCCAGGAAAAACGACAGTCCAGGCTGAGACACCAGGTCCTCGGCTGGGACCCAAAGACTCCTCTGGCTGAAAAGTGTGCCCCCATTCTGGGTCCGGGAGGGGGCTGGTGAGGCAAAGGCAGGAACCTGCACCAAGGCTCCCCGGCCACTGCTTCTCCAGCTCGGGATAGGGCGCTTCTCCTTCCTGCCGGCTCCACAGCCCCCAACCCTGCCTCGTTCAAGGGAAGGCAGAAATAGCAGTCACAGAAGCCCCTCCACCACGTCAGTCTCTCCTCTGAGCCTTGGTTCCTGCTGTTCCTTCTGCCTTCCCACTCCTCCCCAAGACCCCTCCCCAGGCCCCCTCTGAGAGCCCTCACCTGTCCCAGAGGCTGGGAGTAAGGTCTCCCCTCCCATCCCAGCTAGTGATGTACTGTCATCAGTTGCCTCCTCTGCCTGACTATAACCCGAGAGTAGGGACCACTTCTGTGTTGACAGGGCTTGGCACAAGACGGGGTCCCTTGTGAGTGTTTGTTGAGCGGAATGAATGAAAGAACGAAGACAGCCATCAGCCTCAAGCTCCCAGCCATCTGGGAAAGAATAAATAGGGAAGGCAAGCCAGGATGGCTTGGTTTCTCCTGTCTTCGTTGGCGGGGGATTCCTGGGGTTGAGGGCAGCCCTGGCCAGACCCAGGGTGGCTCCTGAGCAAAAAGCGGGAGTGGACTTTCTCCAGAAGTGCCCTTCAGGTCTGCGACCCATAAAAAGGAAGGAGATTTGCATGTTGATGGTTGGGGAATTCCAAGCCCAGCTTCCCTACTCAAAAGGGGATCTTCCTGCAGAGGAAGCTACTGGAGACAAAGGTTCTCCTGACACTGATGGGAAATGTCTCCCAAGACTCAGTCCCTCCTCCCCGTAGATTGGGACCTGTAACGGCAGCTCACAGGGTAGCTGACCTGATGTGAGGGCCAGCCCCTAGACTGTGTTTAGTAAACGTTAGCACCACCCTGGACTCTCTGATTTCCGGTTTGTAACCCTCTCCCATTGTTCAAGAGCCCGCCCCCCTGGTTGGGAAACTAAGATTCCACATGCCTTTGGAGCAACTAAGTCCCATGCAAGGTAACTACTGAGCCCTCGAGCCACAACTGGAGTCCATGCACCTTAGCTAGAGAAGATCCCATATGCTGCAATTAAGACTTGATGCAGCATGGGCATTTAAGGACCTGAGCCCAATGGTGGTCCCTGGCCAGCTGTTGGGACTTGTGCTGTCTGCCCTTGGGCTGGGCCCCTTCCCACTTCTTCCCCAAATCACTCAATCCTGCTGCTGGCCCAGCCTAGCTCCTTGCAGGGCCTCTATATTTAGGGCCTTGGCAGTTTCCAGGCTGTAGAAGGGGGAGGATCAGGGCAAATCCTGAAATAGCCCCGGGACCGTCCCCAGGGCCGCTGGGCAAGGGAGCCAGCAGATTACCAGTCAGCATGGGACTCAGCTCCTCTCTGGCTGGCCCAGGCACCTGAGGTTGAGGAGGAAGCAGGACAGAACCGGGCAGGCTCTGGAAGCTATTCGGGGAGCACCGCTGGGCCCTGTGCCCTTATGGGGACTAAAACCCCAGGAGTGGAAGTGGCAGGGAGGCGGGTGGCCACTGTGTGATGACCACCCCTCCTCCGAACTCAGTCAAGATGGGTCACCAAGAGTGAAGGCGAGCTCCCTGTTCTCAGAGGCATCCAAGTGCCAGCTGGAAGGGATGTTGCTCGGGAGTCAGGCTGGGGGCTCATGAGGCCCACGGGTGCAGGCTCACCACCATCACCCCCACCTCCAGCATTCAGGGAGGGCCTCCTGAGATCTCTGGATTCCTGCCATGCCTGAGCCAAATGCTTTGCATGGCATTTGCAAGGCTGGGTCCCCACTGAGCCCCACTGCAAGCTTGCAACCTGGGTCCATCTAGGATGCTTGACCTGTCAGTGGCAGAGTGGATTTGAATCCTGACTTCTCTCCCTACCAGCTGTGTGGCCTTGGCAAAGGACTTCCATATCCTGAGCCTCAGTTTCCCCATCTACAAGCATTTGTTGTAGCATCTGTTGGCGCAATGTTCGGTCACTCAGTCGTGTCTGACTCTTTGCGATCCCATGAACGGCAGCACACCAGGCTTCCCTGTCCTTCACTATCTCCCAGAGTTTGCTCAAATTAATGTCTGTTGAGTCAGTGATGCCATCCAACCATCTCATTCTCTGTCACCTGCTTCTCCTCTTGCCCTCAATCTTTCCCAGCATCAGGGCCTTTTCCAGTGATCAGTTGTATAAAGTAGATATGAGACGACTCAATGGAAAAGACTCTGATGCTGGGAAAGGTTGAGGGCAAGAGGAGAAGCGGGAAGCAGAGGATGAGATGGTTGGATGGCATCACTGACTCAATGGACGTGAATCTGAGCAAACTCTGGGAGGTGGTGAAGGACAAGGAAGCCTGGCGTGCTGCAGTCCATGGCATCGCAAAGAGCTGGACACAACTTGGAGACTGAACAGAGGACTGCATGGGAAAGGTCTTCAACACATCTGAATCTCCTCTACTGGGGACCAGGTGTCCCTGAGGGCTTAGAGAATGCCAAGAAAAATGAGTCACGGTTCTTGTGCTCGGAGTCACGTGGCACAGGCAGCCCACGAAGGAGCAACTGGTATCCAGGGCTTCATCCTAACTCCAGCTGACCCAAAGTGCTGCAGGGCAAGGAACCCTGCCCAAGGGCACCAGGGAAAGCTCTGGAGGGAAGTAGAAGTTTGGAAGGGGTCCTGAAGGATCAATAGGAGTTTTCCAGTGGCCCCCGAAGGGAAGTGTTTGAAGGTGGAAGACTCACACATGTGCAAGAGCAGGGCTCTGGAGGCCAACGGCCCAAATGTGAGGGCCTGAGGTGGTGCGGGTTCACAGCTGGATCTAAGAGATGGTTGATGAGTCAGAGCTGCCTATACCAGCCACTATGGCGAAGACAGACCAAAGGAGGGGAGGGGAGGGGAGTACACAGGAGCGCAGAGCAAGCAAAGAGATCCTGGAGGCAGAACCCACAGAACTTGGTGACCCTTCCCCCGGGGATGGAGGCATCCTCCGAGGAGTCCCTCACCTCTGCAGAGGCAGGGCTGGGCTGGGGAACCGGGCACCAGGGCTCCCAGGTGGGCGGAGTGCACAGTTTCACTGCCCTCCGCTGCTAAGAGCCTGGAGTCAGGCACTAGGGCCAGCACTGCGGGGATGGGGAGGGAGGCGACAGACGGAGGGGCTGCACCTCCCAGCCGCCACCAGCCGGAGGAGGCCAAGCTGACCTAGATACCGGTGCCAGCATGGGGTGGGGGCGGGTGCTTGGAGGCTGGGCCTGGAGACTGAGACCCTTCTCCGAGCTCATCTGCCTCCCCACCCGGGAGACCATGTTCCCAGCTCCAGCTCCCCTCCACTCACACAGCGAAACCCACCTTGACACAGCCTGCCCAGCACCCTCCCTCACCCATCGCCATGGCAACTGCTGAGCCTGGCCTCCTTAGGCCCAGGGGGCCTTGAACTGGAACTGCTCCTGGCGCTGAGCGTGCTGGGAAACTCACGGGGACCACTGTGCGCGGGAGGGGCGGGAGGGAGGTGCCTGAGCCCCCCTCCTCCTGCACCCCACTGCCGGTCCGCCGCCTCTCTGCATCCTGGCACCCGCTGAGGAGCCCGGGGGTGGAGAGGCTGCCGGCCATCAGACTTTGGACCCTAAGCTGCCTCCGGACTCCCCCGCCCCCGCCCTTCCTCCAGGCAGCCAGGCCCCTCAGGCTTCATACTTTCCATCACCCTCCGCCGAGAGGGATTTCCTCCTCCAGTTTACAGCGGGGAAACTGAGAGTTGGTGGACAGTGAGCCGCCTAAGGCTCATAGGAGGGAGGTGGCAATGGGATCGGACAGCTCAGCTCTGGCATCTACTGAGAAGGGGTGGGGGGGGGGAGAGGGGGGCGTGCTATGGAAACCTCAAATCTGGCCAGGGGTCAGGCAAAGTCCTAGATGTCAGTGCTTGTGAGGAGCCCTAGGATTAAGACCTTACTCTGCCACCTGGGGCCAGGATCTCCCTGTTCTCGGAGCCTCCGTTTTCCCATCCGTAAAATGGACCAGTGACAGCGGCCTTACTGGGTGGTTTTAAGGGTTAAAGGCTGCTGCTTAGGCCACGAGGATGACACAGGAAGAGCGACTCCCCAGCCACCCCATCCTGCACAGACCCTGCCTCTTGACCAATAAGTCTACTCTTCAGACCCATCCTTCCCTTTTCAAAGGCACAGCAGGAAGCCCCAGGGCATTTCGGGTGCACGCTGCCAGGAACTAAGTGTTCCGGAATTACTGAGGAAGACCCTTCGTTTTTAGGGGGGCACTCCACCCCCTCCAGCCACACCCCCCGCAGTGCACAGGGACAACTCCTTTTCGATGTCTTCCCCATGCCAGCTCCAGTTATATCAAAGCCCCTTCCGCTTGAGGGCCACCGTCTTCCCTCCCCGTTCACTGAAGGCCCCTTATAGCCCCCCCCCGCCCCCTCCCCAGTCCCGGGCCCTTTCCTGTCATCCCCTGTCCGATGTTCCAAGCACATCTCACTGTCCCCATTTCCCTGCCTGTCTCCCACCGCAGCCGCACTCGCCACACCCTCGCCACCACTGTGGGCGGGCCGTGTAGACCCCAGAAAGGTCAGGCGGGCATAAGGGGCAGCACCCCTCCTGGAAAGTTGGGGTTCCCATCCCCAGCCTCGCTCACATGTCCTTGGCGGGCAGGTTCTTCCCCTCCACGATGCGGATGGACAGCGAGCTGCGCTTGGCCATCGCGGGTCCGCGGCGCGGGGTCCTTAGCCAGGGCAGCCGGACGCCAGGTTCCAGTGCAGCAGTCGGCAGGCGGGCGGGCGAGCGCTGGACTGGGCGCAGGAGGGGGGCGGGCCCCGCGAGGCAGAGAAGGTAAACGCGGGGGCGGGGGAATCTCGTCCACTTCATTCACCCCCGCCCCCGCCCCACGTGCGGGGGGACACAGCGCCAGGGCGGACCAATCGGCCGCCGGGGCTCCCCAGGGTGGGCGGGGCTGGCCCGAGACGCGGCGCCCATTGGGCACCGGGAGCGGTGTGAGGGCGGGGCCTGCTCCGGGCGGAGGCGGGCGATGGTTGGTCCCGGCTCGCGGGAGAGAGCGGAGGGGTGAGGGGCGCCCCCCTAGGCGAGTGGAGACCTAAGGCCCCAGGTGACGTGAGCCAGGACCCGCGTGGGCCACGGGCGTGGTCCGAGTGTCTGAATCCAGGCGTTCGAGGGTGTGGGCCCGAGTGTGCCCTGGGAGGCGTGAGCTAGCGCGGGGATGTGCGGGTGGGATCGAGCGAGGAGGACAGCGCTGGTCCCCGGAGGCTGACTCGGGGAGGCCCCTGCAAAGGTGTAAATTGAACGAATGAATAATCGGATGGATTTAGCAAACAACAGGAGTGTTGGTGTTAGAGTCGCGGGGACCCAGAACGAGGTGAAGCAGGGCAGCTCAAAGGTTCAGGGGATCCAGAGGTGTGGGGATTTGTCTGAAAGACCCGGATTATTTGGGGGAACCTGCTTAGGAGAAGGGAGCGTCCTCAGTTGTCATCTCATTTTCGCCTTTTACATGCCCGGAGTGGGAGACTGGATGAGTCACTCAGGTTCACAGAGGGAAAATTATGTGCTGGAAGGTCACATAGTTGGCCCCTGGTGGGGCTAGGCTAGGCCTCCCCAGAACTTCAGGCCTGACTGGGGACCTTTTCACGTGGGCAGGATCCTTCTCCGAGACTCGGCGTGCCCCTTCCCACATCTAGAAGTCACAATCCGGGTCTGGCACAGTGGCAACTGGCCCTGGCAGCTGACTCGGGGGTGGGGGTGTGGGTGGGTAGGTAGGTGGGAGAGGTATGACCCCAAGCATGACTGCAGACTTGGGTCCTCACCCCAGCCCCACCACTCCCTTGCTGGGTGATGCTGGGTGGCTTCCTAGACCTCTCTGAGCTGGTTCCATTCCATCACCTGCAAAGAGGGGACACTGACACCTACCCAAAGCACACATTATGTACAGCGGTGCCCAGCAGGTTCTATTTTCTGAAACATTTTGTCTTTTCCTGTTTTGTTATTTATACACTTACACGCATGCTTTACCAAATTCAGAAGGCATTGAAGGTTTACAGTACCTTCAGTAAAAAGTCAGTCTCTTCTCTCCCAGTCACACAAATTCCTTCCCCGGAGACACCCACAAGTCCTGACACCTTGTGCATCCTTTTGGAGTCAGTCTCTGCCTACAGTGCGTCAGCAGACATGTATTTTGTTTTCCTTTGTATACACAAATAATAGCTTAGTGGTTACTCTGAGAGTTTCACTTATTCTGTCTCAGGGAGCCGTGCATATCTGTACACAAAAAGCATCATTGTTCTCTTGGCCGCTTACCCAGTTGTCCTTCGTCCATCCATCATATCTTCAATGTCTCGTCAATGAATGAGCAGGGTGTCACCATCATTTGCTTTCACCAAACAATCACATGGCTCACACGTCATTTGCTCAATTGCATGTGAGCACACGTAGCAGCAGAGAATGAATTCCTAGAAACCAAATCCCAGGGCCAGAAGACATCTGTTGGCGGGACTTACGCAGGATTTGCCAAATTTCCTGTGGTGGTGGTGGTTCTGGTATACACAGCCATCAACATACAGGAGAGTGCCAGCCCCTCATGCCCTTGCCAGTGTGCTGGTTATCAATCTGCAATCTTTGATCAGTAGGAACAGAATGGTTTCGCAGGGGACCTAGGGCTATTTTTTCAGGTAGTTTATCAAGGCCATTATCAGTCATCCTCAATTGCTCCCTCCTGACTGGGCATCCCTCAGGCTTGTTCCCCCACCCCTGGGTTTGAACCAGGCCCTCTGGGAAATGAGAAGAAGCTATGTTGGCTTCTTGGTAGATTGGGGGCTCACTGCCCCCACCAGGCTACACTGAGGCCTGGTTGGTGGGTGGTGGGCAGGGAGGGTCACTGCCAAGTCTAGTGTTTGCTGTTGCTGCAAGGATATTCTCTTCACCTAGATGGGAGACACACCCCAAAGCCAAGCCAAGGAAGCCCAGGCTTCAGGACCCAGTCCTTGCTTACCTCCAGTGCTGGGGAGCTTTGTTGTTTAGTCGTTCAGTCATGTCTGACTATTTGCGACCCCCTGGAGTGCAGCATGCCAGGCTTCCCTGTCCTTCACTATCTCCTGGAGTTTGCTTAAACTCATATCCATTGAGTTGATGATGCCATCCAACCATCTCATCCTCTGTCGCCCCCTTCTCCTCCTGCCCTCAATAGTATCGACTCCAAAGGCAGCTCTGTCCATCGTCAAACTATTCCAGCGGTGAGCAGGGCCTGGACCCCCATTCCCTGAGCTGCCACAGTGGTCCCTGGGGCCTAAACCATGACTCTTCTCCCCAGAGCCTTCAGCCTACTCATCTCCAGGCCGGGTTCCCCTCCCCTACTATGAATTCTAGACCCCAGGCTAGAATCGTCCCCCAGAGAGCCTCCACTTTGTCACGAGAGCTTCTGGAGTGTAGCTTCCTTCCCTTTCTGTGTTCTCTGCTCCATGGAGCAGACATGAACAGATCCTCCCATTTTCTGAGCGCTAGACCTTTAGTGATATCACCCACAATCTCCTTAGCTTTGGGGGGTCATGCTTCCCTGGTTTCTGATCCCAAGCAACACAAACCAGCTCTAAAACAGACAGAAAGGGGTTCATTAGAGGCTGTTGAGTGTATCACGGATGCTCAGGGAAAGCCAGAGAACCAGGTCCAAAGGCCACACCCAGCCGGGAACAATGCCCCAAATCACATGCCACAAGCGGCTTGGTGTGGACACCCCCACCGCTGCCCTGACCAGACCCCTCATCTCACACCGACACTGGAGACCGGGTGCTCCCACTACAGCTGCTACACGGTCGCCTCCCCTGCCTGCCCGCGAAGCTGGGAGGCTGTCTGTGCCTGGGGGGAAAGGGGGCCTGCCTCCAAAAGCAGGGTAGGGGGAGGGAGGAAGACCTGGACAGAGGAAGGGGGTCCAGGCGCTGGGCACGCCGAAGGGCGACAGTAGTCCTGCAGGGTCTTGGACTTCTCCACGCTGCACCCACTAGATGCCACCTAGACTCCGAGCACCCACAGTTTGTCATCTGGTTCCCGTGACAGTCCTCTGAGTAGGTGCCATCACCCTTTTCTCCCGGTAGTTTCCATGGTGCCTGGCACCCTGCATCGCTCAACTTCAGAAGAAAGGGAGGAGGCCCAGTGGGGCCTGCTGCCCACCGACCAACATCCCTGTTGACACGAGAGGCCCTTCCCTCTGCACTGCTCACTCTCTGGGTTGGTGGCCTCAGAGCACAACCTCTGGGGCCACAGGGACTCCTGAGGCAGAATGGGGTTGACACAGAGGATTCAGCCAGGGAGGCAAGCCAAGCTTCTAGAACATTCCCAGAAACCAGTCTCTGGGGATGGGGTGAGTCAGAGGGCAGGACAGGGAGGAGAGCGCCGCCTGGCTCTGCCGTCAGTCCCGACCCTCCATCTAGAGGGCGGCTGCAGAGGGGACCCCTTTCCTGAGCGGACTCCTACTCTCAGTTCCTATCTTCCTCATTCATTCATTTAGTCATCTGCTCATGTATTCAGCATTCATTGACTTGTGCTGGGTGCTGGGGATCCATGGGATCAAGGGGTTTACAATTGAAGGGAAGAGAAAGACTTAAAAGGGCAGGTAAATGCTACAACAGAGAAATGAATGAGGAATACAGAGGGGGAGGGGCCCCAGGATCTTCAAAGAGGAAGTGACATTTGAGCTGGCTCTCAAAGGATACACAGGGTGCACACGGTGGTCCAAGGGGGAGGAGATGCTCCCGGTGGAGGGGGGCAGCCTGAACAAAGGTGTGCAGGCAGGATGAAGGCTGGGATGTTCCAGAAACATCCGAGAGGGAGGTGTCAGAGGCCTGTGGAACTTGATACTGGAAGGGCAGAGGGAAACCAGCCAATGAAGGGCCTTGGCAGCTCAGATGTTTTCCTGGGCAGGGTTTGGAGCCGAAGAATGACGTGGATGGACCTGGGTGCTGGAAGTTCAGCAAGTCCACATTTTGAAGTATTAGCACGTGGGTCTCATTACCACCCTGAACTCACTGTGCCCCTAACCCACATGGTCAGTTAAATGGAGTATCCCTTTCTGGATGTTTTTGGGGAACTACAAAATGTTTCAGTTTCTTTTAAATCAGAAGAAAAAAATGAATGTAGTAGTAATGAATAGGTAACAGTGGATCCACTCTGGATTGCATCCATCTCTATACCAAAGCGGATGTAAATTTTAAGATCTTGACCCACATCAGCAAGAGTGCCAAGGACTCCTGAAAGTCTTAGTGCTCCTGGCACATTAAGGAGGCAGCTCTTGAGTTTCAAAGCATGTCTAGAATAAACTCACAACAGGTCAGTGACATTGAAAAGTGTTCAAGTTTGAGGAATCTGGGTTTTTGAGCATCAGAGGAGACTCAGAAGGGCCGGGAGGATCAGCTACCCCTCCAGCCTCCACCCGAGATGGGGAAAGAGCCTTAGACAAAGGTGAGCCCCCTGGGTGCTACCCGCCAGGGAGTGGGTTGAATCCAAATTGGCTGAGATGAGAAGTGAAGGTCTAATCAAGATTACTTTGGGGTCGTCCCTGGGGGCACAGTGGATAAGAACCCGCCTGCCAATGCAGGGGACGTGGGTTCGATTCCTGGTCCGGGAGGATTCCACATGCTGTGGAGCAGCTAAGCCCATGAGCCACAATGACTGAAGTCTTCGTGCCCAGAGCCTATTGTGTGTCAGTGATATCTCAGCAAAACTGGAAAATGAATAAATAAAAATACATCCATACCAGATTCCTCAAAAAATTAACCAGCAATCACACTTCTACCCCATGGACTGAAGCCCACCAAGCTCCTCTATCCATGGAATGCTCCAGGCAAGAGTACTGGAGTGGGTTGCCATTTCCTTCTCCAGGGGATGTTCCCAACCCAGGGATTGAAGCCGGGTCTCCTGCATTGCAGGCAGACTCTTTACCGACTGAGCCACAGGGAAGATCTCCGGATACATCCAAAGGAAGTGAAAACAGGGTTTTGCAGAGATATTTGCATACTCTTGTTCATTGCAGCTTTTTCTCCCAACAGCCAAGAGGTAGAAGCCATCTAAGTGTCCACTGATGGATAAATGAATAATAAGGTGATCTCTACATATACAGTGGAATATTATTCAGCCTTTAATAAGAAGAAAATTCAGGGACTTCCCTGGTGGCCCAGTGGCTAAGACTCTGCACTCCTCCAGGTTTGATCCCTGGTCAGAGAACTAGATCCCACCAGCCCCGCAACAGAAGATCCTGCATGCTGTAACTAAGCCCCGGGGCAGCTGAATAAATAAATAAAAACAAATATTAAAATAAAAAGTTGAAAAGGGAGAAGGAAACCCAACACCTGCTATAGCGTGAACTGACCTGGAGGATATTATGCTCAGTGAAATAAACCAGTCACAAAAGACAAGTGCTCTATGATTCCACTGCTATGTGATGTCTAGTGCAGTCAGGCTCAGAAATAGAAAGCAGAAGAGTGGTTGCCAGGGTTCTAGCCTCAGGGAGGGAGAATGGGGTGTTTGTTGTTTAATGGGTATAGAGTTTCAGTTTTGCAAGATGATAAACTTTGGAAGATGTGTCTCACAAGGGCGTGAATGTACTTAGCAGCCTTGAGCTGTTCCCCTAAAAATGGTTATGGTGATTTACTTCATGTTACTTTTTTTTTTTAACCACAATCAAAAAATGCAAATATCCTTCAACTTTATATGCATTTCTGTGGCTGTAAAAATATTCAAAAAAGAATCTTATAACCTAGCTTTGGAAGTTCTCCGGGTTCCAGGAACTCATTTGACTTGCTGCTGACCTTGATTTCTCCATAAACATAGTCCACTCTTAGGAATCTTGGGAATCCTTCCCAAGTGAGAAAATGTGACCTACCGATTGTTTTCACGCACAGTGACACATCTTATAATGCTAAATTTGTGAAGCTGACACAACATTGCACGTAGAAGATATTTAAAGAAACATTCACCATTTTTAAAATTGGGGGGGTGGCGGGGTATGGGGAGTGTCCTGGTGGTCCAGTGGCTAAGACTCTGTGTTCCCAGTGCAGGGGGCCCGGGTTTGATCCCTGGTTGGGGAACTAGATCCCACTATGCCGCAACTACGACCTGGTGCAGCCAAACAAATACATAATTTTAAAAATTGAGGAGCTTATGTATTTTGAAGCCAGTGACATTCCCCTCCCCCAGACCTAAGGACTGGAGGCCCCTCACCCGCAGGGTCTCCCAGGGGAAGCTGTCCCTGCTCAGGGGAGAGGCCTCCCCTTCTGTCCTCCCCATTCCCAGTGCCAAATCTTAGCAGGGCCCCAAGAGAGGACTTCTGAGAGGAGAGAGACCCCAGGAGGAAAGGGCAGGAGGTATTACTGTGAGTCAGAAGGTCAGAGAAGTGGATCGGAGGGAGAAGCAAGGTGTGGGGAGGAAGCTGGGCGGGGGTGCTGGGGGGGAGGGAAGGGCAGCCCTCCCACAGAGGTCGGGGTGGGGGGGCCCAGCTGGGGCCCCACAAAGGCTGGGTGCAGAGCACTGGACTGAGCCCCGGGCCCCGGGGAGACCTGGCAGGCTCCAGATCGAGCGATGGCAGAATGCCAAGAGGTCTGGACCGGCCAGTTGTGAGATGCCTGGAGGAGGCAGACCAAGAGGCATTCACAGGCAGGTCAGGTTCTATTCCCGTCTCCCCCCTCTGCCCCGCCCCATTTAGACAGAGGCCCACAGTAAAGAGTGTGAGCCCTGAGCCGGATCCGGATCCGGGGTTCAAATCCTGGCTCTGTCACTGATAGCGTCAGCAGGAAGGGACAAAACAGGTGATTGAAAGGTGATTAATGAGTTAATCCCGCTAGGGGACTGTAAGTAGAAAGATATGGGAGACCCCTGTAAGTTAATGATTACTCAAGAAAGCAGCGTTGCTTAACCACAAAACCAAGCAGGGTTGTTTAGCAGCAAAACCATGCATCAGAAGCACGGGACATGCCCCCAAACAGTAAAACAATGGTGGCATGAGACCCACTTCCTGCCCGGCGAGCTCAGTAAGTTAATGATCTCAGACATGCTCTCTGCACACATAAAAAACAGTAATTTGTGGACCTCGCTTGACCATGTAGGGGTAAGAAAACTCCCCTGCTCAACCTGGAGGAGGAACTGATGATGAATGCATGACGTCTACTCAAGAAAGACAAAGGTCTTCTCCCCTCCTCACATTTCCTTTGATTATAAAACTGCAGCCCCACTAAGTTCTTGGGGCTCAGCATCTTTTGCCCGCCTGTGTGTAGACCTCACAAGTGTCCTAATCTAACAAGTCACTTCTTATCTACCACTTTGCTCTTGCCGAATTCTTCGCTGTGTTGTAGCCACACGTCCTGGGAAGCAAACTCACTCAGAAGGACAGTGCAGGTAGTGGAGTGCAGTTTGTTACACCAGCGGGCCCAAGGCAGAGTCTCCTCTTAGCCAAGGATCCCGACCAGTTTTTCTGAAAACCTTATATACCCTAAGTGTACGTGCCCAAACCCACCTCCCCAAATTCCCTGAAACTAGTCTGAACAAAGGAAAATAAAGACACAGTCGAAGTCAACCCATGATTCATATGCCTTAAGCCTAGGTAGTTAACAGTGGACAATTATTAACAGGCCTGTGGTCATACCCCAATAAGCATAATAGAATTTATTATTCTATTCAGTTACGCAGATAATTAGGGTATTCTTTTAGGCAACAGAGAGTCTAGATATGAGCCCTGGGACTCTTCCATCCAGGGGCCTGGTTTTCCAGTTGGTACGTCGTTTCCATAGATACTGGGCATAGAGCTCAAAGTCCACAGTCCGGTCCAAGATGGAGTCCTGTTCTGTCTGTTTCCTCCTTCATTCCCCCCTCTTGATGCTCTTAACTCATAGTATGAGCATCATTCATAGGGATATATTGCACCCTGACTCTCCGACCTCCGATTTGGGAGAACGACATCAACCTTTGGGTTACAAAGTTCATAATACATTGTAAAATAAAGGGTCCACAAAGCAGAACTATCAAGGCAACTATAACAATGGTAAACATAGTTTCCACCAATCACCCTTCACCCAAGATAGGACCGAAGTCCAAAAAGGAAGATCATCATCAGACATAACTTTTACCTGAACTTTCATCTCATCTCGGGCTTCCCTGGTGGCTCAGAGGTTAAAGAGTCTGCATCCAATGCGGGAGACCCGGGTTCAATCCCTGGGTTGGGAAGATCCCCTGGAGAAGGAAATGGTAACCCACTCCAGTATTCTTGCCTGGAGAATCCCATGGACGGAGGGGCCTGGTAGACTACAGTCCACGGGGTCGCAAAGAGTCGGACATGACTGAGTGACTTCACTTCACTTTAGGGTGGTTGATATATAGCCAGATAAATCAGGAATATATACACAACATTCAACTTTAATTATAGCGCAGGTCCCTCCTTGTGGTGAAACTATGATTAATCTCAAGATGATACCAGCAAGTCCTTATAGCAGCAGTGGATCGTAGAGCTTCATTTCTTTTCCTTCTTTAAGATGATCTTGGTTTCCCGGGGATCAGTGGGATCCTTTGTGTAGTCCCCTCGGCGTCCGCCAGGTTTGCGTGGTATGCTCTCTTCACCCTCATGAGATGGATCCAGGGGGTGACACCTGCAACTTTAACTGCAGTCGGGCTGGTTAGAACAACAGGATATGAACTCTTCCAATGTGGAGCCAAGGAGTCGTGTGTCCAGTCCTTGACCACACCTGATCCCCAGGCACAAATTCGGGAATCTGTTCCCCAAGGGGGAATGGCACCCTTTCTTGTACAAACTTAGTTCCCTGATTTATGACCTTACCCAGTTGTTCCATCTACTGTGAAATCTCATCTCCCCTTACCTGAGGCAAATTTGTTGACACCTGTTTTATTATGGGAGGGGGCCTCCCATACACAATTTTGTATGGAGAAGAGCCTTGGGACCGTGGGGTCATCCTGAGTCTGAGCAGAGCCGTCGGAAACAGGTCCACCCAGGAACAATCAGTCTCTAAGATCCACTTGGAGAGAGTCTTTAAGTGTCCAGTTGGTTCCTTCCACCATCCCAGAACTCTAGGGCCTATATGCTATATGTAATTTCCACTTGATGTTTAAAGTTTTGCTTACTTGTTATACTCAATGAGCTACGAAAGCTGGGCCATTGTCCGATCCAATGCTGGTAGGAAATCCAAATCTGGGAACTATCACCCCAAGCAGGAGCCAGGCTACTGTTGATGCTCTTTCAGTCCGGGTAGGAAAAGTTTCTACCCATCCGGAGAACATACATACTATGACCAGCAGGTAATGGTAGTGTCGGTGAGGTTTCATTTCAATGAAGTCCACTTCCAGGCGTTCAAAGGGCAGCGTGCTTTTTACCTGAATCCCCGGAGGTTTCTGTTTGTGCTGAGAGGCAGCATTGACTTGTGAGCAGGCAGTGCAGTTCTGAGATTTTGTCCTGCAGAGGGAAGAGAAGCAGGGAACCAAGAAATATTTTCAAACTAGCTCTTCCAGTTTATCATGGCCTAGATGGGTCGCCTGGTGTGTTTGGTTTACCAGAGTGGGTGCCAGCTCCTCCGGTACAATAATTTGCCACTTGGCAATTCCCACCATCCCTGTTCAGTCTTGATGGCCCCTTCTGCTTTGGCTGGTTGGTTTTGGGCTTCAGTGTACTTTGGAGAGTCCAGCGTTAGCTCAGGTAGCTCCTCCAAAATGAGAGCTTTAATAGGGGCTTCACTTGTCACCCCCAAGCCCTCGGCTGCTTGTTTAGCAGTCTTATCTGCCAGTCTGTTCCCTGAGCCCGGAGGGTATCCTCTTTTTGACGTCCTCAGCAGTGTATGACTGCAACCCTTTCTGGTTCCCAGGCAGCATCTGCTGCTGCTGCTGCTAAGTCGCTTCAGTCGTGTCCAACTCTGTGCGACCCAATGGACGGCAGCCCACCAGGCTCCGCCGTCCCTGGGATTCTCCAGGCAAGAACACTGGAGTGGGTTGCCGTTTCCTTCTCCAATGCGTGAAAGTGAAGAGTGAAAGTGAAGTCGCTCAGTCATGTCCGACTCTTCGAGACCCCATGGACCGCAGCCCACCAGGCTCCTCCATCCATGGGATTTTCCAGGCAAGAGTACTGGAGTGGGGTGCCATTGCCTTCTCCACAGGCAGCATCTAATAGGGTCTTAATTTCTTCCTTATTTTTAACATCTTTTCCACTAGCTGTCAAAGGCCTCTCTCCTTTTACAGAGCCCTGTAGTGTGGCAAAAGCATACTTGGAGTCTGTGTAAGTGTTTGTCTTCTTACCTTTTGAGAGCTGGAGGACCTGGATTAGAGCATCTAGTTCAGCCTGTTGAGCGGACCAGTGTGATGGCAGAGAGCTAGCCCCAACGATGGTTTCTTCCATGACTACTGTGTATCCCGACAGTCCTTGTCCTCGTTTCACCAGGCTGCCGCCATTGGTGTACAGGACCAATCTGGGCCCGGGATTGGCTGGTCTCTCCAGTCAGGTCTGCTGGCATATTTCCTTGCAATCATGTGAGGGTCCACCTTCTCCCACAAGAGAGTGGCCAGATTCAGGGCCTGACAAGGCTCCATAGTAACATGGGGGTTCTCACTTAACAGTCCCTGGCATTGAGTAATCCGGGATGTTGACAGCCACTTATGGGGGTCCCCTCGCAGGAGAGTGTTGACCTCATGCGGGACTTTTACGAACAAATCTTGGCCCAAAGTCAGCTTGGTTGCCTCCCGGACCAGTAAGGCAACTGCAGCCACTGCCCATAAGCACCCCAGCCACCCAATGGCCACACTGTCCAGCTGGTTAGAGATAAGTCACGGGTCTGTCCCAGGTCCCCATAGTCTGGGACAACACCACCTTGTCCTTTTCAGTCACGAAAAGAGTAAGCAGCTTAGCAAGGTCTGGCAGGCTCAAGGCGGGTGCTGACATTATTGTATCGGGTTTGAGTTCTATTACAAGTGGGACTTGTTTTGCAAGCCCTGGGGGGCGAGGGTTGTCTTCCTCCCAGACCTCAGGGAATTGTTAACTTAACTCTCTCTCGACTGTTTAGCCTGTTAGGTTTCCTTGCCGGAAGATTGTGCAACCTCCATTCATCTTGAGGGGTTACTGAGAGGAAGAGTAAATACGTGGTTGAGCCCACTCGAACAGTGGGTCTTTCGTGGGGGGAAAGGTCACTTGTGCCCTCAATTTAGACAGCAAGTCTCTTCCTAACAAATGTACTGGCATTCAGGGATGTCTAAAAATCCATGAGTCACTTGGTGTCCCCCCATCTGACACTGTCAGGGTTGGCTGAGACCCAGCAGCCTCTGGCTGGGTCTATTGGCGTATAAAGTCTACAGGCTTCGCACAGTCTTGCGCAGAACTCAGAGGGTGATTCGCTTTTCCTTTGAATCACTTCGGAGCATCGGGCCTCTCACTGGGGGTGGCTGGTTCTCCCACCGCTTCGGGTTTGCAGTGCCCTCAGGTGCCGTTTCTCTGAACCGTTTTCTGGCCTCAGGATCCTGCGTCTTCCCTCAGTGCTGAAAAGGGAGACTAGTAGTTGGATTGTGTCATCCTATGTAGGGCGGTGGGTTCGAAAAATAGTCTCCATTGGCCTAATCATGGCTTGTGGCTCCCCCGAGTACAGTGGAGTGTGTCTCTGCCAGTTTAATACATCCGTAGACAAAAATGGCTGGTAGTAATAGGCTACAGGGGGCTGGTGGTAATACCCCCATGCGTCCTGAACCGGAGGCTGTTGTAGCTCTCTGAGGGGCATCTGTAGTGGGGTTCTTTCCCCCTCTTCCTTGGCGGAGCGCAGCCTCTGTCTCATTGCTGTGTTTTCTTCCCCCTTTGCATCAGTACTCACTGGGAGAGGTGGATACAATCTAGGAGGTCCAGTTGAGGTGGAATTCTGGGGGCATTGACCAGAGGTCGCCATTGCTGGGATCAGAGCCTGCCGAAACCGCGGCTCTACGAACTCTGGGAGAGCTGGTGGAGGAGCAAGGGCTGCTGCAGGAACTTCACCTGGCCCTGGATTGGGCATTAAGGTGGCCTCCGGTCCTGGTGGAACACTGGGAGGCAGGCGCGTCATTATCCAGTATGGGGGAGGCATCAGGTCATCCCCGTCCAAATCCTGTAGAATTTCCTTTTTTATCATCAGTCAATTTTTGTGCCATTAATATTTTCCCCTTCCCCTTCTGGATACAGAACCTTGTCCAAGTAGGAGGGTCTTGAGCTAACCCTAGCCATGAGTCAATATATGGATATTGATCCAGGTGTTCTGGCTCTCCTGTGACTACTGTATAGACTGCTTCCACTATTTTTAAGTTCATGGTGTTCTCTGGTGGCCATCCTACTCCCATAGGGGGTCACTGGATCTCACAGAGTATGTGGAGGCGGTTAGGCTTCATCTTCACCCCATTAGTTAGTTAGTTTGTTCGTTCAGTCGCTCAGTCGTGTCCGACTCTTTGCGACCCCATGAATCGCAGGACGCCAGGCCTCCCTGTCCATCACCAGCTCCTGGAGTTCACTCAAACTCATGTCCATCGAGTCGGTGATGCCATCCAGCCATCTCATCCTTTGTCGTCCCCTTCTCCTCCTGCCCCCAATCCCTCCCAGCATCAGGGTCTTTTCCAATGAGTCAACTCTTCGCATGAGGTGAACAAAGTATTGGAGTTTCAGTTTCAGAATCAGTCCTTCCAATGAACACCCGGGACTGATCTCCTTTAGGATGGATTGGTTGGATCTCCTTGCAGTCCAAGGGACTCTCAAGAGTCTTCTCCAACACCACAGTTCAAAAGCATCAATTCTTTGGTGCTCAGCTTTCTTCACAGTCCAACTCTCACATCCATACATGACCACTGGAAAAACCATAGCCTTGACTAGACGGACCTTTGTTGGTAAAGTAATGTCTCTGCTTTTTAATATGTTGTCTAGGTTGGTCATAGCTTTCCTTCCCAGGAGTAAGTGTCTTTTAATCTCATGGCTGCAATCACCACCTGCAGTGATTTTGGAGCTCCCCAAAATAAAGTCTGTCACTGTTTCCACTGTTTCCCCATCTATTTGCCATGAAGTGATGGGACCAGATGCCATGATCTTAGTTTTCTGAATGTTGAGCTATTAGCCAACTTTTTCACTCTCCTCTTTCACTTTCATCAAGAGGCTCTTTAGTTCCTCTTCACTTTCTTCCATAAGGGTGGTGTCATCTGCATATCTGAGGTTATTAATATTTCTCCCAGCAATCTTGATTTGAACTTGTGCTTCTTCCAGCCCAGTGTTTCTCATGGTGTACTCTACATATAAGTTAAAAAAGCAAAAAAAAAAAGTTAAAAAAGCAGGGTGACAATATACAGTCTCACGCTCTCCAATACAGGTGCCTTAGATTCACTCCCCCCCATCTTGCTTACCTTCTCGGACCTTCTTCTACTCTTCCTTTTCGTTCTGTCTATGAAGTTCTCAGTACCCTATGTACTTCTGATATTTCCACTCAATGACACTTAAATTGCCACTCTGCCTCCTTCCTAATTGGAGCGAGAAGAGCCTTACCTGCCAGATCCCAGAGGGAGAAGGGGGATCAGCGTGTTTTCACCTACCGGTCAGCACAGCCAAACCAGAACAGCACGTGGTCCAAGACTGTTTCTCCCTTAACTTTTAAAGTCCATTCTGCTCTGGTGGGCTTGATCAGGTGCGGATGAAAATGCAGATGGGTTAAATATCCCACGTCCCAGGCCATCTCCAGAAAAGCCAATTCGTTCTCACTTATGTATCCCCCCCTCCTTCTAGCCTGACAATTCCGAGGGGGTCAAGAGTTTCACAGCAGATGGGACACCTCCTTGGGGAGGGCAGAACGCGAGCACATAAAGACCAAGTTTTTTCTCCTGACAATCCCCTGGCAATTGCTTGGTAATAATTTTCCTCAAGATGGCGTGGACACCACCTCCTAAATGACCTTCACAAATTTCCTTCCTAAGCCCTAACACGCTCGTCAACCTGTGTACCAAGCAATCGTTGCCACCTGCCTATTCCAGGCTCCTGTGGGCCCCCGCCCCTTCTAATCCCTCCCAGAGGGGTGACCAGGCCCCTTCTTCCACCCTACCGGGTGGGTTCCTCCTCACCTGAGCGCTCAGTTCCCCTGCTGCCATCCACTACCTGCTAACGTGAAAGGTCCGGGCATTGAGAAGCAGAATCCTTCCAGAACGGTGAGGCACCTTCCCCCCTCTAGAAGATTCGAGCCGCAAGGCCTCGGAGTAGTCCCAAATGGGACTTGTCTCCTCAAAGTGAGGAGTTTTCCGGCCCATGCGCCAAATGTTGTAGCCACGCGTTCTGGGAAACAAACTCACTCAGAAGGACAATGCAGATGGTGGAGTGCAGTTTATTACACCAGCGGGCCCAAGGCAGAGTCTCCTCTTGGCCAAGGACCCCAACCAGTTTTTCTGAAAACTTTATATACCCTAAGTGTACGTGCCCAAACCCACCTCCCCAAATTCCCTGAAACTAGTCTGAACAAAGGAAAAGAAAGATACAATCAAAGTTAACCCTGATTCATATGCCTTAGGCCTAGGTAGTTAACAGTGGATAATTATCAACAGGCCTG
Source organism: Muntiacus reevesi (assembly GCF_963930625.1). Classification (NCBI taxonomy): domain Eukaryota; kingdom Metazoa; phylum Chordata; class Mammalia; order Artiodactyla; family Cervidae; genus Muntiacus; species Muntiacus reevesi. The sequence goes on along the minus strand of NC_089250.1, from coordinate 212,613,062 downwards.
TGGTCATACCCCAGTAAACATAGTAGAATGTTTGATTCTATTCGGTTCCACAGTTATTCAGGGTATACTTTTAGGGAGGGAGAGTCTAGGTATGAGCCCTGGGGCTCTTCCATCCAGGGGCCTGGTTTTCCAGTTGGCATGTCATTTCCATAGATACTGGGCATAGAGCTCAAAGTCCACAGTCCGGCCCATGATGGAGTCCTGTTTGAAGAGGGAGCCAGTTCTGTCTGTTTCCTCCTCAGTTGCACTGAGACATAAAGCAATATGGTACCAGAGCTCTCCGGAGCCCCCTGGAATGACACCAATCGGTTTCACGACGACAATAAGACCTGTTGTGTGACTATGGGCAACTAACTCAGCCTCTCTGGGCCTCGTTTGCCTAAGTTGTAAAGTGGGGCAATGGGGGGGCACCCCCTTCATAGTGTGGCTGTGAGTAGAGCTTGCTGATGTCAGCAGAACTCAAGAGGCACTTTTCCGTGCTGAGAACTTCGGGAACATTCTCACTCATCTTCGCTGGAGCCAGGGGCTGCTCCCATCATCCCCTCTGTACGGATGAGGAAGCACAGACGGAAGGGCTGGTGTCAGTCCGCTTTGTAGACAAGACCCTGCAGAGGCACTGTGACGACATTGCCCACTCCTAGCACAGCTTCACCCTCCCTGGGAGGACAGAGAAACCGACCCTGCTCAGAGAGAAAGAGAAACAGAAGCAGAGAGACAGGAAGTCAGAGAGAGAAGCTGCGGAGACAGAGGGAAGTTTCCAGACCCCGACTGAGGTTGGGGCAGAGTGAAGGGAAATGTGGCCCCCCAATTCTCCCCAGGGACCCCCTGTGCGGAGCGGGGAGAGGTTGCAGGTCCCTCGGGGCGCCCCAAGGTGGCTGGGAGAGTGGCCTTGAGCAGAAGCCTAGAGCAGGCACGCAGCGCTGACTGCTGTCCCCGAGGTGACCTGTGAGTGTGGGGGCCCCAACAGCGGCCCAGTGGGGCAGCCAGAAGGGAGCCCAGAGGTGCCCATTCTCTGAGGCCTCCCCAGAGCTGCAGTCACTTAAGCCCCTCAGCTCCAGCCCACTGCCCTTTCCCAAAGCAGGAAACTGAGGCAAGGCAAGTGAAAAACCAGGAGTCCTGGGTTTTGAAAGGGGAAGGTTGGGAATCCAGAGTCTTGGGTCTAGATCTCCGCCCCAGCCTCTCGGAGCCACCCAAGGCACCCCCTTCCCATAGAGGGTGATGTTCCAAGTGGGCTTCCTGGAAGAGGTGGCACCAGGCTGGACTTGAAGGAGCAGGGCTGGGGCAGGGGGAGGGGAGGGACAAGGGTCCAGGCATGGTTAGGCACCCCCTGAGCAGAGATGGCCCAGGACTGGGGAGGGGACGGTGTGATTCCCAGGAGACCCTGGCCTCCAGACCCCTGGCTGAGCGTCTCCCAGCTCCAGGGGGAGGAGGAGGACAGGGGACTCGGCATGAGGCCAGAGCAGCAGCCGCAGCCAGAACATAAACCTGTCAAGACTTCTGGCGCCACCGCCTTCCCGCTCCAGCTCCCGACAGGCCCTAGCTGGGCTGACAGGAACCAGGAGTCCTGGAGCCACGGTGGGGTAGGAGGTTTGGGTGGGGGGCTGTGGGGGACACAGGACGTGGAGGCAGCTCCCAGTTCGCAGTCTGACTCCTGCCCAGGGGCTCCAGCCCACCCTTCACACCTGCTCAGAGGACGCCCCTCCATCGCCGCAGACACCAACTTCTCTGCTTTCCCGGCATCACAGCTTCTGTTCCTCTGTGGGGGTTTCCAGTCCAAGCTCCAACTGCTCGCCCCAGGGCAGGCCGATAAACCAAGAGGAGAGTTGTTGGGGCACGGAATAGCAACTTTATTCGGAAAGCCAGCAGACCAAGAAGATGGGAGACTGGTATTGCAAGGAACCATCTTCCCCACGTTAGAACTCAGGCTTCTCATACTAAGAGGAGAAAGGGGAAAGTCCCGGTTCCGGCCAGACTCCAGAGGGGATGTGTTCACTTCTTCCTTCCCTGTTGCCATTCACAGGTGGGCCTGGTCAGGATCTGTCCCATGAACTAATCTAAGGTATTTTAGCTTAACACTCCTTACCTGGGTGGCAGGGTACCCAGAGGTGGTTCATTATGTATAATACAAGCTTACAGGTGGAATTTCCTTTGGTGGTCCAGTGGTTAAACTCCGCATTCCTAAAGCAGGGGCCCTGGTATTTGATCCCTGGTCATGGAACTAGAGCCCTAACTAAAGATCCCACAGGCAACAAGACTCAGCATAAGTAAATAAATATTTTTTAAAAACCCCAAAACTATGGACAATTGTGATTAACTTGTAATAGAATATGCAGGTCCTTCCCTATTACCTGGGCACTTGGGACCCTGGCCTCTGGGTGCCCTCCAGCCCTCAACTCACCCGGATTCCCCCTGCCCTAGCTGCCCCCAGCAGGACCCCCACTGTCCCTCTTAGACTCTCCCCTTCTGCTCAATCTGGTACCTTCTATGTGGCTGACCACTCCCTCGCCTGCCGGACTCCACCCGTGTCTCTCTGGACTGGGCCTGAGTGAGGGGTCGCCAGGCTGACAGTGAGCCCAGTACTGGGGGGCCAGGCCTCCCCAGCTCCTTGGGGGCAGAGGCCTCTGTCTGTTCCCTGAGGTGGCCATGATGACACACAGTGGCAGACGCCTACAAAATAAACGTGGGCTCCTTTTCTTATAGTAAAATGCACACATCTTAAGTGAACCGCTGGATGGAGTTTTACACAGGTGTACACCTGAGTAGGGCTTCCTTGGTGGCTCAGTGGTTGAGAATCCACCTGCCAATGCAAGAGACATAAGAGACATTGATTCTATCCCTGGGTGGGGAAGATCCCCTGGAGGAGGGCATGGCAACCCACTCCAGTATTCTTGCCTGGAGAATCCCGTGGACAGGGAAGCCTGGCGGGCTACAATCCATGGGGTCACAAACAGTCGGACACAGCTGAGTGACTAAACAACAACCACACCTGCGTCATGCAGATGGAGAGCTAGGTCACTTGCACCCCCAGCAAGCTTGCTCGTGCCCCAGTCCAGGGACAACCTCTACCCCAAGTCGATCACCCTAGGTTATTCTTGCCTGCTTCTCAGCTCCCTACGGAGGGGATCACATAGTGTGGATTTCTCTGCCTCAGGCTTCTCTTGCTCAGTGTGATAACATCCAGGACAGTCACCCATGGGGGTTGCCTGGGTCAACCATTCACGCTCCGTCATTGTTGAATAGCCTTCCACGGTGCAGGCCGAGCTCCCACAATGCCCTTTGCCCCGGGGAAAGACATCTGCGCTCTGCACTTTGTCCAGTTTGAACCTGGCACGAACAAGACTGCCGTGAGTGTTCTCGGACCTGACTTCTGTTGGAGGAGGGCGCGTGTCTCTCTCTACAGTTCTGTGAGCAGAACTGCTGGGTCCTAGGGGAGACATCAGAACACTAGGTACTAGCCTGGTCAGTCCTTGCCGTCCCTCTGCAGGCATGTCACACCTGTCCCCACCCTCTCCCCAGTGGACACACGGGGTGGCTCCCCCACCTCCCTCCAGCAGCCCAGTAGCTGAAACTCCAGACTCTTCAGTCTTATTTGGGAGAGCTGGACAGCTGTCCTGACCTCACTGCCCCCACCCCTGTGGGCCCAGGGGCCCCTATCACAGCAGAAGGGCCCATCGGGTTGGTCAGCAAGCTGAGAGCCCTTTCCCCCACGAGAGCACGGAACTTTCTTCCTGCACTGGGAGCGCTTCCCATGGCACTGCGGGGCCATCTGCTTGGGATGTGTCCCTCCGTCTTGGCCACTTTGTACCACAGGACAGGGTCTGTGGCCACGCTGTTCCTGTCCCCCATGCTCAGCACACAGCCCCGGGAGGATGACGGTGGGCGAGGATGCACAGAAAGGTGGGATGCGGGGGGCAGCCCGAGATAAATGTCCCCGCCCTGGGCACTGAGCCTGGAGATGTAGGTGTAAGGTACAGTCTGCCTGCAGCTTTGAACTTCCAGGGGCCTTGCGGCCTTAGCGTCCCTCTGGAGTCCAGGCGGGATTGAGAACCTGCCCTTCCCTTCATCCCCGCCAACTGAGATTTAGACTCCAGGCAGGCCAGCTGGGGATAACCACAGCATCGGCCAGCCGCCCCAGGCCCCAGGGGTCCACGTCCCAAACAGCTCAGGCTGGACCACGTCCACGGTGGGAAGAGAAGGGGTCTCCTGCCCTGTCGAGGCACTTCTCTGACATTCTTGGAGACTCCTCAGGGAGCTGTGGCTGGACCAGGGGAGAGGGGTAAGCTGCAGCCCTGAGACAGTGCGTAGTCAGGCTCTGCGAACAGAGGTGCCACTGCCTGCCCCGCCCTTGGCCCTGAGCCCAGACACAGGTTCCTCTCTTCCCAGAACTTCATCCCCTTGAGTGGTGTTACGTGCTTTGGCCCCATTAACCTCCTGAACCTTCCAGAAAGGAGTGGAAACATCCTCCTACTGAGGAAGCCGGGGGTGGGAGTGGGAGAAGGGCAGGGGACCACCCTGGCTGGAGCCTAGATCAGAGGCAGGGGTCCGGGGGCTGGGCACCCCGGGCTCCCCACCCAGGGCCCCGCGGCCCCCTCCCCACCCCTCCAGCGAAGTTCTAAGACCCCTCCAGGTCCCACCGCCAGCTGGTGGCACTTACCACACCCTTGTCTGTTCATCTGTAAAATGACGCTAATCAAGGGATGGCCCCAAGGATGTGAGGTTCATGTACGTGAATTGTTCAGTCCAGTTTCTGGTGTCCAGTAGGTGCTGGACAAGGATCCTTGGCATCGCTGTGCCCTCTGCCTGTGGCCCCTGCTGGGCTGAGCTGGAGTGACTGGGTGGGGTGGAGGGACAGAGGGGGCGGTCTGGGTCTCCCGGCCTCTGTCTCTACTGCCCTTGGCCTTTCAGCCTCTATCCTACCAGGGATGCATGGAGAGGTGGTTTTGAGGGCGGCCAGGAGATATTCTTGGAGTCCTTGAGGTTCAGAGGGGACAGTGAACTTGCCGTGGAAGGAAGTCACAGGGGTGGCCACAAGGAGAAGGTGACATTTGAGGTGGGCTTGAAGGACCAGGGGGATTTCAGCTTCAGGTAGAGGGGTGGAAAGATGGGAACAGCTTCAGGAGGGTGAAAGGAACAGCATTTGTGAGCCCTCAAGCTGCCAGAATGACACAGAACCTCGGGGCCGACTCTGGGCAGCTCAAACCCACCCGGCAGGCAACGCCATGTCCCCAGCAGCTCTGCTAAAGTCCCCAGGGCCACCGGGGGCAGCCTGCCTCTCGGCCTGGGGCCAATCAGAGGGTCCTGGGAGGACCACGCCCTCAGCCTGGACTACCTTCCGAGAAGGGACCTCCCAACAGGACCCTGAAGAGAACTCTCTCAGGTCACACCCTCGCATCTTTGTGCCCTGGGTGGAAACGTCTCCCGGGGAGCTTAGGCTGGTGGAGGTCTTCAGACCCTTCCGTGTGAACCAGCATTCCCAGGGGAGCCCCTGATCCATGCCAAAGAGTGGGGGGCGCATACACACTTGTGGGGAAAAGGGGGCACAATAGTCCAGTGGGGCCACTTGGGCTCCCGCTGCAGGGGAGAGCTGGGTGTCGGGAGAGGAGCCAGGCGCGGAGATGGGGGACTGGGAGGTTGCAAAGGGCGTTGGGGAGGGCCCCTGGGGACCCCCGCATACCTGCCGGTGGGAGTGATGGGTCGTGAACCGTCCCCGCCCCTGACACACCTTCTCTTTCTCACTCCGTTTGGCTTCAGTTTTGCCCCTTTCCCCTGCTGAGCCCAGACCTGGAACAGAAGCCCATTTTCTGATTTTATCTTGTGTTTATTGGGAAACGGTCGTGCCCATCTCCGGGCCAGCTCAGACGGCTTCCCCCCAGGAAGTGAGAGAGTTCCCATGGCTTGTCAGAGTTAAAAATAGAGACAAGTGACGCAGTGAGAGGCAGAGAAAGGTAAGAGTGGGGGATAACAGGGAGAGAGAGAGACAGAAAAACGGACAGAAGGGCAGCGGGATACAGCAGGTCCTCTGCCCTCACCTGTTCGTCCGTCCACCAGGCTGACATCAGAGGCCGTGTGCCCCGCTGGGTGTCGCTTCACAGCTCAAGGTCATTGGCCCTGAGTCTGTTTTCCCCAGGTTTGTGTGCCTGAGAGCTGGGGCGCTGAGTGGGCTGGCGTGGTCATTGTCACCCACCGCCCCCGCTCCCTGCAACAGTGTCGGCGCCTCCGTCCCATGACGGCCTCTGTGCAAGTCGAGCCCCTGCTGATCCAGGACTGGCCTTGAGGGCCAGGACGGGAGCCAGTGACTGTCTGCTGAGTGTAGGAGGGAATGAATGAATGAATGAGCAAGGAGGGACTGAGTGACCCGAGGACCTTACCGCTCACCTCTTCCATCCTTTACACGCACGAGAGAACTGACGGGGGTCAGACAGGGCGCCAGGGCTGGGGCTGGGACGGGACACTCCTCGGGCCCTGGGAGCTCCACAGCACTGCCCCGCGTGGCTCTCCCGGCGGGCAGGTCTTAAAACACGGCTCTGGGCTCACGCTCCCTCTCTGCTCCGTCAGGATCCCTGTCGGCAGCTCTATGGGCCAGCCACCCTGGCTCACAAGGCCTTCCCCTCCAGCCCAGTCCTGGACTCCCAGGCCCCAGAAAAGCCAGCCCAGGAAAGCCACCCCAGGTGAGAGCCTGGGGTGGGGTTCGGGGAGGGGCGTGGGAGGACGCCCTACCCACACCGTGTTGGGCTCTCAGCCACCCACAGCTGGGCTCTGGGCTCAGGAGCTGGCTGAGGCTTCATGGCCGGGCTGTGTCTGTCACAGAGAGTGGTGCCTGTCCCCCGTGGGGGCCTGTGGTCTGTGACAGGGGTTGATCGGGGTCTTTTCCACAACTCAGCTTGGGGGCTGGAGGCCCAGGGAACCATGAGGGGGTTGGGGGCCAGGGGACAGCTCTAGGTTTGGCTGTGGGGTAACATGGTGGCCTGAGGTCCTCTGAGACATCCATCTGGTCAGAAGCAGCCAGGACCCCTGACCTCCCCAACTTAGGGGTCACCTCCTGCAGATCCCTTTCTGCACGCCCCTCACCCTGACTTCAGGCAGCCTTCCATCTAGGACAGGACTTTGTGGCCCCTTTCTCCAGTCTGGAGACCACAAAGATGGGGCCGTGTCTGATTCCACAGGGTTGGCACAAAGTTGATCTGTGCCCGCTCTGTGATGTTGTGATATAATAAGAACTGTATACTTGATCTTTGCCAACAAAGGTCTGTCTAGTCAAGGCTATGGTTTTTCCAGTGGTCACGTACGGATGTGAGAATTGGACTGTGAAGAAAGCTGAGCGCCGAAGAATTGATGCTTTTGAACTGTGGTGTTGGAGAAGACTCTTGAGAGTCCCTTGGACTGCAAGGAGATCCAACCAGTCCATCCTGAAGGAGATCAGTCCTGGGTGTTCATTGGAAGGACTGATGCTGAAACTGAAACTCCAATACTTTGTTCACCTCATGCGAAGAGTTGACTCATTGGAAAAGACCCTGATGCTGGGAGGGATTGGGGGTAGGAGGAGAAGGGGATGACAGAGGATGAGATGGCTGGATGGCATCACCGACTCGATGGGCATGAGTTTGAGTAAACTCCAGGAGCTGGTGATGGACAGGGAGGCCTGGCATGCTGCGCATTCATGGGGTCGCAAAGAGTTGGACACGACTGAGGGACTGAACTGAACTGAACTGACTTGATCTTTGTCCTGGCTCCTGGGACAGAGTTCTTAAAACTTTGGAATTTTCTGAGTGCCAGGGTGAGAGGAGCATATTTTGTTACTCATAAGGAGCCCCTGTCAACCATACCTCAGTTTATGCTAATGAGGTGACTCTGGGTGGGACCCTAGAGTGCTTTAAAAAATTTTTTTTTTATCTTGGAGCTTGCAGGATCTTAGTCCTCAGACCAGGCATCCAACCTGCACCCTCAGCCGTGAAATCAGAGTCCTAACCATTGGGTTTCCTTGGTGGCTCAGACTGGAAAGAATTCGCCTGCAATGCGGAAGACCTGGGTTCGATCCCTGGGTTGGCAAGATCCCCTGGAGGAGGGCATGGCAACCCACTCCAGTAATCTTGCCTGGAGAATCCCATGGACACAGGAGCCTGATAGGCTACAGTCCATGAGGTCACAAAGAGTCGGACACGGCTGAGCAACGGAGCACACACAGGCACTGGACCACCAGGGAAGTCCCCCTAGATGGCTTTAAGATGGAAGCAACCACGTGACTAAAGGGCTGGAAGTTTCAGCCCTACCCTCCATGGACCACACCATCCAGAACCCCCTGCCCTCCAGCTGCATGATCAGAAGGCCAGAGGGGAAAGGCCAGGGTATTTAATCCCTCTGCCTACCGCCCCCTGCCCCTGCCGGGCAGACCCCTCCCATGGCTCCTGCAACTGGCTCTGGAAACCCCACCAGCCCTTCAGGGACAGGAGTGTTTATGGCCGCATCGGTGCCCTGGGTCCCCTTGATAGGCTGCCCACACCTTTGTAAACGCTCTCGATTGCCCCATTGGACAGTGCGCCATCTGTTTCCTGCCGGTGGCCGACCCATGCCGGGTGCTGGTGGAGAGCAGGGCCTTACAGTTAGCCATTTCAACCCCCGCTTTTACATAAGGGGGAAACGGAGGCCCAGAGAGGGTAAGTGATCCGTCCGGGGTCAGCCAGCCCCAGGGTCGGGGCTCACGGCTGCTCTGGAAAGGCCAAGGCTTCGCTGGGTGGAGGCTGGAATTCCGCGTGCCCCCTCCCCTCCCTGCCCCTCCCAGGCTGGTCACGTGAGCATTTCCTCCACACCAGGAGCCGGATGTGTCTGCAGTGGCTTAATAAACCCATTAGGGCCGTTTGCACCATCCGGACACAGACACCTGGGCACCCAGCCAGCGCCCTCTCCCCTGCCGGCGCCCCAGAGGGTGAGGTCCTCCACGTAGCAAGGGGCGTCTCCTGGCCTCCTCGCTGTCCCTCACCGCACCCTCCAGCTGTGCCCACCCTGCCCACCCAGCAGTCACTGTGGCTTCCAGGCCTTTGTACGCTCGGCTGCTCCCGCCTGGGTCCCTTTCTTGGGGCCACCTGGCACAGTGCGGCCCCTTCTCCAGGAAGCCCTCTCCTCTGCGTTCCCTCCACCTCTCGTGCTGGCTGGCTGCCCTCCGCTGCCCCCCACAGCACCGGGAGACGTGAGGACAGAGCTCCACCTGGGTCATCTCGGCCCGGAGTGGAGTGGATGACGACAGACGCTCGGCGCCCTGCATCGGGTTTGGGGCCCCAGTCTGAACCCAGGCATCTCCAAGGAACGAGCACAGGAGTGGGGGTGAAGCCTAGAAGCTCCAAGTCCTCCAGCCAGGAGGAAAGGCCACAGAGAGGAGGCCCCCAATAGGGCAGATGAGCCTCATGAGACCTAACGGGGTCAGAGGATGCATCCTCACTGCCCGGATGGCTCGGCTGGCCTAGGACCCCTGGGCTCCCCCCTGATGCTATGTCCTCCTGAGAGGGGCTGGGAGAGGCACCCAGGGAGACCACCGAGGTGTACCACGACCCAGACACTCAGGGGGTTGCTGGGGACATTTATTCCTGATAGGGACAGGCCCAAGCTTTGGGCTAAGGATACCCCGCCCCTTAGTTGGAAACACTCTCTCCTTGGGCTCTGAAGCAGCAGGAGGGCCCCCAGCCTGCACCAGGGGCTCCCTGGAGGCCCTCAGGAGCCCCCCATGGCTGAAGGCCTGGACACGTGGTGGGTATCATATTTTCTCACGAACACCAGCTCCCCTGGGCCGGAGATGGGCGTGCTCCCGCAGGTGTCGTACCTGGGGGGCATGGAGGGGAGAGGAGAGAGGGAGAGGATGGTGAACGGACAGCCCGATTGGAAGCTGATGGCCATGGCTTAGAGCCTGGAGCGCTGTGCCCCTAAATCTCAGAAAACGCAGCTCTGTCTTCCTGCTCTTTGTCACAACCCCACCCCCATGGTCTCCTCCATTCCCCACACCCAGGATGCCTCCACAACAGCATCTGCGTTTCCCCTGATCAAAACCGGCCACTGGCTCTCTCTGGCCTTCAGGATACAGCTCAGCCTTGAATCAAGGCCCAGGCCTTGGTGGCAACTCTTCGGCCCCCAGACCCTCCCCACCTGCTTCCCTCCCGTTCCTCTCCAAATTCTCTTTAGGGATCAGATGTCCCTCTCCTCCAGAGGAGGAGGCCCTCTCCACCAGGCCCCAGCATCTGAGTTCTGAGTGAAGCCTTGAGCGCTCAAGTCAAAGCTCAGCGTTTAGAGGAAAAACAATTCACTTCCATCCACCCTGACCGTCTGCTCTGGGCCCCCACGTGCAATTCTAGCTCTTGCCACCAAGGGGAAGATGGTGTCCGCTCAGAAAATGTGGCCCCACCCACCGGCCCCACCCATCAGCGGGTGTCAGGCAGGCAGAGGGAGGAGGGAGGCAGGGGTCAATGCGCGCACCGGCTCTAGAACACTGGGGATCCTTTGATCAATAACTGTTACCCCGTTTGGGCTTCAGGGAAAACCTCTCCAGCATAGCTAGCAATGTGGAGCAGGGTTGGAGGCCTGGATCAAGGGGAAGGGAAGAGGCGGCCCAGGTCAGGGACCCCACCCTCCCAGGGGAGTCTCGACCCTGTCCACGTACCAGGTGAAGACGAGCAGGGTGAGGAGGGCAGCCAGGAGGATGGCCAGCAGGACGGACAGGATGGCAATGATGACCACAGTGCCCGCGGTCTGGGGCCCTGGGGCAGCCTGGAGCACCTCGGCTGAGGGCGCAAGGCGGGGGCCGCAGGCGGGTAGGGCAGGAAGGGTGGAAAGAGACCCGACCTGAGAAGGGGGACCCGAAACAGCCCCCAGACCAACAGTCTCCCAGCCCAGCCGGGAAAGGATGGGGCGGGAGCACAGGCTGGAAGAGGGGCTCTGACGGACTAGGGGCCGGCCCATTCCTCCCAGCCCACCCCAAGTCCACAAGAGCCCCCAGGCCTCGTGTTGGGCCTCCACACCTGGCCGCATACCTTGCTGCAGGCGGGTCTCACTGGACCACTCTGTCTCAGCCATGGGTCCCCTGTCACTCATCACCAGGAACTTCACTCTGAACAGGAGATCCAGCATTGAGCGGGGGAGTCCCCGGGACTTGAAACCCTCCCACCCTGGTGCCTGTCAGTCTGTCTCCCTGATCCCCAGGACCTGGGGGGAACAGCCTGGAGCTAAAAGCACAGCCTTAGAGTCCGCCAGAAGGGGCTCTGATCCCAGTTGTGACTGTCCCCGCTGTGTAGCCTTGGGTGCATGGCCTGCCCTTTCTGGGACCCTCTGTCCTCACTTGGGACTGTGTGGAGTGGGCTAGGTCCCCCAGCACAGAACATCAGTGAATCAAGTCCTGAATGAGATGAGATGGGGCCCAGAGGCCTGGATGGGGAGACCCCGCCCATGTGGTCCAGGTGGCCCACGGGGTGGGGGCTCAAGTGTGTGTGTGGGGGGTCTCTGCTCAAGAAGACGGGACAATTCACCGCAGCCTCCCTGGTCCCCTCCTGCCATTGGCAGAACTGAAGCCAGGCTCCCAGGCACCTGGGCTCAGGTCTGGACACAAGCAGGAGCCGTCCACCCCTGCCCCGGCCCGGCTGCTCACCGGTAGGGGCCGGGGCCCGGCAGCGGGCGGTTGCAGCCTCTTGTCCTCGGGGAGCAGCGGGTATCATTGCCAACACGAAGGACCCGGAGCTGGTTGCTGGGCTGGCCGCCCGGGTAGAGAGCCCGACTGGCCCTCAGCGTGAGGTAGTAGCCCCCCTGGGGGAAGTCAGCAGGGACCGGGGTGTCCTCCACCTTCTGTGGGGCCGTGAACTTCTGGGTGGCTGAGGGTGGCAGTGAAGGTCAGACAGTGGGGGCAGCCACCTACCCCCTGCTCCCCCCAGGCCCGCCTGCCCATTTCACAGAGGGAAAAGCAAGGCCCCGGCAGCACCCACCGTTGCTATGGGCCACCACCAGCCAGATGGCGTCAGAGTCAGAGATGCTGGGGTGGCTGAACTGGCCCCGCGGCTGCTCTAGTGTGAAGGTGGACTGGGTGAGCCTCCCTCCCAGGGTGGCGCTCGAGAGCTGGGGCACGTAGCTGATGCGCTCTGGGCCGGGTGGGGGCAGAGAAAAGAGGCTCAACACGATGACCAACTCTCCACAGCCTAGTCTGGGGGCTCATGGTCTTGGAAGCCCCAGTCTGAGGGGGGAGTTAGGGCTTTTCCTGGGAGTTCTAATCAGGCAATAATCAGGAGGGCTTCTTGGCAACTCTGTTTCCAGACCCTGGCCCCTGCCTTGGGAACCTACTAGGGGTGGGCACCATGGGAGGCCCGGGGGAGGCCTTGCCCCCTTGGGTCACCGGGGTATCAGTGAAGCGCAGGGCAGGGGAGGCTCAGGAGGCCCCTCCCCCAGCTGCATAGTTAGTTCTGGGAAAGGCATCTTAGGTCTTGCTGGAGTGAGACTCAGATATGGGGGAGCCTGAGCCCAAGCCTGAACCCTAGGCTGGACTCTGGCAGAGCTCAGTGACCTTGAGCTCTGACAGTCTCCAGGCCTCAGTTTACCCACCTCTCCAGTCTCCCCAGCTCCACCCACATGGTCCAGGGTGGTTTGTTTGATGGGAGGAGTGAATGGCTTGTTGAGGGGGGGTGGTGACACAGGAAGACCCCAGACCCAGACGTGGGGACGGGTCCTGGCTCAGAGCGCAGGGTGACCTCTCCTCCTCACCTAGAGCTCTGCACCTCCCGCCCTGCTCAAGACTCCCTCTCCCCTCAAGACTCCCTCCCCTTGGGAACTTGGCCCCTTCTCAGCCCCCAACAGCCCTGTCCACCCTTCAGGCTCTGCTCAGAGAGCTCAGAACCCCTAATTCCTCTCCGGGCCCCCTGTGACCAGAACTCCCCCTGAGCTGCAGAAGGGTAAGATTGGCTTTAGGGAAGTTTCCAGAACGCTCTTCCTCTTTTGGTTCAGTTCAGTTCAATATGATTCATTTCTATTACACTCAGTTCAGCCCCAAAGGTTCAGGGCTAGAACCTTCCCCTCTCAGAGCTCCCGGCTCTAACACTGAGGCCCAGGGCACTCTGCATACAGCAGGTACTTAATGTTCGTGCTTGGGGAAAGGCACATAGCGGCAGAAATGGGGGTCAGGGGCTGAGTCTCTAAGTTCTTCCAGTTTAAGAGCCTGACAGTGAACAATGCCGGTCGCTCCCTTGCAGAGCTTCCTTTTGGAGTGTTATCCTTAAAGACTTCTTTTAATTTTTTTTTAATTAAAAAAAAATTTTTTTTTTTGCCACGCTATGCAGGATCTTAGTTCCCCAACCAGGGGTCAAACTACACCCTCTGCAGTGGAAACACAGAGTCTTAACCACTGGACCATCAGGCAAGTCCCCTGAAGTCTTCTTTAAAGCTTTCCTGGGGACAGGGAGGAGGGGAAGGAGGGAAGCCACTCGGTGACAGCTGGACTCAGGAGACACAGGGATGAGAAGCCCAAAGAGAGGGAGGAAGTGTTCCTTGCTCCCCTGTCTTGGGGGGCGGGGGGACAGGTGTCTGCCGTGTGATCTCTTCTGGTGGACTGTCTCCCTTGACCCACCTGGGACCCAGCCCCAGACTCAGGACTCAGGACTCAGAACTCAGACTCAGGAGGCAGCTGGGGGAGGTGGGCTCTGTCCTCCGGAAGCTTGAAGCGGGGTGGGCACCACCCCCTCCCCATCCCACCCCTGCCCTGCCCCGACCCTCACTCACCCAGGCTCATCCCTGTCTGGAGGCAGGTCAGCAGCAACAACAGTGCCATCAGCAGCGGAGACTGTCCCCTGCCAAGCCCCATGGCCAGAACAAGCGTCCAACCGTCTGTCCGTCCGAAGGTCTGTCCGCAGCATCCAGAGCCCCAGAGGCTCCGCTCCCTGTGCTGGGATGGGGCAGCTGCTTCTGGCACCTCCTGCTGCCCCTCCCAGGCGCCCCCTTCTCCCAGACAACTGGTCCGACGGGTTTAGGGGCTGAATCTGTTGGCATCGCCAGGGAGGGGTCTGAACAGAATAATTAGCTGCTGTGCTGCCAGACCAGCCCGGACTCCCCACCCCCACTCCAGGAGGGCCTAGACAGCAAGGGGCCCCGGGAGGGGGCGGCAGCCCTGGGGTCCAGGCGGCCCCAGGGGCAGTCCTGCCAGGCCCCGTGGCATCTCCTCGTCCAAACAGTCCTCCAACCTGGCACACAGGGCTCCCCATGGCCACCCTGTATGGAAGGGAGTAATCCTCAAGTCCTGGACGAGGCACAGAAAGGGGAGGGGGGTTTGTCTGAGATCACCCAGCCAGCCGGGGCAGACCCCAGAATTGGAGGATCACCCCCAAGGCAAGCCTGGGGGCCCTTAGGGCACTCCCTGCTGCACCCCTGCTGCCTGGCCCCGGGAGGGGGCTCCCCCACATCACCCCCCCTCCACTCCTTATCCAGGTGACCTTCTCTCTCCTTCCTCCATCCCTGGCCACTGCTAGAGCAGGACAATCCCTCCTCCAGACAGAAGGTTCTAGGCTGGGGCCCAGGGCCAGTGGGCGGAGCATGTACCAATCACTTCTCACCTGGACTGGAGGAGCAGCCCCTCATGGGGTTCTCTGCTCCAAGCACGGGCACCCCCCTCGGTCCAGCTCCACACCTGACCAGAGACACCCTCTTAAAACTCAAACTCCTTTGGGGGACACTTGAATTTTAAAAAACAATTAATTATATTCTTTAGTCATTGTAAAGCATTTGATTTATATCTCTATATAATCAAATATATAATCTCTTTGATTGCCAGCTCACCTGAACTATCTTTCTTTCCCAAAATACTTAGAGTGTGCAAATTGTTTATTGCAGTGAACTTCAAAAAAGGGAACTATTCCTACCCACAGTATATTACCTGGTAGACTTTTTTCGACCAGCTGTTTACTTGGACTTGCTAGTAAATGGTTCTAGACTTTGCAGGATTGAACATTACTGTATTTCACCAGTGATTGACTCGGCCTCAAGGGAGTGTTAGTTGCTCAGTCATGTCTGACTCTTTGCGACCCCATGAACTGTAGCCCTTCAGGCTCCTCTGTCCGTGGGATTCTCCAGGTAAGAACACCTGAGTGAGTTACCATTTCCTCCTCCAGGGAATCTTCCTGACCCAGGGATCGAACCTGGGTCTGCTGCATTAGCAGGCAGATTCTTTACCATCTCAGCCACTAGGGAAGCCCAGCTCCCGGGGAACTGGGGGCCAAAACCAGAGTGGAAAACTCAGGGAACAGAATTTCCCAGGTGGTCCAGTGGCTAGGACTCTGTGCTCCCAATGCAGGGAAGGGCCTGGGTTTGATCTCTGGTCCAGGAGCTAGGTACCATATGCGGCAAGTAAAGATCCCGAATGCTAATGAATAAATATTTTAAAAAATATTTAAAGGGGGAGAGGAGGCAGACAAGGTTGGGGGAGTCCAGGTGTTCATGGGGAGTCTCAACCAAAAGGTGCTGAGACACCCTCTCCCAAGGCCTCTCGCCTCTGTGTCTTGGCTCAGGCCAGGCTCTTCCTGGACGGCCCTCGCTGCCTTGCATACCCAGAGAGCTCTTGTCCTTCGGCCCTACCTACCCCAGGGTCTGGCATCACCAGAAACTCCCCTGATTGCCCTTGGTGCCTCTTCTTAATGCCCTCCACAGTACCTGACATGTACCTCCATCTTATTATATAACCGTTGCAATAAAATGTATTGTTACATCAAGTGCATCTCTGGACCTGGCCCTCCTCCCGCTGGAAGCTCCTGGAGGCAGGAACCACCCCTCCCTCCCCACAGGATGGCGCGGTGGAGGGGGTGGGCTCCTGGCTCTGGCACAGGGGGGGCCTCCACAAAGCAGCCACTTCAGCGTGTTGCCGGTTACGCGGATGGGCTTCAGATGCAGGTCATCCTGTGGCTGATGTTTAGCCGTGGGACACGGAGGTCATGCACGTACTTTGAAGCAGGGGTGTGGGCCTCTCAGAGGACATGACCAGTGCTGCTGGGCCCGGAGGCAGAAGAGAGGGGGACACAAGCCGGTCCAGAGGGGGCCCAGCCTGCAAGTCCCGGGCAGACCCAGCCCCGGAAAAGCTTCTTTATCTCACCAGCCTGTTATTACAGAACAGGTCACACCTAGGAAAGTTGGAAGTATACAGAACAAAGAATGCCCTTACATACAGTCCCCACCCAGATTCAACAATTGTTAACGTTTTGCTATACTTGCTCTCAAGCCTCTCCCGTGTGTGTGTGTGTGTATGTGTGTGTGTGTGTGTGTGTATACACTATGGGAGAGTATAGTATATATGTGTGTATAGTATACACATATATGCTTCCCTGGTTGCTCAGTGGTAAAGAATCTGCCTGCAATGCAGGAGGTGCAGGAGATTCGGGTTCGATCCCTGGGTTGGGAAGATCCGCTGGAGGAGGAACTGGCAACCCACTCCAGTATTCTTGCCTGGAGAATCCCCATAGATAGAGGAGCCTGGTGGGCTTGGGGTTGCAGTCCATGGGGTTGCAAAGAGTCGGACACGACTAAAGTGACTAAGCACAGTATATATATATATATATATATATATATACACTAAGTCACTCTCTATACATCAATATGTACCTATATGTATATATAATATATACCTATATGTATATAAAACTTATACTTACATATATATGTATACTTACAAAAAGTATGTATAAATATATACTTTTATACTGTATATATTACACTTACATGTAATATATTTTAATATAATGTGCAGTAATAAAAGTATATAGATTTACTTTTTTCCTCTTTTTTTACTCTTCTGAAAGGCCGCTGAAAGCGGCCATCATAACACGGGAGGAGCCGGCTTCAACCGTTTGAAAGTACATTCTTGCCCATCCACTCATCTTCCCAGATCCCAGAAGCAGGCAGGCAAGCAGGCCTGATTATTAATCTCATCACACAGATGAGAAGGCCGGGCCCCCGCAGGGAGAGGAGCCTTCTCGGCCCTGTGGACAGGCAGTGGTGAGGTTGGAAACCGGCCCCCTTTTCATCTGTTTAACCCAGGGGCCATAGGAGCAAAGGACCATGCATCTCTCTCAGTCTGTGGCCCCCGCATTACTGCTCTGCACAAGGTCTTGCTTTTTTTTTTCTAATCTCTTCCGGCCCTTCTCTATCCTATTTCTGCGCTCCCCAAGGCATTAACTGTCCTCAGTTTGGTATGTGTCTTTGCATCCATTACCTGTGGCTGCAGTGATGTGTATTAAGGTGGTCTGTGGTCCCCAGCACGCAGCTCATAAAGCAGCATCCTTGGTTCCCTGAAAGAGCACCGGAGTGATAAAGGTGAAATGGGTGTATGTTTGTTTTTCTATAACAAGCCCCTTTCAAACACACCTGAGTTTACGTTGCTATGATTTTGGAAAGCCCCTAGCTAATCACAGGATGGGGGCTGGTTGCCAAGGGAACCAGCCACGTGATTAGAGGACTAGAATTTGCAGCTTCATCCCCCGACCTCTGGAGAGGGGAGAGGGGCTGGAGGTTAGATTAATCATCAACTGCCAATGGTTTAACCAATCATGCCTATGTAATGAAACCTCAAAAAAAAAAATCACAAATATTGAAAAAAAATACTGAAAAATCAGTCCTATTTCTACTGATTTGAAATGCTATTTTCAAAAAATTTTATCTGTTTAGCTGTATCACGTCTTCACTGAATCAAGCGGGATCTTCCATTGCATCCCAGAGACTCTCTAGCTGCGGCTCGTGGGCTCAGTAGTTGAGACACACGGGCTTTAGTTGCAGTGTACGGGCTTAGCTGCTTCACAGCCTGTAGGACTTCAGTTTTCCAACCAGGGATCAAACCCACGACTCCTGCATTGCAAGGCGGATTCTTAACCCCTGAACCACCAGGGAAGTCCCTAAAATGTTATTTTTAATCACAAGTCACAGATGTGGGCAACCCTCAATGCCCCTTTTCACTTGATCCAGGTCAAGTTCCCATATGTAGGGGCGATCCTCCCCACAGCCCACTCCGGGGCACCAGCCAGCTCCATCTGTCCCCCAGGCCCAGTCCTCCTTCCCAGACCCACAGGGCCTGAGGAGTCCCCTTGGCCCTGCATTCAAACTGGGGCTGCTGCAGGTGAGCCGGTGTGAAGGGGACGGGGACCAGAATGCCTGGGGGAGCCAGGGAGGGCTGGTGGGGGAGGTAGGACACACCTAGCCCTGGGGAATAGTCTGTTCCCAAGGACCTGGCCATGTACCTTTGGGGTGACTCATGGGACAAGGTGGGGCTCCCAGAGATGTCTGATGACCAGAGCCCACTCTCAGCCCATTCCCCAGCCCCAGCCCCCAGCACCCTCCCACCCCCTGCCCCGAGGGCTCTCCCACCCCCCTGGCTGCCTAGATTCAGGGCTCGAACAAGGCACAGGGACTGGAGGGCGAAGCTGAGCCTGACGCTTCCATGAAACAATGCGTGGAGGCCTTGGGCCACCTCCACTGGGGAGCGGAGCAAGGGGGGCCGAGGACTTGGAGGGAGAGGCCAGGATGACTAATGGGGCATTCCTCTCTGTCCCTCAGAGGGGAGAGGTCCAAGTCGGGGAGAACAATGGTTGTCAAGGGCAACGCATTCTTCCTGGGGATAACTTCAGCCTGCATCACCCCACAGAGAGTGGGGTTTGGGGGAGGTGGGGACTGGAGTGTCTGTGCTGAAGGAGCTTAGATATGGTCACTCATCTGATGGGGGAGGGGAGACTGAGGCCAGCAGAGAGGGGCAGGGCTGCCTGCGGGGCTCACCCAGAGGAGGAGGAATCAAGGGTGACCCCTGGGCTCCTGTCCCTAGAGGTCCAGGCTGGGAGCAGCGGTGGTCGGTGGAGAGAGGGCCAGGACACGGCTGCAGCAGGCCCTGGGGAGGAGAGGAGGAGGCCAGGAAAGCTGGGTCAAGGGGCCAGCGTGAGCCCGGCCCTTCCTGCCTCCTAGCCTCTGCACACGCTGTTCCTGCAGCTCTCACCACGGCCCCCTGCCTGGCTCACGTCCCCAACACTGTGAGGGTGGGTGGATCAGTCTGCTCCAGCCGCCAGGGCAGAACGCCCCAGACCAGGTAGCTTAACAGCAGACCTTTACATTCTCCTGGTTCTGGAGGCCGGAAGGCCAAGATCACATGGGCAGGACTGGAGTCTTCTGGATCTCTCTCCTTGGCTCATCCCCTTCCTGCCTCCTCACCTGGTCTGTCCCCTGCTGCACCCCAGTGTCTCTGCATCCTAATCTCTTCTTATAAGGGCACCAGTCCGATGGGGGTCACGTCCCCACCTCAAGGACTTAATTACCTCTTAACTTCATTATCTCTTTAAAGACCCTCTTTCCAAATACGGCCACACTCTGGAAGCCCCCTGGAGGCCCAGCGGTTAGGACTGGGCACTTTCACTGCAGGGGCACAGGTTCCATGCCAGTCGAGGGAACTAACTAAACAGCCACACGCTGAGGCTTCAACGTAGGAATTTGGAGGAACACGGTTCCATCTGTAGTGGTCCGCTCCCCGGCCCCCACCGTGAGTGGGACTGGACCTGACCCTCCCTCTGCGTGGCCTGGAGGGCCTCTGGGCTGGGTCCCTGGACCTGTTGTCCTGCCCAGTAGCTGCCCCTCCCCCCTTCCGAGGGGACGGGTGGGGTGGGTGGGGTGACCGGGCTGCAGAGTGAGCAGCGGGGTGTGGCTCTGTCCATCTGCTCCTGTTTCACGCTGGCCCATCCCGAAAAGGTGGTGCCCGCCCTGCCCTCCACCAGGGCCCTGGCAGCTGCTGCTGTGGGCAGGACGGGAGGGGCCCCAGGGAACCCAGGAGGCAGCGGGCTGGGCAGGCCCAGAGCTGGACGTGCCCTCCCTGCCTTCCAGCTTCCTCCTAAGGACGGCGGGGCGGGGTGCGGGGGGGAGCAGCGCTCCGCAGAAAGTGCTTGAGTCGCCATCCTGCAGAGGCACCAATGAACTGGCCCTTAGGCTGGGATACCAGCCCTCGGGCCCTTCCTAGGAGGCAGAGAGTCACAAACCCCAACAAGGCTCCAAGGCGCTCCAACATGAAGGGAAATGCTTTCATTTCCGTGAGCGCAAAGCCAAACAGGAACGGGCTTCCCCGGTGGCTCAGTGGTAAAGGATCTGCCTGCAATGCAGGAGCCGCTGGAGACATGGGTTCGATCCCTGGGTCGGGAAGATCCCCTGGAGGTGGGCATGGTAACCGACTCCAGCATTCTTGCCTGGAGAACTCCCATGGACAGAGGAGCCTGGCAGGGGAGCCTGGCAGGCTACAGTCCATGGGGTCACAAAAAGTCAGACACAAGTGAAGCAAACAGGAGCTCCTCGTGTTCCCCCAGTGCCTGGGGCCTGGCAACCTTCCCGGGCGTGACAGACGGTTGCTGTTCTGACTGCCTCCTGCAACGCCCTTCTCACGTCCGGGACACGGCTTTCCTACTGCTACGTGCCCCCCACCAGCCAGCACTACCCAAATGGCTCTGCTCGAACTCGGCCCCCTCACCCCCACTCAGGAAGCCCCCCATAGTTGGGGGGGCAGAGCCTGCATCTGCACCTCCCCCTGCAGCACCCAGAGGCTGGGACGTGCCAGGCAGCCGGGGCACCCACACCAGACAAAGAAGCGGGTGCCCTGGCCAGCCCATTCTGGCCGGTGTGAAGGGCTATTTGTCTTTGATAAAACATTCAGGCAACAAAATATGTAGTACATACCTACTGGGAGCCGGGCACTGTGCTAGCTCTAGGGGGCGCCCTGGTGAGCAAAGCACATGTGGTCCCTGCCATTCCGGAGTTGAGGGTTTAGCGGAGGAGACACAAAAGCTCACCGTTTTAAATGTCTGATTACAAAATGGAAAGAAAAGATGTGGAGGAGGAAAAGAACACGGCTCTAGGAGAGCTGAGGGGTCAGGAAGGGCTTCCCTGAGGAAGCGTGAATGGAGCTGAGAAGCGATCTAGAGGAAGGGGCCTGGAGTAGAGGCGTGGTCTCCATCGAGGGCAAAGCAAGTGCAAAGGCCCCGTGGCAGGATGGGAGGAGGGGCTAACAGAGGTATAAATTCAGGGAGCAAGGGATGGACCCTGGGACCTCGCGAATGAAAAGACCTGCTCTCACAGGGAGGAAACCTCTGACGGGGGAGCAAAGGTGTGACACCATTAAGTGTATCATCGAGTTCCTCTGGATGCCGGGAGGAAAACAGGGCTGGGGAGCACGGATGCAGACGTGGAGAGACCAGCAAAGGGGCAGCTGCTGACACCCCATCAAGAAACCGGGGTGGTGGGCCCGGGGGGCTGCAGGGAGTTCTGGGAACTCCCAGATGGAGAGAAACGGATGCTTCAGAAGTGAGAGGAATAAAGTGAACCCCAAGGGTGAGAGGGAGGGAGGGGTGCTGGCCGGTTTCTACCTGCTGTCATTCTGCTGCCTTTGATTTTTGGCCCAGTGAGTCATCTGTGAGTCATCGTCCCCACAATCACTGCTGTTTTTTCCTTCTTCACAATGAACTTGTTTTTAACCACTGAGCCATTATGTGATGGGCCAATGGATTTGGAGGTACTTCCCCAAGTACAGCCCTGGAGAAAATGGAAAACATCATTTAATAAAGAGATTCTCCACAATGCGGTTCTCACCAGGCGCCCTGCTCCAGGCTGTCACGAGCTGGCCCTCGCGGTCTAGCTGGTGACCCTCTCGAGCGTGACTCTGAGGCAGAAGGCCCCAGCACAGCTCCCCAGGGCCTAGCGTGACGGTGCCTGGGCTGGTGATGACCGGGCCCGCCGCCCCAACTCCCTGTGGACTCCGTGATCCCCGGGCATGCCTGCTCTGGGGCAGCACGCCCACAGCCCAGTAGGCTCACTGGGTGGCCTTCTGCTGACCAGGGCTGGCTTCCATTTTTGTAAAATACTAATGATTTGTTAGTGTTCTTGTGGATTCACTCACCTACAATGACGTTCCCAGAACCCCCTTTTTCTGGGGATCGGCTCTAAGGCTGGGGTGACAGGTCCATTTTCAGAACATAAGGGGCCCCATTTTGCATTTATACCCATCCCCAGATCAGAAACCTGGGCACAGGAGGGACTTCCCTGGTGGTCCAGTGGTTAAGAATCTGCCTTCTTGTATAAACTTTGATTATGTTGAATTGGTTCACAGTGCTTCTCAGGTCTGCGATATGCTTCTGCTTCTTTGTACTTTCATTCTATTAACTTCTGAGAGTTTGATATTGACATTCCAACTAAATATCTTACTTTATCTACCTAAAACAACTGTAATTAAGTGGAACTATATGTAACTTTGTTATGTATTTTCCATGCCTGCTGTAAATGTGTTACTATATTTTCATAATTTAAAAATTAAAAAAGGAAGATTTTAAAAAAAAGAATCTGCCTTCTAATGCAGGGGACATGTGTTTGAACCCTGGTTGAGGAACTAAGTAAGATTCCACGTGCTGTGGGGCAACGAAGCCACAGCTAAGGCCTGACACAGCCAGATAAATAATTTTTTTTTTTTTAATGAAGGAAAGATACCCAAGCACAGCCTCTCCCTATGGCTTGTCTCCCATGTCTAAGAAGTGCCGGATTCCTCCAATCACCTCCCAGATATTTCTAGAGTCCACCTCTTCCTCTCCAACCTGCTTCGTCTGCCCTGGCTCAGGGCTGATTCCATATGCCTGGAAGACCAGGTCACCCTCCCTCTTACGGGGTCCCGGCCCCCCGGCCCTGCTGCCATGGCCCCAGGAACCACCTGTGCCACCGCAAGGCATGACTTTACATCTGATCTCCCCTTGTTCCACTCTTTCTCCTTCCCTCCTCCTTTCCTCTGTCTTGACTTCCATTTGCCTCCTGAGACGCGTCTCACCCTAGTTAGTCCCCTTGACCGTCAGGTGGGGTCAGTTGCCTCCCCTGTCCAGTCTTCACTCACCACGTTGCAATGTCTGTTTAGAGCTCGTCTCCACGGTCAAGCCCCAAGTGGCCTCGATGAGAGCAGCTCCTCAAGGGGCTCGGAGACGCTGCTTGGAAGTGAGTGGCAGCCCCAGGGATGCATGGGACATCACAGGACTCTGAATCCGCCAAGATTCTGGCGCTAACCAGCCACCAAAGGACCCCGGGACACGCAAGAGCCAGGGGCAATTCCTGCTCTTGGCTGATCCTCCATCTTTGGGCAGGTTTGTTCATCTTTTCACTCAGCAAACACCAGTGGATCCCTCTTTCTCACTATCACTTCCTTCCTGGGCAGGCCCCAAGCCAGGCATCCTGGGTCTTAAGAGCCTTGTTGTCTGGCATTGGGGCCAGGCCTGGGAGGGACAGCGGGAGCTGGGCCCCACTGGTGATAGCTGGCATGGCGCAGGTCCAACTTTTAACCCTCCTCCAATTCTAAGGATGAGCCTCTCAGATGGCTTGGAGGCGAAGAATCGGCTGCCAAAGCAGGACACGGATTCAGTCCCCGGGTCGGGAAGATCCCCTGGAGAGGGAAATGGCAATCCACTCCAGTGTTCTTGCCTGGAGAATCCCAGGGGCGGAGGAGCCTGGAGGGCTCCATGGAGTTGCAAAGAGTCAGACACAACTGAACAACTAAACAACAATTCCAAGAATCCAAGAGGATCCTGGGCTCTATGGCAGCAGAATTCCAAAAGTGGCAGTCTGATGGGGCTGGTTCTCACGGCCAGGTGTCACCCAGGACACAAGGGCCTGAGCTCCCAACTGCACCAAGAGCAGGTCTTGTGGCTGATGAGGATGCAGGCAGGGCGGGAGAGAGACCATGGGGACCAGGGGTGCATGGGTTTTGAAAGCAAACTCCCCTGAAGCGTTTACCTGGGAAGGAGTACTGCTAAATCCACCTGC
Organism: Muntiacus reevesi; assembly: GCF_963930625.1. NCBI lineage: Eukaryota > Metazoa > Chordata > Mammalia > Artiodactyla > Cervidae > Muntiacus > Muntiacus reevesi. The sequence continues at coordinate 212,589,266 of NC_089250.1, read as the reverse complement.
GATAGTGGTGGGTCTCCTGACTTCATTGGGGGTGGGTTTCCCTGGGGCCATCAGGAGATGGGGGCATCCTGATGCATAATTAGGGTTAGCAATCAAGAGGACAGGCTCAGGGCAGAGCCCGAGCTGGTGCCGGGGGCAGGCTGCACAGGGCGGAGCCAGGTTGGGCAACGCCTGTAACCGCTTCTCTTCCAGATCCAGCTCGGGCACCACTGGGATGGAGGAGCCAGACTGCATTTATTCATCTCCAAAGTCAGGGGAGCGGGGGTAGAGTTCCCTGCTTGGCGCCCTCCTCGGGGCGGCCTGTATGCTGGGAGCCGCGGCCAGGCTTAGAAGGGCCTGGGAGCGGGCGGGGGACACGGGGTGCGGGGACAGTGGATCGTGGGCAAACCACTGAGCCTGTTTTTCCATCCAGAAAACGATGACAACTGTGCAGTTGGACGACACACCGTTGATCCTCAAACGACAGTGTGACTGCTCATCCTCTGGCTTGGCTGAGGTGGAAACTGGAGCCGTGACCTCCAGAGACCCAGCTGCGTGGCGGCCGCTGTGAGACGTCGGGTCCAGCGGCGGGACGCTCAGCTGTGCACAGACGTGCGCACGCGCGGGACTCGGCAGCCGCGGCGCCATGGCGCCCCCTTGTGTCCACGGTGGGAATCACCGGCCCTGCTAGCGGATGGACGCTGGATAAAGTAACTCCTCCTGGGTGATGGGGACCGGAGAGTCCATCGGGGGAAGATCGTCTCAGGAGTGTCAGCCCGAGGGTGAGTGACAGTCCGAGGGGGTGATAGCCCCCCCCAAGAGTAACAGGTTGCATCAGGACACGTGGTCATCTGAGGCCCAGAGCAGTGAGTGAGTGCCCCAAGAACAGCAGTGGGCCCTGCATGGGGGCCCATGTCTAACATTGTGTGTGTGGCATGCAGCAGGCGCTCAATAAATGCTTGTAGAATGGGAGTGAGTGCATGAGTGTGTGTGCTATCTGCATGTGCAAGGAGGTTAGAAGTGGTAGGCGGATCGTCACAGCGATCTATACTGTCTGACCTTTCAGTCAGTGAGGGCCACCCTCAGAAAGGTGGTCCAGGTCCAGGGACGATGGAGGCACCTCTGAAGGCCTCACTGCAGCCCCGGCCGCCGGTGGATAGGACAGAGGGACAGACGGAGGCCTCATGTACCCCATGATGGGCTCAGCCCAGCCCAGCACCACTGAAGGCCTCCTCCTGGGGCCTGGAAGCCTCCTTTCAGGCAGTGTATCCACATGACCTCCAGCCTCGCTTGAGGCAGATGGCATTGGGGGCTGGATGCCCGGCCTGACCACAGCCTTCTCCCAGTAGCCTGGAGGTGGAGGAAATGAGAAAGCCCAAGGCAGGGTTGCTAGCAGTGGGATTTCAGGCAGGGCTGGAGGTGCAATGTGGGACACACACACACACACAGACACACACACCCACATACATGTGCACTCACCCCGCAGGCCCCCACTCCCCCAGCCCCAGCCAGGTGGGCTGAGCTAGGGGCTGAGGCTGGGGAAGTGTTCCAGGCTGGGCTCACAGCCCACCGGCAGGGTGGCCGCCTCGCTGGGTGGGATGTGGTGGGTCATGTAGCGCTTCCCCATGAAGGAGCCGATCCGCAGATGCTCCGGGGCCTCCTCCGGCCACCACAGGCTGGAGCTGGACAGGGACAGGGAGACGGGCTGTGTCCCTGCCGGGTGGAGCGGGCTGCTGAGCTCCCACAGCCCTCCTCCTGCAGTCTCTGATGTCCCTTTCCTCCCTGGGAGGGCCAGCTGGAGGCCTGCCTCCTCCAGGTGGCCACCCTGGCTCCATGGGTATCAGTTCATTGAAACAACCAAGGGCTCACTGGAGAGAAAGACGGTCAGGGAGAAGGGCCCAGGCAGAGCGAGGTGCCCCTGTCTATGAATCTGTCATCAGAGGACCTGCTGGACCACCTCCTTGAGCTCCTAGATGAGAGACACTCAGGGCGGAAATCCCCTGCACATCGCTGGAAGGGGCAGCACCCAACTCAAAACCACAGGGCTCCCGAAGGGCTTCCAGAAGGTGCTGGGCCAGAGAGGGAGCAGGGGCTCTGGGTGGGCGAGGGGCCGTTTGGGATCGCCACTCACAAGCGCACGCTGGAGGCTGCCAGGAAGGCCAGGAGCAGGAGGCCGGCCAGAGAAGACAGGATGGAGGTGATGACGATCATGTCTCCACTCCGCCGCCCCGGCCACGTGTTGATGGAGCCCGGGGACTTCCCTGCACACACAGAGGCTTTCAGAGGCTGCCCTTGGACCCCAGGGCAGTCACCTCCCCACCATGCTGACTGCCTCCCGTCCCCAGCCAGCCTCCTGAGCCCGATCATCCATCCCTCGCCACTGGGACACTTGTGCTCTGCCAGCCCGGACCACCCATCATGCCAGCCTCTGCCTTGGTCTCACCTACGGGACTGTTCCCACCACCTGCGGCAGGCAGGGCGGCAGCAGAGCTCAGGACTGACCGGGTGCTGCCCTGCCCCCTGGAGCCTGGCATCCAAGGCCTTCACGTGACAGGGTGCCCCCCACCCCAACCCCAGCCTCTTCAGCCTGTCTCCCAGGCACCCCCTCATGGGACACTCAGCCTTTGACATGCAGTTTTCTTGGTCTGCTGAACCGCTGGTCCTTGGCGCTCTGCTGAGAGCAGGCTTCCCAGGACGACGGCCCAACCTCCTTCTTGCCCTAGCCCCTCTCCTCCACCCGGCACGGGGTTGGCTCCCTGAAAGAGGGGCAGACTATTTCTGTCCATGGTGGGGCTACAGCCTAGGGCACCCGAGGGTTGGCAAATATTTTGGGGTGGACAGAACCAGTGTCTCTGCCCATGGGGCTGACCCAGTACCCCACCCTCTAGCGGGAGGTTCTATTTAGGGGGTGGCCTGGACTTGGACTCTGACTCGGGGGCCCCTGTCCCATGGCAGCTGGGGGAGGGGCCGGATGAGCACGACCAGGGTACCGATGTTGGCCGGTCCACCCGGCACACTGCAGTCGGAGCGCCCAACCCTCCATGCTACCTTGGTGGAGAGTGATGGGGTCAGACCACCTCGTCTCGGCCTGGGGTGAGCCTCTGGAGCTCATCAGCAGGAACTTCACCCTGGGGAAGAGGACCAAGGGTGAGGCTCCGCACCTCGACTGCTCTGGGCAAGGCCCCTGCGTCGGCCAGGCCCCAGACAGCTCTTGACGGCCAGGCTGTGGGTCTTTCATGTTCAGGGGAGGGGGGACCCTGTGCTAAGTACCCCGAGGCCTCTGGCCATAGCAATCTCTGCCACCAGCCCTCAACCGTCTGAACAGCCGCTCTTCAGACACTCTCTCTGGTTCAGGGGTCCCCGTGACTAAATGCCGCATACAGGGGGCCTCAGGGTGGCTCACAAGGGTGCGTGAGGCCTCAGCCCCTGTTCTCCGGAGGAGAACTGCTGGCTGTGTGGAGTCTGTGAGGCCTTGGAAGGCCCCCCGATAGGGGCAGGCACCCCAGGCAAAGGCCAGGAGGGAGAGGTGTGCTCAGGGCGTGCTCAGAGACCAGGATCAGGGGAGCAGGCAGGCTGAGCTCCGAGGGCACCGCACAGAACTCGAGTTTTATCTGTGTTCGGGGTGGGGAGCTCTGGGATCCAGGCAGGCTTGCACCTGGCATTGACGGGAGCCGGCTCCGGCAGCTGCTAGGACGGGCGGGAGTGGCCACTGGGTGAGAGGGTGAGGGGTGCGGGCATGGAAGGCGGCTACACCCAGCCCCACCGTCCCTGTGGCCCCTGCCGGTTCCCCCAGCCGCACTCGGTCACCCTGAGGATGTCTGGCCTTGTCCCCTCGCTCCCTGGACCCCTGCTCTCCCACCCCGATTCCACCCTCAGCCCCAGGCTGACTTTCCTGCCAGACCCACTTGTGGGAGGGGCGGTCTGCAGCATTCCCCTCCCCCCACCCATGCTGGGGACTGCAGATCCCTTCCCATCCCCCACCGGCTCTGTGATGCCCACCTCTTCGTGGAGGCCACACAGAGGAAGAAATCAAGGCTGGAGAAGGGGAGGGGCTTGCTCGGCCTGCAGCCAGGAAGGGGCGGGGCCAGGGCAGAGGCCTGGGCGGAGACTGGGGCGGGGGCGGGGGCGGGGGCTGGGGGGCAGCCCTGGTCCCAGAACCCCACCCCTACCCGCCCTCTCCCAGTACAGCTCCCTTCCAGGTTTCAGGTCAGGCAACTCACCTGTAAGGTCCGGGGCCCGGGAGCGGGGCGTTGCAGTAGCGAGGCTGATGGAGGTCAGCAAGGCAGCCGGCGTCATTGCCCACCCTAAGCACGGGGGCGCGCCCGCTGCCGCCCGCAGGGTCTTCACAGGGCAGCTGGTCCATGGTCAGGGGCAGCGTCATGTAGTGGCCGTCGGTCAGCAGCCGTGGGGAGGTTGGGATCTCATCCAGTGTCTGGGGGTTCTGGAAGACCCTAGAGGCTGCAGGAGGGAGGCACAGACAGCTGGGGCCGGAGCGCAGTAGGAGACAGGCCGTCAACTCCATATCCCCGCGCCCTCCATGCCTCAGAGCCCAGAGCGCCCCTCCAGACACAAACCAGACGTCACCTCTCAGATCCCCCGCAGGATAAAGCCCGAACTCCCCATTCACACCCAGTTGAGAGGGGCTCCCAGGGCCCTGGAGCTGTCCTCAGACCCACCCGTCACCCCAGGCCCCAGACCTGCACCGGGACCTACCGTTGCTGAAGGCCACCACCAGCCAGACAGTGTCGGCGGCACGGGAGTGCCCGTCCAGCACACAGCGCGGCTGCTCCAGGGAGAACGTGGTGGCCGTGACCTTCCCTTCCAGGTCCCAGGCAGTTATCCGCGGCGTGTAGGGGATGAGCTCTGGGGCCGTGGAGACAGGCGTGAGGGTCCAGGGTCCACTGCCCCTGGGGCTGCCTCTCTCGGTTGGTGGTGGTGGGGGGGTGCTTCCAGGTCTAATCACTCCAGCAGGTGCCCCAGCCCCTAGGGTCTGGCAGGGTGCACCCCTCCTGGGACCCCCACTTACCCAGGCTGAGGCAGGGCTGGGGCCAGCCCAGCACCACCAAGAGCAGCAGCCAGGGGCAAGGCTGCCTGGCGGGGAGCCCCATGACGGCCTGTAGAGCGCCCACCGGCCTGCTTCCACACCCACAGCCTGGGGCCGGTTTGGCCGCCTCGGGCCGCGCCCCTCCCCACACACTGCGGGCCTGGAGGAGCTGGTTAGTCAGGCTGCCCTGCTGGCCAAGGGCTGGAAAGACCTGAAAATGTAGAAGCACCCCCACTCCGCCTCCCAGCCCACCCCGGGGAGGGGGCTGGGCGGGGCTCTGGGCAGGGGCAGGCCGGGGCTGAGAGAGGCCCCTGGACCCTCGGGATGCCGGCCAGGTCACCCCAGAGGCCCGTGTCTGAGTTTGGGTCCCACCCAGACCTCCAGCCTTGGGGAGGAGTGGGGAGGAGGGCCACATGCCAGAGATTCCTGCACCCTGCGTACCAGGAGCCTCCCTCTGGCCTTCCATCCCCACCCCGGGAAGGAAGGGGGCAGCTCTAGCTCCTCAGAGCCCAGTGGTCCTGCCCTCCCTTCACAAGGCCACATCCTCCCTTAGTTCCTTTGATCCTAGAGCTGGCAAGGAGCCTGCTTACATCACTCCTTTGGGTTCTCACTAATATGTTTTTTCTTTTTTAAATTCTTTTAAAATTTTTCATTAATTTTTTTGGCCACACTACTCAGCTTGAGGAATTTTAGTTCCCTGACTAGGGATTGAACGCAGGCAGTGAAAGTGCCAAGCCCTAACCACTGGACCACCAGGGAATTCCCTACAGTGGGTTAGTCGCTCAGTCGTGTTCCAACTCTTTGCGACTCCATGGACCACAACCCACCAGGCTCCTCTGTCCACGGAATTCTCTGGGCAAGAACACTGGAGTGGGTTGCCATGTCCTTCTCCAGATAATTCCCTATATGTATTTTTTAAATTAAGATATAATTCACATAACCTAAGATGTCCCTTTAAAATGTACAGTTTAGGGAGTTTTGTTTTGGTGGGGTTGTTTTTTGGGGAGGTTGTTTTTGTTTTAAACAAGAAGGGTTTTTTATTTACGGGGATTCTGGAGAAGGATGGCTGCTGGTATGGGTTTCGTCAAATGACATTAGGGTCCATGTCTCTCAGATTCTCTTGACCTTTCTTTTTTTTTTTTTTGCCATACCTTACAGCTTGCAGGATTCCCGTTCCCAACCAGGGACTGAACCCCGGCCAGGGCAGTAAAAGCACAGAGTCCTAACCATTAGACAACCAGGGAACTCCCTCTCTTGGTGTTTTTTCTCATTGCAGCAAGATGGCTGCTGTGGCTCCAGGCATCATATTCTCACTCAAGCTAGGAAGAAGGGAGCGGTAGGCAGGTGTTGCTCAATCTATCAGAAAAGCTTATGCTTTCCATATAACATAAGCCCTGTAGACTTCCTTTTAAACTTCATTGCCATAAATCTCCAGATTCTAGAACTTTATCACCTCAGAAAGAAACACTGTACCCATTAAAACAGTCACTTCCCATTCCCCTTCCCCCCTGACAACCACTGATGTACTTTTTGTCTCAATGGATTTGCCTTTTTTGGATATTTCATATAAAGGGAATCACACAATGTGTCACTTTCTGCCTGGCTTCTTTCACTTGATATAATGTTAAGGCTCATCCATGCTGTATGTTACTGTTTCATTCTTTTTCCTGACTGGATAGCATCCCATTGCATGAGCAGATCGTATTCTGTTCATCCATTCATCGGCTGATGGCTATTCGGGTCGTCCCCACTTCTTGGCTATGATGAACACTACCCTGGCCGTGTTCCCAGTTCTCGGATATTTATCTAGCAGTTTAACTGCTGAGTCATATGGTAACTGCTTTTTGTGGCACTGGTCACCAGCTTTCCAAAGCAGCTGCATTTTTACATTCCCACAAGCAGTGGACAAGGGTTCCAATCTCTCCACATCCTCACCAATATTTATTTCCTATATATTTTTTATAATAACCACCCTAATGGGTCTGAAGCAGTATCACTTTGTGGTTTTGATTTGCATTTCCCTAATGACATTGCTTGTCAGCCATCTGTATAGCTTTTTCAGAGAAATGTGTGTTCAAGTCCTTTGCCCGTTTTTTTAAAATTGAAGATTCTTTTTTACTGTTGAGTTGTGACACTTCTTGATATACTGTGGATACAAGACTCTCATCAGACATAAGATGTGCAAACATTTTGGTCCCGTTCTCTCACTGCGCTGTGAGGGTGGGAGCCGAGGGTGAGGGGGGACACTCAGGTACCCACACAACTCCTCTGCCCTGGGAGCACTTGGGCGAGTCTCACTGTGGAACCTAACAGAGTTGGGGTCCAGCTTCTCCATCGGGGCCTCCTGGCCCTCCCCAGACCAACTTCTCCACAGGGCAGGGGGCACGATGCCAGGGGCTCACAAAGCTGCCCTAGTTTCTTTTCACAATCAGAAGGGGAAAAAAGGAACTTCTAAGTGAAAGTAAATGCTCTAACATACACTGATCTTTGTAACAACAAATCATAAAACAGAATTTAAGTTTCTTTCTTAGAGAGAAAAGGGCTTGTGAAGGCCACAAGCACACATCCCCACCCCCAAGCCCCCTCGCCCTCAGGAAGTCTAGGAATATTGGATCCTATTTCTAAGAAGACTGGGAAGAATGGAAACCTTCAGGGCGGGGTCAAACAAGACCTGGCTCCGTTTCCTCATCTGTAAAGTGGACACAGTGGTACCTGCCCCCATAGGAGCAGCACTTAGAAAGTCAGAACCCGCTTAGAAAGTCAGAACCCCCAGGGAAGGAAATGGGAGGAGCTGGGGGTGGGGGTGCACCCTGGCAGAACTGCTGAAGGTTCACTGCACGGAGAAATGGGGTGGGGCCAGGGGAGCCGCTCGGGTCAGCACCCAGCTCCTGGCCTCCCCACAGCCTGAGTCTCATTTAGGGAGAAACAAAAGGGTTGGACGGGAAGCCTATCAGGTCCATTCCTTCTCTGATGCAGCAAGACATGTGTGGGCTGGCCTTCACACATCCGACCTTCATACACACACGTGCACACACGCAGCCTCTCCAATGGCAAACCCATGGGGCCCACAGTCTTTGGCTTTAGGGCATTTATTGCAAACAGAACATCTGAGGTATAAGAAGCTGACCCAGACCCAGGCTCGCCCCGGCGGCACACACAGTAGGCAGCCTCTCCTCACCCCGGACACTGAGGGCCCCACGCAGCCCGCCGAGGACGGAGGGGCCCACACGCTGAGGTAGCGGCATCTGAAGCCCCCACACATATGACTCCCAGGCTCACCCGGTTCCCACAGAGACCCAGGCCCGGCGGGCACAGAGAAGGGGACAGGCAGGCATGGGGAGCCTGCTGGCGTCCCTGACAAACATCCCAGCCTCTGAGGAAAGGCACCATCCTGCCTGCCGTCGTGGTGGGCGAAGCTGGGCCGGGCAGGCCGCGGGTCATTGCTGCTCCAGGCAGTCCTCGGTCACCCCCTGCGCGGCCAGCTCGGCCAGCACGTTCTGCAGGTAGTTGGGGTCGGGGTAGCCGTGGCCTGTCACGTTGCGGTCCATCTCGGTCTTGTGGTGGATCTCGTTCCACACCACCGTGTCCGTCTCCCCGGTGGTGCTGGACGTCCCTACTGTGAAGATAAGGCGCCTCTTCCAGGCCACCTTCAGCAGCTCCAGGACCTGCGGGAGGAGAGGGGATAGACGGGGGAGGGGAGGGCATGGTGGGGGGAGGGGATGAGGAGGGGGAGGGGAGGGAGGGGGTGAGGAGGGGTGGGGAGGGGAGGGGGGAGGAGGTGAGGAGGGGGAGGGGGTGAGGAGGGGGGAGGGAACGGGATGATGAGGGGGAGGAGTGGCGGGGAAGGGGGCAAGGAGAAGGCAGTGAAGGAGTGCTCAGAACAAACCCTGGCTGCAGGGGCTGGCCTGGAGGGCAGACACTCCTGACACCCCCCTCACCTCCCTCAGCCTCTTCATACCCTTGGGGCTGTCCCCACCCCAAAGCCACCATCCTGGCTGTTCTGTCTGCCTGGAATGCTCTTCCCCAGCCTTCTCACAGCTGTTTGGTCGTGTCCGACTCTTTGTGAACCCACAGACAGTAGCCCCCCAGGCTCCTCTGTCCATGAGATTTCCAAGCAAGAATATTGGAAAAGGGCGCTACTTCCTTCTCTAGAATTTCCTGATCCAAGGGTTGAACCCATGTCTCCTGCATTAGCAGGCAGATTCTCTGCCGCTGAGGCACCTGGGAAGCCCCTTCTCTGAGCTGGGAAGGCCCAAGTCAGGGCTCAGTGCAGAGGCGGCTCCACAGGCCACCCCCATCACCCAGGGTGAAGCGGCCCGGTTCCGCCCCATCCCATCACACTAGGCCACAGGAAGACCCCTGTCCTCCCTGAAGAGCACCTGTGGTCAGGTCGTCTCTGCCTGGATGCCCCATACCCGGATGCCTAACCTGCGGCAGGTCTCCAGGAAGGGGCAGCCCACACCCTACCAGCTCACAGGCTTCATCCCCCTCCTGTCGCAGTAAGGCGGGCAGAGGCAGGGCCGGCACCGAGCCCGCCACTCAGGGACTTGCCAGCTGTGGGGAGGAGGATGGAGGCTGCTTCCCGGGTGGCAGCGGGCCTTTACCTTGCGGCCCTGGGCGTTGTCGGGAAGGTAGCACTGGCGGGGAAACCCTCTGGCAGTGAAGGGCTTTCCAGGGTTGGGGTGCTCAGGGCCCTGCAGGAGGAACATAGATGGAGAGTGGGAGCCAAGGGGCTCGCGGGCTGCAGGGACAGGGCCCCTCCCCCCAACCTCACCCCGTCACCTTCCAGGCGGGGCTCTTCCTGCACGAAGTGACCGAAGTGACCGGATCAACTGCTGTCTCCTCTCTCTCTCTAAAGACCCACCATGCACACAGCCTGCCCGTGCCTGCCGTGCCTGAACCCACGCTGCTCTGAGGGGCGCCACACACCCTAACAGCCTCCACGTCCCTGAGGAAACCGGACCTGTCAGAGGTCAGGCCAGAAACTCCTACTTCGCTGGCAACCCTCTGGGCACAGGGCTCTCTGAACTGGATGGCAGGGCCTGCTTCACCATCACTGGGGCGCACAGCGCCTCCACGGCTCCCTCCGGAGCAGGGCCCCCGAGACCTCGGCAGCAGGCGAGACAGAGGGCGGGGGCTGGAGCACGCACGGCCCCTGCTCTGCCCTCAGCCCGTGGTGACACACCACGTACAACTCCAAATTCCCCGCCTGCTTTGTGGCTCTACTGCTGTCTAGATGTTTCTGATTTTCCCAGTTTCACTTTGGGCGCAATGTCACTTTGGAGGACAACCAGGGGAAAGCACATAATTGGACAAAACCAAGGGACATCCGTCCTCCTGGTCTCCGTCACCCTGTATCTTCCCAAGCCAGCGAGGCTCTGGGGGCACGCTGAGATCCCCCAGTCCAAGGCAGAAACCTAAGGAGCCCTGACTCTCGTCTGGGTCTCCACTGGGACCTGCAGCTGAGGCTCCTACTCCTACACACCCCACACAGGTCTGGATCAGCCCACTGAGCCGGTCCCTCAAGAGTGGTCAAGCCTCACTGCAGGCACCTCTCTGCCCTGCGCTCTGCCCCTCGGGAGGGTTCCTGCTTGTGGGCTCCCCAGCCAGCCAGCTAGCCCAACAGAAGTGCCTGTTCCTCCTGCTTATACTCCTGTGAGCCTTCTACCTAGTAAAAGTCCAGCTAAGATGCCTCCACCTCCAGGAAGCCCTCCCTGGTTCAAGAAAAGGCAGGGGCCATCTCTTTGCTTCCACAGCTCCAAGGGCTGACTGGAGCCCCCAGTATGAGTGCCTCCTGTTTGCTGGGAGCCTGACTGGGCAGCTGGGCACCTTCAGTGACCCCGGAGGACAGAGTGGGACAGGAAGAGCCTCAGAGGCCGATTCCAGAAAGATCCGAGAAGGCTCCTCTTGTGCCGTGCCCCTCACCTGAATGCCGTGGGGAATGTTGTAGACTATGAGGATCGTCCCGCAGTCCTCGTGGCCGGGGAGGGACATCTGAAACGTGAACACCTCCATCTTGCCCCGGGGCTGGGTTCCCGTCTTCTCCCCGTAGATCGTTTTGCAGGAGGGACACTGCAGGCTTCCATCCTAGGATAGGGCAGAAGGTCGTGGGCTGAGCCAGTGGCTCCAGGCCAGCACCCAGGCCAGCCAGCCCGCTGACTAGCTGGGAGAGAGACCTGAGGGACACGGGTTTGGTTCCCTGGTCACCAGTGGGTCCCGGGCATGTCGCCAAGCTCCCAGGCAGACTCCTTGCAAAGAAACTCAATTTTGGTAACTTCCTTGGAAAGATAAGTTTTACCCCAGAAACTCATTAAGCAATTTTCATTAAAGGGACAAAGTACCAAGAGATTGGCATCAGGTAGAAAAATTAGGTTTATGAACCAAAGTCTACACAGCTGAGTCATGTTTAAAATGGAAGAGAAAATCCTGTGATGGAGGGACTGCTGACGCTGGCGCCCTGGCCAGTATGTGTGGCTGAGGGACACGGCACAGAGAAGACAGCCTAGGCACGAAGGCCCCCCACTGGCCTTGGCTCTCTCTGCTCCCCGACCTCTGTCCACTCTGGCTAAATTACACCAAAGGCAGGGCAGCCAGCGTCACCTGCCACCCCCAGCCCCCTCCCGCGGCAGGGCCAGGACTGTGGACATCTCCAGGTGGTTTCTGAGCAGGCCCCGGGCCCCTTACAGGACAGCCCCAGTCACCTGCTCAGGTGCAGCACAACTGGGATGGGCTGCCGGCAGGTGACCCCGACGCCCCCACCGGCCCGGGGGCCATGGGTACCTTGTTCCCATTGCAGTACATGGCCAGCAGGCAGAGCAGGTGGAAGGTGTGGCTGCACTTGGCCAAGCGGCCCACGGCCATGGGCCCGATGGTCTTGCTGTCAGTCACATCGCTGTACCCAGACACCACGGACAGCTTCTCCATACAGATGATGCAGTCCTGGAGGGAGATCCCACACGGGGAGGCTCACCCACGGCCCCTGCGCCACAGGGGAGAGTCCTGAGGACCGGCCGTCGTCTGCGGAAATGCCGGACCCCAACTTAAGTCAGCCCCACAGCTCTCCGTGCTGGAGGCTGGGAGCACCGAGGGGTCACTGGTGTCTGCACCCTCAGAGGAGGGGATGGCAGGCGGCACCAAGTCTGGGAGCTGCTGTGATGCATGGAGCCCGGGCCGAGAGGGCGGCAGAAGAGCCCGGCAGAGAGAAAAGAACGTGAGGGGCCCGCGGCGCTGGGCCTTCCAGGGGAAAGGGAACCTGTCAGAAGCACATGCACGGCAACAGGCAGGCAGGAGAGAGAAGAGAACCTTCTGAAGCAGGAGCCAGCGCTTCTGCTGGGGGGCGGTGCACCTGCAGGACAGGGGTGACCTGAGGGCAGGAGACTGAAGGGGAGGAGACCAGGTCCTGGGAGTCCCTGAAGGCCATCATCGGGGGTTAGGGCTTTGTCTTACACATCAGGGTAAGCAGAAGTGTTCCTCCTGCTTAGACTCCTGTGGGCCTTCTGCCCAGTAAAAGATGCCTCCACTCCAGGAAGCCCTCCCTGGTTCAAGAAAAGGCTGGGGCCACCTCTTTGCTTCCATAAGCACGGCAACATGGCAACAGGCAGGTGGTAAGAGCAGCGGGTACTAAGCCATCACAGCCACATGCTGGCTGTGTGACCAGCAGCTGGCGGGGAGGCAGCCGGGGGCCAAACAGCCCAGCTCTGTCAGGCGAGCACGAGGGCAGAGAGACGGACAGACAGACAGACTCCTGTGAAGGGGGCGGGCTGAAGGGGAGGCCCAAGGTGCGAAGGACTTGCAAGCCTCTGTCCAAACCTTTACCAACCAGATGCTTCCTGTGTTCTCGACCTGCAGAAGGTGGCCAGAGAGTCCCCAGCTCTGAACCCACCCCTCAGGACTCTCCAGGGCTCTTCATTCAAACTGGAGAACAGTGGCATCACAGCCCCGAAATGAGACTCAGCAGAGCCACGTCAGATGAAGCCGCGATGGAGTTAAAAGGAGGAACCCCGGCTGGCCCTCCCCACAGCCATGGGGGCAAGACTGGTCTATGGATGAGGCACCTTCTGGCAGAGGACAGGCTGGAGGCCTCGTCTGAGCCACCCCATTACCAAACAAAAGCAAAAGCAGCACGGGCCCCGTGACACACACCTCCTCTGGGGCTGTCTTCAGCTCTTCAGTGTAGTTTCTGATCACCTGCTCTGGCTCTGGCTTTGGGGACCCTCCTAGGAGAGAGAAGAACATAAATGGTGTCCTGAGGAGAACGAACCGGAGACACTGGGATGAGAGAGGAGGACAGGGAGCAGTCCAAGCTGCCGGGAGGGAGGTTAGGATGGCTCAGATGGGAAGGTTAGTGTGCAGGAGAGGAGAGAACAGGCCAGGCGCAGAACAGTCCAGAGCTCCACCGGGGGCGGGGCAGGCGGGGGGGTGGGCAGCCCCGGGAGCCCTGGAGGAAGAGAAGCAGAGACAGCAGCTGGCCACGGCCTTCAGGAGCCACAGGCAGGGCCTCAGCCGCAGCCCCGCGCACCTTCACTCAGGAACCCAGACCCAGGCTTCAGAGGACGTGCAGGAGGGTCAAAGAGTAGCTTCTAAACAAATGCTCTGGAGTGTGTTCTGGCCAGGTTATTTTGCTCAACTTTCGTTATTCTCAGAAGAAAGTCTGGGTAAGAGAAGTAAGTGTTCTGAGTCACGTGCATGGTGCATGCCTACCCTGTGGGGACAGCTGTGTGCACACTGACCGCAGAGAACGGCCACACAGCCCCGGCCAACCACGGTGTTCTTGGGCTTGTCCCTGGACTCCGGGGTGTCTGTGACCCGCCTCCTCGATTTCTCAGCTGCCCACAGCTCTATCCCCCCGCCTCCTCCTCTCAAAACCTCCCACCCCTGGGAGGTGTGTGCCTGGACATGAAGCTGGGAGGGGGAGGCCCTGCACCGAACAGGCCCCACCCCAAGGACAAGCACCCCCTCCCCCTCCCCCCTGCAGCTAGAGAGTCAATCAGCAGAGTCAGAGTGGTGGCAAAGCAGGAGGAGAGGGAGGGATCGGGAGACCAGCCCAGTTTGGGAGCGCGACGCCAGGAGGCCTGCCTGTCTCAAGTCCAGGGGAGCTCCTGGTCCCAGCCTGAGACCAGAGGGGCTCTGGCATAAGCCCAAGCTCCCAGCCATCAGCATGTGGCTGCAGAAACTTAGAAGTCTAAGGCCTCAACAGCGGGAGTCCCCTCTAGACCAGAGATGGCCCAGTGACAGGGTGGAGGGAGCACAGGGGTCGGGGCTGGGTGAAGTCAGGATGGAGTCTGGCTCTTGGGCTGGGACAGAATCAGGTCACCTCTGAGTCTCAGGTCACTCATCTAAAAAGTGGACCTGACACCAACCCAAGGGGTGAGCACTGGAAAGGCATTAGCTGCTATGACCTGAAAGGCAGCTAGAAGCCAAGGGAGACCATGCACCCCCAACCACACATGTACAGGCACTCCCATCCACATGCACACACACCCCCAGACACAGACCTTGAGAACCCTGACTCTGGTCATTGGAGAGAAAGCCAGACCAAAGCACGATCCCCACCAGCACCGGGTGGCCAGCCTAGTACCTGGGACTCTATTCTGAGGGGAGAGACCTTCTAGAAAAGACTGGTCTAGAAGGCCACTTTGGTGACAGGCCAGTCTCCAGCTGAACCTCAGAACTCCTCCGGTAAAGCCTGTCTCATCACCCCTTCCTCTCCCGCCTCCCGCATCCAGGTAGCCTTTCAAAACTGATGGTAACTCTCCATGATCCACTTTTCTCAAAAGAGGGCCAGCCAGGTGACCGCCTACCCCACGAAAGGACATCTGAGCCCAGGAAGGCCAGACGGTCTGCTGAACGCTGTGTGTTTTCAGAGCAAACCCCGAGTGTCTCAGGAAGCGGCACTGCCCACAGATCCAGCCCTGAGGCAGAGTAAGAGGGAGCAAGCCTGGGGTGGTGATGGGAGCTGAGCACTTAAGGTCGCCCTTCCCTGGCCTCCCTCCTCCCCCGATGGTTGGACAGGCAGTGAACTCGATCAGGGCAACCGTCACCATGTGCCAGGCACTGCCCCTGTGTTTACTTCCTATTCCTCCCACAACCGGTCTGCCGGCTAGGAGGCCCTCTGCTCATGAATGGGGAAGCTGGCATGAGATCACAAAGCTGGTGAGCGAGCACTGCAAACCCCGAACTGGCAGGGCCAAAGCCCTGCTCACGCCATCCTGAAGGTCCTCAAAGCAGTCACTTCTCTGGCCCAGTGATGGCAGCAGATCCACAGTTTTAGAAATGACAGACGTAGAGCAGCTCCTCCTCTCAAATTTTCTTTAGACTCACACAGCACCTTCTAACAGTTCTGAAACCTCTTCTCCCCTAGCCATGTGACGGGAATGGCATGGTCGTTGGGGACCCCTCTGAAGCAGCCCCATGTGAGCTGGCCCTTCCTAAGACACACGGTGGCCCCAGTGGAAGGGACAGAGTTGTCCCCCACTCCTGAGCCATGTCTTGCCTTGAATCTGTGTTTACAGAGTCACTGAGTTTTCAAGCACAGGCCCCTCACACTTCCACTGCACTGAGAAGACAGCACTGAACTCTGGGTCTCAGAGGGGAGTGGATTCCCAGGGGGCCAGGCCTGCTTGCCGAGGGCGGGGCGGGCCACTGAGCCCATCACCACCCCTGCAGGCGAGGGGAGGGCGAAGGGCCGAGGTGGTCAGAGGAGAGCGGCCAGTGCAGGAGAGTCAGAGGCAGCGAGACTCGGAGGAGGCTGAGCAGAGGCCAGAGAGTATTTGTGAGCAGGAACTACCTTTCATGGACATTTTCCTCAATCTCTTAACTGAGCTGTGACTTTTAGAGGCCAGACAGGAGGCGGGAGGGCTGGCGGGCTGGGGTGCGCGGCTAAGACACACAGGGAGTCCAATGGCTGACATCAGAATACTCGTCATGCCTACACGGGGTGCGAGATCAGACATGCAGAGAGGGGAGAAACGTTAGAAGGAGCCGTCCGGCTCGTGACCGCCACGAACCCCTGCTGTGCCCAGGTGGCGCTGTAGACAGCCGACAGCCGTCAGGACTCGCCCATCTCCCCGGGGGATCCAGCTGCGCAAGGCTGCCAGGGCCCACCCAGACCAGCAGGGCGGAGCTCGGCAACCAGTGAAATGCCGGCTCGTGGGAGCCCCAGCCCCAAGTTGCAAGAGAATCTGAACAAGCACCCCACCAGCCTGTGCCCGGAGCATGCAGGGGGGAGGCCGTGGCTTCAGGAGGGCAGAGGGCAGAATGCCACCCCAAGACATGTCCAGAGCGGTTCGGGGCGGGGGGCCACCTCTCCATGACAGCGCGAGGAAGGAGAGCAGAGGGCAACACAGCAGGGCGCAGCCAAGCCATGGAAACGCGGACGGTCCGGAGCGCACGGCTCTGTGCCCCCTCAGCCAGGCCCCCGCGGCCCCCAGTCGCCCGGCCCCCCATGGGGTGCTGCCTGTTCTCCATGCACCACCTGGCCTGTCTAGGTGCCTTCAGAGCCGTCACTGGGGGAAAAGGCAGGAATCCTGCCCCAGGGTCTGCCACCTCACCAAGGTGTCCCCACGGCCCCCGGGACCGCTCCTCAGGAGCAGCTAAGACCCCAGGCCGTGGCTTCCTTCTCCGGTCCCCTCGGCAGAGGCTCAGACAGCTCCTCTGGCCGTGGTGGGAGCACAGGGGTAGCCCACAGTGGGAGGAGGGGCAGCAGGCAGCCACCCCGAATGGACTGTCCAATCTTGTCACTCCTTCCCCGATGCCTGCAGGGCGGACGCCCCACTCCTCAGCCTGGGGCTCCACCCGCGCCCTAGCTGACCCTGACCCGTGCTCCCTGAGGACCTGGAACTGAGCATGGCCTCCTGCTGGAGGCACCGTTCCTGCCATGCTCTCAGCTACCCTGTGGTCCACAATAGCCTCCACCCACCCTTTCCCATCCCTGAAGCACCTCCTCCCCTGAGAGGTGCTCTGGGCTTCCCCTCCGGCACCTCCCTTAGGGAGCTAACAGCTGCTCAGAATCTGGCCTGGGGTCTGGGCACTGTGGACAGGCCAGGCGGATCTGCTGCCCACTCCAGAGGCGATCCAGAGCATCCAGGGGAGAGCCGGCCCTGGGCTCCATCAGGCCCCACTGCCTCCTCCGCCAGAGAACAGAGGTTCTCAGCAGAGCACCCGCGCCTAGCGCAGGACAGCAGCAGAGGCCAGCGGCCTGGGCAGTGCTGGGTGCGCTATGGTGGCGGCTCCACAGGAGACGCCAAGTGCCCATCAGAAGACCGAGGCTGGACACTGGGCCTCGTGCAGCAGGTAATGCAACGCCACAGCTTCCCAAGGTTGCTCCTGGGCTCAAACGTGGGCTCCCTCGGGAACTAAACATTGGGTGGACTGGATGACAAGCAGGCACAGGGTGCAGATAGATGCAAAGAGAACAATTCCTGCCGGGAACCCAGGAGTTGTGTGTGCTGACCGTGACTTATTCCCCCAGAAGCCACTGGACCCTGTCCATCAACCAGACCCCTCCTCACGTCTGCCCTCCCTGACCGGCAGCCCCTCCCTGACCGCCCATCTAAAACGGCCGCGTTCCCCACCAGCTCATCGCCTTCGCTCGGCTCCGTGCTCACCGCCAGACGTGACGGGGCACACGGGGCAGGGCCTGTCATGGGGGACCTAGTCTCCGCCTGCGGGGGGGACAGACATCCCGGAGGCAACGCCAGCAGCCCTGCGAGAGGGCGGCATGCCCAGCGCTGCTGCTGTTCCCAGCAAAGGACCCACTCCTCCTCACTCCAGCCACAGACAGTGAGTCTCAATTTACACACCTGCAGGGAAGCAGCCCCTGGCTCTTCCGGTCTGCCTTCTTGTGAGAAAGTGTGAGGGTCATCCCGCAGCCAACACTTCACAAAAGCGGCATCCAGTGGAGAGGATGGGGGGAAGGACACGAGGGGCCATCACAACTTCTCCAAGATCAAGCGCTCAGGGACGCACCGCCCCCCCAAACTCCTAACATCCCCAAACAACTCTTAACAGTGCGGACAAGCATGGCTTTTCCTGCTCTCATCTTGGTCTGCCAGAGCCCCCAGCAGGTCCCAAACCTGGTCAGACATGTGAACACCCCCTTTCTGATGTCCAGAGCTGGCCTTTAGTCTAGTGGGCTCAGGTGCCAGCCTACCCTCCTCCTGCCCTGGCCTTACTAACCTGGCTTTGACACCAATACCACTCCCCCAGGGCTGATCGGCCCTGGCAGGTCCTGGCAGTGTAAAATGCAGACACTCCTCCTCCCTTGTTGGGTAGGACCCTGGCCCGGCCTGGGGGGCCCACTCTTCCCCATGCCTGTGAAGGAGGGGCCCTGGCCAGGCTGTAGGCAGTGAAGCCATCACCCAAGGCTCCTGGTGGAGGGGGAGGCGGCCCCTCCTCCAGCGCAGGGGCGCACGCAGCCCTTCCACGGCATGGCCGTGGCCGAGAGCCTACCTGAGAACCCCTGTGTCCAGGTGCTCACCTCAGTGCGGCAGGCGTGCTCCCAGATCCTCAACCAAATCCACAACCACTGTCCAGCTGAGACCTCTCTCCAGATCCTGCTTCCTGGGGGTGGGCCCGGTGTCCCTGGTTCCCCGGCACCCCACACAGCAGCCCCAGCAACAGGGATGAGCTACAGCCCTGCGTTCAGGGGAGGCAGTGTTTGGCCACCGACTTGTCTACTCTTTCCTTGCCAGGACCCAATTCCTGAGCTTCAGAGTCTGTCTCCCTGACAAGTAAATGGGAGGTTAAAACACCTCCAGGATCGCTCTGAGAGCAAAGGTGGCAAGGGACACAGAGAACAGGTCAGGAGAGGGTCCCAGCCTCGAGAGCTCCTCAGCGCCCAGACCGCTGCCGAATTGCGGGCAGAGGTGACCACGCTGGTGTGAGGCCCAGAGACCGCAGAGCTGAACGGAGCCAGGAACCTGCAGGCTGGGCTTGCTCCCGCAATCTCTCTCCAGCAGTACATGTACACGCACACGCGCGCGCGCACACACACACACACAATCTGAATTACCTGGGCTATGTGATGCCACGGGAAGACCCAAACTGGGCAGGAACTATCTAGTTACATCTTTGCTCACTATCCTCTCTGCCCCAGCAGAGGGCTGATGGCTGAGCAGATGAGTGTGTTCCAGAGTGCCTGCGGCATGCCCTGGGTCTTTCCTGGCCCCACTCTCTTGTCTCCACTACATCTCTGACTGGTCCTTCCATGTCCTTCAAGTGTTCCTTCTTCCTGGTGGTCCACCTCTCTGTAACCTCACACACTCCTGGGCAGGCACACACCCCCCACCCAAACTCCCCTGCCTCCAGGACAGCTCCACTGGCCACAGCCATGGACCCACCAGACTCGGAGCAGGACAGTGTCATAGCGAAGAGCCCAGATTCCGAGGCCAAGAACGCCTGGGGCTGAATCCCAGCTCTGTCCAGGACTGGCTACCTGGCCTTGGGAGGTTTCTGGAATTCTCAGCGCATCAGTTTCCTCAGATGTAAAATGGGACAAAATTCCTTCCCCACAGAGCTGCTACTGGGATGAAATGAGTCGCCACGTAAGCCCCAAGTCCTTCCTCCTTAATCATGAGGACTTCTCTGTCGGCAGCGCACACCAGGCCCCATTCTATTCCTTCCGTCTCACAACCAGTCCAATCGCTGAATCAGAAGCCTGTACCTCCACCCACTGCCACAGCCCTAGTCAGTGGTCAGCCAGCCTGGGGCACGAAGCCTGGGTCCACAGGGCCTCTCTGCCTCCAGCCTGGGCCCCTCCAACACGCCCTGTGCTATCACAGTGACTGACCCAGCACAAGGACTGGCTAGCTCCCTCCCCTGCCTCCGCCTCTAAATGATGGCGGTTCACCAGACGCCTCGGTGTACCTTCATGCCATGGTTTACATTCCCCCTAAGTTAAAAAAACAACTCTCAGTGGCTTCCCAACACCCACAGAAGGAATTCTGAACACAGTTCAAAGGGGCAGGGTTAACAAACGACCTAGTGAGACACAAAAGCCACTTGCTCAAAACGTGAACTCCAGCCAAAAAAGTTGGAGGAGCTCCCCAAAGGGCCCCTGCAGGGAAATGCCTAAAGCATGTTGGGACAGAAAAGTGACTCCTGAACCATGATTCAAGGTGATGTGAAAAGGTAAAAGATGGAGAATGTCTGCACCGGGCATCCACCATCATCAGGTATGATCCCCCCAGCACTGAGACAAATGAGGGGGCACCCAGGTTCACTCACGGGGCTGGGGGGGTCACCATCACTGAAAAGAGGCGCTGCCCCCCAAGGAGCCCCTGTGGGTTTCCACAAGAACACAGAGGGTCAGAAGACCCCCTCCCCACAATCTCCTCCCCCTGCCCCACGCATTCCCCACCCCCGGCGGACATGTCTGGACCGGGGACTTCCTGCCTACCTGCGAGGGCTTGCTGGACCCGGCTGGGCTTCGGCATCTGCACGGGCACCGTGGCGGGGACGCTCCGGGGGCTGCTCGCCGAACCGCTGGGCAGGGAGGCACTTGGGGAGAAGAAGGGGACAGAGCTTAATGTGAGGAGCTGACTTGGCAGAAACAGCCAGTGAGGAAGACACTGGTGCTGTCGAGGCCCCTTTGCGGTTTCACTTCCCAGCGGCGGCCTCTGTGCGCGGAGGGCTTCTGGTTTTTCAAGAGGAAAGATCCTGATGAAGAATATGTTGAAGGACAAGCAAAGAGGTCTGATGGTCACGACTCTCG
This sequence comes from Muntiacus reevesi, assembly GCF_963930625.1. NCBI lineage: Eukaryota > Metazoa > Chordata > Mammalia > Artiodactyla > Cervidae > Muntiacus > Muntiacus reevesi. The sequence continues at coordinate 212,568,531 of NC_089250.1, read as the reverse complement.
AAAGCAGTTCCTCCGTGAAAATCAAGCAACAAAAGTCAGACTCCAAGCGGGGCACTGGGAGGGGAGGGACAGTGGGCAGGGAAGAACACGGTGGGGACGAGACTCATCTGTTTACAAGGTGTGGAGAACGAAGCACTGGCTGTCAAAAAACGCTCTCCTGGACAATCCTGAGACTCTGAAGACAAATCCTGAAACAACTATGAGCTCAACTGCTTCACCGAAATGAGGTCTCTGTGGTACCCACAGAGTGGAAGTCCAACAGAAACCACTCCTAGTGGTCAAGACCAATATCACCAGTAATGGGCCAAACATCATCAGGAACTCCAAGAAAGAATGTTCTGAGAAGGAAATTAACATCCTTTTTGTGGTTTCTGCCAAAACAGCATAACCTCAGTCCAATCATGAGAAAACATTTGATGAAACCAAATTAAGGCCATTTGACAAAAGTAACTCTTCCAAAGCGTCAAGGTTATGGAAGATGAAGAAAGACTGAGGAGCAGTTTTATCCAGAGGAGGAGGAGAGGAGGAAGGACAACTGGATGCAGAGTGGGTTCATGGATCAGGAAGAGAACAACACAGGAAAAAACTGATGAAAATCAGAAAAGTCTTTAGCTAATAGTCCCACACCAACGGTGAGTCTCTGCTGGTTCTGGCAACTGCACTACAGTTATCATGAAAGATGTTAACATGAGAAGTCAAGTAAGAGAGATATGGAAACTCCACTATCTTTTTAACTTTCCTATAAATCCAAAATTAGTTTAAAATAAAGGGAAAAAATTTTTAAATGGTCTTGCTTCCCACAGTGACTAATTCCAACTCTTTCACTTGGTTTTAAGTCATTATATATATGTGTGTGTGTGATTATATTTTTATTTTTTCATTTTTAAAATATTTGTTGATTGATTTGGCTGTACTAGGTCTTAGCTGCAGCATGTGGGATCTAGTTCCCTGGCCAGGGATTGAACCCAGGACCCTTGCACTGGGGGCGCAGGGTCTAGCCACTAGACTACCAAGGAAGCCATTATATTTTTAAATGGTAATAAATCCATGCCAGTATTGCCTGTGGGGAGCCCCATACTGGAGACGGCTGACGCAGATGGCCCAAGATGCCTGCTACTCCCTCCCCGTCCCAGTGACTGTGTCCCTCCAGCCCTGCTCATGTTCAAGATGATACAATAGTAAGGGTCCGCAGTCCCTAACTGGAGCTCCCCAAGGACAGGGCCTGGGTTCACTGGGCTCAGCCTGCAGCCAGGAGCCGGGAAGGTGCTCAGGAAACGATGGACGCCTCCAGCCTGCTGTGCTACCCTCGCAAGGGCCGGCAGCCCAGCAGCCACCCAGTGGTGGCAAATGCTTCTGGGAGCTCTTCCAGGCCCCTGCCTACCGCCAGCCTCGTGTCACAGATGCCGTCAGTGGACGCAACAGGGAGCTGGCTGGTTCTGGTCCACGTCAGAAAATCTCATACTGACTGGTACTGGTTTTCACTTCTGGACTGTTACGCTTCCTGCCTCCCATGTCTACCGTCAGCCCCAAGAGGACAATGGGACTGGGCCTGGGTGCTTTGCTAAGGCAGTGGGGGAAGGGCGGGCATACAGTCATCCGGGCTAAGGCTTTGGCCCCACTAAGTTGTTTAATGTGAAGCCACACCCCACCCCCTTCCTGAGTCTGTTTCTTCAATTCTCAGGTTCTAGAAGTGAAGGACTTGGAGAAGATGCAGTCCCTGGAGGTGTCCTTCATCTCCTAAGCCAACTCAACAGGGAGCAATGAGCCAGGAAGCAGGAAAGCCAAAGTCTGGCTCTGCTGCTCCACGGGGCGACCCAGTGGGCTGGGCAGCGGGGTCTTCCCTTGCTGGTGAGAGGCCCGTATCTGACAGAGAAGGCCGAGGCTCAGGTTCTACCACAGGAACGAGAGCAGAAAGCAGACAGGCAGTAAGGCTTCTAACAGGCACTCACCTGGGAACTGGGACCAGGAACCATGAGAGTTCCATCTGCCTAGGGGTCTCATGGTGTCACTTCCCCTGCAACTTTCCCCAGCTCCTCCCCCGCACATTTCTCTGCTGTGATCAGAAGGGACAGAGAAAGGATCCAGTGGTTCCCACGACGGGAACTTTGAGGGGCAGACAGAGCCTCAGAGGTCATATATCCCCCTGCACTGTCCATTAAGATCTCAGACTGGCAGAATGTTCCCTGCTCTGGGCACCATTTACCCATGAAGTGCCCTTCTGAGAATTCCTTCCTATCAGCCTCCTGCCTGCCTGCTGGGTTCCTGGGTCTACCTACTAGGCCGTCCCTGCCTTTCCCAACTGAGAAACCATCTCCAGGAGCTTCCAAGTGGAGCTGAGAACACAAGACAGAGACTTCTCATCTTCTACTTGGACAGGATTGTACAGTCCTGAACAAGGGGCAGAACTAGGAGGCAGGAGAGCAAGGCATGCAAAGCCTCCCTCCAGCTCTTCACGGGGGACCCTCTGAGCATGCGCAGTACAAGGGGCTTAAGACGCATTCAGAGCCTGGGGACCCCACTGCCAGTGCCCACTGTGGGGCACGTCAAGTCCAGTTTCCGAACTTTACTTTCTCTCTCTGTAAGATGAGGATCATCCCCCAAGGCCCCCAGGGTGGCTGCCAGGATCAGTGCACAGTGCCATCCAAACGCCCGCTGTGTCCCAGGTCCCAGTGGAGCGAGGCGGTTCTGGAGAGCTGCGTGGCCCTCACCAAATCCTGACCACCACAGCCCTATCAGAGCAAAGGGAAACTTCTGCAACTGCCCCGGCCAACCCAGTAATCTTACAAGGGGAAAAGAGAGACGGAGAGAGAGAACAGAGCTGAGCTGAGGGCTCACAGTGAGTAAGTCAGGAGTCAGGTCCCACTGGAGTCCAGGACCCCAATCCCACAAGTTTAAAGAGCCTGACTGACAGCAGGAGGGAGCAGCATGCAACTTTCAGAGGCTGGGAGAACAGTAGCGACCAGAACAGAGTAGATGGAAGAAATGAGAGCCGTTTTCCTAGGCTGGGTAAGTGCAGGGCAAAGACCCCTGAGGCCTCGCCACATCGAAGCTGCAACAGAAGGCTGCTCGTAATCACTGCCCTGAGTCAGCAGAGAAGTAAACTGGCTGGCATACCCGCTATTAAACAACGTGTGCGTGACACGTTTTGGAAAGTCTTCCATCCAACATCATTAAAACACAAGTTTTGGTGCTTAAAGGGATAAACTTCAGCTACCAGGAAATTTACTTAAACCCAGCGGCTCAGTGACAAATCACGTATCGTCCCGATGGATTACTTACTCAGAGAAAGGCTCCTGGGGCACAAGGCGAATCCGTCAGCTGAGGTTTTACCCGGATTGAGCAAGAAGGGATTTGAAACTATATGGGTTCCAAAAAAAGAACCCACAGGGGCTCCACAAACTTTCATTTCGCTCACTCACAGGTCCTTCCCAGGGGCTACCAGTAAACGCTGCTGGTTCCCAGGTTTCCCCAGTCCGTGGCGCTGCCCACCCCATCGCCTTCTCCTCCTCACACCTGGTGACTTCACCTGACGCTGCCGATGTTCACCTGGCCTGGAGAAACTACACCATGGCCGCGAGAGAAGTGAGGTGCCAAGTGTTTTCAAATCCTCCCAGCCCGGCTGGGTGAAGAGGTTAGGGATTAACTAGACCCCCTCTGGCTCTACAACAGCCATCAGAGACAGCTGACTGCAGAGGGCCACACGCTAAGTCAGACATGGGAAGACCGACCCCTGCCAGTGCAAGACGCCCCTCCCCGCTCCTAAACAGATGGGCCAGGAGGTCCAGGTGAACCCCCCGTCAGGAGGCAGGCCCCTCTGACCCTGTTTCACCTACCAGAGCCGACTGGACTGGCCCAGTTCCCACCTGGTTTACAAGGCAGGGAGGCAAGGCAAGCAGCAACACGCACGACCAAGCAGCAGATGTGAGGCTATCCAGCCCCACCGCCTCCCCTTCTGCAACCTGCCTGGACGGGGCGCTCAGGCTGGGGAGGGGAAACTCCGGAGAAATCTCAGGGGAGACCAATGGGAGCCCCGTGCCAGAAGAAAGCAACAAGGCCCAAGTGGTCACCTGGCTCCTCCCAGAATCCCAGCTTGAGAACCTTCGAGAAACCTGCCTCAGTTAATGCGTCAGAACACAAGCCCCAGGAGGCTGGGCAAAGCTGAGTGAGTCGTAAAAGCGGCTTCACCCTTACTGATAACCCTTCTGGGCTGGCAGATGTGACGTGTTTTTCCCTAAAATAGACTAACCCACATACTGGAAGGGGCCTCGCAGGGCACTGGGAGGGACTGGGTTGGCACAGAGCCCAGCATGCTCATGTCTCTGGGGAAGGCCCAAGTCTTACCCGTGCTTCCAATTCCCAGAAAGATCTCAGATCCACGAGCCCCAGCTTCAGAAAGGAAAAGACATGCAGGAAGACGCCAGGACCCAGTGGGCCCAGCCTCTCCTCTGCACTGGCGGCCTCTGCACACACCCGCCAGGACACCCTGTCTTCCTCCCACTCCATCTTTCAGATGGCTTCCAGAGCTCCACGTGCCCCACGCAGCCCGCAAGGGCCTGGGTTTGAGCCCAGCTCTGCCACGTCCTGGCTGTGCTGCTAATCCCGCCAGCCTCAACATGCTCCCCTGGAATCTGGGGACACCACCCACTACAGGTCACTGGGAGGATACGGGAAAACCAAGCCTGGCTGTAATGGGTGCTCGGTGAGTGAAGCCGTCATTGTCTTATTGAAGCAGGACAGGTCCTCCGGAGAACACTAGAGGCCCCAGAAGCTGCCAAGGAGGTCTCAGCCACATTAGAAAGCTTCGGCCCTCCTCGTGGTCAGGAGGGCTGGGATGGGCTGGGTGAGCAAGGTGGAACCAAGATGCCGACTTTCCGGGAAACAGGGCAGCCACAGGTTCCCACGCCCAGTCACCACCCGCCCAGGTCACCCTCTCTCAGAAATCTGCCCCCATCCCGGCCATCACTGCGAATTCTCAAAATGTTCTGCAGGCCCGACTCTCAATAACGATCAAGGCCGAGACCCCTGGTCAGGAACAGGTGTCAGCACCCCGGAAGCATCCACCACTGGCCACTTCAGGGTTTTCCCACTTTAAAGTGTCACCTAACTTAGATGGGGCCTATCTTATCACTTTCTCAGGGTGCCCGAGGGACCGGCACAGCTGCCGGTCAGCCCACACCACCTGCTGCCACCCTCACGTGCTCAGCATTTTGCTCTTTCCTCAACCAACTGTTAAACACCAAAACTGGGCTCCAGCCTTCCCCTGGACGAGGCCATGGGCTTAGGGAGAGGACTGAACCTTCCATGTCTGTGATTTCAGGGCCGGGCACATAGCGGGAGTCAGTGAAATGTCCTCACGTACCCAGCTATGGACACACACGCACAGCCAAAGAACCTTTAACTGCTCAGAGAGCCCGATTCTCCTGAGGAAATGAATGGATCACTGGTTTTTAACCCACGTGGCAACTACCAGCACTCGCGTGTCAGAGGTCACGGAGGCTAGCTGGGACACAAGGCTGTGGATGGCCGTGGTCCCTTGGCACCATGTGACGCATGCAAAGATGACTAAGTAGCGGGGACCGCCAAGGAGGCAGGTGCTGGGTCTGCAAGGCACTGGGGGAGCCTTCCCAGCTAAACAAAGGCGGAAACCCAAGGCCCTGATAAGGCACGTGGCTGGACACAATAGCCGTTGGAAACACAAGCTACCTGGCTGCGCTGGTGGCGGACAGTCCTGAGGACTGGTGCTGCGATGCCAGGTGGGAGAGGCTGGAGCGGTAGAGGGGCGGGTTCCCCAGGGAAGACGGCGCCCCAGCCCAGGGGTTGGTGGTGTTCAGCCTGGGCGCCGACCTGGCCCCAGAGAGGGAGGGCTTGTTGTATGGAGCAAAGGCCTGGTGGGTCCCCCAAACAATGGCGGTCCTGTGGGGGGGCTGGGGGACGGGGTAGGCAGGGAGGTTGGTCATGGAGTGGCGGTAGCGGCCTGACACGGGGCCGGTGGTACCACCGCTGAGGCACTGATGGCAAGAGCAGGCCACCCCCATGTGGCCCGGTGGAGCGATGACGGTGGTCACCGGGTACGGGGGCCCCGCCTGGCGCCGCACGCTCCGGCAGAAGTTGGAAGTCTTGTTGGTCTGCGTGTGGGTGGCGTAGTTGATGGTGTAGTTGTACCCCAAGGGCGCCAAGTCCACAAGCTGGTTGCCCCGGGCCACCTGCTGCTCCAGGTAGTCACAGACGCTGGCCTCGTAGGCCGTCCAGGAGTTGTCATCACCCAGCCACTCCCAGACGACGCCCCGGCCGGGGGCCGAGTGCTGTGGGAACAGGTGTCTCCGCACGGCCCGCATGGTGCCTGTGTTAAACAGAAGGATGCACGTAAACAGCTCATCTGCCGGCCCCTCACCACCCTCAAACCAAGGGAGTTTAAAATTCTTTTTTTCCCTTACAACCAACATAAGATAATGTGGTCACGGTATATACACATGGGTCATCCTGCTATTTGACCTAAAGGCTGACACTAATGACTCTCTCCAAATTTGGGATGAAAGGTAGAGTGCACTCTGTGCAGAGAAACTGTGGACCCAAGGGACGAAGTGGCAGAGGGGAACTGGCTTTTCTCAGCTGGACTAGGGGACTGGGTCAAAGACCAGCTGTGGCTCAGACTTAATGAGGCTTCTCAAAATATTCCTAATGATGAAACCTGTGTGGGCTGACCGAAGGAACCAAAACAAAAACGCCTGAAGGAGATGAAATCACCCACAATCCAATCACTGAGCGGAAAGCACACTTCGTATACTGCAATATATTCCGACCCATCCAGTCGTTTAAGCACATATGTTTAGCTGCAGCTGACAATCATAATGAAAACCTTTCCTGTTTCCATATACTACGCACTAAGAGGGATTGGGGGCAGGAGGAGAAGGGGACGACAGAGGATGAGGTGGTTGGATGGCATCACTTCTCGATGCACATAAGTTTGAGTAAACTCCGGGAGTTGGTGATGGACAGGGAGGCCTGGCGTGCTGCGATTCATGGGGTCGCAAAGAGTCGGACATGACTGAGTGACTGAACTGAACTGAACTGATGCCGTAAGTAGTTCTTAGGTGTCTAAGACTCTGTGAAACTCGTTAACTTTTTTGTAATACATATATATATACTTTTTTTTTTTTGGCCCCATGGCATGTGGGATCTTAGTTCCCCAACCAGGGATGAAACCTGTGACCCCTGGCAAAGTAGAAGCGCAGAGTCTTAACCACTGTACGGCCAGAGAAGTCCCAGAAACTGATTAACTTTTACAGACTTCTCTTACATGGATGTACCTGGATTCCCTTGGACTTCTCAGGTAGCAACTATTAGGAAACATCTGTGGTTAGTTTATATGAATAAACCAAATCGCATGATTAAGAAAAGGAGAAAGGAAAAAATCAATTTGGGCCATGCTTCTAACAGCACTGGCCAAAAGATGATCACTGCGATTACCCTCTATCTGGTCTCTTGACCTCAGCAGCCAGAGCAATACACTTAACCCCCAAATCAGATGATGTCACTCTTCTGCCCAAGCCCTCCAGGGCCTCCTCCTTTCAGAAGAAAAACTGAAGTCCCTTCAAGGGACAGAAAAGCCCTGCACCAGCTGCCCCTCCCCTGGTCTGTGCCTGGTCCTTCCTGGTGACCAGGCCACGCGAGCTCAAACTTCAGAATAACCTCTCCCTACACTTTACACACCCTCATAAACACTCACTGACCCAGCCATACATGGGTCATGAGTTATTTATCTTGCTCGCTGCCTTTCTCGGTGACTGCAAGTATCATGAGGGCCGGGACTTTTATCTGCACCTGCTGCCTGGAAGCCTGAGTCCTCACACCCCCGAGGAGGCTGCTATGGGATCAGAGCTGGATTCTTCAGGCTGGGCACCAGTGCATTTGGGGCCGACAGTTCCTCGTTGTGGGGCCGATCCTGTACACTGTAGGATGTTTACTTTGTAGCATCCCAGGCCTCTATCCACTAGATGCCGGTAGCACCCACCCCACAGTCCTGACAGTCAAAAATGTCCCCACATTTGTCACCTCCGCGCGCGCACGCGTCCCTTCCCTCTGGCCCTGGCGGCAGGGAGAGGGAAGATGAGGGCACGTGGGTGCTCGCGGGAGCCCTTGCACTCTTTTCCTTCCCCCTGAAAAAAAAAAAGAAAAAAAAAAAAAAAAAATGTCCCCACATGTTGCCCAATGTACCAGGAGACAGTCACCCTCGGCTGAGAACCACTGATCTGAAGGGACAGGGCACAGCTCTGGGAAGAAGGTGGTGGCCCCATTCTCGGTAACACTGGTCAAGGCTGCTGCTGCTCAGTCACTCAGCCGTGTCCAACTCTTGGCGACCCCATGGACTGTAGCCCACCAGGCTCCTCTGTTTATAAAACTCTCCACACAAGGACACTGGAGTCGGTTGCCATGCCCTCCTCCCGCGGATCTTCCCGACCCAGGGATCACACCCAGGTCTCCTGCACTGCAGATGGATTCCTTACCACTGAGCCACTGGGGAAGCCCACACTATTGATATGCACATACAAAAGAAACCTGAGTGCACAAGAGAGTGAAGTAACCGGCCCGGGTGCCACAACTGTCCTTCAGGAGTCAGAACTCACCACCAGGCCTTCTTCACTAGCACGGCATGCCACCCCCATGCTGGCTGGCCTGCTTGCCTGCTGCTCGCGAGACCCTCGAATCTCTACAGGTGGAAGCAGGCAGTTCTGCTTTGGGAGACAAGGGGAAGGGGCTGGGACGGCCTCCGCACTGTGTTTCAAGGCACCCTGTACCACAAAGTGGTCCCTCACACACTGTGTGGTACCTATCCCTTAGCGTCTGCCTCCTGACCCTGTGTGTTTCAGAGGCAGGATGACCCCGAGAGTCAACTCTGTAACCCGAACACAGAGCACAACGCCCAGCCCAAAGGAGGCACCTAGACACACGCTAGAGGCAGGAAGGGTCTTACCAGTGTCCTGGCGGAACTGCGTCCAGCTGGGGAGGTCGATGATGTAAGGAGCCAGCGAGGGGTCGGCTTGGCCTAACGGGATGCTGTGGGCCAGGCTCCCCAGCCCGAAGCGCTGGCCCTTCTGCTGCACAAACTGCTGCTCGATGTAGCTGCAGACGGCGGCGCTGTAGGGGTGCCAGGTGCCCAGCCCGTCCTGCCACTCCCACACGGCCACTGCCACCGGGCTGGCGTACACCTGAGCCAGGGAAGGGCTCGGCGCCATGGCCATCTTCCCCAGGATGCCCTGTCGTCTCCAATGGCTTCAGACCACGCTGGGCTGGAGTCTCGGGTTCATTGCCCAGTGCTGCCAGGAGACCTGCAAACAAGACAGACAAGGGGTCACCCACACACACGGTGGCACTGCTGGAGTCGGTCTGGGTGCAGCGAAAAAGATCATGCTTTTCCAGTCACTTTCCCCTAACACCTTAAAAGCTTCGTGAACCAAATACCTCATCCTGTCTCCTTGCTCAGGCAGCCAGCAAGAATCCAGCGTCAATCAAGCAGCGCTCTTACCTCTACAAATGCCCAGGAAGACACAGTGACTGAATTCTGGGTGCTAACCATCAGCCCTGCTTCTGTCCTTTTACCAACACTTTCCCTCTGGCCCAGCTACTAAGTGTATCTTTTTATAGCGTATTTTCATGAGTCACCTCAAATCCTTCATGGACTGGGGCCATGAGGACCCTTTATACCTCTGTGAGGATGCCACAGTTTCCAAAGTAGGTTTGTAAGACACAAAATAATACCTGTGGTGTTACAGATTGGAAAAAAACAAAACAAAACTGAGTCTCAGAAAGGACCTGGGGCTCAAGGGCAGCCCGGGGGTCAATGGCAGGGCAGGGACTCAAAGCTGGGGTGGCTCCTAGCCCCACCCAGGCCTCCAGGCCACCTTGGCCTCCCGCACCATTAACCACGGAGCATGGAGCCTGAGACGGACATTCAAATCCCCTGGACGCTGAGGTCCTCTCTCTCTGGCCTCTCTGAGCCCCACTCCCAGGGCCTGGGTCTCGCTGACCAGTGGCCAGTTCCAGAGACTTTATACCCATCTCCCAAGACCTTCCTCTCCCAGTCACCCCTGCCTAGTTGCATCATTCAGGGTGTTCCCAGGCCACGTCACATGAACTTCTCCTCCCCAGCACCATGGAACATATACAGGGGTGATGGCGATCACTCTCTTTCTGTCCCCCTCAGATGGCAGACACCCCGCAAGTCGGCCTTGTCTACAGCCGCATCACCAGCCTCAGCACAGACCATGTCATGCAGCATGAGTTAGACAGGGATTAGCTCTGAGCATGGCTGAATTCAGGAGCAGATGACGATTCCAGCGCCTGCAAGTGTGTGAAGGAGAGAAGGGGACTGTGGACACAGTGCCCAGAGCACCAGCTCCAGGGATGCGAGGGGAACCGGGCCAATGTTCAGTGACAAACACCAGAGGGACTCGTCTCAGTTAGGTGGAACAGACTGTCCAGGCGGTATTTCTCCCCTATGGACAGGAAACCAAAGCTCCAAGAAGTCAAGGCATTACAGAAGGCCACACACACACTGCTGAGTGACAGCACGAGCACAAACCCAGGTCAATCCTAGCTAACTCGCTTTCTCTTAGCAGGGAAGGCTCGGTCTGGGCTCTGCTTCGAGCTCCACTTCCAGGCCCCGCTTAGGGGGGAGAGAAGGGAGCAAGAGGGGGAGAGAAGAGAAGCCTGCGTCTCAAGCCGTGAGCACCCTGAGCTGTGATGTCCATGGAGGGCCCTGGTGCCAAGAGGGTCCCAGTCATGGCACCTGCTCCAGTTCCCACACAACCCCCTTAAGCACAGGCATCGAATTTTGTTCCCACTTTGCAGATGAGGAAACTGAGGCCCCGGAAGTTTCAGTGACTTGCTAACATGGCCACTAATGAGGCCGGTGCCCTGGGCTTTCGCTGCTGTCCCTGAGACTGCACTCCAGCAGGGTTTCCGTAAGAAGGCTGAGACCGTCTGCCCCACAAGGAAGACAGACCTGGAGCAGCACGTGAAAAGGAAGGGGCGTGGGCTCTGGCGTCCACACCGCGCTCCACTTGCTCTGTCTTCTGATGAAGGTGGCCAGGCGCTCCCAGCCCGACTTCACTTGGACACGGCCACATCACCCTCGACTCTCAGTGCTCTCCTCGGGGACTCAGACGGACAGGTGCGCGTCAGGCATGCAGCAGCCATCAGCAGACCTGGGCCTCCCTCCCTTTCCCTGCCCCCTCCATCCCACCCCGGCCTCCCCCCCCCCCCCCCCCGAGTCTGGGGGAGGAGCGGCGGCCCAGCGCGGCTCCGAGCTACCTGAGAGCACAGGTGGTGAGTCAGGCCCGAGATAACACTGAGCACACCCGGGGGAGCCAGGCCCGCCCGTGAGCTGTAACCACTTCAACAAAAGCACGCCTCCCACCCTGGAGAACCAGGCCCGGGATGCCCCTGAGATGCTGGAGGGTTTATTAGCTCAGCGCCTGCAATTAGAGGTCCCTGGAACGACATCCAGGTACAAATCACAGGACTGGTTTCGGGGCCAATTACTCCTGAGCCCAGACTTTCCCCCGGCACCTCCTGACAGGCATCACTCATCTCTCAGCCGGAGGGGGGAGCCTCCCAGTTACCAGCACACGTGGTATGCTCCAGCATGCCCACACATCCCCAGGTGAACCGACCTGGAGAACTCTGCCAAACAGCCTGAGAACTCCACATGAGAACTTCAGCTAGAGCTGCAGACTGCAGGCACACCACGGTCCAGGCTGGCAGGGTCCCGGAGACCCAGAGATGAGAAAGACCCGGCACATAGCCCCTCCGTGACTGGCCACTGTCCCCACTAATACCAAGGCCTCCACTTTTTGTCCAGCTGCATCAAATCCTAGCAAGTGCCAGAACATTCAGCGCTGTTTCCCACCTCCCAGCTGGGGATCCTGCTGCCCGTGTCCAGATTCCCATCCTCTCCGCATCTGAGCCCCCAGCAAATGTGCCCATCTTTCCAGACTCAGCCAGAGCACCCCTTCCGAGCCCTCTGACCAGGCCCTCACCAGAAAGTGCTGACTCCACCCTCCTGTGCGTCCTCACTGCATATCCTGCTTATCCGAACCGGACTACATTTATTGGTTTCAGCATCCGTTCCCCCTCCCACACCCCCCACAACGGGAACTCCCAGAGGGCAGAGCTGAGGCTGACCCAACGCTGGACCTGCAGTTCTTCAAATGCCTCAAATCCCAGAGGGGCTGAAACACACACGACAGGAGAGGAGCACCTTTCCCTCCAGGGGCCTGGGGCGAGGCCCAGAATGCCCACTGCTGTTCCCCCTCAAAGGCAGCAATTACGCAAGCGCAGCAGCCAGTCAAGGCACCCATTCTCTGCTACAGCCTCGACCATCCCCAAGCCGTAGTTCAAAAACCTAATTTGTTTTGGCTCTTAATGATGGGGCTATTTAGGGTGTTCTTAATTATGAAAACTATTATTCTAATTGACCATGGGAAAAAAGCCTCGGTCTGGGGGCAACCTAAATACTTTATAATAATGGAATAAGGGGATTCTGAAGTAAATTATGGTACATCCCAATGATGGAATGTGAGTCTTTAAAAGGCTTTCAGACCTAGCATAATTCTCAGGACAAATTAAAAACACAGGGTACGTAACCACACACGCTGTGCTCTCAGGTAGGCAGGTACGTCATTTTCTGAACGTCTACTACGAGGCAGGCACTCTGCCCAGCACTCCTGTCATCCTGCTCTCTCTACCTTCAATCGCCCCCAAAGGTAGAAATTATCCCCAAACTACACACGCAGGAACTGAGGCCAAAAGAAATAAAAAGTTTATTCAAGGTCAGGTGGCTGGTCTGTGACACCATGAAGCCCAGGTTCTTTCTACCTTATATAAGCTAATTTTTAAAAGGCTGGAAGGAACAACTCTCGACATGTTACTAGGGGCAATGGAGTTATGTATGGGATATACGTTCTTTATTTCTCTCTATACTGGCAGATGTTCTACAACGATCATATTACTTATGATGGTCATATTACTTATGATGGTCGGACCAAAATTATCTTTAAAAAATGTATCAACAACTTGACCACAAGAAAAAACACCCTGCCTTCCCTTGCATTCTTCCCTCAGATTTAGCCACAACAAACCCTTTCCCAGCCCCCGGCCCCAAGGCACAGCTGGACCCTGCTATTCCACCAGAGAGGTGTTTGACACAAAAGAGTTACATGTGTCTGAGAGTCTTTCTATTTCCAGGGGATTTAGGAAAGCTTTAGAACAAGATCTGAGCTGACACAGGAATCTGAATGAAACTCATCCCGCCTAATTGTGGGCCTCCAAGTCAGGGAACCACACAAGTGGATCCCCTTATAGTTGAGGCCTCCAGGAAGAAGTCCCCAAGCGTGGTTTTAAACTGGTGCCCAGACTGAGGGACCATCAATGTGCCAACATGTGAGGACCCATTTCCTCCCCCTTGAATCCCACTGAAATATGAAGCGGCCTGGCCCAAGCCTGAGCTGGGCAGTTCACCCCTGGGTTCACACACAATGATCCTGGGACAGTCACTGCCCCTCTCCTGGGCTCAACTGATCAGGGGGTTGGATGGGTTTTCGAGCCTCTTAAACAGCAGAACCCTTTTCCAAATGTGATCGTACGCCTCCCATCGATACGCAAAATGTAAAAACGTGGGATGCTCTGCCACAGAGGGCGCCCTCCATTTCCAACTCCCTGAGAGGCCCAGGAAGCTGCTATGCAGGATAGAGGCGTCTGAGGGGCACGGGCTGGAGACCAGTGAGACTGGGTGACCTTAAGCCCTATTTTCTAAGCTGCCTCTCTTTCAGGTGCTTTCCCAGAAGCACGGGCCTGCAACTCCACACCCCACCAGCTGACACGGTAAGCATGACCAGTAACCAGAGCATGACCTTGAAAGACCTGCTATGGGCAGCTGGCCACCCGAGCACTGTCAGAAGGCGTTCCCATGGACCTGGGAGAGTCAGATCCCATGCAGAGACGTATCAAAGAAATGTGCTACTTTGCTAGACCTGTTGTTTTTAACAATAGAGTATTATTTTTCTGCCTCTCAAAGCCATAAAAATAACTTAATATCAATACACAGTCCAGCAAAAGTACACTGAGAAGTCACACTGCTGGAAGGGATAAACCCCTTCCAGAAAACAGTCTGGTAATATGTATCAAGAGGTTTAAAAATGTTCACTCAGGGGACTTCCCTTGCGTCCAGTGGTTAAGACTCCATGCTTCCACTGCAGAGAGCGCGAATTCAATCCCTGATCAGGAAACTAAGATCCTGAATGCTCCATGGCAAGGCCAAACCAAAAGGGGAAAAAAAAAAAAAAATATATATATATATATATATATATATATATATATATTCACTTGCTTTGACCCAATCATTAAGAAATCTATCTAAGGAGATTAGAGGAAAATGTCAACATAAAGCTATTCCCAAGAGCACTACTTTAACTTGGTAAAAGAGAAGCAGAGAGAAAACTCAGTAGCAATGTACCCAAATGCTAACAGCTGCCTTTGAGTAGAGAAACTGCAGAAGACCTTTTGTTTAACTTCTGAACTTTTCCCATTTTTAAAAGTGGGAAAGTTTTACTTCTGTTATCAGAAACAAACCTCTACAACGCCCACAACTTTCAAAATATCGTAAATAGGAACCAAACCCCCACGGCTGTAGCCTACCATCCTGACTTTAGACAGCCACTCCCATCCCAATGGGGTTTCATTAACAGGCCTGTCAAAGCACCGTGGTGCCTCCTTGCCAAGAGACACACGCCCCACCCCTGAGTTACCAGAAAGTGCAAAAAACACACCATCCAAGGGCCTGGATTATTACAACAGGAGCGGGGCAAGGTAAGACTTTGGTTTAGACAAGAGATGGCTCCAGCAAGTGCCACTCAGACCTTACTGCGCTTCTGAAGGATGGAAGGACTAACGCTTGAGTTGTCCCTTGCACACTGGGGCTGCAAGATAGGAAATGACAACTCCTGCCCTCGCTGGTGCCTGTCTGGGGCCTCCAAGGGCAGGTCAGAGCAGACTATCCCAATTGGGGTTCAGAAAGTCACACAGTATCCAGGGGGTGGGCCCTGGTGACCAACAGTTGCTCCATGGACAACCTCCTCCACCAGCACCAAGAACCCGCTGCCCCTTCTTTGGCCAGGAGCAAACTGACCACCCACAGGTCATCAGAGGGCTGAGCCCTGGTTCCCAGGCCTACCCTGAGGCCAGAATGTGGGAGCCGAGGAAGCAATGGCAGGCACAATGGCCAGCAACAAGAGCTTACTATGTATTACCGGGCACAGTGCTGGCTAAGTATCTTCTAACTGTTCTCACTTAATCTTTACAATCCTGGACAGGGTATTATCTCTGTTTTATAAATGAGAAAACTCAGGCAAACGACAAGCAAGTTGCCTGAGAAGTCACAGGTACGTGCTGTGCTGTGTTCAGTAGCTCAGTTGCATCCGACTCTGTGACCCCATAGACTGTAGCCCACAAGGCTCCTCCATCCATGGGGATTCTCCAGGCAAGAATACTGGACTGGGTTGCCATGCCCTCCTCCAGGGAATCTTCTCAACCCAGGGATCAATCCCAGGTCTCTCGTATTGCAGGTGGATTCTTTACCATCTGAGCCACCAGGGAAGCCTAAGAATACTGGAGTGGGTAGCTGATCCCTTCTCCAGGGGAACTTCCCAACTCAGGAATCGAACTGGGCCTCCTGCATTGCAGGAGGATTCTTTACCAGCTGAGCTACGTGGGAAACCCAGTCACAGGTTTCTCAAATCAGTCTGCAGAGGGAGAAGTTGACGTGGGCAAATCAGCCTGCCAGATGTGTCTGCTCAGCCTACTACAGTTTGTAAATTTTACAGATTGAGTCAATGTTTTAAAATTAGGATAAATCAATCAATCCAGATTTCCAGCTTTTCTTGAAAACCAGAAAACCTGGCAACGTTTGCAGGCCTGACCCAGATTCATTATCCAGCCAGCGACAACAAGCTGCACCACTGTGGTGGCCGCTACCGCTCTCAAGGCTACCACAGTTACCATGACTCCCCAGCAAATCTTTTCTGTAAAGGGTCAGAAGGTACCTATTGTTGACTTGGCAGAACATAGGGTGTCTGTTGCAACTACTCAACTCTGCAGTGTGAAAACAGTAACGGGCCACGTGTAAACTAACTCATGTGGTTGTGTCCCAATAAAACTTTATTTACAAACACAGGCTGTGGGCTGACTTGGCCTGTGAGCTATGGTTTGCCAGCCACACTGTGCTCTCACTGTCCGGATAGTTGAGAAGCACTTCTTGGAACCCGTTTCTCTATTAAAAACTGGGAGAGTGCTTACGGCTCTGGCGAGCCTCCCCCGTGGCACGCCTGTGCTCTGCAGACACGTCGGTCTTCGCTCAACACCTGAGGATGAAACACAGCGCCTGAGAGCACAACAGGCGGCATGTGGACCGGGCGGGAGAGCCCAGCTGCCTCCCAGAGCCACACCTTTCCTGCGTCGGGCAATCAGGCCCGGCCCACCTCTCCTCTCTGCACTCCCCAGTGACTCTCTTATCTGTTCCCACGGCTTCAATAACCCCAGGCACATCGATCATCCAGATCTCTCTTCAGATACCCTGCCCGCATCACTGGTCCAGCCATCAGCAACCCCAGGGACAGCCCAGAACCGATCAGGCTGTTTCATGCGCCCCACCCCCCCGCCACCCAGAGTGTCCACTCCACCTGTCCATTCACTCCTCTCTTAATTCCCTGTGAAATCTTTCCTATACACACTCCTGCCCTGCAGGGAGAAGTGGCCACATCTAACCGCCAATGTCCATGTGACATCTGAGTGCAATTACCTACTTGCCCCCTCCACCGGGGCATGGGCTCCTTACAGGCAAGGATTACGGTTAGGAAAAGATTTTTCAAAGGAGACACAGAACACTGACTATAAATGAAAAGATACATTTCACTGTGTTAAAATCAAGAACGGTTGTTCAACAAAATGTGCCTTAAAGAAAACAGAAAGTTACAAGCTGGAAAAAGATATGTGCAATAAGCACAAAGGATTAAAATCAAGCATACATAAGAAAACTCTTACAAATCAATTTAAAAAAAAAATGCCAAGAACCCCACAGGAAAATTGGCAGAAGATATAAAATTTACAGAAACACACATGCCAATAAACTTATGTAGAGATGCTTGACATTAGGGTTTGGTGACATAGAAACCGTGATTCCAAAGATCCCATTTTATATCCATTCCATTGGCAAAAAAAAAATCAGCCTTTATCAAGTGTTGGCAAGAGTGTGGAGCAAGTGTGGAAGTGTACAAGGGCAAACTCATACAACCACTTCAGAAAGAGTCTGGCAACAGCTATGGAAATTGAATATTTATTTACCCAATGATCCAGCAAAACACCACCCCTCAGTTCACACCCAAGAAAACCTCCTGAGTAGGTGCAACAGGGAACATGTATAGAAGTGTTCAGAACAGCCCTCTCTCAGCAGCAAAAACCTGGAAACGACCAAGCGCCCATCAATGGAAGATCAGATGCAGAAACTGGTTTGTTCACACCATGGACTATTATTCAATTTTCAAGACAAATGAACCAAGTGACATGCAATACTATGGACAAATTGTAGCAATATTTTTTAGGTTCCTTAGGAATAACCAGGAACCATAAAATAGATAAAAATGAAAGCAAGGGGATAATGGATATCTCAGGATGGGAACGGGAAGAAAGATCAAAAACTGGGTATGTAAGAAAGATGTATTCTGTCTCAAGATCCTGGCTTTTGTTGTGGATGGATGAAATGCAGGAACTTACAACACTCATTAAAAAAAACTTAGGAAACAAATAAAAGTAGGCCATGTGTGAAATGGGTGATCAGAGTGGAGCAATCCAGTTCTCTGTTTATCTGAGATGAATATTAAAACAAACCCACAGAGGTGACTGTTTAATTCACCTCCGAGTGCTGACCACAAACCCTAGCATACAACTTCCGGGGCACACACGGAATGAATGAGGGACGCTTCGTCTGTGGCCCCATTCCTGCTGTCTCAGGTACCTCCAACATGTCTAAAGTCAAACTCACCTTCCCTGCTTCTCTCCCTTTCCTCCTGGATTCCCTGGCTCTGGGCTGCCCCGCCTCCAGCTTCTCCCCACAGCCCAGCAGCTGCCCAGCCTTGCTCTCTCACTGCCTCAGCCCCCACTGTGAGCACCGGGCTGGGACCTTTCAGCCTCTCACCTGGATGAGCACACTCTCCCACCTGGCTTCTCCAACTGTCTCTCCTCCTCACCCACCTCGGAGACAGGGGCAAGGCGGAGCTTCCTGGAGTACAGTCCTGCCCCCCTCTCTCTTCCACACCTCCCTTTGAGGTCTAGAAACAATGTTCACATTCCGTGGCTCGCGGTGAAAGTCCATCAGCCAGGTCCCTCCCTATCAACACTATCTGCGGCACACCTCTCTTCAGTACCCCTCTTCCGTCTACACTTCCCCCTCCCCGACTCCTTCCAGAGAGTGATGACCCACTACCCCATATACATCTGGTTTCCCCAACTCTGTGCTTCAACTTTACCTGGAACCCCACCCACTTGGCCAACCAGTTAAAACACCTCCGGGATGCCGCGACGTGCCCTCTTGCAAGAAAATCCCCTCTCATCAGCTTCTACAGCACTGCATCGGTCCTCCACAGCTCTCTCTGGCCATTGAACACGCCCGGGAACAGCCAGAGCACAAACTTCCCTGTCTACCTCCCTCTACTAGAAGCTGGTGTGATGTAAGGAAACAGTCACAAGGAGAATGACCCAATCCAATCCATTCCACGCTTTCTAGCCAGGGTGCTCATTTAACAAGGCCCTTCCTGGAATTCTCCTGCTAAAATCCCCCAAGTCTTGGCATGACACATAAAAGCCCCCACACTCAGCGCTCTGCCTACCTTTCAAGGCTTCTCGGCCTGTACCCATCTGGTTGCCCCAGCCACACTGAAGCCACACTTACAGTGACCCAGACATGCCGGGTCTCTTCACAACTTTGCATTTACTGACTCCTCTGCCAGGCTTTGTCCCCTACTTCCTGGGTCCTACTCCTTCTTCACAATTCACTTTGGCTCTCATGTTCTGGAAGTCTTCTAGACCTTCCCTCCTGGGCAAGGGTGGGGTGGGGTGGGCTCTGCCCTGTGATTACCCACTCCTTGATATGTATCACACCGACAACACCTTGTCACTGTCTATGGTTTCTTTATCTTTCCCACCAAACGATGAGCTCCTGGAAGACAGAGTTTTCGTGGCTGGTCACTGCACCCTCAGCACCGAGCAGGGGGCCTGACAAAAATGAAGCACCCAGTAAAGGTTCAAGTGACCAAAGAAATTAAAATTTCCAATGCAGAAATCCTGACTCGTGTCCTTCATCTCATAATGCATGTGTGAAAACAGAAAGTAGCTTCTAAGACTGGTTAAACAGGAGAAGCTGTTGGCAAGAAGCCACCTGAATTTATCTGAGACAGGAGGCAATCAACAATCCATTCCCAAGGCTCACTTTCATCCTGGGGACCTCAAATTTCCCCCTCCCCAGTTTGCACTTTCTCTACTGAAAACCAGATTGGGAAGGCAGCGATGGGAAGTTCCCGTGGCTCTCATCTTTTCTCTGTGGAGAGCTGGCACAAACGGTGCCTTCTTGATGGAAATACCAGATCCTTAGGAGGAATGACTTGTGTAGATTCCCATTTTGATAGAAAACGCAAACAACAAAAACCGGGCAAATCTGAAAGGCTTGCTGACTCAGCGACACAAATTTCAAGGCACCTTTGCCAACAAGGAAGACAACGATCGGGTTTTAAAATGGGAAACAGCAGTTAGTGAAAACGACTGCACAGATGTTGGGTCTGTGTGCTGTGGCTGGGGACTGGAAACCACCAGATTTATTTTCCAACAGCCTGGGCAGAGCAGAAGGTACAATAGTCTCCCTCTGCCCACTCAATAATCAAGGGGCTACTGAGGGGAAGGGGAAAAAAAAAAGCCCTTCCACAGAAAGGCCTGAAAGGATTTTTGTAAGCCAGTTTGCTTTGTGAGCATCTAAGGAATCAACAAATGAGAGAACGTAAAAGTTTGTCAAGGTCGCACACTAAATGAACAAGACGCCTAGCTACAGTTACCCTGATGGTTTAAGTAAAGCCTGATTACCAGAAAGACCGCCTTCCAGAACTCTAGACGAGCTACGATGGCATGCAGAAATATTTCGAGTTTTTAAGCGGCCAAGCGTCTATGCACACACTATTTCCACTGCTACTGGCACTTAGGGAAGAGGAACCAGTGTGGAGGACAGTAGCTGACTTGAGAAAGGGTAGTTTCGGGGGCAAAGGGGGAGGGAAGTCTTGTAAGTCCTCTTCACAGCGTAAGCTACTGGCACCCCGCAGAAGAGAGCCAGGGTTCCAGAGAAGAGGCACTTCCTGGAAGGCGGACCTTACTTGAGAAGAAGAAAGCGGAGTTAGTTAAGTGAACTCCTCAGAAGTACAGCCCCCGACTCCAAGGAGCCGTCCACCGGGAGGCAGACCCCAGCAGGACCCACACCCTCACTAGGGCAGCCCGGTGGCCCTGCCGCCGCGCCTCCGGGTCCTGTGGGAAAGGGTACTCTCCTCCCGACGGGCCAAACTCTCAGGGTCTGCGCCCCTTCCCTTGCCAGCCCTTCGGCTTCCACCTCGGCGTTCCCGCTCCCCACCCGTCCGGTCCTAAAGCTCTGCGGGTGTCTCTCAATCCCCTCAACTCCCGCCCCCGGGGACCTCCACCCGGAGGCCGGTCCCCGCAATCCCCCCGGGACCTCACCCCCGAGCGCCTCTCCAGCCTGGCCCAACCCTCCCTCACGCCCACGCCCGCCCCCTTCCGGTCCCAGCTCGGCTCGGTCTCCCCCGCGTCCCCGGGACCCCAGCCCTAGGCGACGAGCAGGTGGCCCGGCCCGCCCCTCTCACCGAGACTGAAGAGAGCGAGGCAGGCGGGCGGAGGACACCGCCGCGCTCAGACTGCAGCTCCGCTTCGGCCTGGGCACTGGTCCGACTGTAGCTCCCACTCTAACGAAGAGGCAGCCTGAGTGAAACTCGGCGTCGCAGCTTCCTCGGATTCCAGTGCGCGTGCCCAAGACGCTCAGCCTTCTGGGAAACGTAGTTCCGGCGGGGCAGCAGGGGGGCGGGGCCCAGCCCGACGTGCACCTGTTCAGTTCAGTTCAGTTCAGTCGTGTCCGACTCTTGGCGACCCCACGGACTGCAGCGCTCCAGGCTTCCCTGTCCATCACCTGCTCCCGGAGCTTACTCAAACTCATGTCCTTCGAGTCGGTGATGCCATCCAACCATCTCATCCTCTGTCGGCCCCTTCTCCTGTCCTCAATCTTTCCCAGCATCTGTGTCTTTTCCAATGAGTTGGCTCTTCGTATCAGGTGGCCAGAGTATTGGAGCTTCAGCTTTAGCATCAGTCCCTCCAATGAATATCCAGGACTGATTTCCTTTAGGATTGACTGGTTTGATTTCCTTGCTGCCCAAGGGACTCTCAAGAGTCTTCTCCAACACCAGAGTTCAAAAGCATCAATTCTTCAGAGCTCAGCTTTGTTTATAGTCCAATTCTTACATCCATACGTGACTGCTGGAAAAACCGTAGCT
Source organism: Muntiacus reevesi (assembly GCF_963930625.1). Taxonomy (NCBI): domain Eukaryota; kingdom Metazoa; phylum Chordata; class Mammalia; order Artiodactyla; family Cervidae; genus Muntiacus; species Muntiacus reevesi. The sequence goes on along the minus strand of NC_089250.1, from coordinate 212,546,890 downwards.
TTGACTAGACCGACCTTTGTTGGTAAAGTAATGTCTTTCATTTTTAATATGCTGCCTAGGTTGGTCATAGATTTTCTTCCAAGAAAAAAAAGAGCTTTGTTGAAGGAAATGGCAACCCACTCCAGTATTCTTGCCTGGAGAATCCCAGGGACGGGGGAGCCTGGTGGGCTGCTGTCTATGGGGTCGAACAGAGTTGGACACGACTGAAGTGACTTAGCAGTAGCAACCTACTTGGGTGCCTTCCAGGAGAGCTTCATACCTACTCAGGTGTCAAACCCTTAAACTCGCAACTACAATCTAGTGTGAAAAATGTGATAAAAGAGTAAGAGCATTGAAGGGGTGCCTAATTGCAGGAAGAGGGGATGTCAGAAAGACATTGCAAGGGAAGTGACCCTAGAATTGGATTTTGAACACTGAATAGGGGTTTGTCAAATGGAATACAGGGAAACCTTTGCAAAGGATGAGAGATGAGAAAGTGCCTGATGCATTCAGGAAGCAAAAAATGTTTGGTGTAGCCAAGGGAGAGGATAGGTACATGGACAGGGTGAAGACAAAGAAAATGGATTAGGGGGGGAAAAAAAAGAAAATGGATTAGGGTGTGGCAGGATATGGGGAAATGGCTGGGTGAGATTATGAAGGACTCTAAATATCACGCAAGAAATTTAGTCCACTGGAGTCAATGGAAGGATTTAAGCAGGGGAAAGAGAGGCAGTATTGCACTTTAGAAGGATACCCTTGTGGTGGGTGGAGGATTGAGAAAGGAGTGGGGAGACCAGTTTGGAGGCTTAGGCTGTAGACCAGGTCAAAAGTGATGAGGCTTAAACCAGGCTAGTGACTAATCTTTTGGATCACAGACTTCCTTTACAAAACTAAAGAAAGCTATTCCCAGAAAAAATGCTCAGATGCATTCACATGTGTACACACAGACATTTTGCATACAGTTCCAGGGGGTTCAGAGTCCTCTGAATCTTGGGCTCTAATTGGATATCTTTACATAATCTAATCAAAAGCTAGTGAAGGAAGAGAAGGAGTGCCTGCAGCAGGCCCAGTTGCTGGTGCTCTAGGCCAGGACCTCTTACCACCCCGGAGCTGACTTAGAGGACACTGGTCTTGAGTCTGGAAAGGCATCGAAGTCAGGGTCTCCCAGTTATGCCCAGAGCCAGCTCTCCATAGAGGAATGAAGGGTAGCGTTTTACCTGCGATTTATACTAGATGCCTGAAGTGGCTACCGATTAGAATAGGACACTTCCCTTCCCCTCTCAGAGCCTCAGTCACCTCAGCCATAATCATCGACAGGACATCTAAGGCACCTAGTAGGTGCTGAGCACTGGACATGCGTCACCTCAGTGAATCCTCTCAATGAGATGGATGTTATTCCTAGTTTTTTGGACCTCGCCCATGGCATGCAGGACTGTGGGGTCCTAGCCACTGGACTGCCAGGGAATCCCCTGAGGAATGCTGACTTCTGAAGGACAGATGAGAGGCAGAAATGCCTGGGGAAGAGGCTGGACTTGGGGACATGGGGTGAGCATGATGGCTTAGATCCAAGAGAAGGGTTCCATGAAGGGGGTGCTCAGTGATGACAGACACTTCTGAGAGGCCCAACCTGCTGGTCCCCGGGAGGGGAGCCCATCCCAGAACCCAGGGCTCCTGCCTCCCTATCTGGGGCCCCCTCATTTTTCAGTCAACCGGCTGACAATCAGAAAAGTCCCAAACTTCTGACTTAGCACAGGAAGGCCATTGGACACAGCGGTCTCCATTGAGAGACACCCGAACTGAGGTCATGGAGGTTAGGAACGCCTGGGAGTACAGGCAGCTCTTCCAAGAGCCAGCTTTGTGTTCCACACGTGGGAGGGGGGATTGAGAGGATCATAGAGGATTAAACCCCCACGGGGGGGATGACGCCACTTACATAAGGATGCCCGTGGCCATGTGCACTTCAGAGGACACGAGCCAACCCAGTGACCTCTGAAAGGCGGGAATAGCAGGTGATACACTTTCTTTGTACCTTTCCTGTAGCATTTGAGTGTGTCCCAATGAATAGTTTCCATTTTTATAACCAGAAAGGAAAGACTATTTTTATTTGGGGAAAAATGAAGAGTTCCGGTTGTGAAAAGAGGCAAAATAGGGCAGCAGCAAGAGGGAGAAGTGGGGACAGGGACTCTGAGCTCTTAGGCAGGAGAAAGTGAGTGTGCTGTGCCCTGAGGTCACAGCAAGATGTCCCTTGGGAAGCTGGAAATGAGGGAAGCTGGATGGACCACTTGCAAACTGAACCTGAAGCCAATACACGCAGCAGAACGGGGCTGGTTAAATGACCCTGGGACGCTAGGTAGAAAGGATGAGGAAGACTCACAGGTGTTGATGGAACTGGGAGCTGAGATCTAGTGTTAAGTAAAAAAGGAACTTTCAGAGCAGAGGGTTACAGTAGAGTAGGTAGTTATTTGTGTGTGTTTATTGGTGTGTAGTTGATTTACAATGCTTTGTTAGTTGCAGGTGCGCACCAAAGTGAATCAGTTATTCATAGACATGTATTCATTCTTTTCAGATTCTTTTCCCGTATAGCTCATTACAGAGTATTGAGTTCCCTGCGCTATGCAGTAGGTTCTTTTTTTTTTTTTTTTTTTTGCAGTAGGTTCTTATTAGTTATCTATTTTATATATGCTAGCGTGTATATATCAATCCCAATCTCCCAGTTTACCCCCCCTTCACCCCCTTCCCACATAACCGTGTTTCTTTTCTACATCTGTGATTTGATTTTTTGTTTTATAAATAAGTTCCTTAGTGCCATTTTTTAGATTCTACATATAAGCTATATCATATATTTGTCTTTGTCTAAACTACCTCACTCAGTATGACAATCTCTGGGCCCATCTATGTTGCAAATGGCATTATTTCATTCTTTTTATGGCTGAGTAATATGCAACTGGGCTTTCCTAATGGCTTGGTGGGTAAAGAATCCACCTCTATTGCAGGAGATGCAAGACATGCCTGTTTGATCCCTCAGTTGGGAAGATCCCCTGGAGGAGAAAATGGCAACCCACTCCAGTTTTCTTGCCTGAAAAATCCCATGGACAGAGGAGCCTGGCAGGCTACAGTCCAAAGCATTCCAAAGGATAGGACACAACTGAATGCCTGCGCACAGAGCACAATATTCCACTGTAAATGGGTACCACATTTTTATCCATTCCTCTGTCAATGAACAGACATTTAGGTTGTTTCTCTGTCCTGGCTACTGTAAATAGTGCTGCAGTGAACACTGATGTGTGTGTGTTCAAAATGCTCATTGGCTCATTGGCTCATTGGCAGAGATTTTTCTGGGAGGAAATCTAAGATGCTCCAAGAAGGTAACAGATGAGCTGAAGACTTTTATTTTATTTACTATATATTTGGGCTTCCCTGATAACTCAGCGGTAAAGAATCTGCCTGCAATGCAGGAGACACAGGAGACACGGGTTCGATTCCTGGGTTAGGAATATCCCCTGGAGGTGGAAATGGCAGTATTCAATGCTAATATTTTCTATCACAAAAATATGAGACTGCCCCCACCACACACACACACAGTAGGGTAGGTTAGGTATGTCTTGTGGGAGCTGAAACATTCCTGGCATAGGCTCTGTCCTTAATCATCTGCCCAGAAGGAAAGACTTTTTTCTAACGTCTCAAAGACCAGCACATGGACCTTTGAGGGTTCCTAAGCAACGGAGGGGCCTCCCAGGTGGCCCTAGTGGTAAAGAACCCTCCTGCCAATGCAGGAGACATAAGAGACGCAGGTTCGATCCCTGGGTTGGGAAGATCCCCTGGAGGAGGGCATGGCAACCCACTCCAGTATTCTTGCCTGGAGAATCCCATGGACAAAGGAGGTTGGCTACAGTCCATGGAGTCGCACAGAGTCAGACACGACCAAAGTGACTTAGCACACACGCACATAAGCAACTGAGAATGAATGATGTGGCCCAAGAAAGAGGTGGCCATAGATGGGGGAGTGGTGGTGGCCAAAGGAACTTAGATTAAAAAATAAAGTCAGGGTGAGGGGAACTTTCCTGGTGGCCCATTGTTTAAGACTTTGTGCTTCCCATGGAGGGGGTGTGGGTTCAATCCCTGCTTGGGGAACTAAGATCCCACCTGCCATGGGGCATGGCCAAAAGAAATAAAATAGCCTAAAAATAAATTAATTAACGGTCAGACTTCCCTTGTGGTCCAGTAGTTAAGACTCTGACTGTCTACTCCAGGGGGCAACCAGGTTCAACCCCTGGCAGGGAACTAAGATCTCACATGTCACGTGATGTGGCCAAAAAAATAAAGTCCTTCAACTCCACTCCAGGTGTCAGCATTTCCTGCTTCCGAAAGCTCCAACCCTGGAACCAGCCTCCAGCTCACCCTGGAGCAAGAAAAGGTCAACGTAAACCTGGGGAAAGGCAAGACACTGGAGCCCAGGGATGCCGCTGAGGGGATCAGGCCCTTTCTGATGCTTTGCTTGGGAAGGCAGAATTTTGTTGCGTGCTGCCTCAGCTAATTGGCCTCCATCTGATACTCCGGAGGGCTTGTGTGATTAGAAGCCACAGCTGCCTTGCTCATTATTTCTGATTAATAGGCAGCACTTGGCATCTCTGGGCAACGGTGCTGGCTCAGGATCCAGGTGTGATCTACACAGCCCATAGGAGCATGATGGTTTTGCAGCCCTGAGGTGGGAAGCTGTCCCCACCGAAAGCATTGTCTTATGTAAGTCCCAGTCCCTTGGAACACGATTTGATGAACTGCTTTGTCCTCGCTAGTTCCCTTGCTGCCAATCTGAAATAACTAATGTGTACTCAGAGTTAATACATTGGAGACATCTGTTTTAAATCTAAGCAATCACACTTGACCTCTGGCCCTCACTCCACAGTTATTGTTTTTATTGTAAAGTAATGCTTGGCACCCTGGTGTCAGAAAGAGAAAAAGAGAAGATAGAGAGAGAAAAGAAAAAGAGAAAGAGAGAGAACAGGCCCCAAATGGACTCACTTGTGCTAAGCCCCACAACAGGAAACCAAGACTTACTACCTAATTGTAGTTTCAGCCTCTCACAGGAAAATAATCCTTTAGCCAGCTTCTCCTTTAACCAGTCAGTCTGGAATCACCTAACCAGTACCCAGTGGTGGTTCAGACAGTAAAGAATCTGCCTGCAATGCAGGAAACCCTTGTTCGATCCCTGGATCAGGAAGATCCCCTGGAAAAGGGAATGGCAAGATCAGGCTTCCCATTGATCTTCAGAATACTGGTTACCCACTCCAGTATTCTTGCCTGGAGAATCCCATGAACAGAGGAGCCTGGTGGGCTACAGTCCATGGGGTCCCAAAGAGGAGGACACGACTGAATGACTAACACACACGCATCAGTGGAGTGATTTGCCCCATAGATACTTCGTGCCTCATAGTAGGAGGGTAATTTTCCCTGAAATAACCCACTCTGCTTAAAACTTCCTCTTCCCACCCGCTTCTGCCTATAAAAGCGTTTCACTTTGTACAGCTGTTTGGAGGTCCTTTCTATTTGCTAGACAGGGTGCTGCCTAACTCATGAATCATTGAATGAAGCCAGTAAGGTCTTTAAATTTACTCAATTGAATTGTGTGTTTTACATTCATTTGGGATCTTGAGTTACTCGAGAAAAGGAATCAGCGCCTTCTTTGGCAGTCCAATGGTTAAGACTCTGAGCTTCCACTTCAGTGGGCATGGGTCCAATCCCTGGTCAGGGAACTTAAGATTCCACATGCCATGCAGTGCAACCGAAGGGAAAAAAGATAAAAAGAAGGGATCCACTGTGGCGGGTGGACAAACTCAGGTGTCCTAGCCTGAAGGCTGAGTTGCAGGTGGTCCCTTGATAGACAGTGGGTTATCTTTCTGGTGATATCCAACCTCCTCTGGAAAATTTCCATTAGCCCTTAGGAGTTGCTCAGAATCTATTGAAAAAAAAAAATACCTGATAAATCTCACACCTGTCAGGAAAAATTGTAAAAGAACTTGAAAGTGAAATGAAATTCACTCAATTGTGTCCCACTCTGTGAGATCCCATGAACTGTAGCCCGCCAGGCTCCTCTATCCATGGGATTCTTCAGGGAAGAATACTGGAGTGGGTAATTATTCCCTTCTCCAGGAGATCTTCCCTGACCCAGGGATTGAACCCGGGTCTTCTGCGTTGCAGGCAGATTCTTTGCTGTTTAAGCCACCAGGGAAGCCCCCAAAAGACCTTGAAATAGGCAGAAAGTTAATCTGGAAGGGTGTTAGAAAACGCCCGGTTACCTGATTCTTTGAATCTGTGCCTTTCCTTTTATAAAACCGATAGTAATACAAATAACTCTTATCCAGAGGAATGCTATTGACTGTGGAAGCCATTTTTGCCTCTATCAGCAAATTCATGTCTGCATTCCTGCTTGCCTTTGTAAATCTGTTGGGTCTTTTTTTTAATTCTCCTTTGTTTTCTTTTTCTTCTTTTCCTGATTCTCTTTTGAACCACTTTTTTACCTCTTGTACTTACCGTCAATGAATGAGTTAAAACAAGATCTTCGACACTTTTTATATTTGTGGGATCGTGATTCTTTTCTTCATTGTTCTTTAGCATACCTCATATCTCCCTTTTTCCCCTGGCTATCAGGAAGGCAAAATTTTAAGATTAAGTTGTCTTATTTTTCTGAACATTTTACCAGTGGAGAATGCCTGTGGGATGGGGCTGCAGCCTGGTTCAGGCAACAAGTGTGTGGGATTTCCCAAAAGGGCAAGTAAGGGGCAGCGGAGCCCCCAGGATGTGCTATGTGACTTTGGGTGAAGTTTTAAACCTTTACGTGTTGATTCACCCAGGGTTTCCTAGCAATATAATAGGAAGCTTCCCCAAACCCACACCAGGGAACCATGCGCCTGAGCTTTGCACCTGCCACTTTCCTGCCTTTCCTGCAGAAGCTCCACCTCGAGGCGGGCAGGCAGGGTCCTCTGACGTTACTGCTGGAGGCCAGTGTCTGCTCATTGAGCTGAGGCCCCCCGGGAACTGGCTGGGGCTGACACTCGGGGTCACAGCCTCAGCACACTTCCTCCCCACACCAGACCCAGCCACTTCCTCTGAGGACAACAGAAGTTGAATGAGAGATGAGTTCCTGAGATGTTGCAATACCCAGGACCATGAGGACAAGTAACCCGTAGGTGTCTGCAGCAGGGACAGTCCCCCAGGGGCCCTGGGAGTAATCTTTCTGGAGAACAGCTCTGAATGCCCACTGCATTCCAGGCGTCACATGAATCCTTCCCATAACCCTGAAGTTGAGAGCTCCCCTGCCTGAAACAGGATAAAGCTTAGCAGGAGGAAGCGGGCTCAGGCAGGGGTGGAGCTGAGCGGGAGATGAGACCGGCCACCTGGCCCAGGGGTCCTGACCAGGATTGCAGCAATGCTCTGTTAATCTGCAGACAGTACCAGGTTACAGATGTAGGGAACTGCCAACCCGACCGTGGCCGGCTTTCTGTCGGCCCCTGGACCGTACTCCGCTGCTCAGCTGATCTCCCCGACAGGGACGGTCCATCCATGGCACTCAGCCCTTCAGTGGCTCTTCTTCCTGTCATCAGCCCTACTCGGCCTCCCTCTCTACTCTCCCCCTTACTGGACATCCAGGCCCTCCGATCCACCAGGGCCCGTGTTCTCCCTGTCCTCTCTTCCCTTCATATTCACCTCCCCCATTTTGCCCAGCTAGGAGGAACTGCTTGATCTTTGAGGGTTTACTCCAGGATCACCACCTCCAGGAAGCCCACCCCTCCTACCCCAAGTCTTTTGTTATATAGCATACCTGATAGGAAGGGAGGCAGATTCCTTCTTGATGCAAATCCCTTGGCCCAGAATCAGCTGGGGATTTTGTTGAGATGCAGTCTTAGGTCTGGAATGGGACCCCAAACTCTGCCTTTCCCACAATCCCCAGGCAATGCCCAGTGGTGTTTATAAAAAAAAAACACACATGGACTTCATTGGCGGTACAGTCATTAAGAATCTGGGTGTCAGTGTAGGGGACACGGGCTCGATCCTTGGTCCAGGAAGATTCCCCATGCTGTGGAACAACTAAGCCCTTGTGCCCTAACTACTGAGCCCCCATGTTACAACTACTGAAGCCTGCGCCACTGGAGTCCACGCTCCACAACAAGAGAAAGCCCTGCAATGAGAAGCCCATGCACTCCAACTAGAGAGTAGCCCTCCGCTTGCACAGCTAGAGAAAGCCTGTGTGCGGCAATGAAGACCCAGTGCAACCAAAAACAAATTTTTAAAAACCATGGGAAAAAACCAACAGAGGAGCGAGGATCTAGGCCTTCCTGTACTTCTGAGACCCCGAATCACAAAGTCTTGTTCTGAATGTTTTTAAGCGCCATTGGTTCCAATCAGTTTATGCCTCAATAGCCCTGCCCAGCTGGAACCAGCCCCATTTGGCCCCCAGGGGTGCTCAGGGCTCACAGCAGGTGACTAGCAAAGCTGGGATTCCACAGTGATCTTTACCCAGTGAGGAGTCACAGCCGGGGGGCGAGGTTGGAGGCAGCTAAGGGCCAGCCCAACATAGGGACATCACAGCCCTCATCAGAAAGAGCATGGCCACCTCCTCTGGAGAAGGGCCGCAAACTTCCTGGGTGCCCTTCCCTCACTGAGCACCCCTAGGGCCTGTGGCCCGGCTGAGAGCACAGAAGCCTCTGTGAAGGGAGTGAGGAGAGCAGGGGAGGCTGAGAAGCAGGTCCTGTCTGTCACAGGAAGCCCTGAAGCACCCATAGCTAGTGACTAGATGCTTGCTCCTCAGAAGAAAAGCTATGACCAACCTAGACAGCATATTAAAAAGCAGAGACATTACTTTGCCAACAAAGGTCCATCTAGTCAAAGTTTTGCTTTTTCCAGTGGTCATGTGTGGATGTGAGAGTTGGACTGTAAAGCAAGCTGAGCACCGAAGAATTGATGCTTTTGAACTGTGGTGTTGAGAAGACTCTTGAGAGTTTCTTGGACTGCAAGGAGATCCAACCAGTCCATCCTAAAGGAAGTCAGTCCTGAATATTCATTGGAAGGACTGATGTTGAAGCTGAAACTCCAACACTTTGACCACCTGATGGGAAGAACTGACTCATTGGATAAGCCCCTGAGGCTGGGAAAGATTGAGGACAGGAGAAGGGGACGACAGAGGATGAGATAGTTGGATGGCATCACCAACTCAATGGACATGAGTTTGAGCAAGCTCCAGGAAGGACAGGGAAGCCTGGGATACTGCAATCCATGGAATCACAGAATTGGACATAACTGAGTGACTGAAGTGAACTGAGACCACAGCACCCCCACACCCCAGAGGGGCTCCTCTACAGCAGCTTCAGCTCTCAAGATGAGCACTGCCTTCAGCCATCACCTATGGCCTTCGAGCTTCTAGCCCACAGACATGTCTTTCTCTGGTGGCAGCTGGCAGAAAGCCACTAGAAGTCCTTTCCTCCTTGCCCCAGATCCATGGGGCCCAGAGCCAGGATCCTCTGCCACTCTAGAAGTGGGGCAGGGCCCACCACACTTCAGCCCCCAACAACCCTAATCTTAGGGTTCTTGCACATACGGAGTTATAGTTGCCCCTGGACAGGTGAGCCTTGGCGTGAGGAAGGACACATTGCCCAAAGCTTGGAAAACACAGGCTTGTCTTTACAAACCAACCTGGCCTCTCTCCTCTGTTGTTTAGTCACCAAGTCGTGTTAGACTGTTTGCAACCCCATGGACTGTAGCCTGCCAGCCTCCTCTGTCTATGGGATTTCCCAGGCAAAAATACTGGAGTGGGTAGCCATGCCCTCCCTCCAGGGGATCTTCCCAACCCAGGGACCGAACTCTCATCTCTTGCATTGGCAGGCAGTCTTTACCACTGAGCCACCAGACAAGCCCACACAGACTCACTAAAGACACAGTGGTACTTCGATTTCACCGTTTGAATCCATGACCTTGTTATTACCCGCCCTCCGCCCCTATACAGCCACTCCCAATTCACCCCCATCTAGTCACTGCTCCACACCGATTTCACTTTCTCCTTTTATTGGGAAGCAGACACAGGGCACACAGGGTGAGAAGCAGCCCGACGCCTCCCAGTGAGACCCAGGACAATGGCGGCCAGAGTCAGGGTCATCACAGTAGCCAGGCCCAAGCCCAGCATCACCAGAGGGGGAGAGGAGGTGGGCCCTTCCACGCCACGGTCACTCAACTTCCCCAGGAAGATCAACGGCCCCACTGTGACATCTGCTTCCTCCGTCACTGAAAGACAAGCCATTTGAGGGTTACCCGAGCCCCCACGCCAGGAATCAGGTGAGGGGTTCTGTCCTGCTCAGCGGCTGAACCAGGAGGTTTAGTTCTAGGAGCATTAGTCTCCCAGACCCCGGATTATGGGCTGCCCTGATGGCTCAGCGGTAAAGAATCTCTAGCCAATGCAGAAGACACAGGTTCAATCCTTGGGCCAGGAAGATCCCCTGGAGGAGGACATGGCTACCCACTCCAGTATTCTTGCCTGGGAAATCCCATGGACAGAGGAAACTGGCAGGCTATAGCCCATGGGGTTGTAAAGAGTTGGACACGACTGAGCAACTTAACAATAACCCCCTGATTGTGCGTCAGGACATCAGAATGACTGCAGAATGGCCCTGGCCAACATCAGGTGGGGGCTTGGAGCCTCTCTCACTTAGCTTTGAGGTGGTATCCCCTAGAAATACATGTTAAGTCCCTTCAGTAGGGTTTGACTCTTCGGGACCCCATGGACTACAGCCCGCCAGGCTCCTCTGTCCATGGGTTCTCCAGGCAAGAATACTGGAGTGGGTTGCCATGCCCTCCTCCAGGGGATCTTCCCCCACCCAGGAATAGAATCCTTATCTTTTATGTCTCTTGCATTGGGCAGGCAGTTTCTTTACCATTAGCGCCACCTGGGAAGCCATCCCCTAGGGGTAAGCAGCCTTAAATGGGGAACAAGAAAAGGACCGTCACCCTAAGGCAACAGCTGCTGCCTCTGAGCGGGGGTGCCTCCCGAGACCTACCGTGCCTGCGACTTCGGGGAACAGGCTGGCCCTCCCGGTGGGACAGCCTCCTGGAACGGCCTGAAATGCCGCAGCGCCCCTTGCTACAGCATCGACAGATGTCAGTGGGGCCTTCAACCGGCGACCACCTGAGAGTGAAATACAGGAAATTCGACAGCTGTGCTGCCTGCAGGAAGCAGTTTGAGAATAGTGGGCATATTGGGGGAAATCAACACGAGCGAGGGTGGCCGGTCTTCCACCCCAGCCTGGACTCCTTACCTGTTGGAGGACTTGCTGAAGGAACAGGCTTTGTTTAGTTGGTCTGGGACTCGGTCAACCGGAGTGACCTTCAGGTGGCAGGTGATATAGATCTGGAAATAAGAGCAGCTATTAAGAGGCAAAGTTCTAGGCAGCTCAGTGACTGGTAAGCCAGTTCTTCAATAACCCTTAACCTTTGAGGAGGGGAAGCCCACTTTAGAGATGGGAGGATGCAGATTCAGAGATCAGCTTGACTACAAGTCCAGAGCAAGTTGCAATTTGGATTCTGAATTAGAACCCAATCTATCAGCTTTATCCCTAGACTCTCTCACATTTCTCCCAATCACTCAGCCGTGTCTCACCCCCAGGGCCTCATTAAATCAAAACCTTAGGAACAAGGAATCAAGCCCAGTGGGAACAAAATCCAACTTGGCTGCTGGAATGGGAGGAATTTTGACAAGACAGGTCAGCCCAGGGCCTCTTGGTGGAGGCATCCACAACCAGAGGTCCCCCTCACATTCTAGGGGTTCCACACAGCCCCTCCGCACACCCTGCCAAGGCACTTGAACACCAGCTATCTTTCCTGAAGCCTTCTGCATACAGAACCACAAACTGTGGCCATCACCTAGTGGCTGAATGCACCAGCAGGGAAACCCTTTCGGAAACTTGAATCAGCCAGGCTGCACTCAACCCAGAGAAGCGCTTCCTGGTCCTTTAGCATCCTTATTCCAGGAAGGGAACTGCCTTGAGCCTCAGCTTCTTCCCAGATGATGCTAACTGGGGCCTCAGATTCCCGGAGCGGTTCCTCATTAGCTTTTGAGTAAGAGCCCATCTCCCCTGTACTCTAGCCTGGGTTGACCCAGCCACCTGCCCACCTTTGAGGTAGAGCCCTCCTAGAGTTCAGGCTGCCTTCCCTTGATCAGGATCCTCCTCTGGTCTTAGGTACCACCCCATCTCCAGAGATGCAGATGCTGCCTCAGGTGTCACCCGTGCTGATGGCCAGCACCTGTGTGAAGCCTCATCTTCAGTGGACCACCTGTGACATCAACTTTCTACCCCCCAACCAGGATGTTCTACCTTAAGACCCACAAGGTCATTGAACTGGGGACCAGGACCCTTCCCCCATCTAGTCTCCTTTCTCCCCAGCCCCATTCAAACACGTGACCTGCCATTACGAAGCTTCAGGGCAACCCCCAGTAGCTTCAGGGCAACCCCCAGTAGCTTCAGTTGCACCTTTCCTATTATCACCGTCTGTAGCAAACGACTCCTGTTCTCAGGTGAGGTGAAGTAGCATCCATGTGCTCATGTACAAATTTCCCACTGCTTGCCTCTCAGTGCCACCCACAGCCACGTCAGCCTCTGGTTCAGTGCTCCGTAAACCTAGCTGCTTGTTAGACACAGAATTTAAATGGCTTTTGATGCATTTGTAAATAGACTAGCAACAAGGTATGGCATAAAAACACTAACAGAACCTAGATGGTAGGTAAATAGCTATTTGCTTTGAAATCCTTTCTCCTTCACATTATTTACAGACTTTAAAGGAGTGGGAAAGTTCATGTCAGACCCCACTCCAGTTAAGTGAAAATATATGGGATGATTAAGTATCAGTATTTTGATGATTTTTCCAGGTGGTTAGTATAGGAGCCAGAGCTGGAAATCCTTGCTTTCATCACTGTTCCTTCTTGACCAGCTATCCCGAATTCCCATCCTCCCAGCTCCTTTCTCAGGAAAACTCACTTAAGAGCTACTTGAGGGCTTCCCTGGTGGTGAAGGGGTTAAGAAGCTACCTGCCAATTCAGGGGGACACAGGTTTGATCCCCGGTCGGGGAAGGTCCCACACGCTGCGGGGCAACTAAGCCCGCATGCTGCAACTACTGAGCCCCCTTCTCTAGAGCCCAGGAGCCCAATCTTGCAAACCAAGACGCTTTTATTAAAATAGCAGCGTCTTGGTTTGCAAGATTCTACCAGCACTTTCTGGCGAGCTGCCAGTCCTACCTGTTCTTTCTGCCACAGTCACCACATGTGGTCCGAATCTTAGCTCCCTCCCTCCTTCCCCGCCACCCTTAGTGTCAAGCTGAGCTCCCTAGCTTAGTGGTTCATCAACGGTGCCTGAAGACTTGTTAGGAATGCAGGTGCCAGGCTCTACTCCAAGTCTATTGAACCAAACTCTGGAGGGTATGGGGCTCAGTGGTCTAGTTCAACAAACCCTTCAGGTGATGCTGATAAACTCAAGGTTCAAGAAGTCACTGGTCTAGCCTATGTTCAAGTTCGAGAGGCTACCTAGTATGAAAAGCTCATACCAGCTTCCTTTGCCCTTCTAGAAATCCTCCAGGAAGGCTGGCACCTGCTGTTATGAACTCCTCTACTCTGCCATCTGGGTTCTAGTCCTGCAGACTAGATACTGCTAATGCAGTATCATCATCTGATGTGAACTGTCAGCTGAGTCTCCTGGGTTCCCACTCTCCTCCCTTGTCCTGTTTCCAGGATCCCTGACTCATTCCATCCTTCGTGGATTTTCTCACTCCATCCCACATAGATTTTCTACCGGTCTCTTTAAGGCCCATGCTTTCCCAAAGATCTCACTGGAGATCATGGCTTTATCTACTTGTTAAGTTACTAGGATGGGGCAGAACTATCAGATCACTGCTTAAGGAAACAGCTCGCAAGCAACAGCACCAGCTTAGGAAGCCTGGTCAGCCTGACCTTACGAGTTCAGGCTTATTCCAGGCTATTAAGTCATTACCGTGTTTCTGGAGTCATTAGCAAAATGGAACATGTCCACGATCAACTGGAGGATCTCCGGTCTGGGTCTGGGTGCTTTGAAAGCAGACGAGGCATCAGTGAGACCATCGACGAGACAACTTTGAAGAGAGCAAGTGAAACACAGTTAGAGCCGGAGGAAGGTGACATCTTTCCAGATATGACGGTCACATCCCAGGAAGGGTCCCCCGGAGAGTCAGGCCAGCCTCACCCGTGAAAGTCCACGATGGTGTGGTAAGGGGAGGTGCTCCAGTCCGGCGTCAGCGTGGCCACGCAGTGGTCCACGAACAGTCGCAGGGGCACATGGCTGCCGGTGTGGACTTGGGCCTGGAGGTGGGCTCTGTCTCCCAGCTGGAAGGTGGGCATCATCTTCTCGGTGCTCCAGTTCTCTGCAAGGCATGCCGGGGGTGAGAGCCTGCCGGAGAACTCCCCTGTCAGCTCCCCGCTCCTGAACCACCTTGCTCACCCTCCATCAGGCGCAGAGAGAAAACCAGCTTCTCCTCCGAGAACACCGTGGTCCTGAATGGCACCCAGGTGGGCTGGATGGCCCAGCTACTCACGTTGCCTTGCCTGCGAAGAGACGAGCAGCTGCAGGGCTCCAGGCCCTACTAGAGACACTGTCCTCCTCTGGGGTCTGTCTGCCCACCTGTCTGAGCACCACCCCCCAGGATTTTGTCTGGGGAGGCCCTTCCACACATGCCTCGTCCCTTGTGCCTTCATCATATCAACACCCCCTCTCTTCCCCCTCCCAGATCAGAGTCAAGTTCAAAGCCTTCCTGGGTGTCCCTGGTGGCTCAAAGAATCCACCTGCAATGCAGGAGACCTAGGTTTGATTGCTGGGTTGGGAAGATCCCTTGCAGAAGAGAATGGCAACCCACTCCAGCATTCTTACCTGGAGAACTCCATGGACAGAGGAGCCTGGCGGGCTACAGTCCACAGGGTTGCATAGTCAGACACGACTGAGTGACTTTTACTCCTCTGCCCTCAACCCAGCACAGGGGGCCAGGCCTTGTAGTTATAAACCAGTCACCCGGTCCCCAACCCTTTATGCTCCAAGGCCACAGGCATGTGCTTTGTGCTGGGGCCTCCCCCCCCTCACTCAGCTATGGAATGCAGGTTGTGATGGCCAAGGTCAAGGTCAGAGCTTGGAGCCCACCCCTGCTCTACTGAGGACCCTTTCTGAACTGAGGGGGCGGGGCAGCCCTGCAACTTCCCCCAGGAGGCAGCTGTGGCCCCGGTCAGTTTCAGGGGCTCCAGCAGAGGCCGCAGGGCCACCCCCACTCCCACCAGGACTGAGGGCGGCGACCACAGCCTTAGCCCCTCCCCCTCCTCATAGCCCCACTGCCAGGCGCTACCAGGAGTCTGCCAGGCTTGCCGAGGGGCCTCTGGGCCAGGGGCGGCCACACAGACCTGGGGTAGCGGCATTCGATGGGGACCTCTGCGCGGTTAGTCCTCAGGATGGACAGGTTTCCCACGGGGCGGGGGTTGTGGAGCAGGAAGGTGCTGTACACCAGGGCATCGTCGGTCACCTGAGGGGAAGGGAAGGGGTTAACTCTACCAGCATCACCGCTCCAGGTGTGCCCAGCAAGGGGCAGGGGGGCCGGGACTGCTGGAGGTGCTGACCCATGGTGCCTGCACAGGCACCCCACTTTGCACCTGGTTTCATCGCAAAATCATGACACCTCCCCGGGGAGTCTGGATCAGCTCCATGTTACCAGCAAGCAGCACCCTGTGACCAGAGGGTGTGAGCTTGGGTGTGAGCTCCCGTCTCAAGCTGCTGCCCCTACCCCAAGACACACACACCGTTTCCTTTTCCAGATAAGGCCTGGGGGCCAAGAAAGCCCCCAGGAAGAGGCTAGAAGTTTCCAGGAATTTCGCGGCTACCACCTAACTCACCCTCCTTCTGACTTATTCTCACGCTCTTCTCACAGAGAAGAAGCTGTTTTTTTTTTTTAGAAGCTGGTTTTGTGGTTGCCCGAGGCCGGAAGAACACCAGCAGATGCTGCTGGGCAATTTGCATCCCCTCCCAACGCCCCCCTCCCAGAGAGCAGCTGCCTGGCCCGCCCTCACCGTTCAAACTTCAGGGGAGAGTCCTAGCTGTCCATTAGTGAGGTCCCCAGGTAGAGAAGCTGCATTTTTGTGGAACCCGGTGCAAAGGGAAAATGTGGGGCTCCTTGTCCAACAGGAAAAAATGTCAAGACAGTGGAGCATCATTCAAGCAAGCGTGTTCCCCAGAGTCAGCGCAGGTGGTGTTCCCCACAAGCCGGCAGAACCCCACGTGAATTTTCCCATGTGATTCTCCTCTGGTGAGACCGGGCAATCTTCCCAGCTGTGCTCCATGGTGGAGTCACAGGGGATCTTACACATATTGATGTCTGCCCCCATTTCCATCCCGATGTCAGATGGAATATGGGAATCAGGAGTTCTAACCACTCCCCAGGTGACTCTGATGCCCAAATACTGGGAGTTACTAAGTTAGGATAACTTCTTAACTCTGGGCAACTCTGGCTTCCCCAAGTTCTCCCCAGGGAAATGAGGCCCAGGCGGCTTCAGGTCCAGCCCTGGGGACCACCCTGAGACCAGAGCTCCCGAGGAGGACTCCCGGGGGGCTGAACTTGCCCTGCCCCTAGCCAACTGAGACCAGAGTCCAAGGGCCAGCTGGGTGGGGGGGGCGTAATGGAGGGGAGGACAAACCCTCTGAGGGGCAGCAGGAAGTTGATCCAGGAATTGTGCAGCCACTGGGGTCAGTGCTCCGGCCCTTGCTAGGAGGGCCCTCCTACCGAGACCCTGCCCCTCCCCATCTCCTTGGGAGGCGATCTGGCCTGAATTACTCAGTTTTCCCCCCTGCACACACACCCATTTGAGACTGCCCCCACGGGACCCACACTTTGAGCCTCTTCAACCACGATGGCCTTTGACCCTGCCCTCAAACCACTTTCAACTCAAGGCTTCAAAGCCACTAACATGAATAAGGGACGCCAAATTTTTTTTCTTCCCTGTGATGACTTCTGGGCTTTCTGAGGTTTCAAAGCTCACCTCTTTCATACAAGTTTCTAGGGCCCCACGAACGCGCTGGGTCATCTGCAGAGTATCCCATCACGCTCCCCCCTGCCCACCCATGTTGACTAAATGCCTCCTGGTTGCCCCCCCCCAGGGGTTCAGAAGTCCTCAGGAATCAGAGCGGGGGTGCCCGGCCTGGCGCAAAGTTCACTGCCACCCCTGGTCCCCACCCCGCCTCCCCAGCTTTGGCACCTAGAGGCAGGAACTCCCCCACCCCAGCGCCACCAAGGCCCAGCTTCAGGTCTCAGCGCCTCCACCTACCCAGCTCCCCCGAATGAAAGGGATCCGCCCCAGCCCCACCTCGCACCCACACTCCGCACCGCCGGCCCCCTCCCGTGTCATCCCACCAAAGCCAGGGCTGTCGAGGGGGGCCAAGCCTCACCTGCAAGATGCTGCCACACTCATGCAGCCCGACCTCAAACCTAACCACACCATCCGTGTCCGCGGAGGCCAGCGGCTCGCAGCTGTCGGGGCCCAGGGTGAGGTCCGCAGGCCGGATGAGCTTCCCGGTGCCGAAAAGGTCTTTGTCGACCGTGACCACCAGCTGGGCCTCCTGACACTCCACCATCACCGTGGGCGGCTTCGACGGCCTGAAGCGCTCGATTTCATCATCCCAGAAGGGCTGGGGGCTGCAGAGCTCCGTGCTTCCCCAGAGCAGAAAGCAGAGGAAGAGCCTAGAACGCGGCCCCATGGTGCCCACAAAGCCACTCCCACCCACTGTGACTCCTGGGCTGGCACCACCCACTGTCTTATACCCCCGGTGAGCCACTCACACCTGGGCTCCCAACTGCCTCTCTTCCCCAGCCAGTCAGGTGGGCCAGGCCCCTGATGCTCAAAGTGGCCCCCCGGGCCCGCAGCATCGGCCTCACCTGGGAGCTTGTTCGAAAGGCAGACTGGGACTTCTCTGGTGGCCCAGGGGTTAGGAAGGTGCACTTCCACTACAGGGGGCACGGGTTCAATCCCAGATGGGGGACCTAAGGCCCTGCAAGCACCGTGGGCAGGCCAAAAGAAAGAAAGAAACCCAGATTCTCTGACGCAGCCCAGGCCGACTATGTCGGGACCCAGTCTTCTGCTCTCTCCCCAGGTGATCTGTATTCACATTAAATTTTGAGAAGCATCAGCTGGTAGCCTGGTCAGTCATAACTTCTCACCCCTTCCCTCCTCCCACCCTTTGCTGGCCTTTCCCTCATCACCTAGAGAGGGAGCTAAGAGCTACCTGGATCCTTAGCGGGTGTGTGTTGGTCGCTCAGTCGTGTCTGACTCTTTTCAACCCCATGGACTGTAGCCCACCAGTCTCCTCTGTCCATGGCATTCTCCAGGCAAGAATACTGGAGTGAGTTGCCATTTCCTTCTCCAGGGGATCTTCCTGACCCAGGAATCAAACCCACGTCTCTCACATCTCCTGCATTGGACGCAGATTCTTTCCCACTGTGCCACCTGGGAAGCCTGGATCATTGGGGGAGACCAGGAGAAAGCCTTTGACTAAGAATTGATTAAGGATGAGGAGAATTTTATCAGAGATGGGAGCTCTCTCCAAGCAGAGAAACCATGGTATCACTAGGAGACCAGGGAATGTGGTGGGCTGCTACTCAACTTTGGTTTTTTTGTATAATATCGTGTTTTTCGATATTTATTTATTTGGCTGCACCAGGTCTTAGTTGTGACAAAGGGGATCTTTAGTTGTGGCATACAGGATCCATTTCCCTGACCAGGGATTGAACCTGGGCCCCCTGTATTGGGAGCATGGCGTCTTAGCCACCGGACCACCAGGCAAATCCTTGCTGCTCAACTTCATAGGAGGTAGTGGGGACAGGCTGTGCAGGCAGAGGGATCTGTGTGAACAGCGGCGTAGACAGGGCTCTGGGTGGGTCTGAGGGAAAACCTCAGGAACTCAGAGTTGCTGGTGCCTCAGGTCCCTAGGGTCCAGAGTGACAGTTTAGGGGGCTGGGGAAGTAGATTGGGGCAGGATCCTAAAGGTGTTGGGCTGAGATGCTGGACTTTGCTCTTGGTAGGGGAGAGGTAGGGTGGGGAAGATGAGTGACCTGGCCAGCTCTAGTTCGGGAGGGGTAGGTCTGAAGACAAGAGTTGGGTGGCTATTGCACCGGTCCTGTTTGGGGAGGTAGAGAAGGACTGCCAGACAAGGTCAGCCCTTCCTCACAGCCTCCTCCTTGCCAGGCCTGGGTGAGTTTCCCCCAAAAGGAGAAGAACTCAAAATAGTCACGGCGTTAAATTCCTAGGGGCAGAAGTGATACCAAGCAGGGTGCTGTGGGGCTCCTGGGCACAAAGGCTTTCTGTGTCCCCCATTTCTTTGATTTCAGGAGACAGCCTTCACTCAGCCCCCATGCCCTTTCCTGGGTTCCAATGTGCAGATTCAAGCACTTGTTAATTAGGGAAGGGAGGGGATTTGAGACCAGGGAGAAACAGTCAAGAGCAGCATTGGGGCAAGGTGCCCTTTCCCCATGAATGGGTAGACACAACAATATCTTTGAGCTATTTTGCAGATACTGAAAGCCCGCCAGGTGGGAGAGTTAACAATTAACAACGGTGTGCTGCCCACAAGCATGTAGACCCCAGACCATTTGGACCTGAAGTTTGATGATGCTGACTCCTACTTGCCTCACCAACCCAAGAAGAATGTCCACGAGCTAATCATGCCCGCTTTGAACAACTACTATAAAACTTCTCACTGTCTTCTCCAAGAGGGGGGACACACAGTTTTGAGGGCATTAGCCCACCTTGTTCCCCTTTGTCTGGAAAAGTAACAAAGTTACCCTGTTCTCCCTCACCCAGAACTCTGTCTCTGTGATCTGATTTAGCACTGGAGTAGAGAGAAACAGCTTTCAGCACCAGAAGTGCAGGTGTGCGTGCTAAGTTGCTTCAGCGTGTCTGACTCTTTGCAACCCCATGGGCTGTAGCCCGCCAGGCTCCTCTGTCTATGGGATTCTCCAGGTGAGAATACTGGAGTAGGTTGCCATGCCTTCCTCCAGGGGATCTTCCTGACCCAGGGATGGAACCGGCCAGCATCTCTTATGTCTCTGCATTGGCAGGTGGTTTCTTTACCACCAGAAGTGTGTACTCTTGTAAATGCTTGCTTCTAATTCCCTGGTGGATCAGATGGGAAAGAATCTGAGCTACAGTCCACGGGGTCGCAAAAAGTCAGACACAACCGAGCGACTAACAGTAACTGAAGGGACTGAACCTACTTCTAAGTTGCTTAAGTATAAACTTCCTTGGTGGTGTTTTCTGTGTTAATAAACTTGATATTTTGTTACTAAATGTGTGTGTTTTTGTTAATCAACTTGTGGGAAAATAAATGAAGGGGAGAGATTACCCCCACCACTTCCTTTGACTTGATCAACACAGGTGGGGGTGCGGTGGGAGGAAGCCGGCAGAGAAGCAGATGGGAGTTCAGGCTTCAAGCTTGCCTGGACGGCCTGCCCACCACAGCAGAAACCACCTGGGTTTCCTGCCTAGCAGGCCCACAGGCAGAGAGCCAGCTGTGGCCTGAGGCCCCCGAGGGACAGCCAGCTGGAGAGACTGCGTCCTCTGCCGGGAAAAGGGACCCCTCAGTCCCACAGCTGTGTTCGCAGATTGTGCTGGGAGTAGGGTGGGGTTGGCTGGGGGTGAGCGACCAGGGAGGGCATCCCTGAAGCCATCGGCCCCTCTCCGCCTTGGCGTTAACCCCCCTTAGAGGACTTCCCTGGTGGCTCAGATGGTAAAGAACCCTTCAGCAATACGGGAGACCTGGGTCGGGAAGAGCCCCTGGAGGAGGGCATGGCAACCCACTCCAGTATTCTTGCCTGGAGAATCCCCATGGACAGAGGCGCTTGGAGGGTTACAGTCCATGGGGTCGCAGAGTCGGACACGACTGAGCAACTAAGCATATCATAGCATAAAGGGCTTCAGGGGGAAAATAAGAATCGGTGAGCGTAGGGGTGGGGCATGAACTGGGCAGGGGGAGTCTGGGTGAGAGTCTATATGCACACGGGTGGTGGTGAGCTTGTGTATTTCCGTTTTTCAGAACAAGGACCAGAGGCAACACCCCTGGGAGCACGGCCAGTCCAGCCCCAACCACACCAACCCAGACCAGATTCTGGATTGTTTACATTTTTTTCTGAGACGTGCTGCCCCCTGGCGGCCAGAATGCATCAAAACGGAGCCACCAGCTCAGAACATTTTCCTTTACTTAAAACGTTTTAAAGCCCACAAGTCGTTGCTGCTTTAGTCGCTAAGTCGTGTCTGACTCTTTTGGGACCCTCATGGGCTGTAGCCTGCCAGCCTCCTCTGTCCGTGGGCTTTATTTACCAGGCAAAAATAGTAGAGTCGGTTGCCATTTCGTCCTCAGGGGATCTCTTGACCCATGAATGGAACCCACGTCTCCTGCATTGCAGGCGGATTCTTTACTGCTGAGCCACCTGAGAAGCCCAAAGCCCAGTGTGGTTTCTAAAATACTATTCCTCTTTAAATGCCGGACCCGTCTCCTTGGAGAAATGGCTGATTCTAGGACTAGGGCTGGGAAAGTACAGGGTGAATCTGGAACATCTTGCTATGCCAAAAAAAATGTTCACAAAATGATAGGGATGTATCAGAAGAACATAGGAGCCAAATGAATGGGGTGGGGTTGTGGGAACTGGCCCAGCTGGGGACACCTGTCCACCAGAATGAATGAAGACAATAAGGGCAGTACATTGAAAAAATAAGAATTCATGAGTGTCCATGCAGAAGCTAAAAACACACAAATGAGTAGGCTTTTTCCATAAAAAGGGAGACTTCCTTATAGTACAATGCAAACTAATGACTGTAGAAGGAGAAATAGATTCAGAAAATAATTATTTGCAATCATCACAGTGGCAACAGATGCAGGCAAGAAGTATTAGTGCAGGTTAAAAATCAGCTAATGGTGGATGGGAAAGGGATGGATTAGGAGCTTGGGATTAGCAGATGCAAACTATTACATACAGAATGGGAAGCAGGGAATTCCCTGGCAGTCCAGGGGTGAGAACTTGGCATTTTCATTACTCTGGGCCCAGGGTTCAGTCGCTAGTCAGGGAACTAAGATCCCACAGGCCACGTGATGCAACAAAAACAAACATAAAAAACGGGTAAACAACAAGGTCCTATTGTATAGCACAGGGAACTACATTCAACATCCTAATATACGGCACTTCCCTAGTGGCCCAGTGATTAGGAATCTGCCCTGCAATGCAAGGGACGTGGGTTCGATCCCTAGTCAAGGAACTAAGATCCCACATGTCTCGGGGAAACTAAGCCCATGTGCCACAACTAATATCCGACATAGCTAAATACTTAAAAAAAAATATCCTGATAGAGAATTCACTGGTAGCTTAGTGGTTAGGACTCATCCTCTCACTGCTGAGAGTTGGGGTTCAATCCCTGGTCAGGGAACTAAGATCCCACATGCCACATGGGGAGGCCAAAGTTAATTCTTCTAAAATATTCAATGAAAGTGAAAGTCGCTCAGTCGTGCCAGACTCTTTGCGAGCCCATGGACAGACTATCCAGTCCATGGAATTCTCCAGGCCAGAATACTGGAGTGGGTAGCCTTTCCCTTCTCCAGGGGATCTTCCCGACCCTGGAATCAAACCAGGGTCTCCTGCATTGCAGGCGGATTCTTAACCAACTGAGTTATCAGGGAAGTCCAAACATTCAGTATCACCTATTAAAATTTTTAAAATATATATATCCTATGGTAAAGCACAATGAAAAAAAATTAGCTGATGGTGTGATGAAGATGTTAGCTAATTCTATAATTATTTTGCAATATAAGATCAAATCAACATATTATCCACCTTAAACTTATACAACATTGTGTCAACTATATATTGATACAGCTGGGCAGGGGGGAAACTCTTGAGATGATACTGAACTGTATCACTGAAGTGTACACTTAAAAATGGTTAAAATGGTCAATTTTGTGTTATGTGTGTTTTACCACAATTAAAACAAAACTATGTGATGGAAGTTTGAATACATAGTCTCATGATTTCTCCCTAAGGGTTCTTTATTAATTACAAAGGAATAAGCACGTGTGCATGCTCCGTTCGCTCAGTCAAGTCCGACTCTTTGCGACTCCATGGACCGCAGGCCCTCAAGGCTCCTCTGTCCATGGGGATTGTCCAGGCAAGAATACTGGAGTGGGTCGGCATGCCCTCCTCCAGGGACCTTCCCCAGGATCAAACCCGAGCCTCCTGCACTGGCAGGCTTTATCACTTAGCCACCTGGGGAGTCACTTTTCAGTGGATAAATCTGGCAAACAGCACTTTAGCCATGTTGTCAAAGTTAACCATTAGTTGAATAAACACTATTATTTATTTAGTGGGATAAAAGGACATCATGTGCCTCCTCATGAGAAGAGATGATGCCCAGGGTTTTTTTTTTCTTTTCTTTTGCCCCAAGTCATGTGTGATCTTATTTCCAAGATGAGGGATCGAACCCAAGCCCCCTGCATTGGAAGCGTGGACTCTTAACCACTGACTGAACCTCCAGGGAAGTCCTGATGCCCAGTGTTTAGGAAAAGGTTATGTATGTGTAAATACACATGTGTGTATGTAAAAACACATGTACATGTATACACATGTGTGCATGTGTATACATAAATATGTAATATATAGCAAATTACATATATACACATATTACATATATACAGAGAGAAAGCTTATATAGCAAAATGTTCATATTTCCTCTATATGGGTAAAGGGTAAAGAGGATTTCTAAACGAGAAATTAAAAATAAGCCCCTCCTAGATCAGATTCAAGCGAAAGAGAGGACAATCAGGATCTGTTCTCAGAAGAAGGCTGTTAACCAGTTTCCAAAAGCAACGCCTGAAACAAAATATGAAGTTACTTGGTAGAAAACAAAAAGATGCGTAAGATTTTTGAAGAATAATTTATGAAAATCATCAAAGAATATCATCTAATTAGAGCTTCCATATTCATGGATGGGAAATGCAATCTCAAAGATATCAGTTCTTCCAAAATTAATTTGTAAGCTCTATCAAAATCCCAACAGGTTGTGTATGTGTGTGTGCATGTGTGTGTGTGAGAGTGTGTGTGTGTGTAAAGCTTAACAAAACTAATCTAAAATGTATATGGAAGGAGTGAGTTGGCCCTTCACTTGGCCGTAAAGCAAGACTTTTGAAGAAAAAGTACAGTGTGAGAGATACACCCTAACAGATACAAAGATGTATTATAGAGCCATGGTGATGAAGGCAGGGTGCTGTTAGGACAAAAAAAAAGTACAGTGGAATAGACAAGACAGCCCAAAACAGCCACTTGCATATGTGGAAATATGATACACGACAAGGGGAACAGATGGACCACTCAGTGAGAGGAGCTGTGACAAGTATTATCCATATGGGGGAAAAATTGGATTTCTATCTCATACATAAAAATGAATTCTAGAGAGATTAAAAAGCTGAATGTGAAAGAACAAAAATTAAGACATTTAGAAGGAAATACAACATCCCAGGGCAGAGTGAGGTGAAGGGTATTTCCTAAATACAACCCCATGTCCTCCCTTCACAAAAAAACACAAATTATAAGAGAAAAGTGACTTTTTAAGGGCACTCACATTAATAATAATAAAATAGCTATAATAAAAATAGTTACCATTCACCATGTATTCATGATACATGGGGACTAGGCTGAGTACCCTAATCCTTATACCCATCTAGGGAAGTGTCATTGGCCCCATTTTACAGATGTGCAAACTAAGACTCAGACAAGTGGTACCCAAGGTCACACAGTCAGGGAACACCCAAACCAAGATTTGATTGCAGATTGATTGGACTCCAGTTCCTGTTCTGTCTCTAACCTTTACTGTCTCTCTGATACTTTACAGTAAAGTCAGTTCAGTCAATACCACACAATTGTGTGTGGACTGGGGGTAGACATGCCCAGATAAATAATTTCAATACAAACAAGGGTTAGGATTTATGGATACATGCCTGTCTCCCCCAACTATTCACATTAGATACTCAATAGGTGCTTTAAAAATAGGACTTTCTACCTGTCACCCTGGAAAGACAAACTAGCTGATGTGTGATTAAGAAGAGTGAGAACTATGGAGCAGCTGAGATTTGCCACACACACACACAACACTGACATTAATTAATTCTGTAGCCAGACTTTAGCTGGAGAGACCCTGATGGGCTGAGATTTGGCACATTTTTTTGTGCAGTGGGAGAAATGGAGAGAGATTTAGGGGTATAAAGAGCAAGCTGATCTGGAAAACTTTTCACTATTTCATTATTAAGTGTCAAATTGTGTACAACATTTATAGCCCACTTGACTGAGTGAGTGACTTTTTAGTGTGTGTGTGTGTGTATCTATATATATTTGGCTGCACTGGGTCTTAACTGTGGCGTGTGGGATTGTCAGTTTTCGTTGGGGCATTCAGGATCTTTATTAATTTATTCTTTAGTGGCATGAGGGATGCAGGATCTTTAGTTGCAGCATATGAACTTTTAGTTGCAGAATATGGAATCTAGTTCCCTGACCAGGCTTTGAACCTGGGCCTCTTGCATCAAGAGCGTGGAATCTTAGCCACTGGACCACCAGGGAAGTCCCTGAGTATGTCACCTTGATCACAGCTAAGAAAAATGGATTTTTGTACAATGTTTTGGCTTTAATTTACAGAGTGTTAAAAATTACCTTAAAAAATAGTGTTGGAAATTCCTTGGTGGTCTAGTGGTTAGGACTCTCGCTGCTAGGGCCTGGTCATAGAACTAAGATTCCACAATCCTCTTGGTGTGGCAAAAAAAGAAAAACGTGCCTAAAGGGAAAATGAAATACACCTCCTCCCACCCCAACTATTGTTACCAGTTTGTAATGAATCCTTCCAGACATTTTTTCTATGCATATAAAATCACTTAAAAATACACTTACTACACGCAATGTTGTGTCCTAGATTGGATCCTGGAACAGAAAAAAAAAGAAATTAGTGGAAACGTGGTATATTCAAATAAAGACTGGAGTTTGGTTAATATTAACGCACCAATGTTAGTTTCTCAGTTTTGACAAATGTGTTGTAGTTGTGTAAAATTCTTAACGTTATGGAAAACTAGGTGAAGAATTTATAGGAATCTGTGTACTATTTTGGCAATTTCTCTGTAAACCTAAAATTATTCCAAAAGATTATTTTAAACATGAACTTAAATGGGGATCATATTTTACACTGTTCCACAATCTGCTTTTTCTCATAAGATGTAGAGGACACTTTTCATGCTGAAAATCACTCCATTCTTCTTGATTGCTGAATAGAATGCCACTATACAGAGGTAACCACAATTTATCCAACCAATGTCTTCATGCTGAACATGTAGATGGTTGTGATTTTTTCCCACTGTTACACTAGAACTTCCTTGTTCATCTATCTTTCCATATCTGCTTAGGTATTTCTTTAGGATCAATTCTGAGAAGTGGACTTGTGGGTCAGAAGGTATATGTGATGGGACTTCCCTGGTGGTCCAGTGGTTAAGACTCTGCACTTCCACTGCAGGGGACATGAGCTCAAGCCCTGGTTGGGCAACTAAGATCGGATTCCCACATCCTGCACCCCACATGGTGTAGCCAGAAAAAAAAAAAAAAGAGCAAAACAAGAAAACCTAGTTAAGATGGTAAATTTTCTGTTAAATGTATTTTTCTGCTTAAAAATAAAATAAAATAGTTTTTAAATATTTCATTAAAAAAAAAATCCAGCTTCTAGCCAAGAGGGCCTGCTTGATTCTCAGAATGTGGCAGCTGCTGCCAGAAGCTTCCTCAGCACCATTGGTCGCCCAACACAAGGCACATCCCTTGGGATCTTTTTGCTTCAGCAACCCTTAGGTTGCTTCTGAAATAAAGGGCTGGATAAACATAATGGTCTTCACTTCTGGTCATTCAAAATTCTCCATCAGCAAAAGTGCTACCCCAAACATGCTCCTGGCTGAAGTCCACGGAAAGATCAAAGAATGAAATTTCAGTGACTCAAGGGGGTGATACAGGGCACGTCTCTTCTATCCTCTGATTTCACTTTTGCGTATTCTGTGGAAACTGCATTTTGTCACCGTGCAAACGTTTCTCACGATGGGACTTTCATTTCCCAACAATGGGTTGCAACGGACTCCCACTTCAGCCTAGAAAAACACACCAAGAAGAAAGGGTGATGTGGGCCGTTGTATGATTTAATGCAACAGATTTCCTCCAAATAGGCGGGGCTGTTGGAGGTGCTTAGGGGAATTCCTTGGTGGTCTAGTATTTAAGGGGCTTCCCAGGTGGCTCAGGGGTAAAGAATCGGCCTTCCAGTGCAGGCGATGTGAGTTCAATCCCTGGGTTGGGAAGATCCCCTGGAGGAGGGCATGGCAACCCACTCCAGTGTTCTTGCCTGGAGAACCCCATGGACAGAGGAGCCTGGCGGGCTACAGTCAACAGGGTCTCAAAGAGCGCCTAAGCAGCAACAGCCAGTGGTTCGTTCAGGGTCTGTGCCCTTTCAACGCTATGGGCCTGAGTTTGATTCCCAGTCTGGGAACTAAGGTCCACAGGCCACTCGGCCAAAAAAAGAGAAGAAACGAATTAGGAGTTCTTTTCATGACTACTGTAAATGGAATCATCAAAGTTTTGGGATGTCACTACCCTCCCAGGGGGCAGAAGAGCAGAAGAGCGCTCCACTCGGGAAAGGCATTCCAGAATTTGGGGCCCTTGTGGAGGTCTTCTCACGCATCTTACACCAGGTTTTCCTACTATTCAGCCAAGCCTGGCTGCTTCCAAAGGATCTTTTTGTTTTTTATTTTTTGGCCTCACCCCTCGGCATGCAAGATCTTAGCTCCCCAACGCGGGATCAAACCCGTGCCCCCTGCATTGGAAGCTTGGAATTCCTAACCACTGGACGGTCAGGGATCTTTGAGAAGATCCTCCGCCATAGGATCTTTGAGAAGGTAAGTCAGTGAATCAACCCCCAGGGCACCTGTCATTTCTCAAACCAGGGAAAACCCCTTGTCAGAACCCATTTTAACACCTCAAGGTGATGACTTTTTTTTTTATGATTTTTTTTAAGGTGATGATTTTGAGAAGTTCTAAAAACTTTTTTGCTTTTATTTTGCAGGGGTAATCTGTATTGCTTTTGGAAGACATCTATGACTTTTTTTTACAAAATGTCTTATTTTTAAATACTAATTATAGATTCACAGGAAATTACAAAGAAATGTATAGGGAAAGACTTCCCTGGTAGTTCAGTGGCTAGGACTCTGTGATCCCAATCAGGGGACACAGGTTCAATCCCTGGCAAGGGAACTAGACCCCACATACCGCGACTAAGACCCAAATAAATAAACTTTTTAAAAAAGAGAAGAAATGTATAGAGAAGCCCCATGAACCCTCCGGGCTTCCCTGGTAGCTCAGCTGGTAAAGAATCCGCCTGTCGCGCAGGAGACCCCAGTTGGATTCTTGGGTCGGGAAGATCCCTGGAGAAGGGACAGGCTACCCATTACAGTATTCTTGGGCTTCCCTAGTGGCACAGACAGGAAAGAATCCGCCTTCAATGTGGGAGACCTAGGTTCGATCCCTGGGTTGGGAAGATCCCCTGGAGGAGGGCATGGCAACCCACTCCAGTGTTCTTGCCTGAAGAAACCCCATGGACAGAGGAGCCTGGTGGGCTACAGTCCATGTGGTCACAAAGAGTTGGACAGGACTGAACGATTAACACTTTCACTTTCTTCTTACCTAAGCTGTACATCAAGTATATGTTCAGTTGTTTTTTTTTTTTTTAATATGTTCAGTTTTTAAAGCAACTGCCAAACTATTTTCCAGAGGGCTGGACCATTGTATGTGACCACCAGCAATGCACGAAGGATTCGATTTCTCCACATCCTTGTTAGCATTTGGTACTGTCACTGTTTCTTTTGGCAGTTTTGAAACGTGTGTGGCGATGGTTCATCCCAGGCTTCATTTGCAACACCCTAATGGCTAGTGATGTTAAACATCTTTTATGTGCTCCTTGCCATTCATATATTTCCTTTGGTGAAACGTCTTGTTGCGGTTTGCCCATCATCTAATCGGATTATTGGTTTTGTGTGTGTGTGTATGTTCAGTTCGTTTAACGTCGAGTTCTGAGAGTTCTTTACATATTCTAGATAGGAATATCTCTATTCATTTAGGTGGTATAGCCATACATGGAATATTACTGAGCCATAGAAAGGGATAAAATACAGATCCATGCTACGACATGAATGACCTTTGAAGACTACAGTAAGTGAACAGAGCAGAACACAGAGGTCACATATTCTAGGACTTCACTTACAGGAAATGTCCCCAAATGGGCAAATCCATAGGGATAAAATGTAGATTAGCAGCTGCCAAGGGCTGGAAGGAGGGGGAGAAGCGGTTGACTGATAATGTGCACAGGGTTTCGTTGGGGGTAGTGAATATGTTCTGTAATTGGATAATGGTGATGGTTGTACAACTCTGTGAGTATACTCAAAACCAATAAATTGCACACCCAGAGCTTGTTCAAAGTCTCCTAGACGGGAGTACGGATGGAGAAAAAGGCTAGGACTGAGCCGAGGGCTCGCATCTACTTGCCAATCGTGCTTTGCGACCTGCAAGTTACTGGATCTGGCCAGTGAGACGTGAGGGGATTTCTCTTCTGGGTTTTCTAGGAAAGTCTTGTCAGCTTTTAAAATAGGACACAAGGTGGGGATGTTTCCTCTTTTCTGGCTCTGACATCGTTGTATGCATGAGCTGCTCGGAACTGAGGCCACCATCTTGAGTCATAAGGGAAACCCGCCAAACGGAGGAGCGGCTTGCTGAAGACGGCAGAGTAGACCTGGGTCCCTGGTGGTGTCCGTCCGCTGAATTAACCAATCCTCAAACGGCCTTCCCTCTTCCCTGCTGGCTCAGACAGTAAAGAATCTGCCTGCAGTGCAGGAGACCTGGGTTTGATCCCTGGGTTGGGAAGATCCCCTAGAGGAGGAAATGGCAAGGAGCCTGGTGGGTTAGAGTCCCATGGGCTCGAAAAGAGTCGGACACGATTGAGCGACTAACACTTTCACTTTCTCACTAAGTGAGGCCAAAAAACAACAACAACAAAAAAAACCCACTCCTCTTTTTGAGTAACTTGGATTTGCATCTTCCACTACAGCCAAAACACTGATAGAATATCAGACACCTCTGAGGGAACTTATTCAATATTCTGTAATAACCTGTAAGAGAAAAGAATCTGAAAAAGAATATATATATATAGGACTTCCCAAGTGGTCCAGTGGTAAAGAATCCACCCGTCCTGCCTGCAGGGGACACAGGTTCAATCCCTGGTCTGGGAAGATTCCACAGGCCGTGGGGAAACCAAGCCCATGGGCCACAATAATTAAGCCTGTGCCCTGGAGCCCGGGAACTGCAACTAATGACGCCTACGAGTTCTAAAGCCTGTGCTCAGCGACGAGAGAAGCCACCGCAATCAGAAGCCCACACACCGCAACTAGAGAGTAGCCCCTGCCCTCTGCAAACTAGAGGAAAGCTCTCGCGGCAACAAAAACCCAGTGCAGCCAAAAAAAAAAAAAGAACATATATACCTGAATCACCTTGCTATACACCTGAACTGACACAGCATTGTAAATCAACCATGCTTCCATTAAAATAAAAACAAAGAAACACTTCTGAGATATCAGGTAACACAAGGACTAGAGCAGAAACGGTAACTGTTCCCGGCACTTTTTCTCCCCTGTTACACAGTAATAGAATCCTTAGTTAGGCTAGGGCCATGGGAGGATGTTCCGGTCCTGAGACAGCAGAAGGGACACGGTCGTGCCCCTTAAGGGGAGAAGCATGCCTTCACTGTTAACCTAAGGAAAGGTTTGGTGCTTGGCATGCTAAGGACCAAAAGCAGACTGAAGCCAACTGACCAGTGAGTGAGAGGTTAAAAAAAAAAAAAGAAAAAAATGAAGGTGGGTAAGCAGATGGCTTTGGGGGGAGATTTGGCTGTGATGGGGAGCAGAGGGATGGGGCAGCAGCTGGAGGGGACGTGGAGGCCGGGGGCAGCCATGCCGATGCCCTGCTCGGATCTCCCTGCGAGAAAGGAGCTGATGAGCCCCGAGGAGTGCGATCAGCCTCCACCTGTAGCACCTTGGAGCCGGGGATACACCCTTCCCGGGCGTCCCCGCCAGTGACAAAGCAGGGTGGGGATACCAGGTCGGGCCATTGCTACCCTGAGGACCCAACCGACGTAGATGGAAAGGGTTTTCTGTTGTTCCCTTTAAATGACAGAGACCAGAGTTTGCTTAGAAGTCCCATGAGAAGAAAGAGCAGCCGAACACGGACTAGAGAAGATGCACAGATGGAGACCGGGAGGTCCCTGGGAAAGCAGAAGATGGAGTCTGGACTGCGGGGGAACAGATCCTCAGGCCCGGGGAGGAGGAAGGAGGCAGGAGGACGGGGGGACCGCGCGTGGACATGCGAGGCGGTGTAGGTTTGGGAGCGAGGTGATGGTAGACCTCCCACCAGAGAAGTTTCTTTTCCTGAGACGCAGGAAGCAAGGCTAGACTCCAGAGTCAGGGAGCTAAGTCCTTCGAGGTTGCCCAGAACTGTGTCTCTGTTTCTTTTCCTGGTCTCTGTTTTCCCACCTACACAATAAACAGCTTGGATTAGAAATCTGCTCCCCCAACTTGTTTAAGCCTCGATGGATTTTCAAAAATACACTTTTGGGGGACCCCCCACCCTCAGCTTCTGGATCAGAATCTCTGGGGCAAAAGTGGTAAGGGTAAGAATCTGTGTGTGTATGTGCGTTTGTGTATATATACATATATATATATATATGTACTTTAAAAAACATGTATTAATTATTTATTTGGCCACATTGGGTCTTCGTTGCAGCACATGGATCTTTAGTTGCGGCTGTGTGAACTCTTAGTTGAGGCCCATGGGATCTAGCCCTCTGCCTTGGAAGTGCAGTCTTAGCCACTGTACCAGGGAAGTCCCTGTATATATTTTTTAAAAATGGCCAGGGATGATGTGAAGGCACATCCAGGTTTGGGAACCACCCTGCCGAGCCTCTCAGGCCCCCTCCAGCTCTGAGAGTTTGTGGTCCACCCCCCGCCCCTCCCAGGATGGTGCAGAATTCCGGCACAGCATTTGACTGAAGCTATAAGCTACAGAGTAAGCCACATGCCACTATCTGTTACCAGGAATTTAAAAAGCCACAAAGGGCTTCTCTGGTGGTTCAGACAGTAAAGAATCTGCCTGCATTGCAGGAGACACAGGTTTAATCCCTGGGCTGGGAAGATCCCCTGGAGAAGTGAATGGCTACCCACTCCAGTACTCTAGACGGGAGAATCCCATGGACAGAGGAACCTGGCGAGCTACAGTCCATGGGGGTCACAAAGAGTCGAACACAACTGAGTGACTAACACGAAGTCCCAAAGATACCAGAACTCAGAAGAACTACAAGGCAAAAAACCTGGCAGCAAAATCAGAGGTTCTGCCTGCTTGGGAAGCCCACTCAGGCTCCTACGATCATGTTTCCAAAGCCCCCAGGTGGGATGTGGTCAAGGGCAGTCCCAGGCCCCGGAGACAGGCATACTTTTGGCACCTCTACAAAGGGGTGGAGGCCTAGCCAGGCCTTTCTGAAACCCGAACCCTGGGGTGGGGGAGGGGAAGGAGGGGCTGCCCGGCCCTGAGAGTCCACGTCTGCCCCCCTCCACCCCAGAGCTCTCCTCGGCCTGGTCCCCCTGCTGGGGGCTGCTCCAGACCCCGCAGGCCACCTCCGCTCTCTCTTTGCCTCCCTCTGCCCCTAAGGTCGAGTGGGGACAGGCTGGGGCCACCAGCCAGCTCCATGGACCGGGGACTTCGCCTCTGTTCACCTCCCAGCTTTGGAAAGAAAAGAAGAAAGGTCTGTGTTGCTTTGCATCTGGGAGATCCTTCCCCGTCCTAAACTTCTGGAGGCAGGAAAAAGGGATTTGACCTCGGATTGACTATAAAAGAAGGAACAGAAAGAGCCTAGAACCTTCCCACAGGTATGAATTTCTTCACTTTTGCTGGCATGTGTGAGTATGAGCGTGTGACAGGTTTTCTATTGGTCCGAGATGAAGCTGTCTTAACGATCTCCCGGGCCCCTTCTGACTGCTTCGGTGCTGTGATTCTGCAGCCCTCACTTTCATTCAGTCATTCAGTGTTTCCTTAGTACCCATCCTGTGCCAGATGCTGCCACTAGATAAGCCCTGATCCCTGCCCTCAACGGTCCCCAAACTGGATGGGGAAACAATAATCGTAATAACAGCGATCACACTTAGGCGGGCCAGGCACTGGGCTAAGCTTTGTATTTACATTAGGCTCATGTATCCTAGCAAAAACTGGAAGAGGTTAAATGTATTCCTAGCCCCATTTTACAGGTGAGAACAGTGAGGCTCAGTGAGATGAGGTCACACAGTAGATTGTGGAGCCAATGCTTGGAACCACTGTGGATGCAGCCTGCCTGCACCTAAAGAGGCAGTTCAGGGCAACAGGGGCACCATTACAGAGTGTAGGTCTCCAGAGTGTAAGGCGGGACCAAGCTCAGAGCTGGAGATGAGGCAGCCTCCATGAGGCCCGCTGAGAGCTCTTGGGTCATCTGGGACTTGAGGTCAGTGATAGTCTGGATCAGGGGTCCCCCTCTCTCATTCCGGGGGGCCAGGGTGATGGCGGATAGAGCAGGAGGACTTCAGGATTCCCAGCCAGCTTCCCTGGGAGCTGTCTGTCCCCATACTTACAGAGCGGGGGCTTCCCTGACCTGGGGGGCTAGTGTCCCAGCAGCCTGAGAGGTGGGTGGCCCCCAGGCCTGGGAGGCAGGGGCAGGCCCAGGTCACTGTGGATTCCCCTCAGCAAAGCCTGGACCACAGTTTCCCCCTCCTCACAGTTCTCGACTCCCATCTCCCATCTGTCCCCAGAAGGACAAAAGCTGATTATTCCACTGGGGGCTGTACTGGGCCCCATGAATGGAGTATTGAAAACCCTGTGTCCACATCCAGATAGATTTTCATCCTCTTCCCAACCAGACTGTTTGTCTGCCAGGATGGAGGCAGAGCCAGGGAAAGATGGCGGGGGGGGGTGGTATTCCTTTTGAGAGGGGCACCCACGTCCCTGGGTACCGCAGTATATCCCAAACAGAATCATCTTCTCTATAAAAAAATTTTTTTTTCTTTGTCTACACTGGGTCATAGTTGCAGCATGTGGGATCTAACTAGTTCCTTGACTGGGGATGGAACCTGGGTCCCCCGCATCGGGAGCATAGTGTCTTAGCCACTGGACCACCAGGGAAGTCCCTCAAACAGAACCACCTTCTAAACCAGCCACCCCTCACCGCCCCTGCCACAACCATCCAATCATTATCCACACACTGGGATGCTGGTGACACGGTGTGAATATTCACTGAGCTCTACACTTAGGATTTATGTTCTTCTTGGCTTGTAAACTTCAATCCAAAATTAAACAAAATAATATCCCAGGGCTTCCTACCTCAAAAGGGCAGAGAATCCCAAATGGCATTTAAACCTCCAGTCCTACACCATTTTTGCATATTTGTGACTCATGAGAACCATGTCTCTTTGATGTTTTTTTCTTTACATTGGCTCTTCTGATTTAAATTAACTGTAGTCTATTCCCTGGCAGTCCAGCAGTTAGGACTTGGCGCTTTCACTGCTGGGACCCAGGTTCAATCCCTGGTTGGGGAACTAAGATCTCACAAGCCATGGTGCAGC
Organism: Muntiacus reevesi; assembly: GCF_963930625.1. Taxonomy (NCBI): domain Eukaryota; kingdom Metazoa; phylum Chordata; class Mammalia; order Artiodactyla; family Cervidae; genus Muntiacus; species Muntiacus reevesi. Next base: position 212,512,096 of record NC_089250.1, on the reverse strand, counting down.
AAAATAATAATAATAATAATTAATTTAAAATTTAATTAGCTTTAAAGGGAAACCTGATATTGTTCCAGATCAATGGAAAGCCAGGATCCTTTGTCATAAACAGAATGCACTACAAAAGGAAAAAGTTAAGGCAACAGTAAATGTCCATCTATCTCCCCCCCAAAATGATGTGGGTTTTGCTACAGTGGCATCAGCACGTTGTTTTGGGATTTGCTGCCCTGGAGGAAAAACTCAAAGCCCTTGGCACAGCCGTGTGGACCTATCTTGGTTTGGGATCTCATGACCTTCCAACCTCATCTCCCACCACCTGCTTTCATATACCCTTCGCTTCAGCCAGAGCTAACTCCTCATGAGGAGTTACCATGAGTATTTCCAGTCTTCTCATCCTCCAACCACTGCCTCCATTCAGAATACCAAACCCCAGTGGCAATGTCATTCCCCACCCTGACGCCCCCACAAAGCTCTCCCTGGGCCCTTCCAGCTGGAAGAAGAGCCTGGAACCTTTAATTCCAGATGTTCCAGCTGTGACTGCTCACCACACCTTGATGGGACCATTGGAAAGACGACCCATTGGCTGGACACACAAGGAAGCAGAGATGCACATTGGTCCCCAGCCTGACGAGAGGAGCAGGGGATGGGGGCCCGGAGACAGGACCGCTGCCCCTTCTCCTCTCCCCCCAGCCCTGTCCTTCCTCCTCCTGTTACCACTGGGTGAGTGCCCCCCAGCCCCCCAACACTTCCCCTTCCCTTTTCTGACACCCAGCTTTCCCAGTTATAAAATTATGTTGGGATGTGGCCTGTAAACGAGGTAGTTTCCAACATCCTTTCCAGTTCTGACATTTGCCCCAGGTTGATGTAAGCTAAGGTCTGAGTTGGGGGAGTGGAAGGCTCAGTGTTAAAGGCAAGGGCTCGATGCACACAGAGTCTAGGCAGTGAGGATACTGGAAATAGGGACGGAGGGAAAGGACATGGGCTCACCAACGGCTGTTGGAAAGGCAACTGGTGGAACAGATGGAATCAAACAACTGAGGGACTAACCTAACTTAGGATAAAAGAAACTGACTCTCAGTTTCTTCATCTATAAAGTGGGTGCACTAGTACATGCTTCAGAGGTTGTAAGGTAAGGTATGTGGCTGTGTCTGAGAAGCTTGTGCACAAATGAGGGGCTACTAGGGGGTATTAACTTCTTACGCCAGGCCAGTTTCCTTCTTAGGCCACATGCTCAGAATTGTTTGGTGAAGAGGAGTGTGGCTATCTGGGTTAGAGTTCCTGCTCCACACTTTATTTGCTATGTGGCCTTGAGTAAGTGGCCTGACCTCACTAAACCTGAAGTTTTCCCTTCTGCAAAATCCAAGCTGCCTCATAAGTTGTTCTAATGATTAATGAGCCGTGCCACATAAAGCAATGAGCACAGTGCTGACAAATACATATGTGAAAAGCTGAAGCAGAAGGACTGATAGGGACTTCCCTGGTGGTCCAGTGGTTAAGACTCTGTGCCTCCAATGCAGGTGGTGTGGGTTCTATTACTGGTCAGGGAACTAAGACCCCACATGCCACAAAGCATGACCAAAAAACCAGAACCAAAAAAAAAAAAAAAAAAAACCACACCAAAAAAGAAACCCAAAGGAAAGACTTATATAGGTAAACTTTTTAGGGGGAAACCAGAATGAAACCCAAAGTTAATTTACACCCTTAAGGCAAAGCTGCTAAACATCTGGGGAGTAACAGACTCTGGGCAGGAAGCTCTAGGGGAAACCAAGATGACACAGACCTGGCCACATCACTGGGCAGAAGACCTGGAAAGGGGTATGTATATGATGCCCAGAGATTCAGAGGAAAAAGAGAGCCCTTTTAGCTGAGAGTTCCAAGAAGGCTTCCCATAGTAGGGGGCTCCATCTGCAGGGTTGTAATGAGCAGGGTGAGCAGAGGAGATGGCAAGATTACAAATCTGGTGACCAGACTGATGCAAGATTAAGAAGGAAGGTGAGGCTGGTCCAAAGATCCTAGAAGACTTTGCAGAGAGTTTAGGGTCCAGGACTTCTGCAGGAAGAGGGGAGGCTTTGAGGAGTTCAGCAGTGGAATGGGATCAGCCTGTCTGGGTCTCAGGCAGATCTCTCAGGGATGGGCCATGGATCAATGGGTGAGGGATGAAGCTAGAAGGCCAGCTGGGGCAGTCAGGGGCTTTGGCAAAGCAGGGGTAGTGACAAGGAAGGGGGTGATGGTGAGGACTGGAGGGGAGGCCTGGAGGGGAGGCTGTGATCCTGGGGCCAAGGGAGGGGGCTGAAGGGCCAAAGCTCTTCCTCACTCTGTTTCAGCTGGTGCCCTACAGCCCACCTCACTGCCCTTTCCAGGTAGGTGCCCCTGCCTCTCCCCTCCACCTTTCCCCCGGACTCTCGCTCCCAAAGCACCCAAGTGCTTAGAAGACCTCTGTTACTCAAGATGCAAGGGGACAGCCCCAGTGTGCCCATTTTATAGAAAGGGCAAAATAAGGCCCAGGAGGGACTGATCCCAAGGTCCCCACAGCTTCACGGCAAGGTGGGCATCCTCTAGGTAGGGCCCAGTGACGCCCCTCACCACCCCGTGCCAGCTCAACTCTCTCCACAGAACTCAGGCTGGTGGGGGGCCCGAGCCGCTGCCGGGGCCGCCTGGAGGTCCTACACGGGGGCTCCTGGGGCAGCGTCTGCGACGACGACTGGGACGTGGTGGACGCCAATGTGGTGTGTCGTCAGCTGGGCTGTGGCCTGGCGCTGCCCGTGCCCCGGCCCCTCGCCTTCGGCCAGGGCCGAGGCCCCATCCTGCTGGACAACGTGGAGTGCCGCGGGCAGGAAGCCGCCCTGAGCGAGTGCAGCAGCCGAGGCTGGGGCGTGCACAACTGCTTCCACTACGAGGACGTGGCGGTCCTGTGTGACGGTGAGCGTGACAGCCCGGGACCCAGAAGGGCAGGCCAACTGCCGGGCCGCAGGGCTGTGGGCTAGACACGCGAAGGGACTTCCCAGAGGTAAGAATGTCCCAGTGAAGACCAAGCCAGCAGCTGCAGTGTGTGCATAGTCCTGGGGAAGACCCCCAGCCTGGTAGTCAGGAGCCTGGGCCCTGCCGTGCTCTGGCTCATGGTATGACCTCTGCTGAAAACCAGCAATACTGCTTCCACAGAGGGCTTCGATCGTCCCAACAGACAGCCCTCTTCCCAGTTTTATATCCAGACCACTGGGGTCTGGTGGTTTAAGGCCCACTTGGCATAGACCTGCAACAAATCTCTGGGAGGCTTTGACCTCGAAAGCAGTAGTTCTGTTTTTTTAAGAAAATCAGCTGGAGGGCTTATTATAAAACCCAGATGGTGGGACTTCCCTGGCGGTCCAGTGGTTAAGACTCTGCGCTCCAATTGCAGGAGGCACAGGTTCAACCCCTGGTCAGGGAACTAAGGTCCCCGCATGCTGCATGGCTCAGAAAACACACACACACACACACACACACACACACACAGATGGTAGCCCCATCCCAGAATTTCTGATTCTGCAGATTTGGGATGCAGCCTGAGAATTTGCATGCTGCATTTCGAACAAATTCTCAGGTGATGTGATGCTGCTTTAAAAACCAAGGAAACCAAGAACTGAAAGAAATCCTCTAAAGCAAACTCCTCTAAAGCTACTGCTTTCAGGACTCAGGCGGCCCTTTCTCCTCTCTTACCCAGAGTCCCCAGCTTTGACCCTTTGTGTGGCCAGAAGCCCAGAGATCAGGAAACTTAGGGGTCCATACACTGCCCCTCCCATATCTGTGTGTGTGAGGATGGAGAACAGAAATATCCACATCTTCCTCTCTTCCACCCTGCTTCTTTCCCAGAATTCTTGCCCACGCAGCCCCCAACAAGGAGAGTGTTAACCAGCAGGGCACCCCCTACAACGCCCCAGAATGGAAAAGGTAAGTAAAGGCAATGTGGGGGACCACCTGGGTCTTAGGAGAAGGATCCAGGAGGAATCTCCCAAATCCTACCCTAGGCAGTGGGAAGAGACGGATTACTGATGGGTGAGTTTGGTCATTCCCTCACCCCTGCTCTGCCCCCGGCACCCCCACCCCCCAGGTTGCTCACTGTCTCCATACGGAAAGAGGATTCGTTCTAGTGAGATGATAAAAATAGTCAGCACAAGATTGGAGAAAATAAAACAGGTGGGCTAGTGTTAGTCATTCAGTCGTGTCCAACTCTTTGTGGCCCCATGGACTGTAGCCCTCCAGGCTCCTCTGTTAATGGAATTCTCTAGGCAAGAATACTGGAGTGGATTGTCATTTCCTTCTCCAAAAGAGGTGGGGGCTGAAGCTTAATCCAATGGGAGAGTCAGATATACATAGAAATGCTGATAATGATCTTAGAGCAAGAAAATGAAAAATTCTCTTAAAGAAGGACAGATAAAAAGGCAAGGAAGTCCAGAGGAGGAAGAGGATCCCATTCATCAGAGATTAGGGAGGGCTTCCTGGAGGCAGAGTTGTCCGTGAAGTAAGGAATCAGCACATTCTATACCGTTTAGGAGAGCGTGGACAAGGGCAGGCAGAAAGTGACAGAGTCGTAGGATTCTATCCTCAGATCCCCAAAAGCGCCCCTAATTTAGACTGTGAGGAGACAGTGCTTTGGGGGTAAGTGGGTGAGCAGGTCCTAGGGCCTGGGACACCATGTACTGTGGGTATGCAGAGGGCCTGGGGCAATAGGAAGACCACTGAATTGGGATGGGCCGCAAAGCCCTGCGGGAGATGCTCCTGGTTCCCGCCCCCATCACCAGGTGAGGGCAGCGTGCGCCTGGTCGGGGGCGCAGGCCCGTGCCAGGGCCGAGTGGAGATCCTGCACGGTGGCCTGTGGGGCACCGTGTGTGACGACGACTGGGGGCTGCCGGACGCCGCCGTGGTGTGCCGCCAGCTGGGCTGCGGAGCGGCCCTGGCAGCCACTACCAACGCCTTCTTCGGCTACGGCACGGGGCACATCCTGCTGGACAACGTGCACTGTGAGGGCGGCGAGCCCCGCCTAGCAGTCTGCCTGAGTCTGGGCTGGGGCGTGCACAACTGTGGTCACCACGAGGACGCCGGCGCGCTCTGCGCAGGTGCGGGGTTGGGGGCGGGGCCGGCGGGCGGGGCGGGGCGGTATTCTGAAGCAGGAGACTGGGAGAGGGGCCTTGGACGCGACCGGGATGTTGAGTGGCTTGATGTTTCCCTGAGCTCTTTCGAAAAGGCCCCCAAATTAGTTTTTATTTCTCAGTACTGCTCTAGAAGTGCCTCAGAAAATTCTAGTAGACTCCAGGACTATGTAATACTGCAGTATTACCCCACCAATACTCCAGAGTTGTCTAACAGTACTCCAAATATGTCTCCAGAATTTTCCGGCACTCAGTTCAGTTCAATCACTCAGTCGTATCTGACTCTTTGCGACCCCATGGACTGCAGCACGCCAGGCTTCCCTGTCCGTCACCAAGTCCCAGAGTTTACTCAAACTCATGTCCATTGAGTGGGTGATGCCATCCAACCATCTCATCCTATGTCGTCCCTTTCTCCCGCCTTCAAGCTTTCCCAGCATCAGTGTCTTTTCAAATGAGTCGGCTCTTTGCTTCAGGCGGCCAAATTATTAGGGCTTCAGCATCAGTCCTTCCAATGAATATTCCGAGTTGATTTCCTTTAGGGTTGAATAGTTTGATCTCCTTGCTGTCCAAGGGACTCACAAGAGTTTTCTCCAACACCACAGTTCAAAAGCATCAGTTCTTCGGCACTCAGCTTTCTTTACAGTCCAACGCTCACATCCATACATGACTACTGGAAAAACCATAGCTTTAACTAGATGGACCTTTGCTGGCAAAGTAATGTCTCTGCTTTTTAATATGCCGTCTAGGTTGGTCATAACTTTTCTTCTGAGGAGCAAGCGTCTTTTAATTTCATGGCTGCAGTCACCATCTGCAGTGATTTTGGAGCCCAAGAAAATAAAGTCAGTCACTGTTTCCACTGTTTCCCCATCTATTTGCCATGAAGTGATGGGACCAGATGCCATGATCTTAGTTTTCTGAATGTTGAGCTTTAAGGCAACTTTTTCACTCTCCTCTTTCATCAAGAGGCTCTCTAGTTCTCTTTTGCTTTCTGCCATAAGTGTGGTGTCATCTGCATATCTGAGGTTATTGATATTTCTCAAGCCTTGACATACTCCTTTTCCTATTTGGAACCAGTCTGTTGTTCACTTCCATTTCTAACTGTTGCTTCCTTACCTGCATACAGATTTCTCAAGAGGCAGGTCAGGTGGTCTGGTATTTCCATCTCTTTCAGAATTTTCCACAGTTTATTGTGACCCACACAAAGGCTTTGGCATAGTCAATAAAGCAGAAATAGATGTTTTTCTGGAACTCTCTCGCTTTTTCGGTAATCCAACGGATGTTGGCAATTTGATCTCTGGTTCCTCTGCCTTTTCTAAAACCAGCTTGAACATCTGGAAGCTCACGGTTCACGTACTGTTGAAGCCTGACTTGGAGAATTTTGAGCATTACTTTACTAGCGTGTGAGATGAGTGCAATTGTTCTGTAGTTTGAGCATTTTTTGGCATTGCCTTTCTTTGGGATTGGAATGAAAACTGACCTTTTCCAGTCCTGTGGCCACTGCTGAGTTTCTGGCACCAAGTACTCTTTTCTTTTTTAACTTTTTTTTTTTTTTACAATGTTGTAATTCTTTTCAGTGTACAGCACGCTGATTTAGTTATACATATGCGTGTGCGTGCTCAGTCATGTCTGACTCTTTGAACCCTTAGACTATACTTACACGTATATACATGGATTTTTCTTGATTCTTTTGCCATATATGTTAGTATTACAGTATGCTGAGTGCTATACAGTAGGTTCTTGTTGATTACCTAGTTTAGCACTAAGCACTCTTTGTGAAATACTTCAGAGTAAAGTAATAGTACTTTAAAATGGCTCCAGAGATACTCCAGAATTCTTTCACTGAAATTCAGGTATGTCCCCAGAATTCCCTATCTCTTTAATCCAGATTCTCTTATGACAGTATTTCCCCTCACCTGGTCCTTCTTCCACAACGAAAGGTTTCCTGAACAAATAGAAATAATAGGGCTGTTAATGGCACTTTACAGATGGACTCCACTCTGCCAGATATAAAGTGCTTACCCATGCCTCATGGCAAACCACGAGCCATCAATCCCGATTTACTGATGGGAAAGCTGAGGCCCAATGAGGCAGAGTGAGCCCTGGCAAAGCCTCAGCTAACCTAGATGCATAATCCTGAGCATGCCCCTTGCCCCTTCTAATCTTATCTATCTGTAAGAAGGGGATAGTTTTGTTCTGCAAGCCCCTCAGGACTGTGCATGGCCCTCCCTGGTGGACAAGGCCTTCTTTATCTCCCCAACTTGGACACACATTAGGCTTCTCAGAACCCTGGAAAGTAAACATGCCTGTGAAGGCATTGTATAAACTGTAGAGTGTATCCCTAGGCAGCACAAATAAATGACCAGAATTGGCAAAGCGGGGCAGACTTCCTTGAACCCCAGCTGAGGCTGAGCCTCCAACTCTGGAAGTAAAATCTATTTGTCTTCTCCAGGGAAACCCTCTCATCCTCTCCAGGAACCAGAACCTCGGCCTCTGACCCCACTCCCTTCTCCCCTACTCTAGTCCTGGGCCACCCAACTCTCACAGCCCTGCCACCGTTGGCCACAAGAGCGGACTGGGCCTGGCACACAGAGCCAGAGGGTAAGGAGCCCTGCCCTCCAGGCTGGAATGGTAGGGGTGAGGTGGGTAGGACTGGGAATTGGAAAGAATGTCTGGATCCATGGGGAGGGGGCCCAGGCTAGCAGGCCAGGGCTTTTGACCAGATGGTAAAGAGGTGGGTGAGAGAACAGATGAGCAGATGGAGCTAGGATGAAATCCAGAGCTCTGGAAAGTTCAGCAGGGTGGGAGGAGGCACTTCTTTGAAGCTCTGAAATAAAATTTGGCAGGGGTGGGGTGGAGTGGGGTGCTGGGGTTGGAAATCGAGGGGACTTGTGAAAATTGAGATACAAGTTGAATGAAGGATAGAAGTACTTTTGGAATGAGGGCTGGAACTATCGTTGGCACTGAAATCTGGAAGTAGGATTTGGTTCATTCCTTTCAAGCTTCCTGAGGACCCCACCACAGCAGACAACATGGTAACTCTAGAATTGAGGCTGAGTAGGGTGAAGGCGTGGTAGAGGTCGGACATCTCCGTAGGCGCACCCTGTGCCCTGCTGCAGGCCAGAAGTCCCCTTTGTCCCATTCAAATGCTCTAGATGCCTTGTCTCCGCAGCTACAGGAGTTGGTGCCCTGCCTTCCAGGGAGCCCGCACGGCTCACCACTGCCGCCTGGCCGGCAGGGAAGAAAAGTAAGTGGCAGGGGAGGGGTTCCGTTGCGGGTGGGAGAGGGTGGGGCCGGGGCTCTGCCAGGGAGCCGGCGGCCCCAGCCCAGCCCCTCTGGCCGCGGGCCTGTGCGCCCTGCAGGCGGGCGGCTGCGGCTGGTGGGTGGCCCGGGCCCGTGCCGCGGTCGCGTGGAGGTGCTGTACGCCGGGGGCTGGGGCACCGTGTGCGACGATGACTGGGACTTCGCGGACGCGCGCGTGGCCTGCCGCGAGGCGGGCTGCGGGCCGGCGCTGGGCGCCACGGGCCTCGGCCACTTCGGCTACGGCCGCGGCCCCGTGCTGCTGGACAACGTGGGTTGCGCCGGCACGGAAGCCCGCCTCAGCGACTGCTTCCACCTGGGCTGGGGTCAGCACAACTGCGGCCACCATGAGGATGCGGGCGCGCTCTGCTCAGGTGAGGCCGCAGCACGACCACGTGTGCACTGCGGCACAGACGAGGCGGAGCGCCGTCTGAGAAGTGGGCGGGGCCGCGCGCAGGCGCTTACTTAGGCATGGGCGGGGCCTGCTGTGAAATGGGCGGGGCGCGCGCTGGCGCGTACCGCAGTGCCGACGGGACGAGCAATCTAAGGGTGGGCGGGGCCTCGCGAAGGCACGCTCTGTGGCGCGGGCAGGGCGGGGTTCATTGGGAAATGGGCGGGGTCGCGCGTGAGCGCTCACCGCGGCACTGCAGCGTGAGCGCGGCGGGAGAGTTCACGCTCCGCAGTAAGAGGTGGAGCCCACCATCGGGTGGAGCCCACTCTCTCTGCGGCTGCGCAGCATGGGCGGGGCCGGGAAGGGAGCGCCCTCTGCGGCAGTGCGGGGCGGGGCCCGAGCTTAGTCCGAAGTCCCGGAGCCCAGTGTGGGAGAGTCAGTCAAGGGCGTGGTTGGGGAGCTTTTGCTGTGCTGCGTCAAGGATCCGAAAAGCTCTAGTTAGCAACGAGAGCTGATCAGCTTTCGGGGAGCATACGTTTGTCCCTTGGGAAGTCACTGGAAAAGGGATAGTTGCAGAGTCCGACACATTTAAAAATGCGTCTCCTTATTGACGGAGGTGGGAATTGATATTTTCGCCCTTGTTTGTCCCTGGCGGTAGCTTTGGCCACAGAGGGCTCTGCTTTGGGCCCAGAGCGAGAAAAACCAACCCCCGTTTCTGTTCCAAGGAGCGGGGGCCTATGAAGTCCTTTCTGATCCTAGCTCAGGCTTCCCTTGGAGGGTAAGAGGTAACCAAGGGACTGGTTCTCCAGTGTCACAGCCACCTCTTTCTCTGTCCTTGCTGAGCCAGGTCCAGAGGAGCTAGTTCAGCAGGAGGGTGCTGAGACCACCCGGGTGCCCACTCCTCGGCCCAGGGATGGTAGGTGTTCACAGTCCCTAAGAGTGAGGTGGAGGCATCAGCGTAGGAGGGACCAGATCTGGAGGGAGGTCACAGCCCCGGGTTACACAGCAGATTTGCACCAGGTCCTAGAACCCTTGTCCTTTCCTGCTAGTCTCAGGCCTCATCAATAGAGATGTGATGTCTGGAAAGAAGGAGGGGGGTTTTAAGCTAGAGCAATCGAGATTTCTAGAGTTGGGACCAAAATAGAGGGATGGGTTTCCTGTCCTGAAGAGATTAATGAAAGAATTCAGGCTTTAATTTGGGGAGTCCAGAGGGGAGGGGAGATGGTGATGACCTTCGGGGACACAATCTCATTTGACAACAGCGTAGGGCTGAGGTATTGGGATTGTAAACAGACAACTAAGGAGAGAACAGACATGGAGCTCCCAGCATGCACAGAGTACCCCACAAGGGCTTGCACACATCTCCTGATGCCCATCTTATTTTATCTCATTTGTCTGCCCTCATCCAGTGGCTCCCAGGGCAGCGAGGTGTCCCAACCCACCACCCTTTGTCCCCTCTTAACTACCCCTCCCCTGGCCTAGCTTGGGAGTGGCCTGGCCTGAGCCGGCCCCTTCCAGCCCCAGGCCTTGTCCCCCAACAGGGCATCTACGTCTGGTCAACGGAGCCCACCGATGTGAGGGGCGTGTGGAGCTCTTCCTAGGACAGCGGTGGGGCACCGTCTGTGATGATGCTTGGGACCTGCGGGCAGCCGGTGTCTTGTGTCGCCAGCTGGGCTGTGGCCAGGCCCTGGCAGCCCCTGGTGAGGCCCACTTTGGCCCAGGCCGAGGCCCTATTCTCCTGGACAACGTCAAGTGCCGGGGGGATGAGGGTGCCCTGCTTCTGTGCTCTCACATCCGCTGGGATGCCCACAACTGTGACCACAGCGAGGATGCCGGTGTCCTGTGCCAGCCGGCGTGACCCAGCTCACTCTGCAGACCACCTCTTCTGGGAGCCTACTGTGGCCTGCCCCTCTTCCTCCAGGAAGTCGTCCTCCTGTGACAGCAACAGTTCACTCTGCCCTGCCCTCCCCTTGCCTGGGAGAGAGCCTGCCCAAATGGTGTGGTCCTGCCCAGGGGAGCATAGCCCATCAACTTAGTGGGTGACCTCACTGTCATCACCTATGGTGGGCCCAGCTCATTGAAAGTTCCCACTTTCTGCTCAGCTCAAACAAAGTGGTGGGAAGTGAATAACTCCTAACTGTCCTCTTTGGCAGAGGTCCCATTACGGGAATCCTGACCCAGCCTTCCTGGCCTGTGCTCCAGAAGGTTCAGCTGTAAATGGGGTATATCCCTTCCCTCCTGCCTCTACTCATCTTGGAATACTCAAGAAGAGGGAAGGCAGGAGAGGCCTACAGTTCTGACCTTAGACTGCCAAGGGCTGCAGAAGAACCAGGGTCATTGCCCTGGCCTGCTCCAAGAGGGCCAGATGGTGCTTGGCTGGACAAGGGGACTGGAAGGGGCCAAAGCAGTGACAGTGGCCCCTCCCTGCAGCTGGAACCAGCAACTCTGATTTCTGCTGCCCCCACGACAGAGCCTCCATTTTGTAGATGCAAAGAACCCTGGGGGCCTGTAGCCACCCGTTCATAGGTGCCAAGTCAATAAAGCATTGTTTCCCCCTCCTCGTCTTTTAACCAAGGTCAATGTTGGGGCGTAAGCACACTGTTTGTGGCAGCAGCAAAGACTCTGGTTAGGACTCTGGAGGAAACCCGCTGTGGGGTGGAGGGCGGGTCAAGAGCATCATCAGAGAGCTTTCAGCAGGCCCATCGAATCCTGGAAATGCTGACTCACAGTGTCAGGCCGCCAGGAAGGCCCCTAGAAGGTCCCCTGGACCTTCTCACTTTTACGTTCACAGAAATCTGGGTCCTCGACGGGGTCTACTCAAGGTCATGAAACACGGTGGTCATGGCAGTGGAGCAACTAGAAGGGAAAAAAAATTGACAGGAGGCAGAAAGGATGATGGGGAAAAGGAAGCAGCACTGGGGCTTCCTCAAGGGCTGCTCTTGGGGTACCTCACCTGGAGCCCCAGGGCCACAGAGAAGTGGGGGATGCTGCCAGAGCCTCTGTCAGCTCCAGGGTGCATGACTTGCCAATAGCAACTGTCTGACCAAAAAAACCCCGCCTTCCACATTAGCCTGCAGGCTCTGTATGAGCTTTCCCTCATTGCTGTAAATTATCACAAATTTAATGACTTTAAACAACATAAATTTATCATCTTACAGTTCCTGAGGTCACAGGTCAGAAATGGGTTTCCCTGGTCTAAATTCAAGAGTGTTGGCAGGGCGGTATTCTTTCTAGAGGATCTGGAGGAGAATCCATTTCCTCACCTTCACCAACTTCTAGAGGCTGCCTGCATTCCATGCCTGCTCAAGACCTCCTTCCGGTCAGCAATTGCATCACTCCCACCCCAGCTTCCATCATCTCTTTTTCTGACTCTCCCACCTCCCTCTTCCATCCTTAAAAGTCTTTTATGATTATATCAGGCTCACCTGGATAATCCAAGATAATCTCCCCATCTCAAGGTCCTTAATTTAACCACATCTGCACAATCTTTTTAACCATGTAAAGTCACATTTTCACCAGCTCCAGGGATTAGGACATGGACATCTTTGGGGGGAAGGCATTATTCTGCTTCCCACAGGCTCCAAACCCAAGTCCTGGCTGCCAGCCAAAGAGCGAGGCAGACACTTAAGCTCCAAACTCCATCAGCTCTTGGCAGTATTGGTTTTGTCTCCATTTGTCAGGGAGTGCCCTGTGTCACTGGAGGGATGAGGGCTGGAAGAGGGAAAGGAATGACAATGCTGAAGAATTCAGGGAGTCGGGGCTTCTGGTTCAGGATGGTGGAGGAGAAGGACATGTGCTCATCTCCTCCTGTGAGAGCACCAAAGAATGGAGGGAGTCAGGCAGAGAAACAGGGATGTTCTAGCCACCCAGAGCCCCAGACCTGAGTGCAGCACGCTATCATTCTCACAGCCCATGGTTACTACCTCTCCAGGTACATCACCGACTTGATAAGACATGAGTTTGAGCAAGCTACGGGAGTCAGTGATGGACAGGGAAGCCTGGCGTGCTGCTGTCCATGGGGTCACAAAGAGTCGGACACGACTGAGCAACTGAACTGACTGACTGACTGAGGTACACCCACATTCAAGTATGCCTCTCCACTGTCTTGAGGTGTATCACAGCTTCCCACCCCTGGACTCCCCTTCCCCATCTAAACAAAGTGCTTTCATTGGTGCTCAACTCAAGGGAAGTATTAGCATCCCTTTTTACAGACAGGGAAAACTGAGGCTCAGAGAAGGGAAATGACTAATCCAGATTTGCAGAGCAGACGCAGGACTGGAAGCTAATATTCTTTCTTTTCTTGGCTGCACCACATGGCAAGGAGGATCTTAATTCCCTGACCAGGGATCGAACCCATGCCCCCTGCATTGGGAGCATGGAGTCTTAGCACTGGACCGCCAGGGAAGGCCCTTTGCTTAACTCCTTAGTTCAGTCTACAAAGTCTCCTGCACAGACTGGCCCTGCTTGTGTTTTTGACATCATCCATCACCACTTGGTGCCAGGATCTCGCCAGGCTGAACTACTTTCAGTTCCTCTAATGTCTGGGCTTTCTTCCCACCGGGCCTCTGCACATGCTGTTCTCTCTGCCTGGAATACACATCACCCTCTCCCCTCCTTCCCCCTTAGTCAACTCTTATTTAGCCTCATGGCTCAGCTTTCCTTTTCTCCAGAAGGACTTCGTGGGTATCCCCTCCGGCACCCATGGTCAGGACCAGGAGCCCCCATCACACCCTGTACCTGCCCAGGGACAGCACCGACCCCCGCATCTCAGCGGACTGCTCTGACTTGGCTGTGTCCTCCTGGGGCTGCGGCTGTTGTGTTCACCTTTGTGTGCAAAACCTCATACACAGCAGGTGCTCAAATAATATTTGGCCAGTGAACAGAGGACCTGAGCAAATATTTCTGGAGCACCCGTGTGCTAGTCTGAGCACTGGGCTGGACTCTGTGAGATCTAGACCCGTTCCTGTTTGCATGGCCAAGAGGTTACCTTCAAGGCAAGTCCCGTGATAAGGCACTGAACAAATCAACAGCCAAGAGATTTGGAGCAGTGATTCCTGCTACAAAGAACATGAAGCAGGGTGTTATGGGAGGGATTGGCTGGTGAGGGAAAGCCTCTGAGGAGGTGAGACTTGAGCTGGGCCTGGGTGGGAACCAGCCATGAGCCTTTTGTTGATCATGAAAAGATTTAGGGTAGACCATTCCAGGTCCTTTACTAGGGATTTAGCCTGGCCTGCAGAAGGACCAGCAAGAAGGGCATTGTGACTGGAGCAAAGTGCCAAGAGACAACTCAGGAAAGCTGGTAAGGGTCAGACCACTCAGGGCTTTCTGGGCCACAGGGAGGAGTTTTATTCTAAGGGCAATGAGCCTCTTGACATCTCCCGCATCTTTCAACTTCCTGACTGCACCTTGCCTCATAAGATTAATTAAAAGGGCCCATTAAAATAGAATACTGAGGATCCCTACCAAAAATCTCAGGAATTCTTATGGAGGTTAGTGAAGTGAGTGAAAGTCACTCAGTCATGTCTGACTCTTTGTGACCCCATGGACTACACAGCCCATGGAATTATCCAGGAGAAGCCTTTCCCTTCTCCAGGGGATCTTCCCAATTCAGAGATCGAACCCAGGTCTTCTGCATTGCGGACAGATCCTTTACCAGCTGAGCCACAAGGGAAGCCCAAGAATACTGGAGTGGGTAGCCTATCCCTTCTCTAGAGGATCTTCCTGACCCAGGAATCGAACCAGGGTCTCCTGCATTCCAGGCGGATCCTTTACCAACTGAGCTATGAGGGAAGCCCCTTATGGAGGTTAGGTCCTGCTAAGTCCCCCTGACTTTTGCTGATTTCTCAATCTCCCATCTGCTTTTACCTCCTTACCTCCTTTTACCCCCTTTACCTGTTCACTGACTAAGCCCTTCACCCCCAAAGTTCCACCGATTCCAGGCTGCGCATGGTGCACACTTGGCCACTGACTTGGAGCAAGCATTCAACAAGCAGCTGAGGGACTTCTCTGGTGGTCCAGTACTAAAGACTCCACCTTCCAATGCAAGGGACTCGGATTCGATCTGTAGTTGAGAACTAAGATCCCACATACCTCGGGGGAACTAAGCCCTCATGCCCGTGGGCTCTGGAACCCATGCGGTGCCACAACTCGAGAGAGGCCCCCGTACAGCAACGAAAGATCCCACGTGCTACAGCTAAGACCTGACGCAGTCATAAGTAAATAAATAAATGTTAAAAAACAAAGATCCAGCATGCCCCAACAAAGATCGAAGATCCCCGTGTGCCAAAACTAAGACCTGGCACAGCCAAATAAATAAATAAAAAGAACAACATTAAAGAATCAAACAACTGAAAATTGTTAAACTCATGTCCATTATTATTATTATTATTATTATTTTGGCCACACCACACAGCCTGTGGAATACTAGTTCTCTAACCAGGGATGAAACCCAGGTCCCCTGCTGTGGAAGCTCAGAGTCCTAACCACTGGACCACCAAGAAGTCCCTACATATCCTGTTTTTAAAGAGCCCTTTTGTACATTCACATGCACGTACAGGGCCACCACCACCACCACTGCACACACAGGCACATTCCCACATCATTTTTATCTCGATTTTCTCTACTCTAGCCCTAACAGCCTACCCCAAATGAGACCCTCCCTGTCTCCTACCCCAAAGCTTGCAAGCCCTCTGACTCCCATATTTTTGCCTTTTCTTAAACAACAGCATTATTGAGATATAATTCACATAACATTCACCCTTTTAAAGTGTACAATTCAGTGGTCCGTTAGCTATTTGCAAGGTTGTGCAACTATCACCACTGTCTAATTCCAGTTCATTTCATCACCCCACCAAAAAAACCTCATGCCCATTAGCAGTCACTCCCCATTTCCCTACCCCTGGGGCCTCTGGCAGCCACTAAATTCACTTTCTGTCCTGATGGCTTCTAGACATTTTGTAGATACAAAATCAGGCAATATGGGAGACCCAGGTTTGATCTGTGGGTCGGGAAGATCCCCTGTAGAAGGAAATGGCAACCCCCTCCAGTATTCTTGCCTGGGAAATCCAATGGACAGAGGAGCCTGGTGGGCTATCCATAGCATTGCAGAGTCAGACACGATTTAGCAACTAAACAACAATAGCAAAAATGGTAATTACATGTTTAACATTTTGAAGGATTACCAAATTGTTTTGCACGGTGGATGGGCCATTTTACATTCCCACGGGCACCGCACAGGGGTTCCAATTCTCCATATTTTCGTTAACGCTTATTATCCCCAACCCCTTAAAAAAATTCTAGTCATGGTAGTGACTGTGAAGTGTTATCTCCTGGTTTTGGTTTGTATTTCCCCAAAGACTAATTATGTCAAGTGTCTTTTGTCATTGTTCTTATTGACAATTTGTATATCTTCTTTGGAGAAATGTCTATCAAGTCCTTTGCCCATTTTTCGCTTGGGTTCTTGCCCATTTCTTAGGCAGAACTGTCTACTTTGTCTACCGCAGTGTCTCCAGGACTAGCTTTCCAAAAGTGTCCCTTTTGTTTTGCTAATCAAAGCTGTTTCTCCAAATTGAATTCTGTAGCCACCTATGAAACCAAATGGTTATATACATTGTATTCATTGTCTCATTTCACTGTCTCAACCTAAGAGATGGAGATAAAAATCTTTCCATGATTTTACACAGGAGGATTTAGGGACTAGCTAGGATCACACAGCTAGATAATTAAGAGGGTGAGATTCGTTCCCTTAACTGTCAAACTCCAAAAAAGCCCCATGCTTTTCCTACTAACTAGTAGGATCGTGTCTCCTGACTTCTCCTGGACGTGTTTATCGCTACTGTAAAAAAGGGAAACTCAGGGTCAGAAAAGGATCAGTTTTTCTGGGTCACAAAGATCAGGGATCAGGTGTAGGGATTCTCACCTCCGCCCCCAAATCCTGCCAGTCCCACACGCTCAGTAGCGTGGACCTGGAGGGGGTGACTTGGCTCGGCCTTTCCGGCCCAGTCGGGTCGCGCCTTCCTGCTGAGTCACGGCGGAGGGGCGGGGTGGATGCCCCAAGAGGAGAGAGACTAGGAGCCGCCTTGCGTGGGAACCGAGGCCCCGCCTCTGGCTCCGGGGTAGCCTCTTAATTGGAGAGTCGTGGACTGACATAGCCAATCACAGCAAGCTGCGGCGTGCGGGTGGGGCGGAGCCAAAGGCAAAGGCACCACCTCCCCTCCTATCCGAGAATCTGCCCTTTCCGGGCGCGCCCCTCCGGGCTTTTGGGAGCGTGCTGGGCTCCGCTACTGGAAAGGCGGGTGTGCCTGGTACTGGCGTGGAAGCGTGGTGCCACCTTTGCAGGGTCAGGAGGAAAGGGTCAGGAAGAATGCCCAAGAACCTGGGGTGAAGGCGAGCTTTTCTAGTCCGTGCGGCCATTCTCAGTTTACAAAGAGCGTTTGACACTCCACCCGCCCCCAATCGGGCCAAGCTGGGATCTTTATTCTTGTTTTAGGGGAGGATCACCCTGCAGAAGACTGTTAAGATTATAAGGCCAGTTTTTATTAAAACCGGCATTTGGAAGGGGCGGGCCCAGGTACTTGCAGACATGAATACTAGGCTGAGAGTTTCACAACCAGCAGCTTAGAGGCACCCCGACAAAGGCCTGGGCGTGCAAGGTTGGCCCTGAGGGTCTTTGAGATGTAGACAAGGGGCAGGGAGGGGGGGTCTCTGGAGCTCAGCAGTTTGTTCATCAAACTTATAGTCTAGGCCCTGTCTCTCCCTACCCCCTCCTCGCCCCCGCCTCTCCCCCTGCCCTGCACCGCTCTCCACCCACCTCTCTAGCCTCTGCCCTTGGTCTTGGTCTGCTTAAGCTTATCTTACTCTCAAAGACTGCAAGCAACCTTTCTTCCTCTCAACCTCACTCAGCTACTCAGTAAATATTAATATTTGAGCCCTTCCTTGTGTCAGACTGGAGCACACAGCGCGTCACAGGGCCAACCAGGTGTCTGCTCCTGTAGAGTTTACAGTCTAGGCAGGAGATAGACCAATGATTCCATGAAATACTGGTGAGCGTTGGATGGGAGAGGAATAGAGTGCTAAGTCTGGGGCAGTTTTCAGAGCATTCTTGCCTGGAGAGTTCCATGGACAGAGGAGCCTGGTGGGCTATACAGTCCATGGGGTCACAAAGAGTCAGACATGACCGAGCAGCGTAAACTAGAACTAAATGAGTACTCCATGGAGACTTGAGAGTCCCTTGGACAGCATGGAGATCAAACCAGTCAATCCTAAAGGAAATTGACCATGAACAGCCATTGGAAGGACTGAAGTTGAAGCTCCAATACTTTGGCTACCAGATGCGAAGAAGTGACTCATTGGAAAAGACCCAGAGAGAAAGAGATTGAAGGCAAAAGGAGAAGGGGGCTGCAGAGGATGAGATGGTTAGATATCATCACTGACTCAGTGGACGTGAATCAGAGCAAACTCCAGGAAATTGTAGAGGACAGAGGATCAGTGGCATGCTGCAGTCCATGGGGTCGTAAAGAGTCAGACGATACTTAGTGACTGAACAACAACTGAGTTTAGGAGGAGGGACCAGGAAAAGCTTTTGAAAGAAAATAGCTTTTAACCAGATGAAAGGGAGCCTGGACTTCTTGGAGGAATGGAAAAAGAAGCAGGTGGCTGGAACAGAGGCTCAAGAGAGACAGTGAATTGAGATGGGAGGAGAGCCTTTGTAGGCTCATTAAAGGTTAGGAAGATTATCCTGAAGGCACTAGGAAGCTAACCAGAGGATTTTAAGCAGAAGAGAGACATAATAGGATTTGAGTTTTAAAAAGATCACTCTAAGTATCCTGTGGAGAAGGGGTAGATAGTAGGAGAAGAAGATGGAAACAAGAAAACCAGCTGCATTAATTCAGGGGAGCTGTGATGATGGTTCAAACCCTGGTAGAAGCAGTACAGACCATGAACATAGATAGGGATGAACTGTTGACCTGTCCAAGGGGGGCTGTAATGCTTTGGGAGCCTAAGAGTGGCACTCCCTCTGTGGGGCCCCCTTTATTCACTCATTTATTCTTTCATTCAACAAGTATTTGAGCACCACTCTGGCCAGAAATTATGCCTGGTTTCCCAGGGAGAGGGGCTGCCATCTGACCCAGTTGGGCTGGAAGGGAAAGGGTAATGTCTGCAGAAGATTGGTACAGACCTCACTGGGACCCCACAGCTGTACAATACTGGGACATTGGTGTGGGGTTCCTCTGCATTCCAGATCCTACCAGAGCCTCACCTCATCTCTGCTGCCAGTCAGCCAGTGAATTCAATTCCTACTTGGCTGGTGGAGAAACTGATGCTCAAGAGAAGGGACTGACCTGTCCAAGGTCACCACCCTGAGCTAAAGGCAGACTTGGAACCTGAGTATCCAGGTTCCCACTGGCTTCTCTTCCCACCGCAGTCTGGCTGCCCACATTTGGGCTGTTTTAGGCTCTGAGCACCTCTCCACCACTCTCAGGCAGGAGGAGAAGCTGCAGACAGAGGGGCGCCTGCTCCCTGCCTCTCTGCGTCCAACTCCGGCCCCAAGATTGCAGTATTATTAGCAACAACCCACGACTGCGCAGAGCTGTGCAGCCTCCAGCTTGCCAAGGGACTTCACATGCAATATCTCATTTGATCCATCTGGCCTCGCCAGGAAGTGAAAATTATTATCCCCACTTAACAAGCGAAGGGACTAAGGCTTAAAGACATAAACTATTATGCATCTGATGAACTCCACTGAGGTTCAAAAACATATGTATCCTTTGACCTCTGATCCCCTGCAACTGTGCTGGGTTCCATAGAATGCAAAGATGAATAGGATCTGGACTCTGACCCTAAAGAGGAGACAATCTGTAAGGATACTGTGCATATACATTCCTAGCCCTTGAGTAAGACCGTGGTGTATGCAGCTTTGGAGAACTGTGGGCTCAGAAGCAGGAGTCACTCCTAGGGACTCCCCTGGTGGTTCAGGGGCTAAGACTCTGCATCCCCAATACAGGGAGCCTGGGTTCGATGCCTGCTCAGGGAACTGGGTTCCACATGCTGCAACTAAGAATTTGCATGCTGCATGGTGAAGAGTCCTTGTACTGCAACGAAGACCTTGCACAACCAAATAAAATAAATAAATAAATACAATTTTTTAAAAAAAGAAGTCACTCCTAGAAGTTCTGGGAAGTCTTCTGGAAGAGGAAGTACTTAAGCTGGAGTTGGAAGGCCAAGGACTGGGATAGACAGGACTAGGGTCCCCTTGATGTCCCTTTCCAGCATCCTGGGCCCGTCTTCTCATCATGTGTTTTTATTTGTCTCACCCACCAGGTATGGTGCACCTAGTAAGTACCTAACATTTGAATCAGTGGAAGGACAAGTAAATGGTGGAGAGGCAGGACGAGGCCAGTGTGCAGGCAACCCTGATGATCAGGAGGGTTCCTGCAGCCCAGTTGTGGAGGGCTACCATCTGGGGCAGAGCTCTTGGGTGGGTGGGACAGAGCGATGATCCATGTCCTTTCATCCCTGTGTTGTTGGGGCTTGGCAGCCAGCATAAGTGCTGGGGTTTGGGGGTGAGGGGAGATGGGTGGTTGTTGTTTAGTCTTCCAGTTGTATCTGACTCTTTTGCAACACTATAGACTGTAGTCCACCAGGCTTCTCTGTCCTGGGATTCTCCTGGCTGGAATACTGGAGTGGGTTGCCATTTCCTTCTCCTGGGGAGCTTCCCAACCCAGGGATGGAAGCCGTGTGTCCTTATTGGCAGGTGGATTCTTTACCACTGAGCCACCTGGGAAGCCCGGGGAAGTGGGTAGGAGCTTTTAATTGGTGAGATCTTTACCAATGATTCCTGGATCAGGAAGAGCCACTGGAGAAGGGATAGGCTACCCATTCCAGTATTGTTTGGCTTCCCTTATGGCTCAGCTGGTAAAGAATCTGCCTGCAATGTGGGAGACCTGGGTTTGATCCCTGGGTTGGGAAGATCCCCTGGAGAAGGGATAGGCTACCCACTCCAGTATACTGGCCTGGAGAATTCCATGGACTGTATAGTCCATGGGGTCGCAAAGAGTTGGGCATGACTGAGCGATTTTCACTTTTAGCAGTGGTACAGCCCTGGGAACTAGGGTCACAGCCTAATCTCCTGACTCCCCACCTCTGGCCTAAACTGCTTGGCCAGATTTTTGGAACTCTCCCCAAACGATGCCAGAACAGAAGACGTCAGTTGCCTCCAATTTCTTGTGAGACCTGAAGGACAGCCTTGACGCCCAGGTTACTCAGGTCCCCTGTGGGGCAGGTGAAGACATGTCACAACCACTGAGCACTGGGTGGCTGTTTCCATCTTACTGATGGCGATGAAGACTGCAGGGAGATCAATGGTTGCCAGACCTCAGAGTTAGTGAAAGGCAGAGTGGGGTGGGGGGTGGGGGGGATGTCCATGACTCCCAAGCAGATCCCTTTTCCCACTTCTTGCTGCCCTTGAGGAAACCCTGGGGGCACTCTTCAGGCTTTAGCAAGAGTCACCCGACTGGGCTTCCTGCAGCAGGTGGTACAGATGGAAGGGATGCTGTGGCTGCCTGGCCTGGCGGCCTCCGCCTTCCCAGAACAGCCATCCATCTTGCACTGATTGGGTCCATTCCAGCAGCTTCTGGAATGAGCCATGGGCACGTGGCCAGCAAGCTCAGCACCTTCTCTCCATGATTCTGTCTCAGCCATCCTGCTTTCCTGTCTGTCTCTCTGTCCTGTCGGATCCTTGTCCCTATGTCTCTGTTTATTTCTCTTTTCTCTACTTTTATTTTTTTTTTTATTGCCTGCCTTGGGGCCTCCTCCTTGATCTTTCCCTGCCCCAGGAGTAACCCCAGGATGTCCAGCGCCTGGGGAATTACAGTGGCCTCTACTCTGCCTGGTGCCTGTCCTCAGCCACCTGCACGACCCAGTGGACAAAGAAAATACAAAGCAGGGGAATACCGTGGTCACACTCCCCTTTGCTCAAGCCCCTGGCTTCCTCTTCTCTGGTTGTGAAGCTCAGGAGGCCCAAATCATTCCATCTTCCTCGCGAGGTAGACGTGCTGGCCCAGAGATCAGAGTTACGGGAGCAAGATGCAAGGGTGGCAGGGCCCTGTGCCTGGGAGAATGGAAAGACATGAAGGTTCAAGCCACTGGCTGCCCCGTGTGCCACGCTGCTTCTTCCAAACCCCCTGGGCAGACCCCCTTCATTGGGGCCCAAAGCTTGTAGCTCTGTGAACTATCCCTGTGCCCTCAAAGCCTGGTCCTGGGTGGCCTTCCTCAGCCTTTGACCCCAAGTGGTCATTTTCCTCCTTCCCCAGGCCCTGCCTCATCTTGGGGACTTTCCAGCCTCCACACGACATAGTGTCTTCAACGGGAGCCTCTCAAGGGAGTCTTTGCACTAGCGCCTGTCCACTCCCCAGAATTTTCTGTTGCTCTTGGGGGGCTTCCCACTCTCCTAATGCTCTGGCACCCCCACTTCACTGCTCCCTCTGCCTGCTCTTCCCTGTCCCTGAGCCCTCTGGCCTCTGACCTCCTCCTGCCTTGATTTCCCCACCTTGCCCCATCTGTGTCCTTGGCCAGTCTTAGCACCCACTCCTTTGATATATTGAGCCCTCTTGGCCCCCAGTCTCTTGGCCACAGCCGACCACTGCCTGCCCTGGGTGGTCTGACCTCCAACTTTGCAGCTCCTGATCCACAGTGCTGAGTGAGAACTGCCGGAGAAAACCACAGGGCCCAGCAGATGGGGGCCCGGTGCACACGGCCTCCAGGCCCAGCTGGTTCTTCTCCCAGCTCACTCCCCCACCCTCCCCAGAGGCTCCCTCAAACCTTCAGCCTGTTCACCAGCCTCTTCCCCTCCTCCTCCCATGACTCAGCAGATGACTTCAGCTTCTTCTTGGAGAAGAAGTTTCCCAGGAACCTCCCTGCTGTCCACTCGAAAGTCTCCACCTGCCTTCCATCGCAACTCACCCCTCCTCCAGGGCTCAAGACCTCTCCCACAACGTCAATTCATCTACCTGCTCCTCCCACCCCACCCCCATCCTTCCAGCCTCTCTCTCTCTCTCCAGACTCTCCCGGAGGCTTTTAAACAACCCCCAGCCTTTTGCAGGCAAAGGAAACCCTCCCTTGGTCCTGAGCCACCAGCAATATCAGCTTCTCTCTCCTTCATCTGACCATTAAATGACGGATGAAGATAGTCATTTCTGTAACACAGTATTGTACATCAACTGTACTCTAGAATAAAATTAAAATTAAATTGAAAAAAAGAGCGACAACAGTCATTTCCAAATTCTGATTCACCACCTTACTAACCCCTGCCATTCTGAACCACTACAGCTCAGTTCCACTAAAATTGCACTTGCCGAGGTTGACAAAGATGCCCTAGCTCAGCAAAGGCCTGCTTCTGTGCCCTTCCAGTTTTCTGAAGGCACGTGGCACCATGACGAATGGATGGTCACATCTGGTGCTTCCTGGTGATCCCTCCAGGTCTCCTGAGCCTGTGTTCACTGGCCCACCCTGATCTCGGGTGGCCTTGACCTGCACTGGCTTGGAGCAGAGCTTGGGTTCCCAACCACAGATTGAAGCTGGGTCGCGATGGAGAAAGCACCAGACCCTAGCTACTAGACCAATGATCAGTGACAAGGGCCCTGGCTCTTCAGCTTTGCAGAAAAGAATTCCCATAAAAACGGAAAGTAGTGAAGCAAGTGAAGTATTTATTAAGAGGAAATGAGTACAGAACGTGTGGATAGATACGCACATGGGCAGACTCAGAGGGGACAGTTCTTGAATTGCGCCCTCATGGCAGTTAGAATTACTTTTGTGGGGTATTTTTTCTAGGTTTCCTTTGGCCACTCATTTTGATTTGCCTGGTTCACAGTCTACATTTGGCCCATCTCAGGATCCTCCCATGTGGGTGCATGCGTCTCTTAGCCAAGATGGATTTTACCGAAAAGGCGTCTGGGTAAGGAACATACCTTGACATGACTCCCCCTTGACCTCCATGGAGCCTTTTCTGCACACGTGTGGTTGGGGAGGTCTCCTGACTTTAAGAAAAGAAATCTGTGGCCTGGGCAGGGCCCAGCCTCCTCCCTTAGTTTCCTGCTGTTCTTGGAGTTTCGGTCCATGGGGAATGAACCTTCCATAGCTTTACTCTGGGGGGCGGGGGGCAGGGCCCATCTGCCTCCTGTCTCAACCCCATACCTCACTCCCTGCTCATTTATACTCTTCATTTTAAAAAATATATATTTAATTAATTTGGCTGCACCAGGTCTTACATTACAGCCTTTGGGATCTTTAGTGGCAGCATACTGGATCTAGTTCACTGACCAGGGATTGAACCCGGGCCCCCTTACATTGGAAGTGCAGAGTCTTAGCCATTGGACCACCAGGGAAGTCCCCCACTTATATTCTTTAAAGTCCCATGGGTCCACCACCCACTGCAAACTCAAATTTCTATGCCGGGACCCAATCTGGGCATCTCACCTCACAAACTGAACTTGTCCTCTTTCCCTTAACCATGCTCTGTCGAGGAGAATGGGACTCTCCCTGTCCACCCACTTGCCTAGGAGTCATGCTGGGCATCTCCTCCAGTCACCACTGCGGCCCTACCCCCACTCCCACCACCTCTCACAGTGGCTGTTATAGGAACCACCCCAGTGGTCTCCCTTCTTCTGGTCTCCCCATCTGGCCCACCCTCTACTCCAGCTTCCAGAGTGACCATTCTAAAATGCAATCCTGACTCCTCCTCTCCCTTGCTTGAAATCTCCCCTGGCTGAAAAATCCAAAGGGCAGAATCTAGTCCAGTCTGATCCAATCCAGTCTCAGATTCCCAACCTCAGGACTTTCTCGGGACTGGTTTTATTTATCCTCCCCTCCCTGATGCCCCCAAACCTAGGAAATCCCCAAAGTTTTCTTTGAAGGCTTCTGATTTGCACAGGGTGACTGGAGTTCAGATCATTTCAGCGAAGAGCAGAAAGTGTCAAGGTTTTCGTATTAACCCAAGTGGCTTGTTCTGTGCTAATGGATCATTAGTTTTGCGTTCCAGAATTAACAGAGATCCAGAGAGGATCAGTGATTTGTTTAAGGTTATTTAGCCCATCATTGGTTCAGCCAGTCTCCAGTGTTCTGTTTGCAGCCCCAGGTCCCTGAATCCAGCATGGACAGCCACTGTCTTGGGCAGGATGCCTGGAAACTGCTGTCCCTCCAGCTTATCCAGCAGGGCCTTGGCTTTGACTCATCCTCCTGGGGAATACACTCCTTCCCACTCTCATGAGAGAGCAGGTCATTCACTTCCTCTCTCAGGCTCCTCCTCCTACCCAGCTTTATCTGCATCCTCCCATGGGAGAGGTTAGAACTAAACCCAGCTATGTGTAGGGAGTCAGGCCTGCCTTCACCCCTCCAGTGAAGAACAGGAGACACAAGAACCTCCTTCATGACTCAGCCCTTCCATTTACTAGTTGTGTGACCTAGACAGGTTACTTAACCTCTCTGTGCCTTGGACCCCTCATCTATAGTGTGGAAGAATGGGGGTAAACGCATATGCGCTCCTTTGTTTTCTCACTTAGTGGCCTTTCCTTGCCATCTGAGTGTTAGAAACGAGGTGAGGACTTAGGGGGAGAGATTATAGACTCCGAGGCAGCCTCTGATATAGGCATGTGGCTCAGCCCAAGTTGGTGTGACTACCCTGCCTGGGGTTGGAGGCCCAATCTCCATTTGTCGTAAAGTGCTCTCAGGCCTCGTGTAACCCTCTGGGCACACATTTCTTTCTTCTCTCTCACTCTCTTTTTTTTCTAGTTGCAACATGTGGAATCTAGCTCCCTGGCCAGGGATCAAACCTGGGCCGCCTGCATTGGGAGTGCAGAGTCTTAACCACTGGACCACCAGGGAAGTCCCTGGGTACAGGTTTCTTGACTTGGACGAGGAGGGAGGTCAGGAGCTCAGTACCACATATCTTGGTCATCCATCTCTTTGGCCACCTCTCCATTCCCATTATGCACCAGACATTATAGATGGAGGAGGAAAAAAAAAAAAAAGGAATGTGCTAAAATCTACTCTTTGTTCCTGGAGAAATTTGTTCAGTGTGGAGACAAAAGGGCTTTACCTGTTCTAGCCTTAAATGTAAAAGGCTTTGGGGGAGAAAAAGGGCTGTCCTTTTTCTTATGACATCTGAAGGTAGAATGAGGAACACTAGGGAAAGGGACCTGGGAACCTGAGTGTTGTCCCACAGAGGAAGCGGGGCTTCAGGAAACTGCCTGTCACCAGAGGTTTGCTCGCAAGGGCTGCCCCACAGCAGGTGGGGTGCTATATAAGGGACTTCTCTATTGGATGAACAAAGGTCCTTCTGGCTGTCCCTTCTGGTTTACCAACCTGTCCAGGAAGTCAGGGAGGAAACCTGGTTGGTTCTGAAACCTAGAAGACAGGGCAAGCCCCATGCTCCTGAGTCATCTCGATCTGCTTCAGGCTCGCTGAGGAGATAGTGCCTTTTGCTCCCATCTGTCCTCAGGCTCAGAGCACGGAGTTGGTGCTGAGTGTCTGTGCCTACCTCCCGTCCCCTGGTGCAGCCTGGACTCCGGTCTGCCCGCTGCGTCAGCACCCGCGTTCCTATTACATGATCAAGTGGGGTTTGCAGTCTGGAAGCATTAGTGCTGGGCTGACTCGGCAGAGTGGCCAACTCAAGAAAATGCCAGTTTCGTACCTCTTCGGCCAGCTCTCTGAGGCCTCATGGCTATGCCACTTCCTCTTTGAGCAGCCCAGTCTGGCCTTCTTCAGGGTTCCCAGGGTCTTTCGAGGTCACTCTGGCAGACCATTGATGGTGGCAGAATCCCCCAGAGAACTTCAGGTTCCCAGACCCCACGGTTGGAGATTTTGATCCACTCTATTGGACCTGGGACTCTGGATTCTAGACAAGTTCCCCTTGTCTAGGTATTGGCAGAATGGCCATTCTGAAATGCAAATCAGACCCCATCTCTCCCTTGCTTGACATTTTCTCTGGCTGAAGAATCCGAAGGGCAGAAACTGATCCGTTCTGAGATTCCCAGCCTCAGGGCTTTCTCAGAACGGGTTTTATGTCTCCTCCCTTGGATGTTGGGGAACTGCGATGCACAGCCAGGTTGAGAATCACTGCTGGGCATTACCTCCAAGTGCCGGTCTCCTGGCCTTGCTTCTCTACTGGTCCCTCACCGCTGATTCTAGTCCCACCCTGTCCAGACTCGGCCCAGGCCATCACTGGACAGCTCCAGCTGATGGAGAAATTGCCTCTTGGAAATGAACGGAAACTGATGGGCTCTCTGCAGCTTGTTAGTCATTTAGTCGTGTCTGACTCTTTGCAACCCCATGGACTGTACACAGCCAGGCTCCTCTGTCCATGGGATTTCCCAGGCAAGAATACTGGAGTGGGTGTCCACTTCCTTCTCCAGGAGTCTTCGCCACCCAGGGATCGAACCTGGGTCTCCTGCATTGTAGGCAGATTCTTTACTGTCTGAGCCATTAGGGAAGCTTGGCATCTTCAAAAAAACAGAAAGCCCCTGCCTCATTCCCTGTGGTAGGTAGGTTGCCACCAGCCCCATCACTGTGGCTCCCCACTGAGTCATTTGCCCTTTGTTGGAGTCAAGCATCAAGACCTTGACTTCAGACCCCTCTACTGAGTCAAGAACACATTCAGAGGGCATAATGGAGAGTTCCCTTTGAGATTTGGGGGGTGTAATGGGAGGTCCATATTGGGGAAGCACTTGGCCCAAGTTCACACAGATGAGTTTGAGAAGATTCTATCCCAGGCTCCTCTGTCCTGGAAAGTCCATCTCTTGTGAATGGAGACAGACCACACAGCACATGGAACTTCCCTGACTAGGGATCCAGCTCGTGTCCCTTGCAGTGGAAGCACGTAATCTTAACCACTGGACTACCAGGGAAATCCAAAAAAGGCCTTTTTTTTTTTTTTTTTTTAAATGGTGATGAATATTCCCTTGGTGTGGTAATCTTTGAAGTGGGCCTCTTTAGGGGAATGCAAAACTTAAAACGGAAAGATGTATCAGACTTTTCAATCTCTCCCTCCTTTCAGCCCAATCAGTTTTAGGGGATCTGAGAGACCCTAGATTTAGGGAAGCTGGTTTGGTGAGCAGTGGTCAGACACACGGAACAGAGAATTTCTGTGGTTGTCAGCCCCATGTTAACAGGCTGTCTTTGAAATCCTCTGTCTGGCTCTTCTTCAAGACCGTCCTGTCTGGCTGTGGCCGTATCTTCTCCTGGATTTGTCTACAGTTCTGCCTTCCTGAGTTTTGGCCACAATTTGATCATGGTCATTTGTTTGGAGGCAAAACCTTTTAAGTCCTCTTCAAGGGGTAAGACCATCACCAGGTGATTCATTCTTGAAGCAGAGCCTTTTTCATTGAACAAAACTTCCCTGAGCACCTGCTCCATGCCAGGCTTGGAGTTCAGAGGTGACTCAGATGGATCTGTCTTTGAGAAATCCACTTGTAAAACCACAGAGAAAGACAAAGTCCCATGCCTATAAGTACAGTGACAAGGTCTAGAACCAGTTCTGGGAGCTGGAGGGAGCTCCTGGGGGAGTGGTCAGTTCAACATGCAGTGTCCGAGTCTAAAAGCTGAAGAGGTGGGATGGTATGGGGGGTAAGAGTTGAAGGAGTTGAGATCCACTGCTGGGCAACACCTTTGCGTGGCCAGCCTTCTGGCCCTGCTTCTCTGTTGGTCCCTCACCCCTGATTCCTGTCCCATCCTCCCATCCCTATCCCAGCCTTTGAAAAGACTCAAAGTTGGAAGGGGGCACTGCCTAGTCAGCAAATGCCTGTCAAGTGTCCTATGTGAGATGTAGCCAGGGAGGTGGGAAGGAACCTCGGGAGAAGCCTGTAAACTCCAGGCTAGAGAGCAGGGACTTTGATGCATATGCAACGGGAGTGGCACGCATGGCAAAGCCAAGGCGAGGGGAGGAGAAGATCAAAATGTTAGTCACTCAGTCATGTCCAACTCTTTTCCACCCCATGGACTGTAGCCTGCCAGGTTTCTCTGTCCACGGGATTTCCCAGGCAAGAGTTCTGGAGTGGGTTGTTTTTCCTTCTCCAGAGTATCTTCCTGACTCAGGGATTGAACCCAGGTATCCTGCATTGCAGGCAGATTCTTTACCATCTGAACCGCCAGGGAAGCCCAGGAGAAATGGGAAGCACATATAGAACCATCTTTCAGTTCTTATACTGGAGACACTGGGGAGACACTCAGGTAGGGTGATTGACAGGCTGGAGGACCTTAAGAAGAATCCATCCAATTCTGTTATTTTATAGATGTACACTCTGAGGCCCAGAGGTAAAGCGGCTTGTTCAAGGTCACCCGGCAGGATCAATAGCAAAGTCAAGGCTTCAACCGGTGGGTCCTGCCTCCCAGCACAGGCTTCCTCCGTTAGTGGCTCTCCTATCCTCAGGGAGGGAGGCGGCCCACTGAGATCTCCCTGTCGTCCTTTGCCTCTGAATCTGTCATGCGCCCTGCCCCTACTGCAGACCTGCCTGTTAGGGCAGCCACTGGGAAGTGTTCCCAGAGGACAGGGTGGGGAGCATCGCCGGTCTGCTTCGGAAGATGCTGCTGCTGCTGCTGCTGCTGCTGTTGCTGCCTCTGCACCAATCAGGGAGCTTTCTAGCCGCAGAAGGAAGCCAGGAGCCAGGGGATGGGGCTGCAGTGATTTACGACTGCCCAGAAACAGCAGGACACTAATGTCTCCGGCTGGCCTCTTTGTCCGCCAATTCAGCCCCCAGAGGCTGCCTCTAAAGGTCATATCCTCCAGCACTGGAGATGGAGCAAAGGGTTAGCCACAAAGGGCGCCTGCCCAGTGCCCCTGTCAAGTCAGTCCCCAGAGGGCAAGGCTCCTCCTTTCCCAAAGAGGAAGACTCTCAAGAGTTTGGGCAGGAAAGGGTGCCCTTACTGCCTGAAGTCCAGAAGATCTGCCTGGGTTTGAATTCAGGCTCTAGGGGTCGCTGATGTGTGGCCATTGGTTGGTCATACAGCTGAGATCTCTGTGTCTTGGCTTCCAAGTCTAAAAAAACAACCTGAGATGGGGACTTCCCTAGTGTCCAAAGGTTAAGACTCTGGGTTTCCTCTGCACAGGGTGCGGGTTTGATCCCTGGCTGAGGAACTAAGATCCCACACGCTGCACAGTCAGAAAATATTTAAAAGTAAAATAAAAAACAAAGATGACTCTGAGCCTCTCAATTCTGGCACTGAACCAGCTACCAGGTCTGCAGACAGATTCCCTGTTTCCACAGCTAAAGAATGTGAATAGCCTTCCATTTCAGACGAGGAACAGGCTGACTCTAATCTAGAACTCATCATGGCTGGGTGGAGCATTGAGTTTAATTTCTCACTTCAAAGGTGGGGAAATTAAGAGTCAGAGAGGACATAGGTCTTGCACATAGAGCTGGGGCCCAGGCAGAAGACAGAATGGCTAGTTCTCCACCTCCCTGCTCCAGGTTTCTTTCAGCAGTACCACACAGAGGGGAGGAGGAAACCAGAATACTAAGCCACTTGTTCTATGTCATGTCACCATGCCTTTAAAACAGTCCTCTAAACAGCTGGGGCCACTGGGCAGATGCAGCTGTAACCCTAGAGTCTTAAAAAGAATTGAAAGGGAAAGGAAGGCAGGGCCATCAGAGAGGGGTCCCAACATGGAGACTGCTGATGTCAATCCTGTTTCACTTTAGAACATCCTTTTCTTTGCATTAGCTTTACTTTTTCCCCAAACAGATTTGGCCTGGATTTTTCTTTTTTTTTTTTTTTCCCTTCCCATTGGACTGGTCAGGCAAAGAAGTGAGGTGAATAAAGGCAGCCTGAAATGTGCCAGAAAGTTCCCGAGGTTTAGCTTCTGGGTCCTGAATCACTGATCCATTTAATCCACCTGCGGACAAGCAAGGTTAGCTGTAAGGGTTCCTTCCTACAGACCTGGGATGCCCAGGCCAAAAAAGACTGAGGCCTGTCCTGCAGAGAGGAAGAGAAAGGAAGAGGAAGGACTTGGCAAACAGGCATGTAAGAGACAGAAGGAAGTGGGAGGGTTTATTCACCAGCAGGATTGCATTTTGCTGGGTGGTGTAGTAAGAGAGGCGGGACCAGATCCCATGTTGGAGGAGGGGTGAAGGAGCTATATCTAGACTCTTCTCACTCAGGCCATCTCCTCCACTCCTGCCAGATCAGTCTCCCTGAACACATGCATGCATTCATTCATTTCTTCATTTCACACATTCTACATATGGATGCTGTGCCAGGCACTGTGCTCAGCACTGAGGAAACAACGATGATGGAAACCAAATGCAAACCTAGTCCTTTCCTGCCCTGGTTCAAATCTCACAGGTATTCTATTTATTTGGGAAGAAAGACTTCGCTCCCTGGCTTGCCATTCAGGACTCCCCAAGTTCTGTCTCCTGACTCCATCCCCAGTCCCTACTACCCCGTCACTTCAGGCACCAAATGGCACTGGATTCTTTGTCTAACAATACACAGGTCAGGGAGGGATCTGCCTCTGAGTCCCTTGCTTGTCCCTTCTGCTTCAAATTCTACACATCTTTTTTTTTCTTTTTGCCTTTCATTTCAATTTAATTAATTTATTTTAAATCCTATACATCTTTAAGGGAGTGGGTTGGAAATGTTACCAGCTTTTCAGAACCTCTTCCTGGGAAGTCCTTGGGGGTCCAATGATTAGGACTCCATTCTCTTACTGCCCGGGGCTGGGGTTCAATCCCTGGTTGGGAAGCTGCCTAGGAGCAGGCCAAAAAAAAACACCAAACAACAAAAAACAAACCCTTTTTCTATCTAGCATGAAAGAATTAAAAAACAAAACAACACAACAGAACTTAACACATTCTGAATTCCTTGAGGGCAGGGTTCCATGCTCTCTTCCTCCAGTGGCTAGCATAGAGCCTGGACTATTCCTTCACAGAAATTCCCTCACTCTCAGTTCTCATACACAACACTTCCTGCCCACTAATTTTTGTTTGTTTATTTTAAACTAGTTATAATTTTCTAATATACTCTACGCATTGTCTTTATTTAGCCTATTTTCTTGGGCAGAATTTGTTGTTGTTCACTGCTGTACCTCATTGCTTAGAACAGCGCTTGGAACATAGTAGGTGCTTAACAGATAAGTACCGAATAAATAAAATGTGCACTCAAAACTTTGGGGTATGTGAGCTACATGGAATGTCAAAAAAGGGAAGCATGTAAGCAAGAATTAGTCAGCCTGACCCCAGCGTGTATATCCTATGCGGGGAGAGAAGTGTTGGTCAACCCCCAGACACAACCCAGTGGTAAGCATCCATTGGCTCTGATAACTGAATTGAATCTTTAACACTCCACCCTGGAGAGGAAGAAAGGGCTTCCCAGGGGTCAGGCTGCAAACAGCTACATTCTTTCCGTATATTAACCAGAGTGCCTGGCCAGTATCTGTCTTTCCACATTTCCACCTGTCAGGTCCAAGAACCTCAAGGCGGAGAAGGAGACATGGAACCTTGTGGGGGAGGGTGGCAGTCCCCCCAAGTTTTGGCTCTTTTAATTCAACCATCTCTGAGGTGGGTACCACCCAGACAGTTTGGATCAATAGTGAATGCGTTCCATCTTCCCAGTCTCCCGATGGCCTGCTGTTTTATCTCGGAAACAAGGTCCAGGGCTGAGGCCCTGGCCCCCTCCCCCAGTAATTTTCCCGAGAATATGGGGCAGGGCCGTGAATCAGCACTCGCTCGGACTCGGGCAGCCTTAGTTCCCGCCAGGGGTCCCCAGTAGCCGCGGAATTAGACCTCCCCCTCCCCCATCCCACCCTACACCTCCTCAATCCTCCTTCATCTGCCCGCTATGACCAGTGGGAGATGTAGTCTTGACCGCCCCTTTGTCCTTGATCTCCTCAACACATCACCCCATCCCAGGGTGAACTACAACTCCCAGGGGCCCACGCGTCGGGGGGGCCTGGCAGGGCTGGGGTCTGCAGGTCGGGGGGGTTGGGGGTCGTCTGGAGAAGCTAGGGCGCAGTGAGCCGGGTGAAGTGAAGCACGGGACTTGTCGAGGGGCACCGGGGAAGAAGGGGATACCCGGAAGGCGGTGGCTAGCTGAGCCTGGGAGTGGAAACCCGAGAAGCGGAAGGGGCCGGGGCGGGGCCGGGGTGGGGGCCGCGCGCGGGCTGGTGGGCGGGGCCGTTGCGTCACGCGGCGTGGGCGGGGCCGCAGGGGGTTGTCCGCCCGCGGCACGCACAGCCGCCGCAGCCGCCTCGCGCCCGGTCCCGCGGTCGCAGCTCGAGTTGCAGCCTCCGCGCCCGTCGCCTCTAGCCGCTCGCGTCTCGTGTGGGTCGGTCCCTCCGGCACACGGGCTCCAGCCGCGCCGCAGCCGCCCCCCGAGCCCTCTAGGCCGCCCCGGATCATCCTCGTCCGGCCCGACCCAGCCCGTGAAGATGGTGGACCGCGAGCAACTGGTGCAGAAAGCCCGGCTGGCGGAGCAGGCGGAGCGCTACGACGACATGGCCGCGGCCATGAAGAACGTGAGTTTTCCCTCCCCTCCCCTCCCCCCCCGCCTCGCCCCAGCCCCTTCGCGGACGCGGGCCTTCGCGGGCGCGGCCCGGGGACTAGTCTCCCGTCGGCAGCTACAGGTCTGGATGCCCCTGAGGGGGCTGGGGAGGGTCCCGAGAGCGCTGAGGACCAGGTGTGTGACGCGGCCTCTCCCCGAGCGTCCCCTAGGGCCGGCGGTGCGGCCGCCTCGGCCCTCCCCGCGCGCCCGGGCTGGGGCGGGGTCTTTTCGGGGCTGGTCTCGGGAGCGGGGTCTCCGACCGCCGCGCCTCCGGGTCGGCTGGGGGACCTGAGCGGGGCGCCGTGCGCATCCTTTGTGCCCCACTTCCCCCTCCTCCCACAGCCTGGGCGTGTGGGGGCGGGGGACCGCATGGATGCGGTTCCTCTTTTCTCCCTGGTGTTTGGGCGGCGCCTTTCCCATTCACTCAGCAGGTCTCCGGGCTTTCTAATACTCCCCCCGCCCCCCCCCCACCCCACTCCCCAAATGTTTCCACTGCCTTCTGCAGACAGATCCTTTAGAGCCTCCTCGAGAAAAAATGTAGGTTCTCCTGAAAACCTGGGCTCAATGGTGCAAAATCGAAACCTTGCTCACGTTTTTCTTAACAAAAGGCTCCCCTCTCACCATTCCCCAAAGCAAACCCTCTTCTTGCCTTTGGGAAGGGGGGCACGTTTGTCTCGCTAGCGTTTTCATTGATTGTTCTCAATATGTCATCTCCATTTTTTTCTTACTGTGCTCGTATTGAAAGGGTAGGTATTGTCTCTAAAATAAAGGTTGTGAATTTAGCCGTCTGGTTCAATTTGTGACATATGCTGTTTCTTTTTTAAATACAGGCACACATCTGTTGAAATTCCTTTAAGTTGAAAAAAATATTCTCTCTAATCTGATATTGCAAACAAAGCGGTGGTGGGAGGCAGTATCAAGTCATTCCAGAAGATTCTGCATTTGTCATATTGCAGAGAGCCTAGACTGGGTGGAGGCTGGGGAGGAGTTATTTTAAAGGGGAAAAAGTCTTTTTTTTTAATTAATTTGTTTTGTTAGACACATCTGAAGCTTAAAAAAAAAAAAAAGCTAGCGCATCCTCAATGCTGATGAAAAGAGAATACTGATCTCCAGTTGTCGCATTTTGCAGATTCCTGCCTGTATTGCACCATTTTGTCATTAATGCTACATTTATCTGATGGGCGGTCAACCAGTTTGATATTAGAGGAGGGGGACGTATTGAGCATTAGTAAATGAAACACAGAAAATTATCTAATGATTTCAGTTTCACTATTTTAATATCTAACTTCCTGCCTTATGTAACAAAGGTTTTAAAATGCATCTCCAGTGTGCAGGGGATACAGGAGTGTACCTTGCACATGAAACCTCTTTAATGAAGCGGTACAGGCATTACAGATTAATTAATTCTCGAATAACTTTACTGGTTCACAGGAGATGACAAGGCTGATGCCTTTACATTTAAACCGGCTACATTAGCTAAGAAGATTTTTATTTCATTAAGAAAGAAGATTGGTTCTGAAATTGGGAGCACTGCTGTATTAATATATTGTCACACTGGCAGTTTTTTTTTTTTAACACTCGCAATTTTTATAAGGCGCAAATGACAAGTTGCACTTTAATGGATATCAGCATCTTTAGTTCACGTTATTTAGACTCTTCTAATTTTTCCATATTTCTAGTTTCACAGGAAAGCGAGTGACCTCGGACCTATATCCATAGCAACCCAGTGATGTCACACACAATGACACAGAGGCTGCAATGCACCTCAGGGCTGGTAGGGAGTATGCAAATGGCATTTGTCCAGGGTAATGCAGAAATTAGCAGATAAGCCAGGTGGAATTGAGCACTTCCTCTTCCGCCAGATGAGAATTGGTCCCCCAAAAAAGAATGTCCTTTATCCTGGCACAGGCACACCAGGGATCTCTGGATATGCCCGTTCACCTTTCGTATTTCCAGTTTTCTCCAAAGTTTTAAG
The DNA here is from genome assembly GCF_963930625.1 of Muntiacus reevesi. Classification (NCBI taxonomy): domain Eukaryota; kingdom Metazoa; phylum Chordata; class Mammalia; order Artiodactyla; family Cervidae; genus Muntiacus; species Muntiacus reevesi. The sequence continues at coordinate 212,476,794 of NC_089250.1, read as the reverse complement.
ATACAGTCATGTTTTTAAACATTCATCTCAGTAATAACCTTGGGCATTGAAGGACTAGAGATGGAAATTTTAAAAACAAGAATATATTTTATGCTCATAGTGTAGGGGTATATGTGGGTTTATTGCAAATTATTAACTTGGCAGGTTTTAATAGAAACATTAAAAAAGATTATGACTTCCTACTGGGGCATTTTCAGTGAACGTTAGGGAATGAGAATCCACTACAGAACACCTCAGCTTGAGATCTGGAAAACTCGCTGTGCTTATGCTCCTTTATGGTATATGGAGGAAAGAAAACAGTTTTGTAAAATAAAGCAGACCTTTTTCAAAACAAACCTGTTCACTAGTGATTTTGAGAAATTGGTTTTATGTCTGACCTTTTCTCATCTGTAAAATGGGTCAACACCTACTTGGAAAAAGTTGGAGGATTAAATAAAAAATGTAGATGATTTAAAAAGGTAACTGTAAGACTTGTTTCTTTGTTTATATAAGTCACCGCAGAATTTGGAAAATACAGGAAGATAAAAAGAAAATACTCAGTCCTGCCACTTAAGTGAGTTCTTTCCTGAGGTTGAACTCATCCAGATGCTAGTGTGGTGAAATTTATTCCTATCTAGTGAAGGTACCCTAGTAATTAACAGAGCCTGTGATGGTTATGGGTGTACGACCAAGATAGAAATAATACGTATCTTGAAAAAGAGGAAAGAAGGAAGTTTAGTCTTGTAAGACAAATGTGTAAACTTGTATGTAAAAAGAAGTGAACACCTAGATATTTCCTACTTGTTAGACAATACTGACTTCTTTGGATTTTAACAGCCTCTTGAGAAGTTAATATTCTAAGTAGGCTACTGGTATTTGCCTTTGGAGGGGGTGGGGAGAAAAGGTTCTAGGCAACTAATGTTGAAGTAACTGGGATAAACATTTTTACTCGGGTGTGTTGGCGGCAGGGGGGCATTAGTTGCAAAAGTCTATCCTAATTATGTAAAAATGACTTCCTAGCAGAATCTATATACTTTTTTTTTAATATACTTTAAAAAAAACTTTTTTTTTAAAACTATGTTAAATATTCTGTTTTTTCTGCTAGCTCTTCCAGGAGGCTAGATCAATAGCCATTATCACTAATGGAGTAATGACACCTCTGTAGACTCTTTGTGGAGTTCTGCCAGCCGTTATTATAATCGAAGTCATGTGGCTTCAATTGTTCTCTTTGGAGTGGAAGAATACAGATAACAGTTGGCTTTTTATGTTCACCTTCCCAATAACTGAAATGACTACTAAGTGCCTTTTCTAATTATTTAAACAATTTCATATGGGTTTGTTTTTTTTTTAATTCTTATCAAGATGAAAGATGTTGCTGAATGTGCATTTTCATTCCAGTTCATTAGATTAACTACAGACCCTGGGAGGATTTCATCCTTTGGTACTTGGAGGAAGCCTTATTTATTTATTAAACCAAACTCTAATTAAATTATTAAAAAGAGTGGAGGAAATGATTTGAGTCTTTTTTGTTGAGGTAACAGTCACAGCATAAACTAACCATTTTCAAGTGTACTATTCAGTAGCACTCTAGAAAAAGGAAAATGATATTTTTAAGAAGTGACCATGGTTGCCTATAGCTGGCTGGATTTCAGCACATGATTACTGATTCAGGAATGTGTCAGTAATGAAGTGCTCACAGCCAGTGGTAATCAGTATCCCTTTGTCTTTGTTTTCTAACATCTGAACCTTTTCAGCATAAATTGAAAAAAAAAAAAGAAGGGGGGACTTCTTTTGGCTTGGTTTGTATTTCCATTTTAAAAGTTCCAGGGCTTAAAAACTGTGTGATGCTCACCCAAATAAGAATAGATTACCTGAAATCGGAGCAAACTATTATTAACTCTTTGGAGATGATAGTTATGCTGGTGTTCTTATGATCACTCATTTTCCACCCCAAGACTGACTGACTTTGTTAGACACACTTGCCCTGCTGTGGTGGCGGTTCCTGCAGTGCTGAGGGTCAGGAGCTGTTCACCCAGGGGCTTCCCATAAATACGCTGTTTTGGTGCTTCTGAGGCAGCCAGGAACAATGTTTTTGCCTCTGATATGATCAGCCCTAACCCTTTTATCTGACAGGGCACCTGATTATTTCTGTGTTCCTCCCAGATTCCATGAGATGAGGAAGAAAAGTGGGCAAAGGCCCTATATACGTTTAATAGAGAAAAAAGTCATATATAAGCCATTGTCTTCTCCTTTGTCTTATTTTCTAAGCTCTTATTGTTAGACTCAACAACTGTGATTATGGGACACCCATATTGTCTTTCTAGGTTATAAAATCTACCAACATGAGCTGCCTTATGGTCTTTCTGCTTATAACCATTTTTCTTCCCCAAATTCCCTTTTAGGTATTAGTTTTGGTTTAGTACCAAACCCTGTTATCTTACTTTAGATTGGCACTTGCAGAGATCCTTGAAATTTTGATCTTACTAATTTAGGGGGAAAAATAGTTACAGGAAGAGCAATCAACAAAAATTCCCAAAGGAGAGCTTTAATTTTAAATAAGTGATTACATTGGATTGGTTCCATGATTTTGCAGAAACAATAAAAATCTGTAAATCTTTTAAGACTAGTCTTTTTTCTCTCCCTCTCTTTTGAAAGAACTGAATAAGTCTAAACCAAATTTTTGTCAGCATATTACTTGGAAGAGTGTCCTAAGAGGTAGATTTTTCCTTTACCTAAGTTGAACACTGTTAATGGGGTGCATAGCTTTAGTGGGGTTGCGAATTGGTAGATAGAAATGAGTATTCTTACATACAAGATATTAAAAAAAATTCCAAGTAGACTCACTGGTCTTAATCTTTGTAGCAGTGTCTTATTTTGGGAGAGGTGTAAAGCCAAACTTGGTGAGCAGGATCCCGGTGTAGTGTCAGCTTTTCCCTCTTAAAAATTCTGTTACTAGAAGAGGGGTACCAGGGCTGGGACTCTGACAGTGACGGCAGTGGGCAGCTGAACATCAATGACGGTGGTGCGGGAGGAATCCCTCTTCCCCCCTCCCCACTGCCGAGTGTGAAGAGCAGCTGTGGCGGTGTGAGACGTGAGAGAAGGCTAAGAGGTAACAGGAGGAACGCTTTGAAAAACACAGGTTTGTTTTGGAGAGAGATCATTTCAAACCTCTTGAGCTTTCTGAAAGGAGTTATTAATACGACAGTTAAGCTGCCATATTCAGTTAACCAAGATGTAGGGGGAGAGTTGCCTGTGAGTGCCGGTACTTAAAGGATGTCAAAATCAGCTTAAAATTTTTCAACTGGTGGTTGCAATCCAGTGCCATTCTGTTCAGCACAGTGCTCCTTTTGTGCGGGTCTAACGTGAAGTAGCCAACGAGTATGTCTTCGCAGCAGAGGCCCGGCATGGAAACCTGCAAGCCAATCCCACTTCCCGCCAGGACATTCATTCTTACCTGAGGGCCTGTCTGGCATGGCTAGAGCCACGGATAGATGTTCTTTTCAAATCATACTCTGCGCTTCACGTATGACTCATCTCTGGACTGTCTCACTACATCTGTGTAATAAAAACAGACTTCAGACCCTGGATTTTTTATTTTCTTTTTTTAAGTAGGTTGGAAATGACCCAATCCACAAGGATGAGGAGCATTAACCAGGATGGGATAAGAACAGCAGAATAGCATTCTGAGACAAGGAAAGCTGGATTAGTATGTCCAGCTTGAATTTGGGGATGCTGTGATCTTCTGAGGGAGTCTGGTTGTTGGAAGGCTGTCATCATTGAAACTGACAACTGATGACAAAATGTCTGGCCTTTAGGACACTAGAAAATTTGGGGGAGAATGACAAGTATCACCATAATCCATATGCCAGGGCTATTCCCATCATGTCTTTCTACAGAGTTTTGTACCTTTCATTTTTCCCTTGATGTTTCAAGGTATTTTCTTCTGTTAATCAGTATTTTTAATAGCTGAACAAACCTGCGGATGTGTCATAATTTTAAGTATTTTTTTGTTTAGCATTTAGGCTGTTTCTAAATTTAGAGATACTGCCATGAGTATCTTTGTGGCTAAAGCTTTCAACACAGATTGCATATTAGGACAGAGACCCAAAAGTGGAATTGTTGCAAGAACAGCTGAGAATTTTTAAGGAACTTGAAACCGTCACCAGTACTGGTATTTATCTCAAAAGTTTTGGAAGATGTAATTGTTGAGCTAGATATTACATACACATGGTTCAAAGGTCAAGGATATTCTATTGCCCTTTTGGCTCCAAAAAGAAAAAATAAGGTTGAAATGGGAAAGCTTAACTGCTAGCTTATGTGCTGCAAGCCTCCCTTTTGCTGCTTTTGTGAGGATGGATGGAATGAGTGCCTTTTAAAAAGTTGAAAAAATAAAAATAATGTGGGGACTTTATGTGCAAAATAAAGATAATAGCATGATATAACCCCATATAACCAATTTCACCATTTGTCAGCATATTGGCCAATCATCCATCTGTATACTTCACTCGTTTCTGGTTCCCTTGGTATTTACCATCTTGCATGATGGCTTTTTATTGACCTAAAATTACCCCTTATTTCCCGCAAATGTTCCAGTTACCGGCAAGATCCCTTTACATTCAACTTTGGCAACCTCAAAGAGTGTAGTTTCTTGCTTAAAGCATTTAATCCAGATGGCAGATGAAGTTTTTCCTTGATTTTCAGAGGAGTTCGGTTGACATCCAAAGCACTGCTTCCCATCAGGCTTTGCTCAGGAGGAGGAAAAGGCTGGATGGGTCTTGAGTGGGTGGAGGAGAGAGGATGCTGTGGCTGCAGGTTTACAGAAGACTTCTCATTACAGGACTCCTTTTCCATTGCCTTTTTTGGGAAGGGGACAGGAGAGGCAGATACCTTTTCTCAGTTCTGACCGTTATCACCAATTCTATTGTTGTTTAACCCCTAAGTTGTGTCCAACTCTTTGGCGACCCCCTGCCCATAGCCCGCCAAGGTCCTCTGTCCATGGGATTTCCCAGGCAAGAATACTGGAGTGGGTTGCCATACCCTCCTCCAGGTGATCTTCCCTACCCAGGGATGAAACAGCAGGCGGGTTGTTTACTGAGCCACCAATTCGATAGCCCCACCAATTCGATAGGAGCACTAAAACCCAGTTGATTTGTTGAGAACAATGTGGGTAAACAAGTTTGGCTTTTTGTTCCGTCTCGTTGCTTACCAAGCATTTTTAAAAAATCACTTTTGCCTTAAAGTCAGCATACTACTGGTTGTATGTGTGAATAGGTAAAAGTAGATAGGACATACATTAGCTGTCTGGGCCCAGCCATCCTGAGTTTGAATCCGTGCTCAGAAGTATGGAGTTGATCAATTTAATGACATCAGTAATAATGGGTGAGTGTACTGCCTTTTTATTTTTTACCATTTGAAAGTCGTGCAGAAAAAGGCTAGATTTTTGGAATTAGACTCATTTATTGAGGAAGGAAAAACAAGATGGTAAAAACTTCAAGCAGCTATAGTAACGGATTGAAGTTTAAAACTTGCATAAAATACATTTTTGTTGGTATTACTTACTTAGAATTATGTCTAGCACATAGATTCCATAAAACATATTATCACTTGTTCTTACTTTGGATTTATGGTACTCTTGCATTTTGGTCATGTTTTTCTCTTCCTAATCTGGCTGGCTGTATATACACATAACAAACTTTTTTAATAAAGGCTGATTAAGACCAGTTTTTTAGCAAGTGTTTAGACCTGTTGTGAAAATCACATCAGTACTATAATTTGTTACGGCATAGCATTACCCTGAACTGTTGATGCGTTCAACTAAGCATCTGGTCCACAGTGGAAAACCTGGTGTACTTTTTGGTATGACTTTTTTCACATCTGTTCTGTAGTGCTCTACACTGACTATGGTCTTTTTGAGAAGACAAAAATATTTTAAGTTACACACTTAGATTAAAATATTCCAACATAATTGAACATTTACTGTCCCTTGGGCTGTATTTTTCCCCATTTAATTTCACAACAGTTCTATAAAAGTGATGCTCCCATTTTATAGGCGGAAATGTTTAATTTGCTTAAGGCTTGAGTTTAACGTCTTTTTTTTTTCTCTGAATCTCAGCCTCTTTAAAACGTTTTTTAGTTTTCAAAAAGGAGTCATAGGTAAGGTGTATACATGGGTACCGGTGATCTTTTAGCTGTTGTCTCAATGACCTGATTTCATTAATTTTTAGTCAATGTTCCATTGTTTGCAGAAGCTTTGGAATTCTTTCAAACTGCTGTATATTTAATGCTTTTCCATTTAGTTGTCCCTGAGAGGGTTGTTGCTTAGTCTAGATTTTAAATACAGAACAAATTTCTTTAGGACAGCCCTAAGATAAATGTGAGTGTATTTATCATAAACAAATGTGAGCCCTAAGACTGCATATGAGTATAACTTGGTTTCTTTTAGAAAATAGTTGGTCCCGTGATCTGGGTATGTTTTGAGTATCATTTACCAAAGGAGAACTTGTAAATTTTAGCATAAGGAGATAAGTACCATGGTTTTACCATTGGAGTCTTACAGATATTGACCAGAAGTAAAAGATGCCACTTAGGCTGAATGGAAGAGTATCCCTCACTTGAAAGAAATAGGAGGAAGTTGTGACTTTTTTGTTCATCAAAAGTAATACTGTCTTGTCTACGGCCATACCACCCTGAACGCGCCCGATCCTGTCTGATCTCGGAAACGTAATACTGTCTTGAGTGGAATTCACAAGCAGGAGTGTGGAAACATGTTGGTTGGTTTTTTTTGGAAACATTTTGAGGGGATTTAAGTGAAGATCAAAGGAAGGAAAGAATGTTAACTTGAATGTTTTGTAGATGCTCTAGACAGTGGGAGAAGTGAAAGGGACTGATCCAGAAATCACCCAGGGGAGAGAGAGCTATGAGGGGGGATTATTGAGCATCTGTGGGTGGGAATATTCAACACCCAGGAAGAGAAGAACAGCCCAGTGCTGTGGAGCTGGAGGACAACTGAAGTCACCCTGGGTGTCAGGGGAGGTTTCTTGGAAAGGATAGCAGAGGTAGGGGTGTGGGTGTGGGCGTGGTGGGGGTGTGGAGGGGAGAAGGTTGGAGGCAGGAGTGTCCAGGCAGAGGGCGTGGCATTGCTCAGGTTCAGAATGTACAGACACCTGAATCTGCTGCATGATTCATGCCCTCACTCTTGGTTGCCCTGAGAGAATGTTAGGAAATGAGTCCAGAGAGGGGCTGGTTCACGAAGGGCCTTACAGAGTTTGTATTTTTCTTAGGCTGTGGACAGTCATTGAAGGATTTTCAGCAGGAAGGGATCCTCATCCCATTTTTGGTTTGTTGAGAGCCGTGGCAGCAGTGTGGAAATTGAATAGGAGGAGAGTGGGCCAAGACTGATAAATATTGCAGGGTCTAGTCTAAAAGGATGAGGACCAGGGCAAGGACAGTGAGGGCAGATCGGAGAGAGAATTTGATGGCTGGAGAGAGGAGGAGGAGGAAGGAGAAGTGATGGAGGGGATGAATGAAGTCAGTTGCTGTCCTGCTGTATTTGAGGAAACATTTAAATGGCGGTCAGTAGAGACATCATGGCTACACGTTAACTCAGGAAAAGCCCTTAGAAGAGTGCACGGCGCAGGTTAAGTGCCCAGATTTACTTATTACTCCCTCATTAAGGAAGCAAATACTTAGGAACCACTGATGACCAGACTAGTCTCGGACCTGCCCTCATAGAACTGACATTCTAGTGGGAATGTGCTATGAATCCATGCTAGTGAAAACCAGGCACAATACGGTCATCCAGGCAGAATGGAGAGTCAGAGTCAAAATGTGAACCCTAGGGAATCACTCTTCTGTAGTGCCTGGAGCAAGGTCTAAGATGAACTTAAGAGGAGAACACGGGATGTGTGAAGTCAGAAGACAGTTCTAACAGTAATAATGGGCTGAGGAGTGAATGAAAGGTGGAGAAATGGTAACAAGTATGACTTGTTTTCAGAAACTTGATGTTGCAGGAGGCAGGAGATATAATTAAAAGGGATCATTTACTTACTGTAAACCTGAACTTGGACTACATGTCAATGGGAAAGTACAGGAAAGGGGCCCAACTTGAGGTTTAAATAAAGCCTTAATTCGCAGTGACTACAATCTGGCTTTTTTCATTGGTCTCTCTCCACCCTCTCCTCTCCCCTCTGTTTTGGGTGTAAGAGTTTCAGCAGGCTGGGTGGTTGTATTGAGTGAGGATTTAGGGATGGTGCAGCAGCAGGACAGGAAGGTTGGTATTCATGCAGAAATAATTTGATTTGATGGATCTGCCTTACAAGGAAGAAATAAAGCCTAAAGGGAAGGGGCTGAAAGAAAAAGGAGAGTGTTCAAGAGCAAATCTAGTCAGTGGGAGTGAGGCCTGGTAATATTGGAGGATAGGATAGGAGTTTGATTTTCTTATTTATTTTTGGCTGTGCCACATGGCTTGCAGGATCTCAGTTCCCTGATCAGGGATTCCTAACCACTGGACCACCAGGGGACTCCCAGGAGTTTGATTTCAAAGGTGATGGTTGTCGGGGGGTGGGTAACTTAGGAGTTTGGGATTAACATATACACACTACTACATATAAAATAGATAACCGACAAGGACCTAGCCTGTAGCACAGGGAACTGCGTATTCTCTAATAACCTCTATGGGAAAAGAGTCTGAAAAGGATGGATATGTGTATGTGTACAACTGGATCCCTTCGCTGTGTACCTGCAAATAACACAGCATAGTAAATTAACTTTAATCCAATATAAAACAGTTTTAAAAATGAATGGTTGTGAATGAGGTCAAAGGTGTGGTTTGAGGATAAGTTGTCAGAATTGATGAGATCAAAGCAAACTCTGTTGTTTATAATTAATTTGAAGGAATAGCCTTGATAAGGAAGTTGGCCAGAAGTCTGGACACAAGTCAACAATCCCAAAGAAAGGGAACATGACATTGATTCCAGGAGAAATCTGAGAAGCAAAGAAAAGGCATGAAAGAGGAGATGATTGTGAGGGAGTCAGTATGGGCTTGTATATATAAAAACCTGTAAGCTAATTTTGATTGAGCTAATTTTTAGAATAGGGTTATTTGACTGCTAGCCAAGGGTGTGCTGGAGCATAGCATATCTGTTTCCTGACGTGTGGGGTTAAATGGTGCGCTGCGGAGCTTTGGCTTATGTCCCAGTTGTTGAAAAGTGAGATCAGACTGGAGCATTGGGTGGAATCTGGGCTAATGAAGTGGCCTTGTTTTTGCTTCAAGTCCTGTACCTTGACCCTAAAATTCAACTGTTCTAGTATTTGGTGCTGGTGGCATCTAACAATAGCCAGCTTAATATTAGTTAAGTTTTTGTTTGGATCAAACTACCTGAAACAGATGTTTCTTATTTGTCTCAGTTCTGTGGACTGGCCAGGTAGTTGGGTTCTGTTGGGGGCTCCTGCGGGGCCACAGGAACTAAGGAGAGCTGAGGCCTCTTCACATGGTCTCTCGTCTCCAGGTGAACCAGACTTCCTTGGCCTGGTTCCCGGCAGCGAGCCCCGATTCACAAGCACTTTTCAGGCCTTTGTTTGCTTCATACTTGCTAATGCTCCACTGACCAAGTCGCACAATCAAGTTCAGATGATAGGGGTGGAGAAGTACATTCTTGTTCTTGATGGAAGGAGCCTCAAAGTCATACTTAAAAGGAGTATGGGCTTCCCTGGTGGCTCAGACGGTAAATAATCCATCTGCAGTTTGATCCCTGGGGTGGGAAGATCCCTAGAGGAGGGCATGGCAACCCACTCCAGTGTTCTTGCCTGGAGAATCCCCATGGACAGAGGAGCCTGACAGACTGCAGTCCATGGGGTCACAAAGAGTCGGACAGGACTGAGCAACTAAGCGTGCACGCACACAGAGTTGGAAGGAGTTCTGTGGGCCATTTATGCAGTCAGTCCAGGCTGGATACATCCTGTTAGATTCCTGTCACTTAGCAAACACTGGGAAGTGACTAGGTACTGTGGTGATTCATTGATGAGTGCAGGCTTAAGGACTTTAGTCTTTTGAGGAGGAAAAAAAGGTATAGAGTTACACCCTGAGGCTCCAGAAATAAGCAGTATAAGCAGTATAAGTGCATGGTGAACCTTCTAACAGTAAGCAGTAATTGGTTCTGCCTGCGCATTTTTCAGGCTTTAGGAAGTAAGTGCAGTATTTGAATTAGGGCTTAAAGGATGACTTACAGAAAAGTTTTCTTAATGAGTTCTGGAAGTGCTTTTTGGGTGGTAGGAAAAACATGAGAGCAGAAGAGTGTGTAGTGTGAGGAAGACTGTGAGACCTGGGTCTGGGCATCGATGACTCGGAGCAGGGTTTTTTCTACCTTGGCACTGTTAACACTTGGACATTTCTTTTGTGTATCCCTAGGAGTGGAATGACTGAGTCATGTGGTAACTCAACCTTCTGAGGAACGTTGACCTGCTCTTCTTCACCTGGAGAAATACGTGTGTGGATCCCATGCAGTACTGAGTCTCTGAGGGTTAGGGCTACTAGGAGAGTATTTTACAAGAAGCTCCTCCTTGGTTAAGAACTGGTCATGTAGTGGAAAGCATATGAGATTTTAAGCCATGGGACTTGGGTTCCATTCTTTGACTTTGAACCTTAATTTTCTATGCTTTAAAATGGAAATAACAATACTGAATCATAAAGAGTTATCTGGAGGACCAAAGAGGAATTATAATTTTGGTCAGAGAACTCATTTCTGATACTACAAAAGTTACTTAGAAAAATCAGAATATATGAGTATTTCTTAAATATCTTTTAAACAGAGAGTCGGGATTTAAGAATGAAACCCTGAAAGTATTCCATTAAACTCAGAACGAAACGAAGGTGCACATTATAGCGTTAATAATACTGTCCCTGTTTTTGCAGCAGATATCCTTGCACAAATATAAGTGGTATTTGGGAATCATAAGATTAGGTAGTGAATAAACTGGGAAAATATTAGAATTAAATTAGTGATTAGTTCAATGAAACAGGGCTGAAAATCTGTGGTATATATACTACTATATATCAGTCCTAATCTGTGTAAAGATATAATGAAAGACTTTTATGCAAGTTTATTTTTAAAAGTATTCTTGCTAGAAGTGAGGTGGTGAGTGCAAAGCAGCAGATGTGGGCTTGAGTTAGTAGTTTATTACGTTAGTAAACTTGCTTATATAAAGTTGTTGACTTTAAGGTTTTTGTTTTTTTTTTAACTTGGTTTGAAAAAGTTTGGTAAATGTGATTAACTGAGTAAATTATGGAGAGGTTTTGTTTGAATAGGTAACTACTGGTAGCAGGTCAAAATTCAACCTCATCAACCTTGACTGCCTCTCAGCCACTCTGTTTTCAGTGATAGAGAAATATCTAGAAACCTTTCTAGAGATACAGTGAGAATATACAAATACTTTTAAAATGACTACCTAGAATTCCCTTGTATGGATGTTCATAAACCAGAGTCCCACTGACCACCATTTACGTCGTTCCAGAGTCTAGCTGTTAGAAATGACACAGTGAATCTGTTTCTAGAAATGGAATGGCAGAGTCAGAAGGAAGGTTTTTTAGTATTCAGTTTTGACAGTTGTTCCAAATTGCCCTCCCTGAAGTTTGTACCAGTTTATGATATCCAACAACGGATGGTAGTAGTGCCTGTTTATCCGCACTGTCAGCCTTCACAGTCAGTCATCAGAATATTTAAGTTTTGCCAGTCTGATTGGAGAAAACTTAACATTTATAAAATGAAGACTTTGGGTTGTATATATATATTATTTTTTCCTTTTTTTCAATTCCTTTTGCTCATTTTTCTATTATTGATTGGTTTTGAATTCCTTTTAGGAAGTGGGTGAGGTTTTTTCTTTTGTCTTTGGTCACACTGTGCGGATTGTGTTATCTTAGTTGGATCAAACCTGGGCCCTTGTCGGTAAAAGCCTGGAGTCCTGACCACTGAACCGCCAGGGGAGTTCCCAGCGGTAGCATGTCTTAAAGTACATCTTTTTTACTGAAGTATAGTTAATTTACAGTGTTGTGTTAGTTTCAAGAGTACAGCAAAGTGATTCGGTTTATATATATGTGTGTGTATATATATGTTTTTTTTAGGTTCTTTTCCATTGCAGGTCATTATAAGATACTGAGTATAGTTCCCTGTGCTGTACAGTAGGTTCTTGTTATTAAAAAAGGACTTTATTGTTAAGTTGTTAGCCATCACTCTGACAAAACAGGGCTGCCCCAAACCTTCAGTCTCCACAAGCCGCAGTGCTGTGAAGTGCAGTAAAACAGGGTGTTGCCTGTGTTGGAGAAACTAGTTCTTTCTCTGATACATTGCAAGGTTTACATCATCAGAGACTCGGGACCTGCTGTCCGTCAGTGGACTGATGTTGAGGGGAAAGTCCGCTCATTGCTCAGCATCGCATCTGTCGAGTGTACGGTGCACCACGTCAGGGCCGTTGGGAGGAAGCGTGGTACCTGGCAGCTCTCAGCAAAGCCCAGGTTCTCCGGTAGCTCTCCTCGTTGCTGAGGCCTCGAGCTCAACCCTGAATATGCCATGGAAGTTCCCTGACTCTTCTGGGACGTTCCTCTTCCTGGAATGTCTCCCTGCAGCACAATTTTTATCCACGATCATTGCTGCTGGCTTTTAAAGGGCTAGCAGATGAGTTTCTCAGGCAGAGTTTGGCTGCCTTGAGAGTGTCTCTGTGACTGGTGATCTAACGTGAATACATGTGTGTTTCCTCCTCCTGAACTAGCACCTTGAGGGCATCTCACAAATGTCCTGTCTTTGGCACAGTGAGGTGTGATGTGACGCACGCTCGGTGCTTGGTGAATGCTTGGTGAGTTATCTGGCAAGCAGTGGCCTTTAACTGTATTTTTCTTGTCATCAGACCTTATGTGACGTGTTATCAAGTTTCCCAGAATGAATAGGTGTTGATATCCCTAAGGCTCCCTCCCTGTTCAGTGGTTTGCCAGGACTCAGCATATAGAGCCTTACCTTTAAAAAAAAAAAAATTTATTTATTTGGCTGTGTTTGGTCTTAGTTGAAGCACGCAGGATCTTTGGTCACGCAGGATCTTTAATTGTGGCACAGATTCTCTAGTTGGGGCAAATGGGCTTAGTTGCTCCTTAGCATGTGGGATCTTAGTTCCCTGATGAAGGTTTGAACCCAAGTCACTGCATTGCAGGGCAGACTCTTAACCACTGGACTGCAAGGGAAGTCCCAGGGCCATACTCTTGACTGATTTATTAGAGTGGAAGGATGCAAAGCTAAATCAGCAAAGAGGAAAGGTGCCTGGAGTGAAGATGAGAGTGAGCCAGGTCTAAGAGTCTTCTCTCCCTGGAGACTCGGGTGGACTGTGTGTGTGAAATGTCTACTGGGAAGGAAGCTCATTAGAAACTCAGTTCCCAGAGGTCTTACTAAGGAGTGTTCGCAGAGCACTTTCTGTCTTGCACATACCAAATTCAGGACTTCTGGAAGGAACACATTGTTTGGACAAACTTTTTAGGGCCAATGGGCCATTCTTAATCGGGGGTAGTGGGAACCCTTCCAGAATCCTAGTTCTCAAATGCTAGCCAAGGGTCAGCTTCGCAAGCAGACCTTTCTAAAGATAGCAATCTCAAGCCTGTTGCCTGTTGTGTTAACTCCTTTTTTGCGCACACTGAACTTCAAGTTGAAGGCGTCTTGTCCGGATATGCACGACATGAACTTCAGATTGTTTTCAAAAATTTTAATTTGCTATTCAGTAGGTCTTCTCTGGGCTTCCCTCATAGCTCAGTTGGTAAAGAATCTGCCTGCAATGCAGGAGACCTGGGTTCGATTCCTGGGTCAGGAAGATCCCTTGGAGAAGGAAATGGCAATCCACTCCAGTATTCTTGTCTGAAAAATCCCGTGGACAGAGGAGCCTGGCAGGCTACAGTCCATGGGGTCGCAAGAGTCGGACACGACTTAGTGACTAACCCAGCAGATAGTCTTTAGAATATATAGCTAACTGTATGCACGCAGAGCAGGGTCGCATTTCCTTGCGGTGGGTTATTTTGCTGTGTGCACAGAATATAGACAGCATGGACACTGATGCGCGTCTTGTACCTTCTGGTGTTTTTCCTTTATTTTTGGTGTAGGGTGTTCATTTACCCTTTCCTTAGCCTCTTGGCCCTTTGAGGTGATAGCACTCCAAACACAGGAGGACCAAAGATGCTTGAGGGGGCCAAATGTGAGAGCTGCTGTCTACTAATATATATATTTTTTTTAATAGACTATTTTTTAAAGCAGTGTAGGGTCACACAGGAAGACACAGCGGTCCCATATGCCCCCTGCCCCCTCCCTCCATGCACAGCCCTCCCCAGCGGTCAGTGTCCCCAAGGAATGCATCTGTTACCACTCGCGGGCCTGTACCGACTCATCATTACTGCCCAGACGCGTGGTTTCCCATGAGGCTGAGTCTTGGTGTTAACACTGTCTGGGCATTTTTTTTTTTAAAGTGTGTGATTACTTGTATTGGCCATTGGAGTATTAATATCATGCAGAATAGTTTCGCTGCCCTAGGAATCCTTTTTTTCATATTTTAAGTAGAGTAAGCTTAATTGAAGTATTACTTAAGGAGTTTAAACATTCCAAGTTGCATTCATTACAATTTAAGGTTCTCGATAGATAAGTTGAAGAATTGTGAATGACTTGGTGCTCCAAGAGCATAGGGGTCAGAAAGTCATCTAAGTAACTTTCCAAGAACCTCAAGGGTTGCTAATCTTAGGGAGAGAAGGTTTCTCCCCTCATAAACTGTTAGGGGAGAACAGTTGATACTAATTAATGTCTTGATGCCTTAGCAGCTGGAATTTGGGGCGTTCTGTTTCTTAAACTGTTGGTGAGAATAACGGATTTTTCTAACCCTTCTGCTAAAAACTGTCTTTAACTCACTAAAAGAAACTTGAACTTGAGCTGGTATCATAGGAGTTGAGAAGAGAAACCTTCATTTTATTTTTAAACAGAATGTAAAACTGGAGAATTCACAAACTGTCCATGTTTTCCAGTAGCCATGACAGTATGTTTGGGGAACCATATATGCAAATGGTCTGTTCTTAGAAACAGTTCAGTGACTGTTTTGAAAAACACTACCTTCTTTTCCAAATGATATACATCTCACACCCCTCCCACACTGAAAACTCATTCTGTCTTGGTTAAACCTTTTTAGGACACTACGTGAATAATTTTTTTTATCTTAAAAGTTATCTTGACTTTTGAAACTAGTATGACTGGGATCTCTATTTTAAATAAAAATCACAGATTACCTCTCATATAAGTCATTTTGATCTTAAGGATTAAAAAAAAAAAACCCTGATTTAAGGTTTTTAGAGACATCTTAGTGCCTTTGAGCAGACTTTTTTTAAGTTAAAGGTTTTCCCCTCTAACTTAGTTTTGCAGTAGCAGGCACATCTGGGTATGTTCCAAATGTGGTTGAGTTACTGTATCTAAAGGTGATGTTGGCATTTCACAATCTTCATGTTCCAGTTTGTCTGAGGCAACTGGACAAACGTTACATAAGTGCAAATGGCTAGCTTTGGGCTCCGCAGCTCCGCAGCAAGACTTAACGGTATAGAGAACTGGTGAGGTCACTGGGACTTTAAATAGTTGCTGGCTCTTGAAATAAGGACAGCATGATTGAGGGGAAAGGCCTGAACCCGACCCCAGTGGCCTTAGGCACTGGGGCTTGCACTGGGGACAGTTCTCAGGTTACACTAGAGGCGGCTAGTCTTCAGTATCTGCACATTCAGTGTCTATGGGCGGGTGGTCTATGATGTGCAGGACTCAGGCCTACAGAGGCCGCAGCCTGTTGGAAAGCCAGTCTGGGGAGTTACTCCAGGCTATGAGATACTAAAGTTCATGGAAAGGAAGTGACATAAGGGAGCTAAGGACTAGAGAATCACCTGGAAAGGAGAAGAGATACTTGATAAGGGAAGATAGATTGGGGGACGAAAGAAATGTAGAGGCCTCCTACATGGAGAATTAAAGTGAAGGACATTGTTCAGGGTGTTCTCAAAAGGAATTGCCCACGGGAATTCCCTGGCGGTCCAGTGGCTAGGACACCGCACTTTAACTGCTTAGGTACGAAAACCTTGTCCCCCAGAGTGGATCTGTTTCCCCTCCGCCACCTCTGCTAGAGCTGCTGTTTGCACTCTCACATTAGAGTGGGGAATCAGTAATGCATAATAAAAAGGCTACATAAGAAAACCTTAAGTTTAGGAAGTAGTTGAGTATGTATTATTGGCCAGATGTTGTGAGAATTAGTAAGCAAAGCATATAAACCTCAGTCTGGTTTACATTCTCATTTAATTCTGAGTGTGTTAATTGCTCAGTTGTGTCCATCTCTTTGTGACCCCATGGATGGTAGCCCTCCAGGCTCCTCCGTCTATGGGATTTCCCAGGCAAGAATAGTGGAGTGGAACGGGTTGCCCTTTCCATCTCCAGGGGATCTTCCCGATCCTGGGATTGAACCTGGGTCTCCTGCATCGCAGGCAGATTCTCTACTCTCTGAGCCACTAGGGAAGCCTTAGTTCTGAGAGGAACTATTTCAGTCACATGACCAGTTTCATTAAGCATAACCGCCTCCCACTCAACTCCTTCCTTTATAAAAGAGGAATATGTTTACCACATGTCTAAGTGATCCCTACACCAGTCAAGTCTCCTGGAATCCCGGCCCAGCATATCTTTGTGGACTCTGTCCCACCACCTTTCATATCTGGCAGTAATAGAACGTTACATGGATGCTGTAATCTGCACGGTGAACAGAGTAGCCAGTTTAACTGGGAGTGGAAGGAGTGGAGCTGGGCAGGACTTCACAGAAGATAGAACCTGGTTCTTGTGTTAAGTATTTTCCAGGCAGGAACACTGGTAAGTGCTTTAGGCAGAGGCAGAACAAAGAGCAAAAGTTGCTTGCAATTAACAGGTTACCACTAGAGTGCAGGTACCTGAGAGGATGAGGGAAGGGAAACAGCTTCTGTGTTGAAAATCTGAGGAAAGAGCTCATGGTCTGGGCTTTCTGATACTGCCAGTGACTGTCCATGTACCGGTTTGGATGTGGTAGTCAACCAGACAAGTAAAAATGTGACCCCAGAAGAGGGAGAAGAAAGAGGTAAGAGCAGTAAGAGCCCGATCCTTTTCTGTTTCATATGGTTGTCAGACACCTAAAAGTGTATGGCTCTGACATCACAGAAATCAGGTAATATAACTTAAGCAAATGTAGTTTTTTAGTCATTTGATCTAATTTCTTTATTACATGCAGTTGTTTGGTAGTCATAAAAATATACAGCATAGATGTGCTGTCGCTTTGGTTTGCTCAAGGCTCTTAGTGTTTGGGACGATGGAGACCCTTTAGAAATGCTCAGTTGAAAGAAGCATTAATTCCTGTTGGCCACCTCAGCTCAGAAGTACTTTGGTCCTCTCTTCATCTTCTTGCTAATTGTTTTCAAACACTAAAACACGCGTTCCCCCAAGTTGCATTAATATCTCCGTGATCAGAGTCAGGCCCGTGCCTGGGATTTATATCTTCTTCCAAGAGCAGAGAAAGCTTGTGTTTCTCAAAGTCGACTTGATGGTGACTCTGTTCTCACCAATTATGCAAGATATCCTCACCCAAAAGAGATGGGACTCATGTTTGCCAGATAGGGCAAGAGTAGGAGGAAACTGTCATTCTGTTTTTTGTTTCAGACAAACAAACTGATGAGGTATAAAAGCCACCTCTAATTAAAATCCCTGGCATTGGCGTGTATGTAATGTTCCTCAAGAGAACTGTTGACGTTTGTAATTTAGATCAAAATTTGGCTTTTCATCTAAGCATTAGACTTGCAAGTTCTTTCCGGAAACAGCTGAGCACGTGTGTCCTCCTCTAGGGAGGAAGCAGGGGCTTCGTGCACCATTGAGCCAGCTGTGGTTTTTCCCCTTCTTTGCTGCTCATTCCTTCTCCATCTCCCTCCCATGGACTCACACAGCCTAATGTCTGTGTGTTGATGCCTTTAATCAGCTGATCCATCTCTTTGTGTTTTAGTAGCATAAAAGATACGATTAGCCCAACTTGCCATCACCTGTACCATAATAGCTCTTTCTTCTTTCCTCTTCAATAGGTGACAGAGCTGAATGAGCCACTGTCCAATGAAGAAAGAAACCTTCTCTCTGTGGCTTACAAGAATGTAGTCGGGGCACGCCGTTCTTCCTGGAGGGTTATCAGTAGCATCGAGCAGAAGACATCTGCCGATGGTAACGAGAAGAAAATAGAGATGGTCCGTGCTTACCGTGAAAAAATAGAGAAGGAGTTGGAGGCTGTATGTCAGGATGTGCTGAGCCTGCTGGATAACTACCTGATCAAGAATTGCAGCGAGACCCAGTATGAAAGCAAAGTGTTTTACCTGAAGATGAAGGGGGACTACTACCGCTACCTGGCTGAAGTCGCCACCGGCGAGAAGAGGGCGACCGTCGTGGAGTCATCCGAGAAGGCCTACAGCGAAGCCCATGAGATCAGCAAGGAGCACATGCAGCCCACTCACCCCATTAGATTAGGCCTGGCCCTTAACTACTCCGTCTTCTACTACGAGATCCAGAACGCCCCGGAGCAAGCCTGCCACTTGGCCAAGACCGCCTTCGACGACGCCATCGCCGAGCTCGACACCCTCAACGAGGACTCCTACAAGGACTCCACGCTGATCATGCAGCTGCTCCGTGACAACCTCACGCTCTGGACGAGCGACCAGCAAGACGACGACGGCGGCGAAGGCAACAATTAAGGCCCCCAGGTGGACTGGCAGCGCACGCTGATGCTACTACTGCAGTCTTTATTTTTTTCCCATGAGTCGGGGGTCGGGTGGGGGAGGGAAAGGGAGGGATGACCTTCCTAGGGAGAAACCCACGACCTGTCCTGTCTTTGATCGCCTCTTTTGACATTTTTGCCAAAATACCACTAGTGGAAAGTCAGGCTAGCTGTACTGGTTTTGGAATAGCAGCCTCACACTGGCATATGGACTGTTCTGTAGATTAATGCAAGTGGAGCTGTCTTTAATTTAACTTATTGCTAGAAAATAGGGTTTTAAGATGAGAAGAAAACTTAAAACAGAATGGCCCTCATTCAATAAGTTCTGTGGTTCCAGTAAGGATTTTTATGTACATATGCTCTCGTCTTTTAAGTTTTGGGTACTTCCTAGCTCATCTGTTTTAGCTGTGCATTTTGTTTTTCAGGGTGTACTCGTAGCAGACATGGAATATTAAAATCCCAAGCTGATAGAACGTAAGGTCTGTTTATGGTTTAGGCCATGCCAGTTTTCAGATTAGTTGACAGTATTAACACTAAATTGCAGTTTACAGTATTTCTACATTACAGCCATATGTTAACATCAAGCCATTGATTGTGTTTTTCTTTATTTTGGCTCTTACATCCTTGTTCAGCCTTATCCAGGTCGGTTTTGCTGTTCTCTATCTCCTAGGCCAACAGGCTTGCCTGAGGAGAATCAGAACTACTTGTTAGGTATTGGTTAATAGGTGCTTGGTAGGTGG
This sequence comes from Muntiacus reevesi, assembly GCF_963930625.1. NCBI lineage: Eukaryota > Metazoa > Chordata > Mammalia > Artiodactyla > Cervidae > Muntiacus > Muntiacus reevesi. The sequence continues at coordinate 212,457,277 of NC_089250.1, read as the reverse complement.
CTGTGGGATTTTTGTCCTTTCTTAAATCCACCACAACAAATGATTAATCACTTTAATAGAAACATTGAACGCCACAAAACTAGAGAAAATTTCAGGTCTGTATGTCATTTATTGTGCTGATATTTCCCGAGAAGTGCTGGGTTTTTTTTCAGTTGCCACAGCTTCCTTGAGCAGCACTGCCGTCTGTCTCCTCTCTTGGGTCTTCCTCATTGTACCTCGTGCCCACAGCATGCACACGGACGGGTGGAAAAGCTGTTGGGTTGTAGGAGCTGGTGGTCATTGTGAGAAAGTTCGTGGTGCAGTGTGTGAAAATTCAGGTGCTAGGAGCTTACTGGTAGAAAAATCCTGAAGGAAGAGCTCTCTCCATGAACATTCTGTCCAGTTTTGGGAACCTCGTGTATCCGTTTTTCCTCCGTGAAAACACTCCTTCCCCAAAGAATCATTGTAGGAAAATAAAATAGCATCATTATCAGATAATAAACCCTTAACTTCTGTTTGACCACAATTTTGTTCATATTTTTTTTCTTTTTAATGAAAATATAGAAGTTGGAAATTGGATTGTGCCATCTTTGCACGTTTTAGAATTGAGGGAAACCACCATGCTCTTTCCACAAGTTTGTTTCCATCAGCCTTAGGTCCTTTGTTCTCATTTTGGATAAGTCTTTCTGAAAACACGACCTGTTGCATGTGCATTTAGCCTTTTTTACAAGTAATAGCATGAACTGCCGAGATAGGGAACGACACCAGATTTGTTTGTTTCTTTGTTTTATTTAGGCAGGCAGAGGAGTGAGTCATAATTGAGGGAAAACCTGACAGTTGCTTTTGTTAAAACCAAAATGGAGCTTCCGGTTGTGAAACGCACACAGTGGCCAGGATCCAGGTGACAGTGAAGATAGACGAGTGACGATGCCCTGTCGCCTGGCACAGTCTGCCCAGCGTGACTTTCCTTGGAAGGCCCCTCCTTGTGCTCGAGAGCGAGTCCCAGTTAACCGAGCCTGCCAGGAGAACCAAGAGAAGAGAGCTTTATAGCTTCTGCGCCCTAGCAGGGGCCTAAGGTCAATGCCATGGATGGGAAGAGATTGGGGGTGGGGGGGGGGAGGTAGGTGGGACTTTTCTTAATTTTACCTTCATGTCCAGTGAGCAGTGTTGTGTCCTTCCCTTGTAGCATTTGGAAATGATTTACTGGAATTACAAAACCTATTTTTCTTTTAAATTTCAGCTTTGGCTCTGGCTGCTTTTTAGAATAATGCAAGATAAAAACCACATCTGAGGGCTTAAAAAAAAAATGAAGAGGGAATGGGAGACTTGATATTTAAGCAGCTTGAATGGTTTCTTTTCTTTTCTTTATTTTTAAAGAAATGCACTTGCCTATGATACTGTCTCTCCAGTGAAATGATTACTCCTCCATTACTCTATTGATACAATATTGTGCATGCTAGTGTTGTATTTCTATACAGTAGCTTGAAATTTATTAACTTATACTGTAGGTGTTATGTATTCCTATGACAAAAAAAAATTAAGTCTTCAAATTTTTTAAAGTTTTTTTAATTTAATTTTTTCCTTTTGGGGGTAAAGTTTGCTCTACCAAATAGTGATCGTAACAAATTGATCTGTTTTGGATGTTGCTATAGTGACATGCAGTTATACATTTTGTTTTTTTGGGGGGGAGCAAAAGAAACACCAGTGTTAGCTTAATCTTAATGTCTGGTGTTTGTCATGGTGAAATTATAACTATTACAGTGTAGGAGAACACCGAATATGTTCTCTGAATGAGCCTTTGTGCTTTTTGTCATGTTATGCAGTGAACTATTTTTAAGGTCTAATCAGTGGTTATTTTTTTTCCAACTCCGTGTTTCTCTAAGGAATTCTTTCGCACACGGACCATTCTTAGCAGTTTTCCTCAGTGATGGAATATCATGAATGTGAGTCATTATGTAGCTGTCGTACATTGAGCAAATAAACTTACAGATCTGATGTCAGTGCTGCTGAGCTTTATTTCACGAGTTGAAATTTTCCTTTGCTTTCGAAGGTTTGATTGGACCTGGGTGTTTTTCCCCCCCTTCACCACTCAAAGAAGGTGGTTGCATGGGGGGAGGGGCGAAACGGTGTATATTGGAAAGTGCCCAAGTCTGGGAATCAGACCTGGGTTTACTGACCTTGAAAAAGGATCGCGCCTTTTGGGGCTCCATCGTTGCTCTTAGGAAATGAACCCTAAGTTTGAATCATGGCTCCTTTTTGATTCTCAGGTGAATGAGTGTTAAACTTCCAAGCTCTGGGGGTGGGGGCTGTAGGTCTCAATGAAAACTGGGTCACGTGCCTGGCTTGATATTTCTCAGTTAGCTGCCCATTGCATATCTCATTATGTCTTACATGAGATGGGTTTCTACACTTTAAAATCTTCACATGGTGTCTTGGGTGGTTGGTCAAGTCACACGGCACGTGATACCTTTGTTCCCTGAGCAGGGATTGAACCTGCCTACAGTGGGAGTGTGGTGTCCTAGCAACTGGACTGCCAGGAAGTCCTTTCTGAGGGGGGGTCAGCAAGCTGAGCTGACTTGAGCTGGGCGCTCAGCGGCCTGCCATTGCTGACGGCGGCTGTCGGGATAAGCTCGAGGCTCGAGTTGTGCCTCCAGATGTGTGTGGTGTTCTGCCCTCACCAGCTGTGAGGAGGGATTGTCTGCAGGAGGAAACACCGGGGCAAAGGTTTTCCTCCACCACCAGTGCGGATGGATATGCTCTAGCAAGGCAGGGAGGGGACTGCATTGGTTCATGGCTGTGGAAGAGACGGCTTCAATTTTTTGAGAAATTTTAATTCATGTTTTAGGAGCCACGCTCTGTGACTAGGTTCCTGCCACGTTAACTGAATTCGCCTAATTTGGCTCATTGTCCCTCAGGACCGCCCTGAGAGTGCTCCTGCAAATAGAGCTGTGGGCAGAGAAGTGACCTTTGTGCCTAAGGTCCCACAGCTCACATGACCCACGTGCTTCTGCCCAACAGGGAGAGGAAACAGCAGCAGCCAGCACCCGGCAGGCACTGACCGAGCAAGACCTCAGTGCTGGGGGGGGTCACTAGGGTAGGGACAGACACGTCTTGCCAACAGGGAAATAGAAATATGGGCAAGATGAGAAGAAGGCTCTTCAGAAAGAAGGGTAGCTCCTGAGAGGTGTTAGCATTGAGTTGGCAACAAAGTTCATTCAGGTGTTTCCATAAGATGCTATGGAAAACCTGGAATGAACAAATCCACCCTTGTTCCTTTAGTGTAACATCCCATTGTGAAGGGGCTTCCCAAGTGGCGCTAGTGGTAAAGAACCTGCCTGCCAGTGCAGGAGACATAAGAGATAAAGGTTAGATTCTTGGATTGGGAAGATTCTCTGGGGGAGGGCATGGCAACCCACTCCTGTATTCTTGCCTGGAGAAGCCCATGGACAGAGGAGCCTGGCGGGCTACATCCATTGGGTCACAAAGAGTTGGACACAACTGAAGCTACTTAGCACACAGGCATGCCCATGGTGAATGCCTGAAATATGCTGAGAGGATTTTTCACAGACAAAAGGTCTCTTGAGATGAAAAGCTGCATTTCTACCCAGTTGTAAGAGTTCTTTAATGCAGGTGTTCCTTAAACTTTTTCATCTCAGGACCCCTTTACATCACTCTTATGTAAAGTACAAGTTTCGAGGCTAGTTTATGTCAGAAACCAGAAACTGAAAAAACTCATTTGTTTAAAAATAATAGAAATCTATTATGTGTAATATGTAACAATTTCATGAAAAGTAATTGCTTTCCAAAACAAAAAATAGAGAAGAGTAGCCTTATTTGATAGTTCGGCAGATCTCTTAGAAATCACTGGACTCTCATAGCTGGTCCTGCATTCAGTCTCTCGTGATAAGATTTCACATGTGAAGTATTGGCCAGAAGGAGGGGACGACGTTTCATCACAGTGATGAGTAGTTGGGAAAGAATGGCCCCGAAGAGCTGAGGTTAAGAAAGCTGCTCCAATGCAGGAGTTGAATGATAACCATGGTTAGGCACCAATGGTAGAGGCCCTCTTCCTCAGTGCGTTCTAGAACTTAGAAAACTGGTTGTGGGAAGGAATTCAGTAAAGGTGATGGGCAGGAGGTAATTGTAAAGGAGTGAAGCCTCCAGAGCAGGACTTTCCATTCCTACTTTAAATAGAGCTTTGCAGGTGGGTGGGGGGGGGACATCAGTTGGGACTTGGTAGCAAGGAGCCTTTTAGTGTAGCAAATAAGTTGCCTGGTGGAGGGAGTGTAGTTTCCCTCTGGTCTGTTTATATGTAATGACCTCACACTTTGGCCTCTGTGCCAGTCAGCGGAACGTATGTGTGTTGACTCAATATTCGTTGATCTGAGTGACCAAGAACGGCAGCTCCCGACTGGGCACAGTTCTCAAAGCAAACTTGGAGAATCAGCCTTCTGAAAACTACCCGGGGTAACACTATTCTTGATTTCTAACAGCTGACGAATCCTAGTGGTCTCCAGCCTAATCAGCAATAAAATGTGGTATACCAACTTAGTAATTAGCTCCTGGCTTGAACTTTCCAGTTCTGGTATGGGTGGCTGTGGTTGGATCTGAATGGCCACAAACCCTACCTCTGATTAGCCAGATACCTGTGGTCAGTGAAGAATTGTGAGAGTGGCTGGGTCATACCGACTGAGTCCTTAGTACCAGCCCGTAGGATTTTTGGTATTTAATCTGCATACTTAACCCACACCTGGCTTTATATTTTTAAAGGGCTGTAAAAGGGGAGAAAAAAAAAGTGCAAAGAATATGTTGCCTGTGAAACTTAAATTTGACTATCTGGTCAGTAGTTTGGCAACATCAGGTAACAGTTAAGTCTCTCCTGGCTGTCTCCCAGCCACCCATTTCCCTTCCCACAGGTAATGAACCACTCTCCCTAATCTGGCTCAGTTGGAATCAGTTTGAGATGGAAGGATTTTTCCTGCTTTTGAGCTTTAAGTGACCTGTGGGTCATACAAGTTTCTGCCTCGTGATTTTCTTTTTTTGGCTGTACTGTGTAACTTTGGGGATCTTAGTTCCCTGACCAGAGGTTGAGCCTGGGACTCTGACAGTAAGAGTGCAGAGTCCTAGCCACTGGCCCACTGGAGAATTCCCTGCCTTGGGGTTTTTAAATGTGAATGTTTTGAAACTGGTAGTCCCAGTAATTGCCTCTTGCATTAGATTTAACCCTGTTCAGAGGACAGCTAGGTGGTATCAGGGTACTTTGCCCTCAGCCTTATATTTTGAAATATTTCAAACACAAAAATTGAAAAGAACGGTGCAGTGATAACTAAATATCTACTGCTTTGTGACATTTGCTTTATATTTGTCTTGTGGAACCTTGAAAGTAATGACATTTCACTCCCTATGTTCTTATTTCTCCTAAAAATCACGTTCTCTTAGGATGATCCCATTGTCATCACACCTAAGGAAATCACAGTAATTTCCTGGTATCAGCCTGTATTCTGACCTCCCCAAAGCATACCCAGAATGCCTCTGATAGCATTTTCTAACCACCCTCCTCTGATCTAGTGAAATGGATCAATTGGAATTCATTATGAGGTTTCTGTAAAGCCTCTACTCCTTCCACTATTTTTTTTTAACACTGACTTTTCCAGAGACTGGGTCACTTGGTGGTCTCACAGAAAGGGCCAGATTCTGGTTTTGTCCTTTTTTTTCCTCCTGTGTCATTTTATTTGTTTCTCTGTTGGGGCACTTTTTTTTTTTTTTTTTTGGTCTTGCATAAAGATTTTTCTTTGTCCCTCCATCTAGCCTTTTCATTGGTTCAGATGGAATAATTGAATTTGAATTGAATGGTGGCTGGCCCAGGGCTCTTCCTTCAGAATCAGGTGTTCTTAAGCAGCAGTCAGCACCAGGGGCTGTGTGACCAGAGTCCAGTTACCCAGGAGAACTGTCTTGTTTTCTGACTAGTCCTTTAGGTTAAGGCGTTTTGCTTCCTCACACCCATCTCCTTCCCTTGGATGAAAATAAAAAAACTAGGTAGGTGTCCACTCAGCCTTTGTGTCGACTCAGCAACCATTTACTCAGTTTCGCGAGTCCTGGTTCTCGGCAGCTCTTCTGCCCCCTGTGCCTGGCCGAGGGAGCGGAATAGAGCAGCCCACCACATTCCCAGAGTTGTCAGGAACCCGCAGTCATGTCTGAGAGGCTGCCTTCACACTGGATCTACCTTGGGAGAATGAATCTAGACTTGTTTTAACGCAGTCTCCACGATGGACAAATTACCCTACTGCTTGCTGGCTCTTAGCCTCCTGAAGCCAGAATTGAGATGGGAAGTTTGGATGGTCCCTTCAGTTATTTAAAGCTTGGCTGACGGCTCATTTGGGATTCCCTTATGAAAGCATATTGCCTTCTTAAAGCCCTTGCCTCTGAAAATATGGAGATGTTACGGTTTATAGGTGATTTTCCCTGCTCAGCTTTTTTTTTTTTCCCTCCTGCTCAGCTTTTAAAAAAACATTCCTTTTGGGGAAGGGAATGTGTGGTCCTTCAGTGATGGTACTAGGTTGGAGAGGATAGTGGGCAGACCAAGTGAAAAATATTCTCTTGACCCAAATTAGGGATTACATTCATTCAATACACAAAATAGATCTGGTAAATAATGGCTGGGTAACACCTATACAGGGGGGGAACTGCTTGTCGCTGACTGCAAGCACTGTGGGTAATTCCTTTCCATTGTAATTTCCCTAAATGCTGTCCAGATCCTCAAAATCAGACACACACTTCATTACACGGCTGGGCATAGGCACAAGGACCAACGCCCCGCCCTCCGCCCCAATATTCTAAAGGTTAAGGATCTAAAATGTATTTAGCCCAGTGGTGACAGCGCCTTAACCGAGGTAAGAAAACAAAACGGCATTGGCCCATCCCTCAGGGCTTCTGCACTCAAGAATGCACTAGCGACTGGCCTGGCCGCCCCTGCCCCATTACTTGGTTTGCAGGGCCCTGGAGTTAGGAGGGCTCAGCATCCAGCGGGGGCCCGACTCCGCCCCACCTAGGGGCCGGCTTCTGTGGCTCCATCCTCTGCTGCCCCCCGCCGGGCGCTGCCCGTCTCTGCAGCCAAACCCGGGTGCGGCCAGGTTCGGCTTTCTGCAAGCCTTCGCGCGCCCCGGGCTAGGCCCAGACCCCGAGACGGCAGCAGGGCCCTGGAGCTCGGTCCGCCCCGTCCCAGCTCCAACCCATGTGGAAGCACCATCCTCGGGCTTCTCTCGGGTCACCTATCCGCAAACACTTGGGCCCCGGGGGGCAGGATTTCGCTCCCTGCGTGTATCCGGGGCCTCAGTTATGCCTGGGCACACAGGCGCGCGTCGACACCGGCGATTCCCTGAGGGTGAGCCGCAAGACCCAGCGCGCCGGTCAGCCGTGTGGAGGCCAAGGGGAACTTGACAACCCGGGATCGCGAAGAGGCCAGGCCAGGCCAGGCCAGACTACCCCGGATGTGAGCAAGGGCGGAGACGGGGCCGCCTTCCAATCACGGGCAGCAGGGAGAGCCAATCACAGCCAGCCTGCCCTGCTCACCCAATGGTCGGCCTGTTGCTAGGGCTCTGCGCCGGGATCAGCCTAGCGGCTGCCCGAACCCATCAGCTTCGCCCGGGCTCTCGTCCCACCGCCGGGCCTTCCTAAGCCACACCCACCCCGCCTCCGTTCTCCAGCCTCCCCTCTCTCCTCCCCCGGTCTCCGCCCTCCTCGCGGGCCTTTGTCACCCGGAGTAACCCGGCCAGGCCTCTGTAGGGCATTTCAACGCCTTATAGGGAGTTAGCGACCTCTGCGGGCCTTGTCCGTTGCCGCGATCGGTCGGCCGAAGGAGCTGGTTGGGAAGGGCGGGGTTCGGGCTCCCGCGGGGCCCGCGACCCAATGCCTGACCCTCAGCGTTCCCGTCTGGAAAAACGACGCAGCCTGTTAAGTGGGTTCGCCATGCTTTCTAACCTACGTGGATCTTGTTCTGGAACCAGCCCCTGGAGGTCTCCGTTATTTTCATATTGCAGAGAAAGCCGGGGGTCTCTCCGTACCACTTGCTTGCCTGACCCTCCCAGCAGTTGGCGGGACTCAAGGGGTTGGCCACCGAGTTCCATCACCTCACACGCAGGCCCCACGATCCAGAGGACGCGGAGGCCAGACTCTGCTTCCTCGGACATCAAGGCCTTCCACGGCCAGGCCCCAGCCCAGGTCTCTAGCGTTCCCTGCCGCTTGCAAAACCCCCTCCCACTCAACGCCCTTCTTTCCTCCACACTTCCGGGGTGGCCGCTCTGAGCGGTGGCCAGCCAGAGCTCTTCCCCCAAGAAGCGGATGTCAGAAATGTTAAGAAGCTCAGACAACCTCAATCACCGGCCTTCTCATCTCCCAACCTAGAGTTGTGTAATCTGAGGCTGGGTGGGAAGATGGGTTGCCTGAGGCAGAGTCAAATCTGGAGTGAGGGATTGAAGACCGACTTCGGTGTGGCTACTGGCTATTTAGAAAGGTGAGATTTCTGACTGTCATTTTCCAGCTGAAGGGATCTCAGTGATAGAAAGCTTAAGAGTTTAGGATTTGAACTTTCCCATCCTCTTCTAGTTGTGAGGCATAACTTCTCAAGTTCCTTAGTCCTTCAGAAGTCAGTTTCCATATCTGTAAAATGGAAGCCCAGTCCTAACTCCTAGACCACCAGAGAATTCCCTCACAGTCTGTTCTTTTCTTTCTTGGAACTTTATGTTCCTGATTATAAATCGAATCTCCATTACCAGTTGCTCCATTGCATCTCTCCATCCATCCTCACATCATTTAAACTCGTTAAGTGTCTTTAGTCTTGAACGGAAATCTTCTCTAAAGATTACTTTCTAAAGCTCAAGTCCCATTTCCTTCCATTTTGTAACAACTGAAAGAACAGTTACTATTTCCTCATATTTCCTTCAACTTTTTTTTTTTTTTTTCTTTCTTTTGGCTGAGATGCAAGCAAGCAGAATCTTAGTTCCCGGACCAGGGATAGAACCTGTGCCCCCTGCCGTGGAAGCATGGAGTCTTAAACCCCCGGACCAGGGAATTCCTCCCTCAACCTTCGACTTACAAAGACCACTGGTGATTTCGCCCTGTAATAAGGGTGATCTCTCTGTTAATGTCTTAATAAGGTCAAAGTTATCTTCCCATAATTCCCATGAGTGTTTCTTACTCGAAAATAAGTAACTAAAGGCTTCCCATGTATTGGCTTCCCTGGTGGCTCAGCTGGTAAAGAATCCGCCTGCAATGTGGGAGACCTGGGTTCAATCCCTGGGTTGGGAAGATCCCCTGGAGAAGGGAATGGCTATCCACTCCAGTATTCTGGCCTGGAGAATTCCATGGACTGTATAGTCCATGGGGTCGCAAAGAGTGGGACACGACTGAGCAACTTTCACTTCCCATGTATTAATTCATATAATCACCTTCATTTTGCAGAGGAAGAAGTGGATTTAGTAACTTGCCTGTTGTCCTACAGCTCGTAAGTGCGGTGGTGGGGATTTGAACCCAGTGTGACCAGTGGCCACAAGCGCAGCTGTAATCCTCTGCTGCCTCTCAGTGGCACAGGGTTGCTATGAGGGTTTAATAAGCTGAGGTGTGACTGGCAGCTAGCAGCTGCCCGGCACACTGCCATGGGCTGGTGTGATTCGTAACACGACACCCGTGTGGCAAAGGAGCAGAAGGTGGAGTAGACTCCCAGGCCCTGCAAAGGCTGACCAAGGAAGTGAGCTAGGTGCTCCAGGAGGGAAGTTTGAGCTGTTTCAGCGACTGAGGCCCAGAGCAGGGAACAGGACCAGAGGTATGGGGGGAGCAGGGCTAGGGGGTGTCAGTGTTTTCCAAGACTTGGGTTTTCTGCCCCCCTTTCTGCTCTGGGCCGGGGCAGAGATTCCTGAAGGCTCTGGGGTGGGTGGTGTCAGGTATCTGGGGATCTCTGGGAGAGCACCAGGGGGCAGTCACTTACCATCCTATCTGGGGTTGGGGCGGGAGAGAGGAGGGAGGCTGGAGAGGCCGAACCCAGGGCGTCCTGCAGGGGGCGTCTCAGGGCCTGCCCTGGCCCTGCTCCACCCTCTTCAGAGGTGGGGCTGAGACTTCCCTTCTGGAGTCAGTACGCCTGACTCCCCAGAGGCCTGCTGTCTGCTTGGTGGGAGACAGTTACTCTTCCAGAACCGTTCTGCCCTCCTCCCCTCACCCCGCAACCCGGAGCCTTGGGGCTCCAGCTGAGGGACTGGCCTTTGAGACCACTTCCAGGGTTCAAGCCTTTCAGGCTGGTCATGCCTAGAGAAGGGTTTTGTTTTTGTTCTTTTTTTTTTGAGATCTTTAACAGGGCCACCAAGGGGATTGTGCAAGGACAGCTCAGCCTCCAGGGCCCAGAGAGGCGGGCAGCAGGCTCCAAAAGTGGGGGAGCTTGGTGATGGAGGTAGGGGTTCAGAGAAGTGGGAAAACTCCCAGAAAGGAGGGAGTTTCAGTGTGGGAGAAGGGGCCTGGTGCTGGGAGTGGGGTGTAGTGAGGGAGTGGAGGATCAGAGAGGGACATGGACCTGGCAAGAAGGATGGGAGCTCAGGGGGGGCTAGAGGAGGGGGCTCAGGGACCACTCTGGTCATCTGTTCACCCGATGAAGTTCTCAATCCCCCTCTCCCGCTGTCTCCCCGGCCTCCACACAGCCTCAACACAGCCATCGCTAAAGGATTTTCCAAAGGACTTTCATGAACCCATCTGATGAGGGGGAATGAAAGGGGTTGTCTAGACCTGCTCCGAGGTCAGAGCCAAGACTGAAGGCCTTCCTCGTACTAGGTCCTCATTGGTCCTGTTAGAAAGTCGTCCTTATACCCTTAGGCCCCCCTGGGAATTTGGCCTTCCTACCATTGTTAGGGAATCCTCAGTAGCTGCCAACCTTGGCCATTCTCCCTTGATTCCCAGCTCGCACAGAGCTAGCAATGCTGACAATCCAAACAGGAGGGGCCTCAGGAGCCACCCAGACCCCTCAGAATGGAAACTAAGCCCAGCTCAGGGTTGGAGCCCCCCAGGCCCTGCCTCCAAAAGGGACAGCTGACTCAGACTCAGACCTGGCCTCAGCTCAATGCATTTTCCTGAATGCAAAGCCATTCCTGCAACCTCTGCCAGTTCTTGAAACCTAGCAGGCTCTGCCCTATTCCTGGCAGGCTCTGCCCGGTTCAGCCCTGAGGTGGGGTTGAGGGTAGATTTCCTTCCACTGAGGTGGTCCCTGGACCACCAGGGCTGCATCTTGACCCAACCATTGCCAGTTAGTCTGCGCAGGGAGGTGTTCCAGGCTGGTAGGTGTGCAAGGCTGGAAGGAAGGGTGGGAAGGGGATATGAAACTGCAGGGACCTCCCCTTGGGCAGGTCAGTTTTCCCCAGGGTCCCCAGACATGACCTTTTCTCTCTGGGTTGGGAGTTGGGAGCCTGTCTGGGCACTTGACTTTCCCTTGCCCTCAGTCTGCCCTTCAGAAGAGACGGAGGTGGCTGGCAACTGGCCAGTGAGGCTCTTCCGCCCTCCACGCTCCTACCCAAGGCCATCCAGAGATTCTGTTATTGATCTGGAGTTGTTCCTTCTTAGCCAAACCTGGGATTCCTGGGATTTTTCATGCTTCCAGCTCTCCCAGCAGAGCTGTCTCATAAGTTGTTCGGTCACTCAGTTGGGTTAGACTTTGTGACCCCATGGACTATAGCACGCCAGGCGTCCCTGTCCTTCACCATCTCCTGGAGCTTGCTCAAACTCATGTCCATTGAGTCGGTGATGCCATCCAACTATCTCATCTTCTGTGGTCCCCTTCTCCTCCTGCCTTCAGTCCTTCCCAGTTTCAGAGTTTTTTTTTTTCCAATGAGTCGACTCTTCCAGTGAGTCAGACTTTTTCATGCTTCCAGCTCTCCCAGCAGAGGTGTCTCATGAGAGGCCTATGAGAATATGGTTCATCCTCAGGAGGCAGAGTTCAATGCATACAATGAAGTCAGAGTCACCTGGACAGGTGGAGGAGGGAGGGAAGAGTCAAAACTGCCCAGAGACTAAGAGGATCTTGCCATGGATGGCGTCATTCCCGCCTCTGGGCTCTTGTTCTTCAGGGCTGGAACCCAGGGACGTGGTAGATGGACAGATGGTACACACTTTGGGGTGGGGACCGCACATTCCTGGAGGCTGCTTCTCTAGGAGAGCAGGTGTGAAGGCAGGGCTTAGCCCCCATGGCGTCAGGGTCTGAGCTGCAGGGCCCAGTGCCAGAGTCTGACTGAGGCCCGCCCAGGCTCGCCCAGCTGCCCACAGCCATGCCGATCCTCTGTCCCTGCTTTGATCCTAAGAGGTAACTCAGTTGCGGCTGAGCAAGTCCGGACCCAGGCCCAAGCCCTGACTGCAGGGCTCTCCCAACCCCCAGGTTCCCCTGTGAGCGTGTGGGGTTGGGTGCACTGTAGGGGGGCAGCGGGGCCAGCGTGAGGCCAGCAGGTTGTGATTTCGGCACGCGCAGCAGTAAACAGCAGCTTGAAGCAAGGACTTAATCTCCCAGACCCGGACTCCTAACCCCCGGACCACAGGAGCCAGCAGTTAGGGCTAGAGCCTCTAGTCCCTGCCTGACTAGTCAGGAATGAATTCGGGCGAGGAGGCAGAAGGGAAAGAGTAAAGTAAAAAGTTTATTGAAAAGAACAGGACATGCGGAAAGGCGCTCGGGCAAGTTCAGAGAGAGAGTTGAGCCTTTGGAAAGTTTAAATCGTTTATAAGGGGGCAGTTTTCCAGATCTCTGTCTTCCCTCAGGTCAGTCACCTTGCTTTGTCCTCCCCCCTACCCCCCCCCCCCCCGTTAATTTGTCTCAGGACCCTCCCCTGGGGTGCGCACGCAAGCCAAGATGGTGCGTCAGCCAAGATGGATCTCGAAGTGAAGGCTTCTGGGAGGAGCAAGACTCATTATGGCCTGGAATTATCCTCAGACTTCCGACTCCAAGGAGCCTTTCTGCGCATGTGTAGTGCCTCCCTTATCCTGAAAGAGGGGAAGAGGAGAACCCTTAATCCTTCACTCAAACAGGGTTTTGTGTAGTCTCTTTGTCCTTGCCATGATTATTACCTTGAGATGTTAACAAGCGACAAAGACTGGCTATTTACCCGGTTTTTCACCCTGGCTATTTACCTATTGTTACTTCCATTTAGGAGAGCAATCAAGAGGCTGATTGTAAATTCCTCAGTTGGAGCCCACTTATCTCCTGTCCCAGAAAATGCAAACAGAAGGGTGGCTGATTGTAAATGTCCAACCCGGAGCCCTTCTATCTCCCACCTCCATAGGACCTCTCCAGCCTGATCTCCACCCCACCCTGGGCTCTCTGTCAACTTCCTGGCCAAGCCCGGGCAGGGACTCCAGACCTACCCCACCCTCCTCTCCACGCTTCGCTTTGTTGCCCCTCTCCCATCACAAAGGTGGTCTGGCCATGCCCTTTGGACTCAGCCCCGCGGTCCTGTGCAGCCTTTCTCTGGGCAGTTTTACTCCGCACCCCGCCCTCTCCGGGAGCAGTCTGTGCCTGGCAAACCCCCGGGGCTGATTCAGTAGCTGGGAAGATGAGAGCAGTTGGAAACAATTCTCTCCTCCAGCAGCCGAGGTCTGGGGGCTGCCTGACTTTGCAGACACAGGGAGGTCAGCAAGCCCCAGACAGGGTGTCATGGCAGTCAGGAGCTCAGGACTTCAGAGGTCCCCTCCTTTTCCCAGACCCCAGCACCTCCACATCTGGTCTGTCACCCCACCCTGCAGAGGCCTGATGCTGCCACCCCCTGGCCTGTGGCCCCCTTCCCCCCTCCCCTGGCAGGACCCGTGCCCACTGCATCTTACCCGCACACTGCCCCCTGCCTCTTGGCAGGCCCCTCCCGGCCATTCTCCTCTGAAATCTGGAACTCCGTTTCTAAAGCAAAGATGCTTAAACTCTTTGATCAGCCTGCACTTGAGTGGCCTTGAATGCCCTCCAAGACGGTCCCCCCACTCCCCATCTCCCTCCCTTGCCCTGCCTGCTGGCAGCCCCTCCTGCAGTCTGACCTCACCAGTCTTCCCACCCTCACCCCTGCAATTCCCGCCTTACCTGTCACACAAGATACACTTCCAAAAATCCCTCTTTCCCACTCCACTGAGACCCCCCGCCCCCCGCCCTCGAGCTGTCCAGGCTCCTGTCCATGCTGTGCGTCACGAGTCTGTGTCCTCCACTTGCCCCCGTGGGCTCAAGCAGGGACTTGGACTGACCGGCTGGGTGCTGGGCCCAGAGAAGGTGCCAACAGGGAGGGCAGATTTCACAACTGGGAGGGAGAGAGGAAAGAAGAGACCCAGGGATCACTGACCTGGAGCTGAGTGGCTTGCGCACCCCATGGGTCCCTAGGGGAGCTGGGGAGGGGTGAGCGGCAGCCTCAGGGGTTTGAGGTCTGAGAGGGAGCCTTTGTCGTTGGCCTGGAGCAGGGGCACTGCCCCCCAGACGATCTTCGGCTGAGCAGAGGGGCCCGGATCCTAGCGTTCACTGAACCAAGGCCGGTGTCTGAGTCTGCAGCCCTGAAGGACGTGGGAGGCCTTTAGAGAGAGACCCACTGGAAATCAGAGAAAGGCCTGGAGAGGCGGGAGGAGTCTCACCAGGTCTGTCAACACCCCAGAGCCAGTCTCTCCCAGTGGGGAACCCAGACCTGAGCCAGCCTGCCCAGAGGCGCTGCGGGGCCTACATCTTTTTGAAACGTATTTATCTGTTTGGCTACACCAGGTCTTGGTTGTGGTATGTGGGATCTTTAGTTGCAGCATGTGGGATCTAGTTCCCCTAACAGGGATTGAACTCAGGCCCCCTGCATTGGGAGCACAGAGTCTTAGCCACTGGACTGTTGCAGAAACCAGTACTTGAGAAACCAGCACCACACTCGAAGAGTTGTAGAACTCAGGTTTATTATGCCGGCGGGCCCAGAGGAGTTAACACTCCAAGCTCTGAGCCCCAAACAAAGGGGTTACAGAGTCTTTATAGACAGACTACAGTGGGCAACACTAGCTGCTAATAGGCTGGTTTAAACTAAGGGAGGGGGGTGCCTGACCTTTACACAGACAGGCATGATGAAGCAGGTTTGCAGGGGCTGAGCAATTGCAGAGAGCAGGACAAGGGTGAGGGAGATAAGCTCCAGCTCCTAGTATTGTAAGTCCCCACTTTCTGAGACTATGTGACCTACGTGATCCAAACTTTGCAAGGAGCCCAGCTGAGTTACAGAGGCAGAAGGAGCAGGAGGTTAAGAAAAATTTTAACTTTTCCTCTTCATTCCCCCCTCTTGATGCTTCTATCACTCGTGTAGAAAGCATCATCTCATGTTTTGGTAGGACACTCAGAGCTCTGCGTCATTTAGGGGGCTATATTGAGCTATTACCATTTGCAACTTTATGGATTCAATCCGAGAGGTTATGAACTGGTTATTGCATTGAGAATACAAGGGCCAAACAAGAGTGCTGCAAAGGGCAAAACGAGAAGACCTGTTAAAGGGAGAAGCCACGATGCCCCGCTCCAGATATTGCTCTAATTACCCCAGGAATTAGCTAGTTTTTCTCTCTTTTTTATGATTTGTTCCCTTAGCTGTTGGGCCATGTCCCTGACTATTTCTGATTGGTTTACATAAAAGCAGCATTCTTCATTCAAGAACAGGCAGAGTCCTCCCTTTTCAGCTGTCAGGAGGTCTGCTGCTGCTGCTGCTAAGTCACTTCAGTCCGACTCTGTGCGATCCCATAGATGGCAGCCCACCAGACTCCACTGTCCCTGGGATTCTCCAGGCAAGAACTCTGGAGTGGGTTGCCATTTCCTTCTCCAGTGCATGTAAGTGAAAAGTGAAAGTGAAGTCGCTCAGTCGTGTCCAACTCTTAGCCACCTCATGGACTGCAGCTTACCAGGCTCCTCCGTCCATGGGATTTTCCAGGCAAGAGTACTGGAGTGGGGTGCCATTGCCTTCTCCGTAAGTAGGTCTAGCCCTCTCCTATTCTGTAAAACCACCGCAGCAGGGAATCTAGTTGGTCCTGTAATGAAAAGCACAGCAATAATACCAATTAGGGATCGAGGCCAGGGTTGACAATGGAAATCCAACGATATTTTGATAGCCGGATCCTCAAGCTTCCACCGTGCATTGACCAGCCAGCTGCCAGTGTGTGGCTGCAGCAAGGCTGAAGAATCCTCAAGCTTCTGCTGAGCATTGGCTAGTCAGCTTCCCGAGTGACTAGAGCAGGGCTCAGTGTCCTTCCTGGTTGAGGGCCATTGTCTTTGGAACCAGACCTTGAGGAGGTTTTTGGTGTCCTGAACTGCTTTCCGAGTGTCCTCATCACAGAAAGCACCTGCCTTCTTGACTCGGGTGCGGTGGAGCCAAGGGATGACACCTATAACTTTAACGGCAGTAGGGGTTGCCAGAATGACCGTGTGAGGGTCTGTCCAAACTGGCTGAAGTGGTTTGTTTGTTTTTTCTCATCTTTAACCCATACCTCATTTCCTGGCTGATAGGGATGAACCTGATTGCCCAAATGAATGGGTGTCTTTTCTAAGCTTTCTTGGGCGATAAGGCAGAAGACTTTTTCAGGGCCTGGAGGTGTCGGGACATCTCCAGGTCAGCTAGTTGTTGGTGGTCTCCCTTGAGCTTTTTATCACTGGCAGTGGTCTCCCATATAAGATCTCAAAGGGCGAATAGCCTGAAGACCCCAGGGTGCATTTACAGAAGAAGATGAGAGTCTACAGAATGACAAGGCAGCTTGTTCTAGCATTGTCTGGGTGATGGCCAGAGGATATTCTTGTCATACTACTACTTGCAGAACCTTAACAAGAAAGTTTAAGATATATGGCCCAAAGATTAATAGAGTAGGAAAGCTGCTGGGGGTGCTTAATCAGGAGAACCAGGTCCAGACATTGGCTTCTGACAGTGTTTCTCTAGGTATGAGAAGATGCAAGAATCTGGACTCATAAAAATCTTTACCTGAAAACATCTGACTATCTGAAGGCCTGTTTTTCCAGGGTTTTCCCAGAGCACAGAGTGTCTTATTTTTTGTCTCCACCCTGAACTCCTTTCAAGAGGGTGTTGAAGGTCAGCATCTTATAGTGATCATGATTTAATCTTCGTAGAGGCAGCTGGCAAGGGCCAGCTTCCAGTCAGCAGGGCCCCTTCAGAGCCACATATTTGACCATGTTTTGGGGGCATTTCATAGTCATTGTGTCCCACGGTGCTGGGAAGGCTCATTCCCAGGTCTAACAAAGATTCCATTGACAGGCCACTCAATGTGTTGTCAGTAGACCAGGCCTTGTGAATAGCAAAAGTCTCTGGACCATACTTGTCTTACTAGCCTCTTGGTCCAGGAAAATATTTCCTCTTGTTGCTTCTTCCCATATCTAGAGTTGCATTATTACAATTATTGATCTCATATGGATCTGCATATCAGCATTTTATTGCAGGCTCAGTCACACATTTGGTAACATAAGAAATAATCTTCTGAAACAATAGAAAATAATAGAATATTATTTTCTAGAAAATAATAGAATAATTTTCTAGCTACATAGAAAATAATATAGCTAGCAGTTATTAGTAAGGTCACGGGCAAGAATTTAAGTCAAGAACTTTCATTGGGTATAGCCCGGTATACCCGAGGTCATCTGACTCAGTTAAATGATTATAGCCAAGTGTTAATCTCCTGTTTGTACATCATGGAGCATCTGACCTGTATCCAAAGACTGGTTACTGACTTAAGCTTTAGAAACAATCTTAGAGTGTCCTTTTTAATAACTTGATTAAACCTTTTAGCAATATAACAAGGAACTATCTCAGAAGTGAGTCTTAGTAAGCATGGACCTTAATTAACAAAACTAGAATTTAAAATTCAGTGAAACATAATTTTTTCTTTTTTTGGAGAGCTCATTGTGAGGGCAGTAACACTATAGCCAGGGAAGGCTTAATCCCATCAAATAGAAATGAGGTCTGTCAGAGAGCTGGGAAAAGCCAAGGGGCCGTCTTGGATTTCCCATAACTCTGGCTGTTTGGCTTTTAGCTGTTGTTTATCCATTTTTAATTTCCTGATTTAGGAGCAGACTATTGCCATGTTTTAAGGTCATCAAGATGGCAAAAGTCTAACCATGAGGAGTTATTTTTTTGTAGAAGTAGAATGAATTTTGTCTACATGTACCATAATTTTAAATAATTATTTACTTTAGCAAAGTAACAAAAAGATTTTAAAAACAAATATAAATCACTTAAAGGCAAAGGAATGCATAATCTGTTATCAAAAGCTGCACTCTAAGAAAACTTTGTTCTCTAAACAGAGAGAAGACCAAATTCCAGTCTGGTACCAGCTTACTGTTAATAACAAAATTTGTTTATCTGCTTAATCTTAGAAAGTCTTCTCCATAAATCTTGAAGAACTAGCAGTATTTTTCTAAAGGCATGAGAGTAAAACTATAGAAGGCATGTTTAGAATCTGATTCTATTGCAGTTGATAAAGAAACCTTGTCATAACACTTTAATATGATAACTAGAATTATAACTGACTATACTTTATCAGGGCATATCGGATCTATATGAATTTCACCTAATTTTAGGATATCTATATTAGTAACATCAACCATACAGTATAACCTGAAATGATTTTTCACCCCTTTAACAGTACTTCCCATGTAATTTAACATGTCCAGTGAGCCCAGGTAGCTTAATACCTCTTTGGGATGTCTTAGGGGCCCTCTGAAGCATCCCAAAGTTAGCTAGAAGTCATGTTATTTAGGAAGTTTTGTCAATAAATGTCAAAAGGGTTCATAACAGTCAGGTAGGGTCATATAAATTACTGTGAAATAATAGTTATTTACTTAGCCAAAGTTAACAAAAGATTTCAAAGGTAAATATAGAATAGATCAATTAAGAGGTAAAGAAACTTAAATCTATTATTAAAAGCAGTTCAACATCTGAAGAAGGTATGTCTTCTTGACAGAGAGAAAGGCCAAATTCAAGTTTTGCACCAGCTTACTTTAAACTCATTTAGGTAAACTTAATTAAATTTATTTTAAACTTAGTCAGTCCTAACTATGCACAAAACTTTTTTAGGGTCCACTTTCCACAAACCTTTTAATCACTTTCTGTAACAGCCATATGTAAGTCAGACCTACTTTCCTTTTCCTTTATAAAATGTAATTTTATTTCTTTTTTTTGTAATTTTATTTCTTATACCTTCTTTATTAAAAGCATACATCCTACATCCTTATTAGATTAGCAAACAAACATTAATACTAGATATTTAATATTGAATATTTCCCAGTTCACGTGAATCTGAAATTTATTTAGGTTAATTTTTCTTGTATTTAGAATTGTTTGATTTGTCAACACTTACTTTTCTTTAGGCCAATTAAATTAGAACTCATTTACAACTTCAACAATATTATCAGAAAAAAACAAAAGACATACACTGAGACATACATAAATCCTTACAGACAGACAGACAGACAGAGATCTTATAGTTTTCTGTTTGAGATTTAAAATATCTCTTTGACTCTTTTTTTCTTTCTTTGCTTGAAGTTCTAATTTGCCCAAGGCTGAGGTCTCAGGCAAAGTGGGCTGTGTATTTCAAGGACGTGGAAAGGGTTAACTTCAAGCTTTTTCCTAGGCAGGCCTTTTAACAAGTTAGCTATTTTTAATTGCATATGCAAAAAGAATTGGTTTTGCAGTTTCCAAAAAGAAAAATTTCTCTTGCTCTGTTCAATCAGCAATCATGCACTCACAATCATTCAGAGGCTATCACAATGCCTTCCTTCTCCCGAGTCAGGTCGGGGCTCGGCCATCCCGAGGGTCGGTCAGAACACAGAACACCGAAATCTAGAATACCGTCAAGTGAAGAGGCGTGCCTCCTTGTTGGTTTCGGGGTTCCTTTGCTCCAGCCAGGCTGAGCCACCAGTCCGGCAGCTCAAGGGGCTGATGTGCTTGGAATCTCGCTGGGGCCTTCAGAAATGTTGCAGAAACCAGTACTCGAGAAACCAAGCACCATACTCTCGGAGAGTTGGAGATCTCAGGTTTGTTACGCCAGCGGGCCCAGAGGAGTTAACACTCCAAGCTCTGAACCCCGAACAAAGGGGTTACAGAGTTTTTATAGACAGACCATAGTGGGCAATACTAGCTGCTAGTAGGCTGGTTTAAACTAAGGGAGGGGGATGCCTGACCTTTACACGGACAGGCATGATGAAGCAGGTTTGCAGGGGCTAAGCAATTGCAGAGAGCAAGACAAGGGTGAGGGAGATAAACTGCAGCTCCTAGTAAAGTCCCCACTTTCTGAGACTATGTGATCCAGACTTTGCAAGGAGCCCAGCTGAGTTACAGAGGCAGAAGGAACAGGAGGTGATGTAAAATTTTAACTTTTCCTCTTCAGGACTACCAGTGAGAGTGCGAGTGTGAGTGTGAAGTTGCTTCAGTCGGTTCTGACACTTTGCGACCCCATGGACTGTGACCTGCCAGGCCCCTCTGTCCATGGGATTCTCCAGGCAAGAATACTGGAGTGGGTTGCCATTTCCGTCTCCAGGGGAATCTTCCCGACCCAGGGATGGATCCGCATCTCCTGCATTGGCAGGCGGGTTTCTTACCACTAGCGCCACCGGGGAAGTCCCAGATCCCACATCTTCTAAGCTGAGCTCAGGGCATACATAGGGCCAGCCCAACCTCAGACTGCGGTCCTCCCTCTGCCCTGCTCCCGACGGTACGGCCCAGGCAGCCTACTGAGCTTCCATCCCTGCTTCCTCATCACTTATTTTGGGTTTCCAACGGAGACTGCAGTCCCAGTTCTTCACCTCCTACGGACCTCATACCCCAGCTGTGTCCTAGAGGATGGTCTGAGCCCCTAGACCTATATTCCAGTTGGAGCACTGATGGCACCCAGGCGCTGACCCCTGCCTGCCCCCAGCCATGGCCCTGGACTCTGGGTCTTCCTGAGACCCGGCAGGTCTCTCTGTTTTGCAGCCTGGCTGGCTTCCTTGAGTGGCCCTGGCCCCCAGGCTCACCTCCATCCCCGTCCATCTCCTCCTGAGACCCCACGGAGCCTCCCTGGGCAGCACTTCAAGCTGTAGAGGCCCGCTCCCCACCCCGGCCCCCGCCCCGGCCTGCGTCTTGAGCTCGTCTGCTCTGCGGTGCCTGTGGTCACTCAGATGGCCTCTAGGACTACTGGGTGCACCCGGGCAGGTCTCTTCTTTTTTTTTTTTAAATTATTTTATTTATTTATGATTTGGCTGCACTGGGTCTTTGTTGTGACACGTGGGATCTAGTTCCCTGACCAGGGATTGAACCCTGGCCCCCTTCATTGGGAGCTTGGAGTTTTAGCCACTGGACCATCAGGGAAGTCCCAGGTCACTTCACTTCTTTGAGGCTTTGCTGCCCAGTTGCCAAGCAGGAGTAACGGCACCTCTTCTCAGGGCTGGCCTGAGGATTACCTTGTCAAAGGCTTGGCACCAGCTCTGCCACACATCAAGGGCACCGGTGGAGGAGCTGGCGGCCTTGCAAACGCACTTTCCAACCAGACAGGAGGACCCAGACACACCCGTGGAAGTCAGGGCCATCCTGTTGCCAGCCGCAAGGGTGCCGGCCAGCAGGGCGAGGGTGAGACGTGGACAGGCTGACTCTGGGTCGTGGCCCGGCAAAGTGGAGGCGTCCAGGAGACACCTGAGACGTGGGGGTGTGCATGCCAGGGAGGCGGACGGAAGATTTAAGAGATCAGAGCTCAGGGAACCGGCAGTGGGAAGGTGGGTGGACTGGGCAGCGCCCTGGCCGACAGGTCCAGACCCGCGCTGCCAGCTGGGCCGGCACCACCCTTATTCCAGGCGTTTGTTTCTCTGTGGGCCTCCCTCCAGGTTTGGTGGGGCCCTGGAGGGCCGGGACCTGCCTTGGCTTTACGCCTGCTCCAGATCATGGTGTCTGAACACGGAGCCTGCACCAGGGAGTAGAGACGGAGAAGCTGGGCAGCGTGGGGGGAGACGTTTGTGGGTGGGTCCCTGCGGGTGCTGCTCCTCTCAGGGACCCTGGCAAAGCCCGGCTGAGCGATCAGAACACGGTCTGTCTGGCCACAGCCCCAGGCTCTGGGACCTTGTTGGTGGAGAAGACTGTAGGGTTTCTCAAGACCTTGAGCAGTTCAGACTCCAAAGCCTCCATCTTCCTCCTCCCTCCCCGAGGTCTTCCCAGACCCTCCTTCATCAGGGAGACGGTGGGTGTCCGGGCGGAGGGTGGTGGGAAGGACACAAAGGTGAGGGCCGAGGCAGGCGTGGCCGTTCCTAGCGGGGACAGGCAAGGCAGGCCCTCCTGAGGCCACTGCTTCTCCCATCAGGCCGTTGCCTCTCTCTTCCACCAAAGCCTAGGCCACACCTGCTCTCGTTCTCCGAGGGGCACTCTCGGACCTGAGGACCCAGATCCCATGCTGCCTGCACGGGCTGGACTGGGGGAATCTCCCCTCAGAAAGCCGCCTGGGGTGGCCACACCTCCCCTCCCATCTACCTGGTCCAGCCCCTCTCCGCAGGGATAATGAAGTTATGATGAAGTCAGGAAGCTGAGCTCCCAGGAAGCCACCTCCCCCAGTCCTGTCTCCCCTCACCTGCCCCATCGCCCAGCTGGTTCCTGAGTGCCTAAGCCTGGGTCAAGTGCCTCTCATAGTTCCCTCTGCTGGCCCTGGGCGTTTTAACTGCAGTGAACAATCACTGCTTCTCTCTTGATGAACAAGGGGCACGGGAGGGCAGGGCTGTGCCTGGTGATGGAGGACACCGCACCCCCAGGACCCAGCCTGGGGCCTGGTCCCCAGCGGGCCCTTAGCAAATCTCAAGCCAGCACCAACCCCTCTTCCTTCAACAAACACACCAGGGTCTGAGGCAGGTGGTGAGCAGTGGCTTAAAACTTTATTTGAGAAAAACAGAAGGTACACGTATCAAAAGAACATAGAGGTTTGGCGGGTGAGGATGGTCAGTGATGGCTACTTGAGGGGTGGGCCGCTGGGCTAAGGGCCTTTACTTGTTTGCAGGCTGTTCGGACTTCCCAGCTTCGGGACCGCCAAGCTGGGCACGCGCCTGGAAGGTGACGGGAATGGTGATCTCGGCCGACTGGGTGGCTGACTTGGGCAACGGGGCCTCCACGGTGAGCGTGCCCTCAGGGGACAGGGAGGAGGAGACCAGGGTGGGGTCCACACCGGGGGGCAGCCTGGACGGGCAGAGAGGGTGGACAAGTTACACACCAGGGTGTCCCCGCGCGCCCCTCTCCCACCCCCATCCCCGCCCCCCAGATCTGGAGCCAGGACTCACGTGTATTTGCGAGTGAAGCAACGGGAAATGAAGCCGTGTTCGTCCTGCCTTTCCTCGTGCTTGCCTGGGAGGAGGGGGAGGGGAAGTAGGTCAGGGGAGGCAGAGAGGGGCGGCCTCGCCGGCTGGCCCGCGGCCAAACGCGCCCCACCTGGTGGCCAGCAGTCCGGGCTGGCAAGGCTGACGGAGGGATCTGGGTGCCCGAGACTGTCCCGGAAACTCAGAAGCTTTTGGAAAGTTAGGGTTCAGGGGCTTGGCGAGTAGGGGGTGAGGGTGGAAGCGCAGCTCGGGGCAGGCGCACACGCTCCCTCCGCGGACCCGGGCTGGGAGCAGGGACCGTGACGTGGGGGGGATGGGGGGCAGGGCGGGGAGGGCGACGCCTTCTTCCTACCGACTGCGGGCCCGGGTGGGTGGGGCGCGGGGGGTGGTGTCTGGTCCCTTGGGGGCGGGGCTGGGGTTGAAGCGGGTCTCCGCTGGAAGGGGGCGTTGCTTTTCTCAGTGGAGACTTTTTAGGGCTAAAAGATCCCTTAGGAACTCCCAGCAACCCCCAACTCCAGGGAAGCGGATACAGACCAGGGGTAGGGCGAGGAGCCCGGGCCCAGCTCCGGGGGCTCCCCCCTCCCTCCACTCCCCACCGCCCGTCCTCCGCTAAGTTTTCACTTTCCAGCGGCCCCCTCTCCCCGCCCACGTTTCAACCCAGGGCTCTTCCCCGGGACCCGCGAGAGGCGGGGGGCCGGCGTCCTCAGTCCGCGGGGTGGGCTGGGGGGTGCTCACCGGTGATCTCCACCACGCCGTCCTTGGTTTTGACCGTCAGCTCCTCGGGGGCGAAGTGGTTGACGTCCAGGGACACGCGCCAGCGGTCGGCGGTCTGCTGGATCTCGGAGACCCCGCTGCTGAGCTGCCGGCTGAGCGCGCGGTTGTAGGCGGGACCCTCGATCGCGGCGGCGGGCACCGCGCGCACGTAGCCCGGCCATCCGCTGTGGCTCAGCCACTGCGACCACTCCTCGGGCAGCCGGGGCAGCCCGAAGGCCTGGTCGAAGAGGCGGCTGTGAGCCGGATACCAGTCGCGGAAAGGATCCCAGCTGGGGCCCCGCAGGAGCGAGAAGGGCACTCGGCGCTCGGCCATGCTGGCTGGTCTGGGTGCGTCCGGAGGAGGCTCGGAGAAGCGGGAGAAGTGGCGGGCGCAGGACCCCACAGCGCTTTTATGGGCCTCCAGCCCGGTATTTTTAGCAGGCGGTGTTTCAGGTCTCTATTAATGGCAATGACTGGCCAGGGGCAGCCCCTCCCCCTGCATTACCCCCCCACTGCATACCGGGGCGCGGGGCGGGGCGAGGAAGGCCCTGCCCACATCTGGAACCTTCTCTTGTTCGAGAAAACAAATGACTAGAGTCCTGTTGTCGGCGCACTGCCCCTCCTCTGAGGCCTGGGTGCTAAAGCGCTGGGCCGCGATCTGTGGACAGTCGGGGAGGACAAAGCCGAGAAAGAGAGAGAGAGAGAGGTCGGGCAGTTAGTCCCAGGCCGCCCAACTAGGAACTGGCAGAGCGAGCCAGGATTTGGACAGCAGCGTCTCTGTGAAATAATGCCTTCAGAAGCAGCGTGGTTAGGGCCATCTCGGGAGGCAGACCGCCTGAGTTCACATACAGGTTCTGCCACTCACTGGATGAACTTGTGCAAGTTGAGTCTTTTGCCTCAGTTTCCCCATCGGGAAAATGGGGATGATGATGGTAGTGATGATAATGCTTTCATTGCTGCGTTAATTTGAAGATTCAGCCACTTAATGCAAATAGACATTTTAGCCCACGGTACATAATAATGAATATATTGCTTTTATTAGCCCCCCTGAAGTTGAAAGAGGGGGGCAGGAAGGAGAGCATATGTGTCTCCCTGTTGCAGAGGCAATGGTGTGTGTAGGTTTGGCCGTTTGCCCCTGACCCCCAGTGGAGTAGACTCAGATCACAAACCCTGAGGGCCAGTGCTGAGAAGGGGTCAGGAGGAAGGTTATGATCAAGTCTCCCCATTACATCTAGTTTTCTGAAGGAGCCCTTGACAGGGGAACTTGAAATGCAGCAACCTTGAATCTAGTCTGGGCTTTGCTGTTTGTTGTGATTTGGGCCAGTGCTCCTTTCCCTGTTTGCAGATTATTATCTCAGAGCCTGTTCTGTTGAATATTCCCACAGACAGGGAGAGGGGGCAGTTCCTTCAAACTTGCTTGGAGTCTGTGGCCCGCCCCTTCTCCTGTCGGACAGCCTGTGAGATCCACGCCCCCACTACCCACTCTGGGAAAGGATGCTGCCCCTAGCTTCCTGCCATAATCCTAACATTCTCTCTCTCTCTCTCTCTTTCTCTCTCCTGCCTTCTTTCTGACATATGTCTTGTATTCCTCCTTTTTTAGTGAGGAAGCAGGTTTGGAGAGATGAAGTAACTGGCCCACAGTCTCGCGTAAGACACTAGCGGAGTAAGGCTCTTGTCTCTCTAGTGCTCAGGGCTCTTCCCCTGGTCGGGCTCCCACTTTGGGCTCCTCTTGTTTTCTCTCCTCCTGAGACCCACTCTGCTTGCTGCCTGCCGCCCCCCCCCCCCCACCCCCCGACCAAGGGTCTCAGCTTCAGGAAGCCCCAGGCCTTAGCTCCCTGGCACTCCCAGCCCCACCCAACCCCAGCTCTTAAAGTCAGGGTGAGGTCAGGAGCCAGGGAAGGCCCTCATCCACTCCTGCCTGCCCACCTCGGCCCAGACTGGAGCCCAGGTGCCCCTCCCTTGCTGGAGCTGTCACATATAATCATAGGTGCTTTCAAGTTCAGCCCAGCCACGCTCTGGGTGGGGGCTGCCTGCCTGGCCGCCAGCACCTTGTAGACAGAGGCTTCTTTCAGAGCTTCCTTCGATTTGCCTGAAACCAGGGTGGGGAGGTTCCATCCCTGTTGCCCCAGCCAGGGGAAGTTGTGCAACCCAGAGCGCCTCCCCCAGCGCTCACCCCATGGCGGTGGGGGTGGCAGAAGACAGAACTGAGAATTCGCATCTTACTTTTTTTTTCCCCAACACCATGGGACTTGTAGGATCATAGCTCCCCAACTGGAGGATTGAACCTGGGCCCTTGGCAGTGAAAGCATGGAGTCCTAACCAATGGACCATCAGGGAATTCCCCACGTCGATCTTCGGTGGGTCATTTCTTGAGGGACTCTGATCAGAGCTGCCAGTCACAGGGGAGGGGACCTGGGTGGCTCTCGGTGGTGGTAAGAGGGGTGAGCGGGGGAGAAACTGGGTTTTGGGGTCAGACTGGGTGGGGCGTGAATCTGCTGCTGTTCACTGGCCTGGTGACCTCACTGAGCCGGCACGTCCCCATCTGCAAGCCGCAGATAACCACACACCCATCTTTCAGGGCTGTGCTGAGTCTATAACCTGATAACCCGGTGCTCAGAAGTGTTCATTGTTATAATAACAAAAGAGGAAAGAGGGCCTTAAATCTTGGATATTGAGACTTAGATTAATGAGAAATACCTGAGTGGATGCACTTTACAGCACATTCAAGAATCTTATTGGAGTCTCATTTTGGAGATAAGAAAACTGAGTCACAACTGGCCTAAGGTCACAAGGCTGGTGATGGGTGGACGGATTGGAACCTGAGGCCTCCTGCCTCTCCCGCCTGGGAAGTCCATCCAGGGAGGGCTGTGGGCTGCGGCGAGATGAGGGGTGCAGCCCAGGGTTACCTGTGGGACAGGGATGGTGGGGCCAGCCTCTCTGGGTTCACTTCCAGCCCTGACCAAGCAAAGCACCCTTCTTCCAGGGGACTGAGCTGCCAGGGGTAGCTGCCAGCAGTGGTGATTTAACTCCGCCTCCAGGGATTTCCCAGATGCCAAGGGGTTGGGGGCAGGTGGGCACTGCAGGGACTCCTTAATCAGAGGGCCCCTCCCTTCATCCCCAGCCTCAAAGTCTGGGGTACCCTGCAGCAGCCTGGAGACCAGCCTCCTGGCCCTGTGCCCGAGGCCTCAGCCACATTAGCCACTCCTTTGGCAGGCCTTTGCCAGCTGCGACTGTTCCAGCCCCGCCTTCCCTTGGCCCAGCCTCAGAGAAAGCTCGAGAGTGTTCAGGCAGCTACCGGAGCTCCCAGGAGAGGCCTGACAGCTGATGAATTGCTAGTCGCTGGGCCTGCTGGGAACTAAAAATGTGGGCAGCCATAATTAGACAGCAGGGGGGTGGGGGGCACTGGGTCCCTCTGGAAGCATCTAGATACTTCTCCTGCAGGAGTTCATTTCCACAAACCCAGCTCCTAACTAAGCCTTTGGCTTCCTGCTGGCCTGGGGGTTCGCCTCATCTCCATCATCACTGAAGTGGGGGGGGAGGAACCAAGGAGGGGCCAGGTGGGAGGGTTGGGGTTCCATCCTCTTCTCCTTCCCGCCCTGCTGTCCAGCAACAAGAATCTGTCAGGCTTGGGAGTCTGGAGATGTCCATGTCTCTGACTGTGACCTTGGCCAGGGGCCAGTCTCTATGACTCATTTGCTTCATCTGTACGGTGAGACCATTGGACTGGATGTTCTCGAAGACTCCTTCCAGCGCTGGTGAATCAACAGATTCTCATCCACTCTCTCTCTCCCTCCCCCCGCCACCCTGTCCTGCAGCCCCTCCTCCCAGGGATGTGTGTCTGGTGAGAGGAGACAGAGGGGGCCAGAGGATGCTGAGATGTGGACTCCCCAGTGGGCGTGGCCGTTGGAGGTAGGAGCCCCGGTGGCTGGAGCACCCTCTTGGGCTGGGTGTCCTGAGAATCCTGTCCCAGGTGGAGGGGAGCTTGGCAAGGGAAGGGCAGGTGCCTGGTGATGAAGCTGGTTTGCCGAATATGCCCTCGGCTAAAGGGAGGCCAGGCAGGAGGCCAGGTGGCTTCCAAGAGCGTTTCAGAGAGGCAGGGGAGGGGGGGTAGTCAGCTGGAACCCCCAAATTGGGCATGTACACTTGTGACCTGCTACCCTGGGCCTGAGGCTGTAGGAGACGGATTAAGAAAAGGGGGAGGATTTGCCAGGAGACAGGAAAGCTTCTTCCAACCTCCTGGCTGCTGTGTGCGTTGGGAGGGAGTGGACGGAGGGGTCCCTGAGGCCCCGCATGCAGAGGAGAGGACTACTACGCCTCAAACGCCACATCTTCCAAAGGTTCCCCCACCCCTGCCCCCATCTCCCCTCCTCGCTACCCGATATGGAATTCAAGTTTCCTGTTTTCCTGCCTGCCTTCCAGTGTTTTTCCCTTTTCCCAAGGTCAGAGCAGAAGAGTGTCGGCTGAACCCTCTGTCTGGAGGAGGGACGGGCGGGGGGTGGGGGCGGCTGGTACCCTCCCTGTCCTTTTCAGGGTAACAGGTGCCAAGCACCCAGCGAAGTGCTGAGGAGGAGAGCTTCGGGCTTTCAGGCTGACACGAACCCTCCCCCAGGGATCTCTCCTCTCATTCCTGGCCAGTTTTGTTTCCTTCTGGCCGGGGACCAACCTGCAGTTTTTTCCCTTCTCTCTGTCGCCCTCTAGGGTCTTCCTGCCGCCACCTCGCCCTTCGTCTCCACCCTGCCCTACAGAGGCCGGAACCCCTCATTTCTCAGTTCCCTCGTTCACCCCTTTACTCATTCAACAACATCTCAACGGTACCTGTTTGCGGGATGCAGAGATAAGAAGGCACGGCCTGGGCTCCAGAGGCTCACAGATTTAGGGTGAGCAAGACATGCCAACAAATAACTGCATCAGCAGTTTGATGCCCCGGGACTTCCTTAGTGGCTCAGTGCTGAAGAATCTGCCTCCTGAGGCAGGGGGGGACTTGGGTTCAATTCTTGGTCGGGGAATTAAGATCCCATGTGCCTTGGGGCAACTAAGCCTGCAAGCTGAAACTACTGCACACAAGACAGTCTCCGGGCTCTGCAACAAGAGAAGCCCCCAAGGTGCAATGAGAAGCCTTAGCACTGGGGCTGGTGGACCGCAGGTGGGGAGAGAGCAGAAATGAGCCGGTCGTGATGCACAGTCCAAGGTCAATGGGCAATACCCCCAGCACTGAGCGGGACATCCCTTGAGTGATGAGGAGGCTGCACTGAGTTTCAGCAACCCCTGTCGGATCCACAGGTGTTTCTGGATCAGATCACCCTCCATCCAAAGGTTCTGGTTGCTCATCCCATTTTATAGATAAGGAAAATGTGCAGGGCAGAGATGGGGGTTCTAGCCAAGATGAAATTGGGAGCTGGCCTCGAGCCTGGAGGCTGGAGCACAGGGGCCACCAGCAGAGGACTGACCTCAGAAGGCCGAGAGGGCCCGTGGACCCCCGCCACTAGGCTGGTGCAGCTGGACGAGGCTGCAACCCCGTCTGCCCAGACCCCGTGTTCCCCCTGGGTGTCACCTCCCCTCTGTGGTCAGCAGAATAGAGGCTCCCAAAGAAGTCCTATTGGAGAAGGAAATGGCAGTATTCTTGCCTGGAAAATTCCATGGACAGAGGAGCCTCGCGGACTATAGTCCTTGGGGTGGCAAAGAGTTGGACATAACTGAGCGATTAAACAACAGTATCAGAGCAAAGACCCAGTGCTGCCAAAGAAAACCCCAAAGTGTTTGATGCCCTACAGGTAGGAACAGACCCAGGGCTGGAGAAAACCAGGGGCAGTGGCCACTGCAGCTGGCAATCAGGAAGTCTCCTTGGAGGAGGAGGCAGCTGAGCTGGGCCTAAACTGGGAGCTCCCAGGGAACCAGAGCACAGGGCATATGGGTGCCAAGGGACCCTCCAGGGAGGAGGGTCTGCTGGAGTCAAGGAAAGGGATGGGAGTGGAGGGTGGAGGGTGGTGGGAGGAGAGGATGGCAGTTTCAGGCGGGGCCATTTGGAAGGCCTTCCAAGCCCTATGCCTGGTGGATATGATCCTGGGATCCTCAGGGCGGGGAGTTCTGCTTCATTAATTCCAGTACTGGGTCCTCAGAGCACATAGTAGGTATTCAATAAGTCTGCTTGGAGGAGTCAGGAAGGGTCAGATTGGCATTTTAGATACAGTGGAAGGGGCAGGCCAGCTAGTGAGGATGTGAGCATGGGAGGAGGGGTCGTGGGGAGAGGCCAGGGGCCGGGGGGGCGGGGGGGGGCAGGGTAGAAAAGGGAGTGTTCTGCCTGGTCACAGCCTGGCTGTGGGGTGTGGATGAGGAAGGCTGGGCAGGGAGGGAAGGGAAGGGGGAAGGCGGAGGAGCAGGGACAGCTTTGGGTTGGGTGTGAAACAGGCTGAACTTGCATGCCCACCTTCAGGTTGTTTCATGCCCTGCCCTGCCTCCCTCCAAAAAAGTGGCATCTCTAGAGTAGGACCCAGTCTGCTCTCCCTGTAGCCCCAACCCTTGCCTGAAGCCCAGTTCTTGCTGAACCGGTGTAAAGGGTTAAAGAGATCACCAGTGCTTCTTTGAACAGCTTCCTCACATCAGAAACAAGCCAGTGGCCAGAGGCCTCCTCAGGTGCCCCTTCCAGCCTGAGGGAAAAGAAACCAGAGAGGGGTCATGTGTGGACACTGCCGTAGGCCTCAGGGCACGGCACCCCCTCCCCGGTTCTGCAGCCCAGCCCAGACCCAGGACATCTCCTGTGTTGGGGCTCACACAGACCAGAGCCGCAGTCACGTCCACTGCCCTCTCAGGAGAGGTGGGCCGGAGTTCTTGACCTGTGGGGCCCTAAAGGACTGCAGTCTGTGAGATACCAAGCTGCCTGCAGATGGGGGCGTGACGGCCTCCTTTCAGATTCCCAAAGAGCAGCTGATTCAAAGCAAGGTTAGAATCTGTCACTCTTAGAGGAGAAGGAAGATGAGCAGAATGTGTGTATTTGTTTAGATCTACATAAAAGAATCTGTCTGTAATGCGGGAGACCTGGGTTCAATCCCTGGGGTGGGAAGATCCCCTGGAGAAGGGAATGGGAACCCACTCCAGTATTCTTGCCTGGAGAATCCCAGGGACAGAGGAGCCTGGTGGGCTACAGTCCAGAGGGTCACAAAGAGTCGGACATGACTGAGTGACTAACACACACAAGTAAAAGAAAGAAATACAAGTAAGTAGCTAATAAAAACAACAGCAAAAAAAACACACCAAGCTCTCCCATCCGAGCTCCCATCTTTCAATCCCCATCCTAGCCCCCAGCCAGGGCTGGACACACAGTGTTTTCTGTAAGCGGCCCCCCATAAGTGACTTGCCGTAGGGCAGGCAGGCCCTGTGCCGAGCACTTTCAGGACAATATTCCCCCTTTCAGCTTCCTCCCAGCCCTGCGTCGAGCCCAGATTCACATCCAGTGTTGTTCTGAACTGTGTTCCAGCTGTTCTGAACACCCCACCTGTAAGGAAGATCCTGCATGTGGACTTTGCGTCCCCATTCACTGCTGATGTGAGGCTGGGTGTGGAGGGGGTCGGGGGAAGGCGGGTGTTCAAAGCCCACAGGGCGGGTCTTCGCTAGTGGTAAAGTGGCTGACACTCCGTGCTCCCGATGCTGGGGGCCTAGGTTCCGTCCCTGGTCAGGGAACTTAGATCCCACATGCTGCAACTAAGACCCGGAGCAGCCAAATAAATAAAAATAAATATTAAAAAACAAAAACAAAGCCCACAGGGCCTCCAGGCTGGCAGGAGGAAGGCCTTTTGGGGGCCCCGTTTTTCTTCCCACCGATCTGCAGACTCATGCATGGAGGCACGAGGTGGAGATGCTGCACCCTGGTTCCCCAGTGCCCGCTCGTCTCCTGGGTCCCTCTCATTTCTCAGAGGGAAGGACCCCAAGACCCCCCTCTCTCCCTCCCTGCATGCCGCAGGTACTCAAATCCACAGAGGCGTGGTCTCACCACCTGCCGTCCGGGCACCAAGTGTTTATTATTTAGAGTCCAATTTCTGTCCGCACCGCGGAGAAGGAAGGGGAAATTGGGGGGGTGGGGTGGGGGGAGGAAACCCGGATCAGACCCCAGACCCCTCCCCCCACTGGAGCCCAGGGCGTCTGCCCTGTTGGGCCAAGGAAGACTTTGTGAGATCCCTGAGGGCCCCGGGAGGAGGGGGCTGGGAGCAGCAGGAGAGGGCTGGGGGCTCACTGTTTCCCCATCCGTCCGTCTGTCCATGCCCCAGGCCACCACCCTCAGTCTAGAGTCTACCCCTCCTTTGAAGGGTTGTAGCACCCCTCTCTGGGAGAGGAGGAACGAGTGCTCCCCCTGGCTCCCTGCTCGTGTGGGCACGCCCTGGAGTGCCCATCATCCTATGCCCGCGCCATCTGGCCCAGGTCCCAGCCACGGGGCACGCCGGGGCTCCGGAGCCCGCTCGGTCCTCCCACTGCACTGCTGTCCCCCCCACAGGCTCCTCCTCCATCCCCCCCTTCTCTCTTCCACCTCCTGACCCAGACCCCATTTGATCTCAGGGTCAGAGGCAGCTGGGGTCTGTAGGGCCCACCTCGGATCACACAGACGGCCTGGCTGGCG
The DNA here is from genome assembly GCF_963930625.1 of Muntiacus reevesi. Lineage (NCBI taxonomy): Eukaryota > Metazoa > Chordata > Mammalia > Artiodactyla > Cervidae > Muntiacus > Muntiacus reevesi. The sequence continues at coordinate 212,424,629 of NC_089250.1, read as the reverse complement.
AAGCCCTGGCCCAGAAGAGCACGGGGCGACGGCTGGAGGGGAGAGCCTGGCCTGGAGAGGTGGGACCTAGGGTGAGCTCCCTGGCCCCACAGGCTGAGGCTCAGCCAGGGAAGGGGTTTGTGGAGGCCGTGGGGCCAGCCTCCAGCCCGCAGCCAGCTCAGAAGAAAGGGGTTCCCCAGCATGGAGGGTGGTGCACCAAGGGTTAGGCCGTCCCTCCTTTTGTCTAACTTAGCTCCAGCCTGCTGTCCCACTCCATGTCTGCCCAGTGCTGGAGAGGAACTGAGGGCCCTATGGACTGGCAGGGGAGGCTCCCAGGCCTGGCACTTTTAAGAGGGTGTCCCTGGCTCCACTGGACTGAGGTCCTCAGCCTGGTGAGCTGGCATCAAGCAGGAAAGGGTGATGATCCCTGTGTTCGAAACGGCTCTTTGTTCCCTGGACTAGGTGGGTGAGCAGGAGGTGGGGTGGGGACCCTCTAGAAGCAGCAGAATCCAGCTTCTCTTTGTCTTCAGGGCACCCACCACCCTCAAGGTCTTCCCCCGTCCCGGGACCTCTTTGTCGCAGTGGGGTGCAGGCCCCACCGCCTCCCACGGCTCCTGGGGCCCGAGCCCTAGCCTTGCCCTGTGCCAGGGGGCATGAAGCTGGGTTCGCTGGGCTCAGAAGCCCCCACTCTCTGAGCTGCTCCGGCTGTGGTAGCTGGGAGTGGGGGTCTGGGAGGGACTTCGCGTGCGGCTGCGGGTCCGACTGCGGCTGCTGTAGCTTCCGTGGCTGTGGCCGGGGCTGGGGCTGTGACTGGGGCTCCGGCTTGAGTAGTCGCTGCTCAGGCAGCTGGAGGAGGACGAGGGGCTGGGTCGGTAGTAGGGGATGGGACGCTTCCGGGCACTGCCGGGAGGGAAAAGCCAATTACAGGCCATTCGGGACCCTGAGCTCTGCCAGTCCCGGGCCCTCACTCCGGCCCTGAGCCCATCCCCAGCAGTGGCCAGGGCTTCTCTGCCGCAGTTTCCCCTGACCTTGGCCTTGGAATTCTCCCCGCCTCCACCCCTGCCCCGACAGGATTAGACAGGCAGTGATTCCTAGCCAAGTTCACGTTGATCGCTTTGTTTTTCCTGGAGGGAAATGGGACCAAGTCTCTGCTTGATCGAAGCAGGTGCTCAATAAGTATTTGTTGAATAAACGAAACTTTTAAATACAGTCAACTCACATCAGCCAAGCTAAGCACCTGCTTCTGTGCCTGAGAGGGTTTGTGAATACAGCTCAGCCCTGCATCTTTGTTCCACAAAGAATTGAGGATTTTGGTTTTCAGGTCACTCAGAGGGAACAGGAGGCCGCTGGCCACTGCTGCCCAGGCCCAAGGCCCTGGCCGAAGCCCACCAGCCCCCCACACCTTACTCCGCTACCTCCCCCTGGCCCGGAGTTAGTCTGAAGCCAGGAGACTGTGACCCAGAGGAAAGAAAATAGAGTTAAGGAGGCAACAGTGCCCCACTGCATGGGGTTAATTCTGAGAAAGAAAACAGGTATAAGTTAGTTGGCAGGGGAGGAGGAGGCAGCCTGGGAGCGGGCAAAAGAGGGTGCCAGGTGGAAGGCGAGGAGGTCTAGCTGTCTTAGGGCACCCTGCTTATGTGGGTATCTAGTGGAGGGGATAGCCCAAGCCTGGCGGGCTGGCCTCTAGCTCTGACAGGAGAACTGAAGCCCAGAGAGGCAGGCTTATCTCCTAAAGCAGCCCAGCAAGGTTGGAGCAGAGCCGGCCTCAGCATTTTGCCTGTGGCCCTTTACCCCATGTCAGGGACCTGGGGCTGCACAGAGATTTCCACAAATGCAGACCATCCTCTCACCTGGAGACCCAGGCCCAGAGCCCCCAGTCCTGACAGACTCTGTGGGAGGGACTGGCTCCTCTCCCAACCGCCAGGAGACCAGACTGCTGTTGCCCCTCCTCCAAATTCCCCCCCAGGATTGGGGGGCGGGGGGGGGGGGGTGCTGGGAAATGAGCAGAAAGAGTTAGTGAGAAAAGGAGAGGCAGACAGACAGCTGAACAGAGCCAGTCAGCTCACATGGGTATCTCCCCTGCGGCCTGTGGAGAGGGGGTCCACCCGGCCCCCAGGCTGGCCACAGGCCACTCAGCAGGCTGGACCTTGAGATGAAGGAGAAAAGGAGAGACATCATTGCCAGGAGGTGAATGAGGGGCGGGAAGGAGGAGGGAGGGGCTCCGACAGGGATGGCTGGAATCTTCCAGAGCCGAACTCCTTGCCTGCTGCTGTCCCCAGACCGAGTACCGGCCCCTCCCCTCCCACCTCCTGGGCCTGCCCCTGTCTTCGGGTCCCACCCGCACCCCCATTCCCTTCCCCACCCCCCACCTCCTCTCCTCTGGCGCCCACACCCCCGCACCAGGTTCAGTGGGTGGGGGACCCCCGCGGTCCCCCGCGGCCCGGCCCCTGCCTACCTGGTGATGCGCCGCGGCTCCATGAAGCTGGGCGAGTCCCGGCGCCGCTTGCGGATGGGCGAGTAGCTGCGGGAGCGGCGCCGGGCGCGGGCGGCCTCGGCCTCGGCGTGCCTCGCGCGGCTCTCCGCGTCCTTGTCCCTGCGGGGCCCGGCCCGGGGTGAGCGACGCGGCCCGGCCGCCCTCGGCCGGTCCCGCCGCCGCCGCCGCCGCCACCCCTGGGCCCGCACTTACCGACCCACGGTTTTCTTGGGCGACGGCGAGCGGCTGGGGCTGCGGGCCCTCTTCTCCGCTGAGCGCGAACGGGATTTGGAGGCCGAGCGGCTGGAGCTCCAGGAGCGCGGGTGCGGGCCCGGGCTGCGCGACGAGCTCCTCCCCTCGGGCCCACCGTGCCTGCCCGGGGACGGCGAGGTGCTGGCGGGCCGGGCGCGCGGGGCCCGCTCCTTGGCCCTGGAGGAGGGGGCACGGCGACAGGAGGGGGGACGCTCAGCTGGCAAAGAGTGGGCCCCGAGCAGGGGAGGGGGGCCCCGGGTGACAGAAAAGGGAGTGAGGGGGCCCCCTCGAGGGGAAAGGTCTTGGGAGGGGAAGGGGTTCTATGGGGTTGGCGATGGGACGGTGGCGGTGTTGGGGGAGGGGCAGGCAGTGGGTTCCAGGAGGAGGGAGGGGGGCTCTGCTGGGGGGAGAGGAAATCAGTAAGGAAGAGGCCTTTTCCGTGCCGTCAAGGGAGAGTGATCTTGGGGAGTGCAGTGCTCCGTCGGAGGAGGGCGATCCGCGGGGCGGGAGGAACTCGGTGCGTGGAGAATGACGGGGGCGAGGGCCTGGTGGGGAGAAGGGGCTGGCGGGAGTGTTCAGTGCGGGGAGGGGAAAGGGCTCCGTGGGGGGAGAGTGTTCCTTCGGGGAGGGTAGTGCTCCCTCGGAGGAGGACAAGTGAGGGGAAGGGGCCCGGTGGGGAGTGGGGGCTGGGGGAGCAGGGCTCAGGCTCAGTGCGGGGAGGGGAGCCCCAGACGGGTCCCAGGGGCCGAGCCCGCTCACCGTTTCCCGTGTCCGCCGTGGCCTCGCTCGGAGCCGGGCTCGGGCCCGGGGCCGGGGGCGCCGCCGCCCGAGTCGCTGCTGGAGCGGGCCCTGCTGAGCGAGCGAGACGAACCCCGGAGCGGCGCGGGCCGGGCGCGCCGGCGGCCCCTGCGGCGGGGCGCGGACGCCGAGGACCGTGATCGCCGCCTCCGCCGCCGCCGCCGCCGCCGCCTGGCCGCCCCGCCCGCCGCGCGGCCTCCTCTGCCCCGCGACGACGGCGCCGAGCGCGGGCTCGGGCTCTCCTTCCCCCGCGCGGGCGGCGTGGCTGCGCCGGCCTCCGCCTGGTCGCGGGCCCTGGGTGAGGGCGAGCTGGGCTTCTGACGGGGAGAGAGGCAGAAAGGGCACGGAGCGGGGTGGAGAGGGGACGGGGCGGGGGCGACAGGGGCGGGCAGAGATGGGGCAGAGACGGAGAATCGGGGGCGGGGGGGGGGGCGGGCAGACAGAGCCGAGCAGAGAGGAAAGAGACGGGGGAGAGGTTAGCGCAGCAGAGAGGAAGGAGAAGACAGACGGAGAGAGAGGACAGATCCAGAGGAGGAACGAGAGAGGGCGAAGGGGGAGAGAGCGGGCGGGTGGGGCGGGGGGAGAGAAGGAGAGGGAGCTTTCACCGGGCCCGGGCCGGGGGCCTGCCAGTCCCGGAGCATCGCACACACGGTTCCCCGCGCCTGCCCTGCCTCTGCCTCTCCTGAGTGTCCACCTTCTGGCCTCAACAGTGCAGCTCATGCAAGGTTCTCGGCATGCAAAACACAAGAGGGACGGAGCGGTGGGGACGGGGGGGGGGGGGGGGGGGGGGGCTGACAGGGAGGGGCATCCAGGACGGGCACGGGGGGGGGCTGGCATCGCCCCCCACCCTCGACGGGATGGAGGATCCCGGCAGAGAGAAGAGAGAGGGCCGGCACCGGGGAGGCCGGGCCAGGGCCAGCCCACCAGGCCAGGCCGCCCAGCGCGTGGGGGTGGGTCGGTGGGTGGGGTGGAGGGGGGGCACACGGCACACAGATGGGGTGGGGGCGGGGCGGGACAACTGAACTCAAAACTGAACCGAAGAAAGGGAGGAAAAACAGAAATTAAAAAAAAAAAAAAAAATCCACAAATGTCATTAGATACCAAAAATCAAAAACAATGTCTGAACTCCTGGGGAACTGACATTTTTCTGTTAACATTTTTTTTTCTTTGTTTTCCGACCCTGCAGAGATCTGTGGAGCTGTCAGTAGCACCCGACTGTCTTTCTGTTTCTCTCTTTTCTTTTCCTTTTTCTTTTTTTTTTTAAAGTTCTGATTTTTTTAAGTCCCTCTTGGTTAACGTCCACTTACCAATAAAGTGGCACTTCCTCCTTTAGTAGGTAAGATGTGTAAGAGAAGGGAAAAGTGTGGTAGCGTAAGTTCATCATTAGATTCACAAAAATGCAAGAGAGATAGAGAGAGAGAGAGAAAAACGCAACCACCCCATTCTAGGCCAAGAGGAGGCCACGCCGCCTCTGGAGGAAGGATCGGCAGCGCCCGGCTCCTTGGGCCTGTGCCCAGGGTCACCTCTGGAGCGACCACTGGATAGAGATGTGGAATGTTTTTCCGAAAGTGGACTCAGGACACAAGGATCGGGCTACAGAAAACCGGAAGGGGCGCTTGGTACCGTCAGAAGGGCCCTGGCTGGGAACCAGGGCTCTGAGAGCCTGCCACTACCGAACTCACTGAGTGACCCTGGCCAAGTCGCTTGCCCATAATGGGCCTCAGTTTCCCATCCACAAAATGACAGGGCCAGACTTTGCTTCTGGCTGTCCCTTCCAGAGCAAATGTTCCAGGATTCCCTGACTCCCCTTGCCGTCCCCCTCCCTCCACAGAACTGACCCTTCCTCCTGTCCTTGGGCTTCCGGCCAGTAACAGTTGATTGAACTTGTCTGTGAGTCTGTCTGTCCCTCATTCCTCCCCATCCCTCAGTCACCAGCACCAACTTGACTTTGAGCACCTTCATGGCCAATTTGGTGTACGAGTCAGCTTTGTAACCTCAGTTTTTTTTTTGCTGTACCACACTGCGTATCTTAATTCCGCAACAAAGGATCGAACCCATACCTCCTGCATTGGAAGTGCAGGATCTTAACTACTTAACCAGGGAAGTCCCCTGTAACCTCAGTTTTTATCACAGAACTTGGCATCTAATAGGGCCTTGATACAATTTACTGAGGAAGGAAGACATGTCCTTTCACAGGCCAGGGCCCAACCAGGGAGTCCTGGGAAGGGGCAGGGTCTGGTCCAAGCTCTTTTGGCAGCCTCTTAGGAGGAGAAAGCAAAATCAGCCACCACGTCTCAGGGCACCTTGCTGCCAGGGACTGGAAGGAGTGTGGCTTCCTTGGCATGGCCCTGGGTACTTCCGGATGGGGGGGTGTGGAGGGTTGGGGGTGTCAAGACTTCTCTGTGCAAGCATGAACCCATTGACCAAGAGGTCAGCCCCCCTCGGGGCAGGGCGTAGCTAGTTCATGATTGGTGGCTGCAGCAGTCAGCGAACACCGGCCATAGCAGGGAGAGCAGCTGTTCAAAGCCCAATGGGCCATGAAGCCCTGGGAGAGCCTCTGTTTAGAGCAGAGGCAGGCATAGGCAGGCAGAGTGGATATCACTGGGGATTGGGGTGCCCCTTGAGCACCCTGACCTTCCTGACCACCAGCTCACCTCTGCTGGGAGAGATGGAGACTGGAGTGTTCGGCCATGGCCCCTCGGAAATGGCAGTCCATTCTCAATAGACATCACCAGTAGTCCATTCTCAGTAGACATCATCACCCTCGTCTCTTCTAACATAGACCCCCTCCACCCCAGTGCCCAAGCTTCCAGAACTAGGTTCTATTATCCAGCATCCTTTTCCTTCCAGAGGAGGCAAATAAGAAGGAAGTCTACAGGACTCTAACCACTTAGGTCCAGGCCCCTGGACCAGACCCCGGTGTGGATCTGGATGCCTTCCGCCTAGCATGTCTTGAAGTCCAAGCTCTTTCCCACTTCCCTCTCACTTCCATCAATGCAAATGGTTGCCAGAGCCCAAGATGATATTAACTGGCAAGGTGGAACACCTTGGGACTAGCTCTGATTTGAGTTTGCTACAGAACCTTAAGAAAGTGATCAATTCTGAGAACCTCAGTTTCTCTGTTGGTATGGTGGGGGGTAAGTGGATCTTTGCTTGGTAAGCCCGTACAGGGGTTGAGAGGCTCTCTTCAGAGGTCAACTGACTCATGGTCCCTTTACAGATGGATAGGGTCAGAGCAGGGCAGGAAGGCCTGGGGCCCCATGAGGTAGGCCCCACATGCCCAGATGGAGGAGGACAGGAGGAAGGCTGTGCTGGACAGGGTGGATAGCACCTCCCTGGGGAGACTTCCAGAGCCCATCTCACCCTGATCCACCCATGCCTCCAGAAGCCCAGGAGAAAGAATCACCCTGATCGTGCCAGAGGGTGAGCCTCATGTCCAGCTGGGCTCTCATTCTTCTCAGGAATCTAGGGACATCCAAGTCCAGACACCATGGAACTTCATAGCTAGACAGGACTGGTGGCCAAGGACCTCCAAACATCTCCAGAAGCCTGCTCTTAGGGACTCCTGTCCCTTGCCTCTTTCCCCTTCTTTCCCACAGCCTGGCTAATTCCTATCAGTCCTCTACCCTAGCTCAAGGCCGCCACCTCCAGGAAGCCTCTCTTGATCCCCACCCTGAGTTGGGTGCTCTCCTCTATGATCCCACAGATCCTTGTTCTTTCCCTCGGTGTGGACTGAGCCAGGCTGTGCCATGGGGGTATCATGACCAGCAGGAACTAGCTCCTCATCCATGGTTCATCTCTTCCCTCCCATCGTTCTGAGTGATCTTTGTTAGTCCTCCAGCCTGGCAGGTGCGGGTTGTGAACCCAGGTCTGCCTGCCTCTCCCTGGCACGGACACCCAGAAGGGGCCCGGCATGGAGGAGGACCAGCCTAGTGTGTGCATGCACGAATAAAGGGCCTCACCAGCCTCTGAGCCTTGCTCTCAGGAGACTTTCTGCTCCTTGGTACCACTTGCTACCTGGCATCCTTTGCTTATTATGTAAGACATTTTTTTGGGAAAAGACAAGAATAGCAAGGGAGGGGGTGCTCACCTGATCCTGGTATCCTTTAGGACAAGAACAAGTGAGGATCGGGAACCATTACCCCCTTTAACTCAGCATCTGAAAATCCCATTTCAGGAGCCCTGGTCACATCGGATACTCCTTGAAGGTGAGGCCTCCACTCTCCCATGAGGTTGGGACAGAGTCTCCTCCAGCAGACCAACAGTGCTTTATCCCTCCCTGAACAATTTCCTTCTCTGCCCTCCAGAACCACCCAGGAATGAGGGATGCTCTGGTTGGTGACCTCCCCAGGACCTACCTCTGGGGCCAACATGGGAGCAGAAAGGAGAGGATGAACAGGCAGCCTTTCTCCTGTCAAAAACTCAGGATGGAGCCCCACTGAGGCCTCCCAAGAGCTGTGATATCAAACTTCTGCAGCGGCTCCCAGGTGGGACAGGAAACAAGTGTCAAGGGCAGGTATGGGGAGGTGAGGTTCCTGAGGACCGACTCCTAATGTATATCCTCCGTGTGCCTGGATGAGCACTGAGCTGGGAGTCCCAGGTCCCAGGATCGAGGCCTAGTTCTGCCTCAGCATCTCGGGGGGACCCTGGCCCCTGCTGACTGTCCCTTCTGGATCATTTGCACTGGGGCACCACGTTTAGCTCAAATTTGGAAGAATGGAAGGATGCTGGGGGATTGAGGAAGCCCCAGTCTGGTTGGGTTATGGTCCAGGCAGCGGGCAGGTGAGCTGAGCGGTCATTCCCTCTATCTCTCAGATTGCCCCGCAGAGACTGCTAATACTTCCGGTACCTGTTTCTGGCCAGCTCATGTTGCCCCTGCAGTTCAACTACCATTTAACACCTGAAAGATACAGCAGTGAGGCAGTTCATCCCTGATGCCAGTTGCCACCCCAGAGTCTGTGGCTCCCTACTAAAGTTCCACCTGCCGCCAGGGCAGGACCCAAGGAGTCCAGCAGGCCCTGGAGGGTGGGACAGAGCTGTTTCCTCAGACCTGACCTCAGCCAAAACTTCTTCCAGGATCTGGAGGCCAACAGGCTCAGCACAGACCCCCTCCAACATTGCTTATTGCCCAGGGTGGCTCCAGGGATGGGCCAGGGTGAAGGGTCAGGGGCTTAACAGCTACTCCAGACAACAGAAATTAAACTGGCTTGACTGCAGCATACAATTCAGGAAGGGAACACAGACTCGGAATGCTAAACCACACAGAAATGCATTTGGACAACAAAATGAGAGAGAGGGCCATGGGGGACGGGCCGGGGGCGGGATGGAGAGGAAGAAGAAGGGGAAGGTGGGAAAGGAGGGTAGAATGAACCAGAAAAGCTGTCAGGGGTCGGGGGGTTGGGAGGGTGGAAAGTCAAGAAAACTAAACGACAAACCAGGAAACACAGCTTTGCAGCTCATTTGGAGAAAATGCAAGTTACAAATGAGTAGTCACTAAAAGAAAGAAAGAAAATGGGAGGGGGGAGAAAAACCAACCAGAGCGAGATTGAGAGATTGAGAGAGAAAGAAAACCACATTCAAACCAAGCAGAGTGGCGGGGCTTATCTGGAGATGGGAGCGGCGCACAGCGGAGCCGGAATACCTACCTTCTCAGTGGTCAGGGACGGGAATGCAATAATAAAAGAGAAAAGAAGGTCTCCGCATTGGGAATGCAGAATCGGGGAAGACAGAGACGCTAAGCTGTGCTCCCCCTCTGAATCGGCACAGGGCAGCCTTGCGGGCTTTCAGTCTAGTCCCAGGGATGGGAGTGAGATCCTGCCCAGCCATTTCTGTTTGCTTTTTTTTTTTTTTAAACCCACACGCTCCAAGAGTCAACCTTTCCTTAACTCTTTAAACAACAGAAAACCTCCAGAGGGCATGCAGGAAGCAGCTGATGGGAACAGAACCAGAGCACGGGTGAAGGAGGGGTTGGCAGCGTATGGGGAGAGAGGCCCAAGTCAGGCGGGAAAGGTGGTGAGGAAGAGACAGGGAGACACACACACAGAGACAGACAGACCGAGAGACAGACAGACATAGAGAGACAGAAACAAAAGCAACACAGACAGAGGGGGGAAGACAGAGGGGAAGGTGGACCCAGACAGAAGAAAAAAGCTGTTTAAACAAGGCCAATCAGAGTGGACTGATGGGGTGAAAGGGATCATGCATTTAAAAGGGAAGGCAACCACCAACTCAATTTGGAGGATGGGCTCAGCCTCAACTCTTTACCCCTGGCTTCAGTATCATTTTAGCAAAATTCATCCCTCCTGTCTTCTAGCTTCATCCTGGCAGAAATGCCAAGATGTCCCTTCCTAGCCTGACTGCCCCTCTCCAGCTGTGGTCACTGCTCTTTCCTGGGGGGGCGGGGTAGGGTGGGAGGGGGAGGCTGAGATGAGGCAGATTGGGGAGATCCACGGGCACCTTTTCTTGGGGTCACTCTAGGCCACCCATTAGATGATGAGACTTGAGCCCGAGACAGAGGCCAGAGAGAGCCTGGGGGCCTTGCTCCTGATGTCCTCTGCCATCCTCATCAAACAGCGAGGCTTCCTTCAACACTTTGGATGTTAGGGGCAGGTGCTGCCAAGGCAGGTGGCCCTACCGCCTAAGGCTGCAAAGCCTGCAGCCTGTGTGTTGGGGAGGGCAGAGCTAGCAGGTATGTTCTTGGGGGTGGAGGGAGGCAGGTGAGATGAGATGAAAGGACTTGTCCCATGAGGTCATCTTACTCGTCTGCTTTGAGTCCCTCCCTTCCCTTTCTGAGCCTCACTGTTTATTTCCCCACATGTATGGGAACTGTGGGGGTGTGGGGCTCTGTGGGTCTCTGAGGCAGCAATTGTGTAGAACTGGGCCATATAGTGTTGGGCCCACCCACAGCCTGGTCTTGGTGTGGGCGGGCTCCCGTACTGGGGAGCTGAGAGAGCTGGGAGCCAGCCTTGACACCTGGTGGGATCCCCAGGGAGGGAAGCAGGAGCTGAGACACCCAGCAGCCACCTCCCACATCCTCCTCCCCTTGCTCAGGGCTCCTGGAGTGGGTTTTCTATTGACAACCCTCCCACATCTTGGCTGTGCCTGGGAGTCTTGAGGTTAGAAGGCTGCGGCCTCCTCTTGGATCAACCTCTAAAAAGCGGTGTGACCTTGAGTTGGTCACTTGACCTCTCTGAGTCGCAGAGAACAATAAACAGCAGAGCCCAGAAATCCCTCTGGGGCTCAGTTCTGCCCTGGAATGGGACAACTAAGAGATGTGTCGGGAGCTAGCACTCAGTCTAGCCCAGGATGGACCTTTTTTTTTGCCTGAGAGTATCTGACTTTGCAACCCTCACCTGAATTAAACTCTTATCATGTGTCTTCAGCTCCCTGCTCCAGGGCCTCCTAAGGATCTGAGACCTGGAAAGAAGTTCCATCTTATCCAAGATGGAACTGAGAAAGTTCAGGGCCCTGGGAAGCAATGGATGACCTCTTGCCTTCCCTGTGTCTCTCAGCTTCTCTCCAAGGTTCCTTATAGACTGAGACATGGACACACCATCTTTTGTTAATTTAAAAACTGAAGCAGTCCCAGCTTATGCCCTGAGGTGGAGGGGAGGGCTGGCTGGTGCCCAAGATTTGGCAGGAGCTGTTGGTACAGGAGTCTTTTTTTTTAAAGTGTTATCTTCCCTTTTAAATCCTGATTACAAAGGAAAAAAATATAGATATGTATATGACTAATGTTCACTTGAGATTCAAAAACCATCTCTGCTTTAGAAGGAGCAATCCCCACAGTAACACACACAAAAGCAAAATTCTAGAACAACATAGAAGATAGAGGAAAAAAAAAAACCCCGAGAGATGCTTTGCATTTCTGTACGTTACAAAATGAAAAAAAGAAAGGAAATACAAAGAAAAACAAAATAACAGGAAAAATTACATAAACTTCCCCACCCTCTTCCCTTGCCGGCTAAACAAGAAATGGAATCACAGTATTACCACGTTTCAAATGGGAGGCTAAAAAAAAAACAAAAAAAAAAAACATAGACGGGGTTAAAAAACGGTGAGCTTTTTCTTTTCCCATTTGTTTCTCTCTCTCTTTTTCTTTTTTTTTTCTTTAAAGGTAGCATCCAAGAATACCACCCCACCCTCTGGTAATTTTTCCCAAAGACATTTTTGGTTACTGGCCAAAGTCTGTGACCCCAGAGCCCACCTCACCTCCCTGGAATGAGAACTCATGTCATTTCACTCCTCCGAAAGGATGTGCAGGCAAGAGGGGATGAGGTTCGGGTTAGAGACCTGGGATGTTCCGAAGTCCCAGACCTCCTAGGGCGCAAGGGGTAGAGAGGATCTGGGGGGCATGCTTGGCGGGAAGAGTAACAAAGTGCTGTCATCTAGAAAACTCCCAGGGCAGTGCCAACTCTCATGTTTGGTAGGGAGACAGGACTGGGGTGCTGCAGAGGCTTCCTCCCGGCTAGGCGGCCTTCCCTGATTGCCCTCTCCTGGGGTTTTACTTGGTTGGCCATTTTGTCTGCACAGGCCCTGGGCGCTTGCAGGGTGCTGTTCCGGCCTCCAGGGCCGGGGGCAGGGGTAGGGGGGTGGGGGAGGCGGAAGGCCCTGATGGAGAGAACCTGCACTTCTGTGCCTGTCAGAAGATACGAAGTTTCCAGGAGAAGGTGTCTGGGGCGCTGTGCTATTCCAGCTCTGTGCCCATAGGGTCGGGGATGGGGACAAGCTATGGGTTTTGCCCAAGTTGGACGTCTCCTCCGTGGCCTGCAGCACCAGTCCCTGTCCTGGCCGCCCTCAGCTACCTCTGTGAGCCCTCTCCCACCCCCAGACAGACCCAGGGACGCGGGAGCGATCCTCCCCACGTAGCCCAACGAGGCCCCTCGAGGCCCCTCGGAGCCCAGCAGCCTGGCACCGTGTCCAGGTGGGGCGGTTTCAAGACAGGGGATGTCCTTAAATAAAAATGATCTTGAGACTCAGAGCCTTTCGTCAGCTGCCCTTGGCTTTCCTCGCTGAGGCCATAGGAGTAAGGGTGTTTGAGAAAAGAAAAGGAGTGAAAGGAAACAGCCAAAAATCAAAATGAAACTGACCAACACGTACATGTTTGCTGCTGAGACCTGAGGTCTGGGGAGGGACAGCACCCCCCTCCCCACTTCCCTACTGAGGCTCCTAGGGGTAGCCTGCAGGTCTGGGAGGGGGAACCTGCCGGCCTGCCCACCCCAAGCCCCCTGTGCCCATCCAGGGCCCCTGCCAGCACTGCGGTCCCCCTCTCCCTGTGGGGGGCTCCACCCCGGACTCTAAGATGGACAGACAAAAGGGGATGTGACCTGGGAGAGCCTCCCGCCCTGGCCCAGCCCATCCTCCCAGGAAAGGCTCCCTCATCAGTCACCAGACCCTCCTGGAAGCTGGGTGGGAACAGCACCTCTGAGGGAGCCCTGTGCGGGGAGGTGCCTTAGGAGGATGGGCCGAGGGAAGTGAAGCCGCAGGTTTGAGACCCCTGTCTAAGCAATGCCCCCCGAAAGGACAGGTTTTCCCTGGAGCAGGGACTGCAGAAATGCAAGGGGACAGACGGGGAAGGGGTCTGAGAGAGGCAGAGGGGCTGTGAGGGGGCTGAGGAAGGACGGGCTCTCCAGAGGGGTTAAGGACTCGGTGGGGAGAGGGAGGCTCGGGGCGCCAGTGACGCCCGAGGGAGCGGTCCTGACTCTTGAACCTCGTTCCCAACTGCGACCCCTCCCACAGCCCGCGCCCCCTCCCACCCCGTACGTCTGTGGGAAGCCGAAGCCTGGGTTCCTTCTCAGCTCTTTACCCAACTGGCTGAGGCCCCGGGGGTCACCCTGCTCTGACCCTCAGTGTGCCGAGGTCAGGGGTGCAGACACCCCGCACCCCCACACTAAGGCCAACTGGGCGAAACCACCGGCCCTCCTGGCCGCTCCGGTGCGGGCCGGGCCCCGGGGAGAGGGGAACGGCCGGCCCCCTCGCACTCACTGGCCCCTACCCCGCGGCGACCCGGCGCGACCCCGCTCCGCCCCCGAGCCCGCTCGGCGCGGGAACCTTCCGCAAAGCCAAGCGTACATACATCGAGCGGGCTCTGCGCCGAGCCCGGGCGGCCCCCGTGCGCTCCGCTCCGCTGCCTGCTGCCACCGTTCTGCTGGGGCGACCCCCATCCGCTGCCGCCGGATGGGGACGGCGACCGGCTCCCACTGGACCGCTGGCTACCCGTCTTCCGCCCGTCGTCTCGGTGCTTGGGGCTTAGCCTGCATGGGTGGGCCGGCGTGGGATGCCCGGCCTGCAAGCTCCCGCCCCTCCCTCCTTCCTCCCCAACCCCTTCCCCTGCGCCCTCCCATCGCCAGGAAACCCTTCCAGGGAGAAAGCAAGTTCCCAGCCCCCACATTGCCTCGGTCCCCAATCACAGTCGGGGGCGCCTTTGGGTAAGGGCAGCACCACGGTCCCAGGTGGCGCTGGGGGTAAAGAACCCGCCCGCCGAAGCTGCAGGTTCGATCCCTGGGTGGGGAAGATCCCCTGGAGGAGGCCATGCAACCCACTCCAGTCTCCTTGCCTGGAGAATCCCATGGATAGAGAAGCCAGCCTGGCGGGGCTATAGTCCATGGGGTCACAAAGAGCGGGACACGACCGAAGCGACCTAGCAGGCGCCAGCACAGCCGTCCTAGTAAATTTCTACCCACTGATGCTGTTCCCCCCAGCCTTGGGGACTGCAGGTGCCCTCCCTCCAGCAGAAAGGGAGCTCAGCCACCCCTGATAGCCCCCCGGTAGCCTGGCACCTACCTGCTGGGTGATCTGGAATTACTGTAATGGGAGGACAAGGAGGGGCTGTGGGAGCTGCCGCTGCTGTGACGATGGGACCTGCGGCCTGGAGACTCTGCATGCAGCCTGGGAGAGAAAGCTGCCCTCATGTTCTGCCCCATCTCCTGGGATCATACCTGTGAAGGCCTGGTGGAAGCCTCTGCTTCCATCCCCGCGCCTGGCCATGTAGTCTCCCCCCTGCCCCCATACTCTCCCCCCATAACCCCCACCCCCAAAATCTCCCTCTCCTCCCGTGGCCCCCATACCTCCCCCACATAGTCTCCTACAAAAATAACACAAGCCGTGCCCATCCTGGGTACAGAGCTAGTCCGTGTGGGTCATTTGTCAGGAAAAGGCGTCCTTCTCTCTAGGCCATCCCAGCCTCCCAGGATCTCACTTGGCCCTCAGCTGGTGTTCTTATGACTGTGATGGAAGGGGGTGGGGAGCGGGGCAGGGGAGGGCACTCTTGGCTTCCTCTCTGGGTCTGAATTTTTCCATCTAGGCAGCAGGGACAAACAGGAGCTCACGAAGGCCAGGGGTTTTTTTGAAGGGGATGGGGGAGGGGGGCGGGCTGAGGGGCTGGAGAGTGGGAGAGGGTACTCACCTTTTTCTTTCTTTGTTCTTTTCTTTTCTTTTGCTCTTGGGGCTTCGAGATCTACAGAAAGCAGAGACTACCCTGACAGCACAGCCTGAGCCCAGAGCTGGCCCGGGGAGGGCGGGGCCTGGGAGCCCTGCAGCTGGGCTGTGTCCAGGTGTGGTCCTCAGGTGTGCTCCTCTCTTGGGCCGGGGTGGACCCGCCCACCCCATCCTACCCCACTGCTTTGGTCCTTGCTACTCTGCCAGGCCTTCTTCCCTCCTTCTCTTTTAAGTCCTGGCCTGGATTGCCTTGCATCTGGGCACCACTTCTGTTCCCCCCAGGAGTGCCATAGGAGATGTGATCACAGCCCCAGAAGGAGGAGTAACCTGCACTTTCCTTCTGGCATTGGTCTTGGGAGAAGCCCCTCTGATGAGTCACCACAGTGGGGGTGGCCCCTCCACACCTCAGCTGTGTTCCCTGGGCCCCAGGTTCCCTCGGACGGGGCTCTCTAGGGTGGAGTCCAGGCCTCCCGCCCCTTTGTCTTATGTGTTCCAAGCCTGGTGTTTAGGAAAGAAATGCTTTCCCCTGGGCTTCATGATCTTCCTGCTTTGGGGTTACTCTTCTGGATCTCCTCCCATCCTATCCTGCTTTCTGAGGCGAGCCCTGCAACCCAGCTCCTTCTGTCTTTGACCAAGATGGACAAAGAAGCTTCCGGTCAGGCTTCTAAGGTTTCATCCCTGTGGGTCTCTCAGCCCCACCCTCCCTGATGCCACCAGACTCCTGCTCAATCCCTCTAGTCCTGAACAGATGCCTCCTTCCAACCAGAAACAAGGTGATGCTAAGAAATGCCAGAATGTGTTTCATCTGAGAGCAGAGTGGGTCAGGGGCGGGCCCAGGAGTCCAGAGGTTTGGCTTCTAGAACCCCTGCCTGCTTTGGGCCTCAGGCTCCCCATGGGGAGTGGGTCTGGTCCTCCCTGGGACTGACGGGAATGGGACAGAGACAGGGCAGGAGGGGCCCCCACTGGCCCAGAAGGACTGGAGGGGGTAGTAGGGGAGGGGGCAGATGGGAAACCGGGGGATTGGGAGGGCCAGGACTAGGTGGTGGTGGTGTTTTGTCGCTCAGTCATGTCCCACTATTTTGTGACCCCATGGACTGTAGCCTGCCAGCTCCTCTGTCCATGGCATGTTCTGGGCAGGAAGACTGGAGTGGGTTGCCATTTCCTTCTCCAGGGGATCTTCTAAACCCAGGGATCAAACCCACATCTCGGCATCTCCTGCAATGCAGGCAGATTCCTTTACCGCTGGGCCACCAGGGAAGCTCTGGGATTAAGGTGTGGCCGTGGGCAAATGCTCCCTGCTGGAAATGGAACTGAGAACTCTGCCCCTCTTCAGGGGTGCTGGGGCGGGGGGGGGTGTCTGGCTCCAGTGCCAACAGTGGGGATGTGATTGCCCCACAGCTTCTTGTCCTCCATGCTGAGTTTTCTTCCACTTTCCACCCGCCTGCCTCTACCTGGGTTCTGGCCTTACACCTCCTTCTCTACGGTCTATCCTGAAAAAGTCACGGTCCTGCTCTCCTGCTCAGAGCCCCTTGCTGGCTCCCAGCCCCACAGAGTGGAGGTTTCATAGTCTGGCCTCTTGCCTCTTGGGGGGCTGGCACCGGCCCCCCAGAAACTCCACATGTAGGCACAGCCTGCTCGCCCTGTCTCCTACTCACTGAGCCCTTCTACCTCAGGGAAGTCCTTCTGCCTGCAGGCCCTTTCTCTGCGAATTTGGGGTCCTGATGTCTCTGTTTTCCCAACTAGCACCTCCACAGATATATCCCTTGGACACTGGACCAGTATACTGTGTTGTCTGGACATTCTTGGGGCTCCCAAGGCAAGGCTGACTCTGGGGCAAACAAGGGTTGCAAATGGCCTTCCTCCTCCCCCACCCTCCAGCGCTCTGTCTGGCTCTCGGGAGGAGTCCCTGGTGTGGGAAGAGGGAGCCGGACAGGACCCTGGCACCCCTCCTCCCATCGTGGCTTCCTCGGGTCCTGCAGGGGGGCCACTGGCCTCTGTCCACGTCCTTCTGTCCTGCCTCCACGGGACGCCACTCACCTGTGTCGCCTCTTCCTCCGGGACCCAGATTCAGACCTGTAGGACCACAGAAAGGTTCTCTTGAGCCCACGCACAGCCTTGGTCATGGGGGAGGGGGTCCCACGGAAGTGAGCGGAGGCCCCCGGGGACAGAGGGTACCTGTCTCGGCGGTGTTTCTTCACACTCTTCTTCTTCTTGCGAAGGGGTGAGGAGCTCCCACAGCTGCGGACACAGTGCCGGGGGTGGGGGGGGAGGTCTAGTGAACTGGGGCCCCGGGATGGGTGGGGGTGGCATGGTGGTGGAGATGGCTGGGGAAGCCTAGGCGCCTGTGGCCTTGAAGTTGGAAAGGGGACTCCAGGGCTTCAGGCCAGCTGTCATCCTACAGCGAATCAAGGCCCTGAGGGTCCACTCGGTCCCTGAGAGAAGCTGGTGGAGCGGCCTGTGTTGTCCCCTCGTCACCTTTCCAGCCCCCCTGGGCACTGTGAGCCAGGACTGTTTCAAAATCAAAGGTTAGAGGCGCCAGTGATGGGATTTCTGGCCTCCGCGGAGAAGTGCCGGCATGTTGGCTGGTGCCCAGACCCTGAGGTGCAGGCCTCCAGCCTCCGGGGGGTGGCCTTGGACCCTCTTCCACCCACAGGCATCCTCTCCGGGCCCAGCCGGTCCCTCCCTGCCCCACCCTCATCACTGACCTGCACTCAGAGTCTAGTCTCCTCTTTTTGCTGAGGGCGGGGCAGAAAGAAGGGGAGACAGACAATTGGATGGGATTAGTGGGGGGGGGTCCCAGACATTTGCCGGGGCCTCACTTAGGACAGGGGAGAAGGGGCGTGTAGAGATGGGGAGCCATAGGTGAGCCCAGCCAAGCCCCTCTTCCCTGGCCCCTGGGGTGCAGGACCCCTGAGAGAGGGTGCTGGGGACCAAGAGCAGGTGGTCAGAGGTGAGAGGCTGGGTCATGGGTGTGTGCAATTCGGGGGGTGGCCGGACATTGGGGTGGGGTGGGAAGGGGGCACTCAGTGGGGGAAAGGGCCTGGAGAAGGGAAGGGGCTCAGTGAGGGGGGCCCACAGTGCGGGGTGTCAGAGCCCTGCCCGCCCAGGGACGGGCAGCTGGGGGCCCCACCGCGCCCCTCCCGCCCCCTCCAGCCCGGGGGCGGCTCTCACCGGCTTCTCCGGTGGCCGCCTTTCTTTTTCTTCTTCTTCTTGGGAGGGGGCGACGCAGAGCTGCTAGACCAGTGCTTGGTCCTGGGTGAGAAGGGGGCGGGGTGGGGCGGGGCGGGGGGAGGGCAGAGGTGAGGGGGGAGGGGCGGCCTCCACCCCCACCCCCCATCCCCGGCCGCGGCAGGCGCTGACCTGTCCCCCCGGTGCCCGCGGTAGCAGGAGGCGGGGCAGTCGCAGTCCACCGGGCCGTAGTCCTCGTCGAAGGGCGCGTACTCCAGGCCCAGCTCGGCGCCCTCGATCAGCCGCGGGGTCTCCGCCACGCTGCCGGCAACAGGGACGCTCAGCACCTGCCGCGGCGGCGGCCGTGCCTTCCCGCTGACCCATTCCCGGCCGGGCAGCGAGGTGGGGATGGCCCCGACCCCTCGAAGGTCATCGGGGCTGGGGGGCGGATCTGGGGAACCACACCGGGAGCCTCCCTCACGGGGCTCCAGCCTCAGCGATGCTCTATTTTGTCCCCATCCTCAACCAACCAGCCGTGCCCTATTTTGCAAAAAAAAAAAAAAAAAAAAAAAGAGGACCACGGAGCCCTCCCCCCTCACTTAGCCCCCCCTCTAGGTTCTCACCCTCCAGGCGCCCCCTCCTCCTCAGTGAGGCCCCTCCCCTCGCTGAGGCCCCTCCCGACACGGATTCTTTGCCCCTCGGTTCCCTTCATTGCGCCTCAGTCCCCTCATTGAGCCCCCCTGCACCCTTAACCCCAGAGGCCTCGTCCCAAGCCCCTTTCCCCTCCCCAGCCCCTCTTTTCCGTTGCCGAGCCCCGCTCTCTCACTGAGACCCTTCCCCTTCTCTGAGCTCCCCCGCCTCTGATATCTGTCCTTCCTTAATCCCGCCGTCCCCTCGCCCCCTCCCCGCCCCCTGCCAGGTCCTCCCTCCCGCCCCACTGCCTCTCTGAAATATTCATAGCCTCTCCTCCTCCTCTCGGCCGCCTCCGGAGGCCTGGCGGCTCTTCTCCTGCTGCCGGGCTGTCATCAATCACTGCCCAGTGGCAGCGGGCGCCGGCCTCGGCACCCTGCCCGCCTCCCGGGCTCCCCATCCATCTTGCCTCACTCTCCCCTTCACTCCGCAGGGACCGCGGCATCTGGCCCCGCTCCCGGGCTCAGGAGCCCCCAGCCATCTTCTGCCGCCGACGTCTGTTCCCGGAGGGCACTTGGAGGAGCGGCTGCTTTGTCCTTAAAGGCTGCTGGGCTTAAGGCGAGGCTGGGAGCTTTGAAGCTGCACATGTGCCCTAATTATGCGCTGTTCCTGAGTCGCTGTGTGACCCTCTCTGAGCCTCTTTTTTCAACAGGGGAATGAATCCTAATTACCTTAAGGATGGTTATGACGATTCCCTTGAAGTCCCGATGTTGTGCAAATTTGTTTTTTTACTGGACACGCCCAGAAACGGACCCTCCAAAGGCCCAGGTCCAGGGTGATGGCCCCTCATCTTCCATTTTTCTTTCCTGCGCCAGCTCAGACAGCACCCCTCCCAGATGGAGGCTCAGCCCTGGTTTTGCCAGGCTCATCCTTTTCCTGCCCAGAGCGAGGGAGGCCACGACTGGGATGGCAGAGCATTAAAGACGTGACAGGAGCTTTGGATTCACACAGACAGGTCTGAATCCAGGCATGACCACGTTCACTGAGCCTCCGGGGCTTTATCTATACAATGGGGGAAAGAATAGCTCAGCTTTGAGGAGAGGATTAAGTACGAGTCTGGCTATGAAGCTCCTGACAGGAGGCCTGGCCCGCGACTGTGGTCCTCCACACACGGTCACCATTGCTAGACAGAGGGACCTCGGTCAGACACTCACACACCAACACCTCCTCTTCCAGGGAGAAAAGTGGTTTTGACACATGAAAGAGACTGGGCAAGATCACAGCTACAAGGTGAGATTTTCAGGCACAAACTCCAGCAGAGCACTCACTAAGCAGCTCTTTGAAGACTGATTTTTGTATTTAAAAAAAAAAGAAAGAAAGAAGGATGTAACCCAAATTGGACAGGGTTAGCTAGCCTTGATGCTTGTGTCAAGAATGTCATTTGGTGGACTTCCCTGGTGGTCCAGTCTACCTGCTCCCACTGCAGGGGGCATAGGTTTGATCCCAGGTCAGGGAACCAAGATCCCACATGTCTCACGGTGCAGCCAAAAAAACTGTCATTTGGATCCCAAACACCATCCTGGCCTTGGCAGCCTAGAAGTCACACAGGTGTTATGGGAGGTTTTTCTGGGGGGATGGACGGTCATGTCATTGCTCTGCCCCCGCAGAGTCAAACACCCCCACATCCCTTCATTCAAACCTCTCCTCTCTTCCCCACGCTCTTCTTCCTGAAGCCAGGGGCCTCCTACTTCCTGTCCCTGAAATCTCCAACTCCACAGCCTGTCCCGGGGCCCATCAGCCCTACACAGCCCTCAGCCACACAAATGCCTGACACACAAACCATAGACTTTGGCAAAACTTAAGGGCACCACAAACATTGTGTGGGCGAGCTGGTGGGAGGAGGGAACTTTCCTTGATCCCGACAGAAGGCAGGGAATCCTTTCTTGCCTTTTGACATCGAGCTGGGTTAGCCACTGAGTCCAGGCCCTCCCTGGGCCCTCCTTAGACACATCTTTCCTTTATACCCTGTGCTGGGGACAGGGCTCCCCACCCCCGCCCCGCCCCATCCTCCCTCCCTGGGACCTTATCGTCTGACCTCTTTTACTTTCCAGTCCTTTCTAGGGATCTTTTATCGCTGGAAGCATTGAAAGACAGGCGTGGGGACTTCCCTGGTGGTCCGCTGGCTAAGACTCTGTGCTCCTAATGCAGGGGGCCCAGGTTCAATCCCTGGCCACAGAACTATATCCCACATGCTACAGCTAAGAATTCACATGCTGCAGCTAAAGAAAAAAAAAAAAAGAAAAAAAAAAAAAGGTCCTGCATGCTGCAATGAAGATCCCTTGTGCCGGAACTAAGACCTGATGTAGCCAAATAAATAAAGCAAAATTTAAAGAAGCAGACAGGCATAGGGGAGATGCATGTTTAAAGAGACATACAAGGTCTCAGAACCTTCTGGTAAGACTTGTACTGGCAGTTCCAGGGATGTAAACAGACTTAGGCTGAGGCCTCTTTTGCTGGTTTTGTGCAGCTGGTACCACCACATTCACTTCGCAGGCCCTCTCAGGGATAGAACACTGGGTTCTCCTGTTCTGACCTTCCTGGCTCACAATATAGTATATATCACAAATAATACCACTCATGAGAAGGTTCTCTAATGTGTAAGTGGTTCTCCATGGTTCACATTCCACTCAAAACCAATTCCTGATTTAGAGAAATTGCATGCTCCCATTTCACAGATGAGAAAACTGAGGCCCAGAGAGGGAAAGAAATATCTATGGCTTGGGGACCTTTGATTAAGAATGCAAGTTCACCTAAGCAATTGACTTTGAGAATTCATGTGCACATAGGCCGACCCTGGACTCTACTGGCTGGGCTTCCTCACTGTGGATGTTAGCTCAGCCGTCCCCTCCCTGCTCTGCCGACACAGTTGTGAGTGTCTGCACTGAATTCTAGGTTTGTTTAGTGTTTTCTGCTCTTAAGTTCACATTTGTTGGCAAGTTTACTCCTCACCATGTCTGTGGAATAGGCAGGAGAGGCGTTCTTCCCTGGTGACGGAACACACGGAGCCCCACAGAGCTGACCAAAGCAGGCCCAGTCAGAGTCCACTGCAGAGGGACCAGGGGCAAATCGGGGCTGAACCCAGCACCACCCAGGACACCTGTTGGACCGGCTGCCCCCAGGAAGGGCTCTGACCTGGGGAGAGATGCCTGTCACATGCTCTTCCTCCAGACAGCAGTTTCACTAATTAACTAGTTCTGTTTCCCTTTTGCCAGGAGCCTAATGGCCAATTGACAGATGACTGAGTTCACACAGAGGAGAAGGAGGCTTCCAGGCAAAGGGGCTGCCCTTCCTGCTCACTCAGCCCGCGTGCCAGGCCTGCTGGGGCTGGGGGGAGGGGCAAGGGTGGCAGGAACAGACATAAATCAAGCCTGGGGCCTCTCCTATAGCCCCTCATAGCAAATATATGAGACTCTCTGCACCGCCATGGACTATAGCCCACCAGGATCCTCTGTCCATGGGATTCTCCAGGCAAGCATACTGGAATGGGTTGCCATTCCCTTCCCCAGGGGATCTTACCGACCCAGGGATCGAACCCAGGTCTCGTCCTTTGCAGGTGGATTCTTTAATGTCCGAGCCACCAACCAAACTGATAACAAACTTGTCTTCACTGTCTTTAACATTCTAGTAGGATCCCAGGACCCTGCGAACTCTACATTCTCCCCTGCTTCCAGAGCAGGAGTCCTCCTTGGAGGTTGTGTTTCCACCCAGAGAGCAGGGGGCATGTCTGTTTCTTTTTCCCTCCCCTATCATAGCACCAGTACAGGGTTGGGTGTACAGTACAGACCCTCAAGGGCATTCCTTCTGATGATGGACATTGCAACCTTTCCGTGACATCCTTCCCAACATGTCCTGGTTCTTAAATGCATTATTCATTCATTCAAGGAAAAAGATCAGGACTCCTGGAAACGACTTGGAAGTCATCCACTAACAGGAGAGCGTTCCAGCTGGGGATGGATGGGATCCCCAGGAAGAAAAGAGAAGGCAGACCTGGGGAAGAGACCTGAGGACCTAGCAGATCCTTGTGAGGAGCCAAGACCTAAGAAGTGGGCAGGAGGAAGGGAGGAACAGAAGGCCATTAGAGGGGCAGGAAGACAGTCCACAAAGAGCTGACTCTTGGAAGCCAGGGAGAGGGAAAGCAGGTTTCCAGAGGGGAAATGGAGTGGTGGCATGTGCCAGGAGAGGCCAGGCCTGCAGAGGTGCCTGGGCCAGGCCAAGCAAGACTCAGACCACTGCAGCAGGTCATGGGAGTCATGGGGGCAGAAGCCAGATCTCTGTGGCTTAAGGAAGTGGAGACAATGTGTACCACACGCTCTATAGAAATCTGATGCAGAAAAGAGAGAAACGTGTGGGCTGGTAGCTGGAAGAGAAAGCAGGCTTGGGGAAGGACCGGAAGCCAACCAAGAGGAAGGAGCCCAGGGGAGGGTAGAGCGGCAGGTGTGGGCTGGAGGGGTGGTTATCGCTGGAAGGGCCCTGAGAAGGTGGCAAAGGCAGGCTCTGGAAGAGGCCTCCTCCCCTCACACTGGATGGAAGGGGAGAGAGTGGCTGCTTTTCCAGAGGAGCCCTGGGGGCATTTGAGGGGGCATGGGTCAGACAGGAAGGACCTGATGATTTTGGAGGTAGTACGGGCAGCAGCAGAAAGATCTGGCTGTCTGGAGGTTTGAGAAGGGAAGGGAGGGAGGAGCTTACCCTGGTCTGGGGGCGGGGATGAACCTTCAGGGTGTTACTGCGGCAGCCACAGCCACTACTGAGGGGGTGCTGTGGGCTCTGGGAGGCTGGGGAGAAGAAGGTAGTAGTGGTGTGACCTCTTCCCACCCCGAGGGGAGGAGAGAGCAGGCCAGCTGAGCCTGGCTCCCCTAGATCACCCACAAACCCCCCACAAGCCTGAGGCTGGCCTGACTCTGGTTTTTGTTTTTTTCCCCTCTTTTTGGCCATGCCACGTGGAATCTTAGATCTTAGTTCCCTGACCGGGGATTGAACCCGTGCCCCCTGCAGTGGATGCGTGGAGTCCTAACCACTGGACCATCAGGGAAAATCACCATCACTGACTCTGCTTCGGGCTCTTGCTCAAGCCAGAGAAGTGAGGTTAAGTGGGGTTAGGAGGGGAACCCCCCCACCTGAAATAGTCTACAATTTCTATAGACTGGGCTTCCCTGTCTTTGAGATCCATCTGCTCCTGCAATGCTGTTTGCCCTCAAGACAACAGCAAGGAAAAGCATTCAGAAGGGGCTGCTGCTCTTTTACTTTCCTGCCAACAAAGGTGCCCAGGGACTTAGGGCCTCAGCAAGATGCCCACCCTGCCGTCATGTCTGGACACTTGCAGGGACAGGCCGGCCACGCCCTCCTACAGCAGCTGCTCCACTTTATATGGTTTTGAGTGGGTGATGGTTCTCCGAGACAAAGTCTGCCCCCCATAACCTCCTTGTGTTATCCGAAGCCCACAGCACCCGTGCTCCTCCTCTCCTTTGACACCTGCAGAGATGTCACCCCTACAGAGCCTGTGCTCTCTTTACCGGATGGGCCTTTGGCCAAGCCAACGATGGCTTTTGGTGCACTGGTTATGTTTACTCTGGAGGCCACTATCTAGGTGATAATAGTTGGGGCGGAGGGACTAGTCTATCAGACAATGACAACACCGAGGAAAGAACACTTCTCCGTCTCCTGGTTTGCAGCCCAAGATTCCCGGAGATGAGATGTGGGCTCTCTCTCCCACCGCTGGGTCAGAGCTAGAACCCAGGGCGGCAGGGAGAGGACTTCAGTGATGCCCAGGTAGGTGCCCAGCGACTCTTGCCTAGTGCCCTGGGCCAGGCCCGAGCTTCCGGTGGACAAGACCCACGCCCTCTCCTCCTCCTCTTCTTTCTTCCCACCTCCAGCCCCGACCACCTGAGTGAGCCCTGGGAAAGGCTGCCCAGGGCTGGCCTGAGGCTGCACCCTCCCCCTGCCCTGGGCCTCCCCACCCTGGCAGCACTCACATGTGGCCCCCAGGCCGGTCCTCCCTGGTGAGCATTCCCTCCTTCTCCATCAGCATCTGCCGGAAAGTCCTGACCTTCTGCCGGGTCTCCTCCTCTGAGTACCTGTGGGGCACAGGGAAGGTGAGAGCTGCAGTCTGGGCTCTGGCTTCCTCCCCACCTGCCCCCAGCCCCTCCTCCCAGCCCTCAGTCACGTGGGCACTCTCCAGCTTGATATGACCTGCCCAAGGTCACACCACCAACAAGGTTCTCAGCGCTGGGGAAGCTCAAAGCCGACCCATTCGGCACCAGATCAGTCAACCAACCAACTAAACCAACAACCAGGCAAATCAACCCATAAACTAAAGTGAGTGTTCCCAGAGGTGAGGAGACCTCCTGGGGAGACCGGGCTCTTCCTCCTGGCCCTGTCCCACCCCAGGACAGGCCTCCCTCCCACATCCAGGCTGCAGTCCCTCTCCGGAGACATTTTAGGGGAGAAGGGGGACCCCTGACCTCGACACATATGTGGTCTTTTCTGCTTTCCTCACCATAGCCTGGGGAGGTCCTCAGCGCATTCCCGCCTCTACAAGGTCAAGGCTGCCAAGTGGCTAGTCCAAGATCCCAGGGGTAGATCCACGGCTTCCCAGCTTGGGATGAGGGTGGGGGTGGATGTAGTCTGGGCCTTGGATGGAGGCTCCTGACTTCTCTCCTCTGCTCTCCCTCCCTCCCTGGGCCCAGTCTCATGCTGGGGACCAAAGCCCAGAATTATCTACTCCTCATCTTTGTTCCTGCATCCTGGGGTCGTTGTCACCTCTCTCACACCACCAATGTGACAGCTGTCCAGGCCTCCCAGCCCATGTCCATGCTGACCCCTGGGGCAGTTGTGCTCACCCAGCCCCTGGCCCTGTGCCCAGCACACACCAGTTGTCCAGGGGCTGTTGCTAACTGAGTCTTGTCTCCTAAGCCCCCACCCTCTCCTCTTCCTGGGCTGCCCTGGACAGAAAACATGGTGGCCAAATAGGAACTGGAGTCCCACCTTCTCTATCATGTGACCATGAGCTGTCTGTGTACACAGCAAGCCCAACTCACCCCCCACCCCACCCTATCCATGAAAATGGTGCATCCTTCCCTGTCAGGGACCCCATCTCTTTTCTCCCTTCTTCCCTCCTCTCCTTCAACAAGCATTTGGGATTGACTCAGCCTTTTTGGAGAGCAATTTGGCAATTCTTTTCAAAAGCTTTAAAAAAAAAGGAATACAACTTTTGATTCATAAATTAACTTCCAGGTTTACTCTGTGGAAATAACCATGGCTGAACACAAAGATGTGACTCATGGGAAGTTTATAGCAGGACGAATCCTCCTGCCTCCCCAACCAGGTTAGGTGCTAACATTTGTGTTTCCATAGCAACCTCAGTCTCCTGGTTCCTCCTGGAGGGGTGGTTTCTGTCTTCATCTGTTGACTTTTCTGCACCCTGCACTGGCCTGGGAATTCCCTGAGGACAGGGACACTGTCTGTCTGAATTGACTTGTGTCCCCAGCATCTGGCACCTTGCCTGCCACATGGGGCCTCCAAAAATGCTTTTGAATTCTGGTGCGACAGTTGTTGAATCTTGTTGCTCCCACTTTCTAGATCTGTGACCTTGGACAAGTCCACATACTTCTCTTAGTCTGAGTCTGTACATCTGTACAATGGGATAGTAACCTGCCTTTCAAGATTGGTGTAGGATTAAGGGACATGACACATAAAAGCACTTTGCACAGTGCCTGGCACACAGTAGGTGCTCAAGAAATGGTGGTGATTGGGGATTATTTGTCCCAGAGCAATGGGGACAGAGGGTCTAATTGTCCCAGGTTTTGTGCCTTTTTCTACCCTAGATTCCTCCCAGGTCAGCATGGTCCTGGGTCAGGAATCACCTGAACCTCTCCCCTCTGCTCTCCCAGGAGGCAAAGGCTGAGATGGAGAAGGAGGCTGGTACCCAAACCTTCCATGCCCCGTGGATGCAGCAGCATCTGCCAACTCAAGACCATGCAGGAGGCCCAGCTGGCTAACAGTCAAGGGCTCAGATGGGGAAGAGGGTAGGCAGGATGCCTGTCTCAGCGCCCCAGCCTCCTGGCTCAGCTGCTTCCCCAGCCAGTCTGGCTCCCTTGCTGCCACTTCCCCAATTTGGGAAAATGCATCAAATTAATTTTTGCTCTGGGGACTTGGGTTGCCCTCTGGGACTGGGGTGGGGTGAGGGGACAATACATTTTAAAAGAGGTCCCCAGAGTGGAAAATGTCTCCTTCTGCCTGCCTTTGCCCAGATCCAGCATTTCCTAGAAAATCACTTCCTTGGTCATTGAGTTGATCTTCACCGTGGCTCTGGGGGTGGTGGTGGTAGTGGCCCATTTTACAGATGAAGAAATAGAGCAGCGAGAGGGGAGGGCTCAAAGCTCCAAGCCCAGCTCAGTGGTCCTCATGGGAAGGGACATGGTGGGAAGGATGTGGGAAGGGGGATGTTTGGGGCCAGGACTGGAACATCACCTCACAGAGGCTGGGGGCTTTGTCCCTGCCTCCACAGTGATTGTAGGCTGCCCCTAGAGACTGCCCAGGAAGACGGCTCCAAAGGCAGCATCCATTACCAGTGAATTAGCCACCATCCATCAGTATGAAGAAAGGGATTGCTTTTTAATGGGGCCAAAGAATGTGTGTTTCCGTGACTAGCAGGAATATTTGTCAGATGCCTGCAAATCTGGTAAATAAATGCAAATGTACCAGCGTTTCTAGAAATGGATATTAATGACTGGATTTTTAGCAGGGCAAAGGTCCCTAGTGTTTGTGGAGCACTTTCTGGGGACTGGAGTGGGGTGTGGGAGCCCTGTACTTGCCTTAGTCCACAGGCCCCTCAGAACAACCCCCTACTTAACAGGCCAGTAGCTATGGCTTGCCCAAGGTCAAGGACCAGAGCTAGAAGCCCCGATTCTTGGGTTCCAGAGTGGCTGTGGCATCTACCAATGGGGCAGCCACTAAGAGATGGCAGAGGGAGAGGGTTGATAACCGGAGGGCTAGCTTTATGGGAGACTTGACTTCCCTGGTGGCTCAGAGGTTAAAGCGTCTGCCTGGAATGCGGGAGACCCAGGTTCGATCCCTGAGTTGGGCAGATCCCCTGGAGAAGGAAATGACAACCCACTCCAGTGCTCTTGCCTGGAGAATCCCATGGAGGGAGGAGCCTGGTGGGCTGCAGTCCATGGGGTCGCAAAGAGTTGGACACGACTGAGTCGTGGACCAGTCTAAAGTTCACCTGGAGTGAGGGCTTGGGTGGCGGAAGGGCCCCTGATGGAATATCTGGAGACGACCTGTTGAGTGCATCCCAGCGAGGAATGAGCCTTTGATGCCAGGGGATTAGATACCAAAGACACGGTCAAGTGTCATCCCCCTTCACCTGAGGCTGCCCCCCTGGGATAATAAGCCTGCCAGGGCAGGGGGAGATAGGGGACTTGTGGGAAGGGGGCGCCATGAGTGAGGGCCCTTAGGCGTTTCCTGAAAGTTTGGGGCGAGAGGGAGGGCCTTCCTAAGGGGAAAGTTCGGTGAAGAGGGTGGGGCTTAGCAAGGGGGCAGGGCCCTATAAGGGAGCGGGGCGGGGCTTTGGAGTGGAAGAAGGCGAAGTTTGTGAAGGGAAGTGGGCAGGGCTCTGTGAGGGAGAAGGGGCGGGGCTTGTGTGGGGAAAGGGGTATTTTCCTAGAACGAAGCACGGAAGGCTGGCTCTCATCTGTCCCAGGCGTCCTGTTCCCTAGCAACGCCCACCCGCCCACACTCCCTCCACTCCCGGAGTCTCTCAATTCAGCAGGATCTGCAGGTTTAATTAAGGTCTGGGACTCTCTCTGCAAAAGGATACTCCACTCCCCACCCTAACCCCCTGGGATCTCATTTCTTCGGTCACATCCACAGCTCATCAAGCCTGTTTTCATTACCAGCTGGAAGTCTCCTATCTGTCTGTCTGCAACAGCCTTCTACCCATCCATGCCTCTCTGCAGGGATCCTCCCCACCCCCACCTGGTCTCCAGCTGGAGGTGAACACCAAATTCCTGCGCCCTTTTCTTACAAGCGACCCTGCGCGGCAGCCTTAGCCCTGTCTTCCTAAGGGCCTGTGGTGGCAGTGGCAATCTCTGTCTAAGCCTCAGTGTCTTCTGGGCTCCACAGGGACGAGTGAGCCTTGTCTTGGCTGCCTCTTGGGGATGAACAGACAAAGGTGTGGTTTGGAAGGACTGCTGTACACAGGCGGTCTGCTCCCACGTGGCTCCAGGCCCTAATGCCCTGGGCTTTTCTGATTTTTCAGCTCTCTGACAGTGCCAGCCTGTTGGGCAGGCCCTGCTCCTCACTTTGACTCCCTCAACAGCCAGCCCAGTAGTTTCAAACTGCTCAGGCAGATGCAGAAAGGAGCCTTGAAAATTCCAAGTTTCCTTGGAGCTGTAGAGATGGGAATGGCTCTGTTCTCCACTGTTTTTTTTTTTTTTTTTTTTGCCTCCAGTTCCACATATGATGGCTGTCCTGTCTCCACTGGATTTTCAGGGGAGGTCCCTAAATCTTTATTGACTGATGCACAATCCCTCCTTCTCAGCCTGACAAACTCCTACTCATCCTTCAAGGTCCATTCAAATGTCTTCTCTCAGAATTTCCCCTCCGAGCTCCTGAAGCATTTGACCCTTTCCTGTCCTGCTGTCCTTTCTATAATCCTGATTCTAACCTATTTTATGGTGGAATTGGTGTTAACATGCCTGTTTCCCTTCTGAGATGGTTAAGGAATAGGGGTTGGGAGAGGGGTCTTTGAGGAAGTGACTCCAATTCGGCTCTGGGGACCAACGTTGCCCAGCACAGCATCTGGCCCACTTGTGTGCCCCTGGTTCTGAACTAGACAGGGTGAAATCTAAGCTTCTGGGTGTGGCTGCTGGCTGGAATTCCCTTGCTGAAACCACAGGCAGCCCTCACACGTAGTAGGGGCCCGCTGTGCGTTCTTGCCTGGCTGCCACACCTGGCTGTAGACCAGGCAGCCACCCATTTTACAGACGGGAAAACTGAGGCCTCGAGTTGCCATTAACGTTTACATGCCCCTCTCCTACACCAGACTGGATGTTTCCCGAAGGCATGGGCTGTGTCTCCTTGGCTGCTGTGACTCTAAGCCCATATGAGAGCTTGATATCGAGCAGGAATTCAAGACAGCTTGTTAGTAGAATAAAGTAATACATGAATGAAAGTTCAACTGGGCCTGCAATAGTTCAGATTCTGACCTTTCAGGCTCCGGGATCCCAACGCTGGCCCCGCCCCGGCCCCGCCCTGAGTCCCTTCCCCCGCTCACCCTTGCTCCTCCATCATCTCCTGCAGTTCCATGCACTTGAGCTCCACGCGCCGCTTGCGCTCATGGTCCAGGATCTCGCGGTGCGCGCGCTTCACCAGGCCGGGCTCCGCGGCGCGCAGCTCCTCCTCTGCCCGCGGCCAGGCCCCCGACGAGGCGCCCGGCTGTGGGAAGCCGTTCGCCGCGTCGGGCGGGGATGGCACGCTGGCCGCCCCGTTGTTCACGGTGGAGGACATGGTGGCCGCCCCCGGAGCGGCTGGCCTCGGCCCTGCGGGACAGACACAGGCACCCGGAGGGATGGTCACTTCTCGGCCACCTGCTAAGCTCCTCTTGGCGCGGGTTAATCCTAGAGATTTAAAGGCCCACTCACGGCTCTAATCCGCTTCCCCTCTGGCTGCAGAGCCGGGCCGCGGCAGGTTTGCACCTGTGGGTCACACCTCAGGGCATGAGGGGGCATCGGACACTGGCTGTCCCCATCGGTAAGGTGGGGTGGATTCAAGGCAGACTAGATGGCCTCTAAGGAGGCTTGTCGCCTTCAGGGGCCTAGTAACCATCCAAGACAAAGCTCTCTGCCGCTGTAGCAATGCCTGGTCCTGAGTGCCTGGCCCCTGCCTGCACACATACTGGCAGTTCCCCAGGTTTTATTCTTGTTTTTCCTTCAGGCTCAGTTTAATACCTGCTTCTCACTCCCCAGTACCCATTTTTCTGGCTCTGGCCCCTGGAATCACTGACCACACGTGCTCCCCGTCCCAGTCTGCTCCCGAACAGCCCTGCAGAGACCAGGCTCAGCGCCATTCCCACCACAGATGCAGTTTTCGGTTCCTACTTTGATCTGGCTAACTTTTCCAAAGTCAGCATTCCAGGTGGGGGCCTATCTGGGCTGAAGCCCACAGGACCATCCCCTCCTTTGTTCTGGAAACATCGCTTGTGAGGATGTGACCAAAAGTGGCACTGACATTAACTTTCCAGGCAGCCACATCCTTTCGCCAGCTCAGGGTGGTTTGGAAGTCAGCATGGCTTGGAAGGTGAGAAGTGGCTCCATGGTTCAAAGAAGCGCGTGCACCTGTATGCACCTTGCACATGCATGTATACACACACACACACACACACACACACACACACACACACACACAAGCACATACACACCAAGGACTTATCTTAACAGAGGGGAGGCACCTCCCGAGCTATTTCCATTTCCTTTCTCCAAGGCTCTGCTAGTTGCTAAGCAACAGGGAGGCCTCCTTCCCAGGGAGTGGGATGGGAGGGAGGGAAGGGGTGGAGGGAGGTGGGAAGAGAAGGAATCAGGCATGTCTGGACATCCCAGATGGGGCCTTCCTGCAATACACCCCCCACCCCCCACAACACATACTCTCCTCACTGGCCTCAAAGTGTGCAGAGCCATGGCGTCTGAAAGGCAGAGAAGAGAGAGGGGGGCTAGGAGAGGAAAAAGCCTTGCAGGGGACAGGGACAGGAGGTGACAGCAGTAATGGGAACACAAGCTCCTTTCATATGTTCATCTGCCCAAGTGTCTGGGTCTAGGCCAGGGTTCTCCATGCCTTGCTGCGTGACCCTGAGGATGCTCCTGCCCCTCTCTGAGCCTCTGTTCTCAACCTGTGTCTGGAAGCATCATCCAGATTCTTCAAGAAGTCTCTTCGGGCTTTACAGAACAAAGCTGTTTTTCTAAGCCTTGCCTGCTCCCTGCCTGTACCTACCCCAGCCCTGCAACCCTAGCTCTACCATGCTTTCTCTGAGGGTAACTCACAAGTATCACCCATTCACCAAGCCCCACTCAGAGCTCTGCTCGTCTCATGCCCTGAGCCAGGGACATGCATGAAGCTTGGAGAACCCCATTGTCCTGGCCCACCACAGCTTACCAAGATCAAGTTTGGTCCCATATTCCATCTTGACATTGCTCACATTTACCCATCTCCTCCTCTCTCATTACCACCTCAGGTCAAGCCTCTGCCTCTGGTCCATTCTGGCATCTGCATCCTATCTGCCCACCCCCCTGCCCTGACCTCTTTCTGTTCATCTTCCATCATCAGCAACCTGGGAGCCTGGCCCAGGAGCAAATCAGACCCTGTCATGCCCTGGTTAACAGCCTCCAGTGGCTTCCGGTCACCCTGGCTCCCAGTCCTGCTTCCTGGACCAACCTCTCCAACTGCCACGTCCACACAGATTCTCCATCCCTCTTGCATCCAGGTCTCCCTGGAGCCCCCACCCCCACCCCCACCACCACTCCCTTTCCCTGGGATGCTCTGCACTTGACTCTGGCATGACCTCAAAGTCACTGCTCACAGGCATCGCCACTTTCTGGAAGCCTCCCTCCTCCCCTCTCGGGAGCTCTCCCCCCTCACTGTCATTGTGGGCTCATAAATCTCACTCCACCTGTGGACCGAGGGCTTTTCAGCCCCAATTCCTGGTGCCAGCCAAGTGCCTGAAACACATGGGGCTCAGTGCCTGGAATAAAGAGGAGACAAACAGGGAGATGGACCTATTGTAGAGCACCTGGAGCTCTGCTCAGTGTTATGTCCCAGCCTGGGTGGGAGGGGCATTTGGGGGAGAATGGATTCATGTATATGTATGACTGAGTTGGTTTGGTGTTCACCAGAAACTACATCAACATGGTTAATCGGCTATACCCCAATACAAAATAAAAAATTTAACGTTTGAAAAAAAAGGGAGATAGGACTGAGGACTACAGGCAGGATTCTTGCTACAGTCTTCAAGACACCTTTGTATTTCTTCTCATGCGATCTTGCAGCTTTATCCAGTGCTATACTTTATCCTGAAGCCAACATTCAGCTCCCCAGCCTGGGTCACCTGTCCCCAAACAGGCACTCCCACTGTTTTGAGTCTTTGCCCACACAGTTCCCAGTGCTGGAATTCCATTGCCTCCCTTCCCTACCTGGGGAACTCCAGCACATCCTTCAGGGTCCAGTCCCAATGTCACCTCCTCCGGGAAGCCTTCCCTGCTTCTGACGAAGGATGAGCTGTTCCCTCCTTTGCCCCCACAGCTTTTGTCCTCACCTCTTTAGATACTGAGGCTCAGTTTATTGTCTGTGTCTGACCCCTGTTCTAGCCCTTCAACGGGAGGGGACCAGCCCTTCATTCCAGCTCCCCTGAGCCTACCCAGCACCTGGCAATGCAGAAGATGCACTGGGGGTGTGGGGGCAAAGTGCTTGGGCCCCCGCGAGAGCTGTGGAGGCAGGTTCTCAGTGATGCTGCTCTGCATGATTGCCCTCGACGTGGGCGAGGCTCCCCAGCTAAGAACTTGGCCTGAGCTCCTTGAGGGCAGGGCAGGGGAAGCTGGTGGGAGGAGCTCTGAGTGTACTCAGGTCTCCACACCCTGAGAGGAGAAATCCTATCGCCAGCACTAGGAGAATGCCTGGCCAAGATGGCTAGGCTGCTGGGGGCAGTCTTTCAGAAGCACCTGAAGGAAAAGAGAGGGGCAGGAAGACAGAAGATGGATGCTGTCTGGGTTTCCACTAGGACAGATGGTGAATTCTGCCAGCTTCACCTGGTAATGGAGGGCGCCAGGCAGGAATCTGAGGCACGTTATCAAAAGAATGACCTCTGAGCCCCTAGAGGAGAGGCCAGGCCCCTGAGACTGAATCATTGTATGCTGAGCCCATTTCTTTCCTAGCCAGGATTGCTGGACCAGCAGACCAGGAAGTTATTGCAGACGTCAGGCCTGGAGTGGGTTGCCATTGCCTTCTCCAGAGGATCTTCCTGACCTAGAGATCGAAACCAGGTCTCCCGCATTACAGGCAGACTCTTTACCATCTGAGCCACCAGGGAAGCCCTTATCTGATATTATCTATTACAGAATTATTGTGAGATTTCATAAGGAGAGAGAGACACTGTGTTGGTGGGAACTAACATTCCGTGCTATTTTAATTGGTGGGTGGATTAACCTGTGCTCAGAGGGAGCTAATGAAGGGGTCCATGTCACATTAGATGGGCATATCTAGGGAAGGACCACAGGGCTCCGTCCTCACCCATGTCTGATCTAGTATGTTCACCACTGACTGGAGAGAACTTTGATAACCTGATGACCAGATTCACTGAGAACACCACTTGGGAAGGTTCAGAAAATCAGAGTCAGAATCTAAAAAGACTCAACAGATGGAAAAGATGGAAGGAGTCTGAGAAGGTGAAACCGGGTAATGAGAAATGCCACATCCTGACGCTGGGTCCCAAACGAACTTTCTAAAATTGGAGTAAGGTAGACATATGTTCAGAGAAGGCAATGGCAGCCCACTCCAACACTCTTGCCTGGAAAACCCTATGGACGGAGGAGCCTGGTGGGCTGCAGTCCATGGGGTCACGAAGAGTTGGACACAACTGAGCGACTTCACTTTCACTTTTCACTTTCATGCATTGGAGAAGGAAACGGCAACCCACTCCGGTGTTCTTGCCTGGAGAATCCCAGGGACGGGGGAGCCTGGTGGGCTGCCATCTATGGGGTCGTGCAGAGTCGGACACGACTGAAGTGACTTAGCAGCAGCAGCAGACATATGTTAGAAACAGCATATTTAGGAAGAATTTAGGGGTTTTCAGTGGTCACAGTCTCAATTTGAGTCAATATCACAAATGTGGCCGCCAAAAGCGCATATTATCTTAGCCTACATCAACAAAAATATAATGTCCGGAAGGGGGAAGTGATAAGAATATACAAGTGGTCGGAGGATTTAGGCCAAACCTGGCTGAATCTGCTGAGAAGATTGTTAGAAGTAGGTTGGGTTGCCTGATTTTGCAA
The DNA here is from genome assembly GCF_963930625.1 of Muntiacus reevesi. Lineage (NCBI taxonomy): Eukaryota > Metazoa > Chordata > Mammalia > Artiodactyla > Cervidae > Muntiacus > Muntiacus reevesi. The sequence goes on along the minus strand of NC_089250.1, from coordinate 212,389,799 downwards.
ATAAAAATACAGGATACACAGTTAAAATAATTTGAATTTCATGAATTTCATATTTGGGGCATCCTCATACTAAAAAAAAAATCCATTGTTTATCTGAAATTCAAATTAAACTAAGTGTCTTGTATTTTATATGATTCCTATCTGAACCTACTGAATCAAAATCTCTGAGGGTGAAATTGTCAATGTTCTCCGGGTGATTCTGATACAGACCATCTGTGGAACAGCAATTGGGAGCCAGTGTCTAGAACAGCAGTTCTCAAATCTTATTGGTGGAGTCACCTGACGGGCTTGTTAAACCATAGATGGCCAGGGTCTTGTTGTTGGTTAGTTGCTAAGTCATGTCCGACTCTTTTGTGACCCCATGGACTGTTGCCTGCCAGGCTCCTCTGTCCATGGGCTTTCCCAGGCAAGAATACCGGAGTGGGTTGCCATTTCCTGCTCCAGGGGATCTTCCTGACCCAGGGATCAAACCCGTATCTCCTAATTGGCAGGTGGATTCTTAACCCACCTGGAAAGCCCATGGCCAGGATCTACCCCTAGAATTTCTGACTCAGTAGATCTGGGGTGGGTGCTGATAATCTGCATTTCTAACAAGTTTCCTCTTTGCCGGACCTTGAACCCCACTTAAAGGAGCAAGCCCCTAGCCAAACTGGATGGTCTTAGAAGACAAACCCAGGACTCCTGCGAGGAAGTGGACTTCACATAAGCCCAAGATAGGATTTTTTTTTCCCCCTTAACAATCAAAAGTTAACAAAAACTAAGTAGTGGGGGGACTTCCCTGGTGGTCCAGTGACTAAGATTCCAATGCAGGGGGCCTGGGTTTGATCCCTGGTCTGGGAACTAGATCCCACACATGCGGCAACTAAAAAAAAAAATCCTGCACGCAGCAAGGAAGGTGGAAGCTTCCATGTGCCACAACTAAGACCCAGGGCCGCCAAACAAATAAATCTTTTAAAATAAATAAAAACTAGGTGGCTCATCCCAGGATGAGTGAGTTTCCCAATACAGGAGCTGCTTTAATAGGAGATAGGCTGTTATGTTCACTCAACAAACACAGCACACACTCATTTGCCTTCCCTCCCCCACCAGCAAACTGGAGATTTGGAGACAAACAAGACCCCATCCTGGCCCCCTGGGAGCTCACCGGCTGATTTGGAAAACCATAGGTAATTGCTGCGTAGTGTGATAGAAGAGAATTTGAGAAGAGTCTGCATCTCCCGCTGGTGGGTCGGGGCAGGCTTCCCAGAAGCGGGCGGAAGGAGCTAGAGACAAGGACACCAGAGCAGCGGGGGCCTGACCAGGATTCAAGAAATAAGCAGACAGACCGGGCAAGACTGGGTGTGGGGTGGAGGAAGGCATCTCGGATGGCTTGGGGGGCCAGGTGCAGCCATTTGCTGTGATGGAGATTATGGAGGACAAACTGGGCTGTGTTAAGGGTGAGGGGCTTGTAGGGTTCAAACAGGCAGCTGTGAGGTCTAGAGCCGTGACCCTGACCCTGACTTGCTAAGATGCTTGGGGACGCTGGCACTGCATCTCCTTGGAGACAGGGCAACACAAGGAAAGTCTCTTCTCTACCTGTTTTGCTGTGAGACCCTGAATGAGTCTGTTTCTATCTCTGGACCTTTGCTTCGCCACTGGACAATGAGGGGCTGGACTCAAAGACCCCACAACTCTTGTCCTGCTCTGGAAGTCTAGGTTATACTAGCAATGTATGTATAAGCCAAGCCTTCAGCCTGTTTCCTCCCTGCGTCTGTAGCCAGTGGCCAGAGCCACACCAGCTCCGCCCAGAGCTCAGCCTGGGGCCGTCCCAGCACTGGGTCAGGTCCCATGGGTAGGCCAGATGCCAGGCCAGCCAAACCCATGTGCGGATTAAGTCATGTGGGGAGGGGAAGCATCCTCCCTTCTTCCAACCAGGAAGTGGTTAAAGCGCCCGAGCCCTGACTTCAAGCCTCACAGCTGAGTCCCCGGGCCTGCCTCCCTCCCTCACACCCCTTCCTGGGTCCCCTGAGCAGGCCTGGCTGAGGACAGGATGGAACACAGTCTGGCGGCTGGTACCTGCAAGTCCAGCCCTGCTGGTAGACATTAATTGTGGGGCAACACCTCATCTGTCCTGCAGGGTCCAGCCTGCTGACAGGCATAGAGGTCTCTGAGTTAATGAGATCATCACTCACCCCAGAGCTCAGAGGGGTAGATGCTGAGGGCGGGAGTGACTGGCCCAGGTTGGGGCAGATGAAACAGTGGACCACATATGTGTCTGAGCAGACTGGGTCCTGCCCTGAGGAGCCTGGCTTGAGGCCAGGAAACAGGGCTGTGCCCTTTGGGGACTCATGAGCTGAGTGACCTTGATCACGTAGCTTAAACTCTGTGCCTTGGTTTCCTTGCTAATCACACAAGTCACACGTGTTAGTCGCTCAGTCGTGCCCGACTCTTTGCTAGCCCATGGACTGCAGCCCACCAGGCTCCTCTGTTCATGGGATTTTCCAGGCAAGGATACTGGAGTGGGTTGCCATTTCCTTCTCCAGGGGATCTTCCCAACCCAGGGATCGAACCTGGGTCTCCTCCATTGCAGGCAGATTCTTTACCATCTGAGCTACGAGAGAAGCCCCTCCTTGCTGATGAACTGGAAGTAATAACAGCGTCCTCCTTGTAGGGCCGTGGTAAAGGACTAAGGCATGTGAAATGCTAGCATGGTGTCTGGCATGCCGCGAATGTCTCATAAGCAGTGGTGATTGTCAGGGGTGACCGTCCTCTTCTGGACGTGGAGGGGGCGAGGAGTCCCTGGACATCCAGATGTCCGGAAGGCTGAGCTATGATTGGGGATGGGGACTGAGATCCAAGGGTGAGCACGGTTGCTGACTGTGGGGGGAGAAGAGGGCAGAGACTGGAGCCCAGGGCAAGGATGACCTGGGCCACCATCTCCCCGGCGCCCCCCTCCCCCCCCGCCACTGGCCTCAGCAAACATCTCCCAGCTCATGTGCAGTGTCTCAGTCTCCAGCCCACAAGGCACCAACCCAGGGACCCCTTTTGCTCCTGAAGCTTAGAAACTTCTCTCCCCCAGCGGGCAGTATCACTCCCCGGGGGTCTCCTTCTCCCCGCCCCCCTGCCGGCCAGGGACCCAGCTCCCCAGTGATGATGGGAGGATGCAGGGCTTTCACACCCTCAAAGGTACAGGTTCCTACAGCTTCACGTAAACTCTCAACCTGTGGTCACATACAATTCAACCACCTTCTTGCCACTGAAGTCTTTCTGCTGTCTCCCACTGGCTCAGGAACAAGCAGCATTCGATTTGGGATCAGAAGATTAGAGCTGGAGTTCTGCTTCTACCAGCTCTCCCTGGGTGATCAGGGAATGTTACCAAATGTTCCCAAGCCTGAGCTTTCTCATCCATGAAATGGAGACAATAGTCCCTACCTCGAGACTTCCCTAGCAATCCAGTGTTTTAAGACTCTGCTCTTCCAATGCAGGGAACATGGGTTCGATCCCTGGTCAGGGAACTAAGATTCCACATGCTGCGTGGAGCGGCCAAAAAAAGAAAAAAAAAATGCCCTCCCTCATAGGGTGGTGGGATCACTCATTCTTTCAGTGACAAGCTTGTTCTGAAGACCTGATTACCCCTGTCCCCACCCTGTCCCATGCCAAGGGAGCAGAAAAGAGACCAGGGTGGGTCTGTCTTTGCCTGTGATGGTCAGGGAAGGCTTCACAAGGGCAAAGGTGTTTGAAGTGGTCCTGTGAAGGATGAGTCTAAGGAAGGGGGTGGTCCAAGCAGGGGCAGGGGGTGTGTGGCACAGGCTGAAGGCACAAGGACAGTGGGGTCCGGGCACCCGGGATTAAGAGGGTCAGGATGGAGCGGGGTGTGTGATGGCAACCAGTCTTCCCATGAAGGTGGGGACTGCAAACCCAGGGTTAGCCCTTCAGAGAAAAAGCCCAGTGTGGAGCAAGGTGAGGGAGTGGGAGGGACATGCTTTCTGAGCTTCCTGGAGGAAAAAAAAATCCTTTGTAACTGTCACAAATGTGATGGAACTGATAAACACACAAGCAACCAGGCACTTAGCTTGTGAAACTAAGTCTGGGTCTTTGTAGAAATGAGTGTGTAACAACAATGGTTTTTGTCAAGATATTTGATGAAGCTGGCAAAGAAAATCCATCTCCAGAGTGTCCGAGGAATCTGGGTGCTCCCCTTCCCCAACCCAGTCCCTGCCCTGAAGCCAGGCTGCACACCAGATGCTGGTGAGTGTCCCCAGAGTGCCTGGTGGAGGGGGTTCTCCAGCCAACCCCTCCCTTCCTTGTGGGGACCCTTCTCCAAACCTCCAGCAGGCGTGGGCGGGTGGCAGAGGTAACCAGGCCACGGCCAGAACAAACTGCCCTGTGCTCCCTCCCTGCCCCAGGCGGTGGGGCTGGGGAGTTATGGGAGATGGTCCCTCAGCCCTAAGGGCAAGTCACTTATTCATGTCACAGCTACTCTGTGAATCTGAGGCTCACCAGAGGGGATGCAGGGGGAGAGGCATGGTGAAGAAGCAAGGTAACTCCTGGGACGGGGGACAGACAGGTGGCAGAGACATCAACTGAGCTAGAGTGCATCCGTGGAGGAGCATAGCTGGGAGGTCTTCCTGGAGGAGGAATCATGAAACGTAAGTAGGAGTGATGGACATGGAGGAAGTGGGCAGTGTGTGGGGCGTGTGGGAAGACAGTTTGGAGAAAAAAAGGGAAGAACCCTGGGCTTGTGCACAGTGGGCCAGGAGGGGCCGGAGGAGCTAGGAATACCCTGCAGGCTGTGGGGACCCCAGGAAGGCTGCTGGGCTGGGGAGGTCACGGTCAGCTCTGCATTTCAGAAAGATCTCTCTGGCTGCCTGGTGCCTTCGATGTTGGTGGCTCCTGCCCTGGAGAAAGGTCTGACTCTCAGGGATGGCTCAGTCCACATTAACCAAGACGGATCAGCAAGTGACAGAAGAGCCGGCCTGGGTTCAGATCACTTACTATGGGCCCTAAGGCGACCTGACCTCATTTGTGCTCAGTTCCCTCATTTGTAAAATGGGGTTAATCTAAGCACCGCCTGCCGTTAGGGGTGAGGGAATGAACATATGCTCAGTGTGGCCATGCCCAGGACCGTAGGAAGTTCAGTGTGTAAGTATTTAGTGTCTGTACTACCCATCAGTTCCATTCAGTCACTCAGTTATGTCCAACTCTTTGCCACCCCATGGACTGCAGCACGCCAGGCTTCCCCGTCCATCACCAACTCCTGGAGCTTGCTCAAACTCGTGTCCATCGAGTTGGTGATGTACTACCCATAAATAACATCAGCTCGTCTAAACCGCTACAGGCATGAGTTATCCAGGAAGACGGACAGGACAAATCAGAGGTTGATGTGTTTGATAAGGCATCAGATCAGTGTCCGCCTGGGGGGACTAGTAGATTGCCACCCACACGGGCCAGTGGGGACCAGCCTTCACAGGGAAAAAGACTGCGGGGCCAGGCCGGGAAGGAAGGCGCTCGGTAGGCTGGCAGCGAGAGGGTTAGCCGAGCGAGCTTCCTCCCAGCCTCCTTGGAGTCTCTCTCGGGAGGCTCTGGCACTGCTGTTTGTTACCCAACCCTCGAGAAGACGCTGCAGGGGGGAGGGAGAGAGCTGAAAGCCTTCTCAATTATTCAACAGTCGGAGCTTCCTGCTGCTCCTGTTGGAGCCAGGGGAAGGCCGGCTAGAGCCCCCGGGCTGGGTCTGGCTGGCTTGGGGGGAGGGCAGGCTGTCGGAGGGACAGGCAGCCTGGACCTGGGCCGCAGCCCTCGCGGTCCCACTCCTGCCCGCCTGCCCTGCTCCAGAGCTGTCTGCGGGGTGGGGCGGAGGGGGCAGCCGCGCCTGGCAGGCAGGCTTGGAGCTGTCTTCTGCCCTGCAGACTCAGACTGTGCTGTGGAATGGAGGCAGCGGGCTGGCCAGGTTCCCAGAGCCAAGGTGGGGTGTCCGAGGGAAGCCAGGGAGGAAGGGCATGTCCGCTGTCCGCAGGAGAGGGTCAGGCAGCTTAGCTGGCAGCTGCGTCCTGGGCAACCTGTCCAGCTCCCCTGTATCTCAGACACGTGGGGCTCTGAGCCACCCAAGAACATGCTGGCCAAGCTGCTCCCTGTGGCTGGAGCGCGCTCCCCCTTCTGGTTCATCCTACAGAACTCTGCTCAGGCATCACCTCCTCCGTGAAGCCCTCCCAGACTTCCACTGGGGGAGGCGCCTCTGCAGTACTCCCAGAGCCTCACCCTGCGATTCCCACCCTCAGTGTTTACCTTGCTCTGTTGTGACCATGCGCCCCCTGACCTGGTGAGGGCTATCTAAGGGCAGGGACTGGGTTGTGTCCATCTTTGTGCCCCTATTGCCCAGCACAGAGCTTGGCACAAAGCAGCCATCTGTGAGTATTTGTTGAAACCCAGCTGGTGATGGGGAGCTCACTACTTGTTTTTTTTTCTTTTTTTTTTAACCACTTCCATCTCTGGGGACCTCAGTGGCAAAGGTTCCTGGTTACCACTCTGTTTATGCCCAGACTTTACCTGTGTTGATATTTGCAAAGGCCACATGGTCACGTCCTTGGGAAGCCCTGGAGTCCAGCTCTGTCATTGAATGGATAGGAAGGCCCTGCCTGGCACGTAGGCTCCTGCCCACCAGCCCTGGGCCCTGTCTTTGCTCCTGTTGGCTCTGATTTGAGTTCCTAGAGCAGAGGGCCTGGATGACAGGTCCCCAGGGACAAAGAGGCCTCAGCTGTCTGCTCCCTACAGAGCGACCCACAGCAAAAGCAAGATAGCCTAAATGAGACCGGTGCAGACCACTGTAACCCAGGACAGGCCATAGAGGAACCAGGAGTTCAGGTTAGATGCTTGCTCCTTGGAAGAAAAGCTATGACTAACCTAGACAGCATATTAAAAAGCAGAGACATTACTTTGCCAACAAAGATCCACGTAGTCAAAGCTATGGTTTTTTCACTAGTCGTGTATGGATGTGAGAGTTGGACCATAAAGAAGGCTGAGCACCAAAGAATTGATGCTTTTGAACTGTGGTATTGGAGAAGGCTCTTGAGAGTCCCTTGAACTGCAAGGACATCAAACCAGTCAATCCTAAAGAAAATCAGTCCTGAATATTCATTGGAAGGACTGATGCTGAAGCTGAAACTCTAATACTTTGGCCACCGGATGCGAAGAACTGACTCATCTGAAAAGATCCTGATGCTGGGCAAGATTGAAGGCAGGAGGAGAAGGGGATGACAGAATGTGAGATGGTTGGGAGGCATCACTGTCTCAGTGGACATGAATCTAAGCAAACTCCAGGAGATAGTGAAGGACAGGGAAGCCTGGAGGGCTGCAGTCCATGGGGTTGCAAAGAGTGGGACACAACTTAATGACTGAACAACAACAAAAATGCAGGGAACCCACAGACCAATGCAGACCAGTGGAGCAGAGAGAACTCACAATACTGGTCACTGAAAACAATACAGACCAGTTCACCCAGGAAGCAGCCCGTATAGACCAGTACTGGTATCAGACAAGCAAGCTGTGTGTTAGTAGAACAAAGGAATCCCTGCCCCCACCCAGCCCACTCTATTTCTTTTCACGGCCCTCAGTGGCCTTCAGAGAACTGTAGACTTCCAGACAGGGAACAGAAAGCCACAGATTCCCTGTGGCTGCCTGAGCACGAATGGAGATTTGGGGTTGTAGGGAGGAGACTGAGAAAAGAACCTTATCATGGCTGAGCTGTCACTGATGGCCTGGGCTGCCAGGGAAGTGGTGACGTCTGTGTCCTGGGGAGGGTTCAAGCCAGATGGCCTTGGGGTAGCGTCCTAGAGAGAGCCACCTAAGGTGTCAGGACACCATGTTCTCCAAGGACTCTCCCAAGCTGGCCTCTGGGGCTGAAAGTGAGAGTCGCTCAGTCGTGTCTGAGTCTTTGAAACCCTATGGACTAGACAGTCCAGGGAGCTCTCCAGGCCAGAACACTGGAGTGGGTAGCTGTTCCCTTTTCCAGGGGATCTTCCTAACCCAGGGAGCGAAGCCAGGTCTCCCACACTACAGGCAGCTTCTTTACCAGCTGAGCTACCAGGGAAGGCCTGGAGTAAAACCAGAGGTGCCCCGAGTTGTCATCAGCTTCATTATTTCCTTAACCCTCTTCTCCCCACAAAGGTCAGACCCACCCTGGTTCACACCTGAGAGCTGGGTTAAGGAAAGGGAAGATGGGCTAGAAGCTGCATGACCAGATCTCTTTCCCTTTTCAGGCTTCAGTTTCTCCATCTGGACTAAGCACTGGGGCCTGGATACTAGTGGGGCCAGGGCAGGGCTGGGCTCTGAATTCTTGGCAGCCCAACACCTGGAAGAGTCCAAGCTGGGTGGTGATGTACCCCAGCTTGTACCTGATGTTGGAGCTATCAGTAGGAAGGGTGTGTGCTGGACAGACAGACAAGCCCCTTCCACCCACTGGGGAGGGTAGAGCAGGGAGACAGGGCAGCTGCCTCTGCTGCCCACACAATCTCATTATGGAAAATTCCCTCTATTAACTCAGCTTTAATCAGGCAGGCTGCCCTGGGCATCCCCCCCAGGTTTCTGCTGGGCCGGGTGAGATCAAAGAGAGAGTCGGGCTGGGGGCTGGAGCCTCGTCTGCCATTCCCATCGATCCAGATGCGCCTCTCGTTGCTAGGCAACCGCCTCCAGTCTCTTCTGGTCCTTCCTTCCCCAGGGGCTGCAGGATCGGGCAGTAAAGGGGGAGAGAGACCCCACATTCATTCTCTAAGTCTTCTTACCATGCTCGAGACCTCTGTCATCAAGCCGGGAGCCTTCCTCACGCCCTGAAGGACCCCTCATCCTGGGAGCTTGACTCTCCCACCAAAATGGACCTCCTTTCTCCCCTCACATTTGTATTCGTCTCCAGAATACTCGAAACCCACACCTCCTATGCCCCCCGTAAGCACATCAGGAAGTTAGGCCAGGGATTCACCAGAGAGGGGAAGGGACCCTCTGGAGTTGAGGGGGTCAGTGAAGAAGTCCAGACATGGCTGCAGGCTACCATCTTCCAGCCCAGCATTGGACTAGATGTGGGAGCCATTTAATCTTGAGAGAATGGCTTTGAAGATAAATTCACACTTTCAGTTTTGAGTGGGTTGTCCTTTTTTTCCTTTTTCTAAAACGTAGGATGCATTTCATAGTAGTTTTTTCTTTTTTGTTTCAAGTGCTATAATTTAAAACTGTAAGTTGTGTTTTAAAACAGGTATAAAAATGTACTGTGGGTTTTGGGGGCTGTCATTGACTAAATAATGCAAATCGGATCATTTTATCGCAGTTTAATATTTTATATCGTTGATCTACCCTATACTGCTTCATCTTTCCCTTCTTAAAAAACCGAATGTGTGTACGTCATCCCCACAGTTGTCAGGTGGTGACCTACTTACATCACGGCTTATTTAGGGTCTTAAGGTCTCTCCCCGCTCTGAGGTCTTTGCAGCCCTTGGGGATGGAAAGTACTCACTCTTGCCTCTGGTACTTCATCAGACTTTTTTTTTTGTTTGTTTAAATGCAACTATGGGAAAGGAAGTGGTAATGCAGTTCCCAAAGCATGAAGACCCAGGACTCAGTTGTCCGAGGACCGTCCCCCTGAGCTGCCGGGAGAGGCACCACCTGGGCAGCCGTCCTGTGCCCCCGTCTGCCCCCGCCTGCCGCCTGCTCCCCCGGCTCCGCAGGGCGCTGACAAGTCCGCCCCACGCCCCTGCCCAGACCCAGTCACACGCCTCAACTCTGAGCGGCACCGCTTTCCAGAGTCCTTGACAAATGGTAGCCAATTAATGTCAATTAATCTGATTAGCCTAAATAGTTAATTAAGCAGTTAATTAACAACATCATTGACAATAACCTATGGCTCCCGAGGGATGGTGGGTGGGAGGCAGGGATGGCAGGGGGGCAGGGGGGCCCTCCTTGCTCTGGGAAAGGACAAGCCGGGTAAGTTCACAGGGAGAATGGGGGGTCACTCTGGCAGCTGTGGCCTCTCCGAGTCCCCACCTGGCTCCTCCTTGGGCCCCAGAATCTTCATCAGGGGGTTCGACCCCACACCGGCCACAATCCCTTCCCCAGTCCCTGGCCAGATCTGAGAGAGTCTGATTCTACGAGAGGCTGAATCTCAGCACAGCAGAGGAGGCAGAAAGGCATCCTATCCGGGAAATGGTTCCACCCCAAAGTCAGAGTGAGGAGTTTCCCCTCTGCTGCCTCGCCCGGCCCCACCCCAGTCCATACACCTCAGAGTTTACAACCCCCACCAGGGCCCTGGACTCGCCCAAGCTGCGGAGCAGTCTTGGAGGGGAATTGCCCATTCTACAGATGAGAAAAACCGAGCACCTCCCACGTGCCAGGCCCTGTGCTTGCTCTGGGCACCTACGACGAGGAACAGCACAGGCCGCTGCCCTCAAAGAGCTCCTCCTCTGGGACGTCACAGAACAGCGCAGCCTCTTCGCAGCCTCTTTGCTGGCTGACGCTGGTGACGCTAACAACCCCTCTGTGTTTCAACAGCCTCTGCAGTGACCTGACTCTGTTGTAAGACGTTGCGAGGACTAAATGAGGTAGGACGTGTGAAACCCTTGCGACGGTGCCTGGCACATGGGAGATGCCAAATGGGTGCCCCGGATGGTTACAGAGGGAGGCAGCCAGGAGGACAGAGTATAAAAGGCGGGGGGAGAAAGAGGTGGTACCTGGGGGTTTGAAACAAGGCATGCCACAGGAGACATGGGAGCAGAGACTGAAGGTCACGGAGGTAAAGGAAGAGCATGCAGGCCAAAGACAGAGCATCTGCAAAGCAGAGGCCCCGGTTCTTGCTCCTAGCATGGGTAGTCCCTGGGGAGCCCCTTTGCTGACCACCTGGCACTATCTCAACGTGGTTAATTGGCTCTACTCCAGTATAAAATGAAATGTTAAAAAAATTCAGACCCTGCCCCCAGGCCCTACAGTCAGGTTCTACATGGGCGGGCCCCAGGAACCTGCTGTTCATGGACGGTTCTGGAAATACCGAGGCCGGTACTCTGCACCTGGAGACCATGGCTGCCGCGGTTCTGGGTGTCCCAGCTGCGGCAGGGGCGGTCCCAGGCCACGTGACTTGTGTCCTGAAAGCATACCGCTGGCCCACCTGTCCACTCCATCTGTCCAGTCCTGCCTGCCCTTCAGAGATGACCTTCCCGAAACTGCTCTGGCCATGTGCTTACCTGCGGGAAACCTCCCTTGGTTTCTCTGCTGCCTGCCAGAGAAAGGCCAGACTCCGCAGCCTGGCATTAAGGCTCCTCATGAGGTCTCCCTCTCCAGCCTGGCCCCACGTTCCTTAGCCTCTCCGGCCATCCTCTTCCCCAAGTGTCTGGGACTCTTCCCTCCTCCAGGGTTGTTGTTCAGGCTGTTCCTTATGCCGGAAATGCCCTTCCCCTTTTTCTCCCCCTGGAAGACCTGTCCTCCTCCTCTGGGGATCATCTGTGAAGCTGGCTCCAACGTCAACCAGTTGGGCCACCCTGCCCCCAACACCAATGCCCCGGCAGCTCTCTGGATGGTCCCATGTAACCCACATTCCATTTCCAAACATTCACCAGCTCTCGGGCCTGACTCCCCACTAGACGGAGGGCGGCTCCTCCCTTTCTCCAGTGCTGAGCACGGGGGCTTGGGGATGACAATGATAACTGAGTGTTTTAGTTCAGAGGGGCTGCTGAGCTCATGTTTGATGAATGAATGAATGACCGTCCCTACTTTCCGATGTATGAGGAGCAGAGGAAGAGAGAAATTGGGAGGCAGGGAAGAGAGGTGTTCTGGGGTCAGTAACGGATGGGTCATAAGGACAAGGAAGCACGAGAGATTCTGCCAGGCAGGGAGGGGGCACAGGCTGCCTGGAGGCAAGACCTGCTGCAAGTCCCAGCTTCCCCTCCATCCCGCTCTGGCCGCCCGCTGGGAGAAGAGGTGGCTGGGCCCCTCTGCCCGGCCTGAAGCCCACTTCCCCATCCTGGTTCTTCGGTGTTGACAGCTGTGTCAGCCACTACCTCCCCCCCCCACCCCAGCCACAACCACTCCGACCCTACCCAGACCCCTGCCCCCTGGTGAGCCTGGCCTAGATTCACCCCTGTCAAATCTCCTGGGGGCACATCCCCCACACCCACCCCACTGCATCTGTGCCCCCCCCCGACCCCGGCCTCCTATCCTTGGTCTCTTCTCTCCATTGTCCTCCCCACCAAGGCAGCCAGAGGGGGCTTCCTTAAGTGCGGGTCTGATCATTTCATGACACTGCTCCAAAGCCTTCCCTGACTCCCATCCCTTTCCAAGCCAACTCCCAGCACTCACAGTGGTTTTCAAGGTCCTTTAAGACCTGAGCTGGCTGGCCACACCCCTGGGGTTGCCCTCTACCTTCAGGCATGCCATGGCTAGGTTAGATCATCGGCTATCCTCTTAGTTCACTGGGACTTCTCATCCCTGGGGGTGTGGCCCCGCTGTGATCAGGAGTGCCTTACCTTTACTTCTTCTGTCTGGCACCTTTTCTGTTTCTCTCCAAAGCCCAACTTCAAAGTCTCTCTCTCTAGCACCTCCTCTGGCTGTCCACATCTCTGTGGACATCTTAGTCCCTAGCAGAACCTCAATGGTCATCACTCAGTTACCTCACCCCTCCCTTTCCCCCTAGCGTGGGAGCTCCTCAAGGTGAGGGTGGGTGTTGGCTTCACGGCTAAGTCCCTGGTGTTCATACGATACCGGGAAAATAGGAGGCACTCGGTGGCTGCTAACGGTGCGGTCTCACACACTCGAATGACCGCCACCTCTGGGCCGTGCACTGGGGCCTTGTCCCTCTTTGGGTGCCTTCACACTCACCACCCGAATCACTTGGCAGTATGCACCTGGTGTTATTAGGCCCATTTCATGGGGAAGGGAAACAGACCTGATTGTGGAGGTGGGGGTCAAGATGCGATCAGAGCCCAGGAGATTGGCAGTCACCTGATTCCCAGTTCTGAGCTCCTTCTTCTAAGGTCTGAGTGGGTCCATGTTCTCACCCCGCCCAGGGGATGTAGGACTGTCTCCTGCTCCACCTCCCCCAGCAGCCTTGGCCCTCCCCCACCGTCGTCCCTGGCAGAGGGAGGCAGCACCCCCCACCCCCACCACCCCAGTCCCCAGCTGACCCTGGCACAGGCCCCAGAGTTATCCTCCTCAAGGGAAACCCATGACCAGCAGCCCCCCAAGGCGTGCCCTACCCAAGAGGGTAGGAGAAGAGCAGGACCCCACCCCACCGCCGCAGCTCTCCCTGGCTCCCCGGGAAGCTGCGCAACCTGTGCCCAGTGTCCATCTGGCCTGAAAAGTAGGCTTTTTGCAGAATCTTTAAGGATATCAGAGAATTCTCACTATAGAGTGAAAAATAGCATGTCGACTTTGCTCAACAGGGTGTTCCCAGTTATTTAATGCTATGTATCTGTGAACACACGGACAAAATCCTGGTAGGAAGGACCCCTTTGTTCACTGTGGCTGCCTCTGGGCGGTGGGACCACACATGCCCTTTCTCTCTTCGGTTTTTCTATCTTCTGAGTCTAACCTGATGAGGATGCACCATTCTTAACATCAGAAGAATTCAACGAAACTTAACTTGTCTCCATCCTATGGAGTTTGGGGGGGATGGGGGTGGGGAGGAATCTCAGTCCTAGGAGAGATCTCAGAGCCACAGGCCATTCTGGACGCTAGAAACAGGCAGGCTAAGGGCAACCCCCCCCACTCCACCCCACCCCAGCTCAGTAAGATGCTGGGGCCTCAGGGTCCGGTTCCCTGGGCTCAGGGCCCCCTCCAGTCCTCCCAGGCCCCGGCAGGATGCTCCAGCTGGCACGGCAGCCTCTGCAGTGGGCAAGAGGCCAGGGCGGGGGCGGCAGGATGCTGAGGCCAGGCTGACTGCCGGGGAAGCAGCGACGCAGACGGATGGGCGGGCGGCTTTGGGCTATAAGCATGGAGCCCCTGGGGGTTAGGGGACTGCTCTGGAGCCCGGGCACTCGTGGCCACCGAGGTCTCTCTCCCGGGCACAAGGGGCTCGCTTGCCCAGGCCCCCTAAGAACCCTGTCCTGGATGATACAGAGTCAGAGAGCTGACGCCCTCCTGTTCTCATGATCCAGAGGAAGGTGAAGGGAGGGGAACCCAGGGCTGTCAGCGGGCACAAGGCCCCAGTGAAGACCTCGGCTGGGCCGGGCTGGGGTCTGTTACTGTTGTCTGTTACTGTCCCTCCCCATCACGGGCTCCTCCTGCGCTCTCACTCCGCCCCCTCCCTTCTCTAACCCCCTCCTCCTCTCTGATCTCACTCCCCTCTACTGAGCCCCCCTCCCTTCTTCTAACTCCTCTCCACTCACGGTTGCCCTCCTTTCTCTGAGTACCACCTCCCTGCGCCTCCTCCCCCTTCCTGAGCCTCCATGACCCACGGAGTTGCCTGCCTTCAGCCGGGGCCCTCTTCCTTTCTCCCCTCAATCCCTTTCCCCTCTCGATGAGCCCAGATGTTGGAATTGAGAAGGAACTCCCCCATGTCTTGCCCGGCTGCTCCTCCCCCAACACAGCCTGAACCAGAACCAGTGGCCCTACCAACACACTCCCCCGGCAGGGCTCTGCCTCATTTCTTTAGAGCGTCAGCTGCAAAGTCTCTTCCTCTCCCCAACACTCTAAGAATAAGCCTCCACCACTGTACCCCGGCTGCTCCCCTGGATATACGACCCATGTATATGTGTCCTGGTGGGGCGGTAGGGGGTGGGGTTCCTGGGATTTTGTGAACAACTCCGGGAGGAGTGGGGAGAGCATCTTTAGTGTCTCTGCAGGTCACCTCAAATCTTGGGCCGGGAGGGCTCCATCCTGGCTCGGCCATAGAAGCACAATCTCCTCGTGAGCCACTGGGCCTCTTCTAGCCACATTTTCCTCTTTTGAGTTAAGACCCCAGGTTTGTAGTTAGGAGGGATGTGGGTGCATGGGCTAAGTCACTTCAGTCATGTCCAGCTCTTTGCAACCCTATGGACCATAGCCCGCCAGACTCCTCTCTCCATGAGATTCTCCAGGCAAGAACACTGGAGTGGGGTGCCTTGCGCTACTCCAGGGGATCTTCCCAACCCAGGGATCAAACCCACATCTCTTATGTCTCTTGCATTGGCGGGCAGGATCTTTACCACTAGCACTACCTGGGAAGACCCCAGGAAGGGGATGGGTGAATTTTAAATCTCAGTTCCAATGAATAAACCTAACCTTCATACACTGGGAATGGATTCTACCTCTGCTGATGGAACCACAGGCTTCCTGACACGCAAATTTATGGAGCAGAGAGATCTTAAAATCTTAGTGCTGGCAGGGCCTTCAGTGGGGGGTCGGGGGTGGGGGTCATCTAGTCAAACCCTTTTATTTTATGGTTGAGGACACTGAGGCCCGCAGACAGGAAGGGACCTGTTCAAGCTCACACAAGGAGCAGAGATGGGCCCAGAAGGAAGATCCTTGAACTCCATCACATGCCCCTCTCCCCCGTCCCCCCATCCAACCCCTGCCAACCCCCAGTGCCCTGGCTGGTTCTCACGCAGGAGAGCCTGGGGAATAGAGGACAGAGTGGTGTTGTGGGAGCCACAACAGGCCCCTGAGGCAGTAGCCTAGGATTGCCCCGAGACCTTGCTCTGTGACCTTGGGAACATCACATCCCTTGCAGGTCTCGTTTTGCTCCTCTGTGAAAGGGAGACGGTGGCAGCTTTGGCACCCGGTTATGTGAGGACGACATGAGATAATGCGTGAGAAGTGACAGGCCTGTGGCAGGGGCTCAGAGTGTGTGTAGGAGTTAAGGAAGGCGGTGGGGGGGGGCTCTCCCCCATCACCTCAGAGGCACCCTGGCTGGCTGCTGGGACCAGAGGAGCTACAACTCTGCCCCACCGGCAGCAAGAAGCAGGCAGAGGAAAAGCCTGTGGGGGAGGCTGACAACAGCAATGCTGGCAGTTGCTCTGGACCATGGCCTCATCACAGGGGTGAGGGCTAACCGCCCAGAGAGGAACAGGCGGCCACCAGCTTGCCGAGGTCAGCAAGAGGCTGGCAGGCAGAGAAGGTGAGAGTGGGTGGGGCGGTGAGCAGATGGGCCTCCCAGACCCAGGCTCCCCCTCTGGCAGGTGTGGTGGTGGCGGGGCTGGGTTGTGGTGGGGGCACCCAGCTGGACAATTCAAAGCGTGTTCCACCTCCAAATATCCCAGTGACCTTGGGGGAGTCGGCTCCTCACTGCATCACACCTCCTCACCCATACGCCTCAGGCTTCTCACCTGGAAAGCTGGCATCATGAATCAAGAAACTGACATTTAACTGGGTCTTGATATCAAGGGGCCATGACAGGATATCATCCACTCCTGTCCCAGGGAAGACAGCTTGGGTGGCTTCATGACCTTGTGAAAGTCATTCAAGTCTCATTTCTCGGTTGTGAAATGGGGACATTGATGGCTTCCTTGTTAAGTTTTCATGAGGATGAACTGAGTTAGCTCTAGCCTAGTATGGAGCCTGGTATGAGACCCTCCGCCAATGTCTACCCACTCTGAGAAAAGAAAGATGTGCTTCAAACAATACTGAAAACATTCTCCCCTTTGTGCAGCTTCTCCTTAAAAATTCTTACTTGTGTTTGCTTTATTAAAACTTGCCCAGCATTGGATAGCTTAAAATTAGTTTCCTATCCAATAAATAGTTGAATTATTTCTTTGACCACCAAAGCAGATACTGTTAACACTATACCTGTTTTACAGATTGGGAAACAGGTTCAGAAAGGTTAAGTGGTTTACCTGAAGTCACACAGCTTAGATGTGAACCCATGTCTCTCACACTTCAAAGTCCATGACTTTCTACCCACTCAACTCCACCTTTTAAAATCCAAACCACTCTTTATTCGCTCTTTAAGAATTCCTCCTCCATTGCTCACAGGAGAGTGGGATGGGGCATAAAGTTAGGGAACCAAAAAGCTGATGTTGTGTGGGAGCAATTTCTAAGCCAGCTTGGTCCTATTTCTGGCTGGGTAAGGATCTGACACCTGCTGAGACCATGACCTTAAGATGCCCCCTCTACAGAGAAATTCTCCAAACCCTGCTCAGGTCTCTATTTAGGCACCTGCCTTTTCTCTTGTCATGGGACAAAAGGTCAACCCAGGCCCCTTGAGCCAGAAGTGGATGAGTGAGTGAGGTCTTGGGAAAGTGAGAAGTTATGGCTGGGATAGAGCACAGACACTGGAGCACCAGGTCAGACCTGGGTGCCCTTCTCTTGCTCCCCTTCAAACCCATCCCCACAATGGACCTGTCGCCAGGAGCAGGAACTGCAGGAGGCTTCACACTGTCCAGGCAGGAGCTCTGGGAGGGAGGGTGAGGAGGAGGCAAGAAAGAGGCTGCGTCTCTTCTCTCTCACCAAGAATTTGTTCTGGGGTTGGTTGGACTCACTGTGAGCCCCCAAAACCCTCCCTGGGCACCCAGAGAGACCACAGAGAACCCCCCCAAAAAACTCCTAATGGTTATTATCTCTTCTGTGTCCTTCATTTTCTCCCCCGTGAGAGAGTAAATGCCATCCTGTGTGAGACCCAGTTCTTGTTGCCAGCTTCTGCCTCCCCAGGGGCATTTGGGCAGCTGGGAAAGGGGCCAGACTGTCCCTGATGCTGCCACCCTGTGCTGGACAGAGGCCCAGCACTCAGGTGGGGGCCTGCTCCCTTCATCCCTCCCAGTGACCAGCATCTCCACAGAGTCTCTTCACTGGTCTTTCCCTTCCCTAGGGAGCAGGTCCTTCTTCTCAATTGCAAGAGGGCAACTGGACTGCAGTTGGGTGCCTCTCTAGCATCCTTATGGACCAGGCCGTGGTCATTTAAGCTCAGTGGAGTCCTGCCCGTGACCCGGCAGGGTTCTCACTTTCTCCATCCCTCTCAGTGAAATGAACAATGTTCCTCATCTCTGTTCCCCAGGTGCCTCGCACCCCCCGACCAAACACACAGACAGTCCCCCACCCGCTATCGTCCGCTCTGGGTTCCGTGGACTCTGGGCCCTGGCCCAGCTGGGGAGGCCCAAGATCCAACCCAGCCCCAACCCCTCTGGGAAATGCCCCCGCCCCAGCCGGGGCTCTCACCTCCCTGCTGACTGCTGCTCTCCGCCGGGTGCTGGAGCCAGGCCCTCTGGTCCCGCTTGTCTGGGTGGCCTCCGGGCCGCCTCCTCGGCTCGGCTCGGCTCGGCAGGGTAGCTCCGCGGCCCCCGCGGCCCCGCGCCCTCCGTCTCCCCGCGGGCGCCGCCGCCGATTGCTGAAATGCTGGACAGCGCACCACCATGGAGGCGGCCTCCCAGCCCGCCGCTTGCCGGCCAGAGCGGCCCAGCACCTACAGCGCCCTCCACAGGCCTGGAGGCCGCCCGCAGTCGAGGCAAGGGACTGGGCGTCTGTCGTGGAGGAGGGGGATGGGGGAAAGAATCTCCACTGCAGTGACCTGTTCCACGACTTAGGGGTCGGGGGAGGAGCAAGAGATCCCGCTGGGATGCCCCCTTTCATCGTGCATCCTGGTAGCCTGACCGAGCCCAGGCGGGGTGGTGGGAGACATCCCAAAGGATGGAGATTTTTGAGAACGGAATCGCTGGACCTTCCGTGGTGCTGCGTTGGCTGTCTGGAGTCCTGAGTTCAAGTCCCCCTTTGGTTACTCTCTTCGTGACCTTGGAAGCCTGTCGTCCTGCAGCTCCCACCTGCGTTTCCTCTGCTGGACAGTGAGCCGGCTGAGTGGAGGGAATTCAGGGGTGGGGCAGACTCTGCAAGGAGCATTGTAAGCACAGAGACCTTTCTGTCGTGGGAGGAGGCCAGGGAAGACAAGGCGTTTGCTTGGAGCCACGAGCAGTGACCCTGTGCTGTCTTAGGAGGCAGGGCTGAAGTCCCAGAGCAGGTCGGAGGCTGCAGAGGGATGGGGTGAGGCAAGGGAGGCACCTGGGGTGCAGATTATAAGAAGGCCTTTGCGGGACTTCCCTAGTGGTCCAGTGGTTAAGAATCCGCCTCACGGTGTGGGGGACCCGGGTTTGATCCCTGGCCAGGGAACTAAGATCCCACATGCCCTGGGGCAGCAAAGCTGGTGTGCTGCACCTAGAGGCCGCAGGCCACAATGGAAGATCATCGTGTTGCAACTAAAACCTGATGCAGCCAAAATTTAATAAATATTATAAAAGAAGAAGAAGAACATCTTTGCATGACCCTGAGAGTCATCCAAGTAAATGTTTGTTGTGAATCTTACAAACCCATCTGTATATATGTGTGTCTGTTTCTATATTCCGTCTGTACCCTCCTCCCCTCCCCTCTCCTTTCCCCCAAGTTTCTTCACCTACTGTATGTCTTTGGAGTGTATGGTCGGGGTCTGTGTGTGAGTGGTTGGGATCCGGGCACTGCAGGCCCAAGTTTGGGGGTGGGGGAGAGGGGTGGGGGAGAGGGGTGGGCTACAGCTGCTGCCGCCAGTACTGCAGCCTCATAGCCCCAGGGGCGAGTCCTCTGCTGGTCTCCTGCCTTCTGGCAACATGAATATTTCATATACTGGGGCCTTGAGCTGGCCTAGCACCAATGTGTTTGCTTCCCCTGCCTTGGAGGGGGCTGCCCCGTTTTGCCTGGTGGAGACTCCCAAGACAGAGCTGGGAGTAGGCAGATCAAGGGCTGGGAGAGGGCCCCTTGCCTGGGGAGCATGGCTGGGTGTGTGGAGGGGCAAGGGTGAAGGAAGCCATAGGAGGAACAGGGGGGCGGCACCCTCCCAGGGTAAAGCCCGTGCCTTAAATGAAGTCACATTAGTATTTTGAAGCGTCACTGCACTGATTCGGTTCCTGACCAGCCCCAGCCTCAGCTCTGTTTGGGGCTAGTGCCTGGGAACACACTGCCCCGAGCTGGGCACCCCTCTTCCTGCCCTCCCTCTTCTGCCTCTGCAACCCTGCCCCGTGGATTCACAGTGGGAACTGCTTTAGTGAGAACGGCGGAGGGGCCTGCAAGCTGGCTGCAGGCAAGCCTCCTCCGCTGCCTTAGGCCCTCTCTTCTACCAGACCTGGGATGAGGGAGCCCTGGAAACCTAGGCAGCCTCTTAGCCCGAGTCGCCCCCTCACCCCTTGTACTCCCGTGCCCTGGTTCAGAGGAATAGACCTCTGTCTTGTTTTCCCTACCAGCCTGCCAGTTTTCCAAAAGGGCTCCTTTCCTTGTGTTGTTTATTTTATCAGTGGCATCACCATCTGCGCTGGTTTTCCTCCGCTCGCCCCTCTGGTCCATGCTTCTCCTTCTCTGCCCTCTTCTGGGTCTTGGGAGGCTGACCTCTGCAGATTGATTACCAGGTTCCCTTCTTCTTGGCTACCAATTGGGTTCATCACTAGCAGAACGAGGGGAAACATCACTAGCAGAACGAAGGGCGGAAGGAGAGAGGTTAGGTGTTTATTCCCTCTCCATGGAGAGCAGTTCCTCTCCAGCTCTGGTCCAGCATCCCCACATCCACGGCTCCATTTTCCTGGGCAAGCTCTGGCATTAAGTTCCCTCCTGGTGGCACTTCAGGCCTGGAGGTGCTAAAGGCTCCCGCTGTGATAAGTTGCTGGGTGCTTCTCTGTCCCTCACTGGTTCATTCTCCTATCCCCACCCCCATCTCTGTGTATAGTCCCTTCATCAGACTCTCTTCCATTAAACTTTTGGAAGTGCTGGCGACTTCATTCTGGGTCCCTGGCCCATCACCTTCCCTCTTAAGTCCAGTTCCTAAGTCAGAATCCTGTGAGTCTTTGAGCTTTCCAATTCCCCCTTCTCCCTGCAGACCTCCTGGATCTGTATCTTTTCTTCACCCCCAGGGTGTCTACATGGCCCAAGTCTGGGTCCTGGATGCCAGCTAGTGCCTGTTCCCTCCCCATTCACTCTCCCCAGAAGCATACATCTTTGCTTGGCTAGCACTCAATCAATGAACCCTTCCAATGAACCTCATAAAATAGCATCTCCCAGTCCCACACTATCATTCATTCTTATTCTCCTTTAAAAAAGTTTATTGTGGTAAAATATTCATGACATCAATTGGCCATTCTAAGTGTTTACAACTCAATGGTGTTAAGTATATTCACATTGTTGTACAACCATCGTCCAAACCCAAGCTGAAACTCTACCCATCAAACTCCCCTGGTACCCACTGTTCTACTCTCTGTCCCTGTGAATCTGACAACTCTGGGGACCTCATGTCAGTGGAATCATACAGTGTTTGTCTTTTAGTGACTGCCTTATTTCACTCAGCAGAATGTTCTCAAGTTTCTTCCATGTCGTAGCATCAGTGGACTTTTGGGTTGTTGCCACTTTTTGGCTTTTGTAAATAATGCCACAGTGAACATGGGTGCACAAATGTCTGAGTCCCTGCTTTCAATTCTTTGGGTTCATACCTAGATGGAATTATTGGATTATATGGTAATTCTCAGTTTAATTTTTTCAGGAACCACCATACTGTTATCCATAGCAGGAAAGACCCTGAGATGAGAGGCTGGGCTGGGCCAGGCTCTGGTGCTTCACTCCCCAAAGTTCCAAGGCCCAGAGAAGGACTTACAGTGGCTTTGACCTCAGAATTGGCCCTGCCCTTTCTCTCTTATGGTTCCTGGGTGGCTCAGATGGTAAAGAATCCACCTGCAATGCAGGAGACCCAAGTTCAATACATGGGTTGGGAAGATCCTCTGGAGAAGGGAATGGCTACCCACTCCAGTAACCTTGCCTGAAGAATTCCACGCACAGAGAAGCCTAGTGGGCTACAATCCATGGGGTTGCAAAGAGTCGGACATGACTGAGTTACTAATACTTTCTCTCTTACTCTGCCTTGTCTCTGACACCCTCTCTCCGTGCCAAGCTGCGTCTGGAATGTGAATTCCATGACGGTGGGGCTGTGTTGCGCCCCCCTCCCATCACCCACTCTAGCCTGGAGGAGGCAAGAATCATTGCTTCCTGAGTTGAGTTGTCTGGTTTTCTGTCTATCTCCAAGCTGCTCTCTGTTCCCCACGCCCATCTCCCACTTTAGTTTTTTGTTTGTTTGTCTCTCTACTCCTCAAACAATGGAGACCTCCCTTTCTCTCTGGGTCTGCCTTGTCTCTTTCCATTTATCTTTCTGTATGATGTGACAGAGATGAGCCCCCTGGGGGCACTTGACTTAGGAGTCAGCCCCCTCCCTTCTGGCACTTCTCAGAGCGTTTCTTCCACTCTCTGCATCGAAACCACCTTAAGTGCTTGTTGAATGTGTTGGTATCAGAGTCTCTCTCCAGACATACTCTAATGGTTATCTACTGCTGTGTAACAAACACTCCAAAGCTTAATGACTCAAAACAACAACCCATATTTCACAAGTTTGTGGGTCAGAAATTTGGGCAGTTCTTGACTATAGGATTCTTCTACTCCACGAGGCATTAAATGGGGACACTGGGTGGTTTTCAGCTGATGGGTGGGTTGTGGACTGGAAGGTCCAGAATGCCTTCATTCACATGTCTGGGGCCCTGGTGGGGATGGCTGGGAGGGCTGAGCTCAGCTTGACTCCTCTCTTTCTGTGAATCATCTCAGGATTCTCCATATGGTGTCTCCAGCAGAGTCGTCAGACTTCTTACACAGCGGGTGAGGGCTCTGCGAACAAGTGTTCCAAGAGACAGGAAGGAGAAATTAGAGAGGAAGTAGAAATGAACTGAACTTCTAAGGCAGGTCAAGGCTCAGCAGACACAACATCACTTTCCCCATTTTCTACTCGTCAAAGCAGCTACAGAGTCCATTCCATTTAAAGTAGTGCTTCCACAGGCTTCCCTGGTGGTCCAGTGGTTAAGAATCTGCCTGCCCATGCAGGGGACACGGGTTCAATCACTGGTCCAGGAACTAGGATCCAACAGGTGCATGCATGCTCAGTCATGTCTGACTCTTTGCCACTGTATGGACTGTAGCCTGTAAGGCTCCTCTGTCTGTGGGGTTTTCTAGGCAAGAATACTGGGATGGGTGGCCATTTCCTACTCCAGGGGATCTTTCCTACCCAGGGATCAAACCCACATCTCCTGCGTCTTTTGCATTGGCAGGCAGATTCTTTACCACTGAGCCACCTGGAAAACCCCGAGAACCCACCTGCTGCAGGGCAACCACGCCTGTGCGCCGTAACCGCTGAGCCCATGTTCTAGAGCCTGTGCGCTGCAACAAGAGAAACCATCGCAGTGAGAAGCCCATGCATTGCAACTACAGAGGAGCCCCTGCTTGCAGCAACTAGAGAAAGCCCAGGCTTTCCAGCAGCAACGAAGAACCAGCGTGGCCAAAAAGAAATAAATAAAGATTAAGTGGTGGTGCTTCCTCACTCTTAGCCACAGGTAGGGGACAGAGATCACCCCTCGTGATGGACAAGGAGTTGGTGGCCTTCTTTAATCTGCCAAACCTACGAGTCACACCCTTTGGGGGTAGACCCACAATTGCGCTCCTGAACTTGAAGAACCAAGGCTATGGCCCTCATCTGCCCGAGACCTTGGCCTCCTCATCCCCTGGTTGTGCCTCACGGCAGCTGGAGCACCATGGGAGGGAGAGTTTTGAGTTGAGTTCAAAGGGTGGGGAAGGTGCGACCGACCCAGTGAGGGGAGGGAGGTCTGGAGTCAGACCCAGGCCCGAAGTCCCGGTGTGCTGCTGACTAGCTCTGTGGATCTGGGAAAGTGATTTAAGCCTCACTGAGCCTCAGTCTCCTCATCTGTAAAATGGGGCCAGCAATACCTGTCTCTGAGCATTATGCTCCTTCCCTAATTAGAGATCATCTCATGGCCACAGGCTGCAGTGAACCGGTGATGCAGGTGCCAGGTCAGTGATGTTTTGCTGTCTTTTATCTGGAAAATGACAAAAACCTGGGCATCAGGATCCCGATACCATAGCTGTTCACTCTTCTCCTGATCCAACCCCAAATGCATTTCCCCCCTGTTGTCCGTTCTGTCTCCTTGCTCCCTTCCTTGTCGCATGGCTGCCCCCTTGGAGCCCAGCACTCTGCTGGGTCCTCTCTGCGTTCAGGGACCACCATGTCTCTTTCTCTGGGTGCCTCTCTGCCTGGCCCACGCCAGGCCTCTTCCTCTCGTCTCCCTCCCCTCCTCCCAGCGCATCACTCTCTCATTCCCTCTGCAGAGCCTGGGAAATTGAGGAGTCCCTTGCGGCAGGGCTGACCTTGAAGCAGATCTTTAATAAAAAATGAGCAGAGGCGACAGCCTTCCTCCCACTCCCCCGCCTGCTTCCCCTGTGCTCCCCTCCTCCCTCCAGCCTGGGCTCTCCTGTCCTTCACCTGTAAGTCTCCCATAAGGGGCCATTGCTCTGGATTAAGCATTGCCCTCATTATGGTCCTTTTTGCTGTTATTCAATCGTTCAGTCGTGTCTGACTCTTTGCGACCCCATGGACTGCAGCACGCCAGGCTTCCCTGTCCATCACCAACTCCCGGAACTTGCTCAGACTCATGTCCATCGAGTCGGTGATGCCATCCAACCATCTCATCCTCTGTCGTTCCCTTCTCCTCCTGCCTTCAATCTTTCCCAGCATCAGGGTCTTTTCCAATGAGTCAGTTCCTCTTATCAGGTGACCAAAGCACTGGAGCTTCAGATTTAGCCTAAGTCCCTCCGGTGAATATTCAGGACTGATCTCCTTTTGGAGGGTACAAGTCCCTGGGCTGTGGGAGTGTGAAAGGAAGGAGGTTTTGTTAGAATGGGTGAGGGGTCGGGGTGGGGCAGGGGTGATAGTGTAGAGAGGAAGGGGGTTATGCTCTGAGTCTGGGGCCCTGCCTGTCTCTGCCTTAGAGTCTTTCATGAGAATTCCTCTCCTTGCCGAGGCCTCACAAGGAGCTCAGTGGTTCAGCCCCATCCTGGGCTGGAGTTGGGGGCCTGTCGTCAGCAGCCAAAGCTTCACCCGCAGACCCAGGTCCCACTCGGCCTGGGTGCAGGACTGAGAGGGTTCCCACTTTGAGCACTGCCGTATCCCAGCCTTTGGCCTCATTACCTCTGAAGCTCCCAGTGAGCCCCTGGGCCAGGCACCGGCCCATCTCACAGATGACAACACAGGCTCAGAGAGGTCCAATGCTGCTCACGGTCGCCCAGCCCACGGGTGGGCGATGACTTGGGCCACCGGCCCTGCCACTCAGCTGCTGCAGAGATGCCTCCTCCTGGGTCACCCCCTTCTCCTGCCTTCAATCTTGCCCAGCATCAGGCTCTTTTCCAGTGAGTTGCCTCTTCCCATCAGGTAGCCAGGTACTGGAGCTTCAGCTTTAGCATCAATCCTTCCAGTGAATATTCAGGGTTGATTTCCTCTAGAATGGGCTGTACCATGCAATGTGTAGGATCTAACCAACAACCCCTGCCGTGGAAGTGTGGAGTCTTAACCACTGGACCACCAGGGAAGTCCCTATGTATATTTTATTTTAATAAAAAGTTTGTTTTAGATGCTTAGGGGAAGGGAGGGTCAGGGTGAGGAGATAAAGAGAGTAAAAGAAAACAGAAATGGTAGCAGAGGGGCAAAGAAAGGGGATGGGTGGGCAGAGGACAGCCCTGCTCCTTTCCCCGTCACTGTGGCCTGGGATGTACATTTCCTGTTTCCTCAGCAGGACACCCGTAGGCCCTTAACTCATCACCTGTCATCTCGCCATCCCACACTTGGCGCCGACTGCATCCAGGTCCAGAAAGAATCCAGGTTATCCCCGGGGGTGGGTGCCATGGCCTGAGGTCCCTCATCCCCAACGAGTGTGTAGTGAGCTCTTCTTAAAGCCCTTGAGCGCCACACCTGGGTCCACGTGTTCACACCAGGACAGGCCCCACTTATTTCCTGGGGCCTTTCCTGGCTGTTCAGTGGCCCAAGAGAAGGCCGCAGGCCCCACCCCAGCTGGAACCCAAGTCAGGGTGAGCTGGGGGCCGAGCGGGGAGGCAGAGCCAGGGGCCTGGACCCCTCCACGTGCCCCTGCGCTCTGGGGAGGGGGTCGCTGGCCTGGGAGCGGCTGTCTGGGTGGGACAGGCGAGAGGGAGGTACTTGGGAACGACCTGCTTGCGTGTGTGTGTGTGTGTGTGTGTACACACAGTGGTATAAATATGATGCATTTAATTGCACACTACCAAAAAGCCTCCCTTTTTCTCCCCCTGGCCCTGCTTTAATGATCCCTCCAGGGACCCCAGCAGCCTGAACCTACTTCCCGAATCCCAAATCCCGGCAGCTCAGACAAAGCCAGGCTGGCCCAGCCCTGCGGGGTGGCGGGGTGGCGGTGGGGGGGGCCCTGCTCCTGTGCCCTTCCTGGGACTGTCCCAGGCCCCCAGCTTCCCCTTCTCCCAGCAGTCCCCACCCTCAGACCCGGAGACTCACCCCTGGGCCCCAGGAGAGCCCTGACCTCCAAATGAGTAACATGGCAAGGATGATCACCATTTACTGAGCGCCCACTGTGTGTTGTGGGTTTATTTATTTATTTTTAATTAAAAAAAATACATGTTATTTTTTGGTCATGTTGTGTAGCATATGGAATCTCAGTGCCCTGACCAGGGAAAGAAACCGTGCCTCCTGCACTGGAAGGGCAGAGTCCCAACCGCTGGTTCAGTTCAGTTCAGTCGCTCAGTCGTGTCTGACTCTTTGCGACCCCATGAACCGCAGCATGCCGGGCCTCCCTGTCCATCACCAACTTCAGGGACCGCCTGGGAATTCCCCAATGAGGACGTTAGACACTTAATCCTCTCAGCAAGCAGGGGAATGGCCACAATCATTTCCATTTTACTAGTGAGGAAGCTGATGCCCAGAGAAGTTAAGTAATTTGCTCCAGGCACTACAGCTTTGGGGGTGGAGCGTGGAGAGGAGTTTTGGGGTATGGAGTGAGGCAACCCCTTCTTGGCCTCCAGCAGCTTCATCTCCCAGGCTGTCCTTCCAGACTACACCAGTCCTGTTGGACTCTCCTTCTGGAGGGCTCTGTCACACTGGGAAGCTTGGAGTCAAATTTATAGCGTAGCAAGATGCCAGGGAAACTTCTGCAATTCTGGTCCCAGCTCCACATTTCTGTTCCTCCGAGTACCTTCTGTGCTGCTACTTAACTCTTTCTTGAAATCACTTCTTGTTTGTGCCGAGCCTCGTCTGAGCCGTGCTGTCCAGGGTGCGGCAGGCTCGACGCGCTGGTTTCCCATCTTGAGATGCTCGTCACGATAAATGTCCGAAGTCCCATCAGGGTCCCTTGGAGGGGCCTGGCCTGGATGGTGGCCTCCTCTGTGGCCTCTTCCGCAGTTGCTGGGACAGCCCCCCTCCAGCAGCCACGGATGACCCTGCTCCTCGCTGTGGAAAGCGCCCCAGGGCTGGGGTCTTCTCATGTGTCAGTGGGGACTTGGTCCCACCTGCCAATCACCACCTGCAAGGTCACATGACTGAAGCCTTAATTTACTGATCGTCCCACACTGTATCTGTGTCCAGGAGGTGCCCGGCACAGAGGAGCTGGCCCGTGAGTGCTGTCACTTGAGTCGTGTCCAACTCTTTTGCAACCCCATGGACTGTAGGCCACAAGCCTCCTCTGTCCATGGGATTCTGCAGGCAAGAATACCGGAGTGGGTTGCTAAGCCCTGCTCCAGAGAATCTTCCCGACCCAGGGTTCAAAACTGCACATCCTACATCTGCAGCATTGGCAGGTAGGTTCTTTATCATGAGCGCCACCGGGGTAAAAGGGGTCTAAAGCTGCACTGGGCTTTCATCAAGGCGGGGGCTCCTGGGCAGCCCCTCCCTGCTTCCCCGATTGTAACGGGGGCCTCCTCACGGCTGTGAGATGACAGACGTGGAAGGTTCTGGGTGAGGACAAGATGCTTGGTGATGCAAGCAGGCACCACCTGGTAAACATCAATGGGCAGTGGGAGGGGCTTGAGGGTCCCATCGCTTCGCCCTCCCCCACCCCTCCGTTCCTGAGCCAGACATTTCCTCCCCCCACCCCCTCCCCCAGCTGGGGCCAGGAGCACCTGCTCTCACAGGTCTCCGCTTTCACATCTTAAATACTGCCTGCCACTCAAAACATACACCCCATGTATACACACACCAGACACCTACACAGACACACACACACCACACGAAATCACCCAGGCCCGTGAAAGAAGCACTCCCAGTCACCCCTACCCCAGCCCCAAGCATCCAATCGCAGTCCCTGGCAGGAGTGGAGTTAACCTAATTACCTTCCCGCAGTCTGCCTGGCACGGGGCTCCGCCTGGCTGGGAGAGCATTAGCACCAGCAGGAGCCCGGGAGGGAGCAGCCTGGCCCAGAGGAGTTATTTTTAGGCAATGGAGGTGGGGTTTGTAGTCAATCTGGGCTGGAGGCTTCAGGAGGAGGGGGCTTCACAGAGTGATGGTGGGGGGTGGTGCTTAGATTAGGGGGCGGCCTTTCCTAAGAGGGACCAGGCTGGCCCAGGGCTCTCTTGGGAAGGAGGGGAGGGGGCCCAGAGAAGGAGAAAGAGACTTCCCAAGATCTTTTACCGAAGCCGTCCCGCTGGGCCAGGTTGCCAGCTGGGAGAATGTGAAATGGCTCTAAAGTGGGGAGAAGGCTCTGTGGGAGCTGACGGCTCCTCCCCCCACCCACAGACAGACAGACAGACAGACAGACAGACAGACTCAGGGTGTGAGCAGGGTGGTGCTTTCCCATCAGACCTCGTGACAAGCAGCTGGGCAGTGGCAGAGTGGATGACTTCCTGAGGGCACACCAGCCCCTCTGTGAACGGCCGGTCCCCTCCATCAGCCCCTGATCCCCCCATCCTCTATGGAGTGCCCCCAAGATCTTGCCTCCCTGGGTGGGGGTGGACATCAGGAACCTCTCCCAACTTCCCTTAGGGGGCATCAGAGCATGGGGAGTCAGCAACCCAAGAAATCCAAGGGTCTGGTGTCAAGACACGGAACCAGACTTCGTGTTCTAGACAGTGAACCAAGCTAACGGGCATTTACACTCAAACACAAATACATTTGGGGGAGCGGTTGTTGGTGGTAGGTCTTTTTATGGTATATGAAATCATATAATACCCATTTGTTTTCATGCAATAGGTTGTGGACCCACTCCAATATTCTTGCCTAGAGAATCCCGTGGATGAGGAGCCTGGTGGGCTGTTGTCCTTGGGGTCGTGCAGAGTCGGACACGACTGAAGCAACTTAGCAGCAGCAGCAGCAGCAATAGGTTGTAGAGAGGCTTTTTTTCTCTCTTTTTTTTTGTCAGATCAGTGCTTCCTTGGAGAGGAAGTGTGTGCATGCTAAGTTGCTTCAGTTGTGTCCGACTCTATGGACCCCACCAGTCTCCTCTGTCCTTGGGATTCTCCAGGCAAGAATACTGGAGTGGGTTGCCATGCCCTCTTCCAGGGGATCTTCCTGACCCAGGGATCAAACCTGCATCTTTTACGTCTTCTCCTGCATTGACCTGCAGGTTCTTTACCGCTCTCATCACCTGGGAGGCCCTGGAGAGAAAGAAGGGGCAGGTAAAACTGCTGGGAATCACCCCTAGCCCCATCTCTGGACCCTGCTCCCCTGGTTGAAGCCAGGCTGCACTGGGGGGCTGTGGGGGGCTGTGGGGGGGAGGGTGTCAGGCCTGCCGGCTCTGCTGGGGGTGCGAAGCTTGCGCTCTGGGACTGCCTCCCCCAGTCCCGCGGAAGGCGCCTCATACCACAGTGGTACTGAAGTATGTAAGCGTTGGCTAATGGGTTTGGGAGACGTCAAGCTGCCAGGTGGGACCCCTTTACCATGGGGCCGACCAGAGGGGCCTGGGGTGGGCAGCAGCTATGGATTACGTGGTCTAAGTGTTTTCCGACCAGGTCAGCTGTACTGGGGCAACCTGTCAAAGATCAGCCCGCCTGGCTCTGCCTTTCAGCGCCCAGTTCTGGGTGACCCTGTTCAGCTTCATGAGGGAATTTAATTAGGCATCTACACCCGGGCTGCCTTAGGGAGGTTGCCCCAAGCCGTGAGCCCGCAGGCCCAGGACGACAGGCAGCGGGAGGACGTGGGTGGCATCTTAAAGTGGGTTAATTGACGAGATCCATCTCAAGCCCTAGGGGATTAGAAAGTGGAGCCGTTGAGAAAGGACTCTGCAGGAACTCAGAGGCAGGCAGGGCCTGGCCCAGCTCCCTCGCAGGGCCCAGCTGCCCCTGGCACGCTGGAGGTGTCCACAGGCTAAGCCTTCCCTTCCGGCCACCCAGCGGCTCGGCCCACCCTGGGTTTGGGTTACTTAATCCCTACCCCCTCGGGGTGTTGAACGGAGTGGCCTGTCCCTACTGTCCACTCAGGGCACTGGAGATAGGAGGAGCCCATGGTTACTTGGTTAGCGTTAAGTGGGAAGTTATCCTCGGCCTACTCCTCTGGTGGGGCGCGTGGCCTTGAGTTATGAGGTTATGGTTATGGGGAGGTGGAAAGTAGTCAAAGGCGCTCAGTCATGTCT
Organism: Muntiacus reevesi; assembly: GCF_963930625.1. Classification (NCBI taxonomy): domain Eukaryota; kingdom Metazoa; phylum Chordata; class Mammalia; order Artiodactyla; family Cervidae; genus Muntiacus; species Muntiacus reevesi. The sequence continues at coordinate 212,359,461 of NC_089250.1, read as the reverse complement.
AACTCTGTGGAACCTCCATGGACTGTATGTAGCCCACCAGGCTCCTCTGTCCATGGGATTCTCCAGGCAAGAATGCTGGAGTGAATAGCCATTGCCTTTCCCAGGGGATCGTCCCGACCCAGGGTAGAACCCGGGTCTCCTTCATTGCAGGCAGATTCTTTACCGTCTGAGCCGCCAAGGGCGGGGCTGGGTATGGGTTTTCTTTAGAAACTCCCCCGCCTCAACCCTTCTGTGTCTCCAGGTTGGTTTCCAGACCTCCCTGGGCTCTCTCCCACCTTCACTACCCCTGCCCGAAGGTGGCTGCCCTCTCCCGTCGGGGTGAGCAGAGCCCATACCCAGGGCGAAAGCTGAACCTCCAGCCACCGCCTGACCCACAGTCCCCAGGACCGGCACTGCAGCACCAGCCTCCAGCTCCCTCTGCTGGCAGTTTGAGAGAACTGCCTGGGAGGTTTGGCCTCCCTCCTGAGAGGTCAGGCTCATTCTGGACTAAGCTGTCACCCCCTCTGCCTTAGCAGTGGGTAGGCAAAACTCCGTTTTCCTTCTAATTACCCCACGTGGCTGGGTCTACCCGGGACTTAAAGGGCAGCTTCTTTGCAGGACCGTGCATGTCGCCATCTAATGACCCCCGAGTGGGTGCCCCAGAGCCTCCTCTCTGCTATCTACAGGCCGGCTGTTGGCTTCCCCCAGCAAAGACTCAGCCAGCTCATCGTGGTCATTAACACCATCCACTCAGTCCCTGGGTTTTGTTCCTTGCTGAGCCGGACGAGAGTCGTGTGTCAAGAGGTGAGCAGAAGGCAGGGGCTGGCAGCCAGTTCACAGACTGCGAGGCGGATAATTGGAGCTTGAAAGCGGGGCGCATGGTTAGTTGAACCTATGCTGCCAACGGGCTGATGGTCTGCTGGAGGGTGGAAATGAGGCTGGGAGGTGCTGGTGTTTCCTCCATGTCCCCATCACCCTCTGCCTCCCTGCCACACTGCTCCAGTCCTTGCCCATTCTGCTGCCAAGTGTCACATGAGTGGTCCTTGTGGCATGTCTTTTCTTCTTAAGTGTGGCCGGCTGCAAAAACCTCACCTGGATCTCTCCAGGCTCCTGGGCCACAATCTGTATGTTGACAAGCCCCCTCCTGGGACCCTGTCACCAGCCTGCTCAGCACCTTTGACATCCTCCCAGTTTCCACACTCACAGGACAAGGTCCGAGCTCTGCAGCCTGGCATTCAAGACTCCCCGACTCCACCCTGGTTGGCCTCACTCCCCTCGTTGTGTGAGCACTGGCCATACCTCAAACCCATCTTAAGCCCATTCTCTTCAGCCCAGGAGGCTCCTGCTGCTGCCTGCCGTGTCCAGCCTGCCCTTCCGGCCAGCTGGAATCCTACCCCCCCTGCAGGGCCGGCTCTGATGGCATCTCCTCCTCCTCCCGGCTATCTCAATGGGCAGTCTCCTCTGGTCCTGGCTTCTACCAAGACGTCCTTGTTCTCTTTGGAGTCATCTGGTACTTGATCTGCATTTTTCTTACTGATTCTCTTGTCCCTGACTTATCTGTAAGCCCTGAAAGGCAGGAGCCTTATTGTGAAATGTCTTAGTGAAAAGAGCTCTGGGGCAGCCAGTGTCTGAAATGTGTTCACTGACTACCCCATCCCCTCAGAGTAATTTGGAAAAATCTGAAATATTATAGGTTCTTGGTAATTGCTCTCAGAACTTCTGAGGGGCGGGCACAGGAACCTGCATTACTTTCTTTTTTTTTTTTTTTAAACTTGACAGATTTCCTCAAGAATATGTCTGCCAATGCAGGGGACACGGGTTCCATCCCTGGTCTGGGAAGATTCCATGTGCTGAGGAGCAACTAAGCCCGTGTATCACAACTACTGAGCCTGCATGCTCTAGAGCCTCTGCTCCGCAACAAGAGAGCAGCCCCCACTCGCCCAGCTAGAGAAAGCCTGCATGCAGCAACGAAGACCCAGCGCAGCCAGAAATAGATAAATAAAAACTTGGCCACAGTGTGCCTGGGCTCTTAGCTCCCTGACCAGGGAATGAAAGCACCAAATCCTAACCAGTGGACTGCCAGGAAATTCCCTTAATAATTATTTTTAAAAATTGAAATATAGTTGATTTACAATATTGTGTTGATCACCGCCGCACAGCATAATGACCCAGTCATACATATGCATACATCCTTCTCATATTCTTTTCCGTTATGGCTTATCACAGGATATTGAATATAGTTCTCTGTCCTGTATAGTAGGACCTTCTTGTTTCTCCATCTTATGTATAATAGTTTACATCTTCTGCTGTAACCTACAAAACAGTTTACATCCCAATCTCCTACTCCATCCCTCCCCCTCGGCAACAACCACCGGTCTGTCTTCTATGCCCCTGAGTCTTTCTGTTGTAGATAAGTTCATTTCTATCACATTTCAGATTCTGCATATAAGTGATGTCATACGGTATTTGTCTTTTTTAGGAGGATAATCTCTAGTTGCATCTATGCCGCTTAAATGGCATTATTATTTCATTCTTTTTCATGGCTGAGTACTATTCCTCTGCATATACATAGCACATCTTCTTTATCCATTCCTCTGTTGATGGACATTCAGGTTGCTTCCCTGTCTTGGCTAGTGTGAATAATGTGGCTATGAACACAAGGGGGCATGTATCTTTTTGAATTATAGTTTTGCCTGGATGTAGGCCCAGGATTGGGATTGCTGGAAAGTGAAAGTGAAAGTTCCTCAGTCGTGTTGGACTCTTTGTGACCGCATGGACTATACAGTCCTTGGAATTCTTCAGGCTGGAATAATGGAGTGGGTAGCTGTCCCTTCTCCAAAGGGTCTGCCCAATCCAGGGTTCAAACCCAGGTCTCCCGCATTGCAGGCAAATTCTTTACCAGCTGAGCTACCTGCGTCATGTGCTAATTTTTAGTTTTCTGAGAAACCTCCATACTGTTTTCCACAGTGGCTACGTCAGTTTACATTCCCACCAACAGTATAGGAGGAAGGAACCTGAACTTAAGTAAATTGGAGGACGTTATGTGGTAACCACCAGTCTATGAAGATGGGCACTGACTGACCTGACCATCCTAAACCAAGACAACTTGCTGAGTCATCTGCACTAGGTCCTGCCTGTCAGGGTCACAAGGATCCCAGGAAATAGCAAACGCACCCCAAAGAGAGCTGGGACAGTGCTTCACATACAGAAACACCAGGAGGAATTAGTCCAACAGCACCATGACGTTCACAGCCATGCTCTTCCTAGGAGTGAAAACCCAAACCATCTGATTATGCAGCAAGAGTGGAGTACATCTTACAGTACATTCACCTTAATGATTACCCAGCAATTAAGCAAGAGATATGGGAAAACGCATATATACTTACAGTAAAAGAATCCCATGTAGCAGCTGATCTCCCAAGTTGGTTCCCACAGGACCAGGGCTTGGGGACTCAGGCCCTTGAGGCTTTTCCCACCATGGACCAGGGCTTGCCTTCTGACTTGCTTAAGCCACAAGGATGTAGCAGAAGTGATGCTGTGCTGGTTCCGAGCCTAAGCCTTAATGCCAGGCAGCTTCTGCTCTTACACTTTTGGGAACCCTGAGCCATCAAGTAAGAAAACACCTGCGCAGCCTGCTGCGGGAGCCTCATGGGGCCCGGCTGTCCCTTCATCACTCCCCGTAGCAGCCATGAGCCCGAGACATCATCTTGAACCTGCCGGGCCGGCCAGGCCCCTACACCTGGCGGAACAGAATTTCTGATTCACTGCAGAATCGTGAGAAATCCTGCACAACTACACTGTACGTGTTATACGGTAATAACCAGGACAGGTTACACAGTGGCACCAGAAACATTATCTCTGCTTCTGAAATATGCAAAATTAACAGCATAAATACTATTATCAGTGACAGTTTCCTGCTTTATTATTTGACTTCATTTCAGGTTTTCAACAATGAACATTATCACTTGTGTAAGAAAACGGCGATGTCACACTTGACATTTAATTGGGGGACAAGAAAGCTGCAGATAGATTGTCTGTCCACTGGGCGAAGCGCGCCCCCACCTGCCTTTCAAGGGAAGGTCATCACCTGTTGTCAGGAGGTTCTCTCTCCGGCACAGAGCTCTCACTTTCCATTTCGGAGGCCATGGCTTCTGGGGAGCAGCCTGTGTCTGAAGGGAATCGGGCCTCCCTTTAATCCCCCACATTTATCCTAAGCCCAGCTTATGCCACAAAGCTCCTGCCGGCTACTGACGAGGACAGTCCTCGTCATGTCCTCCCATGTCCTCGGCCCTGTGGCGTCAGCTGGTGTTCTGTCTTGGCTGTTCCTGCCCCTGCCCAGCCTTCCTCACGATTCTGTCATCACTGCTACTGAACATGAGGGCTCAACGAGAAGAGGATGAAATCCAGCCAGTGGTGCTCGTTGCTGGGCCAGAAAAACCACGGGACAGGAGACAGCAGCCTGGCGGTGGCCACTGACAGGCAACAAGCGGGTGAGAGGACACAGAGGATTCAGGCCTGAGCGGGCCCTTCCCCCGGCTCCTACACCCCAGGGCGTGACCGCTCACAATGCAGGGTTGGGAGAAGCAGTTACTGATCGAGCTTTTAGACCTGAAGCTACTGAGACCACGATGCTTCAGTCTAAATTTTAAATAACACGGAGTTCTGACTCGTGATGGGAGAGACGCCAGACAGACACACTGCAGTAGGCTCTAACGGGGAAGAAGCCACAGTATTTAACTGGAGGAGACCTTGAAAAAGAAAATCAAAGCCTGCTTTTATTGATGCACCGACAGACTGACCGAGATTGGGAAGGGGTGGTTCATTAATACAATCTTCCTCAACCAAGCAAATTGAAACAACAAAAGTATCTGCAAAGGCTTTACAGTGACATGATGCCTTAATAAGTTAAGGAGACCGACTGCTCACTAAGCGCCTTCTCATTTCATGCTCTTGACAAATTCCTCTCCTTTCTTGATGGAGGCTTTCAGCTCAGGGATGGCCTCAGCAATCATCTTCTCTTCGAAAGGGGAGACCTTGCCGATGCCTAGATTCTTCTCGATGCCCTTTTTCTGAAGGAGAGAGGGGAGGTGGTAACATTTTACAATAAAGCTTCCCTGAATGAGTTTGTTACAGAAGAGCCTGCTTGTAACTTTGCCAGCCCTGCCTAGCCTGTCTACATCAGCGGCCGGCAGCTTTGGGCAGCCTGCGGAGGGAGTCACACACATCAGGGATGGGATGGGATGGGGTGGGAAGGGATGGCTGTGAGCCGTGCCGGGAACTCAGGCTTCCATCAGCCAGCCCCGGGCTGGGAGCCAGGCCCCGGAACTTGCTGTGCGCGCAGCCCGGGCGCTCACACACCAAGTCTGTCTCCTCATCCACCTCCAGAAGGCTGTGAGGACAAACCTGGGTCAGCTGGTGCACAAAGAACTCAATAATTAGTACACGAGTTATTCTCCCCAACACAGAGCTTACTTCGGGGAGCTAGTTTCTTTCCCAAGTTGGTTAAGGGCTGAAGAAACACTTAAATGTCCACCTGAACCCAATGTAAGTAAGTAGGTAAACGCTGGTTATTAGGAAGACAGCAGCCTGGCCTCCAGGCCGCCTCAGACGCTCCCTGGTCGGAACCATCAGCCCATGGGCTTCACCATGCCACACACACCTGCTCAATGGGCTCCGGAACTAACCTCTTCAGAGTGAGTCCTGGGGACTGTGGACACCAGGGGGCTATGGGAAGGGCTTCTTCTGGGCATGAGAGGAAGGCGAGCACACACCAGCCTGATGCCAGCAGGTGCCCACGGCGGAGACATGGAGAGCTGCTCCCGGAACACCCGGGAGGAGTCAGGCAGACCAGACAGCTGCCCCAGATCAACCTGGCTGAAGCTGGCAACTTAACTAGAAGGGCCCTGTCTGAGCGGCCCAGGAACGCCGGCCCTGAACTTCTAACAGCGGTCCAGGCCTCGGTGGGCCCTGGGCTCAGGACAAGCGCAGGCTGGCATGGGGAAGCCGCTACCAGCAGCCGTCCGCAGGCCGCCTCGGGACACGAGGGTCCCGTTAGGATGGCTGCCCTGGTGGTCACTGCCAACCAGCTGTTGGAGCTGTGAGAGCCCGTCAGGCCCCCAGGCAGAGGTGTCTCCCTGCTCCTGATTCGGGGGCGCCTCTACCCTCTAGAGGAGCGGGGACGGTCCCTGGTCACGGACATTCAAGTCTTGGAGCGAAGGCTCCGGGTGGAGCAGGTGGCTCTCCACTACAGAACACGCTCCTCCTTCCAGCCGAGCCCCGGCCCCCAGGTACGTACCCCCAGCAGCAACGGTGTGGAGAAATACGGACAGTCCGTTTCTTGGGACTTAACGAAGGAACACTCGACAACTCCTTCCTTTCCGTTCATTGCATCCACGAGGGAGAAGACAAACCGGGCTCCGGCGTATGCCATAGACAGGGTGGCAGAGCCTAGGAGGATACAGGCTGGTGAGCCACGCCAGCGCTGTGACCTGGAGATCCAGGCGCGCTCTCCCGCCAGCTAAAAATCCATCTGCGTAACCTCCAGCCTTCTAGTCATCGGGTACAGCAGCATTCCCTGACCTGACGAATGCAGGAATGGCACGGAATTAGCTCTGCTGACCTCAGGCGCTACTCCACGCCACCCGGCAGGCAGGCTGAGCTGCCCTCTGACTGGATGGTGGCATGTCAAGCGGATGGATGTGAAACTGAGAAAAGGCCCTGCTCCGTGCCAGGTGCTCCTGTCTTCAGCGCAGACTCTAACCAGGGCCCGGGGCTGCCCCTGAGACCTACCTGCTCCAGCCTTCGCCTTGACCACCTCTGTGCCGGCTTCCTGGATCCGACCGGTGAGGGTGGTCAGCTGGTCCTGGGGAAATTCCACCTTGGGGGTGCACTGCAAGCAGAAGGCACAGGGAGCACGTGAGCAGGCCCAGGCTGCAAGGCCCCACGCCCTCCTGGCCCCCGTCCCGTGGGGGCCGGGCATCACGGCCACATGGGAACTCAAGACCCTTTCCTGACAGAAAAAGCTGACTCTGTTGGGAGGTGAGGTGAGATCCCTACTCATTTTTTTTTTAAAAACTTGCTCTTTTTTGGACTAATTTTAGACTTATAGAAATGCTGTAAAAATGGCAAGAAGATTTTCCTCACCCAGCTTACCCTGATGTTAACATCTTACGTAACCAGGATGCAGTTATGAAGAGCAGGGAATTAGTATCACGCGTGATGAACTAGACCACAGACCTTACTCACCAGTCACCAACTGCCCCCTACTTCCCTCTGCTGTTCAGGGTCCTGGCAGGGCCCACGGCACTCAGGGATCTCGCCTCTGACTGCTCCCTCCGCCCTCCCGTCTTTCATGACAGCAGTCAAGAGCACTGAATGCCCACTCTGTGGGATGTCCATCAATTCAGGTTATAAAGTGTTTCCTCAGTATTTTCTTCCGAGGTCATGAGGTGATTTATCTCGTTCCTGGAGGTGTTTACCTTGTCTCTCCTCATTTTTATACAAGGCGGCCTTGCCTGCTCTGACCTAATCGGGAAGGCAGCGGGTGCTTCCACCGGCAGTTTTCAGCGTGTGTGGGAACTGGCTGTCCTAACACCTTTTGGCCACACTCACTCCCACAGCCCCCAGGCCATCAAAGGCCCAGACAAGTGGGGTGGGGCTGCATCCATAATAGGAATCCTTTCAAAGCCACCAGGGAGGGTGAGGTCTGCCTGCCCCAGGGCCCCACCGTCGACCTCTGAAGGGCATGTGTGGTCTGGGGGCCTCCGGGCGAGGAGACAAACACATGTGACACGCACCTGAGAGATCAGGGGGATGATGGTTTTCCCAGCGTGGCCACCGATGACGGGCACGTTGACTCGGGCGGGGTCCAAATCCTGGTCAGGAAAAGCATGAAGTCGGATTAATTTTTAAACAAGCACTCTGAGTGTCAAACACGTCATATACACCTGAAGCACCAACACTGGGAATATCCACAAAACTCAAGAACAAAACAAAGAAGCCGGGCAAGAGGCCGGCGGGCGACTCCCGCCGCGCTCACCTCTCCCACCACCCCCGCGCTCGCACACTCTGACACCAGCTTGAACACGCGTAGCGAGCAGGACCTTGGCATCTGGTGAGGACACTGTGAGGCTTTCCCTCCACAATGGGCTGGAAACTGCCTCCCTGGAGGGTCCCAGCGGGTCCCCCTCAGTCTGACAGCTTCCTGGGATCAGAGGACGACAGCCCTCCTTCCCACACCTGCTGTCACGCCTTTAGCCCAGACTCACATGCCCACAGTGTGTTCACCATGAACAAAGCAGATTCTCTTCCCCTCGCATGAAAGCGAGATTCTAGAAAAGCCAGGGGTGAGAAGTCTGTCAACTCAGTGATTGGGACTGAAAGGAGGGAACCAAGTGGAAAGGGGTCACGACACCATAGTTCATTAAGCGGGGCTTGTTGGGATGGCTGATTCACTTGTTAAACCTGAGGCATCATGCCCCCCGAGAATCTGCGACTCAGGTATTACTTATCACAGAAAAAGACGCTGGTGGGAGTTATGGGAGGAGGGTGAGCAGTCCCCTAATGCTCTGGCTGCTAAAGAGAGATGCCCTGAGTTAGGAACCTGCTTCACCCAGCAAGGGGAGCCCAGTCACAAGGGTGGGTGGGCCCAGCAGCAGAGGGCTGACAGAGCAGGGTGCCAGGCTGGGCCCCAAGAACATGGCACCAACAATCTCACTCTAAACACACGTGCTGAACTGGTTATCCAATCCAACTGTCTCCGGAATTGTCGTTCAGTCGCTCAGCCGTGTCCAACTCTTTGTGACCCCATGGACTGCAGACTGCCAGGCTCCCCTGCTCTTCACTATCTCCCAGAGTTTGCTCAAACTTGTTGTCTCCGGAATTAAAGCGTCTCTTTCCACTTCACTCCACAGAGCTCCCAGGCCCTGGGGCCATGTCTCAGTATCTGCCCCCACATGGAGAACACAGCCTGAGGAACACGCCACAACAAGAACGACAGTGCGGGCACTGTGCCATCCACACCCTGGAGAGAGGCGCAGGGCTCAGGGGCGGAAGATGGAGGTCAAATCCTATGCGAGCCCTTCTCACCAAGCCACGTGCACAACAATTATTCCTAACTGGCGGGAGGCTGGATGGGAACCCTCCTCTGTGGAGTCACAACAAATGGCCTGAAGCTCAAGAGGGACATTTACTGGGGAGGGAGAAGTGGTTCTGCAGGGTCCACAACCAGGGAGATTAGACAGCGAGTTGCAAAACACACTGAGGACTCTGGACCCCGCGCTGGTGCCACACCCACCCCAGGACGGGTCTGGCAGCTCAGGAAGAAGCTGGCAGCTGGCGGGAGCAGAGGGGAGTCTAAGTCACTACCAGTTCCCGAGGAGCGAATCAGGACACAGAACCGGGGTAACAACACTGACACCATCTCAGGAGCTCGCCCAAGCCCTTCCTGTTTGCTGATCTTATCATTTGCCTAACGATGAGCAGGTCAATCCTGCGAAGGCCAGTTATCAGCAGCGGAGAGTACGAGGAGCACAACCTGCTCCAGCCAGCGAGAAACCCCGGGAAAGCCTGCACCCTGGATGGCGCAGGGAGTCCAGGCTGGTCCACGCAGGGGCCGGCCAGTCTCAGCCCACAGGTGTCTGCCGTCTGCATTCCCCACAAAAATGTGAGAGCTGCTTCCCATGAAGGAGGTGAGCTATGAAGACCTTTAACACCACCCTCAAGTTACACGTGATCTCTCAGGGCCCGAGTGTCTTCCACGCCCATCAGTGAGCCAAGGATGGACATGGAGGATCAGAAAGGCCGCGTGAAAGCTGTCCGATGCAGCTCTTACCTTCAGCTCTGCGACAAAGGCATTGGCTCGGACAATGTCCAGGGTTGTCACCCCGAAGATTTTATTGGGGTTGTACACTCCGTGTTTCTTGAAAACTTCCGCTGTGATTGGGATGGTGGAGTTAACCTAGTAAATCCAAGAGAAAGGCACAATTCGCCTGCATTCTGAGAGCAGAGCTATGCGACAGAAGGAAAACTCTCATCAGACTATTAGTAAGCCTGAAGGTGCCACAATAAGTTGCCCTGTCTGGTACCTGAGCCGCAGCAAGGAAGGCCTCCTACTCTAAAAGACTGCTTCGTCCCCTCGCCCCCAGCCCTGTGAAAGAGGACGCCCTTCACTGCTGCAGGCACTCTTCCCCTTGGTGACCTCCGACCCCAGTGTTCACATGTGCAAGTGATCTTTCAACAGTCAACTTAAAAATGGGAGGAAGGCTCCACAGGCCAAGTTCTGCTCCAGCTGGGCCTTAGGCCCTAAAGACCATTCTTTAAAAAAAAACAAAAACAGCCTAGTACAGGGCTACAAGCACAGATGGCCCAGGGCCAAGTCCCAGCTCTGGCACTCTGCATCATAACCCTGGCAAGTTACAGCAACTCCCTGGGACTCAGTTTCTTTATCTGTAAAACTGGAAGACAACTACCTCATGAGGTTACTATGAAGGTTAACAGTCTTAATACACGGCAAATGCTTACCATATTACCTGGTACATGGAAAAAAAATAAGACAAACCAGCAAGATTTATATCAGGTAACGATTAATCAGCTCCCCAACAACTTTTGGCCAGTGGCCCCCGAGGAAAGGGCAGCTGGTTGCAAAGGGCAGGACCCTCTTCTCAGAGGCCCTGGTCACAGGCTCTGGGTGTTCACCTGTGGCCACGTCCCTCAGTCAACAGCAGTGTCACCGCACTTTCACCCAGGTCCTTCTCGTACTCGGAGACCAGAGTCCAGATTCAATCAGGAGGGAGGGACAGAGGAGGCTGCTGTCAAATGCAACCAGGGGCCCTGCTGGGGTGGGGATGCGAGCCCTAGCTGACTTTTTGGGGGGACGCAGCACCCGACCCGGAGTTTCTGAACTGAGGAACAAGCTTCCTACAAAAACCAGCGAGCAGGGCCTGGGTAGGGGCGGGTGGGGGTGGCTGTGTATGTGATCAGGTGTGAGTGTGAGGAGAGAGAGGAGGCCGGAGCAGCGGAAACTGCAAAGCCTGAGTGGAACACAATAAAAGGAGTTAACAGGCAGTCTGAGGAACGGACCTTTCTCCAGGTGGAGGGACTAAGATACCGAGAGGGGAAGTGACCTGCCCAAAGGCACACGGCTGATGGGAAATCCAGGTTACAACTCACATGGTGTAGGCCAGAAAGAATCGTCAGGAAATAAATTTAAGGGCCTCTCGGTATTCATCCCCTTTATCCACTTCAGCACACAACCCGCTTATTCTCCACTCTGAGCATAGCCGCACCCTGAACTTTCACGCGGCACTTGCGGCCGCCCATCTGCCCGCGGCGGGCACTCACCGGATTTGAGATGATGCAGATCATGGCTTCCGGGCAGTGCTGGGCACACGCGGCGGTCAGGGTGGCCACGATCGTGGCGTTGGTATTGAACAAGTCATCTCGGGTCATGCCTGAGAACGATCCAATCCAATATTGTTCATAAACCACAGGATGAATTTCCAAACATGTGCCAAGTGCTGTGTGTTTATTGTTATGAAACTCAAACATGAGTGACACAGGGTCCCTGTCAAGTAAACCCATCTTGTAGGGAAAACGGCCCAGTGTGACAAGTGCTAAGACAGAGGTCGCTGCGGGTGGAGCATGGGGAGGGGAGAGAGGGGGGTTATTCCCGAGGAGGATCAGTAAGCCTTCCAAGGCAGAGGTGCGTGGAGAAAAGGGCGTTCCGTGCAGAAAACCCAAGAGACTGGGCGAGGGGACCCAGTGACCCATGCAGGGCTCTGTCTGCATCCCACAGGCATCTGGGAGCCTGGAATCTTTTCTGCAGCAGAGAAAAGACCAGCTCCATTTTTCAAGGAAAACCACATCCTCAGCTGACTTCCAGGGAGACGCTAGGCAAGGCTTTCAACACACACCTGGTTTTCTTGGGACTCCCGCTGGAATGACCACCACATCGCAGCCCTTCAGGCAGTCTGGCAGCTGCTCAGGTCCAAGGTAGCCTGGAAAAAAAAACAAACACTCAAGTGAGCAATTTCAGTTTCTGACCTGCAGAGGCCAGCACATCTACGCAGACAGAGCCCAGGAGGACAGCCCCACACAGGTCCAAATCTGACCACAGGCCTCAAGACAGGATGGAAGGGCTGTCTGTGAAGGGGTTCCTCTCCTTGAGAACTACCGCCATGGTCTGGATGACTCTAGTTGGCAGGACAGTCCCTTTCATTCCACTTTCCCCCAGCCTCTGTGGCCCAGCCCCCCTACAGAACGGAATAACCATCCAAGTCAGCCACTTGGCCTTATCTGACCCGACTTGCCAGCACCTCTGAGCCCTGCTCAGCTCCCAGTAAGAGCTGCTTATTCCATGTCACCGTCATCCTAACAAAAGCCCCACTTTGGGGTCAGACCAGAAGGTGCCCTGGAGGCCAGGAGAGAGAACCCCTGCCATGATAAACAGGGACTTTGTTTACTCCTATCACCTGTGGAGAAGAAGCTTCACTTTCAAACATCTCAGGGGAATTGGCTCCAATGACCAAAATCTGCTTGGATTTGACTATTCCTTGTTGCGCGTGCTTCTGGAAACTCTAAAACACACAGCCCAAGAGAAAGCAAGCAAACTAGTGCACAGGGACCTTAGCAGGCACACAAGCATGTGACCTGACAAGTCAACCTTCTGGGGTGTCTACACCCACCGAGGACACGTGCAAACACCATCAGCACAGACGGGAAGCAGTACAAGCTTCCTGCACAGCAATCTGACATTCTACAGTAAAAGCTGCACCACAGCCGGACCTACTCATTCTACTTTTAGGATCCTAATGAACAAAACGTAAAGATAAAAAGATGCTTATCACAGCTTACATAAATATTTATAATACAGCGCAACACAAAACAGCCCAGTGGCCAACAGCATGGGTATAACAATAAATAAGCTATAACTTAGAATACCTCTTTAAAAATGATTTTACCAAGAATTTGGTGACGCGGATAAACGCTGCTATAATGTGAAGGTTAAATGAGCAGGCTATATATAACTGTATGTGATTACGAACGACTTCTTGGATAATATACCTATGTTCATTTCAGATTTCCCTAAGTGGCTGTGCTTTGAAGAGGCTGGCGGAGGAAGCCCTGGGGTGGAGGGATGGCCCGGCCCGGAAGGCACGAGCAGCACACCAGGGACAGTACCGCTTACTGCCCCACGTCCCTGCAGGAGGTTCCCCCTACCCCTACACTCCTATTATTAAATTATAAAAAATTTTAAATGGGAACATCAGGCCACTGTTGTTTTTCTCAAAGACACTACTTGCATTTTTAGAGACAAGTCCAAAAAGTTGCAGTGATTTATAAAATTTAATTCTAAAATGGACACGGAAACCCCAAGTCTCTGAACACCTAGTTCCACCCAAGAATCTCACTCTAAACCTGGATCCTGGACTACTGGGGAGAAGACATGAACGGTCCATGGGGTCAGCAAGCCCAATACCTTTCACGGTCGCTCTGGTCTCGATGTGGCTCAGGTCAGCGGCCACTCCGGGCGTGTGAGCGATATCATAGAGGGTCAGGCGGCTCACCAGCGGGCTGTTCTTCAGAAGAAGCGAAAGCGGCTGCCCAATTCCTCCGGAAGCCCCCAGCACGGCTACTTTAGCATTGTTCTAGAAAGAGGCACACAGACAGAACTTTGAAGAGGGAATCAGCATTAACAGGATTCACATGGTAAAAACCGCAGACCTTGGCCCCTGGCCTCTTTTACTGCAGTGGTACCAAACGAAGAGGTGATAGTATTCCTACCATCCCTAAGGCCTTCTGGACGTTCAGGGCATGCCTCAGGAAAATGGGGGGACCTGTGCCTCCAGATGCTGTGAGGGTTGGGGCACATTTCTCCCATACCCTCGAGAGACGAGCTAACTACTCACTCGGCTGCTGGACTGCTAACAGAAGCTTCTCCTGCAACGTGAGGTTTTAAAACCTATAAACAAACATTTATGGAATCCTATCACTGGGCCAGCGCTTGGCCCTGGGGGCTGTAGGAGTGAATCAGACCCCGGTCAGCTCCCGAGTGGCCAGGCAGTGAGATGCCCAGTAGCTGAGGGCAAAGAGCGGTCCTGAAGCGAAGGCCTGCCCTAAAGCTCACTCCCCTTACACAAGAGGCACTCTTCCCTCTAGGTCTCGAGCAGGGCCTAACCCAAACCCCAGCCAACCTCAGGGAGGCTGTCTCCAGTCTAAACTCACAAACGAGGAGGAGGGCCTATCCTGGCAGGCAGGCCAGGAAGAAGACAATCTGAGAAAAGAGCAGCCGTGGGAGTTCCAAGGCCGGTGCAGTCCTGTAGGGCAGCATCTACACCACGGTTGCAGGCTGTGTCCCACAGTGACGGAACTCAGCAATAATGGGCTTCTGTCAACAAAACCAAACCCAGCAAACCAAAACAACCAAAACAAACTCAAAAAAACCACCTGACGCACAGTGTGATCTGCTTGAAGAAATTAAAACTTGCAAGGGCATATACTACAAGTAAGATTCGAATTCAGGTTTGTTTGTTTTTTTTAAGTTGGACCCCTGACTTCACAGAAAACTAGCTGGACCAACCATCCAGAACTTGAAGTCTGGCATCTCACCCATCTCTGAACCTTCAATGATCACCCCCACACCTTGTCCTGAATCCCAGGAACTCCCAGATTCCAACTCCACATCTCCAGTTCTGTTAGGCATTCCACTGGTCTCACTAACCCAACTGTGTAAATAAATTTATCCTCGCTACCTCTCCCATCCCTGTCCCCAAATGGCACCTGTGTTCACCCACATTCAAACCTTTATTCCTATCTCCTGCCTCTTTCCTTATTGGAGACACCCAGTTAAGACACAAAGGAGCTGGCATCTCAAACATCTTCCTAACCTGCCCCTGATTTCCATTCTGATTCCACTGTCTAACTTAGGTCCTCAGCTCTACCTCTCAACCATCCTCCCCTAAATTCAAAGTTTTCATCATTGCCTTGCTCAAAAATCCTCTCAAATTCCTCATGCCCAGATTTCTCAGCCTGGCTCCCATGACTGACCTGGGTTTCAACACGGGAAGCACAATACAGTCCCCTTGGTGTGTAGGATGTAAATGTCAAAGATTATGTCTTAATTTTTATCTAACCGGTAAAGAATTAATATCTACCAAGAAACAGACAGACCTGGTGTCCTCAACTAGGGTCCTTGGATCAATCAGTCCCTGAACAATCAAACAAGATGAATACAACACACTTTCAGTGGAATGAGGCCATGTTACTTTTTGTATAAGGTTTCATCAGCTCGGCTAATATTTATAAAAACATAACTTGTAAATGATGGGATCTTTACAGTGAGATGAGAATCTCTGGTATTGCAGGACAGCTCATGATCTCTTCCTAAACAAGCTGTTGCCAGATTTGACATCCTTTTCCACTGTTTGGCACACTGTTTAGCAATGGGCTTTGAAAATGGATATATAGTAACACTTCCTCCACAAGTTTGCTTTTTAAAGTCTGTATAACAGACTTGAACAGCTTATTTTTAAATTTCTTTCTTGTGTTATATTATATATATATATTAGAACAGTAGTACACACAAGAGACATAAATACATGGAGGTTGAATGCTCATTCCATTTTTCCTGTTAAGGACACAGGATCTAAAGTCTCTAGGCCGATGCACCATCTGGCTCAAGCTCATCTTTCTGACTTATACACCTGCCTTGTAAATTACTCTGTCTGTATGTCTAATAGGCATTTAAAACTCAATCTATCCAAACCTGAGCTCCCAATATTAATACCACACCCAACTCCCATCACTCTTTCCGAGCAGTTTTTCCTACCTTAGTAACTCAACCCCGAAATCCAAAGCCTTGGTTTTCTCCATGTTCCTCTTTCTCTCAAAACCCCTCATGAAATCATAGCAGCAAATCCCTGTCTTATCTCCAGTTAGTTCCCTTCCCCCACTCCTCAGTGTCACTGTTCAACACCTCCACCGGTCCTATGGGTGCTAAGTTTACTCACTTTTGGCATAAGTGTCGCTTTTCACTCATCCTGGTATCACCTGCAGCACCCAACACAGTTCTCGGCAAGAAGATACTCAAAGGTATTTATATGTATATTTATTTTCCAAATGAACTGAACACACAGGAGACTGGTCTGAAGGGCAGAGGCTAAAAAATGCAGAACCTCATGTTTAATAATCACCTCCCTTTTAGGGCAAGGTACTTAAGAGGAGATGTGGGCATTCCAGGGTTCTCATACTTGGGTTGTATTAGAATCACCTGGGGCACTTGTAAAAACAGAGGCCCCGCAGGTCCTACCTCCTTCACTGACACTCTGTCTCTGATCTTTATCAGTATTCTGGTGATTCTGACACACACCAGAGTTTGAGAATCGCTGCCCGAGACGGCTAAAAATAGCTTAGGCTTAAGCAGTCCCAGGCCAAGCCAGGCCCAGGCCTCCCACCGCAGGAAGTAGCCTTCAAAAGGTCTTTAAGAGGAAGCAGAGTCTTCGGGTTCTTAGAGGGAAGGTTTGGTGATCCAAAAAAAAAAAAAAAAAATTACAGTGGTCAGGAGAGGGAAATTTTAATCCTCTGGCCAAAAGACTGTGTAACCTTGGACCAGTGTTCTACCCTGGGTAGCCCTGTCTGCACTATGAACTTAAAAATTACACAAGTGCTTACAAGCACAAAGAAGCTCCAAGAACAAAGTTGGTCTCTCAAAATACTACGGAAGGTAAGTTACTTTAGCCCCTACAGCCCTGGCTTCTCAAGCTTTAGGGAGCACAGGTCAAGAGCAGACTCTGAGGGTGAACTGGCAGGCTCGAAGAAGCGTCCCGGTACTGGAGCTGGACTACGTCCCACCTCCCTGACTCCGGGACTTTCTCCCCCGCACCTCCCGCCCGGAATCAGGGTCGACCCAACCGACACAACTGCGGGGTCTGCTCCGGGCGGCTCTGCGGTCCAAGCTGACTGACCCGGGGGTCAAGGCTGCTCGCGAGCCAGGAACACACGTGGCCTAGGCCGGGGAGCCTCCACCTGCAGGCTGCCCCTCGCAGGGCCTACCTGGGCCGAGGTGCTGAAGCTGCGGCGGAGAGCGGCGCCGGCAGGCCGGGCGAGGGCGGAAAGCATGGCTGGGGCGGGCGGGGCGCGGACAGGCGGGCAAAGGAGCTGTCAGCAGACAAGTGACTCCAACGACCTCCACACTGCACAAGACCTCCCGGCTCTGCTCCGCCTTGTCTCGCGAGAGCGGCGCTGCTTCCGGCGCCCCCACTTCCCAGCTCTCGCGGTGTCTCGGCCACATCCGGGCTTTAGGGGAGGCCCGCTGAAGGATGCTACCCGGAGCGCAGTCCTGGGCTGGGTCATAGCGCGGGTCGTGTTGCGTGCGGCCCGTGAGGCAGACGCCATCAGAGTGGGAGGGAGAGTCCGCACTCGAGAGGTGGAAGAAGACGGGCTGTAGGCTTGGAGAGCCTTAGAGGAGCCATTTTGCAGGTGGGGCCCCAGACAGAGGCTCTGACAGGGCGACCGGCCGAGGTCAGGTCGGAGGCCCGACGGAATGGGTGCGAACCGAGCCATCCCCCTGCGCCAGTTCAGCCAAACCCACCCATCTTGCCCCTGGGGACTGGAGGGGCCCCCGAGCTCTGGAAAGCTCTGGAAAGGAAATGGGGGAGGGGAGGTTGAGAGCCCCGGGATGGAGGTGGAGGATGGGGGCTCCTCTAATCTGTCATTCCTGTGCACCATCCCTGATTATACACAGTCCGCCCACTTGTCGTCTCTCCCGATGCCCAGGACCTTCTGTTAAGTTTACAAATCGTTAGGGACACCACTCCCGAGAATGACAGACCCTGAGCACTGACTCATCGCTAGAGGTTATAGATGTGGTAACAGGTATCCAGGTGATAGAACTTGCAAAGTCACGCTGTCCCTTCACCTCTGGTCGGCCCAGCCGTGCTGTCCACCTGGCCACATTGTTTCCGCTTTAGGAGCCAAGAAACCATGTTGAGCACAGTTAAAGTGGATTTGTTCAGAGTCCACCACAGAGAAAGTCAAGACATGGTTTTTGCTCACTAGAAGTTTGCCATTCAAATGTATCAGCATACTTAGAAGCTTCCTTTTCCCTGCTGCTCTTTTCTGGGGGTGCAGAGAACTCTTTGCCCTCAAAAAGTTCAGGGTCAAGTGGGGCAGGTAGGTATGTTGCAGGCTGTTACCTTGGAGAAGTGTGCAAACCCAGTGAGGGGGAACCAATGACAGCCTACTTGGGAACGGGGAAGCAGGAGGGGAAAAAAAGTAGTTAGCCCAAGTACTGACGAACCTATAAGTAGGAGGGCATGCATGATGACGGGCTTACTCTTTCCTGCCTCCTTTCCATTCGTTCATTGAGCTACTAAGATCACTTGCTTCACAGATGAGCAAGGATCCACACATTTTCTGCTTTTAAGGAGCTCACAGTCTAGGTGAGGGAGGCAGGTACATTGCAAGCAGCATGATATGGGCAACACTAGAGAATTATGAGGGGCTATGGGAACACAAAGTGTAGGTTAAGGGAGTCAGAGAAAGCGAGGTTCGGAGAAAGAATGAGACCGATACTCTACAGGAACAGATGACCTTTAATGAGTAATGAGGCGAGAAGGGGCAGCAGTCAGATGAGTGAGCTGCTGCCCTAAGTGGAGAAAAGAGGAGGTATATATAGGCAACAGAGATGCGGAAATACATTGTCTTGAGGGGTCTGTTTTTCTTCAAGATTGTTTGGATTAGTTAACTTTTATTTAACTGGGGCAAGGAATTCCTGAGACTGGCTGGAGCCTGGGACCAGCTGGGAGCTAGACGTAATCAATCTTAATGTCCATTCCTTCCTTGGGGGAGGTGAGGGGGCTGGGGAGTTCTTTGTTCTGTATAGAATGGTGGGGAAGACCCCACCGTTGGAGGGGAGTTTTAACTCCAGGCTATTTTGAGCCGTGTTGCTTTCCTTCACAAAGGAGGTCTATTTAACTCAGATTTGGGGTGGAGGTGGGGGCCATGTGAGAGAGGACTTTGGAGGATGAAACCTCTAAGCTGAGATGTAAAAGAAGAACAAGAGTTAGACCATTCAGCTCCACAGAAGGGAGAGATCCACACACTTGGGCTTTGGAGTTCCCAAAGGAGGGTAACTGGGCAGTTAACAATAGAAAGTGTTCAGATGAGCAAAAAAGGGAGGGAAAAGAGCCCAAAGGAAAACCTGGAGGAGGGGACAGTGAACAGATGATTTCTGTTGGGAGTTGGGACATGAGAACAGTGTCCTTTATTGTATCGCTGACAGTGTTCTCTTGTTCATTGTTCACCCGTGTATCTTACCGCTAGAACTGAGGGCATTGTGCAGTCAGGTACTTTCATCTCTTTATTGTCCAGCACCTGACCAGGTTGAGAGTGGGTTTCTGAATTTGGGGAGAGTCAAGTGGTTTTAGATACAAGAATGGGAAACCCAGATTGTGCAGGGCTTATGCATGTTAGCTGAGTTATTCCTTGGGAAGCAAGTGTTTATCAGAGGCTTTTGTGATGCCACCAGAACAGTGTTTGAGGAAGATTATACTGACCTTGGTATGTCAAAGATTCCAAGGGGAAAATGTGCAGGGCAGGGAGGTTGTTCAGGAGGCTTATCTTCCATAGTATTTTGAGAGACTAACCTTGTTCTTCTTGCCACTTCTGTGCTGCAAGAGTCTTAGGAGATGATAAATAATCTGAGTTATGATGGTAGTTTTAGAAATGGGGAAGTGGGACCAATGAAGGAGAGGGAAGAATTCATAAGAATTGTTTGTGCCCATCTGGATTTAAATAAAAGTGCTGTGGAAACTCAGCCTGAGAGAAGTTGTGTGAAAGGAGAGCTGTGTGGAGAAAAAGTAAAGAGCTCTATTTTAGATGGGCTGAATTGGAAGTGGTGATGAATTGTCCACATAAAAATATTAGTGGACACTTGGGGGATTACTCCAAGAGGAAGTATGGGATTGAAACCCCTGAGAGAGGTCAAGGCTGAAGTCGTCCCTGTAGAGGGGAGAGTTGAGGCCATAGGAGAGGAACTTGAGTCAGATTCTCATGTTCACTGCTACATCTAGGGCTGGGGCTTCTCCCCATCCCTGCCAGCTCAGTCAGCCGCTGTCAGCATGTCTAGGGCAGGGAACCTCTACCTCCCATATTCTCTATTGGGCCATCCCCACCCGACGTAGAGAAGTGTCCTCATATTTCAGGGGATTAAAAAAATTGCCATGTAGTTTACATATGATACAGTATACAGATCTTAAGTGTGTAGTTTGATAGTTTTGACAGTTTGTAGTCTTGTAACCGCTACCCAAAACAAGCTATAGGAACATTTTCTTTATTCCAGAAAGTTTTCTTATGTCCCAGTCCCCCAGAAAATATAAATACCTGACTTCCTGATTTCTATCACTATAGATTAATTTTGCTAGTTCTTCATTGTATATCTTTATGCACAATATAGGAAATACACTGATACCCTCCTTGCTGCACCCCCACACAAGCCATACACATGCACATATGCCAACCATTTTGTTCCTTGCTATAGGCTTCGGACCACAGCCATGAGCTATCAAATTTTTGCTCTTAGGTGCACATATTCTGTGCTAGCTTCTCTTCTCTTCAACCCTAAAATTTTACCACAAGTGAAGTATTTTACTCAAGTGAAGTATTTTAAATCTTTCAGATCCTTGGAGCTAAAATGAAGAATTAGAAAGATGTTAACTGTCCAACCTGTATGACAGTTTTATTTTCCTCTAGGGGATCTAGAATATTGGAAAAAGGGGACATAAATTTTAAAATAGAACTATGTTTATATAGCTTAATTTTCAGTTGTGGCCCATACCTGCTGGACATCAAAGGATTTGGCTTCCCAAGTTACATGCCAGCAGAGCAGATAGGAGGTGGTGGACTGGTGACAGCAGAGGCAGCCTGAAGCTGCTGGTCAGCAGCCCCCAAGAGCAGAGATGCCAATGGTGGCAGTTCTGAGTTGGGAGCAAAGCCTTCAGTCCTCCAGGCCAGCCAGAGATCAGGGAGTGAAAACAAAGCTGGGTTCAGAGCTTGATCATATCCAGGATCCCATGTCAGGAGCAGAAGGTGGGGCTCAAGCCTGTCTGAGCACCTCATCAGTATTTGTTTTATGGTTTTATATAAAAGCTCGATATCAAAATATTCTTAGGACCTAAACGGTGGAGCCAAGAACCTCTCATACCCTTCAGAGTTTGGAGCAGGAATTCCCTGGTGGTCCTGTGATTAGGACTCCATGTATCCACTGCCAGGGGCACAGGTTCGATCCCGAGTCAGGGAACTATGATGCCTCATGATGCTCAGTGTAGCCAAAAAAAGAAACAAAAACAAGTTTGGAGTTGTGCTGGAAGGGCTGTTAGCTGTGTCCAGCCCTCTGCCCGCCCAGTCCAGTGGCGCTCCTCACTGTGCCTCACAGGGCTGTGTCTTCTCTCAGAAGGGTGCTGTTAGGGTCAGGACAGTGCAGACCCTCCTGAAGTTTGCCAGCAGGCAAGGCAGATCTTGCCTGACAAGGGAAAGTGCGCCCTTTGGGAAGGAGAGATGTCAGAAGGAGTTGTTTCCTGGGGCTGGACTAGGTTTTACCTGAAAGCCCAGAGACAGTCTCTTAACTAGTGAATGAAGAGATGGAGGTTGTCATGGGGAGAAGCAGGTGGAAGGGTGAGGATGGACTCTTGAGTGATCAACCAGGTATGTTAGGAGCCAGCTCTTTGGTTGGCTTCATGAAGTTTGAGGGCTGGACACAATCCATCCCCTTTCCCTGATGCTCACCACCTCCAAAATGGCCTGAGGTCAGGACTTTCAGAGGGAGAGGACCTGCGGGTATGAGTTGGGAGGTCCTGTAGGAGGGCTCAGTGTGTGGCATCTAGATATATGGCATTAGGTCAGGATGGGCCCATTGGTGAAGGCAGGAATGGTGAGTAGTAATAATGTATTCGTTAAACACGCGCTTATTGAGCATTGGTCTGCATCACAAGTCCTGGCTACTGTGGGGATACTGCAGTGAACAGGAAGGGCAAGGTCCCCACTCTTATGAGCCATGCATCCCACTATGAAGAGACTGATGATAAAAATAAGCAAACAAGTGAGTACAGTAGTGCAGATGAAGACAATGAACTCATACTTCACAAAGATCACCCTGACTACCATGTGAAGTTTAGACTATAGGGAGAAAGCAGAAGCAAGAAGCCCGATTGGGAAATATTGCGTCCTTGGGAGAGAGATGCTAGTACTTTGGTCTAGAATGTTAGCCCTGGAGATGGGCTTGAAATATATCTATTTAGGTGTTGCTTAGTCACTAAGTCATGTTCGACTCTTTTGGGACCCCATGCATGCACTGTAACCCACCAGGTTCCTCTGTCCATGGGTTTTCCAGGCAAGAATACTGGAGTGGTTTGCCATTTCCTTCACCAGGGGATCTTGACCCAGGGCTCGAACCTGCGTCTCCTACCTTGGCAGGCATATTCTTTACCACCAAGCCACCGAGGAAGCCCAATATCTTTAGGTAGTAGAGCTAATAGGTGGGAGCTAATGGAAGGGAAATGAAGGATTAGATATGTGACCTCGAGTAACTTGGTGAGTAATGGTGCTGTTTATTGTGACAGGGAAGACTAAAAGACAAGAAGATATTGGAGATGTGGGCCTCTGTAATTTAAACCTTCTTTTCTGGCCACATTATACTTGAGCTACCTGTCAGGCATCCACATGGAGTATGGAGATCAGTGGAGAGGTCAAGCAGAGGCTATGATTTGGGAGTCATTGGTATACAGGGAGGTATTCAAGGGACTAGATGAATCCCCTAGACTCTAGGGGAGTGGTGGTTGTTGACTAACGGTGACTTTGCCCTTCTTGCAGGGGACATTTGGAGACGTCTGGAAACACTTGTAATTGGAGGGTGGGAGTTGGTACTGGCATCTCCTGGTAGAGGCTGGGGATTCTGCTAAACATCGTATGGTGCACAGGTCAGCCCCACAACCAAGAAATACCTGGCCGCATGTGTCAGTGGTGCCAAGGCCGAGAAGCTCTGTCCCAGAGTGAGAGTGTAGGTAGAGAAGAGGGGAGATGACTGTGTCCGAGGGTGTGCTCATGGGGAGAGTTAGAATAGGAGCCATCTGAGAGGGAAGCGGGAAGCCTAGAGAGTGGGGGTTCCTGGGAACGGGGAGTGTTTGGGGAAGGAGGCATTCAAGTGGGTTACAGAGGAATGACTAAATGGATTAGGCAGGAGGAATATTTGTGATGACCTTGATAAGAGCAGGTTCTGTGGTTTGGGGTTAGAAGTTCCAGGGGAGAAGTTTGTACCAATAACTAACAATTTCCGAGCACTTCCTCCCTGCTCAGAATGTCTTCTGTGTGTAATTTCATTGATCCATACACAACAAGTACTATTATCCTTGTTCTACATAAATGGCAATACTATTTTTACCCCATTTTACAGAGGCAGAAACTGAGACACAGAAAGGCTAATCATTCCCTGAGGTCAGGCAGCCAAGAATAAGTGGCACAATAGGGTTTCAGACTAGAGTTCAGAGGTGAGGAAGTGGAGGCCGTGTAGACACATCCCTTTTGAGAGGTCTTGGCTGTCAAAGGGAACAGAGACAGGCACAGAGGATGCTGGTGTGCCACTGGGAATGACCGACATGGAGACTGAAACTGACAGTGTTGGAGGGGAGGCTGAGAACTGAGGTGCTGGAGGAGGTGAGAAGGTTCCAGGGCCCAAGTCGAGGGTTTAGCCTTTCTGGGGATCATTGTACTGGTAGTTCTGAAGTGGACCCTAACTGTTCACTTGAGCAAGATTGTCCCTGGACTTGACTGGCCTGCAGAGGTCTGCTGGCTGCTCCTGGTTGCTCCCTCCCCGGCTAAAAGGTAACCTCCTTGCAGGAAGCTGCTGCACAGGCCCAGCCTTCCCCACTCAGTGTCCAGGGGGCTTCAGAGACAGTCGTGCCCAGGAACCAAGAGCGGCCCTGTAAGCAGGAGCCACAGCCCAGGCTGGCCGGGCAGTTCTGTCAGTACAAGTGAGCGATGTTCCACCTTCCACGAAGCACCACGATCTTTACAACAAGCCCACAAGGCCTCTCATGAGGGACCTGCATCAGCCTCCCCAGGGTCTTCATCATCACTCTTTTCCCACTGTCCCCAGGCTCCTTTTGAAACCTCAGGTGCTAAGTTCCCTCCTGCTCTCAGGAGTGTTCCCACCTCCTTCATCCTCTCTGTCTCCTCCACCAGCCTAAGTCTTGCCTAACCTCCTGTCTCAGCTGTCACATCTCAGATAGCCCTTCTCTAACCACCCCCCAGAGCCCACCGACTAGGTTCCCTCCTGTGGCCACCTCCCGTGGCACTGGATGCTGACCCTTTTATAAGGCTTTCCCTACTTAACGAAGTATTTGTTTGTCCAATGTCTGCTTTCCATGCTGGACTGTAATCCTCGTAAGGGTAGGTCTAGTTGACCAGTTATTTCCAGCGCCTGGCATGTAGTAGACATTCAGTGATGATTTACTGAAAGAAGAAATGAATTGGTGACTGTTTTACAGCCTGTTTTATTCAGATACGTTGTGTGCAATGTTTGTCTCCCCTACACACATTTCACTATAAGTTCTTGAAGTTTCCTTGATCACTTTGATGATTATTTTCACCTTGAACACATCTTAAGAAAGTTTAATTTTGTGACTTGGTAGTCATTCATCTAAAATAGAAAGATGTGCTAAGCTTTTGGGCTTCCCTGATAGCTCAGTTGGTAAAGAATTTGCCTACAATGCAGGAGAGCATGGTTCCATTCCTGAGTTGGGAAGATCCTCTGGAGAAGAGATAAGCTACCCACGCCAGTTTTCTTGGGCTACCCTTATGGCTCAAATGGTAAAGAATCTGCCCGCAATGAGGGAGGCCTGGGTTCAATCCCTGGGTTGGGACGATCCCCTGGAGAAGGGAAAGGCTACCCACTCCAGTATTCTGGCCTGGAGAATTCCATGGACTATACAATCCATGGGGTCGCAAAGAGTCGGACACAACTGAGTGACTTTCATTTCACTAAGCATTTTTTTTTTTCACTAAACTTTTATTAATACATTATTGATTCTTTCCTGTAGGATGACCGGTTTGGTTTTGTGTGAACCAACAGAGCTTTACAACATCTTGAATCAGGTCACAAAACTATCCAGATTGACTGAACCCAACTACCTCTGTTTATTGGGTAAGTACTTTATGGCTGTGCCAGGTCTTAACTGTGGCAGGTGGGATCTTCCACTGCGGTGCGCAGACTCTCCCTTTGTAGTGTGTGGCCTTAGTTGTTCCAAGGCATGTGAAACCTTAGGGATCGAACCTGCACCTCCTGCTTTGGAAGAGGGCTTCTTAACCACTGGACCACCAGGGAAGTCCCAGTTTCACTTGTTTTTAAGCCAGATAGACCGTGTCTCTGACCTTTGCTCAAGACGATGCGATGAAGATTCACTTATGTTGTTGCCTGGAGCTAGAATGTAGTTGGTTCATTTTTGTTATTAGATCATGTTAAAGATAAACAAAGGGGAAGCAGAATTTAATCGGTAGTGCACTATTGCAACAGGGAAGAGCCCAGAGTGAACAGGACTCCGGTTTGCAGAGGCCTTTGAGATGGAGAGTGAAGGAGTAGAGAGGGGGAACGTGGGGCTCAGAGTCAGGGAAGTGAAAAACTACAAACTGGGTGGGAGTTGGACCATGTGAAACCCAAGGGGGCTTGCTAACTGGTGCTTGTTGAAATTAGGCTCTTACCCTCCTCAGAGGTGGGGGACAGGGGCCCTGTCTTCAGGTGTCAGCTGGAGCAAGCAGTAAGTTCTTTGGCGGCCTTGAGTGTCCTCAGGCAGACACTTCACAAAGGCAGGAGTCTGTTTGGATGTACTCTTGAGCTGTTTCTGAAGGTAAAGATGTCTTCAGATGTCTGTATTTTTTTTTCCCCCATTGATTTGTAAGTTCTTTATAAATTCTGGATACAAGATTTTGTTAGTTATTTGTATTCGAGCTATTTTCTCTGTTTCTGGCTCATCGTTTTACTTTAACATATTTTAATGCTCTCGTTGGTCACGTGTTCCTTTGCAAAAGCAGTTACTCATTCGATACTTTTCGTTTTCAGATGTGCGGTCCAAGCGGGAGTATGATGAAAGTCACGTGATTACAGCCCTCCTCGTGAAGAAGGTATACCGACAGAGTCCGAATGTGGGGCAGACGGGCTACCTTACTGGAGGGCCGGAAGAATGGGAGATTTTATCCGAGGTCCAGGAGGTGGCCCCTCCTACTGGACACTGTGGGGGGCAGAGGCAGGACCCCATGTGTCCACTACGAGGGTCTCTGACAGTGTCACACACTCCCTGAGGTTTCTCCCTGTCCTCCATGGTCAACAGCTTCATTAAGCAAATGTTGATTTAATTCTTTGATGTGCCAGGCAATGTTACGGACCCCGGGGTTGTGACTTTTGTCCATTCAAACCTGTCTGCTTACTGCCCTCTTCATGGCAGATTTTGGCTTTGGTCTCCCATCACCCACACCCTTCTGCAGAGGATGTCAGTAGTTCAGGTAGTCACGGCTACTCTCTCAGCACTTGTGCCAGGGCTCCTAATCGGCTGTGGGCTGGTCACTAGACCATGGTTCTTTGGGCAGGCTATCATCTCTGGTCCAATCAGCCGTGGACAGCTTCTCCAGGACGGACTGTGGGTGTGGAAGACTCTTGGAACGTGGCAGCCTCTCTGGTCCACTCTCAGGGCTTCCGGGCCTGTGTGTGGTCAAGGAAGGGGGCACTGTCCCACCTCAGCTCCTCCCAGTGGTGGAGTGCAGGGCGTGTGGGCTCAGCCTAACCCACCCGCCAACAGGCTTCTCCGGTGGTTTCTTTAGAGGGCAGGCAAATATCTAATCCCGGAGTCTGTGGATCTGGAGTGTGTGGAATACTGTGTGATATACGATAACAGCACCATCTCCCTGGAGCTAATGCTGAAAGACGAAAGCAGTGACGATGACAGCGCTGACGATGGCAAGCACAGTGAGTCTTTACCAGAGCAGCAAGAATAAGAGTTAAGTGACTGGGCGCTTTTGCCACATGCCGGGAGCTCTGCCTGGGCCATCTCTGTAGAACAGCCCTATGGGAATGGCAGAGTCAGAACCAACCTGGGAAGGGTCTAGGATGTTTCCTTCTTTGCAAGGTGACAAGAGAGCCTGCCGTGGTTTCATGGATGCTGGCGCAAGACCTGAGGATCCTGAGTCATAGATAAAAGGCTTTATTTCTCAGAGCAATAGAAGTAGCCAGAAAGCAGCGGGTGGTATTGTTAGAGAACTCTGAGCTTAGGGGGCCTAAATCTTTTCTAACAAACATGCAGACAGCCTGCATGCCCCTGACTCTGGAGGGAGGAACTCTCTACCATCCAAGGCTGTTTGTTACAGATATCCTTGAAAAGTCAGTGCCTTGGTTCAAAGGACATGTAGAAACACGAAAGACCGTGGAGAGTTGGCTCCTAGTAAGTAATGTCTCCATTTTATAGAGGAAGAAATTGGAGTCCAGGAAGGTGAAATAACTTGTTCCCCATGTTTGGGACCGTGGGTTTCTACTGCTGTGTAACAAATTACTCCCAAACTCAGTAGTTTAATACCATAATCATTAGTTGTCTATTTGTTTCTGTGGAATTCAGGAGCACTTAGCTGGGAGGTTCTCGCCTGTCCTGAGGCTGTAGACATAATGTCAGCCAGACTGCTGTCCCGTGAAGGTGAGATGGGACCAGGACGATATGCCTCCGAGATGGTCACTCCCGTGGGAATAGCCAGGAGTCCTGTGTTCCTCACTGTGTGGACTTGCGCAGAGGGCTGCTTAGACGGCCTCACGACAGGGCGGCTGCTTTCCCCAGAGAGAGTGGGCCAAGACAGAGGGAGAGGAGGGGACAGCCACACACCTATTTATGACCTGGTCTTGAGACGGGAATACTAGAAGCAAGTTCATTAGAAGCGAGTCACTGAGAACAGCCTACCCTCAAGGAGAGGGGAATTAAACTAAAGGGAGGCATTTGAAAGTGTTGGAAGAGTTTTTAAACCACCACACCTAGTAAGTGGTGGGGCCAGGATTCAAACCTGGGCTCTGTCTGGTCTCCCACGGCCTAAATCCTGGAGAACAGTGCAGTCACTGCATCCTCGAGCTGGGCCGTGGCCAGTCCTAGTCTGCTTCACTGAGTCTCCACTGCATTCTCCATTCAGCTCCTGCTTTGAGCTGGCCACACATTGCCGCTGCTTGCTGGCTCAGTGACTGATATGGGTGGATGAGTTCCATGGGCTGGGCATTCATACCAGTGGCCACTGGGTGGCGTTAGGCTTCTACCTGTAACACAACTAGTTTTCTCAGGAGGTCCTTAGCCAGGAAATTGTCCCCTCTTCTCTACATTCATCCCTGGTCTGCAATCCTAGGAATGTTGGCTGAACCCTGAAGTCCTAGGAAATGGTGGTCGCTAAAAAAAATCCCGTCTACACTCTACCTGATCTCACTTTAGCACTATGGAGCCGCCATCCTCACTCAGAAAGAAATCACAATCACAGAACAACAACCCCCCCAAACCACGCACTTATAATTTGCTTACTCAGGGAATATTGCACAGTCAGGGACAACTGCAGTGGCCAATGGCTTGATGGCCATAGTGTTCTTTGTTTACTGATATGGCAAGCAACATTCTTTGTCCATAGTATATACCAGAGAGAAATTAAACATGTGCACGTAAAACCTTTTACATGGGTGTTCCTGGCAGTCTTATAATAGCCACAAAATGGAAACACCTGAAATATTCATCCACAGATCAGTGGATAAACCAAAAATGGAGAGCCACACAGAGGAATATTATTCAGCTATGAAAAAGGACGGAGTGCTGACACTTGCTGCAACATAGATGAACTTTGACAACATCATGCCCAGTGAAAGAAACCAGACACAAAACACCACATTTGTATAATTCCATTTCTATAAAATGTCCAAAATAGATCAATCCATGAGAAATTAGGTTAGTGGTTGCCTAGAACTGAATGTTTTCAGGGAAGTGAGGAATGAAACCCTCTAAGTGGTACATGGTTTCTTTTGGAGGTGATTAAAATGTTCTGAAATTGACTGCAGTGATGGTTACACAACCGCGAATACATTAAAAACATTCATTTCTATACTTTAAATAGATGACTTGTGTGGTATATCATTTACGATATTGTACATACACATACATGGCTCAGCTGGTAAACAATCCACCTGCAATGTGGGAGACCTGGGTTCGATCCCTGGCTTGGGAAGATCCCCTGGAGAAGGGAAAGTCTACCCACTCCAGTATTTTGGCCTGGAGCATTCCATGAACTGTATAGTCCAGTCGGTCGCAAAGAGTTGGACACAACCAAGTGACTTTCACTTTCATATACACATACGCATTTCACTTATGTTGGATCGTCCTTCCTTGCAACAATATGGAAATGAAAATGAAATCTTGGCATTTACAAAGATCAGCTTACTTGGCGGTGAATTGCTTTTTAAATTTTAGTTGTAGCTTTCATCTCTGTTTACATTCGCTTCAGTTTCCTCGATAATTGTTTTTCAGAGTGGAGTGCCTGTCCACTGGCCCTCCAGGCAAACAGTGAGCACACAGGAGACAGTCGTCTCTTTGGTCTCTGCTCTTAGGAATAGTGCTTGGAGCGGCTGTGGAGTGTGGCAGAACCCTAACCCACCTCACCCGCCACCCTATCCTTATCCTGAGAGGAGGCTACGAGCACTTCTCGGCCATGTACCACTTCTTCCGGACACAGAAGATCATCTGGATGCCTCAGGTAAGCTGGGCACTGAGCACAGGCAGGCCCGGGTGGGAGCATGGCCTTTCCCTGGGGACCGAAGGGGTAGGGGGCAGGGCTGGAGAAAGAAGAGGGGACAGATGATGTGGAAATGGTGGAAGAGGTGTTGACGATGACTTGGGAATGAACTCGGGCAGCCAGGAGGTCCAGTCCAGTCCAGTGTGATGAATTTATAAGTGCCAGATGGAGGCAGAAGCCAGCGTGGTGTTTCATCGATGAGGCCAGTTGAGAGAGCAGGGATCCGCGGCGGGGGGCTCTGGGTGATGGGTCGTGGTCAAAGCCACACAGGCAGGGCCATCCTTAGCTGTCTGGCCTCACAGATCCTGGCTGGGTCCAGAGGATACAACGAAAGGGTGAGATAGCAGCCCCTGCCTACAAGGAGTCCTTTGTCTGATGGGGGAGGCAAGGGTTATAACAAGGTGTGGCCAAGGTGTTACACAAGGTGTCCGGAGCCAAACCAGAGGGTGAATAAGGTGAGCACTGGGGGGCAGTCACAGGCAGACGGGGCGATCCTGGGGGGAATTTTACAGCATCTGGTTTCTTGAAGAGTCAGGAATGAAATGGAATGCGAGCCTGCAGGGGTTTCATTCTTTCCAGCAATTACTTCAGCTGTGCTCTCACTCTTGCCGTGGGCAACATCATGGGCCGATTCCATACTTTCAGACCACTCTCGGTTATGAAAAATTTCAGCTTCATCATATTATAAAACAACTGGAGAAATGTGCTTATGAACTGGAATTTGGTGATAGTAAGGAATTCCACCTGATGCGAAGAGCTGACTCATTGGAAGAGACCCTGGTGCTGGGAAAGATTGAGGGCAAGAGGAGAAGGGGATGACAAGAGGGTGAGAGGGTTGGATGGCATCACCGACTCGGTGGACATGAGTCTGAGCAAGCTCCGGGAGTTGGTGATGGACAGGGAAGCCTGGTGTGCTGCAGTCCATGGGGTCACAAAGAGTCGGACAGGACTGAGTGACTGAACAACAACAAGGAATTATTGTTACATATTTTTTTAGGTTGTGATGACATTATTATGGCTGTTTCTGAAAACGTGAGTCTTTATCTTTTAGAGATACATAATGTGATATTTATAATTAAAATAACATGATGTCTAGAATTTCCTTCAAAATAATCTGGGGAGGGTCGGGAAGTTGGAGGCATATATGAAACGAAATGGGCCATTTGTTGATAATGAATGTTTGCTGAAGGGTGATAGATCCAGGAGTTTTTTACATTATTTTCTCTACTTTTGAAATAATTTTTTAAAAGGGAATAAAACAGACCAGTACAAGCTAGGCTAGTTTAACGTTCTAGTCTCAACTCAGGTCTTCTTTCCTCTCCCTTCTCAGAGTTGGGCAGCCTTCCATTGTCTGGGGGTGGGGACTAGGAGTGGGGAGGAGTGTATGGTAGCTTCAGGGATACCTGCTTACTTCTCCTCTTCTGGTCCTGGTCCCTTTGGTGCTGGGGGTCCGTGTGGGTCCTGTCTTGTGTGACTGGCTGCTTATCAGTGGTGGGGATGTGCCCTCTTCTCACTCTGCCCCGCCTGGTTCTGTGTGCCACACATGACGGCCTTTGAGGCTGGTTTCCTTTCCATCTGCTACCAGGGATCCTTCAGAGAGAGCCAGCCGAGAATTCCTGACAGGCATACCCCCCAGGTCCCTTCCCTTCCCTTGGCAGCTCACGACCTCCCACCCCATCCACATTCCTTCACCCGAAGCCCAGAATGAGCCCCCGGAGGGTGTGACGGTGGGGATGAGGCTGCTCCTGGCCTTGCTGGCCTGGCTGCTCCCGCCAGCCCGTGTGAAAAGGCAGGGACCCACACCTGGGGTCATACTTGTTCCCAAACTCAGGGTATACATGTGACGCTCTCCAGGGGACTTCCTCACCTTCTTCCGCTGAGCTGTGATTCTTAGCTCAGCAGCTATACAGCGGTCTTCCCGGGTCCCTCCAGGCACCCCTCTTTGCTCCCAGAGGAGCGTCCTTACTGGCTTTGCAGTAACGAGAGGGAGTCTTTCTTGTCTGCAAACATCACATGCTCATGCCTCACCTTCTTTCTTTTTCTTTTTTAAAAAATATTTATTCATTTTTGGCGGCACTGGGTCTTCATTTCTGTGCATGGGCTATCCCTAGTCACGGAGAGCAGGGGCTACTCTTGTCAAGGTGCTCGGGCTTCTCGTTGCAGCGGCTTCTCTTTTTGCGGAGCACGGGCTCTAGGTGTGCAGGCTTCAAGAGTTGCAGTGCATGGGCTTAGTTACCCTGTGGCATGTGGGATCTTCCCAGACCAGGGATTGAACCCTTGTCCTCTGCAATGGCAGGCAGATTCTTAACCACTGGATCACCAGGGAAGCCCCTTTATTTTTCTTTTAAACTTATAGGAAGGTGGAATTGGCATAGGTTAAACAGCACATATTTAGGATGTACAATTTGGTCACTTTTGACATGTATACACCTGAGACTGGTCCTTGCCCCAGTTTTAAAGTAGTTTGGGAAGGGAGATAGGGTGGTGGTTGGGGGTGTCTAGCAGGGCCTAGACAGGTGAGTTCTATGCTGCTTGTTGGAGGCCCTCGTAGGATGTACATTCCTAGATTGGCTTCTCCCTACTTTGGTACCTTTGTTACTAATTCAGGGGCAAGAGTGAAAGCCCCACTCTGTTCCTGTTACATGTTCTGACATGTGAAGCAGCAGTGTCTCTGATGCTCCCCAAGGAACTCAGGGGGATGGAGGCACAGAGTTTGGACTCTGAGATGGCTCCTCTACTTTAGACTGAGTGACTTCTAATTTCCTGTTTTGTATGTTGTTATTGTTTAGTTGCTAAGTCATGTCTGACTATTTGTGACCCCATGGACTGTAACCACATTGGGCAGTGGGCTCAATTTGGACATGTTAGTTTGTGGTACTGATTTCTTTTACATTTGTCGACATGGTTGTCAAAACTGTGTCCTCTAGAATTAACCGGCAGTAGCTGTTTAGAGCAGAGCATGTCACACCCACTCCCCCATGGCCCTTAAAACCACCGGGAAAGGAAACTGGTTTGAAAGCATCAGGAAGAGCCTTGACAGATTTGTGGTGAGATTGAGTGAGATTTTCCACATGAAACCAGGAGGAGTTCACTTGGCTGCAGCAAGCTGGGCGTCCTGAGGGAGTGGTCACCGTGAACCCTGGGGAGTGCTCTGGGTCACATTTGTGGGTAGTGGGCCTGCCTGCCTGCACATGGAAGGGCTGAATGTCTCACAAATTTGAAGGTTGACTTGGAGTGGTGTCTGCTAGTTGATAAAAAAGCTTTTGAGATTGACAGTTTGGGAGGAATGTGGGCTGGTGGTGGGTTCACTGGGAGGGGAGGTGTGCTGAAACCAGAAGGCGCTGGAAGGCTCAGGTGGACTGCACACTAGCTTGAGGTACTTAAGATGTTGTTTCTGGGTCGAACTTGGAGCCAGAGGTAGTTTAGAACTACTTTGACCTTTGAAATTATATTGGTTAGCATTTCCTATGGAAAACTGATGAAAAAAAGGGGGTTTCTAAACAGTTTGAACATTCTTTGGCATTGCCCTGCTTTGGAATTGGAGTGAAAACTGACCTTTTTTCAGTCCTGTGGCCACTGCTGAGTTTTCCAAATTCAATGCTAAAGCAGAAGCTCCTCTACTTTGGCCAGTGATGCAAAGAGCCAACTCATTGGAAAAGACCCTGATGCTGAGAAAGATTGAAGGCAAAAGGAGAAGAGGGAAGCCGAGGATGAGATGGCTAGATGGCATCACTGACTCAATGGACATGAGTCTGAGCAAACTCTGGGAGATGGTGAAGGACAGGGAAGCCTGGCATGCTACAGTCTATGGGGTCGCAAAGAGTCAGATACAACTCAGCAACTGAACAACCGCTACCACCAGATCATATTCTATAAACATCAGTTTATACAATGTTAGTGGATTTCTTTTTCTTTTTTTCTTTTGAGGTTATGCCTAGGTTTTATTTTACTAAATATAACAAGTAAGTTTTCAGTCTATGCCAACAGTAAACAAGTATCCACTGTTTTATTACAGATATCTGAACTACAAGAGGTCACCCAAGGAACCATTAGAGGAATTTTCTTTAGTTCTGGAGGCATGCTTTGAGAACAGTCTTAGACTGGTGTGCTTCTCTGGCTGTTTTCCAACTTGTTTATAAGTCTCATTAATAATTGTTTAATAATTATTTTTATTAATATTTTTATTAATAATTGTTTCTAACCACCTGATGGGTGGTCTAATAATCTTTCCTTGGAAACACTCAAATTTTATAATCCACCCCCCAGCTTTATTGAGGTATAATTGACATATAAGACTGTGTAAGTTTAAGGCATGCAACATGATTTGATACACATATATGTTGCAGCTTCCCTGGTGGCTCAGATGGTAAAGAATCTGCCTGACATGCGGGAGACCCAGGTTTGATCTCTGGGTCAGGGAGATCTCCTGGAGAAGACAATGGCTACCTACTGCAGTATTCTTGCCTGGAGAATCCCGTAGACAAAGGAGCCTGGAGGGGCTACAGTCCATGGGGTCCCACAGAGTTGGACAGGACTGAGCAACTAACACTTTCACTTTCACTTCATATGTTGCAAGATGATTACCATAGTAAAATGGACACATCCATCACCTCACACAATTACCATTTATGTGTGTGTGAGCTGATGAGAACATTTAAGATGTACTTTCTTGAAATTTTTCTTAAAATTTCAAGTATATAATACTGTGTTATTAACTGTAGTCACCATGCGGTACATTAGATCCCCGGAACTGATTTGCCTTATGTCTGGAGGTTTATAACCTTGACTAACATCTCCCCATTTTCCCCACCCCCACAGCCCCTGGAAATACCATGAGTTTTGCTTTTTCAGAGTTCCACATGTGGGTGAGATCATGCAATGTTTTGTTTTGTTTTTACTTATTCACTCAGCACAGCACCCTCAAGTTCCATTCATGTGGTCACAAATGACAAGATTTCCTTCTTTTTTATGGCTGAACAGTATTCCATTGTATATACATGCCATATTTTCTTTATCATTCATCCATTGATGGACTTCTAGGTCATTTCTGTATCTTTTGTGAATAATGCTCAAATGATCATGTGGAGTGCAGGTATATCTTCAATATGGTCATTTCATTTCCTTCAGATATATACCAAAAGTAGGATTGCTGGATCAAATGGTAGTTTTGGTTTTAATTTTTTTGACATAATTTTTTAAATTAAATTTTATTTTATATTGGGATGTAGTCACTTTACAATGTGGATGTGGTGTTAGTTAAAGGGGTACAGCAAAGTGGCTCAGTTATTTGTATACATATATCCACTCTTTTTGAGATTCTTTTCCTGTATAGGTTATTATAGAATACTGAAAAGAGTTGCCTGTGCTATTCAGTAGGTCCTTGTTGATTATCTATTTTATATACTGTAGTGTGTGTATGTTAATCCCAAACTCCTAATTTATCCTTCCCCCTACATCTTTCTCTTTTGATAACCATAAGTTTGTTTTCAAAGTCTGTGAGTCTGTTTTTGTCTTGGAAGTAAGTTCATTTGTATCATATGATTTTTTGTGTGTATGTGTGTGTTTTTTTGTATCATATTTTTAAGATTCCACATTTAAGTGATACCATATAGTGTTTTTCTTTCTCTGACGTGTTTCACTTAGTTATAATAATTTCTAGGTCCATCCATTGTTGCTGCAAACAGCGTTACTTCATTCTTTTTTATGGCCGAGTAATATTCCATTGTATATACGCACCACACCTTCTTTATCCATTCCTCTGATGTTGAACGTTTAGGTTGCTCCCATGTCATGGCTATGTAAATTGTGCTGCAGTGAACATTTGGTTAGTCTCATTCACGATCCCAGACTGCCTTTCTAAGCTTGTTTGCTGAGCCGCATTTCAAGAGACAAAACAAAAACAGCTTCTTCTCTGGGGATTGTTATGACAGCAGGCTTTCTCCATCCCCTCTTCAGGAACTGGATGCCTTCCAGCCATACCCTATTGAGATAATACCAGGCAGAATCTACCTGGGAAATTTCAAGCAAGCCTGCGACCCTAAAATTCAGAAGGATTTGAAAATCAATGCACATGTCAACATCTCCATGGAGACAGGGCCATTGTAAGTAGAAATACCATTGATTTTTTTTATATTAGTATTATTTATTTATATAAGACCTCTAGTGGCATGCACTGATAGAATTGAAAGGGCTTTTAGAAGTCAGTTTACATTGGAATGGGATCTGTGTTGTTTTCATCTATTCCTAGCCTGCTCTTGGCTTCCTGGCATGAGCATCGCATCCTCTGCCCCAGACTGAGACCTGACACTTGCCCCACACCCTGTACTTAAATCTCACCAAAAGTAACGCTTTTTTGGTGCTTTGACATTCTGATGCAAAGTCATCCTGGTTTACCCTGCTTTTCCTGTCTCAGGCCCTCTGAGAAGCGACCCCTCTGTTAGTCCACCTGGGCTGCTGGAACAGAATACTGCAGATCAGTGGCTTACGAACAACGGGCTTTCTCACGGTGTGGAGGCTGGGCAGTCCAAGATGGCAGATTCCATGTCTGATGAAGGCTTGCTGTTGGTTCACGGATGGACTCTTCTTGCTGTGTCCTCACCTGGCGGAAGGGGCAAAGCTTTCTAGGGGTCCCTTTTACAAGGGCACTAATCCCACTCATAAGAGTTTCTATTTCTGCCCTCATGAGCTAATTATCTCCCCAAAGCCCCACCTTCAAATACCATCACTTTGGGAATTAGGGTTCAACATATGAATTTTGGGAAGACACAAACATTGGATACAGCAACCGTTATGCCTCAAATTTTCCCTGATGCTAGGGACATACACACACACACACACACACTCTCTCTCTCACCATTGTTCATGGAGCGGGAAAGTTCTTTACAGCCTTGCTTGTCAGCCTGTGTCTTTCCATCTACGTCCAGTCACGATCACCAAGGCCTCCACTTCCTCTAGTTCCTAATCAATCCACTGTTAGGCTTTCCCCAGCTCCCTCGACTTTGCCCTGCCCCTCCTCTTCAGTAGCATATGTAGGTCTTTATCCTAAAGCCTAGCCAATTGGATTAGCCATTTGTTTGTGTGTATACCTCTCCCATCAGGGGAGAGCTCCTTGAAGCTGGAAGAGGCCCTATTTGATTTATCTTGTGTCCACTAGGGTCCAGCTCAAGGCTGGGTACCCTATAGGCATTGAGCAAGTGTCTGAGGAAAGAATGAATGGTTGGTGATAGATGGATGAATGGATGGTGGGGGGGGGGGTGGTCGGGTGGGGAGGCAGCAAGAGAGCAAGGGGAAGGGAAGGATGGATGGACAGAATGAATGAATGAATGCATGCATGCATGGTGAATTGTGCTTGTATTTGTCACAGCAAGTGCTCATGCAGAAACTAAACCAGAATATTTTTATTCTTGAATCCACTGCACCTTTCTGCATGCCACAGTGAATGACCAGCAGGCTGTGTTCTTCATAAATAACATTTACCAAGCGCTCAGTGCACACCAGGCATTGTGCCAAGCTCCATCTTCTCATTGAATGGGCCACAGGCCTCATCTCCCTCTTCTCTCCCCCTTGTTCATGAAGCTCTCACCACTCTGATCCCCATGATGTTTCTCAAGCATCCTAAATATCCTGGCCCTCGGAACCTTTGCCCTTGGATTCTCCTCTACCTGGAACAGTCTTTCCTCAGATAACCGCCTGGCTTGTCCTGTCACCTCCTTTAAACCTCTTCCCAATATCACCTCCTCAGGAAAGCCTTCCCTGACCACCCTATCTAAAACAGGAGCCCCACCACTGTCCATCAGTCTTGTCAATTGACTGTCAGTCTTGCTTCCTCCATTTAACATAGCAGACTCATTACATAGTTCTGTCCTCACCGTCTGCACTGTGTTCAAGGAAAGCACCAGGTTTGGTTAATAATAACAACATCCCGTTTATTGAATATGGTGCCAAGCAGATTGCTAAATGCCTTACGTAGATGAGTTGATTTAATCTACACAACACCCCTCTGAGGCAGGTGCTCTTTTTCTGAGAGGGTGTCATTTATTTGCCCCCATCTCCCTGCTGCCAGCTCAGCATCCTCCCCTTGCGGTCCTGTTACTGTGGATAAAGGACACCACAGCCAGGCTCCGGGCGAGTCTGCCTGATTACGTGCTTTTCTTCTGTTTAGTTTTGTAGGTGACGCTGACAGGCTTCTGCACATCCAGATAGAAGATTCCCTGGAAGCAAGCATTACACCCTTTTTACGCCTCCTCTGTCACTTCATTGGTAAGGGGCATTCTTCAACCAGGCCCCGACCGGCCTGTGCCCGGGGAGCAGAGGGGGCCGTGGCGCCTCGTACCTATTGCTGCCGGTGACTCCCAGCTCTCAGGAGAAAAAGGGCAGGGCTAAGCACAGTGCAGAGCCTCGTGAGGCAGGCAGTATACCGTTACCACATTTTCCAGATGGAGAAACTGTGGCTTCGAGTGCCCAAGCCCCACAGCCAGTGCTCACTGGTTGTGGTTCACATCCAGGCTGCACAGCCTCTGTCAGCACCCAGGTGCCCGTTGGGTACGGTCCTTCCATCCCCACCTGGGGAAGTCAGTCAGTGGCCGACCTTCCTGGGAAGGAAGCACAGATAGCTCAGAGAAAGACTTTGTATGATGATGCTAAATGCATCATTTGCCAGGCAACGAAACAGTATCCTAGAGCTGTCACGTGACCCGCCTAGACCGTGGTGTGCTGGTTCTGAACCTACTCCTGGATCCACTGAGGCCAGTCGTCTTCCGGATCCTCAGGGAAAGAAACCACGCACAGCCTTCCACCTTTCCTTCCCTCCCCAGACATACACCTGGAGCTCAACTCCGTCATCCTGGTCTTTTCCACCTTGGGCATCAGCCGCAGCTGTGCGGCCATCCTGGCCTACCTTATGCATCGGAACGGGCAGACCCTGAAGGTACGTATTCCCTGGTCCAGGAAGTGAAGTCAGAACTGCACCTCAAAGGAATGGGTTCCCAACACTGCCTTGGGACCTTAATTGATGGTGAGGGGTTGAGAGGGAAGGGTCAAGGGCTTTACCTAACATTCCACACCCAAGGACAGGGTGCCAAGATCTGGGCTAGAGGCCTGAGGCTGGGCACCTGGGGCAGGCAGGACCCAGGCTGGGCAAGGCTGTGGCCAGCAGCACCATCTGCAGGACCCCCACCGCTGCCCATCTCTCTACTAGCGTTCGTTCAGGGTTCTCTAGGGGAGGTACGTTTTGGCTGCTGCAGTGTACCTGTTGGCCATCTGTATGTCTTCTTTGGGAAAATATCCATTCAGAATCTTAGCCCTTTTAAAAATCAGATTATTTGGACTTTTTTTGTTAGGTTTTTTTTTTTTTTGCTGTTGAGTTGTATGAGTTCTTTATATATTTTGAGTATTAACCCATTATCAGTTATATGATTTGCGAATATTTTATCCCACTTCTTATGTTGCCTTTTCCTTCTCTGTTCAGCTCAGTTCAGTCACTCAGTCATGTCCAACTGTTTGTGATCCCATGAACCACAGCACGACAGGCCTCCCTGTCCATCACCAACTCCTGAAGCTTGCTCAAACTCATGTCCATTGAGTTAGTGATGCCGTCCAATCATTTCATCCTCTGTCATTCCCTTCTCCTCCTGCCTTCAATCTTTCCCAGCATTAGGGTCTTTTCAAATGAGTCAGTTCTTTGCATCAGGTGGCCAAAGTATTAGAACTTCAGCTTCAGCATCCGCCCTTCCAATGAATATTCCGGACTGATTTCCTTTAGGATGGACTGGTTTGATCTCCTTGCAGTCCAAGGGACTCTCAAGAGTCTTCTCCAACACCACAGTTCAAAAGCATCAATTCTTTGCGCTCATCTTTCTTTATGGTCCAATTCTCACATCCATATATGACTACTGGAAAAACCGTAACTTTGACTAGGTAGACCTTTGTCAGTAATGTCTCTGCTTTCTAATATGCCATCTAGGTTGGTCATAACTTTTCTTCCAAGGAGCAAGCATCTTTTAATTTCATTGCTGCAGTCACCATCTGCAGTGATTTTGGAGCCCCCTAAAATGAAGTCTGTAACTGTTTCCATTGTTTCCCCATCTATTTGCCATGAAGTGATGGGACCAGATGCCATGATCTTAGTTGTTTGAATGTTGAGTTTTAAGCCAGGTTTTTCAGTCTCCTCTTTCACTTTCATTAAAAAGCTCTTTAGTTCCTCTTTGCTTTCTGCCATAAGGGTGGTGTCATCTGCATATCTGAGGTTGTTGATATTTCTCCCTGCAATCTTGATTCCAGCTTGTGCTTCATCCAGTCCAGCATTTCACATGATGTACTCTGCATGTAAGTTAAATAAGCAAAAGTGACAATATACAGGCTTCTTTGTAATCTTTTTTTTTTTTCCTGACTGCACTGCACAGCATGCAGGATCTTCTAAGTACCCCCACCAGGGATTGAACCTGTGCCTACCTGCAGTGAAAGTGTGGAGCCTTAACCACTGGACCACTGGGGAAGTCCAGATTGCCTTTTTAATTTGTTGATGGTTTTCTTGGCTGTGCAGAAGCTTTTTAGTTTGATGTAGTTCCACTTGTTTATTTTTGCTTTTGTTTCCTTTGCTTTGGGTGTCGATTCCTAAAAGTCACCACCAAATTGACGTCAAGGAGTTTACTGCCTGTGTTTTCTTCTAGGAGTTTAATGGTTTCAGGTCTTCTATTCGAGCCTTTAATCCACTTTGAATTGACTTTTGTGTATGGTGTAAGATAGTGGTCCCATTTCATTCTTTTTTTTTTTTTTTCCTTTGGCTGCATGACTTGCAGAATCTTAATCCCCTGACCAGGGATTGAATTTGGGCCCCCGGCAATGGAAGCAAAGAGTCCTAACCACTGGACTGCAAGGGAATTCCCAACGGTTTCATTCTTTTGCATGTGGCTGTCCAGTTTTCTAGCACTACTTATTGAAGAGACCATTCTTTCACCATTGTATATTATTAGCTTCTTTATCCTAAATTGACCATATATGTATGGGCTTATTTCTGGGGCTTCTCTTCTGAGCCACTGATAAATGTGTCTATATTTTATGCCAATATCATACTGTTTTTATTACTATAGCTTTGCAATATAGTTTGAAACCAGGAAGTATGATGCCTCCAGCTTTGTTCTTCTTCCTCAAGATTGCTTTGGCTATTTGGAGTCTTGTTGTTCCATACAAATTTTAGGGTTGGTTGTTCTATTTCTCTGAAAGATACCATTGGGATTTTGATAGGGTTTGTGTTCAGTTTGTAGATTGCTTTGGGTGGTATGGACATTCTAACAATATTCCTCCAATCCATGAGCATGGAATATCTTTCTGTTTACTAGTGTCTTTAATTTCTTTCATCCTTGTCATGGTTTTCAGTGTACAAGTTCATCTCCTTGTTAAATTTATTTCTAGGTATTTTACCCTTTTGACACAATTGGGATTATTTTCTTAATTTCTCTTTCTGATAGTTTTTTTTATCAGTGTATAGAAACACAGCTGATTTTTGTGTATTGATTTTGTATCCTATAACTTTACTGCTTTGTTTATTCATTCTAACAGTGTCTTTGTGAAGTCTTTGGGGTTTTTATATATAGTATGTTGTATGCCAAGAGGGACAATCTTACTTCTTTCCGGTTTGGATGTCTTTTTCTTACTCTGTCTAGAACTTGCAAAACTATGTTGAATAAACGTTGTAAGAGTAGGCATCCTTGTCTTGTTTCTGATCTTAGAGAAAAACTTTCAGCTTTTCACCGTTGAGTATGATGTTAGCTGTCAGCTTGTCATGTATGGTCTTTATTATGTTAAGGTATGTCCCTTGATATATTTTTGAGAGTTTTTTTTTTAAAGAGGCAAATGCACACTTGTGAACATGCTTTTTATTACCATGTTCTCCAGATATGTTAACACATGGTTACTATTTGTGCAACTTTGCCCTGCGTCATCTGGCTTTTAAAAGGTTAAGTTTTGGCCCATGTGGGAGATTAGGGGTTCCACTTCCCCACATCTACACTTCATATCAAAACAGCACTCATCTCTCTACTTGTGATGAGAACACCTTATTCTGCTTTCTCCCACCTTCCTCATATTTTCTCAGCATTTCCCCATAGTAACTTCTGCCACAAAGCCTTCCACACTGCTTTGAAGCCCACTCACTCACTGTCTCCCCACTACCCAACCTTCTGGAAGCTTCTTCCTTTCTTCCATCCCCTGCTCATTTTGGTCCCTGTTGCTAAGAATTTTATTCTTTTGATGCTAGCATAAATGAAATTTTCCTAACTTCCTTTTCAGATTGTTCATTGTTAGTTAGATACACAACTGATTTTGTATCCTGCAACTTTGTTACATTCTAACAGATGTGGGTTTTTTTTTTTTTATTTACTCTTTAAGGTTTTTTACATATGAAATTCTTAAGTTCATATCAGCCGCAAACAGAGCTGCAAAACTTTGTATTTTCCAATTTGGATGCCTTTTCTTTTCTTTTTTCCTAATTTCCCCAGCTAGGACTTCCAGTACAATGTTGAATAGAAGTGGTGGAAGTGGGCACCCTTGCCTTGTTCCCCGTAGTCTCAGAGGAAAAGCTTTCAGTCTTTGACCGCTGAGTATGATGTGACCTGTTTGATATGTGACCTTTGTTATGTTGAGATGGTTTCCTTCTGTTTTACAGTCTGCTGAGGCACCGCTTTTGCCTTTGGCCTTTTTCCTCCATCAGATGGAGACCAACTGATGACCTTCCTTCATGAGATAACCTTTCCTGTATTTTGGGATGGGCACTTGAATGAAGGCAGCTTCAGTTTTCCTTCTTCAGAGAATTTGCCCAAGTTCTCGTCTTCTTTCCATTAATTTACCCACTTCCGATGCAGACTTTGTTTTTATTTATTTATATCCTTTTGGGCTGTGCTGGGTCTTTGTTGCTACCTGAGGGCTTTCTCCACGTGCAGTGAGTGGGGCTTACTCTTGGTTGTGGTGCATGGGTGGGCTTCTCACTGCAGGGGCTGCTTGTGTTGCTGCAGAGGGGCTCTAGGGCACGCAGGCTTCAGGAGCTATGGTGCACCGGCTTTGTTGCTTTGAGGCATGTGGAATCTTCTGTGACCAGAGGTCAAACCCGTGTCCCCTGCCTTGACGGGAGGATTCTTAACCACGGAACCAGCAGGGAAATCCAGTGCAAATCTTTTTGAGGCAGCACTGGGTGGCAGGCATGGGCATGGTGCTTCCTCGTCCACAGTAGGCTTCACATGTTTTCTCAGCCTTCACAGAGCCATCTGACAGAGGAGTGACTTCTGTCTCTGCATTCAGTAGCAGAGGTGCAGATGGGCTTGCCCAAGGCAGAGCCAGCCCCTTGACCCCTACGCCCTAGTCTAACCCCCGGCTGCTGCTGTTTCTTTGTCCTGCCCTTAAGCTATGCTGCTGGCCCCTGGGCAAGTGTCTCTTGTTCCTCCTGAGCTGGCTCTCTTCAAGGTGAAAGGGGCCCAGGTCCAACCCTGAACTCTACTTTTCTCTCCTTGGTTCACAGAGATCCTGGGCCTACCTCAAGAAGTGTAAAAACAACATGCGCCCAAATCGGGCTTTGGTGGTTCAGCTGTCAGAGTGGGAGAAGGTTGTCCTTGGAGACATCGTCACGGACATCCAGAATCCACCCTACTGATTCTGTGGTCCAGCTATGGGGCCAGAAGAACCTGACTTGGGGGCTTTTTGTGGGTAGTCGACCAGGGTGTGTAACCGAGGAATAAGAAGGCCTTTGTTGCCTGGAGCCTTGTGTCAGCCTCCTGCAGTGGTTCTTCCCGGGTTCCTCATTGGTGCCACATAGAAGGTGTTCAGACTCAGCAAGAACCCATCCCTTGGGCGTCTGGATCACCCCCACTGCACTCCCAAGGCTGCCTTGGGAGGA
Organism: Muntiacus reevesi; assembly: GCF_963930625.1. Classification (NCBI taxonomy): domain Eukaryota; kingdom Metazoa; phylum Chordata; class Mammalia; order Artiodactyla; family Cervidae; genus Muntiacus; species Muntiacus reevesi. The sequence continues at coordinate 212,315,765 of NC_089250.1, read as the reverse complement.
GCATCTGGCTGCCAGAGCAGCTGCCCATCCTGTCTCCCATAATGTGGTCCTTTGGGAGGCTGCCCCACGGGAGCTCCAAGTCTTCCCCCAGCCTTGCATTGCTCCACAGGGGTGTCAAAATGCCCACCCACTGGAGGAGATCCCCAGCCTCAGAGATGCCAAGCCCAGCCTTGGCTCAGGTGCCAGGCTTCACAGCTTTGAGAGACTCATGGCACAAGAGCATCTCCTTGCCTCATCTCCATCACTCCACAGTGCTCCCACTGGTCCATTGCTTGTGGGCTGGATCTTTCCTTTTGTTGCTCCCCATTCATTTTTGCCTGGCTGTGTTCACCACGAAGAGATTCCCATCCTCCCATCCCCCACGCCAGTTCAGTTCAGTTCAGTTCAGTCGCTCAGTCGTGTCCAACTCTTTGTGACCCCATGGACTGCAGCACACCAGGTTTCTCTGTCCATCACCAACTCCTGGAGCTTGCTCAAACTCATGTCCATTGAGTCGGTGATGCCATCCAGCCATCTCATCCTCTGTCGTCCCCTTCTCCTCCTGCCTTCAATCTTTCCCAACATCAGGGTCTTTTCAGATGAGTCCGTTCTTCACATCAGGTGGCCAAAATATTGGAGTTTCAGCTTTAGCATCAGTCCTTCCAATGAATATTCAGGACTGATTTCCTTTAGGATGGACTGGTTGGATCTCCCTGTAGTCCAAGGGACTCTAAAGAGTCTTCTCCAACACCACAGTTCAAAAGCACCAATTTTTCGGTGCTTAGCTTTCTTTATAGTCCAATTCTCACATCCATACATGACTACTGGAAAAGCCATAGCTTTGACTAGGCAGACCTTTGTCGGTAAAGTAATGTCTCTACTTTTTAATATGCTGTCTAGGTTTGTCATAGCTTTTCTTCCAAGGAGCAAGCATCTTTTAATTTCATAGCTGCAGTCACCATCTGCAGTGATTTTGAGGCCCCCCCCCCCCAAAAAATAAAGTCTCTCACTGTTTCCATTCCAACCCCATGCCAGGGTTTCTAGAAATTCCTCAGGTCTTAAAGGGAGTTTTAAAAAAAAAAAAAAGTTTTCCTCAGAAATGTGATTCCAAGTGAGGGTAGCACCCACTGAGAAAGCCTGGAGTCAAGGGACAAGGGGACTGATGGAGCATTTAACATGTCTGCCCACATTCATTCAGCAAACATTTCCGCCACCTGGACAGGACCGAGGCATGCAGGTGAACGCCATGTCGCCTGCTAGAACTCTACAGAGGGTTGGAGGAGCGCCCCCCACCCCCTCCTCTCCGCACCCCAATAGAAGCCTACGCCCTCAGGCAGTGGCTTTTTGCTCAGGGGTAAGGGCTTTTCAGGCAGTATAGGCTTTAGTGAGCATCTGAACTGGAGCGGAGCCTGGGATGGCTGCAGATCTGTGGCTTAGGCGTCTCCCGGTAAGCAGGTCAGAGCCACCGGCAAGTTTTCAGCAGGGACACGGTAGGGATTGGCTTTGTGTTTTAGTCAGGGTAGCCTGGTGTCTGTGTGAAGGGGCAGTACCGGTGAACTTGGAGACAGGGAGACATAAAGAGGCCCTCGTAAAAATCCAAGCAAGAGAAGAGGCTCGGAATTGCCTCCCTGCCAAAGAGCAGCTTCCCCAGGGGGCAAGTGTTTGAGGCAGAATGCCACCTCCCTGGGCCTTGGTTTGTTTACTCCCGGCGTGACCGGCAGGGACACTGCTGGCAGCACCACGCAATTGGCATCCCGGGTAGAGCCCCGGCGGGGGCTGCCACCGCCCTCCACGTTGGAGCGGCCAGGCCAGCGGCTCCCGGAGCATGTGGCCCCGCCCCAGCCCCGTCCCGGACCCGGATTGGCTCTGGCGGGGGGCGGGGCCAGCGGGCTCGCGGCCCCAGGCTTTTCCCCATTGGTGGTTGCGGCGGCGCGAGCCCGGAAGCGGACGGGGGCGGAGGCGGCGGAGGCGGAGGTGCCTCGGGCCGGCCGGGGTTGCGGTTCTGTGCTCGACTCTCGGCTCCTCCGGCCCGCGGCCCGGCCGCAATGCATCCCTCGCCTCCGGGCCCGCTGGGCGACTGCCTACGGGACTGGGAGGAGCTGCAGCAGGACTTCCACGGCATCCAGGTGAGCGCCAAGGCGGGCTCCCATTGGTTCCGAGCCATGTCTGTCTGGCTCGGGGTCAAGGGTCGGGTAGCCCCGGGTCAGGCTGCGGAAAGCTCGGGGTCAGGGGTGGGGGACCCTGGTGTTGCTCCTGACGGCAACGAGGCCCTGGGTCCCGGTGTCCCCGGTTGGACCCTCCTTTCGGCCTCAAATCAATGTCCGGCGGTGGTATCTTTCGCCCGCGCAGCCGCCGCGACTCTGGAGTGACCCTACTGACCCGGGCAGACCTCCGGTCTCTCGTGAAGATCTCGGAAAGAGGCCCCGACTACGACCTGGTACCCTCCCAGGAGAGTCAGAGCTAACCAGGGCCAGTCTTGGGTCAATCACTGAGCAAAAGCGCCGTGGGCGCTGGCCGGGCCAGCCTTCCCCTCCTTCGGGCCGCGCGGTCTGGGCTGAGTGTGGCTGGGGAGCAGGACGGGAGGCCGCCAGGCCTTGGTCCGGGGAAGTGGGATTTAGGTGAAGTCCCTGGATGGGGGCGAGGCAGGTTCAGGGCGCAGGACAGCTTCCAACCACACAGGACCACGTGGCTGCTGCAGAGAGTGAGGGGAAAGTGGGTGGGCGGGGCCCTGCCAAGAGACCTCATGGGCCTGACAGAGGTGGGAATCTCTCTGAGACCAGTGGAAGCCGAACGTGAGGAGGGTGGCGGTATTGTCTGGATCTGGCTGCTATGGGCCGCTGTGTTTTTCCGTGGACAGGCGGACAGGGGAGTGTGTGACTGGGGGTAGGCTGAGGTGGCCCCTCCTTGAGCATGAGAAACAAACCCCAGCCAGGGTAGAGCCCAGGCCCGCTGGGCACTTGATCAGGCCTTTGCCTCTCTTGGACTGACTCCAGCCCTTTCCTGTCCACATTAAGCCTGACTGCCCCCTGGCCTGTCCTGGCCAAGCCGCTATCATTCGTGCTTTTCCCCAGGGCCCTGAGCAGAGCAGACCCAGGTTCCCAAGCCTGGGCACCACCGTCCTGGCCTCAGCCCCTGCCTGACCTTCCTCACACTGCCCCTTGCCCCCCCATCTCCAGGCTGCTCCTTCTCGAGACTCACCCCAGGGGGCAAAGTGCTCTGGGAAGCCCTGGGCCAAAGGTGCTGCGGGGAAGGGTAGAGGAATGGTCTTACAGCAAGAGGTCCAAGGGCTGAAGCCTGGTGACCTTTAACCCGGGAGGAAGATGCTGGGAGTGCCAGAGCTGCAGTCATATTGGACAACCTCAGCTCCCCTCGCCCTTACAGGCTGTCTGGACGAGAGGCTCTGAGAAGGCCAGGGATGGCTTCAGGCCACCTGCTTGGTCCAGACTGTGGACCTGTGGGCTTGGAATGCAGACTCAGGATGGGCAGAGAGGGGTGGGAACAGCTAGTAGATAGGCTGAGACTAAGAAAAGCTTCCAAGAATGCATCTGTTTCTGGAGCTGACGTGCTGGGGGGCTCCTGGGCTTGCTGGAAGAGCCCTGTCTCCTTGCCTGCCTTGGAGAGAGAGGACCCTTGGGGAGTTCCTGAGGCTGGCTCAGCTGGCTGCCGCCTCTCCTGCTGAGACCCTCTTGGGGAGCCCTGGGCGAGTCTGTGCCCCACCCCCTTCCTAGCAGGCTCTGGCTCAGGGGTCCCCTAGCCAGCCTGAGTCTTCCTCCTCCCTGGTCCTCAGGAGACCCACCGGCTGTACCGCCTGAAGCTGGAGGAGCTGACCAAGCTGCAGAACAGTTGTACTAGCTCCATCACTCGGCAGAAGAAACGGCTCCAGGAACTGGCCCTTGTCCTGAAGAAGTTAGGACCCATCCCCTCCACAGGCCCCCCCCCCCCCATGCCCTCCCTCCTCATACCCCTGGCTGTGGACCGGGAGTGGGTGTCAGACCTGGTGGGGTAGGGAGCTGGTGCTGACTCCCAGGTGCCCCCGGGCACCGCCTCTCCCCTCTCTGGGCTGCGTCTGCTCTCCTGCCCCCCAGGTGTCGGGTGTTCTGACTGTGGCTTCTGCGGCCCCACCTGCAGATGCAAACCCTCCCTCCCGTCAGAGGCCGAGGAAGCCGCGCAGGAGCTGGAAAATCAGATCAAGGAGCGACAGGGCCTCTTCTTCGATATGGAGGCCTACTTGCCCAAGAAGAATGGGTGAGACTCCCCTCCTCCAAGCTCGGTTCACAGCCCCATCTTCCTCTGCCTGGTTTCCTGGACCCACTCTGGGCTGAGCCGTCAGACCCAGTCCTCCCTCAGGGACAGCCTCAGTGACTGCCCGCTCACTGTGATGACGGGTGCTTTGTGCCGGATGTGCCGAGAATCAGGGAGAGCACAGACGGGTACCTCACCACTTGGGAGGCCGGAGAAAGCCTCTTGGGGTAGGTGACGCCTGGGCTGCGTCATGAAGGATAAAGAGGAGGGAGCCAGCTGGACCTGGAGAGGTGCAACAGCAGGTGTCACGTCCAAGGCACAGGGTAGGAGGTGAAAGGTTGCGGAGAGACCAGAGCAGGAGCCAGCCTGCGGTGCTCCCCTCTGGCCCAGTGGGCAGGAGAGAGTGACAGCTCAATTATGCACTTAGATCAGCCGCAGTCACAGCAGAGGACGTGGCAGAACCCAGGGCTCTGGGAAAACAATCCAGCAGAGAGACAGCTGGCAGTGAGAAAGCTGGGGGAAAGCATGTCCCAGAAGGCAGGGGAGGAAGGAGTGGCCCGTAGCCTGAGATCAGATGGCCCCCGGGGGCAGCTTGGGGGGGTGGTCAGAGGTAACATGGAAGGGGAATGTTTCCTGGAAGTCCGGGTGACCTTGGAGAGAACCGCTTCCAGGAGGGTGGGGCTGGAAGGGTGATATTGGGGATGACAGAAGAGCCGAGGAGACAGCCAGGTTCAGGCCACGCTTCTGAAGCTTGGAGGTGAGTGGAAGGAGAAACTAGTGCCTGGAAACTAGCAACTAGAGCTCATCGTGAGGATTGAGGAGTCGCTTCTGTTTGGGTGTGTGAGTTTGTACATAGGAAGGACTTGAGCATCTCTGCCTGCTGAGAGGTGGGGCCCGTGGAGGGTGAGACTGCAGGGAGGCTCAGTACGCAGTGGAAGGAAGTCCCTGGGGCCGTGGGAAGGGGTGGTCTGGGAGGAGGGGCTTGCAGAGAGGAGGGTCGGGAGGCAGCAGGGAAGATGTCACCTGCCTGAAGGTGACAGGGTGGAGGGTTTGGGGGAGGGCCGCGCCTGGGAATGGGAGCGGGAGGAGCTCGCGGCACGCGGAGAGGCAGCCTGGCCTCCGGTCCCATGCTGTGCCCTGTAACCTCTCCGTGGCCTCAGGCTGGCCTCTGAACCGCTGTGAGCCCCGGCCTAGGGCTTGCATGTGAACATGCAAGGAGCCCGTATGGGTGCCGCCTCTTGGTACAGGGCTGTGACTCTCAGACGAGAGGAGCTTGGATGGGGTAGGTGATGGCACCCTTCGGGGTTGGGAGGAAGTCGCGGTGCAGTCATGGGTGTGGGTGGCTGCAGTGGGCTTGGGGCTGAAGGCTACCTCTCCTCCCCCAGATTGTATCTGAGCCTGGTCCTGGGCAACGTCAACGTGACACTCCTGAGCAAGCAGGCTAAGTAATTTGTGGTCGCCAGGCTCCTCCCCGCCCCCTACCTCCCGCCCCGGGGTCCCTTCCAGCCTGCCCCAGCCTCCCTGGCTGAGCCTGGGGCTCGGGGGCCGCTGCCCGATGGCACTACAAGCAGCCCGTCCGGTGGCCTGGGTGGGCCCCACCTGCACCCCAGCCTGCCCCACGAGTGTGTCCCCCCAGGTTTGCCTACAAAGACGAGTATGAGAAGTTCAAGCTCTACCTCACCATCATCCTCATTCTCATCTCCTTCACTTGCCGCTTCCTCCTCAACTCCAGGTGGGTGTCCAGTGGGGGGTGGGGGCTGGCCCCCTGGACCCTCTCCAGGCGCCAGCATCCGCCCTCTGCACCCCTCCCCGCAGGGTGACAGACGCTGCCTTCAACTTCCTGCTGGTCTGGTATTACTGCACCCTGACCATCCGCGAAAGCATTCTCATCAACAATGGCTCCAGGTGGGCGAGGGTGGGGGGGCGGAGCGCCCCTGGAGCTGCCCTGGAAAGTGGGGGCAGGGGGTGCCATGGCCCTCTGAGAAGCAGGGTGGGTACTGGCTCCTTCCCACTGCAGCCCCACTTCCCACCCCCCGAGCCCTGATCCTGGGGCTGAGGAGACAGGGGTGACGGTGGCTTCCTGACGCAGGATCAAAGGCTGGTGGGTCTTCCATCACTATGTGTCCACGTTCCTGTCGGGAGTCATGCTAACATGGTGAGCGGGTCGGCTTGGTCCCACGGCCTCCGGGGGAGCAAGGGGCAAGGAGAAGGGGGTGGGGGCTCCCCTAAGCGCCCAACCCGCCCTCTGCTCTCTGCTCTCAGGCCCGACGGCCTCATGTACCAGAAGTTCCGGAACCAGTTCCTGTCCTTCTCCATGTACCAGAGTGAGTGTCTCCAAGGTCCCTGCTCTGCTTAGGGCTCACCCCCCAGGGAAGGGCAGGCAGGGACGTGGGACACCAGCCCCGTCCTGATGCCCACCCCCGACCCCGCCAGGCTTTGTGCAGTTCCTCCAGTATTACTACCAGAGCGGCTGTCTGTACCGCCTGCGGGCCCTGGGCGAGCGGCACACCATGGACCTCACTGTGGGTGAGTCGGGCGAGGCCGCCACGCCCTGCAGTCCTGAGGGAGCCGGGAGGGCCTGTCCTTGCCTCTGGCCCGGGGTCTGAGTGACGGGTCCTCTGCCCACTCTGCCCCTGCAGAAGGCTTCCAGTCCTGGATGTGGCGGGGCCTCACGTTCCTGCTGCCCTTCCTCTTCTTCGGACACGTAAGTTGTACCCGAGCCCGCCCGTCCACCTGACTGTCTCGAGCAGGGACCGTGTGTAAGAGCCCACTCCCTCCCAGTTCTGGCAGCTTTTTAATGCGCTGACGTTGTTCAACCTGGCCCGGGACCCCGAGTGCAAGGAGTGGCAGGTGAGCCAGGCCCCCGCCTGGAGAGGCTGCGGGGAGGGCCGGCCTGGCCTCCGTCCTGACCCCGCTTGTTCCTCCAGGTGCTCATGTGCGGCTTCCCCTTCCTCCTCCTCTTCCTCGGCAATTTCTTCACCACCCTGCGGGTCGTGCACCAGAAATTCCACAACCAGCTGCATGGGAGCAAGAAAGAATGAGGCTGGGCCCTCCCTGCCCGATGGCACCCCCGGCCTGGAAGGGGCTTCTGAACCTCTGTGGAGGGGGTGGGGGCTCCCCATGTCTGGGAGGGTCTCTCTGCCCTCCCCTGGGTTTTGTGGGCTCTGTGGGCCCTGATGGCGTTGCTGGAGAGGAGGACCTGGGCCTGTGTCCCCGCCCTGTGGGAGCTGGGCGCCTGTGGCCTGAATAAAGGAAAAGGCTCCAAGAGCCTCGGTGTGTGTGCTCCTGCCGGTGAGACGGGCCTGGGGGGCCTGTGCCGCCACCGCACGGGGCCCGGGGGCTCCCGAGGTGTCTCTGGGGTCTGAGTTCAGGAGACCTAGATGGAGGCCTCAGATCTGTGCAAGCACTACCCAGCAAATACAGAAAACAACTTTATTCCAAGGGCGAGAGGTTATTTAAAATTATTTACACTCATTGAAAATCACGGGGAGGGGCCAGGCCTCACTTAGCTGAGAGGTGGACCTCTGTGTTCACCCACCAAGGGCCCGGAGGCGTTCACATCACAGCCTGTCACCCTCGGCTGTGCCCCTAGGCTGATGGCCGGAGGGCGCAGGTCCAGCGGGAGCAGCCTCTGTCCTGGGCCTGCCTCCGGGGCAGGTAAGCACCCGGCAGAGCCACCCAGGAGACCACAGAAGGGAGTGAGGCACGTGATTACATGATAGGGAGGCAAGTCTGTAGGGCGCAAGCGGCGGAGCAGGGTGGGCAGCCTAGCTCCACACGTCCATGGAGTAGCGGCCCTTGGTCATCAGCTTCTTGACGTAGTCCACAGCCTGGGCATGCTCCATGGCACCTTGCTCGGCCACGATGTCGTAGAAGGTGTTCTGCACGTCCCTTGCCATGTTCCGAGCGTCCCTGCGCACAGGACGGAGGTGGCACTGGGAGAGGGCCCCTCCACGGGCAGGACAGCCCCCCTGCCCCTCCTCACCCCTCCTCTGCCCCCCTCACCCCCCTCTACCCCCTTACCCCCTCTGCCCCCCCCTGCGCCCCTCACCCCTCCCCTGCCCCTCTTCTGCCCCCCTCACCCCTCCTCTGCCCCACTCACCCCCCTCTGCCCCACTCACCCCTCCTCTGCCCCCCTCACCCCACCTCTGCCCCACTCACCCCTCCTCTGCCCCTACTCACCCCCCCGCCCCCCTCACCGCTCCTCTGCCCCCACTCACCCCTCCCCTGCCCCTCTTCTGCCCCCCTCACTCCTCCTCTGCCCCCACTCACCCCCCCTCTGCCCCCACTCACCGCTCCTCTGCCCCCACTCACCCCTCCTCTGCCCCCCTCACCCCTCACCTCTGCCCCCCTCACCCCTACCTCTGCCCCCCTCACCCCTCCTGTGCCCCACTCACCCACACACGTAGATGTGGGCGCCCCCCTCATGGATGAGTTTCCACAGGTGCTCCTTGTCCTTCTTCAGTAAGTGCTGCACGTAGACCTGGGGGTGGGGGTGCCTGTGAGGAAGGCCCATCGCACTCTGCATACCCCCACCCCCGGGGCCTGTCCCAGGCCTCACCTTCTGGGGCTGCTCCCGGGAGAAGGCTACGTTGAGCTGGGTGAGGGTGCCGTCCTTGTGGAAGCCGGCCAGCTCCTCACGGTACAGGTAGTCCTCGTCAGAGCGCCGGCAGCCGTAGTAGAGCAGCGTCTCGCCCACCTCCTTGCCTGGGGCAGGGGCAGCAGGGGTGAGCGAGGAGCCCCAGGCCCGGCCCCCTGCCTGGAGCCTGCCTGGGACCCCGTGCACTCACCCTGCTGCCTCAGCCAGGCCCGCTCCTGGATGAAGCCTATGAAGGGGGCAACGCCGGTGCCGGGGCCCACCATGACGACGGGCGTGGTGGCCTTGAAGGGCAGGCGGAACTGGGACTTGCGCACGAACATGGGCACCAGGGCCCGGCCGCCGTTCTCCCCGGCCGGCTCCTTGGCCCGCAGCCAGCTGGTGGCCACGCCCTTGTTGATGCGGCCCGTCTTGGTTTCGTACTCCACGGCCACGGCGCAGATGTGCACGGAGTTGGGGTGCACCTGGGGGTGCGCAGGAGTGAGCGTGGCGGTGCCCGAGGCCCCTTCCCTCCTGCCACCCACCCCGTCATGGGGTCTCTGCTCAGGGCCCCTTCCTGGCAGCCGGCCTGACTGGCTCTTGGCACCAGGCCCGGAGGGCAGGGTGTGATCTTACGGTCCAGCCTTCTGGATACACAGCCCGGGAGTCTTGAGCAAAGTGCCCATGGACATGGGGCAGAGCTGAGACTGCGACCCAGAGACCCCGGGCTCTCTGAGGAGCCAACACTGTCTTCTCTAGGGGGTGGGCCGGAGCCCCCACCTTGGAGGACGAGGCGATGGAGTAGTAGCGGGCCTGCAGACGGGGCAGCAGCTCGCACAGGTGGTCGATGGGGGGCCGCAGGGACGGGCAGTCCTGCAGAATGGCCAGGATGTGCCGCCGGGTCTCCAGCACCCACCTCAGGTACAGCTCCTGGGGGCACAGATGTGGGTGAGACGGTGAGCGGCCCTGGGGCCCAGGCAGCTCGGGGAGCAGCCAGGCTGGGGGGCTGGTGCTCAGGGTGCCGGGGGCAGGCCCACCTTGCCCTCGCCCGACGAGGAGGCCATCTTGCGCAGGTGCTCCTGCTCGGCGGGCTCTGAGGCGTACTGGGCCAGCTCGTAGAGCACGTTGGTGCGCGGCGGGTTGGTCATGTCCAGGTAGTAGGTGAGCGCCGTGCGGTAGGAGGTGGGGCAGGGGAAGGGGTGCTTCTTGTTGGACTCCTCTGCAAGGAGAGGCAGGGTTCAGGGTGAGGGGCCCCCCGGGGCGGGTGGGCTGCCACAGGGAAGGGGTAGGCCAAGGCTCGGTGGGCGGGAAGCCAGGCCAGCTCTCTCGGGGTCTTCCTTGGCTTTGGGGCAAGGCTTGAGGCTTCTGGCTGCTGGACAGGCAGTCTCATCAGAGGCAGGACGCTGCTGGGGGCGGCCTGTCACCGTCCCCATCCAGGACAGTCACTGCTCAGACAGGGCGGCCGAGGGGGAGCCTCCCGGTGGGGCCTGCCTGCCTGCAGCCTGGACCTGGTCCACTGTGGGGACGCCAGGCTCTGACAGTGAGATGCCAATACTGGGCCTTCAGCTGTGATGACAGGCCCCCTCCAGCTCAGGTTTTATTCTTGGACACAAGCGGAGGTCGGTGCATGGGGCGCCCACATGCCAAGCGTTTGGGGCAGCATCTTGTACACTCAGGCGCTCCGCCAGCCCTTGCCGAGGGGCTTCCACTGCCACAGTCAACAGGCCGGCCTTACTGACACCTCCCCACGGCCAGGCCCAAGCAGCGCTGGACCCCGGAGTGACTCCACCTCCTAGAGGCATGACCGCACGGGTGTTGGCTCCTGCGCACCAACGAGCCCCAGAGAAGCACAAGGCTGGCAAACCACCCAGAGAGGAGAGGGCCTGGCCCAGGACGGCTCAGCCTGGAGGGCTGTGGGCCTAGCTTTGGGGGAAGGGTTGAACTTACTGAAGCACGACCTACATAGGGTGTACAAGTCACGTGAGCAGTGCCTGGCGGATTTTTGCGAACTGAACGTCCTTGTGTACCCAGCGCCCACATCAAGCAGCAGGTGTTCCCCGTGCCCAGGCACCCTCTTGTGTGGGCTCAGAAGCCGGGGCTCAGGCCTTGTACCACGGGGCAGGTGTGGGCGCTCCTTCTGAAGTCCCACTTCTGCCTCACGTTCTGAGCCTCCTCAGAGCAGCCCTTGGCAGAGAAGGGCCCCCCACCACAGGGGCTCAGGTACTCCTGGGAGAAAGTGAGCGCCGACAACCCCCCACCCCAGAAAGGTGCTGCTTCAGAGGCACAAGGCCTCCCCCAACCCCCACCACCGCCCCCCTAGTGAGAGGAAGACCGGTCCGTGGTCCACGGGCCACCAGGTCCCCTGCCAGCACGAGGAATTCTGGTGCAGATCAGTCCCCTTCCTGTCCTCTCAAGGCCGACTCTGGAACCCTGAGAGGTGCAGAGGAGCAGCCCAGGCTTGGGTCACCGAGGACATGGGTGAGCGAGCCGGCGGGGCCAGGCCGAGCTGCGCCCCAGGTTGGTGGGCAGTGCGGGGCACTGGGGGTCGCAGTCAGAGGCTCAGGCGGGGCAGCCTTGCCCTCGGCAGGGTGCAGGCTGAGCACCCTCAGTGGACCTAGAGTCTGTCAGGATTGCTGCCACGGGCCCCTGGAGCTGGAGGCGCCTCCAGTCACCGGCTGTGGTGCTCTTCCCCACAGGACATGGTGCTGCGCGGGCCTGGCTCTGTCTTCGGGCCCCCGTTCCCTCAAGGGAGTATGGCAGTGAGGGGGTGGGGAGCCCTGAAAGAGGGCCTGCCAGACCCTACAGCTGCCTTCCCCCTCTGCCTCCTGGCTTGTTCTGCAACCTGCCCCTTGTGTCTTGGGTGTGAGGGCTTCCAGGACACCAGGCTTTAGGTCTAAGCAGAAACTCAACCTCTGAGCCTTGTCAGGGGGCCCATTCCCACCAGCGCCCTCAGGCCCAGGTAGGGGGAGGCCTGGGACCCAGGACTCACCGTCAAGGTTGTTCAGAGACATGATGACATCCAGGTCGGCACCCAGGATCTCGCCAAGCTGGTTCACCAGGGCAGAGTCATTAGCCGGATAAACAGCCACATGGTCCCCGGACTCATACCTGGGGGTGATGCGAGGCTCAGGGGGAGGGTGGAGGGCAGTTCTGTGCGGGAACAGGAGGCCTGGGTGGAAGGTTTGGGGAGGGGGGTGGCAGCAGCTGGTACCTGATTTTGGAGTCCGAGATGTCTAATTCCAGGTGCATGAGGTGTCGCTCGGTTCCCTGGTTCAGCTTCCGGTTGGTGGTGACGACAGCCAAGAACGGGTTCTTGGCGTCGAAGGGGCTGGGTGGGGAGAGCAGTGCAGTGAGCCAGGCCTTCGGTCTGAATCTCCGCACCCACAAGGACCCTTCTGACCACACAGAACATGGGAACCTCAAAGCTGGCCTCCCGGGTCAGGAGGAAACCTCTCCAATGAGGTACAGGGCTTTCCTAGCTCCCCCCAAGGCGGTGCTCCCGGCACCCCCAAGGGGGAAGAGCTGGGTTATCAGTGTCCCTGTCTATAGACACAGACACTGGGGCTGGTCTGAAACCTAGGGGAGCCTCCGCCCCTGGTACCCACTGTGGGCAGAGCACAAGGAGGGCCTGGCCCAAGAAGGTGGTTCCATAAGACGGAGCAAGGGCCTGGGTCCTGAGTGACGGCCCAGGACTGCGTGTGGCAGGAGCCAGGCTTTCCCCCTGGGAAGTCACTGCAACGGGCTTTCGGCTGCAACCGCAGTGGCTGCCTAGAGTGGGGCTGCTGGAGGGTCAAGGAGGACCTTCCTGGGCGGCTCCAGCAGGAGTCTGGGTGGGGCCCAGGTGCAAGTGAGGGGCCCCAGAGAGGAACACTTTGGACAAAAAAGTCCAAACATGGTGGCAGATTTGAAGGAAGCGAGCCCTTTGGCCAAGGCTCAGCCTAGACCCAGGGCTGAACTTGCTACGTCCTGGTCCAGGAAGCGGTGGGCATCCCCCACCCCCGGATATTTAACAGGCAAATGAAGTACAAACTGAGCAAGTGCCAGTCTTTCCAAGGCCACGCTCTGGACCAAAGAACCACCAAGAGGGGAGGGGTGCCCAGGACCCTGGGCTCGGAGCAGCCCCCTGTCTCTGCTCTGGGCTTCGTGCCCTCCTCTGGGTGGAAACGGACGTGTGGGTGGCCCCAGCCAGGGCCCCTCCCAGATGGGGGGATGAGGAAGCCCACGGGATGGGGCCTGGCAGGAAAGGCCTGCGGAGACACACGCGGCCAGCCCTGGCCGGCCTGGCTCTGTACTCACGGTTTCTGGTTCTCGTAGCTCTTCAGGCGGCCCATCTCGCCCGTGTACACCTTGGCCACGTCCATGTCCGCATGGACCACAAGTTCGTACTGACGGATGCTGGAAGTGGCAGACCCAGGGTGAGGCCGAGGGCTGGGAGAGGCAGGAGGCTAGGGGAGGGTCCCCAGGAGGGAGCGAGGCTGCGAGGCCATGGGGCATGCCTGGGCGACGCGGGGCCAGGCGTGACCCACAAGGAAGGAGATGCGTGAGTGCAGGGCAGGCAGGAGAGGTGGGGCAGTCGGGCCAGCAGCCCTGAGGAGACCGGGAAGCCCACCCTGACCCTCGCGTGCGGGCACAGCGCAAGCACCTGGGCCTGGGCCCCTTCCATACCCCGACTGAGCCTCCCCCAGCCCCACTGCACCCACCAGGCCGGTTCCCCACCCACGGTCCCAGGTGCACGCACTCACCTGGACTCCTCTCCCGTAGCTTCCACCCCGAAGTGCTCGCACACAGCCGGCCAGAACTGCTCTCGCCACGTGATGAAGTCCTCCTCCAGGCTGCGGACAAGAGGGGATGAGCCCGGGGCCAGACGGGGCTGCCAGGCCAGCTTGGACCCTCTGTACCCTGGCTCCCCCTCCAAGCTCGAGAGTTCATTTCACACCAGCCCGCCCAGTGATGTAACCCAGGGCAGCAGGAAGCGTCCAGAGGGTTTGCAGTAACCACAGGAAGCCCCGTCTGAGCTGGGTGAGCCGGGAGGGTGTGGACAAGCAAAGAAGGCGGGCCTGGTGGTCCCCCGTGGTGAGGCAGGTCACAGGGGTGAGCCGACACCACGGCTCTGCCCTGCCCTCCTGGGCCCCGGCCAGCCTGACCCTGGGGCTCCCGACACTTGACAGCTCGGGGGGTGCTGAGGGTGGCTTGGGGTGGGGGGACTCACTTTCCGTCGTCGTCGCCCAGCCCCAAATCAAAGATCCGCTGGGCACCGAGCTGCTCCAGTCGCTTATCCACGTACTTGCCCATGGCGTTGAAGTGCTCATAGGTCTTGTTCCCGAGGGCAAACACCTGTGTGTGTGAGGGGCCAGGGTCGGCGGGTCCGGCCAGACACCTTGTACCTCCGGGGAGGCCCCGGAGTGGCTCTGTTTCATGGACCCACAGCTCAGGCTCCTCCACGGCCACCTCGGCCTGGACCCTGGCAGCAGCAGGGTGTCCACCCCACCCGCTCCCTTGCCTGGCCGAATCCTGGTCATTCCACTCCTTTCTTGCCTTTTGTCTCTAGAAGCTGATGCCCCGGGCACGACGGGGCTGGGACAAGGGAACGGGGCTCTTGGTGCCGGGCCGGGCGGAAGAGAGGGTTACCTGTGAGCCCTTCCCGGGATTCCCGCCTACAAGCTCCCTGTCAGGCCTGGGCTCAGCCGGTCGAGGTGAGAACTGGAGGTGTCCTCTTGGACACGAGCTTCTGGAGGTCACACAAGCCCACCCGGGTGACTCACCGCGTACTTGACCCCAGAAAGGTCCACGTCCGTCTCCTGCAGCCAGTCATAGAAGTCCTGGGCGTTGTCGGTGGGGTCCCCCTCACCGTAGGTGGCCATGCAGAACACGGCCAGGGCCTTCTCAATCTCTGGCAGGCTGCTCAGGTCGGCCTGGGGGGACAGAGGCAGGGCCAAGTGACTGTGACTAGGCCAGCTCCGAAGTGCAGACGGGTGAGTCCTGGGCTGGTGGACAGAGTGCATCTCAAGAGAAAAGGGGCAGCAGGCCCAGGAGAACACGGTGAGGCCTGGGTGTGGACGGCAGCAGCGGGTTCCAGGCCAGGAGTAGGCACTCGGAACACGGTGCCACCTCTGGAGCACCCTACAGAGTCCCGGGGCGCCTGAGTTCATGGGATTCCTAACCAACTGTCTGCCAACTCGAAACCCAGATCCTAAGACAGAGGGATAGTGGGCCATCCCCAAGACCAAAGGATGTGTGTGTGTGTGGGGGGGGTAGGCAGGGGCTGGTTTGGTTTGGGTGAAGGAGGGGCACAGGTGGGAAGCAGCTGGCACTCAGAAGACAGGGGTTCTCAGCGGAAGTTCATTCATCACGCTGGAGCGGCAACAGCCCACGTGATGACTGGCAATGACCCTGCGGGGGAGATGCAGGAAGGTGTTCCCTGGGGCGTCTTCCCAGGACGAGCTGCTCTGTCAGCCCTGCCTCTCCTGGGGCCTAAGGACCACTCCCCCTTCTCTGCCCACTGTGTCCCCAGGGGGCTGCTGGCCTGGTTGTCTCAGAGATAGGCGAGCAGACTGCTGGAAGTTTCCTGCACTTTGGAGAGTTACGATTGGCAAAGGAGCCAGTGCTGGGAGGAGAGTAAGCAAGGTGAGCTGGCCCCCACAGTCTCAGAGACGGGCTGGGTGTGGCTGGGGCCAGGAGGTGGGGACTGTCCTGCAGACAGCGCTGTGTGGGCCTGAAGGAGTCACGTGCCGAGGATGGCTGAAGGAGGAGACGGGGGAGGAAGGATCCTGTAGCTCCAAATGGGGGGTTTTCCCTCAGTGTCTGGGCTCTCCTGGGCCCTCCCCAAGCCCAGACACACAAGTTTACAGCCTCCGTGCAAAGCCGAGCTGCTGGGTCCCCGGAGATGGCTCATCCAACACCCTCATCCCCTCACTGTAGACGAGGCCCCCAGTGAGGCCAGGTCACCCAGGCAGCCGGGGGAGTGAGTTAGAGTCCAGCTCCCCTGCCACTGCAGTCTAGGAGCGGGGGTTGAGGGAACACGAGAGACAGTTCCTCTCCTGACCTGCTGAGATCCTGTCCTCTTTTAGGCCACACCCAATCCACGAGGTGCCCGGGCCCCTTCTGGGGGCACCTGCCCAGAGCCTGTACAGCCTGCAGCATGGAGAGCTGGGAAGGGAGCGCACACGCACGCACCTGGGCCAGGCGTTCTCCATGTCCAGAGGCCACCTGGCTGCAGGGACAAACGACAAGAGATGCCCAATCCTGCCTGTGCCTTTGCCTAACTCCGCCTCTGTGTCTCCACGACGCAGACACGCCTGCCTTAACACCCTAGAACCGCACTGCCTGGAAGGAAGGGGTCAGGGCGCGGCGAGCACTCACCAGGTCGTACTCCTCGGGGTCAGCTGCCATGCCCCGCATCCCATAGCGGTGGGCGTCCTTAGACAGGCGGTTGGCAAACTCCTCAGCAGTCCCCGTCTGGGAGCCGTAGAACACGATGATGTTCCTGCCCTAGGGATGGCCGGACACACGGGGTCAGCGAGGGGCCAAGAGCCACAGGCTTCACCGGAGACTCAAGGTGACCACAGGGGCAGGCAGGCCCGTAAGGGCGCCCTCGTTCTTTCCTCCTTCAGGTCCTTTCTGAGCCACCCTCGGGCCAGCATCTCACTACCACAGCCACTGCGGCGGGTGGGGTCAGAGGCCGCTCAGCCAGCTCCAGCTGACGCCATCAAGGTAACCCAACACACACAGCTGCTCAGTCACAACTGTGGACACATCTTTAAATGACACTTGAAAAAAGCAGAAATAACGTTCCGTAAAGAAAAAAAAGAAGTGACCAAAGACTATGTATAGCATAATCCAATTTTGTTACATACCCACCCGACTGTGTGCACAGCTTTACAACATTCACGCAGAAAGGAAAAAGAACAGCATGAAATATATCAAGAGTCTCTAAGTGGGAAAATATGGGCGAGTTTTCCCGGATGTTTGTAAAAGTAATAACACATGCTTTATAAAAACCTAGACAGTGGGGAGAGGTACCACATCTAGACTGCTCACAGGCTCTGACTCCGACCTCCTCTCACGGCACCCTCCGCAGCAGCTCTGGAAAAGCCCAGCTCCATCCCCTAGACTCCCTGCAGTCAGGGATGCAGCAAACTGGTCCAGCCGACCGGATGCACTCTGCAGCATCCGGAAGCGAGGCACAGGCCACGTTCCGGTTGGTCCCTTTATGCAGAGCTCAGCAACAGACCTTCCAATGCCCAAACTGCCTAGAGGGGTGTCTGGTCTGGCATGGAGCCCTGACTGACAGGTGCAGGCGACAAAAATAAAACGTAGGGATTACAACTGCTGTATGTTGTTCTCATACCTTTTTCATTTCCTGAATTTATTACAAATCATTTCAAAATCATTTACAAAGGTATTTTAAAATGATGCTTATGACATCAAGGAAAGGAAAGTAAACATGATATAAAACAGTAGCTATGGTAGTTATGGTAGCATCAAAATATATAAAGAACCTTAGAAATAAGCCAAACCAGAAACACATAAGAAGCTACTGAGTGACAAGGGGCTTCCCAGGTGGCTCAGTGGTAAAGAATCCGCCTGCCAATAGAGAAGCTGCAGGAGGCTCAGGTTTGATCCCTGGGTCGGGAGGATCCCCCTGGAGAAGGGAATGTCTACCGACTCCAGTATTCTTGCCTGGGAAATCCCATGGACAGACAGCCTGGTGGGCTACAGTTCATGGGGTCGCAGAAAAGTCAGATATGACTTAGCGACTAAACAAGAACAATAACAACAACTGAGTGACAAAGGGCCCAGCCGAATGGGAAGACCCTCTGGTTCTGCACAGAGATTCAGCATACAGGGTGCCGGTCCTCCCTCTGTAATACAGAAATAACACAGTCCTAATAAAAACTGGAATAGCTCTTTTTTTCCTTCAACAACATGATCCTAAAAAATCTTGTAGAAAAGTAAGTATGAACCCACTGCTGGAACACCATTTGGCAGCAGAAAGGAAAAAAGTGCTGGCACAGACGAGGCCTGAAGACATGATGCTGAGTAAAAGACGCCACCAAAGGCCAGGTACTGTCTGATTCCATTTACATGAAACATCTAGGAGAGGCAACTCTATAGAGACAACAAGTAGATGAACAGTTGCTTAGGGCTCAGGGTGGGGAAACTGGAGTGACTACTAATAATAAAGTGTTTCTTTTGGGGAAGATGAAGATGTTCTAAAATTGACTGTGGTGATGGTTTGTGCAACTAAGAATACACTAAAAAAATCACTGGTGTGTAAGCTTTAAATTGGAGAACTGTATGGGACATGAATTAAATCCCAATAAAACTATTACCCAAAATAAGTGAATACAGGTGAAGTAACAGCTAGGAAAAGTGAAAAATAAGAGTGATGGGGAGAGGGAGGAAGTGCTTAGTGCTACAGATATTAAAAACAAGTTATAATAACTAGACAGTATGATATTATTTATACACAGACAGCTGGATCAAAGTATCAGAATAGAAAAATGTAGAAATAGACTCAAATACCAATGAGAATTACATTTATGACCAAACTAGTGGAGAAAAGATGGACTTTATTACATGGAATTTATACAGCTAAGTAAAAACATGTTGGACCCAAACCTTACATCTTACACCAGGATAAATTCCCAACAGACTGAATTTAAAATATGGAAAACAGAAATCATAAAGATACACGAGAAAACATGGAAGAACTGTTTTATCTCTTTAGAGTGGGGAAGCCTTTCAAATGATGACTCAAAGTCCAGTAGTCATAGAAAGAAAAGTAAAACGGACTATGGAATTTTTACAGGGCAAAACAAACACACAGTAAGCTGAGTGACACACAAACTATCAACGGGGGAAAATATTTTTAAGTCTTATCACAGACAAGTGTTAACTTCCCTAATAACTCTAAAGAATTTCCCGAGAAAGATCAATCCCAACAGAAAAAGTGAGCAAAAGAGTTGAACAGAGAATCTATTAAAAAAGAAAAAAGAAAAGCCATCCCATAACATATGAGAATTTGCTTTAACTCATTCATAGAAAAAATGCAAATTAGAACTAGAGAGATAAATCTTTTTTTTTAAACTAGAAAATCGGCAAATCCCCAAACTCTGATAGTAGACTCTGTTGGCAAAGCTGTGGGGGAATAGATTTTCTCACACCCTGCCAGTGACTGCCCTCATGTGACCCCTGTGGGGTGGGGTGCAATTTGGCAGCTTCTATCACAAACAAATGTACCATTTGATTCAACAGTTCCACATCTGGGACTGTACTGTACTTGCAAATATGCAAACTGATCTACGTGGTCACAGCGGCTCTCTCTATAAGAGTTAAATGAAAGTCATTCTGTCGTGTCCAACTCTTGGTGACCCCATGGACTATACCGTCCGTGGAGTTCTCCAGGCCAGAATACTGGAGTGGGTAGCCTTTCCCTTCTCCAGGGAATCTTCCCAACCCAGGGATTGAACCCAGGTCTCCCGCTGAGCCACAAGGGAAGCCCAGGGGAAGCCACAAAGGAAGAGCTAAAGATAAGCAATATTCCAAATGCCCATCAACAAGGCAATGTTAAAGCAAATTATAGTACTTGTGGCCACGAGCGGAGTCATTATGCAATTATAATAAAGGATGAGGGAGGTATCTCTGAATTGCTTTGAGGCAATCTCCAAGACATATCATTAAGTAAGAAAAAAATAAAAATAAGGTCTATAGCAGTGTATGTAATATGCTACCTTTTGTGTTTAAAAAATAAAAAATAAAAGTCCATTTGTTTTCATTACATGCACAGAAAGAAGTTCTAAGAACGGTGATGGGTGACAGGGACAAGAGAGGAGCTTTCCACCTGTACAGTTTGTGTTTTGGATTTAACCACATGAATGAAGTACCATGTCATAAAATTTGATACTTAAATAAACAAAAACAAAGAGAGAGAACTATAGCTGCGCTAGGACTACAGCCACATCTGGCCGTGGACACAGCCTGGTCTGGGAGGAAGGAGACGGGCGGCATCTGAGTCAGAGGGAGGGTCTGTTCCTGCAGTTTGGTTTGTTCAAGAAGGAAACACTGAACAAGCAGAGTAAACTGTCCTGGCAACGGCAGAGCAGCCTCAAGGCTCTGGTTAGACTAGAATGTACACACGTGGGAACTGAGTCCGGTTCCCACCCGCCCTCTCTCCTCCTGTCCAGCAAAGCTGGCCTTCTGCTGGACATCCCCACCTGCCAACCAGGGCCGAGCAGAGAGCGAGAGAGAACTCACCGTCTTCTTCATCTTTTCCACGAAGCTTCTGTCTTTGACAGAGGAGGTTCTGAAAAACAAAAGTGTCTGATGGGCATGGGAGACACCGCAGTGCCCACGCCATCAGCTGCCTCCAGTCCAGTGCCGGGGCTGGAAGAGGCAGGACCCAGGCTCCCGGACCTGGTAAACCCAAATCCAACACCTCGCGGGGCCAGGGCTGACGCGTGGGTACATGAGAGCATGAGAATGAAGGGTCACGTTCACTTCCCAGACCCTCACCATCCCATGGTCCCCTGGCTTTGTCTCACCTCTCAAGACAACCAGGAGTCTCCCGCATAAGATTCTGACCACACTACTGCTGCACTCTAAAACCTTCCACGGCTCCCATGACCCACAGGCTGGAGGCACACAAGTCCCTTCAGAATCTGTCCTGGCCTCGCCTGCCAGCCCCCTCCCGAGCCCACCCCTCCGTGACGGTCCCTAGGGTCCTGTCACCACCACTGCCTCGTGTCTGGACATCAGGATGGCTGACAGACACACCCTGAGAGAGACCCACAGCGGAGAAGCCAAACTAAAGAAATGGGGCCCTCCGATTCAGAATCCACCCTCCTCCACCGTCTAAATGCTCAGCCACAATGACCAGCTGGCCATCTCCTAGTTCCTCCGTGCCCTTGGACCCACTGCACCTTGGCCTAGAGCGCCCTTCCTTTAACCCTTTTCCCACGGACTCCTGCTTATCCCGAAAACATGAGGCCCAAGCTCCCCTCCAGAGCACCTTCCCTGCCACTGACATGAGACTGTCCGTTACCATCTTCAATGCGTCTTCACGCCTCCATCCAAGCACTTCCTTCAGGGTGTTCTTGCTCAACCTGAGGGCTGGGTGTTGCAATGGGGGGAGCTGCCTGTGTATCTCTTTGCAGTCAGCACGAGCACTGAGTGCACTTGGCCTACGAGGCCTTATCGGCTCTGGGATGCTCGGTCCTGAGTCCTCGCCCGGCAGGAGCTTGGCTGAGGTGGCCTCAGAGGCCTTTGGAGGCTCCCCACCCACCTGAGGGCCTGACATCAGTGGAAAAGCTCTCATCACTCAAAGGACAGAGGCTTCCATACAAGCTTCAGCTAAGTGGACTTGAGTCCTCACTGAAGACAGGGACTGGGGCACACCCACCACCCACTGAGCACCTGGCTGCCCATCCTCCACCTCCAGGCAACACGGGCCAGCCAAGGAGGGGTGGGCAGGAGACTACACGAGGTGGCCCCTACCTTCCCAGGGCCTGTCACCAGGCTCGGAAAATCACGGAGGAAGTGGAGGGGCCACACCTCAGGAGCAGAGAGGCTCAGGGTCAAAGCCTGGTTCTTCTACTAAACGGGCCCCCAACTGGAGAAGGCAGGCCTCTCGAGGCCTCGGACTCCGAGGTTGAAAACCCTGCATCTCCACCTTTGCAGCCGCCCCGGTGGGGTGCTCTGCACTGGGAACTTCTCTAACTCTCAGGGATAAAGAGGGAAGAGGAAAGTATTTGGGTGGCTCTGTGATTTCAGCAGGGTGAGGTGTGAGAAGACCAAACAGATGGGGCGTCCGCAGGCCACAGGCTCCAGAGGGAGCAGGCCCTGTGCCTGGAGAGACAAGAAAAGCCTGAGGAAGAACTGGGCTCTAGTGTCAGGGAGGAAACGGTTCCCGCGAGGGAAAGCCGCAGCAGCTGAGGGGCTCCTGGATGAGGCCCAGGCAGCCGACAGGGATGAGCTCTGGGGAGGAGGGCCAAGGAGGGGGAGCTCCCCATGCAGCTGCAGGGAGGGGGGTGTTCCAGGCCGGCAGGGAGGGGAGAGGGGCCCTCTATGCAGGTCCGGCTGGGGGTGTCAGAGGGCAGGCACAAGGTGCTAGGGGCCCCCACCCTCAGGAAAAGGGTGCTCCTGAGGCAGGCGTGCACTTCTGAAGGCCAGCACTGTCCTCAGCTTCAGCCCCTGGGGAAAGATCACGCCCACAGAGCCACAAGGGGGACGAGAAACCCGAGGAGGAGGGGGACACCCTGTCCGTGCCTCCAGTCACTGCCCGACATGAGGCAGGCTCTTCATGCTCCCACCGCTGACGCCTGGCTGCCAGGCCCTGAGCAGGGCCACCCCTGGGTACCCTCAGCTGGCCTCCCTCCTCCTGACCGCTCCGCACCGGGATTCGCACTCGGAACCTGATCTTTCATGGGGCGAGGAGTGGGTAGGGAGACTGCGGCCCTCCTGGTTTCTGGTCTAAACCGCTTTCTTCGGAGGCAGAGACAGGCAGCCTGCAAACCAGGACCGCGGGGGCCAGGGTGGCCGTGCCCCAGCGAACCCCTGGGGGCCCTTGAGGCCGTGCCCTCCTCATGCCTCCAGACGTCCCTGCCCGGGAGCAAGTTCCCTCCACACCCCAGTGGGGGTGCCCGGACGCTGTCCGGAACTGACCTCGGGATGGGCTCGTCCTGATGAGCTGAGTAGGCACACCCCATGGCTTCTCATGCCCAGCCGCTCTGGACTGCGGGGTCAGGCAGAATGCTGCACCCCTGGACGTGTGCGGGGGGGCCAGCAGCTAGCAGGTTGGGCCCCGTCCATTCTCTACCAGTGCTGGAGGCGGGCAGCCCGGCCCATGGATGCCACACATCCTCCCAGACGCCCTGGTCCTCTCGGGAGCCCCGCCGAGCCCCTGCCTGCCTCCAATCCCAGAGCCTGGGAGAGCGGCCGCATCTGGCGGGCCCAGCGGGGAGGAACCGGGACTCCCAGCTGGAGCCTCCCATGAGCCCCTGCGTCTGGCACACACCCCTCCTCCTCCTGTATGGACCAAGGGAAGGAGGAAACCTCCCCAGCCCCAGCTGGGGTCTCCTTGGTAACTGTTTATAGCAGAGCCCTTTCTCCCCACAGCCTCCCCCTTTTCCACTTTAAGAAAAAAAAAAATGAAGTCGTGCAGGCTGAACAAAGCTCCTCTGGACCCTGGGAGGCAGTGGAGCAGGTTGCTATGGCAGGGCTGCGTCCCCATAAAGGAGCCTGCTGCCGGCCGCCCTGGGATCCTGTTAAATTACATCTGACTCCCAGCTCCCTCCCTACAAAAGAACTGTGGGTGACACAGCCTACGACCCTGGGTCCAGTCACCTGGGGTAGAGGGTCCGTGAAACTAGCACATCTTGGCCCCTCACTGCAGTGCAGGGGACGCCCAGCAGGGTGGGCTAAGATGGTTCCACGTGGGGAGCCCCCCTTTGAAGGCACCCAAGTAGACGGCCATCAGGAGAGGCCTTAGCTAGCCCAGGCACGGGGCTGAGACCACACGACTCCGGAGCACAAACGGTTCCAATTAGGCTCCCCACCCCCAAACTGGGAGCAGAAGTGTCTCTGGTTTCTGAGGTCAACTACAGCGGGGGTGGTGGGGGGACTGGATTGGCCAGAGGGAGGGTGGACAAGAACACTGAGTCACTTGGACCAAGATGAACCACCAGGGCTGGCGTGATTCATTCTCTCTCCAGTCCCAGGCCACGCTCAGAAGGGTTTCTGAAATTCAATTTTCAGCAAAGCGGAATTGATTTCTTCTAAGATTTTCCCTTGCTCCCAGAGACATGTGGGGCAGCTGCTTTCGAGTGACTCCCTTCCAGAGCCTCATGGGTAGCGACAAGTTCTCAGGCCCCAGGGCGGCAGGCCGGGAGAAGGGCCAAGTGCTGGGTGACACCGATGGTGGCAGAGCAGGTGGTGGAAGGCGGCAAACCCACCGGAGCCTCATGGCAGAAAGCTAATGGTTGGGAAAAGCTGCCTAGGGTGAAAACAAAGTGGCTGCCTGGAGCTTAAACAGGAAACAGCAGCTTTCTCCACTGCCTGGGCCCAGAGCGGGAACCACTGCAGGCGGAAAGCGGCGAGGCAGGTGGGAGCTTGCAGCAGTGTGGGAGGCCAGGGTCAGAGTCAAGAAAGGGGGGGACCCCTGCTCACAGAGCGCTCCTGTCCACTTCCTTTTCTGCTTCAGGTAATTGCCCCGCCCACCCCCACCGCAAAGGGGGAAAGGATTCTGCCCCCTTTGACTTTGGAGGGGAGTGAAGCCTGGGGCTGAAGCAGTAACTCCAGGCCCAGGAAAGCTCAGAGGCACCCTCGGTCTGCTCCCCCGCCCCCAGCAGAACAAGGCTGCATCTCTCCGGCCGCCCCAGCGGTCCCCGTGAACACTTACTTCACTGCCCTTCCCAGAGATTCCTCCGTCACTGAGGGTGCTCTGAGCCTCGGGGAGGGGGGGGCTGCTGTTCCCCTGGTGGACCCCCCGGTGGACACCATGGGCCCTGGTCAGCAGGATGCCTCCCGATGACCGTCCTCCAATCCTCTCCAAACTGTATCCCAGGACCGGACACAAACCGTGGCTCTCGGGGCTGCCCTGGCACCAGCCCTCCCCTCGGCTCCCCATGAGGGTCAGATAAAACGCCAAGGCCCCACAGGCCCCTCCCTGGCCTCAGCTCTCCTATCTCGGTTCCCTTCACCACCCCCAACTCCCTTGGTGACTTACACCCAGGCCCTGCCAGGATGCACCTTCCCCAGAGCAGGCCCCGTTCTCCTAGTCCCGGCGTCAGCACACACGGCCCTCTCCTGGCTTCCTACTCAAGACTCCAGACTCAGCTTGGGGGACACCTCCCTGCTGACATCCCCCCCAGTGGTGCCTCGGGCTGTTTGAGCCTTGTCCACTGTACCACCCTCGTGTGTCCCACCTACCCGTGAGGGCCTGAGGATGCCCCATGTCCCTGCGCCCTGGTGCCTGACCCCCAGAGATGAAGCCACCAGCACCGAGAGCCCGGGTGACGCCCAGTGAGGTCAGAAGGTTCACTGACACTCGGCCCTGTATCGCTTTCCCAGACAGGTCATGTCTGAGCTTTGGGGCACTGGCTAGGATGGCGAAACCTCCCCAATCCCATCAAGGGACAGGAGTGGTCCCTCGTGGTCAGGTGGCATCGAAAAACCCCCAACTCCGAGCACAGGCGTGACGTGAACATCCTGAGTCCACGTCCTCGCCATATCCCCCATGGATGCAGGTGGCTTTGGGCACGGTCCACCCTCCACGGCCTTTTCTCGTGCTTTGCTCTTTGTAAAACCCGTTTGTGTTTCCAGAGCCAAGGACCCTTGTCTAGGAAAGGCGGCCCTAAGCTGGGTGTGCAAGGAGTCAGCAGGCAAGACAGCACTCGGAGATAGAGAATGGTCAGAGATGGTGCTGGTGGCCTCGACTCCTGGTCTTCCTGGCCTTTCTGCTGAGAGCAAGTTGTCAAACAAAGGTCACGGAGGAAAACGAGCTCCTTTGTGGCTTTGCAGAAGCAATCCCCAGTGAATGTAGTCAGTAAAATCTGGACCGCGGGAAACTGGGGGAAGCAAATGATCTGGTTTCTTCAACAAAAAATGCTGTGAGGGAGTCACAGGGGTGGAATGAAGCCCTCAGACCAAGAGAGACCTATCATCGTGTGACGGGGAAGCAACTGGGCATAAGAGGCCACAGTCCCAATGAGCATGACTTTCCAGAAAAGGCAAAATTGCAGGGACAGAAGTAAGAGCAGCAGTTGCCAGAGGTGGGGGCTGGGGAGTGCCAACTGTGAAGGGACCTGGGGTGGAGGTGCTTCCTGGGGTGCGGAATGTCCTGCATCTTGACCATAACACTGGTTACACAACTGCACACACCTGTCAGGACTCATCAGACTGTGCACTTTAAAAAGGGGAATGTGCACGGCAGAAACCAGAATGATATTGCAAAGCAATTATCCTCCAATTCAAAATAATTTTTTTTAAAAAAGGAGAATTTGGGGGATTTCCCAGGTGGTCCAGTGGCTAAGACTCTGTACTCCCAATGGAGAGGGCCTGGGTTCCATCCCTGGTCAGGGAACTAGATCCCACATGCTGTAACTAAGACTCAATGCAACCAAATAAAATAAAAGAAATATATTTAAAAAAAAAAAGGAGAATGTTACTGCATGTAGACCTGACCCCTCTGAAAGACAGACTGAGAAGACTGAGTAATCAATTGTGATGTATGGTTTTAGATCTTGAATCTTTAAAAAAAAAAAAAAAAAAAGGGTTTAAAAAAAATGGCTCAGTCACTCAGGGAACAATTAACAATGCTGGCCGAGTATCCAATGATACTCAACGTGGACTTGAAGGGGTTGGAGGGAGGTGGTGTGTTAGGTTCAGAAAAGGGAAGTCCTCCAATGTGAGAGAACTGGAATACTCTCCTCGTTCAGGTTTCTGTATAGTTTCACAGGAGATATTTCTAATTTCCTATGAAATCATGTGATTTCTTTATTCATAATTCATACGAGTTACAGGACTAATGATGAAATCATATGCCAGCTTTAAGATAATCTGGCAAGAGCGGGGAATGGCCAGGAGCGGAGAGCTGCTGAAACTGGGTGACGGGGGCATGGGTTCCCCTCCATGCTTCGGTGTTTGCTTGTAACATTCTGTAAGAAGCTTTGTTTCTCCTGAAAGCACTCTTAGGCGCCACAAGAGGAGCAGGCTGCGGGGGTGAGGGCTTCCCAGGGCTGTGAGCAGAGCCGAGAGGAGCACGGCCGGGGTTGGCTGGGGGCGCAGGCTGCCGTGCGGACCCCCTTGACACGGGTGGCCCTGCTCAGCCCCAGCCCCAGCTGGCCGTGGTCACGGTGGGCTCACAGCATGGCTAGGTCCTCTGGGCTGCTTTTTTTCCCCCGTTTTTCAAAAAAGGCTATATAGAAGTAAATTTTAAGTGAAATTGCTAGGGCTTTCAATGTTGTAAATTAAAAAAAAAAAATGTAAGCCACACCCAGTCTGTGAGCCAGTTTGCAGGAGAGGCAGACACACATGCAGATTTTAGCATTTACTAAGTCAATGGCCTTTCTCCAAGTATCTTCACTCCGACAGGACTGAGCTGGAGACCCAGAAAGAGGACAGGACAGGAATGGGACACTACCTCTGCACCATGGGAGGAGGAAAGAAACAAATTCCCACCCAACAGGAAGGAGGCTGTATTATATGTGCGAGCAAAGTGCATGCGGGCACGGAGAGGCCCCCTGAGCTCCAGACCCCACCCTGGGGCCCCCCCATTGGGAGCTGCCCTGGCCCCAAGTGCTCTGCCCAGAGGTACAAGCTGAGCAAAGCGGGAGGAGTGAGAGGGAGTGGAGATGAAAGAGGGATTATTACTATGAGGATGTGCTGCTTGTAACTACTCTCTATTACAAGTCTTTAATTGTTATTGTAAACTGTTCAAAACACCTCCCCAGGGGGGTAAAACCAGGTTCTCGGATTAGAAGGCTCAGGCTCAATACTGGAAGAGGCCAATTAATTGAGAGATCCGATCCAATCCCAGCAGGGTTTTTTTGTTTCATTTGTTCTGGTAGACATTGACAAACTGACTCTGAAAGTTATAAGGAGGCAAGTCCCTGCAAGTCCAATGGTTAGGACTCTGCGCTTTCATTGCTGGGGTTAGGGTCTGAACCCTGCTTGGGGAACTAAGATCCCACAAGCTGAGCTTTGGCCAAGTTAAAAAAAAAAAGTTATTTGGAAATGCCAAGGGCCCCCAAAAGCCAACAGAATCTTAAAAGAACAAAGCTGGAGGACTTGGACTACCAGATGCCAAGTCAACAGTTACTATAAAATCATAGAAAACAGAACAGTGTGGTACTGGGGAGAGGACAGAAAACAGATCAACGGAACAAGGAGTCTAGAAGTCAACCCCCATCTATCTGGTCCCCTGATTTATAGCGACAGTGATGATGCTTTAATGCAGTGAGAAAAGGATGACCTTTTTTACTGTAATAAATGGTGCTGGACTGAATACATGGATATCCGTAAAGGAAAAAATGAATCTCAAAGGGCCCTGACAATTTGCGGATACCCAATCAATCTCAGCTGGATGGCAGATCTAAGATAAAAAAATTCAAGAGTGACGCTTTCAGAAGAAAATACAAAAGACAAGCTCCATGACCATAAGATAAAGTTTCTTAAACTGGACACCACAGCATTAACCATAAATGTGAAGGCCAACCAAAAGTTCACAAATTGGACCAGTTTAAGAACTTCTGATCACAAAAAGATAGATACTATTAAGAGAGTTTAAAAGGCAAAAAGATACTGAAAATACGTAACTATCTAACAAAGGACTTGGATCCAGAATACATGAAGAACTGTGACAAATGAAGAAGGTCAATAACCTGACAAGAAAAAAAAATGGGCAAAGTCTTGAAAGACCTTCACAAAAGATACCTCAGTGGCCAGTAAACATGAAAAATCACTGAAATGTGATTAAAACAGGTACCACTACATGCCCACTAGAATGGCTAAAATTTTATTGTTTTTTGTTTTTAATTAAAAAATTGTTTTTTGCCTGTACTATGCAGCCTGTGGGGTCTTAGTTCGCTGTAGTGGTGGTGGTGGTGGTTTAGTTGCTCAGTCGTGTCCAACTCTTTGCGACCCCATGGACTGCAGCCCACCAGGCTCCTCTGTCCATGGTATTCTCCATGCAACAATACTGGAGTGGGCTCCCATTTCCTCCTCTAGGGGACCTTCCTGACCCAGGGATCAAGCTTGATTCTCCTGCATTGCAGGAGAAACCAGAAACCCCTTAGTTTGCTGACCAGGGATCAAACCCAGGCGCTGACAGTGAAAACAACAGGTCCTAAAAACTGGACCACCAGGGAATTCCCTAGAAAGGCTAAAATTTTTTAATTGACAAAAGTATTGGTGTTGGTGAGGATGGGCAGCAACTGAACCCCTGCATGCTGGGGGCAGGACTGGAAGCTGGTACTCGCAGGCTGGAAAACTGGCCGTATCTAACAGAGGTACACATGAGCCTTCCTTCTGACCCCACGTCCACGTCCACCACACACCCAACAGAGCTACGTCCACATGGGAACCGTGTCCACTTACATTGGGCATTGTGGGAACAATGCCCAAGGCTTGAAGCAATCTAAAGTGCCTCATGACGGAAGTGAATAAATCATGGTTTACTCCCACAGCTGAACGCCATGTAATGATAGTAACGAGAGAACTATCACTACACATGACATGGACAAACCTCAGGAAAAATGGCCAAACACTACACATCCTGGGACACAGCTGACACTTGTCAACGAGAAGTCAGGAGAGCAGGCGACCTAGGGGCGGTGAGACTGGTGGGGGAAGTTTCTCACATGATTATGTCCCTTTTGTGACAAATGATCAAACCATGTGCTTAAGATCTGTGTACTTTTATGTCTGCATGTTATGCATTTCAATAAAGAGCTTATGAAAAATACCACGGAGGCCTTCGAGAACTGACCTTTCCTCGAAGCCCTCCCTGGGCTCCTGAGGTTCCGAAGCCCAATCCAGCCTTGTGGTGAGGGCCGCCCCAAGGCCAGCATGCCCTGGAGATTCACCTGCAGACATGGGGGCTGCTTGGGGATTGCCTGCACCCCGAAGTCCAGGGTCAGGGGGCTGCGGACTCGCATCCTGTGCTTGCTGTCAGACACAGCCGCTCCCACTGGCTTGGTTTTTAAAAAACATCCCAAAGGTCTGGACTCACTATCCCAGGTGGTGAAGGCCTGAAAAGGCCTTAAAAGACCAACTGGAAGGCACTGGGAATCAGTGAGAACTCCTGATCCAGCTGTGGGCTGCAAACAGTCCCCACACCGCTGGCTCTCTGCGGGCCTGGTGGGTGAGGGAGGCACCGAGCTGGGGCTGGAAACACCTGCGTTCACTGGAAGCACAAGAGGGTAGGAACACCACGGAGGGATTTACAGCAGGAGGCCAGCCTCACGGCCCGGGTGCACCAGCGAGGTGACCTCTCTGAGTCTCAGTTCTCTCACCTTTAAATTGGGATATTAACCACGTCCTAAGAGACAGAAGGCAGCCTGGCAAAGCGGGGAAAACTGGGGGCTGTGGAATCTGTAGATTTGGGTTTAAAAAAAAAAAAACAGCTCTGCTTCTTGTAAGTTAGGTGACCTTGGGCACACTCGATCGCTAGCACCTCAGCTTCCTTCTCTGCAAGACAGGGTAATGATGGTGTTCTGGAAGGTTCCTGTAAGACTGGAGATGGTATTAATGATGAGGGCTCGTCAAGCACCAGGAGGTGGGCAAAGAGCTCTATGACAGAGTATGTCGGTTAATTTTTACAGCCATATGAGGTCAGTTCTACGGTTATCTCCAATTTATAATTGAAGACACAAACTTCAAAAGATTACGTGAGGGCAAATGTCACAAGACTAATGCAGGGTGGGGTGGGGTCAGGACTCAAACCTTCATAACCACCGTCAAGGCCCAGACCCTAACCACTGCTCTGTGACAGTTTCTCCTGACAGTGCACACGTCGGACCCTGGCCACAAGGTATTCAGCGTGATACCATGAGGGACGAGAAGGGGACTGAAACATGTAGGGTGAAAATTTTAGGATTATGAAGAGGGAAATAGAGTTTCAGCACTCTGGCAAAGAGAAACTATTTGAATCTACAAATCTGTGAGGTCTAGGAGTTCTGTTTCAAGTCCATCTAGTGAGCCCAGGGACCCCGTAACGGGAGAATGCCAGGCTCTCTCATGGCACAGCGTCCCTCGGCGGCAGGGGTGGGGACACACCTGCATCTTACAGATGAGCAGACGCAGGGCCCTTTTAAACTGGGACCTGGGCACTGGTCCTCTTGAGTGCCATACCTTTTCACCAAGAATACTCTGCCATACCAGGAATGTACCGGTCCAGTTGCAGGGGCACAGGCTGGCCTCTGCGCGCCTGCCAGGCCTCCCCGCCCAACTCTGGCCTTCTGCTGGCAAAACACTTGAAATCTGGGAACATGGCCCCCTTCCTACAGCACAACTTTCTGACCTCTCCGAGAGGGGATGCCTCAGTAGAGACCCCCCAGAGCCTGTGTCTCCCGCCTGCTCACCTCTCTCTCCATCGTGAGTGATAAGGCCACCCACCCTGCTGAGCTGAAAGTGCTTCAGGAACCACTTTTTAAAGTACCTTTTCATGTCCTGACTTCTTAGCTTCTTCAACATAAAGGCCAAACTTGCGTACCTGTGGCGTCCAGCGCAGTGCTCGGTACACACACTTTGGGACACAAACACTTAAGCAGCTGCCGAGTGGCAGGGCTGGAGCGAGCTGATGCCACAGACACCACCCACAAGAGCCCCGTGAGGGTGGACTCGCTGCGTTTAGGGTTACTGACCTCCAGGGAGGGGAGTGGGCCTGGAGGCTGCATTAATGCCCAACAGACGATGATTTGATCAATTATGCACACACAGCGAAACCTCCACAAAAACCCAAAAGGATGGGGTTTGGAGCGTCCTGGAGCTGCTGACGACATGGAGGGACTGGGCAGGTGGCAGCCCAGAGGGGCAGGGGAGCCCCGCACCCCTCCCCCACACCCTGCGCTGTGCCTCTTCCATCTGGCTGTTTCTGATTTCTTTTATTCTTGCTAAATAACACTAAGCGGGTGATCTAGTGAGAACGATGTCTTCCTGAGTTCTGTGAACCCCTCTAGCAAATTAATAAAACCCAAGCAGGGGGTTATGGGAACTTCTGACCCAGGTGGTTGCTGGGACCTGGACTGAGGGGGTGGGGGGTGCTCCTGTGGGGCTGAGCCCGTAACCTGGGGGAGCTGATGCTAACTCAGGAGACAGTGTCACACCCGGCTGGGGTCCAGAGAGCTGGAGGACTGCTTGGTCAGAGACGCGTTCAGTCTGAGCACTGAGGGTCGGGGAGAAAAAAGCAGCTTTCCCTCATGCTGTCACCACCACCCCCTCCGACCGCAACCAAACGCTAAGCTCCAGGCTCCTCTCTTCATTTAAAGAGAAGGGAAATCATCCTTCAATTAAATAAATTTAAAAAAATAAAATAAAAAGAGAAATGAGCAGCTGTTAGGTGATAAGGACACGCTAAGGCAGCATAAACTGCAAGTCTCTCCTTGTCGACAGTGAAAAGGATGCAAGGGAATCCCAAAAGGACCGGTTACCTTGCGCCCTGGCTCTGAGGATGGTGCCTCGGTAAGCCCGTGTGTTTTCGAAAGGCACGATCGGGGGCCTGGAGTGAGATGTTAACTGGCTGCCTTGTGCTAAGGACCTGGTACGCCCAGAGCGTCAGGTTACCTGTCGGCGCGCAGTGACTTCTGCTCTGACTGGTTCCTGTGACGCCTGAATACGAGACAGGCATCAAAGGACCTTGACCAACGTGAGGTGCAATGTAAACAGAAGGGCTTGTGAAGCTAGACCAGAAGCAGAACCCACCAATCAGGCAAAACCCAAGATGCTCGAGGGGCCCCTGCCCTCTCAGCCGGCTTGCTCCTGCCTGAGCACCGCTGGGAGGATGGCAGAGACGTGCTCTGCGGGGGACCCTGAGCGTTGTCACTTACGTGGTCTGAATCTTGGTGAACTCGGGGACTTCTTCTTTTTTCTTCCTGAAGAGGAACCAGTATGTCACGACACCCACGATGAGAGAAAACAGGATCATGTCCGTCGTGCTGAAAAGGGACACTTCTTCAGCCACTGTCTCAGACACGGTGGTGCCGGCATCCATGTTGGAGTCTGCCATGTTCATCAGGAATCTGTCGAGAGAAAGAACGACAGGTGTCAGCCAGGGCCGCCTGGGGCCTGCTGGGGAGCCCCCTGAAGACTTCGGTCTGGGCTGCACACCCCAAGGGCTACAAGCAACAGGCGGAGCCCCGGGGCCGGAGCTGCAGCTGGGACGAGAACTGAGCAAGCATGCAATCCGCGTGGTGCCTGCTTAGCCCCAGGTGCACCAGGGCACAGGCTGGAACCAGGACTGGGATGCCCCAAACCTGGCACGCTCCACAGGTCTTCAGGGACCTGCCCTTGGAGAGCTCCAAGGAAATAACCTTTGAGCCCCTGGAATGTGCTGCCTGATAAGAATGTCTTCGCATACCTGAGACCTTGGGTCACCCAGACGGTTTATGTTAATGGTGCGGTTTAGGGGAACACCTGGGGCTCTGAGTCACATCATACTGCTAGGACCTGTGGGTGCTGGAGATTCAAGAGGTGAGCTCAGACATGGGGGAGCCCCAGGCCTTCGAGACTGATTTTCAGTAAGAATACTGGAAGCCAAGGCTCAAGGGGGCCTCGCCGGCTGGCAGCACTTGAGACATGTGGTCACCTGTGGCTGCCGGCGGAGCACATTGTGTGACTCCCGGTGGAGAGTCCGCCCACGGGCAGAGGACACCTAGAAGCTTCTGCCAGTTCCTGCTAGACTGTCGTCTCAAGTCTTCCTCTGCGGCTTTCAGTCTGTTTCCCTCGGCCACAATCAACTATGACTGGGAGCAAAACAGCTTTGTCAAGTTCTGTGAGTCCTGCTGAATCACCGAGCCAGACGGTGGTCTTGGGGGAAACCCCCCCACACACCAATTGACTGACTTCCCAGATGGTGTTCTCGGGGACTCCCCCCACACCAACCTATTTAGTCCCCTGGAAAAGGGCTCGACTGGTCCTTCTACCACTGAAACCTCGCAGGTGTGTACAGGTGAGTCAGCAGAGGCCCAGACACTCAGGCGGCGCATTCCTGCCTCTTGTCACCAAGGCCGGGCCGGCTCTGCAATCTCCCTGCGCCCTTTTGCAATCACTGCTCCTAGCCAGTGGCGAGGTCTCAGCGCAACCATGGCTCCAGGCTCAGTCAGAAACGCCTGAGTCACAGCTCAGGAGGAGGGCAGTGGGAGATTACTTCACACATGACTTCCATCAGCTGTCACTGCCTCCGGAACCACGGCTGGTCGGGGAGGGGGGGGGGCGGGGCGGGCGGGGGGCCCCGGGTCAGCTGAGGGCTGGGAGCGGGCCCCTCAGGGCAGCCCCCCAGTCTGCTTCTCAGCTTGGTCACTAATCCAAGGCACTGGTCTCAGGGGCTGAGTTCCCGAGATCACCTCAGCTCACCCTTTTCGATATCTGTTGTGAAAAGACAGTCTTAACTCGAGTACCCAGAAGTCCTGTTTAAAG
The DNA here is from genome assembly GCF_963930625.1 of Muntiacus reevesi. Taxonomy (NCBI): domain Eukaryota; kingdom Metazoa; phylum Chordata; class Mammalia; order Artiodactyla; family Cervidae; genus Muntiacus; species Muntiacus reevesi. The sequence continues at coordinate 212,281,837 of NC_089250.1, read as the reverse complement.
AACTGACTTATAAAACAATGAATGTTTACTCAGGGTTAGTCACATCTTTCCACCCGCCCTGGCAGTGGCGTCCGGTGCGCCCCCGAGACTTCTGCTGTGGAGGGGACCTGGCCTCATGGTTTCGGAGCCCGCCTGGGGGTCCCGTCAGGGCTGACGTGCTGACCCAGGAGAGCCCTCAGCAACGACTGCCAGCTTCCTGTCCCGCCGCCTTTCTGACTCAGGCCGCCCGGCCCCCTTACTTTACCGAGGGGGCACTGACACCCACAAAACTAAATGACTGCTTCTTGCCACGCGCGCAAGTCAACCGCAGCACTTAGACCTGGGGTCTCCACAGCTCTGACTGTGTAAGAGGTGTAAAATGTCAGACAGACCAGAGCCGCAGAGGGCGGTGGAAAGGACCCTGGAGACCACCTGATTTCCACCAGAGGCTCCAGGGGGGTGAGGTTTGCTCGCCACTCACCCAAGCGAGAGGACGGAGTGGACACATGTCTCTCTGTTCTGTCCCCAGTTCCCGAGAGAAGAACAGTCCCCCCAAGACACCTGGGTATCTGGCTTGTGGTGAGAAGGAAGGGCTGGCAGGCTGGCAAGGAGGAAGTCAGGAAAAACCTTCACCTCATGCTTCCCAACTAGGATCAGAGCCGCGTGCCTGGAGGCTGAAGCCGAGAACAAACTGTTAAACAACCATCGTCCCACTGAGGTGTACACAAACCCACCTGCCCTTCTCTCCAGCCTGCGTCCCTGCCCCCAGGCCCTAACCAGGGCCTGGGATGCTCTCCTCCTACCTGCTCCCCACTCAGTCCTCAGACCTTGGCTCAACTGTCACTTCTGGGGTGGGGGGTGGAGGTGGTGTCACACTTTCCCAGCACAGTGCTTGGCACATCATCTGCTGCTGCTGCTGCTAAGTCGCTTCAGTCATGTCCGACTCTGTGCGACCCCATAAATGGCAGCCCACCAGGCTCCACCATCCCTGGGATTCTCCAGGCAAGAATACCAGAGTGGGTTGTCATTTCCTTCTCCAATGCGTGAAAGTGAAGTCGCTCAGTCGTGTCTGACTCCCAGCAACCCCATGGACTGCAGCCCACCAGGCTCCTCCGTCCATGGGATTCTCCAGGCAAGAGTACTTGAGTGGGTTGCCACAGCACATCATCTAGGGCTGGAAAAAACTTCTTATGGAATGAAAAAGGTCAATGAATTCATCAAAACACACAGGATGTATCAACTGCATGAACCACTGACATGAAGACAGCAGACTGAAAAGAACTTAGGGGCTGGGAGCATGCCCACGCAGTGATCCTCCAGGACACAGGTCCCCAGACTTCCTCGGCTGGTTAGGCCCCTGGCATCTGAGTAAATGGTATCCCTAGGCCAATAGACATACTAAAGAGTTCCATTTAGGAGTAGCTGGATCCCAGCTTTGCAAAGACACACAGAGTGTCAAAAGGAATGCAGACGACCTCACACTGGTACTGAGAAACACCCCAAGCTGCACTCGGGGGCACAGACGTGGAGTCTCTCTGAGCACCTCTGGGCGCCAGCAATGATGCCCCAAGGCACCTCAGCAAGGTCAGGGAATCAAGACCCCGCTGCACAAAATCACTCTGCTCTGCATGTGAAACGTTCAGGTGGAAGAGATCTGACCATCCTGCCTGGCGGGTGTTCTCCATTCCAAGTGTGGGGGGCTGACCGTGGACAGTCTGACGTTCCCACAGGCCCTCGGGGAGATGCTGGGAGCCCTGTGCGCGCTACCTTTCCATCATTGATTCTTTTGCACTTAGTGGGAAGCAGGAAAACCAAACGGTACAGAGCTCATGGGGCCAAAAGCAACATCTGTCAGCAACAGAAGAAAATAAAAAGGCTGTGAGAAAATAGAGGAAGTTCTTAACCAGACCAGGCTCTTGCCACAGGCCTGTTGCCAGCTAGGCAAATCCCTTATGGGCAGGAAGGAGGCTTTCATGTTTATACATGTAAAAATTAGACACAGAAAAAAACGGGGTTCATCAAAGACCAGCCAAGTAAGTCTCCCCCAACTCAAACAGAGCAGGTCTGATTCAATCTTTTATTATATATTAGGTAGGTCTGTACCTAAGTTTTCACTTTTATCATTAAGACAGTGTACATATGCAAACGGGCGCAGATAGATAGGTGCTATTCCTCCTTTTGATTGCACCAATGAGCCAGTTCCCACCGATGCTGACGGTCAAAGGCAGCAATGCCAGGGCTTCCCAGGTGGTGCTAGTGGTAAAGAACCCACCTGTCAATGTAAGAGATGTAAGAGATGTCGGTTCGATCTCTGGGTTGGGAAGATCCCCTGGAGTAGGAAATGGCAACCCACTCCAGTTTTCTTGCCTGGAGAAACCCATGGACAGATGAGCCTGGAGGGCTACAGTCTGTGGGGTCACAGAGTGTCAGAGGCGACTGAGCAGCAGTCCCCGGGGCAGCCCAACAGCCTGCAGAGCAGGGTGAACAAACCGCTGGCCACCCAGGGCCAAGGGCGTGGCAAGAGCTAAGTCAGCTTCTGCAGGGACAAACATGGCAAAAAGAGAAGGGCTCTTTCTTCATCCAGCTGTTGACAACACCTGATGTCTCAGATCGTCCTCCAGCTTTGCTGTCACCGTACGTAACTTCTCGTCAGTAACTGATCGACTGAGCTGGCGCTGACATCACAATGAGTTGGCATGAATGCAGCAACAGGAAGGAAGGAAGGAAGCCAGGGAGCAGTTTACGTGACCCCTTCACTGTGCACATCACCCAGGCAAGCAGGCACTGTTGCCTCCAGGGAGCCCAGGACCACCCCCTCTACCCACCACCCCCGCTGCAGCAGGAGTAGGGTCTCCTCAGGGTCACAAACCTCTGCCACGGTTCTTCAAGATAAGAGAGAGAATCCTCAGGGAAACCAAGCCTGCTCTTGCCTAACAGCTAATCCTCCAGAGCCTGAGCGATAAGTCAGGGCCTCCCCAACGCAGCCTGCTGAGACCACTGCTCAAAAGAGCAGCTGGAACACACTCCCCTCTGGCTAGAATGTCCTTTTAAACCCACACAAGGCCGGTGAGGCGTTCTCTGGGTTTATCCTGTCTGCCATTCACTCAGCTTCTTGAATCTGCAGGTCTGAGAACTTTTCAGCTATGTTGTCTCCAAGTTCTTTCTTGGCCCCACCCTCTTTCCCTTCCCCGTCTGGGGCCAAGATGACCTAAGTGTGTTTTGGTGTCCCCAAGTCCCAGAGGCTATGCTCAGTTTTATCACTCTGGCTTCTCTCAGACTGGGTAATTTCCACTCTTTTAAGTTCACTGGTGGTTTCCTCTGCCAGTTCTGCCATGGTGCCATCCATGGAATTTTGGTCTTTTCTTTTTGCTATGGTATTTTTCAGTTCTAAGCTGTCTGTCCGGCTCTTCTTTATCTTTTGTATGACTGCTTTTTCTTATTCAACTTGAGATTTTTCCTAGTTCTTAGGACGGTGAGTGATTTTTTTTAATTGGATCCTGAGCATTTTGGGTATTATAACACTCTAAATCTTATTTAAGTCCTCTCTTTTGTCAGGCCTCCTCTGTCACCATGCTGGTGGGGGATGGAGGGTGCCAACCCATTTCTGACACTGTAGGCATATTCCAGTGGTTTCAAACCACAGAGGGGCCACACGTAGGGGAAAACGGAGCTCTGAGGAAGAAGGGAAGATGGTCCAAACAGTCAAAGATGGGTCGCCCAGGGACCAAGCTCTGAGCTGGGGTATGAACAATGACCAGGGTCCACCAGTCAGGTAAAGGAGGGAAAAGTTCCAGCTGGAGGAAGCACGTGCCTCCTGATAAAGCAGCAGTTACTCACTTGTAACCACTGATACAAATGATAAAAGAGCAGTAGTTACAGAATCTAGTGTGACTCGAGTGGTAGGACAAGATGCATTTGTATGTGAGTATAAGGGTGGTGAGTAAGAGGCTGGCCTTTAAAAGGAGATTTAAGACCAGCGTGTGAGGGAGTGTTCTACGTGCCTAAGCCTTTGAGCTCTGGGTGGCAGTGATGACAGGGTGAGGGTGTGGCACGGTTAGAACCAGGTGGCAGGGTGGTAACCCCAAACAGTGGTTGCACCCACAGGATCAGTGCAGACGTGGAGCCATGACCAAGGCATCCTAGGCTAGAACTCATGCAGGCCCACGTTCCCCACAGATGCCCAAATGCCCTGGCTGATGACTTTTCCCCCGATTAACAGGGCTTATGGGTGGGATGTGGAGACATGTGACAGGCACTGTGTCTGATGCAAGGACGCGAAAGAGGAAGGCAGCCAGAGAAGCTGGATCTGTGAAAGCATGACTTGGCGAGAAGCGGGCAGAAGAGCGAGCTAGCATCACTCAGCATAAACGGAGCTGACAAAGTCCCACGGCCGCTGACCACCGGAACTGCAGCCAGTGGTAGACAGCCACGTGCACTTGTTTCTTCTATCAGTCTCTCTGGGGCCTCAGCCACCTGGCCTGAACCCAAAGCAGTGTGAACCCACAGATCCCCTAAGCCCTTGGCAATGAACTCTGGGGCATTCTGAGGGTACAACTTAGTTAACACTACGAAAAGTTAGCAAGGGCAATTTATGGGTACAAGAGACTTCATACGGGTGCCGTGAGATAATAGGAAAAATACATATACATACACACAGTGGCCTCTGCCCCCTGTTCCTGCCACAGAGTTTCTATCCTAAAACTCTTGGAATTTCTTAAAGTGATACAAGCACCAGGAGCATCTTCTGTTCCAATGTAACTGTGAGTGGAATCCTGCCTGGGGGCCGGTTACCAGGAAGACCAAGCCATGAATTTGTTGTTGTTATTTAGTTGCTCTGTTGTGTCCAACTCTTTGCGACCTCATGGACTGTAGCCCACCAGGCTCCTCTGTCCACGGGATTCTCCAGGCAAGAATACTGGAGGGGATAAGCTTGGAATTTTCAGTCCCTGCCCCCAACACCTTCTCCAGAGAGGGGAGAGGGGCTGGAAATGGAGTGAATAACTGATCATCCCTACAGGAGGAGGCCTCCTTCAAATTCCAGAAGCACGGGGCTCAGGGAGCTTCAGGTTGGCGAGCACAGCCACGTGCTGGGAGGGTGACCCTAAGTCTACAAGGACAAAAACTCCTGGGCTCGGGATCCTCGGGATCCGCCCTTACCCTATGGGATCTGACTCTATCTCCAGGTAGACAGTATCAACATGGAGTTAAATTGCAGGGCACCCAGTTGCCGTGCTTGGTGGGGGAAGCCCCTACACATCTGACATGAGATGTGAAGAAGAGACCCAGGAGGAAGGGCTGGGCTTCTCTAAGCCAAGTTCATATGGCTCACCCCCTCAACTACAAATCAGCACTTGTCATCTATCCCTATGGGGATTAAATCACGGGCTACTGCAGCTGCTGACCTTCAACACCCCCTGAAGGGAGCTCAGGGTGGAGAGCAGAAATGAGACATCTGTGCTCAGGAGAAAAACTGGCAGGACAGGTTTTCAGATAGATATTTTCAAGAGCTGATTTCATGAGCCCAATTCTTATACCTAGAAAAGCACTAAAATCCTTCATGGTGATGACTGCTCCTCGTGGCTAGCAGAAAGCTTCACGAGATGAGCAGAAACCTTCTGGAAAAATCTGTGCCCGATTGCATGTATTTCCCCTTTACCAAAAATCACATGCATACTGTCCTTCCCCACCACCCCCGTCTCTCTGGAGCAGTTTCTCAGAACTGAGGCGCTGTCTCCCAGGCTGCAGTCCTCATTTTGCCCCAAATAAAACTTATCTCACAGCTCTCATGTGCATCTTTAAGTCGACACCCTCCTGACCACCGCTTTGCCTTCACTGACTGTAAATACAAACACGGAAAAGAGAAGTACAGAGCTGCAGGGCTTGCCCTGGTCTACTCAAGGTCTGGGCAGACCGGCTCCGAGGTCGGCTTCTGCCTCCAGTGCCTGATCAGGAATAAGGGGTGATGGTGTGATGAGAACCCCCAAAGGGCCATCAGAACCGCCCCATCCCCAGCAGGGGATGCCACCATTCACTGGGCACATTCACACAGCAAGCCTGCAAAACAGATCCTATGCCTCCCTTTCTGAGAAAACGGAATGGGATGGGCCAGGGCCTACCTGGCCTTCCCAGAGTGGACCTGCACTAAAGGCCCACTGACAGGGTTACAAATGGTTACAAACAAAACACAACACAGGCGAAACCAGAAAGGAACCAGAGAGGTTTACCCTGAAGAGAAGACTGAGAGGCAGCTGATCCCTGCTTTGGGTGGTCAGGAAACAGAGGTGGCGGCAGCCCTGGACTGCAGAAGTGGTAACGGAGGGACGGAGGCTCCCACACTCTCCAGGAAGAACTTTCTGACCAAGATGCGCAGAAAGAAAATGAACCATGGTGAGGCGTGCCCCACTCCCATCAGTGGACATGGGTCAACACAAGGCTAGGTAATCTGCGCTTTTATGACAGACTGCCTGCCATGCTAGGGGCCCAGGACACAGACCCACCAAGTTCATGATCATAAAGCTGAACCAGCTGACTGGTGACAATACCAGGAGGAAAACCCTAGTCTCTAACCTGAGTTAACACTTCAACACGGATTCCTGACCTTCTTTCCCTTCTTTCAAAGGCTTTGAAACACACACACAGATACACACACACGCTTCTAGCTCACATTAAAGAAGAGCTATGGAAAGCAAAAGCAGACAATGACGCAGTGATACATGATCCGCCACAGTCTAAGGACTCAGGCGACGGGAAGAGAGACCGGGGGGCGCAGGACAGACTCTGAAAAGGGCAGGAAGGGGGAGGAAGTACTAACTCTCCTGATTAATCAAGATCACCAGTCCCAAGCTCAGTCCGTGCTTCCCACCGAGCTGCGCTTTCCGCTGTGAAGAGGGGCAACCCGGGGGGGTTGACTAGTCTTTCAGCCCCCTGAAGTCACACAGCTGGTGAGGGGTGCAGCTTGAATTAAAACATGTGTCTGGGGACTTCCCTGGTGGTCCAGTGGTTAAAACCCTGTGCTCCCAATGCTGGAAGGCATGGGTTCAATCCTTGGTCAGAGAACTGTATCCCGCATTCCGCAACTAAGACTCAGCACAGTCTAAATAAATAAATAAATATTTTCATAAGTAAATAAAATGTGTGTCGGTTACCAAGGGCCATTCTGATTCCTTCCCCGAATAATAATAAGAAAAAATATTTTTAAACAAAAAGTTTTCTCTTAAAAAAAAAAAAAATCCTTAAATTCTCAACTATACTAGAATTTTTAGAACTCACGATATATACATTGTTCTCAAATAAATCAACCTCAGGCAGAATGACCAGAAGGAAAAGAAGATATAAATCACCAACACAGGGAATGAAAAAGAGGACATCAGTAGATTCTCTAGACATTAAAAGGGTAACATGGGAAATTATGAACAACTTTATGTCAACATTTGATAACTTAGATGAAATGGACAAATTCCTTAGACATGAACTGTCAGAGCTCACACCAGAAAAACAGATAAGCTGAAGAGTTCTCTAAAAGAATTCAAATTACTAGTTAAAATCATCACCAAAAGTGAACTCCAGGAGCAGAGAGCTTCACTGATGAATTATATCAAACATTTAAGGAAGAAATTAGATCAATTCTGTACAAATTCTTACAGAAAATAGAAGGCTTCCCAACTCCTTTATACCTGTATTACACTGATACCAAAACCAGATAGAGATAATACAGAAAAGAGACCAAAGACAAACATGCCTCATGAACACAGATGCAAAAATCTAAAATATTAGCCAATCGAATAACACAAATGTAAAAAGGATACTACATCATGATCAAATGGAGTTTTCTCCAGAAATCAAGGTTAGCTGAATATCCAAACATCAATGTGATTCACTCTATCAATAGGCTTTTTTTTAAAAACCTCATGTGATCATCAGTGGATGGAGAAACAGCATCTGATAAAATTCAACGTTCATTCATGATGAAAAAAATTCGGTACACTGGGAGTAATGGGGAACTTCTTTAACTGGATACAGAGACAAAGACATGTTATTATAATAATATTAATAGTAGTGCCCACTTCATCGGGTTATTCTGAAGAATAAACAAGCACCAAAGAATTGATGCTTTTGGACTGTGGTGCTGGAGAAGATTCTTGAGACTCTCCTGGACGGCAAGGAGATCCAACCAGTCCATCCTAAGGGAGATCAGTCCTGAACAGTCACCAGAAAGACTGACGCTAAAGCAGAAGCGCCAGTACCTTGGCCATCTGATGTCAAGAACTGACTCATTGGAAAAGACCCTGATGCTGGGAAAGATTGAAGGCAGGAAGAGAAGGGGATGACAAAGGATGAGATGGTTGGGTGGCATCACTGACTTGATGGACATGAGTTTGAGCAAGCTCCGGGCGTTGATGGACAGGGAAGCCTGGCGTGCTCCAATCCATGGGGTCGCAAAGAGTCGGAGACGACTTAAGCGACTGAACTGAACTGAAACAAGCTGAAATTGTCAAGGATTTAGAACAGTGCCTAGCACAGGGTTATGTGCTGTCATAAATGTAGCTGTGACTACTATGAAAAGTCTTAATGATAAGAAGTAAACAACAAAAGATAAATACCCATGACCATGATAAAGAATGAACTGCTACTACCCACAATAACACAGATGAATCTCACGGACTCGATGCTGAACGAGGCAAGCCAAACACAGGAGAGGACCTTATTAAAGGATTCCATTTATGGCTGAACTTCAAGAAGAGGCAAGAGCAGTCAATGGTGACAGAGCTCAGAACAGTGGTTACCTTGGGGTCAAGGGTCATGAGTGGAGGAGGAGGCACAAGGGAACCTTCTGGCATACTGGGCAATGTCCAATATCTCATCTGGGGCAGCGGTTCCTGAGAAATTTATGTAAAAATTCATCAAGCTGCGTATTAAAGACTGTGCACTTTACTGTATGTAAGTTACACTGGAAAAATAAGTACCCACAAAACAGCACATGTACCCTAGGATGTAAAATATTTATGCCTGCATATGCATAAGATATGTGAAAGGAGCGCCAAAATATTATCTCAGGGGGAGATTTTTTTCCCCACTTTATTTTTAATGTATGACTTGCTTCTTTAAAAATAATGAGTATGTGCTATTTACCTAACTGGAAAAATATTTTTAAAGCCTTTTTCTTATGGGAAAAAAAAAAAGTCTGGTGACGTTCTTCCTTGACTGTGTCTCTCACTCAGTTCAGCATTGCCTGCACCAGCCCCCCGGAACTGGGTGCTTATGTTTTCCATTCCAAGTAATGTGATGCTATACAATAGTTAAAAAAAAAAAAAAAAAAAAAAGTTATGTGGAACTAATGGTATTCTCATTGAAATACTGTCATTATGTATACATAACACAGAAGGCAGTGACAGTCTCACAATGAAACCACTAGTGAAATAAAAGAAAAATTAGATAGTTCTCCAGAAAAATGATCCAGGAGGATATATACAAAAGTGATTTCCTCTATGAAACATCTAGAAGATGATGATGGTAGGCGGGTGTCTAAAAGGTCCTTTGTCTATTCTTTATAAGGAGATGACTGCGTTACTTACGATATTAGATTCACAGGAGCTGGATTTCTTACTGCTGATGGAGGGAGGTACAAATATGGGAATAGAGATCAGGGAATGAACGCTGTGGGGTTGGACTGAAACTAGAGATATCAGTATACACAATGGTTTCTTCATATATGAAGACGAACACAGAAATGCATGTGTGTTTGTGTGTATTTCCTAGTTTTGTCTGCTGAGAGGAAGTAAAGATATCTTAGGAGCAAGCAGCCATTTAGCATCCAAACCTTGGTTTCTCAACACCATTCTCCAACCAAAGAAACTAGGGCTCCTTGGAGAGATGGCTGACTCGGGAAAAAGGGCAGGAAAAGCAGTAGATGAACCTGGATCACTTTGCTATGTTAGAGTAAGGAAGGGCTTGAAGAATGCCTGGGACATGTCTAAAGAAGGCAGGAGTTCACCTGAAGGGGATCCCACTGGGAAATCTGGGACAACTTGAGCATCAAAATAAATACCGTCAGCAACAGATTAGAACCCATTGGATAAAAGAATGATGGAAGAGTCAATATTGAAATTAAAAAAATAAATGAATAAACACATGAGTGAGAAGGGAAAGTTCCTCCTTAGAGTACAAATGCCAGCTAATAAATGCAGCAGGAGTAAAGAAAAGGATAGAAAAACACCAACTGGCAACCATCAGACTAATAACTGTTTCAGACAAGAACCATGAGTGCTAAAACTTGTGGGTAAGTGTCTGATGATAAACTTAAGGATTATATATGAAAAAAGAGTTTTATGGTGGAGAACCTGGCTGACACCACCATAAGCAAGAGATCAAAATTCAATACTGGGACAAAGTAAAAGCACTTGACACAGTGCTCTAAGGACAAAAGGCCATTTCTGTGACATTCCACCCGAAACATATCTGAATCATATCAGGAGGAAACAGACAAATCCACACTGAGGGACATTCTATAAAAAGATGGGCTAACTTTTTGAAAAATGTCAAGGTCACAAAAGATAAAGAAAGACTGAGGAACTGCTTCAGATCAAAGGAAAGTAAAGAGTGGGTGGTTACAGTTCAGTGCAATCTCGGACCAAGGAAAAAAAAAATTTTTTTTTTTTGCTATAAAAGACATTAGTGGTAAGTTTGAAAAAAAGTTCTATGATTAGACAATTAACACAGAATATCAGTGTTAATTTCTTGATATTATTAAACCACGGCTATGTAAGAAAATGCCCTTGAATTTTAGAAAAGAAATACTAAAGTACTTAGGGGCACTTCATATGTCCATATGTACAACTTAGTCTCAAAAAGATCAAGGAAAAATATGACACTGAAAGAGACAAGTGTCGGTGTGAATGTAGCAAAGAGAAGCCTTGTGCAGTGTTAGCAGGACTCTAACTTGCTCTGGCCATGATGGAAAACACTATGAAGATGCCTCAAAAAATTAGAAATAGAACCATCATACGATTCAGCCATTCCACTTCTGGGTATTTCCCCAAAGAAAATAAAAACACTAATTTTAAAAAACACAGTGCACCCCTAAGCATTCTTTACAATAGCCAATATATGCAAGCAACCTAACTGCCCGTCCACAGATGAATGGATAAAGAAGATATAGTATATGTATAAAATGGAAATTTGCTCAGCCATAAAAATTAATGAAACCTTGCCATTTGTGACAACACAGATGGATCTAGAGAGCATTATACCAAGTGAAATAAGTCAGACGGAGAAACAAATACCATATATTTCATTTATTTGTGGAATCTTAAAAAAGAAAACAGAAATAGATTCAGAGAACAAACTGGTTCCCTGAATGCCAGAAAGGAAGTGGCGGGGGCGGGGGATGGGGGATAGTGATAAATGAAATAGTTTAGGGAAATAAACAAACTTCCAGTTACAAAATAAATGAGTCATAGGGATGAACTGCACAGTATGGGGAATACAGCCAATAATACTGTAATGTCTTTGCATGGTGACAGACGGTTACCAGACTGATCATGGGATCGTTTTGTAACATAGAGAAATTCTGAATCGCTGTGTTGTGCACCTGGAACTAACACAGAGATGCAGGTGAATTACGCTTCAGTTTTAAAAGAGAAAGAGAGGGATTTCTCTGACTGTCCAGTGACTGAGACTCTGCACTTCCTCTGCAGGGGGTGAGGGCTAGGTCCCTGGTCAGGGGACTGAGATCCTGCCTGCCTCACAGGACAGCCAAAAAGTAAATTAGTAATAATAAAAGGGAGAGAGAGAGAGAGAGAGAGAAAATAATAAAGTAAAATGTTAATATTCGGGGAATCTGTGTAGAGTATTCAAAAATTCTTTGCACTATTTGTGCGACTTCTCTGTAAATCTGAAACTATTTCAAAATAAAAATGTTAAAATAAATACAAGTTTATTGAAGAAAATGTATTAAATTAAAAAACAGAAAGAAAACACAACCCAAATGCCTATTTGTTTCTGTCCCACCCATTTTTTTACATATTTTTTTACATTTTTTAATATACATATATTTTACTATAAAATATATTTATTTTTAACATTATTGGCATTTTATACTACAAATAATTTTGTCCTGCTTTTTTCATTTACTGTGAACATTATAAAAAATCTCAAATGTTCTTCCAGCCTATGACTACACAGCAGCTTACTGGATATCTTCACTATTAAATACCACCATGATAAACATGATGACTGATACCTTTTCAAGATAAAACTTTGTGCACCTCTGATTATTTGCTTAAAATAGGGTTTCCAAATATATCTTAGAAACATTTCTGAATCAAAGGGAATAAAGATTTTTAGGACCCTTGACTCACTTTCAAATTATTTTCCACAAAGCAATTTCTTTTCAGCATTCCTCTGCAGCTTGCCCTTTGCATGCTATCCTGAGGAAGAGGGAGTAACTCCACAAAACACTGCATTCCCATTGGTGTGGGGAGGAAACGGTAAAAAAAACAAAAACAAAAAACCCTACTGATAAGAACCCATAAGGACTCCAGGGAGGCCAGGACACTGGTACCCAAGAAGGGCAGTCTTTCAACCATTCTTGATGGGTTCGCCTTGATTTCTGACATGAAAACCTTAACTTTCATGGGGACAGAACGTGGGTGTGCACACAGGCCCCGGAAGCTCCTGCAAGGAGACAGGAGACAGGTGTGCGGCAGAGGGCAGACCCAGAGGAGAGCTCAGAAGGTTTGAAATGACTCAAAGAGGTGCCGCAGCAGCTCTTCTGGGCTTTAAGAACACACAGGTAGGAGTCGGAACCCCTGCCAAACCCTTACAGTCCTCTGTCTTCACTTTTCTACCATCAGCAGACAGGGTCAGTGAGGTCTCTGTCAACCTCCATCGGTCAGAATGGAAAGACGAATGGCATGTCTATTCAAGCTCACCTGTCCACTCTGGTGTTAGCAGTAGCCTGTCCTTGTTCCAAACCATCTCACCAGGAAGAAAAACAAAGTAAACAGAAACCTACCTATCTCTATTTATTCCTTCACAGTGTTAGGGACTATGGGTAGGTTTTTGTTTACTTTGTTTTGTTTATGTCAATATTTATAGTATTATGTCAAATTTCCAAATGCCCCCATTCTAGTATTCTCTAGAGAAAGCGAGTAACTACTTTTTCATCATCTGGTGACTCTTGAATTCCTACACTTCAGTCACATCAAAGGAAACCAAGACTACTTTCCAAAAGGAATATCTGAATTGCAACCCTAAAAATTGTGACTTTTCTCACTAGGAGTGGTTTCACAGAGGAGGAGCTAAAACGCAGAGGGGAGTGAAATAGCCCCATCTTTTCTTTGATTTCTCTCTAGTCCACTGCTTTATGAAACAGAAAAACTGGGGCAGAGGGACACAATGAAAAGGGTCTGGGACTTGGCATTTAGTGAACCAAACCTGCAGACTGGTTTTACCACTGCCGGCATGAATCACTTCTCATCTTAGTCAACCAGGTGGCTTATTAGTCCTTGTTTGTCTTTTACATAAATGATGCCTGTGGCAACACTGCAAAGAATCACAGAAATACTGATAGTGATGTTGATTTGAAGACAACTGTCCAGAGTGAAACTGCACTGAGGGGGAACCGCTCCACTCATAACAAGAGTGGGTCCTTCATGCCCACGTACCCAGCACCATACTAACTAAACAGGAGAAGACAAACTAGGTCAGGAGATGTCCTTCTTTCTATGGCAAGAGATAAGACACACAGTTACTTCCCTGCCAAAACGAACAGTGCAGGTTCTGGCCAGCACAGTTCACGGTTGAGCAGAGACTGACTTAGGATGGCTTCCTGATGGGAGAGGGTACAAAATGGCAGAGATGGAGGAATTGGAGAGGGGGTGAGTGAAGAGGAACCAGAAGGGCCTGCAGGTAAAATGGGGTCATAGCTCTAAATAAAATGAGTTCGAAATTGCTCTGCCACTTATCGTTCTGTGACTGTGGGCAAAACTTGACTTCCCTCAGCTGCTTGCCCATCTAAAATGGAGGATCATCATCATTAATAATTCCAAAAGGGCTGCTGGGAGGATAATATGGGTAAAACTGCAGAGAATGCATGGCAGGCGCTCAGAGAACGTCGGTGGATCAATTCTTCAAGGCAGAAGCAGATTACAAATAAACTGCGTCGGGAACTCCCTGGTGGTTCAGTACTTAGGACTCCATGCTCTAACTCCCAAGGCCCTGGTTCAATCCCTAGCGGGGAACTAAGATCCCACAAGAGTGGCACAGGGTGGGGGATGGGGCATCCTCTCTGCTGCATCTACTGTGGGGAGGAAGCCCATTCTCAGCAATCAGACCATCAAGATTCTAGAAAAGGCTGACATCACTCTGAAGGGATGCACAATGATTGTGAAGGGCTCCCGGGCCACCCTGCGGAGGGTCTTCAATCATTTTAATGTAGAACTCGGCTTCCTCAGAAAGTAAAAGAGGCTCCGGGGTGATGAGTGGTGGGGAGACAGGAAGGACCTGGCTATCACTGGCATTATCTGTAGTCACACACAGAACAAGATCAAGGGTGTCGCACTGGGCTTCCATTACAAGATCAGGTCTCTGTACACTCATTTCCCCATCTATGCGATCACTCAGAAGACTTGCTCTCTTGTCAAAATCCGAAATTTCTTGGGCAAAAGATAACTAACTCCACAAGGTCTGGATGTGGCCAGACATTGCCTGCTCGGTATCTCAAGCCCAGGGAGATGAGCTAATTCTTGAAGGAGGTGGCAGCAGAGGTGCGTCAAATTCAGCTGCTTCAATTCAGCGACCTCCAACAGTTAAAAAGCCAGGATATCAGACACATCTTTGGATGGCATCTATCGTTTCTGAAAGAGGAACGGTTCTGCAGACTGATGAGTAAAATCTAAGATATTTGGCTACAGAAACAGCGAGTCAATGTCTCAGCTTGGGGCTGTTATTATGAATACTGCAGACTTAAAACAACAAGCATTTATTTCTCATAGTTCTGCAGGGTGAGAAGATCTTGGCATCAGAGCATGAGCAGACTCCATGTCTGGTGAGAGTCCACTGTGCGTTTTGTAGACAGCTGCTTTCTTATATTCTCACATGGCAGAGAGCAGAGAAGAAGCAGTTAACCACTTTCAGGGTTAGGATTTCAACACTGAATTTTATGCGGACACAAACATTCAGTCCATAACAGACCGACTTACCTGCTTTTTGTTTTTCCTTTGGTTGCTTGTGATTTGGTGTCATATCTAAGAAACCACTGCAAAATCCAAGATCATGAAGATTAACCCCTGCTTTCTTCTAAGATCTTCACAGTTTGGGTTTGACATTAAGATCTTTGATCCATCTTGAGTTGATTTCTGTATATGGTGTGAGGCAAGGGTTCAGTTTCTTTCTTTCATATGTGGATATCTGGTTGTCCCAGCACTATTTTTTTACCTATTGCATGGCCCTGACACCTTTGTCAAAAAGAAAAAAAATCAATTAATCATACGCAATGTGTTAAGTTCTGGAGGCTCAACTCTATGCCACTGATCTATCCATTATCTATCCTTATAACAGGACCACACTGTCTTAATTATTGCAGCTGTGAAATAAGTTTTGCAATTAGTATGTATGAGTCTTCCAAGTGAGATCTTTTCCAAGATTGTTTGGGCTCTTTGGGGTTCCTTGAAATTCTATTGTAATTTCAGAATCAGCTTTTCCGTCTCTGCATAAAAAGCCATTGGGATTTTGATAGAGACTGCACTGAACCTGTACATTGCTTGGAGCAGAGTGAGGATAATGTCACTTTAATATTAAGTCTTCCAATCCATGAAGAGGAATATCTTTCCATTTAAGTCTTCTTCATTTCCTTTCAGCAATGTTTTGCAGTTTTTAGTGCAAAAGACTGCCATCTCCTTGTTTAAATTCATTCCTAAGTATTTTGTTCTTTTTGATGCTACCATAAATGAAATTATTTTCTTAATTTCCTCTTTGGACTGCTTGCTTCTAATGGATTTTTAACCATAGGACAAATAAACATTCCATGAGTCCAGATACAAAAATGGGAGAGAAAGAACAAGCCTTCCTCACAGTAGAATTCCAACTAATAAACGTATTAGAAGGAACGAGGAAGAGACAGGACTACCATCAGAGAAACACCACAGTAAGAACTACTGCAGGTAAGATCCACCAAGGGATGTGTTAAAATCAGTGGGCAAAAAGTTCCGAGGAAGGGTAGGGTGGGGAGGACAGGATTCACATAGTCTCAAAGTTATCTCCTCCAAGATACCTAAAAAACTGCAAACGGAAAAGATAAAAACTTCACAGTGGAAAACTGCCACAGACACCAACCTAATCAAGAGGTCAAGGTAGGCACCATCAGCAATGGCCCCTGAGACAAGACTCTGAGGACACATCACTGGTTTTGTTGTGCTCTTGCCACAAATGCATAACCTCACACCAATCACAACAAAGCACTGGTCAAACCCAAACTGAGGGGCATTCTACAAAACAATGGACTGGCCCTCTCCTAAAGCATCAAGGTTAGGAAAGGAGAATTGCTAGGGACTGGAGGAGACTCAGGACACCTGACAACTCGGGGCATTGTGGGATCCTGTGTGAGAGCCTGGAGTAGAGAGAAGATGAGTGGAAAGACAAGGGACTGGCAAACTACGGTCTTCAGGCCACGCCCAACTTGCTGACTACTTGTGAAGACAAAGTTTTACTGGAATACAGTCATGCTCGTTCATTTACAAATGATCTATGGCTGCTTTCTTGCTAAAGCAACAGACTTGGTAGCTGGGACAGAGACCTTCTGATCCATAAAGCCTCAAGTGTTCACTATCTGATCCTTTATAGAAAAAGTTTGTCGACCCCTGGTTTACAGTTCATGATACCGTGCTGATCTTAATTGCCTGTTCTTGCTAGTTTTATTATAATTTTGTAAGATGCTAACATCAGAGGAAGCTGGGTGAGGAATATAAGGAAACTCGCAACTATTTTTGCAATTTTCTGTAAGTCAAAAATTGGTTAAAAATAAAAAGGTTTTTAAAAAAATCCAGTAGTATCCTTACTGTGAGGCCTTCCTATCAGCCCCCCAAAACACACCTGCTACACTGCTGCCTGTTTCTGCTTCACTGCCTTCCCCCCGGAGGATGTTCTTCCTTTTCTTTCTGTAGCCATCAAAGCTGTCCCTTCACAAGTGCCACTTCCTCCATAGATCCTTGGCTCCTGGTTTCATGGCCACACTCAGCTCTGGCACATGGCAGCCTTTGCCTCAGGTTATAGTCACCTCCACATCTGCTTCTCTCACCAGATTACGAGCTCCTGAAGCTCACATTAAGTCTTACTCATCATCATTGGACTTCTCCAGCCAGTGTTGAGAATCTGACAACCAGGAGTCCTCATAATCGCTGAGCAGCAAGTGTTAATGCCTCGACCCTCAAAAAGCCAGCCCAGAGCACCGCGGCGGACAGAAAGGCTGCAGGATCCTCATCGGCACCTCATGCGCTGCCTGCCTGCTCAGCTGGCAGAGGGCAGGCCTAGAGGCAGCACCCACCCAAAGGGCACCGTGGGCCAAGCACCACGCTAGTCACTTCATACAAGCTCTTTGGCGCTTATGATTAGCCTGTTTAGGCAAATATTTCACCCATTTCACAGACACAAACCTAAGGAACCAGCAAATTACTGAAGGTCCCAGAGCCAGCAACGCAAAGAGGGAGATTTAGGGGCCGTGTGAGATCCTGTCACTGCTCTAGCCATCACTGGCTACCCACAGATGAGCAAGGAGAAGCCCAATCCTGGGTCACCACCCTCCAGGTGGTTCCCAGGCTGGCTGGTCACCCCAGGTTCAGCCAGCAGTAGATGGTGCCTTGTGGTTCAAAGACTGACTCTGCCAGGGCAGTGAGGACCAGGCGGCCACACAAGGCCACTCTGGGCAGGGGCTCCGCACCCAGTGATGGAGGCGCTGACGGAGGCCAACATTCAGAGACGTGGCCGTGCGCGTTCCGGGGGCCAGCTTTTATCATGAGGTCAGGCTCGGGCCTCAGGTGGCACTGTTTTGACCCCCAGCTCTGCCTGTATTTTGCCTTGACATTAGGCCACTGCTGCCCATTAAAGGCCTGTTGTCAATCAAGCTGAATGAGCACAATTGAAGGCCATTTCCACGACCTCTGCCTGCAGAGTCGCACCATGCTTTCAGGTGGCAGGGTTTGGGCAGGTGGGTCATCTGAGGTTCACAACAGCACAGCATAAACGAGTCGGGAAGAATCAGCCCTCAATTCCGAGGGGATATAGGACTGTCTCCCAGTGTCTGTAAAAGCGTCCATGATTATTATACCACCTGCACTAAACCATGACCTGCTGAGCTGTGGACTGCCTGACCGTGTTCTCTTAACAGGAAGAAGAAAAATCCAGCTTATTGGTCTGATTTTTTAAAGCAAATAGTATTAATATTTTCTTTTTAAAGTTTTATTTATGTGTTTATGGCTGGGCTGGGTCTTCGCTGCTGTGGGCAGGCTTTCTCTAGTCTTGGCGAGTGGCGACCACACTTGAGGTGCACAGGCTTCTCATCACAGTGGCTTCCCTTGTAGAGGAGCACGGGCTCTAGGCATGCGGGCTTCAGCAGCTGAAGCAAGGCGGCTCAGGAGTCGGAGCACACGGGCTTAGATGCTCCGAGGCATGTGGCATCTTCCTGGACCAGGGATTGAACCCATGTTCCCTGCACTGGCAGGCAGATTCTTACCCACTTATTCGTGCCACCAGGGAAGTCCTGATATAAAAATCACGATATAATTCACACACTCCCAAATTCACCATTTTAAAGTGTACGATTCAGTGGTTTTCAGTATGTCCACCCGCTGGGCGAGCAGCACCACTAACGACCTCCAGGACATTTTCGCCACCCCCTCCCCCCCACAAAGGAAAGCTGTGCCCATCAGCAGGCACTCCCACCTCCTGATGTGTCTTCTCCTCTTTGTTCCAGACAGCAGGAAATTCAGGACAAGGCCAAACAGTCTCCCACAGCCATACACTAGCCTTATTCCTAGGTCTCATCATTTTCTATTTACCTCATCTACTTTTTCCCCTAAATAAATATTAACCATAACAACAGTTACCAGGTTATGAAGCACATACACTGGGACTTTCCACTACTTATTTTCCTCCTCACAGCAATGCTCTGAGGTTTAGGAGCTATAACTAGCACGATGATCAGAGTACCGTGTCCAAAGTCAGGGAACTGATAAGCATTAGAACCAGGATTTAAACCTAGACCAACTGGCATCAGAGCCACTCGATTATGTACTTGCATGTCCTTCACCACCTTTTAAGGACAAGGCAAAGCTTAAAATGCTATTAATATTATGCAGGGGCAGTACACAAGTTCTTTCCCTTCTTCAATTAAAAAACAATTACTGAATCAAATACCAAAAGCAGGAGGAACTTGAAACATTTAAAATGTCACAACTAGATGGAAAACTAAAATTGTACCAAAAATCCATATTATATCGTAGGATAATCTATAAAAAACACAGATCAGACCCCATACTGGCATCTCAGTCAATATGCAGCAGAAAGTTTGGCAAGACACTTGGGAGAGAGAAATCATAGGCGCTCATCCTCCACTCATCCCATTAGTGTTTCTGAGGGCTTACCATACGCCTGGCACTGTTCCATGTGCTGGCTGCCATATGCGGAAATGGTGGGGATTTCTCTGTTCCCGACAAATCACATTCTGTTCCAACCACACTGCCATTAGGGAGAGGGAGAATGAGACTCCTTTTATTACAAGCTACTTTCATATTTGGGCTTCCCAGGTGGTTCAAGATGTTAAAGAATTCGGGCTTCCCAGGTAGGTAAAGAATCTACCTGTAATGCAGGAGATGTGGGTTCAATCCCTGGGTTGAGAAGATACCCTGGAGGAGGGAACAGCAACCCACTCCAGTATTCTTGCCTGGAGAATCACATGGATGGAGGAGCCTGGTGGGCTACAGTCCATGGGGTCGCAGAGAGTCAGACTCGACTAAAGCGATTGAACACTTCCATGTTCTTGGTGGAAGCAGATGAAGAAGGAAAAATAAAGAGAAAACATTAAGAGAGTGAGACTGTATTCTTGAGCAAAGGAAGGGTGATAACGAGCAATGGTACCATGGACAGATCATGAGAAGTGATGGGGAGGAGCAGGAGGGAGAATTATGGACTCAGAGAGGCCAATTCAAGGGCTGGCGAGGCAGGAAATGACAGGGGCCACAGAAAGACCACAGCAGTGGAAAGGGATTCAAAGGCTAAAAACTGTCGGGATGGAGTGCTGGTGGCAACCCAGAGTGAATATGAGGGGAAAATGGAAATGTCCTCTGTTCCTAGAGCTTCAGCGACCAGGGGATGGTGAAGTCACTAGGAGGGGCAGAGGCCTCACTGGTGAGGGTTTCGGGCGGGACAGCCTTGCCCGTCTCTGCTGTCACGCTCAGTGACCTTTCAGAGTTTGCAAATCACATTACATAAGTGACTGTGTCCAATGTGTCCCGCCGTGTGGTTTCATAATCACCAAGGTTCTGCAACCCTAACTGAAGCCAACAAATGCCCTTCTTCACAAGACCACAAATTCCTAGTGGGACACTTTTCCCTGCCTGGAATGCATACCTCCCTAAACCCCACCCCTGAAAGAAGCCGGGCACAATTGGCTGATCCACTGTCCTGTGTTTTTAAGAACCGCCACCCCTGTTTACAGTGTTGAAAGCCGACCTCAAGCAACCTACAGATAGAGTCAGCACATGGGGTTCGGGGTGAGCACAAGTTCATGTGTTCCTACCCAGCCCTCAAACCTTTGTACAGACCCAGCCTACCCGGCTCGAGGACATGGTGTATGCTGCGAGGACCAAAGTTTCTTGAGGTCAAGGTGCTCTTAAGGCGGTCTTACCTGACCAAGGTGCTCCAAGATGATATGAAAGGCTAAGCTCAGGCAAAAGGAATGGGGTGGACAGGGCCACAGGAGAAGGCACTGGAGATAAGAACTCGGGGAGATTTTTTTAAAAAATGACTAAGCATCATTCGTGACTTTCACTTAGAAGTGAATTACATAACCCCACATGAGAGTACCCTTACAGAGTCTGTCTTCCTCTCTGATTATAACCAGGGGACAAAAGTCTGCTTTTTCCATTCTATTCTCCTACCACAGGTCACCTCCCAAAGAATCCATAGACTGAGAAACAGTCTATGGCTGAGAGCACCACAGTTTCGCCCATCCCTTTGTTCTAGTTTAGCCTTGAAACAGATTAATTTCTGGGAAGCACGTGTACAATTCTCTCAGCTCTGTACAGATCAGAATGCCTCACCTTCTAGCAGTCCAATGAAAGGATAATTCTTAGATGTTCACCCCACCAGAGTCCCTCTTTATAAGTGAAATTAAAT
Source organism: Muntiacus reevesi (assembly GCF_963930625.1). Lineage (NCBI taxonomy): Eukaryota > Metazoa > Chordata > Mammalia > Artiodactyla > Cervidae > Muntiacus > Muntiacus reevesi. The sequence continues at coordinate 212,260,471 of NC_089250.1, read as the reverse complement.
AAGCCCCCCCATGTCAGTGGCTTTCTCCACAAGCCACCCAGAAAAAGGACCAGGTCCCCCAGCTGCTTTGTTCACAACATCCCTGAGCATGTTGCCATGCCAACCAACATCAGGCATAACAGGTTGATGAATTTGGCTCCAAAGGACCCAACCAACAGCAGCCACAAGCCTTCCAAGAGCCATGGTCTGCACAGTGGCACTCCTCTGCCACCGTTACACACACACATAGCCCCGCAGGTGCATAGCTATTGTGAACACCTCACTTGGGGAAAAGGATGAGGAAGAAAAAACACTTTTGAGGATGTAGAGCTCTAAAATGGTATGATACAGATTTAGGCAGAGTCAGCTTCCTAAATGATGGATTCACCCAGAGGGAAGTAAGAAGGTCCGGAAACCCAAGACAAGAGTACACTGTTCTGTGCTGGCCACATCCCTGACCTATTTAAAAGCCTTCCTATCATGCAGCATGGTTCACAGGACCCCTTCAGATAAGTCCCGATCACTTCCAGGCCTCAGGCAACCTACACCCTTACATGCCCCAGATCTGGTGTGCCCTGATGGGCTCAGAGAATTCTTACCTAACCTCCAAGATCCAACTCAGATGTCCCCTCTTCTGCTGAGCCTTGCAGGATACCCCACATAAAGAGAACTTGTTCCAGGTATTTCCCTGGTGGTCCAGTGGTTGAACATGGGTTCGATCCCCGATTGGAGAATTAAGATCCACACACCGATGGGCAACTAGAGAAAGTCTGCGTGCTGCAATGGAGACCCAGGGCCGCCAAAAAAAAAAAGAAAAGAAATTCTCTGAAAAAGACCTCTTCCTGAGCACTCCCCAGGGCACAGTGGGCTCAACACCAAGAGGAAATGCCTCACACACCTTAAATCCAGAAGGAGCTCAACACATTCTGTCATCGGTGTTTACTTCTGTTTGGTCCCCTCCCCATCAGCGTTTGCCAGGGCTGAACCAGACCCCAGAGGCCAAATGTGTGTCTTTCAAGTGTCCCTCCTCAGGGATGGAAACGTATCCAAGAACATAGAGAATTCACTGCCAAAAATAAACACCTCTTGAGCTGTTCCAGGAGGCAGTGGGGCTGGGACTCCTTCCTCTGCTTTATGGATGAAGAAAGTAAGGCCAGTTGTGGGCCTGTATAAGCTGGTACCTATTAAATATAAGCTGGAATGCTACCTCTGACCCAGGAGCTTTTCTCCACCTGCTCCTGAGCCTACATTTCTATCACCTGCCAGATAACTGTACAAGAAAACAAGTTTTGTCCTACAGTTTGATCATGATGATGACAGTGATGATAATAATGATGATGATAATAAAAGAACTGGCTTCATCCATCTCTGTATGAGATACTCTCATGTTTCTTACACTATAATGAGATGCATGGTGAGACATATGAGATGCACACACTTGCACACTGCAGTAACAGAATCGAGGAAGAACAATCATATTACTCAGTAATACCATGTATTAGATTTCCTTCCACTCCCCCCACAAAAAAATGTCCTCTACAATCAGAAAATGAGATAACAGTGCACAAAGAGAGGAGGGAGGGCTCTGAAGGCGAACGGCCCTTCATGAGGCCTTAGTTTTACCCTCATGGACTTGAGCAAGTGATTTCATCTCTGACACAGCCTTCCCAGGGGTGAAGTGGGTATGGAAACACCAGACTTTGGGATCATCAGAAGAACTTGAAAGAAAGAGAAAAACATATATGCCTAATACAAACTTAGCACAAAGTGTCTTGCACCTACTTTTCCTGAAATAAAAGCATCTCTGCTGTTAGTGGCTAGCGACTGGCCTTAGGATTAGGAATTAAAAAATGATGCGTCTCTGTTGGTGGGAACGTAAGATTAAGATTTTTGGAGGGAAGTTTGGCGATATCTACTGACATTTAAAGTCATACCTTTTTTTTTTTTTTTTTTTTACAAACACACATACTCCTTTGTACTATTTTTTCCATATGGAAAACGTCTCAGTGTAAGGCTATGAAGAATGTTCTCTGTCTATATTGCACATTTCTGTAATTGTCTTTTTTTCTTTTCTGGCTGTGCCACTCAGCTTGCAGGATCTTAGTTCTCTGACCAAGGATCGTTAACCCATGTCCTCTGGAATGAAACTGAGGAGTCTAACCACTGGGCTAGCAGGGAATTTCCTGTAATAATAGTCTTTTCATAACGAGCACTGAATATTTTTGTAAACAGAAAAAATGCACTTTTAGAAAAAAGTCATTTCTCCACCCCACTTTTTTTCTGATTTTAATTTTCAAATGGAACTGACATATAATTAAAAGTTAAGTCTGAAATTACATCATCATTTGACAAGCCATGTGTCAGATCCACAGAGGATCTGTGTATTTTCTTCACTGCAATAGGCTTGACACCTCAAATAGCACCTGTATAACTGTAGGTAGTCACTATCTGTTAAATGAGTACTTTTAAAAGCTCATAAATATTCTAGCTCTTCCACTTTTAAGAATTCATTATATAAAAATATTTGTGCAATTGCCAGGAGATAAAGAAAAGGCTAATCCCTGTAGCAGAACTCATAAAAGGCCTCAAACAACAAATTTTTTTCAATCATACTGGTTACTGGGCTACTGTCATTTTTAAAAGGGATGAGGTTTTAAAACAGAAATGAGGTAGCTATTTACATCGTGTTATAGAAAGACATCATGTTAAGTAATAAAAAGTAAGACTCACAACAGCATGACTAGTTTCATCTTAATTCTCTGTCTTAAATTTCAATAGTAAAAAATTCCTGCTGTTTTAAGTAAAAGAACAAAACCTAGGTAATAAGTGTTTTTATTTAAGGAAAAATATCTGGAGAATATATATTACATGACTAGCAGTAACTTTTTTGTCTCAGTGTAAGGCTTCCTGCCTGGAGAATCCCAGGGACGGGGGAGCCTGGTGGGCTGCCTTCTATGGGGTCGCACAGAGTCGGACACGACTGAAGCGACGCAGCAGCAGCAAGGCTATGAAAGATGTTCACTCTTATATCACTATCATATTGAGTATTTCTATAATAGTATTTTAAAAAATAATGAGCACATAGCATTTCTGTAAACAGAATAAAATATATTTTTATAAAAACCATCACTTCTCTATTTCACTTTTATTCTGGTGTTATCTGTGAAATGAATCTGACACATAAGTTAAATCCCATAGCACTAAACAGGCCCCTGGGCGGTTTGGTGAAAGGCGCACAGTGCTCGTGCCTGAGCTGGGACGCAGTTTCCCCGATACTCCTGGCCCCCACCACCCCATCCACAGGGCTCGCCCCCTTCCAAAGTGTGAGGAAGCAGAGATGTTGTAATGGCAGTTGGGCTCTATGGAACCATGAAAAGTTCTGCAATTAAAGAAGCCTCCCAAAGGGAAAGAAACTGAAAAAAAAAAAAAAAAAGAAGGGATTGCTTAAGAGCTACATTTTTTATGAACTTGAAAAGTTTGTGAGTAAATGTGCTGAATTTGCCAAGCAGTTCTGATTTCAAATGGTCTGTCTCCTAAGTACACATGAACTTTATTTAACTCAGATTCTGATTTTCAAAGAGTTAAGGGATCAATTCAGAGTGACCAGCAGGTCCTAAAATTTCTGGCTTGTTCAGAAACAAACATCTGAAACATCTCATGAATTGTTTACAAACTCACTCAGGAGTTTCACCTGCCTCACTCATGCAGGCTTTGGTCAAGGCTGCTGTTTCCAGGTGCTGAAGTACATCCCTGGGGTTCCTTTCCCCTCAGACCTACCTGTAACATTTTCAAGTGCTAGACACGAAGGATTTGGGAAGAGTTACCACCACTGTGAAGCTGTCAACACTACAACCCAACTGGAAGCCAATATTCCATTCTCTGAAATGCAGACCTATTTTTTTAGACATGATTTAACTAGGTATTATTAAAATCACGAGGTCAGGAACTGATCACTCCTCAAAAAGAAAATGAAAATTCCTTAGAGGAACACAAAAGAAAAGAAAGTGATTTCTTGTGGGTTCACTGCTTTACTAACTTAGACTTTTGGACTTTTTCCTGATCAAGACAACCCCATAAGCACTCAGAAGGGATTTGTGTAGACAGAACTTGCCAGTGGTTAATGAATCAAAGTCTTCTCCCCAAACAGGCCGGCCTGTGAATTATAGCAACACACAGTGAGGATACTGAATCACAGAGGTTAGTTAAATGTTCACTTAGGTGCAATGTCACAGTTCTCAAAGTCACCCTCCAAGACCCTCTCTTTCGAATTTCAAAATTAGCCATTCAAAAATGGCTAAAAGAGACTGTAAAAACCTGTGGTCCTGTCAAGATGCCAAGGTGTCAGACACAGGACTACCCATTCCAGCCCCATCTCCCTTGGTTTTAGCACTATTCTCCACTCCCGCCAAGCTCAGAGGGAAGGCTGTAGTTTGCTGGTCTTAAGAGAGGAGGTAGCCACGTTCTTTGAAGTTGCCTCGAACTTCTGTGTGGTCACCGACTCCCACAATGGTGACTCTCGTGGAGAAATGAAAAAGCAAAAAAGTCGAGGTCAAGTGCCCCCGCCGCCCAGGAGACCTCACCCTTTAACCCAATTGCTCCCAAGAGCGAAGAAGGTCACGGCTGCCCAGCAGAGCCCGGCAAACCCCTGCCCGCGAGGAGCACTGTCTCCCAGGGATGCCGCCGGCACCGAGAACGTTTCCCAGGAGAGGCCGGCCTTGCGGGCTCCCCTGAGCCCTACCCTGAGCCCACCTGGTGCTGCGCGGTCAGGCTGGGGTCCCACCCACACTCGAGCGCGGCCTACGTGACTGAACCCAAGAACTGGCCGCCTCCTGAGGCCCACTGTACAGACGGAGAAACTGAGGCTCCGAGAGGAAAAGTGATTTAGCCCGAGGATGAAGGCGTGAGGGGCTGGAGTCCGAGTTTTCTCACGCCGAGACCCAATTCTCCGTCGAAGGGGCCCGTAGCGCGCCCTCGGCCGTGGAAACGACGACCCTCAAGCATCCGCAAGAGGTCAGCTGGAGGTGGGGGGGGGGGGCACCCCCAGGAAGGGCCGAGATGGGGGCCGCGCTTTCCGCGGGAACGGTGGGCGAAACAGGCAGCCAACCCGGCCCGAGAGCCCGCCCCCGCGCCGGGAGCCCCGGCAGCCGAGGCAGCCAGAAGGCGTCGGGCCCCGGAGCCTCGGCACCCGGAACCCTGGCGCCCGGACCCCACCAATCCCACCCCAGCGAACGCACGCACTCACCACAGGCGGCCGGCTGCACTCGAGACATCTGAGCAGGACGCAGGCCCACACCACTGAGGCGCTACCACCGCCCGCGCCGGTCACGGGGGTGGAGGCGTGGCCGGCGTCGGCGCCGCTCCGCCCCAACCCCATGCGCTCGCTTCTGGGGGCCAGGCCTCCCCCCTGCGAGTCCGCGCTCTTGGTACGGCCCTGGCGGCCACGCCCCCTTAGGGTCCCAGCTTTGCCTAGAGGCCTTGGGAGCCCGGCCCCCTGTTCCGGGCCCGGCTGCAGTCCCCTGGCAGGAGGCGCCTGCGCGACCCACGGCGGTTCCGCAGGGTCGGTGGCCAGTGAGCTTCGCCGTCTGGCCTCCTCCTGCCGACCGCCGATCGCCTGTGTTCGTGGCTTTTTCTCATCCAATGTCCTCAGCTCCCTCGCCTTCGAAAATGGCGAGGCGAGTGTCGGGGTCAGTCCAGCCTAGTGTTGGAATGCTGACCTGCTTTCTGGGTCGGAGGGCAGGAGGTGAGCAAGCGGGGGGCCAGGACTGGACTGAAGAGGCGGGAGGGGGCAGAGGGCGCCTCTGGTTTGGAAAGTCTGGCTTTCTTGGTTGAGAAGTAAGAAGCCCACCTATGCGTCCTGCTTGGTTACTATGTTACAGGGTTATGAGGATTAAGTGATGTAACTCATGTTCGTAAATAGTTTAGCTTGGTGCGATAGTGCTCTAGAAATATAAGTCATTATTATTATTACTATTATTGTTACCATGCGGCCCCTGCGTTGGAAGCAGGGAGTCTTAACCATTGGACCGCCAGGGAAGTCCCTATTATTGTTATTAATTTCAGGCTCTGCTACGAATTCCTCTGGGACCAGTTGGGGGGCAACTCACTTGTTCAGAACCAGTTCTCCGTCTTTAAAAATGGGACCCACCAACAACAACCAAGCATGAATACTTTGAAAATTGTAAAAGCCTGTATAAAGAGAGGATCCTTCTCGTGGCCCCAGTTTTAGGCTTCCTATCCTTGGAAGGAAAGTTATGACCAACCTAGATAGCATATTAAAAAGCAGAGACATTACTTTGCCAACAAAGGTCCATCTAGTTAAGGCTATGGTTTTTCCAGTGGTCATGTATGAATGTGAGAGTTGGACTGTGAAGAAAGCTGAGCGCCGAAGAATTGATGCTTTTGAACTGTGGTGCTGGAGAAGACTCTTGAGAGTCCCTTGTACTACAAGGAGATCCAACTAGTCCATCCTACAGGAGATCAGTCCTGGGTGTTTTGGAAGGACTGATGCTGAAGCTGAAACTCCAATACTTTGGCCACCTCATTCGAAGAGTTGACTCATTGGAAAAGACCCTGATACTGGGAGGGATTGGGGGCAGGGGGAGCAGGGGATGACAGAGGATGAGGTGGTTGCATGGCATCACCAACTCGATGGACATGAGTTTGAGTAAACTCCTGGAGTTGGTGATGGACAGGGAGGCCTGGCATGCTGCAATACATGAGGTTGCAAAGAGTCGGACACCACTGAGCGACTGAACTGACTGACTGACTGATCTTCTAGTCTGTCCGGAACTGTTCTGATTCATCGCATTAAACCAGTCCCGCCTACAGGTTGTTTAATTGCCAGAGCCTTCAGGATGGGGCACATCTGTGTCTAACTAAGGGACTGAATGTATAACTCTTATATTACGCCCTCGAGAGTCCTTGTTTCAGTCACTAAGTCGTGTCTGGCTCTTGGCAACCCCATGGACCCGCCAGGCTCCTCTGTCCACAGGATTTCCCAGGCAAGAATACTGGAGTGGGTTGCCATTTCCTTCTCCAGGGGATCTTCTGGACCCTTGAGAGCAAGAGGGAAATTCATCCCCCAGATGTCTGATACCCTGTCTCACCTTTCCACCGACTTTGTTGAACCCCTCCCCTGTGCTTCCCAAAGAGACTTCCATGAATCCTTGCACTCTGCTAATATGAAGCCAAGACACTGAATACTCAGTTCTCTTTCTCTCTGCTAATGGCCTGCCTGGGGCCAGAGATAGATATCTTCTTTTTCTTTTTCTGATTGAGCCCGTAACTGAGTCCTATAGATTCCTTCTCCAGGACCACCCTCCCCATCGTCTCTTCTTTCCTGCTGTCCCTGCCCTAGTTTTGGCACACCTGGGTTCACCTTTCCCCTGGATGATCTCAACAGTTCCTGTCTCGCACGCCACCTCCAGCTCCTTCTCCACCTGCTGCCAAGGAAACTTCCTCTTCTACTGCTCTGCTCACTGCCCAACCTTGCTGTCCCTTATCTTTTCCTTCTTAAAACACGCTCTCAGGAGCCAGCTGGGGAAAAATGTGAGTTGGATACACACTTCACACCTTACACTAATATAAACTTCCGATAGTTAAAAGATTTGAACAATTTCTAAAAAGAAGAAAAAGGAGGGACTTGTGGGGTGTTGCAGTGGTTAAGAGTCTGCCTACCAATGTGGGGGACATGGTTTTGATCCCTTTGGTCCAGAAAGATTCCCCACGCCGAGGGGCAACTGAGGAATGGACCGAAACAAAAGAAGCCACCACAACGAGAAGCCCAAGCACCATTACTAGAGAGTAGCCCCTACTCGCCACAACTAGAGAAAGACTGCATACAGCAATGAAGACCCAGGACAGCCAAAAAAATAAATGAATTAAAAAAAAAAAAAAAAGATTCTCTGAGCCACTAATCCCAGTGAGAGAAAAGAGAGGAAAAGTCCTGCAAGAAACCATGGGAGAATTTGTGTTAATCTCCAAGAAACCTTTCTGAATTCTTAATAGAACACAAACCCCTGAAGCCATAAATGACTAAAACTACCTACATAAAAATCAAAACATGATGTGTGACAAAGACCTACAGGCAAAGTCCAAAGGCAAAGGACAAACCAGGAAGAAATATTTGCAATTGTTAATAATCAATAATCAAAGGACTACTTTCCCTAATACACAGCCCCTACTAATTAATAAGAAAAGGACTGATAATATAAATGGGCAAAAGATAGGAACCATCAGTTCACAGAAAAAAAAAAAAAAAAACCAAACACATGGCTCTTAACCATACGAAGAGTTTTTCAACCCCACACATAGAAGAGATGAAAATTAAAAATTGACCAAGATCCCAGTTTTCACCTACAATGACAACAAAATCTGAAAGTTTGATGACTCACAGGATTGGAACTGAGTAAAAATAGACATGGTCATTTATTGTTGCCACATCCAGACATGAGTACCATCCGCTTGTAAAGACAAACAAGGAAGCTCATTGCTAATAGGGAACAATCTCAGATCAATTGACAAAAGGAAAATGCAAGGTGATGGCCAGTGGGTAGAGAATGTTTTCATCTGTGTTTTAAAAACTATTCTGTGAGAGAAAGTGGAGGGGAAAAAAATGTACATACTGTGTATCTGTATTTGGATGTATATGTATGAACTCTCTGGAAAGAAAAAAAAGAGATAGCCTTGGTTGTCTCTAGAGAACTGGGACCAGAAGCAAAGGAAGCGTCATTGTGCTCCCTTTGTATCTTTCAACTTTGTGCCTTATGAGTGTTTTATTTATTCTAAGTCATACATGAGTACTTTAGAAGATTACCCAGACAGCCTCATCACTGGCCAAGGAACCAACTCTTTTACTGGCTCCCAATATGTAAAGAATAGTGACTGTACACTTCATTTTTCTTAAATCAAAATTAAACATGTGTGAGGAGGGACTTCCCTGGTGATCCAGTGGTTAAGACTCCTCACTTCCACCACAGGGGGGCATGGGTTCAATCCCTGGACAAAGAATTAAGATCCTGTAAGCCGAACTGCATCCCCCCCCCCTAAAAAAAAAGAAAGAAGAAAGTGTGGGGTTGCAAACAACAGTTTCCTGCCAACTCTCCTGTTTCACCTCATCTTCACTGCCCAGAAAGAATCAGCTTCTTACCTCATTTTGAACTTGCTTCTGGTCCTTATTTCCATGCTGGCAAATAAATGTTTTTGTGGCTGGCTGTTGTCTGAAATTTTAGGTGTTACCTCTAGAGTTCTGCTAATGATGAGTCAGGTTAATAAAACCACAGCCAGCCTCCCCTGCCCACATGTCAACATAATTATTTGTGTACCTGTTTTACATCCTCTATTAATCATTTTTATAGTTGAAGGAATAGCCTGGGACCTTTATTTCTTGAGTCTTCCACTGCAAACGATATCTTTTCACGCCATACAGCGAAGCAATCAGCAGCGAGTCCTCCCTGTTTCTCTGAACCCCTGCCTCTGCCTGCCCATTTCAGCTGCCTGAATATTTTCGTTACTGAGTTTGACAGCATTTGCCTTCTACATAACATGTTCTTTGCTTTGTTTGTCCCTTGAGCCTAAAAGTCAAGTCAGCAAGCGGCCTTAGCAGTGTCATCGCATTCAGCTGGACTGCACAGCTGAACCAACCACCCTTATGATTACACGGCTCTTCCTGTGTGTCCTCTTCCCGAAAGTACATTTCCCCTCCGCCAACATGATTTAAAAGAAACAGATTCTCAGTCTCTCCATGGATCTGGTAGATCCAGATTTTTCCTGAGACTCCCACCAAGGTTCCCTGGCACCCCCAACTCCCACCCCAGGTTGATTACTGTAAAGGATGAGACTGAATTCCTATCTGTGTTTCAGTTCTTATAAAGGGGCACAACCGTTTGTGGAATGGATGGATGGCTGTAGTCTGGAATGCGAGAGGAGAGTTCAAAACCTGGCCCTAACTTACCTTTCCTGCTTGATCTTTACAACTTTCTTCCACAAATTCTACACTGGAGCAAAACTGGATGCATCCAGTTTTGTCCATGCTGTGCATTTTTATTATTCTGCTGAGCCACTAGGAATGTTGTTCTTTTCCATGTTTATGTAATATGTCCACCTCCTACCAAAGCTCCCACCTCTGGAAGGTGCTCTGATCCCTCCAGAAGCAATGGCTACTCACTATTGTCCAGCTCTCCAAGGCCCAGAGCATTTCCTATTTTAAATCATATCTTCAGAGTATCTGACCCTCATCAGTCTGGAGTCCCTCCAGGGCAGGTCTCTCGGAAGCCTCCTCTTTCTGCCTCCCTGCCCCCGTGCGTGCGAGCGTGTATGCTCAGTCACTCCATCGTGTCCAACTCTGTGCAACCCCGCGGACTGTAGCCTGCAAGGTTCCTCTGTCCGTGGGATTATCCCGGCAAGAATACTGGAGTGGGTTGCCATGCCCTCCTCCAGGGGATCTTCCCGACCCAGGGATCAAACCCAGGTCTCCTGCATTGCAGGCAGATTCTTTACACTGAGCCACTTGGGAAGCCCCTCCCCTTCCCCAGGTTCTGCCAAGTGAAAGCAGCATGGAGGTGTTTGCAGGATGAGCCTTAGAAGATTCCGGAAAGGCAGCCTGGCGTTAAGGAGCTTGGACCTGTGTAAACGAGAGTGAGGGATGGGAGCCGGAGCCAAGGCTGGGGTGAGGGGGAGACAGGGGACTGGACAGAGGTCAAGGCAGGACAAGGATTTTGTGACCTGTCCTAACAGCTGCTCTTGGTTTTGCAAGGACTGTGTCCCCTGAAGAGAATGGGAGAAGATTTGTCCGGGTGAAGGTGTGGGTACCACCGCATCAAGGACTCATCAGGAAGGTGTGATCTTAGTCTAAGGGAGAGACAGGGACCATTAGTATAGTGGCCTTTCTCTGCTGTGGGCAGTGCTGTCCCACACTCTGAAACCCAAGGTTCTTCTGAATGTGAACAGCCTGAAAACTCTAGGCACCTACAATAGACAGACAGCCTAGGGGCTGGGGGAGGGGGCAGAAACTGGCCCTTAAAGCAAAGCTTCTCTTTGCAGCAGAAGTGTTTAAAACATATATGTTTATTTGGTCGTGCCAGGTCTTAGTTGCAGCATGTGGGATCTAGTTCCCTGATCAGGAATCGATCCCAGGCCCCCAGCATTGGGAGCACAGAGCCGTAGCCACTGGACCACCAGGGAAGTTCTTGCAACAGAAACGTTTACATCCCACAAAGCCAAGGGCTGTACCTCGCGTTCATACCTTCTGATGAGTCTGATCCCTTGAAGCCTTTCCTTGCTCTACAGACCCGAACATTTGCTGAGCCCTTGCAATGGACTCCCACTTGCCACGAGGTGGAAGAGCTAATTCCTATTTACTGAGCACCAACTAGATCCTAAGCACTGTTACCACAAATCTCAAGTGTCCACTATGATCCCCACTGGACAGATGAGGAAACAGAGGCTCAGAGAGGTGAAAGGACTATCCCAAGCTCCCCAGGCTCCCACAACTAGTAAGTGACCTGGGCCTTGTGCCCACCAATGATTGTATCGTATGTGGGCGCGTGAGTACATGCTCAGTCGCTTCAGTCGTGTCCGACTCTTTGGGACCCCATGGACTGTAGCCCACCAGGCTCCTCTGTCCATGGGATTCTCCAGGCAAGAATATCGGAGTGGGTTGCCATGCCCTCCTCCAGGGGATCTTCCCAACCCAGGGATGGAACCTGTGTTTCCTGCACTGCAGGCAGATTGTTTACTGCTTAGCCACTGGGGAAGCCCCAGTGAGTGTGTCAAGCACATCTAAATCCACCCAGCTTCACCCCAACCCTGGGAGCCACCCTTCCCCTGGGAAAACTCTCCCAGCCTGGTGGGAGCTGGGCGAGGGGAGCTCTGTGCCACTCTCACTTCAGAGTGGTACCATTTCCACACTGGTGCGGGCTCCCCTCATCCTCTCCCAGGGCAGTGCCTGCCTCCGAGGGTTCAGTTGGCCTGACTCCTCCCTGCTCTCTCCGACTCCAGCTTCCTCCTTCGTGGGCGCAGTCTTAGACTAGCTCCAAGTTCCTGCTTTACAGGAAGGAAAGGAGTTTCTTGAGCAGGAACTCGCGCCAGGCATGTTCAAAGGAGCTGCCCTGTCTACCTACAGGGCCAGGGATGAGGCGGTCACCAAAGCACAGACATACAGGCTTCCCTGGTGGCTCAGCAGTAAAGAATCTGCCTGCAATGCAGGATATGCAGGTTCAGTCCCTGGGTTGGGAAGATTCCCTGGAGGAGGGCATGCAACCCACTCCAGCATTCTTGTCTGGAGAATGCCCATGGACCGAGGAGCCTGACGGGCTACAGTCCATGGGGTTACAGAGTCAGACACAACTGAGTGACTAAGCTCACACTTGCAAGCACGTGCACACACACACACACACACACCCTCCACCACAACTGAGTGACTAAACTCACACTTGCAAGCACGCACACACGCGCACACACACACACACCCTCCACCCCCAGATTAGGAGTCAAATTCTGCTTCGGCTGCTTACCAGATGCCTGGCCTCCTTAGATAAGAAATCAGTTTCCTTCTCAGCAAAATGAGGAGGAAAAACCCTGTCCCACCCCCTTTTCCCTGGTGTTCTGAGGTTTGTTATGATGCTCAAAGGATGGATCTGTGGCATCAGGGCAGAAAGCAAGGACACAGGTGAGCCCTATCATCAAAGAGGAGCAGGAGAAGGAGCCTGAAGCCCCAATTCTGCTACCTCTAAGCCCCTGGCCAAACCTCTTGCCTAACCTCTTGCCTGGGGGGGACTCTGAACTTTCTGAAAGTCTCTAATGAGCACTTGGTCTTGGCCCCATTTTACAGATGGGAAAACTAAGGCAGGGAAATGAAGCAGCGCCATCTGACTGGTTCATCCCCCAAATCTGATCTTTCTCTGGTCAGTGGGATGATCCTCCGCCCAAATCTCTTTTACAAAGGGCAGACATCGTAGTTCCTTCTGATGTCAGGGGCAGCTGGCTCAGCCTGACCAAAGGCTGTCTGGCTGCTCAGGAGCCAGATCTTTAGAAAATAGATCGGAGGCTTCAGCTGTGAGGTTTACTAAGCCAGTTGGGTGTGTGGGGGCCTGCTGGCTGACCTGCTGGGGGCAACTGTGGACATGCAGTCTGAAGCCAGCTCGGCAACAACATGAATTGTTCCCGGGGGAAACGGCTAGGAGGAGCGGAGGGCAGAGGCAGCCAGGGAGCTAGAATGAGAAATCACTGAAACTGGGGGCTTCCAGATGGACAGGAGACAGAGGAGGCCCTGGCTAGATGTCCCAAAGGGCACCAGTCCCCTCCATCAGAATCGTCATGGGCCTATTAAAACTGCCAGTTCCTAGGGCATCCCCACCCACAGCCGTTGGATCAGGATCTCTGGAGGCCAGGCAGAAATTGACATTTTAAATAAGCTTCACTTTGTTCCCCATTGAATGTGAGAACCACTGCCTATGGGGTTAACATGACCAGAACATCGCGGGGGGTGGTGTGTCCACTGCACGGCACAGCTCAGGTCGATCCAAACACAAAAGCAGATAAAGGAGGAAGGGACAGTTGTTTTGAAGGGAGAAGCCAGGATGATGACTGGCCTGGCTCCCTGGGGTGTTAAAATTTCCCCAAACCTTTCTCATAGCCTCCCTGCTACCCCCACACTCCTAGGTTCTCTAAACCACGTCCAAAGTTCAGCAAAGAGGCAGCCCTGAAATTAAAGAACAAACTTGGTCTTTGGCAACAGCAGATCAGGTTTCCAATCTGGATTAACACCAAGGCCCAGATAGCTGTGTGACCTTGGACGGGTTCTGTGGATCTTTATAAAGGCGGCCCCTTGGGGTTTGGGTGAGGACGAAATGGGCTAATGGTTTGAGTCGCCGAGTGTATATATTGGTTCTCAGGGACCAGGATTCCCTCCTCTTTCCTGTTTCCTACAGACAACCTCCCTCCCAGCCCCCTTCCCTTTGTTCCTTTCTCTGTTATGCAACCAAAGTTTAAATCCTTCCCAGTTTGGGGCCAGCTGCCAAGCAGATGGGAGGGTGTCTCTATAACGCGAGGTTTTGAAAGCCCCATCTTCCCTGCCTCCCTCCACATTTTTGTCCACGTGCAGCTGGGACAAGACCTTTGCCTGCTCTCCTCAATATTGCAAAACACACCAGTGTTTACCTTATCTCCTGGCTTCTGCTCCCGCTGTCGCCATGGCAACCAGAACCCAGTGCTAGCCACTGAAAAAGAGTCTCTGAGGAGGAGCCTGCTTGGTTTGCATTAACATTCAGTTCGGACAGCTCTTGCTGAGAGCATCTGCCATCCGCCTGTGCTGAGCAATCACTAAGCAGAAGTGGGAGTGATTTAGAGCTGGTCCCTGACTTTGAGGGGCTGGCGGTCTCCTGGCCAAGATATAGAACCTCTTGGTATAGTTCAATGACTCTCAAAGTGTTAGCCCTCAAACCAGGAGCTTTCTCATTACCTTTGAATTGGTTTGAAATGCCACATTTCAGGCTCCTTTCAAGGTCTACCTAAATCAGAAATTCTAGGGGGGGTAGAGGGGGTCCTGAAATCTGGGTTTTAACAAAAGCCCCCCCTGCCCTTCCCCGTGATGGTGATGGAGGCTGGAGTTTGAGAACCGTAGATCTAATTAAAACCTCACCCCATCCCAAGAACTGGGAACTATTGTTCCCATGTCACAGATGAAAGAACAGAGGCTCTGCCTGCTCTGTATGCAGACTAGCTGAGAGCTTGTGAAGGGGTTAGGTTCTCGGATCCCTGCCAGTGTCAGATTATACCTCTGCAGCACCTGTGATAAGGTAACGAGCAGATATTCTTTTTCCTGGATCCTGGCTGGAGAAACACAGAGGTACCTTATTCTCTGTCCAGCAGGGTCCGGGCCGAGTGACAACGCAGGTGGAAATGGGAAATCAGGCCGGAGGGGAGAAGAGCTGGGAGTAGGGTAAGAAAGAGCAGCAGCAACCCTGGTGACAACCACCCGCCCCAAACGTGGAGACACTGAACCACATAATACCCTGCTGCCCTCATGGCCGAGATCATCTAGGCTTTTAAGCCGGACCCCCAATCCTCAGACTTCCTCTCCTGTGTTCACTCACCTGCACGCTCAGTTGGTCTCTTTCCACGCTTTTGCCCCCGCAGGCTCTCAGGGTCCCCTCTCACACTGCATCTGCCTGAACACCCTCCTCCCCAAAGTTGAAATAGCCTCTTCGGCAACCAATGGCCTCCAGCCTCTCTTTGCCCACATCCCGTGACTGGGCGCTTCCTGCCTTTTCAGGGAACCCATCCACCTATGAAATCTCTGATGGTCTTAAGTTTCGCTTTAAATGAGCTGACATCCATCCCCGTGAAATATCCACCTTTTACAATATGAGTTATTCTAATCCCCCGTAACAGAGATTACAGGCTTATTTTGAAAGTAAGACGATCCATGCCAACTATTTCCAATAAATCTACCACCCACCTTTGCAGATTAAACAAAACAGGTAGACTATATCAACCCTTTATCTTGATAACAGTAAGAACAACGAGATGAGGTGGGAGTAGAAAAGAACAGACATAAGGATCAGAGGCGGGAGAGGTAAAGTTCACCGACTTGGATGCTCCGTCTTACCACTTCTTGCCCAAGAGACCCTGGCAGGACTGCAGCGGTTTTCACAGGAGCCCCCTTCAAGAAAAAGAGCACAATATTGCAAATATGATTTCCCAGAACTTGTTTCATTTTGTTGAATGCAGTCACAGATGGATGGTTTGTAATGACAGAAAAGGTAAAACTCAGCGTGTCTTCAGTGATCGTTTTCACATCGTTTATTGTTTCAGCAAATGGGAATCTTGAAGCTTAAGTGACTTTAGCTTTGTGGAAATCTGCCTCTGACTCTGGGCCTCAGTTTCTCATCCTAGCCCCCATCCAAAGTTGCTTTGAGAAATGAGCTGAAGGAAGATGAAACCATCAGCTAAGATGTATGTGTGTCCTCTGATTTCTAAAGATGAATACTTGCAGCCTGGGCAGGAGGGCAGCTGGTTGATTATTCCCCTTCTGGGGTGAGGGCCAGATCGGCAACCCAGATTAGCATTCTGCCCTGGGGAGGCCTCAGCTGGAGCTCCAGGACCAAACCAGTAGAACCAGTAAATACAGGGGACTAGCTCTCTTCCCACCTGGAAGGAAATGCTAGTGCAGATCCACAAGGACAATAACAGGATTATTTCAATCATTTCGGCAACTCTGGCTCTGCCAAGAGAAAAAGCTGTGGTAGCTTAGGATATTAAAACAACTCTGAAAAATAAATAAATAAATAAAACAACTCTGGTTTCATTCCCCAGAACGTGTTTTTCAAGAAGTATGAGGGTTTAGCAGGAGAAGGAAGGAGCCCTAGAAACTCCTGCCTTGTCTTGGGCTGCCCAGCCAGCCTGCAGCCCCTTGACCACCAACCCCACTTTGTAGACGGTGTCTCCTTTGTTGTGGTCACACCTTCTCTCCCTTTTTATTTTTTATTTATTTTTTTAAAAATATTTTTTGATGTGGACCATTTTTTTAAGCCTTTATTGAATTTGTTATAATGTTGCTTGTTTTACATTTTGGTTTTTTGGCTCAGGACATGTGGGATCTAGGTGGCTCAGTGGTAAAGAACACGCCTACCAATGCAGGAGATATGGGTTCGATCCCTGGGTTGAGAAGATCCCCTGGAGAAGGGCATGGCAACCCAGTCCAGTATTCTTGCCTAGGAAATCCAATGGACAGAAGAGCCTGACGTACTGCAGTCCATGGGGTCACAAAGAGTCGGGCATGACAGCTGCTAGGCATGCATGAACACACCTGCTTGTGGGATCTTCGTTTCCTGATCAGGAATCGAACCTGCACCCCCTACACTGGAAGGTGAAGTCTTAACCACTGAGCCTCCAAGGGAGTCCTCCTCCTCCCCTTTTTAGAAGGTCTCCAGAGGACACCCCAGCTCCTGGCCTAAGCTGGGCGCCTGGGGGTCCCCCACTGCAGAGGCTGCTGGTGCCTGCCCCCCCGAGAGTTCAGGATCTTTCCAGGCTGCAAGCGGAACCCCATCCACTTCTGCAGTGCTACTTGCAAATGAAGCGTGTTCTCATCCCCGACCCCTTCCTGGGTCTTCCAGAGCAGTGACTTCCAAACCCTTAGGCAGAGGAATCCCTGGGCAGCATGTATGCCAAAGAGGCCCTTTCAGGAGACCAGGGGTCAGGCAGGCTGACACATTGTCACTCTGCAAGGGGCCCCAGAAACACAGAGCTAGAGAAATTAGGGCTGGTTTTCCAGGGACTCAGCCCCACACCTTTCACAGTTCTGTCCTGCACCTCCCCAGTCATGAGGGCATTTCACAGTCCTTCTCTCGAATAAAAATGCCTGCCCGGGCTGCCCTAGGGAAGAAGGAAGATGACCATGAAGACCTGGGCCCCCCACCAGGCCCTGAAAATGTATTCAAAGTCGCCAGTCCCTGGCTTGGGGCCCCAAGGCCGGAAGTAGGAAGTGGCTGCAGGAGGGGCTAAAGGTGAGAGCAGGTGGTGTGGAAGGTGGAAGAGGGTGAGGCACCCACATCCAGTCCCACCACAAACCGAAAGCAGAGATGGTCTGCCCAGAGGAGTCTTTAAGATTATCCCAGGCCACCTCCCTATTGTACGTGAGAAACTCAGACCAGAGAGGTCACAGCACTTGTCCAGCGTCGCACAGTAAAGGATGGCAGGGACGGGACTAGAGCCCTGCTTCAGCGGCCCTGTCCAGGAGTTTCCCTGCTGTGCTGGGCATAGGCTGAGGACAAGTCCCGCACCAGCTCCTTCCTCTTCCCTTCCCTTCTTCTCACACCACCCCCCATCCCCACCCCGCCCAGCCTGGGACAGGACAGACCCCAGCCAGCGACTCCACCTCCTCACCCAGGCTTGGGTTCAGCCACCCTGCCTTCAGCGACCCTCAGTCTCGGTGCCAGTTGACCTGCCAGGTCCAGGCAGCCTGCTCTCTGCCCTCCTTGCCCTGAACCTGGCTTCCCAGGAGGGCCGAGGGAGGGTGGAGCAGCAAGGCTGCCACCTCCAGTACGTAGCCTCTGGCCCCCTCCCCCTTCCTCCTGCCCTGCCCCGAGGACAAAGACACCCACCTGCGCAGCTGCAGGTGTGGATGTCCTGGATGGGGCCAACCAGCCAGGGCAGCTCCTGGGCTGAGGCACCGTTCTGCCTTCCCAGGTCTTGAGACTCATGGTATCCTTTTATGGAGCAGAGAGATGTGGAGTGACGGATTAGGGGTGGAGCCCAGGGTACCCATATCTGAGAAACGTCCCCACCCTGAGTGCTCCTGCCAGGCGCTGAAAGCAGAGCTGGTTCCAGAATGGCTTGTGCCCTGGCCGAAACCCTCATACCTTACGAAACATCACAGATGCCCCATCCAGCCAAGCCCAGCCTTCCTGTGGGGCTGTTCAGGGCCCAGGCGAGTGAGGCCATTTGGGGACATGCAACCTGCCCTTGTTCCCCATGGTCCTCTCTTGGGGTGACTCAGAACTCTGTATCGTGAGCCACACAGATATGACTGTTCCCACCTACTCTGGGAGCTTGAACAAGTTATTCCACCTGCGGGCCCAGTTTCTTCACTCTGAGATGTAAGTAATAATACGTACTTCATAGGTGACCATAGGTGACCCAGAACCTAGCACGTAGCTATTCAGTCACTATTTGAATGAATGAATGAATGGAAAGATGACTACACTGGGCGAGGGGTCTGGAAACCCATCCTTGGCAACCTTATTTCCTCACACCTCATCTTGCTTGCTCTAGACATGCCAAAGTCTCTCTCATTTCTCAGCTCCATCCATAAATATATCCCACGTGTTCTCACGATCAGGTTGTGACTCCCTTCCAGTCTGGAAGGTTGCCTCCCAACAGCCTCTGTGCCCAGACAGTCTCCCCCATGGCACCTGGCTTAGGAGCGACACATACCTGGTTCTGGCCAAGGAAACAAGGAGGGAAAGTCTTCTGAGGGGCTGCACAGGGGGGCTCCCAAGAGAAAGATCTTAGAGGACATGGTCCCTCTATGACTCTGGATGTTGTCATGTCCACTGGTGACATGGGAACTCTTGTAGCCCTCATGTAGCCACGAGGAGAACTGGCCAGAGGACAAAGCCAATAATGGTTCCTGACCCACTGGTCACACCATGCCAATTGCCCACCTGCTTCTGGACTTCTTTCCATGTGAGATAATGAAGATCCTCCTTTCTTAAGCCAGTTTGATTTGGGTTTGTTTGTTTTTTTCCCCACTCACAGCTAAATGTATCCAGCCTGATCTTCTCTCCAGCTCCTACCTGCAGATGCACCCAGCTCTGAGTTTTGTTCTGAGGACCCCAAGCTGAGCCAGGCTCTGTGCTTGCCCTGGGAAAGCTCATAGTTGTGAAGAGGGGCTGGCAGGTGATTAGTTGGTTACAAGGTTGTGAACAGAGGCTGAGAGTATCTGGAGAGGAACAAACTGACTGTCCTGGGCAGTTATAGAAGGGTTCTGGGAGATGGGTTTTGAAGGATGCCTAGGAGTTTTACAGACAGAGGAAAAGAATGTCTTCCAGGCAGAGCTAACAAGGTCAATGAAGGGGTATAACTTTGCTTAGAGAACATTGGTGAGGCTCAAATTAGGCCCATTGAGGAGTGGTGAGCAGGGACTGAACACCTCACCCAGGGGTTGTTCCCAGGAGCATACACAGGAGTCTGTGTACACTGGGGAACCAATGAAAGTTTTACACAATATGTACATCTTGGATTAGAAGAGCCTGGGTGTTCAGGAGAGACATGACCAAGATCTTGCCTGGGTGGGGATGGGGGGTGAAACGGGCTAACTGGTGAAAGAGGTGTTCTAGAGGCCCAACCTTGGGCCCAACCTTGGGCCTTGGTGACTGCGGGAGAGGGTGAGGGTGGAAGGGGAGGGGAACGTGATGGCCGGACTCCTGGCGTGTGAGGGATGAGGGGTGGCTGTCTGAGTCTTGGAGGAGGCAGCTGTGGTAGCCAGTCTCCAAGACGGCCCCCAACAATCCTGCGCACTGATAGCCACGCATGTGTAGCCCCCTCTCACACTGTATCAGGAGACTGGCTGATGTGGCCACTAGCATAGGCAGGAAGGATGGTATGCCACGCCCCAAACTGGACCATAGCAGCCATCGTAACTTCTGCCTTACTCTCTCTTGCATCACCAGCTGTGAGGGAAAGCCAGACCGCTGGCGCACTGGGTACTTTCAAGCAGCCTCATGAAGAGACCTATGTGCTACAGGAGGGGGCTTTCTGTCAACAGCCAGCAAGGCACTGGGCTCTCCTACCAACAGCCATGTCAGTGGGTAACCATGGAAACAGATCTTCTGGCCCCAGTCAAGCCTTCAGATGATGTCTTGGTTGTAACTTCAACAGAAGATTTGAGGGACTTCTCTGGTGGGCCATTAGTTAAGATTCTGCTTCCACTACAGGGGGCTTTTGATCCCTGGTTGAGGAACTAAGATCCCACATGCCACGTGACCAAAAAAAAAAAAAAAAAAGAGAGAAGCCTTGAGCAGGACCTCCCCATGAAGTTGCTCCCAAATTTCTGACCCACAAAACCTGTGAGATGATAAATATTTGTTATTTTAAGCTACTCAATCTGGGAGTAATTTGTTATACAGCTATAGATAATACTGAGACCTAGATCATCAAGATCTTATTTTTGTACCTATCCTTCCCAGAGTGGGGGAGAATTATTATTATCACTGGGAGGGATGCCCCCCAGCCCACATGGCCCATGCCTTCATCCACTTCTCTTTATAGCTTACAGAGTGTTTTTACATAAACAAACTTTTTTCACTGTCGCAACCCATTTTACAGAGGAAGAAACTGAGGCCCCATGAGTTTGAGTGACTTGCTAAAGATTATATAGGTTGTCAGTGTAAAGCCTGGACCAGAACCAGGCTCTGAGTGGATCCACATCCCACCTGATGTCCATCAAAGAATGCTGCCCACCATCCAGTTCCGCAAGGATCAAGTCATTAGCCACTACATTTACTGACCTATATACCCTGAAAGGAACTTAAGACCAAGAACAGGACAAAGCACTCTGTGCTTTGAAAAAACAGGCCCCTTAAACAGTTAGATATATCTCAGGAAGAATTAAAATAGACCCAGATTCTTGCACTTTCCCGTACATAGAAAAAAAAACAACACACTAAAATCTTTAACTGAGATATCTGTACCTTGTATCTAGCAGTGACCTTCCACTGAGACAGGTACTGGATTGCCTGTATCCCGCAGCCAAAATCATATATACATGTATCCTGGCTTCTCTATGCCAGAACGTCTTCAAAGTAGTACCCTCAGAGGTATTGAGAGACTGTTTCCCAGAATACAGTCCTCAGGAAGGTCTCTGATTAAAAACTGAGACTTAGAACTCTTAGGCTGTGTGTTTTTGTTTGTTTCTCAGTCAACACTGAGTACACAGCAGGCCCTCAGCATAGCCTAGGGCCTGACTGGCCAAGTGCAAAGTCCAGAGAGCCCAGCCCAGGAGCCAATGCTGGTGGCTGCTGCCCCAGCCTCCCAGGACCTCTCCGGACAGGTAGATCTATTAGTGGTGGCCCTGGCATTCACAGTGATTTTGGAAGGCCAGCCTCGGTCAGATGGCACCCCCTGTATTATTAAGTAGCTCTTCCCTGGTGGCTCAGATGGTAAAGAATCTGCCTGCAAGGAGGGAGACTCAGGTTCGATCCCTGGATTGGGAAGATCCCCTGGAGAAAGAAATGGCAACCCACTGCAGTATTCTTGCCTGGAGAATTCCACGGACAGAGGAGCCTGGTGGGCTACAGTCCCTGGGGTTGCAAAGAGTCGGGCACGAGTGAGTGACTAACACTTCAAGGAACCCAGCTTCCTCTCCTTTCATGTCCAGGCCCAGGAAGTCCTTGAGGCGAAGGATTAAGCTGCTGGTTCCATCCTTTGAGAAGCACGTGTGCAATGAAGGAATCAGGGAGGGAGCCCAGAAACATCCTTAGTTGGGGCTGAAGGAAGCTGGCACAGCATCCCTTGCCTTGGCCTCGAGTTCCCCTTTCCATCGCAGAGCCGTTTATGCTGCAGCAGGTGGGGGAGGGACCATGAAGAAAGAACCCTCAAGGGATTTATGCATCCACAGGGAGACAGGCAGACACCCAGCAGCTTGCAAGCAGGACAGGAGATGCTGTGGGTTGTACGAGGCCCCGGAGTGGGAGAAGCAGGGTGAATCCAAAACCAACCCACAGGCCAGAGCGGGGAGGGCTACTTGCCGGCCTCTGTCAGTGGACCCAAAGGGCCTGGTCTCAGCACTGCCCTTCTGGAAAGTCTGATCGATCGTTCTCAACAATCTCCACATACCCCACTGGCCCTCCCGGCATTGGCTGTTATTCACGCCAGCCTTCTCACCAGCCTCACTCTTACTGTTCTGCCGTGGGCTTCAAACAGAGGTTTATACGAAGGGCTATGGGCACACCCAAGGAGGTAGTGACATGCTCTACCAGAGGGGTGGCAGTCAGGGAAGGCTTCATGGAGGAGGCAGCTTTTGAGCTGAGGTGGCGGGATCTTTGGGAATTTGCCAGGATGAGAAAGGAATTCCAGGCAGGGAGGAAAACGCAAGCAATAGCATGGTAGGCATGCTGATTGCTATGGTCTGGGGGTGGATGGAGATACAAATGAGGCCATCCTGAAGGGCCTGATGACCAAGCTAAGAAGTGTGTGCTTTACCCTGAGGACATTCTTCTCTCATTTCACTCAAGGGCTTCCCAGGTGACTCAGTGGTAAAGAATCCACCTGCCAGTGCAGGAGATGCAGGTCAAATCCCTGGACCGGGAAGATCCCCTGGAGGAGAAAACGGCAACCTGCTCCAGTATTTTTGCCTGGGAAATCGCATGGACAGAGGAGTCTGGAAAGCTATAGTCCATGGGGTCGCAAAGAGTAAGACATGACTTAGTGACTAAACAACACTAACACCTTACTTGACATCTCAGCATCATTTGGCCTCTTTGTCCCCCTTTCTTCTCTTGCCTTCTGCAGCTAATTGCTCCCTGGCACTCCCTTCCTCAGCTCCTGCTCAGGGTCCTTAGTGAACTCCTGCTCCTCCACTTGGCCAGCCAGGGTCCTCTGTGTAAGGACCCCCCACACAACTCAACCATGTTCCTTTCCCCCAGAGCATTTGTGTGGTTGGTAACTGGAAAGTCTGTCATTTGTGTGGCTGTGTGATTACTGGCTTTCTCTCCGCCAGCCTGTAAGCTGATCCTGTGCGCTGCGCCTGGCACTTAGCAGACCCTTCATGAACGTCTGTTGAGCGAGCTGATGAACGAAGGACAACGTGTGTGATGAGGGGGCGGGGAGGCACCAAAGAGGTGTGAGCTGGGAAGAGCGCGGTTTGTTTCCTTGTATTCTTGCCACTCTGTTGGCTCCTGATCAGAGGGCGCGGGAAGGAATGGGGGATGAGGCACCGGCAGGGTGGAGAGGGGATACCAGAAAGGATGCTTTCAGGCCTCTGGTTCTTCCTCTGAGGACCCCAGACCATTCCAGGTGGGCCCCCAATGAAGCAAAAAGAAATCGAGAGATTCCAGGCTCTGCATTCTGCATGTGTACACAGATGTCTCTGACTCTGTGCGACACTATGGACTGAGCACCAAAGAATTGATGCTTTTGAACTGTGGTGCTGGAGAAGACTCTTGAGAGTCCCCTGGACAGCAAGGAGATCAAACCAGTCCACCCTAAAGGAAATCAGTCCTGAATATTCATTGGAAGGACTGATGCTGAAGCTGAAGCTCCAATACTTTGCCAAGAACTGACTCATTAGAAAAGACCGTGATGCTGGGAAAGATTGAAGGCAGGAGGAAAAGGGGATGACAGAGGATGAGATGGTTGGATGGCATCACAGACTCGATGGACATGAGTCTGAGCAAGCTCTAGGAGTTGGTGATGCACAAGGAAGCCTGAAGTGCTGCAGTCCATGGAGTCACAAAGAGTTGGACACAACTGAGCAACTGAACTGAACTGATGGACTGTTACCCACCAGGCTCCTCTATCCATGGGATTTTGCAGGCAAGAATACTAGGTTGCCATTTCCTTTGCTGCGGGATCTTCCTGTGATTCCCACCTCGTGTGTCTCATCTCTGGACACCTGACTTTTTCCTTGTAGGAAGAAGATGCCAACACCCAGCCACCCTCTACCCAGCCAACTAGGGGCAAAGGCAGCAAAGAGAGGGCCAGCACAGTTTTTGAGTAAGCCTTCTTTCTGTGGACACAGCTCTGTCACTGCACCGACATCTGGTCCAGAATGCAACCCACCCTCTAGCCGTTGGCAGGAACATCCTCAGAGGCCCAGCAATTCCCAGGAAAGCCCTGAACAAGGTACCAGAGCCTGGAGAAGGGTGATGTCAGGTAGCCGTGTTTGCTTCTGAGCAGGGATCCAGACCCCTGGAGAGGTAAGGTCTGCTCACACCCCTGCCCCCAACACCCCCCACCCTCCCAGTGCCCTCAGGGAGGGACAACCCCCTGCAAAGGATGAGACTTGGGTGCAGGGTGGTGAGGGAGGAGGAGAGACAACCTGGCTCTCGGTGTGGTTCTCACAGTAGGACATCGAGCACTGGGGAGAAATGCCCATTATATGGATGAGGCCCAGGTTAACTGTGATCTGCCCCCGTACTGCCCAAATTCTCAGAGAGTTAATGGTCTTCACCACATTCAGCCTCCACAGCATCCCTCATCTTCTCCCCTTGGTAACAGGACTGCACCATCTTCCAAAGCAGCCTGCTGATCCTCAGATGGGCCACGCTCCCTCCGTACTGGCTCCCGGAGCAACCTCTGCATTGGGCAGTATGACCTTCATTTTGCAGTTGAGTGACCTG
Organism: Muntiacus reevesi; assembly: GCF_963930625.1. Taxonomy (NCBI): domain Eukaryota; kingdom Metazoa; phylum Chordata; class Mammalia; order Artiodactyla; family Cervidae; genus Muntiacus; species Muntiacus reevesi. The sequence goes on along the minus strand of NC_089250.1, from coordinate 212,235,653 downwards.
AATTGGGAGGCCAAGGTCACACAGTAAAGCAGGCCAGCTGATCCCCATGCCGCTGCCCCTTCTCTCACACCAGGGAGCGGGCAGCACCCCGTGGTCCTTCCCTCTCCGGGGCTCAGCCCTGCCTAGACAGCCCCTCCTCCTCCTCTCCCAGCAGAAGACACACACACAAGCACGCACAAACACTTCCAGCACCGAGGTCTGTCTGCAGAAGCAGACACCCTGGCATATCTTTCTGGTTCTGTACTGTCCTGTACTGGAAGCTGGCCCTTTGTCTTCCACTGTCTTGTGAGGAACCTTCTGGACTTTCCCCCCCAGACTTCTCCTTTTGTTTTCTGTGTCCCCCTCTGCGTGTAGCCCCATCTCTCTCAGGGGGAGCAGAGCTGGGCTCTCTCTGCAGAGGACATGTGAGACCACGAGGAGCCCGTGGACCACCTTGAGAGGCTCAGCAGTCTGGACCAGCCAGCAAGGCCAGGCCTGCATGTGGGCTCAGGAGTTGTGTCCCCGGCTGATGACGACGTGCCTCATGTTCCCTGCCTGATGCTGCAGGGAGTGGACCCTGGAGGTACCCAGCAGGCTGGCGTAGAGGTCAGAACCCAGAGCCTCAGTATCTGCCTCTGGGCTCAAACCTTGCTTCTTAACTGTACTGCTTCCAGGCAACAGGGCTGATAGTCATTCCTACATCTTAGGAGCGTTAGAGTAATTAAATGAGTTACCATATATATCCAGCAAATATTTGTTGAGTGCTTGCCTGCTAGGTGCTTGGACAGGGAGAACCAGAACTGTTCTGGGCACTAGCGAGGGAGAACACTGTGGATGGAACCAAGGCTCTGATCTCATGGAACTTAATAATATATATATTTTTTTGCCAGGCCATGCAGCCTTTGGGATCTTAGTCTCCAGGCAGGGATTGAACCCACGGTGTTGGTGGTGGAAGTACAGGGTCCTAATCACTGGAGAGCCAGGGAATTCCTTCACGGAACTTTACATATATGTTGGGGAGGGATTGGGTGAGGAGTGGCCCCCGAGGGGTAAAGGGGAGGGGAGCTCTTGGAGGGGGAGGGGGAGAGTGGACTCCATGCAGGAGAGGGGTTCATGAAGGAAACTGGCCCCCCACCCCACTCACATGCATGCACACACATGCACACAAAAACACACATGTGTACATGCACACACATGCCCGCATATGTGTGAGAGCTCTGAGAGGACCCAGGTCCATTCTGCCACCTCCAGCAGGCATTTTGGCCACCCTCTCTGCAAACCCCCTTCCTGGCCGTGAGCAGGTCAGGATCAGTGGGCTGAAGACCTGGGGGCTCAGTGAGACTGCTTTCACTGGCTAAGTTACTTTCTTCCCAGAGCCCCAATATGTTCATCCATAAAATGGGAGTGAGTCCCGGCCTCCCAGGGGGAGGTGACGGGCTCAGGGACCCTGCAGGACTATGGGGAAAAAAAAAGCCAGGTCTCACGTCCTCTGCCCTCACTCCGGCCTGGCTCCACCTTTCAGAACAGGTGAAGGGGGATGGGCCTGGCTCCTGAAGCCTGGAGAGAGCTGGAACTATTGCCTAATGCCACCCAGAGCCTCCCAGGGTTAGCCAGAACCTGACCCGGCCAGACCTTAGTTCTCAGGGAAACTGACACTGTCCCAGGTGCAGAAGCCACCAGCAGGGCCTGGCACCCTTGGGAAGGAAGAGTTCCAGGGCCTGTAGGGAGATCCGGGTTCTTCAATCAGGACTTGGGACTGCAGCATGAAGGCTTAAGGCTAGACTCTAAGCAGAGAGTTTCACCCCGAACATTCCAGAGGGGCTGGCTGGACACCAAGAGGGACTGACCAAGTCACACTGACTGGAGAGGCCTGGGGGGAGGCCGACGCAGAGCAGGGCAGGGCCCGGGCAGTCCTCTTATGGGAGACAGTCTCTGGGGGGCAAATGGGAGGCTGGCACGTGAGGTTTATGTCCACTCCCTGTGCAGCCTTGGGAAAGACTTCTTTCCTCTCAGGATCAGAGGATCTAAGGATCTTTTCAGCATGGTCATCGGAGCTCCGAGGCTGAACCAGGCCGGGGAAGGACCTTTCCCACTGGAGAGTATCTAATAGGCAGCCCCGCCCGCACCTTCAAGCTGATCCACACAGCGATACATCGGCCGTACCCTCCCCGAGCCCCCGTACTCATACACTCTCAGCTGCTCCTCTTACATCGGGGGCCAGGGAGACACGGGCTCAGGGCTGTCCCCACCCATCCCCACCGGCAGAGCCCTCAGGAAGGCAGAGCTGAAACACCCTCCTTTTCCCCATCCTCCCACTTCCCCAGAGGGGAAGAACTCGGGGCAGGTGGGATCTGGGGGCTGGGACACCTGGGTCCCACCCTTCCGATCCGGGAGTTTGGCTCTGCCCTGCTTCCCTGGTGCTGGCAGGTAACCCTTCCGTGCACCTGGAGTCCCGAGATTTCACAGAAGAGGGGCCACACCTGGGGGTGGAGCACAACAAAGAGCAAACAGGAAGCTCAGGGGTTTTAGATTTCTTCTCCGCCAACCACAGGAATGTTCCTGATGGCTCTGTGGGGGGCGGCAGCGGTGGGGGCGAACCCACCTATCACACAGAAACCCAGACAGCTGACTCACCCTTAGGCAGAGAGCTTGGGTACTTGGAAGAACCAGCTCTGCCTGGCCTCCTCCAGCCCCAAGGGCCCCGGGGGAGGCGGGGGTAGCCCCAGGGGAGAAGCCTGGCTTCAGCTGCGTGAATTTGTGAGGCTCCCTCCAGACCCCTGCCTCCAGACCCCAGGTTTCCCGAGTAGGGAAACCCACCGTGGTCTCCACCACCCCCAGGATCCAGTCCAGACTCCTTAGGCCGGCCATGAGGTCCCTTCCCACCCTGGCTGCCATGGCCTCTCTGCATCCATCCCTCGGCGCTGGCCCCGTTGGCCCTTCTGCAGCACACTTTCCAGGCTGGCTGGACATCTTGTCCCGGGCTGCCCTCTCCTTCTGGAATGCCCTTCTCCACATTCTATTCTGGAGAGGACTGCTCAGCCCTCCAGGGCAGGTTCAGGGATCGCCTCATCTGGGACACCTTCCCTAGATCCCACAGGGCTGGTTGCTCCCTTGCTTGGGGTCTGCAGGGGTGAGCAGGGGTCTCTCCCAGAGCTGGGGTCTCCCAGGGAGCTTTCTGTCTCCCTCACCAGACTTCGACGAGAGTGGGCCTTTGTCATCTTTGTGGCCCAGCCCCTTGGATGAGGTCCAGCTGTAGCAGATGCTCAGTAATTCTTTGATAAGGAAATGAGTGGATGAATGAGGGCAGGCACTGTGAGGGCTTGGGCTCCCAGGATCTCTGACCCTAGACCATGAACTCCCTGTGGGCCAGGTGGTCAGGTCATGGGGGCTCAGAGCACCAAGCCGTGAGTATGAGTGTGGCCGTGAGTATGAGTGTGGCCTCCCAAACCCAGACTGCCCACATACAGATTCCCAGGGGAACAAGGATTGACTGAGCACCTAACGTGTGCATCACCCCCGGCCATTCTCTCCCATGCTCGGCCCTTCCCATCTGGCCTTTTCTCTGTCCTTCTCTCCACCTTGCTCTTCACCCAGATCCTCTTATGGCTGTTCCTTGGATTTCATCAGATCTCTGCAGAAAAGTCACCTCCTCCAGGAGGCCTTCAATGACTTAAGGTTCTCCCCTCTCTATGCCTCATTGTCTTGTCCTAATGCTCTGCAAGGTCTTCCCTGATAGCTCAGTTGGTAAAGAATCTGACTGCAATGCAGGAGACCCCGGTTCAATTCCTGGGTTGGGAAGATCTGCTGGAAAAGGAATAGGCTACCCACTTTAGTATTCTTGAGATTCCCTGGTGGCTCAGAGGGTAAAGAGTCTGCCTGCAATGTGGGAGACCTGAGTTTGATCCCTGGGTCGGGAAGATCCCCTGGAGGAGAAAATGGCAACCTATTCCAGTTTTCTTGCCTGGAAAATCCCATAGATGGAGGAAGAGCCTGGTAGGCTACAGTCCATAGGGTTGCAAAGAGTCGGACACAATTGATCGACTTCACTTTCTTTCATTTTACTTTAATGCTCTGTACCATGCTATCACTAGCCCCTATTTTTCATTTATTCATCTTTTTGCTAATTGTCTTTCTCTTCCTCCCTGCCCCTGACACACAGATTGTTAGGCTCTTTAAATGTAGGTATTTGGCCACCTTGCTCTCTGCTGCATTCCCATAACTGGAATAGGGCCTCACATAAAGTGGGTGTTCAGTAGATGTTCAGTGAATGAATGAACACAAGCCAGACAGTCCCCATTTTCACAGGGTTCAAGGTGCAATAGACAGGCACCTGCTTGGAGACTGGTGCATTGGTGCACCAATTGCACCGCGTTGGTGCAATTTGCCACCGTTGATAAAAGTCTTTTCCCCACCCATGGAAGCTACAGTCACATCATGACAGGTGCCTCTGTCCTTTACTGACGTCCCTGAAGGAAGGGATGGCTCTTTGTCCTTGACACGTGAGGGAAGGAAGCTCAGGTGAGGCTTGTGCTTTGCCCTTAGGTCAAACACTAGGAAAAAAGCATGATTATAATCCCTCTGTCTTTATTACCTGAGGCTTCCAAGGTGGCTCAGTGGTAAAGAATCTGCCGGCCAGTGCAGTAGACTTGGGTTCCATCTGTGGATTGGGAAGATCCCGTGGAGAAGGAATTGGCAACCCACTCCAGTATTCTTGCCTGGAAAATTACATGGACAGAGGATTCTGGCCGCCTACAGTCCATGGGATTGCAGAGAGTCAGATACGCTTTAGCGACTAAACAGCAGTAGCTTTATTACCTATGTAATTCTCCCTCTGGTGTCAGTGACTTGCCCAAGTCCAGAAGAGGCTGCTGGAGCCTTGAGCCCCCCTCTGCCTTCTGATCAGAGCTCCTTCCTGGGGCTACTCATTCCAGCCCTCCCTCCTCTCCCTGCTGGCCTGGGGAACCAGGTGAGGGGTGAGGTCTCTACCCTCCATCATCTGGGTTCTAGCACCATGTCTTCCCAAGGCCTCAGGCCATCTCTGCCTTGCGACCTCGTGGCCACAGAATCACAGTACCCTACATGGCATATCCCCCGAGCCCCTGCCCGCAGACCACCTCCTTCTTCCAGCTACTGTCTCCAGCCAGGAGAGTTCAAAATGTCATTTCTCTTCTACTTCCCTCCCCCTTTTCCTTCCCACCGCATGAGTACGGGATGCCATGGAACTGACCACGTTGCTGGAGGAGAGACGGGGGTGGGGGCCTCCAGGTGCAGATAGAGGAGCCAGCTGTGGGGAGCTCCCCGGATTCTGGGTGGGGGTGGGGGGTAGCCATCTAGGGAGGTGACCTTGCCTGTTTCCCAGGGCGGCTGTAACAGCACACCCCAAACTGGGTGGCTTCAAACAACAGACATGGAGACTTCCCTGGGGGTGCAGTAGTTAAGAGGTCGCTTTCCAATGCAGGGGGTACATGTTCCATCCCTGGTCTGGAAACTAAGATCCCACAGGCCTCATGGCCAAAAAACCGAAACATAAGACAGAAACAAAATTATAACAAATTCAATAAGGACTTAAAAGCGAAAAAAACCCAGAGGTTTGTTCTTTCACAGTCCTGGAGGCCAGAAGTCTGAAATCAAGGCATCCAGCGGCCCCGTGCTGCCCTTGAGAGCTCTAGGGAAGAACACTTTCTTCCCTCTTTTCAGCTTCCATTCATTCCTAGCAGTCTTTGGCGCCTGTGGCTGGGAGACACATCGACCCAGACTCTGCCTCCATCATCACACGGCCGTCTTCTCCCTGTGGGGTCTCTGTGTAGCTTCATCTTTATGGGGAAGCGAGCTGTTGAGTTTAGGCCCCACCTGAATCCCATATGACCTCAACACGTCACATTCACAGGTACGGCTGGCGGAGGGGCTGCGCTTAGGCCTTCAACATATTTGAGGGGACCCAACTGTAGGGTAAGGGAGTTAGAGAAGGCGAGGTTCGGAGAAAGAAGGAGACCGGCACTTTAGAGGAACAGATCACCTTTAATGAGGCGAGGAGGGTCAGCAGTCAGATGAGTGGACTGAGGAGAGTAGGTCTGTATAGAAAACATATATATATGCGGAGATACATTGTTTTGAGGGGGTCTGTTTCTCCTCAAGATTATTTTTGACTAGTTAGCTTTCAACAACTGGGGCAAGGAATTCCTGAGACCAGCTGGAGACTGGGGTCGGCTGGGAGCTGAATGTAATCAATCTTAATGTCCATTCCTTTCTTCGGGGGAGAAAGTTCTTTATTCTGAAGAGAATGGTGGGGAGGACCTGGAGGGGAGCTCTGACTCCAGGCGATTTTGAGCCGTGTAGCTTTCCTTCACCAACAGAACCCACAACCCTGACCACAGAGACTGCAGGTTGGCATGGGAGGCCCCTGGGTAAGGGCCTAGATTTGTGAGTTCAGAATGTCGCGTATGTGTTTTCACATGCCTGTGTTGGGGGTGTGTGTGTGTGGGGGTGTGTGTGGTTTGTGTCCCAACCGCCCCGAGCCCTGTCCCAGCGTCACCTCTGTGGGTAGCCCACCTGTTCCTTGGCTCCAGGGATGCTGTAGCCAGGCCCCCAGGAGGAGGAGTCCATCAAGGCAGTAGCCTTGGGGTGTTTAAGCAGACTTGGACAGGCCACCTTTCATGGGGGAGGAGCTCCAGGCTCAGAAGGAGCAAGATTCCGGGCGGCCCAGGACCTGGAGATGGTGTGGCGGCGCTGAGCTTGGGGGACTTGCCGCCTCTGGCTGCAGGCAGTTGTCCAGGCAGAGATGTTCTGAGCAGAGCCCTGCGGGCACCCTGGGATGCAGGCCCGGGGAGGGGCCCTGCAGGTCTCAGGAGCCAACTCCATCCTCCTCCATCCCCTCATTCCTCACTTGGGGGGAACCTCATCCTACAGGACTTTCCAACCCCACCCTGGGCCCTCCCTGACCCTTCCACCTGCGGGCGGGCAGACGCCTTCTGGAAGGGCGAGAGCACTGAACTCCGGGTGGGAGAGCTGTGTGCACATGCTTGGCCACTCACTTGCTGTGACTTGGGGTCAGGCTGGGCACCCAGCACTTCCAGCTCTTCCCTAGCTGCACACAGCCTCTGCCCTGCCTACCTCCCCGCCTCCCCGTCTCTGCTCACACTGGTTAACTCCCCTCCGATGCCTTCCCCCGCCCCACCCGATCCTGGCCAGGTGGGCCCCCCCTCGCCTCTGCACCTGGCTCTTCTCCCGCTCCACAGAGCACGTCTCCCGCAACGGACTGAGCGCGCTGAAGGCTGGGCTCCTTCTTTTCCTTCTTCGTGTCCCCAGAGCCGAGCACAGGCCTGGAGCCCTAGTTGCTCGCAAAGCGCTTGTTAAATGAAGGAATGAACCAGCAGGCGTCTCTGAAGCAGCCGGGCCTCTCGGAGCTGGGCGTCCATGCCTCTCTCCCAGTCCTTACCTTGGGTCACATTTATGCACAGAGCAGGATCCCCGGCCCCACCCCAGAGGGGCCTCCTCTTTCCCCTGTAGTCCCAGCACCAGCCCCTGGGTAAGATTTCAGAGGCGGCCAAGGGGCTGTTTCTCTGCTGCCCCCTGCTGACGAAGAGGGGGAACTGGAGGACGTCTGGAAGCTTCTCTGGCTATCAGCGGGTGCGTCCTGACCTGGGGATACGACAGCGGTTTCTTTTTTTTGAAAATGTTTACAGGATTTTTTAATTTTTATTAATATTTATTGGCGGTGCTGGGTCTTCATTGCTGTGCAGGCTTTTCTCTGCTTGCAGAGAGCAAAGCCTACTCTCTAGTTATAGTGCACAGGTGTCTTACTGTGGTGGCTTCTTTGTTGCAGAGCACGGGTTCTAGGGCTCTTGGGCTTGAGTAGGTTTGGCACGTGGGCCCAGAAGTTGCTGCTCCTGGCACGACAGCGGTTTCTATCATGCGGGGGAACAATGGCCATCCCTTTGGTGGTCTGTGTTCTCCATTCGCCTAACAATAGCTGGAGGACCTGGATAGGGCTTTCCCCTTTCCCTCCCTCCAGAGCCACCCCCGCCCTCGTGGAAGGATGTGTGGTTGGTGTCCGACTGACCCCCAGATCTCCAGGCTGGTCTGGGGGCCTCATCTGACGCCTGAACAGCGTCACTGAATTACAATTTTTCAGTCGTCTACTCCCCCCACTCCCAGATTGAGCTCCCCCAGAGTGAGGCGTCCCAGTTCATTTGCTTGGTCAACAGATCTTCACTGTGTGTCAGCCCGGGTTGGGGGTTTTCCGCCCTCATGGAGCTCACCTCTGTCTTGTCTCCAGGCCCAGCCCGAGGCTTGGCACACATGCACGGAAGCGGCTGCACGTGGATGATTCAACAGGCAAGTGGGGGAGGGCTTTGGGATCCCGTCTACAAATGCCCCCGCTCTGGTCCAGGCTGCCTGCTGTGGCCCAAGCAAAGCCCAGGGGAACAAACAGACGAAGAACCAACTTCAGAGCGGCGGTCGCAGCAGAGGTCGGAGGCTGGGCTGCTGTCGGCTGCTCTGCCAGACTCACCCCGCCTCCCTGGAAGCTGGTTCGGGAAACCAGTGGCAGAGGAGATGCTGGAACAGAGTGACCTCAGACGACCCTCACAGCCCTGCTACTCAGTCGCATGAGGGTCCTTGAGCCTGGCCATCCACGAGGCAGGCCGCCGACCTCCACAGCTGTGGCCTATCCAAGCGGGAGGGCCAGATACGAAGGAGGTGATGGTAGTACACTTAAGGTAGTGGCTGCCTCACCTGCTTCTGGACACAGGCCTGGGACTGGAGTCTGGAGTGGAGGGACTGTGACCAAGGGACACACAGCAGCCTGCCCTCACCAAGTGACCCTAGGGGAAAGGTGCCGGCGTGGCTGGAGATGTCAGGCTCTGAGACTGCAGGCAAGTCTCAGCCGCAGTCTGGACTCCTTGGCGGGTGAATCCTGTTCACAATCCCGCTTGGGAGCCACTCTCTGACTTCATCCCCGCTCCCCGGCCAGTGCAGGCCATTCACTGCCCTGGCCTTTGCTGTGGGCCTGTGGGTGTGTCTTACCCACCTCTGATTCCCAGGGCCTCTCCATAAAGCCAGCCCAAGGGGGTCATCCAGCTCCAGGAATGCATGAAAGCCACGTGTTACGGTGTTGGTGAGGACACCTGCACCAGAAGTGTTTCCTCAACGTGAGCCCACCATGAGTCCAGTCGACAGCTGATCAGAAGCTGTGAGCTCCACTGACCTGATCAGGTGCCCATTGGCTCAGTCACTTTCTGTCCTGTCCTGCCCTGCCTGGACGGGTTGGGGCGGGGAGCTGATCCCTGCAAACTACACTTTCTGGGCTGCACTTGCCAACAGCTTCCTGGTTAATTTAGCCCACGGGAGCTCCTGCTGGGAGATCATGAGACAGGCAGAGGCCAGGGCTCTCCTCCCCGCCTCTTGCTTCTGACAGTATCATCACTGGTGCCCACGTCTCTCCTCTGTGTAAAGTCCCGCCAGGTAGCCCTTCTCATGGTGATCCAGCCTGGAGCGCGGGGACCACCACAGTGGCTCCCTGTTGTCCACCCATCTCAGGGTCGCCAAACCTTCCCATTTGCCTTCTCAGCTCTCCAGGGAGCCACGTGTCTCCCGCCCCATTTCGTATCCCCACCGGGGAGTTGTCTGCTCGACGGACCTGGCTGCGGTTCTCTTTGCTGCCCTCTGTATTCCCTGATCATAAAGACACAGCACGCCAGGAGCAGGTTGGAGGAAGTTTCTTTGTACAAACGTAAGCAACGCAACGGGCCCGCCAGCATCCTGTTGGGGCGCACGCAGGCCCGTCTCACCAGCCCTGGGGCACAAGTCTGGGTGGTGTGGGCATCACTGCAGGGGAGGGACACTGCACAGGCCCGGGGACCGGCCAGCACGCCAACAGGGCGCTCCCGAGGGCACACACGGACGCACGGACACACGGACACGGGGTAACCAAGGGCGCTGTGCGCAAGGACGGGAAGGAACCGAGAGCTGGGAGGAGCCACTGACAACCGATCCCCCCTGCTCCAGGGTTTCTTTGTAGGGGGGAAGTGGGTGGGAGGGGCCTGGGCCTGAAGCCAAGCGCCCCCAGCTGTGCCTCGAGAGCCACGTGTCCTCCCTGGGCGCCCTGCTTTCTCCATCTGGGAAGTGGGGACCACTGTACTTCACGAAGCTGTCATGAGGATAAAGGAGACTGAACAGGGACACATATCAAAATACGCAACACAGAGCGTGGCACAGAGAGGTGTCCAATAAATAACTTCGTGTCAAGAAAATCTCAGCTCAGAGGCCCTTTCTGAGAAGGCCAGGAGGGGAGACCGCGTCCCTGGAAACTCACTCAGGGCATCAGGACCCTTGAACACTCCTTGGAGCCTGTGGCGGCCGGAGTGGCCAGGGCCCCGGAATACACGGTGCCAGGGCAGCTGAGGGGGGCGGGGGGCTGGACTCCCAGGGAGGCACCCGCGGAAGCTGGGTAGACACCCGAGGAGTTGGGGACTGTGCCAAAATGATTCTGCACGTAGCACAGGCCGGAGGCAGGCTGGTACGGAGGCAGGCTGGGCATGTGCCCAGGAGCACACGATGGCCAGGAGGCCAGTTTCTGGCCACTGGCGTGCTGCATCTGGGCGGCAGGGTGGTTCGGGGTCAGGTGAGTGTGGCCACTCTGTGTGGGGTAGGAGCCGGGCACAGGGTTTGGCCTGGAAAGAAACAAGAGAGAAGACGCGTGCTGAGCTAGTCATGCTGGGGAACACAGCACCCCGACTGTGGATCTGCAGGAGAAAACGCTGGGCTCGCTGCACTGCCTTCTATTACAACATGATGCGGACGGGAGTTTCCTGTAACCAGCTGTAAGAGTGTCACATGGGGAGAAAGAGTCATCTCAAATGAACAGAAAACAGATGCCCAGAGCGGGCAGGGCCCACTCACGGCCCTGCACTAAGCCAGCAGGATGAGGGGTGGTCGGGCCCATGCCTAAGTCCCCTTGCGGTATAAAGGCAGTCTGCAAGTCAGATGGACTTGGGGATGGGATCACAGTAGTTAGTGTCTTCCGTGGCTGGCCTAGCGATCAACCAAAGAGAACGGGTCCACTTCTGTGGAAGGTCGGAGGGGAGGGCTCCAATGGGGTAACACAGAGCTCGGACCTAGGTCTTGTCTGCTGGCAGATGGTCTACCCATGACGGCAGGAAAGAAGGCTTATAGCTCAAAGTCCCGGCAGGCAGGAACGGATGTGACAGATGCGGGGAGGTGTCTGTGCTGAGGTCAAAGACCCCACCACAGACACAGGTGACTGGGGCCACGAAGGGGGACACCTTCTAAGGGATTTACCCTGTGACCTTTTGCAGAGATTTCTCAATACGAAGAACGAATGTCAACACCACCAACACCTGTGTTAGGTAACAATTAAACCTTGATACATTTCAGTCCAAACCTAAGCTTATAAATCAACTGAAGTACAGACACAGACATTTAGCAGCAATTCCGGAATTTTAAAAATGCAGAGGCTCTGGCCTACAAGAAGCTTGATAAGAGTCTCCAAGGGAGACAAAGCTGTCCCGGCAGCCAGGACTGATGCCAAAACCAACACACGCATCAGCACTGCCCGTGTCCTGCTGTTGGGTCATCAGAAACATCATGTCTGTTCTGGGTGCCTGCAACAGGCCAGGGTGACACAGGCTGGACACTATGCCATGTGGGTCACCATATCCCCAGCCAGCTCTGCACGTTATGGGGAAGCAGGATCACTGGGCACCACGGGTGTCACAGTCACAGAGAATTGAGTGTGATCCAGCGTGCAAGACCGTCCTCACTGGCGGCGGCCTTGTAGAGCGAGGCCCCAGCCGCCAGGGGTCAACATCGTCAGCTGTCTTAGAGGGGCTTCCTTCTCCAAGCGTGGCTGAGGAGTTTGCAAATGAGGACTCTAAGTTCTCTCTGAACTGAACTTAGAACTGAAGTTCTCTCTAGATTCTGTGAGAACAGCAATTAAGAACTAAAAAGCTATACAATACAGCTAATTCTAAATGTAAACACCTCCCACCCACTCTTGTTGCTATTCAGTCGCTCAGTCGTCTCCGACTCTTTGCGACCCCACGGACTGCAGCACACCAGGCCTCCCTGTCCTTCACCACCTCCCGGAGCTTGCTCAAACTCTTGTCCACTGAGTCGGGAATGCCATCCAACCATCTTATGATCTGTCGTCTCCTTTTCCTCCTGCTCTCGCTCTTTCCCAGCATCAGGGTCCTTCCAAAAAGCTAAAATACAGCTAATCCTAATTCTAATACCTCCCACCCACTGACACTCCAGAATTACTTGCCTGAAATAAAATGAGTGAGTGTGCATCTCTATTTTTCCTGGTACCCGCCCTTGCCTTTAAGAAATGGTCAGAGCTGGGACTTCCCTGGAAAGGTCCAGTGGTTAGGACTTGGCACTCTCACTGAGGGAGCCCCGAGTTTGATCCCTGGTGGGGGGTTAAGATCCAACAAGCCACACAGCATGGCCAAAAAAAAAAAAGAAAGAGAAAAGAAAAGGGTCAGAGGGCTTTGAGCCACTGAAGGCTGAGAGTCCGCCTCTTAAAATAAACTACAAGGAATAGCTCCTGATTCAACCAAGATCCTGCCTCCAGGCCAGTGTGGGGGACAAGACGGACTCCACAGCTGGTTCAAGGCAGAAACCAGCCACTGACAAAGCACCTTGACTTTGCAGTGAACCCTTTTTCCGGGATAGAAACCTCCACTGTGAACTCTCAGCATTGGCAAAAACCAGTGAAGGCCACCTGAGGCCAGCAGCGTGTGTGCTGGAGTGACAGGAAGTGAGCAGGAGCCAGAAGCAGGAGCCCTGGGCTCCAGACTGGGCACTTCTGACTCTGTGTTACCTGGAGAAAGAAGTGTGTCCCCTTTGGGCCTCCTCTCTGACAGGAGGCAGTGAGGCTACGTGACAGCTCCACTGAGAGTTAACACACCTGGATTGGAAAACAGTGAATAAACTTCGCCTTCTCCTGCCAGGTGGCCAAGAACACCCTGAGCTTCGGGCCATGCCACCTCCTAAGCTTGCCAGTCAGCCGGGTGGATCACACGTCTTGCCAGCGTCGCCTGCCAGAGTCCAGTCCCAGCCACACAGAGCGCTTGTCAGTGCTGAGAGCTGGTGATGCCCTCCCGCAAGGCCCTCGGGATCATGTGCAAGGGCTTTGAACGCCTCCCATATAACGCCCTTCATGCTTGGTCCCCACTTTGGAAGCAGCGGGGCAGAATCCAGGATGCTCAGGAGAAATCTGTGCACAGGTTTTGCTGGGTAGGCCCAAGCGACCCACACCCTCTTCCCTATTCCCCAGGACACCGAAAACCAGTCGCACCCTCTACAGCAGAGGACCCCAACCTCTGGGATCTGAGGTGGATCTGAGAGTAAAAATAAAAGTGCACAAAAAATGTAATCACTTGAAATACCCTTAAACAACCATCCCCTGCTCCCCCCCCAATCCCACTCCTGGTTCGTGGAAAAACTGTCCTCCACGAAACTGGTGCCAAAAAGGCTTGGGGTCGTGCTTTTATAGGCCCTGGAGCTGCTCCAGGAATAAAGTAAGCACTGTGTTCTGGAACTTACTTCCGGCTTTGGGCTGCCCTCCTTTCGGCTGAAGAGCCGGAGATGTACTTGAACATCGAAATCCTCCTCATCAGGCTGAAGGGGAACTTCTGGTCGAGCTTCATTGCGACTTGCTCTGGGACGTCAAAGGAGAAGCAGTAGGTGAAGCCGTCTGGGGTCAGCATATTAAGGAGAAGTGGAGAGAGCTAAAGGGAGGGGGGCTACGTGCTGCCCCAGGACACAGGAGCCCACGCTGACTCCACGGGGGGCCTGGGTTTATTCCACCATCATCTCTGGACTGCAGTTTCAAGCTCAGGGGAAACCAAGAGTTGGAGTTTCTAGCCTCCATACACAATGTAGCAATAGGAGAGGCAGGCAGGTGCTAACATCTCACCTGGACACACCCATCCTCTCTCCTGGGCCTCTCGAGCCCCTGTAATCCCCGTCAGAAGCCAGCACGCACCTCTGTTTCTCTAAGTGGGATGAAGCAGGCGGCCAGTCTAATACCCTCTGGGAGGTCTGACATCTTGTCCTTTGTCCCAGGTTGAAGGAACCTTGCCTCGATGTGACCAAGTGAGCTTCCCGTGGGCCTCTGTGGCAGCCCGTCCCCCACACTGTCACCAGCTCCCAGAGATGTGAGGGCACCCTGGTGGTCCGACCTGCATCAGCCTATCACTGCCGAGACGGCCAAAAAGAGTCAGCCTAATTGCCAGGAATGTAAGGCTTATTCTAAGTTTTTAACCACTCATATGTTCAAAGCCTACCTTAAAAAAAAAATTTTTTTTTTCTCTTCTGAGAAAAAGACTAAGCCAAACAAAAACAAAAAAACCTGTTTCCTGGGAATACCTTTTTTTTTCCCTGGGAATACCTTTCATGGAATATCTCTAGCTCATGGGTATTTCAGGATCCTCCAACAACAAAAAATTGGCCAAATGGGTTTATACCTTGGAAAAAAACAAATCAGAGTATTTCACTAAATGGTAGTGCTGAGCCGGAGAAGGCAATGGCAGCCCACTCCAGTACTCTTGCCTGGAAAATCCCATGGATGGAGGAGCCTGGTAGGCTGCAGTCCATGGGGTCGCAAAGAGTCGGACACAACTGAGGAACTTCACTTTCACTTTTCACTTCCATGCATTGGAGAAGGAAATGGCAACCCACTCCAGTGTTCTTGCCTGGAGAATCCCAGGAATGGAGGAGCCTGGTGGGCTGCCGTCTATGGGGTCGCACAGAGTCGGACACGACTGAAGTGACTTAGCAGCACCAGCAGCTGAGCCATGGTATGAAAAGAGGTAGGGGGATCTCTTCCGGAAGAGAAAACTCTGGTGTAAAGAAGGGAAGTAGCCTGCCTGAGGCCACATGGTTTTCAAATCTGAAGCTGGCACACAGAATACCTACATGTGAGCTCTATCTGCCTGAACCCCCCATCCCGACCCCCAGGACCTACTACAGTGTGGTTCATCCTCTGGCATGTCATCGTTACGACAACAGCCCTCTAGGAAGGATACATGCTAGCCCTATTCCCAGGCCACAGACGTTACTGAGGAAAGAGGTCTGGGGAATGAGCCAGGAGGCACAGAGCAGGAGCCAGGGCACCAGCAGTGATGGCACAACCATGCCGAACACCAGGGCCCGCCGCATGCGAGAGCGGACGCAGTTGACTCCCAGCATGGCGAAAGCCACGGGGGTGAAACCGCGGGCGTCCTCCACCTCCCCGAGCTTTGACAGCGATGACACAGCTTCAAACGACAGGAAGATGATGGCGCAGATGACGGCGAAGACCACGGTGAAGAAGCAGTGGCGGACGGTGCCCACGGTTCTCTCAAAATTGCCAGCAAAGCGCCAGATGACGATGGCACCGCAGAGCAAGGAGACGGGATTCTCGTAGACAAAGATGTAGGTCACCAGCCTGTAAACTGCAGGGGGAAGCGAGTTAGAGGCCCGACAGTGGCTTGCTCCAAGAAGGGAAAAGCCAGGTTACAACCCACCTAGGAAAACGGGGAGCAGCTGGCTCTCGTTGCCAGGGAAAATCAGCCTGGAGCCAGTGGGATAAGCAGAGGGGAGCAACAGCGAAGGACCCAGGACTCAAAGGAGAGGCAGGGATGTCTAATCTTTGCTCTTTCCCAGACCTGGAGCAAGTCTTATCTGTGACTGGCTTCCACGTGGGGGAAGAAAAATAACACTTTTTAGCATGGGATGGTCTCTTATAATTTGTAATGTGCTTTATAATCCTCTTTGAGGCTTTAATACTGACCTATCTCACCGGGCAGTTTGAGGGTTAATTAATTGTAACAGCTTCAGGTGGATTGAGTGGGTGTCACTTAACACTCTCTGTGCCCGTCTCCTCGGCTGTAATCCTGACCTCTCCTTCCATAGTGGCTGTTCAGAGGAAGAAAAAAGGGACCATGAATTATTGTGCACCTGTAAAGATGAGAAAACTATCACTAAGAATGCAGATACAGAACTCAGAAGTCTTTCTTGCAAGTGCTTATCCAGTTTTAGAGGTAGAGTGATGTTTGATATGCAATAAGATAGCAAAGAATCTTTTATTTTTCTAAAAGCAGTCCTCGCTTCTGTATTTTTACATCCCTGCAGGCAAAAACACTAAACTGAAGGAGGGGGCTGATCAGTGAAGTGGCAGGAACATTGGATTTGGAAGTCTAAAGGTCTTGGCTCTGTCACATCTAGACTGGCTGAGTTCAGTCCAGACACAGGGCCCTGTCGGCTTCAGTGGTTCTTATCGTAAAATAAAATGGATATACTCGAGGCCCTCAAAGGTCTCTTACGTGTCTAATACTCACATTGTCCATGAATCCCACTCAAGAGAAGCCGCAAAGTAAAGGAAAAAAAAAGGGAGCTCAGTTTAGGCTGGCATTTTGCATCTGTCTCTGAAGACAGACGTGCTATGTGATCCAGGGTGAGGGTGAGGGGGACCACTTTTAGATTTGAGCAGAGAGGCAGGCTCAGAACCATATACCTCAGTCAGGCCATCTCGGTAAGGCTTCATCATCTGAAGAGTACCATCATTACTTGTTGAGTACTTCCAACACTGAAATCCCAAAGGTACATGTGAAGATTCTAGAAGCAATTCTATATAATTTGGGGATTAGAAAGTCCAAGGTTCCAGTTCCAAAATGTCACACGATGCAAAGAACAATCTGGGTTCCTGTGTCAACTGTATGACTCAATAGCTCTGTGAGTCTTCGCATTGTGCCTCAGTTTCATCTAAAGAATGGACAACAATAAAGCCCATGGGCAATAAAGCCTACAGTAATAATACGTCATGGGATCACCGTGAGAATTAAGAGATTAATGCATGTGAAAGTGCTTTGCAAAACAAAAGAAGTCATACAAATCTCCCATTTTCCTCCCCAAAAAAGAATGGGGAAGAAACAGAGGCTAAGAACATCTTTTATGAGCAGATATTTATACTTAATTGGTCTGCAAAATCTCTCCATCTCCCTGAGAAAAACAACACCTCTCCCAAAAGTACAAGACACCCCGCTCTCTCTATAAGCTGGGAATCGGAGTCAGGATTAAGATAAAAACGAAGATGCAGAAGAAATTCTAAACCCCAGGAGGCCAGGATGCTTACAGAGGTGGCCACAGATACAGCTCAAGTGTCTTGAGAAGGTGGAGAAAAAAATTTTTTTGTTGTTTCCAGTAGGGGGTTGGGCCCTAAAGCAGACGTAGGTGTGAATGTGACAAGGGAGAGAAAAATCCTCCTCGGCGAGCAAGCAGGGGTGAATGAAGCCTAATTGCTACGAATGGATATGGGAGCCTTGACCAGTACGATGGCGACAGAGACGGGAACACATCTGGGTAGGGAAGGGTTACAGGGATGACCAAGATGGGGCTCTGCACAAAGACGTGGAATATGGGGCTGGTCCTCCAGGTGGGGAGAATGAGGCGGACGGAGATGGGGTGCCGTGGGTGCTGGGAGGCCAGAGCCCAGGGCCTGGCGAGATCGGAGGAGAAAGGACTCGCACCCGGGACCCGGCCCCGCCCTGCTCACCTTGCCAGTTGCGCAGGGCCTCGGACCGCAGCGAGAGGCCCGAGGGCGCCAGGGGCTGCTGCAGCAGGAACAGACGGGGCCCGGATACCAGCAGCGAGAGCAGCGCGGTGAAGAAGGTGGCGGATGGCACCTCGGGCCACAAGGACCAGCTCCGGTAACCCGGCTCCGAGACCGCCATGGCCGCCAAGGCTCCCGCTCACCTACGCAGCTCTGGCTGGTCCTCGGCTCCTTCCGCCTCCCTGCGGCTGTCACCCGTGGCAACAGCGGAGCGGGTGGCCGGAAGCCCCGCCTCCCGGAGGCCCCGCCCCGTGCGGAGTTACCCAATCCGGTAACTCGCTCTGGCACACCTCCCACGCGCGTAGGCCGTAAGGAGTCCAGCCTGTGATCGCTGGCTGCAGCATCCTCGGGACCGGCTAGGAGTCTTGTGTGGGAGCCGCTTGGGGGGCTCCGGGCCGGGCGGCTCGAATTTTGGATTTCATCATCTCAGCTCTAGCTACCTAATGAGTATTGTTCCTTGCAGTTTACAGAGCCTTTGATCTTTCTCTCTCTCTCTCTCTCTCTCACACACAGCCTCCCTTATCTGTGTTTACCTTCATTAATACCAGTGGAGACACTAGGGTTTGGGTAATGCAGTTAGATGGCAAACACAATTAGAACTCAGGCTCCTGCCGTTGCTATGGCCTGGAATTGGCTACTGGCAAAGGCAGGTTTTGCTGCCTGGATTAAAGAAACAGGGTAGGAGAGGAAGGAGGAATTCCACGGAAGGCCCTGAAGTGTTCTTCAGTTGCTAAATTGTATCCGACCCTGACTGACTCTTTGCGACCCCGTGTATTGCAGCACGCCAGGCTTCCTTGTCCTTCACTATCACCCGGAGTTTGCTCAAATTTATATGCATTGAGACAGTGATGCTGTCTAACCATCTCTTGCTCAAATTCATATCCATTGAGTCAGTGATGCTATCTAACCATCTCATCCTCTGCCACCCTCTTCTCCTTTTGCCTTCCATCTTTTCCAGCATCAGATCTTTCCCAATGACCTGAAGTTTTAGGGATGTAATATAAGAATAATAATAAAAGCCAAAGTCTGTTTCAGCCCTTTAAGTCTGAAAAGCATCTTCACCAGAGAAGAAAAGCACCTTCACCTTCACCAGTTGTTTAGACAACTGAAATATTGTTTCCTCAATTACAGATGCTCCAGACTAGGACTAGGATCTGAATCCCTGTTTGATAACAGCTGACTTTCTTCCCTTTTCACTATTTCCCTCTAATATCCTGCCTACTTCTACATGGATATAAATTTGACTACTGAGAAATGAACAAATGCTTCATTCTCTGTGCTGGAATTTCAGATCCATTCCCAGACCTAGTTTGCCCCCCTGTCAATGGTTCTGGCAATGTCTGTGTTCCCATGAACCTCAGGAAAGGAACCCGAGATTCTTTTTGTCATTTGTGTTTCAGTTCAGTTCAGTCGCTCAGTCGTGTCTGACTCTTTGCAACCCCATGAATCGCAATACACCAGGCCTCCCTGTCCATCACCAACTCCCGGAGTTTATTCAAACTCACGTCCATCAAGTCAGTGATGCCATCCAGCCATCTCAACTTCTGTCGTCCCCTTCTCCTCCTGCCCCCATTCCCTCCCAGCATCAGGGTCTTTTCCAATGAGTCAACTTTTTGCATGAGGTGGTCAAAGTACTGGAGTTTCAGCTTCAGCATCAGTCCTTCCAAGGAACACCCAAGACTGATCTCCTTTAGGATGGACTGGTTGGATCTCCTTGCAGTCCAAGGGACTCTCAAGAGTCTTCTCCAAAACCACAGTTCAAAAGCATCAATTTTTTGGCGCTCAGCTTTCTTCACAGTCCAACTCTCACATCCATACATGACCACTGGAAAAACCATAGCCTTGACTAGATGGACCTTTGTTGGCAAAATAATGTCTCTGCTTTTTAATATGCTATCTAGGTTGGTCATAACTTTCCTTCCAAGGAGTAAGCATCTTTTAATTTCATGGCTGCAGTCACCATCTGCAGTGATTTTGGAGCCCAAGAAAATAAAACCTGTCACTGTTTCCATTGTTTCCCTATCCATTTGGCATGAAGTGATGGGACCAGATGCCATGATCTTAGTTTTCTGATTGTTGAGTTTTAAACCAACTTTTTTACTCTCTTCTTTCACTTTCATCAAGAGGCTCTTTAGTTCTTCTCTGCTTTCTGCCACAAGGGTGGTGTCGTCTGCAAATCTGAGGTTATTGATATTTCTCCCAGCAATCTTGATTCCAGCTTGTGCTTCATCCAGCCTGGCATTTTGCATGATGTACTCTGCATATAAGTTAAATTAGCAGGGTGACAGTATACAGCCTTGACATACTCCTTTTCCTATTTGGAACCAGTCTGTTGTTCCATGTCCAGGTCTAACTGTTGCTTCTTGACCTTCATACAGATATCTCATGAGGCAGGTCATGTGGTCTCATATTCCCATCTCTTGAAGAATTTTCCAGTTTGTTGTGATCCACACAGTCAAAGGCTTTGGTGTAGTCAATAAAGCAGAAGTAGATGTTTTTCTGGAACTTTCGTGCCTTTTCAATGATCCAGTGGATGTTGGCAATTTGATCTCTGGTTCCTCTGCCTTTTCTAAATCCAGCTTGAGCATCTGGAAGTTCATGTACTGTTGAAGCCTGGCTTGGAGAATTTTGAGCATTACTTTTCTAGCATGTGAAATGAGTACAATTGTGCAGTAGTCTGAACATTCTTTGGCATTGCCTTTCTTTGGAATTGGAATGAAAACGTACCTTTTCCATGCTGTGTAGATTTAAACTAATGCTGCTCATGATGCAGCAGTGGGCATGAAAATGAAGGTTTTACTCAACAGGAAGCAGCATATGACTCAGAAGTGCGGTGTAGCAGTTAAAAATAGCGAGTGGGGACTTGGGCTGCTGGAACAAGAGTCTGGGCCTTGGAAAGAGGAAGGGAATGGTGGTCCCATTTCCTCTGTGCCACTCCAGGAGTTCTGGGTCTACTTTCAGACATATATTTTGGATAAAGATCTAGAAAAATTAGGGCTTGTCCAACAACAAGTGACTAGAATGGGGAGGGAAAGGGGAACTTCAAATCCTATTTGATGAGGGACAATTAAAGAGATCAGAGAGACTTGCCCGGGAAAGCTTCAGGGGTCCTGACCACTGACTAACTATGTGAAAGACTTTCCTGGAGGTGAGGGAATAGACTTACCCTGTGTTACTCCAGAGGGGAGACCTGGGGATGAAAGGTGGAAAACGATAGGGCAACACACTGGGCTTATGAAAGAACTTTCTGACAATTTGGATTGTCCATCTATGGCATGAGGTGCCTTAGTTGATAGTGAGCTCTCCGTGACTGGAGGTGTGCAAGCAGAGGCAATCTGGGGACTTGAGGAGCCTATTGAAGTGATTCAAATGTCAGGTTGGAGATGGGACTAGATGCCTTAAAAATTTTTTTTGGACCCTCAGTTCTAAGACTCCATAAACAAACAAATGCATATAGAGGGTTGAGGCACTTACCATTTACTGGGGTTGTTCAGTTGCTAAGCTGTGTCCAACTCTTTGCAACCCTATGGATTGCAGCATGCCAGGCTTCCCTGTCCTTCACTATCTCTTGGAATTTGCTGAAATTCATGTCCATTGGACTCCATGCTATCCAATGGTGATGCTATCCAACCATCTCATCCTGTCACCCCCTTCTCCTCCTGCCCTCAATCTTTCCCAGTATCAGGGTCTTTTCCAGTGAGTCAGCTCTTTGCATCAAGTGCCAAAGTAGTGGAGCTTCAGCTTCAGCATCAGTCCTTCCCATGAATATTCAGGGTTGATTTCCTTTAGAATTGACTGGTTTGATTTCCTGCTATCTAAGGGACTCTCTAATGCTTGCTCCTTGGAAGAAAAGCTATGACCAACCTAGACAGCATATTAAAAAGCAGAGGCATTACTTTGCCAACAAAGGTCCATCTAGTCAAAGCTATGGTTTTTCCAGTAGTCATGTATGGATGTGAGAGTTGGACCATAAAGAAAGATGAGTGCCAAAAAATTGTTGCTTTTGAACCGTGGTGTTGGAGAAGACTCTTGAGAGTCCCTTGGACTGCAGGGAGAACAAACCAATTGATCCTAAAGGAAGTCACCCCTGAATCTTCATAGGAAGGACTGATGCTGAAGCTGAGGTTCCAAAACTTTGGCCACCTGATGCTAAGAGTCATCTCATTAGAAAAGACCCTGATACTGGGCAAGATTGAAGGCAAGAGGAGAAGAGGATGACAGAGGTTGAGATGGTTGGATGGCATCACTGACTTGATGGACATGAGTTTGAGCAAGCTCTGAGAGTTGGTGATGGACAGGGAAGCTTGGCATGCTGCAGTCCATGGGGTCTCAGAGTCAAGACAGGACTGAGCGACTGAGTTGAACCCAAGGGACTCTCAAAAATCTTTTCCAGCACCACAGTTCAAAAGTATCATTACTGCCCCCTGGTGGCAGTTCTGTGCAGGAGTCCTTTAAGTTTGTTGGTGAAGAGGCCAAATCCCGAAGCAGAGTACTGCCCCCTTGCCGGCTGTCCGGGGAAGCTGCTCACATCTAGATGGATGGCTTAATCTGGGGACATCTGAGTAGGTCCAAAGTCCTGGATGGCCCCCAACATGGCCCCCAAGGTAATGTAGCTTCAGCCTTGCATGCCATTCATGTGCCGTGCCAGCCTACCCCACCTCTCTTTTCCCACACTCGTGGAGTGGGGCACCCAGCAGCCAGTCCACCCCCTAAATACGCATGCCCCCAGAGAAAAGAACACCGGCCCCAGGATGCCTTCTGGTTGGCATTGCTGTTTCTGCAATGATCTTCCTTGGATCTCTCCCAACACTTGGTTTCACCGGGGCCTGGGAAGCCAGGTTGGCAACAGTCAAACAGTGGAAGCCCTTGCAGGCTGTGGTGAGCAATGTGAATCTCATTCCAAGAAAGTGGAAAGTTTAGCAGGGTTAAGCCAGATTTTCCTGAATCGTTTATGGTTTAGAAAGTAGGGAAATGAGCCCTATCAGACACTGGGAGGATTGAAAGTTGGCGGACGTTCTGTAGAAGGAAATTTGGCAATATCTTGCAAAATGACTAATGCCCTTATCTTTGATACAACATTTCCACTTCTAGGGTTTTAGCCTACTGACCTATTTGCATCTGTGGCATCTGTCTTACATAAAACGTTATCTACTGCAGTAGTAAATACTGGAAACAACCAGATGTCCATCATGGAAAGAGTGATTAATAAATAATGGTGCATTCTTCAAAGGAATATTCTATAACCACAAAAAGAAAAAAAAACTGAGAAAGCTATGTATCAGTATGGGATGATATCTGAAATATTTTCTTGAGTCAAGAGGCAGGGTTAATATCAGTGGGTATACTGTGCTCCCATAAATATAAAGAGTTGGGGAGAAAAAGATACCTTACTCTGCATGGAATAATTCTGAAGCTTCCAGGGAGAGGAACTGAATGACTGGGGCGTAAGTCTGGGAGGGCTCACTCCTTTGTAAACTCTTGGGTACATTTAAAATTTTGAACCATTTTGCCGTGGCCTGAACGTTTGTGTCCCTCCGATCCATACATGGGTTTCCTTGGTGGCTCAGACAGTGAAGAATCTGCCTGCAATGTGGGAGACCCAGGTTCGATCCCTGGGTCAGGAAGACTCCCTGGAGGAGGGCATGGCAACCCACTCCAGTAATCTTGCCTGGAGAATCCCATGGACAGAGGAGCCTGGTGGGCTACGGTTCATAGGGCCACAAAGAGTTGGACACGACTGAACCAACTTAGCGCACAGACTTATGCACTTAGTGATTAATTGAGATCATTTCTCTTTTTTCCCTTTAAAAATGATCATGGCTGAGCAGAATCTTCAGGATTGGTCTCTGAACTTATCAGTTCAGCCTAAATAAAGTAACTTTCTTCTCAACCAAAGCTTGCCTTGTTGGCTGTGGAGTGGTGAGTGGCCGAATCTGAGTCCCGTTACAGACCTTCACCAAGGCTCATTACGCCTCAGTTTTTCTCTCCAAACCTGCTTCCTTCCCTGGCATAGATGCTGATCCCAAGAGCGCTCCCCAGTAAATGACCACCTCTCTCTTAGAGTGTGCTTCCCAGAAAACCCAGTGCATAAAGATAGAGTTAATTTTAGGAGTTTTCTAAAGTGGTTGGGCTATTTTATACTCCTCCCGGCGGTAAAAATGAATTCCAGTTGCTTCACATCTTTGGCAATACCAGGATGTATTCATTGATTTAATTTGCATTTCTGTGATGACTAATGATCATGGCCATTTTGTGAAATGCTTGAATACAAATAAAATGTTAAAAATGAAACAAAAAAGATGCCTTGGAGAAAGATGACCATGATGGCTGGACACAGCAGCCGAGGTGGAGAAAAATAAATGGCTTTGAAATACAATTTGGAGATGGCATCTGAGTCATCTGATGGAGTGGGTGTGCAAAGTAAGAGAAAGAGAAAAATCAAGGGCAATACTTACATGAATTATGTTACTCCATAAAGATCTGGGGCTTCCTTGGTGGCTCAGTTGGTAAAGAACCCACTTGCCAATGCAGAAGATATGGGTTCAATCCTTGGGTTGGGAAGATTCATTGGAGAAGGAAATGGCAACCCACTCCAGGAGTCTTGCCATGGAAAATTCCATGGAAAGAAAGGCCTGGCGGGCTACAGTCCCTGGGGTCGCAGAGTTGGACCTGATTGAACACACACACAGTACTGGTCAAAGGACTGGTGGACCAGTGGAGTAAGACAGAGGATAAACCCTCACATATGAGGTCAATTGATTTTTTTCTAAAGATTTTTGATATGGGCCAATTTTAAAAGTATTAAATTTGTTGCAATTTATGTTTTGGTTTTTTGACTGCAAGGCACATGGGATCTTAGTTTCCCGACCAGTGAAAATCTGCACCCCTTGCGCTGGAAGGCAAAATCTTAACCACCGGATCGCCAGAGAAGTCCTTGGTCAATTGATTCTTGACAGAGGCGCCAATCCCATTCAGGGGGGAAGGAATAATCTTTTCAACAAATGATGCTGGGAAAGCTGGATGCCACATGCAGAAGAATGAAGTTGAATCCTTTTTTTTTTAACCTCAGCACACTGGTTCCTTATTTATATATATTTTTTTTTTTTTTTTTTTGAAGTTTGATCCTTATACCAAAAAAAAAAAAAAAACCCACACACAAAAGTTAACTCACACTGGATCAAAATCCTAAAACTATAAAAAAACTTTGAAGAGAGCATGGAAGAAATCTTCATGACACTGAATTTGGCAGTTATTTTTGGGGTTTTTTTGGCAGTTATTTTTGGATATGATGCCAACAGCACAGGCTATAAAAGAAAAGAAAAAATAGATACATTGAACCTCATCAAAATATGAAAATTCTGTGCATCAAAGGACACTGTGAAGAGAGAGAAAGGACAACCCACAGAATGGGAGAAAACTCTTTGAAGGAAATATAGGTGTAAATCTTTGTGACCTTTGATTATGCACGAATTTCTTAGTTTTTATACCAAAAACCCAAGCAACCAAAGAAAATAAAGATAAATTGAACATCATCAAAACTAAGAATTTTTAAGCGTCAAAGGACACTATCAAGAAAATGAAATGACAACCCACAGAATAGGAAAAAAATGTTCACAAATCACGTATATGATATGGGTCTAGTATTCAGTTTATAGGCTTCCTCGATTGCTCAGTGGGTAAAGAATCTGTCTGCCAAGGCAAGAAACACAGGAGATGTGGGTTCAATCCCTGAGTTGGGAAGATCCCCTGGAGGAGGAAATGACAACCCACTCCAGTAGTCTTGCCTGGAAAATCCCATGGACAGAGGAACCTGGCAGGATACAGTTCAAAGAATCTCAAAGAGTCAGATATACAAATAACTTAAGAATAAAAAGACGAGAACAGCATCGAAACATGTATATTATCAAGGGTGAAACAGGTCACCAGCCCAGGTTGGATGCATGAGACAAGTGCTCGGGGCTGGTGCACTGGGAGGACCCAGAGGGATGGGATGGGGAGGGAGGTGGGAGGGGGTTCAGGATGGGGAACACATGTAAATCCATGGCTGATTCATGTCAATGTATGGCAAAAACCACTACAATATTGTAAAGTAATTAGCCTCCAACTAATAAAAATAAATGGAAAAAGCAAAACAAAACAAAAAAAGAATAAAAAAGACAACCCAGTTTAAAAACTGGGCAAAGGATCTGAATGGACATTTCTCCAGAGAAAATATACAAATGGACAATAAGAAAATGCTTAATATCATTAATTTTTTGGGAAATGAAAATCAAAACCATGGTGAGATACCACTTTACAATCTCCAGGATGCTTATATTTTTTTTTTTAAAAAAAGGAAATTGCAATGTTATTGAGGATGTGGAGAAGTCAGAACCCTCATAACTGCTGAGGACAATGTAAAATAGTAAAGTCACCGTGGAAAACAGTGGTAGTTTTTTAAAAAGCTATGCATAGAATTACTATTTGACTCAGCAATTTTAACCCTATGTACATAACCTGAGAGAACTGAAAAACCAGCGTTCAGACAAGAATTTGTATAGAATGTGCATAGCGGTATTATTCGTAATAGCTAAAATGTGGGAACAACGCAAATTTCCATCTACTGATGGAAAGACAAAGTGTGGTGTATAAATACAGTGAAATATTCAACCATAAAAAAGGATGAAGTACTGAAACAGCTGTAACATAGATGAACCTTGAAAACATTATGAACAATTCCAAAAATAGGTCATATTGTGTGATTCCCTTTTTATGAAAAGCCCAAAGTAGGTAAATCCAGAGACAGAAAATACATTAGAGGTTGCAAATGGATGGGGGAGAGGGAGGGGATGAGGGAATGAGTACTAACAGGTATGGTATCTCTTTTGGGGGATGATAAATATGTTCTAGAATTAGTGGTGATGGTTGCATAACTCTGAACACACTAAACACGATTGAGGGAATTCCCTGCTGGTCCAGTGGTTAGGACTCAACGCTTTCACTGCTGTGGGCCTGCGTTCAACCCCTGGTTGGGGAACTAAGATCCCATAAGTCACATAGCATGGCCAAAAAATTTAAAATAATTAAAGAATGAAAAAACCAAAAATAACTGAACCCTATAGTTTAAATAGTGAATGAATTTTATGGTATGTGAATTACATTGCAGTGAAGAATGTGCTCAAAAAATGCAAATGAAAAAATAAACTAAAAACTGATAGGATTGTATGCCCCCACAGATGAATTTTCTTGTGTGTAAACTTAAAATATAATTTTTAAGTATGAAGGAATTTCAAGTTTCTTGAGGGTAGACCCTACATCTGCATCAAACTGATAAATCCCAGAAAGTTGAATACTTTGGTTTATGCTTAGTAGTTGTGGATTAAAGTAAATGATTATTGAATCAAAGTTATTTTCTTTGGGCAAGCATCAGCACATTTGGGGCAATTATTCTTTGATTTCCACAGTTTAGGGCTGACAAGAGGTTCCTGTTTCTCTGTAATTGACATATCTTCAATTACAGCGAACACCCTTTGACCTAAAAAGTCACTTTCCAAGGTGTTGCCAACGGCCAACTCAGGTCAATGTACCTTAAGCCTTCCAGAGAAATAAACCTCCACCCACAACTTTTCTTCTATGCTGTCTAATCCAACTTCCTCATCTCCTCCCCATATCCTATACATGTGGAGATACTCAAACCCACAGTGGATTGTGACATGAATAAGAAATAAACTTTCATTGGGTCAAACCACTGAGATCTGCTGGTCTATCTTTCTTATCAAGACCCTGAAGTAAAAGGATGACTGACAGACTCAAAATGGGGCCATGAGGCTCTTGAGACTTCCTTGATGGTCCAGTGGTTAAGAATTTGCCAGCCAATGTGGGGTTCAATCCCTGGTCTGGGAACTGAGATCGCACATGCCCCGGGGCAACAGAGTCTGTGTGATGCAATTAGAGAAGCCCGCATGCTCCTCTAGACCTACAACGGAAAACAAACAAACAAAAACCTCCAAGGCTCTTTTTTAAAAAATGGGACCCTTAAGGGAAACTTGGTAAAGAGACTATTTGTAAAGATGAGGCCAGGTAGGCAGGTAGGTACCCCAGGGCTGGGAATGAGTAACAGCCATTACACCTCCAGAGTCTGAGAAGCAAGAGGTACCAATAGAGGGGTGACCCAATATCCACACAAAAATAGACCAATCTTCCCCCAAAAGGGGGGGGGGGCGCATTTTCTCTCAAAACCCACCTACAACTTTCTCACCCCCAGAAATAACCCTAACCCTGAACTCCTCCCTGTTGGGAAGTAGGAACCCAAATGAGAAATCTGAGAGAGATCTTGCTATACAGGAGATGGCAAAGGCACCCGCTAGCTGGAGGAATTCAAAGACCTAAGTGAGTAGGCTGGGGGAGATGACAAAGATCAATCTGATCTCATAGGAGGATTCAGACTTTGGAAAATGAAGCAAAGTAAGAGAAAGGGAAGCAGAAGGATGACTTGATTTGCAATTCTTTGGGCAGAAAAAGTAAGGAAAGCCAAGAATTAATGCTTTCGAACTGTGGTGCTGGAGAAGACTCTTGAGAGTCCCTTGGACAGCAAGGAGATCAAACCAATCCATCCTAAAGGAAATCCTTTAGTGCCGGGAGCCAACACACGAGACCCTGCCCTTGGAAAGGCCATAGGGGAGAAAAACCTTACCGGCAAGGCGAATCAGGTTATCAGGGGTTTTTCGAAAAGGCCAGCTCATGAGATCCCACCCAAGACAAGGTCATGTGGAGAAAGCCTGACAGGCAAGGCAGATCAGGTTTTCAGGGATTTCGGAAAGCTGCCCCCGGCTCTCACCTTAAAGATGATATCTGTCTTTCTGATGCCTGCCTGACACAGGCAGGAAGGCCTTCCCCGATCTCTTCCCAAATAAGAATCAATTTAGAATTTTAATCAATAAGTTTCCCAGGTGGTGGTATTTTATGAGATTATTCAGGGTGAAAGGAGTGTTTTAATTCAAACTCCTTTGCTGGTAGTTTTGTTAGCCAAATGCATTTATGCGCTCGGTACTAATATGCATGATTGCTTATAATATCCTAATCATAAAATAGCATAAAGAACCTGATTATATAAAAGCCCTAATAGATATAGAGCCCTTTTAAGGGATAAAGGAGTCCTATTAGAAAACATAAGAAAATTATTCTATAGGTGGTTATTGGGTTGTGATTTGCTTGCTATGTTTTGCTTGCTGTATTTTTGCCTTTAATGTGCTAAGGTTGTGTTATAAAAACCATTGTTAATATAGTTAAAGATCTAGGGAAATAAGAACTTAGCCCTAGTGTGGTAACAATGAGATGGTTGTTAATTGTCAGCCAGGAGTACTAGGCAGAAGCTGCCTCACTGAAGCCGCAGAGTCTGTATGGGGTTGAAGAAGGAATTCATAGGGCCTGGACTCCATCTCAGGCCTGTCCGTGCTGATCGTGCTCGGCTGCCTCTCCAGTGGACTCTGAACTCTCTGCTTAGTGCCTGTGGGAATGACAATGGAAGGATAAGACCCCCTCCAGACAGGGGAATCTTGAAGATCATATCCAGGTTGCTCATTGCCTAAGAGGAAGCATACCGTAATCACCCCTGTCTCCGGACAGGTCATAAACTTTTCCCGTATCTATCAGGATGTAATCACAGGCTTATCAGTTATTAACTGTTTGGAATGTAACTGCGGGCTGATTGATTATTGACTGCTTGAACACATAACACGGGAATGATGGGGTTATTGTAGTTGTATTTACCCTGCCTTTGTTTATGTAAGTCTCAAGGGAATTGAGGTGGTGGGTTTGGACACGTACACATGGGGTAGGTGGTGGGTTTGGACACGTACACATGGGGTATAAAAGATTTTCACAAATGCTGGACGGGGTCCTTGGCTAAGAGGAGACTCTGCCTTGGGCCCGCCGGTGTAATAAACTGCACTCCACTATCTGCATTGTCCTTCTGAGTGAGTCTGTTTCCCGGAAAGCGTGGCTACAACAGGGTAAACTTCTTAGATAAACGCAACTGACAACTTTTGCAGAAAGATTAATTTTTGTATTAACAAGAATATAATTCTACTCTGTACTACTTCCCTATGACCCTGTTACCTTTCAGTTAAGGTCACGATAAAAACAGAAAATAGGTTTACAATCATCTGACCTGCAAAAGTGTTGATAGGCCCCAAGGCCAGAAGATAATGTACAAGACCCTCATAAACAAAGAAGTATGCAAAAAACACCCTGGTTTCGTGAAGGACAAGCTGACGTAATGTTAAACTATCTTCCCCTTAGAAATGTACTAACTTAGGGTATAAAAGCTATGGTAAAAAATAAAGCATTGCCAGACTCTTCCAGACTCTCTGCACCCCCGTCTGGTCACTTTCTCTCTCTCTCTCTCTCTCTCTCTCTCTCTCTTTCTCTCTCTCTCCCTCGCGACTTGGCCCTATCAAGGCTAGTCTCACGTCTCTCTCTCTCTCTCTCGCCGATGCCGTTCATCCTGAGGGCACCCCCTGGATCCTGCCGAGGCTGGACCCCGGCACTTTAGGACATCTTAAAGGAAGTCCTGAAAATTCATTGGAAGGACTGATGCTGAAGCCGAAGCTCCAATACTTTGGCCACCTGATGTGAAGAGCTGACTCATTGGAAAAGACCCTGATGCTGGGCAAGATTGAAGGTAGGAGGGGAAGGGGACGACAGAGGATGTTGGATGGCATCACCAACTTGATGGACATGTATTTGAGTAAGCTTTGGTAGTTGGTGATGGACACGGAAGCCTGGCATGCTGCAGTCCATGGGGTCGCAAAGAGTCAGACACTGAACTGAGCTGAACTGAACTGAAGAAGGAGAAGGGAAGGGGGGGGGTGAGGGGGGTGAGGGGAGAAACCAGGGAAATTCTCCTCCGGTTGCCCTGGTAACAGACTCCATCCCCACATCCTGGGATGAGCCAGGAGAGAAAATTCATGTAGATGAGGCAACAAGAATCAGGAGGGATCACAACTCACATATGTTGCCTTGGCTCCGTCTTGGGGCAAATCTGAGGAGACTTTTGAAAAGGGTTTGTGTCTCTGACCCACCCCCAGGCAGTAGACTCTGGAATTGCATGTCTGTGATGGCTTGCCGCCACTGTGTCTGCTTTGCTGCCTGGTGAACGCAGAGACTCCCCTTGCAGGCCCCTGGGTGGGTCAACCTGACACTGGCTTGGGATCCTATGATGGCATCAGCCAGGCAGCTACCCTCCAGGATGCCCCTGGAGGGATGGGACTCAATGCACTGAGATATTTAAGCCCTCATTGGAGGAGACAGGCAGTGTGAGGCAGAGAAGAAACCCTGCATGCGAATTATAAGACCAGGGCTTATATCCCAACCCAGCCTCCTCTGTCTGGGTTTCAGGCAGCATTTCAGCTCCTCTGGGCCTGTAAAGTAGGCCTGATAAGTCCCAGTAAGGCTGTTCTTATTCAGAATCAACCAATTTTCTTTCTTTCTTTCTTTCTTTTGGCTTCTTTTTTTTTGGCTGATTTTTGGGTTCTTGAATGGCCATTCAGGGGAGTGGATGGGGGATGTTTTAAAACTATATCGACTCATCAAACATAAAGAGATTTATACGAAATCAGCAGATACAAATTTGGATACATGAAGGCACATAGAAAATGTTCTTCAAACTTTCACCTTCCTACCCAGACGGCAAATGCCTCTCCATGAAGCATGGTCTGGTCTCTCTCGCTCTTTTTAAAAAAAGATTTATTTGGTTTTATTTGTTTATTTTTGACTGTGCTGAGTCTTCACCGCGGTGGGCTTTCTCTACCTACAGAGATTGGGGCTGCGCTTCGTGGGGGTGCCCAGGCTTCTTGTTGCAGTGGCTTCTCTTGTTGTGGAGCACAGACTTTCGTAGCTGTGGCGCGTGGGCTTAGCTGCTCTGTGGCGGCATGTGGGTTCTTCCTGGACCAGGGATCGAACCCGTGGCCCCAGGTGGATTCTTAACCACTGTACTATCAGGGAAGCCTCCAGTCTCTCTTAGGTAGAAATCAGTTCCTCCCTCCCCAGAGTTGAGTGATACTCAGCTGCCCACTTGGGACTTGAGTAAGTTACTGCCCTTCACCAAATTGTTTCCTCATCTGAAAGGTACTTAACTTCATAAGTGTTTCTTGCCCACTCCTGATGTTTCCCTCCATGTGGTGGGAGTTTATTTGCACTACACTCCTGGCCTTCCTCTGTCTGTCCACTTACTGTGTTCCAGAGAAGTTGAAATAACTCACTTGCCTGGAAAAAAAAACAAACAAAACAAAACTCACTTGCCTGGAAAGTTTGAAGGAAAATTCAAGTGTCTCCCCTCACCTCCCACCCTCTTCTCCTTTGCTTTAGAGCTGGTTCTTTCCCTTGGAATATATCTTCTGTTCTTCCAAGAACAGGTTACCCGCCCAAGCCTGCCCCATCCAGCAAAGCAGCGACTAGACAGCAAGGTTTTTAACTCTGGGCTTTTATATCTGATCCCGTTATGGCTCTTAGACCAAGCTGCCATTCTCCAATCTAGCCTATATTAGTGATAAAGGAGTAATTTTTAAAAATGCATATTTATTTATCTATTTGTCTGCACTGGGTCTTAGTTGTGGCATGTGGGATCTAGTTCCCAGATGAGGGATCGAACCCAGGACCCTGCATTAGGAGTGTGAAGTCTTAGTCACTGGACCACCAGTGCTGTGTACTTAGTCGCTCAGTTATGTCTGACTCTTTGCAACCTCATGGACTGTAGCCCCCCAGGCTCCTCTGTCCCTGGGGATTCTCCAGGCAAGAATACTGGAGTGGGTTGCCATGCCCTCCTCCAGGGGATCTTCCCAACCCAGGGAATGAACCCAGGTCTCCCACATTGCAGGCGGATTCTTCACAGTCTGAGCCACCAGGGAAGCCAAAGTCCCTAAAGGAGTCATTTTGATTGTCTCTATGTTGTCTCTGTTGTCTTATGTCTTAGTTCAGAGCTCAGGTAGAAGGAGGGTTCTGTTATTTACAAAACAGAAACAGACTCACAGACTTCAAAGACAAACTTGTGCTTTCCAAAGGGGAAAGAAGGGAGAGGAGGGATAAATCAGGACATTGAGATTAACACACACACACTATATAAATAGATAATCAGCAAGGACCTACTGTATGGCGCAGGGAACTCTACCTGATATTCTGTAATAACCTACATGGGAAAGGAGTCTGAAAAGAAGGGACATGTGTATCTGCGTGACTGAACCACTTTGCTGTACATCTGTGAAAGCTGGGCTTCCCTGGTGGCTCAGATGGTAAAGAATCTGCCTGCAATGCGGGAGACCTGGGTTCGATCCCTGGGTTGTGATAAATCAACCACAACCCAATGTAAAATAAAAATTAAATTTAAAACAGAAGGTTCTGGAACTTCCCTGGCAGTGCAGTAGTTGAGACTCCTTGCTTCCAATGCAGGGGCATGGGTTCAATCCATGGTCAAGGAACTAGGGTTCCGTGTGCTGTGAGGGGAGGCCAAAAGAAAAGAGTTCTGTTCATTGGCCCTGTGGTAGGTTGCATTATTGTTCCAAATTTACTGTTTTTCCCTAGAGAAGATTATTCTCCCCACACTCCTAAAGTTAGGATATGTATTTATTGAATGTAGCTAATGAACCACGTGAGTATAAGCATCCTAAGAGTCAATACATGCTTCTACCATTCCTATTTGTCCTTTTTCTCTGCCATGAGCCTGACTTGTTCAGATATGAGCTGTTCTTGCAGCCTGGGATATGTGAGCAGAGCTGGGGCTGACCATAGAATAACATGTAAAGTGAGCAAGAAATAGCCTTTACTATTTTTTCAGTAAGCAACTGAGATTTATGGGTGGTGGTTTTAACATTATACTGAATAATGACCTATAGAAAAATTGGTACCTAGAAATATGAAAATCTAAAAATAATTTGCATTGGCAGTCACAGGAGATCCAGGAAAAAAAAAATGGCAGTTTGCGTTGCACAATGGCAAAACCTTTGTCAATACTATCAATCACCTGAACTAACCGGGAAGGAAGTTGACTTAGCTAATGAATTTTTGGCTTTGGGATAAAGAAATGAGAAAACAGAATTTGGTGCTGTGACTAGGTTTCTCTCGGTTGCATCTGACACATATTCATGAAGCTAACTAAATTTTTGAGAAAGTTGTAGCATCAAAAGAACCACTCATCTGAACTAAAAAAGAGTTATTTCAGTATTTGAAGCAATCCTGGGATGCTTCAACATTCTAAGGCAAGAAGGAAACTGAGAAAGCTACTTGGCTTCCACAGAGAACTTGTGGTCCAAAGTCTACTTCAGATAAGGTCGCTGGGTGTAATGGTTTAGACAGAGCTTCTTCAAGAGCAAATCCAAGAGCCACAGGGAACAATGGACTAGGGAGACCCTTCCAGAGACAGACAATACCCAGTCAAAGAATTTTCCCCAAACCCAGGTAGGCAGCCTTCCATCTTTCTCCTGTTTGAGTGGGCGTGTATACTATGGTTAACCCTTCCTATTTTGCCATTGTATGTTGGTGAGTATCAGGTTAGGAGGAAGTCCAGAGGTCAAGGAATTTCCCCCTATCCCAGATAGGGAACTTTTGCCAGGAGGATTTTAGAAATGGCTTATTAAAATGTTATTTAATTATGAAATGAAATTAAAAAATAATCTTCTTTGGGCAAACATGAGCAACTTTAGGGCAAATATTCTTCCACCCTCATGGCCCAGTGCTGACAAGAGGTTCACATTTCTCAGCGTTACCTTTACTGACATGAACCGGATCCGGGTCTGAGATGCTGCCAACCAAGGTCACCGTGCCTTCCAGAGAAACAAACTCTCAATCTGACTGTGTCCCAACCACAACTTCTACACATTTTGATCCAACTTCCTCTTCCTCTACCTTCTTACCAGCTGCAGCTGAATTTCTCAACACACACAGACACACACAGACACACACAGACACACACAGATACACATACACTCACATCCTTATCTCAATCCCTTGACAACTCCCCAGACCAAAACACACACACACACACACACACACACACACACACACCCCTATTTCAATCCTTTGACAACTCCCCAGACCATAACATACACACACGCACACACACGCACATGCACGCACACACACACACCCCTATCTCAATCCCTTGACAATTCCCCAGACCAAAACACACACACACACACATTCACATACACAAACACACCCCTATCTCAATCCCTTGAGAATTCCCCAGACCAAAATGTTCCCTTTCCACTAGAGTTCAGCTTTGTGATAAACTTCAACTCTGCTGACAGCCTAAATTTAGATGAATTTCATTCTTGCTAAAGAGTTGAGAATTCCTGTTCACAGAGAGAACCCATCTTTATTTCACAGGAAGTCCCCTCTGAATCATGGGCAGAAGCACCAGGCTCTTCAAGGCTGCCCTCTATATGGACAGGCTGGGAGAAAATGTCCAATCAGAACAGACTTGGCCAATAGTGAGCAGAGCTTGCTATTTTTACTCTAAGCTCTTTGCCTTAGACATCTTTGCCACAAGCATTTTCCCTGCAAACATTATTTATTTATTTATTTATTTTTGCCACATAGGGCTACTCATTGGAAAAGATCCTGATGGTGGGAAAGATTGAGGGCAGGAGGAGAAGGGGGATGGCATTACCAACTCAGTGGACATGAGTTTGAGCAAAGTGCAGGAGATAGTGAAGGACAGAGAAGTCTGGTGTCTACAGTCCACGGGGGTCACAAAGAGCTGGATGTGCCTGAGTGACTGAAAAACAACAAATTGGTCATCAGGCAATTTTGCTATAAAAAACAAACAAACAGTGTAAAATGAAAGAGGGACATTAAAAAGGACACCCTGAAACATGAAAACTGAAGAACAAAATTCAACTAAAAAGACTTTATTGCAAAATATAAAACATTTGAATAAATTGAACATGTGTGTAAATTTGTGACAAATCTGCACAAATAAGTTACTTGGGGATTGTGCCTAAACCCATGTCTTTCATAGCGTTATGCATTTTTCTGCTTGTTGATTCATATTCTCATTATATTTTTTTTTTCCTTTTTCACTAAAATTTCTTTTTTCAAGAGAGGTGTCCGTTTCCAAATGCTGCGATGTGTATTTGTAACAGCTCTTTACTGTGCCGGGAAAGCCTCTGCACTCTTTTTGTCCTTGGTGTGTTGTCTGTATCCGGGTTGATAAGATGTTCCAAAGCTCTATGGGAAATGTGGGTTCAACTCTGCGCCTTTAAGGCCCTCGGCCTCTTTTTCCTCCAACGTAGTATTTTCAAAATAAGAAACCAGCTGTTGGGGAACTCCTTGGTGCTCCAGTGTCTAGAACTCTGTGCTTTCACTGCTGTGGGCACACAAGTTCAATCCCTGGTTGGGGAACTAAGATCCCACAAGCTTCGAGCTGGGGAGAAGAAAAAAAAATCCCAGTTCTTGGGGCCAATCATTGTCATCTAGCAGCCGATAAAGCCATCAGTTAACATCATTAACTGGAAGAAATACCAACACATTTCAGCCAGTTGAAATTGAAGTGTCAACCAGTTACAGTAAGACCCCTACATAGGAACTGTCAAGTTGTGAACTTTTCAAAGAAGCAGACATGCCTCTGTATGCCAGCTATTGTGCTATTGTACTTTCCCAGATATTGTACTGTGAGATTAAAAATGTTTTCTTTATTTTTGTTTGTTTTTTATGTACATATTATTTGTTTGAAAACTATTATAAACCTATTATAGTACAGTATATATAGCTGATTGTGTTAGTTGGGTACCTAGGCTAACTTCGTTGGACTTACAAACAAATTGTACTTAACGAACACGCTCTCAGGACAGAACTCATTTGTATGTAGGAGACTTACTGTGTGGCGGCTTCCCAGATGGTTCAGCGGTAAAGAATCTGCCTGCCAAAGCAGGTTTGATCTTTGAGTTGGAAAGATTCCCTGGAAGAGGAAACAGCCACCCATTCCGGTATTCTTGCCTGGGAAATTCCATGGACAGAGGAGCCTGGTTGGCCACAGTCCATGGGGTCACAAAGAACTGGACACAACTGACTGAGCACACACAGCTGTGTGGTGAAAATGTTTTTGTAGCAAAAATGTTTGTGGCCAAGATGTCGATGGCAAAGATGCTTGAAGGCGAAATTACCTAGAACCGTTTCAAGGATAGATAGAATTCTGACCGCGTCTGACAGGTGTGACGCTTGTCAGGGATAAGTTCTCCTTACCAGAAAGGAAGCCTAACTTTCCACTCTGGGCCCAAGCTGTCAACACCTCGGTACTGCTCTTTGGGCCCAAACATGAACACTGAGACCCAACGCTCAGGGCTACAAGGGGAGGGAGGGCTGGCCTAGGGAAATAAAGCTATTTTCTGATTGCACAAGGCTCCCTAGAGCTAAGGTAACACATCTGTTGAAGGTCTACTTTATGCTACAAGGTTCTTCTGTGTATTGAGTCTAGTAGAAGGCTCCAAGCCTCCAAGCAGAAGGCTCCAAGCTGCACTTAGTTGCAGTGTGAGTGGGAGTTGTTTTTCCTCTGGAAGGGGTAGAAATTTCACTGTAAGACAATCTGGAAAGAGGCCAGTCCTTGGACAGTAAATGGTGGTGGCGGGGTGGAGGGGGAGGCAGGGCTCAGACTGAAGAGGAGGCAAAGGTCTCTCTCTTTTCCCTGGCCTCAGGCCCACTGAACCTATACTCTGAGGCTCAGGCAATGGAATGGTTCATTTTATGTGTCAACTTGGCCAGGCTAAGATGCCCAGGTGTTGGTTGAACACATGTCTAGATGTGGCTGTGGAGGTGTTTTTTAGATGTGGTTAACATTTTTAAAAATATTTATTTACTTTTATTTGTTTATTTGGCTGCACGGCCCCCCAGTTATGGCACTGGATGTTTGATCTCTGTTGCAGCATGCAGGATTTTTAGTTGCAGCATGTGAACTCTTAGTTGCAGCATGTGGGATTTAGTTCCCTGACCAGGGATCGAACCTGGGTCCCCTGCCTTGGGAGTGCAGAGTCTTAACCACTGGACCCCCAGGGATGTCCCTAGACATGATTAACATTTAAATCAGTGACATTGAATAAGGAAGATCATTCTTTGTAATGTGATGTTGCTGTTCATTTGCTAAATCGTGTCCAACTGTGTGACCCCATGGACTGCAGCGCACCGGGCTTCCCTGTCCTTCACCATCTCCTGGAGTTTGCTCAAACTCATGTCCATTGAGTCAGTGATGCCCTCTAACCATCACATCTCTCTGTCGTCCCCTTCTCCTCTTGCCCTCAATCTTTCCCAGCATCAGGGTCTTATCCAGTGAGTCAGCTCTTAGCATTATGATGGGCCTCATCCAATCAATTGAAGGCCTTAAGAGCAAAGCCTGAGGATTCTGGGAAAGAAGGAATTCTCCTCCTCCAGGCTGTAATACCCAAATCCTCTCTGAGCTTCCAGTCTGCTGCCCTGTGAAGCTTGGGCTTGACACTGTGACATCAGCCTGAACTTCCAGCCTGCCATCTTGTCCTACAGATTTTGGACAGTCATGTGAGTCAATTCCTCAAAATAAATCTCTGTCTCTGTTTCTGTAGCTATAGATAAACACCCTATTGTTCTGTTTCTCTGAGAATTCTGACTAATGCAAACAATTTCTCCAGAAACCAACTCCTGCGAGGGCTGAGGCTGGGAGTTGAGCAAGAATGGAGTTGGAAAGGAGGCTGTGGGTGGATTGACCCCTGTTGACTTGGGCTGCCGTCCCTTACGAGGCTCAGCTGGGAGGGTGTGGATCAGGGTTAGCAGATGACGGCTTGTGAGCCAAATCCCCTGCAGGACATTGTGTGCAGCCCATGGAGTTAAGATGGGGTTTTGCATGTTTCAAGGGCTGTCAAAACAAACAATCAGTCAAAAAGAATATGTGACAGAGATTGTGTGTGGTCCACAATGCCTAAAACATTTACTATTTGGCCTTTTACAAAAAACAAATCTGCAGACCCTGCTATGGATTATTATCCATTAATGTCCAATATACTATTTTTAAATGCTTAATCTTTATTTTATTTTTGGGTCTTCATTGCTGCATGGGCTTTTCTCTATTTGCAGAGAGCAGGAGCTACTCTATTTGAGGCACCAGGGCTTCTTGTTGCAGCGACTTCTCTTGTTGTGGAGCAAGGGGTGTTGGGCACTTGGGCTTCAGTAGTTGCGGCTCCCAAGCTCTAGAGCCCAGGCTCAATACTTTTGTGCCACATGGGCTTAGCTGCTCCGAGCCATGTGGGATCTTCCCAGACCAGGAATCAACACCATGTCTCCTGCATCGGCAGGCGGATTCTTTACCAGGAAAGCCCCAGTGTTCAATATACATAGTTTTGTTAGATGTTACAGTCTGATCACAGCTGCTCTGTGGGGAACTGAGAGATATGTAGGGTCAAAGAAAAATTGTATCTTCTCCGGGAGTCAGAGAGATGAGAGGTGTGGAGAATACTGTCAGAAAAGGGAGCCAGTGCATGGTCATCTCACAAGACACAGATGTGGTCAGAAGGCCAGAGGGGAAGAAACTGAGAAATTCACCTGAGTCATGAGAAGCAGCCCTTGGGAACACACAGAAATGATAGGTGAATAATAGGAGGGGAACTGGGTCCCTGTATTGGCAAAGCAGACTCTAGGTAAATCTCATTTGTGGGTGTTTAACGAAATTAATGGGCTTTATTGGGGAACATCTGAACTTTTTAAAGTGTTTATTGAATTCATTACAATATTGCTTCTGTTTGATGTTCTGATGTTTTGGCCTGGAGGCATGTGGGTGGGGTCTTAGCTCCTTGAGCAGGGATCAAACCTGCACCCCCTATATTGGAAGGTGAAGTCTTAACCACTGAACCACCTGGGACTTCCCTGAATTTAACTTTTTTGTGGATGGAAGATCAGAATTATTCAACATGAAAACCAAGTTGGTAAATTGAGGGAGTTGATGGGCAAGGACTCGAAGCCAAATGATTTGTGGGTCTCGTGTCACCCAGGCTCTACAGAAATATTCGGATGTAGTTCTGCTCCAGGAATAAGGATCTCTTTCTAATGACGAAATTCTCTTGTTCATCACAGAAATACAGCTTAAATGCTAGGATATAACAAGACCACACAAAGCTTCTGAAGAAGGCTAAAATAAAGAGCTTTTTCCCAACTTGAATATAGAAACTTTTAGGGAGAATGATGCTTATTTATAATATTATACTTGTACTATTTATAAAGTATTATTTATTAATTTAGGTATATGCTCATTTTTAAAACTGCATGTTATAATATATATATAGCAATTTATTAATTTACAAATATTGGATTTCCCACTCTCTGATTTCATGAAACTAATTTGTCCAAATGCTTTTCTGAATCTTTGATACTAGTGGCTTTATTATTACTGAAATCCTCCTCTTAAACACACACACACACACACACACACACACACACACCTTTCTATTTCAGAACACTTTAAACTTGTATCACATCAAGAGAACAGTACAGTGAAATCTCAAGTACCCATCACTAGCTCCAATCATTAACAGTGCTTGGACAATTTCGTTTTCTTTGTGTTCACCCTGTTCATCTCTCCCATATCATTTTTTTCTCTTTTAAAAATTGAGATAAGGACTTCCCTGGTGGCCCAAAGGTTAAGAATGCGCCTGTCAATGCAGTGGACACAGGTTTGATCCCTGGTCCGGAAGATTCCTCATGCCATGGGGCAAGCAGGCCCAAGAGCCGCAGCTACTGAGCCCATGTACCCTAGAGTCCATGCTCTGAAACAGGAGAAACCACTGCAGTGAACACCGCCTCACCTGAGCACCACAACGAAGAGTAGCGTCTGCTCACCGCAACTAGCCAGAAATATCTTAGAAATTGAGGTAAAGGTTACAGAAGATTAACCATTGTGAGTGTATACAATTCAGTGGCACT
The DNA here is from genome assembly GCF_963930625.1 of Muntiacus reevesi. Classification (NCBI taxonomy): domain Eukaryota; kingdom Metazoa; phylum Chordata; class Mammalia; order Artiodactyla; family Cervidae; genus Muntiacus; species Muntiacus reevesi. The sequence continues at coordinate 212,195,152 of NC_089250.1, read as the reverse complement.
GAGCATGTTCACAATGTACAACCACGCGCTCTGTCTAGCTTCAAAATGTTTTCATCAGCCCTAGATAAACTCCTTACTCCCATTAAGCAGTTTCACCATTAACCGCTAATCTGCTGTCTGTCTCTTTGGGTTTACTTTTCTGAATGCTTCATACAGTATGTGATCTTTTGTGTTTTGCTTCTTTATGTCTTTAATAAACAAGGCTTTGGGGGATAATATAACTATAATGACATTCTTCATTATGATATAGTCATAATGACTATTACAGCATCCTTCAAAATCAACAAGTTTTTAGAATCTCCCAGACCCAATCTGGGTTCAATTTTCCCAGTTATCTCAAAAATATCTTTTTATTGTTGATTTGTTCCAGTGAGACCCCTGAATAGGCCCACACAGTACACTCAGTTGCAATGCTTCTTAGGTCTCTCTCTTTCTTATAATATTTCATCTTCATGTAGTTGCATTTATTATAGAAAATAATATACTGATTAAGAATACTTTCCCCACTCTTACATTTCATGCAACAATTTTATTCCAACACAACAATATTTCTTAAGTCTCTTTTATTCTCTCTCTCTCTTTCTTACCATCCTTAATTTCCATGTAGTTGCACCCTTCATAGGAAAGAATATACTGATCAAGAACACTGCTTCCCTCACTCTCACATTTCATGCAACAGTTTTATTCCAACGTGTGTATACCTAGAGCAGTCATTCAGAAAGGTAGCCCCAATACATCCACAGCACATACATATTTAGAATGTCTCAGGGTTTTAATAGAGCACTTTTGGAAACTGTGTATGACATCATCGTTGGAAATCTCATCACAAGCCAGAAGCAACCATCTGTGACATCTACAAAATTTCCATATTGTTTATTTTTGCCACATTTTTTATCATGAAGTACTGTATTGCTTTTGTCCTCCTTTGTATTATGGGATATTTTCAGTTCAGTTCAGTTTAGTCACTCAGTTGTGTCCGACTCTCTGCAAGCCCATGAATCGCAGCACACCAGTCCTCCCTGTCCATCACCAACTCCTGGCGTTTATCCAAACTCATGTCCATCAAGTCGGTGATGCCATCCAGCCATCTCATCCTCTGCCATCCCCTTCTCCTGCATCAGGGTCTTTTCCAATGAGTCAACTCTTCGCATGAGGTGGCCAAAGTACTGGAGTTTCAGCTTCAGCATCAGTCCTTCCAATGAACACCCAGGACTGATCTCCTTTAGGATGAATTGGTTGGATCTCCTTGCAGTCCAAGGGACTCTCAAGAGTCTTCTCCAACACCACAGTTCAAAAGCATCAATTCTTCGGCACTCAGCTTTCTTCATAGCCCAACTCTCACATCCAAACATGACCATTGGAAAAAGCATAGCCTTGACTAGATGAAACTTTGTTGGCAAAATAATGTCTCTGCTTTTTAATACGCTATCTAAGTTGGTCATAACTTTCCTTCCAAGGAGTAAGCGTCTTCCAATTTCATGGCTGCAGTCACCATCTGCAGTGATTTTGGAGCCCCCCAAAATAAAGTCTGCCACTGTTTTTCCACTGTTTCCCCATCTATTTCCCATGAAGTGATGGGACCAGATGCCATGATCTTAGTTTTCTGAATGTTGAGCTTTAAACCAACTTTTTCACTCTCCTCTTTCACTTTCTGCAAGAGGCTTTTTAGTTCCTCTTCTCTTTCTGCCATAAGGGTGGTGTCATCTGCATATTGATATTTCTCCCGGCAATCTTGATTCCAGCTTGTGCTTCTTCCAGCCCAGCGTTTCTCATGATGTACTCTCCATATAAGTTAAATAAACAGGGTGACAGTATACAGCCTTGATGTATTCCTTTTCCTGTTTGGAACCAGTTTGTTGTTCCATGTCCAGTTCTAACTGTTGCTTCCTGACCTGCATACAGGTTTCTCAGGAGGTAGGTCAGGTGGTCTGGTATTCCCATCTCTTTCAGAATTTTCCACAGTTTATTGTGATCCACACAGCCAAAGACTTTGGCATAGTCAATAAAGCAGAAATAGATGTTTTTCTGGAACTCTCTTGCTTTTTCGATGATCCAGCAAATGTTGGCAATTTGATCTCTGTTTCCTCTACCTTTTCCAAAACCAGTTTGAACATCTGGAAGTTCACAGTTCACGTATTGCTGAAGCCTGGAATGTTTTAAACATATGCAAAACTAGAGAGAACAGCATAGTGAGCTTTCATTTACTCACCACCCAGCTCAACAATCATCAGTTTATGACATCAAACTTCATATGTGTGCCTTTCCATTTTACCCCCTCTCCATTCTGTAGTGTCTTGAGGCCGTTCCCAGGCATCATATCATTTCAACTGTAAATATTATGTAAAAAATATAAGGACTCTCTTTAAAAACACAACTACAATACCATTATAGCTAAAAAATTATTAATTTATTAATGTTATTAAATATCCAGTCCAAGTCAAATTTATCCAATTAATCCATAATAATTTTTTTACAGTTGATTTATCTGAATCAATATTTTAACAAGGTACATACATAAGTGGTTGACATGTCTTTTTTGGGAGAAGTAAAGATTTTTTAAAATTAATCTTTATTGCAATATCATTGATTTACAATGTGTGTTAGTTTCTGCTGCATAGCAAAGTGAATCAGTTATACATACACATATATCCACCCTTTCTTAGATTCTGTTGCTGTGTAAGTCATTACAGAGTATTGAGTAGAGTTTCCTGTGCTATACAGTAGGTTCTTGTTAAATATCTATTTTATATGTAGTGTGTATATGTCAATCCCATCATCCTAATTTATTCCTCCCCACCTTTCCTCTTCATAACCTTAAGTCTGTTTTCCGCATCTGTGCCTCCATTTCTGTTTTGTAAATAGGCTCATTTGTACCATTTTTTTTTAGATTCCACATATAAGCAATATATGTGATATTTGTCTTTCTCTGACTTAGTTTAATCATTCCTGAATGTCATCAGATGTCCAGTCCGTGTGTCAGATTTCCCCAATTACCCCTTAATCTATATGCATCTATGCATCTATATTTTACAGTTGGTTTATTTGAATCAGTATCTAAACAAGGTCCACACGTCTCAGTGGTGATGTGTCTTTTAAGTCTCTTCTTTGGTCAACTACTGTTTGTCCTCCCTCCTTCTTTATTTTTTTCCTTTGGAATTTGTTGCTTGAAGAGACTGGGTTGTTGATTCTGTAAAGTTCCTACATGGCAGATCGACTACCTGGGGTACTATTAATATTTAATGTTTCCCTCTGTCCCCTCTAGTTCCAGGACACCTATGGTTACTGGCTTAGTCTGTTTCAGCTTTAAGTGTTTTGCAGACTACTTCCTGGGGTCGCTTCGACCTTCCATTAGGAGGAATCTCATGACCTTGTCTTTCTCTCTCTTTGTGATATAGTACAAAATGATCTTTGCCTGGATCCATTATTTCATTAGGAGGTTGAAAAATGGAACATTAAGATCTCATCGTTTCTTTCTCATTGATTAGTTGAAATTCATGGAGGGGAAGGTTCCCTTGGCAACTATTCGGTTGCCCTGGATACAGTTTGCACAGGAAAGCCAGGTTAATTATTTGATTTTTTTTTTCTTTAATTTTCTGGGTGAGTTGTTTCCTTAGCATCCCTTAAATGACTGTTAGGGGTTGAATTGTATCCCACTGCCCAAAAAATATGTTCAAGTTCTAACTCCCCAAAACCTTGGAATGTGAGCTTTTTTGAAAATATAGTGAAAGTGAAAGTCACTCAGTTGTGTCCGACTCTTTGCAGTCCATGGAATTCTCCAGGCCAGAATACTGGAATGGGTAGCCTTTCTCTTCTCCAGGGGATCTTCCCAACCCAGGGATCGAACCCAGGTCTCCCACACTGCAGGTGGATTATTTACCAGCTGAGCCACAAGGGAAGCCCTTTTTGGAAATACAGTTTTTGCTAACCCTAGGACAAGCCCTTGATCCAGTATGACTGGGGTCCTCATGGGAAGGGGAGAAGATGGTCATGTGGTGATGGAAGCAGAGTGATGCTCCAACAACCCGAGGGGTACCAAGGAGTGCCAACAAACACCAGAAGCTAGAAGAGGCAAGGAAGGATTCCTCCCTACAGGTTTCAGTTGGAGTGTGGACCTGCCAACACTTTCATTTTGGACAGCTGGCCTCCAGAACAACGAGACAAAACATTCCTCTTGTTTCGAGCCATCCGGTTTGTGACACTTTGTTATGACAACTCTAAGACACTAATAGAGTAACTGATGAAATTTCACATTTTTTAGATTACTTAATTTGTTTATTTTATTTTATTTTTGGTTGTGCCGGGTCTTCAATGCTGTGTGGGCTTTTCTCTAGCTGCGGAGGGTGGCGGCCACTCTCTAGTTGTGGTGCGAGGGCTTATGGCGGTGGCTTCTCTTGTTGCAGAGCTCAGGCTCTGGGGCTCGCGGGCTTCAGCATTTGCGGCACGTGGCCCAGCAGCTGCAGCTCCCGGGCTCTAAGGCACAGGCTCAGCAGGGTGGTGCATGGGCTTGGTTGTTCCGTGGCGTGTGGGATCTTCCTGGATCAGGGATCAAACCTGTGTCTCCTACACTGGCAGGCAGATTCTTTACCACGGAGCCACCAGGGAAGCCTGAAGCTTTATTTCTTAAGTGCCACTGTGAACTCACAAATTTGACCATACTTTTTGTTTTAATTCATAGCAGGTCATAATTTTTGTTGCATTTCAAATTGTCCAATCTTTAGTCGGTAAGTCCCTCTTCACCTTGACTCCTGCTTCCCTTTAGCACAACTGCAGTCTTCTTTGCTTTTTTTGCTTATCTTGGATATTTCCAATCCCAGAACTGAAATAAGTCATTTTCTTCAAAGTTCTCTGGCTTCTTTAGTGGGAAATAGTATTTAGAGACCACATTCTGGGCCTCTTAGGATTGCTCATTGCTACCAAAAGTGGTCATTGTTCTGGGCCTTTTCAGTAGACAGAGCTAGGAAATATGAATTTCTTTTTCTTTTTCTTTCTCAAAGAATAAAACCTTTACTAGTAGAACAATTGGTCTTATGATTTTCTTGCTACCACACATATTTCAAAAATATATATAGACAGCTATGATTATTACTGTTATCAACTTCAAATATGCAGAGGATACTACTCTAAGGGCAGAAAGAAAAGAAGAACTAAAGAGCCTCATGATAAGGGTGAAAGAGGAGAGTGAAAATGCTGGTTTAAAATTCAATATTCAAAAAACAAAGATCATGGCCACTGGTTCCATCACTTCACAGAAAATAGATGGGGGAAAAGTGGAAACAGTGACAGATTTCATTTTCTTGGGCTCCAAAATCACTGTGGATGGTGACTGAAACCATGAAATTAAAAGATGCCTGCTCCTTGGAAGAAAAATTATAACAAACCTGGATAGTATATTAAAAAGCAGAGACATCACTTTGCCAATAGAGGTCCATATAGTCAAAGCTGTGTTTTCCAATAGTCATGTACAAATTTGAGAGTTAGACTAGAGAAGGCTGAGCCCTAAAGAATTGATACACTGAAACATGTATAATGTTTCAAACTGTGGTGCTGCAGAAGACTCTTGAGAGTCCCTTGGACAGCAAGAAGATCAAACCAGTCAATCCTAAAGGAAGTCAACTCTGAATATTCATTGGAAGGACTGATGTTGAAGCTGAAGTTCCAATACTTTGGCCACCTGATATGAAGAGCTGACTTATCGGAAAAGATCCTGATGCTGGGAAAGATTGAGGGCAAGAGGAGAAGGGGATGACAGAGGATGAGATATTGGATGGCATCACCGACTCAATGGATATGAGTTTGAACAAACTCCGGGAGAAAGTGAAGGACAGGGAAGCCTGGCGGGCTGCAGTTCATGGAGTCAAAAAGAGTCGGACATGACTTAGCACCTGAATAACAATATTCAATTACATGGGTATTTGCTGTTGTTTAGTCACTAAGTCATGTCTGACTCTTTGTGACCCCATGGACTATAGCCCACCAGGTTCCTCTGTTCATGGGATTTCCCAGGCAAGAATACTGGAACAGGTTGCCATTTTCTCCTCCAGGGGATCTTTCCGACCCAGGGATCGTGTCTGCATCTCTTCCTTGGCAGAAAGATTCTTTACCACTGAGCCACCTGGGAAGCCCTACTACATTTTATTTAACGATTCACCAGTTGATAGATATTGGGTTGTTTCCACTTTGGAGTTATTATAAATAATGCTGCTCTAAACATTACGTCAAAGTTTTGTGTTGATGTATGTCTTCATTTCTCTTGGTTATATACCTTAGAGAAAAACTGTTGGGTTGTATGCTTGACTTTTTGAAGAACTGCCAGACTATTTTCCAAAATGGCTGTGCCATTTTACATTCCTAACAGCTCTGCATGAGGGTTCAAATTTTTCCACATCCCCGTAACACCTATTATTATCTGTCCTTTTGATCAGAACCGTTATAGTCAGTATAAAGTGCTATTTCATTGTGGTTTTGAATTGCATTTCTCGCATGACTAACGATGTTGAGTATCTTTTCACATGCTTATCGGTCATCTCAGTACCTTATTTGGAAAAACTTCTGTTCAGATCCTTTGCCTATTTTTAATCAGGTTATTTGTCTCTTTATTATTGAGTTATGAAAGTTCTTTATATATTTGAGGTACAAGTCCCTTATCAGATGCATGATTCACAAGTATTTTATCCTTTTCTGTGAGTTGTCTTTTTCACTTCCTTTTTTTTTTTGAGTAGTTTTATTTATTTGTTTGTTTTCTTAATATATATATTTTATTGAAGTCTGTTTCAGGTACACAGCAAGGCAATTCAGTTATACATGCACACATATATTATTTTTCAGATTATTTTCCATTATAGGTTATTACAAGATATTGACTATAGTTCCCTGGTCTTTTCGCGTTCTTCACAGCACAAACTTTTAAATGTTAATGAAGTTCAGTCTATCTGTTTTCTCTTTGGCGGCTTGTGGTTTTTTAGATATAATTTTATTTATTTATTTTTGGCTGTGCTGTGTCTTCATTGCTGCACAGGGTTTTCTCTAGTTGTGGCAAGCAGGGTCTACTCTCTTGTTGCGGAGTGCAGGCTTCTCACTGCGGTGGCTTCTATGGTTGCAGAGCCCAGGCTCTAGGGTAAGCAGGCTTCAATAGTTCTAGCACGTGGGCTCAATAATTGCAGCTCCTGGGCTCTAGGGCACAGGCTCAATGGTTGTGGCACTATGGCATATGGGATCTTCCCAGATCAAGGGCTGAACCGTTGAACTGGTGTCTCCTGCATTGGCTCTTTACCACTGATCCACCATGGAAGCCCTGGGCTTTTAGTGTCATATCTAAAAATCCATTGCCAAATCCAGAAGATTTACCCCTATGCCTCCTTCCTATGTTTTATAGTTTTAGCTCTTATGTTTAGGTTTCTGATTCATTTTGAGTTACTTTTTGCATACAGTATGAGGTAGGCGTTCAATTTCTTTCTTTTGCCTATGGATATCCAGCTGTGCCAGCATCATCTGTTGAAAAGCCTGTTCTTTCTCATTCAACAGACTTGGTACTTTTGTCAAAAACCGATTAACTGTAAGTGTGCTGTGCGCTTTGCAACTTAGTCGTGTCCCACTCTTTGCGATCCTATCAACTGTAGCCTGCCAGGCTCCTCTGTCCGTGGGGTTATTTAGGCAAGAATACTGGAGTGGGTTGCTGTGCCCTCCTCCAGAGGATCTTCCCAACCCAGGAATTGAATCCAGGTCTCCCGCCTTGCAGGCAGATTCTTTACCATCCCAGCCACCAGGGAAGCCCATGAATACCAGAGTGCACAGCCTATCCCTTCTCCAGGCAATCTTCCCAACCCAGAAACCGAACCAGGGTCCTATGCTCTGTGGGTGGACTCTTAACCAGCTGAGCTACAGGGAGGCCCTTGACTGTAAATATGATGATTTATTTCTGGGCTGTTAATTCTATTCCACTGATCTATACATTGATCTTTATACCAGTATCAAACTATCTTGATTAGTTTGTAGTAATTCTGAAATCAGGAAGTGTTAGTCCTCCAATTTTTTTCTTCCTTTTTGGCTATTCTGGGCCCTTTGAATTTCCATATGAATTTTAGAGTCAGCTTGTCAATTTCTGCAAAAAAGCCACCTGGTATTCTGCTAGTAAATCAACTTCTGGTTGTCATCGTAACAATAATAAGTCTCCAACCCATAGACATGGAATGTTTTTCCATTTATTTAGGTCATTTTAAATTTCTTTCAACAATGTTTTATAAAATTAAAAAGACACAATATTTTGTAGCTTTCAGTATATTCATATATTTCAGTATATTCATTCACCTCCTTGGTTAAATGTATTCCTGGTTGTTGTATTCTTTCTGATGCTACTGTAAATGGAATTGTTTTTTAATTTCATTTTCAGATTGTTCACTCCTAGTGTGTAGAAATAAATAATCTCCCCCCCCACTTCCGGGACATACCATGCAGCTGTGGGACCTTAGTTCCCCAACCAGGGATTGAATCTGTGCTCTTGGCAGTGAAGGTGAAGTCCTAACCATTGGACCACCATGGAATTCCCAGAAATATAACTTTTAAAACATTGCTCTTGTATCCTGAACTCATTTACTAGCTCTAATTGTGTGTGTGTGTGTTTGTGTTATTTAGGGTTTTCTGTATATAATGTCATGTAATCCACAAATAGAGATACTTTTATTTCTTGCTTTCCAGTCTGGATGCCTTTTATTTCTTTTTCTTGTCTAGTTGCCCTGGCTAGAACCTCCAGTAAAATATCTAATAGAAGTGATGAGAATAGACACCCTTGGTTGTTTGTGATCTTAAGGAGAAAGCATTCAGTCTTTCACTATTAAGTACATTGTTAACAGTGGGTTATAGTTCCTCCCCTTTATCCCCTTTATCTGCCTAGGTTTTGAGTGGTTTTTCATGGAGGTGTTGAGTTTTGTCAAATGCTTTTCCTGAATTTATGAGATGATCATAAGGTTTCTGCCCTTTATTCTATTGATACAGTGTATTACATTGATTAATTTTTTATGTTAAAACAACCTTACCTTCTTGGGATAAGTCCTGTTTGGTTATGGTGTATAATAATTTTCTCAATGCTACTAGATTCAGTTTGCTAACATTTTGTTGAAAATTTTTGTGTCTATATTTATAAGAGATATTGTTATGTATTTTTCTTTTCTTGTGATATTTTTGTCTGATTTTGGTAGCAGGCCAATACTGGCCTCATAGAGTGGGTTGGAAAGTATTTCCTCATTTCTATTTTTTGGAAGAATTTGTGAAGAGCTGATATCACTTCTTCTTTAAATGTTTGATGGAATTCACCAGTGAAGTCATTTGGGACTCAGCTTTTCCTTGTGGGTGGCTTTTGTTTACTAGTTCAATCTCTTCAGAATTTCAAATTATTCTTGAGTCAGTTTTGGTAGTCTATGTCCTTCTAGGAATGTGTCAATTCTACTTATCTATTTTGTTGACATATAGATATGCATATTATTCCCTATAAGCACTGCTTTAGTGGCAACCCATAAGTTTTAGTATAGTGTGTTTTCATTTTCATTCATCTCAGAGTGTTTTCTAATTTTCCTTGTTACGTCTTTTCTGGCCCATTGGTTATTTTCCTTATGTTCTTAATGTGTATAGAATCTGCAGTGAGAACACCTCTTTGGTTCTTTATCCACCTAGCTAGGATTATTATCAATTTTATTAATCTTTCTAACAAGCAACTTTGGGCTTTGCTAATTTACTCTACATTTGTTCTCTATATGATTGATTTTTGCTCTTATTTTTATTATTTGCTTCCTTGTGCTTACTTTGGATTAATCTTTGTATTCTTTTTCTAGCTTCTAAAGATAAAAATTTGGGTTACCAATTTTAAACCTTTCTCTAACATAAGAATTAGAAACTGTAAATTTCTCTCTAATCACTGTTTTAGTTGAATCCCACAACTTTTGATATGTTGTATTTTCATTATTACCCAATTCAAAATCTTTTCTAAGTTCCCCTATAATTCCTTCCTTGATCTATGGATTATTAAGAGACATGATGTTTAATTTCCAAATACATTTTTGTAGATTTGTTATCATTACTGGTTTTAATTTAATTCCATTTTGGTCAGAGGACATTTTCTTTAATATTTCAGTTTTTAAAAATTTATTTATTTTTGGCTGCTGTGGGTCTTCCTTACTGCAAGCCGGCTTTTTCTAGTTGCAGCAAATGGGGGCTAATGTCTACTTGTGATGTGGGCATTTCTCATCACTGTAGCTTCTCCTGTTGCAAAGCAAGGGCTCTAGTTGTTCAGGCTTCAGTAGCTGTGGCACATGGGCTTTGTTGCCCCGAGGCATGTAGGATCGTTCCAAGATCAGGGATTGAACCCTTGTCCTCTCCATTGGCAGGCAGATTCTTAACCACTGTATCACCAGGGAAGCCCATATTTCAGTTTTTTTAAATGTACTGAGCAGTTGGGCAAGCACATTGTGTATCTCAATGGCCATATTCTATGCATTTGGGAAAAAATATATTCTGCCTTTGTCGAAGGTAGTGTTCTATAAACGTCAGTTCGGTCAAAGTCATTCAGAACTCTGTCCATACTGATTTTGAATCTACTTCTTCTATCAATTACTGAGAGAACTGTGTTATGATCTCCAACTATAATTGTGAATCTGTCTTTTTCTCCCTTTAATTCCGGCAATTTCTCCTTATGTGTCTTTAATTTTTATTTATTTCTTTGGTTGATCTGCACTGTATGCAGGACCTTAGTTCCCTGACCAGGAATCAAACCCATGCTCCCTGCATTGGTAGTGCAGAGTCCTAACCACTGGACTGCTAGGGAAGTCCTTTTCTTCATGTATCTTTAAACTCTGTTAACAGGCATATACATACTTATAATTGTTTTGTCGTCCTGATGACTTATTACAAGATGTCCCTCCTTATATTTAAATATCTTCCCCCATCTATTTATTTTCAACCTATCTATGTCTTTATATTTAAAATGCATCTTTTGTAGACAGCATGTAGTGGAGTCTTGCTCTTTTAACCAGTCTGACAATCTCTGCCTTTTAATTAGAATATTTAGTCCTGTGCAGAAAAAAGTTATTTATAGCATAGTCAGCCTATCCTTAGACCTAGCCTTAGAAAAATTTGCTGACAAGTTTGGTCTTTGGTTGGCATCTGGGAACTTGGTCCTTGGAGTGCATGCATGCTAAGTCACGTCAGTCCTGTCCAACTCTTTGTGACCCCATGGACTGTAGCCCGCCAGGCTCCTCTGTTCATGGTATTCTCCAGGCAAGGATACTTGCCATGCCCTCCTCCAGGGGATCTTCCCAACTCAGGGATCGAACTTGCGTCTTTTACATCTCCTGCATTGATAGATGGGCTGTTTACCATTAGTGCCACCTGGGAAGCCTGATCCTTGGAGTGTACCTAATCAATAGTTAACTGATAAGGAAGATTCATTCTGGCCAGCACATTTATTCAAGCAATATGGTTTATGCGGAACACCTGCCTCCCTTCTGGGATTCTAGAATTTGGTATGTTCCTGCCAGAGAGTGGGCATCCCTGAAGGCTTGATGGTAAAGAATCTGCCTGCAGTGCAGGAGATGCAGAAGACATGGGTTTGATCCCTCGGTCAGGAAGATCTCCTGGAGGAGGGAATGGCAACTCACTCCAGTATCCCTGCCTGGAGAATCCTCTGGACAGTGGAGCCTGGTGGGCTACAGTCCATGGGTTTACAGAGTCAGACACAACTGAGCAACTAAATACACACACACATCTCACACTCACTAACTCAGCTAAGTCTTTGACAATGCTTTGGGGCTGGCAAACAGGGTGGAGATCTCCACGTCCATCTTACAGGTGGGAAAACTGGGACTCAGGGAGAATTAGTGACTTGCCTGCTCTCACTAAGCTGCTAAGTAGCAGAGTTGAAATCAGAATCTATCACCTCTCGGTCCAGTGTCTTCCCATGTTGCTGCCAAACTGCAAAATAGAACTGCTCGTGCTGTGCAGACAGCGTCTCCTCTCGGCATCATCATTTTCTGGGAGACTCTGTCAATCAGGAAATCATTCCTTGGAAGAAGCCATTTGTTAAGGTCCTTGGTGGCAGAAACCAGGGGAAAGATGAGCAAAGTGGGCTTTCTCATGTGTCCTGTCTTCCTGCTGACGTTGTAAGCCTCCTGAGGACAGAGCGGGTTCACGGGCAGAGTGGTTGGTGCTGAGACTCTTCCCATCTCCTCTCTCAGTGCCATTATCTGTTTTGGTGCCTCCTCTCCCATCTCTCCCAGGAGCTTGTTTAGAACCCCATCTCCCCCAGACTCCCCAAACTTGCTGGGTAGCTAACTATCCAACCCAACAAGGACTTTCTTCTGTGGCCTGAGCCACTGAGTCCATGAGTAGGAGCCACTGACCCCAGGGGTCTTGGATGGATTGGGCATCACTATAACTCCATCACCCATTTCTACTCTTGCTTTGCAATTTGCAAAGTGAGCTTGTAACTCTCTGTCATTCAAGCCTCCTACTGGTTCCAGGAGGTAGGACAAGTGAGTACATACCAGAAGCATAAGATTCCCGATGATTCCAACCAATCCCAGGAGATTTGGAGTCAAGCAAGTGGGAAGAGTGTGTCGGATCCCAGACCCACTTCTTCAACATCCTTGGGCAGCCCAGTGAAGGAACCGGGCATCTATAGCTCCAGCCTCAGTTTCTTTCTGTCTTAGGGAAGAAATCCAGCTGTGATAATCCTTCAGGAAGAATGCCCTTTCACTTCTCCTTTTACTGAGGTCCTTGGTCATGAGCTTTTGTGGATCAGCAGAATCTGATCCTTCCTTGACTTCCAATCAGGAGCTCTTTCTGCAAGAGAAGGATGGGACCTGGCCTTGGGCAAGACAGGAAAACTGGGTGGCTAGGGCTTCCTGTCCACAAGCCTGGGGAAGCCTTGTCTTCTTAGGCGTGGCATCCTTAGCTGTGGCCCATCCGAGAGACCCTGTGCGCATGCCTCCCTTCCCTTCCTCCTGCACCCACCTGCTTTTGGTGAGCCTCCGGTTAGTAAATACCTTCCAACCTCCCTCTCAATACCACTGTTTCCCCTCCTTGCATCTCCCAGAACATAAGGACCATGAGTCCCCTAAGTCCTCATTCTGGGTTCCACCCAGTGGTACACCAAAGCTAGCTCATCCCACCTGGGACAGCATCTCTTCCCAACTCCATGTTCAGGTTGAAAGCTTGGAATCAGACACATGAGGAGTATTTATATCATATGTTGTTATCATTTAGTTACTAAGTCACGTCCGACTCTTTGCGACCACATGGACTGTAGCCCGACAGGTTCTTCTGTCTGTGGGATTTCCCAGGCAAGAGTACTGGAGTCAGCTGCTATTTCCTTCTCCAAGGGATCTTCCCGTCCCAGGGACCCAACCCATGTTTACCACTGAGCCAACAGGGAAGCCCATTTACATCACAGGAATGAGCAAATGTGGCAAAACAGAGCTTTCCTCTCAGAGCCAGTTGTTAAAGATTTACCAGTGCATCACTGGGCTGCATCTCACCTGTTTGTCAACCAAGAGCTGCCAAGGTATTTGCTGATAATCACTGGTGTTGGTATCAGTCACATTGTTGGAGTTCCTGAGTCCCCTTCCCCAGGTCAGCCTGACCCCAGGGGGCAGAGTCAGCCAGGTGCTGGCAGATGGGAGCCAGGCCAATGTGCCCTGAATTGATAAGAACTAGGGGATATGGGCAGACCATGAATACTTTCACACACACACACACACACACACACACACACACACACACTTACTCATTCCTGGTTTGCTTTATTATCTGTGGGTTTATTTCAATGCATATTGGAAAAAAAATACAGCCAGTACATTAAATCTGTGATTTCAAGGATTTTTTGTGTGTATGTGTGCTTTTTTCGTGTGGTTTTTTTTTTTTTTTTTTTTTTTTTGACTGTGCACACAGCTTGAGGGATCTTAGTGGCCTGACCAGGGATCAAACCCAGGCCCCCAGCAGTGAGAGCACCAAGTCCTAACCACTGGATCACTGGGGAACTCGGTCACGGATATTTTTGGATGAGGTCACTTTCATTTAGATGTAAAATAGATTGGGTGGTGGGTAAACATTCTGGAGATGATGGAATGGTTGAAAGTCTAGTTGTTGGTGATGGGTCTTAGTGAAGAATTCTAGGCAGGGGAGTGAGCTGGGTGGTTTGCACTGTAGGAGGAGATTTCTCGCATCTGTGTGCAGAACAGATTGGATGGAGGCAAGTTGGGGGGCAGTGGGATGGAGTAGAGAAGGAGCAGATGGGTCTGGGAGTTAAACAGGTTCAATCAACAAAGTTAGAGACATTACTAAATATGGGGAAGGGGACAATGGTGACTTTGCTGGACATTAAGGAGCAATACGTGAGTTGCATCTGGGGCAGGATGATTGAGGTATGTTTGTGTTATCTCTGCTGCCAATCTCCCAACCTCATCTCCTCTCATCACCTTCCAGAACTCAGTCAATTCATTGCTCACCAGGCTTCCCATTAGCTTAGAATATCTTTGACCCCCTCGTCCTGTGGGAACTCCTGCTGTCTTCTTTTTTTAAAAAAAATTAATTAATTTTATTGGAGTAGAGTTGATTTATAAAGTTGTGTTAGTTTCAGGTGTACAGCAAAGTGAATCAGTTATATGTGTACATTACCCACTCCTTTTTTTAGATTCTTTTCCCATGTAGGTCATTACAGAGTATTGGGTAGTGCTCCCTGGGCCAAACAGTAGATCCTTATTATATATTTTATATATAGCGTGTTTATGTCATCCCAATCTCCCAATTTTTCCTTCTCCCTTTCCCCCTCGGTAATCATAATTTTGCTTTCTACATCTGTGACTCTATTTCTGTTTTATAAATAGGTTCATTTAGACCTTCTTTTTTAGATTCCACATATAAGCGATATCATATGGTATTTGTCTTTCTCTGTCTGACTTACTTCCCTCAGGATGACAATCTCTAGGCCCATCCATGTCACTGCAAATGGCATTATTTCATTCTTTTTCATGGCTGAGTAATATTCCATTGTATATATGTACCACATCTTCTTTATCCATTCCTCTGTCAATGGACGTTTAAGTTGCTTCCATGTCCTGGCTATTGTAAACAGTGCTACACTGAACATTGGGATATATGTATCTTTTCAAATTATAGTTTTCTCCAAATATACACCCAGGAGTGGGCTACCTTTTTTCCTGGAGGTTCCCCACCCCCCACATAGAACTGTGTTTTCCTTTGTGCTCCCAGAGCCCTTTGTACCTTTGTGCCTGGCAGGGGCTTGGCACTAGTGATAACTCCCCCTTGTTAACATTTATTGCAGGTCAGGCACCGTGCCAGAAACATTATGTACAGCTCGTGGTTCACTCTCTTCTCCTAATACTCCTAGGAAGCAAAGGGCTTCATCCCCACTTCACAGATGGCAAAATCGAGGCCGACAGAGCCAGGATCTGAACCTAATTACCCGGCCTAGTTACCTCTAATGCGCACGCTCTTAATCTCTCTGCTTCCTATGCCTTATCATGCTCAAGTGTAATTATTCATTTGTGTGTTTGTCTTTGCACTGGACTTCAAGTTCTAGTGGCGTTGAGTCTGAAATGGGTCCTTCCCGGGATCCCAGAACCTCAGAGCTGAATGGGACTTCTTCATCTAAAGCTTGAATTTCCTACTAGGGAGATCCGCCAAGAAATGCTTGCATGGACTACTTGTTGGGGGATCTCGCTACCATCCAAGATGGGCAGATTTGTCTCTAGATGGCTCTTTCCACTACTAATGTCTTCCTTTGTTGAATTTTACCTCTTGAACCCTGTTTCTGTCTTCCTGGGACCTCCAGTGTCTAAGACATAACAATGTACGTGTATGCTCAGTTGTATCCAACTCTTTGCAACTCCATGGACTGTAGCCCACCAGGCTTCTCTGTCTGTGGGATTCTCCAGGCAAGAATACTGGAGTGGGTTGCATTTCCTACTCCAGGGGATCTTCCTGACCCAGGGATTGGTCCTACGTCTCCCGCATTGCAGGTGGACTCTTAACCATCTGAGCCGTTGGGAAAGCGAGGTGGTAGCACTGACTCTGAGATGTGCAAGGGGATCTTCTAGTTCCCTTTGGTTTAGAGTTGTCCCAGTTCACTAGGCAGACTGGGTCAGCGGGTGAGCAGGACCACTGTCTCTGCTCCGGCTTCTGTTAAGCTGAGCTCTGGTCTCCAGTGCTATAAGCATGTGTGTTAGTTGCTCAGTCATGTCTTTGCAACCCCATGGACTGTAGCCCATGAGACTCTTCTGTCTCCTGCCTGAAATTCTACAGGCAAGAATACTGGAAGTGGGTTACTGTTCCCTTCTCCAAGGGATTGAATCCCTCCTGACCCAGGGATTGAACCAGGTCTCTTGCATTGCAGGTGGATTCTTTACTGTCTGAGCCACGAAGGATTCCCTACTATAAGCTTGATGTATGATAAAAACAAATATAGTGAATGCATAAATTCATACTGCAAGAATGATTATTTTAGATTTATGAGATTTTTATATTGTTGATTTTTTAGTTCATTTTATGCACTGAGCCACTGACATAAACACATCTTTAGTTTTTATTCCTTGGTCAAGAATTCTATTTTACTAGTATATTTATATACTATATACTATTTATTATCAGTAAGCAGGCCTACAATTAGATTTTTGATTCATTACATAATCATATTTTCTAACCTTGTTTCAGTCAGAAATGAACATCTGACATGTTGGTGTTGTGTGTTTGCTAAAAGACTCAATGCAGTTTATTTTATTCACTTTTGTTAAAGACGAGGGTTAATTTTGTTTCTCCTTTCTTCTTTTTCTTTTCAGAAAATGTAGACAAGTTTTTCTTTTAAATTCCTGGAGTCAGAAGTAACCAAGGTGACTATTTTGGAGTTTTGTAAAATGTATTTTTAATTGGAGGATGCTTGCTTTTACAGTGCTGTGTTAATTTCTGCTACAACAACATGAATCAACCGTAAGGACACATACACCCCCTCCCTCCTGAGCCTCCGCACTCTGACCTTCCTACCGCTCCAGGCCGACGGAGAGAACCAAAATGAGCTCTCTGCTGCAGCAGCTTCCCCCTGGCTATCTACTTTACACACAGTAGTGTATGTGCGTCGCTGCTACTCTCTATTCATCCCACCCTTTTCTTCACCCTGGGTCCACAAGTCTGTTCTCTGCATCTGCATCTCTATTCCTGCCCTGCACATCAGTTCATCAGGACCAGTTTTCTAGATTCCATATATATGCATTAATATATGATATTTGTTTCCCTTTCTTCTCTTGAGGAAACAAAAACCATTCTTGGGGAGGAATTGAGAAGTGACCATCTCTAAATAGAAAATATTTCTTACTCCATCCTACCTCCCTGTTAACACCCCCATCCACTGGCTCTTTGTGTGGATCATTACCACGTGGTGTTTTATCTCCCCCCGCCCCGAGCCTTGACCACAGACCTTTATTTTTATCCCAATACTTGCCAATTGACACCTTCATCTCTATTAACTATTTATTTGCCTTTGAGATTACCTCATATTCACTTTCCAAGTGTGCCTCAGTGGTAAAGAATCTGCCTGCCAATGGAGGAGACTTGGGTTCGATCCCTGGGTCAAGAAGATCCCCTGGAGGAGGAAATGGCAACCCACTCCAGTGTTCTTGCCTGGGAGATCCCATGGACAGAGGAGCCTGGCAGGCTTATAGTCCATGGGATCGCAAAGAGTCAGACAAGACTTAGTGACTCAACAACAGCAATTTTTTTTCACAGCCCAGTAAAATAAAGGTGTTTCATGAAGAAAAAAAAAAAGTTGAGTTCTGGGAAGTCCTCCTATCAAGAGATCAAAGGGCAAGGTGCTTCATAGCTGTCACCTGTCTCCCCGTTGTACTGCCCAGGGCCACGTCCCTTCCGGGACAGGGCTTAGGGTATGCGAGGAGATGACCTCCTTATCAAAGAGCTCCCACGGTCTATCAATGCTCTCACCCTGAGCATTTGCCCCCCTGATGCAATGAAGCCATGTTCTCAGATGTCCTCATGAACTTTGGGCTCCCGAGTTTCCAAGCCAAGCAAAAGTGAAATGTACAGGAGGATCCCCTCCCTGCCCCGGAGGCCCCTCCTCTCCGCCTACTCTCCCAGACTTGATAAGAGAGAGAAATATTTCTAGACTTGGTGCTACGACTTGTCACTTTGTCACCTCCAGGTAAGTGGCTCCCTGGACCATCCCCTGTTCCCAGTCCTTTTTGGACTGGGTGTATGTTGGGTAACGGGCAGGGAGGGTACCAGGGGTAGCAGTGATACCCCCAGCCTGCTCTCCCCCAAATCCCCTGCATGTCTCACCCCAGTGCCCATCCATCCTCTGGGCTCCTTCCTGCATCTCCCTCACTTTCCACCCCAGACAGTCTGTCTTCAACCACCTTCAGTTAGGAGGTCGGGGCAGGAATCCAGGAGAGAGCTGATGGGGCCTGGGGCCATTGTTCTTCACTGGAAGATGGAGGACCAGTCCTGCTGCATCACGGCTCTGGGGCTTGAGTAGGTCATTTAACCTCTCTGAGCCTCAGTTTCCTCACCTGTGAAATGGGAATAATAAAGGATCAGGTAAGAGCTCAGAAAGGGGCTTCCCAGGTGGCGCTAGGGGTAAAGAATCCGCCTGCGAATGCAGGAAATGCAAGAGACTTGGGTTCGATCCCTGAATCGGGAAGATCCCCCTGGAGAAGGGAATGGCAACCCACTCCAGTATTCTTGCCTGTAAAATCCCATGGACAGAGGAAGGTCAGGGTGGCTCAGTGGTCAAGAATCTGGCTATCATGCAGGAGATGCAGGTTTGATCCCTGGGTGGGGAAGATCTCCGGAGGAGGAGTTGGCAACCCACTTCAGTGTTCTTGCCTGGGAAATTCCATGGACAGAGGAGCCTGGAGGCTACAATCCATGGGGTCGTAAAAAGCTGGACATGACTGACCAACTGAACTTTCATGCACTCGTAAGGACACCAGTTATATCAGATTTTATCTCTTCTGAATGACCTCATTTTAACTTGTTTGTCTCTGTGAAGACTCTGTCTCTAAATCGGGTCCCATTTTGATTCTGGGGGTTAGGACCCCAGCACTCATTTTTTGGGGATAGACAAAAATTCAACCCCAAACTTTGTTGATTGATTCTTATTTTATTCATTTTGTCACTATCCACTATTACTGATCCAACTGTCCCAGATTGGCCAGTGTGGGTTCGGGCAAGCTAGCTCCTGTGTCCTTTGGACATATCTCCATGATTCTTTGAGCAATTTCTTTCTTTCTGGCACCAAAAAGATATTCCAGATTCTACTTCCTTTGACCCAGCACTGGAATCATTTATTTCTCCAAGGAGAAATATCTTTGCTAGATATGCTCATCACTACTGGTGTACTACCGTTTCTGAAAGATGATATGTACGTGGACACCTCTGCTTTCAATTCAGCACTCTTGGGTTCACTCACTCCTTCCCCCGTTGTGTATTTTCTTTTTTAAAACAATTTATTTATTTATTTATTGCTGGCTGTCCTTGCTGCACTGGCTTTTCTCTAGTCGCCACGAGCGGGGGCTACTCTTAGTTGTGGTGAGTGGCTTCTCGTTGCAGGGACTTCTCTTGTGGCGGAGTACAAGCTCCAGAGTGTGCCGGCTCAATGGCTGTGGCACACGGGCTTAGTTGCCCTGCGGCATGTGGGATCTTCCCGGATCAGGGATTGAACCCATGTCTCCTGCATGGGCAAGCAGACTCTTAACCACTGGACCACCAGGGAAGTCCCCCCACCCTTTGCATATTTTCAGCACTCTTCTCCAAGAAGGACAAACCTGGCTTCCGTGATCCTCATTTTTTCCAGAGGCCTAGAATACAAGAAGCCCTCTTATTTTAAGCGATTGTGTGCTTCTGTGTGTTTGCTCAGTTGATCAGTCGCGTCTGACTCTCTTCGAACCCATGGACTGTAGCCCATCAGGCCTCACTGTCCCTGGAATTTCCCAGGCAAGAATACTGGAGTGGGTTGCCATTTCCTCCTCCAGGGGATCTTCCCTAGCCAGGAATCAAACCTGCGTCTTCTGGGTCTCCTGCATTGGCAGGTGTATTCTTTACTACTAGCACCACCTGGGAAGCCCATTTTAAGCTGTTAAAAGTCACTTGTGTGTCAAGGGAATCAGTGCCTTTTATTGCCTTTTTATACAGTAGGTTTTGACATAAGAAGGGACAGAGGGAGTAAGGAAGTACTGGGGTCTTAGGAGAGTTGGGGGAGGAAAAAGAGAGAGAGAAGCGGGCCCTCAAAGCTTCATCTCTCTAAGGACTTGGCCAAGGAACCTGCCAAAGGAAGCTTCCTTTTCTGCCTGCTTGCCAGGAAGTGTGCCCAGGGTCGGGGAGAGCCAGGGGAAAACCCACTGCTCCCTGCCCGCCTGTGTGCCCTCTCAAATTTCATTCTCATTAATCAGACCCTTGGATGAAAGTCAGGCCACGGGAGGGAGATAGACGAGATTTTTGAAACTGGGTGCGGCCTTAATGAAGCCTTCTAGGCCCCACCATTTGAACAAACATTTTGAAGGTTTCCTCAGCATCTTCTTTTTTTGTTTTTTGGTTGTGCTGCATGACTTGTGAGATTAGTTCCCCCACCAGGGATTGAACCTGAGCCTGTGGCGTTGAGAGCACAGAGTCTTAACCTCTAGATGGCCAGCGAATTCCCTCCTTTAAATTTTAATTGAGATAAAATCCACATTACATAAGAATTCATCATTTTAACCTCTTTAAATCATACATGTGAGTGGTACACTCACAGTTTGTACAACTATCACTACTATTAAATTCTAGAATATTTTTATCACCTCCAAAAGAAACTCCGTATCTCCCTACTTTCTCCTCCTACCAGGCCCCCAGCCGCCAGTAATCTGCTGTAAATCCCTATGGATTCGTCTGTTCTGAACTTTTCTTATCAGGAATAATAGAGTCTGGGTTGTTGTGCCTGTCATTTAACATAATGAATATATCGGCACTTTATTCCTTTTCACGGCTGAATAAAATCTCACTGTATGTCCCACTGTACCTTTGCTCATCCATTTATCATTGGAGGGACATCAGGTTGTCTCCACTTTTCGGCTACTATGAATAATGTTGTTATGAAGGTTCAGGTACAAGTTTCTGTGTGAATATTTGTTTTCTGTTTTCCAGGGTTAGGGTTAGGGTTAGGGTTAGGGTTAGGGTGTGAAGTTATTGGGTCATACTCTAACTCTACATTTAGCTTTTTGAGGAACTGCCGAACTTTTCCATGATAATCATACCGTCTCACATTCCCCATGAGCGATGTGTGAGCGTTCCCATCTCCTTGGCAACACTTTTTATTTTCTGGTTTTTTTTTTTCCATAGCCATCCTTGTGGGTGTGAAGTGATATATCATTGCTTTTCCCTACTGACTAATGATGTTGAGCATCTTTTCATGTGTTATGGAACATTTGTAGTCTTCTTTGGAGAAGCATCTAGTTAAATTCTCTGCTTATTTTTAAATTAGATTTTTTTTTGTCTTTGTATTGTGGACTTTGTATATTCTGGATGCTAGAATTATCAGATAATTTCCAAATATTTTCTCCCATTATGTGGGTTGGCTGCTCACTTTCTTGAGAGTGTGCTTTGATTCACAAACGTTTTTAATTTTAAAGAAGTCAAACTTATCTACTTTTTCTGTGCTTGCTTGTGCTTTTTGTGTCGTATCAAAGAAACTGTTACTTAATCCAGGGTCTTCTAAGGTTTTCCCTGGTGACTCAGATGGTAAAGAATCTGCCTACAGTGTGGGCCACCCTGGGTTGGGAAGATCCCCTGGAGGAGGGAATGGCAACCCACTCCAGTATTCTTGCCTGGAGAATCCCCATGGACAGAGGAGCCTGACTAAAAGTTTTATGGTTTTGGCTCTTTCATTTAGATTTTTGCTCTATATTGACTTCATTCTTCTATGTGGTATCTAGTAGAGTGTCACTTTATTTATTTGCTTATGGATATCCAGTTGTTCCAGCACAACTGTTGAGAGACTGTTCTTTCCCATCAAATGAACTTTGCACCCTTGTCAAAAATCAATTAACTGTAAATGTAAGGGTTTCTTTTTGGACTCTCAACTCTATTCCTTTACTCGACATATGTATCCTAATGCCAGTATCAATCTATCTTGATTACCTTAGGGTGCAGTAAGTTTTGAAATCTGGAAGTTTAAGTCCTCCAACTTTGCTTTCTTTTTCATGATTGTTTTGGCTGCTCTGAGTTTCTTGCACTTCCACATCAATTTTAGGATCAGCTTGTCCATTTGTCTTCTTTTTCTTAACCTTTTTTCTCCCTCACGTTCCCTCTATATTTCTAACACCTTACATGGTGGTTGAGGTTTCAGCTGCAGACCAGGTACGGTCAGGGACCATGTGACCCGAAACAAGTTACTCCACCTCTGTGCAACAAAATGAATAGTATCTACTCCATAGGGTCATTATCGTAAAGATTAGATTAAATGCCCTGATATATGAAAGGTCATTGGAAGAGCCCGTGGATTGCTTAGTCAGCTCACCAGCTTGTAAACAAGTTGTTTTAATAAAAACAACAAAACATGATGACCACCTTTTGCTTGCTGAAATGTTCTAATAGGTATACACTTTAGTGAACTACCTCTTTGGTAAATAAGCCAATATTTTTGTAAAATTTTTAATGCTTCCAAGTCAATGAAGAGTTTATAAAAGCCTACTTACAAAAGGCATTTTATATGTCATTGCCTGGAAGATTATAAGATACAGTTATCACTGTTTTGTACTTGCTATATTATCTCCCAATGAAAGAATGGTCTTTTCGTGAAAAAATGGACTTTTTGAGCTGTATTCACTCCTGGATCCCTTGTCCCTAGAACTTATCTGCCATTTAGTCAATAATAAATATTTGTTGGGAAATAAAGGAAACATATAACCATCTTTTCGTGGGCACTCTGGACAGTCCTCTGTCCAGAGGGGGAGCCAAACACTTGATATGAGTTATTTTACTGAATCCTCATAATAACCTACAAGGCAGATATTGTCAGTATGTTCCATTTTACAGACGGGGTGTGGACACTAAGGCTTGGAGGAGTTAAGTAACCCTGGCCACCCAACTGAGTTAAGACTTCAACCCTGGCAGGTGACTCTCCAATCTAGAAAGGTGGTCCTCTTAGCCCTGGCTCCTGGCCAGTCTTCTCAGGGTTTAGGGAGGGGCTTTTTTATTTTTTTTAGCTGATGCAAAATGTTTATTCCAAGTTGGGAGGGGCTTTAAACGATGGATTCTGGACTGACTTCCAAGAAGCGGGTCTTAGGAAACCTGCGGGTGCTTCTTACCCACAATCCAGGACGCACCAGGGGTCACACCCAGATTCCATATCACCCTCTCCTCCAGGCACGTCAGATCGGTCTAACGTGAGGAACGGAGCCAATTAAGCTCTCTCGACCCCTGCCCGGCTCCCTGATCGTCCCTCCCCTGGGAAGCTATGTAATCTCTGATCCCTGCCCCCAGTCCCTTCCTATCACACCTGCTGGTGGATCCAACCATACCACGAGACCACAGATCTGACCTCGCTGACCCTGCACCTCAAAGCTGAGTTGGCCCCCTGCCCACAGGATCACGGCTGAGCTTGCCTGGCAAGAGGCACTGCCTGAACTTCGAACTCAGGTAGAACTCAGTTCAAATGCCAGCTTTCCCCTTTCCTAACCTCAGAGCTTCAGTCTCCTTGCCTATAAAGTGGGGAAAATTAACACAGACAAGGGCTTCAGAGTACTTAGCAGTTTCATGGGCAAGTGGGGCTCTGCTCCACTGATCACCTTTCCTACCCCATGCACCCCAGCCGAACATCATAACCTTTGTCTGTGGTCTACTTTTGCACCACTTAGGGTCATCAAGGCCCATTCTTCCTTGCTGGGACACGTCTTCGTGTATGGAAGTCGTTTCTAGTCCAAGCTAACAGCTCGCCTCTTCTTGTTAGGATGTGCCTTGGAGGGCCCTCGGCCATTTGGCCGCTGTCCGTTGGCCCAGCTTCCCTTTGAGTTCTGTGCTACATCACCGCTCATGGTGCGGCTCACCCAGGACCGCACGCTGGCTACAGTTCACAAGGTCAGGACCACAGCCGCCTGCTCCCTGCCAGGCACAGCTCCGATCCCCCCAACCCCGCAATTCCTCCCCAGGGCCGGCTCCACTATACAGAACATCGGAGGGGAAAGGCCCTCAGCAAGGACTTTCCAGGCTTCTCAGACTTCAGATATTCTTAGATATCAGATATATTGTCTCTGTTTCTGTCATATTTACATACCATTTGTTCTGCGATTTGCTTTATTTCATTTTTTTTTAGTCAAAAAAGTCTTCCCTAGTGGCTCACTTGTAAAGAATCTGCTTTCAATGAAGGAGAAGTGGCTCAGTTGGTTAAGAATCTGCTTGCAATGCAGGAGGCCTGAGTTCAATCCCTGGGCTGGGAAGATCCCCTGGAGAAAGGAATGGCAACCCACTCCAGTATTCTTGCCTGGAGAATTTCATGGACAGAGGAGCTGGGCTGGCTACAGTCCATGGGATCTCAAAGAATCAGATACAACTGTGAGACTAATTTTCAACCTCCAGTTTTTTTAGTCAACTCATATTTTCTCTATCACTGTCATAAATATAAAACCCCTCATCATAGACAGACCCTAACAAGGCATATTTAAATTAAAATGAAAAGCACCCATTCTTATGTAGCACCTGTGGTGGTGTGACCGCTACACCTGGGGAAATGCAGATCTGGCCAACACCCCCACTTCTCAGACAGACGAAGCCCAGCAGGGGAAGGGGCAGGGTCCGAGCTGGAGTGGAGGAGCTCTGGGTGCTTCACGGAGCACCCCCCTTTCTTTTTGTCCACCTTGCAGCATGTGGGATCATAGTTCATGGACCAGGAATTGAACCTAGGCCCCCAGAAATGGGAGCTTGGAGTCTTAATGAATGGACTGCCAGGGAAGTCCTCCTTCCCAGAGTCTTTGCATCCACTTGCCCTCCTGCCTTCATTCTCTTTCTCTAGTTATCTCTTTCTATTCTGCTCTCTTGGAACCTTCAGCTTCTGCCTCTTTTACTTTGGCTAATTGCTCTGGCTGTTGGATCCCCCACTTCAAGAGGGAATGTGCAGGTCCCCGTGTTGGGAGTCGTGGTAAGTGGCTCTGCGGTGGAGTCAAGTCAGCTTTTGTAGATTTCAGTTTTCCCCTTTGTGAAACGGGTTGGTAAAACCTGCCTTACCCGCTTCCCCAGACACAGCAGTGAGACTGGGTATCGTGTTTTGTTTTGTCTTGAACTGGCCTTTCTTTTATTTTTTTATTTTTATTTTTATTTTTTTTATTTTTATTTTATTATTATTTTTTTTAATATTATTTTATTAGTTGGAGGCCAATCACTTCACAACATTCTTTTATTTTTTTAAATTAATTTTTATTGGAGTGTAATTGTTTTACCATGTTGTGTTTGGGTGGGGTTTTGTTTTTTTTGGTCTTGGGAAAGCTTGTAATTGGTGTTAACTAATCGGGGTGAGGCACCCCACCCCAAACCCTCCCGCTAGATGACCTTCTGGCGTCCCACTCTGGTTGCAACATATGGTCGATGCACGAAGGCGTCCCACCCTGCTCAGTCCGGTCCCCACTCTTCTCCGGCATGCTGCTTCCCCTCCCAGCGCCCCCTGAGTCATGAAACTCAGACAGATAACAGGCTGTCCCCTCTGAATCACTGAGGAGCAAGGATTAGAAGGGGCTCCCTAGAATGGACTCGGGAAAAGCTCTTGCATATGTAAAGGGCTCTCATTGAATGCTTCCATCCTCTGCCAGGTGAGAGTTGCCACTGCTGGCTGGGGTAGAGCTGAGTGGGGTGCTCAGCACTTCTCACTCCATAAACAAGGACAAAGAGATCAGGCACTGACGATCAAGGCCTCCCCAACTTCAGCCCTGTCCCCATCAGAGGACTTGCCGCGAGGCTCCCCTGTGTACCCACTGACCCCAGTCAGGCTGGGCAGAGACCCCATGGGAGTCCCTGATCCAGAGGAGAGTGACCCAGAGTTGGTCCATCATATATTCCTTCTCCAAATACCGGCCGTGGGACAAGTGACCTGCATGGGACTTGGTGGAAATGGGACACTGATCTCGAGGTGTTCATGGTCAACTGGGAGGCACAGACACAGCTGGGCATTAGCTGCCCAGTGATGCGGGCCACTCTGGTGCCCCACAGGCGTGCTCTTGCGAGGCCAGAGTGGAGAGGCTGGAGAAAGCCAGCTGTTCCCGTGAAGGATGGAATGGAGAGGACGCAGTAGATTTGGGAAAGGAAGCAGCAGTGACAGGGGTCCCAGGCTGGGAGCCAGGAATGGGGGATGGAGCTGGGTGGGTATCATGTTCCATTCAGTCTGACAACTGAGCTGAGTATTATGGGTTACAAAGCTCCAGGACAGTCCCCACTGCCTTTCATCCTCCAGACCTCAGCACAGCCAACCTCACACCCTCCACAAGGGCATCCCCTACTTTCCTCCTCGCAGAACTGGCCAGTCCTTCCAATGTCCCCTTGTCTCAGGTTTGGGTCCCCCAAAGAGACCCTGAGATGAGGATTCATGGGCCAGTGCTTTATCCGACAGCGCTTCCAGGGGAAACCAGCAGGAGAGAAGGGAAGCGGACCCCAAAGTGGAGGGGTCACTCAAGCCTTGTCTCGCAAAGAGAAACTGACTCAACCTCACAGGAACACCTGAAACAGTGTAGATCACACTGGACCTGGAGTCTGTACTCCTCCAGCCAGCACTGGTCAAGGGCTTCCCCGAGGATGTAAGTTTCCAGACACTTCCCACTTTCCTGGATCCTGCAAGCTAGGCATCTCTGGCAGCTTGGAGGCTAGAAAGGCAAGGTCACCAAGAGGCGGTGTGCATGAGCATGGGCAAGGGGTCTGAGGGGCTGGAGATGAATGATACTTGACTCTACGCCCACTGTGTCAGTACCTGCAATAGCTGATTCTACGCACTTGATCTTATACGTGCTTCCCCACTTAGAAGCCTGGCACGAGGTACATGTCCAATAAGAGCTGCTAAATGAATGAATGGATGAAAGGAAGGAAAGAGAGAGGATAACGTTATCCATTTTCAAATGAAGAAACTGAGGCTCAGAGAGGTGAATGACTGACCCAGAGTCCCACAGGCAATGGCCAGCATAGCCAGGCTCCCTATCAGCCTTCTGACTGTGCATCCAACGTGTTTGCTATTCACCCTGGTGGGGGAATGCCCTCCTCCTCCAGCTCTTTCTTAGCGTGCTCAGGGTAACCCCTGACTCAGCTGACAACAACTTCCCCTTTGCAGATCTGAGGTTTCTAGGACTTTGAATGAGGTGGGGAGGCTCCCCAAAGAGAGGCCTCTATAAAAGCCGATGTTTCCTCCTAGCTGCCTGAAAAAGGCCAGAGGGTAGCTCAAGTGCTCTCCTCCCAGCCGTTCTCCTCCTGCCCACCAGCACTGAGCCCTGAGCTGCCCTCTCTGCTCTCCAGGACATGGCGGGGCCCGTGACCATGGCAACCAGCCTCCTGCTCTTGGCCCTGTGCATCACCCCTGCAGGTAAGACCTCTGACCCCATCCTGGGTCGCCTGTTTGGGACAGCCGTCCCAAGGGCCTGACTGGAATGGCCCAGCAGAGCATGGAGGACCGAGCAGCCTGGGTCTGCAGGGGAACGGTGAGAAGGGGGGCAGCCCAGTGGCTGGACGGAGGTGTTTAACACGAGGTGAGTGTATGCTAAGTCGCTTCAGTCATGTCCGACTCTTTGTGACCCTATGGACTTTAGCCTGCCAGGCCCCTTTGTCCACGGGATTCTCTAGGCAAGAATACTGGAGTGGGTTGCCATGCCACCCTCCAGGGGACCTTCCCAACCCAGAGATCCAACCTGTGTCTCTTGCGGCTCCTATGTTGCAGGCGGATTCTTTACCCCTGAGCCACCGGGGAAGTTCTTAGTGCAGGGTATGGGCCCTTATTGAAGCTCAGAGTCTAGGGCAGGCTAGCAGAGACCATGGCTCTTCTCTCTCCTGTCTTCTAGACTCTGTGACACTCCCCTCTTCCTGCTGCATTACCTTCATTTCCAAGAAAATTCCCGAGAGCCGAGTGATAAGCTACCAGCTGACCAACGGGAGCGTCTGCCCCCAGGCAGGAGTGATGTAAGTAACTACTCCTCAGGAGGGGAGCGGGCAGAGATGAGCCTCCAGGCTCACTGAGGGCCCTGCCCTGTGATCCCGGACAGGTCTCCCCACCTCTCTAAGCCTCGGCTTCCTCACCATGAGACTAGAAAGAGGATTCAGAGTTGACCATCATAAATATACGAGGCAGCCTTTGGGGCATATTTTTGTTGTTGCTGTTTAGTCGCTCAGTCCTTCCAACTCTTTGCCACACCATGGACTGTAGCCCGCCAGGCTAGTGTCCATGGGATTTTCCTGGCCAGATTCCTGAAGTGAATTGCTATTTCGTTCTCCAGGGGATCTTTCCCGACCCAGGGTTCGAACCTGCATCTCCTGCTTGGCAGGTAGGCTCTTCACCAGTGAGCCACCAGGGAAATCCATCGGGGCATATAACATTCCCCTAACTAACCCTCTCAACCATTATATCAGCTGCAGTTGATTATCCCCATTTGACAGGGGGCAATTGAGGCTAGAAAGGTGACCTACTCAAGATCACTTAGGACTTGAAATAAACTTCAGAGTTGCGAGACAGCAGGTGGGAGCTCACTTCCTAAACAGCAGCAGCATGCCACAGAAATGTGATCTTTTCTTAACCCAGAAGGTGGCATTTATAATGTATAACCATCTCCTTGTAGTGAATTGTTTAAAGTTGCTAACACTTGTTTAAATGGTTTTGCATGTTCAGTCACTTCATGTCCAACTCTTTGTGATCCTATGAACTGTAGCCTGCCAAGCTACTGTCCATGGGACTCTCCAGGCAGAAATACTGCAGTCAGTTGCCATGCCCTCCTCCAGGGAATCTTCCCAACCCAGGGATCAAACCCGAGTCTCTTATGTCTCTTGCATTGGCAGGCAGGTTCTTTACCCACTAGTGGCACCCGGGAAGCCCCGAAAGCAAGCATTTATGCAATGGTTTACATAATTCAGAGAATTGTTTTTATCCCTCTGGAAATTAGTTAAAACTTTGAATCTTTATTTTGTCTGCATCTTTGAGGGGGATTAAAGAAAACCATTGTATTATTATTGGTAATTTTCCCTACTGGCACCAGACCCAGCTCCACGGTCCGGCATCCCTGGTTTGGAAGAGGGCATTCCACTGCCTCCTCCCAGCTCTGGCATCCTTATCGACCACCTTTCCTTGCACAGTGTGTGAACGGGAGGCCTTTTTGTCTTGGGGGTTTTCATGCATCTCCTCTCGTCCCCTGTGAGTAGACACTGTGTCTCTCCCTTCACATCCAGTGTCCTCTGCAGGCAGGTCTGGGCTCCCCCATCTGACAAGGAGGTTACTGAACATGAGCATGAAGTTTTTGGAGCGAAGGGATGCAGACGCACAGAGAGAAGACATTGTGTTCAGAGCCTGCCAGGAGGCCGGGGCAGTGGCATGTCCTCTGGGCTTCCGCGTGCCCTCCTCAGAAAGGGAAGGGATCCCGCCCTCTGCCCGGCTTCATGGGTGCCCTATCTTCTCCCCACAGCTTCACCACCCGGAAGGGCCAGAAGTTCTGTGGCAACCCCAAGTTGCTGTGGGTCCAGAAGTACGTGAAGAACTTGGATGCCAAGCAGAAGAAAGCCTCCACTAGGACCAGGGCGATGAACACTACAGCCCCCTTCTGGAGACATCTAGCCAACAGCACCTTCATCTAAGCCCTGCCCTGGCCCCCAGTCCTGAGCTTGGGCCTGGGTCTCACCTCCTGGCAGGCTGCTTGGGGCCTGGTGAGCCAGCGGTGGTAGGCAAAGGACTACTGTTGCCGTTTCTTTGCATCATTCTCAGGGGATGTGTCTCGTTTATTTAAAGAACCCAAGGCTCCAAGGATCCCAGCCCCCACTTGCTTTTCCTGAGCTGGGGGGAGAAGGTCTCAGAAGGAAGGCCATGGCAGCCTTTGTCCTTCCTCTGGGCTGGAGCCAGCCCCTCTCCAACTCACAGGTTGCATAAGAGTCTCAGTGCATGAGGCCTGAGCTGCAGACCGATTCTGCTTGTGCCTTAGTCTGCAGGCGGCTTCGATGGGCCCTCTGGTCTTGTAGTGAGACCTCCAGGCTGTCTGACTGCCTGTCTGTCTGTATGTCTGTCTGGGGATGGGTGACCTCTCAACACCTGTAGCTCTCCATCACAATGGGGATGCTCCTGGGATGTCCCACTCACAGGTGAATAAAAACCCAACAAAAGTGGAGGGCTCTTGGTCACAGACACCGCCAGATCCTGGCCCTCCTTGCACACCTCTGTGGGGCATGATTAATATTGTTCTCAGAAACTCATTGGTTTTTGTAATGAAATGGACCTGGAGGACTTGGGTGAGGGGCCAGCCTGGGGAGCTGCATTCCTCTGTGAAGACAGGGGATTGAGGAGATGCTTTGCTTCTGGTATGTTTTGGCTTCCCTGCTGCTTTGGGGACAAAGACCCACTCTCCCTTTAAAGCTGGCCTTTCCCCTACGTTTTGCTGAGGGGTAGATGGGGTGGGAGTTGAGGGGGAAGAGGATCCCAGTTTTTTTTCCTACACCATGTCATTTGTCTGTCAAGTGTAGACGGACACACTGGATGTTCTGAAATGACAATCCAAGTAAAATAGAATTTTTCCTTCGAGGCTGGTCCTGTCTTTCCTGTTCTCATCTCCCTCAGGAGGAAGGTTTGGGGTGTGAACAGTGGAGGGTGTGCCCCAGAGATCACCTTGAATGAGTTGCCCATTCAAGGCTGGGAGGGAATGAAGGCAGCCTGAGCCCGGGGCATCCCAGGAATGGTCTTGGCCTGCCCTTGGGAATCCTGTTATTCAAAAAACATACATGCATGGCTGGATTAAATTAAATTTCTAAACAATTTCCACAGAACACATTGTTGCACAACAAGCTATTTAGGCATCAGAAGACTATTAACTTATAAAAGATGGTCTCTGGTTTCAAAGGATGAGGGAGAAAAATAACACATCTACTCTCACAAGTCAGAAGCAGTGTGGCTTTCACACCAATCCTGATTGATAAACAGCAGGAGCTTGAAATATGTCGCTTAACTTCTCTGAGCCTGTTTCCCTCATCTGTAAAATGTTGTTGTTGCTGTTATTGTTCAATTGCTAACTCGTGTCTGATTCTTTGTGACCACATGGACTGCAGCCCGCTAGGCTCCTCTGTCCTTCACCATCTCCCAGAGCTTGCTCAAACTCCTGTCCGTTGAGTTGGTGATGCCATCCAACCATCTCATCCTCTGTTGCCCCTTTCCTCCTGCTCTCAGTCTTTCCCAGCACCAAAGTCTTTTCCATTGAATCGGCTCTTCAGGTCAGGTGGCCAAAATATTGGCGCTTCAGCTTCAGCATCAGTCTTTCCAATGAATATTCAGGGTTGATTTCCTTTAGGATTGACTGGTTTGATCTCCTTGCTGTCCAAGGGACTCTGGGAGATGAAAAACTTTTCATTTTTGTTTGAGCTTTCCCCAGAAGCAGTCCCCAAAGCAAAGATTGGGGTTAAAATACTACATTTGGGAGGTACTGGTTGCATGCACAGGAAACAACACCAGGAGAAAGAGGATGTAACATGAGAGACAGAAAGCAGCCAGTTAGAGTGTGTTATCAAGCAGAGGGGAACCAGCTCCAGTCACAGGGAAGTGCTGTGAGACCCACCCCTCCGAATTATACCTCCTTCCATCGGTCATCGCCAACTGGGGGTGAGAGATCCCCAGCGGTCTTCCTGCAGGTGGGAGGCAAGCCAACCTTCCTCGGTCCAAAATCAGCCTCCTGAAAAGACCTGGCAGTAAACTATTAAAGTTCTTTGGTTGTTGCTGTTCAGCCGCTGTTGTGTCTGACTCTCTGTGACACTGTGGACTGCAGCATGCCAGGCTTCCCTATATTTCACTATTAGCTCGAACTCTTGTCCGTTAAGTTGGTGATGCAATCTAGCCATCTCATCCTCTGTTGTCCTCTTCTCCTTTTGCACTCAATCTTTCCCAGCATCAGGGTCTTTTCCAGTGAGCTAGCTCCTAGCATCAAGTGACCAAAGCGTTGGACCTTCAGCTTCAGCATCAGCCCTTCCAATGAATATTCAGAGTTGATTTACTTTAGGATTGAGTGGCACCTTCTTTTAACACCATATAAAGCAGAATCAAGGGTATGGGTAAACCACGCAGAAAAGAGGACATTCTGATGGGGGGAAGAGAGCCTGCAGAAATCCTTAGCAAAGAGCTGGCATCTGAATGGTGACTGAGCTTTCCCTCTGAAAAGAAGAGTGGTTTTCTAAGGATGAAAGAGAGCTTGCATCTTCAGGGATGACAGACTGAACCACAAATAGACATTGGTCTCATAGGTGACAACAGAACTCTGACGCAGAGACTCTGTAGCAACCAGCCCAGAAAACCAGGGTTTTCCCTGGAGGTCCAGTGGTAAAGAACCTGTCTGCCAATGCAGGAGACACAAGAGACTTGGGTTCAATCCCTGGGTCGGGAAGATGCCCTGGAGGAGGAAATGGCAACCCACTCCAGTACTCTTGCCCGGGAAATCCCAAGCACAGGGGAGCCTGGTGGGTTACAGTCCATGAGGCCACAAAGAGTCAGACACGACTGAGCGACTGAAAACCAATGGTTAAGACTCTTCACCTTCCAGTGCAGAGGGTGCCAGTTTGATTCCCTGGTCAGAGGAGCTAAGATTCCACATGCCTGGTGGCCAAAAAAACAAAACATAGAAAACAGAAACAACATTGTAACAAATTCAATAAAAGATTTTTTTTCCCACAGGAAAAAAATCTTTAGAGAAACAAACTCCCAAATCAATCACAGAAGATGTCTGCTTATAGTTATCCCTTCTTCAGCTTCCAGACCAACAGCTTCTGAATCAAGACATCCCTGTGCCTTCCTTTTTTTTTTTCCTTTGTAAATTTGCTAATTTTTAATATTAACAGAAACATACTTGGTTTATACTTAGTTCCTTAAAATATGTCTGAACAGCATAATTAATGAGTCCAGAAAACAGAGGGTCAGGGACCAAAATTACAGGTCTAATAAATGATTTCTTCTCGGATGCTGAAGCGTCTCCTACCTTACAAACTTGAGCTTCTGTCCTTCCCTTTAAAGTGTACAGGACTTGTAGGCCCGCAGGGTTGGTAAGTTTGCTCCTGTTCTCTATCTTTGGAAATAATTTAAAACGCACATCGTCTCTTATGGTCTTAATATAACTTTTCCCAAAAAGCACCCTAAAGCAGCTAAGGAAGCAAACTGTTTAAGCAGCTCCTGAAAGGAAAGGGAAGAAACAAGAGGACAGATGATTGGTTTAAAATGATCACAGTCTTTTGATAAGATGAGAGGTTGCCCTGGTCACGGGAACGTGATTCAAGAGAGACTTTAGAGTTGTTGAAGAAGCAGGTCTACTCTCTTCTTCGCGCTTCCAGAAGCAGGCCTTTTTTTCTTTCTTTCTGTTTAAGTAAGGTAGCTCTGGAAGACTTCCAGAAATATTCTTCCTGTGTTCTTTATTCAGGTCTACAAATCCATGGCTTCCCACACTTGTGTTAACTTCCCTTTGCTGACAGTGTTGAGGATAAGGTGATTTTGATCATACTGTGTGCCCACTTTGGCATCTAAAACTAAATTTGGCTTAAGCTTGTTGTAGATCCTGCCGTCAGGCTTCATGCTCCAGAACTGACTGTCAGCGTTCTGTTTGAGCCCCAGGCCCAGCATCGAGCTGGAGGTTATGAGGCTCCCCACGATGGTCAGGCAGCAGTCTTCTACTATCCTGCATTTGATGCATCCTTCTTGATAAATCCAAATCTGGTCATCAGCACCGACATCCTCCGTGACCTGTATTCTGAGAAGCTTCAGATCTGCTAGGTTTCCATTGGTTGACACGAATAACCCTGTTGCTTTGTTTCAAAGTCTAAACTAAATTCGTTTCTGAACAAAAGGTCATAGAGAACCTATTTGGTAACAGCCACTGAATTCATACCACTTAGGTACTTCTGCTGGTGACAGTAGGAACTGTCGGCCCCTGTAATTGTCATATTCATAAGTAACCCATATGCCACCAATCACCTGGACAGAGCATATGTGCGTGTTGAATCCTAGGGATTGGAGATTAACTATTTCTGTATTAAATTCAATCTTTTTTCCTTTGAAGTCTTCTCTTTCAAAAAGAATAATTGTTGGTTCAGAAAATTCAACATCTGTAAAACAAAGAGACTTGAAAGTTGCTCCAGGTTGGCATCCCAACGAAGGAATAGTGGCGAAGGATAGTGGCCTTCCTCCAACACGTACTGATTCCCAGAGAAATTTTCTCCATCATATGCAACCCAGCTGCCTCCTGAAACTCTACAAGACTTGGTAGAGAATGAATCATCCATTTGCTTATTGTTTCTCCAAAACATTGACTGTGACCTTGAAAGTGTGGTTCCGAAAACAAGTGAATCTGATTTCGTCTCCTTGGGCCAGTGAAAGAATCCAAACATATGGGTTGGACAGAGGAGATCTTACAGTTTTTGCCTCCCCAGTTCTCGAAGTTGGTATAGGAACCTTTATCCAGTATATGCTGTTCTCCTGTGAAGTCAGGATTTTCATAGGCTACCCATACTCCACTCAGTACATTAATAGACTGTGTCTTCACTCTGTATCCAGTCTCCTTTAAATTAGCAACAATTCCTAATACATCAATACTGGAACCTTTGGATCCAAAGTTTTTTTTCACTGTACATTATCATGTGAGCATTTGAAAATTCACCTAATATGGGTCGTAAAGACTGAAGTTCACCACTGTAACCTCCCCAGTCATTCCAGCACTTGTATTCTCCTTCTTCAAGCAAATACTGATGACCTGCAAAGCCAGGCTTCTCATAAGCAACCCAAATGCCTCGTAGAACGTTCATAGATCCCACTGATATAAATGACAAATGTTCATCTCCAGTTGTTTCTTCTGTTTCACCTCCTTCCATGATAAACCTACCCATCTCAGTTTCCAGCTCCATACATTTTCCTTCGAAAGAAAGGTAGTTCATAAACAACTACCTTAGGATCTGTAGGGAATTCAGCTTTACAGCCACCCACTTTCAGTGGCCGCATGGATCCAATATATGCCTCCTCTGTATACCAGAAGGATAAGTCAGGGTATTCACCAGGTTCCAGGATAAAAAGGACACCCTGAAATCCAGGCTCTTCATAAATCAGCCATGTGCCCCAATGTACTTTAATGGAACAAGTCTTCTGCATTAAGCCAAACCCCTGCATTTCTTCGGTATCATCAAAGTAGGAATTTAGGAGTCCTAACCCTTCTGGTTCAGTAAATAAGTCAATCTGACTAACTCTGTAATCCTAGACCACAAGTCTGATTGATCCAATCACCACGGGCTTAGTCAACACTGCCTCATCCTCATTTCTTTCCAAAATATCTTTTATACCCCAGAGACCAGAGAGTTCCAATTCTCCTTCTTCTAAGGGGATGGAGTGCCCTTCAAATTTTGGTTTCTCATACAACATCCAACATCCTCAAATGACTTTTACTTGTATCACAGGAGAGAGGGTCCAGGAGCTACAATCCTCCACGTCACTGAACACTTCAATACACGCCTCTGAGACGCTGGGCTCGCTGTATATCACTACTTTTCCAGGTTGGAGATTGATTTTATTCTGAATGCTCCCTCTAAGTGTTGTTGTATCTGATAATGCCATTCCAGAAAAAGAAATGCTTCCGTCAAACCGTCTGGCTTTGAAGAGACCAGTGAAGTCTCTGTGTCACTGCTTCCAGCAAGTTCAATTTAAGAACACTTTCAGTATGATTAGACGTATCACCGTTGGTCTCCAGTTTTGAAAACTCAGGAAATTTAGTTTCTGGCGTGGCAAGTTTGCTTCGCTGATCCAGATCCTTTTTGGTTTCCTCTTTTTGCAGGCACTTTTCCATGGGGCTCAGACTTTTCAATCACGAATGAGATGTGTCTGACGAGTTGAAATTGAAGACCTTTAAGTTACTGGCTGGCAGACTTGGTTGTTCTTTCTCTGAACCACAGGATGGGGCACTCTCAGCCACGGGCTGCAGCATGGAAGGTCAAGAAAGAGAACTGCTATGAGCTGTACCGAAAGCTGTGGTCATGGTATTGACTGATGTTACAGAGGGAGAAAAGATTTTTGTCTTGTGGTAGAGAAGATAACAAGGTTGAGAAAAGCGCTCTTTTTTCTAACCTCGACCTCTTGACTCCACTATTTGGAACATCCTTGTTCTCTTTGTCATTGACTTCTAGATCTGCCGGGGGCTCGTCTTTCCCATTAGTGTGAGTCTGCAAGGACTTGAAAAGGACACTCTGTTCAGTGGATGAACGTTTGGGCCCCAATTTGGATTTGGTGTCAAGATTCTGCATCAAATGTGAAGCTGCTGACATTTCCAACTGGCCTTCCTTTTTCTTCCCCAAAACCAAGGTATATACACTGGGTTCAAACACCTTTTCTAAACTGTCCTCTTGAATAGGTGGCATGGCAAAGTGAGGGGCGGGGAAGTTTGGCAGCCTGGGCTTCTTCTTCTTCTGGGGCATACACACGGTGCTGTCCATCTTTTTCATAATCTCAGTGAATTTTCCCATGTCAGGAGAAGAATCGAATACACTATCATCACTACCAGCAGAGATGTTCAAAAGACTGGCAGGACTGCCCTGGCCATTCACAACACTCTGACTGGGTCTTTGAGGGGTTCCTAAATAGCTTCTGTTGTCAGGGAAGTTGGTGCGGTGGATTCAGCCTTCAGGGATTTTCCGGTGTCCTCACTTTGAGCCCGGACAGGCAGAGCTGCTTCTGATTCAGGCAGCATGACTTGTGCGCCAGATTTTACTACATGTTCCTCACTTCCTTCCTCGCTGAAACTCTCCCACTCCCCAGTGGCCCGTGAGTCCCTGCCAAATGCAAATGACGCATCTGACTCCTCTGCTGAAGTGAGCGCTGAATGGACTGTCTTTTCTGGTTCTCATCTGGCGGTTCTTGTTTGTTTCGTCAGATCTGGTAGAGTGGCAGCCAGGCTCATGAGAGGATTGAAGCAGATGATGGCGAGGAGAGGCGTGCCCCCAGGGAGGGTGGAGAAGCTGGAACTCTGTCCTACAGCGGGCATGTGTGTCTCCTGGTCCAGCCTCTTTGGATGGTCTGGGAGCATGTGTTAAAAGGTTAAACACACATACCATTGACCCAGCAATTCCTCCTCCAAGAATGTGTCCTACACATTTGCACACAAGTGCGTGTACCAGGATGTAGGCAGCGCTATTCACGGTGAGAGAAAATTGACAACAACCTAATTGCTCATTCATAGGAGATTTGGCCAAGATTTTAAGATTTTAAAAAATTCATTTATTTATTGTTGTCTGCATGGGCTCTTCATTGCTCCACGTGGGCTTTCTCTAGTTGTGGCGAGCAGGGGCCACTCTCTAGCTGTGGTACTCGGGCTTCTCCTTGTGGTGGCTTCTCTTGGTTCAGAGCGCGGGCTCAGTAGTTGGAATTCATGGGCTTAGTTGCCCTGTGGCATGCGGGATTTTAATTCCCAGACCAGGGATAAAACCCATGTCCCCTGCATTGCAACATGGATTCTTAACCACTGGACCTTTAGGGAGGTCCCCCAAGACATTTTTAAATTAAAAAAAAAAAAGCAAGATGCATAAGGGCAGGTACTGTATGATCCTATTTGTGTAAATAAAGATGCTTGTATGCTTAGCAACTTGACGGACACAGACTATCAAGGGTGGCTGCCTTTGGCAAGTCAGAATGGGAGTCAGGGAGACAGAAGATATTACGACATTTTATTAGTACTTTTCTGGGGTGTTTAAACTTCTTACTATGTGCACTTATCCATTTTCGAGTAAAGTGTACAGAAGCTGTATTGTCTGTGCGCCTTTCCCTCGGGCTGTACCTCCAATGTGCTCCTGACTTCTTTCAACAGTCAGGAGGATCTGTGGCTCTGTGTCTGGGTACTTCATTCCTTGCCAGAAATACCAAGGTATGAAGAGCCCCAGGCAGCCCTCAACCAATGGCTAATTAGAGTGAATGTCTTGAAGAAGGAAATGGCAACCCACTTCAGTATTCTTGCCTGGAGAATCCCACGGACAGGGGTTGAACCTGGTGGGCTATAGTTCACGGGGTTGAAAAAGTTGGACATGACTGAGCCATTGAGCACTCATCAGTGTAGCAGTAGAAAGGAAAACATCGTGTTCTGTTAATAAATATAGTACAAATAAAATGAACAAAAATAAAATAAAGTAGATGTCTAACCACCATCCCCAGTCCCTAACTCCTCGGTGGAAAAAGCCCTGGGGGATGTGTACTCTGCCATCTGCTAACAAGTTGCTGTGTTTCACAATCAATTACAGGCTTGACAACACACCCTTCTGGCTGCCTGCCCTTCTTGCTGGTGTGTCTGCTTCTCCTAAATAAACTACATGCTCCTGGGCCCTCATCTCAGGGTTTGTTTCTGAGGAAATGCAAACCAAGTCAATCAGTTTAAGTGACAAACAAAAATGAATAAATAAGGGAGAGACCACTCGATCTGAGGAGTCAGATGGATTTGATCCCAGGCCCCTCCATTTTTGGCTCTCTGATGCTGGAGAAAGTTAATTGAGCTCCCTGACCTCAGTTTCCACATCTGTAAAATGAGCATAACAGAGCTATCTGCCTCATGGGTCGGCCATGAGGACGAAACAAGGTGCTTAATGCACGGGAAACACTTATCTTAATGCCTGGCACATGGTAACTGCTGAGTGAGTGTTAACTGCAGGCTCGAGTTAAGGCGGGAGGCTGAGAAGCTGAAGCTGGTCCTGCTATGGCCAGGGCACCCGGCTGACTCTTCTGTGCCCATTCCAGTGTCTCTGTGCCCCTTGCCCCACTTCCTCCTGCCTCGTTTCTCTAATGGCCATTAAGTGCCTCTGCAGAAAGGAGGCCCTCATTGCAATGCTGATTGCGGGGCAGCTGAGCTGTCCACCAGAGTCCCAGCCTGCCTTGGCCTTGGCCTCTCTTTAGAATGTGAGCCTTGGCTGTGCATAGTCAGTCTGTGCGTAGGGAGGGGACACCCTCCTGCCCCGCTTCTGGGTGGGCCCCCAGCACGATGACAATGCGTGGAGTCACCCAGTCTTTCTCATGCTACCTTGAAATATTCCCGAGATGGAGAGGGTGCCAGGAGTTGCTGTGGTCAGGGAGAGACAGAGCTTTGTGAAACCAAAGTTGGCCGGTGTTTGGGAGAGCACCCTGCCCCAGACAAAACCTTTCATGTGACTCACTGAAACTGACTTAATAAGCTCTGTTACAGCCCACGGCTGGTGGATCAAAATGTATAATCGTAACCCAAGGGTAGGGGAGGAAGTGAGCACCGGTGAGCCCCTGAGCCTGAGGACTGGGAGGGGGGTGGAGGAGACCCACAGAAGAGCAGTTCTCAACCCTTCGGGGCTTCAGAATCTGGCTTTCCCTGGTCGTGATGCATGGACTTCTCATTGTGGTGGCTTCTCTTGCTGCAGAGAACGGGTTCTAGGATGCACAGTAGTTCAGTGGTTGTGATGCAGGGGCTTAGTTGCCCCTTGGCTCGTGGGAATCTTTCTGGACCAGGGATTGAACTTATGTCCTCTGCATTGGCAGGTGGAGTCTTAACCACTGGCCCACCTGGGAAGTCTCTGTGCAAAAGCTTTTAAGTTTAATTAGGTTCTGTTTCTTTATTTTTGCTTTTATTTCTGCTGTTTTAGGAGAAAGATCCCCCCAAAATATACTGCTATGATTTATGTCAAAGAGAGTTCCATTTATGTTTTCTGCTGGGAATTTTATAGTTTCTGGACTTATATTAGGTCTTTAATCTATTTTTAGTTTATTTTTGTATATGGTATTAGAAAATGCTCTAATTTCATTCTTTTTTTTTTTTTTCCAGTCATTTAAGCTTTTATTTTTGTGAGAGGGTTCAAAGGAGAGCTTTAATACAGGTGAGACTTGAGGCTTTTGAAGAGGATCTAAGTCTTGATGAAGTGATTCAAACTCAAATCTTGAATGCATAATCATGGTAGGCCCCAGGGTCTTCAAAAACTTGTACTTGATGCTTTCCCAAAGTGTTAAGATTTGAATGCCAAAATGCAAACTGATTCATGTTTTTTTCCATTAGTGGTCCATGGATTTCTTTAAATGAAGTCTGTGTTAGCGTCCACAGATATCAGAGTTCTGCAAAACTGGAATCCATAGTTCCAGGATGACCATGGATGGCCCACCCCCTAATTTCATTCTTTTACACGTAGCTGTCCAGTTTTCCCATCACCACTTACAGAAAAGACTCTGTTTTCTCCATTATTTACTCTTGCCTCCTTTGTTGTAGACTAATTGATCATGAGTATGTGGTCACATTATTTCTGGGCCCTCTATTCTGTTCTATTGATTTCTGTCTGTTTTTGCGACAGAACCATACTGTTTTGATTATTGTCACTTTATAATATAGTCTGAAGTCAGAAAATGTGATTCCTCCAGCTCAGTTCTTCTTTCTCAAGATTGTTTTGACTATTTGGGTCTTTTGTGTTTCCATACAAAATTTAAAACAAGTTGTAGAACTTGTGGTTGCCAGAGGGAAGGGTGGTAGGGAGGAATGGTTACAGAGTTTGGGATTGACATGTACACACTACTATATTTAAAATAAATAGCCAGTAAGGACCTACTGTATACATATATTTTTAAAAGTAGGGTCTTCCCTGGTGTTCCAGTGGCTAAGACTCTAAGCCCCCAAATGCTGGGGGCCTGGGTTCAATGCTTGGTCGGGGAACTAGATCCTATATGTTGAAGTATGGCAAAAACCACCACAATATTGTAAAGTAATTATCTTCCAACGAAAATAAAGAAATTAACTTTTTAAAAAAAGAGTTAGAATGCTGAAGCTAAAAGATCCTGCATGCCACAGCAAAGATCCAAGATCTTGCGATCTTATTTAGTTGGTGCAGCCAACTAAATAAAGTAAAAAAAAATTTTTTTTCTTAAGTAGATGTCAGAGCTTAAAAGAAACCTATTAGTTATAGCTCTTTGAAAACATGTCCTTTGTATTTTGGGGGGAGGGGGAGGGGAAATGCATGACAGTCTTTACTTTTAAATGATTTTCAGTACATCAAGTAGTAACATGTAACAAGTTAGTGAATTCTAATCTAGCAATTTTGAATAAGAGAAACTAAAAGCAGCCCAGTACTAGGACCCATTGTTCTAACTCTTAGCTGGAAAAAGGACCATATTAAGGCTGGCTGCAGTTTCACATCAGTTACAAATAACTATTTACTACTTTTTCATAGATAAAGCCCCTGACCTTCAAGAGAGATTTAGGGAAAAAATATTTTAATCCCTTTCTTTCTTAAGAAAATTGGGTTATTAAAAACTATCTAAGAAAGAAAAAGTCAGTGTTGATAATATGCTGCTTGACCAAAAAGGCATAGAAAACAGACAACATATATCCATTAAATTTCTAAGATATATGAGGTAAAAAGATACAATCTTTGGATAAGCCTGCAGCCTGTACGAAGAATCTATGTTTTCTATTTTTCAAAAAGGGAAGGGACCTACTATATAAAACACAGAAATAATTTAATGCCTTTTTGTAAGACTGTAACTCCAGCCTTGCTCAAGCCTCAGGTTCCATGAAGGCATTAAAAACACCAGTCCACAGAACAGGCACTTTTCTTCGGCCTCTATCCATTTATGCAATAGTTTTCATGGATTTCTGCCAGATGGCGCAGACAAAGGCCAAGAGGTTATCCAGGACTTCATCCCTGTCCTGCTGGAAGTAGGTCTGAAGGATGGTCAGGTTCTCCTGGGTGTCCTTCTCCACTTCAGGGCTGCAGCTGCTGTGGGATCGCAGAGCCCAGCTTCCTTGGCCTGGAATTCCTTCTCCCCCCGACTGACTAGCCATGTCAGTGGCAGCAGCGACTCCGAGGCAGCAGACAGCAGCCTAACTTGACCAGATCACCCCTGTCCTTTGTATTTTGAAAGGGATTGCACTGAATCTATAGATTGCCTAGGGAGAGCGTGAGTATGTACCGTGCTTCCATCATGTCCGGCTCTTT
Source organism: Muntiacus reevesi (assembly GCF_963930625.1). Taxonomy (NCBI): domain Eukaryota; kingdom Metazoa; phylum Chordata; class Mammalia; order Artiodactyla; family Cervidae; genus Muntiacus; species Muntiacus reevesi. The sequence goes on along the minus strand of NC_089250.1, from coordinate 212,152,978 downwards.
GTGACTCCAAGAACCGTAATCACCAGTTTCCTCTGTCCTTGGGATTATCCAGGCAAGAACACTGGAGTGGGTTGTCCTTTTCTCCTCCAGGCGATCTTCCCCACCCAGGGATCGAACCTGAGTGTCCTGCCGTTTCTGCACTGGCAAGCGGATTCTTGCTTGGGAAGCCCAGATGACCTAGGGTCCAGATGGCCTAGGGTAGTATGGTCATTTTAACGACATTAGTTCTTCCAGTCCACATCCTAAAGTCTTGTACTTGGTCAAAGCCTTTGAACTTTTCAGAGCTTTCTCCCCTCCCTTCTTCTCCCCCTCTCCCATGTCTCCTCCTTCCTCTCCTCCTTCCTGGGTTTTTCTCCTTTCTCCCACCAGCCAGCCTTCCTACTGGGTTCAACAAGGTCCCACCCACCTATCGAGAGGACGACCATCTGATGATGGGAGTTCCTGCACAGCTGACCCCCCAGTGATCGGTTCCTTCAGAGAAGCATCGGTTCTCTTTTCCCCACTTCCTTCCCACTTCCTTCCTGGAAACAGACCTTCTGGGAGGGGTTACTGGCAAGAGGCTTTGTTTGGCAGAGAAAGATATTTTGCGATCAGAACTTCTGGATTCTTATTGCAGATCTAGATCCCCATCCTTGTAAAACTATTTGTTCCAAAAAATCCCTCATCTCTTCAAGGCCTTGTAAAAAGGTGGTGGTTGTTTAGTTGCCAAGTCGTGTCTGACTCTTTGCGACCCCATGAACTGCAGCACTCCAGGTTCCTCTGTCCTTCACTATCTCCTAGAGTCTGAGTTGGTGATGTCATCCAACCATCTTATCCTCAGTTTCCCCCTTAGTTGTCTGGAATTCTCTGATGCTCTGGTGGTTAGAACGCTGTGTTTCCCCTGCAAGGGCTCAGATTCAATCCTTAGTTGGGGAATTAAGATCCTGCAAACCATGCAGCCAAAAAAAAAAAAAGTAATTATTTAACTTCCCAGAATTACACATCTATCAATTTCCAGGAATCCCTTCAGAAAACATTCAGCTTTCACCCTCCTAAAGCTGTGTGCCTGGATCTTTCAACCCAGCATTCCACCCAAGAAACGGGTGAGGCTGGGGGAGGAGGGGGAGGTGACAAAGGGAGGACAGCTCAGGCACCTCCTGACCAATCCCATCTCTGCTCTTTCTGCCCCTTCTTTGCTAAGGAGATAACCACATTCAGATCAGTTTTGCTTGGCCTCTATATTCCTTAATTCTAGGGAAAAATTTATCTTGTGACTGGCTTTCCCTGGAAATCTCAGTGTCCTTCTCCTGGCTCTCTAGTGGTGCTGGTTTAGTCGTGAAGTGGTGCCAGATTCTGTGACCCCATGGACTGTAGCCCACTAGGCTCCTCTGTCCATGGGATTCTCCAGGCAAGAATACTGGAATGGGTTGCCGTTTCCTTCTCCAGGGGATCTTCCCAACCCAGGGACTGAACCCGGGTCTCCTGCCTTGCAGGCAGATTCTTTACTGACTGAACTACAAGGGAAGCCTTAACTTCAGAACAGGGATAAACCCTAGGGAACATACACTTCTTGTCTGGATGCTGTGGGTATGACCCCCCCCTCGTGATATCACCCAGGGACCTGTTTCCAAGAGTCACCTGGAAAAACATCTCTCAGATCTCAGAATTAGGAAGAGCTGCACGAATCTCAGACAACCAGCAGCTTGCTTTTATGTTGTGTATGTCGTGAATCCTGGGATTGATGGCACTTCCCTTTGGATATTATTAGCTCATTGAAAGCTTGCCAACCCTCTAAGGCAAACAGGTGCCACACCTTATCTGTCAGTCCTTACCATCCCTTTGCTTTGATGTTATCACATAGTTGAGGAGTTTGGCTCCAGGACAGAGCCTGAAGCAAGTCAACCTGGAGGCCCTTTCCCAGGGTAGGGGGGTGGGGCAGGGGACAGGACCCTGAGACACTCAGAGGCAGGATAAGACACAGGCATGAGACAAACCTGGCTTTGAACCTTGGCTCTGCCACCTGCTATTGGGCTTCCCTGGTGGCTCAGAGGTGAAGAATCTGACTGCCAATGCAGAAGACACAGGTTCGATCGCTGAGTTGGGAAGATCCCCTGGAGGAGGAAATGGCAACCTACTCTAGTATTCTTGCCTGGGAAATCCCATCACCAGAGAAGCTTGGCGGGCTACAGTCTGTGACAAAAGAGACAGACCCAACTTGGCGACTAAACAACAAAACAATCTGCCGCCTGCTATCTGTGCGACCTTGAACAAATCACCTCCCTTTTCTGAATCCCAGTGTCTTTGGAAGAAAAGTAAGGATAAGAAAACCTCCCCCAGAGAACTGCCATGAGGACAGATGGAGTAACTGGTAACGAACAATACCCTCCCCCACTTCCCCAAATAAAAGCTTGTCTTTTCCCAATTCCTGGAAACATGTTTTCTTTTCTGGACTCCATCCAGACTAGGACGCTGCCTGGGCTTCCCAGGTGGCTCCCTGGTACAGAATCCGCCTGCCAACGCAAGAGATGCAGGTTCCATCCCTGGATCGGGAAGATTCCTTGGAGGAGGGCATGACAACCCATTCCAGTATTCTTGCCTGGAGAGCCCCCACGGACAGAGGAGCCTGGAGGACTACAGTCCATGGGGTCTCAAAGAGTGGGACACAACTTAGGGACTAAACAAGAAAACCACAAGGACACTGCCCACCTCCTGGGGAAACCCTCCTGACACACGGTGACTCCTTCTGGCCTCTCCTCTCCCTGATGGAGTCTTCACTGCAACCTTCCACGGGTGGAGGTCGTGTCCATTCACTCAACTCTGGTAAGGACAGGGGTGGGTCTGGTCCAGCATGATCCGCCAAAGCCCTGGGGAGCGCCTGGGCACCTGGTAAGAACTCAGCAAACTTTTGTGAAATCAATGGGTTCCAGGCTCTATGCTGAAGGCTTGTGTAGACAAACAAGGAGGTTTCTTAATAGTCTTCCACATCCCTCTTGTCCCTCTCCAGTACATCTTCCTTACAACAGCCAGGGGGTTCTTTATAAATCTAATCTTATGCACTGCTTTAAATTCCTTAATGTCTCCCCACTGTGTTTAGGATAAAGAAGAAAATGTTTGGAATTCCCTGGCAGTCCAATGGTTAGGACTCCACACTCTCACTGCTGAGGAGCAGGGCTCAATCCCTGACTCGAGGTCAGGGAACTAAGATCCTGCAAGTCATGTGGTACAGTCAAAAAAAAAAGAAGAAAATGCTTGACCAATGCTCTATATAGAAGGCAACAGAGCAGAGTCAGAGGGAATTCACCACGAGGCCCGTCACTTTCAGGATCCCCTCCAAGCCCTGAACCTCATTTGGTAGCTTTGCATCTTTAAAAAAAGAGAGAGAGAGAGAGAGAGCCACTAAAGTATAAGCGTTCAGTCAATTCAGTCACTCAGCCATGTTACACTCTTTGCAACTCCATGGACTGCAGCACACCAAGCTTCTTTGTCCATCACCAACTGCTGAAGCTTGCTCAAAATCACGTCCATCGAGTCAGTGATGCCATCCAGCCATCTCATCCTCTGTCGTCCCCTTCTCCTCCTGCCTTCAATCTTTCCCAGCATCAGGGTCTTTTCCAATGAATCAACTCTTCACATCAGGTGGCCAAAGTATTGGGGTTTCAGCTTCAGCATCAGTCCTTCCAATGAACACCCAGGACTGATCTCCTTTAGGATGGACTGGTTGGATCTCCTTGCAGTCCAAGGGACTCTCAAGAGTCTTCTCCAACACCACAGTTCAAAAACATCAATTCTTTGGCACTCAGCTTTCTTTATAGTCCAACTCTCACGTCCATACATGACCAATGGAAAAACCATAGACTTTTCTGACTCCCTAGCCTCGTTCATATTCCCTTAGTCTACACTCTTAATCCAGGTAGAATTAATAATCCATTGCAGGACTTCCCTGGTGGTCCAGTGGTTAAGAATCTGCTTTGCAATGCAGGGGACAAAAGTTCAACCCCTGGTCTGGGAAGGTTCCACATGCCTCAGGGCAACTAAGCCCACACACCACCACTACTGAAGCCCACTCGCCCTAGAGCCCAGCGCCCTGCAGCGAGAGAAGCCACTGCAGTGGGAAGCTTGTGCACTGCAGTTAGAGAGCAACCCATGCACAGCAATGAAGACTGAGCAGAGCTAAAAATAAATTAATTAAAAAATAATATATTGGGTGATTGCTTTCTGTTCAATATCTAGTCCCTCCACTAGAATATACACTCTCCGATAGCAAGGACTGCATGTCTTGTGCACAACGTGAGAGCTGGGAGTTAAGTTTTATTTGGGGCAAAATGTAGGCTGGGAGACAGTGTCTCAGATAGCTCTGGGAGACTGCTCCAAAGAGGCAGTGGGGGAAGGTCAATATATAAGATTTTGGTGAAGGGGGAGTGCAATACAATCAAGTGCTTACTTTACAAAAGGTTTTCTGCCAGCGATGAGGATCTGATGTCATCATTTAGTGATTTAGTGCTCTTCTAGATATGAAGAGGTGAAAGGATTGGGATCATGAAATCAGTTCCTGAAAATATGTAACTACCTGTTAGCTCTAAGGAACAGGAAAGACCAGTTCCACCAGTTTCCCTTTTCATACTGTTCATGGGGTTCTCAAGGCAACAATACTGAAGTGGTTTGCCATTCCCTTCTCAGAAGAACTATACAAAACAGATCTTCATGACCCAGATAACCACGATGGTGTGATCACTCACATAGAGCCAGACATTCTGGAATGCAAAGTCCAGTGGGCCTTAGGAAGCATCGCTATAAACAAAGCTAGTGGAGGTGATGGAATTCCAGTCGAGCTATCTCAGATCCTAAAAGATGATGCTGTGAAAGTGCTGCACTCAATATGCCAGCAAATTTGGAAAAATCAGCAGTGGTCACAGGACTGGAAAAGATCAGTTTTCCTTCCAACCCCAAAGAAAGGCAATGCCAAAGAATGTTCAAACTACTGTACAATTGCACTCATCTCACATGCTAGCAGAGTGATGCTCAAAATGTTGAAGCCAGGCTTCAACAGTACATGAACTGTGAACTTCCAGATGTTCAAGTTGGACTTAGTTAAGTCAGAGGAACCAGAGATCAAATTGCCAACATCCGTTGGATCATCAAAGAAGCACGAGAGCCAGAAAAACATCTACTCCTGCTTTATTGACTATGCTAAAGCCTTTGACGGTGTGGATCACAGCAAACTATGGAAAATTCTTAAAGAGGTGGGAATACCAGACCACCTGACCTGCCTCTTGAGAAGTCTGTATGCAGGTCAAGAAGCAACAGTTAGAACTGGACATGGAACAATAGACTGGTTCCAAATCGAGAAAGGAGTACGTCAAGACTGTGTATTGTCACCCTGCTTATTTAACTTATATGCAGAGTACCTTATGAGAAACGCTGGGCTAGAAGAAGCACAAGCTGGAATCAAGATTGTCGGGAGAAATATCAATAACCTCAGATTTGCAGATGATACCACCCTTATGGCAGAAAGTGAAGAAGAACTAAATAGCCTCTTGATGAAAGTGAAAGAGGAGAGTGAAAAAGTTGGCTTAAAACTCAACATTCAGAAAACTAAGATCATGGCATCCAGTCCCATGACTTCATGGCAAATAGATGGGCAAATAATGGAAATAGTGAGAGACTATTTTGGGGGGTTCCAAAATCACTGCAGATGGTGACTGCAGCCATGAAATGAAAGACGCTTGCTCCTTGGAAGAAAAGCTATGACCAACCTAGACAGCATGTTAAAAAGCAGAGACATTACTTTGCCAACAAAAGTCCAACTAGCCAAAGCTATGGTTTTTCCAGTAGTCATGTATGGATGTGAGAGTTGGACTATAAAGAAAGCTGAGAGCCAAAGAATTGATGCTTTTGAACTGTGGTGTTAGAGAAGACTCTTGAGAGTCCCTTGGACTGCAAGGAGATCCAACCAGTCCATCCTAAAGGAGATCAGTCCTGGGTGTTCATTGGAAGGACTGATGCTGATGCTGAAGCTCCAGTACTTTGGCCACTGATGTGAAAAACTGACTCATTGGAAAAGACTGTGATGTTGGGAAAGATTGAGGGCAGGAGGAGAAGGGGATAACAGGGGATGAGATGGTTGGATGGCATCACTGACTCGATGAACATGAGGTTGAGCAAGCTCCGGGAGTTGGTGATGGACAGAGTACTGCAGTCCATGGGGTCGCAAAGAGTCGGACATGACTGAGTGACTGAACTGAACTGAACTGAACCAGTTTCCCTGGAGCACAGAGTGCCTCACTCTCCACTCTGAATTCCCCTCAGGGGGTGTTGAAGGTCAACAGCTGCAACAGCACAGGGTTCAGTCTCTGCAGAGGCAGATGGCAAACATCCTGGCTGTTGTTCAGTCACTGGCAGATGCTCTTGGCAAGAGCCAATGTGTGTAGTTGACACTTCTCTACCCTTGGCTCTCAGCATCTAGCACCATGCAAAGAGCATGAAAAAAAATAATAAATGTTGAATGAATGAGTCAGTGAAGAAAGAATTTACTGTCCAGGAAGGGAGGTAGATAGATAAGCTGGTGAGTTTGAAAAGAGATAAGACCATGGCATCTGGTCCCATCACTTCATGGCAAATAGATGGGGAAACAGTGGCTAACTTTATTTTTTTGGGCTCCAAAATCACTGCAGATGGTGATTGCAGCCATGAAATTAAAAGACACTTACTTCTTGGAAGGAAAGTTATGACCAACCTAGATAGCATATTAAAAAGCAGAGACATTACTTTGCCAACAAAGGTCCATCTAGTTAAGGCTATGGTTTTTCCAGTGGTCATGTATGGATGTGAGAGTTGGACTATAAAGAAAGCTGAGAGCCAAAGAATTGATGTTTTTGAACTGTGGTGTTGGAGAAGACTCTTGAGAGTCCCTTGGACTGCAAGGAGATCCAACCAGTCCATCCTAAAAAAGATCAGTCCTGGGTGTTCATTGGAAGGACTGATGCTGAAGCTGAAACTCTAATACTTTGGCCACCTGATGTGAAGAGTTGACTCATTGGAAAAGACCCTGATGCTGGGAGGGATTGGGGGTAGGAGGAGAAGGGGGCGACAGAGGAGGAGATGGCTGGATGGCATCACCAACTCAATGGACATGAGTTTGAGTAAACTCCGGGAGTTGGTGATGGACAGGGGGGGCTGGCGAGCTGCGATACACGGGATCGCAAAGAGTCAGACACGACTGAGCGACTGAACTGAACTGAACTGATGATGCTGTCTGTGATTCAATGTGGGACAATGTTCTCTGGGAACCAGGGGAGAGCTTGCAAGGGAGGATGGAGGGAAGTTTTTGTAAGCCAGTGACATAGGTCATAGGTACAGAGGGTGAAGTCTCTGCAGATGCAGAACAGGGCACCGTGTCCCTAGCGGAAGGATATTTGGCTCCTACCCGTGAGTCCACACGTGGCAGATACTGGGGGTGCCCAACCCACCTCCCTCCACACTCACCCTATTTTCACTGTTCCTTCCATCCCCCATCTGAATGCCCCTGAGGTGCTTTACTTGAGGGCTTCCTCTAGGCCTACATGCCCCCAGGCTGTGGTGATGGGAGGCGGCAGAGGAAAGCGGCAGCTTCCGGGCCCTCAGTCGCAAGGACACGGATTCTCGTCCAAAGGCTCGATGGAGCTATTGCCCTCGGTAGGAACATGCTTATTAAGCTGTCCGTTCATTATTGGCTGCCCTCCCATCTCTGTCTCACTCCTCCACAGTCCTGGTGGTATTTTTTTTCAATCTTCCCCTAAGTATGTTGTTTGCACTCAAATTCATGTCTCAGGATCTGCCTCTGGGAAAACCCAATCTGGGGGAAAAAATACAAGGAAGAGGGGAGAAGCCCTCACAGAAGTATGAGACTGTGTTATGTAACTAAGGCTGCTGTAACAAAATACCACAGGCTGGGAGGCTTAAACAACAGACGTTTTATTTTCTCACGGTTTGAGATGCTGGGACTCCAAGGTGTCAGCAGGATTGGTTTCTCCAGGCCTCTCTCCTCAGCTTGTAGGTGGCCGTCTTCTCCTGGGGTCCTACCATCTTACTTCTGTGCACACACATCCCTGCTGTCTCCTCCTCTTCTTTTTTAAAAATAATTTTTTAAATTTAATTTTATTTTTGACTGCATGGGATCTTCGTTGCTCTATGTGGACTTTCTCTAGTTGTGGTGAGGAGGACTACTCTTCTCTGCGGCCCTCAGGCCTTTCATTGTGATGGTTTCTCTTGTTGTGGAGCACAGGTTCCAGACATGCAGGTTCAGTAGTTGTGGTGTGTGGGCTTAATTGCTCTACAGCATGTGGAATCTTCTTGGATCAGGGATCGAACCCATGTCCCCTGCATTAGCCGGTGTGCTCTGATCCGCTGGGTCACCAGGGAAGTCCTCCTCCTCTTTTTATAAGGATGCTAATCCTATTGGATCAGGGCCCCATCCTTATGGCCTCATTTGACCTTAACTACCTCTTTGAAGACCCTTATCTCCAAATATAGTTACACTGGGGAGTAGGGCTTCAACATATGAATATGAGGGGAATAAAATTCAGTCCATAAAGAGGGGAATTGGGGGAAAGCAACTCAGCTAAGGAAAGTTGGGCTTAGAGAGGCAGGTCAGTTGTTGAAGCTCAGTGCCCAAGATGACAGAACAGTAGGTCTGATTCCAAAAGAGTGTCCATAGCAATGGAAATGCAGATGACAGTTCAGAACTTGGGAACCATACGGGATGGGGGTTCTGAGATACCCCTATATATGTGCTGGGAGCCCAGCTGGCAGGTTGGAGGGGAGGGGGCAGAGGCTTCAGCCATGGGAAAGGGGCTGGGAGGAACAGTGGGATCCTGGGCCATCAGCCATGGACTGGCATTAAAGTCATACTCAAGGCCCTGGCCAGATGGGCCTATTACACAAGTACCAAGGAGAAGAGGTTTCAGCAGAAGTCTATTTACAGACAGGCTCCTTGTCTGAAGAGACCCAAATGCCTCACAGATACATAATTATTAACCATAAGAGGGGAAAGTTGATAATTTGGACTACCTTGAAATTTGGAATTTATATTCATTAGAAGACACCAATAAGGGAGTGAAAAAGCAAGAGATTTTTGCAATACATCTAGAATGGCTGAATTGCACCCCTGCCCCAAATTTATATCCACTCAGAACCTCAAAATGAGGCCTTATCTGAAAATAGGGATTTTGCAGATATAATTATTTAAGCTAGGAAGAGGTCTTCACTTGGACTCTGGGGGTGCTCCAGATCCAGGAATTATGGCAGCTGAGACAAACTCTGGAGGGCAAGTAGGAGCCTGGACGTTGAAGTTAAGCATGACGCTTAGTATAGACTCTGCCAGGTTGAGGAGAGGCAGGACTTGGAAGAAGGAGGTAGAAACAGTGCAAACAAATGTGACCTGAACTAGACTTGTAGACATAGCGGGGTAAGGAGAGAGTTGATGGACTGGGAGAGTGGAATGTGTAAAATAGCCAGGTAGTGGGAAGTTGTTACATGACACAGGGAGTTCAGCCCCATGCTTTGCGATGACCTAGAGAGGGATGGGAGGGAGATTCAAGAGGGAGGGGACATACGTATACTTAATGGCTGATTCACGCAGTTGTAAGGCAGAAACCAACACAACATTGTAGAGCAATTATCCTCCAATTAAAAAATTAAAAAACAAAAAGAAATTAACAACAACAAAAAAGATGTATGGGCTGATGTGGCAGCCAGCCGGCACTTTTCCCTGAAATGAGAAAAACATCCTCAATACTAAAGGAGGGGGAGGAAAGAAGGGAAATGAGAAGGTCATGGCATTGATAAAACATTAACTGCAGAGTGATGTGTTTTATTCACCATTTCCTTTCCCTTCATTAATTTATCAGATTATATTTATTGAAATATAATACATGAATCTTACAGATACAGCTCAATGAATTTGCACAAGGATAACAGGGTCCACTAGCACGCAGATCAAGGAATAGAGTGCATACCAGTGCCCCAGACCCCCAGCTTGGCCCTTCCTTCCTTCCAGTCCCTGTGCCCAAGGGGTAACCCTATTCTGATTTCCATCGGAAAGGGTTGCTGCTGCTGCTAAGTCGCTTCAGTCGTGTCCGACTCTGTGTGACCCCATGGACTGCAGCCTACCAGGCTCCTCCGTCCATGGGATTTTCCAGGCAAGAGTACTGGAGTAGGGTGCCATTGCCTTCTCCGTCATAAAGGGTTAGTTTTGCTTATTTGGTACTTTATGTACAAGGAACCCTACAATGTTTCTCTTTCATGTCTGGCTTCTTTCCTTCAACACTGGTCATAAAATACTTTTCCACATGTGGTGGTTTAGTCCCTCAGTCATGTTGGGCTCTTTGCAGCCCCATGGACTGTAACCCACCAGGCTCCTCTGTCCATGAGATTTCCCAGGCAAGACTACTGGAGTGGATTGCCATTTCCTTCTCCAGGGGATCTTCCCAACCCAGGGATGGAACCTGCAGCTCCTGCATCTCCTGAATTGCAGGTGGATTCTTCACCACTGAGTCACCAGGGCTCATTGCTTATGTGTGATTCTCGTTGTTGTATGGTATCATATTACATTCATAAACCACGATTTATTTTCCATTCTATGTTGATGGATACTTTGGTAGTTTCCAGCTTGAGGCTATTATAACCAATGTTTTTAGGTGCATGGATGTACACGTTTCTGATGGATATACACCTAGGAGTAGAATCTGTGTATGTTTAGCTTTAGCAAATACTGCCAAGAATTTACACTCCCACTGGCAATATGTGAGTTTCCAGTGCACCAGATTCCCATATTGAATATATTTCATCTTTATCGTTTTAGTCATTCTGATAGGGGTGTGAGTAATAGCCCATTCTAATTTGTTTGCATTTCACTAATGACTCATTTAAACCAGCCCCTTTTCCTTCATCATTAGGGTTTCCTCTTTCACAAAGAGTTTCCGTCACTTTTTTCTGTCGGGTTATCTGTCTCTTCCCTTGTTGACTTACAGTGTTCCTCAGAAATTCTGAATTCTAGACCTTACAGATACAAGTTGCATTTGTTTCTCAGGGCTTCTGGAACAAATGATCACAATCCATATGGCTGAAAACAACAAAAATTTATTCTCTCATGGTTCTGGAGCCTAGAAGTTCAAAGTCAAGGTGTGAAGAGGGTCATACTCCCCCCTGAAATTTCTAGTGGAGAATCCCTCCCTGTTTCTTCTTATCTTTTGGAAAATCCTGGGTGTTCCTGGGCTTGTAATGGCATCATTCCAATTTTTGTCTTTGTCCTCACATGATCTTCCCTGTGTCTCTCTCTACTTCTTCACATGGAACTTCCTAACAGGATACCAATCATTGGCTTTAGAGCTGAGAGGGGGGGAAAGAATCTTTGTTTCCTGTCTACTCAGTGAAACACTGTACCCTACATTCTTTACTTCTGATGAAGATGTGGGAGGGTTTTCTTCGCACTCAGCAATTCTCAGACACCAGCTGAGTATCCTACAATTTACTCAGTTCTGACCCTGTCTACTTGGAGATCGTTTCAGATCCCACAGGCTAAGGGCTCAGTCCTGCAAGATTTCACCCACAGTTCAGACGCCCACCACAAGCCCAGGCCACCACCTTGTAACTGGACAGGACCCTATGAGGTCTTCCCAAGACAGACCCACCCCACCTCCTTCCTTTGACTGCCTCTTTTTAAATTATTATTTTCTTTTTGGCTGCTCTGAGTCTTCACTGCTGCTTGGGCTTTTCTGTATATGCATGAGCAGGGGCTACTCTCTAGTTGTGGTGTGTGGCTTCTCTTGTTGTGGAGCACAGGCTCTAGAGCTCGCAGGTTTCACTAGTTGCAGCACATGAGCTCAGGAGTTGTGGTTCCTGGGCTCTAGAGCACAGGCTTGGTAGTTGTGGTCCATGGGCTTAGCTGCCCCACAACATGTGGAATCTTCCAGAAGCAGGGATCGAACCTATGTCCCCTGCATTGGCAGTCAGATTCTTAACCACTGGACCACAGGGACGTCCTCTTTGGGGATGTTTATAGAGGCTTTACTGTGCAGGCATAATTCGCTAAATCACTGGCCAGTGGGGATTATTTCAACATTCCAGATGGTTGTGGTGTTCTAACAGACTTTGAGATGCGCAGCACTGGGATGCTAGGAAAGGCACATACCTGGAGCATCATTCTTGAACATCCTTTGTGTGGTCACGCTGCTCTATGGTCCTCTCCTGAGACTATCCAGACCTCCTTGAGAACAATCAATGCTTCGGAAACCATAAAAGCTTTGGCCAAGAACCAGACATCTCTCTGGAACAATCACTGATTTATAAAAAGCATTTGAGGTCAATTCACTAGAATTCTTATTTCATTTCCTCTGTTTTTGCTTCTAAAATAATCAGTGTTGGCTCAAACCATTCCCCTGGCTGAGAGACTCTTAGGGTGTGCTGGCTCCTCCCCTCCCACGACACCTCCTGACTTTCCAGTCTCCTTTTCGCAGATAAAAGCTTGCTTCCCGCTGAAGGGTCAAGAGAACTGCTTCTGTGCTCAACCATAAAATTCTCTGGAACTATCTTCAGGGTCGGCTCAGCCCCACATAAGAGGGTTCCTGACAAGTCAGAGGAATTAGAAGGAAGGCTCTGAAGGACCCAGCTTGCAGCACGATGAAGAACTTCCCTGTGGCTTCCCTTCTTTTCCTGGTTCTTATCCTGAGTGTCGATCTTGGAGATACCACACGTACGGAGCTGCCCCACTTCCTTCCCGGGCTGACCAGGGGTGGAAGCAAAGGGCCAGCTCCAAGATCCTTCCTCTCTCTCTCTTTTTTTTTTTTCCTCTAAGGTGGCAGTGATGTGGCCAAGTTCTGCTGTTTCCAATACAGCCAAAAACCCCTTCCCTGGAAGTGGGTGCATAGCTATGAATTCACCAGGGACAGCTGCTCCCAGAAGGCTGTGATGTGAGTATTTCTCCTTTGGGTTTTTGGGATCCCTTATCAGTTATGTAGTTAGAGGGGTGCTGAGCAGACCCCCTCGCCGACCCCAGGGCCAGGATGAACCTCAGGCTGGAAACCTGGTCAGTTGGTTATTGCTTAACCTCGGGCATTAACAAGCGTGACCCTGAGCTAGATTTCCTGACTTGCAGCCCATGATCTGGGGATCTGCCAGGCACTGTGCTAAGTGCTGGGTATAAAAGAATAAACAGGGATTTCCCTGGTGGTCCAGTGGCTAGGACTCTGAGCTCCTAATGCAGGGGGCATGGATTCAATCCGTGGTCAGGGAACTAGATCCCACATGCAGCAACTATGAGTTCATATACTGCAACTAAAGATTCTGCATGTTGCAACTAAGGCCAGGCGCAGCCAAATAAATAAAATATTAAAAAAAAAAAAAGTATAAACAGCCCTTATAGACCCAGGTGACACTAGCTGTAAAGAACCACCTGCCAATGAGGAAGAATGTGGGTTTGATCCCTGGGTTGGGAAGACCCCCTGGAGGAGGGCATGGCAACCCACTCCAGTATTCTTGCCTGGAGAATCCCCGTGGACAGAGGAGCCTGGAGAGCTACAGTCCACAGGGTCCCATGACTGAAGCAACTTAGCATGCCTGCCTAGATCTTACGTCTAGCATAAGAAAGAGGGCATTAAAAGACACTTGCACAAAATAGATAATCTCAATTGTATGAGTGCTTGAAAAGGACAGCAGGAGAAAAGAGCGGGAGGGAGCATGTCATTGGAGGGGAGGTAAAACCTTACTCTACCCTCCTAGGGGCTCTGGCTGAGCCTGAGAATTAAATGGACATAAAACAGATTAACAGGAGAAAAGCATACAGATTTTTTCATGCACACGGAGCCCCCACAGGAAGATGAAGACCCAAGGAAGTAGCAAAATCTACATGCTTTTGTCCAAAGCCTACTTGCTTTTGAACAAAGAGGGAATTGTGGAAAAGTAATTAAAATATATGGGGGTGAAGAAAGCTAAAGACTGATAAGGGTTATCTAAATAATGTTTGTTTGTACAGAGTTTTCTTGGCCTTGACTATCTCTGACGTTAAGAATAATTTTCCCTCCAGGCACAAGGAGGACATTTTTCACATGGGAGTTTTATCTCCTGCTTTCAGGAGGCAAAGGGGAGGTCAGAATGCCCTTCTTGCACTTGCTGGTGTTTGGGTTTTTTGTTTTGTTTTGGGTTTTTTTTGGTTGTTGTTTGAGTTTTTTAGTGTCTTTAGCTCAAAATAATCCTTTTGTCAAAGTGGCATAGTTGGGGGCAGCATATTTGGGTACCCTTCATCATAGTCACAGGAGGACCTCACTTAGCATTGGGAGGGTTTCCTGGAGGAAGTGACATTTACGCTGAGAACCCCCAAGGATAAGTGGGAGTGGCCCAGGTGAGGGGGGCTGGCAGGAGCATGGTGGATGGGAGAAGAGTGAACAAATTTCTGACAAGGCAGACAGGTGGGCAAGAGGCAGGTCATGCCAAGCTCATCGGTAGCAGGAGAGATGATGAATACCGGGAAGGGTCCCTGGAAGGACTAAATGAGGCTAACATATGCAAAGCTGAGCCTGCACACAGGAAACGTTCAGCAAATGGAAGCGATGCTAACTTGCCTCAGTTGTGCCCAACTCTTGGTGACCCCATGGACTGTAGCCCCCCAGGCTCCTCTGTCCATGGAATTCTCCAGGCAAGAATGCTGGAGTGGGTAATGAAAGCAATCTTTAAGTGTAAATACACAAATAGGGGCTGCCACTGCTCTCCAGGACTCGGGGTTCCTCTCCAGGACTTGGGGTTCCTGAGCATGAGAGGATGTGCAGGAAGGTAGATGACAGGCTCCAAGGACAAACCCAAATATTGTCACAGTTAAGGGCAGGCAAGAGGCACCCCAGTGCCCAGGTATGGAGGGGGATGCTCCTGGGCTCAGAATGCGCTCCCTGGGTCTTCTCCTTTGTGTCTTGATTGACTTTTTGGAGCTTTACAGACATTAACACTTAACCAACAACTGGCAAAAGGCCCCAGGCTAAGCTCAAAGCAGTGGCTCTGTCACAAGTTGTGTGACCTTGGACACAAGTCATTTGTAAAAGGAAGGTGAGGGGTCTAGATCAGCCATCTGTTGCTGCATAACAAATCACTCAAAGTCTAGTGGCTTAATCCAACAGTGATAATCTTCTTATCTCTCATGGTTTCCATGGGTCAGGAATTCCAGAAGGGCTTAGCTGCGAGGCTCTGGCTTGATATCTCTTATGTGGTTGTGGACAGATGGTGGCTTCACTGGTGTCTCACCAGTAAAGAATTCACCTGCAATGCAGGAGACACATGCAGGAGATGCGGGTTCGATCCCTGGGTCAGAAAGATCCCCTGGAGAAGGAAATGGCAACCCACTCCAGTATTCTTGCCTGGAAAATTTCACAGACAGAGGAGACTGGCCGGCTGTGGTCCACAGGGTCACAAAAGAGCTGGATAGAACCCAGTGACTAAATAGCAGCAGACTGGCGGTGCTGGAGCTGGATCAGCTTGGGGGGCTGGAGGCATCTCTCTGTTTCCAGGGTATCTCTGTGTGATCTCTGTTGGGCTAGTTTGGGCCTCCCCATGGTGTGGTGACCTGGGGTGGCAGGACTCCTTACAAGGAGGTCCAAAGCTCTTGCGTGAGTGCTCAATGAACCAGGCAGAAGTTCTACAACCTTCTATGACCTAGCTACCAAGTCACATAGCATCACTTCTGCCATTCCTATTGGTCAACCAGTCCCGTAAGACTAGCCTAAATTCAAGGGGAGGAGACATAGACCCCCATTTCTTAATGGGAACAATGTCAAATGGATGTTTGATCATCCACGGAGTCCTTTTCCTCCCTTATTTTCCCATCCTTTGGGCTCTTCTCCCCTGCACGTGCCAGGGCAGGAACACAGTAAGTACACAGTGCTCCAGGTTAGACCACCCTTGACTTAGGCTCTTGTCACTTCTGAATGCTCTCAAGGAGCAAAGGCTGGAAACCATTCAGGGATATCAGCCACAACCCCCAGTCTTTTTTTTTTTCATATTTATTTATTTGGCTGCCCCAGTTTTTATTTGCAGCATGTGGGATCTAGTTCCCTGACCAGGGATTGAACCCAGGCACCCCCGGCATGGGGAGTGCAGAATCTTAGCCACTGGACCACCAGGGAAGCCCCACAACCCCCGGTCTTAAGGAGCTCACAGTGCGGTAAGGAACACAGGAATCTTCTCCACATGAACAACTGTGGCAAACAACCCACAATAACATGATTAAGAAATAAGTGACTCCATGCATATAAGGTTCTTTTGTGCAGTGATGCAAATATTCTAAAATTGATCATGGTGATGGCTGTATCATCTATGGATATATGAAAACCCCTGAATTCTAACTAAACATTTTAAGTGGGCCAATTATATGGTGTGAGAATTACATCCCAATAAAGCTGTTATATTAAAATGGAAGAATTTAGAGGCACGGCGCAGGTTACCTGCTTCAGACCAGAACTGTTGGGACCTGTTTCCTGACAAACGTAGGCCAGGAAGCGAGGTTTCCATGGAAAACAGGCTAGGGGAGAGGAGGGAGGGGAGGGGCTGAAAGAGCGAGCTGGGAGGCTTCCCTGGTGGTCCAGTGGTTAAGAATGTGCCTGCCAATGCAAGGGACGTGGGTTTGATCCCTGGTCAGGGAATGAAGATCCCACAGGCCTCGGGGCAGCTGAGAGCCCACACTCTGGAGCCTGAGCTGGAGCTGGAACACCACAACATGGGCCCACATGCTGCAATAAAGACTCGACCCAATGCAGCCAGAAAGAAGGAAGATGGAAGAGGGACGGGGGGGTGCAGCAAAGGGGGTGCAATCAGGAGATCAGTTGGGTGGGGTGGGGAGGGGCTGCCCCTCAAGTCCATCCTTTTCCAGGAGGCCAAAGTTCTTAGTATTGACTCTCAGCATCTCTTTTCCCACAGATTCACCACCAAGAGAAGGCAGAAAGTGTGTGCTCAGCCGAAGGAAGCATGGGTGCAAAAATACATTTCATTACTCAAAGCCCAGCAACAACTGTGACCTGACTGCTGAATTTTCAGTCCAAGACTCCTGGATCCGGCTCTGCACTTCGCTCTGTTGTCCTTTGGTGGAGCCTGAAGAATTTCCCCAACAGAAGGCTCCATGGGTCTGGTAGGGAGGAGAGGAGAGTTTTCAACCAATCATTTTAAAAAGATTTGATTTGCTCAATAAACTTTCTTATTCAATTAAAAGCTGAATTTTCTTCAAAGAAAATAAAGGAGTCAGTATTTGCAGCTGACTGCCTGGCAAGTCCCCAGTCCCTGATCGGACCATGGTATTGAATTCTGTCTTATGTTTTTGTGTGTGGAAAAAGAAAAAGAAAAAGCAGGGACAATGTTAATCTATTTTGGCAAAATGCCCATGAAATATTTTAACATTATATAGAGAGATAAGTTTATGTTATATGGAAAATTAAACTCTGTACAATACCTCGTGGCCTGTTTTTGCAGGATAAATGAAGTACATCCATACTGGGCACGGTTTTCTCATAGGTAATAATTAATACGCTTCCCTGGTGGCTCAGCACTGAAGAATCTGCCCCAATGCAGGAGATGTGGGTTCGATCCCTGGGTAGGGAAGATCCCCTGGAGAGGGAAATGGCCATCTACTCCAGTATTCTTGTCTGGGAAATCCCCTGGACAGAGGAGCCTGGTGGGCTGCAGTCCATGGGGGTTACAAAAGAGTCGGACACAATTAAGAGACTAACATTTTCACTTCATATAGAGTAAACCACCTAAAAAAATAATTACAGATTCACAGGAAGTTGCAAAAACAATACAGAGAAGTCAGGTGTACCCTTTAACCCGTATTCCCCGACAGCCACATTGTACACAATTATGGTAAAATAGCACACTCAGGAAATCGACAGTGGTGTGTTTGTATGAGTCTGTCATTCTATCACATGTGCGAGATTCCTGAAGCCACTATTACAACCAAGAGCCAAACCTATTCCGTCACCACAAAGATCTTTCGAGTGTCTTCTCTTCTCAGTCACATCTCCCTTCCCCCACCATCCTTAACCCCTAGCAACTCCTAATCTGTCCCCTGCAAAATACTGTCATTTCGAGAATGTTATACACACAGAATCATATCATACGTGACCTTTTGAGGTGGTATTTTCTTTAAACTTCACATAATGCCCTTGAAATACATCCAAGCTATTGTGGGTTTCCACAGTTTACTCTTTTTTTTAATCGATGACTAACTAGTATTTCATGGAGCGATGCACTGCAGTTTATTTAAACTACCCTCTCATAGATTTTTAGTCTGAGGTTACTACAGATAAGGACTTCTCTGGGGGCTCAGACAGTAAAGCGTCTGCCGACAATGCAGGAGACCCGGTTTCAATCCCTGGGTGGGGAAGATCCCCTGGAGAAGGAAATGGCAACCCACTCCAGTATTCTTGCCTGAAAAATCCCATGGACGAAGGAGCCTGGCAGGCTACAGTCCATGGGGTCGCTAAGAGTCGGACACGACTAAACGACTTCACTTTCACTTTACTACAGATAAAACTCATAAGAACAATCACGTACACACAAAGGCTTTTACATGGACATAGGTTTTCATTTCTCTGAGATAAATGCCCAGGCATGCAATTATTTGCTGGGTCATAAAATAAATGTATGTTTAGTTTTCTAAAGAAGCTGTCAAGGGTCTTCTCTGGCGGTCCTGTGGTTAAGACTCTGTGCTTCCACTGAAGGGGGCACAAGTATGATCCTTGGTCCACTGGTTGGGAAACTAAGAACCTGCATGCCTCCCGGTGCAGAAAAAAGAAACTGCCGTGCTATTTTCCAAAGGGACTGTCATTTTACCTTCCCACCAATACTAAGGATTCCAGTTTTCTGCGCGTCTGAGCTAGTATTTGGTGTTATCACTTATTTTTAATGTTAGCTGTTCCAAAATTAAATCACTAATAAATGTGTGTTGTTGTTTAGTCACTAAGTCATGTCTGATTCTTTTGTGACCCCATGGACTGTAGCTTGCCAGGCTCCTCTGTCCACGAAATTTTCCAGGCAATAATATTAGAGTGAGGGGTTTCCCTGGTGGCTCAGGGGGTAAAGAAACTGCCTGCAATGCAGGAGACCTGGCTTCGATCCCTGGGCAGGGAAGAGCCCCTGGAGAAAGGCATGGCAATCCACTCCAGTGTTCTTGACTGGAGAATTCCCATGGACAAAGGAGCCTGATGGGCTATGGTCCATGCGGTTACAAAGGGTCAGACACGACTAAAGCCACTTAAAGCCACGATACTAGAGTGAGTTGACATTTCCTCCTCCACGGGATCTTCCCAATCCAGGGATCGAACCTGCGTCGCTTGTGTCCCCTGCACTGGCAAGCTGGTTCTTTACCACTGCACCGCCTGGGAAGCCAAGGTATCTGACTGTGGTCAGCTATGTGATATGGCTATCACTGTGCAATATCTCTTCATGTGCCTATTTGCCATCCACGTATCTTCTTTGGTGAGCTAGCTCTCATGCTTTTTCTCCACTTTCTAACTAGAGCGTTTGTTTTTTAACTGTTGAGTCACCAGATACGAGTCCTTTGTCAGATATGTGGCTTGCAAATATTTTTTTCTCGGACGGTAACTTGTCCTTTCATCTTCTTAACAGTTTCTTTCACAGAGTTAAAGATTTAATTTTGATGAAGTTGAGGTTAATTCATACACCATAAAATTCACCATTGAGAAGTGTACAAGTCACTGATTCCTTTGTACATTCACAAGGTACTGCGACCATCATCACTACTAACTCCAGGATATTTTCGACACCCCGAAAAGAAACCCCATCCCTGATAGTATTCACTCCCTAACAGCGCTAGCAACCTCTTCTCCCAATTCTTTTCAACCTGAGTTTTGTTTTATGACTCAGAATACGTAGTGTTTCTTGGTGTATGCTTCCCAGGCATTTGAAAGGACTGTGGATTTGCTATGGCTCGTGGGTGGAGTCTCTTACAAACATCAATTAGGTCTTATTGGTTGATGGTGTTGTTGAATTCTTCTATATCTTTGCCGATTTTCCAAATAGTTGTTCTATCAGTTTTTGAGACAGGGGTGTTGAGATCTGCAAGTATGGTTGTAGATTTGTTTATTTCTCCTTTCATTTCTGTCAGTTTTTGCTTCATATATTTGGCAGCTCTGTTACTTAGGGCATACATTTTGCAGAACTGCTGTTTAGGACTTCTATTCCTTCTTGGTGGATTGACTTCTTTTTATTATATAATGCCTCTCTCTGTCCCCGGTAATTTTTCCGCTCTGAAGTCTACTTTATCTGATGTTAAATACAGACCCGGCTGCTATCTGTTGATTAATATTTGCATGCTACATCTTTTTTCCATCCCTTTACTTTTAACATACCAGTATTATTATATTTGAATTGAATTTCCTATAGACAGTATATTATTTATTAAAAATAACATCTATTCTAGGGAGTTCCCTGGTCGTTCAGCGGTTAGGACTCAGTGCTTTTATTGCCATGGGTTGGGTTCAATGTCTGGTCCGAGTGCTAAAATCTCGAAAACCATGTGGTGCAGCCAAAAAAAAAAATTTATTTTGCCTATCTTTGCCTTTTGACTGGTACATGTAATCCATTTATAGTAGGGAGTGATATCTAATTACCTGGGTGGGGATGAAAGTCTTGGCTTGATCTTAAAAAAATGGCTAAAGGAAGTTCTTTAAACAGAAGGGAAAACGTAAAAGAAGGAACCTTGGAAATGTGAGAGCAATAGTAGATGCAAAAACGCAGCATTCCACAATGCTTGGGCTTCCCTGGTGCCTCAGACGGTAAAGAATCCGCCCGCAATACAGGAGACCTGGATTCAGTCCCTGGGTTGGGAAGATCCCCTAGAGAAGGGAAGAGCTACCCATTCCAGTATTCTTGCCTGGAGAATTCCACAGACAGAGGAGCCTGGCGGGCTACTGTCCATGAGATTGCAAAGAGTCAGACACAATTGAAGTGACTTAGCACACACTCACACACATAGCAATATGTACCAGCTCAGAGCAGACTGGCTGGGAGATCCCCACACCCCAAGAGAAAATGTTGGAAGAATGGCAGTTTATAAGACACCATCTGCAAATAATGTTCAGGATCTAGCAGGAGAAGTAACATACCAACAAATAATCATGGTTCAATTTGTTCTGTACCACGAGATAAGAATTGTCAGAATAATCATTTATATCTTGACTTTGGGGCTTCCCTGGTGTCTCAGATGGTAAAGCATCTGCCTGCAATACAGGAGACCTGGGTTTGAGCCCTGGGTCGGGAAGATGCCCTGGAGAAGGGAATGGCAACCCATTCCAATATCCTTGCCTGGAGAATTCCATGAACAGAGGAGTCTGGCGGGCTACAGTCCAGGGGGTCACAAAGATTTGGACACAAATGAGGGACTCACACACACCATTATGACTTGGCATGAAGGAAGCACTTACTGCTGGAAGTCCAATCTTCTTAACTTAGCATCCCAGGTCTTCCGTGATGTTTTAGATTTACTTTCACTGGAAACAGGCCTTGAGATTCTAAAAAATCTGAGTGTAGGACTTCCCCAGGCGGTCCAGTGACTAGGTGTCTGCCTGCCAGTGGGAGGGACGCGAGTTTGAACCCTGGTCTGGGAAGATGCCGCGGGGCAACTGAGCCAGCGCACCGCAAGTGCTGAGTCCGCACGGCATCAGGAGAAGCCACCGCCACAGCAAACCCGAGCACCGCGGCTAGAGAAAGCCTGGGCACAACAACGAAGACCCAGCGCGGCCAAAAATAAGAACTGAGTGTATATGACAGATTTTGGAAGTGATCAGAGGAGATAACAGAAAGAAATGAGGAAGTGAGACAGGAAAGGGAAGGCAAAGAGAAAGGGTGTATTATTAGGCAAGTTGTCACTCTGGGCAACTGAGCTTAGTCCTGTTGGGCATCTCTGGGAGGCGATGATTGAACAGCAGGTGTCTCAGAGTTAACCCGACACAAGGGGTGGTGAGCAAGGGTGTTTATAAACCAATTCCTGTCTGTCAGAGGCTAACAGATGCTGGCATCCAGAAGGCATACGCATCCTATCTGTATAAAGCCACAGTGGGTCATCAGAGAGAGCCCTCAAAGAAATGCAGATGCTGGCGAGCTGGGATACCAAGGTGAGGCCTGAGGGCTTATGAGCAGGGCACTGAGGGCATTAGCTTCACTGGACCAGGCTGCAGCCTACGGTTCCAGCCAGCTTACCTAACCAAACGCACTGGGCCACCCTGTGCTTTCCTGAATAATGTGACAATCCCTAGCTCACTTCAGGCCAACAAGCGGCCATTTCCTCCATCTCCTGAAAGCTATTTCCTTCACCAGAACATCCCCTCTCCAGTTCCAGTCTCTCCC
This sequence comes from Muntiacus reevesi, assembly GCF_963930625.1. Lineage (NCBI taxonomy): Eukaryota > Metazoa > Chordata > Mammalia > Artiodactyla > Cervidae > Muntiacus > Muntiacus reevesi. The sequence continues at coordinate 212,130,628 of NC_089250.1, read as the reverse complement.
TGCCAAAATTCTATCTGCCAAACAAGATCCCCCCGAATGTCAAAATGTTTCTTCCATTTGCTGAGAACATGGAGGTTTTCCATGAGCTCTTGGTGACTTTCTCCATGCCCCCAAGCAGTGTGTGCTCACTTCATTGTGTCTGACTCTTTGCAATCCCATGGACCCACCAGGTTCTTCTGTCCGTGAGATTTTCCTGGCAAGAATACTGAAGGGAATTGCCACGCTCTCCTCCAGGGGATCTTCCCGACCCAGGGATTGAACCCATGTCTCCTGCGGCTCCTGCATTGCAGGCATATTCTTTACTGCTGAGCCACTTGAGAAGCCCCCTCCCAAACAGTTAGCAGACCCCTTGTGCCTTCGGAGGATGCTGGCATCTTTTGTTCATTTTCTATGGTACTCCTTGATAATCATAATTTTTTTTAAAGATTTTTTTCTTTATGTAGGCCATTTTTGAAGTCTTTATTGAATTTGTTACAATAGCGCTTTTGTTTTACGTTTTGGATTTTTTGACCACGAGGTTTGTGGGATCTTAGCTCCCCAACCAGAAATCAAACCCGCACCCCCTGCATTGGAAGGTGAAGTCTTAACCACTGGACCACCGGCAATGTCCCTACAATTGTAATATATTTATTGATGCTCTTGGATTTCTACCAGACTGTAGGCTCTTGGAGGTCAGGAGTTAAGTATAAATATCTTTGCAGAAATGAAAGACTTAGAAAACACTTGTGGACCATGCCAAAAATGCTCCCAGACATTCTTTGCCCAAGCTCCAGTAAAAGTGGTATATATACACGCAGGCCTGCAAGACCAAGGTCGTGTTGATGGGTCTAGTAGAAAGACAGAGTTTTGTGGAATTCCCTGGCGGTTCAGGGGCTAGGACTCCCCGTGATTTCACTACTGAGGGCTTGTGTTCAGTCTCTGGTGGGGGAACTAAGTTGATCCCACAAGCACCATGGAGCTGCCAAATACAAGAAGTGTTCGTTGCTCAGTCGTGTCCAATTCTTTGCTACCCCATGGACTGTACCCCGCCAGGCTCCTCTGTCCATGGGATTTCCCAGGCAAGAATACTGGAGTGGGTTGCCATTCCCTTCTCCAGGGGATCTTCTTGACCCAGGGATCTAACCCCTGTCTCCAGCATTGCAGGCAGATTCTTTATCGTCTGAGCCACCAGGGAAGCCCAAATACAGGAAACGAAGGCGGGGAGTAGGAGGGGGAAAGACTGTTGTCTGTAGTTCCACACATCTACCAGCAGATGGCAACCGTCACTTACCATCTGTTAAGGACACTTGCTGCCTCTCCCTGGACAAGGGGACAATCTGCAGAGAAGTCCATTCTCTGAGGATCTACCTGAGATCCTGGATCACATGCAGGCACCGAAGGAGGAAGGCAGAAGAAAGATATGAGAAAAAGGAAGACAGTTCAATTTTCAGAGGGTAAAGTTCAAGGATTGAGGGTCTAGGGGAGAGTGTGTATATGTGTTAGTCATTCAGTTGTGCCCGACTCTTTGCAACCCCATGGACTGCAGCCCACCAGGAGGGGAGCAGTGAAATATACACAAAGCAATTAAGACCCCCTACAAGATAAGGGGGAGGGCTTCCAAGGTGGCACTAGTGGTAAAGAACCCACCTGCCAGTGCAGGAGACATAAGAGACGTGGGTTTGATCCCTGGGTCAGGAAGCTTCCTTGGTGGAGGGCATGGTAACCCACTCCAGTATTCTTGTCTGGAGAATCGTGTGGACAGAGGAGTCTGGAGAGCTATGGTCCATAGGGTCGCAGGGAGTCGGACATGACTGAGCAACTTAGCATGCACAAGATAAGGGGCCTGTGTGAGTCTGACTGGAGACATGACCTCCTTGGGCCTCAGTTTCTTCATTCATAAACTCAGAAGATTGGAATAGATGCTAAAAAAGAAGCGAGCATGTGCATATCTAGCTGTGCAAGGCTTTATGAAGAAGACTGGGGCTGGGTGCAGAAAAATGGGCAGGTTTGGTAAGGGAGACACAGTTGCAAGAATAAACATCTTTGTCCACGATGCACTTGATTCTTCCCATTTTTTGAACAGCCATTAATTCTCACCCACTCTGTGCTAGACACTCTGCTAGATGCCGGGGACACTGTGGGGGTGGGGTGGGGAGGATGGCAAATAAAAGTGGCAAAGACTTTCCGAGGAGTTCATGGTCTAATGAAGGACTGACATGACAGCAAGTATTTACGGTGACATTTGTACAGTGCATGAGATAAGAGTTGTCAAATATCTAACACTGATGTACCTATGGCCTTATTATTTATAAAACACATCTAAAGTATTCCTCAATCTTCAAGGTCTGAAGAAGAATAAAATGATTCCCGTTTTCAAGGAAGGTAGAGACAAGAAGTGGTAGTAGGGTCAAGGTCACACTTCTGCCAGTAGTTGGGCGTTGTTGGCTATTACCAGTTCCTCCAAATCCACGTCCTGTGGTCTTATCCACTTCCTCATGCTGTTTACAAAAATATGACCCTGCTGATCAGCTACAGAATTGAAAAATATTGGTCCTCAGACCAGAGCATCAGAAAAACCCTTTACTCGTTACTAATGAGGGAATATTCATTGGAAGGACTGATGCTGAAACTGAAGTTCCAATACTTTGGCCACCTGATGTGAAGAGCTGACTCATTGGAAAAGACCCTGATGCTGGGAAAGACTGAAGGTAAGAGGAGAAGGGGGTGACAGAGGATGAGACGGTTGGATGGCATCAACAACTCAGCGGACATGAGTTTGAGCAGACTCCGGGAGAGAGTGAAGGACAGGGAAGCCTGGCGTGCTGCAGTCCATGGGGCCACAAAGGTTAGACATGACTGAGCAACTGAACAACAACTATGGAACAAACAGATCTCTTGGTTCCTTGAGGGAAATCTGGGGCTATTGGGGTAGGATATGCCCCCAAAGCAACTGCCAGGGGCCGGTGTTCTTGCTCTGTCCCATGGTTATTGGCTTTCCAGAGCCCCTCAGACTCAGCCCAGGCTGATGGGAATCTCATGAGACACTTGCCCTTCCCTGCTGAGCCCCGGACATCAGCAGTGAGTTACTCGGTCTCCAATTCCATTTGGTTAAAAAAGGAGCATGCAGACTTCGCTAGTGGTCCAGGGGTTAGAAATTCGCCTGCCAATGCAGGGGACATAGATTCGATCCCTAGTCTGGGATTATCCCACATGCCGCTGGGCAACTAAGCCCATGCGCCACAAGTACCGAGACTGCCCCTAGAACACGTGTTCCGCAACCAGAGAAGTCACTGCAATGAGAAGTTCACGCAACGCAACTAGAGAGTAGCCGCTGCTTGCTGCAACTAGAGACAGCCCGTGTTCAGCAACGGAGATCCAATGCAGCCAAAAATAAAATACATTTTTAAAAAGGAGCACGCTCATGTAGGACCCTGGAGATCCGTGTGGTTGATGCCCCCATGGAGATTTCCAGAAAGGCTTCTCAAGGCCCCTTTAGCCCTGGACCTTTAAATCTCAAAATCCCAAGTTTTAGACCTGGTTTGAGCTCAGTCATTCCATCTTTCTGAAAGTCGTTCAGTCGTGTCCAACTCTTTGCAACCCCATGGACTATATAGTCCATGGAATTCTCTAGGCCAGAGAGAATAGAGTGGGTACCCTCTCCCTTCTCCAGGAGATCTTCCCAACCCAGGAATCAGACCTAGGTCTCCCACATTGCAGGCATATTCTTTACCAGCTGAACCACAAGGGAACTCCATCTTTGGGGGACTTTAATTTCTAATTTATTTTTTTTTCCATTTATAATAATCTCTTCCATTTGCAAGTAATTTAAAAACCGAAAAATTGTTCCCACTTCCTCATGATTACTTTTTATTCTTTACAACCTTGTTAGGAAATTTTTTCCTCTAACTCAGAGATTAAAAAATAATATCTATGGCTCCAAAGGACATGAGTTTGAGTAAACTCCAGGAGATGGTGAAGGACAGGGAAGCCAGGTGTGCTTCAGTCCATGGGGTCACAAAGAATTGGACTTGACTTAGCGACTGAAACAACAGGCTCCAAAAATTTATTAGTAGCTCAAGTGGCAGAGTTTGAATGCAATAACCCATGCCTTCAGCTCCCCTGCAGCCTGCCCCGTGGTGCTGTGAGTGTTCTCCAAACACACCCTCCCCTTCCCAGCTCCCAGAATTTCTGCCTGTGCTCTTCTCTGCTTACCAAGACCCAGTGTGAACACCAGCCTTCTCTAGTCCTGCCAGTGAATGAATCCTCCTCTCTGCCGTGTCCTGAGCTTTGCAAACTGCAGTGCAAAGAACACGGAAGGGATCGGAATTCCCACCTCTGCCACGTGTTAGCTGGGTGACTTTGGGCAAGTTTCTGAACCTCTCTGAACCTCTTTCCTCATCTCTAAAGTATTCTATTGCGAGATCATTTTCAGAAAAGGCAAAATCATGACTTCACACAGGCATGAGAAAGAACAGTCTGTAAAGATTTTACTTTACTTATCATGAGGGAACCAGGAAAATGTTACGGCTGGTTCAAAAGAGAACCTGAGAAACAGACACCTTTATAGATCAAGAATATTGAAACGAATCAAATCTGTTTTTTAGGAAAGTGTGTCTGACATTTGTATGGAGAACAGACTGGGAACACCATCAAAAGCAGGGATGTATCCATGTTCGTAACAACATCTTTCACAGTGGCCAAAAGGTGGAAATGACCCCGATGGCCATCAGCCAATGAATGGATACCCCAGATGTGAAGTATATATATACAATAGAATATTATTCAGCCTTAAAAGGAACACAAACTTATACATGCAACCTGAGTGAACCTTGAGAACATTATGCCAAATGAAAGGAGCCAGATATAAAACGATAAATATTGTATGGGTTCACTTATATGAGGTACCTAGAAGAGGCAAATTCATAGAGAAAGAAGCGTAGAGGTTACTGGGGACCAGGAGGGAGGGTGGTGAGTTATTATTTAGTGGATTCGGAATTTCTGTTTGACTCAATAGAAAAAAGTTCTGGAAATGGAGAGAGGTGGTGGTTGTGGGACATTGGAAATGTACTTAACATCACTGAATTGTATACTTAAAAATGGTGAAAAGGATACTCTTTATGTTATTGTATTTTAACTACAATGAAAAACAGTTTTGTAAAAAATGTGGGGAGGCTGCTGTAGAGTCCATATGAGAAAGGCTGAGGGCCTCATTGGGGCAGGACAGGAGAGATGGGACAGAGGAACTCCTGAGTTACCTAGGGCTCAAACTCACAGGTTTTTGTTCCCACCTGGGTACTCTCCTGGGCTCACATGCTTTGGTTCTATTCTAAAATTGCCTGCATCTATGAATTATCTAATACATCTCTGATATAGTGCCTGGGCGAATGTAAATTCGCCTGACACATAGTAAATTCTTAATACCAATGTACTGGATGAAGGAAGGAAGGAATAAAACAACAGAACTCCAAGGCTATGGCTCTCAGGGGACGCAGAAGAGGCAGAGTAGCATCTTAGAATCACAGGGAAGCTTTTCTTAAATGAACTTGCTCCTGCCCTTCGTGAATCCTGCCCAAGGACCACACCCAAATTCCAATACCTGTGGTCAGCTGGGATGCAGGCTGGGGGATAAGGAACCCAAGAGAGGAGGACTCCTGACAGGTGAGAAGGACTCCTGGCAGGTGAGAAACCCAGACGTTTAGATGGATGGGGGGCTCAGCAGACACTGGGACCCGGACACAGAGGAGAGAAGCTGTGGGCGGAGAGACAGGAGCCGAGGATTGGCCAGAATGGACTTGGATCCTTAGAATCCAATCACAGTGTGTCCACCTCCCTGCTCTGGTCCTTAATGACCTTGCCTCCTCCATTATTAATCCGGTGTTTCAGCTGAAGTTGTGGCTCTGCGGGTCCATTAAGGCTCTCCTGGGGCTGTCTGGCTTCCACCAAATGCATTAGAGCCGAGAGGACACAGGCGTAGAGGCAGCACTCAGCTCCCCCACCCCGCCCATCCGTCGGGCCCCTCCCCTCCGCTTTCCCCAACCATCAACCCCAACAAATTCAAGGAACTTGATCAAGAGCATCTCTGCACTGAGCATGTTCCTGGACCCACCCACGTGTGAAGCAGTTTTCTCCTTAGGGGACGTTTTGCACGTGATCGATCGGAAGGAACATTGCAGGGGGCGGCGGGGAGGCTGAGAGCACCGGCTTGGACTCCGGCTGCCTGGGCTGGGAGCCCAGGGCCACCACTTATCGCTCTGGGGATCTAAGATAAGTTCCTGAACCTGAACTCGATCATTAACCCCAGTTTCCTTACCAGCAAAGTGGAGATTATAGTGATACCAAGCTCCAGGCCGCCCTGAGGTTTAAATGAGGTAACTGCATTAAAAGCAGAGAGCGCAGGGCCCCCTCTGTAGTCAGTGATTAACTCTGGGCGGTTGCTGCAGCGGCTTCTTTTGTTGTCTTTATTATTGTTACGGTGAGAAGGTTGGACAAGATGGTCTCAGGGTCCTCTCAGGGGCTAATGTTCTGTTCATTCATTAAGTAAATGTTTATGGAGCATGTATCCTAGGCAAAGCCCTCTTCTAATAGAAGCGAGGAGATAGCCATGAAAGAGAACAATCTCTGACTTCACATTTGCAGGCGGGGTTGCGGGGAGAGTGCAGACATATGATAAAGAATAAACATAATAAATAAGTAAACCAGATAGTGCAGTAGAAGGTAAGAACTTTGGGGATTCCATGGCGGTCCAGTGGTTAGGGGGCCTCCCAGGTGGCACAGGTGGTAAAGAACTGGACTTACAATGCAGGAGGTGTAAGAGACAAGGGCTGGATCCCTGGGTTGGGACGATCCCCTGGAGGAGGGCATGGCAACCCACTCCAGTATTCTTGCCTGCAGAATTCCATGGACAGAGGAACCAGGTGGGTTGGTTCATAGGGCTGCAAAAAGTCAGACAAGACTGAAGTGACTTAGCATGCATGCACGCCAGTGGTCAGGACTCCAAGCTCTCACTGCAGAGGGTTCAAGTTCTATCCCTGGTCTGGGAACTAAAATCCCCCAAGCCCTGTGGTGTGGCCAAAAAAAAAGAAGAAGAAGAAGAAGATGAGAGCTCTGAAAGAAATAGAAACTAGAAATGGTAGGAGATGCTCAGGAAAGGCCTCAGTGAGAAGGTGACCTCTGAACAAAGACTTGAAGGAGGTAAGGGCATGAGCCCTGCAGGTTTCTGAATGAATGTTCCAGGGAGTGACAACAGCCAGTGCAAAGGGCCTGAGGTAGAAGTGTGCCTGGCTTTGGTAGAGGACACAGTCTAATGAATGAGAAGTGAATGAAATGAAGAATAGCTGGTGAATCAGAGATAATGGGGTCAAAGCATGTAGGGTTTGTGACGTATTGTCAAGACCTTGGCTCTTAATGTGCACTGGTTACGAAATTGAACCACACAGTTTGGGGTGAAGTACCAATGGAAACGAATAGCTTTATTCCTTTGCCAGGAAAAGGGGGCCACAGCTGGCTAATGCCCTCAAAACTGTGTGTCCCAATCTGGAGTGGGGTTGGGGGTGGCAAGAGGCGTCTTACAGTCCAGGGGTGGGGTTATTGATAAGGATTTGTGTGTGTGTATGTGTGTGTGTGTGTGTGTGTGTGTGTGTGTGTGTGTGTGTGTGCTGGACTGACGTCCCTTCAATCCAGAGATCACCTGCCGTCAGGTGGTAATGGGTGAACTGTGATGTGGACAGATGATTTGTGTGCAAATGGAAATCATCAGGAATCATGACAGGAGTAATGTTGGCGTGAGTGACAGTGAGCGGGAATCATAGATATTTTAAAATGTAGGTTTTGAGGCTTCCCTGGTGGTCCAGTGGCTAAGACTCCATGCTCCCAGTGCAGGGGGGCTGGGTTCAATTGCTGGTGGAGGAACTTGATCCCACATGCTGCAACTAAGACCGGCAAAATAAGTGCATATTTAAACAAAAAATAAATAAAATGCAGGTTTTATTATTGCTCAGGTATGGTGAGGCTGCCAGATCAGGAGATGACTGCCATTGAAAAGGTAGTTTGTTATACTCACAGATACCAAGAGCAGGGTCGTGTCACCCCACACAGAACCACACAGGGGAGCACCAGGGTGGATCAGGAGCCAGAGGGAGAAAGGAAACCATGAGAGCCTTTGTTATGGTTTTAATGGGCGATGCAGGGTCAGCAGGCTTAGGGTTGGCTCCTTTGGATATAACTTCAACGGGTTCTGGGGTGTAGGGCCACCCTAGTTGTCTGGTACCTGGCTCGGGGGTTGATTATGGCAGGTGGGTTGCCGCCTGGAATGAGAGCTCCATAAAGGAGGAGTTAAGGTGTGAACCCTGAGGTGGGGGGGTAGGGTTTGCATATGAAAGATACACTCCAGGGAAGTCACCATCTCTAAGATTTGGTTGACCTAGGAAGGGTAGTCCCAAGGGAAGGTTTCAGACCCAACGTCTCCTTCCTTGATGCCTGAAAATCCTTGAAGAGAGGTCAGATCCCACAGTGATCTGGAAGGGCAGGAGAGGAGAAGGAGAGAGGGAAGGAAGAGATGGGAGGGAGGAAAGGAAAAGGAGGAGAGAGAAGGAGCCTGATTCTTTTGGTTTATTCACTTTGATGTTTTAAAACTCTAAACATCACAACTTTGATAAAAAAATTTTTTTAATTTAAAGGAAAACAAAAACAAAAACAAAAACAAAAGAAAAAGATAATTCCAGTATTATTTCCTTGGACCTAACAGTTTATGGTGGCAGGAATTAGTTAAATCCTTATTTTACAGATGAGGAAGTTGAGGGTCAAAGAGGTTAAGTGATGAGTACATAGTTAGTAAGTGGGTCTGGCACTTGGCCCCGGTAGGGTCGATCCCAAAGCCTGCGCTTTCCCCAGCTGCACGGGCTCACTGTCTAAAGAAGAAATGACCAGCCACCTGATGCATGGTCGTTGGGAACGTTCCAGACCCACCATCTCCTTCCTTGTCTGCCAAGGAGGCTGGAAACTCCTCTAAGAGAGGACAGAACCTCCTACCCTACAGCCATCGAGAAGGCAAGGAACTCTCCCTCGATGCTCACCGGTCACTTATATAGTGACTCCTCTTTCTTGTGTTAAGAATGCGGGTTCCCTAAGTCGAAGTAGCAGACACCTCTTGTATCTGGGTCTTTTTCTCTTCCCCACAGCACCCCTCCCCCAATAGGGACAGCCTCAGAGAGGGTTAAACCCAAGGACCTGCCCATTAAGACAGAAAATTGTCAAAGGGACACCTTTGGCATCCTTCCTCCAACTGTCCTGCTCAGCCTGGCCTGAGCTCAGATTCTCTCGCCCGAGATTTTGAATCTTGACCGAGCCCGAAAGCCCCACAGAAATCCTCTCCCAGTCTCACTCCTCTCTAGACACAACCTAAGTGTCTTCCGCCTGTCTTCTCTCTCATGGCCTTGGGCCCCACTGTGTGCGCTCTCGTGGCAGCCCACATCTCTGCATCCCTGTAGCCCCCTCCTCCTCGTTCCATTTTTCTGCTCCTCCCATTTCTCCACCCTCGCTTTTCCTGACACATGATTTGGATTAGTGCCATAGAGCCGTAGTGACAGCTTCTCCTGCTCGCGTTTAATTCCCTTCTCAACCCACTGCGATTTAGCATCTGTGTAGTAAAGCATTGACCTCACCGAAGGAGAGGGCTGGCTTTGCCTGCAGCTCCTGGGTGATGATCTCAAAGCCCTTAGAGTAGCCTGCCTGATGAGAGCATCTCTGTTTACCTGGGGGCCCCAGGTCTGACAGTGTTCTCCTGCCTGGGCTCTGATGACACTGAGATCCGCTGGCCTCCCCTCCTTTGACTTCTCAGTCCTCATTCTCCTTGACCATTTCTTGTGGCTACTTCCTAACACTTGCTCAAGCGATAAGCACAGTGAGGCTTAAGCTCAGACCCAGATCCTTGTTGTTGTAAATCCCGACCTTGGTTCCCTACACAGTCCCCTTGCTCCTTGGTCATCCTGACCAGCGTGTAGGATTTAAAGTCAAGTACATGGGGAGGGAGGGGGAAGGGATGTTCAAGTGGAAGGGGATATGGGTAAATCTACGGCTGATTCATGTTGATGCTTGGCAGAAATCAACACAACACTATAAAACAATTATCCTTCAATTAAAAATTAATACATTAAAAAAATAAAATTAGATAAAATGGTTTAGTTACTAAGTCGTGTCCGACTCTTGCAACCCCATGGACTGTAGCCCGCCAGGCTCCTCTGTCCATGGGATTCTCCAGGCAAAAATACTGGGGTGGGTTGCCATTTCCTTCTCCAGGGGATCTTCCTGACCCAGGAATTGAACCCCAGGTCTCCTGCATTGCAGGCAGATTCTTAACTGACTGAACTATGAGGGAAGCCCCTTAGATAAAATAAAAATAAATAAACAAAAAAAATGTATATTCGGGGCTTCCCTGGTGGTCCAATGGAATTCACATGCCAGTGCAGGGGACATGGGTTTGATCCCTGGTCTGGGAGGTTCCACATGCCATGGAATAGCTAAGCCCGTGTGCCACAATTGCTAAAGTCCGTGTGCCGTAGAGCCTGTCCTCTGCAACAAGAGAAGCCACCGCAATGAGAAGCCCATGCACCATAACTAGAGAGTAAGCCCCATTCACCGCAACTAGAGAAAAAACCTGCACAGCAACGAAGGCCCAGCGCAGCCAAAAATAAATTTTTTAAATGTGTATTTGGTATAGTCTAGATACATGTCCTAGAGTGTCCACAGGTAAACTCATGACTTTTCCCTGAGTGTATTCCTCATCTAGATCAACGGCATTATTTTGCTGGTGCAAGAGATCAGCTGGCCTTGCAGACCCTTGACCCCGGTGCGTCACTGGGATCAATCCAGTGCTGTCTCCCCACTCCTGGCTTGTAGTCTGCTTGTCCAACTTTGGTTCTGGTTCCCATTTGGGCTTAGTTCCTGTCTCCCTGGTTCCTGACTTGACACAGCCCCTGGCTCCAGTTTCAGATTTTGCCTTAGGCTCCTGAGTCAACCAGGAGAGGTGTCCCCTTCCAGCTTATCTGGTTTAGTCAGGTGCGGGGCATCCTAGACCATTCCTGGTAGGTGTCTGCTGCCTTCTTCCTGGTCACCACGCTTCTCTCCAATCTAGCCTGACTCCCTACAACTCACACACACACACGCACAAAACTAACATTCTGAGTACTGGCTTGAACATTTCAAGATCTGTCAAAGCCTTTAGACAATAAAGTATAAGTCATTGCTATATAACTAAGGGATGCTTTCCATCTTGGAGCTTCTACTATGCACCAGCTAGTAATAAACGAGAATCTGTGTTAACCAACATAAAAAGCACTTCTTGGGATATGTTTTGTTGTTTCTATATTTATCAAGTAGTATGTTTACATTTTCTTAATTTTCTTTTCTAAATTAAAAGATCCATAAGGGTGTTAGGGTTAGGGTTTTCTTAGTGAAAAAAATCCAGACAAAAAGGAATACATCCTGTATGATTCCATTTATATAAAATTCTAGAAAATGCAACTAATCTATGGTGGCAGCAAGCAGATCAGTAATTGCCTAGGCACAGGGGTTTGGGAGGAGAAAAGACTAGACAGGACTTCCCCAGTGGCTTAGTGGTAAAGAATCTGCCTGTCAATGCAGGTATGCAGGTTCGATCTCCGGGTTGGGAAGATCCCCTAGAGAAAGAAATGACAACTCACTCCAATATTCTTGCCTGAAAAATCCCATGGACAGAGGAACCTGGCAGGCTGCCCTCTATGGGGTCGCAAAGAGTCGGACATGACCTAGCAACTGAGCATGTACTCAGGACTAGATTACAAAGAGACATGAGGAAATCTTTGGGTGTAATGAATATGTTCTTGATGTGGTGATGTTTTCATGAGTGTATATTTGTATGTCAAAACCCATCAAATTGTATACTTTAAATAGATGCAGTTTAATGTAGATTAATCATATCTCATTAAGTTACCAAAATATGCATACTCGGGCTCCAGGATCCTGTAGGAATAGTGTGGTCAGCTTAAGTGTCATAGGTATTTGGAGAAGGAAATGGTAGCCCACTCCAGTATTCTTGCCTGGAGAATCTCACGGACAGAGGACCCTGACAGGCTACAGTGCATGGGGTTGCAAGAGTCGAACATGGCTTAGCGACTAAACCACCATCACCAACCATCACCACCATAAGGTATTAAATCAAATTCAAACTAGATGTGGGGTGGGGAAGATTTCATCAGTTACAGAGAGTCAGGTAATAAGACAGGTATGACCCCCACAATGGGTTTTCCCAGAGATAGATTCCATATCTGGAAACCAGGCATCCCCAGAACATATAAAACAAGTGGCCCCAACATTGCTTGAAGAGACTGGAGGAACTGAAGGCAGTGAGCAGAGTCTTATCATTTACATCCTGGGGGAGGGTTTCCTTCAGCCCTTGGCAAAGGGTTTTGCTGCTGCGGCAAGCGGGAAATCTTATTTTTAACTCATTCTTGCGTTTCACAGAGGAAGGTAACTCAGTTGAGTCTTTCTTCACAGGGTGCCTCCAAACCACAAATTCCCGATTCCTACTTTGGTTTATTCTAATAAGAAGTAGGCTGATCCCTTAATCCCTGTTTAAAGGGCCCCTGTTTACTGAAGCTATAAACTCTGGGCAAAGGCTCACAAATCACTCTAGCTGGGTCCAGAGCAGGAGTTGGGTACAGGGCAGAAGGGACAGAAGGAGGTGATACTAGCATGAAGCCTGTCTGTTTTCCTGGTAGGTCCACTCTGGTGAGGGCCCCCTCCACCCCTGTCCCATGCTGGGAACTCTCGATCTAGCCTCCACTCACATTCACTCTGCTCTGAGCCTGGAAGGAGGGTAGTACCTGACCCATCACCCTAGCTCTCTTCTCCTAGCTGGGTTTGGCCAGTGGGAGGCACTAGTAGGAAATGAAAGGACGGGAGAGATGGAGGTTGGGGTCTTTGGTGACTTATTTTCTACATCAGGCCACAGTTCTTGTCAGGTGCCTCATCTCCCATGACTAGAGCAAAGCCTGGAAAACTAGGTGACAGCTAATCTCATGCCAGAGAAAGCCAAGGGGAGCCACTCCCAAGGCCTCCCCTACAAACACAGTCTAAGAGAAGGCAAAACCAGTGTGCTTGATATGCAAGTGTAGCCTCAATGCAGTTCCCCTCCATCATGGTGGTGGTTTAGTCCCCAAGTTGTGTCCAACTCTTGCGACCCCATGGACTGTAACCTGCCAGACTCCGCTGGCCATGGGATTTCCCAGGAAAGAATACCGGAGTGGGTTGCCATTCCCTTCTCCAGGGGATCCTCTCAACCCAGAGATTGAACCTGCATCTCCTGCATTGGCAGGTGGATTCTTTACCACTGAGCCCCAGGAAAGACCCTTCCATCATATGCCACCCTTAAATTCGTCTTCTACAGAAATTCTAGGGCTTGCCTGCTGGTCCAGTAACTAAGACTCAGTGCTCCCAATGCAGGGGGCCCTGATTTGCTCCCTCGTCAGGGAACTAGATCCCACATGCCGAAACTAAAAGATCCCACAAGCTGCAACTGAGACCTGGTACAATCAAATAAAAGAATACTTTTTAAAAAGAAAAAGAAAGACAAAAAATTCTAATTCTGGTCCCAACACTGCCTCCTCTCTCCCCCTCTTTCCCTTTGTCCAAACCTATTCACAGAACCCATCACTTCATGGCAAATAGATGGGGAAACAATGGAAACAGTGACAGACTTTATTTTCTTGGGCTCCAAAATCACTGCAGATGGTGACTGCAGCCATGAAATGAAAGACGCTTGCTCCTTGGAGGAAAAGCTATGACCAACCTAGACAGCATATTAAAAAGCAGAGACATTACTTTGCCAACAAAGGTCCGTCTAGTCAAGGCTATGGTTTTTCCAGTAGTCGTGTATGGATGTGAGAGTTGGACCATAAAGAAGTGCCATAGAATTGATGCTTTTGAACTGTGGTGTTGGAGAAGACTCTTGAGAGTCCCTTGGACTGCAAGGAGATCCAACCAGTCCATCCTAAAGGAAATCAGTCCTGAATATTCATTGGAAGGACTGATGCTGAAGCTGAAACTTCAATACTTTGGCCACTTGATGTGTAGAACTGATTCATTTGAAAAGACCCTGAGGCCAGAAAAGATTGAAGGCAGGAGGAGAAGGGGACAACAGAGGATGAGATGGATGGATGGCATCACCAACTCGATGGACCTGAGTTTGACTAAGCTCTGGGAGTTGGTGATAGACAGGGACGCTTGGCAAGCTCTAGTCTGGGGGTTCAGAGCGTCCCACCCGACTGAGCAACTGAACTGATTCACAGAACCTCCCACAGAATTGAACTCTCTCCTGGCTCGCGAGTGGAGGCCCTCGTGGTCTCTCACCTACTGCTGGAGTCTCCCCATTGGTTCCCTTCCTTCCCGTCGCCCCCAGAATCCCATCCACACAATGCCAGCTGGCAAAGCCGGCAGAGGCTCCCCAGCGCCTACATAGGCCCACCCGCTCGTCTACTTCTCTATTCAATGTGTGAATTTTTATCAAAAGCTCTTAGTCAAAAAAAAAAAAAAAAACCGCCTTTACTTTGAGTTGCAAAAAGCATTTATTTTTAAAACACCAAAATTGGCATTTGAACAGAAAACTTTTAACTTTCTTCAGCATCTCGCCTAAGGATCGCACTTCCACCCCCTTCCATCCCCCCCACGCCAGTCGTCAGTACCTTGGCTGACGACAGAGCAGGACGGGAGGGGTGTCCCAGAGTCAGGGGTAAATATTAAAATATCCAAATGGGTTTCTACAAACGAATACATCCTGACCAGATCCAGACGGTGAGAGGTTTGGAAAGGTGTCGAGAAGTTTCCACTGACCTAGCCCAGCGCTCCCTGGTCTGCGGACATTACAAAAGGGATGGGCAGGGATTCGGGGCAGGGGCAGGACGAGGGAGAAAGCGGTGGGAGCTGGGTGGGAGCTGCCACCCACGGCGGCCAGGTCTGCCACCCGCTGAGCCAACCTGCGGAGGCCGGGCCTCAGGGCAGCGCAGCCTGGGACGCATCCGGCCGCCGGGCTGGTCCATCGCGCGCTCTCTTGTCTCCGGCCCGAAAGGAGTTAACAGGCCAGTCCCAAGCGGGCCCGGATTCCCTGCGGGAGGCCCAACTCGCCGCCAGCTTGACCCCCGCCCACCACCCAAGCCGGGACCTAGCGGCGCCCGGGGTGGAGGCGTGGGGACTGGGAGAGTGCGGCTCGCGGGGAACGCGCGGGTGCAGCCAGCGGCTGGGAGAGCCGCGCTCGGGGCGTCGGGGAAGGGGCGGGCTAGGGCAGGTCAGGCCCGCCCCCGCCAGGGGCGGTGGAGACCGGTGACGGACAGGCCTCCCGGCCCGTCCCGGCGCGCCTGACGGTCCCGAGAGCCGGGCAGGGCAGGGCCGGGGCGGGGGCTCTGGAGAGGGCGGGGGCGGACGGGGAAGCCTCTGGGCGGGGGCGGGGCCTCGGCAGAGTAGCAGCGCTCTCAGCCAATGGAAGGCGGGCGCCTTCCCGTTAGCGCCGGATCCCAGTGGATAGGGAGGGGCGGGCGGCGCCGTGGGGATCCCGGGGCGGCCGAGGGCCCCTGACTCGGCTCCGCGCGGCGACATGGACCGGATGGCCAGCTCGATGAAGCAGGTCCCCAACCCCCTGCCGAAGGTGCTGAGCCGGCGTGGGGTCGGCGCGGGGATGGAGGCGGCGGAGCGGGAGAGCTTTGAGCGGACTCAGGTGAGGATCGGGGCAGTGGGGGGGACACCCCGGGTCGTGCATGGTTGGGGCATCCCGCAGTGTCCTGGAGGGGACTCGAAGGGAGTAGGGATCTTGCAGGCCCAGGGAAGGACGGAGCAAGAGGGGGCTTCTGGTGCGGTGGTCAGGGCGATTCTGGAAGGTCGGGGACCCCGGGGGCATCCCGGCTGGCCTGGGGGAGAGGGCAGGGCAGCTCCGTGCAGCTGGCACGATCCGCGCCGCGCGACCGACTGGAGCCGGTCCCGACGGGGCAGGGCAGGGGTCACGGGGGCGGTGAGCGGGGAAGGAACGCGAAAAGGGGGCCGAATGGCAGGGGTGCCCCTAGGCTGGGGAAGGTCCCTGGGGGGGCCACTGGGAGTCGCAAGTGTGGCGGCGGAGAGTGGGGCGCTGAATCGGGAATGTGAAGGCTGGGGCGCCCTGTCCTCTCCACTCGATCACTTCAGGACTGCGTTGACATTCCCCCCATCCCTAGCATCGCCTTCCTTGTGCCTCTAGCTTGGCCCACACCACCCCCCAGCTGTCGGCCTCGGAGGACCGGACTGAAGGGGTCTGAGCCGGGAGGAAGGAATGTAGGAAATGCGTCGTGTGGCCGAGTTTGGAAGTTGACCGGGGGCTGGAGGAGGGGGCCGGCCCAAGGACAGAAATTGAGGCTCTTGTACCAGTGGTCCCGATGCTGATCACGTCGAGTCGTCCTGGGGTGCCCAGAACCCTGAATTGGGGTTTTGATATCATCCCCCCAAATGTGCCTGACAGCTAATAGGCAGCCTGCCCTATTTGTCCAGCCTGAGCAGGGCTAGGGGCCAAAATTCCTCACTGTCATCAACAAAAAGCCACAATCCATTTTTACCTCAGAGTTTTAATGCCTGGTGTATTGATTGGACTGAATAAAGCTGACATATTTATAGTGTTCGTGGGCTCGTTTGTATGCAAAATCCATTTCGAAGGGCACAGCACTTCTTTTAATCCCACTGCCAAAGTTGTATGGGCAGGTTTGTTCCTCACTCTTGCCCACTCTTGCTCTCAGAGTGGAATCTTTGAAGATCCAGGGGGCTTCCGCTGACAGAAGTTGGTTCTCCTGTTCTGTTCTGCTCCCAACTCCCCCTCTCCAGACTTAGTGCCATGTGAGGGAAGGGCAGTGGGGTTTTAGATAAAGATTGTGAGGTCCTGACTGAGTGTTCTATGTAGGGAATCTTGCAAAGAAGGAAGCTTTTTATGAAAACCCGGGGGACTTCCTCCTCTTCTTTTTCCAGGCACCTCTGGCCCTTCGCAGGTGTGTCCGGGTGGTGTAAAGTAGGCAGTGTCCCCTCCCTAGGTCATCATCCTACCCCACATGGGATGGGAGAGAAGGCTCTCCACTTCCCTCTCCCAGGGTCTGGCTGGGTTTAAGCTTTATTCTCTGATTCTGTGGATTGGACCCCAGAAAGGAAGGAAGATACTTGTCTGCTCTGGGCATTATGCCCTCATCTAGCTGCCTGGGCACATAAGGCTTCTTGCTCCAGGAAACAGTGTAAATCTTTCTTGTAATAGACAAGGAAAATAAATGGTAATTCATTCCTTCTAGAGTCTCCAGTAAAAACTGGAGCAATAGAGAAATACACGTAAGAGTTTGACCCATTATAGTGATGGAAATTAGGTTTGTGAAAGCTTCTCTAGCTATCCAGGGACGTCTCAACAAGGAGAGTCTAGGTCAGTGTTAGGCAGTATTTTACATTCTGTGGGACACTGATAATTGGCCAGATTTGACCTAGTGGCTTGTGTGTGTGTGTGTGTGAGATAGAATGAATCAGGAAAAGAGTTTCTCTGTTGTTGAAACTATTAGGGGAGTAAGAGAGTGAAGAAAAGGAAAGAGAATAATCCTGAAACCTCACCTTAGTCAACCTGCAAAAATGTGTATTGTTTAATGACTACTTACCCAATGTATGTGTGTGTTAGTCACTCAGTCCTGTCTGAATCTTTGCGACCCCATGAACTGCAGCCTGCCAGACTCCTCTGTCCATAGAGTTCTCCAGGCAAGAATACTGGAATGGGTTGCCATTCCCTTCTCCAGGAGATCTTCCCAACCCAGGGACTGAACCCTCTCTGTCATTGCAGGCAGATTCTTTACTGTCTGAGCCATATGAATATGAGTTAGAAAAAAATTTAATGAGTTAAGAGAGCATGAGAATCAGTGAAGGTAGACTGATGATTGTCACTAGTTCTGTGTTTGGCACTGTTCTGAGTACTTCATTATATCACCTTCTTTAATCTCAGTAAAGTCCTGTGAGGTGATATTGACAAGGACCTGAGGTGAGTATCAGCCACATTTTACCTGGAGGAAATTGAGGCACAGAGAATTTAAGTGACTTGCCCAAGGTCACACAGCATGTTGTGATCCCAACCTTTAACCACAGCTCTGTGTGGCCTCTGAGTACTGGACAGAGCACTGGTATGGGAGCTGGGAGAGGCTGAAGTTTGATAACAGGCACATGGAGGGGCTGTGTGGCCCCAGGCAAGTTGTCCAACCTTTCTTAGCTTCAGGTTCCTTATTGCAAAATAAGGGTACTACTTACCTCACAGGGTGATTGTGGGAGGCTCAATTAAATAGTATACGTGGAGACATTTTGTAAACTGGGGAGCACAGAATGTAAGGTGATGATGATTGCTATAATCTGAGAGGGAGAGGGGACCAGAAAAAAGGCCAAGTACTGGGGCAGGTTGTGATGACCTGTTCAGTAGAGGGACAGAAGTGTTCCTAGTAAATGCAGTGGTTACCAGGAGTGATCACTTAAAGTCCAGGCTGTCAGGGTGCGAAGTGGGTGGGAGCCCTCCGAGGTCTGAACCCCATCCTTCAGCCTGAGCCGGCACTTGCTGGGTAGAGAGGAGGGATGGGGCATTCCAGGAGAAAAGGTATGGTCTGGAGGCGGGTGTGGATGAGACTCATCAGCCAAGGTGGATAGAGCAGAATCGGCTCCTCCCACCTCCAAATGCCTTGCGCCTCTCCCCTGCTCCCTGTCCTGTCCCCGTTCTCTTGTGACCCTCAGCACGTGACCCTCAGCACGCTGTGAGCTTCCTGAGGGTGGAAGGGTGTCTCGCTCTAACTTCTGTCCTCTTGTGCCTGGGGCCGGTATTGTGGTGAAGTGACAGTAGTCTCAGGTCCAAAGTGACGGGTTGGCCCCGGCCGGGATGCCTGGCCTGGATGGGGAACTCAGCTCTGGGCCACAGGGCACATCTGTAATTACTTGGTGTTCTATCCTAACGGCCCCCAGTTCCCTTGTCTCTGCACTCTCACCCGGAGGCCCTGCCCCAGGCCCTCCACGGACTCTTGAGTTCTCTGCCTTCCTTCAGGTCGAGCTTATGCTCTGGCTGCCTGTGCCCTCAGACCAGACTTGTTTTCTCAAGGTTGTCAACCTCTTCCAGGAAGCCTTCCCTCCTCAACTCTCCTGGATCATCCTTATATTTCACGTGATCACTGTCCCTGCCAGCCCCTGGCTTCAACCAGACCCCCGGTGTGCCCCCCACCCAATCCATCACCTGTACCCTTCAGGCTCTGGGGACATAAAAAGTGGTTCTTGCCCTCAAAAAAGCTACAGTAATAATGATATGTAGCCTGGAGCACTTGACAGTTTAGAAAGTTTTGGCATTGTTGGGGCTGCACTGTGGTTGGGTGTTATCGCCCTCATTTTATGGATGAGAGCTTGGTAACTTGCCCAGGACCACCAGTTGGTGAGTGAAAGGATCAGAATTCAAACCCAAGACTCGGGGTTCTAGGCCCTGGTTCTAGGTCTCAGGCCCTCTCCACCACACTGTCCTTATGTCAGCCAAGAGGGCGATTCTGGAATGAATCAGGAGGTTGCCACTCACAGACAAAATGTCCTGTCTGTATTTACTTAGCTGGAAAATGGTTTTCTCCATGGTTTGCTTGTTTTTTTAACATCCTCTTAGTGAGTACATACTGTGAAGGGGACGCGGAGATGAGTAAGATAAAGAGATTGGCTCCAGAGGAGCTCATGAGTCAGCGGGGAGGTGGGCCGGCCGCAGTGGGCCTCCTCCAAAGGGAGCAGAGGACCCACGGCGCTGGCAACACTGGAGTCGGTAGCAGGGCAGGACCTGCTGCATCAGAGCCTCTATTTCAACCAGACACGGAAGTTTGAGCTGTTGTATTCTGTGGCAGCTGAATGCTGGGGTCAGAGGAGAGCACAAGGCTCTGGAAACACAGAGGAAGGGACAAACCCTTAGTCACAATCTCCTGGATGGAGCCCATGACAGAGTAAAGGATGCTTTACTTTATATGATTATATAAGTCATATAATGAGAAGAGCCAGGAGACAGAAACAAATATTTGTGAAGGACTTGCTGGGTCCTAGGGACCTGCTAGGTGATTTATAGCTATTATTTTATTTGCTAACTCAGGCTCAGAGAGGCCAAGTGACTTTTCCAAGGTCACACAGCAAGCAAATAGACCAGCCAGGGCTTCAGAACCAGATGGCATGGCCTCTTCTTCATGTTTACATCATCTGCCATCTTGAACATGATCTTCAGCAGATGCTCAGCCTTCAATTCACCAGCTGAAAAATTTTAGGGTTGCGCTGGAGGGATCAGTGGTTCTCAGACCTGGCTACACCGAAATGGCTTCTAACATAAAAGATTCTGTATACCTCCTGTCCTCTGCTTGCTCCCTTAGTCAGTACTGAAAACTAGAAAGGATGCTGAGAGCTTTCTCTGGCTCCGTGGTTTCATCCTCTTCTGGTTTCCTCCCAATGATACTAATGAGAAAAGTCAGCACTGATCACAGTTCCTCTGTGCAAGTGTAAAGGCCTTGCACAGACCTCTCTTTTTAATCATTACAACAAGCCTATGGATTGTGAAGTGTTAGTCACTCAGTCACGTCTGACTCTTTTTCGACCCCATGGACTATAGCCTGCTAGGCTCATCTGTCCATGAAATTCTCCAGGCAAGAATACTGGAGTGGTTGCCATTCCCTTCTCCAGGGGATCTTCCCAACCCGGGAATTAAACCTGGGTCTCCTGCATTGCAGACAGATTCTTTACCATCTGAGCCACCAGAACCCCACCCTGTTTTATAGATGAGGCAGTTGAGGCTGAGAGGGGTTAATAACCAGCTCAAGGCTCTGAAGTGAGTAAATGACAGAGCTGGGACTCAAAGCCAGGAAGATCGGCCCGCGAGCCTGGCTTTTCCGACTGCCAGCCCCGTGGCACTGCCTGGGCCCCTCTGGCTCTCATTTGTTTTCCTCCCCTTGGGGAAAGTTGGGACCCCAAGGCTCTGTCCTCACCCCACTGCTCTTTTACCTCCTGTCCACTTCCTCTGCCCTCACTTCCATCTGATGGTTTCTGTTCTCACCCCCATGACACCGACTTCCTGGCCTGTGTGACCACTTCCCATTAGACTTCTTCTGCCCCCTGATAAACCACTCATGCCCCAGACTCCACTTGGGCCTCCCCAGCCTGTGAACACCTGAGCCCCTCCCATGACTCCCACCATCTCCCAGGATCCGCCCGGAGCCTTCCCTGCCTCTTGCCTGTACTGCCACACTGTATTCTATGATGTTTCTCCCATCCTTCCCTCCTTGGCTTCTCGCTGTCCCCGCCCTACTTCCTCTTCCCTACATCTTTGTAATCCCATCCTTCTTGCCCCCTCAAAGAGCCTGATGACCGGTGGATTGTCCTTAATGCCCAGCACTGCCCATATAACTTGCTTTTTCCAAGAACCTGTGCTGGCTGCCCAGAGACCCTGCAGGATGTGGTCCCTAGTCCCTGTCCTCTGCAAGCCTTAACTTACAGAGCATCCTCCACCAGGCAGCTCCTGTAATCTGGTTCAGGGGCCATTCCCTACTATGTGTCTCTCCTGTTCATCCATGCCCACCTCTTGGCTTCCCTTCCACACTGGAAGTTCTTTTTTTTTTTAATTTTTTTCCCAGTGTTTATTTATTTATTTGTCTGCACCCGGTCTTAGCTGTGGCATGCGGGATCTTAGTTCCCCAACCAGAGATTGAACCCGGGCACCCTGCACTGGGAGCGCAAAATCTTAGCTACTGGGCCAGCAGGGAAGTCCTAAGACTGGAAGCTCTTGAGGGCAGGATCTGAGTCTTAGCCGGCCCTTGCATGAGGCAGGCACCCAGGCCTGTTTGCCAAATATGTGAATGTACAGCAGTCAGAGGATCAACAGCAGCCTGGGGCTGTAGGCAAGCCTCCGCTTGCAGAACACTTTGCTTTGCACATTTTGGAGGTTCCCTCTCCGTTTCCTTCAGTTTCCCTAATGATTATATCTCACTAGATGCCGGCCCTGTGTGCCAGGCCTGGGCACCCAGGGTACTGTGGAAGTACATCGCTCAGCTTCTGAGAGCTTGGTTGGAGAATTCACTTAGGAAAGAGCCTGATGAGGCTGCAAACAGAATTAAGGCTCAAGGGTGATGATTTGAATTTCCATCAAGTTCAGAACACTTGATAAACATTCCCAAACCGTGGTCTTGGACTTCCTAGGACTTCATTCTGCTTCAGGTCAGATCTTTCTGAGCTAGACGAGGTTACCAGGAAGGGAGAGAAACTGACCTGGTGTCCTGGGCCCCTGGACATGGCCGAGGGCAGTGGCCTCTGTGCAGGTGCTAGAGTTTGGGGCAGAGCATGAGAGATGTTAGGATGAGTGTGGGAACAGGAAGTCTGGGGATGTTAGGATGAGTATAAGAACAGGAAGTCTGGGGACATTAGGATGAATACAAGAATAGGAAGTCTGGGGATGTTAGGATGAGTGCAGGAACAGGAAGTCTGGCTCTGCCCCTGCATCTCTCGTTGCAAAATGAGGAGGCTGGAAAAGATTTCTAAGGGTCCTTCCAAGTCTCAAATATTTCAGCTTTAAAAAATATATATATTTCAGCTTTTAGAAGTCCTGTAAGCAGCCTTTCACATTAAAATCAGGACACATGTTTCTTCTGAGCTCTCAACTGCTGCCTTAAAAGGGGTTCCCAAATGCCCCCTGTTTGTGGGATGGGGCTCGGGTACCAGTGATGTGGGGCTCATGAAAGGATGGTGCTGCTCCTTAGGAAGGGATGGGGTATGTCCGTGTGATCCAGAAGAGAAGATCCCCGGCCCACTTGGGCACTGAAAGAGTTGCTCGCTAGCAGGGCACTGATGAGGCTCATTTTATGCTCCCCATCCGCGGGCCCACTAATTCCACTACCTCGGGACCAAGTGTGCGGGGGGCCTGGGTGGGGTGCAGGGCTGGCATGGCGGCATCACGGGCCAGCGGCCAGGGCTTCTCCTGCATCCAGAAGGGTTGACGGCCTGGAGAGGTGCCCACCTAGGAAAGGGAACTTGTCAGCCCCACCTCTTGGCAGGATGGTGACTGCTTCCTGTTTTCCTGTCTGGGCAGGCAGGGAGGAGCCCTGTTCCCAGCTGTGGGCAGTGAAGTCTGACGCTGCGGGGAGAGGGCTGGGGACCCAAGGTGTCGTCTGGCACAGCCCGATGGGGAGAGAGCACGCATCTTCTTGGATCTGAAAGGCCGCCCTTTACTTCCACCTCTACTATTAGTGCTCAGAGACAGCCCAGGATTTGGTGGGCTGTTCAGGAAGCCAGTGTGGCCAGTCACTTCTTTTAACTATCACTGTGTCAAGTTTTCAAATTACGTTTACAAGTAACCTCTTTTCAGCCACGGAGCAACCAAGCAGTAGGTAATTTTGGTCAGTTCTCAAGCATGGACACTGAAGCCCAGAGAGCTTCTGTGTCTTGTCCAGGAACACCCAGGAAGTGGCCAAGGAGCTGAGGCTGGAACCTGGTGGGTCTGATCTCAGATTGTACACTTTCTTTTCCATACCCCTGAAGCTGAAGCCTGGCCAGGGCTGGAAACTTCAAAAAGGTACAGAGATTTTTTTTTTTTTTTTTTAACTCCCTAGCTTTTTTTTCAGTTGACTTATTTGGACTTTTGAAATTCCTCCCAGAAGATGTTTTGCAACACATCAAATCCCAAAGACGGAGGAGCCTGGTGGGCTACAAAAGAGTTAGACATGATTGAGCGACTAAGCATAGCACAGCACAATTATCAGATAGAGTAGGAAATGGCAACCCACTCCAGTATTCTTGCCTAGAGGATTCCATGGATAAAGGAGTCTGGCGAGCTACAGTCCAGAGAGTCACAAAGGGTCGGACATGACTGAGCACAACAACTATCAGAAAAGCCTGTATCCAGAATATGTTTAAAAAAAAAAGGAAAACCAGAACAAGGACAACCCAATAGAGAAACAAGCAGGAGGAACTTCACAAAAGAGGATAATTAAATGGCCAATAAACATATAGAAAGGTGTACAACTTTGTTAGTAAGCATGGAGGTAAAAATTAAAATTACAGTGAGATATTGCTACATGCCCATCAGGATGAAAGAAATAAAAACAGGAAAAAAATTCACAGTGCCAAGTGTTGGCAAGCATGTGGAGCAATGAAAGCGCTCATGCACTGATGATGGGGCTGGACACTGGTGTAGCTGCATTTCAAAATAGCCTGGTTGTCTCTCTAGTCAAAGCAATGGTTTTTCCAGTAGTCATGTATGAATGTGAGCAGAGGACCATAAAGAAGGCTGAGCACTGAACTACTGATTCTTTTGAACTGTGGTGCTGGAGAAGACTCTTGAGAGTCCCTTGCACTGCAAGGAGATCCAACCCGTCCATCCTAAAGGAAATCAAACCTGAATATTCGTTGGAAGGACTGATGCTGAAACTGAAGCTCCAATGGCCACCTGATGTGAAGAGCCAACTCATTGGAAAACACCCTGATGCTGGGAAAAATTGAAGGTGAAAGAGGGTGGCAGGGGATGAGATGGTTGGACAGCATCACTGAGTCATGGACATGAATCTGAGCAAACTCTGGGAGATAGTGAAGGACAGGGGAGCCTGCAAAAAAGTTGGACACCACTTAGTGACTGAGCAACAACAACAGCATTAAAGATTAAACATTAGCACACTCAATAACCCACGAAGTCCACACCAAGCAATACACCCAGCAGAAATGTATGCCCATGCACCAAAAGGTATTTATAGGAGAATATTTACTCATAATCATGTTGTGTAGTAACCCCAAACTAGAAACAACCCAAGAGCTTGTCAGTAGTAGATGGATAAGTAAATTGTGATCTTGTCTCTCATGGGGATACTATACAGCAGTGAAAGGGAACAAACTATAGTTACCCTCAACAGTGTGGGGGACTCTTTTTTTTTTTTTGATGTGGACCTTTTTTTGAAGTCTTTATTGAATTTGTGACAATATTGCTTTTGCTTTATGTTTTGTTTTTTTGGCTATGAGGCATGTGCGATCTTATCTCCCCAACCAGGGATCAAACCTGCACCCCCTGCATTGGAAGATGAAGTCTTAGCCACTGGACCACCAGAGTTAAGTCAGCGTGACTCTTACAAACATAGTGTTGGGGGTGGCGGGAGAGACAGACTCCCAAAGGACAACTCTGAAGGGTTCCATTTAAGTTCAAAAAACAGGCAAAGCAAAACTGGGATTTAGGGGTGCTTGCATAGATGATAAGGCTGTAGAGAAAAAAGGGACTGCTTATTCTAAGAGCTCAGATAAAGGTCTCCTCTGAGTGCAGGAGAGGTGAGTGAGGGGGAGGGTGTTCAGAACAGGGGCGCTTCTGTGGCCCTGCCATCCATCTGTGTGTTGGCCTGGATGGTGGTTTATGATAATTCATTAAGCTGTACTTTTTCGCTTCATGCAGTTCTCTCTATTTATATATTTCAGAATACAAAAGATTATAAAAAGCCTCTTTCCAGGGAGTAGGAGACTGTCTTGTGGAGGCTAAGTAAGAACCTGCCATTTAGATATCCACCCACCCTTTGAGGTCTCTCTCAAACACAGCCTCCCCCGTGAGAGTGCCTCTGACGCTGCCCTGGAGCTGGGAAGTGTTTGATTTATGAATCATGCGTCTACAAGCTGCACACTCCGAGCGCTGCTGTAACACGGAGCGGGGCGGGTGACACCTGTCATTAGGCCACGCTTAGCTCGGTGCCCTCGGCTCCCGTTGACGTATGTCTTGTATCTCCCTTCCTCAGTGGCAGACGGGTTCCTCGTTCCTCACTCATCTTTCAGTGAGTTGCCCCAATGTCTAGCAGAAGGCTTTACACCAGCCCCAGCTCAGGATGTCTGTTAAATATGAACTATGTTAGAGAGAAGTTCTCAAAGGAGAGAATGAAAGGAGAAAGCGTGTCTCTAAGCTCAAAAGAAAGCACATTTGAATAAACCAGAGACCAATATGGTAGGCACGGAACCTCAGACTTGGCTCTTGCTCCAAAGATTTAGATCAAGCCAGACATGATGAAGGAGAAGAGGAAGAGAGGAGGGCGTCAGAGGATGAGATGGCTGGAGGGCATCACCAGTGCAATGGACATGAACTTGGACAAACTTCCGGAGATGATGAGGGGCAGAGAGGTCTGGCGTGCGTGGTCCACAGGGTTGCAAAGAGTCGGACACGACTGGGCGACTGAACAACAATAATGAGGCGTGATGAGCCTCTGTGAGAATGTGGGAGCTTAGGGATTGTCACCTAGGAACATGGCAGAAGTGCTGACTTTCTAGCAGTGGTTCTTTTGAGGTCTCTGGCTGCGTGGTCCCTGGGGCTAGCCCTGGTGACAGTTGCTCTGTGTGTTAGTGTGTCTTCCTAGGCTGTCAAGTGTCCCCTCTCCTGTACTGGCCTGGATGCATATACCCTCTCTGGTGTTCCTTGGATCTGGCTTAACTGATGCTATATTCTTCCCTCTCATTTCCCATAATCCATCAGAAAGATACACAGGCTGTGGTTTCCTCTCTGAGCAAGATCAGCTTCCCTTGGAGTCACAGGTGAGCCCAGGGCTCTGCCTCTCCAGGGTTGGCATATGCGGGCTCAAGTTGCTCAGTCATATCCAGTTCTTTGCAACCCCGTGGACTAGAGCCCACCAGGCTCCTCTGTCCCTGGGATTCTCCAGACAGGAATACTGGAATGGGTTGCCGTTCCTACTCCAGGGTGTCTTCCTGACCCAGGGATCGAACCCACGTCTTTTGGGTCTCCTGCATTGGCAGGAGGATTTCTTTATCACTTGAGCCATCTGGGAAGTTTCAAAAAAAATGTACGTCGAGTGTCTTTTCTTTGTCTGCTCAAGTTTCTGGCGCAGCGTCGGGCCCTGAGAAACTCTTGATACAGGTTTGTGGAATGAAGGGTAAAATCTTTTTGGTGAAGGACTGAGTGAGCATCTGCCATTTTTGGTCCCAGTTCTGAACTGTGAACCCTGATTTACAGTCCCTGAATCTGGGATCACGTGAGCATAATGGGAGCTGCCCAGAGGGACCCTGGAAACCTCGTCCCTTTGATGTAACTGTGGGTGGTCCTTGGGGACTTCCTATTGATTGTCATCTCCCTGACTCATGCTTGGAAGTGACTTGCCATCTCCTGCTTCCCGCGAGACCCTTATTCCAGGATGGGACCTCCCTGTGCAGCCGAGGCCTTGTTACTGCTAAGAAAAATCCAACACAAGCAATGAAAAAAGAAAGAAGGAAGGAAGGGAAGGAAAACCCAACCCATCTAAACCTGGACTCCACCTCTCGCCACAGACCTGCTCATTCTTCTTCGTTCTCAGTTTAAGAGAATCTCAATTTACGAACCGTCCCAGGCCGTTCCACCTGGAATTGTCCCACTCATTCTAAGAGACCCTTCTCTTCTGCCCGGACCCCTGCAGCTAGTCATCGAGTCCTACTGTTCTTGTCTCCTTGATTGCATCTCACATCACCCCGACTTCTCCACTACCTTCTCTGCCTGAGTTCAGACCTTCATCTCAAGACTTAGCTATTTACTGCATGGCCCACCTGGCCCTCCTGCCCTCCAGTCTTGACCCTCATAAGTTCTGCCCTTGCCTTAGCTGCCAGAGTTTGGTTTTAAGAGGTTCAAAAGTGTTTATATCACTCCAGATTTTAAAAACCTCTGTTTGTCATGCGCAACTCTAAGCTGAAACCCAAGCTCGTTGGCATGGCACAGAGCCAGGCTTTGCCAACCTTAATGCCCAGCCACCGCCCCCCACACTCCCTGTAGCCAGCCCACCAAGCGCCATAGAGCTCTCACCGCACGACCCGCAGCTTCTCCACTCCTGGGTTTTTCCAGGTGGCAGCCTTCTCTTCTGCCCAGAATGCCTCTCCCACTTTATCCACCTGCCAGACTCTTTCCATCCGGTAAGTCCCACCTTCGTGGCCACTCCTGTGGAAAGTCCCCCTCCCTTCTCAACACAGATTTAGTGAATGGTATTTCTGTGTCAGGCTTCCCAGCTGGCACTAGTGGTAAATACCCACCTGCCAATGCAGGAGACATCAGAGACGCGAGTTCAATCCCTGGGTCGGGAAGATCCCTTGGAGGAGGGCATGGCAACCCACTCCAGTATTGTTGCCTGGAGAGTCTCTTGGACAGAGGAGCCTGGTGGGCTACAACCCCTAGGGTCACCAAGAGTCAGACACAACTGTAGCGACTTAGCACGTATACACTTCTGTCTGTTCTGTGTTAACATGTTTATCTGGGTGTCTGTCCCACAATGAACTGTGAGCTCCCCTATAGCTTAGCCTGCTCTGTAGGCCGCTGCACCCCATGCCCAGGATTCAGCACCCAGAAGGACCTCAGGAGATGTTTACTGAGTGAACTAGTGATACATCTTAAGGACCTGATTTTGTTTGATTGTTGCTGCAACAGAAGAGGGAAGGGGCCCAGTTCTCGCCCAGGGCAGGTGCTCCCCACCAAAGTGAATGCATTTGATCTGTGTCGTGTTGACCTGAAACCAAAGTTTTGGCAACACTGGTAGGATAAATGTGAGCATGTTTTAGGAGTGGAGAATTCAGTGGGAGGGACAGAGGTGGTTCTGTGTGCAGTCACAGTACACATCTGGATGGGAACTGGAGCCAGGATTCCTGATTTATATTCTACTGGCAGGCTGATTGGTGTTCCTTCTGCATCTCAGAAGTGTGATGTAGCAGACAGAAAATGCCCCCACCATCAACATGGCCATATCTTCTGTTACGTGGCAAAAGGGGCCCTGCAGATGTAATTAAGGACCTCCAGATATGGAGAGAAGGGACTTCCCTAGCTGTTCAGTGGTCAAGACTCCCTTTTTCTAATGCAAGGGGCATGGGTTCGATTCCTAGTCAGGGAATTAAGATCCAACATACTGCGTGGCATGGCCCCCCCAAAAAAAAGAGAGAGAGAGAGGAGCCTGGAGTGTCCAAGTGGGCCAGTCCAATCACATGCCCTTAAAAGCAGAGAACATTCTCTGACTGCCAAGTGGAAGGGAGACATGGCAGAAGGGAAAGCCAGAGGAATTCCAAATGGGAGAAGGATTCAACTTGCCATTGCTGGCTCTGAGTGGGAGGGGCCCATGTGCAAGGGCCCAAGGGAAACAGCAAGGAATTGGATCCTACGAACTACCGGAATAACCTTCAAAGCGAAATTTCCCCAGAGCTCCCAGTAAGGAGTGTAGCCCTGCTGACACCTTGATTTTTAGCCCAGTGGGATCTTACTGGCCTTCTGACCTACAGAACTGTGAGATGATAAACGGGTGTGGTTTTTAGCTGCTCAGTTTGTGATAATTTTTTACAGCAGCGATAAAAGCTAATCCAGGATGGTATTAATAACAGGTAACTCATACACTGCATCAAGAAGCCCAGTGGAACCCAGACAGGCCACCCTTTTAAACCTACAGGAACACTTGTTATTTCATCTGTGCTTTCTGTGGCCATAGAGAGAACTTTGGATTTCCACACTTGGCTCTTATTCACAGACATTTTCTCCTGGAAAAACAATTCAGCAGCCTGTTCAAAACATTCTTTCCTGCTGGGCCATGGAGTTCTCTGGTGCAGTTCCAACTTTGAAGATCATAGGTGTAAGTCATTTAACCTTAAAAAAATTTTTTGTTTTTTATCAAGTAAGTGCTGTGCTGTCTATTAAAAAAAAAAAAAAGGCAGGTGGGAAATCCCAGAGTTACTATAGGATCCTGATGGTGTCTGCACTCGAGGGAACTGACTCAAAGTCAGGAAGCACAGGCGGGAATAAACGGAGGGCTTCCCTCAGGGTGGGCCTGCCCTGTCCTGAGACTTACTCAGGTTCACTGGTGGTCTGGAATGTTCCTGAAACCCTGGGCTTAGTCCCCGATGACTCAGCAGGTACAGAGTTCGCCTGCAGTGTAGGAGACCCGGGTTCGATCCCTGGGTCAGGAAGATCCCCTGGAATTGGAAATGGAAACCCACTCTAGTATTCTTGCCTGGGAAATCCCATGGACGGAGGAGCCTGGCAGGCTACAGTCCAAGGGGTTGCAAAGAGTCAGAAATGACGAGCACAGGGCCCATTGTAGCAAAGTTAATTTCTTCATTTTGATGATTTTTCCTAGGGTTATATAAGATGTTAGTTAATATAAGGGGAAGCCAGGCAAAGATGTACGGGAACTCTGTACTATTTTTGCAATTCTTCTGAAAGTCTAAAATTATCTCAAACTAAAATGTTAAAAAAAAAAAAAAAAAGGAATGGCATGTTGCTTGGCAAATGTTAGTCAGGGCTGAGTAAATGTGCGTTCCACTGCTCCCTTGGGTCATCATGGGGACCCTGGAGACCCCACAGACGGTGGGATGGGACGGTGGGGTCTGAGGAGGGAAAGCGTGGAGAGTCTGGGCTGCATCAGGGGAGCGAGCAGGGCGGGGTGCCTTCTCCAAAGAAGACCTGCTCTGAGCTCCCCCGCCACTGGGTCTCCGAGGGAGAAATGGCCATGGGGGACCTTGTCTGTGGTCCCGCAGAGGCACTGCTGCCAGCCTCTACCTGCTGCAGTCAGACAAGCTTAGCTCCCGTTCCAGTTTGGTTACTTATCGTGGGAAGGGGGCGAAGCTTGAGAAAGCTCCCAGTACATGGGATAATGTGCTGACATCTGGGCTCAGTGAGGGATTTGAATGAGAGGGCCCAGAGCAGTAGCTAATGCCAGTGGTGGCTTCCCCTCCCGTGAAACCTTCTCGATTGGCCCCCACAGAAGTGCCCATCACTCTGCAGGTCCCCTGAAGCAGTTGCTTTGTGTCCCTCCAAGGACCCTCTCTAGGGACGCCCTTCTGAGTCTCATGGTTTGTATGTCTTGTTGGCTGCATGACTTAGAGCTTTTGTAAACCATAGGGTTTGCCTATGGGGAGATGCACAAATCAGTGGGTGAGCGAGTGAATGAATGAGTGAACAAGTGAGTAAATGAATGAGTGAAGCAGTGAATGAGTGAAATGGGTGAGTGAATGAGTGGGTGAGTGAATGAGTGAGTAAATGGTTGAGTGAGTGAATGAGTAAACAGATTTCCCTTCTGACCCTCTGAAAGAGGACAGTATTTACTATATATGATTATTGGCCCAAATGCTTGCCTGGTGTCAGGCTGTTCTCTGGGATGACCCCGGGAGTGTTCAGACCAAGCACCCTTTTATTAGGCTTTTTCTCTCTCTCTCTTGGGTGCCAGTCACCTTTCCAGAAAAAGCAGTCAACTCCTATCCCACACTGTTTGAGCATCTCCGGCTCTGACGCTGTTTGTCAGTGCTTCGGAATTCTCCAGGCCTCTCTCCTTGTGCTGAGAACTTTTTGCCACAGGAAATCAGGCTCATTTTAAGGGCCAAACAGTCACTAAATATAGCCTCCTGGCATAGATATTTAAAGAGCTGTGTTGATGATGTTATGTCTGAACAAAGAAGAAGGAGAAAATAACTTTTCTTTTCTTGATAGAAAAGTGAAGTTATACCAGATTTTCTGTGGGTCTGCAGGGAGCCGAGTGCCCTGGGTGGTGTCAGTGTCTTAATTATGGAATCACCAGCTTAGGACTTGGGCTTTAGATTTCTGTTGCCAGCCAGTCATTTCTTGATAATTCCTTCTCATCTCCGTTTAAAAATACCTCCTGCCCTGGTAAATTACCTCGGACAAGTGTGACCTCTCTGCCAAGCCCAGGCGCAGGGAGGGGCAGTGTACGGGGAGGTGTAAGAGATGCTCTGCCCACCCGTCCCCCACCCAGGACTGCAGGGGGCCTAAGTGGAGAGCCCACCCAAGTGCTGGCTGACCAGAAGCAGGTGACAGAAGTGAGAGGAGTGGGATGGGGCCCTGGGATCTTCATAGAGTTCATAGAACAGTTCCTGCCTCAGAGGAAGGTCTGGACTGAAATTCCACTCACACTGGTTGGGTCCCGATGGCGTGGGGGTGGGGCTTCCATGGGGGCTAACTGCATCCCACCTCTTCTTTCCTCTGGCTTCCACCTCGGGCTCGTCGGGTGGTCAGGATAATGTCAAGAGTATAAAGCTTCGGCGGTGATGCTGTGTTTTTTTGTTTGGTTTGGTTTTGCAAATGTTCCTTTTGGAAAATATAAACAGAACTATTCTGGGAAGTTCTTCTGAACTTACACCTCTTTCTGTAAGAAGCTCTGTGCAGTGGACTGTCATAGTCTTTATATGCATGAAGATGTCTGTATTTCACCATCCTTTCCCCCCATCCTGTTACAACCAAGATTTTATCAGCGCATACCTGTTTGGTAGTCAGTACGCAGATGTCAGTTCCTAAGCTAGTATTAAAAAAGCCTACACAATGGAGCTACCAAACTGCCAAAGAATTACTCAGCCTCTGTTCCAGCTTAAAATTTAGAAACTCTTTATCCGTAAGTAGAGGACACCAGAGCTCAGAATCTTCAAATATTGCTAAAATGTAAGCCTTTTGTGAGTAATGTCCCGATAACACAGGATATGATGTCTTACACATTCTATCCACAGCAAATTGACAGGTTTGGGGAAATTCTGGACCTCTTGCATGATATTGCCACAGAGAGTGTGCAGTTCTGATAAGGAGATAAAAAGACCATATAGAAGACACAGAGGTGAGATAGTAGGGAAAAACACAATTATGAAAAATGGATCATTTAAATGACTGTCATCTGGGCTGTGTGTATTTCAGGGGATTTGTATAATGCCCTTCACAGTTTATGGAATGTTAAGTTTACATCTAATAAACCTCCCAACATTCCACTAATTTCTGGTCTTGCTGAAATTAACCAGCACACAACTTTTACCTCTTAAAAAGGCAGTTGTATTCAGGACTTTCTTAGTGGTCTAGTGGCTGAGACTTTATGCTGCCAATGCAGGGGGCCTGGGTTTGATCTCTGGTCAGAAAACTAGATCCCACATGCCACAACTACTAAGAGTTTGCATACTGCAACTAAAAAGATCCAGCTGCAGTGAAGATCAAAAATTCATGCTGCAACTAAGACCCAGTACAGCCAAATAAATAAATATGAAAGAAAGATGTATTCAAACATGGGATATGGTGGGATTCCAAGCTTCTTAAAAATATGTTTCTAGAATTCCAGAAAACTTGCCATTTCTACAATAGTTACACAGCTTGCTTCTTGGAGTTGTAGGAGAAAGGTTTGTAAGAACCACCACTAAGACCAATCTAAGACTGCCTTGTTTCCCACCACTTTGGAGCGTGAAATATCTTCATTTTTAGATTCTGGCTCTGCTGTTAAGTCTCCTTTAGTCTCTACTTGATGATCCTCCTCTGCCCATTTTCGTTTGCTTCCTTTTCCCATTTTGCTGAGACTTTTTTAGCCAGAAGATTCATCCTTTCCTATAGCTTTTTTTTTTTTTTGCCTAACATTCCATTTTTTCCAAGGCCAGATTAGGTGACTATTTGCTGATATTTTGGGCATTTCTCCTTAGTGCCCATTCAGCAGAATTGGCTTTTGTTCTCGTTATCTTGGCGGCAAGTGGTGACTGTGGACACAGTGGGGCAGGGGTGCAGTGCCAGGTACCTGCGGGTACCGTGGAGAGACCTTCCCAAAGCCAGCAGCCTGATCATTCCTCCTCTTGCTACCTGAGCTGCTGGGATGTAAGATGGAAGTGGAGTAACAGATTGAACAGGATTAGATTAGTTATTTCTCTTCAATGCTCTGAAGCGGCTATTCTGTTGTCTTCAGACAGTTAATCTCATTGTCAATCCCTTGTGGATAATCTACCTTTTCTCTCTGACAGTTTTCAAGATTCTTTCTTTTCTTTTAACGTGGTGCACTCTGTACACTGGTGTTTCACTTTATTGTTCTTGGAACTTGTGTTAGCTTTTACTCTGATTCTGGAAGTCTTAGCCATTATCTCTGGGAGATTTTTGCCTCTGACTTTTTCCCTTTATTCTCCCCTTTGCAACTCTTATTAAATGCATTGTGGAACTTGTTGTTCTGCTTGCCATTTTATTTCATCTCTTTTGTATTTCCTGTCTATTTTTCTGTGTTTTCACTCCAGGTGATTTCCTCAGTTTCATCTTCCCATTCACTAACTCTCTCTTCAGTTGTGTTTAAACATACCCTGATTTCTAGAATTTCTATTTATTTCTTTTTATTTTTTTATTTATTTATTTTAAACATATATTTTATTTCTTTATTTAGGCTATTTTATTTATTTATCTAGCCAGCTCTCAGCTGTAGCATGTGGGATCTAGTTCCCTAATCAGGGATCGAACCTGTGCCCCCTGCATTATGAGTACAGAGTCTTATCCACTGGGCCACCAGGGAAATCTCTAGTTCTTTGTAAAATTCACTTGCTTGGGGCTTCCCTGGTGGTCCAGTGGTTTAGACTCTGTGCTCCCAATGTGGGGGCCCGAGTTCAATCCCTGGTCAGGGAACTAGATCCTGCATGCCAAAACTAAAGATTCTGCATACTGCAGTGAAGATCTCCCATGCAGCAGTGATGGTCCTGAGTGCTGCAAGTAAGACCCAATACAGCCAAATAAATAAGTAAATATTAAAAAACTACAACCACAGACTTACTTTCTACAGTGTCTTATTTTTGCTTTGTGGCTTCTATCCCTTTGTTCATCTTGTTTTGAGCATTCTTCAGTTCCCCTTTCAGGGGACTGTTATTTATAATTTCTGAAGTATTTCACTCTGTTGAATCTGCCCTTTGCATAGCATTTGATTTCTCTGTAACTTTTGTCATCTTTGTCCGTGAGATCATCTTTGGTAGTGATTATAGCCCATGGGGTCCTGCATATGCCTTGTATTAGGGAGGCATCTGTTGGGACAGTTTTATGGTTATTTCTGCTAGGCACCATGGGGTCACTGGTTCCCAGTCAAGCTTTACTTGGTTTTCCAGGACTGGGCTTCCGCACCTGTGAGTAGTAGGGGACCTTGGTACACCCTTGCAGCCCAAGCCAGAGATTCTGGCTTTTCTCTAGTCTCCACCCAAGGTTTGGGGCTGCAGCTTTGACCGGGAGTTCAGTTTTAATGTGTTGTTTTTTCTTAGTTTATCTACATATTGTGTGGGAGAGGTCGTATGTGTGATAGCTCAGTCTGCTCTCTCTACCTGAGTCTTAGTTCCCTTTTATTTGTCTTCTGTCGTATAGCCAGAGAATTACAAACAAACAAAAAACATAGGGACTTCCCTGGTGGTCCGGTGGTTAAGACTTCACCTTCCGGTACAGGAGCTGCAGGTTCAGTCATCTGTCGGGGAGCTAAGACCTCACGTGCCTCTTCAGAATTCTCTTCAGAGTTCCCACCTGGAATTTCCCAGAAAGGAACGCTGGAGGTAGAATCAAAGATCAGTGGCCCAGGGACTTCCCTTGTGGCCCACTGATTAAGATTCCATGCTTCCACTGCAGGGGGCATGGGTTCGATCCCTCGTCGGAGAGTTAAGATCCCACAAGCCTGATGTGGCCAAAAAAAAAGAAGTCAGTGTCCCAGTTTTGGCTGCAAGTCACACTCCCTGTATGAT
Source organism: Muntiacus reevesi (assembly GCF_963930625.1). Lineage (NCBI taxonomy): Eukaryota > Metazoa > Chordata > Mammalia > Artiodactyla > Cervidae > Muntiacus > Muntiacus reevesi. The sequence goes on along the minus strand of NC_089250.1, from coordinate 212,095,153 downwards.
CTTGGGCGAGTTACCATCTCTATAAAGTGAGGACCACTGTACCAGTTAGCGTGAATAAAATGTATAAGAATAAAATGTGAACACCGACACAGCTCTGGGAGAGTCGATGGCAATCATTCTCATTTAGGGGTAAAAGTTGGCATGTGTCAGTGAAGGGCTATGTGGGTGCTCCTGGGTTGTGAAGTCCTGTGAGACTTTTCTCACCCTCTTTTTGTTGATGTCCTTCATACATCATTTTTTGTCTCTGCTGTGGGTGTATAGGTGGTAAGCATCATGTCTGTCAGCCAATAAATTTATTTTTGAGGGCCTGCTCTATGTGACAGGTATAAAAACCTGCTTCTGCTCTCATGGAGGCTCTGCCTGGTCCCTGGAGGGGCAGGGGCCCTGTCCTCTTTGGCTGGTTCTACAGAGTTCCATCAGGGTTTTGACTGCGTGGGTTAGCTGCAATGCCTGCCAAGAAGATCTGCCTAGCAGCCTTCATCACTCAGCAGATAAGGTTTCCTAAGCGCCTGCAGTGCCAGGCGCCAGGAGTCAGGCATGAATCAGACTTGATTGCTGAGTTCAAGTTGCTCCTAGACCCCAGGAAGAACGGCGGGGGAAGCTGAACGGTCACTGCAGTCCGCTAGCCACAAAAGTAGAGGATGCTGGAAGGGGTGGGAAGAGCCCAGTGAGGCAGGATTAACTGTCTGAAGTTGCTTATTAAAGAGCCCAACATGGTTCTAAACCTGCCAGCCTGGGAGAAGAGTAGGAAGTCCTGTGCAGACTGAAGGAGCCAGGAGCCCTCGGGGGCGGGTGGGCCTGGAGGAAGGCTTTGGAAAACCCGGGTGGGGTAGCTGAGGGGAAGAGGGCGGAGGAAAGCATGAGTGAACATGGACTACTGCAAGCAGAGGCCACAGACTGGCGGCCCAAGGGCTGGATTCTTTTGTGGGCTTGTTTTATTTGGCCTGCACGGTGATTTTTTTTTTTTTAATGGAACTCAGCGTCTTTACACAGAGAATACACTCTTTCCTTTACCACCATTCTTACCGTTCCTCATTTTCATCACTGGCCTGTCTGAACACATTTATGGGATGAGCCTCGACCCCTGCCCTGCCCTGGTCACTGAAAACCCAGAAGAATCAGTGGAAAAGAGTCTCCGTATAAGGAATAGAAGTGTTGGGAGTGAGATTATAAAAATCAACAATATATTGTCCTATATGTCAGCAGCCAGCTTGAAGCCAGTACCGTAAAACAGATCCTAGTCAGTGCAGCAGCAAGACCATAAATACCCTTGAATGAATCTGTGAGGGACTTCCTTGCTCCCAGTGCAGAGGCCCATGCTCCATCCCTGGTCAGGGAGCTGATCCCACATGCCTTAACTAAGCATCCTGAATGCTGCAACTAAAACCCGACATGAACAAATAAGTGTTTTTTAATAAGAGATCCTGTGAAATCTCTACTCTTTCACGTACATTTACTGAGTGTCTGCTGTGTATTTTATTTTAAGTTAAAAATTTTACTTAGTTTTTGAAGAGATAATATATGTACTTGGTTAAAAAAAAAAAAGCAAAAAGGCTCCTCCCTGGTCCTGTCCCCCTGTTGTCGAGTCCCTGCTCAACTTCAAGAGAAACAACCACTCACTGACTCCTTTCTGCGTCCATTCAAATATTTTATTTTCATATATAAGCAAATATACATATAGTGGAATATTACCCTCTTCCCCACTATTAATACAAATGATAGTTCAGAATCTTGCTCTTTCAGGAACTTCCCTGGTGGTCTACTGGCTAAGACTCCATGTTCCCGGTGCAGGGGGGCCTCGGTTCAATCCCTCGTCAGCAAACAAGATCCCATGTGCCACAGCTAAGAGTTTGTATTAGTTAAGTTAAAGTCACTCAGTCATGGCTGATTCTCTGAGACCCTATGGACTGTAGCCCTCCAGGGGATCTTCCCAACCCAGGGATTGAACCCAGGTCTCCTGCACTGCAGGCAGATTCTTTTTTTTTTTTTTTTTTCATTTATTTTTATTAGTTGGAGGCTAATTACTTTACAATATTGTAGTGGTTTTTGTCATGCATTGACATGAATCAGCCATGGATTTACATGTATCCCCATCCTGATCCCCCCTCCCACCTCCCTCTCCACCTGATCTCTCTGGGTCTTCCCAGTGCACCAGGCCCGAGCACTTGTCTCATGCATCCCACCTGGGCTGGTAATCTGTTTCGCTATAGATAATATACATGCTGTTCTCTCGAAACATCCCACCCTCGCCTTCTCCCACAGAGACCAAAAGTCTGTTCTGTACATCTGTGTCTGCAGGCAGATTCTTTACCATCCGAGACACCAGGGAAGCCCAAGAGTACTGAAGTGGGTAGCCTGTCCCTTCTCCAGGGTGTCTTCCAGACCCAGGAATCAAACCAGGGTCTCTTGCATTGCAGACAGATTCTTCACCAACTGAACTGCCAGCGAAGCCCAAGAGTTTGCATGCTGCAAGAAAAAGATCCTGCATGCCCCAACTAAAAAGATCTAATATGCTGCAACTAAGATATATGTATACTTTTAAAGAATCTTGTTCACTTAATCAACCATCTTGGCAATATTTATATGTCAGCAGATAAAAGGTTTCCTCGTTCTTTTCCCCAGCATCAATAAAAATACTGATTTGAGATAAGACAATGGACTCCAGAATAAAACTGTCTGGATTTGAACCTGGTTCTGTCTCTTTGACCTATGACCTAATTGTCTCTCTATGCCGTACTTTTTTCCCATGTGTAAGTGGAAATGATAGGTACCAACTCACGCTGATGCAAGAATTTAGTGAGATGATGCTTATAAAAGGACTTAGAATAATGCCTGGCCTTGAGTGAACCCCCAAAATATCAGCTGCTTTGCTTATTCTTCTTAAAGTGATTAATACTACACACACAAGGTAAGGTAAAGGAATAAGGAGTGACTTCGGGGGTGGTATTTGAGATAGAGGGGTCCTGATGAAAATGATAAGACTTTACTGAGAGATAGAAAGCAGATGAGTTAATGGAGACACATTGTTTCTAGATGGAAACTATGGAATTTGTAGAGATGTCAGCTCTTCCTAGTATAGTTTATATTTGTCCTATTTGTAACCAAAGGGCTTCCCTGGTGGCTCAGTGGTAAAGAATCGGCCAGCCAGTGCAAGAGATGCGGGTTCAATCTCTGGATGGGAAAGATCCTCTGAAGGAAGAAATGGCAACCCACTCCAGTACTCTTGCCCAACTCCCAGAGACAGAGGATCCTGGAAGGCTACAAAGGGTAGTAAAGTTGACTCGGCCTGTTGACTGAGCGACTAAGCATGTGTTTGTAACCAAAACCCCAGTAGAATTTATTTTGGAACCTAAGTTTTTCCAGAATTTATCAGGAAGTATAAATGAGAAGAATGTTAAAATTTTGAAAAAGATTGTGGTGGGGAGAAACTTTCCTTATAAAATACCAAAACACATTTTAATGATTAAAACAGTAAACTTACTCATTTAAGAATAAGTAGATTGGGAAAAAAAAAAAATAAGTAGATTGGGACTTCTCTGGCGGTCCAGTGGATAAGACTCTGTGCTCCCAAGGCCGGGTCCCCGGGTTCCGTCCCTGGTCAAGGAACTAGATCCCACATACTGCAACTAAAGAACTCGCATACTACAATGAAGAAAGGTCCTGCTTGCCACAGCTAAGACCCAGTGCAGCCAAGTAAATATTTTTTTAAGCAAAGGAAGTACAGATCAGTAGAATAAATAAATAGGATAAATAGCCCAGAAACATACTTTATACACATGTAAATTAATTATATGTCAAAGGTGACCTCACACATCAATAGGAATGAGAAGATTACTTGATAAATTAGGTTTGGTTATGTTAGGTAGTTAGAATAGGGAAAAAGAGTCCAAAATGGCAGTGGCTAAAAGACCTGGAAGGCAAAGCCCACGAAAATAGAACAAAGGAAGGTCCGAGGACCTCAGGTAAAACAAACAACACTCCTGGCTGGCCCAATTTGCATAGAACAGGCCCAGGGACAGAGAAACATATAAAAAGAGGAGCCAAAACCCTCTTCTCTCTCTCTCCCTCGCGCGATGGGGCAATCTTCTCTTCGCGTCTTTGGATCGACGTGCCCTTATGCCTCGAAGATGGATTTTCCCGCTATTATCTGAATAAATAGAGCTGTTACACTGATTTATTTAAGAGCTATAACACGGTCTGTCCTCCGAGAGCTGTGACCCGCCAAGGGGCTTTAATGTCCGTCACTCCAAATTTTTCTTGTGACGAGACAAAGAACCGAGGAGCATACACTCGAGTGACAGTTAACTGTTGGGGAGAAGAGGATGTTTTCAGTTCTCACCTCAAGGTGCACACCTGTATAAATTCCAGACAGATAAAATGGTTAAATTTGAGGCGGAAGAAAATCAAACCTTTAGAAAAACGCTTGGAGAAGGTCGAAGGAAGTTTGGAGTAGAGGAACTTTAAGTTGTAAAGCCATCAGAAATATCACAGTGAGGATGGGAGCGGAGTCTAGGGGAGATGGATACATGTGTGTGTCTGACCGAATCCCTTCTTTGTTCATCTGAAGCTATCACAACACTGTTAGCCAGCTGTATTCCAATACAAAATAAAAAGTTTTTTTTAACAAAAGTCACAAGGAAAACAACGTGAATTTATATGATCACAAGAAGTTAAGGGTTCTGTTTAGTTTTCCAGGTTGGCTGTTATAAAGTGCCGTATATCAGGTGGCTTAAAAACAACAGCAATTTATTTTCCCACTGTTCTGGAGGCTAGGAGTCCCAAATCAAGCTGTTGGCAAGGCCATGCTCCCTTGGAAACCTACAGGAAGAAATCCTTCCTTGCCTCCGATCAATAGTTTCTGGTGTTCACTGGCACTCCATGTTATTCTGTGGTTTGTAGGCGCATCACTGTGACCTCTGTCACACAGGTGTCTCCTTGTGGGTCTCTGCATCTCTCTCCTTATAAGGACACTAGTCATCTTGGGTTAAGGACCCGCCCTTAACCAGTGTGATCTCATCTCCACTGAGCAACAACCCTTTTTCCTTACAAGGTCCCATTCTGAGTTACTGGGGTTTAAGACCTCGACACAGCTCTTTGAAGGGCTGTCATTTTATCACTGGCTTCATGCGTCAGGGCACAGCAGGGAACTTCAGCTAAAGTAGTGGAGTGGCCTTCATCTCTCAAGACTTACTACAATACTAGTGAAAACAAGAATGATGAAGGCCCACCAAGACAAAGGATGAGAAAGGGATCACTTGCCAATGAGATACTCAACACAGTTTAGGAAGAATGGGAGAGATGGTAACAAGAGGAGTGCAAATGTGTTCTGCTGGTGCCTGTGCCTTTGAACTTGGAAGCATCATGGTGGGGATGAGGGTTGGGGGGAGGCAGGACTGAAGTCAGAAGATGTCTGTCTGTAAGAACTGACACTCCCGTCCAACACTGCATTCCAGTAGGCAGGCATGTATCCTGCGGCAGTGGGCCAGGTGGGAGAAACCGACCCAGGGGAGGTCCTCACTCAGAAACACCATGCTGGGAATCCGCTGGTGGTCCATGGGTTAGGACTTGGCACTTCCACTGCAGGCAGCACAGGTTCAGTTCCTGGTCGGAGAACAAAGATCTTGCAAGCCCGCTGCACAGCTGAAAACAACAACAACAACAAACAAACAAAAACAGAAAACCTCCACTTGGCAGAGGGTGCTAAGAACAAGAGATTATCCTGGAAGCACTGCTCCATCCAGATGAGTCAAGGGCATCCACCTCCTGGGCGGGGGATCAAAAGATGCTTCTCTGGAGAAATTCAAGTCCTTAGAGCAAACCCCTCCATCGCCTGATCTCTGGGAGGCCCAGAGATAGCCTGGCTCCCTGTCCACCTGCCCTAAAACAAAATTTGCCAGTTGCCGCCTGGCACTTCCACATGGACCTTTCAACTAACTTTTTAGAGCCTCACGGCTAATACAACAGCTAATCAACGTTTAGCCGAAGGTAAGGAAAGGCAAGTCCCAGCACAAACAAAAGAAGATTCAGGAAAGAGCAGCTTACAAAAAGACAATGCCAGCTCGGACGAAATCTGCAGAAACTTCCAAGTAGTATTCCCATAGAGTTCAAGAGGGCCATGAACTCAAATTTCATTAGAAGGTAGAGGAGATAAAGGCGAACAAATCTCTCACAAAGTAGCAAAATAGGACAAAGAGTTGAAAAGCACAGAGAACAGATGAGACTCATGGAGCATCAATCCAGAAGTTTCAATATAAATATATTTAGGGACTTCCTTGCTGGTCCAGGGGCTACGACTCCACACTCCCAATGAGAGGGACCCAGGTTCAACCCCTGGTCCAGGAACTAGATCCTACATGCCGCAGCTAAAGCTCCTGTGGGTCGCAACTAAGACCCAGCATGGCCATATAAATAAATATTGAGAAAAAAAAAAAACTAGACTTCCCTGGTGGTCCAGTGATTAAGAATCTGCCTGCCAATGCAGGGGACATGGGTTTGATCCCTGGTCTGTGAAGATTCCGCATGCCACGGAGCAACTAAAGCCCATGTGCTCCAGAGCCCACCAGCCACAACTAGAGAGCTGCAGACAAATAAACATTGAAAATAAAATGAAATTAGTAAATGAAGTAGCAGGGTCATTATATTAATTGGACATCTCAGATTCGTTAGGAGAAGGGAAAGGAGATCAAAAGTGGGAAGGAGAGTTGGGAGGGTGGGACCCTGATGATTGGAAGCTGCCTTACCGCTTGGTTTTGGTGGTGGTGTGAAATTCACACAGCACAAAGTGAACCGTTAACCGTTTGAAAGCATCCAGTTCAGTGGCATTTAGTACCTTCAGAGTGCTGTGCAACCTCGGCCCCTGCTCAGTTCTAAGACATTTTCATTGCCCCCTGCAAAGGAAGCCACACGCCCACGAAGCCGCCCTCCCTGGGTCCTGCCTGGTGGTCCAGTGGTTAAGACTCCACTCTACCAATGCAGGGGGCCCAGGTCAGGGAACCAGAACTCACATCCCTCAGCTAAGGATCCCACGTGCCTCAACTAAGACCTGGCATAGACAAAAAGATATATTTCTTTAAAGCAGCCCTTCCCCACCTCTCTGTCTCCTCCCCGCCCCCACCACCCCCAACCTCCAGTTCCTGGCAACCACTAATCCACTTTCTATCTCTACCCATTCTGGAAGTTTGATTTCAGTGGAATCACACAATATGTGACCTTTTGTGTTGGCTTCTTTCACTTAGCATGATGTTTTTGAGGTTCACCCTTGTTGTAACATGTCTCAGTATTTCATGCCTTTTTATGGCTGAACAACATTCTGTCCTGAGAATAATACCAGCTTTGTTTGTTTATCCATTCATTAAACTGAAGGACATTGGGTTATTTCCACTTTGGGGCTGTTGTGAATAGCAGTGCTACGAACATTCATTGCTCAAGTATGTGTTTGAATACCTATTTTCAGTTCTTTGGGTATATACCTACGAGTGGAATTGCTGGGTCATGTGGTAATTCTGTGTTTATATTTTTGAGGACTTCTCAGACCCTTCCAATGAAATTACACTATTTTACATTTTCCACTAGCAGTGTAAGAGGGTTCCAGTTTCTCCACATCCTTGCCAACACCTGTTATTTTCTGTTTTGCTTTTGTTTGTTTTTTTTTTTCTTTTTTCAGTTGACATCCTAGTTGGCATGAAGTAGTAGCTCATGATTTTGATTTGCATTTCCCTAACGACTGATGATGTTGAGTGCTTTTAAGCCACTTGTGTGCTTTCTTTAGATTTATGTTCTTTATTTTTAAACTAGATTTTTTTTGTTGCTGAGTTGTAAGTGTGCTTTATGTATTCGGGATTTGTTGTTGTCTTAGTCGCTAATTTGTGTCTGACTCTTTTGTGACCTCAGGGACTAGGGCTCCTCTGTTCATGGGATTCTTATTTCCTTCTCCAGGGGATCTTCTCTACCCGGGATCAAACCCATGGATTCTTTACCACTGAGCCACCAGGGAAGCCCCTATATATATTCTGGATACTAGACTCTGATCAGATATATGATTTGCAAATATTTTCTCCCTTTCTTTGGTTGTCCTTTCACTTTCTTGATAGTGTTACCACCTGACTTTAAAACTATATCCATGTGTGATTTTGATGATCTTTATTAAAAAATTGAAATCAGTAAAAGAATAAAATCATAGATACTATTTTTTAAAGATAATATGTTTTAAAATGATAGAGTATTGAGAGTATTTTTTTCCATTTTTTATTAACAAGCAAAATATTAATTAAAAAACAACAACACAACAACAAAAATGCTTAAAGTTGGAATTGCAATAAGTCAAACTGCTGCTGGAGTTCAGAGTAAATGTCTTAGTATATAAACAACTTATACAGACCTCTAAGAAAGACACAGACACCAGTAGGTAGCTGGTCATGAATAGATGACTCAAAGGAAGAAAACATTCAAAAACACAAGAAAAATGAGAAAGTAAAAATACAAATTAATCTAATAAGATTGATACTTTTTTCTAGTGACAAAATTAAATAATGGCAGGATATGCAAAATAGATACTCTTCTGATAAAGAAAGTACAAATTGATATGCCTTTTTGGTAAGCAGTTTGGCACAGTCTGTCAAGAATCTTAAAAATATTACTCCTGTTGACCCAGTAATTCAACCTCTAAGAATCTACCCTAAGAAAACAACTTGAAATATAAAAACCTCTTACATACAAAGATGTTTATCATGTATGTGTGTTAGTTACTCAGTCGTGTCTGACTCTTTGGCACCGCATGGACTGAAGCCTGCCAGGCTCCTCTGCCCATGGAATTCTCCAATCAAGAATACTGGAGTGGGTTACCATTTCCTTCTCCAGGGGATCTTCCTGACCCCAGGGATCAAACCCAGGTCTCCTGCATTGGCAGGCAGATTCTTTACCATCTGAGCCACCAGGGAAGCCAGTTTAATAATGGAAAATTGTAAGGTCTTCCCTGGTAATCCAGTGGTTAAAGATCCACCTTCCAAAGCAGGGGACTTGGGTTCTATCCCTAGTTAGGGAACTAAGATTCCACATGCCTCAGAGCAACTAAGCCTGTGCACTGCAATGAAGACCCAGAGCAATCAAAAAATAAATAAGAAAGTGTTTTTTTTTTTAAACAAAAGTAATGAAAAAATTTAAACAACCTAAACATTCAACAGATGGTGGATGAGTAATTTCTGATGCATCCAGTGCTTGGAAATGCATGCCACATAGTAGGCATAAAATAAATAGTTGCTGAAATGAACCAAAACATCCATAGGGTGTTTATCATATTGTGCAATCTTGTAAAATTATGTTTGTATTATTTTTAATATTGTGGAATTCTTCAACTTCCAAGGAGAAGAATGACATCTATAAGTTTATCTAGGGACGTCCCTGTTGGTCCAGTGGTTAGGAATCTCCTTGACAATGCAGGGGATGTGGATTCGATCCCTGGTCGGGGAACTAAGTTCCCACATGAGGCTCAGCAGGTAAGCCAGGGCATCGCAGCTAGAGAGTCCACATGCCTCGACAAAAGATACCACATGACCAAAAGACCCCCACGTGCCCCAACTGAGACCCGATGCAGCTAAATAAACAAATTTTAAAATGTTCTAAAGTCTATATGGAATATGATCTAATCATCCCTTTTTTTTATTAAAAAAAAACTTTTTGTTTTGTATTGGAGTTTAGCCAATTAACAATGTTGTGACAGTTTCAGGTAAACAACGAAGGGTCTCAGCCATACATACACACATCTAACCATCTCTTTTTTTTTTTTTTTTTAAATAATGGTATTTGTTTTCATTTATTTCTTTGGCTGTGTTGGGTCTTAGTTGCAGCATGTGGGATCTACTTCCCTGACCAGGGATCGAACCCTGGGCCCCCTGCATTGGGAGCATGGAGCCTTAGCCACTGGACCACCAGGGAAGTCCCTAACCATCTCTTTTTAAAAGATTTCGTTTATTGATAAAAATAAGGATAAAAAGATAGCATAAGGAAAAGAAAGAAATAAATAAAAAGGTTACCTCTGGGTGCAAGTCCCTCAGTCGTGTCTGACTCTTTGTGACCCCGTGGACTATACAGCCCATGGAATTCTCCAGGCCAGAATACTGGAGTGGGTAACCTTTTCCTTCTCCAGGGGATCTTCCCAACCCAGGGATAGAACCCTGGTCTCCCACACTGCAGGCAGAATTTATCAGCTGAGCCACAAGGGAAGCCCAAGAATACTGGAGTGGGTAGCCTATCCCTTCTCCAGCAGATCTTCCTGACCCCGGAATCGAACCAGGGTCTCCTGCATTGCAGGCGGATTCTTTACCGACCGAGCTATCAGGGAAGTCCTCTGGGTGGTGGAATATTAAATAATAAAAAATGCACCATCTCCCTAGCTATTGCACAATGATTGGACCTGTCTCAGCTAGGACAGTTTTCCCAGGATTGCCTCACCTGGCGGGGAAGAGGAGGATCGGAAAGTGGAGAAGACAGCTTGGGATGGGCTCTCGATGCACCCGTGTGATGACTTAAGTAAAGGTTTCTGCCTTCCTTAGGGCTGGGGCATCTGACTCAGAATGCTGGGAAATGCAAAATGCATGAAATGTATCCCCAAACTCTTACCAGCACCTGTTTTGCACCAGGGACCAAGGGCGCCAAGTACCATCTTCCAGTGCATGCACCTGTCACAACCTGCTCAGTTGACATCCCTCTACCTGCAGCCGTTTCTAGGTTACCTGAGTGTTCATTTTGTGGACAGTCTTCACCCTCTATTTATTCTCGTGGTTTGCGGCCTGGGCTCCTCCTGGAAATACAGACAGACATTGACTGTACTCTAAGGAGACAGGCTGCCCTGTTCCACCACCAGTGCCAGGGCATAGTCAAAATTTGTGTTTATAGTATTCATTCCTACATGTATGAAAGTGAAGTGAAAGTGTTAGTTGCTCTAAGTCCCGTCTGATTCTTTGCAACTCTGTGGGCTGGAGCCCACCAGGCTCATCTGTCTATGGAAATCTCCAGGCAAGAATACTGGAGTGGGTAGCTATTCCCTTCTGCACTGGATCTTCCCGACCCAGTGATCAAACCTAGGTCTCCTGTATTGCAAGCAGATTCTTTATCATCTGAGCCACCAGGGAAGCCCTCGGATATGTATAGATAAATTTACATTAGGTTGGCCAAAAAATTTGTCTGGGTTTTTCCATAACATGCATGCATTTATCCCCTGATGGAGGGAATGGCAACCCACTCCAGCATTCTTGTCTGGAGAATCCCATGGACAGAGGAGCCTGGCAGGGTATAGCCCATGTTGTGGCAAAAAGTCGGACACGACTGAAAGGACTTAGCAAGCAGGCATGCACACACATGTATACATAATTTTCTATAGTGAGCGGGTGTTGCCCTTGTAAAAAATTGAAAAACAGTCTGCTTTGCATTTCCCTTTAGGGTTTCATTTTGTGTGTTTGCTCTGTTGCCTTGCTGTCTGTGTTGGCTGCAGGCTGTCCAGAAGGCTCTGAACAGAGAGAGGAGGGGTCCCGGGCGTAGCCACAGAGTGGAGCTGAGCCAGGCAAGCTCGCAGAGGATGAAGGGGGCCTTGAAGAGGGCCTCCGGTCAGGAGGTCTGCTGGAAGCACTAGTCCTTTGCTCATCACTCAAGTCGAGGACACCCAGTGCCGTGGGGCCACTGTCTGCTGCTGGCGGCCGGGGAGATTTCAGCAATTTGAGGTTGTTCTTAGGAGCCAGAGCTGGGAGGGTTGTGATGAAGCCCCTCCCGCCTGCGGGTGCGGTGCAGCTGTCCCCGAGAGAGGGCCAGAGGCCACCGAGAGGGGGAGGGAGGGCGGGCGGCAGCTGCTGGCGGTGGGCGCAGGGCCAGGCCTGGGAGAACCGGGTGGGCGGAGCCTGACAGGTGAAGCTTTGTGTCCCGGGTGCCCTCATCCGGAGGGGCGGCCCAGGGCGTCTCCCCTCAACCCAGCTCCCTCTCATCCTGGCTGCACTTGGCTGCCTCCCAAGTCGTTCACCCCTTGAGAGTCTCTGCCAAGAGCCCCACCCTCACCCCCTCTTGCAGACCCAGCAAGGTGGGCATCCCTTTGGAGCCAGGACTCCATGTTCCCCGGGTCCTCTTGGCCTTGGACACTGATTGTGAGGCTGAGGCCCTTCTGTTTCTGTGGTGGGGCTGTCTCACTCTCCGATCACAGAAAGTTCTAGCCATCTCATCCTCTGCCATCCTCTTCTTCTTTTGCCTTCAGTCTTTCCCAGCATCAGGGTCTTTTCTAATGAGTCAGCTCTTCGCCTCAGGTGGCCACAGTATTGGAGCTTCAGCTTTAGCATCAGTCCTTCCAATGAATATTCAGGACTGATTTCCTTTAGGATGGACTGGTTTGAGCTCCTTGCAGCCCCACTTCAGACACCTCCCAGTCCTTAAATGTCAGGTGGGTGATGAATGCTGATGTTTGCTGCTTGGGGTTCATTTGAATCCTGCAGCCTCACTCCTGAAGTCCTTGAATAGCATGCCCCATCCCGTGTTCCTTGGCCTTGCTTGACTGGCAGAGAGGGGATGGATTAGCAGCAAATCCTCCTAGGGCAGCAATTGGGGATACATTAGCAAGGAGGAAGTGGGTGCATGGTCAGAATGGTTTGCTTCTGTTTATGAGTTTTGTAGCAGGTGTGTTCTGGAATGTTCCAGTGTGTGTCTATATGTATCTGTCAATGCCTCCTTAAGCATCCCAAGATCAAAGGCTTGTAGAAGCAACTAAAACTCTTGTCTCCTGAAAAATAGGAATATTAATTTCCTCAGGGCTACTGGATTTGTTTGTTTTGTATTGGGCTTTGTGTGTGTGTGTGTGTGTGTATATATAAAATGAGGATATTGATCTAGATAGTTTTAACAGGCATTTAATTTTTTAAAGACTTAAAAATATACTAAAATCATAAAAAACTGAAATATACTGAAATAGGCTTCCCAGAGGCTCAGTGGTAAAGACTCTGCCTGCCAATGCAGGAGACGCGGGTTCAATCCCAGGGTCAGAAAGATTCCCTGCAGGAGGAAATGGCAACCCACTCCAGTATTCTTGCCTGGGAAATCCCGTGAACAGAGGAGCCTGGTGGGCTGCAGTCCGTGGGGTCACAGGAGTTGAACACGACTGAGCTGACTGAGCGCACACCAACTACAATAATTAAATTATTTCTGCAATTTAGAGCTTGGCAACTTTTGGCTTAGTGACAGACAAAAGAGAAAAAAACTAGTTTATTTCATACTCTTTCATAGATACAAGGAAATAAATGAGTTTTTCTAAAAACATCAGTGTCTTGAGAGATAATTTAACAGGCATTTATTGATTGCTTGCCACGAGCAGGCATTGTGCCAGCCCTGCTGGCACCTATGGTGAGTGGACAATCAGGTACCACTTTCATGGGTCCAGTGGGTGGGCAGATGTTCAACATGTGATGACAAAAATGTTGTGTCCATAAAGAAGAACAGGTGCTGTGGGTAAATAATAGTAAAATCGTCCTGGGGATGGCAGGAAAGGAGATTGAGGCCAAGATTGGAAGGAAGAGCAGGAATTAGCTGGAAGAGAAGGTCAAGGACATTCCAGGAGTGGAGAAAACACTTCTCATTCCAGGAATGGTGTGGTATGCCTGCAAGGTAGACAAGGAGGGGCTAAGGGGTTTAAGGTGGGGATGAAGCCCCAGGATAGATGCACAGGATCTTGAGGCTGTGTTGAGAAGGTTATATCTTATCCTAAGGACCATGGAAAACCTTCAAAGGCCAATGAATGTCATGATTGCCCCCTGCACTCTTTAAAGATCTTTTTGGCATATAGTTGTGACCCCATAAATTTTTGAATGAAGTGAGTAGGACAGAATGAAAGGGAAACCTCATTGTCAAGAAAGAAAGGACTTCCCTGGTGGTCCAGTGGCTAAAATTCTGCACTCCCAATGCAGGGGTCCCAGGTTCGAGTGAGCCCGGTCAAGGAACTAGATCCCACATGCCACAACTAAAAATGAAGCAGTCAAGCAGAGATCCTGGAAAAGAGGTTTTTGGGCAGAGAAAACAGTATGTGCAGAGGCCTTGAAGCAGGAACCAGCTTTTCAAGAGTCAAGACTGCCTGAAGCAGAGTGACTGAGGCAGAGAAGGATAGGAGATGAAGTTGAAAGTTATTGTGTATAAAATACATAAAGAAGGACCTACTGTATATCACAGGGAACTGCACTCAATGTCTTGTAATAACCTCTAATGGAAAAGAATCTATAGATATATATCTGTATATCTGACTCACTTTGCTGTACTGAAGCTAACACAGTATTGTAAATTAACTATACTTCAATTTAAAAAATATATTTTTTTAAAGAGAATGTAAGAGAAAAGGAGACACTCTATTATTATGGCTCAGTACCCTGTTTTTAATGTCTGTTTTATGAAATCAAAGTGAGAGTTCAAGAATTGGCCTTGTATTCTTACAATCACAGTTTAATTTTGAACTGGAGGTATGCCCATGCATTAATCAAGTGTGTAAGGTGATATGACTAATAATATTAAACTAACATGGTTTCAGTGATTGACAGAGTTTTTTTTTCATTTAGTGTCTCACTTGATCTCTACAACAACAATAAAAGCAAGTTTTATTGCTTTCACATTTGTTTTACGTAAGGAAAAAGAAGCTTAGGGAGTTAAGACTTTGCTAATAGCATGAATCCAGGTCTTCTAAATCTCACGTTCTTTCCAATATTACCCCATAAGTCAAGCAAAGGACTTCATCTTTTGTTTATTCAAATCCTCAGGGTATGTTGCCAAGGTATCTTTTTCCAGAAAGTCTATTTTTGAAAAATATAAATAACTTTGATGCATTCCTATTTCAGCGATTATTTTTAATAACTTTTTAATGTTAATAATACTAATGCTAATTGTAGAAAATCTAGAAAAACATTTTAAAATCCCACTCAGATAACTGCTATTGATATTTTAGTGTGTTTCTTTCCACTACCTGCCTATAAATACACTGCCTATAAATATGTGTGTATATATACACATTTGTTGCTGTTAGTCACTAAGTCGTGTCTGACTCTTTGCAATCCTCTGGACTGTAGCCTGCAGGCCCCTCTGTCCATGGAATTTCCCAGGCAAGAACACTGGAGTGGGCTGCCATGCCCTCCTCCAGGGGATCTTCCCCACCCAGGGATCAAACCCGAGTCTGTTGAGTCTTTTGCGTTGGCACGCAGATTCTTTCCCGTGAGCCGCCAGGGAAGCCCATATATACACATGCGCTCAGTCGCTTCAGTAGTGTCCAGCTCTTTGAGACCCTATAGACTGTAGCCCCCCAGGCTCCTGTGTTCGTGGAATTCCCAGGCAAGAATACTGGAGTGGGTTGCCATGCCCTCCTCCCGGGGATCTTCCCGACCTAGGGATTGAACCCGCAAGTCTTGAGTCTCCTTTACTGACAGGTGAATTCTTTTATCACTAGTGCCACCTGGGAAGACCCATATGTACACATACATATATATTAATATATTGATAATTCTTGTTAGGGAATTGTGCTCATACTGTAAACTGTTTCATTTGATGTTGGGAAAAGTGACACGGACTGACAGTGAAGGTTAATTAGGCCCTGAAGCCAGAATGTAACAGCCCTGTTAGCTGTGGACCCTTGTCAATGCTCCTTCGTCTTTCTGGAACCTTAGAACACTATAAGCTGATTACAAACCTCCGTGCACTCTCCTCTGATCCCAGGTGATCTCTGTTCCTGCGATCAGGCACTGCCCCGTGTCTGGAAGCCGTCCTCTCCCTCTCCCCTCAGTCAGCAGGGTTCCTTGCGGTCACTGCACTCACTCATACCCTCTGATTGGTTGCCCCATGACCTCCGTAACATCCACTCCAGCCAGCTGACTCCCAGAGCAGGCAGGCCCCTTCCAGTCTCAGGATGACCTCCCTGAGGCAGTCTGTGCGTCTCCGAGCATATCAACATACAACAATATACATATCAACAGTATACAAATCTACCTAACAATATACAGGCAACAAGGTGCATATCAACAGCATCCCCTTAACAATGGACATCTTGGATGTTGTTTATATCAGCATATAGGGCCCCGCCTTGCTTTTATTTGTTTATTTTGTTTTTGCTTGTGTTAAGCTGCCAGATAGAAGGAATGGTTTCTTTTAAAAAAATATTTATGGGTCTTGCTGCTGGAGGGTTTTCCTCTAGTTGCAGAGAGCAGGGTCTGCTCATTGCAGTGGCTTCTCCTGTTTGGCTCCCAGGCTCTGTGGTTGTGGCGCAGGGGCCGTGAGGCACGTGGGATCTTCCCAGAGCAGGGATGGAACCAGTGACCTCTGGGCTCAGGGACCCTTGACCTCTGGGCTCCGTGAATCAGTGTTGATTCTCAAACACTGAACCCCCAGGGAAGCCCCCAGCAGAAGGGTTTTTAAAGCATGTGTGACACCAAGAAGTTATAAAGAAGTCGATCAATTTGGCTACGGAAAAAATCAAAAGCTCCAGTCCAGGGAAAGATACCCTAATCAGAGCCAAAAGACACAACACGCTCCCCATGCAGCGGGGCCTCGAACACTGCTCTGTGACCCTATTAATCGTTCAGCTTGTACTTTCCACAGAAAACCAAAGTCATCAGGTGTAAATGTCCTCTGCTTCCACCACCGGACCTGTAAATGTATTTGAACTCAAACCCGTCCATTCCATCTCCTACCTGTTAAAACCCATCCATTCCACCTCCTGTCTGAAGCCAACGCCGCCTCTGTGCTGGGTTCCCATCCGGCCTTGCCCCAGCAAGCCCGTGGCTATGTTAATTGTCCAAGTCCCCTCTGCTTACCTGCTGCTCCCAGCCTGTCCCTTACCCCCGGCCCGCTGGGTTTTACCTCCTGGATATGTTCTGTCTCTATCCTCGCCTCTCTTTCTTCCCTTCGTTGCTCGGGGCCAGACCTCATCATCTCGTGTCTGGACCATTGCAGCAGTATTCTCTCAGGTCTCTTTCAAACTGGCCATCCTTTTTTTGTTTTGGTTTTATTTTGGCCAGAACCTTTTTTGTCCCCCCGACCACACCCCTCGGCATATGGAATCTTAGTTCCCTGACCAGGAATGGATCCCGGTTCCTTGCTAGTGAAAGCGCCGAGTCCCAACCATCAGACTGCTATCTGCACGGCCATCCTTCATATTGTCCTCCATACAGGTGCCAGCGAAGCCACTCACGCTCAGACCTGCTCGCATCCCCTGCAGTCTCATCTTCTGCAGCTTGGGGATTAGAGCGGTGTGGAAGGAATGCCCTCCTGGGTGAGGGAGCACCTATAATTTGGGGAAAACCTCCCATCCAATTCGAGTCCCAGCCTTGATAGCTAGTCATTGCAAAGCTGTCTCCTCCATGACCCCTAATTGCCCAGCTCCCCAGACTCACCTGCCTTGGACTTTCTGCCTTAATGACACCAGCCTGCCACACACCTCCCCACCCCTTCCAAGAATATGCTTACTGCCCTCCTTCACCAGGGCGGCTTCTGGTCATCTTCCAGAATTCCACTCAGCCACCATGGACCCTGAGCCCTGGGCTGGGTAGTGACACCCCCTCCTCCGGGCAGCCCTAGCATCTTGCATGTTCCTAGGTAGTTTATTGAGCAGCCTGGTGGTCTGGGTGCCTCTTAGGAGACTGGTGGGAGCTGGCTCTAGAAGGTGGAGCTCATATCACCACTTGAGCCTCACTCAGCTTTGGTTTCTAGCAGCCAATTCTCGGGCAATGGGAGCTGCCTCACTTCCTCCTTCCTCTAGAGCATCTGTCACAATATTGAAACTGTATTAAAATGATGTCTTTGTGTTTGTCCCCACCCTCCACGGTAAGCATCTTGAGAACAGGGACAGCGTTTTGTTTTTCACACTCCCTGGCATGCACCCAGTGCTACAGCTGAACCGAAGAGGGATTTGGCAAACCCCGGACAGGGTTTAATGTTTTCTTGGTCTTTGTACCGGAACAGATGGTCATAAAGACAGTTTATGAAATGTCATTAGGATAAGTGTAAACTCCTGTAGTTTCATCCCAAAGTAACAGGCATGTGAGTTTCGGGCGGGCCACTGTGGCTTTGCAGTAGTTTGTGTGATAAGAGGTGGGGATTTTCACGGAGGAAGCAGCCAGGATGGCGAGACTGCAGGACGCTGCTGGGAGGTTGGCCTGCCCCCCTGGTGTCCCGGAGACGTTGCTCTGTCATTATCCCCATCCTCTATTGTGTCTTCAGTAATTTTCCCTCCCATCCGTCCGTCCTCTCAGCCTGTAAACATGCCCATGTGTCCCCCAGCCTTTCTTTCTTTCTTTCTTTTTAAAATAGTTATTTATTTATTTGGCTGCTCTGGGTCTTAGTTGAGCTCCCCTGGTGGCTCAGACAGTATAAAGAATCTGCCTGCAATTCGGGAGACCCAGGTTCCGTCTCTGGGTCGGGAAGATCCCCGGGAGAAGGAATGGCAACCCACTCCAGTATTCTTGCCTGGAGAATCCCATTGACAGAGGAGCCTAGCAGGCTACAGTGCATAGAGTTGCAAAGAGTCAGACACGACTGAGCAAGTAACACTTTCACTTTCCGGATCTTAGTTGCAGCATGTGGGATCTAGTTCCCTGACCAGGGATCGAACCAGGGACCCCTGCATTGGGAGCTTGGAGTCTTAGCCACTGGACCAGCAGGGAAGTCCCTCCCTCAACCTTTAAACCCACTTTCCCACCTGGCTTCTTCCTCAAGGTACCCCCCCAACTCCTGTCCTTTCTTCTCACACACCTCTCCCTCCTCGTGATCTGCCCCCCTTTCCATCAGAGAACACTTTCCCACCTTCAATTCCAGGACACCACATTCTCTTGATTCTTCCTCCCTGCCCGGAGCTAACTTTGTCTTATTGGAAAGATGGTGACCCTCCAATGCCAGCTGCTTCCCCATTTCTGACCTTTCCCACCATGATGTTGTTGGATACACCCCCCTTCCCCACCCCCAACCATGGTTCACTGACTCCCTGGTTCCCATGAGTCTGTCTGTTCCTCGCTCCATCATCCATCTCTCTTCGGTTGCAATTCTTGTCTGCCCACGAACAAGTGCGGATCTTCCCCATCCTTACACACCCTGCTGGCTTCTCAGGACTCTCCCATCCCCGTAGGAACCTCCTGGGATTCTCTACTCTTCACCGTTAGCCTTCTTCAAAGAAAAGGCAGCACCTCCCTGCCTTCCTCTTTCCCCTCTCCCCAGATGTTCAGTATCTCACAGTCAGACTTAGATCTGAGTTTGTCTGCTGTGGTTGCTCCCTAAATGACATCAGAGACCTAGCCAGCAGCTTTTTTTTTTCCAGCCACACCATGAAGTTTTGGGGGTCTCAGTTCCCCCACCAGGAATTGAACCTGGCCCTTTGCAATGAAAGCACCCAGAGTCCTAATCACTGGACCACCACGCAATTTCCAGCACCTTTAACTGAGTGCCTTGCCTCCCCCCTCCCTCTGGTTCCCATCCTCAGGGATATGCCTGCAGGATGTGGCCAAGTCCTCCTTCGAGGACGGTCCCAGCCCTCATCTTCTCCTTCCACACTGTCTGGACTTTCTAGGGCTCTCAGCCCTCATCTTCTCCTTCCACACTGTCTGGACTTTCTTGGGCTCCGGCAGTGGCCGCTCCTCCCATCCTAGATGGAGACTTTGCCTGGGGCTCTGTCCTGGGTCTTTTCTCTTAACACTTTCCCCATTGTTTATGATAATAAATGTATTAAATAAACGTATTATCATGTCTGGGGACAGCCTGGAGCATTTAACTGGGGTGCTTCCATACAAGGGGTACTCAGTGTTCCTCAGAGCATCAGCTAATGGGAAGAGCATGAGTTTTAATGTAAATAGACCCAGGTTCTGATGCCGATCCTGGCCTTGATCCTTGTCTGTTGCGTGATCTCAGGCACATTGATTACCTTTCTAACTACAGTAATGGTGAGGATGAAATGTGATAATGGGTGCTCAGAAAAAGCGAGTTCCTTCTTCTTCCTGAGACGGAAGGAGCTGGAAAAAAACGGAGTGGGGTGGGCACCAGCGTGGGGGACCCTAGGACACCCAGTGAGATCAAAGCCAAGCATTTGTGTGGCTTCAGGATTCGGAGGAAAGCCATTGGCATGTCTGTTCTCATCTGCCAGCACCCAGAAGCCTTCCTGAATGATCTTCAGTTGCAGCCCTGGAACTGGCTGGAAGTAGGAGGAGACAAGATGACCTGAAGCAGCATCTGAGGACATGTTGAGATCACTGGCTGTGTCCCCACCCATAAATGACCGGCCAGTGGTTGGAATTTTGCTGCACTTGCCCCGGCCCTTTTGGCCTTCACACTGGCCTGCCTTAGTTTGCTCTCCTGCTGTTTTTATAGTTGTTTTCTCTGCTGTCCTTCATCCCTTGACCCCCACTACATGCATGAATATCAATACCCAACCCTGATGCCCCCTTCTTGACTTTCCCTCCATCCGAGTTCAGCTGCTGGGGTAGGAGGTTCCAGGGTCTTATCACAGGTCTGTCAGCTCTTCAAATGTTAATAACATCACACCCTGTCAGCTGGGAGCTGGGTAGATGTGTATCCGACCTTCAAAATAGTTTGAAAATGAGGAAGAAGCTGGTTAGCCAGCAAGCAAATTTATCTGGCAAGATCCAGGATGTCTTTCTCTCTCTCCCTTTTTTTGAGGTTTTTTTTTTTTTCTGTTAACATTTTTAGATCAGCCTCTTTCTTTTAACCTGCTGTGTAGTATTCCTTAGAATTAAAACACCCTCTTTTGTTTAGACTTTGTGCTATTGTGGGAAGATTTGAGTTGCTTTTGCTTTTTCCCTAGGAACGATGCTTCAGGGAGTGCCCTTGAACATGACTCATGGGAGTGTTTCTCTAGGACAGATCCCAGGGCTTAGAGCAAAGATCCCCAACCTTTTTGGCACCAGGGACCGGAAGACAGTTTTTCCACGGACTGGGGTTGGGGGGTGGGTTGGTTTCAGGATGGTTCCATTATATTTATTGTGCACTTTATTTCTATTATTATTACATCAGCTCCACCTCAGATCATCAGGCATTAGATCCCGGAGGTTGGAGACCTGTGGGTTAGAAGATATAAGTATATTTATGTGTATTTGAAATTTTATTAGATCCTGCCAGATTGCCCAGATAAAAGACTGTACCACCACAGGAAAAATGTTTTTTTGGTGTCATCATTTCATGTCTTGCATAAGAAGGTATTCTCATTGCTAAAGGTATAAACAGATTTTTCTGTATTTTCTTCTAAGATTGTTCTTCTGAGTAAGTTCTAAAAAGTTTTGCTTTTTACATTTGACCCCACACACCCTGGCGCAGGGGGATTTTTTTTTTTTTCCATTGTATTGGTACCTCCTGAATAGTCCGCTTTGTTTTTAGACTTGCTGTTTTATTTCACTGACCCATATGTTTACTGCCATTCTACTATAGTCATGTTTTAAGTGTTTATCTTTTAAAAAAAATTTTTGGTCATATATATATATATATATATATATATATAAAACATATAAATAAATTATATATATATAAATATAAATTTATATATGGATATAAATTTATAAAACATAAATTTTCCATTTTAACCAGTTTTAAGTATACAGTTTAGGGACTTCCCTGCTGGTCCAGTGGTTAAGACTTCACTTTCTAGTGCAGGGTATATGTTCAATCCCTAGTCTGGGAACTAGGATGCTACATGCCTGGAAACCAAAAAGCCAAAGCATAGAAGCAATACTGTAACAAATTCAATGAATGAAGGCTTAAAAAAAATGGTCCGCATAAAAAAAAATCTTAAAATTATACAGTTCAGCGGCATTAATGACATTCCTTGTGTTGTCCCACAGTCGTCCCTGTTTCCAGTTTTTCATCATTCCGAATAGAAACTCTACCTGTGACACAGAACTTCCCTTTTCCCGTCTAACCTTGCGCCTTGTGATGTCTACTCAGCTTTCTGTGTCTGTGAATTCCCATATTCTAAATTTCACATACAGCGATGGTCCTTTTGGTCTGGCTTATTTCACATAGAATTAGTTTACAAGAGTCGTCCACGTCACATCGTAAATCAGAACTCCATTACTTTTTATAGCTGAAGAATATTCCATCGTATGAATGAATATACTCTGGTTTATATATCCGTTCATCTGTTGACTGGCAACTTCCTTTTGGCTATTCTGAATAATGCTGCCCTGAACATTGGCATACAGCCGTCTG
Organism: Muntiacus reevesi; assembly: GCF_963930625.1. Lineage (NCBI taxonomy): Eukaryota > Metazoa > Chordata > Mammalia > Artiodactyla > Cervidae > Muntiacus > Muntiacus reevesi. The sequence goes on along the minus strand of NC_089250.1, from coordinate 212,072,959 downwards.
TCTGAGTTCCTGTTTCTAATGTTCCTGGGTATATACCCAGGAGGGGAACTGCCGGCTGCCATGGTCATGCTGTTTAACACTCTTCCTTGGTGGTCACAGAGGAGAGGTCACTTCCTTCGTCTTAGTGGTCACTCAGTCCCTGAGCCTTGTTCTTACTCCATTTTTTACATTTATCTGTCCCCATTTCCCCCCACCCCCCCAAAGCCCAGCACTGATATTGGCACAGGCTGGTATCAAGTGCAGGTCAGCCTGGGTGGACACGTGAACTCTAGACCACGGGAAGAGCAAGGTTCCCCCTGCTTCTGTCACAAGACAGCAAGAAGCCATGGAAAGAGCCTGCAGTCTTAATGTTGTTCAGTCGCTAAGTCGTATCTGACTGTTTGCGACCCCGTGGACTGCAGCACGCCAGGCTCTTCTGTCCTCCACCATTTCCTGGAGTTTGCTCAAATTCACACCCATCGAGTCGGTGATGCCATCCAACCATCTCAGCCTCTGTCACCCCCTTCTCCTCCTGCCTTCAGTCTTTCTCAGCATCAGGGTCTTTTCAAATGAGTCGGCTCTTCACATCAGGTGGCCAAAGTATTGAAGCTTCAGCTTCAGTCCTTCCAGTGGACATTCAGGGTTGACTTCCTTTAGAATTGACTGGTTTGATCCCCTTGCTGTCCAAGGGACTTTCAAGAGTCTTCTCTAGTGCCACGATTCGAAAGCATCAATTCTTCAGCGCTCAGCCTTCTTTATGGTCTAACTCTCACATCTGTACATGACTACTGGAAAAACCATAGCTTTGACTATGTGGACCTTTGTCAGCAAAGTGATGTCTCTGCTTTTTAATATGCTATCTAAGGGTTGTCAGTCTTAATACTGGTGTGTGAATCCAACAAGAGACCTGAATTCTGTTTCTTACACGAGCCCTGAGTTTCTGTGTGTCTTGTTTAACTCATCTGTCAAAGGCAACAGCACCCTGATACGCAGGACGTTGAGACATGAGATCTGGGTGTGAAAGCCCTTTGCTAAAGTCAAAGGCACTCACCGGCAGGAGGGAGGGGAGGGTCCAAAGTGTGTGCCAGTCAGAGTGGAGCCTGGCACGCTAGTGAACTGATTTCTTGCAGGCATTCATTCCTACCTCCAACCACTCTCTACTGAGTGACTGCTCTGTGACAGGCGATATTCCAGAGGCTGGAATTCAGACATGAGCCAAGAGAAAAAAAGAGGCCCCAGCCTCATCAGTCTGCTCAGTGATCCAGGAACAAACCCCAAGAGCCCTACCTCCCTTCCCAGTGCTTTTGGTACCAACTTTAGACTTTTTAAAGACACAGCACGACATGACATGGTGAAGAGCTCTGTTTTAAAGAGATGCCTCTAGCTTTAAGGAGAAAAATATGTTTGAAAATGTAGAATAAAGAATACGCCAGAGGACTTTCCTTCGCTGGTCCAGTGGTTAAGACTCTGAGCTTCCACTGCAGGGGACGCAGGTTCGATCCCTGGTCAGGGAACTAAGGTCTTGCAAAGATCCCGCATGCCATGTGGTGTGACCCAAAAAAAGAAAAAAATGAATAGGCCACCTATTGGCAAGTCACATCTGCTTGAGATGCCATGAGGAGAGCCTTCGGGGGTTTCTGCATGAACCAAACAAAGAGAAATGATTTCAGCTACTCCCCCCACCACCACGCCCTGGGAAAATTCAAGAGCTGTGGCCTCCAGGTCTCTTCTTGAAGGAGTTCAGGGGTGGGAATCAGGGTGACTGTCACCAGGATCTCTGCAACACTAGGTCTAACTAGGAATGGTGGTGGTTGGCCCTGTTTGGTCCCACTGGGGACAGAGATTGACTTATCCAGTTTGGTCACTGAGCCCTGCCCCTTGGGAGCCCTTGGAGGTGACCCTAAGAGTCCATGGCCACTGAGCATACATGCTGCCCTGGCTGCCAATCATCTCCTTGAAACCTCTCCATAACCCTCCACCGTCTCTCAAAAAAAGACTCAGGAAAAGTTAAGGAGGGACTTCCCTGGTGGTCCAGTGGCTAAGACTCCAAGCTCCCAGTGCAAGAGGCCCGAGTTTGATCCCTGGTCAGGGAACTAGGTCCCACAGGCTGCAACTAAGACCCAATGCAGCCTAAATATATAAATATATATATATATATATTTTTTTTTAAACAAAATTAAAGTTAAGGGCCTCAGTCCAGGTCACCCAGCTATGCATGACAGAGCCTCTATCTGGGACACTAGCTGAGCCAGATTCCAGGAGCTGGGCAAAGGAAGGAGCAGGAAGGTTGATGGGGCAAGAATTGGCAGGAGACTCTAGGTAATAAAACCTGTTAGACTCATGAGGACAGGTTTTATGATTTATTAATAAACTTAGCAATAAAGGGGCTCTTCTGGAACTTGGAAAATTTTATAGGCACTAATAGTTTCCCAAGTACCTTCCCATATGTTCTTTTTCACTTGATTCTTATAACAACCTCTTTTAAGAGCGATTTTTAAAAATTTATTTATTCAGTAGTTGTGGCACATGGGCTTAGTTGCCCCGTGGCATGTGGGATCTTCCCAGACCAGGGATTGAACTTGTGTCTCCTCTGTTGGCAGGTGGATTCTATTTCCACCTATTTCCAGATTACCAAGTTATTGGAAATAAATATAAATAACATATAGTATACACACTAGATATATCAATATATATACTATATACACACTATATTATAATAGTGTATGTATGTGTATTAAACACTGGACTACCAGGGAAATTCTAGGCAATTCTCCTTTTAACCTACGTTAACTAGCTTCCTTCCATCCATGGGGATATTGAGGCACAGAGAGGCTGAGGGACTTGCCCAAGGCCACACAGCACCAGGGTTGCAGCTCAGGGTCTCATGTGATTTTCTGGGTAACCTGCCCAAGGCCATGTGGCAGTGAAAGCTGGAAGCTGGACTTGAACTTGGTAATTCAGATTTTGAAAACTTCTATTCATCCAGACTCTGTCTTCCGAATCCTGGGGTGTTTTTACTAGGGGGGGAGGGGCGGTCCTTGAAGACCCTCTCACTGTCCCCCCTTCTCCCCGGGGCCCTGTGATCACAGGTGCCCCCTGCCCCATCTGCCTGCGTGAGCAGCTACCTTCTGCTAAATGGCTTCTGTACAGAGCCCATGTCCTGGCTCTTAAAAAGGAATGCATGGGATGAATAAGCACCTAAAAATAACTCCAGATCAATTTTGGGTGGGGGGAGAGGGCTGTGTTTTCCTTTCTCTCCTCCTCCTCCCTCCCTCTGCCCCCAAGGCCCACAGACCGCTGCTGGCTGACAGCTGGGCCAGACTGGCTTCCTGTAAGGCTGTAATAACATGGAATTAACCCAGCAGCCGCCCTCTCCAGCACGGAAATGCCAGTGCTTGGTCACTATAGACGTCTCTGAGTTGATACCTTCCTGCCTCGGTCCACGCTCCCAGAACAAGTCTTTTGCTCATCAGCTAAGAGATTCCTGAACTTGTCCTCCCTTGGGGAAGGAGCAGTGGAAAAACCCCTCCAAATGAGAGGCTGGCAGCTTCTTGACTGGGCCATCTGAGGGAGCCCCAAATTCCTGCCTCCCGGGAGGGGCCAGGCAGGCAGGAGCAGAGCAGCCTGGGCCGTCTGCTGACTCAGGGACTTAGCCGAGTGGCTCCCATCTGTCTGTGCTTCTAGCAGACCCCTGACTCCCGCCGGTCACCCACGGACTGATGGGAGAGGCTTTACAAATCCAGCAGATCTTTGCTGCCCAGAACCTACCAGTGAAAAGCAGCATCCTGAGAGCGGACATGTTTCTTCCTCGTCGGGGTCTCTCTTGGAAAATGGATTGGTTCTGGGGGTATGCTAGGCATTTTCGCATAGCTCAGCCATGCTTGGGGGTCTCTTTCCCTGTGATATCAAACATGCAGAGAGGGAGATCAGTGTTTAATGATGGTAAGGGTTGGGGGATGGAATGGCAATGTGAAGAGGGAAAAGAAATATACCAGGGACAGGACTTCCCCGCTCCCTAAGCAGGGGGCCTGGGTTCGATCCCTGATTGGGGCACTAGAGTCTGCATGCCACAACTAAGACCCAGCCAAAAAAAAATCTATCAGAGTCAATGGATTCAGAGATCCCCACTTAGGTTGAACCTTTGGCTAAGGGATGGAAAGTTCCAGAATTCCCAGTGTAGGAGAAGTGCAAAGGGAAGTGCCACACCTCCTAGTCTCCTGTACCCCTCATTTCAGCCAGGACTGGGGTGGGGCTTCCTGAGCCACAGCTGTGTGGTCAGGGGTTGAGTTGTCCCCAGTCCTGGGTGCACATCGGCACATCCCCAAGAGGAGCTTTAAAATGCAGATGCCCGGGCTCTGTCCCCAGGCCATTTATATCAGCATCCCTGAGGTGGGGCCCAGGCTTCCGAGGTGACTGTGGCATGCAGTGAGGTTGGAGAGCAACTCCCGGCAATAACCACCTCTGTTTCCCTCCTCGCTACTGTGTTGCTTCTCAGCTTCTGATTTCTCAGATTCAGAAGTGGGCATTGCCATGCCAGCCATCGTGTCCTACATAAGAGGGGCTTGGTAGATCATGCTGAGGGCTGCTGTGCCCCCGATGATGATGGAGATGACGATGATTCTGGCCACACTCCAAGGACTAGAAGCATTCCAAATGAGCTTTTGTATGACTTCATTAAAAGGAGTCTCAGGATTCCCTGGGGGCCCAGTGGATAAGAATCGTCCTGCCAATGCAAGGGACATGGGTTTGACCCCTGGTCTGGGAAGATCCCACATACCTTGGAGCAACAAAGTCTGTGCACCACAACTACCCAGCCTGAGTGCTCTGGGGCCCTGGGGCCGCAGCAAGAGAAGCACCACAAGAATGTAACCTCTGAAAAAAAAAAAAAAAGAATGTAACCTCTGCTCACCCATGGACTGCCGGGGGGAGACCCAGCACAGCCAAACATAAAATACTTATTTATTTTCTTTATTAAAAAAAGAAAAAGCGGGATTTCCTTGGTGGTCCAGTGGTCCAGTGCTTTAGATTCTGCACTCCCAATGCAGGGGACCCGGGGTTCAATCCCTGGTCAGGGAACCAGATGCCATATGCCTCAACTAAAGATCTCACATGCCACAACTAAGACCCACTGCAACCAAATATATAAATAAATAAAATGAAGAAAAGCACCCCCATAATTAAAATGCATACTAACAGTAACATAATTCAAACTTCCTGCCAACCCCAGTGAGGGCAGGTTTCCCACGGGCAGGACCATGCCAGGTGCCCAGCATGATTCAGCATGACTCTGGAATATACTGCCTATCTTCTATCCTGGATCCCCTGACTATTAGCTGTGGGGCCCTGGGAAAGGCACTTAACCTCTCTGGGCCTCCCTCCTTATCTGTAAAAATATGGATAATAACAGGAACACTTAGTATAGGAGGTTGTTGTGGGAACTAAAAGAAATAATGCTTGTAAAGTGCTTGTCACAGTGTCCAGCACCTGGTAAGAACTGGACAGACATTATCAGTTACTATTATTATTCGCAGCATGACACGCCCCGCCCCCCAGCACACCCGCCTTCCTTCATGCTTCCTGATTCCCTGCCCTCCCTGCCCTCCGGTATCCCGACATACATTCTAGGTCCCGGAACTCTCAAGTATCTTGAGGGTTTGTTTTTTTCTTTTTCATTTTTTACAAAATATTTATTTACCGGAGTCTTAGTAGCATCATGTGGGATCAGGTACCCAACCCAATGAAAGTGAAATTCGTTTCCGACTCTGCGACCCCATAGATGTAGCCCGCCAGGCTCCTCTGTCCATGCAATTCTCCAGGCCAGGATACTGGAGTGGGTGGCCATTCCCTTCTCCAGGGAATCTTCCCAAGCCAGAGATCGAACCCAGGTCTCCCACATTACAGGCAGATTCTTTACTGTGTGAACCACCCAGGGAAGCCCACTGAACCCAGGCCCCCTGCATTGGGAACTCAGAGTCCTAGCCACTGGACCACCAAGGAAGCCCCTCTTTTTCATCTTTTTTAAGTGTCATCATTGCAGGGTTTTTAACAGGGTTTGATCCCTGACTGGGGAACTAAGATTCCGCAAGCAGCATGGCATGGCCAATAATAATGTTCTATCTGTCTTACTTGAATTGAATGAGATAATGGACAAAAAGTCATTTTGTAAAATTTATAAACTTTACAAAGTTTACAGCTCTCTGCATATGCTTGGTAGCAGTAGCACGTAGCATAGTAACATATATTACATACGGCTGTTTTGTAGGAAGTACTGCGTAGTTTAAACCTCGTTGCTGCTGCTGCTGCTAAGTCGCCTCAGTTGTGTCCGACTCTGTGCGACCCCAGAGATGGCAGCCCACCAGGCTCCCCCATCCCTGGGATTCTCCTGGCAAGAACACTGGAGTGGGTTGCCATTTCCTTCTCCAGTGCATGGAAGTGAAAAGTGAAAGTGAAGTCACTCAGTCGTGTCTGACTCTTAGCGACCCCATAGACTTGCAGCCTACCAAACTCCTCCGTCCATGGGATTTTCCAGGCAAGAGTACTGGAGTGGGCTGCCACTGCCTTCTCCCTTAAGCTTCGTTACTGGGAATTAATGAACTCTCAGTGCTCTAGAAGACACAGCCCTGAGCGGCTCAGTGGACTCTTCAGTGTGGTATTTGTAGGGCTAGGCTGCAGAATCACAGTTCTCCAGTAGGTGTCACCCTCCACCAGGACACCTTCTCTGCATCTTCCGTCCTGACTTCCTGCATCCACTCAGCACTTTGTTGTTCAGTCGCTAAGTCATGCCCAACATTTTGCAACCCCACGGATTGCAGCAGGCCAGGCTCCTCTGTCCTCCACCACTTCCTGGAGATTGCTCAAATTCATGTCCATGGAATCGGTGATGCCATCCAACCATCTCATCCTCTGTCATCCCCTTCTACTCCTGCCCTCAATCTTTCCCAGCATCAGGGTCTTTTCAGGAGAGTCAGTTCTTTGCATCAGGTGGCCAAAGTATTGGAGCTTCAGCTTCAGCATCAGTCCTTCCAATGAATATTCCGGGTTGACTTCCTTTAGGATTGACTGGTTTGATCTCCTTGCAGTCCAAGGGATTCTCAAGAGTCTTCTCTAGCACAATTCGAAAGCATCAGTTTTTTGGACCCTGGCCCTTTTTATGGTCCAGCTCTCACATCCATACATCACTACTGGAGAAATCATATCTTTGACTATACAGACCTTTGTTGGCAAAGTGATATCTCTGCTTTTTAATACACTGTCTAGGTTTGTCATAGCTTTTCTTCCAAGGAACAAATGTCTTTTAATTTTGTGGCTGCAGCCATGATCTTAGTTTAAGTTAAGGGTGGAGCAGTGTTATGGGTGTGGAATTTAGGTTGAAGAGAGTCTGGAGGCAGGGAAGTAAGTTTGGGGTGGGCTGCTCAGTGAGGCTCAGCCTCTACCTGAGGGAACTCAAGTGAGCAGAGAGAGCCCAGGATAAGAACCGTCCCCATCCAAGGTTGATGCAGGCTGTACCCAGAGGCTGTCCCTTGCTGGAAGGGACACTGAGTGACTGGCTGTGACTCAGTGGGTCAGGGATGCCTTTGTAGAGACGGTGATATTTGAGATGGGTCAGAAAAGGTAAGAAAGAATCTTCCACGCTGAGAAGGTGGGAAGGGCATTCCAGGAGTATCCCGAGATGCACTGGAACCTCATTGATGGGGGTGGACAGGAGAAGATGGGAGAACGTGGCTAGAATGGAGGGCGATGAGGCCAGATGAGTAAGGACCTTGAAGGCTGGGTAAACTCTAGAAGGGTTTTTTGTTTCGCTTTTTATTCCATTTGGGGTTGGCCAGTAAGGAGTCACAATTAAAGGTGTAGAAGATGAACTGGACAGGTGGAGACCAGAGGCGGGAAGGCCAGTTAGGAGGCTGTGATTTAGTCTTATCCAGTGCAGAAACAATTGGTATCGGGATAGAAGACATAGACTGGAAACTATTTGCAAGAAAGAATCACATGGACATGGGAACTGATTAGATGGGGTGAGAGTGGGAGTTGTCAATGGAGGGATTAAGGCCAACCTTCATGTTTCTTTTTTTTTTTTCCATTTATTTTTATTAGTTGGAGGCTAATTACTTTACAATATTGTAGTGGTTTTTGCCATACATTGACATGAATCAGCCATGGATTTACAACCTTCATGTTTCTAGCTTGATGAACTAAGTGGATGTGGAACAGGAACAGATGGTGAAAACAGAGGTAAAAGAAAATATTATCTTTGGGTTCCTTGAGTCTGTGAGTCTGAAACCTCCAGGTGTTGATGTCTGGTGAAAGTCTCTCAGTCATGTCTGACTCTTTGCGACCCCGTGGACTCTACAGTCCATGGAATTCTCCAGGTTAGAACACTGGAGAGGGTAGCCTTTCCCTCCTCCAGGGGATCTTCCCAAGCCAGGGATCGAACCCAGGTCTTCTGCATTGCGGGCAGATTCTTTCCCAGCTGAGCCACAAGGGAATCCCAAGAATACTGGACTGGGTAGCCTATCCCTTCTCCAGTGGATCTTCCTGACCCAGGAATGGAACTGGGGTCTCTTGCACTGCAGGTGGATTCTTTACCAGCTGAGCTATCAGGGACGTCCAGTAGATAGCGGAATACAGTGACCTGGAGCTGATGATGAAAGAACACAGGTGGGGCTTCCCTGGTGGCCCAGTGGGAAAGAATCCACTTTGCAATGCAAGCCCCCTGCCCCTAATGCAGCAGGAGAGGAATAGCTGCTACTCCTGGCTCCTGCTGGTCTTAAGAGCAGCTCCCTGGCAAAAAAGTCCAGCAGAGAGGGCAGCCCTAAGGCAGGCACTGTCTAGAGCCTCTACACTGTCCCTCATTACCTTTGCCCAGTTTGTTAGTTTCTTAGTTGTATGTTAGTGTGTTAGTTTCCTGTGTCCAGGGAAACCAATGATCTTTAACTTGGTAGCTCTAATGACAGAAATCGATTCTCTTGTAGTTCTGGAGGCCGGAAGTCCAAAATCTACTGAGACAAAATCAGGGTGTTGAGGGGGCCCATCCTGGTTCCCACAGGCTCTATGAGAGAGTCTGCTCTTTGCCTGTTGGAGCTTCTGGTGGCTGACAGCATCTCTTAGCTTGTGGCTGCATCTCTCTAATCTCTGCCTCATCTATGGGTCAGATCTCCTTCTTGCAAGGATGCACAAGACCCCATCAGAGGTCTACCCAGATAATCCAGGTCCTCTTCCCACCTGGGAATCCTTGGCTTAATCCTATGTGCCATGTAGGGTAGTATCTACAGGTTCCAGGGATTGAGGCCTGATATCTTTGGCTGTGTGGGGGCTGAGGGTGGGGGTGATGATTCGGCCTATTACTATAGGCAAGGTTTGGGAAAGTTCTTTCACTGAACCCTTACCACCTGTATGTGAAGTAGGTGCCCCTATTCACATTTTAGCAATGAGAAAATGAGCTTTGCCAGCTAAGAGGTCACGATCTATTGGGCGATCTTGATCAACCCCAGCTAAGGGTTCATAATGTATTTCTTTAAAATATTTGTTTATTTAGGCTGCACTGGGTCTTAGTTGCAGCCCTCAGGATCTTTAGTTGTGGCATGTGGGATTTTGTTCTCTGACTAGGGATCAAACTTGGGCTCCCTGCATTGGGAGCACAGAGTCTTAGCCTCTGGACTATATTTTAAACATGAAATCCTTTTTTTTTTTTTTTCCTTAAGCCAAAAAGGCCGTTGTGCATTTAATCAGGTGGCAGATAATCCAAAACTCATTTCTGGGTCCGGCGGCTCCTGCTGGCTCACCTGGCCCTGATCTCCCTTGGGTGTCTATGTTGGAGGATGAGGAAGTGGTGGCATGCTTCCCTCCGGCCTTGTCCCTTCCTGTCTTCCCTGGCCGGGGCACAGTGCAGAAGAGGCTTGCCAAGAGCAGCTGTAGGGTAGGGTGGGAGAGTCAGTGTGCAGTCCACACTAGGGGTTAGACAGAGAGACCTGAGCCCAGAGAAGCCCTTTCCTGCAGCTAAGTGCCCCTGGACTGGGCTCCAGAGCTGGGAAATAAAAAAATAACCACTGCAACAAAAGCCCCTGACCCTCCTGTTCTTCTGCTTTTGTATCTTATCTATATCATCCTTTATTTCACAGGGTTCTCACATCCCCCAAGAAGGCAGGCAGAGAAACAGCCCCTATGTCATAGATGGAGAACTCAGCTTTGAAGGGGAAGGGGCTGTCCTACTTAGCCCAGCAGGCCCTGGGGCCAGGACTGGGGATTTCCTAGCACTCCTCCTCAGCCCACTGGTGTGGGTTAGAGGGTCAGAGGGTCATGGACGCATGTGATCACCTATTCAGTAGAAAGAACTTTAGAAGCTGGACACTCCGGTCGGCATGAAAGCTCTTTGGGGCTCAGACTGCACTGTCCTTGGGCTTCCCAGGTGGCGCTAGTGGTAAAGAACCTGCCTGCTAATGCAGGAGACCTAAGAGATGAGGGTTCAATCCCCGAGTTGGGCAGATCCCCTGGAGAAGGGCATGGCAATCCACTCCAGTGATTTTTGCCAGGAGAATCCCATGCACAGAGGAGCCTGGCAGAGTCGCAGAGAGTCGGACACGACTGAATCGACTTAGCGCCATGCACACTGTCCTTAGTGAGGTTTCTTCTGCCTTCATTTCCTGCCAAGTGTGTGACTTGGGGCAAGTGACCTCCCTTCTGTGGGCCTCTGATTCCTTACCCTGTAAAGCAGGCTTGGCCTTGGTGGGATCAGGCTCCTGGTGACTCGGTTAGTAGGAATCTTTCTTCTTCCTGCTCAACCAAGGATGCCTGTGTTGAAACCAGAGGCGTCGGGCCTCCAGCCTTTTTCTGGAGACCTGTCTCCCCAGAGAGCATTTGCCAGGAGCCCTTTTCCACCCCCAGCCGCATCTCCTTGCAGAGGGGCGTCTGTTTCCCATTTCTCGTAGGCAGACACGGTATTGATAAGGGAGGGCAGGCTTCATTTAGAAGCCAATTTCTTGCACTGCAGGCAGGGTTGGAGGGAGACCTCGGAGCCTTCCGGGGATACCTGTACCACCCCAGACTCATCTGGGCGTCCCCCACTCCCAGGGCCCCCCTTCCCGAGGGGGATGAGCTGCAGGAGGCTAACCACTAGGTCTGAATTCTGCCTTTGTCCAGTGAAGCCAAGTTGGGAGGGGCCGAGCGGACCCCCTGCCCCTCTGGAATGTCGGCTCGGTGCGCGGGGTGGGGTGGGGGCAGTCCTCGCCCCCCCACCCCCCCCCTTGGCAGCCGCCTCCCCTGCTCACTTCCTGAGTCCCCCTAATCCCACCACCGCAACGCGCACACGCGCGCATACACTTCCCGAAGGCCCGGCGGCCTCGCTGCGGGCTCAGCGATCCCGGCCCCGGGCCTGGGGGGAGCTGAGAAGCGCCCTTTTGTTATTCAAATCACACCCTCGCCGCGCGCCCTGGCCGCAGGCTCTCCGGCCCGGGGAATCCATCCCCCCGATCCGACTCGCCCCGGAGGCCCCGCACCGCCAAGGCCACCGTCGCGGAGGCCCGGGCGCCCGCAGCCGAATCCGGGATTCCCCGGCCCCCGGGGCTCCGCCGTGCCGCGCCTCCCCCGCCCCCGGAGCGCGCTGCGGCTCGGCCCCCCGCCCCCGCCCGCCTCCCCTCCCCCTCCCCCGCCCGCCTCCCCTCCCCCTCCCCTTCCTTTCTCCGGACCAGTCTCGGTCCTGCCGCCGCCGCCGCCGCCTTCCCCGGTCCGCGGGGGCCCCGCCGGCCGCCCTCCCCGCAGCATGGCACCATCCGGGCTCAATTAGCCGGGAGCAGCGTTCGGGGCCCGCGGGATCTCCAGGGGCGGGGGGCGCCCCTGCAGCCTCCGTCATGGATGTGAACAAGATGGTAAGTCAAGAGTCGGGGCCACTGCCCTGGAGCCTCGGCGTCCCCGTCCCTCCCCCCTCCTTCCCCCGCTCCCTCCCAGTCGGCTGGATCCATTGAAAGTTTCTGTATTGTTGATCCTGCTGTTGGCCCCAACTCCAGGCGTGCCGGAGGAGGGAGCGGGGCCAGGACTGTGGAGGCGGCTGGCGGACACGGCTGGGCTCCCCGGTTTCCCGCCGCGCTGCCGCCAGGGCTGCCCCGGAGAGCTTGCTTAAGACTCCGGGGAGAGACGGCCGTGGAGCTCGCCTCCCACACGGGGGAACCAGCCTGAAGGCGGGAGGGCAGAGCTGCGGAAGGGGGCTCGTCCGAGCTCCTCCAGAGCCCGCCGGCTCACACGCCGATTTGAGATTCATGGGGAGATTTTTGGACTGAGCCAGTGGGCAGGGGGGCACAGGTGGGTGGCCTGGGAGGGCAGAAGCCAGGGCTTTAACCATCCTAGAGGGTGATGGGGCAGGGGTGGAATCCTCGGCTTAGAATCCATGGAGGGGTGTTCTAGACTGGAGGCTTGCTTGTAGACCCCCAACTGCCTTGGCCTGGGAGGCAGCAGACAATCCCCTGCCTCTTAAGCATGTGATTCCCTGGTGAAACGGATTCGTCTTCCAGGGCTTCCCGCCCCCCTACTCCTCCAGGGACACCAAAGGAGCTGAATACCTTGTTCCTTGATTGATTGATACCTGGGGCTGGGGGGGGGGCGGGGGCAGCTGGATGTGATTTGGGGAACTCTGAAGGGAGGGGTTCTCCGGGAGCCTTGGAGAGCTGGGGCAGGTTTGCCTAGGGGTCCTTATTAGCTCCTACTCTGAATCTCAAGGGTTCTTCAGATCACTGACCCTGGCTTTAGACCCGCACCCCTGCCTCATAGCCTTTGAGGGCTGGTGTGTCAGGCTGGAGAGGTATCCCCTGATATCCTGTGCTTCGTGGGGGCCCCAGGGCTTCAGGAAAGGACCTAGGTTGGGGTGCGTCTGGGGAGACAGGGTTCTGGATCTGCTGGTACCTTAGGGAAGAGAAGGTACTATAATTTCAGTTCATCTTGTATAGAATTAGGCTAGCTATTTTTCCAGAGTGCTCTTTTAAAGTAACCATCACTTTGGAGAAGGCAGGTGAGTTCCTGGCCCTGCCAGGCCTTTGGCATTCAGTCTTAGGTAGGACACTGGGTGAGGAGGAGATGATGGGTGAGAGTCATTCCTTCCCATGGCAGGAGACCGCATTCAAACTGAGTGCTACCCCTGGGTGAAGGGCCTCACTGGCTCCCATCTTCATCTAAGGACACATAACTGCCCATGGTGGGACAGTGCCAAGAGGCTGGACCACCATTCCCTGTGTGGGTACCATAAAAGCTTGTTTTCTTTGGCTAACTATTAGATATACCCTTCTGAAAGTCTTCTGTGCACCTTAAGGGGTGGGAAGGTAGAAGGCCTTTTCCTTGGGGTGTCTTAGCCAGACCAGAGTCACCTGTCTAGGCTGTGGGGGACGTGGGGGTAGTGAGAAGGACAGGAAACCTAGAATTCTAGACCAATGGCTGCCAAACCAGATCACCTCTGAGCTTCCTTCTGTCCCCGAGCTTAGATTCTTTCCAAAGCCTGTTCTGTGAACACCACCTCGCAGGGTATAAGGACCTCTGTCTCTGGAGCTCTGGTCCACTTCAGACACTACCACCTCCCTCCATCCATCCCCTCTTCATTTTCTTTATTTCTAAAGATAATTTGATTTTTTAGTCTATTTTTAGCTGTGCTGTCTTTTCTCTAGTCATGATGAGTAGGGGCTACTCTCTAGTTGCAGTGTGCAGGCTTCTCATTGCAGTGGCTTCTCTCGTTGCGGAGCACGGGCTCTAGGGCACTTGGGCTTCAGTAACTGTGGCATCGGGCTCAGTAGTTGCGGCTCCTGGGCTCTAGAGCACAGGCTCAATAGTTGTGACACCCAGGCTTGGTTGCTCCGAGGCAGGTGGGATCTTCCTGGATGATGGATGGAACCTCTTTCTTCTGCATTGTCAGGTGGATTCTTTACCACTGAGCCACCAGGGAAGCCCCCATCCACCCCCTTTTGAATGCAACAGCATTTATTTAATTCCTGTCTTTCTGTAGCAAGGACCGTGTGAAGGAGACAGAAACATAATATATGGCCTCCCTGCTCCTCTGGCCCTTAGCATCTAGGTGAGGGGTCAGAGAGATGCAAGCCAGCCTAATGGCTGTCAGTGCAGATCCAGATCAAAAGTTCTCAGCTCTGAGGGCTGTGGGCTCTGAGAACAGAGGGGCTACAGAGTCTGGTAGAAAGACCCTGGGCTGAGTCTTCAAGGCTGAATGGTTTCAGCGCTGCTGAGAGTAGTGAGGGGTGTTCCTTACCAGTGGGCAGAGTTGCAGGAAGAAAAATGGGCAGAACCCATTGGATGAGGCTGAGGACAGAGTTCTGAGATGAGAAAACGTTGAAATCGCTGGTAAGGTCCAAGCAGAAAAGCGTTGAATGCCAGCCAAGGCATTCCAACCTTGGCCTGTCGGCAGTGGGTAACCTCTGGAGAATTTTGGGCCCAGGAGAGGCACATATATTGCCTCTTTGCTCTTTTAGTTTGGGGTCCAAACAAAAGTAATACTAGATTCTCATGAATCATTGAGCAGCCAAGCTCCCAGCCCAGAAACAATTGTTCTCGGCTCTTTGTAAAGAGCACAGACCCTGGACTGGGGAGCAAGAAGAACCTTACCCACCCCAGGGAGTTGGCATCGCTTCCATTCCTGCTGAAGGCCAGAGTTGCTATCTATTCTGACTGTGAAAACTCTGGTTTAAAGTTCTCATTCTGGGGGTCCTTAGTTCCAGGGTAGACCTCAAACCCAGCATTGCAGCCACATCCTTGAATGAGCTTTGGGGTTTCACTTGCTTATCACTGAAGGAGAAAAAGCAGATTATAGTTTATCCCTTTTGAGCGTGTTTCTTAACCTTTTAGCCTCGTGTGTAAAATGATCCTTGAGCATCCTCATCAAAGTTGGAAATAATTCTTTAAGGCATACTTTACTTTAGCATAGTAAATCCTCCATGTGTAGTGGCTGTTATGACAATGAAAGTGTTAGTCACTCAGTCGTGTCGGACTCTTTGTGACCCCATGGACTGTAGTCCCATCGGGCTTATCTATCCATGGGATTTTCCAGGCAGGAATACTGGAGTGGGTTGCCATTTCCTTCTCCAGGGGATCTTCCCGACCGAGGGATCGAACCCAGATCTCCTGCATTCCAGGAGAAGAATCTGCCAGATTCTTTACTGTTTGAGCTACCCGGGGAAGCCCAATGAAAGTCCCCAAAGTCTCATCTAAGATGACTCTGATTCCCTCCTCCCCTATCACAGCCTTTATTTTCTTGATTGGCCTAAAAAGCTGAACTCTGGCTGTATTTCAGTTGACTTGCTTTGGGGAACCTCTTCTCCCAGGTCTGGTTATCTTTCTGAATGACGGTTAAAATGATTGGGGACAGTGGATTCACCAGCTGCCGTGACCTGATGAATTTTTGATGACATCAGATATCTGGCCAAGGGAAAACTGGTTTAACCCGGCAGTTTAACCCAGAGTCAATAATGAGTTCTGTGCCTTTACTGAACACAGAGTAGGAATGCATGGTGCTGTAATTGGGGGAGCAGAGGCAACCCTTGTCAATTCTTTTTTTTTAAATATTGCTTATTTTTAATTGATTGATGATTGGTTTATAATACTGGTTTGATTTCTGTCATACATCAACATGAGTTAACCATAGGTGTGTATATGTCCCTTCCCTCTTGAATTTCCCTCCCACCTCCTGCCCATTCCTACCCCTCTAGGTTATGACAGAGCCCCAGTTTGAGTTCCCTGAGACATATAGCAAATTCCCATTGGCTGTTTACATATGTTAGTGTATATGCATCCATGCTGCTCTCTCCATTCATCACATCCTCCCCCCTCTTCTCCGCTGTCCTTGTCCATAAGTCTGTTCCCTAAATTTATGTCTCCATTGCTGCTCTTCGAACAGATTCGTCGGTACCATCCTTCTAGATTCCGTATACACACATTAAATCACGATTTTGTTTTTCTCTTTCTGACTTACTTCACTCTGTATAATAGGCTCTAGGTTCATCCACCTCATTAGAACTGACTCAAATGCATTCCTTTTTGTGGCTGAGTAACATCAATTCTTTTTCTTAAAAAAAAAAGTTTTATGTATTTATTTAGCCATGTGAGATCTTAGTTGCCGCATGCAAGACCTTTGTTGCGTCCTGTAGGCTCAGCAGTTGTGGCTGGTGAGCTTAATTGCTCTGTGGCATGTGGCATCTTAGTTCCCCATTCTTAACCACTGGACCACCAGGGAAGTCCCGAGTTCCTAACAAAAGGTGGTATAGTTTATATAATAATTTATATTTGCATTATAGTGCTCTACAGTTTACAGAGCATTTCCACCCATGTTCCTGCTCACCACAACTCCAGGAGAAATGCAGGGCAGAAAGAGTTAGCCACATTTTACAAATGAAAAAACTGACGTTCTGAAAAGGGAAATCTTGGAACCAGATCTGGGACCCCCAGTTCTCCACATCACCAAAATGGTGACAAAGTCAGTAAAGGGTAAGGAAAAAGATTTAGGGACCAGATTCTAGAACTGACAGAAGCTCATCTAAAATGATGAGCTGGAGGTGGTGGCTTTTGGCCTCTGGTCTCCCAGGGGAGAAGATCCAGGAAGAAGGGATTAGCGCCTATGTGTCTGTGTACCTGGAGAAGGAAATGGCAACCCACTCCTGCCTGGAGAATCCCATGATTCTCCAGGACACTATGGACTTAGCATAGTGTCGCAAAGAGTCGGACCCAACTGAAGTGACTTAGCATGCATATATAAATCATTTTATTCATTTATTTTTGTTTTGGGCCCTGGGTCTTCATTGTTCAGGCTTTTCTCTAGTTGTGGCCACAGGGGTTACTCTCTAGTTGTGGTTCACGAGCTTCTCGTTGCGGTGGCTTCTCGTTGCAGAGCATAGACTCCAGGGCACACGGGCTTCAGTATTTGTGGCTCTTGGGCTCTGGAGCAAGGCTCAATAGTTGTGGCCCACGGTCTCAGTTGCACCAGGGCACATGGGATTTTCCCACATCAGGGATCAAACCCATGTCTCCTGCATTGGCAGATTCTTTACCTCTGAGCCACCAGGGAAGCCCGTATCGTTGTTTCTAAAGCTTGGGGTGTCTTTATGCATCTCAGATCTGCTTTAGATGTCAGATTTCTGATCCATGGATCCTCCAGCTTAGGGGCTTCCCAGGTGGCTCAGCGGTAAATATTCCCTTGCAGTGCAGAAGACGTGGGTTCGATCCCTGGGTTGGGAAGATCTCCCAGAGAAGGAAGTGGCAGCCCACTCCAGTATTCTTGCCTGGGAAATCACATGGACAGAGGAGCCTGGTGGGCTACAGTTCATGGAATCACAAAGAGTCGGACAGAACTTAGTGACTAAACAACAACAACAACAACAACAACACTCCATCTTACACAACAGAAAGATGGGAAGAGGTCAGGGAAAAAGTGGAGAAAAACATCTAGGTGTCCTGAGTGAACAATGTTGACGGCAGGGCAGGAAGTAGCTTCAGGCCAACCTGCTGTCTGCTGAGATTCGTGCAGACTTGCTGGATGCAGGAGAGGCGTGGAGGAGAGCTGAGCCAGAGAGATCCCAGTGTAAAAAGATGCCCAGGACTCTACCCACAGCTCACATCAGCTAATAGCTGCGTGGAAAGGAAAGCTTAGTGTCCGAGCTGAATAATCAGTCAAAGCTGGACATGGGTGACTGGCTCGGTGAAACCAGAGCAGCGTGTTCAGTTCTGGGTCACAAAATATCGGTTTAGTGGCTTGCAGCCAAGCTTTTGAAAGAGTGAAACAGACCAGAAAACATCCAAGTGTCTTCCATGTAAGAAGGTTCATGAAACTGGTTGGGGTGTACACACACACACACACACACACACACACACACACACACACACACACACACACACACACACACACACACACACACACACACACACACACACACACACACACACACACACACACACACACACACACACACACACACACACACACACATTCATGGACCTGCTTATAAGATGTGCTTTTTATCGAGGTTAGTGTCAGAGAAGGTTTGAGGCGTCTGACCTAGAGACTGTCCAGAGAGCAGTGAAGAGGATGTCAGTAAAATAAGTAGTCCAGCCAGTGGTAGAGAAGGCTGATGGACAACTGAGGGCTGTTGGGAGGAAGGGGCAGTTAGTTTACCTACTCCAGTTTGCCTCTTTTAAAAATGCTTAGGGGGAAAAAAGAATTTTTGATTTACCATCTGATGTGTGTGTATGCGAAGTCGCTTCCGTCGTGTCTGACTCTTTGAGACCCCATGGACTGTCGTCCGCCAGGCTACTCTGTCCATGGGATTCTCCAGGCAAGGATACTGGAGTGGGTTGCCATGCCCTCCTCCAGATCTTTCTGACCCAGGGATTGAACCTGCGTCTCTTGTCTCCTGTACTGGGAGGCAGGTTCTTTAGCACTAGCGCCACCTGGGAAGCCCTTTCCATCTGACTGCTGTCTCTTATTGTCACCCAACACAAAGATTGTATCCTGCCCAGATGAGGTTCCTGGGATTCTCACTTTGTGTGCAGGCTCCTGGGGGTGGGTGTTAATATGCCTGGGATCCAGAACTGAGGATGGCCGAGTTGTCTGTTGAAAGATTTGGAATCAAGGAGGGGAGGCAGATTTCCTTGAAATGCTTTGAGTTGGAGGACACCTAGACATTTGTAGTTGGTAGAACACTTTGGGGTTTCCCTGGTGGCTCAGTTGGTAAAGAATCCACCTGCAATGCAGGAGACCTGGGTTGATCCCTGGGTTGGGAAGATCCCCTGGAGAAGGGAGAGAATACCCACTCCACTATTCTGGCCTGGAGAATTCCATGGACTGTATAGTCCTTGGGGTTGCCAAGAGTCGGACACGACTAAGTGAATTTTTCATCATTTCATCATTATCAGAACACTCTTACCTGGATTATTTTCTCCCTTGAAATAGCCTTGAGGTGATTTCCTGGTGGTTCAGTGGCTAAGACTCCATGCTCCCAATGTGGAGGGCCTGGGTTTGATCCCTGGTCGGGGAACTAGATCCCACAGGCTGCAACTAAGACTTTGCATAGCCAAATAAATAAATAAATATTATGTATACCTGTGGCCAGTTCATGTTGATGTGTGACCAAAAAATCACAATATTATGTAATTATCCTCTAGTTTTAAAAAAATCAAATCAAATAATTAAAAATTAAAATTAAAAAAAAATTAGCCTTGAGAAAGAAACAGGATTTAGTGTCCTCAGCAGGCTCTAAAGTCACTCTGCCGATCAGGGACTAAATTCAGATGCACCTACAGGATTTTTTTTTTTTTTAATATTTATTTATTTGGCTGTGATGGGTCTTAGTTGTAGCATACAGGCTTAGTTGCTCCACAACATGTAGAATCTTAGTTGGGATCTTAGTTCCCTGTCCAGGAATCAAACTCATGTCCCCGCATTACAAGGCGGATCCTTAATCACAGGATCACCAGGGAAGTCCCCACATGCAGGTTTCAAGACAGCCCAGCTCACAGATGACCAGCCCTCCCTACTGACCATTCCCACCCCTACCCCCACCCCCACCTATACGCAGCTGGGTGATTTTCTTGAAGAGCTCTTTCCATTCCACCTGTGTCTCCTTTCTTACCCAAGAGGTCCCAATCCAAAGCCAGATGGGCACATGGTCTGGCAGCTGCCCCTGGACCACAGAATCTCGGAAGCCAGACGAAATTCATATTTCGTGGATCCCCAGAGAAATTAAGCCATTTAAGAAGAAGAAAAAAAAAAAAAAACCCAAAACAAAACCCCTGTCTCCTCTAGATTCCCTAGTTTCTAGTGAGTCTTTGATCTGCAGATGATTGCTGTGAGCAGGTAAGATGGTGATTACAGCGGGGGAGGCCTGTTTGTAAGTGGGAGTGGGAGCCAGCCCCGCCCCTGCACGCAGAGGTGACTTTGGTGTCCTGAGATCACTGTAGACGCTGACCCAGGGCTTTGGAGTCACAAAGACCGGAGGCTGAATCCTGATGCCACTCTAGTACCATGGACAGGTTAGTTGACTTTGCTGTATATCAGCTAACTTTAGAAGATCAATCGGTGTGTGAAGATCAATCGGTGTGTGCCGACTCTTGAGGGGTTAAGATGATATGTTTACAATTCTTGGCACCTGAGAAGTGTGCATGTGGTTGCTCAGTTGTGTTGACTCTTTTCAAACCTGTGGACTGTGGCCTGCCAGACCTCTCAGTCCATGGGATTCTAGAGGCAAGAATGTTGGAGTGGGTTGCCATGCCCTTCTCCAGGGGATCCTTCCCACCCAGGGATCCAACCCGCTTCTCTGGAGTCTCCGGCATTGGCAGGATTCTTTTTTTTTTGGAAGGAGGATTCTTTACCACTGTGCCACCAGTTCGTAATTATTAATATTGTTGCTCATTCATTCAGGCAATAAATATAATCTTGAAACTTTAGGTGAAGGCATAGAATAGTCTTTCTTTCAAGATGACCTCTGCTGAGTGAGCTCAGTCTAGTGGGGCAATAAGTAATTACAGCACTTGTGATAAAATGCACAGGGTCCAGTTGTGGGATGTGCTAGCATGGGAGAGGGTGGTACTCTGCCTGGCACTAGAGGAGGGGGGCTCACTGAGAAAACTGGGCGAGGGGAAGGAACTTGCCCAGAGGGTTAGGAAGGTAAGGGCATTCTAAGCAGAGAAAACCACGCACGCAAAAGCACAATGTTGGGACTTCCCTGGCAGTCCAGTAGTTAAGACTTCGCCTTCCAATGCAGGGGGTGCAAATTGGATCCCTGATCAGGGAGTTAAGGTCCCACATGCCTTTCAACCCCCTCCCCCCAAAAAAAAGCATTAACCTAAGACCCAGTGCAGCCAAAGAAAACAAAAACCCCAGCTAGGTCACAAGAGCGTGGGATTGGTTCAGGAACCACCTGCTCTTTTGTGCCAGACTAGGGACTATCCCCATTTCTGTGGGGCTAGCGAAGTTCCCAGGACACGGGGTCCAAAGCTTTATACCTTGATGCTCTCTGAAAGAGTTGGTGTTTAAGCTGTGCTTTGAGTCCAGGGAGTGGCAATGTCATTGATGAAAAGACTTGACGCCCAGTAGATGCTGTCTGAATGGGTGATTCAGTGAGAAGAGGAGAAGACATTCCAGTTGGGAGCGTGGTACTGCATGCCGGCAAAAGGATGTTGAGTGGATCTCTTAGGAGCAGGGCCAGAGGAATGGGGGAAGAGAGATAACTGCGGGCAGGGCGTGAGAGTCCAAGTTAAAAATAATCCACAGGTGTCTCCTAAGTGAGGCGGTCTCCACTGAACAGTCAGGCTGGAATGTGCTCTACTGGCCAACAGGCTCACACCCCTTGTGGCCCCAGTGCCTGGAGATGGTCCTTTCTAGTGCCATCTGGGACCTGCATATCATGGGTAGGCGGAAGTTGTTTTGAAATGAGCATTTCATTAACTTTCTATCGTGACCTCTCTTTGGAGCACTGGTTCCGCCTCATTTTCTGGGACCTGAAATAGCTTTTCTTTTGCTGGATTTCTCCCAAGCTGGGTTCTCTGGAAAACAGTCTTACCAAATCAGTGCCTGCTTGGCCCGGCCAGCTCAAAGATCTGTGTCAGCAGTTTTAGGGCCGGACGGCGATTTTCCCGGTGCCGTCACCCAGGGTCCTGGCTATCATCCTTTTTGTCCTGTCCGTATGTCAGCACTGTCCCCTGAGTCAGCAGACTCTGGTTCTGCCTCGTACAGCTTTCTGCCCATGCTCTGACTTCTCCGCTCTCGAGGGGAAGTGGCCATGAGTGCCCTGGCCTCGGGTGCGGTAGTTGAGGAGGAAGGCTAGGCTCCTGAACTTTGGGTACATTTTGTTTATTTTTTTAAAATTATTTCTTTATTTATGGCTGTGCTGGCTCTTCGTTGCTGCTCAGCTTTCTCTCATTGCAGTGCAAAGGTTTCGCTTTGCAGTGGCTTCTCTTGCTGCGGAACACAGGCTCCAGGGCGCTGGGGCTTCAGTAGTTGTGGCTCCCGGGCTGAGAGCACAGGCTCAGTAGTTGTGCATGAACTTAGTTGCTCCAAGGCATATGGGATCTTCCCAGATCAGAGATCGAACCCATGTCTCCCGCATTGGCAGGTGGATTCTTTACCACTGAGCCTCCAGGGAAGCCCACATTTTATTTTTTTTATTATTATTATTTTGGGCTGCGCTGGGTCTCCCTGTGCTGTGCAGGCTTCTCTGTTTGCAGCACTTGGGCTTAGTTGCCCCGAGGCATGTAGGATCTTAGGTCCCCCACCAGGGGTGGAATGCCAGTCCCCTGCATTGAAAGGCAGATTCTTAACTACTGGACCACCAGGGAAGACCCCACTTTTGGTACATTTTAATCTCACGTAGCTGTAGTGAGGAAACAGGTCATGCACAAGAACACATTCAACATTGTGCCAGCTTTCAGAAAATATGAAGAAGTGTAAGAAAAAAAGCAAAGATCAGGCATATTCCCACAATCCAAAACCACTGCTAACAATTTGGTATAGACCCTTGCAGACTTTCTTATCTGTGGGCATGTAGATATACACACCAACACACATGCACGCGTGCAAGGTTGAACCAGCTGAAGGGACAGTTTTTAGAAGTAAAAAATGGCCAAATGTTCATTTGATTTGACCAAATGTAATCATATCCATGGGCTTCTCTAGTGGCCCATAAAGTAAAGAATCCGCCTGCCACGCGGGAGACCTGGATTCGATCCCTGGGTTGGGAAGATCCCCTGGAGGAGGGCGTGGCAACCCACTCCAGTATTCTTGCCTGGAGAATCCCCATGGACAGAGGAGCCTGCGGGGCTGCAGTCCATGGGTCCCAAAGAGTTGGACACAAGTAAGCGACTAAGCACAGCACAGCCCAAGCACATCCATACAGACAGATGCACACACAGTAAACACAATGGGGCCATGCCGTAATGCAGTTTTGTAAACTTGTAGTTTAGCTTTCTCTGTGTCTTAGATCTAGAAACACACAAAGCGTGGTCAAGGTCATGGGTCCGGGGGTTCAGACTCTGTATCCACCGCTTGCTCACCTGGACAGGTGACTGGGGCTCCTTGAGCCAGGGTTTTCCCCCATGTGTAGGGGAATGTGAAGGGTTGTCCTAAGGGGAGAGGAGTTGGTGTGTCTGTACGTGGTTTAGACCGGTGTCTGGTACAGGGGAAGCACTTGGCAACCGTCAGCGATTCATATTTCCAGATGAGAGAGCCATGTATCACTTCATCGTAATCATTCCCGCACTAATAGACATTTCGCTGTATCCATTCTCCACAGTTGAGGTGAGATCCTTGTATACATATTGAAGTGTGTCTATCTAGTCACTGCTTTTACACTTTAATAACTGGGGCTTTAAGATTGGGGCTTTTAAGGGACTTCCCTGGTGGCTCAGTGGTAAAGAATCCACCTGTCAATGCAGGAGACGAGGGTTCGATCCCTGATCCGGGAAGATCCCACGTGCTGTAGAGCAACTAATCCCGTGCCCCACAGCTACTGAACCTGGGCTCTAGTGCTCGGGAGTTGCAGCTACTGAAGCTCACGCACCCCGCAGCCCATGCTCTGCGACAGGAGAAGCCATTGACGTGTTTCGGGTGGGGTGGTCCTTACAGGGAAAGTTGCTCGGACGGTTCTCCCTTCTGTTGCCCTGTAACTCTGTAAACTGGTCTCTCTGGTCCCAGCCTCCTCTTGGCTTTTTCACATTCTGGCAGTACTGCCGTTGGGCACAGACCTCCGCTTTGGTGACCAGCACTGGCTTCTCCCCTGAATGCCCCTTGTCTGGGCTGGCTCATTGGGTCCAGGGAAGGGCTTCCCTGTCTGACTTGTCCAGCCTGGTAGGATGCTTACCCCCAGGCCTCCCTACATCCTGCACCCACCAGCCCCTCTTCCCACTGGCTGTGTATGCAATGCCACCATCTTTCTCCCCACCTAGATCACTCTTTGAAGCCAGGACTTCTTTTGTACTCCTCTGTGAGTTAACTGAGTACAGCACTTGCAGAGGTGCTCAGTATTTGTTTGATGAGTGAATTTATTGAGTGAATACAGTCATGACTGACCAGTTAATGGCAGAACTTAAATAAGCAGAAATGGCTTGGGGAAGGGGGGTTAATCTAGCTTATAAGAGTGGCTTGAAGCAGAGGCTTGAGGTGCTGCAGTGAGTCCCTGGATGTGTCTAGCATAGTTGGAGCTATGCTTTATTTTTATTTATTTTTTTGACTATGCCATGCGGCTTACAGAATCTTAGTTCTCTACCAGGGATCAAACTCGTGCCCCCTGCAGTGGAGTGCAGAGTTTTAACAACTGGACCACCAGGGAAGCCCGGGAGCTGTGCTTTATTCTTATTGCTTTTTAAATATTTATTCATTTGGCTATGCAGGGTGTTGTGGCATGTGGGGTCTAGTTCCCAGACCAGGGATCAAACCAGGCCCCCCTGCACTGAGAGTCCTAACCACTGGACCACCAGGGAAGTCCGCAGGAGCCGTGCTTTAGAAAAAGAGCTGGTAGCCCAGAAACCAGTAGGGCATCAGGCCTGGGTGCCCGGTGGGGGTTCACCCTGCCTGGGCCCTTTGGGCGTCTCCCTCTATGCCCTGCACTTCTGAACCGTGTGGCTTTTCCCCAGAGGAAGGGCTCTCTTTCACCCCTCGAGAAACAAGAAGTGAGCATTTCTGGCTGCTCTGCTTTCCCAGGAAGTCACATCACAGCCCCAGAGCTGATGACGAAATCTGCCTCCAAAATTAGCATCCACCCCTCTCTCCACTTTAGAAGACCGTTTAGCAAATCCACCCCAGCTCGTTGTTACTGCCTGGGTCCGGCCCTGGAAATATCCATCAGGGTTTCTGCCTGCCAACTGGACAGTCCAAGGCCTCCCGAGGGTAACTGGATCCTGCCTGCTCTTGTCCACTGTCTTCTCTTTGGCTCTGACCTGAGTTCAGTGATGTCTGTGCTTTGGTTGTATGTTAATAGGGACGTTTCTGGAACCTCGAGCTTGACATTGACCCGTGTGTTCTCTCAGTGGAAATGAGTCAGAAGGTTCTCTCCCCAGGCCTGGAGCCATGTAGCTGGGATGGATGGGCCTGTGATGGGACTCCAGATGTTTCGTCCTTATATTTCCTCTGCTTTCTCCAGACTCCCATCCCCGCCTGCCCCCCCAACAGACACATCCACTGCCAGCTTCCTGGTGCCCGTCTTCCCAAAGCAGGTCAACACCCCCTCCCTTCTTTCTTGCAAGGCCTCAGTGAAGAAGGATCACCAGACTGACCAAGTATATCTGAATATTGATTCCGTTAGGATCTAGCAAGAACTCATCAGTAAAGAATGTGCCTGCCAAGCAGGAGATTAGGGTTTGATCCTTGGGTTGGGAAGATCCCTTGCAGAAGGAAATGGCAACCCACTCCAGTACTCTTGCCTGGGAAATCCCATGGACAGAGGGAGCTTGGTGACTGCAGTCCATGGGGTTGCAAAGAGTTGGACATGACTGAGCAACTTAAGAGTGAGCGAGAACCTTTCTCTGATTCCAGGCTTGCACATCCCCTGGCTCATTTACAGCTCCTTCTGGATATCCAACGAACATCCTTTATTTAACGTGTCCAAAAAGAGGCACCGATCTGCCCTGCCCCAAACCTGTGGTCCCATGATTCTCTGCGTCTTGTTAATGGCAGCTCAGACCCTCTCATTATTCTGGCAAACAATTGTGGTGCCCTCCTTGACTTCTTGGACTTCCCTGGTGGCTCAGCCAATAAAGAATCTGCCTGCAAAGTGGGAGACCTGAGTTCAATCCCTGGGTCGGGACGATCCCCTGGAGAAGGGCATAGCAATCCATTCCAGTATTCTTGCCTGGGAAATCCCGTGGACAGAGGAGCCTGGTGGGCTACAGTCCATGGGGTCATGAAGAGTTGGACACAGCTGAGCGACTAACACTTTTCGCTTTCCTTGACTCCTTCCTTCCTCACACTACACGTCCAAACATCAGCACATCCAAATCCCACCACATCTCAGCTCCTCTGCTGCCTTCAGCCGGGTCTGAGCTCCCGTCATCTCCAACGTGAACTAACGCAGCAGCAGCTTGGTCACTGTCTCTGTTTCCAGGCTGGTCCCTGCAGCCTCTTCTCAGCACAGCAGCCAGAGGGATCCTCTGAAGAAGTGAGTCAGATCTTGTCACCCTTTTGCTCAAAGCTTCCCAGTGGTCCCTGTCTTGCCTAAAACAAAGGCTGGTCCTTAACAATAGCCCCTAGTGATTTGGCCCTTCCCACCTCTGACCTCTCAGCACCAGCTACACTTGACCTCGTGTACTTCATTCACTAGGTTCTGTCCTAACTCTTTGTGACCCCAGGGACTGCAGCACACCAAACTTCCCTGTCCTACCCCTGACCTCTAGCTATTTCTTAACCTGCCAGGTGAGCTGTGCCTGGAACTGTTCCCTGAGGTGTCTGCCGGGCTTGCTTCCTCATCATTTTCAAGTGCATGCCTGTGTCACCTTCTCAGACAGCCTCCCCTGATGACCGTGTGTAAGGTTCTTTCTAATACCAGCCTGGAATGCCTCAGCCCTATTGTTAGCCTTGTCTTTCTTCTGTAGATCACCATCTCATGTACTGTGTATTTTATTTATTTACTTCCTCTCTCCCAGTATTATATAAGAGCCACAGGATCAGAGACATCATTTTTTTGTTCACAACTGTATCCCTGGTCCAGTTTAGTTCAGTTGCTCAGTCGTGTCTGACTCTTTGCTACCCCATGGACTGCAGCACTCTAGGCCTCCCTGTCCATCACCAACTCCCGGAGCTTACTCAAACTCATGTCCATCAAGTCAGTGTTGTCATCCAACCATCTCATCCTCTGTCGCCCCCTTCTCCTCCTGCCTTCGATCTTTCCCCAGCATCAAGGTCTTTTCCAAAAAGTCAGTTCTTTGCATCAGGTGGCCAAGCATCAGTCCTTCC
The DNA here is from genome assembly GCF_963930625.1 of Muntiacus reevesi. Taxonomy (NCBI): domain Eukaryota; kingdom Metazoa; phylum Chordata; class Mammalia; order Artiodactyla; family Cervidae; genus Muntiacus; species Muntiacus reevesi. Next base: position 212,046,075 of record NC_089250.1, on the reverse strand, counting down.
AATGAATATTAAGGACTGATTTCCTTTAGGATGGACTGGTTTGATCTCCTTGCAGTCCAAGGGACTCTCAAGAGTCTTCCAACACCACAGTTCAAAAGCATCAATTCTTTGGTGCTCAGATTTCTTTATGGTCCAACTCTCACTTCCATATGTGACTACTGGAAAAACCTAGCTTTGACTAGATGGACCTTTGTTGGCACATTAATGTCTCTGCTTTTTAGTACGCCATCTAGGTTGGTCGTAGCTTTTCTTCCAAGGAGCAAGGGTCTTTTAATTTCATGGCTGCATTAATTTCATTTCATTCCTAGAGTAGTGTCCAATACATGATAACCTTCAGGAAATATGTGTTGAATGAATAAGTATGAAAAGAATTGAGGGACTTCTCTGGTGGCCCAGTGATTAAGAATTTGCCTTGCAATGCAGGGGGAGCAGGTTTGATCCCTGATTGGGGAACTCAGACCCCACACGCCTCAGGGCAACTAAGCCCACAGACTGCAGCTACTGGGCCTGCACACTCCAGAGCCCGGTACCACAACTGCTGAGCCCGTACATCGCAACTAGCGAGTCTGTGCACCACAGTGAGGACCTGGAGTGCCCAAACTAAGACCCGACATGGCCAAATAAATAAATAAATATTCTCTTTAAAAAAAAAAGAAAATTCAGAGCAGTTGTTCCTTGAGTTTAGGGAAGATGAGAAGAGATTCCAGGGGGCATTTAAGAATCAGTGAACCATAATCAGGTAAGACAGTAGACATAGGTGACAGAGAGCAGGGCTGGGTATCTTTTGGAAGAAGACAGGTGACCGTCTCTATTGGGCCAGTTCTATAGTTAGCCAGACTACATGGCAGGAGAACTCTTTTCCTGAGGTTTATGTAACAGGGGTTTTGTATAAATCACACTTCTGTAAAAGGAATCCTATTTTAAATGTACTAGTGGAGAGATTTCTATTTAAAGGCCTCTGATGTCAAATTCTTCTGTAAAACGAATAATCTCCTAATTTGTCCTTAGCGTCAATTCACATTTTCTGGAAGAAAGAGATTATATTTACTTTATATCAAGGTATGCGTGTCTGAGCTGAGGGAATCTCTTCTTTTTCCATTTTTCCACTGTCTTGATTATTTCCTTTTCCTTTGCTCTCCTTCTTCCCCCTCTTCGTTCCCGATTTTCCCTTGGCTGAGCTTTTTCTTCTCCCTTAGGCTCTGACATAGAATGTTCTTCTGTAACACAGCTAGGCTTAGAGTATGATGAACGGTGGCCCCTTCTCAGACCAGAAGAGTCCAGTCATGGGTGGAACAAAGGAATCTTTTAGGTGCATACTAGGGTCCAGGGGTCAGCTGTTGGGTGATACTCAGGTACAGCCAGATTGGAGAGCCACTGACCAAAAAAAAAAAAAAAAAAAAACCACATCGTGTGCTATTTGTCCTTCTCTCATGCATGCTTGCTTTCTGTAGAATGAGGCTGCAGGGAGCTTCCCTGGTGGTCCAGTGGCTAAGACTCCCCGCATTCCCAATGCAGGGGGCCTGGTTTCTATCCCTGGTCAAGGAACTAGATCCCTGATCAGGGAACTAGATCTCACACACTGCACCTTAAGTTCCCGAATGCTGTAACTAAGACCTGGTGGGCTTCCCTGATGGCTCAGCAGGTAAAGAATCTGCTCACAATGCAAGAGACACAGGAGACACAGGTTCAGTCCCTGGGTTGGGAAGATCGCCTGGAGGAGGAAACGGCAATCCCCGCCAGTATTCTTGCCCAAAAAACAAATCCCATGGACAGAGGAGCCTTGCAGGGTATAGTCCAAAGGATTGGAAAGAATCGGACACAAGTGAGCGAGGGAGCATGTAAGCATGCAGCCAGATAAAATTTTGTTTTTTTTTTTTAAAGAAAGAATGAGGCTGAGCAGGCATCCCCTCTGGGGCTTTGCAGAAGGTTCCTTCTATGAATTTGGCCGTAGACTGACCAGAGGCTGGCTGATTTGTCTGGGGACTGGAGTTCAGGGCTCAGGAATGTCCCATCTTGGTCCCCTCTCAGGACGTCACCCACCTGTCACTGTCTCAGATGAGAGTGAGCTCCCGGGGCCTCTGCCTGATGGAGTGAGTCCAGGTGCTCTTAACAGTGTCTGCCCGCAGTCACCTTGGACTTTAGAGGCCCAACACTCAGTCTGTTTCCCCTCAACCTGGAATGAGTTCCTCTTGAGAAAGAATGAAAGTGAAGTGAAAGTGTTTGTCGCTCAGTCATGTCCAACTCTTTGCGACCCTGTGGACTGTAGCCTGCCAGGCTCCTCTGCCCATGGGAGTCTCCAGGCAAGAATGCTGGAGTGGGTTGCCACAGTACAACTGTGTGTTATGGAGGTTTGGTGGGAGGTGTGCAGGCCACTGAGACCCGGACCTGCTTCCATGACAAGAGTACTAGTTGATTTGTTTAGAGGTTGTCTGACCTCGGGGAGGGTCTTCTTCAGGTAGCCCCTCTAGGTTTTCTGAAAGACTTTCTCCTTTTTCTGTTCTCATGGGACCAAAAGATCATAACAGATGTGCTGAGGTCAGAGCAGGAGTTTAGTAAACAAGCTGCCTCTGGCTAAGAATTCAGTTGTAACCATCAAGGCTGTACAGTGTAGAGCCCGTGCCCGGCTGGTGTGGCTGGGTCTCTCTGAGCCCACTTGTTTATTTATAAAGAGTGCCCAGGGATGTCCCTGGTGGTCCAGTGGTTAAGAATCCGCCTTGCAGTGCAGGGGACGAGGGTTCGATCCCTGTCTGGGGAACTAAGATCCCATATGCCGTGGGCCACAACTAGAGATCCCACCTGATGCAGCAAAGACCCAGATGCCTCCACTAAGACCAGATATAGCCAAATAAATACGTATTTATTTATCTTAAATAAATAGTGTGCCCAGCTCCCTTGCCAGGATTTCTGGGCATCATGCAAATGAAAGCTCTCTACAAACTGAAGGGCTAGACAATAAAGGAGAAACGCCGTTGCCATGATTATCCAGGCACACCTGGTCTTCACACATTTGAATGAGCCGAACAGGTGAATTGGGAAGATTTAACGTGACTGGATTCACTGCTGGAGTCAAGTACCATATCTTCGCGCAGCTGCCCCCTTGTGTAAAATGGGGCTCTATTTATAAGTTGCCTTTTGGGAAAATTGGGTCACAGTCCTGTGGAGACCACCATCTGAAGTGAGAAATAAAGGAGGAGGCGTGAGGGGGTGTCGCTGCAGCCTCGTCAAAGAGTTTTGATACCACGAGATCAGGGACCCCATGATTTCTCAGCTGGAAGGACTTGTGAGTTATTCTTGCTGCTGTATTTGTGTCTGGGGTAGAGGAGAGTAGGGGGAGCGACTTTAGAGTAATATGGAGCTGACTTTGCTTTGAAAGTTGCTCAGTCGTGTCTGACTCTCTGCGACCCCATGGACTAGAGAGTCCATGAAATTCTCCGGGGGATTTTGCCGTAGAAATAGAACAAAAAAGCAGAGGTTTGGGGGATGGGGGAAGTGGCAGGCTCTGGCACTAGAGGGGTGTCCCAAGTGCCTCCTGACTCATTCATTAGACACGGAGACACTCTGAGTGGGGTCTGGGAGAGGCACGGAGCCAGGGGAGGGTGGTCCTGTGTTCTGCCTCCATCCACACCCCCCTCACCCCTCCGATGCCCCATCCCTATGCCTTGGGAAGGTCAGAGCAAAGTCACTCTTGTGCTACTGAAAGAGAAAAGGCAAAACGAACCTCCAGGTTAGAAATCTGGGTGGAGGAGAGTGCTGGAGGGCATGGTGAGGGGAGGAGAGGAAGTTGAGCAATGTGGGTGGTTTGGGGAACGACACAGCTCAGGGTTTCCATTCTCGCAGACCAGCTGTCCCTCTGGAAGCCAAGGCCATTGCGAAAGGCTGCTCGAGACCGGCTCAGCCCCTCCTGAATGACCGGGATGCGTCGGATGGGCCGGCCCAAGGCATCACTTTCTAGGCAGAGTCCTGGCTCCAAGAGGGACTCGTGTGAGTCCTCAGCGCAACCCCTGTGAACGTGGTGGCGTGGCAGTTCGGGTAACTCAGAAAGCAGAACAAGTCTTCCTCTGTGACCAGAGAAACAGAACTGGGGTGAGGGCAGGGCGTGCCTTTCTGAAGCCATGACGGCCTGCAGGTGGGGGAGAGGGAAGATGAGCCAGCATCGCCTTCTCCTGAGACGCGGTGTCTCAGGATCCAACCCTCATGCCCTCCATCCCAGGACCTTCTGAAGGCCCTCATGGGTACCCCGCAGTTGTCATAGATGCCGTCCCCTGGGAGGGGTGCAGCTGCTGTGCGGAGTGGCTGAGCCCCACAGGAGACACTGGGCTGCTCTTGTTGGTGGGGGACAGGAGCTTGGGTTTGGCTGGGGCACAAAGCCTGGGGAGGGTGCTGATCTTTGCCTGAGAATATGCAGAATGGCCTGGTTGAAAGGGACTCTTCTGTCCTCCTGATCCATGAGGGTGGGAAGGTGGAGCTTGTTGGCTCCCTCCACCCATCAGGAGGATGCAGTGGGGTCCCCCTTTCTGTAATCAGTCACCCCTGTGCTGGATGGTCTGATTCAGAGCCTGTCGAAAATTTCTGGGGATTTTTAGGGATACAGAGTTGGGGGGGTCTTCCCCATCATGGTAGCCCCTATTCTTTCTCATCCTTGTCTATGAGATGTTATATGAGACTGTGTTAAGATCCTCGAGGATGGAAAGTCAGACGTACACCACATCTGCTTGATTTTCCTGAGATGCTGGCCTGACATCTTAATGGGGAAACGTCAGTCTCACAGGACTTGCTTCCAAGAATGTAAGTGGGCTCCTGGTGACGGGTGCTGCCTCCTCTTTGGGGAATCTTGTGAATCATGTGTGGAATCTTGCCTTCTTCTCTTCCGGTCAGTCAGCTTTATCCTCACCCATGTCTGGTCTGTGGGCACCAGTCCATTTCCCCAAGATCTCACCCCGATGCCCAGAGTATTTGTGTATCACCTTTGTTGTTGTTGTTTAGTCTCTCAGAACATGTCAGACTCTTTTGCGACCCCTTGGACTGTAGCCTCTCAGGCCCCTCCGTCCATGGAATTCTCCAGGCAAGAATACTGGGGTGGGTTGCCATTTCCTCCTCCAGGGGATCTTCCCGACCCTTGCTGCCTTAATGCCTTGTGTGTTGGTCGGAAGCTTGAGCTCACTCAGCACTGAGGAGACTCCTGACTCACCTTGGGTTTGCTCTTTGGACACTCTGACTTATTCATTTCAAAGATCATTCTGGACAGAAAAGACAGAAGCAAAAAATAGGCGTTTATCATCAATATGGCATCATTGTTGAAAGCAGCACGCCCATCCCTGCTTGTTCTTTTGACTTTTTGTGTGATACGGTAGCCCTTCTGGTGGGCTCCAAACATTTACTGGAATTCCCATCTCATTTTGGCTTTAGCTTTCTGGTCTTGCTTGCACACACAGGCATAGGTAACCCATGTGCCCAGCTGCTTTCCTTTCTCATGCTAAATTGCAGAGTCAGGACAAGGAAGGAAAGAATAGGAACAGGAAGAGGATGGTCTTTATCTCCCTATGTACCGTTAACTCTTTAGCGACAAGATCCACCTTCACATCGCATCTCCAGTGGCACCAGTTATAGTATCTTGCACGCAGGCAGCTGGTCCAGGTACATGGATCATGCCCATAGCCTGAGAAAGACCCACCTGGCTTTGTATAGCACAGTCCTACAGCCTAGATGGCAGCCCTGCCCTGCATATAGTAGGTATTCGGTCAAAATCATAATTCCTCTGTTGTTTTCTTCCTTTAAAAAAAAAAATGGTTCCCACATACTATAAAATTCACCGTCTCAACCAATGTAAAGTGTATTAGTTCTGTAGCATTTCATACATTCATGATGTTGTATGACCATCACAGCTATCTAATTCAGCACATGTTTTTCATCATTCCAAAAGGAAATAGTGTACCTGTTCAGTCGCTCCCCGTTCCCCCTCCTACCTGGATCTGGCAGTTAGCAATCTGCTTTCTGTCTCTGTGGATTTGCCTATTCTGGATCTTTCATATAAGTGGAATCATACAACATGTGACATTTTGTGTCTGGCATCTTAGCATCATGTATTTGAGCTTCATCCCTGTTGTAGCATACATTAGTTCCTCTTTTTGTGTGTTTTTATCATGGTAAAAATGTATATACTGGGACTTCCATGGTGGTCCAGTGGCTAAGACTCTGAGCTCCCAATGCAGGGGGCCCAGGTTTGATCCCTGGTCAGGGAACTAGATCCCATGGGCCGAAATTAAGCGTGCCGAGACTAAAGATGCCACATACCACAACGAAGATCGAAGATCCCTCTAAGACCCAGCACAGCCAAATAAATAAGTACGTATATTTTGAAATGTCCATATCATAAATTTTAGCATTTTAACCTCTTTTAAGTGTACAGTGTGGTGGCGTTGAGTACTTTCACATTTTTGCATGACCATCATCACCAGCCATCTCCAGAACTTCTTTGTCTTCTGGAACTGGAACTCTGTCCCCGTTCAACCTTAACTGTCCATGTCCCCCCTCCTCGCAGCCCCTGGCAAACGTTGTTCTATTTCTCCCTGAATGTGACTCTGCTAGGTTTCTCCTAGAAGTGGAATCCAACAGTGTCTGTCCTTTTGTGACTGGCTTATCTCACTCAGCCTAATGTCCTCGAGGTTCATCCACGTTGTAGCAGGTGTCAGGATTTCCTTCCTTTCAGGGCTGCATAATATTCTATTGTGTGGATGCACCTCATTCTATATACCCGTTCCTCTGTGGATGGACACTTGGGTGGCTTCCCCCGTTTTTTCCACCTTGAACGCTTGTTTCTTCAGCTATTCTGGGTGTTTCACAGCCCTGGCCACCCTGCCCCCATCACTGGTTTGTACGTCTCACCAGTTACAGAGCTGAGGGACATTGTGAATCCTTTATGCCCTGCGTCTTTGGATCATGCACTTGGAAAGAAGATTCTGGAAACTTTTGCAGGAATGCAGACTGGGGTACTGGAGGTGGATAAGAGACCAGACCAAGTCACAGGCACTAACAGGACCACCTGCCTCATCTGTTTACCCCAAGCTTCCAAACCCGATGCGGTGAGGGTCGCAGTGCGTGCCCCCCCCCGCCCGCCTGGGTGCTGGGCATCCCCGAGACCCTTGGTGGTGGCCGCTTGTGGCTTTGCTGAGCAAAAGCTTCCCACCCACTGCGTGCCCTTGTCATTCCTTCTGTCTCCTTTCTGTCCCACTTCCTGCTTTTTCCTTCTGCCCTGCCTGGTCTCTGGTTTTCCTATACTTGGCCCAGGTGGTGGGCCCTCTGGTTCCTGGCTTTGGGGACCTGCCACCAGCCCCCACCCCCCACCCCTCCCACCGGGCACATCCTCGGTGCCTGCCCCTGCCATGAAACCTTTGCGAGCCAGCCTGGCCTTGGCAGCCCGAGCGCTGGGCCCTGCCAGCAGCTGTGTGCGTGACCCGGACGTGGCCAGCTGCCCCCGCAGCCCCGGCCCAGGCCTGGCTCCCTGCAGAAGCCAGGCCTGAAGAGTTCCCGTTGGCGGCCACTGTCCTGAGGGCGCAGAGGACGGTGGGGGGCTGAGGGGGGGTAGGCTGGGGAAAAGCGGCCCTTCCTGCCGTGCCTGCTGATAATCGGCTCTCCGGAACCAGCCTGGGACACAGGGGCCAGCTGGGTCAGGAAGTGGTGTACAATGCCGCTCTTTCAAGGGAGACGCTGCGCGGTCTTAGGGCCTGTGTGACTCCGGGGGAATCTGGAGGACAGTCTGTTCTTGGAGGATGTTCTCTAACCTGGGCCGGAGGTGAGCGATGGAGCTCCAGACTTCCAACCCTCTGCCCGGGGTTCGGTTCCCCCCTCCCTCCAGGCATCATCCAGCTCCAAACCTGATTATTTCCTTCAGAGGAGAGAGGGGAAGGAGAACAGATTTCCTTAGGAGACCATGAATCACATTCCTGGTGCTTTTTAGAGGCAGGCTCACCGGGAAGCAGTCATTAAGTCCTTAATGATTTGATGATTTATTAAGACACCGTCCTGCCTTAGCAGCTGCCGGCTCATGAGGGCAGAAGCCAGGGTCCTCACCCTTGGGATTGTAATCTCAGTGCGGGAAGTAAGACGATATGCTTGTTGTCAAACCCATGAAGAGAAGCAGGAATTCAAAAAAAAAAAAAGGATTGAATTGCAAAGGATTGTCCGTTCAAGCTTTGTGGTGATCTGAATGGTAAGGAAGTCTAAAAAAGAGTGGAATGTATGTGTACGTGTGACTGTACAAGAAACTAACATAATATAGTGAAGCAACTATACTCCAATAAAAATTAATTTTAAAAAATGATTGGCCAAAGTGACCTGGCAAATCTAAAGGAGAGATTCAAATTGCCAACATTCACTGGATCATAGAGAAAGCAAGGGAATTCCAGAAAAACATCTACTTCTGCTTCATTGACCATGCTAAAGCCTTTGACTGTGTGGATCACAACAAACTGAAAAATTCTTAAAGAGATGGGAATATCAGACCACCTTACCTGCCTCCTGAGAAACCTGTGTGCGGGTCAAGAAGCAACGGAACCTTACATGGAACAACTGACTGGTTCACAATTGGGAAAGGAGTGTGACAAGGCTGTATGTCGTCACCCTGTTGATTTAACTTATATGCAGTGTGTGGACATGCGTGCTAAGTCACTTCAGTCATGCTCCGCTCTTTGTGACGTTATGGACTGTAGCCTGCCAGCCTCTTCTGTCCATGGGATTCTCCAGGCAGGAATAATACTGGAGTGGGTTGCTATGCCTTCCTCCAGGGCATCTTCCTGATCCAGGGGTCGATCGTGTGTCTCCTACTGCTGGTGGATTGCAGGTGGATTCTTTACCGCTGAGCCACCAGGGAAGCCCATATGCAGAGTACATGTGTGAAATGCTGGACTGGATGAATCACAAGCTGGAGTCAAGATTGCTGGGAGATATGCAGATGATACCACTCTAATAGCAGAAAGTGAGGAGGAACTAAAGAGCTTCTTGATGCAGGTGAAAGAGGAGAATGAAAAAGCTGACTTAAAACTCAACATTCAAAAAACTAAGATCATGGCATCTGGTCCCATCACTTCATGGCAAATAGAAGGGGGAAAATGAAATCAATGACAGATTTTCTTTTCTTGGTCTCCAAAGTCACTGTGGACAATGACTGCAGCCATGAAAATAAAAGATGCTTGCTTTTTGGAAGAAAAACTATGACAAACCTAGACAGGATACTAAAAAGGAGAGTCATCACTTAGCCGACAAAGATACGTATGGTTAAAGCTATGGTTTTTCCAGTAGTCATGTATGGATGTGAGAGTTGGACCTAAAAAAGTGCCAAAGAATTGATGCTTTTGAATTGTGGTGTGGAGAAGACTCTTCAGAGTCCCTTGGATTGCAAGGAGATCAAAACTGAAGCTGAAGCTCCAATAAAGGGCCACTTGACGTGAAGAGCTGACTCACTGGAAAAGACCCTGATGCTGGGAAAGATTGAAGGCAGGAGGAGAAGGGGCAGGGGGTGAGATGGTTGGATGGCATCACCAACTCAATGGGCTTGGATTTGAGCAAATTCCAGGAGCGAACTCCACTGAAGGACAGGGAGTCCTGGTATGCTGCAGTGCACCGGGTCTCAAAAGAGTTGGACACGACTTAGCGGCTCAACAACAACAAAGAGAGGTTTTCATGCCTCTGCCTGTATACTTCTTTTTTTTTTTTAACTTATTTTTGGCTGTGCTGAATCTTCATTGCTTCATGCAAGCTTTCTCTAGTTTCAGCAAGTAGGGCTTCTCTTGTTTTGGAACATAGGCTCTAGGCACGTGGGCTCGGTAATTGTGGCTCATGGGCTTAGTTGCTCTGCCACGTGTGGAATCTCCCCAGACCAAGGATCAAACCTCTGTTTCCTGCACTGGCAGGCAGATTCTTAACCGCTGGACCACCAGGAAAGTTCTACTTGTATACTTCTAATAAGAGGAAATTCTCTCTTTTATGAGACAGCTTTAAACTTATCCAGAAACGGCCTCACAGTACTTCTACCCATTGGTCTAGTTTTGATCCCTGGAGTTACTCCTCCTTCCACATGTCCACCTTTCAGAATATTGATATTCCTCTAAAATTTCTTCAGGCCCCATGTGCATCCCAGTCTAGGTCACTCTCTTCTAGAAGTAGTCTAGTTTGTCAGTTTCCTTGATAATGTACAAAGTCTAACACTGAATAGTGTTTACATGTGAATTTGTCTTCATAGAGAGTTAGAACCATCCCCTCCCTCATTTTGAACACTGTGCTCCTTTTAATACATCCGGAACTCAGACTTGCATTTTGATCAGCCACACCACCATGTTGCTTTTATTAAGTTAGCAGCCAAATAAAACACCTAAATCATTTTCACAAGTGCTGCTCTGAGTCATATCTCCCCTGTGCCCTCTTTAGACATAAATATAGGGAGCTTCCTTTATACCTGCTGAATTGCATCTTACGAAGTTTCACCCATTTTTCCAGTCTATGGACATCATCTGTGGTGTGGAGGGTGTGGCTGATGTGGGGCTTGTTATCCAGAGCCTGGGCTGTGGAGCCCCACTTCCAAGTCTGAGTTCTAGCTCTACACTGGCTGGTGGAGGGGTCTTGGTGTTTTACTTGACCTTCCCCCACCCCACCCCACCCCACCCCACATATTTATTTTCCTGCAAATCTAGGTCCCTGAAAGTGAAAGTCGCTCAGTCATGCCTGACTCTTTGCGGTTGCAAAAGGACTGCAAAGGACTCTACAGTCCTTGGAATTCTCGAGGCCAGAATACTGGAGTGGGTAACCTTTCCCTTCTCCAGCAGGTCTTCCCAACCCAGGGATCGAACCCAGGTCTCCCACCTTGCAGGCAGATTCTTTACCAGCTGAGCCACCAGGGAAGCCCATGACCAGGGAGGGATCAAGCCCTAGTTCCCTGACCAGGGGTCAAACCCAGGTTGGGAGTGTGAAGTCTCAGCTCAGCTGAGGGAAGACCTGGGTGGCTCAGACAATAAAGAATCTGCTTGCAATGCAAGAGACCTGGGTTGAGAACATCCCCTGGAGAAGGAAATGGCTACCCACTCCAGTATTCTTGCCTGGAGAATTCCATGGATGGAGGAACCTGGTAGGCCACAGTCCATGGGGGCCGAAAAGAATCAGACAAGACTAAGTGACACTTTCACTACCGTGAAGTCCTTATTTGGCCTTTCTAAGCCTTGGTTTCCTCATCTGTAAAATGAAGATGATTAATACTAATACCTACTCGCAGGATGTAGAGTATAAGACATTAATGAGATAATTCATACACAGTACTTAGTAACACAGGGCCTGTTAGTGATCACTCATTTGCAGCCGTTATCTGGATGATCATAACCACTGCTACTGCTGGTTCATGTCCTTGTTCTTTTAAAAATGACTGCTTCTCACTGCCCCCTCCCGAAGCCTGTCGGTCCTTGCTGACAGTGACCCCTCAGTCTGAGACCCCTGTCTTTGTTCTGTTACCGGCCCAGCTCAAATCCTCTGCGGCATCTTCAGGTCTTCCCTCTGCTGTAACTGGGAGCTCCTACCGGCCAGTCCTATTGTAATTGTTTCATAGCCCATCTTACGTCCAGTTCTTTCCATTTACACGTCCATCCTTTAGGTTGAGGGCTTTATTTCTTCACTTCTCTTCTACTGATAGCTGCTTCCAGGACTTTCCCTGGTGGTCCAGTGGCTAACACTCCGAGCTGTCAATGCAGTGGGCGTGGGTTTGATCCCTGGTCAGGGAACTAAGATCCCACATGGCCAAAAAAAAAAATATATATATATAGCTGCTTCCTTCAACTCTTCCTCCAGCTGCTTCCGTCCCTTCCTGCCCAGCACAAAGCCCATTGCCCACCCCCATCCCCCCCGCCCCCACTGAGTGCCACCTCCCCTTCTGCTTTTATCCTCACTTCCGCCCTTGCACATGTGTGGCCCTATGGCCCAACTGGTCCTCGTGTTCCAAGCTTTTCCGGAGCTGGGCTCCAGGATCTGGCCACTTGAGCAGTATGACCTTGGGCAAGTGGGTGACTTAGCCTTTCTGGGCAGCAATCATAGATGCCCCTACAAGATGACTCGTAGGCAGCGTCAGTGAGAGAAGTCAGTGAGTGGCAGGGGAACGACAGACAGGTAACCCCCTTCTTCCTTTGTTAAAGTTTCCCTGAGCAGTATCACAGTTTCACAGGACAGAACATTTTCAGTTTTCTCACACACACAGTCTAAAGTTACAGACTCATGATATATTATTTTATGTAGCTTAAGGGAATTTAAAGGTTGTTTTTGTTTTGTTTCTTTGTTGGGTAAGTGAGGCTCATACTGACCACAAATTTGGGCAACTGGTCTTTGATCTGTAAGTATAAACAGATATTTGTGGACTAAATCTAAACCCCACCCATCACAGGCCTCTCTAGAGGCCCTGACTCGGCTTCTAGCATTTCCAGCCAACAAGGATTTCTCTTTTTCCATCACAGTCTGTGCAGCTGGCTGTCTCTACCGACCCCCTAGGACTTGACCACGTCCAGTTCATACCGTCCTGGATTTGAGACCTTACATTTATTAGGTCCCTTATAATTCCTTATGAATGCAGGCAACCTTTAACGGCTCAGCAAACGTGGCCACTTTGCCCAGAGGTCTGTCTGCAGCCAGGATCCCATCATTGTGTCAGAGCCAGGAGAGAAACATAGTTGAAAGCTTGTGACTTGCCTGAGGAAGTCTGAAGGAAAGGGCACATGTGGGCCAGGCCTGGAAGCAGAAGCCGAGAAACCGGTTCAAGGAAGGACTTGTGATGAGAAAGCTGGAAGCACTGGGCCTCCAGAGGACGCAAGTGCTGCCTCAACGGGAGATTTGGGGCAACAAAATTTTTAAACCCTAAAGTTGCCAAAAGACCCTGATGCTGGGAGGGATTGGGGGCAGGAGGAGAAGGGGACGACAGAGGATGAGATGGCTGGATGGCATCACCGACTCGATGGGCATGGGTTTGGGTAAACTCCGGGAGTTGGTGATGGACAGGGAGGCCTGGCGTGCTGCGGTTCATGGGGCCGCAAAGAGTCGGACGCGACTGAGCGACTGAACTGAACTGAATGTTGCCAAAGATGCTGATAAACACGTGGAATTTACTTATTTTCCTAATATTTTACTTATTTATTTGGCTGTGAAGTGAACTGAAAGTTGCTCTTTGCAACCCCGTGGACCATATAATCCATGGAATTCTCCAGGCCAGAATACTGGAGTGGGTAGCCTTTCCCTTCTCCAGGGGATCTTCCCAACCCAGGGATTGAACCCAGGTCTCCTGCATTGCAGGCAGATTCTTTACCAGCTGAGCCACAAGGGAAGCCCTTATATGGGTATTAATTGCAGCATGCAGAATCCTTTTTTTTTTTTTTTTTAAGAAGTCGAAGAGAGGAGGCTTATTTTATATATTTTTTATTTATTTATTTATTTTTGACTGTGCTGGGTCTCCATTGCCGCACAGGTTTTTCTCTAACTGTAGCAAGCCAGGGCTACTCTCTAGTTGTAGTGCACGGGCTTCTCGCATCATGCGGGATCTTTAGTTTTGGAATGTGAACTCCTAGTTGCAGCATGTGCAATCTAGTTTCCTGACCAGGGATTGAACCCAGGCCCCATGCATTGGGAGCTCGGAGTCTTACCCACTGAACCACCAAGGAAGTTCAGGGAGTAAACTTCTTACTCCTTTCTTGCAGCATCTCTTATGTGAGATTCTGTCTGAACTGGTCTAACCATTGCACTGACAGCCAACAGCTGTGCTCAGTGGCGCCCCCTGCCTGTGCTGTAGAGAAGAGGGAAGGGAGTGTCCGCCATCTCCTTGTCTTCAGGGAGGACTAAGCCCGAAGAGGAAAGGATTCTGTGTTAGTCTCTTGGGGCTGCCACAACCAATTACCACGTATTGGGTGGCTTAAAACAATAGACATTTGTTCTGTCACAGTCCTGGAGGCCAGAAGGTCAAAATCAAGGTGCCAGCAGGGCCATGCTCGCTTTGGACATTCCATCCTCGCCTCTTCCTAGCTTCTGGTGCTTCTGGTCTAGCTTCCTAGGTTTTGGTGGTGGTCCTTCACATTCCTTGGCTTGTAGGCACATCCCTCTGGTGTCTGCCTCCATCTTCACATGGCTTCCTTCTCCCTGAGTGTCTGTGTCCCTGGGTTTTCACCTGGTTTTCTTATAAGCACACCAGTCATACTGGACTTAGGACCCACCCTAATCCAGTAAGACCTCATCAACTATCTCTGCAAAGACGCTATTTCAAATGACATTATGTTCACAGGGGCTGGGGGATTTGAACTCCAACATATCTTTTCTGCGGAGACACAATTCCTCCCACAACAGAGCTTGTGCTGTTACAGAATTTGAGTCTGGCTCACAGACCTATGCCTTGTGAGACTAACTCATGGTTACCGAAGGGGCTTTGGGGGTGGTGGGGGAAGAGAGAAAGTCAAAGTGAGGTCGCTCAGTCATGTCTGACTCTTTGCAACCCTGTGGACTGTAGCCTACCAGGCTCCTCCGGCCATGGGATTTTCCAGGCAAGAGTACTGGAGTGGGCTGCCATTTCCTTCTCCAGAGATAAATTAGGAGTTTGGAATTAACATATACACACTACTATGTATAAAAATAGGTAAACAAGGATTTCCCTGGTGGTTCAGTGGTTAAGACTTGGCACTTTCAATGCAGTGGGTGCCAGTTTGATCCCTGGTCAGGGAACTAAGATCCCACATGCCACAGGCAACTAAGCCCGTGCACTTGTATGCCGCAGTGAAGACCCAGTGCAGCCAAAAGTAAAAACAAAAGAAAAAACAAAAGAAGTGATCCTTAAAATTTTAGGTGTGATCATATTAATAGTATGATGGTTAATATTCAGAGTCTTTTTTTCCCCTTAGAGATTTTACTGGAATATTTACTGGTAAAATAGCATAGCACCTGGGATTTACTGCAGATAATCCAGGAAGCAGGGGAATCAGTAGCCAATGGTAAAAAGCAAAGGTCAGCACACCAGGCATGTGCCAGCTCTTTGCAACCCCATGAACTGTAGCTCGGCAGGCTCCTCTATCTGTAGGACTTTTCCAGGCAGGAACACTGGAGTGGGTTGCCATCTCCTTCTCCAGGGGATCGTCCCAGCCGGATTGAATCCACATCTCCTGCATTGGCAGGTGGATTATTTACCACTGAGCCCCCAGAGAAGCCCCAGAACACTAGAGGTGCCGGCCAAATCCAGACCACCTCCTGATTTTGTAAATAAAGTTTTATTGGAACGCAGCCACAGTCACTCATGTCTGTTTCACTGAGGCTGCTTTCTCACTCCAGTGGCAGAGTTAACATTTGCAATGGAGACCTTGTGACCTGCAAAGGCTAAAATACTTACTAACTGCCTCTTCACAGAAAATGTGTGTGACCCCTCATCCCTAAGAAAGCATGTTTGGCTACAAGTTCATAATCATTGGTGCTGGGGACCGACTTATATGAAGATTTATTAGACAGACTATTACATTGATGTGTGCTTGGACTTTTCCATAATGAAAAGTTTAAAAAAAAAAAAAGAAAAACGAAAAAAAAAAAAGAAAAACGTGGAGCCAGTGATCTCACTCCTTATACTCTATTCCTTGGAAATGAAAGCATCAGTTAATAAGGATATATATACATATATATATATAAGAATGTTTACTAAAAGAGTTTAGTGAAAATAAATTTCCTCCCAGTACGAGTTGCTATAAATCACATCCACCCACACTGGAATATTATGTTATCTTTTTAAAGAATGAGCTGGAGTTTTACCAGTTCACTTGGAAAACATTTTATGGGATATTTTCAAGTGAAAAAGCAAGATGTAAAAAAGTCTGTGCATGACAGTCCCAGTTTTATAGGACAGTGACAAAGTTAACCCTTCAGAATGTGGGAGTGTGTGTGTGTGTGTGTGTGTGCGCGCGCGAGTGGGCGTACGTGTAGGGTGTACTTGTACGTGTAGGGTACGTAACAGGTTGTTAACATGAGTTGGAATAGAATGACATTTGTGAAAGGGAGCAAAACAGAAAAAGGCTGTTACTTCAAAAACCAGGCTACCTGATACCATCCTCTGTGTGTGTATGTAGAAATTATATTTATGTGTGTAACGTGCTTTGCTAACTTCAAAAGAGAATTATGATTTTGAAAACAACCGGAAAGGAGTGAATATTTGTCATGCTTTATAAGTAAGGAAATAAAAGGGAGTTTGGTTGGAAGTTGGAAAGTGCCCAAGAGCAGGGAGACAAGAGAGGAGAGTGACCACTGTCGACCGAGCCAGCTAGGGGAGGCTCCGTGGAAGGTTCTAGCTGCGGGAGGGTGGGGGGGGGTGGTGTGCGTCCGGATGGTCTTTGAGCCACAGCCCCTCCCTGATCTCAGCGCCCCTTCCTCCTGCTCCCGGAGAAATAATGTTTCCCCGGGGGATGAAAGACATCCCTTTGTGCAGGCTTTAATTGGCATGTTGTTGTGCCAAGTGAATGAGTGGCAGGCGGGCACAGCAGCTGGGCACAGCCAATGCCAGGCAGCAAAGCCCGCTGCCTTAGGACAGCCCGGGCCAGCTGGCCTGGGAGCGCTGCCCGCCTCTGCCCCCCACGGTGGGGGGGTGGGGGGTGGGCCTGCAGGGGGACAGGGGGACGGGGGTCTGCGGTCTGCGGAGAGAGGGGAGTCGTTGGAGGGAGGGGAAGGGGCGGGGCGTCTGGGAGGGTCTCAGCCACTGTCAGAAGCTTATTCATCTCATCTTCCCTTCCCCTCCCTCCCCCACCTCTTGTTTTTCAGACTGTCAGCATCAATAAGGCCATTAATACACAGGTAGTGGCCGTCAAGGAAAAACACGCCAGAAATATCCTTTTGGAGTTTGCTCCGAAGACCCACCCCGAGGGGAATAAACTCATGGGGACAGAGGTCAGGGCGAGGCGTCCTTGCTCAGCTACAGGAAGGGGCATCCCCCCTCCAGCCAGGCTCCTGCAGGGTCTGAACACTGTGGGTTAGCAGCAGCTGGCTTCAGAGCCCACAGCCCGTCGGGGTGGAAGGGACCACAGCAGCCATCCAGCCCAGTCCTGCTCCTCTCCTGTGACTTAGCTTTGCAGAACTGCCAAGACCTTTGAAGTTACTCTCCTTTGAGATGTTTCCTCGGGGCACCGGAGGTCTTCTCCCCTGTATCATCAAAGGACTCTGGCCCTGCACTTTCCACCCTGACCACCCCTTGGGGACCTGATCAAATGCCTTTCTCTGAGCATGAAAGCAAAACAGCGATCTGGGCGGCAGTAGTTGGCCTTAAGCTGACACAGGGGCTCTACCATGGAACTATGAGCCTCTTGAGTGAGCTGGTTCAGCCCAAACTGGAGGGAAGAAGATGGGAAGGTCAGGACGGACTGGGGAAGTGGTCCCTAACCTTTTCAGCACAGGGACCGGATTCATGGAAGACTGTTTTTCCACAGACAGGGCAGGCGGTGGTTTCAGGGTGATTCAAACACATTACATTTACTATGCTCTTTATTTCTATTATTACATCAGCTCCACCTCTGATCATCAGGCATTAGATCCCGGAGGTTGGGGACCCCAGGGTTAGGGGACTGATGATTTGACCCCCACCCCCTGCCATGCAGAGTTGGCAGAAGCCTCAGCTTCCCCGATGGCTCAGTGGGTAAAAGAATCAGCATGTAATGCAGGAGCCGTGGGTTCGATCCTTGGGTCAGGAAGATCCCCTGGAGGAGGAAATGGCAACCCATCCCAACATTCTTTCCTGAAAAATCCCATGGACAGAGGTGCCTGGCAGGCTACAGTCCAAAAGGTCACAAAGAACTGGACACAGCTGAGCATGCACGACAGGACTGGGCGGCCGCCGTCAGGGGCCTGTGGCTTTGGAGAGAAGTGCAGGCAGCACTGTGGCCAGTGGATCCCTCGGGCACTGCTCTTGAGATCAAGTCCAGGTGCCAGAGGGCTGATCCCCAAAGACCAGAGGAGAGGCTGCCAGTGGCCGAAGCCTTTGTGTTTGCCTGGACGGAGCAGAGGGCAGGGGGAGGCTGGGCTTCTCTCTGGGCTGGGAAGCTCCTTCTTGCCAGGGTTCAGCAAGGTGACTGCCCTGCAGCTAGTCAGGTTGGAATAGTCTGTCTTGAAGCCATCCCACCCCAGCCCCTCTGTGCAGGAGACCCACCAGGTTAGAACGCCAAGGAAGCAAGCCACTGCTGGGGCGATGCCCAGGAGAGGTCAGGCCCTCAGGATATGTCGCTCACAGCGCATACTGCTCTTCAGCGGCGAGAAAGCAGCTCGTCTTTAGTGGAAGATGCTCTGGTTGGAATTAGGGCTTTGCTCCAAGATGGGGCTATAGAACCCCTACGGGGTACCCCAGAAACCTGACCCAGCAGTGAGCTTCGCCAGACCCTGCCCTTTTACACCCTTGTTGCCTTACTGAGTCAAGAAAACCAAACCAAGAAAAGCCTTCATTATTAGTGTCTTCCCAGATGGCTCAGCGGGTAAAGAATCTGCCTGCAGTGCAGAAGACACAGTACACGTGGGTTTGATCCCTGAGTTGGGAAGATCCCCTGGAGAAGGAAATAGCAACCCACTCCACTATTCTTGCCTGAGACATCCCATGGACAGAGGAGCCTGGTGGGCTACGGTCCATGGGGTTGCAAAGAGTCGGACACGACTGAGTGACTAATGCATGAATCAGATTAGTGTCCCAATAGAGTTACCCAGGCCTGACCCTTCCCTGTGAAGAATACCAGCCGGTCAGTCTGGTGTGAGATACAAAGAGAGAGACAGCTGTCATGGACCGGCGTGCCCCCTGAATTCCGTGAGTACAGAGAGCGCCAGGGTACACCTTGCCAGAGAAGCACCCTGGAGCGATGGGAGGGACCTGGAGGAAGATAGCGGAATCCCATCTCGAGCTCTCCGACTTGCTCTGGGACCTTGAATGGGCCCGGTGAGGCCTCTGCAACCCTTAACTACCTTGTCTGTCAAATGAGAGTGTCAGCCAAAGAAGCTTCCCGAAGCTAACATTCCAGCTCTGACTTTCTGGAAGTCTCTCTGCCTCCCAGTTGCTAAGGAGTGAATAAACGTTGAAAAGATCCCCTCCACGCAGTTTGAGTTTTAAAGCCTAAAGATCTCACAGAACATTTATTCTTTATAGGTACTTCTTTTTTTAAATTAGGAGTATAGCTGCTTTGAATAGTTGTGTTAGTTTCTGCAAAGTGAATCAACTGTTCAGTTCAGTCGCTCAGTCGTGTCCGACTCTTTGCAACCCCCATGGACGGCAGCACGCCAGGCTTTGCTGTCCATCACCAACTCCCGGAGCTTGCTCAGACTCATGTCCATCGAGTGTGATGCCATCCAGCCATCTCATCCTCTGTCATCCCCTTCTCCTCCCGCTCAATCTTTCCCAGCACCAGGGTCGTTTCCAATGAGTCGGCTTTTCACATCAGGTGGCCAAAGTATTCGTTCGCATCAGGTGTCCACTCCTGGAGGGCTGGGGAGTGGGTCTTATTTTTCTTTATATCCCCAAGTCCCTGACATGAATTGGATGCATTAAGATGCTTTTAAAATTAAAGACAGACAGAGGGGTCTGCTTGCCTGTTTCCACGCCGGCGTGCCCAGCCAGCTCCGCGCCTGCCCTGGCTTCTGTTTTGGCAGATTGCTCTTGGGTAAAGGGCTTCCCTGGTGGCTCAGACGGTAAAGAATCCTCCCGCAATGCGGGAGACCTGGGTTCGATCCATGTGTTGGGAAGATCCCCTGGAAGAGGGAATGGCTACCCACTTCCAGTATTCTTGCCTGGAGAATCCCTGTGGACAGAGGAGCCCGGTGAGCTACAGTCCATGGGTCCGCAAAGAGCCAGACATGACTGAGCGATTAAGCACAGCAAAGGAACCACAATCTGCCTCCAGAAGTCATCTCAAGAGAGGGTAGGGGGCTGGCTGTCTCTCCTCTTGGCTCCCTTCTAGTCCAAGGGGGCTGTGCTTGAGGTGAAACTAAGTTATTTCAGAAATCACTCTTTTAAGAACAAAGGTTGGGGACTTACCTGGTGATCTAGTGGCTAACACTCCACGCTCCCACTTCAGGAGGCCCAGGTTCAAGCCCTGGTCAGGGAACTAGATCCCACAAGCCACACCTGAGAGCCAACACAACCAAATAAGCAAATTAAAAAAAAATTTAGTTATTTATGTATTTATTTTTGGCCTTGCTGGGTCTTTGTTGCTGCTTGGGCTTTTCTCCAGTTGTGGCAAGTGGGGGCAACTCTTCATTGAAGTGCATGGGCTTCTCATTGCAGTGGCTTCTCTTCTTGGGGAGCATGGGCTCTTGCATGCGGGCTCACTCGGTGGAGTTCCCCTGGCTCTAGAGCTCAAGCTTAGCCATTATGGCGCATGGGCTTAGCTGTTTTGAGGCTTGTGGGATCTTCCCGGATCAGGGATCAAACCCACATCTCATATATTGACAGTCGGGTTCTTTACCACTGAGCCACTAAGGAAGCCAAAAAATTTTTGTTTTAAAGGGTGATTTCAGCTTCCAGACCCAAAATTGTGTGTTCAAGGTGACCCCTCTCAAAATACAAATATCAGTCAGTCCAGGGAGGGAATTTTACCACACCTTCTAGCTCAGAGGCAAAATAGCATGTCTTTTGGGTAAGTCCCATAGTTTCTAACCTGAGGCCAGTCTTTCCTAAATGGTGCAGTGCCTCTTACTTGACCCTGAACGTTCTGTGCTAAGTCGCTTCAGCTGTGTCTGACTCTGCGACCCTATGGATTCTATCCCACCCAACAGGCTCCTCTGTTCATGGGATTCTCCAGGCAAGAATCCTGGAGTGGGTTGCCATGTCCTGCTCCAGGGGATCTTCCCAATCAAGGGATCAAACCTGCATCTCTTATGTCTCTTCCATTGACAGGCGGGTTCTTTAACACTAGTGCCACCTGGGAAGCCCAAGACAGGATTGTACTTGGGATTGATGATGCCCAGATACTGGGTGTGTGAGGCCTGTGCAAACTTCCATCACGAAAGAAATGTGGAAATCCTCTACTTTCCTCCAGAAGGGTTCCCTAATTACAGAGGCCTGGAGGTCTGTTAAAATCACTCGAGGCCAGAAGGACATTTATTAAACGCAAACCGTGGCTGGCGGTGCCATGGGTGACAGGTATATTTGAAATTGGATCTTGGGGGCAGAATTCCGCACACGGGGAATTTAAGGTGTTAGAAAATGAAGGCATCCCTGAGCGAGGCCAGGAAGGTTTTTAGAAGATGCGGAGTGAAAGAGTCGTTTTCTTCGTTTTCTTTTCTTTTCTTTCTTTTTTTTTTTTTTTTGCTGTGCCACAAGGCATATAGTATCTTAGTTCTTTGACCAGGGGTCAAACCAGCGCCCCCTGCAGTGGAAGCACATAGTCTTAACCCCTGGACTGCCAAGGAAGTCCCAAGAGTCATTTTAAATTTAGAGAAAATATTAATATATTTTAGACAAAGACTGCCGCTTTCAGGGTAAGGGCAGAGTGGCTAACAGGAGAGGAATCAGGTGCTACTTGGAAGAGGAACCACGTGTCAGTAGCCAGGGCCCTTGAAGAGCTGAAGCACACCCTTGCTTTTGAATAGTGGATAAGAGGGAATTTTGAGAAGCCATATTGTGTTGCTAAAATATTAGCTGCAGTTATGTCCCCCACAAAGGCCCCAACACAAACTCAGAAAATCTAAAGGGCAGAGTCTCCCTTCCCACAGCAAAGCCCTAATTCCAACCAAAACATCTTCCCACGAAAGGTCAGCCAGGACCACTGCTGGCCCAGCACTTACTTTGCAAATTAGGAAAGGCGCCTCTTTGCCATCCGTCAAAAAGTTGCCGATACCTGCCCAGCAGTCCGTGGGGTGGCTAAGAGTCGGACACGACTGAGCGACTTCACTTTCACTTTTCACTTTCATGCATTGGAGAAGGAAATGGCAACCCACTCCAGTGTTCTTGCTTGGAGAATCCCAGGGACGGGGGAGCCTGGTGGGCTGCCGTCTATGGGGTCGCACAGAGTCGGACACGACTGAAGCGACCTAGCAGCAGCAGCAGCCCAGATCCATGGTGCCTTTGTCACAAGCGGCGCCCCCTGCTGGCTAGTGCTGGGGCGCCATGAGTAAGGCACCAGCCCCGTGGCGGCCTGCTGCAGGCCCCGTCCGCGCCTTGTTTTCCATGACCCTCCTTCACCGTGCATACTGGGCACCCACCACGAGAAGGGAGCGCAGACCTTCTGGTCTGTTGTCAACCGGCTGCCCTTGTCCAGCAACGCAGTGCTCTGCTGGAAGTTCTGCCACGTGTTCCACAAACTTCTCCGGGATGGACACCCAAATGTGAGTGCCTGGGGCTGCAGCGGGGGGGCGGGGAGCCTGGGACCCACGTGGGGAAAGTGCACTGTCCACCCCTGCACTGGGGATGGCAACTGCCCCCATCTCCTGGCCTTCTGGGTACCAATTTCATCTCTCTCCCATCCCCATCTCTGCCCCACCGCAGACCCACCTTTCACCAGCCTCTGTCTCCTCTCCTTCTCTTCCCTCTCCAGGTTCTCAAGGACTCTCTGAGATACAAAAGCGAATTGAGCGACATGAGCAGGATGTGGGTGAGTTGGACCCGCTCCTTGGGGCCACCTGCACCTCCTCGTCCTTCCCCAGAGGCCACAGAACAAGGAGTGTGGGATAGAACAAAGTCATCTCTTTTACCTTGTTTTGGATTTCTCTCACAGGCATCAAGGAGGGGTTCAGGGATGCCCCCACATGGAACCATGATATTCGCAGTCTTACCTGGAGTTCCTGGGAACTGTTGGGAGGTTCCAGGGCCAGGGAGTTTCTCCTGCCAATGGAAGCTCATGTCACAGTGCTTGCTCTTAGTGACACTGTCATAGTCCCTACTTCTTTCCTTCTCCTGGTCCCATTGGAGTCATAGCACCTTGAGAACTGGCATGCCCAATCTAAATGCCAGTGGTTTTTCTTTCCTGGTTAGGGATTCTCTGTGCCTTAGGAAGAGGGAGGAGGTAGGTGGCAAGATCTGAATGCGTTGAGAAGAGTGTTTTTATATACATACCAGAATTCCTCTAGATTCAAGCAGTATGTGTAAGGACAGGAGGTAACCTGCTTTTTGAAGAATCTCCCCAGTGGACGCTGCTGTGTCTTTTTTGTCCCACTGCATAAGAACTGCTATGTTAGCCCTTTCCTTAAAATTCATACCTGTATCTGTCTGCACTCAGAAAATGTTAGCAATTATGTAGTCCAATCTACCCATTATAGATGAGAAATACAGACCCAGAGAGAGGAAGCAGCTTTTCCTAAGTCATAAGACTAGTTAATCTGAACAGAGCAGAGATTTACCCCCCAAGCTCCCAACTGTGTGCTAGAGAGTTTTCTATTAAATTTCTGTAACATGGAAAGATTAGGTCTTTTTCTTTTTTGTAGAATTTACCTGGTATATCTTCTTCCATCCTTTTACTTATAACTTTTTATATTTTAAATAATTTTTACATGTACATGTATTGCATTGTGGTTAGAGAATCAATATCATATTGATATTTCAAAGTTTTTTGAGCCTTGCTGTATAAGCTAGTTCATGGTCAGTTTTTCTTTAATTGAACTGTAATTGACTTATAATATTAGTTTCAGATGTACTGCATAGTGATTGACTTTTCTGTAATCTTTTGTCTTAGAAATGTATTTGTCAATAGCATTTCGTTGGATTCTTTAAAAATTCAAGATGGCAGCCTTTGTCTTTTAACTGGAACTTTACTCTGTTACATTTATTATAATGGGTAATATCTTTAGACTTATATCTCCTATCTTATTTTATGCTATTTGTCCTATCTGTTTTGTTTCTATTTCATTGTTTACCTTCTTTTGGATTGATTGGGTATTTTCTTTCTCATTCAGTTTCCTCCTCATGACTAGTGGGAAGATAAAAAAATAAAAGCAGAGTTTTTTTTTTTAATCTGTTGATAATGTTATCTAAAAATTACAAAGGGTATGCTTAGGCTATCATTGCTAAAATTCATGTCTTTGTTTCCTGTATAGCACAAAGACCTTAGAATATTTTAACACCATTCGTTCCCTCATATGCTGTTGTCATATATTTTAATTTTGGTTCTTTTTAGATCCTATATTTTATTTTAATTGTTGTATTAGGCGCTCTTCATCTCCTCTTACATCTCAGAGCGTGCATTCTTTCTGCCTGAATTATTTCCTTTAGAACTTCCTTTAGTGAGAGTCTGCTGGTGGGAAACGACCACTTTTACTTGATGGAGAATGTCTTCATTTCACCCTCATTTATGGGAGATATTTTCTCTGACTTTAGAATTCTGGGATGATAGTTCTTTTCTTTTAGCACATGGAAGGTATTAGTCAAGATACCCTTCCACTGGCTTATGGCTTCCTTCATTCTTATGACGTCTGCTGTCAAACTCATCATTGTTCTTTGAAGCTAATCTGTATTTTTTTTTCCTGTTTTTAAGTTCTTATTATGTATCTAAGTGTGAATTTAGTTTAGATTCTTTGGACTTCTTAAATCTGTAGGTTATTATCTTTTATTAGTTTTGAAAAGTTCTCATTGTCTTTTCAAATATTGCCTTTGCTTCATTCTGTCTTTTCCTCTGAGACTCTGGTTAGCAGCATTTTCAACTCTCTCACTCTGTTCCCCATGCCTTTAAACGACTGTTTCATTTTTTTTCTACCTGTTTGTCTCTGTACTGCATTCTGGATAATTTCAGTAGATCTAGTGTTCGTCTCACTTACTCCCATTTCAACAAGGTCTGATCTGTTGCTAAACCTCTCCATAAGGTTTTCAATTTTAGTGTCGTTATCATTTCTTGGAATTCTAGGTTTTGTTTTGTTTTCAGAACTGCTTGGCACTCTTTATAATTGATTGTGCCCTGCATATATTTTAAAACAGTCTCTAATTTATTTAGGCTTATTAAATATATGATTTCATATATCACTTTTTATACTTCCAGTATCTAAAGTCCTTAGAGATCTGTTTCTGCCATCTGTTGTTTTGGTGAATTTTGCTCATGCTATGTACTTTCTTTTTGTGCTTAGTTATTTTTCTACTGTGAATTGCTCATTTTCCTGGAGATTTTTTTCAGTGGGAATTCTTTGAATTCTAACAAAGGCAGGTTCCTCCAGAGAGAATTGGCATTTGCGTCCATTGAGATCACTCTAAATTAAATTCTCAACTTAAAAGTTTTATGAATTCTGAGCAGATCCCCTTGATAACTAGCTCATGGTTCAATTCTTGGAAGTCGTTTTTCCCTCCCTCTGATCATAACAGTGGTTTAAGGCAGTGGATTTTCTTTGCAGTCCTGGGGGGGACTCCTTCAGTGCGGAAGTCCGTGTGTGTTATTTCCAATTTACCCTTAATTCCCCTAAACCAAGAAGGCAGTTGGCTCTTCCCCTAGACTCTTCAAGTTGGGCAGGTGAGAGCCGTGCCTCCAGTTCACCACCTGGCCCTGGAGACTCAGAAAACCAAAACTCAGGGTCACTCGATATGAGAAGGTAACTCCCCGCCCCCACCCCCATTTTGACCCCATCAAGCCATTTGCTCTCTGAATATCTGAATTACTCAGTTTCTGCCCTGAAGATTCCTTACTCTCTTGCTAGCTCATTAATACCTTCAAAGAGTTTTTAATGTCTCACTCAATATTGTTACTAGTGTTCAGTGGGAAGGTCAACCCTGATACCTAGCCCACCTGCCTTATCCAAAATATAATTCTTCTATGTTGTCTGTCTCTTCCATTTGACTAAGAATTTCTGAACTTAGAAGCCTCTTTTACTTTTTTTTTTTTTTTTTAATTAAGACCTTTTTTTTTTTAAGCAGCTTTGTGACCCTATGGACTATAGAAAGCAGTTTTAGGTTCGCTGAAAAACTGAGTGGGAGGTAGATTTTCCATGTACCCAGCATCCAAATATGCATTATAGCCTCCTCTATTATCGGCATCCTCCACGACAGTGGTGTATTTGTTGCAGTGAATGAACCTACTGACACATCCATCATAATCACCAAAGTCTATAGTTTACAATACAGTTCACTCATGGTTGTTGTACATTCCTTGTTGCTGTTAGTCACTAAGTCGTGTCCAACTCTGTGACCCCTTTGACTGTAGCCCCCCAGGCTCCTCTGTTCATGGAATCAGTTAGTTCAGTGGCTCAGTCGTGTCTGACTCTTTGCGACCCCATGGACTGCAGCTCGCCAAGTTTCCCTGTCCGTCACTAACTCCCGGAGCTTACTCAGACTCATGTCCATCAAGTCGGTGATGCCATCCAACCATCTCATCCTCTATCACCCACTTCTCCTGACCTCAATCCTTCCCAGCATCAGGGTCTTTTCCAATGAGTCAGTTCTTCGTATTAGGTGGCCAAAGTATTAGAGCTTCAGCTTCAGCATCAGTGCTTCCAATGAATATTCAGGACTGATTTCCTATAGGATGGACTGATTAGATCTCCTTGCAGTCCAAGGGACTCTCAAGAGTCTTCTCCAACACCACAGTTTAAAAGCTTCTTTGACTGTCAATTCTTTGACTGTCAGTCTTCTTTATGGTCCATGGAATAGCTCCATAATTTTACCTTTTCCAGATTCCATATAGTTGAAATCATATAGTATGTAGTCTGAATTTTCAGATTTAGGTCCATTTTTTTAGTTGAATTGTTTGGTTTTTTATTGTTGAGTTTTCAGAGTATATTTATACATTTTAGATAACTGTCTTTTATGAGATACGTCCTTTGCAAATATTTTCTCCCAGTCCGTGGCTTATCTTCTCATTCTCTTGACAGTGTCTTTTGTAGAGCAGAAGTTTTTAATTTTAATGAAGCCCAACTTATCAATTATTTCTTTCATGGTTTGTGCCTTTGGTGTTATATCTAAAGAGCCTTTGCCATACTCAAGGTCATCCACGTTTTCTCTGTGATCTTTTAGGAGTTATAGTTTTGTATTTTACATTTCAGTCTCTGATCCATTCGTCTTTCACTTTTTGACCCTTGTGCATTTTCCCGTGATGATCTCTGGTGATTAGGCTGAAGATGACTTGCTTGCAGTGTCCTTTTTTATATTTTCCAAATTTTCAACAGGGGATATATGTTATTTTCATACTCGGGGGAAAAAAAATGTATTCTTTTAAAAAGACGTCCTGGCTGTAGGTCTCTTGACCCAACGTTCTCAGTGTTGACAGCCTGCTCTCTTTCCTCTTCATCAAAGGGCCACCTGAGTGAAGGGTATGGGCAGCTTTGCAGCATCTACCTCAAACTGCTGAGAACGAAGATGGAGTATCACACCAAAGTGAGTCTTTTCAACAGTTCTGCTGGCCCTGTCAGCCACCCCTCACATGCCACCCCACCCCCACCCCGCCCCGGGCTGTCCCATCTCCCCACACCTGGCTGGGCCTTTCTGGTTTGTGTTCTGGCAGTGCTGGGTCTTGGTTGCAGCACCAGCGTCTCTCTTTGAGGTGCAAGGACTTCTCTTGTTGTGGAGCACGGGCTCCAGAACACGTGGGCTTTGTTTCCACAAGACATTTGGGATATTAGTTCCCCGACCAGGGATCGAACCTGTGTCTTCTGCATTGGAAGGCAGATTCTCAACCAGTGGACCGCCAGGGAAGTCCCTCCTGGCCAGGCTTAATTGTCAGGTTTTCCGGGTAATAAGACGGCCTGGCTTCTCAGGGAATGCTCACTCCGAATCCCCACTACGTGAGAGGAAACATTTTATAGAGTGACCGCAGTCAGTGAGATGTGACTGGGATGTGGCCTGGGTCCTCTGCACATTTTGTTCCCTATTTTGCAAATAGAGAAACCTGATCCACCACATGTGTTCATTCATCACGTCGTATCCAACTCTTTGCAAACCCATGGACTGTAGCCCGCCAGGCTCCCCTGTCCATGGGATTCTCCAGGCAAGAATACTGGAGTGGGTTGTCGTTTCCTCCTCCAGGGGATCTTCCAACCCAGGGATCGAACCCGCGTCTCTTGTGTCTCCAGCACTGGCAGGTAGATTCTTTACCTCTAGCGTGACCTGGGAAGCCTGGGCCGCTAGGTGGCCTCTGAAAATATTTCAGAAGCACTGACTTCACTGGTAATAGAAATAACTCCTTCCATTCATATGATAAGCATCCGCACAGGACCTTCTGTTCAAGATACAACTTTAGTTAGTATTTCTTACACACCTAAGCATGTAAAAAGTATGTGCCAGGTGGCATATAAAAATAAGGAGAAAGGGTCTGCTCTTCAGGAGTTCACAGGTGCATTGGAGAAAGGAGGTTACACACTTGTAGTAGCCATGTAATAGTGCCAGGTCTGTGCGCCTTTAGAAAAGTGCCAGGGATGTTTTGAAAAGATGGAAGGGTGGGCCTTGAGGTGGTCCTTGAAGGGTGGGCATGGTGCCAATAGGAGGTAAGGAAGAACACCCCGACAGGTGGGAGGGGAAGCGGCCTGAATTAGGGAGATGGCAGTGGAAATAGAGAAAGGAGGAAATCTAAGAAGAAATACCATAACTTGGTGTATTTTATCTCCATTATCTTTTGTATACTCACGGGGTATCTTTGATTCATGAAAACCATCCTAGTCGGTTCAACCTTTTTTGAATATCTTGTAATCCTCACAACAACCCTATAAACATGTATAATCATATCCTAGGAAAGTAAAACTCAGACGGTGGCTGGGTCCCTTGCCTGAGTCACAAAGTGCCTCGGTGGGACAATTATCTGTGCTGGATACACTTTACCCCAGAGTTTAATGACTTAAAACAATAACTGAATAACTGTCTGTTGTTATCTCTGACATTCTCTTGGTCTGGGGTTCCACAAGGGCTTGGCCAGCAGTTCTGGCTGGGGGCTTCCCATGCAGTTGCAGTCAGATGCCAGCTGGAGCTGAAACGGTGGGGGGCTGGTCTAGCATCTCTTCACAAAGTCTCAGCACTAGCCAGGGCTTCCTAGCAGCCGGGTGAGTTGGCCAAGAGAACAGGTAGAGTGCGTGGCATTTAGATGCCCCAGCCTCTAAAGTCACAGAGTGTCCCTCCCACCATCCTGTGTTGGAGAAGGCCATCAGAGAGGTTCCTAGAGTCACAGGGAGGGGACTGTCATCACTCCAGGTGGAATATTGGGGTCACATCATAAAGAGAGAGTGTTAAATGGGATATGTCGCAGCAGCCACAGTTCGCCCTCTGGTCCCCCCGTTCCCATCTCTCTCTGCCTGCTGTGGAGTTCTTCCTCTCCGTTCTCCAGACCACAGGCTGCCACTTAGTGGGTAGAGAGGAAGGGGCAATGAGGAAGGGCAGGGTGGGTGTTCCTGGCAGTGGATCAGCTGAAGACGTAAGGGGGGGAGGCCCAGGACACTCTGGCATCCACATGGCACCATCAGGAGACCCACATTAGTGTGAGGAGCAGGCGGGGTGGAGAGTGACAGGTGCCTGGGCTGGTGCGAGGTCATCCATTCGGTGTGGAGGGTGACTTGGGGAGAGCTGGGCTGTGAAAGATGGGGAGAGCCAGAATTAGACAGTTATCTCTGGGACAGACGAGGGTCAGGGACTTCCTGAAGACTGGCAGGAGAGGGAGGAGATGTGGGGACAACAGCTAGCGGAAGATGTGGGGCCATGGGAAAGACCTGGACCATGGGCTGCGGCAGGAGCCTAAGGAGGCAGGTGGAGCCATGGGTGCTCTTCTCTGTGGGTTCCTGGAGCACCGAGAGCAGGTGTGCGTGTCTCCCTGTGTCCCGTGTGTGGCCCAACATCTAGCCCAGAACAGGGGCTCAAGTGGAATTTGTTGGATGAGCCAGAGAAGGAACCAGAAGCTAGATTGGTTCAAATAGCGCACAGGGAGGGGCTGATCCTGAGTTCGGAAGGAGGCGGCGACTTCTCTGAAGCTGGAGGAAGGGCAGGGCAGGTGGGTACCTTTGAAGCAGGGAAGGGTGTGGGAAGCAGGATGCCGAGTTTCCATGTAAGAATTCAAGCACGTGACGTGATGAGGTGCTGAAGGTGATGGCGTGGGAGCTGGGTACCAGGTGCAGAGTCGGGCAGTTGTTGATGGGAAGGGGAACCGGCGGGCCAGTGGCAAGGAATGTTGTTAGTTGTTCAGTCGTGTCTGAAGCTCAGTCATGTCTGACTCTTTGCCACCCTATGGACTATAGCCTACCAGTCTCCTCTGTCAATGGAATTTTCCAGGCAAGAATACTGGAGCGGGTTGCCATTTCCTTCTCCAGGGGATCTTCCTGATGCAGGGATTGAACCTGGGTTTCCTGCATTGCAGGCAGATTCTTTACTGTCTGAGCCACCACGGAAGCTCCAGCAAAAGCTGTGAAGGGGCAGTAGAGCTAGAGAGCGGGCTTGCCCGGTGGCTCAGTGGTAAGGAATCCGCCTACAGTGCAGGAGCCTCAGGAGACCTGGATTTGATCCCTGGGTCGGGAAGATCTCCTGGAGGAGGGGCATGGCAGCCCACTCCAGTGTTCTTGCTTGGAGAATCCCATGGACAGAGGAGCCTGGCAGGCTACAGTCCATAGGGTCGCAAAGAGTCAGACACGACTGAAGTGACTTAGCAGGCACGCACGCCGAGCTAGAGAGCGCAGTTTCATAGTGATCAGTTATGAGTCATTCTCCAAGGAGATGGGCAGCTGGTCTGAGACACAGAGCGTGCGACAGCGACCCAGACTCACTGAGCTTAACGGCAGTGTGGTGTGAGGACAGGCAGGAGCAAAGATGAGGGCGAGGTGCCTGCCAGTGGTGCCATCATGTCCAGACCCAGTGAGGAAGTAAGCACGGCCAGAAGGGGGCGATAAAGGAACCGGCTTGAGAACTTCCCTTTGGTGGTCCAGCGGTTAAGACTCTGCGCTTCCAATGAAGGGGATGTGGGTTTGATCCCTGATCAGGGAACCACACGCTGCAGGGTGTGGCCAAAAAATAAAATCAATTAAAAAGAAAAGCAACCGGCCTGAGTCTCTGAGGCAGAGGAGCTGGGGTGGTGGGCCTCAGGGCAGAAGGGGGCTGCAAGGGTGTTACAGCCAGAGATGGAGGTGCCCGAGTGGAGGGTTTCTGACTTCAGAGCCTGAAGAACTCACCCTGGAATTTAGAACTCCCTTGGTGGACTGGTCACCCATCTCTCTGTGCTCCCCTCCACCTGCCGGCTGCCCTGTGTTCCCTCCGCTCCCAACAGACCACACTGAGAAAGACAGGAAACTACAGATACTCAACAACTGATAATCCCAGATAACCTCCCCTGACTGCGGGGGTGCTTCCTGTAATCTTCTCCAACCTTCAAGTTTCTTTTACTAATTCCGTTTTGCTAAACTTAATGTGAGCATCGGTTTGCCTGGCCCTGAACTCAACAATAGCAGCTTCCGGAAGTGGTCAGAGGCCAGGGGGAAGCCTGGATAGGATTCGGAATGTACTGAGGATAAGCAGAGGCTACACTGCCTGCCTGGTGTGGGTGTCAGGTTGGACTGCCAGCAGTTGCGGGCTGGGTGTCCTTGCCCCACGGAGACGATGTCCGTGGTACAGGCTGTGGGAGTGGGACCCTCCCTGGGGTCCCAGGCATGGGATGGAAGCTTGCCTATATTGACGGGTGGGGGGTGTTCTTTGCTGTGAGCCAGCTGATCACGGGACTTGTGCGCACGCACATGTGTGTGTCTGTGTGTATGGTTGTGAGCGCTACCACATTCCCCGGGGAGCATGCAGGCACCCACACCAAGCAGAATCCAGCCTGTTACTGCCGGAGCTCAATGGGATTTGGTGTGCGTGATGTCAGCTATAGAGAGAGCTCTCGGGATGCCTTGTTCTGACTTCCTCTGCCTCCCTCCCAGAACCCCAGGTTCCCAGGCAACCTTCACATGAGTGACCGGCAGCTAGAGGAGGCTGGAGAGAGTGACGTCAACAACTTGTAAGTGGGCGTCCTCACACCCTGGACCGAGGGGAACGGGAGCTTGTGTAGGTTAGACCCTCAGTTCCGGTTAGGGTCACAGAGGGCCTGAGGGCAGGGCCGGTGACCGAGGTGGGGACAGAGCCGCTAAGTGACTTGACCTTGGGGCTGCTGGCGGCTGGTGCCTCGTCCAGAACCCTTCCAGGGTGTTCCCCACTCCAGGCCTCCCTTCTCTGGGCCCCTCTGCCCTTCCAACACAGCATGGAACCTGCCCGCTTTCTCTACCGCTGTCACCGTTGAATTCGCCCTGCTTGATCTTCCAGTGGCTTTAATATCCACTTAGGTGGGGGCTGAGACGCAGAGCTGGTGTATGTGTGTGTGCATGCACACGTGTGCACGCGTGCTTTGGCGGCAGCACAGGGACCCTGGCCTCGGGCTGTGGAATATAAGCTCTCTTTCCTCTTGGGTCCAGCTTCCAGCTGACAGTGGAGATGTTCGACTACCTGGAGTGTGAACTTAACCTCTTCCAAACTGGTGAGTTTCTCCCTCCCGTCTGGCTCAGGCTTTCCTGGCCATCACCTGACCCGCTGCCTGCTTCCCTCCTGGGAGCAGCTGGCCCAGCCCCCTTCTCCAGACACGCTGTGTAGCACGGGCCAGGAAGATGGAGCTGCCCGACTGGTCTGTGCCCTCGGCCCTGGTCCAGGGAGGGCTTGAAGCCCAGGGGCATCCTCAGAGTCACGTGCCCGAAGGACTTCAGTTCCCCACCGAGTTGGCCTCCCTTCTAAGCCCAGGCCTCCCAGAGTCCAAAAACCCTTCTGGCCTCTCTGACAGTCCCTGGACTGTGGCCCCAGCACTGGCTGGTCCTTTGGCCCAGACCTATCTGCCACTCAGCTGGGCTGGCCCTCAGGATGTATTTCTGCTGAGGTGGTCTGCACAGTCACCCTTTCTGCCCCAGCATCCCGTGATACTTGGCTCTGTTTCCATATGCATTGATCCCTAGGGTTATTAGCAATATATGCTGAGCTCCTCCTCAAAAATCAGGAACTAGGCCCTGCTCACCTCTGTTCTAGCCCCGTGCCTGTCATTGCAAGTGCTCAACAACCAAGTTCAAGAACACTTGCTTTCTAGATGGATAGCAGTGAAGAAACACCAAGTGGACAGAGTTCATAAACTGATGTCAACATCCCTCTGAATGCTCTGGAAGTAGCTGGGGTGAATTAGCTAGAATTTTCTAGGGAGAGCTACCCGAGTCTGCACACACTCCTCCATTGTTGAATGCTGGTGGTTTTCTCATCCTGGAGAGAGTGCTGATTTGGAATCAAGAGCCTCCTCTACACGTCTCCCCACCCCACTTCTGTCCTCATTCACCTCTTGGTGGTGGTGGTTTAGTCACTAAATCATGTGACCCTATGGACTATGTGGCCCACCAGGCTCTTTCGTCCATGGGGATTGTCCAGGCAAGAATACTGGAGTGGGTTGCCATTGCCTTTTCCAGGGGATCTTCCTGACTCATAGCTCAAACCCACATCTCCTGCATTGGTGGGCAGGTTCTTTACCAACTGAGCCACCAGGGAAAAGCCCAGAAACTGAGAGAAATGGTATCAGAAGTCTATCCAGCTTTTACGTCTTAGTCTGTGACCTTGTAAGGTTTGGATCAGAACCTTCGGAAGGGGTGCCCCAGGTTTTCAACTGCTCTGTGGTCCCTGGACCAGCAGTATCTGCATCACCTGAGAACGTATTAGAAGCACACGTTCTCAAATCCCACCCCAGATCTTCTGAATGAGAATCTCTGGGGGTGGGACCCAGTCCTCTATTTTAACAAACTCCCCAAGTCTGCACTGTCCAGTATGGTAGCCAATAGCCATCTGTGACTATTTAAATTAATTACGATTAAATAACATTTAAAGGTCAGGGCCTCCATCTCACTCATCATAGTGCAGGCACTCTGCAGACACACATGGCTGGCAGTGTTGGACAGCGCCCTTCCATCACCGCAGAATTCTCCTGGAGTGATCCGTCAGGGGATGACTCCAGGGGATGCTGATACATGTTACAGTTTGAGAAGCACTGAGTTAGAAAATACAGTTTCCACCCTGGCTGCTTATTAGAATCACCTGGGGGGTGCTTTTGAACCCCACTAATGCCCCAGCCTCGCTTGTGTGCATGTGTGCTCAATCGTCTCAGACTCTCTGCGACCCCATGGACTGTAGCCCGCTAGGCTCCTCTGTCCACGGGATTTCCCAGGCAAGGATACTAGAGCGGGTTGCCATTTCCTTCTCCAGAGGGATCTTCCCGACCCAGGAATCGAACCCTATCTCCTGCATTGGCAGGCAGATTCTTTATGGCTGAGCCACCCGGGAAGCCTCGCCCCCGCCTTACCCTAGACCAGTTAAAACAGAAACAGGGATGAAGGAGCTGCAGGCAGACATGAGTCGTCTTGGCGTTTCCCTGGGTGATTCTAATCAGTCTCCAAGCCAACCTGAAGAACCACTGCAAGTTGCTATGCCAGTTATAGGACATTCTCTTAATCCTTACAAGACCTCCTTATAAGACCCTTATGAGGAATGTGCCATTAGAACCATCTGCATCTCACGGAAGAGCGCCTGGAGGCACCGAGAGGTTGAGTAACTTTGCCCCCGGTCACACCACTCTAGATGTTACTAGATGCCAAGGGGCATTCCTGGAAAGCAGCAGACCGGCTGGGAGATGGAGTAGCCTGGGATTCCCTGCCAGAGTGGAGCCTAGGGAAGCCAGGAGACTTGGGGATGGCCGCCTCGCCGTGACAGCTGCTTCTAATTTGTGTCAAGAAGAAAAGCTGCCTTTTAATTAGAACTGTTCGGGATTTTTTTTTTTTTAGTTGCCAGACTTAAGCCCGTTAACAGGGATTAGTGTGGCTGGGGAAGGTCACAGTGGCTCTGGGCTTTCCTCCGGGGCAGTCCCATGCGCTGAGGGCCTGCAGGGGGAAGTCTCTTGGTGCTGGCCACATGCAGAATCTCCAGAGGCGGAGGGCGGCCACTGCAGGGAGATAAGCCTGGCCAGTAGTGTGTGCTGAGGGTCCACCGCCAGGCATCTAGTTGCTTGGTTTAGGAGCAATGGGCAGGGGGTGGGCATGGAGGGGTCCAAGGGAGCATCTTGCCCTCTGGAGCCTGGGGGAGTAGAGGGTGGTTCACCCACTCCCCCCAAGGACCTCCATCAGCCTTGATCCTGTTGGTTCACCCTCCTCCTGGCTCCTGGCCCAGTGTCCTCGAAGCCTCTCCGGTTGTCCACCTGAGGTTCCTGCACATCGTCCTATCTGGTGTTCCAAGAACACTGGGACAAACCACCAGGAGCCCAGGCTGAATTATCTGCTCCTTCATGTTCTGATCAACGTTTGATATTTTCCCCACATGCTTTCTATTGTCACCCCCGGATTGGGTGTTTCTTAGTGTCAAGGTCACCATGAGACCGAGCTCATGCCTGAGATGGAGGGCTGGGTGGAGCTATGTGAATAGCGCCTTCCGATCTTGAAATTCTGATTCCCCGTAAAACTGAGAGCTTCTCTTGAACAAGAATTCACCTCCCACATTAGATCAGAAATCTACCAGCTGATGTGTTCTTTCTGCCAATGGGAGGCAGGGAGTGTAAAACTCCTCAGACGGGAAGGAGGCATTTGGGGCGCTCCCCCATAAATCCCTTCTTTCCTGGGCTCCCACTTGGCTGTACACGACATAGAACCAGTTTATTTCACCGGTTTGTGACAGAGGGAGCCTGTTGACTGATGAGGGCACAGGCTCCTAGTCTAGTCACTGGCCACGGGGGCTCTGGCTTTTAACTCAGCATCTCTCAAGCAAAACCACTTCTTGGCTTTGTGACCGCCTTCAAGTTGCTTACCTCCAATTTCCTCGCCTGTAAAACGGGGATGCTTTTAGCTACCCTGTAGGGAGTGTTGAATGGAGGAGGAAACGGCCACCCACTCCGGTATTCCTGCCTGGGAAATCCCATGGACCCAGGAGCCTGGTGAGCTACACTCCATGGGGTCACGAAGAATCGGACATGCCTGAGCACAGCACAGAGCAGAGGAGTGCTGAAAGGGTTAAACGCATTATAACGTGAGACCATGGTTGCACAGGACAGGTCCTCCGGTGCTAGACGCTTGTCCTCTGCCCTCTGAGCAGGTGGCCTCCCGTTCCCCAGCTCTGCTCACGTCTCCCCTTCCCGTCCCCTAGTGTTCAACTCCCTGGACATGTCCCGCTCCGTGTCGGTGACCACAGCCGGTCAGTGCCGCCTCGCCCCGCTCATCCAGGTCATCTTGGATTGCAGCCACCTCTATGATTACGCTGTCAAACTTCTCTTCAAGCTCCACTCCTGTGAGTATTCCGGGCTTGATCTCTGGAAGCTTCTGGCCGCAAGGCCGTCCCTGGAGAGAGGCAGCTCCCCACTGGCGCCCTTGGCTTTCTGCTCCTATTTCAGAAGGCCCTGGAGCTCCCAGCTGTGTTGATAATAAAAGATCAGGGCCAAGCCTTGCTGTATGCGGGAATGCACCCAGCCTGCTCTAGCGGTGACCCAGGATGGCCCCGCCCGCCCCCTTCAGGTTACCACGTTGTTCGTGAACCGATAGTGATACGTTATTATTCACTGAAGTCCATGCTTTATGCACATTTCCACTTTATGCCTAATGACCTTTTTCTGTCCCAAGATCCCATCCGGGTCACAGTGTTACATTCCGTCCTCAGCTATCCCTAGGCTCCTCTTGGCTCTGACAGTTTCCTTGGACTTGCCTTGTTTTTGATGGCTTTGACAGTTGTTGTTTTTTTGTTAATTTTTTTCTCCACTTTATTTTTGGCGTGCTGGGTCTTCGTTGTTCCACGGGGGGCTTTCTCTCGTTGCGGTGCCCGGGCTTCTCGTTGGGGTGGCTTGTCTTGTTGCAGAGCACAGGCTGTGGGTTCAAGGGCTCAGTAGTCGTGTCTCACTACAGCATCTAAGTACAAGATCGTCCCAGACCAGGGATCCAATCCGTGTCTGCCCCGTGCATTGGCATGTACACTCGTAACCACTGGACCACCAGGGAAGTCTCTAAGGAGTCCTGGTCGGATATCTCAGAGGATGCTCCTCATTTGAGTTTGTCTCATGTTTTTCTCACCACTGGACTTCTTGGGTTCTTAGGAGGAAGATTGCTGAGGGAGAGTGCTATTGTCATCATTGTAAACTTTTGCTCCTTTGAATTACTATACTTTATATGTGTACTCCCTGTGTATACTGAATGACAATATCACATTCAAAAATTACTAAAATTGAAATGTAAGACATCTATAGCTGAACTGCACAGAACTGTACAATCTGGGAGGTGAGCTGTCCCCACTCTGCCAGGGAGGAGGCTGGCCCTAAGAGGCTGCTGCTTATCCAGCATCGTAGAGTCAGGAGTGACTGAGCCAGTGCTAGACTGGATCCTGTGGGTCTCAGGGCTATGGTGTTTGGCTTCCCGCCCTGGCAGGCTCTCTGGGTCTCTCCCAGACTCACGTCTGCACAAGGCCTCACCCAGGGCATCCAGTGTACACGACCCCTGGGAGAGAGCCCCCCTCTAGGGCCTGCCCTGGTCCACCTTGCGGCTGTGGTCAGGGACACAACTT
Organism: Muntiacus reevesi; assembly: GCF_963930625.1. NCBI lineage: Eukaryota > Metazoa > Chordata > Mammalia > Artiodactyla > Cervidae > Muntiacus > Muntiacus reevesi. The sequence continues at coordinate 212,008,634 of NC_089250.1, read as the reverse complement.
CCAGCCCTCTGTGTCCAGGGAGCTCACACTCCAGGAGCAAACAGAAGGAGAGTTGGCTGATAAGCGCCCCCAGAGTCCCTGCTGGCCCCAACTGGGCCCAAGAGGTTACTAGTTCCCGGGCAGCTCTAGGTCAGGAATGCCTTCCCCCGGGCTGACCACTGGCCCCTTCCCTCCCCAGAGGGAGGCCCCCTGCCCTCTGCCCCTCTTCTTCCCTCTTACTCTTTTCCGATTCCTTCCAGGTCTCCCAGCCGACACCCTGCAAGGCCACCGGGACCGCTTCCTGGAGCAGTTCACCAAGTAAGCGGCTTGAGTGACAGAAAAGAACCAAATCTAAAAGTGCTGTAAACAACCCATCCTTGCAAGAGCACTTGCTTTGATTTTATTTTATGTTTTATTTTTGGGCTGCACCATGCGGCAGGCACGTGGGATTTAGTTCCCCAACCAGGGATCAAACCCACACCCCTAGCCTTAGAAGCGTGGAGTCTTAACCACTTGACCACCAGGGAAGTTCCATGAGCACTTGCTTTTAAATCATCGAGGGACGAGGGTACCTGCGTTATTGCTTTAAAGGCTTAGGAAAAGAAAGTGTGGGCAAAACTACCAATGACTGGGGAAGCAATCAGTTCTCTAATAAATCTCATAGAGGAAGGTGACTCCATTCATTCATTCATTGCCTCCCTTATGCCCAGGACTTCATCCTCTTCTCTTTTTCTTTCCCTAAGTTCTCTTGGTCTCATGCCATGTACATGTTGACAGCTCCAAGAGATGTACCTCCAGCCAGACCTCACCTCTGAATGCCAGTTGTCTGTTTGACATCTCTACACCAAATTTGGGCTTCCCTGAGAGCTCAGTTGGTTAAGAATCTGCCGGCAATGCAGGAGACCCTGGTTTCTATTCCTAAATTGTGAAGATCTGCTAGAGAAGGGATAGGCTACCCACTCCAGGATTCTTGGGCTTCCCTTGTGGCTCAGCTGGTAAAGAATCCGCCTGCAATGCGAGAGACCTGGGTTCTTTCCCTGCGTTGGTAAGATCCCCTGGAGAAGGGAAAGGCTACCCACTCCAGTATTCTGGCCTGGAGAATTCCACGGACTATATAGTCCTTGGGGTCCCTAAGAGTTGGACACAACTGAGCGACTTTCACTTTTTAGGCCAAATTTACATCTCAAGCTGAACTCTAGGCTTTCTTCCAAAAACATTTTCTTCCCAGTCTTTTTTATCTCAGTAAATAGTGCCCACCATCCGCTTAGGACAGAGATCTGGAACTCACCATTCTCCTCATTCCCCGTATTTAATCCATTAGCGAGTTCGGATGACACTTGGTTTATCTACAAACAGATCTTGGCTCTAGTTCTGCCTCTCACCTTGTCTGCATCTTTTGCTGTCTACCAGGACCCCTCCATTATGGACAGAGTGCTCTGCTCCCGTCCCCTGCAATCCCATCCCCACCCAGCAGTAAAAACGTAAACCCCTTGCTCACCTTTCAGTGGCTTCTGATAACGATGAAAACCAAATCCAAGCTCCTCTCCGTGGTCTGTAAGGTCCTGGCATGATCTGACCTCTGCCCATTTCTAATCTCTTCTCCAGTGCTCAACATGTTTCAGCCATACTTTGTGGAGTTCTCTTCCAGTTCCTGAAACATACCCAGAGTTCAGAGGCTTAGCCCTTGCTATTCCCCCTCCTCAAGATGCTCTTCTTTCAGCCTGGCCAGCTCCATTCAGGTCATCTTCAGTCACCTCCACACAAAGCAAGTCTCTAGCCACCTTATTTAAGTGGAGTCTTTCCCCCCATCTCCTGTTTCTCCAGCTTCACCCCACCTCCCCACCCACCCACCCTCATATTCTGCATCACGGCACCTTGTATATTTCTTTTCTAGTTCTAAGAATGACCTTATTTTTGTTTGACTGTCTTGCCTGTAATTGTATCTCTAGCACCCAAATTTATAAGAATTTCTTAAGACTGTAGTGTTCAGGCAATGTTTGAATCAATTTAGGAATTAATCAGCCCGCTCTCTAGTCTAGAAGAGGAAGAGCTTGTCTGACAGAGGGGCAAATTATTCTGGCGCGTTTGGGGAAGAAAATTGATGATGAGATGAAAAATCCGGTTCATCTCTCAATTAAGCTTGCCCAAGAAGAGGGGTCGGAATGGAGGAGAGACAGCAGGACGAGGGAGCCAGGAAGGACATTTGTGTGATTGTTTTCCTTATTAATTTCTTCATCCTTGACTGCAGGAAAAGTATCGCCCCCAGAACCCAAGCCCAGGCTTCTCTTGCTGGTTGCTGAGTAGCACTCAGAGGGCAAGTTCAGAGTTGTGCTAACCACCCAGTTCCTTATTCTGTTTGAAAACTCTTGTATGTTTATGCTATAAAAAATGACTTATTAAATCCCAGGAGACAGGCCCTGGGGCCGATTTCCTGGAATGTTAAATTCCAGTAGCTTAGGAAAGCAGGAGCCTATTACTGTTGGCTCCAGCCCAGAAAGCGGGGGATGTGTGGTCAGGTGATTCAATTTCCCTTCATTCTTCGAGCTAATGAAAGCATTACCTTCTCTTTCTCGGACACAGTGGCTGAGGCCTCAGTGTCCCCAAGTTCGGGGAAAGCAGCAGTGAGGTCACAGGGACAGTCCTAACCTTGGGGTCTGATGGGCTGTCCTGAGACCCCAGGGGTTTCGTTTATTGGGCTGAGCAGGAAGAAATGCGGTGCTGCAGAGCGAGGACTGATATCACTAACCCCCTTTCATCTCAGAAAGTATGTCTGGTGCTCTTGGCCTTCGATGCTTAGATTCAAAATAGAGACTTGAGATTGAGAAAAAATTGGAGTTTCTTCGTTCCCATATCCATCCAAGATGATCTGTTGTTGTTTTAGCCACTAAGCCGTGTCCGACTCTTTTGCAACCCCATGGACTGTAGCCCACCAGTCTCTGTCCGTGGGATTCTTCCAGGAAAGAATACTGGAATGGGTTGTCATTTCCATCTCCAGGGGATCTTCCTGATCCAGGGATCAAACCTGCATCTCATACACTGCCAGGTGGATTCTTTACCTCTGAGCCACCTGGGAAGGCTGTAGTTCATGGAGTCGCAAAAAGTCGGCCACGACTTAGCAACTAAACACCACCAACATCGCTCACCCCCAGATCAGTGAGGGCTGGCAATACATAGTGTCTCCTGGCAGCGTCATAATCGCACCATGGAGGCCATCTCCTTGGCAGCCTGTGCCCTGGGGCCGGGCGGGCAGTAGGAAAGCAGGGTGTCCCCTCCCCGGGGCTACTGAAGGCCCCCAGCAGCCCTCTGACCTCTCTCCACCCCTAGGTTGAAAGATTTCTTCTACCGCTCCAGCAACCTGCAGTACTTCAAGCGGCTCATTCAGATCCCTCAACTGCCAGAGGTAAGCGTGCCAGGGAACCTCGGAGCCCAGGGGGCCTGTCCTCGAGGCTGCCAGGCGGGCAGGGCTCGAGAAGTGCGTCTTCCCTCTTCAGAACCCACCCAATTTCCTACGAGCCTCCGCCCTGTCAGAACACGTCAGCCCCGTGGTGGTGATCCCAGCCGAGGCGTCGTCCCCCGACAGCGAGCCGGTCTTAGAGAAGGATGACCTCATGGGCATGGACGCCTCCCAGCAGGTGAGGACCTCATAGGAGGAAGCTCAGTCAGCCCTTCCCAGTGCCCCCAGGTGCAGGAGGGCAGGCGGGAGGACCGTGGCCAGGCTCGGCCACCTTCTTATTTATTCATTTATTTGACTGCACCGAGTCTTTTTGTTTTTATTTATTTTTTTACATTTTATTTATTTATGGCTGTGCTGAGTCTTCACTGCTGTGCAGGCTGTCATTTCGAAGAGTGGGGGCTATTCTTCATTGCGGTGCAGGAGCTTCTCTTGTTGCAGATCACCGGCTCTAGGGCACGTGGGCCCAGTAATTGCAATTCTTGAGCCCTTGGAGCCCTGCTCAGTAGTTGTAGCACACGGACTTCGTTGCTCCGAGGCATGTGGTATCTTTCCGGAACCTGGCATCGAACCTGTGTCTCCTGCGTTGGCAGGTGGATTCTTTACCACCGAGCCCCCAGGGAAGCCCCTGCACTTGGTCTTCACTGTGTCACACGAGATCTTTTTAGTCTGGCATTGGGGATCTTTGGTTGAGGCATGTGGGATCTGGTTCCCTGACCAAGGATCAAACCTGGGCCCCCCTTGCACTGGGAGCAGAGTCTTAGCTACTGGACCACCAGAGACGTTCTGCAGCCACATTCTAACCCAAGCACTGACCTAGAGAGATCACGCTGCCCTGCGGTCCCTAGGAGGCGCTGTAATTGGATTTGAACCAGATTAAGAAAGCATCTGTTCCCCCCTGTGGCTGTTGAGACCCACACAGACCCCTCTGGGTCTCTAACTTTGTCCTCACTCCTCTTTGGTCGCAGCAGAATTCATTCGACAGCAAGTTCGATGACATCTTCGGCAGCTCCTCCAGCAGCGATCCCTTCAATTTCAACAGTCAGAATGGCGTGAACAAGGATGAGAAGTGAGTCCAGGCTGTGGGGTTAAAGCAGATGATGTGGGCGCTATGTTAAGCCAAGAGCTCACTCGCCACATCCATCCGAAGGGGAATTCTTGGGCTTCGTAGATAAACGTCTTGACCTTCGAGTTGTTTAGTCACTAAGTCGTGTCTGACTCTTTGGTGACCCCGTGAACTGTGGCCTGCCAGACTCCTCTGTCCATGGGATTCTTCAGATGAGAGTACTGGAGTGGGTAGCCATTCTTTTCTCCAGGGAATCTTCCCAACCCAGGGATTGAACCCATTGGCAGGTGGATTCCTTACTGCTGAGCCGCCTGGGAAGTCCTAACCTTTGAATACTGCTGCTGCTGCTAAGTCGCTTCAGTCGTGTCCGACTCTGTGCGACCCCATAGACGGCAGCCCACCAGGCTCCCCCGTCCTTGGGATTCTCCAGGCAAGAACACTGGAGTGGGTTGCCAATTCCTTCTCCAGTGCAGGAAAGTGAAAAGTGAAAGGGAAGTCACTCAGTCGTGTCCGACTCTTAGTGACCCCATGGACTGCAGCCCACCAGGCTCCTCTATCCATGGGATTTTCCAGGCAAGAGTACTGGAGTGGGGTGCCATTGCCTTCTCCAAACCTTTGAATACCGACCCCTTTCAAATCCTAGAGGAGTAGCCAATGAGGCTGAGATTGCTGTGTGCCCGTGGGTGGTAGATTAGTATCTGGAGACACTGCAGGTCTTAGAGGTTAACTTACAGGATTTCAAAGAATTGTTCCCAAACGAACATCGGCTTTTAACCTCCTCCCTGGGTGTCCCAGCTTGCATTTCAAAGGAAAGAGAAGCACAGTGGAAGCAAAGTTGCTCTCCTTCTCTTCCTAGGGATCAGTTAATTGATCAGCTGTTTGGAGAGACCAGAGAACTGAAAGCTCAGCTGGAAAACATGAAGACTGAGGTATGAGTTTGGCTCTGATCCACCTCTGGGCTTCACCGGAACATGACAGCTTTTAATATTAAATTTTTTTCACATCCATCCTTGCTGAGCCACATCTTAATGGAAGGTCAGTTAGTAGAAATGCCAAAGCCAGAGGACCAGGTTATCGTGTATTTCCAATGCACTTACCCTTGTGAGCAGCATTTAAGCTACACTCCAGGGGCCCTGTGATACTAGGAGAGAATCATGACCACTAGCTGGCTATGAAGCTGTGCAGTGAGATACCTATTCTTGTCACTTGGTGTTGAGAAGGTTTGGCTTGTAGCTTTGCCGGCTGTTTGCAATATCTGCTGCTGACTCATAGCCGGTCAGATCCTTTACCTGGGACCAGCAAGCATTCTCCCCTGCCTCATCCTGGGCCCATCATTGCCCCCAGGTCCCTCTAACAGGACCAGAACTCCCCTGCCCTCACCCCCTGTTGGTGGGTAGCTGGCTTGTAGTGACCTCCACTCTTCACGAGGCCTTGGGAGTGAGCTCGTTGGGAAACCCCAGCTGTTTATTCGGTTGGCACTGGAGACGTGATAGGTGGGACCCTCCCTCGTCCCACCCAGTGCTCTCACTCATCCCTCGGCCCTCCCCACAGAGCCAGCGGGCTGTGCTGCAGCTCAAGGGCCGCACCAGCGAGCTGGAGGCCGAGCTGGCCGAGCAGCAGCACCTGCGGCAGCAGGCGGCCGACGAGAGCGAGTTCCTCCGGGCCGAGCTGGACGAGCTCAAGAAGAAACGCGAGGACACGGAGAAGGCTCAGCGGAGCCTGACGGAGATCGAGAGTGAGGAGCTGTCGCTGGGGCGGGCGTGCAGGTGGGGCCGGAGAGGGCGGCGCCCCGCCAGCCCTGGAATGCAGGCTGAGGCTGGGCACCAGCGTCCCTGCCTTGCGTCTGTCCGGAGGGGCTGTCGTGAACGTCAGCATCAGCGGTTAGGAGGGTGGATTGGAGTTCCCCATGAGGCCCTGCTGGGAACACAGAGATGGGGAGACAGAGGGTGACAAAAGAGAAAGAGCTTACGAAAAATTGTGGCGTAGAAGCCAGTAACACTGATTTAAACATGCCAAGTTTGGAATACTCAAGGGACATGAATCAATGGAGGGATTTGAATCAGGTGATTGTTCGTTAAAGCAGACTTGGCAGAGGACTTTAATTTTAAGTAAGACTTCTATGGGAGAGGGAGGTGTAGATGCTTGTGGAAAGGCAAGATGGTCTTCTAGGGACTCTGGTTTATCAGAAGAAGAGCAGAGGGTGCCCTGCCAGTGCAGACCCCTCACCTCAGTCCTCGACAATTCAGGGAAAGCCCAAGCCAATGAGCAGCGCTACAGCAAGCTGAAGGAGAAGTACAATGAGCTGGTGCAGAACCACGCTGACCTGCTGCGGAAGGTAGGACCCTCGCCGCCGCCAGCACCCTGTCCCACCTGCACAGGGCCCCCTGCCCAGGGGAGATGTCGACCCAGGCTGTGTGGCCTCTCCAGGGCCAGTGTCCCCACCATTTCTTGGAAACCAGAGCTCCCTGGCTCTCATATCTCAAGCTCCACCTTAGGTACCTGCCCTACTTGGGATAGCCCCCATCTTTATCATTTCTGCAATACTTGAGAGTCGAACATCTGAAGGCAACAGCTTCCTCTGGGTGGGGAAACGATGTCTGTGTCCATCTTTAGGGCACTCTCAGTCTGAATGCCGTCCTTTGTTCTACAAGGAAGGTGGCCTTTCAGCCGGAGATAAGTTAGTTTGAGACACCTTTCTTCTCTTGCAGAATGCGGAGGTGACCAAACAGGTGTCAGTGGCCAGACAAGCCCAGGTGGATTTGGAACGGGAGAAAAAAGAGCTGGAGGATTCTTTTCAGCGCATCAGTGACCAGGCCCAGCGGAAGGTGAGTGGAAGGAGAAGTGGGTGGGAATCGAAGGGAGCTGTCCATCCGAGATGGAGGGGGCTTTGAGCACTGCACAGAATAGAGCGCCTTGTCTTCACGGGCGGATCTGCAGGGTGGGTGGCAAGGGGTGCTAGGGGGCAGGACATGATTACTCATGTGAAAGCTGTTAAAGGCATGACGTGATGAAAGGTCTGAAGTTGAGTAGGGCTCATCAGCTAAGATGAATCTCGAGGAGGTTTTGAAGTGGAAGCAGGTGGATGTCAGAGAGAGAGGATCGGCATTTACAAAGACCCACAGCCAGGAGTTGTCTGCAGCCATGCCTTGGGGTGGAGTTGGCATTAGGCAGCAGGTCCCGTTGGCATAAGAGATGGCAGGTGGATAAAACACAGTGCCTTCCGCATGGGAACAGGGGCTTTCACACTTTTCTGTGTCCCAAAGTAAAAACAGCATCTAATGGAGGACTTTTCTGACAGTTCAGTGGTTAAGACTCTGCGCTTCCCGTTCAGGGGGCACGCGTTCCATCCCTGGTTGGGGTGGAATGATCCCACATGCTGCATGATATGGCGAAAAAGTTAAAAAAAAAAACTAATGAAAATCAAAGTTTCACAGAGCAATACTTTACCTTATTATGTGGATGCATGTGGGTTATTTTTTGGCTGTGTTTATTGCATTTTAAAAAAGATGTTTGATATGAATTCTTACTCATGGGTCACAACCTGCTCTTTGGAAAAAACACCACTTAGAAATCAAAGAATGGGGATTGCTTCAAGATGGTAAGATAGAGTGAGTCAGCAGAATACCTACCAGGTGTTGGGATGCCTGAATTAAAAATCTGGTTCTGCTTTAATTAGTGTTATTTATGGGCTCAAGCTTGACATTCGAGTATGGTGCTCAGTTGCTCAAGTATGTCTGTTTCTTTGGGACCCCATGCTTAAAACTCCCCCTTGACATTTCCTGTAGCTGAAAGAAAAATTATTGGTTCATTCTAACCTCTCTTGCTTCTGTATAAAAATTATACAGAGATTTCCCTGGCAGTCCAGTGGTTAAGACTCCACACTTCTGCAGGGGGCATGGGTTCAATCCCTGGTCAGGGAACTAAGATCCTGCATACCATGTGGCATGACCAAAATACAAAAAATAGTTTTAAAAAAACACAAAGATTAAACAAATCTACATTTATAGCTTGGGAATTTTTTTACACGTGTTTATCCCTTGAAGCCACCACGTAGATCACAGTACTCCTGTTTTCCTTCTCTTTCAGACTCAAGAACAGACAGAAGTACTAGAGAATTTGAAGCAAGAACTTGCCACCAGCAAACAGGAACTCCAGATTGTCCAAGGCAGCCTAGAAAATTCTGCCCAGGTGAGTGTCACCTGTCTTTCCCTTCCTCATTCTCTTCCCCTTGGGCTTTGGTGTTGTTGTCAGCTAGGGCTTCCCAGGTGGTGCTAGAGGAAAAGATGACACAAGAAAGGCAGGTTCGATCCCTGGGTGGGAAGATCCCCTGGAAGAGGGCATGACGACCCAGTATTCTTGCCTGGAAAATGCCGTGGACAGAGGAGCCTGGTGGGCTACAGTCCGTGGGGTCACGGAGAGTCGGACACAACCGACGCGACTTGGCACAGCGTCCATCCCCACCGGCACGTGGCCCACCTGGTCCCATCCAGGATCAATCTGCACTCGGGGATGCAGGTGGCAGATTCCTCGTGGCCCGGGGGGTGGGTTTGGATCTCTGGGGAAGGGAACAGTTTCATTCTCCCAGCAACTCCCTCCGGGCCACTCCATCCCCGTCACAGTCGGAGGCAAAATGGACCGCCCAGATCACAGACCTGGAGAAGGACCGGGACAGCCTGATGAACGCCATGGCTTGTCGAGAGGAGGAGCTGTGCGCTCTTCGGAAGCAGCTGGAATACACACAGCTCAAACTGTCTAGCGCACAGGCAAGTAACGGGTGCTCCTGGGGCAGATCAAGTCCAGTCTCACACCCATGGGCGTTGGGTTGTGGGTATTGGTGGAGGCAGGGGGGCTGTGAAAGGGAGTTTAGGGCCTTTGGCCAGATTGTGAAGGTGAATACTCGGCGAGCATAACTTCTGATGCCTCGCACGGAGCAGATGAGAAGGGGACCTGGCCCTCTCTCCCCAAGGGTGGAGGCTGGGCGGCCATCGTCCAGCACCATAGCCTCCTGTGCTTGGCCGCACACGCCCGCGGACAAGGTTAAAGGCTTTTTCTCTGTGTCAAGCTGCGTGGCTTGGGCCTCATGAGCCGCAGCTTGAGCAAAGGTGCCGGGAATCCCAGCTGTGTCACCAGCAGATACTGGGTGGAGGCTCATTAGGGAGGTCTGTGGCCGACCCTCACCTCCCGGGACCATCATCTCTAGGAATCTATATGCCAGCTCGAGAAGGACCAACACAAGATGCTTCTGGCTGAGTCGAGGAGGGCTGCAGAGCAGGTGGTACGGGAGGCCCTGAGGCTGTTTGAGGAGCCCACTCTCTCGAGCTGCGCTGGATCTGCAGGTGCCCCTCCCCTCGCCCGGCTCCTGGATATCAGCCCCACCCCGCCCCCCTGCCCCGATCCTCGTGTTGGCATTGAACTCCGTGTGACCCTGACTCAGGCTCCCAGCACAGCTGTGTGTTAGGATCACCAGGGAATGCCTAGGCCCCACCTCCTAGGATCTGTAAAATGGGCAGTGTAGCAGCCTGCGGCTTTGCAGTAAGGCTTTCCACACCCCCAGCCACCTCCCCGAATGTGGGACACCTACGGCCTTAGTCATGGATCACACCTGTGAAATGTGGGCGCTGTGGCCTGCAAGCCCTTCTAAATGCCAGGAGGGGGAGGGACAGACAGCCCTGTGTGCCTCTGCGGAGAACAGTGTGGTCTCAATCCAGTCATGGCTGCTGTGAGCTTAGACAGGGAGGCATCTTCCTTAAGCACAGAGGGGCAGAAGCGATGCCTTCCCCCCGCGCATCCCCAAGAGTCACAGGCGTGAGCAAGGGCCTGCTCCACCAGCCCCCGGAGTCCTCAAGGCATGCAGTGGAGTCAGAGGGGGCCCCTATCACGAGAGGATGGGGTGTACATTAGGCGGAAGAGCATCCAGGCCCTGGGGTTCTGGGAAGGCGTGGATAGCCATGAATAGATTCCAGCTTATTCTGAAGCAGAGGGAACTTATTGGCAAAGTCCTGTGAAGTCCCGTTGAGGACAAGGCAGAAGGGAGGGAGCAAATGATTTTTAGTATCAACTAGAAAGGTCTCAATTTGGTGAAGTATTTCAGGAAAGACTAGGATATCTTGTTCAGCAGGGGAACCCATCTGTAAGGAAACCCCACGGTTACAAAGGAAGGAACACGTGGGTACCTTGTTGACTGCAGAAATGCTAGGAGAGCAGGCAGCTGCGGGGGGTTCCACAGGAGATGGTATGAGCTGGGTTTTGAAAGAAGAGGAGAAACGTGAAGCCATGGAAAGGAAGAAAAGTGGGGAATAATAACCCATAAAAACAGCCGACGTTGCGGCATGCGGGATCTTTAGTTGTGGCGTGTGAATTCTTAGTTGCAGCAACTAAAGATCCCTCAGGCTGCAGTGAAGATCAGAGATCCCTCGCGGCACAACCAAATCAAAAACAAAAAGCAGGAACAGCTGCTCGCTCGCTATGCGATGTGAAGGCACCATCCTCAGTGCTTTACGTGCCTCGGCCCAGCGAGCCTCACCGGGATGCCGGGGGATGTACTGTTAACCCTCCTTTGTCCGGTGATGAAGCAGGTGCAAGGGACCTGATAACACAGCCAGAAGTGCTAGAACCAGGGGCTGCAATACCTGTGCAGGGAGACCAGCGAACCTGCACTTAACCTCTTACGCGATGCAGCCTCTGTGGATCAGAGCACAAAGGCGCAGCAGTGGGAATGACTGTGTTGTAGGCAGAGGTTAGCCCCACAGAACCAGGGCTCTGAACTCAAGAGGAATGAGAATCCAAGAGCCTTTTTTTGTTGTTTAATTGAAGTATAGTTGATTAACAATGTTGAGTGTGGGCTTCCCAGGTGGCGCTAGTGGTAAGGAACCCATCTGCCACTGCAGGGACCGTTAAGAAACATGGGTTTGATCTGTGGGTCGGGAAGACACCCTGGAGGAGGAAATGGTAATCCATTCCAGTATTCTTGGCTGGAAAATCCTATGGACAGAGGAGCTTGGCGGGCTGCAGACCCTGGGATTGCAAAGAGTTGGACATGACTTAGTGATCGAACACGAAGTTTCAGGTGGACAGCAGAGTGAATCAGTTACACATACACCCTTTAAACATTTTTTTTAAGATTCTTTTCCTATATAGACCAATGCTTAGGGCCTCGAAAGACTTAACAGGAAGGCCTGGGTTAGATTCAATTGGCAGTGATAGGAAATGAGGGACGGAAACGAGGCCGTGGTGTGGTTGCCGTGGTTCTTGGCTAAAGGACCAGATAACTCCAAAGCAGAGCCTTTGAAGCTACAATTAGAGAATGACGTATCAGCATAGCCAATGACCTCTCCTCCCTCCCCACTCTCAGGGCAGCTCCTGCAGGGCAACACGCCTCCCCGCCCACCCACCCGCCCCAAGGTCATCCATGAGGCAGATTAACTAATGGGGATGAAGCGAGCTGTGACTATGGCTCTGACTTCGCCCTGTCTTCCCTCTCACAGATCACCTGCTGTCCAAGGTCAACTCCACTTCCAGCTGCATTGAGCAGCTGGAAAAATGCTGGAGCCAGTACCTGGCATGCCCGGAAGGTAAGAGCTGGAGGATAAGGAGGGTACATTGCCAGCAACAGCCAGGTGACGTTCAGAAACGTTGGAACATAGCAATGATGATCGGTTCCTTCACCCCCAGAAAAGGAGTGTGTGTGTCCATCTTGCAAAGTAGGGAGGAAGGAGGGACAGGAGTGACACCCTCCAGCAGGACTGAGAAAGTTCCCTTTCAACTCCTGCAGATATCAGTGGGCTCCTTCACTCGGTAACACTTCTGGCCCACCTGACCAGTGACACCATCGTTCACGGCAGCGCCACCTGCCTTAGAGCCCCGCCGGAGTCAGCCGACTGTGAGTACCGGAGGGGAGGGGCCGCCCCAAACGCACAGGGAGCCAGGGGGACCTTTGAAAGTCTCTGTCGCCTTGCCTCTGCAGCTCTGATCGAGGCCTGTAAGCAGTACGGCAAGGAGACCCTCACCTATCTGTCTTTTCTGGAGGAAGAAAGAATCTTTGAGAATGCGGACAGCACAGCCATGAGGAGCTGCCTCACCAGGATCACGGCCATTAGCGAAGTATGATCAGTGTTATTTATTCCTGCAGAAGGTAGTTCTTGGAGTGAGGGCTGGGGGCTTCCTTGGGAATCAGTGATGTTCTAAGCCAGTTCTTTCTGCACTTGAAACTTGATTTAAAGTAAGAGGACTATAAAACCCGACCGCCTGATTGACTTTGCAGTTCTACCTAAGTCACTGGCTGTTAATGGAGAGTCTGCTGTGTGATCGTCACTGTGCACAGCAGTGTCAAAGACGAATGAGCACTATTTCCTGTTTTCAAGAGTTTTTATCTGGTTGGACAGGTAACACCTGAAATGAAGACTATATTTATTCACTCACTGAGTGGTTAACACCCAGCAAATGTTGAATTTATTGAATATGTATACGAGAGAGAGCAAAACAGCTTAAAAGGGAGCGATCACTTGGGGAAGGCAGATTCCTATGAGGGAGAAGGGGGCAGTGAGATGGAGAACCTGAAATTTGTGGATGAAGAATGACCATGGTGAATGAGAAGCTGCTAACCTTTCTTTCTAGAGAGTGACATAGTCATAGGATTTTTTTTAATTTTTAAAAAACTTATTATTTGTTTGTGACCACACTGGGTCTGTTAGTAAGCAGGGGCTACTCTCTAGTTGCAGTACATGAGCTTGTCATTGCAGTAGCATCTCGTGTTTTGGAACACGGGGTCTAGGGCACGTGGGCTTTAGTAGTGGGAGCTCATGGGCTCAATAGTTGTGGTACACGGGCTTTGTTGCCCCACAGCATGTGGGATCTTCCCAGATTAGGAATCAAGCGGGCGGATTCTGAACCACTGGCCCACCAGAGATGTCCCACACTATGATCATTCTTTTATATATCTCCTCATACACACACCTAAGAGTTTCTATATAAACCCAGGAATAGAATTACTAGGTCATAGAGTGAATCTTCCACACAGAATGCCAATTGAAAAAGTAAATCATAGAAAAATACTTGCAGTATCAGTTGAGTCACTCAGTCATGTCTGACTCTTTGTGACCCCATGAGCCACAGCATGCCAGGCCTCCCTGTCCATCACCAACTCCCAGAGTCCACCCAAATCCATGTCCATTGAGTCGGTGATGCCATCCAACCATCTCATCCTCTGTTGTCCCCTTCTCCTTCTGCCCTTTCCCAGCATCAAGGTGTTTTCAAATGAGTCAGCTCTTCACATCAGGTGGCCAAAATATTGGAGTTTCAACTTCAACATCAGTCCTTCCAGTGAACACCCAGGACTCATCTCCTTTAGGATGGACTGGTTGGATCTTGCAGTCCAAGGGACTCTCAAGAGTCTTCTCTAACACCACAGTTCAAAAGCATTAGTCCTTTAAAATCTTTATCAAATCTTTAAGAAAGCACTCAGCTTTCTTTGTAGTCCAACTCTCACGTTCATACATGACTACTGGAAAAATCATAGCCTTGACTAGATGGACCTTTGTGGACAAAGTATTGTCTCTGCTTTTTAATATGCTGTCTAGGTTGGTCATAACTTTCCTTCCAAGGAGTAAGCGTCTTTTAATTTCATGGCTATAATCACCATCTGTAGTGATTTTGGAGCCCCCCAAAATAAAGTCAACCACTGTTTTCCCATCTATTTCCCATGAAGTGATGGACTGGATGCCATGATCTTAGATTTCTGAATGTTGAGCTTTAAGCCAACTTTTTCACTCTTCTCTTTCACTTGCAGTATGGTTCCTTTTAAATAAAGACCAAAACATGCAATCTTTAGTTCTACAGCCATATCTAACTCTTTGCAACCTCATGGACTACAGCCCATCAGGCTATTCTGTCCATGGGATTCTCCAGGCAGTAATACTAGAGTGGATTGCCATTTCCTTCTCCAAAACATGCAGAATCAGTATTATATTGTTTAAAGATACATTCATAGGGATTTTAAAAACAAACCAAACAAGGACATGGTACTTATTCTTCTGAATTGTTTGTCTTTACATGGAAAGTAGAAAGGAAGGCAGATCGAATCAGGGCAGGATATACAGGAGATTTCAAAGTGTTGAGGATGTTTCTTAAGTTCTTCCTTAAGTTTGGGTGGTGGATAATATGGGTCGTCATATTCTTGACCCACTCATATCTATTTTATACTCTTGTGTGTATAACACTTACTGTTTCTAAAGATCATAGGCTTTGCCATCAGACCAGAGTTTAGATCCCTGCTTCTCCATCTGTTAGCAGTTACTGTGGTCAAGACATTTGACCTTTCTGAGCCCTGGCTTCCCATCTATAGGACAGAAGTAGTAACTGCCTCGTATGATTGCCCTGGAAGCAAAGTTAAATAAGGGACAGATTGTCTGGTTGGAAGACATCATCCCCATTTGAAGATGTTTTTGAAGTACCTCCCAAGCAGCAAATTCAATCAATGCTACTTTGGGTGGGGTCAGGGTCTGAGCAGCTACAACTGAGTGGCCTTGTGGGGGTCAGTGGAGATGACCTTTTGGAAGGAGGTAGGTTCTGAGTGAGCATAGAGGTGGGAGGAGCGTGGGGTTGCAGAGCTCACGCGGTAGAGAGAATTCCAGACAAGCCCCCTCCCTGGCTTGCAGAAGTGTTATGTGGCGGGGCCCTCGTACCTTCTGTCATGTGAGGTTTACCGGTCTGCCACGGGAGGATACAGAGGAAGTGTGAGGGTGGTCTCAGCGTTTGTGATGCTATTCACAGGATCTCCTGCCCAGAGGCCTGGACATCAAACAGGAGGAACTGGGGGACCTGGTGGACAAGGAGATGGCTGCCACTTCCGCTGCCATTGAAGCCGCTACGGCCAGAATAGAGGTATGGGAGTGTCTGTGAGATTGTCTAAAGTGATGCTTTGCAACTGTTACCCGTCTTCAGCATTGCCTGTTGGGTGTATCTCAGTCATTCTCTGCAGAGCCCCCATGTGCCTGCGTGCATGCATGCTAGGTCACCTCTGTGTGTCTGACTCTTTATGACCCCATGGACTATAGCCCACCAGGCTCCTCTGTCCATGGGATTCTCCAGGCAAGAACACTGGAGTGGGTAGCCATTCCCTTCTCCAGGGGATTTTCCTGACCTAGGGATCAAACCCAGGTCTCCTGCATTGCAGGCAGATTCTGAGCCACCAGGAAAGCCCCCTTCTCTGCAAAGTCCTCTAGAAAACAAACCAAGACCCAAACCCCCTAGGGTCTCTGAGAAACAGAAAGTTCTAGCCAAGGGAAGATGAGCAGTTTCTGTAAGGATCACATACTTTGGTGTCAGGCCATCCAACCTCAAGTTCCAGACTGATCACTTGCTAGTTGTATGGTTTCCAGTAAGTTAGTTAACCTTGCTGAGATTCAGATTCCATCTCTGTATGATGGTGATGACACTAGTTCCTCCCTCAAAGGGAGGAAGCAGGGGTCCCCAACCTCCAGGCCACAGTCAGGTACCTCCTATCAGATCAGCAGTGGCATTAGATTAGAAATAAAGTGCACAGTGAATGTAATGCCCTTGAATCATCCTGAAACCACCACCACCACCGCCCCCTCCCCACGGCTGGTCCATGGGAAAATTACCTTCCACAAAATCGGTCCCTGGTGCCCAAAAGGTTGGGGACCGCTGTTGTAAACAGTTCGGTGTGATAATGCACAGGTGGCTCAGTGGCAGGTGCTCAGTAGATCAGCAGTAGCTGTTGTCTCCGGGAAAAACTGAGCAGGCACCTTGGACAGGTCCTCTGGTGAAAGACTCAGGCTGTCCGCCTTGGTAGGAGGACCTGCCTCAAGGACTCGATGCAGCTGCCCCTGTTGGCATGGTGCCACACTTCTCAGAATTCTGTGCCCATCAGCACAGTCCCAGGCTGTTAAGACACTCCCAGGCCATAGGTCGCGCCAGCTGCCTCCCACTGAGTAGTTTAGAGCTCTGAGTTGTTTTCCTGACCCTCACAAGGACGTGGGTGGGCACTGCTGGGTTTCTCGGCATCTGCGGGATGTTGGACCCAAGATGTAACAGGACGCCAGTGGGTACTCAGTCTCTGTGATGTATTCAGAAACCCTGCTTCTTTTTGAATAGGAGATGCTCAGCAAATCCCGAGCTGGAGACACAGGAGTCAAATTGGAGGTGAACGAAAGGTCAGTTTGAGCGGCGTGGTTGCACCTGGGTGATGAGGATCCATCTTGTCCTGCCTTGGCTCATACCGATTAGAGTAGAACATTAAAGCTGCCATGGGGAACGGCCAAGTCTATGGAGTTGTCCGTATCGGTATGATTATTTTTTGGCCGTACCACACCCCTTGGCATGTGGGATCCTAGTTCCTGGACCAGGGATCAAACCTGTGTCCCCAGCATTGAAAGTGCGGAGTCTCAACCACTGGACCACCAGGGAAGCCCCAGTATCAGTATTATTAGTAATACCACGATACAGCTGTTGTATTGCAGGGGAAAGGAACCCCAGGAGTCACCACTGTTCTGTTCCTTATGGAGACGATCCCCATGCCAGTGTCCTCTCTCACCCACCTTTCCTTCAGGGCTTCACCTCCAGAATATTCTCTGCCTTCTTTCCCCGCCTCCAGGTTTGCCTCTGTTTAGGCAGGAAAGCGAGAACAGGCTTTGGCATTGTCATGGATCTCTGCTTTGCACCCTTGACTTTGTTGTTGTTGTTCTTGCTCTTTTGCAGAATCCTTGGTTCCTGTACCAGCCTAATGCAGGCCATTCAGATCCTGGTCGTGGCCTCGAAGGAGCTGCAGAGAGAGATAGTGGAGAGTGGCCGGGTAGGCGTGGGTGAGGGCCCTGGGCAGGGCAGACGTTGGTTACACTGGTCACTGAATCCCAGCTCGCTGAGAGGCTGAGTCTACTCCCTACACCCTCAGCTAGGTCTCGGTGTGTGCTGTCCAGCCATGTGTGTCCAGCTGAGGGTACAGCTGCCACTCCATGGATGTCAGCAGATGCCATGGAAGGAAGCTGGGCACAGCCAGGTCCCCTGAGGGCAGTGAGCCAGAGCCTCCGGCGGCAGGCTCATTCACTCCAGCCGATGTCACTGGAACCTGCTGGGGAAAAACAGTGTGCACGTCTGAGCCCCCAGAGGAGGAAGTGAGGACTTTAGAAACTGGGCAAGTCAGAAGCACCAGCCTGGTGCCAACTTTCCACTGTAGGCTCTGCCGTGCCTCTCTCTCTTCTTTTTTTTTTTTGGCTGTGCAGCATGGCAAATGGGATTTAGTTCCCTGACCAGAGATCGAACCTGCAGCCCCCTGCAGTGGAAGCTCGGAGTCCTAATCACTGGACCCCACCAGGGAGGTCCCTGCCCTGTCTTGCTAGCAGCAGTTTACTGGGTGATTCAGACAGACTCTCCCTCCGTCACTTGTTGACAGCGTCACTTCAAGTTTCTCATTCCTTTGCTGGCATCATCACTCTCTCTTTTCCTTTCTCATATCCCTGTGGGCAGCTGCTGCTCAGGAGACAGTGGTCCAGGGAGTGGGTTATGAGCCTGAAAACAGTCGTATAAGGAACAAAGCCACATCTGGTTTGGTAGTGCTTTTTATCAGTCTGAGAGGTGATTTTGTGTATGTGCGTGCTCAGCTGTGTTTGACTCTTTATGGCCCCATGGACTGTGTAGCCTGCCAGGCTCCTCTGTCCATGGGATTTTCCAGGCAAGAATACTGGAGTGGGTTGCCATTTCCTACTCAAGGGGGTCTTCCCAACCCAGGGATCAAACCCAGGTCTCCTGTGTCTCCTGGTTTGGCAGGCAGATTCTTTACCACTAGCACCATAGTTTTCTGCCCCTAAAAGAGAACAAGGACTGATCTAGGAGTACCGGTAGATTCTCGGGCTGTTGGGTATTCCAACAGGAATTCCAAGTTGGAATTTTTTTTTCTTTCAGTTTTATTCAGATATAATTGATGTATGATGCTGTGTACAGAGTAATTGTTTGACTTACACACATGAAGTGATTATCACAGGAAGTTTAGTGAACAGCCATCATCTCTTATAGATGCAGAATGAGAGAAACTGAGAAAAGCTTTTTTTTCCTTGTGATGAGAATTGTTAGGATCTGTTCTTGAAAGTAAAGTGAAAGTGTTAGTCGCTCAGTCACATGTGACTCTTTGCCACCCCATGGACTGTAGCATGCCATGCTCCTCTGTCCACTGGATTCTCCAGGCATGAATACAGGAATGGGTTGCCAGTATTCAGGGGGTCTTCTCCAGCGGATCGTCCCAGTCCCGGGATCAAACCCAGGTCTCCTGTATTGCAGGCAGATTCTTTACCATCTGAGCCACTAGGGAAGCTCTGATTTACTCTTAGTAGCTTTCATACATAATACATAGCTATATGTTCACTATATTTATCATGTTGTACATTACGTCCCTAGTACCTTTGACTGCCTTCCTCGAATTCCCACTCCTCTGATCCCTCATAAATAATTTTGTTTATAATATCTATTCACTTGGCTGCACTGGGTCTTAGTTGCGGCATATGGGATCTAGTTCTCCAACTGGGGAGCGAACCTGGGCTCCTTGCATTGGGAGCGTGGAATCTTAGCCACCGGACCACCAGGGAAGCCCCAGAAATTTTTTTTTAATCACTGACTGTGTACTCACTGCCCTCTTCCGGCAAATCACGAATAGCAACTAGACTCCCCTAAAATAAGTTATTTGTATGTGAATAGTACTTTTTTTTTTTAATGTGGACCACTTACGAAGTCTTTATTGAATTTGTTACAGTATTGCTTCCGATTTAAGTTTTGGTTTTCTGGCCACAAGGCATGTGGGGTCTTAGCTTCCAGAGCAGGGTTTGAACCTGCATGCCGTTTGGAAGGCAAAGTCTTAACCATTGGACCAAGAGGGAAGTCCCAGTATATATTTTCTTATGTATACAAGATAGAGATATTGGGATGTAATGGAAATGCTATCAACTTTGGAGTCAGAAAAGCCTAGGATTTGTTTCCATTTATTTTCTGTGTATCCTAAGTGAAAGTATTTTTGCCTCTCTGAAGCTTCGCTTTCTCATCTGTAAAATGGGAATAAGAATGTTCACCCCCTCAGAGTTACTGTGAAGACTGCATGGGATAATACATATAAAAAGTACCTGGCAGGTAGAGGGCACACAATAAAAGATCACTGTTATTATTTTTCTCTTCCCCAGGGTACAGCATCCCCTAAAGAGTTTTATGCCAAGAATTCTCGATGGACGGAAGGACTAATCTCAGCCGCCAAAGCTGTGGGCTGGGGAGCCACTGTCCTGGTGTAAGTATCTGTCTGATCCAGGGCTCCTCACCTTCACCCCCATTCCAGTGATCCACCCCAGGGACCAACTCAGGGGAAAAATCTGGCCCCTAGAAATGGATTGCTGAAAGTTTAGAAAGGAGTCTGGGTCTCCTGGGGCATCACAGGAGTGGGGCAGGCAGGCTGGGTTCCCGGTCTGCCAAGGTGATGGAAGTAGTCTCAGTGAGAACAGAGGGGTTACAGCTGTCAGTTTCATAACCCATCTGGTCTCCTGACTCTCAAGAGACGCAGCTGATATGGTGGTACAAGGCCGAGGGAAATTCGAGGAGCTCATGGTGTGTTCACGTGAAATTGCTGCTAGCACCGCCCAGCTTGTAGCCGCCTCCAAGGTAGGATCTGTGATGGGCTCCCCACGAGGGAGAGGGGTCCCCAGCGTCCGGATCGAATTCCTGATGATCTGAGGTGGAGCTGATGTAACAATAATAAAGTGCACAGTAAACATGATGTGCTTGAAACATCCCTGAAACTACCACCCCACCAACCCCCACCCTGGTCCATGGAAAAATTGTCTACCATGAAACCGGTCCCTGGTGCGAAAAAGGTTGGAAACAGCTGCCCCAGGACACTGTAAGGTCTGGGTAGGTTAGAAACCCAAATTGTGACACTGGCCCCAAGAACAGACGGTTTATCCAGCATCCAGGTAGGTTGAGTCTCAAATTAAAATTCTGCCTCCAGGGGTCTCCTAAAAGCCTTCGTTCAGCAGGGAGCCCCTCTACCTCGCTGTCCACATGCACTCCTCTTGGTTTCCTCACTTTTATTGCAAATGGCCTTTAAGGGTCCAGCCATGCCTACCCTGAGCAACCATGCATTCAAGGAGCGCTCAAATAAGGACAATGCTGGCCCAGTTAGCTGGTTCCCTGGCTTGGCTCTGAGGTTCCACAACCAATGTCTGCCTGTCTTCAAAAGGCTCTAGGTTTGAACCATTGCCCCAACTAATCCCAACACAAAGCTTGTCACCAACATCCTTCCATGGGTTGTATAGTTCCCCAGGGAGTGTTCTTTTACTCTCCATGTTTATTGTCCCAAATTGGTTTTCACAACTGGAATGCTTTATCAAAATAGAGGGGAGAGAGAAGGTGGGATGATTTGAGAGAGTACCACTGAAACACATACATTGCTACATGTAGATAGCCAGTAGGAATTTGCTACATGACACAGGGAACCCAAAGCCAGTGCTCTGTGACAACCTAGAGAGGTGGGATGGGGGGAGAGATAGGAGGGGGGTTTAAGAGAGGGGGGAGGGAGGTTTTAAGGTGTACAGCCATGTGTATACGTATGGCTGATTCATGTTGATGTATGGCAGAAAGCATCGCAATATTGTAATTATCCTTCAATTAAACATAAATTTTTCAAAAACTGGTTAAGTTAGAGTTCAAGGCCACCAGACAAATAAGCCAGAAATGATTTTTAGTACTAGAGAGTGATGCCAGTGGTTGCCCCCATAGGGAGTGATTTTTCAGAAGTTCATGGGTGGCTACGGCAGAGTGCATATATTTGTCAAGAGCCATCAGTTGACTGTTGTGTGACCCTAAGTCTGCTTGGTCCTGGCAGGTGAAAGCTGATAAGAACAGCCCAAACCTGGCCCAGCTGCTGCAGGCCTCTCGGGCTGTAAACCAGGCCACCGCCGAGGTTGTGGCCTCAACCATTTCCGGCAAATCACAGATCGAGGACACAGGTAGGCTCTCAGAAGCCGAGCTTTTCTTCTCCATCATGTGTGGGTGGATACATTCTTCTCCAGCATCCCAATTTCCCACAGGCCGGCTTCCAAATTCTCTCTCGTTTTTCTTTTTCGTCTTTGTACATTCCAACTTATTTTCTTGTAAGTTGAGACACCCCATGGGCATGCTATTTATAGCACTATATGGACAGGCGTTAGCTAGTTTTTCCATTGAGTCATTCCTCTGAATTCAGAGAAATGACCACCCCCCCCCCCCACCCGCCCCAGGCATGATTGTCTGTTAGGGGAGGGGAGGTGCGGCTCTGATCCTGGTTACCCTGTCTTCCTTCTTTCCTTACATCCATGCATCTGTTGGTAAATGACAAACCAAGCATTTCAGCAGAACATTGGCATCGGCCACTTCTCAAGTAAGTGTCAGCCGGAGTATCATTCAGCAAGACCCTCCTTTTTCCATTCTTGCAGACAGCATGGACTTCTCAAGCATTACACTGACCCAGATCAAACGGCAGGAGATGGATTCCCAGGTAGGAACTCCGTCAGTAAGTTGAATCAGACTGTCGCCTGTGACACTGACCCCAAATATTATTTCCATGGGGAGAAGTCAGAGAGAGACTCGTGGGAGAAATGAATACAGCTATACATATCACCCCAAGAATGAACATAAATGATGCTGGAAGAAAACAGTGGAGGTGGAGATAGGTGATTAGGAAAGATCAGAATTTTAGGCGTGTAGCATTGACATATACACACTTGTTGTTTAGTTGCTAAGCTGTGTCCGACTCTTTGCGACTCCATGGACTGTAGCCCACCAGGCTCCTCTGTCCATGGGTTTCTCCAGGCAGGAATACTGGAGTGGATTGCCATTTCCTTCTCTGGGGAGCTTCCCAACCCAGGGATTGAACCCGTATCTCCTGCGTTGGCAGGCGAGTTCCTTACTGCTGAGCCCCCGGGGAAGCCCATATATATACACTACCATGTGTGAATTTAAGAGCTAGTGGGAAGCTGTTGAGCATAGGGATGTGATGGTATACAGGGCTCTGTGATGACCTAGCGGAGTAGGATTGGGGGAAGGGAGGAGGTCCAAGCAGAGGGGGAGACATATTATTATATATACACACACACACACATGTATATACATATAGCTGATTCACTTCATTGTACAGCAGAAACGAATAAACATTGTAAAACAATTATACTCCAATTAAAAAAAAATTTCCTAAAGTTAATGAGAGGGAATAACCAAGAACCAACCCTTCCTTTAGTGAGATTATACCTTTTCCTGCACAGTAATAACCCTAAGTTATACCAGTACCTCAAAGAGACCAGAACTGTTGTATTTGGTTTCTTCCTGGACTTATAGGGAACTGGGATTGAAAAACGAGTTGTAACTGGATTAGAATATATCATACAGATAGACTTAACATTAGAGTTGTCCTTTTTTTTTTCTTCCCCATTTCTTTCTGTTGTTATATATTGAGGTAGAGTTGATGGACAACGTTATGTTAGTTTCAGGTGTATACATAGTGATTTGATGTTTGCATGTTACCATGAAATGATCAACATAAGTCTAGTAACCATTTGTCTCCATACAAGTTATTACAATAATATTGACCATATTCTCTATGCTCTATATTGCATCCCTATGACTTATTTTATGACTGGAGGTTTGTACCTCTTAATACCGTCACTTATTTCTGCCCCCCTTCATTCTTGCAACTACTGTTCTCTGTATCTGTGAGTCTCTTTTCATGTTGTTTTGTTTTTTAGATTCCTCATACAGGAGAGATTATACAGTGTTTTTCTTTCTCTAGCTGACTTATATCACTTATAAGACCTTCTAGATCCATCCGTTTGTTGCAAATGGCAAGATTTTTTTTTTAATAGCCAAGGGTTGCTCAGCAGTAAAGAATCTGCCTGCAATGCAGGAGACCTGGAGTCGTAGGTTCAATCCCTCGTCTGGGAAGATCCCCTGGAGGGGGAAATGGCAACCCACTCCAGTAATTGTGCCCGGAAAATTCCACAGACAGAGGAGTGTGGCAGGCTACAGCTCATGGGGTCGCAAAGAGTCGGACATGACTGAGCAACTTTCACACACATTCAGTATGTTTTTAGTTAGTGATTTATCAGAGGAATATGAGATAAGCTCTTCTCTCATTTAAGCATTGGTCATAAAGCATCATTCATTTTCCACGAAGGATCCCAGTGAGAAAGACTGTGGGTTAGATGGATGAACCAGAGGGTGGAGAAATCAGAGCAGAGACAAGAGTGGAATTGAGGACTGGTTGAGCTATGGAAACAGCAGGCATAACAGAGAAGAAGTCCCAGACCACAGAGGAAAGGGATTAATCGATGTGAGACCATTCTCAGATCCCTGCTCAAAGAAAAGACCAACTTTCCCCACAGGTTAGGGTGCTGGAGCTGGAAAATGAACTGCAGAAGGAGCGTCAGAAACTGGGAGAGCTTCGGAAAAAGCACTATGAGCTGGCTGGGGTTGCCGAGGGCTGGGAGGAAGGTGAGCCTGGCGGGGGACCGCACAGCCCGTGGGGGTGGGGGAGGCTGTGATGAGGGTCTTTCCCCTTCAGGAAAGCTGAACCAGGAACTTCTCCCTCCTCCCTGCACTCTCAGAGCCTCCCTGTCTCTAGTGTTGAGTGGCCTGAGAGCCCCAAACTGGGGTAGACTGTGGTGGACAGAAAGCTTTTGTAGTCACCTTTTAAAACCTAAACGTTGACTGGTGGCCACTCAGTCACCACTATTTCCTTTCAGACTTAGTTAACCTGGTTTTCTCCCCCAGGAGTTTTGTTTTGGGCCAGCATGCAATTGAGTAGTGAATGGATGAATAGTGATTGGTGAAGACCCAGCAGACAGGGTTAGTGAGTTCCAAGCTTCCGGCTGCCTAGAACCAATGAGAGAAATCGAAAGGGGTCAGGAGCTAGAAACAGGGTAGAGTGGAAGAAGGCTTGGTCCACCAGCCCGGGAACTCCTGGTTACCCAGAATCTGGGCAGACTGCTTTTCTATACGGCCAAAGAGGCCAACTTGATCGCAACCAAGATGGTGATTCTTGTTGGGCTCGCCGACTCTGGGAACCCACCAAAGATGCCTCCCTGGACACGTGACCTGGGAGATGCAGTTACAATCACATGTGTTTGAGCCCAACTTGGCACCCGTGGTGGTTGTTTAGATGAATGCACGCGTGTATAAAACACTGAAATGGAAATAACTTGTCTTTTAGGAACCGAAGCACCACCATCTACACTGCAAGAAGCGAAAACCGAAAAAGAATAGTCACACCGATGCCCCACATGTCAGAGTGTAAATCCTTGCTGCCCATCGATGCGTGTGTGTGTGTGTGTGTGTGCGCGCGCGTGCACTCTGCCCCCAGTCATGGGTCAGACCCTGGGGGTCCACCCCAGGCCCACCTTGGCCTTCCAAAGATTCCTTCCACAGGGACACCCTCTGTGTTCCAGCCCATGATCTGGGTTCTGTCACAGCCCCTCCCCCAGAGGAGGAGGGACTAGGGCCACCCCAACAGAGGGGACCTCCTTCCTGGAAAGTCCTGCTTTACCCCCAAACATCTGATGTCCTTGTTGGTGGGAGGTGGGGGCGCTGCTGAGCTGGAGAGGAAAGATCTTACGCCTTTTCTCTTCTGTCTTCCTTTCAGTCTTTTCCGTTTCATCATTTGCACAAACTTGTGAGCACCGGAGGGCTGATGGATTCCAAACCGGGACCCGACCCTGAGTCTGCGCAGAGTCGGAAGCAGAGCAGAAGTGTCCTGGCAGAGAATGCCAAGGCTGTGTCCCTTCTTTTGGCAGTTCCATGGATTCCCACTGCTTCTTATGGTGGTTGGCTGGGTTGTATTTTTTTCTTTTTTCTCCCCAAGTTCTACTCACATAGCCAACTCTCCCAGGGGACCACTCCTGAAGCCCTGGGCTATCGCAGGCCCCCTAACCACAGCAGCTCACAGCGACGGTGCTGACCAGGCTTCGCCGTGGTGCTCCCCGCCAGCCCCCGAGCCGAGTGTCCTGCTGAACGAGTGTGGGTCCACCAAGGCCACTCCCCGGGGTCAAGCGGAAGGAGAGCGAGTGCCTTGCCTTCTAAAGCTGGAGCCCAGCCGAAAGCCTCTGCCCACCTTCACAAGGGAAGGGGATGACAGAGAGAGGGAGAGGAAGGATGCATACAGCCCAGGTCTTCAGGAGTCCCACCCATCTTAGAAACTCCCCGTGACTGGGCTGAAAAACCTTTACCCCATGCTTGAACCCAGCCAGTGAGAGTTGCCACACTTCCTGCCCCCTGCCCCCAAAGGAATGTCCCATGGTCCCTCGAGTTGGCACCTCCCTTCAGACACAGGCAGGGCCCTAAGGGGGAACATGTGAGGGGTTTCCAGTCCCTTTCTGCCTTGGCATCCTCTTGAATCTCAAGGAGATAGTTCCATGTTCTACCTAATCAATAGACCCAGAAGATCAGGCCACCTTGCTCCCAACAGGAAAGAACCCTGGGCTTGGTTTGGTACCTTGAATATTTATGACTAACCTCCATTAGCAGCAGCAGCAGCAACCACAACCTACAAAGAAAATGCTGGCAGCAGCTGAGATTTCAGGTGTGAGTATGGCAAGGCGTGCATCGCTGCCCTGGGACTTCTCTCTTCAAGAGGCAGAAACAAGGTCAAGATCTGGTCTGTTAACAGTTTGAATCTCGAAGCAAGAAAGTTCTCAGAGAATCTGGGTCAGAGAAAACGAGAAGGCGGGCGGGGGGGACCCCTGGCTCCGACTCCTTCCAACCACACGTCCCGGGCCCTCACTGCCTTGCGGACAGAATGAAGGAGGAGGATGAATTAGAAGAAGGAGGGCGCGTGAACGGTGTCCTGGAGATGGGCAGCCTGCCAGCACTTCTTCACCTCCAGATGGACCCCGGTGTTTAAGTGACCTTCCCATCTTGGACAGACGATGTCTTCCTTCATTTATCTGTAGCAGCTCATAGATAGTAGCCAACAAGCACGTCCCAGGACCTGTCCCCAAGGACCGTAGCTAAGTGCAGCTACGTGACAGGTTGTGAGACCCCCGTTTGATCACTGTGAATCCACTCTCCTTCCTACCTGCCCACCGCCAACTCCCTCTCTGCATTTTCTCAGTCGGGCACCCGAAGAGCTGCCTCCCATTAGCTCAGATTATGAGACTCAGGTGTGTGCTCTCCAAACTGGGCTAAAGAGGCAGCAGCTGTAGAAACTGACCGGTCTTACATTGACTGCTGCTTGTGCTCGGCTATGGATATTTTTCCATCCAAGGCTCAAATGGAATGATATGTATGTAGCATCCTTGGCCCCGCTGTACCAGTTAAGCCGATTGGTGTGTTCTCAGTGTGGGTCAGCATTTCCAAAGGTGGCTGGTCCTTGCTTTTAGCATCCCAGCCATTCAGATGATTGTGCTCCAAATTACCAAGGAGGAGAAAATCTAGTGTATTGAGCCAAGTTAGGCTTCTCTAAATGACCCTCCCTCTAAAAAGAAGCCACAGTAATTTTTAAAACTTGCACGAGTGTTTCCAGAGTAATAAAACAATTATGGAAGTACTTAAACAGGAACACAGGCTAGTTCTGTCTCCCATGAAGAAATATATGTCAGAATTGGTATAATTACTTTCATGATCACTTGAGTTAGAAGCTAGCCTGTTCTCCAGCTGAAATCAGAATGTCGTACCTTGGCTGTTCTAAAAATGAGCGTGTTATTCTGGTTGTGAAACACCTTGATTAAACCATTAATCACATCCTAGGGCTAAAAATGGACCTCACAGCCTTTTAGTCACTGAGTATCATTCGTGACTGGAGTCTCATGGGTCAGTGAAAGTGGGTCACAGCAAGGGAGGACAACAACAAGGAAATGGCTTAGCACTAATGAAATAGAGCCGTGTCCATTACCTTAATTGTATAACACAGTGTCTCATCTCTAGAGTTAGGGTATGAGTGTACCTGATAAGGAAAAGAAAAAATCAAAAGACCTGCTTTTGTGGGGTTAAACTCCTGAGCATGGAGTTTAGATTGTTTGCTAATTCTGCTGCCCACGGGATCCCTAACCCAGTGGCTGGAAGAACCACTGCCCAGAGCATCCTTTCTTGGAAGTGTCTGAGCTGCCAAGGCGGACAACAGGCTTTACACCAGGTACCGTGGGGGTCACAAGCACGTGTCATTCAGTCTGGTTGATTTGTTTCTGCCTCTTGCTAAGGAGCTGGTTCTGAGCTCACACCTGGCTGGTGCCTGCTTCTTGGCCAGCTCCTTAGTGTAGAGGGGTCTCCTGGCTCCACTTACCTTGGTCTTTAATGAGTGGTGAAGTTCTTGCTACCTTCTGCCACCTTTCCACGTCTCTGGAAATCCTTCCCGCCGATGAAAGCCTTTGGTCCTGGCATTGGCCTTCCACCTAGACCGGCTTTGCCTCTCTCTGCCACCCTCGGTCCTCCAGAGACCACACTGCCTGTCGCAAAGAAAACCACCACCTCGGGCCTGCCAGCCACCAACTCAGCAAACCGGGCCAGCTGTCTGCTGCTCACGTCTCCCAGGTCCAGACCAAACACGGGGTCAACAACCCAGAGTGGTGACTCAATCTCCTACCCCAGGAGCCAAAGCAACATGAAACAATTGGTCAAACATCGTTGGGTCCGATTCTGAGAGTAGGTGATTTCTAGACATGTCTTTCAGGTGACCCTCAACTACCTCAGGTTTGAAGGCCCTAAATTAAGCTGATTACTACTCATGGGGACAGTCCGAGGAGGGTTCGGAGAAATCTTGGTGATAACGCACTTGTCTCAAACTTACAACAAACTCTGTCACGTTTAGGTTTGCAGGGGTGGGGTTGGGTTTGTTTTTTTCTTCTGTTTTTAACCTTTTCCCCTAATTTTCCATTAGACTAGTTCCTACCAATGAATTTCATTTTTCACTGAGTGCCTACCTTCCCAGGGCAGGTAGCCACTGGCTTTGTTTCCTTCCAGCAGTACTTTTATTATGGGTATTAAGACTTTTCTTTGTATAATACATTGCATCTGTGTTTTCAATTTTTCAATAAATACTTCAACGTGGCAGTGGAGAGTATTGATGATAACTGACCAACCAAACTGGTTTTGAGATCTGGAATTCCAATGAAAAGCCTCCATTCATATCCCAAGGTTCACTGAAGCGTGCAACTATCACATTTCCTTTGCTACTTTATTTATTTATTGGCTGTGCTGGGTCTTTATTGCTGCCCGTGGGCTTTCTCCAGTTACAGCAAGCAGGGGCTTTTCTCTAATTGCAGTGCGCAGGCTTCTCAATGCAATGGCTTCTGATTGCAGAGCACAGGCTCTAGAGTACATGGGCTTTAGTAGTTACGGCACACTGGCTTTGTTGCCCCATAGTATGTGGAATCTTCCCAGACCAAGGATCAAACCTGTGTCCCCTGCATTGACAGGCAGATTCTTAACCATTGGATCACCAGGGAAGTCTTCCTTTGCTACTTTAGAGAAAAGAAACATTAATTCACACCCTGTAGAACTTTTCCATCCTCTGCATGATCTCTTTTTCTTGGGAATGGTCAGAGAGCATCAAGTGTGCAATATAGTATTGGGATTTATTTGGAAGACCAGGTCTCTGCCTGAAATCCAGGGTCTCAAGCTATGGATATTTTCTTCTTCATCCTAGGATAGGTATGTTCAGGCTCTTCTGCCCATGAAATTTCCCAGGTAAGAATACTAGAGTGGAGTACCACTTCCTATTCCAGGGCATCTTCCCAACCCAGGGATCAAACTCGATCCTCATCTCCTGCACTGGCAGGCAAATTCTTTACCACTAGCACCACCTAGGAAACCCCTGTCCATCCTAAACCCATGAAAATCATCTTCCATCTTAAAATTGCATGGGATGAATTCTGCTCAGGACTAGAGCTGTGAGTCATAAGGGGATTGAGAGCAAGCCAGTCACAGCTACCAGAGGATTTATAGAGGGAGCTGACAGAATGGGACAGGCTGCATGATGACTTTCCTGTCTGTAACTTAATGCTGCCAGCGTGTTAAGCCAAGGGGACCTACCGGGGGGGAGGAAGGTGGGGAGGACCTGGGGTTGGCAAGGAGGAGAATTGCACAAAACAATTCATCAAGAACAGAGAGAAGGAAGCAAGTGGTTTTTGTGTTTAGTCAATCTGTCGTGTCCAACTCTTGGCGACTCCATGGACTGTAGCCTGCTGGGCTCCTCTGTCCATGGGACAGGAGGGCAAAGAATCAGGATAACAGGAGGAAAGTGGTACACGTCACAGAGTGGAAGATGATCTGGGTAAATACAGAGGCACCCTTGCCTATGAATGCATTTTGTTTCGTGGTTTTGGCCGCATTTTTGCAGCATTCGCATGCTGGTGGCCACACGGTGTGGCCAAAAATTAAAAAATAAAGCCAGTGAGGCTTAATCTTGCTCACCATGGTTGTCATCAGCCTCTAACACATTACCCAATGTAAGTTTAAACATTATGGAGTGAATGAACTCTCTTTTTACACCACACTCTTACATTTTATGTATCCATGCATTGCACATGCTCTGAAATGCTTAATGAAGCCTTTCTGTTCCCTGTCATCTAAAGTTACTTTCACATATTCATTGTTCCCTTTTCAAGGATCTACTCTACCAGGCACCGGGAACATCATGGAAAGCTAGCTGGGAACACCATGGAAAGCAAAAATAGATGCCCGAACTACTGGAGCTTACAGACTATTGTTCAGTCAGTCATGTCCGATCTTTGCAACTCCGTGGACTGCAGCATGCCAGGCTTCCCTGTCCTTCACCAACTCCTGGAGCTTGCTTAAATTCATCTTCATTGAATTGGTGATGCAAGCCAACCATCTTGTCCTCTGTGTCCCCTTCTCCTCCTGCCTTCCATCTTTCCCAGCATCAGGGTCTTTTCTAATGAGTCAGTTCTTTGCATCAGGTGGCCAAAATATTGGCACTTTAGCTTCAGTATCAGTTCTTCCAATGACTATTCAAGGTTGATTTCCTTTAGGATTAACTGGTTTGATCTCCTTGCAGTCCAAGGAACTCTCAAGACCACAGTTCAAAGCATCAATTCTTCTGTGCTCAGCCTTCTTTATGGTCCAACTCTGATAGCTCAGTTGGTAAAGAATCCGCCTGCAATGCAAGAGCCCCCGGTTCAATTGCTGGGTCAGGAAGCTCCGCTGGAGAAGGGATAGGCTACCCACTCCAGTATTCTTGGGCTTCACTTGTGGCTCAGCTGGTAAAGAATCTGCCTGCAATGCGGGAAACCTGAGTTTGATCCATGGGTTGGGAAGACTCCCTGGAGAAGAGAACGGATACCCACTCCAGTATTCTTGGGCTTCACTTGTGGTTCAGCTGGTAAAGAATCTGCCTGCAATGTGGGAGAGCTGGGGTCGATCCCTAGGTTGGGAAGATCCCCTGGAGAAGGGAAAGAATACCCAGTCCACTATTCTGGCCTGGAGAATTCCATGAACTATATAGTCTATGGGGTTGCAAAGAGTCGGACACGACTGAGCGACGTTCACTCACATCTCATACATGACTACTGGAAAAACCATAACTTTGACTACATATGAAATATATTATTATAGAGGATAATTATCCTCTATAATAATTACATATTAATATATTACATATATAATATTACATATTATATGCTAATATAATTATATGCTAATATAATGTAACATATATTACATATTATATGCTAATGTAATATGTAATATATTATATATATTAATATATAGTCAAAGCTTGGTTTTCCCATATTATATATTATATATATAATTATATACAATGTATGTAATAATATGGAATATGGAATATATATAATATACATTATATTTATATAATAATAATTATACAATATATTATATATAATTTATATAATGTATTATAATATATAATTTATATGTATGCTATATATAATATATATTATATAATTTATAATTTATAACTAATTTATATATTATATTTATATAATTTATATAATTTATATAATTAATATATATTATATAACTATATAATATATATAACATATTACATATATAATATAAGATATATAATATTATATTAAATATTATATAATTATAATGTTAATATAGAATATAATACATTATATTCATTATATTATTTATATATATATTAGCCATGCCAGGCGTCTTTCAGGATTTAGTTTCCTGGCCAGAGAGTGAACCTGGGTGCTCTTCAGTGAACGTGTGGAGTCCTAACCATTGGGCCACCAGGGAGATCTCTCCTACATTGTTTAAAATGAAAATTATTACAACAGATACATCCTCTAGAGCCAACAAACAATGCTGTGTTCTTATTGTACACAAGAGACTACAGGAGAGGGGTAAATAAGAGATAGTCCCTTCTTCAAGAATCTTCCAAACACGGGAAGACAGACACATATGTTAGAAAAGGAAATGTGGAAGGGCTGAAACATTATCTCCAGAAACCTAGCAGTCTCCAAAGAGAAAAATAGGCAATAATTTTAGGAAATAATGGCATCAAGAGAAAGCTTTTAAGAAATAAGATGTAAGCATGTTTCAAGGCTCAAAAGAAGTCAGAGCAGGTAGAGACTGAAATATGGCAGAAATCAGAGACCCTGGTGCTGGGAAAGATTGAAGGCAGGAGGAGAACAGGATGACAGAGGGTGAGAGGGCTGGATGGCATCACCAACTCGATGGACATGAGTTTGAGCAAGCTCTAGGAGTTGGTGATGGACAGGGAAGCCTGGCGTGCCGCAGTCCATGGGGTCTCAAAAGAGTCGGACACAACTGAGTGACTGAACTGAACTGAGAAGCAACTTCCTTAAGGTGCAGATTAATTTATTCTTCCCACAAATTCTGACTCCATGTCTACCTCATTTAAGGCACAAGGGATACAGTGCCAGGGACAAGTCATCCTCCTGACACTGAACAAATGTGATGCATGACCAAAGGGTGCGTGTAAAGGACATTGAAAGGGAGCTAATACATTCAAGGAGGTCAGAGGAAGCTTCCATGTAGAAATGACTTTTAGTTTAAAACCAAAAGATAAGGAAAAGTTGGCAGGGGAAGGATATGCCAGGCAAAGCTAACAGCAATGAATGAGAGTTTGAGGAATAACAGAAGCCCTTACCAGCTGAGAGTGACCAAGTTAGAGCCCAAATATAGAAGTCCTTGAATGCCATTTGAAGGATGTGGGATGTTATGCTGGGAATCTTAAGCAGGGTGTAATATAATGCCTCATCGTGCTCATAGCTTCATGAGGACCTCAGTAATCTCCTAAATCTTCCACCTGCCTGAATTCTGCCCCTCTCACGCCATCCTCATTCTGCAGCTGGAGTAATCATCCGCCCTCCAAGTTACATCTGATCTTGTCACCCTGCTGTTGTTCAGTCACTCGGTTGTGTCCAACTCTTTGCAACCCCATGGGCTGCAGCATGCCAGGCTCCTCTGTCCTTCAGTGTCACCCAGAACTTGCTCAAACTCAAGTTCATTGAGTTGGTGATACTAACTAGCCATCTCCTCCTCTGCTCTGCCCCTCCCCGGTCACCCTCTCTGCTTTCTAAAACCTTTCAATGGCCTCCCATTGCTGTTTCATAAAATTGAGGTGAAATTCACATAACATAAAATTAACTCTTTAGAACATTTATTTCATTCACATTGTTATGTAAACAGCACCTCAGTCTATCAATAGTTGCCAAACATTGTCATCACCCCAAAAGAAAGCATGGTACCCATTAAGCTGTCAGTCCTTATTCACCCTCCTCCCCAGCCCCTGGCAAGCATCAACGTGTTTTCTATTTCCACGCAGTAGTGTTCAACAGATGGCATTATAAACCAACAAGGAAATATGAACTATCTAAACACTCAAAACATTAAATTTTTATGGATAATATATATTTAGGTTGGGCTTCCCAGGTGGTGCTAGTGGAGAAGAACCCACCTGCCAAAGCAAGAAACATTAGAGACGTGCGTTTGATCCCTGGGTCAGGAAGATTCTCCTGGAGAAGGGAATGGTTACCCACTCAAAATACCCAGTATTCTGGCCTGGAGAATAATCCTGTGTAGTCCATGGGGTCGTGAAGAGTCAGACGTGACTGAGCGACTTTCACTTTCTTCTGTTGGTCAGTTCCTGCTTTCCTGTTTGTCTCATTTTGCATCCTGGGAGCTTGTCTTGGCTTTCCTCCTGCCGAAGTGTGAACACTGTCACTTCTTTCCTGTGCAGGGGGCCAACTATTGGGTAGGGTTCCCAAGAATATGCCTGTACAGAAATGTGGGTACACCCCATTTGCAGCTAATGTCCCTCCAATTGTTCCCAGCTCTTTGGGGGAAACAGTGATCTCCTTCTCTGGGCTCTCTTTGGGCTCTCAGTTCTGGAGAGGACTGCATCTTTGGCACCCTCTTTGGAGAGACCCCTGCTAAATCATATAAGTCTTACTGGTTTTAGTTTTGAGTCAAGACTTCCCTGGTGGTTCAGATGGTAAAAGAATCTGCCCACAGTGTGGGAGACCCAGGTTTGATCCATGGGTTGGAAAGATCCCCTAATGAAGGGGATGGCTACCCACGCCAGTATTCTTGCCTGGAGAATTCCATGGATTTGGTGGGCTACCTGGGGTTGCAAACAGTCAGACACGACTGAGCAATTCACACTTTTAGCGGGCATACACATGCCTTTGGTTTTAAAAAAAGAAAAGGAGGAGGGTATTCAACACTGCCAGGAACATTTGTTGTTAAGCTTGGCTGATAGTAAGATATTTGAAATAATCCAGGGGGTGGAGAGGCGAGGAGAGGAGTTCCCTGACGGCCTAGTGGTTAGGATTCGGCACTTTCACTCCTGTGGCCCAGGATCAATTCCTGGTCAGGGAACTGACATTCCCACAAGCCACGAGGCACGGCCAAAAAATAAGTTTTTAAGAAACTTTTAACTAAATTTAAATATAAAAATTCTTAAAAGAAAAATAAAAAATTTTAAAAAGAGTTCTGTTGTCAGAAGTTAGCCTTGTAAGCCGATATTCATTTCTGATGGGAGCTATTTTTTCAGGCTTCTTTTGTTCTATGTGGTCCTGCTCCTCCATGGGAACTTCTGTCAACTGAAATCCCTTTCTTGAACCCCTGCCAACTATGGTTCACCAACCTGTCTTCCTCTCCCTTGTTGACACGATTCTACTGAGGATAAGTGGAATGTCATTGGTTTCTTTGGGAAACTTCAGACCTCCCCACACTGACTCTTCTTCAACCTCTTCCCTGCCACTCAGATGAGCTTTGGAGACTTCCAGACAACGGCTAGATGTCTCCTCAGCCATCAGTCATGAGCCTAAAATGTAGTTCTCAGCCTCCATCAGATTACCTATCCAGGGCAAACAAAAATCTTAGAGACCTGCTCCATAAATAATGATAAAAAGAATTAGCCGTCATATTGAGTATATAACTTCTTTTGTCCCATTTGCCATGGGATAAAATTTGGATAAAAATATAAAGTGGGTATGGCAGAAAGTTAAGAGGAACTAAAAAACCTCTTGATGAAAGTGAAGGAGGAGAGTGAAAAAATTGGTTTAAAGCTCAACATTCAGAAAACTAAGATCATGGCATCTGGTCCCATCACTTCATGGGAAATAGATGGGGAAACAGTGGAAACAGTGTCAGACTTTATTTTTCTGGGCTCCAAAATCACTGCAGATGGTGATTGCAGCCATGAAATTAGAAGACACTCCTTGGAAGGAAAGTTATGACCAACCTAGATAGCATATTAAAAAGCAGAGACATTACTTTGCCAACAAAGGTCCGTCTAGTCAAGGCTATGGTTTTTCCAGTGGTCATGTATGGATGTGAGAGTTGGACTGTGAAGAAGGCTGAGCGCCGAAGAATTGATGCTTTTGAACTGTGGTGTTGGAGAAGACTGTTGAGAGTAACTTGGACTGCAAGGAGGTCCAACCAGTCCATCCTAAAGGAGATGA
This sequence comes from Muntiacus reevesi, assembly GCF_963930625.1. Taxonomy (NCBI): domain Eukaryota; kingdom Metazoa; phylum Chordata; class Mammalia; order Artiodactyla; family Cervidae; genus Muntiacus; species Muntiacus reevesi. The sequence continues at coordinate 211,973,206 of NC_089250.1, read as the reverse complement.
GTCCTGGGTGTTCATTGGAAGGACTGATGCTGAAGCTGAAACTTCAATACTTTGGCCACCTCATGTGAAGTGTTGACTCATTGGAAAAGACCCTGATGCTGGGAGGGATTGGGGGCAGGAGAAGGGGACGACAGAGGATGGGATGGCTGGATGGCATCACTGACTCAATGGACATGAGTTTGAGTAAACTCCAAGAGTTGGTGATGGACAGGGAAGCCTGGCGTGCTGGGATTCATAGGGTCGCAAAGAATCAGACACAACTGAGCAACTGAACTGAACTGAATAAAGTGGGTATGAGGGCTTCCATGGTGGTCCAGTGGTTAAGACTCTGTGCTTGCAACACAGGAGGCGCAGGTTTGATCTCTGGTCAGGGAACTAATATCCCACTTGCCCCATGGCCAAAAATATAAAATGGGTATAAACCAATGAGATTGTATTACTAAGTTTTACTGACTCATGGCTAAAATTTTAAAATGAAAGCTATAAGATCTCTGCATTTGCTTATATGTGCATGTCTATGCATGTATATTACAAAATGTTTAGGTGATATTTTTCTGCCTTTGGATGCTATTACCAAGTTAGTTATAAAATCCCTTAAAGGAGTTCTATTTGAATTGATTTAGAAATAAATGTTCATTGGAAACATTTTTTAGATTGTATGACAGCTGTCATAATAGCTTGTGTTTAAAAAACCTTATCAAAACTGGTGAATTTTGTGTAGCCATTTTGATATTGAAGACGGAAGGAAATAAAGCAACATTTTCTGCATATTATGCTTTATTACTTCAAAAAAAGGTAAAAACAGAATTGAAATGCAGAAAAAGATTTGTGCAGTGTATGGAGAAGGTGTTATGTGACTGATCAAACAGGTCAAAAGTGGTTTTTGAAGTTTCATGTTGGAAATTTCTCACTGGACAATGTTCCACAGTAGGTAGACCAGCTGAAGTTGACAACAATCAAATGGAGACCTTAATTCAGATCAATCAATGTTTCACCACACCCCAGAGAGAGCCGACATACTCAAAATACCCAAATCAAGCATGGAAAAATCATTTGCTGTCACAATACAACCTGGCCCAAAGTGAACAGCTTACACCTGTTCTATTAGTATGAGCAGTAAAGAAAAGTCGTTTTGGCTCCTCACCACCGCTCTTCACGGAGCCTCTACCTAAAACCACAGGTTCACTGAGCGAAGGCAGCAGCCTGTTACCACCAGTTGACATCCCTCTTCCCACCCACGCCCCCCGGTTGCCTGGCAACCAGCTCCCTCCTGCCCCTCTTGCATGAGTCGCCCGCAGTGACGCGACAGGCGCAGTGCATGTTGGGACCATGCGGGTTCGTGGCCTTTTGGGCCCGCTGGTCAGCGAGGCTGACAGGTCTTCGCGGCCTAGACTGGCGAACGTCGGAGCCTCGCAGGCCGCAGCCGCCTGGGCTGGCTTGTTACGGGGGCAGTGGCCAGACCGTCCACCCTCACCTGGAGGTGTGCACTCGGGTAAGCCCCTTCCACGCCCTCAGGCCGCGTAGGTGTCTCAAGCTTCCCTCTGAGCTGGTCACCAGCGGCTTCCGACTCCGATGATGTGTGCTGGGGTTTGTCAAACACGTCATAATTACAAGGCGGTCCAGTGCTTAGTAGGTGCACAGCATTTGTCGCTTAGTGAGGGCCCCAGCCATTCTTTGTTGGCCTTCCTCACTGGAGTTTGCCCCCGCCCTCCTGGGTCCCACGATGCTGGGACATGATTCTGCACCTCATCTCAACAACACATCTCTTTTCAGGATTCTGTTCCTGGCCCTCTTTTAACAGATGCTGGTCTGCTACACAGTCTTCTCAGTTACTAGGGTGGTTTTAGATGGTTTTTAGCTCTCAAGTAACAGAACTTCTAAGCTCTAAGACAGCATTTTGTCTGTTTGTAGGGCCTTGTGTGCGTTTTTTCATATCTCAGACTCTTTCTAAAGTGAAAGTGAAGTCGTTCAGTCGTGTCCAACTCTTTGTGACCCTATGGACTGTAGTCCACCAGGCTCCTCCGTCCTTGGGATTTTTCCAGGCAAGAATACTGGAATGGGTTGCCATTTCCTTCTCCAGGGGATCTTCCCTACCCAGGGATCGAAGTTGAGTCTCCCACACTTCGGGCAGACTCTTTACCATCTGAGCCACCAGGGAATCCCTTGTGTGCCTTTTTTCATACCTCAGGTTTTTTCTAAATCTGAAGTCAAAATAATTCACTTTCTTTGCCATTCCCCCACCTCTTGCGTGTTCACTAAATTCCCATAGTTACAGAGGCATGAAACTGTCAGATTTGACTGTTACCCAACCTTGTAGCCCCATTGTTCTATGAGATTCCAGGTTCTATATACAATTGTCTCCATCATTCTTTGCCTTTTTTAGCCCACTTTCTTTCTTTTTATTTATTTGACTGCACCAGATCTTCGATCATCGTTGCAGCATTTGGGGTCTTTTAGTTGTGTCATGTGGGATCTAGTTCCCTGACCAGGAATCAATCTCGGGCCCCCTGGGTTTGGAGCACCTGAGTCTTAGCCACTGGACCACCAGAGAAGTCACTGTTCTTTGCATTCTTACTGCTCCTCCGCAGGTCCCCCAGGGAAGCCAGTGTTCTTTGAATGCTTACTGCTCCTCCGCAGGTCCCCCAGGGTCTGTTTGGCGTTTTGCCTTAGTTTTCTTTCTGCTCCTCAGGCTTGATTACTTCAAAGGATCTCTCTCAAAGTCTGCTAGTCTTTTACCTCTCAAATCTGCTAGTGAACCCCTCTAGTGAATTTTTCATTTCTGTCAATGTACTTTCAGTCCAGGATTTCTGATTGCTTCCTTTCTATAATTCTTTTTAGTTATGTCCTCATTTTGTTCATTCTTTATTTTCCTGATTTTCTTTACTTTCTTTGTCCATGGTTTCCTAAGCTCATTGAACTTCTTTAAGATGTTTGATTTAAAGTTTTTGTTTAGTTAATCCAGTGTCTGGGCTAATTGTTTTCTTTTTTTTCTTGTGAATGGCCCATACTTTCCTGTTTCTTTGTTTTAAATTTTTTGTTGAGAGCTATATAGTCTAAGTGTTGTAATGTGTGATCGGTGGCTCAGTCTTGTCCAACTCTTTGTGACCCTATATACTGTAGCCCACCAGGTTCCTCTGTCCATGTTATTTCCCAGGCAAGAATACTGGAGAGGGTTGCCATTTCCTGCTCAAAGTGTTATAATGTGATAACTCTCAAAATGTGATTCTTACTCATCAGGGATTGCTAGTTTTTGCTTGTTGAGGGCTGGAGCTGTTACTTTTACAAACTATTATTGGAAAATGTGTATTCCTTGTTTTTCTGTGGTCACCGAGTGAAGTTTCTGTTCCATTTTCTCTGCTGTCTGTCAGTGACCTGACATAGATTTTCTTAAATGTTTGACTCTAAATGGGGAGCTAGCGGAGGTGTTTTCTGTCTCTTTTAATCTGATAGATGCTCCAGGAAAAGCCAAAGCTGCCAGTAGGGTCAAATCCAAGGCAAGCATCAATGCTGATCTTCAGAGACCCATCCGACTAATCAAACCGTGTGATCCCAAGCTTTGGGAGGACAGTGTTTCCACTGTCTACTCTGGCATCAGCCAGCTTCCTCAGGAACATAGGGTGCTATCCTATACAGCTGCAGCATGTCTGAGGAACAAGGGATATTGACTAGTTTGTACATGTTCTTCACTTGTGAAAGATCAGCAACCTTTCCCTTCATTGATAGAAGGACTCCTCGGGTTGTTAAAAGTTTCTGGTGATGTCCCAAGTTACAAAATAGTTGATTTCAGTCATTCTTTGTAGCTCAATGATTGCTTTGGTGAAGGGACAAACCTTTAGTTCCTACTCTGTCATTTTGTGTGACATCACTCTGACTCAGTTTTAGAAGAATATGTCCTGATCATCTCTGTTTTCTTAATTGATCTGTTTAGATGATTTACATTTAGTATAATTTTTGATTGGTTAGGATTTAAGTCTGCCGTTTTACTTATTTTCTATTTATTCCTGCTTTTTTGGTGCTTCCTTTTCCCTTTTCTTGCCCTCTTATGGGATAGATACTTGAACTAATATTTTTTAGTATGTCATTTTAATATAGCTGTGGAAGTGAACATGTTAGTCGCTTAGTCATGTCCTACTCTTTCCGATCCCATGGACTATAGCCCACCAGGCTCCTCTGTCCATGGGATTCTCCAGGCAAGAATACTGGAATGGGTTGCCACTTCCTTCTCTAGGGGATCTTCCTGGCTTAGGGATCGAACCTGGGTCTCCTGCATTGCAAGTATATTCTTTACCATCTGAGCCACCAGGTACCCTCCCTAATATAGCTATAAATTTTTTTAATGTAGCTTTTGTTGTATAGGTTTTCAGTGGTTAATGCTGAGATTATGTTACACATACTTATGATAGGTTTCCAGTAGTGTCAAGCTTTACCAGTTCAAGCAGAATGTAGAAACTTTACCACCTTTAGGTCCCTTTTCTTCCCTTTATGACATTGTTTCAAATTTTACCTCTACTTACATTGAGGACCATATAAGACAACATTATAATTTTGTTTTCATCTATCAAACATAACTAAAAATTCAAGAGATTATAGTCACACAGATATTTGCCCTAAAAATTGCTTTTTCTTCCTGATATTTCAAACTTCTGTTAATTTCTTTTTATTTGGAGAACTTTTCCTTTGTCACTTCTTTTAGAGCAGGTCTGATAGTGGCAGATCACTTCATTTCCTCCGTCTCTTGATATTTTTAGTTCACCTTTCTGGAAAGATATTTTCACCGAATATAGAATTATGCATTGTCATTTTTTTTTCTTTTGGCACTTTAAAAATGTTTTGCTACTTCCTTCTCTCCTCCATGGATTCTGATGAGAAATCTGTAGTATTTCAAATTGTTCTTTCTCTGTAGGTAATACTTTGTTTTTCTCCACCTGTTTTTGAAATTTTTTTCCTTTATTTTTAACTTTCAGACATTTAATTATGATGTATCTGGGTGTTGACTTATTTGAGTTTATTCTTTTAGGGTTTGCTCAGGTATTTGAATTGGCAGGTTTATGTCTTTTGCCAAATTTGAGAAGTTTTCAGCCATTATTTCTTCAGATATTTTTTATGTGCTGTACTCTTTCTCTCCTCCTTCTGGGACTCCAGTGACATGAGTATCTTAGATCTTCTGTTACTGTACCTTAGATACTTACACTTTTTTTTGTTTTGTTTCTTTTCCTTATATTGGATCATTTCTACAGATACATCTTTAGATTCACTGATTCTTTTCTCTGTTAAACGTCCGTTTTGCTCTTGAGTCCATACAGTGCATTTTTTAACTTACTGTAATGTTTAATTCTGAAATTTCCCTCTGGATCTTTAGGTATTTTTCTTTGATGAGACTTTCTATTTATCAGTAAGTTTCAAGAGTGTTCATAATTATTTCTTGCAATATATTTATAACGGCTGCTCTAAAATCCTTGTTCAACAATTTCAATATCTTTTCACCTTGCAGTCAGCATCTGTTGATTGTATTCTCTCATTTGATTTCTTTTTCTTAGCGCTTAGTATGAAGAGTAATTTTTAGATTTTATCATGGACATGTTGAATATTATGAGGTTCTAGATTTTTTGTAAATCTATTTTAGGAGGAAATCAATTTCCATATATTTATATTCAGAATGCACATTCTCATCTAATTTTGTGTGCTCTGGTTTGAAGATCAGTTTCATTTTCACAGCGTTTTTCAGAGCTGTTCTGGCCTGCCCAATTTGTGTACTACCCAGACACCGACTTGGAACCTCAGAGTATTCCTCATTGTAGTTCAGTTCCCAAAGCTTTTGCTGTGTTGATATTGATTGGCTTCACATATGCACTGCTTAGGAAAGCATGACTAATCCTTCATACGCATATTTAAAGAATGCCTTTTTCTAGCTCCCTGTTCTCTCTTTGAGAGGGGTTTAGGTGCTGCCTTTTTCCTGTTATCCAGTTAGTGCAGGTTGTGGCTCCTCCCCCCAGTCTCCAGTACTTGGTGGGCAGGGGAGAGGCGGCACCTCCGCGTTGTTGGTACCAGGTGGGCATGGTCAACAGGGCTTTGTCTTATAGTCTCTGCAGTACCTGGTGGAGAGGGAGAAAGGTATGAGTTCTTTTGTGGCATTGCCTAGAGTAGGGTGACTGTAACCTAAAGGGTACCATCTTGCAGAGCTACTCTCCTCATCATTTGCTGCGGAGTGTAGGCTTTTCTTAGGGCTTGGTTTTTATGGGTTATTTTGCTTTGAGAATGACTCATTGCCATTTTCTAGTTGCAAACTGCCCTAACACCCAAGCCAAAATATATAGGAGTCAAAACAAACAGACCACCCAGGAAACTCACCACTGAGTTATCCCTTGAGTCTCCAGTCAGTTTGCCTTTTCTCCACCTTTTGAGAGGTTTTTTTAAATAGTTGTGTCATGTGTTTTGAACAGCAATTTTGGTTGTAATTAGTGAGAGGAAGATGATGGAATGTGCATACTCCATCTTCTTTGCACCAGGAAACAACATAAGGCATTTAAAATAGTTTTCTTGGGACTATTCGTGCAGTCTGGTGGTTAAGAATGTGCACCCCCAAAGCAAGGGGTGTGGGTTCCATCCCTGGTCAGGGAACTAAGATCCTGTGTGCCATGTGACCAAAAAAAGAGTAAAATTGTTTTCTTGGTAAGTTTTAGAGCATAACTTCTTGTTTTAATAACAATACACTTGTTCCTGTGTGATGAAAAATCCTACCGGTATTATGTCTCATGGTCCCATACTGCAGCAGCCAGCTAAAACTTAACTCCAGTATACAACCCAGACCTTCTTCCTAAAGAGCCCTGTTGTGCAGCCCCGCTGCCTTGTACCCTGGCTTATGAGACCTCTCCCGATCTTCTTCCTCATTCCATCTGGGCCCTCTCCTCTAGGTGGCTAGTCTCAGCTTTTCAACCCTTGCTGAACTTGCCGTAGGGCTGTTGGGAAGATTAAATAGACTGATACATGTCGAGCACTTAGAGCAGCAGCTAGCATAGAATAAGCGGTCTTGACATCATAATAGTGGTTGTTATACTCTCAATTTGGCATAGCCTCAGCTTCAGGTCAGAGAAGGCAATGGCGCCCCACTCCAGTACTCTTGCCTGGAAAATCCCATGGACGGAGGAGCCTGGTAGGCTGTGGTCCATGGGGTCGCTCAGTCGGACACGACTGAGTGACTTCACTTTCACTTTTCACTTTCACGCATTGGAGAAGGAAATGGCAACCCACTCCAGTGTTCTTGCCTGGAGAATCCCAGGGATGGTGGAGCCTGGTGGTCTACTGTCTATGGGGTCGCACAGAGTCGGACACGACTGAAGTGACTTAGCAGCAGCTTTAGGCAAAAGAAACCCCAGCTGTCTGTGGTCTACCACCAAAGTAGGGAAGTCAGATTCTTGTCAGCTTCAGTTTGAAGATGAAATTCATTCATGCAAACATTTACTGAAGGCTCACCATGTTGAGTATTGTGAACAAGACACAATCTCTGTCTTCAAAGAGTCCAGAGACTATAGAGTAGGGAGTAATATATATGTGAATGAGCACAATTAAGTAAATAAATGCAATGTAAATAGTCTGTGCAAGATAGTAGGCCAGTAGTGGCCATATCTTTGGGACTAAGGAAGGGTTCAGAGAGGTGGTAACACTTAGAGCGAATCTTAGAAAATAAGTAGTTTTTCGCAAAAATAAACAAATGGGACCTAATGAAAATTAAAAGCTTTTGCACAACAAAGGAAACTATAAGTAAGGTGAAAAGACAGCCCTCAGATTGGGAGAAAATAATAGCAAATGAGGAAACAGACAAAGGATTAATCTCAAAAATATACAAGCAACTCCTGAAGCTCAATTCCAGAAAAATAAATGACCCAATCAAAAAATGGGCCAAAGAACTAAACAGACATTTCTCCAGAGAAGACATACAGATGGCTAACAAACACATGAAAAGATGCTCAACATCACTCATTATCAGAGAAATGCAAATCAAAACCACAATGAGGTACCATTACACGCCAGTCAGGATAGCTGCTATCCAAAAGTCTAAAAGCAATAAATGCTGGAGAGGGTGTGGAGAAAAGGGAACCCTCTTACACTGTTGGTGGGAATGCAAACTAGTACAGCCACTGTGGAAAACAGTGTGGAGATTTCTTAAAAAACTGGAAATAGAACTGCCATATGACCCAGCAATACAACTTCTGGGCATACACACTGAGGAAACCAGATCTGAAAGAGACACGTGCACCCCAATGTTCATCGCAGCACTGTTTATAATAGCCAGGACATGGAAGCAACCTAGATGCCCATCAGCAGATGAATGGATAAGGAAGCTGTGGTACATATACACCATGGAATATTACTCAGCCGTTAAAAAGAATTCATATGAATCAGTTCTAATGAGATGGATGAAACTGGAGCCCATTATACAGAGTGAAGTAAGCCAGAAAGATAAAGAACATTACAGCATACTAATACATATATATGGAATTTAGAAAGATGGTAATGATAACCCTATATGCAAAACAGAAAAAGAGACACAGAAGTACAGAACAGACTTTCGAACTCTGTGGGAGAAGGTGAGGGTGGGATGTTTCAGAAGAACAGCATGTATATTATTTATGGTGAAACAGATCACCAGCCCAGGTGGGATGCATGAGTCAAGTGCTCGGGCCTGGTGGGCTGGGAAGACCCAGAGGAATCGGGTGGAGAGGGAGGCGGGAGGGGGGATCTGGATGGGAAATACGTGTAACTCTATGGCTGATTCATATCAATGTATGACAAAACCCACTGAAAAATAAAAAAAAAAAAAGAAAAGAAAAACAAAACAAAACAAAAATTTCAAAGGTAATCACATAAAATAAAAAAAAAAAAATAAGTAGTTTTTCCCCTGATGAGTAAACGCATTTCATATAGAAGCAGGAGGAACAGAATTTCAGACATATGAATCAGTCTGGTATGTAGTTTAGTACTCACATAATTTGTCATGTGTCTGCTGTTGGATTGAAATTGTATGTTTAGAGAAGCTCACAAGCCGGTCTCTAACCTGAATTTCAAGGTCCCTCATGATCTAGTCCCTACTTTCTAGCTTTTCTTTTTCATCTCCTCCATTTTTTTCCCCAATTTAAGTGTAGTTGATTTACAGTGTGTGTTAGTTTCAGATGTACAGCACAGTGATTCAGTGATACATATACATATATTCTGTTTCAGATTATATTTCAGGTAGTTCCCTGTGCTATTCAGTAGGTCCTTGCTGGCTATCTATTTTGCATATATCTAGCTTTTTCTCTTGACATTGACATACAGATGTTTATAATTTTGTCTGATATAATGTGTTAATATCTGCACAGTGATACACAGTATCCATTCTCTTTTAATTAACTGACTGATTTTGGCTGTACTGAGTCTTCGTTGCTGCGTGCGGGCTTTCTCTAGTTTCAGCAAGCCGTGGCTCCTCCTTATTGCTGTGCCCAGGCTCCTGAGTTCGTTGGCTTCTCTTGCTGCAGAGCAGAGGTTCAGTAGTTGTGCACAGGTCTAGCTGCTCCGCGGCATGTATGTGGATCTTCCCAGACCAGCGATTGAACTCATGTCCTCGGCATTGGAAGGTGGATTCTTAACCACTGCACCACCAGAGAAGTCCCATGGTATCCATGGGATCTATGGATCTTTACACACCTCTTGGATCTGACTCTTGAAACAAGATCAGCAATGGAGACACATTGAATCCAAAGTATAAAATGAGAAAGAAAAAAAATTCAGTCATTAACCTGAATTGAGGTTGAGGGAAAAGAATACAGGGCAGCAGATGTTTAACTGATGGCAACTTAGGTTGTTAACTGTAGCCTTGCAGGGTCGCCTCACCTCCACTGTGTTGCTGTGCAGTCTCTTTTTATCCACAGCTGCCTCGGGCTTAATTATTTCTCCAGACTTTCCTTATTTTATCGGATGAGAGTTAGACTCAATTTTATCTTCCATGCAGGGACCACTGGGGTAGGATATCTACTAAACTACACAGCTTTCCCCCACTTTCACCAGTTTGGGAACAGCCGTTGCCTGCTCTCTCCTCTCCAGTCTCTCTTTTCCTAAGACACTGCTGACTGGGGACTGCTCCTGTTCTTGGGGGTCCAGCACAGAGGACATGAGCCAGGCCACTCGGTATCTCCCGTCTGGACCCTCTCCTGCAGCACTTTTCTCTGGCCTTCCATGCTCTTGTCGCATGGATGTGCAGCATTCAAACGCACCCCCCTCTCTTTGGACTGCAATCATTACACCTGTTGATTTCTCTACCTAAAGCTCTTCCCAAGGCTCCTTCTTAGCCCTTCACCCCCTTAGCCAAAGACAAGACTGCCTCACAGAGGCCTTTGCTGACTGACCCTCTCGTCTGTTATATCCCATCCTGTGCTATCACGACAGCCGGTGACAGATCGAGTTTTCCAAAGATAGCCACAGAAACATTTCCCATCACCCATGCTCATCTGACTATATAACCTTAAAGCTGCTTCCATTGAGTAGTGGGAGGTCTGTGTCTTCCTCTTAAACCTGTGCAGATCTCGGTGATTGCCTTGACCAAGTAAAATAGGACAGAAGTGACTCTATGTTACTTCCTAGGCTAGTTCATCAAAACGCTGTGCACTTCCGCCTTTCTGTCTGGGAACACTGGCTCTCAGAACTAAGCTGCCATACTCCGAGGAAGCACACAGTAATCCACATGGAGACACAGCATGGAGAAGAAATGTGTACGTGTCCCCGGTCCATAATTCAGCAGATGTTCCAGCTGACAGCCGTTAGCAATGTGAGGAAAGAGGCATCTAAGTGATGCCAGCCTTTACCATCAGTCATTCCTAGCCTTTACGCCTTCCTAGTTGAGCTTTCAAATACTGAGGAGCAGAAACAAGCCAGTCCACTAGAATCAAAGAATCTCAGGATAATAAAATGACTGTTTTTTGCCCCTGCACTTTTTGGGGGGAGGCTGCACTGGGTCTCTGTTGCCGTGCGCAGGCTTTCTCTGGTTGCGGCAAGCGGGGGCTACTCTCTAGTTGCGGTGTGTGGGCTTTTCATTGTTGTGGAGCACAGGCTCTGGGGCGCTCAGGCTTCAGGAGTTGTGGCACACGGGCTTAGTTGTCCTGTGGTGCGTGGGGATTCCTGGACTAGGGATCGAACCAGTGCCCCCTGCATTGGCAGGCAGACTCTGAACCACTGGACCACCAGGGAAGTCCGCCACTGCATTCTTTGTTGGTTTCTTATGCTATTAGTAGTTGGACAGTCTTTACTGTTGAATAATTTGGTACTTTCAGTGCTTTTCTGACTCTTCCATGTCTGGCTTCTTTGTTAAACTACATCCTCCTTGAGGCTGGCACCATGTCTGTCGTCCGCGCTGCCGTTTGCTGGTGGCACAGACTAGGCAGTGGGGGCACAGTCAGTGGTGAACTACCAAGTGGGAGGCATGTGTTTCTTCTCTTAACATGGTGGACACCAGGTTTCTACCCCCAGAACTGCTTCTGGCCTGCGGTTCTGTACTTACCAGGTATATCCATCCCTCGCAGGAATCCCTTCTTTCTCCCCACCCTGGCTTGTCTGTCAGTGAGAGATGCACCTGGTTGTTTCCACCATGTTTTTAACTTTCCAGCAGTGCCTATAATGGTTCATACCACCTCTGCAGGGAAAAAGGTGGAAAGAGTGGGAAAACAGGAGACCAGGAGTTCCAGAGACAAGCTTGACACATTTTAAAATTCTGTTGAGAGAATAAATACACATCTTGGGTAGTTTGGTGTTTTGTCCTTAATGACAGTTCTTCACTGACAGTATTAGATTGTTGGAGTTAACAATCCACTGGGGACAAGCTTCAGAGTGCCCTCTACTGGGAAGCAGGACAATAGAGTCTTCTGGTGGCTCAGATGGTAAAGAATCTGCCTGCAATGCAGGAGACCAGGGTTCTATCCCCAGGTGGTAAGTTCCCCTGGAGAAGGGAATGGCAACCCACTTCAGTATTCTTGCATGGAGAATTCCATGGACAGAGGAGCCTGGTGGGCTTCAGTCCACAGGGTCGCAAAGAGTCAGACACGAATGAGTGACTAATACTGTCACTTTGATAACGTGTTACACCCTGAGGCAACCTGGACCTCTGCAATAAAGAAAATTAGAGTAGGAACCAGATCTGTCTTGTTGACTCTATATCATTAGCACTTATGATATTACCTGGCATTTAGTATAGGAGCTCAACTAATATTTATTGAACAAACTAACCAACTTGTATTGTTCATGGGCACTAGCATGTTTCTTGAGAAGTTTAAGACACTAAGACAAGCACTGTAGGTTATGCCAATCACAGCCGGGTAGTAAATATTTTAGGTTTAGACGTCATATGGTCTCTATTACAACTACTCAACTCTGCTCTTATGATGGAAAAGCAGCCACAGACAATAGAAAATCTAATGTGTGTGTCTTAGTTCCAGTGAAACTTAATTTTTAATGATTAGTCTACAGTACAAATGTTGGTGTGAGACCCAAGATTCAGGACTAAAAGGCATTGTGGCTTCCCCCTTTCTCGCTCTGGATTAATTGCTCTGTGGGAAGCCAGCTGCCATGTGATGAGGACACTTAAACAGCCCTGTGGAGAGGTCCATGAAGTGAGAAACTGAGGCCTGCCAACAGCTGGCAGGGAACTGAGGCCTCCTCCAAATAACCAGGCAGTGAGCTGTCTTGGAAGCGGACCCTACACATGACAGCATAATGTCTTGACTGCCACCTCATGAAAGATCCGGAGCCAGAACCCCCACTTAAGCCACTCCCAAATTCCTGGCTCTGTAAGATAAGAAAGGTTTGTTGAGTTAAGCTACTTAATTGTGGGGTAATTTGTTATGCAGTAATAGATAACAGATACATCCAGGGCTCCAGCATCTTCCCCATTGAATTACAGTGGTGCCAATATAGAACATTGGTTGACCGCATGTATGTTAGTCTCTTTCTGGATTCTCTCTTCTGTTCCATTAACCTGTATGTCTGTGTTTATGTCAACATACTGTCTTGATTACTATAACTTTTGCTATAAGTCTTGAAGTCAGATAGTATAAGACCTCCAATTTAATTATTTGTCAGTTGAGTTGACTGAGCTATTCTGGGTTCTTTGCATATCCATATAAATTTTAAACCACCTTATCAATTTCTAGTTAAAAACCTGACATTTTCATTGGAATTGCACTGAATCTATAGATCAATATAAAAGAGAAATGGCTGTCTTAACAATATTGAATATTCCAATCCATAAACATATATCTCTCTATTTAGATCTTCTTTAATATCTCTAAAAATTATTTGCAGATTTAGTGTAATGTTTTAGTATCGAAGTCTTGCATATATTTTGTTACATTTAAATTTATCTGTAAATATTTCCCACTCCCGTATTCTTGCCTGGAGAATTCCATGGACAGAGGACCCTGGCAAGCTCCAGTCCATGGAGTTGCAAAGAGTTGGATACCACTGAGAGACTAATACATACTATTTTAAATTATTATCAAATGTTGGCAATATTCTATGTGCTGTATCCTTGTAGTTTATTTTATATATAAAAGTTTGTATCTACATAGTAGTTTGTTAATCTCCTATCCCATCTTGCTTCTCTTCCCACTGGTAACCACTAGTTTGTTCTCTGTTATCTATGAGTCTGTTTCTGTTTTTGTCAGGTATTTTCTGAGTGTGCATCTTGCTCTAGGCATTCTTGTAGCCTTCTAAGTACTCTGTTATACCTAGATGATTATAAATGCCCTGCTTACCCAAAGAAACTCTACCCAGCTTTTCCTCCCAGACTTTAGGCAGCCTGCTTTAGTCTGTTATGAGGGTTGCCATAACAAAATGTCATGGGCTGAGTGGTATACACAACAGAAATTTGTTTTCTCACAATTCTGGATGATGGAAGTCCAAGAACAAAGTGTTGGTAGGGCTGGTTTTTCCTGAGTCCTTGCTTCTTGATTTACAGATGACACCTTCTTCCTGTGTACTCATGTGGCCTTTTCTCTGCATCTCTGGTGTCTCTACCTCTTCTTATAAGGACACTAATCATATTGGATTGGGCCCCACTCATATAACCTCTTTTAACCTTAATTAATCTTTAAAGGCCCATTGGGGATTAGGGTTCAGTATTTACATTTTGGGGGAACACAGTTCAGTCTGTAACAGTAGTCCATTGTTTATCTCAACTGTAATCTTTTGCCCCATGCATCTGTGGTTTATTTACCTTGTGATATTTTCAAGCAATGTCCACTTGCTTTTCTGGCCTAAGTGAGTTCCAAGTTCAGCAGAACAGAAAAAGTGCCTGCATAATTCCTTCAGGTAGTTCCTATACAGGTTAGAGCAGAAATATAGGATAACTTGCAAATAAGATATGCTCTGCTGCCTATGAAACAGGGACCAGATTCCCACACTAGGAATGTAGGGTTCTATCTTCTGGATTGCTGCCAAGCTGGAGAGTGGGTGGGAGAAAAGCAAGTAAAAATGCCACAAAGCTTTCCACCACTTTTAAATGACTGTTTTCTTGACTTAGCAGTTGTTTGGTTTTTGTAAATCTTTGATTGTTTTCCAGAGTTCTGATAAAGTTAGTTCTAATAGTTACTGCTCTGTTTTTTGATGTTTCTGTGAGGGGATGCGAGCTGAAGATGCTGCCTCTGCTATTTTGCTTATGTCAATCTTATGTTTTTAAAAGATTTAAATAACAAGAAAAAAGTCATAAATATTTACCTATGTTACCATTTCTGATGCTCTCTATTCCTTTATGTAGATCTAGATTTCCATATGGGATGATTTTCCTTGGGTCTGAAGGACATTCTTTAACATTTTTTGTAGTTGGTCTGGTGGTGATGAAGATATTAAAAGATATTTTTCACTGGGATATAATTTTAATTTATGGTTTTTTTTCTTTCAGTACTTTAAAGTCATTATTCTACTGTTGTCTCACATTGTTTTCAACAATAAATTTGGTATCATCTTTATCTTTGTTCCTCAGAAACATTCTTTTTTTTTAGAATTTTATCTGTATTGCTGGTTTTGACAATTTGACTTTGATGTGACTTGTTATAGTTTTCTTTATATACCTTGTACTTGGGATTGAGCTTCAGAATTGTGGGGTTTTTCAAATGTTTTTTACTGTGTTTGGAAAGTTTGGGGCCATTATTTCTTCTCATATTTTTCCATATCGCTATACTTAACTTTTTAAACATTTGAAATGTAATTATATTGATGCCTTCTTGTTGGTTTTTGGCTACACTGGGTCTTGGCTGCTGCTCGCCGCTTTCTCCAGCTATGAGCGCAGGCTGCTGTTCGTTGGCGGGCTTGGGCCTCTCACGGTGGTGGCTTCCTGCGGCGGAGCACGGCCTCTAGGTGTGCAGGCTTAGTGGTTGTAGCAGTAGTTGCCGCGTGCGGGCTCAGTATTTGCAGCTCTGGGCTCGAGAGCATGGGCCGCAGGAGCTTAGTTGCTCCACAGCACGTGGGATCTTCCCGAACTAAGGATTGAACCCACGTCCCCTGCATGGGCAGGGGGTTAAGCACTGGACCACCAAGGAAGTCCCTAAGGTATCTTTTAATGTCATTCTTTGCTAGTTTTAACACCTGTGGTCTGTTCTGGGTCAGTCTTGTTTCTTCTCCTTCTGACAGGTCATGTTTCCCTACTTGATTGTATGCCTGGATCTTTGGATGTCAGACATTGTGAAGTTTGCCTTGTGGAGTTCTGGTCACTTTTTATTCATGTATGTTTTCTTGAACTTTGTTTTGGGATGCAGTTAAAGTCCTTGGAAAAGTTTGATTCTTTTAGACTTTGCTTTTTGACCTATTAAGCAGGTTGAGAGCAGTGCTCAATCTAAGGAGGATTATCTCCTCTGCTGAGGCAGCAGTGCCTTCCTGAGTACTCTACCCAGTGTGCTGTGAATTATGCTTTTCCCAGTCTGGCCAGGGGAACAGATACCTTTCCTAGCCATTTTTTAGTGCCAGATCCTGTTTCCTCTAATGCTTTTTCTTTGGCTTTGGGTAATCTCCTCATAAACATATACTAATGAGTACTGTGCTGAATACCCAAGGAGACCTCTGTAGACCTCTGGGATCCTGTTACAGTTCTCTTCTCTCTGGTATTCTTCTATTATCTTCTCTGAGCTACTTGGCATGTGGGATCTTAGTTCCTCAACCATGGATCAAACCCATGCCCCCTACATTGGAAGCACAGAGTCTTAACCACTGGACCACCTGGGAAGTCCCTGGTATCTTGTCTTTTAAACTTTACTGCTTTGGTAAACTCTTAGCTCCATCACCTCCTTTTCAGATAGGCAGGGAACTGACAGACAGCCCAATGGACTCCCTGAACCCTTTCTACTGTTTCAACTGGATGCCAAGGGTGTTAAAAATGCATTTACGGGATGCCTCCACTTTGGCATGGCCACAACTCCCTTGTCAATGCTCTTATCCAAGGACTGCTCTAACTCTGGTATCTCTGTTCTAATCTTAGCCTCATATAATACCCACTTTCTGGTAAGCATCAGGTTGTCTCACTCTGCATATGCAGCCTGGCTGTATTATACAGGGTTTTCCAGAGAAACAGAGCCAATAAACTAGAGATAAACACACACACATTTATTACTACTAGGAAGAATTAGGAATTGGTTCATGTCATTATAGAAAACTGAGAAATTCCAAGATGTGTAGTCAGCAAGCTGGAGACCCAGGAGAGCCGATGGTGTAGTTCAGTCCAAGAAGCAGAAGAGCCAGTAAGTAGCTGGAGTTCTAGTCCAAATCCAAGTCTGAAAGCAGGAAAAGACTGATGGCCAGCTCAAAGACAGGCAGAGAGAATTGCTTCTCATCCCCTTTGTTCTATCCAGACCTTCGGTGGATTGGTCGAGGCCCACTTACTGTGGAAAGGGCAATCTCTTTACTCAGTGTACCAATTCAGTGTTCATCTCATCCAGAAGCACTCCTGTAGATACACTGAAAAATGATGTTCAACAAAACATCCAGGCACCCCATGGTACAGTCAAGTTGAGACATAAAATTAACCATCACATCAGCATCCCACCAGCGATCTGTGGGGTCCCATACACAGACTTCGGTAACTGTGCGTGGCACCCTCTGTTTTCTTGCTCTGCCCAGTGGTTTCCAGCCATTTCAGTGGTTTCAAAGTCTGGGCTCTGCCTCCTGAGCCCAGTGGGCTCTCCCGACCCTGCTTAGGCTCCAGCTCTCTGCAGTAGTTAGAGAAACTGTCCCCGGGTAGAGGAGCTAGATCTGGGGGACTCACCTTATGAGTTTCTGCTCAGAGATCAGCCTGTGCTTCCTGTTGTCCCCTGCCTGCAAACAGTTGCCTCAAAAATTGTGCCCATTTGTATAGTTGTCTATAGGACTGTTGTGGTATCACTTACTCATGGTCAGATAGGTGGTTAATTTCCAGCTGTTTTGTGGTATTTTGTTATATGAATTATACCACTATTCATCTGTTCTTGTGTTAGTCTACAGTAGTAGACATTTGGATGTATTCAAATAGTCAGTTATACAAATGATGCTGCAGTGACTATCTTTGTACCCAGAAATGCAACTGCAGGGTTATGAGATACATTATTTCTTCAACTTTATGTGATATTGCCAAACTGCTCTCAAAATTACATTGTTTTACATATCCACAAATAGCACACAAATTCCATTTGTTCCACATCCTTGCCAAAACTTGATCTTGTTGAACTATTACATTTTTCTACTTGTGCAAATGAATGCCAGATGTTACCTTTTTACACTGATGTGCATGCATGAGTGCTAAGTTGCTTCAGTCATGTCTGACTCTGTGGGACCCTATAGACTGTAGCCCGCCAGGCTCCTCTGTCCATGGGATTCTCCAGGCAAGAATACTGGGGTGGGTTGCCATGCCCTCCCAGGGGATCTTCCCGACCCAGGGATTGAACCCACGTCTCTTATGTCTCCTGCATTGGCAGGTGGGTTTTTTAACACTAGTGCCACCTGGGAAGCCCTGTTATAGCAATAAACCCTTCTTAAATTACCAGCAAGATTAAAAATATATATGTGTGTATGTACTACATGTATATACACATATACATGTACATATGTATATATTTATTATTGGCTATTATTGGATTTCCTGTTCAGTAAATTGCATTTGATATCACTGTCCTTCTAAACAATTGAGTCATCTTTTTGTTACTGATTTGTTACTGATTCAGTCCTAATAAATTCTAGTTACTAATCCTTTTTTGGTTATATGAGTTAGGATCATGTTTTCCTAGTGGCTTAATATAGAAGTATTAAATTTTAATGTAGTTATATTCATCTATATTTTACTAAATGATTTGTGCTTTGAGTGTGTTCATTTCTTTAACCTCTTAACACTGGGGTGCTCAGCGCTCAGGCCTTGAACCTCTTTATTTACATTAATTCCTAAGAAATCTTAGTCTTGTGGCATCTGTACACTACTGATGGCTTTTACCTCTCTGGAACACCACTAATACATGATAATTTAAAAGACCCTTGCTGAGCTATTAATAAATCCATCTTTCTTCTTCCCTTATTATTGAAGTTTCTTGAATGGGAAGTCTGTATCCACTGCTTCCATTTCCTCATCTTCCAGTCACAGTTTAACCCACTGCAGCTTGGCTTTTGTCCCACTATTCCACCTATACTAATATTACTGAGCTTTTTTTCTCTTTTCTTTTTTTGGCTATGCACTGCCACTTATGGGATCTTAGTTTCCCGACCATTGAAAGCGCAGAGTCCTAATCACTGAACCTGCAGAGAATTACCAGGATTTTTTTCTTTTTTTGGATTTTTTTTCTTAAGTAACATGCTCACACTCTTTCCTTTTCAAATGAAGTTTTTTTATGGAATCACAGTATATTAATCAGATAGAAACAGAATTGCACTAGCTATGGGCCAGGGAAGAGAACTGCTTGCTTTTCTCATGTCTCCACGTTGCTCCAGAGGCCTCTTTTCTGAGCCCCTCCAGTCTTTCCAACCTCCCTGTTGCCCTAAACAGCCTAATCTCCAGCCATAACAAACTGCAGACTCTTACGTTATACTCCTTTCCATCTCTGTGCTTCTGCAAAACACTTCTTCATGCTTCTTGAACCTGCTTTAAGCAAGTTCTCTCAGCTCAAGTAGCACCTCCCAACCCATCTTCCCCTTTATCATTCCTTCCCTTTTTATGCCTCTTATCACAGTTACCACAATGAATCGTAGCTTTCTCTTTTTTTAGTTTAATTTAATTAAAAAATTTTTTTCATTTATTTATATTAGTTGGAGGCTAATTACTTTACAATATTGTAGTGGTTTTTGCCATACATTGATATGAATCAGCCATGGATTTACATATGTTCCCCATCCTGAACCCCCCTCCCACCTCTCTCCCCATCCCATCCCTCTGGGTCATCCTAGTGCACCAGCCCTCAGCACTTGTCTCATGCATCAAACCTGGACTCATGATCTGTTTCACAATTGATAATATACATGTTTCAATGCTGTTCTCTCAGATCATCCCACCCTCGCCTTCTCCCACAGAGTCCAAAACTCTGTTCTGTACATCTGTGTCTCCTTTTCTGTCTTGCATATATGGTTATCGTTACCATCTTTCTAAATTCCATATATATGCATTCAGCTAAGTCTCTTCAGTCGTGTCCGACTCTATGCGACCCCATAGACGGCAGCCCACCAGGATCCCCTGTCCCTGGGATTCTCCAGGCGAGAACACTGGAGTGGGTTGCCATTTCCTTCTCCAATGCATGAAAGTGAAAAGTGAAAGTGAAGTCACTCAGTCGTGTCCGACTCTTAGCAACCCCATGGACTGCAGCCCACCAGGCTCCTCTGTCCATGGGATTTTCCAGGCAAGAGTATTGGAGTAGGGTGCCCTTGCCTTCTCCAATATATGCATTAGTATACTGTATTAGTGTTTTACTTTCTGGCTTACTTCACTCTGTATAATGAGTTCCAGTTTCATCCACCTCATTAGAACTGATTCAAATGTATTCTTTTTAATGGCTGAGTAATACTCCATTGTGTATATGTACCACAGCTTGCGTATCCATTTGTCGCTGATGGACATCTAGGTTGCTTCCATGTCCTGGCTATTATAAACAGTGCTGCGATGAACATTGGGGTACATGAATTGTAACTTTCTATTTACACATTTTTCTTCTGTACTAAACCAGGGGCTTCTAAAGATGAGAGACCCTGTGTTTCTCCCCATTAATCTCTTTAATGTATATCAGTAATAGAAGGAATAAATCAATAAATGAATTGCTGAGGAAGCCGAGCTAGGCCAAAGCCTGAATTGGCAGACCACCAAGATTTTTTTTTTAAATAGCTCTATTAAAATATAATTTAAATATCATACAATTCACAGGGCTATGCAACATCACTGTAATCTAATTTTTAAACATCTTTGTCACCCCAAAAGGAAACTCTACCCTTTAAGTCACTTACCATACCCTGACCCAGTACTCGGCAAACACTAATCTACTTTCTCAGGCCACCAAACTTAACACAGGTAAATTGATCACAAATCCTAAAAATCTACCCGGTTCTGAGGATGATGGGAAATTTGATAAGTAATTGCCCCAATTTATGGGGCTTCCTTGGTGGCTCAGATGGTAAAGAATCTGCCTGCAATGCAGGATACCCATGGACTGAGGCGGCTGGTGGGCTTCCGTCCATGGACTCCCAGAGTTGGACACAACTGAGCGACTAACACTTTAATTTTGCCTCCATTTATAAATGTCTACTGCAGAAGCGCAAACTTATATTGCACTTTCAGGTCTGATCTGCAGTTTATTAGACTATTAGCCTGTTTAATCGAGAATTTATTAGAACTGCGTGCGTGCTCAGTCGTGTCCGACTCTTTGCGACCCCATGGATTGTAGCCTGCCACGCTCTGTCCATGGGATTTTCCAGGCAAGAATACTGGAGTGGGTTGCCATTTCCTCCTCCAGGGGATCTTCCTGACCCAGGGATAGAACCCTCGTTCTCTTGCACTGCAGGCGGATTCTTTACCACTGAGCCGTCAGGGAAGCCCTTTTATTGGTACTCGATGCACCTTTAAGGAGGATGGTTAGTGTTGGCCTTAGTTCTTATTGCTGTTAAAGTCAACTCCCTTTAGCAGTTTATACTTTGGCAGAAAACAGAGTAACTGAAAAAACTCGCAACCTCAGGTAGCACTTGTGAAAAGTGGCTGATAATCTCTTGTAGGGTGTGTAACCCTTCTAGGAAATAAACATTACTTCAGTAGTCGTTTTCCAGCGCTTTTATTCTTAACGCGATTCTTCCAAAAGTCTCATCTCTTGCTGGGTGCTGTGCGGACAGGCGGGAAACGTCAAGAATCAGAACTCGCTGTTTCGCCAGGCGGCGTTTTCAGAAACGGGTCGGGTCTAGCGCGTTGCCAGGCAGCAGCGTTTCCCGTCGCAGTCGCGCGTCTGCGTCGCGTGCGCAGTGACGCAGTAGGCGCGCGGCGACGCGGCGCGCGGCGCGGTGCACGCTGGGATATTTAAGTCTTCTCCGCGGCGCGGAGCCGCGATGTCTCCGGCGGCTGCGGCGGCTGGGGGAGGCAACCGACGGCGGCCGATAGCGAGTGTCAGGGAGGGCCGCGGCTGGGGCTGTGGCGGGCCGGCCGGGGCGGCGCTTCTCGGCCTGTCGCTGCTCGGCCTCGTGCTGTACCTGGTGCCGGCGGCGGCTGCGCTGGCCTGGCTGGCTGTGGGGGCTACTGCGGCCTGGTGGGGACTAAGCCGCGAGCCCAGAGATTCGCGCGCCCTCTCCTCGCTCGTTTGGAACGCGCGGCGTCAGCGAACACTGCTCGCCTCGCCTCCTGCCAAATCGGTAGCAAACGGAAATCTCCTAGAGCCGCGGAGCCCGCTCGAAGGACCTGACCCCGCTGAACTGCTCCTCATGGGCAGTTACCTGGGCAAGCCCGGCCCCCCGCAGCCTGCCCCCGCCCCGGAGGCCAGGGACCTGCGGGAGAGGCCGGGCCGCCGCCCTCCTGTCCGCACCGCATCGCCGGCTCAGTCGGCGCATCCCCAGCGTGTTCTGAGTCACCCCTCCCTCCCCACGTCTCTTCTCCGACCCTCCAGGAGGCCTTCCTACCGGTAAGATAACTCTGGTCTTCCCCACAGCCTCTCCTCTGTCGCTGACTTTGAGTTGAGGACTTGACTTTTAAATCCGATTTTCTTTTTCATTAAGTCCAAAGTGGATTCCATGTCGTTTTGTCGTCTTAATCACCCTGATGCATGTCTACCAACTCCTGTCCACCTTTACCCTTTGGAATTAGATGTAATGCCACAGCGGTTCCCTTGCTTTCAGTTCTTAGAACCATCTGAATTTTCATGCAGTATAGATTTAGCGGAATACTTGATAAACCATTAACTATCCCTGTTTCTCGTGAAAATATATTTATCTTTCAAGTGTAGTTAGAAATGATTTGTTAGATCCATCTCCACACCCCCCACCCCTTTGGAACCACTAATTGAAATTCTGTGGTTTAGCCAAGCTCAAAGAGGTGTTCGCAGGAAACATCTCTTTGATCAAGAAAACTTGATAAAGATGATCCAGGAGAATACGAAAATTTGATGAAAATACTAGATTCATGAAAAGTACATTTAGTTGAGAAGATGAACATTTAGGTGTTTAAAATGTTTGACTTTGAGTATATATCACTGATGACCTCGCATAAAAGATTGAAGCATCTTGAAAAGTTCCTCCCTGCACATCCTGTCCCCCACTTTTCTTCCATTGTAATTTACTTGTGTGGGCAAGGTTTTCAATTTCCCTCTCAAATTGTTGGAAGTCCATTGTAGGGACAGCTGTCATGCAGCTGTCACTTTCAGCTCTTAGATGAAATGAGGGAAAGTTGCCATAAACATACTGTATGTTTTTTGTTGCCTAAAAAGAAGTTTAAAGCCTCTGAAAAATATCTGAACCCACGTGGTTCTTCAATCATTTAAATTTTCTGAAGTTTCTTCAAGCTTCTTTGGTATCTCCCATTCTCCACAGGGACTGTGGGACTTTATCACATCGGTTTGTAGTAACACCTCGAAGGCGCTATCCAATCCAGCAGGCCCAGTATTCCTTGCTGGGGGTACTTCCCACAGTATGCTGGAATGGTTGTCACAAGAAGACGGTGCTGTCTGCTCGTAATTCCAAAATGGTGTGCAGTCCAGTGACAGTGAGGATTGCGCCTCCGGATAGCAAACTGACTCGATCTCCAATGTGAGTATTGTCCAATGTTTGTATTTCCTTTATTCTTTTTCGGTTATTTCTCTGACAAAGCAAAAAAGAAAGTAGCTGCTTATTTGAATGAGAAATCCCAGATTGTAGTAATTGAACCATCTTTTGGTTTCTTTTGCCTTAGACTGTATCTTTGATAGCCTAGGGTGATTCCTGTGAGTGTATAAAATTATACTTTTGCTTACTAGTTAGCTTCTGATGTCCAGTGACTGAAGTCTGTGCTCTGTGGCTTGGTAATTAGAATACCTTGATGCTGGAATCTTGTCTTTCATTGCAGACCAGAACAGATTATCAACTCAACACTGTCTTCACCATCAACTAGTGCCCCAGATCCATGTGCAAAGGAGACTGTACTGAATGCCCTCAAAGAGAGAAAGAAAAGGACAGTGGAAGAGGAAGACCAAATATTTGCTGATGGCCAGGAAAATAAAAGAAGGTAACAGGACCAACAGAGTAATGAACAGGCTTCTCCAATGGACTCCTGAATTTTGTTGAAATATAGGGTAACTCTCCAAAGATACACAAGCCAGCTCCAGTTTGTGACCCTTAGTAGATTCCCTTCTTTGGTCTTCATAGAAGTGGTTGATAATAAGTTCTTAAATTAGTGCTGTTCATTTTCTGAGACACATGTTAGATAAATTTTGTGGTTTGCTTTTTCTCTAAGTACTAGAGATGAGCTGGCAACTATTATCCAGGTTAACCTTGTACTTTTGATACAAATCAGTTAAATTTTATTTTTGAGAGAGCATGCTTGAAGTCTTCCCCTCACAGCCTCCTGGCATTTAATTATTTGGGTAACCACCGATTTCACTGTTGTAATTGTGCTGAGGGGAGTGCTTGGCAAACAGAAGTGAGGACTAGAGTATGGTAGATATGTCAGTAATGAGACTAAAACCACTTTTGTTATTTGCTTTTCTGTACTGACAATGCAGTAAACAGTCTATTAAGACTTTAACAGGCTTTGCAAGGAGTCAGTTAAGGATTCCCAGTTGTCTTTTTAGTTCAGTAAATGGAGCACCCACTATATGTCAGAGCCTATTCCAGCTTCAGTAAGTAGAGCTTTGAACAAGACAGAGTCCTTGTGGGTTTGAGAGAAACCAGAGGAAAAGGATAATAAAAATAAACCAAGGTGATCATAGATTATAAGCATATAGAGATAAATAGTAATATAACAGAGGGTAATGAGAAGGGGGCTTCTTTATATATGGTGGTCAAAGAAGTGTTCTCTGAGGAGACAGCAGCCTCACACTTAAAAATCATTGGCCCCATTACCTAGATAAGATTGTTCATATCCTACAGGGTAAAAATTGGTCAGCTTTGATACTTCAGATGACAAAATTGAGTAGGGAAATATTAATGCAAGTGTATTTATGTCCTAGAAAGATCAGGTAATGATGACTAGAGATAAATATGATTGGCACGTGAGCAGTTTGACCTAATGTCAGCTAGCTAAGCAGGAGTGATGGGGTGAGGAGGTGTGGAGGTAAGAGAAGAAATAACTTCATCTAGGTTTCTCATGTTCTCCAGGGTGGTAATTTTTCTTGACTCTAGTGAGCCTATACCTGAGGATTCTATATTATCTTTCCCATGATAGAAATAAGTGATAATTATGTGCACCATGCAAAGGCCCTTCTATGTGATAGGTCAAGTTTTTCCTTAACAGACTTGCCATCTTAACCTGTAGAGCACCATAAGAGTGTGGGTTGACCCCTAAAGTGTTGTTTTTGTTTTTAATTTGGGTATGGTAGGATGGTAATTTTGTGATTCTGATACTTCGGTGAGAAATCAGTAAATAATTAAAACAATTTAATAGTTCAAAAGGTCTTGAAATATTTTCATACTTTTCTTACTGCCCTAACTCTTAGGATAAATTTAACTTTTGGAATCTTTGTGGTTGAAGCATCCCTCCTCTTGTCTAGCAGGGAACCTATGCTCCATAGAAATAGTATAAAGTCCCAAGAATTTGGGAATATGATTTGGGCCTGGGGGAGAAGTAATTTCATTGAATTGAGAGTTTTTTGATTTGTTGTAGACGCCATGATAGCAGTGGGAGCGGACATTCAGCGTTTGAGCCCCTGTTGGCCAATGGAGTCCCTGCTTCTTTTGTGCCTAAGTAAGTGAAAATCCATAGATGATATGTACAGTCTGGAAAAGGGGCTTTATCAGAGTTAATTGCCTCGTTGATATTCTTCTTTGCTTTGTACTGCTTTATTAGTTCAGATTCACACCTTTGAAATCAGAGAGGAACATTTTGAGTAGCTTGCCACAACTATTATCTTCTAATTCCTCTTAATGTTTTTTCACTAGTATGGATAAAATATGCTAAAGCTAAGACGGTTTATAAATATATTTAATAACCAGGTGTATGAACAGAAGCTCCCAAGGTTGGTGCAATGGATAAGATGCGACGATATGAAATCGAAGATAAAATATTACATCTCTACATTTGAGTTTAAATACATTTGAGGAGGAATTGATCCTCTCACTCTGAGCTAGTAGTATAGTATAGCTGCCCTAAAAAGCTAATGTCCTCCTAGTCTGTGCTGATGGAAGAACAGAAACTGACATGAGGCTGGTTAGTGGTAGTCCTGCTTCTCTAACTTCTGCTTGGATTGTCAGTGGCGTGTGTCTGGTTTGGTGCACTGCACTGTAAGAGAGGATGTACACCAGAATCGTCCGGGGTGGTGGTGGGTGAAGCAGTTTGAAGGTGTATAAATACTAGCCCAGAGAATAAGGAGAATAAGGAAAGGAAATTTGGAGAATAAGGAAATTTGGATATTGGTGGCTCAGACGGTGAAGCGTCTGCCTACAATGCTGGAGCCCGGGTTCAATCCCTGGGTTGGGAAGATCTGGAGAAGGAAATGGCAACCCACTCCAGTATTCTTGCCTGGAAAATCCCATGGATGGAGGAACCTGGTAGGCTATAGTCCATGGGGTCGCAAAGAGTCGAACACCACCGAGCAACTTCACTTTCATTTTAACGTCACTCCAAAAAATGGAAGGACTGTCAGGTCAGAAAAGAAAAACAACTTGCCCAGCGCAAGTCCAAGTAGTATCCATGGGCAAGTGTATCCAAGTTAGAGGGAAAAGCATTTTCATCCAGTATAAGAATAAATTGGTCTGTGGTTGGGTATCATAACAGAGATTGAATAGCTCTTCTATGGGAAGGAAGTATAGGGAGTTTCCATTTAGTTGGAAGTTTAGAAAAGATAGTTCATTCCTCTTAACTCTGATTTTTTTTTTAAACAGTTTTATCAGGGTATAATTGGCGAATAATAAGCTGCCTGTTTAAAGTATATAATTTGATAAATTGTGACATGCATACAGCTGTGAAACCATCACGATAGTTAAGATAATGAATGTATTGTCACTTCCAAAAATTTTCCTGTGTCGGTCAGTAATACCTCCTTTCAGCTTGTCCCGATCTCCAGGTGTCTGCTGATTTGTTTTCTATCACTAGTTTAGTGTGCATCTTCTAGAATGTTAGTCAGTGGACTCACACATTTTAAAAATATTTGACTTTCTCTTCCTGACGGATATATTTAGCCACATTGTTAATGATAAAATTAAGAGCATTTTTTTTTTTTTTACTGACTTTTTTTTTTTTTTTTAAGAAAGATTGTGTGTCCAGGGACAAAACCTTAAAAGAATGTCTTTAATAATGCATCTAACTATCTTCTCCCCTTCTTATTAGGCCTGGGTCTCTGAAGAGAGGTCTTAATTCACAGAACTCAGATGATCAACTGAATAAGAGATCCCGCACCTCTTCTGTGAGCTCCTTGACAAGCAGCACATACACAGGCGGCATCCCCAGCTCCAGCCGCAATGCCATCACCAGTTCCTACAGCTCCACTCGAGGGCTCTCTCAGGTACATTCATCTTGTGCTCTGGGAGACTTGGGTTCCCAGCACTAATTAATCGATGAGCCAGTGTTCGCTCCCTCTTTCTACCGTCAGATAGTGATAGTACCACTAACAGATACAAACCCGAGTGATAACTACGGACCAGTGGAGCAGAATAGAGAGCTCCAAAAGTAGAGCAGTCATGTGTGGAAACCTGATACAAGACAGCCGTTACTGCAGATAAACGGGCAGGAGGCGCATAACTCAGTGGGTATTAATTTTATCAACAGGTAGACCAAGTAACCCAGATTGCATTGGATCATAAAAGAAATTTACCCTTTAGGCATTGAGAATTTGATGAAATTTTTTAAAATGTTGTCATTCTCTTTTTTAGAAAGAGAATGTAGTATACAGCCTAGGGAACAGAGCAAACTTTGCTACCACACAGATATACAGATGTGGGTTCCAGTCTTGGCTCTGACACTTAGTAGCTCTGGGGCTTTGGGTTAATCACTTAAATTCTGTTTCTCATTTCTGAAGGGTTATTGTAAAGACTGAAGGTGGTGTTTGAAAAGTACCCATTACAGTGCCTGTGTAAATAATGTATAGGAGCCGAGTAAAAATAAAGCTTGTGTGGAGGAGGATTTTCGAGGGGAGAAAAATTTTGAGTTAAGTTAATCCAGAAGGCTCTTAGAGTAATATAAATGAAAGATGAAGGTCTCAGTTGTAGGAATGCTAAAAGGGTAATAACAGCCTTTGCCTTGAGCACTTTGTCTGGGCTAGGCTCTGTACTAACCAAGCACTTTACATACATTTCCTCATTTAATCATAACAGCAAGCATATTAAGTATATACTCATTATCCCTATTTAAAAAATCTTCTTATGTCAGATTTCAAATGTACACAGAAAATGCCATGATGGACCTCCATGTAGCTTTAATAGTCAATGGCATTTTGTCAATCGTGTTCCATCAACCTCTGCCCCGCATTTGTTTTGCTGTTATGTTTTAAAGTAAATGGAGGACTTCCCTGGTAATCCAGTGGTTAAGAATTTGCCTGCCAATGCAGGGGACATGGGTTCAATCCCTGGTTTGGAAAGGTTCCACATGCTGCAGGGCAACTAAGTGCATGCACCACAGCTACTCAGCCCACGCTCTGGAGCCCTCTAGCCACAATTAGAGAAGTCACACAAGGAGAAGCTTGTGTGCTGCAACAAGAGAAAGTCCTTGCACAGCAGCAAAGACCCAGCACGGCCCAAATAAATAAATAAAAATGAAGAAAAACTTTAAAATAAGCGAAAAAAATCAGCTGCAAACATGTCATTTCAGCTATAGGTCCTTCAGTATATTTTTAGATTTTTTTTCACATTAATAAGTATAATACCATTTTTCCTCTTAAATGATTTATGATAGCTGTTTAATATTAGCTAATATCACTCGGTATTTAAATTGCACTTATTACCGTAAACTGTCTTATTGCAGTTACACTGTTTGAATCAGGGACCAAAAATCAATTCTTGACATTTGGTTCATATTTCTCTTAGGCTCTTTTAATCTATACCACTACTGTTGCTACTCTTTTTTTTTTTTTTCATGCTTTTGAAAAAAGTAGATGATTTTGTTCTGTAGGATTTCTTATATTTTGGATTAAGTTTGCATCATCATGGTGTCATTTTAACTTGTACTCTAGCCCCTGTTTTCCAAGGCTTGATTACATTTGAGTTCAGTTAATTTGGCAGAATATTGCATAGGTGGTACTGTGTACTTTGGGTTAGGGCTTCCCAGGTGGCTCAGTGCTAAAGAATCTGCCTGTCAGTGCACGATACCCCAGAGACGTGGGTCAGGAAAATCCTCTGGAGGTGGAAATGGCAACCCACTCCAGTATTCTTGCCTGGAAAATTCCATGAAAAGAGGAACCTGGTGGGCTACAGCCCATTGGGGTCACCAAGAGTCAGAGATGACTGAGTGACTAACCACACACACTCGTACTTTGGATTGCATCTTGTCAGGAATAGATAAAATCTGACTGCTTCCTTTTTGATGTTAGTATCAATCAGTGGGTACTGCCACTCTAATCTGTTTTAGAAGGTTTAGCAGGTTGCAAAACGGGAATTTCCTTGGTTGTCCAATGGTTAGGACTCGGTGTTTTCACTGCTGGAACCCCAGTTTGATCCCTGGTAGGGGAACCAAGATCCAGCAAGCCTTGTGGCATGGCCAAAGAAAGAACAAGAAAAATGGGCTTCTCATGCATTGCTGGTTGGGAGCATCAGTTGGTACAGTTCCCTAGAGGGCGGGGTGGCAGTATTATCAACAGTAGAGATGCACATGCCCTTTGATCCAGCAGATTTACTTTTAGGAATTAACCCTACACGTACACTCAAAGACATACAGAGGATGTTGATTGTACCTTTGTTTTAATAGTGGAAGCTTGGAAGCAATGTAAGCATGCCTTTTTAGGGGACTGGTTGAATAACTTAGTATTTCTGTAAGTTGAAGTAGGATTTAACTGTTAAAAAGGGTAAGGCAGCTTTAGTAGATGGTGATGTGAGTGATCTCAGAATAAATTTTTAAAAGTGCGTAGTGCAGCGCTGTGTACAGGGCCCTCTATTCATGCTGTGCGTTCTTTCATCTTTTGATGTGTATAGAATAATTTTGACAGGATATATTAGAAACGGGTAATAACTGTTGAGACAGGAAGGAAATTTTTCCGTTGTACTTGTTGGGGTTTATTTTATCTTCTGGCCGTGGTGGGTCTTCGTGGTTTGTGGGCTTTTCTGGCCACCGAGAGCAGGGCCCCTCTTGTTGGGGAGCACAGGCCCCCAGGCGCGGGCTCCGGCGAGTGCAGCGCGCGGGCTCAGTAGTTGCGCACAGGCTAGTTGCTTCACAGCGTGCGGGGTCTTCAGGGGCCAGGGGTTGAGCCGGTGTCCCTGGCGTTGCAAGGCGTATTCTTAATCACTGGGCTACCAGGGAAGTCCCCGGACTACCTTTGATATCAGGAAACTCTGCTTGCTGAGGAGACAGATGTATGGATAATTATCATATAACGGTAAATACCACTGATGTTACAAAAGTCATAAATGGCATGATAATGTATTTTTAAAAATAAAGTTAATGAAGTAAAACTGAAAATTTAATGAGACCAAAGCTATTTTACTGGGTTATCTTCATTGGAACAGTTTCTTAATTGACTTTTATCATTTCCGTAGATAATATGGAGCAAACTTATATATACCTCTTAGCTCTAAACTGCTAAGTGATTGTGACATCCTCTTTTTTGACATATGCCAAAAGTACATTCTTCCCTTCTACTTTTATTAGTTAGCATGCCATTAGTTCTTCAGACTTTTCCTTACTTACTTAAAAAGAGATGTTATATGCAGTGGTGAAAAGAACTTTATCAAAGGTCGGATGATAAACTATCAACCAGGGTCAGTGTTACTTGTATTTGGATTTTAGCTGTGGAAGAGGAGTGGTCCCAGTTCATCTCCGTTCTCCAGCCCAGCCTCATCCCGTTCCCAGACACCAGAGAGGCCAGCAAAGAAAATAAGGTAAGGTAATCAGGTCCATCTAGTCAAGGCTATGGTGTTTCCAGTAATCCTGTATGGATGTGAGCGTTGGACTGCAAAGAAAGCTGAGTGCTGAAGAATTGATGCTTTTGAACTGTGGTGTTTTTTTGTTTTTGAACTGTAGAAGCCTCTGGCTCTTCCCCACACTTTAGCATGAGTAATGGGGGTGCAGGAGTAGAGACCATACAGAACAGAGCAGACAGAGGGAATGATGTCAGTGGGCTTCACATTCTGAACTCCAGCCGACCCTCTGGGTACCTGAGGTCAAATTTAGGGATCAGACCTATGACTAGAACTTTTAGGAACTTGGTGGGCTGTAAGTAAGGTTTTGAAAAGTGTTGATTTGTGGTTGTTTTAAGACAAAGCTTTCTCCATGGCTTCCATAAACTGCCTCCATTCATTTCTATTGGGATTTTCTTCTGACTTCTGTTTTTTTGGTCCTGGCATACTGAGGTCCTAAATCATGGTGGTTCTAGACCAGTTGGTAGGCAAGCAGGTGCAGGAAGTTATCCAGTATTTTCCGTCAGCAAATCTTCCTAAACTTAATTCTGCCTTTTCCTCCTGCAGAGAAGAGGAGCTTTCTCATCATTCTAGTTCTTCAACTCCATTGGTAACAGACAAGGAGTCCCAGGGAGAGAAGGGTAAGTTAATGAGTGCACTAGAGCGGCTGTTGGTGGACGTATTGAGCATTGCTTTGTGAAGGGCCTGGTGGATACAGAGATAGATGTTTCTGTCTTTCAGAGGTTTATAGTCAGGTAAGGGAGAAAGGCGACTCAGAGAAATACAATACAATATGTGATAACAGTAGGCTATGGGTAAACTTAGGTTGAGGTATCTGTGAGCAGTCCAGATGACTGTCGTCCAGTAAGCAGTTCTGTGGGCTTCCCTGATGGCTCAGTGGTACAGAATCCAGCTGCCAATACAGGAGACACAGGTTCAATCCATGGGTAGGGAAGATCTCCTGAAGAATGAAATAGCAACCCACACCAGTATTCTTGCCTGAAAAATCCGATGGACAGAAGACCCTGGCAGGCTACTGTCCATAGGGTTGCAAAGAGTTGGACATGACTGAACAACAGAAATAATTGTATACATTGATTTGGAGCAGTTCTCCCTTTATATCCTCTTGACTATTAGAAATAATCTAGCAAACACCATCCAGGAGCCCAAATCATGGAAAATAGAATTTTTCAGAGATACCCAGTGAAAATTCAATATTAAAAACAGCAGATAGATAACCTGTCCGTGTCTGGCAGAGAGGAAGAAGAAAATTAAATCTCTCTCTCTTTAGTTGCAGATCCAACCACATGGAAGAAGCAGAACTCGTGGAATTCCCCGTTAACACCTGGTAGCTCCGGGCAGCGTAAACGGAAGGTTCAGCTGCTGCCCTCCAGGCGAGGAGACCAGCTGACCTTGGTGTGTCCTGTCCCTCTGCTTCTGCCCACCTCAGCTTAGCTCTGCCTTAGGAAGGCTAAAGACAGGATTCTTCCAGTTTCTCCTGATTGACAACTTCTTTTTCTCTTTGGTAGCCTCCACCTCCCCAGCTTGGTTATTCGATCACTGCTGAGGACTTGGACTTGGAAAAGAAAGCTTCGTTACAGTGGTTTAACAAGGTCTTAGAGGATAAGACTGGTAAGGAATATAGATCAGTTTCACACTCCAGAGAGGCTTTATCTCCTTGGGTTTTATTTTGGTCTTTCTCATGTGGGAAATCCATTTGGGCCCTCAGTGGAATCTGGAGAATGGTAAGCATTGAAGGGAAACCTCTGTGAGTTGTACCGATGCCCCGAACTCCCCGTGCTCCGTGATACGCAACTGGAAAGAGTTCCAAACAGTGTCATCTTCTCTTTCTTCCCTAGGTGCTGCCTCAGCCTCTGTCACTGAGGCCTCACCTGCCAGTCAGTCTTCCTTCACTTTTACCTCGCCTGCCACTGGGACTGCTTCATCCCCAACCTCCCTCCAAGCCTCTAGCGCTAACCCACTGTTGGAGAGCTTGAAGAAGATGCATAATTCCCCGGGCCTACCTTCCCTCCCTGGTGAGTGGGAGAGCTTCCTTTGTTTTGTTTGTGTCTTGGCCGCACCACACAGCTTGTAGGCTCTCAAGCCCCTGACCAGGCATCAAACCCAGGCCACTGCCGTGGAAGCGTGGAGTCCTAACCACTGGACTGCAAGGGAGTTCCCAGGAGAGCTTACGTTGGCGCGTGTAATGACATCAGCCTTTGTTTAGGTAGAAGTAAAAGCGCCAGGACTTCCCTGGTGGTATATGGATAAGAATCCACCTGCCAGTGTAGGGGACTCAGATTTTTTTCTTAAATTAATTTAATTATTTTAATTGGAGGCTAATTTACAATATTGTGGTGGTTTTTGCCGTACACTGACATGAATCAGCCATGGGTGTACATGTTAGGGGACTCAGATTTGATCCCTGGTCTGGGAAGATTCCACATATTGCAGGGCAGCTAAGCCCACGTGCTCTAGGTCCTGTGAGCCACAACTACTGAAACTTGGGTGCCTGGAGCCCCTGCTTCACAGCAAGAGAAGCCCCCACAGTGAGAAGCGCACGTACAACTAGAGAGCAGCCCCCGCTCACAGCCCCTGGAGAAAGCCCACTTGTAGCAGCAAAGACCCAACACAGCCAAGTAATGGAATTTAAAAAATTTTTTTAAAGAAGTGAAAGCACCATGCTCATCAGTTCCTGGGAATTGTTTTAAAGGTTGACCCTGTTCTAGCTCCTCTAACCAGAGCTGGTGCAGGCTTAAGAGCTTTAGAATCTGTCATCAGTTTTAGGGAAGGGCTGCAACACTCAGAGCTAAGGAAGGCAGCTTAGTTTTGGTCGTCCAGTGGCTCTTGATTTGAAACCCAGTCCCTCAGCTCCTCTGAGCCTTGTTTGTCATCATCTGTAAGACGAGAAAATAATGCTGACCTCATGCGGTGTTGCAGAAGTGTCACTGATCACATGGTTAGGATGTCTTATCACACACTTAGACTACAGTCATAAGGTAATCTGACTCTTCTCGAAGTTTCCAAGGTCTGTTGCTGTTCAGACTTCCTGGCACTGCATATACACACACTCCTCTACTGCACTTCATCATATCGTAGAACGTGTTAGGTATTCAGGGGCTCTGAATACCTGGGCTCATGGTCAGACCATCTCCTCATTCATGGTTATATGCTCTCTACTTGCACCTGGTGGGTGAATGTAGTGCAGAGCATCTTTGTTAGCTGTATAAGGTGTATCTAGATTGTTAACTGGACTTAAGTTCAGGTGATTGGGATTTCCTTTGTTTCTATACATGTAATTCCCAACGGGGCCCACGTTTTATCCTCTTCTGAAATGTTTTTTATGATCTGTGAAGGTTAGTGATTATGAACACTGGCCTATTTTCAAGAATGAACAGTTTAAAGTTCTGTGACATGGATTTAGTCATAATTGTTGACTGTTGAATCCCGAGCACTATGCTGGGCTTTGAGCACCGTCACGTCTGAAGTATTCCAAATTCACTTTCTCTACTCTTCTTCCCAGAACCTGCTGGAGTGACCACCACTGTGGCCGATTCGCCTCCGAAGACACCCAGTCCTCTCGCCTCTCTGAGCTCCTCACAGTCAGGGGCTGTTCCGGCCACCTCCTCTGACTCCAGATCCACCACTGCTGTCTTGGGGCTGACCCCAGCCTCTTCCCCAGGACCCATCACTGATGCCGCCAAGTCCCCTTCGGCTGAGACATCCGCCAAATCCCAGGCCCTGTCTACCCCTCCTCCCAGTCCCAAGCAAAGTATCCTGTTTGGAATGCTGAGCACCCCAGCTGCTAACCCTTCTGCCTCTGTAGCCCCTGCTGTGTCTTCAGCATCACCCACATTCAAACCCATTTTTGTGGCTCCCCCGAAAAGCGAGAATGGGGACCCCTTGCCCTCTAGCCCTTCCACGGTCACGGCCGTGGCATCTTCCAGCTCGGCCCTCCCCATGACTACCAGCAGCCCAGCCCCCGCTTTCAAGCCAATCTTTAGCAGCGTGGGGCCACCCACATCTATGCCCGGGTTAACTCCCTTCTTCAAGCAGACAGCTACTCTGGCCGCTACCACGAGTGCCCCTCTCTTCACCGGCCAGGCCACGGCCACCTCCACAGTGACTTCTGTGAGCACGGCCAGCACCTCCACAGACTCTGCTCCGAAGCCTGCCTTCAGCTTCGGTGTGAGCAGTGTGACCAGCACCCTGAGCAGCGTGACTAGCACCACTGCTTCCACCTCCCAGCCCTTCCTCTTTGGGACTCCCCCGACTTCTGGTGCCAGCTTCACCCCAACTGGGGGCTCCATATTCCAATTTGGCAAGCCCCCCGCCATACCCGCCTCCACATCAGTCACCACCTTTGGCCAGTCGCTTCCCAGTGCCCCTCAGACAGCCCCCAGCAGCAGCAGCAGCAGCAGCAGTGCTGGCTTCAGTGGTTTTGGCAGCAGCCTCAGCACCTCCGCCCCGGCCACCGCCGGCCAGCCCACGCTGACGTTCAGCAGCAGCACCGCCCCAGCCTTCAGCGTGCCCTTCGCCTCAGGCGCCAAGCCCCCGCTCGCATCCCACCCGGGCGCCAACCCCCAGCCCACCTTCGGGGCCGCCGAGGGGCAGCCACAGGGGGCTGCCAAGCCGGCTCTCGTGCCCAGCTTTGGCAGCTCTTTCACTTTTGGAAACTCTGCGGCCCCAGCCCCGACCGCGACCCCAGCGCCGACCCCAGCCCAGCCAGCGTTCGGTGGCGCTGCGCAGCCGGCGTTTGGTGGCCTGAAAGCCACACCCTCCGCCTTCGGCACCGCCGCCAGCACCCGGCCGGCCTTTGGCAGTGCCACCGCTGTTTTCTCCTTTGGCGCAGCCACCACCTCTGGCTTTGGCACCACCACCCAGACCACCAGCAGCGGGACCAGCGGCTCGGTGTTCGGCGGCACGACGCCGTCGCCCTTCACGTTTGGAGGGCCAGCGGCCCCAGCTGGGAGCGGGGCCTTTGGGATGGGTGTGGCCACCCCGGGCACCAGCGCTGCCTCTGGAGCGTTTGGCTTCGGGGCAGGACAGAGTGGGACCACTGGGAGCACAGCGCCTTTTGGGGGAGGCTTGAGTCAAAACAGCTTGGGCGCGCCCAACCAGAACACATCCTTTGCCTTCAGTGTGACCAGCACGCCGGACAGCAAACCTGTGTTTGGAGGTATGATCACAAGTTGACTTGGCCCGCTGGGCAGCGTCCACCCATTTGGAGCTTTATATTGTGGTAGTGAAGAGACGGGCATTAAATGCATTGATACAGTATCAGTTTCTTGGTAAAATATGTGATTACTGAGTGCAGAGGAATGCGTTTCTGAGAAAGTAACGGACTTAATCTCAGACTGTTGGTGACAAGCAGGGTTTGGGGTGTGGGTGGAGGCGGGTGTGAGAGGGCCCCATAGGACCTCCCAAGTAGTCGCTTCGGAGCCGGGGAGATGGTGTAGGATCACAGGCAGCGTCACACACTCACAGTGTGGTCGTGAGAGGCCCGTCAGCACTGTTTTCCCAGCCATGTTCAGTTGTGAGATGTAGGTCTAAGTTAAGTGGTAGCTGGTGAAGCCACCATGTTGAATCTGAAGCAAGTACAGTGGGAGGGGTGGTGGCCGTGTGTTCTGGGGAGGCTGACGAGAGGTGGGGTCTGGAGCAGTGGTGGTGACGAGGTGGGAGTGGGGGGAGGAGCCAGAGTGGCAGAAATCTGCCTTCCACACCCACCCGCCCCAGCCAGCCTCCCCCTACGAGAGAGAAGGCAGGGCTGAAGGGACAGCAGGGCTGGGTGGGGAGTCCCAGTGGGCTTCAGGGGACCCACAGGGCAGAGCGGGGAGGACAAGTGAACAAGAGACTGAATGCATCTAACTAGTCCTGATGGGGGCAGGTAGTCGGGCTCAGTCTAAAGGCAGAGGTCCACTGAGTCGGCCCCTGTGCTGGGTTTGCTGGTCGAGGAAATGGAGGGGCCCTGCTCCTTAGGTGGCCAGAAGCCCACCCTGCTGTGGCACCACTGGTGGCCAGCTGGGAGGCTTGCCCGGGCTGACGGGTGTGAAGGTCGGTGCTGTCCTTCATGGGGGACCCAGAGCCCAGGTGTCCTGCGGGAAGGCCAGCAGCCGAGCTCCCTAGAGGCTCCGCCCCCTCTGCTCTGCAGCCTGGCCCCCACAGCGCTCTCTCTCTCCATCCTAGGCACCTCCACGCCCACCTTCGGTCAGAACACCCCAGCCCCTGGAGTGGGCGCAGCTGGCAGCAGCCTCTCCTTTGGGGCGTCCTCAACGCCTGCCCAAGGCTTTGTCGGAGTCGGACCTTTCGGTAAGTGACCAGTGTGACCTTGTCTCCTTTCTGAAGAGGGGTGGGGCGGGCTGGCGGCGTCCTGCTGTCCAAGGCCAGTCCAGGAGTCCAGCACTGCCCACGTTTGGAGTTGGGCAACTGACCACTCAGAAGCCAGGTGAAAATGCCAGCCTGGGCCTTGTTCCCAGACTATCTGTGGTCTTGCGATTTTGCATTTTTAACCAGCGCCTCTCCCAGAGGGTTTGCCTTTTTCCAGTGCCCAGTGTTCTTTAGAGACGTGCTCCCGGGTCCCAGCTGCCCTGATGAGATCTTGTTGAATCTTTCCAGGATCGACAGCCCCTTCCTTTTCCATTGGTGCGGGATCCAAGACCCCAGGGGCTCGACAGCGGCTGCAGGCCCGGAGGCAGCACACCCGCAAGAAATAGCCTTCGTCCCTCACCCAGCCCCCCACCACCCCTTGCCCAAATCTGGACCTTGGCACCTGCTAGGAAGAGCCTCTGATCCTTCTAGTTCCATAAAGCAGACCGACCCCAGACCTCTGGCTTCAGCCCCCAGGGAGGTAGTGGCAGCTCCAGGGGCTGTTTCCCTCTTTCGGGAAGCAGAAGCCCCAGATCTGGGGGGTCATGGGGGAGGGACGTGGCAGGGCAGAAGCCTGTTAGCTTACTTGAACAGTTGAACTGGTGAAGCTGGAGAGAACTAAAGAAACATCTGTACATACTGTCCATTCCTTCCCCGACGCTCGTGTAGTGTATAAGCTCAGGCAGGCAGTCCCCTGCCTGCCTTCTCCCCCCGAGAACCATCTTGGCCGGAGGCCAGCAGGGCAAGCCCCGCTACCTGCATCTCCGTGCACTTGACGGGTGGGGGCGGACTGTCCCCGAAGCTGCACCGGGCTTGGCTTGGCTGCACAAGTGGCTTTCCCCTTCCAGTCCCATGAGGGGACTCTTTCCCCACTTCTTGCTGCTTCATCCCTTGCCGGTTCCTTGCAGGGTCGATTCCTTTTAAAATGATCCTGAGTCTAGCTTTGCCTTGGAGACCCCTGCAGGTGCGGCTCCTGTTATTCCACTTCCTCCTGCCAAGTCCGAGCCGACCTTTCATCCCCAACCCACTCTGCCAGTTTGACCCCTCAAAGCTTGGTGGCTCAAGACTGTTAGCCTGGCAGACCCAGGGGTGGTGCCTCCTCCGGGAGAGGGAAGCTCTTGGCACAGGCAGGACACACCCCCCACACACAGCCACCCACCCCGCTGCTTTCAGCCGCCTCCTCACCCACTGTCCCCGTTGGCCTCACTGGGCCTGTCTGCCTCTCCGGGATCGTCTGTTTGAAGCTTTGTCCTGTGTTATTTTGTCTGATGCTCATGTCTATTGCTCTTTGAATCGAGTTTGGAGGAAGAACTGAATTGTATGAGTGGCGGCATGTTGGTAGTGCCGGACTTAACTGTTTCTAAGTTTCTGGGGCCTCGCTAAATGAGTGTGGAAAGTGGCACCACTCTGCGGCCACAAGCGCCGAGTCTTGAATTCTCACATGGTGTTTGGACTTTAAGGGCTGGCAGCCCAGGAGGATGGGGCCAAGGGGAAGCCAAGGCTTCTGCCCTGTGCTTGCTTTCCCACCTACCTAACACCTCACTGTTTGTAGTATATGGTAGAAACCCTAAATTAACGAACCACGTTTTAAAACTGTTGTCTTACTTCCTTCATCCCTTCCCTTCTCTGTTCCAAAACCCCTTACCCCAGGCCCATGAGCCTTGCTGCCATGCCCATCCTCTTTGGGAGAAGTATGAATGCGTGTGTCTAAATTAAAAAAAAAATATTTAAACATTTTTTAACAATAAAAATTTATTTTTGTATTTAAGCTAAATTGCCTTTTAAATTCCTTCAAGCTTGGTTCATTGAGGTGGTTCAGTATAAATGCTATTTGACTAGAGATTAGTTGTGTAGAGTTAAGTTATGCCTGTGTGAAGAGGAGGCTCAGATGCTGTCCCGGCAGCATTCCTGAGGGACTTGAGCTCCTTCTGGAAACAGAAAATGTAATTCTTATTTTATGAATAATGTGACGTAGGTGTAACTAGTCCCCTCCCCTTTGTGACTGAGGGTGAATGGTTCATGGCGGGGGACGCGCCTCCCCACCCTGAGAGCTCTCTTGCGTGTGGAGCTGAGGGGGGCCTGAGTCCCGATACCTGCTCGGATGGGAGGGGCGGGCGTGGGTCTAGAAGTCAGGCTGCTGCCTACAGCTCACGGAAGGCAGACCCTCAGCTCGATTACCTCAGCTCCACAGGCGGGACAGTTGGTCCAGGAGCCCCCTGCCCCGAGTGTGAGCTTGTGAATGCGGGTGTGGACACGTACGTGCACTGGACAGGGACGGGAGGCTGGGACTTTCCATTGTAAACGAAGACTGAATTCCTGTGAGTCTAGTTGGAATTTTTAGTATGAATGTGAGATTTTTCTCCTTGCTTATGTCATTAAGAATTAAAAAAAACTGTGATCTATCGTAGACCATGTCCTGCGTTTTATTTTTGTGAGCAGCAGTGCATCTCACCCGCAAAAGCGCAACCCAGGGAAGGGACCCAAAGCAGAGGAGTGTCCCGTCTCCCTCCAGCTGAGGAACGGGGTTCCCGGTCTTCTTCCTCCAGCCATAACCAAACTGCCGCCTGGGGCTGAGGGCCTGAGAAGAGTCGGCGCTCTGCGCCCCCGCTATGTGCCGGGCTGTGTGCTGGGGGCAGCCGCCGCTTTTCGCCGCCTCTTCCTCCTCTTTGGGGCAGGGCCGGGTGTCAGCTCTGAGACTGGTGCTTCGGCCTGTGAGACGGAGCTAGAAGAAAAGTAATGGGCGTGAGACGTGCCCCAATCCCCCAGCCTCTTCCAGGGAGGCCCCCCAGTCACTCACCTCGGCACCTCTGCCCGTTCAAGCACCGCAATGAAGAAGCCCCCAGTAAGCGTGGTCTCGGGAGAGGCCCGGAGGCAGTGTTCAGCGCCTGGAAAAGCGCCCAGGCCTCGGTGTGGCCAGGAGGGGAGGACAGGAGCCAGCCTGCAGGCAGGAAGTGGGGTGGGCTTCCAGGTCAGAGGCGGCCCCCTCCCCACGGCCCTGGTGGACACCCACTACCTGAAGGCGCCTGGGCTCTGCTGCAGGGCAGCTCGCACCACGTCTTCGTTCTCTTCCTGGCAGACGGAGCACGTGGAGTAGACGAGCCGTTGCAGGGCAGGGAACGTGAGCGCGTGGCTCAGCGCCCGCTGCTGGAAGGCAGCCAGCGCTCGCAGGCGCTCCGGGCTCGGCGTGCCAGCCTTGGGCTCCTCCAGCTGTCTGCTGGGCATCCCTAGGGAAGAGTGCTTTCAGCACACCCAGCCTGGAAGAACGGGTCCTGCTTCCAGGTGAGCACGTCTGCCAAGGGTCACAGGAACCAACCCTCAGGCCAGGACACCCGACCGCCCCTCACGCTCCAAGGTTGCTGTGGGTCCGTGGGGCCCTGGGCCGTGCTCCCCGCCATCTCACCAGAGCCACTACAGGAGGGATCCAGCAAGATGTACTGGACCTGACAATAACGCTGGTCCGAGGGCGAGACCGCCAGGAAGTCCTGCTCGGCCAGCTCGCAGCAGGAGACCCCTGCCCGGGCCAGCAGGGTAGCCATAGATGCCAGCCGCTTGGCATCCTGGTCAAAGGCGAAGATCTTCCTAAGGAGGAGGACAGAGTTGAGGTGAACTGAGAACTTGACAAAGCGTCTTAAGAGTGCACAGCTCTGACACGTAGTTGAAGTTAGGACACAGAGACTATTTAAATGTCTTTAAATTCTAAATTAAAGGCTCAGTGGTCAGAAATAGCTGGCCTGGGCTTTGTGCTCCGAGGGCTAGGGGACTCACATCTCATACCTGCTGCCCACTGGGAAGCTTAGGGAACTGCCCTAGGTCCAGAAGAAAATGCTGAAAGGCAAGGCCTCCTTTCAGTCTGCAGGGCTTACTGGAATAACTGTTCCTTATCTCTTCCTACAAAGTACAGGATCAGATCCCACCCCACTCCTGTCTGACCATGGCACTCACCCTTGGTTCTTGAGAAGAGCAGCCAGGTGACTGGTCTTATTGCCCGGGGCAGCGCATGCATCGATGACGTGGGACCCTGGGGGCGGAGCCAGCAGCATGGCCGGGAGACAGCTCGCCTGGCAGTGCAGAGCACGGGGGCTGGGTGAGCGGAGGCCCCAGGCTGACCACTCCCCACCTGCTTCCCCCCTTTCCACCCATCCTCCCTACCTTGTCTTGTAGGATGAGGTGACCGGCTTGGTACAGTGGATGGTCATGCAGATCTGTTTGGGCAGGAAACACAAGTAACTCTGGTAGCAAGGCATCCAGGAGAAAACACTTCCCTTTGAGGGCCCTGATGTCCTCGAGGCTGCCAGGGAATACGAACTGCTTATTCCACGTTTTACACATCCCTCCATGCCAGGCACCAGCCAGGCACTTCACACGTCACCTGACTGCTTACTGATGCGACAAATGCTTAAAGCTGCTATGAGTATATTAACACACTGATAAGATAGAGGCAGAGGTTAAGAGAAGGGGTTCTCAGGCCAGACTCTGCGTCCAGAGGATCCCAGAGGTGGAGGCCTGGGCACCTCAGCCTCTGTACTTCTGGAAAACGGCAGGCGGGGATTAAATGACATGCAAACCTCGCAGGAAAAGATTTCGCACACATTAGGCTCGCAACAGCCAGTACTATCAGAACATAACCCTGGGAAGAGGGGCCTGGTACAGGGAAGTGAGTACTGAGTCGATTCCTGATGAATGAATAAGTACCCTGAGGAGCTGAGGTGAAAACTTCGTTCTCTAAACTATGGAGAAGCACTGTCCATTCACTTGACCATGTAGAAAACGAGAGAATAACATCTCAGATTAGAAAGCTAACAAGTAGCAGAAATACAAAGTGAGTCACTCAGTCGTGTCCGACTCTTTGAGACCGCATGGACTGTGGCCCATCAGACTCCTCTGTCCATGGAATTCTCCAGGCAAGAAAACTGGAGTGGGTTGCCATTCCCTTCTCCAGGGGATCTTCCCAACTCAGGGATCAAACCCAGGGCTCCCCCACTGCAGGCAGATTCTTTACCATCTAAGCCACCAGGGAAGCCCAACAAGTAGCAGAGCTGGGATCCAAACCTAAACACAGCCATTCTCTACCACCCTGGTCTCTAAGCAACACGCTGAAGGCCGACAGGGAAACATCTACAGCAGATGAAGGAGAGAGAGGGAGAGGAGGCCGCTTCCCAGAGCTGTGAAAGGACAGAGCAGGAGGGAGGAGAGCGCAGGGGCAGGGCGGGGGGCCTGGGTACGGAGCAGCAACCACCGTGAGCACACAAGTGCGCAGCAGGCCTGGGAAGGAGGCGGGGGGCACAGCCCAGCTGAGGGCCAAGGGTTTTCAGTGAGGGAGTCAAGGGTCAGGTCTGGGTTCAGAACTTTCTGCAGCCAACACAAAGAGGACGAGCATGACAAAAAAGTCTGAACGTGGGGAGATCAGCTGAGGGTTCTCGTGCCAATCACGACAGGGTATGATGCTTAAACCCAGGCAGTATCCAGAAGGCTGGGGAGAGATACCGAAGGCAGAGTAGTAAATGACAAGACTGAGAGGAGGGAAGCATGTAAGATGACTCAGTTTCTACTTTGACCAAATGCATGCGTCATAGTGACATCTGTTAAAACAAGGAATGCACAAGATGCCAAGTTCAGGGATGCAAGTATGGTTCCATATCCACAAAGTAATCAATGTGTGATATACCGCAAACAGGACAAAAATCACATGACCATCTCAACAGATGCAGGAAAGGCATTTGAGAAAATTCAGCATTCACTCATGATAAAAATTCTCATCACACTTGGTACTAAAGGAACATATATCAACATAATAAAGTCTGTATATGACAAACCCACAGCTCACATCACACTCAATGGGGAAAGGCTGAAAGTTCTTCCTCTAAAAATCAGGCACAAGACAAGGACGCCTACTCTAGTCACTTCTATTTAGTACAGCATTCCATGCTCAGTCGCGTCTGACTCTTTGCGACCCCCACTGACTGCAGCCCGCCAAGCTCCTCTGTCCAAGGGATTTTCCAGGCAAGAATAATGGAGTGGTTTGCCATTTCCTCCTCCAGGGGATCTTCCCGATCCAAGGATTGAACCTGCATCCCCTGCATTGGTAGGCTGATTCTTAACCACTGGGCCACCTGGGAAGCCCATTCCATGCTCAGGCAGGGTTCTAAACTCACCCGGAAGCCCGACCCTGGTAGGAGAAACCTTGTCTCTTAAAGTAATCAATGGCATCCTCAGCGCAGGTCTTCAGAGTGTTCACTCGCACAAATCGAGGCACCTGGGAGGCTAGGAAGCAATCAGCGGTGAGTGGGCTGGAACCAGGCCGTCTCCCGAGGGCCTGACGGCTATCCCCCACCTCCACAACACGTCCCAGCTCACCTGAGCCAGGCTTGGATCCAACTTCCAACAGGTCCTCGTTCCGGCTCACACCCTGACGAACCTTGAGCCGGGCCAACTCAGCCTTCAGCCTGGCCTGGTGCCGCTCCAGCAGAGGTTTCCATCGGCCCCCGCGCCCTCTAAAGCCTTTCCCCAGTAGTAAGTCATATACTAGCACCTGGGATGGAGAAAGGAGGCGAGAAAACCCTGAGTATGAATATCCTGGAACTCCACAGTGCTGGAACTGGAAGAGTTAAACAGACCACCTATCAAGATAGTAATGGGTAAAAGTGAGGTACCTTGTTCAAGATCACACAAGAAATTAACCGGCAAGCACACGATCGGACACGACTGAGCGACTGAACTAACACGATTTGAACCTGGCGCCTGGCTTCCCAGTCCCGAACGCCCTCCCCATGGCTTCTCATCAGGAAAAGCTCTGGGACCGAACCCTCCTCCCTTGTCAACATCACCCTTTCGTTTTACCTAAACAGAGCTTGCTGCGCTATCAGCACTTTGGTCTTCTGTTCTTAATCTTTCACACAAGGCTCGAAGTTAAAGCATGTGCACCTCCTCTCAATTCATAAACCAGCGAGGGGCTGCGCCTCATTTCGGAGGAGCTACTTGCTAGCATCACACAGTGGACCGCGACGGAGCAGAGACCCTAAGGTTAGGAGGGGCTCACCCTCCTGTTACCTTGGCCAGGTGCGGCCGCAGCTTCTTCTCGGCTCGCAGGAGGCCGGCGTTGGCGATCACGGCGTCCAGCACCGCGGAGTAGCGCTGCGTCTCGCACACCAGCGCGTACAGCTGCTTCACGTTCTGCGCTCGGCCGAGAGGACCCAGGTGAGACGCGGGCCGGGCCGAGCTAGCCCCCTGCCAGGGCCCCCCTCCCAAG
Organism: Muntiacus reevesi; assembly: GCF_963930625.1. Lineage (NCBI taxonomy): Eukaryota > Metazoa > Chordata > Mammalia > Artiodactyla > Cervidae > Muntiacus > Muntiacus reevesi. The sequence goes on along the minus strand of NC_089250.1, from coordinate 211,928,943 downwards.
CACGAACCCCGAACCCTGCTACCTGGAAGTTGCTGGCATACACCAGCCCCTTGAGCGAACCCTGGCGGCTCTCCACGCCGGCCAGCACGGCCGCCGCCGCCGAATACACTGCCATGCTCCGCGCCCGCCCGCGCGCCTTTACGGCTCTGTCGCGAGGCGCGCGCGGCTCTGCACCGCCCCCACCTGACTTCCGGGGTCAAAGGGCACGGGTGTTCCGTACCCGGAAGTCCCCGTACCCATTCCGGTGGTCCCAGGGCGTGTGGCAGTTCACACTCCTGTAAGGGTCTGGAGGCCAACGCAGAGACCCCGGCTGACCACTTCTTCGCAGCTCTTTGCGTTTTTCTTTCAATCCTTGCCGATATCACAGGCAAACAATGAGATCTTATTGATGTTTTAATTTCTGTGATTGAGGTTAAACATTTTCCTGTTATTGGTCGTTTGTATTTCTTATATTATGACATGTAAATGTCTTTTGCTCACCCCTCTACTATCTGTTAGTGCCCTTTATATATTAATAATATATACCTCTTAGGTTTTGCCGTTTTTCCAGTTTATTCTTTTAATGTGGTTTATAATTGTTTTGGACACCATGAAGTTCTCATTTTAAAAATATTACCTTTATGGTTTCTGCCCTTGATGTCACACTTGAAAACCACGTCACACCTGTACAATACAGAAATCATCTATGGCTTCATCATTTCACACGTAAATCCACTGATTGCTGCACCTCGTGCGGGATCTTAAGTTCCCTGACCAGGGCTCCAACCTGTACCTTCTGCAGTGGGAGCACAGAATCTGAATCTAGGGTTTCATGGCACTGTTGAACAAATCTTCTTTGTTGGAAAGCTTTGCCTTCTATGACCTCCTCTGCTGGCATTCCCTCCCATCTCTCCGCCCAGGTCTAAGTTTCCTTGGCCACCCTGTCTAAGTTGCTCCCCTAGGTTCTGGTGTTCCATTCTCTGACCTCCTTTCCATTGGTCTGGTATTTTCTCCCCCGGGGCAGACTCACCCACTTCACAGTGTTGTTAGTATGGGACAAAGTTAACATACACTAAGGTAGCACAGATGCACACCCTCCACCCCAACCAGCCCCTACCCTCGTCTCCAGTCCCAGCTGCAGCATCCCATTTTGTTTTGTTGGCTGCACTGCATGGCATGTGGGATCTTATTTCCTAGACCAGGGATTGAACCCTCGTACCCTGTATTGGAAGGCAGAGTCTTAACCCCTGGACCACCAGGGAAGTGGGCCCCCTGCAGCATCATCCCTTTTGAACCTAGATCCCTGCAGGCTCTTCTCCTCTGCCAGCGTTCCACTTCTTTCAGTTTAAATGCCAATTCCATGTGAAGAACTGTTCTTTCCTCTGTCTCTTGCATGTTAGATGTGTATCAGTTAAGATCTTTCTGTTGCAAGTGCAAACGTTTACTCTGGTTAGCCAGTTGAAAGAGAGGATTTATTAAATGGGTGCAGAAGTATGCCATCATGTCCATCATGGTCTGGCTGAAGGCAGGGTGGTACACACAAGGGAGTCGCTGAGGAGAGTTTAAAGAAGGAACTCTTTCTAAAAAGAACAGTCAGAGGTGAGGGGGCCTACGGGTGATGGTGCAGAATTCAGGGCTGGCGACAGCGCTCTTCACCACCAGGAATATTGAAAGAGTTGCAAAGAGAGGGGGAACCCTGCATGCATAGCCCAGTAGGCAGAAAAACAAGAAAATAAGTACCTCGAACTCCCTTCTCTTGCCCTGGGATCTCCTGCCAGCCCCTCCCATCAGCTGAACTCAACAGGAAGCCAGAATGATGTGCATTCCAGTGAGGCCAGCCCACTGGGCCACGCAGGATGGAGAGCAGAGGTACAGTCATGGAATTGAAGGAAGAGCTACAAAACCGAACACCAAGTCTGGAAGGCATCACGCATGCAGTAACCAAGGCCGACGCCCGACAGGTGCAGCTGATCGAGACACAACAAGCAGGACTTCCCTGGTGGTCCAGTGGCTAAGAATCCACCTGCCAATGCAGGGCACAAGGTTTGATCCCTGATCTGGAAGATTCCACATGCCATGGAGCAACTAAGCCTGTGCACCACAACTCCTGAGCCTGGCTCTGGAGCCCAGGAGCCCCAGTTACTGAGCCCGTGCTCCTAGAACCGTGCTCCACAACCAGAGAAGCCACCACAGTGAGAAGCCTGCCCATTGCAACTAGAGAAAGCATGCGCACAGCAATGAAGACCCAGCATGGCAAAAAAAAATTAACAAGTAATTTTTTTAAATTTTCAAAAAAAGAGACAAGAAGCAGCTTTTGATTATTACTTACACAGATGGCAGGAGGAAGATTAGTCAAAGGCAGCAGCTCACGGAGGCCTTGTTGCCCACACCAGAAAGGATGGTGTGGAAATCAAAGGGCTGTGAGATGCGGCCCCACCAGAGACTAGAGCTGCTTTTAAAGACCTGAGCATAAAGCAGCATGCATGGGCAGCAACTGATCATTGCAAATCATCTGACAAGGAAGAAATAACATCTGTTTTATTATCCTTGAAGTTCATAGTGATGGGGGAATTATGTGTGGGAGTGTTTCCACCCTCAGGAGGAAGAGTAAGCAGCAATCATGGTTAGGAGGGGCTGAGGGAAGGCTGGTCTTCTCAGGTGGCACAAGTGGTAAAGAACCTGCCTGCCAATACAGAAGATATAAGAGACGTGGGTTTGATCCCTGGGTCGGGAAGATCTGGAGGAGGGCATGGCATGGCAACGTACGCCAGTATTCTTGCCTGGAGAATCCCCATGGACAGAGGAACCTGGCGGGCTACAGTCCATGGGGTCAAAAAGGGTCGGACATGACTGAAGTGACTGAGCATGCATGCACAAGGGAAGCCCAGCTTGATCCTTGGACCCCAAGGCCTGGCTCTGCTGGTTAATAAGCAGGTTAATAGCCCAGATAGAGGTTAATAAACATGCCCCTGGCTACTGTAGGCATTCTCCCAATAATAAATGTTTCTTGGGGCACCCAGGCAAAGACCTCCCCAAACAAGAAGTCATCACCTCCGCTCACCGGAGTCAGCAGGACCCCTCAAGCCCCCGTGGCAAGCGAAAAGGCAGCCCTACAGCTTGGTGGGCTGCAGTGGGGAGAGCTGGCTGGGCCCACTGGGTGGTGGCAGCACCATGGGCAGGGAGTTGCTGCCCCTCTCGTGCCAGCACGTGTCCAGGATGGGGTACAGCTTGCCCTGGAAGTCGGCCTGGAATGAGTAGAGTGGCCGCAGGTCATCGGGGCGGTCGGCGTCGAAGAAGGTGAGCTCCCCCTGCTCATAGTGCAGGTACACGCCGATGCGGTGGGGGTGGCCCGCCACAGGCAGGGGCACCCGGGGGCAGCTGAAGGCCTCATACACGCGGCCCTCCTTCAGGCCGATGAGCCACACGCCATGCTCTGGGGACTTGCTCAGCTTGCCCTTGCGGCTGGCCGTGCCCTTGATGACCCCCAGGCGCCAGTCACTCTTGCTGCCCACTGCCACCTCCCAGTAGTGGCGGCCACAGGAGAAGCCCCTGCTGGCCAGGACACATGTGCTGTAGTCGAAGCGCTCGGGCTGGCTGGCGCGCCGCTGGGCCAGGAGCCCACACTGCACCACCGTGTTGCCCTTGGAGAGCTCCAGGAGCGGGTGGGCCGTGGCCGGGTCCAGCTTGAGGGACTCCGGGGCTGGGGGGAGAGCAGAGGGGAGTTGTGTTCAAGCCGCGCAGAAGGCGGCCAGCCCTGCCCAAGGGAGACCAGCGGGACGCCCTGAGCTCCTTGGAAGAACCGAGTCCCTCATCCCTGTATCGACAGGGCCTGGCAAGGGTGGGGCCAGAGCAGGCAATTCCGATTCTCTGAAGGATCGAGCAATGCCTGAGGGGTGGAGAATGGGCCATGGTGAGCCCAGGCGTTCCGGCCAAAAACTCTGCCTAAAGCGGAGGTGCCGATGGAAGGACCTGGGAGACAGCCTGTCACGTGGGCGCCTCAGCTCCACTCCCCAGGTTTTCTGGAGACTCTAACAACTGCAGTGGCTTCTGTGAGTATGCCAGCAGCCCAGTCAAGGACAAACTATACCAAACAACCTCTGTGCTCCCTGTCAGCTGACCAGTGTCTATCCAAAATGTGCAAACAATGTTCATAGTTCAGAGATTATCTGCAGGTCTTTTTTCTCTCCCCTTTCTTCCCTTTTCTTAAAATATATTTATTTGGCCTCCCTGGGTCTTAACTGTGGCATGTGGGATCTAGTTCCCTGACCAGGGATTGAACCCCGGGCCTCCTACATTGGGAAAACAGTCTTAGCCACTAGATCACCAGGGAAGCCCCCTCCTCCTCCTCTTATAGCGATCCTGTTTTTGCCTTTGTTGGGTGAAATCAGTCTGATTTCCCTCGTGTGCTAGTAATGAAGGAGTTAAATGTCTGAGTTATTTTTTTGGCAAAGCAGCAGCTGCCATTTATTAAGCGCTAAACTACACACACCCTCCCACATGGCAAGGTGGTAAGGAATTAGCCTGCCAATGCAAGAGACCCAGGTTTGATCCATGGGTCAGGAAGATCCTCTGGAGTAGGAAATGGCAACTCACTGCAGTTTTCTTGCCTGGAGAATCCCATGGACAGAGGAGCCTGGCAGGTTACAATCCATGGGGTTGCAAAGAGCTGGACATGACTGAGCACACAAATCGCACTAATCTATTTAGAAACCACACAGCCCAGCAAGGGGATCTCCTTACAGACAAAGAAACAGGTTCAAGGACTTCTCTCCCGTCCAGGGGTTAAGGCTCTGAGCTCCCGATGCAGGGGTGAGGGGAGGGGTTCGACCTACGGTCAGAGAACTAGATCCCACAGGTTGCAACTCAGAGATCCCATGAGCCGCAACTAAGACCCAGCGCAGCCAAATTTTTTTTTTTTTTTTTTAAAGGGAAACCCAAGTCTCAGAAATTACACCACTCACCTAGTCACCACTTAGAGATGGAGCTGAGCTTGAGCACCCCCTGCTGGCGGAAGCACAGCCCTGCGCCCTCACTGTCAGCGGCCCCAGCCTCCCTTCAGCCTCATATAATGGAAGGACTGGGCCAGGGGGCTCACCTGGCAGAACCTTTCGGAAAAGCCTTTTCCACACTGTCAGCTTGATGTCAGCCTGGTGCAGGCCTGGCTTGAAGGAGATGGGGCTGAAGGCACCTTCCGAGAGTCGGGCCTGCTGGAGCTCTGGGCTGGGGTCAAAGGTTCACAGTGATGACGGAGATGCTCACCCAAGTACCCCAGCCTTGTCATCCATGTGCAGGTCCAACCAGCCGAGTCCCCGCTCAGAAGACCGTGCACTTGAGAGGCCCATCATGTCCCCCCACCAACTGCTCTCTGGGGCCCTGCCTCCATCCCGGAAACACTCCACCTCAGTAGCTCTCAAAGCGCAGGTCTGGGACCAGCAGCATCACATCACCTGGGCCTTGTTAGACCCAGCAGATCTGGGTCCCACCCCAGACCTGCTGCTGCTGCTAAGTCACTTCAGTTGTGTCCGACTCTATGCGACCCCATGGACAGCAGCCCACCAGGCTCCTCTGTCCACAGGATTCTCCAGGCAAGAATACTGGAGTGGGTTGCCATTTCCTTCTCCACAGACCTACTGACTCAGAACTGATGACGGGGGTCCAGGCATCTGTATTTAAAGAGCCCTCCAGGTGGCTCTGATGCGCTGCTTGAAGAGCATGCCTCTGAATCAGGGGAACCCCGCCCCCAGCTCCAGCTGGAGTGGAAACCAAACTCAGCCAATCAGATCCTCTAGCCGTTCACTTAAGCCAATGCTTCTAACCCAACTGTCCTTAAGACTAATGGAAATTGGGAAAAAAAAACAAACAGGGAGATGCTCATAAACGTGGCCGAAGACGACTCCGGAAGTGCATGGGGAATACCTGGAGGCCATGGCGTGGTACTTCTGGAAGACAAGAGGGAGGCGGGTTAGGGCACCGAGGAGGCCGTGCAGAAGCCGTTAGGAAGGGGGAGGCTCTTGGGGACGCGGGGGCCTTGTCCGCTCACCCGGATGAACTCGTGGTGACTCTCGTTGCCGAACTGCTCCAGCACACCCGCGGCCTGGACCAGCCGTTCCCGAGTGCCCCGGGCCTGCTCCAGCTGCATGTCCAGGGAGGCCACAAGGCCGCGGGTGTGGCCCTCCACCCCCTCCAGGCAGCGGGCCTTCTCCTCGTCCACCAGGTGGTGGAGCTCCTGGAACTCACGCCGGATCACCCAGCTGAAGACATCGGACTCATTCTGGGACAGGGAGGGGCCGGTCAAAGCAGGAGCCGAGGCTGACCTCGGCGTCCCCAGAGCCTGGCAGCTCAGGCCTTCCTGGGGCCTTCCGACCCTTCTTGGTCCTCATCCCCAAGTCCAAGGGCTGACTCCTGCCGGGGTGTTCACACTGCATCTGGGTCCCCGGATGCAGCCCCGGGGGAGGGCAGCAGTGGCAGGGTAGAGGTTGGGCTCCCAGCACCCAGTTCAGCACAGTGACTCCGTCTCCATCAGACCGAGTGATGCTGTCTCCCTCCCCGGGCTGAGGAAGATTCACTGAGCTGACTTTCAAGGACGCTGGTCTCCTGTTTCTGTTTCATGACTACCTGTAGGGCCTGGGCTCCACACTCTCTCAGCCCCAAGGGCCCCTCATTTAGGAAAGGCGGTCAGCCCCTAAGGGCTGCAGGCCTCCTGATGCCTGCGCTCTGAAGGTACCAGGAGGGCATCGCACAGGCTGTCAAGGTCAAACAGACACAGGTGGCAGGGGCCGGGCAGTCATGCCCACGCGTTAAGCTGTTTACCTCCGGGACTTGGGCTGAGTTATCTCGGGCCCAAGGACGTGGAGGACACAGGCCAACTTGGAGACAGCCCTGACAACTGTGGTGAATTCCCCCGGGAGCCTGTGCGCTTTTTCCCACCCCGCCTGGAATGCTTTGAAATTCTGGCTTTATAGGGAAGGCACGGGTTCCCGTAAAGGGAAGGGGTGGTGGCTGGCCCTGGGCAAGGGACGCTGAGGGCAGGGGCACTCACCACAATCCGAGTCCTGTTGTTCACCAGTTTGGCCATTTGCTCATCCACCTTCTTCTGCTCCTGCTTCAGGTCGGAGATGAGGGCTGCTAGCTCCTCCTGGAGGCAAATGGGCCATGGCTCTGTGAGCCATGACCCCTTCCCCCTCCCAGCTCCCGCGGCCAGGGCAGGGGGCAGCCCCACAACCACAAGCACTCCCAGTGGAACCAGGGAGCTACCTGGGTACCCTCAACCCCCAGACAGGTAAGACTATTCAAGAATACTCCACATTAATGGCAGCAACTGCCCAGACAGAGGAGGGTCTCCTCGTCATCCCTCTCTGTGACATCGACAGAGACGCTAAATGTTGTTACAGCCACCACAAGTCACCACACAACATCCATGCAGGGCGACTGTCAATCTGAGGTCAACATTCCCTGCGTGGAATGCTGCCTGTAGGGTACCCACTTGGTAAACCTGCTGCGCACCAGCAGGTCCAGAATTAGTGAACATTTGATCAAGAGTTATCACAAAAAGGCTGGCCCCAAGTGAAGTCAACAGTGTATGCAGTGGCCCGGGTTATACCTGGTGACCCCTCCCTCCCTATGAAGACCTGAATCCATCTCCAGCAGCCTTGGGCCCAGCCTGGATTTAGGGCCTCCAGACTGCAATAAACTCACTTCCTCTGGGCTGCCCTGGCCCCATATCCAGCCTCACTTTAGTGGTCCACCAGAACCACCTAGACCACCATCTGGCTGCACGACGTGATGGGAGCCCAGCTGGTCTGTGCCCATGCACCGTGCAGAAGCTTTGACTTAGATCGTGCCCAAGCAGAAGTCAGCTACAAGAGCCTTTCCAGAAGGGAGTTGAGAAGAAAATAAAACCAGCATGGAGATGAATGAACAAAGTTCTTGCTCTCATAACAAGACATCCGAGCTCATAGGCGTCTGAGAAGGGCACAGCAATAGTAACCATCCCAATGCAAACAGAGATGGTGCTAGTTCTTTCTCATCAACTGGGCCACTGTGAGTGGAAACAGATCGCACAAATAAAGTATCTCAAGATCTCAATCCACAGGAGGAAACAGGAATGCATGAAAGAGATCTGAGGGGATTTCCCTGGCAGTCCAGTGATTAAGACTTCACCTTCCAATGCAGGCAGCGTGGGTTCGATCTCTGGTCTGGGGGCTAAGATCCCACATGCCTCATGGCCGAAAAACGAAAACATGAAACAGAAGCAATATTGGAACAGATTCAATAAAGACTTTAAAAATGGTCCATGTCAAAAAAAATTAAAAAATAAAAAAAGATCTGGTGAAGGAACTGAATTTAGTTGTATCACAGACAGGGGTCTTGAGATCACAAAAACCCACAACCAAAAACTAGGGTCCAACCCTCCCAGCTCCGAGCCAGAGATGACAAGCTCCCGCAAGTCTCCTTTTCTGCCAGGCAGCCCTCTGCTCATAAAACTGGACTCAGTTTCACTGCACTGCAATTTTGCTTCCTCCTTTCACAGCCCCCTAAAACTACTCTTGCCAAGGTAACCAACTCTTCCTGCAATACCTGACTGGCTCTTTTCAATCCTGAGCTGACATTTCACACAAGTGACTTCCTTCTTGTCAAAATGCTCTGTTCCTCCAATTTTCAGAAGACCGCATGCAGCCAGTGCTCCTGAGTCCTCTGTGGATTCTTTGTCCCCTTCGGGGTTCTCTACCCAAATCTTAAGCCCCGAAGCTCCTGGTGGGCATTCTCAACGTCTTCTCCATCACCCTGCAGACTGCCTGGTCAGCCTTCTCTGCACCTCGAACTGCAAAGACCACCTGCATGTAGGTTACCTAATCTCTTATTCCCAGCCTCACGCTCCAGTCTACCCTCTGGCAGAGAGACTGGGCTACATCATGACTGTTTAAACATTTCCAACACTGGTCGTCTGAATAAACCCCAAATCCCTTCTCATGTCACACAGGCCTTTTCCTGAGCTGGCCCCTGCTCGCCTCCCCTCACTCCCACCTCACTCTCCCTTGAGCTGAACAGAATAATGTCTAATTCCTTAAATGTGCCAAGCCGTTTGCACCCTGGTCTTTTGCCCGTGTTCTTTTTATACTTGGAATGCTTCAAGTATAACCCTCCCCTTCAAGTCCTCCTGAGGGTTCAGGTTTCAGTTTAGCAGTCCACCTCCTCCAGGAAGCCTTCCCTGACCACCCATGTTCCAGCTGGGCTCACCACTGCCTGTATGAACCTCGACAGCAGCACACGGGATGGTGTCAGACCCCCAGACTGTGAGTGCTGGTGCGGAGTGGGATTCCTGCCCACCACTGTACCATGGACACCAGCGCCACCCGGAGCACACACTAGAGCTCCGTTCCCACTCGTCTCCCAGGGTTGAAGGGGCAAAGAAAGGCTGCCCAGAGCACTCAGCCAGGAAATCCCGGGAGCAGCTTTCAGAGGCCACTCTGCCTACACACATTGATGCACCTCCCTCCTCCTGCCCCGTCCCCACCCTCGTCTCTTGAACTTTGTCATTCCTGGTCCTTACTCCCCCTGTCCCCACCGCCAAACTCCAGGCCAGGTACCCTATGACAATTTACCTCCAAGAGCCCTTCTGCCCTTCCTTGATCGGTTGCCTGGGAGATGAAAAACTGGCCTTGGTTTGAATCCTAGCTCTGCCACTGACCAACTGTATGACCTTGACCGAGACCCTCATGCATTTTCTGAGCCTGTTTCCTCATTTATAAATACAACAATAACCCCACTCTTCATAAACCTCAGATCAACAGACTAACTTAAGATGCTACCATTATTATGATTCATCTTAAAACGGTGATCCACTAGTTCTGAGGCAAGGGTCCATGAGGGCAGGAATCCATTGATTCCACAAAGACCTTTTGGACATTTGCTACCTGCTTGGCACAGCTCTAGGTGCGGAAGCATCCCAGGGGATGAAATTAAGTCCCTGCCCTCACCTGCCTCGGAGTGAAGTCCCTGAAGGGCTCGAGAACGTAACGAAAGTGGCAGAGAAAAATAAAGCTGGAGATGGGGGGCAGTAGCTTGTGATGCAGGTGGCCCTCCATCCTGTGCATCGCCTAAGCCCCAGCACCTGGAGACTGGAACCACTACTCAAAAGGTGATCGGAACGGGGCTGGCCCTGCACCCATGTGCCACGTGATGACGCCAAGGGTGCAGGATCGGACTCCGTGTCCCCCGGGGCGGCCCCGCCCCGCTCCTGCCTGCCACCCCCAGTGGCCTCCCTGCCCACCTTCATGCGGCTGTAGACGGTGGAGACGGGCGTGACCTGGTGGTGCTGGTGGGCGCCCAGCAGGCCGCAGAGGCCGCAGATGAGCTCCTGGTCCTTCTCGCAGAAGAGGCTGAGTGGGTTCCGGTGGTGCATGCACACCTGGGGCTCCGGGTCCCCGGGGAGCTGCAGGGCTTCGATCACCTTGGCCAGGGAGACGTTGGGCGGGGAGCTGCTGTAATCCACCTCCCGCCGGCACACGGGGCAGCGCAGCTCCGAGGCCAGGTGGCGGGACAGGGCCAGCAGGCAGCCCTTGCAGTAGGAGTGGCCGCACTGCAGCATCAGGGGCTCCTTGAAGACCTCCAGGCACATGGGGCACTGCAGGCGGTCCTCCAGCTCGGGCACGCTCACCTGCCACGCCATCCACGGTGCCTGCGGGGGCCCACGGTGGCCTGCCTGGAGCCGGCTCCCTCCACTCCTTTGGCCCCCAGCCCCAAGGGCCCTGAAAGGAGAGGTTGTTAAGGACGCCAGCCTTCAATTCCAGCCCTGACCCACGATGACCTTGGGTCTGTTTTCCCATCTTTAAATCAAAGGGCTTAAATGAAAAGAACGGTCACTTGGAGGTCCAGGTGCCTGTGTTTTAAACTCAGATTTGGAGGTAAACATGAAAGGGGCCACCTGCAGGGTCTCCTGAAGTGACACCAACAATGCAAGCTCCAGCCCAGCGGGTGTCCTGACCTAGAATGGGGCAGCAGAAACAAGCCAAGGTCTTTCCCAGTCTCTAGATCAGTCCTCAAACCGGCGAGCGGCTAGTGGAAGCAGAGTTACAACAGACTTCCTGAGTCACGCCATCACATATCTCCAGTGAGCCCCAGAAATCTGTGCTTACAAGAGACACCCCCAGGCCATTCTGAAGCAGAGTCCTGTCTTAGAACAATACTGTCCAGGAGCTGGGACCTTGGGGCTGTCTCCGGGGCTCCCACCCTGCTCCCCTGTAAAAACCGATGGGGACTGAGAGAGCAGCATCTCACCAGAAGGCGGCAGTGGCCCCAGGGAGAACCCCGCACTGCCTCTCGGGATCCTCCGCGCCCTCCAGCGGGGCCTCACACCAGCAACACTGACCCGATCCGCTCGGCCTCCTCTTCTCCCCAGGACGGGATGGCAGGTGCAAAGACCTGGGATCACAGCTGGACACCTGTTCTACCTAGTCTCTGCCCCCTTCCTCCTCCCCTTTCCCAGAAACGCCCCGTGCCCTCAAGGTCGCTGAGAATCAGGTGGAGGCTGGGCCACATCACGGGATTAGGGAGGGAGCTCCTGCTCGGCCGGCCCTGATAAGGGCGGCACTCAGGTGCTCACCTTGGCCAGGCCTGGGGGAGGGTCGGAGACAGAGGGGCCGGGTGCCCGTTCACACCTCACAGACCCCAAAAGGGAGTGGACTCGTGCTCTGACACACTTCTCTCTGAATTTCCATCTCTCCCTCTCTCTCTCCAGAACTCTGAAGACGTTCTTGCTTACCTAGATTTTAAAATTGATGTATACCTTCTATAAAGTGCACAAATGTTAACCATATGAAGTACAATTTATACATGTGCATGCACTCTCAAGGTCAAGATACAGAGGACCGGACTTCCCTGGTGCTACAGTGGATAGGGGTCTGCCTGCCAATGCAGGGGACATGGGTTTGAACCCTGGGCTGGCAAGATTCCACGTGTCACGGAGCAACTAAGGCCATGAGCCACAACTACTAAGCCCGCACACCCTCGCGCCTGTGCTCTGCCCGCAACGAGAGAGGCCACCGTGATGAGAAACTCGGGCACCACGATGAAGAGTAGCCCCTGCTCACCACAACTAGAGAAAGCCCAGGAGGAGCAACGAAGGCCCAGAACAACCAAAAAAAAAAAACCAAAGTAATTAATTAAAAAAAACAGATACAGAGAAGGTTCTGGATGCTGGGAGGGTGTTGCACCCCAGCTCCGTGGGAACCCAAGCACCTGTGCTCTGGACTCTTCTGGATCTCGCCCTACATACCTCTTCACCTGGCTATTCATCTATATCCTTTATAATAAACTGATAAAACAATTTTTTAAAAAAGTCAAGATACAGAACATTTCTAGCACCCAAAGCCTTCATCACATGTCCCCGAGTCAGAACCCCTAACAAAGGGAGCCGCTATCCTAACTTATATCATCATAGATTAATGTGCCTGGCTTCCCCCTTTTTTTTTTTTTTTGGCTATGCCGGGTCTTAGTTATGGCATGTGGGATCTAGTTCCCTGACCAGGGATCAAACCTGGGCCCCCTGTATTGGGAACTCAGAGCCTTAGCCACTGGACCACCAGGAAAATCCCCGGCCTGGTTTTGAATTTCAAATAAACAGAATTACCTATATATTCTTTTGTGTCCAAGTTTTTAGTCAATATATTGAATTATTAGGTTTTTTATTTTTATTAAATACATTTTAATACATTTTTATTAAAATCTTTCAATGGTTTAACACAAAGATAAACTCAAAATGGATTAAAGACCAAAATGTAAGACCAGAAACTATAAAACTCTTAGAGGAAAACATAGGCAGAACACTCGACATAAATCAAAGCAAGATCCTCTATAACCCACCTCCTAGACTAATGGAAATAAAAACAAAAGTAAACAAGTGGGACCTGATTAAACTTAAAAGCTTTTGCACAGCAAAGGAAACTATAAAAGCAAGGTGAAAAGACAACCCTCAGAATGGGAAAAAGTGATAGCAAATGAAACAACTGACAAAGGATTAATTTCCAAAATATACAAGCAGCTCATACAACTCAATGCCAGAAAAACAAACAACCCATCAAAAAGTGGGGAAAAGACCTAAACAGACTTTTCTCCAAAGACATACAGATGGCTAACAAACACATAAAAAGATGCTCAACACCACTCATTACTATAGAAATGAAAATCAAAACTATAATGTGGTATCACCTCACACCACTCAGAATAAAGTTGATAAAGTGAAGTCGCTCAGTCGTGTCCAACTCTTTGCGACCCCATGGACTGCAGACTACCAGGTTCCTCAGTCCATGGAGTTTTCCAGGCAAGAGTACTGAAGTGGGTTGCCATTTCCTTCTCCAGGGGATCTTCTCGACTCAGGGATTAAACCCAGGTCTCCCACATTGCAGGCAGACACCTTACCATCTAAGCCACCAGGGAAGCCAGGCAGAATGACCGTCATCAAAAAGTCTACAAACAATAAATGCTGGAGAGGGTGTGGAGAAAAGGGAACACTCTTGCACCATTGGTGGGAATGTAAATTGACAGCCACGATGGAAGACGGTATGGAGATTCCTTAAAAAACTAGGAATAAAACCACCATATGACCCAGCAATCCCACTCCTGGGTTTCCTGAGGAAACCAAAATTGAAAAAGACACATGTATCCCATTGTTCACTGCAGCACTATTTACAATAGCTAGAACATGGAAGCAACCTAGATGTCCATTGACAGATGAATGGATAAATAAGTTGTGGTACATATACACAATGGAATATTACTCAGCCATAAAAGGAACACATTTGAGTCAGTTCTAATGAGGTGGATGAACCTAGAACCTACTATATAGAGTGAATTAAGTCAGAAAGAGAAAGATAAATATCGTATTCTATCACATATATACAGAATCTAGAAAAAACGGTACTGAAGAATTTACTTACAGGGCAGCAGTGGAGAAAGGGACATAGAGAACAGAGTTATGGACATGCGGAGAGGGGAGGAGAGGGTGAGACGTGTGGAGTCACATGGAAACTTACATTACCATATGTAAAATAGATCGCCAACGGGAATTTGCTCTACAGCTCAGGAAACTCAAACAGGGGCTCTGTATCAACCTAGAGGGGTGGGATGGGAAGGGAGATGGGAGGGAGGTTCAGAAGGGAGGGGATATATGTATACCTATGAGGATGAGATGACTGGATGGCATCACTGACTCAATGGACATGAGTCTGAGCAAACTCTGGGAGTTGGTGATGGACAGGGAGGCCTGGTGTGCTGCGATTCATGGGTTCGCAAAGAGTCGGACACGACTGAGCAACTGAACTGAACTGAACTGATGGCTGATTCATGTTGAGGTTTGACAGAAAACAACAAAATTTTGTAAAGCAATTATCCTTCAATAAAAAAAATTTTTTAAGTCTTTCAATGGTTTAGAAAGACAAATATTTTCTAAATATTTGTCATACAGTCAATAAATATTTTGGTCACACTATATTATGCATTTCACAGAAGTGGGGTGGGAAATCACTGAATGGACAAGACAGAGGTGGCCATTAAGAAACAAGGATCTCTGGACCAACACGCCACCACCACTGCAAGTCTAAGCACTCATGTCTGCAGGAGGGGTAGGGCTGCTTCCCCAGTGACAAGCTAGACCAAGGTCTGGTATAGGCAGGTAGAGACTCAATTTTATTGTATTCAACAAATATTTATTGCGAACCTCCTATGTCGAGCACTGTGCTGGGTGGCTCAGACGGTAAAGAATCTGCCTGTAATGCAGGAGACCCGGGTTTGATCCCTGGGTTGGGAAGATTCCCTGGAGAAGAAAACAGCAACCCACTCCGGTATTCTTGCCTGGGAAATCCCATGGACGAACAGGCCTGGTGGGCTACAGTCCACGGGGTCGCAAAAAGTCACGACTGAGTATCAAACAGAAAACAAGACAAAGCTTCTGTCCTTCTGGAGTTTATAATACATAGGGGCAGGTCACAAATAAATGAGAGAATAGTGTTAAACGCTTTGCAGGAAGTAAACAGTGTGATAAGAGGCAGATAGGGTGGCAGGACTGTGAGGTACAATGTACCTCAGTCAAAGGGGGCACAAGTGCAAAGGACCTGAGGCTGGAAAGAGCTCA
Source organism: Muntiacus reevesi (assembly GCF_963930625.1). Classification (NCBI taxonomy): domain Eukaryota; kingdom Metazoa; phylum Chordata; class Mammalia; order Artiodactyla; family Cervidae; genus Muntiacus; species Muntiacus reevesi. Next base: position 211,913,837 of record NC_089250.1, on the reverse strand, counting down.
GTAGGGGGGTGCAATACTCTAGTATCCACTGCTGAAAAGTATCCCCGTATAACTGGGCACTTGCGATTCACATCCCTGTTGTTCAAAGGTCAACCGTATTTACGAGATCCACCAGAGAGGAGGCTTGGGGGGCTGGATCACAGTTAAGTCAGAGGGAACACCAGAAGATGAGGTCAGAGGGGCCGGCAGGGAGGGCCTGGTAGATCGGGACAAAGGTTTGGATTTAATTTCAAGGGCAGTGGGAGCTACTGCGGGGTTTAAAGCAAGGGAATGTGATCTGATTTTTATTTTTTAAAGATCACTCTGGCCACTGTGTAGATATGGATCATAGTGACTTGAGCACCTGGGTGGATGGACAGTGATGCCAAGATCAAGGTGAAAAAGGCAGATGCCAGAGTCAGATGCCTAAGAACAACCAGGTGGAGTGACTGAGTAGCCCAGCAGTCTGCAGATTTCAGTAGACCTAAGAATCACCTGAAGTGAAGTGAAGTCGCTCAGTCGTGTCCTGAGGGCTTGTTATAACAGAGGCTTCTCGACCCGGCTCCAGAGATGCCGACTCAGGAGTACGGGGACAGACCCAATTTTGTCCTAATTTTCAAACGTTCCCAGGCAACACTGCTGCTGGGAAATGGGGGGCTAAGCACTACACTTTGAGAGCCACTGGAAAAGTCAATTTGACTCAAAACACCTGGAGCCCTGGTGCCCAGGGAGGCTCTAGGCTGGCTGGGGGTATCACATACGTAAACCTGTGGGAATAGTTGGGCTCTCGGGGGTTGGGAATTGAGAAGGGCAGGGGTCCACAGACAGGGCCCTGCGACTGCTAATGTTCAGAGATCAGGAATAGGAGGATGACTGAGAAGGGACAGCCGGGCTGGTAGGAGGAAAATCAGGAGAGTGTGGTGGCCAGGAAAGTGTGGCAGGAAGAATGACTGCCGAAAGGACATGTGTGGGTTAGTCGCTCAGTCGTGTCCAACTCTTTGCAACTCCATGGACGGTAGCCCGCTAGGCCCCTCTGTCTGTGGAATTCTCTAGGCAAGATCTCCTCCTCCAGGGTATCTTCCCGACCTAGAAATCAAACCTGGGTCTCCTGTATTGCAGGCTGATTCTTTACCATCTGAGCCACCAGCAAAACCCACTGAATGTCCATGCCCTAATTCTTAGGATATGTGAATATGCTTCCTTAGATGGCAAAAGGGACTTTGAAGATGTAATGATTACAGTCATTGAGCTGAATTATCACAGTGGGTCCAACCTAATCATACTGCCCCTTAACATAGGACTTGCCCTGGCTGGAGTCAGAGACAGATTAAGAGGAGGAGGCAAGCTTATAAAAACATCAACCATGTAATATTCCCTCCCAGCCTGAGAAGGAATCAGCAAGCTGCTGTTGACTCTTGAGATGTAGGGGCCCACATGCAAGGACCACAGAGTAGCCTCTAAAAGGTAAGGGTCACTGTTGGCTGACAGCAAGGACACAGGGACCTGAGCCAAGAGCTTCAGAGACCTGGATTAGCCAATGATCTGAATGGGCTCTCAAGTGGATTCTTTCCCAAAGCCTCGAGGGAGGTTGATGCCTCCATCTTAGCCCAGCAAGACTGGTGTCAGACTTCTACCACCAGACCTGTGAGATAATAAATGTATTGCTTAAAACAGTTCCTTTTGAGGTCATTTGTTACAAGAGGCAAAAAAAAAAAAAAAAAAAAAAAAAAAACACCAACTAAATACAGAAGCCAAAAGAGGCAGTTAAAGGTCAGGTCAGCTTCATCAAACGCTGATGAGAGAGTCCAGGAACTGGAGGACAAAGAGGAGTCTAAGGGATTTGGCAACAAGAAGAGTGAATGGTGGCCTGAACCCTGGGAAAATGGTATTGGAGTGGAAAAGAAAATGAAGAGTAAGGCGATGGAGACAGAATAGTTGAGAAAGCCTTTGCAGCAACCCTTTTGAGAAGTTTTTCCCTGGAAGAGGAGGAATGAGACCACCTGTAGCAGGAGGGAGATTTGGGACAAAGAGAGGCCTGTTTGTTTTTAGGGTGGGGGATTTAGGGACATACCTAAGCGAAATGAAATGATCCAGTAGTCAAGGCAAGATGGGTGCAGGAGAGAGGGGAAGCCCAATGGCGTCCAGTCCTCAACTTGGCAAGAGTGGGAGGAAGTAAGGAACAGGTTGGGGTGGGTAGGATCCCGGGCCATTCTTCCTTTGTACCAGGAGCACACAGGTGAGGCAGACTTGCTGATGGCCAGGGGCAGGCCCAGCATCACCTTGCTTTTGCAGGAACTGGGCAGTTTGACTTTAGAGTGCTGTCCGCCTCTTATGTGTCCCTGGAGCGGGAAGGAGAAGAAGGGAGGGTTGAAATCACCCACATCGGTGGTCCTGACCGTTCCAGCAGTCCCTATCCCCACCCCGCGTCTGGAGCCTTGTCCTCTGTAGCGTGTCCCGCCAGCCATGTGTCCGCAACTTGGCCATCACGTACCCGGCGGCTGATCTCAGCACCTGCACGTCCCATGCACTGTACCCTCGCCGCAAGCTGCGTCACGCTCCCCGCGCCCCTGCCACGTGTCCCGTCATGCCCCACGCGGCCTCAAGTAGCGCGGGATCCAGCTCTGTGCGTGCCCCACCCCCACTCCCGCCACCTGCCCCCACCACGTGACCTTCCGGGTGTCCGCACACGTGGTCTGGCGTACTCCCCGAGCGCCCACTGGCGGTTGGCGGCGGTTGGAGCGGAGCGATGAACGTCTCCTCGCGGCCCCTGAACGGATTGCTACCGTTGGACGCGGAAGACCGGGTATAAAAGGGCGACCGCGTGGCTGTGGGGCATAGGGCGGCGGGGCCTGGGGGCAGGCGGCGGGGAAATGGGGGGCAGCGCCCGGAACCCGGGAGTCCTACAAAGAGACGACTCCCCCAGCCAGGTGAGGGCCCGGGCGCTGGGGAGTAGGGGTTGGTTGGAGCCACCAGAGTCAGGGTGCCCGTCCAGGGCTCTGAGGTGGTGTGTTTTATCCCCCATAAGTCTCCGTACCAGCGCTTAAGTCAAAGGATGCTGGACATTTCGGGGGACCGGGGCGTGCTGAAGGATGTCATTCGAGAGGGAGCTGGAGAGCTGGTGACACCGGACGCTTCCGTGCTCGGTATGTATGGCGGCCAGGCCCGGGTGCCGTCTGCCCTTGGGAGGCTGGCGATGCCCGAGTGCTGGGTTTCAAGGGATAAGCGAGGGGAACCCATTACCCCTTTGTGTGAGACGGCCATGAACAGGGGCTCTGGGAGGCCCACCAGCCCAACTCTTGAGCCACACCGCCAAAGGGCAGGCATATAAACGTTGAGCAAAGCTTTTTCCAATCATGGGCTGGGGGCCTAGTTTAAAGTACTTAATATTGTTTCTGTGTGACTGAGAGATTTGATATGGAGGCATGAGTGTCTTTCCTCTTTCCTAGTGAAATATTCTGGATATCTGGAGCACATGGACAAGCCTTTTGATTCTAATTGCTTTAGGAAAACTCCTCGGCTCATGAAACTTGGAGAGGGTAAGTTCAGATGAAAGTGAAAGTGTTGGGGACTCAGTCCTATCAGACTCTCTGACTTCTTGGACCTCCAGGTTCCTCTGTCCGTGGAATTCTCCAGGCAAGAGTACTGGAGTGGGTTGCCATTCCCTTCTCCAGGGGATCTTTCCTACCCAGGGATTGAACCCAAGTCTCCTGCAATGCAGGCAGATTCTTTGCCATCTGAGTCACCAGGAAGCCTAAGCACAGATAAGGAGCTGGGAAAAAAAAGTTGCTTGGGGGAACTGATGCAGGGCAGTGCCTGAGGACCGGAAAACTGTCCAGAGCATTTGAGTCAGTTTTTCTGAGGCTGGATTTTGCTAAACCAGCCATGTGGCTTCCACATTCTCCTCTGAGACCTAGGTATTTGGCTTCCGTGGCAGGGTTATCTTTGCATTCATGATGTAATCAGGGGTGCTACATACTTCTTTGTTTATTATGAAGACATTTGTTGAATGACGATTCCACAAGGCAGAGTGAAAAGAAAGGATGTACTCATATGGTTAGAAAGGGTGGGGCCAGTGTCATAGAGATTGACACACTCCAGACAACTAACCTGGTGAAATTTGGGGAGGTATAAGCAGTGTTTGGTGGGAATGCTTAATGGAGGCACAGTTCATTTCAGCTGGGAATACTTCACGTCAGATGGGGCATTTGAAATGAGCCCTAAAGTTTGAATAAGAGTTCGCTCAGAGTAGAAGTTGGGCGTGAGGGGGTGGGAGAACAACATTGTAGGAGGAAGGAACTACGTGAACAAAGATGTCAAGGCCACGACACTGCAGAGGCTGGAGGAGTCTGGGGGTGGTGGTGATTTGGGACAACAACGCAGAAGGCTTGGGGATACCTCTCGAAGAGATGTGGATGTGAAGGGGGAGGCACTGGGGGGCCCTGGGCCAGCTTCCACCGCATTTTTTGTCACTTCTTCCAGATATCACACTGTGGGGCATGGAGCTGGGCCTTCTGAGCATGCGGAGAGGGGAGCTGGCCAGGTTCCTGTTCACACCCACCTATGCCTACGGAACGCTGGGCTGCCCTCCCCTGATCCCCCCAAATACCACCGTCTTGTTTGAGATCGAGTTGCTTGACTTCCTGGACTCTGCTGAGTCGGACAAGTTTTGTGCCCTCTCGGCCGTAAGTTCTGGAGCACAGATGTTAGCCCTTTGATAGAGAGATGGGTTTGGGTTTCAGGTAATTATCCTACCCCACTGATGATCGTCAGCCCCAGGGTCTGGCCAAGGTGGAGAGGTGGAGGGGAGGAGTATCTTACCACTCACTAGTGCATGTCTGTCTTGAGTGCTGCTGGCTCTGATGTGTGGGTACATGTGCTCGGCCAGGGGTTTGTTATGGACCAGCAGGTTGAGCTGACCTTTGTCACCATTTGCCTAGGTCTCCCTGAAAGACAGTATTTGCTTCTCAGTTTTGTTTGGTTTTCAGCAAGTCAAGCATTGGTAGCTCATACCTAGGTTGACTATGTAATTTGTTGTCCAACCTTGACCCTTGAGAGAGAAAAGGACTACTAGCTAATGGGATACAAGGACACTGGGTGTAAAGTGGGATGGATGGTTTCTATCTTAACAGAACTTTAAAACTGCCTTTCCTCTGTAGCCTCGCACGTAACTCATCCTGTACAGACAGGGCTTCTAATCATCAGCAGTCACGTGTGCTCCGTGTCCTGCTGTCTCAGCTGGCTGTACACGTGGCCTTAGATATCCTCCCCAGGTTCACATCTCTGTATGGTGTCTCCCTGGTTAAACTGTCACCACCACAAGGGAGAGATACTACCTTTTTCTCATCTTTTCACAGAACAGAGGTTCTTGCAGATAACCTGGGTCCCCCCTCTTGTGTGCCGATTTAGAATCTTTGGGGGTGGGCCTAGGACGTCGGTTTAAAAAGAGGCCCCACTGGTGATTCTGGCCTGTACCCAGGGTAGAGCATCATGGTTGGAAAGACGAGCGGAGCTCTGGGCAGACCAAGACTGTCAGATGCTTGATGGATGAGCGGTTGTCATGAGACCTGACCTTTGTGCTTGGCAAGTTCTATCAGTTTCTAATTCTGTGAGAAACTGCTTCTTTAGGGAGGATCTCTTTAGGGAGCATCTCTGAGTAGGACTAAACTAGTGGACTTCCATTTGGCCCTCATCCGTAAAACAGCAGTAATGACAGCTGCCTGCTGTGGCTTCTGTTGGGATTCAGAGATGACTGCTACCCAGGCCCCTAGCCCAGTGCTCGGCACATCCACGGCAGCAGAGGTCACAGTCTAGAGGAACAGCCCTAACAGCTGTAGTGACACTGGCGTGGCGGTGGGGCTTTCAGTTTCCTTGCTGACGTCCTTGTCTTTGATCCTTAGGAGCAACAGGGTCAGTTTCCACTTCAGAAGGTCCTAAAGGTGGCAGCTACTGAACGAGAGTTTGGCAACTACCTTTTCCGCCAAAATCGTTTCTATGATGCCAGAACGAGATATAAACGGGTAAGACTGCTTCAGAGTGTAAGTTTAGACCCTGGAAACTTCCTTCTTTAAGAGGGAGAGACTTTATCTCTGTCCCTTCTTCTCACCTACAACTGTTAAGAAAAATCTTACCTAAAAATCCTCATGCCAGAGGGCTAAAAACTGGGAGAGGGGACACAGGGTTTAGGGGAACCTGGTAATGTTTGAATACGGATATGGTTTACATGAGTGTGTTCAGGTTGTGATCATTCATCAAGCTGGATGCTTGCTTTTATACTTGACTGTGTATGTCAATAAAAAATTTTTTAAATTCTCTTTCTAGTTTTGGGTCCTCTACCAACTGACTTCTCTACCCCATTTGCCATGTTCATTTCCTGTCTCTCTGACAGTGGACATTCATCTGAATCTAACTCCATTTTTGCCAAGCTTCTGATTGTGATTTGGCTTCCTGTGGAGGTTCTGCTGACAGGAATCCACTGTTTGCTTTGTAACACGTTCATGAGTATTATGAGTACTTTCTGTGTGCCCAACTCTGCTCCCTAGGCTATAGAGGCAAACAGGATAAAGTTTAGAAGCATTCTAATTTTTGTCTCATTTGCATAGTGAGCCTAAACATTCAGGCTTTACATTCAGCTGTGAACCACAAAATCCTGAAAAAGTTTTTCAAATAAACTAGTGATGTAATTTTTCTCACAAGAATGGAGGCACTTCAAGGCCAGCATAAACAGCTGTTCCACAGAGCCATCAGGGTACGTTCCAGAGGCCTCTGATCAGCTGCCCTTAAGCGTATCTTTGTTGTCTTTTTCCTTCTCAAGATGGTAGTTCAACCTACAGCATCATGTGGTCATCTGGGCAGGAAGAAGGGAGGGAAGAAGAGTCTGGTGTGTGTATTCATATTACAAGCTTTCCAGAATTTCTCCTACCCCGACTTCTCATGATATCCCATGGTGAATGTCCATTTGCCCTTAGCTGTATGCAGACAGGAAGCTGGAGAGTATGGTTTAATTAGTACGTTGCTGCTTTGAATGAAATGGAGGCTCTGTGGGAGAAGGAGGGAAATACATGTTCTCTTTCTCTGACTCTTTCTCTTAGCATAATACCCTCTAGGGCCATTCGTGTTGTTACAGATGGCAAGGTTTTATTCTATCTTACGGCTAAATAATTTTCCATTATGTATATGTACCCCATGTTTAAATATTCATCTATTATTGGGCACTTTGGTGGTGGTGTTCAGTAACTAAGTGGTTTCTGACTCAAGGCCCCATGGACTGCAGCATGCCAGGCCTCCCTGTCCATCATCAACTCCCGGAATTTGCTCAAACTCATGTCCATTGAGTTGGTGATGCCGTCCAACCGTCTCATCCTCTGTCACCTCCTTCTCTTCCCCGCACTCAATCTTTCCCAGCATCAGGATCTTTTCTAATGAGTCGGCTCTGGCTACTGTAAATGATGCTTCAGTCAACAAAGGGTGTATATATTTTTTCAAATTAGTATGTTTGTTTTCTTTGTACAAATACCCAGGAGTGGAATGCTGGATCATATAGTAATTCTTTGTTTAATTTTTTGAGTAACCATACTGTTTTCTATAGTAGCTGCATCAATTTATACTCTTGCCAACAGTGCCCAAGGGTTTTCTTTTCTCCACATTCTTCCTGGCTGTTTGTTGTCTTTTTGATAATAGCCATTCTGACAGGTGTGAGGTGATACCTTATTGTGGTTTGATTTGCATTTCCCTGATGATTGGTGTTGTTGAGCATCTTTTCATGTGCTTCCTGGCTGTATATATATCTTCTTTGGAAAAATGTCTATTTGGATCCTCTGCCTATCTTTCAATCAGTTTATTTTTTTATGTTAAGTTGTATGAGTTCTTTGTATATTTTGGATAATAACCCCTTATTGGATATTTCTTCTTCCATTCATTGGTGGCCTTTCCTTTTTGTTGATAGTTTCCTCTGCTATGCAGAAGCTTTTTAATTTGATGTAGTTCCATTTGTTTATTTTTGCTTTTGTTTGCTCAGCCGGAAGAGACATATCCAAAAAAGTTCTCCTAACATGGGTGTCAGCATACTGTCTGTGTTTTCTTCTAAAAGTTTTTTGGTTTCAGGCCTTACATTTTAAGGGTTTCCCTGGTGGCCCAGATGGAAAAGAATCCATCTGCAATGCAGAGAGACCTGGGTTTGGTTCCTGGGTTGGGAAGATCCCCTGGAGGAGGGCATGGCAACCCACTCCAGTGTTCTTGCCTGGAGAATCCCCATGGACAGAGGAGCCTGACGGGCTACAGTTCATAGGGTTGCAGAGAGTTTGACACAATTGAGCATAGCACACAGCCTGTGTTTTAAATCTTGAAATTGTATGTGGTCTGAGTAAGTAGTCCAGTTTGATTCTTTTGCCTGTAGCTGTCCAGTTTTCCCAGCACCGTTTATTGTTTACTGTTGCTGAGCTATAATTCATGCAGCATAAAACTCACACTTTTAAGTGTGCAGTTCAGTAATCCTTAGTTTATTCACAAGGCTGTGCAGCCATTACCACTGCCAAGTTCTGGAACATTCCATCACCCCAGAACGAAACCCATGAGCAGTTACCATTCCTTCTTAGACCCCCGATGATCCCTGTTTTACTCTTTCTATGGATTTGCTTATCTGGGATATTACATGTAAATAGAATTGTGAAGCATGTGATCCTTTGTGTTTGTCTTCTTTCAGGAAGCAAAATGCTTTCAGAGTTTATCTATGTTGTAGCATGTATTAGCAGTTTATTCCTTTTAAAAAAACTTATTTTTTAAATTGTGGTAAAATTTGCCAAACATAAATTTTACCATTTTAAGCACTTTCAGGTATACAACCCCGTGGCATTAAGTACATTCAGAATGTTGTGCAGCCATCACCACTGCCTGTTGCAGAACTTTTTCATCATCTCAAACAGAAGTTCTTTATCCAGTAAACAGTAACTCCCACTTCTCCTGCCCCCAGCTTCTGGTAACCTCTATTCTATTTTCCGTCTCTATGAATTTATCTATTACGGGCACTCATGTAAGTGGAATAATAACAATATTTATCCTTTTCTGTCTGACTCCTTTCACTTAGCATAATGTTTCAAGTTTTATCCACGCTATAGCATGTATTAGTATTTCATTCATTTTTATAGATGAATTACATACTCTGTTGTGTGGATCTTCCTGGGGCTTCCCTGGTGGCTCAGATAGTAAAGACTCTGCCCTCAGTGTGGGACTCCCAGGTTTGATCTCTGGGTCAGAAATTGCTTTTCCTTGGGGAAAGGAATGGCTTCCCACTCCAGCGTTCTTGCCTGGAGAGTTCCATGGACAGAGGAGCCTGGCAGCCTGCGCCTGTTGGCTATAGTCTGTGGGGATCTCACTGCCTTTTGTGTGTGTGTTCATCAGTTGGAGGACGTTTGGGTTGTTTCCACTTTTTGGCTGTTGTGAATAATGTTTCTAAGAACATTTGTTCACCAGTCGTTGTGTGTAGACTGATGTTTTCAGTTCTTTGGGGTACATAGCTAGGAGCACAATTGCTGGGTCATATGGTGAATCTTTTTGAAGTACTGCCAAATTGTTTTCCATGGTGGCTACCACTTTTCACATTCCCACCAACAATACAAGGCTCCACATCCTCACCAACACTTACCTTCTGTTTTTTAAAATTACAGACATCCTAGTGGGTGTGAAGTAGTATGTCATTGTGATTTTGCATTTCCCTGATGACTAATGATGTTGGGTGTCTTTTCATATGCTTATTAGCTATTTGTGTATCTTCCTAGGAGAAATGTTTATTCAGATCCTTTGCCCGTTTTAAATTTGTTTGTCTTTATTGTGGAGTTGTAAAAGTTCTTTATTCTGGATACTAAACCCTGATCAAATGTGATTTGGTAATATTTTCCTCCTATTCTGTGGTTGTTATTTTACTTTTGTATATTCCTGAAAAGAAGAAGATGTCTTTTTACTCAAAAGTCAAAATAAATTATCTGAAGGCATGGACAATGACAGCAGTAAACCGTTATATGTTGTCAACTGAAACCGGTAACTGCTTGTTATAATGATTTTTCTTAAACATCAGTCCTTCAGTCATTTTGTTCTTTCGTTTTCTTGACAGTGTCCTTTGAAGCACAAAAGCTTTTAATTTTGATTAAGTCCCGGTCATTTATTCTCTAGGTATTTGTGCTTCCAGTGTCATGATTTATCTGAGACTACAAAGGTTTACACCCGTGTTTTCCTCTAAGAGTTTTGCTTACAGCTGAGCTCTTAGCTTTAGGTCTGTGGTTCATTTTGAGTTAATTGTATGTTGTCTGAGGTAGGAGTCAGCTTCATCCTCTTGCTTGTTGACATCCATTTATCATAGCACCACCTGCTGAAAGTCTACTCTTTCTCCATTGAGTGGTGTTGGCACCTTGTTAATAGTTGATTCTAGATGTGCATAGGTTTGTTCCTGGACTCTCCATCTGCCTTGCTGGTTCTGTTCTATTGATATGTGTCTGTCTTTTTGGGTACCACACTGGCTTGGTAGTAAGTTCTGCAATTAGAGAGTGTGAGTCTTTCAACTTTGTTCTGTCTCTGACCACCTGCCTTCACCCCCCCTTTTTTCAGTGTTGTTTGGCTGTTTAGGATCCTGTGAATTTCCATATGAATTTTCAGATCAGCTTGACCATTTTTGCGAAAAAGGCAGTTGAAATTTTGGCAGCAGTTGAATTGAAAATGTAGAATAATTTGGGCACTATTGCCATCTTAACAGAATTAGGTGTTTTGATCTGTGAACATGTACTGTCTTTCCATATATTTAGATCTTTAATTTCTTTCAACAAAGTTTTATATTTTTCAGTTATAAGTGTTGCACTTTAAATTTATTGCCACTTATTTTATTCTTTTTGGTGCTGTTATAAATGCAGTTGTTTTCTTAATTTCCTTTTTGGATTGTTAAAGAAATACAACTAACTCATGTTGATCTTGTGTTTTGCAACTTTGTGAACCCACTTTTTAGCTCTGATTGTGTGGGGGTGTGTGTGTGTGTATTCTTAGGGTTTGCTGTACATAAGACCACCTTCTCTCGACCACCTGTCTCTTCCTTTCCACAGGCCTTGATGCTCCTCCACCGGCGAACAGCGCCCGCTGAAGAGCAGCACTTGGTGGAGACGGCCAAGCTGCTTGTTTTCCTTAATCTGTCCTTTACTTACCTGAAGCTGGAGCGCCCCACCATGGCCCTGCGCTACGGAGAGCAGGCTCTGGTCATTGACCAAAAGAATGCCAAGGCGCTCTTCCGCTGTGGGCAGGTGAGCGGGAGGGCAGGGACCTGGGACGGAATGCTCGGGGAACGGCCGCAGTGGCGGTCAGCTGCGTTACCGCCGCGGTGCTCTTTCCTGAGGCGTGCTGGTAACACGCTGTCCTTTGGGCAGGCTTGTCTCCTTATGACTGAGTACCAGAAGGCCCGGGATTTTCTAGTCCGAGCCCAGAGGGAGCAGCCCTTCAATCACGACATCAATAACGAGCTGAAGAAACTGGCCAGGTGAGACCACTGTTTGCAGGAGCACAAACAGAGAAAGAAATATTCGGTGTATCTGCCGCTCTGGCCTGTTCACTTGGGTAAAGGACTGTTCGATGTTGCCAAGCCCGTGTTAGGAGGCAGCGCCCCCTAGAGCTGGCTTTAGGAAGTGCTCAGCTCTCTAAACCCGCAGCTCCGGAGAGGGGGTGGGGGCGTAGGACAGACCTCCAAACCCCACACCATTGCCCACCTGGACCATTGCCCACCTCCCTGTCCTCCTCACCAGGCAGCGCCCTAAAGAGGTGGCCAGTGTGATTTTTAGAAAGGGCAGCATTCTTCAGATAGTCTTCCCTGCCAGCTGAGAACCTCTGTGCTCAACTGACTGCAGGAAGATGTCTTAAAGATGCTGGTTTGATTTGAAATGGCTCTTTCAGGTCTGAGTCATTCCCTAGGATGACTCTCTTGTTACCCAGGTGATATCGATACCAGTATCTCAGTAATGTAACTTTTTCTGATTGTGGAAGCTACATATTCATTGTAGAAAACTTTGAAAATTTCAACATAATTCCGTCGCCTCATATTATAGCCACTGTTTTTTTTTAAGGTGTTCTTTTGTTTTTCTTTATTGGTGAGGTTTCTCTACTTACGTTAACATTTTTCAACGTTTAATACAGATTGCTAGTTAACACTTTCTTTTTTAAAAAATATTTATTTATTTTTGGTTGTGCTGGGTCTTCGTTGCTGCGAGCGGGGACTAGTTGCAGTTCAGGGTCTTCTTTGCAGTGGCTTCTCTTGTCGCAGAGCACGGGCTGCAGGTGTACTGGCTTCAGTAGTTGTGGCACACGGGCTTAGTTGCCCTGAGGCATGAAGGGATTGAATCCGTGTCCCCTGCATTGCAGGGTGGATTCTTAAGCACTGGACCATCAAGGAAGCCCTAAAGCTTTCTTGACATTTAAAAGAAAAAAAAAGCACAAGGTCTGTGTACCTCCTGCTTGGATCCAGATATTTGCATTTCAGGCCTTGAAGACTTACAGAAGTTTCCTTTCTGGTATTTATAAACATCCTGTTAAGAAAGGTGTAAAAACTTTGGAATCTGACCATTCTTTAGCAGGAAAGCCTCAAGATAAATGAGAGATCTCTGAGTATGAGGTGTTGCTCAGCTGCACGCAGCTGACAGCGTCTCTGACAGCAGCTCCTAACCTTCGAGGCTGCTGTCTTTGCAGAGGGTGGGCTTTTTGTCCAAGTGTTTCCTGAACAGCCCTCTGGGAGCCTCCCCCAGTCCCCTCCTCCTCCAGCATTGCTTCCACCCACTCCTGATTGGGTTTGAGGCCTGCTGAAGTTTCGGTGTTTCTGGCCCTGAGTGGAGAATTCTAGCCGCTAGGTGTTACTTCCCACAGATACTGGACTTCTCTAACTACTGGGTATTTCTCCCTGCAGCTACTATAGGGACTACATGGACAGAGAGAGAGAAATGTGTCACCGGATGTTTGCTCCTGGTGACAGTGGCTCTACAATAGGAGAAAACTAAAGGTAAGCGACACACACAAAGCCTCAGGATGGACCCATCGTCAGGTGAAAATACTGTTAACTCCAAAACGGGTTTAATACATCCTCCCAGAAGATTGTGGTTTAGCCTCACCAGTCTTAAATGAGTTCTTTTTTAAAAATAATTTTATGTATTTATTTTTGGCCGTTCTGGGTCCTCATTGCTGCATGGACTTTTCTTTAGTTGTGGGAGCAGGGGCTGCCCTATAGTTGTGGTACTTGGGCTCCTCATTGCGGAACATGGGTTCCAGGGAGCGTGTCATTGGTAGTTGCAGCCCGTGGGCTCAGTAGTTGTGGCACACACACTTGTTTGCTCCACGGCAGGTGGGGTCTCCCTGGACCAGGGATCGAACCGGTGTCTCCTGCATTGGCAGGCAGATTCTTCACGCCTGGACCATCAGGGAAGCAAGCCCCAGCCTCGCCAGTCTTAATCACTGTCAGAACACTGACATTAGGCTACAGTTGGGCCAAATCAATCCAGAAAACCTGTTTTATAATAAAGCATTGACTGGCTCAGGTAATTTATTGAACACTGTGCCGACAGCAAGCCGGAATGGTTGTCTGGGTTCAGGATGCTGTCAGGCTATCGGTTGTTTGCCCTCATGATCACAGGACCGATGGTAGCCCTGGCTCACCGCCCTGCATCGTGAGAGCCCATGGGGCAGTGTGCTGCCAGGCCAGGAAAAGATCTGGATTCAGACTTTCATGTATCAACATCACTGCTGAATGAGTATCGAATTTGCAGCATCATACGGTAGAGAAGATGTGAGTCAGATCGTCGTAAGCTGGGGGCCGTCTGGGTGAGAAGGTGGGCCATTCTCCTCGGTCCCCAAGTGACAAGTGCTGCCCACTGGGAGGAGAGGAGCCCTCCTCTCCGGAGCCGTGGGTCACTGTGATGCAGAGGCAGGCCCGGGCTGTGGGCCTCCTCAGGGAGGGGCACGGAAGCCTGGAAGGGCCATCCAGGGCTCGGGCCAGATTCGTAGGTTTGAGAAGCCTTAAGTTTAAACATCCACCCAGTCCACCCTAAAGGAGATCAGTCCTGAATATTCATCTGAAGGACTGATTGAAGCTGAAACTCTAATACTTTGGCCACCTAATTCGAAGAGCTGACTCATTGGGAAAGACCCTGATTCTGGGAAAGATTGAAGGCAGGAGGAGAAGGGGACGACAGAGGATGAGATGGTTGGATGGCATCACCAACTCGGTGGACACGAGTTTGAGTAAACTCTGCGAGTTGGTGATGGACAGGGAGGCCTAGCGTGCTGCAGTTCATGGGGTCACAAAGAGCCGGACAAGACTGAGAGACTGAATTGAAGCCTAAACACGAAAGCAGAAATGTTTCATGGCTTTTATTCACCTCCCTCACAGTAGCGAGGCTATCCTTGTAGTTATTAATGTGATGGTTTATCTGGGCAGTGAAGTTGATGCTTTTCTTAATCTGGTTTTCCCCCCAAACCTGAAAGCCTCCAACCTCACCTTCATTTGAACACATTGTTGATGATTGATCCAGATGTCGAGGGTGGGGGCGGTTGGTGACCGCTAAGGTTCCACTTATTCTGAGAACTAGAGGCGGAAGGTGCTGGGGCAGCAGGGGACGGATGCCCGGTCCTGCAGCAATTGCACCCCACCGGGGGTTAACACACCGGGTTCTGGTTTCTCCAGGACTGCATGACGTCACTCTCTTGTCTGGTTTACTATTACTTCAGAAAATTAATGGAAACAAAATCACCTGCCTTAAACACCTGCTTGGCTTGAGTAGTTAGCTCTGCTCTCTTGAGAGAAGTCAAACAAGAGACAACAAGAAAACAGCTGCTGGACGGGCTCATGGTGATAAATCTCTTCTTTGTTTCCTGCTCTGTCTCTCTACAAAAGAGGCCTGAGAAGAAGGCAGTGAAAAGGCCCATTCAGTCCAGAGTTTTCTCACGAGTGATCTGTACGCTCTTGTCTCTGTTCCATCAGAAACAGGCAGTCGGTGTCACACGTCAGCGTCACTGTCACTGCTGACCATGACCCTGTGACCCTGGCCTCAGGCCTTTTGGGGACACTGGTGTATTTGCAGGTCTTCTGAGCGGAGTTGTGAGCCAGAGGACTCTTCTCATTTGATGACCATCTGTGTATGGCAGAAATGGAATCCCAGTAGCTTTTCACCATAACATTTTGGACTGTGAGCTGGCAGGTCCTTCTGCTTAATGAAGATCCTGTTCTTCCCAGGTCTGTCCTAGAAACAAGGCCTTGGAAACCCAACAGGACAAGTTTCCTCTGTTGTCCTCACCTCCCACCTCTTTGCGTCTGGGAGACATTTTTTAGCGACCGATTCTGAGATGGCTTCTGGGGTGTCCCTAAGTCTCAAGTTTGTCTTATCACCAGCAGATTCCCACTACCATTGAGGTTGTAACGAGTTTTAACTTTTGTGTTTTTCATGGTTTCTCAGCTCCCCTTTTTTGTATCGTATTGTGCTTTTGCCTAGTCACTTCAGATGTCTAGCGTTTTATCAATAGATTATGTCACCAATCTAGTTTTAACTAACTAGGATCATTTAAAATGTGCATTTGTCTTCTAGGCTGTTAGAAGCTACTGACTTACCTTCATGTTGTCTTTTGAGATGTTAGTTAACTTCTGGTGGAACAAGAGTCCCCTCAGTTACATTCTCTAAGACTCTGGTGATAGTAGACTTAGTTTTTTGAGATCAGTGGGCCATGTCTCTTTCACCTTTGTATTTTCTAGCATCTGGAACCATGCCTAGCGTGTGATTGGCACTCAGTAAAGGTTGGAGGGATCAAGTATGAAATAGCCGAAAACAGCAGCCTCACCTCTTTGAATCCTTGCCTTCCTGGCTGACTCCCGTTTGGCTCTCAGGACTCATGTTCTTGCCAGTAGCAGAAACCCATCCTTAACAGTGTTGACTGCAGAAGAGGTTTGCTGAGGGGATCCTTGGGGGAGCTTACAGGATTTGGGGAGGCGCTGAACACTCAGAACTCGTTAGGTAGAGACGGAGGTCCTTGGGGAGTCAGTCCTTCCTCGCTGCAACTTCTGCCCTGAGGAAGGCCCCAGCGTCCATTTCCACAGCGTTTCTATTATAGAGGGGTATTCCTAACCCACACCTCCTTCCTCTTCCTGAGCCAGTGCAGCTCCAGTTTGAAAAATCCTGAAGCAGGACTCTGGCCGGGTTTGGAGGGTGTGGAATCCCAGTTATCATGTCATTTCATCCACAAGGATTTCCCTGTGTATCTCTAAAAGATAAGGGCCACTCTTGCAAAATTTTCTTTCATTCTCTGAAATGCATATTTGTCTGCTCATTTGCTTTCACTTTTCTCTTTTCCATCTTGCAGACTTTCCACAAATGGTTGGTGTGTCTTGACTGCTTATTCACATTTAAGAATGAAACAGTAAGAAAATTTGACCAGGGGCTCTGTTTACCTGGGCAGGTCTTCTCAACTCATCCTTCTTAATTTAAGGCTGAATAGATGGGTGCCAACCAAAATGCTTTGAGATCCTTAAATACCACAGGGAGGAGCCTTGCATTGGGCTCCAACTCCTACACTAGCTTATAAATTCTGTATTATTTTAATCTGCATATCCTCAATTTTTAGTGAGGTTGAACACCTTCTTAGCATATTTATTGGCCTGTATACTCTTTGTGCATATTTCCTGTTGATGTCCTTTGCTCACTCTTGGATGTTTTCTTTATTGATTTGTAGGAACCCCTCTTCATGTGATGGCTGTTTACTGTCTGTTATGTAAGTTCACATATTTTCTTCTGGTTGTTTGAGTATTTATACATTTCCATGTCTGGCTGCTTTCTGTGTGGTCTCTGGAATCCACCCTGTGCTCACACTTGGCCTGTGGGAGTAAGCAGAGGTCTGTCGTGAGTGAGCAGGAGAACTCAGGGTGTGACGGGCTTGCCGATAGCTCTTCTTAGAGTCTGAGCGTCAGTCTGTGTCCACAGTGCTTTGTAATGTCCATAAGCCCATTTAATCTTCCCAACATTTTTTGAGGGAGAAATTATCTCTATTTTACAGATCAGGGAGAGGAATAAAGCTCAGAGAATCAGACCCTTTCCCTGTGAAAGTCTGTGTGTGTGTGTAAACAACTGTGACCATTTTCATTTGATTTGAAATGTAAACCCCCAGATGCTGTCTGAGGCTTTGAATACATTCAGCTTCTCTCTCCAGCTGGGGTGTTATCATTGATTGCTCAGGGATTTTTTTTATTTCTTTCTTAGGTCTTTAGGAATTTCCTCCCTTTTCTCTGCTCTCCATACTTAAGAGAAGCTGAAGCCTTGGGTTACAGAATTAAGATTCAGCCATGTTGCTTGGCCAGCCTCAGGGAAAGTATCTTAACAGATTTTTTTGAAAATGTTTTCTGGAAAGTCAGAGCAGCTCCCGAGAGGCTCGGGTAGAAATAAAGGCTGGTAATAAGCTCCTGTAGTTGAGGTTCTAGGACTCCTTTAGCCCTGGTTCAGAGTGTCCGCCAGAGTGAGCCCTGGAAACGCAGGCGCTGCAGAGCTCGGGGGTCCTCTGGGGTCAGGGGCTCCCTTGTTCCAAAACAGCCTTCCTGTGTCCGGCCTGCACTCGTCAGTTGCCAGGAAACCCTAGGAGGAGGTCATCATCCGTCACAGTGTGTGACCAGATTCAGACAAGATCTGCTTGATCCTGTTCTTCCCAAAGGGATTAAGGAGAAACTCAAATCCACTGTAGAGTCTATAAAGGTATTTCATGCCTCCAATTAGACGCATCTGAGTCCTGAATAAATAGTAACTTGCTTCAGTGTATTTTTGTGATTTTATGTGTTGTCAGTTCTGACTGACTTTTCCTGCATCCCCACTTCTTTTACTCCTCCCAACGGAGGTGTGTTTTCCTGGGAGTAACTGGGCATCCTTCCTCTCGTTGGATGAGGGTCATGCCGTTTTCCAGGCAGACCGTTAGTCTCTTGATCTTTAGGAAATCTGTGAAATGCCTTTTCCTCCAGCTCAGGAGATGTCTCGGCGCCACCCCTTTGTTGTGTGGCTGTAAATAGTCCCCTTGGGTTGGCACCTTTTGATGTTCCCCTTCCTGGGGAAGGTTTCCGCTGGGAGTTTCTCCGGCCCCTTCACCTCTCTTTGCAGCCCCTTTGGCAGCCGTTGTTGCTGTTGTTCAGTTGCCGAGTCATGCCCGACTCTTTGTGACCCCGTGGACTCCCCACGGCAGGCTTCTGTGTCTCTCAGAGTTTGCCCAAGTTCATTCATGTCCATCAAGTCAGTGATGCCATCCAAACATCTCATCCTCTGTCGCCTTCTTCTTCTGCCTTCAGTCTTTCCAGGCATCCGGGTCTTTTCCAGTGAGTCGGTTGTTCTCATCAGGTAGCCAGAGTATTGGAGCTTTAGCATCAGTTCTTTCAAAGAGTGTTCAGGGTTGATTTCCTTTAAGATTGACTAGTTTGATCTTCTTGCTTTCCAAGGAACCCTCAAGAGTCCTGACAGCCATGACAGGCCCCGAACCCACTGCCAACTGAGGTTTACTTCTGGACTCTTAGTGAGTGAGGTACCAACAAAGGCTAGTTAATTAAATTCAGGAGATAAACTAGGTTCCTTTTTCTAATCTTCAAATCAGTGATTATTGAAGTGCCCTTACCTTTCCGTAGGGGACTGAAAAATGGGAAATCTGGATTCTCAGACTTAGCTTGCTTTCTGCAACATCAGCCAAGTCACTGAACCCCTCTGGGCTGCAGTCTTCCCATCTGTACGGTGCAGCGATCAGATCTTTAAGATCTCTTCGCACCTCCGTTCCCGTCAGATGTTGGCTCAGTCTGTTTTTAATTTCTTGGATTTGTAATTACCTAATTATGAACAAGCCGTGTCTCCAGGCCTGTGTAACCCAGGCCCTGACTTAGATAAATAAGGATACAGGCACATAGTGAAAGAAGTGAGCATCAGTAGTAAAGAATTAGCAGCAAGTCACCCAGGAGGAGGTAGAGGGGATGGACCCTGGGAGCAGGAACTGAGAGGACAGGCCGGGAGCCTGGGGGACGAGCGGGAGGTTTAGCTGGGAAGGCTCTGGTGGGCTTCAGGGAGCACGCACGAGCCCCTGCACAGTTGTGTGTCCTGCACAGAGAGACGGGACAGCTGCTGTCAGCTTCACAGCGGGGCCTCTGACACTGGGAGAGAGAGAAACACAAGACAAAAGAAACCCTCTAGGGGGTGAATTTCAGAGTAGTGACCAGCAGTGTCACGCCCACCAACACAAAGGACGAGGACTGAGAAATAATTCAGCCGTTCATCCGCCAGTGTGGAGTGGTGGGAATGCAGGCAAGACCACGCGCCTACCCCCTGGGCGTACCAAGAGCAGGAAGTGCAAGGCAGGGAGCAAGCCAGTATTGCTGGCTCAGCCTCCTCGAAGCCTGGCTGGTGGGGCCCCTCCCCAGGGACTCGGGTTCAGCAGCTTGGCTGGGGCCCCAGACTTGCTGTTTCTAACGAACTTCCAGGTGATGTGGATCAGCCGGCCTGTGGAGCACAGTAAGGTACACGGCTTTCTCAAGACATCCTCATGAGAAGAGGAAAGAAATGATTGCAGTGAATAATGCAAACCTTGTTTTGAAACAAGGGTGGCCGTTGGTGGCACTTCTGACCCCTGTTTGTCATATATTCTGCTGTCTTCCCTTCCGTGCTGTGGCAGCTGATGGCCGTGAGCGCTGACAGGTGTCATCGGAGGAAGTGTGCTGAATCCGGGGCCACCCCCAGGTCAGGGCAGAGGCCCGGGTGCTCTCGGGTTCAGCTTACACTTAGCAAGGGTGGGCTTCGGGGTACCACGCAGAGAGCGTGATGCGTGTTCCCAGCAGGAAGCCTGCCTCACGCCAGCGCTGAGAAGTAGAAGTAGCTGGGGTGGGGGTGTGCACCAGGGACGCCGAGGGGACTACAGCAGGAGGAGTCTGGTGCAGCAGGCCACCAGCGGCCAGGGCCGAGGTGGGGACGGCAGATGACGGCGGGCCTGGCAGTGAGGGCTGGCTTTGCACGGCAGTGGGGAGGGGGCAGCAGGGAGGACCGCGGAGGCCAGAGGGCACGGCCAACTGGAGGGGTGGGCGAACATCACATCGTGGAGTACGTGAGGGGGCTCGGGCTTCTTGTAAAATTCTTCCTCAGTCGGATGTTTGAGATACCCAGACTAGGTTATTCCGATTGAGTGATGCATTTTGAGTTAGAGAACTAGTTAAGTGACTTCAGGGAGGGTCTAGGATCTTCACCTTTTTGTGCGTTTTCTGGGACTTGAAGAGGGATCCACAGCTTTCACCAGTTTTTCAAAGGCTGTATGACCCACAAGAGGTGAAGATTCACTGTTCTAGAGGTTTCTCACAGACAATGTTCACGTCTGCCCGCTCACTGTGGCTCACGAGCTCTAGACCAGGGCTATGGATGGGCAGGGCTGGTCCACGATGCCGTGGGAACTCCTTTTATCCGCCCGGCCCTCAGCCCTTTACCCTAGGGTTTCAGACGGAGACACCCCGGGCTCCGAAGGCTCCGGCTCCAGGTCCCAGGATTACATCACTTCCCTGTCTTCTCGGTTACGTTCTCACACCCTTCTCTGATTACTGCCCACTATTCTGTGCAGCTACTGTGGACACTGATCGTATCGTTGCTGGAGTTTCTATTTCACAGTGACGGTGCCTTTTCCCCAGGCCTGGGGTTCACTCTCCTCAGAAGCAGCTTGTTTAGTATTAATATATTCAGCCGGAGTCTGCCCTGCTGGGCGTTTGTCTGTGTTCCCTGCCCAAGTCTGATGACTTTTGTCTTTGTAGGTCTCCTGGCTGATCTTTCCTTGAGTCCCGGGTACATGACGGCTTTCTCTCTGCCTTTTGCACCTTAGTATGCAATGAGTATTGGATTTTCAAAATGAAACGTGAACTCCTCTATTTTGATGCATTTTTGTTCATGCTAAAGTGTCCCTTTTTGTTAGTTTCAAATTGAAAATTCTGTTGACTGAACTTCACAAACCCCAGTGTCTAATCTTGGACATTCTCCTTGCCCATCTGCATCCTCAGGCGCACGTGTTCGTGCTGCGTGAGTATTGAATACAGGGCTTATTTCTACAGTCAGTGCGTGGGACACAGACTGGATTGAGTTTTTGTTTTCATTGATGATGATTAAACTTTTTATTATGGATATTTTCAAACCTATTCAGATTTAGAAGGAATAGCATGACAGTGTGGTTATCAACATTCTGCCATTCTGTTTCTTCTACCACCCCCCGCCCTGTACCTTTTTGTCAGTATTTTAATTTAAATTATAAAAATGCTACGTGCTTATGGTTTTAACCCAGAAGTTGGAGAATAGAAGCTCCCTGTACCCAAACCTATTTTCTAGAGGTAACCATTGACGTTTCTTATGTGTCATTCCCAAAGCGTTTCTGTGAATATTCAGGATTATGGGTGTCTATATAATCTTCCACACAAATAGAACTATACATTTCATACCATAATGCAGTTTGGGTGTTTCCTAGGTTAGCATACAAAGAGCTGCCTCATTTTAAGAAAACAACTCAGTGGTGTTCCATCCTACGAGGGAATCATCATATTCTTAACAGTGATTGATAGGTAGACAGACGGGTGGATGAATAGGTAGACAGACAGATGACATGGTTATCCCCTCAGCTGAATTTTCTATGATATTTGTTAAAATGTCATGTTACTGGGTGGTACACATGTAACTTGAACTGATCCAGGAGTCACTAAAGTGACCTCTCAAGTGTCTGTACCAGCTTATATCCCCTTTGGTGCTGTTGAGATTCCATTATTTAGCTTTGCCATCATTAGTATTGTTAGATGTCTTAATCTTTGCCAGTTTGGTGCATCCAGAATGAGATCTTGTTACTAGTATTGACATATCCCTGATCAAGCATCTTTTCAGATGTTCATGTGTCCTTTCTATAAATTGCCTGTTTGTTTCTCTATAACCAAACACCTTTCCAAGTTTTTCAGGTTTTGGGGTTTGTTTGTTTTTTCTTTTTGATAGTAACATGTCAGTTGCTTCCCTGGATACTCTAGGCATATGATCGTCACATTCAAGTAATGGTAACTTGGTCCTCTGCTTCCCACCTTCTCTCATCTTACTCAGAGCCCATCTCCCTCTGTGGGCGGAGTACTTCCAGAGTAGTGTTAGATGGTGATACCAGCTCCGCACCGTGTCTTTCGTGACCATAGTGGGTGGACCCGTTGCTGCTGTATTGCTCAGCATGATCCAGGCTTTCAGTGAGGATACAGCCTACTTTCTGTCATGCTAAGGAAATGTTTTTATACTCAAGTTTCTATCGGGAACGATTGTTATCAAATGCCTTCCTGTCACAAAGATAAGCTTTTTTTTCCTTTTAATCTTTGACCTATTATTATGGTTTATAATGTTGAATCTTTGCAGTAGGGATAGAAATATTGTGCATTTTTAGCTGGTTGCTTTGCGAGAGGACTGAGTGCCTTTAACACAGAACAGCATATTCCTTCCCTAAGCAGACACAGTCATGGGACATTCTGTAATGAAAGACTTGTAAGCTGAGTAGGAGAATTGGAGGCAAAAAGAAACTGCATTTGCTCCTCATGGGTTAACAGGAGTCCTCGGTTTTCCTTGGGCTGCTTGATGAGCGCTGGCACAGGCGAAGGGGTGCTCTTCCTGCCATGGTACTTAAGCTCCACAGTCTCTTCCACAAAGCAGGCAGACTCATCCTTTTTAAAAAGTCAGTTCTCTGTTCAGAAGCTCCAGTGACTTCAACTGAACAGAGTAAACCCAAAGTCCTTTCAGTGCCTCTGTGGCGTGCGTGACAGGCCCCTTGCTGGCTGGCTTCCTTGTGCTCACTCCACTTTGCCCACACTGACCTCCTGGCGCCTCTCACACTCTCCAGATGTGTTCTTGACTCTGGGCCTTTGCACTGACATTCCTCCAAGCTGGAAAGCCCTTCTGACTGTTCAGAGCTCAGTCTACTTAATGTCGCCTCCTTGGAGAGGTCTTTCCAGTTACTTTATGTTAAATTAAAACTGACATCCCTGTGTCCCTGTAGCCTGCTGATTTTTCTTCCCAGCAGTTATGTGTGTTGGTTTATCTCTTTATCCCACTGAAGAACGTCCCAGGAGGTTTGTCAGTTGCATTTCACTGGTGCCATGTTTTTCTGTAATGTACTATAAAGGGCAGCCAAGCAGGCTTAGTCAGCAGAGTGCCACAGCACTTAGAGGCGCAGAAGAGCACTCCTCGTGGTAGATTTAAGTGAGCAGCAAGACGGACACCCTGAGAAAGCCCTGGCCGCCTCTCCTGCCTGCGCCGGCCCGCCTGCTTCTGCCCAGGGCTTGGGGTGAGGGGCCTGTCTCAGACCGCTCTCCCCCCAACTCAGAAGCTGCTGCTCAGCGAGACAGCAGTGAAGGATGTGTTCTTAACTGTGACCCCCCCGCCCCCAGCCCTGGACACACACATGCACCAGGGCTCCGGGCTGGGCCAGCGCGTCGGCCCGCACCCACCCCTGTGTCTCAGCATTTCCCGTGGCTCTGGGCCCAGCTGGGGAGGCAGTGACTGCAGAACCCTCGGTGGCTTGTCCTACTAGCTTTCGTGGTGTTCCCACCTTCAGTCGCGGTCATGCTGGTCTTGTGACCGCTGAGTGAAGTATATCCTATAGGAATGTTTGATAGCTGAGGAAGGAGGTGCGACTGGCCCAGGATCACAGAGCCGGGAATAGTGGCACCGGGAGTCCACTTGGATCTCCTGGCTCTGGATAAACTACCACACTGGGTCCCTGCCGTCAGCGCCATGTTCCCGGCCTCTGTGGTGCAGCCAGCTGTCCCGTGGAGCTGTCCGGGTGAGGCCTGTCCAGACGTCTCGTCTGGCTACATCCCAGTGGTCAGTGCCGCCCAGTGTGTGTCCCAGGGCTTTCATGTGTCCTCCTGATAGCAGCCGCTTGTACGTTTGGCCCTTTGGGAGTGCTTTTGACATCCTCAAGTGTTTGAGGATGTGTAGCCCTTGTGGAACAGTGCGATGGACTAATGAGAGCTCTGCCCACACTCAGGAGTTAGTCATCTATTTGGAGGCTTTATCTGAACAATGAGGTTGAACTGGGTGCTGTCAGGGGCCCTTCTGTTCTGATTTTCTGAGATGGTGTTCTTGAAGTTTCAAAGCCACCGTATTAACCGGTCACCATTTCCCAGGACCCACCCCTTAGGGCCCTTGCCCCCTAGGGGCATCTGTCTGTCCCTGGTTCCCGCCTGGACTCAGACCCGGACTGGCTCTGGCGCCCTCTGGGACGGCTGAGTCCCACTCTGTTCCTAACTGCTGTGTTTGATTCCTAGATTTCGCAGCTAATGACAAGCGAGAGAAGCGAGGCTGCCCAGAGTTCTCCATCGTTACGGGAGGTGGGCAGAGCGCTTTCCGGAAGAATCTCCTCAGCGCATACTGTGCCTGACCTGCTTGGAAGAGGGGCTGAGTGTCTGCAGCCCAAGGCCACGGCCACGGCCCCGTCTGCGACTGATGCTGCTGAAGTGTTTTCACAGCTGCTGCTTTCTGTTTCTCGTTTTCATGCAGAGGAGGTGAAAGGGTAGCTACTGACAAGTAGGAGAATGCTATTTTTTAAGGCAATTGCTTGTTTTTTCAAATAGAATTAGTCCTTGGCTTTTCTCCAGTCCCAGCCCCCTTCCTGCTGCTCGTGTCCCTGGGTGAATACAAATAGGGATTGCTTTGTGTATTTTGTAGGGCTCTCAGTTTTGAAAAGAGAGAATTATGTTACAGATGTTTTTGTTGTAAGTAAATAAAACACTTCCTTGTCTTTGCAAGATCCAGTGTAAATTGTGTTGAGTTCAGCTAAACTTATGAAGTCAGTAGATAGGGCAGAGGGACAGCTATTCACTGAGACCAGTTGGATAAGCGAGAGTGGGAGTTGGGTTCGTTTTCTGGAGCCACAGCAGTTCTTTTTGACCTAAGGGTAAATGCTTGGGCATTGGCATCAGGGTTCCCTTGAAATGTGCTCCCTTCCGTGGGGATCTGTTTCAAGACAGTTAATTGGAGACCTGGGAGCCAGCCAGTCCTCCTGCGCTGTTGTGGACTGCGTGTCTTGCAGAAATGTGTGTGTGTGGAGGTGTTTCAAAGCCAGCCTCCCCGTGGTGTCTTGGATAGTGTGGTGCTGGGTGGTGACAGCCGCCCCCTGAGGGTCCGCCCGGGGCCCTCACAGCATCACTGCCGCTCATTCTTGGTACAAGCCTGGGAGGTGAGCAGTGGCCCTGCCCTGACCAGGAAGGAACAGACTGGCCTCGAGGGACTGTGATACTACCCCAGGGCTCTCCCAAAGGGCTTGGCCGTCCCCACCCAGCCCCGGTGCTCGGTCCTCCTCTGAGAGCCTTGCTCTCCCCACCTGCCAACTTACCGTCTCATTCAGAGCCATGCCTCAGCCCAGGGAGGAAGGTCTGGGCCTGGGTCACGCACGCGGCGAGGGCGGAGCTGGAGTGCTCCTAACTCAGAGGGCGGCCCGTCCCGCGAGATGCTCAGGGACCTCTCCCCGCTCTCCACGCCCTCCACGCCCACAGGCTGGTTGCCATCTTCTGAACAGGGTCTGGGGGCTTTTCGCTAGAAACAAGGCCCGAAGCCCTGGCTGACTTTTGCTGAGCAAACCAGGCGATAGGTGGCGACATAACCCGCTCTATGCTTCCCGGCGAGCCCCGCGGCCGCAGAAACCACGGCCCACCTGCCTGGGCTGCGGCAGGTGCCCTGGCCTGGGTGGGGTGGTGACCTTTGGGACGGCTCTCTGTGTCTCTCTCTCTCTCGCCCGAGCTGCTTCACCCAACCCAGCCGTTCAGAGAGACTGGTCTGTGCTGGGCATTGCCTCAGCTCCTGGGCCCCTGCCCTCCAAGAGGAAAAGGTGTCGAATGTGGTTAGTCCTTAGCCTAGAGGGAGAGGCAGAGAGGCTCTGCAGGCCGGTGAGTTGTGACATGGGAGCCTGAGGAACCTGCTGCAGCAGGGGCTGCAACCTGGAGGGGACCCACGTGCCCATCTAGGAAAAGACGTCTTTGCATTTATGTCATGTGGGCAGACAGATGGCATGGGTCCAGCAGAGTGTGTGTGGGTTGACTGAGAAATGAGACCCTCCTGAGGGCCTTGGGGAGCCCGGCAGGCTGCTCCCCAGGTGACCAGCACCCCAAAAACACCTGTTCTCTTCCAGGCTGGGCTCTTGGCGCCTTCTCTCCTGACCTCGTTAAGAAGCTTCCCTTGATCTCTCTGATCGCTTTGGTCAGCCCAGTCATGATGAATGACCTAATAATGATGAGTAGTCATACTTAATCCAGAGCATCAGTTAAGAAGAAATGTGTGTGTGTGTGTGTGTGTGTGTGTGTGTGTGTGTGCCCATACACTTGTGTTTGTGGCCTAGGAGGAAAACATTCTAGAAAGAGACAGAAATGCCAGCAGATAGATAATAATGCAACATGATATAGTGTACTAAGCCAAAAATGTTTTTTCTGTCTTACAAATGTGGTTTTCTTCACAACCCTGCAGACTAAAAGTGCAGCTGCCTGTGGGGGAGGACCTGAGTCAGATCTCCACATCCCCCCTCAGCCCCCTTTACTAGCCCCCTCCCAGCGGCTCACCCTCACTGATGCTCAGAAGAGGGAGGAACACCCTTCTAGGGAGAACAGTCAGACCCAGAAAATTCACCAACCAAAAGGGGAATCGACTTGGGTGGGAGTTGGGGGGCTCCACGGCTGCTCTTTGAGAAATGTCAGGAAACAAGAACTGTACCAGGAGGCAGGCTCCAGACGGATGGCCAGTTTGGAAAAGGCGGATTCCAGACAAAGGGTCACAGACCCCAAAAAGAGCCCCCCACTTATCCTCCTGGTGACGCGGTGTCTGTGCGGTAGCTGTGATGGGTGCTCATGGGACGCCTGTGCAGCCAGAATCCAAGTTCCCAGCATGGGACCTGAGCTGGTTTCTGAGAACCTCTGGAGGAGAGCTGTGAGATGGACAAGTGGGTGGAGATGCGCCAGAGTCATTGTCACCTGGAGGAGGCTCGCCTGACTCCTACTCCTGCTGCCGGGGCTTGTGCTGGAGGGACCGTGTGACTCCCGAGATCCTTGGCACAAGGATATGAAAGTCGTGTTCCTCAGACTGCTCGCCCACCCCGGGCCTGAGCCAGACCCTCAGGGCTGCTGCCCACCCCTCTCCCGCTCAGCCTTATCCCCTGGCTGAGGGGTGTGCCTCCTGAGTGTCCCTTGTATCAGCCCCTGATGCTCCGTGTCTCTGCGCTGCCTGGGTCAGAGGTCACAGTTTCTCACCTTGCTCACTGGACGCCCTTCCGCCTGGCCCCCGGTACTAGTCTCCAGCCCTCCTCCACCTGCTCGCCCTGTCCTGCTCCAGCTTAAATGCTTCGGTAGCTCCCAGGAACCTTTGAGATAAAGTTCAAACTCCCTAATTTAGCACTGGAGGCCTGGCCTGCCTCCAGCCACTCCCTGCCAGGCACCCTGCCTTCCGGCCAGGCTGAGCCACCTGCGGTTCCTAAATGTTCACAGCGACCCACACCTTGTGGCCCCCTGTGTGTGGCTGTCAGATCAGACCGCATTTCGGCTCCTCTTCCAAAGCTGAAGATAGCATCCTGAGTGGAAGCTGCCAAAGCTCACAAAGAGATGGGGCGCGTGCCCCCAGCAAATGGTCGCTCTGCCCAACAATCAGGGGAAATGGGTCATTCAGCGTAAGAGGAAACTTCTCTGCCCCCCATCTGGTAAATAAAAATCACAAACCTTCCTCTTTTCTTGGTATTAAATTACTTCTCACATTTTAGAAAATCTTTTTAATTTCTTTATACAGGAACCACAAGACAGTCATAAATACATGCATAAAGCTGGAGCAAGAGAGGAAAAAAAGGCTACCTCCTCCAGGCAGCCTTCCCTGACCACCTAGATGGACGTGGCTGCCTCCAAGATGCCCAAACTCTTGGTTCCCAACACCCCACAGTAACCAACTGGTCTGACCTGACTTCTCCAAGGTTCTGAATTTCCAGGGCAGTGAAGGGAGGTCACCTGACTGTGGTCCTCCATTCCCCAGCACAGAGAAACAAGATCCTCAGTTTGTCAAGGAAATGAATGGAGCTCACTTAGGACCTGTGTTCACATACCTCATGAAATCCTTAGGGACAAGTCAGAAAGTTAATGCACGACAGGTCTGCCTGGGCTGGCTGTATTGAAGAATCTGGCTCAAGGACCCTTGATGGGAAAAAAAATAAATAAACCCAGTTCAGACAAAAAGACTGGACTCAGCATGAGCCATGGGGGGGGGCAGTGACTGCTAAAGAGGGCAGGGCAAGCACAGGTGAGGGGCGCAGGACCCTGGGAACCCTGGCAGGTCTGCAGGTTGCAGATTTAGAGATGGTCACCCGCCCAGAGGAGGGCCAAGGGCACACAGATGCCTTCACAACAGGGCTGCGTTCCTCCGAGGTGGCTGAAAAGCCAATAACGATGGCATCTTCAGTGTCAGCAGAGCCCTAGGCGCCGACAGCAGACAGCAGCTAGTTGGCTGGAAATGCAGCGAAGGTTTCCCACTCGGTTGTGAATAGTTGTTGGAAAATGTGCGGTTGACAGGGAGAACTAAAGGCCATGACACTGTCAGCCCCTCTTCTCCTGGCCTGACCCAGTTCAGTCGTCCCCACCCCAGAGATGGAGTGACTCCCCAGCCCAAGGGTCACCCCCAGAGCACCCTCGACCCTGTGCCCCTCTGCTAAGGCAGGCACTCCCCGTCCCCCAGCTTCTCCTGAACCCCAGCCAGGCCTACTTGCCCCACCCTGCTCGGCCATGCTTGGAGTATAAGGCAGACTCCCAGGTGGGCTGACCCCTGCCTGGCCACAGCCGATAGCTGCCCGCCATCAATAGCACAGTGTCCCCGGCACACAAAGAGCCTTACTCAGGCTCCGTGGAGTGGCTGTGAAAATCACCGAGGTGCAGTTCCAACCTCAGAATTACTCAGCAGCCCTTTCCTGCGTCACTGGTTCCTTTTGGGATTCCATGAGGGGGCCCTTCCTAACCTTGCGCTCGATTCTCAGGCCCCCTCTTCCTGTCCATGCACCCCCTTCTCCTCTCTCCAGGCCCAGTCACCTGGTCTCTTCCTCCACGGATCCAATAAACGTCATTGGGCACGAAATAAGGCCGCCCTTTCCCCTCACCCCTACTTCTGTATCTTTGCCCACCTCACCTCCTCCCCAGGGTCTTCAGGGCAGGAGCTGGAGCTGGGGGTGGGGGAAGTGACCACCCCTTGCCCCTCTCTCTGCCATTGATCTGGCCCCAGCGATTCATCAACCATCCTCTGTCTGTGAAACACAGGCTTCTCTTTCTGCCTCCAGACATGGCCCAGCCTCTCCTTCCTAATAAAAGACTTCTTCAGTCCTGCCTCCTCCCCTTAGCCATAGCCAGACCCCTTTTATTTTATTCTATTTATTTAATTCTTGAAAAATGTAATGCATTCCTATGACATTTGATGTACAAATACGGTCCCTCCCATCCTTGCCCTCTTCCCACTCCTGATCCCTTTACTGTTGGCAGTTTCCTCGTTATTCTTCCAGGAGAGTTAACTTTTATGAGAATATCTTCATATAATTCTTCCTCCTTTAAACAAATGAGACATAATTCACATACCATGAATCTCTCTTTTATATAATTAAGTGGGGTTTTTTTAAAAGCATGTTCACAAGTTGTACAACCATCACTCTGTCTAATTCAAGAGTATTTTGATCACCCCAGAAAGAAATGCCATACCCATTGGCCATCACAACCCACTCTCTCCTCTGAGACCCTGACAGCCATCAATTTCCTTTCCACCTCTATGACTTTACCTGTCCTGGATGTTTCATATAAATGGAATCATATAATATGTGGCCTTTTGACTCTGGCTTTTTTCACTTTAGCATAATAGTTTCAAGGTTCATCTATGTTGTAGCATGTTTCAGTACTTTATTCCTTCTTATGGCTAAATAATATTCAATTGTATATATATACCACCTTTTTGTTTATCCACTGATTAGTTGATAGACTTTTGTTTCCAGTTCCTGGTTATAATGGATAATGCTACTATGAACATTTGTGTATATTTTTGTTTGTTTCAGTTCTTTTGGTTATATGTCTGGGAGTGGAGTTGCTGGATCATATGGTAATTCCACATGTCATTTCTTGAGGAATAGTCATACTGTTTTCCACAGCAACTGCACCATTTTACATTCTACCAGCCATGTATGAGGGCTCTGATTTCTTCTTGTCCTTGCCAACACCTGTTACTTTTGGGTGGTCATAATCGTGGTGTTATAACTATTCTAGTGGGTGTGAACAAGTATCTCATAGTGGTTTTGATTTGTATTTCCCCAAGGACAATTGAAGTCAAGCATCCGTTCATGAGCTTTTCATCCGTGTATCTTCTTTGGAGAAACGTCTGTTTAGATCCTTTGACCATTTTTAAAATTGGATCATTTGTCTTTTCACTGTTGAATTGAAATGAGTTCTTTATATACTCTGGAAGTAGTCCCATATCAGATTTATGGTTTACAAAATTTCCCTCCTGTTCTATAGATTGTCTTTTCACTTTCTTGATGGTGTCCTTTGAGGCACGATTTTGATGAAGTCTTATTTGCCTGTCTTTTCTTTTGTTGCTTATGCTACTGGTGTCATATAAAAGAAACCACTGCCAAGTCCAAGGTTATGAAGATTTACCTCTATGTTTTCTTTTAAGAGTTTCATAGCTTTAGCTCTTAAATTTAGGTTGATTCAGTTTGAGTTGGTATTTGTATGTGACACGAAGTAAGGGAACAGCTTCATTCTTTTGCACGTGGATATCCAGTTTCCTAGCACCATTTGTATTGCATGTAGAGAATATTCAAGACCAGACCTACTGAATGGTCTTGGTATCCTTGTCAAAAAACAGCTGGTCATAAATGTATGGGTTTGCTGCTAGACTGTCGCTTCTGTTTCCGTGACCTCTGTGTATGTCTGTTCTTGTGCCGCTACCCAACAGGCTTGATGACTGTAGCCTTGTACTAAGTTTTAGAATTAGGAATTGTGACTCCTCCAACCTTGGTCTTTTTCCGTTTTGTTTTAGCTATTCTGGATTCCTTGCATTTTTCCATGTGAATTTTTGGGTCAGCTTGTGAAAAAAAGCTTAAAAAAAAAAGCAGCTTTTGAGTAGGATTTCAGTAGGGATTGCATTGAATCTGTAGATTCATTTGAGGAATACTGCTAATTGCATAACATGCAGTCTTCTAATCCATGAACATGGATGTCATTCTGTTTATTTAGGTCTCTAATGTCTTTCGGTGACATCTCATGGTTTTTAGTATATCTTCCTCCTCTCTGTTAAGCCTGCACCCACCTGGATTTCGACTGAGTGGTCTGCACTTGCTTTCTCAGCATCCCCTCCATCACTTGCCCCCTGGCCTACTGCTGTCAGATGTCCGTACCACCACCCTGTGGACACACTCTGATCCAGGTCCTCAGTGACCCGGAGCTGACTGTCCAGGAGAGCACCTTCCTTCTGGAAAGAAGTCTTCTTCCCATGGACCTCTGAGATCACGTGCCACTTTGGAGCAATCCTTTATTAAAGCACCTTCTCGTGTAGCTTTCACAATGCCCTCACTGACTCTTCTCTCCTCCCTCCTCTTCCCTTTCCCCCGCCAGCCCCATAGATATTGGGGTTCTGTCCTTGACCACCATCTCTTCTGCAAGAATGCATTCCTCTCAGGTGAACGCACCGACCCCCCAAGGGCTCAGCCTCTGCCTTCACCTTGGAGCTCCTAAAGCTCTTCCTCCAGCTCTGCCCTCTCTGGACGCAGGGGCCTTGAGACTTCCCTCCCCACTCTCTTCTGGGCAGCCGGGCCTCCTCTCATGTTTCTGAGTTTAGTTAGTGATCACATCCAATTCAGAAACAAACCTCGGGGTCACCGTGTTTCACTCTCCCCTCTTGCCCTCACTTCCCAAATCTCACCCATCATCACATCCTATGGTTTCTGCCCCCTCAGTATTCTAAAGGCACATCTAGAGCCGCGTAGAGCAGACTCCTGCCTTCAGCCCTGACTCCGTGCATGGGGGAGCAGAATGGGAATGCAGCCACCTAGCCCACAGCATCGGAAGCATGAGTGCCATGGGAAGAAGACTTCTTTCCAGAAGGAAGGTGCTCTCCTGGACAGTCAGCTCCGGGTCACTGAGGACCTGGATCAGGGTGTGTCCACAGGGTGGTGGTACGGACATCTGACAGCAGTAGGCCAGGCTGCAGGCTCAGAGGAGGGGGAGGGAGGCGGGTGCACACTGGGCTCTGAAGGACGGAGATCAGCAGGGGAGGAGGGAAGACCACGCCCGGGCGTGGGGTTCAGGAGCAAGTCAGTCCTGGGCGAGGCGGGAGGGAGGGCGCAGGAGGGCAGACGGAGGCTGGCCGGTGTGGCTGGGAGGCTGGCTGTGCTCAGACGCAGCGAGGCTGTCATTCATCCTTATTATGCTCCTGTGACTGTGGATGCAGCACTCAGCACCAAAGCCTCAGCTTCCTCACCCGACACCTGGGGTGTGGTGAGGATCACCCCTGATCACGCGTGTGCAAATCCTTCACAAACAGTACGGAGGCCAGACAGGCCTAAGGCAGCCTGAGGCCAGAAAGGGAAGCAGGTGAAGGTCACAAGGACCAAGTGCAAGGGCTCAGACTTTACTGTTGAGATGTGGTGAGGGTATTAGTGGGAATGCTCAATTCCAGCAGACAGAAACCAGAAGGGAGCAGACTGGCTGTGTCGTGGGTGGCTCTGTCTGCAGCAGCTGGGCCCTGGGGGCCCAGGAGGACGCCTGTGTCTCTCTGGGTTTTCCTCTTTCTCTCTTGCCCCCCTACCTGCTGCATCTCTCACCTCCACTTCCCTTTTGGCTTTGGGGAACCCGTGGCCACCTCAGCCTCACTCCTCTTGGGCACCAAGCCCCAGAGCCTCCTTGCTGGCTTCACAGCAAAGCTTCGACTTGTCAGGTGGTCCCTGCCCATCCCAGAACCAATCAGCCAGGTGGGTGGTGTTCTCTGATTGGCCAACAGGAGCCTGCCCTCCTCCAGTTGGGGTGGGAGCCAAGTGATGGGGTGGGTTTGGGAGGGAAGGTTCCCAGGGGCCAGGCTGTGGGCCAACATAACCTCTCCCCCTGCAGGGAGTCTCGGGGCTTCTGAATAGAGTTGATTAATCCTCCTGTGAAGGGCGGGGAGGGATGAGGAGGGCAGACCTGGGCAGTGGCCAGGGGGGCCTGTCTCATAGAGGACGGCCCGAGCACCCCACAGTTCCCAAGCTGTTCTTGCCTCTCCACAGAGCCTCTGTCTTCAAGCTCACAGGAGTCCTGAGAGGTAGGGAGGGCTGACGCAGCTGTGCCCGAGGTCAGGGTGAGCAGCTTTCCCAGCATTCACGGGAGTAACGGTCCTGGACTCGCAAACCATTAGGCTGTACTCCAGGGAGAGATCTGTATGGGAAACGCACAGCAGCAGCGTCTGGGGCCGGTAGCAGGCATGGACCCTCTCTCCCCGCCAGGAAGAGATGGGATGGGAGAGGCTCACACTGGGTGAGGGGCTGCAGGAGGAGCGCAGAGTCTGCTCGGGCCCAACACGGACCTCGAGGAAGCACCATGTACCAGTCGTGGGAGTCTGGCGCAGGGATGATCCAGGCGGGCTTCACGGAGGCGGCTGCCTGGAGTCCTCTGAGCACCCAGGATGCGCTGGGGGCTGGGATGAAGACGCGCAGCCCGGGAGCTAGAGGGGCGGCCCCAGCGAGGGGCGGCGGGCCGTGGTGTGGACCAGAGCGCTCGGACGGGAATCCCCGCGCCCCACCTGGGGGCTCCGGGAGCGCAGGTGAGGCTCCAGCCAGCAAGCGCGCCGCCGGCCCGGCCCGGCCTCCTCCGGCACTCTCCCAGCGCGCGGCCCCGGGATCCCCGCCGCCGTCGGGCGATTTGGGCGCGTCAGCAGAGCGGAAACGGGGAGCGGCGCCAGCCCGGGGCGGCGGGGACGCGGCCTGGCAGCGACCGGCGGCCCCGCAGGTTCTGTTCCGCCCGCGTTTGTGTTGGCAGCTGCCCGCGGCGCGCGGCCGGGCCGATGAAAGGGCCCTCTGTCTGCGCCCCAGCGGCTCCACTCGCCTTTCATTCTTAATATAATCTTCACTTCATTTTTACCCGAGCAGAGGTTCTCTTGGAATTCTTCCCCTTCTTCCAAAAATACATGTGCGTGTGCGTGTGTGCGTGTGTGTGTGAAGTTCCTTCACGGTGAAGGTCGGGATTGTCCCGGGGAAGGGAAGTGCGAAACCCGAGGCGGATTCAGGGCGAGACACAGAAATGCCTTTCTTCCCAAGCAGGGGCCTCTCCGGGATCGCCGCCTCTGCTAGGGTGTCCCCCCTTCCTGGCTGGCCCTGGGGTCTGGAGCGAGAAGATTCTGTCCCTTCTCTGCCACGACTGTCCACACCCCAGCCCGAAACAAAGTAGGCTGTTTGGAGGCGAGGGACAGTGGGCAGGGGGTGGGGCGCTTCTCCAGGGGTCCCTGCCCAGAGCTAGTCGGAAATCACCGTGGTCAGGTGTGGCCAGCAACGACTATCCTCCCAGAAATTGGGTACAAAGGGGACAGGGCCCCTGGGTTCCCGGTTCTGGCTGGGCAGGCTTCACTCTGCTGAGGTCTGGGGGGAAACAGAACAATGACTGGAAGGAAAGCCGTCTCCAGCCAGCCCTCCCATTCACCTGACTGGGCAGATGGGGAACATTCTAGATTTCACATTTCACCAAGGACTGCCATTTGGAGAGGCTCCCACTTGCAGCAGCACAGGGCTAGGGCTTTTGATGCATGTGCCCAGGTCCTGGGCGTTAGGGATGGTCATCCATACAGAAGAGAAACCGAAGGCTCAGAGCAGCCCGGTTCCTTATCCCAAGTCCCGGAGCATGAGCATGCGACGGCCAGAACTGTGGGAGCAGGTGGCAAGAATCCTGGGTTCGCCCTTCTGTGTCAGTGTTTTGAGGGCCAGGAAATTTTGATTCCAATTCTTTAAAAAAATTAATTTGTGCTTATATTTGGACTTGTGGTTTGAGCAGTATAGCAGATTATATAACCTGAAAACTAGCCTGCCTTAAACATCTAGGAAATAAAAACAGCAAAAAAACAAAAAAAACAAAAAAAACCCACCAACAGTATCCTTTTAAGTCCAAGAAATTAAGAACCATAAAGAAATCTACAAGAGCTAGAAATGAAGAGGGGAACAAAGGTAAATTGACCAGAGCTACCCTAATGGAGGAATAAGGGAGCCCTGCGGGCGCAGGCAGAATGGGGGCATGTTGACATTCAGAGAAGGTGATGCCGTGGAGCTCCCCGAAGTGGGGTTTGAAACAGAGACCTCAACTAAGGCTGGGCCTGCCTGGGGCTATGCCCTCAGTGAAATAACGTGCTAGACCAAAAAGAAAAGGAGAAAACAAGACCTTTAGGCACAAGAGGACAAGAGGAAGTTGGTCTGTGTCATCGTGGCTGGTAGAATATTTTTAAATCAGCCTCCTGAGAGTGTGTCACCATAAGCCAGTGCTCTCACAAGTTTTAGATTCGGAGTGACTCTGCCTGTTAGCCTAGAACTAAGAGAGTAACGTAAACATTGGTCCCACGCTTAGTAACATCTGTGGGGTGCTTAACAGAAACAAGCTTGCTCTAAAAGAGCAGGTCCTCAAATGAGGTCCACAGGACTCTTCAGATAAAGCCCTGGTGAAGATGAGTGGATAGTGCGCAGAAGAAAACTCAAGCCCAGTTAAAAGTCTGGAGATACAAAAACAGCAGATGAAACACCCAAAACCAATCTGATAAGACACTTTAAGTATATTTTTTGTTTGTTTGTTTTTTTGACCATGCCATGTGGCATCTGGGATCTTAGTTCCCTGACCAGGGATCAAACTGGTGCCTCCTGTAGTGGAAGCATGGAGTCTTAACCACTGGACCTCCAGGAAAGTACAAAATAAACATGTTTAAAAGGAGTAAAGGAGTAAAAAACATGAGCAAAAATTATACACACACAGAAGTATAATATCACTTACTTCTTTAGTTGCTCAGTTGTGTCTGACTCTTTGCAACTCCATGGACTGCAGCACATCAGGCTTCCCTGTCTTTCAGTATTTCCCAGAGTTTGCTCAAACTCATGTCCATTGAGTCAATAATGCCATCCAACCATCTCATCCTCTGTCACCCCCTTCTCCTCCTGCCCTCAATCTTTCCCAGCATCAGGGTCTTTTCCAGTGAGTTGATTCTTCACATCAGGTGGCCAAAGTTTTGGAGCTTCAGTCCTTACAGTGAATATTCAGGACTGATCTCTGTTAGGATTGACTGGTTTGCTCTTCTTGCAGTCCAAGGGACTCTTAAGAGTCTTCTCCAAAACCACAGTTCAAAAGCATCAATTTTTCAGCGCCCAGCCTTCTTTGTCACTTTCTTACTTTTATAAAATTCCATTTTCCTCCACGTGATCTTGCCGCTGCATCTCCCATCATCAACAAGTAGAGTCTTTTCCTCCACCCCTTTAATCTAGGCTTCCTTTGCAACTTTATTTGACCAATAAAATGTGGCAAAGTGATGTTGGTTCTGAGCTTTGGCCCCAAGAGGCCTTGGGCACTTCCATTCACTTTCTTGAAAACCTTTGTGAATAAGCCCAGGATAGTCTGCTGGAGGACGAGGGGCAATGTGAAGCAAAGAAGTGCCATCCTAACTGAAGCCATCCCAGACCAGCCAAGGAGACCGCATATGCATGAGTGAGCTCGGCCAAGACCAGAAGAACCACTCAAATGAGCCTGGCCCAAACTGGTGATGCACAGAATCATGAGCTAAATAAATGGTTGTTATTTTAAACTCATATATTTGGGGGTGATTTGTTATTTATACAACAAAAACTTACTGATACCGAGAGTGTAAGAAATATGAATAGAATAAGAAGTTCTGTCCCACATCTAAAAGGAGTTCCACGGGGGAGGAGAATAGGCAGATGGTGGAGAGGATATATTCAAAGAGATAATGTCTACAGAATTCCCAGTTTTTGTGAAAAATATAAATCCTCAGTTTCAGAAAGCACTGGTTTCAGTAAGATGAATAAATTCAGAACTGTATGCATCACTGTGAAACTGCCACACACCATAAAGAAGATCTTAAAGACAGTGAGAGAGAAAAGACAGATTCCCTTCAGAGGAATGACAGGGACACTGCCAGGAGATGTGTTAGTGGCAGCATTAGAAGTCTGAAGACTGTTTCAGAGAGTATCTTCAAATTACTGAGAGAACATAAGAGTGTACCTAGAAATTCTCTAGCTAAATCATTATTGAAGAGAAAGGATAAAAATAAGATTTTTTTTTTACAGAGACCAAAAGAGTTTACTATTAACAAATTTTTTACAGACTGACTATATATCTATATAAAAATCTGTATCCTATATATCCTTTGTAGCATATACATATCTCCTGTATATGGTATATATTATAACCCAGGATGGAATGGTGGTAAGAAAGAAGAAGCAAGGATAAACAAAAACACAAATAAAACTTAATGTGAGTAAATATATTGATAACAGTAACCAATTTGAGGGTATAAAAAGATGTGATTGAAGTATTAAACACCATTTAGGTGACTAAATATTCAAACACTTGGAAATAAACCAGCTTGAATAATTTGTGGGCCTGAAATGCCCAGTTCATTCTGTGAGGCCAGTATTAGCCTGATATCAAAGTCAAACAAAGGCATACAAAAAAGAAAACTGCAAACTAATATCCTTTATGAATGTAAATGAAAAAAATTCTCAGTAAAATACAAGCAAACAATGTAGCAGCATATAAAAAAGATTATACACCATGACCACGTGGGATTTATTCTAGAAATACAAGAGGGGTTCAACAAACAAAAATTGGTCAAAATAACGCAAATGTATAAAAATATATGAACTAAATTGATAAAACTCCTATAAGGAAACAGGGATAATTTTTTTGACAATGGTTTCTAAGAATGACACCAAAAGCATGAGCAACAAAAGGAAAAAAAATTAATTGGATTTTATCAAAATTAAAACGTGCTGCAAAGGATACCATCAAGAAAGTGAAAAGATAACCAACAGCATGGAGAAAACATTTACAAACCGTATTTCTGATAAAGGATTCATATGCAGAACATATGAAGAACTCTAAGGAATACCCTGCTGGTGCAGTGATTAAGACTGCATTTTCACTGCCACGAGCCCAGGTTCAATCCCTCGTTGGGGAACTAAGAGCCCACGAGCTACGTGGAGCAGCCAAAAAAAAAAAAAAAACCTCAACAATGAATAAATCAACAACCCAGTTTAAAACAGGCAGAGGCTCTAAATGGATATTTCTCCAAAGCAGATATACAGATGGTCAGTAAGCACAAGAAAAGATGCTCAACATCATTAGTCACTAGGGAAATGCAAACCAAAACCACTTCACACCCACTAGAATGGCTATGATATTTTTTAAAAGAAAAAAACAGTAAAAGGAGATGGAGAAATTGGACCCTCATACATGACTGTACATGACTGTATGAGAACGTAAAATGGGGCAGCTTCTTTGGTAACAGTGATCTGTTACCTATGATCTAGAAATCCCACTTTTAAGTGTATTACCAAGAGAACTGAAAACATGTTCACACAAAAGTGCATACATAAATATTCATAGCAACATTACTCATAATAGCCAAAAATTGGAGGCTAAACTGATGCCTGAAGAAATAGAAAGGCTCAATAGACCTATAGTCATGAAATAAATTGAACTGGTAGTTTCACATCTTCAAAAATAAAACGCTAAGTTTAGGTGACTCTCTGGGTGATTTCTTACAGGTATTCAAGGAACATAAAATACAAGTCATGAACAAAATATTCTGGAGAAGAGAAAAAGATGGGATGCTCAATTAACTCTTTTTACAAGGGTGTTACAGTATTGAACCCAACATCAAACAAAAATTGTAGGAAAAAAAAAAGGAAATTATAAATCAGTCTCTTAATAACAGATGCAAAAATCCTGAGCAACTTTAGCAAATTAAATCCAACAGGTAAAAAAAGACATTATGACCAAGTTGGAAATTATACCGGATATACAAAGATTGTTCAACATTAGAAAGATCTATTAATGTAATTCACCATTAACCAGATTATAGGAGAAAAACCATATGAATGTGATAAATGCAGAGAAAGCAACTGATAAAATAATACCCACTTACGTTTAAGAAACAAAAACAAAAAGAACCCTCTCAATAAACCACAATCACACGAGCATCTCCTTAATCTGAATCTCTGTTTTTGGTGAAAATGTGGGATCAACCTGCTGCTGCTGCTGCTAAGTCGCTCCAGTCGTGTCCGACTCTGTGCGACCCCATAGATGGCAGCCCACCAGGCTCCCCCGTCTCTGGGATTCTCCAGGCAAGAAAACAACCTAAGCATCCACAAATAAGTCAGTGATTAAAGAAATTCAAGTATTTTCCCCACATGACCAAATTTTACATTACAGTTAAAATGACAGAGTAGAGCTACATGTGCCAACATGGATAAATGTAAAATACACTATTGGTTTTTTTAAAAGTGTCTTTATCTTTTATGCAAGATACCTATTGCAAGGTACATTTTATGCAAGATACAATATGCAAGATACATATTGCCGTTTTTACAGATGAAATTGCATGATTTCTATTTTGCTTTAAAATAAATGAGGGGAGTAACAGAAAGTGATAGGGTTTTTTATGAAGTATGTGTAGCCATAACTGATCACGTGTATGCGAGGGTATGTGTCCATGGGGTTTTTCTATTTTCATGGGGGCTCTTTTGCATACATTTGCAAAAAAGTGTGAAAAGAAAGCAAGTTGGAAAATGATATATTCAAAATTATAGTATTTACACAGTTTAAAAGCATGTAAAACCATACTTTATAGTGATACATATTTATATAGTTAAAAAGAAATTCATGGGACTGACTAACACAAAATTCAGGGGGAGAGGAGGGAAAATGGGATGGAGAGATTTATACAGAGAACTTCAACTGGTTTTGTTTTATTTCTGAAGCAAATAATGCAAAATGTGCAGATTTAACAAAGCTGGATTGTATTAACTGTTGGTTATATAATTTTTTTCTGAATCCTTTTCTGAATGTCTGACACATTTGTTAAAAAAAAAATTTGGCTATTTACAAAGAGCAACATGAATACTCAGATGTACTTTATTACTAATGTTTGCACAAAGCAAAACTTATTCCTAAAGGTTAAGTCAATAAATGATTGTTATTGTAATTAAATAAATTTGCACTATAAAAAGTATACTAATAAAGTACCACTTCCATCTGTTCTGTGTATTGAGAAGCTCACACAAACTTTAAAAAAGTCTTACTGGGGGAGTTCCCTGGTGATCCAGTTTTTAGGACTTGGCACTTTTCACTGGTGGGGCCCAGGTTCGATCTCTGGTGGGGGAACTAGGACCCTGCAAGCCATGCAAAAAAAGAAATCTTACTAGGGATTATATCATAAAACAACTGAGATATAATTGACAAAATATACAACTTAGAGTATTCAACTTGGTAATTTTTAGTATATTCATTGTGTTTGTGTATGTCAAATACGTACAGTCATCACAGTCAACTTTAGAACATTTTCAACACAACACAAAAAAACCAAAGCAACCTTTTAACCTTTAGCTATCTGTCCCTTAACCCACATCTCTCCCAAACTTAAGCGAAAATTAATCTACTTTGTGTTTTCTATACATGTGTCTGTACTAGACATTTCATATAATGGTATCATACCACATGCGTCTTTTTGTAACTGGCTTCTTTCACTAAGGATGTTTTCAAGATTCATCCATCTTGTAGCATGTATCAGTACTTCTTTCCTTTTTATGTGCGTGCAGGCACTCGGTCATGTCTGATTCTTTGCGACCCCATGGACTGTAGCCCACCAGGCTCCCCTACTAGAGTGGATTGCCATTTTCTTCTCCAGGAGATCTTCCCGATCCAGGGACTGAACTCATGTCTCCTGTGTCTTCTGCATCAGCAGGTAGCTTATTTACCAGCTGAGCCATTGGAAGACTTTTTATAGCTGAACAGTAGTATCCTTATGTATGAATCTCTCAAATTTTGTTTATCCATTCATCATTTAACTTGTTTCCATCTTTTGCTCATTATGAATAAGACTGCTATCAACATTCATATACAGATATTTCTGTGGACATATTTTTTCGTTTTTCTTGGGTCCATACCTAGAAATGGAATTGCTGGTTCATATGGTAACTGAATGTTTTAACTGTTTGAAGAACTACCAGGTTGTTTTCCAAAGTGACTGTACCATTTTATATTCCCTCCAACAGTACATGAGGGTTCTGATTCCTGTACCTCATTCAGACTTATTATCTGATTTTTTTTGTGATAGCCATCCTGGTGGTGTGAAACGGTATCTTGTTGTTGTGTTTTCGATTTGCATTTCTCTGATGACTAATGATGTTGCCCATCTTTTCATGTGCTTCTTGCCATTTGTATATCTTTTGAGAAATGTCATTTCAGATTCTTTGCCCATTTTAAGATTGGGCTATTTGTCTTTTTATTGTTGACTTGTAAGAGTTCTTTATATATTGTACATACAGCTCTCTTTTCAGATATGTGATTTGCAGAAACTTTCTCCTACTCTTGTCATTTATTTGATAGGGAATCACAGATTTTTAAAATTTTGATAAAGTACAATTTTCTTTGTTGCTGTTCACGCTTTAACTGTCATATCTAAGAAACCGTTGCCTCATCAAAGTCATGAGGGTGTGTCCCTATGTCTTCTTCTAAGAGGTTTATCCTTTGATAAACTGAAATACATTTGACCTCATATATTTGATCCATTTTGAGTTAATTTTTGTATGTGGTGTGAGGTAAGGCTCCCCCTTCAATCCTTTGCATGGGGCTCTCCAGCTGTCCCAACACAAGGTGTTCAAAGTCCATTCTTTCCCTATTGCATTGTCTTGGCATTCTTGTTAACAGTTGACCATAGATACATGGATTTGTTTCCAGACTCTCAATTATGTTCTACTAACCTATGTGACTATTCTTGATTACTTTGCTTTGTAGTAATTTTCCTCTTTTTTTTTTTTTTTTTAGTTCTACCAGTTTATTGCTATCAACCCATCTCCCTCCACCCTCATGCACACATGCTCAGTCATGTAACTCCATGGACTGCAGCCCACCAAGCTCCTCTGTCCATGGACTTTTCCAGGCAAGAATACTGGAGTGGGTTGCCATTCCCTTCTCCAGTAGTAATTTTCATAATCAGGAAGGAAGTATTAATTCCCCAACTTTGTTCTTTTTGAAGATTGTTTTGGCTATTGTGGGTCCCTCTTATTTCCATATAATTTTAGGATCAGCTTGTTCATTTCTGAAAAGGCACTTGAAATTTTTATAAGGATGGCATTGAATTTTAGTAATATTTTAACAATATTGTCTTCCAATCTATGACTTAACACTGTTATTCTGAATATCTTCATTTGCTCTGTGGATGTGAGTTTCTATTCTGAGTCATTTCCTCAGCCCAGCACAGTTTGGCTCCCACCCATCTCCTATATGCTGTTATTGGCAAAAATATTGCATTTCTCTATAGCCCCAACATTGTATTATGCACATATTATTTTATATTATTGCTTTTTAAGTCACTAGGAGAAGACACGTTCACTTACATGTCTGTGGTTTCATAATCGCCTTTCTCGTGCTCTCTTTCATGTGAATTGCTGTGTCTTGTTCTGGTGTCACTCGCTTTCAGCCTTAAGAACTTCCTTTAGTACTGCTTATAAGGCAGTCTGCTAGCAACAAATTATCTCAATTTTTATTTATTATGAAATGTCATTTTGGACTTGAATTTTGAAAGTTTTGCTGAATATAAACTTAATTGGCAGGTTTTTTTGAGCATTTTGAATGTTGTTCCAGCACCTTCTGACCCTCATCATTTCTGATGAAAGTCAGCTGTTAATCTCGTTGGGGGGGTTGGGTCCCTTGTAAGTGAAGAGCTGTTTCTGTCTTGCAGTTTTCAAGATTTTCCTCTTGTATTCGGCTTTCAGCATTTATACTATCACGTGTCTGTTTGTGAATCTACTTATGTTTATCCTACTTGGAGTTTGTTGAGATTTCCTGAATCTGTAGATTAATGTTTTTCAATGCATTTGTAAACATTTCAGCCGTTATTTCTTTGAAAAAGTTTTCTGCTCCTTTCTCTCTCTCTCTTCCTTCTGGTATTCCCATTACACATATGTTGGTGTATTTAATGATGCCCCACCTTTCTCTGAGGTTCTGTTCACTTTTCTTCATTCTTTTTTACCTCTGTCCTTCAGACTGTGTAATCTCTATCATTCAAGTTTACCAATTCTTCTTACAGCACAAATCTACTCTTGTGCCTCTGTTCTGAATTTTTCCTTCTAGTTTATGTACTTTTAAGTTCCAGAATTTCCGTTTGGTTCTTTTCATAATTTCTATCTCTTCATTGATATTCTTTATTTGACGGCTCATTATAGCTCCTTTACTTCTTTTATTGTGGTTTCTCTTAGTTCTTTGAACATATTTATAATGGCTACTTTGAAGTCTTGTCTGTCAAATTCAACATCTGGTCGTTCTCATGGGCAGTTTCTGTTACTTGTCTTTTTCCTGGTGTATGAATCATACTTTCCCATTTCTTTGTATGTCTCATATTTTTTGTTGGAAACTGGGCATTTTAGATAATATTGGTATATTGCAGCAACTATGATTCCCCTCCCCTGGGTTTCATTCCTGTTATTTGCTTATTTATTTCTCTAGCGACTGGACGGATTATTTAGTAACGTCTATTCTACTCTCTGCCATTAATGTGTAGCCGCTGATATTGTTCCTCAGGGAGTGGAGCCTTGGGCGTGCCCACAGTCACCCTGGAATGACAGTGGTTTTGGCAGGGCTCTCTTTAACTCTCTCTTTCCCTGAGCAAGCCCATCTGTTGGGCGCCACTAATTGCCACTTAATTGCACCATTGTTTTCAACAGTGCCCTGTGTCATAAATTGTTCCCAGACTAATTCAATCAAATATGGACTCCTTTGAAAGGATTGCTCCTGAGGTCAGGATTTGAGATTTTGCTTTAAACCCAGAAAGGCTCCTTACAGTTCTCTCTCTCTCTGGTTCTCTCTGACTAACTAGCCTACATCTCCGATGAATCTACCAATATCCTCCCAGTTGCCTTCCACCACCACCTTCGCAGGTCAGGAAGCAACAACTAGAACTGGACATGGAACAACAGACTGGTTCCAAATAGGAGAAGGAGTATGTCAAGGCTGTATATTGTCACCCTGCTTATTTAACTTATATGCAGAGTACATAATGAGAAACACTGGGCTGGATGAAGCACAAGCTGGAATCAAGATTGCCGGGAGAAATATCA
Organism: Muntiacus reevesi; assembly: GCF_963930625.1. Taxonomy (NCBI): domain Eukaryota; kingdom Metazoa; phylum Chordata; class Mammalia; order Artiodactyla; family Cervidae; genus Muntiacus; species Muntiacus reevesi. Next base: position 211,869,470 of record NC_089250.1, on the reverse strand, counting down.
ATAACCTCAGATATGCAGATGACACCACCCTTATGGCAGAAGTGAAGAAGAACTAAAGAACCTCTTGATGAAAGTGAAAGAGGAGAGTGAAAAAGTTGGCTTAAAGCTCAACATTCAGAAAACTAAGATCATGGCATCTGGTCCTATCACTTCATGGCAAGTAGATGGGAAAACAATGGAAACAGTGACAGACTTTATTTTGGGGGGCTCCAAAATCACTGCAGATGGTGACTGAAGCCATGAAATTAAAAGACACTTGCTCCTTGGAAGAAAAGTTATGACCAACCTAGACAGCATATTAAAAAGCAGAGACATTACTTTGCCAGCAAAGGTCCATCTAGTCAAAGCTATGGTTTTTCCAGTAGTCTTGTGTGGATGTGAGAGTTGGACTATAAAGAAAGCTGAGCGCCAAAGAATTGATGTTTTTGAACTGTGGTGTTGGAGAAGACTCTTGAGAGTCCCTTGGACTGCAAGGAGATTCAACCAGTCCATCCTAAAGGAAATCAGTCCTGAATGTTCATTGGAAGGACTGGTGTTGAAGGTGAAATTCAATACTTTGGCCACCTGATGCAAAGAGCTGACTCATATGAAAAGACCCTAATGCTGGGAAAGATTGAGGGCAGGAGGAGAAGGGGACGACAGAGGATGAGATGGTTGGACTCAAAGGACATGAGTTTGAGTAAACTCCGGGAGTTGGTGATGGACAGGGAGGCCTGGCTGCAGTTCATGGGGTCGCAAAGAGTTGGACACGACTGAGCGACTGAACTGAACCACCTCCACTATTGTTGAAGGCACTTCTAGGCTCGAACTTCTCTACACTTTGTTGTAAATGAGGTCAGTTCCTTTGGGAAGAGATTGGGAGCTCCCCATTCTGTAGCCTGCGTCTTACCGTGGGCAGAATCTCTTTGCCATAAACTCTGAAGCTGGCACTAGGGACAAGGGTGTGCTCCTCTCTGAATGACACCCATGCTTTAGGGCCTGAGTGCTCAGTGGAGGAGGGAAGGCAATAACCTCAGGCCTTCTTGGCTTACCTTTCCCAGGTTGGAACCTCTGCCTAGCCAGGGCAAGGGGATTGGGGCCAGTATGGGGCCATGCCCATCCATGGCAGAGTAGGGGCTGGGAAGAAGAAGGGAGCTCCCATTTATTTCTCGGCAGCACTTGCCCAGAACAATGCCTCAACAACAAGTAACTGGAGATAGGCTGAGAAATGCTGATTTTTCTGCCTCTTCTGGGAAGATGACCTCTGACTTGGAGCTGAAGGGAAGGGACCTCTGTGTGCTATGTTGCATCAGCCTGGAGTGGAATTTCCATCCTGCTGAGCTGGGGGGGGTGGGGGGTGGTGCGGTGGGGGGTCGGGGGAGATCTTATTCAAAAAGCACAGACTGTTCTTAGCAAGTTTTAGTAGAGTTCCTTGAATAAATGTTTATTCATTTGTTATAGGCCTTTAGGGCCATTTCCAAAGGGTGCCTGAGTGTTGTGATAAGCAAAGGCCTCCTCCCACCAGCAGTGGACAGGTAGCATTAGGGAGACATATTCCTTTACTCTCTGAAGCCTCTGAGCATAGCGAGTTTTTGTTACCGCAGCAGAGCTAGCTTAATGGTTCTCAAGTTTGGGCGTGCGTTAGACTCCCCCCAGAGGGCTTGTTAAAATTCAGAGTGCTGGGCCTTGTGCCCCGAGTTTCTGATTCAGCATATCTGGGTTGGTGCCAGAGAATTCACATGTCTAGTAAGTTCCCAGGTAAAGGCCAGGCTGCTGATCCAGGCACCATACTTTAAGAACTGCTGTTCCAGCCATCCTTCCCGATGAACAGGGATAGATAGTAGTACAATACAGTAGTATTTACTCCATTGCAGAGTTGTCAGGATCATTGCATTAACATCTGTAACGCATTGAGAATAGCGTCTGGCTTCCAAACAGCCTTAGTCTTATGATTAATATGTCCCAAGGTTTTTCTCAATATAAGGATATTCTCAGGTGTTAAAATTTTAATACCGTTTGGCCTTTCACTGGAATAACCCAGATGACTAGATTTTCTAGCATTTTCAGCTGTCTCTTTTTATTGCTTCTTGGTCCACTTATAGCTCAGGCCAATTGCTGAGGAAAGACGAAGTCACCCAGACAAGGCTGTTAAGTAGGCCCCACCGTCTCGTCTGCTCTTCCAAATCGGTGCGCCGGCCCCTGCCGATCCCAAGGCCGCCCTGGTCCTCTCCGGGAACAAAGGTGCTCGGCTTTGTGGCCACAGGGCCCCTGTGTCCCCACAGGGCTGGACTAGGGAGGGCCAGTAGCATGCAGGACAAGACCCCAAGCTAAATCAAGTCAGGAAGGAGCGGGGTGCATGTTTCTGCTGCTTCTTCCAAGCCCTTTTCCGGCTGCATAAGGAATCCAGAGGGTATCCGTTGTCTAGGAGGCTGTGACCCAAGAGGAAAAGGCAAGGGCAGGCCCCGTTGAACTCATGAGAGGGAACGTGCTGGGACTGCCACAGGACTAACGATGGTACTTCCCACTTTGATGCCTAATGTCTTGTCGTCATCCTCCCAATGTCCCCCGGGAGGACCTCGGGTCAGGCACCGACAGGGACTGCTGCCAGCACTCTACGCCACATGCCATTAGCTCATTGAATCCTCCCCACAGCAGAGCAGGTACCGTCTCTACCCTCACTTTATAGATGAGGGAGCTGCAGCGCAGAGCGGTTAGTGTTTTGTCCAAGGTCACACAGCTAGGTGAGGCCCAGAGCCAGAATCTGAACCTGGATGGTTCTAGAGTTTCCGCTCTCACCCCTGTCACTATGGCACTGTGACATTCCCTGGGACACAAGTGCTGTGTGGACAGGATCTTGGCCTGTCATGCCCCTGCTGTCCCCCTTGTCTGGAAGGGCGCCTCCCGCGTAAGTGGTACTCCATCAACACTTGTGGAATGAATGAGAGAGTCCCCAGTTTGGAGCTGGTCAGTGGGGACTGTCTAGTGGCCATGTGCTCATCAAGTGTCTGCTGCACAAAGAGGCTCAGAGTGGAGGAGCTCCTCTGAGGTCTCCCGGGGGGTGCGGCCAGAACCACGGCCTGGGCTAATGAGGTGAGCTAAGTGCCTGTACTCTCTGCCAGGGTGCCAGCCCCTCCCCTCAGCACCCAGGGCACGGCCAGGTCCCACCAGGCGGAGGCTGCTGCCCAGGAAGATGGGCAGGGCTCCCAGGAGGCAGGGCCCGGTGAGGAGGAGGGGAGGGCGCCCAGCTGTGCCCCTGCTCTGGACCAGGCCAGTCACCCATGTCTTGGACATCACAAGAGAGAGACGCTAAAGGCAGCTCTGTGATGGTGCTGAGCTTGGACGCAGGAAAGAATCTGGGGTTTCCTGCTGTGACCTGGACCCCGGGTTGTGGTGAGAGAGAGCCCAGTGCAGACCCCAGGGATGGTCACTTGTGGGGAAAGTTGGCTGTGCGGACTGATGGACTGTGTGCACAGGCAGCTCTTCGCAATCAGGTCGTTCCCCCACTGGGCTCCTCCCAGACCTGAGCCCGCTCTCATCCCTGAGAAGGTGGCCTCTCACTACCTCCAGCCCAGAGGAGTGGATTTCCCAGAGAAAGGTTGGGATGCTGGTCGGTGCAATCATCCACTGATGGGTCACTTCTGCTGACCCAGGGACAGCTGGAAAGCTGGCCCGCCAGCGCAGGAGTGGTGAAGGGAGGCCCTCCCCCAAGTCCTGCCTCTCACCCCCAGGGCTCCAGTCTAAAGTGATGGGGTGCATCAGAACGGGGAGGCCTGGGCTTAGGGCAGGGGCAGTGGGCCTCAGAGCTGCGGGGTCTGGTTTAAAAGGCAGCCCCCCTCCCCACCCGAGAGTCCATGCCTGGGAATCTCCATCGTAAGGAGCGCCACCAAGTGCTGATGCAGACTCCAGACTCCCCTTTGGGGTGCACTGGCTAGCGGGTCTCCTCGCAGCTGCAGGCCTGGTTCAGGGTTGAGTCCCTCCTTTCCATTCTGTTTAATCAGAAGGCAGGTAGTGGAAGCCCTTGTGGCGATCTCAGGTGCTGATTTCAGGTCTTTAGCCTAAATCCCCTACCCCCGACCCTTATTCCTCACCCACTGCCAGGCTCTGACCCTGTCCCCATCTTGACCTGGCTGAGGACGTGTGCCATCCCCTCCGTGGCTGGCTTGAGCCAGCCCGAGGGTCAGCAGCCTTGGTCTGATGGACAGGGCTTCGGGGCACCCACCGAGCAAACCTCCACCTGGGGCATCCCCTCCATGGAGACGAGGGGCAGGCAGCGAGCCCAGAGCCCAGTGGGTAGGAGGAGTGGAAACTTCGTCCCGATGACCAGAGGGAGGGGCCGGGGGGCCGAGGGCTTGGCTGGGCCGGCACTGTTCCATGCACAGGCATGTGCAGGATGCCACGGGGCTATTTTTACCCCTGTCAAGGAAACAGTGTGATTTATGGGAGGCCTGGTCCCCTTCAGGGCTGTGTTATAAATACACCTGGCCCCATGCTCGCGTTCCGTTGGAGGGGACGCTCAGGCCCTGTCCTCTCTCCGGCCTCCCTCCCTGCCTCCCTGGGCCCTGTCCACACGTGGCCTTCTTGGGGACGTCCTTCCCCATGCAGCTGTCCCCTGTGGTGGCCCAGCTCTCCTTGGTCACCAGGGCCTCCATGTAAGTGGGTTTTTCAGATGCTTTCGGGAGTGACAGTTATCTGCAAACTCCTTTGATGAGGGGAAGAGAAGGAGAGAGGCTTCAAACTTGGGGTTCTCGCTGAAAGGCCTGGGTCTGGGTAACAGGAAGGGACAAGGGGCCCAGGTAGGAGGGAGCCAGGCTCAAGAAGAAATCTGCCTCTCTCCCAGTGTGCACCCATCTGCCCGGAGTCACCTCCTGGAAGGCAGCGGGCCAGATGGAGCAGGGCCTCTCTGACCCAGGACTGGTCCCTGCCCACCTCCTTCTCTGCTGGAGATAGGCAGACAGTGCCCTGACATGGTCCACTTACTAGCTACGTGTCCTTGGGCAAGTCCCTCAACTTCTCTGACCTTCAAGTTTTCCTTCTGGAAACAGACACAAAGATGCCTACCTGCTGGATTGATGCGTGTGAAATTCAGGCCAGCCGGGACCAACAAGGGAGTGAATATTCAGGCAGGTGGCCTGCGTCTGGCATCATGCCCTTCCTCTCAGGAGCCCTGGCCCCTCAGCTGCAGGGGCACAAGGAAATAACTGATGAGAGAAACCCCAGCCCCACCGCGTTCTGCCCTGGGGGAGCAGGGGCGGAGACAGGGCTGCTTCTCCTTGAGCCTCTGGGACGCAGGTCCTTCACTCTTGAGAAGCAGGACTCATTCAATGCAGCATCCAGTCCAGACCAAACTTGACCAGGACTGGTCCCCTGGTAGAGGCTGAGAGCTATCAGGGGCTCAGAGCTCATTTAATAGTACCAGTCAGACACTGCCCCAGTAACGCCGCGTAGCAAACCACTCAAGTGTTTATTTCTTGCTTGTGCTTCTGCCGGGCAGTCCCAGATTCTCCATGGATCTCTCAACCTCCTAGGTCCAGTGGGCTGGCCAGGGCATGTGCTTCCTATGGCTAAGGCAGGAAGCCCAGTGGGGCAAGCGCTTTCCAAGCCTCCGCTCAGCGTCTGCTTACGTCCCATTGGCCAAATCAAGTCCCATGGCCAAGCCTAACCTTGATGGGGTGGGGGCGCACCGCTGTCTCCCAAGGAGGGGAGTTGGAGGGGAGGGAGTGACTATTGCTGACTGATAATCTAGGGAACTGACTTTCCACCTCTGGGCTGCATGGTGACCCGGGGTATTTGTGGATGTGATTTGGGGCAGGGAGAGAGAGAAGGCGCTGAGTGCAACTCCTCCCAGCTCGGCTCCACCCAGAGCCGTGAGGATTCTTGCAGGTGGTCAGAGTGGCAGGGGGGACACTTATTCATGGGCTTCACCCTTGTGCGTTTCTGAGTCACATCTTTTGGTCAGCCTGGGGGAGACCAGGATTTATTATGGAGGCAAAGAAAAAGGGGCCACGGGGGCACCTCTGACACTCAAATGGACAAGTTTGCCATCTTGAAAAAAGAGTGAACTTAACGCCAGTATCTCCTGCTATAAGTGACCAGGGTCCAGGCTTGGAGAACTAGTTTTCCATGGAGATTATTATGAGGAAAAGGATCCCATCAAGAAGAAGGGGCGGGGTCTTCCTGGGAATCGTGGGAGAGGAAGTGGCTGGGTTGGGTGTCCTGGTTTGGGGTCCCCCACCCCGGCTTCCACCTGGAGGGGCAGCTGTGAGGGATCAGTGGAAAGGGGCCCCCACAGGAACTCGGCCACATCGGAGCAGACACAGTGGCCAGCCTGGCCAGGCCGGGGATGCCCTGGACGCGGAGCTCCCCGGGTCCCTCCCTGGGTCCTGCGGGAGGAGCCCTGGGGTAACAGCCAGAGGGTCAGCCTCGGGGACAGCTCGCAGACACCGGCAGGCGCCAGCACAGGCCCTGGGCAAGCAGAAGGCCGGACCCTTCACTGCCCATCCCTTCCTGTATCCAGGCCACCCTCTGACAGAGAAGAGACATGTACAAAGTGCGGTTCTCAGAGAGACAGGCTTTGTTCTAATACCCGCGATGCCCGCCCGCCACACTCCAGCCTCCAGCCCCCTCGCGCCACCCTCACGCCATCTAGCAGAGTAATCGCGCTGGCATCATCTTCCTCCCCCAGAACACGTCTGAGAGCCTCCTCTCTCGTTTAACACATGTGCCCATCCCCTTGCCCCTGGGCCTGGGGCCCCTCCAGGCAGGAGCCCCTCCCCGCCCCAGGCCTGGCTTGCAGCTGGCAGTACACTTCCTTCCCCCTGGTCACCGCCCTCCGAGGTGGCGCAGCTGGGACGGGAGCCCGGGGAACTGCTGGCCGCCCCCCGCAAAGCCCTTTCCACCGTCAGCTGCTGTCTCCCCTGCCCAGGAATCCCTGCCGGGGGTCCCTGGCTCCTGGGCTTCCTCTCTGGGGCAGCCCCTGGCTGAGGGTGGGGACTGGGGCGCAGAGCGGCCCAAACCCTCTCTCGAGTCCTGCTCCCCCAGGGATCAGCAAGGCTCAGGGGTGCAGACTGGGCCTCCCCACCCCAACCCTGTGGCCACAGACCAACTGCGGCTGTGGGGTTGGGGTGAGGGGGCAAAACCCCCAACACCCCGCTTTCCACCCCAGGCCTCAACTTCTCCGTATTTGTTTATTTACCTTGGAAAGAGCCCCGCAGCCCAGGCAGGAAACGGGCCAATTCCAGGAGGCTCGGCCGGGCTGGGGAACAAGGAGCCACATTGTGCTCCGTGCCCGGCTGCTCCCCACCCTGGGCCTGCGAGGAGCCCAGAGAGGGGGACCAGCGTGGGGGCCCGGCAGGAAGGAGGCGTGGGGCCGAGGGGCTGCCAGCGCTCCGAGCCAGCCCGCCCATGAAAGGGCTTCTGTGCAGGGGTGGGACGGGGGCCGCTGGGTCCCCACGCCGCCAGTGAGAGGATGAGGCGGGGATGCTGGGGTGGGGATGGCCCCTCAGCACCGCCTTGAGCCCACCAGGCCCCGAGCTGCCAGCCCTGGGTGGAGGGAAGAGACTCAGGAGCTGCCTGGCCCTGGTTTCCCCAGCTTCTCATGGCCAGACGTCACTCCTAGGTGGCGGACGTCCTGCCCTCGGCCTCCCCCTCCTCTGCCCAGCTCCTGCCAGGCAACTGGCCCAAATTCAGGTCTCCCTGCCAGGCGGGAGCCAGAGGCTGGAGAGTCCTGTGGTCAGAGCCTGGCTGGGGCTGGTGAGACCCAAGCTGGCAGGTGGCTTGATGCCGTCATGGGGGAAGGCGGGTGGGGGGGGCAGGGCTGACCCCCCCATCCCTGGGCTCTTCCCCATCAGCAAGTTGGTGTCCCTACAGACCGATCCTCCATTCATTCATTCATTCAATACTTGGCTCCCTTCTGCTCTCCTCCTACTGCCCTAATTTGCGGAGACAGCCTCCTCCAAACACCCCCCGACCCCACCCCCTCCCCGGGTCCCAGCATGCTGGTGAGAAATGCGATCTGATTACATCACTCCTGCCTCTAAAGGTCTTCAGAGACTTCCTGCTCCTTCCTGGATAAAGAGGTTCACAGGCCCTTTGAGCTCAGCCTCACCTGCCCCTCAGGCCCGTGACGACCAGTGACCAGGCTGGTGGGAGGAAGGGAGAAGTGAGGGGGTCAGAAGTGAGATGGATCTCTCCCACCCGGCCCTGGGGGAGAGGGACTCTGGGTGGGCCTGTCCTTCCAGCTGAAAGGGAGTCCGAGGGACCTCAGAATGGGGCTGAAGACCTGAGACCAAACACGCGCTCAGTTATCACTTGGCCAGCGCCTCTGCGTCCTTCCAGAACCGCCCCTCCCAGCTAAATGGCCACCCCTCCACCCCACCGAGGGCATCGCTGTCCCCCCAGCCTTGCTGTCCTCACGGCCGATGTCACTCATGTGTGTCTTCATCTGCAGGTGGGCAGGCTCGATGTTGCAAAGATACCACTCCCCCCCAGAGTCGTCTGTAAACTTCAGTCAGTTAACCTCTAAATCCAGGAGGATTTTTTTCTGGGACCAAATGACAGGGTTCATCTAGAAGAGAAAAAGAGGAAGAGGAGCCCAGACAACCATCAAAATAAGAGCAGAGACGGGGAACCCGCCCTCCTGGTAGAAAAGCAAACGGCACATGTAGAGCAGTGCAATCGGGCGGTCCCCGCACGTTTACTTACTGCCCTCACAGCTCCCGCTGCGGCCCCCGAACCTGTGCCAGACGCTGTCAGGAGCTGCTTTTCCTCCTGGACCCCTTTGACCCCCGAATCAGTCACAGGGTACAGCTAAGGAAACTGGCTCTAGGCCAGCTTGGTCTGCCCCAGGCCCTGTTCTAAGCAGTTCGCCTCCAGTGTCTCATTTAATCCTCACATCACCCGCGCCCCCACACCCCGAAGTAGGTAGTGTTACTAACTCGGTCCAGCGATTATATATACGTTTATATATACACACATCACATGTGTTTATATTTATATATATATATGTAATAGAAGTGCATGCGTGCACTCTGCGACTCTCTGCCACCCCGTGGACTGTAGCCCGCCAACCTCCTCTGTCCATGGAATTTTCCAGGAAAGAATACTGGAGTGGGTTGCCATTTCCTACTCTAGGGGATCTTCTGACCCGACGATCGAACCTGCTTCTCTTGTGTCTCCTGCATTGGCAGGAAGATTCTTTACCACTGTGCCACCTGGGAAGCCATATATATATATATATATGATTTTTTTTTTTTTTTGCTGTGCTGGGTCTTTGTTGCTGTGCATGGGCTTTCTCCAGTTCCAGCAAGCGACGGCTACTCTGTTGCAGCACTGGGGCCTCTCATTGCCGTGGCTTCTGTTGCGGAGCGCGGGCTCTGGGCGCGTGAACTCAGGAGTTGCAGCACTTGGGCCCTAGAACTCAGGCTTAGTAGTTGGGTGCACAGGCTTATTTGCTCTGTGGCATGTGGGATCTTCCCAAACCAGGGATGGAACCTGTGTCCTCTGTGTTGGCCAGCAGATTCTTGATCACTGTACCACTGGGGAAACCTGCGACGATATATTAATACTATAGAGAGGATGGCCCACTGAGCTTCCAATGGGAGCAAGACCCATCAAGTGAAAGCAAGGTACAGATGACACCTGCATCTTTTAAAGGAAACACAGGAAAACTCCTAACCCATGCACACGTGTGTATAGAGATATACTAGCCTAGAAAAGTGTCTGGAGGGAAAGGAAATGAGACCTACGTCGTTAACCTCCACAAAGGGCAGAAGGATGGTGTCTCGCTGTTCGCTGAACCAGGGGAGGCAAGGCGCAAGCTAGGAAGAAGCTGGAAGAAGATGCGAGGAGCTGTAGGAGCTACAGACATTCTTTATTCACAGTAGACAGGCAGACATGCTTTACTCTCTAGGGGCTGATGCAGCAGCAAGGAAGACGATGCTAGGGCTTTTCAGGTGGGGCTTACATAGGACAGTCAAGTCAGCACACCTCGATGCGCGTGCGCAGTGCTACAAACTCTCTCAGCTGCAGGACGTGCGAGGAGTGGGGCGAGAGAGCCTGGCCACCGCCACCTGGTCAATTGCTCATTCCCTGCAGATGGGCCTTTCCCTCTCTGCCTCGTATATTTCATGACCCTTTTCCTTCTTAAATGGTAAAACATGACACACAGAAAAGTACACAAGACGTCAGTGTTCACGTTAAACCTTGTCATCAAATGAACACCTGGGTGACCCTGCCCACTCAAGGACTAGAATGCTGCCAGCCCCTAGCAGCTGCCACCTGCCCTTCCCAAGCCTGCCCACCCCTGCCCCGACCCCACCTCCACACCCTGCCCAATGCTTATGATGGTTGCCTCTTTGCATTTTCTTAACACCTAGCCTTAAATATCAATCTTTTTAAATTTTGCTCATTTCCAAACTTTGTGTAAACAATCCACGCTTTCTCTTTGGCCCGGCACCCTTCACTCAGGAGTGTGATTGAAGGGCTCGCTGTGCTGGTGCCCGTTGCTGCATTTCATTGCTCTGTAGATTCTTTCTTGATGTACTCTAAAGAGAATTTATAATGAAACAAGAACAGGATGATGTAAGATAAAAAAGTAGAGAACAAGAAAGGGCTCTTGCAAATTAGAAATATGATAGTTAAAGTAAAAAGGAGAAGGAGAAATAAATAGTAACGTGAAGTAGAAAGATAAAGATGATGAAACTTCCCAGGAATCCACTAAAAAGATCAAAGGGTAGATGTTAGATGGAAAAGTCGATTCGAGATGAACCCAGGAGATCCAGCGTCCACCTCAGAGGCCTGTGCGTTGGGCTCCGTGGGCACCACGCCAGGCCTGCAGCATTTCTGGGGTCCCACCAAAAGGCTCTCTCTTAAAATCGTGATAAAGGTATATCAATTTTAGGTCAAAAAGTGTTTTTATAAATAATATATTTATCTTTGTACTAGTGTGGTCATAAAATACAATCTTTAAAAGTTTATTTTTATTGGAGGAAGCACAATAAAAAGCACAAGTGCCTGAAGATTGTGAAAATCACAATGCGGCCCCAATGCGGCCCCGATGACAGCCCGGCTTCAAGCGGCAGCCTGAGACCGTAGTTCACCCCGGAGTCCTGGAGAGCCGAGTGGAGGGCGCGTGTGTGCGGGGAGGAGGTGAGAACACGCCGGGGTGTGGGCCGGCCGTGACCGCGGCACCGCTTGCCTGCAGAGCCCGGGGCAGCACTGGGCAATGTACCCAACCCTCCCGGCAGTCCCGGGATGTGGGCACGGCCAGAGTGTTCCCTCAACTGCCGGGAAACGTGCAGCCCAGAGAGGCTGGGCAGAGTAGCTAAGGCGACAGCTGCTAGGCCGCCGCATCCAGAAACTGTGTCATCGGCTCCCATGGCCCAAACACCTCCAAGATACACCCGCGGTGTTCCCTGTGTGGGCGCCTGCGGAAATGGCAATAGCAGCAGCAGAAAAAGACCTGTGGGCAGGGGGCTGGGGGAGGGGGCCTCTGTCCTTCACTGGAAAAAATCTCCCCTTGCCTCTCCCCACTGCACACTTAGGAAAAGCCTGGACTGGGGCAAGGGCCAGGAGAAGCCGAGATGGTTAGGGACCCACCCCTGCTCATGCGAGCTCCTGCTGCAGCCCTCAGCGGAGAGACCAGTGAGGTCTCAGACACACCACCCGGGCTGGGGAGCAGTGGGCCCGTCTGGCGGGCTGACCTCAGAGAGACGTGAGGCAGGCCACAGGCCCAGGGTCAGGAGGCCAGGGAACCAGCTCCACCTGGCAGCCTCCCAGGGCTCAGTCTCCTCCTCTGTAAAATGGGGGCAAACAAGGTCATGGGGTGAAAGGGCCTCCCTCACCAGGCACAGGGTTTGTGCCGTGGAGAGCTGGGCTGCGTGAGCCGGGACCCTGAGGCCAGTGTCCACACCTTTCCCTCCACACGTATCCGCCCTGCTTAGGGACGACAGGGTCTGGGGAGGGTTAAAGGTCACCCTCCGCATCCGACAGGTCTCACTGGGCTCTGCCCTCGCCCCTTGAGTGGCCTGAAGCCAGCACCTGCGTCGGCTGCGGCTCTGGGGGGAGAGGAAGGGAAGGGAAGCGTTCCAGAACATGCTGGGGACAGCTCCGCTGGAGCCTCCCCCGGCAGTGTCAGAGCAGGGTGATGAGCTGAGGCCGTGGTCAGGGCCCAGGTATCCTGGAGGCAGGTGACCTTCCCTGGGAGGGACCACGGGGGCCTCCACCCAGCCTACAGCCTCAGACAGGGTGGGGTCCCAGACCCTCCAGGCACCTCCCCACACACACCTCTGGGAGCAGAGTGAGGCCCACAATTCCTGGGAGAGCCTGGGCTCCGTCCGGGGCCCCTGGCTGGGCCAGGCGCAGGGGTGGGGGGCGCCGGGCATAGGGGTGGGGCCGGCAGAGGCCAGGCTGGGCCTCTTTCCTCCCAGCTCGGCAGCTGAGGTTATTTTTTTCCCCTCGGCTGCTGCTGAATTTCTCTTCGAGTTGGATAAATAAGAAGCAGGATCCAAGGTCAACGAAACAGGAGCCCGAGCGGCCGCACAAAAGCAGCTTTCAGAAGTGGCAGGCCAGTCCCAGCCGCAGGGTGGCCACAGCGCCCCTGCAGGGCCGGGGGGCATGCAGGACGGGGCTCCCCGGAGGTGGGGGTGAGCCTCTGGGCTCGCAGATGCCACACTCCTTCCCAGCAACTCCCCTGGAGCCCCAGCCTCAAACGCCTGCCTCGTTTCCAGGACCCATACGCTTGTCACTTCTTCTGTCCCAGCCCACCCCCAGCAGAGCCCATGCCTGTCCTTTGCCCCTGACGGCATGCTGCACAGGCCGTGTAAAGCCCTCCCTCCCTTAAAACCTTCCTCCCGCGGCCGGAGGGTCAATCCCGGCTTTCCAGCCCCTCGGCTGTGGGCCCCAGGAGGCTGCTTCTGTTTTCCCTCCGAAGCTTTTGCAAAGGCTGTTCCCTCTGTCTGGAACACCCCCATCTCCTGCCAGCCACCCCCCGGGCTACGTGATACCCGCCCCCCGCTTCTCTCTAGTCACGGACACCAGCTGACCCCAGAGTGATGGCCACGCAGAGGGCAGCTTCACCTCGGGCGCCCAGAGCCCAGCCCAGTCTGTGCTGAGGGCACAAAGGAGGTGCCCAATTAACATTTCCTGTTCCAGATTCCCATAGCGTCACGCTAACCTTCCACTTATAGCAACTAAATGCAGACTAATCTGTAGTGACAGCAGTTCGTGGCCACCTGGAGATGTGAGGGAGGGGACAAAAAACTTTTGGAGGAGAAGAATGTGATTTTTTAATTTTTAATCCAATGCTGTCACTTGCCTGAAGCGAGTTTCTTCCACCCTTTCTAAGCCTTTTTCCTCATCTGACATTTGGGATAGTAACCACTTTATGAGGTGTTATGAGGATTAAATAGAGATGTAAATTAATACTTAATAAATGGTAGTTTTCTTAAGCTCATGTCATACTATACTGGCCATATATTAATACATATACCAGTTATTAACATTTTATTAGGGACATCCCTGTAGCTCAGATGGTAAAGAATCTACGTGCAATGCAAGAGACCCGGGTTTAATCCCTGGTTGGGACGATCCCCTGGAGAAGGAAATAGCAACCCACTCCAGTATTCTTGCCTGGAGAGTTGCACAGACAGAAGAGCCTGGTGGGCTACAGTCGAGGGGGTGGCAAAGAGATGGACCCGACTAAGCAACTAACACACACACACAATGTTTTATTAATAATGTACTACTTCACAGCAATGTACTACTTCACAGTAGAAGATAATGATTATCCGGATCAATTGTGATGATTTCCCAAAGATATCCTTATATCAAAACTCATCAAATTGGGAAAAAAAAACCTCATCCAGTTGTACACTTTAAATATGTGCAAGCTAATTGCACACGTTAAATATGTGTAAGCTAATAAGTGTTAGTCGCTCAGTTGTGTCCGACTCTTTATGACCCCATGGACTGTAGCCCACCAGTCTCCTCCTGTCCATGGAATTCTCCAAGCAAATATACTGAAGTGGGTTACTATTTCCTTCTCCAGGGATATTCCCGATCCAGGACTGAACCCGGGTCTCCTGCATTGCAGGCAGATTCTTTACCATCTGAGCCACCAGGGAAATTGTACCTTAGTAATGTTGTAAAACAATTCAAAGACTCATTGACCCATTGAGTTCTCAGACTATGCTAAGCAAATAAAAGCACAAGTACACTCAGGTCCGGGGTTTGTTTTCTGTAAAGGTAATAAATGTTTTTGGCTTTGGGGCCATTTGGTCTCTTATCATAACTCCTCAACTCCACGGGTGTAACCAGAAATCAACTATAGAGTCTACATAAACCAATGAGCGTGGCTATATTTCGATAAAACTTTATTTATAAAAACAGACAGCAGGCCAGATTTAAACTAAGGGCCAGTTTGCAGATCCTGACTCTAGATACATCTACCCACGTCGAGATCGTAACAGCAACAACCTAATTATCTATTCACAGGGGGACTGGCTGAATTCTTCATAATAAACCCACACCGTGGAAATCAGAAAAACTACTAAGAAGGATGGGGTTGGATCTTGTGTGTTGACCTAGAAAGACATTCATGAGAAATTATTTTTCAAATATTTTATTGCAAGAAAATGTAAAAATATACAGAAAATTTAAACAACATTCATAGTGAGCACTTGAATGCCCATCATGAGATTCTACCTTTATTTTACTGCACTTCTTATCGTATCACCCGTTTCTCCATGATAGATTCTTGGGTGAGAAAAATAAGATGTAAAATGTACAATATTGATTTACTTTCAATAAAAGAAAAGATCGGAAAAGACTGCACTATGTATATTTGTGTTTGTAAAGTCTAGAAAAAAGTATCAGAAAAGATGCCTGAACTTTTTTTTTAAATTGAAGTATAGTTGATTTACAATGTTGTGTTCGTTTCAGGTGTGAAACATAGTGGTTCTGTTATATAGATAACTATATATCTATAGTTATAGCTATAGCTAGTTATATAGCTATAGTTATAGCTAGTGGAGGTGATGGAATTCCAGTTGAGCTATTTCAAATCTTGAAAGATGATGCTGTGAAAGTGCTGCACTCAATATGCCAGCAAATTTGGAAAACTCAACAGTGGCCACAGGACTGGAGGTCAGTTTTCATTCCAGTGCTAAAGAAGACTCAAACTACCGCACAATTGCACTCATCTCACACGCTAGTAAAGTAATGCTCAAAATTCTCCAAGCCAGGCTTCAACAATACATGAACCATGAACTTTCAGATGTTCAAACTGGTTTTAGAAAAGGCAGAGGAACCAGAGATCAAATTGCCAACATCCACTGGATCATTGAAAGAGCAAGAGAGTTCCAGAAAAACATCTATTTCTGCTTTATTGACTATGCCAAAGCCTTTGACTGTGTGGATCACAATAAACTGTGGAAAATTCTGAAAGAGATGGGCATACCAGACCACCTGACCTGCCTCTTAAGAAATCTGTATGCAGGTCAGGAAGCACCAGTTAGAACTGGACACGGAACAACAGACTGGTTCCAAATAGGAGAAGGAGTACGTCAAGGTTGTATATTGTCACCCTGCTTATTTAACTTATATGCACAGTACATCATGAGAAACGCTGGGCTGGATGAAGTACAAGCTGGAATCAAGATTGTCAGGAGAAATATCAATAACCTCAGATATGCAGATGACACCACCCTTACGACAGAAGGTGAAGAAGAACTAAACAGCCTCTTGATGAAAGTGAAAGAGGAAAGTGAAAAAGTTGGCTTAAAGCTCAACATTCAGAAAACTAAAATCATGGCATCCGGTCCCATCACTTCATGGCAAATAGATGGGGAAACAGTGGCAGACTTTTATTATTTTGGGCTCCAAAATCATTGCAGATGGTGACTGCAGCCATGAAATTAAGACACCTACTCCTTGGGAAGGAAAGTTATGACCAACCTAGACAGCATATTAAAAAGCAGAGGCATTACTTTGCCAACAAAGGTCTGTCTAGTCAAGGCTATGGTTTTTCCAGTAACCATGTATGGATATGAGAGTTGGACTATAAAGAAAGCTAAGCGCCGAAGAATTGATGCTTTTGAACTGTGGTGTTGGAGAAGACTCTTGAGAGTCCCTTGGACTGCAAAGAGATTCAACCAGTCCATCCTAAAGGAAATCAGTCCTGGGTATTCATTGGAAGGACTGGTGTTGAAGCTGAAACTCCAGTACTCTAGCCACCTGATGCGAAGAGCTGATTCATTTGAAAAGACCCTGTATCTGTGTATCTTCTTTGGAGAAATGTCTGTTTAGATCTTCTGCCCATTTTTTGGTTGGGCCTTTTTTTTTTTTTTTTAATTGAGCTGTATGGTCTGTTGCTTTCTAAAATAATTTTATTTATTTATTTTTGACTGTACTGGGTGTTTGTTGCTGTGTGGGCATTTCTCTAGTTACAGAGAGAGGGGGCTGTTCTCTAGTTGAGGTGCTCGGGCTTCTCACTGCAGTGGCTTCTCTTGCTGCGGAGCACGGGTCCGAGGGCATTTGGGTTTTCCGAGGGCATTTGGGTTTCAGTAGCTGCAGCGTTTGGGTTCAGCAGTTGCTGTTCCCGGGCTCTAGAGCCCAGTCTCAGTAGTTGTGGTGCACAGGCTTAGTCACTCTGCAGCTCGTGGGGTCTTCCTGGACCAGAGATCAAACTTGTGTCCCCCGCAGGTGGATTCTTTACCACTCAGCTACCAGGAAAGCCCTCTGTTTGTTTCTTTTGGAAATTCAGCAAGAGGTACTTCAACCCCTGATACTGATGACCTGAGGGCAAGGGTTCAAGGGAATTAGTTATGGAAAGTTTTAAAATGCTTCTTTAGTAAGAATGGAACAGTCTAGTCCAGCCCTTGACCTGCCAATAAAGGGACCCTGAGTCAGATCCAGGGCTGGAGCTTGCCCTGGGCCTGGGTGAGTGTGTGCACACACAGTTAACTTGCCCCAGACCCGCATGCCCAGCACACACACGTGCTGGCGCCCACTGCTGTCTGCCCGGGCTGCGACGTCACTCCCCTCGCTCCCCCCGCCTCCAGGAGCAGATGTGCGCCAGTGTTGCACCCTCTGGGCCCCTCATCACCATCAGCAGCCCCTCTGGGGGTGTCCTGGGCACTGGAGGAGGTGCAGGATGGCCCTCCTCCTGGTTCCTGCCTCCTCACACAGACGACTCTGTCCCCCAGGGTCCTATCCTTCCCCATCCTTCACTTGCATGCAGCCTCTTCCAGAAGGATCTCTGGCCACCTCTTCTTCATGACATCCTTTTCATTCAACAAACATTTACAGGCGCCTCCTCTAGGCTAGGCAGCAAGACACCCAGGAGCAGGGCCCACCCAGCCCACTGACCTCCAGAGCCTCCCAGGTTTGTGGGGAGACAGGCATGGTATGGTGGCGGCAGGCATGGAGGCAGGCACCAGGGCCATAGGGCAGGAGGAGGCATGTCAGAGTCAAGTTGGGGAAGGGTCAGGATGTGTGTGGGGGTGTGATGGCTGTGATCAGGGAAGATGTGGTAGGAAGGGCCTCCTGGAGTGTGGGAAGACTAGAGGGCTGGGGTGGGGGACACAGGTCAGGAGGGTGTCCCCTCCCACTTGGGCAGGGCAGCTCATTGGCGCACAGCCAAGAGCCCCCAGGAAGGGAGCGTTCTCCCCCAGGAGGAGGAGTGAGAAGGGGGTCTGTTCCCACCTCACCGACTCTGGCCCCCTTTGCCCAGGGAGTGGGGGCGGGGGTGGGCACTGATGGCAATCATCCTCCTCCTGGTTCCCTCCAGTCCTCCTCATAGTCTCCTTTTCAGTGAGTGCCTGGCGTATTGTTCTGCCTTTGTAAAGAGGGGGATCGGGTGACAAAGCAGGGTGGGTGGGCAGGCAGCCCAAGAGGCCTCTTCTCTCCCAGGCAGCATCTGCATGGGGGAGGGGCGTTTCCACCCCCCTCCCCCCCACCTCTGGCTTCCCAGGAGCAGCTGTTGTCATGGTGACAAGCCTGGCATCCCATGGCTCCGGGGGCATCCTCCCCACTATGTCTGCCAGAGGAAGGGCCCCTGGCCTCTTCTTTACCCTGGTTGGGGGCAGAGGCACACAAAAAAACCTGGATCCCAGACCAGTCATAGCAGGCGGAAGCCTCCAGCCTTCTCTGCCTCTCAACCCAGCTGCCTGCAGCGGGGCAGCTCCGAAGCCCCTGCTTCCTACAGACCCTGTGAGGCGGGGGCTCAGCCCATGCACCACTCTCATCCATGCATCTGTGCCTCCTTGGGGCAAGACACAGAGAAAAATAAAGTGTCCCCAGGGTCCTTGAGCAGCTGCTGGCATTGGGGCAGAGTGGGGGATGAACGGAAGGCTAACAGCACGTGAGTGGACAAGTGACAATGGTGAGTGGGCCAGGACTCTGGCCCGCAGAGCAGCGCCTCCAGCCCTGTCCTCGAGAGCTGGGGTCTGCCCCAGGAGGCCGGTGTGCCCAACAGACCAGAAAAGGGCCTTTGGGCCAGGGAGATTGAAGGCATGACGTGGCCTGGGTTCCAAGGAGTTAGGCATGGCAGGAAAGAGGTGGGGGCTATACCTGGAAAAGCTCTTGCTGCCAACTCCAGGGGCATGGCCTTCACCGTGGGCTACAGGAAGTTGTCACTGGCATATTGGGAACCTCCTTGACTAGGGCGTCAAAGTCAGGTCCTTGTTTCAAAGTTACCCTATTTCTGTGCTGCCTCTTTGGGACAATCAGGAGCTTGCCACTTCAGCTGTCACAGCCCAGGTGGGCCAAGGACGCATCTCATACTGAGAACAGGGCTTGCTGCATCTCCACAGAGTCCCAACCTCTCGGGTCCTCCTCCTCCCTTCCCTGCTCCAGCGCCGCTCCCAGGGCACTGGTTACGGCTGCTGCCCCGGCTCCTTGCTGCACAAACCCCCTCACGTGCCAGGCTCTCCAGCAGGGCAGTGTTGGCCAAGCAGGGCCAGTCAGGCAGGTGCCCTCATGCTGGTGGCAACAGGCAGCCTTATGCAGTGGAAGAGCCTGAATGCCAACCCTGACCCTTGTGAACTGTGTATTCCCAGGCAAATGTCTTGAGTTTTCTGAACCTCAATTTCTCCTCTGTAAAATGGGCGCAGAATTCCTTGCAGGGCTGTTACGAGAGTTTAAAAGTTCACTGTGTAAAACACCTGGCCCTGGGCCCACCTGGCTCACCTTAGGTCTTTGACCAGTTTCCTAGGCCCCCTGCAGCGCAGGTCTCTCCCTCAGCCCTTCATCCACTGAGCGTCCCTGAGCAGCTGCTAGGGCTGGACCTATGCCAAGAGCTCACGTGGAATCTGAATCTTCCAGGTACATCTAGGCCAAATGGGTGAGGGCAGACGGGGGTGGGCCAGGAGGAGGGAGGCAGTTTCTAAGGGAGCTCCAGACCAGAACAGGGCCCCTTGGGTGGCCTTCCGGGTGGGACTTGGGTTTCACCCACAAAGCTACCTGGGAGCCGTGGTGGAGCCCTGGCTGGGCAGAGGTGGGAGGGCAGAGGGCCTTTGGGGCCCCAGGAAGCCCCGGCAACCCCAGTCTCTTAGAAACACCTTCCCGACCTGCGTGGGGATGAGGGGGTTACGTGGGCAGCTCAGGGGTCACAGTCTCAGACCCCACTCACTCACTGTCACCTGTTACTGGCAGGCTGAGCCTAGGACTGCTTTGATGGTTCTATCTGTGCAAAGGGAAGAACAGGCCTCTCTCCTCCCCCAGTTCAGGTGCCGCCATGGAAGGAGACTGAGTAATAGTCTGGTAGCATCCTGACAGCTGTCAGGTGAGGAGGGTGTGAGCTGAACTGAAATGTTCCATGGCTGTCACCGTACCTGGCCCCTTACTCTGCAGGCGCAGCAGGAAGCAGGGGGCTCGCGGGAGGGGGATGGTGAAAGCGGCAGGCTTCCTGGGCAGAGAGGAGTTCTTAGCGGAGACCCTGTACCAAGGGAGTGCAGAGGAGGGAAGGGGGCAGAAGGAGACTGGGTTTTCAGGCGGTCCCGAGGTGTCAAGGGGGCAGGTGGATTGCGAAGAGGCCATGAGCTCAAGTGCGCAGTGTGACGGGTAAGCAGCCCGCGCGAGCCACAGGTGAATTCATTTTGACGGGATTATCTGCCTGTTTTACAGAAACGAAAACAGGCTCAAAGCGAAGAGCCCAGAGCCACAACGCAACTAGTGAAGAGGCGGAGAGGCTGCGCTCGAACTGTCCCAGAGTCTAAGGTCGAGGCGTCCCAGGCGTAGAAGCCTTAGAAACGGTCCCGCCTGGTGAAGAACATAGGTGACGCGGTACGGGGGGCAGGGAAATCCTCCGGCTGACTGTCCTGTCCCGGAGAGAGGTTGGGCTGCAACCCCTCAGAAAGGGGAGAACCGTCTGTGAGCGGGCAGACGAGGTCACTACTCGTACACCCCACTCCGCCAGACCGCGCCCGGGAGGGTCCTGCAGTGCAGCGCAGCTGCGAGGCGCGGCGCCTTTAAAGCCCGGCCGGGGGGCGTGCCGGGGGCGCGCGGAGGCCCCGCCCCTGGGCGTGTCCGCCAGGCGCCCCGCCCCGAGGCTTGTAGCCGCGGCCCCCGGAGGCGGCGCCGGCTCCGGCTCCGCGGCCGTTCGAGTAGCGGCGGCGGCGGTGGTGGTGGCGGCTCGGCGCCTCCTTTCCCTCGGGCGGCTTCCCCACGCGCTGCCCAGGGCGCCCGGCCGCGCAGGGACACACGCGGCCGGCTCCGCTATGGCCCGCACCCCGCGACGTGGCGAGCGGGCACGGGGGCGCCGGACGGCGCGGCCCGAGTGAGGCGGGGCCGCCCTCCCCGCCCTCGGCCGGGACCGCCCGGGATGGCCGTGCCGCCGCTCCGCCGGGCGCTGCTGCTGTGGCAGCTGCTGGCTGCGGGCGGCGCGGCGCTGGAGATCGGCCGCTTCGACCCGGAGCGCGGGCGCGGGCCGGCGCCGTGCCAGGTGGTGGAGATCCCCATGTGCCGCGGCATCGGCTACAACCTGACCCGCATGCCCAACCTGCTGGGCCACACGTCGCAGGGCGAGGCGGCCGCCGAGCTGGCCGAGTTCGCGCCGCTCGTGCAGTACGGCTGTCACAGCCACCTGCGCTTCTTTCTGTGCTCGCTCTACGCGCCCATGTGCACCGACCAGGTCTCGACGCCCATCCCCGCCTGCCGGCCCATGTGCGAGCAGGCGCGCCTGCGCTGCGCGCCCATCATGGAGCAGTTCAACTTCGGCTGGCCGGACTCGCTGGACTGCGCCCGGCTGCCCACGCGCAACGACCCGCACGCGCTTTGCATGGAGGCGCCGGAGAACGCCACGGCCGGCCCCACCGAGCCCCACAAGGGCCTGGGCATGCTGCCCGTAGCGCCGCGGCCCGCGCGGCCCCCCGGCGACGCCCTCCCGGGCGCCGGCGGCACCTGCGAGAACCCGGAGAAGTTCCAGTACGTGGAGAAGAGCCGCTCGTGCGCGCCGCGCTGCGGGCCAGGCGTCGAGGTGTTCTGGTCGCGGCGCGACAAGGACTTCGCGCTGGTATGGATGGCTGTGTGGTCAGCGCTGTGCTTCTTCTCCACCGCCTTCACCGTGCTCACCTTCCTGCTGGAGCCGCACCGCTTCCAGTACCCGGAGCGCCCCATCATTTTCCTCTCCATGTGCTACAACGTCTACTCGCTGGCCTTCCTGATCCGGGCGGTGGCTGGGGCCCAGAGCGTGGCCTGCGACCAGGAGGCGGGTGCGCTCTATGTGATCCAGGAGGGCCTGGAGAACACGGGCTGCACCCTCGTCTTCCTGCTGCTCTACTACTTCGGCATGGCCAGCTCGCTCTGGTGGGTGGTGCTGACCCTCACCTGGTTCCTGGCCGCAGGCAAGAAATGGGGCCACGAGGCCATCGAGGCCCATGGCAGCTACTTCCACATGGCGGCCTGGGGCCTGCCAGCCCTCAAGACCATTGTTATCCTGACGCTGCGCAAGGTGGCGGGGGATGAGCTGACCGGGCTCTGTTACGTGGCCAGTATGGACGCGGCGGCGCTCACGGGCTTCGTGCTGGTGCCCCTGTCCTGCTACCTGGTACTGGGCACGAGCTTCCTCCTGACCGGCTTCGTGGCCCTCTTCCACATCCGCAAGATCATGAAGACCGGGGGCACCAACACGGAGAAGCTTGAGAAGCTCATGGTCAAGATTGGGGTCTTCTCCATCCTTTACACCGTGCCTGCCACCTGTGTCATTGTGTGCTATGTCTACGAACGCCTCAACATGGACTTCTGGCGCCTGCAGGCCACAGAGCAGGCCTGCTCGGCGGCCCCCACACCCGGCGGCCGGAGGGACTGCTCGCTGCAAGGGGGCTCAGTGCCCACCGTGGCTGTCTTTATGCTCAAAATCTTCATGTCGCTCGTGGTGGGCATCACCAGCGGCGTCTGGGTGTGGAGCTCCAAGACTTTCCAGACCTGGCAGAGCCTGTGCCACCGCAAGATGGCAGCTGGCCGGGCCCGGGCAAAGGCCTGCCGGGCCCCCGGGGGCTATGGCCGGGGCAGCCACGGCCACTATAAGGCCCCCACTGTGGTCTTGCACATGACTAAGACAGATCCTTCTCTGGAGAACCCTACACACCTCTAGGGACACAGGCCTGCGTGGGGCGGCTGTGGCCCCCTCCTCGCCACCCCCTCCGGAGGAGACAGCTGACTAGCAGCTGCCCAGCTGTCAAGGTCAGGCAAGTGAGTGTGAGGGGCCGAGGAGCAGGGCGGGAGCCTCCTTCAACCCTCACTCGTAGGGACCCACTGAGGCTACTCCCCTGCTGCCTAGTTGCAACGGGGTGGGCCTGGCTGAGTCCCCACTGGGACCTGGGGGTGGCACGTGGAGAGGAGGAGGGGCAGAAGGGGGTGTGGCCCAGCAGAGTTTATTTAATGATGTAATTTATTGTGGAGTTTCTCTGGAAGCTGTGACTGGAATAAACCCCCGTGTGGCAGCGCTGTGTCTTCTGTGGAATGGAAAGGGGGATGGTAGGACGGTGAGGGCCCTGGGGGAGGCTTCCCATGTGAGCGGAGCTGGGAGTGGGCCCTCTGGTTTTCCATCAATCAGGGGAACACCCCGCCGGGGAAACAGCTGTTTTGCAGGAGCCCCGGCTTCTGCGGTGGGTGTGTGCTCCCCTTGGCTCCGTTCGGTGGCCCGCTTGCCTGTCTGAGCCCTGGGTTCCTGCTTCCCAGAGTGAGACGGGGATGTCTGCTGGGAGCAGTCAGGGAATCCCCTGGGATGACACGCCCCACTCTGGCCCCAGTGAGTCTGGCCTGTTTGGGAGCTGTGGGTAAGAGTGCTTTCCTCGACTTGCATAAAAAATGAGGGCATCAGCCTTTCTCGAAGGCTCCCTCAGAGGCTGTGTCTGCTCCCACTGGCTGGCTGGGCCCTCTGTTCCTTCCCCACGCCTGAGGGCCGGGGCCCCAGACTGCCCTCACTGCCGCTGATGTGGCCGCTCACTCCTTGGGGCCCGTCAGGGCAGCCCCCCCCCAACCCCCGTCCTTCTAGGTGGAGATGGGGCTGCACTCTTGGACATCTACGGGCATCTTGGGAGCAGACACGGGCACAGAGACAGCCCTCGAGGAGGGTGGGGATTGGGTCCCCAGCTCCTAAAGGGCTGTGGAAAACTGGAGGTGCTGAGCGCAGCAGTGAGAAACGGGGCAGGTGTGTGCGCATGGCTCCCTCCACAAGTAGCTCCCACGATCGAGAACCGGGAGAGAAAGAGGTGCCGCGCTGACCTACGTGCCGGGGCGGCCCTGGGGCTGCCGGGACCTGCGCCACCTCCGAGTGTGGCCATCCCAGAAACCCTGGTCCCGTCTTAGCCTGGGCTGTGGCCGCTGTGACTCCAGCCGGGAGAGAGCCTTGGTTCCTGTCCCTGGTCCCTGTGGCACTGACAGGAGGCCCCGGGGTCCAGCCCGCTGCCAGCCAAGGGGAGCCCAAGGCCAACTGCTTCATACAGTAGGACTAAGCCCCCAAACCCAGGGCCTCTCTGGCCAGAGTCCTTCCTGCCCCAACCACCAATCACAGGAAGAAGACAGACATCAAGTAGAGATCAAACAGATGGTGTCAGCTCCCTCAAGAGATGGAGAGAGGGCGGTCCCTCCCCGCAAGGAACAGCACTGACCCCTAAGGGGATTTTGCAACCCTTATACTACGCTTCTTGCAGGTGGAATCCTCCCCACCCCCCTGTCCTTCTGTTCTCATAGAGCACAGACAGCTAAGCCCTCATGTCTGCTTTGACCAGCCAAGTCAAGTGACCCAAACGTTGCAACTTTTCCAGGGAGGGCCCATGACTGAGAAACAGAATGAGCTTATTGCAGGTGAGGGGGCCCAAGCTGGGAGCGAGGGGCCGTGGCTGCACTGGGCTGGTCTCACAGGCCTGCACTCGGGCGGGGGCAGAAGCCACAGGATGATTCTGGAAACGGGAGGAGAAAGGCAAGTGATGTGTATGGGCCAAGGGTGGAGGGCAGGGCGAGCATCAGGAGTGGCACCGGATCACCCAATCCCTTGCCAGTCAGTGGACACGGCGGGTGGAGGGCACTTGGCTGTGTCCCGCTCAGTGGAAACAAGACTGACTTCCAGGACAACTGGGACCGGAAGGGGAGGCAGTGTAACCAGAACGGACCCCAAGGGAGCTTTGCTTTGAGGCTAAGATGATTCACAGAGGCCAGGACCCAGGAAAGAGGGAGGGGAGGGCAGGCCTTGGCAGCTAGGGCTTCTCAGCCTGGGAGCTTGGGACGACACTAATGAGAAGTCCCAGACCCTGAAGGACAGAGACGAAAGAAACATTTGATTCAAGCCCTTTTACAGAAGCCCTCCATCTCATCCTCCCCTGTCCATTTTTCAGACAAGGGCAGTGCCTGAAGGCCTTGGCTGGCTCAGGAGCACACAGCCAGGGAGACTGGCCTCCAGAGCTGCTGTGACTTCACACCATGGATTCCACCGGGCCGTGGGGTGAGAGGGACACGGTGGCTGTTAACAACCTAGGGCAAATTCATCCAGAGGAACCTGCCCTACAGTGGGACCTCTCCCCACCCCCAAGAGACTCGAGCCCAAGAGAAGTGCCTCAGAAGCCATCACCCTCCAACCTGTGCACTGTGTGTCTCTGCCACTTCCATCAGGGGCCTGGCAGCCCCATACAGGGCCCCTCAGAGCGGCGCGTCTGTGCGCGTGTCCACACCAGCCGAGCCTGAGCTTGTTCCTAACGGAACTTTTGAGCTCAGATGGCAGTCAGCAGAAGTTCCAGGGAAACAATGCAAAGTTGCCTGGAGTCAGCAGGGGGGATCTTGACTGAGGTCAGACTGAGAGGTCCTCGGGGTCAGCAGGTGCCTCACTCCCTGCTCAGGCCCTCGGGAGGAGGACGCGCCCAGCAGTCCTGGTGTGAAAAGGCTTGGGTGCTCTGGGCAGGGGGAGCAATGAGTGACCTCCTACCAGGTTTGAGCGCCAGCCCCGGTGTCCTGCTGAGGGGACCCTGGCTCTCAGGGCGGTGGGGGCCTGGTCCCCTAGTGAAGCACTGCCCGGAGTAGCTGCTTTGGAATCCAGTCACCAACTCGCTGCCACTGTCCCCTGCCCTGGAGACAGGATTTGAGGAGAAAGACAAGTAGGCAAGACGAGGGACAGGTCTCCCTTGATCGCCAGAGTAATGGCCAGACCCCTGTCTTCAGGAAAAAAGTCATCTTGTCTCCATTTGCAGTAGTCGAGCCAAGTCAGGCTTGATTTCCCCCAAGGTCACAGCCTGCTAGGGCGGATGGGCTGGGCTGGTGGACTAGGATCAGGACATACACCCCAGATGAGGTGACGGGGCCCCAGAGGCGCTGTCCTCGTGTGGCCTAAGAAGCCACCCCAGGAACAGGACTTCACAGATGCGGGTGAGCTGGGGCTGCAGGGACCGCTCACAGGTAGCATAGCTCTTCCAGAGCCTGAGGGCTGCTCAAATCCAGCCTGACCTTGGGGCAAACCACTTCCTCCCTGTGGAACCGAGAATCCCCCAGTGCTCAGGCCTGGCTCACTGCCCACGCTCACCAAGGCCACAGAGGCAGTCAACGGCAGAACCCACACCCAGTGCTTAGGTTTCTCCTCGGATTTCGTCCTGTTTTTACCTTCTGCCGTCCCCGGCACAGCTGGTCAGGAACTGGTGGTTTCGCTGCTCTGTCACTGGGGTCGCGACCTACGACACCCTGGGATTCCACAGGCAGGTTGCCAGCCAGCAGGGACCTACTCCAATCAGCCAGTTTGACTAAAGAAAGGCTCCCAGCATAAAATATAAATGAAGGCACCAGTAAAACAAGACTGGCTACACAGTGGAACTGCTGAAGCTGAGTAGGGGGAATTTGTTGTAATTCCGCTGTGCATGTTTCAAGTTTTCCTTGAAAACTGTTGTAAAATATCCAAAGCTTCCCCAAAATTAAGTCCTGAAGGACCACAAATTTCCACAGTGAAGCCTTAGAAAAATTACTTTCTTCTAATTCCCAGAAGTTTCCAGCAGGACTGGGTGGGTAGGGTAGGGGTTTGAAACAGAGACAAGGCCAGGAGAGCCTGAAGGCCACAGCGCGATTGCCCAGGGCAGCAGAAGGCCGTGCTGGAAGCAAAGAGATCAGTAGATGGATCTGACCTGCGGTCAAAAAGCCTGTAACCCAGAGGTCCTCTCCTGAAAAACGGCCTCCAAGAGTCCAAGGGAAAACGCGCTCAGGACATACTATCCACTGAGACCTCCAAAAGCACAAAGAAAAATTCACCAGAGTTGTCACTTCTTTATAAACACAAGTACATAATGTTTATTTGAGAGTCCAATTTATTACAAGTTTACCCTTTAATGGGGCCCTTCCTCCTTAAAGACACTTTAAAAAAACAACAAGTAACTGAGGTGTCACTGAAGTGGGAACACAGAATTCTCACTGTGAACAAACAGACTGGCTCTAGGGCGAGAGGCAGGAAGGTGCTGGCGCGGGGCTGTGATGCTGCAACGTCAGTGCTGCCTCCCAGCCCAGGGGAGCCCAGCCGGCAGCCCCTGGGGCAAACCCCGAGGCGGCCAGGGCATGGGGACCACACCTGGACGTTTCACTTTAACAGGCTTTAGTTCCGCGAGCTGCAGTCCCCTTGGTGGACTTCTTTTCCCTTCATTTGAATCGGTACTGAAGCGCTTAGGTGCTCACGTTTTCCAAATTCAAAGTTGACAGAAAAGAAAATTAAACCCTGTTCTGCGTTTTTTTATCAAAATCTGCCATAAAAGGGAAAGAAGACTACAAAGGTGGCCTGAATGTGACGACTAGCGCGAGATTCACCGCGGGAAGGGCCACAGAGCCCCCTGCTGCCCTCCGCCCCCGAGCCCAACACGGCGCTGAGATTCAGGTTCTCGGGTCGAAGCCTGAGGCCAGAGGACCGCGGCAGGGGCGCTGCACACGCTGGCGGCGAAAGCGGCCGCCAGGGCGGCAGAGGGACCTTCCATGAGCAGGTGGTCCCCACTGCCGGCCCCGAGGAGCCCCAGCCCACCTGCTTCAGAGGAGAGAGGACAGGCTGAGGGAAGAGACCGGGCAAAGGAAAGCAAACACGTTATCATAGAAATCGTACTGTACATGTGCCAAAGCGAGATGACAGAGATCTTTTTACAAGATGTTCTTTATACAATATCACTGCTGAAACAAGCAACCTTTAATAACTAGAAAAGTCAATTAAAAAAAAATTAAACATTTAAATTCTTCCTGCTTTTCTTCTGCTCCCCTAAGAGCTTGTCTGGTGTGTGGGTGGGCTGGGCTCCAACACCCCTCTGCCAGACCCATCAAAGGAAAGGTTATACACATGGTTATACAAGCAGGGCTCCAGGCTCTGAGTGAAGTGCCTTAGGTTTTGTTTCAGGAGGCCAGGGGCAGGGAGAGAGCTGTCACAAAGAAGGGGAGGGGTACTCAGGAATGGCTGTAGGACATGTCCCTTTACTCTGCCAAGATCAACTCAACAGACCACAACCGTCTCATGATGCTGGTGAATACAGAACTCTGTATGGCACTCACTGATACTGTCAGCTGAGAGGGCAGGAGGGAGAGACACAGCACGGGCTTGAAGAAACAGGACTGTGTATAAATATAGATTTAAAAAATCGACACTACCTCCCCAGTTGGCCTGATTACCCTTCATACTTCTACGTAATAGAGTAATCCCTCCCCTGGAGACCAGAGGGCTTGGCACTGCTGTGGCGGCCAAAGTGGGAGGGACCTTAGCAAATAAGAAAGAAGAGGAACTGGGTTCACGAGAAAAGACTTGGGACTCCTCCTGGAAACCCTCACGAAGGGGGATTAAGGCCACCTCTCCCCATAGCATTTCTGGGCAAAGACCACCAACCCAGCAAGAGGCTCTCCAAAGTGCGCTGCTTGATTAAGGCCCACGGAGAGTTCTGGAGATGTGTGCGAGCTCGGGTGACAGGCATTCCCGGGCTCCCCGTGACCTCCTCCCGTCCACGTCCTTCTCCAGCTTCCTCTCTCTCCTCTCTCCTCCCTCCCCCCTCCCTCGCTCTCTCCCTCAAGTCCCCCCCGACCTCAGCTCCCTTACCAGGGCCCTGCCTCTCTACTTCTTCTGTCTTCGTCCCCTGGACTGTCCAATGGGCTCTGGCTCACTGTCCCCATCGTCTTCAGCAAGTCGGTCGGGAAACTTCTTGCGTTTCCTACGGACATACGGGTGGCCAGGAAGGTGTTTATGCAACAGAGCCACCAGACACTGTTCCGTCTTCACCATGCAGCTCAGCACGTGGCTGCCCCGGCAGTTGTAAAGCTCAGCGTTGGTAAACACTTGCTTCATGTCAGCAAGAAACTCCTGCACAGAGCGGTAGCCCCCACAGGAACACTTGCTCTGCATCGTCTGGAAGTCCATGGGGTGGGTAACGATGTCGTAGTAGTCCTCAGCCTCATCTCTGGTCACGGGCTCCCTGGGAGAAGAACCAAACGGAGAGGTCAGTGCAGCCTTGATCCAGACAGAAACCTGGTCATCAAACGATGGACATCATCACATGTCTCACTGGAATGCCGAGCCCAGCCCACCAGCAGGAAGGCAGAGTGGGGGTATTCACTTGTGCTCAGAGTGGACTCCGCCAGTCTGGAAGCTCACTTCCCCGCCCGCTACTGAGATGTGTCCCAGGGGCTCAGCTGCAAGGCTGGACCATTCCCCTGAGCCCAAGCTCACCTAAAGGGCCAGCTGAAGCGGTATTTCACTATCTTGTGGAGGATCTCTTCACACTTCTGCAGTTCCAGGCTTTGCCTCCGGGAGCTCCGTTTGGTCTGCAATACCTGGAGCCAAAGAAAGAAGACAGGTTACTGCAGAGCTGAGAGCAGAGGAGACAGGACAGGAGGCACTGTAAAAGTGTTTTTGTATCTGCTTAAAAAAGCAGAGAGTCAAGGTTAGCTATCTTCTTGGAACAGAGAAGATGGTCAAGATCATCTGACTTCCATCCAGGGAGCGCTCTGAGCCGGCGGGCATCAGCCCACCTGCCTCCCCCCGGGTGGACAGTGATCAAAGCAGAGGACAGGCAGCAGTGGCTGGGTCCCAGCAGTCCTGCCAGGGCCAGCGAGAGGGCCACTGTCCCCAGGAAGCTAGCCCTCTGAGAGCAGCTGGACCTGGGATTATGGTCACGCCGTGGATGAGTTTAAACAAGCAACTGCAGAATGCCAGGCAGGTTACGGGGACCACCTGAAGTCAATTTTGTGGGGGTGGGGATGTCTGAGGGAAGAAAAGTAAGAGGTACAGTTCTTTTCCTGGGCTCTCCCCTGAGAAGCCACTAAGAGGCTAAAGAGAAAGGGGCAGGCCGCCTCTCCAGGTGGTGGGAATAGGCATGACTCCCAGCCAGGAGCACAGAGTTGAAGGGATTGGGGCTGGGCCTACAGGAAGGGTGCTCACGGTGCCCGCTGAGCATCCTGATGGCTTGCTTTAATGCCCCCAGCCCACCTCCAACTCCAATTTGATCTGTCAAGCTTTTTGTCCTTTAAAACTCAAGTGAAATCCAAAGCAAGACTGCTAAGATCACACTGGCTGAGGAGCGGAGGGGAGGGTGTGTCCCTCCCATGACAACTGTCGGCAAAAGCCCCAAGTGAGCAAGGCTCCAACATTGCTGACATTCCCACCACAGAGACCCAGCCCCGCTGAGCCGCGGGAGACACATGGATGCTATTTTAAAGTCCTTAACGCGTCGCAGGCTGCCCGCTCACTAGAGATGTTTGCAGGCTGCAGTGGCGGAATGCCGGCATAGCTGCTCCCGGGGGCCTGCTGCCCCGTCTGCCTCCATGGCCACCCATCTGCCTCATCAGTCTCCTGAGTGGGGGGTGGTGGGGAGCAGAGGGGCGGCTCCACCTGTTGCCTGGTGAATTCCTGACGCTGGAGTGGCGGGTACGAATCTGAGATGCTAGAGCGCGGAGGAAAAGGGATTCTTACCAGCTCGTCCACCTCCGTGTCGTCCGCAGGTGGAGCCTTCGGCCGAGCCCTCCTGGGGGGATGCGGCTTCTTGCCTGGCCGTCGGCCGGGCCGAGCTGTAGGGGGGATGACACCCTGCTTGCCCCGGATAGTCCTGCGTGGTCTCACTGAAATTAAACACATGCATTCAGAGAAGAACTGAGGATGACGGGAGCATGCCCACGGAAGGGGTGATGCTCTGGATGAGCAGAGCGGCGACCTCCTCAGGTCTGGGGGGGTGGTGCTTGTGCCATTATCTCCTGCTCTCTGACCTCACAGGGCCTGTCAGGGGCAGCGGCAGCAGATGACGAATGGATGGATACCTCTCATCAGCTGCCCAAGACCTTTGAAGAGTCTACTTAGAAAGCCAGTTCCTTTGGTGCATGCGCCCTCTGTCCCCACCCCACCCACAGGGAAAGAGGGCTGGAAGGAGTCAACTGTGAACTGACTCACTCGGGAGACAAAGCCATTTGCTGATGGGTCTGCCTAGAATTCCTTCAGCCCAAGCTCAGCCTGAGAACGCATGTATTACATGAGAGATGGAATCTGAGTGTGGAACAGATCCTGTTTCCTAATTCCCAGAGTTATCCTGTACTCACTACCACAGTCTGCTCAGAGAAAAGCTGATGCTTATGTGAAGTCTTCCTCACTGAATCCAATTTAAGGCTTTGATTTCTCAAAAGCACAGACAGTAGTAGGCCAGGCCACTTCCACCAGAGCCCTGTCCAGGACCCCCCGAGACAAAAGAGAAACTACTAAGGCACAAGACTGCCTATTTCTCTGTTTACAACAGGCGCTCAATGTCACGTGGCCAGCATCTCTATGTCCCCAAGAAACAAAGCCCCATTAGGGTTGGCTCAAGGCTGCTCCACTAAGCAAACACTTCCCTGGAAAATGGGGAAGGGTACTGGACCAGAGCTAGGGGCACACAGAGGCGGGGATGCAGGGAACCAATAACCTATGTTTTATATTCTACTTCTAGACCAAGAGGACACTTCACCGACATGCTTAGGTTTTGTAAGTTCTGAGACTAGGCGAAGAAGAGAGTAAGAAGCAAATGCCAAGGATGAAACGCAGGATACACGAACAGCCAGCAGCCCAGGGCCTTGAACTGCACCAGGGAACCACATCTTTGTGCCCTAAAAGGCAGAGCAGGCAAGAGGCTCTGAAGCACCAAAAGCTTCCTGGATATTTGCAGGAGAAGAGGTCCTAGAAACCTGGAGCGGGAACAAGTCCTTGGAAAGAGCAATAACTTCAAAGTGGAAAGAAATCATTACTTGGAAAATAAACAAAATCAGCACATGGTTACATCCAGAATCTGTTCACAGACAACAAAGTATCCAAATCATGACCTGGGCAGTCCTCCGGCCTTCTCTGTAATGCAGGCTCACAGACCCCTAGTCTCCTTCCCTCCGATACCTGAAGTCATGCCTTGTGAGCAAACAAGAGGAGCCCTAGAGGAACGAGAGAAATGCAGGTGTCCCAAACTAATCCCCTGCAGTGTCAGGGCAGACAGAGGTCAGGGGCACAAGTGCAGAGCCCTCGGGTTTCGGCAGCACTGATACAGTCAGGACTGGGTCTGGCATGCAAACCCTCTCTCCCAGCGCCAAGTATGAGCATGGGAACTGTTCCTCTCTTCAAAAGCTCATCAAAATCTTGTAGTTTCTAAGCCTCTCTTCAAAAGCTCATCAAAATCTTTGTAGTTTCTAAGCCTACAAAGAAAGGTATTTTGCAGGAAAGGCTGCCTGTTAAAAGGCTAGACTATAGACTTAGCGGTTTAATCAATAAAAATGACCAACTCTCAAAGCCTCTTGAAGAACGGACATGAGAGAATGAGTCACCAAAGTGAGAGTAAGGATGAGCCCTTCCCTGCTGACGCCCAGTGGAAACAGCTGAGCCTCCCAACGACGACGCCCAGACCACGCGGAGAGTCTCCTCTTTTCAGACTAGCACATCTGCAGCCCGACATGCTACTGGGAAGAGACAAATCACTGTAACCAGAGGAAAAAATAGCTTCTCTCAAAGGAACACTGCACCAGAGGCCAGAAGAATGCAAGGGACAGCAGTGGGCCTGGACCCTTGCTACCGCAGCCCCACACGGAGGGGCTCAGAACCAGGAGACCTATCACAAACACACCTGGGGCCTGAACTCCACCAAATCGTGGACCAAGTAGCTCGGCCACAATTTGATGCTCTGAGACCAAGCCACCCAACCTTCTACTAGGCAGTTAACTGGCATCTTGAAAACCCATTTAAAACATGGCAGCAGAGTCATCCCACTGCCACAACACGGAAAATGGCACGCTGGTGGTGTTGGGCATCTCTCGCCAACCCAGTCCTGCCAGGTCAGGTTAGAAGACAGTGAGGTTAACTACGAAAGCAAGCCGAATACTCACGTCGCAAACCAGCCACCTCATAATCCTCTTCCTCCTCCTCCTCCTCTTCTTCCTCTTCAGTGCTCTCGTCATCTTCGCTGTCCTCAGAGGCAGACTCTTCAGTATAATTCCTGTGGGAGAAAATACTTGTAGAGACCATGGATCCAGGCCAAAGTGGTCCAAAGACAGGTAAAGTCCCACATAAATCGTGGCAACCTTCCCCTCTTCACGGACTAGACAGATTTCATGATAAGGGGAGGGAACCTGAATCGAGGCCAGGACACAGGAAGCAGAATGGAAACCTAAGCTTTAACCGCATGTCTCCTCTGCCAGGCCCCAAACACGGTGGCTGAAACACGATGGCAACAAAAAACCAAGACCCAAATGCAACCCCACCCCTGAACAGGTAAAACCTCTCCTTTTGTCTCACAGAAGAGCCAGATAATGTAACATTTCAGGTAGAAAAGCTGTCCCCAGTGCTGGGGCGGACTGAAAGGATAAACAGCCCAGACAGGTGTTACTCCACCTGGATGCCCCCTTCCAGGAGCTTAAACAGCTTGCAGATGACCGTAACATCAAAGCACTGGTAATCCCAGCTCAGAACAGCTGGGCCAAAGCCCCACCGATTCCAAGCGGTGGCCTCCCCTCTCTAAGTGTAACTGGAATGGAGTGAGAAATAACCGAGTAATGCTGTAAGGCAGGGCTGGGATCAAACAGCTCTGTCCTTTCAAAGAGACACCAAGCCAGAGTGCCTATATGCTGCTCTTTTACAACTTCGAATTTCAACGTGGAAAACAACAGCATTAACTTTGGCAAGTATCAGGCGTCTCCTCTTTACAAGGCCCTGTGATCGGCCTCACTGGGTGAGGGTGAAGAACAAAGCACCACCACTACTCTCAGGGCACGAACGATCTCACAGGAAGACAGCGGGCTGTGGAAAAACTGAACAAAAAGGCAAGATGCACCAGTACTCCACTTTATAGACATCAGAAGCCAAGTTGGAACACAGAAGAGGAATAGTTAATCCTAAGGATGTAAGGATGCTTCCAGAAAGCAGTGAAACTTCAGGTAGGCGGCGGGCAGTTTAGCCAGGTAGGAGTTCTGGGGCCAGGAAATATGCCCGCTGGGAAGAAAACACCAGAGGCAAGGATGCCCAATAAGCCGTCTGTAAGGAGCACACAAGATGGGAACAAGGGTTCATAGAATCGTAAGCTAGTGCTGTGTAAGAAGAGTCTCAAAAGTTACTCTAGGGAGTCTGGACTTCATTCTAGAGGCAGTGGGAAGACCACAGTGTTTCAAGAGGATAGTGACGTAAGCAAATCTCTGTCTTTTGTAAAGCATTCTGGTATCACCACAAAGCTGGAAGGAGAAGAGGGGGAAGATATGAGGTCCGGAGTTGAGAAGCCAATGGAGGAGGCCAGATGAGCAATTCAGGAGGGCCGTAGGACAGCAGGAGGCTGACTCGCAGACATCTAGACACTGAACTGGTAACATTCGGCAATACAGAGACGGGAGAGGAAGATGGCCAAGCTGAGGTCAAAATTCTAACCACGCTAAGGAAGGAAAAGAAGAGGTACAGGTAAGGAAGGAAATGAGCTTCATGATTTTTAGCAGCGGGCGGCTGCAGAAGTCATCAGAAATTAAGAAGTGGGCAAAATAGAAGTAAAAGACAGAGGGAGATATGTTATTTGAAACGAAGGGATGACCAAGAAAATATAAAACATAGCTGGTAATGAAAACTAGAAATGTCAACAATGAGCTAAAATTAAATCGGAGCCCTTTGAGCACCACTCCCCTACCTACTATAGTACCTTAAATAAGAGGGCTCTGCACACAAAAGATAAACTTAAAGCTCTCCAGCATCATTCAGTCTGAATAACGATGCTCAAGTACAACAGCTACTTATCAATTTATTTGTTTTTAAAAGAAGAAATTCTCACCTGCCACGGGAGTTGCGCCTGGCAGTAGCAGGCTGGCAAGCTGGGCACTGCCACTCACCATCTGGTACTTCATAGAGGGCCGGCCTCAGACAGAACAGGTGGAAGGCTTTATTACACTCGTCACATAAGATCAGCTTGTCATCTTCACCTGCAAGGAGATAAACATGTACAGCACGTTGGGAGCATGGCCACAGTCAGTGGCTTATAAGAAGGAGCTGCCAGCCTCAATAAACCCGACAGAAGAAAAAACTTTCTAGCGCAGTGCTACCCCATTTTAAAGAGCACAGTCATCTTCTGAAAAGAAATGCAGTATTAACTAAGCTACAGGTAATTTAGGGTTTGGGGCTTCTAACTTACATCCCCAAATTGACTCAGGGCTAGAAGAGATGGTTAACATTCACTAGGAGGCATCAAAAACTCAAGCACTGGCTGGAGATTTCACTGCCCCTCTCCCACTAAGAAATGAACCCCTGACAAAGTATACCTTTCTGCCCTCCTTCCTCTGCCCCAACCAGACAAATGTGTCCCAATTGGCATCTATTATGGTTTGGTTTCCTTACATTTGAAAATACACCAAACCAATTTAAATGATCGTTTCCCTTCTCCAACCTTCAGTTTTTAGAGCAACTAAATGATTTTAGAAAGGTCTTTTCATCCTTGGAAAGTATATCCTAACCTGTCACACAACAGCTTTAGCCACTGAGAAGTCAATCACTGAGGGGCTTTTAGAACATAATGGGGCTCCTAAAAGCTCCAGCATTTAACAGTCCCACATGCTTCTATCTGCAGGAGTCCAACATAGACAATCCAAACTTCCTTCTTCATGGCGTTCAAATACTGCCCTCTACTGGCAGCACCCACAGCACTACAGATGAATAAAATTCAGATTTTAAATTTGGGTTAAACTAGACCTGGGTTCAATCCCTGGGTCAGGAAGATCCCCTGGAGACGGAAATGGCAACCCACTCCAGTACTCTTGCCTGGAAAATCCCATGAATGGAGGAGCCTGGTACGCTACAGTCCATGGGGTAACAAAGAGTCGGACACAACTGAGCGACTTCACTTCACTCACTAATTTTGCTCCCTAGAGAAAACTTAAAGCTTGGCAAGATCAACTGTTATTTTATACTCAAAACTGAGGCACAAAGGGCCTGCTCTGATTTGTGGGCATGCGACTTTAAAGACCAGCATTTTATGAACTCTCAGAAGGTGAAATCTGTCCCCCCACATCTAAAACTGTGTGCACAGAACTCTTTAGTGGAGAAAAGAACTTGGAAATGGAAGCCCAAGTGCCTAATATACTCAGATAAGCCACTCTGACTTAAATATACCTTTCTTTCTGATTTAAATATACCTTTCTTTCGACAAACTTTGCATCGAGCATTTTCAGCTGACATATCCCATTTGATACAGGCATCAAGCATCCCAAGTAGAACATGCATTCTGGAAAAAGTCTGAGCCTCGCGGATAGCTGTCTTCCACTTTTCCAGAGCAGATGCGACCTAAACAGAGACCAAAGCAGGCCAGCATTACTATGACTGCAAAGACACAGAATGTGGACCTTTCACATCATATTGACAGAGTATACACCAAGAGAAGAACAGGACTAGGTAAAGACGAGAGAATCCTGAGTACACTCACCTTCTAGAGCCCCTCCGGTCTAATCCATTTATCTTACAGAAGAAACAAAGGCCTTGAAGGGTGCAAAAAAGTTGCCAAAGGGCACACAAAAGAATTTGGTGGCGGGGGGAGGCGGGTGACTAGAGACAAGTCTCTTCTAGTGAAATCCACGTAAAGACTCTGTCATTTAAAAGCAAGAACACTATACTGTGTAAATAATGCTAGTATGCAGCAATGTCACGGAGCTAACAAAACTGTGGTCAACAAGAGCATCAGTTTATGCACCAATATGTGCCTCAATCCCAGATAACAGGGCCTAGAAATACTAGTGACATGAAACGTTCTACAGTCCTTAAAAGTATGAAGCACAGATATGTGACATTTCTCTTGACTTGATCACCAACTTCTAACTGAAGTGACAATTGTAAAGCGCTGGGGGTTGGCCTCATTTCCTTCTGGGCAGTTACTCTCAGCATAAACCACACTGTCTCCTGCCGTCATCAGAAAATGGAAATTAATTTAGAATTAGCAAAAGAGTTGGGATGGAGAAAAATACAATTAAGAATCTTCAACCCTCTCTATAAAACACACATTCTGAGGTGGAACAAAAACATCATTTTAGAATAACTCATGTATTGTATTGCTGTTTTATTGATTAAAAGGTGATTTTTTTGTGGACCCTTTCAAAGCACTTAAAAAGCCTAAATGGTTAAATGGCACGATAGAGGGCATCATTCTCAACAGTCAGACAACACAAGAGCTGGACAAGGTGCCGCTTAGGCAGTCCACTAGGAGCCGAGAGCCTCGGGTATCTCACTGTCGTCCACCTTGTGGAGGTCATCCTGCTCTCAGTCATGACTGAACTGAAGTCAGACGTGCCGGCTACTCTTACAGCCTGGCTAGCTCCAGCTGACTGACACCACCCTTGCTGGGCTTTACTGCCCTGTCCTAAGCAAAAAGGCCTATTTCAAGTAATAGTCTCCCTCCTGTAAGAAAGGCCATATGGCCTTTTCATGGAAGGCCATAGGCTTAAAACAGAGCTGCCGAGGGAAAAAGACAGTTGAGCTACTTCTGCAACCCTGGTGTACAGGTGGAGGGAGGGGGAACAAAGGCTGTCTTTTTCTTACAGAAACCGAGAGCCTTGT
Organism: Muntiacus reevesi; assembly: GCF_963930625.1. Taxonomy (NCBI): domain Eukaryota; kingdom Metazoa; phylum Chordata; class Mammalia; order Artiodactyla; family Cervidae; genus Muntiacus; species Muntiacus reevesi. The sequence goes on along the minus strand of NC_089250.1, from coordinate 211,832,002 downwards.
GAGTGTAAATTTATGAACAAGGGTAAGTAACATAAACACACCAAAACATCTATTTAAGAGGCTGCTCAAGTTCTAGTGAAAACTGACTCATTCCTTACTCCAACTTGCAGTGCAAATATTTCAACATCTGCCTCTGAAATACAATTTCCTTCCTTCCCTTTTCAGAACGCCTCAGCAGGATGTAAGATATACAATCACAGCTGCCTCGCTGGTCTTCAACCCTAATGTAATGAGAGCTGACATGCGGTACCAGAGAGTCTCCTACTTAATCTTAAATCTTCTTCATTCAATTAAAACTTAAATCTTCTTCATTCAATGGAATATAAATTTAAGAATTTTAGGTTCAATTCCTAAAAGAGTGTTACTGAGAACAGCCAGGGAACAGCTAAAATGGGCTTTGGTGTCCTCTAGTGGTCAGATGGACATAAGTTAAAAAACATTTCCTACAAACTACAAAATCTGAGAACCTAGCACACATGGCCTCATTAGAACAAACAAACCAAAACACTGAAAGAGACCTTGAGAATAAGCTTATTTAAACCTCATTTAAAAAACCGACTTGAGATATAATTTATATATTGACAAGTTCTCCCTATTAAACATACAGTCAATGGCTTTTCATATATTTGCAGAGGTTTACAACTATCAACATAATCTTAATTTTAGAACATTTTTATCACCCCCAAAAGACTTGCCACTTCCTATCCCTACCCTAACCCACAATTCCCTACCTTATCCCACCACTTCCTCAGCCCAAGGCAACCACAATCTTCCTCTGCTTTACAGATTTAACTATTCTGACATTTCACACAACATGTGGCCTTTTGTGACTGGCTTCTTTAATTGAGCATGTTTTCTAGCTTCATCCACATCCCAGCATGTAACAGTACTTCATTCCACTTAAATTGCTGAGTAACACATCCATGTTGTTTATCCATTCATCAGCTGGCAAACACTTGGACTGCTTCCGCTTTTTGATTATTCTGAGTAAGACTGCTACGAATGTTTGTACCCATTTGTATAAACGTTCATTTTTTATTTTTTCTGAAAAGAAAGTTTGCCCAAGATCTCAGCAATCGGGGCCAGGTCTCCTGATCCCCAATCTGGCGCTGCTGGCATTTATACATTAGCTCCTGTTTCATCCACTGTGTTATTCATCCAGACCAGCCTTGTCTACAGTTTAATTCAGTTCAGCTGCTCAGTCATGTCTGACTCTTTGCGACCCCATGGACTGCAGCATGCCAGGCTTCCGTGTCCATCACCAATTCCTGGAGCTTGCTCAAACCCATGTCCATTGAGTTTGTGATGCTATCCAACCATCTCATCCTCTGTCGTCCCTTTCGCCTCCTGCCTTCAATCTTTACCAGCATCAGGGTCTTTTCCAATCAGTTCTTCGCATCAGGTGGCCAAAGTATTGGAGTTTCTGCTTCAGCATCAGTCCTTCCAATGAATATTCAGGACTGATTTCCTTGAGGATCGAGTGGTTTGATCTCCTTGCAGTCCAAGGAACTCTCAAGAGTCTTCTCCAACACCACAGTTCAAAAGCATCAATTCTTCGGCACTCAGTTTTCTTTACAGTCCAACTCTCACATCCATACATGACCACTAGAAAAACCATTAGCTTTGACTAGACGGACCTTTGTTGGCAACAAAGGCCTTGTCTCCAACCAGCCTCTAGTTTCCACAACAAAAACAACCGGCACTCAACATTTTAAAGAACATCTTAGTCTCCTCCCATTGCACAAAATTCCAAACAGTCTAGAACATTAAAAAAAAAAAAGCCACCATATCCAAGACTTAAAAACAGATCAACAGCAGCTAGATAAAGTTTTTACAGTCAACACAGTGCCATCAAGTAAATACTGTCTTGAGTACTGCTGGGAAGCCAGACACACTATTCTTTTTTCTTTTCCCATTTATTTTTATTAGTTGGAGGCTAATTACAATATTGTAGTGGTGCCAGACACACTATTCTGATGAAAAAGTCAAAGTCTCCAACATATTTAAATCAAGTTGGGCCCTAGTTAGAAACAGCAGAAATGTGTATAACAAAATTAAGGGGAAGTCAGCTTTCCTAACAGTAAAAAGACAACATCATATTTTGACAAGAATATAATGAGGCGTCAGACCATATTCTTCCATAAAAGAATGTTTAAAATGGAAAAACAGATAACCAACTTGTCAAGACAAATGCATCCAAAGTAAACAGAGAGCCTAACAGAACTCAGGATTTCGCCCAATTATAAAACATCTTTCCCACTGAATGCAAGAAAATGAAATAAACATTAAATAATTGAAATAATTGACTACCACATGAAGGGATTTAAGAGATAATCTACTTTCACAAATAAGGAAACTGAAGCACAGATTAGAGACTGACATTAGCTCCGTGCAACAGCCTAGTGCCAGCTGAAAAACCCTGGCCCGTACTAAGTGGAAACCTTCAAAGCAAAGGACAGTGGAAAATTTCAGAGCTGTGGCAAGGTTGACCTTCAGTGGGGAACTGCAGGGCATAATGCCATTTTAATGGAGAACATTGTTGAACTACTTAGTCGGCAACCTAATTGATTTTCCAAGAAACTCCTCCATGTTTTCCATTTGTGTGCTATGTGTCTGGGCCCCAAGGTTAAATCTGCAAAGTGCTCACATTTTCCTCCCCAACCAAGCTAAGAATCGTCTCATGCGACAAACTGAGAAGAGGTTCCTTCACGATGGGGCTCAATACTAAAAAGGGACTTGATGAGAGCGCTATAGAGCTACTGGCTCCCAATGAGGAGAAAACAGTATGAGTAAGGAATGGCAAGCAAAGACCACATCGACGAGGAGACTGTTCTGAATAGAACTGGGTTAAAAACGAAACCCATGAAGCATTCAGCAAGGCTGAAAGTTACACCTAACGAGAAGAGATTTAGGAAAGGAGAGTACGAACTGTCTGATGTCTTATTTCATCTAGAGGTTACCTGGATGCTGTATTCCTGTAAGACAATGACACGTGTGTGAAAGCTGAGTCTATGTCATGAATTAATAGTTAAAAGTTTATCTGACTGAATCTTAGTTCTTGGCTCACCTCTCACCCAAAATGCTTCTTGTATCACACATCACTCTCGGTCTTAGGAAGAAACTTGGGGGGAACATGACAACTGTGTACAACTCCCAGAGGAGCTTCACAGAGTAAACTCATCCCATGTCAACTCAGAGGATGAAACTAGGACCAGCGGTCAGTGATGAGAGGCAATTCCAGCTCAGGCTAACACTGTGCCCACCACTCTCCACAACCTAATTAATTTCTACTTGTTCTTTAAAATCCAGGTAATAGGGTCTCTCCTCTGGCAAGTGTTAAGTGGCCCTTGGAATCTCTCACAGGCGAGTCATGGACTCATCTTTCTCCACATCTGTCACACTGCTCTAAGCATCTCTCACACAGTTCTTGAGGGCAAGGACTTCTGGCTTCTACTTATCACCAGAACCCCCAGACTGTGCACAGTGACCAGCAGAGGCAAGCCAGTCCCGGGCATCATCCAGTGGAACACTTTCCCTTGTTTTCACTTTTCTCCCTCCCCTCCTCTCTCTTTGCCACTTGCTTCAAGCTTGGTCAAAGAAGACAATCTTCCCTGATAGAGGAGGACCTTTCTTCACCCAGGGTGCACAAGTAGTTGTGTTCCCTGAACAGAACCTCCAAACAAGCTCTAAAGGCCCTCACAATAGTCAAAAGGTGGAAGTGACTCAAGTGTCCACTGATGGACTGATAAGCACAATGTGGTCTATACACACAAATATTACTCAGTCTTATAAAGGAAGAAAATTCTGGCACGTGCTATAACACAAATAACTTTGAAGAAGTTAAATACACCAGTCATAAAAAGACAAATATTGTATGATTCCACTTATATGAGATACCTAGAGTACTCAAATTCATCACAGAAAGAAAATGATAGCTGCCAGGGACTGGGGGGAAGGACGAAATGGGTAACCTAGTGTTCAGTGGGCATTTCAGTGTGGGAAGATAAAAAAAATTCTGAGGACAGATGGTGGTAATAGGTGCAGAACAATGTGAATGTACTTAAAGACACAGGTTACATGTAAAAATGGCAAAGTTATTGATCATGTATATTTTACAATTTAAAAAACATGAAAAACCACCACCCTTCAAAAAAGGGCTTCCCAAATGGCTCAGTGGTAGAGTCCACTTGCCAATGCAGGAGACATAGAAGATGTGAGTTTGATCTCTGGGTCAGGAAGGTCTCTTGGAGGAGCAAACTGCCTGGGAAATCCCATGGACAGAGAAGCCTGGAGGTTATGGGGTCGTAAACAGTCGGACATGACTGAGCACACACACACAAACACCTTTTTTAAAAAGGAATTCGCTTTGGTAAAGGTAAAAGGTGTGTGTGCTGGGGGGTGGGGGGTCTGACACAGCGTCCAGCTCTATAGGCAGGGCTGTGCTCCACAGACCAGTCTGAAAACAACATTTGGAGAAAGGGATAAAGATCAGACACTGGCTCAGGGAACAGTGCTTATGTAGCTAAAAATCACAGGGTTAGATAATTTTAATACCAGATTATATACTTCTACAGTCATAAAATGACATCTTCATTAGCTAAAATACCTTTGCTTCCTCTGCCATTTTTTTCTCTTCATCCACCTCTTCAGTCTTGGCTGAATCTTCACTTTGGAGTTTTCTTCTCTTCTGCTTGGGAGCCATGAAGCCTTGGAGAAACTTCTTTATGACACTGGCTTGAAGGGCGATCACACATTCACCAAAATCCTTCAGTTTCTCTAGTGAGATCACCTACAGAAAACGATTTCAAGACTAGACTGAGTAAAAGGTCAAGAGAAAGATGAAACCAGACTATCCTCAATTAAATTCAAATCAACCTAAATCGTAATTGGTCACACAACATTAATTTAACTGGGTGCCTCAGTTCAATGGAAGGCTTATACATTTGAAAGTAGCCAGACTACTTGAATATCCCTGATGAAGGGACCCATGAGATGCTGAAACTTGCTCTACTTAAGGAAGTTACTGAGCTCATTCATTCACTCAGCAACCGAGTGCCTACTAAATACAAATGACAGCCTCAAGGCAAAGAAAAACAGAAGGAAAGCAAAAATTTACCAACCTATTAGCTTACAAACTATAAGCCACATAATACATTTTAGATGACGATCTCATCAAAGCCACACACAGATTTTATGAATGAGGAAACACAAGCTAGATCACTGATCCAAATCATGCTCTACCTTCTCAGTCATACAACACATGCCAATGTAAAAATACCATTTTATAACTACAAAGAGAATCAAAATATGGTCCACTGGAGAAGGGACTGGCAAACCACTCCAGTCTTCTTGCCTTGAGAACCCCATGAACAGTATGAAAACAGAAAGAATGATGATAATCCAATGTTAGCAAGGTATGGGTCTGGGTTTGACACAAAGTAGGCAACTGATAAATACTTGCTAAATAAAAAATTGTAGTATTTGAAACTGGCAGAATCCTTTTGGTTGAATAATTCCTATTAAAAAAAAAAACTTGAACAATAAATATGTTTCAATCCTTTTCCCCAGGGAATGTACCAAAAATTCATAACAGAACTAATGAAAAAAAATTACATATATTAAGATGATACATGATTTGCTAATTCAAATAGCAAAGAAAAAAACAGAAGTCCGACAATAAAAGATTTACCATATCAACTCCATGGCTTATTATGTACACCAAAGTGATACAAAGACTAAAAGAAATGGAAAGTAAAAAAAAAAAAAAAAAAAAAAAAAGAAATGGAAAGTTCCTATAAAGGAGGGAAAACTGGGGGGGGGGGGATCCCCAACTGCTCATAAAAATCATTTAACTATTAACACATATAATGCATATGAACAATTTGAAAACACTCACCAATATTGATGTTTGGAGTTAGGTGGACTTCATTACTTAAAATTAACATAAAAATTAGCCTGCCAGGCTCCTCTGTTCATGAAATTCTCCAGGCAGGAATACTGGAGTGGGTAGTCATGCCCTTCTCCAGATCTTCCCAACCCAGGGATGGTAGCCGGGTATCCTGCATTACAGGCAGATTCTTTACCATCTGAGCCACCAGGGAAGTCCCATGGTAATAAATGATGGACAGGGTTTTCCAATCTTTTCTCCAGCTTTGATACCTAAACTTACCTAATGTTGGACACAGAGTCTCTTGAACTGGGTCACCTACAACACTTAAGGGTCCTTCTGAGCAGTAAGTGACAGAACAATAAATGCACCTTCACTGAAATTACCTGTTTAACAGCATGAGTGTTGCCCAACACAAGATTAACTCTACTGAGTTGATCAGGTTAGAGAATGGACAAAAGCAGGATACGCAAACGTTTCCTACCTTAAAGCACAGGTATCACACGGGAATGGACAGGTTAAATAATGTTATATGACTATGACTTCAGGACTAGTTTTCTTTCAACTCAACAAAAAAGCTCTTTTTTAACAAATGTCCTGTGCCAACTATTAGATTTTTCTGGATACCAGCAGATGATGAAAAGGGAAAAATATCATATGTACACAGAGAACTTAGGGTTCACATGTGTCTTTCAAAATAAACTCAAACATATGATCCCCAGGGTCATCTAGGGAAGTCAAGAAGAGTATCAGGGAACAATTCCAAATTAAAAGACTTCAAGGGTATTTATTTCCCTGATGGTCTTACCCGAGCTTCAAATTCTGAGGTTTCTTCCACATAACCAAGTCCTCCCTTCTGTAACCTTGTTGCAACTTCAATGAGATCACTCCGAAGAAAGTTTAACAGCTCCTGGTTGCCATCACAGGATTTTAGACCTAAATTTGGCTTCCGGGCCAGATGAATAGAATGAATAATGTCCTGGTACCTAGAAAAGTTGAAGGAAAGGGGAGGAGGAATAAAGGAACTTAAAGAATGATCTACAGATTCCAATGACTTGAATGACATGTTTTATTTCTACAAGACTGATTTAGATCTTTTTAGCTTTGCTTTTTAATAATCTATTTCTTACACAAATCTCAAATTTCTTTTTCTTGATTCTTTTAAAAAACACACAGATTATATTCTGCACATGGTAATGCCAGTATTTTAAGTGTGTTTCTTTACCTAGCTCTCATTCATGGTACCTGATCTGTGTGGGTTTTTTTTTTACCATGAGTTTCTTGGAGTTGCATCTGTGGAAATTCTTTGAGGCCTGGTTTGAAGCTGTGCTCCTCCAGAGAGAACATTCATTTGTACACTCTCAATTGCCCCCTTCCCTCATCCCCTAGCAACTACTAATCTATTTTCTGACTATAAACTTGCCTGCTGTGGATATCTCATATAAGTGAAATCACACACTATGTGGCCTTTTATGTCTGGCTTCTTTGACTAAGCATAATGTTCATTTATGTGGCAGCATATTTCAGCACTTTTTTCCTTTTAATGGTTGAATTTATGCATACACCACATTTTGTTTATTCATCCATCAGTTGATAAAATTGAGGTTGTTTTCATTTTCTGGTTATTTTGGATACTGGGAGAATACTTCTGAATACCAACTGATGCAGAACTGTGTTTACAAAGTTGCCTAACTACAAAGAAGCTCTCAGCCTGGTATGTGGCATGTTAGTGAATAACCCTGGTACCCTGTATACACATGCTTTAATAGCATGATTTTCCAAATAATTATGAGGTGTCAAGAAAATACCAAACAAGAAGATAAGAGGGTTACAGGCTTTTAAAATTTTACTTAAGCTTTTATGGATAAACAACCACCACCCCCTAAGGTATGTGTAATATCTAACGCAAAGAAAAGATGTTAAGAGCAAGATGAAAACCCTTACCTTTTCTCTAGTCTCTCTTTAAGCTGACTTTCTCTTATTCCCTGAGGGTGAAGGCAATTTAGCAACTCATCCAGTTCCTTCTGACTATCACATAAAAACCTGCAGGGGTAAAAAAAAAAAAAAAAAACTTGTTAACTCTGGTGGGGGGGGGAATCAAACACTATGGTGGTGGGAGTGGGAAAGCAAAATTCCAACCTTGCTCAGAAGTAGAACAATTTACTGTTGCCACAAGACCTAATGTTAACTTTATCCCAGGACACTGGAGCCAATGTTTCTGCTAAAACGTAATATGAGACAAGTGTACAAATTCACGAAGCTCACTCTTGTCCCTACCCCTTTAAAGAGTAAACTTATATCCAAAACCAAAGCTGAGCACAACCAAAGTAGCTGATGCGATCACAAAGTAGGAGGGACCCTCTCCAAAACCTAGTTCCCAGCTTAAAGCAGCATAGGCACACAGAAGATTAATGGCTATATTTATAGTTCTTTATTCTTTAACAGAGATGAAAATACTGCTCTATTCCCAAGCAGACTGAAAGGCATTTTCAATGCTATATAAGATCTATCCTATAATATAGTTACATCACAACAGAAAAATAAATTCTAAATCTTAAAGCAAACAAATATATTCTCATAAAAAAAAATCAAGTCTGCTTTTAAAGCAATGTGCTTACATATCCAAGAAATCAGTCACACAAAATGCTCTCAATAGTGAATAACTAACTCACTGGTGTCACTGTATCAAATATTTTCTTAACACTGAAAATGAAAAAGAAAGAGCAACCAGATGAATGCTCACATTACCATAGATTCTGTCCTTGTTTGGGTATAGTGGTCTCGACAGCAATTTCTGTTGCTGGGCCGTGTTGTGTGTTCATGCTTACATTTTTGCCTAGGTTTGCTTTCTTACCTAAGAAAAATGTATACGTTAGGCTGAACACAGCAAATAACTCCACTCCTAGTTTTAAATTTAAGCAGTACACAGACACTGCCTATTGAATATATCCACATATACAACAGATGCTAATTTCTCTTAAACATCATACAGACAGCACAGTATCTGGGAGAGTTGCTCTCTAGACAGCTGAACAGTTGTACAGGTCAAAGTTTAAGAGTATCACAAGTTAGAATGAAGAGAGATGACTAAATATCTCAGAGCACATAAATAATCTGCTCCTGGTACATGACGATGTTTGGCACAAAACACAAGTACCTGTGGTGAAGTAGACACAAATGAAATATATAAACTACTACAAGTTTAGCCCTTGGAAGTGGCTGCAAATGTCAAATACGATGAACTTTTTTATAAACCAGCTCCTGTACCCAATATATGATGTTAGTAGACAGATCTAAAGCCAGTATTTGAGGCTTTACCTAATCCTACAATTGGTTCTCTCCCCTGCCCTCCTTCTCCCACTTTAACCTGCACATCTTCCCTGCAACATTAACATGTAACCTTGTTGTGTCTTTTCCATCAGGGAGTTCTGAAGAAACCCTGCCATGCTGGAACTAGACAACAGGAAGGCACAACATCCACCAGGATGCTCTAGAAGTGAAGAAATATGGATGACAACCTCCTCTCAGGAGAATCCGTAACTGTGGGACTGGATTTCTAAAAATAGCCATTAATTTTCTGAGACACATAATAAAGCCACAGTGCATCCCATTGGAATCACTCTCAAGTCTGAAGATCCTCACTTCACATTTGCTGCTCTCACCTGGATATTTACAAAGCCTGCCCAAACTAGATTTTTCTACTAAGAGCCACATTTGGACACACAACATAATTCAACATGAAAAATGCCTTAAATCTGAAGTTTAAGGATATACATTAATTTCATTATTTAACAATTTTGTGAGTTTAAAAATCTGGATTATGAGTTTCTCTAAAATGAAAGAAAACACATTTTAAGAAGCAATTTTCATATATTTATGGATCATCTAATGCAACGGTTCTCAACAGAAAACCAGGCTGCCTCCTAGGGGACATCTGGCAACACCTGGTGGCATGTGGTTGTCACTAACGGCATTCAATGGGCAGAAGTCAAGGATGCTGCTAAATAACCTACAATGCATACATAGGACAACTTCCCACTACAAAGAATTATCTGGCCCCAAACGTCAACAACAGTGATGCTGAAAAAATTTGATCTAACCATCTGGTATTTTTAAATTAAAAAATTTTTTTCTTTTAATTTCTTTCTTAGGAAAAAAAAAGAATTACCTCAATTCCAGCCTTTGAAGTAACTACAAAGAGACACCCAAGGAACAATGTCTGAAAACTACTTGTATAAATATAATACCCAAATATCCTAAAACTCAAGTTTTTCATCTTTTCACACTATGCCTATATCAACACAAAGCTGGTAATCAAATGTTAAGTTTTCTTCCTTTTTCTAGGCATTTCACATCTTCCCACCTCACTCAAATAATTCTAAGAAGATGATAAAGAAATTTAGCAAGTGAAAAAAAGTGACAGAGGAAAGACAGTCCTGAGCATGATAAATAACTAATAGATATACATACTACGGGGACAGTAGTCCTCATCAGGAGAGTCTGTGTGGTCTTTCCGGTGATGGCTGAATCGGTAGTCAATGCTGTCATGGACCCAGCCTTTCTCAATGAACAAACCTGGAACTTCATCTGAGAAAAGCCAGTATCTACAAATCACAACCACATGTTAATATAATAATAAAACACCGTGAGCACAAGATGACTTCCTTGTTGAGCAAGATGATTACAGAATGTCACTGAACATTGAGCAGATACAAATTCTAAAGTAAAGGACAGCATACTAAAATTTGGGGAATCTGAGATTCACGTCCTATCTATAATTTTTATAACTACTAATATTTCTCTGCTTTAGGTTCCACACGATGTATGCAGTTAAAATATCTTACCATTTTCAGAGACTTCTATTAGGATGACATTTCTCCTACCACCATAACTTAAGCTTCCTATCTGTCTGGTCTTCAAGGACAAGGTCACATGTTATCTAACTTCATAACCCTAGCAGTTGGCACAGTAAATATGCAAACAAATGTGCGATTAGCAATTCTGTGTCCAACATTCACAAACAGGGAAGCTTGTCTAATCTTAATACTAACTAGCAACACTGTAACAGCCCTAAGAGATGATAAAAACTGAATTTAACAACTGACCTGTTATGGTTCCTATCTGTACCAATCGGAGTCCTCCGCATGACCAGTTTTGCCCTGGCAATCCCTTCCTGGAAAGCCTTCTCAGCAGCCGCTTTGTGCTTTCGTATCCGTTCTTCTTCAGCTTCGCGTTCTAGTTTCACTGTTGAAGGTAAAAAGAAGCAATAATTAAAATTTTTTTTCTAGTAAATCTTACAAATTTAAATAAGGAGTGAAAAGTGCCTGATATAAACTAGACAGTCATCAAACCTTCATTTCCTTCTCTTTATTCTAACCTGTTGTTAAGAAATAATATGAAAGGCAGCAATTTCTATCTGGTCCTTCTATGGTCTTTGAATTTGGTGACGTCTCAGCCATCAACTCAGTGCAAAATCTGTTCTCTCCAAATCTTAACATTTTATTAATTTTATAATAATTTTATTTTACTGACAATTAATTTTAAATGAAACCTTAAAACAGTCCTCATGTGGAATTAACTGAAACATTTTCTGACAGGACTAGCCACAGGGTCCTCAAAATGGTCAGGATGAATAAGACCAGAATAGTTGTTTCAAAACAGAACATATTTCAGTCCTGAGGAATTTAGAAAAAAAGAACCGAGAAAGCAAGAGCAGGGAAGCATTGGCAGATAATAGCAATTACTGCCTACTTAATATAATTTATCAAGTTATTCAGCAAGTTAACACTGTCAATGATGAAAAAAATTCTTAATCCATTTATTTGTGGTCATTCCTAAATTTATTCTATCTAGACAGAAATCTCCCTCAACAAAGAAAGAAGTCCTGGAATTTTGCCTTTTAAGTTTTTCCACAACTGTCACAAATTTTGTTACTATAAATAAAGGGTACTGCTATTTACAATGCCAGAAATTTTACTCCTTTACTGATGATAACACCTACAATATAGCAAGAATTTGGGAAACGCATCAGTCTAGAGATGTTACTTTAAAAAATTAAGACAAATTTCATCTATTTAAAACCAATACAGGCAATGTATGACAAAACCCACTGAAAAATAAAAAATTAAATAAATAAATAAATAAATAAAACCAATACAGGGAAATTCCTAGGAGGTGCAGCAGTTAGGACATGGCGCTTTCATTGCCATGTGAGTGAAGTTGCTCTGTTGTGTCCAACTCTTTGCGACCCCATGGACTGCAGCCCACCAGGCTCCTCCATCCATGGAATTTTCTAGGCAAGAGTACTGGAGTCGGTTGCCATTTCCTTCTCCAGGGGATCTTCCCAAGCCAGGGATCGAACCCAGGTCTCCCGCATTGTGGGCAGACGCTTTACTGTCTGAGCCAGCAGGGAATCACTGCCATGGGCCCTAGGTGTACACACCCATGAAAAATGAAAACACATGTTCCCACAGAAACTTGTATGGCAATGCCTGCAGCCAGAGGAGTAAAACAAAACAAATGTCCATCAACTGATAAACGGGTAAACAAACGTGGCATGTCCGAAAAGTGGAACAATATTTAACCATAAAAAGGAATGAAGTGTTGAAACATCCTTCAACCTGAACCTTGAAACCACAGTTAAGTGAAAGAAGCCAGTCACAAGAGACCACATATACAACTCCACTGATATGTAACAGAATAGGCAAGTACAGAGATACAGCCGTGGAAGCTGATTGCTTAGGACTGGGGGCGGGGATGGGATCATGATAACTAAAGGGCATGAGGTATTTTTTTGAGGTGATGAAAGTGTTCTAAAATTGATTGTGATAAAGACTACACATATCTGTGAATATACTAAAACAATGAACTGTACAAACATGGATGAGACGTGTAGTGTGTGAATTATTTTTTAATGAGGCTGTTTTTCTTTTTTTTAAAGTTCAGACTTAACTGTGCTAGAAAGCCCCCGGTTTTTATTTCCTTACATCTTAATAAAGGAAAGATTAATATCTGAGGTGGAGACCAAGCTGAGGACTTCAAATACCTTGTCATTCAATTGTTACAACAATCTTGAGCATATGAGGATGAGCAACTTGCTCAGAGAACTACATAGCTAAATCAGAGGTAGGGTTTATACCCAGGCTGGCCCATTCCCAAGTCGCATGTTGTTTCTAGCACGTCTCTTTGTGGATGTGGTCCTTCACCAGAGCCAGAAAAGATGCCGCCACCACACTAACCCAAGTCAAACTATGCCTGTCAACCAGAATGCCTGGTTGAACACTCCTGCTAGACTCTTACACATGTAGGAGGAACTGGGTTATCACACACAAAAATAACTGCACAGTTGTGACAAATGAAGACACTACCATGACACCTTAGTGACTTCCATCTTTCCACAAGATTTTACCTTTCATTTCTCTCTCCTGAATTTCTCGCTCCTTCTTAGCCTGAATGGCAAGCAGTCGTCTGCTCTTCACAGCACTAATCATGTCTTCAGCTTCCATATCTACTTGGGGCTCAAACTTCACGACTTCTTTTTTCCTGTCAGCTTTGCCTAGCCCATTCTCCTCTTTTCCATTTTCTTTATTTCGGGCTTCCATTTCTTTCCGTTTCTGTTTCTCTGCTCTCTTCTTATCATTTTCTTCCTTCAACACAGCAAGCCGTTCCTTCCATAACTCTGCAGACATCTGCTGCCTGGTTTCCATGTGGTCCTGCACGGAGTATGTCATGAGAATCCGGTGGCAAAGGGCTGTCAAGATCTGCAGTTTCTCTTCTGATGTGAGTTCAAAAAATTCAGAGGTCTCCAGCTTTTCTAGGAACTCATCTTGGACCTCATTGTCCTCGAATGACGCAGAGTCTTTATTGTCGTCTGCGTCTGAGCCCTCGCTCTCTTCCTGAACATCAGATTTGCGCAAGCAGAGCCGAACCAGCTCTGACACAGAATGCAGGGTCAGAGGGATTTCTGACAGCTTCATTCCCAGTTCACCATAGTCTTCTGCTATTTCGTCTTGTAACAAGGTCTGCAGGAGGATGACCAACACTCTATTCAAGTATAAAAAGCCACCCTTCTCTGCGCTCAAGGCTTCCATGAGGGACACGGCAGTGATGGGATACTGGGCATCTGGTAGGAGTAACCCGGAGTAACAGCTCAAGAACTCCACCACCATGGCCACGTCCCCAAAGAGTGTGTTGGGCAGCCCCTCGGGGGTATCTACCAATTTAAATGTTGGAAGGGTTTTGCCAGTTAACTCTTGGTCCTCGTACCGCTTCTGTTTCTCAAGTCTCTCAAGCATTTCTTTCTCCCTCCGCTCCTTCGCTTTCTCCTTTAACTTCTCTTTCAGCTCCTCTCGTTTCTTTTTCAGATATTCTTTGCGCTGCTCTTCGGACATAGAAGCCCACCTCTTTTTGTGCTCTAGGAGCTCAAAGCGTTTCTGCACAAGACTCCGCAGTTCTTCTGGGAGGCGCGCCCTGTCTTCGCTGGAGAGGAGACGAGCTGTCTTGGAGATCACGCAGGACAGCGCGCTCTTCTTGTCCTCCCTGTCTTTGTTTTCCTTGTAGTAGGCAATGAGGTGCAGGGCAGCGGGAGGCAGGTGTTTGTGAGGTTTGCTAGAGGACCTGGGGGTGCCCCCGGAATTCCGCGGGGCTCGAGTCACCTTCTGAGTGCCTTTGGCCATGTCCAACAAAGTCATCTGTTTCATTTTGGTTTTAGGGGTCTTCAGGCCCTTCTTGGGAGATTTGGAATTCCCTGTGGATTTCTGTCCGTTCAAGATGCCTTTGCCTCTGCCCTTGGCTTTCAAAGGTTTGTCACTGTTCTTCCCTGACTTCTTGCCAGGTGGGCCTTTCTTAGGAATGTGAAAGTTGGCATGTAGCTTGTTGGGTGACATCATCTTCATCACTTCCTCCAGATGCTCCTCTGGAGATTTGGAATTCTTTGAATTCTTCACTTTGAGTGGCGAGCCGTTCAAGGATTTTTTCAGGTGTACATGACACCATAACTTAGGATTTAGTGGTGAACTGAGAGACGAGTTGTCTGTCTTGGATTTCTTTGAGGGCTTCCTGTCTGGAGATCCAGTATTCTTCCTTTTAGTAGATGGGTTGAGAGTCATATACTAGAATTTAAGAACAGAAGCAAAATTAATTTTAAAACCTAATTTAAAGAAATACTATTTAAGCATCCTAAAGGCCCTCTTCCCATCCACTCAGGTAAAGCTACATATTCATTCTCTTCACGGACACCCTGAGAAAACAAAGCCATGAATGTTAGCTAATATTTTATTTAGCCTTATCAACACAAAATTCTCCTGACACCAAGACTTAAAAGTCTATACTCCAGGATGTCCCTGGAGGTCCAGTGGTTAAGATTCCATGCTTCCACTGCAGGGACACTGGCTGGATCCCTGGTCAGGGAACTAAAATCCCACATGCCATGAAGCATGGCAAAAAAAAAAAAAAAAAAAAACCTATATCAGGCATTTCTGGTATGAGACTACTTTCTTACATATAGATTTTGAGTCTTTAAATACCTTAAAGAAATCTGTGAACTCTTTCCCCAGAAACATACAAAAATCATGTACACAATTTCAGAGTCCATAGGACCTAGATTAAGGACATTTGATCTGGATAATGGCAATATCTGATAAACCTTACAATATACTGCTCAAGACAGATTTGGATTTTTATCCTTTAAACCTCTGTTACAACTGGCGGTATTCTGTGCTTAGGATGAGAGAAAGTATACCATATTTAAGTACTTTTGTTTAAATTCAGAAGCATATTTCCTTATGAAAAGTATCAGTAAGTATAGTAACAACAAAACACTGCTCACAAATAAAAAGCCTTCCTGAACCTGGCGTTCTGGTTCCCCACACCTCAAGAACCCATTCCCATGAATACATTATTAACTACAAGTCTGATAAGTTTTCAACCTCATACAATTCTCTCCTTGACTGTCCTCTCACATCTTTCGAATTCACTCCCTTTAGCACCCCAACTCTGCAATCCTTCAATCCCAGCAGAACCATTAATTCATTAATTCTATCACATTTTTACCAATCTCACTTCTTCATCCTTTACCCAGATTAAATTCCAGTCAGTCATTCCAATCAACCTTGCATAAATCTACAGTCCCCTTGCTCTATTGTATCTAGCTAGTCCTAGCCTGCATACGTTCAGCTTAAACATGACTAGAATAAAAGACACAAGGACAGTGTGTGGACTTACTGTAGATCTCCACCTTATCCCCATCATACAGAATTACTTAATAGGTTAGAATCCAGTCAACCTGTCATTCCACCACTGTTTCTACTTAGGTGTTTATTAAAACAAAAACACTGTTGATTTTGATGCTTTGAAAGAATATAATTACAGAGAGAAAAGCCTGGCAGTTAAAATAAACTACATGAAATAATAACCAAGCAATGAAAAAGTACCAATTCAAAAAAAAGTTACTGTCTTAAGTGATTAGAAGAAAGACTAGATAACCCCTAGGATACTTGACTTCTATCACCAAAAGCAGTTAAGCACACAGAAGGCACTCAGACACAGAGGAGTGTAACTTCAAGTTTCTGCCTTTAAAGGACTACTTGTAAAGAGGCAGGCTGGAAGCAGTGGAGAAGACAGGCCAGGGGAGGTGAGACTACAAGCAAGGAAGCCACTGGAGACCATCAAATATGAAATTAGGGCCCTTTAAAAGCCAACAGGGAAGAAAAATAAAATAAAATAAAAGCCAACAGGGAAAAGGCTATGGTGAAGTAAGTCTCAGTGATCATACAGAACACTTATGCTCTTGTTAGGAGTAAACAAAACAGGTACAGTAAAATTTAATAACCTGTACTATAAAGCCAAATAAGATTTAAACATCAAGGATATATGATCATCAGAGAAACAAACTCCTAGAACCTAATTTGCAGAAGAGGTAGAAATACGGTCTATAATGAATGAGTGTACTATACTTAAGCAATCCTTCTGGCTAAGTTCTCTAACTTTAAAGGCCAATCTGCCCTTTAAGAACTATAAGCAATTGCAGGTTACCACTCCCCTAGCAGGCTGTTTTTGTTCCTTGACCAAAACTGGATGTTCTGTTCCCCAATTATCCTCAGTATGGGCTAATAAAAAGGTTTCATAGTTTACAGAATTTATACATTATCTGTGACTTAGGGCACATTTTCCCCAGAGGTAAGAATTTCCCAGTTCTAGTTCCCCAGAACTCTATTACAAAATGTTAAAAAAAAATAAGCAAAGGTAACTTATTTAAGAGTCCATCCTTCTTGTGGGCAGAGTAGCAACAAAACTTCAAAGAAAACAATTATTTCAGAGACCACCCTACAAATCACAGACTAAGGCCCAAAATTACCCTGGCAGGAATTAAAGATAAATACGTGCTTTCCAAAAGTTAATCATCCACTTCAGCTAGACTTGGAAAATCTTCAGAGTATAGACATAACAGATTGATGCTTCTTCTAATGTGCAGGATAACAAACAGATTATCTCTAAAGTCATTCCAAAAATTTATCACTAAAAAGGAGACGAGTATGAGACTTCATTTTTACCATTTTTAATAGATATCTTGTAATAGGATCTATTATAATTGGGCCACTTTTTAATTTACTGATTACATTTCTATTTAAAAAGCCACTCAAGCATAAATTTAGCATAAATTTCTTCTACTTAGAAGCACTGTATTAGGCAGAAATGATTATGCAAGAAAGAGCTGGGAGGATGGCTTAGCCATGAGATGGTCCAGCAGCCCATTTATAAGGTGTGTTTGTCTGCCAAGCCACACCATATATATATATATATTTTTTTTTTTTTTTTTCTTAAAAATGAAAGAAATTAACTCACCCAACCCCCTCCCAAAAGGCCGGCTCCCCGCGTAAGCAGTCCTTCAGTAACTGGATCATCTCAGCATAGGGCATGCTGGGCAGCCACAGCCAGTGGGAGCCGGCATGGCTGGGCTCAGGGGGAATCTGAAAAAGTATAAAACCATGTATGTGCTAAGGGTCTACCCTGTCCCCCATTCAACAAAAGTAATCTACTAAAACAGTGCACCGAGAGGGAGAAAAGAACGGGCACCTGGATTAGCAGTATTATAGCTTTTCCAGCAAAGGCCCTTCTTAACTGATAAATGGGAAAAAATTATTTATGGCTCAGGAACACAAGAGGTTATACAATTCCACAATTGTGTCTACAATTCCACACTTGTTCCCTGTCACCTGGAACAAACCACCACCACAAATAAGGAAATCTAATAAGATAAAAATGAATAAACATATCTATAGCAGCTCATTCAGATGCTAAATTTAACTTAATAGTTAGCAGTAAGAACCTTGAATTAGAAAACTTTGGCAATCCATATTCTGATTCTTATTTCACTCTTCTCATTTGCCCAAGGAACCATGTTAGGAGTTTCAAGATAACATTCAGAGTGGGCTTGTCTCGATCTCCTGATGCTTTTATCAGCAAATGTGTGAAATGTGTTACAATAAAATAGTTTTAAGTGCTCTGAAAATCACTTTATTTTTTAAAATACTTCAGCTCTAGTCTCTATTCATAACCAAACTTCACAAACCAAAATTTATTCAAAGAAAAATCTTAGGACTATAAACACTTGAAATATCAGTTATTAGGAAAAGAAATATCTTTTAAAACGTAAAAGAATTAAGTATCACTAGTAATGAGACAAAATTGCACTACGTGCCTTCTGATATGATTCACTGAGAAGAATACAACAACAATTCTGTGGTATTTCTAAGCATGAGGATATAAACTCAAATTGAGGAGCATTATGCAAAATAATTGACTTGTGTTCTTTAAAATGTCAAGGTTTTTAAAAGACAATGGACAACTGAGGTTAGAGAAGACAAAAGACGTAACAGGTAAAGGTAATACATGATACTACATTAAATCCTACTGGGGCCAAGACAAAATTTGTTTGGCTAAAAGGATGTTATTGGGACAATTAGCAAAAATCAGAGTTAAAGCTGTGACTCACTTCCTTCCATACCGAGAGCACTCTTGCAGACATGGGGACCATTCCTAAAACCTGTTGGGCTCTCTGCAGTCAGTGCCACAAGCACCAGGCCACAGAGAGACACAGTCCAAGAAGCACAAGGAGTCTCTCTATTCTCCAGGGAAAGAAGAGTTATGACAGGAAGCAGAGTGGTTGTGGTGGACAGACTTAGCTGGTTTTCCAGAGAAAGGCTAAAACCACAAAGAAGATTTCGCAGAGGCTTGAATGCACTGAGCCCAACTGCAGATCTAAGAGAATACTGGCTATTAAGAGATACATGCATTTTGAGCTGAGAGGACATAAGAAGAGAAAAATCCAAAGTGATTCAGTTCTAAGCTTCTTATTTTGTTTTATTACGAAGAGAATAAAATCTTGAGGTTATGGTCACTTAAAAAACTCTAGATCAGGTA
Source organism: Muntiacus reevesi (assembly GCF_963930625.1). NCBI lineage: Eukaryota > Metazoa > Chordata > Mammalia > Artiodactyla > Cervidae > Muntiacus > Muntiacus reevesi. Next base: position 211,812,696 of record NC_089250.1, on the reverse strand, counting down.
ACAGTTTTGCTATGATGCTAACTTCTTGATTTTGGTAATTGTACTACAGTTATTAATAGAAAATATCCTTGTCTTTTAAGAAACACATATTCAAGTATTTTGCAAAATGGCATCCTATCTTATAACCTACTACCAATGGCTCAGAAAAAAATTTGTGTGTGAAGAGAAAAAAAATAAATGTGGTAAATATTAACATTTGAGGAATCTACCTGAAGAATACACAGATATTCTTTGTAGTATATGTCAGTTTTTCTGCATGAAATTATTTCAAAATAAAATGCTTTATAAATGTATTAAGAATCATATTAAACCAATCCAAATTATTTTAGGACTTCAAATGTCTTAAAAAGTATTATTTTCTTGTTGTCTCTATCTGAATGTTTCCCTACTAGGATATACCAGCTCAAAATAAGAGTTCAAAACATTATAGACAAGGAATTCCCTAGCAGTCCACTGGTTAGGACCCTGTGTTGCCACTTCAGGAGGCGTGGGTTCGATCCCTGATCATCCTGCATGCTGTGAGGCAAAAAAAAAAAATATATGGACAGACTAACAAAACACTACAGCGGCAATGTATTACAAGAGGGAAATGAGCTAAGATGGCTGATTTCATCTTAGATGAACGCTATTTTATTATTCAGGTGCCTTATAAATCATTCCTCCAAGTCATTAGGCCTACAAAATGTTTTCCCTAAACTCAACTGTCAGCTGCATTTTTCTCAATGAACAGAACTTCTTAAAGAAATGAATTCACTAGCCATATACGTATTATACCTGTGCTAAACATCACAGGATATAAGATGAGTAAAACAGTTCTTAATCTCAAGTAATTTATGTTCTAAGGTTTATAAGACCCCAAACACATGCCTATCACCGTATCAGGCTCTGCTTAGCACTCAAAAATTCCACTTTTCTAAATGATTTTCCTCTCTCCCACTTAAGCTCTCCCCATCAGTCCTTTCCTAACACCATTACTCACAACTTGCTTCCTCTCTCCAGACCTCATCTCTCTCTCCAGTAGTTGTATTCAGCAGCCTCCCAAAACACTTAAATTCTACTAAACCAAAGACAAAAAAATTTTTAACCTATTGCTTTTGGTTCTGATTTTAATGTAGGTGTTACTGAAGCAAGCACAAACCCATTGCCTTTGGGATAGGCAGATCACAAGTGATCAACTTTAATTCTCCATGAATTATTTTAAATTTCCTTTAGATCAGGAAAGAATCCAAAGCACTCTTTCATGGTCTTCTTATCTGTGCCTTAAGTATATTCTGTCTTGGCTTTGACCCCAGAAAGTTTTTTAAGACAGCTGACTTTAATAAAAGGGAAAAATAAACATATGAAAACTCAAAAAAGAAATATCAGTGAAATATCACATAGCATTGGGGAATAAGAAATTACTCTTTAGGGACGCAAAATACATAATAAGATAAGCATATGCTCTTAATCTGTAGACTGGTCATCTTACACGACTCCCCGTTTCTCTAAGTAGAATCACTGTCTTCTTACTGCAGTTTAGCCTAAACAAGCGTGTACTCCCTAGTCTCCAACTGAATTATAGCCAAATTTCATTAAGTTAATATTTTAAGCTCTCATTAGAAAATTTCAGAATAGCCAATTTCTTCAGAAATTGCTTTTCAACAGATAAATTCCTGGAATTCTAAGTCTCTGGCTCCTATAATAAGTATGGATCAGTTTTTTTGTTCTAATAAAACCCAGAGACCTTTTATCTATAAACAGTCTTTCTTTCATGTTATTCATATTATTTGAATCACTAAGCTAAAATACATAAAAGACAACTGTAAAATTTTAAGAGAGGAAAATATTTAAGGACTTAAAAGATTCAAGTCTTAAAACTCATTTAGAGATGATTTTATATAGAACTGTTTATCTTTGCTTGATCATGCTGGCCTAGAATAAGAAAACATGGTAATGCTAAACCATGGTTGGAGGTCTTTTCCAAGGTTTGAAAAACTATATGTATTTCTCAACATACTTTTGCTAGCGATATCAACATAAGATAATTGACATAATTTAGTTGTATGACTCACTTGTAAGATATCCTTAGTTTTTCATAATTACAAGGAAGAGATAAAAAGAGAAATCCTGAATTCTGACTTAGTTTTAATGTACCAGCTGCCCTCTCCTGATCACATTCTGGCCCAGAGATCAATTACATAGTGAAATATCAGTATGTAAATAAGTAAATTTATCAACAAAAGGAAATATAAATACTCTCAAAACCCACATTTTAAAAATATCATTGAAGAAACCCTGAGATGGAAAAGGCAATCAGAAATCCAAGGCCAATGTCTTAGCTTCTGTCATTTACTTTCTGCTGGTTCTAATTAGACTAGTCTCAGTTTCCCCATCTGGAAAATAAGATTAATACAGATATACCATATGATTTCATCAGAATATTGTGAAAACCCAATGAGATAATTAAAGGGAAAAAAACAGAGGGGAATGTTAGATTTTCTACTAATTCTTTTCAAAGATGTCAGTATATTTGACCTTATCTGACAATACAAATATCAGCTTTCATTTTTAGCAATCAATTTGCAAAATATTTTCAACACCATACCTCATTCCAAGAAAGATCTGAGACAAAAAAGCACATGCATGTTTCTTTAATTATGCAACCACAGTAAAAATAAGTCATATTAGAAGAAGAGATATTCAATGCAACCTCTCTCCTACCAACCCCAATATCACAACCTATATGAAATAGACACATGTGAAAAAATTTTGAATTCATTATTTAAAATTACAGTTTAAAATCTACTGTAAATCTAATCCTATTGGAGCCATCAGAGAAAATAAATTCATTTAATAGTGTCCTATCCTTCTGTCCAAAAATTACGGTGCCTTACCTTGTATGGATCAAGCAGAAAGTCACTGAACTTGCTAGGCAAGGAGTATTTCTTCACTAACTCATCTTCCACCACCCAAGGGGCATTTTCACCCGTGCCAGCCCGTAACGCATTGTGCCGTATAAAGTATCGAAGTATCTCCTTATTTGGTGGGCGTTCTGTACGAATCAAGCTGTCTGCTGGCACATTACTGATGATCTAAATCAACAAACAAAAATAACTCATTACTGGGGTCAAAAGCAATTAACCAATAAGAACAAAGATCTATACTTTCTCCAGAGAACTCCTAATTCCACCTATGAAATAGGGTTATCACCTTTTTCAGAGACAGAATGTTAATATATCTCTAGTCAATTTGTCAACATGTATCAAAGTCAGAAAAATGTATATATCCATTGTCCACAATTCCTCTTATTAAGAATTTAGAAATAAATGGACAGTCATCATCAACTGCTTACAAAAGGTGGGGCGAGGGGGGGAGGAAGGGAAAATACATAAAGGTATATCCATAAAGGACTCATTTTTCAAATTAAAATATCCACATAGACACTATGCAGACATGGGGGCAAAGAGTTTCTCAATCAGGAGAGAGTTATCAGAATCATCTAGGGTCCTATTACAATGCAGATGCTTGGGCCTCATCCCAAAGCTACTGAATCAGAAGAATTTGTGGTGGTGAAATCTGGAAATCTGCATTTTTAATAAACTACCTTGGTGACTATCATACATACTTAACAACCTGAGAATACTGTCTTGGAAGAAAATTTAATGATACTCATACCGTAAATGAAAAAAGCAAGTTACAAAATATTATATACTGAATAGTCCCACTTTTGAGAGTCATTTAAAAGCTAACCACCCATTAACTATATCTATATTCACCAATTATCTTCTCTAAGTATGGGATCAGAGATACCTTTTTTCTTATTTGTATTCTGTTTTTCTATAAAACCGTATTTCACAGTAAACCATACTTACTACATGTGAACCAAACAAGTTACAATCATCAATAAGAAAACAAACGTTAATTAGGGAAGTGATTGAGACTTGCTAGCAATGATTTAGCAACCCACCTTGCTGAATGGGACATAAAACATTTAGTAAAATAAAATGTATTTAACACCCAACTTTAAAATATAAAGAAATCCTGATAATGCAATTAAGTCTTCAGATCACTAACTATAAAACAAATGATTCAAAATGAAGTAAGACTTGTCAACATTTTGACGTGGGGAAAAGAAACAACACTCTAAAAGAGGCTTTCTCAGGCCTTAGCTCCTTCTTCTATAAAATCGTCAAACAGGGAGACAAGTGTGCAGCTGCCTTCCACACCTAGTTGCCCCGCTTCTTTCTAATGATAAGACTTTATACGTACAGAAATACAAGTACCCGAAAGCAACATGCCATGTTTCATGAAATCTAAGATGTTATTAACGAAAGACACATTACTTTAAGTACCACAAAGAAAAAAATTCTTGCCAACTGATATTAAGATATATCCTGATTTCAAAAGATACAAGCGGCTATATATAAAATAGATAAACAAAGTCCTAATGTATAGCACAGGAAATTATATTCAATATCTTTTAATAAACTACAATGAAAAAGAATATACATATATATGTATAACTGAATCACTGTGCTGTACATCAGAAACTAACAACACTGTAAATCAACTATACTTCTGTTAAAAAAAAAAAAAAGATACATCCTGATTCTGGGCATGTAAAAATATGGAAGTTGAACATCTCAGCATCAATAATACATAGTACTAAGTTACCATTTAGATGATTTTACCATTTTAGTATTTAGTATTTACCATTTTAGATGATTAGCTCCACAGATTCCTTGTAAAAGCACTGGTTAGAATTAACTCAGTTTTTGAGCTTATTTTATTACAAATAGCTCTACTTTTAACTGGGAAGAGCTATTTCCTCAGGAAGTCCATAACCACTGGAAACATTATTTTTTTTAGACAACTAACTTTGAAGCTCAAATGCAAATTACTCTTACACTCTAATAATTCCTATTAGAAAGGAAAAATCATGTGCTCTCCTAGAAAAGAGAATTCAATTTAACTTAAAGTCATAATTACAAAGACCAGAAAACCACTCAGAATTTGTTGTAGAAACAAATTCATTCACACAACACATCTTCTATGAGAAAACTAGCCCTTCGATCCTTTCTTAAACAATACTATGTGTTAGAGGCTCAATATAAAGTGCCAACTAACCTTATCTTCATTCTGTAGCTTCACATCGTATTTGTGAGGCAGAAATTTTGGAGGAGCCCATTTTCTCTCTCCTTTTTTTAACGAAGTAGGAAGTTTTCGTGGAGATCTGCGTGCTCTGTCGTCTAGTCAAATCAACAGAAAATTAGTGAAAAAAAAATTCTTTTAATTCTGCCCATTCATTCATTAACAATAACCTTACTGAACACATACTCTGCAACCAGGCACCGAGTGATGGGACCCAAAGATAAAGGCTTTACAGCCTTTACCTCAAGAAGCTAAAGTCTATGGGAGGAGTCAATAATAATTACAATACAACGAGGAAAATACTATAATAGAGATTGGTATAGAAAATTACTACAGGGAGAAAAACACTTAAAAAGAGAGAAGTACGAATTTAGTCTGGAAGACAGGTAGGGAAGGCCTACCTGTAGATCTACATTAAAAAAAAAAAAAAAAAATCAGATTATAGGACTTCCCTGGTGGCCCAGTGGTTAAGACTTCAGGGGGCACAGGTTCAATCCCTGGTCAGGAAGCTAAGATTCCACATGCCACCCAGTATGGCCAAAAAAAAAGAAATTAGACTAAAGAGGTAAGTAGAGGTTTATAAATTACAATGAACCTTGCACAACACTTAAATAGACTCGAATTTATCTTACAGGCACTAGGGAAACAAAGGATTATTGATCTAACTAACCAGATGTACATTTTGGAAAGAACTAATGTGAAAAATTAAGAAAAGGAAAAAACACTTTCAGCAGTCAGAAAATGAGTAAAATGGGAAGGTGAAACTGAAGAAAGGAAATCAGAAGATATAATCGCAAACATCTGAATTTATGTATCAGGAATGGTGAAGCGAACAGTTGAGACGACAGACCTGGTAACCAACTAGATGTGGGAGATGCTAAAGGCTTCCCAGTGTTCTGCCTTAGAAACCAAGTAGATGTGTTGAAAAATGAAAAGACAGGACAAAATCATATGAAAACAAACAAAATCTAAAGGAACAGCAGTGGGGAGAGGAAGCAAAAAAAAAAAATAGTTGGAGAAAAAGGAGACCCTGATATTAAATAAACTAAAAATGAGAGTGACCAGTAGTGTTAAATACAAAAATAAAGCACACTAAGAAGAAAACAGTGGGTTTGGCAATTAGGAGTCACCTAAAACCTTCCTAGGAACAGTTTCAGAAGTAAAGCAGCACAAGTTAACAGCATAAGGAATAACTGACGGTCAAAAAGGGGAGACAACATTATCAAGAATTTTAGCTTGAATGAGTAAGTCAGAAAGAGAATAGGATCAAGGAAAAGTATGTTTTGCTTTTGGAAAATGGGACTTCATTTATAAGTTGAGAATAACCATTCAAAAGCACTGCAGTGCAGAATAATAAAGTTAACCCAATCCTGAGAAAGCATGAAGGAATGGAATTCAGAGCAGGTACTGTGACCAAGAGGAAGGATAGTTCTTTTCTGATAGAGGAACACAGCAATTCACTACAGTGAGGTTAAGAATACAAAGCTGAGAAGTTCCTGCCTAATACATTTTCCTCCCATAAAGTAGAAGGAAGGTTACCTTGTAAGAAAACATTTTGAATACTGGAATTTTTCTATCATATTTCTATGGAAATGCTAATCAGTTTCCCCTGGAAAACACTCAGAGTACATTGTAACATTCTTTAGAACGTCTAATTCTGCCACCTGATGCGAACTGACTCATTTGAAAAGACCCTCATGCTGGGAAAGATTGAAGGCAGGAGGAGAAGGGGACAACAGGGGATGAAATGGTTGGATGACATCACCGACTCAATGGACATGAGTTTGAGTAAACTCCAGGAGCTGGCAATGGACAGGGAGGCCTGGTGTACTGCAGTCCACGGGGTCGCAAAGTCAGACACGATTGAGCGACTGAACTGAGCCCGCATACCATTCTTTCCACAGACTAGCAATAACATTATATCCCAAAACTGAAACCTAAACTAAGGCATATAACATCCTAAAAAAGAAGCCAAAGTCTAAAACTAGGGCTTCCTAAGTACACAATGCTTAAGGAATAAAACTAACAGCTGTAACACATTACTGGTATTCTGATGATCTGATTCTATGATCTTTTCTTTTTGGCCTAACTTGGAGGGATCCCAGCTCCCCTGATCAGGGATCAAACCAGTGCCTCCTGCGGTGGAAGCGCAGAGTCCTAACCATTGGACCACTAGGGAAGTCCCTTCCAATGATCTGATTCTAGTAGTGTCAGAAGACATAGCATCAGTCAATACTTAACCAAAACACTTATCAACCTCAAGTCTTGGGTATGTAAGTAAAACTTCAGTATCAAAAAGAAGGAAAAGAGAAACTGAAAAACCTTGATATCAGCATTCATAATACAGAGTGAAAAAACTGAAGCATCAACAACTGAGGTGGACACATTACAGCAGTCTCAGAAGTTTCCTTGGGACAAGAAAGGACATCCCTTTAAAACCATCTGCACATGCCCAAAACATAAGGAGACACAAAATAGAATGGAAGACATACAGCATAACACTCTAATGAAATGTTCTAATTCAAACTTTGTAATAGTTACATAATGAGGTAAAATTTGATCCTCTGATAGTAAAGAGGAGGAAGCTCAATATATTCAAACCGTTTGAATACTCATATCTTCAGAGATAGAAGAAATCTATCCCAGTTAAATCCCTAATTGACACAGATTTTTTTTAAAAAGGAGGAGGAGGGAGGGAGGCCTCAGAGGATAAATGGTTTTCCCAATGTGTAATGTCTCAGTTCTTGAACTTTCAAAATATTATGTTAGGTATCCAGGTCCCTAAAAATTACTTTTAGACATCATAGCGCTTCAGAATTCTGGCAGTTCCCATCTGAGAAGGAATGTGAATTACAGATAACAGACAAAAGGAAGTACCTCAAAACCATCACACTGGCTTGCAATATGAAGAGAAACAGGGATTAGAATTTATCCCTCCTACTCAGATCATCCCCCTCCTACTCAGATCATCCACGCATATGTACATAATTCCAACTTAAAGAGAAAAAGAAAGCAAACCTTCTTTCCCATCTTGAGTAGCTTGATATATGCACACAGATTTCCAAAGCAACTAGAGGAAATGACTTCCCAATATCTTAATTGTGAAGGGAGATTTAAATCCTGAGTCATGGTATAGGTATGTTTTCCAAAGCATAAACAAACAAAAGCACGTCTATCTAACAACAAAATCCAATTACAAACTGAGTTGCAAGAGAACTAAAAAGATCTGTGCATAATAAAATAAGCAGAGTTGCACAGCTCATAAGGAAAGACAGTATCATACATACTAATACTCTCTCTCCTTCCTTCCTCTTCTTTCCCAATTGCCTCCTTCTTCTGATGGTCCTGAGCCATTTGGCTAGAATTCTCTTTGTCGCTTGAGGGAGAGTCACAGGAGCCATCAGATTTCTTCTCAGTGGCCTCTTCATCTACTTTCTCCAAAGGATGAATCTTAACAATCCTCACTTTGAGCATTTTTTCCTTCCCAACCTATAAGAAGATAGGAGAGAGAGTCAAAGATAATAATTAAGAACTAGAAACCTAAAGGTAACGGTGATACACCTTCCACATCACCTGACCCAAAAAGTACATGAAAACTCTAAAGGAGCTAAGTACAGTGATTTTTTCCCCCAACTTTACTTCCCAGACCTCTAGTTTGAAATAGGACATCTTAAAAAAATAAAATGATCACCATCTAGTTCATAATTCATGTACCAATGTATTAAGGCCAAAGGGTAACTACTATACAAACCTGATATATGTAAACAAGTTCAAGAATTTCCATTTTCTAAAAAAGTCAGTTATATATGGATAGCCAATTATTCCAGAACCATTTATTGAAGACTATCTTTTCTTCACTTTAATTACCTTTTCACATCTATCAAAAATCAGCAGACTATAATTGTGTGTGTGCACATGCACGCAGGCATGTGCACATGTGTCTATTTCTGGATGCTATTCTGTTCCACTGATGTATTTGCCTATGTTTATACCAAACTATACCATCTTAATATTTTTAAATAAGGTTCAAAATCAGAGAGCATTAGGATTCTACTTTTGCTGTTCTTTTTCAAAGTTGTTCTGGCTAGATTCTTTGCATTAAAATCATTCTGAAATTTTTTATCCAATCTGACAATCTCTACCTTTTACTTGAAGTTTTAAAACATTTATGTCTGGAAAAGGAAATGGCAACCCACTCCAGTATTCCTGCCTGGAAAATCCCACAGATGGAGGAGCGTGGTGGTCTAGAGCCCACTGGGTTGCAGCAGAGTTGGACACTGAACAACTTTCACCTTAGAACATTTATATTACATATAATTATATTGTTAGTTATTTTCTATTTGGTTTCATCAAAAATAAAAACGCCTGCTCTTCTAAAGACACTGTTAAGAGAATAAAAATACAAGTCCTAGATTGGAACAAAAAAAAGCATATATATAGCAAAGGATTTGTATCCAGAAAATATAAATAAGTCTCACAACTTAAAAACAAGAAAATAATCCCATTTAAATTAAATTTTAAAATGGAGGAAGATTTGAACAGACATTTCACCAAAGGAAACACAAATAAAAGGATAACAACAAGCAGAAAAGGTGCTCAACATTATCAGTTATTAAAAGAGAAAATACTCACGAATAAAAACCCTAGTCAAAGAGCATATTGTATTCAAAAATGCCAAAGCAGTTACTGAAATAGTTAGCAATGAATGAGCAGCTCCACAGTCTTGTCAAAACTTGGCATTATTTTAACTTTTCTTTATTCATTAATCAGATGTGTATAAAATGATCTCACTGTGGTTTCAATTTGACTTTCTAGATTACTAATGAATATAAACATCTTTTCATACGTTTACAGACACACCTCTCTCCCTCTTCTGGAACTCCTCCTCTTCCACCTCGCAGTATCTTCCTTTCACCACTCCAAGTTCATCTCTAGTCTTCTCTACCTTGCTCTGTGCTGAAACAGGCTGACCTTCATGAACTACATCAAAGGGCTCCTTTCTCCCTAGGTTTTGATGAGTTCAGTCCGTGGGGAGCGTAAGTAGGAAATCACAGCGTGAAAGAAAGGTGCCACTGGCATTCTCCTGTCAGCCTTAGCAGGCTGGTTACCTCTCACTAGACCAAAGCACTTTTCTACAATTACACTATTCTCTCCTAGTTCCAGTAACCTTCCTTCCCTCATTTACTCGGAGTTTAGAAGCAGTAAAGCCTCTCCACTATTGATTGCCATGAGGTACTTAACCTTTTCTTGTTGGTTTTCCTTGACCTAGATCAGACTGTGATCTGAAGTTTCTTTTTCAAACTCAATTCAATTACACCATTTGAATATGCCATCTGTTTCCTGCCAGGACACTGAATGATATAAAGTGTATGATTAAAACCCAATGATGACTCCACAGACATTACAAATATAAAAAGTAGCTGGGAGATACAGGGAGACAAAGTAAATTGAGGAAAGAACAAGGACTTTGGAACCAGACAATGACTTAGTGGTTACTGCTGGGTTATCCTAAGCCATTCCCCTCCTCCTTTTCTCCCTCCTTCTTTTGAGGATTTAAAAAAAAGGGAGAAGAAAAAAAAGGGGAGTATTCACTTTCTTAGCCCCCTTGTAGCTGAAGATGGTTATGTAAGCCATGGTCTAGTCAATAACATATAAAGATAAAAGGGAATGGGGAAGAATATGCTTCTGATAAAGATTTTCTTACTATGCTTAGACAAGCATTTGCTTGCTCTGAATACAGTCACAATTTCTCAACCAAGAGGCAACAGAACTAAGGACAAAACCAAACCCAGCAAGAAAAGAACAGAAAGGCAGAAGGACAGCCTCTACACCAACCTTGGAACTGCCTGCTTCTAAGACTTATTATGTGAGATAATCAAATGTCTTCACTGGTTAAGCTGATGCTACTCAGAACGGTTGTCCCCCAGGTGTTCACATCATCACATCCTGGAGCATGTTAGAACTGCCAACTTTCAGGTCCTACCCTAGACCTTCCATGTGAAGTCTCAGGGGATGGGGCCTAAGAATGCATATTCAGAAATCCTCAAAGTAATTTTATTTAGGCTAAACTTTGAGAAGTCCTGGCCACTGTCAGTCAGCTATTTCGTTATACACTAGTACACTGTATCAATCTGAACAAGCTATTTAAACATCTAAGCCTGTGTACCACCTCAATCTTTCTGTGCAGATTCTGTAAGATATTATGTAAAGCAACAAGCCCAGTATCCAGTACATACAGAACTTCAACAAATGAATTTTATCTTAAACTTTCAAAGGACTATATAGGGATTGCTTTAGTGTTATGTAAATAGTTTACCTATTTACTTTAGTAAATCCTTTAGTAATAGTCATCCTACCTATTTACTTCAGTGATAGTTATCCTCTAGTAATGGGCTGGAAAATTAAACAAACTTATATAGAAAGAAGTCAACTCAATCACCGTTGTAGGGAAATGGAAATCTTTTGCCTTAGATTCCACAGATTTGGACTAAAAATATCTGAAAGTCTTTTACATAGTTCTAAAATTTAGTGATTAAAATACTTAATATTAAATGTTTAAAATATATTTAATACTATTAAGTAAAGGGGACTTCAATATTACTCACATAGAAATACTTCGTGTAATCTGCAAGGGAAGCTCCAATCCTGTCATATGGTTAGTGCATCAAATCACATTAAAAAAACAAGTAAAAACAGGCGCTCACCTCAAAGTCACACTCTTCTCCCACTGCGTATTTGGTCATGATCTCCAACCAAGCAGTGTCCACTAGCTTCTCTAAGGAGGCTGTGTTATGGTGAACCATTTCCAGGACAAGTTTCTCATACCAGGCAGGGAACTCCTCCTTCAAACTAAACAAACAAGTCATCAGTTTCCAAGAAAATGCAGAAAAGACTATCCAGAGAGTTATTCGGGTCAATTGAAAAAGTCCTTTAGCACACACAGGCAAGGCACTGGAAAATACAAAGATTCTTCATAGAAGTAAATACAAACACCTCATCCCGTCCTCTGCAGCCGGGCACACACTATCCTTCATGTCACCTGCTTCATTAAATCTTGTGGAGTTTCCTCCAGCAACTCTAAGTTAGTCTTGCTAACCTCTGAATTCCCACTCTACTTTATTTCTTTGTGTGAAGGGGAGCAATTTATTTTCATCAATTCTCTGATCTGTTCCTAACAGTTGTCCACCTGATTGTCTGGGTTTTCCAGGTACATCATCATATTACAAGCAACAATAACTGATCTCCCACTTACTACCCTTTATTTTCTTTATTTGCTGTAGGTTAATGGTTATCATCTTTCATTCAAAGAGAATTTTTACACACCCAAAAAGACATCCAGAAGGCAGCATTACCTCTATTTTGTAAAGAGCAAATTGCATGCGCTTTTCCAGTACAAACGACTGTGCCCAGGCACTGTAACCAACTTCAGCATAAATCAAACAGGAGACCTGCCCTCTAGTGTACAGGCTACTACAGCGGTCAGCAACAGCCTGTGAGCCAACTCCACCCTGCTACCAGTGATTGTTGCTGGTAAATAAAATTTTATTGGGACCTAGTCACTCCCATTCACTTATGGTATTATCGATAGCTGTTTTCACTGTATAACATCAAAGTTGAATAGCTGAGACAAAGACCATACCGCCCACAAACCCTAAAATATATTAACTGGCACTTTACAGAAAAGGTAGGCCAACCCCGAGTCTAGTACACTAACAAGGTATAAACATAAATAACACTAATTCAAAAAGGAACGTCAGTGACCCAAGCAAAGAAACAGGCACCAGGTTAACAGACTCAACTAATTATTAATCAGTAATGGAGCCGTCACTGGAACCCGGGTCTCAAGCAAAGATAGTGCTCTGTTACACAGGCAAAAGAGCAGAATGGTATTAATTACTAAACTGTATGCTCTCTGTTTATATACTATTAAGAGAAGTCCACAGAAGACGCTTCTACTCTGAATTTCCAAAAGAGTACTGTTTTTCCATAATAACTATAAATAGTTGGCTCACTGTATCTCACTGTTTGCTGAACCCGTGGTAGGCAAGGTGTGAGCAAGGAAGCCGGAAGAAAACTCACGGAGCCATAGGTTTATTCTCTTCGGGTTGGCACAGCCGCCGAAAGGCAGCCGTCCTGACCTAGTGAACGTGGCCGCAACGAAGCTGCAAGGGCCTTTCACGTGGAGCTTATATACGTTTACAGAACAAAAGTGGCCTGCGGCCAAGCAGGTACCCATCGCGATGCGCGTGCGCAGTGCTGTAAGTGCCCTCAGCTGTTACACAGCCCGCTATTTACAGACCGTGGGGTGAGAGCCAGCGCCGGACTACTCCCACCCCGGCTACTCTCCCTACACAGAGCATAACCTTTAAAAACTGTGAATCACCACACTGCACGCCTGAAACATAAATACTGTATATCAGCTATATTTCATTTTCCAAAAAAGTACTGTTTCATCATCCCTAGTTCCTACTTATCTTTGCAAGCATCTGTTGTCTAAATTCTGAGTATTTTCTTTGAAAGAATATCCAGACAAATACAACCTTTAAACACAGAATTTTTAAGATATCTCATTTAACCATCCCATTCAGGTAATATAAATTATCTTCAAACTGTATATTTATTTTCAATAGCTGCTATAAATACTGTCTTAAATTTCAAATGACCACAAAATAAAGAAAATCTGCTAATTCGCTGCCCCCGTATTACTTCTAGATTATATCAGCTTCCTTTGCTCAGAACCACATTGCCACAGTATTTATAAGGGAAAAGTAAACTGCAAGAACATTCAAAAGCCTAGCACATACCTAAGTTAAGTGTATGCACAACTGTATATTCCACATACTGTGTTACTCACAAAATGACAACAGGCAAGACACCAGTACATCAATATAATGCATTCCAATTTATGTGCCATAAACTTAAATACAAATACTGTTTTGTGGTTAATAGTCCCCTTTTCCTAATAATGTGAAGACAGCATTAAAAGGGCAGTGCTTCTCCTACTTACAGTTCAGCAACTTCCTGTTCCTCCTCCCAGGCCTCCTTATGTGTGAGCTGACTGCTCCCGGTACTCTTGCACGTCCAGATGCGCTCACTGTATCTTTCCAAGCGGGCTTCATACTCTCTGTGAGCAGTGGTTCAGGAAAACGATACTCAAGCAGCAGAGACAGACTAATCCACAAACTACTTATCATATATGGAACAAACCACCATGTCCTTTCTGTAATGCACAGCATAAACTGAAGTCAGAGTTTTCAGCCGGCAAATCCAAGCAAGACGATCAACACTATTCACCCAAATTTCACTTCACAAGACTCCCACAGAACTAAGAATTATAAGGAAAAAACTATGGCAAAATAAAACACAAGAGATAAGGAATAAGAATCTAAGGTATGTGAAATTGTTACACAATTCAAATGGTCAGCAAGTTTAAGAATCAGTTGCACAGTAAGATAAAATGGCTAACACCAGTTTCCTAGGCAGTTTAGAATAATAACCCTGTGCAGATGCTCATGATCCATTTACTAATAACCTTCCAGTCTACCTTGGAAACACTTCTTGATGCTCTTGGGTTTAAAAAATAAATACCATAAAGTCCTAAAAATAATTCTGACGTAGTAGTATGTATCCAGAGTTTATGTTATCTCCAGTAACACCAGGTTCACAAGTCATTTACCAGTAATTAGTCCGTCTTTGTGAGGGACAGGGAGGAAGAGATCATACAACTAGTGCCATGTACATGGGAACTTTCCACACCACCCCAACTGGAATTCACTATCAGCCAGTCACATTCAAATTCAAGTGACAGGTAACTAATTTCCTTTTATGCACAGCAAAAGATGCTGTGCGGGAAAACTGACACCACAACTAGAGAATTAACTGCCAATCTCTGTACTTTGCAAGTGACAGCTTTTATAATGGTTGAAATAAAAAGTATTTAAACAGCTCCTCTTGTAATATTACTGAACAACTAAATAAATAATTCATTTTTAATATAAAGGAGATTCTTGGTCTTCTAGGGCTATTATGAGTTAAAAGAAAAATGACAGGGATAAATCCATAAATAATCCAAAACTGTACTTTTAGTCAATAAATAAGTACCTTCTCTCAGTGTATCATTCTCTGGATCTGCCAAAAACAAAACATCTCTTTTTCCTCAGTGGGGTGATGATAATATTTAAAAGATTAAACTAATAAAATAGAATACCAGTGAAAACCAGGAGTCAGACTTCCACAGAGCCCTATGCAAATCCAATCACTGAAAATTTATAAAATCCTATGGTGAAAACGAACTAGCAGGGCTTCCATAAGGACATTAACCAACCAACAAAATGGGTTTGTTTTCTGTTTCTCTATTTGCACCTGGAGAGGGGAGGTAAAATAAAAATCAGTAAGTGGATTTATTTAAACATTCAAAAAGCTTAATAACATTCTAATACATCATTCAGCTACACTGAAGAAATTCACTGCATCATCAGAGAGAATGTGAGATTAACAAATATATCCTAAAGAGAAAGCATTACGTTTTTATTACTGTCACTTTCAAAAGTTGGAATAACGTGTCAAGTCCATTCTCCTCAGACTAAGACCCACATGGCCAATAATACACAGGACTGCTACCACCCAGATGCCTCAGCGACTCCTCAAATCCAACTTTTTCTAAACTCTCACTACCCTCCACTCGTGCTCAATCGTGCTTTTTAACAGATATTCCCAATCACACTGAATGGTCCAAGTCAGAACCCAGGGAATCATCCTAACCTCGAGCCCCCGAACTGTAACCACTTACATACTTCTCAATTCAGTTCTTTCTCTCCCATAACAGAGCCATTATCCAAATCCAGCTTCTGATCCTCATTTCTCAACCAGTCATAACATTTTAAAACATTTAACTGGCCTCACCGGTAATCTTCTTCTTCTCAGGTCCTTTGTGCTTCTCACCCTCACATCCCTTTTCCCCAGTCTTGTTTGCTTTTAAACCCATTTCTTCTGATTTAAAAATCTCACTTGCCCTCAGGCCCCTTGAAATGCAAACATGTTGCAACAGGAAAAATACTCTGACCCCCCACAGTACTGAAAACCACTCATCAAGATTTTATTGGGTTTTATTTTCTAAGATTTTTATTTTCAGAAGGAAAAAAAAAGAGGAAACTACTTTCAAACAATATGTATTTAATAACAAATATTGACTGATTATGGTTTTTCAAATACAGTAATGAAAGTCCCTTCTACCCTGTTACAAGTCTTTCCCACCCACCTTTGGAAATCTTTATCAGTACAGCATTCTCGTTCTGGGTGGCCTCATCCACTCCTATTAACTTCTATTACTATCTATAAATGCTAATAACTTCTATCAGCAGCTCAGTCCCCTCTCTCTGAACTCCAGGCCCATATATAGGTATATACTAGCAACACACACATCTCCATTTGGATAGCCTCAGCAATTCAACATAAGAACGTCCAAACTAAACACTTCATGACTCCACAGTCAAAATAAACAACTGATCCTCTTCTAGGTGAAACCCCAGGTCTCAGATTGGAACTCAAAGTCAATTACATTGCAGATGGGACTTGAACCCAGCCTCCCTGCTGAAGTCACACACCTGGTTCTCAGGACTTAATGAAGCTCAAGTTTAGTATCAGCACAGAAGGAATTCAGCAAGAAGCAAAGCTATAGGCAAGAAGTAGATTTATTAACACAGAACACTTGTGAAGGATGTAAGCAGTCAGGCTCTGCCCTAAGACCTAAATGGGAAAGCAGGTTTATTTAGGGAGACACACTCCACAGAGTGCAGGCCATGTCAGAAGGCGAGAGGCCCTAAAACACAGGATGGTTAGTTTTTAATGGGTTGGGTAAATTCATAGGCAGTAGGAGTATTATTCCAACTATTTGGGGAAGGGGCGGGCATTTCCAAGAATTGGGCCACCACCCACTTTCTGGCCTTTTACGGCTCAGTTTCCAAAAGGTCTCGGTGCCTGTGGAGGTCATTTACCATGTGCTAAAGTATTACAAAGAGTGTATATAATGAGATTCAAGGTTACTGGAAGTCCAGGCTTCTGCCACCTTGGGCCTATTTTGTTCTAACCACTTTATGTCCTCAGGGGATATGTCTTTCTTTTAAGGCTGGGCCCTGCATCTTCCTTCCGGTCTCATAGGGTCCTCTATGTTTCAGTCAAAGCTTTGGTTATTCCAGTAGTCATGTATGGATGTAAGAGTTGGACTATAAAGAAAGCTGAGCACCAAAGAATTGATGTTTTTGAACTGTGGTGTTGGAAAAGACTCTTCAGAGTCTTGGACTGCAAGAAGAGCAAACCAGTCCATTCTAAAGGAGATCAGTCCTGAATATTCATTGGAAGGACTGATGCTGAAGCAAATCTCCAATACTTTCGCCACCTGATGCAAAGAACTGACTCAATGGAAAAGACCCTGATGCTAGGAAAGACTGAAGGCAGGAGAAGGGGACGAGAGAGGATGAGATGGTTGGATAGCATCATCGACTTGATGGACATGAGTTTGAGCAACCTCCAGGAGTTGGTCATGGACAGGAAAGCCTGGTGTGCTGCAGCCCATGGGGTCACAAAAAGAGGGACACGACTGAGTGACTGAACTGATGTCACAGGACACCACTAACCAAATGATAACCAAAACATAACCTGACTCCTACTCAATCAATCACCAAATCCTGCCAAATCTACTTATTTCAAAAATTCACAAACTGTACTTCTCTCCACTTCAAGGGCTAGTGAATTTATTCAGACTCTTATCTAGTGCAGAGATGACTTAATCACTGGTCTAGTTGCCACTGGTCTCGAGGCTACAGATCCATTCTTAACCATTCTTAACGCTGCACCCACAGTAAGCTTGCTTCTTTGCTTTTCAGATTCTTTTAACACCCTGCACTAAATTTAAGGCAAAGTCCAAATTCCTCAGTCTATCTCACAGCAACCGGTGATGCAGGCCCATTTGCATATCTCATCACTGCATCTCCATTCCTACTTTCTCACTCCAGCCACATGAAACATTTCAATTTTTCAAAATCGGGAATTCCCTGGTGGTCCAGTGGTGAGGACTCAGTGAGTTTATTGCCATTTGTCCGGGTTCCACAAGTGCAACAGCACAAAAAAATAAAAATAAATAAAAGGTTTTAACATTATTTTAATAATTATTCTTTTTCAAAATCAAGAACTATCAAACTCGTAAGTTCTTCAAAAGATGTAGACCTCTTCTTCATCTAACTAAATGTTTTGTGTTTTTTTTGCTGCGCTGTGTAGGATCTTAGTTCCCTGACCAGGGATCGAACCCATGTCCCCTTAAGTGGAAGCGCAGCATCTCAACCGCTGGATCTCCAGGGAATCCCCATCTAACTTCTAACCATCCTTTAGATCTCAACTTAAAAATAACTTTCCCCAAGAAACATTTCCTTAACCCTAAAATGTGGCAGACAGTACTATTCTTTCCAAATATCCACTCCCCTCCATTAAGAGGATTCTATCAATACATCACCCACTACCACGTGGCTTGAAATGCCTCCTAGGAAGAGGAAAGTACATCACCCACCCATAACCACCTTGGGTTTGACCACATGACTTGCTTTGACAAATAGATGGAACAGACGCCACCTCCAGGAAGAAGCTTAAAAAGCCATCATGGTTTCCTGTTGTTCTTTCTGCCACCAGAAAAAGATGCTGCAGACAGAGACCGCTCCTTCAGCCTGAATCTTGGAAAATAAGAAAAATGTGCCTTTGCTTTTTTTCACCTGTTTTCCTTTTTTTCAAATGTGGCCACTAGAAAAAATTTTAATTACATGAGGCTCGCATCACATTGGGGCTTCCCTTGTAGGTCAGTTGGTAAAGAATCTGCCTACAATGCAGACCCAGGTTCAATTTCCAGGTCGGGAAGATCCCCTGAAGAAGGAAATGGCAACCCACACCAGTATTCTTGCCTGGAGAATCCCATGGACAGAGGAGTCTGGTGGACTAGAGTCCAAGGGGTCACAAGAGTCGGACATGACTTGGCGACCAAACCACCACCGCCATCACACTGGACAGCAGTACAATCCTAGTGCTTACATCTAGGAATGAAGGTCCTCTGACAACACAATTTTTAATTGACTAGTTATTCAAATTAGATTAATTTTAAAAGTTTAAAACTGCAATTTCTACAACAACCCCTAACATGAGGTACTTTTAAGTTTATGTAACTCTTTTCTGGTTATTCATTTGACTTATGTTTAAAAAAAAAAAGCCTATCAGAAAGATGTTGAGTCAGCTGCCTCTGAATCCTATTTCAGATTTTAGGTTACCAAAATAAGTCACTCACTCTCAAATAACCCCTCAGGGCAAATGCCAATTGAAGTTTTTATGTTCCGGGACTGCTGTACTTATAATTGCAGACAAAATGTCAAAGCAATTCTCCAAAGGTTGTGTAAGCTATAAATGATAAGATATTTTCAAATCCTAGATTAACTCATTATGTATCTCCCTTTTCAGGAGTTTAAGAGGTACCTCCTTACCACCATATGCGGCTTCTTGTTCTCCTTAGCCTTTTAAGTATGGTTTCTTTCAATAAAGTACTTGATAGCCTGAAAGGAAGCAGCCCAGAAAAGTATGGAGGTTGAATAAGCATAACTATAACCCTAGGAGTTCTAAATAAGAAAACAAAGCAGCAACACAAGGTTTGTGTTTTAGCCTATTTTCTCTTTGGACAAGCCTGTCATTAAGTTAAAAATAACTCTAATCTGGTAATAACTTGTTACTTTAAAGAAATTAAATTATGAAAATCAGCATACGAGCTCAGTATTCCAACTGTCCAATAAAACCCTGTCTTGCAACTACAATTTAATCCCAGCTCTTAAAATATTTGTCATGTTTTTCTTGGCAAATTAAGTTATTCTTACCTAGAGCCAATAACTGTATATTCTAACAGCCTCTCCTTATTATACCATCTAAAACTTCTCACAGTGATGCTACTAAGGTTATGAATTAGTTTCTAGGCTTTAGAAACTAGGGTAGTCAAAACAATACAAAAAATAAAATTAATCTACAGCAGGCTGCCTGCAAGTTCAGTTCCTCCCTAAAATCCATCTTGACTTAAACACAGTCAATGCAGACTTCTACTGTCAAACAATCACATCACAAAACGACTCCGATAAAGTCAACTTTTCCAGGTAAGATCTAAGCCCTTGCCTGTAGTAGTACTATCCTGGGAAGCAATGTGCCATAGATTTAAAGGTACAGTACAATAATCATCAATATACAACCCAGTCATTAAATGTGTGTGCATCGTTCACAGCTATCACTGTAAGTTTAACGAAGACATACAACAATGCCTTAAAGAACACAATGCTCATAGCTTTAAGTCAATAAAATACCACACAAATTTGCTACAGAACATACATGCAATCTAACGGGAGGAATTAGGAGAAAATTAAAGTACGAAATCCTATTAAAAACATAATTGTAACTATAAACTTAAAACTGAAAAAACCAACACTTCAAATGCAGCAGTTACCCAACCACATATTCGTTCTCCTCTATGAAATCACTAATAGCCTAATAAAAAAAATATGCCAACCTGCCAACCACACAGTACAATTGTTTAAAAACCATCCTCAAAGTGCTTCCACTTGTAGAAATTCCCAAGGGAGCAATTTCTCCCCAATAGGTTAACACAATTTAAGAACTCCTTTGTTAAAAGGGTTCTAAAAACTGGTAGGGGAGATTTTAAAGATGAAGAGTTTTTATTAAATACACACCACTTAAAAAGTTCCACATATCAGTGTTCAACTGTCATCATTAAAAGAAACGCTTCATATATACCATTATATTTCAACAATTTCAGCAAATGATATGAAAAAACCTAGGCTGCCAGTTCTAAGTTAGCTATCTACATCCATTTGTTTTTTACAGAGCTCAGTTCCTATTAGAGACTCAGAATGGGTCTCCTCCTTATTGCAGTTTCTTATACTTCACTAGAACCAGACGTGAAAATCAACATTCAGTAATATTCCTGTGAATAACCATCAACTGTTCAAAGACATGTGAAAAGGATACAGTATATTTCCACAAGTAATTTTTTACTTCACTGATGTTTTGGAATGTTATTTAAAAAAAAAAAAAGACACTTTTAGAATAATGCTGTGTTTGAGAGAGCTGGAGCACTTCTCCAAAACAATCCTCCAAAAGCCCTAATAGGACAAGAAGAACCAGATTACCACTTCAACCTTTCCCTTAAACACACCGCAACTTATACCACGGGTTTCCCAGGTGGCTCAGTGGTAAAGAGCACACTCGCCAATGCAGGAGAGGCCAAGAGACGGGAGTTCCAACCCTGGGTGAGGAAGATCCCCTGACGCAGGAAATGGCAACCCACGCCAGTATTCTGGCTCGGGAAATCCCATGGAGAGAGGAGCCAGGCGGGCTATAGTCCACTGGGCCGCAAAGAGTCGGACATGACAGAGCCACTGAGCACACACATCTTGTGCTACCAGCTGGAACAAACAGTGGATTAACATTAAAAGCGAAGGAATAGCATTCCATGTTCCTTCTGTGATCTACTTTCAGGCATGAGGTACCAAGAGCATTGGATTCTCCTCCTGACTCTTACCATTTACAAGTGTGTGATCTCAACTGTCTGGGCCTACCAGGCATACCCAGGCAGGGGAACTCTACCATCTCCAGGATCTAGTTCCGCTCTGAGATGCCCTGGTTGCATTTCTTTGAGAGTCTTCCTACAAAATGGACTCATTTTCCAAGTCCCTTCCTGCATGAACATCTAACATCCTCAAACTGCACTGAAACAATCCCATAAAGCACTACATTAAAGGGAGGATCAAAAAGAAATGTAATCAAATGATATGGCTCCACACTCGCACTTCCTTTTACACGGAAGCAGACACTGCTGAGAAATCAAGCCCTTCCAAAGGGAAAGCGGTGATAAAGCTAACATAGTAACCTTCACTCTTGAAGCTTTCTGTACACTAAAGAAGCTAGATTCAAAAACCTTTTTAACGGTTAAGATTCAAAAAGGATGCATCAGGCATCCATAAAAAAAGTAAGCGTGGTACAAGTTTAGCTAAGAGACTTGACAATCAGCTTGACAGCAAGAAACCTTAAGCAATGATTAGGATGCCTCTCATTTAAAACATCAGCCTCGTGTTCCTAAAATACAACATAAAGACTGTAAGCGTGTCTTTGAAAAACGCTGTTTAAAGAAATCCAGATCTTGTACACCGTCAGAATTCTAAATCCGTGCAAGTACAGGGATAGAACGATCGGCTCCTCCAAGGTAACTTTTTTACTGTCTTTCCTCTAAGTCTGGAAATTCATTCTTGATTTTGAGCCCCACGATCCCGTCAGTTCATCAGTCTCCAGTCCACTCGGAAGGAGCAAAACACAAATGTCCCCGCAGAGATCGGGGCGGGCGGACGAACGCAGTCGCGCCTTGTACAACCCGGATCACGAGGCCGCGCAAGTACGATTTCCAAAACTTAAGTGGAAGGCTTCATTTTAAGAGAAAAAAGCAGCAGCAAAGGAAACCCCACTCATCCCCGGTACTTAGGGCCTAACGCCACCCCCCCATCCCCCCCGCTGGGAGTGGGATGGAGGGTCGCTCCTCCATAACGAGGCCCGGGGACAAAGTGCGGAGCCGGGGGAAGGATGGAGGGCGCAAGGCTCAGAGGCGGCCTGAGCCCAGCCGGCCGGCTGGCCCGCTCGCGCACCCCCACCCCACCCCACCCCACCCCACCAGCCCCGGATCGGCGGGCCCGGGGCTCGGGTTCTGGGTGCAGGCCCGCCGGCGCCGGGCTGGCTGACAGCTGCCACTGGCGCGGGGCTGCGCGGCCCACCTCGCCCCACCCCACCCCGCGGGCGGCCTGGCCGGCGCTGCTGGAAAAGGATACTCCCGGGTGCGGAAGGCCTCCTGAGTGTGCGCGATCGTGAAGAGCGGCTCTTCGCCGGGAAGCGGCTTCACCAGGGGGAAGGGCTTGCGGCCCAGGAGCGGCGCCATCGCGGCGGCGGCAGCGGGGAAGGCGACGGCTCCTCGGTGGACCCGCGGCGCAACACTAGGCCCCGCGGCCCGGAGCGAGCGCCTGGCTCCCGGGGGTGGGGTGGGGGAGGGGAGGGGTGAGAGGGCGGCGCGAACTCGGCTCTTTCACTGCTGGCGCCGCTGCGCTAGAGCCATGGAACGGGACCCACGGGCACAGAACTCCCTCGCACACTTCCGCGCCGTCCCGAAGCCTCCGGCCAACCTTCGCTACGGGTCCCCGCGTTCGGCAGTCACGACTCGTCCTCAGCTGCACCGGAGGAAATTATTGAAAAATGGCGGGAGATTCCCCTCCACCCCCCCGCCCGGCCAGCGCGCACACTAACTTGCTCCCCTGTGGCGCCGGTGGCGAATGCTCCAATAGGCGGAGAACTGGTCAGCACCCAGAACCGATTGGCTCAGAGGAGCTGCCGCTCTGCGGTTGGGTTCCGCCCCCTTCCCGGGCCGCCTAGTTGGGTTGCAGCGCACTAGAGGGCAGTATGAAGAGGTGAAAGGTCACGTTATGTAAGCGCCAGTGACAGACGCGCGGGCCTCCGGCGGCGGAGTTGAAAGTGGGGAAAAACGGGGAACCGAAAGGCCGGGAACTCAGAGAGGTCAGGCCAGAGAAGCCCTCTAACATGTACTGACTCTGCGCCATCTGTCACCGAAGGCGACACCGACATCCGGGCACCACTGTCCGTATGGTGCGCCGGAGGGGGGAGGGGGAGCGCGCGGCCAGGGGCTTTGTCTTTCCACTCGGGCTCCGCCCCCTTCTTAAAGGCACCGCGCTCGGCCACGCCCGGAGATGCGCGGGCGGGGAGCACGGAAGGAGGGGTTGGCGGGAAGTAACCTGGAGACTTTATCGGCATAGGTTCTGCTGAGAGGTAACTTGCGGTCCCCCTAAAGTTAACTTCTAGACGAGAGTGGGGTATTAGTATAATGCTTGCTTCTAGGGGTTTGCTGGAAAGGATAATATAGAAGCTACGTTGGAAAAATATATTAAAGGACATGTGTATTAAAGATAAATACATTCACTCATATAGTCTTTTCTAGCATCTAAAATGTTCAGGGCCCTACGTGGGGTGCAACAGGGGAAGAAAATAAGACAGCGACTACTGCTTTGAAAAGAATAAGAGATAATTACCGTTCTATATGATGAACGCTATGCATAGGGTGCAGTAAGGAAACAACCGTGCCTGAAGAGTGAGAACGTTTGAGCTACCTCTCTAAGTAGACTACAGTCACTCAAAATCTGTTTGCCCATCCAGTAGTCAGAAACACACTTATTAATCATTCATCCCTATTAAATTGTTTTGTTTGTTGTTCAGTCGCTAAGTTGTATCAGACTCTTTGTGACTCCCTGGACTGCAGCACACCAGTCTCCCCTGTCCTTCACAATTTTCCAGGAGTTTGCTCAGATTCATGTATATTGAGTCGGTGATGCTACCTAATCATCTCATCCTCTGTCATCCCCTTCTCCTCCTGGCCTTAATCTTTCCCAGCATTAGGGTCTTCTCCAATGAGCTGGCTCTTCCCATCAGGGGGCCAAAGTATTGGAGCTTCAGTTTCAGCATCAGTCCTTCCAATGAATATTCAGGGTTGAAATCTGGTTTGATCTTGCAGTCCAAGGGACTCTCAAGAATCTTCTTGTTTACTACCTTGGTTCAAAAATCTGCAGTGGCCCAAGAACATCTCTTCAGCCTAGACAGGGCTAGACTGCTAGGTGTCCCTGAATGGCAACATGCTAATACCAGACCTTTTTGTCTTTTCTTCTTACCTTAAAGTGAGAAGGATCATTGCCAGTAAAAGGTAAGTTCTCATTTTTCAACTGAAAAATGCACAACCTAAAAGTTGTGAATTATGTTTTATTTGGCAGATAAAACCAAGGACTTAAGCCCAGGTAACAGCATCTCAGACAGTCTGAGAGACTGCTCAGAAGTAGGGAGGAGCCCAGATACGTAGGAGTTTTTGCAACCAAAGCCATGTAGTCAGAACACCGAAAGATTACTGGGATTTTTGTTTGTTTTTTTAAATGTTTATTTGACTGTGCTAGTTCTTAGATGCCACATGCAGGCTCTTTAGTTGTGGCATGCAAATTCTTAGTTGAAATATGTGGAATCTAGTTCCCTGATCTGGGATCAAACCCAGGCCTCCTGCTTTGGAAGCAAGGAGTCTTAGCCACTGGACCACCAGGGAAGTCAAGAAAGATTACTATTAAAAGAAAACCAAGTATCTCAAGTTGAGGAATTTAGTGCTTCCTTATGTATGGGAAGATGCAAAAGTTTCGGCTCATTGAAATCTTTCCTTTGATATGCACCTCAACTATCTGGGGCCAGTATCCTGTGCTTTTTCATCCTGAGTTTCCTGGGGAGGGGTGGGGAGGGTGGACCTAGATGGCAGGCATCCTGTTTCTATCCCAAGTTCCCTTCCTTCGGCCGCTGAAAGGTGATGGCTTGATGCCTGCAACATCTTTGTTTACTGATATGGCAGGCAACATTTTTTCCCCCACTGATCTAGGTCAGACATCAGCTCTATGAAGCCCCTTCAAACCATCTATCAGCTCATCTCCCTTCAGTAGCCATTTCTTCTAAGAGGATTAGGAGAAACCTCAGAGGCCATGACATTTGAGCTGATTGTGCAGAGATGAAGTTGCAGCTTCCTAGGCAGAGAGAAAAGAGGGATGGACATCCTTTCTAGGCAGGAGGAGCAGCAGAGCAGACATGGTAAATTCAGGGCCTAATCATAGGGATCTCCAGGCACAAAGTATCAAGAGAGGAGAATGGCAAAGGGAAGTTCTCTTTCTGCCACAGCATGTGAGGGTTGAATAGGAGTGACCACGTGGAAGCTTGTGGTAGTGATAGGGGCATCAAATGGTCAGCAAGGTCAGTGAAGACAAGTGGCCGGACTTCAGAGGCACAGACAAGATGACTAATGGGATGGATGCTTGCAGGACTAGACACCTAATGGCAGGCTACACGCAGAATGAAAACTCCAAAAACATTGGGGGGGGAAAAAGATGGGGGGCCATGTTTGGTATTTCCAAAAACACACCCAGTTGCACATCAGAATGGGCACCATAGTCATTCCAGCGCTTGTGGCCGCTGTGGACCAGAACCCAGCCCTGGTGTTGGTAAAGCAGAGATCTAAAACGGGAGACTCAGGGATGGGCTCGGGCTCAGCCCTAAGAACTAGAGGTACCCTGGAGAGCCATCAAGAACAGCTGGAAATCCTGCAGATGGAAGTGGAAACTAGAGGTGGGGCTTTATGAATAGAGAATATCAGCTGCAGCTCCACGAAAAGGAGCTGAGAAGTGGCTCTCCAAATAAAGAACAGTGCTTACCTTGGAGATGGGAGTTAGGCGTTGTTTTTTTTTTTTCTTTCATTATATTTTCATGTATTTTTCCAGTGTGTTTTTCTATAGTGATATTTTCATTTTAAAATAGAAAAAATAATAAGCTTTAATGTGGCTGTTGCTTGGCAGTTGTCCTCCATTTCTATGGCTCCAGTTTAACACCAATCTTTCACTGATATAGACCTACACCCTTGATTAGACAGTTTCAGCTTGTCACTTTTTTTCATTGTGCCATGCAACTTAAGAGGATATATAGTTCCCTGACCTGGGATCAAACCTATGTCCCCTGTAGTGGAAGTCTGGAATCCTAACAACTGGATGGCGAGGGAAGTCCCTACAATTTCAGCTTCTGGCTGGTCTTTTCCGGCCTGTCTTGTTGGTTCCTAAACCTCAGAAGGTCCCAAATCCACTTTTGTTATTTCCCTTCCCTCCATCACCTTGGGGGAGGGGCAAGTGGGAAGTGAGGGGTACGCGTTTCTGCTTGAGGCAATGAAAATGTTTGCAGCTGTATAGTGGTAATGATTGTGCAATGCTGTGAATGCATTTAGTGCCACTGAACTGTGTACTTTAAAATGGTTAGGAGAAGGCAACGGCACCCCACTCCAGTACTCTTGCCTGGAAAATCCCATGGATGGAGGAGCCTGGTAGGCTGCAGTCCATGGGGTCGCAGAGTCGGACACAACTGAGTGACTTCACTTTCACTTTTCACTTTCATGCATTG
This sequence comes from Muntiacus reevesi, assembly GCF_963930625.1. Lineage (NCBI taxonomy): Eukaryota > Metazoa > Chordata > Mammalia > Artiodactyla > Cervidae > Muntiacus > Muntiacus reevesi. The sequence continues at coordinate 211,785,471 of NC_089250.1, read as the reverse complement.
GAGAAGGCAATGGAAACCTACTCCAGTGTTCTTGCCTGGAGAATCCCAGGGACGGTGGAGCGTGATAGGCTGCCGTCTATGGGGTCGCACAGAGTCGGATACGACTGAAGCGACTTAGCAGCAACAGCAGCAGCATATAAGCCTCAGTATTTTTTAAACTTTCCAGGTGAATCCAATATTCAGCCAACTTTGAGAATCAGTGCCCTAAATACTTTGTATAAATAAAGTGTCAAACTGGAAAAAAAATAAAAATAAAATGGTTAAAACGGTAAATTTTATGGTTGTGTATTTTACCATAATAAAAAGTTAAAAGAAAAACTTAAGAGTCAGTCACCTAAGGACCTGGAGTTGTGGGAAATACATTCCACGTACACAGGGTTGTATTCGGCGTACACAGGGGCAGAAGTATAACTCAAAGGACGTGACAACCTCAAACAGAGTCTCCAAATCATTGTCAATGGAGTCACTCTATGGGAGTCAAAGACAACTGGCAGGGCCCAGCCCGCAGCAACTTCACAAGCACTCAGCCACCATCACCACCAGCCTCTGCCCCCACAACCCTCAAGAATGAAGCACTCAGCTGCCAACAAGACATATTTCAAATAGTTTAATTTTAAAAATATTCTATTCAGTGCTAAAATATGTCTTCACTCACCGTTGTCCATTTCCATTTTCTTAAACTTTTTTGAAACAAAAAATAAAATCACAAGGTTCGATGAAACATGCAGATTTCAAAGAAAAGGGAACTTTCTAGAAAGTCTGGGCTGAAGAAGTACTGTGGGGATGAGTACTGTCAGAACCTCAAATTCTCGCTGGGGCAGAGTCTGCGGCAGGAGAGCTGGGGACCATGGCGGGAGGCAGGGGGATACAGGAATGAAATGTCCAGGTGGAAACAACTGCGAGTATATGCGTGTATGTGTGTTGGGGGAAGGGGGTGGTTACAGTGGGGGGACAAAGGACTGTCAACAGCCAGAGAGCCCATGAGAGGCAGGATGGCCTCAGGAATGGGTACAAGTGCCAGGATAGCATGAAGTCTAGGTGGGACTTTTCTGTGTGGAGTTAAGCCCTTCCCTTCCCTCCAGCGTCTACTCAGGCATTCTCCAACAGCAGCCTATAGGGTCCCTAGCCCTATGGGCAAGTCCATGAATCTACAGTCTCCATTCAAGTTCAAGTAAGCCCTCGGCACGCTCTTCTCTGAAGGGTGCCTTCCCCCTCTCTTTCCTCTTGCAGAGGCACCAGCAGCTCAATCCAGAGGCTGTGGAGCAGAGACTGCTACTGGAGGTGACAGATGATCCTGGAGTGGCTGAGGCGCCAGCCTCCTTGGGGTACAAAGAGGATAGGAGTGCTCCTCTTCTCAGGATCAGGCAGACACAGGTGCCGGGGACGGGAAGATGATGCTACGACCCCAGGTCCCACGTCCACCTTCCAGCCCAGAAGGCTCTGAGGTGCAGGCTCTGGACCCCGGTGCTCGCCCTTACCCCAGCAACACAGCACAGCCAGAACCAGAATGCAATAAATAGAGGCATGGGGCCTGGAGGTGAAGGGCGCCAGGGTGGTGCTAGCTTTCCGACGCTGTCTGCGGCACTGCAGGCTGGTCCATACAGAATCGTTTCAGGGGAGGGGCACTTGAGTCTTCCTCTTCCTCAGCAATCTAGACGTAGCCAGAGCACGGAATGACAGGGCTATCCCTCTGAAGCAGACCTCCCCTTCCACCCTAACTGTCTCACCCGACTGTCTCACCGATCACAGGACCTCTTCCCTACCTCCTGACCTTCTAACCTTCCCCGACCTCCTAACCAGCATCCCTCACTGCCTCCCCACCCCCACTACATCCCTCCCATGCTAGAGAGCCAGTGTATATCAACAGAGCCCTGACATTTTCCTTAGAAACCAGGAAACCCAAAGCACCTCCTTACCTGTGTCTCTAGAGGAACTGGTTCTTCCTTCGTGAGGGTCGGAGGTTCATCAGCAACTTCTGAGGCAGGCAGGGAGGGCTCTGAAAAAGCAAGGTCAGTGTAACTGCAGAGCCTGCTGGGACGGAAGAGCCCCCAGGCTGGGGGAGCGTTCCTAGGAGGCACCTTGGTGAAGGGGTATTCACTGGTTATAGAATCAACATACATTCTAAGAAGAAATTTGCAGAATCCAGTACAAAGGGCACTAACTCCGAAGTCAGAAGGAATGAAACAAATCAGGCAGTTCCACCAAATGTGGGATCGTGGCCAAGCAACTGAATTTTTTAAGACAACTTCCTCATCGATAAAATGGAGACAACAGTTGCTATTCCATGGGCTTTTCGAAAGGAGAATCATGCTTGCTGTTTTAGTCACTAAGTTGTGTCCAACTCTTTTATGACCCCATGGACTGTAGCCTGCCAGGCTCCTCTGTGGGATTTCCCAGCAAGAATACTAGAGTGGGTTGCCATTTCCTTCTCCAGGGGATCTTCCCAACCTAGGGATCAAGCCCGCATCTCTTGCACTGCAGGCAGATTCTTTACTGCTGAGCCACCAGGGAAACCCGAGAATCATACCAGGCCTCAAATATGAAAAGTGCCTTCCTTGCGGAGAGCCTGGCACTCAATCGTGTTGCTGTTTCTTTCCGTCATTCTGTGAAAGGGGAAAATACAACCATTCCCCAAAAGAGCCTCAACCAACTGACAAACAGCTTGAAGCTGCCAGTTCTGAGGCACCGTCTCTAACCTGTGACTCTGAACAAGAAAACCATCGAGAGCAAGAGCATGGCCCCTCCAAGACACACGTCCTGGGCCAGGGAGACTCACCCTCAAGGATCTCCTGGCCCAGCGTGGGGGGCTGGGAGTCGTCTGTGCGGAAGTCAGAGGTGTGCGCAGGGCTCAAGGACTCACTCTGCTGGGGGCTGGGGCTCGAGTTGGTGCTGCTGTCCACCTTGAGCTGGTAGACATCAGACACGGAGCTCTGGTTGCTGTTTTCATCTGAAAATCACACACGACAAAGGCAACAGCTGAGGCCGGTCATGGTTGAGGGGGCTCAGTACAGAGCCAAGGGTCTGGGGTCTCTGCAGACAGCGTGGACACAGCTGGGCACACACCGATCACAGCTGCAAACAACCCCTGAACCAAGGGCAGACATTCCCAGGGCTTCTGCACATCACAAATTACCAACAGAATCTAAATTGATTAATTTAAGCACATGTTATTTTATGACATATATTCTAAGCACCACTGGATGCAGCCAGAATCTTTAAGTTTATGCAAAATTTATATGTCAGGGAGGTCAATATAAGCATATGAGTCCCTTCTTTAGTATCCACTAATTATAGCTGGGACCTGGTATTTTCTCACTATCCAGTGAATGGAAGGACATGGCTCTGCCTCTCAACCTTTCTCACAAGAGGTACAGAAAATGACAGTCTGCCTGCCATTCTCAGCTATCTGAAGGAGGGTGACGGGGTCTGGAGATGGTCAGCTCAGGCCTTGCACCTGCCCAGGCTCTGCCTCACTGCCCACTGGATCCCACCTGGGAAGAGCTGTTGAAGGCTTCACATCACCAGCTAAGTTAAAAACCGACTCAGCAATTCCTTCCTCTCCCCCACCTCCAGCAGCCAGTCACCAAATTGTACCCGTCCTACTGCTCTGACGCCACGTGTATCCACTCCTTCCTACCCCACTGCTCAGTGCAGGCCTGGCCTCTGGCAACAGCCATCCAGCTGCCCTTCCTTGGGTCTCAGCCACGCCCAGCGACCTCACACCACTGCCAGAGTGAACTTTCTAAACCCTTCTGTAGTTCCCTGCTGCCCACTAGAGGGCTCTATCACATCCTACACACTGCTCTCCAGGCCCACTGCCTGTCCTTCTTCCTACGTACCCCTGGCTTCAGCCAGGTCAGACCCAAACCTCAGAGCAGCTACCAGCACCATGTCTGGTATGACGTGCTCCTTCCCATCTTCCTGCAAAGCCCCTACACCTGGCAGCCGGCAGCTCAGGCATCCTCTCCTCTGCAGAGCCCTGTGTCCCAGGCTCCCCTGGGTGGAGACGACCACCCCTTCTCATGCCCCTGCTGCTTCCTATGTGCACCTGCATTTACTGTATTCACACCGGTCTCCCTCCAGGACACCCGGTGCAGGTAGGCTCTGTGGCCCACAGAGGTCCTTGGGTCTCCAGCACAGTACATAGTACCCGGCACCCGGTAGGAGCGCATTAAACGTTCACTGCGTGAAAAGGATGAGACAGTGGCCAGGCTGAAGAAACAGAGCCTCCCATGTCTCCCGAGCTTTATGCTGCGGGGACAGCTCACGCAGCTAGAGAACTGTCCCCCCTTCTGTACCACACCAACCTTGGGGTTAGGGGAGAGGGAAGGAGGGGATACCTGGTCGTTCCCAGTCTAGCTCCAAAGCGAAAATCGTAAGCCTTTTCTAGTCTTCATCCTACAATGACCACTATCTTCTACACTAAAATGGAAGTAGCATTTTATTATACAAAATAATAAAGTCCTGTCACTCTTCAGCTTAGGTAGATACTTTTCTTCTCTAAGTATCAGTTTCCTTAAATTGGAATGATGGTAACTGCCTGGTTTGTATCCCAGGCTGATGCAAGGGTTAAAAGGAGACACTGAAGTGAAAGTGCTTCATAAGCAGTAACTACCACACAGGTATAAAAGGTAAAGTTCTCAGTGCAGTGCTGACTCCGGCCGGACATCTACTAGAGCAGTCTCTAGTTTAGGAGGTTTAGGAGGCAGAACTTGGACAAACTGTAGACAAACAAGCAGATGCCCCAGCCTGGGTTGGGGGTGGGGTGGGGCAGGGTGCGGTCCTCTGAAGTGCTCTCATCAAACACACAGTCTAAAGAAAAGAGCTTCTGATCCAGAAAACCAGGACCTACCATTGGTCCTCACTTACGAGTGACTAACTTTAGATACGTAACCTCACGTCCCTGAGCCTCAGTTTCCTTAACTGGAAAGTGAGGAGACTACTGTCTGTCTTGCAAGGTTACTGTGAAGTTGAAATGCAAAGACCTCTGTCAGGTGCCCGGCAAGATACCAGCAAAACCGTGGGCACTGAAATGACACACAGACTAGTCTTCAGATTATTGATGGGTCATTTAAATGCTCATTTTCCTGCAAGGAAGACATAAGGATGCAACTCACCCTGGAATTCAAGAAGGAGAGAGGAATTGGCTGAGGCATCAGAGGGAAAGCCATTAGGTTCCCGGGCTGCGGAACTGTTCGATTTTGACTTTTCTTTCTAGAAAAGGAAAAAAAGAGGAATATGACAGAGCCAAGCAGAAGACTCACAGAGAGAGAGAGAGAAGGTGCTGAGACACCACAGAGGTCTGGATTAGGAACATGAGGAACAACAGTGGTTTCAGGACCCAAGGAATAACAGGATCCTGGACAAGGTGTTCCCGGGCCTCAGTGGCTCTATCAGTAAAATGGACCCTTCCCACTTTAATCTCATGACTCACAAGAGACAGGCAGCTATATACATCTGCTTCCACTGGAGTTCTCTGTGGGACCTTCCTGCTTTCTGCCCTCATCAGAATGCTCTGCCCGATCCTTCCCTACATGGATGGGTAAGAATTACAAAATACTCATTTGAGAAAGATCCCTGTTTCAGGAGCACAGCTAGGGGTAAAAAGTGAAAGAAGAAAGGTCCTTTGACTGGACAAAGGAAGGAGTCACTTTACATGTAATGTGAGCAGGGACAGGACAAGGGGTCCCTACAAGCTCTACTCCTGACCAATCTACCCCATCCACTCAGTGACCTCCCATGTCCACCTCTGCCTTCAAGCAAATGCAAGTCACATGGGTAGGGGAACCACAGTGGAAGGTAAGCACTAGCTTGCAACACACCAGCCCACAGAAAAGGCAATCACCAACCCAAGCATTTGCAAACGAGAGCATCCTCACAGCTGGAATTTCAAAACTGGACAATCCCAAACTTGCTGCTAATCCATACTTCACATACTTGTCACTTTATTGTACATGCATTGTACTAGTAACACAGCTTAGTTTTTGTGAATACTCTCAATCCTAACTCAGCAATAAGTCAACTGTACATATATATGTGTGTAGTCCTTCACTTCATGTTTTATATGCAGACATAATTTTAGTGCAATTACACTTTACCATTTAACTACAGAGGCTACCTAAACATGATTTTTACTGGCTGCATAATATTCCAGGTATCATACTCATTCAATCACTACTCAACTAGTGGACATTTAGCTTTACCTTATTTAGGACTGTGTTTGTTTAGTACTAGTAGAAATAAATCTACAATGCTTAACTTTTATTTTTTCCTGGATTATTTGGCTAAATTCACACCAAAAAAAAAAAAAATCCCTTCTAGATCAGAAAGTAAAAACATATTTTTCTTAAAATACCCTGTGTCTCCCAACTCTCTACCAGAAGGTTGGCAATGCATTTGGAGTATGAGTATCACAGCACCCATGCCAACTTTTGGTGTTACTGTTATTTTTTCCTGATCTCTCATTAGTTCAATGATTCTGTGCTCACATAAAATATGCACTCACCATAAGAAATTCTGAAAATACAGAAAAAGAAATGAAAATCACCTGCACAACCAGAGATACCCGAAACATATAATTTTATCAAAATGGACCATGATTCAGTATTATAACTTGCTCCCCCCCAACTCATCATATTAGAAACATTTTTCTATGCCATTGAGTAGTTTTTTAGACCATCTTTTACAAGGGTAACAAAGCTGTACAATATACGGGTGCACAATAACTTAATTCTTTAGCTAAGATCTTCATTTTGCTTGCAATTTTTAAATACCATGAACAATACTGGAGTACTCAACACAGCAGATGTAACTTGTGCACATCATGATTATGTCCAGAGAATAAATGTCTAGAGGTAAAACTTCTAGATCAAAGGCATAAATATTTTGAAGGCTCCCCTCCCACACACCCTCAGCTTTACTGAGGTATAACTGACAAATGAAACGGTACAATATTTAAAGTATATCCTGGGGTGATTTGATATGTGTATATATTATGAAAGGATTCCCAACATCTGGTTAATTAAGCTTTTAAGTATACATATATGATCAACCTGTAGAAAGTTTGTCCCAGTTTATTCTCCCATCAGCAGTGTCCCACTCCCTTACATCCTTCACTTATTCTTCTTTACCAATTTGATCATTTTCTATTTTTCCTAACCTAATAGGTCTATGCTAGTACCTTCGAAGCTGGCACACGACCACAGACCACTGGAAGGTAGATAAGCCAATGGACCTCAGGGTCCAGCTCAGAAACCAATACAAACACTGTGAGAAGTCCTTCGGAGAGACAAAGGGAGCCGAGTCCTGAGCAAGGAGAACCGGAAATAGCAAAGGGGGATGTCCCCCAGGTCCAGTGGTTGAGATTCTGCACTTCCTATGCAGGAGGGGCAAATCTGATCTCTGGTTGAGGGAGTGAGATCCCATATGCCGCATGGCACAAGCAAAGAAAATAAAAAGAAATAGGAAAGGGTCAGGGGCTTCTATGTGAGAAATGGGGAATGGGCTGTTGGCAGTGTCCTTCCCCCACACAAGAGATCTAGCAGCCTGACCTTTGGCCTTTATGGTATTGGCATCACCAGAGCCAAGGTTAGATGAAAAACAAAGGGTGGCCCCAGAGCCCCTCTAACATTCACCCACCGGCTCCATGGACTTGGCGAGGATGGCTTGTTGCAGATAAAGGCAGCATGTGGAGACCACTACTAGAGAGCTCCCTGGGAGACAGTGGAAGATGAGAGAGGGGAAAAGGGAAAGGCTGAACCCAGAGGCTAATCTCATCCCCTCAGCTATAGAGGAGAAAGCGCGGAGCTCAGGCTCACGGTCTCCCCTCGGTTACGTTTCTAGTCAACACAGCTCAAAGTTGAAAGGAATAAAAGATGAGTGCACAGAGAAAACCAACCAGACACTGGAGGAGAACAAGTACCATGAGAGACGATTAACAGAGCAAGCTGTACCAGGAACAGTGCACCGACGGGACACGAGAACTTCAATAAAACATGGCAGGTCTCCTCAGAAAGACAAGGATGACACGGGAAAGTTGTTCTGAACCACCGCCAAGGATATTTGGTATGAGCAATGAAATTGTTCAAAGTAAAAATTAGGTGAATGAGTTTATTAGCAGAAATAGATAAGAGCTGAAGAAAAGATTAATGAGCAAAAACTGGATGAAGAAGTCAGAATATACAAAGAAAGGATAAAGAGATGAAACAAACTAAAAGTTAAGAAATGAAGCTAGATGTCATCATTACAGGATATTGCATTTAGGGAGTTCCCTGGTGGCCAAGTGGTTAGGATTCCGGGCTCCCAGTGCTTTGACCAGGGTTCAATCCCTGGCCAGGCAACTGAGATCCCACAAGTCACATGGTGTGGCCAAAAAAAAGATGAAATTCCATTCAAAACGAAGGACAGAGTAGGGATGAAAGGGTGGGGGGAGGGGGGTGATGGAGACAAGAGGCTCAGAGGAAAAATACAGATTTTGATAAGCTTTATACATTGACATGGAAAAATAGTGTAAGTCTTATTAGGTTGGAAGTTGCCAATAAAAAGATTAAAACTAGAATGTAGAACTTCCAGATCAGCAGAAGAAAATGTGTCTAGTCATCATGAGGTGAAGAGGAAAAAAATAAAAGGAAAGTGTATTATGACCGAAATCCTTGTCCATAAAAATATAATTTTTAGGCAGTCACACTTTCCCAGCCTTTCTGGCACCTAGACGTGCCACAGCTACTATGAACACTTAGTATATATGTCTTAAGGAGATCTCTGGGAAACTCCTTACATTCATGAAAACACTATTTGCTAACCCTTCCACTCTCTTACGGCCTTGAACTTGAATGTGCTGAATGATGGCTGGAGCTCGAACTTGGAATATAAGGTCAAACATGAACAGAGGAATGGGGAATTATTTAATGGGTACAGAGTTTTTTACCTCTGCAAGATGAAGAGTTTCAGAGATGGGTTACACAAGGTGAATGCACTCAACACTACTGAACTGTACACGCTGAAGTGGTTAAGATGGTAAACTTCATGATAGGTATATTTTACCACAACAGAAACAACGTAAAATGAATAGAACCATTACTCTCTTAAAAGTAAATTTAAAAACAAAAGGAATAGAGAGGGTACCAGAAACCTGAGTCCCTGGGGACTCTTAGAACAAAATTACCACACCAGTCCTGGACTGCATACTTCTGTTTCTCTAAGAACAAAACAACTGCTTTAAACCACTGCTATTTTGAGTTTTCCGTCACCCACAGCTAAACCTAATCCTAATATGCCCAATAAGCAGAAAAATGTAAAACGGGAGAAACAGCATTACAAGACATACCAGGCAAATACAAATCAAAAGAAGACGGGATATACAGTTAGTATCAGATAAAAGAGAATTTGAGGTGAGAAAGGGACAAAGAAGGACATTACATACTGGTAAAAGGAGGAACAGGTCACGATGAGGTAAGAATCATAAACATACATGGATCAAAAATAGAGCTTCAAAGTACAAAGGAAAACTGACTCAGACCATGAAGAAGCAAACAAACCAACGATTTCACACACTCTTCTCAGAAACATTCAGAGCAAACCATACAAAGATGAGCAAAGATACACATTTGGATAACATAACAAATCCATCAATTGTTTAATTTCATGCTGAGAGTATTTATCTGTTTTAATTATAAGTGAATTGTCCACAATTCAATTACAGATCAGGTCACAAAAAAAGTCCCAGTAAGCCCAAAGAACAAATACCCTACCAATTTCATAGAATCAGTGCACCAATTTTAAAAGGACAGCTTTCAAAAATCTCACCTATCTAAAAACTAAATTATCATTCTATTAAATAACCTTTGGAAACCAAAGAGGAAACCAAAGAGAAACCTATGAAAATCTTACAGTGAAACGACACTATCAATGATATCCTGATACTCATGGATGTCCAAATCTGTGGGAGATAACTACAGAAGTGAAATGGACTACAAAAAAGAAAAAAAAAGCAAAGAAAAACTAGAAAAAAACATGCTAAGTGTTCAACACAAGAAGTGGAAAAAACAGAATAAAACAAACAAAGGAAAATAACAAGGGCAAAAATTAATCAAAAAGAGAACAAAGCAAAATGAAAAGAAAGATGAACAAAAATTACATGATGATTCTTTTAATAAAGATTTTAGGACCATTTTACATGGAAAAAACATAAATAACAAATGCAAAAAAGACAAAATAATTTACCAACAGAGACTTTAAAGTACAAAAGGGTATTATAAATGACTACATAGCAGTACACATGAAAACTGATCAGTGTTCATCAGCAGGGTACTGCTGGCCTTCCGGACAGACTGATTAAGTCTTCACTGCACAGGACTGACTCATGTATTGCCAAAAGCTCAGCATGGCTGGCCAACCAAACAGTGCCTTGCCTCATTTCTAAACACTCTTGGGGAAGTGGGTAAGGGTGAAGACTCAGCACTGTCCCACACTAAAGAAACAATCCTCTACGTGAAATGGAAACGTTTTTTAGAAAAGACACAAAACAGCAAAATAAGTACAGAAAAAGGGAAAACCTAAATACATCAATCACCATGAGAGCCACTGTAATGATAATCAACACCTCTCTCGCCACCAAAGACCCAGAAGGTACTAAAGGTAGACCCTTCATTTTATGCAAGTTGTTCTAGAAATCAAAAGAGGGGAATCTGCCTAATTTGTTTTAGGATGCTGGTGTAAACAAGGTAGAGATAGCATAAGGAAAAGAGTATTACAAACCAATTTACAAACCAGATGCGAATGCCTCAATTATTTGGGCATTGAATGTAACATTAAAAAGGAAAAAAAGAAGAAAGGCGTAAGTAGAATTTGTCTTAAGAATGCAAGAATGGTTCAAACATCAGAAATTCATCATTTTAATAGATTAAAGGACGAAAGTCCCATGAACATTTAAGTAGATGCAGGAAAAGCAGCTGGGTTAAGTCCAAATTATCTATTCATAATTTTTAATAAGCCTTAGAAAGCTAAAGAGAGAAGGAATTTTTCATTCTGGTAAAGACTATCTTTCCAAAAACCTACAAGAGAGAAAACTCACCCTACTTAACATGAAGACACACTAAAAGCATAGTAAATAAATCTAGCATAGAAACAGATAAAATAACAACAAAAAAATGGAAAGCTCAAAAACAAAAACATGTGAATACAGCATACAATAGGAACGACATCACATACCAGTGGAGAAGGACAGATTATGGAGTGACCAGTATTAGGGGTAGTGGCTCACTATATGAAGGAAAATTAAAATTAGATTCTTATCTTCACCATTTAAAAAAAAACAACAAAAAATCTACATGGATTAAAGGTCTAAAAATGAAAGTTAAAATTAAAAAGCTAGCAGAAGATGCAGAAGTCCTCTATAACCAGGAAATGGAGAATAATTTTGAAACATCACCCTGGAAATAAAAATCATAAGGAAAAAGTTAACTTGACAGAAAAAAATTAAAGGCTATTACTGACAAAGTTACCATATGTGACATGTTAGACAAAGACAACTGCCATGTACAAATCTAATTAGAGTTTTCTATAACATGAAAGAATCCATGCAAATCAGAAAAGTAAAGACAGGAAGTCCAATATAAGAATAAGGAAAATTTAAGAAATCAGAGGGGAATTCCCTGATGGTCCAGTGGTTAGTAGGACTCCACGCTTTCACTGCTGAGGGCCTGGGTTTAATCCCTGGTTGGGGAACTAAGATCCCGCAAAGCCACATAGCCAAAAAAGAAAGAAAGAAGAAATCAGAGAAGAGGAAATCTGAAGAGATAAAATTATCAATCTCCCTAGTATTCAGAGAAATGCAGAATAAACAAAGAGATACCACTTTACATCTACCAGACTATCAGGATTTAGGAATTAGGTGTTAGATGATACGAAATGTTGGTGAGGATGTGGGAAACAGGAGGTAACTATCCAGGGAAACCGTTCAGGAGAGAGATCTGGCCGCATCGAGTAAAAACAATCATGTATGGGATTTCCCTGGTGGTCCTGTGGCTTAGAATCCACACTCTTAATGCAGGGGGCCCTGGTTTCAATCCCTGATCCAGGAACCAGATCCTGCATGCTGCAACTAAGACCCAGCACAACCAAATAACTAACTAAATAAATATTTTAAAAAATCAATCATATATGGACAGCCAACAACAGAGCAATCTCACCCCTGGGCATCTAATCCAGAAAAAACTTCTCACAAGTCCTCAAGGAGAATGGATAAAGGATGTCCACCACAGTCAACCAGGCTACCCAAAAAAGCTGGCAGCAAAACACACAAACAGACCCATATCTATACTTGAAATACGGCAAAGGTGGTTCTACAGAGCAAGACGAAAAGAAGTCTCTTCAAGTGGTGGCATAAATGTATACCCACATGGAAAAATATGAAATTGGGCCCCTACTTCAAAATACACAAAAATCAACTCCAGGTGTATTATAAATGGGAATAGAATAACAAGCTTGTAGATTATGTGGAAAAATATCTTTGTAACCTCAAAAAAGGAAAAGATTTAAGACATTTAAAAGCACTAATTACTAATTATAAAGAAAAGGATTATTTTGTCTACATTAAAATTAAAAAACCTTCTGGTACTCAGGCCTGCATAAACAGAGGGTGAAGATAAGCCATGGAATGGAACAAGGTACAGACAGTATTCAATCAATAAAGAATATGTGTCCACAACACAGAGAATCCCTACAAGTTGCAAGAAAAAGACCATAACAAATTAGACTTAAACTGGCACTGCCTAAAAGAGGAAATCCCAAAGGATGCTGAAAAGGTTCTCCATCTCATTAGTAATTACGTCCTTAATCACCATATCAAAACCAAAATGAGATATCTTAATACATGAAGTCCAACAACAGTAACTGTTGATGAGGGTCTGGAGCAGGGAGAACTCTGGTATGTCTGGTGGGAATATACAATGGTACAATCACTTTGGCATTCCTGGTATAGGTCAAAATACACATATCCTAAGACTTGGCAATTCTACTCCTAGGAATATACTCTAGGAAAACTCACACACATGTTGACCCATATACAAAATAAGAACGGTCACAGGAGCTTTGTTCCTATTATCCCAAACTGGAGACAATCCAAATATCCATCTACAGGAAAACTGGTAAGATATTAATAAATTATGGTACAGTCCTGTAACAGAACTCCATACATCAAGGAAAAGGAACAAACAGCTCCAAGGACAACATGGTTGATTCTACAAACATAACACTAGGCAAAAAAAGCCAGACACGCAAAAATAGATACTTCGTGATGCTGTTTAAAGAAATGTTTACATATGACTAAATAAGTAGTAAGAAAAGCAAAAGGAGATTGATCTCCCCTGGAGGGGAGAAAGAGGGATGATAGGAAGAGTTTCAGAGGCTGCTGGGGGAGTTAGCAACATCTATCTTTTGATATAGGCGGCTTTTACAAGGGTATTAGCTTCATATTTTTTTCCCTATATAGTACATTCTGTTTTACATACTTTCGTATGCATTTTATAGTTCAGATCTTTTAAAAACAATTAGAATAAAAAGAAGGAGAGAAATCTGGGAGTTTATCATTCAGGGAATGTATAGATAGATAAATGTGGTTACTGCACATAAGAGAATATAATGCAAGAGTAAAGATAATAATCTTATTTACAATTATGGAAGTATGTTCAAGTTTTCAAACAAAAAGAGAAAAGAGGTTTATAGCACAATGCTATATATGAATGCAAAGTTTTAAAAATACAAATATGGCCAGGAGTAAGCAGCCTCTGTGGTGTGTTGGGAAATATTTTCTTTGTTTCCTTTTATTTTTTTGTGGGGTGGGGGGGATAGGGGAGGGCATTGAAGTTCTACAGTTCTGAAATAGTTGGTGGTACATAGTTCACTTGGCTTTGGTTACATATTGGACTTTAACAAGTAAAAACTTCATGAGTGTCATTTAAACAAAAGTTACAGAACAAACAATTGGCTTTAGGTATTTAATCTGGAAAAATACTCCTGTGCCCATGTTTTAATGTAATTGTGTAAGTGGGAGCAAAAATATATTCTGTTTTTCAACCGTAGGTGCTCCAGACTTGCTCTCTGTCACTAACACTAAATGTGCTATTTTTCTTGTTTTTCATCAAACATCTGAAGAGAAACTTCTGTACCTTTCTGTAAATTCTCTTTAATTTCTCAGAAATCTAAAAGGGGAAGAAAAAAGTTCATGAAAACTAAAACTTCATGTTTTTAGCCAGTGAGGAGGTAATAAACCCTGCCTATAGAAGGTGTGCTTTCATGCAAACTATACTTCTGAGCTTATTAGCTTCTAATTATATCTTAATAAATATATTTTACTACTAGAAAAATAAATAAATAAAAATACAAATATGAAATAATGTGTATTTTTCAAGAATATACAGATGTACAAATAAAATCATGGAAGGGGAATTAGAAAGGCATATATACATACAAAACACATCTAACACGCTACAATGGGCAGCAGGAGTCCACAAACTTTTTCTTATGAGGCCAGATAATAAATATCTTGGGCTTTGCAGGCTATTAGATGTTATGGCCTACTCAACTCTACCATTACAACTCAAAAGCCACCACAAATAAGGAAACCAACGGGCACAAGTGTGTTCAAACTAAACTATATGGAACCACAGGGAGCAGGCCTGGGCTATAGTTGGCCAAGCCCTGGAAAAGAGGAATGGGTTAAGAAAAGGGAATAACGGGGAGAAGGGGGGATCTAATAAAATGAGAGGCTTTGCATGGACCAATGACAGAGGTATTTTCAACTCAATTCTGGGGAAATAAATCCCATAACAGCTAAGAGGCAATCAAAGAAAGAAAGAAACAAGACGTTACCTTTTTGTTGTTTTGATTTTCTTCCTCACTTACCTCCTTGCTGTCTGTCACAGGAACCCACTTAAATATCCTAAGGGACGTGTCACCCACAGTCACCCACTTCTTCTCCCTAAAACAAAGACACTTCTCAGAACTGATAAAATAAAACAGATTTTCTGATCAGAACTTGTGCTTTTCTACTTCTCACCAGAGGTCTTCAATCTTAAATGCTTCATAAACTTTCTGTCCAATCATACTTTACTTTTCAAGGCAAAATCACCCTTTTCAGAAACACTTTGCTATCGAATTCCTTTAACCCTGAACCTTCCACCTGTCACCTCTGCTCACATGGTGTACCAAAACCATTTTTTTCCCTCACAGACTACAGTAGTACGGAGTATGAGCACAAATTCAAACTCAGGTATCCATCTTGCATAACTTCTTCATCTCCCCAAAATTAATTCAATCCCACTGATATTTTATAAAGACCTATTATACAAAGCCTTACAGGTGATAAAGGATATATAAGATAGCATCCCTATCTTGGGAACTCATAGCAATGAAAAGATAAGTAAAGAAATCATTGTAATATGTGAAGGTGGCAAGAAAGAAGGCTGAAAGACCAGGATATTCCATGGAAGGCAAAACTCCAGTGAAACTCTGGGTGCATTAGTCGCTCAGGTATGTCCAACTCTTTGTGACCCCGTGGACTGCAGCCTGCCAGGCTCCTCATGGGATTCTCCAGGCAAGAATACTGGAGTGGGTTGCCATTTCCTTCTCCAGGGGAATCTTCCCGACCCAGGGATCAAACCTGTGTCTCCCGAATTGCAGGCAGACTCTTTATCGCCTGAGCCACCAGGGAAACTCTGGGTTGAAACACAATTCTAATAACCAAGGAGCAGGACACGATGCTTTCAGCTAACAGAACTGAGCCTCACACTGGCTTTTGGAAAAGGTGAAGGCCAGGTGCCATGGAAATATGGCTTTAAGGTTTCGTTTTACAGAAGAGATACTTTTGAGATAGGCCTTTAAAAAAAACGGGTAGCTGTTCTCCCCTCCCCACACATACCTGGGGAGGGAAAGGCAAGTAACATTCTTAAATAAGGGGCAGATTATGGACGGCCAGAGTTGGGGAGCCTGAAGTGTGACTTCTGAAAGTTTCCAGTCCTAATGTGAGCACAAAAAAGTAAAAAAAGTAACTGCTGTTATTGATGATGCTATTCAGCAAATGACATCACAAAAATATAAAGACTGTGATGTAACATGAAAAAGAATGAACTAAAGACTTAGAAACTAGAATTAATTCCTGGACAAGCCACTCATTTATTCAACAAGTATTTAACTTACAAGACCCTCTGCTAGGTCCTGAGCACACAGGGGACAAGATGCACGGTCCTGACGCTCCCGAGCCTGAATTTCAACTGGAAACAGACACCACACAACTCATTTCAGTTAGAAACCTGATCATTAGATTCAACCACATCAAACGGCCATTTCTGCAGATAAAAAAGGCAAATACAGATGTCTTATAGTTCAACCTAATGCCACTGTAAAGTTCCATATAGGAGAGGACCTGATTTAGACTGGGGCTCTTGAAAGGTTTTGGTGAGGAAGTAACTGCAGAGCAGAGCCAGGCACTAACTAGGCAAGAGGAAGGAGCGGGGAGAGGAAGGCTGCCGAGAGGAAGGAAAGGTAGTGTGGCCCCAACTGAAAGATGGCCAGCATCTTGCGAAAGAGGGCAGTTTGAGCCAGTCTAGTGAGGTATGAAGAATCATTTTTGGTCTTTATCCTAAGAACAAGAAGAGAGCAAGGAAGCATTATTTCCTAAGCAAAAGAGTGCTAAAAAAAATTTCACACTTGAGAAAAATACAAAGTAATGAATGGACCAGGGAACTGAGCCAGCCCTGAAGCAGGCAGACAGAGCACAGGGAGCCCAGTACAGAGTTCCAGGTGACAGAAGATGCTCAACTGCCCCAGACTACAGGTAAGAACAGAGATGGCCAGAAGAGGAAGGGATGCCCAGTCCTAGGTTTCACAAAACCTAAAGCATTAGATTCGGAGGAGGAAAATCATTAACTATTTAACCTAGTATTTGTAAGTCCTTAGAGATGACGAACTTGGTCATGTAGCAAAATGGACAAATAAACATGCAAATAAAGTCCAAGGTAATGATGACCTTCAGTTTTCCAGGTGGCTCAGTGGAAAAGACCCCACCTGCCAAAGCAGAAGACGCGGGTTTGATCCCTGGGTTGGGAAGATACCCTGGATAAGTAAATGGCAACCCACTCCAGTATTCCTGCCTGGAAAAACCCATGGACAGAGGAGCCTGCCGGGCTATATGGGGTCGCAAAGAGTAGGACATTACTTAGCGACTAAACAGTAACAACAATGACTCTACAGGGAGTGGAGGGTGAAGGGCAGGAGGTCTTGGAGAAGGCTTCCTGGAGGGAGCTAACACCTACCCGGCTTTAAAGTTACTAGTAAAGTAAAAGTTATCGGTAGCAATCAGCTAGAGAAAAGTACTCAAGAAGTTGGCGCAAACACCTGGCTGTGAAAACTTAAGGTGATAACGGACTGGAACTCTTGGTACAAAATAGGCGGTCAACCTGCGCCTGCAATGAACATGACAGGAGCCGTTTCCAAACAAGGCGGAGATACTGACTCTTCTACTAACAGCTCCCAGGTCACCAAAAGAAAATGCCTACCCAGTTCGCGCGCGTGAGCCCATATTAGGAGAAAGACAGGAATTTTTCTTCTAACGATTCCCTGGTCCCGTGGCAGGTAGCTTGACGAAAAGTTCTCACCTAACCCAGACGCCTTAATACGCAGAGTGCTCAGTCTGGCCAACGGGAACCCCTCAGAGATAGTTAGTATACGGGACAGTTCAGAACGCAAAAGGTTCCTCACGCAGGCGGGCGCGGACACTAGGCCCGGGCCTACCCGCGGCTAAACAAACCCCTCAGACCCAGCGCCGCCGGAAGCCGGCAGCTCCCCGCCGGCGCCGCGCTGCCAGGGGCAGGAGCCAGGTGGGCGGGCCTGCGGGTCGGGCAGCCCTCTGATTGGTCGCGGCCGGCGCGCCCTCTGACCTCACGCCGACGCGAGCGGCTCCCTCCTCCCGCCATCTCCGCTCCCCCCTCCCCCCCAAGCGCCTGCCGGTCGGTTCCCACCCCGCCCGCCAGTTCGCCGCTGCGCTGGACCTGGGCCGGCGGCCCTCCCCGCCAGCACCCTTGGGCCTAGCCCCTCACCATTTCCGCACTTTCTCGATGGCCGCCATCACCTTCTTGATGTCATCCTTGGCCCGGCTGCGGGTCTCGGCCCGGACCGACCGGCCCGACATGGCGGCGGCGGGAACGGCGGGGGCCGGGGCACTGCTCCCAAGACACTGAGAATCGCGCGCCTCACGCGCCGCCGCCCGCCCGGCGCAGTAGCGTCACCGCGGCCGTCGCCCCCTCCTTGCGCGCGTGCGCGAGAAGTGCGCGCACCCGCCCTCCCCTTGGGGCTCGAGGCATCAGCGCGCCTGCGCGCTCCGCCCCAGGTGCCCCACCCCGGGCGTCCCACCCAGCAGGCCCCACCCTGGGCATCTCAGAGTACACTGGGCTCCCAAGAAGCCCAGGGTTTGCGGGCAAGCTGGCAGCACGTGTTGTGTGCAGGGTGAGGTGCGAGGCGCTGCCAGTGGGGTCTCTGGCTCTTGCCCAGGGTAACATCTTAATTCTCTGGTTAGAGCTGCAGCCATAATCTATATTTTATGGACTTGACACCAATGTTACTGAGGTTCTACACTATCCTGTACTGCTTTCTCTCCTGTTTGGGGCCCTCGCTCCCCAGATACACCACTGTGCTCCAACTATAGAGAATTTCACACCTTCAATATGCCTTCCAACGTTTGCACACATCTGTTCTCACCTGGAATTCTTCTCTCTTCTTGATGACCACTTACTTTTCCAACATTCAGTTAGAATTCCAACAAGACTTCCCCCTGAGATCCTGAGGTGCCACTTTGTCCATACTTGACACTACATCAATGTCTCATTTAATTCAATAATCGTTGATTAAACGATGCCTGCGCTGTGCAAGTTGGCATGCAAAGTACTGAGGACAAAATTGGGTTTTGCTTTCAAAGAGCTTCCAGGTTAGCAGAACATGCAGACCAGAAAACAAGCATTTCAAATGCCATTTTATGAACGCTAGGTTAAAGGGAAGTACTGTACAAGATGCTATGACAACCCTAATCTAGATGAAGGGTGTCCAGAGGAATCTGGGGAAAAAAATGACCTTGAAGTTGAATTTTGAGAATACAGTAGATGCAATTGTTCTAAGTCCTCACTGTGTCCACAGACACTGTAGATGCTCAGTAGATGTTTGGGTGAATACTCAGTCTTCACTGCAGCTCCCTGTCTTCTCCTGTCACCCCAGGCATTTATTCGTGCTAGCGGTATGCAGAGAGGGCCCTGAAGCAACCGCTTTGACAGTTCGCATTGCTTGGTAGCAGCTATTTCTTTCACCTCTAGAGAAACTTCCTTCTGTGTACCCAGAGAACTGTCTCACTAACCCTGAACTTGACATAGCCTCTGACTCTGACTGTTCCCTATTCTGTAATCCACCAATATCATGGCTCGATAACCACATATCACCTTGCTGATAAGGAGCCCAGGAATAGTGTCTGCCCGCCTGAGGAGTGAAAGAGCTGAACTAGCATGTGGAGGGAAGGATGGGTCTACTAATAGTGAGATCAAAGGTGGCACAAGTTTCTCAAAGCGATTGATTCAAAATAACTGAACCGAAGAGCTAGCTTGAGTATCTGCTACATGCCCTATATTGGTGGACACTGTGGGTGATGCAAAGATGAGTAAAACACACTCCCTGCCCTTTAGGTGAGGATAAGGAAAGCAACAGGAAAAGAAAATTCAAAGGCAGAGCTTGCTAAGTGTTGTGACAGAGGCCAGCTCTCTAGAATTCTCTAGTTTTCTTCTTGGGGCCCCCTGGTCTAGGCACACAGCACCCGGCAATTATGACTCTGTTCTCTCTCAACCTGTCCAAGTCCTGGCCAGCTCCCCCTCTGAGGTTTCTTATCTATAGCTTCCCTGCTCCACAGCCCACTGCTCCTCTCAGCAGTGTTAGCCTCCTGCGCCCTGCTCTCCTCCAGCCCACCCTACCAGTCACCACCATCCTCGGGCCTTCCCTGCTCTGAAGACCCAGTGATCCTCCCGATTCCTACTCACATTTGTCCACCTGACCCTACATTCCCCACCTATCTCCCACTGATGTTTTATGTAAGAGAGTGGTCAAAATGAGCAACTGCCAACTATTCCCCGAAGCCTGCACAAATGCCCTCTGATGACATACTTCTCTTTAAAAAAAAGTCTCCCCTTGGGACTTCCCTGGCAGTCCAGTGGTTAAGACTGAGTTTCCAATGCAGGGGGTGTGGGTCCGATCACTGGTTGGGGAACTAAGATCCCACATGCCATGTGGAATGACCATTAAAAAAAAAAGAAAAATTCTGATACATACCTGGCTGAACATCCAGGAACTCACAATAAAATACTGTTTTTCATGTCTGATGTGTTGAGAAGAGTTTAGCTTAGTGAACTTGAAATTGCAGGGGAAAGATGAAGTGTGGTCAACAGAATGGTTAACATTGTCAGATGTGGGCAAGACAACTCTTCCAGAAGGACCCATCCTGGCCCTGCCCTGCCATGCCCTCCCCACAAGGCACAGTTGCAAGACCAGGGAGATGTGACCACGTGGTGCAAGCAGTCACCATCCCATTCACCAGACCCCAGACTCCCTGTCCAAACAGACGCAAGCCTGCTTCAAGGGCTTGTACGAGCCTCTCCCTTGGGTTCATCTTCACAGAGGTGGCACTGCCCTGGCACACAGCCTGAGGCCTGAGTGGTTGGTGGCCAAGGGGCGGGTGTTTGTCTCACAGGGATATGACGGCATAAGAGGTGTGGGCTGGGGTGTCCCTTGCAGTGTGGAAAAGAACCCGGTGGGAAAAGGAGAGCGGCCTTGATCATGGGATGGTCACCTTTGACAACACACTGTGGCACAGACCTGAGTGAGAATTCTAAATTTGAACATGGCCTTCCAGGACGCTGTATCAAGGGAGGAGAACAGCACATATTGAAGCACACCTTAATTTATAACAGATAGTAAGACTTGCACAGCATGTGGGTCTCCATCTGTATTCTTGTCTCTGGCTTTACACATGTTGGTTAAAGGAATGTATTTTATTGTGTGAATGTATTTATTGTGAGTTCCTAGATAGGCCTAAACTCAAAGGTCTGGGCAAGCCTTTTATAGGTTATGTGTGTTGGGCAATTAGACTCCCTAATAATATTGATGTCAAGGCTCTCTCAGTTGCAAGAGTATCCCAATTCAAATTGACAGTCATACACAGGACTTTCTTGGCTCTTAGTAACTTGGTTGTCCAGTGGTGGCAACCTCAGGTGTCTGGATCCAGCAGCTGAAACAAGAAGCATCCTCAGCCTGAGGTCTCTTTGGCTGCTTTCCTGTGTTGGCTTCATTCTGGGGCAGGACTACACAGTTAACAACTTTACGTTCTACTTATTAAGCAATTCTAGCAGAAAACTAAACATATTTTCAGTTTTTTCTAAAGTCCAGCAAAGTCCAGGAGTTTGCTGATTGGTTATATGCCTACCATTCTTGCCTGGAGAATTCCATGGGCAGAGGAGCCAGGTGTGCTGCAGTCCATGGGGTTGCAAAGAGTTGGACATGACTGAGTGACTAACACTTTCACCTTTCATGGAGGGTCAAGGCTTACCCTCTAAAAATTGTACAGATAAAGATTTGGGGAGGTGGTAGTTCACCAGATAAACACTAAGATAGGGTTGTTTCCTGAGGCAGAAACAATAGTGAGATGGTAGGGATTGAAGGCTTAGCACTCAATATGAGCCACTATCAACGTGAACAAGAAAATGCAAATACACTTAGACTGGGTATGTCTACTGAATAGAAAGCAACTGGAGATCACACTCATTTTGCTACTGCCCTGAACTCTGGGATCAGAATTGGAAGCTTGAAGAAATAAAGCTTCATACAGTCACAGTCTCACAAGGCGTTCCTAGGTTTGTGTTTATGAATCATGCTTTCAGTTTCTGTGGCTGATTCTGCAGTGCCAACCTATGTCATCAGTGGGCCTCAGTCTCAAGAGCTGTGTGCTGAAATCAAGTCATGCTCACCTGGAAGACTCATATTTCTGGAATTTTGTAGAGAACATGAATCCCAAGTTATTAAATTTCTAGACACGTGGCCAATTTGGGGCACTGTTGGGACTATGATATCACATATCATCACTGTGATAATTCATCACAACAGTAGGTGTTTCCTACTTACCTGCTATAATCTCTAATTATAGAACATCTTTTAAAGATAAGTCTTATTACCTTTATTGAAATTGATGAAGACTATCAACAGACCTTCAGATGTGCACTTTTGTGCTTTAAGTATTTTTTATTTTTAATGACCGATAAAAATAATCTATACACCATTTTTTAATTTCCCCAAATTGTTATTCTGAAAACTTTCAAACCCACAGAAATTGAAATAGTAATATTAAAGTATTAACACTGCCTTCACACACAAGGATTTTTTATCAAAAAAACATAGTGGCCTCTGGGCTACATGAATATCCAGGTAACTTTTGCCAGGCTGACAAGGGAAGCAGTCTCATCTTTAGTGAGAGGAGCTGTTTTCTGTCCCCGGGACATGTCTGTAATGACTCTTCTAGTGTTTTCATTCATTTTATTAGAAATTCATAACCCTGGCAAGGCATGCAGGGCCGGATTTATTCCCATTTTACAGATGAGGAAACAAACTCAGAGAAGTGAAGTGATGTGTCTGTTCAATAAGTGCCCAGCCGAAACTGGAACCAAAGATTTCTGACTTCAGTAACTCAACATTCTGTGATCACTGCCCCTCCTGGATAAGCGATGAGAGTAAAGCCAGAGCCAAGCAGAAGTGCGAAGAGTTTTAGTCTCCTTTCTCTGACAATCAGAGAGCACAGCGTCACCAGGACCCAGGTGCACAGCGTTATCAGCCCTAAGTCTATTCGGAACATCAAACCACAGCACACAGAGGGCACTGAGATTTCTGTCAGCTACCCTGGTTCGAGTTCAACATTTATTGAGCACTTACTCCAGGTACTGTGTGTGGGATACACAGCAAATCAGACAAGGACTCCTGTCACATTCCAGTGGCTTCATGAACAGTCCCCAGGCTGCCAATGAGAGACTGCTGGGCTGCACCCTGCCATTAGCGTTGTTTGGTTCCTACAGTGCTTACGTTTTCCTTTTTATAATAAATTGCCAACTTCTGGCTTCTCTGAAATGGGCAACTTCTGCTGGATTCCTGAATATTAAGTCACAGCCACCCCTGCCCCTGACCCAGGCCCTCTAGAGGTGACTTCAGTTCCTACCTTTTCCTACTGACTTTCACCCAGACAACTGTGGCCCAATTCACCTACTTCTATTACCCACCTGACACCCCTGAAGCCAACAAATATCCAAACAAGATAATTTCAGATAGCATTAAGTAATGCAAACTAAAGTAAAATGAGCTAATGTGATGGATGTGATATGACTGGTGGAAAGGGCTACTTCAGACTGAGTGGTCAGGGAGGGTCTCTAAAGTGTAACTGAAACTGAGAACTGAATTATGAGAAGTATGGCAAGCCTGCCAAGAGAAGGGAAAAATGCTTCTAAGCAGAGGGAAGAACAGAGGCACAAGTCCCCTCTGAAGCTGGAAATAACTTGGCCTGGTTGGAGGCATGGCACGGCTGGGAGAGTGATAACAAGGTCACAGAAAGAGGAAGAACCCGGATTACACAGGACCTTGTACGCTCCGGTGAGAATTTTGGATTTTATTCCGAGTGTGATGGGGAGTCTTGGGAGGGTTTTAACTTGGGAATGATGTGATCTGCTTTATATTTTTCAGAGATCACCCTGCTATGTACGAGAGTGACTTAACGAGGCAAGCCAGGAAGCAGGAAGGCCAATGAGGAAGCTACATTATCGTGGCCCTTTAGGTGACAGTGGCTAGGACTAGGATGGTATCAGAAGAGATGGAGAGAAGTAACAGATTCAGGATTTACTGCCATGGAACCCAAAGCATTTTCTGCTGGAGTGGATGGTAGTCGTGTAGTAGGGCAGAGGGAGTGAAGAAAAGGGAGTAACTGAGGATAACTCCAAGGCTGTGATTTGTTCACATGTTTATATGAGTTGGGGGTGATTAGGGGAGGTCCAAGTTTTAGGGAGAGGGAAGAATTTATTTTGGACAAATTTTGCTGAGGCTCAAGTCTTCCTAGATTCCTCATTTCCCTTACCTCTCCCATCTAAGCAGTCCTCAAAGTCCAAAAATGTGAACTTCTAAATACCCAATCTATTCAATCTATCCCTTCAACGCCATTGCCTCTGACCTGATTCAGTCCTCTCTCTTGCCTTGACTTTTACAACAGCCTTCTCCAACTGTGAGTAAACTAACAAAAAGCACTTCACAGACATGTGTACCTCTCTTCCACCAGCCATCTTCGATGGCAGAAATCATGTCTTATTCATATTCATCTCCAGTGTCCATGCTATGCTGGGCACAGAATAGGCACTCAAATGTTGGATGAACTGAAAAGAAGTTCTCCTCAAACAGGATATAACCTCTTGGAAGAAAAAAGCCCTATCTTGGGATTCTGTGATTCCTCCACCCAACTTAAAGCAGAAGCAGATATGAAATGTACAATCAATCAAATCCAAGAAACTTAGCTTTCCCAAAAGATTCAAACTGCCCTATTTGAGTCCCAGGTTTACTCAGTAGTTAATAAATGATATTGGACAATAGATAAGAGTTTATGACTCTTTTCCACTTTTCTTCCAAATCTAGGAAGGAGGTGAAAAGATAATTATTCTCCATTTGACAAATAAGAAAACTGAGGCACAGAATGAAATCCCCTAATTACTTCTGGATGAAGTTAGGCGCTTTGCCTGGGTTAAGATGAGCCTTTCCCTGAGCCGCTCCCCAGTTCTGGAATAGGAAGGAATCTCAGTCTCCCACCCCTGCAAGACTGCTGGTTAGCACTCAGCTCTTCCCCGGGTTTTGCCTCCATAATTACAAGCTCCTTTGGATAGCAGGGTGTGTTGCCCCAAGGTCAAAGACCATGTGCTCTCTCTCTTCTAATTACCACTCTCCTCAGTGCTTGGTGAAGACAAGACTCCACCCTTGGGGCCAGGAAAAAGAAAAGCACCTTGGTCATTAGCCTGGGAGGTCGTCAAGTAGGCCAGGAGTCACCACCATCAAGGAGAGAGATCTGAGTAGGCCGGAACAGTTTCAATGGGGAAAAGGAGAGAGAAGCTGCCTGTAGGAAAATCAGGACCCTCCTTTCAAAAGGCTTCCAGCTGGGGATACCAGGGAAAGGGCAGCAGTGGAGGCAGCAGGTCAGATCCTTCCTACCGTCCCTCCTCCCAGAGTCATTTCTTCAAGGCCCCCAGGTTCTTCAGGGCCTCCTGGGCCTGCGTCAGCTGCTGTTGAAGCCTCTGGCGGGTGCTTTCGTTGGAGGCTCGCTTCAGGAGGGCCTG
This sequence comes from Muntiacus reevesi, assembly GCF_963930625.1. Classification (NCBI taxonomy): domain Eukaryota; kingdom Metazoa; phylum Chordata; class Mammalia; order Artiodactyla; family Cervidae; genus Muntiacus; species Muntiacus reevesi. The sequence goes on along the minus strand of NC_089250.1, from coordinate 211,760,044 downwards.
CATTTCCTCCACCACTGCCCGGTAGCCAGGCGTGTTGTGGAAGAGTCGCACTGCCCGGTCCCCACAGGAGGCCAGAAGCCGGCCAGTGATGTCGAAGGACAAGTCACTGACACACTCCCCGTGGACCTGCTCGAAGCACTCCTCCTTCTCACCCCGCCGGGTGTTGTAGAGATGAATACTGCTGCCACTGGCCAAGGCCAAGACCTGGGCATCAGGGGAGAGCGCCAGGCGGCACGGCACGGTGCTCGCTTCTTCAAAGCGGCCTGTCCTCAGCAAGTAGGGGTCCTGCTGCTTCTTGTATTCCACGTCTGTGTCCCACAGTTTCCACGTGCCGTCCTTGGAGACAGAGGCCATCCTGCAGCAGGGAAAGTCAGGGCTCTAGCCTCACACACCCTGGACGGGAGGGCGCTGGGACAGCACTTGGAGACGCTAGCTGGGAAGCCAATTCCACTGCTATGTCTACTTCCCGCTGCGGGCCGGAAAACCCACCCACCGCACAGCTGCGGCAGAGAATGGCTGGAGGCCCCTGGTTGACAAGAGGGGCTGGGAGTCTTGGTAAGAAACTGGTAAGAAATCAGAGAGGATTCGCTCACCTCCGGGAGTCATTGGAGAAAGCGAAGAAGTGCACGGCTGCAGAGTGGCCCTTCAGTTCAAATGCTCGCACAACATCCTGGAAGTCCCCTTTCTTCCCAAAGCAGACTTCCCAAACTTTTACATCTGGGGTGAAGCCACATGAGGCTACAAACCTGCCAGACAACCCAGGTTCCTTTAAAACTTAATTTTAAGGGCAGTTTTTCCTGCAGATCCACTAAACCCCTTTCCTGAGAGGGTTCATAATCATGTATCTAAATAACACTGTCTTTTAAAAGTGCTTTTATACATGACCTCAGTTCATCCTCACAGCTATAAGATACATAGGACCCCCGCCCCAACCCTTTATATGCTTTAAATGAGGAAGCAGAAGCTAAGGACTTGAATCTAGGTGTCCTGATTTCACATGCTTGCTCCTTCTGCTACTCGAAGTTGGCTCTCTACTCTCTCTCCACCCTAGCCCGCAGCTCCAACCTCAGCCCACATCCGATGCCAGAGTCCCCTCTTCCTTACCTGCTACAAGGGGATATAGCAGCATATGTATTGTTCATGTGGTTGGTGTTGATGGTGGACAGCACCTGGCCTTTCAGATTCCAAATGAGGATGGTCGTGTCACTGGAAGCAGTCATGATGAACTTCCCTGGGGGTGAGGGGGCGTAACATGAGCTGAGGAAAATGACCTGATCAACTGACTTATGAAGGCCTCTGCTGCCCTTCATATCATGTTCCCCTCCCGCACCAAGGGTCGCCACAGATAAGGATATGACTGAAGACTATGGTGATTATCTGCCTCTCCTGGGGACTTGCTGTGGCTCCCAGGACTCCAGGGAAGTCCAGACAAGGTCCCTTTGGTCACACCAGAGCTGAGCATACCTCTCAGGCTGCATTCACTCCTTCAGTGAATATAACAGTCCATTCCCTCTTGCCTGGGGCAAGCTCCATCCCCTGAATGCCTCTCACCTGTGTCAGCGATGCCAATGTTGACAATGGGTGCCTTGTGCTTTTTAGGGAAGTCCTCTGGGGTGGCTGTGAAAGCATAGCCCCCATCGTCTCGTTTCATCATCTTGAAGATACGGAGGGTGTCTCCATTGGCCAGCCAGACGATGAACGCTCTACAAACAGAGAGTATACAAGTTTCTCACTCCTTCAGACACGGAGACCTGTCTGTGTGAGGTCCTATGATAGATAGGCTTTAAGGAAAATCAAGATCTCCTTTCAGGACCTAGAGTCCAGCCTCACAACCCTTAATTCAGAATCTCGTGAAACTCCTTAGAAGGCTAGGATTCTCATAGTTCTGGCTCCTTTAGCTTCTCTCTAGGGTTTAGAAAACCATGAGCTTCCAAGACTAATCTGGAAATCAGCTGGCTTTGGTACTTCCCAAATAGGAACAGATTTTCCCCACTCTACCTCCTTGTTAGGTAGCTGCATAACCCTCCAGGGGGCCTCAGTGTTCAAGCTGTCTGGATGTTCCCTTCTGCCACCACAAGGAAGACCCTGGGTCGCCCCCTCACTATCCCAAACCGGGCATGGGAAGGACCGAGGCCTGGGTCAGGGCTTCTGCAGCACACCTGGGGCTCCATCCTGTCCCACCTGCAGTCAGGACTGAAGCGCACCAGGATGGCATGGTCCAGCTCCACGTTGGCTCTCATGCTGCGGTGCTCCCGCTGCAGGAAGTCCTTTGTGCTCCAGATGCGGACGGTGCGGTCATCTGCACAGGTAGCCAGGTACTTGCCATTGCTGCTGAAGTCCATGCAAGTTATGTTCCCACTGTGGCTCTAGGGCAAGGGCAGCAGCAAGTATGAACGGGAACACCCTGGGCAAATGCGGAAACCCGTGCAACCGTGACTCAGGGGCCCTGTTGCTTAGATCAACAGCAAGCTGCTGATGGGATGTCAGGAGAAGAGATGGGACAGGGCGTCCCCCCTGATCTGGGTCAGAGGCAGAGGAGTCTGTAACATGCACAGAATCCTACAAAGGAGAAGTCTGCAGGGCCATGAGTCTTTATATATACGTGCGGTGCCTGGGTACCCGTGTACCTTCAATGCTGCAGCCAGAAGGCGGTGGGTGAAGTTGTGTTGCTGAGGCTTCTCCTTGCGAATCCGCTGTTGCAGTTTCTGCTTCTTGGATTTCAAGGACTTGTCAGGTGGGCATCCATTTGCTTTTTGGCCTATAAGGAAGGGCCAGGTCAACCATCCATTTACTGGCTCAGTGAGCACTCAGTGACCAACGATGACTGGCCGGGCATTGAGTGGAGAGGCACAAGAGATGACCCTGTCCTCGAGAAGAGAGAGGGATACAGGGGAAAAAAAAAGAAGCTTTGGAATCAGACCTGGGTGTGGACTATGTCTCTATCACTGAGTGATCCTGGGGAGGCTGCCTGCTATTAGTGTCTGTAACATAACTACAGAGCACCTCACTGCACATTAGAGAAGGCGCCCTCTCTGGGCAGGCGGGCTCAGTGGGTTCACAGAAAGGCCAGTGGAGAGCAGATTCTTAACCAGACCTCTCTAAGTGAGGCACAATGTGCACTACAGAAGCTGCTGACGCTGGTCTCAGGTTAAGTTACTTAATTGCTCTGGGCCTTGGCTTTTCTAAAAGAAAAGTTGAGAACTGGGTGAGATAATATATACAAAATGTTAAGCATAGTACCCAAAACAAGCACTAAAAAAGGCTCAGAGGGAATCCCAGAGAGAACCCGGCAATGAGAGGTAGTCAACATGTGTTGAGCATGTTCCCTGTGCTGAAAAGGGTGCCAGTCATTTTTGTATAAAATAGATAATTTAATTGAGAATCAGGACTGATGCAAAGCGGGCATGTGTCAGATCGCTACAGATGCTCAATTCTTACAGGAAGAAAACTCCGGAGGCTACTGTTACAAAAGCAAATCTGCCCTCTGCTTGCCTCTTCAGCCTTGTCTAACAAGCCCACTCCTCTCCTCTCACATCACAGTCAAACCAAACGCTGTTTGAGGACTCCTCGGCTTCGTGCACGTTGCTATTGCCAGGAGTATTCTTCTCTTGGCCGTCCTGGCAAACCATTACACAGATCCTTGAAGACCCCACCTTCAGGGTTCTTTACTTGATCCCCGCCCGCCACCGACAAAAGCGGGGCTGACCACTCCCACCCGTGGGAGTACTAGTACTAGTATTCTAATGCTGATCTATGAAACCCACGACACTTCACTTATATTTTCAGATGTTCTTTACCCGACATTGGACTCCCCAAAGACCCCAAAGCCTACAGGAGATAAAGTATTCAATAAATGCTGTTTGTCGGTAGACCAAACAGCGTTCATAATGGATGTCTCTGTCCCTTCCTCCCCGTTTTCATAAAATAACTAACAAGGAGCGCGCGGGAGAATTTCCGAGCGGCCTCTCAGCTGTGCTCCGAGGGAAGGCGGCTTGGTTTCGGCCACGGAGAAAGCGCACAGCCGCGCGGGACCCAGGTTCTAACAGATCGTCCCAAAGGGACGCGACGGGCCGGGCAAGGCGGCCCCTACTCTCGGGAAGCGAAACTCGTGTCATAGAGGAGAAAATGAGGCGGGGAGAGCGGGTCACTGACAGCCCACAGGCCGGAACGGTGGGTCGGACCCCCGAGAAGGCCGGGGAGCGAGGTCTCGCGGGTCGCCCCTAACCGTCCCCGCCACACTCACCGGCGGACCGGCCGTTCGTCTCCTCCTCCGCGCGCAGCCACCCCCGCGCTACCGCCGCCGTCGCCACGAGGGCCAGCAGCCCTAGCAACAGCGACAGGCCCATCAGCTCCGGCATCTGCGGGAGCTCCATGTCGGCAGGGCCACTGCCACCTCAGCCTCTGGCCTGGCGGGCGCCTGCACGTCTCCGCGGGGACGCGCACGCACGCGCACGCACGCGGGGCGGGACCCGGCCGTTGGTACGTCCCGAGGGGCGTGGCCTGGTTGCTGTCAAGTTCCGAGGGGCGTGGCCTGGTAGTCGGTGAGTCTCCAGGGGCGGGGCCATGATCGTTGTGCCCCCGGAAGGGCGGGGCCTGGCCATTTAGGCTGTGTGATCGCGGAAGCGTTGCGGGGCAAGAAATGTAGTCCAAGTAGTCCAGGCTCAGGCCTTCCCTTGACCACTTTACTGATAATCGTTAGTAACGGCATTATTCCATCCGTCATCACACTGGATCCTTTCAAGGAGGAAAGGGTCCGATTATTACTCCCATTCAACAGGTGGGAACGTCTTAGTATTGGGAAATTCAGGTGGATTTTTACTGTTAATGGAGAAGGGAAAGGGTAGTTCTGGAATTAGGGGGTGGGACAGCCTCAGCAAAGACTTGAGCAGGAGGATGCTTTGTGGAGGCAGGGTACAAGTAAAATAAAAAGCCGGTAAGGGAATTCCCTGGCAGGCCAGGGGTTAAGACTTCACATTTCCATCGCAGGGGTCATGGGTTGGATCCCTGGTCCTAACTAAGATCTGGCAAACCAGGCAGTGCAGGCAAGGAAAAAAAAGTAGCAGGTAAAATTGGAAGCTTCTCAGGTGGCTCAGTGGTAAAGAATTTGCCTGCCAATGCAGCAGATGCAGGTTTCATCCCTTGGTCGGTAAGATCCCCTGGAGAAGGAAATGGCAATCCACTTCAGTATTCTTGCCCTGGGAAATCCCATGGACAGAGGAGTCTGGCGGGCTACAGTCTGTGGGGTCGCAAAAGAGTCGGACACAACTCGGCAACTAAACAAGAAGATTGCAAAAGTGTTTGAGGGCCTTGAGTGCTAGTTCAGCCCAGCAAACAGTAGCCTCTGCTAGTCATTTCAAGGTGAGATCAAAATTGGTATCTTGGAGATTCTATGGATGGACTAGTGTGTGTCAAGACCAAACAAAGATAGAAGGAAAGCCAAGAGGTGGTTGCAAGAGTTCAAGATGGAGGTGATAAGAGCCCGGACTTGGGGGTGGCCTGATGGTAGGAAGGAAGCTGAAAAGACTTTTTTTTTTTAATTTGGCTGTTCCATGTCTTATTTGCAGCATGGAGGATCTTTAATTGCACCATGTGGGATCTAGTTCCCTGACCAGGGATCGAACCCAGGCCCCCTTCATTAGGAGTGTGGAATCTTAGCCACTGGACCACCAGGGAAGTCCCTGAAAATATTTTTAACAACACACTTTAAATTTTGAATTATAGTTTGAAAAGGAGTTGGAAAAAAAAAAAAAGAACAGGAAAGTCCATGGACTCTTCCCCCAGGTTTCCCCAATGGCAACATAACTATAGTGCAATATCAAAAACCAGGAAGTTGGCAGAATTTAGTCACCAAAAAAAAAGAGGTACTCTGAAAGACTAATGATAGACCAGACCCACTTACTGTAGACGGAATGTTCCCAGAAACAAAGGTGCTCCATGGGCCTCCCACTCCCACAACCCAGAACAAGTGGAAGTACCAGAGCGAGCACTGCCAGATTCAAACGTTTTCCTGGCCACCAGGGAGCCTCTCCTGGCAGTGTGGGCCCTCTGGCTCTAGAAGGACCCTCGGAGCACAGAGGCTGCTGCAGAGACTAGAGGACAGACAGACTCACCCACAACCTCGGGTGAGGAAACAGATCCACTCAGAGAGCAAATGAAGTGGCCTCACTTCCTTCCCTTTTGTCCTTAGTGAGGGGAGAAGGGGAGACTGGCATTGACTCAGCTGTGGGCAGTGGGGTGGGGAGGGCCAGAAGCAGGGTGTCCAGAGCATTCTGGGGCCTTTCCTCCTTAATTTGCTGTTTAGAACCGAAGGCCCAGTCCTGAACCACTTTCTCCACCACCTAGAGACAACGTGGTACTTTTAAGAATTTCATTCACCAAGCATTTTGCCGATGCCATTTGTTGATCCAGGAGCTTGGATTTCTTCGAATCTTCTCACATTCCCATCCCACAGATTAGGGGACTGATGCTCTAGGAGATGCTCACTAAGTGATTTTCCATAGGTGACACAGATGAAAAGTGAACCTGGGGACACATGCAGGTCTGTGACACTAATCTATTGATGTGGGGGACAAGGAGAAGCAGGAATAGGGCTCTGGTTCAGTTGAGAATACAGGATTCTTTGACATCATGAACTCAGTTGATCCTTTAAGACAGATGATGCTATGAAATAACTTTAACCAGACCCCCCCAAAAAACCCTAGGCTCTGGTCAAGTAACTTACCCTACGTTAACAAGGAAGCCAGGATTCAAACCCAGAGTCCTACTAGGGTCTGCTACACGCCGAGATCCTTATTCATCTGAACTTGCCACAGGGCTGTGGTAACGGCCTTGTTTTTACCCCAAAGTGTCCTACAGCCCAGCTGGAATCCAAAACCATTCCTGAGAAGGACAACTGGTGACACAAAGCAGAATGGGGGAAAACTGGGCAGATCAGGGAGGAAGATCAGCTGATGGGTTCAGAAGGGCAGTGAAATTCAGCTGCACCTTCAAGGGTGGGCATTTAGAACAGGTGAAACAGGATAAAAGGGAATTCTAGGAGGGAAAGTAAGGCATGAGCAAAGGTATGACTGGAGGGGTAACAGGGTCAGTCATTAACCAATGATTTTAAATTAACATCTGCTAGAAACCTGGTCTCATCAGAGGTGAGCAAGAGCCAGAGAACAATGGAAGCCCAGCTTCATTTTGCAACTGAAGATCCACCTGGCCTTGCTTGGTGCCTCGCTCCCTACCCCAGGCCTCTCTGTCCGGTAAAATTATACATTTCCTCATCATTTAAGTAGTGGTTCTCAATGTGTGGGCCCTGGACCAGCATCATTAGAAATGCAGATTGTTAGACTTCACCCCCCCCACCCCACCCCCACCCCCGTCTGCTGACTCAGACACTTCAGAGATGGGGGCCCTGCAAGCTGTTTACTTTTTTAATACTTATTTTTATTTATTTATTTAGCTGTGCTGAATCTTAGTCACCATATATGGGATCTTCTTTTCTGTGGCATGTGGGATCTAGTTCCCCGACCAGGAATCAAACCCAGAAAAGACCCCCTACATTGGGACTGTGGAGTCTTCACCACTGAACCACAAGGCAAGTCCCAGCAATTTGTATTTTAATGAGCTTGTTAGGTGATTCTGATGCCCACTGATGTGTAAGAACCAATGATTTAAATTAACTTGAACCCCAGACGTTGGTTATTTGCTGCTCACAGTTTCCATTACAGTGGTTCTTAACCTTGAATACATATTGGAATCACTTTAAAAAAGAAATGCTTATGTCTCCTTCCCGCACAGCCAGGTATTCTGATATAATGGGCCTGGACTAGACCTGTTCAAGAAGATTTTGAAAAGGCCCAGCTTATTCACATGTACATTTAAGTTGGAGTTCTAACTGCAAGGGATACCAGAGGCTAATGCAGGGGTCTACGTGTAAAAGTGATGTTTGTCACCAGGGCTGTGGCCATGGCGATGGATACTTACAAGATCGACTAGAGACAAGAGGGAAGGGGGCAGGGCACAGCCATTAAAAAGATGGCACAGCCACTGAGGATACAAGAAAAACTGGTTAGAACCAACTAGACTCAAGATGGCAGAAGATTTAACTAACTTCCAGTGGACCCGGAGCCTCACAATACAGCTCGCTCATTGAGATAGGTTCGCATATGCTACATGACAGACTCACCCAAGCCACGAAGTGGGCGGGTAGTCCAATTTCTGGAAATCTCCACCACTTCCCCCGAAACAGTTGTAATAATGCTCCCACTTGTTAGCCTGTGGAATTACCCAGCCCATAACAACTAACCCCCCCAGATTTCGGGGAGCTCTCATTTTCCCACTTGACCCCTGCCCTGAGGCTGCTCTCACCTTCTGAGACAGACCAGGCTCATGCTGGCTCATGGTGGCTCATGGTGGCTCATGCATCCCACTGCATCCTGTCTAGGGAATGTGCGCACGAGTGCGTGCTCAGCCGCTGAGTCGTGTCCAGCTCTATCCGGTGGGCTGTAGCCCACCAGGCTTCTCTGTCCATGGGAGTTTTCAGGGAAGAATACTGGAGTGGGTTGCCATTTTCTACTCCAGATGGAATGTGTACCTCTCTCAATAAACCTACTTTCGCTGTTGAATTCTTTCCCCGTGCAAAGCCAAGGACACTCACGTGGTGGTCTGACCCAGAGGCTCACCCAAGCCTGGCACATGACCATCTCCCTGTGCCCCATTTTCCTGCAGCAAACTGGCCAGGCCTTGGTAACACACCAGAGGGCAGTGGGGAGTGGGGAAGAGCTGAAGACGACTGTTTTCCGAGGGCACAAGTGTCTGGATGGCGGTGCCCTTCCTGGGCTTGGGGAGCATGGGCAGGTCCAGGTTAGAGGGGGAGCCTGTGAGCTGCAGTCTCGGGAACACTGGGCTCTGTTTTGGCTCCGTCTGGGTTAACGGAGCTGTGGTACTTTAGTGATGGGGAGGTCAGAGTGCGGCTCTGAGTGAGAGCAGCGCAGATACAGGAGAGGAAGCCCTGCAATGGCAGGGCCCGGAGCTTGCCATAGAGTGAGAAGGGAAGTGGGCTGAGGAAGGGACCAGGGTTGGGGCTGGGGGGAAAGGCTCCCATGGCAGGGCCTGGGAGTCACTGCCAGCGGGGAGAAAGGAGAGCCTGGATTTGCAGGAAAAGAGTGATTCAAGGAGGTGGTCCAGGGGACTTCCCTGCTGGTCCAAGGGTTAAGTCTACGCTGCCAATGCAGGGTACCCAGCTTCAATCCTTGGTCAGGGAACTAGATCTCACATACTGCAACTAAAGATTCCACGTGTGAACCTCCCAGGATCGCATCTGGAGAATGGCTTGTATTCTGCCAGCTTTGGAGTCGGGAGGGAAAGCAAGCCTGGCAGAGGTACCCATTCCATTCCCAGTTTGCTCAGTATCTGGTGATTGGAAGACACTCTGCAACAAGAGCAAAAAAAAAAAAAAAAAAGATTCCATGTGTGGCAACTAAGACCCGCGTAGCCAAATAAATTAAAACAAAAAAAAATTTTTTTTTTAAAGAAAGAGGTCCAAAGGCCCTGGGGGCACTGCAAAATGGTTGTTGGATTTGGCAGTGAGGGAGCCAAGTGACCTTGGAAAGAGCAGAGTCAGGGCAGGGATGAGGCTGGGGTAGAAGTAGGGAGGGAGGAGGAGCCCAAAGGCAGGGGCTGGAGGCAAGTGGGAGGGGAAGAGGGGGAAAAGGCAGGTGTAGACGACTCTCTTAAGGGAAGGTGGCATCTAGAGGGGGACACAGGGTCAAGGGGATGTCCTCTGGGGACCTTTCCGTCAGGATGAGTGAGTGAAAGCAGCAGAGCAGAAACTCCCAGGTATTGACCTTTCTGAGAGCCTATAAGCCTCTGTCTGCAGCAGCAAGTAACACCTAACGGCTGGGTACCTCTGTCACCTGCTGTGACAGTGCTGCGCTTAGTCACTCAGTCGTGTCTGACTCTTTGTGACCCATGGACTACAGCCCACCAGGCTCCCCTGTCCATGGGATTCTCCAGGCAAGAATACTGGAATGGGCTGCCATGCCCTCCTCCAGGGGATCTTCCCAACCCAGGGATCGAACCCAGGTCTCCCGCATTACAGGTGGATTCTTTACGGTCTGTGCCACCAGGGAAGCCCAAGAATACTGGAGTGGGTAGCCTTTCCCTTCTCCAGGGCATCTTCCTGACACCGGAATCGACCTGGGGTCTCTGCATTGCAGGTGGATTCTTTACCAACTGAGCTAGCAGGGAAGCTCTACCTGCACAGTAAAAAGTGGCTAAAAGTAAGACAGCCTGGGTGGGCAGCTCGAGAACCATGAGAACTTGGGCTAGCTAACTTCTCTACACCTCAAATTTTTGGTTGTAAAGTGGGGACCATAGTAGATAGTAATCATTATGACAACTCTTCCATCGGATTTACGCCAGGCACTATGGTAAGTATGTATATTTACCGTTGGGTCCTCACCGCAGGCCTACCGAGATAGGTGAGATGAGAATTAAGTGAGTGAATATACATAAAGCACTTAGAATCATGCTTGGAACGTGATGAACACTAGTTAACGGTGCAGCTAGTCCTGTTATTGTTATTATTATTCTACATAAACGTCAAAGCCCCCAGAAAACTGCCTCCTGTTTCTAGCCGGCAAACATCTCTGGATGGTCTGAGGACATTCGAGGATTCAGGCTTGAATGATAGTTCTCAGCGGAGAGCGGTACAGCTATGAACATACTCCTCAGAGCCAAGGCCACCATCTGGTCCAGAGTGGGCCCTCAGGAAATTGTTGTTGTTGTTTTTTTTTAATTTACTTGGCTGCACTGGGTCTTAGTTGTGGCATGCAGGATCTTTTAGTTCTGGCATGTGGGATCCAGCTTCCCAACCAGGGATTAAACCCCGGGCCCCCTGCAGTGGGAGCATCCAGTCTCAGCCACTGGACCACTAGGCAAGTACCAAAATATTTGTTAAATGGGTCAATGAAAGGAAATTCCCTGGTGGTCCAGGGGTTAGGACTCCATGCTTTCACTGCAGGGGGCGTGGTTTCAATCCCAGGTCGGGGGACTGAAAGACCGCTCAAGGTGCATGGTGTGGCTTAAAAAACTAAAAGGATCAATGAAAGGATCGATGAAGTATTGGGGCCATTTACCCCAACTCCCCATCTGCAGCATCGGTTCCTGCTAAGATATCCAGACCCGGCAGCCACCCACCCTCTGCTTGCATTATCTCACATGGTGCGGTGGTCACGACCCCCAAGGCAGCTTTCTCCTTCTGGAAGGTTCCGATGGATGGCCCTGTCGCTTCCACCCTGTGGTCCCCGCCCTGCCCTCCTCCTGTGTGGAAGGTGCTGAGCCTCTCTGAACCTGCCCGGGGCCACAGAGGGAGGATTTCCAGGCTGTGTGCTGAGTCACTCAGTCGTGTCCGACTCTTCGCCACACTATGGACTGTAGCCCGCTAGGCTCCTCTGTCCATGGGATTTCCCTGGCAAGAATACTGGAGTGGGTCGCCGTGCCCTCCTCCAAGGGATCTTCCCGACCCAGGGATCAAACCCGAGTTTCTCAAGCCTCCTGCCTTGGCAGGAGGGTTCTTTACCACTAGTGCCACCTGAGAAGCGTCTCCCTGCTTCCACCCTTTACTCTCTGCAGCCTATTCTCAACTCTCCACCAGAGGGATCCCGTTAAGGTCCCTCTGATCTTGTCCCACCCTTCAGTCAAAGCCCTCGAGGGGCTTCCAGCTCAGAGGACAAGCTAAGGTCCCCTCGTGGCCAGCGAGGCCCTCTACAAGGCCACAACAACTCTGTCTCCATCCCAGAATGAGACACGCTGACAGTCCCTGACAGTTTCTGTTTTTATTGATCAAGAATTCTTTACAAAATACACACACACACACACACACACACACACACACACACACACACACACACACACACACACACACACACACACACACACACACACACACACACACACACACACACACACACACACACACACACACACACCCCCCCCCCCCAGATACCTGCCCTGGTTTGGCCACCCCCCTGCCCACTCTCTCCTGGGATCAGACCTTCCTGGCCTCATCCGGGGACGCCACCCTGTGGCCTCTTCCCCTACCAGCGGAGGAACACAGAGAAGGAACTTCCTTTGTTTCCCTGCTTAGAAACACAGGCTGGGGCCCCACCTGTGGGGGGAGCAGGTGGGAGTGACAAGGAAGCATCGCCCCCTTCCCTCTTTCAAACTCCCTGAGTTGCCAGGTTAGCAACCTGGCACCATAGCTGCTAAGGCCTTGGGATCCTTTTCCATTCAAAGCTTCCCCATCCCCACGTTGCAGACTGAAAAATGGAGGTCCAAAGACTGGAGGATGAGCCCCCTTTAGCCACCCCCGCCGCCCCTCCCACCCCGCCCAGGTCACAGCATTACTTGCTGTGGTAGAACAGGGACTGGAACACAGTTCTTCCCGTCTTTCGAGAGATAAGAAAGAACCCTGCTTGACAGCCAGGACTCAGGGCAGGAGGGGCGTGCCCAGGGAAAGTAGCCCCAGGGTAGCTGAGTGAGCAGCAGGGTCTGGCCAGCACTATAAAGATTTGCCAAGGGCGCCCTCTGTGACTGCCCGTGTGGCTTGCTCGGGTATACAGTCTGGATCCGTGAGGATGCTGGTGGATGTACTCAGCTGACGTAGGGAGTTCAGAACAGCTGGGAAAAGAGAGAGAATGAGGGGGAGAGACACTTTCCGGGGTCAGGGGTCATCCTACACTTGGATGCTAAAGACAAAAGGATCAGGGGAGGAACTAGTTAGCAAGACTGTCAGCCAGCCCCTGCCAGGAGCTCTGTCTGCAGACGTCCTAGTGGTCCACCCCGGAGCGTGGTGGGCGATGGACAAAAGTCTAGGCTATACTGAAGACAGGCTGGACTGGGGTCTGAGCAGGGTGGGCCCCCTACCCCCTGCCCTGAGGCTTGGACACTCTGCTGGGCAGGCACATACTTGGTCGGAGAGCAGGGAGGGAGCAGTACTGGTCCAGCCAGGCCAGGGAGGTCTGGCGGAGGCTCTGCAGGCTTGCTGTAGACACCATCCCGTTGAAGGACTCGAACAGGGGCCGAATGAGAATACTGAACTGGAGCCAAGTCAAGGAGCAGGCCTGGCCTCCAGCTGGTACCCTCACCCGCTTCACATGGAGCCCAGATGCCCGGCCACTATCCAGACGTGAACCCCAAGGACCCCTACTGTAGCTGCCCTTCCGTCCACCGAGGTCCTCCCACAGCTCTCTGGCTCTCAGCTCCCTCCGCCAGCTCACCCATGGCCTTCCCTGGGCTAGCCCCCACCCCTGGGCTTCCTGCTCTAGCTCAGTCAAGGGCTCGACCAGGTAAGGGAATGAAAGATTTGAAGTCTTCCCAAGGGTCCACCCCAGTCATCTTACTCAGAGTTTGGGCCTTCCCTGGTGGTTCGGATGGTAAAGAATCTGCCTGCCATACAGGAGACCTGGGTTCAATCCCTGGGTGGGGAAGATCCCCTGGAGAAGGCAGTGGCTACCCTCTCCAGTACTGGGTTCTCCCCAGCTGCCCCTAGCACCTTCTGAGGGCAGGGCTGTGGTCCTCTCACCCAGGTTCCTTCCACTCCCCTTCAGTTTCCCTCCACTCCCAGCCCATCACCGGGCAATGCTGCCGGCCAAGGTGCCAGGGGCCTGGCAGGAGGGGGTGGAATCGGAGCCCCTTCCTCCGGGAGCAGCTCCGAGACCCTGCCTGGCCTGGGGAGCAGAGCCTGTGTCAGGTACAGCTTGATCTGGCTGCAGCACACAGCAGGCCGCTAGCCCAGTGAGGATACTACCCAGAACTTCCAGTTGTGCAGCGTGCGGGTCCGGACATAGTCATCGAACATGTCTCGCATTTGGTCGAACCGCTGGTGTGTGATGGGCACCCCGGTAGCAGGCAGCTGCTGCTGGCACAGGCTGGGGGGCATGGGGTGGGTGAGGGCGGGGAGTCAGGCAGCAGGCCCCCCCGCTGGCCCTGCACACCCTCCCCGCCCCCACCTACTTGATAGCGGCATTGAGCTCCTCGATCTGGTCCCGGAGCTGCTGGGCCTCCTCCTGCTTGGCCGCGCGCTCCTGCTGAAGCATGGTGATGTACTCGGCCGTCTTCTGCAGCGTGGTGGCCTTGCTCATCTACGGCGGCACCAACCAGGGTGGCCTTGGGTACTGGGGCCCCAGGGTGAGGCATTGGCAGGGGCGGAGGCCAGCGGGTGTGTGGAGGGCCTTGGGGTTTGGCCTTGGGTGGGTGGGTGGGGGTCCACATGCGGCCGGGGGGCCTGGGCACTCACCTTGAGGTTGGGCTGGGTGCTGAGTGTGCTCACCAGCCCGTGCAGCGTGTCAAAGCCCAGCTTGATGTTGAAGCGCCTCTTCTGCTCCGCAGAGATGTGTGTGATGCGCCGGTTTTCTGTCTGGCCGTTGGGGGAGAGGCAAGAGAGCCGGAGTGAGCCTGGGAGGGAGCATGGGAGGGCCTGGGGCAGAGCAAACAGACCTTAGGATGACAACGGGTGCCACCTTGCTGTCTGGACGGCCCCGGCTCAGCATGGGTTGCGGGGGAGAGATACGGATGCTCAGGGCCCCCGGGCCTGGCAGCGAGGTCAGCTCTGCAGACAGCCGCCGCTCACCACCTGTGCCGAGGACAGATGGACTCACAGACCAACGCAGGGGAGAGGGTCCCATGGCCCCGTCCCTCTCATCCTGGCCCCAGATGTCATCCCCCACATCCCCTTTCCACTCCTTCCATCCCGCAAACCGCCCCTCCCCAGCTCCAACCCCTCTTTACCGCTGGGTGCTGGGGGCGAGAGCCGCTCCACTTTGGGGACAATCAGGGGCCTGGGAGGGGCCGGGGCAGCCGGACCCGGAGGCAGTCGGGGTGGTGTGGGGGCCGGGGTCGGGGGAAAGAAGGTGCAGGGGAACTCAGGGAGACTGTCCTGCTGCAGTGGAGAAGGGCAGAGAGTCGGGGTGAAGGCCCGGGGTGCAGCCCCACCTCCCAGTGCCCGCTGTCTTACCGGTGACCCTGGGGGCCGGAGGAGAGCGCCGGACACAAGCGGTGGCTCCAGGGCTTGCTCAGGCTTGGCTGTTCACAGACAGCATGCTGGGGGCCCCATCCATCGTCTCCCAAGGTCCCACCCCTCCCTTCCCAATAGCCCGCACCCCTTCCGGGTTCAGGGTTAAGGGCCCAGGACCTCCGGCTGAGCCAGCCCTTCACCCCTCACCCTCTAATCCCGCAGGCTCCCCGCGTCCGCACTGGGTCCCCATCTTCCTTGCCTGCCCGACTCACCGGCTGTCAGCAGCTGCGTGAGGCAGGGGTTATTGCTCCCGGCAGCGGCAGTGGCGCTGGCAGTGGCAGGGGCCACGGCGCGGGTGCCGGGCTTCCGCCCTCTGGGGGACGGGGCAGGGGGCTTGCCTCTGGGTCGCGTACCTTGGGGTACCGGGAAGTGAGGCCCAAAGTGGGGCTCCGAATAGCTGGAGGGTCGCAGGTCTACGGGGAAGGGGGCGGGGCCTGGGCCAGGCTGCGGGGTGGGTGGGAAGGCCGCGGGAGCAGACAGCGGGGACACTCCCGGGGCAGGAGGGACGGCAGGGAAAGAGAACCTGGGCGAGAAGAGGGGCTCTTCTTGCAGCAGAGCAGGCGGCGGCGCCATGGGAGGGAAGGGGGGCGGGGGACAGGGCTCCAGGCCCAGTCCCTTGGCAGGGCTAGGGTACTGGAGGAGGGGTGGGGGTGCAGGAGTGGGTGGGAGCTTGGGCTTGGGGTCTTCAGGAAGGAGGAAATCAGAGTTCAGGTAGGTGCTGGAGTCCAGGGAGCCAGGGCAGCTGCTCCGAGCCTGCTTGGGGGACAAAGAAGGGGGGAGAGAGCTGGCCTTTTGGGGGGCCTCCCGGGCAGCCTCCTGCCTGGATGAGCCCTGGATTGGACATTGGGGGAGTTGAATAATCCTTGGCCTCAGACACACACATGGAGGACATTACAATCTAATGAGGGGAAAGAGTGGGGTGCATTTATACACAATTTAAGCACGAGAAAGAGCATCAATCTTTCCACCCGCTATTCATTCACTAAATTATCAATCTATCACCAACCCATCCATCCATCCATCCATCCTTCCATCCATCCATCCATCCATCTATTTTCTCATCTATGAGCTAGCTCATCCACCTATATTTCCACCAGCCCACCATGTACTAACCCATTCACCAATCCATCCAACCACCTATACTTCCTTCACTCACCCACCAACCCTTCTACAGTCCATCCATCTATCCACCAGCTACATATCCATCCACCAGCCCATTTATTGATCCACCACATACCATGTGGTTGTCACTCAATCGTGTCCGACTCTTTGCAACCCCCTGGATGGTAAACCTGCCAGGCTCCTCTGTCCACGGGATTCTCCAGGCAAGAATACTGGAGTGGGTTGCCATGCCCTGCTCCAGGGGATCTTCCCAACCCAGGGACTGAACCTGGGTCTCCTGCATTGCAGGTGGATTCTTTACCATCTTAACCACCAGAGAAGCCCTTTACCGATCCACCAAACTACTTATTAATTTATGAATCCATCCACCAGCCCATCCACCCAACCAACCACTCACCGACCTATATATACACCAACCATACAAGCATCTACCCCCATCTACAACCCAGCAATCTATTCTGCAACACACCCACCCACTCACACACTCATCCATCCACTGACTTGTTCAATTACTGGGCAACCATTTTTTCCTGCTGTGAATGTGTTTGATCGGTGCTCAGGATGGGAAGATGCAATGTGCCAAGTGTGAGGATGTGGTGAGTGAAGCAGAGCCCTTCCAGCAAGGAGCTCATCATCTAGTCCAGTAGACAGACCTCTCAAACAACAAACTAAGACAGTGCCAGAAAAGTCTGATGACGGAGGGAAAAGGCAGCTAGCCTAGCATCGGGGGCAGGGGGGCAGCATCGGAACTGGCCCTGGAGTTCCTAAGCCAAAATAACAAGAGTCACATCTTCCTAAAGGCAAGTGCTCAGCTTTGGTCTCCATGTTTCTGTTCATACTTCTCCTCACATCCGGCTTACCCTGTCCCGGTCTCTTCTGCCCAAACCTGACTCATTCACAAAGCCCAGAACTGCCCCCTCTTCCAGGAAGCCCTCCAACAAGCATCCCAGCCCCATGCTCCTCTGTCCTCAGCCTCCCTCCCTCAACCATCTTGTCAGCTCTGCTTCACGAGGGTCTTTCCTCCCCAGCTGAACCGTGCCCTCTGGTCTCTCTCGATGGACTAAGCATACCCAGGAAGTACCCTGAGGATCTCCTGGGCGTGGGCAGGTGATCGGGGAAGGGTGGGGCGGGGTGGGTGAGCTCACCTGCAGGCGGTTATGCCCTGAGAGGTGGGTCATGCCCGAGCAGGCAGGGGGCACCTCTGAGCCCAGGATCCCACTGCCGAGGACGGGGTCAACCATGGGCCCGAAGCCGTGGGGCTCTGGGAAGTTTGACGGTGTAGGTGTCTGTGGGGGGCGGTAGTTGGTGAAGAAATCTGGAATTCAGACGCACAGGGTGGCAGCCGTCAGGGCTAAGGCCGTGGCTGGAAGCAGCGGGCTGGCCCTGTCCCTGGGCTGGGTTGGCAGTGGGGTGGGGGCCAGCAAGGGAGGGGGGCCTTCCAGGGGAGATTGTGAAACTGGGAGAGTTTCTGTCTCACTCAGGGGAAGCAGCGGCGGAGGCTCGAGTGGGATGGGCCTGAGTGGGAGACAGCCGGGGAAGGGCGTGGGGCTGTCAGCGGGACCCCAGGAAGCAGCCCTCCCACCAAGCCCCCAAACTGGCTCCTGGGGAACCCCTTCCACACCCCCAGACCTGGGAACCCCAGGCCTTGTCTGTGCGTGCTGGGGACATCGAAAGTGTGTTGGGGGGAGGAGGGGGTGACTAGAGAGTGCCAGGAAGGGAGAGAGGGTGAGGTCCAAGGGGAGGAGGTCTAAGATGGGGAAGGGCATCATCGGGTTGTCAGGAGGTCACGAAGTGAGTCGGGGGAGAGAGAGGTCAGAAGGTCAGTGGGTCTGGGACAAGTTGGATTTGTTGGAAGGTCAGTGGGTAGGGCTACAAGGGTGGAGACCAGGAGTCGGGGGTGAGAGGCCTAAGAGGGTCTGAGCAGGGTCAGAGGGTGGGCTCAGAGTGGGGGCAGAGGTAAGGGGGCATTAGACGGCCTGAAAGAGCTGGTGGGGTGGGGGGCAGTCAGATTGTTGGAGGTGGGGGTTGTGTAAGCCCCAGGCTATTCTGGTTTTGGGAAGCAGCTGTCCGCGGCCTAACCACATCCCGGGCCCGCTCGCCGCCCGCCCACCCGCTCCCTTCCGGGCACCTTTCTCTGACCCTGAGCAGCCTTCTGTCTGCATCAGCTCCCAAGGCCTCCTGGTCTGGCCAGAGGCGACCCCACTGGCCCCAGCCACCCTGGCCAAGACAGTCGGTCAGACTTTCTTCCAGGGGCCCCTTGAAGGAAACCCAGGAGTGGGATAAGCCGGCATCAAGCCTCGAGCCCAGTGGGGTCTTATTTGTGCGTCTTATGGGACGGTGGGGCCCAGGTGCTGCTGGGCGGTCGGTTCTGGGTGTGTCTGTCTCATGAAGCATCTGTCTGTCTGCCTCCCTGTGTGTTGGTCCCGCCGTCTGTCATTCTGTCTGAGCCTGTGTGTACCTGCCCTGGTGTGACTTGGCATGTATATGTCTGCCCCATGCCCGTGTCTGTGTTGGGCTGTGTGTCCTTCTCGGCCATGAGGTCAGGATCCTCCAACCTCCCTTCAGCAGAAGGACTAGGAGGTGGAGGGTGAGCACCCACGGACCCCGTGCCCCCAGCCCCACAGGGACCACGGGCCTCATCCCGTCGCCCCAGGATGCTCAGGGTCTCAGAGCAGCCCCCCTCATAGCTGCCGCCCACTCCCCAGAATTGGGCAGGGCTCACAGAGCAGCAAGCCCAGCCCGGCCCGAGTCACCAGGGTCCCCTCGTGGGGACCATAGCCAGACCCAACCCCACCTTGGTTGGCAGAAGTCACTTCCTAGCCCCAGTCGCCCAGGGACCCCTCCCTGGCCTGTTCCCCCCCTCACTGACCTGCCATCCCCTGGCTGAGTTCCACCCCCCACCCCACCCCCCACCAAGCCCCTTCCTTCCAGAGAGTTATGGCTCCCTTCCTGGGTTTCCTCTCAAGAGAGGAGCTCTTGGGGACAGAGCGGCACCTCTAAGGGCCCTGGTGCTCCGGACGCTCCCAGTTCACAGGGGCACTTGAGAGGGCCACACTAGCCCCCTTGTGTGACCCAGGCCCCCTATGGTAGGTCACCCCAGCTGGACCCCACTCCCGCAGCCACCCTGCACTTCCTAACTCGACATTCAGATTTTTGCCCAGAGCCCCGGGGTGGGGGCCGCTGGGCTCCTACCTGTGGCAGGGGTCTGTGGGCCCCGAGAGGGCCGCTGCCCTCCCAGGCGGGTCTGATCCCAGGGCACTGCCATCAACACTGCTGCGGTCCCTGCAGTACCCCCGCCCCCAGGCAGGGGTGGGGGTGGTTCCTCATTCCCTCATCCCCGCCCCCATGGGCCTCCACCTCTCAACTGA
Organism: Muntiacus reevesi; assembly: GCF_963930625.1. NCBI lineage: Eukaryota > Metazoa > Chordata > Mammalia > Artiodactyla > Cervidae > Muntiacus > Muntiacus reevesi. Next base: position 211,740,490 of record NC_089250.1, on the reverse strand, counting down.
CAGGCCCAGGACCCCGCCTGTCAGGCAAGAGTGGAGGGGTCACCAAAACCAAGCCTTCATGCCAAGAACCCCTTTTGTGTCTCCGAGGCCTCGGTTGAGACAGGTTGAACCCCAGAGTCCCCTAAGCGTGTGACCATCAGGAGCAGTCTCCAAGGCCGACAGCTGAGTGAAGAAAGCAAAGTGGGAAGAAAGCTGCCGTGGAGACCAAGAGACGTCTGTCCCCGTGTGCTCTACAGACGGGATTTCTCTGGAGGGACATGAGACACCAGTGGCCGGTGGCCCTGGGGCTCAGGAGAGGGAGGTAGGGCAAAGGGCTACTTTAAAGAATGCCTTATAAGATTCCTGGGATTAAAAAAAAAAAATTACATAGGAGGAGAGAAGTGGGTGAGGTCTAGATGAAAGAAGAATGGCCAAGAAATGATAAATATTGGTGTTGGTGAGGGTTCCATGGAGGTTCTCTTTCCCTACCTGTGTGGGTGCTTGAAATGTTCTTTAACAAACAGTTCTTAAAAATGAGTTACATAAATACGAATAAACAGACTCAAACAAAGGAGAGGGATGAAAGCCCTTCTCTCCCCTGAGAGAGTCCATGCTTTCCTGTGAACTCCTCAGAGCTGGTGGCTTCAATGGACCTGATCCCCTGTCCCCCGCTGGGTACCCTGATCTCACCGGAGGCTACTCCGGCTGCATCCCAAACATCTGCATCTGCCCAGACAAAGGGAGAGCAGGAAGATCCCTCAGAAATCACCCAGATCATCTACCCTTTCAGAGGGGCCTGGGATCAGCCCGAGGTCTCAGTCATACTGGGGCCTTCCTACCACTGACCTGTGGAGGCCCACCCACCCAGGGGGCGGGGCCTGCCCCACCTGAGATCTCCATGAAGTCATCCAGGCTGGGCTGCAGTGGCGTCAGGTCTGGCTGGATCATGTCAGCATTGCCCACGTAAGCTGGAGGGGGCAGGGGTGATGTCAGGAGCGTTGGGCAGGGTGGAGGTGGGGGGCACCCATGCCTGGCCATCTGCCTCTGGCTGCCCGGATCCCTTCAGGCCTCCCTTCCCTCGTGCAGGCCCTCACCGTCTTCAGGTGGCAGTTGCAGGGGTGTGGGACTGGGCTGTGTCATGGTGAAGAGCGTATCAGAGATGTCGGACAGGAAGCAATCAAGATCCAGAAGCTGGCGCCCACCGGGCTCCTCCTCCGGGCCCCCCAGCAGCACGGGCACCACGCTGGTGAAGAGCTGCTCGCACCATCGCTCCGGCGGCTGCCACCCCCTTTCCGCCTGGGGAGACAGAGCCGTCAGCAGCCCCAGGAGACCCCACCACCACCCCATTCCTTCCCGGCCTGGAGACCCAGGGCGTTCCCACTGCCCCTGGCTCTTCCGGGTCACCCCCTGCCTGGGGGGAGGGAGTGGTCAGCCATCTAGATGGGCTGCTCTCCGCTCCTCTCTCGGGTGGACTCAAGTTTGCTGCCTGAAAGGCTAGGTTCACCGCACCGGCCTCTAACAACTCTCCCCAGGAAATAGACTGAGACGGGATTACTGAAGAGCAAAGGGTCCCCTCCTGCTTCCTGCACTTTTCCCTACTTGGGACCGCGGTTCTTACAGCCATCGGTTCCCCCATGCCTCCCCACCACTTGCTTAGCCAACCAGAAGCCTTGGGGTCTTCTCACTACTGCGCTTCAAGGCTGCGCCTCCCATGGGAAGAAGAGCTCAATTCACCAACCACAGGACAGCGGCCACGCCCACTCCCCTGCCCTCCCACCGCCACTGCCTAGCCCACCCAGAGGCAACCGTCCATCTTCTGGGTCCAGGCAGCACCCACCTGCTTTGGGGCCAGGAGATCCCCTTCCCGACTGGACTTACGGAGCTGCAGGAACACACAGGGGGACACTGGACCTCCTGAACCCATCCATCCCTCCCCGCCAAGGCCTCCCCTACTCGCGGGCTCCCCCCAGATCCACCGGATCCCTCGCAGCCCCTCTGGAGCTCTTTGGTGGTAAGGAGGCTGCGAGGAGGTCCTGTGGCCACGCGGTGGCACTGTCGGCCTGGGTCTTAGTGGAGGACCGGTGGGGGGATGTTGGTGCAGGGGGGTGGGAAGGGGGCGTTCCCCCAGGGCTCTTGCAAGCGACGCGGTGGCCGGCAGCCGCAAGGGAAAGGGTCCTCCCCCCCGCGCCCACTGACCCGCTTCTTGTAGTAGATGCGCCACTTGTGATACTCGCGCATCACCACCTCGATGCGCCGCTTCCAGTAATTTCCCTCCAAGACGACGGCCTGGGGAGGGCCGGCAAGGGGCCTCAGTGTAGGTGTAGCACTGACCCCACCCTCACCCCAGTCTTCCTCTGGCCCAGTCCCCTCCCGCTCAGCACGAGGAGTGATGGGCAGGAGGGGGCCCGGTTTGGCAGGGCGGCAGGTTATTGGTCCAGCTGGTCTCGGCTACCTGTGGTTTCCGGTGCTCATCAGCCTCAGGCCCCTGCAGGGGGGTCACGAAGCCACACACGGGGCTCTTCCTCCGCTCCACATCTGAGAGAAGGGGGCCAGGTCAGGGGTGCCCAGCTCCCTCATCTGCCACACTATGAAATTCTGCCAGGCCTTCCATGCTCAGATTAAGTGCCACCTCCTCCAGGAAGCCTTCCGGGCTGCTCTGGCCCTCCTAGATCTCCCTTTTCTATGAGACCCTGTGGAACAAACCTCCCACGCTCCATCTGCTCCTTTGGGAGCTTAGTAGGTGTGCAGGCAATGCTTGCTGAGTGGGAACTGTGGGGCCACAGGGAGTGAATTGTCCAGGGAAGGTCTTGGTCAGGCTGGCTGGCTAAAGGTCCAGAGCCCTTGGTTCCTGCCTCAGGGTGCCCATTTCCATCTCAGAGAACCATCCCTGCTCCACTTCAGGCCACCTGCCTGAGTCCTTTCTCTGCCTCCTCCTCTCCCATCCCTGTCTCCAGCCCTGATCTCTCCCCAGGCTCCTTTTGGGCCAATAGACAAGTGCCAGGCTCTCCTTTACCTCTCAAACCTTCCCTTTGGCTTTCCTCCCAAACGCTGGAAGAGCTGTCACTCAACACCTCCACTTCCACGCCTCCCAGTGGCATGGTCACTCCTATACCCCAGCATCTGTCCCACACTCACCCCACTGACCCAGCTCCTGAACTCAAGGCTCTGGCCCTCCCCAGCCCCTGCTCCATGGCCTTGGCTTCAGGGCACCCCCCTCCTCCTCCCTAAGCCCCAGGAAACTTCCCTCTGTTCTCCTGTCTCCCTGACCACTTTTCACTGGCCCTGCTGCCAGCCCCACCCTAACCTCTGTCATCCTGCTCCCTTGCAGCTTCAGACTTATCTTCCAGCTACCTGGAGGAACCTCCACTAGGCTGTCTCAAAACATCCCTCACAGACGTTTGGGGACTTCCCTGCCAAGCCAGAGCCTCCTCTGGACTGCCCACCTGGCCTCCAGTGCCCCAACCTCCCATCACCTCCCAGTGTCCCCATCTAATCCATGGACTGACCCTCTCAACCTCAAGGATGTGTGACATTTCTTCCACCATTCCCTCCCCTCCATATGCTCACTGTCACCCCGGGTCTGGTGTCATTTCTCACCTAGACCTCCCTGACTTCAGCCCCACCCTCTCCAGGTCACCTTCCTTCTATGACCAGGCCAATTCTTCCTAAACCACTGGCAGTACAGGCCTAAAACCCTCCATGGATCCCTGAACCTCCTAGGTAAAGTTCACGCCCCCTAGCCTCACTTCCAAGCTCCTATGACTGACCCTGCTGCTTCTCCTGCCTTTCTGTCTCCTTCATAGGCCCCATCTGGAAGCCAGACAGCTACCCACCCACCCCACTCCCCTGCCCCAGCAGCCCTCTGGTTTTATTCTATGTGGAATGCCTTTCCCTTCCCTCCTTTGCTTCACCCACCCACATCTACACCCCATCAGGATAGCCCAGGGCAGCCTCTCTACTGGGAAGCCTTTCCTTGTCTAAAACAACCCCTCAATCCCACCTGCCTCACTCTCTGCCCTGCCTCAGCCATTTCTCTGCACACTGGCCTCTCTGCTGGGAGTGAAAGCAGGGGTGGTGCCCTTTAGCCCCAAATCCTTGCATCTGCAAGGCACACAGCAGGCCTTTAGAACCCTGGAACCCGCCCCCCCCCCACCCCGCCCCACGATGAAGTGACTTTTCCTGGCAATCTTGACAAAGAGGACTTCCCGGATGTCTGTGGAGCCCATCCTGCTTCAATCCACAGCCAGCTTCCTCTGACACAGAGGAGGGGGGACCACCTGACCATGGAATTTCTTGGGACCTTCAGCATCATTTACAAAGTTCTGTCCTAAAGGACATTCTCCAAGACTATCCCTGTGGGAGTGGGGATGGGGGTTGTCCTGGTTGCTAAGCAAGGCTTGGACAGAAAGCAAAGGGAGGGCCCTTGGCTGTGTGAACTCCCGGGGATGAGAGCAAGGAGGATCTCAGATTCTCTGCTCCTGGCTTCGTTGTTGAGAATGTGAGCCAGGAAAGATCGGGCTTGTCCAGGGTCCACAGAGAGTAAGCGCTGAGCAGGCCTGGTCAGGCTCTGTCCTCCCCCACCCGGTGACCCTGTGCTCTGGATGGAAGGGCAGGGATCATGTGACTTCCTAGGGCTGGGGCATGCTTTACTTAACAATGGTAAGTTCATCGGTTCCTGCAGCCTCCTAGCCCCTTGCACCTGTGCTGGGACAGGAGACGCACAGAGGAATCAGGGATGAACCTCCCAGCTTATGGGGAGAGACAAGGAAAGCACACACATCACAAAAGCTAAACAGGGTGGCAGATCTGCCCAGGAGAGGGGACAGTGCCCTGGGAGCTCAGAGGTAATACAATGATTTGGCGGTGTGGACAAGGAAAAGGAAGGGAGCTTGGAGGCCCGGAGCCTGCCCAAAAGAGTCAGGTGTGAAGGGGAGGAGCCAGGCAGCCCCCCCAGCAAACCCGCTCCTCCCAGTTTCCTGAAGTCCACCTTTAAACCTTCCGGGCTCAGGAAGGAGGAGTCCTGATACTGGGTTTCAGGCCAGCCTCTGTGCTGTTGTTATTATGACAATAACAGTAATAAATCCCAGCATTCACCTGAAGGGAGCCCTTGTGTGTGTCAGGCCCCGTGATGCGACACGGATCATCTATCTTGCTGAAAACCCACAGCAAGCCCGAGCAAGAGGGTGTATTATGATTCCCACTTTACAGATGAGCAAGCTCCAGCTGGGGGAGGCAGGGGCCTTGCCCAAGGTCACAGAGCTAGGACATGCGAGAACTTGACTCAACTGCCCCGTCTGACTCAGAACTCGGGGTCCTTCCATCAGCTTGTGCCATAGTCTGGGTGAGGACCCCTGGCTGGCATCAGAAATTCCTTCTGCAGAGAGAGAAGGGTTTGCATCCCATCCTGCTTTGGAGGGAAAACCTAGAGGGGGGAACCTCAGGGTGGCATGGGATGGTGGGGGAAGTTAGAGACTCCTTCTCCCCCTAGCCTACCAGCTTCCTGGTTTGGGCAGGGCCTGTCCTGAGCATTCTCACTGGAAGCCAGCCAGCTGGGAGCAGTGGAAGGGGCGTTGGGCTGAGCTGGAGAGCCCTGAACTCACAGCCAGTCAGAGCTCCACTCCTTTTATGCTCCGTCGCCCTGAACACGTCAGTATTCCTGCCTGGAGAATCCCCATGGACAGAAGAGCCTGACGGGCTACAGTCCATGGGGAGGCAAGGAGTTGGACACGACCGAGCGACTAAGCACACACCCTGAACAAGTCACTTGCCTTCTGGGCCTCACCGGCTCATCCGTAAAATGGGGGTAATAATAACCTGTCTCCCAAGGTTGCTTGGAAGCCTTAAGTAAGATGATTTATGAACCTGCCAGGCACATAAGGCAAATAGAAACCAAAAAACAAAACAAAACAAAAACAAAAAAACCACTCCTTTTCTCTGCTTGAATGGAACCCACTGGGGCCAGTACAGAGAACACATGGGTGGGCCCCTGTGGGCTGTGTGTTCCCAGCTCAGCACAGCCTTCGATCCTGCAGGAGGACCTTCCTGAGCTGGACAAGGTCCAGCATGGGATCGACTGGCCTCTCAGCCTCTGCAGCCCTGCCATCGGGGATGGGTGGGTTTTGCATCCCCAAATGAATGACCGTGACCTCCTCAAGGGTACATCAGATTCAACCATCATTTATTAAGCACCGGCTTTGTGCCAGGCCTGTTCATACCTGTGATCCCCATGCCAGCCATGAAAGTTAGGACTCTTGGCCTCCTTTTATAGATGAAGAAATGGGTTCAGAGAGGTCAGACAACTTGCCTGCAGTCACACAGCCAGCAAGGGCCAGAGACAGGATGGGAAACCAGCTCTGGGTGACTCTGAAGCCAGAGTCCCTTTCACTCAACCACGTGGCCTCTCTGGGCTCCCTCCCCTCAAATCTCCATGGCAGAGGGGGCACCTAAGGACCTCAGGGGATAGCTGGTGGAGACCCACCAGGATATGAGTTTCCCCTTTGTGAATGGCCCAGATAGTGCTGAACGCCTCTTTCTACCCTGGCATTTGAGGCGCCTGACTACACTAATGGGGTGCAGAATGGGCTTTGAACTGTTCCCCCAACTCAGCCCACGTTAGGACTTCTAAGGGGTAACTCCTGCTGTGCCCAGCTTCACAGTGGAGAGTGCCCTTCAGGACGGACACGTCCCCCACGACCCTCTGGGTTTAGAAGCTGTCGAGGGGTACTGATGCCGGGGATCCCGGTTTCCCCCAAGGTGCTCTGCTGGAGCCGGGGCTGAGGGTGCCCACTCACACTGAATGTACCAGGCCCTCCAGATGGCGTTGTTGAGGCGGATCTTGTCCCGGCACAGCAGCTTGAGACCTTTGAAATTCTTCCACTTGGGGGAAACCAGCTTGCCACTGTCAGAGGGAGAGGGCCGGATCAGGGTGCAGATGTGGAAAGTTGAAGGGGGGTGGTGGGCTCCACTCTCTTCCCGGGCCCTGGGGCACTCATCTGTGGTGAGGGACCACCCCCAAACCCTGACCCTCACTCTTCCCTGCCTGAAATGACTACCTTTAAAATATTCTCCCAGGCCCCACTCCAGGCTTCTGTGTTCCTCTGGTGAGACCTGCTGAGACCTGTTTCTAAGCTCGGTCCTTGGAATGACAATGCCTGTCCATTTCTTACTGAAGGAAACTGAGGGTCAGGAAGTAAAGGGGACGTGCCCAAGGACACATGGTGGAATCTCACTCAGGCCCTGTGGCTTTTTTTCTTCATCCATCTCACTGGCCCCCTGAGACCCCAGCGGGGTGGGTCGGGTTTGTCTGAGTTCAGAGGGAACCAGTTCACCAGAGGCGACCTCCAGGCAGCCAGCCACAGCCTTTTCACTGCCTGTCCAGTGTCTGCCCAGCCCAAAACCCCAGCATGGCGATCTGGACTGAGCTGGAAGGTACACTGTTTCGCAAAGTGTGCGTAACGCGACAGCCACCAGGGCCCAAAGGAAGGCAGCTAGGATGGTGGAGTGATGGGCAGGACCCTGACCCAGGTAGTCAATAAAATCCACGCAATGGATTCGGCTTTACCACGTGAGGGGCGTGACTCTCAGGGTCCTGATGGTCACAGGCCAAGTCTGCCACCCCCAAGGAGCAGGCCTAGGAGGTCAAGATGTTCAGGGTCTGAGAATCCCTGCTGCTCCCTCCCTCTTCCTTTTTCCCTCCTTCCTCATGGTTCACCAGCTGGGGTAATATACGAGTCCCCTCTGGCCCACCTTCTCTTGCTCACATGGAAGGCTGAGGCCCCAAGGCTTAGTCTTCCAGAAGACCAGGTCTGCTCTCTCTGGGGGCCTCTCTCAGTTCCTGGAGCTGAGGGGCAGGTGGGTGGCAGTCTGGCTCCTACAGCCCCTTGAGTACCCGAGTCACTGGGTCCCCTCTACTCTCTGGTCTCCCAGCTCCTGTGTTTGCTTTGGGGTGGGGTGGGGGGACTGCTACCCCAGGGTACAACAGGCCTCATTACCCAAATAGGGTACATGGCCCAAGCACCCAGCCTGCTGGCTGCCCCCTCATCCCTCCTAAGTTAGGTAAACACCATCTGTCCAGTAGGGAGACAGAGAGAGGGGGGCACTCTGATACCTCCTGGGCCAGCTTCTTTTGTGGCACCTGGGGGAGGGTACTCCTGAGTTTGTGTCCCCAGCCTGTATCCCAGCAACCTCCCAGCCCACTCTGATCACCCAGTGCCTGCCCCCATTCCCCATCTGCCTCCCTCCCTCTGCCATTACCCCACTGAGGTTATAGTGTTCGTGGCCAGGCAGGGCTCGGGAAGGTGAGACAGTGACATCCAAGCCCAGGAGGAAAGGATTTGGCTGGGATGGGAGGAGAGGGGCCCAGCCTGGAGCAAAAAGCCTGTGGCCAGAGTTCAAAGGATTTTTTATGACCAATAGAAATTCTGGGAATTTAGGGAATGAGAAGAGGAAAATGCATAACTGCCTCCCTCACCCCACATATCTACCTTGCAGAAATTCCTTTAGAGTTTTCCCTGATAGCGTCCTGCTTGTTCTCCCTCATACCCGAGGCCATTCTTAGCCAGCTAGCTCTGACCATGAACAGGTATTTTCTCAGAACTTTCAGAACTTGCCTCCCTGAGACTTCCACCCACAGAATCGTGGAACACGGGCCTTCTGCCCATGCAAGCAGTCCTTTCTGTGCCCACACGGCCCTGCTGAGGGTGAGAACTGACCAGACGTCCACAGGTTGTCCCTCCAGGTCAAACTGACCAGTTCCACCCCGCACCCCTGGACCCCCCTGCCTTGCTGTCCCTCCCCATCTACTTTCTCTCTTGGGATACCCCAGCTTCGTCACTCCTCTCCCCTCCAAGGAACCCCTAAAATTAGAAGTCTTTAAGGGCTAAAAACACTATCCGAGTCTGACTCAGTTTTTCCCTCTGCCAAATGGGAGAACTCAAGGGTCCTCTGGTACCGAGCCACTCCCATCCCTACCCCTTAGGCCCCTACTCAGGGCCGGCCAGAGATGGAATATTCTTGTTTAGGGAGAAAGCCCAAATCTCTCTACCCCAGCTTCCCCTAACTGGGGTCACAACAGTCTCGTCAGCCTCCTAGTGGGGGTGGTTCTGTGAGTGGGCTCTGTCCCCTGCCTGGCCTTTTCCCCTGAATATCCCCTTTTGGGTCACCCATGGTCTGGGATGGGGGGTGGGCCTGAGCCAGCCCAGGCAGAGCAGTATGTGGTATAAAGCAAGAAGCTTAAGTTGGGAATGGGTGGGAAAAGGGGACCCTGGAGGACCCTGGGAGCAGGTGCTCCCCCTGGCCGGATCCCGCATCTGGTGCCCCGTGACCTTAGATGACCTGTCCCCTGAGGTCCCGTGATGTCCAAGGAGGGGAGGGAGGAAAGGGATGGGAATTTGAACTTTCCACACAGGTCTGGCACTCTGGGCGATCAGATTGCAACATGACCTGGGCCCGGGGCCAGAGCTTGCGGGCCAAGGTTACAAAGCGTCCAGCCAATGGGGTCCAGGCTGGGCGCCGCAGCAGGGGGTGGGCGACACTCCCCCGCAATCCCCACCCCTGCTCCCGGCTCCCTGTCAGTGCCGGTCTCTAGCCAGCGGTTCTCAGAAGAGGAGGAGGCGCCGCAGAGGAAGAGGAATATTTGCACAGAGAAAAGATCAAGGCCGGCCGATCCCCCTTTCTCTCCTCCGAGTTTTCGGTTGATAATTTATCCTGGTCCCTCCGCTCCGGGGAACTTTGCTCCGGGGCACCGAGCCAGAACCCTGGTTCGCGCCCTCCCCTGGGACACAGGCGTGGAACTGGGCCGGGGCGCGGCCGGCGTGCTCTGTGACGCGCCGAGCAGGGGTCCCAGGCAATATTAGGCGCAGAGCCTCGCGCGGCGACTCAGGGAGGCGATCCCAGGCACCCCCGTCCCCGACCCCGGTTGCCGGGGACCAGCCCTGCGCAGACTGTATTACCCCATGCCGGACCCCGCTGGGAAACTGCGAGAGAGCGCCTCCTGGGTCCTCCCCAGGCACTCTCTTCCCGTCACCCTCGACCCAGCAGGTTAAGAACAGGTTAATTGTCCCGCAATCGAGGGGTGCAGGGTGGACGAGGGACTGGATTTCAGTCGACGCTGACTATGAACTGGGACAACCAAGGCGCGAGGAGTATCCGGCGGGTGCAAGAAGAGTCGGCCTGGGCAGGGGCTTCCTTATTGGGAGCAGAAGGCTGCAGGTAGTCGGGTAGAGTGACCCCCGGGGTGAACGGTGGGGATGTTAGCACCGCCTAGGGTCCTGGGAGCGCGAGGGATGCCCTGCTGGCATTCTTTGGGAGCGGAGGGGTCAGGACTCGGGGAGAGAGGCCGGAGGTGGGTCTCCGGAGGTCGAGGCGGAGGACAGGAGGTCCCTGCCCTACGGAGGGAGTCTTGGTGGCGAGGAATGGGAACCCGGGAGGGATGCAAGTCGGGGGTCCAAGTGGAAAGGGCGGGATCAGAGACACTCCGGGGTGGAGGAGAAGACGGGATCCAGGATGTGGCCCGAGTCTCTGAGAACAGCCGGGACCAAGGCTTAGGGCCGGGTGGGTTGGCTGGGGGCCCCAGAGCGAGGTCCCGCCATGGAGGGCCGAGGCCGTCGGCCCCGGAGCCGCCCTCACCTGTAGGCCAGGCTCATGCACTCGAACAGGCGGGTGAGTGTGGGGTCGATGCTGCGCGGCCCGAAGTCGGCGTGCCCTAGGGACCCCTCCTGGTCGCGCCGCCGGGTCAGCGAGTCGCTGTGCGGCGACGACACCATGAAGTGACCGCTGTGGATGACCTGTGAGCGAAGCAGCCCGCCCGCGCTGCGCCGGGTATTCGGGTCCTCCGAGTCTGTGTCTGAGTCCGAATCCGGGCTGGGGACGACCCGCGGGCCCTGCAAGCCCGCGACCAGACCCGCCAGCGCCCCGGCCATGGTCATCGCCGCCGCCGCCTCGCCTGGGCTCCGGGCAGCTGCGGGCGCAACCTGTGTGGCCAGACCGGCTCATTAGCATAGACCCTCCCACCGCTTATAGTATAGCCCCGCCCTCCCACCACGATAGGTCGCTCGAGGGGGCGGGGCCTCGGGGCGCGCGGGAGCAGACGGGGCGGGGTTATATTAAGTCAATACGCCATGTGTGAGAACCCCGGGTCAGAGCTCTCTTAAGTTTCAGAGTCTGGGAGAGATCTCTTATCTCCTCTCCTGTCTTTCCTTATGCTCTGACCACCTGGTTCCTGGTGGAACCGCCCCTACGTCACCAAAACGGCTCTCAAGAAGAGTCGTTCACGCCTGAGCCACAAAGTCCTCAGTGCCAGGAATCCTTGCTCCCCGGGTCGCCCTCCCGTGAGTCCTCTCATCTAACTACTGCCCCCCTGCTCTCTCTGACCTCCCGGCTCATATTCACTCCCTCTCCCGTGTTCCACACAGCTGAAAGCACCAAGTCTCGCGTGGCCTGACCCACAGGAAGGTCCGGATACCTCCAGTTATCATTGTAACCATCACTGCACCTGCCCAGAGGTCGTGGGGGGTTTACCTGAGTGTGAATCCTGCCTGGACACGCGGGACCCGTACCAGTGGTGAAGGGGAAAGGAGAGCCTTGGTCACCCTCCCCTGGACACCTCCTAGGCAGCCCACCGCTCTGGGTCCCCTCCTCTCACCGACCCTGTGGTCCAGCTTGTGTTCTCGTTTCTAGAGGCCCTCTTCTCATCCAGAAGAGACAAACTAGGCTGTTTGGTCTGAGGCATTTCACACCTGTCACTTCTCTGGCGCCTTTCACAACCTTTCGGGTGGGTTCTTAACCCACATCAGAGGGGGCACCAGAATCCACAGGCTTGGAAACAAGCCTGGAAGAATTCCAGGCTTCCCACCCAAGGCCATCTCTGCTGGCGGGGGGTGGCGGGGCGGTCGCTGAGGGCTGGAGGCAAATGTTAACCTCCCTTGACTTTGCGGAGGGTGTGGTCTCTGTTAAATCACAGGCAGACCAAGGGAGGACGTGGTCAGTTGGGGGCTGAAGGCTTGGACAAGGCTCTCCCACACACTTTCTTCCTGCCCATGGCAGGGTCACACAGCTCCCAGAAGCAAATGGCAGAGCCCTGAGGGCCACTGGGACCGCTTGAGGTGCTGAAATGGTTACCCAGGCTGGCCACAGGCCAGCCATTCCATCCACCACGTCCCCTGGACAGGTTCCCTCTGTCCCTGCCAAACAGTCACTACATGTTCCCAGGAGCCCCAGCGACCCTGCACCACTTCCTCCTTGCTGCTCTCTGCAGGGGGCGGATTCTCCCTGCACACTTCTCCCAAATTCTGGGGAGGTGGGTCCTTACGTGCCCACCTCAGCCTGCCCTCCTCTGGAGAGAGGGCCATCTCTAAATGGCCCTTTTGGAATCCTTGGCTCAGTGAATTATCCCTCATGTGCCTGTTGACTTCTCCTCTGACCTCTGCGCCCTGAGGCAGAAGTGTGTCCTGGAGTATCTGAACCCCCACAATGGGCACCCAAGGTCTTGGGGGACACACTGTGGGGGAAGGGGTGGGAAGCAGGGCTTCCTCTCCCTTGGACCCTCCTCGCTTCAGGTAGTGATTTAGTCACTCAGTCGTGTCCAACTCTTTGTGACCCTATGGACTACAACCCACCAGGCTCCTCTGTCCATGGGATTCTCCAGGCAAGAATACTGGAGTGGGTTGCCATTTCCTTCTCTAGGGGATCTTCCCAACCCAGGGATCAAACCCAGGTCTCCTGCCTTGCAGGCAGATTCTTTACTGATTGAGCTAAAACAGACATCTGAATTCATCCTTCTCTGCCTCTAATTGCATGAAAGACCCTGGGCAAGTCTGTGTCTTACAGGGAATCTGTCTGTCAAATGTGCTCAGTGTATGCCCATTCACTTCGGTCATGTCTGATTCCTTGTGATCCCATTGACTGTAGCCCGCCAGGCTCCTCAGTCCATGGTATTCTCCAGGCAAGAATACTGGAGTGGGTTGCCATGCCCTCCTCCAGGGGATCTTCCCAACCCAGAGATCGAACCTGGGTCTCCTGTGTCTCCTGCATTGCAGGATAGCAGGGACTTAGAACCAAGAGTGTTTTCAGTTGCAGGACCCTAAGACAGGGGATTCCCTGGAGAAGGGAAAGGCTACCCACTCCAGTATTCTGGCCTGGAGAATCTGTGGACTGTATAGTCCATGGAGTCGCAGAGCTGGACACAACTGAGTGACTTTCACTTTCTTTACTCACTGAGCCACCGGGAATGGGGAAGTTGAATTCATTGATGTCTTAGGGTCCTGCAACTTGAACCACTCTTGGTTCTGTGTCTCTACTATCACCATTCCAGCTCACGCTCCCATGCTCCTCCAACCTCCTGTCCCCAGGAGAAAATCTAAGAGTAGTGTTCTGTGGCTCAAAAGACTTTCCCCAGGGGGTTTCCCTGGTGGTCCAGTAATTAAGACTCCATGCTGCCACTGCAGTTCAATCCCTGGTTGGGGAACTAAGATCCTGCATGCTACACAGCATAGTCCAAAAAAGAAACTCTCCTCTGAGCTAGTTTTCACTAGGGTGGGTTATTTCCCTTACTTCATGCTTCTCTCTTTACCCAGACAGCAGTTGGCTCTCCACAGTCATCTGTACCCCATCTCTGCCCTCCTGAGGCCTGAGCACTGAAAATAAAATCCCTCTGCACATAATTCAAAACAAACAACACTGCAGGAAATAAAAGGAAGTCCACAATAAACAAGACCCTATCTTATAGCATGGAGAGCTGTATTCATTATCTTGTAATAACCTGTATCAGAAAAGAATCTGAAAAAGAGTATATATGTGTATGTATGTGTGTGTTTTATTGTTGTTTAGTCGCTAAGTCCTGTCCAAAGATCCTTTTGCAACCCCATGGACTGTAGCCCGCCAGGCTTCTCTCCAAGGGATATCCCATGCAGAATAATGGAGTGGGTTGCCATTTCCTTCTCCAGGGGATCCTCCCGACCCAGGGATCAAACCCAAATCTCTTGCACTGGCAGGGAGATTCTTTACTGCTAAGCCACCTCGGAAGCCCATATGTGTGTATGTGTGTGTGTGTGTGTAACTCAATCACTTTGCTGTATACCTAACAATCTAATACAACAACACTGTAAATCAACTAAGCTTCAATTAAAAAAAAAAAAAAAAAAAACTTGACTCCCAAAATACAAAATAGTTACCCAAATGAATTTTGGGAAAAAAAATTTTTTAATTCACTTATTTGAATTAAAAAAAAAAGGGAGTCCACAAATTCTGACTTCTCCCATGATGACATCTTCAATTTAAAAAAATGTGTGTATCAATTACTAAATTTTAAAAAGTGTTCTAATGCCTCAACCTTGCTGAGGCCGTGGATGTATGATTCATTCACCTTGTCTAGCCTCCTCCAACCTATCTGTTGACTGTTTAAAAGGAGTTTTCTTTTTTTTTTTTTGGCTGTGCCACATGGCTTGTGGGATCGTAGTTCCAGACCAGGGATTGAACCTGCACCCTCAGCAGTGAAAGCTCGCAGTACTAACCACTGGACTGCCAGGGAAGTCCCTGCGTCCAACACTTCTGAAACATCATCTCTAACCTACTGAAGTTAGGTGCCACTACCTTCATTTTACAGTTGAAAAGACAGGCTCAGAGAGGGGAAGCAGTCACTCAAGGTCTCCCGCGGGGAAAAGGCAGAGCCAGATCTGACTCAGAAGTCCAGGTTCCTTCACCTGTGAGGCTGCCACCCAAAGCTCATCCATCCTAGAAGTGCCACTCTGGCGTCTTCCCCAAGTTACCACAACTCTCGTTCAGCTGCAACTGCAATTTCATTCGGCCCTGGGTTCACACGCACATGCCTCTCTTTCCCACTAGATGGCAGCGTCTCTGAAAGCAAGACTCGCATCTCGCTCTCTCCGTGAACCATATTCTCCAGTGCAAATGTGGAAATGGGTATTTGCTGAATGAATGAGTTTATATTCATCTAGAATAACTGTGCTCTCCCTATCTATCCATCCACATCCACACACATAGGTAATATTTATTAAGTGCACATTATCAGCTTGTCCCAGTGCTAGGTATTTCACTTAATTAAAAAACAGTTAAAAAACAAAAAAAGGCAAAGATCTGGCGCTTTTATTTATTTTTAGCCACACTTCGAGGTGGGATCTTAGTTCCCAGACTATGGATCAAACCCATACCACCTGCATTGGAAGTATGGAATCTTAACCACTGGACCAACAGGGAAGTCCCTGGCACTTTTACTATCTATAGGGTAGGAAAATGGAAAATGACTACTACAGGTACAGGGTTTCTTTTTAGGGTGTTGAAAATATTCCACAATTAGATAGTGGTGATGTTTGCACAACTTTATAAATATACTAAGAGCCAGTGAAAAAGGGTGCAGGCGTGAATGCTAAGTCTCTTCAGTCGTGTCCGACTCTTAGTGACCCCATGGTCACTGCCAGGCTCCTCTGTCAATGGGATACTCTAGGCAAGAACACTGGAGTGGGTTGCCATGCCCTCCTCCAGATCTTCCCAACTCAAGGATTGAACCCAAGTCTCATGTCTCCTGCATTGGCAAGTGGGCTCTTGACCACTAGCACCACTTCGGAAGACTCAATAAGAGTATTATATTTCAGTAAAAAAAAAAAAAAAAAATTAGGCACTTTAATATATTTAATTTATATTTAAATATATTTAATATATTATTTAACTCACTGGTAATCTGCTCCACTGTGTGTGTATGTAAGTGTGTTTGTATTTTCACTGCCATTTACAGAAGGGGAAACTCAGGCTCTGGAAAGGGAAGTGATTCAGAGGTTGTTACGAGAATTAACCATAAATAGCTAATCTTTATGGAGCCTAAACTGCTTGGTCTAGGGTATCTTTCTTATAGTCCCATGACTTTCAACTCATTTTGTAGACGAGAAAAACAGGCTTTGCTGAAGGTCACGAGTAAAAAGAATGGGATTCAATCCCAGGCAATCTGATGGGGGAGCCTGCCTCCCCAATACCCAATTTCTCAAATTAAAAGGACTAACAGGGATTTCCCTGGTTAGGAAGGTCTGGTCTGGTCCCAGGTCAGGACCAGGTCTGGTCCCTGGTCAGGAAACTAGATCCCATGTGCAGTAACTAAGATCCCATGTGCAGTAACTAAGAGTTTGTATGCTGCAGCTGAAAGATCTGACATGCCAAAATGAAGATCGAAGATCCCATGTGCTGCAACTAAGACCTGGTGCAGACAAATAAATAACTAATTTTAAAAAAAGACAAGCAATTGTTTGTGAGGATGTGGTGTGAGCGGAACCTCCTCCACCGCCACCACCGCTGTGACTTGGCACAGTTGTTTTGGGAAACTGTTAGTCAGTATCCACCAGAGCTGAACACCCGTGTACCTTATGACCCAGTAGTTCCACAGATACGTGCGCATATGTGCACCAAAAAACAGGTACAAGACTATTCAGGGCAGCATTACCCTTATTAGCTCAGTAGCGGGAACAACGCAAATGTTTATCAACAGGCGAATGAATAAATATATCTCAGCACAGACACACGATAGAGTCTTAACACAGCAAAGAGATGAACACTCTATTACCAAATGCAACCATATGGATGAATCTCACTGACAACATGTTGAGCAAAAGCAGCCTGACGTGGAAGTGTGGATGCTGTAAGGCTTCGTTTATATAAAGCTCCAAAATAGGCTGGTCTTCCCAGGTGGCACTAGTGGTAAAGAACCCGCCTACCAATGCAGGAGACGTAAGAGATGCAGGTTTCCTGGGTCAGAAAGATCTCCTGGAGGAGGACATGGCAACCCACTCCAGTATTCTTGCCTGGAGAATCCCCATGGACAGAGGGGCCTGGCAGGCTACAGTCCATAGGGTCGCACAGTCGGACACAACTGAAGCAACTTAGCATGCACGTACCAAAAGAGGCTAATCTCTGGTGTTAGGCTGTGTTTTAACCTTGGGGTCACTACAGGGGATCAAGAAGAGGCAGTTAACAATTTGTCTCTTTATCTGGGCTCAGGAAACATGTGTGTGTTCATTGTGAGTATTCACTGAACTGGACACTTATGAACAGTTTTTATATGGATGTTGGACTTTTTTTTTGAAAAGAGAGGCTAAGGGACTTGCCTGGAGGTCTAGTAGTTAAGACTCCGTGCTTCCAATACAGGGGGCCCAGGTTTGATCCCTGGTTAGAGAACTAGATCCTGCATGATGCAACTAGGATCCTGGTGCAGCCACATAAAATTTAAAAACAGAGAGAGAGCTTAAGTTTGCACATGCAGCCTCAAGGAAGCCTGCCTTGCCTGGGAATGGATTGGGCATCCAGGTAGTAGCAGGAGGAGAAATCAGTGAGTGAGTTGAGGGAATAGAGGATGGAGAGGTAGGTGAGAGAAAGAGGAGTCTTAGCTAGGTCTCTAACTGGTGGCAAGTTGAAAAGTCATTTCCCCTATCTGGGTCTCAGTTTCTGTATCTGAAAAATGGATGTACAAGTCACGAAGGGAAAATTGATAAATATGACTACATCAAAGTGAGGAAGTTGGACTTAATGATTTTTCATATCAGAATCACTCAATTGTTCTATCAAAAAATATGAGTCTCAGACTTCCCTGGTGGTCCAATGGTTAAGAACCTGCCTTCCAATGCAGGGGATGCAGGTTCAATTCTTGGCCAGGGAACTAAGATCCTACATGCCATGGGGCAACTAAGTCTGTATGCTGCAACTAAGATCCAACACAGTCAAACAAATAAAATAAATCTTAAAATATATATATATATATATATTTATATGAGTCTCATCGTAGGGGGAATGAAAAAAGTCACTTCCCTTTGCAAAAATACACTTCATGCTTACAGACTTTCTGCTTCTATATTTACAGTTAGTGATATTACAAGTAAGGTCATGTTATTCATACTTTAAAAAAAATTTTTATTTGGCTATGCCAGGCCTTAGTTGCAGCATGAGACCTCTTAGTTGCAGCGTGTGGGATCTAGTTCCCCGACCAGGTATAGAACCCCTGCATTGGGAGCACAGAGTCTTAGCTACTGGATGGCCAGGCAAGGCCCACTAGTACAGTTGAATAGTAGAGAGAAGAGGGAAGCCATTCCCAAAGGGCCCTGGGGTATAGCCCCTAGTAGGGCAGGGAGTGGGTGGCTGGTGTGCAGGGCCAGCCAGGGGAGATGGGGGAAGAAAACAGTGGCCTGTGGCAGGACTGGGGAGAAGGGGTTATCAGCCCAGAAATTTTCTTTTTCTTTTTGGCTGCACCTTGAAGCTTGTGGGATCTTAGTTCACCAACCAGGGATTGAACCCAGGTCCTCGGCAATGGGAGCTTGAAGTCCTAATCACTGGCTGGCCAGGGAATTCCCTGCCCAGAAACTTCTTTATCCAGCACTCGGCAGCCAGGGAACCCTATTCCAGGCCAGGTGGAGGCAGGAATGCCATGGGCCAAATTACAAGTTTTCCCCCTCTTCTGTTGGTGGACCAGTAACATGGGATTCTATTTTTGCAGAACCATTTGGCAAAATCTGTTACACCAAAAATGTTGGTACTCTTTGACCCAACAGGTTCAACTGTAGGAATCTGTCCTATGAAAT
Organism: Muntiacus reevesi; assembly: GCF_963930625.1. NCBI lineage: Eukaryota > Metazoa > Chordata > Mammalia > Artiodactyla > Cervidae > Muntiacus > Muntiacus reevesi. Next base: position 211,721,945 of record NC_089250.1, on the reverse strand, counting down.
ATCTCTGTAAGTGTGCAAAGATGTACAAAGACGTTCTGGGCAGCACTGTTTATAATACTGAGAAACTGGAGAATGAATGAATAAATTCTGATAAATCCCTACAGTGAAATACTATGTAGTGTTAACAACCTCATGTGTAAAACAGGGATAATAATAGGATTCGTCTCTCACAGTTTTCATGAGGATTAAGTGAATTAATACCTGCAAAATGCTTCCATAGTAATGCTAGCTATCATCATCACTACAGATGTAGAAACAGGGAAAAATGCAATGTTGGGATTAAAAAAGAAATGAGAAATGTGATCCCATTTGAGTTAATTAATAATAGTAAACACATATTAAAAAAGAAGAAAAGTCTGGACATACAAGTATCAAATGATGACACTGGTGGTCTTTGGTGGAGGGAGGGTAATGGAGACATTTATTTTGCAAATTTCTATAAATTTTAAAGTAAGACCTGTGTATTGCTTTTGAAACCAGGCCAGGCAGGGGGGGGGGGGGGGGGGGCGGAGAATCCTCCAAAACAGTAAAGGAAACAAGACGAGAGAGTGGAGTAGAAGATGGCATGAGAGGAACTTCCTTGGTGATCCAGTGGCTAAGACTCTGGGCTCCTAGTACAGGGGGCCTGGGTTTGATCCTAGGTCAGGGAACTAGATACCAAAACTAAAATCCCAAATGCTGTCAAATAAACACTAAAATAAAAAATATATATGGCATGAGAAACCCCCTCCCCTCTTCTTGAGGACCCTGAAGTCCAGAGATCAAAGCTACCCAAATGGGCTCCCTGGGGAATTAAGGGCCTGGGTTTGATCCCTGATCGGGGAACTAGGATCCCACAAGCTTTGAGACATGACTCCACCCAAAAAGAAAAGGCTCCTGTTTTGGCTGATCAGACACTGGGGGTGCAGCTTCCCACACAGCTTGTCTGACACTTAATTCTCATTCTGGACCCCATGGGGACATCTTCTCTTCAGGGCACAAGGCCCGGGGGGCTGGCTGATCAGGGAGGCTGGGCCATCTTACACAAGCCGTTTGCCCTCTCTGGGCCTCAGCTGCCCTCCTTGCAACATGGGCAGAAGCAGCCAGCCTCTTGGCGTGTTGTGAACAGCTAGGGGAGCAGAATGCGCCACTGGCATCAGAGCAGAGTGGGGGAGGGGCGCCAGCCCGGAGCTGCGGCTTCACCAAGAAGAGCCGCTGTGCCAAGAGTCTGTCGTCTGTAAAAATGCCGACGGCTGCCATTTGTCAGTGGGCAGTCTGTACTCACAACACTGCTGACACCAAATGCGCGACGTCTTCTCCAGTTCTCCAACACCAGCTGGGTGTCCTCCAATTCAACTCAGCTCTGACATCGTCTACCCGGAGTTAGCGTCAGATCCCACAAGTTAAGGGCTCGGTCCCACAAGCCTGCCTCCGCTTCAGACACCAAAGTTCTGACCGACTGGCTATAAACCAGGGGATCCTGGGACCCCTGACTGAGGCTCCATCATTTGTCAGAAAGGCTCACAGGACTCAGGAAATCTCTTTACTTATATTTTGCGGTTTCTCATAAAGGAGAGAACTCAGGAGAGGTGAATGGAAGAGACGCATAGGGCAAAGTATGGGGGCAGGGGGTGCACGGACCTTCTATGCCCCCTCCTGGTGCACCACTGCCCCCAGTACCCCAACCCAGAAGCTCTCTGATCTCCTTCATTTAGCGATTTTTATGGAGGTTTCATTTCATAAGCACAATTGATTAAATTGTATAACCCTGGGGACTTGCTGGTGCTCCAGTGGCTAACACTCCAAGCTCCCAATGCAGGACCCCTGGGTTTGACCCCTGGTCGGGGAACTAGATCCCTGCAGAAACTAGACTAAAGATCCTGTGTGCCACAACTAAGACCTGGGTGCAGCCAAATATATAGAAATGAAAATAAAAACAAATCATTAGCTCTTGATGATTGAACTCAATCTCCAGCCCCTGTCCCTCCACCACAACCCTGGAGCTGAAATTCCAACTCTCTAATCATGCCTTGATCTTCCTAGTGACCAGTTCAAAACTATCTAGGGGCCACCAGTCATCTATTAGCATACAAAAGACTGAAGGTTCCAGGGGTTTTAGGTGCTGTGTGCTAGAAACTAGGAGACAAAAACCAGGCATGTCTGTTTCCCAGGGTACCACAACCAGGCCTCCCCAGCCGCTCACCCGGCTCTGAACACTGGGTGTCCTGCTAATCAACACACTCAACCACGTGTCATCTGGGGCTGATGGTCCCGTTTACAGAGCACACCTGGCTTGGAGCTGTTTGTTTGCATGTGTCAGAGAGAGTAGGACGGTCGTTCCAGGTCATACAGTTAATGAGTCGTGTCGCCTGGATTTGAACCAGGTGCGTCTGATGCCAGAGTCCCAGTGTGTCCTTCCACTGGGCTGCTCGGAGGCACTGAAGGCAAACATTAAGTAGCAGAAGGTGCACATACTGGGGTGGGAGGGGCAGCCGGCACACAGTAGGCGCTTTGTGAATACTTGCTGAGTCAGCAAAGGATTGGCAAGTCCTTCTCCCCACACTCTCCAGGGTTCAGAGTGTCATCAGCTGCACAAGACTCATACCCATGATCTAGAAGATTGTAAGTCAGTGAGGGCCACAGACCTCGTGTACTCAGAGGGAGAGAGGGGATTGGTTGGACTCAGAGACCGTCTCAGACCACTGGCATGGTGCGACAGTGACCATGCCAGGCCTCCTCCCCACCAGCTCTGCACGCTGCATCGCTGGAGTCTCACAAGAGCAGGCTGGGAGAAGTGGAACGGGGACCATTCCACAGAAGAGAAAAGAGAGAGCTGGAAAGCAGGGACACAGCCTCCTTCTTTGTGGATTTCTGGCCACCTGTGTGTACCAAGCTGAAGTCTGGGTGTGGTTGCCCAGGGTCAGTCCCTGGAGAGTAGAAAGCGAGGTATCTTGGAGGGGTGGAATCATCATCAAGACTGAGACCTCTCTGGCCCCTCAGATCCCTCCCTGGCTGGGAAACGTCAGGGCCAGAGGATGCCTGGCCCGTCTGGGGCTCCCTGGCCCAGAGCCGTGGACTGTGCTGCCCAAGCTGCCCCTGATCTGTGACTTTGGGCCCTGCTCTGGGTGCGACCCCGGTATAAGGAGTAAGTGCTTCGAGCACTGGTTTCTCATCTTTAAAATGGGTGTGGCAGCACGTCCCTGGCAGCCCAGTGGTTAAAACTCTGGGCTTCCAATGCAAGGGATGGGGATTCGACCCCCGGTCAGGGAATTGAGATCTCACATGCCATCTGGCCAGGCTGATAAAATTAAAAAATAAAATAAAATGGGTGTGTGGTATGATGTTATATTTACCTTAAGGGGTTGTTGTGAGGATTAAATGAAGTGAGTGAGTGACAGCCAGTGGTCGGCACTGATAAGTGTGGTTTCCTTCCTTGTTCCCTCTCTGCCTCTCCCACCCCTGCCCATTCTTTTTTCCTTCCTTCCTAGCCAACACCTCTGGGAATGGTGTTAGAGAAAGAACTAGGTACTCCAGGACCCAGAAAACAACCTCCACCAGGGAACTTGGGGATGGAAAAGGCCTTGTCAGACCAGCTGTGGAAGGGTGACAGACAGCTCCGCCCTGCCCAGATCCCTGGGCTCCTCTAGTGCTGGGGAGCTCTGGGAGTCACCCCAGCTGTGGCCCCACTCCAGCTCCATCAGGGCTTCAGGTCCCTGGACTGACATGGAAAGGGGGTCCCAGGGAGGCACATTTTTCACCCAGAGTCTTACAGCTGATGGGGTCCCCCAGCGGCTGACCGTTACCTGCCCACCCACCTGCCAGTTGACCTCCAGGGCCAGCCAGGGGGATGCAATAAGTAGGCATACTTATTGGTGCCAGGCTCTGCTGTAGGAATAGTCTGTTCCTTCCTGCTGGAGTCTGCCAGGGTCCCCTACGCAAGGTCAGCTTGTGTGCGTATGAAGTCGCTTCAGTCGTGTCTGATTCTTTGCGACCCCATGGACTGTAGCCAGCCAGGCTCCTCTGTCCATGGAATTCTCCAGGCAAGAGTACTGGAGTAGATTGCCATGCCCTCTTCCAGAGAATCCTCCTAACCCAGGGATCAAACCCACAGTCTTCTTCATCTCCTGCATTGGCAGGTGGATTCTTTACCACTAGCACCACCTAGGAAGCCCTACTGCTGCTGCTAAGTCACTTCAGTTGTGTCTGACTCTGTGTGATCCCATAGACGGCAGCCCACCAGGCTCCCCCATCCCTGGGATTCTTCAGGCAAGAAATGGAGTGGGTTGCCATTTCCTTCTCCACTGTGTGAAAGTGAAAGTGAAGTCGCTCAGTCGTGTCCGACTCTTAGCGACCCCATGGACCAAAGCCATGGATGGAGGACCAAGGTTCCTCCATCCATGGGATTTTCCAGGCAAGAGTACTGGAGTGGGGTGCCACTGCCCTAAGGTCAGCTCAAAAAGGAAAGACAACAGGAGCTGCCTCCTGTCCTTGTATCTCAGGAGGAGGAAAGACAGATGGGGAAATGGATGAGGTGAGGCCATGAGAACACCCATGAGGACCCATGAATACACCCCTTCTTGTGTGCTGCGTTTTGAATACAGAACACACACTCACCCACGTTGCCCAACAGTCTGGGTAAGAATGCTTAGACCCAGGTTATAGATGAGCAGAGTGAGGCCCTGGAGAGGACAGGGTCACCTGGAGAAAAGTCAGAGGCAGCAGGGGGAATAGAAGCTTTGGAATTAGGCTACCTGAGTTTGAATTCCAGCCCTGCCATTTCCAGGCTGCGTGACCTTGAGCCAGTGCCTTGACTTTTCTGAGCCTCTGTTTCCTCATCGGTAAAGTGGATAGAATACCCTTTCCATCTCAGGTTATCAGGAGGAAGGAAACAGCAACAGAAAAGCACACAGTAGGTGCACACAGTGCCTGGCACACAGTAGGTGTACAGCACATTTCGGTTCCTGCCCCGACTCCCAGCTCCCTTGAGCCTCCTTCCTCTGCTTCACACCTGAGCCCAAATCTCTTCTTCAGCCCTGATCAAGGAGTGAGAATTGACCTAAAGATGGCTTCTGCCGGCCTGACAGCTCCAAAACCTGCTTTTGCCCACCACAGGGCCAGCAGCAGGGTCAAGTGCAGCTTCAGAAGGAGAACCCTGGGAAGGGAGTCTTAGTATTTCTGCAGGTGAGGTCATGGAGTCTCCAAAAAGTCACCCTTCCCACGTCTGTTTCACTCTGCAGTTCCCCAGTGCTTATTACCATCCACCTCAGTTTACAAAAGTCACCTGCACCCGTGTCAGAGTTTCATTCACAGCATTCCAGGACCCCTGCTGGGGCCCTGCCCGCAGCTCCCAGCAGCCCTCTCACCCAGGCCCAGGTTGAGTCCTGATCCCCGCCCTAGACCTAAGCCCAGGTCTCAGATAGACTGTGTCCTTAGAGGGGTAATACGTCGGCCACCTGATGCAAAGAACTGACTCATTGGGAAAGACCCTGATGCTGGGAAAGATTGAAGGCAGAAGGAGAGGGGGAGGGCGGAGATGGTTAGATGGCATCACCGACTCAATGGACATGAGTTTGAGCAAGCTCCAGGGGTTGGTGATGGACGGGGAGGCCTGGCGTGCGGCAGTTCAGGGGGTCGCAGAGTCAGACACGACGGAGCTGCTGAACTGACTTAGAGGGGTAAGGGGGGTAGTGGAGGGGCACAGTCGGAAGAATCACCCTCACCAAAGAGGGAAATCCTGGCTGCCACAGCACAGAGCTCCTCAGTGGGATTCTTCCTCTCCTCCAGGAGCCGTTCCTGCCCTGAGGCTGAGGCGCTGAGCCTCCCTAGGGCGGACCTGAGCCCACTACTCAGGTTCCCAGGCTTGAGAGTCCCAGGCCCCTCTTCTGAGGATATGAGCAGATGTTGAGAGAATCTGGGTAAGATGGAGGCGGGGGCTAGATCCTTGGCCCCATCTGCCACCTGATTCAGCTGAGCCTCCAACTTCATCCCCCTTGGGAAGGACCAGACCGATCTGGTTTGGAGGGGGCTGCCTGGTCCTCTGAAGTGGCCCCAGTTTATTCTATCCCTGTTTCTATACCAGTGGCCCAGGAACAAGCCTCCCCAAGTCACAAGAGGGAGAGCCAGGCCCAGAGAAAGGAGGTAACGTGCCCAAGGTCACACACACAGCCAGCCACAGACAAGAGACCAGTCCTGACTCTGGCTTCCTGGCCCCGCGGGAGGACTCAGGAGACCCAGGATGGGGGCAGGGTGGCAGGGGACAGGGTGACTGGGGAGCCGGTGGGAAGCTTCTTCCCAAGCCAGTAGGAGCCAGTGTGGGTGCTTTCACCACTTCCCGGCCCCTGCCTGTTGGCTAGAAGCCCGGTGGCTGGGAGTCCAGACGGCTTCTCCCTGTCCAGCCAGGAGGAGTCTGGGTCCTTGTCCCTGATCCACCGGCCCACCTGGAACCAGCTTCTCTACAGACACCCACTCCTGCCCAGGGCAGGGGGCTACAACAGGGAGAAAGGTCCTTCCTCTCGCTCCCTGACCCACACTCAGCTCCCTAGAGAGCCCCCTGGGCACCTGATCTCTCCCCCCATCCACACCCCTGGCCCGAGATTCAGTCCCACCAGCCGGGTGGGACTGAGGAGGCAGTGGGGAGCCTGGGCAGGCTCTTGATCTGGAACCTTCTCTAGGGTATGAAATTGCCTCATTCTCGAGGAAGCTGAACTTCAGGGAGACAGGCAGGTTCGCGAGACTATTAACCCCTAATGCTCGGCAGAGCCATAGGAGCGCCCCTCCCCCTTTGACAGGTGGGGAGACTGAGGTCCGCCTGAGAGAGGTTCCCACTCCCCTCGGGCTAAGCACCTGTCCCCACCTGTTCCCCGCCATGCCCCTTACTTGGATTCCTCTCTATCTGCGGGCGGGGTGGCGCCCAGCCAGGGCCACCGGGCCTCTCCGGGCGGCGTCGGGGGCGCACGCGGGATGCTCCGGGCCACGGCCGCTGCCTCTCGGTGTCTTCTCTACGCCGGCGGAAGAGGGCTCTGTGCGCTGCGCTGCGCCGCCGGCCCGGCTTTTAGCAGCGGGTGTGGACGCTGGCACTGCCGGGGCCCCCGCCCTCCCCGCCCGCTTGGGGTGTCCTTTGCCCCTTGATCCGGTGCCTCCTCCTCTCCTTAGCACGTGGGTGGCAGCCGCTCACCCAGCTGGCGGGCTGTGGGGCAGCCATGGCCCGGGCTATGGGCTCAGGCGCCTGCCAATCCCCGTCTGCGACCCGCTCGTGCCCGATCACCTTTAACACCCCCCATCTCCGCGGGGGCTTGTGCCTGGTGCCCAAATCTAGGGCTGGGTTGGAGAGAGGAGGAGCCACAGGTGTGGAGCCAGGCCCAGGTGGGCAAAGGCAGCGCCTGGGAGGCGCAGTTACACCCTGAGCCCCAGCCCCTCTTAGCTCTCTTGAGTTCCCATCAGGCTATCTGAGCGCCATTCATTCCCCTGGGCGCCAGCTCCATGGTGCTGGGTTCCCACCCGCTCTGTCCCTGATTTCCCTTCACCCTTAGGATCCCCACTCCCTTTCCTCCAGAGCAGCCCTCCCCTTCTCACACCCCCACCCCTTACTGCCCTAACCTCCTCCTCCACAGCCTCTACCTCCCTAAGCTCCGGTTCCACCTGGAACCTCCTTCTGACATCCTTCCTTCCCCGGGGTCCCCGTGTCTTTCTATGACCCTGCCCTTTCCCGGAACCACTCCCCACCGTGTGTGTTCATCCTTGAGGTTCTGTCCTCCTCCCTGAACCCCACCACTTTCCTGAACCCCCTTCCCTCACCCCCCTCCCCGGCCTCCTGGCCTCCCCTTGTGTAACCTCCCCTTCTGGGTCCCTACATTCCTCCTGATTCTTAGCACTCATTCCACAAACACCCCAGACACTCACAGGGTAGCAGCCCAGAGAGATGACAGGGACAGGCCAAAAAGTATTCATAAATAAGAAATATTTTTTAAGTTTAAGTATGTCTCATGCACTATTTAGGGTATGTGTGTGTTTGCGTGCTAAGTCACTTCAGTTGTCTCTGACTCTGTGTGACCCTATGGGCTGTAGCCCGCCAGGCTCCTCACTCTATGGGATTCTCCAGGCAAGAACTGGAGTGGGCTGGCATGCCTTCCCCCAGGGATCTTCCCCACTCAGGGACTGAACCCGCATTTCTTGTCTGCCTGCGTTGGTGGGCAAGTTCTTTACCACTAGTGCCCCCTGGGAAGCCCTCTTTAGGGTATTCTTATACTAAAGGATGATTCAGGACTTCCTGGGTGGTCTAGTGGCTAAGAATCCACCTGCCAGTACTGCTTACAACAGCCAGTGCACGGGAGCCACCTAGATGTCCATCAACAGATGAATTGATAAAAGAAGCTGTAGATTACTCAGGCATAAAGGGGAATGAATTTGAGTCGGTTCTAGTGAGGTGGATGAACCTGAGCCTGTGATGCCAAGTGAAAGAGGAAATGTAAGTCAGAAAAACAAATATCATATGTTAAGGCACATATATGGAATCTAGAAAAACAATACTACTGCACCTATTTGTAGGGCAGCAATAGAGATGCAGACAGAGAGAACAGACTTGTGGACACTGTAAGGGAAGGAGAGGGTGTGATGAATTGAGGAAGTAGCATTGGAACACATGTATTACCAAATGTAAAAGAGATAGCCAGTGGGAACTCGCTGTCTGATTCAGGGAGCTCAGCCCAGTGTTCTGTGACAACCTAGAGGGATGGGAAGGGGTAGGAGGTGGAAGGGAGGTTCAAGCAGGAGGGGACGCATGTATACCTACGGCTGACTCATGCTGATCTATGGCAGAAACCAACACATTGTAAAGCAATTAGCCTCCAATTAAAAGTAAAAATCTTTTTTAAAACTGCCAAAAAAGAAAAAAGAACTTGCCTCCCGATGCAGGGGACATGGGTTTGATCCCTGGTCCGGGCAGATTACAGGTGGCGTGCGGAGACTAAGCCCGTGCACCACAATCACTCAAGCCTACCTGCTCTAGAGCCTGAGCTCCACAACAAGAGAAGTCACTTCATGAGAAGCCCCGGCACCACACCTAGAGAGTAGCCCCCATCTGCAGCAACCAGAGAAAGCCTGCACACAGCAACGGAGACCCAGGGCAGCCAAAAAAAAAAGATTATCCATAATGTTTACCAGAAAGTCAGATTTAACTGAGCAACCTGGATTTACCCTACTCATATGTAAAACAGGGGAGGCCGGGAAGTTTGGACAAGATCTTCTCTCTCCAGGGCCCCACTTAGCTCCAGCTACATCTATTAAAAAAAAATCTCAGGATGACCTGAAAGTGGGTCTGGAGGTGGTTACATCCACTGTAGACTAAAAGGAGAGCAAGGTGAATAAGGGAAGCAGCGTGGGAGTGGGGTGGAGATGGCCTTCACATTAGAGAAAGACAGGGGGAAGGAGAAGTTCATTGAGGCAGTCCAATCCTGGAAGGCTTCCTGAAGGAGGAAAACATTCATGGTTGTTTTGATGCTGAGAATGAAGGGAGGTGAGTTAGATGGTCTCTGGTGGATGCCTCCCCCTTCCTTAATGGAAACCTGGAGAGGCTTGAGGGTCTCTCCATTTAAGGACGCCTCTTGAAGATCAGTAGAAAGCATCTCCCCCTTTATATGAAGATTCTTTAGAGTGAGGCAGCTATTCAGTCACTAAGTCATGTCCAACTCTTTTGCAACCCCATAGACTGTAGCCCACCAGGTTCCTGTGTCCATGGGATTTCCAGGCAAGAATACTGGAATGGGTTGCCATTTCCTTCTCCAGAGGACCTTCCTGACCCAGGAATTGAACCCATGTCTCGTGCTTGATAGGTGGATTCCTTACCACTGAGCCACCTGGGAAGTCCTTGAAGACAGGGTCTCATTTCAACCAGAAACTTCTACCACATCTGGCTAGCATTTGCCAAGAGCTGGCTGCTTGCCAGGGTCCTGCCTGCACTTACTAAGCCCTTTACGTGGGTTAATTCATTGAATCTCTTCAACAACCAAATGGTGTGGGTATTTTTCCTTATTTTATAGATGAGGAAACTGAGGCACAGAGAGGTTGAGTAATTTGTCTGAGGTTCACACAGGTGAAATTTGAGCCCAGGTGTCCTGGCCCTGGGCTTCCCAAGTGGTAAAGAACTCACCTGCCAATGCAGGAGACATAAGAGACATGGGTTCGATCCCTGGATCGGGAAGATCTCCTGAAGGAGGGCATGGCAACCTACTGCAGGTTTCCTACTTCCCTAGAAAATCTCTTGGACAGAGGAGCCTGGTGGGCTTCAGTCCATAGGGTCACAAAGAGTCGGACATGACTGAAGCACTTAATGTGTGTGCCCTGGGTCTGCAACCACCATGTAGCAGATCCTGTGCTGGGAGTTAGGACTGGAAAAAATGACACAAATTCTGTCCTTGCTCTTAGGGGATCTCTTGTCTAACAAGAGAGGGGGATGGGTGAGTCTTCAATGACTGGTGCAGGTCAGGCTGGGACTGGGGCTGGACTAGAGTGGGCTGGGAAGGAAGGATGGATTCTGCCTGTGCAGGAGGAGGTGTATGCTATGCCAAGAGGATGGGTCAGTTCTTCAATAGCTTTAGGTTAAGGCATCGGGAGGAAGTGCATTCTGGGTGGAGGGACATCTTGGGCAAAAGCAGGAGAGGTGCAGAGATGCAGCGTGAGACTGGGGAATGGTCAAGAGTCTGGCATGACTGGAAGAGGGTCTATACGTTGAGTATGAGATGGGCAAAAGGAAAAAGGAAGAAAAGTATAGAGGAACACAAGCATTAGACAAAGTAAGGTAGTTTCCATTGGGGAGAGGATAGGGAGCTGTAAGTTTCCATCAAAGGCAAGACTGGTCAGATTTGCTAGAACAAGAGGGAGGCAGTGGAGGGCCAGCAGAGGGCGGGGGGCTCAGCCCAAGAGTGGTCAGTCCGCCTGAGCTGGCCAGGACCACACAACCGTCTTGGGGAAGTGGGTGGAGGACTTACCCAGCAGAAGGGACTGACAGTCACTTGATCAAAGATCTTGGGTCTCATTCAACTCTAGATTCAGCCCCAGAACAGAATCTTTGTTAACAAAATAATACACTTGTAAATGTCGGGAGAACTGGCTAAAGAGGGGACTTACCTGGTGGTCCAGTGGTTAAGAATCCACCTTGCAATGTGGGGACTGGGTTCAATCCCTGGCTGGGGAACTAAGATCCCACATGCCACACGGGGGAAAAAGTGACAGAGGAGTGTTAATCCCTAAATTCAGGGGTGTGAGCAAGCAAAGTAGGAACACCTAGATGTATGGTTTTGGTGAGGCTCCAGTTCTGGAATTGGGTGGTAGATTCACTGGTGCTCATTATAAATGAATAAATCCACAAATAAATGAAATAAATGCAGGCTAAGTAGACACCAAAGAAGACAGTGTATTGAAAAATAAGAATTACTATTAATCTATTTCTGTGTACCTGAGATCTGGATTGTAAAAGAGGATGTGTATGTGTGTATTCTAGAATAACTGGATGCCCACATGCAGACCCTTAACTCATACCATTCACAAAGATTAGTTCAAAATGGACCAATCACCTAAATAGAAGAGCTAAAAACTATAAAACCTTAGAAGAAAACATAAAGGTAAATCTTTATGATCTTGAGTTATAAAATGGTTTCTTAGATATGATGCCAAAGCACAAGCAACAGAAGAAGAAAATAGATAAATAGGACTTCATCAAACTTTTCCTAAAAACTTGTGTGCATCAAAGGGTCCCATCAAGAAAGTGAAAAGACAACCTACAGAATGGGAGAAAATTATAAACCATATCCCTGATAAAGGACTAGTGTCCAGAATATATAAAGAACTCTTACAAACTCAACAATAAAGAGACAAATATGGGCAAAGGATCAGAGTAGAGATTTCTATAAAGCAGATATTGAAAAGGACAAATTGCATAAGAAAAGATGGTGAATGTCATGAGTCATCAGAGAAATGCAAATCAAAATCATGAGATACTTCATACCCACTAGGAGAATTATAATTAAAAAAAGAGACAATAGGACTCGCCCGGGAGGTCCGGGCGCGCGAAGAGGGGCCGGGAGGTTTGCAGGTGTGGGTGTAGAGAGTGGCGTAGGGGACAGGGCGCCCCCGGGTCCACGATGCAGCCCCCGGATGAGGCCGCAGTATTTTCCTTATATGATCGAGCCCCGGGGCTGGCGGCGCTGCCGGCCCGGAGCCTGAGAGGATTATGAAAACATGTCAGACGAAATGGGGCCAGGGACCCGGGGGCTGGGAGGTTAGGGGGAGACAGTTAGGCTAAGGTTTGGGTGTGGTTAGGGTGGCCCCTGCCGCTCTGCGAGCCCTGGTCGACGATGACGTGACCACTGCGCAATCTGAGTTCTGGGAACTAGGTGATGGAGCATGTTCTGAGAACGGACTGAGACTGAAAATTAAAAAAAAAAGAAAAAAAAAAAAAGACAATAACAAGCACTGGTGAAGGAACTGGAACCTTTTTCAAAATGAGTAAAATGGTAAATTCTATATCATGTATGTACCACCACAAAATCAAAAGGAATTAAGCTCAGCTAGTAAAGAATCTGACTGCAATGCAGGAGACTCTGGTTCGATTCCTGGGTGGGGAAGATCCCCTGGAGAAGGGAAAGGCTACCTGCTCCAGTATTCTGGCCTGGAGAATTCCAGGAACTGTATAGTCCATGGGGTCACAGAGTCGGACACAACTGAGCGACTTTCACTTTCACTTTTTCACAAGAATGAATCTTAAAAACATTATGTTAAATGAAAGAAGCTGGTCATGAAAAGACCACATATTAAAGAATTCCATTAGTGTGAAATGTCCAGAACGGGCAAGTAGGTTAGTTGCCTGGGGCTGGTGGTGGGAGTGGGGGTTTGGAGGCACTGGGGAGTCACTGTTAATGACTACAGAGTTTTTGGTTTGTTTTTGTTGTTTTGCCTTGTGGGATCTGAGTTCTCTGCCCAGAGATGGAACCCATGGCCCCTACAGAGGAAGCATGGAGTCATAACCTCTGGATCAGGGAATTCCAGGTACAGTTTCTTTTGGGGGTGATGAAAATGTTCTACAATTGTGCCAATGGATTCAAAATTCTGTGAATATACCAGAACCCACTGAATTTGTACAATTTAAATTGTTGACTTGTATGGCATGTATCTCAATGAAGTTTTTTTTTTTTTTTTTTTTTTTAAGGGGGTGATGATTGAATCCTTTGAGAATAATGAATTTAGATTGCACCAGGGAGCAGAACCCTGAGGATGAAGTGTCCCCTTTCTTCGGGCAGCCCCTGGGAGTCCCTGGTGGAGAGTAGGTGCTCCATAAATTAAATCCAAGGGGTCGTTTCTAGACAGAGGAACCCATTGCAGCTGCTGTTTCTGGAGCACGATGAAGTGGCAGTCATTGTGCTGGACACATATCAAGTCACTGAATTCTTCAACCACCCATTTCACAAATGGCATCATTGAGACTCTGGGAATTGAGGAATTTGCTCTTGGTCACATAGGAAGTGGCAGAGCTCAGAAGGGGACCCAGGTCTGTTTGACTTCAAAGCTAAGGTCTAAAAATATACCCTTAAAATTATTGGGTGAGCGTGTGTGCTCGGTCGCTCAGGCATATCTGACTCTGCGACTCCATGGACTATGGCCCACCAGGTTCCACTGTCCATGGGATTTTCCAGGCAAGAATCCTGGAGTGGGTTGCCATTCTCTCTCCAGGGGATCTTCCTGACCCAGGGATCAAAACTGTGTCTCCTGCATCTCCTCGATTGGCAGGTGAATGCTTTACCTCTGAACCACAAATTTTATACAAAAAATTTCAGGCTTATCCCAAAGTTTGCACCTGTGTGTACCCACACTCAGCCTAAGAAACTGAACTCTCTCTTTAATTCTAATTAAAAAAAAATCTTTTGGGATCTTAGTGCCCTACCACGGGTTGAACCCACAGCACCTGCATTGGCAGCATAGAGTCTTAACCACTGGACTGCCAGGGAAACCCCTGAACTATCTCTTAAAGCCACTGAAGTTGTTTCTGTTGCCTCCTCGATTCCATCCCTCTTCTGCCAGACCGCCACACTGCTGAATTTGGTATTTATTGTTCCTGTACTTTGTACATATCTCCAAGCAATATGAAGTATGGCTCTGCCTGTTTCTAAACTTTACATAAACATTATTATACGGAATGTACTCTTCTGAGACTGCTGCCTTTATTCTCCGTATTGTTTGTAAGATTCAACCAAATTGACATATGTAGCTGCAATCTGCCCATTTCGGTGTATGAAGTGTTCCGTTGCCCTGGACATTTGGGCTGTTTCCAGTTTCTTGTTATTACAAATAGAGTCACTACAAACATTCCTGTTCTTGTCTTCTGGTCCAAGGCAGTGAACGTTCCGAGAAGTCTGTATTAGCTGCTTATTGCTACTATAACAAATTGCCAAATTTGTGCCTTAAAACAACACACATTATTTATTTGGCTGTCCTGGGTCTTAGTTGCAGAATGTGCGATCTTGAATCTTCGTTTTGGCGTGCAGGAAGTAAGTTGTGGCATGTGAACTCTTAGTTGTGGCATGTGGGATCTAGTTCCCTGACCAGGGATCAAACCTGGGCCCCCTGCATTGGGAGCACAGAGTCCCAGCCACTGGACCATCAGGGTAGTCCCAACAACACAGACTTATTCTCTTACAGTTCGGATGTCAGGAGTCTGTAATGGGTTTCCCTGGACTGAAGTCATGATATTGGCAGGGGTGCACCCCATCTAGCATCTCTCAGGGAGAACCCACTTCCTTGCCTTTTCCGGTTTCCAGAGGCTGCCTGCTTGTAGCTTCTTCCTCCGTCTTCAAAGCCAGCAACATACTGTCTTCAAGTTTCTCAGTGACTCCGACACTCCAATTTTATTGTTGTATCTTCTCTGATTCTGACCTTCCTGCCTACCCCCTTCTAAGAACCGCTCTGATTACTCTGAGCCCACCTGGGTGATCCAGCATACTCTCTGCATCACAAGATTGTTAATTTAATCACAGTTGCAAAGTTCTTTTCACCATGGAAGGTGACATATCCACAGGTCCCAGGGATGAGGACGTGACTAACTTTGGGGTCTATTACTCTGTCCACTGCACATTGAATGTTCTTTATGAGTTTGTCAAATTGCTCTCCAGTGAACTGATTCTCTCTCCCACTAGCAGTATGTAAGCATTCCTGTCACTTCCCAACCTCACCAACACTTGATATTACCTGACTTTTCAATTTTTGCCAACTTAACACTTGTGAAATGTCTGGACTCTGACTGCTATGTGGTCAGAGAGAGATGGTGGTCGATGATGTTGAATGTGAGAAAGAAGGGCTCTGGAAGTCAGAAGCAGTCTGTGACCTTGGCTATAGCAGTGCCCTTGAAGTGGTGGTGGGGTGAAGTCAGACTGAGTCAAGGAATAAGGGGAGGTATGAGGAAATGGGGGCTGCCCAGCTGGCTCAGTGGTAAAGAATCCACCTGCTGATGCAGGAGGCATGGCATCAGTCCCTAGATGGGGAAGATCCCCTGGAGCAGGAAATAGCAACCCACTCCAGTTTTCTTGCCTAGAGAAGTCCATGGACAGAGGAGCCTGGCGGGATACAATCCATGGGGTTGCAAGGGGTTGGACACAACTGAGCACACACGCATGCTGATGAGGAAACGGATGCACGGAGTGCAGGGTATCGACGGTATGTTAGTCGGCTTGGACTGTCACAACAAAATACCACACACCGTGTGGCTTAAACAAAAGATACCTATTTCTCATAATTCTGGGGGCTGGGAAGCCCAAGATCAAGGTGCCGGCAGATTTGGCTTCTGGTAAGGGTTCTTTTCCTGATTCGTGGATGGTGGCCTTCTAACTGTGACCTCATGTGATGGAAAGAAAAAAAACTTTGGTTTCTTTTCCTCTTCTTAGAAGGACACTAATCCCATCATGGGAACCCACTCTCATGACCTCATCTAAACTTACCTCCCCAAACCCCACCTCCAAATATCATTACATTGGAGGCTAGGATTTCAAAATATCAACTGGGGGGGGAGGGGTACTCAGTTCATAGAGAGAAAGAAATGGCAACCCACTCCAGTATTCTTGCCTGGGAAATCCCATGGACAGAGGAGCCTGGCAGGCTACAGTCCATGGGGTCGTACAGAGTCGGACACGACTGAGCACACACACTCAGTTCATAACCAGGTACTTTCAAAATATTGGGTGGGGGTGAAAGGGAGGTACCAGTTTAAAGGCAGAAATTAAACATGAAAGAGACAGAGGAAGAAAGAGACATATGAACTTCCTGGTGATCCAGCGGCTTAGACTTCACACTCCCAATGCAGGGGGCCCGGGGTTCAATCCCTGGTCAGGGAACTAGGTCCCACATGCCACAACTAAGAGTTCAAATACCGCAACTGAAAGATTGCACATGGTGTATGCCACATTTAAGACCAGCAAAGCTTAATAAATATTTTGTAAACATATTAATTTAAAAAAGAATCCATCTTGCTATGCAGGGGACACAGGTCAGATCCCAGGTCCAGGAGCTAAGATTCCACATACCTTGGAGCAACTCAGCATGCCCCAACTACTGAGTCTTCATGCAACAACTAGAGTCTGTGCACTGCAATGAAAGACTGTGCTGTAGCAACAAAGATTCCACCCATTGCAACTAAGACCTGATGCAGCCAACTAAATAAGTAAATAAATATTTTTTTTAAAAAGAGAGAGACATAACTAAGCACAGTGGGGGAAGCCTCTCAGAGGAGGCAGGTGAAGGTGAGACCCCTAGCAAGGGTACTTAATTGGCTTTGGAATGAGGGGAGGGTTTCTCTTCCTGGAGATGAGAGGGAAGGAAGGGTATTGGGGCGGGTGTTGAATAAAGAGGGGTTGGTGACAAAGAGGGACAAGCTGGGGGAAGAGCTCCCATCAGATCTCACCAAGGTGAAGAAAGCATGGAGGAGGGGCCAAAGGTGGGCCAGACAGGAGGGAATGTCTAGGAGAACCCTGGAAGAATGGTGGAAATAGTGGGTCTGGAGGATGCACAGCAGAACCAAGGAGCTCATAACCAGGAAGCTGGGAAATGTGGAAGGGCTCTTGATAATACCCAGGATCCTGATGGAGGGACAGCAGGCACACAACGCGGCCTGGGGAGGTAAAGAGGGTTTCCTGGAGGAGGTGATGTTCCAACTGAGTCTGGAAAAGGAAAACCAAATTTCAGTTACCATAAAAATGTGGAAGTAGGGGACTCCCCTGGTGGTCCAGTGGCTAAGACTCTGCACTCCCAATGCAGGTGGTCCAGGTTCAATCCCTGGTTGGAGAACTAGCTTCCACATGCCGCAACAAAAATAGATCCCACATGTGGCAAGTAAGACCCAACACAGTCAAATAAGTAAATAAAAATAAATGTTTTGAAAAATGTGGACAAAGCGTTGCCTTCACAGTGCATCAGCAAGCTTGTCCTGCCCCATTCCATCAGGTCTGTCTCTTTCTCAGACATCTCCAGCACGCCCTCTGTCCTCCGGCTGGATTGAGGACCTGCATATACAGGAAGAACTGAGATTGTCTGTCCTTTACCTGGAACGTGATTTTGGGCAGGTGACATCATCTCTGAGAATCTGTATCCTCATCTCTGAAATAACAATAATTCATATCAGGTAGTCATTTAACTACAGGTAAGAGACTCTACGGGCTTTCCTGGTGGCTCAGTGGTAAAGAACCCACCTGCCAAGGCAGGAGGCGAGGGTTTGATCCCTGGCTTGGGAAGATCCCTTGGAGGAGGAAATGGCAACCCGCTCCAGTATTCTTGCCTGAGAAATCCCATGGCCTGAAGAGCCTGGCGAGCTACAGTCTATGGCTTCGCCAGAGTCCGACAGGACTTAGCGACTAAAACAAGGGACTCAACATTCACTGCCTCGTATCCTCACTTAGTGTATCATTACCCCATTTTGTAGAAGGGAAAACTGAGGCTGGGGGGTGTGTGTGAATGACTTAGCCAAGTTATCAGGAGCACAGGGGCTCCTGGAGCCCGGACAAATTCAGAAAATTGTGCGAATTCAAGGGGCAAATGTGAAACTGCCTTGCAACCTGTAAACGCCTGGGGTGGGAGAGTCCGTGCCTGGGGGCGTGGTGACTGAAGGCCGAGAGAAAGGGAGCGGAGAGAGGCGGCCCTAGAGATTCAGACGGCGGAAGGATGATGGGTTGCCAGGCGATCCGCGGGTGCGGGAGGCGAGGCGCCACCGGGGTGGGAAGGGGTGCGGCCCGCCCCCTCCGCGCCCCACCCCCAGCCTCCACGCCGCGGCCCCTTTAAGAGCGGGCGGGGCGCCCTCTGGCGGCGGAGCGCCGCGCGCCGCCGGAGATCGAGCCCGAGCCGGATCCCGGAGCCGGAGCCGGAGCGGAGCGGAGCCGGGGCGGAGCGGGCCGAGCGGGCCGAGCCAGCAGCCGAGCTGGGGGCGCGGGCGGGCGGCATGTACCGGGCCCGGGCGGCGCGGGCGGGGCCGGAGCCCGGCAGCCCGGGGCGCTTTGGGATCCTCAGCACCGGGCAGCTCCGGGACCTGCTTCAGGATGAGCCCAAGCTGGACCGGATCGTGCGGCTCAGCAGGAAGGTAGCATGGGGGGCGCGGGCGGGGGGCGCGGGGGACGGGCCGCGGCCTGTCGGACCTGCCGACCGACCGAAGGGCCGCGCTGGCCGGGTCGCGGGGCCGGCGGAGCCTGGCACGTACGAGTGGGCCCGGTGGAGCCGCCCCCGGGGGAGGGGGCGCCCGGAGGTGGCCTGGGGCGGGTGGGGCGCGCCGGAGACCCAGGGAAGCGCCCGTGCACCCCCGGGATGGCCGCGAGGCGTGTCCTACGGCGGATGCTCCAGGGAGGTGTGTTCCGGGGGGCGGCTGTGTTGTGGGGGGCCCTGGCTCGCACACCCACGTTCTGTAGGGCCAGAAAGGGGAGGCGCCTTCCACAGGGAGAACTAGGGGCCTGTTTGACACCTGGGGGGACCGTTGGGAGGGTGTCCGTATGCTGGGGGTGCCAAGAGGGGGCTTTGTGTTTTCCGTTGGGGAGGGGTACTGAAAGCTGAGGTGTGTGTTCCATAGGCCACCATGAGAGAAAGTTGTATATTTCACAGGAGATAGGCCCGGGCTGGTTGTCTGTGGGGGGCGGAAAGGGAAAGTGTACATTGGAGGGAGGCAGGCGGGAGGGCCATGTGCATCCTATAGGGGACAGATGGAGGGTAGTGCGTTCTCCAGGGGCAGGGAGGGGAGGCTTGGCCCGCCTAGTAACAGAAGGAAAAAGCCTTCTCCAGGGCCAGGAAAGAAAGGGGTCTGCTATCCGCAAGAGAAGGAGAGCTGGGAGCAGGTGCTAGGGGATCGGGGAGGAAAAGGGGGTGTGTATTCCTTGGGGTGTGGGGATTCCACTGGAGGGCAGAGGAGGGGTGCGAGGGGGGTGTGTGTGTGTGAGGGGGGGTGCCAGACAGGGACAGGGTGAACACCTCACTCTGGAGAGTCGGAGCAGGGGATGGGGAGTGTTTTCAGCACAAACACCTGAAGAGGAAGCAGACAAAGGCCTGGGATGAGGGGGAAGCTGCCCATGCATGGAAAATGGGACAGAGGAGGGAGGGGGGCTCCTCGGGGACCTGAGCAGACATATTAATTGAAAAATTAAAAATTAACTAACATTTGTAGAGACCTTCGTAGTTTTCCTCACTTCAGTCTCCCAACAACCCTGTAAGGGAGAGGTTTTTAGCTCACTTTGTGGACTAGGAAACCGAGGCAAAGTGGGGTCTGGGCTCTCCCAGCTCCTCCACCTGTTGGCTCGCCATCCTGAGGTTGGGGCGCCTTCGGCTTGGCCTGTGGGTACTGCCGCCTGGGTGGGGGGTGGCGGCCGGCGGCTGTGGGGAGAGCCCCTGAATGGGCCTCTGGGCTCTTCCCCGCTGGCAGTTCCAAGGCCTGCAGCTGGAGCGCGAGGCATGCCTGGCTTCCAACTACGCGCTAGCCAAGGAGAATCTGGCGCTGCGTCCCCGCCTGGAGATGGGCCGCACTGCCCTGGCCATCAAGTACCAGGAGCTCCGGGAGGTGGCCGAGAGCTGTGCAGACAAGCTGCAGCGCCTGGGTGAGGGACGGCCGGGAGAACTGCCCCAGGAGCGGTGGTGGGGGGGCTTCAGTGCCCGGCTCTGAAATCTGGGGAACTTGGGCGCACCTCTTCTTCGGGCAAGTTTGCAGGGGTGCTACTCCTGGGCAATTCCCAAGTTGGGAAAGTGAGCAGTTGGTGAGTAGAGCTGTGTTGGAGAGGCCAGGATGGGGCCCTGGGAGAAGAGGGGACCCGCTGCCCAAGGGCCTGGGGTGCTCTGGGAGACAGAGCCCCTGCTTCCTCTCTTGCACTAGGATGGGGGTGGTGGGCACACAAACTGATGTTGCGGGGTGTTGTGCAGGTGAGGAAACTGAGGCTCCAGAGAGGGGAGGGAAAGCGTAGAGTCACACAGACGGTCAGGGAGAGAGTCAGCAGCGGGCCCCGGGGCTCCAGCCTGTCTGTCCAGGGTGACAGGCCCTGAGGGCAGGGGCTATTCACTGTGTCCCTCTGCGGCCCTCAGAGGAGAGCATGCACCGCTGGAGCCCCCACTGCGCGCTGGGCTGGCTGCAGGCTGAGCTGGAAGAAGCTGAGCAGGAGGCTGAGGTGAGAGGAGGGGGTGGCTGGGCCTGGGGACTCGGAGGGGGAGCTCAACCTATCATCGTCCCCTCCCCTTGATTCTTACATTGCAGGCGTGAGGGTCCCTCTTCCAGGAAGCCTGCCCTGAGTGCCTGGCCCCCAGGAGGGCCTGCTGAATTGCTGTCCGCACTGGACACAGGCCCACCGTCCCCACCTGTGACTTTCCCCCGGCTTCCTGTGACTGTCTCCAGGCAGCTTAGGCTGGGGCCACAGAGGAGCTGGGGCAGTCATCCCAGCATAGTGGGTGGGAGCAATGTGCTCAGCATGTGGAGGGGTGGAGGCGGAGGGCCCTGGCTTGGAGGAGATGGAGACCTGTCCACTTCAGGTGTGTCCCCATCTCTGGACCCACCTCGTCCCTGCCCCAGCAGGTCTGGTGATCGTGAGGAAATCAAGACATGAGAGGAGAGGACTTGGTCCACAGTCACTCAGCAAGGGGCAGGCGAGGCTAGAACTCAGCGCCCCATCCCCAACCGGGGCGGGGGCGGTGATCGGGAGGCATTCAGGATGGGGCCGAGAGGACCAGCCCTGAGCCTTCGGTCGTGGTCCTCCTAAACTGTCCCTTCCGCCCTGTCCCAGGAGCAGATGGAGCAGCTGCTGCTGGGGGAGCAGAGCCTGGAGGCCTTCCTGCCCGCCTTCCAGCGAGGCCGGGCCCTGGCCCACCTGAGGCGGACCCAGGCGGAGAAGCTGCAGGAGCTGCTGCGGCGCCGGGAGCGGTCGGGGCAGCCGGCCCCCACGGCTGCCGCAGAGCCCCCCAAGTCCTTCCCCGCTGCTGCAGTCCTGCCCACAGGGGCTGCCCGGGGGCCGCCGGCAGTGCCCCGGAGCTTGCCCCCCTTGGACTCCCGCCCAGTGCCCCCACTGAAGGGCTCCCCCGGGTGCCCCCTGGGACCAGCCCCTCTGCTGAGCCCTCGGCCCTTGCAGCCAGAGCCCCCCCACCGGTAGGATCCAGGGTATGGCCCCCCCATGGGGGGCCCAGACAAACTTGATGCGTGGCTCCTCCTCCTCCCCCACTGCCTGGGTGGGGGGAGGGGCAGGCCCCTCCCCCTGGCCCTAGGCAGGCCCTGGCCCTGGAGGCTGAGCTGGGGAGGAGGGTCCACTGGGAGATGCCCAGAGAGAGGGCTGGGGGTGGGGTGGGCAGGGTCTGATGCCTCTGGCGCTGAGGAATCTCTGCCTGTTTTTTCTCCCCAGCTGGGGCCTCCCGGGTGATGGGGCAGCCCCAGTGCAAGAACTTGACTCATGGGGGCCTGGGAAGTTGCCCGCTTCCCTCAAGGGGCCCTGCGTAGGGGGCCCTACTGCCCCTGCCCCTCCACTGGGCTCACACAATGCCACGGCTGACCGGAGTGTTTTCCATCATGTCCTCAGCCTACCTTTCCCCCAGTGCTGGGGTCCACCACCTAGGAGCCGGGGGTCAGGCCCCAGCGGCGGGGGCAGGGACACCATGGCTATGGGGCTACTACTACCTGCCCCGCTCAGGCTCCAGACCCTGGGGCGAGGTAGGCCAGGGGCTTCTGACCTGCAGGGGTGAGAGTGGGCCATCCCCTGGAAAGACCATTCTGTATTTTTCTGTCCCGTCTCCTTAGAATGGAAGCTTTTTGAGGGCAGGTCCTTGTCTTTGTATGTTCTGTCCCCAGCCCCGCCTCCCAGGGGCCGTCAATAAATGTGATGATGAGGATGACAATGCTGCCCGACTCCTCTCTCACCTCTCACCTGGCCTCTCAGCTGCTGCAGCCTCATCTCAGCTCCTGAGCTGCCTACTCATGAGAGACCCTCCCTTCCTCTCTGCCCATCCAAAGCCCAGCTGTCCTTTGGGTCCAGCACTGCTTCTGCCTCTTTCATGAAACCTTTGGTTACCAACCCCAGAGTCTTTTCTAACTCTTCACTTCCCAGCTCTTCTGGACAGAAGCACACTGCCCCGTCACAGTTCTCTAAGGGCCTTACCGGTCTCTCTTTTCCTGGGTGCCCTGTAGGCCCAATCAGGATGGCACCTGGGCTGTCAAATGCCCACGCCCACTGAGTGATGGAGAGGCTTCTATAAGGCTGAAGCTACCTGTCTCCAGCTTGGGTAAACCCTAGGTGGCAGCTTGGCTAATGACGGTGGGACAAGCAGATGGGAGAGTAGGAACATGTCTTGGATCAGCTTAGGTCAAGTTTGATGAGATTAAGTTGGGCAGGAAGGTCCTCGCAGTGAGAGAAGTCAGAGTGCTTAGAAGCTACTGTGACCTCGGTCCATGTTAGTAGGGAAGTAACCATCTAGACCGAGGCAAGTGCTGGGTTGGCTCTACTTCTTGCTGAAGTTTTAAACTCTAAAGGAACCCCACAGCAGCGGCACCTCTGATAAAGGAAAAGTGTTAGTCCCCAGTTGTGTCTGGTCTTTGCAATCCCGTGGACTGTAGCCGGAGAGGTATCTTTGTCCATGGAATTCTCCAGGCAAGAATACTGGAGTGGGTTGCCATGCCCTCCCCCAGGGAATCTTCCCGACCTAGGGATTGAACCCAGGTCTCCTGCCTCACAGACAGATTCTTTACTGTCTGAGCTGCCAGGCAAGCCCACCTTTGGAGTAACGGTAACGAGAAAAAAGGACTGGGACTGAGTCCCCTGCAGAACAGCTGAGGGATCCGTCTGACATACACGGAGGTGATGGCTAGCCTTTGAGTCTGAAGGGCTGCTTCACATAGAGCCAGAGGTCAGAGTCAGGACCAGTGGGTGGAAACCACAGGGAGTCAGACTTTGAGGCTAGAATAAGGCTCTAGAATCACGGCTGCTACTAGAGGCAGGTGTGCATTCCTCAAGCTGAGGAGCTCCTGAGTGACTGACTGATGGGATCTTGTGTTTTAATAACTTTGTTTTGGGTGTTTTTTTTTTTTGGTTACACGGTGCAGCTCGGGGAATCTTAGCCCATGACCATGGATTGAAACCAGGTGCCCAGCAATGGAAGTGTACAGTCCTAACCACTGGCCTGGCAGGGAATTCCTCTGATGGGATCTTTAGAAATGTAGGCAACAGTTAGAGGGACTGGCCCACTGAGCTTCTGACAGCCCCTCAAGTCCAGTGAGATCCCTCCCAGCAGGGCAAAGCACTGCCAGTGTCCACTGGAGATCCTTCATCCCATGGTGGCCTTGGTTCTCCTGCTCCTCCCTGCTAGTGCTTGAGCTGCTGGAGGTGAGGGGTGTCAAGAGGACACCTAGTTCCTGCCTCAGACAACAGACAGAAGACCGAGCAGCCTCGGGAGAACGTCTGCATTCTCAGCACGGCCTGGGGCAGGCTGAGCCCCTCTCACCCTGCCCTCCCGATCCTGGCCCATGCTTCCAGGGTGTTTTTCCAGGTTTGTAACCACAGGAAGAGCTAAGGATGGGGATGCCTAAGCCTCCCTCCACTATTGTGAGCTGGGCAGAGGCTCAAGTCCACTGTCTGGTTCAGCCTCCCCTCCTCAGGGCAGGTAAGAGGAATGACCAGTGGGACTAGAAAGGGAGAAGAGTGTTACCATGGGAACCAGGTGGGGGGCCTTCAAAAGGACTTCCACACCCCTCCCCTTCCCCAAAGAGCTCAGTTTTAGAGAGCACAGGGAGTGACGCCCCTCAGGATTCAGCCCCCCAGCAAGAAAAAGACCAAAGACCTGAGGGAGGTGGGTACAGATGCTGCCAGAGTAGAGTGGACCTAGTTCTGGGCCACGGGAAAGGCTTAGAGTTGGATGGTTAATAAGCTTTATTAGCCTCTCTGCTTGAAGGAAAATGGAATGTTCTGGAAAGTTCCAGGCAGTCTGGGCTCTCCTGCCAGATCATTTCCGGAACTTTCTAGGTTCTGGGGTACCAGGGAATGTTCTTGGCTGTAATCCTCTGTGAGAGAGAATAAACTTGAGGGGCTATATCAAGGGGCCCATGAGAAAAGCTCTATTACAGACCACTGGTGCATTTACAAACCAAAACCCCCAAATCGCCCCAGTAACAAAACTCCCACCCCTTTTTGATAAACATAATGTGTTCCTGTCTCTCAGAAGTCTGTTATGTGCATCTCCTTGCTTAGAAATCACTAGCTTCTGTGTCCTTTCTTAAGCCTCCTGCTTTGTCTTCCAAGTATGAAACACTGCATGTGACTTTGCATCTGTGCATGCGTGAATCAAGGTTCACTGAGCTAAGCAGGTCTGAACCACAGTGAGCTCAAATCTTTACCCCTGAATTGTTTGGTCACTGCAAAGCCATGGCTAAGAAACTGCCCTTGACTTCCAAGGTTAGAGAGAATCCAGTGGTTTCAGAGCGACCAAGTTGGACTAGCTGAGGGTTTATCCCAATTTATACAAGGATTTTACATGAAGGATCAAGTGCGGGAATGGCATTATTGTACCAAGGGACCTCTGGCTTTGTCTGGGACCTTGCCCCTGTGATAGGCCTCTCAAGAGATTCTTCTCGTTCCACAGAAAATAAGATTTACACTCTGCCTCCCAGTCAAAGTGTGAGCTCTTAGAACAACACAGGAGGTTATCTAGGGATCTGCGACCTCAAACGCCTGGAGGGGCCAGGAAGGTCACAGTGCCAAACAGCTCCATTTCCACAAAGTACACCCTCCCCTATTTTCCTGGAAATGCGAGACCCCTTTTGTCTGTTTTCCCTCTTTATAGACATAGGATACAGAGAGATTTCTTTATTAAGAGTGAAATGGTGCAAGTGTGTGCATTTTGGCTTCTGACACATCCCCTTTGCTGGTCAGAGTGCAGCAGCCTGGGGAGAAGCTTAATGGTGGCATTTTCTCATTTTTTGGAGCGAAGTTAGAAATCTAGGTTTTTATGTAAAGTCTCCCAAGTTCTTAACGTTGGCTAAAGTTAAGACACCACGCCAGCCACAGCCAAACGCTATGTGCAGGTTGGCTGTGGCCTGTGAACCACAAATCTGGGTCAGTTCTTGGTTCTCCTGAAACAGGCAGCCCCTGCCAGGACCAAGAGTGTGAACGCTGAAGGGACAAAGGCAAAATGGGAGGGCTGACCTCTCTCAAGACTAGCAACCGGGCCCCAGGTTGAGACAGCCTTAAGAGACACTGGTGAGATGGCTGGATCCATCGTGATACTATAATCTTATGACCGATGGTGAAGGGGTGCTTCTGGGGGATGAGCGCGCTGAGCACCCCTGGCATACACAAGTGCATGACGTCCAGACTCAGGTCTTGCTATAATCCTAAAACTAACAGAGGGACCCTCAGCTGCTTTGCACCAACCCCATGGCCGCCAGGGCTCCAAGGCTGGCTGAGAGCCAGGCAACTGAAAGCAGGTGAGGCGGGCATTCCACAGTCCTGCTCAGAGGCAGGTGATAAGGTGACCACATCCATCACAGGGCGGAGGAGCCAATGGGGCAAAGGCCACAAGAGAACACTGGACTCCAGAGAGGGGACTGAAGTAACCCTGCCACTTACCGGCTTCCCTTCTCTCAGCCTCTCTTCACGGGATCTGATGACCTTCCAGGACGCCCAAAGGACCGAGACAAGACCCCTCCTCCTCGCCATTTTCCCCAAAGTGGGTGTGGTGGCCACTCACTTGGGCTCCACCCTTGGTGTCTCAGCTTCGGGCTGTGGCTATAAGGGATGGAGATATATACATGGTCAGTGATGACCAACAGACAACTCGCTGGCCTAAGGTAGGCTATTCTTCATCTTGGCTCATGCTGGGACCATTACAGAAGGCAAGGTGCCCCAAGAAAGAAACGCCAGAACTTCAGAAGGAAGCAAGAAATCTTACTCCTTTAGCACTGGGATGTGTAAAGGATCTTTTCACCCAGCAATTAAAAAAAAAAAAAAGACAACAGAGGGGAAAAGTTTGGCTCAGGAGGAATAAAGTCCTGATTAAGCCCAAAGGCAGTATCACAATTGCCTAGACATGCACACCTTTGATTCTGATCTTCTCGTTCAGTCTCTCCATTTAGGATCTGTGAGTGCGTCTCACTGGGCCTGGTACTGAATGACACCCCTTGCCCACCCCAATAAGCACAGCCTGGAGCAAGCTGGACCCCTCTTGTCCCAGTCTCTCTTCCTCAGTCCAAACTTCTACTTTTTAGTTTGTGACTAAAAGGAGAAAAGGGACTAAAGCTGACCATGTCTCAGGAACACGGGAGCAGCCCCTGAAAGACAGGGGCTAATGTCCATGGCCTAGTTCAGCCTCTCCTCTGGAGGACAGATAAGAAGCTGAGAACGGACAGTTGCAGGGTGGGGGTAGGGGGGCGGGAAGAGAAATGATATAACAGGAACCAGTATGGGAGGGTCCTTCAGAAACCCTCCCACACACCTCCTTGCCCATGATGAGCCCAGACTGTTTCAGGGATAGTAGGGAGTGGTGTCTCTGAGTTCAGCTCTGGCCTAAAAAAACCCCAACAGGCAAGACAGCACTAGAGAGAACAGAGGGGGGGCCTAGTTCTAGGCCTAAGAAGAGGCTTAGAGTTGGATGGTTAATAAATTTTATTGATTGCCCTATTTGGAGTTGCATGGAATGTTCCAGAGGTTTCAGTCTGGACCCATCACCCCAAACCTTCTGGAATTTTCTATCCATCTCCATGTTCTGGGGCCCCTAGGGAATATTTTTGGCTGTGATCTTCACCCACAGAAAACAATCTTGAGAGTCAATGAGAAAGGCCCTGGACATCACAGAACATTAATGCATTTACAAACAAAACCCCAAAGAACCCCAACCCCATTTGATCGAAATTTGGATGAAATCTTGCCTCACAGACTGTTCTGTCCCAACTCTGGATGAGAATTACCAGTCTCTGTACCTTTCACTAAACTTCACTTCCTGTTGTTTGTGCTTTGAAAGGAACAGACATTCCCCACCTTGTTTTCCAAATATGAAACATAATAATAACATTAAATGTTCTTTTAGAAAGTACACATGCCCCTCCCTTCAAACCAAGGCTTGCTGAGCCCAGCAGGTCTGAACCAGAAAGAGTATAAAGCCTTTCCACTGAATTACATGGGTCACTGCAAAACCATGCCAAAGAACTTGTCCCCAAACTCCAGAGCTAGAGAAAAGACCAAGTTGAACCAGCTATGGGTTTATCCCCAACTTATACAAGAATTGCACACAAAAGACTGAGTGCAGGAATTAGTGCTAATATAGCAAAGCACCTCTGGCCTTGTTTAGAAGCTAGACTTAAGGTCCTGACTCTTGTAGTAGGTCTCCTGCACAGATTTTCCTACCCCATGGCTTTCCACTCAACAGTGCATACACACTTGAGTTCCTACCATTTCACAGCTAATCCACACCCTGTGTGCAGAGATTCAGGGTTAAGAGGACTGGATTACAACAGCTCTAGCAAGTGATCACCCACTTGTTTAGCACCAGTTAGGAACAGAGGAGGGGAAAAAAAGGAGGGGGGGAGGGACTTCTCTAGGGATCCAGTGGTTGAGACGGGGGCATAGGTTCGATCCCTGGTTAGGGAACTAAGATCCCGCATGCCTGAGCTGTGCAGCCAAAAAGAAAAAGAAAAAAAGGCCTCGGTCAGTCAGCTCTGAATAAGGAAGTGCATTTCTACATGTCCCTCCTCTCCCTCAATAATCTTGTTTACTCAAACTCCCCCAGTTCCCACAGTCTCAAGTAGCCATGTTTCAAGGACTTGGCTTGTGGGGCCTGCGATAAGCATTACCAGCAGAATGGGAGGCTGGGCCACTCTCAGGCGACTCTTACCTCCGCTTTTGTTGCTCTCCTTCTAGGAAGGGAGGAGCTGCACAGTTAGCAATGAGGCTGGCTGGTCAAGGGATGACCAGGTGCCAGGCACACTGTCCCAAGGATAAATCTGGCTCTACCGACATCAATATTTTAATCACTGAGCCTACTAGAACATGGATAATCAAGTATGACAGATCTCAAAAGAGCAAACAATTTGCTCCCCTGCCATCATGCCCACAGATGAATTTCTGCAAGATCATATATATTCGATAAGTATGGGCACAGGAAGGCTCATGACTTTGCTTTCTTTCCCTCTCCAGAGGCCACCAACAGAAGGCGGAGTAGGATCTGACTACCCAAGAATGGCCAAGTTCCCACGGATCACATCTTTACCCTACATCGGGTCTCACCTGTGGCTTGGGGAACTTACAAAAAGGCAAGTTTCCTAAAACCCCAGATTTGTTTGTTTTAGCAGCCACAACTGGTCACATTGCACGTTTCAAGGTTACACAGGAGCCCCACGCTACACACATGGGGCAGGGGCAGACGAGTCTCGCCCGGAGCTTTACAAGAAAGCCAGAGCAAGTGTTCCGGAAGTTAACAACATCTGGAAGCAGGCACCCCAGAGCCTCCAGAAAACCCCTCACTCTCGGGCTTTCAAGACTCTTCATGAGAGGCATGTTTTCTTGAGCATCAAAAAGCCTCCTTTTCTGGGGCGGGGTGGGGGTAGGGACGCGCAGGTCAATGGCTAAGCTGGCCAGGTGTTGAACAGAAGGGGGAGAGCAGTTCCTTCGGGCCCCAGCAGAGGTAGACAATGGGAGGCAAGGGGTTCATGATGACACGCAAGGCCGTTTTCCTGGGGGAGGGGTACGGGAGGGTGTTGGCTGGGGGCTGCTCCTCTGCCCTCCACTCTGCGATTAAATACGAGAGCTCACGATGAGGAAAACGGTGAGCAGAACGAGAACGAAAGCCAAGTCTCGGGTCTCGTCCCAGCGTAAGCCCTTCTTGGCCCGGTCCTCCTGCATCTTGCGGAAGGCCTCCCGGCGCGCCCTGAGGCGCCGTTCCCGCTCCAGCTGCTCACCGTAGTGCGCCTGGTAGAAGGCGTCAAAGTCGAACATGGTGCGTTTGGCTCCCGGCGAGGCCGGACCGCGGCCGTGGGCCCGAGGGCCGGGCGGAGGGGTACGGGGCTTCTCGGGGTCGGCGGCGGGCGTCTTGGAAGGCCGGACGCCCGAACCGCGCAGGTCCTCGTCGCTCAGCAGGCCGCGGTCATACTTGCGACGCAAGGTGGTACTGCCCAGCACCACGTAAGCCTGGGAGATGCGCGTGAAGCGCTCGGCAGCCTCAGCGCTCCCCGAGTTGCGGTCCGGGTGGTAGAGGAAGCTCTGCCGGTAGTAAGCCGCCTTGATTTGCGCCTGCGTGGCCGTCGGGGAAACGCCGAGCAGATCATAGAGCGCCGTGCGCGAGTACGGGCCGTCGCTCCGGGTGTAAGTCCTCACTTCTGGGCCCAGGCCCGATCTCGGGTTTTGTGGCACCCCCCGGGGCTGCCACAATCTCCACAGTAACAGTCGCGACCACCTCAGGTCGCGCCGGGCTGCCATCTTGAGTGAATCTGGCGGGCGGTGCAGGATGAACTGGCCAATGGGAGACGTGCGTTTTTCGCAGCCGGTCGAGCCTGTAGCCAATCGAGTAAAAGGGAAGGCGGGGAGAGGGGCTGGAGCATGCGTATTACGGGGCGGGCGCCCGGCTGATGACATAAAAACCGGGCTCCGGAGTCACTCGCACGAGTTCTGCAGTTGAGGCGTGGTGATGGCTTCTCGCGGGCGGAGACCTGAGCTCCGCGGGCCCCCGGAGCTGGTGAGGGCTGTGACCACCCCCTCTCTGTTTTCTCCTAGGGTGTCCGCGTCTTGATATCTTACCAGACTCCCCCCGTTTTTTTTCTCGTTCTTGCAGTATTACGACAAGAATGAAGCCCGGAAATACGTGCGCAAGTAAGGGAAGCCTGGATGTTTGTTGCAGGATTTCGGGGATCGGGAACCGGCAAGTTGCCTTCAACGCGGAGGTTGTTTGGAAAGCACGCAGAATTTGGGGGTGGCGGAAGGAAGAGACTTGAGTTGATCCATTGTTGACACCGTCAAGTAAATTCTTGAATAAACCTTCAGATCTCTGGGTCTCGGTAATCTTAGTATCAGAATGGGAGTTTTTATACCGCCTTGGTTTAAGGTGACAGCTTATTTTAAACATGTGAAGAATTAGATAGGACGCAGTGGTTATGTGTAAACCATCAGTGCTGTTTGGGGTGGGGGGGAATAATATCCGTAGAAGGTTTACTGTATGTCCCAGTTTAGAGTATCTCAGTAGGTCTCCGGACTGCTGTTGGTAGAGTATCTGAATTTAAGAGAGGTTAGTTGTATGTGTAATTAATGAAGCTAGTTAACAGGTGAGGGCCAGGGCAAGTACTTGCAAACCTATTCTTTCCGTAAACAGTACTCTGTAAAAAAAGTTCTGCAGATACTAATAATCTGTTTTGTCTTTTTTGTTCTGATTAGAGTACTAGGGTCAGCAAAAATGATGTTTTGAGCATACTGGGTTAAAGTATAATATTGAGTATATTGGGTTAGGTTAAGGATTACTACAGCTAACTTTATGTATTTAGTTTCTTTTTAAATGGGTCCTCAAGAATGTCCCGAGTGGCTTGTGTTATATTTCTCATGGAGAGCACTGTTATAATTTTTATTGTGCATTGTTGACCATTCTACATGGGAGTA
Source organism: Muntiacus reevesi (assembly GCF_963930625.1). Taxonomy (NCBI): domain Eukaryota; kingdom Metazoa; phylum Chordata; class Mammalia; order Artiodactyla; family Cervidae; genus Muntiacus; species Muntiacus reevesi. The sequence continues at coordinate 211,690,875 of NC_089250.1, read as the reverse complement.
GCTACAGTGGTTAATTCTTCTAGAAAGCATGTTTTTAAGTAAGAGAATGTCAGAGTTTGGTAGAGTTGAAAATACGCAATGATGGGTTATGAGGTAAATGATTTGTTTCCTTCATAGTAGCCCTGCATCTTAATCAGTTTAATCTGTGTCACAGCAGAGTAACATGTATTACATGGTCTTTGGGGGTCACTTTTAAATAGTCATAGTCCAGTTTCTTGGCTGGAAAAGAGTACCTCAGGATGATTGTTTCCTTTGACTTTTCTTGGTCTGGGTGAGGTTTTAGCCCAGAACCCCTTTACCACTTTCTTGTGTTTCTGACTTTTTAGCTCACGGATGATTGATGTCCAAACCAAGATGGCTGAGCGGGCGGTGGAGCTCCTTTGTGTGCCTGAGGATAAGCCCTGTTATGTGTTAGATATTGGGTGAGTTCCCAGGGCCCAGTTCAGACAGTCTAGGTGAGGGGATGTCCCTGCTCCTCGCACTGTTGAGTCTGTTTGATTGTCTTCCAGCTGCGGCACTGGGCTGAGTGGCGATTACCTCTCGGACGAGGGGCACTACTGGGTGGGCATTGACATCAGCCCTGCCATGCTGGGTAAGTATGCCCTGTTCGGCACTGGGGTGGACGCCCTTCCATGAGTTTGGAGTGTTGATGCAGATTTTCCTGATTCCTCACCCACTCTTTTCCAATGTAGATGAGGCCTTGGACCGAGACACGCAGGGAGATGTGATTCTGGGGGACATGGGTCAGGGCATACCCTTCAAACCGGGCACCTTTGATGCTTGTATCAGGTAAGGGTCTCCATTTCCTGCTTTTAGTCCTGCAGGTCAGTGCTTCCCAAAGCAGAGTTGTACGGAATACATAAATATACACATTCCCCAGGATTTTTAGGTCTGTTAGATCGGAGCAAGGCCCCCCAAATACGTCTTTTTTGTGTTACAAAACTACTCCTATGCTTAACTTGTCCTGCCAGGTTTGGGTACCATGGTGTCTGCTTTTCTCTGCTTTGTATGTGTGACAAGGTGGGGGCTTCTAAACCTCTGGGAGCCATCTTGTTGGTCTCAGCGGCCATCTTGTGGGTCCTAGCAGCCATCTTGTGGGTCCCAGCAGCCATTTTGTTGACTTCTTTTCAAGGAGTTTTATAGTGGAGAGTGGCCCTCACTGCTCCAATCTTTTCAGTGGCTTAGGAGTCTTCTCTGAGGAGTCAGGGTCAGGCTTTGAATGTGTACATAGTACTTCGATAACATATTTTAGAACACTGGGCCCACAAGATGGCTGCTGGGACCCACAAGATAGCTCCCAAAGACTCAACAGCCCCCACCCTGCCACACACAAGAAGCAGAGAAATTTGTATACCCTGGTGCCTGAAGCCGGCAGGACAAATTAACCATAAGAGTAGTTTTGTATACAAAAAAGAGGTATTTAGGGGCCTTGTTCTAATTACTGTTAGAAATACGAAGTTTTTGGTTTTCTGTGGTAAGCTCGGTTGAGTGTTTGGTTTAGTGTTTTGTTGCTGGGCTGGAAGTAGGGGCTAGGAGAGGATGTCAAAGTTGAATCATCATCTGGGAGGGCAAAGACCTCCTATGATAATTGAGCTGTAGGGATACACAGTAAGAATCTGGATGAGGAGTACAAATCTGCATTTAAGTGTTTTTTTTAGGGTAAGTGATTAACATATATGTGGAAACAAGATTGGAGGAGAAAAAACGTTTCAAAGATAGCAACTGTGTTTTAGTAATGATCAGGTGAGATGTTCTAAGCTGCAGAGAGTCAAAGACCAGCAATATGGTCTTGTGTGTTTCAGTAGTAAGCAGTTATTTTTAGTTTGTTTTTAAAAAGGAGAAGGTGTTTTGCCGAGCATTTTTGTCTCAACATTTGTTAAGTGTAAGAAATTGTATGCCATGCTTTAGAGTTCATGGAAGTAAAAGTCCCTGTTTTTAAGACTCTCCATAGTTTTTTCGGTGCTATAAGATGTGGACCCCGGGGGATTTCCCTGGTAGTCCAGTGGTTTAGACTGTGTGTTTCCACTGCAGGGGTTGTAGGTTTGCTCCATGGTCGGGGAACTAAGATCCCACATGATGTGCGGTGTGGCCAAAAAAATAAAAGATGTGGACCAAGTTACTAAACATGAGTCCCAGGGTGAGGTGTGCATTAGGGAGTCAGGGGACCCACCACAGTTATGAAAAGAAATAAGAGCACAGGAAAACTTTGAGCAGGAGGAGCTGGGGCTGGGCCTTGAAGGCTGGAAGGGATTTGGAGAGCCAAAGGAGAGGGTTTCAGAGTGAAGGAGCAGTGTAAGCACAGGCATAGAAGTGGGTGGGGAAAAGGCATCTCTTTGATGTAGCGACGAATGAGGAATTCCCTGGAAGCTGAGATCGTGTGGGTTTGGTTCCTAGAAAGCTTTTTACTCCATCCTGAGAAGTTGGGTTTTTATTCAGTAGTTGATGGGGCGCTGGTGAGTGGTGAGACTTGGTCTGTGTTGCAGGAATATTACTTAAGAGAGAAGATGCAAGAGAAGTTAGGTTGTTGAAGCAATCGAAGTGATAATAAATGCTGACCCAGGAGAGTGGTGAAGGAAGTAAAAGCTGGGAGAGGCAGTTGGGCACACCAACTGGGCTTGGGGTTCTGTATTATGTGTGTGCTCAACAGTGAGGAGGGGAATACCGGAAAAGAGGGCATATTAGTTGCTTGAGGTTTTACTTTTTAAAATATTTATTTGCAAAAACAACAACAAAAATAAATAAATATTTATTTGCTGTGTTGGGTCTTAGTTGCAGCATGCAGGATATTTACCTATGACTCGGAGGCTTAGTTGCCCCGTGTCGTATGGAATCTTAGTTCCTGGAACAGGGGTTGAACCCACTTCCCTTGCACTGGCAGGCAGATTCTTACCCACTGGACCTCCAGGGAAGTCCCTGCTTGAGGTTTTAAATCTGGGGATTGTGGAGACCCCTAGCAGGTACAGTTGAAGGAAATGATTTAGGAGGAGAATGAATGGCTCTGTGGAAGCCGGAAGCATATTTCTGTTGAATGGAGGAAGGGTATGAAGAGATAGGTGGCAGGGAGAGCCATGACCTGCTGAGTGATGCTGAACCAAACTTGAGATGTGTGCGAAACAAGGTTGAGGACGTGTTTCTTTGGACTGGCGCAAGGAAACCTTTCACGCTCACCTTCTGGAGACCCTGTTTGGTCCAGTGTTGTGAGATAGTGACCCGAGGTGAGCCTGCACGTGCCAACAGAGTTGTGAGCCAGGAGGGTTTCTTCTGGAGATTGAGGAGTGTGGCATTGGTCGCGAAGAGGCAGGGGTGGGCCGTGCGTGTCGCTCCCTTTCCTGACGCGGTCTCTTGCTCTTGCAGCATTTCTGCAGTGCAGTGGCTCTGTAATGCTAACAAGAAGTCTGATATTCCTGCCAAGCGCCTGTACCGCTTCTTCTCGTCGCTCTACTCTGTTCTGGTGAGTTACACGATCTCCTCCCCGTCCCTCCGTCGTCCTGCAGGTAGTGTGATGAGGTGGAGGCACCCCGTGGGAAGGACACTGAGGATGGTGGGACCTTATTGTGGCTACTTCTGTCCAAGTGGGCAGCCTTAGAAGAAGGGAGTGGGGTGCCGACACACCAGTGAAATGCAGAGACACTGATGACAGAATCTGAGACTGATCACAACTGCTGTGTCTATGCTGCTGAATTTTAATCCCACATTGGCCTGGGGGCCTGGACTCCCCAGATCGAGGACAGGTATGGCATATCGAGGCCACCCAGAACACCTTGCAGAGCTCACATCCTCCCATCTCCCACCTTCCTTCCACCTACCACGAGTGCTCAGAGAGGAGAGCAGGGTGGCTCTTTACTAGTGAGAGAGCCTTTATTAGCTTGATCTTATCTTTAGAAATGATGGCATTGATTTCCATTATTTACTAGGACTAGATGAGAGTGAGATACTAAGTCCTAAAAGTCTGTTTGATCTTTTATTTTTTTTTTGGATCCAAGTGTTTTTCTTTTATCAAAAATTTGGCTGTGCTGGGTCTCGGTTGCAGCACCCAGGATCTTCAATCTTAGTTGCAGCATGTGGGATCTATTAATAGTTTCATGACCAGGGATGGAATCTGCGCCCCCTGCATTGGGAGCACAGAGTCTTAGTCACTAGAACACTTGGGAGGTCCCAGATCCAGGTGATTCTTGGTGCCCTTATGTTACCTCCCCTCGCCCCTGACTTTTTTAGAGTGGGTTCTGGCAAATAGCTTACTAGACTTGGGCATTATGTAGTTTTTCCTCTGCTCAGACTCGGGGGTTAATCCTGAAGTTCTGAGGACCTTGGTGTTTGCTTTTCCCTCTGCTGAAATGCTCTCCCTTCAGATATTTCATTAGCCAACTCTATACTACAGTCAGGTCTCTACTCCAGCGCTCCTTAGAGAGAGGCCTTCCTTGAAAACCAAAAGTAAACTGGATAGTTTCTGTTGCTCATTATCCCTTGTTCTAAGTTATTTTTCTTTTTGGGACTTAATCTGCTGTGAATTAGCTGCCTTGCCCACTAAAATGTAGCTGCAGACATTGGTTACTGTCTCTTGTTCATGGCACTTTCCCACCCCCAAGAACAGTATACCTTGCACACAGTGGGAATTCAACAAATATTTCGTGAAGAAAAGGGGAAGCGTCTGGGTCTGGGCCCCATGGATTATTTGAGAGACAGCCACGCTTCTGTTGCAGGTTCGTGGAGGCCGAGCTGTCCTCCAGTTGTACCCCGAGAACTCAGAGCAGGTAAGCCCCTTGGCTAGTGGGGTGCATGGAGGTAGGGGAAGCCCAGAACAGGTAAACTGTTCTGCTTCTTACTCTCCTGTCCTCCTATCAGGGAGTGACAGGACAAGCCACCTTAGGCTGCTTGGTGGGAAGGGAGGAGCTGAGAGTGGTCCTCCTCGCTGGCGCATTTTATGGCCTAAGTCCTACAGAGGGAGGGGTACCTGAGGCAGGTGAGGGAAGGGTGTTTGTCTTCTCTTGACAGACAAACCCTTTGGTATTACTGATTTCCATAACTGAAGAAATAAATGGGGGTGGGGGAGAGGATGTTAACAGTTGTCTGCTGCGGAGGGTAATGCATGAGCAGAGAGGGGATCAGAGGTACCAACTCCGGTGGACGGTTATCTAGCTGTCCCTGACCAGTAACATGAATAAGTCTGGCTCTCAGTTAGTGGCCATTCATTTCCCGAGACTTAAGTGGGGAGGTGGGTCCCTGGGCTAGAAAGAATAACGGGGGGAGTTGGTGGTTCTGTGATCCCTGAGGGAGGTGTTTGCCGTGGCTAGCTCCAACCTGTACTTTTCCTGCCTGGTTTTCGGGGACTTGGAGTTGGAAACAGTCAATAAAGAAGACCTTCAGTTCTCCCAGGCGAGGTTTGTCCTGGGACCAGACAAGGGCCCAGGGGATGGGCAGGAAGCCGCTGTTACCCCACTGCCCTGCCTGACTCCCTGCCGTTCTCTCCCCAGTTGGAGCTGATCACCACCCAGGCCACCCGGGCCGGCTTCACTGGCGGTGTGGTGGTAGACTACCCCAACAGCGCCAAAGCCAAGAAGTGAGTACTGGCAGTCAGGGCCCGCCCGTGCAGCAGGAGACAGGGTGCGGGGTGGCCCTCACAGACCACTGACCAGAGCAGTGCTGGGTTGGGTCACTGGGGCCCGGGTGTGTTTGCATCTGTTCGTGGCGGGGTAGGGTGAGGATTTCACTTGTCCCTTAAGGCTTTCTGAGCCCAGCCCTCACTCTTCGTTTTCTCATTTCAGGTTCTACCTCTGTTTGTTTTCTGGACCTTCGACCTCTATACCAGAGGTGAGGGCCCTTGAGTTTGTAGGCCCGTCTGTCTTGGGTTCCCTTCCTGTGGGGCTGGGCCATGGGCCTGCTGGAAGGACTCACAGGCCTGGGTACCAGGCCTTCTGGGAGGGTGGGGGGGTTTGAAAGAGCTCCAGGTGACCAGAAAGCACTTTGGTTTCTGCAGGGCCTGAGTGAAGATACCGAGGAGGAGAAGCCCGCCGAGTCCACGTTCACAGCTGAGAGGTGAGACACTCTCAGTCAGCGCTGACTCAGGGGCAAATGGTTGCCGTCCCCAGATTCAGGCGGCAAGACTCTTCCGTGTCTCTGCTTCCACCAAGTCTCTCAGGGTCTGATGTGGCAGTGACAGCAAGGCGGAGAGGAGACTGGGGCACCCTCTGGGACGGTGTGTGCCCCTGCCTCTGGCTGCGAGAGTGGAGCCCTGCTGGACGTCCGTGGGCAGCCCGCTCTGTCCACCCATCCTCTTGCTGCCCCCAGCAGCTGGCCCCCTCCTCCCCAGGCTGCCTCTGTCCCCTGGATCCCAGACCCCCTCCCTGTGGCCCCTGAGGCTCCCTGTTCCCCTTGCATCCTCATCTTTACCCTCTCAAGTCATGGCTCTCAGCACGCAGCAGTGCTGCGCAGTTTATCCTGATTTTAAAAAAGATGCTCCCTTGTCCCTGTAACAGCTCCTGACTACCACCGTTTATCCACCCCTGCTTACTGGCTTCCGGTTATGGCAGAACTCCTCGCACTGACTCCCCTGCCTTTATCAGTCCTCTCCTCTGGCTCCGGCTTGTCTCATCACAAATTGCTCCTGCCGCCACCAGCCTGTCTTAGCAAACCCATGAGCCATTTTTCCTTCTCCATCTTCATTGTGACTTGCTTGGTAAGTAGGAGCTAAGGCAGCCGATTGCTCCCTTAACGCTTTCTTCACTTGGCTTCCTACCTCCCTCCCTGGCTGGTCCTTCTCCGTTCACTCTGCAGCTCCTTCTATACCCTTTTTCTCTTTGTGCTGCTGCATGAAACACCAGCTCCAGGTTGAGAACATCCAGGTATATAGCAATGGTCTCAATCCCACCAATGATTTCCAAACCATCTCCCCTCCTGAGTGTCCAGACCTGGACTTCCCACAGGTCTCCAGAGCAAAACAGAGCCCTTGGTTTCACCCCCAGACTTCCTTCCTCCATTCTTCCTGTTGTCTACCCTTCTTGTCTCCCTTACATCTCACATCCAGTCAGTTCACTCCTTTCCCTCACACCTATGTGGTCTTCATCCCCACTGCCCGGGTTTCTGAAAGCTGCTTCGCTGGTCTCCCTGTTTCGGACTTTGCATCTGAGTTCCCTGGCTGTGCAGCCAGACAGATCCTTCTCTCTTGCTCTTTAAAGAGTGTACATCGTATCTTGCGATTTTCCTCTTCAGTAACTTCAGTTGAGTTCTCTTTACTTTAACTTTCTCTAACACTGTTCACAGCTCTGAATCAGAAGTACTTGTTTATGTGGCATTATTTTTACCCCCAACTACAATGAAAACTTGGTGGGGACTTGTATACATGATACCAGAAGAATGTCTTGTTAGCAAAAGGTGTTCAGTATTTGTTGAAGGAGCAAATGATTATAAGAGAGTAAAGGAGGAGGTTAGTTCTTTATTCCGATTAGAGTGAAAGGTCTTCAGACTCGAAGACATTGAAGAGGAAAAATGGGCGGAGAAAGAATGAGTTAGGAAGGCCCAGGGGTGGTGAAAAATCATGAGTCCAGTCCTCGTGTCTACCATGCATTGATGACCCCTGACCCTTTGGTCCTCCAGGGTCATCTCCCTGAGCTTCCTCCGCCCACTCCTCATGGGGACTTGGGGGCACTCTCCTCGCTGTTTCTCCTCCAAGGTGCCCATCACTTGCTCTCAGCACCAAGGTGCCCATCACTTGCTCCCAGCAAGTGATCCTATCTTCTGCTTCACAGGGAAATTCAAGTTAACAGGTAAATTCAGTTTAACTCCCTCCATCCACCTTAGGCTTCCTCTTGTCCTCACAGCAGTGTCTACAGATGACATGTCCTAGCTATAAACTTAGGTAAGTTGTGGGACCTCAGCAGCCGTTTCTCAACTCATTTAAAAATCTGGCGAGGAGGACTGTGCCCCCCACTCAGGCAGTGTGTTGAGGAGTTGAGGGCATGTCTGTGCAGGACTCGGAGCAGTGCCTGGCTCGTACCCTGTCTCCCTACAGACTCTTCCTCTTGAAATCCTCTGATTTGGGGAGGGTGGGGAGGAGGCTGTGGGCTGATGGGGCTTCTCCTGGTGGTGTCACTTTGGTCTGATCACATTCGAGCCTCTTATGAATATTGTTTGGGCCAAAAAGTTCATTGAGATTATTCCATAACATCTTGCAGAAGTAAACATTTTGGCCTATCCAATAAGTAGATAAATTAAGAAAAAGTTTTTTTAACCCTTTATCAAACTCATCTCTAATTTCCTCCCCCTACCCCATCAACTTTGCTTGATCGATGTATTCCTCCCCTCTCACCACCCGGCCTCCGCCCTGCCACTTGTCACCTGCACGCTCCATAGGTGCCGTCCTTCCTTCTGACCTCTGCGCTGTGGACACCTCTCACCTTTTCCTGCGGTCTGCATCGCTTGCCATCTTCACTGCTACTGCGGCTCTCCTGATGACTCTTTGCCATCACCCCTCCTGCAGCTCACATCTTGCCCCCGTTCACTGTGCTACCCCAGAGCTTGTCCTTCCTTACGGACTCCTGGAGTTTAGTCCTGTGTCTTTAGCTGCTTCCTGCTTTGCATCTGGTACATTGGACTCCTGCCCCCCTCACTGTGAGCCTGTTAACTTCCTTCTGTGAACTGCTGTCTCGATACACCCTGAAGTCTAGAATATGTGTCATTCCTTTGGGCAAAGGCCTCACTGCTTCCTGGAGAGAGGGCACGCTTCTTGCTGGTGTTAACAGCTCCATGAACTGGTCTAGCCAAGTGGGAATCTGAGTTTTGTTTTTTTTTAATCTGACTTTTACTACTGGGTTAGAACAGATGAGACGTAGCAGCAGGAAGGATGTGTCACGAAGTCTGGCTTGGAGACCTCAAGGATGACTTGATCCTCGGCAGACAATCAGATTCTCCCTTGGACACTCCCCTTCTTACACCCATGACTCCAGACACCGAGACTCTAATACTCTCTAACCTTTCCCTTCAGTCCTTTCCCAGAGCCTCGCTTTCACGTCTCGCTTCCTGTCTGGACTCTGCCCCACCTTCTGCATGAAGAGATACTAATACCAACTTAACCTCAGTGGCGAGCTCGTTTCCCCCCTCACTTCCTCAGCTGCTCCTGGCCTCTGTGCACTTGGCCAGGTGCAGGTGGTTGCTGCCCCAGCCCAGCCCTGGATTCGTCACGGGCAGAGCTGGTTCATAGCCACTGTAGAACATCCACAGGCTGGGCCCACCCAGGTACCTCAGGCAGGCAGCCTCCGTGTTGTGTCATTGCCGAAAACAGTTTGATTCCGGCTGCCAGGTGGGGAATGTGCTCTGAGGACTCGGACTCTGCCCTTTTCTCAGGGCTTCTCTCCCGTAGAGCTGAAGAGAAAAGTTCTCCTCAGCCGGGACTGGAGCCCAAGATGAACTCTTGAGGGTTGTTTTCGGGGCTGCCGTGAGCTGGGCAGCCGTGTTTTCCTACCTCACACATTCGTAGTTGCTCGAAGCCCTAGCTTGCTCTGCACCAAGAGCCTCCGGTTCTCCTCGGATAGGCTGTGTTTTTAAAATTTTTTTGATTTTTGGCTGTACTGGGTCCTGCTGGGTCTTCTTGCTGCATGGGCTTTCTCTTATTGCAGCGAGCAGGAGGCTTCTCTCTACTAGTGGTGCGAAGGCCTCTCATTGTGGTAGTTCCTCTTGTTGGTTCTAGAGTGCGGGCTCAGTAGTTGTGGCACGATGGCATGTGGGATCTTCCTAGACCAGGGATTGAACTTGTGTGAATGGCCAGGCTGATTTTTAACAACTGGATCACCAGGGAAGCCCTGGGGTCTTCTTTTAAAAATTTTTAAAAAATTTTTTTAAAAATTACTTTTATGTTTGGCCATACTGCACAACATGTGGAATCTTGTTTCCCTGACTGTGGGGATCGAACCCACATCCCCTGCAGTGCAAGTGAGGATCCTTAACCTCTGCACCGCCACGAGAGTCCCTCCTTGGATAGGCTCTTGTGAGCTGATCTGGCCCCAAAGTAACTTGGCCCCTGCCTGCTTCGCAGGCGCTGGTATGTAGGCCTAACACACGGTACCCAGTCTGGAGGATCTCCGCGAACAAGGGGGGGACCCTCGCCTCCTGCTGAGCAGCTGCTCTGGCCCCAGCAGGTGTCACCAGGAAGGTGTCCCGAATGGGGACCGCAGAGGCCGCCTGCCTGGGGGGAGACTAGCCACGTTTCTCTGCCCGGCTTCACCCAGGTGCCAGCTAGGCTGCCCCGTCCCCTTGTTGACAGCTGTGTTCCCCCACAGGATCCCGTACAGGATAGCAAGACGGGGGGTGGTGAGGAAGAGCCGAGAATGGGTCCTGGAGAAGAAGGCACGCCGCCGCCGGCAGGGCAAGTGAGTGCTGGGGGTACAGATTGTGGGCTGGAGGGGGGCGCTTGGCCACCCAGGGCCTGGGGCTCTCTTGCCTCCAGGGTCCCAGAGGTTCATAGTTCATTTTCCTGAGCCTGTTCTGTTCTTCCCGCCCCTGTTATTTCTTGGCACAGGGAGGTCCGCCCTGACACCCAGTACACCGGCCGCAAGCGCAAGCCCCGCTTCTGAGCAGCTGACCACGTCCACTGGGACCGCCCGGGGACCACATGGGCAGAAGCTGTGGAATGCAGCCCAGGCGCTTGCCTCTGCAGACTTCTCTATATTGAAGTGCCTACTTCAGCTGCTGACAAAAAGTGTTTTTCTTAGAAAAAGTTTTAGAAATAGAAAAAGTTCAAAAAAGTTTTAATGTTCTAAAAGCATTTTCTTCACTAAAAAAGAAAAAAAAAAATTTTAAGGGCTTATTTTGTTCCGAAAGCAATAAACCACTTTCTGTGGAACCTTGGCTCTGGCATTTTTCCCTCCCTGACAGATTTCAGAAGTTCCTCTGTTGGGGGTGGGGCTTTATTCCCAGGTGTGAGTTAGGTTTAAAGAACTTTTGAAAGCTTTCTTCTAACCTACAAGGAATGAGGGTAGATTCCTTTAACTTTGGAGTGTTCATATGTTAACTTTGGTAAGACTGTATTTTGTTTTACATCAACAGGCAAAGTTGGGAAGCAAGGGCAGGATGACATGTATCCATGGTACCCGTGGGCCTGAGGCCACTGCCCAGTCTCTGGTTTCCCTGTGGTCTGAAGGCATCATCCAGCCCAGTGGCCTGGGCTGACCTTTGACCCTGGCCGGTGCTGGGCCCTCTTGCGGGTCTGTCTGCTCTCCAGTCACTGGTGGTCAGAAGGGCAGGTTCTGCTGTGGGGTTGGGTGGGGACTGTCTAGTGGGCTGATGAAGCAGCGGTGGTTTGTGATTTCTGGGAAGGTGTGAAGAGGGGGTCAGTCTGGGCCCACGGTACAGAACAGGCATTAGGCTGGAGCTGAGAGGTTCAAGCTGCATTGGGGGGCCGGGTGAGAAGGCCTGGAAGTTGCAGGCGGAGGGAGACGGCTGGGATCCTTGGCCTCATAAGCCCTGTGGTGTCACTCGCGTTCACCCCCAAGGCCATGACGCTAAGAAATCTGGACCTGAGGCGTGGTACAGATACAAATGTTTATTCTACATAAAAATTTCACAAAATGGGCAGCTGGTTGTACCAAGACCTTTGGTGTGGGGGTGGGGTGGGGCGGGAGGTCGCTGTTCAAGAAGGCAACACGGACAGTGGTCAGTCACTGGGCAGGAGCGAAGCGGAGGGCGGGTGGGGGCACAGGCCTGGCCCCGTCCCTCGCTGCATGCGCACGCATGCACACTCCTTGCCTGTCGACAAGGAAGAGGGCTTCTGGGCGGGGAGCACGGTTCAGACTTGAGAAGTCCCGAGCTGGTGGGGAGGAGGGAGGTGGCCCTCCCTGGCTGAATACTGCATCGGAGACATCCAACACCCACGTGGTGGGGATGGGGGGCGGGCAGCGAGGGTGGGACAAGATTGCAGGCCTGAAATGACACTGACTTCTCGAGCACAGGAGAGCCGGGACTACTGTCCCACACATGCAACACACAATGGCTTGAGGACCCAACCCGGGGAGAGCTGATGGCCCGGGCATGGGCTTCACCAGTGCAGAGGCCCGACTAGGGCCTGCCCTGCCGCCCTAGCTCCAAGGGCAGGAGACCAGGCCCCTGGTCAGCCTCTTCCAGAATGTTCCCTGGGGTCAGGTATAGCCCTAAGGGGTTGCTCCGGGGGCTGGAGGAACTAGGGAAGGAGGGAGGCTGAGGCAGCCAAAGACCTGTTGGGACTGCCCCCAGGCAGGGGAGGAAGCCGGGTCTTGACACGGCCAGAAGCCACCTGGCCACGGCCCCTGGCAGTGATTGGCTGTTAGAGGCTTAGAGCTGGGCTGTCTCTTAGGGCCACCCCTCCCCTAAACCAAAAAGCAGCACCATGTGGCCAGCTGGCCCCCAGGCCTCAGAGGGGGGTGCCCATTCAGGGGGACAGCTGGAGAAGACGCAGGATGGGGCAGGTGGGCTGGTCAGAGGAGGCAAGTTTGGGGTCCAGAGAGAGCCTTGATCCAGGAGAGGACAGACCCCAGGAAGGAGTGGAATTACTGAAGGCTGGGGGACAGGAGCACGGCTAACTATACCGGGGCAGCCCTCCTCGAAGGGGAGGGGCCTGGGCCTGAGTCTGTCCCTTGCTGGCCCGTCCCCATCCAGCTGGCTCTTTCCCAGCCTGGCTCCCCTCTGCCTCTTCGATACAGACACACACTGTCACAAAGATCATGCACACGACGGCTCAGGGCGGGGTGGGAGTGGGGGGCCCTGTGGCAGAGAAAGGAGCAGTCTGGGGTGGCGGGGAGAGAGCTCCGAGCCAGAGGCAGGACAGCAGCCAGGGGTCTCCTGGGGGTGGACCATCCAGAGCGGAGTGGCAGGCGGGGTGGGTTCTATCCGAAGATGCCCCCAAAGGTGGAGGCGATCACAATGCCCAGGACCACACAGCAGATGACGATCATGATCTTCTTCTGCACAGGGAGGCACAGAGAGGCCTCAGAGAGCGTGGAAGCAGGGGGCCGGGAGGGAGGCTGGGCCTCCTCCGGGCAGAGCTTTGAGGGGTGGGGGGCTGCTGGGGAGCGGGCTCTGGTCAGGGCTGAGAGTTGGAGAGTCTGGGGGACTGGATGAGAGAGAAAGTGATGGTCTGGGTGGGGTTCTAACGGGGCGCTGCAGGTCTGGGACTCTTGATATTTTTGCCTGGGAAATCCCATGGACAGACGAGCCTGCTGAGCTCCAAGTCCACGGGGTCACAGAGTTGGACATGACTTAGCAACTAGACAACGACAACAACGAAGGCCTGGGAGAGCCAGGCGGAGGCTCTGGTCGGAGCTGAGGGGCGAGGGAAGGCAAAACGGGGAGGGACTTGTGATGCTTGGGGGTAGGGGGCTCTACGGCATGTGAGGACGTGGGCTCCGGCGGGACTGGGGCTACTCACCCGGCGTGCCTTGCTCTGGTACTTGACGGCCTTCTTGGTGTCAGACACAGCCCTCTCCACGTAGTCCACCGAATGTTCCACGTTGTACTCAATCCTGTCAATCATCTCCCCCTGCAGGGCCAGGGGCACCCCAGCTCCAGAGGGCCCCCCTCTGGGTGGCGAGGGGGCCCGAGGCAGGATTTTGGGAAAGCAGCGCCTGGGGTTAGAGAAAAGGGGGAGGTGAGGAGGAGGGGGTCCAGGCACCCTGAGGAGCTCCCCAAAATGCAGCCACTCAGGGGCGGGAACTGGCCATGCAGTCTCAGCCAAGGGGGTGGGGACCATGCAGAGGACGCTCGCCTGGGGCTCTGACCCCAGGGCCGAACAGAGGACAGCACCAGGCAGAGCAAGGCAGGGGCGCGAGTGGTGGTGGGCGGGAGTCTGGCCATGGTGAGCCCTTCCCAGTCCATCCTCCCCAGGCATGATGGTTCTGTCCAGTCCTGACAGCTTTTGACGCCTCCTCACCCAGTCCCACAGCCCTTGTGGACCTGGTAGTAGCCCTCAGAGGCCACTCGACCATGACAGCTGACCACTCCACCACCTCCACGGCTCCCACTGGTGGCCACAGCACCTCTCACCCCAATGCAAGCAGCAGCTTCCTAAGATCTCCCTGCTTCCCGACATGGGCCACGTCCCTCCCACACTAAGATCCTCCAACTAGAAGGGACTCCAGGGCCCAGCACCGCCTGCCAACACCCCCCACCGTCTCCGTCATCTCCAACTCTCCCTGGGCTCTAACCGCCCAGAATGCCTTTCTGCTTTTCAGGGAAGTCAGGCTTTTGCTGGTCTTGATCAGGACTGTGGTGTTTCTGGTCCCTCTACCTGGGCCAGCTCTTTGCTCTTCCCCTGGGAAGTCTTTGAAGTTCAAATGCCACCTCCTCAGAGAGGGCCTTCCCTGACCACCGCATCCAAAGTGGTCACTGCAGTGACTGTCACTCCAAGCATGGCCCAGGAACGAGGAGCATCGGGATCACTCTTGAACTTTAAAGACGTACAAATATATGAACCCCTACCCCCAAGTCAATCCTAAAGGAAATCAACCCTGAATATTCATTGGAAGGACTGATGCTGAAGCTGAAGCTCCAGTACTCTGGCCACCTGATGCGAAGAGCTGACTCACTGGAGAAGACCCTCATGCTGGGAAAAATTGAAGGCAGGAGGAGAAGGGTGTGACAGAGGATGAGATGGTTGGATGGCATCACTGACTCAATGGATGTGAATTTGAGCAAACTCTGGGAGATGGTGAAGGACAGGGGAGCATGGTGTGCTGCAGTCCATGGAGTCACAAAGAGCTGAACACAACTGAGCAACTGAACAGCAAACCCCCACCTGCGAATCTCTGGGGATGGGGGCCAGCACAGGGAAATGTGGAACAAGGCCTCTGACTGTGGCTCTTGATCACCTTCAAGGTTGAGAACCACTACTCCGTCAGGTTGCCTCCCTCTAACACCTGGCACAGGTGGAGACCATGCCATTCATGGTTCACTGATGCTGCCCTATTGCCCAACAGACATCCGCTCCGGGAAGCAGGCCCTCACTGGTCTTGCTTGTTGCTATTCCTCTGGCTCCTAGAAAAATGCCCCTCCATGTGCCCACGCGACAAACAGCTGGTGAACGAGACAGGACAAGGCCGAGTGAAGGTGGGCAGGGCCATGCAGGGCCTGGGGTCCTGGAGAGCCAAGCAGAGCCATGCAGAGAGGATCCTTCAGATGGGCAGTTTCAACCGCACGCAGGGAGTTACCTGAAGACTGGGTCCCTCCCAGGCGGGGCAGCGTGGCGGGCAGAAAGGGGAGGGTTAGTGCAGCCCTGGGTGCTGCTGGGGGCGGGGTGGCAGGGGGGCCCCGGGCACCCACCTGGCTCTCCACAAGCATGGCCATGTCCATGAACATGTCGTGCAGCTCCCGGATGCTGTTCTCCAGCTTGATGATCTCGCTGTGGCGTGTCTCAATCTCACTCAGGGCCTGCTTCGAGATGCTGGAGTCCATGATGATCTAGGGGGTGCAAGCCGTGGGTTGGGACCCGGGGACCCATTGAAGAGAGAAGGATGGGGGCCAGGACAGCAAGAGGCCAAGGGCAGAGGCCACTGGGATGGGCAGTGGCCTGAGCAGAATGTTCTGGAAGCAGGGCCTGCCTGAGGCTTTGTCCTTGGCCACAGCCCCCCCCCCGCCCCCACTTTCTGTTAGGCTCCCACCATTGTTGTTGTTTAGTCACTAAGTAGTGTCTGAACCTTTAGCGACCCCGTGGACTGTAGCCCGCCAGGTTCCTCTGTCCATGGGATTTCCCAGGCAAGAATATTGGAGTGAGTTGCCATTTCCTCCTCCAGGCGCATCTTCTCGACCCAGAGATCGAACCCAAGTCCCCTGCACTGGCAGGCAGATTCTTTACCACTGAGCCACTGGCGAAGTCCAGACTCTTACTAGCTGTTACTGAATTTCTCTGAGACCTGATTTCCTACCAGCAGATTCCTCCCTGTGACATGGGGCGAATAACAGTCTGCACACCGTCAACAGCTGAGTGGCAGTTCTCACCACCGGTGGTGTAGGAGCCCAAGATGACTTCGCCAAGGACCCAGGCCTTCAAGGCCTTTATCCTGAAACCTCTCCTCCTGTTCTTCCTCCCACACTGAAAGTAGCTGATCCCTCCTCCTAGCAGCACATGTTCACACATGCTACCTCCTTCAGGAAGCTCCCCTGCGTGGCAGCACATGGAGCTTCACTTGAATGTAGAGAGGCCGAGGGTACTGTGTCCTCCCGGTGGGAAGGGTCCCCAGGATGGTGGAAGGAGCCCCTAGCTGATGGCAAGTGAGCACAGGACGCAAGAAGCCGACCCGACTGGGAGGAACCAGGAGACGAGCCTTACTTCCACCTTTGCCACTAACGTGGGACCTCTGCCTGTCCCTTGCGCTCTCCGGGACTCAGCCTTCTCTTCTCTAAAACCTGCTTCACCGGTGACAGAGTCCAAACGCTGCCCAGATCCAGCACTTTGCACACACACCGGGGACCCCGGTGGGAGGGGTCTACACTCACCCCGGAGGCAAAGATGGCAGGGTTCCCACTCTCCAGCATGTCCTCCAGCTCCTCGCTTGTCGTGGTCCGGCCGGCTGCGAGCAGGGGTCAAACTGAGACAGGCCCTTCCCCAGAGTTGTCAGCGGCAGTCTGGCCCCGCCCCTCCGCCCGGCCCCGCCCCTCCAGCTTACTGATCTCCAGCTGCCTCTGGATGCGGCCCTTGCAGCGCTCGCGGTAGTCAGACTGCGTGGCGTTGTACTCGGACATCACCTCCACGAACTTCCGGGACAGTGTGGAGTGCTGGGGGCCCGAGACAGGAGTGCAGGTGTCAGCCCCAGCCCCACCCGGGCCCCAGAGCCTCAGGCGCCCCGCTACTCGCTCCGGAGACCCCGCCCACACCTGTGTCTTGCGGATCCTCAGGTCTGCGGAGGAGCGGTTCAGGCCTTCCTCCTGCTCGATGCTCTGCTCGATGCCTGGGGAACAGCCGGCTGCTGATAACCTGCCCCGTTCGCCGCTGCCTCGCCGCCCACACACCCGGGATCGGGCTCGGAACCTCCCCTGGAGGGACTCGTGTTGTCTGTTGAGTGGGGTCACACAGGAAGCAGAGGAAGGGGCCGCGCCACGCACCGATGCAGGAGGGGCCGGCAAAGGCTATCCAGGCAAGATGTGTGGGTGTGTGCATGTACACTCAGCTGTGAGGCCCCAGGCACACAGTAAGCTGTGTATCTGTAAGTGTGTGAGTGTGAGCACCAACTATGTACTAAACCTGGTAGGGCAGGCCCACCCCGTCCTGGTTACGAAGGTTGTGTATGGAGCAAGGGGCGGGGCATGCCATGGGGGCGGGGCAGGTGGCCACAACCACAGGGCGCCAGACGTGACCCCTGCATTCCAGGGCAGGCACGCCTGTGCTCCCAGGAGTGCATGGGGGCCCCTGCGTGGGACCAGGCAGTACCAGCCACTCCTCTAACCCTCTTTAGCTTAAGTGGGGGACAGCGTCCAGAGCGGAACACTACCTAGAGGAAGCCGCAACACCCATCCTGAGGCCCGGCCAAGAGCCTGGCACAAACAGGCCTCTCCGGGTAGCTGCCGAGTGAACGGCAGGTGGTGGCACCCTCACAAGGATGGCAAGGAAGACCCAGTGTACCCCTCTGAGTCAGTGAAATCCCCTGGGCAGTGTGGGGGAAGCAGGCCCAGAGTGCCCCTCACACCCCAGACTCACTCTTTAACTTGGAACGGACTTTGTTTGCTGTCTTCTTTATGTCGGACATGAGTTCCTCCAGCTCCTCCTTTGTCTCTAGGGAGGTAGAAGGGGTGGGGGCAGACACCCTGGGCTCCCCCGTGGAGGCCTCAGGAGGGACTCTGGGCAGACCCTGGGTCTCCCTTGTCCCCCGGCTAAGGCCCTGCCTGCCCCTCCAATCCTGGGCTGGCCCACACCAGGTGCAGCCTCACCCCTTCTCCTGTTGTCTTCCAAGGAGCCTCCCTTCCTCCTTCGCTGGCTCCCCCCACCCCCTGTAGATAACAGATGGGTCTAAATTTAAGGCAGAAATAATTGTGCAGCAGCTGGTGATGCTGGAGTTGGCACTGGGGAACATTTAGTTGATACTTACTGGAGTCGAGGGTGGGGGGAGCAGGCTCACCTAGCGCTACCTGGTGGCTCAGGGCGCGAAGCACTCAGCTGAAGAGCTGATGGGGCCAAGGGCTAAGGAGGCAGAAGCCAGCCCCATCGAGCACCCTGGGCAGGGCAGACCCTGTTCTACTCACAATGCCCTGCTCCCCAGGTCTGAGCTCAGCGAAGGCTAACTGCTGAGGGCCCGGTAGGTGAGTGGCACCTGGCCTGGGTGGGAGCTGAGAGAAGAGCTGAAGAGAGGGGGCTCCTGGGGTACGGTCAGCTCTGGAGGTAGCATGTGGCTGGGCTTATGAGAGGGTGGAGCTGGGGGAGGGCGGTGGCATAATTTCTGGCCCTTGTTCCAACTGGAACCATCTCCCTAAAGCTGGCAGAGGCCTTGGGAGTGCCCAGCTTGCCCTGTTCCCTGGGAGGGGTTCACTGGCAAAATGGGGCAAGAAGGCTGCTTCCCTCTGGGGCAAGAGGCTGCTTCCCTCTGGGGCACTGGGTGGAGCTCAGCCTCAGGGCACACACCCCCAAGACTCCACCCCCTGGAGAAACCAGGACTGAACTTCTGGATTCAACCGTTCACATCCATCCTGTGCTTGCTTCTGGGGCTGGGTCTTCTCCCCTGGGGGGACTCAGGAGGGGCATTGACAGTGGCCAATTAAGTAAGGGAGGGGGACTGGGGGGCTTCCAGGAGCGGGGGTGCGTGCGCCTTATTCGTAGGAACAAAGGAAAACTCGGTTACCAGCTGCTGTGATGTTTCAGCCTCTTTTGCTCAGACCCAAAATAGCCCAGTCTGGATGGCAGTCCCTAGAGAAGGCAGAGCAAGCCTTGGCCTGGGAAAGCCCCCCACTTTCTGCCAACTTTCCTTGTGATGCCTCGCCAACCCTGCTCTGCCTCTGCCCAGAACCCTTCATGGGGGGCCCTCCTCCCCTAGAACCCTTCATGGGGAGCCCCTCCCCGCCTTGGGAAGTGCCAGGTCCTGACTGCTCAGCTCACAGGTGGCAAATTCTGAACTGGTCATTGCTGATATCAGATGAAGGCCACACAACACAGCTAAGGTTGGGAGCAGGGCAACTCCGTCTCCCCACCCTACCCTCCGCCTGCTCCATCTTCCGGCAGATGAGAGGCCAGATCCAGCTCTTTACAGAGCTGACTCACCTCACAGTCAGCCCCCCGCCTGAGCCTCACCAGGGGTGACCCACCAGGGACACGCGCTGACCCAGATACATGTGGGCATGCAGACAAACCATGTCACATGACGCCGTCCCTGACACACCTCTAGGTGGGGTGGGAGTGGAGCCAGGACGACCTGGACCATACCGCAGGTATGCCCTGCTCTGGGGGGGTCCCTATCTCCTCTCCAACCCTTCCTGGTTCAGTCTCCCTGGCTCCCAGATGACTTGTTCTGCCTTCCAAGGGTCTGGCACTGGGCTTGGTTGGTGTGGCACTGGGATCAGGTCCAAACACACTTTGGGGCCGTGGAGAGATTTATTCTGGGTGTTTGAGGATGCCTGTGGGCCTGGGGTTGACAGGCCACGGACAGACAGGCAGTGCTGGAAATGAGAACGGAATCAAGCCTTGGGTGCCTGGGTGGGGGGCTATGGGCCCTAGGCCCTTCCTCCTGAACACCTGGGCAGCAGCTTGACCCTGCCCCATGCTCTGTCCTGGGGCCCCAAGGGCTGGGGCCTTCCAGAGGAGCTGGAGAAGGGAGAGGGGAGGTGAGCAAGCTGCGAGAACAGGCAGGCGGCACACATGCCCGATCTGATGAGTCCAGGTGGCTGGCCTGAGCCCTGGCCCATCACTGCCTCCCTGGGCTGAAGGTGAACCCCCTCTAGGGGAGGGGGATGCCAGGCTGGCATGCTGTCAGCCTGGCCCATTATTAGCATAGTAGTAATCGGTGCCTCCACAGGTCAGGGGGACCCGCCTGGGGACAGAGTGCAACAGACACACACATGTTCCCTGTGCAGAGGGAGAGAGAGGTGACTTCCTGGAGCCCTGAGAATGCCCGGCTCCGAGGCACCAATGGCCGAGTGCCAGGGCCGCCAGCTTTTTCCGGAAACTCTGCCTGCTTGGCCGGCTTGCCCTCCCACAGCGCTGATGCCTCAGAGCAGCCATCTGCTCCCCAGGGAGGCGATAGAAAGGGAAGGGCTGGGCTGGCACGCCTCCTATTGATCACAGGCAGCTCCTCCCTCCTTCCCTCCCTCCCAGAATCCAAGGCTGTCTTAGAAAGCAGCCAAGTTACCTGGGGAGGGCGGGGCCAGCCACCTGACCCCGCCCCTCCCACCAGGCATCCCGCAGGTGATTAAGGGCACTGAGCCGCCCCCAGCCCAGGCCTGGGAAAGCCTCTGTTTCCCGACCCTCCCCAACCTGGCCAGCAAGGCAGGGTGTCCTTTCCCTGGCAGCAGCGCCTTCCTGAAGGCCTGGCCACCCACCGCCCCCCGCACACCCACACACTCACTCTCGTCAGGGTTGGGGGAGGCCAGGATGGCACTGTGTTTGCGCTTCACCTCCTCCACGTTCTCCGAGATCTTGTCAATGAAGCCTCGGATCTCCTCCACCTGCGGGCCAAGGCCAGGTGCTCTGGGGGCGGAAATCCAGGGAGGGGCCTTCTGGGGCCCAGGGTAGGGCTGGAGGAGGTCAGGGCCAGGCTGGGCAAGGTTCAGGGGTGTGTGTGTGGTGAGGGGGGTGGGCAGTGCTGATTCAAGGATTCTTCTAGACGGGGGTGGGGGTGGGAAGGAGTGGGCAGTCCCCAATTTTGCTCCCTGCTGAGCCTCAGTCTATTTACCCTCAAAATGGGCTCACTACTCGGTACCCGTGGGCTGCTGAGCCCAGGCGCAGGTATGTAAGAGCCCTGGGCCCAGCTGAGAGGTGAGACGTGGCCGCCCCAGGCCTGCCGGTGTTTGGGGAGAGGCGGGGGTGCTGCTCCCACCTGCTCGAAGAACTCATCCATGAAGCGGTCTCGGTCCACGGTGACGGTGACGTCGTCATCATCGTCGCTGTCCTTGGCCTGCACGGGGTGGACACACATAAGCGCCCCTGTGGTAGGACCACTGGGTCCTGTGGGACCTGGGAGCCCAAGCTGCCCAGGATCCCTATACTGCAGGCCCTTCGGTTGGAGCGCCAAGGCCCGGCCATCCTTGTCCATCCCCTTGGCAGGGACAAGGCCTGGCTGCGCCCTCAGCTCCCAGCCCCAGTGAGACCGGGAACATCCCTGGGGATGTTCAGTCATGTCCGACTCTTTGTGACCCCATGGACTGCAGCCCACCAGGCTCCTCTGTCCATGGAATTCTCCAGGCAAGAATACTGGAGTGGGTTGCCATTCCCTTCTGCAAAGGATCTTCCTGACCCAGGGATGGAACCTGGGTCTCCTGCATTGCAAGCAGATTCTTTTACCGACTGAGCCACCAGAGAAGCCCCTAGGCCTAGACACCATCAACACCTCTCTGCCAAAAAGTAGGATGGCTCAGATACGGGTCACGCCCACAGCACCCAGGCTGGCCTGACAGCTACTGCCCATGGAGGGCTCAGGGAGCCTCCAGGCCTGTTTCCTCAGACTGCCTGGAGACCTCTACTATTAGTCTTTTTTTTTTTTTTTAATATTTATTTATCTATTTGGTTGTGCTGGGTCTTAGTTGTGGCATGTGGGATCTAGAACCCTGAGCAGGGATGGAACCCAGGTTTCCTGCATTGGCAGCATGAAGTCTTAGCCATTGGACCATCAGGGAAGTCCCTCTCCCTGTTTGTCTTGGCATTGACCTTGATCATCTTTCCTTCCAGGTGCAGAGTTGGGTCTGACAGGCACCAGAGGCCAGTCATGTTGTCACTTGGCTCGGGGTCTGCCTTGGGTCTCAGCCGCAGGTGTCGGCTCTGCCCCTCGGCCCCAGGAGCCGCCGCACAAAAGCCAGCCCATCACAGGGTTGGAGGTAATTACACCTCTGACTTCCCAGCATGCCAGCCATGCTCATTACTGTCTGTCTCACACCTGGAGTCAGTCAGGGTCGGCCTGCTCTGCGGGCAAGGCCAACGTCCCTCACAGCCAAGGCCAGGCTACTCAGGGTAGGACGGGCACCTGAGGTGCTCGGGCTGGGTCCTGCCCCCTCATCCTCAGTGCCCCACGGGGAGGAGGCACTGGCCCTCGCCTTGATGCTCTCTCGTGAGGATGCAGGCAGGCAGAGGGGGAGGGGATGGGGTGCTGGGCCCCCGCCGGCTCCGAAGGGGCCGGGTTCCGTGCACAGACAGACACTGACGGGCTGAGGGACTTCCCTTGGGGTCTGTCTGCTCCTCTATGAAATGGGGACAGCGATGCTCTGCTGGGGGAGGGCGGGCCCAGGATGGATGGGAAACTGAAGCACATTCTGCAAAGGACTGGGGCTCTCGGGGTCCCACCACCCCACCCAAGTGGGGCCAACCAAGAGAAGGGGCCGGTTGGGAGCTTTATGGAGGCGGCCCCTCTCATCAAGAGATCACACCTCCTCCCCCAGCAGCTAAAATAAGTCCCCGCTCCCACAAGTGCCGGTGGCTGCCACCAGGTGGTCCCCATCCCCCACCAAGCCCACCCTTAGCCACAGAGAATCTAGGAGCTGAGCTGGAGGAGGAGCACTCCACAGGGAAACCGAGGCAGGGTGTGATGGAGGTGCCCAGGGCCCTCTCCACGGCAGTTAGCCAGCTTGAGAGATGTCCCCGGAAGTTCCTGCCATTCAGCATCCTGGCCTCTCTATCGTTCTGGTACCCAGAGGATAGGGGTGAACGGGAAGAGGTGGAAGGAGAATATTCCAGCTCCATTCCCTCCAGGAGCAATGACCAGCTGGAGCCCAAGACAAGGGCGCCTGAGTCACCAGAGATGACAGTCACTGCCAGGGACCCCAGGGCTGGTGCCCCTCTCTGGGCCTCAGCTTGCCCATCTGCAAAATGGACTTGACTTCTCCATGCATCCAGCCAGCTCTGACCTGCTCCCTGCACGGCCTCCGTGCACGGAGGCTGGACTCGGGTAGTTTCTCCAACAGAAGGGTGGCAGGGAGATGCCACAGCCTCCTCCATGCTCTCCATCAATTAAGTGGCACTACGGGTAAAGAACCTGCCTGCCAATGCAGGAGACACAGGAGAACGAAGGTTCGATCCCTGGGTTGAGAAGATCCCCTGAAGGAGGAAATGGCAACCCATGCCAGTATTCTTGCCTGGAAAATCCCGTAGACAGAGGAACCCACAGGCTATAGTCCATGGGGTCACAAAAAGTCAGACACGACTGAGCATGCACACAGGCACACAAATACATTATGGCCTGACCTCACAGCCTGGGTCAAACCAACCATGGCTCTGAGCAAAACCGGGAGTGGATGCTCCCAGGGCATCCCTTCCAAGTGCTACTTCTTCCTCCTCAGGGCTCTTTTTACTCTCACCCCTCCACCCACCCCCACTTCATCTCATTGCTCCAGTCTGAAATCTGATCCTAGCACACCCCACCTATAACCATCTCCTGCCCCTAGAATCTGCCCACTGTCCTCCCTGTGGTCCCCAGGCGGCTCCCCATCTGCAGTGCTGATTCCGTGAAACGGACATTCCCTTCTTCATTAGATACCACCTCTTTCGTAAGCATTCCTCATCTCCCCAGGGATGGGATCTCACTCTTCTCATTCCCCACACCCTATTCACATCCCTACTGGAGCCACTACGACACACTCTCAAACCCCGGGAGACCTGAAAAGTCACCTTGGCCACGGCTTCTAGTCATAGCTTTCACCCCTCCAGTGGTGGAGAGCTCGTTAGCTCCCCCAGGCCTTTCTGTCTATCTGGGGCAGCCCCAACTGTTAAAAAGTCCTTTCCTTTCCTACAAGTTGGCCCCAGGCCATAAAGAACCTGTTGGTGCCCTCTCCCTGGGCTGGCCCCGCCAGAAATCTGAGGGCCAGAGATCTGAGGGCAGCATCTGCGTCCTCCCTGGTTTTTTCTTCTCAAGCTGACCAAGTTCCCTCCACTTCAGATCCTTCCCAGAGGTCTTAAGTTGAAACCCCTGCCCCAGATTTGTTCCACTTAGTCTGTCTTCTCCAGCAGTACAAGACAGAAACTGAATCTGTTGTTGACTGTGGTCTGAGCAGGGTCAAAGATCTGATCCACCACCTCCCTCTTTCTATAAAGTCGACCTCTGTTAATGCAGCCAGAGATCACAGAAATCATCACACAGCTCTTCCTGCCAAGGAAGAAGCCCTTCCCCTCCCTGTTTACTTGGTTGGCTTTTGGGCTCAAATGAAGGATCTTCATTTGTTCTGATCCTTGTCCCAGTCTGTGAGAATCTGATAGTTTATGCCTCTGTCGCCCCCTCCTACTTTATCCCCATCTATGCCAAGGCCCTGATTGATTACGGCCCCAGCTCCCTTGGGAATCGGCCAACCCTCTCAAAGTGGCAGTCACAGCTCCGGAAAGACGGCTGGACTAGAGTGGGGGACCGGAGAAGCTGTGGTGCGGAGGCGGCAGCTGGAGTCGTGAGGCAGTTACAAGCTCCGAGGTACAACTGTCTTCCGGACAACACCCCCCCGCCCCCCACCGCCAGACATCACATGGGCACCTTGCCAACCAGCTGGCCAGAACTAAGTTCCACTTCTTCCTCCTAAGTCCCTTTCTCTGAACCCCCTGTTCAGAGCCCTGTTCTTAAAGAGTCTCCCAAGTCAGAAACTGGGGGGCATCCACACTCTTCCTCCTCCTCTCATATTCAACCGACATCCAATTGGTCCTGGTGTTTATTTTTTGATCCTGGTGTTTTTAATTCATGGCTTCGCAGGTGGCTCAGTGATAAAGAATCTGCCTGCCCGTTCAGGAGATGTGGGTTTGATCCCTGGATCGGGAAGATCCCCTGGAGGAGGAAACAGCAACCCACTCCAGCATTCTTGCCTGGAAGATCCCATGGACAGAGGAGCCTGGTGGGCACCCCCATTTCTTCTGCTCTAAAGGGTGAAGTGGCCGGCTCCAGACTCCATTATGCAGACAAATGAGCACAGAGAGGTTAAGGCACCCATCTGCCTGTTCTTGCTCCGAACAGTCCCTTCAGTCGGCAGACGGAGCACTAGGCTTCACCACTCAGGCCTGCCTGCTGCCCCGGTGAGCAAGCCGGGACCCTGGGTGTCAGGCCCAGGCATCGCCAGCCCCTTTGCCTTTTCTCACTCTTTTGGCCCTTCTTTTGGCCCACTTCCCTCCTCTCGTTCAAATCCAGTCCATGGGGTCACAAAGAGTCAGACATGACTGAGCATGCATGCACATTTTTAGTTATCTTTCAGGGATTCTCAACCTTGGTCCAGCAACAGAGTCCCCGGGGGGTAGGGTTTGTTTGTTTTTTTAAAAACAAACAAACAAACAGCTTCCAGACCAAATGAGAATCTATGGGGATGGCGCTGGTGAGGTTAAGTTTGTTTTTTTGTTTTTTAAAGCCCCCCAGGATTGGGAACCACTGTCCTGGTCTCTGGCCAGCTGGCTATCTTGGCTCTGGTCTCATCACCACAGCCTGAGCAATCAGGAAAGGAAGTCAGGGAAGGAGTGAGCACCACCCCCACCACAGGGCTCTGTTGAGACAGGGGAGGGGATCCCACTAGAAGCCCCTGTTGCGCAGCCCTGGTGGTCTCTCTGGGCAGAGGCTCCAGGATTCCACAATCCCTTCCTGGAAATAAGAGTGTGATTCCCCCAAGAGGTGTAGAGGCCAGGCAGCCTCCAGGCCTGTCCCGGGAGATGGCGGCCGGCCAGCAGGCAGGGTTGATTCATTGCTGCTGGAGCAGGAGTTGCTGTTGTCTGTCTCGAGGGCTATTTTTTTTTTCCCTTCTTTTTAATGACTAATCAAAGCCTATCTCACTAAAGCAGAGAGGCCCAGAGCTGAGTCAGGGGTGTGCGAGAGGCTGAGCTAGGTCCAGAAAGAAAGGACTCTCTCTTTGACCCCTTCCTCTTTCCCCAACCTGCAAACCACCCCCCACCCCTACCCCCCCACCAGATCACCTCTGCCAGCCTACCCCTTAGCAGGGCCCCAGCACAACTCAGGGAAGCAGCTTCAGGGTGTGGGGAGGGGCCGGGCTCTGCCTCCCTCCAGGAGCTGTGTGACCTGAGATAAACTCCTGGCCCTTTATGGACCTCAGTTTCCCACTTTGTAAAATAGGAAGTTGCACTAGATAGTCCCTGAATGCCATCTGCACCTCAGATGAACATGTACCCAAATTCATTATTATTATTAATTTTTTTTTTTAAGAAATCCTAAGGAGGTGATGGGAAGGAAGGAAGGAAGGGCCCCTAGCCTGGGTCTATTCTTACACCCCCATTTCTTCTGCTCTGCAGGGTGAAGTGGCCGGCTCCAGACTCCATTATGCAGACAAATGAGCACAGAGAGGTTAAGGCACCCACCTGCCTGTTCTTGCTCCGAACAGTCCCTTCAGTCGGCAGACAGAGCACTAGGCTTCACCACTCAGGCCTGCCTGCTGCCCCGGCGAGCGAGCCGGGACCCTGGGTGTCAGGCCCAGGCATCGCCAGCCCCTCTGCCTTTTCTCACTCTTTTGGCCCTTCTTTTGGCCCACTTCCCTCCTCTCCTTCAAATCCAGCTCCTCCCCTGGTGATCCCAGTCTTCTTCCAGGAAGGGTCCTGCTCTGACTGCGCCACGCTCCCTCCTCTCTCTGGTTTCTGGTTCCTGCCTCAGGCCCCCCTGTGTCTCACATGGCCCACGAGGTACATAAACACTGTTGTGAGCCCACGGAGGGGTGTCAGCTCCGAGCAGTCCTCGGAAAGAAAACTGGGGAGGCCTCTGAACTGGGGGACGGAGGTGGCGGCTGGCCAGGTTGGGGCTGCCTGGGGACACCTGTCCCCACAGTCCCCCTGGTTTTATACACTCTGGTCGCACATGTCCGCACCCCCCCTCGGGCTCCAGGTTGCCCTTCTGATCTCTGAGGGCTGTCGGAAGCTTTCAGGCCCCCACACTGGCCCCGGATGACCCCTTCTTTCTCTCTCTGCAGGAGAGGATCGGCCCCCGTGAGAGATGAGAAGGGCTGGAGAAGGCTGGAGGGCTGGGCCCGGCCTGCAGCGCGGAGGAAACATGCCAGCTCCTTCCCTAAGTGTGACTTTTATAAATAAGCTCCCTTCGCTTGCTTTTCTTCTTCCAAATGTGGTGGCGTGGGGTGAGGAAGGAGGAGGAGGGGGGAGGGAGGGGGAGGCAGGGTGGGGATGGTGCAAGCAGCTGTCCCAAGCACCACCCTCTGTCCAGTCCAGCCAGTACTGGCCTCTCGGTTCCTTGGGGATTCTGGTTCCTGGGGTTCAAGATCTCCCCCAGATATGGAATCGGAGTCAAGAGACCTGTGACCTCTTGCCCTGAGAAGCTAGGTTCTCAGTTTTCCTATCCCTACTTCCTAGATGGGAATCTGTGCAGCCCAAAGGAAGACTTGTGGGAATGGCCACCCCCCTAGACTAACGGTTGCACCCCACTCAATGTGGGCTCCTGCCAGCCGATCCTCAGGGATGCTAGCAGCCCCTAGGGGACAAGGCCACCCAGCCACGAGTACGGCAGCCTGCGTGGGCACTGAATGCCTGGAGTGGGGGAACGTCTGGAGAGGAAGCCTCAGATTACTTTCAGAGAAGCCAGGCCTCATCACCTAAGGACTGGGCTGGCGCGCGTGTTTGTGTCTGTGTGTGTGCTGGGGTGGGGGAGGGATTCACAGACACACACCAGAGTAAAGACCTGGCTTCAAGCTCCTACAGTCCAATGTCTCTTAGGCCTTAGGTCTCAGCTGCGTCTAAGTCTGACTGTTTTCAGGCCTAGGTAAAGCCCCTTTCCCCCATCCCACTTCATCTGCCAGGCCAGCCACCTCTCTCTCTCTCTCGTACCTTTGTTTTCCCTTCAGCGGAGGGGATGAAGGTGATGAGTCAGAAGACATCAGATGTCAAGGGCTCTGTTCCCCCTGAGCACCGGTTCCCACAGACACTCTGGTCTGACCCACCAGGCACCCAAACACCAGCGAATGCACTACACGCCCTTCATCCCCAAGATGACAACGCTCCTTCTGATTCAACCAGCACAGGAAACTTGAGGGCAACCACAAGGCTGGCGGGGGAAGTGTTTATAGACACCATATTCGACATGAGGGACCATTTTCTTCTTTTGAAACCTCCAGGGGTTTACCCTGGAGGGGGGGAGCTGGGCACTCAGCCAGGAATAATACAGGTCTAACGGGAGAGTGGGGGCTGGCAGCCAGAGCAAGGGGCGATGGAGTCAGGAGAGCACAGATGCCAGCTCCAGGCTGCCCAGGAGACAAGACTGGTACGATGGGGGAGAGCCAGGCACAAATGCAGGGAAGCTGCGGGCAGAGAGGACCAGCCATGGAGTCACAAGCCCAAAGGATGCTTGGAACTTTCCATACAAGCGGACCAGGTCTCCCGCTCTAAGCTGGGTAGCAGGGGAAGGGTTCTGGGGAGACTCTGCTCACGGCCCCCCCCCGCACCCCCGCCAAGAGATCAACAGGGTGGTCAGCCAGGGCCTCAGAGGAGCCTCAACCTGGTCTAGAGCCCTGAAGTCCCGGTTCCCCACAGGCAGGATTCATTTCCTTCTCTGCACGGTCCGGGCCCCGTAGCCCCTCCCAGGATTGCCATCTTTAAGGGCAGAGGTGCGAACACCCCTGTTAACAGCAGAGGCCAGGGGAGGAGGGGGGCTTTGATGATAAGCAGCAGGGGGCAGGGGTCTCCGTCTGGGCGGGCAGAAGGCGGGCTCTGACTCGAAACCTCTGCGCATCCTTCTGCTCCCCTCACCGGAACCCCGCCCCAGAAGCCACACCCCAGTGGCCTCCGAAACACAGGTGGAAAAAAATAGGTTCAGGCCGGAATCCGATCTGGGAACCCTGGAAGGGTCTGGAAACGCCGGCCCCGGCCGCCCGGAAGCCAAGAAGAGGGAACGAGAGCGGGTCTGACCCCTCCCGGATCGGGGAGAGGAGCAGCTGCCGATCAACACCGGCTGGGGAGCCACAGGTGATGGGAGCTACAGGTGACGGAAGGTGATGGGGGCGGCGGCCGTCCCGCGAGACCGCGCCCGCCCGAGGAGCCCGGCCCCACCCGACCGGCCGGGTTCCGCAGCGCGCCCTGCAGCCGGGCTCTGGACAGGGGATCGCCCCCGGCCCCTTCCTATCCCACAGGTCCCGCCGTCGGTCTAAACCAGAGGGAGGGCGGGAGGGTCAGTGAGGAGAGACGGGGGGAGGCGAGGGTCGGGACCTGCTACGCCGGGCGACGGAGGCCAAGCTTCGGTCCCGCCACTGATATTCCAGAATATCCCTCCGAAAACAAGGGGGGCGCCGAAAAGTTTATCTAGGACCCCGGCTTCCAGCCGCCAGCCCGCGGGCCATCGGAGCCGAGCTCACTCGAGCTCGTGACCCCAGGGGGTCCGAGGGGCGGGACCCGGAGTGTGGTCGGGGTCCCCGGGTCGGCACCGCTCGCTCCCGCCCTGACCGGGGGCGCAGGGGCGACCGCCCCAGGGGCCGCCAGAGCCGCTCGGGGAGCGGCCAGGGCGCGCGGCGCCGGCGGCCAGCGGCGCCGCGCAGGGGCTGGACTCACCGTGCGGAGCTCCTGGGTTCGGTCCTTCATGCTCCCGGGAGTGGCAGCGGCGCCGGCTGCAGCCCGGTGAGCCCCGCATGCGCGGCGGCCGCCCGGCGGCTGCGCAGCGCCAGCCCGGCCCCGCCCCGGCCCCCGGGACCCCGGCCCAACCCCCAGCCCGGCCCCGCCCCGCGCCCGCCCCGCCCCGGCGGGTCCCTGCCTAGAGCCCGGCTCTGGGACTCTTGACACCGGGGCTTCCACCGCATCCCTCTTAAGGTCCTCCGAAGGGGCTGAAGGGTCACAGCCCCCGGGACCTCGTTCCCTTGCGTTCCCGACGTCCGTTCGATCCCTCCCGCAGGTCGCTCCCCAGAGCCCCTACTCCGTCCCATCCCAATCCTCCCTCGACTCAACCTCTCAGCATCCCTCCTTCTGGAAGGAGACAATGTTTCTGGATCTTACCTCCAGAGCGCCTCACATCTCTGCTAGAGGCCAGACCCCACCTCCCTCCTTAATTTTATTGCCTTGGGGTCTGCAGCATCACCCCCCTCCCCAAACCTCCAGAGTTCCAGCCTTTGTGCCTCCCACCCCTCTGGCCTTCCCCCCAGTATCTCATTCAGACTCAGGCTCAGGCCCCCTCTTTCCCCAGGATTTCTCGGTTCACAGTCTGATGATGAGTGACCACCTCGTTTAGTTTCTGCTCTCGGCAGAAACTCCATTTGGTGGGGAGGAGATCTAGGTAATTGCCCCATCTCATTCTCCTTTCCCTGTATTCCCAACCATGCATCCCCAGCCCCGAGCCTGAGAGCTTATTTCCTATCTAGATGCTGAAGGTAGCTAAGCAGGGGCCCAGCTCCCCTGGACTAATGGGAAGATCTTCGCAGCGCTGGAGAGGGATGGTGGTTGGGGGTTAGTCAGTAGCAGATGCTCCTTTCCAGGTTCCTGCCATCCTCTTGTTGAGCAGCGGCCGCTCGCACACCCCCAGCTGCCCCTTCCGTGCCCTGGCCCAGACGCTCTTGACCTGGAGCCAAGCATTCCCCCTTCCCCTCCCCGGGGGGCTGCCAGAGGTGTTGCCCTGGAGTTGAGCCAGCCCCTTGCTGCGCAGCGTGTCAGAGCCTGGCACTTCTCCCAGACTGTGGGCTCAGGTTAGCTGGCTGGCAGACGGGCTGGAGGCACTGTTCCAGCCATCCCTCTTTCCCTGGAAAGTCCGGCCCAAGGGTAGCTCAAATGTAGCCTGGCCTGAGAGACAACCACACCCCTTCCACTTATCCGGACCTAAATCTTGAGTGACCCACAAAGCAAGCGCTTGTCTGGTGGTGTCCCATTTGACAGATGCGAGACCAGGACTCATCTGCTAGGGGGGCTTGTCCAGGGTTGCAGGAGACAGGTGGCAGGCAGGGTGCTGATTCCTGGTCCAGAGTACTTTCCTGTGTGCAGGGTGACTCAGTGGAAGGAGTCATGGGCGCAGCCCCAGAGCCCGTTGTCTGGCCCTGTGGGGGAGAGGATAGGAAGGGGAGACACAGCTCCTGTCCTCAGAGAGTCCTGGTATCATGCCAAGCATCCCTTATTGAGATGCATATTAGATGGTAGTGTGAAAAATTAATAAAGAATGAATGTGTGCCCTTCACCTTAAACTACCTTTCTGATACATATCTTAAGCTCATTCATTCATTCATCAAACATTAACTGGGAATGCATGTTCTGGGGCCACTGTTCTGCACTTAAGGTGCTCCTAGGTGGTGGGAGGGACACGATTTCAATGTGTGAGGGATTCAGGGTGGCTTCCCAGAGACAGTGATGTTCGAGCTGGATGTTGAAGGAGGGGTGTGCAGCAGGCAGTGGTGCAGGCACTCTGGACAGAAGGAGTGTGCCCAGACACTGGGGGTAGGAGTGGGGAGCAACCAGAGAACCTCAGGAACCTGCTGTGATGCTCGGGCACAGGGGTACACATGGGTGGGAGATAAGGCCGGTGAGAGAGGCCTTGAATGTTAAACTTCACCATGCAGACAAGGTTGGAAAGCAATCAAAGGTCCAACTTTCACTCCCTTAATCAAAAAGTATTCATTGAGCATATACTGTGCTGCGCTAAGTCGCTTCAGTCGTGTCCAACTCTTTCCAGCCCTATGGACTGAGGCCCGTTGGGCTCCTCTGTCCATGGGATTCTCCAGGCAAGGATACTGGAGTGGGTTGCCATGCCCTCCTCCAGGGGATCTTCTGTACCCAAGGATTGAACCTGTATCTCTTAACATCTCCTGCATTGACAGATTCTTTACCACTAGCGCCACCTGGGAAGCCCTGAGTGACTGACACTTTCACTGAGCATCCACTATGTGCTGGTTATTCTAGATGTTGGACACGTGACAAAAGTCCTTGTCTTGTGCTCATGGGGTTCTGGGAGAGGAAAGAGATGATAAACAAATAACATATATAATGGTGATAATATGCTATGGAGAAGATAAAGTAGGACAGAAGGGTTAGGCTGCTGACTTTGAGGGAGTGAGCCACATGGGTCTCTGGGGGAAGAGCATTCTGGCAGAGGAAGCATCAGGTGCAATGACCAGGAGCAGAGAGTATGCCTGGCATATGAGAGAGACAGCAAGGAGGTGAGGATGCCTGGAGCATGGTAGGTGAGGAAGAGCTCCAAGGAGGTGGAGTCAGAGTAGATGGAGGGGCCTTGGAAGGGACTGTGTCCCTTGACTTTGCCTCTGAGAGGGATGGGAGCCCCTAGAGGGTTTTGAGCAGAGGACCTGATCCATCTTGGACTTCAGCAGGATTGCTCTGATTGCTGGGTGGAGAATGGATGGAAGAGGATGTAGGAGGAAGCAGGGATGTATTTAGGAAGTGATTGCGATTGTGCGTGTGGCTCGGACAAAGGTGATGGCAGTGGTGGTGATGAGAAATGGTCATATCCTGGAAACATTTTCTTTTCATTTAACTTTACTTACTGACTGCATGTTGTGGCTTGTGGGTCTTTAGATCCCTGACTAAGAATTGAAACTAAGCCATGGTAGTCAAAGGGTTCAGTCCTAACCACTGGACCTCCAGGGAATTCCCCTGAATACTTTTTTTTTTTTTTTTTTGCCTGCACTACGAAGCTTGTGGGATCTTAGTATTTATCCTGACTACAGCACTTATTGTCCTGTGTGGATACAGTGTGTGTTAGGTATCTGTCCCCTCATTGGATGGGGACACCTAAAGGGAAAGAGGGGCTTCTCAGGGGGCGTTAGTGGTAAAGAACCTGCCTAGCAATGCAGGAGATATGAGACTCGGGTTCGATCCCTGGGTTGGAAAGATCCCCTGGAGGAGGGTATGGCAACCCACTCCAGGATTCTTCTTGCCTGGAGAATCCCATGGACAGAGGAGCCTGGTGGGCTACAGTCCATGGGGTCACAAAGAGTGGGACACGACTGAGCAACTCGGCAGCACAAGGGAAGGAACTCGGTCATGCTCTTGTTGATTCCCCAGGGATGGCACAGAAAGGGTGTTTGTGGAGTAAGCGATAAACATTGGCATGCGTGGATGCTCTGTGTTCCTGTAAAGGAGCACTGAGGGGCAGGTCGGGCATCTGGAAGCCCCTTAAGCCCAGGCACAGTTTGGGGTTTCCGTCTTACAGGCTGGGAGCGTGCAGGTGGCGGTCCTTGCCCACCGGATCCCTGATATTGGCAACTGCTGCCACCTGCTGGGCAAAGCCAGTGTTGCCTCAGCCATGCCCTTGCCTTGGAGCACCGGTGTGCCCAGGTTGGGATGATGACAATCATCACCTGTCCTCCAGACTGGTGGGACAGACACCCTGACCATGACAAGACAATGATGGGGAAGTCCAGGGGCTGTTGGGGTCAGGAGGAGGAATGGAAGGCAGCTTATACAGGATTTGGGAACAGAACTGTTCTTGGGGCTGACTTGTGGGGCCTGCAGAGCAGGAAGGGGCAGCTGACCCAGGCTCCATGGCTGGGGGAAGCGTGTGTGTGTGTGTGTGTGTGTGTGTGTGTGTGTGTGTGTGTGTGTGTGCTTTCTGGCTCCATGGCTGGGGGAAGCGTGTGTGTGTGTGTGTGTGTGTGTGTGTGTGCTTTCTGGCTCCATGGCTGGGGGAAGCGTGTGTGTGTGTGTGTGTGTGTGTGTGTGCTTTCTGGCTCCATGGCTGGGGGAAGCGTGTGTGTGTGTGTGTGTGTGTGTGTGTGTGTGTGTGCTTTCTGGCTCCATGGCTGGGGGAAGCGTGTGTGTGTGTGTGTGTGTGTGTGTGTGTGTGTGTGTGTGTGTGTGTGCTTTCTGGCTCCATGGCTGGGGGAAGCGTGTGTGTGTGTGTGTGTGTGTGTGTGTGTGTGTGTGCTTTCTGGCTCCATGGCTGGGGGAAGCGTGTGTGTGTGTGTGTGTGTGTGTGTGTGTGTGTGTGTGTGTGTGCTTTCTGGCTCCATGGCTGGGGGAAGCGTGTGTGTGTGTGTGTGTGTGTGTGTGTGTGTGTGTGTGTGCTTTCTGGCTCCATGGCTGGGGGAAGCGTGTGTGTGTGTGTGTGTGTGTGTGTGCTTTCTGGCTCCATGGCTGGGGGAAGCGTGTGTGTGTGTGTGTGTGTGTGTGTGTGTGTGTGTGCTTTCTGGCTCCATGGCTGGGGGAAGCGTGTGTGTGTGTGTGTGTGTGTGTGTGTGTGTGTGTGCTTTCTGGCTCCATGGCTGGGGGAAGCGTGTGTGTGTGTGTGTGTGTGTGTGTGTGTGTGTGTGTGTGTGTGTGTGCTTTCTGGCAGGATTTCTCCCTCTTTCTCCTCTCCCGCGTAGTCTGGCCCCGGCCCATTGTTGTACAAAGTGCTGGCCATTGTGTAAGCCTCACCCTTACTGTGACCCTATCAGGGACGCCCTCCTTAATTTCAATTCACAGATGAGACGATGAGGCTCAGATGAGAGGTAAGTGCACAGCATGTACTGAGGGTTAGGTGACACGGTTTCTAAGCCGCCTAGCCCTTGCAAGCCCAAGCTGTTTTGACTGCCAAGCCCGGCCCTGCCCAGCGGGCAGCTCTCCTTCTCCTTCCAGGCTCCAGACTCCCAGCCCACCGTCAACCTGTAACCATCTTCCAGCTCAGCCTTGCGGCTTGGGCTCAGCCATGCTGGGGGTGCGGTGGAGGAGGGTGGAGGAGGCAGCTGGGGAAGGAATCTCACTGCTTAGCACGTGATATTGGAGGTAGGGTGGTGATGGAATTGACAATATGCTTGAATACATTGCCCTCCTTTTCCCAACGAGATATTTTTTAAAAAGGAATTTGGCCCACTATTCTAATTAAAACATTTAGGGATGCAGATGAAACACGCAACTCTCTGGTTATGATATTTAGTGAAAATATTTCATATTGAAAGGGTTTTTTTTTCAAATGGAAAGATTTTAAAGCACATATTTTTTAAGACTAACTTTATTTTAAAGGCAGTTCTTTTCCATGGTCACGGTTTGCGAAACTTGATTCAAACCCTTCACTTGCATTTGTGCTTCTCATTGTCACCTGCCATGAGCCATACCTAGCCCCTCGTTTGACGTCCCCCATACAGTTTTCTCGAATGTGTCATCTTCACTTGTGTTTGGAAATGCAGACCTTTTGAATCCATAAATAAATTATTATTCCAAGTCATGAGAATGGCTGTTTTTCATCTAAGTGGTAGGTTAATATTTGCGGTCTCCCTAGGGTAGCACAGAATTACATAAACTAGCTGTCTCCTAGTCTTTTCTTATTCTCCTCCTCTTTCTTCACAGAACTTCTTACCATCTGGTGTACTTTTTGTTTATTGTCTGTCTCCCTTCCCTAGAATGTGAGCTCAGGAGGCCAGGGAACTTCGTCTGTCTTCCTGCTTTCCATCACCTGGAAACATGCCTGAAACTACTAGGTGCTCAGTAAATACCTGTGGAATGAATTAATATTAATACTCTTAGAGGGACTTCCCTGGTGGCCCAGTGGTTAGGTCTTCTCTTCCAATGTAAGGGGTGTGGGTTTTATCCCTGGTTAGGGAACTAAGACCCCACATACAGTGCAGCATCCCCCACCCCAGAAAAAAATCTCTTAGAGATGTCTGATAGCCCAGTGGCAGCCAGGGCCGTGTATGTAGTTAGCACTGGGGTGGGGTGGGAAGGCAGCCCTGCTGGAGAGGCCGTGTATGTAGTTAGCACTGGGGTGGGGTGGGAAGGCAGCCCTGCTGGACCCGGCCCCTTGTAAGGAGGGCATTTAAGTCGGGGGCAGCCTGTTGTCTCAGGGATTAGTTACACACAGGATTAGCTACATATGCTATGCTATGCTAAGTCACTTCAGTCGTGTCCGACTCTGTGCGGCCCCGTCCCTGGGATTCTCCAGGCAAGAACACTGGAGTGGGTTGCCATTTCCTTCTCCAATGCATACAAGTGAAAAGTGAAAGTGAAGCCGCTCAGTTGTGTCCGACTCTTCGCGACCCCATCGACTGCAGCCCACCAGGCTCCTCCGTCCATGGGATTTTCCAGGCAAGAGTACTGGAGTGAGGTGCCATTGCCTTCTCCAGATTAGCTACATACATTGAACAAATTACAAGAATATATTGAAGACAACTGTGGGAAAGGGAGTAAAAATCTGGAAAGGGGCAAAGCTAGGATGAACCCAGTGCCACTGGACTGGAATGTAATGTCTGAATGACAGCTATCTTTCAATAGATGGAAGCTGTATTTGTTTGGGTTTTCAGAGAACCAAAACCAGTAGGATAAATATAGAGAAAGAGATTTATTATGAGGAATTGACTCACGCCATTATGGAGGCTGAGAAGTCTCCCAGTCTGCTGTCTGCAAGCTGGAGACTTGGAAAGCAGGGTGCTGGAGTTCCAGACTGAGAAAAAAGGCCTGAGAAGAGGGAGTGCCCCGCTGGTCCAAGTACCAGTCCAAGGGCAGGAGAAGACCAAGACCTCAGCTCAACGGGCTGGAAGAGAGAATTCAGCCCTTCCTCTGGCTTTTTGTTCTATTCAGGCCCTCAATGGATAGGATGATTCCTGTCCACCTTGGGGAGGGCCACCCATTTTATTCAGGCCACCAAGTCAAATGCTAATCTCTTCTGCAAACACCCTCACAGACACACCCGGAAATAATGTTTAACCAGATAACTGGGCATCCAGTGACTCAGTCCTAAGTTGACATACAAAATTAACTCTCACATAGATGAAGGAATAGACAGAGGTATAAATGTGTATGTTTATGTGTGTATGTAAAATGTGTGTCTACTGAGTGGGCCTGGCAGGAGACATTACCTTAACTGCATTGAGCACAACTAACACCCACATCTTGGTTTCTAAATACTCTTCACCACCAAAAGAAATAAGTATTCTCGCCAAAAGAGATAATTCTAGGGCTGGGGGCAGGGAGAAACAAGGTGAACCTGGAATATCTTTCTGAGCCAGAAAGTACGGAAGGTTCCAAAGAAGGATGTGACACATTAAAATGAAGAGGTCAGTAAGGGCCACCCACTGACCAGTCCTGGGACAATCTGAGCATCAAAATAAATGATGGGAATGTGTTATAACCTACTGAATAAAACAGAATATCACAAGTCCACCTGACATAAGTAAAATGAATAAATAGGGGCGAAGAAAAAGTTCTTCTTTATATTAATAATAGAAGGCCAACTGATAAATGCAGAAGAAATGATAAAATTGGAAGATCACCATTTGCAAGCCATTGTATTAATAACTCAGACAAGACACATCAATGGATGCTGAAACCTATGGTCATAAAATACCTCATTTTCTCAGTACTTACTATGACCAAGTGATCAACATTACCAGCACCACCAGTCATGGTTCCAAATGACACTGGATGTGATAACACAGCATCGGGAACCCCCTGGTGGTCCAGTGGTTAGGACTTGGCACTTTGGTGCTTTGACTGCCATGGCTTGGGTTCAATCCTGGTTTGGGGCACTAAGATCCCACAGGCTCCACGGCGCAGAGAAACAAAAAAAACCCACAGCATCTTTTTGTGTGATATTTCTGCCCAAAATATGTAACAGTTGATTAATCGTGAGAGAGGGATGAACAAACCCATATCAAAGGGCAGGAGAGTCTACAAAATAACTTCCCTGTAATCTTCAAACATGCCAAGGTCAAAATTCAAAGAAATGCTGCAAAGTTGTTCTAGATTGAGGGAGGCCAGAGAGATGTGACAACTGGGAGCAATGCTTTACACTACTTCTTTTCACCCTAAAAGGATTTTTTTTTTTTTTTGGACATTACAGTTTGAAATTATTTCAAAGTAAAAAGTTAAAATAAATGTCATGAATGTTAGTCTGGCATGAATGTTATCCCTTCTGGCTGACTCCTGCTGGCCTTGGGGACTCATTTTTAGACAAGCTCCTGTGGAACCCCCATGACTGGATGAGGGCCCTCTGTGCTCCCTGACACCCTTCTCTGATTATACCCAGAGGTCCGAGAGCAGGGGTCCTGTCTGGATCATGACAGAGTAGCCTCCTCTGGAAACACGCTGAATGGAAACTTCCACAAAAGGGGTGTTTAGGGGTACAGCTCAGTTCTATCTCTTCACTGGGGTTCAAAGAAACTGGATGTCTGGCTGTTGGAGCTGCATCTGGCTGAGTGGGACCCACAGACCATCAGGAGTCATGTCTGCAGGGAGCTTCCTGCAGGGGATCTTGGAAGGATATACTGTTTAGAGCAGGACTGAGGGTCTAATGGTCTAATGCCCAAGACGGAACTGTGCTACAGAGAGAGGTCTCTCAAAGGGGAAGCCCTTTTTATATCTCTGATGTCACCTGGGCACTCGTTGGTTGCATCCAGGGAGCTGTGGGATACCGAGATTCCGAGACCGCCCCACCCCCACTCACGTTCCAGGATCAGAATGTGGGGACTACTGGGGGGATAATGAGCAGTAATGTGGGAATACTGGAGCATATTGCTAGGGAGGATGGATGTTCCAAGGTGCTAGAATTTTTTTTTTTTTTTGGCTGTGCAACTTGTGGGATTTTAGTTCTCTGACCAGAGATTGAACCTAAGCCCTTGGCAGTCCTAACCACTAGACTGCCTGGGAATCCCCAAATGGGAACTGTTTTTGGTACGATGTTAGGAGAAATTTGCCAGGAACGGTTAAACCTGTTTCCCTTCTGTTTTCTGCTGAGCTAAGGTTATGGTTATATGGATGATGCCATTCAAGGTTCCAAGACGCCAGCTCTTCAGGACAGGGGGGAGAGGCACCAGTCTCAGCACTGGAGCCAACTGAGCTGTAACTCCTTTCTCATCTGGCTTCCCAGGTGGCTCAGTGGTGAAGAATCCGCCTGTCAATGCAGGGGCTGCAGGAGACATGGGTTTGATCCCCGGGTCAGGAAGATCCCCTGGAGGAGGAAATGGCAACCCACTCCATTATTCTTGCCTGGAGAATCCCACGGGCAGAGAAGCCTGCGAGCTGCAGTCCAGAGGGTCACAGTCTGCCGGGACTTAGCCACTGAGCACCGGCTCTCACCCTCCTTTCCCATCTCCTGACGTGAGTGCAGCGCCCCCTGGAGGTGAAGGGCCCGAATGACTGGGCAAGGAAGGGGCTGAGAAAACTGGGTCTGGCCAGAGGGTTCCAGGAGGGGAGGCAAGGGCATGGCCAGCCGGCCGGGGGTGGGGCCTGACAGGGAGTGCCTGGACAGGAAGGAAGGGCAAAAGGCCATGTCCTCTGCCTGCCCCACCCCGCTGACAAGAGTCCCAGTCGCCAGGCCACCCTCTCAGTCTGGGGCCCTCAAGGGGTAAGTTGTCCTTCTGAATTCACTTGGTCCCTTTTCTGGGGATCGGGTAAGAATGCCTTTCCTCCCTGGGGGTCCAAACACCCTACCCCTCTGCTCCCCCTTAGGTGGGAAAGGGGCCACACCTGCAGTGGCGGGCAGGGCAGTGTCTCAGACCCTTCCCCTCCTGACAGGGGCGTCAGGATCAAGGTCAGGGCGGAAGGGCCACGTGGGGCACCTCATCCAGGCAAGACCCAGAAACCCCTGCTCCCTCCTCTGTCACCGGACTGCAGAGCCCAGAATCCCAAGCAGCTGAAGCACTGGGGGACACCCAGACAGAGCCCTCGCTGGACCAGGTCCTCCGGGAGCGAGATGACGCTATCGCCAAGTGAGAGACAGCTGCTTGCAGGGGTTGGGAGGGCGGTGGATGGCTCCCCATCGAGGCTCTGTCCTGCCAGAAGGGGAAGCGGGGCAGTCGGGCATTCCTGGGAGGAAAGCTGCATAGATACCTGTATGAATACTGTCTCAAGGCAGGGGGCTGTGGCCACACTGGTCCACCCCCAGGGCCCGGAATCACATCTGCAAGGCCTGAGCCTCAGGCTGCTCTCTGAGCCCCCTTAGGAAGCGGGCCGTGGAGGCAGAGCTGGACACGTGCAGAGCCAAGCTGCGTGCTGTGGAGGCCCAGCTGCTGGAAGTTCTGGAGGAGAAGCTGAGACTGAGGCAGGAGGTGGAGGCCTGGGAGGTAGGGTGGGTGTGCCGGCCGGGCTCGGGAGGCAGGGCCAGACAAACACAGGCCTGGCCCCTGACCCTGCTCTCCTGGCCCCCAGGAGGACATGCAATGGCTGGTGAGGCAGCAGGTCGAGAGTCAGCTGCAGAGAGAGTCCCAGAGCGCTCCGGGAGCTCCCACAGACCCTGGAACTGCCAGGACCCCCTGGATCCGATTCCCCCTGAGTCGGTGGGGACACTGGCGGTGAGAAAGCTCAGCCCAAGACCTTGGAAGGAGTGTCTTTATTCATTAAAGTTTGAGGTCTGACCCCTTCTGCATCCTTGTGCCCTCGGAGTGCCCACCTGAATGCTTCTGTACAGAAACAAGGAGCAGGACGCAGAGCCTTGATGCCTGGGGTTTCACATCCCCTCTGGCCAGCAACACTTAGGCCAGGAAGCCTCGGACTGCAGCCATGAAGTCCTGCGGGCGGTCGCTGTGGACCCAGTGGCTAGCGTTCGGCACGGTCTGCATCTGGGCCCGAGGGAACAGCCGCCTAATCTCAGGGTAGTGGCTGGGACTGAATACCAGAGAGATGGCGGCCGAGAAGGGGTGACAGGAGGAAAGTGGAGAGAGGAGGGACACAGAGGCCAAGCGGGGGGAGAGAGAGAGCCACATGAGTCTATGTGCCCAGCGGTGTTTCCAGTTTTCAGGCACCCTTTACCCACACCCCAGCCCTCCCCAAGGCAGGCTGAGGGGCTGGGTCAGTCATGTATGCCCGTCCCCACCACCCAGCCTGGCTTACAGCAGGAATTGAGAGTTTCCACCCCGGAGGAAGAGGGTTGGCCCAGAGTAGGTTTCCTGTCGTGCGGGGAAGTCCAAGATCTTGTCCCAGTGCTTATCCAAGGCATCCAAGTTCAGCCTCCACACGAAGCGCCCATCTACCTCCACCAGGTTGGTGAGCAGGAACTGCCGCATGCTCGTGCTCTGTGGGGGTCCCGAAATTGTGGGGTGGGGGGCTCTGTGTGAGGCCTGGGGCTTCCACTCTTCGTCTGCCCACAACACCACGCAGGGGCTTGCGTGCATTACCTGGATAACAGAGCGGAGCCTCTCATCAGCCAGTTTTCGGGCGCCAGAAAGGGACACCTCATTTGCCATGTCCACGGCCCTCATGGCTGTGATGTAGCTTGGAAAGTTCGAGCTGGAGGTGGTCTCCACTGGGCTGATGTCCACGGCAATCAGGCGCTCCACCAGCTCTGGCTGTGGGAGAGAAGCAGACTGGGGACCTTAGGGCAGGTTCCTGAATCTGGAACTCGGCCATCCAAGGCTCGCTGGAGTTCCAGGCTGCCTGCTGGGCACTCAGGGTTGACAGCAGATAGGAGGAAGCCCTGGAAAGAGAAGGCTCACCCTCTGAAGTGCCAGCAGCATGGCGGTCCTGCCTCCCATGCTGTGGCCAATGAGGACGCAGGGCACCAGGCCCAGCTGGGGCAGGAGGTCTTGCAGATCCTGGCTCATGGCCTCGTAGCTCATGTCTGGGCTGTGGGGGCTCTCACCATGGTTCCGAGCATCCACTGTCAGCACCTGGGGAAGCGGGAGAGGGGGGAGCAGCACTGGCATCCACAATCAGGGCAGAGCTGAAAGCCT
Source organism: Muntiacus reevesi (assembly GCF_963930625.1). Classification (NCBI taxonomy): domain Eukaryota; kingdom Metazoa; phylum Chordata; class Mammalia; order Artiodactyla; family Cervidae; genus Muntiacus; species Muntiacus reevesi. The sequence continues at coordinate 211,649,271 of NC_089250.1, read as the reverse complement.
GGCAGATTTGCAGGCTGAGGGAGGTGGAGAGCCCAGGATGGGGGAGATCCAGAAGGGGGAAAAGGGCCCGGATGGTGAGAAGACCCCCGTTCTCAGACCTTGGAGGCCCAGTGCCAGAAGGCCCAAGGAGTGTGACCACGTCTCCGGACATTTGGCCTAGCTGGCTGGCAGCTACAGAGAAAGCAGACACCAAGAATTGACAACAGCTGGAGCACATGAGGGCAGGCGGCAGCAGGAGGTGCAAAGGCCCTGTCATCCCTGGTGAACAAGCCGGGTCTGGCCCCCTTAGCGGGTGCCTAGGTATCTGAGAGCAGAGCCTAAGTCAGGGTGGAGCACACAAACGGAAATCTACCATACGAGTGAAGGACTGGGTGGGTGAAAGCATCAGGGAATGAATGGGGTTCATCGTGGGCCTGGGTCTGCCCTGGGGCCTCCATCCTCAGAATTTCAATCTCTTCTTTGATTTCTGATCAGAGAGACCCGCCGCTCCCAAGCGATGGGGACAGAGAAGCTGGCCACACCTTGGCCTCCTTTAGGGCCCCGCCCACCCACACCCTACCTCCCTCAGGGCCCCGCCGACTCCAGAAGCTCACCCTCCGGCCTGTCTGCTGAGCCAGGGCCTTGGCGATGGAGTTGAAGTTGGTTTTGCTGCCGAAGAGCCCATGCAGAAAGACAAGGGGCGGGCTAGCTGCCTCGCCGTCCAGAAGCTTGTAGGAAAGCGGCACAGGTCTAGCGGGAGGAACGAGGGTGGGGGAAGGGTCTGAGCTGGCAGGGGAAGCCTTTGAGCGAGCGGCCTGGGAGAGGGAGGGCCCAAGCGAAGGAAGCGAAGCCAACCGGGACAAACCGGGACAAACCGGGGGGCGGGTGGGGGGCGGGGAGGAACGAGGGACGGTCTCCCAGCGGACGCCCTTGACTGACCTCGGCTCGGTGCCGCCTTGACTGCTGCTGGATGCGATAGGCAGTCTGGAGAAGCTGGAACTGGAGGGGCCGAGCCCCCTATAGGGGAGCGTCCAAGCGCGCCTCCAGCCGACCATCTCCAGAATCTGCTAACAAGGCGCGCACCTCGTGCTGTCCCATTGGCTCCGCCTCGCTCAGGGCCCCGCCCAATTCCGGCCAGAGCTCCGCCTTCTCACCCTCCCCCTAGTGCGGAGCGCTCCGCCTTCGCTCACGTCTCCTTACGTAATCCCGGAAACCTGTCTCTCTTCTAGGCTCCGCCCCTTGCGCCCGTACGTAACCCGGCGGGAGCCACGCCCACAAGAGCCACGCCCCGGGTGGAGCCACCCAATACCCTGACCCCGCCCCGCTAAGCTCCCGCCGGGCTCCTCCAGAGCGCAGAACCTATGCCGGGAATCCGAGCTTTCGTTTCGGAGTCTGGTCTCGGCCGCTAGGGATGCAGTCACGGGGTTTGGGCTTGAACTCTGGCCGCGGGGCAGATCCTTGGCAAGCCGCTGAAGTCCCTGCCTGGCCCCTCTGCGTCCTGCTCCTCAGCCCTCTAGCGCCGCCTTTGGGTAGATGAGGTATTGGGTAGATGAGGCGGCGGCAGGAGTGGCTTCCCTCGCCGAGACTCCAGCTTGGAGGCGCCGAGCTCCACTGCCGCGGGCCCACGCAGGCCGGAAGGAGCAAAACACTTCTCACTGATCTTGAAGTCGACTCTAGAAGGATCTCGGAGAGACTGTAGAGGTCATCTCCAACCTGCCCGCCTCACCGCCCTTTACAGATGGGGAAACCGAGGCAAATAACTTTTACAAGCGGTAGAACCGGAATCTCTGGTCTTCGAGTCAAGGTGGGAGGCCAGTTATTTGTACTAGAGAGGGCATTTGCTTACTGCACTGAGCGGTATTGGGTTCAGCTGTGCTCACCACACCCCCCATTTATCAGCAGAGAAATATTAAATATTAATAATCCTCCCACCCGCTCAGCACGTCGTGCAGGGATGTCACCCCCTTTTTGGAACCCTGACGGACTGCCATGTTCCCTTCTTTGTCTGGACTAATGGTGGCAGTGGCGACTTAGGTCTCAGGTCTCAGCTGGCTTCCACAGCAGTCGAGCCTTCAGCAGTTACAAGAGTAGCTGCTCTTTCTAAGGCATTCTTGTGATCAGAAACCATCAGGAGAGGGACTTCCCTGGTGGTCCAATGGCTAAGACTCCCCGCTCCCAATGCAGGGGCCTGGGTTTGACACCTGGTCAGGGAACTAGATCCCACAAGCTGCAACAAAGATCCTGCATGGGCTTGGCTGGTGGCTCAGTGGTGGAGAATCTCTGCCTGCAATTCGAGAGATGCCAGTCTTATCTCTGGTCTGGGAAGATCCCACATTTTACGGAGTAACTGGGCCCCTGCGCCATAGCTATTGAGCCTGTGTCCTAGAGCCCAGGAGCTGCAACAAGAGAAGCCACCAGAATGAGAAGCCCTTGCACTGCAACAGAGTGTAGCCCCCCACTCGCTGCAATTAAAGAATAGCTTGTGCAGCAATGAAGACCCAGCACAGCCAAAAACAAGCAAATGAAATTGTATATTAATTATATATAAAAGATCCCGCATGCCACAACTAAGACCAAAGACAACCAAATAAATAAAATAGCTTATCTGTTTAAAAACAAAGAAACATCAAGAGGAATTCCCTGGTGGTCCAGTTGTTAGGACTCTGCATTCTCACTGCTGAGGGTCTTGAGTCAATTTCTGTTGGGGAACTAAGATCTTATAAGGCATGTGGTTCGGACCAACCAGGCACCCGCAAAGACTACACTACACACCTCCCTTCAGGTCATTACCCCTACTGCCACCCACTGGGATGCTGTGTTGTTTTTCAGTCGCTCAGTTGTGTCTGACTCTTTGCGACCCTGTGGACTGCAGCACACCAGGCTTCCCTATCCTTCTGCCGGAACTTGCTCAAACTCATGTCCATTGGGCTGGTGATGCCATCCAACCATCTCGTCCTCTGTCATCCCCTTCTTCTCCAGCTTTCTATACTGTGCCACTGTCCAAATAGCCAGTTGGCCATCCTCCACATCTTTTAAGGTCCAGGATAACTGCCACCTCTTCCTCAAACCTCTCCAGATTTCCCCAGTTGAAGCTAATCTCTTCCACCCCATGTTCTCAAAGCATTTATCAAGAGTCCGGCCTTCTATATGTCCACCATAGGCTGGGGGGTTCCTGGAAGCCCTGGGTCATGTTTTGTTCATCTGGTGCAAAAAGCAATAGTAATTTTACTGAATGATCATGGAGAGAGTCAGGCACTAGCTGAGGCTTAGGTGTCAGTTCAGCTGGTAACTGGGTCAGCGCCCCTTCCAGGACATGGTACCTGGGCCATCCAGAGTTACTGTGGCTTCTCCCCTACCTCCTTAGGTAGGACAAGCCTGATGGAGTTAGTACAGTTACGAGCATCCTAATTACATGGCCTCATCAATGCCTAATAAAGTGGCCCCCATCTTGAGCCAGCTGGTGACAGGCAGGTGTTTTGTTCTAATCTGGGGAGGGCTGTGAGGTCCCTGGGGACTCTAAATACACCAGGTGGTGTAATCATTTGTTGCCCGCATAGTCATTAGGGGAGTGAGGAGAACACCTGGGCCCTGGAGAGGGGGTTGACCTAAGATCTGGGAGGGGTCCTTGGAAAAGAATAGGCAGGATGTTTTTCTAGAATTGGTGGGTAAATGGGAAGGGGGTTGACGTCATGTTGGTGATTCAGAAGCCTAACATTTCAAAGGTGGTTTCAAGTGGGTCCCCACCCCACTCCAGCCTGCTATCTAACTGGGTAACCTGAGCCTGGCCCGCAGCCCTTGACCATCTGCCTCAGGCCGGAGCCCTGGGTCTAGGGGCAGAAGCAGTCTTGAGATGTTTCTGAGTCCTGGGCCCCAGCTCTGTCACGTGGCTGGTTAGGGCCTGGCTGGCTGGCAAGCAGAAAAACCAGTTGGCTTGCGGTTTTCTCTTGAACACTCCAGAAAAAGCTGTGGGGTCAGGAGAAGGGTTCTTGCTACCTCGGAAGGACTCTGCTGATGGGGTGTTGGGGAGGGGCCCACCTGAGGGCTGCCCACTCCTCCCTCCCAGCATGTCAGGAATGGGCCAGTGGACTCGCTGGTGGGTGGTGAGGGTCTCCCTCTTGTGGAAGTGGCAAGCCCCTGATACACTGAGGTTGATGTAAGGGAAGAAGCGGGGTACAGAACGAGGATGCTGTATGTCTGCAGTGGGTCTCCACTTCTGCATCTCTGTTCCCGGTGGTCCAACCTCCCTGGGAAGGGGGAGGGTGTTAGCATCCTCATTTTACTGCTGAGAGAATGGAGACGCGGGAGGTGAAGTGACCCAGCTGCAGTCACACACCCCTGCGCGGCCCAGCCCGAAGTCCTTCCTGGGCCGTGTGACTCCCAGAGCAGTGCTCCGGGTATTTCGTCACCACCCATCTGGCGGGAGGGAGAGCTGAGGGGGTGGGGCCTGCAGCGGCCCGGACACTGTGGTGTTGAAGGGGTTAAGACAGGGAGGCGGCGGGTGTCCCTCAACCGCACCTGGCCCAGTATCGGTCACGTGGCCGGGGTTTCACCTGCCCCGCTGAGCAGGGACAATCAGGCTGCTTGTTTTGCGATTGATCACCATGGTGACAGAAGTGCGCCTGGGAGGTCACCAGGGCAAATTCCTGCCCGCCCCCAACTGCCTGGTAGGGTAGGGGTGTCAGTCAGTCAGGATGGGGTCATTGAGGCTCCTGGAAGACCCCATAAGGTTTCCCTTGGGTCTGTCCCCGTGGGTGCCCCCGCTCACCCTGTGACACCCATCCAGCCTCTTCCCACAACACTCCTCATCCTCAACCCAGTTTCTCTCTTCCTAGATTTTGTATTAAACTGCCAAGACTTTGTCTTGTTTAATCCACACAGTAGCAGTAGTAATCCCCTGTACCTCCGCCCCACCGCACACACACTCAGGGAACACTTTGAGAACATTTGCTCCTGCGTGCCTTCATTCGACAATCAACAGATATTCTTGGAGCCTCACACGTTTATAGACACAGGCACTGTTCTAGAGACAGGGGAGGATGTTTCCCCAGTGGCTCAGACAGTCAAGAAAGATCTGCCTGCAATGCAGGAGAACCGGGTTCAATCCTTGGGTTGGGAACATCCCCTGAAGAAGGGCATGGCAACCCACTCCAGTATTCTGGAGTTCTCCACCAGGCCTGGAGAACTCCATGGACAGAGGAGCCTGGTGGGTTACAGTCCGTGGGGTCACAAAGAACTGGACACGACTGAGCATCTAACACCTTTCTGAAGACAGCCAGTGAATTGAACAACAGACTAATGAACCATACCACAGTAGATGTGTGTTAGTGAGAGCTTCCCTGGCGGCTCAGTGATAAAGAACCCACCTGCAATGGAGGACACCCGGATTCGATTCCAGGGTCGGGAAGATCCCCTGGAGAAGGAAATGGCAACCCATTATTGCCATAAATGGCAACTCCAGTATTCTTGCCTGGGAAATCCCGAGGACAGAGGAGCCTGGCGGGCTATAGTCTATGGGATTGCAGAGTCGGACAGGACTGAGCAACTGACACATGCCTGGTTTGTTGAATATTTCTTTTCTTTGGAGCAGATGGCGGGGAGGCTCCTGGGGACCCATGTAGAGGACAGAGACTGCATGCGATCATCAGTCCTGCTGTCCAGAACACCTCTGGGGACACTTTCTGCCACCTCCAGGCCTGACCTATAATTCCTCCCCTCTAAGCTTCCTGCTAGCCCCCCAGCTCCTCCGTCTCCTGCTTTCACCCACCGGCTCCTTGCTCCAGAACCCCGAACAGGCCCTGCTAACTCTTGTCAACATTTTTCCTACCTCACACGCACAGTCACTGTACTCCCAATAACAGCCTCATCTCACACACACAGATTCTTAAAGTAGGTGGAGTGAGGACACCTCCTCTTTTGAGGGTGGAGGAGTCTGTGTGTTTTGAAATCCAGCAGCCTATACTCCCCTACACTCTCCTTGAGAAACAGCAGCCAGCAGAAGGCACACGAGCCTCCTCTGCCTGCATTTTGGAGCTTTCATTTCATTTTGGAGCCTTTTGTGCCAGGCACTGGAGATGCAGGGGAGAGCTCCGATCCACTCACACACCTGACAGTCTGGTGGGGAAGACATGAACGGATGTGTGATCACACACCCAGTAAATATGCAAAGGAGAGGGAGCGCATCAAACCGAAGAACGTGACTGGCCCTGCAGAAGTAGCGCTTGGATGGAGATAAGAAGAAGGAGTGGGACTCAGTCAGGACTGCTCAAAGGACTCAGTAACCTCAGTGAAGAAGTTACAGCGGAGGAGGATATTCCAGAAGTGGGGACTCCATGTGCAATGGCAAAGCCATCTTGTTTCTCAAGATTGAATCAGGACTCATTCCTGATGCCTCCTTCCTTACCTTCTCTACCCCGAAGCAGTCCCTCACCTACTTCTGTTGATTTTTATCTCCCAGATATCTCTGAGATCCATTGGCTTCTGTCCATCTCCAGGGCCCCATCACTCCCTTCCATCATTGTCACCTTATCACTGGACTTGTCCATTCCAGTCTCCATAGTCGTTTCCCTCCACAGTAGGAAGCTTGATCTTTCCAAACACATATTTCTATGCTAATCCAGTTTTCACCGCCCCCCCCCCCATTTTTCTGTGCTCTGGGTTCTGTGTTCAATGCTCCTGGGGATACACGTGGCAAACGTTGTTGTTCAGTTGCCCACTGGTGTCTGACTCTTTGTGACCCCATGGACCGCACACCAGACTTCACATCTCCCAGAATTAGCTCAACCTTATGTCCCTTGAGTCGGTGATGCCTTCCAGCCGTCTCATCCTCTGTTGCCCCCTTCTCCTCCTGCTTTCAATCTTCCCCAACATCAGGGTCTCAAAAGAATAGAAAAGCTGGTCTCTGTGTTTCAAAAACTGAAGTCCAGAGGGGAAGAAGATGCCTCAGTAGTGGTAAGTATCTTGGCCAAGAATACCAAGGGGGGTCTGCCACTTACCTCTTGGCAGGGTCCCCAGAAAGAAGTGGCTCAGGGGTTTACTAGGCAGGCAAGACTATAGGCAGCTTGCAAAATCATTCTGAGCTCTGAACCCAAAGCAGACACGGTGCAAACCACAGGACCAAGAGGGCCAGGGGGACGAGATGGTGATGTTTCAGCAGGGATCACTGTTGCCTGAGGGCTGGAGACTGTCCAGCCTGGCCCCCCTCCCAGCCTCATCCCTCATCTACCCGCTTCTCCACATGCGTGTGCGTGCTAAGTAGCTTCAGTCATGGCCAACTCTCTGTAATCCCATGAACCATAGCCCTCCAGGCTCCTCCATCCATGGGATTCTCCAGGCAAGAATACTGGAGTGGGTTGCCATGACCTACGCCAGGGGATCTTCCCAACTCAGGGACTGAAACTGCATCTCTTATGTCTGCTGCATTGGCAGGCAGGTTCTTTACCACTAGTGCCCCCTGGGAAGCCCCCTGCCCCCCTGTCCACCATACCCCCAGCAAATCTGACCCAGCTGAATATCCTGGAGTTGTAGCCCAGCCTCAGAAAGATTGAAGTTCAACCTCTTTCTAACTGCCTCAGCAGAATGGCGCATCAAGGAAATAACGTTATTGCATGGCTCAGTTTATGGACTGATTTTCATAATTGCCACAACGCCATATACACAGACTTCCTTTATGAATCAACAATCCAATAATTCATTCCACAAATATTTACCAAGCACCTACAGTTATCAAATATGAATTTTAGAGCCAGGGATGTGGCATTTACGTGGCCCTCTTCCTCAAGGAACACAAAAAGGCAACTCCCGCTGCCAACCTATCTACTCTCAAGTGGGGAAGACAGGCCATCAACAAAGAAACAAGCAAATAAATATGTAAATACAAATTGTGTTAAGTTCAGTGGGCAGGGTGCCGTGTTCAGTAGTACCAGGGGTAGAGGATATTAAGTAGGGTGATGAGGAAAGTTCTCAGGTAAGATGAAGTTTGGAGGATAAGAAGGAGGCAGTCATATAAACATCAGGGGAAAGTAGTATGTGCAGTGGGAGTAGTATGTGCAAAGGCCCTGAGGGGCACAAGACTGTACCTTGTTAGAAGAACAGAGAAGAAGGCAGAGGACGCTCAGGCAGATTAGACAGAGGAGAAAAGCATATAGGAGGTAGGCTAGGGTGGGTCCATGTAAGGGTCTGTTATTAAAGAGAAATGAGAGCCAGTAAGGGTTTAAGTAGGCGTCCCTGGTGGCTCAGTAGTAGAGAATCCACCTGCAACGTAAGAGATGTGGGTTCGATCCCTGGGTTGAGACGATTCCCTGGAGAAGGAAATGACAACTCACTCTGGTATTATTGCCATGGACAGAGAAGTCTGGCAGTCTTCAGTCCATGGGGGGCACAAAAGAGCTGGACACAACTGAGCCACTAAACAACAAGAAGGGTTTAAGCAGGGAGAGACATATTTTCCATTTTCTTTTATTTTACTTATTTTTTAAGACTGTGCCCTGGAGTATGCGGGATCTTAGTTCTCCAGCCAAGGATGGAACCTATGCCCCCTGCATTAGGAGCACAGAGTCTTAACTACTGGGCTGCCAGAGACTTCCTGGATGAAGAAGTAGATGGGGGAAAAAAAAAGAATTAGATGGGTAGAGAGGAAGATGGTATGAAGGAAAAGGAAGAGATCAAGGACAACCCTGTTTCTGAGGGTAGTTGTGTCATTTATAGAGACGAAGAAGGCTGGAGAGGAATTTTTTCTTTTTTTCCCTGTAAAGCATACCAATAGTAAGGGAGAATCCAGAGTTCCACTTGAGGTATGTTACGTTTCCGAAGCCTGTGAGATACCATGATAGTTAATATTTACTGAGTTTAACATGCCAAGCACTGTTCTAAGTGCTACATATTCATTGACTCATTTACCCCTCATAATGACAGTGAGAGGGTATGTGTATTATGCAACCCCTCCTTTAATAGCTGAGAGAATTAAGCCACAGAGGGATTAATGAATCACCCACGGTCACACAGCTTGGAAACTGCAGGGCCAGGATCCAATCCCAAATGATCGGGCCGCAAGGGCCTCACTGTTAACCAGTGCCATCCACTGTCTTTGCGGCATCTCGGGACACAGGTGATGCAGGTAGTGGGGGGCTTGGAGGAGAGGTGTGGGGGCTGGAGGATGTTAAAGGCGTGGGAATGGGAGCGACACTCAAAGGGGATAATGGTGCCCTGGAGGACAAAAAGAGGACTGAAGACAGAGGCTCTTGGGAAGACGACAGGAAGGGATAAGGAGGAGATGTGTAGAGGCAGGAGGAAGGCCAGGTGAGGCTGGTGTCACAAAGGCCAGGACAAGAGAGAGTTCAGAGGAGGAGAGAGAGCTGTGTCAAAAGTTGCTGAGAGCATTTAGAGTACACTCTGGACAGAAAAGTTAAGTGACCGTTGGCCATGGCAACCTGGAGGCCTCTGGGATCTTGCCAGGAGCAGCTTGGAGTGGAGAAAGAAAGGGTGGGGGCAGGAGCAGACAGGAGTGGCGGATTGGCAAGTGGGGAGGAAGCAAAAGCAGGGGTGAGATACCTCTTGACATGAACAGAGAAATGGGCGGCAGCTCTTTGGAGATGTGAAGGCAAGGAGACTTTTATTTTTTAAGATGGGAGATATTCAAACATGTTTATATGTTGATGTGAAGGATATAGTAGAGAGTGGGTGGAGTTTGACAATGCAAGAGAAAGAAGGTATTTCAGAGGGAGATTTCTTTTCTTCTGTCTACCTTTAAAATTTTTTATTTTTAAAATTAAAAAATATTATTTTTATTATTTATTTAACTTACTTTATTCAGTCTACCTTTTAAATTTCTTATAAGTTTTATTTTATTTTGGCTGTGTTGCATGGCTTTCGAGATCTTAGTTCCCTGACCAGGGATTGAACCCAGGCCCATGAGAGTGAAAACCACTGGACCACCAGGGAATTCCCTGGCTCTACCTTTAATAAAACCCACCTTTTTATAATGGAAAATTTTAAAGCATACCTGAAGGGAGATAGGATCACCATCACCCATCACCCAGTTTCAACAATTGTCAACTCAAGGTCAATCTTGTTTCATCTGTCCCCATGTATCTCCTGTCCCATCTCCGCATTATTTTGAAGTAAATATCACGCATCATACTATTTCATCTGTAAATAGTTCTAATGTTTCTCTAAAAGCTAAGGACTTTTCTGTTTTTTAAAGATAAACCACTGTATCATTTACATCAGGGATCCCCAACTGCTAGGCCATGGACCAGTATCAACTTGTGGCCTGTTAGCCACCTGGCCATACAGCAGGAGGTGAACAGCTGGCCAGAAAGTGAAGCTTCATCTGTATTTACAGCTGAACCCTCCCTCCATCCTGAAACCATCCCCCCACCTGTACATGGAAAAATTGTCTTCCACGAAACTCATCCCTGGTGCCCAAAAGGTTGGTGATGACTGATTTACATACTTTGTGTTAATTCTTCAGTCATGTCCAACTCTTTGAGCCTGCCAGGCTCCCCTGTCCGTGGAATTTTGAGGGAAAAATACTGGAGTGGGTTGCCATTCCCGCTCCAGGAGATCTTCCAGGGATCAAACTCAGGTCTCCTGCATTGGAGGTAAATTCTTTACTGTCTGAGCCATCAGGAATCGTAACTTACACACTTTAAAAAGTAATAATTCCTTAACGTTATCAATTATCCACTCAATGTTCACTTTTCTAATTGTCTCACAAATGCCATAGACTTTAACAGATTGAATCTGGAATCAAGTGACCCAGTCGTGGTTGATTGATAAGTCTTTTGTTCTTTTTTGATCTGTTGGTCCCTACACCTCATTTGGTTTTTTTAAGTTTTTTTATTGTTGAAGAATCCATTTGTCCGATAGAGTTCTCCACATCTGGATTTTCCCGACTGTATTCTGTGTATGTGTTCCTCTTTTCTTTTGCATCTGCTATAAATTTATCTTCTGATCAAGAAATTGACAAGATTTAGAGTTCATTTATTTATTCTTTTTATTTTTGTTTTTCTGCAAGACTATTTCACAAGAGACGTTGAACTTGATTCTTCATTTATGGCAGCCAATACATACTGGTTAGGACAACTTTGGCTGGAAACCCCAGGTCAAACCAGCTTAACCAACAAGAAGACCCACATCTCCCACAACCAGAGATCTTGAGGAACTTGAGAGCTCGAAAGAGGAGGCAGTTACTGGATAGAAAATGTTTCCAGGACGCCAGGTTCCTCCTCTCCAGATAGAGGTCCTCCTCATTAGGCAAGTGGAGGCTTAGCCCTGCTGCCTGGCAACAGACTTTCCCTTCTGTCTCATTGGCTGCAACTGTCACATGCCCACTCTGAGCCAATCACCACTGAAGGAAGAGACCAACGGCCACCATTGGCTTAGGCTAATCAGGAGTTAGCATTGAAGCTGGAGGTGCGGGTCTGTTCCAGTTATCTAACAATGTTTAAGATGAATATCCCATATCCTTGGACACTGAATATTTCTGAACAATGTTACTTAGAAGTGGAATTGCTAGATCTCAGACTTTTTATAAGGTCTTTATTTATTTATTTATTTATTTATTTTTAAAATATGTGTTTATTGCAGCACTAACTTTAAATGGAAAAGAGACAATCTGAAATATCACAACTGGGGAAATACTGCAGTTGAATAGGTATCAGTACAAGCAGAGTGTGGAATATACTCCAACCACTAAAACAACTAAGTTCAGTCATCGTTTACTGACTCAAAAGAAAATCCAAAATGTACAGTTGCATGTAAAAAAGAAAATTACAGAGAAATGTATAAAGTATCATCCACTTTTTGGACAAAAAATATACTAAAATAATTTGTGTTAATGTTAATAATGTGTGGAATATACTCCAACCACTAAAACAACTAAGTTCAGTCATCGTTTACTGACCCAAAAGAAAATCCAAAATGTACAGTTGCATGTAAAAAAGAAAATTACAGAGAAATATATAAAGTATCATCCACTTTTTGGACAAAAAATATACTAAAATAATTTGTGTTAATGTTAATAATGTGTGGAATATACTCCAACCACTAAAACAACTAAGTTCAGTCATCGTTTACTGACTCAAAAGAAAATCCAAAATGTACAGTTGCATGTAAAAAAGAAAATTACAGAGAAATGTATAAAGTATCATCCACTTTTTGGACAAAAAATATACTAAAATAATTTGTGTTAATGTTAATGCTTAAAATAATTTGTGTTAATAATCTTGGGGGAGATACACGAGGTGCAAACATTACTCAAAAGGAAATGGACACAGAAAGAGGGAGTGAGGAACGGAGAGAGGCAGAGATACTGTTTTCTTTTTTTTTTTTGGCATTGTTTCATTGGTTTCAGTGCAAACGCATTACTTCTGTAATTTTACTAATAGAAAAGGAACTAATAAATGACTTAAAGTATGCACGCTAAAGAATATAAAATTTCACTTACTTTTCATTTTTTGTTGTTGTTTAGTCAGTCAGTTGTGTCAGACTCTTGGTTAACTTTTGGACTGTAGCCCCAGGCTCTTCTGTCCATGGGATTTCCCAGGCAGGAATACTGGAGTCGGCTGCCATTTCCTTCTCCAAGGTCTTTATTTTTTATAGAAGTAATCAAATTGCCCTCCAAAAAATCAGTTATTGTATCAATATATACTTCACCAACTAAGGAAAAGGAAAACAAGAGTCAGAGGAGTGCAGTAGTTAACAACTTGGGTTCTAGCAGATCAGATGCCTGGGTTCAAAGCCCAGCACCTATGTGTGATATCTGTGTGAAATCTGGACAGCTAGTATAACTTCTCTGTGCCTCAGTTTTCCTATCTGTAAAATGGGGATGATGATAATAATGCCACTCTTCAGTCAACACTTGCAGTTAGAAATTGTTAGTCATTATTCTATGATATGGGATATCATCAAAGTGCAGGTTACTGTCCCCCAATCCATTTTCTACTCTTGTCTGTGTTTCTGGGAGGTTCACCTTTGCAGGATGTATTAGCCGTGCCTTCTGGCTTCTGAAGGTGAGAAGAGAGAGAGCTGCTGGCCTGTTTGTTTCCCCTGCTGCTCCCTGCTTTGCCGTGGTTCCAGCGGAGGGTGTGTCCTCCTACCGCTGTGGCTACTGTCCGGAACCCTGTTGCCCACAGCTCCCCGGCTCCTGTAACTTGATTTCCTCCCATTGCTTCTTTAGGCTTAGAGGTGATAAAGGGTCCCCACTATTGTTAGTTTCTTTCTTTTATTTTGTTTGGTTCTTGATACCTCAATATTCTCTACTGAATTCCCTAGCTCTACCCATACCTCTCTATACATAGTCCCTCAGTAAAGTCTCTTTAAGATACAGCATGTGAGACTTTCCTGGTGGTCCGGTGGTTAAGAATCCACCTTGAAAAAAAAAAAAAAAGAATCCACCTTGCAATGCAGAGGACTCAACTTCAATCCCTGGTCGAGGAACTGAGGTTACACATGCCACAGAGCAATTCAGCCGGCTCACGGCAACTCCTGATCTTTTGTGCTGCAACTACTGAAGCCCACAGGCTGAGACCTTGCTCTGCAATGAGAAGCCATCGCGATGAGAAGCTCATGCACCACAACTAGAGAGTAGCCCTCCATCGCTGCAACTAGAGAAAGCCTGGGCACAGCAAGGAAGACCTAGTGCAGCCAAAAATAAAGATAAAATAAATAAAAATTTAAAATAAAAAAATAACAGGGAAAAATTGATTTCACTTAGAGAATTTAGAGAAATACCACTTAATAGGGAAGTTGTGCATCCTTTCATACATTTATTAGGATAGTTATCTTTATAGTTGCATCTTCTCATTTGCAGATTATTCTTTTGGATTGCTATACTTTCTCTTATTGTTTTGCAGGAACGCTTTTTTCTCTAATGAAAAGGTTTTTTAAAATTAGAGGATAATTTCTTTACAATATCGTGATGGTTTTTGCCATATAGCAACATGAATCGACATTAGGTATACGTATGTCCCCTCCCTCTTGAACCCCCCCCAACTCCCTCCCCATCCCACTCCTCTAGGCTGTCACAGAGCACTGACTTTGGGAGGAACTCTTTTTGTATAAGATATTTTAAACATTTTTTCTGTTACATATGATGTAAACATTTTTTCCCTGTTTCTTGCTTATCTTTGACATTTGTTTATTTTTCTCTGCTACATAATTTTTTATTGTGGGAAAAATACCACACAATGTAAAATATACCACCTTCAGTTTGGTTCAGTTCAGTCCCTCAGTCGTGTCTGACTCATTGCAACCCCATGGACTGCAACACACCAGGCTTCCCTGTCCATCATCAACTCCTGGAGCTTGTTCAAACTCATGTCCATCGAGTCTGTGATGCCATCCAACCGTCTCACCCTCTGGTGTCCCCTTCTCCTCCTGCCTTCAATCTTTCCCAGCATCAGGGTCTTTTCCAATGAGTCAGTTCTTCACATCAGGTGGCCAAAGTATTGGAGTTTCAGCTTCAGCATCAGTCCTTCCAGTAAACATTCAGGACTGATTTCCTTTAGGGTTGACTGGTTTGATTTCCTTGCAGTCCAAGACTCTCAAGAGTCTTCTCCAACACCGCAGTTCAAAAGCATCAATATACCACCTTAATCATGGGGTATAGTTCAGTCATTTAAAATAAATTTATATTGATATGAAACATATATTCAGAACCTTTTCACCTGAAAATCTGAAACCTATAATCATTAAAGGTCAACACCTCTTTTCCTCCTCTCCCTGCCCTTGGGAGCGATCATTCTACTTTCTGTCTCTGTGAATTTAATTACTCTATGTATTTCATATAAGTGGAATCATACAATATTTATCTTTTCATGGCTGGATTATTTCAATTTAGCGTATGTCCTCAAGGCCCATCCATATTATAGCATATGTCAGAACTTTCTTCTTTGTTAAGGCTGAATAATACTTCATTTTATTTTGCTTATCCATTCATCCATAGATGGACAGTTGCATTCCACCTCTTGACTGTTGTGAATAGTACTGTGAATACAGGTGTGCAAATGTCTCTTCGAAACCCTGCTTTCAACTCTTTGGGGTATATACCAAGAAGTGGCATTATTGGATCTTATGGTAGCTTTATTTAAAATTTCTTACCCCCACACTGTTTTCCCCAGTAGCTGTACCATTTTACGTTCCCACCAACAGTTCACAGAAGTTCCATTTTCTGCATATGCTTGCCAACAGTTGTTATTTTGTGGGTTGGTTTTCTTTTTTCTTTTTTTAGTTTTAGGAATTCTCTATATATTCTGGATATTAATCATATATCAGACATATGATTTGCAAATATATTCCAAATCCATCCTGTGGATTGCATTTTCATTCTGTCCATAGTGCCTTTTGATGCATGAAATTTAAATTTTCATCGTCAAATTTGTCTTTTCTTTTGCTGCCTGTGCCTTTGATGTCACATTCAAGAAACTGTCACCAAACCCAATGATGCAAAGTTTTGTTCCACGTTCCTCAAAAAGTTTTATTGTTTTACCTTTTATGTTTAGGTCTTTGATCCAGCCTGAGTTAGTTTTTGTATATGGCGTCAGGCCAGGGTCCAACTTCATTCTTTCGCTTGCGGCGATCCAGGTGAAAAAATTGTTCTTTCCTTGTTGAGTGTTCTTGGCATCCTTATTGAAACTCATTTGAGATTTTTGTGTGTATGTGAGAGAGTTTATTTCTGAGTTCTCTCTTCTATTTCATTTGTCTCTATTTCTGTCTTTATGCTGGCACCACACTGATCTGATTACTCTAACTTTGTAATATTGTGAAATTCACAAGTGCAGATCCTCCAACTTTGTTCTTCTTTTTGGCTATTCAGTTCCCTTGAGATTACATATGGATTTCAGGATGAACTTTTTATTTCTGTTAAAAAAAAAAAATTGGGATTTTTCATTGTATTGAAACTGTAGATCACTGGGTGACATGAATCTCTGAGCAATTATAAATCTTTCAATTCATAAACATGGGATGTCTTTCCATCTATTTGTGTTCAATTTCTTTCAGTAGTTTTTTGTAATTTTCAGTGTACAAGTCTTTCACCTCCTGGCTTAGGCTTTATTTCTAAGACTTTTATTCATTTTGATGCTACTGTAAGTGGCATTGTTTTCTTAATTTCCTTTTCAGACTATGTATTTTATATTTTTTATGCACTCGAATCTGATCATCTTTTCTTTCACTTCTTATGCAGTTTGTGTCTTGCTTAGGGAGGCTTTCCTCAGTTTGATGTTGTAAAAACACTTTCTGCGTTGTCTTCTAGTTCATTTGTAGTTTATTTTGGTGTGTTAAACCCTTAATCCATTCAGATTTTCAGTGAATTGCCAACTCTCTAGTGATGATTAGAACGTGGACAGAAGGTGAGGTGGAAGGATAGGGACTGCAAAACGTATTGGGACTTCCCTGGAGTTTCAGTGGTTGAGACTTTGCACTTCTGTTGCAAGGTGCATGGGTTCGATCCCTGCACCCTGCACACGGAAAAGCTACTTGGGAGGCTGGATGGGGAGAGGGAAAGGAGGAAGAGCAATACAGGGGCAAAGGATTAAAGGTACAAACTACTAAGTGTGAAATAAGCTCCAAGGCTATGCTGTACAACATGGGGAATATAGTCAATATTTTATAGTAATTATAAATGGAATATAACCTTTAAAAATTGTGAATCACTATATTGTACACCTGTAACTTATGTAACATTACTGTGCATCAGCTGTACTTCAATAAAAAAAAAAAAATGTGGGCGCTGGAACAGCTTCAGGGGCTCCACTGTTGGGTCTAGGAAGGAGGCAGTGAAGGGCCTGGAATGCAATACCAGCCAGAGAAATTTGGCTTGAATCGTAACTCCGTGTCCCTATTCAATTTTTTCAGTCTTTTCTCTTGCTGACCTGCATACACATTTTCTACTTCAGCCAAGTTGGCCATTTGGCCAACTCCTGACTTCTGGCCTGACTCCATGCCTTTGTCCAATCTGTGATTCCTGCCTGGAAAACGTTTTCCTGTTAGCTCTGCCCATCTAAGGTAGATATGTTCAATTAAATTAATAAGAGTTATTATCTTTAATATGTAAAAGTGAAAGTCTCGCAGTTCCATATAAATATAATAAACATATCAAATGAAAAGTGGGCAAAGGCTATACCAAGGCAAGTCATAAAAAGAAATAGTCAGTCTATGTATTCGGTGGTCAATTTAGGTCTGCTTTGTAATCCAATTTGTATTTGTCAAGTTCCTACTTCATAAAGGAACTCTCCTTTATACTTTATAAAGAATGCAAGGATAAACAAGACCATTTCCATGATCAACAAATTTTACAATCTAGAAAAGAGATAGGACAGTACAGAGATGGACCCTAATAGACAAGAGATGAAAGAAGTCTTGAAAAAGGAGTCCAAAAAGAGAGAGATTATGCCGAGTTCAGTTAGAAGAATTAATAAAGGGACTTTCCTGGTGGTCCAATGGTTAAGAATTTGCCTGCCAATGCAAGGGACATGGGTTTGATCCCTGGTCTGGGAAGAACCTACATGCTGCCAGGCAACGAAGCCCATGCACCATAACTACTGGGCCTGTGTGCCCTGGAGCCCGTGCTCTGAAACAAGAGAAGCCCCCACAGTGAGAAGCCCGAGTGCCGCAACTATGACCCAGCGCAGCCAAAAATGAATAAATAAAAATTTGAAAAAGAGGGGATATATACATATAGCTGTTCACTTTGCTATACAACAGAAACCGACATAGCATCCAAAAAGATGTCAATAAATACACTCCAATATGAATTAATAAAAATTAATAAGAATTAATAAAACTACTGGACTGTGTTAGTCACTCAGTCCTGTCCGACTCTTTGCGACCCCATGGACTGTAGCCTGCCAGGCTTCTCTGTCCACGGAATTCTCCAGGCAAGAATCCTGGAGTGGATTGCCATTCCCTTCTCCAGAGGAACTTCCCAACCCAGGGATCAAACCCTGGTGTCCTGCCTCGAAGGCAGATTCTTTACCGTTTAAGCTACAGGGAAGTCTCCTCCATCAATGCAGGTAAGTAGTTTTGATTAGAACATTGTCTAGGTCTAACAAAAGCTCAATTAATGTTAAAAAAAAAAAAAGAACAGGGGAGGGTTGAGGGTATCAAGAGGGAGTCTGGAGATGGGACATCCTCTTGAGGCTGTTCCAGAAAGATGGTGACAGCCTTGTTGGAGTCGTGGCAGTGTAAGTCGGGAAGACGAGAAGTAATGACAGACTGGTAATTGACAGGAGGCAGCAGGGCCTGCAGCCGAGCCTTGGGGGTCTCCTTGTGTAAGGCCTGCCTTGCAGAGTTCTTAAGGGGATCAAACAGAGGAGGGACACCCATCCCCCTTTTACAGAGGAGGGCGAGAGCTGGCCAGTGACTCGCCCAAGTTCCCTCAGCGGGCACCAGGGCCAACGCCCTCACTCTCTTTACCTGCTCTGCGGTGCATACTTGGCAAGGATGACCTTTCATGAAGCCCTGGCGGGGCAGGGAGAAGGAAGGTACTGTCTGTTCCTCCAGGCCTGCCGCAGACCTTGAGGGAGCCACAATAAATGCTGTGTTTGTTTGATAAAGCTCTTGGCTTTTGGTCTCAGTAGGAGGAAGAGCTAGAACAGGTGTGGCGAGCCCAGGGCAGCGCAGCACAGGTGGAGGGTGGGGTGGGACAGAGCCCCAGGCCTGGTGGGGGGCTCCAGGGACTGTGGATTTTGAAGAAATCCAAGGACTTTCTCACAACCCAACCATCTCTCTCATGTTCCCAGACTCCTAAAAAATCTTTTCTTTTTTTTTTTTCTCACCAAAATTGTAAGGATACCAGCTCACACTAATTGAGGTCTTACTGTGTGCTTTGCTTTGTGCCAGGTGCTTTTCATGCACACATGAAAAGACATGCCGTCATTCCATAAATGGGTGCTGACTGCGCTGGGTCCTGCAGACAGAGGGAACGCTTGGGACAGTGCCCCTGAGCTTGGGAGATGACCTTCTGTAGAGGACATTTCACAAGAAACAGAACAACAACATAGTGTAGTATGTGCTGTGATGGGGTGAAATTAGACTGCATGGGAACCCAGAGGATGACTGAGCTAATTCTATACACAGCATACTCATTTTGCAGATGAGGAAGCTGAGGCTCAGAGAGTGAACTGCCCACTTACCTGGTCAGTTTGGTTCGGACTTATTTTCTTCTTTTTAAAATTTTTTTTTTTTAATTTTGTCATTGGAATATAATTGCTTCATAATGTAGTGTTAGTTTCTGCTGTATGACAAAGTGGATCAGCTATATGCATACATATGTCCCCTCCCTCTCAAGCCTCCCTCCCATTCCTCCCATCCCACCCCTCTAGGTCATGACTAATTTTCTTTCTTCAGGAGATGATATGGATAAAAACAGGGATGGAAAAGACAAGTTAGAGGTGGGCCTTAACCCCTATGTTGAAACGATGGGGAAACTGAGGCCCAGGAGGAAAGGGAATTGCAGTCACACAGGAAAAGATCCCACCTGACTCCCAGTCCGGTCACACCAGATACCTTTCTCTTCTCTAGTGGTCTCAAGATTTCCTGGGACCCCCTCATGTGGGACCCTTCCCAGCTGCACACTCGAACCTCTCTGTTTAGACTGGAAATTCCAGAAAGAATAAGAAGAGGTTGAGTTAGGACAGATCCAGAAGTGAGGCAAGGACATGTGTGTGTGTTGGGGTGGGAAGGGTACCTCACTACCCACCAGGGGAGCCCAGCCTTGGGGAGAGACTAGGGACCCAGGGGAAGACCTGATCAGGGTCCATGTGCCTTCTGTGCCCAGCTCAGGGGTGCCAGGACGGACCACGGGGGGCTGCTTGGCTCTGAACCTGAGGCTGCAGTGCAGCTGGGAGGCCTTGGGTCCAGGCTTCCCTCTCGAAGCCAGTGCTAAGTGAATGACCTCGCTCCTGCCTGCGGGGCCCTCTGGGATGGAGAAGCCACCTGCTGCCTTTCAGTTCTGGCTCGGCGCAACCTGACCCCGAGGTTGTGGGGGTTCAGATGTAAATCCCTTGGCCCCTTCTGCCTACACCCCAAAATCCCATCCCAGATAGGCCCAGAGAACATGTCTGCTCAGTTCCTCCTTCCCCTCTACTGCTAAGCCTCTTTCCTCTCTGACCCTTTCCCCCACAAAGCCCCCTCCCCCTCACTGACCCTCTTCTCTGAGTCCCTTCCCTCTCATTGAGCTCCCTCCCCTCCCTTCCCCCAACTCAACCCCCTTCCCCAGAGGCCTCCCCCTAAAGCCCCTCCCCTCTGGGTGAGTCTCCCCCCTCTCTGCGCCCAGGTCCACTTCCTCCAGCTCTTCCTGGGATCCATCTCCATCACCCCCTCCCCACCTTCATATTCACATCCCTCTCCCTCTTTCCTTTCCCCAGGCCAGAGGACTGGTTCCCAAAGAGGCCTGGGTTGGTTGTAATGCCAACACCAAGCCCTTTCCAGGAATCTCCTAAGAATGAACACTCTAAAGCCAGGGTGCTCTTACTGTTTACAGTAACCTACTTCCTCTTCTGGTAATAAAGTGTAGTGACTTGTCAGTTGTTCCTTAATGAGAGGAGACTATTTTGGACCAATGTAAAGCATTCCAACAGGGAGGCCTGGAGTGCTGCGGTCTCTGGGGTCCCAAAGAGTCGGACAGGACTGAGTGACTGAACTGAACTGAACTGAAAGACTTCTACTGAAAAATCTGCCTGCCCCTGGGCCTCTTGCTTTCTACTTTGCTGCAGGTCAAGAAGTTCAAGATACAGTAACTTTGAAATTATTGCGAGCCTCCACAATCCCAAATACCTGTCCTGGGATAAATACCTGTCCTTGCTCTTTTGCAAGTTGCTCTCCTGGCCTGGATGCCCCAGACCTCTAGGACGCATGGCCTACATGTTCTGTTTCTGCTTCTCATCTCCCACCCATTTGTCTGTCCATTGTGTCTGCTGTCAGGCCTCTTGCTAAGGCCACCAGTGACCAGCTGAGTGCTCTGAATTCTCAGGCTTCTTGCCTGACGACTTCCGCAACCTCCGACACCATTGCCAATGCCCGCCTTCTTGAAACTCTTTTTTTTTCCTCTTTGGTTTCTAGACTGACCTCATCTACTTCCCTGGTTTTGGTTGCCATATGTATTCTAATAACAACAGGTTTACCACTCCTGAGTTCCAGATCGCTATATAAGCCCTGTCTCTTCCTGGACGTCTCTGCCTGGAGGTCCCACAGGCTGGCCAAACTCTGTTCACTCACAGCTAAGCCCATCAACTGCGCCCAGCAACCTGGTCCTATTTTGGTAAATGGCACCACCATTCAATCACTGACCTAAGGCAAAAAATTTGGGTTAACCCAGTTTTTTCCGGTCTCTCTCCCCACATACCAAATGGTATCCTGCTTCTTTCACATCCCCCCACCCCCCAAATCAGGCCTGGTGCCGCACCCCGCTCTGTCCCTGCTTTATTTCTGGGCACATCATCTCACGTGATGACAGCTGCACAGCCTCTAAGATGGTCTCCTGCCTTCATTCCTCTACCTGAGTCTCAGCCACAGGGCCAGCTGGAGAGGTTATTCTAGAGCGTAAATCTGATCAGGTACCTCCCTTCCATGATTCCAGTAACAGTCGAGTACAATCCAGGGTCTGTAATTCTGCATACGAGACTCCCGGTGACTTGGCCTCTCCAGGGCCCAGGGTCCCATCGCTGCTTCCTCCCTCACTTGCTATCCACCCAGCTAGGTGAAATCTCACTTTCCTGGCTCTGGACACTGGGCCCCTTTCCCACTGCCTGAACCTCCTACACCTCCGAGACACAAGTGCTTCCAGCCTTGTTTACCTTAAGCATTAGAGTGTCACTGGAGAGTTCTGAGTACCCCCTCCCCACTACCTACCCTTTCCTTCCCTCAAGGGTTTCAGCGGAAAAAAACGAGGCCTCGCTCTCATCTCTCCTCCTGGGGACACAACTCTACCCAGTTTCCTTTGGTGGTGTATTTTACCAAAACAATACATCTTTTTGTTCTCCTTTCCCAAATATGAAATCATAGCATTGAATGTGCTCTTTCACACGCCGCAGGGCGATTCAGGCGTTGGGGAGCGCTTTGGAGGGCCGGTGTCCCAGGCCCAAACCTGGAGAAGGGGGTCCCTGACATCCCCCCACCTCCTCCATGCCCCGGAGTGCACCTGCCCGCCCCTCCGGAATGGGCCTTCCTTGTTTGAATCCCCAGTGAATAGGCCAAAGGACCAGCTAGCTAGTGAGTACCCAGCTCAGTTTACAACTTATTGAAACTCTCTAAGCTTCATTCCGCAGCAGCCGGAGCAGCGCAGAATTCAGCCAGAGCCAATCCTTGGGGGGCGCGAGCGAGGCAGGGGGTTGGGATGGGGAAGTTCTGCAAGTAGGTGGAGGAGGCCTGTCTGCGCTCAGGATAAGGAGGCGCCAGCAACTGCAAAACGAAAGGTTTTTATTGAAAAATATCAAGTGGCCCCTTTTCAAAGCTGCGGGTCCCTGCGCAAAGAGAACTTCGTGGCCACAGTCCGACTGGGCGGGCAAGTAGCGGTGGTCACCCCAGTTCCGCGCACCAGAGGGGCAAGATTTCAAAGGTTCGTGCTGGCAGGCCCTTGGGCTCCACAGTCCCGTTCCCCGGGCCGAGGAGGGCCAGCTGTTGGGGAAGTGGGCGCCGGGCGGGCCCCTCCCAGTCCAGTGAGGGAGCAGCCTGGCGTCTGCGGGGCGGGGGCTGGTCTCCGTTGCAAGGCTGCAGACCGACTGGTGGGCGCGCCAGCTTGTGGGAGTGGTCGGGACTTCCCGCGGCCGCCCCATCAGACGTAGTCCTTGCGGTCGTAGGCCGTGCCGGTGCCCGTGCCGGGCGCGGTGGAGCGCGGCGCCGAGTAGACGATCTTGGTCGGCGCGAACTTGTCGCGCGGCGGGCAGGAGCAGCAGAGCAGCGCGCCCCCCAGCAGCTGCAGCGCGGACGCCGCCCAACCCACGTACAGGGCGGAGCCCATCTCGCGCTTCTGAGCCTCGGGCACCAAGGGATTGTAGAAGTCCCGGATGATGGTGTTGGCCGACCAGGACACCGGGATGAGGGTCAGCAGGGCGGCCAGCAGGAAGAGCACGCCCGCCACGATGGTGATCTTGGCCTTGGCCGTGTCGTCCTGCACGCAGTTGGTGCACTGGGCGCCCACGAGCGCCACGAGGAGCCCGAAGACGGCCAGTAGGATGGCGATGACGATGAGGGCGCGGGCAGCCTGCAGGTCCTGCGGCAGCGCCAGCAGCGAGTCGTACACCTTGCACTGCATCTGGCCCGTGCTCTGCACCACGCAGTTCATCCACAGGCCCTCCCAGGTGATCTGCGCCGTGATGATGCTGCTGCCGATGAAGGCCGTCACGCGCCACATGGGCAGCGCGCAGCACACGATGGTGCACAGCCAGCCCAGCACGGCCAGTGAGGTGCCCGCGATCTCCAGGCCCATGGACATGGCTGCCGCGCCAAAGCCGGCTCTGCCGGGCGGCTCCACGTGCGGGACGACTAGGGGCCGGGGCCGCTGGGGCCTGGGCTGGAGCCGCGGTGCAGCCGACGGACTGACGCCCCGCTTGACGGACGGACGGACACAAGGACGGCGCGCGCTAACGGCTCCGCTCTGCCGGCTGGCGCAGCGGCTGCGCCTGCACCTGCCTGTGGCTTTGTAGGCGGGCGGCTGCGACTGGGCTGGCCCCTAGGAGGGGGCCGGTTAGTCTTCGATCCCTGCCCAGCGCTCCGGCGGGGGCGGGAGGGGCGGAGCCGCGCTCTCCCAGGCCTGGGGACAGTGACGTGGCCCCTCTTCTACCTTCACTAAAGCGCACCGGTAGGAAGCACTTGACCAGGAGTGGCTCGAGGCGCCAGGGTGCGGGCTGCCGAGAGGGCGGGGCCGAGACCTGCGCCCCAGCCCCTCGTTCCTGGCCACCCCCCCGCCCCAGTGCTCGGAAGGGAATTCTCCGGGGGATGGGGTTAAAAGTACAACCTGCTTGACACTCCACCACTCCACCCCCAGCAAGGAGGCGTGGGGAGGGGGGCGCTGCCAGCCGCCCGGGATCCGCGGGGAAGGGGCGGGCAGTGTGGGCGTGGCCATCCTCTGTGGGCGTGGCCCAGCTGTTTACCCGAGTGGGCGGCTGTCCCCGGAGCTGCGCACCTGCTCCTGGTCCCCCTGGCCTCCGAGGCAGCGCTCCCCCCTGCGCACGCTCTCGGCCTAATCAAGGCCCAAGGGACTGCCAGTCCTGGGCGTCTGGACTCAGAAGCCGGGGCAGCCCGCAAAGGCGCCCTTAAGACACCCCTGAGCCAGTGCTGAACTCAGATTCTCTAGCCCCTCCGCAGTTCCCAGGTCTTCACCCTCACAGTGTCCCTGGATCCCTTTCGCTGACCTGGCCTCGCCTCCTAGAAACCTCGCACCCACACCCTCCTCTCACAGAGCCCCGGTCCTAACCCCGGGGACTCAGGACCCAGATCCACCTTGTTGAAACGATGGTGAAAGACCTTTGATCCCGGCAAAGGTGGGAAGTCAGAGACATTATCTCTTAGGGGCCTTGCTCCCACATCTGAGCTATCGCTCACCTTGCTTTCTGCCCTACAGAGGTGACCTTGGAGATTCTGTCCCTCTCTTCCCCTCTCCTCAGGCCCCATCCTTGCCGCGTCCTCTACAGGGACAAAGGAGAGACCACATGGCCCACTCTTTTCCACCTTTCAGCTTTTTGCTCCCAGCCAGGCCTTCCCCTGACCACACTATTTAAAATCACAGCTGGGAATTCCCTGGCTGACCAGTGGTTAGGGCTCCAGGCTTTCACTGCCATGGCCAGGGTTCAATCCCTGGTCAGCACAAGGTAAAGATCCCCCAAGCTAGCCCGCAAGATTCCCCCAAGGGCCACGTGGCCAAAAAAATAGATAAAAATGTAAAATCGCCGCTATTCACCCCACAATGTCCTGTCCCCTTTTTATATTTTACATTCCTTTTAGCATTTCACAGTGCCTGTTATTCACTTTCTGCTCTGGTATGTCAGCTCCATTGGGACATTCAGAATGCCCCCAACCAGCCAAGGGTTTCTGCTGGCTTTATTCACTGTCATGTCTTCAGTGTCTGGAACCACGTTGGGTCCTGAAGACAAAGTTGATGAAGTGACTTTTTAAATTTTTTTTACTTATTTGACTGTGTGCACAGAATCTTCTTTTCGGCAGGGGAACCCTTAGCTGGGGCATGCGGAATCTAGTTCCACAACCAGGGATTGAACCCCGGGCCCCCACATTGGGAGTGCAGAGCCTTAGTCATTGAGCCATCAGGGAAGTCCCTGATCTAGTGACTTGAATGGAGGAAAAGCATCGTTTTCTTGCCTTTTTGTAGCCTTGTCTGCCCCGGGGGGGGGGCTCCCTCCTCCTGGCATGAATGACTGATAATGGGATATTACCCTGTTACCTGCCTTTGGAATCTAGTCAGAACCTGGGGCACTTTGATGTGAGAGGAGGGACCTCATGGAACCAGGCCTAGGGGTTTTTCTGTCTTGTCCCATCTCTCAAATTACAGGCCTGAAGCCTGTGTCCTCCTCTGTGAGTGTCCTAGCCCTGGGGTGAGGTAAACAGAGCCGAGGCCCATGGAAACCAGGGTCCCACTTCTTGCAGGAGCAAAGGTCTTGGGCTGGGCCAGTTGGGGCTGGGCTGGGCAGGGCTGGGAGTGCCCGGCCAGAGGGCCCAGCTGGTGCTGGGTGGATGTTGCCCTGGAGAAAGTTCTTGAAGTTCAGTGAAGTGCTGGTTATTGGGGTGACTTTGGGGCAGAAGAGTGGCAGTGGGGGCCTGAGACTAGGTGCTTTTGTCTCGAGAGTGGGCTTCCTACTCGTTGTGCTGTGAGCTCTCTCTGCTACCTGCGAGGCCAAGGAAAGTCACATCCCCACTCCTCACCTCAGTTTCTTCTTCTGCAAAATGAGGAAACTGATGTCTACATGATCTACCTCATAGCATTGTGATGAGTACAGAGGCAACGTGAGCATATTGCAAATTGAAAAACAACCAGGGCCAGACAAGCCAGTGTGCAGAGAAATTGCGCGGAGAAGGTGTGGGGTTTAGATGGATGGACCTGAACTGGAGTCCAGCTCCACTCTCAGCAGTCCTGTGACCTTGAGCAAGTCCTCACCCACCTGGAGCCTCAGATTCTTCATCTGTGAAGACCGGTTTATTCTGAGTTGCTTGGGGTACAGGCAGGAAGAGGTGCCTTGTTCCTAAGCCTGAGTGAGGTGGACCTACTGGGCTGGGCTGGAAAGAGATGAGGCCAGAAGGACAGAGAGTTTCGTGCCCAGAGGCCAAACTTCAGGGACTCTGAAAATAAGACTTTGGCTCTGGGCAAATAGCTTCAATCAGCTTTTTGTTTAATATCGTCCATGGTCCTTACAACTCAGTAATAAAAATCAAATAGCCCAATTTAAAAAAAAATACAGTCAAAGGATCTGCATAGACATTCAGAATAGACAAGGAAGATATCCAGATGGTCAAGGTGCATATGAAAATTTGTCCGACACCATTAGTCATCAGGGAAACACAAATCAAAACCACGAAGAGATGCCACTTCACACCTACAAGGATGGCTAGAATCGAAAAGATGATAACAAGTGTCGCAGAGACTGTAGAAAAACTAGAACTCTCCGACAAAGCTGATGGCATTGTGCAATGCTGCAGCTGCTTTTGAAAACAGTCTGGCAATTCCTCAAAAGGCAGAGTTACCTTTTGTGGTTTAGTCGCTAAGTCGTGTCCGACCTAGCATGTCCGACCCCAGCACACTCAGTCTGGCCCCCTCCTCTCCCCAGCAGGCAGACTGTACTGAATTAGGCCATGGACTGTAACCCATCAGGCTCCTCTGTCCATGGGATTTCCCAGGCAAGAATACTGGAGTGGGTTGCTGTTTCCTTCTCCAGGGGATATTCCCAACCAGGGATCGAACCTGCATCTCTTGCATTGGCAGGTAGATTCTTTACCACTGAGCCACCAGGGAAGCCCCCTGGCAGAGTTCTACCATATGACCCAGCAATTCCATTATTAGGTATTTACTCTAATAATGAGAAATGGAAGATGTAAAGAGAAATAAAGAAGATATAGAGATATAAAGAAGAAATAAAGAGAAATGGAAACATATGTCCACCAAAGAATTCACACACAGGATTTTCCTGGTGGTCCAGTGGTTAAGAATCTGCCTGCCAGTGCAGGGGATGTAGGTTCGATCCCTGGTCCGGGAAGATTCCACATGCTGCAGGGCAACAAAGCTTTTGCAACACAACTACTGAAACTTGGGTAATTAGAGCTTCCCAACAAGAGAAGCGCCTGCAACGAGAGGCCTGGGCACCCTAACGAAGAGTAGCCCCCCCACTCACCACAACTAGAGAAAGCCCACACACAGCAACGAAGCCCCAGTGTAGCCAAAAATAAAATAAATACATTATAAAAAACAAAACCAAAAGGACTTGTGTACAGATGTTCGGAGCAACATTCCTAACAGCCTCAAAGAAGAAACGTCCTAAATGTCCATTGGTGAATGAATAAACAAAAAAGAGTATATCTATACAATGGGATATTATTCAGTCATAGAAAGGGATAAAGTTCTGATCTGTGGTACAACATGGATGAACCTTCAATACATTATGGTAAGTGAGTTGCAGGGAATGGTGTGTATTATGTTATTTCATTCATAAAAATGATCCAGAGTAGGCAAATCTATTTGAGATAGAAAGTAGATCTGATGGTGCTGGGGTGGGGCATTGGGGGAAATGGAGATTGACTGCTAATGGGTACAGTGAGAATATCCACTCCAGTATTCTTTTTAGGGTGATGAAATTGTTCTACAGTTGATTATTGATGGTTGCATTGCTCTGGGAAGATACTAAAAAAACAGAAATTGTGAATTGGTCTATAAATCGTATCAATAATTGTGAAGAAATTGTGAAATGGTCTATAAATCGTATCAATAAAGCTGTTAAAATATAAACCACTATGGTGCTTGGGCTCCAAAATCACTGCAGATGATGACTGCAACCTTGAAATTAAAAAACACTTTGGAAGAAAAGCTATGACCAACCTAGGCAGCATATTAAAAAGCAGAGACACTACTTTGCCAACAAAAGTCTGTCTAGTCAAAGCTATGGTTTTTTTCAGTAGTCGTGTATGGATGTGAGAGTTGGACTATAGAGAAAACCGAGGGCTGAAAAATTGATGCTTTTGAACTGTGGTGTTGGAGAAGACTCTTGAGTCCGTTCGACTGCAAGGAGATCAAACAAGTCCATCCTAGAGGAAATCAGTCCTGAATATTCATTGGAAGCTGAAACTCCAATACTTGGGCCACTTTTGGTGAAGAACTGACTCATTGGAAAAGACCCTGATGCTGGGAAAGGTTGAAAGCAGGAGGAGAAAGGGATGACAGAGGATGAGATGGTGGGAGGGCATCACCAACTCAACGGACATGAGTTTGAGCAAGCTCCGGGGGTTGGTGATGGACAGGGGAGCCTGGCATGCTGCAATCCATGGGGTTGCAAAGAGTCGGACGCAACTGAACAACTGAACTGAACTGAACTGATGGTGCTTGGGGCCCACAATATGTGTTGGTGTGCTGTGTGTGTCCCCAGAGGGTGGGAATGAGGATGGGATGAAGCTGTCTTTGTATGGAGAGTGCTGACTCTGGGTAGTGGGGGAGTGCTGTTGAGAGGAGGATGAGACTTGGGGGCTCCAACACAATGCTAGTCTCTCCCTCCCGTTCCTGAGCCTCCTGTCCAGAAACAGCACCTTGACCCAAGATGGGACTGATGCTCCAAAATCCCTCCAGTTAATGCCCAGTGACCATTGGAAGGAGAGTACGGAGGCTGTCTTGATTTGGCAGAGCTTCTGGTAGGAGGAGGTTGGGCAGGAGTTGGTGGAGAAGGCTTTGCCTGGTGGAGGTGACCAGGTGTGTTGGAGTGAAGTGTGTGTGTGTGTATGTGTGTGTGTGTGTTTGACTCCAAGAAGCAAATGCTAGAAAAAGAGGAACTGAAAGGAGAGTTTCCACAGCTAGGAGATTAACCTGTTCCTCCACCCAGTGTCCAACCCCCAAGAAGTAGCCGTTAGGGCCCCAGGGCTTGTCCCTCCCATACTGTGACCGTGACATCCTGCCCCTTTCCCCATCCCCCCAGCACACTCAGTCTGGCCTCCTCTCCCCAGTGGGCAGACTGTACTGAATTATGCCATTGGCTTTCTTGGTTCTCCAGCTTGCAGATGGCAGATTGTCGGAATTCTTGGCTCCTATAACTGCCTGAGCCAATTCCTCTAATAAATCCTCTTTTACATATTGTGGCTCAGATGGTAAAGAATATGCCTGCAATGCCGGATACATGGGTTCAATCCCTGAGTTGGGAAGATCCCCTGGAGAGGAAAATAGCCACCCACTCCAGTATTCTTGCCTGGGAAATCCCATGGACAGAGGAGCCTGGCAAACTACAGTCCATGGAGTCCCAAAAGAGTCAGACATGACTTAGCAACTAAACAACAACAACAAATATATTCTATTAGTGAAACTTGACTATTGTGGTAGAATTCTTTAATTGGCGCAGAGACACACCTTCTTTTACTGCACTTCACACTACTGTGTGTTTTTTTAAGTTGAAAGTTTGTGGCAACCTGTACTGAACAATCTATCAGTTCTGTTTTTCCAACAGTATTTGCTCACTTGGCATTTCTGTGTCATATTTTGGTGAAATATTTCAAACTTTTCCACTATTATTATGTTATGATGATCTGTGATCGGTGATCTTTGAAGTTACTATTGCAAAAAGATTATGACTTGTGAGGCTCATGAAGGTTAGCCTTTTTAAGCCATGAAGTACTTTTATTTTTACAATTTTTTTGCCGCACCTCAAGACATGTGGGATCTTAGTTGCCCAAACAGGGATTAAACCTATACCCCCTGCAGTTGAAGCAGAGTCTTAAACACTGGGCCACCAGGGAATTCCCAGCAATGAGGTGTTTTTATTTTATTTATTTATTTATTTATTTTAAATTAAGGTATATGCACTGTTTCTTGGGCTTCCCAGGTGGCACTAATCATAAATAACTTGGCTGCCAGTGCAGGAGATGTAAGAGATGTGGGTTTGATTCCTGGGTCAGGAAGATGCGCTGGAGGAGGGTATGGCAACCCACTCCAGTATTCACCTGGAGAATCCATGGCCAGAGGAGCTTGGTTACAGTTCATGGAGTCCCAAAGAGGTGGACACGACTGAAGCGACTTAGCAAGCACGCACATTGTTTTCTTAGACATAATGTTATTACACATTTAATGAATACAGTGTAGTGTAAGCATAGGGGCTTCCCAGGAGGTGTCAGTAAAGAATCCATGTGCCAGTGCAGGAGATGGAAGAGACTCAGGTTCGAGCCCTGGGTTCGAAACATCCCCTGGAGGAGGAAATGGCAAGCCACTCCAGTATTCTTGCCGGGAAAATCTCATGGACAGAGGTCCATGGGGTTGAAAAGAGTCAGGCCTGATGGATCATCTGAGCACTATATAGTGTAAACATAACTTTTATAGGCGCCAGGAAACTGAAAAATGTGAGTGACTCACTTTATTGCTGTATTTGTTTTATTGGGGAGTCTGGAACCAAAACTACAATTTCTCTGAGGGATGCCTGTATTTAGACTCTTTACATTTAAGGTAATTATTGCCATGTTAAAGCTTGGTGTAATATGTTCACTGCAGCTTTATTTACATTAGCCAAGATACAGAAGCAGCCTATGGTGTATGTATACAATGGAATGTTAGCCATTAAAAAGAACAAAATCTTGCCATTTGAGACAACATGGATAGATCTAGAGGGTATTATGCTAAGTTAAATAAGTCACAGAAAGACAAATACTGTATGATTTCATGTATGTGTGGAATCTAAAAAATGAAACAAGTGAACTCACATAACAGAACAGAAACAGTTATAAATACTGAGGGCAAACAGGTGGTGGCAGAGGGGAGGAGGTTGGGGGAAGGAAAGAAATAGGTGAGGAAGATTATAAGGTACAAACTTTCGGTTGCAAAAGGGATGAGTCATGCCTTTGAAATGTACAGTGTGGGGAACAACAGTCAATAACTTTGTAATATCTTTATATGGTGATATATCCTAACTAGACTTATTATAGTAGGCATTTCGCAATGTATCGAATCAGGATATTGTGTAACAGAAACTAATACAGTATTATAGGTCAATTATATTTCAAAAACAAACTCATAGAAAAAGAGATCAGATTTGTGGTTATCAGAGCAGGAGCAGGCAGAGGGAATTGAAGGAAAGCAGTCGTAGCTCAGTCGGTAAAGAATCCGGCTGCAATGCAGGAGACACGGTTTCGATTCCTGTGTCAGGAAGATCCCCTGGAGAAGAAAATGGCAACCCACTCCAGTATTCTTGCCTGGAGAATCCCATGGACAGAGGGGCCTGGCAGGCTTCAGTCCATGGGGTCACAAGAGTCGGACACGACTTAGCGACTAAACCACCAAACCATCACAGTCAAAAGCACAAATTTCCAGTTTTAAGATAAATGAATACTAGGGATGTAAATTACATGATAAATATAATGAATACTGCTATGTGTTATACATGAAAGTTGTTAAGAGAGTAAATCCTAGGAGTTCTCAACACAAGGAAAAAAATTATTCTCTATGTCTTTAATTCTGTGTCTATGAGATGATGGACATTCACTAAACTTACTGTGATAATCATTTCACGATGTATGTAAGTCAAAGTTTCCCTGGTGGCTCAGATGGTAAAGAATCTGCCTGCAATGTGGGAGACCAGGGTTCAATCCCTGGGCAAGGAAGATCCCTTGGAGAAGAAAATGAAAACCCACTCCAGTATTCTCATCTGGACAGTTCTATGGACAGAGGAGCCTGGCAGACTACAGTCCATGGGGTCACAAAGAGTCAGACTAGACTGGGTGACTGAGCACACATATACACATATAAGTCAGACCATTATGCTATACGCCTTAAATTTATACAGTGCTAATATCAACCATGTCTCAATAAAACTGGGAGAAGAAAAGATTAAAAAAAAAAAAAAAAGCTGGGGCCTTCACCATGCGCCACAAGGAGTTTTAGGGCGGCCAGCAGGATGGTGACCACAATGAGGCCACCATGTGTCCTTGGGTCCAGAGGTCCTGAGCTGCTCTGCCTTCCCTCTACCTTTCAATCTTCTCATGCCTGTTTTATCTATAAAGTCCAGGGGGTTTGGCTGTATTTGGCAGAAGGAATAGGGCCACGTATGTCTATTTCATCTTCTCAAGAGTGAACATTCCCAGGACTTCCCTGGTGGTAGTCGAGTGGTTAGGAATCTGCTTTGCAATACAGGGGATATGAGTTCAATTCCTGGTCAGGGGACTAAGATCCCACATGCCTTGGAGCAACTAAATCCATATGCCGCAACTCCTAAGCCCACGTGCCACAATTAGAGAGTCCGTGTGCCACAACTAAAGATTCCACGTGATGCAACGAAGACCTGATGCAGCCAAATAAATAAATAAATATTTTTAAAAAGGAGTGAAAGTTCCTCAACTGTTGTCTTTTTCTTTTTTTTGCCTCACCATACAGGATCTTAGTTCCCCGACCAGGGATCGAACCCATGCCCCCTGCAATGGAAGCGCAGAGTCCTAATCGCTGGACTGCCAGGGAACTTCCCCCTCACCTGTTTCCTTTCACTTGGCTCTCTGTACACATATTCACTACCTGCTCGGCTCCTGTAGCCCCTTGAGTTTGAGATCCCTGAGTTGGCCTTTGTAGTTCAGTGTTTTGGCCTTGGGTCTCCTACTGGCAACCAGAACGAGAAAAAGGAAAAGAAAAAGAAACCGCAGGGAAGCTCATTTGGGATAGGCTGGGGCTGGGGGCACTGCAGGAGAGAGGGCTGGGAGATCCCGGCCCCCAGCCCCTGCTCTGTCCTCCCCCTCACTAAGCCTCCCTTCCCGGGAACAGACGGCAAAGTACTCCATTGACTTTCAAGTTTATTTAAACCTTGGGGACCTTATCATATCTGCATCCTAAAGTTAAACAAAGCAGCTTCTGAGGTCCAAGGAAAGAGCAGTTGATTTAAGATAGGGCTCTATCAGAGGTTATTCAACCCTTAGTGCCTCCTGCCTTATCGCTCACAGGGGCCACGATCCCGGCCAGGGCAGTGCCCTGGCATCCTGTGCTCCAGCTAAGCTCCAGCCCCAAGGGGAGTCTTCCTGGGGAAGGAGCTCAAATAACTTTGTCAGTTGATGAGCGGCCCTGTCCTCTTTATCAACCTGCCCAGTCCCTGCTCAACGTGCTTATAATGACAGCAGCCACTGTGGTAGAGAGGGGGGACATGCAGGGTTTTCTCTCACCAAGGCTAATCCCAGTGCCCATCAGCCGCAAAGCAACACGGATCCTGAATCCAATATGGCGCCATCCTTCCTTAGGGGCCAGCCAACCCAATGTGACCCCATCACTGCAGACCCCTTCTTTATTGAGGACGTTGGCCATTTGTCCATACACTTACTGATGCTTAGTTGGGATCTGGATTTGTCTTACTTGAGCATCATGCTTCTGCCAGTACCACCATTCTTGAACTTACTCACGCCTCATATACTGCTCTTGTGACTCTCGCAATATTGCTTCTGATCTAGAAGCTGCCATACAGCAAAAGAAGTACAGGGAGATGTCCCAGGGGACCTGCTTTCAACATGAACCCAACCATCTAGAAGCATTGGCCTTGCAGGGGATGCAAGGATGAAATGGCCCTTTGAAGACAGCTGTGGCCCACCTGGGAGACAACAGCGTGGGAGGTTGGACTGCCACCTCGAAAATGCCCTCATACGTGGTGTGGTTTCTCCTGCAGACAGAACACATGTGCATTCAGACTTCCTCCTCCCCGGGTCTGCTAAAGAGGATTCAGTAACTGCACCAAGTTTCGCCTTGAAGAAGGAAATGGCAACCCACTCCAGTATTCTTGCCTGGAGAATCCCATGGATGGAAGAGCCTGGTGGGCTACAGTTCATGGGGTCGAAAAGAGTCAGACATGACTGAGCAACTTCATTTCCCCTTGTTCCTCCCATCTTACTGATCCTAAGGAGGAAGAGTTGCTTGCTGGGAGATAGGCATTATAGATACATACAATAAAGTGTTTAGACAGACAGAGGAAGAACAGAACTTTTTAGACTAGGAATGAAAGAATGGTTTGGGAGGGCAGCATTCGGAGTATCTGTTGAGGACTGACTGTGGGGTGTGAGAGGAGGGGAAAGTAGTTTTCACCTGTGTTGTGGTCGACCACATATTTCAATAGCTTTGATATCTTTCAAAAGGCAAGTGTGGGGTAGGGAATAGGGAGTGAAAGTGTTAGTCACTCAGTCATGTCCAACTCTTTGTGACCCTGTGGACTGCAGCCCGCCAGGCTCCTCTGTCTATGGAATTCTCCAGGCAAGGATACAGGAGTGGGTAGCCATTCCTTTCTCCAGAGGATCTTCCAGACCCAGGGATGGAACCTGCATCTCCTGCATTGCAGGCGGGTTCTGAGCCACCAGGGAAGCCCCGGGAGGGGAGGGAGTAGGGGGTTCCTATGTACTTCTAGTTCAAGCTGTATAGAGGGGACACTGAGCCTGGGCTGCTTTAGGATCTAGAATCTCAGTGCTATTTGAGGATCTTGGAACTGAGGGGCAAAAATGGGGGAGGCATCGCCTTGAGGTACAACAGTGACCCACTATCAAGGTTTGTTTCCTGAACTCTGTTGAAGGCAGGATGCTCTCCTGGGGGGGTTGCATGATAACAGGCCCACTACAGTGGAAGGGAGGGGGCCTCCTGACCGTTTGGGGCTCCTTGGACCCCTACAAGAACCGGCAAAGGAGGATCGCTACAATGGCTGAGACGACTGACTATGACCACAGAGGGTAAGTGAAGTTGCAGTTAACAGATGGGAGCACGGGCAATGGTGTAGCGTTCAGGGACCATCCTGGTGTCTGCGTGTTGCCATCACCAGTGGTAAGTTGTTCAAAGAAGATCACTGTCACGCCAGGCAGGACCACCAAGTACAGGTCATCTCTGTGGGTGAAGAACGCCAACTGCCAAAGTCAACCTGCGGAGTGAAGGAGAGAAGATACAGCCTGGGATCGGCTACAGAAACCAAGATGGCATCCCACCATCTTGCGGCTAGACTGCAAAATTGCCCTCTTCCCTTGGAATATATTTTTTAAAATTATAAGGGGACTTCCTTGGTGGTCTCGTGAAGATTTGGTACTTTCACTGCCATGGCCCACGTTCAGTCCCTGGTTGGGGAACTGAGATCCTGCAAGTTGTGAAGCACAGCCAAAAAAAAGAGAAGACATCCCACCAAACACACTGGAAAGTACAAAGAATAACATAAGAGATACCCATGGGGGCCCACCACTCAGATTTAGTTTCATTCTTATTCTGAGGTTTTTTTTTTTTTTTTTTTGGCTCCACCACATGGCATGTGGGATCTTAGTTTCCTGACCAGGAATTAAACCTGTGCTCCAGCATTGGAAGCATGGCGTCTTAACCACTGGCCCACCTAGGAATTCCCACAAGTCATTACATTCTGCCAGAAACCCTTTGCACCCCTTCCCTATGCCACTCACTTCTCTCCTTCTGGGTAACAATATCTTGAAGTTGACATGGCATCTTCCTGTTTAGTTTTGTATAGTTTTCTACCTGGGTATATATTCATTCACAATATATAGAACTATCTTGTGTATTAAGCATTTTTACAGGGGTAATCTTACATTGTACACCCTCTGTCCATGGAATTCTCCAGGCAAGGATACTGGAGTGGGCAACCGTTTCCTTCTCCAGGGGATCTTCCCTAACTAGGGATCGAACCCGAGTCTCCTGCATTGCAGGCAGATTCTTTACCATCTGAGCCATCAGGGAAACCCTGTATTGTACACAGCATTTGGCAATTTGCTTTATTCAATGGCATTATGGCTTTGAAATGTACACAAGAAGTTCCAGTTCATTCAATGGAACTGCTGTGTGGTATTTCATGGTGTGAGAATGTCACGATTTCCATTCATTCTCCTCTTGGTGAGCACCTGGATTATTTCTGACTGTTTTGCTATTACAGACATGTGACACACATCCTTGTAAATGCCTCCAGGTGCCTATGCATGAGTTTCTCTGGAGGTGGAATTGCTGGATTGTAGGGTATAGGCACCTTCCACCTCACCAGGTGTTGCGAAATGATTCTAGAGAATATTGCCTGTTAGTCTTGGACACTCCCTTCAGCACAGTTTCTATTGCTACACATCTCTGCCCAAACTTCGCAGCATTCAGATTTTTGTTTTCTCTCACCCTGTGGGTGTCAAGTGGCATCTCCTTATTGTTTTTTTTTTTTTTCCTTATTGTTTTAACTTGCATTTCTTTATTCGTGACACTGAGCATCTTTCGTTTGTTCATTGTTTATTTCAGTGTTCTCATCTATGAGCTACTCATTGATGGAATTGGCCTAGTTTTCTGTTGGAATGTTTTCCCCTTTTCTTATTGATGTGTAGAATCTTTTTATATGTTCTCAGCACCAACTGATGGTTGGCTGTGTGTGTTAGTCGCTCAGTCATGTCTGACTCTGCGACCCCATGGACTGTAGCCTGCCACACTTCTCTGTCCATGGGATTATTCAGGCAAGAATACTGGAGTGGGTTGCCATTTCCTCTTCCAGGGCGTCTTCCCGACCCAGGTATTGAACCCAGGTCTCCTGCATTGCAGGCAGATTCTTTACCATCTGAGCCACTGGGGAAGCCCTGATTGTTGGCTATATGGTGGTAAATATCTTCTCCTGGACTACAGCTTATCTCTTACCATGTTTAGGTTTTCTATTGTTTCTCTTTTTTGGGGGGCATAAAATACATTTAGTGAGGTCCTTAAAATGCACAAATCTTAAAACTACAACTTGAAATTTTTACATTTGCACATATCATGTGCCCACCACACAAATCAAGATATAGAGCATTTCTATAACCCCAGAGGGTTTCCTTAAGTCCCATCCCCCTTCTCCCCAGCAGTGGCCGTTTTCCTTTTTCCTTTCTTTTAATTTTTTGAAAAGACATTTATTATTATTTTTAAATTAAATTAGTTTACTCACTTTGGCTGTGCCTCGCGGCATGTGGGATCTTGGTTCTGCAACCAGGGATCAACTCTGCACCCCCTGCAGTAGAAGCACAGAGTCTTAACCACTGGACCACCGGGTAAGTCCCATGACCAGAGGTAGCCACTTTCAAGCTCCTATCACCATGGATTACTTTGGCTTCTTTTTGACCTTTGTAGAAGTGGAATCTCTCCTGTATCTGGTTTCACTCAGTACAATGTGAGTGAGGTCCACTCATGTTGTTGTGTGTGTCTGTAGTTTATTCTTTTTCATTGTTGTATACCATTCCATTGTGTGACTCTGTCACAGTTCCTATCCATTCTTGTGAGCATTTGGATGGTTTCTAATTGTTTTTCTGTTACAAACAAGATGTGGCACATGTCCTTGTCCTCCAGGTACACATACCTGAGAGTTTCTCTAGAAGTAAAGATGCTGAGTCATAAGGTGTATATATCAACCACGCTACCAGATATTGCGAAATGATTCTCTAAAATTGTCCCAGCCAATTCTTCCTTAAGCATGTTGGAAAGTTTCTGATGTACACATCTCTACCCACACTTGGTAGTGTTACTTTGTACTTTTGTTCTCCTGTGGATGAGAAATGGTAATTGTAATTTGCCTTTAGAAATAAACTACACATCTACATGAGAAGAAAACTGTAAAACTTTTAGAAAAACATAGGGACTATCTCTATTTCTTGGGGCTGGAAAGTGTTTCTAAATATGATACACAAATATATAAAAAGAATACATTGATAAGTTTGAGTACATTTTAAAAGCTGGTGTGATAAAAGACAATAAAAATTAAAAAAAAATAAGCTAGGTAATTTGTCATTGTGATTTGCCTTTCTCTGATTGTTAGTGAAGTTGAACACTTTTATGTAGTCATTGGTCATTCCAGTTTCTTCCGTATATTGCCAATTCATAGCCTTGGTCTATCTTTCTAATAGGTAGTCTTTTTCTTTATAGATTAATAGAAATTCCTTATGTATTCTGATTACTAACCATTTGTTGGCTATACAGATTTGATATGACTTATTTTTTTAGTAGGTATTTATTTCATATTAGTTTTTGCATGCAAAGTCTTTTGTTGTGGTATGCGGGGCTCTTGAGCTATGGCACGGGGCATCTAATTCCTGACCAGCTGTCAAATCCAGGCATTGGGAGTACGGAGCCTTAGACACTGGTCCACCAGGGAAGTGGTGCCTAGCATATCTGTAAAAAAAAAAAAAAAATTATTGTCTTTTATCATGCCAGTTTTTAAAATATACTCAAATTTATCAATTTTTTTTCTTTTTTACATACTTTTGTATCTTGTTTAGAAACACTTTCCAGCCCCAAGAAATAGAGATAGTTCCTATTTTCATCTAAAATTTTTATAGTTTTCTTCTCCGATAGATGTTTAGTTTATTTCTAATATCTACATTGTTGTTATTGTTGAGTCCCTAAGTCATGTCTGACTCTTTTGCAACCCCATGGACTGTAGCCTGCCAGGCTCCTCTGTCCCTGGGATTTTCCAGGCAAGAATCCTGGAGTGGGTTGCTATTTTCTTCTCTGGGGGTATCTTCCTGACCCAGGGATAGAACCTGCATCTCCTGCATTGGGAGGCGGATTCTTTACCACCGAGCCACGAGAGAAGCCCATATATCTATAGGGAGACCTTTTTGAGAAGAGACAGGCCCTGCCCTGCTAATCGCATATACTGGGAGCGGATGTCACACCAAGGAACAAAAACGGTCCCTGTACTCAGGTGCCGGGGATTGCAGGGACAATTGGAGAGGTAATTTTGCATCTGGCTCTTGTTACATGGACACCTGTGCTGAGATACCACAATTATGTGTGTTTTCTGAGATGGAGCCTAAGGCCAGGAAAACGATTAGGTGCAGCAGGCACCTAAGGAGGCAGTGAGGACAGGGGTGGTGGCATCTTAGAATCTCGTGATACTTGGCCCTGGGCCGGTTAAAACCCAATCTGTCCTTTCTCTCCTCAGCAGCAAGGTTGGGGTCCCCCCGCCACCCTCATTCGGCATCCCCTCCACCTCTGCCTCCCTCATGAGCCTCTTAAACTGGCCAACTGAGAAACCAAACTGGTTCAGGGCCAGCGGGTCAGACTTCCCACCCCCGGCCTGGCTGAGTCCGTGAGCTGGTCTTCAGGCGCTCTGGGGGCTGTGTTTGGCTGTGAGTAGTGGAGGTGGGCTGGGCCCTGGCCCGGGGGTTGCCGCGGGTGGGGGTCGGGTGTTTATTTCTGGGTGGGGAGGTTTGGGTTTGGGTTTAGCCCGCGGGTGTGTGTCTGTGTGGGTTTGTTTGTGTTTGTTTGTGTGAGAGGATGTGCGTTTCTCCCAGCGTGTCCACAGTTCCGGGCATGGTCTGTCCCTCCCTGTGGGTGACGGCAGGAGGCCTGAGGTAACAGTGGCCGGGGTGGGGTGGAGCTGTGTCCTCTCGGCCTGGCCCGGTTGGCTGCTTTGGGGTAATTCCCAGGCTCCGGGGTGTCATGAGCCTGGGAGGGAGGCATGAGTCACTCCCCCGCTCCCACTGCCCTAGAGAAACCTTCCCTGTCCCCGGGGCCAGGCTTCGCCAGGAGCCATAAAGAGGCCCTGCGCAAGCCTCTTCCGTTTTCAGGTAGGTGGCTGAAACCCAGCCCGGGGCTGCCTCGGAGCTGAGCCGAGGGCGTCGCCCAGATGGGAACCGGCGGCCTAGACCCAACCCTCAGGCTCTCCCGGGTCTTTTCTGTGTCCTGCATAGTCTGTCCCCCTCCGGTAGGCCCGCCCCTCACTCAGCCCCTCCCTTCACTGAGGCCCCTCCCCTCACTGAGCCCCCCTCCCCTCACTCAGCCCCCTCCCCTCACTCAGCCCCCCTCCCCTCACTCAGCCCCTCCCCTCACTGAGGCCCACCCCTCACTCAGCCCCTCCCCTCACTCAGCCCCTCCCCTCACTCAGCCCCACCCCTCACTCAGCCCCTCCCCTCACTGAGGCCCCTGCCCTTACTCAGCCCCTCCCCTCACTCAGCCCCTCCCCTCACTCAGCCCCTCTCCTCACTGAGGCTCACCCCCTCACTCAGCCCCTCCCCTCACTCAGCCCCCTCCCCTCACTGAGCCCCCCCTCCCCTCACTGAGCCCCCTCCCCTCACTGAGGCCCCTCCCCTCACTGAGCCCCACCCCTCACTCAGCCCCTCCCCTCACTGAGTCCCCCTCCCCTCACTCAGCCCCCCTCCCCTCACTCAGCCCCCTCCCCTCACTCAGCCCCTCCCCTCACTGAGGCCCACCCCCTCACTCAGCCCCTCCCCTCACTCAGCCCCCTCCCCTCACTCAGCCCCCTCCCCTCACTCAGCCCCCCCTCCCCACACTGAGCCCCCCTCACTGAGCCCCCCTCCCCTCATTGAGGCGCCCCTCCCCTCACGAGGACCCCTCCCCTCACGAGGACCCCTCTCAGAGTCCACTCTCTGCACCTGGTCTCTTCATCAAGCTCTTTGTCCCTGGGGGGCCACGGGCGTAATCGGAGGCGGGCGGGGCTCAGGGCAGCGACGGGTTGCGCCTGTGCCAGCTTGTCTTCCTTCTGGCTGGCTCTCCAATGC
The DNA here is from genome assembly GCF_963930625.1 of Muntiacus reevesi. Taxonomy (NCBI): domain Eukaryota; kingdom Metazoa; phylum Chordata; class Mammalia; order Artiodactyla; family Cervidae; genus Muntiacus; species Muntiacus reevesi. The sequence continues at coordinate 211,608,657 of NC_089250.1, read as the reverse complement.
ATCGCGAACAGGAAGGCCGGTGTTCCCACCATCTTCCCAGGCCCAGGGGCTCGATGGGGAGGAGGGGAGACCAGGGGGCTGTGGCTGCCATCACCACGGGGGGCCCCCGGACAGCCCCTGCCTCCCCTCCCCATCTTTCTCCCTCCTCGCACAGGCACACGTTCACCTGACTACCCGTCCTCCCCACACACACCACCCTCCGCCGTGGAGGGCCCGGGAGAAGTCCCCCTCCTCTCTCCTGGGCCCCTGGTTCTCGGGTCGGTCGGAGCACTTAGTCTAGGCGCCCCCGCCCCATCCGACCCGACAGACCCCCGCGGGGCACCTGGGCTTTCCCTGGGGACTTAAAGGCGGGCTGCAGTAACGCCCGACTACACTGGGGGGCCCTCCTCTGCTGCTGGGGCCACAGCCGTCCGTCAGGTATGGGCTACTCCCTGCCGGTGGACCTCATAGTCCTGCCCTGGATGGCCGCCTCCCCGGTCTCTGCCTCAGGGCTTCCGCCACACTGGCTGTGCCCTCCGCAGACACCCAAGGGCGTCCACCTCAGGCCTGTCCAGCTGGGCCCTCCCTGGGGAAGACGGGTCTCTGCCATGCATATAGCAGTGATCAGCTTTTGTTTTTCATCAGAGTGAAAAAAATCTGTAAACCCTGATGGCTCATCATTGAACCTCTTCCCTTCGCTGAGCCCCAATTTAGGGGTACCTTGCGCAGCCCCATCACTTTCCCGATGGTCACAGCTCTTCATTCCTCCACCCACTTTTGTGTGCCTGTCGATTCAGGCGTGTCTGACTCATTGGAACCACATGGATGGTCGCCTGCCAGGCTCATCGGTCCGTGGAATTCTCCAGGCCAGAATACTGGAGTGGGTTACCATACCCTCCTCCAGGGATCTTCCTGACCTTGGGATCGAGCCCGGGTCTTTCACATCTCCTGCATTGGCAGGCGGCTTCTTTACCACTCGTGCAGCCTGGGACGCTTCCTTTGGCAGCACGGATTTTTGAAATTTCCACCCACAGGCGGAGTATGCCTCGGAGGCTGCAGTGGCCACAAGCAAACACATGGGGGCGACACTTGAGAGGGCCAGGCGCGGAGACCGACACACAGCCATTGTGTCCCCCTCAACCCCACTACCCTCTTCTGGCAGGCGGCGCCACGTCCAGGGCCTCTGTCTCCTGTCTCCTGGCTGGGCGTCCCAGCTCATTCTGGACAGGGGGTGGGGGAGGGGACGTTGCCTAGGACAGGCACCCTGAATTTCCACTATCCTGCTACTTCCCCCTACTCTTTACCCCAGGCCTGTACCATCTGACCGCTCCTGCGTGTCCACAGTGGGGCTGGCAACCCTTGAAGACAGGGCCTGACAGTTTCTGAGTTTCCGACCAGCTCGAGCAAGCTCTGGGCTCAGTCACATCTTGAAAATAAACAAACTTGAGCAGTCTTAATGCTTATTGCAGTGGTTACATACACTGCTGTGGTTTTAGACAGTTCTGGGTTCAAATCCTGCCTCCACGAGCTGTGTGACCTGGTGGAAGTCACTTTAAATGCTCTAAGTTTTGATTTCTACTTTAGTAGACTGGGACCACATCCCCCTCCCTCCCCTTTTTCAATGTTTATTTTTCAAAGAGAAACAGCAGCAGCCAATTGGAAACCTATGTATTCTTCAATTCCAATTTTGTTTAATTTAGAAATGACTTACTGATCCACAGTTTTAAACGCTCCTCTTTCCTCTTTAAATATTTATCTTCTACTTGTGTTGAATTCTTCAAAGGAGATTGTTTCAGTATATGTCTCCAGGTCCTTGCTTTGCTACTTTTAGCAAATACATAAAGAAAAATAAAAATGCAAAATGCAATTCCATTGTGCACTCTTGCATGTTAAGGGCACCAATCATCAAAAATAGAAAAGAGGGGACTTCCCTGGTGGTTCAGAGGCTAAGACTCTGTGCCCCCAATGCAGGGTGACCTGGGTTCCATATCTAATCAGGAACTAGATCCTACATGCTGTAACTAAGAATTCACATGCTGCAACTAAAGATCCCACGTGCTGCAACTAAGACACAGTATAACCAAATAAACAAAAAAGCAAAATATCTTTTAAAAATAGACAAAGGAAAACTTTTTGGAACAGCCAGTTAAGTGAATTAAAAAAAGAAAACTCACATGAATTTGGCTTCGTTGGGGCAGAAATCCATTCCTATTATCCATCACAGGGTTGTGCAGGGTAACAGAGGTTGTGTAGGGCCTTCCTGGCACTTGATAGGCATTTGACAAGTTATCATTATTATTTTTGGAGCAGCTCTACTGATATGTTGGGTTGGCCAAAAAGTTCAATTTGGTTTTAAGTAAAAATAAAAGACATATTTTTGGGGACTCCCCTGGTGGTGTGGTGGCTAAAACTCTGAGCTCCCAATGCAGGGGGCCCGAATTCAATCCCTGGTCGAGGAACTATATCCCGTGTGCCTCAACTGAGACCTGGTGCAGCCAAATAAATAAATAATACATACTAAAAAAAAAGACATAATTTTCATTTTCACCAAGAACTTTATTGAGCAATGTAAAACTGTGGTGCTGGAGAAGACTCTTGAGAGTCCCTTGGACAGCAAGGAGATCAGACCAATCAGTCCTAAAGGAAATCTACCTTGAATATTTATTGGAAAGACTGATGCTGAAGTTGAAGGTCCAATACTTTGGCCACCTGATGGGAAGAGCCAACTCATTGGAAAAGACCCTGATGCTGGGAAAGATTGAAGGCAAGAGGAGAAAGGGGTGAGAGAGAATGAGATGGCTGGATGGCATCACTGACTCAGTGGACATAAGTTTGAGCAAACTCCAGGAGATACTGAAGGACAGGAAAACTTGGCGGAAAAGAGTTGGACAGTTTAGCAAGAGAGTGACAATAGTTCACTAACTGAACGAACATTTTGGCCAACCCAATGATTCTCATACTATACAATCCAATCACTTAAAGTGTATAACAAAATGGTTTTTAGTCTATTCAGAGTTATGCAACCATAACCACAGTCAGTTTTAGAACATTTTCATCATAGTGAAGAGCAACCCCGTACCCTCTATGACCCTACCCCACGTCCTCTGCAGCCCTAAGTCACTCATCTATTTGCTGTCTCTGTCAGTTCAGTTCAGTTGCTCAGTCATGTCTGACTCTTTGCGACCCCATGAACCGCAGCACGCCAGGCCTCCCTGGCCATCACCAACTCCCAGAGTCCACCCAAACCCATGTCCATTGAGTTGGTGATGCCATCCAACCATCTGGTCCTCTGTCATCCCCTTCTCCTCCTGCCCTCAATCTTTCCCAGCATCAGGGTCTTTTCCAATGAGTCAGCTCTTCAAATCAGGTGGCTAAAGTATTGGAGTTTCAGCTTCAACATCAGTCCTTCCAATGAACACCAAGGACCGATCTCCTTTAGGATGGACTGGTTGGATCTCCTTGCAGTCCAAGGGACTCAAGAGTCTTTTCCAACACCACAGTTCAAAAGCATCAATTCTGCAGTGCTCAGCTTTCTTTTTTTTTTTTTTTTTTCAGCTTTCTTTATAGTCCAACTTTCACATCCATACATGACCAGTGGAAAAAACCATAGCCTTGATTAGACAGACCTTTGTTGGCAAAGTAATGTCTCTGTTTTTTAATATGCTGTCTAGGTTGGTCATAACTTCCCTTCCAAGGAGTGTCTTTAATTTCATGGCTGCAATCACCATCTACAGTGATTTTGGAGCCCAGAAAAATAAAGTCAGCCACTGTTTCCACTGTTTCCACATCTATTTGCCATGAAGTGATGGGACCAGATGCCATGATCTTAGTTTTCTGAATGTTGAGCTTTAAGCCAACTTTTTCACTCTCCTCTTTCACTTTCATCAAGAGGCTCTTTAGTTCCTCTTCACTTTCTGCCATAAGGGTGGTGTCATCTGCATATCTGAGGTTATTGATATTTCTCCCGGCAATCTTGATTCCAGCTTGTACTTCTTCCAGCCCAGCGTTTCTCATGATGTACTCTGCATGTAAGTTAAATAAGTAGGGTGACAATATACAGTCCTGACGTACTCCTTTTCCTATTTGGAACCAGTCCGTTGTTCCATGTCCAGTTCTAACTGTTGTTTCCTAACCTGCATACAGATTTCTCAAGAGGCAAATCAGGTGGTTTGGTATTTCCATCTTTTTCAGAATTTTCCACAGTTTATTGTGATCCACACAGTCAAAGGTTTTGGCATAGTCAATAAAGCAGAAATAGCTGTTTTTCTGGAACTCTCTTGCTTTTTTGATGATCCAGTGAACGTTGGCAATTTGACTTCTGGTTCCTCTGCCTTATCTAAAACCAGCTTGAACATCTGGAAGTTCATGGTTCATGTATTGCTGAAGCCTGGCTTGGAGAATTTTAAGCATCACTTTACTAGCGTGTGAGATGAGCGCAATTGTGTGGTAGTTTGAGCATTCTTTGGCATTGCCTTTCTCTGGGATTGGAATGAAAACTGACCTTTTCCAGTCCTGTGGCCACTGCTGAGTTTTCCAAATTTGCTGGCATATTGAGTGCAGCACTTTCACAGCATCATCTTTCAGGATTTGAAATAGCTCAACTGGAATTCCATCACCTCCACTAGCTTTGTTCGTAGTGATGCTTCCTAAGGCCTATTCTAAATGTTTCATGTAAACAGAATCATGCACTATGTGACCTTTCTGTCTGACACTTGCATTTAGCGTGTTTTCAAGGTTCGTCCACGTTGTAGCATATATCAGCACTTCATTCCTTTTTATGGCTAAAAAATAATTCCAATGAATGAATATTGCCCATTGGTTGATCAGTTCATCCTCTGATGGTCACTTGGGTTGTTTCCCGTTTGGTTATTGGAATCATGCTGCTGTGAACATTCAGGTAGCTGTTATTATTAATAATATAGATACTATTGCATAATATATTATTATTAATAATACATTATTAATAATATAGATACTATTGTATAATATATTATTAATAATAATACATTATTAATTAATAATAAGATAATGAGACCTAATCTCCCCAGGCTGTCCAGAGCACAGAGAAGGGAAAGAGCCAGGCGGGTCATTTTGTACCAGATTTATCCCAGACGGAGATCCTGGGCCACAGAGTTACATGGGATGGGGGGGGGGGGGGTCCATCTCACCGTCAGCAGGGAAGCCTGGTGTATACAGACATGATTTAGGATATGAATGTGGAGTAGGAGGCTGGGCCAGACTTTAGTACAGGGGAAAGATGTTGGTGCCTGGGTTAGACTTCTGTGGGTGAGTTGGGGTTGGGAGCAAGTGGGTATGGAGGGTGAAGCCTGTGGGAGGCCAGAGAGGAGGATGAGGAAACAATGGCTGGTGTGAGTGTGTGTGAGTGATTATTGCCACATCAGTTTGCCTTTGCTCTCTCCCCTTCCCCATTGCCAGCAGCAATAGGTCAGGCTTGGGACTGGGGTGGGGTGGAAAAATAGTCAAGGTCCCCCTGGGCTTGACCTTGAGGGAAAGGCCAAGGTCAAGAAGAGCTGGAGTTGGTGTTCTGGACTGGGGACAGGAGGAATGGATGTGGGAGCAATTCCTCCACTGGGAAGCAACGACTATGGGGTGTGTGTGACTTGAGAGTGTGCCCTGTCAGTTCAGAGAAAGTTCCTACTGTGTGCTCCTACTGTGCATCCGGCACTGTTCACAGGATTCACCTTTTAGTTGATGACTGTAGGGTTCCTGGCCAGTGATTTCTGATGCCTGGGTGTGGCCGGGAGATCACTGAGCCCCAGGCCCTGAAGGAGCCACCCACACTGGAGCTTGAAGGTTTCCAGGGCAACCAGGGCTTGGCCTTGACTTACGATTCAAGAAGCATTTCTCTCAATGTCCTGGGATTTTGAGTTTCTCTGATCAGAGATGAAGCTGCAGGAAGATCTGAGGATGACAACATTTGCTTCATACCAAAGAAATATCAGCCAGCCTGGCAAAGAACTGGAATGAGGTCGGTTAAAAGAAAATAAACACATGAGACCCTCGGTGTACACCCGCGTGTGTGGGGACAGCTTCATGCCAATGTGTGTGGTCTGAGTGGGCCCTGGGGGTGGACAGCTGTGGGGTGATGCTGAGGGGCAGAGACACCAAGCCAGTGGCAGCTGGCCAGCCTCCCGGGGCACCTGCAGTCCCTCAGCATCGTTGGAGGGAGGCAGGGAGTGGACGGGTAGAGAAGGGAGGGTGGGACCGAGAGCCTTGCGTGAGCTCTCAGGCCCACGACAGAAGCTCAAACCTCGCAGGTTAAGCCCTGCTATAAAAAGCACGTTGAAAGGGAAAAAAAGTTCAAACTAACCACAAGCGTGGCTGCTCCCAGCTGATGGGGCAGGTCGGGGCCGGCTGCACCCTTCCCCAGGGCTAGACTGATCCAGAACTGGGAGCCAGCAGAGAATGAGGGCTGGGTCTCTGGCTGATGAACTAGGCCCCAAGACAGCCAGGGATCAGGACCTGTGGGTGGTGTCTCCCACATCCATGCCTGGAGGCACTTGAACAGGAGAAAGGCTGGAGGGGCCCGAAGGCCAGGCCTGGGGGCCTTCTCACCAGGAGGGGAGCGTAATTAATACAATCTCTGAGTCACCTGGGGCTGGGGTGCCACTCGTGATCCTTAGACTTCTGGTTTGGTCCCTGGCTTGTCACCACTGACTCACTGGCTACCTACCTGGGAGTACCCTGGTTGGCCTACTGGTTTCTCTCTTCCTCTTGGTGTGTCATGGAAGCAGAGATAGCTTTTCTGTAAGGCGGAGTCATCAGGTGTAAGCTGCCCAGGCTGCTGGGGGGGAAAACATGCTAGGTTCCAGGGTCCTCTGGGGTCTCCATGGAGTTCTCATTTTATGTTCCAGAGGTCTCCACTGGAGGGATGAGGAGGAAGTGAGCCAAGGTGACCCCAGCTCCTCGCTCTGTCCACCAGAGAGCTTGGTCTGTCTTGGTCTGTCTGGTCTTGTCTGGGGCCAGCAGGGCTGCTTTGGGGTCAAGATGTCCCCTAATGGCCTAAGGCTCCATCCATATCTCTTCCCATCCAGTTAAGAAGTCACAGCTAAAAAAAAAAAAGAAATCACAGCTAGCTGGGCCTGCCCTTGCCTGTCCGTGACTCCCCTGGGTTTCCAAGCTTTGAGCTGGGTACTAGTGGTTTTTCCTGATGTGCCCAACTTGCCTTCCAGACTCCACAATCCCCCAGAAGATACCCCCCAATCTCCCCTGATCCTCTTTTTAGAGAACTCTCTCCTTTCCATAGACTTCCATGCTTTTTACTCACCTTTCACAGCTCTCCTCTCCCCTTCTCCCTCCTCCAGGAAGTCTGCCTGGGGCCTCAAGATGCTGCTGACTGTGGCTCCTCCAGAGACCACACAGAGTGGCTTCTCTGGGCTAGGGAATTGTCTGTGTAGATCAGGGGGTCTCAAGGTCAGTTGTCGTTGATTTGCTTGGTTGTGTCCGACTCTGTGACCCCATGGACTGCAGCACACCAGGCTTCCCTGTCCTTCACCATCTCCCAGAGTTTGCTCAAATTCATATCCATTGACCTCAGGGTCAGGCACCAGCTCAGTTCCCCACTGTTCTCAACATTTTTGTGGCCCTGGAATGTCCCATGAGTTCTCCGAGCCTTAGTTTTCTCATCTCTGAAATGCCCTGCATGGTTTTGTAGTGAGATGTGATAACTTGTCATAATACTAAGGCACGTAGCCTACTACCTTGCTGACCAGTGGGAAGAGAGACCTGGTTGGAAGGAGGATTCTCTGGCTGGGGGTCGAGGTGGGGCAGGTATGGACTGGGCAGGACTCATCCCTCCAAAGGGTTATTGGGTCCTCAGGGATCCCCTGGCCTTTAGGTCCTCTTCTTCCTCTGCCTCTGGAAAGTGGAAATCTTACAACCAGGAGACAGGGGTTGCTCTGAAGTGAGGTGGGGGAGCAGGAGGGAGGGATGGGGTGGGGTGGGAGGGAAGGAGTTCTCCTGTCCCTGTGATGGACCCCTCTGAGAAGTAGGGGACGGCTTGTGAAGAGCAGACAGCAGGGTGGGATGGTGGGGATGGCTCCAGTCTTGCATAAATATGGGCCCTTTAAAACTGCCAGGCAGAAGCTCAACTCAGGAGGACTAATTTAATGGAAAGTAATTAAAAATTGGTGGCTTAGTGGTAAAGAATCTACCTGCCAAGGCAGGAGATGCAGGGGAGGCAGGTTACATCCCTGGGTGGGGAAGATCCCCTGGAGGAGAAAATGGCAATCCACTGCAGTATTCTTGCCTGGGGAATCCCATGGACAGAGGAGCCTGGGGGGCTATAGTCCGTGGGGTCAAAAAACAATTAAAAACTCATTTTCCCTCTTTCAGTCTCCTCCCCTTCACAGAACCCTTCCCCCCATCTGAGGCCCTCTCTCTAACCAAGTCCACTCAGAGCATCTGCAACCCCCACTCAGCCCCGCCTGGCCTGCGTGCTCTCTCTTTCTCTCTCTCAACCCACCTCCACCCCCGCCGCACCCCTCATCCTTCCATCCTGTCCGGGAACTGCCTGCCTTGCCTGGACTGTGGGACTGTAACCAGCAGCAAGGTCTTGTTTCTCCTCCTTGGAGATGCCACCCCACCCCCGCCTTCTCCCTCCACACACGTGGGGCCCAGCCTGGGGGCAGCACTGGCTCAGCCGGTCCGGCCAGGCTGGGCAGCTGGGCCTCTTGTGCAACCGGGCCTGTCATTATCCCCTCCTGGGCCAGCTGGGGAGGACGTCCACTAGTGTGGGCTGCCAGGCCGCAGGCGGAAGGGCTACCCGCTCAACCAAGGGGCTGGCCTCCACTTCTGAGCCCAGAGCCCATGGCTTTCTAGGGCCTGGGCTGGGCCCGCTAGACCCTCGTCAGGGCAGCCAGAAGAATCTCAGTGGACTAAGCGGGCCTTGATTCCATGTTTTCACGGAGCCTCCTAGAGTCTCAGAGGGACATGCTATCATCCTCCTTGCCCGGATGAGAAAATTGGTTGAGCGAGTTTGAATCTATTGCCCACTATCACAGAATCGGTAGTGACAGAGCTGGGACTCAACCGAGGGAGGGCTGGGGTCGTCTTAGATGAGAGCAGTGAAGACACCACGTTCTACTCCAGGTTCCGGAAGTACCAGCTGGGGACCCAGCCCTCCCAGCCAGCGCTGGGTCTTCCTGCTGAAATCCCCATCGTTGCTAGAGCCATCAAGAGGTGGCCAGCACACACCGGCCCGGGTCTGGACGTGCACACCCATTTGCTGAGAGCATCTAGGAGATACTGCTACCGGGACAATCCAGGGAGATGGCTCACAAGTGACTCAGTGACACAGTCTTTACACTCACAGGGAATTAGGACGCCCCTTTGCAGATTATTTACTGAAACTTGAACGAATTTTTAACTTAATGACATTGTCTGTGGTTAAAAAACAACAGGATCTTAACTTGTGTCTGTGGGCAGAGAAGTTAATGAACTCCTGCAAAAACAAGTCATTTAGAACCAACTTTCAGCTAGACTAACTTTTCAACTGAGAGTGAAACTGCTTCTTTTTTCCTTCAAAAAAGCCATTTGGTTTTATACTGATCAAAATGTTATGTCTGGTAGGGGAAGAATAAACTTTTCCTTTTTTTATGTTTTCCTGGCTGCGCCGCACAGCATGTGGGAACTTAGTTCCCTGACCAGGGATGAAAACTGCACCCCTTGCATTCGAAGCGTGGAGTCTATAGTTTTAAGCTGACACCGATTTACTGGCTTTGGAGTTCCAGATCCCAGAAGATGAGTGAAGGGGCCGGGACCTGGGTCTGCTCGACCCTCAGAGATTCTTCAGGATGCCTGTCAGGGGTCTGGTGGACCCGCACAGACTAGGGAGGGACAAAGAAGGTTCAGAAGGCAGCTGGGCGCCTCAGGGTTGGATGAGACACTTTATCTGTCCCTTTCCCAGGGACACTCAGGGAGCTGGGCATGGGCACGGGCACCGTGTGTGTATGTGTTGTGATCAAACACTTGGCTGAGCCCCTGGGGCCCTGGAGACCCTGGTCTGAGAAGTCCTAGTGGAACCAGAGCTGAGGGGCTGTTGGTTTGGGACACGAACTTGGCTCTTTCCTCCTCAAGCTTTTCAGCTCACAAAGCATTTTCATATCCTCATCTTATTTCATATCTGGGAGAGGTGCTAACGCCTTCAGTTTTCAAAGAGAGGTGATGCTCAGATGTGGGGCTGGCTTCCCCCGAGGTCACAGGGCTGGTGAGAGGTTATGGGCAGGGATGGGTGAGATGACCTGGTTGGGAAAGAGGGTTATCATAGATTAAAAAAACCCAGCATGTGGTGGCTCGGTGGTAAAGAAACCTGCCGAGGCAGGAGACCCGGATTTGATCCCTGGGTTGGGAAGATCCCCTTGAGAAAGATAGGACCACTCACTCCAGTATTCTTGCCTGGAAAACCCCATGGACAGAGGAGCCTGGTGGGCTACAGTTCATGGGGTCACAAAAGAGTCGGACACGACTTAGCGACTCACCAAGTGTAAGACACAATTCTATTGGCATAAAGTTAGTGTCTGTTGGGAGAAAGAAAAAGAAGTAAGTGCTAACCCTGCCCTCCCAGCCTCAAAAGCAAAAGTGATGAATGGCAGACACATTATTAAAGTGTCACAGTGAAAGGTTGTCTAAGCTGTTGGGAGGACCAGGCTTGGGGAGCCGGAGTGGGTGTAGCAGAAGTGTTCTGGCTTCGCTGGTGTTTTTCTTTTTCCTGGGAGGGACCCAGCCAGTGTCTCCTGGCATAAATGAAGCATCAACAAACATCTCTCCAGCTCCACTCATGTGCAGAGTGTTCATGGCTCCCCCACGACTGGCTCCTGATTTTCTTTCACACCTGGGCACCTCCAGCTCTGCCTGAGCTCCCCCGCAGACTCCCCCTACCCATCCCCCCACACCCCCCCCCCACCCCCTGCCATGGGCTTGTCCTCTGCTTGGGGTTCTCCTGCAGCTGTCCACCCCTCTAGCTCTCAGCCCCTCCCCCACCTCTGATGTGCTTGGCTGAGCTGGGTAGGGAAGGATAAGAAGCTATCCTTTGTCACTTCTGTTGGGCCACACGTAGAAAGTTCTAGGGCCTGTGTTCTTCCCCACCCCAACTCCTGCTTCTCCAAGTGCCAGCTGACGGTGTCCCAGAACAAGAGCTGGAAGTTGGCAGGGGCCATCGTGGGGTGAATGAAGGTCTGGCCATCTGGCCAATTCACTGTAGGCAGAAACCTTACAGAAGGGCTGGTATGATCGGCCCGCCCCATGTTGGGCAAGCCCTCCCCCTCCCCAGCCCTCTCTGAGCCTCAGTTTACCTGTCTGTGGAGAGGCAGTAAGAGTCCTTGCCCAGCTCACGGATGGGCAGGCTGTGATGAGGTCATCCCAGAGAAGCACTTATCGTGCATCTCAAAAGGTAGTTATCTCTGTTGCTCAGTCCACAGCCTATTTGCGTGCTGTTCCTCAAAGCCTTGTAAGGAAAACGCCAGGAAGGCGTGGTCCTCGCAGAAACCATCCCTGTTTGTGTTGCTGTGTGTGCTTCTGAGTGGGGTGGGGGAGGGGAACCGGAACAATGCCTCCTGCCTTACTGAGCACCCAGTACGTGTCAAACCGGGCACTGAGCTCTGAGGTTGAATATCCTCAGGAGCCCCCAGCATCGTCCAGCCCCAGGCCTGACAAGCCCTCAGCCTTGTAGGGGAGACCAAAGTGTTTACAGTCCACCACAGTATAGGACTTCAGCTTCTCCATCTAGATGATCCCTGCCAGGCCTGTGGTTCCACGGGCCATGAGCATGCTTCAGAGAGTTAACAGAAGGTTTCCACCCAAATCACGCAAGCTCTCTTTCAGGAAGCTCAAGGAACACTGTCTGGGTCAGATTAGACACCCAGCCACCGCCCCAGGGCATCAGGCATGGGGCTGGACGATGCTGGGGTCTCGGGGACTCATGGGAGCCCTGGCCCCTGGGATGAGCTCCCCAGCATGTGGGGAGCTCTGCAGCCCGTGGATCACATGGGGTTCCCTTGATCCAGTCAGGATGAGCCCGGCCACTCTCTCTCACCTCTATAATGGCTGCTTCTTTAGGTTCCCAAAGTCCTCTGCCCTGAATCAGGTCCTTCCTGGTCCTCTGCCTGCTCTCATCTTCATTCTGTTTCCAGAGACTCCCCCTTCTTTTATTTATTCATTTATTTTTTTTATGTAGACCATTTTAAAAGTCTTTGTTGAATTCATTACAATATTGCTTCTGTTTCATGTTTTGGTTTTCTGGCCCAGGAGGCATGTGGGGTCTTAGCTCCCTGAGCAGGGATCGAACAGGCACCCCCTGTGTTGGGAAACGAAGTCTTAACCACTGGACCACCGGAGAAGTCCCCCAGAGAGCCGCTCAGCCCCCCTCCACTGCCTCCGTACACAGCCCAGGGCTCTGCGGTGCCCCAGGCAGAGATTTCTGGCTCTCCGCTCCGGCCCCTCCCCCACTCCCCCTGTCTCTGGTCGGACTGGATTCCTCTGAATCCGTTCTGGTTCCCAGAACTAGCTGCATTTCCCCACCTCGGGCACCTTTGTCCTCACTGTTCCCTCTCTCTGTTCTCCTTCGCCTAGTCCGGCTGCCTTGCCCAACTCCAGGGGTCCCCTCCGTGGAGATTTCTGTCCTCAGAGTCCTCTGCTGCACAACCCAAGAATTCAGTACTCCCTGGAGTTGTGCCAGGCAGCTCCCCCTCCCAATCAGGCCCCCTCCCTGGCAACCCCACCTCCAACTCCATCTGATTTAACCCTCCCCTTCGAAGTCTCTCGTGGGACTTTGCTCCCATTCTGGCTTTATCGGAGGACCGCTCTGTGTATCTTCCCTAAGTAAACACCTGTTTGTTGGGCTGAAGTCCCCACGGTCTGACCCATGGCTTTTTCTTGCTGACTTCCCCCACCACCTAGTTCTGGCCAAGCCAACTGAGCTCCAGCAGCAACTGGCTGAAACTTCTGAGCCTGGGGGGGTAGGGTGGAGCAGGCTTCCTTCTCTCTTTGGCCAAAAAGGTGTCACCTCCAACACCCATCCTCCGCAGGGTTGGGAACCCAGGTGATGGTGGTGAGAGAGGAGGAGGGCAGGTGAGGGATCCAGAAACCCGAGCCCCCCACCCCAGCCCCTTGCTCCTTAAAACTGGCCCTCACCAGGCCAATGTCTAGACCTCAGGTGAGGATGGTGGCTGGTGAGACTCTTAGCTATTAATAGTTATCAGGCCAGTGATGAAGCTGATACAGACTCTGCCAACAGTAATCAAGGTGGGGCTGCTCTTCGGCAGTTCCAGGACTCTATCCTCAGACCCTCTCCCTGAGTGTGGTCACACAATCCCCCACTCCCACCCTGTCCATCCATCCAAGCCTGGAATGAGGGAGCCCTGGGACGTGGGGATCCTTCTCTTCGGGCCCCCAGACTGGGCTGGGCCTGACTCCTCCTCCAGCTCCTCAGGGATGTCCAGGTGCTTTGGAGGCTGTGACTCAGTGTCTGTCTCCTGGGTGACCTAAGCGGGGGCCTGGGGGCAGGGGGAAAGGGCAGTTTCCTCCGAGACTGGATCGTGACTCAGGGGCCCAGGGCTGGGACCTGAAAGTCCCTTTGTTGGCAGGCTCAGGAATCTAGAGGAACTGGTCAGGGGGCGGCTCCAGGGACTGAAACCCCTCCCTCGGCCTCCGCCCCTGCCGCGGAGCACCATATAACCGCTCCAGTCTTGAGCCCGCGAGCCTGCGGCTGCAGTTGGGCAGGAAGGAAGCTCGTCAGGTCACACTCGCTGGGTTTGTGCCTCTGACTCGGGAGAGACGCCTGAAGCGGCTCCAACTGGCTTTGCCCCCGGACTCCCTCCCAGTGAAAGGCCTTGCTGCGCAGTAGCCGTCCGTGACTCTAGGACTCCTACAGCCTCCAGGGCAGGATCCTCAGCGCCTTTCCAGGTGCCAGACGCGCCCCGCCTCCTCGCAGACGCTGAGCCATGGCCTCCATGGGGCTGCAGGTAATGGGCATCGCGCTGGCCGTGCTGGGCTGGCTGGGCGCCATCCTGAGCTGCGCGCTGCCCATGTGGCGCGTGACAGCCTTCATCGGCAGCAACATCGTCACGTCGCAGACCATCTGGGAGGGCCTGTGGATGAACTGCGTGGTGCAGAGCACCGGCCAGATGCAGTGCAAGGTGTACGACTCGCTGCTGGCGCTGCCGCAGGACCTGCAGGCTGCCCGCGCCCTCATCGTCATCTGTATCATCCTGGCCGTGTTTGGCGTGCTGTTGTCGGTGGTGGGCGGCAAGTGCACCAACTGCGTGGATGATGAGAGCTCCAAGGCCAAGATCATGATTGTGGCCGGCGTGGTGTTCCTGCTGGCCGGCCTGCTGGTGATGGTGCCCGTATCCTGGACGGCTAACAACATCATCCGCGACTTCTACAACCCTCTGGTGGCCTCGGGCCAGAAGCGGGAGATGGGGGCCTCGCTCTACGTGGGCTGGGCCGCCGCTGGCTTGCTGATGCTTGGGGGGGGCCTGCTCTGCTTCAACTGCCCGCCCCGAAACGACAAGCCCTACTCCGCGAAGTACTCCGCCGCCCGCTCCGCCCCAGCCAGCAATTACGTCTAAGGCGCTACTGTTGACTCTTTTTTTTTTTTTCTTCCCTTTCGTCTTTGTTTCTCCATGAACTGAGCTCACTGCAATCTGTGACCCTGGGCGGATGGCCTGGCCATGGGTGGCAGGGGACCGGGTCAGCAGCCCCCAGAGCCTCCTGGCCCTCTCGGACACTTTCTCAAGGCCACCTCCGACACCAGCAAGGAGGAATGGAAAGAGACTCCTGGGCCACCCTCCTCCGAATGGCTGTGGATACAGGGGGCTGGCTCCTGCTGGCCAGGACAGTTCAGCCCTGACTCTGCTTGGGCTCTGCCTCTGAGTGGGTGCTCAGCAGACCATGGGGACTGCGTTGACCACCGTCCCCCTTCTTCCGTCTTCTCTGCTCCCCTCTGCCAGCATTCTCTGGCTGGGCCAGTGAGCACTTAGGCTGGGTCTTGCCCATAGAAACCCGGGGCCATGAGTATGGCCGCCTTGCTCACCTACCTGCCCTTGGAGCTTAGTTGCAGAGTGGACGGACAGGTTTAGGGGGGAGGGGCGGAGGTGCTACAAACTGGTTTGGGTAGTGATGGGGGAGGAGGCCATAGAGGTGGCCCAAGCTGCCTGCACCCCTTCCAGCCCCCGACCAGGGCCCCCGGCCCTTTGACCCTGGTCACCTCTGGATCCTCCACCCCTGCCAAGGTCATTGGCAGCCTGGAGAGGGCAGGGGGATCACTCTTTCTCCGGCCCTCATCCCAGGAAGTCCTGGGGCTCTCCCCTGCCTCCTCCGTGGTTTCTGTTTTGTAATTTAAGCTATTTGTCACGGTAATTGCTATTATTTTCTACAATAAATGGGACCTGTGCACAGGAATTCTCTCTATTGATCTGATTTCAGTTGTGGACATGGGGGGGGGGGTGGCGCGGGGTTGGAGGACTGGGCAGGGGGTTGGTAAGGGGCAGGACCCCCATGGAGTGGCTGGGATGGGAAGACTTAACAAAACTGATATTGGGGAACTGTGAGACATGGAAACTGGCCCTGACCTTTGTAGCCACCTTGCTCAAGCCCTCTTTGTCAGTGTAAAGCCCAGGATCCTCGTGAAGTGCTGGGGACCCTAGAAGGGAGGACAGAGGAGAACAGCCAGCCCTGGGGGATGGGCCACCTGCCCCCTCCCACTTTTGTTCCAGGTTAGTCTGGGCAGCCAGGCTGGTCAGCTCACCCCCCAGATCGTTTCTCCCAACCTGTGCTCAGGCTGTCCCTGCCCTCAGCCTGGAATGTCTTTTTTTCCCTCCTCCACCCTCTGAACCCTGTTAGTCCTGAAGGCCCGGCTCCGCGCCTCCTGCTCCGTGAAGCCTTCCCGTGGCTCCTGTGTGGAGGAGTTATCATCAGCCCTGGGCACATCCCCACCAGTGCTGGTGCTGACTAGTCACCCAGGCCCTTTCACCTGCTGGGCTCTGGGGCAGCCTCCAAGCGACACCCTGAGATTCTCTGCTCCGCATTCCGATCCCTTTAGAGATGAGGAAACTGAACCCAGGACACGTGAAAGTGTTTGGCCAGATGTGTGAGCACAGGTTCCTGATCTGCGGGTTAGAGGGAGAGGGCCCTCCACCCTGGGAGGAGTCTCGGAGTCGCATCTGTGGCCCTAGCGTGCCAAAGCCCAGGGACAGACAGGGGTGGTGGCCCTCTTTGTCCTGTTTCTTCCCTCTGTCTCTGGATAAGAAAACCACAGCGCCAGAGTTCTGATGCCCACTTTGGGTCTCATTTAATAGGCACAGCTCTCCTGGGGGCAGGGGTGACTCACTGGCTTCATTTTACAGGCAAAGCAGAGGAGGCCCGAGGTTGGGCCTGGCTGAGGCCACAGGAGGGTCGGAGGCCAGCTGAGGCCTAGGCACCAGGCCTCCCTCCCGCAGCCTGGGCTGCCGCCTGCTTCCGGTACAGGTAGATGATGCCAGAGATGAAGCCGTCGCTGTCGGAGGTGCCAGGCCCCACCTCGAGCTCGGAGGTGGCCAGTTCCCACCGGTCTACAGGCCGGGCCTCCAGGCGTTCCCATGCCCCAGCCTGCTCCAGCCTGTCCAGGGTGGCCTCCAGTGCCTCTTTGTATCGAAGGTTGGATGGGTTGGTCCTGGTGGTCAGACAAACCAGCCCACCTGGGGAGGGGCGGGAGAGGAGCAGGTGAGTGGGGGGACAGGGAAGTTGGTCCCCTTCCCATTCACATCCTCACAGGCGGAAGTCCTCCCAGCTTTGAACCCAGGCCAGCTGTTTCCCATCTCCAAGCCTCTGGGGCTCGCTGACCCCTCCCTCAGGCATAAAGCCTCTGCTCCTCCAGCTTGATGGTTTCCTACGCACCCTTCAAGGCTCAAGCATCCTTTCCGCTGGGAATTCTTGGCTGAATCCCCTTGACAGAGGGGGCTACCTTCTCCCTGTCTCACCCAGTCTGTCTGCTGGAGGGTGTGGTTGGGTCTGAACGCTAATGGGCTTTGGACCTAGAGCAAGTCCCTTCACCTCTTGGCCTCTTAGTTTCCCAGCTTGCAACGCGAGGAAGATTACCCTGTCTCGCAGGAAGCCCAGCACACTCAGTAAGCGCTGGCTGAATGAATGAGTGACCTCGTCCCTCCAGGTCTTCTCTAGGCACCTACTGTGTGCCCAGCACGGGCTCAGATATACTCAGAAGAGACAGGGGTCTGGAAGGCTTCCTGGAGGAGGAGGTAAGGAGAAGCAGGGGGCTACTGGGGGAGGGGGGGGGCTTTGTAGAGGAAAGGCTCTGAAGCAGGAGAGCCTATGACCTGTGGGCAGGCAGGCTGGCCAGCTGAGGGGTCTGGCAAGCCCAGGCTGGGCGAGGTGGCCTGGTTTCCTTACTGATTCAGGTGATGGAAGTTTCATGTCCCTCTGAGCCTGATCACTACCTCTCTCTCTGACCCCAACACAATGTCCTTGCATCCGTCAGCCTCTGTGGTTCCCTGAGGGTGAAGCCTGTCCGGACCTGCCCTGACTTAACCACAGCCCCTGCTGGGCCCTGAGGGCAGTGAAGTGGGGCAGGAGTAGATGAGGTCTTGCTGGGATGGGGCACCTTCAGGGCTTCCAGATCCTGTGCTTCGACCGGGTCTGAACCTCACAGTCCTCATACTTCACCACTCTCCTTTCTGCCTGGGACTTCGCTTAGACTGTGAGCCTGCATGTCACCCCCACATGCCAGAAGTGGGAGATGCCTGGCTTCCCTGAATTTTTGGAGGACTGAACACCCACATTCCTGGGGCCCACCTCCGGCCTGGTCTTTTTCCCCTGGCCTCTTCCCAGGGTGTGTGGGGTGTGTGTATACCTTCTCCCCAGTCCAGAGGCTCCCATGGGGTAAGGCACACAGTAGGAACACAGTAACCACAATCCCCACCTGCACACCAGCCCCGTGTGTGGAGTTTATAGAAAAGTGCTTATATCTATCAGCTCCATTTCACAGATAAGGAAACTGAGGCTGCTAAAGTGAAAGACACTCCTCTAATGACTGGCCTTGAGTTAGTGGGGAAGCTGTAGGATGAGGGAACTGAACTGAGCCCCTACTATGTGCCAGGATTGAAATACAGGCCTTATAGACACTGAGTGAGCAAGTGAAAGTCATTCAGTCGTGTCCAACTCATTGTGATTCCATGGACTATAGCCTGCCAAGCTCCTCTGTCCATGGAATTCTCCAGGCAAGAATACTGGAGTAGGTAGTTAGTTATTTTCCCTTCTCCAGGGGATTGTCCTGACCCAGGGATCGAACCCAGGTCTCCCGCATTGCAGGCAGATTCTTTTGTCTCTGAGCCACCACGGAAGCCCTGATAGACACTGCGGCTGCTGCTGCTGCTAAGTCACTTCAGTCGTGTCTGACTCTGTGCGACCCCATAGACGGCAGCCCACCAGGCTCCCCCGTCCCTGGGATTCTCCAGGCAAGAACACTGGAGTGGGTTGCCATTTCCTTCTCCAATTGATAGACACTACTTCACCCAATTCTCACTGCAACACTTGTGGGGAAGGGACTGTGCCACTCTGCTTATTGGTGAGGATACAGAGGCCAAAAAGGAGTGGAGCTGTTTCCAGTTTCCCAGTGGCTGAGAGGCAAGCTGACTACCTGGGTCTGTTGATGGTGGCAGCTGAGGCCGAGCCTGGGCTGGAAGCTGGTGGCTGAGATGCTAGACTGTGTGACCCCAGGCACACCCCACACCTCGCTTGGCCCGAGGGGTTCTAAGGCTTGTGTCTGTGCATGTGGAGAAGGGAAGGTGTGTGTGGGTGTGGTTGGACGGCTGCCTCTCACCTGACTTGGTAACTCGCAGGAGCTCAGGTATCGCGCTGCAGGGCACCTGGCCATCACTGAGGGCACCCACCATCAGCACCGCGTCGAAGGTCCCTGTGTGGGGGTGCGGATATGGTGTGGTGGTTTGTCTTCAGTGTGGCCTCAGACCACCCTGGAGGACAGTGTTCATGGTGGGGACTGGGGAGGGACCAGGCCTGCCGCTGGGGTGCAGGACCATGATCCCCTGGGCCATATGGCAGCTGTGGCCCAGTCCTGAACTGAGATCAGGTCATGGGATGGAAGTCTCAGAGAAAGCATCTCAGTGAGAGATTGAGGGACTCGGAGTGTGTGTGTTGGGGGGCGCTCGGGGAGGGCTAGACAAGGGGGATGGCATCTTGGCAAAAGGAAGGGGCTCTGTCAGAGGGTGGCCTTGGGCTGTCAAGGCGGGAGGGGAAGTACCTTCAGCGCTGGGTAGTGGCTCCCGGCCCAGGGTGCAGAGGCTGAGGCACTGGTAGAGGCCGCGGGCCTGGGCCTGATCCAACATCCCTGGGCTTCCATCCACCCCATGCAGCTGGCGGAAGCCCTGAGCCTGCAGCTGGAGTGGGGGACCCACTCACAGTTCCCACCTGCCACCTCCCAGGTGGGTCCCCGCACCTCGGGGAGGACAGTGGGCCCCATGGTGAATGGGGTCCCAGTGTCTGGAAACAATGAGTCTGAGCAGGCGAGCGGGGATCTGGGGCTGGGGTAGTAGGAATTTTGAGCAAGCAGGGGCTGACGGGAGGGTAGGGGGCCTGGGGTGGCCTCACCTCTGCAGCCACGAGGCCAGTACCACAGGCCACGTCCAGGATCAGGGCAGTGTGGGGTGGGCCCGGAAGGGCTTGGGTGAGGCAGTCGACTGCGAGGCGGGGAGCGCAGTACTGCAGGGCAGCCACATCCTGGGGACAGAATGCTGAGCCAACCGCCACCCCATGCTCCGGCATTTAGGGGCCCTTCTTGCGGGGTAGAGCCAGCCAAGCCAAGCTGTATGTGTGTGCTGGGGGCCCAGGATCTGGTGGAACTACAGTGGGGGGAGACCCAGGTGTGAGGTGCTTTTCTCTGCCAATGGGTTTTTTCTGTGGGTCTTGGCATCGCTCTCTGCTTAGTTCATTGTGACCCCCTCACAGCACCTCTTCCAGGCAGCTCCTCTGCCTGGACTCCTCTACCTGGGTGAGGAGGTCTTGGCCCCCAATCTCTAGGGGCTGCCAATCTGGAAGAGGGTCAGAGGGCAGGGCCACTGTGGTTGGGCTGAAGAAGAGTTGGATGGAGAGCAGACAGGACTGGAGGTTGCACCCAGGTCTTACTTCACTCTCACATTCATCTCCCTGGGATGATGCTAGGCTTACTATTCCGGCTTTACAGACAGGAAAATTGAGGCCAGGTGAGCGGAGGAGGGCAGAGGTGAGGACCTGGCCGGTTTACCTGGTCATAGTTCGGAGCCCATTGGTCATAGAAGTGAAGCTTGTGGGCCAGATCAGTGATGCCATGCGAAGCCCCAACCAGCGCACGTACCTCGGACAGGCTCCTGCCCTCCGCCATCCTGCTGTGGGGACATGGCCCACCTCAAGCTCTAACCCCCTTCCACCCTCGTGCGGAGCAGAGGAGGCTGTCAGGACGCGGCCTCTGTGCCCCTCTGCCCGGGGAACAATGCAATCTCGTTTCACAGGAGGGAACCCTGAGCACGGAGAGTGCGAGGCTGGACACCTGGGGGCTCAGGGCTGCGGAAGGGGTGTTTCCCGCGGTGAGGGGCAGGGGGAGGACCTGCCCTCGTCTCCCAGTTGGCCTTGGTGAGAGGGATTCCAGGGTAGAAGGGCCCTTAAGACCTAGGTGGTCAGAACTCACCGCCAATCTGACCCGCCGGGGAGGTGGGTGGGCTCCGGAACTCTGGGCGGGGCCTGTACTGAGAGCCTGGCCCCGCCCCCATCTCGCTCAATGATTGGTTTTCCACTAAGAGAAAATGCCCAATCAGAGCAAAGCGCTGGCAACCCGTCCCTCCACTACCAGCCAATGAATTCAAAGTTCTTGGGAACGCCTTCAGCCTGGAAAGATCCCAGAATCTTCAGGGACGCTTTGAAAGGTACGCCGGTGGAGGAATATTTCTTTTTCCTCCTGGCTCCTGACGTCCTTTATGCTTCCCCAAAGCATCAGCTTTCAGGCAGTAGGAGCCTTAGAATTCCAGCGGGACAAAGAGGGATGTAGGATCAGCCTTCATTTTTAGAATAGTCACCAAGATCCATGAGAGGCTGCCCAGTAGAACTGATGATGGCATTGTTTTATAACACACGCTGTTCAAATGACTGTTGAGCACTTAAAATGTGTCTAGCGCTGCTGAAGCCAAACAACTCAGATTGGGACTCGAACCCAGTTGTGCTTCAGATGGGACATGAACCCACAATCTCTGGCTGCGGAGCAGGCTCCAAGCACCAGAGAAGACTGAGTCTGTAGATGGAGGAATCTGGACCCTAGATTGTGTGGGGCAGTGCCCTCTCTACTAACCTGCATTGCACTGTAACACGAAAAATAAATAAATAAATAAATATGAAAGAAATGGCAACCCACTCTAGTATTTGCCTGGGAAATCCCATGGACAGAGGAGCCTGGCAAGCTACAGTCCAAGGGGTCACAGGAGTTGGACACGACTTAGTGACTAAACAATAATAATATACATATGCTCTTTTTCATATGCTTTTTCATTATAGTTCACCAAAGGATATTGAATATAGTTCCCTGTGCTATACAGTAAGACCTTGTTGTTTATCCATTCTATATAGAACAGATTGCATCTGCAAATACCAACCTCTGCCTTGGCAACCACAAGTCCGTTCTGCATGTCTATTTCTGTTTTGTAGATAAGTTCATTGATGTCATATTTTAGATTCCACATACAAGTGATGTTGTATGGTATTTGTCATTCCCTAATGAAACAGAAGGGAAAGGGGGCAGGGCACAACTTTTAAAAGAATGACATAGCAGTTGAGGGTATGACAAACTGGTTAGAACCCACTAGGTCTAAGGTGGCAGAAGATTCAACTTCCAGCAGACCTTGAGGCTCATTCCACGCTCATTGTAATTCATTGTTGTTGTTCAATTGCTCAGTTGTGTCCAACTCTTTGTGACCCCATAGACTCCAGCACACCAGGTTTTCCTATCCTTCACCATCTCCCGGAGTTTGCTCCAACTCATGTCCATTGAGTCGGTGATGCCATCCAATCACCTCATCCTCAAACCCAGTCGTGCCTCACAGGGGATTTGAACCCAGCTGTGCTTCAGATGGGACATGAACCCACAATGAATTGTGTAATCCATTAGCATACACTATATGACACACCCATCAGTGAGATGACAGGTCTGAGGCTGACCGTAAAAGGCCAAAAATGGACAGTGGCCCGATTCCTGGAAATCTCCTCCCCTTATCCAAATAGTTGGAATAATCTTCCCACTGTTTAGCCTATGAAGTTACCTAGCCCATAAAAACTAACCACCCCATGTGTCAGGGCCTCTTGCCTTCTGAAATGGCGAACATTCTGTGGAGTGTGTTTCTCTCTAAATGTCGGGTTGGCCAGAAGGTTTGTTCATTTTTTTCCGGAATAGTGCTTAGTTGTCTTTAACGTCATACGAAGCAGTTTTGTTAGACTGTGACAGCTGCTGTATCAGTGTGTATTAAAAAACATCAAAATTGGTGAATTTTTGTGTAGCCATTTTAATATTGAAGATGGAAGAAAAAAGTCACATTTTCTTCATATAATGCTTTTTTATTTCAAGAAGTGTAAAAATACAATTGAAATGCAAAAAAAAAAAAAAAAGATTTATACAGTGTAGGGGGAAGATGTTGTGACCAATCAAACGTGTCAAAAGTGATGGTGAAGTTTCGTGTTAAGAGATTTTTTTTTTTCTGCTGGGTGATGCTCTACAGTCAGGTAGACTGGTTTAAGTTAATAGCAATCAGTTGAGATATTGAGAACAATCAACATTATACCATATGGGAGATAGCCAACATACTCAAAATATCCAAATTAAGCTTTGAAAATCATTTGTACCAGCTTGGTTATGTTAATCACCTAGATGTTTGGGTTCCACATAAGTTACTTGAAAGAAAAATACTTTCTTGACCATATTTCCACATGTGATTCTCTACTGAAACATAATGAAAACCTCCTGTTTTTAAAGCAAATTATGATGGACAATGAAAAGTGGATACTGTATAATAATGTGGATGGAAGAGATTGTGGAGCAAGTGAAATGAACCACCACCAACCATACCAAAGCCCAGTCTTCATTCAAAGAAGGGGATGTTGTATATATGTTGGGAGTGGAAGGGAGCTCCTTCTGGAAAAATCAAGCGATTACTTTCAACAAGTACTGGTCTCAGACCGATTGAAAGCAGTACTCAGTGAAAAACATCCAGAGTTATTCAATAGAAAACATAATCTTCCATTAGGATAAGGCAAGACCCCATGTTTCTTTGATGACCAGGCAAAAACCATTACATTTTGGCTGGTAAGTTCTGATTCAACTGCTGTAGTTGCCAAACATTGCACCTTTGGATGTCCATTTATTTTAGTCTTTACAAAATTATCTTAAAAAATTTTTTAAGTCTTTATTGAATTTGTTACAATATTGTGTGTGTTTTTTTTTTTTTTTTTTGGTCATGAGACATGTAGGATCTTAGCTCCTCAGCCAGGGATTGAACCCACAGCCCCTACACTGGAAGGCAAAGTCTTAACCACTGGACCACTAGGGAAGTCCCTACAAAATTCTGTTAATGGAAAAAATTTCAATACCCTGGAAGACTGTAAGAGTAACCTGGAACAGCTTTTTTGCTCAAAAAGATAAAAAAGTTTTGGGAAGATGAAATGATGCAGTTGCCTGAAAAATGGCAGAAGGTAGTGGAACAAAATGGTTCAATAAAGCTCTTGGTGAAAACAAAAAATATGTCATTTATTTTTATTTAAAAAACAGAAGGTACTTTTTGGTCAACCCAATAAATTCACTTCTTACCTATCACTTTGTCTCTCCCTGAATTCTTTCTGCAATTAGACATAAAGAACCTGAGCTTTATTAGGTCCTGAGACCAGGAGTGTGAACTCAACTAAAAGACAATGGTTTCTGGCTGAGTTTGAGTCCTGGGATGTGGATTTAAACCCCAATCTGAGGAGCATAGTTTTATTAAGACTCAGAATGAAACTTGGGGACTGTTCTGGTGGTCCAGTGGTTGAGACATCATGCTTCCACAGCAGGGACACAGATTTGATCTGTGTTGGGAAACTAAGATCTCACATGCCTCTTGACGTAGCAAAAAAAAAAAGAAAGAAACTTTGACCTTCCCTCTACCTGCCTAAAATATTTAGATAGAGCTATCACCATAGATATCTGCAAAGAATGTGAGCTAGGTGTGGTGGGGGGAAATTCCAGGAAGCGCCTAGAGATCAGAATCCTCTCTGCCCATTGTCTCTGCTCGGCCCAGCAAACATTTGTTTACCAAACTTGTACTTTTCTGTGCTATCAGTGGCCTTCTTCCTTTTTTCTTAAAATGCTTGTTTATTTATTTGGCTGTGTTGGGATCTTTATGTAGCACACCCTTTATGTAGATTTTTTGTTGTGGTGCACGGGCTGTCCAGTTGTGGCTCATAGGCTTAATTGCCCCTCTGCATTCGAGATTTTCATTTCCCAACCAGGGATCCAACCCAAGTCCTCTGCATTGGGAAGCAGATTCTTAATCACTGGACCACCAAGAAAGTCCTGCCTCCTTCCAGACCCCTACCCCAACATCCTCCTTTATCTTTAGCTGACGATGGTAGTTAAAGTGAGTGTTTCAACCAATTCGTTGAGTTATTCAGTTTTCCTGGGGTCTCTTCCATGAATATTGTTGTTGTTTAGTCACTCAGTCACGTCCAACTGTCCAACTCTTTGCTACCCCATGAACTGTAGCCCGCCAGTCTCCTCTGTCCATGGGATTTCCCAGGCAAGAAAACTGGAGTGGGTTGCCATTTCCTTCTCTAGGGGACCCTCCCCACCCAGGGATCGAACTCACGTCTCCTGCCTTGGGAGGCAGAGTCTTTACCACTGGAGCCACCATTACATGTCACTAAACTTCTGTTTGATTTTCTCTTGTTAATCTCAAGTCAATATAAATCTTAGGTCAGCCAGGAGAACCTAGAAGGGTAGAGGAAAATTTCTTCCTCCCCTGAAACAGAGTTCCCCTGCCAAGTTTATGATTAACCTCTATCCAAAACGTTGTTCTCTTTCTTGTCTCACACCCATTCCCCTCAGGATTGAGGAGTATCAAAGAAAAGCAGGGAATGAAACACTCCTGAGTACAAAAGCCTCTCTGTGTTGCCAGGTTCCTGTTTATAGAAAATGGCTTTAGTCTCCTAGGACTGCCCTGAGTTCCAAAGAGCAGGCACAAGCATTACTAACTAGGGAAATGACGGAACGTGAAACAAAGGAAAAGCAGTTAAGCGGGAAAATAATGACAATAATTCAGCTATAAGACAGAGTCCTAGTTCCTCTTTAAGGGACATACGTAACCATCTGGCACGTATCTTGGAGCTGTTTTGCAGGAACTAAGGCCCCCACCCAGGTGGAGGATGGTGACTCCATGCTGAGGCCAAAAGGTAGATTGCAGATCGGTCAGTTGGAAACGGGGAGGTTCAGGATGGAGCTTGATGACATTCCTGGAACACCACCTCACCAGCCAATCAGAAGAAAGTCATTAAGGACCCTTCCCCGAAAGCTATCAGGGAGTCTGGGTCTTTCGAGCACAAGCCACCCATTCTTGGTGGGCTCTGCAATAAATGCTATACTTTCCTTCACCACAGCCCTGTGTCAGTACCTTGGCTTTGCTTCATGTGGGCCAGCAAATCCAAGTTTGGTTTGGTAACACCCTGACACCAGTCTTCCCTCAGGGCTCAGTCAGTAAAGAGACTGCCCCCAATGCAGAAGACCCGGGTTCAATCCCTGAGTGGGGAAGATCCCCTGAAGAAGGAAATGGCAACCCACTCCAATATTCTTGCCTGGAGAATTCCATGGACAAAGGAGCCTGCTGGGCTACAGTCCATGGGGTCACAAAGAGTCGGACACAACTGAGTGACTAGCACTTTTACTTTCACTGACATTAGCCAAGATCCCAGCCCTAACCTATCTTAGCCTAGAGCTGTACCGAGAACATGTGAACCTGCTGCAAATAATAGACCCCTGGGTGGCTCAGCTGGTAAAGAGTCCGCCTGCAATGCGGGAGACCTGGGTTCGACCCCTGGGTTGAGATGATCCCCTGGAGAAGGGTACGGCTACCCGCTCTAGTATTCTGGCCTGGAGAATTCCACGGACTCCTGTCCATGGGTCCGCAAATAGTCGGACACGACTGAGCGACTTTCATTTCCCTTCACTTCACTTGTGTACTTGTGGCTTAGAGAGAGGGGGATTTACAGGTCTCAGACAGGAAGCTAAGACTGAAAAGCGTGGTCTGGGGCTCAGTCACACCGTCAGGGGCCCTGGTTTTTGTCCCCTTCTCTCTCTGCCTCCTTTTGTATGGAGGCCTTTGTCCTCATCTCTGTTGCAGCAGCTGCACCTCCCAACAGGACAAAGGGGAAAGGGCACAAAGTTAGGCCAGCTGAGTTTATTCTGTCACAAAAGCTTTCCTAGAAACCCCACCCCATGACTTCTGCATCATCCTATTGGCCAGAATGGGCCACATGACCACCCCTGAATCATCACTGCGTGTGGGGGGGAGGTGGGGCGGAGATAGCGGCTAGACCAACCAGGTGACACCTGGGCCCCATCTCTGCAGCCTCACGTGCCATTTAGGCCCATAAATATTTATTGTGCACCTTCTGTCTGCCAGGTCCTGGGCAGGGCACTGGAGGCAGTCACAGAGATGAGTCAGACGTAGCCCCCACTCCGCCCTGTTCTGGTGGTTGGTGGTGAGGGTGGGGTGTCCTCTCCTGTCCCGGATCTGCTCACCCACCGCCTGCACATCCAGGACCACTTTTGACTGGGGGTGGGTGGGCGCTATGATGGAATGTCATTGTGGGGAGCGACCCTTCACGTAAGGTGGATGGCTCCGATAAAGGCAGCTTGGTTGGACCACCAGAGGGTGGCTTTGGGTTGTTCTAGGAGAAGCCCTGGTTGGGGGGGAGGGTCCCTGGTGGGGGCTGTTTGTCCCATCTGCCCTTGTAGCCCCTCAGTGGTGTCCTGCAGTTTGTGGGTACCTGTATCTAAGACTCCTGCTGGAACAAGAGACTTGCCATGGGAAACACTGTAGGGGGTGCAGCTGGTGGTCTCTGGACACCACTCTGCTCCCTCCCCACCCAGGCATGGACCCCAGGCCTTACGGACTTCTCTCCCCATAACCCACTCTATTCCTTCCCCTGTTTAGCCTTGGGCAGGGAGGCCTTTTCTCTGACAACACATTTTTGTCTCCTTTGATCGTTCCATCTCAAGTTTCTAGAGCCTTTGCCCAAAACGATCTTTCCCGGGGCCATGGACACCACTGGAGAAAAGGGTCAGGTAACAGAAAAACAGTTTGGGGGTGAGGAGGGGGTAGTAACGATCTCTGGTGGCCTCGGCCCGTAGCGGCTTGAGGCAGGATTTCTGGTTCCTAGCCAGAGACCGAAATCCCATGGCGGCAGTGAGAGCGCTGAATCCTGGCCTGGTGGCCAGGTGGTCATGACAATGCCCATCGGATGTGTAGAAACGAATTCCCACATAGAAATGGAAAGTAGTGAAACAACTAAAGTGTTTATTAGGAGGAGAAAGGGTGCGTGTGGATAGACACACGGGTGTTAGAGAGTTGTTTCCTCATGATAGTTTGACTCACTTTTTTTTTTTTTAAAGTTTCAGACTATCTATTAATTAGTGTAAACCACATCACAGTACACCAACATGATTTCATGCATTTAGAGGGGAAATATTTCCTGGTTAAGTGGAAAATTGTGCAGATGACTCCTGGAAGACCTTCATTCTGAGCAGCTTTATAGTGAAACGTTTCATTTAGAAGTCCTCTTTCTTCAGTTTGCTATAATCCGCATCCACAGAGTAGGACTTGTACTGACCGTCAGAACCCAGCTTGTTCCAGTTGTTTAGGCGCACAGTCGTGTCCGACTCTTTGTGACCCCATGGACTGCAGCTCACCAAGCTTCCCTGTCCTTCACCAACTCCTGGAGTTTGCACAAACTCATGTCTACCGAGTTGGAGATGCCATCCAACCATCTCATCCTCTGTTGTCCCCTTCTCCTCCTGCTCTCAATCTCTCCCAGCATCAGAGTCGGACCAATGAGTCGGTCCTTCGCATCAGGTGGCCAAAGTATTGAAGCTTCAGCTTCAGCATCAGTCCTTCCAATGAATATTCAGGGTTGATTTCCTTTAGAATGAACTGATTTGATCTCCTTGCTGACCAAGGGACTCTCAAGAGTCTTCTCCAACACCACAATTTGAAAGCATTGATTCTTCAGCGCTCAGCCTTCTTTGGGCTTCCCTAAGAGTTTAGTTGGTAAAGAATCCACCTGAAATGCAGGTTCAATTCCTGGGTTGGGAAGATCCACTGGAGAAGGGATAGGCTACCCACTCCAGTATTCTTGGGCTTCACTTGTGGCTCAGCTGGTAAAGAATCTGCCTGCAATGCGGGAAACCTGAGTTTGATCCATGGGTTGGGAAGACTCCCTGGAGAAGAGAACGGATACCCACTCCAGTATTCTGGCCTGGAGAATTCTATGGACTCTATAATTCATGGGTTCGCAAAGAGTCAGACACGACTGAGCAACTTTCACTTCAGCCTTCTTTATGGTCCAACTCGCAACATGTGTACATGACTACTGGAAAAACCATAGCTTTGACTAGACGGACCAGGGTTCCAGTTTGTTTTAGGTTTCTGGATTGTTCTTCCTGTCCTAACTGACATCAGGATTGAACAAGGCCAGGTGCAAGATATACAGTGATGCTGCAGTACCTCCTGCTACAATAAATATGAAGAAGGGGATCAAGCTAGGATGCTTCTTGGCCTGACCAACGATCTGGCAGAGCAGGGTTGCGAAAGAGGCCTCGAGTCCAAACGGAGAAAAAAATCTAACCCGCAAGGCCAGGGATTAAAGTTTCTACCTGAATCATTTTTTTTTTTTAATATTTTTAATTGGAAGATAATTGCCTTACAGTATTGTGTTGGTTTCAACATCAACATGAATCAACCATAGGTTTACCCATGTCCCCTCCCGCTTGAACCTCCCTCCCGTCTCTCTCCCCATCCCACCCCTCTAGGCGGGGACTGAGCCCTGGGCCCTGGTTTGGGTTCCCTGAGTCATCCAGCAAATTCTCCCTGGCTCTCTATTTTACGTATGGTAATGTGTGTTTCCATGGTACTGTCTCCATACATCCCACCCTCTCCTCCCTGCCTCCCAGCTTTAGAACTGCCTCCTAAGCCTGTTCTTTATGTCCGTGTGTCCATTACTGCTCTGCCGACAGGTTCATCAGTCCCATCTTTCTAGATTCCATATATATGCGCTAGTATAGGATATTTGTCTTTCTCTTCCTGACTTACTTCACTCTGTATAAAGGCTCTAGGTTCATCCACCTCATTAGGACTGACTCAAATTCCGCCTGAATCACTTTCGGGGGTGGGGGGCATTTCTTCTGAGTTTCCCTTGGCAGATCATTTTGCTTTGCCAGGTTCTGAGGCTGTATTTGGTGTATATCTCAGGGTCCTTCCATCTGTGCATGCACATCTCTTAGTCAAGATGAATTCTAGCGAAAAAGAGCCTTATGGGTAGGTTGACATCACTTACTATGAAGTGGTGCCCCCTCCCTTTTTGACCTTCAAGAAGCCTTTCTGCGCATGTGTAGTTAGGAAGGTCTCCTTGACCTCGAGAATGAGAAATATGTGGTCTCTGTGTCTTATCTGGGCAAGGCTTGGCTCCTCTCTGGCTCCTGCTATCTTGGATCATCTGTCCGCAGGGCATGGCTGACCAGCCTGGGGTCCACGGAGCTCCTGCCTCAGTGATAGCAGCTGCTCATCTTTCAAAGCTATCCTCGGATCTCAGATGTACAAGCCACAGGTCAGGGGATGCTGGTGGAGCAGGAGAGAGGCCAGAGTCATCTGTAGCTAGAGGGAGTGGACCAGGGTGAGGGCATGATGAAGCAAGACCTGGAGATGAGCTCTAGGGGGGAAGGCACTACTTTTCGGGGGTCAGGCATTTGAGGCTGGGTGTGCGCATGCGTGATGCGTGAACATATGGAGGTCAGTTGGGATGGTACATTTTTTTTGCTTTCTCATCAATTTTATTGGTAAAATTCACACACCGCCAGTTGGCTGGTTTCTAGTCTATTTAAATCTACATAAGCATCACCACAGTTAACTTAAGACTGTGCTCCCCATCCAAACAGAAGCCCCAACCCTGCCAGCAGTCAATTCCCAACTCCAGCTGGGATGTTTCTGAATGCAACTGTCAAAACCACAAACCCACGGGAGGTGGCCTAAGCAGTAGTTTGCTCTTTCCTCTGACAGGAAGTCTAGTGGTTAGCAAAACCAAAGCACAGCTGATTTCTCCCAGGACTCAAAGTCCATTCTCTGGTTTGCTGGTTTGTCCTATGCCTTTGCTCTGGGAGCCCCTTCTGGTCCCAAGACAGTGACATCAGCTCAGGCAGTCCTGTGTCCTCACAGACAAAACCCCAAGGTGGGCTGCAGATGGCCTTGTCTCCTGGTCTCTCTCTTGTCCTTTGGGGGAAGATGTTTTCCCAGAAACCCCAGAGACCGGGAAAGCAAGGTCTGGTACTTCCAGGTTGGGGTGTGGGAGGCAAGCAGGGTCTCCAGGGGGGAGGAAGGGGGAACGGCTGTTAGTCCAAGCTGCAGGGCCCCCTCCTTGATGTGGGAGCATTTGTGGGTGGAGCAGTTGCCACATGCAGAACCCAGGCCCAGGTGAGTGCGGTTACCAGGCTGCCGACTTGGTTTCTAACCTTGAATGAGCTGCAGGGAGTTACAGCGTCAGATCAGATCTGCATTTGACAAAGATGGTGGGAGTGGGGACTTCCCTGGTGGTCCAATGGCGAAGACTCTGTGCTCCCAAGGCAGGAGTCCCCGAGTTTGATCCCTGGTCAGGGAACCAGATCCTACGTGCC
Organism: Muntiacus reevesi; assembly: GCF_963930625.1. Taxonomy (NCBI): domain Eukaryota; kingdom Metazoa; phylum Chordata; class Mammalia; order Artiodactyla; family Cervidae; genus Muntiacus; species Muntiacus reevesi. The sequence goes on along the minus strand of NC_089250.1, from coordinate 211,577,729 downwards.
CAAGCCGAAACTACGAGTTCCCATGCAGCGAGCAAAGATCTTGCATGCCTCAACTAAGACCTGGTTCAGTCAAAAATAAAGATAGTGAGAGTGGACCCGGTGACTGCAAGGTCCCAGGCTGTTGCTATTATTTACGCAAGAGCTGGAATCTGAGCAGCGTCAGGGGCTGCCGTGGGGATTATAGGTTGTAGAGCCTGGAGAATGAGGGGAGAGGAACATTCCTTCTCTGGGGCGTTCTCCTTCCCGAAAAGCTGCTTCTTCTGGTCTCCTTTCCTGCCTCCTCCTCCTCTCCCCTCATCCACCTGTAATAGGAGGGCTCCCCCGGGCTTGTCCTGGGCCCTCTTTCTCCTCCATCAACACCCACATCCTAGGTGGTCTCTTTCATCCAGTCTCGGGGGTTTAAACGCTATTTATACACCGTGCGTGTGTGCTAAGTCTCCTCAATTGTTTTCCAACTATTTGCGACCTCATGGACTGCAGCCTGCCAGGCGCTTCTGTTCATAGAGTTCTCCAAGCAGGAATGTTGGAGGGGGTCGCCATGCCCTCCTCCAGGGATCTTCCCGACCCCGGGATCGAACCCACAGCTCTTGTGTCTCCTGCATTGGCGGGCGGGTTCTTTACCACTAGCACCACCTGGGAAGACCCCAGTGACCCTCAAATGGGTGACTGGCTCTGACTCTTCCCTGAACTCTGGACTTGTGTGCTGGACATCTCCCCTGGGAGGCCACCGGCCTCTCCTGGGCCTCCTCCTCCCAAACCCCTCCCATCTTCACAGACGCCGGAACCACTAGGCCTGCAAAGACTCAGCCCAAATTTTCTCTCATCCCACATTCGGTCTGTGTCTGTTCCATGCCTCCCCGGCCCCTTCCACTCTCCCCAGGCCCCTTTGGTGACCTCTAAACTATCCTCATACCCAGTCCGTTTCCTTCATAGCAGCCAGAGGTCATATTATCATTTTTAACTTCTTATGGGAAATTTCAAACACAGACAAAAGGAGAGATTAAGACAATAACCTCTGTGTTTACCACTCAGTTTCAATCGTTGATAAAATATGCCCAACCAGAATGATGTCTTTACAGTATAAGTTTGGTGAATTTCCCCTCTTGCTTAACCTCAAATCAGATTCCTTACCAACCTCATCTTTAACCTTTTTCTTCCTCACTCTGGCATCCTGGCCTCAGCTGATCCTGAAACATGGTACAGTGACCTCAGAGACTTTGCATTGCTGTGTGTGTTGTTGTTTTTTGGTTTTTTTTTTTTGGCCTGGATCACTCTTCTTTCAGATCTTTGCTTGTCTGGCTTGTTCTCAACCTCAAGATATCCATCATTTGGAGTGCACAGATGTTAGTGCTTTGTCATTATGACTTCTGAATATTTGAAAATAGAAAAAGCAGGATGCATTGCAGGTGAAGCTGAAGTTCTCTCTGAGTCTCACCCTCCTCCATCTGCTGCTCTAAGGAACCAGCTACCATCATGAATGGGCAGGGACCGTCTAGGTCTTTCTTTGGCCAGAACATGCAGCATGTGGGATCCTGGTTCTCTGACCAGGGATTGAACCTGAGCTCCGTGTTTCCAAGGCCTTAGAAGCATGGAGCTTAGCCCCTGGACCACCAGGGAAGTCCCTAGGTCTTGTTTTTTTAAAAAATATTTTCACTATACTTGTGTCCAGAATGGCATATAATACTGCTTAATGGGTTTGAAAAAATTATACACACGCTATCATTTCACAGCTGTTACTCTGTAACTTTCCCCTCTCACGTGACACTATGTTTTTCAGACCTGTCCATGCTGACGCATATAGATCATTCATTTTAACCGCTGCTGAGTCATCCCTGAGCCCGATATACCCAGCATATTTATTCATTTTCCTAGTGATGGAAAAAATGCTGCCACATGCAGTCTCGCACATGTTTTTTCATTCACAGATGAATGCTTCTGGAAGGCGTGCCTTTCAGGCTGGGGTGTGCAACCCTTGAGGGGGTGGTAAAAACAATCCAATCGGTTGTGAAATAGGAGAGAGAAAACAAAGGTGCAGTAAGGGTAATTACTGTTTTGGTAACTTCACATTTCAGTTTCCCATGTCTGAGTAATGGGTGGTTTTGTACAGGACCCTTCTCACCACTCTTGGAGTCTGGAAAACCAACAGAGAACTGTGGGGTCAGAGATGGGCAGGGTTCGATGCTCTGGTAGCCCCGTGAACTCACCCATCCTTGGTGTAGCATTAGACTTTCTTTGTTTTTGCAAATGAGTTATGAGATAGTATTTATTGTGGTCTTAATTTTGCATTTCCCTCACTTACTAAGGAAGTCAAACATCTTTTCCTACATTCTTGGCTTTTTGATTTTTTTTTTCTCCTGTGACCTGCCTTTGCCTAGGTGTTCTACTGAGTCACTTGATTTTATCTTACTGATGTGTAGGCGTTCCTTAGATATTCTATGTATTCTGACTACTTGTCCTTGGACTGTTTCATGGGTTGCAACACATTTCTTCCAGGCTGTCACTACCTTTTGGCTTTGCTCCAGCTCTCTCTACACCAGATCCAGCAACAAAAAGTTTATCGGTGACTTGGGCCAAGGCAGTGGCCAGGGCAGTGGGGGAGGTATGGGCAGAAGCTGTATGTCCAGCCTGGTGGCTGCATAACTTCTTTCAAAATATGGTTTAAATGATCAAGTGAAGGCGCAGTGAGGAACATTTTTCTTTCTTTTAATAAAAATTGTATTTTTATTCTTTTCTTTTTGCTGCATCGCACGGCTTGCAGGATCTCAGTTCAGCAGGGACTGAACCCTGGGCCATGGCAGTGAAAGTACCCAGTCCTAACCACTAGGCCACCAGGGAACTCCCTAAATTGTATACACTTAATGTTTACAGTTTGATGTTTTGGTATACATATATATTGTGAAACGATCACCACAATCCAGCTAAACGACATTTCTGTCACCTCTACAGTTAGCGTGTGTTGAGAAGATGTAATTAAACCTAGCCCCTTAGCAAGTTTCAAGTACGCAATGCAGCATTGTCAGCTGTCATCTCCATGCTGAGGGTTAGATCTTTAAACCTTACTCATCTTGTATTGCTGAGACTTTGGACCCTTTGATACTGGAGTAGGTTGTCATTTCCTCCAACCCCAGCCTCTGGTCACCATCTTTGTACTTTATGTTTCAGCTTTGTTAGAATTCAGCTTTGTCAGATTCTACATGAACTGAGGTCATGCGGTATCTTTCTGTGTCTTGCTTATTTCTCTTAGAGAAGTGTCCTCCGGCCCCATCCATGTGGTCGCATCTCACATGTGGGAATGTAAATTAGCACAGCCATTCTGGAACACAGGATGGAGGTTCCTCAGAAAATTAAACTTAGAACTCTCTTAGGGTCCAGCAATCCCACTTCTGGGTACAGCTGCAAGGGAATTGGAATCAGGATTGTAAAGAGACCCATCTATACTCCCAAGTTCACTGCAGTGTTACTCACAGTAGAAATGGAAACACCCTAACACTCATCCTTTGATGAGTGTGTTTAGTCTCTTCATCATGTCTGACCCTTTCCCACCCTATGGACTGGAGCCCGCCAGGCTCCTCTATCCTTGGGATTTTCTCAGCAAGAAGACTGGAGTGCGTTGTCTTGCCCTTCTCCAGGGAATCTTCCTGACCCAGGAAACGGACCCACGTCTCCCCTGTCCGCTGCGTTGGCCGGGGGGTTCTTTACCACTAAGTCACCTGGGAAACCCCCTTTGGAAGGACAGAAGGAGCAAGTCGGGAGGGGAGTTGCTGAAGAAGGATAGGGAGTGGGTGGGTGGGGGAAGATGCCAGAGAGAAGTCTAGGAGAGCTGGCAGAAAACAAGAGTGGGAAACACATTGGTTCTGCATAAATTGATTAATAAAATGAATGGGTGAGAATTATATTTTCCATTGTTGTTTTTTTGTACCATGCAGTGTGACTTTACAATCTGTTGTAGGCGTTGATGTGCTTTTTCCCCCCATTTATCCAAACTTTTTTTGGGGGGTGGTGATGAATGTTTTTCAATAATGGGATGGTTTTAAGAACTCTTTTTAAACCATTTTCATTCATGCTTGTCTACAATAAGGTTTTTGCATTAATTTTAAAGCAGCAATGGCCCTTTTCAATATGGTTGTTTTCTTTTTTAAAAATTTTACAATCTAGTCTTGGGCTCCAAGTGAATTGCTTGAAAGTGGTTTGATTGCAGGGAATATTTCCACATATTGGTTTACAAATTAACAAAATGTGTGCCCTCAGGGGGTGCTTTCTTTGTAGAAATTTGTACATGTTTGAAACCAATATGTAGTTTGTTTTTTTAAAAAATCCTTGCATTCCTTCTCACCTGTGGACGCTGACTTCACTCACTCATGAGCTCCCAAGCATTGGTGCGTGGCCAGGTACTGGGCAAAGCATTTCACAGACATTATTTCATCAGCTCCTCCCCAGGGCCTCACCTGGCAGATTCTATATATAAACTATGTACCAGCTTTACAGATAAAGAGACCTGGGGCAGGAGCTTAGATTTATGATTAAGTGGTAGAGGTCAGTTCAGTTGCAAGTCTGTCTTCTGATTCCAAAAACCTTTTCCCTTAGTCAGGGTAGGTTCTTCAGCTTTCATCAGTTTTTAATGATCATTTTTGCGTTTTCAATCAAGCCATCCTTAGAAAGTTTAAAAAAAAAAAGCAAGTCACAGTAAGTTTGAAGGCATATTTATCAATTTTGCGTTCTTCTGAGGGGGAAAAAAATGAAGATTTGAAATAAAGTGAGGTTTTCATGTTGGAACGAGGAAGAAAGACTATTCGTCCCCAACATTTCTCAACGGTTTCGCCTCCAGCAACTCAGGCAGGATGGGACCTGCCCCGGGCGAGCTCCTCGGGATGACGTAAGGTTGTTGTCGCGGGCTGAGAAGGGACAAAATCAGCCACAGAAAACGTTCCATCAATTTGCCCAGCGCGCTCAGGTGTGTTGGGCCCCTGCGCCCCAGGTGTTTGCTGCCCCCTTGCGGTCGTGCTGCCGTCCTGCACCCTCAGGGAGCGCACCTGGGAGCCCTGGGGACTGGGAGGGAGGGGACGCTTCCTGCCTCTCTAGGCCTGAGTCGTGGGCTGAGGAGGCGACTCTCTATGGAGAGGGATCAGGCCCCGGGAATGGCGCCCCCTGGCGTTTGACAATGCAGCGGTCACTAATAGCTGCCTTATCCCAGGTCCTTCCTGTGAGGAAGGGGCGATGTGGTCTAACATCACTTGGCACAATCGTGTATGCATGGCCTTGAGCCTGGCTGTTAGGCGGGGAAGAGAAAGGAGTGGAGGGCTCCCTGCTGAAGGATCCAAGGTGGGGTGGGGCGGGCTTCTGCAGCAGCTTCTCTGCGCTCATTCCAGCCTGGCAAGCGGGGATCTCTGAGGTCATTACTCATTCATTCATTTATTAATTCAACAGATATTGGGTTGGCCAAAAACTTGGTTTGGGTTTTCCTGTAGTGTGTGCGTGCATGCGTGATCAGTTGACTCTTCCCGACCCCGTGGTCTGGAGATCACCAGGCTCCTCTGTCCACGGGATTCTCCAGGCAAGATTACTGGAGTGGGTTGCCATTTCCTTCTCCAGGTGATCTTCCCGACTCAGGGATCAAATCCATGGTTCCCACATTGATAGGTGGGTTCTTAACCACAGAACCATCAGGGAAGCCCACATTTGAAGATCTAATTGGCTTTATTCAACAACTCATGAGTAGGGTAGCATCCCATCAAACAATCAGAAAGATGGTCTGAGGAGCTGTACCAAATGGAAGGTTTTTATAGACAGAAGGGGGCGGGACATGGAAGTATACACAGTGGACGAGTTCACTTCAGTCGCTCAGTTGTATCCAACTCCTTGCAACCCCATGGACTGCAGCATGACAGGCTTCCCTGTCCATCACCAACTCCCAGAGTTCACCAAACTCATGTCTATTGAGTCGGTGATGCCATTCAACCATCTCATCCTTTGTTGTCCCCTTCTCCTCCTGCCTTCAACCTTGCCCAGCATCAAGGTCTTTTCCAATGAGGCAGCTCTTCGCATCAGGTGGCCAAAGTATTGGAACTTCAGCTTCAACATCAGTCCTTCCAATGAATATTCAGGGTTGATTTCCTTTAGGACTGACTGGTTTGATCTCCTTGCAGTCCAAGGGACTAGTGGGGCAGGGTCATCTTCCCTTAGGGGAAGTCAGGGAGTCGTAGGCAGATTACTTTACTAGTGCTCACCAAGTAATTCCAGACGGATTGGTGTAAAACACCATTCTTGAGAAAGGCTGAAATTATCATCATTGTTGTGTTTTAGTTGCTCAGTCATGTCCAACTCTTTGTGATCCCATGGACTGCAGCACTCCAGGCTCCTCTGTCTTCCACTATCTCCTGGAGTTTGCTTAAATTCATGTCCATTGAGTCAGTGATGCCCTCAGGTTAGGTAGTAAGTCTCAGTGGCGCTTAGCCCAAGTGACTCCATTTTGGGCCTGTTGCTTCTTTTCAACAATTCCACCTTGATCAGACTCTCAGCCTAACTGAGAAATGTGATCAAAATTCAAGGCATTAGCACCACTCACCTACTGCTCTGGAGTTCTCACCGCTTTTGCTGATGCTGCTTTGCTGCTGAATCTGTGTGCTAGTCACTGTTCACGGCTCCAGGTTGACCATTTTTCAGTCAATCATTTGCTTTGTCCCTCTTCTGAGGTCCGGTCTTAAGGAGATTTGCTTGGTGATTAGAGGCTGTGAATATGCATTTAAAGCTTTGGAGACAATATGCAATGTACCAGGGATATTATTTTAACTACAAGCGGGATAATTCCCAGTGTTAAGAGTGCACTTGGGAGCCGTGGGTCTCCAAGACCCAAACCAGTCAAGATCAAATTAATCAAAGGAAGACCACATTGAAGGACTCGCCCTTTAAAAGCCAATGGTTTGCTCAGGGATCTTATGTAACTGAGTTTTGGCTTCCCCACACATATTAACTCTAGGTCCGGTAGGTGATGCTGGCCATAGAACAGCTCAGCTAAAAGATAGTGCTGTTATTGAGAACAACTTTGGCCAGAGAGTCTAAGGATCTTTGCTGGGTAGCCAGTGTCTTAGAAACAGAATCTGCAATGTTTTAAGAGTTAAGGAGAGGTTTCTGATTGCACTTCCACTGTATTTACTCCTAAGCCAGGGCTCCTTGGTGCTTCCCTGATGGCTTAGCAAGTAAAGAATCTGTCTGCAATGCCGAGACGCAGGAGGTGTGGGTTCGATCCCTGGGTCAGGAAGATCCCCTGGAGAAGGAAATGGCAACCTTTTCCAGTATTCTTGCATGAAAAAATCCGATGGACAGAGGAGCCTGGTGGGCTACAGTTCAAAGGGTTGCAAAGAGTTGGACATGACTGAGCAACTAAACACCGCCCCCCCCACCACAACCAAGGGTCATTCAGGATTTTTAGTGCATATGGAGGAAGAAACTTCTAGCCTGAAATAAAAAATTGTTCTAAATTCCAGAGCTTAACCCCCATAGCAATGGCCTGAGAAATATGAGTGATGCCGTTATCTTTCCAGGAGAATGCCAGAGTAAAGGAGAGGGGAAAGAGAGAGTTTCATGTTTTGGGGTTTTTTTGACCAAGCTCTGTGGCATGCAGGATCTTAATTCCCCAACCAGGGATCACACCTGAACCCCCTATCCTGGGAGCTCAGTCTAACCACGGAACTGCCAGGGAAGTCCTGAGTTTCATGTAAAGTATAAAGTCTTGATCTGGTGTCTTGAGTGGAAGCAGTTGACTTTGATGTCTAACCACTTCTCTTCCTAATCGATTTGATTTGGACATCCCCAGTGTTTTGCATAGGACCCACCGATTTTGCAGCTTTTTGGCTTCTGAGATTCCTGTTAGCAGTTGTTTTTCCTGGACCCTGTCCAGCTCAAGTTGGACCCAGTCCGACTCCAGCTGGTAACCACCAAGAATTCCCATGGAACTCTGGAGTGGGGGGAAAAGCCTTGAACCAAAGACCTCAGCTAAGTGAAGATGGCAGCTTGATTCCAAATAAATGGGCAACTACAGTGGCTACCGCATTTCCCGATGTGGAATTTGGGGAAGGAGTTCAAAGAAATGGGAAACTGCAGACTAAATCACCAGCAATTCCCAACATGAAATCCGGGGACAGCATCAAGAACTGGGGTTTCCAAACAAAAGGGGAACTGACTAGAAAACCAATTAGACCGGGCACGTGATGCAAAGAGAGCAGAGCTCACAACTGTGATGAATTTCCTCTGGCCTCAGAAATGGTGAGAAAAGACAGTGCAGTCAAAAAGGGATTTGCCGGCACCACACCTGTCTTTCTCATTGTCCGTGAACACCATCAAAAGAAGGTCAACCTGGATCCCACCACTGCCACCAAATCTGTTAAAAGTCAAAATTCAATTGAGTACGGGGAGGAAGATGGGAGGGAGTTTCAAAAGGGAGGGGATATGTGTATACTTATGATGATTCATGTCGAGGTTTGACAGAAAATAGCAAAATTCTGTAAAGCAATTATCCTTCAATAAGAAATAAATTAATAAAAAATTCAATTGAGTTTATTTGTACATTTGATGACCGAATTGGCTTTATTCAATAATCTTGAACAGTCTGCATCCCGCCCAGCAGGTAGAGAGGAACTCCAAGGAGCGGAACAGCAGTACAAAAGGGAGGCTTTTATAGGCAGGAGGGTGGGACAAGGAAGTTAGAGGGTGAATTATTTCAAGGCAGGTCACCTTCTCTCAGAGGAAAGCAAAAACTCCAGATGAATTGGCTTAAAATTCCACACCCAGGAGAGGTTGAAATTGCAATTAAGATAAATATTAAGAACTGGGCTTCTCTTGTGGCTCAGCTGGTAAAGAATCTGCCTGCAATGCGGGAGACCTGGGTTCGATCCCTGGGTTGGGAAGATCCCCTGGAGAAGGGAAAGGCTACCCACTCCAGTATTCTGGCCTGGAGAATTCCCTGGACTGTATAGACCATGGGATCGCAAAGAGTTGGACACTGAGAGACTTTCACTTGCTCACTCACTCACATTAAGTCCTGGTGGGGCTTAGCACAAGTGACTCCATGTTGGGCCTGTTGTTTCTTTTTAACACATTATTGACTGGGGGATTTTTGTAAAAATTAATGCCTGTGGCTAGTGATTTGTTGTTGTTCAGTTGCTCAGTCATGTCCAACTCTTTGAGACTCCACGGACTGCAGCACGCCAGGCTTCCCTGTCTTTCACCATCTCCTGGAGCTTGCTCAAACTCATTTCCATTGAGTCAGTGATGGTGATGCCACCCATCTTGTCCTCTGTCGCCCCCTTCTCCTCCTGCCTTCAATGTTTCCCAGCATCAGGATCTTTTCCAGTGAGTCGACTCTTCCCATCAGGTGGCCAAAATATTGGAGCTTCAGCTTCAGCATCAGTCCTCCCAATGAATATTCAGGGATGATTTCCTTTGATCCCCTTGCAGTCCAAGGGACTCTAAAGAGTCTTCTCCAGCCCCATAGTTTGAAAACATCAATTCAAATGTGGGCATTTAAGAGTGGACGTTTATTATTACAAAATCAACTGGTTTAATAAAGATAACCATCATATTTTAAAATAACTTAATACAAATACAAATTAAAATAACTGTAAACTGATTCTTTTTTTAAAATTAATTAATTAGAGCTGAGTCTTAGTTGCAGCATGTGGGATCTTTCATTTTGACATGTGGGATCTAGTTCCCTGACTAGGGATTGAACCCAGGCCCCCTGCATTGGGGGCACAGAGTCTCAGCCCCTGAACCACCAGGGAAGCCCCACTGTGATTCTTTTGAATGCAAACTAATGGTCACCCAAAGAAGAAATAAACCCTCCTTGCATGCTCAGTCGCTCAGGTGTGCCCGGCTCTTTGCGACCCCATGGACTGCAGCCGGCCAGGCTCCTCTGTCTGTGGGGTTTTTCAGGCAAGAACAGTGGAGAGGGTTGCCATTTCCTTCTCCAGAAGGGCACTTTATGCTCCACCCAGACGGAATTGTTGGAATCATGCTGTTCCTTCTGCCCATACCACCCCTCACACTTCCTCTTCCGGAAAACTCCCACCCATCCTTCAAAACTTAGCTCAAGGAGGCCCTTTTGAACCCCAGCTTCCCCTCAGGGCTATAGTGTTGGGGGACAGTAGAGGGTGGTGGGGGAGGGCTAAGAGCAGCGGACGGAGCCGAGGGACTTTGCACCCTCCTCGAAGTGGACCCCAGCTGTCGCCCCGGGAGAGGAGACAAATGGGCGAACGGGACCTGTCCTGGGCAGGGGTCACCTCTGACCTTCCAGGGACTCTTTACGGAGAGTTGTGTCCTGCACAAGGGTCGTCGCGGAGAAAGGGGGCGAGACAGCAATTATGCCCTGCACTCACCGGCCACCAGAGGGCGCGCTTTTAAAAAAATGTCTAAATGGAGTGAGAGCCTCATCCTTGCCGCATCTCGGGGCACCTGCTGGTACCCAGACAGGAAAGCATCGTAGGAAAGGTTCTGATCAAGGTTCTGGATTCTCCCAGAATTCTAAGACTTTGACTCTGATCCACGGCTTCTAGAAACCGCTCTTCCATGCAGCCTGTGGCCCCCAAGGGGTCTTGCTCAGCAAAGTGCCCCCTTTCCTTCTCTGAATACCTCTCTCTAAGACCCTCTGAAGCCTTTTGTGGGCACATTTTCTCTCCCCTGCCCTCCTCTCAGAAGCCACTGACACACCACTCGATTGGAGAATAAAGGTTACAGCTGACTTCTCTGCTTTGAGACGGGACCAAACTTTTAGCAAAATGCAAGAGGGATGGATGCGGGTTAGGTAGGAGCTTTCAGATTTGGTCGGCTGAGGCTTCCATCTGCCTTCAAGTGTCCTGTCGCCCGCAGCCCTGGGACGAAGATGTCTATCTCTCAGGTCTCTGGTCCTTCAGGGTTTGGAAGGATGTGGGAAGGTACAGCATCTTTGTTCTGCCTTGGCTGCCTGTGCGGGGCGGACCAGAAGTTGGTGGAGTTGATGTCCCCGGGAGCAGTCTCCCAGCAGGAAGGCGACAGGATGTGGAAGACAAGTACCCCAGTTCTTGTGCAGTGATGGGGCAGGAGGCAGGGAAAGGGGAGACTTTTGTGGCAACTGGGTCCCCGCGGTAACTTGGTCCCCACCCTGTGGTGTCTGTGAGGTCACCCTGCTTCTTCCTCCGGAGAAGGGAAAGGAGGGCCAGACATGGAGGCCGTCCCTCCGGTCAGATCCAGCCTCTCGGGGACTCTACTGGTGGTGGTGAAGCTGTCCGCACTGGTGAGGGGGGCGTTGGGGGTTGGGGGCCGGGGGGGTGAGGACCAAAGCTGCTGCTGGATCCTGCTGGTGAAATGAGGTGGCTGCCCACCTCCTGGAGTAATCCCATAGCTTTCAGAAGCCCCACCCTCAAGCTGAAGAGCCGCAGAATTTTCTCCAGAGGGTCACTCCCATGAGTTAAGTGTTGACCTTCCCACCAGTCTTTTTCAAACCTGACCTTAGTCTGGAGAGTGGTAAATAACCATTGAAACCTAAAGGAAAGGGAATTCCCTGGTGGTCCAGTGGTTAAGACTCTGTGATTCCCCTGCAGGGGACATGGGTTCGATCCTTAGTCGGGAAACTAAGATCCTGCAAGCCACCTGGTGTGACCAAAAAAAAAAAAAAGAGAGAGAGAGAGAGAAAAAAAAAAAAACCCAGTGGAAAGAAAACCAAATATAATATGAAACACCTACTAAAGCTCCCTCCTGAGGATGGAGTCCTTCCAAGTGGACAGTTAAAGATCACTCTTGGGGTGGGGGAAACTGAGGCCTTGAGAAGGGGAGGGCCCAGCCCGGGATGGCCTGGCAGCCCCACCCGCACCAGAAAGTCTGGGATAGGTGGGCCCCCGCGGCAAGTGAGTGGCAGTGGGTGACGACGGTCTCCTCTTTCTGTAGCTGGTCCAGAACCGGACCCATCTCTACAATTTCCTGCTCCTCAAGATCTTCCTCTTCAACCACTGGCTGTCGGGGTTGACTCGGGAGGCCCAGGGGTCCCACCCACCCCCCAAGATCGCCGGCTGCCCCGTGGGCCGGGTTCTCCGGGCCGGGCTGACACTGCTAGAGGTCCCCGTGTGCCTGGCGCTGCGGGTGCCCAGGCTGGTGTGGGCAGGCTTGCTGGGCTGTGCCCGCGCCTTGGGCCTGGCCCCAAGGTGGCTGGGGGCCTGGGAGCAGCTGGGCCTGTCTGCGGCCACCTGGACGGACCTGTTCCTGTCATGTCTGCACAGCCTGATGCTGGCTGCCTTGCTGCTGCTGCTGGTGGTCTGGAGACTGTACCGGAAAGCCCAGTGCTGCAGCCTGGGCCGGTTGCCCAGGAAGGTGGGTGAGGGCGGGCGTGGCTGGGCCGGGGGGTGGGTGGGGCAGACCTGGGACACTGGGCTGGGCTGGGCTGGGCTGGGGAGGTTAGACCTGGGACACTGGGCTGGGCTGGGCTGGGGGGTCGTAGGGGTGGTCCTAGCAGCCAGGCAGCATGGCATGCGAGCTCCGGACAGCCGCCTGCCCATCCACTTGACCCACCGCCCCCAGGCTCTGCTGGAGAACCGCGTGGTGCGGAGGTCACTGGCGCTGCTGAAGAGTCTGTGCTGGTGGGTGGAGAGCACGCTAGCGCTCACCTCCTGGCACCTGGCCTACCTCATCACCTGGACCACCTGCCTCGCCTCCCACCTGCTGCAGGCCGCCTTCGAGCACACAGCCCAGCTGGCCCAGGCCCAGGAGGCTGAGCCCCAGAAGGCCTTGGGGCTCTCATCTGAGCCCCCACCCCCTGGGCCCGCAGCCCCCGAGGCCAGGCCAGTCCTGCCAGAGCCTGGAACTCCTGGAGAATAAATGTGTCCCCTGTGCCTCCCCTGTCTGGTCTGGCCTGGGGCCTCACTCTCGGCCCTTCTTCTGCACTGGGCTGGAGGGGTGTGCCCGTGCATGTATGTGTGTGTGTGTGTGTGTGCACGCACTCACGCGTGCATTCGTGTGGGTGCATGTGAAGTTTCGGCCTTCCCAGGTGGCTCAGTGTTAAAGAATCTACCTGCCAAAGCAGGAGACATGGGTTTGATCCCTGGGTTGGGAAGATCTCCTGGAGGAGGAAATGCAAACCAATCCAGGGCTCTTGCCTGGGAAATCCCACGGACAGAGGGGCCTGGCAGGGTACAGTCCATGGGGTCACAAGGAGTCGGACAGGACTTGGTGACTAAACCATATTGCCCCAGGGCTTCCTCTAGGAAGGAAATCACCTTCTGTGAGTGCCTGGTATGTGCCAGGTAACCCTCTCAGACATCGATAAGGAAAAAACAAAATGAAAAAACTATAGCCCACCAGACTCCTCTGTATATGGAATTCTCCAGGCAAGCATACTGGAGTGGGTTGCCATTGCCTACTCAGGGGATCTTCCCGACTCAGGGATCGAACCCAGGCCCCCTGCATTGCAGGCAGATTCTTTACCATCTAAGCTACCAGGGAAGCCCCCTCAGTGGCTTTACACACATAGTTTTGTTTAAATCACTTACCAGCGCAGACATCCAGATGAGATTGAACCTAGAAGCTTGAACATTCATTCCCTCGGTCCCAGAATAAGTCAGAGCAACAACCAGCACTGGACCCTAGTTTTTTTTGTTTGTTTGTTTGTTTCCTAGAACCCCTCACCTCATCTGGGTCCATGCGCCTGCTTCCTGAGACTGCTGATGCCCAAGGTTTTTAGGGACGATGGGTAGTTAGAGACTCTGGCCTCTGGGGGGTGCCAGGGCCTCACATTTCAGAGATTTAGAAAATTCCTTTCAGAAAGGAACTATTCCTGAGCCAGTCTGCAGCTGGCCAGTGCATCCGTTTATACACTTGGTCACTCATTTCCCCACTCATTCATCCATCTGTCCACTCACCCACCTGTCTATCTCTCAGCCTGTCTACCTGTCCATCAACCCTGCCTGCCTGCCTGCCTGCTAAACCGCTTCAGTCGTGTCCGACCCTTCGCAACCCCATGGACTGTAGCTCCCCAGGCTCCTCTGTCCATGGGATTCTCCAGGCAAAAACACTAGAGTGGGTTGCCATGCCCTCCTCCAGGGGATCTTCCTGACCCAGGGATCAAACCTGCATCTCTTACATCCTTTGCATGGGCAGGTGAGTTCTTTAGCACTAGCGCCACCTGGGAAGCCTGTCCACCCAACCCCATACCCACAAATGCAACCACAGATCCAGCTCCTCCAGGGAGAGGGAAACACCAGATATCTCGGCCCTTGGCCTCAGCTGCCCAGGTCCTGCTCAAGGGGTGCGGATGCTGTGGAGGCGTGCTCAGGCCTCAGCGGGTCAGATCCCCCATTCGCCACCCTTGGGGCAGTGCTTCTGTGAGAGGAGCAGAGGGGTGGTTTCTTGGGAGTTAGTGATCGCTCTGTACTCATTCCCAAGCCTGGGGGCAATGAGTGTGGGAAGACATTCCAGAGAGCTCTGCTCTACTTTCTTCTCCTGCATTCTGGCTCCTAGAGAAGTTAGGGCCAGATTCCTGCCCTTCCTCTCGTAGAAAAACCTGCAGATGGCCCGGGGGTGGATGTGGGGTGAACTTCCAGGCCCTTCTTCTGAGCCTGAGGAGCAGACTCGGCCTGCCCCTGGCCCGAGGACTCTGAAGGGCTCCCATCTGGCCAACCAGGCAGAACACCTGTGAGGGGGCTCAGCACAGCTGGGATTCCGGAACTTGCACCCAGCGCGCAGGGAAAGCTGAGTGCAGAGGTGTGTGAGCTCGGCCCCCTGCTGAAGGTGGGGGCTGGGGGTCGGGGAGGAGGCCCCAGAACTCGCCTGGGGGGCGGCCAGGGACCAAGATGGCACTGGATAGGGCTCTGACCATGGGCCTGGGGTGCTGGGAGGGAGGGAGCAGGTGGAGAGGGGCCTCAAAGGCCAAGAAGGGAGGGGAGGTGGCCAGTACCTATGCCAGCTGGGGAGAGAAGAACGGAGCCAGGATGGAGTTGGGAATGGGCTGGAGGCTGGGACCAGTGGTGAGGCCCATGGGCAGTGGACGGGGAGAGTTTTGTGCGGTGGGGGGAGATGAGGGTAGGGGCTATTTTTTTTCTTCTAAAAATTTTTTTTTTTTAATTACCACAAGTACAGAGATGTTGAGAATTCCCTGGTGGTCCAGTGGTTAAGACTCTATGCTTTCACTGCCAGGGCCCCGGGTTCAATCCCTGGTCACGGAAGTAACATCCCACAAACCCCATAGTGTGGCCAAAAGAAAAAAAAAAAGGGACAGAGGTGTGAAGGTAAAAATGTTTTCTTGTCTCTGGTTCTAAACTTCAGAGAAAGAGAGTCAACTGTGTGTGGAATACCTTTCTAGTTGCAATATACATGCAAACCTGTGTGCGCACACACACAGCCCACCTACAGCCACTGATGGGGCGCCATACTGACGTACTGATGGGAATCCATTCACATTATACGTGTCACTGGGTGTCCCCTCTGGGTCTCGGTTTCCATGTCTATGCAGCGTCGGGTGACTGGGTGATCCTGATGAAACAGCCAATGTTGGGGGGGTTCCTCAATATCCTGGACACCCCAGCTGGGAGGAGGTCACCGGTATAGCTCTGATAGGTCCTTGCTTGCCTAGTTGCTCAGTCATGTCTGACTCTTCGCAACCCCATGGACTGTAGCCCACCAGGCTCCTCTGTCCATGAGATTTCCCAGGCAGGAATACTGCAGTGGGTTGCCATTTCCTGCTCCAGGGGATCTTCCCAACCCAGGGATCGAACCCGCATCTCCTGCACTGCGGGCAGATTCTTTACCTGCCGAGCCATAGGTCCCTGGACATGAGCTGAGATCTGGCTCCAGATCTGTAAATGCTCCTAGGCCACCCAGGGGCCCTGGTGACTCGGCGCTGGGGCTTGGGAGAAAGAGGAGGAAGGCGTGAAGATGCCCGTGGCTTTTCCTCGCAGGCGGTGAGAAGATCAGAGGCCCTGGAGTCAGACAGGCTGCAGTCTGAACCCTGGACCGACCCCTTCCCCTCTGCGTGACCTCAGGCAAGTTTGTTAACCCCGTGAGCCTCAGTCTCCCCACCTATGAACAGGTACAGCTGTAGCCTCGGGCCTCACAGGGCTGCGCTGAGTCTGCACACACACTGTACCCCACCAGGCCTGGAGAGGCGGTTCTGGGAAACCCCGATCTCTCTCTCTCTCTCTCGGGCCTGCAGACTTCCCAGCGCCACGGGGGGCCTTATTCTGAGGTCCAGAGGGCCAGTGGGCGGGTCTGTCTATCTCAGGCCTGAGAGTGTGGAGGGGCCCTGGCCTGCTGGAGGAAAAACAAGTTGGGGGGCGGTGGTGGTGGGGTGCGAACAGGGTGGGGGGAGCTGGCTGCAGGGCTGGCCAGCAGCTCCACGCAATCTGTCTGCTATGCAGTCCCGGGCCTGGCCTGTATTTATTTATGCTGAGCGTGTATTTATATCAGCCCCTTTCTCATTAATAGGGCAGGAAATGGCTGGAATTGTTACATACCTGGCGGCCCAGGGGTCCCACTCGGCCAAGACACACAGGGCCCTGGCCGCCCAGCCACGATTGTGAGGGGCCCCCTCCTCCATCCCTGGCCTTTCATTGACCTTGCGTCCACCCCCACCCCCGACCCTTGCACAGAGCGCCCATCTAGGTCCTTGGGCTCCTAGTGACTCCCTGAGGCCACTGTCCCGGGAGTCGGGCTCCTTTTCAGGCTTCTCCTTGTCCCCAGGAGGGAGAGTGATGTTGGAGGCCGTCAAGGTGCGTGTTCGAGGATGGGGGGCGGTGTGTGTCGGTGCTGGGCAGGCCCCAGGCAGAACAATGAGAATATGAGAAACCAGGGTCCCCTGAGTTGGGGATGGGATACTGGAGCCCCGGGGCAGGGGTCTGACCGGAGGAGGAAGTGATGGGACACGAGAGGGCCCTTCCTGAGGCTTGGAGGTTGTCCCAGGACTCTGCGGCCCAGCAGGCAGAGCTACCTGTAGGCTTGGACAGACCCTGCCGCCCAAGGGGGTGTCCCCGTGTTTGCCACCCAAAGGAGGCCCAGCGGGGTGGGGGCTCACCCGGGCCTTGCCTCCTGGGCTACCCTGGCTACAGGAGGCTTCCCTGCTCAGGGTGGACAACCCCCTCCCCGGCCCGTCTGCACGCAATATCAGGCCAGCATCTCTCCCCCAGGCCCCAGCTCTTGGGCGTGGGCCCCAGGTGGGGCTGCTGGAGCGGAGAGGCGCGGCCCCCTTCCCAGAGCGCTCGCCTGACACCCCGTTAGCGCCTCTCGCCTCGGCCGGCTCTCCCCGCTCTGCCAGCCTCCCCGCTGACCGTCTCTGGGCTGCTTCACCAGGGCAGGGTTAGAAGGCTTCTGCGGGGTGACCAGCAGCCGCCCAGGGCCGCCGTGCGTGCCCACCCCACTCTCCTCTGCGCGGGCCTAGAGGCCGCCTCTAGGCTGAGATTCCCAGAAGCCACTGCGGGCGGTGGGTCTGACCTCTGACCTCTACCCACTGGGGCTGCCATGCCTTCCTGGCTCAGAGGCCAGAGCCGGGGCCCCTGTGCAAACTCGAGGACTGAAGCTTAGAGGGGCTTTCCCAGGGCCCACCATTGGCCTCCGTCCTTGCCCTCTTAGCCCACTTGCAGGGTCTGCGGGAAGGGGTGGGGAGGGGTGGCTCTGGACATCGAGGAGGGGCTGCTGCAGGGGTCTCTGGGACTGACCTTCTCTGAGATGGGGAGCCCACACCCTGCACCGGAGCTGTGGGGAACCGCCCTGGCTGGGAAGGTGGTGTTCAGGGAGAGGAGCGCCTCTTTCAGCTTGGTGGCTCAGTGCCTGGGGTTGGCCGGGGTCCTTTGCCGAGCTGAGCCCCAACCCTGCCACCCCCTGGGAAGCAGCACCATCTGCGGCAGGAGGAGGCTGGAGGGCTGCATCCTCTGAGTCTCCTAGGGCTGGACCGTGTCCCTGCCCACCCCGCGGACCCCACCTCGAAGGTCAGGGCCGTGCCTCCTCCTACAGCTCCCCCAGGGATGCCCAGGTCAGCCCAGTGTGTGACTGACAGCGTCTGGGGAGAGGCTGACCTCCAGCACTGGAAACCGCGCCACCCACCCCCCTACCCCAGCTGCCTGTGGTCGGAGGGACTCGAGACCCTTTGTTCGCGCCGGGGGTCCCGCCTGTCCCTGGCTTGCATGACCCTGGGCTCTGTCCTTGCTCCCGAAATGAGGCCGGAGCCTCTGGGCTTGGTAGTTGCTGGGTCAGAGTTCTGTGAACCCTGAATCCCCCGAGGCCCAAGGGCTGGAGTGGTGGGTGGGCTGGAGCGGATGCGAGCAGAGAGGCCCCTTGGCCTAGCCCTCGAAGCCTTAGGCCCCTGGGCCCCCGGGGTGCTGCCGCGGAGTCCCACAGTTTTCCTTTGCTCAGAATGCACACATCTGGAGCTGTGTCCCATCCCCCCTCCCCACCCCAGGCCCACATCTGGAACCCAAAGCCGGCTTGCCGGCTCAACACGGAGCATCTGGACCCTGAGGGGCCTGCTCCCAGGTTAATGCAGCCCATCTGGCCCCTGGCGGCCGCTCTGGCCCGTCTGCAGGCGGCACATCTGGAGGTTCCGGGCCCCATGGCCATCCCCTTGCCCCACGCCTGGTGGGGTCTGGAGTCAGTACTCTCTGGGGTGCCCTGCCCTGAGGTGGGTTTCCTGTGTGCAGAGCCGCCCCCCCAACCTCTTCCTTTCTGGATGTCACAGCTCCCAGGGCTTCTCCTGGGGGCTGTCTGGGGAATAGCTGAGTTGTGACATAATGTAGACACACGTCCCCTGCTAGGAGTGGTGACAGCTGCCACTCTGCACCAACTCAGCCTGCAGGCTCTTGGCATCGCTTGAAAGAGTCTCCGGGGCCCCCCGGCTTGCCTGCCTGCCCAGCCCCTCCCGGGGAGCCTAGGGTGCTGCAGGGTGAGCCGCGCACGAGCTGATGGTGGAACGTCACTGGGTCCCTGTCACGGAGTACACCTTACACGATGTGCCCACCTGTCACTTCCCTTCTAACCCCATCTCTGCCAGTACCTGTGCGTGGCAGGATGGGCTTAGATGTCTCCCAGAGGCCCCCGACTCAGAGAAGAGAGCCTGGAGAGGCAGGTGACTGGAGGGCACTAGCGCTAGTCTGCAGGAAAGACCACCTCGGGGTGAGGGGCTCGTGGGGCAGAGACATGGCATGGGGCTGTGAGGGGAGGAAGGCAGGTCTGGGTTGGAGGAAACCTTCCAGCTGTGGGAACTGCCCAGCGGTGGCCTGGACTGTTCCTCCTCAGTGTGGGGCATGACCCTTGTGACCTCACTGGGGACATGGTACCCTAAGGAATGAAAGCAGATGGGATTCTCTCGGGATTGTGGTAGTGAGCTCCCCATCACAGGAGGGGATCCAAGCTGGCAGGGCTGCTTACCATCAGGAAGATGGCAGAGGCTGTTCTCACCAAGAGGTCAAAGCTGTGTTAGATACTTTTCCATCACTATACTCCAACCCTGTGACTCCAGGCATCTAGGATTCTGAGACTCAGCTGCCTATGACATGAGGCACAGTCATGGGTGGAGGCCAGATACTTGGCATGGAAGGTGGCGGGGGGAAGACGGGGAGAGAGGCGCTGGGAACGCAGAGAAGAGTTGGCAGCCTGTGCCCTAGGACTGAGGGCTTTGCTGCCTCCCCGCCCTGAATGGCCTCAGCTCTGGTGCTGGCCTAGCCTTTGAGGCCTGGGGTGTGAGCCCACAGCCCGCCGATTCTGCATCCTGTGGTCAAGCTTTATCAGAGCATCACTGGCCCCAATTGAAAGGAATCCTTTATAGCTGTACGTAGCCTCCAGCCCGGAGGCCCTGGGAGCAGCGGGCAGTTTAGACCACAGAACTTCAAGTCTTCTTCC
The DNA here is from genome assembly GCF_963930625.1 of Muntiacus reevesi. Classification (NCBI taxonomy): domain Eukaryota; kingdom Metazoa; phylum Chordata; class Mammalia; order Artiodactyla; family Cervidae; genus Muntiacus; species Muntiacus reevesi. Next base: position 211,557,890 of record NC_089250.1, on the reverse strand, counting down.
GCACCTCCTTACCCACGGAAAATTTGAGTCAACAAACATGCAAGGCAGAGACACAAATAAAAAATAATGAGGGTTAGCATTTATTGAGTGTTCACCCTGGGCCAGATACCGCCCTGAGGCCTTTCCTGGTATTAACTCATTCCAGCCTCCCTAGGATGAGGTACTGTTGTTATTACTAATCCATTTTACAGATGGGGAGCCCGAGGCTTAAGGTCCACTCAGCCATTGGATGGCAGAGATGGGATTCAAGCCGGATGGTTTGCCATCCAAGTCTGTGTCCTTCCCCACTCTCACTGCCGCCCTGCAAATGGGATGGGTGGGGGAGACAGAGAGTGGGAGTATAAAGGAACTAGGGGGGAGGGTGGGGCCTTGGGGTCTCTGAGGCCTGGAGAAGGGCTGCGGCCATGCCCAGCCCAGAAGGAGAAGCAGACCAGCTGATTTACAGCGGCCTGTTCCCCAGAACTGCCCCAGGCCTTCAGATGAGGTGTCAGGCATGCAAGGGCGGTCCCCGGCCTTGTCAAGCCTTCCAGACTCAGAGACAGTCTTTTCGAGGGTGGGAGCCAGTTCCCCTGATTCTTCTGGAAGGTGGGAATCGCAGGCTGCTGGGGTTGTGAGGGTCAGCCCTGAGCCGACCTGGTCTGTGGCCAGCATCCTCAGGGTACCCCTACTCCCGAGGGGGGGCTGCTTCCTCCCAGGGGGGAAGCTCTGGAGGGTCACCCGGAGCTCCCAGGGCTGGGGGTTAGGGGTCTCCATGGATGTGCATCTGTGTGAGCATGTGGGGAGGCTTCCCTCAGTCCGCCTCTGCCACCATCTGACCCGCCAGAAGAAAAAGCAGAGAGAAGGAGAGGACTTTCTGGGGCCAGGGGTGTCATTACTGGACAGCCCAGGCTGACCTGCCTTGTTCCATTGATACTTTCTAACAACCTCTCCCACCCGGAGCCCTTTGCCCTGTTTGGGTGTGGACATGGCAGCCATCCTCACTGGGTACCTCCTTTGTTGCAGGTACTGCAGTAAGGACACGGACCATAATGTAATACTTCACTTAATCGCCACAACTTTGGCAGCAGGCTGTTATCTTCACTCCCATTTTACAGACGGAGAAACTGAGGCTCAGAGAAGGCAAATCCCTTCTCCACACAACTGAGAAGCGATTCAAATCAAGGCCTATCTGACCCGCTACCTCTCACTAAGCTCCTAATTCCCACCCCTACCAAGAGGGCTGGGGAGACACCTCCCTCAAGCCCCCAGACTCCTGGGGTTGGGCCAGGCATCCCAGAGCTCCATCCCGACACCCCCCCCCCCCATTCCCTAACTGGGCTGGCTTCAACGGGCCTTAGCCTGGCCTTTGGGGACTGGCCAAGGGCCAAGAAGGAAAACAATGGGAGAGAAAGGAGCGGAAATGCTCTGGAGGTGTGGGAGGGGAGAGAACCAGGCCGGCAGGGATTTTGGACACGCTGGGTCCCCGGGTCCTCGGGGCAGGGGGCAGCGGTGGGGGTCAGCGTGCCCAGACCCTGCTTCCTGTGTGCGTTTGAGGTGTTCTGGCCAGACCCTGCGTGGGGAGGCCGAGGAAAGAAGGAAGGAAGGACCCATGCGAGTCCCATCCTGTGGTCTGAGGAGCAAGCTGCCGCTTAAGCCTGGACAGCAGCTCCTCTGCCTCCGAACAGGCTGAGCGGGTGGGAAGAAAGGGAAGTGGGCTCAGGCTGCTGGACCCCTAACCGATCCAGCTTTCCCCCGCCCGCAAGGTGGACTTCCAGTGGCCCCTCCGGGCCCCTCGTCGCCAAACCCTGGGGTGCTGCCCTCTGGCATCCCTTGTGTTAACTTGGGGGAGAGCCCAGGTCAGCCTGAACCCAGGTCCCTTTTTTTAAAAGATTTAATTTATTAGACTGTGCCAGGTCTTCGTTGAGCCATGCAAGCTTTTTTAGCTGAGGCATGTAAACCCTTGGTTGCAGCATGTGGGATCCATTTCCCTGACCAGGGATCAAACCCTGGCCTCCTGTGTTGGGAGAGCAATGTCTTAGCCACTGGACCACGAGGGGAATCCCAGAAACCAGTTTCCTTCTGCCGCCACTTGTCAAGTTTCCAATGCCCCGACCACCGGTTCTGTGTCCGTCCTGGTGCCCAGGACTGGGTCTGTCTTAGCCTCGGCGCTCAGGATAGGAGATTGGTTCTCAGAGGGGTCTCGGACCACTGTGACCCTGCAGCCTCAATCACTCAGGACCCTCAGCTTGACCCCCAGGATAGCAGGGTTCAGCCCTGGTCCAGCCGTCCAGGTGGAGGCCAGGTTCCCACCTACGACTCTGCTCCGTCTGGTCGGCAGCCCCCAGCAACTGGTCTGAGGGATGCTGAGGCTCTGTCTCCACCGTCTCACCTGCGGGTGCCCCTGTCTTGCCCCCCCCCACCCATCCCAATAGCCCCTGGCCTCACTGCAGGAGCGTCTCTCTCCCCTGGAAGCTGCTCCCAGCCCTGGTGGGAGGAGCAGCTCTCACCATTCACCTGGGGGAAAGGAGATACAGATGCTCAGGGCGCTGGGGGACCTGCCCGCCTCCTTCTTCTGCCCCCAGCTCCCTCTCTGTTTCCTTCCTCTGAGCTGAGGTTTGGGATGAAGGGCTTTGACCACACTCGCAATCCACACACCCTCTGGGGGACTCCCGGGTGCCCAGCAGGCCTTGGTGCCAGGTACGTGGAGAGAACCCTGGTGATGCTGTTAATAGCTTCTGGCACTTCAGCTCACTCGCTTCCTGCTTCTGGCCTCAGTTTCCCCCCCGAGGAATGGGGTTGGGCTTGAGAGGTTGACAAGGCCCTTCCAGTTCTTGCTAGAGTGAAGCCCGCCTCTCATCTTTGTGTCCAGGGTTCCCCATCCACCCACACTCCCCAGGTCACAGGGCGCCCCGTGATTAGTCCCCAGTGTGGGCCTGGTCCCTGACAGAGAGAGGGAGGGTCTTCCTGCCTCACCCCCTCCCTCTCTCTGCAGGTCCAAGTGGCAGGGAATTTGTGAGGGAGCCGAATCCTCCAGAGAAGACAAACCAGGCCAGTCCACAAACAAGCGACCAAAACAACAAGGCGAGATTACGAAACCCAGATTCAGGGAAAGAGGCCACTCGGAGCCTCTCTCCAGGACGGGGCGGTGAAATTGGGCCAGGCCTGTGGGTCAGAGCCGGCCTGGCCCGGACTATTTTTGTACTGTCTGGGGGGTTGGGGCTGATGAAATCCCAGCTGCATTTCACCAAAACACTTTCCCCTTAAGCCCAGGGCTCCATGTGGCGCAAATTCATTGTCACTTAACTCATCACTCAGGGCTCCGAGCCGCACCCCTCCCCCCTCCCAAGAAAGACAAAAACACACAGTCTCTGGCCCGAGGGGGGAGGTGGGCGTGAGGGGCTGCAATAGGCAGACTGGCTGTCTTGACCTGAGCTGCCCCGGGCAGGCGGCCGGCCCCTCCATCTTCCTGCCTGCTTCCATCTCGGCCTGGGCCTCCTCAAAGGCAGGCTGCACATGAGGGGTGGGTGTGGGGGGGGGGCAGGTGGGAGCCCGGGGTCACTGACGTCTTCTTTTTGCCCCATGCACCCGGTACTGGAAACAGGAAACTGATGAGCCCTGCAGGTCTGTGGGCAGGAACCCCTACTTCCCCACCGGGGCGGGGGTCACCCCGTGGCGGTGTCCCGTGCAGACGCATCTGCGCCAGCCACACAGGAGATTGCAATCTGCTTGATCTCCTTGTTGCTTTGCAAGTTTGTTGACTTGTACCTGGTGTTCTGCTCCTCAGGGCGAGGGGAGAATCAGACCGGATGGGAAGGGCTTTCTGGAGGGGAGGTGCCTCCAGTGTTTTATCAGACACTGCGGACAGAGACCTCTGCTTTTGCACCCTGCCCTGACCCCTTGGCTTCCTGAGCTGGTGGCCACGGCCGCGAGTGCGTGTGGCCCTCCCTAGCCCATTCCACCCCCCGGGTTCGCCGATCCCTCGAGCCCTTATTTGAGCTGACACCATTCTGGCTTTTCTCAGGAAGAATTTCAACTGGGATGGAGCAGGCCCCCACCTGCCATCTTATTGCATTCCGGGGGGGGCCTCCCTCTCTCTCTTCCTAGACGGTGGGCCTCTCCAGGGCAGAGTCGGGGGTGATCTACCCCAGATCCCCAGTGCCCAGCCTGGGGCTTGGCCCAGAACCCAACAAGCACATGCTTGTTGAATGAATTAATACATTTCTGAAGTCACATCAAAGTGCTATTTGTATTATCTTTAGGCCAGATTAATCCAGAGCCTGGACTCTCCAGATAAATATTGACAATCTGGCTTTTGTGTATCCTGCAGTCGGGGACAGAGGTCCCTTTCTTTTTTTCTTTTTTTTTTTTTTATTTGACTTTATTTTTTTAGTATATTTTCTTTTTATTGGAATATACTTGCTTTACATGGTTGTGTTAGTTTCTTCTGGACAACCACGTGAATCAGCTGTACCCCCACCCCTGTATACATATACCCCGCCCCCTCCAGCCTCTATCCCACCCGCCACCCACCCCCCTCCCACTCCCATCCCACCCCAGAGCTCCCTTTCTGATTTGGGCAGGAAGGAAAAAGCTCCTGTCCTTAGAGGGAGGTGACCCTTGAACTCTCCTCTCGCCACCTTGGGGATGCCCGTGACCTCCTCTGCTCTGGTAATAACCTCTCTGCTGGTTTCTGATCCCCAGACCGAGGGGGCCGCAGGGTGGAGCTGGAGAATTTTGCTTTCCTGGGCAGGGTCAGGCAGTTCCTGAAGCAGCGGAGTTGTTTGGGTGCAAACATTTCCCTGTATTGTCCGGCTTCAGAAGGCAGCCAAAAGTCTAGGCGGGAGGGAGGGAACTATAGCAGAATTTTCCTCCCCTCTGCCCCAAGAAGATAGGAGCCTCAAAAGCTCACAGGTGGGGGTTGGGAGGTCGTCTCAGGCCCTGGAGGATGCAGAGGAACAAGGAGACAGAACAGGGGGCTCTGCTGGGCAGGACAGGGAGGCAGGTGGGTTGGTCTTTGATTTGTGTCCAACCAAACGATGAGACTGTACCTGCCCCAGAGGATGCTGGGAGATGCGGTCACTCCCTTGCAGGCTGGCTTTTCCAGATTAGCCATGGTTTTCTCTTCTGATGCAGCAGATGGCCAACCTCCCCTCTCGGCCAAGCTTGCCCCCTCCTCCTGTGGCTTCTGTTCTTTGACCTCTTTTCTGGGGTTGGTGGCTCTGGAGGTGGGGCCTTCTGGAGGCGGAGACAGGGATGCCCACGCAGTATGTTATTTAGGTCTCAAAAATGCCCCAGTTACAGATGGGCAAGCTGGGGTTCAGCTAGTAGCTGGGAGGGGGGGACCCTAGAGCCTCCTGCCACTGCAAGATCCCAGTGCCCCACCACCTGCCCCTGCAGACCTCCAGGGTCCCTGCTCTCTCTGTCTTGGGGTCTTTTAATTAGAAGCCCCCTCTCCCCCCACCCCCAACTTCTGCTTCCCCTCCCCAGGAATTCCAGAAAGAAGTTCCTCTGTGTCAAGATGGCAGTGGGAAACGTCGCTTTGCATTTTGGGTGGTTCCCAAGTGATGCTCCACAGAATGTTCTTTTGGGAGAGAAAAAAAGGTTCTGGACCCGATAAGCTGGAGAGACACTGGATTTGACAAGTCAGACAGACTTCTCTCTCATGGGACTTCTCAGAACCTTAGTCTATTTTGATCTACTAAGAAGGGGCTTCCCAGGTGGCTCAGTGGTAAAGAATTCACCTGTCAATTCAGGAGATGCAAGAGATGCGGTTCGATCCCTGGGTTGGGAAAATCCCCTGGAGGAGGAAATGGCAATCCATTCCAGTATTCTTGCCTGGAAAGTTCCATGAACAGAGGAGCCTGGCAGGCTGCAGTCCATGAAGTCACAGAGTCGGACATGACTAAGCAAGTACACGCATACACCGGTATGCAGTGTTTCCCACGCTTATTTGATATTAGTGCCTTTTTCCTCCATGAAATCTTTCCTAGGACAAGCGGGACATGCTCTGGGCCATGCAGATTTTGAGGAGATCTCTGGGCTTCTTGGTCTTCTCTGATGTTTCAGACAGTAAGGAATCTGCCTGCCATGCTGGAGACCCAGGTTCGATCCTTGGATCAGGAAGATCCCCTGGAGAAGGGACCCAGCAGAAATGGTGGCTGTGGCTAAGGATGCTTCTTTTTTCATGTTGAGTGGGAAATGGTCAACATTGGAGGAAGCTGGCCATGGAGGTTCTCTGGTGTCAAGCAAGTGGAGATCTGGTCACATGAATCGCCTGCTCTTCCTCGGTGCTGAATGGAGAAGAGCTGGCAGGTGGACAGAAGAAGGAGGTAGGGACAGACCTTGTTTGTCTCGCTAATTTCTTCTGAAAATATGAGTCATGATTCGGTCAACTGTGACCAAGTTTGGGCAAGACCTAGGCAGTTGGGAAGCCGGGAGGATTTCGCTCATCCAGTTGGTGTGAAGTTCTGGAAAGGGCAATCCCAACTTCAGCAGATATCCGACTCCAAGACCACATTTGGGGACAAGTTACAGGGATCTTACCAAGTATCTCCCTGTCCCCTCCTGACAGCTAGAGTCCCTAGACTCCACGGGCAGGCTTAACTCTGCCACAAACTCTGGGGCTGGACGTGCCCTTGGTTAGGGCATTTCAGAAGGAGCCAAGTTCAATGTCCAACCTTCTGTCTTAGTTCTAAAAACAGAGGCTCAACTTTGCTCCCAGGGCCCCTCTTATCAATTCTTCCTTGGCATGAGAGACTTGGACCCCAGCTGTATGCTGAGGACTCTCTTGCCTGCTGTTGGATGTTCCCGGCTCTGCCCTCTTGCTTGGTTCCCAGGTCCCAGGTTCCTGATGCCGAGTCCCATGGACCTGCTGGACCCCTTCTTCCCGTCAACTCTGGCTCCCCTTTGCATCTCCCAAGTCCCAGGCCCCAGGGCCTCTGGATGGGCTTTCTGCAGGTAATGTTGCTTCAGAGCCCGCTCCATCTCAGAGGGAGTTCAGCCACTCCATCCTCTCTTCTTCCAGTCTGCAGTTCTCTCAGACACCAGCTGGGCAAAAAGGAATCATTCGACTCAAGCCTGGGGATAAGACCAGGCCTCTTGAGACTCACTCCACTCTCTTGTTCATTCATCTGGTTACGTATCATTTCTATCAACATTTGTGGACTTAAGCAAGGTCACACTCTAAAGTCAGTGGTGCTCAAGCTTGAGTGGGTAGCGTAGGCCTATGGGACTTATTAAAAAAAACAGGCTGTGGATTTCATAGATCTGGGGTGGGGCCCAGTCATTTGTATTTCTAACAAGTTTCAAGGTGATGTTGATGCTCTGAGCCTGGGGACCACAGAGAGGACAGGTCGAGTCGTTGTCAGCTCTCAAAGCCTACCTGTGGACTAGCTTATCGAGCCATTGAAACCAGAAGCCCCCCCCCCCCCCCCACAAGAGAGGGATGGATGGAGCGAGGCTGTGGACCTGAGAGGGGAGATGAAGCAAAAGACAGACAGAGGCCATAAAACTAGTTGGGGGCACAGAGGACGAGTCTTTCTCTTTCCTTGGCCAGGCTGGGCCTCAGAGCTCAGGATCTGGGGACAGAGGGAGGCAGGCAGGCCTAGGAAGTCTGGGGCCCTGCTGAGCAGAGGCTGGGATTCGGCCCTGGCCCAATGCACCTGACCCGTGGCTCTGGGAACAATGGCTGGCCCGGCGCTGCCTGGCCTGCTGCCTGGCACATCTCTGTTTTCCTTCCCAGCTCCCATCTCCCCATCCTCTCCTCGCCTGCTCTCTCTCCGGCGGGCCCATCCTGTCCGCTGGAGCCTGGACAGCACATTCCTTCATGCTGATCTTTTCCCGGCGGCTGCAAGCGCACGTTCTCACAGCGAGGCAAGGAGAGTGGCCAGGGACTGGGGTGAGGCAGAAGGGGGCTCAGGCGGGCCTCCCTGGGGCCCTGGTTCCCACATTCAGAGACCAGGAGGCACCTGGTGGGGAGAAAGGGGTCCCCCAGGACCCAGCCAGCCCGGGGAACTTGGACTCCTTCCTCCCCAACCCTGTGTATCCTGTTATTAGATGAGGACCAGACACTGGGAGCCCCATGCATAGCCACCCTCTGTCGAGAGTGGCCCTGATCCAGCTGGCCCCGGGTATGGTCTGTTCCCTGTGGAGGAAGGCTCAATGCGTGGGGGAATCGTCCCTTCTGGAACAGGCCCTCCCCAGGGCGGGCCACCACTCCTGCAAGTCCTGTATTGCCTCTTCCTTCTCCATGCCTTCTCCATAAGTGATCCCAACCATTCAGAGGGACCCGCTGTCCAGCCCAGCAGCAGAGGAGGTGGGGGCTCACGTCCTGGTCTCCCTGGAGTCTTTCCTGGGCTGTTTATGCCGCGCCAGTCCTCTGCCTTGGGACCAGGTGCAAGGTTCACTTTTGGGGTCAGGGTCAAGATCAAGGTTTAAATTGGGATTGAGATTAAATCCCCCAAAGCTCAGTCTGAGCTGGGCTCAAGTGTCAGCCTGTATTTCAGGTTGGAGTCCAGTCTGAGAGCGGAGTTGGGGTTTGATTGGATGCCAGGCTCAGTCTGGGGTCATGGCTGGGCTTAGTCTAGGGTGGGTATTGGGGTCACTCTGGGTTTGGGGTCAAGGCTTGGACTGGCATCAGACTGGGCCCTCAGTGTGAGGGCTGGACCTGGGTGTGGAGTTGACTGAGGCAGGTACCTGATAAGGGTGACCCCTGGCCCCTCCCCACCATCTCCCTCCCCCCACTACCCACCCCTACAGAGCTGTTTCCTGACTTCTGAAGCCTCTTAAAGGGTCCAGAGGCAGAATGAAGGCTGGAACCCAGCTTGGGTGGCTGGGGAGGGTGTCCAGTCTGGCTCTTTCGTTTTCTTTTAGCAAAATGTACCCCAATGCCTGGGCCGGACCCGAGGACACAGAGGGTATCACACAGCCCCTCGGGCCTCTCTGGGCTTCAATTTCACTGTCTCGGAGGCTCAGTGTTGGGGAGGTGAGCTCCAGAAATTGGACACCTTGGGCAGCTATGTCAAGGGGATTAGAGGAAGGAGGGTGGGGCGGTGGGAGGGGGACCACTTCAAAAGCTCTGGCCTGGAGCAGGGCAGGGAGGGGGGCTGGCCTGGACAGGGGAGGAAAGGGGAGTTGGCAAGGACAGTTCTTCCTGGGACCCCACTGGGTGAGGGTCTGTAGCGCAGGAGGCATCTAGGGTCCCTTAGTGGCCAATGGTGCCACCTTCTCTGGGGACACGGAGCCTCCCAGACAACAAATTAGGCTTGAATGTTAGGGCTCAGTGGTGGGGTCTTAAGGGGTCCCAATGCTGCTGCTGACGCCCGATGCCCTGACACCTGCCCAGTAGCTGACCCCTGCACTGCTCATCAGCAGGGCCCCCCACCACCCCCACAAGCTTTCTGGGCCCAGGAGGACAGGTCAGAAGACCGGGGCTGCCCCCGGCCTCTGGTCCTTCTCTTGCCTTTTCAGCTCGAGCCCCTAATCCGGCCTCCTTCTGTCGAAGCCGCAGACACAAAAGAGAAGCCCCGATTGACGTCAGGCGAAGCGTTCATGGGGCCTCTGTCTCTCCCAGAAATTTGGCTCCGGTGACCGGTGTGGATGTCTGTGGTTTTTAAAAGGTGAAAATGGCCCCTAGCCCTGCTTCTGCGTCCCCACCGAAGCCTGGCAGGGGATGGGCGGTCTGGGGGAAGGGGGGCTCCGGGGTCCTGGTCCTACACCAGGGTTGGGTTGGACTGGGGAGCCCCTTCCCCTCTCTGAGGTTCCCTCCCCAGACCCCCAGCCCTCTCCCCTGTCTCCCACTCACTTGCAGACCCGGACACCCCATGCTCCCCTGTGGTCCCCAGCAACTCCTGCCCCCTGGCCTCATTGCCTCTTCTCCCTGCCCCCAGCTCCTCTTCCTGCCAAGGCACTGACCCTTCCCATGCCAAGGGCCCACTGCCCAGCATTCCTGGGGGCTACCTGGCTCATGGACCTCTGGGTACCTGACACCCCCTACACCAGCCCCAAGTCTGGACATCGTAGGTGCTCAGTGAGGCTTTGCTGGCTCAGGTTGGATGAATTCCTCCTGAAACCTCCGTCTTCTCTCATACTTTACCCCAATTTGATGTGGATATTTGAACCACTGATTTCTGGAAACCGTTCTGTGCCCTAATCAAGGGCTGCTGGGAGGAGCTGGGGGAACCAGATGGCTGTTGTGCCCTCGGTCAACCTGACCCAGATCAGCCCAGGGGTGGTGCCTCCGTGCAGAGGGCTCTGATGGCCAGGCTCCCTCAGAACCTGCACACGGTCAGCAGGCCAGGCCTGCCTCCTGATGCCAGCCCTGGGCTCCAAAACCCCCTCTTGACATCGAGGGGCCCACAGTCCAGGATGTACGTATGGGGAGAGAAGAAAAACTCAATCTCTAATTCTTGCTCTGAGCCTTCTCGACTTCTGCTGCAGCCTCAAGGCCACGGACAGCTGTATGATGACTCCTTCCGTGGGCCAATGGCCCCAGCTCCGTGGTCAACCTGACCATGACCCTGCCTTACTTAATCCCCTTGGTCTCCTATCATTTATGGAACATTGTCTGAGCAGCTGACGCCAGCCACCCACACCCATACTTTCTATTCCCTGTCCATTCATCACTCCTTGGCTCCTGCCAGGACTCTTCATGTCTCTGAGGCTTTACCTGGCCCCTCCTCAGGCCTCATGTCCCAGCTAAGACAGGGATCACCTATACCCCTGCCCTCCCCAGGCGCCCCACTAGAACTGGAGGGCTCCTGAGTGTGGTCAGGATCTGGGAGCCCCGGGCTGGTCTTCAGAGCAAAGCGGAGTCACTGTGTGATCCCATTGGAGCCAGCACCCTTTGCCCCCTTATATTCATTCGTGAGACTGCTGAGGCCTGGAGAGGGGAAGTGACCATCCCAAGGTCACATGGGCGGTACAGCTCACCCTCTGATTCTTCTTTGCGATTTTTCTTTGGTTGATCTATTGCTGTCTCCACCTGGGATCACTTGACTGGGCTTCACAGAGAACCCAACTATTGGGGAAAGCACCTCTCCCAGGAGGCCTTCCCACAACTCCCCAACCTTCCAGGCCTTGGACTCTGCCTGCTGCCTGGCGTGGTACCCAGGACCATCCTCATCGGAATCTCACCTTTACCTCTGTTGCTCTCTGACCATGGGCAAACCTTTGTCTTTTTTTTCTTCTGAAACCCCAGTTGACCTCATTATAGAACCAAGACATTGAACTTGCTGATCTTTGAGGCTCTGCTGTTGGAATTAGGGGTTGATCCAGCAGGCTGGGCCCAGGGTCTTGGTGGCCTCTTACTGTTGGGACGAAGTGTGGCAGGGAAGAATTTGGAGTGGGAGGCGGCAGTCCTGGGTGAGAACATGCATTCACCTCTCAGATACTGTGTGGTCTCAAGCAAATTCCACTCTGGGCCCTCGTTTCCGAAGAAATGGGGAAACCTGCCAGGCTTGGCTTCCTGCAGGGGTGATTAAGTGCGACCAGGGCTTTGAAGGTGTTTGCTGAATCAAAGGGCCGTGCTCAGGGGCTCGAGCAGGCTCCCCCGGCCCGCAGCGCTTCTCCAGGGGGGCCCGGCTTAGAGAGACGGGGCGGATGAGCCCCACGTGGCGGCCTGCCGAGGGAACGTGGCAGGTGTCTGGACGCTGCGTCCCCGGGCGACTTGTGTGGGCAGCCTTCCCGGCAGCTCATGCTCTGTTCCCAGCTGGTCCCACTGCTGGGCAGCTCCCCCCTCCCCACCACCACCCCCGCCCACGGATGGGAGGAGATGGGGGGAGCCACCTGGCACCGGCCCAGGTTGGCCGGCCTCCCACCCCATGTTTTGTTCGCAGAGTTTGGAATGTCCTGGGACGAGGAGCTGGGCTCCCTGGGGAGACATGGGTGCCATCTCCTTGATCTCATCGCTGGACAGGTTTCTCGCTCATTCCAGCCTGGGACTCGGCAGGCTCCCAGCCCCAGCTGCTGCCAGTCCTGCTCTGTCTGTGTCTGTCCCAGCGCTGGCAGCCAGGAGCCGTGCGGCTGGGAGCCGGGGGGCTTCCCGGAAGGATCGGGGAGCGGTTCTCCCAGGCCGTCTGCTGTGGGCCCTGGGCATGCCTTGAAAGGCTCTCTGCAAACCCTTTCCAGCTGCTTTTCTTCACAGACTTCTTTGCTCGTGATCCCCTGATCCTGGGGGTCTGTTTGAAATGATGTTCTCAGGACATAAGGAAGGGGCAGAGTGGGCCCAACTGCTTTGATTTCTGGTTCCCAGGGGACAGGCTGTGCGAAGAGTGAAAAGATGTGTGTGTGTGTGCGTGCATGTGTGAATTCGCACTTGCATGGAGTCTTTTTGAATTCCTAGTTTTATGTATCCCTAGACTTGATTCATTGCAGGAAGAGGTTGGGGTAAAGGGCTAGGGAGGTCAGGGGTCTAGTTCAGGAAGGAGTCCATCCTTTCCTGGACAGCAGATGCCTCTGGGTGGCTGGACACTCTGCACCCCGACTTGGGCCCACATGCTCAGGTTGGGTCCACCTGGCTGGAAAGAGGAACAAGTGCAGCTGATCCTGTTGTCAGAAATGTGCAAATATGTGTGTGTGTGTTCACACACACGCACATGCATACCCAGGTCAGGAAGGAGATTCATCATTGCCTAGCCATGGGATACTCCTGGTGTACGGAGCTCACACCTGACTGGGTTGTGGGGTTGGAGCATCCCGGTAGTGCAAGAGGAATCCCCACTGGAGGAAAAGAGCCCCGGAGGGACCCCTGCAGTCTGTCCTCAGCTTGGGCAATCCCTGGCCTGATGTAGGTCAGCACCCGCCCCAGGCTCGGGTAAACGCTCTTCTTTCCACATCATTAATGAGGAGACTAAATAAGTCAGTGCCTCTGGCAGGCCCCCGAGCCCCCCAGGCAGCCTGGCTGAAGCTATTAATATTCCCCGTGTTTATGACCCCGCTGGCCCCCGCCGACGGGCTCCTCTCTCTTAGCTGTTGGAATGAATTTTGTGAATCAGAAGGGGGCGGGGGTAGGGGGGGCAGCCTGTTGGAATCCAGGACCATGACATCTCCACCCCCTCCTGTGGCGGGTCCCGCTCACTAATTCTATAAAACAGTCACCATGCTCAGCCCAGCCTGGGGCCGCCTGCCTGGCCAGGACTGCCTCATACCTCTGCTATGCTCTCTCCCTCCCCCTTGGGGGGGGGGGATGCTGGCCCAGGGCCCCGATGATTCAGGCCCCCTGACACCTTGCACTGATGTCAGTGGGAACTGAGACCTCAGGCCCCGCGACCTTCTGGCCTGTTGCCTGGGCCCGCGCCCTGCACGGGGCTTGGCCCCGGCCAGTGCCTCTCGTGACCTTCCCATGGACCAGGCCTGGCCAGGAGAGGGAGTCCAGGCCAGACAGCCTCTCCCTCATGCTGTCCCTTTTCTGAAAGCTGCCCGCCCTGGCGCCGGGCCGTCCCCCAGCCTCCTCGGGTTTCGAGGACTGTTCTAAAATTAATATGGGGGAATTCGGGGAATTTGCAAGCGAGTTCCCAGAGAACTGTGGCTGCCCTGGGGGCAAGGGTCCCTGCTTCTTCCCACCCTCCCCTAATTCTCCTTTCTCTGATTGCCTATATGGGCAAATCCCCGTGGGAGCAAGCTCACTCCCTGGAGGGCGGGGTAGGTTGCCTGTGGTCTGTACCTCGGAGCAGGGTTATCTCCCCTCAACACCCCCACCAGAGAGAAGTCCTTCATCCAACATACTCTCTTAAGTCATTTGAAATATGATTTGCAAATATTTTCTCCCATGCTATGAGTCGTCTTTTCACTTTCTTGATAGTAATTTTTGAACCACAGAAGTTATTCGTTACGGTGAAGTCCAATTTACCTATTTTTTTCCCTTGTGCTTTTGGTGTCATATCCAAGAAACCATTGCCAAAATCAAGGTCATGAAGATTTATCTGTATGTTTTCTTCTGTGAGTCTGATAGTTTTAGCTCTTACATTTAGGTCTTCAATCTATTTTGAGTTAATATTTATATATGGTGTGAGGTAGGGGGGTCCAACTTCATTCTTTTGCTGTGGCTCTCCAGTTGTTCCAGTACCATTTGTTGAAAAGAATGTTCTTTCCCCCACTGAATGAAGTCTTGGCATCCTTGTCAAAAATCAATTAACCATCAGCGTAATGGTTTATTTCTTAATTCTTTTGCACCGGTCTCTATGTCTATCCTCATGGCAGTACTACAAGGTCTCGATTACTGAAATCAGGAAGTGTGAGTCTTCTGACTTTCTCTTCTTTTTTAAGATTGTTTTGACTATTTGAGATTCATTGCATTTCCATTTGGATTTAGGAAGAGTTTTTCCATTTGTGCAAAAAAACACCATCGGGATTTTGAGAGGGCTTGCATTGAATCTATTTTTGGTAACTTTGTCATCTTAACAATATCAAGTCTTCCAATCCATAAGCATGAGATGTCTTCTCATTTATTTAGATATTTAATTTCTTTCCATGATGTTGTGTAGTTTTGGGTGTACAAGCCTTGTTCTTCTTTTGTTAAATATATTTAAACATTTTATTCTTTTTCATGCTATTAAAAATGGATTTTTTTTAACTTAAAAAATTGTTTATTTATTTTTGGTTGCCCTGGGTCTTTATCACTGTGCGTGGGATTTCTCTAGTTGTGGCTCGTGGGGGCTACTCTCTAGCTGCGATGCATGGCCTCACTGCGGCAACTTCTCTTGCTGCAGCGCACGGGTTCCAGGGTGTGTGAGCTTCAGTTCTTGCAGCACTCCAGCTCTAGAGCATGTGGGTTTCAGCAGTTGTGGCTCATGGGCTTAGTTGCCCCGCAGATGTGGAGTCTTCCCGGACCAGGGATCAAACCTGTGTCCACTGCACTGGGCAGGTGGACTCTTAACCACTGGATCATCAGAGAGGTCCTGAAATTGTTTTTTTCCAATCTCATTTTTTTTCTCCCTCCCCACTGACCTTTTAATTTCATTTTTGAATCAGGTCATTTAAAATAGAATTTGACATTAAGCATCAGCCTTAGCATCATTTACCACCCAACTTGTCAAGAACTTACTTATGTAAAATGTGAGATCTACCTGTGATTTTTAAGCCTAGGTCAGTGGCTCCCTAGTGCCTGCTCTAGGACCCACCAATGGGGCCCTGGCCTCTCAGGGGACATTTCATCCTCATCCTATGTCTCCCTGCCTTTGGTTTCTCACTGCCCAGGCCAGCCTTCTCCCCACTGCCTGAATGATTCTTCTAAATCTGATGCTGACAGCCTTTCTGGGTCTTCCCTACTGAGATGTCCCAAGTGCCGGAAGCCATCAGGTTCAAGGGAGGCTTGGGGATGTTACCAGATAGCTGTTCCTCCACTGTCTCCATCTCTACCTGCATCCTGTCCATCCTCCCAACTTCCCAGACACATCCTCCTCCCCCACCTCAATTCCCTCCTTGCTGTTATCAAATCCTATAGATTCTACCTACTAGGCTCTGAGTCCCTCTTCTTCGTGGCCATCAAAGTTGGGCTTTATTCTGGCCTGTTCGGGTCTTCTCAGGTGACACTAGTGGTAAGGAATCCCTCTGCCAATGCAGGAGACATAAGAGACTTGGGTTTGATCCCTGGGTTGGGAAGATCCCCTGGAGGAGGGCATGGCAACCCACTCCAGCCTTCTTGTCTGGAGAATTCCATGGACAGAGGAGCCTGGTGGGCTACGGTCCATGGAGTCACAAAGAGTTGGACATAACTGAAGCAACTTAGCACGTATGCGCTGGCCTGTTCACAGGCATCAGAATGATCTTTCTTTTAAATTTATTCATTTATTTAGCTGCATGGGGTCTTAGTTGCATCGTGCAGGATCTTTTAGCTCCCTGACCAGGGACTGAACCCAGGCCCCCTGCACTGGGAGAGAAGAGTCTTAGCCACTGGCCCACCAGGGAAGTCTCAGCCATAAGAGTGATCTTTCTAAAACTGGTCCTCCCTCCTTCAAACCTTTGATAAATCCCCCATGAGCATGCGAGCTTCAGTAGTTGCGGCACATGGCCACAATGAGGCCCATGGCCTCTAGGGACAGAGCCTGATGCTGATATACTGACCTTGCTCACCTCCACCCTCTCCTCAGGCCTGTCTGTCACCCTCTGTGAAGCTCCCATGCAGACCCCCCGCCGTCCCCCCACCTCCATGCCCTTGAGAGCTCTTCACCCAGGCCTGCCTAACAAATTCCTGCCCCTTGCGCCAGACTCACCTGTTTAACACAGCATCCGCACGTCCCAGGTGGAGTTAGTCACGGCATCCGGGACACTCCGTCTGTCTCCCTCCCCCGGCCAGGACCACGCTTGGTTTTCGTCCATACCCCAGAGCCTGGTACAGACCTGGAACATGGCAGCCATCAGCCCATGTTCGCTGAACACTGAGAGGGTCGGGAGTGGGGGGGCGGTTGGGGAGACATGGAACCACGAGATGCTTTGGAAAAAAGCCAGGTCTGGCGCCCCACAGCTCGTGTTTGAGTGCTACGATGATCTGTGGAGTCGCTGATGGGTCTGCAGGCTGGGGGTGGGCGGTGGGGTGGGGTGGGGCTGGAGCCAGCATCCTTTGCCCCTTTGAGGCCTGGCGAGGAGGAAGGGGCAGTCCTGAGGTCCCTTCTGCAGGGGTGCTCTGGGCTCTGGGTCCCCAGGGGGGCTTTGCCTGGGTGCTCCCCACCCTCCCAACACCTCCCCCTCAGGACTCCCCCTGCCAGTCAGGCACCTCCCCTGCTCCCGAGGCTGGGTTTTGATCACCTCCACTTCCTCTCCTTGTCCTCACCCCTCCATCTACTCCAATTTGGCTCCACTCTGCTGCGGCGTGGAGACCAGGGGCCTCTTCACTCATTAATCTCAGGGTCTGAACAGCGGGATACAATCTCCGCCCCGCCTCCCCACCTCCTGGTTTCCTTCATCCTCAGCATCTCTCCGGGAGCAGGCCTGGCCCCGCGCCACCCCCACCTCACAGCAGGCCCTGCTGGACTGTCCTCAGGCACTCTGCTTCTTCACGGCCATATGCCTCCCTGCTTGACCGGACAGCTCTCAAAGGCAGGGACTCAGTGAGTTTTCTCAGAACCTAGCAACAGGTCTGGCTCTGGAAAGGCTTGATAAATGGTTTAGTGTGGAGTTCTTTGAAAAATGCCTTCTTCTCTGCTTTCCCCCTTGCCCAGAGATGAGATATGATTTGAGGGACACAAGAGCAGCCTCCTGAGGGGAAGGGGGGTATATGATTGGATTTGGGGTGAAGGTGTTTACATTACCACTAGGGGAGGTCCTAGGATCTTCTGGGGGTTGGGAGTGGCTATGCGGGACAGGCACCTGGAATCGTCCTTCCTTTGGCCAGCAAGTGTTATGGAGTGGATCACAAGGCGGCCCCCCACCCTGTGTCCTATGCTTCTCTTCTGCCCTGGGGTCCTCTCTTCCCTGGGGGGCTGTCCTGCCTCTAGCCTTCTGGTCCTGCAGCACGTGAGCCTGGCTGCACAATCTTGCCTGCAAACCGGCACAGCAGCCCCAGGCCCCTGGCAACGGTGTAGCTGGGAGAAGCCACCCGCCGGGGTCTGAGCTCTGAGCCCTGAGCCCTCACGCTCGGTTCCCATCTCCGCCCCCTGCACCTCCCGCCAGCGCCTAATCACTTCCATCTGCCCCTCTGACTCACGGGGCTCCAGCTGTCAAGGTTCTAAAAATTTCCAAATTCCTCCCCACCCTGTCCTTCCAGGCTGCTTCCCCAGCTCTGACCTCCTGGTGGCATCTCCGTATACCCACCCAGCTGCTCACTCTTGCCACACCCAGCAGGGCAGCGGGTGTGAGGGGCTCTGCGAGGGGCTGAGCAGGAAGCATCTCTGGACCTCTCCCCCCTTTTTCTGGGGAAGGTCCTGACAGCAGCAAAGAATATGGAAGTTGGGAAACCATGGTCAAAGGAGGCATCAGGACAAACTGTCCATTTCACAGATAAGGTAAACTGAGGTCCAGAGCCAGTAGCAGAGCTGGGTGTAAATCCAGGCCTTGGGACCCTCCCTGCTCCAGGGTTCTCCTCCCTCTGCTGTCACTTTTCCTTTCCCCCTAGCTTTCCCTCCGGGCCTTGGGAAAGGAACTTCAGCCCTGGCCCCACCTTCCCCAGGGACCAGGGTTACTTGGTGACCAGGAAGGGCCTCTTCCCAGCTGGCTTGCTTCTCCTCCTTCCCCCCAGGAGAGCTCCTGAAGAAGTGTTTGTACCTAAACAGTATTTCCAGGGTAACTTGCCTTCCAGGGGATGGGGGGTGAGGAGGGTGGGGGAAGAACCGGTTCAGTGCTGACGGCCCCCACCCCCCATTACCCACAGCCCCTTTGGGTTTAGGAGACTTGGACCCTGGGAGACCATTTCACCGTTGATCTTGGATGGAGCCCCAGGATGACCGAGTGAAACATTCATTCCTTCGCTATAGGGCATCCTGCAAGGATGGGCAGAGTCCAAAAGTTCCTTAAGCCTAAGCAGGCAGAGGAATAACCCTGCAGTGACTAGTCCTGGGGCCCCCTCTTCCTTCTCCTGCTCCTCAGGGGAGCCTCTCCCCGGCAGTCCCTGATTACACATCTCCGTATGCGCCCCGACTTCTAAGATGAAATCCTGCCCACGTGGCAGCCCTTAGCAGCTGTGCGTGGCAGGGCCTGTCCCCTTCTGCAGCCCTGACCTTGCCCTTCCCCCTGCCATGCTCTTGGATGGCCCCTCTACTCCCCGCAGCCAGGCCTCTTTACCTGGCTTCCTACTCCTTCAAGCCCAGCTTGGGGGTCATGCCTCCTCCTCCAGGCAGGCTTCCTTGGGCTGCCAGAGAGAGCTGACCACTGCCTCACAGGCTAGCTCACACCTGGCCATGACCCACAGTAGCTCGGGTCTCTGTGGGTATGGTGAGCTGGTGCTCAACCCTCCGACTGCAAAGCCAAGCCAAGGAGGGGTCCCTTTGCCTCAGCACTATGGCCTCAGAGCCCGAGCAGGGCCTGGAGGGCGAATCCTTCCCCACCTGGACCGCCCCCCGCCCCCTTTGCGGAGATGTCCGCAGAGGGGCCCCAGACCTCGGGCTGTTCTGTCCTGGATTCACTGAGGTCCCGGATGGACAGGGACGTGGCAGGGTGGTCAGAGCCAGGCAGGCTGGAGGACAGAGGTACAACCTAGGGCGCGTGGCCCCGTGATCGCTGTGGGGGAGGCTGGGAGGGCCGGGGCCCCTCTCCCATCTCGAAGCCCCTCTCCTCTGTCTGAGCCCCCTCCCCGCCCTGCCCCCTCCCTCTTATTAGATCCGGTCCTAACTGCACTCTTCCCACCCCCGGGCCGAGTCGGCTTTGCCAGGCGGGTGGAACCCCAGCTGCCAGGGGGCAAGTCTCCGGGCACCCCGGTCCTGGTGATGCGGCCTCTTCCCAGGGTCTGGCCCGGAGCGAGGCGCTTCCCTGGGAGACCTCGGGCCCCCGCGCCGGTGGCATGCTGGGAATGCCGCCCCTCACTGACCGCCCCCTCCGCCGGGGGAGAGGCGCTCCGGCCGGTGGACTTTTAAGGACTGAACGGGGAGCGAGCTGCGTCCCTGGCCTGGCCGAGCTGTCCTCGGATCTGGCCCCGTCTTGGAGGGGCTTGGCCTGGTGCCCTGATGGGGAGAGGTCTCGGCGCTCAGATCAGGAATGGACCGGGCTTGGAAGCCTGCCGGCTCTAGCTGGGCCTGTGTGGATCCTTCGTCCCCGCTTGGGCGGTGCTGAGGGCCGGGAACCGCTGCCCCCGACTAGCAGGGGCTCCGGGCCTGCTTTGGAGCTTCCACCTGAGCCGGGGCCTCTGGGTGCTTCCTAGGAGGCCTGGAGATGGGGAATAGGACAGTGCCTGTAGCCATTTTCCAGTGCCGGGCCCTTACTTGACTTGGCCAATGGCCCTCTGTTTTTATCGTCAGTCCCATTTCATAGATGAGAGAATTGAGGCTCGGACACATCAAGTATCTGGTCCAACACCTTCTGGCTGATCTATGGTGCAGCCGGGATTTAGACCCAGTCTTTGGTCTTTCAGTCTGGGGGGACAGAAGATGAAGCAGAGGAAGAGCAATATCCCCACACCCCTTTCTATGTCCCCTGTGATCTTTCCTTTTTCAGTGCAGTTTTGGGTGATTCCTCCCACCCTCGGGCTTGGCCCATGGATCCTGAGCCCCCACGCTGTGGCCCCTAGGTCCAGAGGCTGGGCCAACATGATGTGATTCTTGGGGCCTTGCACCCGATCCCCGACAGGCCCAGTCTTTCCCCAGAGGCTGGGAATGGCCTCCCCTGACCTCTTCCTTCCTGGGCTAGGATTGGGTCCCTGGTTCCCAGATGTGACCTTCAGGCCTTCCACTGCCCAGGCCTGCCCCATTGCACTCTGGAGTTTGACATCCAGCCTCCGGCCTCGTCCCAGGGCTCCAGGAGGGAGGACCATGTCTGGGTCCCCTCGGGTCCCTGGTGCTACCTGGTGTAGGGAATCCTTGACCAGGAGCTCAGCTGGAGACGGGGGAGGGAACGGATGCCTGAGGAAGCCCCAAGGTGCTGGGGATTCCAGCTCCTGCTGGAGAGGGCCCTTCCCCCACCTCGGTGACCTGAGCCGTCCCTCCCAAGGCCAGCCAGCTCGCTCCCTGACCCGCCACTCTGCTTTGTCTCAGCCGCTTCCTGGAGGACCCGCGGCCGGACTCACATCCGTTGTTTCCTGTGTCTTGGCCACGTTGTCACCTGGGGTTACCTGAGGCCAATGAGGGGAAAGAAGTCTGGTGGTTTTCAGGCCAACTGTGTGCTTGCCAGGAGTCTTTGCAAATGTTGCCTGCTGACTACCGGGACCCCCAGGGTAGGGGTTATGGCCTCTGGTAAACACAGCAACCCTCTGTCCCCCTCCCTTGCAAGCTGCAGAGGGGGGTCAGTGAAAACACCGCCTCATCCTTCTCCGGGGCTCAACGGGGCTGTCCCCGAGCAGTCTTCATCCCTGACCTGGGGCTCAGAGACCCTGGGGGGCAGAGACTAGAGCTCAAGCTTTGGGTCAGACCCACTTGAATCTATCTCTTAGAGCCACCCTTACACGACTCCACCTTTCAGACCTTTCCTCAAAGTCACCTCGCCAGGAGCCCTCGCCTCCCTGAGCGGTCCACCCCAGTCCTCCTGCCCCGAGTCGGGAACTGTCTATATCTGTCCTTGGCACAGAGACTCCTCGAGGAACCAGGAAACCCTGCAGGTGGTGGGGGACCTAGCAACTTCCTTCATCTCTCTTCTCTGGGTGGCTCTTGACCCCCAATCCCACTCTCTCCTGTCACCACTGAGAGAGAGATGAGACCAGGGAATATTGGCATGATGGAGAAGGGGGAAGTACAACCCTGATCTGGGATGATGGTCTGATAAGAGCAAAGCCCTCTCCTGGATGTGGGGCTCACCAAGTGTGTGTGTGTGTGTGTGTGTGTGTGTGTGTGTGTGTGTGTGTACACAGCCTTGACTTGGGAGGTTTATTTTTAGGGACAATTAGTCTTCTGAAATGATAGTCTGAGGGTGGAGGTATGGTCCTAGAAGGGGGCACGGGGGAGGAAGACCTGAAGTCAACTCAGAGAGAGACAGGAGGCAGCTGAGTGTGTCTGCTCCTTGACCATCCAGGAGCAAGCTTTGGGTTCTCAGCCAGGCGTGGGATCCGGGCAGTGGGATGGAGTGGACCAGGCTCCAGGCCGGAGGAGTAGGTGTGGGGGTGGGTAGGGGCTCGTGGACGGATACAGGGGCTGGGGGTTGGGGTGAGCAGCCTCGCTTGCCCCGGACTCCTGGCTCTTCTTCATTCCCTGGACACGGAGCAGGTGGCGGCCTTCCTTGAATGTCCCCGCCCCAGCCCCGCCGTCTGGGTTCCAGACGTGGCCTCGGCTTATGGGGCCACATTCCCTCCCTGGCCAGCTTGGCGGCCACTTCAGACACGCTCGTGCCTGGATGCCCCCCGCCTCGCCGAGGACAGAGAACACAGTCTGCCTCCCCCAGCCCCAGCCGCCCCCGCCCTGCTAAATCCCGAGCACACAGGCCGAGCCAAGAATGTCTTGCATACTCTGGCGGGCAGGCTAGCCACGAAGCCTCCTGGAGGGGCATGAATCACGGCCCCCGCCTGCCAAGTGCTCACTTGGGACGTGTTCGAGGCTGGCCGTGCCCAGAGCTGATGGGGAAAAGGGAGGGAAGGAGAGCTGGCAGCTGAGGGCAGACGGAGCAGTTTTGAGGGGAGAGACGTCTGCTGGACCCGTCCCCGGTGGCAACACAGAAATTATGTTATAGGATTTTAGGAGCCTGGAACCCTACAGGAGTGACTTCTCGGAATTCCACGGGTCTGAAATGCGAGACCCGTGGAATGTCACATCGCACCCCTCTGACAGCACGCGGATGCCAAGGCCCCGTCCTGCAGGTGGGGCGCAGAGGCTCCAAGAGGGCAGAGGCTCTGCTCCAGGTCACGTGTGGAGTCGAGCGTTGGGCTGGGCTGCACCCCGGCCCCCTGCCTTCAGTCTGAGGCCCTTTCTAGTCCCATGGCAAGCAGTGTCTGTTCCAGCTCCTCTCCCAACACAACCCTGTGCTCCCGACTGATAGAGAGGAGAGAACATCGGGGACGTCCTTCTCCTCCAGCTCGCCCATCACTCCAAGCACACAAGTCATCCCTGCCTTATCCACAACAACTCCCCTGCCCAGCTGGCCTTCCCATCCCTTCTGTCCCCATCATGAAAGGAGCCTGCCTGAGGCCCAAGCTTGCTCCCACCGTCTGTACTTGCTCACTCCCTTGTCCCAAAACTGCCCACCGAGTGCTGGGCGTCCTCCGGCCAGAGACACCGAGCAATCACCCTGCTCTCCCGAGTCTGCAAATGCTCCCTAGCTCTTGGCACATCACCACACTTAGTTTCTCCCTCATCTTAAAAGGAAAGTCCCTCTGGGTGCCGCCCACCCTCACCTTCGTGCCCCCCTCACCTTCGCCCCCCTGAGCTTTCTCCATCAATCTGTCCATAGTCAAGTTTCTTTAGAGGGTTGTCTACACTTCCCATCCCCTCCATCCTTACTGCCCACCCTCTCCGGATCCCTCTCCAGATCCCTCTCCAGTCTTCTACAGATGGAGAGGGGGATGCCGAAGCTCTCATGGCTTAGTGCTACTGCTCCCAACCCTGCTGACTGCCCTCAACTTCACCTGTCACAACCCCCTGCCCACGCTGGTCCTTCCTGTCTCCCCCAGTCCCTCCCTCAGGGTACCTCCTTGTGCTGGTGATCAGCCCAGATCCCCTCCTCTGCTCATCATCCTCTTCCCTGGGCCGGCAGTCTGATTATCAAACACTGGGGTTGATGATTGTCCCCACTGTCCCCGGGTCAGATGGCCAGCTCCATCTCCCTAAGGCTCCAGACCAGTACATCTGGAACCAAACTGACATACCCACCTGGGTGACCCACGGGCCCTCACACTCAGCTGTCCGGGGTCCCACCTGCCCTGCTCCTCCCCAAGGCTCCCTCCCCTTTCCGTGAAGCCTCCCCCACCCCCACCTACCTGATTCCGGGTGGAGATGCGGGCATCACCTGAGACTCCTCCCTCTCCCTCATCTCCACCCCTGGTGCCAGGGATCGACCAAGCCACGCGATCCCATGACTTGGTTCTCCCCCTGCTGTAGTCGCCTTCGTTCTGAGCTCATCTTATCTGGCTCGGACTATTGCAACATCCACATCACTCATCTCTGGCCCTCCAGCTGGCCTTCCACGGGGAGCCAGAGGGTGCGTCTTCCCACGGAAACCTGCCCCTGCCCCCCAGGGCAACGCCCCTCCCTGGCTCCCCGCGGCCCCCCCGCCCCGCAGGGCCCTCCGCGTCTCAGTCCTTGGCCACCCCTCTGGCCTGACCCAACACCCCCACCTTGTGTTCCATCCACCTCCAAAGACCCATCCCCTCCAACCAGGCCGTACCGATTCTCCTTTGCAGTCTCTTACCTCCCATTTCTTCCCTTTCTCAACAGACTGGCCAAGTTGAAAGTCCCCTCTGGGAGGTTTCCGATGGTCCTGCATCCACTCCACTCACCACACTGCACGCCATTCCCGCCTGGCTGTGATCCCCACTCCCGTGTGAACTCGGGGGCAGGGTTGGGTCCCATCCTTCTGGTCCCTCCACGGCCTGGACTAGCTAGCGGGTGTGCTCACCGCACACGTACTGAACGAACGGATGAATGAGCCCAGCAAGGCCTCAGTCCTCTCCTTGGAGACACTGCTGATCTGTTGCAATCCGAGGCCCCAGTTGCCCTTGCGGCTCTGAGTTCTGAGCACTCAGGTCTGAGTTCTGAGCATTTTTGCCACGGGCTGATGGCTGGTGTGTGGAGATTTATTCTCCTCTGAGATTTCTAATCCCACCGGAGAGGGGCAGAGTGGGGTGGGTGCCTGGGAACCCCGAGGGCTGGCGGCAGTGAGAGGGAGGAGCAGGTGGGCTTATGCATGGGCTGGCACTTGGCTCTGACTCTGGGGGACATTATCCTTTGAGGAGTTGGCTGGGGAGGGGGCAGGAGACCTGTCGCCCACCCTTTTCCAGACCTGCCCTGGAAGCCCAGGCTGAAAGACCAGTGGGTGGAGGAGTCAGTGGAGAACTGGAGTTTGTGCAACAGCCTTCAATATGTTTGCAATAACAGGGAAATGGAAAAAATGTTAATTTAATTTTGACAGTGCCCTGGGGATTGCGCTCATGGCTCAGAGCTCACTGACTGCCACCCTGTCCAGCCCTGCTCTGGAGGCTCCAGGGAGGGAACGTGGGCGGTGAAGGGTGAGATGGTCGGGACTCCCCGTCCCAGACTGTCCCCCTGCTCCTGGTCACTGTGTGGACCCCTCCCTCCATGAAATAGGCTGCTCAGGGTTCTGAGAGCCATGTGCCTTCAAGCCGAATGAAGCCGGCTCACCAGGGAAGGGGAGACCAGTTGCTCACTGCATGTGCCTTCCAGGGGTGGGCCTGGGGCTCTAATGAAGACATCCAGCTGGGAAGGGCAAGCCTCTTCTGCCTTGAGCCTGCATCACCCAGACTCTGATGATCCCCGTGTCTGCCCCCAGAGACCCGCGGGGAGGGTACAGTGAGGGCCAGGGTCTCAGGAGACCTGGCCCTGAGAGCCAGCTCAGCTCTTTAGCGGCTGTGTGACCTTCTCAGAGTCACCTCCTCTCTCCGAGTCTCCGGGTCCTCACTAGGATTGTGCTGGTGCCTGAGTGTCTGGCTGCAGGCAGGGCAGGGGACCTTTGGGTAGGACTACCAGGGGCTCTGGCCCCCCTTTCCGGCACTTAGAGCATGAGGGTCCGGGATGCTCACCCCTGGATCTCAGGGCTGTTGATCTTCTTGCACGCTGATTTCTGTGTGTCTCTCCATGTGCCACGTTTGGAGGAGGGGGGGGTGGGGGCAGCACCGGGGCCAGGAACATAGTCCCTCAGCTTCTTCTGGGGCTCTCGGGTAATGGGGGCTGAGTCACCCCTGGTTGCCGTGATAGAGATGTCACAGGTGCATTGATTTAGGATCTCCAGAAATCAGACCTTGAGACAAGGTGTTGGCTGCAGGTCTTTTATTTGGGAAAAGGTCCCAGGAACCACAGGTAAGGTGGTGGGAGGACAGGCAGGGAAGGGAGACAGGCCAGCATGAGCAGGCAGCCCAGGGCTCCGTTCCCCCGGGGCCCCCTCTGAGAGTGCTGCCCGACAGAGCACTCCGTGTGCTGGGCGTGTTCTAACTGTATCCTGACCGGAATGGCAGCCACCGGCCGCACAGGAGCTACTGGGTACTAAAATGCAACCAGTGCAACTCAAGAAATGTATGTCCACTGGCTCAGATGGTAAAGCATCTGCCTGCAACACAGGAGACCCAGTTTTGATCCCTGCATTGGGAAGATCCCATGGAGAAGGGAACGGCAACCCACTCCAGTATTCTTGCCTGGAGAATCCCATGGAGACTGGCGTGCTACAGTCCATGGGGTCGCAAAGAGTTGGACACAACTGAGTGACTGAACGACAACTGTAGAGCATTCCTGGGGCAGCTGGGGTACTTACCCGCTCTTAGGGGGCATCAATCCCCTGCAGCCCTTGGCAACACCCAGCCCAGCCAGTTTCCTGGTGTCAGAAAGCCCTCAGGCAAAGCAGGAGAAAGACAGAGGCAGTAGCTTGAAGCCATCTTCATACCAGAAACACACCAGCAGCAGATAAACTCAGGTGGGCTGAGGGGTCTAGGTAGGGCGTCCACGGACACATCTCATGGGCAGATTGCTGACAACCCAGGATGCTGCAGCCTCTGACCCGCCACCTTCCTTTCAGCCTTGGGGCATCTGCTGGGCAGGGGGAGGGCAGGTCCTTTTCCTCTGGGATCTGCTCCATCTGAGGGGCCCTCATCAGGGCTGATGGGGTCCATAGCCGTGGCTGAGTCAAGCAAGGCAGCTTTCTGCCTCTCCCATGGCTGTATTCTCCCCAGGGTGACCCATAGACTGTGTGCCCTGTGAGCCAGTTCTTAAAATCAGTCTCTCTCTGTTCTGTTGGTCTTTTTTCTCTGTGGAACCCTGACCGATCCATTGCCTAAGTTCGTTTATTAAGCAAGCATCTTTGTGCTTTTTTAAAATTAAAATTAAAAAAAACACTTTTTTGGCTGTGCTGGGTCTTCGTTGCTGTGCATGGGCTTTCCTCTAGTTGCGGTGAGTGGGGGCTACTTTCTAGTTGTGTGGTGCGTGAGCGTCTCGTTGTGATGGCTTCTCTTTTTGCCGAGCACCGGCTCTAGGGTGCGGGGGCTTCAGTAGTTGTGGCACTTGGGCTCAGCAGCCGTGGCTCTCGGGCTCTAGAGTGCGGGCGCACAGCCTTAGTTGCTCCAAGGCATGAGCAGGGATCAAACCCATGTCCCCCGCATTGGCAGGCGGATTCGTAACCACTGGACCACCAGCGAAGTCCAAAGTGAGGCATCTTTGTATTCCTAAATATGTATCCAGCACCTGCTCTGGGCTAGACCAGCTATGGGCCCTGCAGAACCGGACGTGAGGAGGTCCTCTACTGGCGCTTCTCTTCTGTGGGTGTTGGTGTAAATGTCACCTCTTCAGAGGAGCCCTCAGACCTTTGGAAAACCAATTGATCCACCCCATCATTATTCTGTTTCAACGCCTTCAAATCATGTTTTAAAATTATTTTATTAATATTCCTTTTTGGGGAAGAAGGATCTGTTTCTGTTTACTTAATAGAGGATCCAAGTGCCAGAAGGGACTTAGCATTCAGTAGACAACAAATCTTTGTTGAATAAACACATGAATGAATGTATGGGAAATGCCATTTCTTGTTGCCAAGGCCGTCACACCCAGTGAGCACTTGGTAGTGGCAGATGGGGGTTCAGGGTCCCAGGCATCTCTAGGAGCCATGGTAGAGGATCCAGGGAGCCCGGGGAAGTCTTCACATGTGGCCCAAACTCCAATGTGGATTTTACACATGGACTTCCCATGTAGCCTGAACTCCGACTTACATGCCAGCCTGTTGGTCGACTGTCTCTCTTTTTAAATTAGTTTATTAAAAATATTTTTTATTTTTTAAAAACCTCAACTTTATTAAGGTTTAATCAACACACAATAAACTGCATCCATTTCAAGTTGCATGGGTGTGTGTGCATGCTAAGTCACTTCAAGTCATGTCCAACTCTTTGCGCCAAGTTCCTGCCTGCCAGGTTTCTCTGTCCACGGGATTCTCCAGGCAGGAATACTGGAGTGGGTTGCTGGGCCCTCCTTCTGGGGATCTCCCCCGTCCAGGGATCGAATCTCCTGCATCACCAGGCAGGTTCTTTACCACTCAGCCATCAGGGAAGCCCATTGCTGAATGTATCAATAATTAATTCCCTTTCCTTGCTGAGTAGAATACCACTGGGTACACCATTTGTTTATCTGCTCACTTGTTGATGAACATCAGGGAAATTTCCAGAGTTTGACTAGTTTGAATAAAGAATATGTTATACACGTAGGTGTACAATCCTTTCTGTGAACACATGTTTCCATTTCTCTTGGAAATCTGCTTAGATGTGGGACCGCTGGGCCATATGGTAAGGGTATGTTCAGTTTTTTAAAAATTTTATTTTTAATTGGAGGATAATTGCTTTACAATGTTGTGTTGGTTTCTGCCATACATCAACATGAATCTGTTCAAACTGCCAAGCTGTTTTCCAAAGCAATGGCACCATTTTACATTCTCATCTGTAACAGATGAAAGAAAGCTCTAAATACTCACTGACACTTGGTATTAGCAAGTCTTTTAAAAAATTTCGTTTTCATTGTGGTATAATTTACTTACAGTGAAATGATAAGTCTTAAGTGTATCATTCAACCAGTTGTGACAAAGGCATATCAAAACTCAGAACAACAAAAAAAAAAAAACAAAAAAACTCAGAACATTCCCATCACCTGTGAAAGTTTCTGTGCATTTCACATGTCCCAACCCCTCAGAATCAACTGTTGGTCTGATTTCTATCAGGCTTCCTTGGTGGCTCAGATGGTAAAGAATCTCCCTGCAATGCAGGAGACCTGGGTTTGATCCTCTGGAGGAGCAAATGGCAACCCACTCCAGTATTCTTGCCTGGAGAATTCCACGGACAGAGGAACCTGATGGGCTAAAGTTCACAGGTTGCAAAAAATCAGACATGATTGAGCATCTAACACCTTCACTTACACTCTTTTTACTGTCTTCTATCACCGTAAGTTGGTTCTGCCTGCTCTAGAATTTTATCTTTCATTTGGCATGATTTTTTTTGTTGTTATTGATCACGCGCAGGAATCTTAGTTTGCCGACCAGAAATTGAACCTGGGCCATAGCAGTGGAAGTGGTGAGTCCTAATCACTGGACCCTCAGGGAATTAATTCCCAGCATAATATTTTTGAGATTTATCCATGATGTTGCTTGTATTTTGTTCCAAATACTGTCTCACTGTATGGACATACCACAGTTTGTTTATCCATTCTCCTGTAGAGGGACATTTGGGGTTTAATAGTTTGGGGCTATTAGAAATAAAGTTGCTCTGAGCATTTATGTTCAAGTCTTTGTGTGGATATACCCATTTCTCTTGGGTAAATCCTCTAGAATAAGTAGAGTTTTGGGACTATATGACAGGTGTATGTTTAACTCTAAGAAATTGTCAAACCATCTTCCAATTTACATTTCAGCCAGTAACATATGAGAGTTTCAATGGCTCCATATCCTCTGTAACATTTAACATTGTTAATCTTTTTCATTTGAACTTTTCTAAAAGGGTATATAGTGGTATATCATTATGATTTTAAGCATTTCCCCACTGATTAGTGATGCTGATAACTTTTTTTACGTGTTTACTATTTTTGTACTTTCTTCTGTAAAATGTCATTTCAAGTCTTTTGTCCATTTTTAATTGCTTTGTCTTCTTACTGATTTGTAGGAATTCTTTATATATTCTGCGTTCAAGTCTTTTGTATGTTTTGTGAAAATTTTCTCCCAATGCTGTGGTTATTCTATTTATTTTCTTGTCAGTATCTTTTTTTTCTTGTCAGTGTCTTTTGAGGAACATGTTTTTAATTTTAGATAAAGTCTAATTTAAATTTTTTATTTTAAGAAACATTAAAATACAAATTTTTTTCTTAAAAACTTTTTTTCAAATATTTAAGAAACATTTGCCTACCTCCAGGTTGGAAAGATATTTTCTCAGTTTCTTCTAAAAACTTTGTAACTTTACCCTTTACTTTCAGGTCTAGAATCCATCTCAAACTAATTTTTGTGTATTGTATAGAGAGAATCAAGGTTCATTTTTTTCCCATGCAGATATCTGGTTATCCCAGCACCATTTGAAAAACTTTTTTTAAAGAAACCATTGCCCAAACAGGTCATGAAGATTCTTTCCTATGTTTTCTTATAAAAGTCTTATAGTTTTAGTTATTAAATAATCAATTTTGAGTGATTTTTTGTATATGCTGTAAGATAAGGGCTCAATTTTGTTCTTATGCATGAGGAAAATCAGTTTTCCCATCACCATTTGTTGAAAAAACTGTTCTTTCCTCATTGAACAGTATTGGCACCCTTGGCAAAAGTCAACTAACCATCATTGTGAGGGTTTAATTCTGGGCGCTCTATTCTAATCCATCTGTCTTTATGCCAGTGCTACCTTTTTTTTAATTGTAGCTTTGTGATAAGTTTTGAAATTGGGAAGTATGTGGCTGCCTGTCCTGTTTTCCTTTTTCAAGAGTGTTCTATTTG
Organism: Muntiacus reevesi; assembly: GCF_963930625.1. Lineage (NCBI taxonomy): Eukaryota > Metazoa > Chordata > Mammalia > Artiodactyla > Cervidae > Muntiacus > Muntiacus reevesi. Next base: position 211,527,749 of record NC_089250.1, on the reverse strand, counting down.
TGGCCCCTTGAATTTCTATATGAAATTTAGGATGCAGTTTTCCATTTCTGCAAACCACATCATAATTGGGACTTTGATAGAGATTGCACTGAATCTGTTTTGGGTACTAAGTAAGTTTTCCAATCCATGAACACAGGCTATCTTTCCATTTATTTTGGTCTTTTAAAATTCTTCCAGCAATGTTTTGTAGTTTATAGTGTCCAGGAATTGCACCTTCTTGATTAAGTTTATCACTAAGAGGTTTTTAGTTTTTTTTTTTTTATGTTATTGTAAATGGAATTGTTCTTTAAAAGTTTTTTTTTGTATTGTTCATTGCTAGTGTATACAAAGACAACTGGTCTTTGTGAGTTGATTTTATATCCTATAATTTTGCTGAATTTATAGCTTTTATAGTTGTATATGTGCTTGTGTGTGAACTTGTTAGGATTTTTACATGTAAGACCATATCATCTATGACTAGAGATAGTTTTACTTTTCTTCCCAATTTGAAGACCTGTTATTTCATCTTCCTGCCTAATTGTTCTTGCTTGATTTTCTAGTACTGTTCTATCAAGTGGCAAAAGTGGGCATCCTTGTCTTGTTCCCAATCTTAGGGAAAAAACCTTCAGCCCTTTACCACTGAGTATGATGTGTGCTTTGAATTTTACATACATGGGCTTTATTTTGTTGAGGAAGTTCTATTTCTAGTTTATTGAGCATTTTTTTTTTTTACCATAAAAGGTGTTGGATTTTGTCAAATGCTCTTTCTGCATCAATTGAAATAATTATGCTTTAAAAATGCACTCTATTGATGTGGTGTTTTACATGGCTTCATTTTTCATGTTAAACCACGTGCATTCTGGGGAGAAATCACATTTGGTCACGGTGTATAGTTTTTTAATAAGCTGCTGATTTCAGTTTGCTAGTATTTTACTGAGGTTTTTTTGCATTTATATGCATAAAGGATATTAGTTCGTAGTTTTGTTTAATGTCTACGGCCTTGATATCAAGGTAATACTGGCCTCATAGAGTGAGTTAGCAAGTATTTCCTCTGATTCAATTTTTTTGGAAAAGTTTGAGAAGAATTGGCATGAAATCTTCCTTTGATTGATGGCAGGAGGAGAAGGGAATGACAGATGATGAGATGGCTGGATAGCATCACCGACTCGATGGACATGAGTTTGAGCAAGCTCCAGGAGCTGGTGATGGACGAGGAAGCCTGGCATGCTGCAGTCCATGGAGTCACAAAGAGTCAGACACGACTGAGCGACTGAACTGAACTGAACTTCCTTAAATGTATGGTTGACCACCAGTGAAACCATCTGGTGGGCTTGTCTTCACTGGGAGGTTTTCAATAAATAACTCAATCTCCTTACTTATTATAGGTCTATTCAAATTTTCTAGTTCTTCTTGAGTCAGTTGTTAGTTTGTATGTTTCTAGGAATTTCTAACCATTTCAGATAGGTTTTCTGATTTGTTGGCATATAGTTGTTCACAGTATTTCCTTATAATCCCCCTTTTATTTTATTTATGTAAATTCAGCTGTAATGCCCCCTCTTCTGTTTCTGATTTTAGTAATTTGTCTTCCCTACTCTTTTTTTCTTAGTCAGGCTAAAGATATGTCAATTTTGTTGTGACTCTATTGTTTTTCTATCTCTATTCATTAATCTCTATACTAATTCCTGTATTTCCTTCCTTCTGCTAGCTTTGGGTTTAGTTAGCTCTTTTTCCCCCCCTAGTTCCTCAAGGTACAGAGTTAGATTGTTGCCTTGAGATTTTTCTTCCTTTTTAATGCAGGCATTGACTGCGGTAAATTTCCCTCCCAACACGGCTTTTGCTACCTCCCATGTGTTTCAGGATGCTATGTTCTCCTTTCGTCTGTCTAGGGGAGCGGGGCAGGGTCTGTCCACACGCTGTGGCAGTCACCACCGTGGCCACCTCGTATCCTGGGGAAGGGGCGGCTGGGGGAGTCTGGTACCTCAAGGCTCCCTTGTGTGTCACCAGAAAAGGCTTTTTTCATGCAGGGCGCAGAGTCGCCCACCCATCACCTCCCTTTCCGGCCCACAGAGCGAAGTGGCGGGAGCCGGGGTCAGCGGTGTGGGTAAGCACAGAGCCTCACGAGCGAGGGGCCTCATTGGACAAGAGTGCCGGGCCCCTTCGCATTGCCCAGCCCGCCGCAACCGCTCCCACACCACCAAGGGCGGGGGGACAGGCGCCTGCCTCCCTCACCAACCACAGCACCCCTGCAACAGAGCTCTTCACCTGACACTCACCGTGGTGGGGACCTGAGGAGCTCGCTGGGAAAGGGAAAGGATGCTGTCACTTGGCCTTGGGCAGCCGAGGGGCGACCCAGATGCTCCGGGGGCACCTAAGAGGGCCAGGTGGGACCTGCTCACGTGCGGGATCCCCCAGCCCCCACCGCGGGGAGGACCTCTCGCGAGACACACCGAGAAGGTGAGGCGAGAGTGCCATGGCGGCCGTAGACGCCTGTGAGGCAGGGGCTGGAGACTGAGGGTCTGCCGGTGCCCCACGCCTGCCCTCCACACCCCGCCAGCGGGTGGGCAGGATTTCCGAGGGCCGGCGGGCAGAGCGAGAAGGGTAGCCCTCCGGTTGCCAGAAACCCCCGTCCCCTGTCTGGCACATCCTAGGCCCAGCCGGAGAGATTGGGACATCCCCACGTGGATGACCTGTAAGTATTTTCTCTTTGGCCTTTTGATTTCTTCTTTGACCTGTTGGTTATTTACGATTGTGTAAATTCCCACATATGTGACTTATTCCCGTTTCCTTCTGTTACTGATTTCTAGCTTCATTCTGTGGTGGTGAGAGAAGATATGATTTCAATCTTTTAAAATTTACGGAAACTCACATTGGGCCCAACATATGGTCTATCTTGAGGGATGTTCTCTGTGCCCTAGAGAAGAATGTGTATTCTGGCTGTTGTTTACTGGCGTGTTCTATGTAGGTCTAATTAAGTCCGATTGTTTTGTAATGTTCATGTCCTCTTTTTCCTTATTGATCTTCTGTCTAGATGGTCTAGACATTTTTTTTTTAAGAGCCAACATGTGGCTCTTTATTTATTTATTTTTGGCTGCTCTGGGTCTTCATTGCTGCCTGCAGACTTTCTCTAGTTGCGGTGCGTGGACTTCTCATTGAGGTGGCTTCTCTTGTTGCGGAGCACAGACTCTAGGGCACACGGGCTTCAGCAGCTGTGGCATTCAGGCTCAGTAGCTATGGCTCATAGGTTCTGCAGTGCAGCCACCCAGAGTTAGTTGCCCTGTGCATGTGGAATCTTCTCAGATGAGGGATCAAACCCATGTCCCCTGCATTGGCAGGCAGATTCTCACCACTGGACCACCAGGAAAATCCCAGTCTATCCATTATCGAAAGTGCACTGTTAAAGTCTCCAGCTTTAATGTAGAATTGTCTATTTTTCTGTTCAGTTCTGTCAATATTTGATTTATATATTTTGAAGGTCTTCCATTTTGTGAATAAATGTTTTTAATTGTTATATCTTCTTGATGAATTGACCCTCTCATTAGTAATTAATGTCTTTGTCTGTTGTAACAGTTTTTGACTTAAATTTCATATTAGTTTAACCATTTCAACTCTTTTAGTTACAGTTTGCCTTAAAAATTTTTTTTTCTTTTCCTTCCTTTTACTTATGTCCTTGAGTCTAAAAATATTGAATCATAAAAGTATTGGCTTTTATATTTACCCAGGTAGTTACCTTTACTAAAATTTTTTATTTCTTCACATGGCCACAGATTACATCTAATGTCCTTGCATTTCAACTAGAAGTACTCCCTTTAATGTTCTCATAGAGCAGGGCTGCTAGCAATGAACTTCTTCAGGCTTTGTTTATCTGGAATGTCTTAATTTTGCCTAAATTTTTTGGAAGATAGTTTTACTGGGTATAAAATTCTTTGTTAATTTTCCCTTTTGGAGCTTTAAGTATAAACACACGTCAGCTCTGCTACTGCTGCTGCTAAGTTGCGTCAGTCGTGTCCGACTCTGTGTGACCCCATAGACGGCAGCCCACCAGGCTCCTCTGTCCCTGGGATTCTTCAGGCAAGAATACTGGAGTGGGTTGCCATTTCCTTCTGCAATGCATGAAAGTGAAAAGTGAAAGTGAAGTTGTTCAGTTGTGTCCAACTCTTCGTGACCCCATGGACTGTAGCCTACCAGGTTCCTCCGTCCATGAGATTTTCCAAGCAAGCGTACTGGAGTGGGTTGCCATTGCCTATGTCAGCTCTAGAATGTCTATTTAGTTCCTTTAAAAATTTTTTCTATCTGTTTGTTATGTTCTTGTTATGTATTGCTTTCCCGATATCCTCAGTTCTTTGTTTATAGTTTCCTTTAGTTCTTTGAATATATTTAAAACACTGTATTTTAAGTCTTTATCTAGTAGTCTAATGACCAGACTTCCTCAAGTATGGTTTCTGTTGATTAATTTTTTTCCTATGAATGAACTGTACTTTCCTGATTCTTTGTATGCCTGATGATTTTTGTTAAAAACTGGACATTTTGAATATTATAATGTAGTAACTCCGGAAATCAGATTTTCACTCTTCCCCAGGGTTTACTTTGGTCCATTTGTTTGGTGACTTGTCTAAACTATTTTTGTAAATACTATATTCCTTGTAGTTTGTGGTCTCTAAAGTCTTTATTTTACTATCTCAGTAGTCAGCAGGTGACATGACTGAGATTTCCTTAAGTGCCTGGGACCAAAAAGGAAAAAGAGTAGTACTCTCTTGGTCTTTGTGCTTTACTCTGAGCTGAAGCATTCCTTCAGCACTAAACCATGTTGCTTTCACCTCCACCTTAGTCCTCACCTTCTGCTTGGGCAGAGCCCACAGAATTATCAGAGGTATAACTTAATGATATTTTTGGCTGTGCTGGATTTTAGTTGCAGCATGCAGGACCCTTAGTTGGTGGCACGGGAACTCTTAGTTGCAGCATGCAAATTCTTAGTTGTTGCATGTGGGATCTAGTTCCCTCACCAGGGAATGAACCTGGGCCCCCTGCATTAGAAGCTTGGAGTCTTAGCTACTGGACCACTAGGGGAGTCCCAACATCTCAGGTCTTTTCTGAGTATATTCATTACATCCTGGGCATGCACACTGCATTCTTTTCCCAGTATGTGCAGTGGCCCTTCTCAGCTGTTACTGCCCTAATAACCATCCTTCTCTCTCTTCTCCTTCCCAGTTTTTTTTGGGTCTGTCAGCCATTTGTCCCACTTGTCCCTTTGCCCCAGGAGGACATGAAGTATATATGACTTTAAATCCTTCCACAGATGCTGCTGTTGCCTGGAAAGTCACTCCAGGGATATGTGTGTGTGTGTGTGTGTTGATGAGGGAGAGCATAAAAAGAGTCAGCTTCTGAGTCATTCCTCAGGGACCCACCCAGTCAGGTCAAAACATGCAATTCCAGTTTTTAAGAACAAGGTTTTATATTAGCCCCCATCATCAGTCAGTTATATCAGGGATGCTGGCTGTCATGTCATCCCCACAGCTGCTACCATGCTGGAGAATGAGAAATGAGAGTCAGGTGGGTGAAAATGTCACAGTGTTCTCTTGCTGAAATTCAGTTTTCCTTTCTCTTCATTAAGCATCTTCCTGGTAGCTGTAAATTTTGGGTTAGAATCCAGAGTCCTCCAAAAACTGATTGTCCATTTTTGCCAAGTTATGGTTGTTTAATGGAAGGACTGAATCTTTAACTGGTCCACTCCATCATTTTCCGTGATTTCACCTGGTCTCTGCCTTTTCTTAACTCTACATTTTTATTCAAGTAAAATTTACAGGGACTTCCCTGGTGGTCCAGTGGTTAAGAGTTCATGCTTCCAATGCAGGGGGCTTGGGTTCGATCCCTGATCAGGGAACTCAGATCCCACATGCCACAGCTAAGAGTGTGCATGCTGCAACTAGGACCTGGCACAATCGAATACATAAATAAAATATTTTAAAAATTTATAAACAGCTACATACAGCTCGATGAATTTTGCATATATATGTGCTCATGCAGCTCCCACTCAGATGAAGACCTGGAATATTTTCAGTTCCTTAGGAGTCGCCTTCATATTCCTTCCAGGAGACTTACCTGTTCTCTCAGATAACTGTCATTATGATCTTTATCATTGGTAGGTAGTTTTGCCTGTTGTAGAACGTCTTATAAATGGAGTTAAGCAGTAGGTACTCCTCTGAGTCTGGCTATTCTTGCTCAGCCTAATGTTTTTGGGATTCATCCATGTTATTGCTTCTAGCTGAAGTTCATTCCTTTTTCATTACTGAAACAATTCCACTGTGTGACTATATCATGATTTGTTTATCCATTCATCAATTGATGGGCATCTGGGTTGTTTCCAGCTTGGAGCTGTTATGAATAGAGCTGCTATGAACATTCTTGTATGCATATTTTGGTTAATACGATGCATGGACTTTTTTCTCTTTGGCATTTGTCTGAGAGAAGATTCTCTCGGTCACTGGACTCTTGTAGGGGGGAATGCCCTGCTCTCTATACTCAACGGCCTTTTCTCTGTGCCCACCCCATCTGAACTCTGGTTTGGCCTTCTGCTTCTTAAACCCCACAACTCCCAAGAATTCTGTGACTTTTCTCTGCTGGCTTCTCTCCATCCCACTTGACTTTCATTTGTTAGCCCTTTAACTCTTGTTAATCCCCAGCTGGAACGCTCCCCATCTAAGACCCTTCTGGACCCCTTTTTCCATTGGGTTTGGCTATTCACCTTGGTGCTCTCGTTTTCTTCCAAAGCCTGACTCTCAAATGAATATGGAATCCAAGACTTGACCTTCAGCTCTGTCTTCCCTTCTAAACGTGGGCCAATGGGCAACTGCTTGTTGGACATCTCTGCTTGGGTGGCCCCAGACCCCTCACAGTCCACACTTTCCCAATTTCCCTTTCTGCCATCCCTCAGCTCATTCTCTCTCCTCTGTGGTACACACCTCAAGAACTTCTCCTTTTTTCCTTTAGCTGCACAAGTCTGCGTCCCCACTTCCTTCACTCTGTCCCCTTTCTTTTCCCCAGCAACCAATCTGGAGAACCTCAGCACCATCCACAGAGCCTTTCCAATGTCTTTGGGGTGGGGGTGGGGGTCACTCCACTCCTCTCTAGCCTCATGGCCGCTGCCCCAGTTCAGGTCTGAACCCGAGCATCTCCTTTCAGTATTGTTGCTGGGCTTCCGTCCCCTAGCCTTGCTTTTGCTAATCTGCTTGGCCTGAGGTTCCCTCCATGGTCCCCATAGCCAGCCCTGGCTGTGTCTGCCTCAGCTGCGAGGCCACACTCCTGGGCCCTGCTTCGGGGCCTGGGCTGCAGCCGAGCCAGCCCCGGGCGCCATTCCTTAGCACCGATCGTGCGTGGCGGACACGGTCCGTGGTCGGGGCTCACAGACAGGTTTTTTGAGTTAAGAGATTTGGATGGGACCCCAGCGCTGGTTGCAGTTCAGAGTCTGTGAGGTGCTGGGTAGACCCTGTGTGAGCTCATCTTTCCTGGGGCAGCCGGACTCAGGGCTAAGCCGGCAGGGGCGACAGGTTGGAAAATTTCACACTTAGGCTTACCGCTTGGCTGGCCTCTGGGTGTTTGGCAGCTCAGGTGACTTGTGGAGAGGCCTTAGTCAACCTTTTCCTCCAGCAAGTACTGCAGGGCTGGGTTCACCTCTAGATGGGTCATAAAGGCAGGGCTGGGGAGGTGGGTACCTTGAGAGACAGACACTGTTATGATGGGCTTGTGCCCTTCTTGGGAAAGGAGAATCATAAGGAGATAGTGAGTGAAGATTGGTGCAACTTGTGTGTGTGTGTGTGTGTGTGTGTGTGTGTGTGTGTATGTGTGTGTGAGGGAGATGGTATTGATCATTTGAGACTGGAAAGCTAATTTATTTGTGCTTTAATGTGTCCAGGTGGCTCAGTGGTAAATAATCCACCTGCCAGTGCTAGAGATGCAAGAGCTAAGTTCGATCCTTGGGTGGGGAAGGTCCCCTGGAGGAGGAAATGGCAATCCACTCCAGTATTCTTGCCTGAAAATCCCATAGACAGAGGAGGCTGGCAGGCTACAGTCTATGGGGTCACTGAGTCAGACACGACTGAGGGACCGAACATGAGCCCAGTGTGCCCACAACCCTTTGGAAGAACCACAGTGACACATCTCGGTGAACCAGTCCCTAATCACAGTGAAGAGCAGGCCTCTGGAGCCAGACTGCCCTGAGGCCAACATCTAGCTCTGCCACTTTGCTCACTGTGTGACCTTAGGCAAGTTGCTTAACCTCTCTGTTCCTCTATCTCCTCATCCATAACATGGTGATAATAATAAATAAGTACCCATCTACCTACTTTATCGGATATTCATGATCATTAAATGCATTAGTACAAATGAAGCATTGAGGACAGTACCTGACACCTAGTAGATACTCAGATATTCATGTCATTATTACTATACTTATTCCAGCCCACCCTTCCACACCCTGCCTCCATCCCTTTGCTCCTCTCTGTCTATGCTGGGGAGCTCTTATTCCTTCCAACCCAGCTCAAAAATCACCTCTTCTGGGAAACCTACCCCAATGCCAATTTCCTTTTTTCTGTTGCATCAACACTTGCACTTTTTTTTTTCCGAGCTTTAAAAAAATTATTTTTATTTTCTTATTTGGCTGCACCGGGTCTTAGTTGTAGCACATGGGATCTTCTATCTTCAGTTGCACGTGGGATCTTTAGTTGCCACATGTGAATTAGTTACAGCATGTGGGCTCTAGTTCCCTGGCCAGGGATTGAACCTTGGGCCCCTGGCATTGGGAGCTCAGAGTCTTAGCTGCTAGACCGCCAGGGAAGTTCCAGCACTTGCACCTTTTTTATTTTAAACATCTCTTTAGCTGTCTGGCCTTCTCATCAGCCGGTGAGCAACTTCAGGGCAAGCCTAAGTCTAAACCATGTCTTTGCTCCTAACACCCCAGACCCCCCACCCCGGTGTTGGTGATTTAGTCGCTCAGTTGTGTCCAACTCTTTGGAACACGGACTGTAGCCCGCCAGGCTCCTCTGTCCATGGGATTTTCCAGGCAAGAATACTGGAGTGGGTAGCCATTCCCTTCTCCACCAGACCCCTGTGGCTAGCCTCAAATAACCATCTGATGAGGGTATGTTGGATGGGTAGTTGAAAGAATTAATGACACATGATAAGAAAACATAATGGAAGACAGTTATAAAATTCTACAATATGGCAGCTGCAGTGAAGGGTCTGACCAGGCATAAATGGCAATGATGTTTCCCTGAGCCAAGGCTGGCGCGTGACATGCTGTGAGATCCTGTGGGTGGCGGCAGTCAGGGCAGGCTTCCTGGGGGAGGAAGGGCCAAAGTGAAGAGCCCAAGCTGGTTCCAGCTGACTCCAAAAATGTCAAGCGCTGTGGGATTGGCAGCTGGTGTCCCCATGGTCTGTCCTGGGCCATCGTGCTGCCCCTCTGGGGCCAGGCAGGGGAGCTTGGCAGGATGGAGTTCTCCATTCTGATCCAGGGAAACGACCTGAATGTGACATGGTCACGGTGAGGCCCAGCTCCATCCGGTGACACACGGAACCTCTTAGAGAGGATTTCACGCTCTCTGCCCTAATGCAGACCGTCTCTGTTATGCCTCAGGAAAACAGAGGTCTCGCTCCAGCCCTCTGAAACCAATTGGAAACAAACCTTCCTTCCCCGCCCCTCCCCCAGCAGTTTCAGAGGCCAAAAAAATGACGCAGAATGAGGCTGAACGAAGCAGAACCGAGGGGCTTGGGACCCCACTCCCTGTGGTGAGCAGAGCGGCCACTTCCTCTTGGAAGGATGGGAACCGGCTCAGGCCATCTCTCCAGAGCCGAACTCCCTATCTTCATCCTGCCGGCTCACCAGAAAGGCTTCAGAGAGGGTGTGGCAAAGCCGATGTTGGAATCGAGCCAAAGCCACTTGCCCACTCGGCGGTGCTGACGCCTGCCCGCTGCCCCTCATCGGTAAGGTCCCTGCTCTGCAGCCTTCGGCCCAGGCCTGGGTCCCCACAGCCCCTTCTTGTGCCCTGTCCCCTTCTTAGAATTCTGACTGGCGCCCAGGCCAGGCCGGGAGGGCCCAGCTTCTTCCCACTCTCTGGATTCCTGGCCTGGCTCCTGCCCTCCACGGCCTGGGTGACCTGACCCATGTCCTTGCATCTCTGAGCCTCAGTTTCCCAGAAGGGCAAATGGAGAGAGAGAAAGTGACCGCCTGCCTGTGTGAGGGGGCGGAAGCCCCTCCGTAGGAGATGCAGGAAGGCACACGTGTGAGTTACCGCCATCTCGCTTGCCTGTCTCCAGGTCTGAGCCTCCCCTCTGCTCCTCCAGTTCCTTGCCAATGTGTGGTCCAACTCTGGGCCACCCCCCTAGGAAACCTCCCTGGACCACAGTAACCCCATGGATGCCAGGTCGGTACTGCAGTCTGTGTGGTTCGGCACTCACGAGGCACACCTGGTTGTATTTATGTATCTGTTTATTTCCGAAAAAAGCATAGCAATTGGAGGCCAAAGGTTGAGTTGGAGTTCCTGCACCCCCACTGCTGTCTAGCTGAGATAGAGAGGCATCCTTCAGCCTCTCTCCAAGCCCCCAAGTTCCTCATTTCTGAGTGGAGATGGTTATAATCACGCCTACCTCCTGGACTTCTTACAGGCACGATGGGCTGCAGACATGCGAAAGTACTTTGTGGACTATAAAAAGCACTTGGTCACGTTGCTTCTTTCTGTTTCTCGTTTGATGTAAGTTTCCTGTGAGAAAGACCTGAGCCAGAGTGATGGAGCCGGGAGGATGTGGTACCAGGCAGGTGCATGGTGAGTGGTCCTTCTGGACCCCACATGAGGAGGCTCATGTGTCCGGGTGGGAGCAAGCTAGGAATGCTGGCCTGCCGTGACTCAGATGGCCCACAGGAGTGCTGGCTGGGGGAGGCGGCAGTGGCAACCCTGTAGATTGATTTCCGGCCCCGGTCCCCGTCTAAAGACATCCAGATGGTTGCTTGACGATGTTACCCAGGAAGCCCGTTGCCAGACATGAAGGCTCTGAGAAGAAGTCCAAGGAGACACAACCAGAGGACACAAGAGGACACATCTGATGGTTGAAATGTTGAGTTGCCCAGAGCCCAGCTAGAAACCGTCAAAATACAAACACCCAGTGGTAAACAGAGCCACAGAGATCGGATTGTGAAACGGAGTGCCAGAAAATTCTGAATAATTGAATTATGAAAATTCTTTTTTCCTAAATGAAGGAGAGAGGCTGCCGGCTGTGGTGGGGAGGAGGAGAGAGGGCTGGGCTGGGGGAGGATGTCTTCCCAGGGTCATGCCCGGGCTGGACTCAGCTCCATCCCCTCTGTGTTCCCTGTGCCCAGCCAGAGGCAGGGTTCAGAGCAGCAGACATCAGTGAGACCTGGAGGGTCTCAAACACCGTGGCCAGAAGTTGTTATCTTTAACGATGGGGAGCCATGGGGGGGGGGGTCACAGATATCAAGTCCAGATATTTGACCTTGAACTGTGGTGAAGAAGATTGACAGAGTGGAGGGGAACTGACTGGATATTGTAGACGGAGGGTGAGGATGAGGCTTTGACAATGACCCTCCCACCTTGGGAGCAGGAGACAGAGTGGGTAGCAAATAGGAGGAGTAGGCGTAAGATCGAAGAGGATGGGGTTTATGGAGTTGGGTGGCCTGGCCAGCTGGACATTCTCAGAGGAGTTTGGATAAACAGATTGGGGTTTGCAGTAAACATCTAGATCTGGAGTTTCAGGCTTGGGAGCTGTCTGAGGTTGGGTTTCTTAGAAGCAGACCCTGAGATGCAGATTTCTGTGCAAATGATTTATTAAGGAGGTGCTCCCACGGGAGCCTGGGAAGCGGTGGTGGGGGACGTAAGACAGCACAGGAGAAGGAATCAAGCAATAAAAAGTGTGGTCTCAGGCAGAGCCCCAGCAGCCTGCCCCTGAGGGGACTCTGGAGTGTACTTAGGTTTCTTGGCCTGAGGCTGGCATCAGAATGATTGTTTCTGAGAGTGATGGTTTCTGCCAGTGTCAGCCAGCGGTTAGGGATTGTGGTAGCGAGGGATGGGAAGGTTGCTTAGTGTCTGACTCTCTGCAAGTGCAGGGAAACCTCCAGCAGGCCAAGGGAGGTTGGCCTGCAAAAAGGGGCCAACAGTCAGTTGTTGAGCAGGAGAGCCTACCAAGTCCAGGTACGAAGAGTCGTCCCAGGGTTCCGTGCTGGGAAAGATGTATCATACTGTCTGCTCCCCGAGTCCACAGCAAGTTGACCACCATCAAAGCTGGAGTGGATGGGTTGGCCCTGGAGAGGGCAGAACCAGAAGAGGAGAGCAGAGGGGGCCCTGGGCATCACTACCTGTCCAAGAGCCTGGCTGGGAGGGGCCTTAAAACAACTTGTTTACTTGGCTGCGCTGGGTCTTAGTTATGACACATGGGATCTTTGCTCTTCGTTGTGGCTTGCTGGATCTAGTTCCCTGACCAGGAATCAAACGTGGGCCACCCTCTGCATTGAGAATTCGGATTCTTGGCCACTGGACCCCCGGAAGTCCCTGGGAGGAGACTTACAGTCCCCCTGACCCAGTTTCTCATGGATGCCAGCAAGCATCAGTCACAAGTGACTTCTTGTTGTTGTTTAGCTGCTAATCCATGTTGACTCTGCGACCCCATGGATTGTAGCCCACCAGGCTCCTCTGTCCATAGGATTTTTCAGGCAAGAATACTGGAGCAGGTTGCCATTCCCTTCTCCAGGGGCTCTTCCCAACCCAGGGATTGAACTCACATCTCCTGCATTGGCAGGCGGGTTCTTTACCACTGAGCCACCTGGGAAGCAACTCTACTCCAATGACTTTAGCAGGAAATGAAGTCGTTGACCCAGGTTGCTGGGAAGTCTAAGGGCGTGGCCAGGTGTTGGAGTGGAAATCACGGTATCAGGTTTCTCTCTCTCCAACTTTTGACTGTGGCTCCCCTGTGTGCTGGTCTGCCTCGGGGAGGCTGGCGTCTGACAGCCCCAAACACTACCCTTCAACTTCTCAGTACAGAAGGAAGAAGGACAGTCTTCCTTGCAGCTGCCAAATATCAGATCTCAGAGAAGACCAGTTGTCCTGCTGGGGTCACTTGTCCATCCCTGACGCGGTCGTTCTGGGGCATCCCATCCTGAAAGTACACACAGTGGGCTCTGTCATCCAGCCGGCATCACCCACTCCCAAATCTCTCTCTCCCTCCCTTTCTCAGTGTATTTCATTCAGGCCCGAGTCACAAGACTGCTTCTAGGAGAGGGGATTGGGAAGGATCAGCCCCTCCAAACCAGATGAGATGACTTTTCCATGGAAAAAGTTTCAACTACAGCAAGAATCTGCATGTAATGCGGGAGACCCAGGTTTGACCCCTGGACTGGGAAGATCCCCTGGAGAAAGGAATGACTACCCACTCCAGTTTTCTTGCCTGGAGAATCCCATGGACAGAGGAGCCTGGTGGGCTACAGTCCATGGGGTCATAAAGAGTTGGACATGACTGAGCGACTGACATGAAAGAAGAGGAGGGAAGTCTGGGCTGACGACCATGGACATCCTCCCCACCTGTTGGGTGGCCACCTGGCCTCCCCTCGTGTTTCTGAGATGGGGATGCTCCCCTCCCCAAGGCCTCTCGGAAGGTCAGGGTGGATCCTAAGAAGGGGAATGGGGAAAACAGAGGGCCTGCCCTGGAGAGATGGAGAGAAGAGGGACAGGCTTCGGCTAGGCGGCTGGAGCCTGTTTGGGATCTGGCTCTGAGACAGGGGAAGAGGCAGAAGCAGGCCTTACATTGAAGCCCCAGGGGTCTGGCCTTGGGGTTTGGAGATGCTGCTCCTGAGACACTGGCTTATGGGGCAGGTAGAAGAGCAGACACTCCCCATGTCGGGCTGAAAAGGGCGAGCTGAGTGGAGCTGGCAGGAGAAACTGCCAGCTGCAGGGGCTGTTCCAGGAGTCAGGCAGGGGAACATAGCTAGCATCCAAGGCCAGGGAAGACTCGATGGTGGCCCTTGAACTCTGACCCTCCTGTTCAACATGATAGAGTTGGCCAGTACCTGGGGCACTAGGGTAGGAGTCAGTCCCCAGATGCTGGGGGTGAAGAGCATGCCATTCCTACAGGGACAGAAAGTCCATTAGCAGTAGAAAGTAACACGACATTTTAAAGCACTTATACTCCAAAGGATAAAAAAAGAGTTAAAAATAAAAGAAAGTAGATTAGTCATTGCCCAGGGCTGGTGTGGGGCTGGGAGGGAGGCAGGAGATGATGGCTAAAGGATACGGGGTTCCTTTTAGAGGTGATGAAAAGATCCTCAAGTGGTTACACGTATCTGTCAGTATACTAAAACCCATCGAATGGTACACTATGAATGGGCGAGTTGCCGAGTGTGTGAATTATATCTTAATAAAGCCTTTTTATTGTTGTTTTTAAGAGTGTTATTGGGACAGGTCACCAAACAGGAGAGCTTGGCCAGGAGACTGAGGCGTAAGCCTCTCCTGTGGGTTGGCTGGGCCCCCATAGAGGAATAGAGGCTGCTATGGCCCACATGGCCCACAGAATGTCCCCAGGCAGGTGAGAACCTAATGGAACCACCTTCAGATGCCACCTTCTGTTGCTCCTACGGGGAGGACTCACCTGTCTGAGCTCCCACTTCCATCACCTACTTATCTATACTAGGTCCTAAGGGTGGGGGTGCCCTCTCTCCTCTGTACCCACTCCGCTCTGTAGTCAGGGAACCTTGGCAAATGCAAATGTATACTCCTGTCACCCCTTGACTGGCAAGCGCATCTGACCTTCCTGCACATCCAGCCCCTGCTAAACCCTGCTAACTGACCTCTTTCCATCCTTTGAACTTGACATGGCCTCAGGGCCTTTGCATTTCCTGTTCTCAGGGGCCAAACCTCCTTTCTCCTCTTTCAGCCTAGGAAAACATGAGTAGCTCCTACTTCCCCTCCTGCAGACCACCTCTCCCCACGCCCAAGTGTACATTCTTGCCTGTTTGGAATGTAAGCTCGTTGGGTCTGTGTGTGCTCACCCAACCCAGAACACCCCATAAAAATGTGTTCAATGAGCAAAAGGAATGTACTCTCTGGCCTGGGAAGGCTGGAGCCTGCAAAGTGAGCCTCTGGGCCTCCTGGGTGTGAGCAGACAGGGCCAGCAGGTGAATCCTGTTCCCCAGTCATGTAACCTGATGAGTCCTAGGCCTTGGGGTCACGCATCTCTCTGTGGCCAGCACCCTGGAGGTCAGAAAGCCCCACAGCCGCACGTTTGTTGAGCCGGGGCAGGCCGTCCTGAGACTGTGACAGGGGTGAGTTGGAGCTGAAGGCTCCAAGGGTAAGTAGATGCTTTGGCCTGGAAAATCACATCACGAGCTCGAGGCTGGCCTCAGGACAAGGCAGGGAAATTGCTAAGGGCCTGGCGTTCCAAGAGGCGGCCTGTGCAAGAGGAGAGACTCATTCTTGGAAAGTCGAAACCCCCACGGGGGCTGCAGCGGGTCTTTGAGCTGCTGGCGCGCGCCATTCTGGCTTCGGGACCAACCAGAGTGGTGAAAACAGGGTGACTGGAGAGTCTGGCCACCTCGCAGTGTGGACAGGATGGTGAGGTCCAGGGGACCGGGGCCATCCTGTGAGGCTGCGGCAAGCTGGAACGCGGGCCCAGGTACCCTGGCTCCCAGCCTGCCCTCTTTTCTTTCTGTCAGGCTGCCGCCACCACTGCCTCTTCCAAGTGGGAAAATCCACGTGGCATTTCTTCTTGATTCTGGAAGGGATGATGCAGTGAGCGTGTGGATGCTCACAGAGCTTCGTGTCTGAAGTGGATTTCCCTTCCCGAGCATCCTTGGGTAGTAGTAGTGGGATTCTCCAAAGCATCTCCACTCTCTGCATCCCTATAGGCTACTTTCACCTGTTTGCTTTATTGGTTTTTGAGACTTTTTTATTTAGAAGTAATTTTAAACTTACAGGAAAGCTGAAAGAAGTACAAGAAACTCGCCTGCAATATGTATTTTTTTAAACCTGGAGTCATAGCTTGTTTACATTTTACCCCTTTTGCTTTGTCATGTAATCTTCAGCTACCCAGACACACACACACACAGATAAATACACAAACACAGATACACACACACTAAAAACTGTGAGTTCATACTGATGCACTCAGTTCTTGTCCAGCAACCTAGTTTGGTTAAACCAAACTTCTAGACTTCTACTTTCCATGTATGTATGCTCCCCTCCAACAATGAAAAAATACTACCTCCTATTTTGTATTTACTTGCTCAGAGAAATCATTTTAGAGTTGGTAACCCATACCGTCTTAACAGGAAAACCTATTAATTGGTGTTCAATATGCCTTTACCTTTCCTTAAGATAAAATTTAGTATAGAAAATGCACATATCTTAAGCGTGTGATTTGATGAGCTTTAACAAATACATACACTTGTATGACCCACAGCCCAACTGTCTTGATAAGCCATACCGTAGACGGGTTGGCTTACATATTAGACACTTATTTCTCATGTTCTGGAGGCTGGAAGTCCAAGATCAGAGTGCCAGTGGATTTTGTTCTTAGGAAGGTTCATCTTCCTGGTGTGCAGATGGCCATATTCTTGCTGTGTCCTCATTAGGAAGAGAGAGCGCTCTGATCTTGTTCTTCTTATAAGGTTGCTAATCACATTCTGGGGACCCCACCATCATGACCTCATCTAAACCTAATTACCTCCCCAAAGCCTCATCTCTAAATGCCAGCACCTTGGGGGTTATGGCTTCAACAAATGAAGTTTGGAAAGACACAAACATTCAGTACATAACATCAATCAAAGTGGAGACAATTTCTGTCATTTTAGAATATTCTCTAGAGCAATGGAACAGAATGGCTGGGTGATGAGAAAAGTGTATGTTCAACCAAACAAGAAATGGTCAGAACTTTCCTCACAGTTTTCCTGTTTTTTATGTTCTCCCTAACAATAAAGAAGAGTGGTACTGTCGTTGTTTAAATTTCATCCTTTAGAAGTGGAAGCATACAGCATGTGTGTGTGTGTGTGTGTGTGTGTGTGTATAGAAAGAAAGAAAGTAATATTGCTCAGTCGTGTCCAACTCTTTGCTACCACATGGACTGTAGCCTACCAGGCTTCTCCATCTATGGAATCTTCCAGGCAAGAGTACTGGAGTGGGTTGCCATTTCCTTCTCCAGGGGATCTTCCCAACCCGGGGATCAAACCTGGGTCTCCCACTTTACAGGCAGATGCTTTACCATCTGAGCCACCAGGGGGCTATAAATGCACACATATATATACACATAAGGACATGTATAGATATATTCACATTTCCTTTTTCAGTCTGGTCATTCTAATAGATATATAGTGGTATCTCTTGATTTTAATGCATTTTCCTGCAGACAGTTGTGTTCAACTTGTTATCATTTATAAAACTTCACTTGAGAAGTGTCTAAGGTTTAGGTATTTTGCCTGTTTTTTAAATTGGGTTTTGATCTTTTATTATTGATTTGTTTGGAGGTATTTATATATTCTGGATACAAGTTGTTTGTCAGATCTATGTCTTGCAAGTATATTTTTTTCCAAGTCTGTGACTTGTCTATTTCTTTTCTTCAGTTCAGTTGTTCAGTTCAGTCACTCAGTCATGTCCGACTCTTTGCGACCCCATGGACTGCAGCACACCAGGCTTCCCTGTCCATAACCAACTCCCAGAGCTTACTCAAACTCATGTCCATCGAGTCAGTGATGCCATCATCCAGCCATCTCATTCTCTGTTGTCCCCTTCTCCTCTTGCCTTCAGTCTTTCCCAGGATCAGGGTCTTTTCCAGTGAGTCAGTTCCCTGCATCAGGTGGCCAAAGTATTGGAGTTTCAGCTTCAGCATAGTCTTTCCAGTGAATATTCAGGACTGATTTCCTTTAGGATGGACTGGTTGGATCAGTCCAAGGGACTCTCAAGAGTCTTCTCCAACACCACAATTCAAAAGCATCAATTCTTCAGCGCTCAGCTTTCTTTATAGTCCAACTCTCACATCCATACATGACTACTGGAAAAACCACAGCTTTGACTAGACAGACCTTTGTTGGCAAAGTAATGTCTCTGCTTTTTAATATGCTGTCTAGGTCGGTCATAACTTTTCTTCCAAGGAGTAAGCGTCTTTTAATTTCATGGCTGCAGTCACCATCTGCAGTGATTTTGGAGCCCCCAAAAATAAAGTCTGTCACTGTTTCCATTGTTTCCCCATCTATTTGCCGTGAAGTGATGGGACCGGATGCCATAATCTTAGTTTTCTGAAAGTTGAATTTTAAGCCAATTTTTTCACTCTCACTTTTTTACTGTGATTTCTTATTGGTCACTTAAAGTTTTTTTCTTATTTCATTGCACTGGATCTTAGTTATGGCACACAGCATCTTCAATCTTTGTTGCAGCTTGTGAGTTCCCTGACCAGAGATCGATCCCAAACCCCCATATTGGGAGTGTCGAGTCTTAGCTACTGGACCAGCAGGGAAGTCCCTTGATAACGTTTTTAATGTGGTAAAATACACAGAACATACAATCTACCATCTTAACCGTTTTAAAATTCAGTGGCATTTAGTACATTCACAATATTGTGCAATGGTCACCACTGTCTAATTTCATTTTCATCAGTCCAAAAGGAAACCCAATACCCATTAAACTGTCATTCCACATCTCCTATTTTCCAGCCTCTGGCAATCATTAATCTACTGTTGGTCCCCATGGATTTGACTGTTGTGGATATTTCTTGTTAACAGAGTCATACAGTATGTGGTCTCTTGTGTCTAGCTCATTTCAATTACCATAACATTTGCAAGGTTCATCCACTCTGTAGAAATAAATTCACATCCATTCTGTGAATAAGGTCATGTCATCTGTAAGCAGATGTGGTTTTACTTCTTTACTTTCTCTTTCTTTTTTACTTCTTTTCTAATCTGGATGCCTCTGCATCTTTTTCTTGCCTTGCTGTCCTGGCTAGGACCTCTAATACAATGTTGAACAGAAGTGGTAAGAACAGATACTCCTGTCTTGTTCCTGATATTAGGAAAGAAAAGTTTTTAGTCTTTCACAATGAAACATTATGTTGCCTCTGGGTTTCTCATAGATGGCTTTTATCAGATTGAGGAATCACTTCCACTTCTAGTTGGTTGAGTGTTTTTATGAGGAAAGGGTATTGGATTTTGTTAATTTTTTTTTTACATTCATTGAGCTTATTTTGTGTTTTCCCCTTTATTTTGTTAATATGGAACATTTCACAGGTTGATTTTTGTGTACTGAACTAAGTTTGCATTCCTGGGATAAATCCCACCAGATCACAGCGTGTAATCCTCTTCGTATGCTGCTAGATTCAGTTTTCTAATATTTTATTGAGGATTTTCCTTCTATTTTCATAAGGAATATTGGTCTGTAATTTTCTTTCCTTGTGATAGTTTGGTCTGGCTTTGGTATCTGCAAAATACTGGCCTCACAGAATGGCTTAGGAAGTGTTCTCTCTCCTCTTTTATGGGAAAACTTTGTGAGAGATTGGTGTTAATTCTTTTTAAACATTTGGTGAAATTAAACAGTGTAGCCATCTTGTCCTGGGCTTTTCTGTGTTGAAACTGTTTTGATTAGTAACTCAATTTCTTATTACATGTTTTTTCAGATTTTCTTTATCTTTTTTAGTCTCTCTTGGGAGTTTGTGCATTTCTAGGAATTTTTCCATTTCATCTAGGTTATCTAGTTTGTTGTCATAGTATTTTCTTATAATCCTCTGTATTTTTGTAAGATCTGTATTAGTGTCTCTTCTTTTATTCCTGAGTTCAATAATTTGAGTCTTCTTTTTTCCTTCATCAGTCTGGCTAAAGGTTTGTCAATTTTGTTGATCATTTCAATGACCAATTTTTGGCTTTGTACATTTTCTCTATTGACTTTCTTGTCTCTGTTTCATGTATTTCCATGCTAATATTTATTATTTCCTTCCTCCTGAGTCCTTTGGGTTTGGTTTGCTCTTTCTCCCCATAGTTTCTTTTTTCCTTTTTGGGCCGGGCTGCGTGGCATGCAGGATCTTATTTCCCCAACAAGGGGTCCTACCCACACCCACCTCCAGTGGAAGCTTGGAGTCTTAACCGCTGGACTGCCAGGGAAGTGCCCTCCACCCGTTTCTTAATGTAGAATACTAGGCTGTTGATTTGAGGTCTTTTCTCCTTTTTAATCTAGGCATTTATAGCTGTAAATTTCCCTCATTTATAGCACTACTTTTGCTCCATCTCCAAAGTTTTGGTACGCTGTTTTTGTTTTCATTAATCTCACAACATTTTCTAGTTCTCTTTGTGATTTCTCCTTTGATTCACTTTATTCAAGAGTGTGTTGTTGAATTTCTGTGTATTTGTCAATTTTCCAAATGTTATTAATTTCTAATTTCACCCGATTATGGTCAGAAAACCTACTTGCATTATTTCAGCCTATTAAAATGTATTTATGGCCTAACATATCAATTATCCTGGAGAACTTTCTGTGTGCACTTGAGAAGAATGTGTATCTTCCCGCTGTTAGGTAGATGTGCTACAGATGTTCATTAGCTCTAGTTGGTGTATATTCTGTATCCTGAGGGCATTCTGTCTAGTGTTCTCTCCATTATTAAAAGTGGAATATTGAAATCTCTAATCAGGGAATCCCCTGGGTTCAACCCCTGATCAGAGAACTAAGGTCCTGAAAGCCACATGGCAAAAAAAGAAAAATAAGAAAGAAAGGAATACCTAAAGAAAGGAATCATAGTTGGGCTGCTTATTTTTTCCGTCAGTTCTTTCAATTTTTGCTTTGCTTTGTGTGGGGCTCTATTTTTAGGTATATATTCTAACAATTATTATATCTTATTAATGTATCTACCTTTTTATCATTTTGTAATGTTCTTCTGTGTCTTTAGTAACATTTTTTTCTCTTAAAAAATATTTATTTATTTATTTATTTGACTGCGCAGGGTCTTAGTTGCAGCATGTGGGATCGAGTTACCTGACCAGGGGTCAAACCCTGGCCCCCTGCATTGGGAGCACAGAATCTTAGTCACTGGACCACCAGGGAAGTCCCAACAATTTTTTTTTTCTTAAAGTCTATTTTGTCTGAATTTAGTGTAGGCACTCCATCTCTCTTTTGGTTACTGTTTGCATGGAATATCTTTTTCCATGCTCTTTAAAGCTGTTTATTTATTTTTATATCTATTCTGCCAATCTTAAGTCTCTTAATAGGACAGTGTAATCCATTTAGTTTAATGTATTTACTGATAAGGAAGATCTTGCTTCTGCTGTTTTGTTATTTGTTTTCTTTATGTTGTATGTGTTTTTGTCCCTGGATTCCTCCATTCTTACCTTCCTTTGTGTTTATGGAGTGTCTTGTGTATCACTTTAATTTCTTGTTCCTTTAAATACATATTATTTCAGTTATTTGGGGTTGCCATGGAGATTAAAATGAACATTTTAATTTGTCATAACCTAGTTTCCATTAATGCTAACTTAATTTCAATAGTATACAAAAATTATTGCTCCTGATAGCTTCATTACCCTCCACTTATGTGGTTCTTGTTCAAACTGCATTTTTATCCATTGGGTGTCCATCAACATATTAATAGATTTGTAATTATTGCTTTTCAGGTCTGTTTTTGGTATGCATCCTCCATGGTATGTACGTTACCTGCTCGATCCCCATAAATAGATCAAAACTTTCAAATCCATGTAGACATCTCATTCCCCAGCCTTTCCAAAAAAAAAGACTTTTGGTTAGGCTATTGTTTGCCTCAACTTTTGTCTAGTGCCTCAGGCAGCAGTGACTAAAACATTTGCCTATAAATGTTTTTAATAAACACCCCCCACCCACACCCGGGCTCTCTACCCCTGGGCCAGTTCTTAGGCG
This sequence comes from Muntiacus reevesi, assembly GCF_963930625.1. Classification (NCBI taxonomy): domain Eukaryota; kingdom Metazoa; phylum Chordata; class Mammalia; order Artiodactyla; family Cervidae; genus Muntiacus; species Muntiacus reevesi. The sequence goes on along the minus strand of NC_089250.1, from coordinate 211,505,886 downwards.
AAATGAAGACAAGCCTTCTGAGTTGATCTTACAGGGAACCACAGGATTGGTCAAAACAAATAATTACATTTTTGTGTGTGTGTGTGAATGAGGTCTGTTCTGCTCCCTCCACCACCACCAATATGGGTTATTATTTTCAAAACTACCACTGAGTTGGAGAGTAGAAGATGAGACTGGGGTAAGATTATACACCACAAAGCTTGCTGTCTTGCTGAAATTCAGCTGGTTTTCTTTAATAAGTGTTCCCAGTTTTCTTGAATAAGTGCTCCTTTGTTTAATTTCCACAATTGCAAAAAAGCGATTCTGACATTTTTGCCTTATTTTACTGCTTTTATTGAGGCTGGAATTTTGGAGTTCCTTACTCTGCCACACTGACGTGACTCTTCCAGTAGCGTTGTGTTCTTAAGAGTCATGTGTATCATTGCATAAATCAGGAATTTCTTCCTTTTTACTGGTGGGTAGTATTCCACTGTAAAGATATGTCATAATTCTTAGTTCATTCACTTTTTAATGGACATTTGGGTTCTTTGCAGTTTCCAGCTTTTATAACAAAGTTACTGTATACATTTATATATAAGGCTGTGCTCAAATATATGCTTTCTTTTCTTTTGGATACCTGCCCAGGAATGAGACTTGTTGACTGTTTAATTTAGTAAGAAATAGTCAGGGACTTCCTGGATGGTCCAGTGGTTTAAACTTTGCCTTCCAATGCAGGGGGTTTGGGTTCGATCCCTGGTCAGGGAGTTAACCAAATCATAAAACAGAAGCAATATTGCAACAAATGCAATAAAGACTTTTAAAAAATCCACATCAAAAATAAACAAACAACTTATCTTTAATAAAAAGAAAAAAGAAAAGAAAGAGTCAAAGTGTTTTACAGTGTGGCTGTGCTTTTTACATTCCTGCCAGTGTGATGGTTCCAGTTGCTTCATATACTGTTAATAGTAGGTGTGGTCAGTTTACAAAATATTAACAGTTTTAATGGTATGCATTTTTGTCTTAATATGGACTTCCCTAATGACTAATGAGGTTGAGCATGTTTCATATGCTTATTTGCCTTTTATACATCTTCTTTTGAGAGGCAGCCAAGCATTTTGCCCAGTTTTAAAAATTAGATTGTTTTTCTATTATTGAGTTGTGTATAAGTCCACTGTCTAGCTATAGATACTGTGAAGATTTTCTTCCATTCTATGGTTTACCTTTTCCTTTTCCAAACAATGTTTTTTTTTAACTGTAGCTTTATTGAGAGATAGGGTTTCTTGTTTGGGTACTATTATAATTGGTACTGTTTTTGAGATTTCAGTTTCCAATGGTTTGCTGCTACTGCACAGACTTTGAATTGTATGTTTCCATCTTTATAAATTTATTTATAGTTTTAGGAGTTTTGAGGGGTGGATTTCTTGGAATTTTCTTTGGAGACAATCATATGTTCCATAAATAGGGACAGTTTAAAGTCTTGCTTCCCAAACTGTATGCCCTTTATTATTTTTCTTTTTTTATTATCTTGCCTTGGTCTTCCAATACAATGTTGAATAGAAGTGGTAAGAGTAAACATTCTTATCTTGTTCTTGAATTTAGGGAAAGTATTCAATCCTTTACCAATAAGTGTAATTTTGCTCAGTCGCTCAGTCGTGTCCAACTCTTAGTGACCACATGGCTCCTCTGTCTGTGGAATTTCCCAGGCAAGAATACTGGAGTGGGTTGATATTTCTTTCTCCAGGGGAATCTTCCTAATCTAGAGATGGAACTCACATCTCCTGCATTGGCAGGCAGATTCTTTACCACTGTGCCACCTGGGAAGCCCCCAAGTATAATTTTGATAAGTAAAAATGTTAGTCACTCAGTCATGTCCGACCCTTTGCAACCCTGTGGACTGTAGCACACCGGGCTTCTCTATCCATGGAGTTCTCCAGGCAAGAATACTGGAATGGGTCTTGCCATTCCCTTCTCCAGGGGATCTTCCCAACCCAGGGATCAAACCCAGATCTCCTGCTTTGCAGGCGGATTCTTTATTGTCTGAGCCACCAGGAAAGCCCCAAGTATGATTTTAGTTCTGGATAATTTATAGATACCTTTTATCGAGTTGAAGAAGTTCCTTTCTATACCTATCTTTTTTTTTTTAAGACTTAAAAACATATTTAAATTTTTTTTAATTTAATTTTTTGGCCATGCCATACCTTGCAGTATGTGAGAATCTTACTTCCCCAACGAGGAACCAAACCCGATTCCCCAGCTTTGGAAGTGTGGAGTCTTAAACACTGGACCACAGGCAAGTCCTCTATTCCTACTTTGAGGAGAATTTATCCAGAATGGATAGGGATTCCCACCTGGTGGCTCAGACGGTAAAGCATCTGCCCGCAATGCGAGAGACCTGGGTTCGATCCCCGGGGTGGGAAGATCCCCTGGAGAAGGAAATGGGAACCCACTCCAGTACTCTTGCCTAGAAAATTCCATGGATGGAGGAACCTGGTGGGCTACAATCCATGGGGTTGCAAAGAGTCGGACACGACTGAGCGACTTCACTTTCACTTAATCTAGAATGGATGTTGAATCTTGTCAAATACATACATCGATATGATCATATGTGCTTTCTTTTGTAGACTGCGTTAATTAATACTCAAGTATTAAAACAGTCTCGTGTTGCTGGGGTAATACTCAGTTGATTGCAGTGAGTGGCAGTGGTCTGTCCTATAATTTATTCCTCAAAGTCTGTGCTATCTAGGGCCAGACTCACACACAAAGCTCAGACATGAGCCCAGGGGCTCATATATATACAACTTTACCAAGTTGTTTTCTTCTTCTTTTTGGCCGCACCACACCCCTAGTGGGATTTTAGTTCCCTGACCAGAAATTGAACCCTGGGCCCTCATCAGTGAAAGCTCAGAGCCTAACCACTGGACTGCCCAGGAGTTCTCCCAAATTGTTCTCTCGAGTTCCCTTTTCTCAGCAATCTCACTGATACTTTCCAGGTCGTGACTCCTCCTCTTCCTTTTCCCCCGATTAGAAAGCCAGACTTTAGTTTCTCTGCTCTGCAACACACCATTCCTGATGACTTCTTCCTTTAGTATCAAATGGTAAGGAGATAGAGAGAAAGCAGCAAGGGCGCCCCCAGCCCTCTCAGGACCACAGTGCTTCTTGCCGTGGAGAAGATGCCTTTTAACTCTGCCTCTGCCTTTTAACTTTTAACTGGAGTTGAAAAGAACGTTGAAGAACATTTTCTGTAAAGGACTGGTAATAAATAAATTAGGCTGTGTGGGCTGCATATGGTCTTTGCCACATACTCCTTCGCTTCCTTTTTTTTTTCTTCTTTGCTTTCTTTTCCACAATGCTTTGTAAATGGACAAACCATTTTTAGCTTGAGGGCCTTGTAAGAACATGCTGCAGGCCGCATTTGGCCTGCAGGTCATAGTTTGCCACTCGTCCTATAAACCATTTGCATTTTATATAATTATTGATATGGTGGGACTTAAATCTGCTATCCTGATATTTGTTTTGTATTTGACCCATCTGTTCTTTGTTCCCTGTTCCCTCTTTGTCGGCCTTCTTTTGAATTAATTGAACATTTTTTATGATTTTAGATGATCTCATTCATTAGTTTATTAGGTATAACTCTTAGTTTTTTATTATTTAGTGATGTTTTATGACAGTGTGTACATCTTTAATGTATTAATCTACCCTCAAGTAACATTATAACTTAAAAAGACAGTCTAAGAACCTTATAGTGTTGTGCCTCTATTTTTCCCCTTCACCTTGGTGCTTCTGTTGTCAGATATTTTGCTTCTACATGTTATGACTGCTGCAATACATTGTTACTATTTCTGCTTTAAGTAGTCAATTCCCTTTTGAAAAGATATAAAAAGGAAGAAAAAGATTTTTTCATGTTTATCCATACACTTACCATTTCTGATGCTCTTCTTTTCTTTACGTCCATCCATATTTCCATCTGGTATCATTTTTCTCCTGTCTGAAAGACTTCCTTTAACATTTTTTTTGAAGTGAAGATCTGCTGGTGATTAATTTTTTTCAATTTCATATGTCCAAAGAAATCTTTAGGCTCTGGTTCTGGGTAAAATGGAGTAAGTGCACTCCACCCTGTCTCTCCTACTGAATACAGCTGTAAAACCTGGACAGAATACATGGAACAGCTATCTGAGGACTCTGAAAAGTCAATATTAGTAGGAACATTGGAAAAAAAAAAAAAAAAGACAAGAAGTTGGAGCACCACCGAACCAGTGGTGAGTCTACCCATTATTTTTTTCCTACAGTGTCCTCCAGTCTGAGCACAAGACAGCCTGAAACCAAGAACTGGTGTTGGCAGGAACAGTGAGAAGCCCAGGAGAAATCTTCTGGTTCCCGCTGGAGGAGCAGGAAAGGGACCTCCTAAAGCCTAGAGAGGAGAGACGTTCTTTTTCTTTCTTCTCCTCCCATCTCTCAGGCCACTGCCCCAAGCAACTTCCTAGTAATGACGGGAGACCTCCCAGTGCAGCCCACAGGATCCATTCCTCAGTAACAGCAAACTTGTGAAGTGAGTTAAGAGTTGACCTGAATAGCTCCATAGTTACTGAAAAAATTGAATTTATAGCTAGAATTGACCAGTGAGCCCATTTGGGTCTGGTGCTGTCTATTTTGAAAGGTTGATAATTATTTGGAGTTAATAATTATTGACTCAATTTCTTTAACAGATAAAGGCCTATTTGAACTGTCTCTGTCTTCTTGCGTGAGTTTTGCAGATTGTGTCTTTCAAGGAATGGATCCGTTTCATCAAGGTTATCAAATTTGTTGGCAGAGTTGTTCATAATATTTATTATCCTTTTAATGTCCCTGGGATCTTTAAGGCTGGCTCCTGTTTAATTTCTGATAATAATAATAATGAGTCCTCTTTTCTTAGTTAGACTGGTAAGAAGCTTATGAATTTTATTGATCTTGTCAAAGAACTGGATTTTGATTTCATTGACTTTCTCTGTTCATTTTCTGTTTTCAAGTCCGCTGATTTCCACTCATTTTTATTGTATCTTTTCTTCTGCTGTGGTGTGTGTGTATGTGATCAGTCGTGTCCGACTCTTTGTGACCCATGGACTGTAGCCCACCAGGCTCCTCTGACCATGAGATTTCCTAGGCAAGAATACTGGAGTTGGTTGCCATTTCCTTCTCCAGGGGATCTTCCTGACCCAGGGATTGAACCCGCATCTCTTTGTCTCCTGCACTGGCAGACAGATTGTTTTGCACTAGTGCCTTCTGGGAACCCCTTTTTCTGCTTACTTTGGGTTTAAATTGCTCTTCTTTTTCTAGCTTCCTCAGGTGGAAGCTTAGTTGATTGATTTTAGATCTTTCTTCTTTTTTAATATACTGAAAGCTATAAATTTCCCTCTAAGATCTGCTTTTACTGCATCCCACACATTTTGATAAGTTGTGTTTTAATTTTCATTTCATTCATAGTATTTAAAAAATTTTCTTGGTATGTCTTTCTTGATCTGTGTGCTGTTTAGAAGTGTATTATTTAGTCTCCAAGGATTTTGGGATTTTCCAGCTATCTTTCTGTTGTTGATTTCCAGTTTAATTCCACTGTGGTCTGATACAGACATTGTGTGCTTCCTATTCTTTTACATTCATTAAGATGTGTTTTATAACCCCAAATGTATTATAGTCTATCTTAGGCAATGTCCCACGTGAACTCGAGAATCTGTATTCTGCCATTATTAGATGAAGTAGTCAATAGATGTTGCTTATATCCAATTGTTTGATGTTGAGTTCAACTGTGGTCTTACTGATTTTTCTGCCTGCTGGATTCATGCACTTCTGATATAGGGGTATTGAAATCTCCAAATATGGTGGTGGGTTTATCTCTTTCTCCTTGCAGGTCCATCAGTTTTTGCCTCACATATTTTGATGTTCTGTTATTAGGCGTGTATGCATAAAGGATTGTTATGTCTTCGTGGAGAATTAGCTCTTTTATCATTTCTGCCGCTTGTGGTTTTAATTGAACATTTTAATTCTGTATTCTCCCCTTTCTTAGCATATCAGTTAATACTTCTGTTTTTAGTGATTGCCCTAGAATGTGCTCTATATGTTTACAACCAATCCAAGTTCACTTTCAAATAATACTTTACGACTTCACAAGTAGCGCAAGTACTTAGCAAACTAACTCTGATTCCTCCCTCCTGTCCCTTGTTGTCATCATTCATTTCACTTATACTTAAGTACACACACACAAATAAGTATACACAGTACTTTGTTGGTATTATCAGGTTGAACAAGCTACTATCTTGGATCAATTAAGGATGAGAAAAATAAGTTTTAAAATAGCCTCACTTATTCTTTCTCCCGTGCATGCTCTTTCTTTATGTGAAAGTAGGTTTCTGAACTTTATTATTTTCCTTCTTTCTAAGGAATTTTTAAAAAAAACATTGTGGAACTTCCTGGTGGTTAGGAATCCACCTTTTGGTGTGAGGGATGCGGGTTCGATCCCTGGTCAGGGAACTAGGGTCCCACGTGCAGCAGGGCAGCCAAGCCAGGCGTTCCAGCCACAACACAAGATCTCGCATGACACAACGAAGATCTCGTGTGCTGTGGCTAAGACCCTCCTGACGCAGCCAGATAAATAAATTTTTTTAAAAGAAACCATTTTTTTTTCAAGGCAACAAATACTCTCAATTTTTGTTTGAGAAAGTATTTCTCATTCACTTTTGAAGGATATTTTCCACCTAGAATTCTAAATTGGAGGGATTTTTTTTTTCCCCTCTTAATACTTTAAGTGGTTCACTCCACTCTGTCCTTGTTTGCATAGTTTCTGAGAAGTTGGACATAATTCTCATCTTTTCTCTTCATTTTTCCCTGGCTTCTTTCAGGAATTTTTCTTTATCTTTGATTTTTGGTAGTTTGGATATGGTTTTCGGCATTCATCCTGATTGATGTTCTCTAAGCTTCCTGGATCTGTGGTTTGGTGTCTGACATTAATTTGGGGGAAATTCTCAGTCAAACAAATTATTGTTTCAAAAATTTCCTCTCTTCCTGTCTCTCTCTTTCTTCTCCTTCTGGTATTCCCATTAAGCATATGTTACACCTTTTGTAGCTGTCTCCCAGTTCTATTCTGCTCTGGGTTTTTTTTTTTCCTCCCAGCCTTTTTTCTCTTTGCTTTTCCATTTTGAAGGTTTCTGTTGAGATATCCTCAAGCTCAAAGATTCTTTCCTCAGCTGTGTCCAGTCTACTAATAAGCCCATCAAAGGCATTCTTCATTTCTGTTACAGTGGTTTTGATCTCCAGCATTTCTGTTTGGTTCTTAGAATTTCTATCTCCGCTTACATTGCCCATCTGTTCTTGCATGCTATCTATCTTACCCATGAGCACCCTTAACATAGTGATTATAGTTAAATTCCTTGCTTTTATATTAATAGTTCCAACATCCCTGTCTTATCTGAGTCTGGTTCTGCTGCTTGCTCTGCCTCTTCAGACTATGTTTTTTTGCCTTTTAGTATGCCTTGTAGTTTTTTTTTCCCTGATAGTTGGACATGATGTATGGGGGTGATAGGAATGACTATAAATTACCCTTTAGGGATGTTGTGATAAAGGGGGTGTAGGGGAGCATTCCATTGTCCTAGGATTAGATCTTAGTCTTTTAGTGAACAGATGCTCCTGGACTATGAACTTCACAAGTGCTTATCGTTTGTTTTTCCCACCTTAGCTGGAACAGGATGGCTGGAGTGGGCTGGAGTTGGGTATTTCCCTTCCTCCAAGACAGTTAGGCTCCGTTAAAGCCTCCGCAAGTAAGTCTCTGGTTAGGTTATTTCTCCTGAGTGCAGGCTTTGTTAGGAACAGAATACTCTGGCATATTTCATAATGGTTTGTTTTCTTCTGCGCCTGCCAGAAGCGCTGGGGTGGCGGGGGGTGGGGGTTTCTCTGATATTCATTATGAGAACCTGGTAGATCTTCAGGAGGTAAACTCACGCAAGTCTGTCTGTGTGTGGGGGGAGGTCACCCTCTGACTGCATCCCTCTGGAGTTTTCGTCAGTAAGACTTGTCCACACGCAGCCTCCAGCAGGTTGGTGGTGGTAACTGAGGTTGCCCCGCCCCAGTACTGCTTTCTGCACTGATACCTTGTTGTTCTCTGCACTCACCTGCCTGTCTCTACAGTTTGCTGGGGAGGGGGCAGTGACTTTCCCGACGACCTTGCTTCTCTGACGGATCTGAAGTTATAGATACTTCAGTTCATTCAGCCTTTTACTTATTGTTAGGACAGAGTGATGACTTCCAAACTTCTTCCATGTTGGATGGGAAATGTTTCCTTCTATTTTTAGCTTGCTGAAAAGTGTTTTTATTATGACTGTATGTTGAATTTTGTCAAATGCTTTTTTTCTGCCATTATTGAGAAGACTATGTCATTTTTAACCTTTATTCATTGATATCTTTTATTACATTGACTGATTTTTTTTTGGTAAACATTGCATTTCTGGGATAAATTTCAAGTTGACTTGACTTTTATCTGTTTTTATGAGTTTGTTGGTTGATTTGCTGATCCTCCTAATGGATTTTTGCATCTTTATTCAGGAGAGCTCTTTGTCCATAGCAGGGAATCACCAAACTTTTTCTGTGAAGAGTCAGGTAGTAAATATTTGAGGCTTTGCAGACCATGTAGTCTGTGTCACAACTACTCAGCTCTGCCACTGTAACATGAAAGCAGCAATAGACAACACACACATGAATGGGTGTGGCTGTGTTTTCTGAAAACATTGTTTACATAAACAGATTGCAGGCTGATTTTGGCCTGTAGGCCATGGTTTGACAATCCCTTGTCTACGTTTGTTAGGTTTTTTCCCTCCTTGTAATGTTTTTGTCTGGTTTTGGTATCAGAGTAACTCTGGCCTCATAAAATTAGTTGGGAAATATTCTCTCTATGTTCTCTAGAAGTTTTTGTGAGATTGGAATTACCTCATTCTTAATTGCTTGCTAGAATTTACCAGTGAAGCCATCTGGGCCTGGAATTTTTTTCCTTGTTGGAAAGTTTTGAACCATAAAACATAAATTTTAGTAGATATGGATTCATTCAGATTTTTCTCTTTTTTCTTTTTTACGGAGGTATAAATCACATACCATAAAATTCACTTTTTTTAAAAAGGGAGCAATTCACTTGTTTTAAGTATATTCACAAAGTTGTGCAACCATCTTCTAATTTCATAAACACTTTGATCTCCCCCTGAAAAACTCCATACCCATTAGTTTACACTCATTCTTGCTTCTTCCCAGCCCCTGGCAAACACTTTCTGTCTCTATGGGTTTGCTTATTCTGGACATTTCATATAAATGAAATCATATGACACATGACCCTTTGTGGCTGACTTCTTTCACTTAGCAAAATGTTTTCAAAATTCATCCATGTTGTAGTATTTGTAAGTACTTCATTCATTTTTTTGTAGTCGAATGTTATTCCATTGTATGGGTATACCACATTATGCTTATCCATTCATCAGTGATGGATATGAGGACTGATCCCACTTTGGGGCCACTATGGATAGTGTTGCAGTGAGCATTTACATACATGTTTTTACATGGACATACCTGTTCAGTTCTCTGTTGCGTGCATGCTCAGGTGCCTCAGGTGTGTCCGGCTCTCTGACGGTATGGACTGTAGCCCCCCAGGCTCCCCTGTCCTGTCAGTTCTCTTGTGGGTATATACATAAGAGTAGAATGGCTCCTTTGGCAACTTTATTTTAACTTTTTGAGATACTGCCAAACTGTTTTCCAAAGTGACTGCACCGTTTTATATTTCTGCCAGCAATGTACGAAGGTTCCAATTTCTCCACATTCTTGTCAACACTTTTTATTGTCTTTCTTTTTATTACATCCATTATAGTGGTTTTGATACATCATGGTGTGGTTTTGATTTTCATTTTCTTAGTGACTAATGATGTTGAACTTTTTTTCATGTACTTATTGGCCATTTGCATGTATATCTTCTCTTGGGAAATGTCTATTAAAATCCTTTTCACATTTAAAGGATGAATTATTTACCTTTTTACTGCTGTTGTAAGGGTTCTTTATATATTCTGGAAACTAGTCCCTTATCAGAAAAACGATTTGCAAATATTTTCCTCCATTCCATGGGTTGTTTTTTCACTTTCTGGATAGTGCTTTGAAATGTGAACGCTTAAAATTTAGATCAGATCCAATCTTATTTTTTTCTCTTCTTGCTTGTGCTTTTCTCGTCTCATCTGAGAAACCATTGCTTAGTCCAAGATCACAAAGATTTACTATATCTTCTTCTAAGAGTTTTAGAGCTTTAGCTCTTTGATTTAGGTCTTTGATCTTCTGAGTTAATCTTTGTATATGGTGAGAGGAATAATTTTATTACTTTCCCTTTAGAATTATTCATTTCTAGTTTATGTAATAAATTCGATTGATTTTTGAATATTTCTCTTACATTCTAAAACCTTGCTGAGTTTGTTTATTAGTTCTAACAGGTGTGTGTGTGTGTGCTTGTGTGTTTGTATTTCTTATGGTTTTCTGTGAGCAACACCCTGTCATCTGCACATAGAGATAGTTATTATTTCATCTTTTTTTAGCCTGAGTGGTTTTGCTTCTCTTTCTTGCCTAAATACCCTGATATCTTTGTCTTATTCTTGGTCTTAGCAGGAAAGCTTTCAGTTCTCACCATTATGTATGACGTTAGCAGTGGATTTTTCATAAATGTCTTTTATCATGTTAAGAAAGCTGTGTTCTCTTGTAGATTCCCGAGCTTCCTTAAAATGGTGATTTTGAATTATTTGTCAGGCAGTTCATAAACCTTCATATTTGAGGGGTTCAGTTGCTGAAAAATTATTGTGTTCTTGTGGTGGTATCATGTTTCCTTAAATTTTTGTGTTCCTCGAAGTCTTGCATTGTTGTCTTCACATTTGAGAAGGTAGTCACCTTCTCCAGTCTTTATTGACTAACTTTGGAGGGAAATACTGTCACCAGTCAGCCCAGCTAGGAACTCTGAGGTTCAGACCTTTCCTATGGATGTGGCCACTCCACACATTTTGTGCCCTCTTGGCGGGAAATTTTTTTAAAAATATTTATTTACATATTTATTTAAAAACATATTTATTGATCTGGCTGCACCTGGTCTTAGTTACAGCACATGGGATCTTCAGTTTTCATTCTGGCATGCGGGACCTTTGTTACAGCACGTGGAATCTTTAGTTGCAAACTCTCAGTTGCAGCATGTGATTGAACCTGGGCACCCTGCCTTGGGAGCTCAGAGTGTTAACCACTGGACCATGAGGGATGTTCCTTGGAGGGAAATTCTTAAGATTGTACGCCTTCTATTGATTCTATAAAGTCAGGCTAAAAGCTGAGAGCCTACTGTTTGACTTCCCTAGACTTGCGCCCTGAGAATGGTGAAGTATGTGTGCTTTCTGTCAGTCCCAGAGTCACGCCAGCTTTCTGCTTGTGCTTGTAAGTTGTCTGCAAAGATTCATACTCTCTGTCCATGAGGGTGTGTGCAGGGAGCTGGCCAGAGGAGGGCAGGGAGGTGTGCAGAGCATTGGAGATACACTTGGACCAGTTGGGGGATCTGCAGGTGAGGCATGCCAAGGGGTTCATGGGTGGGTGGGCTTCCTGGTGGAGTCTACAAAGTGGTTTGTAGGATCTGCAGCCTCTTGATGCACTTTTGTTTTGTCTTTTAAATTGGCATTTGGGATCTTAGTTCCTGGACCAGGGATTGAACCCACGCCCCCTACAGTGGGAGCGCAGTCTTAACTTCTGGACCACCAAGGAATTCCCCTGAATAAGTTCTGTGCCCTAGTTTTTGTGCTCCTAGCCTCTCTCAACCCCTCAGCTGTGCTGACCACCCCTGTGTTCTGGCTGGGTCTTGGGCACCATCCACTTTGACTGGGAAGCCAGGTGTTGACTTACTACTCTCATTTTTCCCTGGGAGAAATTACAGGCCAAGAGGGTCTCTCTTGGCATTGAACTATGTCACTTTGAGAGAGGGTGACATAGGTAAAGTGCAAGTATTCATCTACTGTCTTCAATGTGTCTGTTCTTTGATTTTTTTTTTTCTCCAACAGTGATGGAACTTTTCTGTGGGATTCCTGGACTCCCACAAATATACTGTCACTCATCAGTGGCTGCCAGAACTGATGTTCTGTGGGTGGGGATGATGATAGGAAACTCCTATTCTGCTATCTTGCTGGTCACTCCTCCAGTAGCAGTTCTTTAAACATTTGGCAAAATTCACCCATAAAGCCATCGCGTCTTGGGCTTCTCTTTGTGAGAAGTTAAAACCCAGCTGCCAGTGCAGGAGACATAAGAGACATGGGTTCAATCCCTGGGTTGGGAAGATCCCCTGGAGGAGGGCATGGCAACCCACTCCAGTGTTCTTGCCTGGAGAATCCCATGGACAGAGGAGACTGATGTGCTACAGTCTGTGGGATCACAAGAGTTGGACACAACTGAAGCAACTTAGGACAGAGGACATTATTATTATTATTGTTAATTCAGTCTCTTTATATGTTATAGACCTTTTCAATCTCTTTTTGAGTCCATTTTAGTAGTTTGAATATTTCTAAATATGTCCATTTAATCTAGGTTATCTACTTTGTTGGTATACAGCTAGTCATGGTATTGCCCTGTAGCTCTTCTTATTTCTGTAAAGTTAGTAGAAATGTCTATTTTTTCATTCTCAATTTTAATAATTTGAGACTGCTCTTTTTCTCATTCAGGCTTGCTAAAGACTTGTGAATTTTATTATCATTTCAAAGAACCAGATTTTGGTTTGTTTCATTTTCTCTATCATTTTTCTATTTCATTTATTTCCCTTTTATCTTTTCTTTCTCACTCAGCTATAATTTGCCCTTTTAGCTTCTGTTCCTTCCTATGCTAGTTTTGATAGTTTGTGTCCTTAAGGAATATGTCCATTTCCATTTCGGTTATTGAATATATTGACATGATATTGTTCATAATCTTCCCATATTATCTACTTAGTGTATATATAATCTTTAGCGATCCTCCTTCTCTCTAATAATAGTATTGGTCATGTGATAGCCTCTATTTTTTGTTTAAAGAATCTAGTCTGAGTTTTACCAATTGTGACAAAAGGTGTAGAGTGGCCCTGAGGTCTCCACTTCCTGGTGTTCACTTACCTGGGTGAGCTGCTCCCCTCAAGTGCAAATGTGACCTGTGGCTTGCTTCTAATCAGTTGCTGTTCGGTCGCTCAGTCGTGTCTGACTCTTTGTCTGAAGCACTCCAGGCTTCCCTGTCCTCCCCATCTCCTAGAGTTTACTCAGACTCATGTCTATTGAGTCGGTGATGCCATCTAATCATCTCATCCTCTGTCACCCCCTTCTCCTGCCTTAAATCTTTCCCAGCATCAGGGTCTTTTCCAATGAGTCAACTCTTTGAATCAGGTAGCCAAAGTATTCTAATCAGTAGAATATAGCAAAGGTAAAGGAGTGTACATGATTATGTATATGTGATTATTTTGTATGAGTTAATAATTCACATTACGAGGAGATGCACCCCCTCCACCATGGCTTTGAGGAGTTAAACTGCCATGTTGCAAGCTGCCCTTTGGAAAGGGCCGTGTCGCCAGGAGCTGCAGGTAGCCTCCAGCTGACGACAAACTAGAAACTGAGGCTCTAAGCCCAGCATCCCATTAGGAACTGGGTTCTGTCAGTAACTATGTAAGTTGGAAGTGGTCTCCTCCTGAGCTGAATCATAGACAAGACACCTTAATTGTAGTTTTGTCAAGTCCTAAAGCAGAGGGCCCAGTTGATCTGTGCCTGGACCTCTGACCCACAAAACTAAGAGAAAATTAACGTATACTGTTTAAAGCCACTGTGTTTATGGTACTATTGTTATATAACAATAGATAACAAATATTTTAATGATTTGGACCTTTCAAATTAACTGCTTTTGGTATCAGCATTTTCTGTATTGTTTGTCCACTTCCTATTTCATTGACTTATGTTCTTACCTTTATTATTCACATTTTTCTATCTCAGGTTAAATTTGCTCTTTCATTTCTTAGCTTTTTAAGACGGACTCTTTACTCATCTATTATCAGCTTTTTATCTTTTGTACAGCAGATAAAGCTGTAATTTCCCTCTAAGTCATTGCTTTTAGAGATGCAGCCCACAAATGTTGGTATATTGTGTTTTCATTTCCATTTGGTACAAAATACTTTGTAATCTCTCATGTGGTTTTTTTCTTTGACCTGTGGGTTATTTAGAAGTATGTTAATTTCCTAAGATCTAAGAAAATTTCCAGGTTTTAGGATTCACCTTATTTCCTCTTCTTTTAGGGATCACATTTCTGTACTGCTTCCTGTCCATGTTGAAGAACCGCTGTGTCATACATTTTATTTGGTTTTCTGCTTGTTAAGGTGGAAGGGCAGATGCAGTCCCTGTTACTCCATGTGACTGGACTCAGAGCCGTACGTCTGGGTTTAACTCTCCTGTCCTGCTGTTTGTTTTCTGTTTGTTCCCGCAGCTCTGTTCACTTCTGCCTCTTTCCCTCCCTCTGTTGTCTGTTGGTTTAAATATCTTTGGCCGTGCCGGGTCTTAGTTGTGGCACACGGGATCTTTAGTTGTGGCCTGTGAACTCAGTTGCAGCATGCTGCATCTAGTTCCCTGACCAGGGATCAAACCTGGGCCTCTTACATTGGGAGCATGGCAACTTAGCCACTGGATCACCAGGGAAGTCCCCCTTACTTCCTTTGGACTGAGGATTTGTCTTTTGGTTTTAGACTTCCATCTTGATCACTTTTGGCCAATTAGCTACTTCTGTATATGTGTGTGTGTGTATGTGTAATTGCCCTAGAGTTTGGATTTTTAACTTATCGAAGTTAAAGATCCAGTCTATCTTTAAAGTATTAACTAATACTTTGTGAATAATTTAAGACACTTATAACAGTATACTTCCATTTCCATCCTTCGTGCTGTGGCAGTCCTTCATTTTACTTCTATGAAGGTTATAGACCCCACAATACAGTGTTATTTTTTTTCTTTAAAAGTCAGTTACCTTTAAAAAATGTTTTAAATTTCTTTTCAAAACAAACAACTTTTCACTGGAGCAGAGTTGATTTACAATGTTCTGTTAGTTTCAGGTATACAGAAAGGTCAATTGTCTTTGAAGGAAATAAAGATGAGAGAAAATCTGTTTTATATTAGTCCACATATTTGCCTATTTGCCACTTCTGGTATTCTTCATTGTCAGGTAAATCATATTTACACATCTTTTTCCTTCAGCCTGAAAAACTTTCTTTAAATTTTTTTTGTAGTGCAGGGTACCCTGGCAATGAATTATCTCACCTTTTATTTGTCAGAAAATACCTTTATTTTTCTTTATTTTTTAAAGAAAGAAATTTATTGCAAAAAATGCTAACCAGTTATACATGTAATAGATGAATCAGTGTTGTTCTGTAGGTCTCCAAGTTGCTATTAACATTCTTTTTAATTTTTTTTCCCCTCTAAGCTGCAGCTGAGCTCATCCAGTGAATTTTTCATTTCAGACATTGTATTTTCGGCTCTAGAAGTGATACTGGTTCTCTTTTATATCTTCTATTTCTCTCCTCATTACATTTATTTTTTCCTTTAAGATCTTGAACACTTTTATCATATCTGTTTTCAAGTCTTGTCAGCTGATTGGATTATCTTTGTCATTTCTTGATCTATTTCACTGATTTTTGTTTTCTTGGTTATGGGGCACATTTTCCTTCTGGGTTCCTCAGAAACAGAGCCTGAGTCCGTATTAGAAGTAGATGCCATGATTTTGTGAGGTAAGGAAGCAGAATGTGGCCTCAGGGAAAGTGTGTTCTTGGCCTGATCCACAGGGAAGACTCTAGAGCATAAATTGTACCACGTGTTGGCTTTCCTGGAGGCAGGGAGGCCCCCATTTCAGCTGGCCTTTGATCGTAGGCTGTTCAGCATCCAGACTAATAGCTCCTATCAGCTCTGGGCTGTTCTCTGGAGAAGGGGCAGCCGGGACCTGCCCATGGTCACAGGAGGTGCACAGCCAACAAAGGGCATTTGGGTGGAGTCCTGCATGGCCTTCTTGGCGGCATCTTTCTCTGTCTCAGAGTCTTCTAAGCAGGGGTCCTCTCTGCCTGACAATGAGTACAACCTGGTTTATTGGGGTGGGGTTCACTCCCCTAGTAGCAACCCTCATCCAGTAAGAAAACACCCATCTCCTGTCACTCAGACAGACCAATTGGGATGACATTCTGTGTAAGCCTGGAGGTTCCAGTGGAACTGAGCCCCTGCTGCCTATGGTAGAGAGCATCCTTAGGTAGCCTTCCTGCTTTCCTTCCTCCTCCCTCCTGTCTCTTGAAATCCTCTCCCAAATGCATGGTCTAGTTCAGTCACTGTCTTCAGGGGAGTCCAGATGAAAACGCCTGGGGCCAAGGTTCTAAACAGAACCCTAAGGGTAACAGAGACCTGTTGGGCCTTTCAGGGTGACTTGATTACATTTTCACTTTAGAACAGTGCCGGGGCGGTGAGAAGTGGACAGCGTCACAGTGGACTGTGGGAGAGGGGGTCAGCTGGGAGGAAACTGAGAGGGAGAGAGACAAGGCTTGTGGCTGGTTGGAGAGTCTGTACCCTAAAGCGCTGGCATCCTGGAGCCCCGGGCCTGGGGCAGGAGGGGCCCTAGGGAGGGGCTGGTTTGGGGGCAGCAGGCAGATCCAGTTTACCCAGTGTCCTCCTTCTCTAAGGAAGCAGCAATGACAAGAAATGTCCAGAACAGGCAAGTCTATAGAGAGAGAGAGCAGGGCTGGAAGGGTTAGGAGTTAGGGGGTGATAGACCAAGGCTTTCTCTTTGGGGTGATAAAATGGTCTAAAACTGACTGTGGAAATGTGTGTACGACTTTGTGAATGTGCTAAAAACCATTGAGTTGTACGCCTTAAGTGGGTGAGTTGTAGGGTATGTGAATTCTATTACAATCAAGCTGTTATTTTTTTTAAAACGAGTGCAAAGTTGTGCAAGGGACGTGGGGTTGGCGGAGGGAGGAACCTTGCTGACTCACGGACGGTGGGATGGACCTCAGACGTTCTTTTACTCACCCACCTTGTTTACCAGTGGGGTACGGGGAAAGGGTGAGTCAAGGGCTTACGCTCAGGTCTGCAGACTCCCTGGTGGAGCGTCCCCCGCAGCCAGCTCCAGTCACTTGGCCTGCAGCTGCCCCCTCCCTGGCAGCTCCATCCACCGCAGTGTACTCTTCCCTTCCCTCAGGCCAGCGGCCTGCTGAGAGGTGGGTGACAGATTGGATGAATGACCTTTCTACTTTCTGCCCCCTCCCCGCTCCGCCTGGCCTGGTGAGCCTGACTGCCGCCCCAGGGGTCTCCTTGCTGCCAAGGACGCGGCCTGGGAGGACCCAGCTTGGGTGGAGGGAGAAGATGTTTGGTTCTCTGAGCAAGAACGATCGGGAAATTGAGTCTGACACCTGGCAAGGCCCACTGCCCGGGCAGCACACAGGGGATCCTGGCCGGAACCCTGACTAGGCTGTTCCAGGCCAGCATCTCGCCAGGGTCCTGGCAGAGGCCAGAAGTGGGCGCGCCGGGGGGTGGAGGGGGCGTGGGAGCAGACAACCTGCGGGTAATGGAAAAGCAAGAACATCAGTCATGGCGGGCCTGCAGCATTCGCGTGTCGATGTCAACAATAGAGGAGGAATTTGTGACCTTTTGCCAAAGATGCAGGAATTCCCAGTGGCCACCTTGGAGCACATGCTTGGACTGCTCCTGGAATCTTCTTGCTGTCATTGTTCTACCCTTGCTGCCAGCAAGACCCCCAACCCCTCTGCCTCAGATACCTTCATCAGCCTCGTCACTCCACTCCTAGCAGCTCCCTCCAGGCCAGAAGCCTACCTCACACTGGTACACAGCGTGCCCCTTCTCCCTGCCCAGTGTCGTTCTTTGCAGACCCTCTGCTGGGCTCCATCTCCCCACCTTGATGGCCCCAGGGGCTCAGATCTGCTCTTCATCCACCCAGTAGAGCCTTTGTTCTCCTGCCTGACTGAGGCCAGGGCCTTGCTTCCTTCCTAGAACAGGAGGGCCTATCCCCAGACCACCTCCCGACTGTCTGGCGCCCCAGGCACTAGGCCTCTCACTGAGCTGGGAGCCCCTACCCTGTCAGCCGCCTGAGTCATGGCTGGTGCTCCACTCACATTAGCTAGTGCTTTGGAGGCAGCTGGGTCCCCTTCCTGCCCGTGATGTTATCTGGAGCCAGATGGTCATCAGTGACACTGACTGGCCAGAGGCTTCTCTGACTGAAAGTCATGGCTGGAGGAGTGTTTGGTGGAGAGGATTCTGAGTCAAGAGCTACTCCCAGCAATTCTCTGGCCGTTAGTCTCAGTGTTATTGTGGCCTCCAGTTTCACTAGCCACAGCAGCACCCCCATCACCACCACCATCGCTACCACCAGCATCTCCAGCATTTCCATCATATCCTCCATCGTCACCTCCAGCCTGTCCACCACTTCCACCATCACTGTCACTCCAGATCCATCCTCGCCAGCTCCACCAGCTCCACCATTGTCATTGCCACTGTCTCCATCATCTCTGTAATTTCCCCCATCTTCACCTCCACCCTCACCTCCATCCTCATCTCCATCTTCACCTCCATCCTCATCTCCATCCTCACCTCCATCTTCACCTCCATCCTCACCTTCATCCTCACCTCCATCCTCACCTCCATCCTCACCTTCATCTTCACCTCCATCCTCACCTCCATCTTCATCTCTATCCTAACCTCCATCTTTGCCTCCATCCTTACCTCCATCAACTTTACCACTTCTACCATCACCACCACTGCCACCTGCCCAGCTCCCAGGTTGGGCCCCTAATATCACTAGATATTTCTTAACAACCAGTCCTGTATCTGCTTGGAGAGTCAACCCTGGATGTGGCATGTGGCCAGAATTGCAGGTCCCCACTGCCTCTTGGCTCACGTCTATCCATGAGTTGGGACTCTTGCCTTTCATGGTATTGGTGGCTCGGTGTTGGAGTGACTGGCTTAGAGTCCATGCATGCAATGCCTGAGCATCCAGGGGCAGCTCCTGGTCAGGAGTCAAGGGGCCAAGGAGCTTGTCCTCACACATGACCTCAAAGAAGGCAGGAGGTAGGATAGGGGAAGAACCCAAAGTAGAAGTCAACCAGAGTGCCACGGACTTGGTGCGGCCTTGAAAAGTTACCACTTCTCTCTGGGTCCCCCCTCTTCCAAAAACGAACCTCCATTTCTCCACGGAGAGCTCCTGACAGGTGCAAAGCATGTCTACAGCCTCCACTCCCCTGAGGGTGTGCTGCTCGGGGGGGAGCCCATCAGCCGGCCCGGGTGCCTTCCCGGCTTCCACCTCTTACCAGCTCTGAGATCTTGAGGAAGTCACTCATTCTTTCTACAAACCTTCCATTTCCTCATCTATAAACAGGGAGTAAACATTAGACTCTACCTCTTAAGACAGCAATGAGGATTAACTGACATTATCCATGGATATCACTTAGCTCAGATTCTTACTAGTGCCCCAGACCTGCACTTTGTAAAGGGGGACACAGAGCTGGCTGGTCAGTTGCAGGGACAGGGTGGGGATCGGCAGGGAGAATTGCTGAGGTCATCTGCTCAGAAGTGACAGAGCAGGGATTGGGATCCAGGCTATGAGCCTTCTGGTTTCTTTTCTGAGTTCCTGTTGACTTGGGAGCTCACGAGGGGCACCCAGGGACGCTGAGGCCTGGCTCCTGCCCTGGAGCCCACGGCCTGGGCCAAGGAGGGGAGAGGACTGCGCCCCTGGCAGCAGAGCCGGGCTGAGAAGGAGTGTGCTGCTCCAGGCCTGCCTGTGGGGGCTCAGCAGGATGTTCTGGGGGGACTCAGGGCAAGGACCCCAGAAAGGCTGGGCTGGGTGGGCCCTCGGGAACCACGGGGGCTTAGGCCACCAGAGAGGAGAAAGATGGGATTGCAGTTAAGGGAAACTGAGCAAATGCTGGAGACCGTCGGGGGCATGGCATGTGTGAGTCCAAGAGGGTGGACATCTGGCCAGTACCCGTAGAGGATTCTGGGTCCTGAAAGCTGAATGGTAAAAGGGTCTTTGGAGGTCTTCACTGTACCCACTGAACCCTCTGGTTCAGAGGAGAAGCAAAAGGACTCCCCTGACAGCCCAGGGGTTAGGACTCTGCATTCCCACTGCAGGGGGCACAGGTTCATCCCTCATGTGGGAACTGAGATCCTGCGTGCCTGAGGCAAAGAGCCAAAACAGAACAAACAAGCAAAAACAAGAACAAAGGGGAGACTAAACCAGAGGAGGGCCAGGCAAGGGTGGAACCAGGGCTGTCACTGGACTCCCTCCTTCCCGCCCCTCTGGGCTGGAGGGGTCGTTCTGACCATCGGCACAGCTGTCCAGCATTACAACGTCTGGTGGCCCAGTGCTGGCTGGAGTCCTGGACTTCTTTTCTGTCTTGTCCTCCTTGTTCTGGTACCAGGGTCCTGTCTGGTACCAGTCTCCAGGGGGGGACTTCAGGAGACCAGTAAGGAGAGGGACCCAACCCAACGTTAGAATTTCTTGCCACCGAGCTGTCAGGAGACTTTCTGTCCTGTTCATGTTCTTGCTAGGAGTGGTCACTGCCTGTCCATTGCCAACAAGAGCTGCCCTTCAGAGAGTCCAGCTAGAGCCCGGGCATCATGTCAAATTAAGACCCTCATTTCATTATAGGGAAACTGAGGCTCAGAGAAGTCGTCACCAGCCCAAGATGCTTTACTAGAACAGAGCTAGGGCTGGACACAAGGGCTGTCCAGTGGCCCCCTCGCAAGACTCACGCTACAGCCCTCCACCTCCATGTGTTTGACCAGAGCCTGTGGGGGTACGGGATGAGCTGGACAGTGATTTGGGGAGGAGTGGAAAACAAGATGAGCAGCTGTGGCCGCAGCCAGCTGCCTGCGGGCCAGGGCTCCCTGCCACCCACAGTCCAGCCCACTCTCTGCCAGGGCCTGTTGCCTGCTACACTGCAGGCGGCCGGAACGCCCAAGCTCCTGGGGCCACCACCCTCTCCCCTCGTGGCCCTGGCACAGCGTCCCACACCAGTGGGCCTGGATGCCCAGACCGCCATCCGCCAGCGAGCGCCAGTTCTGCCACCCAGCATGGCCAGCCCCAGGGTCTGCTGGTGGACAGACAGCCCTACTGAACGGGAGGCACCAGGCCTCCGGGTCTGCCTCTGGCTGTGGTTGGGCTCCTGGCCACCCAGGCAAAGGACTGCTCCTCTGCCTACCACCCATCTAGGGCAAGCTATCTGTGGTGGGAGGTGAGGAGTGACTGGGCATTTTAGGAGGGGATTTCCAGGGTAGAGGACCCATTTGAGGCCCACACCCTGAACCGTCTGCCCCTGGAGGGCCCCCGGTGGCTGCTCCTCAGCCACCGCCCCCCGCCCCTCCTCTGCAGGTCCCGTCTCAGTGGGTGAACCTGCCAGCCCCTCACTCCCCAGCAGCGTCCTGGCAGCCCTCTAATGATAGCCACATGGTCGTTGCTCCAGGACAGACTTCTACATCCCTTATGCAATTGTTCACCAGCCTCTGCCAGAGACCTGCCCCCTACCCCCAGGCCTGCCAGCCTCTCCCATCAACAGTCAGGGTGGGCTTGTAAAAGAGGCACATGGGGGCCGTGTCACCCTGAGCCTTAGTCTTCCCTGGCTCCCTGGCGACTGCAGAGAAAGTTCCAGCACCTTAGCCAGTTGTCAAGGACCCTGGTGTCCCAAGGCATCCTTGCTCTCCAGGCCCCAGTTTCCCTTCTAGCTAAACATCTCTGGTCCCTGGAAAGCCTGGGCTGCTTGACAGCGCCTCTAGTCCTCCCACAAGATTTGCCTTAACTACGGCCCCCTCATGAAGCGTTCCTGCTGATCCCTTTGGCCTGGGGGAATTGCCATGGTGCACCATGTGCACCATTACGCTCAGCAGCTCTGATTTGGGTCTCAGCCTGCCTTCCCCACTATAATAAAAGCTCCTAGGGGCAGTAATAAATCCTGTTTCCTTCTCTCTGCGGCCTCAGTGCTCAGCACAGGGTCTCCTTCAGAGAGAGGCTACGCAGGAAGTACGTTCATCCATCCATCCATCCATCCATCCATTCTCTACACTTGAGGTGTTCTTGGAATATTTCACAACTTTCTCAAGGAGGACCTCAGCCAAGGGCAGCCATGCTCAAAACCACAGGGTTTGGAGGCAGCTGACCAAAGGGACCTGAGAGGTGAGGGGAGGTGCAGGTGACTGGTGTCTAAGCGGGGAGGCCCGTCCCCTGGCCCAGCGAGACCTGTTTTGCAGTAGCCTGGTGCATGGGACAGCTTGGGTTTAATTTTTTTTTTTTCAATTGGGATATAGTTGCTTTGCAATATTGTGTTAATTTCCACTATACAATAAAGTGAACCAGCTATATGTATACATATATCTTAATTTAGAAATTTTTTCATTTATTTTTGGCTGTGCTGGGTCTCCACAGCTGCACGCAGGCTTTCTCTAGTTGCAGAGAGCAGGGCTGCTCTTCTTTGTGGTGCACGGGCTTCTCACTGCGGCGGCTTTTCATTGCAAAGCACAGGCTCTAAAGTGCAGACTTAGTAGTTGTGCTGCATGGGTTTTGTTGCCCCATGGCACGTGGGAGTTTCCTGGACAAGGGATGGAACTCATGTCCCCCGCATTGACAGGTGAATTTTTAACCATTGGACTACCAGGGAAGCCCCCACCCTGCCCCGCCTTTTCATTTTAAGCTCTCCTACTTCCTAGCTGAGTATCGTGGGGGCAGTTGATTACCCGCTCTGAGCATACAATGATATTTTCCCTTAGTGTTTCACAGGCACTGAGGTGATGGTGGTGTTCAGTCACTGAGTCATGTACAACTCTTTGCGACCCCATGAACTACAGCCAGGCTTCTCTCCCTCACTATCTCCCTGAGTCTGCTCAAACTCATGTCCATTGAGTCAGTGATGCCATCCAACCATCTCATCCTCTGTCGCCCCTTCTCCTCCTGCTCTCAATTGTGGGTGCTTGATAGATGGTTGCTCTCCACTCCTTCCTTCTTTGGGGAGCCCCTTGTTGGTGTGAGACACTTGGAACCTCTTCTTGAAGAATCGGGGAGTTGGGATGCCTCAGCCCTGTAGAAGCCAGACTGAGGTGGCCCTATGGGGCCCAGAGGTCTCTGCCTTGGGAGGAGGGGCCTCCCGAGTCACGGGCACACGGGTGCCCACCTGCCCTTCTTGCCCACACACAGCCATGGCCCCTGGCCTCTACACTGCTCGGCAGAGCTGGTGCTGGGTGCGCCCAGCATTGGCCCCACAGCTGCTGGCAGGGCCGAACCGTCGTCGGGCCTGGCCCCGTGCCTGGCATCCCTCTGGCATTGCCTAGGCACCGGCTTCCTGCAGACGGATGCAGGCGTGTGCCCTGTGCTGGCAGGCCCTCCCTGGGGCTAAAGGTGCCTGGGGCCAGGCCCCCACCCGCTGACCCTCCCAGGGAAGGCCTGATGAATGGAGGCTAGTCAGAGAAGGGCCCCATCTTCCTTCAGGTCACAGCAACCAGGGCAGGGCGACACCTCCCTCCCCTGACGGGGGCTTTTCAGGGCAGAGCCTTGCCCACCATGCTCCTCAGACTGGACTTTCTGAGCTAGGGCTGTGCCTCCCCCTTCAGACTAACGTACATTGTAGGGTTAGTCTGTGTCTCCTCTCTTGTACCAGCTTCACGGGGCAGAGCCATGACTCTTGCTCAGACAGAGAGGGTGGGTTGCAAGAACTTTCTAGAAGGACCTGGTGGTAGGGGAAGCATGGTGAATTCAAGGCCCAATGCATGGTCCTATGGGTGCTGGGTGTCAAGCGGTAGAGGAGGGAAAATAATGGATGAAAGATGGTGGGCCCGTGGCTCCCTAAGGCTGGGCTTTGTCCTGAAGATGGAGAGGTGCTGGGGAGGAAGCAGGAGGGTCAGGTGGGCGAGTCCCACAGGCCCTGGCTGCCGTGCGGATCACAGGAGACAAGCCTGGGTGCTGAGGGGTGGCAGGTGGGTGGGAGGGCATGAGGAGGGGGGCGTTTGGGAAGGAGGAATAGATGGGCCTGTTGGCGGGGGGACCACGGGGGAGTCAGGCCCAGGCCCCTGAGTGCGGCTTGGGCGGTGGAGGCAGATCCATAGCAGGGGACGAGGATGTGGTCGCTCAGGGCCTGCACTGTGAGGGCCCGGGGGCGCGCAAGTGGCCGTGCCCGGAGCGCAGCCCTGGGGGAGCTCGAGTCTGAGGAGCCGGGCAGCGGGTGGGAAGGCCAGGGAGAGGGAGAGGTTTCGAGGCTGGGCGGGGGGGACGCGGGAATGAGGCGGGGACGAGAAAGCCCCTCCGGCAATGCCCACGTCCTCTGCTGGAGGAGGGGTGGCACGTTCTGCCTGGAACGGGGGGTCCCAAGGCAGCTGGTGCTCGGGGGGCTCTGTGGGTTCCCTGGCATCCCACTGCCCCTGCCTCCAGCCCGCCCACTCCACTCTGAGCACTCACAGGCCTTTGGAATCTTCCAGGTGGAAATTCACCTCAGAGGCCCTCTGGCCCCACATACGACAACCCATCTCGTCTCTGCTCCCACCACCCCTGACCCCCAGCCGTCCTGTGGGCTCCGGGACGGGGGCTCCCCAGGATCACCGGGCCCTCCTCCCCGGGGGGCAGCGGCCGAGAAAGGAGACGGGCCCCCTGGTGACCCCCGCGTGCCTCTCCCCTTTCCCCACCAGTTCCAGACACATTTGCGATTTATCTCTCTGTGTGTTGTTTATTGTGTGGAGGCCAGGCCTCCCAGCCAACTCAGAGCTGGACCGGCCAAGCCGTGGCCCGAGACGGCCGTCCCAGCCAAGCCCGGAGCAGCCCCCCGCCCGCGCCCTCTCCGCCGCCCCTGAGCCAAGCAGGCCCCGCGCTGGCCGGGCCTGTCGCTCTTTATGGAGCCCTGGGGCCTGTCTCCCCCATTGTCTGCCCGTGTTTACAGCCTTGCTGTTTGCCTCATTTCACTCTGGGTGACGCCCCAGTCTGGACAGGGCCTGCATGCCATCCTGCTGAGACTTCGCTCGTCGCCCAGGCTCTGGCCCCCGGGCTCCTCGTCTGTCATTTCACTGGATTTCACCCGTCGGCAGCAGCCTTGCTGGGAGGGCTTGTCACCCGCAGGAGACCGAGCCAGGGTCCGCTGGGTGAGCAGGGCAGGAGGCGTGCATGCATGGGGTGCGTGTGTACGCCTCTACACGTGCATGTGGGTGTGTGTGTTGGGGGCCTGGGGAAGGCGTGCACACACGCACAGCCCACCTGAGCCCGTCCACTGTTGCCCCATCTCTGCTGCGGCGACACAGCCTGGAAAGCTAAGGCCGGGATGCCAGCAGACTCATGCCAAGTTACTCACCTGTCTGGGTCTTGGTTTCCCTTTGGGTAAAAGGAAGGCTGTATTTGCGCTGCAGCTACTGAAGCCCGCGTGCCCCAGAGCCTGTGCTCCTCATCCAGAGAAGACACGGCCATGAGGAGCCCGAGCACCCCAACCAGAGAGCAGCCCCATCTCACTGCAGCTAGAGAAAGCTCGCACAAAGCAACGAAGACCCAGTGCAGCCATAAATCGATAAAGAAACATTAAGGAAAAAAAAAGAGGCTCTGTTGACCCCAGCCTCACAGCCTGCCTTTGGGCATCTAGAAGGGCTGTGCTGGTCTCGGGCTACAGTCCTACGGCCTCTCTGTCCCTCTGCCCCCCTCTCCCTCAGCTACTGTTGTTAATCTTTGAGGCTTTTCCCAGGAAAACACACCTGGTCAAATTCAGCCAGTCCCTTGAAGTACCCCCATCAACTCTCCAGTGAAAAATCTCTATATGAGACAGGACAGAAAACCCCTTGGAGGCCTAGAGTTTTCCATTGCAAATGCAATAAGGGTGGTAATCACTGTGATGTCCCAAGAGACCAACAAGGGACCCAGGCAGCCACTCAGGCCTATTTCCTCTGTCCATTAAGAAGCAAAATAAGGGAGCAGGTCTCAGACATCCTGAGGTTGGGTGCGGCAGATCACCTGAGCACATACCTTGATGCTGTGTGATCACAAAGGCTGGTGCCCCTAACTCTAGAAGCTGGGGGCGTGCTCACATCCTGATCCTGGGTTGATCCTGGGTTGAGGTCCCCTGCCAGCCCCCTGGCTGGAGTGACCAGGGGCGACTGTGGCCAGAGGCCTGCAGCTCTCCGGACCAGGGAGCGGACTCGAGGGCAGAATGCGGCCAGGCAGCGGGGTTTCTTAGTGGGTGCCGACAGCTGGGCAGTGCTGTGTGACACCTCCCAGGCACCCCCCGTCCCTTAGGACTGGAGCTCTGGAGGCTGACGGTGGTGGTCAGGGGACCACCGCCTGGGGCTCCCAAGGGCAGGCTGGGGAGGTCTGTACAGTTCTTGCAGAGATCAGTTCCCCAGATCACCTGCCTGGGATGCCTGCCAGCCATAGTGCTGGATTCCCAGGGTTTCCCTTCCTTTGAACCGTAGCTATGTTCCTGTGGCCCCCGGGGCTCCCCTGTCACCAGGCTGGAGCCTGGAGACCCGCCCAAGCCCTCTGGGGCTGAATGAGGAACTGCAGCTGGGGTGGTTGCGGCTGAGGCAGGGGGCTCAGGGGTGCCCTGGAAAGGGCAGAGAGGTTACTTCAAGGGTGTGGAGCCCCTAAGGGGGCTGGGGTCTTCTGAGTCTTTTGATCTTGGTAAAGAACTCACCTGTCAATTGCTGGAGATGCAAGAGAGCTGGGTTTGATCCCTGGGTTGGGAAGATGCCCTGGAGAAGGGAAGAGCTACCTACTCCAGTATTCTTGCCTATAGAATTCCATGAACAGAGGAGCCTGGCAGGCTACAATCCATGGAGTGGCAAAGAGTCAGATGCGACTGAGCTGCCCTTCTATTTCTATTCTATGCAGGCAAAAGGCTGCTGCAAATTCACACAACAAATCTTTTACAAGCCATGTCCACCAACCTAAGTGGGCAGGGCACACCCCTGGGAACCCTCAGAGCCTGAAGTAACCACGTCTGGACAGTCTCTGTTCCCTTCACCCACCCCGGGCTGCCTCAGACCCTTAGACGCTTCCACTTGTCTCACTCCCGTCAGGGGATGCTTGAGGAATTGACACGGCATCTCTCTGGACAGTGAGGGAAGGTATGGGGAGTGTAGGAGGCTTCCCAGCAGGCCCCTTGTGCCCCAAAATGGTCCAGCCCCCCAAGATCCAGGCTGCAGGGAGGGATGGTCCTGGAGAGCCAAGCTCCTCGACTGTCCCTGGGCCCACCCTTGCACTTGGGAAAGGCTGCATTGTGCACTTGTGTGAACGCTTGTATATGCGAAACCTCAGGGTATTTCCGGGGTCTCCATAGACAGTTAGACGCACCCTGTGACCCTGAGGCAGGCCATGCGGCTCCATCTGGGAGTCCACGGTCCGGGCCAAGGACGGGCTCTCGGCCCACCCACCCATACACACACACAGGCCAGCATCCCTGATCGCCCGCCTTTCAGAGAACAGAGGACTGGGGTTTGAAGGTCTTGGGAGAGCCCATAAAAGAGCCAATAAATGCATTTATGTTCCTCCAGATGACACCGTAACAAAGTGCACGAAAGAAAGAGGCAGCGTTTCACGCGTCTTAAATCATGGCCATGAGGACCGTGCGATTAATTTCCATTTATCATCCTTCCTGTGTGCTAGAAACATCCACGTCTCAGACTAGCCCCCGCCCCCACAAGCCGGTTTCAACCAGACGCTCATAAATCTGTTTTGCTGGTTCCACACGAGCTGCCTGGGAAAAGGCCCCATGTGCCGCGTCTGCTCCTCCATCCAAGCGTTCAACGCCTTCGAGATTTTATGGTTTCAAGTTATTGACTTGGCTTCCCAGGTCTCCTGGGGCAGACGGCTGTTTGAGAGCGCAGCAAGAGGCTTGGGGTGACCTCAGGTTCACCCCCTCGCCTGGCCAGAGTGGGGAGGACCGTGCAACAGGCCTGTAGCTGCCCAGGGGCCCTGTGGCCTCACGCGGGAACTCCTGGGGGACCCTGACGGGGGCTGGCCCCTGTGCCCTGACTCGGGCCCCACAGCCCGCTGTATCCCAAGAGCTGTTTGTGTTCACCTTCCCTCACCTGTGTTGCCAGACCCTCAGCTTCTGCTTCCTCTCCTTTCTCCCTCCCCAGCCAAGCTCCTCCATCCCCAGGGATGCTCTCAGGGGAACAGACCTGAGGTTGATGCATCCTGGAAGCAACACGTCCAGGTGCAGGGAGCAGTGTGTACAGGTAATGCCCAGGGTGGTTCCCTCCGCAGCCGCTCCAGGCCTCCTCTGTGCCACCGAGGATGCAGATACAGGCCGGACTGATTTTCCACTGCCGTGTCCTAGAGAAGTGGCGTGCGTGCTCAGTGGCTTCAGCCGTGTCCGACTCTTTGTCACCCCATGGACTGTATTATATTAATTATAATAATTATCATAATTGCTTTAATTATAATTAATAATTATGTTGGTTTCTGTCGTAAGAGGCTGAGTTTAAGCAGAGGAGTAACATGGTAAGGTTTGAATTTTGGCAAAACCATCCTTCAATGAGGGGAGTCAATTGGAAGAAGAGTCAGACTGGTAGAGGTCACCCTACTTCACACCATATACAGAAATTAACTCAAAATGGATCACAGACCCACCTGTAAGAACGAAAACTGTGAAACCTCTAGAAGAAAACACGGGAAATTTTTAAAATTACCTGGGACTTGGAAAACATTCCTGAAATGCAATACAAAAAGTACAAACAATAAAAGGAGGAATACATTGCAATAAATAAAATGCAAAAGGTTAGCTCTTCTATCATTTTTTTAAAAATTATTTGTTTATTTTTGGCTGTGCTGGGTCTTCGTTGCCACATGGTTTTTTCTCTAGTTGTGGCAAGCAACGCGCGGGCTTCACACTGTGGCAGCTTCTCTTGTTGTGGACACGGGCCCTAGAGCGCAGGCTCAATAGCTGTGGTGCACAGGCTTTGCTGCGTGTGGGATCTTTCTGGACCAAGGATTGAACCCAGGTCTCCTGCTTTGGCAGGCGGATTCTGTACAACTGAGCCACCAAAGAAGCCCTAAGATACTCTTAAGAAAGTTTTACAGGCAAGGCACAGACTGAAATTTTTGTAAAACACATATCCAACAAAGGGTATACACAGACATTTTACAACTAAGTAGTAAGATAAGCATCCAGTTTAAAAATGGGCCTGGGACTTCCCTGACAGTCCAGTGGGTTTCAACTCGTGCTTCCAATGCAGGGGGCGTGAGTTTGGTCCCTGGTTGGGGAACTAGAATCCCGATGCCATGCGGTGCAGACAAAAAAAAAAAAGACAGGCCAAAACTAGAACTCTTATCCGTGGCTGGTGGGATTGTAAAATGGAATGACCACTTTGGAAAACAGAATGGTAGTTCCTTAAAATGCTAAACATCCATGTACCTCCTGACGCAGCTATTCCAACCCTAGGAATTTTCCAAGAGAAATGAAAGAATCTATCCACCCAAAAGAATTATAAAGGAGTATTCATAGCAAGAGCTATGAATTTGTTTGCACCCCAAACTGAAAACAATCCAAATGTCCATTAATGGGTGAATGAATAGACAAACAAATTGAGATGTAAACACGCTACAGCATGGACACATCTCAAAATAATTATTCTGAATCAAAGAAGCCAGACCAAAAAAGAGGATAAATTCTAGGAAATGAAAATAAATCTATACTGAGTTGTTCGAGGACCTGGTGGGAAGCTGGAGGGAGAGATGGCGAAGGTGCAGAAGGAGACCTCGGTGGGTGACGGATGTGTGTGTCCATTCTCTTAAATATGATGACGATTCTGTGGGTGCATACCTGTGTCAAAACATGCTGAAACTGAGCATTTCAGATTATTGATGTTAATCTGTGTCAGTTGAACCTCAATAAAGCTGTAAACAAACATACAAATTACAGTGGGCAACCAGAGAGGTCTGGGGTAATGTCCAGGACTGTGGGTGGAGTAGTAAATACGGGACTATTCATCTTTCGCTAAACTTTAAGTCCCATAAAGGGAGAATTGAAATCTACCTTGCCCAAGTCATAGGAGGCACTGGGGCAGAGAAAAGTGGCTTGTCTCAAGAGGCGTTTAGAAGGTACTTGGCCAGACCTGAGGATGTCTGAGGTGGGGGAGATTGAGGAACCAAAAACAACCACCATGTTTCCATCTCAAGTAAACATTCCTGGGGTACACATCCAAATGGGGAGGGGAAGGTGCATTCAGACCTGGGGATGCTGAGTCTGCGGTGCTGGGGGCCAACGTATGGAGACAGACAGGACTGGGGAGTCCCCAGCATCTCTCCCAGTGGTTCGCAATGTGCGTTTCATATTAGAACGAAAACTGGGAAAGTTTTTTAAACATTCTGACACCTGGACCCCATCACTAGACCGATAGAATCTCCAAGGAAGGATTCCACTTGGCCCTGGAATTTTTCCACAGCTCCTCAGGGATTCTAAAGCACAACCTAGGCCATTTCAAGGAGAAGGAACATAAAGGTCAGTAGTGAGGGGTCCCGCCTGCAGCCACGCACAGTTGGTAAGTGGCAAGTGGAGTGGGGTTCAAGCTGGCTTTGAGCACCCCGAGCCTGTCAAGAAGCAAGGTGGCTCCCTCAGGCTGGCGACCTCGGCCCCCTCCCGGTTCTGAGGCAGGGCCCTGAGCCATGTCTGGTCCCCCCACCGATGGCTCCCCTCACGGCCGTGGCTGGATGCCGGCCCGTCACATGGCCGGTACTGATGGATTGGGTGTCTCCGGTGTGCCGGCGGCTGCCGCTAAGTGGCCTGCTGGCAAGGAGTCAGAGGTCACCTCATCGGCGCTCCGCTCTAGCAGCGCTGGCCTCTTTGGGGTGCCTCCCACGTCTGTCTGCTGGGATGGAGTGTGTTCAGCATCAGCTCTGAGATCTAGCCCCTGCCTGGTTACTCCCGGGAGAGCCGCGTTGGGAACCCACAGTCCCACGGGGCAGATGAGCCGCTGGCCAGAGGGGCGCTGGGTCCGAGTGAGACCGTGGTCATCCTGTGTGCAGGACTGGCCGTGTCCTAAGATCCTACATGCCGCCCCCGTTGTTCTGGAAGGTGGTGTCTGGGCCACTGGCTCCGGGCAAGCCTTTGATGTCAGGATGTTTCCTTTTCTTCTTGCAGCATTTTTCCTCTCGAAGCCTACCTGGGGCTCGGGAACTGGGTCAACCTGCGTCCGAACCTCCATCTAAGGCTATGGTCCTCGTGCTCGCTTAGGCAGCACATATACTAAGACTCTGGTCCTGGTCGGTGAATGGTGTTGGTCAGGTCCCGGTGCAGCAAATGGCCACAGGGGTCAGGCCAGCTCAGTTCCAGGAGCCGTGCCATCACCTAAGCTGAGTGACCCTGGGCAAGTCACTTTCCTGACTCATAGCTCGGTCTTCTCTGAAGAGCAGTGAGAAGATAGCCAGGTACCTAACAAGACTTTCGGCAACCCCAAGATGGGAGTCTGAGCGTGTATGTCAAGGTGAGGCTGGTGACTCTGCCCCGCGCACCCAGCAGTTCTGGGCCAGCCCAGTGCTGGGACTCTAGACCTAGCCCCAGCCAGGAGGGGAGGCAAGTTCAGTTCAGGTGACAAGTGCCACTGGCAGATACATCAGAAAGAAGGGGCGGCACAGACAAGGTGGGGATCGGGAAAGGCTTCTTGGGGTGAAATTGGAGGTGTCCGTGCGGCTGAATAGGGGTAACCCCGGGTAGAAAGGAGGAGGAGGATCAAGCCTTCCAGACGGAGGGACCAGCTTGTGGAAGAGCGAAGGTTATCGTGCTGGGGAAACAGATGCGGCTCTCAGTGGTCAGAGTGGGGGGTGTGTGGGGTGGGGTGGCAGGAAGCCAGAGGGCAAAGTGGGGACCTGGGGACTAGGGGGCAGGGCTGGGAGAAGCCGGGCGGGCAGGGCAGGTTGCTGTGGTGTAGCCTTTCTTTAGGCATGACCGCAGACCCGCTGTCTCGGATCACCTGTGCGTGTCCGTGTGCGTGGGTGTGTGTGTGCGCGTGCGCTCAATCGCTCAGTGTCTAGCTCTTTGCGACCCCATGGACTGCAGCCCGCCAGGCTCCTCTGTCCATGGAATTCTCCGGTGAGGATTCTGGAGCGGGTTGCCATTTCCTTCTCCAGGAGATCTTCCCTACCTGAGGGAATCTGTTTAAAATGCAGGTTCCAGGCCCATAGCTCCAGCGGGTTAAGAAGTGGAGAGATCTAAGGAAAAGGGAGACGGCCCTCTCTCAGCCTGATCAGGGCCTGGGGCGGGTTGGGGGCCCTTTGCAGAGAGCAACTGAGGCCTGGGGTGAACCATGCCCCGTCTGTGTCAGGCTCCTGGCAGAGGTGAACCCTCTGCGTGTTTCCCCACAGGGAGAAGACCCAGTTACCTCCACTTCTCCCTTCCAAGGCAAGGAGGGGCAGGGGCTGAGCCTCTTGGTCTCCTGTTAGGGGCTGTTAGGCCTGGATCCCTGCGGCAGGAAGCCTGACCCCATAGCCAGCAGGCGGAGCCCTGTCCAGCCGATACGTGCTCTTTGTCTGCACCCCGGCAGGGGAGGTGACCGTGTCCAGCCTGGCTGGGGTCCGGGCCGGGTCAGTAGTGCCATCCTCCCATCTGGCCCCGGAGACGCCCCCAGAGTTCCAGGCTCCACTGAGTGTGGTCAGGATGCTGGTACCAGGGTTGGGGAGAACTTGGGCTTTTCTGCCATCACCTGCCAGGGCTTAGTGGGTAGGTACCCAGAGATGTGGACGGGCTGTGCTGGGCCAAATTGCCCACCCATCTGGAGCGGGGTGGCAGACCCCCGAGCTGCCCAGCTGGCTTGGGGCTCCTTGACTGTGCTCATGGAAGTGAGGCGTTCCCCCAGATCACCGAGGATCCAGACTGGAAACAGTCTCCATTCAGGGCAGGCTGGGGGCTGAGGAAGCCAGGCAGGAGGGTGGGGCTCAGGGACACAGCCCAGCGGGGGGCCCCAGGGTTCTCAGAGGGGCCTGTGCCCTGAGCCCAGGGACGGGACGAGGCTTGGCCTAGGCTGAGCTCCCTTGGTGCCTGGCACCGGCTGAGGCTGGGGGTGTGGGTGGGCCTGGCCTCTTCCAAAGCCCTCCTGGTCAGGCAGCGGGCGGGGTGGGCTGGGGGCTGGGCGCGGCCGCTCATATCTTACCCGTTACTTCATTCATTTTGCTCCCACTGATCCCTTGTTTATCTCACTGGGAATGCAGCCGCGGTGGAAGCTGGGGCCAAGGGAAAGGCCAGAACCTGGACGGCCTCCAGTAGGGCGCCAGCCCCGACTGCCTGCCTCCCTCACCTGGGTCCCCAGGCTGAGCCCACCGGGTCAGCCATCTCAGCCCTGCTGCGCAGGGAGGGGCCGCTCTGACAGCCTCTAACCTGGAGCCCAGAGGCGGGGTTCTGGGCTTGGCCCTGCATGGATGGGCCATGCGGCCAGGCCGAGAACAGTCTGTCTCTGGGCCTTGCTTCTTCCGTCTGGGAGTTGGAAGTTGTCCTAAGTGACCTTTGAGCATTCTTGTTGCTGTGAGCAATAAACCTACCATTTCATAAGCACAGACCCCCGTGCCCACCCTAGCCTGGTCCTTGGGCTCCCGGCCCCCACCCGCACCTCGGACCTGTCCATGGATTGTCACGATCCCACTTTTAGAGAGAGGCGGGCTACCTGGAGCACCCCAGGTGGAGGTGGGGATGAATCCCAGGCTGGAGAAGACCCTCTGGAGTGGGGTCTGGGGGTAGCAACATCGGAGGTCAGAGCTGCCCTGGGGTGGGGGTGTGAGGGCCCCAGAGGGTCTGTGCCCAAAAGTTTCCTTTAGAAACTGATGAGGGGGATATGCCAGGCCCCACACACCCCTCCCGCTGCAGGGCCCCTGGCTGAGCATGGCGGATGGGGTGTTGGTGGTCCTGGGTTCAGTGAGTCCTAGTCCCCATCGCCGAGAAAACCTGCCTGGGTGAGGGAGACCCACCCTCTGGGTGGGGGGCAGCACTTTGACTTTAAGCCGGCCAGTCTGAGCCCTTGTCCTT
The DNA here is from genome assembly GCF_963930625.1 of Muntiacus reevesi. Taxonomy (NCBI): domain Eukaryota; kingdom Metazoa; phylum Chordata; class Mammalia; order Artiodactyla; family Cervidae; genus Muntiacus; species Muntiacus reevesi. The sequence goes on along the minus strand of NC_089250.1, from coordinate 211,471,907 downwards.
GGTCAGTGATGTCCAAGGACTGTACCACCCTGCCAGAAGGGGGGCTTCCAGGTCCCCCTATCAGATGTGGCAGCTGATGAGTTCCTCAGGGTGCACAGCCCTGAGTGGCCGAGCTGGGACACCCTCCACAGCCTGTCTGACGCCCCCTCCCATGGATCCGGACCTCGGCCATTTTTCGGGGCCCCCCTCTGAGCTCTGTGACCCAGAAAGGCATGAATTCAGGTCGTGAGAGCCAGAGCCTCAGCGCCCTCTTGTCTTCTTTCTGCGCCCCCCCCCAACAGCGACTTGGTTTTCCAGTCTGTGAAATGGGATGGGTGGGTCCAACTCCAGGCCTGTTTCTGCCCTTCATGTTGGAGCCCTGAGGAGGAATGAGGTCATGTTTGTCTAGGGGTTGAAGCGTCTTGGAAGGAGAAAGCTCGGCAAAGACAAGGGCCCATTGTCCCCCCTTCCCCGGCCCCCTGCCAGCTCCCGCCCCAGTCACCAGACAAGGCCAGCCCTGCCTGCAGGCCCCAGAGGCCACCACGTGCCAACAGGGGGTGACTCAGTGCCCCCTCCCTTCCCATTGGTTGTCACTGCCTGGAATCCCACCCTCAACGCTTTGTCAGGGTGTGCAGAGGTCCAGGCAGGAAAAGGAGCTAAGGCTTTGGGGGTCCCAGCTTGGGGATCCCACATTCAGGGTGATACAGTAAGCTTGAGTGAGGGATCAGGGACAGCAGTGTGTGGACTTGCCTCTCAGCAGCCTTGCTGGGGACCTCCTTCCGGCATCAGCTTGGGGATTGCTCAGGGCGCCCCTGAGCGGGGTACTGATGCCTCCACCCCCGTTTCACAGATGCGGAACATTTGTCCTCAGCCACCCAGTTCTTAATGAGTAGATGTGGAAAGGAGAGGTGGACTTTGAACTGGACTCTGTGTGGCTTGAGAGAACTCTGCAGAGAGGATCCAGGATATGCAGACGGGGGTGGTCGGAGGCACCAAGAAAGGGCAGGCCCAGATCCCGGCGCTCACAGTGGTTGAGTGGTCCCAACAGAGATGCAGCACCTCCCCTCTGAGCCTGTGGACAAGGCCATGGTCCTTCTTTGCCACAAAATGAAGAGGCTGGGCCAATCGGGTCTTCCTCTGCTAGGAACTGGGAAATTTCCTCAGCCTCCGGCACCTTAAAGGCAAGATAAAGGATACCTAAAAAATCTTGGCACTTCAAAGCAGCTAATGGGGAGACTTCCCTCATGGTCCAGTGGTTAAGAATCCACCTTCCAATGCAGGGGACTTGGGTTCAGTGCCTGTCGGGAAACTAACATTACACATGCCGCTGGCCACAAAGCCAGCACGTGGCAACGACTGAGACCACATGTGCCCAAAAAGAGAAGCCTGAGTGCCACAAAGACCCGACACAGCCAAAGATAAATGAATCAATATTTTTAAAAAGAGAAAGAAACACCTTTCTACTGGGGCCGTACATGGCCAGGGCCACTTCTGGGTCAGAGACACCCCTCTTTCTGGCCCTCCTACAGCTCCAAGGCCCATGGAGCTCTGTCAGCAATGAACCAGGCAAGACAAATAATAGCTCGAGCTTAACGCGTCCAAAAGTAAACTCTTGATTTCCTCCCCAACCTGCTCCTCCCTGTGTCTTCCCCATCTCAGGAAATGGCAACCATCGTCCACCCAGTTGCTCAGGCCAGAAAACTGGGAGGCATCCTTGAATCCTGCCACTCCTCACCACCCACATCCATCCCCTGCCAAGACTTGTCAATTCTACCTCCAAAATAAATCCCCAGTCCACTTTCCTCCATTCCCGCTGCCACCGCCATGTCACACCACCACGGGCTCTCCCCTGGACCACAATGCCTGCCACCCCTGTGCCAGAAGAATGGGCTTAAAATGGAAAATGTTAATCAGATCCCACTCTTTTGCTGAAACAGCCCCTTCCCCCAACAGCTTTCTGATGCTTCCAGAGCAAGACACATCCCTTCGAATGGCTCTGAGGTTCTGGTGACCTGGTGTTACTTCACCTCCTTCCACTCTCCCTATCTTCTCTTTGCATCTGTGTATTTGCACATGCTGTTCCCTTTGCCTGGAAGCTCTTCCCTGCAGTTCTGCACTCAGACGGCCCCTTCTTGTTCTCCAGATCTGGGCTCCTGTCTCACTTTCTTCACCATGGCCCCCCAACTAGGATTTCACCAGGCTGTCCCTTCAGAGTCCCTGGTTTGTCTCCTTTATAGGAACTTGCCTTAATTTATGATTAAGCTTTTCCGGTGGCTCAGATGGTAAAGAATCTGCCTGCAATGCAGGAGACCCGGGTTCCATCCCTGGGTTGGGAAGATCCCCTGGAGGAGGGCATGGCAACAACCCACCCCAGTATTCTTGCCTGGAGAATCCCATGGACAGAGGAACCTCGCAGGCTACTGTCCATGGGGTCATGAAGAGTGGACACGACTGAGCAACGTTCACTTCACAATTATGCCTTTACCCTTTGTCTCTGCCTCAAACTGTTAAGATCCCCGAGGGCAGAGCACGTCTGTCTCGCTGTGTGCTTCTGATTGGCACCGAAATCTCTGCTAAATGAATTAACAGCTGAAGTCATAGCAGCAGCTCTTCCTGACTGAGCACTTCAGCCTCTCTCACGTGGACTAGAAGCATCTTCACCACCCGAGGAGGTAAATAGTATTAGTGCCCCCATTTCTCAGATGTGGAAAACGAGGCTCAGAGGCTGGGATGAGTCGCCCAGTATCAGCAGCCAGAACAGGGCAGAGCTGGGCTCAGAATCCAGATGGGTCAAACCTGAGGTCTGACCTAACCCTTGTGCTATCTCAGTGGTGTGATGTAATCAAGGCCATTCCTGGATTCCACCAAGGCTTAGAAGCCATCCAGTCAAGGATGTGACATTGTTTTCTGGCCCATTAAGACAGTTTAAAACCCCTGACAGTTAAGCTGGGACATGCCATCCCAATTTCAAAGACGTGAAAATGTGAAAACAGTGTTTTGGGGGAACTGATGAAATATGGTATTTTGGAAACAAAAACCATCCAGTCCTTACGATCCAAGGGACAAAATAGATGGGTTTCTCAGCAGCACTGAGGATTGTTCTGTAGCCACCCCAGGAAGAGTGGAGAAGCCCCGCCCTTGGCCCTGGAGAGTTCAAGGTCAAGCAAGGACAGTCCAACTGTGATGAACCGAGCTCTGTGCTGTGGCCAGGAAGCCCAGGACCTTCTGGGGGCGCCTGAGGGAGACCCCCAGCCCTGCCAGGAAGGCAGGGAGGGGGAAGGGCACACACAGGCTTCCTGGAGGAGGGGGCAGCTAAGGCAGATCCGGGAGGAGGAGCAGAGGGGCAGGGAAGGGCTGGGAGGAGTGTCGGGCAGATGGAAGAGCGCCCCCTGGAGGCCTCATGGGACACGGCATGGGGCTGGAGCAGAAAGGGAACCGGCTTGAGGGGTTGCGGGGTGAAGGGTGACCGCTCCTTTCAGGGCTGAAGAGCTTCGAGGCTTCCTCCTGCAGTGCAGGGAACCCGTGAAGTCACGAGGCAGTGGAGTGAGCAGGCCAACTCTATAAGCGAGAAGGATGGAGTGAGGAACGACAGGGGCCTTGAAGGCACTGTGGAGGCCTGGGAACGTCTGGGAGGATGCTGTTGAGGATCTCCCGTCACCCTTGGGCTGGACGGGACAGGCAGCTTGAGTTACACGCTCCCTCTTGGGGGTTCCTCTGGCTGTGGTCCGACCCACTGGTGAGGGGCACAGGGAGCAGGCTGGGGCTGGGGGGGGCAGCCTCCCACTCCCCCCCGGCCACCCCACCCCCCGGGGCCTGGGAATGTCTGGGCCGGCTGAGAGTCCGCTAGAAGCTGGTGAAAGGCCCCACTTACCGTGACGGATGGGGGCCCCGTCAGGCCACGCCAATTAGGCAAGATGGAGTGCCAGGGCAAGGCTATAAATATCTTGGCCAAGGCCCGGCCCAAGAATGTAAATGGTGGTGTTGAACAAGCGGGAGAAAATGTTCAGTTCAGACAGGATGGGATTTTTGTGTGTTTTAAAAACATGTTCTTCCCGCTGAGAAGACTTCACAACTGGGCAGCAACAAGACTGGGTGCCCAAGAGCTGGCTTCTTGTCCGGTCGGGCTAGAGCAAAGGCTGGCAAGGTGGAAAGTTTCAGGACAAGTCCTTGGGAAGACCCATGCATTTGAAGCCCAGAAAAAGCCTGACCCCACTTGTGGCTTTGGCCCTTGGGTGAGGGTATGCATTTGTCATCCAATTTGGGGACACACAACCCAGTCAGGTGTCAGGGGTGCCACCAGAGAGCAGAGGTGTCTGCCCACACCGGGCAGCTTCCCCGGAGCGTTCTGTTCAGCTGCGGGCACTCCGGATGGGGTCTCACTGTTGGGGCTGACGGAACAGCTGTTCAAGGCGAGATGGCGGGGGAGTGGGTGAGCTGCTGGGGTCCCGGATGGGTGAGGCTGGGAGACCGTCAGCGGTGCAACTGGAGATGGAGTCCTGCCCACCTTAACACCCTTGTAGGGACTTCCTTGGGCTTTCCTGGTGGCTCAGATGGTAAAGAATCCACCTGCAATGCAAGAGATCTGGATTCAATCCCTGGGTTGGAAAGATCCTGTGGAGGAGGGCATGGCAACCCACTCCAGTTTGCTTGCCTGGAGAATCCCATGGACAGAGGAGCCTGGTGGGCTACTGTCCATGGGGTCGCACAGAGTTGGACACGACTGAGCAGCTAACACACACGCACACACACATGCACAAGGCCTTCCTTGGTGGTCCAATGGTTAAGAACCCACCTTCCAGGGCAGGGAACACGGCTTCTGTCCCTGGGCACGCGTGGGACTGAGATCCCACACGCCATGGAGCGACTGAGCCCGCATGCTGCAACTAAGACCCCAGGCAGTCAAATCAATAAATAATTTAAGAAAAACAAACAACCTTTGTCAATCTCAGAGCACACTGACCCACAGGATGACCCCTCTGCCTCAATGTCTCTGTTCGTTTCTGACCACGAGGTTGCAGGATCACAGGGAGGGAGGATGGAGAGCTGGCTGAGAAGTGGAGGCACGCAGGTGCCCAGCATTATTGGTACCCACCCCTCTGCATAGAGAGGCCGAGAGCGCCGAGCAGTGGGCGCTGCCTGGAAACCCTCGGTCAAGCTCTGAGAGTGAAATACTCGTAGTCAGAGGGGTCTGAGGACACTCAGCACAGGAGAGGCAGGGTGGGAGGCCTGGGCCTCCAAATGAAGCAGTGGCTGAGCCAGGCCTACAGAAAACCTTGGGGCAACAGAAAGGGTGATGTCCGGGAAAGCTGGTGGTGCTGGGCCCTGCTCTGAGTGCCTATGGGAAGGCGCTCCGAATCAGGAAGGACGACCCCTCCACAGGGATGCGTGTGAGGCTGGGGGTGGGGGGCTCGAGCAGAGCTGCGCTGTGCAAGGACTCATCTCCTGGCCCAAAGCAGCCGACCCCTGGGGTCCAGGCTGAGGGGACGGGTCAAGGAGATCACTAGAGTGTTCGAGGGGTTGTTGAGGAGTTGATTCATTTGGCAAATATTTGTTGAGAACCTACTGTGTGCCGGGCGCTGTGCTCAGTTCTGGCTGAAGTCCTCCAGCACAGAGGTGGGGCAGGCGGTCTGGCTTTCCAAGGAAGGGGCTTCCAGGGGCTTGGAGATGGGACTTGGGCTCGGCCAAGACAGAGCTCAGGGCAGAACTCAGATTCTACAGAGAAGTGCTGGGTCTGGGGAGTAAGCCCAGGCAGATGTTGGGGTTGGGACTGGACTGACTGGCTAGGGGTAAAGGGTGGTGTGGGGCTGGCGGGGCAGGAGCAGACCTGGGAAACACAAGATGGATGTCAGTCCTGCTCCCTGGAGACCCCCTAGCGGGTGGTGGTGCCCCCTCGCAGCCTGTGTAGGTAGGCGGGCTTAGGGAACAGAGCTGAACCTGCAGGCGAAGGGCATCCTGGGACATGCCACTTGAGCATCCAAGGGTGGCCAGGGGGTTCCAGGTACCAGCAATGTGGCGGCCGGATGTTGGTCTATTTCTCAGTCTTCACAGATGGTTTATACCACTAGTCACTGTGCTCTCGTCCCCCATGGTCATTCCCAGGGGAGTACCCTCTGCTCCTTCCCCTGACATCACCCAACCCGCAGCCAGAAAGATTTGTCTTTCTCCTTGTGATTTCTTCTATTGCTTAGAAGCTTATAAAAGCCCTCAGGAAGTTTAAGAAAAGTTAAAGAATTTAAGGAATATGTATAAATGCTTTTCCAGAGGGAAGAAAATCTTCAGTATTTCCTACTAGCTACTGTAGAATTTTATTACTTATTTATGTAAGTTTTAACTCTGTCCTCTGCCTGGAGATGATTTTAGTGTTAAATAGGACGGGTTAGCTAATTTCCTCCCATCCTGAGTTGCTGACCCTTCATTTTATAATCCTTGCTTTACCGTGCATTGCGTTTTTCCGTAGAAGTGGTCCTTACATATAACGACTTCTTTGTATTCTATTCCAGTGATGCATGTTTCTAATCTTACCACACCGTTAAATTATTGTTCTTAGAGGACGTATTTTATTGAAGGCTTTATAGCATAGTAATTATGATTATGACCTTTGAAGAAGTCAAACTGACTGAGACTTACATAGAAGCTTTTTGCTACTTAATAGATGTGTAACCCTGGGCTAGTTACCTCACAGTAAAATGGGGTATTAGGAGGCCTATAAATAACATCCTCTTCACCAGTTCAGCAAAAACTGATGGCTGCAGGAATCCGTCAGAGACAGCATTAATCTTATGACTGTGAATTGCTGTCCATTGTCACCGTTTGCATTCAACATTGTATGGGAGAGCCTAGCCACTGCAATAAGGCAAGAAAAAAATATATATAAGGTATGATGGCTATAAAAATAACCCCAAAACAAAGCTTCAGTGGGCATCCTGACCCTTCCTCCCTGACTTGGATAGACTTAAACCTTAGTCACCAGTCGTGCCAGACACCCTAGACCTTCTTCCTCCCTCTCCCAGGCGGAGGCTTCCCTCATAAAGTTTCTACCGAGCACAGCAGAAGATGCAAGTGTCCCGGGAGAGGAGAAACAGAAGTGGAGAGAGGACTGGAACGTCCTCCAGCTGCCGTCCCTTCAGGTGGAAATCTGAGGTGGGGCGGCAGCGGAGGCTGGCACCTGATGACTGCCTCACACGGGCCCCAGTGACGCTGTAGTGAGACGATGCCCGTGAAGCACTCAGCACAGTGCCTGACGGAGTTAGCGCTGCTCATATCATCAATGCGCATGGGGTCTTGTTCCACTTCGTTTCTCCTCTTGCCTTGAATTTCTAAAAAAAAAAATTAAAAATGTTCAGCCTGTATTTTTCCAGATGAAATGTAGGATGCTTTGATGGCATTCAAAGGAACATAAAATCCACTTCCCTCCAACCTTTGCCCCTCTCTCACTTTCAATAGTTGCTGCATTGACATATAAGTGATCCTGGGGTCGGGGGCTTCACCCAGGTATAAGACGGGAGTGGGCAGCAGGGGTGGGAAGCATGGCAGTCGTGGGGACAGCTGGAGGGAGCTGAGGCACAGCAGGCTTCACGGAGAGAGCAGCATGGAACACTCAGGTGCATCCCAGATGGCTGGACTGGTGCAGTTGACCGGAACCAGATAACACAGGGCTCTGTGGGCATGGAAAGAATTTCCTAGGTTATCCCACTGGTGGTGGGAAGTTATTGGTGGGTTTGAGGCAAGCAACAGGATGAGCTTGGCGTTTTTTAAAGATCAAGCTGGATTAGATGGGGGCAGGAGTGGCTGATGGCAGTTGAGTTGGAAAGCTATCTCAGTGAGGCAGGTGAAAGTGATAGGCGGCTAGGTGAGATGCGGGGGATGATGCTGGAGGAGGGCGGTGGTGGTGGGGAGGTGAGGGAAGGAAGGTGTGGAAGGGAATGGGAGTGGTGGTGAAGGAGCCGAGGCGATGGGAAGGTGGTAGGCGTGGGGTGATGGGGGTGGTTTGGGGAGGGATGAGATGTGAGGATGGCAGGGGAGTGGAGACAAGGGAGGAGCCATGGCGATGATGGGGGTGGGAGTGAGTGGGGTAACGAGACAGTGCGGGGTGGTGAGCGGATGGTCACGGGGCAGAAGGAGACAAGTGGACAGATGAGGGATTCATGAGGTCAGATTCCCCAGGGCACGGTCCTGCTTCGGACCTGAGATGGAGAGGAGGGGGCAAGCGTGGGAAATGACTCGGGTTTGAGCGGCTGGGATGTGAGCTCAGCAGAGGGAGCAGTTTAGGGGAAGAGGAGGACTCCAGGTTTCGACGACTGAAGTTCAGGTGCCGAGGGAGAGCCAGCAGAGACGACAACTGCCTGTCTGGACCAAGGAGGGCAGAGTAGGGTCCTTGGAGCCAGAAAGGATGAGTCTTAGGGAGCGGGTGGTCCGCAGCGCTGATTGCTGCTGAGATGGTGAGTAGGGTAAAAAAAAAAAACCGTGATATTGCCCTTGGGGCTGAGTTCTGTGGGGTCACCTCTGACCTCGGCGAGGGCTGTTTGGGGAGTACGGTGGGGGCGGGAGCCAGACAGGAGTGGTCTGAGGAGTGAGAGGGAGGTGAGGAGTGGAAACAAGTGTGCAGACAGCTTTTTGGAGAGTTTGGCTGTGACAGGGAGGCGAGAGATAGGGGCAGCCAAAGGTGGACGCGGGGTTCAAGGGAGGCTTTCTTTTTATTTTGTCAATGGAATGTCTACATGCCATTGAAGGGACTGATAAAAAGAGAGGTGCTAGAAACCTAAGGGTGGTGGATGGGCTGAGATGCCGAGCCGGTGGAGGGGAGGGGAGCCAGGCACCTCGGTAGAGAGGGTCTCTTCTGCCTGGGTGGAGAGGAGGAGGGCGGACAGACAGCCAGAGGCTTGGAAACAGCAGGTTGATGTTGGTCCCGTGGAACCAGCCTCAGGCTGCAAATAAAGGCTCAGAGCCTGGGGATGGTGATGAGGGCTTGAAGAATTTCTGTTTAAGAACTCAGTCCCATAATCAGCTTGGGACTGGGGTCAGAGGTTACTGTGAACCCTGAGCCAGGTCTGAGTCTGGAGTTAGGGTCAAGGTTCAATCCAGGGCCAGAGAGGGTCCTGTCTGGAGTAGAGAGAGAGAGTGTGAAAGTGTTAGTCATTCAGTCATGTCCGACTCTTTGCGACCCCATGGAATGTAGCCCGCCAGGCTCCTCTGTCCACAGGATTTTCCAGGCAAGAGTACTGGAGTGGGTCGCCATTTGCTTCTCCAGGGGATCTTCCCAACCCAGGGATTGAACTTGGGTCTCCCGCATTGCGGGCAGACTCTTTACCATCTGAGCCAACAGGGAAGCCCTATTTTGCATGGCAACGTGACTCTACTATCACCACGTAGAGTGGGGAGCAGATGGTTAAAACATGGTCAGAGCCCCACACCCCTGGGGTTCACCCCAAACTCAGGGTGCAGCCCAGGAGCCTCTGAGGACAAAGGTGAGCTCTCCCAGACGCTCTGAACTCCAGCTGTCTGACCTGGCCCAGCTCCTATCCAGGAACCCTCCACCCCGAGGGGCGATGCCAGCCCAGACCCCACTCCAGCCCTCTCTCCAGGGCCCCCTGGCTCAGCTCACCCTCCCTGCACCTGGGCACGAGCCGAGTCCCACCCTGCCCAGTCCAGGGTGAGAATTCCGGCCACACGTCTCTGTGATGTGGTCACATTGGAAAAATGTTAATCAAGTATTCTCCTCGGTGTTTCCTTTCTTTCCCAGGCTGGATTCCTAGAAGACAGGAATTTATGGTGTGAGAGCTCCAGCCCCCGCAAACCCACAGCCAAGGTCAACAGCACGAGGCGGGCAGCACTGCCAAGCAAGCCGGGGGGGGGAGCCCAGAAAACCAAAGTACATGCATTTAAAAAATTCCCTTCTCTCTCTCACGTTCCCAAAAGGGGTTGGGGGGTGGGGCTCAAACAAGGTCCTCCAGACAGGCCCAGATGAGCCCCACTCAGAGGCAAAGCCTGCAGAGCTGCGGGGGAGGGGGTCTCGGGCCCACAGAAGGTCTGGAAGTGGCCCCACTGATGAGCCCCAAGCACAGCAGCCCCCGTCAGGCCTTGGGGATGCTGGGCGGGCTACCCCTGGTGCCCCTCCTTCTGGTCAACCAGGGGCAGCTGAGATGGACAGAGGTGCCCTGGGCCAAAGCCCCCTGAGGTGGGCGCCTGATTCACCCAGTCTCCCTTCTGCCTCCTGGGGTCTGGGGGTCTCGATCGCCTACCCACAGGGAAGGCCCCCTGCCCAGGGGCCATATTTCCCCATCACGGGTCCTGGCCCTGGACTCTGTGGCAGAGAAGAGGCTCATCCTGGGGTACCCCTCCATCCTGGGGTAGCCGAGGAGAGGCGAGGCAAGGCCTGCAGATCCCCATGGTTCAAACCCCAAAGACTCGGTGCTGACAAGGCAGCCCCCGCTCCACTGTGAGCCCCTGAGAGTGTAACTAAACATCCATGCTTCACCCACACGCTTGCCTCCCAGTGAGGATGGGATGAGGGCTGAGGATGGGATGAAGGCTGATGTGGAAACAGCAGGTGACCAGCCTGTGAGGGGCTGTGGGTCTCCCAAGAGAGAGCGGCCTCCCAACGTGTTTGTGTGTGTGTGTGTGTGTGTGTGTGTGTGTGTGTGTGCAGCAGGGGGTCAGACCTCAGTCAGAGAAAGCCTCCTCCAGGAGGCGGCTGGAGTTCCAGGCAGACACAGAGCAGGAGGGGGCCTGCAGGGCGCATTCCAGCTGAGCTTGCGGCATGTGCAAAGGCCCAGAATGTTTATACCTTGGTGAGACTTTTCATATAAATACAGTCTCAAATCCAAGAAAGCCCAGACCTCTGGCAAACCACACGTCTGGGTTTCTCGCTCTGCCCTGGAGCCCGGGGCTCGGCAGGGCGTGTGGCCCGACACAGCCTGCTCTTCCCGCCAGCTTCCACCCCAACAGCACCACACTGTGCACCCCAAAAGGGGTCCCCCTCTACTACCGTCCGGTCCCTCAGCTCCAGCCTTACTCTGCCTGCTTCCTCCTCCCCACCGTCTCCCTCCCAAGCCCGAGGACCACCTTCAGCCTGTTCTCAACACGTGCCAGGAGTCGGGAAGCGATGGGGGACCCTCCCCTGGGACCCCCGAGTCTCTCTCTTTCACTGTCTTTGCTCCCTGAGTCCCTAAAGTAGAGGGAACATGAACTTCCAGTTTATATATGTATATATATATTTTATAATTTTTTCGTTTGCTTAATTTTGGCTGTGCCGGGTCTTTGTTGCTGGGTGGGCTTTTCCCTAGCGACAGGGAGCAGGGGCTACTCTCTAATAGTTGGACTTCTCACTGCGGTGGCTTCTCCTGTTGCAGAGCATGGCTTCTCGGGCGTGCGGCTCCTGGGCGCTAGAACACAGACTCAATAGTCGTGGCGCACAGGCTTAGTTGCTTCACGGCTTGTGGGATCTTCCCGGACACAGGGATCAACCCTGTGTCTCCTGCATTGGCAGGCGGATTCTTTACCAACTGAACCACCAGGGATGCCTTACATTTTAATTTTTCAATCTCGTTTTGGCCCTCAAGCACGGAGGGTTCATTTCCGTTGTTTTCAGCCCCATGGCCCTGCCCTCCCCGATCATCTTTCTCACGCGGGTCCTTTTCTTCACATGTGTTCTTACAAATGTGGACTAGTGACTGCCTAGTAGGTGGGGGGCTTCCTTTCAGGGGGATGACGTGTCCCAGAACTATAAAGAGGGAGTGATTGCACAACATCATGCACCTGGACTGCACACTTTAAAATGGTAAATGGAGGGGGGGACTTTCCCAGTGGTCCAATGGTTAAGATTCCCGGCTTCCAATGCAGGGAGCACCGGTTCAATCCCTGGTCTGGGAACCAAGATCCCACATGCATGGCCAAAAAATAACATTAAATTAAATTTATAATAATAAAATGGGTAATGTTATGTGAATTTTAGCTCAGTTTTTTAAAATGTACATCACTATTTGGGGGGATTTTTTTTTAACTTATTTGAGTGGAATTGGGCTACAGGCTATACTTCTTTTTTACTTTTTCCATTCAGGGCTCTGTTTTTAAGATCTAACAGCATGGTCTTGTCTCCATCGGGCTGGTCACTTTGCACAGTGACCTACACTGTACACCCAGATCCCAGCGTGGTCACCAAGGGTACCCCTCTCCCTGCCACCGAGAGCAGTGTGGCTGTGGATGCCCCCTTGTGGGCCTGGGTGACAGTGTTTTGATGATACTGCCGGGTCTGACAGTACCTGTGCACTTAATGAAGCCCTGCTAGATGGCCCTCCATCAGGGCTGATCACTCCTGCCCACATCCATGCCAGTATTTAGCATTACCTGGCTCTCTAATGGTCTTCCCTGGTGGCTCAGATGGTGAAGAATCTGCCTGCAGTGAGGGAGACCTGGGTTCGATCCCTGGGTTGGTAAGATACCCTGGAGGAGGTCTTGGCAACCCACTCCAGTGACTCTTGTCTGGAGATTCCCCACAGACAGAGGAGCCTGGTGGGCTACAGTCCATGGGGTGGCAAAGAGTCGTACGCGACCGAGCGACCAAGCACATACTATTACCCAGCAGTCTGATGAGTGTTAAGAAATATCTCATTATTGGTCTTCCTTGGTGGCTCAGCGGTGAAGAGTCCATCTGCCAGTGCAGGAGACACAGGTTCGATCCCTGGTGCAGGAAGATCCCACATGCCGCAGAGGAACTAAGCCCGTGTGGCCCAACCATTGAGCATGTGCTCTGGAGCCTGGGAGCTGCAACTACTGAACCCATATGCTCCAACTGCTGAAGCCTGCACGCCCTAGAATCCATGCTCCTCAACAAGAGAAGCCACCGCAATGAGAAGCCCGTGCAACACAACTAGAGAAAGCCCATGCAGCAAAGAAGACCCAGGGCAGCCATAAATAAATAAAATTTGAAAAAAAGTATATTTCATTATTGTTTTAATTCCCTGGGCTTGAAGACTTCCCTGGTGGTTCAGCTGGTAAAGAATCTGCCTGCAGTGTGGGAGACCTGGGTTCAATCTCTGGGTTGGGAAGATCCCCTGGAGAAAGCTACTCACTCCAGTATTCTGGCCTGGAGAATTCCCTGGACTGTATAGTCCATGGGGTCATAAAAGTTGGACACGGCTGAGCAACTTTCACTTTCATTGTTTTAATTAGCATTTCTCTAATTATAAGTGAGTTTGAGTCTCTTTTCCTATGTTCTTTATTTGGGTGTGTCTTCTCTGCACATTGTCCGCTCATAGCCTTTAGCCCATTTTTTCTACTGGGGCTGCTGTCTGTTTCTCCTTGTCCTACAGGCATTCCATGTCTATTTCAGGTCACAGTTCCTTTTGCTTAAAAACCACGATATGTCATCACCCTCTCGTCTGTCATTTCCGGAACCCCTAGTTCCATATGGATATTTTTGAGGAGCTCGATTAACTTACTCTAAAATTGACACAGAAGACAGATCTGTGAATGGCCAGGTGACTTGGAAATGCTGAGAGCACAGGGTTCACTTGCCCTGCCCAACGTGAGTCCACAGAACAGAGCTGCTGGGAGAAAACCATTTGGTGTGGGTGCGGGAACAGAGAAGCGGGTGAGAGCAGACACGCAAGCTCGGGGCAGTTTAACACACTCCAGGTCCACGGGGAAAGGGTGGAGGGCTTAATAGGGTTGAGGAGATGGGCTCACTTGACCGAGACAAATTACAACCTCCTCCCTGTCTAATATCTCATAAACAGGTAACTCCAGATGGACTAAAGACAGAAATGTAAAAAGCAAGTTTCTGAATTTGCAAGAATCAACTGTTGGAGAATAGCTTTGTAACACAGGAGCGGGGAAGGGCTTCTTCAAACAAAACCCCCGAAGCACATATCTGAAGGCAGAAACGGCGGGCCCCGTAGCCTTATCCAGGGGAAGTGGCATTTCCTCCCGGATGCCAGCCTGGACCCTGCCCACCTGGTGAGTCATGGGCGCTCTCGAGGCTGGCGGCCTGGCCCGCCCTTCCTGTCGGTCCCCAGGCGGGAGCAGCGTGCAATGCCCGGCTTATCTCGCCCTTGCCCAGGCCCTGCAGACATGAGGTCAGGGCCGGGGATGTGCTGGGGGGTGGGAGGAGGGTCAGGGGTCAGGGAGAGGTCAGCGGTCACTGGCAAAGCTGTCCCTGTGCTTTCAAAGTGGGAGTGGAAGACAAAGCAGGCCTTGAGCGACCCCGCCAGCCCCTGGGGCTGGGGGCACAAGTGCAAGGCTCCTGTCTTCGGGGATGGCAGGCAGGGGTGAGGGGAACAGGGACGCGTGTGTGGCCGCCTAGCCCTGGATCAGGATCCCCAGTCTGGGACTCTCTCTGCACCCGCTCCTACCTCCCAGCATCCTCTCCAGTTTCTCCATCGGTTCTTTGTTACCGGCTCTTCCAGCCAGACTGAGAACAAGCTGAGTGTGTGTCCCTCCGTCTGGGCGCCTCCCTGGGGCCTCTCCCGTATCTCTGGGTCACCCTTCGGGTCTCCCCGCACCTGTCCCCAGGGCACTCCGCGTCCAGGGTGGGCTGAGTCCCTCTCAGAAGCAGGGTGCGCGGACACCTGGGCGCCCGGGTCCAAGCCCGGCATGTCCGTGACCCCGCGTATGCAGTTCTGTCCCGCCGTCTGCCCCCTTGTCTTGTCCCCAAGTCTGAGCCGCCTGTGTCGACCGCTCTTCCCAGAAGGTCCCTGATGAGTGGCACAAGATGGTGTGCCCTCCACCTGCCTCTGGGCATTCTGGCCAGTGCTGGGCAGCAGTCTGCAAGCTGGGCAGTCCGTGAACCAGCAAATATTCATTCAGGGGTGTATAGGTCAGCCTCGAGGGGCTTACAGCCTGGTCTGCCAGCCTGCCGGGACCAGGAGGAGGATCTAGATGTAGTTGTCTGCTCTGGCCAGCACTGTTATTTGTCTCTGCAGCTCAAAGACCACCCCCCCAATCCCAAGGCCTTCCCCTTCCGGGGGAGGGGTGTCAGATCTGAGGGTGAGTGGGGGAGGGGGGACCTGGTCCTTACCTCCCTTCACCCACCTCCCTGCAGGGAACCCAACATGCAAGTGTTATTGAAGTTTTCTCGAATACACATAGCTAAATGATAATAGATGTGTGTGCGTGCTCCGTCTCTTCAGCCATGTCCAACTCTTTGTGACCCCTTGAACGGTAGCCGACCAGGCTCCTCTGCCCATGGGGATTCTCCAGGCAAGAATACTGGAGTGGGTTGCCATGCCCTCCTCCAGGGTGTCTTCCTGACCCAGGGATCAAACCTGTTTTTCCTATGTCACAGGCCGATTCTTTACCCCTTGAGCCACTTAGGAAGCCCAGACAGGCAGGTAGATACATAAACAAGCATTTGATTTGTATGTTCTTGCTTGGTCGCTAAATTGTATCCAACTCTTTTGCGACCCCATGGACTGTAGTCCACCAGGCTCCTCTGTCTATGGAATTCTCTAGGCAAGAATACTGGAGTGGGTAGCCATCTCCTTCTCCAGGGGATCTTCCTGACCCAGAGATGGAACCCACATCTCCTGCATTGCAGGTGGACTCTACTGCTGAGCCAGCAGGGAAGCCCAGATTTGTATGTACACACACACATATGTACATACATATATATTCAAATACTGTGACTAATTTTTGAACTCTTTAATCACAGTATTATATTATTGGGTTGGCCAGAAAGTTCATTTGGGTTTTTCATACCATCTTATGGAAAAATCTGAACGAACGTTCTGGCCTACCCATTGTTCCTCTAGAAAAGCACAAAAATCATATGTGAACTCTCATCAAATCCAATGTGAATTTTCACAAACTGAGCACATTTGTATTGACAGCACCCAAATCAATATAGAGACCTTTGCCAGGTCCCCCAAAAGCTGCCTTACACCCCCTTTCTGTCTTGATGACTGCTCCCTCCCACCCCAGGATGACCACTCTGCCGGCCTCTCTCACCACAGACAAATTTTGCCTGTTTCTGAACTGGGTGTAACTAGAATCCTAGACTATGTCCTCTTTTACATCTGAGGTTCAGCAAAGCTATCGTGTGTAGCTGCCAGTGTCATGTTTATTCGATGCGGCCAATGGCCTGTGCCTGCCCTTCACCACCTGAGCTCTCAGGAGTCCACCCCTCGGATCTCTGAAGGTACCCCGAAACACTCTTGGGGCCCCTCCTGGGCCCTGCAGCCCCTTCCTGGGTACCAATGGGTGGTATTCTGCACATAGGATGTGATGCCCTGAAGGCCATTCGAAGATGCAAGTCTGGTCATGTGGCCCCTCTGCTTTGAAACTCCCGTGGCTCCCACTCACCTCTATAAAAGCCACGCCTGGAGGGATCCAGCCCGCTGGCCTCCCCGCCTTTTTCTTTCCACTCGCCACTCTCAGGCACCCTACTCAAAGCTCAGCCTTTGATTTCTGGCTTGTGTGGTTTCTGAATTGCGGTTACCCTAATTGCAATGTCCTTGTCTCTCTTTAAACTAGCAAACATCTTCTGGTTTTTGAAGACTTGGCTGAAATGCTCCCTCCTCCAGGAAGCCTTCTCTGACTGCTAAGGCAGGGTCAGCGCCGCCTCTGGGCCCCCACAGCCTCCTGCTCCCCTCAAAGTACCCCCATTCCTCCATTTCAGTAGCATCAGTTCACGTGACCTTGGTGCATCTGGCTTGGGAAAGATGTCAAGGGGTCCTGGCCAGGGACCCCAAAGGAGAACCATCTCCACAGGGGTGAGCCAGTTTCTCCTCCAAGCTGGCTAGGCAGCAGAGAAGGCGGTGTGACCCTTTGGGTCAGAAGCTAGTCTTGGACAGCACCTCTGATCTGGGTCCCCTGTGACTCCTCCAGTTTCCCCCGACCAGGATCCCACAGCCCTCTAACAGGGCCCTCCATCTGCCCTGTTGCGGCCCAAGGGTAGCTGCTCATCCCCAGATCTGATCACGATGCTCCCTGTCTCAAACCCTCCATGGCTCCCCAGTGCCTTGGGCCCACATCTTGGTGTGATTCCTGTGGTCTGCTGATCTCCCCAGCCTCACATCTCAACACCCACGGCTCATCCCCAGCACTTTACTCCATCAGACAGACCATGGGCTGTTCCCCAAACTCTGCCCCCCGAGCCTTCGCCCACCACACTGCTCTGCCCAGAGCCCTCTTTCCATCCCCCAGCCTGGCCCCAGGTACTTTAGAAATGGGTCCTGTTCTTTCCAGAGAGGACTGACTGCTCCGCCTTGTCCCCCGGCACCCCCTGTACCATCTGTCCTAGACCTTGAGATGCTGGGGGAGCTCCTCTGTGTTTGTCTATCGTCCCCTCTAGACTGTAGACGCTGCATGGTGCTGCACCATGCCTGGGGCCTGGCACACGGTGAATGTTTGTCCGATGAAGGAGTGAATGCGCCCATTTCACAGACAAGGGACGTGAGGCCCAGAAGAGCAGTGACAGGGCCTCTGATCCTCTGTGAAGTGCAGACACAGGCCCTGGACTTTCTCAGAGGGTGTGGGCCAGTTTCTAGCCTCTAGGGTCTGCCCTCTCTCCACCCGACGCCGGATCATCCCCTGCAGGGAAGAGTAGGTTTGACCACCCCTCCAGGAGCCAGGAAAAGCGGGGTCCCCTGGAGCAGTCTTTGGAGAACTTCGGGGTTGCTTCCTGAGAACCAGCCAGGACATCTGTCCTATAGAGCTGGGAGCTCCAGACAGGCCCTAGGCTCACCTCTGGGCCCCCCTCTACCTCCCCGGCTGGGTGGGACTCAGGGTGGGGTGAGCAGCAAGGGGAGGACGTGGCCGGAGATGGGAGGTGTTGGGGAGAGGCAGGCCTGATTTATGAGGCAAGCAGTGATGGGACCACTTGGCAAGGTGGGCACGCACGACAGACCCTTGGAGATAAGAGGCCAGAAGTATGTGAGCAATGTAAACAGCAGGGGGCAGACACCCCAGCTGCACCCCCACCCCGTACCAGCCGGAGACACCGGGACTGGGGCAGGCCAAGGACAGAAGGTGTCAGGACCTTCCAAGACCAGGCCCACCTTTCCCCACGAGCTGGCCTGAACCTCTCCTTCTACTTGGGGAATGGCCACCTCCACACATCGCTTCATCCTCTCAAAGCAAACCTACTCCTTTCTCTCATCCCTGCTTTTGCTCAAGTCCATCTCTCCTCTTTCTGGCTCATCATAGCCCTTCTCGACCTCAGCCTTGAGGCTTCCCTGGAGTTCAATGGTTAAGAATCTGCCTGCCAATGCAGGGGGCATGGGTTCAATCTATGATCTGGGAAGATCCTACATGCCTCGGAGCAACCAAGCCCTTGCGCTACAGCTATGGAACTTGTGCACCTAGAGCCCGTGCTCTGTAACAAGAGAAGCCACCACCAGAAGCCTGCACCCCACGATGGGGAAGTAGTCCCCTCTCACTGCGACTAAAGAAAGCCCATGCAGCAACGAAAATCCAGCACAGCCAAGAATGAATAAGTAAATACAAATCTTAAAAAAAAAAAAAAAAAAAAGCACAACCTTCCTAAGTGTGCCTCACACTTCATACCACCTCAGGGGCCTTTGCACACATCATGCTTGATGCCTTGTCTATAACCTCCTTCTCTGCACTGATCTGCTGGCAAACTCCTACTCAACCATCAAAACCCATCCCATAAGTCCCCTTCTTGAGAGTCATTCCTGCCTCCCTAAGGTAGGAGAGGGGTTGCCTTCAGCTTCTGCAACCTCCAACCCCATCGCGGTCCTCTTGGTAGCAGTACTCAGCACTCTTGCCCACATCTTTGTTTGATGGGCTCTCTAAGGCAGAGGCCTCATGCACGCCCTCTCTGGGTCCCTGACCTCCACCTTAGGCTAACAAGGACTCAGAATCTCCAAGTTCAAGACTA
Source organism: Muntiacus reevesi (assembly GCF_963930625.1). Taxonomy (NCBI): domain Eukaryota; kingdom Metazoa; phylum Chordata; class Mammalia; order Artiodactyla; family Cervidae; genus Muntiacus; species Muntiacus reevesi. Next base: position 211,453,090 of record NC_089250.1, on the reverse strand, counting down.
GAGGCTCCTTCCTTTTCAGAAGGATCAGACCTCCAGCGTAATCCACCTCCTATACACACCCATACTCTCTCTGTCATTCCACGTAACCCAGTCCTGGGCCAGAGACCAAGAGTGTCCTGGCCATCACACTTTATCCCGATCACAGCGGTCATGGGAATGACAAGAACCCCTTAAAGAGGAGGAAACTGAGGCTAGGGGTTGGGGGGCACACACTTATCCCAACCATACTCCAGCCAGCCCAGGCCGGTTGACTGAAACGGCCCTATATCCAGAGAACCCACTGCAGGTACTGGATAGAGGACAACCGGCTGGTATCCAGGCAGGACACACAGATGGGGAAAGTTCAGTGAGTGCAAGGGCAGAGGCTGTACCGGCTGCCTGCTCAGGACTGAGGACACTCGTGGGCAGGGTCATACCAGTTGTCCCCATGGGGGCAGAGAGATGACCAGCTGAGTGCCGGGGGCAGGACCCAGAACCGGGGCATCGGCTCCGTGACAAGGCTGCGGTCCGCCGGCTGCCTGCACGGACAGGATGGCAGCTGCCTGCCCATGGCGCCGCCACCTGGCACAGACTGTCCTTGGCTGTGGACACGGCCCAGGGACCCACGTCTGCAGACAGGACTGGGTGTCTCAGCAGAGCCCCGCTTCTGCAGACAGCCGAGACCCCTCCTCACAGCCCTCCCGCAGGAATGCATGACTTGGGATGGAGACTGTGTCATCCAAGAAACATTCCGTGTTTTCCTTGGTGCATGCTCTGGGAACGTGGCAAGAACGGCCATCCACACGGCCGTCCACATATTTGGGCGGCTGCCGGAAAGCTGGGCTGCCCGGGGCCAGCCGTGGCCTCCGTCCCAAGAGGCCTGGCCCCCGGGAGGCCACCCCCCCACCTCTCTGGAGAACAGGTGGTAACATCCCGGGGCTGGCATCTGGATCGGGAGGAGGAAGGAGTGCGCTGGGGACGGAGGTCTCCCACCCAGGCCCAGGGCCCTGCTGGCCAAACACTGCCTTTGAGTCTGGGAGACAGACATGGAGGACAGTTCCCTTTCTGGCCACAACCACGTGACTTTGGGCAAGCCACACCCTTCTCTGAGCCTCAGTCTTACCCTCCAGACAATGGGCTCCCCTCAAGTTCCTCTCAGCTCTGAGGGGCCTGAAGATAGAACCTGGTCTTGGAATCTGAGCATCTCATGCCCAAAGGGCTCACTAGAACCACCCCACCACACCCCGAGACATCAGGGACATGCCAGCCTTTGTGCCTGTGGACATCCTACCTGAAAAACAGCCCCTCTTCCTGCTTTGAGCACAGTGGCCAGCCTGCCACGGTGTCCTGTGGTTTCACACTGGTCCCTGCGCCTGGGCTGCGAGTGGAAAAGTGCAGTGGGAGTGGTGGGGTGTGCTGTCTGCCTTACTCCTCTCTCAAATGGGGAGCCCAGGCCCAGGCCTCAGGTGGCTCTGAAACATCTCTCAGCCTTTCCCTCCTTCACCCCCTCCCTTCCCCCAGAAAGGCCTCCCACCGAGGCAGCGGGTCTGGATGTCCCTGGGCCCAGAGTCTGAGGTTGGCTGGCACGGAGCACCCCCACTGCCAGCCGGTCCTGAACCTGCCCATGATGGAGTCTGGGGCGGAGGGGTGCACCTAGGCGCCAGCCCCCAGCCGCGGGCCTGTCACTGACTTTCCTGGAGTTAACAGCAGCGCTGCAACCCCTTCTGTTTTCAATTGGACGTGGTGGACAGAGCTTAAGGATTTCCATGTTTCCTTAAACATTTCTGGGCTGGGGCCCGGGGCAGGGGCCGAAGACAAGAGACTTCAAGGAGGAGTGGTCGTCACCCCCTGCCCCCTCCTGGAAGGCCAGGTCTACACAGAGACGCGGGCTTGTCGTCCCCCACAGGGCATGGGCACAGAGCCCAGATGGGAGCCCACGACATCCAGCCCTCAACCTTCAGCTGAGCAGCTTCTAGCCTGTGGCAGCGCTAAAGAGGAGTGTCTTCTGGGACCCAAAGAGGTTGAGATGGGCTTCTCTATCTGAACTGGGCCTGTCCCTCCATCTCTGGGCCTCAGGCTCTTGCATGGGGTATATGTATATGTCCATGTGAGAGGTGTCAAGGCTATGCCCTGGGAAGCCCAACCCTCTCTGGTTGGCGTTTCAGTTTGGGGGATTTACCAATGACCTTTCAGGGCCTAATGCACCAGCTTCACAGTTCAGGGCCTCCTTTGGGACCCCCTGGAACTGAGACCCAGGCCTGGGTCAGCCTTTGTATCCCTTGACCAGCCAGGCCTGGCTTCCCTGCCCGCCCCCTGCCCAGCTGGCGTTTGCCTTGGCCTGCCTCTCATCAGCCTTGGGGAGGCCCAAGCGCCTGGACGTGGTCATATCCGGCCCAGCCGTCTAAACAGGCCTGAGGCCCCAGGGCCCGCCGGGCCCAGGGGGAGCCCAAAATAACATCTGAGTCAGCGTCCCTGCAGACACCCCCACCCGTCCGGGCCCGCAAGGAGGGGCCTAGAGGCGGCCCAGACCAGGGACTGGGCCGGGGCAAGCAGCCACCTGCTCCAGTGGGGACCCAGCCAGTGACGGTCACAGCCCAGAGGACGGCAGGACCGTTAGGGTCACGAGAGGGAGGCTGGGGAGGGGCAGGAGCGGGCGCCCGGCCCTGCGACTCCCGTCTGAGAAGAGTCTGCAGGTGGGGGCAGCCCAGGGTGGCCGAGGTCCCAGGAGGAGAAGAAGTAGGGGGCTGGGGAAACAGAAGGGAGCTCTCAACCCCGCCTAGGGTCAGAGAAGACACCCAGAGGCCAGGAAGTCCTGAAGGATGGGTTGGGTCCGGACAGGACAGGGAGAAGGGACACACAGTAGTCAGGGCTGCAAGATGAACAGAAGCCCCAGGCACCCGGGGACCCACCCCAGAGCAAGCGGGGTACCCCCACCCCTCGGGGGGCACATATGGGCAACCCAAGACAGCTCCTGCCCCGGGTCTGTAGCCAGAATCTGCCCCCAACCAGGACCCAGCAGCCATAGCCAGGATCTCCATCGCGTGCTATCTCCCATCCGAGCACAGAAGTGGTCCCAGCAGAAGGGACCGTCTGCCCTGAGGCCCCCACCTCCTCCAACCCCTTCCTCCAGGCAGACCCCAACCCCAGGAGACTCAGAGGAGGAGAGATCCCAAGTCTGGGGCAGGGTCCAGCCTGGGGTCAGGGCTCAGCCGGGGCTGGAGGAGAGGGGCTCCAGGCTGTGAAGCCAGGTTGACAGAGAGGGCAAGAGGGACCGGAGTTAGGTGGTCCTGGCTCCTCTTCGAAGGTGGTTCCCGGGTGCGCCGGCTCGGGGGATGTTGTGTCCCCAAGAGGGTGGCAGCTCTGAGGTCGTCCTGCCCCTCCTCTCCAGGCCGGGGACAAGAGGCGGATACCTGAGTCCCCGCTGGCCCGCGGCTTAATCCCCCAGCTTTCCTGAGAACGGCTCTGCTGTTCTTGGCCAAGGGCCTCCGCTGAGCCTGGCACGGCCCCGGCTTGGCCCTCACCCGCGAGTGAGGGCTTGGCGGGGGCCCAGCCAGGGCGGTGGACATGATGAAAGTGGAGAACATGGGGCCCGGGCGGGAGGCAGGGGCCCAGCTGGGCTTCGATCGGTGGCTCTGCAGCGGACTTGGGGCTCGCCTCCCAGGGCCCCTCTCGTCCAGCCGAGGCGGCAGTGGCCTTTTTCCCAGCTTACCTGGGACAGAAAACAGACAGACCCTGTTCCTTCAGGCCTCTGAAACCAATTAGGGCTTCCCCAGAGGGAAGGAACCAGAAGATTGAGAGCAAAACCCTGATCTTTCCTCCCTCCATCCCTCCCTCCTGTAACAGGCCTTGATTGCATGTCTACCATGTTCCCAGTTCAGTGCCAAAGTCTGCGTAGGGGGCACAGTGATGAATGTTCTACAGAGCCCCGAGCGCCGGGCCACACCCTCCGCCCTGCTCCAGTTTCTCGGAACAGCTCTGAGCCAGGGATCTGAGCGGGGCTTTGGGGGGGGGGGGGGCCTCCAGTAACAGTTGCTGAACCCCACGCCCAATGTGTGTGCCATGTACTAATTGGTGTCTCACCCACCACCCTCTCTAAGAGACGGGGATGCTGAGGCTTGGGGAGGCTGACTCACCCAAGGTTGAGTCCCAAGTGGAACAGTGGGAGCTTGAACTTGAGATCTGTGAGCACAGACCCTCGTGGGGCAGAGAAGGTGTGTGTAAGCATGCGTCTGTCTATGGCCCCATGTGTGCCCCTCTGAGTGTGCACGTGTGTGTGCGTACCTGTCTACGTGTGTGTGCATCTGGAGAAGAGTGGAGAGCCCTGAGGCTGGCTCAGAGTGAGAAGGGTGTCCAGACCAGGGGGCAGGACCAGGGGGATTGTCGTCGAATGGTGCCCAGACAGTCCCCGAGAGTCATTCCAGAACCCCCGGGGTCCTCCTAGGCCATTTCGTTAGCGATTTTCACATCCTTTTGTTACAGGTCTTGTTTGTGGATGGGTTTCATGAAAGTTATCTGGGGAGAAGCACTTCAATCATGGAACTTCAGGTACATGCCAAGTTCCATTTTTTAAAAATTGTACTATAATTTCACCCCAGGGACTAGGACTGGAGGATGAAGGAGTGAGCGACGGCAGGCTGGCAGGATGGCAGATGAACGACTTGTGAGACCCCCTGATTCATTGATTCTGTATGTTGAATATTGGCATCAAAGAAATCATGGAACGAGGGATATGCCAGCCTAGGGCTTATTTGTCATTGTATCCTCAATGCCCAGTTTTTATCATTTAGTCGTTACGTCATATCCAGCTCTTTATGACCCAATGGACTGCAGCACACCATGCTTCCCTGTCCTTCACTATCTTCCAGAGTTTGCTCAAACTCATGTCTATTAAATCAGTGATGCCAAAAATATTATCAGGGCCTGAAATATTATATTTGTATTTGATTTAAATCGATATTTGGTGAGTGAATGAGTGAGCCCCTTTTTGGCTGAATGGGTAACACCTGAGCTTCCAAACTATCTCTCTTTTAATTAAGAGCTGAGTGCCCTTGAATGAGTCATTGAAACTCTACTTTTGACTAATCCTAGTGAGAGTCTTAGACTGGATCAGAGGCATTAAAGACACAGCGTGCAGGGCACAGCGCCCATCTCTTGTTTCCAGACAGACGTTACCAAGCAACCGTGCAATTCTCACCTGCTGAAACTGGATATCCCGGAATCCTCTTTAACACCGTTTCAGGCAGCTGGTGCCAGTCAAATGCAGTTGGTGATGGAGCCTACTTGTCATCCTGGTCAGGACAAGCTCCTCTGGTCCATAAATCTATGAACAAATGGAGAGAAACTACGGGGTAGGTCCAGGCTGTGGGGTGGGTTTAGGGAAGAGTAAGGAAGGATCAGTAAGGAGGCTCCACTCTTGCAGATTCCTTATCCCAGTCTGGGGACCCTCAGAGTTGTAGAAACTGATGAGCTTGTCCCACCCCAGGTAAGAATAGACACGCACATGGAGAGAAGATGGGGGACCCCACCTGCTGCCTGAATCCTGACAGAGGTTGGAGCCAACATTCAGTCTGAAAACCACAGGCAGCTCAGATCTTTTATTAAATCCAGGGCCTGAGGGAAGGGCAGGGGCTAGTGAAAGAGGCGATACAGCCGGCAACACAGGAGGGAAGGACTTCTCCCAAAGGCTGGAGCCACCAAACTTGGAGAGGGGCTGGGTGGGCAGACTGAGGCCTGGCTCTGCTGAGATTTAAAATACTCTTGTATTGGGACTTCGCTGTGTGGCCCAATTGTTAGCATGCTCTGCTCCCAACGTAGGGGGCCCAGTTTGATTCCTGGTCGAGGAACTAGATCCCACATGCCACAACTAAAGATCCCATGTGCCACAACTAAGATCCAGTGCAGCCAAATAAATAATTTTTTTTAATTAGTTCTGTGTCAAAGTAGATCTGAGACCTAAAAGTGAGAAGCAAAACTATTAAGTTTCTAAAAGAAAATGGGAGAATATCTTTAAGACTTTTGAGTAGGCAAAATTTTCTTAAATAGAACAGAAAAAGCACTAACCACTAAAGAAATAACTGATAACTGTTCCTTCATTAAAATCAATGATTTATGTTCATCAAAAGACAGAAAGTCAAGACAGGCAGGCTACAGAGTAGGAGATCTTTACAATACATACAACTAACCACAGAATTGTATCCGCATCTATAAAGGACTCTTACAAATCAATAGAAAAATGTCAAACAACTCAATTTTCAAAAGTTAATAGAAGTCTTAAATAGGCACGTTACGGACACAGGTATTTAAAGGCCCAAAGATCATATGATAAAGAGCTCACCATCATTACTCATCAGAGAGACGAAAGTTAAAACCATAACGAGATATCCCCGTATACACACAGAATGGTTAAAATTTAAACACTGACAATTCTAAAAGTTGACAGGATAAGGAATAACTGGAATTCTCCTAGACTGCTGATAAGAATGTAAAATGGTACTTCTTTAAAAAAAAACTGTCCAGAAACTCTTCAAATAATTAAACATACTTACCATAGAACCCAGCAATTTCACTTCTATACCCATGAGAAATGAGTGCATAGTACATATTTCTACCAAAGACAGGGATGTTCCCAGCAGCATCATTCACAATGCAAAAAAAAAAAAAAATTGGGCCCCAAAGTACATTAAAATTACAGTAGATAAATAGACTGTGGTGTGTTTATCAGATGGAATATTACACAGCACTGAGAAAGAATGAGTTCTAGCTATATACAAAAGTATGGGTAAATCTGATAGTCACAATATGAGCAAAAGAAACCAAATACAAAGAAGTACACACTGTGGGATTTCATTCCTATGAGTTGGTATTAGCTTCCTGAGACTGCCATAACAAATTACCACATAGCTGGTGTACAAACAAGAGAAATGTTTGTCACAATTCTGAAGGCTAGAAGTCCAGACTCAAAGTGTTGAAAGGGCCATGCTCCTTCCAAAGGCTCTAAGGAAGAACCCTCCCATGCCTCTTTCTAGTTTCTGATGGTTGACAGCCATCCTTGGTATTCCTTGGCTTGTAGGTGATTCATTCCAATCTCTGTCTCCATCTTCACATGGCCATCTTCTCCCTGTGTGTCTGCACCCCCACATCTTCACATGGCCTTTTAAATTTTTATTTATTTGGCTACTCTGTATCTTAGCTAAGGCACCAGTTCAGTTCACTCACTCAGTTGTGTCTGACTCTTTGAGACCCCATGAACTGCAGCATGCCAGGCTTCCCTGTCCATCACCAATTCCTGGAGCTTATTCAAACTCATGTCCATCAAGTCAGTGATGCTATCCAACCATCTTGACCCCTTCTCCTTCTGCCTTCAGTTTTTCCCAGCATCAGGGTCTTTTCCAATCAGTCAGTTCTTTGCATCAGGTGGCCAAAGTATTGCAGTTTCAGCTTCAGCATCAGTCCTTCCGATGAATATTCAGAACTAATTTCCTTTAGTCCTGGTTGGATCTCCTTGCAATCCAAGGGACTCTCAGGAGTCTTCTCCAACATCACAGTTCAAAACCATCAGTTGTTCAGTGCTCAGCTTTCTTTATGGTCCAACTCTCATGTCCATCCATGACTACTGGAAAAACCATAGCTTTGACTAGACGGACCTTTGTCGGCAAAGTAATGTCTCTGCTTTTCAACATGCTGTGTAGGTTGGTCATAGCTTTTCTGTCAAGGAGAAAACGTCTTTTAATTTCATGGCTGCATTCACCATCTGCAGTGATTTTGGATCCCCAAAAAATAAAGTCTCTCACTATTTCTATTGTTTCCCCATCTATTTGCCATGAAGTGATGGGACCGAATGCCATGATCTTCATTTTTTGAATGTTGAATTTTAAGTCAGCTTTATCACTCTCCTCTTTCACTTTCATTAAGAGGCTCCTCTTCACTTCCTGCCATAAGGGTGGTGTCATCTGCATAGCTGAGGTTATTGATGTTTTTCCTGGCAATCTTCATTCCAGCTTTTGCTTTATCCAGCCAAGCATTTCGCCTGATGTACTCTAATTTAAGTTAAATAAGCAGGGTGACAATATACAGCCTTGATGTGCTCCTTTCCCCAAATGGGATCTTTAATTGGGGCATGCAAACTCTTAGTTGTAGCATGTGGGATCCAGTTCCCTGATCAAGGATTGAACCCAGGCTCCCTGCATTGGGAGTCCTAGCCACTGGACGGCCAGTGAAGTCCCCACAGGGCCTTATGAAGACACCAGTCATTGGAGGTAGGACTCACCCTAATCCAGTAGAACCTCATCTGACTTAGATTACATCTGCAAAGACTCTAGTATCAAATAAGGTCACAGATGCCAGCCATTAGGGTTTGGCCATATCTTTGGGGGACCCTGCGAAGTTCAAGAACAGGCAGAACCACTCTGTGGTGAGACACATCGGCCGAGTGGTTGTCTGCAGTGGGGACTGACCCGGAAGTGCTCTGTATGTTGATGTGAAGGGTAGTGACAGGGCATGTAAGCATTTAAAAACCCTCAAGCAAAAAAATAACATAAACCAAAACCCCTCAAGCTACCCACCTGCTCTCTGTGCATTTGACTCTGTCTGTGTTGTGTGAAAGTCGCTCAGTCGTGTTGGACTCTTTGCGACTCCATGGAATGGATAGTTCATGGAATTCTCCAGGCCAGAATACTGGAGTGGATAGCCTTTCGCTTCTCCAGGGGATCTTCCCAACCCAGGGATCGAACCCAGGTCTCCCGCATCGCAGGCAGATTCTTTACCAGCTCTCACTTTAAAATGCCCTTAAGGAGTAGAATTAACTGATCCCTGGTCTGGAGTTGATTAGGGCAGGTGAATGGCGGCCCTGAGGATAAGAGCTCCATAGAGGGGGTGGTTGAGGTGTGAACTCTGGATTGGCTGGTTTATATGTGAAAGTCCCCCTCCCAGGCAAGTTGTTTACTATCTATAGGAATTAGCTTGCCTGGGAAGGATGGCCCCTCCAGAGTCAGCAAGCTCCAAAGATGGCAAAGCATCAAAAATACTAGACAAAAAGACGTGATTGAGTCAGGAAAATAACACCAGCTGCTGACTCATTTGGAGATGAAATGGGTTACTGTTGCTGAAGCTCCCAGCATGAGGCCTGACAGATGAGGGGAGCACAGTACCAGCTGAATCCAAAAGCCACATCCCTCCTCTGAGAAGCCTTCCTGGGTTGACCCTACCTGACACTTCTTTGCTTGACAGGCCCCTGGTCCCCTTTAGCAGCATCAGATTTATTTTTCCTGACCAGCGAACTCTACACACACATGGTTCTGGAGGGACCGGGGCGCTCACCAGTCTGGGCTGATGGAGGAAGAGTGGGCAGCTTAGTCGAACACTGCCGGGCAGGGAGTTCTCCTAGATTCTGCCAGTCTCCAGCCCTGCAAGACCTCAAAGTGCGTTCTGAAAAGAGTGGACGAGAACAGTCCCACACCTGTCTGGATAGTTGGCCCATCTGGTAACACCCCGTGACCAGGAAAGAGCCCTTGGAGAAGCCAGCCCAGGGGAGGGACCTTCTGTCCTCTAGGGGACATTTTGAAATGTCATGTCAGGAGATCCATACAGCTCCTGAAACCCACCCTTCAAACCCAGGCAAGAATCAGAACCAGAGGGACTGCTCTCAGGAAAGGGAGCAGTGAGCATGTTGAGGGTCAGGAAAGGGATCAGAGCATCAGGAGAGCCCTTGGGGGAGTCTTGGGGGCTTTGGGGCCAGACGGCAGGCGTAGCGACCCTGAGAACAATAGTGACCCAAGCTTGGGGGCCAAGACCTCAGTTCTTAGCAGCTTGGTGGGAGCCCAACCTGTGGCCAGGCGAGGGGTATCAGGAAGGCGTGTAGGACTGGGGGGGTCTCCCTCCCCCCATTCAGCTGTCCACCTGGACGTCACTCAGTCACATCACAGGTGCCTCTTCCCAACAGCCCCCACCCCCCGCGCAGAGCGTGAGACTCGTTTGTAAATGCTCATGGTCATGGTGTCTCTCGGACTCTCTGTGAAACATGCAGGAAAAAAATTCATCTTCATCTAGGCCTCTCAGGCAAACACATGAAAACCAGACAAAAGATTTAAGATACAAGGCTGGTTTGGTCACATGTATCTTGCATCCCTTCTCTCCTCTCCTTCTAAAATGCTGTTCCTGACCCACTAAGTCAATTTTATACCCCATCAATGGGTCACAGCCTGCAATGTGAAAAGTGCTGGTAGAGTCTGAAAGGCTGAGCAGGAGGGGTCAGCATCCTCCCAGGGTCAGTTACTGGTGGCCCGAAGCAGGGTGGGGACCCCTGGGATCTACGTTTTCGGAAGCTACCCCTCCCCCACAGGCAGGCAGGCAGGCAGCCCGTGGGTGGGCTAAAGGGGACAGGTCTCGGTCAGGGCTTTCAGCCTTCCTGCTTCTGCAGGTGCCGCCCAGAGCACATCTCCCTTTGAGAGAAGGGACCAGCATGCAGCTCTGGCGTCATCTCCTCCAGGAAGTCTTCCTGATTGCGCCTCATTCCAGGACTGCTGGTGCTAGTGTTCTGTGAGTCCCCCACTCCCAAGGCTCCATGCTCAGCCAAAGCAGGCAGCTCAGGAATGTGAAGGACAGAAAGAATTGACAGAGTAGATAACCCCGGCCCAGCAGGACCCCTGGCCCGAACTCGCCTGCCTCCCACCCTTCATCCTGGCAGCTGCCCTGCCCACCCCGTGGGACCCGCCTGGCGCCAGAGGGATCAGACCAGCTAAGGGTTCCAGGCATGGGTGGAGGGGTCTGCTCAGGGCAGGGAGTGGCCCCAAACGTGGTGTAGAGATGGAGACTGGCAGGATCCAGGCGAAGAGAGATCCCTGCCTGGCCGTGTTCGCGGGTGAGGCTCTTGGAAGGGCTCCTGGGCACCGTGGGCTGGTGGAGGCGAGGTGATAAGGGTGTGCAGGAGAGAGTACTGCTGAGAGCCGGGCAGAGGGAGCCCGGAGGAGGGCGGGGTGCACAGACTGCTCTGCCCACCTGAGCCCTGCGGGAACCCCTGAGGGCAGACAGCTCAGCCCCAGACCCTACTATGTGCCCCACCCAGGGAAGAGGAGGCCCTGCTCTCCAACTGCTGAGCATCAGCATCACTTGATCAGAGGACAGGGTGCCTGAGGGGGTGAAATACTGCAAAGGACTCAACTCCAGGCCACAATGCCTTGGGTTGACCTTGGGCCAGGTGTGTGCTTTCTCAGGACTCAGTTTCCTCATCTGGGAAGCGGAATCGTTTATTCGGTCGTGAATACCTGTAAGTGTCAGTCCTGAATCCCTCCCCTCCAGCAGCTTAGCAGGCTGCTGGCCAACGTGGACTGAAGTCATCCTCGCTTTGAGTCAGAATCCCAGAGGGGCAGGAGCCCCAAAGGGAAGAGGTCCTTCTCGGGGACCGAGAGAGTCCCCTGTGACTCCCAGGAGGGGATTGCACCATGAAGGCCTCCCCAGGCCCCGGCTCCCCAGCCTCAGCATAATGCAGGGTCCACAAAGGCACAGAGGCTCCCCCAAGGCGATCATTGAGCCAGAGCTGATTCTAGTCTCCAGGGCTTAGCGGAGACGCCTGGATTTTGGTTGGGGGTGGAGGGAGGAGGCAGAGAGGCCCAGTAACTGGGATGGAATTCGCTGCCCCCGCCCATGTGACAGGGGCTCAGAGTTAAAATTAAATAGATCTGCAGGAGATAGCAGTGCTTTCTGGCGGCCCAAGTTTGTAGACAGGGCTCCTAACCCCTGTGTTTATAAACTTGGTTAATAATATCTCCGATCGAAAACGGAGATGTGCTTTTGTAAACTGTCAAGTGTGAAAGCCGTGAGAGGCGTGTTCTGGACTCCTCCATCCCGGGCCCCTGGGGAGGGGTGCTCAGAGCACCCAGCTCACGATGTTCCCCCCAGACGGCAGCAGACAGCCCACGAGGTAAAGTGGGAACAGCACGGGGCAGAACGGCCCGTCCAGGACACCCACCCCCCGGCTTGCACGGGCCAAGGACCCAGACTGACAGATGACTCAGACACAAACACCCGGGCCTGGGCAGAGGTTGCTGGATCGGAGACGTGGGCCTCGGGAGCTGGGACACCCTGGGGCGGCATGTGGCGCTGGGGCCTAGGGCGGGGGGCGGTCCTCCTGGGCCTTCTCCTCCCCCAACCTCAAACGTCTGCTTCAGTGAACCCTGTCCCGCTCTTGAGTACTTGCTGTGTGTGTGTGTGTGTGTGTGTGTGTCTGTGTGTTAGTCACTCGGTTGTGTCTGACTCTTTGTGACCCCATGGACTGTAGCCTGTCAGGCTTCTCTGTCCATGGAATTCTCCAGGCAAGAATATTGGAGTGGGTTGCCATTCTCTTCTGCAGGGGATGTTCCCAACCCAGGGATTGAACCCGGTTCTCCTGCATTGCAGGCAGAATCTTAAACGTTTGAACCACCAAGGACTAGACTCTTAAAGCCACAAGTTTTCCCTCTTAAGGGCTTGTGGAGACCCCGTCCCGTCTCCATAAAAGGAAACAAGTGCGTCTGAGGGTTAATTACTCTTGATGTCACCTTCATCAGGTATTATTACAAGGTGATCTGCCACAGCTCACACACTGATCAGCGTTAATCCCTGTCACAGGGACGACCACTGGCCCCTCTGCACGCCTAGGCTGCTCCCGGCACTTCAGCCTGATGGGTTGTAGAAATGCTAGCCTGCCTCCCCAACTCCCAAACCACACTCTGAGCACAGACTGTACTTCCCTTGGATTCACCCGGGTTTGAGTTGATCCCATGTGATGAAGTGAGATTCCACAAGTGGCCCAGATCTGCAGCGCTCAGTCTTTTTTCAGCTGCAGATGCTTTACCCCCAGTGAAGTCCGCTGCGGGGGTCCCAGCCGCCTCTGGGGAGGCCGAGCTGCAGAAGGCCGCTCTCCTCTCCCGGCTGAAACGCTGCCTGGTGCCCCTTGGTAGGAGGCCGCCCTCTCGGGCTCGGTCACCAACGCGATGGCCTCTGCCCTGTGCTGTGTGCGCCTCGGGCCTCCCACTGCGGGGCCCCCAAGGACTTCCCTCTTTTCTCTGTCCCTCCTCTTCATGCCCTGTCCCACTGGTAACCTTTCAGTAGCAGGAACCACCCTCAGTGTTCCCTCCTTGCTGGTCCCAAGTCAGGCTCATCCTCACCAGACCCAGACCCCTCGTGGTCTCGCCCTAGACCATATAACCTGCAGCCACTGGCCACAGGAGGCTGCTGAGCACTTGAAATGTGACTGACCCAAATCAAAGTGATATTCAAAGTGTATCCTATACTCCGGCTTGGAGACTTAACACAAAAAAGAATGCAAAATATCTCATGAATGATTTTTGTATTCCATTACTTGCTCCAAATACAATCTTTTAGGTATATTGGGTTTAAGTATAGCTTATGATGCAAATTAATTTTGCTTGTGTTTTCCTTCATTTCATGTGGCTACTTGTTATTGTTCGGTTGCTAAGTCATGCCCAACTCTTTGCAACCCCATGGACTGCAGCACGCCAGGCCTCCCTGTCCTTCGCCATTTTCCAGAGCTTGCTAAAACTCATGTCCATTGAGTCAGTGATGCCATCCAACCATCTCGTCTTCTATCGCTCCCTGCTCCTCCTGCCCTCAATATTTCCCAGCACCAGGATCTTTTTCAATGAGTTGGTTCGTCGCATCAGGTGGCCAAATTATTGGAACTTCAGCTTCAGCATCAGTCCCTGCAATGAATATTCAGGGTTGATTTCCTTTAGGATGGTTTGATCTCCTTGCTTCCCAAGGGACTCTCAAAAGTCTGGTCCAGCACCACAGTTCAAAAGCATCAATTCCTCGGCGCTCAACCTTCTTTATGGTCCAACTGTCACATTCATACGTGACTACTGGAAAAACCATAGCTTTGACTACAAGGATCTTTGTTGGCAAAGTGATCTCTCTGCTTTTTAATATGCTGTCTGGGTTTGTCATAGCTTTCTTTCCAAGGCTACTAGAAAATTTAAAATCAGAAGAGGGGAAAGCTCAAATCTTAATGTCATTGGCATCTGGGTCTCACAGGTGAGAAGGGATGAGCCAGGACCACGTGTGTACGTCAGTCCTTCACTCTGCCTTCCTGCTGATTCTCTCTTAGAAGGTCTGCACTGGAACCCACACTACCCAACCAGCATGCAAGTCCTTTCCAAACCTCACTTAGGTTGAGAAATTCTTGTTTTCACTATTAGTGTAACCTGGCCCTTATTTCCCGTGGGACCACCTAGGGGGACGCTCACTCACATGGAGGTGTAAATGACTGACAACTGAGGCCCCCTCATTGGGAGGGAACTCCAGTAGGGGGTCCTAGGTCTGGGATGACACCAAGCTCTTCCCAGGCTAACTGGCAGCCCATGCTTACTCTCTCTGGTCCGAGGTCCCGTGCAAATAGATAGCACATCCTGCACTCAATGGACAAAAGGACCACGTGTAGATAAGGAAGAAAATAGAAACCACACCTCCCGGGTTTCTGGAGGTCTGTCCCTATCACCAGAACTCTGCCCCCATCTCCTGGAGTGACATCTGCATTTGTCATCTCATACTCTTCAACCACGAAGGAAGTAGAAATGAGTCCGTTCTCACACTGCCTTCAGTGACGGCCAGGCCAGTGGAGGATAAGAATGAAGTACCAAGTTCAAGTCAAGAACCCTCAGAGAGCTTCTGGGGGCAGGGATGTCGAGACCAGCATACTCTGGCAGCACAGGTCCAGCACCCAGCCCTCCAGGATAAGTCCAGGTGCTGGGGAGCTGCTCCATCAGTCAGAAGGGAGGAGAGAGGCTGAGCAGTGCAGCCCGGTCAGGGAAGGCCCTGAAGGGCGTGCTCAGAAATCTGGGCTTTATCTGAGCGGCTTTATCTGAGGGTTTCTGAGCACAGCCATGACTGAGGGCCAGGTGGAGGCTGGGGCTCTGTCCTTCCTAAAGGTCTGGAGAGGCTGGTGACCCATCAGTGCCTCACCTGGATGCTCTGAACCAAGTGGGTGGGTAACACTTGTCAGTGCTAACAGTGAAGCCAAGCCCCTGCAACATTTGGTGCCCCAGGCAGTTTGACATTTTCTTTTTTTTTTTACATTGCTTAATCTCTACAGCTATGCAGGCAGGTGGGCGGAGAGCAATTCAGGACTATTGTGTCTCTTGAATGAATGAATGTTGGTCTATCACTGTAACCCCCAGTTCTTACATTATGCCTTGAATGCATTGGACTAAGTGGCACTGGATAATCAGTCTACCGGGTTTGATTCCTTGGAGGTGTACAGAAACCTTGTGGCATGTGAGTTCATGGAGCTGCTGTGATGTAGGATGCTAAGGAGAAGGGGGGACTCAGGGATGCAGGTGGGGGACAGGACACGGGAGAGGCTGGGCCCGGCAGCCTCAAGTCATACCCTGCAGGCGCCCCCACACTTCTCCTGGACCCCACCACCACCCCCGCAGCAAGCCCTCTCCCGCTGGCTCCAGCCTCCCTCCCAGTCCTGGAATTAATAAAGACTCTGAGCAGACTGCGGTTTGCGAGTCTGAAAGCCGGTTCCTGCCCACGTCACTGCCCTGAGAGGAGTGGGGCCCAGTTTCTCCCCAGCACCCTCGTCCGTCCCCCTCCCTGGGAGGGGGCAGGCACTCAGATCCACTCTACCCCCTGGCCTCCCCTCCCTTCCCCCAGCAGGCACATCTCAGGCCCCGAGCCTCAGCCCCTAACCCTGAGCATCCCCTACCCTCAACAATAAGGGCTGCCTTGGGCTCATCATCTCATCAGCGCCCCCGCCAAAGGACCCCCAAATAACATGCACAGGAAGTAAGAGCTGGACACTTGCTCTGCACGCACTGCTTCTAGACAATTCTGCTAGCGTGCACACCCACCGCCTTCCAGACTCCTGGAGCAGCCACTGCCTGAGACCAGGGAGAGGAAGAGGATAGCCCAGAGTCCCAGGGTGACCCAGCAGAGAGCCAAGTCTAACAGTTACAAGGAGTGGGGCTTGCGGAACTAATGTTAACAGCAGCAGCACTGGAACTAAGAGTGGGGGACAGAGTATTGTGGAACTGCAGACACGGTACAGAAACATATGACCTCATCTCACGCATCTTTGCAATAACCTCCCAGGCAGGAATATTTATCACCATAAGACAGATGAGGAACCCTAAGTCCTTTGAAGAAGTTACCCTGATAGAAAGTGCTCGAGCCAGAATTTTAGTCCTAGGTCCCACCAAGCCCAATGCCTGGCCTCTGGCCCCTGCAGTTATGGTCTCCCCCGCTGGCCTTGCCAATTGCCTCGGTGCTCCTGGCTGGAGAAGGGGTCCTTTAACTTCTGTCCTCGGACTTGTGGCTGAGTTCTCCTCTTAGCCTCCATCTGGGTGCAGGGAAAAGCTCTGAGAACTCAGAGCCTTGACTTTTCCCCATCGTAAGCTGTGATGAAATCAGGTACCAGTTTCCTTCTCCTATCCTCTGGCCCCCAAATTTCTTCCCCACTTAGGTGGGGAGGTGTGACTCCTCGTTTCCCATCCCATCTCACCGCCTCAATCCCCAGGGTCCCCATCCCACAGTCAGGCGAGGACAACCCAAGTCCTTCTGGAAATCCTGGTCCCAGTTGTTTTAGCACAGGGCCTCCCCCTCCTGGCCACCAGAGGAACGTCAGTCCCAGGCATTCTCCTGGGGCCAGGAGAGACCTGGAAGGCTGAGGGCTACCAGACCTGGTGTGGGTTCTAGGGATGCTCAGCATTGGGACAGGTGGGGGCCAAGTGATAGAGGTGGGGATGTTGGGCCACTTATCAGTCTGAGTGGGCTCCCCCACCCCCCTGGTTCTCTGCAGGGCACCTGGGGATCCAGCCTGACCTTGACCAGACATCGTGGCCTGCATAAATTGCAGGGGGCTATAACTTCATCCATGACAGACGGAGCCCCTGTGATATATCAGAGTCTCCAGTGTGACCCCCTGATGCCCCAGGGTCTCAACCCCCAGTCCATTCTGCCCACAGCCACCTGGCCTCCGCAGACCTGGATCCTAGACCAACCCATCACCCCCTCCCCAGCCTCAGGCAGAAGGCTGGGACCTTAACCCACAGAGAATGGAGCCCTGCAGGGCGTCAGGGTCCCCTTCCCTGCCCCCAGATGCCCCATGGGGGCAGCAGCAACTTGCTCTCACCTTCCCAGCCATTCTGCCCACAGCCCCTTGACCTCTCCAGACCCTGGCCTGGATGGACCCGGGACCCCAGGTCTGACCAACACCCCCCTCCCCAGCTTCGGCCTGTCTCTGGCCAGGTCTGGGAGTGTTGAGGGAGTCTGGAGGGCCGGGGTGGGGGCGCAGAGGAGCAGGACAGCTGGCCTCTGTCCCCACACTGGGCCCGGGGCCCAGCCGGAGGGGCGGGGGCCTGGCCACTCGGGCCTTGGCTGGGGCCGGGTTTTTGGCCGGGCTGCAGGGCCCTCCCTCCTGCTTCCTCTCCCGAGGGCTGTCCTGGCAGAGGCCCCCTCGCACTTTCTGGCGGGAACAGGGCCAGCAGCGAAAGAACAGCCGCAGAGGGAAAGCGGGAGAGAGATGGGGGGACACTCTGTGTGTGTGTGTGTGTGTGTGTGTGTGTGTGTGTGTGTGTGTGCGCGCGCGTGTGTATGTGCGCGCGTGTGTTTTAAGGGAAAAAAAAAAAGAGCCCACAGTCCAGTCCAGTCAGACCCAGCCTGGGAGGCTTGCGAGCCGGCCTTTCGTAATTGCCCCCTCCCCGTGGCCCCCTCCCCGAGGCCTCCCCCTTCTCCCGCCCTCCCGCCCGCCCTCTCTCCCTCCCTCCTTCCCTCGCAGCCGACGAGGCAGCAATTACGCTTTGGGGATAAAACGAGGCGCAGAGAGCGGGCTGGGGCATTTCTCCCCGAGATGGCGGGTCTGACAGCTGCGGCTCGGCGGCCCGGAGTCCTCCTGATCCTGCTGTGCGTCCTCCACCCCTCGCAGCCCGGAGGTAGGCCTCACCCTGCTCCCCCGAAGGGCCCGCAGCCCTCGGGCCACCCGCTCAGGTGGCTGGACCGACTGACGAGAGGGCGCCCTGCACTCCCAGCACCCTCCAGGGGGCTCCCAGGCAGGAGCCCCTCGGCCACTGGATCCTCGGAACCGCCCCTGCTGGGAGCCAGCCGTGCGGAGCAGAAACCTGTCATATGTTCGCCCCGAGACTCAGAATGGTCCCAGATCAGCGCAGGCTTCTGCTGCCCCGACAGGGCGGATGAACCTTGCTCTGTCCTGGGGTGCTCTCCCAGGGTGGGGGTCCCGAGTACACTGGGGAAGGGCCGGCGAGGTCCTGTCGGGTCTGTGAGCACCGGCGGTTTGCACACCTGTGGACCCAGTGGCTGTGCACACGTGCCCCGGGGACAGGGGACCTGGGCTGGAGGCCAGCTCTGCGGCAGTGAGCTCTCTGACCTCAGCAGGTTCCTCGTCCCCTGGGGAGTCGGGACCCGCTCCGGGTGATGTCAGGGTTAAGTTGATTACAGGGTTGCGGGTTGGAAAGCTGCCTCTGTGGTCTGTCCCTGGTGAGAAAGGCTGGGACTTCTGAGCGTTTGTGTAAGTGTGTGAATGTGCGTGTGTGCACGAGTGTGTTACATGCTCTTGCCCAGGCGTGCATGGTCTGTATGTGTCCAATCGTGTCATCAGATAGAGGAGGAGGTCCTCAGATAGAGGACGAGGGGATGAATGTTCACAGGTTTATCCCTGGACAGGTGTGTGTGTGTGTGTGTGTGTGTGTGTGTGTGTGTGTTGGAAGGAGGAGTGTTATAGGATATATGAAAGTACCCATTAACATGTGCAAAAGTCTGAACACAGAGGCGATCTGGTGTCCAGGTGTGTCACTGGGTGTGGTTTGTCATTGTGCATATGCGTGTGTGTGAGAGTGTGTGTGTGTGTGTGTGTGTGTGTGTTGGAAGGAGGCATGTCATAGGATATATTCATAGGATATGTGAAAATGCCTGTTAGCATGTGCAAAAGTCTGCCACCCAACAGGCGTGTACACAGAGGCGATCTGGTGTCCAGGTGTGTCACTGGGTGTGGTTTGTCACTGAGTATGTGTGTGCATGTGAGTGTGTGCATGCGAGTGTGTGAGCTATGGAACACCAGCAAGGACAATGAAGCTGGGGAAGGTATCCGTCTCCTGGCAGAGGGAGAGCCCAGCGTGCACTCTTGGGCCACCTGGCATATTCCCAGCCATGGTCCCAGAGGACGCCCCCTCAGAGCTGCCACACCTTGGGGGGACTCTGGGAATGGTCCCCCAGCATCCCCGAAGGTGCTCCTGGCTGTGGGGAGAGAGAGGTGCAGGCAGCTCATGAACCTTTGGTGGGGTAGCCTGGGTGGGGTCTGGTTTCCAGGAGGGTCCTCTTTGCCATGAGAACCAGTGGGGGCCAGTGTTGGGATGGGGGGTGGGCTCCGGGTGGAGCAGGGCCAGGCCGGAGGGCAGGGGCAGCAGCTGTTTCCGTGAGATTGACCGGCGGGGCAGGACCGCTGGGAGCGGGGGCTTCCTGCGCAGAGGTCAGCTCCCGAGTCTGGACAAAGCCGAGGGATGCTGGTGCAGCATCAGGTGGGGCCCCGTGGGGCAGAGAGACCATCCCGGGGGAGCAGCTGTCCCCGGGCCTGAGATGGCAGCTCGGGTCCCGTCTGAACCTCCTCCCCGGAGTCTGGCCCCTGAACACCTTCCTTCCCAGAGATGGCTCCCCACTAGAGCACGACGCATAGCTCCCACAGGAACCCTGAGGTTAGAGAATTTTTATCTATGCCCCACAAACAGGGAGATTGAGGCTGAGACAGGCTAAGGCAGCACCAGGGGGTGAGTACCAGCCAGCTCATCCCTGGGCTAGAGGATGAGGGAGGCGGGGGCCAGGTTCCAAGTGGCATTTGGGAAGGGGCAGGCCTGGGGCTGAGTACTCTGGGGTGGGCCTGCCCTAAGAAGAATGCACCCTCAGTGACCGGGCTAAATGTTCCCTGGCCCTGTTCTTTTTTTGCAAACATAAATCTCAGCTCTGTCCCGGGTGGTAGAGTAGCCGGGTCCAAATAAGGGGTGTGTGAACTGATGAGGTCTTCTGAGGTTTGTGCCCAGAGCCTCCCAAAGGAGGGCCCCCCCCCCACACACACACACATGCTCACACAAGCACGCACACACTCACACCTGCCCGGCTATCCTGAGGGATGTCACCCTCATGAGTCCCCCAGTCCCAAAGAACCATGTTGCCAGTGGAAACAGAAAAGGGACAACCCAGGAAGGCTGTGCGATGGAAGGGTTGTCTGGACCCATTTAAGATGGGTCAAAAGTAGCTTTGAAGATCATTTGCCCCAGACTCCCTTGCCATTTAAAGAGAGAGAGAAATTAAATCAGTTATAATTGGGACCAGCTGCCCCAAATCCCCAGAAATTTTATCATTTTAGCTTTGGGTGGTTTCTCGGTTTTGTTTTTCTGATTTCGGAACTGAAGATGGTTTTGAAACAGGGATTTTTTTCAGCCCTGACTGCCTATTGGAATTACACGGGAAACTTGAAACCATTCTGACATGGGGTCTCACCCCCAAAATTCTGGCTTTACTCGGTCTGAGGAGGGACCCAAATGTGTAGGCCTTGTTAAAGCCGCCGCCCAGGTGACTCTGAGGGGCCTCCGGGGCCTCGGACCCCCAGTTTAGGGGTTGATGCTGCTCTCTGAGTCTGCTGGGGCTGAGGCAGGAAGGCAGGCGTGCCCAAGGGGAGGGAGGGGACAGACTCAGTCACTGGAGGGCGGATTGTTTTTGAAAAGCCCTTGGCAGCCTTTCTCCATGCAAACAACAAACAGCTTCGTGTGGTCTTATCTGCTCCCCAGGCCGGCCCCCATGGACTTGAAATTGGCAAAGTCCCCGGCCAAGGCCCGCTGGCCCTCTGCTTGCTCCCAAACAGCCGTCTCCCAGCTCTTTGAACCTGGAGCCCAGGGCCCAGGCAGAAGGCCCTGCGTGTAACTGGGGTCAGCTGTGGGTACCGGGCCAGGCACTTCATCTCTCTGGCTCATGGATGGTTTCCCTGACTGTAAAATAGGGAGAAACATCTTTGCCCAGCATACCTCATAGGGCCGGTGGGTGGATCCAGCAATGTCACATTGCAAATAATGCATCAAGGAAGAGGACTATGGGAATGTGAATTTTAAAAACCATATATTCTCTTATTGGGACTTTGCTAGTGTGAGCTAATATCAACCCTTATAATTCATACACATTTATAAGGTTTAATTTTTTCTCTTGCTACTCATGCCACGCTTTGTCTAATGGGGAGGCAGCCCATGTGTAAATAGAGATGCAGTAATGGAGAAAGCTGACAAGACTGGGAGATGGGGTGGCGTAGAGGAAACCCAGGAAGGCTTCATGGCAGAGGTGACGTTTGAGTTAAATCTTGAAGAAAATTAAATGTTTGAGGGGCTTCTGTGGATGGGAGGTGAGACTCAATCTTTGAGGTTCTGCAGGGCAGAACTGGAGAGACAGAGGAACAGATTCTATCTCAATAGGAGGGAGATCTCTCTGTCGGTAGAGCTGACAGCATCAGGAGGTGGTGATTTGCCTGTCACTTGGAGGTGTGCAAGCAGAAACACAAGATGTTCACAGAGATATTTCAACCCAGGCCAAAAGACTGTTATGATCCCTGAGAGTCTAGGACCATGATTCTAAGATGTAAGAGACAAGTTCCACCCTGGGCTAGCCGGTGAAACAAGCCAAACCCACATAAAACAAGACAAGTACGCTCCAGGCCAACTGCTTTGGGCCAGCTGAGCAGTGGGAACCTCAGGCTCAGAGACGGCAGGGGGGAGACACTGAGCCCAGTCTTGGTGGAAGGGTAGGACTTGGAGAGAGGAAAGGGCATTCCTGGCAGCAGGAACAGCTCAGGCCAAGGAGGGGAGGTGGAAGCAGGATGACCCTTTGCATGTGGGGCAGGAGAGGAGACTGCCGCCTTTTCAAAGGCCTTTGATCACCACCCATCTTATTCTGTTTCACGTCTCCTGCACTCAAAGAGGGGCCCGGCGGGGATCCTTTACGCCCACTAAGCCTTCTCCTTTCCTCAGTGCAAAACGGGGATCAAAACCTTTGGCTCCGCGGGCCGTCATGGTTCAGGCACGGAGTTTGGCAGACACTGCTGGGCTCTGAATCATGGAGGTGGAGAGTGGGGAGAAGAGAGAGCTGGGGAAGGATGGGTAGGCCCTGGGCAGAGTGAAAGCAGAGGAGCTGGTCGATCCTGGTTCTGGCCTGACCCATGTGCTGAGGGGAGAGCAGAACCCCAGGAGAGGAACTGGGGGTTCAGCCAGACCAGCTTGAGGTGGGGAGACCCGTAAGCCGGTTGGGGATGGAAGAGGTCAGACCAGACCTCCAGGCTACCGTCTTGCCTCCCCTCCACCTAATTCATCCATCCTTTATTGAGCACCTACTGTCTACCTGGCCCCAGGCCATGTACTGTGAAGTAGAAACAAAGTGTCAGTCATCAATTAATTTATTTATTTTGGAGCAATTACTGAGCGCAGGCCCAGGCAGGTCTCTGGAACTCTTTGACAACTTCGCAGCAACCTGGCAAGGCAGAAGTTATTAGCCCCACATTACTACAAAGGAAACTGAAGTTCAGAGAGGTTAAGTAACTTGCCGGAGGTCACACAGATGGTAAGAAGTTGGCACTGCTGGGACTAGAGACCAGATGGGTCTGTCCTGAGCCCTTTGCTCCCTCCGCCCACCACATTGTTCTTGCAGCACCCCACCACCCACTCTGGAGCCAGAGAGCGGAGGGGAGAGGCGAGAGGAGGGGGAAGGGAAGGGAGGGGAGGAGGGAGAGAGGCTGAGGCAGAGAAAGGCCTGGAGCTACGAAAGGTACACGCGAGACAGTGCTCAGAGCTGGAAGCCCGAGCCAGAGGAGGCATCAAAGGATCATGTGTGCACTTGGCAGTCGATGACAGGGCCCGAGTGCCCATGCCCAGCAGCCCAGCCTCCTGGGCCACCGCTCTGAGCCCCTCGAGGCTCTGAGCAGATTACTTAGACACTCCAGGCCTGGATTGCAGTGCTTGGGGTGGGTCGTGGGGGAGTGTGCGGGGGGCGGGCAGGGGGGCGGCTCAGGGGCTCAGGCCCGGGGTGGAGGCGCGGGCGGCGCCGGGGCTTTGGCACAGGGGGACCATGACAGCTTGGCATCCTCCACCCTGCTGGGCCGTGGCTGAGGCTGCCCGGGCCCTGGGGCCAGCAGGCCCAGCTGTGCAGCCTGGCCACAGAGGCCAGATGTCTGCTGGGCACCTGGGGAGCTGCCTGACACGCTCCCCCAACCCGGGCCGTTCAGCCCTGTTCAGCTGGGTGGTGCTGGGGCTCAGGCTGGGGCACCGGCAAGGCGGCTTGTCAAGGGGCCATTCAGTGGTGGTGGAGTCAGGGGCCTGGTCTGCACCAGGATTGTCTGTTGCCATGACTACACACAGGCCGGGTCTGGGGCCCGGCCTCCCAGTGTTCCCCTGTGAGAGCTTCATGGGTCCGTGGGGACTGAACTCGTGATCTGGGCTGGGCAGACGGCCCCTTTGGCCCAGCCAGTGAATTAGCTTTTCCTTAGGAAACTATTCACTTTGCTCATTCATGGTGTCCCCCTCTGGGCCCCGGCGCCTCCTTAGACAGTTCCGTGTCAGACAGCCAGAGCCCCACCCAAGCTCTGCTGCCCAGCGGCTAAGGACTCTGACCTCACGCTTTCCTATCAGTGTGGGAATGGCTGGGCCTCGGCTGGCAGCAGCCGCGTTTCCTTACCGCTTGCTGTCACAGCCCAGGCCTGCTCTCCCACGACGCTGGATCCTGCCCACACCGCTCAGGGCTGGAGAGACGTGGCTGCCCAGCCAAAGGTGCTCAGACCCAGTCCCCGGCCAGGCCCTCCCCAGGTAACATAGCGCGAGCCATTATGCTCAGAGGAGTGGCCTGGCTTTGAATCCAGGCTCCATCTATTTGCAGCTGTGTGACCCCCCAGCCCGTGTCTTAATGTCTCTGAGCCTGAATTCACATCTGTTAAACTGAAGTTAATAATCCCTGCCCTTCCACCCTCACTGGGCCATTTTGAGGAGCAGGAAAGAGAAAATGCTTTGGAAACATAATGTGCTTGGGCAACATTGGTTACTTGGTAGACACGGTATTATTGCCATCATCCCCCTCTTTTATCATTAGCACGCTTTTATTCATTCTGGTTCATGGGGGACTCTGCCTCCTTCCTTCCAGGGGTCCCGGGAGCTGTTCCTGGTGGAGTTCCTGGAGGCGTCTTCTTCCCAGGTAATGTACATGAAATTTGCACGTGCCCAGGTAAGACAGATGATGATTAAATTTGCAAGAGACACACATTTGGACACTGCAGAAGGAAAAAATATTGGTACGCCAGCTGCAGAGGACTGATCGGTCACTCCTGTATTAAAAAGCAGTTTACATGATGCTGTTCAACAACTACTGAGCATAAATTCTCTAAAAGAGGAAACTCAGTGCTTGCAAATCCGTAGGAAAGTGGCCGCCTCACCAGTCCTCTGCTGTTTACAGTCTTCGAACCATTAACCCCACTCTTGGAAATCCATTCAAAGGAAATCATTGACAAGAAGAGAAAAAAAAAGCCATCTGCCCCAAGTTTCATAGGAATGTTACTAGCAAAAATGCAAAACAAGAAACCCGCTTGACGGGAGGGTGTGATTAAGTAAACTAAGGTTATGCAACTACTAAAAAGTATGAATGTGCTCTCTGACGGTCAACTGATTTTCAAGTAAAAACAATATAAAAGCAAGAACTAGGTGCAGATGAAGATGAGCCCCGCCTCAAGAAAAAAAAGGGGGGGGGGGCAGAATGTTAGCTCATTGGCATGGCAGGGGGCTGGGGTGGTGGGGGGGAGGCAATCTCTTCCTTTAATTTTGAAAAATAGTATGATGTTTTAACATAGATTGAAAAATCACAAGTAATGTTTTCAATACTTAAAAAGTGTTTAAGGGACTTCCCTGGTGGTCCAGTGGTTAAGAAACCATGCTTTCACTACAGGGGGCATGGGTTCTCGGTCCAGGGGACTGAGACCCCTCACACCACACAGTACAGCCAAAAAAAACAAAGAATAAAAGGGTTTGAGCATTCAGAATTGATGTGGAAGTGAGAGAAGCCACCAGCACATTCCCAGGCACACACAGAGGCAGGAGACTTTTGCCAGATGAGACAGATGAGGAGACAGAGGCTCACAGAGCCCAAGGCTTGCCCAAGATCATGTGGCTAGGCAGTGATGGATTTGACCGTGGGTCAGAGGATGGCTTCTTGGCAGGGACCTTGATGGTTTTCCCTCTCTCTCTTTCCTGTCAACACAGGGGCTGGTCTCGGAGGCCTGGGAGGAGGAGGTGAGTTCAAACACCAAACTTGGCTCCTTGCTAATGGGGTCTGAGTCTCCGCCTAATCCACACACATCCTTAGACCTCAGACCTCAGAAAACCCAGGCATTAAGGAGTCCCTCGTTTCCCAGACTGAGCGTCTAGTGGGGAGGGGCTTTTCTAAAACCTAGATCCCATGGGCCCCCTAAGCCCTTGCCCCCAGCCTCTTTTCCCTGGGGGCCCCCGCCGCCTTTCATATTTCTTTTGATCCTTAGTAATATCCATGCAAATCCAGCTGAGCGGGAACCATCACCCCCTTCAGAGGCCTGATAAACAGTGCAAGAGAGGGAAACCCCAGGTCAGGACGGGAGCTGGGGCCCCCACCCAGGCATCTGGGCGCTGGGCTCCCAGCAGCTCCTTGTATGCAGGGGAGGACCATTGCTGACCCCACAGTGCCCTGTGGGGATTGTGGTGAGACAGGTGGGCTGGGACTCCCCTTTAACGACCATCTCTTCCCTTCCTAGCACTGGGCCCTGCAGCCAAACCAGCCAAGCCAGGTAAGCTCTGCAGCCTCTGAGCACTGAGCCAGGGCCAGGGGGCAGGGGAGGGAAGGGGCCACAGAGCCGTGAACTGGGTCTGTGGATGGGAGGAGGGAGTGAGGTGGTGGACGGACCCTCCACTCTAGTGAATGCCTCCCAGGACCAAGCTAGGACTGAGCTCCAGGGCTTCCAGGGTCAAGAGGCTGGAGGCAGCTTACAGTCCTTCCTGAAGATGGGGTGTCCGGCCCCAACTCTGCCCAGGCCTCTGTACCCCCCGAGAGTCCTCTCTGCACCAGATCCCAGAAAACAGCCCTGTTGCTGGGGTCAAAGGTCAGGATTGATGCTCCAGTGGCCACCAAGCCTGTGCATGTCACTCTGGGCTCAGACATAGATAATTGGACCCTGGCCTCTGTCTGAATGATCCCTGACCCCCAAATGAAGCCCTCTCTTACTCCAGGCCAAGATCTTGGCTATCCTTGACTCTGATGACCCATTCTGAGCCCTTATCCTGACCCCAGATCAAAGCCCTGCACCTAAACCTAGGCTGTACCCTGACCCTAACCCCAGATGAGCTTCCTTCCCAGACCCCTTTCAACTGTGCTCCGACTATGGAGTTTTCCAGTAAGATGTGGTTGGCTCTGTCTTGGCCCACAGGGCTCCAATCCACTGCTAGGTCCACTAAGCTCCAGAGAATACACCCCCCAGGAAAGAGGGAGGGCGGCTTCCTCCGGGAAGTCCTGGTGGATAAGGAGCAGGTGGAGGAAGGGGTGTCTCCCTGTGGATTTATGATCTGATCCACATGAGATGTAGCCTCCCCCCCCCCCCCCCCCCCCCCCGCCCCAAACCGCCCCCCACCGCTCTGTGTCTCCTTGGGCTTTGAAGCCCGAGACTCCAGGAGAGTTTGCATGTCCAACAGCTCTTACGAAATCCACCCCCCCAACAATGTTCGATGATTCAAGTGCAAATGAATCTACAAGACCCAGATTCCCCTTCCCTGCAAGCCCATCTGTGTTGTGAAACTCTAGGGCTGGGGCCAGGCAAGAGAGAGAGAGACACAGGAGGGCAGGAAGCCTGGGCAAGGGGTTTACTGGGGTCTGTAGGAGTCTGCAGGGCTGGGAGCCCTTTGGGGTTCATTGCTTATCCCACCAGAACCTGTTTCCTATCTTCTCAGAGGAGTGAGTGATCTTAAAAGGGTCTTTGATGGTGGAGAGAGAACAGAGGAAAGGCTAGATAAGCAAGGGTGTGGAATTAGGATTGCACTTATCTGGGAAGACCCAGATGGAGGCAGTCGTGACTGCGGAGCTAGAGGAGGGACTGGTTGATCCCCCTGGCAGCTGGGGACACACGGTAGGTTGTGATGAAACACCAGAGAGAAGGCTGAGAAAACCGCACACAGTTGCAGTTGGTGTGAAACTTTGAGTAATAAAAGGTTTAGCTTGACTTCCAAAAGGACTTCCAGCCTGGGGTAAAGATGTAGACCAAGAGGAAAGTCAGGACCTCCGCTGATGAAATGGGACTGGACTCCATGACCTCCCAGAGCTTCTTTTAGTCTGAGGACTCTGGGCTCCAAAGGCCTGGACAGGGCCACAGTGCCCCCCACACAGGGCAGCTCCCCACATCCGGGCATGCCCAGGCAAGTGTCTTGCCTGGGAACAACTAATCCCTTGACGAGTAGAGGGTGGGTGGCCTGGCAGCTGCTCCTCGTGGGCCTCGGTGGGCTGGCCCCTTCTGGGCTCTCACGGGGGGACCAGGCAGCTGGAAGCCAGCACCACCCACACCCCCAGCACCAGCTGAAGGCCAATCACCCACCAGAGAGCCCAGGAAGGAGCAGGGGGGAACATCCAGCGGTCACCCCAACAGGCTGCAGACCCGACATGCTCTCTGCTCACAGGCCCTGTGGTCCCAGGAAGGTTGGGGACATGCGGGCCCTTTTGTATATGGGGAAACTGAGTCTTGGAAAGGGGAAGTGACTTGCTATTTCATGCAAGGAGTAGCGTGGGGCAGCAAGATTTAAATCCAGAGCTCAGTGACTCTAGAGATGACTGGATAAGCCAGGCCTCTCGGGGCTCCCAACCTTGGGCATTCTCACCCCTCTCTCCTCCTCACCCCTCTCTCCTGCTTTCCAGGGGCTGGACTCCTGGGGGCATTTGGGCCAGAGGAGTCCATGGGAAGAAGGGCAGCAGGGTGGGATGCTGCTCAGGCTGCAGAGTGACCCTGGGAGGGGAGCCCGGGAAGAGGGCAGATGGCTGCAGAGGGCCCCCTGCCCCCACCCCACCCACCCAGCCTCTTCTCGCTTCCTGTCCGGTCCCCATCCTCTCCTCCCGGCCCCTCTGTGGTCAGGAAAGGCCAGAGGGTGTCTGCTGCCCTGCTGGACCTCAGGAAATAGGCCAGGCTGGAGAGAAACACCCCCGACAGAGCTGGGGCGAGGCAGGGCCGGCAGCGCTGGGAAGTGAACCCAGGCACACCCCGGGCCCGGCCAGACCACACCACACCTGCCCGGAAGGGAGACGGGCTGGAGGCAGAGGCCCATCTCACAGAGGGCCTGGCTGGCTTTCAGACAGGCCAGCTCACATAAGTAGGAAGTGAGGCCAGGGGACCACACCCAGAGAAAGGCAGGTGGGCTCTCCGGGGCTCAGCTGTCCGGCTTGTTTGGTGTCAGTCCCCAGAGAGGCCGCTTCTGAGCTTGGGACCCTGGTGGCCAGGACGGGCACTTGTGGGAGAGATTCTCACATAATTGGAAACAAAGCCGGCACGGTTGTGAACTCCAACCTGATTGCCCATCGGTCCTGGCCAAAGCCATGGAATGTCTCCTGGAGGGAGAAAAGCAGAGATCGAGCCCAGATGTGGGAAGGAGAGAGCCAGAGGGACCCATTTGGCTTTTTATAAACATTTTAGCATCTGTCTGCAGGCAAGGAGGCTCCCAGACTGCAGGGCAGGCTAGATGGATGACAAAAAAGGGCTCCAGATACAAAGGACAGGGCGTGGGCTGAGCCAGAGGACTCCAGCAAGGAAGCCGAAGCAAGGCCTGGGGTGGGGCTAACGTGGGAGCAGGGCAAGGCCTGGCCTGGCCTTGCTGGCAACTTCTGCTCAGCTCCAGCCCTGAGAGAAAGCCCTCCTGGGTCCCCTGTTAGCTGGCGGGACTTCCAAGGAAACTGAGGTTCTGGTTGGGAAGTTGGGATCAACACAGTGGCATCCACATGGCACAAAGCAGTTGGTTACTAAACAGTGGTGACTATCTTACCAGGATTGGCCGCCAAGTACTGAAAACTTGAGTCCAGCTTAGAGACCTGAGTGGCCACACACAGATCCCAGCATTGCTGGGTTCCACGAGACCCAGGATGGGAACATCCTGGGCCCAGGAACGATGACCCACACCAGCCTCCTCTCACCTGGCTCTGTCTTCTTCTCCCTACAGGTGTCGGAGGGCTCGCCGGCGCTGGCCTTGGGGCAGGTTAGTGTCAACATCCAGACAAGATGCCCCTCTGCTTGCCAGAGCCAAGCAGTCGGGGGTACAAGATGCAGACCAGGCCTGTCCTGGGCACTGGTGTAGGGGGTCATGCTAAGACCACCTGCCCGGGGCCCAGGGAGTGACAGCTGGGTCTTGGCACTATTATAATATAGTGTTGAGGTGGCGCTAGTGGTAAAGAACCCGCCTGCCAATGCAGGAGACATAATGAGAGGCAGGTTCGATTCCTGGGTCAGGAAGATTCCCCTGGAGAAGGGCATGGCAACCCACTCCAGGATTCTTGCCTGGAGAACCCCGTGGACAGAGGAGCTACAGCGGGCTACAGTCCATGGGGTCCCAAAGAGTCAGACATGACTGCAGCAATTTAGCAGGCAGCGTGCAAAAAGAGCTAGAAGGAAGCAGCCCCAGGAGCCCAAAGGAGTCACCCGACTCAGCGGGGCCTCAGGAAGGCTTCCTGGAGGAGGGAGGTATGGAAGTCTGACCCCAAAAGATCCCTGTAGCTTGTCAGGCTGAGCGGAGCAGCCTGGGCCATACTGCATCTCTGACATTGAACCCGGTCCTGGGAGCAGCAGTCATGTCTTTGCGCGGAGCAGGAGAGCCTCAGATGTATCTCCTGGACTGGGCAGGCCGGGGCTGGGCTGGGGGCAGGACCTCACCCATCCTCCTCTCTGCAGGGCTTGGGGCTTTTCCCGCAGGTGCCTTCCCAGGGGCTCTGGTGCCCGGTGGCCCGGCTGGCGCTGCTGCCGCCTATAAAGCTGCTGCCAAGGCTGGTGAGTATTACCCTTTGGAATGTGCCATAAGCCCTCTGGCCTTCGTGGGCTCTCCACCTTGTAAAGAACCTTTCCTGGGTTCGGGGGCAGGTGAATGGAATCCTCAGCTCTAGTCTGCTGGGGGTGATGGGAGGCAACCAGCTACGTCCGAGTCTCAAAGTGAGGCAGAGGCAGGCCAGACCTCAGTCCAGGGTCCTCGTGCCTTTCGCGGCTCCTGGTGTGACCCCCCTCCACCTCCACAGGTGCCGCTGGTCTCGGCGGGGTCGGCGGCATCGGTGGTGTTGGCGGCTTAGGAGTGTCTACAGGTATGGAGGCGAGACCTGGGTGGCCCGGGGGGAAGTCGTGGGAGCAGGGGAGCCCCGTCTGATGTGGCCCCTTCCCCTCCAGGTGCGGTGGTGCCTCCGCTCGGAGCCGGAGTCGGGGCTGCAGCGAAGCCTGGGAAAGTGCCAGGTCAGTGTGGACCGAGTCCCTGGGGCTGGGGGCAGAGGTCAGGGAGGGCAAGAGCCCCCAAGGGCCCCGGGGCAGGAAGGGCAGGGCCTGGCTGCAGCGGGGCAGGCGTCAAGGGGCAGAGATAGGCCCAGAGCATGATGCCAGGTCCCAAACAGGGGCGAGGGGCTCTGGCCGTCCTTCCAGGCCCTTCCTCCAGGACCTGGGAGCAGACCTGAGAGACAGGCTCTGTGGCAGGCATTCGGGTGACCGATGGGGACACTGAGGCACAGAGCAGGGATTCGGCAGCAGGACCCGCCCGGTCCCGGCAGGGCTGGGGTGAAGCCCCATCCGGTGCCCGTCCCTCCGCACCGAGCCCTCAAGGAAGTGACTTCAGGTTCAACCAAAGGCGGCCTGAGTCCGCACAGCGGGGAGGGAACATCTGGAAGCTGTTAGCCCCGAGGTGGGCTGGGCCAGCCGTGTAAACAGGCTCCAGGAGACGGGACAAATCCACGCACAGAGGGATTTGCAGATGACTTCCGGAACTCATATGGTGGGGGCCTGCAGCCACCACACACATGTCCCCGGCTCTTCCCCGGGGCGGGGGGTGAACCTGGGGGGCTAGCTTGGGAGCCCTGGGGCTACCGCAGAGGGAAGGGCCAGGAGAGACTCCTGGAGGCAAGGCTGCTGCTCACGCGTTTTTTTTCGGCCATAGGTGTGGGGCTTCCAGGTGTATATCCGGGCGGAGTGCTCCCAGGCGCAGGTGAGGGCAAAGAGGAAAAGGGGGACCCTAGAACGAGGAGAGCAGCCCCTGGCAGCCTCCCGGGGGGCCCCCCAGCTCCCCCAAACTGTGGCCACAGGAGTCCTGACGGGCACTGTCTCCCTAAGCATCAAAGCTCAGGCCACAGACCTAAGATAGCTCTGGTTGTCTTTCCCCCAAGAAGATCAGCAAACTCCCCCCGGTCCCCCCCAGAACCCCAAGCCGACGCCCAGACCCAGACCATCGTCACAGCCTGCGGTGGGTCTTCGGGGACAAACCAAGTCCCCAGGGTGGCCAGCTGTTTCCCAAACGCCATGAGTCACCAGGGGGGCCCGCCCAGCACATCCGCCCTGCAGGAGACCCTCAGAGTTGCCCTCTCAACCTCCTTTCCCCGCCAGGGCCTGGCCACCCCACCCAACATGTGACCTCCTGAATTCCCCAAAAACCCCAGGCTCGGGCTGGCTCGGAGGGATTAACTGGCAGAGGGTCCCCCCACCCACACACCCCCAGCCCCTCCCTGCCATGGTGGCCCAGCCCCCTGGGGGTGGGGGGAGGAAGGGGAGGTGGCAGCACAGAACGCTGGAGACCGCCTGGCCAGAGCAGATGATAGCTCTGTGTTTGGTCGTGAAGCGCATCCAGTGAGAGCCCCCCAAGGGCACAGGCCGCCCTGACCTACAGGCCTGCCTTCTCTGATGAGGCTGGGCAGGGCGATGGGAAATTAACTCCGGTTTCAGAGACAGAACAACAGAAGCGCGGGGCTAGGAAATAGGATTAAAACTTCTGACCTGGGGGCAGCTGGGGCAGAGAAGTGACCACCAGAGTGGCGCCCCCCCCCATGAGCCACGCCAGCAGCTGACATCGAAGAAGGAGGCCAGCTGTGTCCCCGAGGGTGGGTGCGGTGCCTGGCTGGCCCTTCCAGGTTAGACCTTCCTGCCCTCACCACCAGCCCCTCTTTGCCCTCTCAGGAGCTCGGTTCCCGGGCATAGGGGTCCTCCCCGGGGTTCCCACTGGAGCAGGAGTCAAGCCCAAGGCCCCAGGTATGTGGGAGTGTCGGATCACCCTCAGTCCCCTCTGTCCTGGGTTGAGGAGGTTGGGGAACCTGGGCTCAGCTGGCCCAGATGGGCGGTGAGAAATGCCCGATGTGTTTGTGATGAGCTGGGAGGTCTGGGCAGAACTGGCCACGGCTTGGGCCAACACGCCCTTCACTGGTGCTGGGGTGCCCTGGGCCTGCGGTGGCCAAGCCACAGTGATGGTTCCTTGTCATTGCAGCTGGGGGCGGAGCTTTTGCTGGAATCCCAGGTAAGGCAAGACTGGGTCCCTCCACTCCAGGGAGGGTGGGCAGGCCCATGGGGTGGCGAGCCAGGCAGGGACTCCTGCCCTGGGAGGAGCTGAGCACTCCCACTGCACCAGGTCTTGGACTGGCTTTGGCACAAAGTGGCGTCCGTCACAGGCCTGCTTCCCCTGCCCCAATCCCCTGTCTGGCAACCCAGAGGAGCCCAGAAAGCTAGAACCTGCTAGAACTAGAGCTAGAGCCTTCACACTGCAACTAAAAAGCCCCCAAATGGCGAGAGGGCTGCGGTCTCCAAGTGTAGCCCGAGCCCCAGCAAAGGGAGCATCCTACAGCTTCCTGGAGGAAGCAGCCCATCGCTGGGGATTGTTCAGCTGACCGATGACATAAGGAGGCAGGAAGGCCCTCTAGGCAGGATGCTGTCCGGATTCCGATGCCATGGGAGCTCATTCTAGTCTGAGCAGAAAGTGGAAGGGGAGGCTGGAGGCTTCGCAGGGGCTGCTGGCCCACGTGGCTGGGGCCTGATTGTTTTGCTCTCCTTGTTCCCACAGGAGTTGGACCCTTCGGAGGGCAGCAGCCTGGAGTCCCGCTGGGATACCCCATCAAGGCGCCCAAGCTGCCAGGTAAGGCAGGCAGAGGATTTGAGAAACACCATTCACATGGGGCCTCCCTGCTGGGAGGTCAGCTTGAGAGGGGACTTGTTTGCCCACCTGTATCTTGGGGTGGCTGGAGAGGGTAGTCAGGAAACCTGGGTAATTTTGCCCACTTCTGGTCACCAGCAAAAGAAAGCGGGGAGGAACTTCCCTGGTGGTCCAGTGGCTGAGACTCCACACTCCCAAACTAGGGTTCGAGCCCTGGCCAGGGAACTAGAGCCTGAACGCTGCAACTAAAAATCCCCCATGCCTCAACTGAGATGCTGCACAGCCAAATAAATAAAGAAATATTTTTTAAAAAAGAAAGAGCAGAGAGACCAACATCTTGCAGGTGCTGGCCTCCCATACACACACACGCACCCATGTGCACACACATACACACGCACAGAGACCCGTAGCCCCAGTGGGAAACCATGTGTGTTGATGATAAGAAACACCATTCACTGGAAAGAAACCTCTGATGTCAACCCACCCCAGCTGTCACGTTCACACGATGAGAAGCTATTTCCTGATGGGGAAGTGAGTGAGTAAGGAAGACCCTCAGACTTGGGGGCCATGGCAGGTAGAAGAATCACCATCCCTTTGTGCCCTGGAGCGGGGCATCCTCTCCCCCACCTCCTCCAAGGCCTTGGCTCTCCTGAGAGCCTCTGGAAGCAGCTCAGTACTCTGATGGACGGAAGGAGGCCTCAGGCCTCAGTACCTGTGGGGACTAGGTCTGTCTGCCCAGGTAGTGGGGGCCCAGTGAGGCGTGGGGCTGCCCTGGGGCAGCCACTGAACCCACGCTCCGTCTCCTCAGGTGGCTATGGACTGCCCTACACCACTGGGAAACTGCCCTATGGTAAGGCCCTCTTAGACTGGTGGGCTTCTGGCTCCTTCCAGCCACAGGATTCTGGCAAGGGAGCTATGGCCCCAGTCCAGGGCTAGGAGAACACCAACTGGGGGGTAGGGTGGGTGTGAAGTCTCAGAATGGGAGCCCCCTAAGGAGGGGGACATGGAAATGGGACATGGAACCTGGTTCTCAATCCTGGCCCTCACACTTATCCCCAGGCCTTGAGAAAACGGGTTTTCTTCTCGGAGCCTCAGTCTTTTCATCTGTAAAATGGGAA
Organism: Muntiacus reevesi; assembly: GCF_963930625.1. Classification (NCBI taxonomy): domain Eukaryota; kingdom Metazoa; phylum Chordata; class Mammalia; order Artiodactyla; family Cervidae; genus Muntiacus; species Muntiacus reevesi. Next base: position 211,418,829 of record NC_089250.1, on the reverse strand, counting down.
TAACCATTCCACACATGTTTCCATTTAACTCTGGCTGGGGGTGACAGGTGGAGGCTCTGGGTGGCCTTGTCCTTGAAGGGCAGGGGAGGGGCAGCCACCGTGAGATCGCACGGATGCCCACTGAGCCTCTCCTCTCGCAGGCTATGGGCCTGGCGGAGTGGCTGGTGCTGCGGGCAAGGCTGGGTATCCAACAGGGACAGGTAAGGAGAGCCTCACCCCTCCGCCAGCCAAATAACTCAGGCTCCAGAAAGCCAGCCAGCCCATCCTATATCCAGACCCTGGTCTGAGTTTAAAGAAGGACCCTGGTGGGGCAAGGCAGGAAGCTGGGGGCAGCTCTCCCAGCCTCTGCTTGCTATATGCCCCACATCCACACCCAGATATGAACCAGTTGGTTTTCTTGGGCCTGGAAGAGATGGACTCCGGAGATGCCGGGGCACACTTTCCAGGCTCTCCCCTTCCTCTTCCCCCAGGGGTTGGCACACAGGCTGCAGCAGCAGCGGCTAAAGCAGCAGCGAAGCTTGGTAAGTACCCCTGGAGCCCCTGCCTGCTAGCTGCCAGCCCTCCAGCCTCACCATGCCTATTACCACTGAGAGCCTGCCTCACAGATAACTAACCAAGGTGGCCCCTCCTTGCCACACCCCCATTTATCCAACTGTTTCAACACTACTGTTCTTCCCTCCCTCCGTCCATTCATTCTTCCTTCCAGCTGTGCATCTGCTCCACCCTCCAATTCTCCATCCCTCTATCCATCCATCCACCCCTCCACCCATCCATTCACCTATCCCTCCCTCCTTCTGTCCCTTCCTCCCTCCCTCCATCCATTCATCCACCCCTCCCTCTGCCCATCTATCCGCCCATTCATCTCTCCATCCATCTATCTACCCATCCCTCCATTCATCCATCCCTCCATCCCTCCCTCCTCTGTCCGTCCCTCCCTCCTTTTCAGAAACCAGGGACAGATAAGGGCTCTGCTGAAGAATGTCAGCACTGTCGTGGGACTCAGGAAGAGGGAGACATTGCTTCTACCTGGGGATAATCAGGAAGGGTTCTCAGAGAAAATGATATTTGATTCATAGCCTTAAAATATAGGTAGAGAGTTTGCCAGGTGGTTAAAATAGGAAGGAGTGGGTAGAGCAGAGGTTAGAATGATCATTTTAGGTAGTACATGTATGAGCATTTAAACAGTTTAATAGTTGAGTATCAATTTAATATGGACTATAAAACTTTTAAGTAGCTCCTCAAGCCCACGATCCCTTGGCTAGTCAATGTGGCATGGCCTTCTCTCTGCCTATGCATGGGCCGAGTGGGCCCCTGGTGATTCCCCAGTTCAGAGTAGATCATGGGGGTAAAGTCTTCACCTTCAGCCCCAGTCCCAAGGGAGCCCCTTCTTGCAGCCATGATGGGATGGAAGAATCCTGCCCACTAGCCTAAGGGGGTGAGGATGTGGAGGGAAGTACTGAGTTGGAGGCCTGCCCCACAGAGGTCCTCCCTCCAGGCCCCCGAGGCTGGAGGGGATGGCTGGAATGTGGGAGCAAGAGAGAGGGACAGCGAGGGGCTGCGAGAGCCAGGCGGCCCGGCGCTTGGATTACAAACTTGGCCGCGTGTTCGGAACACAGAGAGAGGAAGTCTTGAACATTCTTGCAGGGGCCCCTCTGGCCTGGGGAGCGGTCACTTGTGGTTTCTCAGTATGTGGCAGTGATTAGAATGGGATTTGTCTGAAAACATACGAGTCCCTTAATGAGAGTGTTGAAATGGACACTTTAGGGGTGAGTCAAGGAACAGTGGGGTGGGGGCCTCTTCCCAAGCAGGCCCAGCCGGAGATGCCTGGGCCTCATTCCCAGAGGAGATTGCAGCGGTGAAAACACCAGCGTCCAAGCAGCCTTCCTGCCTGGCTCCAGGCGGGGCCCCTGGAAGCCACATCCTCACTGTCCCCACTCCAAACAGGTGCTGGAGCAGCTGGAGTTCTGCCTGGTGTTGGTGTTGGTGGTGCTGGCATTCCTGGTGTGCCTGGCGCAATTCCTGGCATCGGAGGCATCGCAGGTAGGGTCCATCCCAGACAGGCGGAGGGGGGTGTCCTTGAGAAGGTCACAGGAAAAGGGCCTCACCTTCTGCGGCTTTCTCTCCAGGGGTCGGGGCTCCAGATGCTGCTGCTGCCGCCGCCGCCGCTGCTAAGGCAGCCAAATTCGGTGAGTGTCCCCGAAACGGGCAGTGCCAGGACTCCAGCCAGCCCCAGCCTCAGCATGCACCTTGGAAGGCTCCAGGCCTATAAGGCTGGATGGACTGTTCCCCTCCAGTCCCCCCAAGCATCATGGTCATGCCTCCTTGCCTCTGTCAGCAGGCTCTGTCCCCTGCTCTCCACTGATTGGCCCAGCGGTGTGGGCAGGGACCCTGCGAAGTATCTGGCTTCTCCCACTTTACCCCCTGGGCCACTCACAGCTGCTGTGCCAACTGCCTGGGCCCAGTGGAGCATTCTGACTCTGCTTTAGACATAGAGCGTGCTCCTTCCAGCCCCAGATCCAAACCCCTAGAGCTCTGTCGGGGTTCCCTCAGTTCCCTCCCCTTCTCTCTGGAGACGTGGATCCACGCAGAGGCAATGCCCCCCCAGCTAGCATCCTGCACACAGGACCCGTGACTCCCGAAGCTCCCCAGAGTCATGCCCCCAAAGGCCCCCCTGAGGTTCCCACAGGGTCCAGGCCAGAACAGCAATCCTTTCATCCACAGGTGTCCCAGGAGTTGGAGTACCTGGTGTTGGGGTCCCTGGTGTTGGGGTTCCAGGTGTTGGGGTCCCTGGTGTTGGGGTTCCAGGTGTGGTTCCAGGTGTTGGAGTCCCAGGTGTTGGAGTCCCAGGTGTTGGAGTCCCTGGTGTTGGAGTCCCGGGTGTCGGAGTTCCAGGTATTGGGTGCTCAGGCATCATAGGTGGACCAGCTGAGCTTGGCTATGTGTGCGCATGTGTGTTTGTGTGTGCAAGAGAGAGATGTTAGAAATTATTGCCAAGACTTTCTGATTCTCCTTAACACATCACCCTTCTATCCTCTTCTCTCCACACCCTTGGTCATCTTCTCTTTCTTGGGCTATAATTAACTACTGCCAGCCTCTTATCTTCTTCAATTTACCTTCTGGTTGTCAGTACGCTCCTGGGGGTAGGAACCATGTCTTTTTCATCTCTGTGTTCCCAACCCTTCACAGAATATGTGTTCAGTAAACGGTGGATAGATGGCTGGGTAGGTAGATGAATGGATGGATGTCTAGAGAGATGGATGGATGGATCAATGGATGGATGGATGGATGGATGGATGGGCAAATGGGCAGCTGGGGAGGTAGGTGAATGGCCAGGTGGAATGAGTAGGCAAGTTGATGGATGAGAGAGTGAGTGATGGGTGGATTAGTGGACAGATACAAAGATGGGTGGTTACATGGATGGATAAATAAGATGGGTAAAAGGGTGGATGGCAAGATAAACGGGTAGATGAAAAGAGAGATGGATAGGCAGGTGGGGACAAAGTAAGTGGTTAGAATGATGGATGGATGGATGGATGGATGGATGGATAAGCACATGTTTGGATGAGCAGATGAATGGGTGGGTAGAAGGCAAATACAAAATGGATAGTTGGTTAGACATTTAGATGAAAGGACAGATAAGCAGGTGGGTGGATAAATGGATGGATAAATGCATGTGTGGGTGGCTGGAGAGATGAGTGGTTGCGTGGGTGGATTGAGATCGAAAGATAGACAAATGGACAGACATTTGGGAAGGTCAGCGGATGGATGAATGGGTGACTGGATAGACAGATGGACAAATGGGTAAGTGGAGATATGAGTGGGTAAATGGATGGACAACCCTGTGTTGGCTCAATAGATAGAAGACGGACTGAAAGACAGAGGGATATATATACGCATCCTGAGAGTCCACTCCATCCTCCCCTGAGCGTTTGTGTTTCTCTTGGTCTCTCCAGGGGCGGTGTCACCAGCCGCAGCTGCTAAAGCAGCGGCCAAAGCAGCCAAATTCGGTGAGTGCTGAGCGGATAGCTCCGCCCCGCCCCGTTCTGGCCTTTATTCGGACTCCAGCACCCTCATCTTCTACTTCCCATTGTACAGCCCAGAGAAGGGGAGTGACTTGCCCAGGGCCACACAGCAAGTCACTGGCAGAGCTGGGACCTGGACCTGTTGGGCCCCAGGACGATGTGTCCCCCAGGTGTCTCCCACCGTGAGGCCAAGGGACTCAGTAGAGTCCCAGTATGTCACTCCCAGTGGAGACAGTGTCCCTGACCTCCCTGCCCTGGCCAGGACCCTCTCAGAGGACAGCCCAGCCTGGCAGAGGATAAGACTGTGCGCAGTCTGCCCATCACCAACAAAGAGGCCCTTCCCCAACTGCTCAGAGAAGAGAAGGGCGGGGCACACGCTAGGGGGTGTCAGTAGGGAGGAAGCTGGTGGGGCTCAGGCATCTCATGGTTTCCTGTCCTTCATGGACCAGACCTGGGGGGAGGCTTGCGTCCTTTCCCCCATCCAGCATCCCCCAGAGCCCGCCCCAGCCTCTCCCACTAGATCCTTTATCCCTTGATTCTCTTCGCTCCGCAGGGGCCAGAGGCGGAGTGGGAGTTGGAGGCATTCCCACATTCGGGGCTGGCCCTGGGGGCTTTCCTGGCTACGGAGACGCAGGTATTCTGGGAGCTGGCCTTTCCCTTGAGCCTTAGCTCCATGAAGGCGGGTGGTGGGGGGTGGGGGGACACAGGGAAAGGGATGGAGGCTCATCTTCTGTGGGTCATGGGAGGCTGGGGAGGGTAGACTGAGCTCTGGGAACTCAGGGAGGACCTGGGGGAGAGCGCAGGACAGGCCTCCTGTGCCCTTGGGGCAGATGCACTGTTAGCACAGTCCAGCTGAGATCCAGCAAGGTTTCTGAATCTCTTTCTTTCTCGATTCCTGATTCCTCGTAGCAGCAGCTCAGGCAGCTGCAGCCGCCAAGGCAGCCAAGATCGGTAAGTGCCCCAGCCACGCTTCCCCTACCCCCTCCTCCTCCCCTCCTCCCCCTCCCTCCTAGGGCCAAGCCCTCCCCTCCTCCCCTCCACAGCCAGGCTCTCCTGTCAGGGGCGGAGGCTCAAAAATCAGAGCAACCTCACACTCTTGGCCTCTGGGGCTGCAAAGTCCTGGCGTTAAGGTCAGAAGCCCCTGGCCCCATTTTCCAAAGCCACAGTGAACATTTCTGCCCTTTTCAATTGCCCACTATTGGGGTCACTGGTATCTGGCTCATTATCCCCCATCCCACACCAGTGAGTTAAAGATGCCCAGCCGATACCCAGCCATGATGTAACCCCCACCTCCACCCTTGGCTCCCCCAAGAAGGTGTTGCTTCAAGGGCAAACCTGGATGCTCTTCATCCCTCCAGGTGCTGGGGCAGCAGGAGCCCTGGGAGGGCTGGTGCCAGGTGCCCCAGGAGCAATACCAGCCGTGCCAGGTGTTGGAGGGGTGCCAGGTGAGCTGTGTCCCAGCCCAGACATGGGTTTGGTTTATCTCATGGAAGGGGCCCTGGAGTTGATGTAGATCAAGGGTCGCATTTTACAGATGGCAAGACTGAGCCCAGAGAAAGGGATTTCCTATAGTTTGGAGGGAAGCATCCCCACAGGATTCCAGATCGCTGAGTGAACCCAGAAAGTCCCCTCCCTGCTTTCAGGGATGCTCAGGATGTCAGCCTGTAAGGCAGCAGAACTCTGCTTGGCTGGGGTTTGGGGAGACCTCATTCATCCCCGGGTCCCATGGGGCCTTTCTGCTTTCTGATCGGGTGGGAGGGCCTGTGTCAGTCTTTGTTTACCCAGCACTCTTTCTCCAAAGGGAGGAAATGAGATTAACTTACAATCCTCTTTGTTGGTTTGTGTTTTCTTTTTCCCACCAGAAGATTTCTCTTCTGCATTTCTTCTTCTTTCCGGGTGGGGCGGGGGGGTGGGGGGGGAATTCCCCATTTGCATTTCTCCCCCAAGAAATGAGTCGTTTCCTCCAATAGCCGCAGAGTCAGAGCTGCTGCTCAGGGAGAGGACATGTCCAGAGCGGCTGGCGGGCCATCACAGTGCGGGCCTGGGAGAGGGGCCAGTTCCCGAGATGCGGACTCTGCGAAGTCTTTCTACCATGGGGGATGGAAGAGAGAGGGGAGGGGTGCTGGGGACCGCTGCTGATCCTTAATCTTCGCCTTCCCAGGGGTCGGGACTCCAGCAGCTGCAGCCGCCAAAGCCGCCGCCAAAGCCGCCCAGTTTGGTAAGAGATGTTGTTGTTTCATGCCTCAGTCATGTCCAGCTCTTTGCGGACCCACGCCTGTGACCCGCCAGGCTCCTCTGTCATGGGATTTTTCCAGGCAAGAATACTGGAGTAGGTTGCCATTTCCTTCTCCAGGGGACCTTCCCAACTCAGGGATGGAACCCGCATCTCCTGCACTGGCAGATGGATTCTTTACTACTGAGCCACCTGGGAAGCCCCCTGCCGATTTTGCCTCCGAACCTGATCCCAGAGCACTGCTCTCTCATATCTCTGCTCTGGAGTCTGACAGCACCCCCACTCCAAGCCGTCACATTCTGGGCCTGGGCCTGGGACTTCCTCACAGGTCTTGGCCCATCCGAGCACTTTGAGGGATGGGAGTGAAGTTTCTGAGCAGGAAGGCAAAGAGAGAAGAGATGCCGGGAGAGCCCTCCAGCACCCACCCCCACCCTTCCCAAAGCCCTTGCTGCCTTCCAGAACCGTTTCTGGAACAAACGCTGGGCTCCTCTGAGCTCCCACCCACCCCGAGCGAGATGAGGTTCTCCATCTCCTGCTTCATCCGAAGGCCTCCCTGGCAGCCCCAGGCTCCCACACCTTTCTGAATTCGGCACAGCGAAAGAGTTCACTTTAGAGCCCAGCTGCTTGCCAGCTCCGGTGCTGGGGCGGGGGCAGGGTTTTTTTTTTTCTTCCTGCCAGAGAAATCTTAACTTCAGGTCTATTTAATCGCTGAGTCATGCCTGACTCTTTGTGACCCCATGGACTGTAGCCCACCAGGCTCCTCTGGCCATGGGATTTCCCAGGCAAGAATACTGGAGTGGATTGCCATTTCCTTCTCCAGGGCATCATCCCGACCCAGGGATCGAACCTATGTCTCCTACCTTGACAGGCAGCTTCTTTACCACTGAGCCACCAGTGATTCCTCAACTCAGACATGGCAACTCGTTTTTGTAAAACTACCATATGCTGAGGGCTTCCCCAGTGGCTCAGACAGTAAAGAATCTCACTGCAATGTGGGTTTCGTCTCTGGGTCAGGACTCTCCCTCCTGTTTTCTTGCCTGGGAAGTTCCACGGATAGAGGAGCCTGGTAGGCTATACAGTCAATGGGGTCACAAAGAATCAGGCATGACTGAGCTACCAATACTTTCACTTTCACCATATGCTGAGGTAATCCTTACATCAGCCTTATGAGATTGGTTCTGTTGCACCCATTTCGCAGTTGTGGAAACTGAGTCTCCCGGAGCTTAAGTAACTTGCCCACACTCACATAGCTAAACGGTGGCCGAGCTGAGCTTTGAAGCCAGGCCTGCCTGTCTTGCCTTTACTTGCCTTTACTACATGCTGTTAGTTGCTACATGAGTCTGCCTGTATCACCCTCAGAGTCTCAAAGGGGTCCCTGGAACTCCAAAAGTTGAGCTCCTGATCTTGCACAGACCTCTTATTAGGGATGAAGAAGCTGAGGCCCATCAAGAGAAAGTAACTTGCCCAAGGTCACCCAGCAAGTCTGTGCTCTGCTGGAACAAGGATCCAGGGTTCCTGACCCCCCAGCCAGCTGCTCTTTCCATCAGCTTCTGTCCTTCCCGTCAGGACTCGGTTAAGGATTGGCTCTGCTCACTTTCGCAGGATTAGCCCCTGGAGTCGGTGTGGCTCCCGGAGTTGTGGCTCCCGGAGTTGTGGCTCCCGGCATCGGTGTGGCTCCCGGCGTCGCTCCCGGCGTCGTGGCTCCCGGCATCGGTGTGGCCCCCGGCGTCGTGGCTCCCGGCATCGGCGTGGCTCCCGGCATTGGCCTTGGCCCCGGCGGTGTCATAGGTAAGCCATGTGAATAAGCGGGCCTGAGTGAGGGTCCTCTGAATCCTCCGTGGGTGCCATCCTTAAACCTCATCCTCTCCCCCGCAGGAGCAGGAGCCCCAGCTGCCGCCAAGTCCGCTGCTAAAGCCGCTGCCAAAGCCCAGTTGCGTGAGTGTCCTGCCTGCCTTCTCGGTCTGGTGTGACCCCAGTCTGAGCCAGGTCCCTGGACACACAACCTCTCAGACCCGCCCTACAGCCTCATGAGGCCCCCCAGGCAGCAGACATGGGCATCAGAAACAGATTTAGCATAAGGGAGACCCACGTTCGAGTCCTGGGCCCCACACTAGCAGAGTGACCTCTGAGTTTCCTGTCTTCTTGTGTGGGGCCGAGGGCACCCGCCAGGGAGGCTTGTTAGGAGAATCAAATTAAGTTCATCCAAGAGGGAGGGACAGGAGGTGAGGCTGAAAGGGGCAGTGATGTCCGGCACGTGCGGCCCCGGATGCCGGTCTGGGGAGGGGCTGGACTTGGTGGTCAGTGTGAGTTTTAGGAAAACCTGGCGGCAGCGTAGAGGGCAGATGAAGGGGACAGAGGCCCCGCATGAGACTGGGCCCCTTCTCTTGGGGTCTGACTCAGCTTCCTGGGCAGGACACCCCCAAAAGGGCCTGTCTCCTGCCTGCCGCCATCACCCCACTCCCTCATCTCCCACAGGGGCTGCCGCCGGGCTTCCCGCTGGCGTTCCTGGCCTTGGAGTGGGTGTTGGAGTTCCTGGCCTTGGAGTGGGTGCTGGTGTTCCTGGCCTTGGAGTTGGGGTTGGAGTTCCTGGACTTGGGGCAGCGGCAGGTAAGGGGCCTTCTGGGGGCTGAAGAGCAATGCCCCCCGAGCCCCAAGGAGGCAGGGCTCTCTCCCCAGCCCATCCTCCAGTACCCTTGCACCGAGGCGCGCGATAAATGCTCTGTTAGGTCCTCCTGAGCATTCTGAGACAACTGGGATAAGAGAAGGGGGGCAGGCCAGCTGAAGAGCTCCAAGCTAAAAAGAAGCCCACCGCCCAAGAACGGAGGCTGGGGGTCCCTGGGGTCAGTGGGAGGGCTTGGGCCCCCCAGCTCCTCTTCAGCAGTGTGCAGGGGCAAGGGGGTCTCTGAGAGCTCTAGTTCTTCATCTCCTAGTTACGCCAGCCTCAGGCAGACCGTGCTGGGCCTTGAGGAGCCAGCAGAGGATAGGATGGAAAGAGAAGGCACAGTTCAGCCCTCAAGCACCCCCAGACTAGACTGGTAGAGACACAGTTAGATACCGGAGCTCTGTCCCTGGCCTGGTGAGCGCCTAGTGCAGAGCCACGGCTTCAGGGCTTTGAGAGAAACAAAGAAAGCTGAGGAAGTCCAGGAGGGCTCCCTGGAGGAAGCCGAACTCCCAGCAGAGAGCTCAGCTACTGACCTCCCCCACTCTTCCTTTTGCCGTTTTCCCCAGTACCTGGAACCCTGGCCGCAGCTAAAGCAGCCAAGTTCGGTAAGACCCCTCAACACACCACCCCGGTGGGTGATCCCCTAGTTGCCCCACCATCCCTGATAGCACCCGGTCCCCCCGATTCCTCTTCCCCTGGGCCAGGCCCCAGTGCTTGGAGCCTACAGCAAAGGGCTGGGATGGTCAGCGTGGAAAAAGGCAGTTTCTAGGACACATTAATGACAGCTCCGCAGACTCCGGCTCCCGCCCACTAAATGCCTAGCGTGCCTACAGCCCCAGGACAACCCCAACTGCCCCTCCCATTTCCAGCCCCCCCCCCGGGGGGGGGCAGTTCCACCTTGGTGAGGACCATGGTCCCGAAGGCCCTGATAGTTTCATGGGGCCCAAGGCCAGCGAGGGGCCAGGGCTGATGTCCCAGCAAAGCCAGGACTCCTCATCTGGGCCCCCGCCTTGCGGTCAGCAGGACTGTGCCCGCCACGAGGACGTGGCAGACCTGCCCGCCCCCATCCCCCGACACTTGGCACCTAGGCAGCCCCAGCCTGGCCAGACCCATGCTGTCTGTGTCCCCCCACATTCTGGCCTCCTAGGATCTGGGCCGGGGCCTCCGCCAGGGAACTGCCAACCAGGTCTGGCCGGTCCTCTTGGGACCAGTTTCCACGTTGGAAAGTGTTCCACCCACAGCGGGCCTGGTAACCCACAGGCCTCTCTCCTGTTCCTTACTGGCGGCCCTGCTGGTCTGAGCTCGACAGCCATTGCCAGGGAAACAGAGCCGCTAAGGGCTCTGGCTCCAAAGTCATTTCCTGCCCTTGAAGCCTTGAGCACATTGCTTAGCCTCTACTGTGCCTCAGTTTTCTCATCTGTGAAATGGGGCTAATGGTACCTACCTTTCTTGCTGCCTGGAACAATAAGCCGGCTAACAAGCATGAACCACTGACCACGAGTGTCCCCCTAAAGGGCTAGCTGTAATTCCTGGCAGCTCTGTACTGACAGTGGTTCACACTCAGAGGACCTTCACACAGAGTGTGTCCTCTAGGCTTCAAACACCTGTAGGTGAACAGGGAAAGGATCGTCGCCCCCTTTAGGGTCACAGAGGTGACAGCTATGATGAGCAGAGAAACCAGAATTCAAACCCAGGGCTGTCAGGGCCTGAGACTGGTCCTCCACCCTTGGCAGCTCATGGCCACAGCCACCACTGGGACCACCTGCAGCTCCCAGTGCCAGCCTGGGAGGAAGGGGAGGAGGTGGGCAGGTCGGGGATCGGGGGCGGGGGTCTGCGCTTGTCCAGTGGGTCAGGGCAGAGCCAGGACTCAGACCCGCGTGTCTGGGAATGGACCTCTGTCCTCTGCTCCTTCCACTGGGTCACGTGGCCTTCGCCACCTGTCTACTTGCCTAGTGACCTTGGGGCGGGGAGGCCTGGTCCTTCAGAAAGGAGGAAGGACTGACTTTCCACCCTCTCTCCACAGCACCAGGAGGGGTCGGGGCCCTTGGAGGGATTGGAGATCTTGGTGTAGCCGGCATTCCAGGTGGTGTGGCAGGTGAGTTGAAACCCCATGAAGCCTTGAGCACATTGCTTAACCTCTGCTGTGCCTCAGTTTTCTCATCTGTGAAATGGGGCTAATGGTACCTACCTTAGTTGAAACCCCAGGATGGGTTGGGCATTGAGGGAGACTGACCCATGGAGACTCCCTCCCTGAGCTCCCTCTGTGTCCCCAGGACCTGCTGCTGCCGCCAAAGCTGCCGCCAAAGCCGCCCAATTTGGTGAGCATGGGTGTGAGGTGGGGGCTGCCCCGGGACTTGGGGGTGTGTGTCTGACTACATGCCATGGAGCATATATTCCCTGGCCTGCTCCCCAAGGCCTTTAGGGGTATTGTCTCCAGGGGGTCTAGCCCACCTCCTGGTCCCTGGCTGCCAGCCCTGGCAGCCCAGGCTCCACGTGGGGCCTCCGATGATAGCCCCACCCCTCCGCGGACAGAGCCAGCTGCTCTCACTTGCAGGGTCTAATACACAACTCTCTCCACAGGCCTGGGGGGAGTCGGTGGGCTCGGAGTCGGAGGACTGGGAGTTGGTGGGCTTGGAGCTGTCCCAGGGGCTGTGGGCCTTGGAGGTAAGTTTGTTCTAGAATCAGTGAATGAATGGCGTGTGATGTGTGTGTGTGTTTGCACACACATGCACATATGAATGAGAGAGAGACTGACTTTCTTTCCCATCTGGCCACACCTTGTTCAAGCGTCCCTGCCCACACTTCATCAGCAACTCAAGACTATACTGAGCCCTGCCCCCCTCTCTGGACTCCTGCAGCATTTGGAGGGGCCCCAATGGCTCAGCGGGTAAAGAGTCTGCCTGCAGTGCAGAAGACATGGGTTCGATCCCTGGGTCGAGAAGACCCCCTGGAGAAGAAAATGGCAACCCACTCCAGTATCCTTGCCCGGGAAATCCCACGGACAGAGGAGCCTGACGGGCTATAGCCCACGGGCTCGCAAAGAGTCAGACACGACTGAGTGAATAAGCACAGAGCAGGTTTAGTGAGGGTTGCTCCTTGCGGCTGGGTGTCCCAATCTCTCCCTCTCCTCTCTCTCTCAACTCGCCCAACCACCTCCAGTGGAGGTTCATTAGGATAGTGATGGTTATGCCCATTTTCCAGAGAAGGAAAGCAAAACCTGCAGGGAAATTCCTTTCCCGAAGTCTCTGCCATCATGGCAGACCTTGTGTCAACGTCTCTCTCTCGGGTCATCATTGTGTCTCTGTCCCAGCCTGAAGTTTCTTACCCCATGTGCTCCACAAGTCCGGCCACACCGTAGGAGCTTAATAAAGATTTCTGGAAAGATGGATGAATAGAGGAGGGGTGGAGGGATGGTGGAAGGATGAGTCAGTGGGCAGGTTGCAGATTGATGGCAGTGGTCAGGAGGACACGACTCTGGGAGGGAGGAGATATTCCTAAGCCCTCCTGCTCCCCATCTTTCCAGGTGTGTCTCCAGCTGCAGCTGCTAAAGCAGCCAAATTTGGTGAGTTGCTCCCACTGCCCCCCGCCGAGCCCAGGCCTGCAAGCTACTTATACCCCACCCCCACTGCCTTGTCCATGAACCAGCTCAGGCCTCAGTCCTGCTCACAATACCCGTGAAGGATCCTTCCTGGAAATCCCATCCCCAGACCCCGGAGAGGATGCTCAGGGCCCCTTACATTGTGCCTCATCCTGACCCCTACCTGCCCTTGTCTCAGGTGCCGCTGGCCTTGGAGGTGTCCTAGGAGCCGGCCGGCCATTCCCAGTTGGAGGTAGGGGCCACCTCTGCTGTGAGATCCGCAACTGAGCCTGGCTGGCTAGCAGTGGGGACGCCGGGCCTGCATCAGCACAGGGACCCGAGAGAGAGGGTGGAAGGGACAGTTAGGGGAAGGCCTCAGGGCTGGGGGGACATGTGGGCCTCCGACACCAGGCTGATGAGGCTTTGTTAAGAAAGCTGCTTTGCCAGTGGGGAAGGGGCAGTGGGAGGAGGTGATCTTAGGTGGAGAGGAGTAGGAGGCCAGGCAGAGGTGGGTTCCAGGGTCCCATCCCACCCCACCCCACCCCACCCCACGCCCCCACACCCCCACGCCCCCACACCCCCACGCCAACCCCAAACCCCTCCTGCAGGAGTTGCAGCAAGGCCTGGCTTCGGACTGTCTCCTATTTTCCCAGGTACGGCCAGGTGCCCCAGCCCTGGGCCCCAGCCCTCCTCTTCCCCTGCCCAGAAGGGCTGAGGCAGGCTACAGAGTAGGGGGGGGTCCCACATCCTTAGATTGCACAGAGCTGGGCCTCCTCTTCTCTTCCTCCTGTGCCACATCAGGGAGCATCGGATTTTACAAAACATCACGTTCAGATGAGACAAGCTGAGGTTCAGAGAGCACCCAGGGTAACACAGTCACTGGCAGGGCCCCCGACGCCCCAGCCCAGACCTGGGCCCCTCTCAGACGAGGCCCACGCTGCCGGGGAGGGCTTGGTGGGCTCCCTAGAGGCACACACCCTCACCACCCCTCTGCTTGCCTTACAGGTGGAGCCGGGGGCCTGGGAGTTGGTGGTGAGTCTACCAATCTCACAAGTCGGGGCCCCATTTCAAGCAGGGGCCTGAGCTCCTTTGCAGTGTGTGTGGGGGGGGGGTGGGGTGGGGGGAGCAGGTCCATCCTATTGAGGGAATGGCTAGTGCAGCCACAGCCCTGGGCTGGCCTTCTGGTAGGGGGGCTTGACGGAGCCCGCAGGAGAATTGCCAAAGCTGAAAAAGTCAGCCTTGGGGTGTGGGGACCCCAATTCCTAGAGCTCCCAGCCTGGCACTTGACGGCATCAGGAGTAAGATGGGGACCTGGGTCATCCCAGATCTTAGGGTCTAACCAGAGAGGTTGACAAGTTCCCATAGAAGAGGAAAGATACTGTTGGGTAAGAACAGTGGTCAAGCAGGTGGTCAAGGAGGCTGAGCCTGGAGTCCCTCAATGGTGGGGGGGTGAAGCTGTCCCTGGGAAATGTGGCCTGGGGTCTGACTGTGGTGGGAGGGGCTGCCGCAGAGCTGCTCAGACCTCCACATGCTGCAAGAACAAGGCTGGACGGGAGAGTCAGCCTGGGGGCAGAGAGGCCTTCCAAACCTGCTGCTGCAGGGTTGGAGGCGCATGGGTGGGGCAGGGGGTGGTCTGGTCGAGGTGGGGAAGCCTGGCCACCTCCCCAACCCCCTGCCTTCCCTCCACAGGCAAACCTCCCAAGGCCTTCGGAGGGGCCCTGGGAGCCCTGGGATTCCAAGGTGAGTAGACTCTGCCCCTGGAAGAGGGCAGTGGTGGGGGGACAGCCTGGAGGAGGGGGCGGCATGTCAGATGAGGCCCGGCGGGGAGGCCGGGGGGGGAGCTGGACCCCTTACCCACTGCCTCTGCAGTCTCCGAAACAGATCCTCAGAGCTGAGAGCGGGTCAGGGACCCTCCTGGCTCTCCCAGGCCAGGCCTGGCAAGCCCTCCCTGCCTGGTACCCACACCCGCACTCCTGCCAGGAGAAGCAGAGAGAAAGAAAAGGGAGGGGGAGGGGAGGGGCTGGGAGGGACACAGGAGAGAGAGGATGGAGGTGACATGGGAGCCCTGGTGTCAGGGAACTGGAGGGGTAGACCCCGCAGAGGTCCTGGAGCCACGCCCTTGTTCCAAGGGGCAGACGTGCCTCTGGCAGTGTCTGATCACCACCCTCAAGGCCTCTCCCAACGATGCCCGAAAGGGACTCAGAGAAGCCCCAGCTAGCTCCACCGTGGCAGTCGCTCAGGCTGTGAATTCCCTTCCACCCGCACCTGCTTCCCAACCACCCAGACGAGAGGGAGAGGCCAGGGAGAGCCCAGGGAGAGGCAGAGGCCAGAGCAGCCCGACCTCATTCAAGGCGCCCAGCTCTCAGTCGGGCACCGGCTGGTGCTTGTGGCCCGTGACCCTGCTTGCTTTCCCAACAAACACCGTGGATGAGCTCGGCAGAGAGAAGGCGTCTCTACCACTAGGCAGCTCGCTGCCACCAGGTGGCGGTAACGAGCCACACCGCGCTCCTGCAGCGGTAGGCGCTAGTCCAGGCCCCACTCACCCGACCCTGGGGGCTTGATGGTTTGAAACGAGGTTAACCAGTCAGATCCTCCCCAGGAGAGGGCAGGAGCCCTGCTACCATCCACTTGCCCAATGGGAGTTTGCCCAATGAAAGGGCGCGGAGTTTGGCCTGGGGTGGTGGCCAGGCTTCCCCCTGGCTTCCTGGAGCCTCTGTTTCCCATGCTGATGATGCGGATGTGAGAAAAGCTTGGGGCTGGGCAGAGCGGACAAGGGCTTGAGCCCAAGCGGCCAGGACTGACTGTGGGGTTTGCCTCCTCTGCACCTAGGTGGGGCCTGCCTGGGGAAATCCTGCGGCCGGAAGAGAAAGTGAGCCCCCCAGGACCCCTGACTCACGACCTCATCAACGTTGGTGCTACTGCTTTGTGGAGAATGTAAACCCTCTGTGACCCCACCCCCCTTCCCCACGCCCCCCCCAAGCTCCCACCCCGGGTGGGAACAGGGCAGGCCGGGCGGCCTTGGACATCCACAGGGCAAGGAGGCAAGAGAGTGGTGGCCAAGCGGGCCCCGGGAGGCCCCCCTCCTTCAGAGGCACGGGCTGGGTGGGCTTGGCCCCCTGCCCCCACGCCCTTCCCACCCAGGAACTCCCCCTTCACACGCTCTCCATCTCTAGGGGGACTTGGTGCTACACGCTGGTGCTTTCACTCTTCCTGCGGGGAGGGAGGAGGGAAGGGCAGCCCCTTAGGGAACCCCCTCCCTGGGGCTCCTCTGAAGATGGTGCAGACACTTCCTGGGCAGTCTCGCCTCCCCCTGCCCACCAGGACCCACTTCTGGCTGCGGTCCAGCTGGTACCCAAGCATCGAAACCCTCACGCTGGATTGGGTCACGCCATCTCTTGGCCTCCTTGGCCCCCCTTTCCCCGACCCATTGCTGTTCCCCATGTCCCCCCCACCCTGTATTGGGAACAGCCCTCTTGCTCTTGTGGAATTCATCCGCCCGTCTGTCCATCCGTCCGTCCATCCTCGTCCCAGTTTGGCCGCCCGGCACCCCTGGCTGGCTGGGCGCCCCCATCATCGACTCGGTTAACCTGTCGTGGCAGCCTGGGCCCAGCCTCCACCCCATCGCACACACCCCTATGAAGGGGCCCCGAGCCTCTGGGTGTGAGGAGCTGTACCAGCCGGGGCCACAGGAATCTCCCCTCCAACCTGGGTCTCCCCCCACGCAGTACTGTATCCCCGTCCCCTCCTCGAGCCACTGTACTTCAGAGCATTTCTCCCCTGCCCCGCCCATCTCTATGTGTCTCGCTGTGATAGATCAATAAATATTTTATTTTTTGTCCTGGACATTTGGGGGTTATTTTTGATTGTTGATGTTCTCCTTTCCTTTCACTTGTGTGGTTTATGGAAAAAACAAACAAACAAAAAAACTTTTTTTTTTCTGATATGGGGAGCTATATCTCCATTAGAAAATTCACTTTAATCACTTTGGTATAACTCTGGATGAAACACACATTTAAAAAAAAATAAGAGAATTAACTGCTTCAGAAGAGACTAATAAATGAAAACCTTTTAAAGGAAACTGTCTCTTGGCCTCCTTTGTAAGCTCTCATCTGCCTTCAGTTCCCGGTCCAGGTAGGGAACAGGGCCCGGCCTTGGGGAACCTTGGGTCTTCCCAGGTGGCGCTTAGTGATAAAGAATCTACCTGCCAATGCAGGAGATGCCAGAGACACACATTCGATCCCTGGGTCGGGAAGATCCCCTGGAGAAGGGAATGGCAACCCATTCCAGTATTCTTGCCTGGAGCATCCCAGGGACAGAGAAGCCGGGCGGGCTACAGACCATGGGGTCGCAAAGAGTCAGACACGACTGAGCGACTAACAGTTTCATTTTCACACTTTTACCAAAATCATCTGCCATTGACTTCTGGTGAAAGGATCCTTCTTCAAGTTCAGCCTGTCCTTTAAAAACAATAATCCCTTTTAGGGGAAGCAGGGCAGCCAGTCCGACACACTCATCCCTCCGAGGAGATGGGCTCACCCAGACACACATTCCCCAGCCCTCACCCCTCAGGCCCAGGTCCTTGGCCTCTGGATGCTGCAGCTGCAGCTGCAGCTGGATGGCCGGAGGAAACAAAAATGACCCTTCTGTCCAGACCAAACCTTGACCTCGGTGAACAGCCAAGAGAGAAGAAATGCTCCAACCGAAGAAAAACAGAAGCCTGTTTCCCTCTCTCCACATCCCCTCACTGTCACACCTGGCATAAGGCACCACTTTGCTTCTTGACAAAACGTAACAAATGACACCCTGCTGGCTCAACAGGAGACAGAGTACCATCCTTGACTGCACCCGCTCCCCAGGGCCGTCCCCCTCACCTCGTGGACACTCATCCATCCAGTACGAGGATGCCCCCCGTCCCGGAGCCCACCCCTCCCTTCTAGACCACTCTGGGTACCAGATTCCAAACTTCCCTCCCCAAACCACCAAGTCCACTTCCAGGGCCCATATGGCCTCGCATCCGTCCACTCCAGAGAGAACCCCAGGGGCAGTGGGCACCTGGGGAAGTCACAAGGGTGGCAGGGAGGAGCTATGTTGGGAGTACGGGTGGGGTCTGCCCGTGTAGACGCTAGTATCCACACATTTGAGCACAAGGGCCCTCCCGCTGCCAGGAGTCTGGCTGGAAAGACACGGGGGTGGGGCGATGCTCAGGGATCCAGTCCCGGAGGACAGCAGAGACAGGAAGCAATTTACCAGGCCCAGAATAGCGCGGAGAGTAGGGAGGGTCAGGCCTTTCAGGGAGGAAGAGCAGCCCTCTGAAGGCCCGCAGCGCCTGGCTGGAGCGAGCAGAGCCCAGGAAAAATGGAGGAGGGGTCAGAAGGGGGTAGGGGGTACGTTCGCAGAGACTACAAGGAGCTGCAGTGACCATCAGTGAGGAGGGACAACCTGCCCCAGAGCAGTGGCAAACGAGATCCATTCATCACTTATTTGTTCATCGAGAAGATCCCTTGCTCATTCTTCCACAAGCTTTCCAGACTGAAATTTGGCCGGCTCCAGCATTCAGCCCTGGGGCCCCCCTGCTTTGGTTTCTCATAATTTATGGCGTTAAATACCATATGTGCATTAGCAGTTCCCAAACTGATTCCTCCAGCAGAGACCTCTCCCCTGAACTCCGGACTTGCACGTTCACAGCCAGTTCCTATCATCCTCACCTGAAAGTCTCATAACCTGAGTAGCATGGGTTCCCCTCTCCCACCCCCCACCCTAACCTGCTCTCCCCTGCCCCTCCCCACCTTCCCCATCTCAGTTCCAGGGATTCAGGCAGCAGCTTAGGAATCCTCCTCTCCTCCCATTTCACACACCAGATTCACCAGCAAACCCCGGGGCACCACCTTCAGAGGGTGACCCAGCCACCCCTCCCAACCTCCAGGGTCCAGGTCCTCGTCCACAGTGACTCTTGCCTAGACGACTGACAAGGCTTCCAAACTGGGCTTCCCCATCCTGACCTGGCTCCTTTTCAGCCTTCTCTTCACACAGCAGCCAAAACAATCCTTTTAAAACAGAAAGTCAGTTCAGGTCATGCATCTGTTCAAAATCCTGCAGTGGCTGCCGTCTGCCCAAGCCAGAGGCCCTCCCATGGCTGAGGAGCCCTTTACCTGAATTGGACCAGCTGTTCTGATCTCGCGTCCTGTTACCTGGCCCCCTGCCGGCCACCCAATTACCCTGCCCTGTCCCCACTCCTCGCGGGCAGTGGCCACCCCCTCTCCGGCCACCAGTCTGCTGTCTCCCCTGCCCAGAACGTCCTTCCCTCCGCTATCAACGTGCTTGGCGTCCTCACCTCCTTCAGGTCTTGACTCAAATGTCACCTTCTCAGAAGGTGCTTCCCTGATCCTGTTTCTGAAATTGCAAACTCTAGGGAATTTCCTGGTGGTCCAGGGGCTTCCCTGGTAACTCGGCTGGTAAAGAATCCGCTTGCAGTGCGGGAGACCCCAGTTCAATTCCTGGGTCAGGAAGATCTGCTGAAGAAGGGATAGTATTCTTGGACTTCCCTGGTGACCCAGCTGGTAAAGAATCCGCCTGCAATGTGGGAGACCTGGGTTTGATCCCTGGGTTGGGAAGATCCCCTGGAGAAGGGAGTGGCTACCCACTCCAATATTCTGGCCTGGAGAATTCTATGGACTGTACAGGCCATGGGGTTGCAAAGAGTCAGACATGAATGAGCGACTTTCACTTTCTTTTCCAGTGGTTAGGGCTTCCCAGGTGGTGCCAGTGGTAAAGAATCCACCTGCCAAAGCAGGAGGCTTGAGCCCGCAGGACTGAAGTGACCGAAGTGGTTAGGACTCCTGACTTTCACTGCTGAGTGCAAAGGTTCAGTCCCTGATTGGGGAACTGAGATTCCACAAACTGCACAAAATACATTTATTAATTAATTAAATAAAATTGCAAACTATACCTTCCTCCAACACGAGCCCTGCCTTCTCTTTTCTCCAGGCACCCGTGACCAACGCCCACTGTCATGCCACGGTGTAACACAGTACACTTTGTTGTTGTTTAGTCATTAAGTCGTGTCTGACTCTTTGCGACTCCATGGACTGTAGCCCGCCAGGCTGCTCTGTCCATGGGATTTCTCAGGCAAGAATCCTGGAGTGGGTTGCCATTTCCTTCTGCAGGGGATCTTCCTGATCCAGGGATGGAATCCACGTCTCCTGCGTTGGCAGACCGATTCTTTACCACGGAGTCATCAGGGAAGCCCATGGTACACTTTGCTTCTTTGTTGATTGTCTGACTATCCACACCAGAATGCAACTCCCTGAGGATAAACCTTGTTGTAAGGACAAAAGAGATTAAACTCCCTGCTTTCACTAGTTATACATGTTGGGAGAGAGATGGTGATTTAGTTGCTAAGTTATAGCTGACTCGAGACCCCCATGGACTGTAGCCTGCCAGGCTCCTCTGTTCATGGGATTCTCCAGGCAAGAATACTGTGCCAGGCTGATAATAGTCTCAAAGAGACCTGGGTCCTAATCCCTGAAACCTTGTAAATATCACTGTTAGTAGTGTATTCAGGCTGCCATAGCAAAGTGCCACAGGCTGCAAAAATTTATTTTCTCACAGTTCTGGAGGCTGGAAGTCCAAGATCAAGGTGTCCGCCGGGCCAGTTTCTCCTAAGGCCTCTCTCCTCGGCATGCAGGTGGCCACCTTTTACCTGGGCCCTTGTATGGTCTTCCCTTTGTGCATATATATCTCCTAACCTCCTCTTCTTATAAGGACATCAGTCACAGTGGATTTGAGCCCATTCTGACAAACTATTTTTATTTTAATTCTTGTATTCTTTTCATTTTTTGTGTATTTTTTTCAGTATTGATTTATTTGGCTGCACCGGGTCTTAATTGCTGTGTGAGGGCTCTTAGTTGTGGCATGGGGGAATCTCAGTTCCCTGACCAGGAATCGAACCTGGGCCCCCTACATTGGGAGCGTGGAGTCTTAGCCACTGGGCTGCCAGGGAAGTCCCTGATGACCTCATTTTAAGCTAATCGCCTCTTTAAAGATTCTATCTCCAGACACAGTGACATTCCGAGATGCTGGGGGTTGGGACTTCGACATATGAATTTTAAGGGGACATGGATTTTAAGCCCGTGGCAGCTACCTTAAATGAAAAAAAGAGCTTTTGTAGATGTAATTAAGAATCTTGAGATGAGGATATTATCTTGATGGGCCCTAAATGCCATCACAAGTATCCTTAAAAGAAGCTGGGAGACTCGTATGCCAACAAATTGAATAAATTCCTAAAAACACACAATCTGCCAAGACTGAATGGTGAAAAAAATAGAAAATCTGAACAAACTAATGGCAAGAAAGAATGAATCAGTAATCAATCCTCCCAACAAAGAAAAGCTGGGACCAGATGGTTTCACTGGTGAATTCTACCAAATATTTAAAGAAGAATTTATGCCAATTCTCCTGAAACTCTTCCAAAAGACTGAAGAGGAGAAACAGATCCAAGTTCATTCTAAGAGGCCAGCATTACCCTGATACCATTTCGTTACTCTGAAAGCCAGACAAAGATACCACAAGAAGAGAAAACTACAGAGAAATGACATGAGCAAGGTGGCAGAATAGGTCTTCAGCCCACATACCCTCACAGAAACAAGCCTGAAATTCACCCAGAACCTCAAAAGACCCCAAACAGTCAAAACAGTCTTGAACAGGAAGAAGAAAGCTGGAAGCATCACTCTTCCTGACTTCAAAATATTACAAAGCTACAGTAATAGAGAGAAAGAGAGAGTCCAGTGGAACAGAATAGAGTCCAGAAATAAACCCATGCATTTATGATCGACTAATCAACAAGGGTACCAAAAACACACAACGCGGGGTAAGGATAGTCTCTTCAATAAATGGTGCTGGAAAAAACTGAATATCCAGATGAACAAGAAGGAGGGTGAACCCCCATCTTACACCGTACACAAAAATCAACTCCAAATGGATTAAAGACAGCTGTAAGGCCTGAAACCATAAAACATTAGAAGAAAATAAACATATAGAAGAAAAACATGTTAGAAGAAAACATAGAGGAAAAGCTTCTTGACACTGGTCTGGGCAACAATTTTTTTGGATAAGACCCCAGGAGCACAGATGACAAAAGCAGAAATGAACAAGTGGGATGGTATTAAACTAAAAAGCTTTCTCACAGAAGAGGAATCTATCAACAAAGTGAAGAGACCACCTACGAAATGGGAGAAAATATTTGTGGATCATACCTTTGATATAGGTGAATATCCAAAATGTATTTGAAACTTAAGGAGCTCAAAAATCTTTTTTTAAAAACCCAATTTTTTTAAAATAGGCAAAAAATCTGAGCAGACATTTCTCAGGAGAATGGATCTAAGTGACCATTCGGTAAATGAAAAGGTGCTCAGCATCACTAATCATCAGGTGATGCAAATACAAGTCAAAACCACAATGAGATATCAACCCTTTCCTGTTAGAATGGTTTATTATCAAAAAACAAAAGATAACAAGTGTGGGAGAGGATGTGGAGAAAAGGGAACCCTTGTATACTGCTAGTGGGAATGTAAGTTGGGACAGCCATAATGGAGAAAAGTATGGAGGTTCCTCGAAAAAATAAAAAATAAGGACTTCACCAGTGGTGCAATGGATAAGAATCCACTAGTGGGTCAAGCCCTAGCCTGGGAAGATTCCACATGCCTTGGAGCCTGTACTCTAAAGCCCAGGAGCCACAGCTACTGAAGTCCACGTGCTTAGAGCCTGTGCTCCGTGGCAAGAAAAGTCACTGCTAAGAGAAGCCTGTGCACCGCAACGAAGAGTAGCCCCTCTTGGCCTCAACTAGAGAAAGCCCTGGCACGGCAACGAAGACTCATCACAACCAAAAATAAATAAATAAATAAATAAATAAAAATAGAACTATCATATGACTCAGCAATTTCACTTATGTGCATATAAGCAAAGAAAATGAAATCACTGTCTTGAAGAGATATTTGCACTCCCATGTTTATAGCAACACTATCCACATTAGCCAAGATATGGAAACAACATTGTTGTTTCCAACAATGGATGAATAAAGAAAGAAAATGTGTCGTATGTCTACTGTGGAGTATTATTCAGCCTTAAAAAGGAAGGAAACCCTAAAAATAAATAAAGGAAGGAAATCCTGTCATGTGCTACCACATGGAGGAACCCAGATGACACCTTGCTGCATGAAAAGCCCGTCACAAGGGAAATTCTGTACCATCCTACTTGGATGAAGCCTCTAAAGTAGTCAAATTCATGGGAAAAGAGTGTAGAATGGTGGTCACCAGGGGCTGGGGGAGACGGGGGAAGAAGATGGACTGTTTCATGGGTTCAGAGCTTCAGATTTGCAAGATGGAAAAGTTTTGCGCTCTGTGATGATCTATATGGGAAAATAGTCTTGGAAAATTTTTGGCTATATGTGCATATATCACTGATTCATTTTACTGTACATCTGAAACCAACACAGTATTGTAAATCAACTATATTCCAAATAAGTAAAGAAATAAAGGCATTTTTTTTTCCAGTTTTGGGGAATTCCCTGAAGGTCTGGTGGTTAGGACTCTATGCTTCCACTGCAGGAGGCACAGGTTTGAGCCCTGGTCAAGGATCTAGAATCTGGCAAAAGGCACAGCCCCCGAAAAAATGAAAATTAAAGTTTTGGAGATCTGTTTCACAAGAGTGTGAATGTACGGAGTTTACCCTGGAACAACATCCATTTCAGCTGGGAGTGTCCATTTATATGCAGACTTTTTTTCAATAAATATAGTACCTGTATTTTCATTTTACAGGTCTTTAATGAAGTGTAGGGGAAAGTTTGTGTTCGAGTAGAGATTGCAATTTGCAGAATCAAAAGGACAGGGAGTTGAGACCTGATTCTTTCCAGTTTCGGCTTCCTGGCCTGGGTGAGTCATCATCTATCAACTCTTTTGGCTTTAAGGCAGAGATAGCAGCGTGCAGATTTTACGACTCTGTGTGCGTGTATCTCTGAAGGCAGCAGGAGTGGGCGAGAGGGGGTGTTGGTGGGCCTAACTCCCTGAATTGTTCAAGCATCAACTGTACTTAAACCACTGAAATGTACACTTAAAAATGGTCAAGATGATTAATTTATACTATGTGTGTTTTTTTTAAACACAATTTTAAAAGGAAAAGAAGCCGGAAAGGGAAAGGGATGGATCCTCCTCTAGAGACTCCGGAAGGAATGCAGCCCTTGATATTGGCCAGTGCAACTGAGTTGGGACTTCTGGCCTCTGGCACTGTGAGCACAGTAATTTGTGATAGCAACCACAGGAAATGAACACAGGGAACAGACGATTAATTCTAACATCAGGCGAATCAGTGCTACGGGGATCAAAAGCCAGGGAAGGAGATGGAGAGTGAGGAAGAATGTTAAGTCAGTTGGGATGGTTGGGGACACCTGATCTCAGGTGAGAAGCCTTCTGATGACCCCTTGCTTGGGAAGTTACAAGAGCAGAGAGGTGCACTGTGGTTATTGGAAAAAGAAACAGGACCAAAGAAGTAACCAGGGACTAGTTCCCCTAATGGCTGCAGTAAGAGTTTTGGGTTTGAGAGTAAGGAAATGTCACACTTTGACCCACGTGTGCAGAGGCTCTGGAGCAACATGGGGGAATAACTCGGGGGCAGTTGTACTGTACACCCAGATAGACCAGGGAGGAGGAGAGTTGGAGGGAGAAGCGGTAGAAGTTTGGATCTACAGGGAACCAACAAAATCTGCCAATAGGATTTGTTGATGGATCAGGTGCAGGTAAGCGTTAGTGGTAGAGAACCCACCTGCCAATGCAGGAGACGTAAGAGATGCAGGTTTCAATTCCTGTGTCGGGAAGATCCCCTGGAGGAGGAAGTGGCAACCCGCTCCAGTATTCTTGCCTGGAAAATCCCATGGACAGAGAAGCCTGGTGGGCTACAGTCCATGGTGTTGCAAAGATCTGGACATGACTGACTACACACACACATGGGCGCAAGAAAAGGAATAGGGAGAGTGAATTTGAGGATGACTTCGAATTTTGGCTGAGCCACTAAAGGACAGGGGTGTCATTTACTGAGATGAGAAACACTGAGGGAGGAACAGATCCGGGCAACAATTAAGATCTCTAATCTGGATGCATGAGGTTTGAGGTGCCCATTCATCATCCAAGAGATGCCACAAAGATATTTGGGTCTTTGTGTCCACAGTTCAAGGAGAGGTTAGGGGAGTGACCGATCCATGTGTCTGGGTGATGTCACACAGAGTAGGCAAGGAGGGGGTAGGCTGCATCTGACAGCAGGGGTCACGTGATGCCAGCTCTCTGTTCCTCCCTAGGCTAGGACAGCTCAGGCTCTGGCCCCTGTCCTGGGTCACAGTCTTGGGCTCATCTTGTCGGTGTTCCTATGGAGCCTTTTGGCACCAGCTTGTGTTCAGCCAGGCCACAATTTGGCAATTTGGACAAATCCTAATCATTGACCTGGAGTAAAAGTGAAAGTGTTACTTGTTCAGTTCAGTCGCTCAGTCATGTCAGACTCTTTGTGACACCCTATGGACTGCAGCACACCAGGCCTCCCTATCCATCACCATCTCCCAGAGCTTGCTCACACTCATGTCTATTGAGTCCGTGATGCCATCCAACTATCTCATCCTCTGTCATCCCCTTCTCCTTCAATGTTTCCCAGGATCAGGGTTTTTCCTATGAGTCAGTTCTTCGCATCAGGTGGCCAAAGTATTGGAGCTTCAGCTTCACCATCAGTCCTTCCAATGAATATTCAGGGTTAGTCGCTCAGTTGTGTCCAAATTTTTGCGACCCCATGGACTGTAGCCCACGAGGCTCCTCTGTCCATGGGATCCCCCAGGCAAGAATACTGGAGTGGGTTGCCATTCCCTTCTCCAGGGGGTGTTTCCCAACCCAGCAATCAAACCCAGGTCTCCTGCATTGCAGGCAAATTCTTTACCATCTGAGCCACCAGACCTGGAGTAAGTCTTTCCCAAAGGGCTCTGAACTCCTAATCCCAAAACTTGTATCACAAACATGATCAGTAAAATATTTTTGAGCAAACACTACATATATATTTGCCACTTGGATGGCAAATGGGTACCTAAAACTTAACACCTCCAAGCCAGAGATCTTACTTTGCACCCAAATTAATATTTGGGGAATTCTGTGGCAGTCCAGGGAATTTAGGACTCAGCACTTTTGCTGCTGGGGACCCAGGTTCAATCCTTGGTAGGGAAACTAAAAGCCCATAATCTGTGTGGTGCAGCAAAAAAAAAAAAAAAAAAAATTAATATTTGTTCCCAAACACACACATAGACATATTCACTTACAAATTACATACCTTCTTGATTGTATAAATTATTTTAAAAATGTTCATCACATAACAATGCAAAAACAGAATTTAAGAAGAATATTCTAGAGATGAAAGTGAAAAGTGGAAGTGTTAGTTACTTAGTCATGTCCAACTCTTTGTGACCCTATGGACTAGAGAAGCCACCCAGGCTCCTCTAGTCCATGGAATTCTCCAAGCAAGAATACTGGAGTGAGTAGCCATCCCCTTCTCCAGGGGAATCTTCCTGACCTGGGATTAATCTGGGTCTCCTGCATTGCAAGCAGATTCTTTACCACTTGAGCCAGCAGGGAAACCCCTGGTTCTAAAGATGAAGTGAACAATATGTGAATGCTTTTATTTATTAGAAGTAAAAAATTGCTTTGTTGCTTTCCATTAAAAACAGACTTAACTTGGATGAGCAATGTGACTGAATATGTCCGATCTGATGAGCTGGTCCTTGGTTTCACGGGAAAACGCGGCTGCCAAGGAACTCCAACAAGAGAGGGAAATGTCAGCTCCGTCTTCTCATTCATCTTACAGCATCAGCATCATCTTCAATCTCTGCTTTCTTTTCCAGAAACTTACACAGCCACAAGTCTATTCTGTAAGGGTTAGTGATTGAAAATAAATAAATTAATTAATTAAATAAAATAAAAATGAGTGATTGTCTTCCCGCTAACTGGGCCCATGGCCCCTCCACATCTCCCTTGGTAGCCCCCTGCACTGGGGGGGCCTCTCCCAAGCCCCTTCACCCAGGAGTACTAGCTGCTGCCACATTGAGGCTGTGCCTGTCTTCATGGATTTCCCTTAACTCTGCCCAGTCCACTGTCAAATCTCCTTTATTAAACTCCACAGTAATCCCTGCTGACTGCTCCCGTTTCCTGTATCAGCCTGGACCCTGCCTGAATCATACCCTGAAGGAAACCAACCAACAGGCAAAGACATTGCTGTCCAGCCTCTGAGGACCTACACGCCTCCTTAAGACACTTTACTATAAGTACTTTAGGGCCATCTGGCCAGCATAGAGTGAGGACAAGCATCAACCTTGCATGTTAAGAAAGGAGGGAGGAGGGAGAAAGGAGGAAGGAAAGGAGGCAGGGAAGGAACAAGGAAGGAAGGGAGAAAAAGAAAGAAAGAAAAAGGGAGGGAGGGAAGAGAGAAGGAAGAAAAATTATGCTTTGTTTCCTCCCCCAGGTAGTTGTTTTGCACCCAGAGGTGACTGCCCCTCACTTAGGCCACTGGACAAAGCCCTGGCCAGAGAAAATCTATACACGCTTAATGGCTGGAGATGGAGCGTGAACAGCTCTGCCCCTTGTTCACTGGATAAACTTGGGTATGTGGGTCAACCTCTCCCCATACAGGCTCCCAGACAGTGGGATGAAGTGGGAGGGTGGGCCTCGGAGAGACAGTTGTAGGCAGGGGGCTCCACACTTCCAGGGCTAGAAGGAGCACCTGCGCTGTGAAAGTGAAAGTGTTAGTCTCTCTCAGTCCTGTCTGACTCCCGGCGACCCCATGGACTGTATGTAGCCTGCCAGGCTCCTCTGTGGAATTCTCCAGGCAAGAATACTGGAGTGGGGAGACAGTGCCTTCTCTAGGGGATCTTCCTGACTCAGGAATCAAACCTGGATCTCCCACAATGCAGGCAGATTCTCTACATCTGAGCCACCGGCCACTTCTCTCAAAACCCCCCGTTTAGCAGTACCTCCTCCTGAACCCTGGGCAGGGTGGCGCCAGCTCCAGGGCTCTAACCCTGGGAGGAGCAAATCCCTGGGCTCAGGTGTCACCGTCTCCCCTGCGGCCTGAAACTTTAGTAGCCTGCCTAGCTGATGAGGGCCTCACCTCTCCTCCCCACCTAGCACCCCACCTGCCCCTGGTGGGGCCAGCCCTCACTGCAGGCCTCGGAGAGGGAAAGGACCTGGCCGAGGCCCCTCCCCCAGGCAACTACTATGGACCTCAGGGTCGGTGCTACGTCTCTTTCCTGTCGGGTCCGGTTCTCAGCCTCCAATGAGCAGGCCTGGATCAGACGGGCTCTGCGCAAGGAAACTGCGGGCTTCTGGTTTTTCCAGTAGTCATGTATGGATGTGAGAGTTGAACCATAAAGAAGGCTGAGCGCCGAAAAATTGATCCTTTTGAACTGTAGTGTTGGAGAAGACTCTTGAGAGCCTTGGACTGCAAGGAGATCAAACCAGTCAACCCTAAAAGAAATCAGTCCTGAATATTTATTGGAAGGACTGATGCTGAACCTGAGACTCCAGTACTTGGCCACCTGATGCGAAGAGCCGACTCATTAGAAAAGATCCCGATGCTGGGAAAGACTGAAGACAGGAGGAGAAGGGGACGACAGAGGACGAAATGGTTGGATGGCATCCCAGACTCAACGGACAGGAGTTCGAGCAAGCTCCGGGAGATGGTGAAGGACAAGGCAAGTCTGGCTGTGCTGCAGTCCATGGGGTCGCAAAGAGTCGGACACGACTGAGCGACTGAGCAACTGCGGCTTCTACACCCTCTAGGTTGCCGCATCAGAGCACACATCTCACCTAAGCCGCAGTTTTCGGATTCCCTGTCTTTGCCTAGGGACGCGGAAGAGTGTTGTCGCTCTGGGAAAGATGAATGAAAGGAGAAGCGGGGCGGGGCGGGGGCCAGGCGGGGAGGGGCGTGGCTGCGGGCGGGGCGTGGCCGCGGGCGGGGCGTGGCCGCGGGCGGGGCGTGGCCGCGGGCGGGGGCGTGGCCGCGCAGGGCCGTTCCGCCGCTCGCCTGCGCCCCGCCCCGCCCCCGTGCCGCAGCTCGCAGGCCCCGCCCCGGTCCGCCCCTCCGCTCGCTCTCCAGGCCGCCGCGGCACTGAGCGGTTGCCGGAGCCGGTATCCGAGACGCGGCGGCGGCGGCGGTGGCGGCGGCGGCGGCGGTGCCGCGAGCCCCGAGCCCACCCCGGCCCGGCCCGCGCTCTCCGCCCCCGCCTCCCTGGCCGGCGGCGGCGGCTGCGGGCGAGCGCGCGGGGCCCGGGCCGCCCCCAGCCCCAGCCCCGCCGGGCCCCGCCCCCCGCCGAGTGCATGAGGTTGACGCTACTTTGTTGTACCTGGAGGGAAGAACGTATGGGAGAGGAAGGTGCGCGGGATGCGGGCCGCGGGGGCGCCGACCTGGGGGCCGGGCGGGCGGGGACGCTGCGCTGGGGGGGGGATACGGAGAGGCAGGGGGGCCGGGCGCGGGGAGGGGGCCGGGCCTGCCCGCCGCGGAGGCCGGGTCTGCCGCGAGGCCGCGCCCCTGTGTCCGGGATGAGCTCGTCCTTCA
Organism: Muntiacus reevesi; assembly: GCF_963930625.1. Lineage (NCBI taxonomy): Eukaryota > Metazoa > Chordata > Mammalia > Artiodactyla > Cervidae > Muntiacus > Muntiacus reevesi. The sequence continues at coordinate 211,389,712 of NC_089250.1, read as the reverse complement.
CAAGCCCGCAGGCCCCTCCCTGAAAAGCTCCCATCCCGTTTCCCCGTCTTCGGCCCGGGTGGGATGCTCCCCTCCAGCCCGGCTGGTGGAGGGCCCCCTCCTCCCTTTCATCCCCGCCTTCTTCCATCCTCCGACCGCCGACCACCCCGGAGGAAGCCCGGGCACAGCTCACCCAGCCCTGGCCGCCATCCGCGCGTGCTGTGTCCATCCCGGGCTCGCCCTGGGCCGCCCCGTATCGCGTCTCTAACCGGCCCTCGGAAGAAAGAGTCGCTGAGAAAGCCTCATCCCTGGGTCCGAGTCGCAGCCCCATGTCTGGGCCGGCTCTCTGACCTTGAGCCAGGCGCTACCTTCTGGGCCTCAGTTTCCCTGTTTGTTCAGTTGGCCCCCGCATAGTTGGCATGCCTGGCGCTGGTGGTTGGGAGTCTAGGGGCAGGATGGGCAGAGCAGAGATATGAGTCCGCCGAAGCTTGTTTTGGGCAGCGGCCCCCACCCCCCTCCCTGCACCAAACCCAGCGCCTGCTGTCCGTCTTGGCTAGGAGGATGATCAGTCTTTTTTCTGCCTCTTTCACCTACTGCGGCCCAAGGCTTGGGCTTGCAGGACAGTTATGGTATGAAGACCCCCACGATTCCCTCCCTAGCATCTCCTTTCCTGGGTTTCCTCCTCTGAGCCATCTCATAGACCCACCTGGTCCAACAAAGCTTCTACTCTGCCGGCTCCTCCAGCCCTGCCCTCCCCCCAGGTCCATGAAGGCCCACTTGGAGCCACCTTACCGTAGCTCCTAGGTCCCTGAGTCCTCTTGAAGGAGCAGGCTGTGGCCTTGGAGCCTGGTTGGTGACCTTGCAAGCCTTATCTTCTCCAGGGCTCAGTCTCCCCATCTGTGCAATGGGAAGGGGCAAGCTTGGAGATCTTGCAGGGCCCACCCTGCTCTGAGGGTGCCAGGCCCCAAGGATGACTAAGCATGCCTAGTGGCCCAGCTTGAAGAGGTGCCAGGCCTCCCTGGAAGCCCAGCCGTGAGGCCCTGGCGCCTTGTGAGGCCAGGGCATAGCCAAGCCTTGCAGGGGTCTTTAATACAGGATGCACCAACTTAGCGCTGTCCAGTCCCTGCCCTTTGAAAGAGCTCCTCTTCCTGGGCCGGCGGGAGAGGAGAAGGGGCTGTGACGAGAGTGTCACCCACTGCCTTCCTTCTCAATCATGCTGCTTTCTTCCCGTTTACACTGCTGGACCCTGAGCTGAGGATGCTCTTGCTGGGGGTGGACCTCTGCTACTCCCGCCTCAGTTTACAGAGAGAGAAGCCGAGGCCCAGAGGGGCTTGGAGACTGAGCCATGGTCTCAGCAAGGCTCTCCTTCTGCCTCCTTCTGCTCTGCATGGACACTGCTCAGCTTGGGCGCTGCATGTGTTCGGGGGGACTTGTGGAGGTGTGCGTGGGGGTCCAGGAGGGCAGGCTAGGCCTACAGCAAACGGCCCCTCCTGAGTATGGTTCCTAACGCCCTTTCCACCCCTGCAGGAAGCGAGTTGCCCGTGTGTGCGAGCTGCGGCCAGAGGATCTATGATGGCCAGTACCTCCAGGCCCTGAATGCTGACTGGCACGCAGACTGCTTCAGGTAGGGCCGGCTGGCGGGGCTGGGGTGCCCGAAAGAAGGCCTGCCAGAAGCAGGGAGATGGATCTCTCTTTGGTCCTGGGCCTCAGTTTTCCCATCTGTAAAATGAGACATCTGGCTTAGAAGCTCCCTGGAGGCCTCTCTTTTTTGTCACTCTAGACCTCTGAAGAGAGAAAAGCAGAGACCTGCATTTATGCTGATAATCTCAAGGCCTGATGGCACCTTGGCAGGCGGGGGAGTGGAGGGTAGTCCACCTTTACCTTCTGGATGCTGGTGCTCCAGGGAGAAGAGGGAGACCAAGCAGGCCTTGGGAGGAGATGAGCCCCCTTCATGGCCCCAGGCTGGTTGCAAAGATGTGTAACCAGTAAGACCCATCCCTTCCCTCCAGGACACGAACTCTCAAGTATAGCAGAGTAGGATCAGGGTTGTGGCCGTGTGCATGGGGACTCAGAGGTGGCCCAGCAACCTAGTAGCACCATGCTGAGAAACAGGGCCAGGGGAGAGCCTTAGGGAGCTCTGTGGGGCCAGATCTGGGGTCCAAAGGATTGGAGATTTCTCAGGTGGAGAAGTGTGGTAAGAAGCAATTCCAGACAGCCCAGCAGGTGCAGAGGGTAGAATGAATGGTGACAGGGCCTGGCCCAGTCAGTGGCCAGCAGAGTTCAGGCAAAAAAAGCACCAAAAAGGAGGGGAGATAAAGTTGAGGAGGTCCAGCTGGGGTCAGGGCAACTACCACCAGCTGAAAGAAGGAGTTAACTTTGGGTACTGGGAGCCTCCAACAAGAATTTTTTTTTCCTGTTTTAAAAATAATTTCTAATATTTTCTACAATTTAGCAAGGGCCGGACACTGGTTTAAGGACTCTGTATAATTGGATGTGTGTGGTCTCCATTAACTGGGACACAGAGTGGTTAATTCTCTTGACCAAAGACACATAGCCACAGGAGTGAAATGAACACTGGCTGGGGAGCCCAGAGGAGAGGTGGGTTCCTTGTCCTGGGGTTCCCAATCAGGTGTTCAGAAGGTGGCCTTCGAGGAGGAAGGGAGCTCTGAACAGGCAGAGAAAACCACATGCACGGAGACAGGGAGAGGGGACAGTGCCAGCAATTGAAGGACTGGGAACAGCTCATCTGGTTGGACAGAGTGAGTCGAGGGATGTGATGAGGAGGCAAAGTTAGGACTGATTTGTGAAGGGCCCTGAATGCCAAGATAAGGAGCTTCTGAAGGCAGTAGGGAGCCAGCAGAGAGTGTCAGGAAGCAGAGGAGGGTTGTAGGCGGAAGTGCTACTGAAAAGTGCCATTGCCATTCCAGTGGGCAGATGGTGGTCACGTGACAGGGAAGGGACTGTCACAATGGTTCAGGGATCTGTGCTCATAAGACCCGACCTGGGACAGTGACTCAGAGCAGAGAGAGTTTCAGATCTGGAAGGGACAATATTTGGATTAGTCATATTAGCCACTATTCATCAGGGACTCCTGTGATGTCATCCTCAAGCCTTCACCATAACTGTAGGCGGTACCATCATTTGCCCAATTTCCATGTTAGAAACGGAGGCTCGGAGAAATCAAGTAACTTGCTGAAAGTTGCAACAGCCGGAGCTGGGACTCAAACCTATATCTGTCTCACTCCAAGTCACTGCAGAGTTGAAGAAGTCAGGGACCATGGGGGAGGAGCTGGGGGCTGGTGAGTGGCCAGGGCACAGTCTAAGCCATTTGGTTTTGTACCCCTGGGTGCAGAGACCAGTGGTCCGTTGGGTCTGGTGGAGCTGGGGGCCAAGTTGGTCATAAGTCATGCCCTGTCCTCGTTGAGTTGGAGATGCAGTAGCTAACCAGAGTGGCCCTGCCCTGCCCAGAGCTGGCTGAGGTGATCTGAGACCAGTCCCAGGTGGAAAGATCAGAGAAATCAGCCCACTGAGGGCCGGCAGAGGGGATTGAGATGAGACTGCGAGAAAGAACTTTGGGGGAAGAACTTTGGGGGTCCCTGTGTGTGGGGTGGGGAGGGAGTTAGAGCCTTGGGAGACATGGGAGAGGGGCAAGAGTGCGCCTGCAGAAGCCGTAGAAGGGCAGAGTGGGGCCAGACGCATGGAGTCCAACTTGGGGGGTCCCTGCCCTGTTCACCAGCAGAGGAGGGGAGCCCCAGGTGGGGACAGTAGGGCGGGGGCACGTTGGGTTTGTCCCTGGTGCGGTGGGGCCACAGGGAAGGCTCCTGTGGGGAGGGGCCCACAGGCAGTTAGAGTCGTGGCTTCCCCCCGGTCCCATGACTTCCACTGCATCTCGGGCCCCAGGCTGTGTGGTTCTCCCAGCAGTCCCCAAGTCTGGTTAAGGCCACCAGTCCTCACGCCCATGACAGGAAAGCAGCTCATAAAGGAGGGACTGGTTGCTGGGCGTCCTGGAAGTGCCAGCCGCCGGGCTTCAAGGCCTCTCAGTGGGAGAGTTGCTGTGGGCCCACAGAATGCCTCTGGTGTTAGCACTACCAGCCTCCTGGAAGGTCGGGGCCAGGCCCAGGGTGGTCCAGGCTTCCTTTGGCCCAGCTGCTACCTCCGGGAGGTCCCCTCTCAGAACATCGTGCCGCAGGAGCCCGGGGCTGCTGTAACTCTGGTAACATCTCTCTGGAGGCTGGTGGGGCCCGGAGGGCGAGAGCTGAGTGCACAGCTGGCACTGGGGGCTGGAGCCCGGGCTGGGATGCCCCCCTCTTCAGGGGACTTTCAGGGAAGCAGGATGGACTGTGCATGGAAGTCAGCCTCTCTTCCCTTGGGGGCAGCACCAGAAGCAGCAGCTGCTCCCTGTCCCCAGAGCCTTTGTCAAAGCAGAGGCTGAGGGGGACTTCCCTGGCAGTCCAGTGGTTCAGATGCCACACTCCCAATGAGGGATTCTCAGGTGGAGCTAGTGGTAAAGAATCCGCTTGCCAAGGCAGGAGATGCAAGAGACAGGGGTTCAATCCCTGATTCGGGAAGATCCCCCTGGAGGAGGAAATGGCAACCCACTCCAGTATTCTTGCCTGAAAATTCCATGGACAGAGGCACTGGCAGGCAACAGTCCATGGGGTCACAAAAAGTCAGACATGACTGAACACACACACACACACACACATTTCCAATGCAGAGGGTGAAGGTTTGATCCCTGGCCAGGGAACTAAGATTCCACATGCTGTGCAGCGAGGCCAAAAAAAAAAGAGGCTGAGGGGCGTGGAGGGTGCCCTTCTCAGATGTGTAGGGCTGAGGGCAGAGTGGCGGCCAGGCCTCCCCGTCTGCACCAGAGCCCAGGCAGTAGGGCCTTCAGCTGCTTCCTGTTCTGAGCTAAGACCAGGTCCGCTAGCACCCACACCGCACATCCTCCTCCCCTGCCTCGTGGCCACGCTCGCCCCTCCCTCGGCAGCCTCCAATCCTGAGTGCCTGGAGTGGGACAGGGAAGCAGCTCTGTCGGCCCACCCCTGCGCTTCCCGCAGCCTCCGGGGGCCCCCGAGATAGGCAGCAACGAAGGATGCTGGCCTCCCCCCTGAGAAGACGGCGCTTCTTCCTCAGAGGGGCCAAGTAAGTGGAAAGCCCTTCTCCCGCCCGACCGTCCCAGGACTCAGGCAGGGCCTGCGGTGTGAGGGCTGGGGCCGGAGGCCGCGGTAGGACAGGCCCACCTGAGGCTGGGTTCTGGGGCAGGAGAAGTGAAACTCCTTGGTCACTGTTAGCTGCCTGTCCGGGGGGGGGGGGAAGCAGGCCGGGCTGCGGCCCCTGGCCCTTCTGGTACAGGCTGCCGTCAGGCTGGTCCCCCAGCTGCTCTTGTGCACCCTTGGTATCCTGGAATATGATTCTGGGTAGAGGGCACCCCTAGGAGGGATTGCCCTTTCCTTGAGGGGGTCACCCCTGTTTCCCAGCCTGGCCTGTTCAGCTCTCCCTGCCCCACCCGATCCCTTCTCTTCTACCCAAGGTTGGCTCTGCCTTCACCTGCTCTCGGGGAGGTACAGTATCCTGGGTATTCCTCTCTGGACACCATTTGTAGGGACATGACCTGCCCCACCTGCCTCTGGCTCCTGCCCAGATGGAGGGATGAGGGGATGCCCAGGGTCAGGGGCTCCTGTGTGCCTGCCATCAGCAGAGGTCCACCGGGGCCCCAGGGAGCCAGCTACCAAGCTGCTGTGTGACCCTAGGCTGGGTCCGTTCTCGGAGGTGGAGGTGCCCAGGCCGAGGTAGAAGCTCCTGGGAGCACTCCCGAGGATGCTGAGGGATGAGAACTGTTCCAGGCTGAGTGTGTCAGACAGGAAACCCTTGTGTTCCCCTCCGGGAGCAGCGTTTGTAGGTACCTGGCCTGGGACCTCAGGGAGCCGGCAGGTTATGACGGCAGAGGCTGAGGGGGATGCAGGCAGCGTGGCGGGGCATCGGAGCAGCCTGCGAGGAAGTGGTTATTGGGGCGCTCACTGCACTCTCAGCGCTTGAGTGCATCAACAGCCGCATCTTCCACGGCTGCTGCAGCGTTGACTGTGTGCGTGAGTGAAGGAGTTCGCCGGTCGGCTCTGCCGTCTCTGCCATGGAGGAAGGTGGCCGCCGCCGACCCGCCCACTGGGGCGGGGGAGGGGGGCTCCCTGCTGCCCCGGAGTCGGGGGAAACTCCCGCGGGGACACTCCTGTGACGGGATGGAAGGGCGCAGTGACTCCCGGATCTGGGTGCGCGGCGGGCGCGCCCCCGCCTCTGTGCGGAGCCCGCTCCCCGGTCGCGCGCCTTCCCTTCCCGCGGGGTTAGAGCCCCCCGGGGACTGCGCTAGGGACCTGCTCCCCCACCCCGGGCGTCCTCCCGCCCCCTGGCTCGGTGCCTTCCTTGCCCGTCGCCCACCCTGCGGTAAGACGTCCACCCACCACGGGGCCGCGAGTGTCGGGGCAGGAAGGGCCGCGGGGGCGCCCGATGACGTCATGGCTCTGGTCCAGTCGCTTCCGCTGCCGCCGCCTCCTCCCACATCCCAGCGCTGCCTCCGGGGGCTCTCCCTGCCCACCCCCAACCAACGAGGTTTCAAAAGCTGGGCGTTTTGTGCTCCTCTGCCACCCGCCCCCACCCAAAGCCCTGAGTTGTGGTCCCCAGTGCCTCCCCTCAGGCTCCCAGACAACAGGGGACCCGCTGGATCCTCTTAAAGGGACAGCGTCCCATCAGCACTCTGGTTGCTGTCCCCTCCCCACCGCTTCTCCTCGCCAGTTGCCTAGTTCAGGAGCAGTCAGGGAGCAGTCCATGAGCGCTGCCAGCCTGCAGGCTATAGTAGAGTGGAGGCCTCCCCGGCTGCCTGGGGGGGCTCTCTGACCCAGCCCCAGTCTCTCCTGCCCTCCTCTCTCCTAGATTGATCCCCCACTGAGCCACGAGCTCTGAGCCTGGTCCTTCTACCCCTGTGTGACTTTGGCACTTCATGCAGAGCACCCAGACAGCAGCACAGCTGGACAGATTCCCTAGCGGTTCTCTGCAGGGCATGTCCTCAGGCTCAGACATACCTGTGCACGCCAGGACCCCGGGTCAGGCTTGACAGAACCCAGCAGGGCTCATGCCTAGGGTGGAAGGGCTGTTGTCACTCAGAGTCCATTCTTAAATTTGCTCAGCCTGGCTTAGCTGGGTTGCTGGTCCCCACCCCACCAGGACCCTTGAGCGTAAAAAAGCCAGGTGAGTAGGTCTAGCTCCTTCCTGGCCTGTGGAGTTGTGCCTAGGAGGAAACCTGTACATCATTTCTCCCCATCTGCCCTTCAGGGGCTCCAGCAGCCAGGCCTCCCTGCTCCCCATGCCAAACCCTGCTCCTGTGACCGGCAGCACCCATGGGGCTGCCTGGAGTCTAGGAAGCCAGGAGACTTCCCTGTCTTAGCTGACTGACTGGTCTACACTGAGCTCAATTCCTGTCTCGTATCTTAGTGCAACTGGGAGCATCTCTGTGGGGCCTGCGCTCCCCACCTGTATGACCTTGGGTGGAATAGAGCCTCTCAAGTTCATCTGCCTCGACTCTAGAAATGGGGATAGCCATGCCTGTCTTGTAGTGGCCTGTGAGGACCAAGTAAATGTAAGCAAGAAAATGGGAAGGTGAGCCTGTCATACGGGGTGAAGTAAGTCAGAAAGAAAAAAAAATATCTTCTGTCAACACATATCTATGGAATCTGGAAAAATGGTACTGACGAACCTATTTGCAGGGCAGGAATAGAGACACAGATGTGGAGAACAGACTTGTGGACACAGCTGGGGAAGGGGGGGGATGAAACAAAAGAATAGCTTTGACACGTATACACTAGGATGTGTAAAACAGATAGCTAGCGGGAAGCTGCTGCCTAACACAGGGAGCTCAGCTGGATGCTCTGATGGGTGCGGGGTGGGATGGGGGGGCAGGAGGGAGGCTCCAGAAGGAGGGGATGTATGTATACTTACAGCTGATTCACATTGTACAGCAGAAACTAAGAGAACATTGTACAACAACTATACTCCAATTATTTTTTTTTTAAATGGGAAGACACGAACACTTAATAGGTCTTCACAGCTCCAAAGAGTCACCTCCATTTACATCAGCAGCCTCTCCATTGCTGGGAATGGGAGGAGAGGGAGGGAGAAGAAGGCTAGACTAGATGAGTGGGGCTCACAGTCTGTTCCAGTTCCCCCTGCAACCTGAGTCCTGGGCTCCCAGGTTCTTCCCTGGGCCTGAGAGTAAGTCTTCTGCCCACACTTGGCCCTCTTCCATGCACAAGGGATAGGGGCCTCAGATGAGGAGCACTTCTCACCCCAGGGCTCACAGGCAGAGCAGACACTCTGGGTGCAGAACTGCCATGGTGGGGGCGCAGTGGTTGTGATTTGAGGTTGCACACAGGACCAAGGCTTCTGGCCAAGGGACCATGGAGGAGGGAGTGGGGTGGTCACCAAATCCATCCCTGAGTCCACTCATCAAGCCCTGTGCCCCAGCGTAGGCTGCCTCCATCCAGAGGGCACACCTTTCTCTAACATTGCCTGTGGACTGGCAGGGTCAAGGTGTGGGGGGAAAGGGTGGGCCCCTCTGAGTCCCAGCTCCCCTTCCACCCAGGTGTTGCGAATGCAGTGCCTCCCTTTCGCACCAGTACTACGAGAAGGATGGGCAGCTCTTCTGCAAGAAGGACTATTGGGCCCGCTATGGCGAGTCTTGCCACGGATGCTCAGAGCACATCACCAAGGGGCTGGTCATGGTAAGTACCCCCCAACCTCACCTGATGGTGCGTGTGTGTGTTCACAGGTTACTCCCTGCCCTAGATCTCTCTCCCGTCATCTCTCTTGTCCTTCTTTTCACTGGTTCTCTGATTCCCCAGTGCCTCCTGAGTCTCTTTGTCCGTCTGTATCCCTCAGTCCCAATCTGTGGAACCAGCTCTGCCCCCACATTGGTTTGGGGCTGCCCTTCTGAGAGGAGGCAAAGGGGAGAAGCTACAGGGGCTGAAGGAGCCGCTGAGCTGGGTAGTGGTCCCCCTCCCCGCACCACCACCACCACACACACACACACACACACACACACACACACTTCCTTCCAGGTGGCCGGGGAGCTGAAATACCACCCCGAATGCTTCATCTGCCTCACATGCGGAACCTTCATCGGTGACGGGGACACCTACACTCTGGTGGAGCACTCCAAGCTGTACTGGTGAGCGCCAGCCCCTCCCTGCTTCTGGCGTGCCCCCAGGTCTCCCACGCCAGGGCCCTTCCCCTTTCTGTGCGGGGGCAGTCACAGTGACAGTGCAGAAACCACGGGAAGTAAGACAGAGCAGTCAGACGGAGGAGGCCTGAGACATCAGCTCTCTTCCCGACATCACTGCTGTGCAACTCTGGCACCAGCGTGAGCACTCACCCTGTAAGCTCAGGACTCATCCCCAGCAAAACCACCCAGACCCCAGACCCATGTGCAGGGGTCCCCAGGCCACTCGCACCTCTAACCCACTGATTGCAGTCTGAGGGATCCCCGCAGCCCCCTCAGATCTGATGCTTCACTCAGCGACTCACAGAGCTCAGAGAGCACCACAAGCACAGTTTTTACTAAAAGCTATACTACAAAGCTACAGTCATCAAAACAGCATGGTACTGGCACAAAAGTAGAAATATGGATCAACGGAACAGGATAAAAACCCAGAAATAAGCCTGTGCACCTGTGGTCCATTAATCTGTGACAAAGGAGGCAAGACTGAAAAGCTGTGAATCAGGACCAGCCAGGTGGAGACACACAAAAGGCGAGGTCCGGGAGGTCTGGCATGCAGAGCTTCCGTGCATTCCACTCATAGAAACAGGACATGTGATCCGTCCTCCCCAGCATCACCAGAGTTTTTATTGGGGTTTCGTTATGTAGTGTAATTGACTGAATCACTGGGCATGGGGTTGAACTTGGGCTCCTTGAGGTCAGACTGGACCAGAGCGGCAGCCTGTCATCACGTGGTCAGTCTTTCTGGTGCCCAGCCTACCCCCACCCCCCAACCCCTGCCTGAGTTGGCTCATTAACATTAAGTCAAAAAAAGACAAAAAATAAATAAAAATTTTGGTTCAATGCATGAGACAGGGTGCTCAGGGCTGGTGCACTGGGATGACCCTGAGGGATGGGATGGGGAGGGAGGTGGGAGGGAGGGTCAGGATGGGGAACACATGTACCATGGCCGATTCATGTGAATGTATGGCAAAAACCACCACAATATTGTAAAGTAATTAGCCTCCAATTAAAATAAATGGATAAAAATTTTGAAAAAGAAAGAAAAACAAACAGACAAAAGCAAACACAAAAGCATTAGCTCAAGTGTGGGTTGAGAGGCTCATGATAAATGAAGACACACTCCTGTTGCAAGGATTTAGAACCTCTTTCCCAGGAACCAGGGACAAAGATCAGAGAAATCCTTTAGTGTGGCAGCAACTGATAAAGCTGGATTTGGGGGCAGCATGGCTTTTGAAGCTCCCAGATGGACTTTTAATGACTTCCTCCTAAATGGGATTTATCCCCAGGCCTCGTCCTGGCCAGCTGACAGTGTAGACAACCCAGAATGACTGAGCCCCGAAGAGGGGCAGGGCCTGCCCACTTCCTGCTCCCAGTCCACCAAGCAGCCAAGACCCTCCTCCTCCCTTGGGGAGTGGGAAGGGGAGGGTGGAAGGAGAAAAGAGCCCGGGACTGAGGGATCGTGGGGGGTGATGCTGGTGACTGCCCTGACGCACTTCTCTTCCCGCTCTTTGGGTCCCCACCGCCGGCGGCTCTTGCAGCGGACACTGCTACTACCAGACCGTGGTGACCCCCGTCATCGAGCAGATCCTGCCCGACTCCCCTGGCTCTCACCTGCCCCACACGGTCACCCTGGTCTCCATCCCAGCCTCAGCTCATGGCAAACGCGGCCTTTCGGTCTCCATCGACCCCCCTCACAGCCTGCCGGGCTGCAGCGCAGAGCACTCCCACACCGTCCGTGTCCAGGGGTGAGTGGCTGGCCTGCCAAGGCTGCAGCTGGTGTGGCTGTGGGCACGGATGCCTTAGGTGGGCAGGCCGACTCTGGGGCGGGGGCTGAGAGCGGGTAAGCGTGTGAGCCCAGATGGAGCCCAGCTCCAACAACCTGGTATACCAGATGTCTGATCCAATCATTCCTCCAAGAGAAAAAATTTGTAACAATTGCCAGATAAAATATTTAAAATGTTCTCTTGGCTTACTGCATGACCGAACAAGAAAGAGAAGTAACCAGGTCAGGAACAGGTGAAGGAGGGAGCCCGAGGGTGTCAGCAGAGCTCGGAAGGCAGCCATACCTTAAGGGCAAATGTAAATCGGGGGAATTAAGTTTCAGTTTTGAAGTCTTCTGGCTGAGCCTCTCTCAAAGCCCAAGTGACTAGCTCTAGGAAAGTGAGTCTAATAGGAGAACACTTCTCCCTTCTCCATAAAGTTGGGACCCCACCCCCCCCACCCCCCGCCGCCAAAATGCTCTCAACGTGAGGAAGAGCAAGAAATAAACCATGCTTTCCACCAGCGATTTCCAGCCCCCCTTCCCCAGAACTGGAAAATAAGCAGATTTGAACCTGAACAGAAGGGGAGAGGGAATCTCCCCTGAGAATTCAAACACTTGAGTTTGCCAACCAAGTTGACAAGCCTGGGTGGTTCAGAAAGCTTCCAGGAGAAATTGTAAAAGCTTAAAGTACTTAACTGGGAATGTCCCCAGGCCCTGACAGAAACAAATGCGGTGGAGCCCACCTCTAGGCTTCAGAGAATTTCCCGAAACAAGTGTCCCAAGAAACAGGGGCCATTCAGTCAAAAACCACAGAGCCAACAGCAGCAACAGGTGGCAGAAGCAGACCTACAGAAACTGCAGATAGCAAGATTATCAGAAACAATGTAAAATAAGTACACTCACTGTATTTTCTTTTTCTATTTACTCCATATGTTTTAATAAGTAAGAGATGCCTGGGAAAAGTGAGGAAAGAGCAAATGAATTTGGAAAAGAATCAAAATTCCAAAGAACCGTATTTCTAGAAGTGAAATACGGGTTTAGCAATAGAGTCGGGTTTTAAACAGCTGATGTGAGAAGCAGAAATACAAAATGAAAGTAGAGAAAGAGAGGCTAAGATGTGCTAAGAAAGTAGTGAGGCAAAGAAAGCAGAGAAAGAGAGGACAAAGTGAGCCGATCTGATTAGCCATCTAGAATCCCAGAAGAGAGAATGGGAGAGAGGCAGTATTTAACAGCTGAGAACTTCCCAGAGGGGATAAAAGATGTCAATCCACAAACTCAAACCCAGTAAATCCCAAACAGAAAAATAAGAAATCTACCCATGGACCATCCCACCTAGTGAAACTACTACACAAAGGCCAAAAAAAAAGATCTTAAAAGTAGCCATAGGGAAGAAACAAATTTCCTTCCAAAAAAGACCAGACTGTAGTTTGGTGGTGAAGACTCCAAGCTTCCATTGCAGGGATTGGATTCGATCCCTGGTCAGGGAGCTAGAAATCCTGCATGCCACAGCTAAGACCTGGCGCAGCCAAATAATTTTAAAAAGACAAAACAGAATTCTATACTTGATGAAAATGTCCTTCCAGAATGAAGGTAAGGGGCTTCCCTGGTGGCTGAGTGGTAAAGAATCTGCCTGCCCATGCAGGAGACATGGGTTCAATCCCTGATCTGGGAAGATCCCACATGCTGCAGAGCAACTAAGTCTGTGCACCTTAACTGTTGAGCCTGTGCTCTGGAGCCTGGGAGCCACAACTACTGAGCCCAGGCGCCTGAAACCCGGGCTCCAAGATGAGAAACCCGCGCACTGCAACATGTAGCCCCTACGCACTGCAACTACAGAAAAGCCAGCACGGCAACAAAGACGTAGCATAGCTCCAAAAAATAGCAAACAGATAAATCAATTAAAAATTAAAAAGAAGGAATGAAAGTGAAATAAAGACATGTTAAAGCAGACAAAACAGCATTTGATACCAGCAGATCATCCCTAAAGAAAATTCCAAAGGATGTGGAAAAGGGTCTGAGATGCAAGAAGAAATGAAGGTTGAGGGGCCAAGCCAGTGGCTCATAGGCTGCGTGACACTGAGCCGCTCCCTTGCCCTCTCTGACCTTCGAAGTCTTTGTCTAAACCATGAGGGAGTCAGATACCTTGGAGCCTTCTAAGATTTCTCCTGGGCCTTCATGCACCCTTGAGAAATAGTTGTCTGAGTGTAGGACAACTACCCCCTTGGAATCAGTGAACCATTCCTTCCTTGGGAGTCAGTGAACAGTTCTCACACACCTGCTGGGTACCAGGCCAGTGCCTGGTGAAAAGTGAAGATGGCTGGGGTGGGAGGGGGAGGGAAGCAGGGGAGAGGAGGAGGCTGGACTTGATGCTGTGTTTCCAGCCCCATCTGGAGCATCAGCCAAGCCAGCAGCTGCACACAAGTGAGCAGACAGACTGGTGAGAGAGACAGGGAAACTCCCAGACCAGCTGGACCCTGACAGCCAGGCAGAATTTTAGGAACAGAGAGTCAATGACACCTCCTCCCTGCCTCCCTCCCTGGGCGAGCATTCTTTCCAGCCAACGTCTGCCTTCCCAGCAGTCTGCGAGGGGCCACACCCTTCTCAAAAGCAGCCCAGCTTGCCCAAAGGCTGCTGGCCAGATTGAACTGTTTGTTTGAAGAGTCTTAGCTGACCACTTTTTATTTTGTTTATGTGTATTTTGTTTATAGTAGCATTGAAAGGGAAGTTAAATTTATCTTTGCCCCAGCCTTCCCACTACTTGAGCAAGAGACTGAGGCAAGGGAGACGGAGAGTCAAAGGAATATATATACGCTTTCCTATTGGTTTTTTGGCCACGCCATGTGGCTTGCGCGTTCTGAGTTCCCCTATCAGGGACTGAACCCAGCCCCTTCGCAGTGGAAGCACAGTCCTAACCACTGGACCATCAGGGCAGTCCAGGAAATATATTTTTAAGGCCATGTCCTTGGAAGAAAAATTATGAGCAACCTAGACAGCGTATTAAAAAACAGAGACATTACTTTGCCAACAAAGGTCCGTCTAGTCAAAGCTATGGTTTTTCCAGTAGTCATGTATGGATATGAGAGTTGGACTATAAAGAAAGCTGAGCGCCAAAGAATTATTGCTTTTGAACTGTGATGTTGGAGAAAACTCTTGAGAGTCCCTTGAACTGCAAGGAGATCCAACCAGTTCATCTTAAAGGAAATCAGTCCTGAATATTCATTGGAAGGACTGATGCTAAAGCTGAAACTGCAATAGTTTGGCCACCTGATGCAAAGAACTACTCATTTGAAAAGACCCTGATGCTGGGAAAGATTGAAGGCGGGAGGAGAAGGGGCCAGCAGAGGATGAGATGGTTGGATGGCATTACCTACTCAGTGGACATAAGTCTGAGTAAACTCCGGGAGTTGGTGATGGACAGGGAGGGCTGGCATGCTGCAGTCCATGGGTTCGCAAAGAGTCAGGCACAACTGAGCGACTGAACTGAACGGAACTGATCCACAAGAAGTCTCTGTGCAAATATAGTCACTGTTTTTTAATTTTTTATCCTGAAAAACACCAAATTTACAGAAGAATTGCTGAAATAATAAGTGTATTGAATACCTGTATACCCTTTCAGGCTTCCCAGGTGGTGCTAGTGGTAAAGAACCCACCTGCCAATGCAGGCGACATAAGGAATATGGGTTCGATCACAGGGTCAGCAAGATCCCTGGGAGGAGAGCATGGCAACCCACTCCAGGATCCTTGCCTGGAGAGTCCCGTAGACAGGAGCCTGGGGGACCAGAGTCCACGGGGTCGCGAAGAGTCAGACACAACTAAAGTGACTGAGCGCATGCACACCCTTTACCTAAGTTCATGATTTTTAACTTTTGTCACATTTGAGATATGTGTGTCTCTTCGTCCACGTATATCTAGGTGTGGGTGTATGAACTATATATGTTTATTTGTATATGTTTATACACACATGTACACATATTGCTATTATTTACTGAATCATTTGAGAGTAAGCTGTAGGCACCAGTGACCCATCCTTTCCCCAAATACTTCAGACATTCTCCTAAAAATAAAAGCACTCTCTCTATGTAATTACCCGCTGTATCCTATAGTGCAGCTATGACAGTTAGGAAATTGAACGTTAATGTAATACTTTCATCCAGTATACAACCCCAAACTCGGGTTTTGCCAGTTGTCGCAATGCTGTCCTCAAGTCTCTTCAGTCTCTTTTAACCTGCGCCAGTTCCTCGGCTTTCCATTGTCCTTTATGCCCTTGACATCTGTGAAGAGTACAGGTCAGTCGTTTAGGAGGATGTCCCCCTCCCCCTCCACTTGGGTTCCTTTTCCCTAGATTTAGGTCATGTGTTTTGACCACGTAACTGATGCGCTCTCTTTCTCTGTGCATCTTAGTGGTAGACACAGGAGGTCAATAAAGTGCATCTTTTACTGGGGATGTCAACTTCGATTATTGGGTTAAAGTGCAGTCTACTGTCTCTGCTGTAAAGGATTTTTTCCCCCTTTGCAGTGTAGCCAGTGAGTCCTCTGTGAGATTTGAGTCTGTAAATATCCTGTCCCCAACAACCTTTCACTAAATGGTTCTCACCTTCACGATAAGTCTTCCCTGTAGCTGTTACTACTGTGATGGCTACAAAATGATGACTTTTCTAGCTCTGTTCTTCCTGCTTCATTTGCTACCCAACTTCCCTATATAGGGAGGCGCTTCTCCCCCATGTGAGAATATACTCTCAATAATTGAAAAATTGCTAGGACTCTGTTTTTCTTAAAGCTCTGTCTCCTTTCTCTCCTGCCCACCACCACAACCATATCCCCCTGCCCCAGCCCTTCCCCATCTCAAGGCAGAGACAAACATTCCTTGGAAAGCTTTAATGAGGGCAAAATGAAATCAGATCATTAACACTCAGGAGGAGTTAAAAGAAGCAAAGGAGTGTGGCAAGTTGGCCGTTCTGTGACTTAGCTCATGGCCAGCTAAAGGAGGCCACCAGCCCCACCTCCCCTGCACCTGTGGTTCAGGGAAGGCTGGTCACCCCTTCCTGCCCATCTCGGAGGAGTGGGAGCCTTAGTCCCGTCTTGCAGGGCATGTTTGGGGGTCAGGCAGGAAGCCAGTGTGTCCAGACCCTCTTTGGCCTCTTGGCATACCTCTGCCCCAAGCTTACCGGGCAGCTAGAAGGAGGGACAGGGACAATGCTCTGTTGAACAGGAGCCCCCGAGCATCTCGCTGTTGCTGCTGTTGTTCAGTCGCTAAGTGTCCAACTTTTTTTCGACCCCAAGAACTGTAGCCCACCAGGCTCCTCTGTTCTTGGGATTTTCCAGGCAGGAATACTGGAGTGGGTTGCCATTTCCTTCTCTAGGGGGTCTTCCTGACCCAGGGATCAAACCTGCATCTCCTGCATTGGCAGGCGGGCTCTTTACCATCTGAGACACCAGGGAAGCCCGAGCATCTCGTATAGCGGGCAGATACCTCGGGGCATGGCACTTTCCTCCGGTTTCACACCCATGGCAGGCGTTGTAATTAACATAGAACTCTTCCCACCAAGCCAGACTTCCGTGTTCTGGACCACTGCCATCCACCAGTCACGCAAGATAGCATGCTCTGCCCCCATACTCCTGACCTGATCCCCTTGGCCTTGGCTTCCTGGGGCAGGCAGGAGTCTGACCACCGCTCTGTGCCCACAGAGTGGACCCGGGCTGCATGAGCCCAGATGTGAAGAATTCCATCCATGTCGGGGACCGGATCCTGGAAATCAATGGCACGCCCATCCGGAACGTGCCTCTGGACGAGGTACGGGTCCCAGGTTTGGCAAGCGGGGTTGGAGGTGGTGCCTTCATGCCTGCTCCCCACCACCTGAGACTCACCTGTTCACACGCCTGCTCTCCCCAGATTGATCTGCTGATCCAGGAAACCAGCCGCCTGCTCCAGCTGACTCTGGAGCATGACCCCCATGACACCCTGGGCCATGGGCCGGGGTCTGAGCCCAGCCCCCTGGGCTCCCCAGCTCACACGCCCAGCGGGGAGGCGGGCAGCCCCGGCCGGCAGAAACCTGTACTGTAAGTCAGCCCTGCCCCGTGACGCTGTGTATCTTGTTACTTTCACTGACGCTGGGCCTCGGTGGGCACGGGGGTGGGGGGGGTGGCAGTCTCTGCCCTCCAGTTGCTCACAGTCTGATGGAGGAGTCAGCCCTGCAAAAAAAACAAGAGCACGTCAGCGAGGGGTGCAGGGAGCTGGGAAGAAGAGTGAATGAGAAGGAGGAATGAATGAGAAGGAGGACATGGGGAAGCGGCGCCCCAGCTGGGGATGACAGGGCTCCCAGGGTGGACCAGAGCCCTGGCTTCAAGGAGCCGCTGGCCTGACACTCAGACTGCTGTGGCCTCCAGTGTGTGTGGAGAGGTGGGTTCCGAGGTGGCTGCTGGTGGCCAGGGTCTCACAGCACAGTGATGTGTCCCACAGAGACCACTCTGGTCCCTTTTGTGAGAAGGTGCCCAGGACCAGAGACAGCTGGAGGGCTGCGATGTGGGCCAGGCTGGAAGGGCCGGGGCACCTCTTAAAAGGAGGTGAAGGGTGCACAGAAGAAGCCCGGAGACAGCCTGGTCCTCATGCCACTCATTCTGGGGCCTATTCAGGATTCCTGGTCAGGGGGACACCTGGGGTGACAGCCTTTACGCTAAGGAACAGTGACCTTGAAGGCCTGTTTCCTCCTCTCCCGCATCTGTCTGGAGCTCAGGTCACCCTGCAGGGCCACCTAGGGGCGTCCTGCGCAGGTCGTCTGCCTCTGCACCTCCGGGCCCAGGACTCAAATGCTGGGAGACAAAGCATCTGATCCAGGGTTGTCAAGCAGAGAAAGCCGAGGGCAAACATTCCTTCCTAAACAGGAAGTCCAAGCCAGACAGGGCACTGGATGCTGGCATCAGGGTGGGGCAGGGGTCTCATGATGGCCCCAGGAGAGCTGCCCCGTGCCAGCCTTCCTGACTGTATGGGTGATTTACATGGACTGGCATCAATGGGGCGTGGCAGGCTGGGGGAAGGGGCAGGGCCAAGGCCTGGCCTCCCCCTAGGGGCCCTCGGCCAGGGGCCCACCTGCCGCCAGTGGCAACGGGTGCTGGTGTGTCCCCCCAGGAGGAGCTGCAGCATCGACAGGTCCCCGGGCGCCGGCTCGCTGGGCTCCCCGGCCTCCCAGCGCAAGGACCTGGGTCGCTCCGAGTCCCTCCGTGTGGTCTGCCGGCCGCACCGCATCTTCCGGCCTTCGGATCTCATCCACGGGGAGGTGTTGGGCAAGGGCTGCTTCGGCCAGGCCATCAAGGTGCGGGGCACGCCAGGGAGGGAGGGGACCGTCTGGGGGTGACCTGCTGGCCCTCCACCCTCTTCCCACCAGTGTCCCCAGGAAGCCACACTGGAAGGGTGTCTGGCTTCCAGACTCCCTGGCCAGGGCCCGCCTCCCCCTGGGCCTTGTCGAGCTAGCTGGCGGAGGGGCCCTTCTGTATGTAGGCAGACTGTGTGAAGGAGGTCGTGGGACAGTGGCTTCTCAGAGTTGGGATGGGAGGGCAGCCCAGACTGACCCTGAAGGCTTCCTCCCCCAGGGCCCCCTTACTCGGCCTAATGTGGGCCACTCACCCTCTTCACACACTGGCGACCAGCCCTCTCCTGCCTCTGATGTCACCTGCCTGTGACCACCCTAGAAGGTTCAGGTTTATATAAGAGGCATCAGCCAGGTCACCATGTCCCACCAGCCAGGCCTCAGCCCCCAGCCCCATGCGTCCGTCTGCCTGGGGAGGGGCGGGCCTCCTGCGAGGCGGCCTGGAGCAGAGCCCGTGCCCCGCGTGTCCCCACGCAGGTGACGCACCGGGAGACGGGCGAGGTGATGGTGATGAAGGAGCTGATCCGCTTCGACGAGGAGACCCAGCGGACGTTCCTCAAGGAGGTGGGTGAGGGGCCTGCCCCACCCTTGCCCATCGAGAGGGGGTCTGTGGCAAAGGGCTCCGGGAGAAAGTGACACTCAAGCCCTCATCGAAAGAAGACAGACTCTGCCAGGAGGGCGAGAGGGGCAGGGACATCCCTGGAGGTGGAGGCAGCCGGAGCAAAGGGCAGGGCGGCGGCAGGAGTGGCAGGAACCCCCGGGGTGGGGGAGACTCCCCCACCTTCGGAACTGTCCATGGCGGCTTCTGGTGGGACAGCAGCGGGAGAAGATGGGGGCGCAGCCTGTTTGCACCCTCCCCCAGGTGAAGGTCATGCGATGCCTGGAGCACCCGAATGTGCTCAAGTTCATCGGGGTGCTCTATAAGGACAAGAGGCTCAACTTCATCACCGAGTACATTAAGGGCGGCACGCTCCGGGGCATCATCAAGAGCATGGTGAGTGCCGGGCAGAACCACACCCACCCCCTCAGCCCCTCCACCTGCATCCTATTCCAGCCGCTCCCGCCGAGGGACCCGGACGGAGCGGCTCCTCCCTGGGCCCCAGTCTCCTAGGCTCTTCACTGGGGATCAGCCTCTGATCTCAAAGCCGCTTTGTCAGGAAATTGTTTGGAATTGTTCACCCACGCCCCTTAGAGGGGACAGTTGTGGGTGTCGTGGGGGGGGGGTGGTCATCAGCCCCTGCAGGACACTCGCCCCCTCCTGTCTCTCCCACCCAGTGTCCCGTCCCTGTGGCCCTGTTGGCTCATCCTGGACATTCTCCCCCCTCACCCCCACCCCCAGGACAGCCAGTACCCCTGGAGTCAGAGGGTGAGCTTTGCCAAGGACATCGCTTCTGGGATGGTGAGTAGGCTCTGATTTTGGGGGTGGCATGGGGTAGGGGACTTCTCTGATGGTCCTGTGGTTATGAATCTATGCTTCCACTGCAGGGGACATGGGTTTGATTCCTGGTCAGGGAACCAAGATCCCGCCTGCCTTGCTGTGCAGTTCCCCCCACCCTGACCCCTGCCAAAAAAATTCTCTACCATTCTCCTAAGTTCCATAGGCAGCTTCAAGAGAGGACAAAGGGAATCCAGTGGGAGGGGGAAGATGGGAGCCTTGCGGGGGACAGTAAGGGCGGGGCTGGGGTCCCTCAGGGAGGCTGCCCCCGATACACATGCCCCTCCACCCGCAGGCCTACCTCCACTCCATGAACATCATCCACCGGGACCTCAACTCCCACAACTGCCTGGTTCGCGAGGTGAGCAGCCAGGGCTGCAGGAGGGGCCGGTGGGACCCCCGCCGACCGCACTCCTAGTGGGTGGGAGGGGGGTCTGCTGGGACGGTGACCATCGCAGGGAGCGGGCCACACCAGGCTGCACCAGCGGCTGTGGGCCCGGAGGAAGGCCTGGACATGGGGGCTGGGGCGATCAGGGGAGGTTTGCTGCTGTTTAATGAAAGAGATTTGGGGCGGGGAGATATACTTCAGCGGGAGGCAATGGGAGCCGGCAGCCCAGGGTCTAAGGGGCAGTGATGGAAAGACCACAGGCTGCCCCCAGAAGGCAGAGGAGGGAGTGGGCAGGGGGTGGCGGGAGCGTGTCTCAGCATGGCCCTGCTTCCCCTCACCCCAGAACAAGAATGTGGTGGTGGCTGACTTCGGGCTGGCGCGGCTCATGGTGGATGAGAAGACGCACCCCGAGGACCTGCGGAGCCTCAAGAAGCCAGACCGGAAAAAGCGGTACACGGTGGTGGGCAACCCCTACTGGATGGCACCCGAGATGATCAACGGTGAGTCGGGGCTCCTGCCGGGCACATCCCCGGGGCCCCGCGGTCCCAGGTGGAGCTGCAGGAGGCAGAGGTCCCAGTCTCCTCCTCCTCCTCCTGGAGTCCTGTCATTAGTTGCCTTTTGCTGCTGCAACAGATTATCACAACTTGGCTTAAAAAAAAAAAATCATTCTAGGGACTTCCCGGGCGGTCCAGTGGTTAGGACTCCATGCTTCCAGTGCAGGGGGCACAGGTTTGATCCCTGGTCAGGGAAGTATGACCCCACCAAAAGTGAAAAGTGAAAATGTTAGTCATTCAGTCATGTCTGACTCTTTGCCCAAGGACTAACTGTAGTCCTCTGTCGTGAAATTCTCCTCTGTCCATGGAATTCTCCAGGCAAGAATACTGGAGTGGGTAGCCATTTCCTCCTCCAGGCATCTTCCCAACCCAGGTAGCGAACCCGCGTCTCCCACATCGTATGCAGATTCTTTACCATCTGAACCACCAGGGAAGCCCTACATGCCCTGAGGTGCACCCAAAAAGTTTAAAACCGCACAGGCAAATTATCCTATAGTTCTGGAGGTCAGGAGTCCAGTATCAGGCTTGGTGAGCTAAAGTCCTGTGTCAGCAGGACTATGTTCCTTCTCAAGGTTCGAGTGGGAAGGATCTGTTTCCTTCCCTTTTCCAGTTTCCAGAGGCGGCCTCGCTCCTTGGCTCCTGGCCCCTCCTCCAGCAAGACCAGCAGTGCAGTCTCTTCTTTCTGACACCCGTGTCTGCCGTCACCTCTCCTACCCTGACCCTGACCCTCCACCCTCCCTCGTGAGGACCTTTGTGATCAGAGGGCTCAGCCAGCTAACCCGAGATCATCTCCCCATCGCGAGATCCTTAACTGAGTGACACCTGCGAAGTCCCGTAAAAGGCAGCACATTCGGGTCCGAGGGGCAGGCGGTCCCTGGACAGGGTCTAGGGCCTCTCCAGGACCATTATTAGGCCTCCCGCAGAGCCCGCTTCTCCCACTCCATTTCTTTCCTCAGGCCTGTCACACAGTGATCCCATGTGTGCCCGGACTGGGGGTGATAAAGTCCATCCACAGGCGAGGGACATGCAGACACACAGGGTCAGGACAGGCAGATTCGGGGTCATCTTAACACCAACTCTGATCAAAGTTAACATAATCCACCCCCTAATAACGTAAGTGGTGAAGTGAAAGAAAGTGAAAGTGTTAGCATTAGTTGCTCTGCCGTGTCCGAATCTTTGCGACCCCATGGACTGTAGCCCACCAGGCTCCTCTGTCTATGGAATTTCCCAGGAATACTGGAGTGGGTAGCCATTTCTTTCTCCAGGTTATCTTCCCGACCCAGGAATCGAACCCAGGTCTCCTGCACTGTGGGCAGATTCTTTACCGTCTGAGCCACCAGGGAAGCCCTTGTAAAGTGGGGTTAATAGTCCCCATCTTGAAGAAAAGAAAGAGAATAAAATAAAGAAAGAAACAAAAAGAGTCCCTATCTTTAAGGAGTAGTATGAACATTGGATAAGATTTGTAAACTAGTCAGGAGTCACTGAGAGTGGTTGTCCTGATTATCTTTAACATCATCAGGTAGACAGTATTGTTCCCATTTTACAGCTAAGGCAGGCTGAGGCTCAGAGAGTCTGTGTCAGTCCCTGAGGCTGCTGTGACCGATGAGCACAAACTGAGTGCTTACACCAGTAGTCTGAGATCCAGCAGAGCCTTGCTCCCTCCAGGGATTTCAAGGGAGAGTCCATTCCTTGTTCTGTCTAGGCTTTGACCCTGGCATTCCGGGCTTGTGGCCACATCGGCCCAATCTCTGCCTCTGTTTCCACGTGGCTGCCTCCTCCTATGCATCTTCTCCTTTTTGGTCTCTCTTATAAGGACAGTCAGGGTGGCATTTTGGGGCTTCCACGATGACTCAGTGGTAAAGAATCTGCCTGCAATACAAAAGATGCAAAAGACTTGGGTTCAGTCCCTGGGTCGGGCAGATCCCCTGGAGGAGGAAATGGCAACCCACTCCAGTATTCTTGCCTGGAGAATCCCATGGACAGAGGAGCCCCGAGGGCTTCCGTCCACAGGGTCACAAAAGTTGGACACGACTGAGTGAGTACACGTGCAGGATGGCACTTAGAAACTGCCCAGATAATCTAGGGTGGTCTCATCTCAGGATCTTGAATCATATCTTCAAATCGATTCTTTATCTTTCCAAAAACGGTAGCACGCACAGGTTCTGAAGTTCTGACAGTTATCTCTCGGGGTCACCACAGGGTCCATAACATGCCCGGAGTCACAGAGTTGGTTAGTGACCGAGCTGGGCCTAGAACCCCTTGCCTAGGGCTTTCACCCTGACTCCCCCGCTACCAGCCACCACCACCGCCCCCCCGGCAGGCTGGCTCAGCTTGGGTGGGCCCAGGTAGGGTCAGAGCCCAGGGCCTGATCCCGCGGAGGTTGCTCGCATCTGCCTCCTGGTTAGCACATCCCCCGGCGGGCGGTCCCCAGCCCGTCCCCCTCGCCGGCTGGCACCCCCGGCCTGGGCACCCGCTGACCGTGGTTTCTCCATCCAGGCCGCAGCTATGACGAGAAGGTGGATGTGTTCTCGTTTGGGATCGTCCTGTGCGAGGTAGGCCCAGGGGCGGGTGGCAGCCGGCTCCAGCCCTGTCCCCACGCGCTCCGGAGCTGCAGGCTGGAAGCCTGCCAGGGCCCCAGGCCAGGGAGGCTGTGGGGACCGGCTGCCCACCACTGCCTGCATCCCCGTGGTCAGACGGGTGCCAGGCCTGGTGTGACCCACCCTCAAACCCGCCCGGGTGGCACCCAGCCCCAGGGCCCTGCGGGTAACTGCCGGGCCTTGTCTGGACAGATCATCGGGCGAGTGAACGCTGACCCAGACTACCTGCCGCGCACCATGGATTTTGGCCTCAACGTGCGAGGCTTCCTGGACCGCTACTGCCCCCCAAACTGCCCCCCGAGCTTCTTCCCCATTACTGTGCGCTGCTGTGACCTGGACCCTGAGAAGAGGTGAGCGGGATGAGGGGCTTAGGGCAGGGTGGGGGGGCGGATTCCCCAGCAGAGCCAGAACCCACCATGCCCCCACCTGTCTCCCACCCCCACCCCCCACCCCAGGCCCTCCTTCGTGAAGCTGGAGCAGTGGCTGGAGACCCTCCGCATGCACTTGGCCGGCCACCTGCCGCTGGGCCCACAGCTGGAGCAGCTGGACAGGGGCTTCTGGGAGACCTACCGGCGTGGCGAGAGCGGACTGCCCGCCCACCCTGAGGTCCCTGACTGAGCCCAGCACCCCCGGCTGCCCCTGTCCGCCTCCGGAGAATCTGCCCGGCACCAGATTCCTCTACAGGAGGCGGCCCGGGTGTGGCGCCCTCACCGGGGCGGCGGGCGCCCAGACCCTCCCCCGCACCAGGCCCTGCCTTGCCCCATCTCTGCCCCCGGCCCCAGAGCTGGTCTGGCCACACACACACCATCACCTCACCCTGCCTTACCTGTCTTGGTGGGGCCGCCCCCTCCCGCCTCTGCTTGCATGAGCTGGAGGGCCCGTGTGAGCTGCGCCCCGTCCCGCACCTGCCCCCCCGGCCCACCCCCATGCACACTCCGCTGTCTGCAGCTCCTCCGAGGCTGGGCTGGAGGACAGGCCGCCCCCCGACCGTGACCCATCACATGTGTTCCCGGGAGCAGACAGGGAGTCTGGGGCCCGTCAACCCCCCAGGGGGTTGCCTCAGTAGCAGCAGGTATAGATAATTATCCAAACCCCCAAAGGGAGAGAGGTCTGCTCCCCTGGGGCGGAAGTCCCGGGGCCAGACAGCAGCCCTGACTCACTTTGGGTCTTTTCCTTTCTTTATTGAAGCCACTTCAGTGGGAAGCAGGTACCAGGCCTCAGGGTGAAGGGAGGGTCCCCGGAGGGGGAGGGGAGCCGTGGTCTGGGGGCCAGAGCTGCTGAGGGGTGCCGCAGAGGGGGGTTGGGCAGATCCCCAGCCTCCCAGCCCCCTGAAGTTCATCTCAGCGCCCCCTCCGGGCCTCTCCCCAGGCTCCTCGCCAGTGGCTGAAGCAGCCCCTGCCCCTCCCCACGCCCCTCTGTCCTCTGGGTTCTTTCTGTGTAATCTATTTTTTAAGAAGAGTTTGTATTATTTTTTCATAACGGCTGCAGCAGCAGCTGCCGGGGGCTTGGGGTTTTATTTTTTTTCGGCGGGCGGGGGTGGGGGGGCCATTTTGTCACTTTGCCTCAGTTGAGCATCTAGGAAGTATTAAAACTGTGAAGCCTTCTCAGTGCACTTTGAACCTGGAAAACAATTGAAAGCAGGCCCGTGGGACTATGACTCAGGGAGGTGACAAGAGTCACCTCCATCCAGGAATGGGGACATCTAAGGAACAAAACCCAGACTCAGAAAAATGAAATAAACTCCGTACTCCCCCCCCAGATCCCGCATTGTGACGTGTGTCTGGGGGCCCCAGAGAAACAGGAAGAGAGAGGGACCTTTTGATTTAGAAGCCTGGCCTAAGCAAGCCTGGTCTGGGAAGACAGGAATGGAGGTGTGGGTGGGGACAGATAAGAGGGTGGGGATGGAAGTGTTGGCCCAGCTTTTCCAAAGTTGAGTTTGAGGGTGAGGGGAGGAGTAGGGGAAGAGCCAGGGGAGACTTGGGAATGAATTGCTCTTATTTCATGCTTGCTATTTGCTTCTTCCTAAAGTGTAAAAGGTCCCATCAGGAAACCAGAAACCACCCTAGTTATTTCAAATGTAGGTCATTTAATCCAGGGAATCGTTTAGTCCAGTGGCAGGACAAAAAGTGGATACTGAGATAACCATTTGTGTTGACCTGTAGGAAGTAGCGGCCACCCCTTGGCTGGGGCACTTAAGGAAAGAAGTTAATTTAGTTATCTGGTGTCAAGGTTAACAATTCACCCCTTAAATTTGGTGGCTTGAAATAACAGCGGTCACTCGTGGCTCAGAACTTCTCTGTTAAGAACTGGGACCAGCTTGGTGAGTGGTTTTGGCCTGGGGTCTCTCCTGTGTCTGTGGTCAGATACTGCCCTGGGACTGCAGTGCTTTGAGGGCTTCACTGGGGCCAGAGGGTCCATTTCCAAGGACCTCCTGTACATGGCTCAGGCTCATGGCTGCAAACTGAGCTGGCTGTTGACTAGAGGCCTTGGTCCCTCTCAGAGGCCTCTCCACAGGGCCCCTTGAGTGTCCTCACAGCATCAAGGGCGTGAGCATCCCAAGACAGCAAAGCAGAGGCTCCACCGCCTTTTAGGACCTAATCTCAGAAGTCACACAGGCTCGCTTCCACCATATTCCACTGGTCACACAGACCAACCCCAATCCAGCGTGTGAGCTGTCTACACAAGGCCACAAATACAGTCCAGGAGAAATCACTGGAGTCACCTTGGAAGCTGGCTAGAGATGTGGAGGACGGAGCCCCAGAACAGTGCTTAGATTTTTGATGTGTGTTAGGGGGAAGGGTTGGCTTCCAGTTGGTGCTGGAACTTCTTACTAAGAAGATAGATGCGGGACTTCCCCAGTGGTTAAGAACCCACCTTCCAATGCAGGGGACACAGGTCCAATCCCTGATGAGTGTACTAAGGTTCTGCATGCCCTGGTGCAACTAAACTGTTCCCCACATGCTCTGGAGCCCACATGCCACGACTTAGACCGGATGCAGCCAAAAATAATTAAAAAAAAAAAAAGTGCTAGAGCTAAACATTGGCTCCTGCTGGACAAGGGCAGAAGAAAGCCTCTTCACCTGCTCCAGTCTCCCTCAGTTGGCCCCTGTGAGCAGACCCACCTCAACAGGAAGCCAGTTGCAAGGAAATCTGGGAAATGTCGTTTTCAGCAGTCCAGCAAGGGTATCCCAGAACAGGCCGTGGAGCGGGCTTGGGGCTGAGGCACCATAAGCAACCCGCACAATCCATCCTTTTGGCTCCTCATCACTAACACACACCTTTCTACCATATTTGATTTCCATACAACTCGTAACAACTTAATGCCTCCACATAACAAGACGCAAATATCTTTTGTACACAGATGGGTCATTCTCTTTCTAATGCCAGAAATCAGAAACAGAAGAGGAAAATTATGCATGATAGTCATTCTAGAAATAGCTAAAAAGAATAATATACTATGACCAAGGAGGATTTACCCCAGGAATGTAATAGTGGTTCAGTATTTCAAATGTAAATCCGTGGAAAACCACAGCGAGATACCACTGTGCACCCACAGGATGGCCATAATTTTTAAAAGAAAGGAAAAATATGTTGCTAAGGACATGGATAAATTAGAAACTTCATTCTCTGCTAATGGGAATATAAAATGGTGCCGCTGCTCTGCAGAACAGTTTGGCAATTCTTCAAAATGTTAAAACAGCGTTACGGGGCTTCCCTGGTGGTCCCGTAGTTAGAAATTGCCTGCTAATTTAGGGGACATGGGTTCAACCCCTGGTCCAGGAAGATCCCACATGCCAGAGGGCAGCTAAGGCTGTGTGCCACAACTACCGAGCTGACACCCCAGAGCCCACGAGTCACAACTATTGAGCCCGAGGGCTGCAGCTCCTGAAGCTGGCCTGTCCTAGAGCCTGTGCTCAGCAACAAGACACGCCACCACAATGAGAAGCCCCCTTACCGTAAGGAAAAGCAGCCCCTCCTCACCACAACTAGAGAAAGCCTGTGCGCAGGAACAAAGACCCAGAATGGCCAAAAATAAATTTTTTTTAAAAAAAAATGTTAAACAGAGTTATGACCCAGCAATTCCACTCTCAGGTTTACAAATGGAAGAAGTGGAAATGTACACAGAAAAACTTGTACATGAAGGTGCATAGCAACATTATTTGTCATAGTCAAAAAGTGGGAACAACCAAATGTCCGTTGCCTGCTAATGGACAAACAAAAAGTAGTATATCCATACAATGGAATATTATTCAGCTGTGAAAAGGAATGAAATAGTGATAGATGCTACAACGGGGATGAACCCAGAAAACATGCTGAGAAAAGGAAGCCAAACATACAAGGTCACATATTGATTCTGTGTACATGAAATGTCCAGAATAGGCAAATTCATATAGACAGAAAGTAGATTAGCTGTGGGGAGGGTGGACGGGATGTGTGTGTGTGTGTGTGTGTGTGTGTGCGCGCGCGCATGCGCTCAGTCATATCTGACTCTTTGCCACCCCATGGACTGTAGCCCACCAGGCTCCTCTGTCCATGGAATTTTCCAGGCAAGAGTACTGGAGAGGGTTGCTGTGCCCTCCTCCAGGGGATCTTCCCAACCCAGGGATTGAACCTGCATCCCTTACGTCTCCTGCGTTGGCAGGAGGGTTCTTTATTACTAGCACCTCCTGGGAAGCCACTCCTACTGTGTTCCATATGCTGTTAAATCCACCCCTTGAGGGCTTGATCGTGCTCTTTCAGTGACTACATTTTCAGTTTTTTAGTAACTTTATTTGGTTCTTTGTCAGATGGAGCGGTTGTTGTCTTAAAATTTGGGTTTATTATTTTGTCTTTAAGAGTCTTCAGCATACTGAATTTTATGTTCTCTTTCATGCTATTGTTGTATATTCTCAGGATTTAGGGGCTATAATTGTTGTAATGGTAACTTCGATTCTCACATGTAAAAATTTAAGGGCTTTGGTATTTCTTTAAAAAAATTTTTTTTATTTTTTTTTGGCTGTGGTGGGTTTTCATTGCTGCACAAGGCTTTCCTTAGTTGTGGTGAGTGAGGGCTACCGTTGGTCATGATGCACAGCTTCTCTTTGTGGTGGCTACTCTTGCTGCGAAGCACGGGCTCTAGGTGCGTGGGCTGCAGTAGTTGCAGCTCGTGGGCTCAGTAGTTGCAGCTCACAGGCTCTAGAGTTCTGGGTCAGTAGTTGTGGTGCACGGACTTAGTTGCTCTGCAGCATCTGGGATCTTCCCAGACTGGGGGTCAAACCAATGTCCCTTGCATTGCAAGGCATATTCTTAACCACTGCACCATGAGAGAAGCCCTCAACACTTCTTTTTTTTTAATTTATTTATTTTTTAATTGGAGGATAATTGCTGTACAGAATTTTGTAGTTTTCTGTCAAACCTCAATATGAATCAGCCATAGTATACATATATTTCTTATGTGTATACGACATTTCTTTTTTTTTTTTTTCCAGTGGGTTTTGTCATACATTGACATGAATCAGCCATAGAGTTACACGTATTCCCCATCCCGGTCCCCCATCCCACCTCCCTCTCCACCCGATTCCTCTGGGTCTTCCCAGCCCACCAGGCCCGAGCACTTGACTCATGCATCCCACCTGGGCTGGTGATCTGTTTCACCATAGATAATATACATGCTGTTCTTTCAAAACATCCCACCCTCACCTTCTCCCACAGAGTTCAAAAGTCTGTTCTGTACTTCTGTGTCTCTTTTTCTGTTTTGCATATAGGGTTATCGTTACCATCTTTCTAAATTCCATATATATGTGTTAGTATACGACATTTCTTAATAATAGGTACAATGGGTACAATAAT
This sequence comes from Muntiacus reevesi, assembly GCF_963930625.1. NCBI lineage: Eukaryota > Metazoa > Chordata > Mammalia > Artiodactyla > Cervidae > Muntiacus > Muntiacus reevesi. The sequence goes on along the minus strand of NC_089250.1, from coordinate 211,360,542 downwards.
GGGTACAATTTTCATTGTAGGTGAGTCCAACTGCCATACTTAGCCCAAAACTTTATGTTCCTAAATTAGTCTGCATTTTTTTTTTTCTTTTAAATCTCATCTCCTGTCACTGCTGGTTATAGACCCTCACTAACATCTAAGGGAAGACACATTATCGACTCATTGTCGGTCATGTGTGGTGTTTAGTCCCCTGTTTCTGGACTCCTGGGTTTTCTCTTTCTTCCCTGGGAGCTCAGCTGTGCATCTAAAACAACTTTAATTTGATCAAACATTTCAAAGAGTTTTACTTGTTGAGTTTTCTGGTTATCCTAGCTGCCAAATCAGAAGCACATGGGAAGGTTTCTCAGAACATGTTTCCTAGTCCTCCTTCCCCTGCCAAAATTCTGACATTGCCTCCTAGAGAGTCTGCCAAAATCTGGGTGCATCTGGAGCCAGAAATGGGGTGACAGTGGGGGTTCTTCCTCTGTAACTTGAGAAGTGGCGCTAGTGGTAAAGAACCTGCCTGCCAGTGCAGGAGACATAAGAGATGTGGGTTCGATCCCTGGGTCGAGAGATCTCCTGGAGGAGGGCATGGCAACCCACTCCAGGATTCTTGCCTGGAGAATCTCATGGACAGAGGAGCCTGGTGGGCTACCGTCCTTAGAGTCGCAAAGAGTCGGACACGATTGAAGTGACTGAGCATCCACGCACAATTTGGGAAACAAGACAACTCACTTCCCCAGTGTTCTGAATCAGTTCCTGGTGTCTTAGACTTCTGTTCCTAATGCACCCACAGAAGATGCTGAGTAAATGTACAATGAATACACGAATGCATGAAAGATGACTGGCTGACGCCTGTAGTCAGCATAATACCCACTGTGCAGGTCTGATGTATGATTAAACCAGAGAGTAACTGCTCAATAAAGATCATTTTCCCTTCCCCTAAAACAGGAAGGAGGAGCTTACCACCACCCCCACGGGCTTGGCAGGCCCAGGTCAGACTACCCTCGGGGTGGACAACCTGCATTCCAGCCTCTGTCCTGATCTCTGAGGACCTGGATTCGATGGAGGTCATGAGGGAAGTATGCAGGTTGGCCTGGATTCCATTCTGTGGATTTACGCCCACATGTGCTTGATGAGTGGGTCAGTCAGCCTGGAGGACAGGCCCTAGGGGTGTCTCAGAGGTCCGCATTAGGCCCCACCTATTTGTCCGTTCTGGGTGTGACACAGAGTGGAGAAGGATTGGCAGGAGAAGAAGGGGATGACAGAGGATGAGATAGTCGGATGGCATCACTGATTCAATGGACACGAGTTTGAACGAGCTCCAGGAGATGGTGAAGGACCAGAAAGCCTGGCGTGCTGCACTCTATGGGGCTGCAAAGGGTTGGATATGACTTACCGACTGAACAACAACAACAACAACAAAGGACACCTTAGGTGACCCTCAGGGCCCTGTAGGGCCCCCTTTAGCCCCTTAAAGCCTCAGCTTTCCTTCTCCATCCCTTCCCCACTCATCCTGTCCTCAACCCTTTCCTGACTCTCCACAGAGATCTCCACCTGCACCACAGCTGCCCACCCTAGGGCCTCCAACTCCTCTCTCCAGGTCTCCAGCTGGTTGCAGGAAGACCCAAAGACTCCTCAAAGCCCAAGTGCCCAGACACAGACTTCCATTTCCCCCAAGCATCCTGCCCTCCTTCTGGGATGCCCAACTCCAAAGTGTCATCCTTACCCATCCAACCCACGCAGACACCTGGGAGTCACCCTGGACTCCACCCTCCTCTTTCTGAAAGTCTCCAGGACGGAATCTACTTCTGGGCATCTCTGCAATCAGACCTCTGCCTCCCACCTTTCCTCTGCACCATCATCTGAGGTCAGCCACCAGCATGGCCCTCTGGGTCATCATACCTCCTAACTCACCTGCAACCTATAGTCTGTGGTGGGCCCCTACTCAGGGCCTCAGACTCGCTTTGTCTGCCTCCAATGGTGGTTTGCTTTTTATTTTTTCTTAATTTTAAAAATATTTATCTGGCTGTGCCAGGTCTTAGTTGTGGCATGTGAACTCTTTAGTCGCAGCACGCGGGATCTAGTTCCCTGACCAGGCATAGGATCCGGAACCCCCGATTTGGGAGCTCAGAGTCCTAGCCACGGGACCACCAGGGAAGTCCCTGCTTTTACTTTTAAATGAGCTAACACCATACACTAGATTTCACATACAAGGAAAAAGAACTCTGGCTGCTCTTGAGTAATTTATTGGGCCCACGTGCATGTTCTTCCCTTGGAAGAACTATCAGGTGTCCCCAAGTGTCAGCCATACCCTGATGATCACATACCCCCAAAGACAAGTCTGTCCTTCAGGGCGCTTGAGGTTAAAGCTCTTCCCCTGTCCATCACCACTCTCTCTGCTCCCAATTACAGCCCAGAGTTGACCCGTTCGGCAGTTGGTTCAAGTCCCTGCAGAGGAAACCAGCCTCTTTAACCTGACATTTGAGGCCCTTCCCGACCCAGGCCACCCTCCAGCCTCACCTTCTTCCATGGAGAAGCACAGCTTGCTGGCCTCACAATTCCCAGACAGAATCTCCATAGAGCTGAGCTTTTTGTCTGCTTAGTTTACATAAGCTGACTGTACAGAACCACATAGACGAAAATGGGCACACGGAATATAAAACATAATTTCAACTGCCTTTTTTTTTTTTTTTTTTTTTTGAGACATTATAGAGTTCTGCTTAAAATATTCTATTTGGCTGCATTGGGTCTTAGTGGCAGCATGGGAACTCATAATTTCGCATGTGGGATCGAGTTTTCTGACCAGGGATCAAACCTGGGCCCCCTGCATTGGGAGCGTTGGAGTCTTAGCCACTGGACCACGATGGAAGTCCCCACGATGGGCTGTCTTTAAGGAAAGGTGTTTCTGCAAACTTTTCATTATGAGGAATTTCAAACATTAAGAAAACTTGAAATAATAAGTTAATGAGTCCCTTACGCCCACCACCTACATCCACCAATTGTTAACATCTGCCAGTGTGTGTACAAGGTTAGTCGTTTGGTTGGTTTTGCTGAACTATTTGAAATCACTTTGCAAACATCATGATATTTCACTTCCTGAACATATTGAATACTTCGGCAGGCAGACGCCTCCTAAAAATACATTATCTTCAAAACCACAAAGCCATGATCAGACTCAAGAAAATTAGCAATAGGGACTTCTCTGGTGGTCCACTGGCTAAGACGCTGCACTCCCAGACGCAGGGGGCCCAGGTTCAATCCCTGGTCAGGGAATTAGATCCCTCATGTGGCAACTAAGACCCAGAACAGTCAAATAAATATTTTTAAAAAGGAAAGAAAATGAAAATGAACAATAATTTCCAGTATGACTACTATCTAGTCCAAAGCCAGTTTCCCCAGTTTTCTCAGCTAAGCATTTTATAGCTGAGTTGTTATTCTTTTGCTGGTCACATCAGCAGGACCCAGTCAAGGCTCAGGGCACCTTTGTCTGTCGTTCTCCTTCTTCCTGTGCCCCCACCAATCCTTTCATCCCTGGTATTTTTTTTTTTTTTTTTTTTTTGTCCCAGGTCAATTGTCTTGTACAAAGTTCCATCTTCTGGATCTGTCATTTTCCTTGAGGTGGCACTTCCCTCATTTCTCCATCCCCTTTATTTTCTGTAAATGGGAAGACAAGTTAAATATAGAGACTTGACAGGGCCCAGGTGGTCGTTTTGACAGAAACATCTCATGGCTGGAGTTCCCTCGTGGTCCAGTGGTTAAGACTGCGCTTCCAATGCAAGGGGGCCTGTATTCAATCCCTGGTCAGGGAAGTAGATCCCACATGCTGCATCTAAGAGTTTACATTCTGCAATTAGAGATCCTTCGTGATGCTGGGAAAGACTGAGGGCAGGAGGAGAAGGGGAGGACAGAGGATGCAATGGTTCGATGGCATCACCAACACAATGGACACGAGTCTGAGCAAACGCCAGGAGATAGCGAAGGACGGGAAGCTTGGCATGCTGCAGTCCATGGGACTGCAAAGAGTCAGTCATGACTTAATGACTAAAAAACAACAACAACTAGAAGTCCTGCGTGCCACAACAAGACCCAGCACAGTCAAGTAAATAAACAAATAAACTGAAAACTTAAAAAAAAAAAACATCTCAGGGGTGCTGTGCTGCGCTCAGTCGCTTCAGTCGTGTCTGACTCTTTGTGACCCCACGGAGGGTAGCCCACCAGGCTCCTCTGTCCATGGCATTCTCCAGGCACAAATACTGGAGTGGGTTGCCATGCCCTGCTCCAGGGGATCTTACCGACTCAGGGATCGAACCCAGATCTCTTAAGGCTCTTGCATTGCAGGCAGATTCCTTACTGCTGAGCCACCAGGGAAGCCCCCATCTCATGGGTGGTGTGATGTAAATAGGGGAAAGGAGTTTGACTTACTCTCCATGTTTTGACTGATACCTGGAACTAACTGGTGGACATTACTGGGGGAAAGGAAACTATGTGGAGACAAAGCTGCTGAATGTGGCGCGGGCTGCCTGGGGAGGTGGTGAGCTCGTCGTCACTGGGGGGGTATCCCAGAAAGTTTGTGGAGCATCAAGTACACTGGTGAAGAATCTCTTGCTTTGGTTAGAGTGCCACAGCCCCCTCTCGCCCACTGGATAATTTAAGGGGTGCTTTTGGTTGTCATGGTGATTGCAAATATTGTTGATACACGGTGGACGCTGAGATCCTTGCAACTTGGAAGACAGTCCCATAAAAAGAGCCACGTAGCCAACAGGCTACTGAGAACTTCTGGGCAAGCGTTTCATTAGAAAAGGGGCTTTTGGACTCTTTTTAGCAATGAAGTTATTTTTCAAACAATAGCTTCTTAGAACCAAGTACACAGAATAGATTCACAGTGCTTACAGCTGGGGTCACGGCCACGGGGGCCCTTCTCCAGGCTCCTAAGGCACCAAAGCACACCTGTGAAAGCCACAGAGCTGGGGAGCCTGAGATCCAGAAGCTTCTGAAATTCTCCATCACAGGAGTGGGGGGTTCATGCCAGGCCTCACTGCCACCATCGCCCACGCTGTGGGTACCTGTAGGCAGGTGCTGGTCCTCTCAGGCTCAGGTGAGGAGCAGGAAGCATGGTCCAGCCAGTGCCTGGCAGGGGCCCCGTAATGTTTCAGAAATACATTCACGTGGCAGAAGTTCAGGAGGCACATGCGGTTATACTGTGGCTTTCGAGCAGATAAGAGTTCCATGCTCTTCCAAGAAAACAACTTGTTTTTAAGGGGCGTGCACTCTCTTTCCATCTCAGCCTTAGAGATCCCTGATTGCAGTAAATGGGAAGGTTTCTCATTTCTTTTTTGTAACTTCTTTTTTTAAAGTGTAATATACACATATAAAAGTGTGTGTGTGTGTATATATATATATATATATATATATATATGAAAAGCTCAATGAATTTTCCCACACCCAATTGACCAGCATCCAGATGAAGTGGTGGGTTCTAGCCTCCCAATACCAGCGTGTGCTACCCCAAAAGTAACTGCTCTCCTGACTTTTAACACTGGAGTTGAGTTTTGCCTATTTTTTGGATGTTTATTATATAAATAGATCCAGTATGTTCTTTTCTATGTCAGGTTTTTTTTTTTTTTTTTTTTGGCTGCACCGTGAGACATGTGGGATCTTAGTTCCCCCACCAGGGATGGAACCCGCACCCCTGCAGTGGACATGCCGAGTCTTAACCACTGGACCGCCAGAGGAGTCCCTGTGTCTGGCTCCTTTCATTCCTCCACATTGTGTGTAGTTGGAGCTGATTCACTCTCACTTTGGTGAGCTACTCCGCTGAATGACATGACTACTTATTCATCTATTCTACCACTGATGGGCTTCCAGGTGTCTTCTAAGGTTTTGTTATACCCATGTGTGTGTGTGCTCACAGTCCTGTCTGCTTCTTTGCAACCCCTTGGACTGTAGCCCATCAGGCTCCTCTGTCCATGGAATTCTCCAGAGTACTGGAGTGGGTTGTCATTACCTCCTCCAGGGGATCTTCCTGACCCAGGGATCAAACCTGGGTCTCTTGCATCTCCTGCATTGCAGGCGGATTCTTTACCACTAGTACCACCTGGGAAGCTCCTTGTTCTGCCTAATAGAGTGGTTTATGGGTCAGGAACAAATCCCTCTCCCACGCTGGGGCCCTGGGGAAGCCAGTGGGTGCATTCCCCGGTTGCACTGTCTTTCATTCTTGTGGCAGGGGTCCATGAGTTTGAGCTTCGGTCCAGACCCCTCATTACAGCTGTATATCCCCTCTTACTAGCCCTGTCCTCAGGTTGCGGTGGCTTGCCCAAGCATCAAGCCCTTCCTTAGCTTTCAGAGCGCTGTTTTCCAGGCAGCTGCTGTGAAATCCACACGGCCCTTGAAGAAGGGTGTTCACAGCCTTGAGGCACAGCAGTTGTCTCTGAGCTGTGCTACTAAGCAGAGTGCAAACCCTCAGTGGGACTCTTTGCGACCCCAGGGACTGTAGCCCGCCAGGCACCTCTGTCAACGGGGATTCTCCGGGCAAGAATACTGGAGTGCGTAGCCATGCCCTCCTCCAGGGGATCTTCCCAACCCAGGGACGAACCCAGGTCTCCTGCATTGCAGGCGAATTCTTTACAGTCTGACCCACCAAGGAAGCAGTTGTCTTTGGGAAGAGGAATTGGGTGGCCTGGAACCCAGGGCGTGGGGGAAACAAAACAAACTTTTTACCTTACACCCCCTGGGTGGATTCTCAATCTTATGCTATAAAGCTTACTCTTAAAAACAAATGCTATCCATGTGTATATGTACACACGCCTGTGTATATACGTATTAGAATACGGATGTGTATTAGAATATTTGGGGAGTAGAGAAGTTGGGCTTTCTGGGGAGGTGACATTTGAGATGGGCTTTTAAAAAAAAAAAAAAAACCTTTTTATTTTGTATTGGGGTATAACCGATTAACGATGTTGTAATAGCTTCAGGTGAATAGTGAAGGGACTCAGCCATACATATACATGTATCTGTTCTCTCCCAAACTGCCCTCCCATCCAGACTGCCACATAACATTGAATAGACTTCCCCGGACTGTACAGTAGGTTCTTGTTGGTTTCATGCTACGTGCGTGCTAAGTCGCTTCAGTCCTGTCCGACTCTTTGCAACCCCATGGACTGTAGCCCACCTGGCTCCTCTGTCCATGGGATCTCCAGGCAAGAATACTGAGTGGGTTGCTATGCCCTCCTCCAGGGGATTTCCTGACCCAGGGAGCAAACCCATGCTTCTTATGTCTCCTGCACCGGCAGGTGGGTTCTTTACCACTAGCGCCACTTTAAACACAACAGTGTGTACATGTTCATCCCACACTCCCTAACTGTCCCTTCCCCCATCCATTCCTCCCCCCGCCCACTCCTGCTGGCAACCATAAGTTCATCATTATGGCCAAAGGCCTGCAGGCTTTGGAAAGTGGGACCAGTTTGGGGAACCCTGAGATGTATGAGGCTGTTATCGAAGCATCCAGGGGAGCTGGAGCCCCTGGAGGAATAACTTTCCAGGGAGAGTCTGGGGTCAGGAAAGGGATGAAGACAGAATAGAGGAGTGGGGAGTGGAGACAGAAGGAACACTGAGGCTTTAGAGGACAAAAGAGGTCACCCAGGCTCTTGACTATCACCTAAGTTGCCATGAAAGTGAAAGTCACTCAGTCATGTCCAACTCTTTGCAACCCTATGGACTATACAGTCCATGGAATTCTCCAGGTCAGGATACTGGAGTGGGTAGCCTTTCCCTTTGTTAGGTAGTTAGAATAGGGAAAAGGAGTCCAAAATGGCAGTGGCTAAAAGACAAGGAAGGGAAAAGCCCACGAAAATAGAACACAGAAATAGATCAGAGGAAGGTCAAAGGAAGGTCTCTCTCTCTCTCTCTCCACCCCCCTGCAAGATGGGGTGCTCTTTGTGTCTTTGGATCGACGTGCCCTCACACCTCGAAGATGGATTTTCCTGCTATCTTCTAAATAAAATAGAGCTGTAACACTGATTTCTCTAAGAGCTATAACATGGTCCATTCGAGACCTGAGAGCTATAACATGGTCTGTCCAAGACCTGAGAGCTGTGAGGCACTGAGGGGCCTTTAATGTCCGTCACTCCAAATCTTTGTTGTGACGAGACAAAGAACCGAGGAGCATACACTCTGCCTGACACCTTCTCCAGGGGATCTTCCAACCCAGGGATTGAACCCAGGTCTCCCACATTGCAGGTGGATTCTTTACCACCTTGAGAAGGTGTCCTGATCCTTCTAAACACTCCAAATAGACATAAATAGGTGGAGCCTAATACAGAAAATACAGACCCCTGAGGCACCGCCCAGGGCTTGTCCTCCAGGTGGACTGGCCCATTTCATCAAGCACACAGGGGTCCAAATTCACAGGATGGAATCCAGGCCAATACAGGCCTGGTGCTTCCCAGGTGACCTTTATCAAGGTCCTCAGAGACCAGCACGGAGGCTGGAATGCGGGTTATCCATGCCCTGGGGCTAGTCTGACTTAAGATCCTCCTTCCTTTCAAAGGTTGCACTGTCCAGAATGGGAGCCACCAGCCACAAGTGCTATTTAAACTTCAATGTTGTTTGGTTAAAATTAAACAGAATTTCAAAATGAGTTCCACAGTCCCATTAACTACCTTTCAAATGCTCAGTACCTCCTCAAGGTGGACAGAACAGAAATTATTTGAACTGCTCAGCTGAGGTCCCGAGAAAGAGAAATCCCAGATGCCAGAAACAAGAGGGGGCTGCCCTGCCCAACAAACAGAGGACAGCTTGCCCTGCTTCTGGGGTGAGGATGGGGGGAACAGCAGGGGCTTGTGCTCAAGTGCATGTGGGGATAGGAGACAGCCTTGGGAGCATGCCTAAGCTCAGGGCAGGTCCTGACAGCTCTGTCTAAAGCTGGACCTTTAAAAAAGGGTGAACTTGAGAAAAAAATGCCCATCTAGGGGGCTTCCCCGGTGGCTCGGTGGTAAAGAAATCTGCCTGCCAATGCAGGAGACATGGGTTCGATCCCTGGTCTGGGAAGATCCCACATGCCATGCAACAGCTAAGCTTATGCACCACAACTGCTAAACCTGTGCTTCAGAGCCCATGCTCAGCAACAGAGAGAAGCCACCACAGTAAGAAGCCCACACACCACAACTAGTAGCCTTCTGCTCGCCAAAAATCTGAGAAAAAGCCCATGCAGCCACGAAGACCCAGCACACCCCCAAAATAAATAAATGAATAAAATTATTTTAACAAATGCTCACCTACAAGGAGGTGACAAGCAAGCTTGTCTGCTGCAGCCTGAGAATCAGAACTCCTCCCAACCCAGCACTGCACTAACCAGACAGGAATGGTTCAGAAAACTTCCAACTCGAAACAAAGACGTAAGTACTGAACAAAGCCTGAGGATACTTCTGGGGGAAAAACGAAAAGGGGGGAAAGAAAGCTTGGAAGTTGTGTTCCCCAGATCCAGGCTGCAACAGATTCTATTGCAGGGAAAAAACAAGAAGCAGCCACTCTAAGGATGAGCTCACAGTGAGAAATGTCAAAACCCCCAGGGGCACGATTCACTGGGGTGGAAACTCAGAAGACACAACAAACGGAAGACCAGAGGCCCCAGGTCTCCAGAACACAAGACAACAATCTGAAGGAGAAGACAAAATAAGTCTGTTAAAGGTGATCACAGAGTGGCTGCCGGACTTCCCTGGGGGCCCAATGGTTAAGACTGCACTGCCACTGCTGGGGGGGGGGGGGCGGGGGGGCCGTGGGTTTGATCCCAGGTCAGAGAACTAAGATCCCGAGTGCCAAAAAAGGGGGTAAAAAACAAAGAGTGGTTGCCTTTAGGGGTAAGGAGTGGACATGAGGGAGGCTTCTAGGGGGTACTGGAATACTCTGTGTCCTGATGCAAGTGCTGGTTACCTGTTATTTGTTCAGTTTTTGAATATTTAGTGACATGCATATGTAGTATTTCTGTACTTTTTCAGATGTATAATTTGATGGAATCACTGACTCAATGGACATAAGTTTGAGCAAGCTAGGGGAGTTGGTGACGGACAGGGAAACCTGGCATGCTGCAGTCCATGGGGTCGGAAAGAGTCGGACACGACTGAGTGACTGAACTGAACTGATGTTATAATTCAATACAATAATTTAACAAATGATTAAAGGAAAAATATTAGGAATTAGAAAGCTAAAGAATAAGACATTATCGGGGTGGAAACAGAGGCAGGGTGGTTTTGTTTTGTTTTGTTTGGCTGCAGCTTGTGGCTTATGGGACCTTAGCTTCTCAAAAAGGGATTGAACCCATGTCCTCAGCAGTGAAAGCGTGGAGTCCTAACCACTGGGCCAAGGAGACAGGTTTTAAGAAGAATCAAACAGAGTTTTTAAAGATAAAAATGCACTCAACGAAACAAAATTTTAAAAGGGAAATTAGTAACATAACAAGTTAAATGAATCCGAAATGAAGATGACTGACCTGGGAGACATATCTGACGAATAGATTGTGCTCAGCACACACAGGAAGGTAAAACGGTGGAAAACATGAAGCAGACCTTGGGAGACAGAGAAGAAAGAATAACAAATTTGCACAAGTCTAAGAAGTTCTATAAGGAGAAACAAAAAATGGGGGAAAGACAATATTTAAAGAGAGAATGATCACTAATTTTCCAGAACTGGCAAAAGAGTCGATGTTAAAGATTCAAGCAGCAGAAACCCTACTCTTGCTCAAAAGAGTAAGTCCACATTTATTTACTTTTTAGCCACCTGTCCAGCATGTGGGTCTTAGTTCCCCGGCCAGGATCCATCCAAGGCCCTGGCAGCGAAAGCGCCGAGTCTTAATCACTGGACCGGCAGCGAATTTCCAAAATTAAAATTTTTTTGTGCTTCACACAGCACCATAAAGAAAGTGAAAAAAAGACCCATAAAACTATGAGATGGCTATAATCAAAAAGACAGTAAAAAAAAAAAAAAGATAACAAGTTCTAAGGAGGATGGGGAGACACTGGGACCCTTAAGTACTGCTGGTGGGAATGTGAAATGGTGCAGTCACTTTGGAAAACAGTCCAAAGAAAGCTCCTCAAATCGTGAAACATAGGTAACCACACCCAAGAGAAGGGAAAACATGTTTCTACACAAAAACTTGTACACAAATGTTCATGCGACCTTATTCATAATGGCCCGAAATGGAAAGAACCCAAATGTCCACCGGCTGATGAATGGATAAATAACACACAGCATGCCCACACGATGGAATTTTATTTCACAATAAAAGGGAATGAAGTACTGCGCATGGATGTACGACAATGGTACAGCATGGATGAAGCTTGAAAGTACTATGCTGAATGAAAGAAGCCAGTCACAAAGGACCAGATTTGATTTCATTTAAATGGAACGTCCAGGGGAGGGAGGCTCAAGAGGGAGGTGATACATGGATAATTATGGCTGACCTGCCTTGTTGTATGGCAGAAACCAACACAAGGCTGTAAAGCAATTCTCCTCCAATTAAAAGACAAATTTAAAAAAAAAAAAAAAAAACAGCAATAATAAGTGGAACTTCCAGAGTGGACAAATATATAGACAGCAGATTAGCTGGTCTCTGACTCTGGGGTAAGATATGGGGAGTTAAGGCTAAGGAGAGCGGTGTTTCTTCTGGGGGTTGCAAACGTTCTGAAATTGATTGTGTTGATGGTTGCACAATTCTGTGATTGTACTACAAACCACAAAATCACACAGCTTAAGTGGGTGAACGGCAAGGTATATAAACGATATCTCAATAAAATTTTTAAAATAATACTAATAAAGCACATGAATGGTGCCATTATTGAATTACAGGGTCTTTTTTGTCTACAGAGCACCAGCAATGGCTGCGGAAGCTCTCTACAAGGTTACCCCTGTGGAGGGATGGGAGGAAATGGGAGGATGAAGGGTCTTAGTCAAACTCCAAATAGTTTCATCCGATACTCAGTTTTCATAGAAGCAACCAGTAGTTATTGAACTTCCTCTGCGAGTCAGGCCCTGCTTTCAGGTGTTCTGCCAGCAAAACAAACTCCCCACCCTCAGGGAAGATGGACTTTAGATAAGAAAATGATAAACAGGTAAGAAGTCAGGTTTCTAGACAAGCAGGGAAAAAACTAGTAGGGCAGTAAAGAGATAACTGGTATTGGGTTGGCCAGAAAGTTGGTTCAAGCTTTTCTGTACCATCTTACGGGAAAACCCAAATGAATGTTTTGGCCAAGCCAATATTTTGCATACAAGAAGTTAGGAAGCCTCCTTTGAGCAGAGGCCTGAAGGAAGCAGTGGTGGGTGCTGTGTGGGTATCAGGGGGCAGGAAAAGCAAAGTCTTGAAGTGGGAAGGTGATCAGGGTTGTTAGAGGAACAAGAGAGAAAACAGGGTGGTTGGGTGGATGAGTGATGGGAAAGACAGGGAGGGGTTGGGAGGGTGAGAAGACAGAAAGGCCTCTGGCTCCTTCCCAGGAAGATGGAAGGGTCCAGAGTACCCGACTTAGGTTTTAGAAGAAACACTATGACCGCTTTGTGGAAAATGGACCAAAGGGTCAGAGTTGAAGCATCCTTCTTCTCCAAATAGTTCCACCTCTTATTCAACAGATTTGAGATCTTTCTAAACATTTTTTTTGTTTCTTTGCTGCAAAGTCTGCACATTTTTAGTGCCACTAAGCTATGGTTTTGGTTAAAAAGAAAACATATTCAGTATTTTTCATTTTCATCATGTATAGATGGTGGCATCATTTTTTCTCATATTCAGATTCACTTGTTTGGAAAGTCTTTGACCTAAGAGTAACACTGAGGCTTGTAACAGAAGCTTGGCAGTAGCTCAATCCAGCCGCTTATTGAGATTCACATGGGCAGATCTGCATAGATTTATACAGTATCAATATGTCTTTTCACATCAATTGGCTAAGTCATTGATCTAAGTCTCAACATAAAAATGATTCACATTTGAGATTATTTTAGATAAGTTAACAGCATTTCACCAAGAAAACACCAAAGTTTCAGAACTTAAAAATAACTGAATATTAAGACTATTGTTCTTTTACAGGCAAAGAATTGACAGATTAAAACCACTTCTGGAGCTCACATAGCTAGTAGTTTAAATGGTGTAGCCAGGATTTAAACACAGGCAGTTTAAAATGCAACCCACCTGCTGGGAATATTTATGCTTGTATTATTTTTACTTTTCTAATAACTGCTTTTAATAGTAATTCCTTTGATATTATACATTTAGAAATAACTATCCTTCCAGATGAAATAGAAACAGTTTTATAACATCTGTTTGCTTATTAAAAATACTGTGGCTTAAAAAAAAAAATAAAAAAAAATAAAATAAAATAAAATGCAACCCACAAGGGACTTCCCTGGTGGTCCAGGGGTTAAGACTCGAGCTTCCAGTGCAGGGAGCACGGTTCAATCCCTGGTCGGGAAACTACGACCCTACACACACTGTGCAGCCAAAAAATAAATTAGTAAAATGCAACCCATTAACTTCACCACTACACGACAGGCACCTCCCAGAAAGAGGCATCTGAGTTGGGCCTGCTAGCAGGTTGCACCTCCCCACTCCCAGGATTAAAGGGAACTGGCAAAGGCTGGGATATCCATTCTGGGGAAGGAGTTAGGGAACAAATGAGGATCCCAGCTCATGAGGACCTCAGGAGAGGCTCAGCATCTTGTTTTACCACGGAGGCAGTCAGTGCATTTACGGAAATTCCTAGGATTGGCCTCAATCCTCCGGATCCTGTGTGGGGTGGAAGCTGTGTGGCTGGAGATCAAGGGAGAGGAAATTGCCTAGAGACAGTAAGGTCTTGGAAAATAGTGAGGATCAGGAGTGTGGCTAATCAGGAGATTAGCAGTGGGTGTTGGCTAAGAAGAGGAAGGGCAATTAAGGGGAGTGGGTGGCCCATGGATGGTTCTGGTGGTGGGAAAGCCCCAGTCATAGGCCTTCCTAGAAGTCCTCCCTCCTTTTACTTCATTCATGATGAATCACACCCTTCTCCCTCACACAGGGCCCTGTGGGAGATGACAACTCTTTCAACAAAGGCTCCTGGCCTTTAGAATCTCACCTTGAGGTGGTTGTGGGTATAAAAAACTTTTCATTTAATCTTTCCAATCTGAGGAGGTGGCTGGTAAGATACCACTTTAGGATAAAAGGATGATAAAACTGAGACCTTAAAGAAGCTAAGTGACTTGCTTGAGATCACACAGCTAGTAAGAGGCAGAGCCCGGGTTACTTGCGTTAAAAGCTGCTCTGTCAGTGCTAGCACTGGGGAAAAGTAGCAGAAAATGCTTAAATATATCAATAACGGACATGGAAGTGTTAATTGCTCAGTCTTGTCCCCACTCTTTGGGACCCCTGGAGACTAGTCCGCCAGGTTCCTCTGTGCATGGAATTCTCCAGGCAAAAATTCTGGCGTAGGCAGCCATTCCCTTCTCCAGGGGATCGTCCCAGTTCAGGGATCCAACCCGGGTCTCCTGCATTGCAGGCAAATTCTTTACCATCAGAGCCCTCACTGCAAAAACTCTATGGTTTCCAACTTTTCCTAGACACGGAAGGGTTTAAGAGCATCCGCTATTACCACAATCTCAATCACAAACCTGAGAAATTACCAGCATAATGAATTTCCATTGCCTCTCCATTCTGTGGTATTGCTAGAGGGAATTCACTCAGAGTAGAATTCTTTTCCAAAAGCAAGATGCAACAACTCTCTGGTCCAAGGACAAGTTACACTTCAATCACAACCTTCCCCAAGACTGATACCTAGATGACAACTAGAGTCTCGGCGGCAGGACTCAAAAGGTCATCCCCATTGCCTCGCACGCTCAGATTCTGACCCCAATCTCCACCTTCCAGGCCCTTTGCCCCTGTGCGTTCTCAACGGAATGCTCAGTTCGGGGGGGGGTGGGGGGCGCTCCATCCTGGGGGAGGCAGCCCTTACTTTGGTGTTAGCGAGCGACACCCTGGCCGGGTAGATGTTGGAGTGGGGCCAAGAGGAGGAGAGCTCTGGGGTCCCTGCCAGGTCTGGAATTCGGAACGCTTAGACCACGGAGAGCACCGCCGGCCCGGCGCAGATTCCAAGGACAGCCCGGAGAGGAGCCCTCGCTGCGCGCCGCAGCAGCCACCGGAGAGGTTCGGGAGCTCAGGCCAGGCTCACGTCCACTGGCGGGGCGGGGCGGGGCGGGAGGCGGCCGCGGGTGAAGCCCCTGTGCGGGAGGATAGCACACAATGGGCCGGAGCGCACTGCCGGGCGCGCAGCCAAAGCGCCACCGCACCACGTGGGCCGCAAAGCGCGCCGGGGCCACCAGAGGCCCGTCGGCCCAGGCCGGGCGCGGCGCGGCGTACGTGCGCGCACGCGCGCGTGCGTGCGTGCGATTTGCGATCAGGCGGCGCGGCGGACAGCCCCGGCGACGGGGCGGGGGGAGTTATATTGCGGGGTCCTTCCTCGCTCACCCTGGTTCCTCTCGGAGCGGAGACGGCAAATGGCGGACTTCGATACCTACGACGATCGGGCCTACAGCAGCTTCGGCGGCGGCAGGGGGTAAGGCGGGCGTGCGCGGGCCCTTGCCGGGCGCGGGAGGCGGGCGGGAGTCGGAAGTGGCGGGGTGGAGGGGGTGGCCCCTGGGCGGCGGCCTTCCCGCGCTCACACCAGGGGCGGCGAGCCATAGGGGCCAGGTTGGGCCGGCGGAGGCCTCGTAGAGGCGCCTAGAGGACCGGGGCCTGGAAATGGCGCGCTCGGGGAGGGTGCGGCGGCGGTTAGGCTCCCAGGGACTTGCTCGCGGGACAGACTCCTCCTTGTGTGTCCGCAGCCGCCCGCGACGTGTCTTTCCTCTTACTCCGCCTCGGGGCAGGGCTGCCGCGGCGCTGAGGGCCCGGGACAACGGGCTCCCGCTTCCAGCCCCATCCCCCAGGACGGCAGAACCAGCGCGGGGCTCTGCTGCAGAGCGGGGGTGGGGGCCCACTGCCTGCCCGGCTCCAGCCCCGGTCCCGGCCGCGGCTTCCTGTTGTCAGCCCGCGCTGCAAGTGTGCTGGGCCCAATTGGCCATGAGACCAGCGGGTTGGGTCGGGTCGGAAGGCCCAGAGAGAGGTGATTCCCTTCCGTTTTCGGGTGAGGCTGGGATTTGGCAGCTGGAGCCTAAGAAGACCAACCAAAACAAACACACACACCGTAGCGTTTTCCTTTTATCCTTCCTTAGATCAGAGTTACTTACTGACAAGTGCTACGTGCTTACTGGCAGATAAATGCTATGACCTGGAGAAGGAATCGCATTTAGCTTCGTTCTGATTCTGGCCATACACAGACTCTATGTGCACCTTGTTTAAAAGAAAAATCCTTGTCTAGTGAATTAAAAGCTTCTGGTGTTCAATTGCACGAACCCGCTCTGCATTTTTTATTTTATTTTTTACACGAGTAACCTCATACAGAATTTAGAAGATAGGCTATGAACATCTTGCTATTTGTCAAGGGCACACTTTGCCTTTGTGTGATTTGCAGAAAGGATTGCTTTCCCAGGAAAACACCACAATAGTACCTACTGAGGTGTCCAGTCTCCTGAGCTTCAATCCCAAAAGTATCTTTGTTTGGTGAAGAATGACCTTTTAATACCTCGGTTTGGGAATGGCTGAAGTAAAAGCTTGTTTGGGTGCGTGAGTGCACCAGGTATCATTCATGACTGTAGAACATGGAAGTTGGGGGAGGTGGAGCCACCTGTTATTTCAAAGAATACTTTATTTGCTAATAAAAAAGAAATAGATGTTGGATTACATGTACAATTATTGCCTTTGGGGTAGGTTTCTAGACATCAAATTTGTAGTTAAGTCATCTTGAAATTTTAATAACCAGTATTTTTTTTCTCCTAGTTTCAAAAAAACATTTGGAAGTACCCGGGAAAACACTTAAACAGTAGTTCAGATTAAGACAGATCCAAGGAATTTTAGTTGGTTTGGGACTACAATGTTAGTCGTATTATACAAAACCTGGGGTTTGTTTGTTTTGTTTTTTTTTTTAATTCTCGATTTTGACAAATTTACCAGATGTTCTGGTGACTTGAGGTGTTTGAGTTAGTCTTCCTGTGTGTATCAAGTTTTGACATTTGGACTGCCTTGAATAACAAGTTGATCAAAAGTAAAATTCTCATTTAAGATGCTATTTATCAGAATATCAGAAAAGACAGAAGACAGTGTTAGCCATTTGCCCAGATGCACTCCAAAAACTGATATGAGAAAGTGGTAGTTGGCAGAATACATTTCTTAAGCTTTTTAACAGAAAGTCCTTTTGCTATTAAGCACCTTCTACAAATGACCTTGGAATTTTCCGCTTGACTTCATCTAAATATAAAAGGCATAGGAGATACTGATCAGGTAGCTAAGAAGTAGTTTTAAAAAAACCTGTTGGTGAATTTGCGTGTTCTCTTAGGCCGTGTCTGGAGTGGGTCCAGAAACTTCACAGAGGACCAGACATGTGGCGGTGTGATCTGTGCCAAAACTTTGTTGTTCCAAATGGTTAATGTTAATTTCATCAGGTTGGAAGTTGTCAGTTATTGGGATCTTTGACATTTAACAAAATGATAGGATCAGATGATCTTCAGTGATCGAGTTATGTTCACGTCAGTAGTTGTCTCAGGGCTTCCCAAGTGGCTCAGCGGTAAAGAATCCGCCTGCCAATGCAGGAGCCACAGGTTCCATCCCTAGGTTCAGAAGATCCCCTGGTGAAGAAAACCCACTCCGATATTCTTGCCTAGAAAATTCCATGGACAGAGGAGCCTGACAGGCTACAGTCCTTGGGGTCGCAAAGAGTCAGACACGAGTGAGCGTGCATGCACAGTACACACCTCGGTGCTGTTTACGTTGGGATACAGTGCTTAACCATTATAGATGATCACCACTGTGGAATGGTCCTGTGTTGTTTCATGCTTGTTTCTTTTGTTTTTTTTTTTAATGCTCCAGCTTTTTGTTGTTTTTTTTTTTTTGCTTCACCCTGTATCACATGGATCTTTGTGGTTCCTCTACCAGGCATCAAACCCATGCTCTCTGTGGTGGGAGCACAGTCCTAACCGCTGGACTGCCTGGGAAGTCTGTGTTTGGCACTTTTGTAAAGCACCTTGTCCCTAGTCTGGGGTTCCCTGATGGCTCAGTTGGTAAAGAATTTGCTTGCAATGCAGGAGACCCTGGTTCGATTCCTTGGTTGGAAAGATCCGCTGGAGAAGAGATAGGCTACCCACTCCAGGATTTTTGGACTTCCTTTAATGGCTCA
Organism: Muntiacus reevesi; assembly: GCF_963930625.1. Lineage (NCBI taxonomy): Eukaryota > Metazoa > Chordata > Mammalia > Artiodactyla > Cervidae > Muntiacus > Muntiacus reevesi. The sequence goes on along the minus strand of NC_089250.1, from coordinate 211,342,291 downwards.
GCTGGTAAAGAATCTGCCTGCAGTGTGGGAGACCTGGGTTTGATCCCTGGGTTGGGAGGATCCCCTGGAGAAGGAAAATGCTACCCACTTCAGTATTCTGGCCTAGAGAATTCCATGGACTGTATGGTCTGTGGAGTCACACAGAGTTGGACACAACTGAGCGACTTTCACTCACTCACTTCTCTCTCATCTAAAACACCTTAGATAGGATGTCTTAACTCTATAATCAACTTGGGTCACAGGTAGAAGGGATGGCAGGTTTGTCAAAATCTAAAAACTTGGGTTTTAATAATTACTATACATTCCCTGTAAGTTTATTTTGTAGTTGTGTGTAATAACCAGTACAGTTGTCAGGAAGCAATGTTGATCAACTATTTTATTTCCCCAGCCTCTAAAGGCATGTTCCCAGCAGCAGAGGGGAGAACCAGAGACTGCATTGTTGCTCAGAAATCGAGTCAAAACAAAATTCCAAATTATCAGTTGATTGTACCAGATCTTGAGTGTATTTTTGTTTTGCACTTTGCTAACTTATCTTTCTGAGATTCTGATTTTTCATTTGCCTTTGGCAATAAAGTGCCATTGACACTAATTTTACATTTCTTTTTTTTTCCCCCCAGTGGATTTTGTCATACATTGATATGAATCAGCCTATTTTTACATTTCTAACTACAAAAGGCCTTTTGAGTGCTGAACCTAAAAAGAGCATCGATCTTGAGAATTAGATTGGAACTTAGAATTAGCAAGAATTGATATTGCTGCTGGAATGGTACCTGCTAAAAATGAATTAAACTACAAAGTTAAATATTCTCTATTAAGTTCCAGTGGGGGGAGGTTAGAATTCTTATCTTTGAGTCTTATAGGACTTAAGCTTGGCGTCTGTGTCTAAATATCTAAGTTTATTTTAAGTCTTATAATGCAGAAGAAAGTGTATGAAAGCTAACTAGTTTCACTGACAACAGGATCTGTAAAGGTGTTGAAAGGCATATTGTAAAAACGTATCAAATGGCAAATTGTTCAGGTTTATTGTCATCCTTCTCTCCCCTCCTTAGTCTCCAAATGCTTGATTCCAAATCATTGTTCTCTTCAAATACTTGGTTTTACCAAGAGGTCTTTTTTTTTTTTTTTTAATGAATCATTATTTGGTCTTTATTACATGTGCAGACCAAGAGATCTTTGAGATGTCATAGATGTTCAGGCAGAAGCCATGGCACTAGAATGAGTCAGACAAGAGCTTAAGTGTTCTCTCAGCTGTGTATTTAGCTATGTGATCTAGACAAGTTCCTTAACCTCTCTAAGCCTCATTTTCCCCATATATAAGATAGAAACTCCTCTGTAGGGCTGTTGGAATATTAAGTGAGATGTTAAACTGTAGCACAATATCTGGAACATAAATGCTTGATAATCGGTAGCTGTTGATTTGTAATTTTTTAATTCTTAAAATATTTCCTTTGGAGTTAGTAAGAATGGGGAAATTTCTATTGAGAGTTAGCTGGAGTGAGTTATTGTTTTCCTGGGTATATTTCTAAAGCCAATTAAGGGAATGCTGTTCATTTTATAGACAAAACACTTATAATAAGCATATATAATAAGTATCATAAATTAGTATTAAGTAATTCGTTCTCGTACATTATTGGTTTGTAACAGTTCATGCTTGAACTATTAAAATGCTTCTGAGATTTCTAAAAAAAAAAAAATTATGTACTTTTAAAATTTATATTTCTATTTGAAATTACCCTTAGTGTTCTAGAAAGACTTCACACAGAATCAAGACATCTTCCCAGAAACTTGGAATGTACAAAGCAGAATGTTTGGCTGAGGGAGGCGGGGCATGGGGGAGTCAGCCCTGGATCAGACCCAGCTTCCCCTGGTAACAGAAGAGTGTTGGGCAGGGGACCATGCCCGCCTCTCTGCCTTCCCATCATTTGTACAGGTGCTTAGATTTGCACACTCAGGGCACAAGTGACCAGCTGATTTTGATTGCACTTAATAGCTGTAATGTCTAAGTTGTGTTTGTGAATCATTGAACATCCTTGGGTTTTTTAAGTTTGCCAACCATATCATAGTTTTTTTTTTTAATGTTCTTGAGAGGACCCTCTGGATGTGTTCAAGTATACTGATACTCTGTTGAAAACATGGCACCTCCGTTGACTCCAGCATAGGGTAGATGGAGCTGGTGATCCCCTTTGTTCCACACACTATTCTTATATAATTGAAACAGTCAGTTGCATTTTTGGAGTGAGCCCCATCATTTTTTTTGGCCATGCCCCAGAGCCTGTGGGATTGTAGTTCCCTGACCAGGAGTTGACCCTGGGCCCTCGGAAGTGAAGGCACAGAGTCATAACCAATGGGCCACCGGGGAATTCCCTGGAACCTTTTTAATATCTAGTTTAGGAGAAGGCAGCTGGTTTCTCATAGCTGTTTCTGTATTCACTCTTTTTTTTTTTTTTTTTTTCCCTGTATTCACTCTTAAGGTATGTTGCTTGACATTCATGAAGAAAGTCCAGCCTTAAACAGATAAACAGTTGGAAGTGGGAGGATTGTTTTAATGGCCTTTTTGGATAGTTGTGGGTACTCTTAATTTTTAACTACCAAAACTTGCCAGGTGCTAATTTCCATAAAGGTTAATTGTAACAATAAACATCTCTTACGTCAAAATCCATATAGATTTGTCTTATATTTTGAGTGTATCTTTTACCTGTGCATTTTTTTGGTAACATGATATATTGGTCCTTTGGGAAATACCAGTTCTCACTGAGTTATGCAGAGCTTCCAAAAGTTGACATATTTCACTATACAGTAACAAAAATCATGTTCATTAATGTCACCATCGGTTTCATTAGAGGAATTTCAGGAATTGGGAGACTGTCAAGTGTATATTGATAGATACAGGTTTTCTAAAATTCTGGGTTTTGCTTGGAAGCCTGCATTTTGTCATTGGCAGCAAATAGTGCTGTTGGTTTCCTGAAAGGGACAAGACTCGCTTCATTTACATGAAAGTGTCTGCCTGACACCCAAGTCTGGACCCCAGTTGGTTAGTTCTTTCAGGTAAAAGTGTTGTTCCATGAAATGAATAGCTGGTTCAGCTTGTAACTCACCCACAGGAGTGCTTTTCCTCAAGCTAACCACATACTTCTGTAAGCAGCAGTGCTTCATTCCCATTTGGTAACAGGATATTTTAAAAGTGGGCCAGTATTTAGTAAAGTTAATCATTTTGACCACTTTATCAAAAAACATTCTTTGCTAAAGATGGCTTTTTATTTTTTGTCTGCACCACTCCCTTGTGGGATCTTAACTTAGTTCTCCTGCCAGGGTTTGAACCCAGGCCCTTGGAAGTGAAAGCATGGAGTCCTAACCAACCATTGGACTGCCAGGGAATTCCTCCCTCCCCCCCCCGCTATTTTTTGATTTAAATATTAAAAAAAAACTTTTACAATACTGTGTTGGTTTCCGCCATACAACAGTGCAAATCAGTGCATTTACACATGCCCCTCCTCCCTTTCCCCTCCCCCATCCCCTTCCTACGTCTGACAGTGTGCGTACGTTGATGCTTCTCCATTCGTCCCACACCCTCCCTTCCCTGTGTCTGTGTCCACAAGTTCCATTCTCTACATCCGAGTCTCTATTCCTTCCCTGCAAATAGGTTGTGGTACACACATACAGTGGAATAGTGTTCACCGGTTAAAAGAGAGCACATTTGAGTCAGTTCTAGTGAAGTGGATGAACTTAGAGCCTGTTACACACAGTGAAGTCAAAAAGAGGAAAACAAATACAGTACATTAGTGCATATATATGGACTCTAGACAAACAGTATTTGATGAGCTGATTTCTTTTTTTAAATACTGCAAGTGCATGAGTAATGATGCAGTTTGGTGCCCCTGTCTTGATTTACGTGATGGCCAGTGGCAAGATCAGTGGAGGTCTCTGCACTCTGACTTAACAGGACTACTACAGCTGGTTAGCCCACAGAACTAAATGGAAGAAAGGTTTGCCTCTGGGGAGACAGAGCCAGAACCAAATAAAGGATGCTTTAATGTTCTAGAGGCCATCTGAAAATCTAAATGAGTACCCATCTTGGTGAAAGAGGTTACTTGCAATCCTAAAGTAGTTGGCAGGCTTGTGGCTTCATTCCTTCTACCCTGATAAGTAGCAGATACTGTTGCAGTTTTGGAGATAAAGCAGTGAACAAGAGTTCCTCCCTCAGAAGGTTGCATTGCTTTTTGTATCTTTCAGATGTGACTGAATTAGGAAGCTCCCATTCACAGCTGAGAGAGCTCCTTGAAATAGGACTTGTTGAAGAACTCACCCCAGACCCCCACTGCCCCCCACACCACCCCCAGTGTTCATCAGAAACTTGGAGAGGCTTTCATGCACATCCTGTACTAATGACAGTTGTCAGGCTAAACGAATTTAATTTTGAGTGCTAACTGAAGGCCTTGGGAAATCCATACACTTAGAGGATGATCTACTTGGGAGTACAGTGTCTTCACTTGGTCCATGGGCTTATTTTTTAAAACCTAAGCTAAAACTGAAATGTAATATGACATCTTGAATGGGATCCTGGGACGTGAAAATGACAGACAGTAGGTGAAAGCTAAGAAAACCTGAATAAACTGAACTTTAGTTAGTAATGTATTGATGTTGGTTCAGTGATTATAACCAGTGTGTCTTACTAATGTAAGACGTTAATAGGTAAGGGGGCTGGCAAGAAATTAATGAAATAAGGGTCTGACTTTTGACAGCCTTACCTTTTTCGCTTATTGTCTCAAAAAGAAGTAAATTACACATTTTGACCTTTCTTTGCACGCTCAGAGGATTTTGTCTTTGTTCCTTGCATTTTATTCTCAGAAAGGCAGTCTTACTGGGATTTTATATAGGATCAAGGAAGAGTGCCTCATGCCACGTGATAGATGGCTATTAAGTGTTTGTGGGTGGCACGTGAAAGACCAAAGCTGTTGCTCAGCCCTCCTGGGGCTAACTCAGTTATCACCTAGAAGTACTAGAGGCACAGAACGCCTGATGTTCCAGTTACCCAAGAGGTTAGTACGCCAGGCCATGGCACCTTGTTACTGGTCTTTAAAAAAATGACAGCAGCAATACCTAAATTCTCTGTAGTGTTTATTTTTGGCTGTGCTGGGTCTTCACTGCTGCTCCTAGACTTTCTCTCGTTGTGGCGAGTGGGGGCTACTCTCCAGTTGCAGTCGGTGAGCTTCTCGTTGCAGTGGCTTCTTGCGTTGCGGAGCTTGGGCTCTGGGACACGTGGACTCGGGGGTTGTGGCACATGGGCTTAGTTGCTCCCACGGCATATGGAATCTTTGCAGACCAGGGATCGGACCCGTGTCCCCTGCGTTGATTGACACACAGATTCCTGTCCATGCCCCACCAGGGAAGGTCCTGTATAGTTTCTGATTCACTTAGAAGTCTTTGTAAAATGCTTCCCCACAAATAACAGCATGTGTCCTTCATTATTTATTATCTTACATACTTTGGGAGCAAATCTTGAGTGCTTAGTTTTATTTCATCCACTTACTGATTGTAATCCCTGTCCTAATACTCTCTCCTCTTCTTTTTTCTTAGTCACCCTTCCTCCAGTCTCCTCTCACTCCTGTTTATCTTCGCTTATTCACATTATCATGTTGAGTTCAGTGTTTTGTCTGCTGTCTGGAAAAGAGTTCAAGTGCCTTTTGCTCCACCCTGCAGAGATGGTGCTCATTACTGTCTCCTGAATTTTCTGTCATCTTTTACTTGGGATGTGATTTCTTCTTTGTAGATACCTGGACCCACTTAGCTGATTTATCAGCTCCTTGCAAGTAGGAACTGAGTCTTAGGTTTGTGCCCTTAATATGGTGCTCTGTATTTAATAGACATTCAGATACTTTGTTGACTTGACTTGAGTAAAGAAATGTGATCGGTCTGTAGGATTTTGGTCACACCTTGAGTTGGAAGTTGGCTTTCTGAAATGACTGAGGATGTACTTATTACTTTAAAACCTACACACACACACACAAACACGCATTTTTATCCATAGGCTGTCCCTGTCACACACACACACACACACACACACATGCATCACACAAACACGCATTTTTATCCATAGGCTGTCCCTGTCACACACACACATGCATTTTTATCCATAGGCTGTCCCTGACACACACGCGCACACACACACACACACACACGCATTTTTATCCATAGGCTGTCCCTGACACACACGCGCACACACACACACACACACACACACACGCATTTTTATCCATAGGCTGTCCCTGTCGGCAGCAGGCATGAGTGGGCAGGACCCTTGCTCCGTGGGGGCGGGTGACGGGCCTGGGAGCGCAGCGCGGACCCTCAGCTCTGTCTGAGTCGCAGCTTCGCCTGTCGCCTGTTTACAGCCACGGCTGCTAGTCAGCCTGCTTCTGCACGAGCAGCGCACCCTGCAGGGTGTTCAGTCTACCCACAACACTTCAGAATTGTTACTCAGCTTTTGTAAAGCAATCAGTCTTGTGAAGTATTTTTATGGTCAGTCTCAAGCTCCTCTATAACATAGAAATTTGAATATTTATAAAATAGCAGAAGCAAAAACGAAGCTACAGAGGTGATTTGGAAGAGGTCCTTCACCACACTAAGGGGCCAGATGAATCTTCTGTGTTTTAACCTATTTTAGAAAGTGCTTTCGTGTACACAGCTTCTTTAGAATAATAGTCCCCTCTAAACTTAAAGTGTCTCGTAAGAATTTTAGCTCAAAGGCTTTCTGACATTTGACTTTTTATTTGATTGGTTGATGACAGCGTGTATCGTTTTATTACTTGCCTGCGTTTGCTCTGGGCTTTGTCTCAAGTGGCTGGCACGCTGTAGGCTGGTGGAGTGAGTACGCTGACTTCTGCCTGTGCGGCCCCAGCCCCATTGCGCCGTAGTGTCTTCACTGAACTACTCAGTGAGAAGCTGAGCCCACTCAAGGCCTGCAGAGCTGATGGCATCAGGTGGGGCAGTATTTAGGACTGCCTCTGTGATGTCTTGAAAAAATCTAGTGTTAAACCACTGGCAGTTGTGTGAGGCTAGGGTGAAACGAGAGAATTCATGGGTCTGGGTTAGCTCTTTGCACAGCTCCTGCTCTTAAAGTCCTGCTTGCCTGAAGTGGGGCTCTTCAGTCTTCATCTTCCCAAAGCCAGAACTGGCTTCTGATCATCCTACATTCTTGCTAGCGCCCCCCAACTTCTTAGCATTCGCCTGGACCCCAATCCTTATCAAGGCTCAGGTGGCTTTCTGCACTCAGTCAGACAGAGGTCAGTTCAGCCTGCCTTTTCAGTCCTCTATCCCGCACCCCACAGAAGTTCTCACATGCCCCTTAAGCAAGCCTTTCTCCCTCCTGTTTTCTTGGTTCATTAAATGTGCACCTGCCAAATTTACCATTCCTTTACCCTCACCTTCTCGTTGGTTTTTTTTGAAAAGATCATTTTAGCCCTTTGCCTTTTTTTATGTACCTATCTATATATATATACACAAGCATGTGTGTATGCATTTACAATTATTTTTGTTTTATTTGTGCTACTCAGACATAAGCTACTTGAGGGCAAGGGGCTGTTTTCCATCAGGTGTTATTTTAAGTGTTATAAATTATAGTTGGTTCCTGGTTTTGACAGTTTTCCGAGTGTTTGTACCGTTTTTATACATTCAGTATCCCGTCCCAAGGAGTATCTTTCTGAAAATATTTTAGGTTTTATGGTTATTGGAATGCAAAATAAGCAACATTCACTTGTAAGTCTATTTTTCTCTTAGTCTTAGGACAGAATGTAGGGTTTTCTATTAGGAGGTAGCAGTTCTGAGTTAATTAAAAATACAGCCATCTAAGAGTTATATTATAGCCTGGTTCTTCTGCTTTAAAAAAAAAAAAAATGTTGTCTTAAGGATATTATCAAACATTTGAGGTATCTGGAATTCATGTCAGGCAAGTTGTGGAATTTTTTTCATGATATTTCTAGCACTGAATTTTAAGAGTCAAGTTACTTTCCAAGACCTGGTATTAACAATATACCCTGCAGAAAGAAGGGAAGGTTGACTTTGGGCAGATCTTTGACTCATGTGAGGAGACTCATTTAAGTGTCTCTTAAAAGCAGCACCTCCCTCTTATAAATTTTTTTCCTCTAAACATTTTATTTTGAAATCTTTCAGGTCTCCAGTAAAGTTGAAAGAACATGATACAATTGACAGCAGTAGATTCACAAGTTTCACAATTGTTTTGTCTTTATATATTCATGCACACACAAATGACATTTGTGCCAAACCCTTTGAAAATAAACGGCTGTCCTGACACTTCATTCCTAAGTAATTTGTCTTCCTGAGAACAGAGGCATCCTGCTAACTGTAGTACCAATTATCACTCCTAAGAGATTTAATGCTGACAATAATACTTACACACAACAGTTTCAAATTTCTCCATCTGCTTTTTCTTTTATGGCTGTTTGTTCTAGGATCCAAAGATCACACGTAGCACTGGTTGTCATTCCATTAGTCTCCCTGCCTTAAGAAGGTCTTCCATAACTTTTATGCATTTGAAGAGTCTGTGCTCAAATAGAGGGCATGTCATTTAAATTTGTCCCATTACTGGAGATACTAAGTTCAGTTGCCTGTTCACGGTGGTAACTGAGCCTTGCCTGAATCAGTCACTGCTGTGTTGGTGTGGTTTTCTAATTACATGATTCTTCCTGCATTTTTTAGCTGACATCATTATTAATGTAAAGAAGAGCTCCCCACCGTTTCATTAATTTTCGTAGACTAGTGTAGATTCAGAGCAAAATTGAGCATATCCCCCCTGCCCTCACAGGGGCACAGCATCCCCCACTGTTAACATCTGCATCACAGTAGTACATTTGTTCTAGTCAGTGAGCCTGCACGGACAATGTCATCACCCGGTGTCCACAGTTTACATTAGGGTCCACTCCTGACATCGCGCGTGCCGTTCTGTGGGTTTTGGCAAGTGTATGCTGGCCCCATTTGTTTTTAAATTGCCTGTAAAGCATTGTGAGTCTCAGGTTGTAGATGGCCGTGATGGTGGTCATTGTTACTCTACACCTGTGCACTGTGTCAAGCAGTGTATGCAGCACCTGTGTAATTTCTCAGTAACTCAGTGTCTTTTTTAGTATTGATACAGTGTTCCAAATAAAGCTTAGAGAAATTGAGTAACTCCTCCAGGTTCTATGGTGGGGTAAATATTGGTAGAGCTGGGATTTAAACCACTACCTCTGCACATTAGCAATGATGTGATGGAGTCAGGGTCCTGCCACTTGTAAGCTCTGTGAAAGGGAAAGTCACTCCGTCGTGTCCAACTCTTTGCGACCCCATAGACTGTAGCCTGCCAGGCTCATCTGTCCATGAGATTTTGCAGGCCAGAATACTAGAGTGAGTAGTGGTTCCCTTCTCCAGGGGATCTTCCCAACCCAGGGATCAAACCCAGGTCTCCCACATTGCAGGCAGATTCTTTACCGACTGAGCCACCGTGGACAAGTAAACATCTCGTCTCAGCTGAGGAAATGGCATTGAGGCTTAATTGAATTAGTCATATGCACATATATTTGAGGACCCAGTGAGGTAGTGCATGGTGGAGTGGAGAGTATGTATGTACATAGTACTTGCTGTACAAAAATCTGTATGAGGGCATGTTATCCATCATCAGACAATAGCAAGAGAGAGTTTTTTGTGAATGAGTTAAACTTCAGCTTCAGGACAGTGAGTTGGGCAGTTCGTTTGTGTGTGCAGTATTGTTAGTGGGTGTGATGGAGGGCTCTGGCTTAGGGTCTGCTCTCCTATGCTTACTTAGGGAATAGGAGAACCCCTGTTTCTCCTGTCTCCTAGGAGGATGTTCTGTTTGGATTTGATTCTCTAGGGATATCTATGTTTACACATTCTGTATTTCTGGACATTTTTGTCATCCAAAAATAGGCATGTTTTCCATAATGAATTTTGGAATACTCTGTCATTTCAGGATGATGTAGATGGGTTTATTTCACCAAGTTGATGTGGCTGAGTGGGAGACATTTTCCTTGGCCCTCTGGGGCAAGAACGCACGGGCAGACTTGAATCCTGTCTTTTTTCCCCCTCCTAGGTCCCGTGGCAGTGCTGGTGGCCATGGTTCCCGCAGCCAGAAGGAGCTGCCCACAGAGCCCCCCTACACAGCATATGTAGGTAATCTACCTTTTAATACAGTTCAGGGCGACATAGACGCTATCTTTAAGGATCTCAGCATAAGGAGTGTACGGCTAGTCAGAGACAAAGACACAGACAAATTTAAAGGTGAGTTAAGGGGATTTTTACTGTGTTATTGTAAGGGGGAGAGGGTCTAACGCAGAGGGCTCTAGTTATGAAAGTGTTTGGAACATTTGCCTAGTCCAGGTAGTTGAAATAAACAGCCCTTTAACTCAGAGGCCTTCAGTTCTATGTGGCAGGGAGGGGAGGTATATATAATCTAGTTTGTAGAAAATGTGGCTTATGCCAAAGTAAATCTGGAGTGTGCCTAGCCTGTGTAGCAATTCTGTCTCTGCCAGAGGAGGAGTTCCCAGGAACGAAATGAACAAATAGAACTCAGGACTTCTTAGGTGTACATCACCTTGGCTGACTCATGCATTTGGGGGGTGGTTTTCCTGTGATCAAGTTTATTATGAAGTCCAGAAAGTAACCTAGTACTTGTCACTGTACATTTGTGACTTCAGCGCATGTGTTTGGGGAAATGGTGGGGTCAAATTTCAGAGAAAGTTAGTGTCTGTGGATCAGTCTCTTTAGGGCTCTTGAGCAGAGAAGGACTAAGAATGGGGAATCAAATGGTATTGGCGTCTAGCTGAGTGAAGGGAGGTGTGCCTGTATTTAAGCGCATGATGCAGGGTCCAAGGGCATGTGGTTTGCTCTATGGACCCAGAAGTGCATCCATGAGAGGCGCAGAGAGGCTCTGGGGGGCGGGGGCCATGCAAGGAGCAGCAGCGCTGCTCAGCAGGGCGCGTCTGTATTTCTGTCGTTGGGAAAGCTCTCGCCTAAGAGCCTGAACCGTTTTCATCATAAGTGATCAAATAGTGAAAAACTGTGTGTCCGTTAAGCTTGTAGAAGTAAGTCACGCTGCGAGGAAGCGTTAAGGATTCAAATTTAAGGTACAAACGTGGGTAAGTGGTCATTACCAAGGCATTTAGAATGCAGTTTCTCATCTGCTGTGGACATGACCATAAAACATGATTCCCACTAGGTTTTCTTTCTGCGACTTTGTTAGCATTCAGCCTATTTGGGAACATTTTATCTGAGGGGAATGCAAATGTGGGGGTGAAGCCAGCCTCAGGGCCGAGCCAGTGGCAGCGGGTTTTATGAGTTCGTCTCATGCAAGGGCATCTTCTGCAGCTCTAGCATGAGGCAAGTGTGAGCTCTATCTAGAGTGACCAGGTGGCTGTTGCCTGTTTGAGTTTGGAAGTGGTTTTCTCAGTTCCTCTAAACGTTGAATCCACTTGGGAACGGCATGGATACGGAGGTGTGGTCCAAGCTGGGGACGGGGGACTCCCCAGCCATTCTTTGTGTAAGCAGATGGTGAACAGAAGTTAGGACCCAGGCTTTAGAGACGCTTGCCGTCCTAGTGCGGTGTGAGGGTGGATTGTAATCAGGTGGGAGGGGAGGGGAGGGGAGGGTGGTACTGCAGGTGCAGTGTAAGCATAGGGGCAGTCAGGAGGGGTGGGTCTTAACCCAGATTTAACCTGGAGGCAAGGAGAGGGCATGGACCAGGCTAGGGCAAGTAGAAGAAGGGAAGGCTGATACAGGGGTTTAAGTGGGGGGAGAGGGCGTGTGGTTTCCTCTGCCGGGAGTGTCCCGTTTACAGGCCTGTGTCAGAATCTAGCATCAAGGACTCGGGTTGTCAATAAAGCACCTAGACTAGCTGTCTTTAATTAATTAGCCTCCTGAAGAGGATACGCTTGTTGCTGAGGGTGTGTTTTTTAGCTTTGTAAAACAGATTTTATACCAACTTATCTGAGCAGTAAGTAGGCACCTTCAGTGCAGTATTCCTCTGAAGTATGTTTAGTATCCAGTTTGAAATCTGTGTCTTAAAGCCCCCGTTAGATGTATTCAAGTCATTCAGAAGTCAGAACTAACAGCTCTTCAATGATCCAAGCAAGGTTTTAATATTATGGTTAAAAGGTAAAGCTTTATAAAAGTAGCTACTATTTCAATACCTATTTGGTTAGCATTTTCTGATAGAATATAATTAAGAAGAAGGACTTCCAGGCAAATTCTATTTATTAGAAAGTAAAATATGCGCTTTCAGGTTCTGCACGTCTGTGGCCATCTAGGCAACAAAAGTGGTAGTTGTGATGTAGGGAAGTGGTACAGACAGGATCCCGCTGTATCTCTAACCTAGAATTCCTGGAGGAAGTCAGGGTTTGTTTTCTCTTCCAGGATTCTGCTATGTAGAATTTGATGAAGTGGATTCCCTTAAGGAAGCCTTGACATACGATGGTGCAGTAAGTATATTCCGGTTTTTCTCTGTGGTGGTAGTCTGGATTTTTTTCTTGCCAGTACTTACCATATTTTCCCCTGTTAGCTCTTGGGTGACCGGTCACTCCGTGTGGACATTGCAGAAGGCAGAAAACAAGACAAAGGCGGCTTCGGATTCAGGAAAGGTGGACCAGACGACAGAGGTGATTGGCTCTTCTCCAGCCGAACGTAAAAGTCGCTCTGTGCCCCTGGTTGCAAGTCTCTCAGGTCATAGCAGACCGCTTACCTCGTGGGTCTGACTCGGTGTTTGTGAGCTTCTGAAAACGTGTCAAACCTTAGAAAGAGTGCATGATGCTTCTGCAAGCCTGGGTTTTTTTTCGTCTTCCTTTTGGCAGCAAAAACTGTTGTAAAATTTCATTGAGCTTCCCATCACGAGTTGTATTGAATGATCAACTTCAACTTTATGTTTTTTGTGTATTCTCAGGAATGAGTGGCTCTTGAGAATCTCGTGGTAGGTGGGATTCCTGGTATCAATTCCAGTATCAGTATTTAGAGTGTCACCACTTACTCTTCTTGGTGACCTTGCTGCTGTTGTATGGTTCTTGTGAGGGGCTGCTGCTTTAGGTCCTCTCACAAAAGAAGCTTTCCCGAAAGGCACCCAGGCACGCATTAAACTGTTAGAGCCTCAGTGTTTTGGAGTAGGACTTGAAAGCTGCTACGTCGAGGCCAGGTTGAACTGATCCACCTTGTTTTGTTACCATTTCTTCATCTGCTGCTCTTACACATGCCTGTATCTCACGCTGAGTCTTTCTGCTTGGGGTCGAGTGTGTATGGCAAGGAGAGTGATGTTATTTCTAGAAGTAGTGTGGAGGTTCTAGAAGCTTACAGAAAGCCTCATACTGATGGTTCCTGGTGGCTGCCTCCTAGATAGTAAGAAGTAGTCCTATTGACCTCTCTGTTTTTTAAAGGTGGACATAGTCCTCTTGATAATTGCTTTTCTTAACTCACCGAAGCAGACCTGTGGGTACCTCCTTGTGTCAGTTCAAGAGATCAGTTTGCATGCCAGGCTTTGAAGAGTTGATGTCCTAAACATTTTTCATCTCCCTCTCTCTCTTTTTTTTTTTTAATGATGAAAGTAGTTAATATGTGATCAAAATGTCCATTGTAACCATAAGGTGGAAAATGAAAAACAGGTCTGTTTTCTTTCCTATAAACTGGAGATTATCTCTGCACTGGCCACCTTATAAGAGGAGAGCATTAGTGCCTCCCCCCAACCCTATCATCCCCCCCAGAACAAAACTCGGTAGAAGGTGACTGGTAAGTGTGGGAAGAATTGGTCTTGGGAGTCGAAATTTTCTTAAAGAATTTATTTCCAGTACTGCTTTAGCTAAACAGATGGCTATTTATCTCTCTTATAAGTAATAATTTAATTACCCCAAGTCCTATAGCCAGTCAGAAATGAGCTTATTCATAAAAGTACAGTATAATCCAGTAAACCTGTAATTTTATGTATAAGCTAGTCTCTGGTTGAAAAATGCAGCAAACGTCATCTCAGAGCCACCTCACATGTAGTTAGTGACTTGGTGAGTGGTGGCCGCCCATCTGCCAGTTTTGCGTTCCCTGGTACTGAAGAGATGGCACAGTGAGCTCCTAGCTCTGGAGGTTACCAGAGGAACTGATACCTTTCTACTGCTCGCTGAGCTTGGGGTTTTGTAACTCTGAAGCAAGACATATAGTGAATATAGCCAGAGACAGCACCTTACCAACCAGTGTAGACGATACTGTATTTCGGTGACAGTCTAAACCCAGCAGTGCCCGTGTCGGTGAAGTACGTCCTGTGTAGGTTATTTGTATAGGTAGACCTCTTTTATTCTTTAAACTAATGATGTCTGTTTTTGACACATGCTCCTTGGTAAAAAGAAGAAAAAAATACAAGCAATACAAAAAATGTGAAGAAGAAAGCAAATAAGGTCCCTGTCAACCAGAAATAGGCAGTATGTTAAACTAAACTTTGTAAAGAAAACTCAGAAGTTTCTCATGGATACTGTGCCTCCTAGAAATCTGTCCTCAGACTTGATGAAAAGATGGTTGTTAATGTCAGACCATGCTTTTTATCTCCCATTGCTCATATCAGAAGAGGTTTTGAAACGAGGTTGTTGTCACTTAATGTGAACGTTCGCTGGGTTGTTTTCTTCCCCCTGCTGTACTTTGATAGCAGTCGTGGTTATGTGCCTCGTCAGTATGGGTGTGAGCTGATTTATTTTATGCTAAACCCTGAAGTAAAAATTAATCTCATTAAAGGGGAATTTACTTTCATACTTAGTGAGGAAAGGTACACTTCACAGTTTAGTTTGGGGAAAATCTCAATTGTTTGAGTACTGATTAAGCTTGTTTAATGAATGGTGAATGCTCTGGTTGTTAAAAAAGATTTCCTAAAAGAACCTTACACTTGATTATATGCCCAAATAGGTTTTCCCGAAGAGCAGTGCTCCTGCCGGTCTAAGTCTTTTTACAGTTGTTTTCATTACTTGTATTGTTAAAAATGGAATTGTTCAAACAAGTAGTCTCTGAATTGAGTTTCAGATAGCTTGATCAACTTACAGATTCCTTGCTACCTTTATTTTTTTTTTTTTTCCTTGCTACCTTTAAAGACCAAAAAAATAAAAACCTTACCTACTATTCAAGGTAGTTGATTCTCCATCTTCACAATGTTGGGTTCTTGCAAACAACCAATTAGCAGATCCTGAGCCATTGTTCCTAGGGGAAATACTCGCCACAGTGAGGCCCAGTCTTGTGAGCCTTTGGTCATATTCTTGTCAACCAGTCGATACATCACCTTGTTTAATACATATGTAGTTGGTTGGTTAACGGTGAGCTCACAGGCGCCAGCGCTGTAACTCCTGCCTGAGAAAGGTTTCTCTAACAACGCACACCAAGCCTTCTTGGTCTTCGGAGCACTAGACGGCACTTGGGTGCAGTGTTTAGGTGCCATTCTAAACAGCAGGATCACTCACAAAGAGCACAGAAGAGCAGAAAGCCCGGCATTAAATAGGTTGTGAAAAGGGCACTCGTTTGTTTGAGCAGTCAGGGCAGCGTGTGGTTGGCTGGTTGGTAATTCGATGGGGAATATGTGTGTCAGGTGACAAGTCTTTCCCTGCTGTGCATGTCAAAATGACAGCAGAAGGCCTCAAGTACTGATTTCAGGATTACAAATCAGTTTTAGTGAGTAGACAAATTTGCAAACATGAAATCTGTGAATTAGAGGGACTGACTAATGTATCAGAAGACTGTTTCTTTCTCAAGCTCAGGATCCTTCTTCAAGGATAAGTTCCTACAAAGCTTTGAGCAGTGACACCATCCTTGGAGTGAATAAAAGTAGTCACCTTCAGGAGCTTAAACAGAGAGGGCAAGCGCATTTGTTTAATTACCATCTGAAATTTTCGTTGAAAGCTAAAGATTGTACTGTTAAAAAGTTACTTAACAATTTGCGCCCCCTCAGTGACTTTACTACAAAACAAAGTAAGGCTTAACGTTCTTAAAAGTCCATTGAGAAAATGTTTCTCACACTGATGACAGTTGCAGCTTACTCTAATTTTAAATAAGATGCAGTTTACTTGTGTTAATTATTTTAGCGGATGCACAAAGGATTGGGGGGGAAGCCCTTTGCAGCTGGACGAGGTGTGGGTGGGATGTGCCTTTCCTGCTCTCTTTGGGGAGGGAGTGAGCCTGATGACAGCTTTTAGAGTGATCCACCTGAATGGCAGCAGAAACTGGAAAAAGGGGAGTGGTCACCTACAGGTGACTTCGTGTATTTATTTTGTCTTCACATTTAGCTTTGTGAGTGTGTGTGTGTGTGTGATTTTGCGTTCTAAATTGTAACTTCTAAATTTCAGGTTTATCCTTTGATTTTTTTTTTTAACAACTATAGATTATAATCAAAAACAATAAAATGTGCTTTGAGGAGTTTTGTTTTAAGCCTTTTTAGGATATAGTCTTACTGGCTTTTCCTGCAAACTTAAAAAGCGTGTTCCATTTTTCTCTCCTAAGATTCTTTTTTTTAATCTTCTAAGATTCAAAAAGTCTGTTAGTGTTGAAATTGCCCAGCAGATTTACGTTTGAATCTGTTTTGAGTGCACTTGATTTCGGAAGAATTTCTGATGCTGGACAAACTAAATTTAAAATGGAGCGCAAACAGTTCACACAGCTATATAACCAGCTTTGAGGCCGGAGTATAAAAAAGCCTTTGTGGTTCTCTTCCTTCCACAGGTTTCAGGGATGACTTCTTAGGAGGCCGGGGAGGGAGTCGCCCAGGTGACCGGCGAACAGGCCCCCCAATGGGAAGTCGTTTCAGAGATGGCCCTCCCCTTCGAGGGTCCAATATGGATTTCAGAGAGCCAACAGAAGGTATGAGGGTAAGGTGTAAACGGGCGGCAGGAGGGCGCCTTCTCACGACGCCTTTGTAAACCACGCTGCGCTTCCTTCCCCAGAGGAAAGAGCACAGAGACCGCGGCTCCAGCTTAAACCTCGAACAGTCGCAACGCCCCTCAATCAAGTAGCCAACCCCAACTCTGCCATCTTCGGGGGAGCCAGGCCCAGAGAGGAAGTCGTTCACAAGGAGCAAGAATGAGCTTGCAGTGGGGAGGGAATGGGGTGTGGGGGGCGCGCGAGCGAGACCACAGCCTGGCTAGCCCCCCGGACCGGCAGTCCTGCAGTTACCATTCCTGCGCCTGACCTTCGTCCTCCTCTCTTACAACGGAAACACAGAGCTTGTGAGTGCATGTCAGCCGTTAACAAGTGGTTTTTAGTACATTCTTGGCTTCGCTGCATCTCCCTGGTGCCTGTTCTGTGCTTTTTTTCCTGCCACTCCTCCCCTTCTCCTTCTGTCCCTTCCTTCTCGCCCCTCGTCTCCTTCCAGCACACGCGTTGCTCCAGAGGGACAGAGGCGGCCGCCGTGCGGGCGTCTCTGGGCTAAAGTGCTGCCTCATTTCTCTCCATTGCTTTCTCCTTTTACTTCCGCCAAACCGGCCTTTTCCTTTGCGTTTTCTCAGTGCTTCTCTTCTGACCTGCATGTTGAGTTCTGTATTGCTGTGGCTTCCAAGGAAGAAAGCAAGTCCCACGTTGGATAGCCCCTTGTTTTTAGTCAGCTGTGATCAACAGACAGCGTTTGGGACACCTTGCTTTCAAAACAAGGATAAAGTATCTGTTGATCTCTGCAGATTCCTTCCTATAACTATTTATAGGTAGTCCTGACTCCACTACCCGCTTCCCAGAGGGCTGTTCACGCAGAAGAGGCTCACATTTCAAACAGCAAAACCTGAGAGAAGGATGTGAACTGTCGGTGGGGAGTGCACGTAGGAGATAGGCTGAGCGCCCTGCTGCGCTCACGTGATTTTATCACTCTGCCAGCAGTGTGTCCAAGCTGGTCTCCTCGGGCACCAGCCGTGTTAGAGGCCCTCTGTGGCTGGATGCAGTGAACTGCTGTCTGGCTGCCTCTCCGCTGGGCACAGAGGTGCTTTGGGGACCTCAGTGGGTGGCGCTGTGCTGGGCTCGACTCTGTGGACGCGGCTTCTTCTCGGACCCCCAGTGTGTGTCCCGCCTCACCCTCTGTGCTTATCTGTCCCCCAGTGTTCAGTCACAGTGAGATCCTGTGCTTCCCACCGTCCCTTAATTTTGGAATGAAAATGGGCCTAGAATCTGGCACTTTACTCTCTCGCGTGATGAATTGAGGATTTGACTATGCAGAGCCGTCAGGTAACAGGGAGGTGGCCCAAGGCTGCCCGGCCTCAGCTTCAGGACGTTCATTCCCACATGGAGTGTTCAGCGCTCACCCTGGGCCGGGCAGCTAGGCAGGAGCTTCTGAGCTCAGACACCTATGTGTGAACACATTTTTCAGCACCCGAGTCCCAGTTCATTCCACCGGGAGCAGTTCGGGCTTGGCTAGAGCCCCGGAAGAGAGAGACCCTCACCAGAAAGACTGGAGGGCCGGGGCCGCCGGGCCTGGGCGGTGTGCTTAGGAAACTGCTCCTCATTAGCTGCCACCCTCGGCTTCTCTCTGTCCCCAGGTCTCAGCAATTCACAGAACTCTGCCTCCTGTCCTTCCTTCCACCTGTCATCTTTGCTTCTGAGATAAGAACCATTTGTGTAACACCAATACTTACCTAAAGAAAGACATGCATTATGTGGTTGTAATCAAACCTGATGCTTTCAGATGACCTACTTACATCTTCAATGTGGAAAAGATTAAGAACAAAAACAAATTCATCTAAACTTCTGGGCAATCTAGTTGACTTTTAAATGTAAGAATGGAATTCCAAACACTTAACACATTCAGCTATATGACAGAAAGTAAATCTATGGATATGGTATTTTGTGAATGATCTTTTAAATAAAAGAAAACCTTACGTAATATTTAATGGTTGTCTTTATTTTTTGAGTTGTTTTCTAGCTGCTCATAAAGTTAACAATTTTATACTTGGAAAGTCAAGTCCAAATCTAGTAGGATGTTCGTTCAGTGGGCAAAGCCTCTTGCTTTCAGAAGTTACAAGATTTGTGAGCTTATTTTAGAAGCTTGTAATGATTAGAAATGGGATGCTGATCTTTCTCTTTTTTCCCCATAAAAATAATTTTTCTAACAAATCTTGCGTGGTGTAGCCATAGGTTTTAGCTGGGTAATCCTAGGCGTGGCCCTCAGTGAGTGCTGGGTGCTGCTTCTCGGCAAGCAGACTGTATGTTGAGGAGCCGCCGCCGTGTAGTTTGGTGGTTTCTGTGACCCAGTGGGCAAGGTGCAGGGCTGCCGGCTGCGTTTGGGAGAGGCCCGACTGCGGGGGAAGGTGCCGAACTGGCCTGCCTTGCGGTTAGAGCCTGACTGCAACTTAATCTGGAGAAATGAGTGGGGAGGGTGGGTGTGTTCCAGCAAGTGCCTGAGCAACTGTTGACTTCAGCTGCTCCCCAGCAAGAGGACTTGATGTCAGCTGGTGTTTTCGTTCAGAGGGAAGCAGAAGCATCCCTGAGGCTGAAAACCCTCTGCCCAGAGTTAAGCAAGTGGGACTTGGTCTCCTGGAGGGGTTTCCTGGGACTGGTGGCCACAGGCTTGAAAACCAGCTCTCAGGATGAGAAGCCTTCCCAAGGATTCTGTCTTGGCGGGCCCGTGGACCTCGGAAGGGTCCTCTAGGTCTCCCAGTCGTTCAGAGCTTTCTTGTGATTGAAATGAGCCTGCAGCTGACTCTGCCTCCCCCAGATATGGCTGTAACTGCAGTAGTCGCTTCTCACAAGCACCATTTTTAGAGGCCCTGGGGAAGCATTTTAGCACCTGTGTCAAAGGTATGTCTTTCCCCAAAATAAGCACCTGAATAAGTAGGGTCAGTGTCACAAATATTTGTACCAATTGTGCATGTTCCACAGGTCGGTTTAGATGGATCGCTGACCTTTGGTTTCTCTCTACTATTCTTGAACTGGCTTCAGAGAAACTGATTTTAGTAGAGTGCCAAGTGAGGCCCTTTTAATAAGGGGTTCAGGTTTCTAAGAAGGGTCTTACCTCAGAGTCCATTTTGTCAAGTGGCCGAATTGTTTCTCCAGGTCCCAGGAGAGGACAAGTTTCCACAGCAGGCTTCCAGAAGCCCGAGTTTCCCATCCTGTCCCTAATGTTCCTTCAGGGAGGTCCCAGTGAGCTGGGAGCAGAAAGGGCAGTGGTCAGGAGGGCTGTATGTAGAAGGAAGGTGTTGAAGTTGTTACCTAGTGTTCCTTCTCAATCTGTGATTGCTGAGGATTAGCCTGGTTCTCTGCATGAAGGAAACTTTTTGGTAGAGATTAAGTCTAGAAGAAGAACTGATTTGCTTGAGTTTTGTAAAGCCACTTTGGCTTGAGACATGCTAGAAACAGCACTTCTTTGCTGTCAGGAGATGGTGCAATGCGACCTCTAGAGACTGTATGCCTGTTTTGTTTTGTTTATTTTTAAAACAACCCTACTGTAATTCATCTCTTTTCACAAGTTGCACTTTGAGTACACTTTTGCTTCTCTTCAGTCTTCAAATTCCAAATGGCTGTTGAGGTCATGCGGGGTCACTCACACCATGACAGCTTCACTGTGCAGAATGACCACCTCACTGGGACCTGACGGGGCCCAGTGCTGTTCGCGGGGCTGCGCCGGCCTCGGGAGGATGGAGTCCGCGAACTGCTTCCGGCTCAGCTGCCGCGTGCTGTCCGCAAAGTGGGACTCCTCACCAGCACTTCTGTGGGGCCGTCAGGGTGGGAGACCGACAGATCTCGTCCTGAGCTTTCTGATGGCACGGATGGCTCTCCTGGTTCTCCCCACCCTCCCTAAAGAGTTTGCTCAGCCCGTGGGGCAGTGGATCACCCTAAAAGGTTCCCCTGAGGGGAGGCTGGGCGGGCAGCGGGCCACTCTGGGCCCCTGGGCCTGGCCACTTCTGCCCTTACTGGTGAGGAGCTTTGCTCTGTCTTTTGCATTTTCTTGGCCAATCTTTAACACCATTGAGATGTTTGAGTTACTTTTTTATTTGAGCAAGGCTAACAGGCTTAGAAACACATCTAGCATCTAAGAGTTTTCCTTTTGCAGTTTTTGGTCATGAGAATGAGCCAGAATAATGAAGACTGTTTATTTTATTATAACCTACGACTAATCTCTTCCCACATCTGTAACCACACTCTAACTGTAAAATATTAAAAATAACAAACAAAAGCATGCTCCTTTGCAGTGGTGGGCTCTTTGGTTTTCAGTTCAGGAACTTAGAGAAAATGTTTCCTGTACCTGTTCACCATGGGACAGAAGGCAATAAAATCATTCATGGCCTGGAAACTTGTCTTTTCTAAGCGGGATAGGGAGGCAGGGAGATCAGAGATGTTTTCCAGGTCACCGAAGTGTTCTGTAAGTAGCACCAGGATTCCTTGGAATTGGTAGAAGTCTCTCATGTATTATACTCTTGAAATACAGAATATGGTCACCACATTTAAAGTAAAAGTATCAAAAATATAAATGATGTTACAAACTAAAAACACATGAGGTGTAAGAAGATTTGCTGCAAATTGGTAAGAGAAAAAGAACTCAATGGAAAACAGCAACAATGAACAGGCATTTCACAGAAGAGGAAATAAAAAGTACTCAGCCTCATTAGCAGTCAAGGACCTGCAAATCAGGACTACAAAGAAAGTACTATCTTATACCCATCCAAACAGCGAAGATGGAGACGCCTGACAGACCAGTTGCTGGAAAATTTGTGGGTCTTCACGTGTTAACAAATGAGAGTCAGTGAGGACAGCCACTGTGGAAATTAATTTGAAATGAGCATTAGCCTGAAAATTGAATGGTCCCACACTCTAGACCAGTGGTTCCTCCCCCAGAGATGCACCCAAGAGAAATAACAGCCACAGAGCTGTGATAATTTTATACATTAAAAAAAAAAAACCGCTTTACAAACACCTATATACAGAATGGAAAACAAAGTCTTAACTATATATAGCACAGGGAACTATATTTATCCTATGATGAACCATAATGGAAAAGGATTTTTTTTTTTTAAGAAATGTGTATGTAAAGCTGAATCACTTTGCTGTACAGCAGAAAAGTTATACAACATGAAGTCAACTATACTTCAATTTTTAAAAAGTACTTTGAAGGCTGAAAAAAATACAGATGACAAAAACATCACTTGGTTGGGGGGCAGGCAGAAGAATGAAGGAATATTCCTGGTTCTGCTGGGCAGTGAGCTCATGGCCGAAGATAAACGTCGTAAATGCCTGGGCGTGAGGGGGCAAGAGTGATTCTTGTTCGTATCATCAAGGTGGAGGGTGGCAGACAGCTTTATAGTCAGACTCCAGGGGCTTCTAGAATGTTCTATATGCTGCTCAGTGTGCATATATCTGAAGAAAATCCATCACTTCCCACCAGCCTTTAAAGGATGTATGACCCCAGAAGATTCTCAGCATTAAAACTGCTAAGTTCTTAGAACTTAGCTTGCTTCTGTAGCAAATGTGCACTCAGCTCTGAGTTGAAAACCCAGACAGTCCTGTCTGGAGTGATGAAAACTCTGAAAACAAGACAGTGGTGATGGTCATATGAAACTGTGAATAATGAATGTCTCTGAGTTTCTCACTTAGAAATGGTAAAAATGGTGAATTTCATGTTACATATATTTTGTCACAACTTAAAAATACCAGAAACCATTGAATTGAAAGAAAGGGGCAAGCACCTAGTATTTATACAATTGGACACGAAATGTCTCATGGTGAAGAGGGGTTGAAATGTCTAGTTTTTTAAAACTTATTTTCTAACACATCTGAATGATCTATAAATAAAATAGAACTTGGAGGAATTGGAGAATTGCCTAAAAGGGGGCAATGGATCCTCCCGGATTCAGGAGTGGATTCAGATTGAGTGGCTTCTCCTCCCACTCAATCTCAAAAAGGGCCTTTGGGTTGACAGACCCTTGTTTTTATAGACGGAAAATGAGCTCAGAGAGGATCCTGGGTGCTACTGTGGACAGACCCTAAGACTTTGCTGGCAGTCAGCAGTCGACTCCACATCCTCCATGAATGAGAAGGCCCTTGACAGAAGCCAGCATGTGGGTGGAACAGAGCTCCATTCCCACTGGACATGTTGGACCTTCTGTCCATCCCTGCAGATAGAGAAACCTGGGCAAGCACACAGCCCACGGTTGGATGGAAACCAACACAGACTTGTCCCAGCGGGTGAGGAGGGATCAGGCAGGCAGTCCCAGCGAGCCCCTGAACTCATGAGTGGTGAAAAGACAGCAGGCTTTGGGGTCTGAGTTGAAATCCAGTTTAGCCCCTCGGCCTCCAGTCAGCTTGCCTAAGAAAACGAAGTTCTTCCTGCAAGAGTCGCCAAGGGGACTTACACACAGCGCTGCCCCCACATGAAACGAGGGAGGCAGCCGCGGTTCTCAGCCGCAGGTTGGCGAGTCAGGCGAGGTTGGCTTTAGCCCTGCTTTACCCCAACTTGCAGGGGACTAAGGGCAACCGGGGCTCCAGGCCTACGAGGTCTCCCAAGGGCCAGGTCCCCGCGCCACGCTTCTCCCCCACAGGGTGGCAGCAGTGAGCACCCAGCCCTGGCGGTTCTGTTCTGCTTCCCACTGGGCCTCCCGGCAGCACTCCCAGCATCACCTGGCTGGGCCGGACTGGAATCGGAAGAGAAAGCCCGTCCCAACAGAGAGGGGCCCAGAGCTGGGGAGCTCAGGCTCTGAGATGCCAGACAGATTGGGGGGTTGAGGGGCGGCCCCCAGGGCTTCCCTGGGGTCCCTAGCAGGTGGGGTGAGAGTTCAGTGGCCTTGGGCAGGTGGTTTGATGACCACTAACAGGAGGTGCTGGGGGACCCGGCCACCTGTCCAGCACTTCCTCGCCTCTTTGGCCGGATGCTGGGGCAGCAGGTGGAGGGAGTGGCCAGCTCTGCACCTCTATGAGCCTCATCTGGAAAATGGGAGTACAAGGGCGCCCGGGCCTGGAGGAGTGGCCGTGCGTGTCCTTCCTTCTGCCCTTGCCCTGGGTCTCCCTTCGTCTGGTGTCGATGTCTGTCGGCTCCATCTGTCTTTGCCTCTGGCCGTCCTTATGTCTGCCGTGGCAGGCATCTGCCATGCGTCTCTGTGTGTCTGTATTTCTTTCTCCTTCTTTACCTGCATGTGTATCTCTTTCTCTCTGTGAGTGTGTCTCTCTGGTTTTCTTCGTGTGTGTGTGTATTTTAGTGTGGACGTGTACTTCTGTGTTTGTGCGTGTTCAGGGTGTCCGTGTCTTACTCTCTGGCCGCCTGTGTGTGTCTGTGCAAGCACCCCCACTTCATCCTTCATCCCCTCTCTCCCTGTCTCCCCGTGTGTCTCTTCCTCTCTGAGACGGGTTCACACGTGTGCGTTCAGCGTGCATGTTGCGTGCGTTTGTTTCCATGTCTCTCTGCCTCTCTGGCTGTCTCCCCGCCTCCGTCTATTGCAAGCGGGGCCTGTCCGGCAGAGCAGCGGATGTGTGAAGGCTGATTCAGTGGCTGACAGGAAACCCGCCGCCCTGCCGGCTGCCCGCCAGTGTCTCTGGCGTTGGCATCGGCTCGGGCAGGTGTGTGGGCTCAGGATGAGGTGGCCGCAGTGAGGATCCCCCCCGCTCTCAGGTAAGGCTTTCCCAGGGGTGCCTGGAGCCCAGGCCTGAGCCGGGGGTCCTGAGGCTGCCCTCCGACACCCGGAGGGGATGGGAGAGGCCCTGGTGGCCTGGCAGGAGCATCTGGTTGCCTCCTGGGTGGGTCGGGAAGAAACCAGGACGCCCCGCACCTCCTTCCTCGGCCCCAGCTCTGTTCTGGTGCCCCCCGGCTAGGGGCCCCTGGCCCAGCCCCTGCGGGACCCCGGGGGCGGCTGTTTCTGGGGCTCCGGCCCCTCTCCTGCCCTCGCCTTCCCCGGCCCAGCCTGCACAGCCCTGGGAAGCACCCAGGGCAGTCCCATCACTTCCAGAGACTGCTGAGGGGCCAGGACAGGGCTCCCAAGGCCTCATGAGCTTTGGTTTCTTCATCTGTAAAATGGGACTGTAACAGCCCTGCCACAGAGCTACAGGAGGATGGGAGAGGCGCTCCGGGCGAGCAGGCCGAGGTCCTGCCCCAGGCCCAGAAGAAGAGCTATCCCGGCCGCCCCCACCCAGCCCCCAGCCTGGCCACCAGGTCCCTGCTGGGGGGGGATGCGGGTTGAGAAACTACAGGCCCTGGGGTGCTCCCAGTGCCCTGCTCTGTCAACAGGAGGCCATGGCCTTCCCCATCACTCTCCTCTGCCCAGAACAGGAGCTTCCCTGGGCCCTGCACCAGCTGCCCGAGCATCAGGCACCTCACTTAGAGACCTCTGGTCAGTCTCATCTGAAGGCCAAGGTTCTTTGGGGAAACAGAGCAGAGACCAGCAGATAAAGCCTTCCCAGGGCTGGAGTGGGGGGCTCTGACTCTATCCCCACCCTGCAGCCTGCCCCTTGGCCCCGGCGGGCCTCAGTTTCCCCATCCACAGCAAGAGGGGGGCTGGGGGGCTGGGCAGGAGGGTCGCCAAGGGCCTTTGGGGGCGGGAGACTGGGTGCTGGGGCGGCTCAGCCCATCCCCGAGAGCTCTTCCGCCATGGGCTTGTTGCAAACCTTGTTCATCTGAAAACTGCCCACTTCCCTTTCTGCTATTTTGGCCTGCAGGCCTGGGGCTGCGGCGGCCTCTCCTCCCCTCCCCACTCCACCCAGCTCGGCCTGGCCCCTGGGGGCCCTCCTGGTGCTGCGGGGGCCCAGCCCCTCTCTTTCCCCCTGCCACTTGTTCTCAGACCTGGGTGGGAAAACAAGGACAGAGGACAAATTGAGTCAGTGTCGGTCTTGGGGAAGACGCAGTCCTAGTTTCTTCCTCAAATGAGTAATTTTTTTTTCTTTTCCAAATGAATCTTTTAAAAACCATATTGTGTGATTCTTTTAAAAAATGTAATTTAAGACAGGATTTATGAGAAGGAGTGTAGGCGTTAGAGTCTCCCTGCCCTGAGTACGGGCCTTGGCTCTGTGACTGCTGAGCTGTGTGACCTTGGGCCGAGTACTCACCTCTCTGGGCCGCCCTCTCCCTTGGAGAAGACAGGAGCTGACCTCTCCGAGGTGACGCTCTGTGGTTCTGTGACAACTGCGGGGCTGAGGGCAACAGCCACGCTCGCCTTCAGATCCCAGGGTCCCCCAGGGTCCCAGCACGATGTCCCGCCTGAGGCAGGCTCAGGCCTGCGTGTCTGGGGGAGCAGGCAGGGGGGGCTTCAGGCACGGTCGCCCCACACGGTCCAGGGCAGGTCATCCAGCCAGGATGCAGCTACCCCTTCCCATCCCGCGGGCACCGTGATGATGACAAGTAGCGGCGGTCACAGCCAACTGTGCCCCACGCCAGCCATCAGCAGCACCTTCCGGGTGTCGTCTCAGTGCTGGGCCTCCTATGACGAACCCGAGGGTTGAGTGTCAGTTTTTCCCCCCGTTTAACAGCGTGACCGGTGGCATCGGGACTCAGCCGCGGGGGCAGAATTTGTGTTCTCATGCCCTGCCCCCTTCCCTCACGCAGTGCCAGGCCAGGGGGAGACGGACCAGGGCTAGGGGCACGCCTGACTGTGCGGCTCATCCCAGAACAGCAGAGTTGGGAAGCAAGAGGGCTTTTGGGTGGTCGGGGTCCTCGCAGAGGGAGGGCAGCAGAGCTCAGAGCCCAGATCCTCCGGCCTCGAATGCCAAGTGGAGCGTGTGGACTTGCCCCTGGGCTCTCAAGCAGACGCCAGGGGTGGCCAGTGCCGGACCATTGTCCCACGGGAGTAACCCCCCGTGGGTCTACCCCGAAACCTCCTTGGGGGCAGAAAGAGCCTTTGTCTCGACCAAAAGATAAATGTGTCAGGGGCAGGCGCTCAAGGGAACTGTCCAAACCAGCCGGCCGGAAGTGCGACACTCAGCAAGTTTCCCTTCCTGAAACCCTGACTGTGGTCCAGGCTGGACGTGTGTGTCCTCCCCACAGCTGTTGGAGGAAGGCCCTGGTTGATCCCAGTTTTACAGATGAGAAAATTGAGGCCAAGAGACCCTGAGATACAGGTAGGGGTCCTCTGTGCCCAAAACCAGGGGCTTCCAACCTCACCAGCCCTGGATGGACTTGGGCCTTGGCTGGAGGGCCGAGAGGGAGGCGGCCCTGGACCAGAGGGAGGTCTGCGGAGGGTGGAGGGGATGTGGCCCAGGAAGACGGTGCCCCGGCTCCTAGAGGATCCTCTCCTCATGCAGAGGCCACTGGGTCCCAAGGTCTGGGAATGGTGGTATTCCCGCTGACTCACTTGGCATTTGCGGGAAGGAGAGATGACTTCTGCATGACAGGCCGCTGATGGAGGCTGGGCCCAAACACGCAGATTCCCTGTCATCTTTGAAACGGGGATTCAGGAAGCTCGGGGTGGTGAGCGGGGCCACGGGGTGTGGTGCAGGCCTCTGGGGGAGCGGGAAAGAGGAGGCAGGCCCGCACAAACCTTGGGTCTCCCTCAGCCTCGCCTCCCACAGCTGTGAAGTGGGGAGAAGCCTCCTCCCAGGCGGCTGAGGCCAGAGGCACAGGTGTTCACAGAGGAGATGCTCCGTAGTGTGGGCTCCATGTGCCCACCGTGGGGCATAGGCCCCGCAGGACCCCTGCTGCCCTCTGTCACTGGCCTTTGCGAGGGGGCTGAGTCTCTTTAGAGTTGCAACAAATCTCCCTGGAGGGCCCCTCAAGAGGGCTGAACTTGCACTCAGCAGGCTTTGCTAGGTGGCTGCCTGCGGCTTCGATGAGGCCCTGAGCCTGGGACCAGCCACTGACCACAGAGCGGCCTCTTGACCCCACCTCCCAGCACAGTTCCTCCACCGGCCGCCAAGGTCCCTCTCTGCCCAGGCATCCTTCTCCCCGTCCTGGTCTCAGGCCCACCTTCTCCAAGAAGCCTTCCTGACCTACTTCCTCCCAGTTCCCAGGACAGGAGGAGCCAGAGCATCTGGATAGACGGGCATTTTAGGAATGGAAATCGCACCCCCAGCTTCCCCGGGCGGCCTTGGGTGGGAGCAGAGAATCACCCTAGGGTGGACGGGGGCTCCAATGTAGAAGGGGTAGTGGACTCTGAGCTTGGGAAACAAAGCTGGGTTCGCAGGAGGTTTCGTCACAGTATGAAAGAGCAGAACCAGCATCAGCGTCTGGAGCGCGGGCATGCGTGCTAGGTCACTTCAGTCATATCCGACTCCTTGCGAAACTGTGTGGACTGCAGCCCGCCGGGCTCCTCTGTCCATGGGACTCTCCAGGCAAGAATCCTGGAGTGGGTTGCCATGCCCTCCTCCAGGGCATCTTCCCGACCCAGCAATTGAACCCATATCTCTTAAGCCTCCTGCATCGGCAGGCAGGTTCACTTTACCACTAACACCTCCTGGGAAGCCCCTAGGGTCTGGAGCCTGGCATTCAAATCCTGCCTTTCCCCTTTGCAGCTGTGGAATTTGGGACTTCTGTTTCTCTATTTGTGAAATGGCGTGAGCCTCTCCCTCGAGGGGTGACTGGGTAGACTAAGCGAAGGTGTGCATGGGAGTGTGTGCTTACAGGCAGGTTTCCAGAACCTTCTAGCACTTGATGATGGCCCTGGGGGGCATCCAAGGCACGGGTCTGGGGTCAGATGAGCGGACAGGGCTGGTTCTGTCCCCGTCTGGTCCCAGAGCAGAGAGGGTAGGGGACGCTAGGCTGTCAGGGGGCAATGAGGGGAGGGTTCCTGGGGTGGGGGGCGTCCCTGAGGCCCCCACCCTGGCTCACAGTGCCCTCTGTTGCAGCCCTGCAGGAAGAAGAGCAGCCCGGAGTGGACATGAGCGCGGACACAGAGCTGCTGTGGCCGGGGGCGGCTCTGCTGCTGCTGCTGGGGGCAGCGGCCGGCCTGTGCGTGCGCTGCTCCCGCCCAGGTAAAGCCTGGGGGTCGTGGGCCTGTGGGAGGAGTGGGCGGTGTCCCCAGAGAGCCGCTCAGGCCCAGACCCGCCTGCTCGGAAGGGGCAGTCAGATAAGCCTGGGGGCGCAGAAGGGAAACCCAGGGGCCTGGCCCCTGATCGTTCTCTGAAGACCACGGGTCTGACTCAATGGGAGTGTTGGTTCTCCGGGGTCAAAGGCATCTGTCTGCGCATGGATTGCGCCGGACAAGGGAGGGGAGAGGGGGCTGGACTGCCTGCAATGTCTGCCTTCACGTTCCGCTCTCCTAAATAAATGGTGAGCAAACCTCGCAGGGTCAGGTGGCTCCCCAGTCATGAGAGGCTCAGCCCCCACGTCCGGTCTGAGGCCTGCCCAGGGCAACAGGGGAGATGGTTGGGCCTCAGATCTCAGCTCCCACCTGGCCCCGGCCGGTGGGGGTGGGGGCAGGGGGCGGGAACTGGCTAATCTGGTCCTGCTCTTGCAGGTGCAAAGAAGTCTGAGAAAATCTATGAGCAGAGGAGTCTGTGAGTGTCTCCCCAGCCCGGTGATGTTGTGTGTCCTGCCTGGGTGGGGGCCGTCCCTGTGGGCATCCCCTCGGGCATCCCCGCCCCCAGCCCTCACCCCTTCACTCTCACCTCCTCCATGCCGGGCTCCAGTGGGTCCTCAGCACTTAGGAGAGGGTGAGGGGGTGCCCAAGGACCGCCCAAACCCTACCCCAGACTAGTCGGGGAGGGTGGGGAGCACGCTCCAGCGAGCCCAGGAGCATCTTCAGAAATCCCCGCCGTGACCCCAGCCCGTGGAGTCTAGGCTGTGCTGTTGGGGGTTGACAGAGGAATCCCACCCTCCCGTTGCAGGGACAGGGACCAGGGACCAGATGCTGGGTCCGAGACAGGATGTGGGCATGAAACTTGGGGGATCAGGGAAGGCCTCCTGGAGGAGGCGGGAAGAATCTGAAGAGAGACAGAAGGGGAAAGGGGGACATTCCAGAGAGAGAGGGAGCAGTGTGGGCAGTCACTGACTTAAGGCCGGGGTGGACACCATCTTGGGGTTGGTGCAGCCGGAGTGAACATGAGAGTAGTGAGCTGAATTTGGAGGAAGGAGAGTCTTGACTGTGGCCAGAGGCCTTGGCCTTTGTCCTAAGGGCCTGGGGGAGTCGCAGGAGAGCTGGAAGCAGGGCAATGGTCAGGGGATGAAACGCTGTCACTGACCCCAGAGTGTCAAGACCCCGGCAGGAGGGCTTTGGCCAGCGGTGTGTTGGTGGAGCACTCCGAGACCTGCGTGCACACACGTGCACTGGCCTGCACGCCCACGCACACCCACCGGCTCCCCCAGCACTCATTCATGCATGCACTTCTCACACACACACAGGGCCTGCTTGCACGCCTGGGCAGGCACTCACATACAAACTCGCTCACACACCCTCTTCTCATTTCCTTTTGCAACTGAAAAACCACAGTGAGATTTGAAAATAGAATTTTCCCATCCATGCCCGCTCCTGGGGCTGGGGCTGGACCTTTCCAGCCTTTTGGGGTACCTTGGTCCTCTGGCTCGCCAGCCCACACCCTCCACTGGGGGGGGTGGACTGGACTCCCCTGGTGCCCTCCCCACTGCCCATACCCCTGCCCCAAGGCAAGTTCCTCAATATCTCCCTTCTCCCCTCCTCCCTTAATCCCTGCCCACTCCAGGCCCCTGATTAATCTTAGAACTGAAGATCCTCAGAGGCACAAGTTAAACCTCCCCATGTGGGAGGTGGGGAAAGAGGCCTGAGTGGGAGGAGATCAGAGAGGAGACGGGCTCTCCCCACTACACTTGGGTTCAGTCCTACCAGCCTGTGCCAGGCCCAGCTCCTGCATCATTTCCTCTGGGAAGCCATGCCAGACTCTCTTCTGTGGATTTAGGTCCTTGCTCCTAAATCAGGTCACTTTCACCCCTCGGGAGCTCCTGGAAGACTGGACCAGGTCGCCATTCTGGCCCATGGAAGAAACTGAAAAGGCTTTTATAATTAGCTAATCTGCTCCACTCTCCTTAGTGGTGGCATTCATTCCCAAAGGCACTTCACAGGCCAAAATGGTAGCTAAAGCTCCAGCCCTCATCTCTGCATTCCATGCAGCAGTAAGAATGAAGAAGGAAGACAAAAAGGGTGCATTCCAGTTGGCAGTGCCTCCTTTAAGGCGCTTTCCTGAAAGCTTGCATTTCATTAACCAGAGTCTAATTACATGGTCACATTTAGGAGCAAGGGAGGCTGGGAAATAGTCTTTTTTTAAAAAAAACAATTGAAGTAACATTGGTTTAGAACATTATTTAGGTTTCACATGTAGAATATTTTATTTCTATTTCTGTATACCCTATGTCAAGCTTACCAACGAGCATTTAGTTTCCACCTGTCATCACACAGTTCATCCCCTTTACCCATTTTGCCTGCTCAATTTTGGTAAACACTACTCTTCTCTCTGTATCTACAAGTTAGTTTTTGTTTGGTTTGTTCATTTATTTTGTTTTTTGTTTGTTTTTTATATTTCACATATGAGTGAAATCATACGGAATTTTTCCTTCTCTAACTTTTTTCACTTAGCATGATACCCTCAAGGTTCAACCACATTGTCACAAAGATTTTATCTCTTTATGGGTAAATAGTATTCCATTGTGTATATATGCCACATCCTCTTTACTCATTCATCTATCTGTTGATGGACACTTAGGTTGTTTCCATGATACATGTTTACATGATGGCCATGTATTGGCTATCATAGATAGTGCTGTAACAAACATAGGGGCACATATTTTGTTTTTGTTGTTCAGTTGCTAAGTCGTGTCAGACTCTGCAACCCCATGGACTGCAGCATGCCAGGCTCCTCTGTCCTTCACAGAGTTTGCTCAAATTTAAGTCCATTGAGTCAGTGATGCCATCCAACCATCTCATCTTGTGCCTCCCCCTTCTCCTTTTGCCCTTAATCTTTCCCAGCATCAGGGGGTTTTCCAGTGAGTCAACTCTTTGCATCAGGTGGCCAGAGTATTGGTGCTTCAGCATAGTCCTTCCAATGAGTATTCAGGGTTGATTTCCTGTAGGATTGACTGGTTTGATCTCTTTGCTGTTCAAGGGACTCTCAAGAGTCTTCTGCAGCACTATATATAGCTTTTCAAATTAGTTATTTCATATTCTTTAGATAAATACCCAGAAGTGGAATTGCAGGATTATATGGTAGTTTTATCCTTAGTATTTTGGGGCATCTCCATATTGAATTTATAGTGACTACACTAATTTATATTCCCCCAATAGCACACAAGGGTTTCCTTTCCTCCACATTCTTACCAACACTTTTTATTTCTTGCCTTTTTGATAATATTGTTGTTCTAATAGGTCTAAGGTGAAACTTCACCATGGTTTTGATTTGCATTTATTTCCCTCATAATTAGTGATGTTGAACATCTTCTCATATCTATTGGCCATTTATAAGTTTTCTTTAGAAAATGTCTATTCAGTTCCTCTGCCCATTTTGTTAATCAGTTTGTTCTTTGGTTGTTGAGTTATGAGTTGTTTATATATTATATTATAAGTGACATTAACCCCTTATCAGATATATCATTTGCAAATAGCTTCTCCTGGTCAGTAGATGGTCTTTTGGTTTCGTCGATGACTTCCTTGGCTGAGCAGAAGGTTTTTAGTTTGATGTTATTCATTTATTGGGAAATAAGAGTCTTATAGATGGTCATGTGACTGTCTAAATACAAATCAGGTTCTGTTTGAAAGGAAGAAAGTGATAGTTAGATGCCTAGCTGTGTTTGCTAAGCCCTGAAGTTGCCTCATCAGTTACTGGGGAATAAATGGCATGTTTGAACATCTCCAGCAGGCCATGCTCTCAAAGGAATCTTAAACGTCCCTGGGGTGGTAGGTGGTGGGGGCAGCCTCTTTGCTGCTGCTGGTTGAAGTCACCACCAGGTCCCTGAGCAGCTATCCCAGCCCTGCCACAGGCCCTCCTGACCGTCTATGTGTCTGGCTGGCTCCAGCCCAGGCCTGTGTGAGAAGGGTGGGCACCCGGTGGGCAGACGGGGGAGCTGTGGTCTGTCCCTCCCTGTCCCTCTGTCCTCTCTGTCCCTGGGGCTGTGGGAGGCCAGGCCCTGATTCAGCGCAGTTCTGTGTTTCCAGGCAAGAGAATCAGCAGAGCTTTGCAGTGGCCCGGACCTACACCTGTGAGTCCCCTGGCAGACGGGTCCCAGGCTGGGCTCAGGGTTGGGGGTGTCAGCCTCAAAGTCCCTTTCGTCCTCACTGTTCTGAGGCTGTGGCCAGGCCTGATCAGGCGGGGTGATAGGGGGAAGGGACTACACCGACCAGCTGGTCTGGGTCCCAGCCAACACCCCCTCATCCTTTGCAGTGGTCAGGGAGGCCTGGCCCGGGGACACAGCCTCCAACATGGAGTTGACAAGGTAGGAATGAGCCCCCAAACCCAGACCCAAGGGAGGTGATGAGGAGGGCCCTGGGGGGTCCCCACCTGGAGGAGCCCAGGCCGAGATCCTGCTCCTTCCTCAGACCTCAGAGCCCCAGTTCTGATTCTGAGGGCCCCACCAGGGAAGGCTGTGGGCTCCAGACCCCCAGAAACGCCAGGGGCCTCCTCCCAGCCCCTTCTCAGCCCCACCCCCCTTCCCATGCAGGAAGGACAAGATGTTGCGGTTCTCCCCCAGCCTCGAGGGTGAGTGACCTGGGACCCAGGGGTGGGGGCTGGGGCAAGGTGGGATGGAGACAGGTGAATACCTGATGGGACAGGTAGTAAGCATGGGGCCTTCCCAGAGGAGGGACATGCAAGCTGGGCTGCTGGGAGGCCTGATGGCTGGTCCAGCGGGGCGAGGGGACAGAGCAGGTGTGAAGGTGTGAAGCCTGGGGAACACCTAAAGGGGCCTGGGGTGGGGAACCAGCATTGAGCCAATGGGCCTGGACTTTCTTCCAGATTCTTCATCCCCCAGGTACCAGTATTTCAGCAAAGGTAGGTGGGTTCTGGGCAGGAGGGGGCTGCGGTGCGGGCCCACAGCCCCTACCACGGCCTAATTCTCGCCCCCTCCCGCAGGAAGCAGACCCAGATCAGAGGAAGCCTACATGTGAGCGGCCTTCTGCGGGCCCTGGCCACCTCCGTCCCACCCCCGCCCGCCCCCGCCCGCCCCCCGCCCTCAGCTTCCTTCCGTGAGAACGGCCTCCTGCCCTGGAAACCCGCGGGCCTGGGCAGGCTCCCGCAGCACCGTGGCCCCTCAGAGGACCGTGGCTTCGTGGGGATGAGGCCGGGGCAGGGACGCAGCCCTGCTCGGGGGCGGGGCCGTCTGGGTGGGCGTGGCCGTCTGGGTGGGCGTGGCCGTCTGGGTGGGCGGGGCTCACCCTGCGTCTGCAGACCCTCGAGAGGAAGGGCACCCAGGACGTCTCCTCCTGGACTCCCTGTTGGGCAAGCTGAGGTTCCGGGGCTGGAGGCGACTTGCCTGAAGTCACCCGGCGCGGTGACTGGAGCCAGACCACCACGCTCTCAGCCCCAGGGTGACTCAGGGGTGAGACCCTGGCCGAGCCCCCCACGGGCTCTGGGGGTGTGACGACTGTTGGAGCAGCCATGGTCTCACCGCCCCCTACGTGAAGCCCCCACCCTGCACCACGGGCCTGCGCCGCAGCTGGTGCTGTGTCTATGTTTTCTTGTCAGAGACCCGACCTCCACGGACTATTACAATTACGATCCGTTCCAGAAGCCCGCGGAAGGTGAGGCAGAGGAGACAACGAGGGTGGATCAGCTTCAGAAGCCACACCCCTGGGGCGGGGCCAGAGAGGGTTGGGAGGACCACGGAGGACGAGGCTGGCGGGGGTGGGGGGGGGGGGCGGGCAGGGGAGGATGAGGAGGACCTGGAAGGATGGGGAGGACCGAGGGAGGACCGCGGAGGGCCAGGAGGACAGAGAGAACCTGGGAGGACCTAGTAGGACCGAGAAGGACTGGGGGAGGACCGAGGAGGATCTGGGAGGATCTGGGAGGACCCAGGATCTAGGAGGACCCCAGAGGATCGCGGAGGGCCGAGGAGGATGGGGAGGATCTAGGAGGACCTGGGAGGATGGGGAGGATCGGGGAAGGACCCGGGAGGACCAAGGAGGACTGGGGAGGACCTAGGAGGACCTGGGAGGATGGGGAGGATTTAGGAGGACCGAAGAGGCTGGCACTGCAGGCAGGAGCTGAGATGCAGAGGAGGGCAGGGATGGGAGGGAGCAGGAGTCTGGGAGCAGAAGGGGAACTGAGGGCAGGGACCAGGAGCAGGCTGGTCCCCTTGTCATTCAAGGCCCCCCCCTCAAGGCTGGGCATACATGGGTCCTTGGAGGAAGGCCCTGGAGGTGGCAGACTTGGTTGAAGGATGCCAAGCCCTGCCAGCCCTGAGGGTACTGGAACCCTGGGCTCTTAACACCTTGGCTTTACAGAACAAGAGGGTGGGCAGTGCCTGCTGAAGGGGGCACAGGCCTGGGCCCCCTGCCTAGGCCACGCTGGAGTAGGAGTGAGGATCTTCTTCTCCCCCCCCACCCTCCTGTATTGGGGGGAAAGCCCTCACTTCTCAGAACCTCTTCAACAAAGATGGAAGCTGGATAGGGTGGTGTTTACAGCTTAGCTTCCTCGTTGGGGAGTGGGGATGGGGTGCAAAGCCAGGGTACCAGGCTCTGATATGCCACACCCAGCCTAGGCCCCTCAGCAGAGGATCCTAAGCCTGCCCCCACTGCCTGAAGGGTTAGGCAGGTTCCTGTCTCCTGCGCCCCCAGTGGCTCTGCCTGCCCCTCTTTGCCCACATAGAGATGGGTCTCCCTTCTCTTAACTATCCAGGGTGGGCCTGCCCCTCCCCAGAGCATTTAGGGGTAGCTTTGAAAGATAGAAGGAGCCCAGGATGGAAGCCACTGGAGACAGGCCTCTGCCCATTAAGAAGCTTGTCCAGGAGAATGTTCAAGGCCCTGTGGGACCCAGAGAGGGCTTGATGAGACAGAGGGAGGGAGGAAGAGCCAGGCTTGTCGGGCAGGACCCACCAGCAGCCCCCACCCTCTCCCCTTTCCCTGGCAGATGACGATGACACCAATTCTTATGAGAACGTGCTCATCTGCAAGCCAAAGAGAATGGAGTCAGGTAAGGTTGCACTGCTGGTCTGGAGCCCCCGCTGCAGGGTTCACCAGTACTAGACCTTGCATCCTGGGAGGAGGCCCTGTCAGTCCCTGGATCTCCCTCCCTCCCTCGAGGGCCTGCCAAGCACGTGAAGGATGCAGGCTGCCTCCCTAGAGGGGCGGCCACGGCACCTTGCTGGCCTGAGGAATGGCCGTGATGGCTGCCCCTTCCCCAGCCCCTGTCCGGGATCTTTCCCTGCAGGGGACGAGGGGTCTGAGGATTATCAGAACTCAGCGTCCATCCAGCAGTGGCGGGAGTCCAAGAAAGTCGTGGGTATGTGGCCGGAGCCCAGGCAGTCCCAAATGGTCACCTTCAGCTGGCTTGCATTTGGCGGGGCGGGGCGGCGCCCTAGCCTGAGACACACAGTCAGGGGGAGTGGTAGAGACAGATGCTTAGGGGATCTGGGAGGACGAGGCCAGGTGGGCTCCCCCGAGGCCCGTCCAGCTGATCCCACAGCGAAGCTTCTGGTGCATCAGTGGCTGCAGCAGCTTGACCGTGGCAGGACCTCCTTCAGGAGCACCGTGGCCTCTGAGGTCGGGTCCTCCTGGCCCACTGCCCATCCAGCGGCTTGAATGGAATTGCACCTGCCCTGCTCCGGGCAGGACAGACCACTGGCATATCGCAGAGGGGAAGGGACGGACACACCACCCAGTGTGCCTTTCCCGTGGGCTGCGTGGTACCTCCTGCGGAGACAGGGCTGAGCTGAGCGTGTCCGTGTGAACCCTCTGACCATCTGCCCGTGGATCCGCAGAGTCAGCCCTGCGGGAAGCACCGCTTACCCTGACAGGAAGCCCAGATGAGGACGGGGAGCCCGATTATGTGAACGGGGACGTGGCAGCCACCGAAGCCTAGGGAAGACCCGGAGGAAGGTACAGTCCAGTCTGGTGGGCCGCACAGGGGTGGGGGGACCACATCCCCTGGGGAAAGCAGAGAGCCGGGGCTGGAGGAGCCACAGCGGGGGCCATGGACAGCACCAATGTGTGCTGAAACGGGGTGGCTTCTTGGGGCGCTGGACCTCCCGACAAGTCCCTGCCCACCCCCAACTCTTGTGGCTGGCATGGTGAGGTGACATATTTACAGCGGACACAAAGTCTCAGCCCCGGGGGTGTTAGGCAGGGCAGGCTAGTGAGTCTGGGTGGGCCTCTGCAACCTTGGAGGGTGATTTAACCTCCCGTGACCCATTTCCTCCCTTGCAACGTGGAGCTACTGGGGCCTGTGTCTTAGATGGGACACATAAGACCCCCACAGAAAGCAGGGCCAGGGACTTCCCAGGTGGTCTGGTGGTTAGGACTCCGTGCTTCCGCTGCAGAGAGCCTGGGTTTGATCCCTGGTCGAGGAACTAAGATCCTGCATGCCACGTGGTACAGCCACAAAAAAAAAAAAGCAGGACCAGGATGACTTGCCCATGTTGGACTCAGGGATGGGGCGGAATGGGGGGCCGGTGATGGTGCCAAGTGCTCACACACCATCCCTTGGCGCCGCCCCCCCCCCCCAAGGCCCTGAGAGGACAAGCCACCTGCCGAGGCCCCCACCTAGAGTGTGTGGAGGAGGGGATGGACACATAAGTCCGAGGATGTAGGAGCCCAGGCCCTGTCTCTGGGAGGGAGGGAATTGACCCGAGGGCCCTGGAAAGGCTGCCTGAAGTCCCGATCTGGGGGACACGGGCAAGCCTGTCACTGGGGGCACGCCTGGGCTGTTTGAGAAACCAGCAATAGGATCAGCCACAGGCGTTTAAGCCCGAAGGGCAGAGCCCACGGTTCATTCATTCACCCAGCACCTAGGGGGCACCTGGCCGGGGCAAGTCCTGCCTTAGGGGCAGGGGACACAGTGGTAAAGAGAAGATACACAAATCTCTGTCCACTTAGGATTTCCATCCTGGTGGGAGAGAGGAAACCAGAGAGCTAGCTGGAAGAGGAGAGGCGAGACAAGGGAAGGGAGGAGAGGGGCGGGGAGAAAGGAAATCGAGCAGTGGATGTTAGGGGTGGGGAGAGGCAGGAGGAACATGGGGAGGGGGGAGGGTGCCGTCATTTAAGCTGGGAAGCAGAGAAGTCTTTCAGAGCGCCCCTCCTCACCCTTCTGGGGGAGGGAAGGACCCCCGACCAGAACCTGAGTCCAACAACAGGAGGGGAACAGAACAGAGCGATGGGGGAGTGGCAGAGGTGGAGGACAGGGCCAGCAGCTGGTTTTTTCTGAGATGGGGGATGTGCTCGGCAGGGGAAGAGTGACTTAATATTTCTCAGGTATCACTGCCATGAATACAGGGGACAGGGGAGGCAGGGACGCCAGTGCGTTCGGGCAGGAAGCCGGGAGGCCGCGGTGGAGGCAGACCCTGTTTGTGGAGCTGGAGGGGCTCCCTGGTGTGCCACGTGTCCACGGCCAGGTGAAGCGAGGATTGAGGAGGCCTGGGGGGTTTTCCCGAGTCAAAGGAGAGGGCATCACTATCAGCAGCTGAGGTCAGGGAGGCGACAGGCAGCGCGGGTTTTGTGGGGAAGGCTGGTTTATGTCTGGGCTTGCTAAGTTGGAGGAGGTGTAGGAAAGTTGCAGGAGGTTGTACGAAGTGGGGAGTTAAGAGACCTGCGTCTGGATTCAGCGAGAGGGCAGGAGGAGAGAGGCTGTACAGGTTCCTAAGAGGGAAGAAATTAGAGTACATTGTCTGACAAATGATACGGGGAGCTTCAAGTTTGGAGTCGGGCTACGGCTGGCTGGAATTTACACCCTCCACCTCGCACACAAGGTCTGAACGCCACAAGCTGGTGTCCAGAGTGGCCCGACAAGGCTGGAGAGGCCTAACCCTGATGTTCAAGGTGGGAGGGCCGCCAGGCAAGGCTGGAGAGTGGAGTTAGGGCCTGGTACCCCTGGTCAAGTCCCTTCAGGAATTCAAACAGAAAGCAGGCACTTCCCGGTGGTCCAGTGGTTTGAACTCCGAGCTTCCATGGGGGTTTAATCCCTGACTGGGGAACTAAGATCCCCAGCCTTTCACCTAAAATAAGAGGTAGAAGCTCCTGGCTCCTGGTATAAGAAACATGCTCGTTTGATGGGCAGGTTCTCTGCTCACTGACCATCACTGTGTATCCTCCCGGGGCTGAGAAGACAAAGCATCAGGCCAGGCAAACCTTTCCCTCTTTAACAAATACCTTTGCTCTTCATTGAAGGAGCCAGGGAACCATTTATCGCCTCCCCAGGATCCCTTCTCCCGAGCCGCTCAACTTCTACACTCCCTACCGCTACTCCTGGGAGGGCCATCAACTGTCCTGAGGACCAGCCGGCTGGCCACGGGGCACCCAGCCCTGGAAAGGACAGTTATGTGGAGCCAACCTCTGAACGGCTCCCACGGGCAAGGCAGGAGGAGCCTGGGGTCGGGCGGCTCTGGCGGTGGTCCCGTGACCAGAACTGAGGGCAGCCGCATCCCCCCTACCCGCATTGAAAACATCATACTACATGGGTGTTCGTGTCTTTTTTTTTTTTTTTTTTTGCTTTAGATTTTGATCCCAAATTGCTTACTAACGTTGGTTGCTGGGATTTCCTGATGGATAAGCTTGTACAGTTAATTTATGCAGGTGGAGTCGTATTTAATATTTTGCGTTTCAGGGTAGAGGTTGTGTAATAACTTGTCTCCTGTAAGCATTACGTGTACTTCAACAGTTGGGGGTGCCCCGGCACTCCTTTCTCTGGGCCTCGGTTGACTGAAGCAGAGATGAAGCCGAAGCTAACTTCGCGAGCCTCTGGCGGGAGCATCCGCTGCGGGCAGACTTCGGAAGGGGCAGGCGGGGAGAAGTAGCCTGGGGCCCCGGTCAACGGGGCAGGGACAAGATCATCTCATGGGACAGACGGGAGCCTGTGGGACCCTCTGCCTCAGAAAAGTCAGAATCAGGGAGACAAAGCGCCTCCTCCGACCGAAACGTCTCAATAAACATTTCCAGTTTAAGAGCAGTGATTCTCCTGTCTGCTTTCCCCGCCTCACTAGAACCTTCTAAGGAGATGATAAGGCTTGTTTCATAGAACGGGACTTCCCTGGTGGTCCAGTGGCTAAGACTCTGTGCTCACAATTCAGGGAGCCTGGGTTCCATCCCTGCCATCAAAGATCCCCCGGGCTGCAACTAAGAGTTCACATGTCACAGCTAAAGATCCTGCATACTGTCACAACGAAGATGGATGATCCGGCATGCTGCAACCTGGGCAGCCAAATATTTAAAACAACCCCAAAACTCTGAGATCTGGAGAGGAGGCTGGGAACAAGAACCTCTTTCCAGATGTCTCATCAGTTCTTTCCATGAGAAGTTAATGCTCCAAGTTAGGAAATTAGAGGAAAAAAACATCTAGAACACAACTGTTGGCAGCCCCTTCATGCCCTGAAGCCCGGCCTCACCTGCGGGGAGGACAGCTTAGGCCTGAGCACAGGTGTGATGGGGCTGCGCTGAGGCTCCAGCGGGGGGTGGGAGTGTGGGAAGCTGGGGTGTCACTTAAAAAAATGGGCGCAGGCATCCCTTTGCTTCCCAAGGATCCCAAAGCTCCAGACAAAAAGACTGAGGAGGCAGGCAGTTCTCTCATGGTCAGCGTTTTCCCTGCAGGGGCCCGGGTTCGACCCTTGGTCAGGGAACTAAGATCCTGCAAGCCACGTGGTGCAGCCAAAAAATTCGTAATAATAAATAAGATTGAGAAGATGTGCAGAAGTATTTTGTAAAATTTGTGCTTGCAGTTTTTGAGGACCTTAATTTTTTTCCCCCCTCTTAATCAAAACCCTAACCCAAAGGGCCAGTGGGTGACCTTGGAGACTTTCCTGTGACGGTTCAGCAACGTGGTCTCGACACATGTCTAACCCCACCCAGGGATTTGCTTCAGAACAATCTGGGAGTGGGGTGGTAGGGTTGCTGGGCAGGAATACAGAAAGAACAAGATGGGAACGTGTTGGTAAAATTGTTAAGATGAGTTATATGAAAGTTCACCATATCATTCTCTGTATTATCTACAATGATTATTTTCCGTAATTTTTAAACATGGGGAAAAAAATAGTTTTTTGCAAATAAACAAACAGAAAAGCAATTCTACAAAATTCACTGGGAAATTCTAAAGCAACAGATACACCCAGCTACACAGAAAACATGACCTGGAGGGAGGTTCCTCTTCGTCTATCTGCAACTATCCTCCTCGGTGACTTTTTTTTAAAAAATTTATGTTTATTTATTTTTAAAAATTTTCTGGCTGCCCCTCAAAGCATGCTGGATCTTAGTTCCCCGATCAGGGATCGAACCTGTGCCCCTGCAGAAGTGCAAAGTCTCCACCACTGGACTGCCAGGGAAGCGTTCCTCGGTGATTCTTGCCAAGCCCTTTCTGAAGGACTCAGGGCCCTGGGCTGTTCTGAGAGGCTGGTAAATTACAGCAAACCCTGCCTCACCTTGTGGGATTGTCCTTATGGCTTCTAGAAAAACTGAGATTAGCCTGTCCAATCTATTATCAAAACCACCCCTCCACCTGCAGGACGCTAGGGGTGTACATGGGAGACAGGAAGCTGGTTTTCCTTGTGGCCTGGCACTGCCACCTTTCTGCCACAAAACTGTAAGCTTTTATTAGTAAAATACCAACACAAGCACAGACCGGGGGCCATGTCCTGGAGGGTCTCTTCCACCCTCTCATCCCATCGTGAGTCTGAGGCTGAGTGTGAACACTCCACGAGCAGGGGAGGTGTGCTGGAAGCAAGGTGAAGACCAGGAAGATGCACTCCAGGGTCGGTCCAGGGCATCACTTTTTCCAAACCAAAGGCTGTGACTCTCAGCAATAAGGACTTTCGTAACCCAGCAAGAGAGGCTTCTGCTCTAACTGGCCACTGGGGCCATTGTCTTCTGACACAGCCTGGCCAGGAGCCCTGCCATCTGCAGAAGGGAGTTCACACCTTCTGCTATTTTCATATGCGTGTATCCAATTTCCTGGGGGGGAGAAAAAAATCCAACTTAAATCTGGTTAATAAGTGAGGGAGGAGTTTTAATTTTTAAAACCTGAATATCTGAACCAAAAGTTTGCTCAAAATTGATGCAGGGAACTCAAACTCCAGCTGGAAAATGAGCTCTGAGAAGTTCATCTTGTTTCCTAAAAGAATACAGATAGTTCTTTAATGGGTGCATGCATGCTCAGTTGCTCAGTCATATCTGACTCTTTGTAACCCTATGGACTGTGGCCTGCCAGGCTCCTCTGTCCATGGGATTATCCAGGCAAGAGTACTGGAGTGGGTTGCCATTTACTGCTCCAGGAGATCCTCCCTACCGGGGATCAAATCTGTGTCTTCTGCATTGACAGACAGATTCCTTACTACTGAGCCACCTGGGAAGCTCTTTGATGGGTACCGCTAAAATGAAAAAAAAAAAAAAAAAAAAGCCAGACTGCATTTGTCAACAGAATGCACCCAAGAGGTTGAATTTTACTCTTATTTAAATTACATCTCAATTAATCTCACTTACATGACAAGTAAATAAATACCTCTCTCTTGAACACAGACATCCTAGGGAACATTAGGTCACTGCCTGGCAGGACTGCCATAAACAAGCCCCTAGCCCCCGGGACGACCTGCCATTGACTGAGCATCTTCCAGGCGCCTGGCCTGTGAGTGAAACAAAACCTCAGCGTGGCCCACATGCTTGGGGGGAGAGGCACTGCTCTGCTCTTACTGACCTTGATAAACTCCAGTTTCAAGTATTCTGCCATCTGGAAGGTTTTACACACTCGAAAAATGTTGCTGATGATGTCTTCTGGGGAAT
This sequence comes from Muntiacus reevesi, assembly GCF_963930625.1. Classification (NCBI taxonomy): domain Eukaryota; kingdom Metazoa; phylum Chordata; class Mammalia; order Artiodactyla; family Cervidae; genus Muntiacus; species Muntiacus reevesi. Next base: position 211,299,542 of record NC_089250.1, on the reverse strand, counting down.
AGCCAAGATGCCACAGGTGAGCAAGGATCTAGACAAAAGAAACCACATGGAGGCCGTGTAACTGTGGACGACAAGGATACGTTGAGGGGGACGGGGTGCAGCTAAACCCAAACCAGGGTTCGCCCGTCACACGGCTGGGCGTGGACAGACCATCCGAGACAGCACAGGTGCTTCTGAGAATCAGCCCGAGGGGCCAACCCGGCCGGAGGTCCATGCCCTTTAGGTCTTGCGGCGGGGGTGGCGGGTGGGGAAGGTAATCCATGTTCCCAGCAGGCAAAGAGAATACTGCAAATGTTTTAAACCCTACTGCAAGACAGGTCCACCACCGTGCCCTGTAACGTCTTAATCCAAGGCTCTTTTATTTTTTCCTTTCCTTGTGTTACTGTTTTTTAAATTGGAGGACAATTGCTTTACAATGTTCTGTTGGTTTCTGCCATACAACAATGAGAATCAGCCATACGTATACATACGTCCCCTCCCTCCAAGGCTCTTAAAACGCCTTATTAATCATCCCAGCAAGCACCCTGGAGTGACTACTGTGCTGAGTTATCACTTGTGACACACACTCACAGCACAGTTAGGCCTGAACACATCCTGACCGGGGCAGAGATGACCTCAGAGGTCGCAGCCTCCTGCCTTCTCAGCCGCAGGCCCCAGTTCCAACCCCCACCCCACCCCACCCAGCTGCAGGGCCTGGAGTCAGTTGCCTTGGCTCCCTGGGGTGCATTCAGGGTGGGGGAAGCTCCATGTCTATAAATCTGACAGCTCTCTCCTGACTGTGTGCCTGGGGGTCTGCCTCAGTCTCCCAGCCTCATGCTCGTTTCACGAGAGGTCTTCGTGCGTGTGTGCTCAGTCAGTCGTGTCCAACTCTTTGTGACCCCATGGACTGTAGCCCGACAGGCTCCTCTGTCCATGGGGATTCTCCAGGCAAGAATGCTGGAGTGGGTTGCCATTTCCTCCTTCCAGGCCCAGGGATTGAACCCACGTCTCCTGCATTGGCAGGTGAATTTTTGACCACTGAGTTCTAGCTCTGCCCTAAATCCAGTCAATTTCTAGCTTAGTTTGGTGGCAGGAGGAAGAAGGAAACCGGCTGCAATCAGACCAGTGGCCTCAGATCACACCACTGCTCCCAGGTGGATTGGAGGGTCACCGGAACCTCAATGACGCCCCTGGAATCGGCTCACAGGACCAGGCTCTGGGTCCCTGGGTGTCTATTCCCAGGCTCTTCAAAAGATAGGGGGGCACAGCTCCCCTCCACAGAGAGGAAGTTGGCTTCTCTACAAAGCAAGGAGTTGGGGACTCCCCTGGTGGTCCAGTGGTAAGAATCCGCCTTGCAGTGCAGGGGATGCGGGTTCGACAGTTGGTCGGGGAACTATCCCACATACCTTGGAGCAACTAAGCCTGCATGTCACAACTAAGACCCAACACAGCCAAATAAATAAATATTAAAAAAAAAAAAAATAGGTGAGGAGTTAGGCTGTTCTTTCCTCATGTCCTTGGTGGACAAATTTCTCTTATAGACAATCTAATTAGAGTAGAAAGGCATGATGCTGAATTCCAGGTTGATTACTTTTAAGCTATGTGGTTTACAGTAAGGCGTCTAGCTTCTGAGCCAGTTTTCTCACCTGTAGAGGGTACCCAACTCTTAGTATCAGTTAGGATCAGTTAGAGGATACCCAACTCCTAGCATCAGCTAAGAATGAGATGGAGTAAAGTGCCCAGCCCAGGGAGCACCCCCTCTGCCCTTCTCAAGGAGCCAGAGGTTTCCCCCGAGTAAGGAAAGGGCGAGGAGACCCACCTTGTAGGCCCCGTCGATGTCGGCGCTCACACAATGCTGGATCATCTCTTTTACCAGCAAGGGGTGGGGCTCGTCACAGACCTGCCCAAACCAGAAAGAAAGGCCCGTCAGGGGCGGACAGGGCCCATCCAAGGGGGAGCGCTGGCAGACCCACATCTGGGCATCCTAGGTAACCAAGGTCTTCACGTGCTGTCTGCATTGTCTCCAGCAAGCAGAACCAGGTTTGGGACTGTCTCTCTCACCACCTAAGCGAAAGCTGGGCGGTTCCACCGGCCCGGCAGGTAAACGCTGCCCTGGTGACTGTGATGGCCACGCCAGCTCTTACCTTGAACACATTCTCACTGTTGATGAAGCCAAATCCCGAGTAAGTAGACTGCAGGTTGTTCAACGCCTGCCGAGGAACAGAAACACGGCCAGGGGGACTATTGAGTCTCTGCCTGCCCCCGCTCTCCTCTTGGGAGTGCACGTTTAACCCCTTCCTCGCAGGCCTGCTCCCCCGAGGCCCGAGGCCCCCCACCAGTGTGTCAGGTCAACATCCCCTGGTCTATTTTTTCCCCGTGCAGCAGTCACCTCCCTCTCCCCGAAAAACGAGGAGGCGGGAGCGGCAGCCGCACGCACCTGCCTCATGTCGCCCTGGGCGGTGAAGATGATGGCTTCCAGGCCGTCGTCCGTGTACTGCACCTCCTCCTTCTCGATGACGCTCAGGAGCCTGGCGAGAATCTGGGCGTCGGTCAGCTTCGTGTAGCGGAGGACGGCGCAGCGGGACTGGATGGGCTCTGGACCAGACGGGAAGGGAGTCAGGCTCCGGGGCCATGCACAGCGGGACCCTGACGGTCCTTTAGTTACTGGGAAGCAGCCGCACTATGCCCGTGGCCCAGCCGGGCGGACGGCACTCCCCCCACCCAGCAGGTGCTTAAGGGGAGCTCAGCAATCAGGGCTCAACTTCAAATATCAACCAAGAAAGGCCCCAGCCTGCACTGCCTGGGCTGACCCTTCCCGGAAGGGGAAAAGATCTTCGAGGAGAGAGACATGCACGCGCCACAGCCTGCAGGGGGGTCACTACCAGCCCAGCTGAGCTCCGGAACCACCCTGTACACTGTATGTGTGGGCCCTTCTGGGCAGGTCACCACCCAGCCAGTCGGGGGTGAGCACGGGGCACCTGCCCGGCTTCTTTAAGTTTCCCTGGGAGACTCGGACGCACATGAAGACTGCCAGGCGGACGAATGCGGAATTCTGGGAGCCATCCCTGAATGTTGGTTCAGACTGTGACAATGATCTCCAAGTCCCTGGTGGGCTTCTTTCTGATCCATCCTATTCTGCTGCCCTACTGGCTCTCCTCAAAATGTTCTGATCCATCGTCGCTGCCTGCCCAGGCAAACCCTTCAGCCACCCACTGAGGTCACAGTACACCTCTGACCCTTGTATGTAAACTTCAGCCGTCTCCACTCTCCAAATGCCTCCATCCGGTACCACGCCTTCTCTTCTGCTACTAAAGAGCCCACGTGAGCGCCACATGGACCCCGAGTCACGCAGAGCTGACGCTCACCTATGATTTTATCTGACGCGTTACAAGCTAGAGCAAAGCGGGTTGTCTTGGAGTAGATCTCCATGGTCCTCCTCAAGGCTTGCTGCGCTCCATCAGTCATGCTGAGAAGAAGAACACAGGGGCGGCCTGCAGCTGAGACCCAGACCCCCTCCAAGGGACCCTGGGAAGCCTACCCTCCCGACTGAGCATGCTCAGTCTCCCTCCGGGACCCCGTGCGGGTCTCACGCAGGCAGGCTGCAGATGGACAGAGCACAGGCTGCCTGGGATCGCCCGAAGCCCCTTCATCCACTTGTGTGGGACCTCTGGGCTCATTATCTGAGCCTCAGTGTCACCGCCCATGAGGAGACAATGCTACTGCCTGCTGCAGAGGGCTGGTATGACGAACAAGACGGTAACACACACAGAGTGTGCAGCAGAGAGCCTGGCGTGACGCGGGTAAGGACATCTAAGTGCTGGATAAATGCTACTGCTGCAAGGGTTACAGTGAAACAGCTAATGCTACGTGAAATGGCCATGATGCAGCCCCATGATGGAACAGGATATAGCGATTAAAAACTATGTTGACGACAAGATTATAACAACATGGAACTCTACTTTTGATAAGAAAAAATCAGGATATAAAAATTATACTATTATCATCCCAATTATGTAAAAATGCAGAGTGTAGAAAAACTGTAGATGAAATAAAGCAAGACTGTACTCATATTTTCTAAAATTTCTTCAAAGAACACGAACTACTGTTATTTTTCTAAATGCCACCTAACAGTTCTTCATTTATACCGGTAATGAGTGCACAACACCATGAACGGACTCAATGATCAATGTCACTGAAAGTGAAAGTTGCTCAGTTGTGTCAGACTCTTTACAACCCCATGGACTAGTCCATGGAATTCTCCAGGCCAGGATACTGGAGTGGGTAGCCTATCCCTTGTCCAGTGGATCTTCCTGACCCAGGAATTGAACCGGGGTCTCCTGCGTTGCAGGCGGATTCCTTAGCAACTGAGCCACAAGGGAAGCCTACTCAGTGTCACTAATGGTATACTTTATTTTTTATTTTTTTTAATGGTATACTTTAAAGTGACTGGAAATGCTAACTTTTCTGTTAGTTGTATTTCACAAAAAAAAAAAAAAAAATCATTTAAATTACGCATGTCAGTGATGCTGGCACAGACAAACTGTTTTAGATGGATGTTTGTAAGTTACTTAATTAAGATCAGGTTTAAGGCTCAGGCCCCTAAGGAATTGCTTTTCAAGATGTGATGAGTAAATTGACCACAGAAGCACAAAAGCGTGAGCTTTTCCTCCTGAGTTAGTAAATCCAGGCAGGAGACTTGGGGGTCACGGTGACGGGTTCTCGGCGAGGCCCCTACCTGTCTGCTTCATCCAGGATGATGATCTTGTGCCGTCCTTTGGGCAGGGTGACTTTCTGCTGGGCAAACATTTTGATTTTGTTCCTCACAACATCAATGCCCCTGGAATGATGAGCCACAAGGTTATTGTCACTGAGACCAATTCAGTCACCTCCACGGGGGAACTTAAAACCCTCAGGACACCACCATGGACCCAATTTTAGTTTTTAAGTCTCTTTTTTTGGGCAACTCTCACTATTTATAAGGACTGACATTTCATTACTCTTATTCCTTCTTGGAGGTTTTCTGAAGAACAAAGGGAAAAAAAATTTACTTCCTTTTGAAAAATGGAATGAAAACATATTTTTGCGTATTTTGCAATTGCATATTCTTGCAATTATCATATGGGTCCACTGAACCCTTTTACAATCTAAGATATATTTTGGGGGTCTCCGAAATCTTACATCTCCCATTCTGTACCTGGAAACATTTGCTATTTCATCATCCCAGTAATTGTTTCATCATTAATTACTCATCAATAATTCCCAACTATGCTACAAAAGACTAAAATAATAAGAAAATGAAATGCTGATGGAATTGCTTAGAATATTGCAATATTGAGTGGAAAAAATTGTTACTAACTATTGCTCCATCCCTCAGTTTCTGATTGTTTTGTGAGGTTCTACATTATCTTTAGAAGATGCAAAAGTAGTTCAGATACACCATCTGAATGCTATCTTTGACCATAGTGGAAAATTCAAAATTTTTCATTTTCTACCCATGTCAGAGAAATGGCAGAGGAAGATGTTTCATCATTATTAGACAAGTCAGAAAATGAAGCAGTGAGACAGGAGTCTATACTCTGATGATGATGGTGAAATTGATCACATAATTTCAGAGTTTAAGAGTCCTCGGATGCCAAAATCCTCCATGAATTTTCTCAAACTTAAGAATCGAGGAGTGGGACTTCCCTGGTGGTCCAGTGGCTAAGATGCCAGGCTGCCAGTGCAGGGGGCCTGGGTTCAGTCCCTCATCGGGGAACTGGATTCCACATGCCGTAACTAAAGACTTCGTGTGCCTCAACTGAGACCCGGTGCATCCAAATAAATTAATTAATTAAAAAAAAAAGAATCGGGGTGGGGAGGTGGGAGGGGGGATTGGGATGGGGAATACATGTAACTCTATGGCTGATTCATGTCAATGTATGACAAAACCCACTGGAATGTTGCGAAGTAATTAGCCTCCAACTAACAAAAATAATTGGAAAAAAAAAAAAAAGAATCAAGGAGTGAACATATTTCTAAGGACAAAACCTAAACATATTTTCATCCAGTTAGTCACTCAACAGGAAGGACTTAGCTCCCCAATGTCTTATAAAAAGAACACAGACCATCCCGCTTTGCTAAAAGAACATTTGACAGTGTTCATTCATCTTTGATGAGGTTTGAACACCCACATTTACATACAGTCTGTAAGCGATCAAAAGCTGAAGGCAGGTGTGTTTGACAAGATGACTGGAAGGAAATAGATGATACAGGAACAAGAAAAAGCCATGGTACTCATCACTCTAATAAATCTAAAATTACATATATTTGCAATTATGGGGCTACCCTCTCTTCAACAAAATTAAGAGCCACCAAAGTTTTCAAAACTAGTGAGTTTGATGATACATGGGTGAAAAGAAAAGAAGGTAATGGTAAGCTTGAACCAATTCCTATCTGCTACCTGGAACTGGCATTTACAAAAAGGTTCAACTGCAGGTGTGCTCCTGATAGCTGATGAGCTGCATTTAGAGACTGTTTCAGGTCTACATACATCATCCAAACCAGGAAAACATTGCAGAGTGAAGATCCACGTCCTCAAGGGAATAGCCAAAGGCAGACTTTGCAGACATTATTCAACAGGTCCTCACTTCTAATCCTCAACTATCCCGTATCTAAAAAGTAAACCGGGGAGACTTCCCTGGCGGTCTGGTGGCTAAGGCTCCAAGCTCCCAATGCAGAAGGCCTGGGTTTGATCCCTGGTCAGGGAAATACTGAAGACTGTGAAGGCAGGAGGAGAAGGGGATGACAGAGGATGAGATGGTTGGATGGCATCACCGACTCAAGGGACATGAGTCTGAGCAAGCTCCAGGAGATGGTAAAGGACAGGCGTGCAACCATGGGGTTGCAAAGAGTTGGACACGGCTGAGTGACTGAACAATAACAGGGAACTAGATCCCACAGGCTGCAACTAAAGTACCCTGCATGCCTCCACGAGGACCCAGCACAGCCAAATAAAGAAATATATTTTTAAAAAATGGTTAAGATGGTAAATTTTTTTTTAAGATGGCAAGTTTCATGTGATGTGCATTTCAGCAGAATTAAAAGCAATTTTTAAAATCTCCCTTAAAAAAAAAACTAAAGCAATAAGTCAAGTGCATATGATGCCACATCACCAAGCCAGCAATCCCGGTTCTCTTTTGTTGGAAAGATTAAAGGGAAACATAAAGCCAGTGATACAAGCTCTGTGTGCTACAGACATCTGAAAATCAGCTGTTTCGATGACAACTCAAAATGTACAACATGCGCTACCCTTCAGGCCTAACTTCCAAGGTGTACCTGTCGTTTGAGGCATTGAGCTCCAAAACCGCATCCTTGAGGGCCGGGCCCAGCAGGGCTCGTGCCAAACACAGGATGCTGGTGGTCTTGCCGGTTCCCGGGGGGCCCTAGGAATGAGGTCTCCAGTAAGTGCTTCGACAGAATGAAGGTAACCGGAACTCCCCCTTTACAGCTCACCACTGTACCCGCTCACCCCCGCCTAGAACTGTCCTGACCCCAATCCGCACACACACCCCATCTCTACAGCAACCAGCCCGCAGGTGGGAGGGAACTGTCTCCTGTGGTTGAGGGGAGTGGTCTGGGCTCTGATCATGAGTCTCCTTGAGGAGGAAGATCCGTGAACAAGAATGTATCTAAGAACGGGGTGAAACCCAGACTCCAGGACGTCCCACAGGGCCAGAACCCGGTACTCACAGCGATAATGATGTTGGGTACATTCCCTTCTCTTGCAAAGACCTGAGGGAAATAAAGTTCGTGAAAACTGGTTCACCTGCCAACTTGACCAGCCAGGGCTGGTTTTCACATTTTTAAAGACTTGTTTAAAAAATAAGGAATATTTGGACCTCCCTGGTGGTCCAGTGGTTAAGAATCTGGCTGCCAACATAGGGGACACAGGTTCGATCCCTGCTCCGGGAAGATCCCACATGCCACGGGGCAACTAGCCCGGTGAACCACAGCTGAAGCCCAAGCGCCCTAGAGCCCCCGCTCGCCGCAACTAGAGAAAAGGCCCAGCACAGCAACAAAGACCCAGCACGGCCAGAAAGAAAGAAAGAAAACATTTTTTAAAAAACTTAAAAAAAAACCACAACAGAATATTTGACAAAGACCTTATATGGTTTCAAAGCCTAAAATACCTATTCACTGGCCTTTACAGAAAGTTTGCCACTGATGCTTCTGAAGAATACAAAACAATCTGGTAAGTCCTCTCCAATGAGCCAGCCTTTCAAACATTTGAAGTCACCCACTCCAGCTTCTAGATTTCTCTCCAAACTGAATACCTCCCATTCCCTTAATTCTTCCAGATTTGTGGCTGTCTTCCTCCAAATACCTTGAGCTTATAAAAGCCACAACAGTGAGATGTTTAAGATCATCTTTCAGGGACTTCCTTGGTTAAGACTCCACGCTTCCAATGCAGGGGTTAGGAGTTCCATCCCTGGTTGGGGAGCTGAAATCTCACAGGCTGCATGGCATGGCCAAAAAATACAAATAAAAATCAATCACCTTAAAAACTCACTCACCTCCAGCCTGCTCACAGTGTCTTCATTCCCAACAATTTCATTCAACTTCACTGGTCTGTATTTTTCAACCCTGTTTTTAAGAAAATGCAGAAAGATGTTCACGAGGCTATTTTCATGCTACCCAAAAAGAGGCACAAAAGGGCGATGCTGGGAGCTTTGTCAGAAGACGATATACTTTCAGTAAATATATAGCAAATGGTTGCAGGTTGTAAGAGGTGTCCTAGTGCTGTTTGAAAAGTCAAGTGCATGTGAATCATGTACCAAAGGTTTCAAACCCGCTTCAAACCCGCCACAGCAGAGAAACACCTGTTGATGCTGGAGCAGGACCAGAGCTGGCCATCTGGAGCAACATGGCACTGTGTGGCATCACAGTCTTCCTGTCACAACAGAAGTCGGGGGCACGTGGCACTGACATCATTTGCTCTGACAGACACCGATGTAGCAGAGCCCCCTTCCCACCCCTCACCTGCCAGTGTCTGTAGACTCATGCCAGGGGCCCAGCAGGGCCGGCTAGACAGAAACCACAGGCCTCTCCTGTCATCCTTTCAGGCTGTGTGGACTGGACAGGCTGGTGGCCTTAGGACAACGCTTCTCTTTCTTAAAAAATTAATTTTCTTTTGACTACATCACATGGCTTGTGAGACCTCAGTTCCCTGATCAGGGATCAAACTTGCATCCCCTGCATTGGAAGCTCAAGAGTCTTTACCACTGGACTGCCAGGGAATTCCTAATACTTCTCTCTTTTAATTAACAAGCAAGCTACGTGATGAGAGAAAAGTGACTTTCTTCGGCTCTGAGAACACAAGTGGAAGCAGACTTGCAGTGATCTGACCATCAGGACTCCGTCTGCCCTTCACTTTACACCCTGATTCACTCTGAGCTGGTCCCCCTCCAGGTACCTGGTCTTGCCCCAAAAGCAGCTGGATGCAAAGAAGCTTGTTTGCCACGTACTGCAGAAAATAAAGGGACAGCTCTCCTCCAGGGTCAGCAGATGAGAGCATGCTTGGTCCTACTCATTTATTCTTCACATGCAGCCCCCCTTTACCAAGTGCCGTGGAAGGAATCAGAACTCTCAAGAGGAGAAAAGTAGAAGGTGTAGAGATGAACAAGACACGGTTCTTGCTATCAAGGGCTTTCCCACTAGAGGGGAGATAGAGCTTAGCAAATTCTATGACAAAGCTAAGCTGCTTATATAAACCACAGGTTGAGGAAGTCGGGGGAAGCAGGACTTGTCACCCGGGGTTGTTTGGAGCTGAAATTTGAGCTGGACTTTGAACAAGACAAACACACTCCTCCTCAAGGGACTTCTCAGCTGGTCCCCCTGCCTGAAAGCTCTCTCTCTGCATCGGCCACATGGCTTACTCCCTGAATTCAGGTCTTTACTCAAATATCAACTCATCACAGGCCTTCCCTTACCACCACAGCTATTTGCGCCACAGAGCCTGTCACCATCAAATACTGTTGTTGTTCAGTGTCTGAGTCAGGTCTGACTCTGCAACCCCAAGCACTGCAGCACGCCAGGCTTCCCTGTCCTTCACTATCTCCCTGAGTTTGCTCACACTCATGTCTGTTGAGTGGGTGATACCATCCAACCATCACATCCAGTCACCTCCTTCTCTTCTTGCCCTCAATCTTTCCCAGCATCAAATATACTATATGTCTACTTGTTGATTTTTCACTTTGTTGTCTTTCTCTATCAAATGTGAGCTCTGTGACAACACAGTTTGCTTTGCACACTGCTTATCTTTAAGCATCTAAAATAGGGTTGTGCCTGAAATTTACAAGGCAAACCACGTATGTCATTTGACACTTTCTCGTAGCCACTTTAAAAATGTAAAATTGGATGAGCTTAATTTTACTAACATAATTTAGAGAACCTAATAAATTCAGAGTATTATTATTTTCAACATGTAATCAAAATTACTAGTGAGATTAAAAAAATAAAAACTAAGTAAGTCCTTGAAATCCCGTGTATGCTATACACTTACAATCCATCTCAGTTCGGACTAGCATCATCTCCAGTGATCAACAGACGCATGTGGCTAGTGGCTGGGGGACTGCACAGCGCAGCGTATATATTCCAATAAATTATACTGCCCTTTATTTAGATATCTGTTCTCACCCAGGAGTGGGGTGGGCTGGAGGGATGGGAATACACAGCGGGGGCAGGGAGGAAACCATGACCACGCCCAGCGGAGAGAGTTGTGAGAGGTGCGCACAGGGAGCCGGACCCCAGCAGAGAGCCTGCCCTACACCTGCACCAGCGGCGGGTGACTCCCCAAGTCACCATTTCCTCCCAGCTCCCCAGGATGCTGCTATTTAAAGTGAGCAAGCCACGGAGAACAGGCCGGTGCCTTCTGCAACACCATCCCCGATTCCGAACCTGCGTCCGACACTTTCCGCCCAGCGATCATCAGAGTCCCAGCTGGCAGAGCGCCTGGTGCAAGAGTGGGTGGTGGCCGGGGGTGGCTGTTATCAGTTAGCAGTGTTGTGATCAAAACGCCGCTTCCAGAGTTCAGACTGGCCACTATGCACCCCAGGTGGGCTCAGCGACCCACAGCTCTTGCCGCCTTCAAATAATAACCTACTGGACACAACCCTGGGACCTCCTGCTCTGCTCAGGTGAATGAACTCCTGCCCCTGCGTCACCCTGGGACACACGGCCCGCCGCTCGCCCACCCGCACGTCCAGGGACCCCATCGTGGATGGCCTGGGTCCTCACCACGGCAGCTCGTAGTGGCCGGCGCTGCCGGGGGCCTTGCTAGGGCCTGGAGCAGCGTCCTGGGCCCCGCACTCGCCCGTGCCACCACCGCTCTCCTGCGCCTCCATTCTCGCGCCGCCTTTTCCCGCCACCGTAGACCCCGGCCCGTGACGTCATCACGCAGGCCCCACCCCTATTTCCGAAGGACGCAGGGCGCGAACGGAAGCCGTGGGGCCGCCCCTCTCGCGCCTGCGCAGAGGGCCCGCCCGGGCTGGTCGCCCGTTGCTATTGGCCGCAGTTGCTATGGGAGACCTGGCGTCCGGCCTCCGGAGTAAGAGGAAGGCGAGACCCGACTGCGCGGCTTTTCCGAGATCGCTGGTCGCTCCGGGAAGGGACGTAGGTTGGTTTTCGTCTTTGATTTGTCTGGGAAGCCCTCTCCGCGCGGCACGTCGGGAAGCGCTGTGCTGAGATGGGGCCGCGCGCCGGGCAGGCCTGGAGGGGTAGGAGCATCCTACCTGGTGCGGGTAGGAACCGGGGCACTTGGACCTTCCCGCCAAACTCAGGACCCGACAGAGAACACGCGCAGGGACTGACGTCCTGAGGCCTTGGAAGGGGGAAGGCCAGAGCTGGGACGTGCTCTTGCCCAGTTTTCCCGATTGCCCAGAACACCGGCTTCCATTGGGTGGCCCTGCACTCTGGAACTTGACGTTTACTATCAGGGAATTCTCACAATGCTACAACATGGGACGTAGTCTCATTTTGGTGGGAAGGAACTGTCCCTCGGTAAAATGTGACTCAATTGCATTCCAGAAAAATAGGTACTGCATATTCACAAGTGCTTTGAGCATTCTTTTGGGCTGATTTTCTACCTGTTGAACTAATCTTTCCTCCCATAGCCTAATTGTCAATATATGACAATAATAATGACAAATAATAAAAATAATGAGTAGTGACTATGTTTACTGTCCTCTATTAGGTACTAGTCCCAAAGTGGGTACTCATAGTATCCTCCTTTTACAAGGTGAAGAAACAGGCTTGAGAATGATTAATTTGTCTGGTATCATGGGGTTGTATGTGGTGTAGCCAACCCACCATGTTGCCAAAAGAGTTCGTTTAAAATTCTGTTTTATTGCACTTACCATATTGCATCATAGTTTCAAGATAAAATCTGACTTTAATGTCTGAACTGGAGAATTCCCTGGCAGTCCAGTCTGGTTAGGCTTCTGTGCTTTCAGTGCCGGCGGCCCAGGTTCAATCCCTGACTGGGGAGCTTAGATTCCTCAAGACTGCCACTCGGTCAAAATGATAAAAAGTCTGAATTGAAGAAAAGGATTGGAACTTCTTTATCTCTATCCCTGTTGTTTAGCACAAGTCTCTGTAAGTGTTCAGTATGAGTATCTTTAATGAACAGTAAGGATCCATGTTTCCGCAACAGCTTGGGTCAGCTGTGAGGAACAGGGTTGCTTTCTTCAGAGAGCTGAGTAAAGCCTCATGGCTGTTTTCTTTCATCATGAGTTAAAATCTATACATTACAGAGAGACGACCTTATCTTCTAGGCAGTTGATTGGTCATTCAAATAAATATGGGCTCCAGAATCTATGAAGGCTTCCCTGGTGGCTCAGACGGTAAAGCGTCTGCCAGCAATGTAGGAGACCTGGGTTTGATCCCTGGGACAGAAAGATCCCCTGGAGAAGGAAATGGCTACCCACTCCAGTTCTTGCCTGGAGAACCCCATGGACAGAGGAGCCTGGCAGACTGCCGTCCGTGGGGTCGCAAAGAGTCGGGTACGACTGAACGACTAACACATACCAGAATCTCTATTGCAAGTAATTGTTTTCTCCTTTTATCCTTTCAGTTTTCTTCCTCTCAAGAAACCCTGCCCATTATGGAAATTTATTGGGAAAGACAATACTGCTGTTCTATTCAGTTTTCCTGTGTGATTTCTGTGCTTCATCTTTCCAACCTGAGTGTCTCTTTAGCTCCTTTAGGACGTGGTACCTGCCCCTCGATTCCTAGTTTTTTCCTCTGTACGTAAATAGGGGCATGAAATTGATGTCTGCCAATTGCTTATTCCAGTTATGCAGCCAGGCTCGCAAGTTCAAGGCAGTGGGCACAATCTACCATTGTGTTGTACAGCTGGGAAGAAAACATGTGCTTCCTCATTCTTTTCAAGTCATTGCCAGCTGGGCAAGAACCTCAAATGACTCAGATTCTGAAGCAGTTTGTTCTAATGACGGTAATTACTCAAGTCTCCAGGTTCAAAAACTAACTCAGTGTTTTTCTCCCCTCCTTTTATGCAATTTCAGAAAAACTACTTGACGTTGGCTATATCTCTTCCATTCCCCTTGAAATTACTGGAGCCATCCTGTGTATTTTTAGAATCACTATTCACAGGTCCTTTATTTCTCTGCAGGAGAAAATACAAATTTTCTTGAAATCTAAACTTTTTTTGAAATGTCTCTTTGTGGTTTTTTCCCTTTGGGATTGTTCCTATGTGGTTTAATATTCGTATTTTCCTTAGAGTCAGCTATCATACACACATACACACACACACACACGTTTCACCACATATGCAGTTTAGAAACGAAACATTTTCAATAAATGTAGAAAATGGTGTATAAATCTTTCCCCTTTCCTGCTTCTCCAAAAAAGCCCTCCACTCTACAGAGGGCCTGTTTGTGCTCCCAGGACCCCAAGTCTACTGATGTGCTTGGAATACCAGAAGAATCAGAAGGAGGCGACCTTTGGGGGAACTATACCATCAGGACATTTTTTTCTTTTTTCTAAACTGAGCCTTCTGTGATTTGTTGGAATTGGGCCCAGACAGAGCTTAGATCTTAAAAACTCTGGCCACTATTTCAGGGCCACACAGCCGCCACATGGGGGGTGAGGACCAGGGAGTGATGGGGAAACCACAAGTTCTTGTGAAAGGACAAGGGCTCTCAGACTCTTATCACAAGAGGGCAATTAGAGAAAAGAGCAAAGATGTAGAAAGGAAATAAAACTGAAAACAAAATCCTTTACCTAAAGGCAGAGGTTTTCAATCCCATTTATCAAACAGGACAGGCAACAAACCTTGGTTAAAGTGGCAGCTTGACTTTGACAGGTGAAGTATCACTCACTTCCCCTGTGATACGGCAGGATCTGGGGTTGGAAATCTGGTGGCATCTCAAGCCCAGGACAGGCAGACTCTCCTGCTTCCCACCCAGTCGTAGTCTTCATTGGCCCAGAACGTTGAACGGACTTGCTGCTTTACTTTGTTTACATTGAATTTTTTTTGTTTTTTTTTAAATTTATTTTTGGCTGTGCTGGGTCTTCGTTCCTGCTTGGGCTTTCTCTAGTGTCGACAACTGGGGGCTGCTCTCTGGCTGCGGTGCTCGTGCTTTCCATGGCGGTGGCCTCTCCCTTTTCACAGCAGGGGCTCTAGGGCAGGCGGGCTCAGGAGTTGTGGCTCGAGGACTTAGTTGCCCTTTGGCATGTGGAATCTTTCTGGACAAGGGATCGAGCCCTCCTGCCCTGCATGGGCAGGCAGATTCTCAACCCTTAGACCACCAGGGAAATCCTGCACTGAAGTTTTACAAAATTGTTTGTATTTACAAAATACAAACAAAATTCATTTGTTGTTGTCCAGTGGATTTCCTTATGAATTTTAGCCATCTTTCTAATGGTGATACTGTCACTGAAATAATTGCCCTCAGACACTGCAGCCTTCCATCATCAGTACAGTCTTCCTAACATTCTCATTAGCGTGTTCCGTATTAAAAGGCTCATTATGTAGTGAAAAAGCATATATCCTAAACATAGCTCCAGTAGAAGGATTTGTCCTCAGGAAGTGCTCTGATTAGAGGTGTGGGATTCGGAAGCTGGCAGCCATTTAGCCTGACTCTCAGTTGCTGTCTAACAATATGAACTGGGAGCCTGCATCCACTGTTAAAAGCACTCGATGGGTGAGCAGGGCACGTTGGAGCTATAGGAGGGGAAAGAGACACCCAGCAGCCAATCGTGACTATGATGTGTTAGAAAAAGCACTGATAAGGGCTTTCCTGGTGGCTCAGTGGTAAAGAATCCATCTGCCAATGCGGGAGACACAGGTTCGATCCCTGATCCAGGAAGATCCCACATGGCGCAGAGCAGCCAAGCCCGTGTGCCACAACTATTGAGCCTGTGCTCTAGAGCCCGGGAGCTGCAGCTACTGAGCCCACAGGCTGCAGCTACTGAAGCCTGTGCACCCTGGAGCTGGTGCTCCGCAGCAAAAGAACAAAAGAAGCCTCTCGTTGCTGATCATCCCAGGTCGATCAGCCTCTGTCTCTGTCGGTGGCTCATCCCTTCAGGACAAGTGGAGTGTCCACTCTGGGCCAGCACTACAGGCAGCGGGGAGAAGGGGTGACCAGGACTGACAGAGCAGCTGTTCTTAACAAGCTGCATTCTAGGAGGGGAAAGAAACAATAAACAAGGCAATGAGAAGCCCTGGAGCCTCAGCTAGAGAAAAGCCCACCCAGCAGTGAAGACCCAGCACAGCTAAATATAAATAAATAAACCCCGTGGACTACACAGGCCATAGACTTCTCCAGGCCAGAATACTGGAGTGGGTAGCCTTTCCCTTCTGCAGGGGATCTTCCCAACTCAGGGATCGAACCCAGGTCTCCCTCATTGCAGGCAGATTCTTATACCAGCTGAGCCACAAGGGAAGCCCAAGAATCCTGGAGTGGGTAGCCTATCCCTTCTCCAGCAGATTCTCCCAACCCAGGAATCCAACCAGGGTCTCCTGCATTGCAGGCAGATTCTTTACCAACTGAGCTATCAGGGAAGTCGTAAATATAAATACATAAAATTATTAAGAAAAAGGAAACGCACTGGTAGGCTGTTAGGATATCAACCCTAGGGTACCACCCCACCTGGGAGGGAAGGAAGGGCTTTGCTGGGAGGAGGCATTTACCTGAGATTTGAACCCTGAGCCTGAGACCTGAACATCAGTTGATTTTGCCTGGCAAGCAAACACAACACCACACCTCCTAACACAGCACCCTCCTCCTCTCCCACTGGTGTCTTTCCTTCACCCTATTTTTTTTTCACCCTATTTATCTATACTGTACTTACCCACAATTATCTGGGTTGATTCCCTTGTTTGGGCTTGCCTGGTGGCTCAGACAGTAAAGAATCTGCCTGCAATGCGGGAGACCTGGGTTTGATCCCTAGATGGGAAAGATCCCCTGGAGAAGGGAATGGCAACCCACTCCGGTATTCTTTCTTGCCTGGAGAATTCCATGGACAGAGGAGCCCGGCGGGCAACAATCTGCAGGGTGGCAAAGAGTCAGACACGACTGGGTGACTAACACACAGCCTTGCCTTGTTTATTGTTGGTTTCCTCCTAGACTGATAGCTTGTTAAGAACAGATACTCTGCCCCGGTCACCCCTTCCCCCCATTGCCTGTACTGCTGGCCCAGAGTGGATGTTCCATTTGTCCTGAAGGGATAAATGACTGAAAGCAAAAGAGGCTGATCAGTCTGGGATGTGTGGGTGTCTGGGTAGGAGGGAGATGAGGCCTGCAGGGGTCAGACCGTGCAGGACAAGAGCAGGGAGCCCTTGGAGGAGGTTGGGTAAAAGTCACACGACCCGGTTAATGATTCGATCATTCTGGTTGCCGCGCGTCAAGGGGTCTGAGGGAGGCAAGGGTACGTGTGGAGGAAATGTGCGCAGAATTGTTTGCTGTGCTCTCTTAATTTCTGAATTGTAAACTGTAAAGCGTTTCAAATATACTGAAAATAATATCACCATTCATGGACTCACTTCTAAGACAGAAGTTAAAGCTTTGCCTCCTTTAAAAAGAAAAAACTTTTTAAAAGAAAGAAAGACAGTGTTATGGGGGGAGTTCCCTGGTGCTCGGCAGTTAGGTTAGTGTTCTGTGACCCGGGTTCTTTCCCTGGTTGGGGGAACTGAGATTCGGCAAGCCTCGAGGTATGTCCAAATTAAAAAAAAAATTAGCTACAGTGATGAAAATAAGATTTGTAAAATGAACTTGAAAGCTTGAGGAAGGAACAGGGGTTTTCAAACGTGGACATTTCACCAGTCAAAGAAATCTTAGTAATTTTGCAAGTAAACTTTCCAACGCACAAAAATTGTCTCCGGGCCCACCAGAAACCCCACACGTCCCCTGGGTGCTGGCGCTGTGTCCCGCAGCAGAGGAGGAGCACACGCCTACCGCAGTGTGCGTGCTGAGTTGCTTCAGTCCCGTCCATCTCTCTGTGGCCCTACGGACTGCAGCCTGCCCGGCTCCTCCGTCCTACCGCAGCACCAGGAGGCAATTTTTTTTTAAACTGCTCTTCAAAGCTCCAGTCCTGTTACTACTACAGATGAGAGAGCCGAGGGTCACTGAGATTCAGTCTGCATCTCTGAGGACACCGTGGCCTCTCCAGGACCTCCCTGAGAGCCTTGATGACCCGGGGTTAGGGTCAGTCTGGTCTCAGAGAAGGCGCGCCGGCCACCTGAAAGGCCCTCCCTCCATGCCTGTCTCGGCCCCACTTGGAGTCTCTCTCCCTGAATCTGGCGTCTCTGGGGATGTGGCCTGCTCCTGTCATTCCGGATGACGAGGTCACAGAGTGACCTCCCGTCGGCTCTCCCCCAGGAGTCCCAGAGAAGGCAGTCCGTTGACCAGGATATTCGCACGGTCAGTCCACGAAGGACCGGCCCTGTGTGAGCTCTCTGTTCCGACCACAGTGAGAGATACAAAACTAAGTCCCATGAGAAGCCTGTGATCCGAAGGTCCCCGCACCTAGAGAGCAAGGGGAGGGAAAGGTCATTGGTGGCAGGAGCGGCCCAGGCCCCATGGGGAGATGACCGGTGAGAAGTGCGAGTGTTAGTTGCTCTGTCGTGTCTGACCCTGGGACCCCGTGGACTGTAGCCCGCCAGGCTCCTTTGTCCATGGAATTCTCCAGGCAAGAATACTGGAGTGGGTTGCCATTCCTTTCTCCAGGGGAATCTTCCCAATCCAGGAATCAACGACCTTTGAGCTCAGCTGTCAAAGGAAGCCCAGCCTGGGACTTCCCTGGTGGTCCAGTGGTTAAGACTCCGAGCTTCCAATACGAGGAGCACGGGTTCAATCCCTGGTGGGGGGACTAAGATCGCGCATAGTGCATGGCCAAAAATAAACAAATAAAATTATCATGAAGACAAGTCATTTAAAAAAAGGAAGCACAGGTCAAGTTTAAATCAACATTCCCGAGCAAACATGTCCAGAGAATGCGTGATTTTTAAAAGTCTACACCCCTCAGTGGAAAACCTCAGGTTCCAGCCCCCAGACATTTCCGTTTAGAGGGGCGGGGGCAAGATGCCTACATAGGGCCTTGAGATGCACTTTCTAAAAGGCCTTCGTTTTTCCTCACAAGGTAGCATTTTAGAAGCGGGTGGGGCTGGGGATTTCAGAGCACCTGTCCTGAGTGGTAAGAAACCCACCTGCCAATGCAGGAGACTAAGAGACTCAGGTTCAGTCCCTGGGGAGAGAGGATCTCCGGGAGGAGGCATGGCAACCCACTCCAGTATTCCTGTCTGGAGAATTCCATGGTCAGGGGGAGCCTGGCAGGCTACAGTCCATGGGGTTGCACAGAGTCGGACACGACTGAAATGACTTAGCGACTTAACACACACACACACACACACATGCACCCCTGAGCAGCAATCCTTTAAGAACCCTCCCAGAGAACCAGCTAGTCTACACAAATGCAGTTTCAGTTCAGTGGCTTTTGCATGCAAAGTTTTTCGCTTGGGAAAATTTGAAAAACTGCTTTACGCACTTCTGGCCTTCTTAAACAGGGACAAAAGTTTCCCCATGCCTTAGGGTTTTCATGACAGGAGCTGCCTGACTTGTGCGCTGTGATGGGGTGGGAGGTGGCAACAGGGTGGGCTGCCAGCCCCAGGGCTGCCGAGTCTGCCAGACCATTTGCTCCCACATTTGAGAGCCCAGATCATCGGTCCGTTTGGATTTTTTTTGCTTCTCATTTTATTCTGTTTTGTTTATCCATCCAAGCTCTCCCCACTTCCTGCTCTCAATCAGCATGTCTGCCCTGGCCTCCGTGTGACAGCCTCTCAATCCACTCCCATCTCAATCTGGTCTGGATGCCACACTCGAGCTTGAAGTTTGTTCAGTTTCGTCCTGGCTGTCCCCGGCAGCTCAGACAGTAAAGGATCTGTCTGCAATGCAGGAGACAATGTTTGATCCCTGTGTCGGGACGATCCTCTGCAAGAATGCGTAGCAACCCAGTCCAGTATTCTTGCCTGGAGAATGCCATGGACAGAGGAGTCCATAGGGTCGCAAAGAGTCAGACATGACTGAAGCGACTTAGCACTCGCACATTTTGTCTAAAGTCTCACCACTTCAGGTGTGGTCCAGGGTCCAGCAGCATCAGTACCAGCCGGAAACAGGTTAGAAATGCAGCGTCCCAGGAATCGCTCCACTAATAATGAGACCGGCAGAACACATCTCAGTTCTCAGTAGAGTGTAGGGTCTTCTGTCCTGGCGTGGAAAGAATTCAGCGAGAGGCAGAGTGACAAGTAGGAACGGGGATTATTTGTACAGGACGCTTGTGAGAGGCACAAGCGGGCAGGTGAGAGCGTGCCGCCTCGGGAATTTAGTGGGCTACAGTTTTACAATCAAAGGAAAAGTGGGGAGGGGGAGACGACCACCTACCTCATTCTTTTATTTTAGATTTTATTTATTTGGCCGTTCTTGGTCTTTATTACCGCACAGGCTTTTCTCAGTTTTGGACCCAGGCTCTAGAATGTTCGGCTTCAGTAGTTGCAGCTGGTAGGCTCACCGCTCGTTGTTGTGGTGCTCAGGCATCTCATCGCGTGGCTCCTCTTGTTGCGGAGCACAGGCTCTAGGGACACAGGCTTCAGGAGTTGTGGCTTCCAGGCTCTAGAGCTTGGCCTCAGTCGTTATGGCGCATGGACTTAGTTGTTCAAAGGCATGTGGAATCTTCCCGGACCAGGGTTCAAACCCGAGTCTCCTGCATTGGCAGGCAGGCAGATTCACCGAGCCACCGGGGAAGCCCTCTTCCTCATTCTTGAGTAGACCTCAAGTTTCCATCAACAACCCCTCCTCCACGTCAGGTGGAGGAGCTTTCCTGTCCCTACGTGGCCAAGCCAAGACTGTCAGGGTGCAATGGCAAAGAGCAAAAGGGTGGCAGCATATACTGAAACTCGGTGAATCATCTCAGGTTTCAGGACGTCCCCTTTTCCTCACATTTTTGTTTTGCATGGGCACCGAGAGGCATGTCCTAGGGATCATTACCCTACTGAGCTCACTGGGCAGAATGTGGCTTCTGAGCCCATCACTGTTTTATTGTTTGGGGGCATGTCTCATGCTCCTGCTGTGTGATTTTGTTGCTAAGCAAGCCTGCTTGGTTGGTGGTTAAGCAAACCTGCTTTCTTAAGTGATCATTAACTGACAGCTTCTCTCATACTTTTTTCTTTACTTACAGTCTCCTAGTGGGATTAACTGTTTAAACACCTACTTTGTCCCATTACTCTGTCCCTATTAGTAAGGTTAAAATGACTGCATTTTAACGCTATGAGGATGATTGCTAAAAGAGCAGGTTTTTGCTTAAGCCTGGCTGCAGAGAATCACCTAGAGATTTTACATAAGTGCAGAGGCTCGAATCCACTCCAGAGGTTCTGATTTAATAGGTCTGGGAGCCTGGGCATGCAGCCAGGCTGAACCCCTGCTAAGGTGTCAATAAAAGCAGGGGCATCAGTGCAGGTCGGGGAGGGGGACAGTCCCAACAAGAACGTCAGAGCCAGAGGCAGGCTTGTTAGGCTGAGCTGTGGGTTTTGTCTGTTTCTTCCTTCCTGTTAGGTACTCTGGCATGGGGTATGTGGACTGTCAGATCAGGAAGCCCACTGTAAGAAGTCCTGGGAATCCTCTAGTGGTCCGGTGGTTAGGACTCTGTGCTTTCACTGCCCAGAGTGTGGGTTCAATCCCTGGTAAGGGAACTAAGATCCCACAAGCTGCATGGCCAAAGAAAGGGGGGGGGGGGGAAGGTTCTATACTGAAGAAAATTGTGTGTCCTCACAGGATCAATTAGGGGTTGATTAATTGCACTAAAAAAACCTCATTTAAGCAGTTTGACATTCCTTTCAAAGCAATTTCCCCAGGACATTATTTCTCAAGTCCACTCTTTCCATACCACCTCCTCTGCAAGTGATTCACCTGGGTCCAGTCTGGCCAGCTGCTGCCCCAGTTTGGGGAGGTATATTTGATGTCTGCCCTAACCCCAGACATGGCAAAGCATAGATCTCATCTGAAGAAGGCATGCTGAACATTTTAAACAAAGCTGAGTCCCAGCATGCCCACTCATGCTCACACCAGCATGCCACATTCCCTGGGAAGCCCCGAGGGTGTCATTTCCAAGAAGAATGTCTCACAGATGGAAATGTTTTCCTCCTACCTGAGGCAGCTGGGTGCCTCCTGCCGGGCCAGATTCCAGCAAGACCGGGCCAGATTCCAGCAAGACCGCAGCCTCTTACGCCCCAGGAAGTGTCCTGGGTGCAGAGATGTGTGGTACACAGGCGGAGGTGGGGAGGACGTGAGGAGACACGGCAAGTGTAAGGTCATAGTGTGTGTAAGGTCCTAAAAGAGTACGGTCTGATGACCATGGAGCAGATGTGTGTGTTCCATCTGAGGGTGGGAACAAGAAGAGATGGCCACAGACAAAATTGGTAATTAAGTCACATCTTCACCCATCCATCCATCCATCTATCCATCCATTCCCTCCATCCTTCCCTCCCTCCCTTCATCCCTTTCTCCACCATCCATCCATGTATCTAACCATCCATCCATCCATGCATCTGTCCATCCATCCATCTATCCATCCATCCATGCATCTATTCACCCATCCCTCCATCCCTCTCTCCATCCATCCATCCATGCATCTATCTATCCATCCACCCATTCATCTATTCACCCATCCCCCATCCCTCTCTCCTTCCCTCCATCCATCCATGTATCTATCCTGCCCCCATCCCTCCATCCACTCATTCTTCTATCCATCTGTCCATGCATCTATCCATCCATCTGTCTATCCATGGCTCCATCCCTTCAGCCATCCCTCCCTCCCTCCATCCATCCCTCCCCTCATCCATCCCTCCCCTCATCCATCTATACACCTCTCCCTCCATCCATTCATTTATTCAATAAGTATTTCTCTAGTGAACAGGGCCAGAGAGTCTAAGCCCTGTTGAAGTGTGGGATATGTATGAGGATGGGCTTCTGCTCAGCAGAAAGTGCACCAGTAAGGGAAAATCCCAAGTCTGGGATGCGGGGAGGGGGACTCTGAACCCAGATTTGGAGGAAGCATGAGGATGGTTCTTTGCAGGAAATGACACCCCGGCCAGATCCTGAGAGATGAGAGGGAGCTATTTCTCCTGGGCAAGTCTCCCTCGCCCCCGAGACCGGGCTGCCCTGGGCACCAGGAAAGGGTGTAGTCCTTGCGAACATCTGGGGTAGAGGGGCTCAGAGGACAGTTGAATTCCACAGAGGTGAGTTCACACCCGGTGGAGCAATTGGAAGAAGCAAAGGGACAGTGCCTTGAGAAGGTACAGTTTGGGGGAGTGACGGGCGAGGAAGAAGGGGCGTTAGGAGCGCTCTGTGTAGCGGAGACAAAGGATGCCGGCAACAGGAAGGGCAGGTGAGGGGCTGGAGAGCCGACCAGGCACTTCTGCGAGGGCCAGAAAGCCAATCGTCCCACACCGAGGAACGCGGATGAAGGGAGTCGACGACTGGGAGATCGGGATGCCCCGGAGGGTTAAGCGGCATCCGGTCTGACTTGGAGGGCACGGGAGTCCCAAACCCGGTCTCCAATCAGGAGGGAGAGCCTGCACATGCCCCCCAAACCCAACCTATAGAGGAGATGGAGGTGGGCGGGTCCCAAGCAAGCATTGTCCTGGCGGCCACCACTCTGGACAGTCCCCGATCAAACGCCACCTCTCCCCCACTAGCCGCAAATGTTTACATCCTGTTTAGGCCGAGGCCTCCTAGGGCCTCAGTTTTCATGAATAAAAGATGAGTTTCCAGGCCGAGCCAAGAAGGGGAAGAAACCCCCGCCAGCTGGTAGGGACCAGAGACAGTTTAGCGTTTCGGTTGCTGTCGCCGGCCGCGTGGTATTTGGAGGAAATTTGAATTGGCCGGGTCAAGGTGACCCGAGGCGGGAGATTTGTTTTTTTCTATACTATCTGAGGGTTCCTGGATGTAAACTACTTGCAGCGCACGTACCCTGAACTTTTTTCATAGGGCTGTTCCCTGAGAAACTTAACACTCTGGTTTATCCTTCAGAGATGTTAGTCAGAGCATCTTAGAGCTGGAGAGGGTGTTTAGAGAAAATCTAGCACAGTCTCCTATTTTAAAGAGAAAACAGGCTCAGACGGCAAGGGGCTTGCTCAGCTGATCAGTGAGAATCTATCTCACTTCCCTGTCACTTGTTTCTTTCCACTGCATCACACAAAAACTTAAAATGAATACTGTATTCTTCAGAACAGTTTTAGATTTACTGAAAATTAAGTAGATAATACACAGTTCCCCTATAACCCAATTCCTGGGGGCTGAGCATCCCTTATTGTTAACATCTTGCTTTAATATGGTGCCTTAATTATAATTAGTGAACCGACATTGATACCTTATTATGAACTAAAGCCTATAGTCTACATTGAGTTTCATTCTTTTTTTTTTTTTTTTTTTGCCACACAACGAGGCTTGTGGGATCTTAGTTCCCCAACCAGGGATTGAACCTGGGCCCTTGGCAGTGAAGGCACAGTTCTAACACTGGACCACCAGGGAATTCCCAAGTTTCACTCTTTATGTTCATCGGTTTATGGATTTTGACAAAGATGTGATGTCGTGGATGTATTCACAATGACAGTAGCAGACACAATAGTTTTGGTACCTAGAAATCACCTGTGCTCCACCTGTTCAATCCTCCTCCCTTCCAGTCCCAGGCAGTCACTCATCTTTTTGCTTTTGCCATGGTTTTGCCTTTTCCAGAATATCCTGTAATTGGAATCACACAGTATATGGCCTTTTCAGATCGGTTCTTTCATTTGGCCATAAGCGGTGTATATGGGCTTTCCAGGTGGCGTTAGTGGTAAAGAATCTGCCTGCTGATGCAGGAGACATAAGAGATGTGTGTTTGATCTCTGGGTCAGGAAGATCCCCTGGAGAAGGAAAGGGCAACCTGCTCCAGTATTCTTGCCTGGAGAATTCATGGACAGAGGAGCCGGATGGGCTATAATCCATAAGGTCGCAGAGTCAGACACGACTGAATCGACTTAGCACACAAGCACGAATGAGTGATAGAGATCTTATAGGCTGATTGAATATTTCACATCCTTTGCTCCTTTCAAAGATGTGGAAATTCCTGGAAAATGACACAAAGTTCTCCGTTAATTATAGAGATGAATTCAGGTTGGTGCCTGGACTTGCTTCTTTGAGTCTCAGCAATTTTTCTCTCTTGTCTTTCTGATGACTCCTCTTTAAAAAGAATTTCTTCACCAGCCTTTCTTGTCATGAATTTTCGCCTCTTACTTGGTCTTGTTCTCAGTTTCGACTTCTGTACAAAACCTTAGTTGGGAGAAGTTTTGTTTTTTTGGACATGGACTGTTTTTCCTACGCCAGGCTCAGTGCTGGAAGCTATTTCCTGCGACATTTTATTTAATCTCTACAAGTTTGTAGCAAAGAAATCCTTCTTCCTATTTTTGTACAGGAGAAAACCAAACAAGTTCTTGATACATTAACCCACAGCCAGGCAGCTAGCAAATGCCTGGAATGGGGGAGTGGGGGGTGGGCAGTGTTTGAATCCAGTTAGATTTAGGCTTTAAACTTTCACTGCCTCCATTGTTGTTTGTTGTTCACTCACTTAAGTCACGTCTGACTTTTTTGCGACCCCATGGACTGCAGCATGCCAGGCTTCTCTGTCCTCCACTATCTCCCAGAGCTTGTTCAAACTCCTGTCCACTGAGCCGGTGATGCCATTCAGCCATCTCATCCTCTGTCACCCCCTTCTCCTCCCGCCTTCAATCTTTCCCAGCATCAGAGTCTTTTCCAATGAATAGGCTCTTCGCATCAGGTGGCCAAAGGACTGGAGCTTCAGCTTCAGCATCAGTCCTTCTGATGCATATTAGGGTTGATTTCCTTTAGGATTGACTGCTTCGATCTCCTTGCAGTCCAAGTGTTGCAGGAAGGGGGACCCCTTCCAGGGCCTGAAACTGGGCTCTTGTCTAACACTCGGAAATGAATTGTCCGAGGAGACACATGTTGACAAAGCAAGAGATTTTATTGGGAAAGGGCACCCGGGTGGAGAGCAGGAGGGTAAGGGAACCCAGGAGAACTGCTCTGCCGCGTGGCTCGCAGTCTTGGGTTTTATGGTGATGGGATTCGTTTCCGGGTAGTCTTTGGCCAATCATTTTAGTTCAGAGTCTTTCCTGGTGGCGCACGCATCGCTCAGCCAAGGTGGATGCTAGCAAGAGGGATTCTGGGAAGTGGACGGACAGGTAGTGTCTCCTTTCAATCTTTCCTGAACTCTTCCGGCTGGTGGTGGCTTATTAGTTCCGTATTCCTTATCAGGATCTCCTGTCATAAAACAACTCATGCAAATGGTTACTATGGTGCCTGGCCAGGGTGGGCGGTTTCAGTCAGTGTGCTTCCCCTAACAACTCCCCCCTGAGAGACTTCACACTCAAGATGCTTCTTGGGAATTGGGGCGAAGGTCTCTTTCTTCTGTAACTTCTTCCTGCTGTGCCTGGGCGTAGGCCTGCCTAGTAGAGTGGAAGTCTCTCTCTACCTGATCTAAGTTGGGGTGTTTTATATCTGAAACCAGCTTTCACTCTTGTAATAACAGTGACTGAGTTTGAAACTGTCAGTGCCTCTCAGAGGTAAAATAGACAGGGGCCAAACAGGAGACCTAACAGGATGGTCATCACTGGTCCCCAGAAACAGGAGGCACCGCTGGGATGATTGGCGGGTGGTCAAGCAACAGAGCTGTGTTCTAAGAATCTTATGTTTAGTCTGAAGTTACCATCTTTCACCTGGGTGGGGGCTCTAGTTCTGTAGAAGAACTCAAAAGACATTGTTATGCATATATTTTTTTTGAGTCGGAACCAGGACCCGTCTCAAGGCTGTACCACCGTTTGATTGTTTCCCCTCTGTTTCTGTATTTTTTTTTTTTCTTCTCTGATTGGTAATTGTTTGAATCTACCCTTTGGAACTCAGGGAAGGTCAAGGAGGCTGAATAAAGCCTATATTTTACAGTTCAGTAGATCTGTACTCCAGAGTCGCCACCCCGCGGAGTCCTGTTTAGTTTTATTTAGGGAACAGGGCAACTATGACTGTGATAACTTTTTGTCAAAATGGGGCACAGGACCGCCTCAGCTTGGAGAAGAGACACTGAATTGGAAGTATTCCTGAGTTCCAAGTCCTAGATTTGAGCCTTGTATGATTAAAATCTCAATCCCTTGGTCTTCCATTTTGTTGTAACATACCCAGTTAGTAGTAGCTGGAGAAGGGATAACTGGAGTTTTAATAGACAAAGTAAATTTCTTTCTTTTAGGAGAATAGGCCTGAAATCCAGTCTGGACCTGGCACTTCAGGGAGACTTGTAGCCAGGTGGCCAGTTGCCTAGTTTTATAAAAAGTAAGGTAGAAGTTACTAGCTTCCAGCAGACACTTTTGAGAATGGTAGCATCTAAGCCTGACACGACTCAGAAAACTCCAGTGTTTAGCAATACAATGTCTAATCTGAAATTACACCCATAGTAACACCTGGTTATTTTTCAGGATGTCTGAACCATAGCTGAGTACTCTATTTTGACTTTTAATTTAAAAATTTTTTCTTTAATAGCCAAAGCAGATGGCACCATTAATGATGTCAGTGTTTCTCTAGGTATGAGAAGATGCAAGAATTGGGACTCATAAAATCTCTTGAAAAGATCTAACTATCTGAAGGCCTGTTCTGCCAGTTTTTCCCAGAGCACGGAGCGCCTCATTCCTGATCTTCACCCTGAACTCCTTTCAGGGCCGTTGAAAGTCAGCAGTTGCAGTGGCCATGATATAATCACTGTAGATGTAGATGGCAAGTGTCAATCTTCAGTTGGCAAAGCCCCTTTTTGCTCACAAACTTGACAATGACTTTGAGGGGGGCATTTCATGACCATTTTATCCCATGGTGCTCAGAATGTCCATTCTCAGGTTTGGCAAAGATTTTGTCGACCAGCCTCTCAATGTGCTGTTACTGGATTAGGCCATAAAACAGTATCTAAAATTCTCTGGACCACCTGTCTTACTAGCCTCTGGTCCAGGAAAACATTCCCTCTTGTTGCTTTTTCTCATATCTAGAGTTACACTGTCATCATCATCGATTTCATAAGGAACTATATATTATTTTATCAGAGGCCTCAGTCACACATTTGGCAGTGTAAGAAACAGCAATTTTGTAAAACAGGTGAAATACAAAGAACATAGCCAGCAGTATTAGTAAAGTCACGAGTAAGACTTAAGAGCTTCTATTAGATGTAGCCCAGTATATCCCAGGTCGTCTGACTTAGTCTACTCTGTACGAATCTTTATCTTTCAGGGAAATTATACATTGGCACCACCATCTATAAGGCACACAGCCCAGTTTTCTAGTGTTACTAGACTGGTTATCTTTAGTATGATTTAATTGTTTTTAACACAGAGACTTTAAACCTAAATTACCATAGCTTAGTGTTATCTACATAAATCTATCTCATAATTGTGGGAGACTTTTTTCTTTTGCTAAAACTTCTTGTGTTTCTCTGATTGAGCTTGAGGAGTAGAAAAAGGCTCAAATTTATGGCCAGAGTCAGAGTAGGCATTATTAATTGGCCCAGTGAAGGGATCCCGTCTGGTAGTATCATAGTAACCTGAATATGACTATAATTTTTTTAAGTAAATTTCCTCAGGGCCAATCAGTTAGAGTCTTGTAGTAGAGAAATTTATCAAGGTAACCCGGAGCTAGACACAGATAATTGGTCACAAACCCAACAATCGGATTGATTTTTAAAACTAGCATAGTATCAGGCCTGTGATAGAAAAGCATTTGATTTATATGCAAAAGTCTAAGAAGTCAAGAAAACATTATAAATGATCATATGAATCAGGTCCAGCATCTTGGACAAGCTGTCTACCTCTGATGTTGTTGTCTTCTCATCCTGGTGTACTGTAGTTTCTCTTGTTTGAACATCATTTTAAGGTGAGATCAGGTCAGCTGTCTTCTCTATAGATTAATCCAGTGTAGGGGCCTTTGGAAGTGGGAATTAATCTAAGAGTTAATTTTCTTCAGTTTCATTGTGCAAGAGTTAGTTAAGAGTACCTGATAAAAAGTCCTTCCATCCACGTTGGAGACAGTCCCTTAAATTATGTCTTTTTCCAGTCCTGGTTGCAGGTCATGAGGCATCCAATTTTCATCCAAAGATAGATTATTGAGGTAAGCTTCAGAAACAAACTTAGGGTGTTCTTTAAGAATTTAATTAAATTTTGCATTAATATCACATAACAGCAAAGGACTATCTAAGAAATGAGTCTTACTACATGCAGACCTCCATGAACAAACTGGGATTTAACATTTTTTGAAATATTTTTTTTTTCCAAAGTTACCCTCATTTTTATCAAATATAACCAAATTAAGGCTATTTTGTTTGCAAAATAGGTCTGTTCTCACTAATTTTGGTCTGATGATTTATATAACCATAATTGATTATAGACTTTTTATTTTGCTGAAACACCTATAGAATCTCAGACTGAACTTTTAATATAAAACAGGGCTGGGAAACTCACACCAAAGGCTTATCACAGATTTTGAATAACAAATCTAGGTGAACTCTTTTCTTTTTAAGGTCTCAAAAATTCCTTGAGATTTTTGTACCTGTTAGTGAGATAACCTTTTTAGCTCATTTGATAAACTTACTGGAAACTTAAGAGTTTCAAATTTCTGGAGGAGTCAGATAGAGAGAAAATATAATTGTTTTGTTTATAACGTAATTTTACCAAATTATTTTTATAATTAGTTTGAGAGGAATGTTTTCCTTACTCCCGGAAAACACAAGATTTAAACCTGTAATTTTTCAGATAGAAACCATAAAAATTATAAGCATATTCGCTGGTTCATTCAGTCCTTTGTTAACTTTTGTGAAGTCATCAGGTTTCTCATTAGAACACCAAGACATATCAAAATGTTAAGAACTCCATATAATTTTTAGGATATCTGTATTAGTAATTTTACCATACATTATAACATGAGCAGATTTTTTTGCTCATTCGATAATCTTTTTCATGTAATTTAACCAACCAAATAAACACAGTTTAATATCTCTCTTTGGGATGTTTCAGGGGCCCTCTGAAGCACCCCAAAGTTAGCTAGAGGTCAAAGGAACTTTAAAAGAATTCGATTTAGGAATTTTTATCGAAAAGATCAATTAAAAGCGTTTAGAACATTTGGTCAGATTTAGTCAATGTTGATGGCTGTATCATTTAACTTGTTGATATGTCACAATGGGCGTAAATACCAAGGCTCAAGGTCTAGTGAAAGTCAGCTCCGCCATCTTGGACCTAATTGGCTCTAAGCAGTTTTCTTACACCCATGTCATTCCTAACAAAATCTACTTATCTAACTAATTGTAATCCAATTTTAGAAAATCCTGATTATGCATAACTCTTTTTAGTATTTTTTTCATACTTTTTTACTGAAATCACTCTTCCTGCTTTCCTTTAGCAACCAAGAGCTAACTTTTATATTAGCATTTTATAGATTGATGAACATAAATACCAGTGATAAATTCTAAAACCCTTGCTTTCTTAAAACATTTTAGGATGGCATCAAACATTATTCATTTATGGTCCCAAATCTCTTTAGTTTTTCTGTAAAAGGAAGTCAGTGTTTAGTAGTAAATGTTTTAAAATCTTATTTCATTTGGAAATGACCTAATTATTTAATAGACTTCTAATACTTAGTTTAGCACAACCCTTAGAAATTTAAGTTACGCCAATCTGGGGAGACTATTGTAGACAGATATTCTTAAAGAATACAAACTCATATCTCATTTACATTTTTTAGAAGTTTCTTCACTCGAGGTAATTTCCTTGTTGACAAACTTGTAACAGATATAATATTTAACTTATATTAAACCTAGGTTTAATCTTTTTCTTGATGTTAATTACTCTAAGACATGTCTATATTAGATAGGTCAACAAACAAACATTAATATCAGATATTTAATACTGAATATTTCCCAGTTCACCTGAACCTGGAATTTATTGTTTAATTTAGAATTATTTGATTTGTAAGCGCTTACCTTCTTTTTTTTTTTAAGCCAATTAAATAGAGCTCATTTACAAATTAACCTAAAAAATATTACCCAGAGACAAAAACATACCAAGACATATTTAGACAGACACACTGCAAGATCTAGCTTCATTTTCTAAGTTTGGTCATGAATTAGATATTACAATATAAAATTTAAATAACATTTTAAAAGGCTTTTTCTTTTTTCTCTCAGTCTCAGGAGTTAGAGATGGTCTAGATAAGTGTTCCTGAGAGCCCTGGTCTCAAGGCACAGGGAAAGAAAATCAAGTTTTAACAAAATGGCGGCAGGTCTAAATGGTGGCTAGACAAAGCAAAACGGCCGTCACAAATCACGACACAGAACAGAGTTAAAACGCACACATATAAACCTGGCAGTCCTCATCAGACACTCCCTTAAATACAAGAATGCAGTCTCTCAGAAAACCTTCTATAGAGACACAGAACTTGAGATGTCTTTAAAGATTTCAAAAGGAGGAAAGGAAGCCAGGTTGAAAGAAGGAGGAGGAGGAGGCGGGAAAGGGGGGCAAAAGGGGTGGCCTTACAGACGTCTCCTGCCACCTGCAGACACCCAGGCGTTACGGGACTTTTCCCTGGGCTTCCAGAGAAGGGAGGACTGGAACTCGGCCCTACCAGAAACAAGACCAGAATTCGAGTTCTCTGCCAAGAGGAGGTGATCAGTCTCCAATCCACAGCTCAGGCTGAGGCCCTTCGACCAGATTCCTGCGTCCAGGACCGGGGGACTAGAAAAACGGGAAGGATAGGAAGGGCTAAGGAGAGGAAAGAGAGAGGGAAGGGGAGGGAGGTCAATAAAATCTCTTGTTCCTTACCGGTCGGGGCACTCTGGCCAGTTGTCCGCGTCAGGAGGAGACCAGGGACAAAAGGGTCCCAGTCGCGGCCGCTGGGTCTGGTCCATTGGCAGGCAAGCTGGCCCCTGAGTACCCCGAGTGGTCAGGATGTCAGTCTCAGCGAAGAAGATGTCCCTTCGTGGTCGCCATTTGTTGCAGGAAGGGGGACCCCTTCCAGGGCCTGAAACTGGGCTCTTGTCTAACACTCGGAAATGAATTGTCCGAGGAGACACATGTTGACAAAGCAAGAGATTTTATTGGGAAAGGGCACCCGGGTGGAGAGCAGGAGGGTAAGGGAACCCAGGAGAACTGCTCTGCCGCGTGGCTCGCAGTCTTGGGTTTTATGGTGATGGGATTCGTTTCCGGGTAGTCTTTGGCCAATCATTTTAGTTCAGAGTCTTTCCTGGTGGCGCACGCATCGCTCAGCCAAGGTGGATGCTAGCAAGAGGGATTCTGGGAAGTGGACGGACAGGTAGTGTCTCCTTTCAATCTTTCCTGAACTCTTCCGGCTGGTGGTGGCTTATTAGTTCCGTATTCCTTATCAGGATCTCCTGTCATAAAACAACTCATGCAAATGGTTACTATGGTGCCTGGCCAGGGTGGGCGGTTTCAGTCAGTGTGCTTCCCCTAACACAAGGGACTCTCAAGAGTCTTCCCACAGCACCACAATTCGAAAGAATTGATTCTTCTGTGCTCACTGCTTCCTTGGATGGCCTTAATTTTAATTTGAATCCAAATAAAAAGTCTCCCGAGTTTCCCCTGGTTTCGAGTGGGGCGACAGTGTTCGTAACCTGAGGAAATATTTCTTGTGGGAAAGAAAGTTCTGGTTTAGAACTGCTGACGGAAAACAAAACAGGAAGTCAAGCATTCCTGGCTTCAGTGACCATCTATGAATCTGCTAGAATCTGGCCCTGCCGTGGGCCAGGCTGCAAGCTTCACCCTGGGCCCAGAGGAGAGGGCCGAGGGGCTCCCGTCTGCAAAACAGCCCGGGCTGGATCTGCCTTCCCACGGGGGTCAGGAGTCAGGGAGGGGGTGGGCGACATCTGGACTGAAGCCCCAGGCTCGGGAGAGAGAAGCCGGAAAGGCAGGAACCCTGGCTGCCCCATCTGCATAAGGAATGGGGGAGGGGACCCGGGGAGGGTGGAGACAGGGCTGATGGGGTGATGAATCAACATTGGGGGGCGTTTGGAGAACCTACCTGCCTGCCTGGGGCCTGGTGGACCCTTGCAAGGCACTGGAGTCATTCTCTCCCACTGTGTCCTGGGCCCCTGATAAATTTGATGGTAAATTTGACTACGTGTGTGTGTGTGTGTGTGTGTGTGTGTGTGTGTGTGTGCGCGCGCGCGCGCATGCGGTTGGGCGCTAAGTCGCTTCAGTCCTGTAGGAATCTTTGCGACCCCGTGGACTGTAGCCCACCAGGCTCCTCTGTCCATGGGATTCTCTAGGCAAGCGTACTGGAGTGGGTTGCCATGCCCTCCTCCAGGGGCTCAAACCCCAGGTCTCCTTCATCTCCTGCATTGGCAGGAGGGTTCTTTCCCATTGGCAGGCCACCTGGAAACATATTTAAACCTTCTGTCCCTTCACAGACATGATAAACAGAGTTGAATAACAAGCCACAAACTAGGAGACAATTTGTCAATTCATGAATAATCTGATGCCTTCTCTTTAAAAACACTTTCTTCACCAGCCTTGTCAAGTGTGAATAATCCTGCAAATCATTATGAGAAAAGACAAACCACCCCATAGAACAGAAGCACGTGCATGGATAACTATTTCACTGTGGAGGAGACTCACATGGCCCACCAATTTCGGTTTTTGCTTTTTTGATTGTACCACAAGGCCTGCAGGATCTTAGTTCCTCCACCAGGGATTGAACCCCTGGTTCTCAGGCAGTGAAAGTGCAGGATCCTAACCACCCGCTGAACCACCAGGGAATTCCCAGGGGTCGTACAATTTAACTCAGTTCTGACACTCTCTACCTGGAGTTAGCACTGAACCCATAGATTAAGGGTTGAGTCCCTCAAGAGTGTTCCAAAACCCCCCTACACACCCCGCCACCGAGATGGTAGTCATAAGTCCAGGTTGTCATCTGTGCTTCTGATCAACTGACTGTAAATTGGCTGTTCCCACACATCCTCCCCACCTTGGGTTCAGTCATTTGCTAGAAGAGCTCACAGAACTCAGGGAAACACTTACATTTACTGGTTTATTATATAACAGAGGATGAGATGGTTGGCTGGCTTCACCAACTCGATGGACGTGAGTTTGAGGAAGTTCCGGGAGCTGGGGATGGACAGGGAAGCCTGGCGTGCTGCAGTCCATGGGGTCACAAAGAGTCAGACACGACTGAGTGACTGAACTGAACTAATAGAGGATATGATAAAGAATAAAGATGAATGGCCAGGGACTTCCCTGGTGGTCCAGTGGCTAAGACTCCGTGCTCCCAGTGTAGGGACCTCCTGATTCCTGGTCAGGGAACTAGATTCCACCACTGCAACTAAAGATCCTGCATGCTGCCATGAAGGTCAGAGATCCCACATGCTGCAACTAAGACCCAAATAAATAGCGCATCCAAATAAAGAAATAAATATTTTTTTAAAAGATGGATGGTCATATGAAGAAATACCTAGGGGAGGACCAGAGAGGTCCCGAGTACAGAGGCTTCCATCCTCATAGAGTTGGGGTGCATCACCCTCCTGGCACATGGATGAGTTCTCCCACCCAGAAGCACCCTGAACTCCATACTTTGCAGGTTTGTATGGAGCCTTCATCATGTAGGCACCACCAATCATTAATTCCATTTTCAACCACTCTCCCCTTCTTGGATGGTGGAGTTAAAAGTTCTAAGCCTTTATCATGGCTTGGTCTTTCTGGTGACCTGCTCCCATCCGGGAGCTCACCCAGAGTTGGTTCATTAGACTGGAAGACACTCCTGTCACCCAGGAAACTCCAAGGGTTTCAGGAGCCCTGTGTCAGGGACCAGGGATCAAAGACCAAGTATCGGAGCAAAATATGCTGCTGGTACTCTTCTCACTCAGGGAACTGTAAGAATTTTAGGAGTTCTGTGCTGGGGACTAGGGGCAGAGACCAATATATTCTTTATATTATTTTACACCCACCCATTAGCACCCTGATCTGGAGATTCCACTACCCCATCCCCACCCTTGTCTAGGGACCCTCCGCCCCACTCCTACCATGCTCTAGATACCACCCTCCACCTCACCCCCTCCTCTGGTCTACAGGCCTTGCTATGGCTCTGGTCCAGGTGTTTCCATGAGGTTCGAGGGAGGAGACCAGGGTCAGTGTGCTGACCGGAGGCCAAGGGACCAGAGGGCGAATCAGTCCCCGACCGGTGAACTGTCCCCAAGGCACCCGCGCTCATGGGGAGCTGGCAGGCACGACAGTGGGGAGGTGGCGTTGAAAAACACACAGGGCCTCAGGCAGTAACTCGGGGAGACTGAAGCTGAAGGCTGGGTGTGTGCAGGCACCCCATGATTTGAGAGATGGAGGCCCTTTGGTAGATGATGCTGGGTGACCTTCAGTAGATGATATTCTCTTTCTTTAATATTTATTTATTTGGCTATGAAAGTGAAAATGTTAAGTCGCTCAGGCATGTCTGACTCTTTGCAACCCCGTGAACTGTAGCCCAGCAGGCTCCTCTGTCCATGGGATTCTCCAGGCAAGAATCCTGGAGTGGGTAGCCATTCCCTCCTCCAGGGGATCTTCCCGACCCAGGGATTGAACCTGGTCTCCTGCACAGCAGGCAGACTCTTTACCTTCTGAGCCACCAGAGAAGCTAGGGAGGGGTGTGTGGGCTCTTTGTTGTGGCATGCAGGCTTCTTTAGTTGTGGTAGGCGGGCTCAGTTGCCCAACAGCATTTGGGATCCTAGCTCCCCGACCAGGGATCAAACCACGTCTCCTGCCTTGGAAGGCAGATTCTTAACCACTGGACCACCAGGAAGTCCCGATGACACCCTCTCTGACTTGCTTCTGGGGCCTCTGGACACTTCAGGGCATTGTCTGGGAGGATGGAGTTGCAGAGAGAAAAGAAGCACATGGATAGGGGTGGACTTCCGGACCTGGCTCCCCCCACCGCCCTGCCCCGCACCAGCACCAGCTCTGGGATGTTGTGGGGAGGACTGGGAGAGCTTAGCCAGGAGAAGAAGGAGCTTTTCTGTGTGTGACGGGGAAACTGAGTCAGGGAGCTCTTAGGTGTCTTGCTCGGAGCCCCGTGGAAGGTTTGTGCATAAGCTGCTTTCAGCTCCCCAGGCTGGGGGAGGAGGAGAGGAACCAGCTCGCTGATGACATTCACAGACACCCTCCCTCCTGCCAAAGACAAAAAAAGGTTCCTTCTCCTCCTCTCTTCCCTGCTAAATCTTGCTCAGAGCTGCCCACTCGGAGCCAGCATCGTGGCTTCTGCCTCTCCTTGTCTGGCCAACAGGAAAAGACGGGCGTGAAAATGCTTTAAGGCTGCAGCCCCACTGCCCTAAATCCCCGAGCACACGACCTGACTTCATAGCCCCACAGCTGAGATGTAGACGTGACCCCAAGCAGCCTGACCATGCCTCCATCAGAGCACTCAGGCTTTGAACCCTTTCTGTCTGTCCATCTGTCTGCGTAGGCACAGTCAGAGCCTGTCATTCCCATTTTGCAGATGAGGAGACTGAGGCTGCCCCTCCACCCTCACCTCAGTCCCAGTTCCCTGTGGCTCTGTGGGCGGAGCCCTTCAAAGTTCCTCTCACATCTCTTTTGAGTTGCTCCCCCTGCCTGGCACACACTTATCCTTCTAGACACTTCTGGGCTGTCTCCTTCTCTAGGAAGCTGCCCTTGGCTCCATTCACCAAGAATTCGATGTGACCCAAAGCTTTCTGCCCACAACTTCATCAGAGCTCTCATCAGCTTTATACCAAGGTATTTGTGCCTAGATCTTTTCAAAGCAATTTTGTAGACACACACTGGGCAGAAAAGTGACAAAGGTATTCAAAAGCAGTGAAAGGAGTTTTGTGGTTGGGACACTAGCAGTTTGAATGTGAGTTCTAACTGCTGTCTATTATGCACACATGGACCACATCTGTGGGATGAGGGACCAGTTTGTGAATGATGAAGCCACAGGGGCAAGCTTTAGAGAAAGGAGGCTGTTATTTGAAGAGGGCTCATGGTTTTCCTAATGATGTTTTGTCTAATTGTACTTCATCTTTCCTGCTGAAAAGAAACAGGGGTTGGACAAATGACCTCCTAGCTTCTCCCCAAACATCTGGCTCATAGACACTGGGGTAGAAGGACACTAAGGCTCAGAGGGCGCCAGAAGGTGGGAATGGGGAGGATGGAAGGGTGTGTGGGTGCATCTGAGAAAAGCCAGATCAGGCAGTGCAATTTGGTAAGGCAACCAGGGCAACTGAGAGTGCCAGGAGTGGGCGGGACCAGAAAAGTCACCACCCGGGCCCGGAGGCCAGAGTGAGCCTCCTTAGGACACTGGTTCCCAAACGTTCCAGGAACAGCTGCCAATCTGGACCTCTATCTGCCTCGAAGTGAACAAAACAAAAATTTTCCAGAAACCCAGATTTACTTCATTCAAAGGGCTGTCCTTTATTCCAAAATGATACTCTTACCTTTTTCTGGTGCTAAAATGTCCTTTCTTGCAGGAAATGATGGTGATAGCCCAGTTTTTTTTTTCCCCACTAGTGTCTTTTCACGGTAAAATCACAAACGGGTAACCTTCTGTCAGTTTCGAGTTTTGTGTTTCTGGTGGGGAGGGTGACTGTAATTGGTGTGACTTCTCAGAAGGACACAGGAGAGCAGAAGAGATGTGCCCTTCGGTGGGGACTGCAGAGAAGGTGCAGCCTGTGCGGGGCGGGTGTTACTGGAGGGAGCAGGGGCCCGCGGCCAGCGTCCTGGGCAGGAAGACACTGGCAGGCTCCCCGGGCAAGAGGCTCCCAGAAACGGAATAAACATGATTCCAGGGTGTGTCACCGCCTCGGCCGATGATGCAATGCACAGATGTGCAAACTTGGGGACGTGGAGAGAGGGATGAGGAATAGCAGCTGGGGAGGGGGACAGGCTTCAGGCTGGACAGCAGAGGGGCCCGGCGGACAGCCCCTTCCAGAGATCTCCCTGGGCCAGGGGGGGCTGGGTGCTTGTGGCCCAGCCGGAGATCCAGGGAGGAGGAAGCCCAGGGGGTGTGGCGGGCACAGGGGCCTAAGTCTTCTTCCCAGGGAGGCAGATTTCCAGCCCAGAGGAACGACACCACCAGGAACCACGGTGGCAGCAAAGTCCTTCGACACACTTCACCTGATGCTCAATGAGTGGGGGCGTTGTCCACCCACGGAGGGGCTGGTGTCTTCCCTCCATAGTCCCCCATTTCCAAGGAGCCCACTCAGGAGTCACCCCAGGAAAAGTGCCCCCCAGTCAGGCCTCAGGTGAGGATTTGAGGACCCCCCTTCCCTCCTCGCAGGTGCCCCCCTGCTGCGTTCTCACAGCCACCGCTTCCCCCGAGAGGCAGGACGTGTCGGGACTAAAGCATGGGCCCTGGGGACTTCCCTGTGGGCCCAGTGGTTAAGAATCCGCTTGCCAAAGCAGGGCACATGGGTTCGATCCCTGGTCCAGGAAGATCACCCCACATGCTGCGGGGCAACTAAGCCCGGGTCCCACAACGACTGAGCCCAAGCTCTGGAGCCCGTGCACCGCAACGAAGAGGAGGCCCTGCTCACTGCAGCTGGAGAAAGCCCCCACGCAGCAACGGAGCCCCAGCGCAGCCAAAAACAAAACTCAGAAAAGAACACAGACTCTGGCTCCAGGCGGCCTGGATCCCACGGGGCACTGCTCCCTACCTGCCTGTGAGCTTCAGACCCTCACCCGTAAATGGGGCAGTTACGACCCCTGCTCCTGGGGCGTCCTGAGGAGGGTGTGAGCTTACAGAATCTCAGGTGCTTAGACGGGTGCTGGCCTACAGCCACTAATCAATGCAGCATACAGTAGGCAGTCGACATGTGCATGTGGAACCGGCACTTTTACAAAAGCCCTGTGGGGGAGGCGAGCTTCCTGTGTCACCTGCCCAGGGTCACAAAGCTGGGGGCAAGCAGAGCTCGGATTGGAGTTGTCAGTTTTTTAAATAAAATTTTTTAAGTTGATGTGCTGTATTTTCATTTTTATTCAGTTCAGAAATTTTCTCTCTTTTTTTGGGGCTGTGCAGCATGGAGGACCTTAGTTCCCCAACCAGGGACTGAACCTGAGCCCCTTGCAGTGAAAGTGCAGTGTCTTAACCATTGGACCCCCAGGGAAGTTCCTCAGATTGGAGTTTAAGGTGGCATGGCTCTCCCTGCTCTCTCCTTACTGGCAGGAGGGAGCCCAGCTCTGAAGCCTGGTGTGCATGTGTGTGCATGCGTGTGCATGTGTGTGCATGCATGCTTAGTTGCTCAGCCATGTCTCTTCTGTGACCCCATGGACTGTGGCCCGCCAGGCTCCTCTGTCCATGGGATTCTCCAGGCAAGAATACTGGAGTGGGTTGCCATTCCCTTCTCCAGGGGATCTAGCCGACCCAGGGATCAGATTCTCTACTGCTGAGCCATCAGGGAAGCCCCCTGAAGTCAGGGAGCCTGGCTAATCTTGCCCTCACAAGCTGTGTGACCTTAACCTCTCTGTGACTTGATTTCCTTTATCCTAAAATGACCTCATAATTACAGCTGGCTTCTGAAGTTTTTGCTTCGACTTTCAGCTTAGGACCAACCCCACAGCCAAACAGGCCTGTCTCACCAATCACAGAGGCGATTTAGTTTACCTGGCCTCCAGCCTCTCTGGCCAGCAGCCTCCCATCAAGGCATACTTGAAGGGCTCCCCTGTTGGTCCAGCGGCTAAGACTCCGCACTCCCAATGCAGGAGGCCCGGGTTCGATCCCTGGTCAGGGAACTAGGCCTTGCATGCTGAAACTAAAAAACATAAAACATAAAAATTAAAAGATCACTGAAGATCTGACTACAATTAGACTCGGCAAAGTCAAAAAAAGAGACATCCCTGTGCCTTCCCTCAGGTCCTCTCTGAAGCACGCCCACTCCCTGGAGGCCCATGAGTCTC
Source organism: Muntiacus reevesi (assembly GCF_963930625.1). Lineage (NCBI taxonomy): Eukaryota > Metazoa > Chordata > Mammalia > Artiodactyla > Cervidae > Muntiacus > Muntiacus reevesi. Next base: position 211,260,040 of record NC_089250.1, on the reverse strand, counting down.
TGCCAAACCCAAGTGATGCTTCTGACGCCCCTGCTAAAGCAAGCGCTGGACAAGCAGCCTTTGCTGCTTCTCCTCCGGGTGGTCTTTGTGGGTTTCCACAGTCCATACAACTACGCTGTAATAAGGGCTTCTCTGGTGTCTCAGCTGGTGAAGAATCTGCCTGCAGTGCGGGAGACCTGGGTTCGATCCCTGGGTTGGGAAGATCCCCTGAAGAAGGGAATGGCTACCCACTCCAGTATTCTGGCCTGGAGAATTCCATGGACTGTATAGTCCATGGGGTCGCAAAGAGTCGGACACGACTGAGGGACTTTCACTTTCACCCTGTAATAATTCCTCAGAAATGCCAGCATTGGGTCACTCACTGAGCTCGGGTATGGGCTGTTATCAACCCTGTATCCAGCGGAGGGAGGGGGCACGGCTTCCTCTTGAGGAAGAACAGGGCTCAGGCAACGTCCTTGTGTTTGAAAGTAAGGGTGTGGCTTTCAGAGTGAGGCGGCCTCAGCTGACGTCTCCATGGTGATATCACTCCCAGTCCAAGGCCACGACAACATCCAAACAATCATTTTTTTGTGTTTTTAACAGACGCACAACATCTAAGCAGTGGTTTGAACAGAAACGGGATTGGGTTTACATTTCTTTCGTTGGAAAAGGCAGAAAAGGGAAAAGTCCCATTGGGTCTCCCCACCCAGAGGTCACCACGGTTACAAGTTCCCCTCTTGATGGGTTACCAGGTTGAGATTCAACTGGACCACAATTTCATGCTATGCTTTTTTCATTTGACAGAAATCCAGGCGTGTTTCTCAGGTCGTTTATTACAAATTCCTTGTGAACAGCAGTCCGGAGCTTACAAAATATGCTATCAGGTGAATGTCCGGTTGGTTCTAACAAATTAAACAATAACACGTGTCTCAGGAGAGGGACTGCGCCCCCTGCAAGGACCCCCCTCCCCAGAGAGCTTTGCCCTGACCAGCCAGTTACTCCCAACAGGCTCTTCCCATGAAACCCCCCACCTCTTGTGGGGCTGCCAGTCACTGCCCGTGTCAGCAAGAAAAATGGGCAAATCAGCACTTTCTGTGGAGACAAAAGGGCTGGGTGAGAGGTCTGCGGGGAGAGCCCCTCCCCCAGCCCCCCCAGCCCCCCTCCCCAGGTCTGATGCCCAGGGCATCGTGCCCGGCTCCACCCTCCACATGCGAGCTGCACCAAGGTAGAAGCAGGTCTCCTTGCTCATTGGGAACAAGCCTGGCTTGTTCACTCCCAGCTGAGTCGCCCCTTTGCAGCCCCGCCCACCGTTCAGGTGAGGAGAAGCTAGTACCCTGGGGTGTTTCTTGCTGTGCTGAATAACTGGGGGTGGGGCTGTCAGTGAGGAGGGGGCTGGTGGGGGCTGAGGTGGGAGGAGGCGGTGACAGAACCTGCAGGGCGGCACAGGTGAGCTCAGGTGTATCGTGGTGGCACCTGGGTAAACCCTTGCCTCTCTTTTTTATTTTTTGCCACGTGGCATCTTAATTCCCGGACTAGGAATCGAACCCATGCCTCTGGCATTGGGAGCACAGAGGCCTAAACGCTGGACCACCAGGGAAGTCCCCTTGCCTCTCTTTAAACCTTGGTTTCCCCACCTGTGCAAAGAGGGGCCAGGAATAAATGGTGGTTTCATTTCCAGCAAGGAAACTTGGACTTCTTAGTCTGTCCCTGATGGGCTGAGGTCCTGGGAACTTTGGCCAATTTTCTGGTTCCGGAAGCCTCGGATGTCACAGAAGGGAGAGGTGCCCCCTGGGCCCAGGTGTCATTTGATCTGGGTCACCCCCTTCCCCCCCATCCCCACCGCCCTAATTTGGACAAATCACATAGTTTGTTACATCCCACTGACCCCTGTCTGTTCTGAGCTCTTTCTACCACCCTAGAACCTGGGTGCACAGACCAGGTGGGCTTCCAGGGTCTGTGAATGTCCTGAACCTGCCTGCAAAACTCTGTGTGTGTGTGTGTGTGTGTGTGTGTGTGTGTGTGTGCATGTGTGAACACATGTAGGCGGGTAAGCGTATTGCAGGTTTCTGGGGAGAGTCTCCATGGCTTTCAGAGTTCCAAGGCATGTGTCTTTATACTCTAAAGAGGTATAAGAAGCCCTGATTTGGCCCCCTCCCTTTGTCTCCTGTGTTGTCCTCCTCCCCCGAAGCTTCCCAGCCCCCCAGCTCCAGCCTGGAGCCCCACAGCCTTCCAGCTGGTCTCTTAGGGCTTCAGTCTGCCCCCAAGAGCTGCCCGGAGAACTTTCAGAGTCGTTGCTGATTGAGTCCTACCTACTTTCCGTCATCCGGAGCCCCCTGGCCTCCGTGATCATCCTGGGCTCCCTTTCTGTTGTCGTTGTTGTGTTTAGTCACTAAGTCCTGTCCTACTCTTTGTAACCCGTTGAACTGTAGCCCTCCCGGCTCCTCTGTCCGTGGAATTCTCCAGGCAAGAATACTGGAGCAGGAAGACATTCTTCTCCAGGGGAATCTTCCCAACCCAGGGCTCCTGCGTTGCAGGCAGATTCTTTACCAGCTGAGCCAGCAGGGAAGCCCAGGTTTAAGGACTGCATCGACTATTGAGTAGCTGTGGGAGGGCAGTGCTCACAATATGCACTCAAGTCCTTTTCTAACCTCGCCCTTTGGGGAAAAAGGTCACATTTCATGAATGCAGGCGCTATTCATTCTTAGCACTTCACCTAGATTAATGTATTCAAGCTTGATAATGGCCGGCCCTCGCAGGCAAGTGCGTCACTAGACCATTTTACAGACGGAGGAAACCAAGGCCCAGAGAGGACGGCCCACTAGCCGGTAGGTGACGGAGCTGGATTCTCATCACTGCACTTTGCCGCTGGTCTTATTTCTTAGAAGCAAGACCGTCCATCCCAGCCACGGGGAACAATTCACTCCATGTTTCCTGAGCACGGCCCTCTCCACATCCTTGCCATCATGCCGAGACCTTCTCCAGAAGCCTGCAGTCCACCGGGCTCTCTGGGTACCCTCCTCCTGCCATGGTCTCCAGGTCTGGCTCCCCCAACCAGCCGAGGACCTTCTCAAGGCTGGTCCAATGCTCCAGCCTCCATCATCAATACCAGGACCGGTTTGCTGAGATGAAGGGAAACACTATCCCCAATTTATTATTGATCAATTTATGGGGAAACTGAGTTTAATAGGTTAAGAGGACTTCCTTGGTGGTCCAGTGGTAAAGACCCTACCGCAGGAGACACGGGTTCAATTCTTGATTGGGTAACTAAGATCCTGCATGCCATGTGGCACAGCTGAAAAAATTTTAAATATATATATATTTAAAGAAATTAACTCATTTCTCAAAGATTATGGATTCCAGTGGAGGGAAGTGTGTGTGTGTGTGTGCTCAGTCATATCCAACTCTTTGGGACCTCATGGACTGGAGCGAACCAGGCTCCTCTGTCCATGGAATTCTCCAGCCAAGAATTCTGAAATGGGTAGCCATTCCCTTCTCCATGGGATCTTCCTGACCCAGGGATCGAACCCGTGTCTCCTGCATTTTGGCAGACTCCTTACCATCTGAGCCACCGGGGATCAAACCTTCATCTCCAGCACCACAGGTGAATTCTTTACGGCTGAGCCATGGGGGAAGCCCAACTCCAGGATGTCATTATATGCTCTAAAGGCATGCTGGGCCAAGCTCTGCACTGGGTGCTTTAGGTCATATAAACAAGCCCGGGCCTGGTACCTGCCCTTCCCAGAGTCCTACTGTACTGGCCACACCTCCCCAAACACCCACATTCTCATACAGTAAGGGGGAGGTGAATTAAAGGTGGGCTTCAAGGGGATAGATGTCTTGTCAAACCGAGAAAATGGGAAGGAACCAGCAAGGGGCAAAGGCATTGAGGTTAGCGCCTTGAGGGGAAAAGAAAAGGAGAACAAAATGCAGAGACCAACCACAGCCAGGCACCTATGGGTGCTGGGACCCAGCTCCTTCTCACCCCTCGGCTGCCACTTAGCCTCTGCTTTTGACTTCCCCTCGGGGTGGAGGGGTAGGCGGGTAGCTGTATCAGCCGTCAGATATTCCGGGAGACAGCTCCTGCCTCGGGAGGATGGTGCAGGGTTCGATCTGTACCTGGGGACCACTGTTTCCAAACAAGCGTTGGAAGCAAATCACCAAGACTCCTGTGCCGTTTGTCCCCCTCCGTTTTGGCCTCAAGACCGTCCAGGAAGACCTGGAGTTTGCAGCTCCGCTACACTGTCACCTCCTCATCCTGTCCACTTGAAACGTCACCTCCCCAGTGAAGCCTTCCCGGAAACTCCAGGAACCTCCCCAGCCCTCTCCGCAGCTCTCCACCTCTCTCAGGGGTCTGGGACATCCTCGTGAGCCGAGCAAGGCTGAAAGACGCTCTCTTCCGTCACACACGATGGAAGCGCCGATGGGTGCCCGGCGCCGAGGTGCGGGGCTGGCAGGCCTCGGACGCCCAGCCACTGACCGCCTCTAGGAGTCGGTGGACGAGGTGCCGGGGCGTTTTCCGCCCGCCCGCCCCCTTGCGGCGCGGCGCCGCAGCCTGAGAAACGCGAGGCCGCGCGAGCGCCCTCCTGACCCCCGCCGCGCCAGGCCCCGCCCTCCCGCGCCCGCCCCAGCGCCGGCCCCTTTTGTTCCCTCCCGGAGCCGGGCCGCTCGCTCCGCTCCCGCTCAGCTCGGCTCGGGCTCCGCCGCCGGGAGCGCAGGCGGCGGCCAGGGCTGCCCGGCTCGGCGCCTCCCCGCTTCCCTGCCGCCGCCCAGCCGGCCGCACACGCGGCGCGCGAGGCCCGGACCCGGAGCGCGAACGCGGAACCCCGGCGCCGGGAGGGGCTGCAGGCGGTGGGCAGCGGCGCGCGGGGAGGGGGGCCGCAGCATCCTCTGCCCCCGCCGGTGCCCCGGCGCCGGGAGAGGACGGGGGTCGGGCGCCCCCGCCGCCCCGCCTGCTGCTGGAGGGGCGAAGGTAGGAACAGCCGGACGAACCCCGAGGGAGGGGGCTCGCCGGGCAACAAAGGACCGAGGGATTGCGGGAGGCGGCGGTAGCCCCGGGCCTGGCCGGAGCCGGGCGGCCGACCCGGAGGCATCGTCGGGGCGTGAGGGGAGGCCGAAGGGGTCGGGGCCCGGCGGGTGGGCGTGAGCGGGAGCTCGTTCTGGGTGCACCCCCCGCCCCAACTTCCCCGTCGCGTGCAAGCGAGGAGGGGGCGCTGCCGGCGTTGGGGAACCCTTTCCGAGCTGCGGTCCCCTCGGTGGAGGCATCCCCAGCGTCCTCGGTGTCCCTAACGGGGTTTCGGCACAGATGCTAGGGAGCCGCCAGTCGCTCCTTCCAAGGGCAGCGCTGGGCGGCTGGACGCGCCGCAGGGCTCTGGGCTCCCAGGCCCCGCGCGGGGGATGGGGAGAGCTGAGCCTGGTGGGCGCGGCCACACGGCCCTTCTCCTCCAGACCCTGGGTCTGGGAGGACACGGAGCCCCCGCCCCACGGACTGTGGTCGCTTGGCCAATGCCCTTTGCAAAACTTGGTTAAAGTGCATGGCGCAGGGGGAATAGAAGGATGAGGTGGGGCGTCTTCCCGCAGGGGTGCTCCCCCCCCTCCCCTCCCCAGGCTGGCGCTGGTGGCTGGTGAGGCAGCACATTTTCTGCCCTCCCTACGGGGAGGGGCCCTGGCCGCCCCGAGGATGCTACAGCTGGGCCTCCAGGGCCCGCCCGTTTGGGTCCTTTAGGCGGGGCCTGGGCGGGGCAGGGTGCCCACTGGTCACTGCCACGCAAGCCCCAGCCCCACCCTGGATAAGAGGGGGCACCTGGGGGGAGGTCACTCACCCAGCTGCGAATTCCCCAACCGCTGATTTGCCGCTTCTTCCCTTCTGGGTGAGAAGTGGGAGGTCCAGTTTTGCGCTGCCCTCGCTGCTGTGAGATGCCCAAGGGACGCCCATGGGGGATGGTGCTGGCCTAGGGATAGCAGGCCGAGGAGGAGGAGGGTGCTGGGAGGACCACGTGGGGGCAAGACTCCGCACCAGTTGTAACGTAAACAATGAGCCCTTCATTCATCCAGCTGCAGTCACCTGGGCAGCACTGCCCCCATGGAGCACAAACCAGCAGCTTTGGTGGAGCACGGTGATGGGGGAGCTGGGAGCACACCTGGAGGATGGGGTGGAGCAGGAAGCTTGGCAGAGCCCAGCATAGAAGTTTGCTGCCACGATCCCAAAGGCGGGGGCTCAAGGGAGAGGAAATGGCGTGGGCAAGGGGTGGGAGTCAGAAAAAGAGGCAAGAGACCTGATGGCTGGTGGGTCAGAAGAGCAGCAAAGGGTTTGGGTGACTGGAGCATGACGCCGTTCTCCATGAGCCCAGGATGCCTTGGCATCTGCAGTCCTGGCCTGGGAGGGATGGTGGGACTGGTGGAGGGGATGGGCTGGAGGGAAGTTTCAAAGGCAGAAGAGTCTGGCGGAGGAGACCTGGGGGGAGCCTTAGCAAGCAGGACTGTACACCTGTGGGTCCCCAGGTGCAGCCAGCGGGCTGGGAAGGAGGTGCCTGGAATTCTGTACCCAGAGCCTGAAGTCCCAAGTGAGGAACCCACTCGCAGAGGCAGCAATCCTTTTTCGGTATCTGCTCTCCCCTCTGGCAATTAAATTTGACTGCTGAAGCCTGACAGCCTGGGTTCAAAGCCCAGCCCTGCCACTTACTAGTTGTGTGACCTCAGACAAGTCGTGATACCTGTCTCTGCTTCAGTTTCCCCATCTGTAGCATGAGGATACTCAAGGTGTCTACCTTTTAGGGCTGTTGAGAGAATTGGATGGATAGATAAATGTGTGTGAAGCGTGTGTACTGCAGTGGAGAGAATGCCTGGTGTTTGCTGTCACTGCTGTCAGGGTGGCCCTTCAGCCTCCATCTACACCCACGAGTGGCCCGGCCCGTCCTCTCCCCAGCTGTTTGTCCACTGTCAGGCAGTCCTGCCAGTTAGCCTCACCCCAGGCCCTGCTGTTCTCTGCCTCAGCGCAGCCTCCTCCCTGGGCTGTTCTCTGTTATGGTCCAGCCTCCCTTGGTGATGCCATTCTTGCTCCCTCTGCTCCGGCCCACAAGGTGGGGGACGGTTTCCTCTTGACCCTTCTGTCCCTAGAGCTGCCACCCTAAAGATCGATCCTGCCTTCTTGGTGCCATCTCTCCCCACCTCTGCTTCAGCGCGCAGAGGAGAGAAGCTGTATTCTTGACGCTCCTGGTTCCCTGTTATCTTAGTCTGAGCGGTTCTAACAAACGACTGCAGACTAGGTGGCTTTAAACAGACCATTTACTTCTCACATCTCTGGAGGCTGGAAGGCTGAGATCCACGTGTCAGTATGGTTTGGGTGAGGACCCTTTTCCGAGTTGCACTTATTTTTGTGTTCTCAATCTGTAGAGGGGCTCGGAGCTTTGTGGGGTCTTTTACAAGGGCACTAATCCCATTCATGAGCGCTCCACCCTCCTGACCTAATCACCCCAAAGGCCCCACCTCCTAACACTGTCTCCCTAGGGGATAGGATTTCAACTTATGAAACTGGAGGAGGGAGGTCACCTTCAGACCAAAGCACCTGCCTAGTGGTCTTTGGGGAGAATGTCAGCCTTTGTTTAGGTTAAAAAACAGCAACAACAATGCATACTGAGTGCTTACTCTGCCAGGAACTGTTTTAAGCTCTTTGAATGTGTGTCTTAGTTTGTAGATATCTTGATAGCATTGCTTACATTTTATGGATGAGGAATTCAAGACAAGGAGAGGTTTCCCTGTTTGCCCTCCACGGATTAACATTTATTTATTTATTTTGCTGCTCCGGGTCTTAGTTTCAGCGTGCAAGCTCTTTAGTTCCCTGACCAGGGATCAAACCCGAACCCTCTGCATTGGCAGCTTGGAGTCTTAGCCACTGGACCACCAGGGAAGTCCCTCCGTGCATTTATTGAGCACCTGCGGTGTGCCTGGATGACATAACTTCCTTCCACCACCCCACCCGCCCACCTATCTGGTTCACTTCCTGAAAGCAAGGTTTTTGGCCATGACTTCCTCAGACACCTCCATCCCGAGGGCTCAAGTTCAAAGTCCAGACCCTCTTTGGCTCTCAGAGCCCGCTCCCAACTGGTGGGGCCCTACCTTTTATATACCCAGGGCCTCACCTTTTATAAACTGTCTAGTGACCTGGGCTTGATGGGCAGGCCTGGCCTTGAGCTGGTAGAAGGGGGAGGGCCCCGGACACCTCTCTTTGGATTATTCTGTCGCTGTGAACAGGGACCGCCTCCAATTAGGTTAAGTGAAAGGGGAGTTGAGAGGAGAGGAACTTTGCAGGAAACAATTGCAGGCGGCCTGGCTCCCCCAGGACCTGGGAAGCCGGCAGGCAGCCCCTCCTCCGGCCTTCCTCTCTCTGGATTTCATTTGATGTCTTCTCCTGGTGCCTCTGTCACGGCTCCTCTCTCTGAGTTGCTGGAGTTGCTGGCGTGGCTGCCCTGAATGGTGGCTTCAGCTGGAGGCCACAGGACCACCCAGGGGGCGCTCCCCTCAGTCTCTGGGTACGGAAGACCCAGGTGGGCCCATCTTGGGTGAGGGCGCCCACCCCATCTGCTGGGCTGCTGGAGGGCAGGCCGCGCCGTCTCTGGGTCTGCTGGTGGGGGGCAGGGCTGGGCACAGCTGGTATGGGGCTATGATGTGGGGTGTGTGGGCTGCAGGAGGATGGGGAGTGGGGGCTCGCCATCCCTGGGAGCCCACTGCAGGCCTCCCCACCCGGGCTTGGGGCCCAGGACCGGCTCCCCTTCAGCACCAGGGAACTGGGGTCGGGGCGGGGGGGGGGGGGGGGTGCCAGCAGGGGACCCACCCCATCCCACCTCTCCTTTCCTTGCCGGGCCTACAGAAACAGTAACACAGAGCTCCTGTTTTCAGAGGAAGTGCTTCAGAATGATAATGAAACATTTCCCCTCTGAATAGAAAGTAGAGCATAGCAGGTGGTTTTGATTAACAAGGCTTGAGTTTGGGGCCAGGTCCGTCCGCTTACTGGCTGCTGACTTCACGGAGTGCCCTGGCTTTGACCCTGGAACGTACCTCTGACTCCAGCCGCATCCCAGAGAGATGCTCGCCCCTCATTCACTTCCATCTTCGCCTTTTTGGTCTTTTCACCGGGGGAGGGGAAATTTGGGGCTCACGATGAGGGCCTGTTTTTCCAATCTCTTGTCCCTAAAGGAGGTGATGCAGGACTGATCTGCTCCTCCTTGCCCCCAGCCTGGCCTCAGCTCCCCTCCCGGGTGCCCCAGCCTCACTCTCCAGCATCCAGCGTGGTGGGTGGGAGTGGGTGATGGCTGAGCGGAAGCCAGCCCCTCAGCGTGGAGGGAGCAGAATGCACCTTAGTTTCAGAGCCCGCCTTCAAGAGGCGTTTGCCAAATCAGGAAGATGTAAGCCCGCTTCCTGAAAGTATAAATGACATTAGTACCTTTACGGAACATTTTTAAGGCCAGAGTAGAAGAGCCTCCATGCTCAATGGGGTCATTGCCCCCGAGAATGGTTCAAGTCCCCGAAGGTGACTCGGAGGCAGGGCACGGCGTGGGTGGGATGGCCGAGGGGGCTTTCTGGGGGAAACAGAACTGCACTGTGTCCTGAAGGATGGGCAGATTCGGGGTCGATAAGGAGCGCCTTCCTGAGGGGCACAGAGAGAGAAAAGTGAAGGAGAAGTTTGGGGGCAGAGGGTTATTGAGTATCCGGCCTGGGGGCTCAGTATGGAGCCCACCATTCCAGGCCCACTATGAGGTCGGGCATCTGGTTGTAGGACCCTTCCTGCGATGAAGGAGGAAATGACATTAGGTGTTTTCTGATTTTTTTTTTGCTACCTTGTATCCTGATTTTGGGGGCTTCCCAGGTGGAACTAGTGGTAAAGAACCCGCCTGCCAATGCAGGAGACATAAGAGATGCAGGTTCCATCCCTGGGTCGGGAAGATCTCCTGGAGGAGGGCATGACCACCCACTCCAGTATTCTTGCCTGGAGAGTCCCATGGACAGAGGAGCCTGGCGGGCTACAGCCCATAGGATCGCAAAGAGTAGGACTCGACTGAAGCGACTTGGCATACACACACATGCGTGGCAGATATCCTGATTTCGCTCCTGCTGTTCCTTCTTCTGCTATAGACTGTTCCCTGCCTAAGTTCATCTGCTTGTAGGTTCGCTTGCTCAGCCCGTATTCAGCTTCTCTCTGACCGAGGGCTGCACTGGGCCCTGGGAACACAGAGCGGAGGAGAGGAGATGCCCAGAAGGGTCTCCTGTGGTCTTTGTTCAATTCCAGAAAGGACTGGAGGTGATTGACAAAGATAAACGCAGTCTAACAAGATGGAAAAGACGTGAGACAATCGGGGCAGGGGGAGCCCGGGTTAGCAAACATCAGGTGAAGCTTTAGGGGCTGCGGCACCTTCTATTGGTAGTAATTTGACCCAGCTTTCTAGGAGCCAGATCCAGGGGCCATAAAGAGTTTGGAGTGGCTTTGCATTGTCACATTATCTTGTGTAAGCCCCTGCTATATATAACATGAAAGCCTGAGTGAGGGGCAGCAGGTCCTGGGAGGGGGTCCCTGGCAGAGGGAAGGGAGGACTGCAGCCACCTTGTGATCTTAATAACCCTCCTCCCGGAGGCTTCTGAGCAGCACTGCAGGGGAGCCGAGAGCTGGGGCTGATGCTCACAGCCAGTCCCCTCCACGAGGGCCTCATGGGCTCTAGGGGAAGGGGTGAGACCCCAGGAACCAGGAGCCCAACTGGCCCCTGCTGGAGAATCCTCATCCTGCGAGGATGCCAGGGAGTCTGTGATACAGGGGTGTGCAGAGAGCTCCGGACACACCTGCTGGGCCCCAGGACTTGGCTAAAGGATGGAAGAGGGGTGAAGGGCTTCCCAGGTGGCACTAGTGGTAAAGAGCTCACCTCCAGCGCAGGAGGCATAAGAGATGCGGGTTCAATCCCTGGGTTGGGAAGATCCTCTGGAGGAGGGAATGGCAACCCACTCCAGTATTCTTGCCTGGAGAATCCCACGGACAGAGGAGCCCGGCAGGCTATAGTCTATAGGGCCGCACAGAGTCGGACACGACTAAAGCGACTTAGCACGTGCACGGGAGAGGGGTGAGAACATTCCGGCATAGCAGGCAACTGACTGGGGTGTCTTCAGGAGCAGGGAGAAGCTCAGGGAAGCTGGAGCTCAGGGCGCTGGGTGGAAGGGGCCCAGGAAACAGGCCGGAAGCAGGAGGGAGCTGGCAGACACACTGTGGACTGTGGTCTCAGCACCCAGGGCCGTGGGGCGCCCTCCTGACCTCCTGCTTCAAACTGTGCCCTTGTTCTCCCAACCCAGTGCCTGGAGGAGCGTTGGTCTCAGTTCTGAGGAAGTAAAGAGCAGTGGTTAAGGGGGACTTCCCTGGTGGTCCAGTGGTTAAGACTCCATGCTTCCAGTGAAGGGGGCACAAGTTCGATCCCTGGTTGGGGAATGAAGATCCCACATGCTGTGCAGCATGGCCCCAAATAAATAAGTTTATAAAAAGAGCAGTGTTTAAGAGTGTGAACTCTACAGCCAGGGGACCTGAGTGGGAATCTCACCTGCCACTGCTCAGTTATATCATCCCCAGCAAACGACCTGTTGGCTCTTGGCTGCAGTTTCCCGGCTAGTAAGTGGAACTCATGACAGCATCTTCTGCACAGGCTTGCTCTGCACAGGTTGATATCTATAAAGGACTTAGACGTGCCTGTAGCAGAATGAATGTTACAGGTCTGTGATTCCTTGGACCAAAACAGCTTGGTGGGGGATAGAGCCCCAGCCCACCTGGACTCCTGCACCCAGCACACCACCCAGGTTCACAGTGCAGAGAACAGCTGCGGTGGCCCAGCCCTGGACTGGGGGAGATGCTCAGCAAGTTCTGGTTCATGTTGTTTTTGACAGTGATAATAGCCATGCCAGCTCACAAGAGCCTGTCAGGGCAGCAGAAACTGGTATTCTGAGAGTAGGCTTCAGTCTCTGCTTGATTACCCCCAGTGACAGGGGGCTCACTACCTGATTCTTTGCTTGTTGGACTCACTGGTGAGCAGTGGCTGTGTGCCAGGTGTGCTTGGCTCTGGGATTCTAGAAGAATGTGAGTTGGTCGGAATGTTGAGTTACTCCTCTCTCTGGAGATCACTCCAAGCTGGCCAGTGAGTGTGGCCATAGGGTGTAACAAGCTGCCATGGGCCTCCAACTCAACATGAGAAGGATGTTGGAGGCGTGCACGTGTGCATGCTAAGTCACTTCAGCCGTGTCCAACTCTTTGCAGCCCTATGGACCATAGCCCACCGGGCTCCTCTGTCCATGGGATTCTCCAGGCAAGAATACTGGAGTGGGTGGTCATGCCCTCCTCCAGGAGATCTTCCCGACCCAGGGATGGAACCTGCATCTCTTACGTCTCTTGCAGTGGCAGGTGGGTTCTTCACCACTAGTGCCACCTGGGAAGCTGATGGAGGCAGAGGAGGGCGTTTAATTCGTTCATGTATTCCTTAAACATCTTTTGAGCTCCCCTGTGGGTTGGGCGCTGTCCTAGGTACCAAGAGCCTACAACAAACAAGATATTCTAAGAACCTGCCCTTAAAGCTGTTCTCAGTGAGAGAGGCCAGGGATCTTGCCAGTGGATGAGAGGAAGGGATTCTAGCAGAAGGAACAGAGTGTGCAAAGGCCTGGAGATGTGACAGACTGTGCGTGGCTGTGCCTGGACGTTGGTGATATTCCGCCAGAATTTGGTGACTGGGGGGGCCTTGATGGGGAGGGCCTTCCTGGAAGCAATAAAAGAAAATACAGACTTTGAGGGCTTGTTAGTCACTGACCTCACCTCTGGGGCCACTAAATTCTGCCCCACCTCCCCCGTTCTTTGCACCGCCCCCCACCCCCCATCAGCAGGCCTGGCTGGCCCTTCAGAGGTGTAAGTAGTACCCATGGACCTCTGGCTGGTTCATCCCTTCTCCACGCCACCCACATCCTGGCCGTTCATCGTGGGCCCTGATTGGTGTCCCCTCCTCTCGTGTGGGTGAGGAGCCAGGCTCTGACAGCGGGCTCAGCCTCCCCCTACCCACTGCCTACAGGGGAAGGCCTGGGAGTGAGAGGATGCTGGGATGGGAGTCAGCGTGCCTTCTTTAGGGAAGAAAGCTGGTGCTGGAAGGCTGTTGAGCACAGAAACCCTCGGTGCCAGGTCCTGGGAGCTGGAGCCCCGTGGGGCCTGAGCCTGCCTCTCAGCAGTCCACAGGCCCTTGGGAGAGTCAGATGCGTCAGTGGGTCCAGATGGTTAGGTCCTGGCTGGGGTCATCCGTAGGGTGGGGGAGGCCCCAGAGCAGTAGGGACCACACCTGGTGTGATGATCTGGGCCTGCCCTGCCTCCTCCACTCCTGCTGCCACTCGCCCCAAGCCCAGGGAATTGAAGAAAACAACAAAAGCCTTTTTGTTGAAGTACAGCGTCCATACGGACAAGTGTGTGTATCATGAGTGTAGTATTTTGTTCAATTTCCTCAAACTGAAATACCTGTGTAGCACTCAAATCCAGAATCAGAACCTGCTAGCTCCCCCAGAGCCCCTCTTGTTTTTCCTTCCGGTCTACACCCCTGACCCAAGGGTGACCCCTTCCCCGATTTCTGGCACCATCAATACATTTTTGCCTGCCTTTGAACTTCTTTTTAAAAACTTTATTTATTTATTTTTGGCTACACTGGGTCTCCGTTTGCTGTGTGCGGGCTTTCTCTAGTTGTGGCGGCGAGCGGGGGCTACTCTCTAGTCGTGGCGCGTGGATTTCTCATTGCAGCGGCCTCTTTTGCAGAGCACGGGCCCTAGAGCATGCAGGCTTCCGTAGTTGCGGCTCACAAGCTCAGTTTCCATGCAGTATGTGGGATCTTCCCGGACCAGAGTTCGAACTGGTGCTTCCTGCATTGCAAGGGGGATTCTTAACCCCTGGACCAGCAGGGAAATCCCTGACCTTCCTTTTTTTTTTTCCTGACCTTCCTTATAAACGGAAGCATACAATCAAACTTTAAGCACTTCCACAGCTGCCCTCTTTCACTCGAGATTCACAAGGTTCACACATATTGTTGCATGTATTTGTAGTTCGCTCATTCTCATTGCTGTGCTTCATTCCGTTGTGTGAGTAAACAACCACTTATTTACTCACTCTGACGGTGATGTATATTTGGGTTATTTTCAGTTCGGGAATATTAGGAATAGTCCCTGTCTCCTGGTGCATGTACGTACACTTTTCTGTGGCGACGTACCTCGGAATGGGCTTCTCGGGTAGCTCTAGTGGTAAAGTGCCAACGCAGGACACATGAGAGATGCCGGTTCGATCCCTGGGTCGGGAAGATCCCTTAGTAGAGGGCGTGACAACCCACTCTAGTTTCTTGCCTGGAGAATTCCCATGGACAGAGGAGCCTGGCAGGCTACAGTCCTGGGGTTGCAAAGAGTCAGACATGACTTAAGTAACTGAGCACACATTCACACATAGCTAGGAGTGGGATTGCTGGGTCACGCTCAGCTGCGGTGTGTAACTCCAGACTGTTTTCCGCATTTTCTTAACACCAATTTCCACTTGTGCTAGCAGTGCATGAGCATTCTGGATATTCCACATCCTCACCAACACTTGGGGTCCATGCTTCCTTTTTATACATTCCAGTGGATGTAGTGTTGTCACGGCGACTAATGAAGGTGAACTTCTTTTCATCTGTTTATTGGTCATTCAAATACCCTTTTCTGGGGTGAAGTGCTTGGTCAAGTCTTGTTGAGTTTTTTCTCACTTGATTTGATGAATTTTTTCCATCTTTTGAATAGGAATCCTTTGCAGAATACAGGAATTACAAATTCATTCTGTCTCTCTCCTTCCCCCCAACGCCAGTGGTATCATTTGAGTCACAGAAGCATATTGTCCAGTTTGTCCATCTCTTCCCTTTCAGCACTTCCTGTGTAGAAATCTCTGCCTTACTCCAGCGGTAGGCAGATCCTCTTTCATGTCTTCTAAAAACTGTATTGTTTTACCTTTCACGTTCAGATCCTGCCCTCTGTCTGGAGCTGATTGTCGTGTATGATGTGAAGCAAGCATATTAGTTTCCTGTGGCTCTTATAACAAATGACCACAAACTCAGTGGTTTAAAACAACACAGATGTATTATCTTACACTTCTGGAGGTCAGAAGTCTGACATGGATCTCACCAGGCTGAAATCAGGATGTCAGCAGGGCTTCATTCCTTCTAGGAATTCTAAGGAAAAATCTGTTTCTGGAAACCTTTTCCAGCTTCTTAGAGGCCACTTGCATTCTTTGGCTGTCAGCCCCTGCCTACATCCTCAAAGGCAGCAATGTCGGACCAGGTCCTTTGCAGGCAGTCATCTCTCTGCCTCTGTCTCTCCTGCCTCCCCTTTCCACCTATAAGGACCCTCGTGATTACATTGAGTCTGCCTGGATCATTCAGAATAATCTTTTCCTCTCAGGTCAGCTGATTAGCAGCTTAGTTCTATCTGCAGCATTAATTCCCTTTTGCCACGTAAACTGAAATATTCACAAGGACCAGGGTGAAGCCATTATTCTGCCAGTCACAGAAAGGATCATGGGGTTTTTTGGTTGTTTTTTTTTTCCCTCTTGGCTATCCATTTGATCCAGCACCACTTACTGTAAAGACTCTCCTTTTGCTCAAGGGTCTTTTTGAGTTGCTTGTGCAAATCCCAACACCAGGGAGGAGGCCCAGCACGCTGGGTTGGGGAGGATAACCCAGGAGATGGATGGCTCTCCTGCAGCTGCCCTGGCCTGGACGGGTTAGATGGAGCTGCCATGGAAACCAGAAGGGAAGGAGGCAGGAGTGAAAGATGACTGGATCAGCATCCTGGCCGGGGAGGCAGGATACCAGAGCCCATTCCTTCCTGTTGCTCTGATGGCTGGGTGACCTCGGCAGCCCTGCCCTCCCCCATGACTCAATTCTGTCTTATCTCAAGGACCTTTTTGCCCAGCACAGCTCTTCTTCATTTGGGCAGTTGTCTGTTACTGTCCTGTTCACTTCACATTTCTGCCCTGGGCCTCAGTTTTCCCATCCCGTGAAATGGGAATAAAGGTGGGTCAGGGGGCAACTAGCCCTTCTCTTTGGGCCTGATGGGGGACCCCATCCAGCAGAGTCAGGCTAATGCCTGCCCAGTGTCCCAGACCAGTGGCGGGAGGATCCAAGCTGTCTGGTCACTGAGTCTGGGGGCGTGGCCACACAGCTAGGGTTGGGGTTCTGGGGCCATGGCTGTGCCCTGGTTCTGAGCTTGCCAGCTGCGGGTGTGTGTGTGTGTAATGCAGGGAAGTATATCCACATTCCTTCCCCTCACTGGACTGGCAGGGGAGGGAGGGGAAGCCCTGATCCCCTTTGCTGGGAGACAGGATCTGAACTCCAAGCCCAAGGGAAGATGGCCACACCCCAGTCTGTCCAGCTCAGAGAGGACTGACAGGCTGGCTGTTCCCAGAGCTCTGTAGTCGCCCTGGTAGTGGGCAGGACAAGGAAGATACTGACTTACAAATTAAGAATTGCAGCCCCAAGTTCAGGGGCTGTGAGGATGGCAGGATGGTAAGCAGGTGGGACCACATCCCGGCCTTCTAAACTCAGCCCCTGCTTGTGTCTCCCCCTGCAGGTACCAGGGAGACGGGGAGTCGACCAGGGCTCTTAGGTCCTGTGGGTGTGCCTGCCCTGTCATCTCCCCAGCTTCGTCCTCTCTCCCCACTCCTTGAAGCCTCATCAGCTGGTTTAGCCTGGGTTCCCACCCTAGCGCAGCTGTGAGGCTTGGGCCGGGTTCCTTCCGCACGTTTTGAATGGCTGCCAGGCATCCCCAGGGCGACTTGGACCCCAGACGGGGCCCACCACTGCCCCGTCCTTCCTGGAGTGTCCTGCCGTTGGCTGGCGGCCGTGTGAGTGTTGGGCTGTGGTCCCCGCCGACCGGGTGATGGGTGTGGGGTGGGGGGCACAGGCAGACAGCCTCCACCTCCCCGGCCCTCCCGGGCTTCAGGGGCGGCTGCTGTGAGCTGGCAGGACTCGCAGGGAGGGTGCCTCACTCTCCACTTGACCATGGGGATTCCAGCTTCACCACTGGCTGGAATTTCCCGAGCCTCAGTCACGTGCAAACAAATGGGCCTCCTTCCCCAGCTGGATGGGACGGGTACTGGCTGGGTGGAGGCTCATGGGGGTGGTGGTCACACTGGATTTGGGGGTTTGGTAGCACTGGGGTTCTAGTGCAGGTGTGTGTTGGAGTGTTGGGGCAGGGCTGGGGGCACTCATACCATGCTTGTATAAGGGCCCACCATTTGGAGCCTGGGGTTAGCACCTTGGGTTCACTCTGTTTGGGACCTGCCCCCCATTCCTCTTGGTGGGTGTGCATGAGGGGGTGGAAAGTGTTTTCTCTCCCTCTCTCCTTGTGTCTATCTTTAAAGAAAAATTTTTTTTTTTAATTTAAAAAGTATTTTGAGGGATTTCCCTAGCAGACCAGTGGTTAAGAATCCACACTTTTATTGCAGGGGCCACGGGTTTGATCCCGGGCTGGGGAACGAAATCCTGCATGCCTCACCAGGCAACCTAAATATAAATAAAAATAAATTTTTAATGTTTTGAAATATTTTTAGCACTCAAAAGAATAGACAGGGCACAGTGAACTCCCATGTACAGCATGCAGGACTGAAAGAAGCAAATCTTACAAATACTAATGAAGCAGGAATTGTGTGTGGTGGTCCAGTGGCTAAGACTCTGCACTCCCCAATGCAGGGAGGCCCAAGTTCGATCTCTGGTCAGGGAACTAGGTCCCACATGCCTCAGCTAAAAAGATCCCGCATGCCACAAGGAAAATTGAAGACTGAGAGTGCTGCATCAAAGACCCAGCTCAGCCAAATAAATAATGAAAAGTTAAAGTGTTACTTTCTCAGTCATGTCCGACTCTTTGCAACCCTACAGACTGTAGCCCACCAGGCTCCTCTGTTCATGGGGATTCTCCAGGCAAGAATACTGGAGTGGGTAGCCATTCCCTTCTCCAGGGGATCTTTTCAACCCAAGGATCGAACTCAGGCCTCCTGCATTAAAAAAAATAGATATGAAGCCCCAACTTGCCCCGCCCGAGTCCCATCCCTCAAGCCACATTTGCTGGGGGCGCTGTGGGTCCGCACCACGGAGGTGCCTCCTGGACGCTCGGCCAAGGTCCGTGATTGGATCTCCTCTGCACCCACACGGCTCCCTGCCCCCCCTCCGTCCCAGTGCCCACTGGTGAGCCCTACCCTGAGCCTTTCCAGTAACTTGGTATCACCTGGCTCTTTGACTTTGCGCCCATCTGATTGGGTGGGAAACAGGATCTCCTGGCAGCTTGGATTTGCATCTCCCTGCCGGACTGGGGAGGCCCCACATGTCTCCTCGAAAGCTGGCCTGCTCAACACCCTGCTGTCATCGGGTGCCCTCAGCTCAGTGCCCGGGGTCCCTTTCTTCCCCTCCAGCCCCTGACCCTGCACACCGGGTGCGTGCCCCAGACCCTCGTCACTTCACACCTAGCGAGCGTGTCCCCAAATGAGTGCCCCCCTCCTCACCCCAGCCCCTCCCTCCTCCCAGGTCCCTCCCGGCGTTGACTCTCCTGCCTCCCGCCATCCTTTCCTTAGCCCTCCCCACCCCACCTCCTCCCACCCCCCACCGCTGTTTGCCACCTGCTTAGCATCTGTCCCCTCTCTGTCCCCTCCAGCCCCTGCCTCTGTCTCAGTTCAGGCCTCCTGGAGTCCCTGTCTGTCACAGCAGCCCCCACCCCTCTCATCCTCATCAGCTCCTGGATGTTCCGTTAAAATGCTCATCTGGACACAGAGTGAAGTGCGTGAAGAAGAAAAATATATCGTATATTAACGCATATATATATGGAATCTAGAAAAATGGTACAGACGAACCTGTCTTTAGGGTAGGAATAGAAACGCAGACGTGGAGAATGGCCGTGTGGCCAAGGGGGGCAGGGGAGTCTGGGGCAGATTGGGGGAGTGGCATTGACATGTGTACACTGCCGAGTGTAAAACAGCTGGGGAAGGGGCTTCAGGATGGAGGGGACACATATACCTATGGTCAGTTCGTATTGATGGGTGGCAAAAACCATCACAATATTGTAAAGTCATGTCCTCCAATTAAAATCAATAAATAAAAATAAATTGCTAGTGGGAAGCTGCTGTATAGCCCAGGGAGCACAGCCCTTGTTCTATGCTGATCTAGAGGGTGGGATTGGCAGGGGGTGGGAGATTCAAGAGGGGAAGGATACATGTATCCTTTACTTTGTTGTACAACACAAACTAACACAACGTCCTAAAGCAGTTATACTCCAATAATACAGTTAAAAATATTCTTCAAAGGTGTAGAAAAATGAAACAGAGCAAAAAACTTTAAAGGATTTGATTAGAAATTCTCTGCATCGTATATACATACTTGACGTAATAAAACTGATTTCTTTGTGCCTTCCAAGGAAAAAAAAAAAAGCCCATGCAAACGGTTGGATTCTTTGCTTGATGTCTTCCCTGGCGCTTTATCCCCTCCCCGCCCGCATCCCAGTGTCCGGGTACCACTGGGAGACCCTCACCCCACCCCCACCCCCCGCCAGCCAAGTGTCCCTTTCAGTCTCTGGATACCCCTCACCCCCGCCCCACTTTAAGCACTCTAAATCCTCAGCTGCTTGGTCGGCCTGGCAGGGTGGGGTCTGTGCCCCGCAGTTTCCCCAGCCCCCACCGCGTGCTCCCGGTCACAGCACGCTTCCTCCCCTCCCCCACCCCACCCACGGCATGTTTGCGGTGAGTGGGCAGGGGGCCACACTGAGTCCATCTCTGGCTGCCACGTGGCTCAGAAGAGCAGGGGGAGCTTGGGCACCCCAGCCGCTGGGGGATCCGTGGGGTGGGGAGGAGGCGCAGCCCCCCTGCCCCACCAGCCACCTCTGTTGGGCGGAGGGGGAGGGTTGCCCTCCAGCAGGAGAGCCCAGGGTGCAGCTGATGGCTGAGCTGAGATCTGGTCCTGGGAGACCACTTCCTGGTGCCGCCTCCCGCGCCCTCTGGGCGACGCTGGCACGAGGGCATGGGCTTTCCCACTGTTCTATTTGGCACCTTTCCCCGATCTGCCGGGCCGCACCCTGGGCCTCCGATTGGCAGAAAGTTCTTGGGCCCCATTCCTCCTCCCCCGCAAACTGCAGCCGGCCACCCCCGGGGACCGCTGAAATGGAAACCCTGAAATGCAGCCCGGTTTGTCTTCGGTCAATGGCGATTGAAGCCGGCACAAAAGGGGCCTGTTGGTCTGAATGCCGCCCGCCCTCGCCCGCCTCTGCGATGCCCGCCCCGTCGTGGCCCCGGGTCCCAGGAGGCGGCGGTGTGTGCGTTCCGAGCCTGCGGAGAACATTACAGAGACCTGATGGTAGAGACGCCGCCCCTTCTGCACAGCCTGTGTGCCGGGCACAGAGGCACCCTCGTGGGGCTGCCTCCGCGGCCTCGCACGTCCGCGCTCCCCACGTGGCAGCCGTGTGCCCTCCCATTTTACAGGTGATGCCGCTGAGGCTCACACCGGCCAGGGCCCTACAGCTACTCGTGATGGGTCTGGAGTTTGGACTCAGTGACTGAAAGCAATACCTCCTCCCAGGCCTCACCCGTCGGCCACAGCGTGGTCAGAGGCCGGCGTGTCCCCACGTGCCAGCTTTTTCCAAGAAACCCCTCGCTTCCTGTATCCCACGAGCGGGGCTGAGTCATAAAGGGGCCGCCTCCCCCTCTTCCTGTTCCATTTCCCCCTCGCCGCGCCGGGGCGGGGGTGGGGCTGGGGGTGGGCCGCTGGCCTCTCCTCCCCTGACCCCAGCCCTCCGGGGACTGGGTTACACCCCCTGGGTTCTGCTCCTTTCCGACGGCTTCTCTGGTCTCCTTTGTCAGGGAGGCACGTGGGCGCTCTCCCCAGAGGCCAGGGGTCTCACAAATGTTATTCCAGGCCTGGTCCAGGCAGCGCCGGGAGGCGGGGCCAGACCTGGGTCTGACTCCCGCCCAGCTGCTGAGCTGTCTGTGGCTTTGGGTGCATCTTCGGACTTTGCTGCCCATCCGATGTTCACCTCTAGGATGCCCACTGCCTCACCAGGGCGTATAGTCTGGCACACAGTAGGTTCCTCATAGTGGATGCTCCCGGGTCATCAGGGCCTGGGAGTGCAGGAGGGCGACTATGGGAGCCTCCAGAAGCCTCCCCTGAGAGCAGTATCCCTGGAGATTTGTTGTCCTCTGAGCCACAGCAAATGTGCTGTCCTGTGGGGTTTCTGAATCATGAGCTCTCTGCCTGGCACTGTGCTAAGGCTAGGGTTTCCAGAGAGGAGACTGTGGCCCCACGGGGTGGCCCATGGGCTCTCGGGAGGCAGATGAAGATAAGAGAATAGTATCCTCTCTTCTTGGCTCAGTGTGTGATCCTGAAGTCTCTGTGGGTCAAAGGTCCTGGGGGACTTCCTGGAGGAGGCGGCATTGGGCCAAGTGTCTCATATGTGGTTGGAATATGTGAAGTGAAGCAGGTGGGAGAAAAAGGCACAGGCAGAGTCTGGGATGTGAGGGAGTGTCAGGTGAGAGGTGAGGAAATGCAGGGTCATCGTCAGCGAGGCTGGCTGGGGAGGCTGGAATGCCAGACACAGTTTTGATGCCTGGTCCCTGTCTCAGAGGGCAGGCAAGCTAGTGAGTGGACCAGCTCCCTGAAAAGCCACGGTGTCAGACGACCAGCTGGACTGATCATTACAAGCCACTCAATCCTGAAGGTTGGGCCCTGGGGAGGTGAGGGGAGCCTCCCGGGCCTTTCATCACTGATAAGCCAGTGTCATTAACCATTCAAGTGATTCACCAAGCACCAGGCCTACATCAGGACCAAGGATACCCCAGGAAACAAAACAGACTCAAGTCCTGTCCTCAGGCAGTAGAGAAATAGAAATCAGGAGAGGGGTGGGCAGGGGTTGTACTCTTCCAAGAGGACATGGAGCAGGTGCTTGAAGGAGATGAGCAGCACACTGGATGTCTCCAGGCAGAGGCAACAGCATGTGCAAAGGCCCTGAGGCCAGATCATGCTTAGCGTGAGCGAGTGTGGCTGGAGTGGAGTGGTTGAGGGAGGGCTATGGTGGGGTGCGAGGAGGGCCTGGAAGGCCATTTGCACTAACTTCTGTGGGGAGTCTTCAGGAATTTTATTTTTTGTGGATTTAAAAAAAATGTTGAGATCTAATATACCTACCATTAAATCTATCCATTTTAAGTGTACAGTTGGATGACTTTTAGGATAAACATATGGGTGGGCAGCCATCACCACAGTTCAATGTTAGAATATTTCTACCACCCAGAATGTTCTCTTGTGTCTGTTTGAAGTCAGTCCCTGCTCAACCCCTAGCAACTGGTGATCTTTCTGTGTCTGTAGTTTTCAGATTTCAAACAATATGTAGTCTTTTGTGTCTGGTTTCTTTCACTTGGCATAGTGTTTTTGGAGGCTCATTCAACATTGTTGCTTATATCTGTAGTCGGGGACTTCCCTGGTGTTCCAGTGGGGAAGACTCTGCCTTCCAATGCAGGGGGTGTGTGTTCAATCCCTGATTGGGAAAGTAAGGTTCCACGTGCCACATGAAGGTGAAAGTGTTAGTCACTCAGTCACGTCCAACTCTTTGCGACCCCATGGACTGTAGCTCGCCAGGCTCCTTTGTCCATGGAATTCTCCAGGCAAGAAGACTGGAATGGGTTGCCATTCCCTTCTCCAAGGGACCTTCTCAAACTTGGGTCTTCTGCATTGCAGGCAGATTTTTTACCATTTGAGCCACAGGGAAGCCCCAGTGGCCATGCCATAAGGCATGGCCAAAATAAAAAAGGATAGTTGGGTTCTGCATCTGCAGGTACGAAGGGCTGACTGCACAATATCATTTTATATGAGGGACTTGAGCATTGTCCCATTTGGGTATCTGCAGAGGGTCCTGAACCAATCCCCTGAGGATGCCAAGGGACCTCTGTGTACTATCGTATAAATGTGTTCACCAGTTGATGGACGTTTGGGGTGTTTCCGTGTTTTGTGAATAAGGTCACTATGAACAATTTTTTTTTTTAAACAAAAGTTTGTATGGATATATGTTTTTATTTCTCTTCGGTAGTTGGGTCATATAGTAGGTGTATATTAACTTTTCAAGAAACTGTCAAAAGCTGTTTTCCAGCGGGTTTGCACCGTTTTCCATTTCTCCCAACAATCTGTTCTGTTTATTCTATGTCGTCATCAGTACTTGATATTGTCAGGTTTTCCGATGTTAACCGCTCCAGTCGGTGCGAAGTGGGATCGCGTTGTGGTTTTGATACGTTTTACCCTCATGACTGATGATGTTGTTCATCTTTCCACTTGCTTGTTGCTGTTTGCACATCTTCATTGGTGAAGTGGGTATTCAGATCTTTTGTTCATTTTGTTTATTAGGTCTTATTAGTAAGTTGTCAAGTGTTCTCTTTTTAAAAACCATCCATTTATTATTTTTGGTCGCACTGGGTCTGTTGCTGTACATGGGGCTTTTCTCTAGTTGCGGTGTGAGGGCCTCTCATTGCGGTGGGTTCTCTTGTTGCAGAGCACGGGCTCTAGGGCACGCAGGCTTCACTAGTTGTGGGTGGAATCTTCTTGGACTAGGGATCGAACTGGTGTCCCCTGCATTGGCAGACGGATCCTCAACCACTAGATCACCAGGGAAGGCCAAGTGTTCTTTATACGTTGGTGATAGATGACATTTATTAGATACATGATTTGTAGCTTGACCCATGCCTAACAGCAAGTGACTCCCGGGCCCCAGAATTCCTGGGGTATTATGTAGTTGGTCAGGTGGTTAGGATGCTGGATTTGGTGGATTCTGGGGGCGGGGGTGTAGGTCAAGGCTGGCAGGTATGCCTCGCTCCCATCAGCTCACTTGGGCATGTAGGTGCCACCATTCTGTGACTTAGGGGAGTTCATTTTCCTCTGCTCTGATGTCTAGCCGCTCTGTGTGAGGAGCTGACTCTTCCCATGGGCGTGCCAGGATGGGCAATAATGTTGCTGGCTCATCTTGCTGGCCTGAGAGCCATTCTGGGGACACTTTTTGTATATTCCTGCTGGGAGCACTGTGGGTTGGTTTCTGTATTAGTCAGAACTTATTTGCTCGCGGGTGACGTGCATGCGTGCTCAGTCACTAAGTCGTATCTAACTCTTTTCGACCCCATGGACTGTAGCCTGCCAGGCTCCTCTGTCCACGCAGACAAGAATACTGGAGTGGGTTGCCATGCCCTCCTGCAGGAGATCTTCCAGACCCAGGGATCGAACCCACATCTCTTGCATTGGCAGGTAAATTCTTTACCACTGAGCCACCTGGGAATCGGTTGCAGGTGTCCCTCAAAGAGAATTAGGCAAAAAGATATAACAATGCCTGTGTGTGTGTGAGGATTTGTTGGCTGATGTGAATGAAGGGCTCAAGGGGCCACCTTCAGGTTCAGCTGGATCCAGGCCCTCTGAATCCTGGGACTCAGCTCTGCTTTCTCTGTGCTGATGCTGCTCCCTGGCAGGCTCTGCCGTGTGGCAACCCTGCAGCTCCTGGCTTTCATCCCACACCCAGGCAGCCCCGGAACAAGAAGGGCACCTCTTCCCAAAGCGTCCAGCCAGAGTCCGGGCCCTGATGCTCCTTGGGCCACACCACCTTCCTTCAGCTAACCATGGGGCTCTGGCCAGGCCTGGGTCGTGTGTCCTCGCTAGGTGTGGGGATTTGGGGTCAGCTCACGTAAGTCATGTGGGGCCTCCCAGGTGGCACTAGGGGTAAAGAACCTGCCAAGCAGGAGACATGAGAGATGCAGGTTCGATCCCTGGGTCAGGAAGATTCCCTGGAGGAGGGCATGGCAGCCCACTCCAGCATTCTTGTCTGGAGAATCCCATGGACAGAGGAGCCTGGCGGGCTGCAGTCCATAGGGTTGCACAGAGTCAGACACGACTGAAACGACTTAGCGTGCACACATAGATCATATGCATCAAGAATGGAGAGAAGGTGCTCTCCCTGGTGGCTCAGTGGTGAAGAATCCACCTGGCAATGCAGGGACATTGGTTTGATCCCTGGTCTGGGAAGATCCCACATGCTTTGGAGCAGCGAAGCCTGTGCGCCGCAACTACTGAGTCTGTGCCCTAGAGCCCGGGAGCCGCGACTGCTGAGCCTGTGTGCCCTAGAGCCTGTGCTCCACGACGAGAGAAGCCTGAACACTGCAACTGGAGAGAAGGCCCCCCTCGCCACAACTAGAGAAAAGCTCAAGTGCAGTAATGAAGACCCAGTGCAGCCAAAAATAAAAAATAAATAATAAAATTTTAAAATTGGGGGAAAAAAAAGAATGGAGAAAAGTGTTCTCTAAAAAGGAATAGTGTTCTATGACCGAGAGTGGGACGAGATACGGTGCCCCAGGGGTGGGGGGTGATGCTTTCTCCCCAGATCCTCTATCCATCTGTGGTGTTCTGTATCCCCTCTCCCCACAGGACAGTGGGCCCCCCAGGCGGAGGGCACATCCTGCCTGAGGCTCTGGGTGCAGGACAGGGCCCAGCGGGTGGTGAGTGCTCCACGGACACCCCGTACAAGAGAGGGTGTGCGCATAGGGAAGTGGGGATGGGGTAGGGGATGGTGGGCCTGTCCTTTCTGCTTCTCCCTAACCCCCCTGCAGCCAGGCCCGTCTTGCTGTCACCTGGTACCCTGGACTGATCACCATGGATACGGGGACTTCCCCTCTCAGGAGTCCCCTTTGTCAGACCCTAGTGCCCTGCATGCCGTGTGTATCGCATCCTTCTCTGCTTAGTCATAAAAGCAGGGAGCTGTAACGGTGGGAGGGCGGGCAGAAGGCATGCTGAGTCCATTCTGGTGTGAGTTTGGGGCAAGTATAAGCTTCTCTGTGTGGGTGTGTCCCTGCACTAGGGATGGGGTGGGCGGGTGCTGGACTCAATAGCTGGCGTGTGGCCTGCGTGGTGAAGCTGGTTGATTAAATTAGATGTTGCTTTGTCCGCCCACATCGAGAAGGATGTGAGCTGTTGGCTAGTCCTAGAGGGTCTGGGGTCCACTGGGGTAACCCGCTGGGTTACCCTGCATGTCAGAACCTGCCGGCCTGTGCTTTGGTGGTGAGACCGTATTAAGCTGTTGGTGGTCGTGATGACCCACGTGGTCCTGCTCTGGGGCGTCTGGGATTAATACAGCCAGTGCTGCAGACCCCCAAGACAGCTCACCCTTGATTCTCACCTCCTGAGCCCAGGACCTGGGCAGAGAGAGTGAGCCAAACCCAGAGTCCGGCAGACCAGGACACAAATCCTGACAACATCTGCTCATGCACAGCCCACACCTATGACC
Source organism: Muntiacus reevesi (assembly GCF_963930625.1). Classification (NCBI taxonomy): domain Eukaryota; kingdom Metazoa; phylum Chordata; class Mammalia; order Artiodactyla; family Cervidae; genus Muntiacus; species Muntiacus reevesi. Next base: position 211,233,733 of record NC_089250.1, on the reverse strand, counting down.
ACTTCTCTGTACCTCAACTTCCCCATCTGGAAAATGGGGGCGACCATGGTCTCTGCTTCATGGGGCCAAGGGTGTGATGTCGTCTGGTGATATGACGTGGTTCCTCCTGTTGTCTGCCCACAGGTGAGTGACCATGGTGGAGAGCACGTGACCGGCACGGACCTTCCGTGCCCACCCAGTGGCACCGCCATGCAGAAGCCCAGCGGCCTGAAGCCCCCCGGCCGCGGGGGGAAGCACTCAAGCCCCATGGGTCGGACGTCCACAGGGTCAACGTCGGCCTCCACCACCGTGGCGGCCACCGGCTCTAAGGAAGGTGCGTGGGGCCAAGGGTGGAGGGCTGAGGGTCTGGAGGGGGGTGGTGGGTAGTGGTTCTTCTGGAAGAGCTGAAGGGACTTGAGCCACTTCCTGACCAGCCTGGAGGTCAGTGGCTCCCGGAAGTTCTTCTTGATGTCTGCCCACATCCCTCTGAAAATTAACTAGCGATGGGCAGGGACACGTGCTCTAGCTGCATTGTTCCTTTTGACACCTTTCCAGCTCCAGGAGGCAGGTACCGCTGTTGACTTCCCTCAGGGGTGAGGCAGTGGAGGCCCAGGGAAGCATGGCACCTTGCCCACATCACTCAGCCTGGAAAACACAGCCCCATTCACACTGCAGCCTCTGCCCACCTCCCTACCCCCACTCATTCCTCTTCTGGGGTCTGAGATGGTCTCCACCTTCCCATTTCCTTGTGTGCCATGCAGACCCATGCCCTTTGAGCTTTACTAATGTAACCTCCTGTGGGTGGGCACGGGGTACCCGCAGGGCAGAGGTCAAGCTGGGTGCTCTGGCTGGAGGCACCAGCTCTGAAGGCAAATGGGTTTGAGGACAGCTGTTAGCTGTTGGCTTTTTCTGGTGATAAAAGTAAGATAGTCCACTGTGTACTAGTTAAAGTTTGATGCAGGGGTAAAATTGCCAGTCATCCTCTCTAGAGGGAAGTGTTAGGTTGGCCGGAGAGTTCATTTGGGTTTTTCCATACGATATAACAGTAAAACCCAAAGAGATTTTTTGGCCGACCTGGTATTATTATTTTGGTTTTTATCTTTTCACTTTTTTCTTAGCTGTTTGCAATCATGTTGCATATACAACCTGAAAATCTGCTTTTTTCCTTTTAACATGATCTAGTGGGTCTTCTCATGTCACTAAAAATCTCCCATGTCCATCATTTATAAATGGTTGTGGAATATCCTGTTCATTCAACAAATGTAAATCAAGGGCCTGCTCTGTGGATGCAGTCCTAACCGCTGGAGCTCTCGTTTTGAGCAAAACTGGGGTCCCAGCCCTTAGGGGACTGCCGGCCTGGTGGGGGGCAGAGTGCTGAGTATCATGAGGTCGTCTAACTAGGGCCTGCCATGGTCCTGAAGGTCAGGAAAACCTTCCCTGACGAGGGCACGTGTGAGCTGTCTGAGGGTGATGGTTTACTAGATGAGGAGGGGAAGGCATTCCACGCAGAGGGAACAGCATGTGCAAAGGCCCAGGGGCAGAAGGGAGCATGGTGAGTATAAGGGAGGGGAAAAAAGTGAGTGTGGCTACAATATGACCAGTGGGAAGTGTGCCGGTGACATAGGGGTGGACTGGTTGCGGGGGACACGTTGGGGTTATACAGGGAGCTTCACTTCCATCCTAATGGTGGGAAGCTGCTGGGAAGTTTTCAATCAAAAGGAATATGATAGAAGGCATTGGGAAATGAGGAGTATGAGATGAGGTTGGGCAGGGCGGCAGAGGTAGGTGATGAAGGGCAGGGGGACTGGGTTTAAATGTGATGGAACCTGTTAGAAGATGTTATTATAGCAGAGAACATCTGGGTGTTGCTAAGCATCCTTCAGTCTTGGAGAGAGGGTGGCAGGGGTTAAGAACGGGATTGGGGAGATGGGTGAGGAGGCATGTGGTCAGCCAGGTGAGGATGCTTGCACTCACTGCCAGGGCTGTGAGAGGTCAAAGGACTGACCACCATGAGTGGGCTGCAGGGAAGACTTCCTGGAGGAAGTGTGAGTGAGCTCAGCCTGGAGGCTGGAGGAATGTAAATGTGAAGGCGAGTGACATGGGGTCTGGAGGAAGAGCTTGGGCAGAGGCATCAGGGGGGGCTGAGCTCAGTCTAGTGTGGGCAGGATTTGTGTAGCCCCTCTATTGGAGAGGGCTTCCCTGATGGCTCAGCGGGTAAAGAACCCGCCTGCCAGTGCAGGAGGCACAAGAGATGTGGGTTCAATCCCTGAGTCAGGAAAATCCTCTAGAGAAGGAAATGGCAGCCCACTCCAGTATTCTTGCCTGGAAAATTCCACGGATGGAGGAGCCTGGTGGATTGCAGGTCATGGGGTTGCAAAGAGTCGGACACAACTGAGTGTGCTTGCGCGTGCACACACACACACACACACTGATTGGAGAAGGGCTCAAGTGAGGCCCCTCACTGACCCTCTTCCCTCGTCACAAGAGTCCGTAGCACCTTCTAGATTCATTCTTCCTTGCCTCCACTCTGATCTAGACAGGCCTGAGTTCTGGCTGTGATCCAGCTCTCACGTCCCTCCTAGCTCTGCCCCTGCTGTGTGACCTTGGAAGAGTTACTTGACCTCTCAGAGTCGCAAATGGGATAATAACATTTCTCTCATGGAATCAACTGAGTTAATAAACGTGAAGTGCCTGCAGGCACAAGGCTCATTAGAGAGTAATTTCTTTTCCTTTCATCCATCCATAATCTCATTACGGAAAGATCTGTGTAATAAAAGAAGGAACTCCCATTACTCCTCCATTTAACCTAATCACACCCCCCCAACCCATCGTCCTCTATTTCCTTCTGGTCTTCTTTCCTATTGCACGTGTTGTTTCAGGCAGTTAAGGCATGGTCTGTACCCGAACCTGCATCTGACTGCTGGGCATCTCATTGCCTTCTGTGGCACGTGCCCCCTGCTCCGGCAGAGCCATCTTTGCCGTCGTCTTGAACGGCTCCATCATCATAGTCCCTGGAGGGAAGGGGATCGGGCCACACTGTGGGGCCTGCTGGTTGCCTCCTGGTCACCCTGGTCTGGGAGCCCCTGAGAGTCAGGGCTGGGTGGTCTGACTGCCTGGACCCCAACCCCGCAGGGGAGCTGTTCTTGGGAGAGGGGTACCACTCCATGCATGCCCGATCGATCAAGAGCCATGTCCCCCGGCAAGCGACACGCTGGCGGCCAAAGGGGGCGGCTGCGCTGGGTGCCGTCCTCCTTCCTGCTCTGGCACCTGCTGCCGTTGCAGGTCAGAGGGACACAGACCCCGGGCTGGGGGAGGGAGTAGTTGGCCAGGGCAAGGACCCTGTGAGAGGGGAAGGGAGTCGTTTTGGGCACAGCTCCAGGTCCCATAACAAGAGTCCCTCGCAGAGCCGGTATGGGGGGCAGCAGCAGGGGAGGACAGCGCCCGCCCCCCCAACTCCTGTTGGCCGCTGGGCTCCCTCACCCATACCATGGAAGGGCCATCGGCTCTCCCAGGTGCTGGAGGTGCCTGTCCCCAGAGGACGCTGGGACTCTGGGGGTGGGCACTGGGGCGCCGAGAGAGGGTCTGGCAGAAGCTGGAGCCTGGAGGTGGTTGGAGGGGGCAGTTGTTCTGGGAATCAGGGCAGTGGCAGCCTCCCAAAGTATGAGCTCAGCCTCCGGGCAGAGGGTCTGCCAAGGGCCGGGCCTGGACCGATGCCCCAGCCCACCCCAGCCTGCGTCGGTTCCCAGAGTGGTGACACAGGGAGAGGATGGCTGGGGTGGAGGGGGCCGTGGGAGGGGGTCTCCCGTACCAGGAGGTGGCCCAGAGGTGGTCAGGGCAGGAGCGCAGGATGGCAGTCTGGGACCCACCGGTGGACCAGGAGCCGAGTGGGGCCCGAGGTCAGGGAGGCCCAGCCAGATGGGATGGAACCCCAGCGGCTGCTTCAGATCAGGCAGGGGCGGGGGGATCCTTGCTCAGGAGGTGACACTGGTTGGGAAGATCTGAGTTGATGAGCAGGAAGCCGCCCAGCGGAGGTCAGGGGTAGGGCATCCCGGCAGAGATTCTGAGTCTTGAAGTCTCTGAGGACTAGAATGGACGGAGAGCTGCTCGAGGGGTCTTTGGAGGGTTGTGAGTGGGCCAGGGCAGGAGCGGGGCTGGAAGGGAGATGGGGCACCGAGACTCGGGCTTCCCCAGGGGTTGGGGCTCTATCCTGGGCCTGAGGAAGATGCGGGGGGATTTCAGGCCTCCAGGCCCCCAGATGCTGCTGGTGACGTTCCTTGCTGTGCCTCAGGAACAGCCCTCGGTGGTCCAATGCAGCTGGGTCATCCTGGGACAGATGGGACCACGATGGGCTTTCACAGGACCCTCCGGCCTTCTGGGTCCACTTCTGAGCCTCAGGTTGGGGGCAGGCCAGACCAGGCCGTGGGTGTCTCTCTGGAATAAAGACTGGCCGCGGGGACCTGGAAGAGACTCAAGGGCAGCTGAGTGAAGGGATAGACCACAAACCACTGTTGAGGTCCTTCTTCCCTTGCCCCCAACTGGGACTGGTGGGTCCTTAGAGGGTCTCTCCCCTCTCGCATCCCTCACACTGTGGTCCAGCCCCAGAGACATCACATCTAGGCGGGGATGGCGTTTGACACTTGCTTTGTTACAAGCCAGCCCAGCAGCAGGTGTCTTTTCACGTCTCTTTCTCGTTAACCAGCTAGTGAAAAGAACTGCTCTTCTGTCCATCTTAAAGATGACAAAACTGAGGCTTGGAGCTCTCAGCTGAGTTGCCCAGAGTTACAGGGCCAGAGAGTGGCAGGACTGGGGTTGTGAGATACGTCTAAAGCCATCCCAGGGGTCCTCCCTGGTGGTCTAGTGGTTGAGGGTCCATCTGCCAATACAGGGGACACAGGTTCGATCCCTGATCTGGGAAGATCCCACATGCTGTGGAGCGGCTAGACCCATGTGCCACAACTATTGAAACCCAAGCTGTCTAGAGCCTGTGCTCCGCAACAAGAGAAGCCACTGCGATGAGAAGCCTGTGCACTGCAACTAGAGAGTAGCCACTTGCCGCAACTAGAGAAAGCCTGAGCGCAGCAATGAGGATCCAGTGCAGCTACAAAAATATATAGAAAGAAATAAATGGAAAAAAAAAGCTGGTTCAGGCTGCCGGCACCCGCTGCCCCCCACCAGGGGTAAGGTGGCTGGGATGGTTGGAGTGCGGAGTCCAGTCCCACACTCTGCTCAGACCCAGGGCTGGTGGGCAGGGCGGGAGGAGCCATCTGTCTGCATTAGGATGAGATCTGTGTGACCTGTGGGCCTGTGACCTTTCCCACATTCGGAGTGTCGGGGACAGGAGACCAAGGATGGGCGTGCATGGGTGTTCCCTTCACAAGAGAAGTGCCCACTTGGGACGGGGTCTACCTCTTATTCTATGATCTCCCCCAAGGGACACAGAACTTTTCAGGTCTGGCTTATTGAGCTGGGGCCTGGATGCCCCCACATCCTGTGGGTGCTCCAGACAGCTCCAGAGAGCCAGCCTGACATGCCTGGGATGGGGCATTCATAGACCTTCACAGCTGGCCTCTGGTCCTAGACACCGACCCCCGCTCCGCTCCACCCTGGAGGTCTGTGTCTCAGCTTGGTCTCCATGCTCCTGAGAAGGGTGGGCGTGTGTGTGTGTGTGTGTGTGTGTGTGTGTGTGTGTGTATGTGTGCATGCGTGCATGCTCCTGAGAAGGGTGTGTGTGTATGTGCTCAGTCGCTTAGTCGTGTCCCACCCTGTGACCCCATGAACTGTAGCCCGCCAGGCTCCTCTGTCCACGGGATTCTCCCCGGAGAACACAGGCGTGGGTTGCCATGCCCTCCTCCAGGGGATCTTCCTGACCCAGGGATTGAACCCGAGTCTCCTGCATCTCCTCCATTGCAGGCAGATTCTTTATCACTAGTGCCACCTGAGAAGTCCCCCCTAGGAGGATAGGAGGCATCATGCCCATTTTAACTGACTTGTCCCAGATGCTTTGCAAGCCTGGGCGGAACCAGGAGCTTCCAGCCCTTGCTCATGCAGAGCCAGCGCTGCCCCGGGCGGCACGCACTCCCTTCAAGGTCAACGCTTCCACTCTCTTCCCCTAACCACATCCTAAACTTTTTTTATGCCCTCAGGATGGGGAAAGCCAAGCTGAGCTTTTCTGTGGCTGGACTGCGGACGGGCGGGGGGCAGGGCAGCCTCCTAATGCTCCTGCCGTCGCCCAGAATCGATCGGGAATGGTGGGGGAGGGGTGAGAGCGCTGTGGGGGGGCGGGCAGGGGCCCAGCTGCCACCGCCCGCCCGCCGTGGCTGGCATGGCCATAGCAGGGCTTCTCCATGGGGACCTGGCTCTGCTCTTTCCAGGGTAAGCCTCCCGTGTCTTTGTCTCCCTGGGGCCCCAGCCGAGTCTGCTGGGTGGGTGCTCTGTCTGCCTGGTTTGGGAGTAAGGGGAACGGAAAGGGACTTCTGAGTTCCCTTGGGCTCAGGAAGGATGCTGAGCGATCCCTAGGACTGGGACCCGCCCCTAGCGGGCTGGTAGAGGGTCCCTTCTTCAGGGGATGGATGGCTGGAGACAGCGTAGCAGGGGAGATGCCGGGCCTGTGGTGGCCGCAGGGGCTGGGCCCTGCCTTGGTCAGAGGGGTTGGGAGGGGTCTCTCCAGAGACATATGAGCGGGTGCTGTCAAGGAGCTGATGGGATGTGGAGTGGGCAAGGGGAAAGTTGGCCCCTTTGAGGAATGCTCTAGAGACCCCATCCCTTCCTTTCGACCTTTGTGTTGAGTACCTGCCGGGAGAGCAGGGGTCTTGGAGCAGAAAGCTGCTGTGGGGCTTGTGGGGCATTTATGTTTGTTGCTTCAGGGTCACCACGGAGGGGAGGTCAGGGTCTTGGCGAGGCTGTGTTTTGAGGCTCTGGGGCTGGAGAGGTGGTCTGTGTGGACCCTACCTCCCAGGACCTGTGTTCTGGGTGGGGCAGTGCAGACGTGTACCCTGGGATCTTGGGTGGCAGACGGTGCAAACCGAGGCAGAATGGAGCTCCGTGACAGTGCCCGTGAGCGGTGCTGGAGCTGGTCTGATGGGCAGGCAGGGTTTCCTTAAGTGACACAGAGAGGAAAAATGCTGTAATTTTAGGTCAGAGTGACCATGTACTGCCTGGGACAGCCCTGGTTTATGTTTGCAGTCTTGGCATGATACTGTAGGAATAGCACCGACTTTCTCTCCACAGTGTCTGACTTTGGATGATAAATCATGTAGTCACCTTATTCATTGCCCCTCCTAAGTCATCACACTGCTCATTCACACATTAAAGGCTCTGACAAGTCCTGCAGCAAAATCACCTCAGCTTTGCTTAAGTCCCTGCTTCTCGAGTTTGTTTGAATTTTGAGATTAAGGTTTTGTTTTCATGAGACCTATTAACACTCTGTAGAACTATGTTCTATGGGACATTTATGTGTGTGTTAATTTGCTTTAGTTGTGTCTGACTCTTTTCGACCCTGTGGACCATAGCCTGCCAGGCTCCTTTGTCCGTGGGTTTCTCCAGGCAAGAATACTGGAGTGGATTGCCATGCCTTCCTCCAGGGGGTTTTCCCAACCCAGGGATCGAACCTGTTTCCTTTCTATGTCTCCTGCATTGACAGGTGGGCTCTTTACAACTAGCACTACCTGGGAAGCCCCATGGGACATTTACAGATATGCTTTATCCCCTCTGGCCTTCAGGGGCAGAGGGCCGACTTCATCATACCCCTTGGTTCGTGTCGTATTGCCACTGTGGGTCCCTCCAAAGCCTGTCTTGATTTTTTTTAAGTTGATTCCTTTTTATCCTGTTCCCTGTTCCCATTTCCCCCACACCTAGATATTCATGCCCATGTACTTTGCCTTGGAATCCTCTTGAATCTGTTCTCACCAAATATCACATCAACACTTCCCCATGTCACTTGAAAGAAAAACATTTTTTTGAAAAAATTATTTTTAAAGAGTACTTAATAATCTGCAAGACTTGATCATAATTTATATAACTGCTTACTATTTTGGGAGTTTTGTTTTGTGAATGACAAGACACTGAGGCAGTTTTTTTCTTTATAGATGATTTCCTTGGGGAACGGGCCGCAGATGACATTCCCTAATTTATTCTTTTCTTTCTCAAATATTCTATTTTGTTTTTTATTGCTCATTATTCACTTTATTACACAAGTAATGTGGGCTTCTCATAAAAGCCAAAGGTTAACATAGAAAGTGATCCCCAAATCAAGAGTTAAGTGAATCAGGGGAAATGAGGATGTGGTGGGTTTGCCTTCAGGGACTGATGACTCTGGAAGAGGGCCTGAAGCTGGGGGCTGGAGACTGGAGGCTGGGAGACCCTTCTGGAAACTTCTTTGCTGGGCAAGGTGTGAAATCTCAAGGACTTGATCTCAGAAGGGGTCTCTGAGACCCTTGAGGGAGGTACGGATTTAGGAGTTATTTCTTCTGTGAAATTTCCAGGTCTTGATGAATAACTGAATTGGGAGTGGGGAGGTGGGGGGAAAGGGGAGAAGCAATGAGGGTTAGTGGCCTGAGAAAATGGGTGGGTGGGGGCACTCCTGAGATAGGGGGGACAGAGGTGGGGTCACTGTGGTTCAGAATGTGAAGTGTGAAGTCCTGGAGGACATCCAGGAGGAGGCAGCAGCTGGAAGGGCAAGTCTGGCGGCCAAGGAGGGGATCTGGACTGGGGAGAACAACTAAGGTCCAGCTTCATTCTCCATCTTTTTTTTTTTTTTTCCACTCTCCATCTTTTTGTGTCACTTGAATCTTTTTAAAAAAATTTATTTATTTTTAATTGGAAGACAATTGCTTTATAGGATTGTGTTGGCGTGCTGCAGGCCATGGGGTTGCAGAGTCGGACCCGACTGAGCGACTGAATGGAACTGATTGTGTTGGTTTCTGCCATACATTAACATGAATTAGCCATAGGTATACATTTGTTCCCTTCCTCTTGGATCTCCCTCCCACCTCCCACCCCATCCTCTAGGTTGTTGCAGAGCACCAGGTTTGAGCTCCCTGGGTCATGTAGCAAATTCCTATGGGCTATCTATTTTACACATGATGATGTGTATGTTTCATTGCGACTCTCTCAACTCCTCCCACCTCTCCTTCCCCCACTGTGCCCACATCACTTGGATCTTTTACAGGGAGAATTTATTAACGTCTTTTTTAAAAAGGCAGAAACATGGCAGCATATAAATAGGAGCTAACGGCGCAGGAGGGGGTTAGATTGAGAGGGTTAGATCACAGGGACACACAGTGTGGAGCAGGGTTCCCAGGTACTGACCACAGAAGAGGAATATTTTTCCTGCCTCTCACCTCCTGCCCACCCGCTCCCAGCGTTGGAGACAGGCCAGGGGTTTTGTCCTTCTCTGTCTCCTCTTCCTGTCTCTCATTCACAGGGTCTAGAGAATTTAGATGGGTCTCAGATGGGCCACTAGCCAGGGTGTGGGCTGGGACACGGCCAGTGGTGTGCTGGCGCTGGCCCAGGCTGGCTCATGAGAACCAATTGTGAAATTGTCAGGAATTTTGCAAGCCAGAGTCACAGCCCTTATTTAAACAATCAGATTGTGTGTGAACTTAAAATTAAGCACATTCTATTAAAAACAAAGGTAATAAATATTCCAACCTCATGACTTCTAGTAGTACTCCTAGCAGCATTTATACCCCTAATACTACTATTGTTTTATTGGTAAAATACTACTGTTTGCTACTAGTAAGATTTTTTAGCATCTAGGTCTTTGAGCTTGAATGCTTAGTCGCTTCAGTGAGTCTGACTCTTTGCCACCCCATGGACTGTAGCCCGCCAGCCTCCTCTGTCTATGATATTTTCCCAGCAAGAATAGTAGAGTGAGTTGCCAGCCCTCCTCCAGGGGATCTTCTTGACCCAGGGATCGAACTCACATTTTCTGCGTCTCCTGTATTGCAGGCAGATTCTTTACTGCTGAGCCACCAGGGAAGCCTGTTTTTGAGGTTATTTACCCTATATTGGAAGTACTATATATAATCTCTCCCCAACTCTGTGTTCAGTGGCATCATGCTGGCATCTTGAGATGGACCATGGTGGGAGAATTTACACTATGGGAATTGGCAAAGGCTAAAAATCAGGGTTATTATTATTATTATTGGGCAGGCCAAGAAGTTCATTTGGTTTTTTCTGTAGCATCTTACGGAAAAACCAGGATGAACTTTTTGGCCAACCCAATATTACTATTATTTTCTCTTGGAGAATCAGTTAAGCCTTTCCCAGCACACCACTGGCCAGAATATAGGTGGAAAGAGATAGATGGAGACCACCCCATTGGAGAGGACCACTGGAGTTGGACTGCAGTGGAGGAGGCAGAGGGGGCCCAGTCCTGTCATGGAGCAGGGAGCCTTGAGAGGGGCGTGGACAGCAGGGCCAGGCACCACAAGGCCGGGAAGGGTCTCCTGCAGTGAATGAGGAGGACTTGGCATCCTTCCAGAAGTTTCCAGAGCCAGGGGTGGAGGTGGGGGTCAGGAGCTGAGGGTCAGAGAGGGATGCGGAAGCAGAGTCCCGTCAGGGGAAGGAACCACTTCCTTCTAGATGCTGCTGGATGGAAAAACACCTGCTGCAAGAAGAGTAGAGGACTGTAGCCCACCAGCCTCCTCTGTCTATGAGTAGTAAAATATCTAACTACGTCCTGGCTGGTGTTTTGGACTTTTAAGTACTGTGTACACACACACACACACACACACACGTACATGCACAGGACAAAGCCTAGAAAAACAAAGCCCAGGATGATACCTGTGATTATGTTTATATGATGGAACTCTAGGTCCTTTTTTAAAAATCAGTAACTATTATATGTTTAAAATTTTTTCTGCAGTGTACCTGAGTGATCCATGTAATAAACATTTTAATAGAGAGAGAAAAGCTTGTTTTCTGGGAAGGAGAATGGGTGACAGCAGGAGCAGGGTGAGGTGAAGGAGGGTGTTTTGTAGGCCAGGAGGGTGTGCATGGGCTCTGTCCTCTGTCAGAGGGCTGGTGTGGGGAGAGGAGAGGGGTGGCGGGGAGACAGGCCCCAGGGAAGACCAAAGGGGGATGGAGGTCTGCTTCTAAAAGGAAAAGGAGGTTTTCAGCTTTCCTCTGAAAACACAGGGAAAATGGGAAGGACTCAGGGAGGTCCAACAGCAGGAGGGAGGCCAGGTGAGCCGGAAGCTGCCTGGAGTGAGCCTCAGATTCCCGGACTGACTCCCTGCAGCCCAGGAAGTGAATATTCCATGCACCCAGCACAGAGCTGGGTGGATCCCAGTTCCGTGCGGGCTGTGCAGAGTGGCTGGCGCTGAGGACCTGCTTACAGGATCCTGTCCTGGGTGCTAGAGAGGAAACACAGCACATTATGAGCTTCCATTTAAGTCTGGAAGACAGACATATGCTTTTTGAAGATGGGATAGATCTCTAGAAGAATGAAGCAGGTAAAGGGTGCTGCAGGTGGGTGGGCTTTTAGGTGAAGCAGTCACGGAAGGCTTCTTGGAGGAGGTGAGGGAATGAACAGGTGACTGTCGGGGCAGAGGTTCAGGGAGGTGCTTCCACCCCCATTCACAGTGAGCCTCTCTCCCCAACCCCAGGTCCCTATGTCCTTGGTGCCTTCTTGCCAGGTGGGAGGTCTGGCAGGCGCTGAGTGGCAGGCACTGAGTGGCAGGCGCTGAGTTGTAGCTGAGGTCCTGGTGTTCCCCACCCCTTTGGCTGAGCTGGCATTTGACTGGGTGCTCAGCGAATGGGGTACCTGGTGGCTGAGATACAACAGGTGTGAAAAATACCTGTGCCCATTGGACCATAAAGGCGGCTGAGGGCTGAAAAGTTGATGCTCTCGAACTGTGCTGCTGGAGAAGGCTCTTGAGAGTCCCTTGGACAGCTAGGAGATCCAACCAGTCCATCCTAAAGAAATCAACCCTGAATTCACTGGAAGGACTGATGCTGAAGCTGAAACTCCAATACTTTGGCCACCTGATGGGAAGAGCCGACTCATTGGAAAAGACCCTCGTGCTGGGAAAGATTGAGGGCAGAAGGAGAAGGGGGTGACAGAGGATGAGATGGTTGGATGGCATCATTGACTCAATGGACATGAGTTTGAGCAAGCTCTGGGAGATGGTGAAGGACAGGGAAGCCTGGTGCGCTGCAGTCCATGGGGTTGCAAAGAGTCAGACACGGCCGAGCGATTGGACAACAACAGCAATGGCTTCCCAGGGAGGGTGGGACCAAAGTCTTGGCTGAAAAAGGAGAGGAAGCACTCTCATCTGGGCAACCCCTCCCCTCCCATGTTGGACCAGACCACCAGCTGCTGTCTGTCCCTCCACATCACATCCTTTAGCCCTTTTCATCAAAGTTCTACTTTGAACTTGAAACCAGCAGTCACTTCCCTTGTGCCTGGAGTCTGGGGAAGGATCAGCTGCTGGTGTGAGGTTTAGGTCTGTCGCTGCTCTTTGCTTCCTTGGGGCTTTGCTGCTGGTCCCTGAGGGAATTAAGAGGGCAGGGAGTCCCAGGCCCTGCCTTCAAGGAGCTTCCAGAACCACCCCAGAGGCTCAGCCCATCAGCTAGCTCTGTGACGACACACCAGCTCCTCTGGGAGAAGAGGTGAGGCTTGTAGAATGTCTGTGCTTCCCAGAAGCCTAGCAATTTCTGACTTCACTCTTCATAGTCCCATGGGGAAACCAAGGCCCACACCTGAGAAAGGGCTTGGTCAGACCCAGCCAGCATGTGATTGATGGCTCCCTGGAGGGAAGGGGGTCCTGTGGGGTTGCCATGCCTTCCCCAGCTCAGGTGGCTGCCAGCTGCCCCGGGGTGAGTGGAGGATTTGATGAAGGTTTGTGCCTGACAGGCTGGGCCACCAAAGAGGAAAAACGCAGCGGAACACCCAAGTGCGGCTGCCCGGCTCCTGGCCTGGATTTTAGCAGCTGTTGAAACAACTGGTCCCTGGGCCTGTGACCCCTGGAAGGGGTGGGGTTGAGGAAGAATGGAGATTACCTGGGGGTCTGCGTGGGCCGGGACAGCTGGGAGGACAGCTGAGTAGGCAGGTTCTTGCCAAGAATAGCCACCCTGGGTCCCCCTCCACCAGCGGTCCCTGTTGTGTTCTCAGCATAGATGACAGGAAGCCTCTCACCTGGGCCATGGCTGTTCAGTTAAGCAGACATCACAGAGCCCCTCTGCTCCAGGAAGTGTTCTGGAAGCAGAGAAGGGAAAGGCACTGATACCTGGCGGGCCCCTGCGGGGCCTGCCTTCCCAGGAGGCTCTGAGCCGGACCAGCTGGGCCCGGCTCTGGCCTGGGTTGTTGTTCAATCACTCTGTCATGTCTGACTCTTTGCGACCCCGTGAACTGCAGCATGCCAGGCCTCCCTGTCTTTCACTGTCTCCGGGAGTCTGTTCAAACTCACATCCATTGAGTCGATGATGCCATCCAACCATCTCATCCTCTGTCGCCTCCTTCTCCTCTTGCTCTCAATCTTTCCCAGCATCAGGGTCTTTTCCAATGAGTCGGCTCTTCGCGTCAGGTGGCCAAAGTATTGGAGCTTCAGCAATATTCAGCAAAGTATTCAGCTTCAGCACCAGTCCTTCCAGTGAATTCAGGGTTGATTTCCTTTAGGATGGACTGGTTTAGCCTCCTTGCTGTCCAAGGGCCTCTCAAGGGTCTTCTCCAACACCACAGTTTGAAAGCATCAATTCTTCGGTGCTCAGCCTTCTTTACTGTGCAACTCTCACATCCATACATGACCACTGGAAAAACCATAGCTTTGACTAGGCAAACCTTTGTTGGCAAAGTGATGTCTCTGCTTTTTAACATGCCAGCCTGGGTAACTCTGGGCAAGTTTTGTAAACTCCATTTCCTAATCTGCAAGTTAAGAATATAATGTATAAAAAGCGCCCAGTCCATTGAGGGCGTGGGTTCAGCACTCCATGAATGGTAGCTGCTGTTTTAATGATGCTAACCTTGACCCCTCGTTAGCATGACCTATGGGCTACTTGGGCAGTGCTATGCGGGACCTGGGGTTGGAGCCGCATCTGATTTGTGGCTTCCTCCCGCTATGACTGCTTTTTGAGGCAGCTTTTTTTTTTAAGGAAGGGACCCACCTGACCTTGCAGGTTCCCAGTCCCCCAACGGGTGTGATCCCAGCAGAAGTTCCTGGTAACAGGATGGTCCTAGATGAGAACTGGGGCCCAGAGTTCACCCCAGGCATAGGGAACAGTAGGATGAAGTTGGCTGCTCCAGAGAGCGGGGTGAGGCAGAGCTATTGGTCCAAGGTCACCAGAATCTCCCTGGAAGCGCTTCTTCTGCCCCCTGGACCTTTTGTGACTTTAAATTTTTTCCAATCCTTTCTTTTGCGTATCAGTCATTCTTATCACAGTAAGAATGGTTGGCACTTGTTCACTCATGTGACCCAGGCACCCTTCTTAGGACTTTATGTGCATCATTGCTCAGCAGCCCCGTGATGGGAGCCAGGTGAGGAGACCGAGGTGGGGCTCCAGAGTCTGCTTCCTCAGCCACCATGGCCTCTACCTTTTGGGATCTCAGGGGTGGAAGAGAAGACCCTTGGGGACCCACCCACCCAGGGTCCCACAAGAAACAAGAGACATCCCTCTGCAGGAAGGAGTACAAGATGAGATTGTTCCCTATTCAAAGGGAACCATGGGGTTTGGCCAGAATCTCGGAAATGGGTCCATGCAGGGGAGTCCACGATTAGGGCGGTTGTAGTTTGGGGCTTGGCGTGGTGAATGTTTTGTACACATTTGTTGGATGAATGAAAGTGCCCTGCACCAAGAGCCAGAGGCCTTTGGTTGGAGCTTGGCTCTGCTGCCTCTTGCCTGGGTCCCTAGATAAAGCAGTTGATGTCTCTGAGCCTCAGTTTCCTCATCTATAAAATGGGATCACAAAAGCACTTCATAGTTAACCGTGAGGATCGTATGAGCTACTGTACGTCTGCCTCTTAGCATAGAGCATCAGTTCCTGGGTGTGATCACTGTGGTTGTTAATTAAGTTCAGTAGCAAAGCTCACAGATTTCCCGGGAGCCCAGCTCGCAGCTGAGAGGGAGGTCCTTGCCCCTCAGTTAAGACCCCCATTCTGACTGCCTAGGCCCTGGGCGGTCACGTGCTTTCCCACCGCTACTAGTACCCCAGAGGGGTACCTGCCTGCTTGGCCTCCTATGTGCGTCCTGCCTTGGAGTTTGTGACTTCCTCATCCTCTAGGAGCTCTGTCCTTCCAGCCTTGAGACAGCATGTAGCCAGGCCTATGGCCCTGGGCTCCTCAACCTTGGGTACTGGGAGGATGCTGGCAGAGCCGCTGCCCCTGTGACCCCTCTCCTGGCTGTCTGTGGAAAGAACCAGAAACACAAGCATCTCTGATAGGGGCATGGCAGTGTCTGCTTGCCTTCTGTCCCTGTCTGTGTTTGACAAGTGCGTCAGCCTCTGGAGTAGCGGAGAAAAAGGATGAGTCCTTCCCTGCCTGATACTTCGTCTGGCAGGAAGGAGAAGCAGCCTCCGAACCTTGAGGTTTAAAGGGTCAGGCTTTCCAAATACCCACTTGCACACGGGACCTTGCATGCGGCCCAGGAGCCAGACATGCACAAAGCATGGTGGGTTTGAGCTCTGCTCTGTCCGTTTGTGAGTGACCAAGCCTGCCAATGCAGGAGACATGAGATGCAGGTTCCATCCTTGGGTTGGGAAGATCCCCTGGAGGAGGGTATGGCAGCCCACTCCGGTATTCTTGCCTGGAGAATCCCATGGTCAGAGGAGCCTGGCAGGCTACAGTCCATAGGGTCACAAAGAGTCTGACACGACTGAAGCAACTTGGCACGCACGTGCACATATACAAGCAGGTTGTCCCCCTTTTATTCTTTTTCTGAGTTTACAGCACATCTGAGCCCAGGCCTGGGAGTCAGGCCCCCCAGTGAGGGTTTTTGTCCCCATTTCTGCTCTGTGGCTTTGGGCAAGGCCCATACCTGAGCCTCAGGGTCATTCTTTCTATAAAGAAGGGCAAAATCAGGGGACCCAGTTCAGGCCACAGAGCCTGGAGTTCAGTCCATGAATGAGGTTAAGTGCTTGCTTCCACCTCCCACACTCCTCACCCCCTCTTTTCCTGGTCTGTGCACCCTGAGGCTTGGGCTGCAGCTTGGGGATGGGGGAGGAGGGGAAGATAACAGGAATGGAGTAAAAGGGTTTACTGCCTTCTTCCTTGTCCTGACATGTCTGTGGCCAGCTGTCCAGGAATAGTTGGGAGCCCAGAACTGTCTGGGGAGGAAAGTGGGGGGCACAGAGATCCCCCCAACAAGATCTGAGTCCTACATGGGGCCATGGGTGGTCTCAGATTAACAGCTGAGGACCTGAGCCCACTGGGGTGAGGAAGTAGCCGCTTGTAACCCTCCATCATGGGTTCATTCTGCCCTCAGTTTTGAGTGACCCCGAGCAGTGGAAAGTCTTTTTTTTTCTTAATTTTCTAAAATTTTAAACTTTTGAAATATTTTTTATGTGGACCATTTTTAAAGTCTTTATTGAATTTGTTGCAGTATTGCTACTCTTGTATTTTATGTTTTGGTTTTTGAGCACAGGGCTTGTGGGATTTTAGGACTTCCCAGGTGGCGCTAGTGGTAAAAGAAAAAAACCTGCCTGCCAATGCAGGAGATGTGAGACGAGGGTTTGATCCCTGGGTCAGGTCGATCCCCTGGAGGAGGGCATGGCAACCCACTCCAGTATCCTTGCCTGGAGAAGCCCATAGACAGAGGAGCCTGGCGGGCTACAGTCCATGGGGTCACAAAGAGTTGGAAACAGCTGATGCGACTTAGCACACACGTGAGACCTGAGCTCTCTGACCAGAGATAGAACCCACACCTCCTGCATTGGAAGGCGAAGTCTTAACCACTGGGCCACCAGAGAAGTCCTCTGTAACTTTTATTTTGGGTGGGGGTGAGGGGGCGGGAAGGACCATACCTTGAGGCTTGCAGGATCTCAGTTTCCTCACCAGGGATTGAACCTGGGCCCTGTCAGTGAATGGCCATAATCTTAACCACTAGGACACAGGACACTCCCTATAACTCTATTTATTTACTTATTTATTTTGGGTGGAAAGCCTTCTGAGGAGACATTGTCCTGAGCTTTTCATCCCTAGAATCTTCCAGAGAGGTTGGCAGAATAGGGGAAACCCACACGGCCCAGGAGCCATGAGACCTGCCCCAAGCCCCACTCCCAGCCCCACCTGCCTCAGTTTCCCCATCCGTCAGCGGGCACCGGCCCCCTCCCAGCCAGGCCGCTCTCTGGGGGGCCGCCGAGGGTCCAGCTCCCCATTCCCCTCCCCGGACCTGAGCCCTAACCGCCACTTCTGTCCTCTCTCCACAGGCTCTCCCCTGCACAAGCAGGCTTCGGGCCCTCCGGCCGCGGCCCCCGCCGCCCCCGAGAAGCCCGGCGCCAAGGCTGCCGAGGTGGGCGACGAGTTCGCCGGGGACTTCGTGGTGGGCGAGCGCGTGTGGGTGAACGGCGTGAAGCCGGGCGTGGTGCAGTACCTGGGGGAGACGCAGTTCGCGCCCGGCCAGTGGGCGGGCGTGGTGCTGGACGAGCCGGTGGGCAAGAACGACGGCGCGGTGGGCGGCGTGCGCTACTTCGAGTGCCCGGCCCTGCAGGGCATCTTCACGCGGCCCTCCAAGCTCACGCGGCAGCCCGCGGCCGAGGGCTCGGGCAGCGACGCCCACTCGGTCGAGTCGCTGACCGCCCAGAACCTGTCGCTGCACTCGGGCACCGCCACGCCGCCGCTCACCAGCCGCGTCATCCCCCTGCGGGAGAGCGTCCTCAACAGCTCGGTCAAGACCGGCAACGAGTCAGGCTCCAACCTCTCGGACAGCGGCTCCGTGAAGCGCGGTGACAAGGACCTGCGCCTGGGAGACCGTGTGCTGGTGAGTCTGCCCCCGTCCCCACCCCACGTGGGCGGGCTGGATTCCCCACCCTGGGCGGGGCGGGGGGCCCACGGGGCTCGGGCGGGATTCAGGCTGGGGCACCCACACCTGGTCAGAACCACAGGGGGACCAGCGAGGCTCGTAAAGTGGGGGCCCTGGAGACTTGCTGTGTGCCCCTGGGGTAGTGTCTTAACCTTTCTGGGCCTGTATTTAGTTTTTTAAGCAGCCTCCATACTGTTCTCCGTAATGATGGTACAATTTACATTCTCTGGATTGTCTTTTCATTTTGTTTATGGTTTCCTTTGCTGTGCAAAACCTTGTAAGTTTAATTAGATCCATTTGTTTATTTTTGTTTTTATTTCTGTTATTCTAGAAGGTGGATCAGAAAAGATCTTGCTGTGATTTATGTCAAAAAGTGTTCTGCCTGTTTTCCTCTAAGAGTTTTATAGTGTCCAGCCTTACCTTAGTAATCCAATTTATCTTTGTGCATGGTGTGAGGGAGTGTTCTAATTTCATTCTCTTTCATGTAGCTGTTCAGTTTTCCCAGCACCACTTATGGAAGAGACTGTCCTCTCTCCATTGTCTATTCTTACTTCCTTTATCATAGATTAGATGATCATAGATGTGTGGGTTTATCTCTGGGCTTTCTATCTTGTTTTATTGATCTATATTTCTATTCTGTGCCTGTACCATATTGTTTAGATTAGTGTAACTTTGTCATAAGTCTGAAGTCGGGGAACCTGATTTCTCCAGCTTCATTTTTCTTTCTCAAGATTGCTTTGGCTATTCGAGGTCTTTGGGGAACACAGAGAATTTTTAGGGCAGTGAAACTATTCTGTATGATACTGTAATGATGGGTACATGTCATATATTTCTTGGGAATTCCCGGGCAGTCCTGTGATTGGGACTTCACTCTTCCACTGCCTAGGGCCCAGGTTTGATCCCTGGTTGGAGAACTAAGATCCTGCAAGCCCCCCCGCCCAAAAAAGTATATACAGATCATCCCATAATTATAAAGGGATCTGCCTCAGGGGCTTCTGAGAGAAACACTGATTGCTTTTCTGCTTTCCCTGCAGCTGCCTGTGGACTTGGTTGCCCTGGATTTCCAGCACTATGTCTACCATCTTTTCTCCTGTTCTCTTTGTCTTTGAGGGCTTAATACCTTTAAAAAAAAAAGAAAGAGTCCCTTCACTGTCTTTCTAGTGCAAATTCAAGAAAGGGTGAAAATAAATGTGTGTATTTATCTACCATGTTTGTGTTAGTTGCCCAGTTGTGTCTGGGTATTATGTGGCCCCATAGACTGTAGCCTCACCAGGCTCCTCTGTCCATGAAATTCTCCAGGCAAGAATACTGGAGTGGGTAGCCATTCCCTTCTCCAGGGGATCTTCTCAACCCAAGGATCAAACCCGGGACTTCCCACATTGCAGGCAGATTCTTTACTGTCTAAGCCACCAGGAAAGCCCCTACCATATTTATCTGAACCAAAATAGGACTTTCTAAAGGTTACCTTCTTTGACACTCCTAAGTATGCCTCAGGTGTGTGCCCCCAAAGGAACCAGCTCCCTGATTAAAACTCACTTCATTCCCACCATTTCTTAAGGACCGACTCTGCGCCAGACACATTGAAGATGTGAATACTAAACCTCGCAACTCAGGAGTTCTCTAGTGATCTAATGGTTAACATTTGGTGATGTCACTGCCTTGGCCCAGGTTCAGACACTGGTCAGGGAACTAAGATCCTGCAAACTGCACAGACAAAAAAGAAATTTTTTTTTCAGATAGGCAAAGGCTCAAATATTTTATTTCCTTGTGCACCTCGTCTTAGAAAGCAGTGGAAGGCTCTACCAAAGTAAGTGAATAAACCAAGAAAAAGAAGATATTGCATCCAAGAAATGGGAAATCCAGCCCAGGAGGGAAGAAGAGGGACTCCTCAGGGTGATGGAGTGGTGGCCTGGAGTGATGGCTACGCAGCAGAGGGACTCCCAGCTCCATGAGAGTCTTCTCCAGAAAGAATCTGATGGAATTCTCAATGCCTCTGCACATCTTGGCAGGAGATTCTAGAGGGCTGAGAGAGTTTGGGGTTAACCTAATGTGAAGGTGGTAAAACATAACAAACAATCATAGAAGACAGTTGTTATCTGTAGGGAAAATTGGTCGTGGGAAGGAAAAGTTTCTGTATCCACCCATCCGTGTCTGTGACTAGTGTTTACTTAAGTCCCAGCACCATCAGCCTGGAGTCTGATCAAAATTAAGCTGTTGATATGTGGAAAGAGTGGAGAGCCAGTCGGGGTGGGTTCAGCCTCCCCTTCCTTGACGAGAAGTCAATGGATGTCACTCCAAACTGAAAAATTGACAAGTAGCAATATAAGCGTGTCAATTAGAAATATGCAGTCAACACCAAAAACTTCATCGTAAGGAGTTAAAGTGCTTCTGGGGAGAGGTAGAGAAACTCTCAGGGCTTTTTAAGGTTTTGGAAGTATCTGACTCTTCATGTATACCTGTGTGTTAGTCGCTCAGTCATGTCCGACTCTGTGACCCCAGGAACCGTAGCCCACCAGGCTCCTCTGTCCATGGGCTTTCCCAGGCAAGAATACTGGGGTAGGTTGCCATTTCCTTCTCCAGGGGATCTTCCCCACCCAGGGATCGAACCCAGGTCTCTCGCATTGCTGGCAGATTCTTTACCATTTGAGCCACCAGGGAAGCCCCTTTCTGTATATATGTAAACTTAACTAAAAGTTTTTTAAACCATTTTTTTTTACAGTAATATTCCTGATTATTGGCCTGTTCGTTGAGTTCTTTTAACTGTGGTAAAATACACATACCAGGTGGGTGGGATGAACTGGGAGATTGGGGTTGACTTATACACTGTACACTGCTATGTATAAAATAGAAAACTAAGAACCTACTGAACAACACAGGAAACTACTCAGTGCTCTGTGGTGACCTAAACGGGAAGGAAATCCAAAGCAGAGGAGATATCTGTATGTGCAGAACTGATGCGCTTTGCGGCACAGAAAAAATTAACACCACATTGAAAAGCAGCTGTACTCCAATAAAAGTTAACTTTAAAAATTAAAAAAAATAAAATACATATAACATTTACCTTCTTAACCATTTCTGAGTACAATTCAGTGATGTTAAGTAATAGATTCATGTTGTGGTAGTACAACAGATCTCTTTTATCTTGTGAAACTGAAACTCATTCCTATTAAAACAATAACCCCATTTCCCCTCCCACCCAGCTCCTGGCAACCCCCATTCAAACCATTTTTAAGGATAACATTTATTGAGCTCTTGTATGTACCAGACACTGCACAAACAGTACTTAATCCTCACCAAAGCCCTTTTGACAGATGAAGCAGAGTTAAAGCTCAGAGAGGTTAGGTAACCGGCCCAAGCTCACACAGCTTGTAAACAGCAGCGTTTGAATACAAGTCTGTCTTTCTGACTCCAGAGCTGTCGCTCAGGACAGCCTTGGGAAGCATTGGTTATACCTGTATCCCTCCTAGCTGTCCTCGAGCTCCCTCCATCTCCCCTAAACCTTGCATACTGGAAGGGAGGGGTGGGATGAGCCTGGGCGCCTGGGTACCTGTACCATCTCTGCTCTTCTCACTGCATCCTCCGGACCTGAGTCTCTCTGTGTACCACCAGGTTGGCGGGACGAAGACTGGCGTGGTGAGGTACGTGGGGGAGACAGACTTTGCCAAGGGCGAGTGGTGTGGCGTGGAACTGGACGAGCCCCTTGGGAAGAACGATGGGGCGGTGGCGGGCACCAGGTATGGTGGGCTTCCCCTGGGCAGGAGGAATGAGGGGTCCTCTTCTGGGGTGGGTGCAGGGGACGGGGTTGGGGCATCTGGGGATGCCAGCGTGAAGCATCCGGTGGCTGTGCCTGATACAGGTATACGTGCTTCCATAGCAGCTCATGGAAGCAGGTGGTGGGACTGTCACTCCCACTTTACAGATTAGATAACCAGGGCCAGAGAGGTCATTTCTCAAGATGACGCAGAGAGTCACAAGCAAGTGCTAGGAGAGTCATCTGTCCCTGTGTTCCCTTCCCCATGCCACCTTGGCTGAGTGCAGTGGGGGTACCAGAAAAGGAGAGGCAGTGGTCCCTGCCTTCTGGGAGATGCCCTGGGTGACACAGGAAATAATCAGTGCTTGGTGCTCTACAGTCAAGGTTAGGTCACAGCTGGGTCGCAGGTTTCTCAGCAGCTCTCATTAAAGGAAGTTGACTGTCAGGAATTATGGATCGAGAGGATCTAGGACTGTTTCTGGGCCCATTGGGAATGGGAAGGGTGATGTGATGAGTGAAGAGTGTCAGGGGTGTGGGGCTAAGGAGAGGTGGCCTGCGAGCCTGTTTTTGTCCCTGGGCTGGATACTGGGCTCCAAGTGAGGCTGGGATAGCTCTGAGGAGGAAGGTCTGCTAGGTTGGGGGTCAGCCTGAACAAAGACCTGAATGCAGGAAGCGGCAGCATGGCATCGCAGTTTCATGGTGAGCCAGAAACTCTGCAGGACTAGTGCCCTGGTCCCGTGTGGAATCCCTGGCCAGAGAGCTTTTGAGAGAAGATGCTCCAGAGTTTCCATGACAACACTTGCCTTCCTGTTTTCAAGGCGAATGTTTCTTTCAACTTACTCTTGCTTTCAGAATTCAGAGGAAGGTTGGTCAGCATCACCCCTAAGGTGCTTCCTTCCTGTTTCTGCTTCTCCATGCAGGGAGCTCCGTGGACAGTGAACCTTGGCTCTGGGGGTCGTCCAGGGGCATCCAGGAGAGTGGGGTTGCAGATATGGCTGGGGGCCTCTAGTGTGTGAGCAGAGCCAAAGCATTGAGGGCTTTGGCGTCCACTGGGTCCAGTCTCAACTTTGCCATTTAATCAGCTGTGTGACTGTGGCAGGTTGCTTAACCTCTCTGAGCCTGCATCTCATTTGTGAAAAATGGATAACAATAGAGTGGTTGGGGGACTGACATGAGCATTTATGAAAGGGACTGGCAGAGAGCAGATGTTCATCAATTGTTATTCCCCCATTCCCCCAGAAATACGTCCAATGGCTGTGCAGAATAGCAGACCCTGCTCACCTCTGTTCCTTTTCTGGGAGTCCGGTCTATTGGTCTTAGGGTATGGGTGATGGGTCCCCAAGGAGGAACCCCTCTCTCTTTGCTGGGCTCTGAAAAGGTGGGGAAGGCAGGCCGGGGTCCAGGCTGTGGGGTGGTAACGGCAGCGTGGTCTCTCCTGCCCCTCCAGGTACTTCCAATGCCCACCCAAGTTTGGTCTCTTCGCACCCATCCACAAGGTGATCCGCATCGGCTTCCCGTCCACCAGCCCGGCCAAGGCCAAGAAGACCAAGCGTATGGCCATGGGCGTGTCGGCGCTGACCCACAGTCCCAGCAGCTCCTCCATCAGCTCTGTCAGCTCCGTGGCCTCCTCCGTGGGTGGCCGGCCCAGCCGCAGTGGGCTGGTGAGGATGGGGGACTGGGGGGGCTACCCTGGTATGGGTATGGGGGTATGGAGGGTGGGGCCGTAGAGATTCAGGTGTCTTCTGACTTACTGTGGCTCTAGGCATCTGTGTTTGGATTTTTTTTTTTCTTTAAATATTTAATAGAAGTTTCTATAAAAGAACATGGAAACTTGGTAACTTAGGCCCTTAAACTGAGATATACATTTCAGGTGCTAAGGTAGAAATTTGGAGTTTTTGAACAAAGATGAAAGTGTAAGGATTTCCCTGGTGGACCAGTGGTTAAGAATCTGCCTGCCAATGCAGGGGACATGGGTTCAACCCTTGGTCTAGAAACTAAGATCCCACCGGTCACAGGGCAATTAAATCCGTGAGCCACAACCACTCAGCCCACAGGCCACAACTAGAGAGTAGCCCCCACTCACCACAAGTAGAGAAAGCCCGCATGCAGCAACCAGCACCACCGACAAATAAATAATTTTAAAATAGAAAGTGTACACTTTTGTAACAGAGAAATTGATTCGTTTACATTTATTGTTATTTTTCTATGACTGATGTGTCAGTAGTCTCAACCCCTTTTCTAGGAATTAAAGAGGGTCATACAAATGCAGAGCAGGTAATACGGGTGGAGGGCAGGCAGTTTAGAAAGGCTGGTACCTCACCTGAGGTGAGGAGAGAAGGTGAGGTTGCTGTGCAGAGTTCTGTCTACACGGGGTTCCTCCTAGTCCAGGAGAGGGTTGGCCCCACCATGAGATGGAGTCCCGGGGCTCTAACTTTCCTGGGAACGGGGAGTTCCCTGGATCTCAAACGTCACGATTCCCTCCACGTAAGTAGGCAGAGTGTCTAGGGCCCTGGGAAGGGGGAGGAGCTGGACCCTAGGAGTCCAGGCACTTGGGCCCCGCGCCCCCCACCTGTGGGGTAACTGGGGGTTGTCTGGCTGGAACTACACACTCCTGAGTCCCGCCTGCTCCCGCGCCTCCCTGCAGCTCACCGAGACCTCCTCGCGCTACGCCCGCAAGATCTCGGGCACCACGGCCTTGCAGGAGGCGCTGAAGGAGAAGCAGCAGCACATAGAACAGCTGCTGGCTGAACGGGACCTGGAGCGCGCCGAGGTGGCCAAGGCCACGAGCCACATCTGCGAGGTGGAGAAGGAGATCGCCCTGCTCAAGGCACAGCACGAGCAGGTGGGTGGGCGGGTTGGGATGGTGGCGTCCCCAGCGGGGTACCGGCGGCCTCCTCGGGCCAGTCTTGTCCATCCCTCACGCTCAGAGAGGAGAACTCGGGGTGTTCTGAGATGCAGGTTACTAACCTCCCCCATCCTCCTGGTGATTTTCCTTCCAGTGGCAGGTCCACATTCCTCTAGAACCTTGATACAGATTTGCGTATCCTGCTTTTTCCTACTTCCTATAGTGTGAGCAGGGCTTCCCTGGTGGGTTAGATGGTAAAGAAATCCGCCTGCAATGTGGGAGACCGGGGATCAATCCCAGGCTCGGCAAGATCCCCTGGAGAAGGGAATGGCAACCCACTCCAGTATTCTTGCCTAGAGAACCCCAAGGCCAGAGGAGCCTGGCGGGCTACAGTCTGTGGAGTCGCAAAGAGTCAGACCCGACTGAAGCTATTGACACACATAGCCCGAGCTTGATTTCTAGGTCACGGAAAATTCTTCCCCGTTTGAACGGCTGCATTGCCATCTATCACAGGCTGTGTCCTTACCCACGTGGCCTATTCCCTGCTGGTGTTCACGTGGTTTTCCAGTTCCTCACTTTTTCTAAATAATTTCTAATACTAAAATTTTTTGAGGGTACAAATGTCCACATTTCAGATCACGTTTCTGAGCAGATTCTAGGCTGGGTTTCAGGGAAGGAAGGCATCCCCCATCACCTCGATTCTCCTGTTGTCACGTGTTCCTTCTTCCCTGGCGCTTGTCCCCCACCTGGGAGCTCCCTCCTGGGCCCCTGTCCTCATTTGGAGCCCAGCTCCCTCTTCCCTCGGGTTCTGGAATTATTAAGGCCAAGCTCACGTATGTGCTGTGACAGGGGCATTCACAAGACAGAAGGTCTCATAGGCCCTCAAGGGTGGAGGGAGGGAGCAGGCCCTGGGGGCAGGTGGACCTCACCCTCACTGGGTGAGGCTGGCCCTCTTCCCTCACACCTAGACCCACAGTTCCTGCCTGACTGGGCTGGAAGGGGCGTAGGGGTGGCTGGGATTCCAGGCCTGCCTGCTTGCATCTCCGCTGCCTCTCCCCATCCCTCCCCACCCTGGCTCCCAGTCCCCTGGAAGGAGGCCGACCCTGTCCGGGCCCTCGGCTCGGGGCCCAGTATGTTGCAGAGGCAGAAGAAAAGCTGCAGCGGGCCCGGCTCCTGGTGGAGAGCGTGCGGAAAGAGAAGGTGGACCTGTCCAACCAGCTGGAGGAGGAGAGGAGGTACGTGCCGCCCTGGGCCCTGTCCTGGGGGGACACTCCCAGAGCCTCATTGAGGATGGCTCAGGACCAACAGGCCCAAACCCCGCCTCCACCGCCTGTGTCACCTGGGCTGGTGACATGAGCCCTGCAGGCCTCAGTCCTCTCATCTGCAAAGTGGGGTGATGACCCCCATCTCTGCAGGCTGTTGGGAGGACTTGCAAGATAACCCCAGTGAAGCGCCTGGCAACAGCTCTGGGCACATGGGAGACAGCATGTCTGTTACTGCTTTCCTTCCTGACATGGGGTTCACCGTTCCCGCCCTGCCTGGCTTGTGCAGCATCATGATAACACCCAGGGAGGGCAGTGGGGGGAGACCTCTCACTAGGGAGACGTGTACCCCACGTGCACACGCCGTGACCCAGTTCAGCACAGGGGATACCTGCCTCTGCTCCAGGCAGGTCCTGCCAATGGAGTGTGCAGCCTGTGTCCTGAAGCTTCATTTCCATTTCCCGTGTCAGGAAACTGAGGCTCAGCAGCAGCAGGAAAAGGCCACTGGAAACACTGGGGGTCAGCCCCCAGGCTGGTGCTTTACCTGCCCCGTCTCTCTGTCTTACAGTGAACCCAGGAGGGAGGTATTGCCCCCAGCTCACAGATGAGAAAACTGAGGCTCAGTGCAGGGAAGAGACTCACCTGAGGTCACTAGTCTTATTAGTGGTGCCGCTGGCTCTTGGTGACCTGCCGGGGTGGGGATTGGGGTTTGTGTTCCCTCCGTGTGGGGTCTCTGGGCTGACTTGGTCCTGGAACACCTGGCCGGGCTCAGAGCCCACGAGGGCCAGGGTCTCCTCTGGCCCAGGAGCCTCTCTCTGTCTCCGAGCTGCTGATACACAGATTTCTGCAGCTTCTCCTGCTCCCCCGTGCAGCAGGCAGCCCCCAGCCCCAGCCCCCCACCTCCCCCAACTTGGGTCTGCTCTTGGGCTTTCAGCCCAGGCGTGTGCTCCAGGGGCTGTTGTTACTGTCTGACTCCGGGAGAGGAGGGCTTATTTATATCTGCCTGAGACCGTCAGCGGGGCCCACACAACTGGTTCCCATGGCAACACGCCTGATGCCAACAAAAACAGATCCCTGAGACATTGTGGGAGTTGCGTTCGGGAAGTCCTGGGTACAGGGGCCGGCATTGCCCGGCGCTTGCTGTGTGACCTTGGGCAGGTCACTCGCCCTCTCTGGGCCTCAGTTCCATCCTCTGCTGAGAGCCGTCACGAGGCCCCAGGAGCGGCCGCTTTGTGAGCTGTAACGGGCCTGTGTCTCTCCCCGGTGCTCTCTCGGGGATCGGGGGGTGGGGGGTGTCCTTGGGGTGGGCCCCACACCTGCAGCAGGGCGCTGGGGGCCCTCCACATCAGGGAGCAGCCCAAGCAGTGGGGGCTGGAACTCTGGGCCCTGATTCTGAGGGGAAGGAGGATGGAGTCAGTAGGGAAAGAAGCCCACCCTCCCTCTTTCCCCTTAGACTGTTTGATGCAGCCTATCTGCTCCCTGCTATGATGAAAGCAGAGCTGATTCTGCTTCATTTACTATCCATTCTATCATTTATTCCCACAACCACCCTAGAGGGGAAAGATGCTGCATTAAACACAGCTATTTTGCAGGAGAAGGAAGGATTTACTACTTGCAGCAAGTAAGAACACTGGGGACCTTTCCTTAACCAGTGTCTCCTGTACACTCCTATTTTAGAGAAGTCCATGTTCTCTGTGTAGAGCTTGGACCAGGAAGTTGGGAGAGCTGGGGATTTCCAGGAGGCTCCGCCCCCACCAGCCATGAGGCTCTGGGACGGTGCCTTCTGGGTACTCTTAATGTGGACTCGAGGCTTCTTGTGGCCTTGGCTCTCTCTGCCATTGCTGACTTGGCAAAGCCCACCCCTCTGGGTTGGGGTCCCTTATGGGATTCCCTGATGGCTCAGTGGGTAAAGAATCCACCTGCAATGCAGGAAACACAGGTTCAGTGCCTGAGTCGGGAAGATCCCCTGGAGAAGGAAATGACAACCCACTCCAGTATTCTTGCCTGGAGAATCCCATGGACAGAGGAGCCTGGTGGGCTACAGTCCAGGGGGTCACAAAGAGTCAGACACGCCTGAGCAGGAGCACGGACGGACCCCTCTGGGTGAAGCCTGCTCAGCCCCCTCTCTCCCCTGCAGGAAGGTGGAGGACCTGCAGTTCCGAGTGGAAGAGGAGTCCATCACCAAGGGCGACCTGGAGGTAAGGGTCAAAGGCCCCCAAACCTTCCCCTAGGCTTGCACCCCAGGCTCAGCCCTCAAAGGGAAAATCGTCATGAGGTCCAGGCAGCAACTCTGAGCCCTGTGGGAGGGGACCATGGGACGGTGAGGTAGACCAACTGGGGAAGAGTCAAAGGTCATACCCTGGGAGCGTGGGGAGGGGCCAGTCATGAGAGACTCATCAGAAGTGGGAATGGCTCAGCTCCAGGAGCCCCAAAGGGGCCACACTTCCCGGGTCAGCAGCTGGGTGGGATGGACCCAGGGCATCCACAGAGCTGGGCCTGAGGATATGGTGGTTGGGCTCCCTGTCCCTTCTTTCTTGGGCAGTATCCCTAAAGGTGTTCCCTGGGCCCTCCGTTCGTCTTAAATTCCAGCTAGACCTTTGGCGGGGAATAGTTTGTGGTTGAGTCACAGAATTTATAGATGAGAAAACAGCTCAGAAAGGCGAAAGGAACTCGCCCAGTCATGGTGCATGTCAGCAGCCAATGGGACCAGGACCCAGGACTCCTGACTCCCGAGTCTAACCCGTAAGGATGGCCAGTTACAGCACCTCCTCAGTCACAGCTCCTGGCCGAGGGGTCTGGGCCCCAGTGGGCCTTCCACTCTCACTCTCCCATCCCACTCACCCTTTCTGAGCCGAGGTGTGGAGGACACACATCAATCAGTAAGGCACCTATGGACCCCTGCCACCCAAGACAGTCACCAGCCTTCCTCACCAAACCATCCGGAGTCCGCAGGGCTCACTGGGCCTGCTCACAGTCGGGTGGGTTGGATTGCCTTTCTGCCATGACCCTCCCTGCTCCCTGGGAGGTGACAGAAAATGTGGACTCCCAGAGCCATCAGATGAGGCAGAGGGCAGTCAGCTCAGTCCCTCTGCACATTCCAGTCCTGACCCTGGTCTTGGGCAGTCATTTCCTCTCCCTGGACCTCCATTTGCTCCTCTGTTAAATGAGGAGGTTGAACCAGGTCAGTGATTTCCCAGCTTGAGAATTCGTCACCCAATAGGTGTGTTCAGACCCAGAACTCTGGACCCAAGTGGCTATACAGTAGATCTGGGTGGGACCCAAGGGTTTGCATTTCTAACGAGTTGCCAGGTGATGCTGACCTGGGGACCACACTTTGGGAATCACTGCCCTGGATCATTTCTGAGCTCCAATGGGAAACTATACAGTTTCTGATTTTGTGTTAAAACCCCTCTGACTTCCAGCATTCAGCAAAATTGTACAAATGGCTGTCCTATCCCTGAATGACCCTGGCTGGGGAGGGATATGTGTGATCTTGGGTCACTGACAGCTGCCCCTGTTGGGACGGGTTTTGCTGCCTGAGCTTTAAAGGATGGCTCCTGGGGCACAACCTGGTGTAGGAACCCCAGCCTGGCATCCAGTGTTCCAATGTAAATTTCTTGCTTAGCCAAGGGGCCGGTTATGTGGTTGACATTTAGCAAGCTCTTCCGTGGAGTGGCTGCCCTCCCGAAGGGATTGTGGGTGGAGGTCGCTCCCGGGAAAAGCACCTGTGATTGCAAAGACATCTGGTAACTGCTAACTCCAGTCATCACAGGGTCGGGGGCCGGTGGGCGGGTTCCTAAAAGGCTGCAGGGAAGTCTCACAGCACCAAGGGCAGGCAGTTCAGAGAACTGGAAGGAGGAGCAGCATCAGAAAGGGAGTCTCTTCCCCCCTCACTCGCCTCCCTCTTCTCATGACTCGTGGTCAGTCTGTCTGTCTCTCACTGTGTCTGCAGGTCTCTCGACCCATCTCCTCCCTTCTGCCCAGACATCCACTTGCCCGGCCCCTCCCAGGCTCAGCACTTACTGTCTCCCAGCTGTCCTCTTGAGAGAATCTGATTGGTCCGAGGCTAGCCAATGGGCTGTCTTGCTTTGGATCCGTGTCCACCCCAGATCCAATCAGCCCTGGCTGAGAGAGGAGGAGGGTGGGGCAAACGGTGACGGACAGCTAGTTCAGTCCAAGGGCAGTGGAGTCCCATTGCTGCTGTTTCTGTTGTGACCATATTCATGGCAACCGGAAGGCACATGGGCCCAAGTCCCTCTCATCCCCACCCCCATCTGAAAGTCAAAAATAAGCCCCCAGAACACCTTGAACTCCTCCTAGGACCCCTCCAGCTATGTGACCCCATTTCTCTGCTTGTCCTCCCTCTCCCAAATGTATGAGGTGTCCCATGACAACCTCTCACCGCCTTTCTGACCTTGACTGTTGGCCTGTGCAGGGGCTCAGTCTCACGCTTCACTCTTGCAGAGAGCGTCCAGTCTGTGGCACTAAATGCCCTGTATAAGCCCACGATTTCCTTGGTCCTCCCCCAAACTCCACACCAGCATACCCACAGGACATCTCCACCAGGAGAAGCAAATGACAGGCATTTGTAGCACCTTCTGGGGCTGCAGAAAGAAAAGCTATCACAGTTCAGCGGTGGCCCCAGCCAACACCCATTGATGCGCTCACAGTGCTGGAGGTCAGAAGTCTGAAATTGAGGTATGGGCAGGGTCAATTCCATGCCTCTCCCCCAGCTCTGGTAGGATTGCTGGCAGCCGCTGGTGTTCCTCGGCTTGTCGTGGCATCCCTGCCTCCGTGGTCACGTGACCTTCCTCTTTATGTGTCCCTGTGTCTCTTCACGTGACCTTAAAAGGAAGTCATCAGACCCACCTTAACCCAGGATGACTTCATCCTAACTGTTTACCTGTGCAAAGACACTATTCAAAACAAGGTCACATTCTGAGGTTCTGAAGTAGACAGGAAATTTGGGGGTTTATCATCCAGGGGGCATGTGTTATTGTTCTGTTGATTAAATAGCATCTCGCTGTTATTTTTCATTGGCTTGGGAACACCCACTGTAACAGGAAGAGACGGAACCCAGAATCAGCTGTTTGTTGGGAACTGGCTGTGCAGCTCGAGGCCTCAAGGGAGATGAAAAGAGGCGACGACCTTCAGGAGCCCCTTGTGCGGTTGGGGAAACGCCCTCCCAACCCCCCCGTTGATTGATAACACCAGCCCTCTGTTATCTGAGGGGCGTCCCAAGGCAGAGACTTTGTGCTTTGGAGTAGGGTAGACACTGTGCATGCAAGGAGAAGAGAAAAAATGGTAGGTCAAGGGCTCAGACCAGGCTTCACCGAGCTTCCAGGATTTGGACAGAGGTGGGGACACAGGGAGGCCCCACTGCTGGAGCCTCCATCACTGCTCCGTGGTGCTGCCAGAAGTCCATGTCTCCCCTCCGTGGAGCCAGGCTTGGTTTGGGGAAGGGCCCCGGTTCTGAAATCCAGACGTCTTGAGTTCTAGGCTTCACGCTGTCCCAGGTTGCTGGGTGATTCTGAGCCTGAGGGTGTCCCGCCAGCATGGCCTCTCTCTCCTGTGAGTTGGGGAGACAGCTGAGACACCGCCGGATGGGGTAGGTTCTAAAGTTGGTGTGTGAAACAAAAATTATGCCCATGCTTACACCGCCCTGCAGATAAGCGTGGTGGCTGCTGCTCCTCACGCCCTGGGCAGCGTCCTTGGAGCAGAATAAAAGCCAGATTGTTCATCTCATTAAAATCTAGCCTTTAGAGGCACTTTCCCTCCCCAGACTCCTAGGACTGAACTTAATTAAATTAAGCAAGCACCTCCCATGAGTTCCCCTGGGCCCACAGGGAGACCCCAACCCAGGGAACAGTAGGCTGAGGGTTCTGAAAGTGACAGAAGGGGGCTTCTGCGGTGGTTGGGGTACCAAATGAAGTTGACCTTGAAATTGTGAAGCTAGAAGCTTTTTCTTGCCCTGGGGACCACCAATATGGTATTTGTGATCAGGCTCTGTCTGGTGCCTGGGGTCGCAAAGAGTCAGACACGACTTAGCAACACTTGCACTTTTCAATTTAGTGGAATCCCAGGCAGGGTTGCCGTGCCCACCATCAGGGGGAGAGAATCAGGGGGGAACATGGCCCCTGCAAGGCTGGGGTTGAGTCACCATCTTTAGCCCTTAACTTTCCGAAAGAGATGGAGCACGGCTGTCTTGTACCACTGCGCCATGCTGCCCCCTTGGGGGAGAGAGACGCCTTTGTTCCTTTAGGAGAATTCACAGGAATGAGATTGGGAGGCGAAGGACATAAAGGTCTCTGTCGCTCTTGATGAATTGCATGCGTGTTTCTGAGACGATTCTATCAGTCTGCACTGTCACTGTCTGCCTTGCTTGTGCCAAGTGTGTATTCTTGGGTTTTACACAATAGCGCTGTGGTGCTCAGCCTGCCTCCCCAGAACTGCCGCTCGCTTCTTCTGTCACCTCTGTCTCTCCTTGGTGATGACGGGCTGAGCCGAAGGACGCAGCCAACCCTCAGGCTTCTCCCTGCTGAAAACTTGGGGTCCAGGCTCTTCTGGATGCCCTGAGCCTTGAGCCTCCTGGTGCCCCCGCAGATTTGTTGGGGTAAAATCGAAATGCCAGCCAGGATGCCCTGAGAATGTGGGGCTTTGTTAGCGTGTGAAGCGGGTGTTGTGAAGCTGGGACAAAAGTGCCCTTGTGCTTTTGGGAGACCAGGCATCCGCGGCAGGGGGCCCCGGGGAGTGGGCACCGCTGGGGCCAGGTTCCGGGCAGTGGATGGGAGACACAGCCCGGCCTCCATTTAGGAGGCCGGCTAGGGGAATCATGATGGTGTGGGTGTATTTGAAACCCTTCCTTCCAGTTGGTTCAACCTTCGAGACAGGCCCGGGGACCAAGAAACCTGGGGTCAGTTACTCATCCAGCCATCCTGGGGGTTTCCTGGGTGCAGGTATCTGTGTGGAAACGGGCTCTCGGCTCCCTGATGAGAGGTGGGGAGTAGGCGGGGCTCCTCCCCAGGAGCTGCGAGGGGAAGGGCCACGTGGCGGGGGCGGGGGGTGGGTGACAGAAGGGACCAGGGTGCCCCTTGTCGCCCCATCCAGGGGCCGGCTTGGGCAAGGTTGCTGCAGCCTGTCCTCTGCCCTTAAACAGATCCTGCTGGGGCTCAGCGAGGGGCGGGCGCCTCCCCAGACCTCCTCTCTTCCTTCCACTGCTCTCCTGTCTTGCGCACAGAAGATGACCTGCCTCTCTCTCTTTTTCTCTCTTCCTCCGGCTTCCTCTCGCCTGTGCTCCTCTCTCCTGTCCCCACCTCGCCACCCGCCCCGGGTGGACAGACCCAGACGCAGCTGGAGCACGCGCGCATCGGGGAGCTGGAGCAAAACCTGCTACTGGAGAAGGCGCAGGCCGAGCGGCTGCTCCGAGAACTAGCCGACAACCGGGTAATCGCCGCCGCCGCCGCCGCCGCCGCCGCCGCCGCCAGCGCCTTGGCCAGCCGGCGCCCCCGTCAGCTTCCCTGTTTTATTTTCTCTCTCTCTGGCTGCTCTCCTCCCAGTTTTGTTGGGTTTTTGTTTTTCCCTTTTGCATCCCTTCTAGGAGGACAGTGCCGGTTTAGGAACGTGCTTCTGTGCTCCTCCGCCATGTGATGCTGGTTGGAGGAGGGGGAGGTCTTGGTTCTCCGGGACTTTACGCCCCAACTCGTGGTCCCATTGGCTGGGGAAGGTCCCGTGAGAGCCTCTCCCGCCTCTCACCCATGCCTTGCCCAGACAATGCTCTGTCATGTTCAGAAATGTGGGGCTCTTGGGAACATTCCGCCCCTTGTGTGGACGACCCATCCACCCCTCCCTTCTCCCCAGGCTGGGGAAGGCAGTGGTCTGGGGACTGGGGATCCAAGGCCTTCAATAGGATGGCATGGAGCGGGGGGGTGAGGGGGTTGCAGCCTGAAGGACCTGGGGCTGAGGGAGTGGTGGGATTTTGGGGGAGTGGGGGGTCCCCAGGGTATATGATTCTCCATCAGCCCCAGGGTATGAGTGGTTCCTAGGTCAGGGAAAGCTCTGTGTGGGAGTGAGGTCCCCCTGGGTCCCAGGCACGATCTGAGACCAGTCTGTAGACCCTGCTGGCGCCTCCATGCCCACCATGCCCGTCTGGGGCTGGCCTCCTACGCAGGTCCACCTCCAAACAGCTGGCCAGCCCAGCTGCAGAGCCCCTGGTGATGGAGTTAAACAGCCAGCCGGCCGTGATTGACAAGAACCACTGCACACAGCGTGAGGGTGTGGGGCGGGTGACCACCGGCTCCTGCAGGTCGGCCTCCGCACACGAGTGAGTGTGCCTATGGGTGTCTGGAGACGCACACGGTCCCTGTCCACACGCTGGCCATTGCCAGGCGACTGCATGTGCAGTGCACGTGTGTACACGGCAGCTGCTTGCAGAAACCAAGTCACAGTTGACAGGCTGAAGCCCTCCACCCTGAGGCATCTTCCCCTGGGAAGGGTTCAACCCGACTTAAAAAGCCAAAAACACGTTTATTGAACTAAAGGTC
Source organism: Muntiacus reevesi (assembly GCF_963930625.1). Lineage (NCBI taxonomy): Eukaryota > Metazoa > Chordata > Mammalia > Artiodactyla > Cervidae > Muntiacus > Muntiacus reevesi. The sequence goes on along the minus strand of NC_089250.1, from coordinate 211,199,401 downwards.
ACCTTCAGAAACAAATTCCCTAAGCTTATAAAAGATTTAAAACCCTCAAATATATTATTCTCAAATCTGTGACCACCGACTTGATCAAAGTGGGATTTGGGTAGGTGGAGCCTCTGATCTCAGAGTTTTCCATCAGAAGGTGGGTCTGGGGGCCTTTTTTTGTTGTTGTTCTGCATTAGACATAAAAATGGCAGACCCTTCTTTGGCTACCTGCTCCAAACAGCCTCTTGTGAATCCAGTCATTCTAATTGAGACTTTTCTAGAGCAGGATAGTGCAAAATCCCCTCTGTCATGTCCACCCTTTACGAATAACTTAAACTTGAAGAAAACCATAACCTCAGATAGATGGTTTCTTTTTTTTTTTTTTCCCTTCTTTGTTATTGTTCAGTCGCTCAGTCATGTCCAACTCTTTGCCACCCCATGGACTGCAGCACGCCAGGCTTCCCTGCCCTTCAGCATCTCCTGGAGTTTGCTCAGACTCAGGTCCAGTGAGTCGATGATGCCATCCAACCATTTTCTTCCTTGGCTGCTTTATTTATTTATTTTTGGCTGCACCACGCAGCACACAGGATCTTAGCTTCTCCATCAGGGACCGAACCTGCACCTCTGGCATTGGAGCATGGAGTCTTAACCTCTGGACCCACCAGGGAAGTCCACAGATGGTTTCTTTTAACCATGGATTTGTTACAAGCCGGCTAGGGCAGCGGGGAACCATTGAGTCCCCGAATCACTGGGGCCCAAGGCAGGGGGTGGCGCTCAGATGGGATGGGGCGTCATTCCCGTGACCTTCCCCTGTCGCATCCTCCTGCTCCCCCTGCCCCTGGGGGCCCACTGACTCCGGTCTCCCTCTCTCCCGGTAGCTGACCACGGTGGCCGAGAAGTCGCGGGTGCTGCAGCTGGAGGAGGAGCTGAGCCTGCGTCGCGAGGAGATTGAGGAGCTGCAGCAGTGCCTGCTCCACTCCGGCCCGCCGCCCGCCGACCACCCCGAGGCCGCCGAGACCCTGCGGCTGCGGGAGCGGCTGCTGTCGGCCAGCAAGGAGCACCAGCGGGAGAGCGGCCTGCTGAGGGACAAGTACGAGAAGGCGCTGAGGGCCTACCAGGCGGAGGTGGACAAGCTGCGGGCGGCCAACGAGAAGTATGCGCAGGAGGTGGTGGACCTGAAGGCCAAGGTCCAGCAGGCCACCAGTGAGAACATGGGCCTCATGGACAACTGGAAGTCCAAGCTGGACTCACTGGCCTCGGACCACCAGAAGTCCCTGGAGGATCTCAAGGCCACCCTGAACTCGGGCCCCGGCGCCCAGCAGAAGGAGATTGGGGAGCTGAAGGCCGTGATGGAGGGCATCAAGATGGAGCACCAGCTGGAGCTGGGCAACCTGAGGGCCAAGCACGACATCGAGACGGCCGTGCACGTGAAGGAGAAGGAGGGCCTGCGGCAGAAGCTGCAGGAGGCCCAGGAGGAGCTGGCCGCCCTGCAGCAACACTGGCGTGCCCAGCTGGAGGTGCAGGCCGGCCAGCACCGGCTGGAGCTGCAGGAGGCCCAGGACCAATGCCGCGATGCTGAGCTGCGCGTGCGCGAGCTGGAGAAGCTGGACGTGGAGTACCAGGGCCAGGCGCAGGCCATCGAGTTCCTCAAGGAGCAGATCTCCCTGGCCGAGAAGAAGATGCTGGACTATGAGCTGCTGCAGCGCTCCGAGGCCCAGAGCAAGCAGGAGGCCGAGAGGCTGCGGGAGAAGCTTCTGGTCACCGAAAACAGACTCCAGGCCGTCGAGTCCCTGTGTTCGGCCCAGCACACCCACGTAGGTGGCCGCCGCCCCTCCTGCCCACGGGGCGGCAAGCGGCCCTGGGCTCAAGGGCCTGGCTGGGGGAGGGTTCAGGCGTCTGTTGACCTTTTATTTGCAGCCCAGGGAAGCGTCCTCGTTGCCCACCCCACCCGGAGCATACCTGTCTGAGATCGGAGGGCACCTGGCTCAGAGGAGGAGCCCCTAGCCCCTCTCTTAGAAGGGCAGCAGGCCTGAGTGACCATGGGGCCCCCAAGCAGTCTGAGCAGACCTGGCTGGGTCCCCACAGGCCAGCCTGGAGAGGAGTGGCCCTGGGCACAGACAGCAGCCTTCTCCCCAGCTGGCAGGCACGTCCCACTGTGCAGGCTCCCAGGCCTTCCCAGGCCGTTGGTACTGGGAGCTCCAGCACTGGGCTGGCAGAGATGTGGAAGGCAAACCCTGTCCACCCCTGGGCAGGGGTAAGGGAGTCCCATTTCTGACCCGAGCACCGACCTCAGGGACCTGAGGGTGGCCTCCTATTTGCCAGTCCCAACAAGATGGAACAACAGTCTGGCAGTCACTTTCCCAAGTGGAGCAGTGGGGTGGGGGAGTGGTCCTGGGAGAGGGCTCTGCAAGGCCAGAGGGGTGTGACCCTGGGGAGACTGCTACCACCTGTATCAGCTTTGCTTCAAATCTAGAAGTCCCAGCTGAACACCCTGGGGAGGCCGGGACCCCAGGTGTCATGGTCGGGTGCTCCCGTGGGGCCAGGAAGGGCCTCATTAGTGGCTCTGGGCAGCACCCCTGGTGCAGGCCCTAGGATGCCCCATCTCACCTGGACTCCCTTGGGGTCCATATTGACTTCATTTCATAGATGAGCAAACAGATTCCAAAGCAGAGTAGCTTTCCTGGAGTTTCTTGCCCATCAGTGGCAGAGTTCCTGTTGAACCCCACTGCCTAAGGGCCAGAGAAGTACCAGAATGACAAAGTCTTAGATGAAGGGACAATTTGCAGCAATGTCATTGCCTCCTGCCACCCTCCCCCTGCCACCTTGAGGCTTGCAGAATCTTAGCTACCCAACCAGAGATCGAACTCTGGGCCCCTGCAGTAGAAACTTGGAGTCCTAACCACTGGACCACCAGGGAAATCCCAAGATGGTTGCCTTTTTATCAGCCCCCGTGGTTCTTGAGCTTCTGGTTCCCCTTGTACATTTAATCCAGAATGTAGCATTTGAGCAACCAGTGTTCAGGAGTTCTCCATACAGGAGGTACCTTTTTTGTAAAAGGAGATCTGTCCGTGTCATGCCTTGAGGCCCCACTGCACCAGCTATCTGCCCCCTTCTCCCAGGCGGGGGCTCCTCTTAGCAAGTGCCCTCCCAGGACGCTGGGCAGAGTTGAGAAGGAGAGCCGCAGTTAGCTGTGTGCACATGGCCTGGTTGGCTGCTCAGGGCGGGAGGGTCAGACCTGGGGCCCCAGGACCTGGACTCCCCCAGCAGGGAGGTTGGGGGTTGCTGTGGTTCCACAGGATGGTCTGCTGCCACTCTGCCACAGACCTCACACCAGGGAGTGGGTGGTGACCTTAGAAACGCCCATTGATTTCCACACACGTGGGACCTTGGTCTGGACCCACGTGCCCTCCAGATTCAAAGGTTTAAGTTCAAGGACAATTTGATTTTTGTTCTCATGTGTAAGTATGGGAATTAAAAAAAAAAAGTTTAATGTGTACCTCATTTTCCCTGCAATGTGTAAAAATAAAGACCTAGGGGGCTTTGTTAATCACACCAGACTGGCTGAAGCAGGGCTGGGGATGTATGAGCGGAGGTATGAGGGGCAGGCGGATGGAGGTGACTGCCTGCTCAACTCTGCGCCGCCCTGATACGCAGTGCTAGGGTCTGGCAAACTGCAGGCTCAGGGGACGGCCAGCTTCTCTTGTGCAGGAAGCCAGAAATTTCTGCCAAGAAGCAGCAAGGAGCCTGTTGATGTTTGCCACACAGATTTTTTTTTTCTTAGTTGATTTTTTGCTTCTTTGCTTCTGGGTGTGTTTTTTAAAGGAAGTGTTAGCTCCCCTGGAGGAGGGCATGGCAGCCCACTCCAGTATTCTTGCCTGGAGAATGCCACGGAGGGAGGAGCCTGGCGGGCTACAGTCCATAGAGTTGCCCAGAGTCAGACACAAGTGAAATGACTTAGCACACACGCATGCATGCACACAGAGAAAGAAGGTAGCATTTCCTGAAGTCCCTCTGGGAGCTGTCACTGGGTGTTCTCTGCATGCGCTGTCCCATGGCAGTCCATTCTTGTTTTGTGGACGGGAAACCGAGGCTGGGAGTCTTGCCTCTGGATAATGGTGGAAACAGGGTCCCAGAACCAATCTCTGTAGGCGTCCCCAGGAAGGAGACATCTAGTTAATATGATAGACATTTGCAAACAGGAAAGGACAGGAAGTGACCACATGGATGCTATGTAAGCAGCCTTGGGGGGTCCTGGGAGCAGAGCAGGGCTCCTCTTGTCAGGGAAGCCAGACCGAGAACACCTGTGCCCGCTTCTGCAGCAGGTCCATGAAGGTCTCCTTGTATTGGGGAGAGGTGGGCTGGCTGGGGCTGGGGGCCGAGACGGGGAGGTGAGCATCCACCTTACAGGGCTCTCCTTTCAGATGATTGAATCCAACGACATTTCAGGGGAGAAGATCAGGATGAAGGAGACTGTGGAGGGTGAGTGGCCACTGGGTCGGGCGGGATGTGGGGCTTTGGGGAAAGGCTGGTGGGTTTTGCCTCCAAGCTGGGTTTGACTTTGTTTTGCCTCATCTGGTGTTTGGTGAAAGCTGCCTGGGCTTCCCAGGTGGCACCAGTGGTGAAGAATCTACCATCCAGTGCAGGAGATGTAAGAGACATGGGTTCAATCCCCGGGTTGGGAAGATCCACTGGAGGAGGGGATGGCAACCCACTCCAGTATTCTTACCCGGACAATCCCATGGACCAAGGAACCTGGCGGGCTACAGTCATAGAATCACAAAGAGTTGGACACAACTGAAGTGACTTAGCACACACATGCAAGAGCCAAAGGGTGTTTATTGAGAACTGGACTGTGTGTTTAATTTTGTTCTTTTTCTTTTTTTCAAGATATTTTTTGATGTGGGCCATTTTAAAAGTTTTACAATATAGCTCCCCAACCAGGCATCGAACCCACGCACCCTGCATTGAAAGGCAAAGTCTTAACATTGGACCACCAGGAAAGTCCCTTGCCATGCAGATTTTTAAAAATCAATCTTTTGTTTTGGGGATCTTGGGTTTATTCTTTTTCTGTGTAAATCTGATTCACATAGAATTCTTACTCCAGGTGTGAGATAAGGATCCACTTTTATTTTTTTCCCCAAGAGTGCCCACTTATCCCAGCACCATTTTTGAAAACCTCTCATCTCCCTGTCTCCACTGATTTGAATGAACCAAAGTTACCATCTTTAAATTCCATCAGGTAATTGACTTTCTAAATATTTTATTCCTTTCCAATAACCTATCTGTCTGTTCATGCACCACTTTTACAGTGTTTTGAAGCTTCGTAAATATTTCAGTTACTGGCAAGGCTGGTCTTAGGCTTTTTTTTTTTTAAATTCTCTCAGCCGTTCTTTTTTATTTATTTGGCTTTGCTGGGTCTTCGTTGCAGCATATGGGATCTAATTCCCTGACCAGGGGTCAAACCCCGGGTATCCTGCATTGAGAGCATGGAGTCTTGGCCACCGGACAACTAGGAAAGTACCCCCTCCCACCTTTTATTTTTTTAATTGAGACAAAATTTAAATAAAATCAACCATTTTAAAGCAAACCATTCAGGGGCATTGATATATTCAGAGTGTTGTGCAATCATCTCTTCTGTCTAGTTCCAAAACTTTTTCATCACTCCAAGAGCAAGCCCCATATGCGTTATCAGTCATTCTCTTATTTTCCCCTCATCGCAGCTGCTGACAACTGCTAATCTGCTTTCTGTCTCTGTGGATTTGCCTCTTCTGGATATTTCATATAGATAGCATCATATAACACGTGGCCTTTTATGTCTGGCTTGTTTCACTCTGCATAATATATTCAAGGTTCACCCACGTTACAGCACGGGTCGGTGCTTCGTTCCCACGTGTGACCAATAGGCCATCGTATGCATGCGCCCGATTTTGTCATCCATTCACCTGTCAATGGACAGTTGGGTTGCTTCCACCTTTCAGCCATTGTGAATAATGCTGCTATAAGTGTGCACGTGGGGGTACTTGTTGAGTTCCTGTTTTCAGCTCTTTCAGGGTGTATACTCGGGAGGGGAATTGTTAAATTGTACAGTAATTGTAGGCTTCCCTGGTGGCGCAGTAGTAAAGAATCTGCCTGCTAATGCAGGAGACTCAGGTTCCTTGGATCAGGAAGATCCCCTGGAAAAGGGAATGGCAACCCGCTCCAGTATTCGTGCCTGGAAAATTGCATGGACAGAGGAGTCCGGTGGGCTACTGTCCATGGGGTCGCAAAGAGTCAAAGAGGACTCAGCAACTGAGCACGCATACCCATGATAATTGTGTGTTTAATTCTTTGAAGAAGTTTTTTGGGTTTTTTTTTGCTGCCAGATTTTCTTGGCTGATCTTGCTTATTTTTCCAAGTGACTTTGATTTTATTTAAAATTTTTTCCTTTTTTAAGTAAATTTTTATTTACTTATTTAAAAAAAAATTTTTTTCCAAGTGATTTTAGAATTAGCTTATCTGGTTCCACAAAAATTGCAATCTGGCTGGCATTTTTACTGGTATCGCATTGAATTTATAAATTCATGTACAGAAAGTTAATACAGTTCTAGAACCTCCGTGCATCTTTTTCATGACTGTCCTGGGCTATCCAGTATTAAATGCATGGGCCAAGTGACGTGAGCACCTTTATTAGCCCCATTTTTCACTTGAGGAAGTTGAGAGTCTGAGAGTTAAGTTGCTCAAGACCATACAACACTGGCACCTCTTCTTCAGGGTGGGTTACCCAGGCTTCCCTTGTGGCTCAGCTGGTAAAGAATCTGCCTGCAATGCGGGAGACCTGGGTTAGATCCCGGGGCTGGGAAGATCCCCTGGAGAAGGGAAAGGCTACGCATTCCAGTATTCTGGCCTGGAGAATTCCATGGGCTATATAGTCCATGGCGTCACAAAGAGTGGGACGCAACTTTCACTTCACCCAGAAGGTCGACTGGCTTGAGAAAGAACTTGGACTCTGGAGTGTGACGTCATTTTAGGGTTTGGCTGGGAGGGCCACCCCCTCATCCACTGGACTGCAGTGTTGGCTCTGGGATATTGATGGCCCCTCATCTCCCCCTTCTCCCCAGGCCTGCAGGACAAGCTGAACAAGAGGGACAAAGAGGTGACAGCCTTAACATCTCAGACCGAGATGCTCAGGGCCCAAGTAAGTGGTAAGTCTCCCTCCTTCAGGGCAGATGCGGGGGCTTTCACTGGGCCACGTGCTAGTCCAGCAGGGGAGTGGGAGATGACACTGGCCAGGGTGCCCTTCCCCACTCTGCCCCCAGGAGAAGTCAGCCTGGCCCAGGTGGCCTGCACTGGACTTCCATCTGGGCAGCAGTGTGGGGGGAGCGGTAGCCCACATTTCATCCGTAATATAAGTGGGGGCCCCAGGGATTTCCCTGGTGGTTCGATAGTTAGGACTCTGTGCTTCCAATACAGGGGTCAGTAGTTTGATCCATGGTGGGGGAACTAAGATCCCATAGGCCGAATGGCACAGCCACAAAAAACACCAGGGGACCCCAGCCACCTTCTCTCCCCAGAGCCAGGCCTCTGTTCCCTGTGTTCGGCAATTGCATCACGTCTTTTCTCTTTTTGGGCTTGAAGACCCCTGGGTTTCAATCTCTCTGCCTTTTGCTATAGTATTTGGGCACCAGCCCCTGGAAGAAATACCAGGATTTCAGATTTGGGAGGGGAAGGACTTTGGCCGCAGCAGAAGACAAGGCCCAGGGGAAATGGGGATGAAGCCAGAGGGTAGCCTGGTGGGGGCGGGGGGCGTGGTAGGGGGCCTGGAATCTGTGACTTGGTGACCAGCTGGCTCTGCTTCTTGTCCACCAGAATGTCAGTGGTGGTACCCATGAGTCGGCCCCCATCCTGGGAAACGGTTCTCACCCCCCTTCTCTCCACTCCCCATCACGTTCACGTGGCATAATGGGTCCCGACAAAGGTCAGTTGACCTCAGATTCCTCCGGGGCCAAGGTGAAGTTGTAGATTTCCCTTGTCCAGGCGACACTGTAAATGCCTCGGCCCTGTCTCTAGAAGGCTGGACTGCTTTCCTGACACCAGAGGGGCCGGCTGCTGTGTGGGGGCCATGGTCTGCTTTTCCTAAGTAGCTCTTCTCGGCCCCTCGCTGCCTGGCCCTACAGGACGAAAGAGGTCCGCTCAGTGAGCATGTCCCTGTTAACACCCCCGTTTCCCCGGGAAAGCCTGCTCCCCGCCCGGGCCTTGGCCCCCGGGTGGGACAGGTTCCCGTGGCGATCCCAACCCTCTCCCTCCTTGTCCTGCCGGCTGGCCTCAGCACTGGAGGGCAAGTGCAGGTCAGGGGAGAAGAAGGTGGACACCCTTCAGAAAGAGAAGCGGCGCTTGGAGTTGGAGCTGGAGGCCGTGTCTCGGAAGACCCATGATGCCTCGGGCCAGCTGGTCCTCATCAGCCAGGAGCTGCTCCGGAAGGAGCGGTGAGTCAGCCGTGGGTGGTGGTCAGACCAGCGTGACCCTCACTCCACCCAGCTAATAGCACCCAGTGTTTTTTGGAGGCGAGCCAGGGAATAGACCTGGTGGACAGATGACTGGCATCACCAGTGATCACCATACTGTCTGCTGCTAAGCTCCAACGAAGCCTCAGAATCCTTCTTAACACAGTTCTCCAAGCAGATCTCATAGGAAGGATTAGTGGTTCCCAAATATCTTGGTCTTGGGGACTCCTTGAAAGTCTTAAAAATTATTGAGGACTCCTACCTTCTCTTCCCTGAAGCCCTCTTTGGTTGATGTAGGTCACCATGAGCTGCTCCTTGCTTCTTTGGTACTTAGGATAGGAGTGGGAGATCAGCTAGAAATGTGTTGGCAGATTAAATGAGTAGAGATTTATTTTACTCACATAACAAGAAATCTGGAGGTAGCTACAGCTAGCATTTGGTTCAGTGGCTCAAGGTACCAATGCCAACACCTTTGTTCTCTTGAATTCTGTTAGACTCTTCCTCACAGACTTTTCCTCATGGTTGCAGGGTGGCTGCTGAAGCTCCAGCCATCAGGTGCCATCATTCAGAGTAGGAAGAAGGAAGAAAGGGAAGGGATCAGTGACAGCAAACTTCTACTTTATTCTTAACTACCCATGGCCCCCTAGAGAGGGAGTTTTCCCCTCCTCTAAAGTAGATTCTGTCTAGGGGAAGAGCTAAGAAGGGGTATGTCCTTTTTTCCCAGCCTCTGCCCATGGGAGACATTGCTAATTGATCACTGCACTCTTTTTCTGCAACGCCCAGATGTGGCCTCAGAATCAGTCTCACCACAGTATTCCAGGCAGCTACTGCCAGTTACTACCAGAGTTGATGTAGGAAATAAAAGTTATTTAATAGCAGGTATTTAAAATGTCTTGCCCTATGAGCTCTCTTGGATAAATACTTTATTTTTTATTTCATTTAATTTTATTATTACCTTAAAAATATATTTTATTGGGACTTATCTGGTGGTCCAGTGGTTAAGAATCTGCCTTGCCATGCAGGGGATACAGGTTTAATCCCTGGTTGGGGAACTAAGATCCCATAAACCACACAGCAGCTAAGCCTGTGTGCCTCAACTAAGACCTGATGCAGCCAAATAAATATATAAATATTTTTAAAAATAAGTAAATAAAAAGTAGTTTTTGGAAGTTACATTTATTTATAACATTATATAAGTTTGGTGTATACAATATTATGTTTCCACTTCTGTACTATTTTTAATTAAACAAACATTTTATTCTCTTTTTAAAAAAAAAAAAAAACTTCAAAAAAATTCTAAGAAAGGCTGAGTCCTCTTGACTGTCCGGTTCCCAAACCCGAGTCTCTCCCCAGCTGTGGTCGGATGGTTTCAAGCCTCACGCTTCCTCTCTGGCCCCTCCCGGCACAGATGCTGTGTGTTAGTAGCCAGTATCCCCCTGGGGTGGCCAGTACCGGCACCTGGCTAATTGTGGAGCATGAGAGATGAGGGACCCAGGCTGACTGCTGTTCTGTGCACCCCCCCCGCCCGGCTCCAGGAGTCTGAATGAACTGCGGGTATTGCTGCTGGAGGCCAATCGTCATTCCCCGGGGCCTGAGAGGGACCTGAGCCGTGAGGTCCACAAGGCCGAGTGGCGGATCAAGGAGCAGAAACTCAAGGATGACATCCGGGGCCTGCGGGAAAAGCTGACCGGGCTGGTATGTGGGGAAGGGGGCGCCCTGGGGATGGGGGACACCAGGGAGGGGCTGGGGTGACCTGCTGTCAGGCCATGGAGATTGGTGAGCTCCTGCAGCCACCCCAGGGACAGCCAAGTCACAGTGAGGGTTCTTAGAACCTAGAACCACTGGCAGGGTCAGCAGTGTGGCTGGTGGAAGGGCCACGGGAGGCCCCTTTTGTAGACATCATGGCTGGTTGTGTGGCTGTCTGTGTGATGCAATGCAAAGGAAGATTTCCTAAGAATCTGACCAGTCCAGAGGTGGGGTGGCCTACTGCCAGGTGGTGAGCTCCACATTCAGGGAAGTAATCAACCAGAAGCCAGCTCCTTGTTCAGGGTCCTGCAGTGGCGATTCATGCATCCATCTCAGGGACGAGAGGGGAACAGAGGCCTGACTGAGCGGAGTCCCCAGAAGTACAGGTGGGGAAGGCTGGTAGCGCAGGACAGAACCATCCCACTCCATCCCCCATTGGTCAGCATTCAAGACAAGCCTGTGGCTGGTTCCTGGGCCTGGTCAACTCCAGGGTGTGGACAGGTTAGGTCCAGGAGGACAGGCTTGCTGTCAGGGGAAGCTGCTCCAAAGCCCCTCACTGCCCACCCGCCCAGCCACAGGGGTTCAGCCACAGTGGAGGAGATGGAAGAAGAGGGGCCTCGCAGGCAGGAGGAGAGCCCAGGACCCGCCTGCTGCTGTGGGAGCAGCCCTAGACCTGTTCTGTCTGCACCGAGACTGTGGGCGTGGGGACCACCAGGCCTTTCGGTCCTGGCAGGTCTGCCCAGCAGAGAGTGGTTACAGACCCCTCTGTGGTCCTCAGGGTGCCGTGAGCCTGGGCGTAACTTGGAAACCAAGACCCCAGGGCTAGTAGGAACTTGGGAGTTACCATTCCAAGTCTTTGCCAGAGCTACATGGAGGGGGAGGAGCCACGCTGTCTCCATGAACCACAAGCTGCTTAAGTTTACACGTGACCAGCCTCTCCCCTGTCCCCCCTGTACCGTCCCCAGCACCACAGTGAACTAGGGATGGGCTTGGTGGTTAGAAACCTCCTGAAGTGAGGGAGGTTTGGATGGAGGAGGCTTGGGTAGAGGATTGGAGCAGAGCAGAAGGACCTAGAAGCACCCGCCCAAGGAGGGCAGTGCAGGGAGGGTTTGTGGTCTGCCTGTCTCCGGTACCGTGGTGGGTGGGGTCAGCTGCGGAGCATTTGGAAGGGAAGGGAAGGAATGTCCTATTGAGGCGGGCAGTGGGGGCGTTTTGAGGAGGGGTTCAGGGGACGAGGCTGTGGGTGGTCTAGGGGTGAAAAGGAAGGACCCACGGGGAAAGGATCCACGTGAAAAGGAAGGACAGTGTGGAGGGAGTCAGGGTCATGCAGGAAGGAAAGAAGGGAGGGAGGGGTCCTAGGTTTGGAGACTTGGGAAACGTGGAGCATCTGATAGAACCTGGGAATCCAGGGCAGGGAGCAGGAAAGATACTTCTGTGGGGACCCTCAGGTGAGGGAGGGAGGCTTGAGGGGCATCCTGGTGATGCCCAAGGCTGACCCAGAGATGACGTGGGACAGACAAGTTTCCTGCCCAGAGAAGAGGTCACACTCCTGCAGCACACACATACACGCGCACACACACAGACAACACACACACGCTCGTCCTCTCTCCTGCTGCTTCCAGGACAAAGAGAAGTCCCTGTCGGATCAGAGGCGCTACTCCCTCATCGACCCATCCTCATCCTCAGCACCGGAGCTCCTGCGGCTGCAGCACCAGCTGATAAGCACGGAGGACGCGCTGCGGGACGCGCTGGACCAGGCTCAGCAGGTGGAGAGGCTCGTGGAGGCCATGAGGAGCTGCCCCGATAAGTCCCAGGTGAGCTGGGTGCCCCCCAGATCTGGGGTGAGAGCCTCAGCCTTGCCCCCTGGAAGTCCCAGCCCGAAGGGTTCATGGCTTTATTCTGAGGAGCTCACACGAAAGGTGGAGATGCAGCCTTGCCCCGAGAGCCTAGATTTCCCCTTTTTAATGGGCTCTGCTCAGAGTTCCGGGCTTCCCAGGTGGCGCTGGTGGTTAAAAAACCCACCTGCAATGCAGGAGACACAGAGACACTGGTTTGATGCCTGGGTAGGGAAGATCCCCTAGAGGAGGGCATGGCAACCCACTTCAGTATTCTTGCCTGGGAAATCCCATGGACAGAGGAGCCTGGCGGGCTATGGTCCATAGGGTTGCACAGAGTCGGACACAACTAAAGTGACTTAGCACTCACGTACACACGCTCAGACTTCAGAGCCTGAGATGGTCCCATTGGGAAGACCTCGCCATCTAGTGGACGAACCAGGAAATGCTGGCTGGTGAACCTCGCTCAGCCTCTCGCCCTTGACTCTTTAACAGGCCATCGGCAATTCCGGTTCTGCAAACGGCGTCCACCAGCAAGATAAGGCCCACAAACAAGAGGTAAGGGGCACCCTGTCCTCGGGCGGGGGGAGTGGGGCTTGCTCCGTCACTCCCACGGCCCTCGCGTACAGGCTGATTTTTCTGGAGAGGAAACTTTGAAAAGGCACCACAGGTACAAAGACACATTTTGCAAGAGCCTTTGAATCACTCATAGAGGAGGGACCGTGGAGTCAAACTTGATTCAGTTCCCATCCTGCTCTTTTAACCTTCCTCTTTCCAAAAAAACCTTTAATTATAAAATAATATGTGCCTATTGGGAAACTTTTGGGAAAAACCTCAAAAATACATAAGGAAGAACACACTGGACATTCCCTGGTGGGCCAGTGGTTAGGACTCCACACGTCCACTGCAAGGGGCACAGGTTTGATCTCTGGTCAGGGGACTAAGGTCCCACAAGCTGTGCGGCGTGGCCAGAAAAAACACACTCACCAGTAGCTCTTCTACCCAGAGATGACCAAGGTTGACATTTTTAAGTGACACAGTTCCCGAACTTTGCTCATCATGCACGTGTGTGTATGTGTATGTATGTCCACATGTACAGCCAATCCAAACTGTTCCCTGTTTTCAGACTCACCTGCTTGGTAACATTTATCTGTAACCCCAAACTCCACACTGACAGCACTTCTGTGGTCATTCATGGACACGTGCAGAGCAGAGAAAAATGTAATCACCTGAGACATGGCATGTTCCCAGATGAGTTTGTACAAAGCAGTGTGCTTGTACTAACATTCTGCAAACAAGTGTCCTTTTCACGGTCTACTTAGTGACACGTTCCTCACATTTTCATGCTTTTTTTTCTTGGTGATTTCCACTGTTTAGAATGGCCCCCAAGCATCATGTTGTGTTCTAGAAGAGCCGTCTAGTGTTCCTAAGTGAAGGAAGGCTGCAATGTCCCTTCCAGAAAATACTTTAGAGAAGCTCCATTCAGGCATGAGTTATAGTGTTGCCGGCCTTGAGTCCATTATTAATGAGCCAACAAGATGAATTCAGTGAAATGCTTTAAACAGAAGCACGCATGAAACATGGTTACCTGTTGATCGATCGATGAAAATGTCAGATCAGAGATTTGCAGGAATCTTGTACTTCCATTGGGAGCAATGGTTCAGTTTTTGCTAGTTTCATGACAGTTTGATTCTGTAGAACAGAACTCTTGCAAATCATGAAGATTGTTATATGTCTGTAAATGTATGTACACATTAACTTAAAAAAAAAAATTGTATTCCTGGTGGCTCAGACGGTAAAGAATCTGCTTGCCAATGCAGGAGAGCTGGGTTCGATCCCAGGTCGGGAAGATTCCCTGGAGAAGGAAATGGCAACCCACTCCAGTACTCTTGCCTGGAAAATCCCATGGACAGGGGAGCCTGGCAGACTACAGTTCATGGGGCACAAAGAATCAGACATGACTGAGCGACTAATACATATAGTTGACATAATCATACTTTTTTTTATAATTGTATTTTTAAGATTTTTTTTAATGTGGATCATTTGTAAAGTCTTTATTGAATTTGTTACAGTATTGCTTCTGTTTTATGTTTTGGTTTTTTGGCCTGAGGCATGTGGAATCTTAGCTTCCTGACCAGGGATTGAACCTGTACCTCCTGCATTGGAAGGCAAAGTCTTAACCACTGGACCACCAGGAGAAGTCCCTATACATTCTTTTTATTTAGAAATAATTTTTAGTTGACAAAAAAGTTATAAGAATTAAAAAAAAGAACCTTGAGGGACTTTCCTGGTGGTCCAGTGGCAAAGACTCCGAGCTCCTAGTGCAGGGGGACCCAGTTCGATCCCTGGTTGGAGAACTAGATCCCACAGGCCACAGTTAGAAAACCCCACAGGCTGCAATGAAGACTGAAGATCCCTCGTGCTACACCTAAGACCTGGTGCAGCCAAATAAATAACTATGAAAGTGACAGTGTTAATTGCTCAGTTGTGTCTGGCTCTTTGTGACCCCATGGATTGCGGTCCCCCAGGCTCCTCTGTCCATGGAGTTCTCCAGGCAAGAATACTGGAGTGGGTTGCCATGCCCTCCTCCAGGGGATCTTCCTGACCCAGGAATCGAACCTTCGTCTCCTGCCTTGCCGGCGGATTCTTTACCACTGAGCCACCAGGGAAGCCCATAAATACCTATACACAGATACAAACTAAAACTAAATAGCACCTAGAGCATCAGCTCTCCTTCCCCACATAACACGTGGTTAAGATTTTGCCCCATTTGCTTTACTTTTCGTTCTCTATGTGTAGATGTGTGTTATATGCATGTAATATTTTTCTGAACCATTTGAGTATAATTGCATATTCAGTCCATATTCCCTGAGAAACAGGGCATGATTTTACATAAACATAGTACAGCTATCAGTCTCAGCAAATGTCATGCTGTTATGAGATTTGTTAATATAGCCAATCATACTCCCTACCTGTTTTCTTCATTTGACCCTGGCATGTCTTCACGGCTCTCTCCCTGTGGGTCCAGTCTAAGGTTAGTGAGGCTCATTGCATTTACTTGTTATGTCTTCTTTAGTCTCCTTACATCTGGAACATTTCCTCCATTTCACTTGGATTTTTATGGCATGGCATTTTTGAAACACAATCCCTCCCTCTTTGTTTAATAGAAGATTCCTCCTTTGGGGTTTGACTGTCCTTTGGGGGTGATTAGAGCCCGGTTCTGCAATTCAGGCTGAAATACTTGGTCAAGGTCGTGTTCTTCTCCAGGCATCACGACTGGGGCACGTGATGTCCATCTGCCCTTCATTCCAGGTGTGAATCTTAATCACCTGGTCAAGGTGTTGTCTGACCCCTACTGTATGGTTACTGGTTCTTTCTGAATGAACATTGAATGGAGACCCTGGAAGACCTTGTGAATTCTCTGTTCCTGACTCAAATGCCCCCTGGATTCATCATCGGTCTGTGAATCTTGCCTGAGCCGTCTTTATTGTGATGGTTGCAAAGTAGCACATAAATTATTTCATTTTAATTTTTTTGGCCATACCACACTGCTTGTGGGATCTTGGTTCTCCAACCAGGGATCTAACTTGGCCCCCTGCAGTGGAAGGGTGGAATCCTAACCTCTGGACTGCTAGGAAACTCCCTAAATTATGTAATGGAGTAGATGGCGTGCTCCAACTCAACGGATATGAATTTGAGCAAATTCCGGGAGATGGTGAAGGACAGGGAAGCTTGTTGCACTGCTGTCCATGGGGCCACAAAAGAGTCAGATGCAACTTAGCACTGAACAAGAACAAAGCATGAGATAATGTTCAATTTCACCTCCTGGTTTTTTTTGCAACTGAATATTTTAAATGTATCATCTTCTCTCTTTCTTAAGTAGTCTCTGTAAAGTCTACGTTTTATAAAATTGTGGGTGGAAAATTGGTTTCCCAGGGCTTTCATGGGCCTGACTCCCTTGCTGGGAATGTGTTTTGCTGGGTTCTGTATTAAGGGGGTGTCTGGTGGCCCACACCCCACAGTTAGCTGCTGCCATTCGCCTGCAGTGTTAGAGAGCCCACCTGGGGCCCAGGTGCCAGCCCAGTTAGGCTCTGTCTGTGGCTCCCTGTGTGACCTTGGGCCAGTGTGACCTTGGGCTGGAGGAAAGAACAGAGAGAACTCAGCACAGAGAGTGCTCCTGCCTCAGGGCCTTTGCACGTGCTGTTCTTCCCACTACCTGGCACTGGCCAGTTCTCCTCCCTCAGCCCTGCCCCACTCCCTCTGCCACTTGGCCCTGAGCCTCCTGAGACCCTTGCTTTCTCCAGGACAAGCACTGACCCTGAGAGACACCGTGGAGCGGCCCAGTCCAGACCAGAGCCCCTCCAGCCTGCCCCGGCGGCGCCCCCTCCAGGCAGGGGGCAGGACTGTCGCTTTGAAGACAAGAACAGTGTTTGTAACAATGACGTACCCGCCGCCGTGGACAATCCCCCACTCCCGACCCCCCTGCCGGACCAGGAGGCTTCTTCAAGCACGACCTTCCACGGAGAGCGGTACAGGCCTGGCCTGGCCCCTGGGACCTGCAGCCTGGGCGCCTTGGACACCCGGCAGTTTCTGGTGTTGGCTTGGGGAGGCCGGGGTGATCCGAACAGGCCCCTCTCCCCAGGAGGCACTGCCCTGAGGACCGTCTTGGCCCCTGGGCATGTCCCCATTCCCTTTCTTCCCTTCCTTCCCCTGCGGGTCCCTCTCAGACCCCCGAGAGCCATTGTCCTAGGAGGGGCCAGAGGAGGGCCCCAGCTTCCCCTTCAGGCGCCAAGGAGAGAAGCCCCGTCATTAGGAGGCAGGAGGCGACCCCCTTTCCTGCAGCCTCTTCCAGACTAAGGCAGTCCCCTGGGCTTCTTGTCCCCACACACGAATGAGCCTCTTTCAAACGGTGGTACAAGTTCCCCTCAGCCCATCTGCCCAGCAAGGCCCAAGGTTCAAGGTGCTGGGACGTGGGCCCTTCGTTCCAACCCCAGCGCACACGCAGCTCCAAGCGGCTGCTGTCCAGAGGGTGGTCCCCAAGGCCAGGAGCCACAGTATTAGGAAAGTCTGGAAGCCCCTTTCCTTCCCCAACCCATCCCCAGAGACCTGGCTTCTTGGAGCTGGGGCAGGGAGGCCCCAAACCAGTTCTTTGGGCGTGTTTTGACTGGTAGGTCATATGCGGTCCCCCAGGTTGACTTGATGTTCCGAAACTGGCCTCCCACTGGCACATTCACCCATGCAGACCCGGATGTATACACCTTCTGACCCTCGTCACAGGCACACTTAGAGGGGTCACGCATGCACACATGCCTTGTGGGTGGGACCTTTGCAGTCAGTCATGGTTGAACCACACGGACGCCCACCTTCGGGCTCCAGGATTAAGCCCCAGGCCTGGCAGGGCTGCGATTGCACACACCGCACATGTGCCTGCAGCCTCGTTGTGCACAGAATCAGCCAGGTACACGTGGGTGAGCCTTCAGGGAGGCGTGGCCGCACATGCGCATCTGAACACAGCCCAACAGCCCCCTTTCAGTGGTACAAGGCGTCTGCCTGGGGCATTTTAAGTCCTGTCTCCTGTAGCCAAGAAATGAACCCAAGGATTGACTGGGGAAGAAAAATCTCCCCACCTCCCCTCAAGGCTGCCAAGTTACTCCAGCCTCGTTTGTGATGGGAAAGCCAGCGTCTGCCCGAAGCCCCACCTCTAGAGCCAGGAGACCCACGGATGGTTGCCTTGCACTGCAGCATCTCTGTGGAGGCCTGCCCCACCTCCCCCAGCTTAGGGGCCTCTCCCCCTAGGGGTAGAGGGGGTGCCCGATGGTCCAGCAGAGTGTTCCCCAGTTGCACCAGGACAGGTATGCAGGTGGTGCCCAGGTTACCCGTGAGTGCTCCCAGGTACAGATGGGTGGTCTTCACGTCCTTGCCCAAAGCAGCCCACCCTGGGGGCGGCCAGTTAGTCCTATCGGCCCCTCTTTGCTCCCCGTTGGCTTTCGGTAGCTCTTGCATGCGGTTTCATTAACAACGGTCTAGAAGCAATGCTGTAGTGGCTTAACCGAGTCAAATACTACTCTTTCCAGCAAAATCAGGCAGCTGCCCTGCCCACTGGAGGCACTGATTAGTCTACTAACAGCCAAAAGCCCACTCTGAGAGGAGCTGAGCCCCCCAGGATGGGCTGGCAGGTGGCAAGCGCTTTCCCCATGAGCATCTGCGCCTGCCCAGTGTATGCTCAGCCGTGCCCCTCCCCAAGCCCTCCTGCACCCTCCCCTTCCCTTCCCCAAAGTGGAATTGTTGAACTGTGGCGAGTCTGTGCTTGAGACAATAAAGCTTGTGACTGAGGCCCAGGACCCCTGTGGTTTCCGCTTCTCTCTCTGTGAACCTCCTGGCCTCCCCCCAATGTCTCCTAGCTCATGAACACCCAGGTGCCAGGAGTCTGACTTGATCCTGTTTCTGGTGGACTGCTAGCTAATTCTTACTCAAATGCGAATGGCTGATAAGGGCCTCAGGGGGCCTGGTGTGGAACTGAGCTGCCTTGTCCAAGAAGTGGGGGCTCAACAAAAGTGGCAGAGAACCAGAGAAAGGGGGCACCCGTGGAAGCCAGGTGAGGCTGCCAGAGAGGCATGAGGGTTTGGATTTGAATCTGTTGAAGATGTAACTGGGCCCACAAGGAAAAATCGAAGTCTCCCCTGTACAAAATAGTGATGGATCAGCTAACAGATTGGATTTCAGTGAGAATGCTTAAGACAGCTAATGCTGTCTCCTGCAGTAAGATATCTTTAGATCATGTAGTCTCTGTTTTGCCAGCTTTATGGTCATTTTTCAGGCTGTGCAATTGAGGGTCCCTCCCACCCTCCACCCCTCACCCCTCTCCACCCCTCACCCCTCTCCACAGCGACCAAACAAGACTCTCGAGGTTAACAGCTGAATGGGTCCAGCTATGTGCCCTTTCTCGGGCACTGCATCAGCAGAGTCCTGGAGGAAGTAGTGAGGCTGTGCAGTGGGGGAATGAGAGTTTAAAAGGAGGGGCTGTGCGCTCAGGTGTGGACGGGGACCCACGAGGGACTCAACTGCAGCGAGAACTCCAGGGGGCAGCGTGGCCCGGTAGGGAAGGAGAAAAAAAAGAACGCGAAAGTCGTGTCCGACTCTGTGACCCCCATGAGCTATATATACAGTCCATGGAACTCTCCAGGCCAACACTGGAGTGGGTAGCCTTTCCCTTCTCCAGGGGATCTTCCCAACCAAGGGATAGAATCCAGGTCTCCCACATTGCAGGCGGATTCTTTACCAGTTGAGCCACAAGGGAAGCCCAAGAATACTGAGGGGGGTGGCCTACCCCATCGCCAGGGGATCATCCCGACCCAGGAATCGAACTACGGTCTCCTGCATCGCAGGTGGATTCTTTACCAACGGAGCTATCATGGAAGCCCTAGAACAGCAGCTGCCTCTCAACTCCCGCCCCTGCCTTCTGCCGACCCCTCCCATTGGCTGAACCTCTGCCGACCCCTCCCATTGGCTGAACCTCTGCCGGCCTCTCCCATTGGCTGAACCTTTGCCGGCCCCTCCCATTGGCTGAACCTCTGCCGTCTCCTCCCATTGGCTGAACCCAAGGCAAGGGAGCCTATTGGAGGCTGTGTAGGTCATTCCCTGGGGGCACAGCCAGGCTGGAGATGGGGAGGCAACATGGGGACTAACGCTGCGCAATGGACAATGTTCACCAAAGACCGATTGGGGGTGGGTTTTGTTGTCTTTGGGTTTTGTTTTTGTTTCTTTGCTGGTTTTTTTTGTTGTTTTGCCGTGCAGCAGCATGAGGTGTTTGGCGAAGGTAAAAAACCTGGTAAGTGACTGAAATTCAAAACCAGACCGTCCAATGCTTTTGGGGGATTTTTTTGTTTTCTTTGCTCTGACCATGCTTCTCAGCTTGTGGGATCTTAGTTCCCCTACCAGGGATCGAACCCTGGCCCTCGGCAGTGAAAGCACAGAGTCTTAAACACTGGACAGCCAGAGAATTCCCCAGACCGTCCAATTCTTAAACCTGTTCAGGTTCTTTGCATGTCCCTGGGATCCCTGACCAAGGATCGAACCCCAGCTCCCTGCAGTGGAGGCTCAGAGTCCTAACCACTGGACAACCTGGAAAGTCCTGAGGCTGGATTTAAACAGCACTCAATTCTTAGGCTTCCGCTGCCTCAAATATAAATGGTCTCTATTTTTCCAGAACTCATCATGCCAGTATTTTGGAATTCAGAGAGCTTCTGCAGAAAGATTCTTTCTTCTGAGCCCAAACACCACTGTTACTTATGTGTTTTTCCCCCATTTTACCCAAGGCACTGGGTTGGCCCTGTCCCCTGCCAGGTAATGACACTGAATGGGTCACTCTCCCCAGAGTAAAGCATTTCAGGGACTAGTTTAACCTTTGGTGGAAACGCTGGGGGCTCGTGGTCAAAGAAGAGTGAGATCCCTACCCGCTCATGGCTCCCAGGCCAGCAGTCAGCGGAACCCCAAAGCGGAACTGCTTTGAAGAAAGGATTGTGAGGGGTGGCAGGGAGGGACTGTCATGGGGAGGGTGAGCGGCCTGGTGTCTCTGGCCCTTACTGCCACCAGAGGGTGCATGGGACCTGAGGCAGGGTGGACAAGGGCTTGAATCTCACGAAAGGAGCTTCCTGAGTCCTTGTCTGCCCAGGGCTTGGCATCCAGAAGGTGGAGGATGGAAGGAGGGCACCTGAAGCAAGATGAGGGGGGCCCTCCACCAGGTGTGAAGCGGTGATGACAGTCTGCCTCACAGAGCTCTGCCCACAGGTTGCTCAGAGCCTGGGGGGGTGGGTAGGAAGCCCCAGGGCTGCAGCTGTGGGGGATGGGCAGCTTCAGAGAGGTGGCTACAAAGTCAAAGCCCAGGAGAGCAGCCTGGAACCCTTCAGCTGGTGGAGGGGGTGGGAGGAGTGGTCTCTGACCGCATCACCCTGGAAGAGATCAAGCACTGGGCACTCCTGGGGTTCAACCCAACCCCCCACCCTCTGACTGTGGGCCAGGCCCGTAGCTTCACTTCCGTAAGTCTGTTTCTTCATCTGTAAAATGGAGAACATAAAACCAATCTTGTGCACCGTGGAGTCTGAGTAAGTCCACAGAAACCCTTAGGTTAAAGGCTGCCCCCGGTGGTTTTCTTCACTCTCCCATCCAAGCAGGAAAGTTGCTCCTTCTCCATCTGCCTCGGAGCCCCCACCCCTGGCTTGCTGGGCCCCTGGACAGTCCAGTTTAGAGGGAGCAAGAGTGCTTCCGCCAGGGCCAGGTCTGGGGTATGGTGGGAGGGGGTGGGAGCCTACCACTCCAGACAGAGGGTGTCTCCACACCACCCCCTGGGTCGACTTTCCTAACTTTGAAGTGTTAAAATAAGGTCAGCCGTGCAGAAGAATTGAAGGTGGAATTCCCATATGCCCTTTACCAGCTTCCTCTCCTGTTAACTTCTTGCCCGATCATAGGACTGTGATCCAACCAGAACACTGACACTGGTAAGGTACTGTGAACCCAAGTACAGACTTTATTTGAATTTCACTAGTTTTTCCTCTAAATATCCCTGTTCTGTTCCGGAATTCCAACTAGGATCCCACAGGGCATGGATGCATCATCCATTCTGCGGTTTCTCAGACTTTCCTGGTCTTTCACGACCTTGACACATTAGAACACTCAACAGTTATCTTGCCCAGTGTCCCCCACTTTGGTGTTTTCTCAAAATTAGATGCAGCCCTGAGGTGATGTGCCTTGTTGGGGTGCCATATCAAGGGTACCTGATTGCATCTGTCTTATTACCAGTGAGGGTTAACTTGGATCACTTGGTTAAAGTGATGTGTGCTAGGATTCTCCACCATCAACCTACTCTTTTGTCCATTTATAATTCGTAACTGTTTTGGAGGAAATGCCTTGAGATGATGCAGATGCCCCCCTTTCTTCTTAAAGTTTCACCTCTGATTCTTTTCTTTCTATTTTTTGGCCATGCTGCACAGCTTGTGGCATCTTAGCTCCCTGACCAGGGATCAAACTCGCACCCTTGGCAGTGAAAGCTCGGAGTTGCAACCATTGGACCTCCAGGGAATTCCCTCACCACTGATTTTTGCTTCTGTCTGCAGAGCTTGCCTGCTGTAATTATTACTGTGATATTCTAGTAGTGGTTTTCTAGTTCTCCATTTATTCTGTCTTCATTTATTGACTAGAATTCTTCCTTAAGAAACAGTTGTTTCTCCTCCCCCACATATCTATTTATTTCGCTATGGACTCATAGGGCTTCCCTGAGAGCTCAGTTGGTAAAGAATCCACCTGCAATGCAAGAGACCCCAGTTCGATTCCTGGGTTGGGAAGATCTGCTGGAGAAGGGACAGGCTAAGCACTCCAGTATCCTTGGGCTTCCCTGTGGCTCAGCTGGTAAAGAATCCGCCTGCAATGTGGGAGACCTGGGTTCGATCCCTTGGTTGGGAAGATCCCCTGGAGAAGGGAAAGGCTACCCACTTCAGCATTCTGGCCTGGAGAATTCCACGGACTGTATAGTCCACGGGTCACAAAGAATCGGATACAACTGAGCGGCATTCACTTCACTTCGTGAACTCAGATAGTTATGCTGTCCTTTGTGTTATTATCCCATACAGTTGCTCTTTACTTTGTTGTTCACATTGTCCTGGCCCTGCCACTGGGCGTGCCTTTTGTTGGCCCCCCTAACTCGCCTGCAGCTCTGGGCAAGGCCTCAGCGTCCTCACTGTACATGGGGAGAACAGTCCTCAGGCGTGAGGAGTCAGGGTCACAAAGGAAATCCTGGGAATGGTGACTTGGGCAGGGATGGGGGGGTAGCATTTCTCTGGGTCCCTCCTCCTGGGGGCCTTTAATCTTTGGGAAGATTAAGACTTGGAGCAGCAGTGTCTGGGGTGTAGGACTGAGCTGCTGGGGACTGCAGAGAGGACCAGGGTGTTCCCACAACACCTCTACCCCGATATTCACAGCCCTGGCCCTTAGATAGTGGCTCCCAGGGATGTGCAAAGAACCTGAGCAGGCTTAAGAATTGGACAGCATGGGGAATTCTCTGGCGGTCCAGTGGCTAAGACTCTGTGCATTCACTACTGAGTTCACAGGTTCAGTCCCTGATCAGGGAATGAAGATCCCACAAGCTGCGATATGCATTAGTCGCTCAGTCATGTCTGACTGTTTGCAACCCCATGGACTGTAGCCCATCAGGCTTCTCTGTCTATGGGATTCTCCAGGCAAGAATACTGCGAAGCATGGCCAAAAAAATCCCCAAACAAACAAAAAGAATTGGATGGTCTGGTTTTGAATTTCAGTCACTTACCCACTTACCAGGTTTGTGACCTTCGCCAGACCCCTAAACCTCGCAGAGCCACGATTTTCCCTCTTTCTTTGGTAGGGACAGTGAAATACATCGCATGGGGTGGTTGTGACGATCGAATGTGACATCCTCTCCCCCCAACACAAATCTGTCTCCTGGAGGAAGCAGGTCTCAGGAACTGAGATTTCTCTTGACCCACTTCCTCTCTTTACTCTGCCTGCCCTGGGGAGACATCAGCCGGACCCTCGAGGTCGTTTGGGAGGCCTTGGCGTCTCCTCCAGAGGGAACTGGGGGTGAAACTGGCCTATGGATGAAACACACACCGCTGACTGCCTGGGGACCCATCCAACCGGCCAAGCCTGCGATGCTTCCTACTCACCACCAGGTGTTGCCCTCGGCCCTCTCACCGCCGCGTATCCATCCACTGACCGTGAACGGGGAGGAGACTGAGTCCCGGAAGGCACATGGCCACATTCACAAACCAGAATGAATGCGGGCCCAGACGTCCCGGCGTGTGTCCCTACAGCTCTGCCCCTGTGGCCTCCCGGTCTTACTTCCAGCCTCTATGCGAGTATCTGTGTGGGACCAAGGCCAGCTGGGGGTGGACATTCATTCCATCACCAGGACCCTGCAGCCCGGGACCTAACCCATCCCCGCCTGGCATCACCGTGGCCTCCCCACTCTGCAGCACCTAGGGTCTCAATGTGCCCCTCCTCACTCTAGGCCCTACCCCGCTCCGTGGAGCTGCCTCCTAGACCTAGAATCTCTGTCCTCAACCTTTTCATCCCGTCCCCCTGGCCAGCCCCAACTCGGGGTACTTTTTCTGTTCCTCCTCCTACTCCCCCAAAGGGGCTGGAAAATGTCTTAATTCAGAAGTTTGGGGCCCAGTGTAAATTTAGGAGGCAGTATGGCATGGAGTGAATAACAGGAGACTTAGTTCTCGAATCTTCTCTGGAACCTTGGGCAAAGCTTTCTGCTCTTTCCCTCGGCTGTCCCAGCAGAGGGAAGGACCCGCTGCCTCCAGGGCTTCCCCAGCACCCGTCTAGACACCCCTCACAGCCTCCCTCTCCCGGTCGCATCGATCACCCTGGCCTCTGACCTACACAGACAACTTGGCCTCCAATTTCCCAGAAGCCTCAAGCCTGAAACTTAGCAGGGGCATCTTCATCTTCCCCCTAACCGGGTGTGCATCCCTAGACATCATTAGGTTCATCCCTCCTTATCCTTTGTCCCTCAGTCCTGCGTGGACCTCGCCCAGGAACCCGTCACCCTCGTCAGTGCTCGGCCCTCAGATCCTAACTCAAACCCGACAGCCTTGGAGAAACCACACACACATGTTTTTCTCCTCCTGCACGCTCCCCGCCCCCTCATGGCAGAGACCACAGTCTGAACTTGTGTGTCACCTGCCTCTCCCAGAGGCAGGCACTATGTATTTATTGCTCATCCACATCCCTCACTTTTAGCCCAGTGCCTGTACATAGTAGATGCTCAGTAAACAATTGTCGGATGGCTCTATCCCCACCCTGAGACACACACCTAAATCTTTAATCTCTCCCTCCTCACGGTCATCTTCCTTGAGCTCCAAACATTCCCAGGTTTGCCCTCTGTTCTAAAAAAGGTAGTCCTTGGGACTTCCCCAGCGGGCAGTGGTTAAGAATCCACTTGCCAATGCAGGGGACATGGGTTCGATGCCTGGTCTAGCACGATCCCACCTGCTGCCAGGCAGCTAAGCCCACATGCTACAACTACTGAGCCCTCAGGTTCTCGAGCCCGTGCTCCGCAACAAGAGAAGCCCCTGCAATGAGGAGCCCTCGTACCGCAACGAAGAGAGCCCCCACTCTCCACAACTAGAGAAAGCCCACCTACAGCAATGACAATCCCGCTCAGGCAAATATAAATAATCAAGTAAAAATAAATGTACAACTGTGCATTGTTGTTCAGTTGCTAAGTCATGTCTGACTCTTTGCAACCCCATGGGGCTGTAGCCCGCCAGGCTCCTCCGTCCATGGGTTCTCCAAGCAAGAATACTGGAGTGGGTTGCCATTCCCTTCTCCAGACAATTGTGCATACTAGGTGTTTAAAAAAATTAAAAATGTAGCCACTTAAAAGTCTCTTATTTGTTCTCACTGACTTGTAATCTCAGTTTATTTGCTACATCTGTGATCTTCTCCAAGCTTTTTGATGTCGTTCCCTTTAAGAAGGTTTTTCTCCTAGTCCTCTTTTAAGGTTGCTTCTTGTTTAGAAGGTAAACAGCACTGTCTTCATTCTCAAAGTCACATCTTCATCCAGGGTCCCGGCCCCTTGAAAAATCTCTCTTCATCTCCTGGGTGGTCGTTTGCAACTTCTGTAACTCTTTACCTCTTTACCTTTCCCAAGTTTAATCTTTTAATCTCAGACTTTAGGCTTTGATCTTCGATCTTAAATCACATTCATTTTGTCACTTTATTTTATCATAATTTTAAACCTCTTAACTTTCATCTCTTGTTAAGGGTAACCTTTAAGCCCGATTTCCTGGTTGATTACAACTTTGTGTTATATATACACAATTTAAAGCTGTCATCTTCGTTTTCTTTCTCATTTCAAAAAATTCTCTACGTCTTCACTGGCTTTTGATTGTCTCAGTTTAAAGTCATGGTTTTCCTCAGGGATTATGTTTTCTTCATTTCTCAGCATTCGTCCTCATTAAACCCTATGCCACTGGTGTTCGAGGTTTGTCATCAACCCTGTTTGAAAGGTGAGCAGATGAGGTGCAAGGAGAATAAACAGTTGCTGGAGGTCATAGGAGTGACCTGAGCGGCCGGAGGGATGACCAACATGGGCCACATGGCCGAGTACAGGCTCTCACTGTCTGCTTCCCCCACTCCTGGCTCCAGCCTCTGCTTCACCCCAAGAGTCCACGTGGCCCTACTCGGAGATCCTGTCTCATTCCCCTGACTGTTCCGCAGGCCCCCTCAGGCAGCCCCGTGCATCTCCCTCCCCGTTCACTGCTGTTTTTTCCCAAAACCTCGTTCCAAGAAACTCGAGACTCCCCAGCCTCTTTGCAAATATCACCTTTACTGAAGCACGTGGTTGCCTCAAATCTCAAGCCAGGCCACCCAGGCTCTCATTAAGGACCTGCATGCTTTAGAATCCATGGTCTCTGACACCCACAGCATTGGAGTCAGAACAGATTCTGCCAGGAGAATGGCCGGACCTAGAGGCCTGCTGGGCGGGAGGTCCTACCCATGCTCCCTGGTCCTCAGTGGGGACTGATGCTGGGGTCCTCTAGCTGGTGATGGAGGGCAAGACTGTCTTCACCAAGAACATGGCCCAGCTTTACGCCAGGCTGCCCTGACACTCATTTCCCGGATGGTCCAGTCTTGTTCTCTGAAAGGCTGCTTGAAAGCCAAGCCACCGTGTTGCACAACTCCAGGGGGCACTATTCATGTATTGCCAGGCAGGGATGCTGTGTGAAGGTCCTCCCGGTGGGCCAAGGCTCAAGGAGCAGCTGGCTCTCTCAGAATTTATTGTGAACAGAGATCATCTTTGGGGTTCATGATTTAGGCCACCCCTAGATTACCTCCACATCCCCAGCCTTTTCCTGCCAGGACCAACACCAGTCACCAGGATCCCTTAGAATGTCCATTCCTTAGGCTTGTCTCACCTCCTTCCCACCCTTCACCCCCAGCAACAAAGAACAGAAGGGAAGTAGGCAGTTTTTAAAAAAAGGAATAGATCTGTTAAAAGGTGCCAGGCAAAACAGTGCATATTGTACAATCCCATTTGTATACAGAATAAAACCTGCAACAATAATCGATGCTGTTCGAAGTCAGGTGTGACTAGTAAGAGGTATGGGGGGATGTCTGGGAGCCTGGAAAATTCTATTTCTTCACCTGCGTGCTGGTTACATGCAAGTATTCAGTTTATGAAATCCGATATGTTGTACACGGTGTCGTGTGTACTGTTCTGTACGCAATACCTCAATAAAAATTTTAAAAAATTTGTAAAGCCTTTATTAAATTTGTCACAACATTGCTTCTTTTTTTAATGTTTTGGTTTTTTTGGTCAAGAATCATGTGGGATCTTAGCTTCCCAACCAGGGATCGAACCCGCACATCCTGCATTGGAAGGAGAAGTCTTAACCACTGAACCACGAGGGAAGTCCCTAAATTTTTTTTTAAAAAAGAAAGCAAAAAAGGAAGCATTCTCCTGCAGGCAAAGGATATAACTTTGCCGGGGCCTAGACCAGGTCTGGCCAGCCCGCTAATTATCGCAGTCAGAGGGCTCAGACCTACCATCCTAGGTCACGACTCTGGGAGATGCTCTAGGTTTTTAAAGACTTTTAGATAACAACCCATTTCTGCAAGTCACCCCGCTGAGTTTGGGGTCTTATTGAGAGCCTGGAAGCCTCAGGGTTCACACCCACACATGTATGACACCTTATTGTGTTTTTTTTTTGTTCTCTTTTTATTTTTTTAACAGCTTTCTTGAGATATATTTCATATACCATACAGCTCATCCATTTAAAGTGCTATGGTTTTTTCATATAGTTACAGAGTTGTGTGACTCATCACAACCAATTTTAGAACATTCTCATCACCCCCCGAAGAAACCCTGAGCCTGTCACCCCCTAAGTATCTCCACTGTTCCCAGGAACAACTGTGTTTACCTCATTAATGTTGTTGCTTAGTCAGTCAGTCGTGTCCAAATCTTTGCTACCCCATGGGCTGTAGTCCGCCAGGCTCTTCTGTCCATGGGATTCTCCCAGCAAGAATACCAGAGCCAGTTGCCATTTCCTCCTCCAGGGGATCTTCCAGAGACAAGCATTGAATCCACATCTCCTGCTTGGAAGTGGTCTGCTCTTACCTTTTGGATAAAAATAGATGTTTCCCTCCGTATATCAGATGCCAAAAA
This sequence comes from Muntiacus reevesi, assembly GCF_963930625.1. Lineage (NCBI taxonomy): Eukaryota > Metazoa > Chordata > Mammalia > Artiodactyla > Cervidae > Muntiacus > Muntiacus reevesi. Next base: position 211,171,154 of record NC_089250.1, on the reverse strand, counting down.
TTTCATAGGGAAATTGTGGCCCGTCTCTGACAACTGCAAGAGCCACCACCACTGGTTTTTTCTTCTTTTCCTGCTCTTCTTTTCCCTAATTTCCTAACCTATTTTTGTTTATCTTTGCAAATATAACTGGAAAAACCTACATTAGGATTTGATTGGGGGTGGCATTGAATTTATAGATTAGTTGAAGGGAGAATTACCTTCCCATCCATGAATTATCCATCCATCTGTATGCATGGTGTATCTTTCCATTTATCTAAGTGTTTTTTGTCTGTTTGTTTTGACCAAGCTTCAAGGGCTTTGAGATCTTAGTTCCCTAATCAGGGATTGAACCCATGTCCCCTGCAGCACAAGTGCGGAGTCTTAATCCCTGGACCACCAGGGAAGCCCCTGTATTTAAGTGTTTTTTTTTATATTTGTGTCCCAAAGTTAATTTCACAATGCTATCTATGTGGGTCTTGAGTAACTTTTTACTAAATGTATTCCAAAACACCTTTTCCTTTGTTTTGAACTACTCAATAAATGATGCTGGGACAATTAGCTGTCCATATGGAAAAAGAATAAAATTAGATTCCCACCTCCCACATAAGCAAAAATCAACTGCGGACAAATTAAAGAAGTATGTGTGGAAAGTAAAGTTGTGAAACTTTTAAAAGAAAATGTAGGATAGGGAAATGTGTTCAACTTGAAAAACCCAAATCAATAGTGGCTTAAGTAAGCTCTCTCTTATTTAATATCATTTATATCTCAGGTATAATTACTCTAGATGTAGGCAGTGAAACAAAACTAAACAAAACCAGAAAAACTGTTATGACTGATTCACAGTGATACCAAGAATTAGGCTTCTAACTTTTACCCTGCTGTATTCAGTATGTTGCTTCCATTCTGAGGTTGCCTCAAAGTCCAAAATAACTTCTGGAGCTCCAGACATCACATCTACATTCCAAATGGCAGATTGAAGAAGGCAGGGACGGGAAATGTCCCAGAAGTCCCACAAAATGCATTCCCTCCATACCATCAGCCAGATATCAGTCTAATGGCCATACCTGACTGGGATAAGGACTGGAAATGTAGTCTCTAAGCTGAGTGGCAATATGTTCAGCTAAAAACTGGAATTCTGTTACTAAGGCAGAAGGGTAAAATTAATATTGGAGGCCACCAACACAATCAGTCATAGAGCATTTTTTCTGAAAAAAAAAAAATGCAAACAGTGCAAATGTTAAAGGAAAATGTTCACAACTATGACTAAAGATATAAAACTTCTACTAAATAAAATAATCAAATTATTTTAGTGAATAAATATTGAAAAGAAGTGAACATTAGCTCAATTTGGGGAAAGATTTGCAGTGCATATAGCTACACATTTTAAAATTTTACACAAAAGCATTGGGATCTATCATATATAAAGAATTCCTACAAGTCAGTAAGAAAAAGATTAAAACCCAGTACGTGAAACTTACCCTCATGTACCTAACAAAGACCAGAAAGGATGTGTTTTGTCTGAGCAGAGGGGTTCTAGGCAAACCAGCAAGGTTCACACTGAACCCCAGGGTACGCTGCTGGAGGGGGAAGTGATGCCTTAAGGGCCAAGCCATGGCAAAGGCACGATGTCATTTGATAAGGCACGGGGTGACCCCACTGACGTGAGTGCTATACACGTGTTGTTGAAAGTGGCCTTAAATCTTCTCTGAAACGAGGTACAGTTGAGATAACTGAATAAATGAAAGGGTGAAGATGCAACCGTTTACCACAGATGCTTACTTCTGGGGTGTCTCATCATTTCAGACATCCCTCTTCCCTGGGCCTTCTGTAGCCCCACCTTCCGGAGTGATGGTCGCTTAGTCATGTCCGACCCTTTTCGACCCCATGGACTGTAGCCCGCCAGGCTCCTCTATCCATGGGATTCTCCAGACAAGAATACTGGAGTGGGTTGCCATTTCCACCCTCCTCAGATGCTTCTTAAATAGGAGTCAATTTGAGAGAAATAGGAGATTCTGGCCATCTTTGCTCATGTTCCCCAAGGATTTGGGTACAAGTGATTGGGAGGTAACCCAGGATGACTGTGAAGGGGTGAAACAGGAAGAAAAGCCAGTCAAGAGTGTGTCAGTGAGCAGATGAGTTTGGGGGTAACTGGGGCTTAGAACATTCTGAGATCTGTGGCTGGCTTCATGCCTCAGGATCGTCCCATCAAGCAGCTTCCAACTGTTGCCTCTCCATGATTTACGGTCCCCCCTTCCAGGTAGTACCTGGAGCCAGACCCTACTTTCAGGTGGAGTCTCAGGATGCTGTTTGCAGTTGATGCCAGGTGGGTCAAGGGTACATGGAGAAGGACTTCCCTGGCAGCCAGTGGTTAAGCATCCACCTGCCAATGCAGAGGACACGGGTTCGATCCCTGGCCCGGGAAGATTCCACACGCTGTAGGACAACGAGCCCCGTGGCCACAACTACTGAGCTCGAGCGCCCTAGAGCCCATGATCTGCGACAAGAGAAGCCACAGCAACGAGAAGCCCGTGCACCACAACTAGAGAGAAGCCCCTGCTTGCTGCAACTAGAGCAAAGCCAGTATGCAGCAACGAACACCCAGAGCAGCCAAAAAACAAACAAACGTATATGGGGAGGACACCAACAGCAGAAGCGTCACAAACGGCATCGTGTCCTCCCAACATCAGGGCTGCGGTCCACCCCTGGCTCTTCCAAGTAAGCCTGCCACATCCTCTCTCCTCTCCCACATTTGGGTCAAGCTGGACCACTCACTACTTCTGATGCTTCCTCCACTGTCATTGCCTCCTGGATTGTCCTCGGGCGTTTCCTTCTGGTCTCTCCTCCCTCCTCTCCCATCATTTCAGTTCAGCTCAGAAGCTAGTGTGTGTCCCCAACCCCCTCCCTTGCTCTGTCTGTCATCCCCACGGCCTGTTAATTGCCCTCCTCAGAGCATCCATCCATCCAACTGCCCGGTATTTATTCCTGGATGTCCTGTCTCCCCAGCTAGCCTTGGGCTCTGAGAGGACAGGGATGTTCAGAGCCGTTTCCTCTGTGGGTCCCAGGGTCCGTCACTGGGCCCTGCACCTAGCAGATGCACCATGGAATGCTCGAGGACTCTCACTTTGCAGATGGAGACGTGGACCCGAGAAGCAAAGCAACTTAAATCCCAGAAGCCTTATGGATCACCAACAGCAAACTGAGCTGTGCGTGCGTGCTACGTCCCGCAGTTGAGTCGGACTCTTTGCGACGCTATGGACTGTAGCCCGCCATCCATGGGAATTCTCCAGGCAAAAGTACTGGAACGGGTTGCCACACCCTCCTCCAGGCGATCTTCCCAACCCAAGGATCCAACCTGTGTTGTGTCCCTTGTGTCTCCTACCTTGGCAGGTGGGTTCTCTACCCACTGAGCCATGGGAAGCCCATAAACTGAGCTGCATACATGGAAATCCTGGGGTAGGATTTGTTGATCAAAAAGAGGTGACCGCTTTGTCCCTGCCCTCCAGGAGTGTCCAGTCCGGCCATGAAAAGAGTGACCTATGTCAGTGCCTGAGGACTGGCACTCATTCAGGTGTCCAGGGCACAGGGGGCGTCCTGCCTTGTGTTGGGAATGCAGGCATTTGAGGATGACCAAATCAGGCTTCCTCAATGGCTCAGCAGCTAAAGAATCCACCTGCCAATGCAGGAGACTCGGATTCGATCCCTGGGCTGGGAAGACCCCCTGGAGAAGGAAATGGCTACACTCTGCAGTATTTCTGCCTGAAAAATCCCATAGATAGAGGAGCCTAGTGGACTACCATCCAAAGGGTTGCAAAGAGACAGACATGACTGAGCAAGCAAGCAAGCCCTGTCTGCTCAGCCACTCATGGGCTGTGATGCAGGAAGCCTGGAAACCTAGGGATACCTCCTTGCCCTCAGTGAAGACGTGGTCCATCAAGGAGATCAGGGCAGCTTGGGAGAAGAGGACCACCTGGAGGATCAGGTGTCAGAGGGCAACCTGGGCAGTCGAGGATGAAGTAGCTCAGAGAAGTGAGAGATCCAGGAAGACTTCTGGGAGGAGGTGAGTTGGGGCTGAGACATGGAGAACAAAAAGGAAGGGTTTCTGGCTGCTCCTTCCTTCAGGGACCATGGCCTTTTCTTGCCTCGGTTTTCCTTTCCTCATTTTTCTGTGAGGACCTGGTCTCCCCAGATTCCCTGGGGTCTCATAGAGCCTCCTCAGGAGGCCCTACAGCATGAGATGCAAGGATGTTGAAGCCCTGGGTGATGTTGGACAAATCCCTCCCTTTCTCTGGGTCTCATTGTTCTCATCTATTAAATGGGTTCATCACCCTCATCGCCCTTACAGGTTTGCTGGGAGGGAAAGAGACAATTTGTGGTTTCTGAGCCAGGAGAAGGCAAAACTCCTTAGAGGTCACGCCACCAGCCCCCTTATTTCACAAAGGGGAAACTGAGTCCCGGAGAGGCAGAGGGCCCTCGGTCAGGCTCAGTGAGACCCCATCTGGGCCTGAGCTTTCAGGATGATGGCAGTAAGCTCCTAACCAGCAAAATGGGGTCCCTCCCCAAGCCAGGGGGTCCCCAGTTGGGGGTGTGTGAGCTGTCTTCTTCTTTGGAACCTTAGAAATGTTCGTTGAGGGGCATTATGCAAAGGAGCTCAGCTCAGAGATGCTTATCTGAACCTCAACAAGGTTCTATATTAAAAATAGCAGGAGGATGAATTAGCTTTGGGATTGGAGGTGAGCAGTGGGCCCTGTGCCTTGGGGGGCTCCAGGCTCCTGGGTCCCAGGTAGGGCATCCAGGCTTCAGACCCTGGGCCCAGCTCTGACCGCCTGGGATCCCCACTGCAGTCGGGCTCCCACGAGTCTTTTTTTTTTTAATGGTTTGGCAGCACGGTGTAGCCTGTGGGATTCTTAGCTCCTGGACCAGGAATCAAACCTGCACCCCCTGCATTGGCAGCATGGAGTCCTAACCACTGGACCACCAGGGAAGTCCCCGCCCACAAGTCCCTTTCACACACTGGACACCCGAGCGACGATTCTAAATATTAGATCTGATCCCGTGGCTCTTCTGTCTGTTGCCCTGAGACTTACCCTCTGTCCTGCGCTCAAGTCCTGTCCTGTCTTCTCCCTCAGACTCTTCTCCCACCAAAGCCTCAGGGCTCCCTGGCGCTCCGGCCCAGGGACCATCCTTTCTGATCATCCCCTCTGCGAGCAAACTCCGGGAGACGGTGAAGGACAGGGGAGGCCTGGCGGGGCAGGCCACGGGGTCACAAAGAGTCGGACACGACTGAGCAATTGCACAGCAGCCACAACCTCTGCGCCCGCACTCAGAGCCTTTGTGCGGGCTCCTCCTGCTCCTGCGGGAGCCGCGTCTCCTCTTTCCCACCAGGAGAGCTACGTCATCCTTCACTTTAGCGGCTCAAAGGCACCTTCTCGGCGCCTCCAGGCCAGCCAGGCTGGCTGGCTGTCTGCTCTTCCAGAGACTTCTCCTCTAGCGCCTGCTCTTAGAATGGATGCGTCTGTGGGTCTAGCCACCCCGGGGCGCTACATGCTCCCCAAAGTTGGAGACCATGTCGGGGTGGGGGGCCTCCTCTGGACCTGGCCCCACGCAGAGGAAGCTCTTCTGCATAGAGCATTTTGGGGGGGGAGGGGTGTCAGGAATGACTGCACACCTCCCTCCAGAGCTGGCCAAACAGGCCCGGGATGACTCCGGGTCCCTCACCCTGGCCTGTCCTCAAGGACAGCAGCGGGAGGAGAGGGGAACGAGGAGAGAGGCTGGTTATTAATTAAAAAGCAAGTCATGTGTAGGTCCTGCCTTGTTCCAATAAAAAACCATCAAGGGTATTTAATTACCAGATCTAGTGATAGATGCGGGTGGGTTGACTCAGGCCAGGTGAGGATGCTGGGGTCAGAATGTCAATGAACGCTCAGCCTCCATGGCTCCGGCCTGGGCCGAGTCGGGGGGCTGGGAGCTGAGGGGCACCTTGGGGGGACGTCGGTGATGAAAATAACCCCCACTGCCAGTTCCCTCCTGCCGAGCGGTTCCCGAGTTCCAGGCGGGGCCCACGTGACCACTTTATGTGCTTTCTGTCATTTCACTCCCTCCAGCCTCGTGAGATTGGTCCTGTTTTTATCTCCCTTTTTCAGCTGGGGCCATTCGGGCACAGAGAGTTCTCATCACTTGACAAGGTCACACAGCTAGCAAGTGGCCGCATGAGGACCGCAGTCTGGACTCTTAAGCATGGGGACTCGAGGACCTAGCATGCCCCTGTGATGCTGGCTAGGGTCATCCAGAGGCCCCTCGTCGCACAGCTGGGGAAACTGAGGCAGGAGAGGGCATCACTTGCCAAAATCATACTGCACTTTGGTGGAATCGAAACCTTGGCCCTGGATGCTCCGTCCAGGAGTCTCTCACCTCCTCAACAGCTAAGTGTGTGTGTTGGGGGATCCGGCCAGGATGGAGGGGCTCCAGGTGGGCCAGGGTCTGGGGGCCAGGGCCGCCTGTCCAGTCCCATCTCCCTCCACACCTCCCGGCTCCTCCCCTGACAGAACCCTCAGCAGCCCAATCGGGCTGAACCAACCCAGTACTTCTCTGGGTCAGGCCCGGAAGGCGGTCTCAGCCCAGCTCTGGTCCCAGTGGAATTAAAATAGGCCTGACCTAAATACAAGCACAATGCCAGTGCTGAAAATACAGCGGTGTCAGCAGAAACTTCAACTGGTAGGAAACCAATGCACTTGGGGATGAATGTCCCCAACCCCATCCCAGGAAGGGGGCCTGGCTGCCTGACCGTCAACACCGACATTTCCTGAAAAGCGTCCCCACGTCTGACAAAGAGGTGGGCAAGAGAGAAGGACACCTCCCACCACTGGCCTGGCTGATGGCAAGTCCGGGAAGCAGCCACGTCATTGCGGCTCTCAGCTCTCATCGCGGCTCTCAGCTCTCATCTCACCCCAGGGAAAATGAGACCCAGAGAGGGGAGGTACCCTACTCAAGGATGCACAGCTCTGGTTTCTGGGAAGGAGGACCAGCCTGGGGGGGGTGGGGAGGGTGAAGGGAGCAGAAAACGGGCTCCTGAAACCAAAGTTTGGGTCCATGAGGAGGATCCAGTTAGGGACGATGCCTTTGACCAGCCTTGGGGTGGGGGCTTCAGGCAAATCCCCCAGGGCTCTGCAGACTCCCTTTGGCACCAAAATGAACTAACCCTGCAGGTGGGCACTGATGATGTGTCAACAGGCATGGGAGCCAAACTTCCCTTCGGCAGGACCCACATCCTGGGCCACACAGGACCCTGAACTCAGAAGGGTTCCTCACTCAGTTAAATGCACTGTTGTTGCCATCTGGAAATTCTAAATAGTTCTATCTTTGGATGTGTGCGTGTGTTGTAAGTGAAGTCCAACAGGACAATGAGCATGGGCGGGAACAGGGAGGGTACCCCTTCCACTTGGGTGTGAAATTCCAGTGGATCCACCAAGAGCAGGAGACTCGAAGCAAGTGCATGGTGAGCATGCCAGATGAGGGGGCTGCTGGCAACCTGGAGAAGCCCTGCATTCTGCTCAAACCAGAACTTGTTTCAAATGCAAAAAGAAGACAATGACTCCCCCCCCCCCCCAGTTCCTTATTTATTTATGGCTGTGCTGCATCTTCGTTGCTAGGCACAGGTTTAGTTGCCCCGAGGCATGTGAAATCTTCCTTGACCAGGAATCGAACCCATGCCCCCTGCATTGGCAGGCAGATTCTAAACCGTTGGGCCATCAGAGAAGTCCAAAGGCAATGACGTTCTAAGAATCACAAAGAACCAGGGGACGCTATCATATCCTTTCTTACTTCCCTGCATGAGCCAACCACTCATGCTAAAAATGATGACATAGAAGGAAAAGAAAAGATAGGGCAACTCAGAGTTTCTTCTCCTTTTGGTCCTTCCTTACACATCATGAGCCAAAGGTCAAAGGAGTTGGTCGAATGTGTGCATATCGAAAATTAAGAGAATCGAGTTGGTTTTGCACCGTATTTCCACTATTGGAGTCAGAATAAAATACACAGAAATGTACAAAGCATGATATAAACTCTGTAACTTCAAGGAGATTTCACATGAGTTAAATGATCTCACAGCTGCATTTAAAGTTTTATTTACTTATTCTTTAATTTTTTGGCCATGCCTCCCAGAATGCAGCATCTTAGTTCCCTGACCAGGGATCGAACCCGTGCCTCCCGCAGAGGAAGTGCAGAGCCTTAACCACTGGACCACCAGGAAATTCTCCCTTTCAGCTGCATTTAAAACTGGCATTGAACAATATGAAGATGAAAGGTAAGAATGAAGTGGCACAATGCTAATCATTTAACATTTTCTTAGAATGACATTAAATAACAAATGTTTTTAGACACCATGATAAGTTGAGAGAGAGACTGCGGAAGAAAGGGGAAAGTTTCATATTTTAGAACTCTTAAGGACACATTTTTCCTGCATATGGAACAGCACACACCACACCACCCCTCTGTCTTCATTCTGAAGTTCTGTCACTGGCCCCAGCTCTGGGTGAGGTAGGAAGAGAAGCATGTGCTGTGTGGCTTTTTTTTTTTTCTTTATTTAAGTCTCTGCAAACCTTATTGAGCAGGGTCAGAGGGCTGTGGGTCCATGGGGGCCCAGAGGGGCTGCTGACCAACTTGAGATCAGGGACTCCTTCCTGGAGGCAGTGACGTGGGAGCTGAGCCAGGAGAGGTGAACAGAAGGCTGGCGGGCAGACAAGGGGGCCTGAGGATGCCAAGTGGCCAGCCACCTTGGAGCCTTGGGGTTCTCTGAGTACCTGGCTCTGGCACGTGTGTCCACCTGAGTGGGAGCTGCAGGCAGTCTGGCGCTGACCCCTGGGGACCATCATAAGGCGAGCTGGAAGATGGTGTCCCCGGGACAAAGGCCCCGGCCCTGCAGGTCCACGCCCTACCTAGGTTCACCCACTCCTCATTCAATGAAGGTACATCTACTGTGCTTCTGGCAGCGTGCCGGGCACAGGACACAGAGCAGAAAATGACACAGACAAGAGCCCTAGATGCGTGCGGACAGCTGATTGGAAATGATCAAGAGTTTGGGAAGGGCTTCCATGGTGGCTCAGTGATTAAAGAATCTGCCTGCCAATGCAGGAGACCCGGGTTCGATCCCTGGGCTGGAAAGATCCCACATGCCACAGCAACTAAGCCTGGGTATCACAACTACTGAGTCCGAGCTCCAGAGCCCAGGAACCGCAACTACTGAAGCCCGCATGCCCTAGAGTGCTCAGCTACAAGAAAAGCTACCGCAACGAGAGGCCCTGGTACTGCACCTCCGCTCACAACTAGAGAAAAGCCTGTGTACAGCAGCGAAGACTGAGTATAGACAATAAATAAACAAATAAATTTATTTTTTAAAAAGAGAGAGAGCTTAGGGAAAGATGGTCTCAGCCATCAGTGGCAACAGGAAGCTCCAGGTCTGAGGAGCTGGATCTCAGAATAGGAAGTTGTGGGATTTCTCTGATGGTCCAGCAGTTAAGACCCTAGGCTCCCAATGTAGGTTCTATCCCTGGTTGAGGAAGATCCCACATGATGCATAGCATGACCATAAAAAGAACCAGATTGTTTTCCAGGAGCTTGGGCAGGTGACCCAGATTCCACAGGTGTCGAGGGTTGCCTCTCAGGAGGGCCCAGAGGGCAGGGACCGGTCGCTTTCGAACACGTGAGACCATGGCTCTGCATCGGGCAGATGCTGTGCTGGGCGCTAAGCGTGATGAGTTGACGGTGGAAGCAGCCTCAGACCACTGGGCCTGGTGAGCTGAGGGTGGCCTGGACATCAGCCCCGGTCACCTGCTCATAGCCTGTCCGACCACCAGGCCTGGCCCAGTAGGTGTGGATCTCCGGTGTGTCTGTCCTACAAGGTCCCTGGCCTGCCTCCCCCAGAGGGCCCTTCAGAGCTGAAGGCGGGGGGCACTTATAGATAATGCCATGGAGGCTTATCTATAAGACAGAGCGCTGACCATTCAGATGCACGGACTCACTGCCCTCCCTCCCAGGGTACCTCCTCACGGTGGGCAAGCTCCTCATCCCCATTTGATCAGTGTGGTCACTGATGCACAGAGAGGTGAGGTTATTTGCCCAAAGACACACAGGTAGCGAGGGCCACAGCTGGGATTTGCACTCTTAATCATCAGTCTGAACAATCTCTTTCTCTTTGTCTCTTGGCTCCCTTAGGTTCTGGCTTAGATGGCCCTTTTTAGATCATTCTGGATGAAGCCCAGGGGAATCCACTCAAGTGTTAGATAACTCCCTATTCAGCTTGTGGGCAGCAGGACGTGGCCCTGGAATGGGACCCTGGTTATGGGGATGCAAGAGGGAGATTCTGAGGGTGAGACCCTGGCTTCTAGGGTCTGTGTATCCCCTCTTGTCTCCTGAACAACAAGAACACACGTTTTGCTCACAGCTCTGCCTTCCTTGGGGGCCAGAGCTGATGAGTTTGTTGAATGTATTCCTTCGAACTTGCTACCTGGGTGGCTTTGCCCTGCCCTCCCTCGTCCATCAGCCAGCCCCGAAGATACAGCTCCTGCAGGTCTCCGACCACGCAAGGTCACCACTTGAACTTCAGATGGTCAGTGCTCCATCTACCCCCTTGGTGCTGAAGCCAAGTCCATTTTCTGTGACCTTGGCGTAGAGCACCGACCTCCTTTTCTTAATTACCATTGACGTGGGTTCAATCGAATTAACATTCCCATCTTCGATGCACTTTCTGGGAAGGGGTCCACCCTGAGTTCTGGGCCCAGGGCCTCCTGGGTGACATGCTTTTCCCGAGGGGAGGGTGGGGAAGGGCAGAGGAAACTTGGGGGGGGGGGGTGTTGCGGGAGCATCTTCCAGGCAGTGGAGACAGGAAGAGCGCGCTGCGTCTTTTATCTATTCTTCAGGCCACAAAAGCACCAGTTAAGTGTGTGTTCAGCCTGACCCTGGCAATGAGCCAAGGCAGTTCCTCCAGGCTGGGCCAGTTTCCAGTCCCCGGAGGATCCCAAGATTGTGCCAACTGCCTGGGACCCAAGAAGTGCCAAGGACCAGAGAGTCACCTGCGTCACCTGGATTGGGGGCGGGGTGGACTGTCCCTGGGCCGGGGCAGGCAAAGCGGGCAGAGAGGGGCCTCTGGCCTCAGACTCTCCTCTGGGCTCGACCCAGCTTGCCAAGCGTGTGGGTCTCAGGCCCTGCTGGTCAGGGGCCCCGAGTGAGGGGACAGAAATAGGCCATCTGTGAGCATTCCCAGGGCTCAAAGGAGTCTCAGTCCATGGCCTCCGTGTGTGCTGGCATTCTCTGCTCATTTATTTATTTTCAGAGCAGGAAAGTGGATTTGCAACGCTCCTTCTGAATGTTTATCCCCGGGGGAATGTGGGACTCATGAATAATGCAGCACACGGGAGGCGGGGGGCTGGGGGCCGGGTGGGCTCTGTCCTGTCCAGGAAGGCTCCAAGTCGCCACAGATGGCAGGCCCAGGGCACCTCCTGGCTGTGCCCTCTTGCTGCCCTCTGCGTTTGGAAAGTGTCTCTGAGCCCCACAAGGCAGCGTGTACGAGGCTTGCCACCACCCTGGCCCTCTCCTGGGTCACCCCTGTGCTCACTCACAACCTCACTCTGACTCTCAGAGCCCACCTGTCTTTCCCAGTGAAAGATGCTCAGTCATGTCCATCTCTTTGCGATCCCATGGACTCCAGTCCATGGAATTCTCCTGGCCAGAATACTGGAGTGGGTAGCCTCCCCCTTCTCCAGGGGATCTTCCCAACCCAGGGATCGAACCCAGATCTCCTGCATCGCAGGCAGATTATTTCACAGCTGAGCCACCAGGGAATCCCTGTCTTTTCTAACCATGCACTTAATAGCGTCAGAGATGGACAGTCATTCCCCGCTGCTGGAGGCTGCAGGCTTAGGGAGAACCTGGCCCCACCGAGACCAAGTGGGCTCAGCTCAGAGTGGACCGCTGGGTGGTTGTGGTGGGGCACATCTCCTCCCTGTCCTTGGATGATCTGGGCGGGCTCCTTAAAGTAGCTTATGCCGAAGGCAGGAGTTAGTTCCTGATCTGGTTTCCACCCTGAGGCTCCAGCCTCATTTCCCCTGGGTAGAAAGGTGGTCCTCTGGATGCCAGAGATGTCCCCCGTCCCCGGGGACTGTGCTTGCGGCAGTGGCTCTGTCCTGGCCCTCAACCCTCTGCCAAGACCCCTCAGATCACCCCTAAGTCCTGTGGGACTGTCGCCAGTCAAACCCAACTTGGGAGTGGAAGGACCATCCTTCCTGTCCCCCCTCACCTCCCAAGGGCTTCCCTGGTGGCTCAGATGGGTAAAGAATCTGCCTGCCATGCAGGAGACCCAGTTGGATCCCTGGGTCGGGAAGATCCCCTGGAGAAGGGAATGGCTACCTACTCCAGTCTGCTTGCCCAGAGAATCCCATGGACAGAGGGGCCGGGTGGGCTACAGTCCATGGGGTAGACACGACTGAGCCACTAACCCTTAACACTCACCTCCCAGGTGAAAGCTCTACAGAGCCCTCTACTGTTGGGGCGACACCCTGCAGGCTTCTAAATGCTTACCGCGGAGCCTAAAGCAGGAATGATTTTAAGGCAGATATGGGGAGGATCGTTGGGGTTAAAATAGATCAGCAAATGGTCAAGCAGAAGTCGTCTGGGGAGGGGCAGGTCGGTTTGGCTGGGAGCGGCTGGGGTGTGGGGACCACCAAACCCCTTGTGCCTCCCCGTCCTCCACCCCATCCTCACGCTCTGGGAGGCAGTGACCTCACGCTACTCTCTATCATAATATTTACCAACAGTGCTGAAATTGAGCCAGGCAGCTCAGCAATTATAATCATGTTATCATTATTGCTGATAATTCCGATCATAAGCATAAATTATAAACAGGAGCAGGGCCTGGCGGTAGGCGCAGGGAGGCAGGGACACCCCTGAGCCGGGGCGTGTGGGGGCATGAGATTGGCCTCCCTCCCCACTCGCCCACTCCCCTCTTGTTTCTGGCCAAGGCCAAGCATCCCCTCCAAAGCCTGGCTCTGCGGTACTGGCTGCTTCAGGTGGCCATTTCCCACCAGGGTCCCCGACCATCCTGGCCACCTCACTCCAAGCCCCACTCTGTCTCCCAGAAACTATTACGGTGCAATTATTACAGAGACGGTCGTTCTAAATTGATCTTTCAGTTACTCCACAGCTGCAACCATGGAGACGGCCCCAGCTCAATTACATGCTTCTCTCTGTTCCTGAAAGATTCCAGCGGAGGAGAGTCGGAGGAGGAGGCAGAGAGCAGAGACGGCAGAGACCGAGGCGCAAAGAGAGCTGCAGAGAGCAAGAGACGCAAGGACCCCCAGAGACAGAGAGAGACAGAAACACAGAGACACAGACACAGAGAGAGATGACAGACCCCGGGAGAGCTGGGAGAGACACAGGCTCGGGGAGAGACAGAGAGGCCAGGGAGCATCCCACGAAAGAGCTGATGCGGACAGAAAGATGGACAGAGAGTCAGAGAGAGACGGAGATGATGAGGGAGAGAGACCAAGCCCAGGGCAGGCACAAGGACATAGAAACAGACTCACACTCATGTTTTGCTGGAGAGAGCTTTACGAAAGGACAGCCACAAACAGATGGAGAGTAACCGAGAGAGCAAGAGAGACAAGGGACCAGCAAGTCACGTGACAGCAGACAGATGAGGCCCTTTTCATTCATTCATCTGTCCATTCATTCATTCATTCAGCAAATGTTTGTAGAGCTCTACAGAGGCAGCTTGGGTGCGGGGGACCCCAGAGGCACACCAGGACCCCTCCCCATGTCCGCCCTCACATGAGTTTAATGGGTGAGTCAGACAAGACTCCAATCATTACTTACCCAACGTACAATTATTCCAACTGGAGCCAGGGCTCAGAGTTTCCCCCTGCTCTTTCCTGAGGGGCTCCGAGAGCCGTGGTGGGGTAGGGGCCAGAATCAGTGGAGTCAGGAAGACTGAGATCTGGAGGAGGAGGAGCTGACCTGGTGGGGCAGGCAGGGTGCTGGGTTTAGAAGGACTGTGTGTGCAAAGACCCGCTTGCATACGCTGATGCACAAGCAAAATCTTGGCTTCTAGGCCTGGACCAGACCTCCCCTTGGAGGATGGGGTGGTATGGAAGGGTGGTGGGCGAGACAGGGAGACCCTATGTGATGCCTTCTCCTGGAGTTGAGGGGACGCAGCAGAAAATCCTGGGGCAAAAAGGACTGTTTAAGCACCTGCTGAGGCCCTGGACCAGCGGGCCCATGGAGTGGAGGCCAGAGGGGGCTGTGCTGTTGGTTCACTATTTCCTATGGGGCCGGAGGATGTGGCCTTGGCAACCCATTCCTCTTCAGGCTGGGCTGGGTGGCCCTCCGGCTCCAGTGCCCAGGGTCACTTCATTGCTTCACAGACCCCATTGTGTGCTCACGCCTGGCTCAGAGCTCCCAGGGGCCAGTGGCAACTGGGTCTACAGGATGTCTGCTACACAGAGGGTGTTTCCGTGTGGAATCCCCCATCGCAGGCCTGATATGGCCCAACCAGATGTCAGGCCTGCCTGGCTGTGGGGCGGGGCGCTGGCAGCCTGTGACAGAGGAGCCAGTGTGGAGTGCCGTGGGGCACAAGGGACGTGGCTGTGAGCTGGACCCGTGGGGCTGAGAGAGGTTAAACCACAGATGCCAGAGCCCAGACGACCCTTCAGTTCAGTTCAGTTCAGTCGTTCAGTCGTGTCCGACTCTGCAACCCCATGGACTGCAGCACGCCAGGCCTCCCTGTCCATCACCAACTCCTGGAGTTTACTCAAACTCATGTCCATTGAGTCGGTGATGCCATCCAGCCATCTCATCCTCTGTCGTCCCCTTCTCCTCCTGCCTTCAATCTTTCCCAGCATCAGGGTCTTTGATGAATGAATCAGTACTTCACATCAGGTGGCCAAAGTATTGGAGCTTCAGCTTCAGCATCAGTCCTTCCAATGAATATTCAGGACTGATTTCCTTTAGGATGGATTGGTTGGATCTCCTTGCTGTCCAACACCACAATTCAAAAGCAAAAGATGACCCTTGGAGAACATGAAAGCTAGTGCTCTTCAAACTTAAACGTGTATCAGAAAGAGCTGGGGACTGGGTACTAAAGTACGAAATTCCTTCCAGTGTCTGAGCCAACCCACCTTTGGAAAGGGTCTGAGTCTGCGCTTTTAAAAATATATATTTATTTATTCGTTTGGCTGCATCGGGTCTTAGTTGCGGCGTGCGGGACCTCGCGATGCAGCGCACCGACTTCTCTAGCTGTGGTGTGTGAGCGCTAGAGCACTCGCAGTTGCATTGCAAGGCCTTAGGTGCCCCCACAGCTTGTGGGATCTCGGTTGCTTGATCGGGGATGGAACCCGCATCTCCTGCATTGGAAGGTGGATTCTTAACCACCAGACCTCCAGGGAAGTCCCTGGGCCTGCACTTTTAACAAGACTCAAGAAGGGGAAACTGGGGCCGAGGGCCCCCCATTGGTAGCCGAGCTCAGATGGAAGATGCCACACCACCAGCTCCCAGTTCCAGCCTGTCCACTTGCCGCACCTGGGCCCCGCGCTTGTGGCAAGCGCGGGGCTGGGGCTGAACTCACCAAAGGCCTTGGGCTGCTGTAGAAACCCCTTCTGCAGATGAGAAAACTGAGGTTTGGAGAGAAGAAACTACCCAAATGATGCAGCTGAGTTTCTGATCCTGCTGTGATAGACCAGCATGGGGTGTGGGTGGGGTGGAGAGCCGGTTGGCTGCTTGGAGTCCCTTTCCCCACCACCCTCCACGGACGCGTGCGCAGAGCGGAAGTCCCCCTGAAGCTTTTCTACTGACTTTGCTCTTTTCCTGTAGTGTCTGGGGAAGTTGCTTTGAAGTGTTTTCCCCTTTGTTTTTTCCTCTTCTGGCCCTGAGGTTGTTCTGAATCTTCACTAATTTATAACTCTAAATTTGCTTAGCAGAGCAGCGGCCTGGTACTGCTGTTTCCTGCTGGGGATCGGGGTGGAGGGTGGGAGGCTGGAGGGCCAGGGCCTAAGAAACAGGGGTCCCTTGGGGGGGATGACACTGCACCCACCTTGTTCCAGCTCCTTCAAATTGGGATCACGGAAGACTGGCTTCTGGGTGGGAAGATGGAACGGTAAACTTGACCGTGTTTCTCAGGGGCCTCCTTGAGCCTGTGTCTCCACGGAATGGGTATGATGGAAGATGTTTAGCACTATGGCCTGGCTTACGGTGGGCTTCCCAGGTGCTGCTAGTGGTAAAGAACCTGCCTACCCATGTAGGCATTATAAGAGATGTGGTTTCAATCCCTGGGTCAGGAAGATCCCCTGGAGGAGGGCATGGCAAACCACTCCAGGATTCTTGCCTGAATCCCATGGAGCGGCCTGGAGGGCTGTAGAGGTCGCAAAGGGTCAGACATGACTGAAGCAACTTAGCACGCACACTGGCTTATAGTAAGCATTCAATAAATGAAAGTTATTGGGTTTTTTTTTTGGTTTACAGGATCTTAGTTCCCTGACCAGGGTTTGAAGCCGGGCCCATGGCAGTAAAAGCACCAAGTCCCAGCCACTGAATTGCCGGTATAAGTGTGAAATTGACACTGATTTCAAAGACTTTAGTACAAGAAAAATAATAAAAAATGTCTCAAAAAAAGTCTCAATTTTAAAAAATATTATCACATGTTGAAATGAACACACTTTGGGTTGTTGTTGTTTAGTCTCTAAGTCATGTCTGACTCTTTGTGACCCCATGGACTGTAGCCCACCAGGCTCCTCTGTCCATGGATTCTCCAGGCAAGAATACTAGAGTGGGTTGCCATTTCCTTATTCTGGGGATCTTCCCGACCCAGGGATCAAACCCTCATCTCCCTCATTGGCAGGCAGATTCTTTATCACTGAGTCACCGGGGATTGCTGGGTTAAATCAAATATTTGACTAAAATGAATTTCACCTAGTTCCTTTATTCTTTTAATGCAGCTACTAGGAAATTTAAAATTTCCTCCAGGGTGTGTGTTTGTGGCTCACGTCCTATTTCTGTTGGCCTGGGCTGTCGTAGACTATACACCAGAGCCAAACCCTGGGGCCAGGCAGCTGGGGTTGCAGATTTACCTGCTTGTGTCGTGAACAGAAGACCTCCTTGCATCCCAGTTGTCCACCCCAGCTTGCCAGGGTGCCTGAAATCCCAGGACTAGGGCTTTGCTTCTGGGGGGTCTGTAAGATTCTAGTAGGTTCTTCTGCTGATCAGATGCCCCAATGAGGGAAATGGTTTCTGCCCTGAGCAGTCTGGGTGAGCCAGGGAACAAAAATCTGGGAGGATGGGGCCCAGGCAAGGGATGAAAAGGAGATGCCCGGAGGCCTGGGGAATGGTCCTTTGTCAGTGCAGGGAGTTGGAAATCTGGGTCACAAACTTGGAAACCCCAAGCAAGCCCATCACCAACCCTTTGTCCCTTCATAGCCCTCAAACCATTTGAGCACCCTAGCTGTGTGAGAGCTCAGTCGCTTCAGTTGTGTCCAACTCTTTGAAACCCCATGGACTGTAGCCCGCCAGACTCTTTTGTCCATGGGATTCTCCAGGCAAGAATACTAGAGTGGGTTGCCATGGCCTCCTCCAAGGGATCTTTTTGACTCAGGGATCAAACCCATGTCTCCTGCATTTCCTCTGTCCCCTGCACTGCAGGCAGTTTTTTTTTTTTTTTTTTTTTACTGCTGAACCACATGGGGGAAACCCCCCTAGCTGGTAGGGATAACATTTAACATCTAGGCTTACAGATTCTCTGCTCACCTTGTTTGACCTTGTTTCATGGATCCTGCATACTGCCTTGAAAGCACATTTCCATGCATTGAATCTCTTTTCCCTTTGGTTTCCAGGATTGAATAAGAGATAGGTGACTCTGAAGAGAAACTGGAGTAGTCAAATCCAGAAACCATTCAAGTCTCACTTTTAAAGGCTAAATAGTAATTATCAGATAAAATCATCTTCTTGGAAATCCAAAGAAAACCAAGGAGATGGCAGAAAAGAACGGCAGGTGGGGGATTGGGAGTCCTTGAAGTCCACCCCTGCCACTCACCGAGGGGCTGCTGTGGGTCAGTGCTGCCCGCCTCGGTACTGAGGGATGCTTACCTGTAAGATGAGGGCACTGGGCTCACTATCCTCACCTTTCGTCCCTGTAGTCACCTCCAGGGCAGCCAAGCTCCTGGCTTCCTCTGGGTTTGCCCCAGTGTCAGAGAAGGGATACCATGATGGAGACGGCTGGGCTGTCTTTCTGTCCACATCCCCTCCTACCCCAGAGAGTCTCCATTCCAAGGAACAAGGAGCCAGAAGTGGCCCAGAATGATGGGAAAGGAAACTGTGGAAGAAGGTAGGGATCCAGGCTGGGCCCAAACCCCAGGGGAGCAGAGGGCAGAGTTCATATGGCAATTCATTCCAGTGGCCTGTCTGCTGGTCAGAGACCCTACACCAAACATGCTGGGCCTGGGAGCTCCTGGGCTAATGAGGAGACAGGATGCCCAGATGCCCCATCACTTCCACAAAGGACCCACTGTTCTATATTCCCATCTGTGAAAAGGGGACTGGCAGGCCCACCTGGTTAAGTGCATGAAGGTGCAGAAAGGGCTTTTTGATGGGAGTAATCCCGGAGCTTTTTCATTGTTTTTTAAGATTTTTGATGTGGACCATTTTAACAGTCTTTATTGAATTTGTTACAATATTGCTTCTATTTTCTGTTTTGGTTTTTTGGCCAGGAGGCATGTCGGAATCTCAGCTCCCTGACCAGGGATCGAACCTCCAGCCCCTGATCTGGAAGGTGGAGTCTTAACCATTGGACCGCCAAGGAAGTCCCAACCCTGTGGCTGTGAGGGAGTTAGGGGGAAGGAGGAGAGAAGAACCTTGGTTTTCACATCTCCATACATAGATGGGGGATACCAGGCCAGGGCAAGGATGGGGCAGGGCCAATGCAAATGAGTAAAGCCAGCAGGAGACATTCCTGTAGGCGGGAGGTAGCCACTGGCAAGGACTTCTCAAACAAACTCCCCTTTCTGCTTAAACAGCTGTTGCTGCCCTTCCCAGGAGAAGGAATTGAACTTGACAGAAATGTGAATATCCATGACCCTGTCCTTAGAATCCCACCTCCTCATGAAGAGCAGTTCAGCAAAAAGTCCAAGTCTGACTTTGCCCCTAGGGGAAACCAACAAATTTTAAACATGAGAATTGTCTTTGGAAAGTTCCTGGCAGTCCAGTGGTTAAGACTCTATGCTTCCACTGCAGGGGGTACCAGTTTGATCCCTTGTCAGGGAACTGAGATCCTGCAAGCCGCATGCTGCCACCAAAAAAAAGAAAAAGGAGAATTGCCCTTTATTGAACACCTGCTACACACCAGGCACTTTGATAAATGTTTCCTTGTTTAATATGTCATTTAATCCTCATAGCAATCATATGAAGAAAGGACTACCTTGGCTCCATTTTACAGGTGAGGAAGTTGAGGCCCAGAGAGGGCAACCAACTGGGCCTAGGTCACACAGCTAGTGAACATGGAGCCAGCGGTCATACCCCAGTCATGCCCAATTGAGTGGGACGTGGACATGGTAAGCCAAGGCCTTCTGCTGTGTCACACTGCCCCCAGTCTCTGCCTGGGTGAGCTTGGGGGCAGCAGGCTGTTGCTTCTGGGGGGAACAGCACAGAGGTCAGGGGCAGGAGGGCACCTTTCCCTCCCAGCACTCCACTATCTGCCGCTCCCGATTCTGCCTGCAGAGGGCAGTCCTGAGCATGCACCTGGCTTCAGCTCCTTTAAGCCCTGGTGTCCAGAGGTTTTTGGCACTCTGCCCCTGGACTTCAGGTCCAGGAAGCGTTCTGTCCAGAAACCAACAGCCCAACCAGCCAGCCCTTCCTTCCTGGGACCAGCTTCCCCCCGCTGGGCCCACTGAAGCCACGCCTAACCCCCAAATCCGCATGGTAATGGAGGGAGCATAAGTCAGTGGGCCAAACAAGGGCTAAGGAGCCAGACCCAGCAGTGACACTCACATGCTGAATGTCCGGAAACCATCACTTCATCTCATTGTGAAATGAGGCTAATAGGACCGCCCTTGCAGGCTTCAGATGAGGAACAGACACCTAGGTAATATGCCTAGTAGACGCTTAACTAGCATGCCCATCATCACTGTTACCCACTGGGGCAACTGTGTGGTTGACTCAGGGGCTGCGGGAAGGGGGGAAACTGAGGCTCTGAGGGGTGAATTGCCTTGCCCAAGGTCACAGGTGGTAAGAGGAAGAGCCAGGATTTGAACCCACACGGTCAGGCTCCAGACCCTGGCCCTTCCCCCTTAGACACTGCCACACCAGGGCCAGCACAAGGCGGGTAGGGATGTGCGTCTGAGAGGGACCACAAGACAGAGTGCTTCAAAGTGTCCCCAGGAATCAGGGTGACAAGGGGGATGGTGGGTGTCCCCAGGAGGGCAAGGGTGGTGTGGGATGGAGGGGCGTCTGTGGCCTCATTCCCAATCCCCTGCTCTGGCCAATATCCTCTGTGGGCAAAGTGTTCGGTGGGCACAAGGGCCCCTCTGGGCTTGACCCTTATGGACTTCCCTGCTGGCTCAGACAGTAAAGCATCTGCCTACGATGCAGGAGACTCGGGTTCAGTCCCTGGGTTGGGAAGATCTCCTGGAAAAGGAAATGGCAACCCACTCCAGTATTCTTGTCTGGAAAATCCCATGGACGGAGGAGCCTGCTAGGCTACAGTCCATGGGGTCGCAAAGAGTTGGACACGACTGAGCGACTTCACTTTCCTTCACTTCGGGTTGGGCACTGTGGACATGGGGCTGCCAGGGAGGAGCTCTGTCTGGGGGGCTGGCCAGGGGGGAACCAGACCAGCCAAGGTCAGCCTTTACCAAGTGCCGGTCGTGTGCCCAGAAGGGCCGGGTGGGCTTTGCTAGGCCCTAGTAGCTTCTCAGTCTGGCTCTCTCCGTCTAGGCCAGGTGCTCCCTGGGGTGGCAGCCTGCCTGTCCCTCCCCACAGTGTTCAGCATAGCCAGGGGCTAGCCCGGGGCTCAGGACACTGTGGTGAATCTCCAGGCTCCTGACCATTTAAGATGCATGCTCTGCAGAAGATGGGAGGTGTGCTTCTGACTCCGTAGGAAGGCTGGTATGGAGGGGAAGGGGATGGCAGAAGCCTGGGTCGGGCGATCAGAAGGAGCGCTGCCCAGACAAGATGGGACCAGGCGTGTCCAATCGGATCAGCTGCGACCTTGGGCTTGTCACTGCCTTCCTTCCCATTCCAGGGGACAAAGGCTGAAAGAGGCACCCGGGCCACGCCACAGGGGGAAATAACCTGGGCACGGCAGAGGTGACCAGCCGCTGCCACTTCACTTTCCCCAGCGCACTGGCCCCGGTGTCTCCGGGGATCCTCCCGGCGCCCGCTGAGTGACCTTGACCCTCCGGGCCCGGTTCCCGCGCCCGGGGCGGGGGTGAGGAGGGGGGTCTCCGGGGACGAGTCCTGGCTTTCTAATCCGTCCCGGCGGTGGGGCGCTGGGGAGGCGGAGGGGCGCCGCGGGCAGCCAGGGGGCGCCGGGGCCGCCCCTCCCGCGGGCCCCCCTGGCGGCGGGCGCTGGGGCGGCGCGCGCTCTGGGCGCCCGGCGCGGGGCGGGGGGCGCGGCGCTCCCCCCGCGGTGCCCAGGCCGGGGCGCGGGGCGGGCTAATCCCGTATGTAAATGGCAGCCAATGGAGGGTGGTGTTGCGCGGGGCTGGGATTAGGGCCGGGGCGAATGGCTGGCAATCTTACTGGGATTACAGAACAAAGAGCCTCCCTGCGCTCCCGCTCTCGGCTCGGCTCCCCGCGCCGCGCCCCGCCCTCCGCCGCAGCCCGCGCCGGGGGTGGGGGCCGCCGAGCGCCAGCCCCCCGGCCGGCCCGAGAGCCCCCGCCGGGCCCCCTCCCCGCCCCGCGCCCCGCTCGCCTCCCGCCCGCCCCCGCCGCCGCTCCGCGCCTCCCTCCGCCTCTCCTTCCCCCATTCTCCCGGATTAATTAAGGAGGCAGCGGCAGGAGGCTGAGTCCTGGCCGCGGGCCGGGGCCGGGGCGCCGCTGGCAGGAGCGCTTGAGGATCCTCCAAGGTAGGAGAAACTTTTGCGGGGGGTGGGGGGGAGGGCGGGCGCCGAGGCCCTTCTCCCCCTCTCCTGCCACCCTCGGCGGGGGGGCCCGCCCCTCCCCCTCCAGGTGTTCCAGAATCTGGGTCCGGCTTTTGGGTGCCTCGGGAGGCACGTGACCGGGATTATAATTCGGGCCGAGGGCGGGGAGGGACGGCCGCCCCCACCTGCCGAGAGGGGGAGCCGGGAGCTGTCACCGCCGCCGCCCCCGCCCCCCCCACTCCCGGGCCCTTCCGGAGGTGGGGGGCCACCCCGGACGGGCAGCGGGCGCCCGCAGGCTGCTGCAGTTGGCGAATGAGGTCAGTTGTGCTGTCCGGGCGGCGGCGGGCGCCAGTGTGGGAGCCGAGGGGGGCTGGGCAGGCCGCGGCCCCCGCCCCCCCAACTCCCCCCACCTCCGCCTTGCTGGGGCCGGGCCGGTCTCCAGGCCGGCGCACCCCCCACCCCACTCACAGGCTGAGTCCCACACAGCCAGTACTGCCCCAACACAGTGGTTCCTGCTGGGGTCCCTGGGGAGGGGGGCCGGCCTGTGTGGTGGCCGCCGGGCTCCTGAAGGATGCAAGGGAAGGAGGCTCAGAGGCTGGCAGTAGGGGGGCCACAGAGGTTTCAGAGGAGCAAGCTGGGGATGCCCTGTCTGTGGGTGGTCTCTGAGTTTCCGCAGATGGGTGGGGAGGCCCGTGGAGCCGGCCACGGAATGCTTGATGCCTCCCCACTGCCACCATCCTGAGTCTCCGGGAATGAAGCGTCCTGGGTGCCCCAGCCCCAGCCTGTGGGCAGCAAGAGGGAAGGTTCCCTGGCCTGGGCCCAGGACGAGAGGGACGTGCCTCTGAGAGTTCTGCCCTCCTGGCCTCGCTGGAGCGGGGCTCAAGCCCTGGACATCCGGCCCTGGGACTTGGGCTCCCAGAGCTAGACCTGAGGTGGGAGGCTCCCGGGTCCCGGTCCCAGCCCGAGTGAGGGGCCCGGCATGTAGGGGTCCCCTTTGCCGGGTCTCGCGTGGGGTATGGTGCTGGTGAGGTGGGCAGGCCTGGACAGCTTCTCGAGGAGTGGGCATTTGAGGGGACTCCTCTTCCTGCTCACGGCAGAAGGAAGGGGTGGCCACAAGCCGCCCTGACCCTGCTGGCCCTCGTCTCCCTCTCGAGTTCGGTTGCACCCGTGGTGAGGACTGCTGCTCCCCGCTACTGACCCGGGCCCTCGGGACTGGGGAGGTGCCTCCGAGCAACCCATTTATTTCAGCAGCGTCATTCCCAAAGGGAAAGGGCATAAGCATCGATTATTTATTCAGAGTGAGAGGGAGGCAGTGGTGGCAGGCAGGCTGGTGGTTGCTGGCAGGGAGGAGCCAGGCACAAGGGCAGCAAGGTTGGGGGCATCAGGTCAGGAGCAGGGGCCCAGGAGGGTGGAAGTCACCCTCTGCCTTCTTCTGAACAGGGACCTGTGGACCAAGGGACAGGCCTGGTTGCAAGAAGACGGGATGTCAGAACCCCCAACCTGCTTTTGGGATGTGGGGAGCTTCAGACCACACCCCATCCCGTAGCCTGCTCTGAGGGTGACCTAGAAAGTTGTGACTCTGACTCAGAGGGTCCCAGAGGACCCCAGCGGAGGAGACGAGGGTGCCCGCTTGTTCAAAATGTGGGAGGACCTGGGGAGAAAGGTTGCAAAACTGGGTCTGGAAGATAGCACTGGAGGGGCAGGCTTAACCTACTTAGGAGGACTGTTGTCTGGATGCCTGAGGAAGGGTCATGTATTTGCAAGTGTGCTTCGTTTGTTCATTTTAGGCAGCCGTGAGCTGCCTGCCAGTTGTCAGTATCTGATGCTTGCAAATAGTCAGGAAGGCAGACCTCATGATAGGGGTCCGGGAGGCACCTGTTTGTGCAGCCTCCCCGTCTCCTCGACAGCCGGGGTGTCCCCAGTTTGGTAACGGCCTGTTGTTGGAGACCCCAGGTGATGTGGGTGACAGCTTGGGGCTCTTGTGTCCTCAGCCTGACCTTGGAACCAAAGACCGTATCTGCTGGTCCACCCTCATTCTGGGTTCTGGTTCGGATCCTCTGGCTCTCGTCGGGGCCCCCACTGCCTCCTGGGCCCACTCTTTGAAAATTGTACCTTCCCTGAAAGGCCTTTGCTCCTGGTGCTCCTCTAAACCTCAGGGCTTCCTCCCTCCTGACGGGGCAAGGCTTCCTTGAAGGGCCCTCCCTGCTTAGGATGAAGGTGGGTAGGGGCTGTAGAATTTGCCTTTCTCTCCTCCTCTGTCAGAACTCAGCCAGCACTCATGTCCTTGGGCTGGAAACCTGCCTAGGAATGTCGCCAGGACTGGCCAAGGTGCGACCTCTGTGTCCCCATGACATCCTGTCCTTCCACATCCCAGTAGTGATCTCACTCAAGAATTACATGTCCCTGATGGTACGGGGACAGGACAGGGACCGAGGCTTGCTTTTGGCTCCGTGGTGCCTGGGTTATTGTTCAGTCGCTAAGTTGGTGTCCGAGTCTGTGTGGCCCCATGGGCTGCAGCACTGCCAAGCTCCCCTCTCCTCCACTATCTCCCGGAGTTTGCTCAGATTAATGTGCGTTGAGTCAGTGACGCTAACCATCTCATCCTCTGCCGCCCCCTTCTGTTTTTGCCTTCATTCTTTCCCAGCATTGGGGTGTTTTCCAAGGAGTCGGCTTTTCGCATCAGGTGGCCAAAGTGTTGGAGCTCCAGGGCTGCTCCCCAGATACTTACTGATTGAGTGAATGAATGAATGGATGAAATTCTGCCCCAGGGTCTGAATAGCTAAGCTGGCTCTCTCCTGTTGTTCCTGAATTCGCATCTCTGGGGTAGGTCCCCACAATGATGGGACCCTGAGGGTCTTTCCCTAAGCTCCCTGCCCCACATCCTCTGGGAGGTTCCTCTCCCCATTACCCCACACCTGAGCCTGGGGCTCTGCTCCTGGAATGTTCATGCAGTTTCTCTCGGTCCAGGCCGTCTGTGGGCATCTCTCTCTTTGATGCCTGGCGACCAGGGACACCGCCACATTTTTTGGGACAGACCAGCAGTGTGCGCCCAGCTCCAGGGGGCCTCTGGAGGCCTCGGGGGGCACCGGGAGAAGGACTTGCAGGGTTAATTCACTAGTCCTGGCGAGCAGAGTGGGACCGAGGACCTAGGGCTCAGGATCTCCCGGGGGGTGTGGGGCCCGTGAGATCCAAACCCTATGAAGACCAGAAGGTGGAAGGATTGTTTTCTGTGGGAAAGGTGAAGGAGATGGACCTGGTCAGAAAACAGAGGCAGGTCACACCGTTGGTGACAGGGTGACAAGAGAGACTTCTGGGTGTAAGGGTTGAGTTGTCCAGGCGAGTCCCAAGGGGATCCAGCTTCGATGGGCACACAGGTTCCTCATCGGCAGGGATGTCTGGCTGGGACCATCTCACTGGGTCACTAGTTTGTCATTTCAAGTGTTTTTTTTTTGCATTTGTGGCTTTCCCACATAGTACGTGGGATCTTAGTTCCCTGACCAGGGATCCAACTCTCACCCTTTGCATTGGAAGCCCAGAGTCTTAACCACTGGACCACCAGGGAATTGATATTTTGTCATTTAAGCTGCAGTGCCATGGGTTGTGTCTGATGACAGCAAAAGGGCTCAGAGCCCTGGGGGAGGATGGCATCCAGGGCACCGCCGTTGTCCACTTTGGGGCGAGTTAGGTGTCCTGAATGAGCTTGGGGAGGCTGTGCTTTGTCCAGGGGCTGGCTGGGGGTGACCACTGGGGGTGTGTCAGGCAGGCACCAAAACTCCATTCCAGACACCCTTCCTCTTGGTCCCGAGCTGGGCCTGGCTGCCCCAGAGCTATTTGTGTGCCCACCTGTCTCCCTCCTTCAGGACCACCTGCTCCGGGTGGCCCGATTTAGCCAGTTAAAATAGGGACGTCCGGTTAAATTTGGATTTTGGTTAACTGATGGATAGTGCCGTGTGGGGGTTATGTGCGTCTGTGCTAAATCATTTCAGTCCTGTCTGAGTGTTTGTGACCCTATGGATCATAGCCTGCCAGGCTCCTCTTGTCCATGGGATTCTCCAGGCAAGAATACTGGAATGGGTTGCCCTGCCCTGCTCCAGGGGATCTTCCCAACCCAGGGATTGAACTTGCGTCTCTTACATCTTCTACATTGGTGCCTCCTGGGAAGCCCGTGGGGATTATAAATGACACTACAAATTTGCTTGTTTAGCTGAAGTGTAGACTGAACTGGTGGCCTTGTGTTTTATCTGGTCATTCTCCCCCTGCAGCCTCTGGGTGGTGAGACGATTGGGGATGGGGGGGCCGCGGGTGTGGTTGGGGCCTAGGTTTGGGGTCAGGATTCAACCTGAGGCTCCAGGGATGATCTAGAGTGAGGTTGAATCAGGTAGTGCTGCTTGTGATTTCCTCAGCTGTCCAGTCTGGAGTTTAAGGGTCCAGATCTATTAGACCTGGGTGGTGTGGGGGGGGGGGGCCGGAGCTCAGGGACCCCCAGTCTGGGAGGCCTTGTGTTTCAGAATCTTCTGTGCCATCGTGGTCCAGGCTGCTGCTGCTAAGTCGCTTCAGTTGTGTCTGACTCTGTGCGACCCCATAGACGGCAGCTCACCAGGCTCCCCTGTCCCCAGGATGGTCTAGGCAAGAATACTGGAGTGGGTTGCCGTTTCCTTCTCCAGAACTGTGGTCCATATGGGGTATTAAGCACAGGGAACTCTGCTTAGCATTGCATGGCAGCCTAGATGGGAGGAGAGTTTGAGAAAGAAAGTCTGCACCTCTGTGTGTGGCTGAATCACTTCACTATACACCGAGGCTAACACGGCATTGTTAATCAACATCGACCCCATGGATGTGAGTTTGAGCAAACTCTGGGAGATGATGAAGGGCAGGGAAGCCTGGAGTGCTACAGTCCATGGGGGTTGTGAAGAGTTGGACACACCTTAGTGACTGAACAACAGCAACTCTGATATAAAATAAAAAGTTTGAAAAATGAGAGTTTGTTGGGAGGAGCAGGAACTTGCTGGGGACACCCTATCAGACACCCAATTAGGATCTGTGGTCCCAAGATTCACAGAGCCAGCCCCGAGCACTGGGAGGCTGTTTCTCTGATGCTCCCCTGTCGAGCTTGGGGGGACTGTCTCTGGGGGGGCCCCCGCCACCAGTCTGGGCTGTGTGCTCATACATGAGATGGCAGTGATGCCCCCCATCTGCTGAAGCCCCAGGATGGCCCTGTGGGTTGGGTGGGGAGCTTGGTGGTACATGCTGGGGACTCTCCAGAGAGGTAGGTGGGTTACCCCAGGGAAGGTCCGAAGTGGAGATGGGGTGGGAAGCTGGAGGTGAGAGGCCACAGCCTGAGGGGTTGGGGTCCTGGGCAGCTTGTAGGTGCCCGGTCAGGCTGTGTGGCTGGGGGAGGAGGACCAGCTCTGAGCTGGGGACAGCCGGGCCATGTCCCTCCCTGGCCTGCAGCTGGAGGAGACCCTCCAGGCTGCTTCTCCCCTGGAGGCTTGGGCAGGGCCAAGCCGCTTTGCTGGTGGAATCTCAAGGTAGTTGTTGCTGAACCATGAAAAGACACAGGGATTCTTGGCCTTCGGAGGAGAAGAATGCAATCCGGGGCCGAGGTTGGATCGCTCAGAGCTTTTGTGTAATAAAGTTTTATTAAAGTATAAAGGAGATAGAGAAAGCTTCTGACATAGGCATCAGAAGTGGGCAGAAAGAGCACCCCCCTGCTAGCGTTAACAGTGGAGTCATATACTCTCCAATGAATCAAAAGAATGTCTGGAGGTTGTAAAGAGCTCACCAGACCTACTCCCATAATTTACATTTTAAGATAACAGGATTAGTCAGAAGGTTTAATCCAGAGACTGTCCTCAGGCAGGATACATTACGTTACATAATCCTTGTAAAGTGAAGTCTGCTCAGTCATATCCAACTCTTTGTGACCCCATGGACTATAGCCTACCAGGCTCCTCTGTCCATGGGATTTTCCAGGCAAGAATACTGGAGTGGGTTGCCATTTCCTTCTCCAGGAGATCTTCCTGATCCAGATATTGAAGCCGGGTCTTCCGCGTTGTAGGCAGACCCTTTACCATCTGAGCCAGCAGGGAAGTCCAGTCCTTGTAAAGACCTCACCAGACCTACTCCCATGATTTACATTGTAAGATAACAGGATTAGCCAGAAGGTTTAATCCAGAGACTGTCCTCAGGCAGGATACATTCTTCTTATATAATCCAAAGGAATGTAGAGGGGGAAAAAATTTGTCCTTTTTTCCTCCTTGAGAATTCCAGACCCCTCTCTCCGTGGGGACCCCTAGACTTCTTATCAACCTGCCTAGAAAATGACTCTCTCACTACTACCATATGGGGTGTGTGTATCTGTCCATCCATTCATTGGTCCCTCCGCAGGCTGGTGAGAAACTTGCAGAAGCATATGTCTCAGTTCCTGGCATCCAGCCCCAGGCTGGCACATAGGAAGGGCTCACCTCACATGTTACCATATATATTGTTGAGGGGGTGAGGAATAGCTGGTGAAAGGCCCAGGTCTCAAGGGTGCCGTCCAAGGAGCTCAACCGGTGTCTGCACTCACGTAGCCCAGCCCCTGTCAAGACATGGGACATTCCATCACCCTGCAAAAGTCCCCTCAAGCCTGTGCACCGGCGGCCCGCTCCTTTTCCCCAGCCCCTGGCAACCGCTGGCCGGGTTTCTGTGTGTATAGGTCTGCCTTTCCAGTGCATCACATACACGCCATCACACAGAAGCCTGCGTCTAGCTTCTTTCACTCTGCGTGATGCCTGGTCGGGGCACCCGGAGCCCGTCCTTTTGGTGGCTGAGTAGTATTCCACAGCACGGCTGCGGCACCGAGCCCTGCTGCTCTCCTGATGGAGATCAGGCCCTCCCAGCTTGCTGAGCCCTTAGCTGGCGTGGGGCCGCCCAGCGGAAGGCGCGCCTTTTCCATCGTGTTCACAGAGGTGCCCCATCCGCGTCCCCACCCCCACTGAGAGCAGACCCTGAGCCAGGACCGCTGCACCCTTCTGTCCGCAGAGCTGGAATTTCATCCTCCGTTTCTGGTGACTTGCACAGGAGGCTCCCGATGAAATTACACCTGCCCGCAGCCGCCCTCAGGGCTGCGGGCCTCCACCCTCCCGCCGTGCAGGTGGGCTCGGGAACAGGATGCTCCGGGTGGGGGCAGAGGGCGGGTGGTGTCTCAGCCATCTCCCCAGGGAGATGTGCCCCCCTCCCCAGGGAGCCTGGGAGTCCCTGGCCGTGAGTCCCTGGTCTCCACTTCTGCGGCTGTATAGTTTGGGATGCATATTCTGTGTTTTCCTGAAACAAGGGGGTAGGGAAGGAGGGTGAACAGGAGCATGATTTAGGATCAAACAATAGGGTTGTGAAGGAGACCTCGGTTTGATTCCTGGGTCGAAACAATCCCCTGGCGAAGGGATAGGCTACCCACTCCAGTATTTTTGGGCTTCCCTGATGGCTCAGCTGGTAAAGAATCTGCCTGCAATGTGGGAGACCTGGGTTCGATCCCTGGATTGGGAAGATCCCCTGGAAGAGGGAAAGGCTACCCGCTTCAGTATTCTGGCCTGGAGAATTCCACAGACTGTATAGTCCATGGGGTTGCAAAGAGTCAGACCCGACTGAGTGACTTTCACTTTCGACGGGGCTGTGTGACCTCCGGTGAGTTACCCTGTGTCTCTGTGCTTTGGCGTGGTCATCTATGAACAAGAGAACAGCACGTGGTTTCCAGGGCGAGTGTGAAACTCAGCTGGGGTCCCACAAGCCCCTGAACTTCCCCGGAGCCCAGGAGGGCACGAGACCCCATCCAGGGGACAGAGGTGGGGACGTGTGGGCCTCCAGTGTCCAACTCTGTGCTGGGGCCACTTCTGTTCAAGTTACCTGTTAAAAAGGTTGAAAGATTCAGTTTCAAAAAAATCGCTCAGTTGCATCTGACTCTCTGCGACCCCAAAGACTGCCTGCCAGGCTTCTCTGTCCATGGGATTCTCAGGCAAGAATACTGGAGTGGGTTGCTATTTCCTTCTCCAGGAGATCTTCCCGACCCAGGAGAAGAGCTACCTGTCGGGGCCCTAAATAAAGCTTGTTTGACAAACAGCTGAGGTCCATGGCTGGCCATGGCCGCTCTCCTGAATCCTCGCATGGGCAGCGGCACTGAGATTTTGGTTGGTCGCAGACTAGTCAGGCCGATTCCAGGTCTGCTGCCTGCCCACTGTGTGTGGCTTGGACGGCTGCCTAGCCGGCCGAGCCTCAGTTTGTCCCTCTAGGAAATGGACACAGTGCTGCCTGTGGGCTCACGCGTGGCAGCGCCTGAGTGAAGCATGTACCCAGTAGGAGCTTGGGGGTGCCCCAGGGGTCATGGCTTCCTAAGGGAGGGGAGCACCGTGGGCGACAGCGGCATGAGATTTGGAGGTTTTAACGTCGTTTCTTGTGAGGAGGTCGTGGACTTTTCCTGATGAGCCGGCTGCCCCCGCCCTCCCACCATTGCCCCTTCCTTCCTCTGTGTTCTCAGAGGCTAGAGGCACCCTTGGGCTGTTCTTGGTGCAGAAGAGTTCTCGGGTGGCCCTGGGTGGCTCTCTGGAGCAGGCAGGACCCCTGCCCGCCCACCCAGCCAGCGGGCTCCAAGGTGGTCCTTTCGGGCTCCGAGGGGGTCTTGTGACGAGGCCAGCTGGTGTTTCATGTTGATCCAGGAGCTGGTTTTTCAGGTGTGGCTGCTTTCAGCAGAGAGGCCCAGCTCCGGAGAGGTAGGGCCTTTGGGAGGGAGCTGGTTGCCCCTGTTCTCCATGTGTACCTGGCTTCCAGCTGGGGGTGCAGCCCTCCGGGCAGGTGAGCTAACCACATCTTCCCTCTGATGCTGGTCCACCGCCCACCCGCCTGGGGCCAGTCGCTGCCCAAGACGCTCCGTTCTCAGCCCATCCAGGAGAGAGGTGCTCTTGCTTGTCCTGGATGGGAGACCAGTGCCCCTCCTTGGGGGTGGGCTCCTTTTGCTATTCCAGAGCTTCCCCTCTTTCCAGCAGGGTGCCTTTGAAACCAGACAGGCAAGGGTTCGAGTCCCACTTCTACCCCCAGCCAGCTGTGTGGCTTCAGGCAAGGACTTTACCTCTCTGAGCCTCATCTGAGCAGAGGAGCGTGCTTGCCCCTGCCTGGCGGGGTTCTTGGGAGGTCTGCATGTTCAGTTGGGGGAAGCTGGTCCTCATCCCAGAGAAGTGTTTTTTCCACCTGTCAGATCTTGGTCCTAGAGGCTGGCCCTTGGAGAGCCCCAGGCCTGCCCCAAGAGGAGCTGGACACCACCGTTCGGTTCTGCTCTTAGCTGCTCTGCCCATGGAGCATGGGCGGTGCTGTGCCTGAGTTTGTGCAAGCTGGGGAAAGCCCAGAGGCAGAAGTGCTTAGTCCCCGCGGCCAGTCCCCCCTCAGCCCCTTGGAGTGGGTGATCAGGCTTCCCAGATGCCAAGCCCTACCTCGGTGCTGGGCTGCCCAGGGGTATGGGCCCTGTGGCTGGGTTTTGGAGACACGCCTACGCCCCAACTTGCTGAGGGCAGCCTGCAGGAGGTGACCGGAAGGCAGGTGGGATTCTGACCCAGGAGTAGGCTGGGGTGGGGATCGGGGGTGGGGAGTGAGCGGTGCAAGAAGGGGTCCAGAGATGGGAAGTGGGACTCCAGATGTGGCAAGACCTTCCTTGGGGAGCCGCGGGACCTCATTTCAAGCGAGGACCTTCATCGGATCGCCTCCCTCCATGCCAGGCCCCGCCTCTTTCTGTGATGGCCATGCTGAGCTCCGTCGTTTTCTAGAACACAGTGCGTTCCAGCTTGCTTCCCGGTGTGCTGTTGCTTCTCCTTGGAACACGTTTTTCTGCTGCCCGTCCATCTCTCTGGGCTCATTCTCGCAGGTCCCAGCTTGAATGTCACCTCCCTCTAGAAGCCCTCCTCCGTGATACCTCCTCCCAAGTCTGTGTTAGGCGCCCCTGCGCTGCATTCCTACCGCCCAGCCCTCCTCACCTGCTGTCTCCCAGCTGCCCTTGTACACTTGTCTGTCCCCCTCCAAGGGGTCAGGGCCATGCTACCTCGTCCCTCTGCACCCCTGCCCCCCGCTTCCCCTGCTTGACACAGCGAGTGTCCTGCACCAACTTGTCAAGCATTGAATTAGAAGCAAGCTGGGTGCTTGGACATTCAGGGCAGAGCCTTGGAAGGGCAAGGGGCTTTTCTGCCCTTCAATCACAGCTCTCACTGGCCCACCCCACCCTCCCCAGTTGCTGCCTCTGCCGGCCTGGCTGTGATTCTCAGAGGCATCTAGAGGGTGATGGTGGTGGGGTGGAGGGGGGCATCTTGTCTCCCTGGGCCGGGTGCAGCCCAGTTTGGAGGGGGTTCCCCGCTCCGTGAAGGGCAGGTGGTGTGTGTGGAGAGCACACAAGTGTGAAGCCTCAGAACAGTTAATCCCCTGGGCTATTTAGACACACGCTTTTGTGCGTGCACGTGTGTGTGCGTGTGTGCATGGCTGTGCGGTGATCCAGAGGCTGTGGCTGGTGACCGTGCCCAGTAACTTGACGTTTGGCTGAATCCTGACCACCAGCTTTGGACACCGGCTGCCCAGTGTGTGCCCCCCGCCCCCGGTCCAGCGGGTGGCCCAGGGGACAGACCATCAGTTAGGAGCGTGTTTGGCTCCAGAATATAGAAGACCCGAGTGTAGAGGCATAAACCGCTGAAGGAGGGGTTTGGGCCTTCCTTGGTGGTTCAGTGGCTAGGACTCCATGCTCTCAGTGCAGGGGGCCCGGGTTTGATCCCTGATCAGGGAACCTGATCCTATATGCTGCAGTGAAGGTTGGAGATCTCATGTCTGCCAGCTACAATCTGGTGCAGTCAGATAAATAAATAAAAATAAATAGTTTTAAAAAAAGGAGTTTATGTACTCTCCCCAAGAAAAAGCCTGTAAGTTGGTCCTCAGAGCCTTGACTAGGGGCTCAGCCATGCCTTCGGGGACTTTGTTCTTTTCTTCTCTAGCATGCTGGGTTTTTCTTTTAGTTTATTTGAAAATTATTTCCTTTAACACTTCAGGACTTCCTTGGTGGTCCAGTGGGTAAGACTCCAAGCTTCTAGTGCAGGGGACACCGGTTTGATCCTTGATTGGGGAACTGAGAACCCACATGCCACACAACATGGCCAAAAAAAAGTAAAACGTACACTTCAGTGTGTTTTCGTATATTCCCGAAGTTGTGCAGTGTTCACCACGGTGTAATTTCAGAGCATTTCATCACCCAAAAAGAAGTCCCGACCCATTAAGTAGATGCACACACGGACACACTCATATACACACACCCATCACCTGGCAGCCGGTTGGGGTCTGTCTGTCAGGAAGACTGATGTGACTCCTGCCCAAGGCTGAAGCCCAGAGGCTTCTGTGGGGGTCCGCCTGCCACCTCCCTCAGGCACCCTTCTCCACTCCTGAGCCTCCTGGGGGGTGGGGACCTAGCAATACGTTGACCTCTTTTCCTTTTCAGATGGGGAAGCTGAGGCCCAGAGCTGGGAAGACACATGGCTAAGGTCCCAGAGTTACAAGAATCAGGATCTGAAACCACATCTCATGCGCCTTGGTCTGGGGCTCCCTGCCCCACTGCAGGTGCCCGGGAGCCTTCCCTGGCTGCCTGATCCGGGAGGCTGGACGGGCGCTTGGAGGCAGAACAGCTGGTGGGAGGTTTGGGAGCAGACCATGGTGGATTGGGGGGCGATAAAGGGGTGAGAGTGATCAGGGCTTTGGAAACACCCCCAGATGAGAGGAGAGTCCCCAGTGGGACATGGTGACTGTAGATTCTGCCTGGAGGCAAGAGACTGCTCAGTAAGTTGATGCAATGGACTGTAGGCTGATGGCCCCTGGGAGCAGGCAAGAGAGAGGGGCCCCAGTTTCTGCCCCCTGGGAGCCCATGGCGTCACCTTGGGGAACCCTCAAGCCTCATTACGCGTCCAGGTGCGTCCCAGGAGAGGCAGTCCTTGGGGTCTGTAGGATGGGGCTGACGAACTGGCAGAACCACCTGCAGGAGAACCCCCTGGAGCCCGGGGTGGGGGGTAGGCAGGTGGGGTGTTGGGGATGGTGAGGCTCCCAGGCAAGGGGGACCCAGTCTCGGTGATGCAGGCCCTGAATTTATCTGGTGTGATGTTGAGTCACTGCCCGTGTGGGCCATGCTCATCCTCAGGGCGCTGCTCAGAACTCGGGGTGGTGGGCAGGTGGGCATGACATCGAGCTGGCTCACGTCCAGGTGCCCACCACCCACCTCGGGGAGCCAGTTCAGAGCTATGTCAGCCCCACCAGGAGGGTTCTCTGCAGGCCTTGGCGGGGTGGGGGATGGGACCTGGGAGCCCAGTGGGAGGGGACATACGGTTGTCAGGGCCACCGTCTGGGACGCTGAGCTGCCCCTCTGTGGAGACTGGAGAGGAGTGGTTTTCTTATGCCAGGCTTCAGACATGAGGGCACAGACCGGGTGACCCAGAGCCTGGGGACCACGTGGAGGGCTGGCAGCTCCCAGAATTCTCTGCTGTCTCCCCCCACCCCCAATATCCTGGAAGGCCCGTGACCTTGGCAGCGCCCTCTGCCCTGTTTTTGGCTCAGAAGATGACATCTCTGTATCTCTGGAGTCCTTTCTGATTGTCAGGACCCCAACAACTCTGAGAAGCCCACCCTGGGCCTCCCCGTGAGCCCAGAAAGGGGGCCCAGCCCCTGTCCCGAAGCCCCTTGCTCTCTGAAAGGAGGCAGAAAAGACAGTTTGGAATATTGAACCCTGGGAGAACCACTCAGCCCTTTCTGCAAATATCTACACACGTCACTGGGCAGTGAGCTGTGCTTGGGGGCGCTGCTTAGGGTAAGGGTTGGGGGGGCAGTCAGGCGCATGTTTGCTCCTCTGACAGGCTTTGCTTTGAAGTCTTCCTGCTGTGTGCCCTCGGGCAGGTTACTCAGCCTTTCTGTGAGTGCCCGTGTCCCCATCTGTCAGTTGGGAGAGTCTTTGAGCTTGGAGGGGAGCTGTGGGGAGCCGAAAGAAAGATGCTAACAGCACAGCACTGGGTGGTCACACATGGTTGCTGATGATGATGTCCGTGATGTGACTCAGGTTTCATGGAGTTCAGCCAGACCCGAGGCCAAGGTGGGATTCAGCCAGAACAGCTCCGTGGGGGCCTGGCTTTTCACCTCCCACCAGTGGTCTGTGAGGGGGGAAGGAATAGGGTGCTGTGGATGTCTTTACCTGGCAGTGGGAGACTGAGGCCCAGAGTGGGGGGAGCAGGTTGCCCAGCATCATTTTCCTGGTGGGTGGTGGAGCCTCAGCTGAACTCAGATCTCCCAGGGACTGGACCCCTGCACGCTCCTGAGACCATGGGCGGATGGAGGTCTGCCCATCAGCAGTGATCAGGATGTAAGGAGGGGATGGTGTGACCTGGGCTGGGCGCCTCCAGGCTCTCCCTGACTCTGGGGTTGGGTGAGGACAGGCGTGGGTCACTTTATTGGATCATATCACCTGGCTGGAGCTTGAGGGGAGTCCTGGGTTGTCCCTGGTGGATCAAGGTAGCCAGGCTCACCTCACCTTATCTGAGTGAGGGTCGAGGTGGGGGCGACGAGTTTCGAGAAGGAAGTGGTGTCTGCATGAGTCTGAATATACTCAGGACCAAGGCCAGGGAGAGGAGCCAGAACGAGGCTGGGAGCCCTGGCTCTCGCTGGCTTGTGTGATGGAGGGCAGGTCACCTACCCGCTGGGCCTCAGCCATCCAGCACTGGGTGGATGATGGTCTAGATCCTGCCTCCCTCCTGGGGTGCTGGGGCCTCAGACATGATGGTGTGTGAGAGCCATGGCTGGAGAAGGGTGGTGGGTGTGCACGTGTCGGGGTCTGTGAGCATCCAGCCACAAAATGCATGTCATGCCCCCTGGGGACCTGGTTATTCCCGGATGGCTCAGTGGTAAAGAACCCACAGGAGACACAAGAAATGTGGATTTGATCTCTGTGTCAGAAAGATCCCCTGGAGGAGGAAATGGCAACCCACTCCGGTATTCTTGCCTGGAGAATCTCATGGACAGAGGAGCCTGGCGGGCTACAGTCCATGGGGTTGCAAAGAGTTGGACACGACTGAGTGAGCAACCCCCTGATCCCATAGGGGCAGAGAATTCATCACAACACCCCTGTGTCTCTGTCTTGTTTGGTGGCCTTCCTCATCTAGAGCACACAGTGGGTGTGCAGACGGTACTTAAATAACTGTGAAAGGAATGGATGGGGCTTGGGGCATTGGCAAGTGTCAGCTAAGATGTGTGTACGCGTGTAGACAGAGGGTGTGTCCACACACCCTGGGGAGGTGGCAGGTGCAGTTAACACACCTGTTAAACGGACATCTGCATGGTGGTCACCTCCTCTCACGTGTGGGTCACCGTGTATAACCTTTGGCTTCTCTTTCTTCACCTGGGAGCTCTGGGGTGGGAACTGGGCCTGATCCATCCCAGTTCTGGGTCTAGGTCACAGCAGGTGCCATGAAGATACTGTGCAGTTAGAGTCTCAGGGCTTCCCAGGTGGCTCAGGGGTAAAGAACCCACCGGCCAGTGTAGGAGACATGGCTTCCATCCCTGGGTTGGGAAGATCTGGAGAAGGAAATGGCAACCCACTCCACTGTTCTTGCCTGAGAAATCCTACGGACAGAGGAGCCTGGTGGGCTACCGTCCACGGGGTCGCAAAGAGTCGGACACGACTGAGAACACCCGTACCAGTCAGAATCCCATGGTATCCTTTCGGTGGATAAGAGGCTCCGCGGGGTGGACTGGACAGGGACTGGGGGAGCCCCCGGAACGGGCAGGGCAACAGGAAAGGGTCCTGGTGGGGGTGTAGAGCCAGGATTTAAAAGAGCGTGAACAGGGACTTCCCTGGTGGTGAGCTCCCAGGGGATGGGTCCTGAGTTCAGTCGCAGGTCTGGGAACTGGATCCCGCATGCCACAGCGAAGAGTTAGCAGGCTGCAATTGAAGATGCCTCGTGCTGTAATGAAGATTGACGATCCCACGTGCCATGACTAAGATGCGGTGCAGCCAAATAAAGTATTTTTTAAAAATAAGTAAAATAAAGGAGCAGGAACAAGAGGTGACGGGGCTGGAGAGCATCCGAGTTGGGGGGAGTGAGGCCAGTGGACAGGCCAGCAGTGAGGAGCGAGTTACTGGGGCAGATCGGAGCAGGTATAGGGGGCAGATGGCCGGGCGGGGTGGTGGCGCACCTTCCATCTGGTGAGATGGTGGCGCACTCTTCCATCCTGAGAACTTCACGCCCAAGGACTCGCCTTCCCGATGGGGAAACTGAGGCTCAGGGAGTGGGATGGTGCCCAGGCCCCAGTTCAGGGTTGTCGTCAAGAGCTAGAAGCCAGGTTCCTTCCCTGGGACCTTAGCCCTCCACCCATGCTGGCTCAGAGGTCAGGGCGGTGGGTGGAGTGGGAGCCATAAACAGGAGGAAGGAGGCAGCCGGCGGGCGGGGCCAGGTTGCCGGTGGAGGGTGGGAGCCTGGGTGCCAGCCCAGCGCCTGGGGGATTAGCTCACCCACAAGTGATTAGCGTGTTTTGTTTTTTTTTTTTGGCCCAGTCTTTTCCTGACAAGAAAAGGCCTGAGGCTCCTCGTCCACATCCTTCTGAGAGGTCCTGTTTACGTCTGGCAAGGGGGCTCTCAGGAGACGCGGTCGCCGTGGGGGCTGGCAGCACCCCAGTGCTGGCTTCTCCGCATCGTCTCCTGACACCCAGCCCCCCAGCTGTATGCATGCCCGAGAACCAGTGCATACGGTACACAGCTGAGCTGCCCAGGGGCAGCTGAGTGCCAGGCCTTTGTTTCCCTCCCAGGCTCCCCACCCCCCGCCCTGCACTTAGGGAACAGAAGGGTCCTTGTGCCGCCCGTCAGGAGTCCCGGGTGAGCTCACCTGGAGTTGATGAGACAGGTGATGTGAGGGAGTCAGCCGCTCAACAGGTGATGTCAGCGTGAAGTCATCACCGTCGTCCCCGTGATGCTAAGACCAGCGGATTTGGTGGTGCCATTTTGCTCAGGAGGAAACAGACTTGGGGGTTTGGGTGCCCAGTGGGAGTCGCAGGCCGGTGATAGCTGGGCGGACACCGGACCCCAGCTTTGGTGCACCCTAAAGCCCAGGCATTCCCCGCTCCACAGATGTCTGAGAGGGGCAGACGGGACAGCACGGGGACTCAGGCCAGCCGGCCCCATGCACGTGGGAGGGGGTTGGATGTGCTGGGGGAAGGCCTCGGATGCCAAGGGTGGTGGAGTTTGACTCAGCCTGGTTCTTGCCTCTCCCTCACTCTCGGACTTCTGCTTCCTTTTAGCAACTCATTCACCCACCCAGCAAGTATTATGGACTGCCCTCTGTGGTTCTGGGGGACAGCCATGGGCAAACCAAAATCCCCTCCTCGGGACTTCCCCGGCAGTCCAGTGACTAAGAGTCCACACTCCCATGGCAGGGGACCCAGGCTTGATCCCTGGTCAGGGAACTAGATCTCACATGCCACATCTAAAGACCCTGCCTGCTGCAACTAAGCAGATCCTGCATGCCTCAACAAAGATCACGTGTGCCAGAACTAAGAACTGGTGCAGCCAAATATTAAAAAAAAAAAAAATTCCCTCCCCACGTGTGCATGTCCAGTTTGGGAGACTGGCAAAACCACCACTTTCTCCGCCTCCCGGCTGGCCTTGCGATCCAGCCTCCGCCAGCTCGCACACACCTTCCCGTCCAATGGAACGAAGCGGCTGTGGGATCGGGACGCTTCGTTGTCCTGAATTGGTGGAGGTCTTGGCATAAGGGTTCTTCCCTCTGGTTGCTGAACTTAGAGGCTTCGGGGTCCATCTGGAAGGACCCGGGAGGCTTGGTCCCCAGCAGAGACTGTGTTTCCATCCGACCCCACTGGTTCTGTCTGGGTCACTGCTTCTGTCTGATCGCTCAGTCGTGTCCGACTCTTTGCAACCCCCTGGGCTATAGCCCACCAGGCTCCTCTGTCCATGAAATTCTCCAGGCAAGAATACTAGAGTGAGTTGCCATGCCCTCCTCCAGGGGATCTTCCCAACCTAGGGATCAAACCCACGTCTCGGGTCTCCTGCTTAGCAAATGGATTCTTTACCAGTAAGCTACCTGGGAAGCCACTATCTCACTGTTAACTGAGCCTTGAGAGTCCTTTCCTCGCCTTTGGGTCACCTGGTTCCGGGTTATCTCATCCTAAAGAAGGAAGCCCTGGGAGTTCCCGGGTGGTCCAGTGGGTAAGACTCTGCACTCCCAATGAAGGGGGGTGGGGTTCGATCCTTGGTCAGCGAACTAGATCCCACACGCTTCAACTAAGATCCTGCATGCTGCGACTGAAAGATCTCACGTGCCTCAACTTAAGATCCTGCATGCCACAATTAAGACCCAGCACGGCCAAATAAATTAAGAAAAAAAAGAATGAAGCCCTTTTGAGCCCACCCCACTTTTCATACCTCCTTTCTCACGTGGACCCCACCAGTCTCCACCCGCTTCCACTCAGCTCTCTGCCTCCACTCCCCTCAGGCCAGCCATTTGCTGTCTGCCTTCCTTGTGTTCCTTTAGGCTCCTTGCCCAGCCCCCTGACCTCTGACCTCTGACCTCTCCCCTCCCTGACTCTCTGACTCTCTCTAGTCCCCGGCTTCCCTGATTTCTCCCGCTGTGTTCTCCCGGGCACGCCAGTCCACGCATGGCCTTGGCTGCCATCCTACCTACCCCATATCAGATCTTGTCCCTCCCGCCCAGGGCTCCTAGTCAAGCCCTGATAACCCCGGGTTCTCCAATACTTTGGCCACCTGATGCGAAGAGCTGACTCATTTGAAAAGACCCTGATGCTGGGAAAGATTGAGGGCAGGAGGAGAAATGGACGACAAAGAATGAGATGGTTGGAAGGCATCACCGACTCAATGGACATGGGTTTGGCTGGACTTCGGGAGTTGGTGATGGACAGGGAGGCCTGGCGTGCTGCGGTTCATGGAGTTGCAAAGAGTTGGACACGACTGAGCGACTGAACTGAACTGGGGACCCCAGGCCCGCCCTCTCGACCTCCTGTCCAGCCTTTTCCTTCCTGTTCCCTGCTCA
This sequence comes from Muntiacus reevesi, assembly GCF_963930625.1. Classification (NCBI taxonomy): domain Eukaryota; kingdom Metazoa; phylum Chordata; class Mammalia; order Artiodactyla; family Cervidae; genus Muntiacus; species Muntiacus reevesi. The sequence continues at coordinate 211,130,989 of NC_089250.1, read as the reverse complement.
GCTGGGGGCACCGTCATCCACTCCATCAGCAGGATCAGAAACCCAGGTGTCACGTCAGGTGCCTCCATCTTAGGCTTCCTCAGCCCCATCGCTACCCCCAACCACTCAGTAATGGAGATTTGCCTTGCTTGCTGGTCAAATCAAATCCATCCATTCCTTCGCCACCCCTCCCCCCTGCCCCCAGATGTGGCCATCTCAGGCCCAGACTGTTGCAGAAGCTTGACAGCTGCCACTTCCTCATCCCTGGTCCAGCCCCCTAAAGTTCAACTGCCAGGACCCCCCTAAACTTCCTGACCCATTGATGGTTCCCATGCCCTTGAGCAGGATCCCCAACCCGCGGTACCGTCCTTGGGACATAAGAACTGGGCTGCACAGCAGGTGAGCGAGTGAAGCTTTGCTGCTCCCCATCGCTTGCATTTTCGCCCGAACCACCCCCACCCCCATCCTTGAAAAAATTGTCTTCCACGAAACCAGTCCCCGGTGCCAAAAAGGTTGGGGACCGCTGCCCTCACGGATGGTGACCTTCTGAGGTCCTTGACCTGACCCGAGCGGCCCTGCCCGAATCTTCACCCACCACTTCCTGCCCTGCCCTGAATGTTCCAGCCATGGGGAGCCTGGCCCGTTCCCCACCCCATCCACTGCTCTGCTTGGGCTCGACTGAAACCGAGACACGTGGGCGGCCCGGGCTGGTGGTTGGGTTTCCCGGGCAGCGGATGATTTGGCTCTCCTTCAAACAGTCCCGCCGTATTTGCTCAGCATTTGATTCCAAGGAGGTGGGCCCCGCAGGGGGCAGGGCAGTGGTCCCCCTTGGTGATGGGTATCGCTCCCCTGGCTCCGCCCCTCCCCCGCAAACTCCTGCTCCCCTGTGACCTGACCCTGCACTCGGTTTGGGTGTCACCTCCTCCAAGGAGCCTTCCCTGATTCTGCCTCCTGCCACCCCGTGCTTCTTGCATATCACTCATTTTTACCTCTGATGAAAGTATAATTTACTTACAGTAAAATGCATAAATCTTAAGTATCCAGTGTGATGAATTTTCACCTGTGTATGTGTTAGTCACTCAAGTCATGTCCTACTCTTTCCAACCCCATGGACAGTAGCCCACCAGGCTCCTCTGTCCATGGAATTCTCCAGGCCAGAATAGTGGAGTAGGTAGCCAGTCCCTCCTTCAGGGGATCTTCCCAACTCAGGAATTGAACCTGGGTCTCCCACATTGCAGGTGTATTCTTCACCATCAGAGCCACCCGGGAAGCCCTTAACATATGTATATAACCCCATGTAGTATGTGTTAGTCGTTCAGTCGTGTCCACGTCATTTCAACTGCGTGGACTGTGGTCCACCAGGCTCCTCTGGCCATGGAATTCTCCAGGCAAGAATATTGGAGTGGGCTGCCATTCCTTTCTCCAGTACCTCATGTAACCAGCATTCAAATCAAGAAGTGTTGCCCTGTTTTGATCTCTTCTTTCTGAACCTATTTTAACTGTCCTTTCAACTCCCAGCCTGGGACTCTTCCAGAGCAGGAGCGTCTGCTGTCTGTCTCTGTGCTTTGTGGAAGGAAGTGTGATGGTTCTGGTGTGTGTGTGTGCGTGTGGTCACGTCCCCACGTGCATGATCATGCCTTAGGGGTGGAGCGCGGCAGCGGCTGTGGCCGTGGGAACCTGTGTTTAGAGCCTGGCCCTGCTGCAAGGCCAGATGCCCCATCCTTGGCTGGGAGAGGACCCGATCCTGCTCCCCAGGCCGGGGCCTCTGCAGGGAGCCACTGCCCCGCCCGGAGAGGCCCCTACCGGCTGGCAGCCTGGAGATTAGTCTCCAAGGCCACAAGGCCAGTTGCCATAGGCACGCAGGCCCGAGTCAGGATTGCGATTGCTCATCCTGGTCACGCAGGCGGTGGCCGCCCCTGCCCGCCCGCCAGGAGCCAGAGCCGGGCTTTAAATAACGAAGTGGAAACCCGACCCTGGGGAGCTGTCTGCCCATGAGAGCCTGGCCTCCCCTCCTGCTGGGGCAGGCCCGAGGGTGACCCAGACGCTCGACACTGCCAACAGCACCCGCCCCATCTCCTCTGGGGCACAGCCTGGGTTTGAGGGTTTCCCTTCCTTGTCTTAGCGCCCAGAGCGCAGGCCTGGCCCTAGCCTGGTCCTGGGTGCCCCCATCTGAGAAGAGAACACCATCATGAGTCCCCTTCCCCACCTGGGAAGGGTAAAGCCCTGCTTTCCAGAACCCAGGGCTCATTGGAGATGGGGCCTGGCGGAGACGGGGCTTCGCATGGCCAGGTCCCATCTCCTCCTCCAGGAATGGAGTCTGCCCTTTGCCCTGGCCTGGGCTGCCTTCCTGTGCAGGGTGTGGGGCGGCAAGTGGGTTGGTTATTTAAAAAAAAAAAACAACCTGTTTTAAGAATGTGGTTTCTGTTACTTCTTTCCAAATGGCAAAAAGTCATATTCCTCATCTCGGTCCACAAAACTGCAGAACAGTAGAGGGGAGAAAGCCATTTGTGGATGCCGCCCATTGGAGATAAAACGTCTAGAATCTCCATCTAGGCTTTTCCATGAGGTCATCTGTCTGTACGAAGCTGGTTTTCAGCCCCCGTGGGGCACTTAGGTTGCCTGCCATTTCTCATTCTTGTTTGCTGGTGTGTTTATTTACGGAGGTCTGACCTGCTTGGGTGAAACATCTTTGTACATAAATCTTTGTGTTTTGCATAATTTTCTCAGGATACATTGATAGGGAATTCGCTGATGGTCCAGGGGTTAGAATTGTGAGTTCTCACTGTCAAACCTGGGTTTAATCCCTGGTCAGGGAGACAAGATCCTACAAGCTGCGTGGCCAGGAAAAGAAAAATAGTCTAAATTGAGAAAAGGACTGGGTCAAAGGATTATTGTTGTTCAAATTTCTCAATTGTGTCTGACTCTGGGACCCTGTGGACTGCAGCACTCCAGGCTTCCCTGTCCTTCACCATCTGCCAGAGCTTGCTCAAACTCATGTCCAGCAAGTAGGTGATGCCATCCAACCATCTTACCCTTGGTCGCCTGCTTCTCCTGCCCTCAGTCTTTCCCAGAATCAGGGTCTTTTTCAGTGAGTCAGCTTTTTGAATCAGGTGGCCAGAGTATCTGCGCTTCACCCTCAACATCAGTCGCCCCAATGAATATACAGGGTTGGATCAAAGGGTGGCAACTCGGTTAAAGCTCTGCAGAGTTATCAAGACAATGTTCTTTTTTTTTTTTTTCCTGGGTTTTTTCTTAAGGTGTTTAAGAAATTATTTATGTTTATTTTGGGCTGTGCTGGGTCCTCGTTGCTGCACATGGGCTATTCTCCAGTTGTGGTGTGTGGGTTTCTCACTGTAGTAGCCTCTCCTGTTGCAGACCAAAGGCTTCAAAGCGTGGGCTTCCGTAGTTGCAGCGCACGGGCTTCGTTACCCCTTGGCATGTGGACTCTTCCCGGACCAGGGATTGAACCTGTGTCCTCCACATTGGGAGGCGGATTATCAATCACTGAACCACCAGGGAAGTCCAAGACAACTTTGCTGTGTAACTGGGGATCCCAAACCTGTCTTTTAAAAAACTTATTATTAAGGGGAAAAATAAAAGCTATTTATAAATCAGCAGCTCGGTGAATGCTAGAAACCAAGTCACCCAGATAACCACCCAGATCAAGCTCAGAGCATTCCCAGCCCCCTAGAAACCTCTATCATGCCCGCTTCCATCTTTCACCCCACCCCACCTCCCTGCCAACGTGACCACCATCCTGACCTGTAACGTCGGAGTTCAGCCTTTGTTTGAAACGAACATAAAGGGGCTCTCCTGCAGCCCGATCTTTCTCGCCTGGATTCTTTCATCATATCGGAGAGATTTCAGCTGTGGCGTGGCCTGTCGCTGTGGTTAGTTCATACGTCTGATGTCTTTTTCAACAGACCGGGCACCAGAGAGAACTCAGTGAAGGCAAGCCTGTGGGCAGTGCGCTGAAAACAGGATACCGTCTGAATTATTGACCGTTTTCAAAGACATGAAGTGCGTTTCCATAAAGACCTTGCTCTGATGAATAGGAAGGACTCTGCAACCAGTGTAGCACTTAAGCTCGTGGGAGAGCATGCGGTGCTCTGGGGCGACCATGTGCCGAGTGTGCAGGGATCGGGGTACAGTCTGTGCCCTCTGGATCTTGGTTTCCCCAGAGACACATGGAGATGGTAGGATGAGCGTCCATCCTGCCCTCAATGCTAGGACTCTATACACTTAGAGACACTAAGAGTGCTTTTCTTAAGTGGGTGAAGTTTGCTCCTGTGATCCTGTTTATTACCAGCTTGCTGCACTTAAAAAAAAAATATTTGTTTGCAATATTAGTTGCATGAGGGATCTTCAGTCTTGGTTTGGCTGCGCAGGATCTAGTTTCCTGACCGGGGATCAAACCTGGGCCCCCTGCATTGGGAACGTGAAGTCTTAGCCGCTGGACCACCAGGGAAGTCCCACTTGCTTCACTTTCTACATAAAGCGGACGTGAACGGTCCTTGATCTCTGCCCTCGTTACCCCCAGGCCGGGTGACTTGACGGAAGGATCTTTGCAGGTGGTGCCCATCTGTTCTTTAAAAACATCCACAGGCCTGAGTCTCTATAAGAGGCCTTGGTAAGTGGGCAGCTTTCACTTGACTACCCCCGGGGATGGGGAACCCCGGGGACAGCCCTCCCAGCGCGGAAGCGTTTCCTGTATAGAGTCAAAGCCTATGTCCTTGTACCCTCTACCAGAGTGATGTCAGCGCACCTGGACCAGTGTGGGGCTTCCGGAGCCAGTCCCGGAACCAAGGACTGGGGGGACGGTGGGCGTCACCAGGCCTGCACCACGGGTCCCCTTGCTAGTGCTTGGTAAATGGTGGCCGCTGCTGTTAATGTTATGACTTTTTTCTTAGTTGAGGAGGTTTTTGTTTTGTGTGTGTGTGTGTGTGTTTTATTTTTGGTTTCGCCGGGTCTTAATTGTGGCATGTGAGATCTTTGGTTGTGTCTTGCAAATCTCAGTTGCAACATGTGGGATCTAGTTCCCTGACCAGGGATTGAACCTGGGCCCCCTGCATTGGGAGCAAGGTTTGGGGAGATGAAATAACTTACTTCCTACAAGGCAGGGCTTTTCTCTCCTGGAACGGTGCCCGGCACCAGGGCTTTCTAAAAGTTATTGCGGGACTTCCCTGGTGGTCCAGTGGTTGAGAATCCACAGGGGACGCTGGCTTGATCCCTGGTCAGGGAACTAAGATCCCACGTTCCTCGGGGCAACTAAAGCCATACATCCCAACTAAAGCAGCAGCCCACACGCCGTAACTAGAGAAAGTCCGTGACCACAGCGAAGAGCTCGCGCAGCCAAAGGACAAGAAAGGATTAATGGATGGATTTATTTTCATTGCTTTATATCCCACCTTATTTCAGAAGTGATTTGAAAGACTGATAAAGAAACATGAACTATATAGGAAGATGATAGAAAGAAGACAGTAACTCAAGAGTTGTGTCCTAACGTGGACGTGGAAGTGAATCTGAATTTGATGCACATGCATGCCATGGAAGCCGTTTCCCTTAGCATCGTGACCGGTTGTAGGTAATCTGGTACACAGAGACTTGAGAAGTGAGAGGTTTGTTTTCTCCTGTAATCAAGAGGCTGGAGGTGGGTGGCCCAGACCCGGGGCAGCCTTCTGGGACTTCAGGGAGAGCAGTGCCTTCCCTGCCCTGACTCTTCCATCGTAGGTTGTGGCTTTGGTCATCCTGGTCTCAAGGGAGTTCGGGCCTCTGGGCAGCAGGGGGGCAGGTGGGACAGCCCGTGCCTGCTCCGTGGGCAGGAGAGAAGAGCATCGGGTAGGGGCTGAGTGAGCCGGCTCCGCCAGTGGCCCCAGACCCCTGGATTCTTTCTGTTCGTTAATCATCAAATGGGATGGCCACTCACTAGTTGCCAGTTGGAAAGGGAGTGTTGGTCTGTTTTAAAATAGACCAGGAGACAAAAGCAAATGGTTGTTTTTTTTTTGGCTGTGACTTGTGGGATCTTAGTTCCTTGACTGGGACTCGAACCTGGGGTCCTGGCAGTGAAAGCACCAAGTCCTAACCACTGGACTGCCAGAGAATTCAATGGGCGATTTTTTTTTTTTAACAACTGGTAAAGGTTGATTGGGCAATCCCACAGACAGAGGAGCCTGGCAGGCCACAGTCCATGGGGTCAGAAAGAGTCAGGCATGACTTACCGACGAAACAACAAAAAGTAAAGGTTGACTCAACTAGGATGCTTTTAGCTGCAAGGAAGAGAAACGTCTGTTGAATGCAGCTTACAAAACAGAGACTTTTATCATCCAGCTTGAAGCCTGGAGGTGATGGGCCCTGAGTCACGGGGGTCCTGGTTTTTCTACCAGTGAACTCTGTCCTCTGCGTGATGGCTCCACCACCTGGGTAACTCCCCGCGTGGTCCTCGGGTGGCTGTCATGGTTGGAGGTGTCACTTTCAGACCATCCAGACATTCTCGCTTCAGTCCCTTTCTAAGAGCAGGGGAGACTTTTCTACATGCTTCATGTCTCAGTGGCCAGAAGTGGGTTCTCTGCTTCTCCTTAAACCAGTCCCAGGACAGGGATTGGGATTGCCTTGATCTGAGCCTCAGAGCATCACCAAAATTCCCTGCCCTGGGCACCTGCCTTTAGGTGGCAGGACACAATGGACACTCTCTTAGCAGGGAGGAGGGAAAGGACGAGGGGTCAGAGGTGGGATTGTGATTCAGGTGTCTCAACCAGAAATCTGGCCTGGATGGCCCTGGTGGTCCAGTGGTTAGGAATCTGCCTGCCAATGTAGGGGACACGGGTTCCATGCTCTGGGAAGAATCCCTGCTCTGGGAAGATTCCACATGCCTCAGGGCAACTAAGCCGGTGCCTCCACTTGAGAGCCCGCGCTCTAGAGCCTGCGAGCCACAACTTCTGAAGCCCATGCTCTGCAACAAGAAAAGCCACCGCGATGAGAAGCCTGTGTGCCGCAAGGAAGAGTAGCCCCTCCTCACTGCAACTAGAGAGAGCCCGCGTGCAGCAGCGAAGACCCAGTGCAGCCATGAATAAGTACAATTAACTAAATTTTAAAAATCCGGGCTGTCTTTCACAGGACAGCAGTCACTGTAAGACCCCCTCCTCCAGCTGCCTGAATCGAGCCAGCCTGGGCAGACGGGAGTGGAAGTCAGGGCCACAGCCTCTTTGTTCTCTGCCAGCCGCAGCGATGGGTGGACAGTGGGGAAGGGGCGAGAACTCAGGGTCCCGGCTAATTCCTTCCCTGCTGGGGAGCCCTGGGACAGGACATGCAGTGGAGGGTAGGGCTGCTGGGCTGGGGGGAAAAGGGATGCCCCCCCACCTCAGGAAGGGAGAAAATACTTTTTGTTTGTTCTCTCAAGCTTCTTTTTCAAGAAACACAGGCATATGGCGGCGGATGGTGCGGGGGCCGTGTTTGGGTGGTGTATCTGCTCTTGCCTTTGCCTTTTGTGTGGTGATAGTATTTTTTTTCCACGGGCTCTAGTGCCCAGCTGGTACATCGGGCAGTGAGACTTGAGTCAGGTGTTCCCCGGCATCCGGAAGAATTTTCAGCTCTTCCTAGCAGTGGCTCCTGGCGTTTCCCATAGGGAAGGAATGGGAGAAATTTCCAGCAAACCCAGGTCTGAGCTTTGTAGAGGTCTGAGCTGGGGAATGTGTGTCCAGGAGGTCGAGGATGTGGGCCAGAATTTGTGAGGGGGGATGCGGTGACTCAGTGGTAAAGAGGCTGCCTGCAGTGCAGGGGACACGGGTTCAGTCCCTGAGTCGGGAAGATCCCCTGGAGAAGGGAATGGCAACCCACTCCAGAATTCTTGCCTGCAGAATCCCATGGACAGAGGAGCCTGGCGGGCTACAGTCCATGGGGTCGAAAAGAGTCGCTCAGTTGCGTCCAACTCTTTGCAACTAACACCCACTTCCCTGATAGCTCAGTTGGTAAAGAATCTGCCTGCAATGCAGGAGACCCTGGTTGGATTCCTGGGTTGGGAAGATCTGTTAGAAAAGGGATAGGCTACCCACTCAAGTATTCTTGGGCTTCCCTGGTGGCTCAGCTGGTAAAGAATCTGCCTGCAGTGCGGGAGACCTGGGTTTGATCCCTGTGTTGGGAAGATCCCCTGGAGAAGGGAAAGACAACCCACCACTCCGGTATTCTGGCCTGGAGAATCCCATAGACTGTATAGTCCATGGGGTTGCAAAGAGTCAGACACAACCGAGTGACTTTCACTTTCATGGTGAGTGAAGGATCCTGGATTCATTCCGGAGGCTCCTGTAATGGATTACTATAAACTTGGTGCCTTGAAACAACTCAAATTTACTCTCTCGCCATTCTGGAGAACAGAACCAAGTCAGCGACACTCAGCCAAAACCCGTGCTCCCTTTAGCGACTCTCGGGGAGCGTCTGTTACTTGGCTCTGGTTTCTGGTGGCTGCATCACTCTGGTCATCAAGGCCAGCATCTCCCCATCTCTCTCTGCTTTGTCTTCATGTGGCCTTCTGTCTGTGTCACACCTCCTTCTGTCTCCGTATCGAGACGCGTGGGGACTTCCCTGGTGGTCCAGTGGCTAAGACTCCATGCTGTCAGTGCAGGGGGCCTGGGTTCAATCCCTGGTCAGGGAACTAGATCCCACATGCTTCAACTAATAAAAGTTTGAGTGCTGCAACTGTAAGATCTTAGGCCTTCCCTGGTGGCTCAGACAGTGAGGAATCTGCCTACGATGCAGGAGACCCGGTTCCATCCCTCGGTTGGGAAGATCCCCTGGAGAAGGGAATGGCTACCCACTCCAGTATTCTTACTCCGAGAATCCCATGGACAGAGGAACCTGGTGGGCTACAGTCAGTGGGGTTGCAGAGAGTTGGATGTGACTTGAGGGACTTTAACTATAAACTATCTTGCATGCCCAAACTAAAAACAAAAAGATCCTTCATGCTGCAGCTAAGCTCTAGAGCAGCCAAATTAAATTAAAAAATAAATATTTTTTAAATTAATTAAAAAAAATTTACGTGTAATGGCATTTAGGGCCCACCCAGATAATCCAGGATAATCCCTGCATCTCAAGGTCATTAACTTAATCATATCTGCAAAAGTGATTTTTCCATATAAGGTGACATTTCAGGCTTCAGACATGACTGTTTTGGGGACCTACCACAGGTCCTTAAGGGCACATGTGAGCAACCATTCTTACAGAAGGGCTCTCTGATAATATATACCAACTAGGAAGAAGGAGGGGGTGGAAATTCCCAGCTCACCTCACTTCTCTTCCCAGCTCAGCTCTGCCCCACACTGGAGGTGGCCTTGCCCACGTGCCTGTGGACATTCTAAGTATGTATTCAAGTTCTGTTCATTCTCCCAAACAGCTGCCCCCTGGGGATGTACCTACACCTTCATACTCTGCCCGCGGGTGTATCGGTTACCTGTCGCCGCGTAACAAATAGCCCCAAACTTAGCAATAGCAAACAACAATCATTTCTCATTTTAGTTTCGCGCAATTTGGGGTTTGGCTAGACTCAGCAAGATGGCTCTTGCATGAGGTTTCTCCTGCAGTTATGGTCAAAAGATAGTTGGGGGGACTTCCCTGGTGGTCCAGTGCTAAGTAAGACTCTGCTTCCAGTGCAGGGGGCCCAGGTTCAGTTGGTGGTCAGAGCACTAAATCCCACATGCCCCCACTGAGAGTTTGCATGCCACAACTAAAAAGGTCTTGCGTGCTGCAATTAAAACCTGGCACAACCAAATAAATGAACAAACCAACCAATCCCGATCACTTCCCCTGACGCATAGAATGAGGGTTGTATATCTCCAAGCCAAACTTCTTGCCTATGCCTCTCTCCACAGAAATGACAATACCGTCTATCCACTCGTGTTCTCAGAGAACTCCTACTCACCCTTCAAAACCCTTTCAGCAGTTGTCAACTCAGGGAAACCTTGTTTGGAAACCCTGACTCCCCTCAGGCTAAACAAACAAATTATTTAAATGAAAGACAGTCCTTTCTCCCCGTGTCAAACCCTGTCATCTGGGCCAGCAGGGCAGTGTTTCTAGGAGCTGTGCAGTAAATGAATTGGGGTGAAGGGAGGGCCAGGAAGCATCTCCCCTGGGGCCTCCCCAAGGCCTCCAGCTTCTGGCAAGCCGCTGCAGGCTGACCCCGACCCCCCAGGAGCGCACTGCCTGGGGCCTGCGTCCCAGCTGATGACCAGGTGGCGTATGCTCTCTGTTCTTTCCCAGTGTAGCCCTCGGAGTTCAGCAAAACTGTGTATGGAAGGGAAGGAGGGGTGCCCACCACACGTGCCCCTGTTATGGGGGGACCCAGACATGTAGGCACTTGGGAGCCTGCTGCATGCCCAGCTCGTGGGTGGCACGTCACTCACCCCACCTACCACAGGCAGGCTGCTTGCAAGAGGGCTGGTGGCGTTTGTATCTTGGGATCTGGCCTCTTGGTCTCACTCTGGCCGGGGGCTGCTCTTGTTCGGAGTGTGTTATATACACACTGTCTCTTGCTCTCTTTTTTTTTAACTCATTCCCATTCTAACACAGATGCTCACTCACACCTCCATCCCTTTAAGGACACACTCTTCAACCTCTGGGGTGACTTTGAAGGTCTGGGGATTCCCAGTTGGGCCACTGGCCAGGGAAGCCATCCGCCAAAGCGGCCCTGGGTTCTGGGGACAGGCTAGCTTTCTGCAAGCCCAGGGAGGAGAAACAGACCATCTTCCCAGGAGTCTCTTCACCTGCGCCTGCGCTAAGGTCTCACAGACAAGGAAGCAGGATGCCCGGTAGGCCCCCTCTCTGCCAACCAGCCAAGCCCACCGACCTTTCACTGCTCCAGGGGGGAAGTGAGTTGAAGGCTGAGTCGTGGGGTGGAAGGAACCAGGCTTAGCTGGCGGGATCTGGACTCAGGCCCTGGCTTTGCTGCATCCTGGCTTTGGGACGCTCAAGCCTTGAAATCCTCTGTGTGGGATGAGGATGGTTGTACTGCTATATTTAAAGTGGATCACCATCAAGGACTGACTGTAGCGCGCAGGGAGGTCGGCTCAGTGTTCTGTGGCAGCCTAGATGGGAGGTGGGTTTGGGGGAGAATGTGTGCATGCACGCTTAGTCGCTCAGTCATGTCTGACTCTGCGACCCCATGGACTGTAGCCCGCCAGGCTCTTCCGTCCATGGAATTGTCCAGACAAGAATACTGGAGTGGGTAGCCATTCCCGTTTCCAGGGGATCTTCCTGACCCAAGGATCGAACACAGGTCTCCTGCACAGCCGGCGGAGTCTTTACCCTCTGAGTCACCAGGGAAGGTCCTTTGGGGGAGAATGGATCCATGTGTGTGTATGCTTGAGTCCCTTCACTATTCACCTGAAACTATCACAACGTTATTAATCGGCTATTCCCCAGTATGGGCTTCCCAGGTGATGCTAGTGGTAAAGAACCCGCCAGCCAATGCAGGAGATGTAAGAGACAGAGTTTCAATCCCTGGATTGGCAAGATCCTCTGGAGTGGGGAATGGCTGCCCAGTCCAGTATTCTTGCCTGGAGAATCCCCACGGACAGAGGAGCCTGGCGGGCTTCAGTCCATAGGGTCGCAAAGAGCCAGACACGACTGAAGTGACTTAGCACATACCCCAATACAAACTAAAAAGTTCCAGAAAAGATGAAGATAGTATAAGGACTGGGGAAAAAAGAAAAGGAGAAAAAAAATGAGGATGGTTGTGAGAATTAAGTGCATCGGGGTCTAACCCAGTCCTGGGACCGGAGGAGCAGCCCTGTGGCTCTCCCCCTCCCCGCTGGGCACCCTCTGCCCTGACTCTGGCAACTTCTGTGTGTGCTCTGCCCGTACCCCAAGTCCCTCATGGCATGGAGGACTGGGCACCTGGGCTCCTGCAGTCAGCCCTGGCCTTGTTCCTGCCTGCCTGCTTCCAGCCGGGAGCAGGCCCAGCCCACCGGTCTCATCAGCCAGCCATCCCGCTGGCCTGTCCCTGCTCCTGGGGTTCCTCTGAATTAGGGGTCCTGCCCTGGGGAGGAGCACAAAGAGAACAGAGCATGTGTGTCAGATGTCCTGAATCTCGTCCTGACTTCGCCACTCACTTTGAACGAAAATGTCATCCCTCTGGGGCTTGGTTTTCTTCCACCTTTAAGATGGGCCCAGGGGACTTCCCTAGTGGCCCAGTAGCTAAGACTCCATGGTTCTAACACAAGGGGGCCGGGATCAGTCAATCCCTGGTTAGGGAATTAGATGCCACAACTGAAGATCCCGCCATGCCGAAAGTAAGACCAGGCACAGCCAAATAAATAAATACTAAAGGGCTTCCCTGGTGGCTCAGTGGGAAAGAATCCGCCGGCCAGTGCCGGAGACACCGGTTCGATCCCTGGTCCAGGAAGATCCCACATGCCTCGGAGCAACTGAGCCCAGTGTGCCTCAACTAGTGAGCCTGTGCTCTGAACCCCGGGATCCGCACCTAAGGCGCCCACAGGCCGCAGCTCCCGAAGCCCGTGCACCCCAGAGCCCGTGCTCCGAAACAGGAGAAGCCACTGACGTCAAAAGCCCAGGCCCTACAGTCAGACCGTAACCCCTGCTCGCTGCAACCACGAAAAAGCCGGCACAGCAGCGGAGACCCAGCACAGCCAAAAATAAATAAATGTTTTTAAAATGGCTAATTTAAGAAAGAATGGGCCCTGTTACACTCCAGGGATGGAGGTCATAGCTGTCAGCGTGCTGGTAAACGGGCACTCCCAGGGGAGGTGGACAGAGAGAGGAGGACAGGAGCTGGAGGGGGAAGCAGGGCGAAGAGGGTTCAGTTCAGTTCAGTCGCTCAGTCGTGTCCGACTGTTTGTGACCCCATGAACCGCAGCACACCAGGCCTCCCTATCCATCACCAACTCCCAGGGTTTACCCAAACTCAGGTCCATTGAGTCGGTGATGCCATCCAACCATCTCATCCTCTGTCGTCCCCTTCTCCTCTTGCCCTCAATCTCTCCCAGCATCAGGGTCTTTTCAAATGAGTCAGCTCTTCGCATCAGGTGGCCAAAGTATTGGGGTGTTGCACCCCTGGAGGAAGGTCCAGTTCCTACCAGGGTGAGGTCTTCCCAAGCACCCAGGCCACGCACGGCAGTAAGGACAAGTTCAAGGACAGTCCCCCCCCGCCCCCAGCCTTCCAGCTGGCCCCGAGCACCCAGTGTGGGGTGTTTAGGACTGGAAACCCTAGCTGAAGTGCTGTCTCCTTGCCCTCTCTCTAGCCACAGGGCCGGAGGAAGTGGTCTTTCTGGGCCCGGCTCCCGTGGGGGCCTCCCTCCCAGAGGCAAGTCTGCCTTGAATCAGGGCAGCCATGACTCAGCCGTGGACACAGCACTCAGCTAAGCTTTGGCTCCGACCCCGGGCAGGCCTCCAGCTGTTGGCGGCCAGCAAAGTTGCCACTGTCTGGGCCAGGAATCCCGGGCAAGTGTGGGAGGCGGGTGGCGGGCAGGAAAAGCCGAGATGCTTGGAAACTTCCCCGGAGATTATCCAGGCCTGGTACCCAACTGCGTGTCAAAATCCCCGGGGCACTGAAATGTACAGTGTCCTGAGTTCAAGGCAGACCTCGGGGCTTCTGGGGGGCGGGGCCTAGGAAGCTGGACTGGCAGGTGTGGGTGGCAGCCGGGCTACCTGCCCTCCTCACTCACCAGTGGGCAGAGCAAGGCCAGGAAGCCGGGTGCTGAGGGAGGTGTCACAGAGCAGTGTCCCTGCAGACCAGGGACCCAGGGTCTGCCTCCACCTCCCCCAACTCTGCCTTTTGTTCTCGTTTAGATACTTAATCGTGTCTGACTCTTGGCCTCCCCATGGACTGTAGCCCGCCAGGCTCCTCTCTCCATGGCATTTTCCAGGCAAGAATACTGGAGTGGGTTGCCATGTCCTTCTCCTTTCCCCACCCAGGGATTGAACCCGAGTGTCCTGCATTGCAAATGGATTCTTTACCGTTGAGCCACCTGGGAAGCCCGATCTGCTTTTTGGGGCTTCATAAAAGCCCCAAAGGTTGTCCTGTCTGCTACCTGTGTGACCTTCAAGCACATCAGGAGAGTAGCTTCCTCCCCCTTTCTGTGATCTCCTGGGTGAAGCAGCACCCCCCCCCCCCCCAGGAGACCTCCCTTTTGTCCCCCTCCCCTGAGGAGCTCCCAAGACCATCTCTCATCTCTAGATGAAATTGGGTGTTTTGGACCCAAGGCAGGACCTATTGTCCGTGACTTTGTCTCCCTTTTTAGTGTCTGTCCTTGTTCTCGGTGGTCGAGGGGTGTATGGGCTCCTCGTCCTCCTGATCCCTGTGTCCTGGGAAGACCGCTTTGCCTGGGACTAAGGGGATTCTGTGCTAAAGCCGAGACAGCCCCAGGCAAACCGGGGCAAGTTGGTCAGTCTGGCTGAGCATCAGCTGTCGATTCCATCAGCTGACCTTCCTGCTCCCTGCATCCTGGCAGGTGTGAGCAGTACAGTCCTCATGGCGCATGTCGAGGGGAAAGGACCAGGTTTGGGGTCAGAGAGATAGATGGACAGTTACACATCATCTATTCACTGGTGCTTCTCCACCTGTCTCTCCCCCTCCTCTCCTGAGATTGCTGCCTCCTCCGCGTCAACTGTTCAGTGCCCAACAAGCAATCCAAACACAGCACGGCCCACATTCCCCACTCAGATCCTCTCCTCTCCCGCCATCAGCTCAGATGCGGGAGCATCTCACTACCCACTGACTGGGGCTTCCTTAGGCGAGTCTCTGTGATGGAAGGCTGATGTAGCAAGGAAGGATGCTCATATGTGCAGTTGCGCCACCCTGGATGTTCCGACAAGCGTTGAGGTGGTGCTGATGCTGCCAGTCTTGGGACCACACTTGCAGGAGCACCTGTACAGGACACCTGTCGGATCCCTCACTTTCAGTTTCTGGACGGTTCCTCCTCCGTGATCAAAATACGTTCAAAGTTGCAATCCCCCAGATTACCTGTTGGGAGCCTGGCAAGCCCGTCATTGCCAGACAATAGCTTTTGAACATCCTGGCTCCCAGCCAAAGTGGCTGACCATCACATTTGTTATTATCCCACGTGGTTTGCTGGATTTTAGTTCCCCGGCCGGGGATCGAACTCCTACAGTGGGAGCTCGGAGTCCTAACGCCTGGACCACCAGGGAAGTCCCTAGCTCCCCGAATATTCGTTGAGTGTCCTTGAAAATTCAAGCAGGTGTTCGAGGTAGTGAAAACACAGTAAAGCGGACACCCTCTGGTCTCCCAGAGCCGAGTTCCAGTTGGGGAAATCTGGCAGGAAGCACGTGAGCAGGTCGCTTCAGATACTATGAAGGAAATGAATGAAGAGATGGGGATGGGCTGCCACGTGGCTGCCGGGTCAGGGAGCTGATGGAGCGAAGGGGGCAACGGGAGAATATAGGGACCTGCCAGAACCTTCTCTTCTGGAGGAGCCGAGTCCAAGGCCCCAGAGGGGAGCACACGATGTGTTTGGGGAACAGAAAGAGGGCAGCGCTGGAGCCCAGTACAGTGGGGCTGGAGAGGGAAGGAAAGGGGCAGACAGGCCTGGGTCACATGGGCCTACAGCTCGGGGAGGCGACCTTCTGCCTGTGGTGGGAACCCCCTGGAAGCTTCTTAGTGGGAAAGCCACGTGAGATGATGTGGCTGCTGTTTGCAAGGGGACCGTGGGGGCAGGAGGAGGTCAGGGAGATCCGTGAGAGGCCATTGGCACAGAGTGGGTGAGCGAGGAGGGCGGCCTGGACGGGGAGGCGGCGAGAAGTGGGCACACCTGGGTGCGTTCTGGAGCTGAGCTCGCGGGACTCCCCTCTGGATCGTTTCAGGGGTGAGAGAGGAGGGACTCGGGGATGAGGTCCCTGGGTGTCCGCCTGCATCTGAGCCAATGGCGGGAGAGGAGAGGATCTGAGTGGGGAATGTGGGCCGTGCTGTGTTTGGATTGCTTGTTGGGCACTGAACAGTTGACGCGGAGGAGGCAGCAATCTCAGGAGAGGAGGGGGAGAGAGAGGTGGAGAAGCACCAGCGAATAGATGATGTGTAAGCCGAAAGAAAGTGAAAGTTGCTCAGTCCTGTCCCACTCTTCGCAACCCCATGGACTGCACAGTCCGTGGAATTCCCTAGGTCAGAATACTGGAGTGGGGAGCCTATCCCTTCTCCAGGGGATCTTCCCAACCCAGTAATCGAACCTAGGTCTCCTGCATTGCAGGTGGATTCTTAACCAGTTGAGCCACAAAGAAATGGGCTTTCCTGGCAGCTCAGTTGGTAAAGAATCCGCCTGCAATGCAGGAGACCCCGGTTCGATTACTGGGTTGGGAAGATCCCCTGGAGAAGGGGTAGGCTACCCACTCCAGTATTCTTGGGCTTCCATTGTGGCAAAGCTGGTAAAGAATACGCCTGCAATGCGGGAGACCTGGATTTGATCCTTGGGTTGGGAAGATCCCCAGGAGAAGGGAACAGCTCCCCACTCCAGTATTCTGGCCTGGAGAATTTCATGGACTGTGTAGTCTATGGGGTCACAAAGAGTCTGACACGACTGAGCGACTTTCCCTTTGAAGCCGAGATTGCCTCCCAGCGAGGGAGGGAGTTGGACAGGAGCGGGGAGAGGGCCTCGGACCCTCAGCCGGCAGCACCAGGAGGGTGGGGAAGCCAGCTGTGCGGCCCTGGTACCCTTGGGAGAAATGTTTGTGGTGGGATGCTCACGGCCCCCGCAGACCTCGTCCCCCAAGAAACCTGGGCGTGCGTGGAAGTCCCTTGTCACTCAAGGCTTCCTTGCTGCTTGTGCCCCAGGTTGGGAGCTGGTCACCCGTGAGGCCACTTCTGATGGCCTCTCCCGGGTGACACAGAGCAGCCCTTAGCTGCTGCAGCCTCAGCCTGTCCCCGTCCTCGCTGGCGTGTGACCTGTGTCGTGGCTCAGGCGGTGGTCGCCCATCCCTCCCCCCAGGGACTGTCTCTTGTACTTTCTGGGTCACTTGCCTCCTGCTCAGCTCGCATACTCCATCTTCTCTGTTCTGTGCAGTCTCTTGGTCTTATTGGGTGGCTTTCTTCTCCCTCATTTTCAGATTAGAAGCAGCCCCACCTGATACATTCTCACCTTACACCTTACATTGGGCTTCCCTGGTGGCTCAGATGGTAAAGCGTCTTGCCCGCAATGCGGGAGACCTGGGTTCGATCCCTGGGTCGGGAAGATCCCCTGGAGAAGGGAATGTCAACCCACTCCAGTATTCTTGCCTGGAGAATCCCATGGACAGAGGAGCCTACTGCTGCTGCTGCTGCTGCTAAGTCACTTCAGTCGTGTCCAACTCTGTGCGACCCCATAGATGGCAGCCCACCAGGCTCCCCCGTCCCTGGGATTCTCCAGGCAAAAACACTGGAGTGGGTTGCCATTTCCTTCTCCAAAGCAGGAAAGTGAAAAGTGAGAGTGAAGTCGCTCAGTCGTGTCTGACTCTTCGAGACCCCATGGACAACAGCCTACCAGGCTCTTCCATCCATGGGATTTTCCAGGCAAGAGTAATGGAATGGGGTGCCATTGCCTTCTCCACAGAGGAGTCTAGCAGGCTACAATCCATGGGGTCGCAAAGAGTGGAACACAGCTGAACGACTTCACTTTCACTTTTTCCACCTTGCACATGAGAAAACAGGGGGTTTAGGTGGTTGATCCCCTGTGGTTCTGGCAGCCCCAGGCCTAGGTCTCACCACATATGCGTGGCTCCCTGCTCATAGCTCCCAGCCGGTTCCAGCACTCTGGGCCCCTCTTCTTCCACTGGCAGCAGCTCAAGCCACAGGAACCTGCCCCTCTCAGGGGTCCAGGAGGGTCTTCTCTGTCCTGGGAGCACGATGGACAGGGAATCATGGACGGCCCACAGCCCAGCCCCCTCCGCACCGCCCCCCCCCCCCCCCTGCCCCGAGCCCCTGGCTCCTTCCTAAACGGATTAGGACCTGTGCCGGAAGGAGCCGGCAGCCGTCTGGGGCGACCCGGAGGCCAGGGCTGGAGCTCTGTCTGGTGCCTCCTGCTTTGGCCTGATTCGATTTGCGCCCCAGCAGCTGGGAGGCTGGCAGCCTGAGGCCTTTCTGGAAGTGGCTCAAGGGACCGGTGAGGGCAGGGGGTGGCTGAGGGGAGGGGGCAAGCCTCCATGCACCCCGGTCAGGCCAGCCTCTCAGCGACAGCCCCGCGGTTAGGCTTCGTGTCGCAGAAAGCCCCTGGTTGCTGCCTGGTCCATCAGCATGTCCTATCCGGGGCCTGGCATAACCCTCAGCATCCCTTAATGCTGCCGGTTTCAAGCTTTTTTTATTAAAAGTAAGGCAAGAACTTGCCCAGCTGTGCAGTGGTTAAGATGCCTCACTTATACTGCAAGGGGCATGAGTTCAATCCCTGCTTGGGGAACTAAGATCCTCCATGCCATGCGGCCAAAAAAAAGATGGTTGATAGTGTATTTCAGGTGTTCTGTACCTTTCCTGTCTGCTTGTTATCAAAGTTACTGAGAGTGGAATATTAAAACACTTGACTGTAATTGTGGATTTTTTTGTTGTTGTTGTTAAGACAACCTAGGAGAATAAATACATTTTATAAACATTTACAAGTGAATCCATACTCACTTGGGGCAACTGCTGACCTGGCCAGTTATTAAAATTAATATTTATCTACAACTAAGTGGCCAGCTTGGGCCGGACAGCGTCCAGAGCCAAGCTCTTGCTGTTGTTCCGTCACTAAGCCATGTCTGACTCTTTGTGACCCCCATGGACTGCAGCATTCCAGGCTTCCCCGTTCTTCACTTTCTCCCAGAGTTTGTGCAAACTCATGTCCATTGAGTCGGTGATGCCACCCAGCCAGCTCCTCCTCTGTCACCTCTTTCTCCTGCCTTCAATCTTTCCCACCATCAGGATCTTTTCCTTTGAGTCAGCTCTTCACATCTGTATTGGAGCTTCAGCTTCAGCATCAGTCCTTCCAGTGAATATTCAGGACTGATTTCCTGTAGGATTGACTGGTTTGATCTCCTTGCAGTCCAAGGGACTCTCAAGAGTCTTCTCCAGCACCACAGTGTGAAAGCATCCATTCTCCAGCGCTCAGCCTTCTTTATGGTCCAACTCTTACATCCATACATGACTACTGGAAAAACCATAGCTTTGACTGTATGGACCTTTATCAGCAAAGTGATGTCTCTGCTTTTTAATACAGTGTCTAGGTTTGTCATAACTTTTCTTCCAAGGAGCAAACGCCTTTTAATTTTGCGAGAAACGCTCTAGCGCATCCCTGATTCCTTTGAATATTTCCGTCACTGAAGTTGGACACGTCTCACCATGTCATGTGTGGCAGGCTCTGACATTTGCTGTTCTGTGGCATCGATTTCACGACCCACTAAAAGGCCACAATCTTTGGTTTGGATCACACTGTGCTGGGCTCTTGGGGTGCAGCAGGAATTGACCAACCAGTCCCTGCCCTCATAGAGCTTATGGTCCAGGAGGGGGAGCAGCTCTGGTGGCAGAAGACACTCTGGCCTTTGCACCAAGGCAGCAGGCCCAGCTGTCACCTGCTGGGACTCTTCAACCCCCAGCCCCGGATTTATGCACAGACGCCTTCCCTGCCAGGAAACTAGGAGGGCAGGACTCACAGACTCCCTCTGATGCTTGCAGCTCTGTTCCCTGCTCCCTCACCATAACTGGCCACCTGGGGCCTCCGCACAGAGGCCCACAGGGTCTCAGCCTGGGGAGGGGGACCGAAGGTCCCTGCCTCTGCTCTCTGCCCTCTCCTTTGCTTGGACTGGCGAGGGGGCAGGTGGCCCATAGGAAGATGCTGGCACTGGGGCATCCTGGGGGAGGGGCCCCCTGGACCTGGTTCCTGGGGTCAGGAAAGGGAGGGGCAGGATGGATCAGGGGTGTTGGGGCCCAAGGGAGGCTGACCTTTGTTATCTAGTGGGGCCCCCTCCCGGCTGGGTGAAGTAGGGCCAGCAGGCCTGTCTCTGCCAGGCGCAGCCCCGATACGGGGCCCTGATCTGAGGGCGCCCCAGCTCTGTCTTCCTGGAGTCTCATGACAAGGGACAAAGTCCTGTCTTGGGGAAACCTCGTCTGGGATGAAGGGGCCTCTGCCCTGCTGTATCTCTCTGCAGCGCTGAGGCTCAGCTGTGACAGTCTACAGGAAGTAGACTGAAACTCCACGGCCTTGGGGCAGCAGCAGCCTTGCCCCTGGGAACTGTGATGGGGTCGCTCAGGGACAGAGGGGAACCCAGTGATACCTGACCCATCCTGGGAAGGAAGGGGTAGGAGAGGGGGCAGTCCAGGGAGCCTTCCCAGCAGGGGTGACAATTGAAAGCTAAGGGGGCAGGGGTTTCCCTGATGGTCTGGTGGTTAAAACTCCGCCTTCCAATTCAGGGGACAGGGGTTCAATCCCTGGTCGGAGATCTAAGACACCCCCCACCTCCGCCATGCTGTGCAGTGTGGCCAGATACTAAAAAAAAAAAAAAATTGTTTACTTTTAAAGCTAAGGAAGCAGTCAGTAAATGCCAAAGGGGCCAGGGAGGGTATTTGGAGAATAGAACCAGTGACAGCTGAGGACCCATAAAGGATGGTCATATGTCTGGAGGATGGTGACATTTAGAGGATTCAGAGCATGGGGGTATAAGGGGGAGCTGAGGCAAGGGACAAGTCTGGAACCTTGAATACCAAGCTGAGGAGTCGAGAGCTAACGTGGGCAGTAGGGAGCTATGGAGGGTGTGTGAGCAAGGGAGGGCCATGCCAGAACAGTGTGTGTGGGGAGAGCTGGCATTTAGGGCCTGCCAAGCAGACTGCTCGTGACACTGGGCTTGGCTCCGGGGTGCAGACCTGGGCAGACATGCCCTCAGTTACTCCGCCGTCCGTTTCTCACACCTGTAATGCGCCATGCAGGCTGCGGCGGGTCCAGGCCTGATAGAGCTCAGAGTCCTTCGTGCATGGAAGACCCTTAGAGGAAGAGAAGACCAGTCCTTGACTCGTCCCACCTGGGAGGTGGAGGTGGTCTCAGGGGCTCAGCGGGTTATGGGGGGACAGACGCTACGTGTGCCCCGCCCCACCCACCTCCACCTGCTCCCCGTCTCCCTCCCTCCAGGCGACCATGGCCTTGCTGGGAAAGCGCTGTGACATCCCCGCCAACGGCTGCGGGCCTGACCGCTGGACCTCCGCCTTCGCCCGCAAAGACGAGATCATCACCAGCCTCGTGTCTGCCTTAGATTCCATGGTGAGTGCCCCCGGGGGCAGTGGGACAGCCGGCCTTCGTAACTCTGCTGCTCACAGGAGCCCCGCCAATCTAGGCCTCCGTGTCCCCCACCTGCCCCAAGGCCTCTGCCCTCACCAGCAGGTGGGAGACTTAAGTGAGATCAAGCCTGTGAAACCTCAGCCCTCATCCCCTCACCCCTTGTCTTCATTTCGTCACCTCTCGAAGTTCAAGTCCCATCCCTGGGATGGTCACAAGTCTCCCTCCCTGGGACTTCCCTGGTGGTCCAGTGGATAAGACTCTATGCTCCCAGTGCAGGGGGCCCAGGTTCGATCCCTGATCAGGGAACTCAAGATCCCACATGCTACAGCTAAGATCACAGATCCCTTGTGCCATAGCTAGGACCCAAAGCAGCCAAATAAATGTTTATGAATAACCAGATAAAATATTTCAGTGACTCCGTTACACTAAGCATCGTTTCTGGAACTTGGCGGGGCTAGTGGTCATGTTATCAGACAGTGTAGAAATAGAACATCTCCATCACTGCAGAAATTCTGGGGACCATCTCCGATGGCTCAGCGGCAAAGAATCTGCATGCGATGCGGGAGACCTGGGTTTGAAAGATCCCCTGGAGAAGGGAATGGCAACCTGCTCCAGTATTCTTGCCTGGAGAATCCCATGGACAGAGGAGCCTGGTGGGCTACAGTCCATGGGGTTGCAAAGAGTCGGACATGACTGAGTTCAGCTGGCAATGCTGCTGTGGAGGGTGTTTCAGGGACTCCTTGGAGGAACGGACGTGCCGTGGACAGGACAGGCTCCCCCGCCGCCCTGCATTGAGGCCTGTACAGGTGTCCTGAGGGACCGTCCTGGGTGACGGTGGCACTTGATTGACAGTGCCTTAACTCTGCTGGCACCCTCCCGGCCTTGGGCCGGGTCCTCAGGCAGTCTGCAGTGGAGGTGGGGGGAGAGAGCAAAGTGCTATCTGCTCATCACCTCCCCCCATCCAGTCTCCGACCCTTTTCCAGACCCTCATTCTCTGTGCCTCTGGGCGAATCCGCTCCCTGCTGTGACCTCAGCTTCTTGGGCTATGAAGTGACCACATAGCAGAGGCTCACCCCCAGCCCTGGTGGCCTCCCCTTGGAGACAGCTGAATCTATTTGTTTGTTTGTTTTACCATGTTGCCTCGGGGAAAAGGAGCGCTGGGTTTGGTTTTAATCTTAGAGAGAGGAAATCAACACCATCCCTGCCCCAGGGGACAGTCTTGCTGGCCTGATGTCCCCAGCTTCCTTAGGGCGATACCTGGCCAGAGCTGCCACTCAAGGCATGATCATGGCCCAGAGAGGGTGTAGAACCGGGCCTAGATCACATAGTGGCAGAATTGTGATTAGAAGCCAGACTTCTGACTGTCCACAGAGCGCTAACTCAGATAAAACCCAGCACTTATCAGACGCTGACTGCACACCTAAAGGAAATTAGTCCTGAATATTCATTGGAGGGACTGATGCTGAAGCTGAAGCTCCAATACTTTGGCCACCTGATGCAAAGAACTGACTCATTGGAAAAGATCCTGATGCTGGGAAAGATTGAGGGCAGAAGGACAAGGGGCCGACCAAGGATGAGATGGTTGGATGGCATCACCGACTCAATGGACATGAGTTAGAGCAAGCTCCGGGAGCTGGTGATAGACGGGGAAGCCTGGCGTGCTGCAGCCCATGGGGTCGCAAAGAGTCAGATACGACGGAGCGACTGAACTGACTGGCTGACTGCATGCCACAAGCTTTGCAGGCAGGTTTCCCAGTGAGGTAGGTTAGAGGCCTGAGATGCTGGTGGTCTTGGTTGCAGGGCCCCCGTGTTAGGGCTTCCTGTGCCGTGGGCCTGCCAATCTCAACTCTGGGGCTGCAGAAAGAACCTCTTTGCCTCATCCCTGCACAGGCTGCCGTGGTTTAGAGGTTCTTTCCCACCAGCCAGGCCCCATTGAATCCCCAGAACAAGCCCATTGCCACTCTGGGAGCTGGACAGCTTGTCTCCTTTTTACAGACTTAGAAACTGAGGCCCAGAAGAGGACATGACTTTCAGGAAGAAGCTGATGCAGGATTAAAGCCTTGATTCTCCTGGGACCCGTCCCACCTCCTCTTCAGGGACTTAGAGCCCAGGACAGGATCGCCCCTGGGGCTGGGGCCAGGCCTGAGGCCAGAGGCCCGCCAAGAGCAGGAGGGTCTGGGGCTGGGACACAGATCTTGGGTGCCTTTGTCCTCCTCCAGAAACCATAACCTTGTCTTCTTCCCCTGACCTTGGCCAAGCTCTGTGGGGGTCATTCATTCATTCCCACTTCAGCATCTAAGACCCAAGACGTTGAGCTGCTGGGGGGATCTCGGGCAGCTGGGGCTCAGCTCTCACCCCCACAAAGCTGGCCTTGAGGGTGTCCGGAGTGGGGGGCCCTTTCCCGAGCTCACATCCCTGCTCCCCACGCAGTGCTCAGCGCTTTCCAAGCTGAACGCCGAGGTGGCCTGCGTTGCTGTGCATGATGAGAGCGCCTTCGTGGTCGGCACCGAGAAGGGGAGAATGTTCCTGAACGCACGCAAGGAGCTGCAATCAGACTTCCTCAGGTTCTGCCGTGAGTACCCGGGGCTCCAGAGGGCTGGGGCCCGCCATCCTGGAGGGCAGGAGAGCTGGCCGCTCGCTGGGTCCCTGGTGCAACACCAGGAGGCCCTGTGTCGGGGGAGACACAGGGCAAGCTGGGCGGTTGCAGGCTTCCCAACGTGGCATTTTCGGGGTGGGATCACACCGCGTCCCTCGGCCAAGAGAGACGAGCTGACCCAACCCTGGGCGGTCCAGATACGGCCGCCTCCATCCGCTCAGGGACAGAAGAGGACACTGAGACCCAGCGCTGTGGCCCCTTTCCTGCGCATCCCTGACGTGGGGACCGAGTCCACATGCTCAGCTAATGTTTATTGAGCACCTGCTGCGTGCAACACCCTTGAAGCACAAACTCCCTCGTTCTGACGTCAGCCCTGGGAGGCTGGCACTGACCCTGTCACAGTAACAGAATCTTGGAGCCGCCTGCTGGAGGCCCCTGGGGATGATGTAACTGAGGACTCCTCCAGCATGTAGGGAACGCTCTAGAAACAGGAGCAGTTTGGGATGATGTGATAAAGAGGGCTGGACGCTGGCGCTCTCTGCTGTTCCCAGAGGGCTCAGGGGATAGTCGCCCCTGGTGTACAGATGAAAACTTGAGATGCGGTGAGCTTAACCGGGCGGTGAGGGGCGCGAAATGCAGCTGACAGGTGATGGAGATGGGGTCTGCCCTTTCTAAATGGGGGGGTGCAGCGTGTGCACCCCCTGGGACCCCTGCCAAGGGCTCCTGGTCGCTCCCGGAAGAGATGCATCCTCTGAGCTGTGAGCCACTAGCCCCGATCCAGAGGGGTCCCTCTGAAGCCCCCAACACTTCAGTGCTACCTGGGCCTCCAGGGCTCCTCGGAAGCAGCCGGGCCTCTGCGTTCTCTCCTCCCCGCATCCCCGGTGCTCAAGCGCACACCCCTGGCTCCGTGCGTGTCCCTGCTCACCGCCACCTCCGTCCCTCCCGTGCCTTCTTCTGACAGGCCCCCCGCCCCCCTGTGCCTGGCAGACGTCCCCCCAGCCTTCAGACTCACACCCCTCCCGGCCTCATCCATATCCCTCTGCCCCAACGGCCAGGCCGTGACTGCCCCCCACCCACTCCATGCATTCCTCCTATGCCCACAACTTCCATCTGCACGCCTGGTGCCCCAGCTTGGCGGTGAGCTCCCCAGGGAGCGGGGTCGGCTTCCCCTCTGTGGGAGGTTAGAGCCCAGGTGGGCATACAAGCCCGTGGTTTGGGGGACCCAGAGCTCTTGGGGCTAAGAGCGGGCCCTGGAGCCAGACGCCTGGGGCCGAATCCTGGCTCGGCTACCTGCTGGGCCTCAGTCTCCTCATCTGTGAAAGGGGACTGCAGTGCTACCCTCTCCTGGGTTGAGCTGAGGATTAAACGAATTAATACATGGCAAGCACCAAGAACAATGCCTGGCACGTAGTTCACGCTCAATAAACGCCAGCCACTGTTTTCCTCACTGTTAGTAGCCCTTTCATTACCCCAGCCCCACCCACCCCTGCCCGGGGTTTGGACTCTTGGATTAGCCATTTCTGGGAAGGCTGACCCCCGGTGCTGGGACACATCATTGTATCGTTACTGGGGACCAGCTGCCTCCCCAGCCAGCCCCCTCTCCCACCTGCCTCTCGGAACCTGTCCCCTTTCCAGGGTTGGGCAGGAGACCTGGACCTGGGTAGGGTGGGCAGTGGTGGGGGTCTGTGGCCCTTGTGGGCCAGGCTGAGAGCCAGCCCGGAGCCTGGGGAAGGTGCACCTGGCTTCCCAGAGCCAGGCAGAGCCACTATTTATAGCGCCGGGAACTTGGCTGGTTTATTTCAAGCTTCACAGGTCCCCAAGGAGAGCAGACTCCAAGCTGAGAGGGGGGGCCCCCAGGCCCTTCTCTCATTCTCTTTCCAACGAAGTTTCTAGCATCTTCCCCATGCTCCCAGGCCCCCACCCTAGCCCAGCCTGGCATGAAGTGCTTCACAGCCCCCTTCAGCCTCCTGCTGGGGTCCCCATCATCTCCCCATATGGCAGAGCAGAGAGGTAGGACCTCGATTGGTTAAGACAAAAAGGGGTGATGGACCGGACACTCATTGAACCCCAGTTCTGCCCCAGGCCAGCTAGCCTCCCGTTGAGAGCTCAGACAGAGACTGAGGCCCGGAGAGGGAAGGGACTTACCCAGGGTCAGCCGGTGAGTTAGAGGTAAGCAGGGATGCGTGCCCTGCGCTGGGCACTGGGCGCTCTGATGACCAGCCTGGCCCTAGGCAGGTGGCTGGGGCAGGCCTCACTTACTCATTAATCCTTCCTTCATTCCTCCGTGGGCAGTCCGTGTTGGGTGCCCAGCCGCAGGACTCGACCCGAGCCAGGTACATCCCACTCACTGGGCTGGTGGTGACTCGAGAACTCACCACGGCCTCACCTCTGTGTCCCGCAGGAGGGCCCCCGTGGAAGGAGCCGGAGGCAGAGCACCCCAAGAAGGTGCCACGGGGTGAGGGTGGCGGCCGGAACGTCCCACGGTCTGCCCTGGAACATGGCTCGGACGTGTACCTTCTGCGGAAGATGGTAGAGGAGGTGTTTGATGTTCTTTATAGTAAGATCCTTCCTCATTCCATTTGGGGCCCCCAGGTGGGTGGGAGCCCCCGGCCCCACCCTCCCCAGCTGAGGAGGCCCCGCTTCCACCACTGCAGGCCGTGGGCAAAACCTCAAGGCATGGGGGCGTTCTCCCCCTCACCCTCCAGCTCTCCCCCATTTTGCATCCCCAGGCATGGATCTCCCAGCCCAGCCCCATTTCCTTGAACCACCATCCCTGCCCTGATCGCCTAGCCTCCAGCTCCCTGCCGCCCCCCACCTGCCCCGTGCCACGCATCTTCCTAAAGCACAGGTCTGACCACAGAGCTCTTTCCTCCGCTCCCTTCTTGGGCTCCCCATCACCCTGGGTGTGGCATCAGCCCCTACCCCAGCCTGCCAACCCCCCTCCAGCCCTTCTGACCGCCTTCCTCTGCTCCCACTCACTCTGGCTTCATTTCACACCTCTGCTGCGCCTGTCGGGCCGGCCCTTCCCCTCCTCTGTCTGGTGGACATGGCATTACTGTCTGAGGCTCAGCTCCAGGAAGGCCCCAGCTCCCAGCTGGGTTAGGGTCCCCTGTGGGCACCCACTGTGTCCTCACCCGGTTGCTCTCCAGGATCCGGGAGCATGCCTGCACTTTCTGCTGTTCCTAGCCTGCAGTTTCAGAGCCCAGCAATAGTAGGAGCCCAGAGGGTGTTTGTTGAATGACTGAATGAGGGCTAACTGACCACCCAAGTCTTTCTCCTGGAGTGGGAAAAGGGGAAGGGATGAGCAGGCCTGGCCTCCCTCAGGAAATGTCAGGTTGCCACCAGCTCTCTGGCCCAGTGGTGACTTCCACACTCCCTGGGTGACTTCAGGTGGTCCCTTCCATCCCTAAGGGACTTCCTCCCCCCGCCCCCACCACCATTATTTCTCATTTGCTTTATTCCTTCCCCTCCTGCCGCCTTTGGCTCTCTGGAGCAGAGGTCTGGGCGAGTAGGGGAACCCTGTTGGAGTCTAGATGTCAGTAGAAGGAAGCCAAGGGGAGTCAGGATTTGAAGGCCCTGGGATGGGCGGACTGGTCATGTGTGGTGGGCTGTGTCACTGCAGAAACTCTTGCCAGATACAGGGCACATGCCCAGAGCCCCTGCACCCCTGCTCACTGTACCCCGACTGCCTGCCTGCCTCGGGCAGAATCAGAAGTGGCTACGAGGGGCGTAGCTTCCTTCTGGCTCCTGGTAGGTGCATGCTCAGTCGCTTCAGCCGTGTCCGACTCTTGGCAACCCCGTGGACCTTGGCCCGCCCTGGGCTTCCCAGATGGCGTTAGTGGTAACGAACCTGCATGAAATGAAAGAGACATAGGAGATTCGGGTTTGACCCCTGAGTTGGGAAGATCCCCTAGAGGAGGTCAGGGCAACCCACTCCAGTATTCTTGCCTGGAGAATCTCAAGGACAGAGGCGCCTGGCAGGTCATGGTTCACAGGGTCACAAAGAGTCGGACATGACTGAAGTGACTTAGCATGGCTACATGCCCTGATTAGCCCACCAGGCTCCTCGGTCCCTGGGATCCTCCAGGCAGGAATCCTGGAGTGGGCTGCCATTTGCTTCTCCAGGGGATTTTCCCGACCCAGGTATCGAACCTGCACCCCTTATGTCTCCTGCATTGGCAGACGGGTTCTTTACCACTAGCGCCGCCTGGGAAGCCCTCAGCCTCCTGGTGGGGGGCGGCAGAAGTCCGTAAGCCCAGGCCCCTCGCCACCCCTTCCATCCCCCCTTCCCTCATGCTCACCATCTTTTTTTTTTTGGCCACACCATGTGGCATGTGTGGGATCTTCCTTAGTACCCCAGCCAGGGACCAGACTTGTGCCCCTGCACTGGGAGTGTGGAGTCTTGACCACGGGCCTACCAGGGATGTCCTTCCCCATCTTCTCAGCCTGTCCTGTCTCTCGCTTCCTCTCCATCCCTCGCTTCCTCCCCTGCCCTCCCCTCTCTCATCCTTTCTCCTTCGTCCCTGCAGCAGTGCCCTTCCCCTGTGTATTCTCTGTCTCTCACCGCCCCCCCCCCCCACCTCCTGCCTGAGCCCCTGGCGCTGCTTTCCCTTCCACCCAGAAGCCCGGAGAAGAGAGTGGCAGGGAAGCCAGGGGACCCCTTTGATGGGCAGCCACGGCCCTCAGCTGCAGACAGCAGGGAGGTGGGGGGCCGTCCACAGCCCCCGCCCGCTCCACCTGCAGGGGGTCAGTCTGTGTGAGGTTTGCAAGCGAAGGGGCCCGTGGGGTCCAGTCTCCTGGGGACCCGGCACCGTAGGGAGTGGCTCAGCATGGCCCCAGCTCTGGGGCGCGCCCGGCCCCCACCCCAGCCTGGCTGCCCTCTCATCAGGCCTCTCTCCACCCCCCGCGCCCGCAGGCGAGGCCCTGGGCAGGGCCAGCGTGGTGCCGCTGCCCTACGAGCGGCTGCTCCGGGAGCCGGGGCTGCTGGCCGTGCAGGGGCTGCCCGAGGGCCTGGCCTTCCGGAGGCCGGCCGAGTACGACCCCAAGGCCCTCATGGCCATCCTGGAGCACAGCCACCGGATCCGCTTCAAGCTCAAGAGGTGAGTGAGGCCTCCGGCCTGAGAGTAGCCGAGAGCCAGTAGTCGGACCGTGGGGGCCGGGCCAGGCGAAGACCTTGCGTGCTGTGGCCGCTGGCCCAGCCGGAGGGGAGGGGACTTCAGATTCCCAACCGGGGACCCTGCTTGTAAGAGCTCCCAGTCTGATGGCAGGAGTGAGGCAGAAACGCAGGCACAGAGCATGCTCCAAGCCAGGTGTCGAGTCACAGAAGTCTTCCCTGGGGACTTCCATGTGCAGAGAGGCTCGGTTGGGGAAGAAACAGCACCGGCAGCCCCGCAGGTATCAGGAACAGCCTTTGTGGAGGCGGGAAGCCGTATCGTAGTGCTCGTTGGGGTTGTCAAGCAAGGGTTCCATTAGGGGCTGGTGGGCGGGGGAGGGTACCGATCGCCCGGTCAGCCGGGAAGCAGCCTGAGTCACCCATCGTGGCTAGGGCACCACGGCCAGAACATGAGCCTGGGGAGGAAGGATGCGTTAGGAGGTGAAAGCCGATTGGCTGCAGCTGAAAGGATGTGATGGGTGGCCACGGGGCACAGAGGTCGAGGGGCAGGGCCCCGGTCCTCGGGGAGGGTCCAGGCACAGGGCCCTGGACGTGTCACACCCCCACCCGGGCCTGCACCCCCACCTGTAAATGAGGACTCACTCCCGTCCCGTGTGCCTCACAGGCTGTTGTGATCTGTGCAGGGAGGGCTGGGGGCAGACGTAGCCCTGGCTGGACAGGGGTGCGAAGCCATCGCGTGTCCTTTCCCTCACCCAGGCCGCTCGAGGATGGTGGGCGGGACTCGAAGGCCCTGGTGGAGCTGAATGGCGTCTCTCTGCTAGCCAAGGGGGCCCGGGACTGTGGCCTGCATGGCCAGACCCCCAAGGGGCCACCCCAGGACCTGCCCCCCACCGCCCCCTCCTCGTCCGTGGCCAGCTTTCTGTACAGCACGGCCCTCCCCAACCACACCGTGCGGGAGCTCAAGCAGGAGGCGCCCGCCTGCCCGCTTGGCCCCAGCGACCTGGGCCTCGGCCGGCCCGGGCCGGAGCCCAAGGCCCCCACTGGCCAGGACTTCCCGGACTGCTGTGGTAAGCTACTTCCGGGACCCCTGAGTCTGGGAGTGGGACAGAGGTCACTCCTGTAGGGACAGCTTCCCAGGGGAGGTCGGGGTGCTCAGGGTTGCAGGAGGCGTCTCGGAGCCAGGGGCTGGGGCGGGGCAGCTGGCGTCCTAGCTTAGACTCAGTCAGACCCCAGCCTCCGCCCAGTCATCTGTGATCTGGGACAAGAGATGCCCAAGAGGATCCCCGGGGGAGTCTCTGGAGGGGGAGAGTAAGCATACCAATCAGGTCCATGCATAATGAGCACCTACTGCATACCCAGCGTGGAGTAGGGGGTACCAGAAACAAGGAAAAACTGGGCATGAGAAAGACCCATATCCTTATTTTGGCCCCTCTGCATAGTGGCTGTGTGTCCCAGGGAAAATCTCTCTGAGCCTCAGTTTCCTCCTCTGTAAAATGGAGATGCTGAGAGTACCTGTCTAGCTGGATTGTCACCGTGATGAAATGACGGAGCACGTTAGCAGTGCACATTCTCGGGCCCAGCCGCAGGCCTGCTGAATCTGGCCCTTTGGGGGTGGGGCCCAGCCACCTGCAAACTGACAGGAGTGCCACGTGGTTCCAGTGGGTGCCCAAGTTTGAGAAGCACTGTACTCAAGCGCCGAGTGCAATGCTTGGCACAGAGTAGGTGCTTTTGATTTATGAGAAGGAGAAAAAGGGACCCCACCCACCCCTCCACAGTGTGGGCTGAGCAGGAGGACAGGGCTTATATGCCTGAAATGTGTCCCCACCTGTAAAAGGTGAGCTGGGACTTTCTTCCCCATCTACCATCCAGAGAGCAGACTCTGGTACAGAATGTCTCAGGCCTCTGGTCAGCGAACCTGCCAGCGAACCTGCGTTCCTGATCACGGGGCTCAGTTCTGTGTTCTCCCTGGTCGGGGAAATGTTACCCCAGAGCTCCGACCTATGCACCCAGGCCAGATCTAGGGGAACCCCTCTTAGGGCCCACCTTGAACCTGTACCTTCCGCTCCCTTGTCCAGGACAGAAGCCCACTGGTCCTGGAGGTCCTCTCATTCAGAACGTCCATGCCTCTAAGCGGATCCTCTTCTCCATCGTCCATGACAAGTCAGGTAGGACAGTGCCCGTGGCAGCACCCTGCCCAGAGTGGGGATCCAGGACTGGGGTGGTGCTTCCTGGCATGGATGTGTGTCCCCTGAGTCTTTGTGAGAGATAGGAGGACCAGAACTGCACAAGGGACTTGTGAGTAAAACCATATGTAATAGTTACACAGTGCTGTGTAACAAATTGCCCCAAAACTTAAAACGACAAGCACTGATGCCTGATGGTTTCTGTGGATCAGGAATTCAGGAGCAGGGTAGCCAGGTGGTTATGGTTTTGGTATCTCTCATGAGGCTGTGATCAAGATGTCAGCTGGGGCTATGATCATCTGAAGGCTCGGTTTGGGCCAGAGGATCCACTTCAGCCTCGCCCATGTGGCTGTTGGCAGGGTTTGTATTCCTTACTGCATGGGCCTCTACAGGGCTGCTTGAGTACCCTCACAATGCGGCAGCTAGCTTCCTGGAATTAGTGATCTGAGAGAGTGAGGAGGGAGCCACATGTCTTTTCTGACCCAGCCTCAGAAATCTCTTGTCACTTCTGCCATGTTCTACCCATCAGAAGCCAGGAACCTGGGACTTTGCTGGCGGTCCAGTGGTTAGGACTCCATGCTTCCACTGCCGGGGGCACAGGTTCAGTCGCTGGTCAGGGAACCAAGATCTTGCAAGCTGCATGACATGGCCATAAAAAAAATGAAGCCAAGAACTTGATCCAGTTCATACTCAAAAGGGAGAGAGAGGAATTAAACTCCACCTCGTGAAGGAACAGGTGTCCAAGAAGTATGTGGCCAGATGGACAGATATTTTTTGTTTTAATTTCAGGCCCTTCAGGCAAGGGAGAGACTTCTTGAGAATATATTTATTTACTTGTTCAGCTGTGCCAGACCTTTGTTGCAGCATGCAGGATCTTTAGTTGGGGCACGTGAACTCTTAGTTGTGGCTTGTGGGATCTAGTTCCCTGACCAGAGATCGATCCCAGGCCCCCTGCTTTGGGAGTCCAGAGTCTTATCCACTGGACCACCAGGGAAGTCTTGTGGACACATTTTTAAATTACCACGCAATATAGGGAACAGGAAAATGTGAAATTCATTTATACCAGAAAAAGGATGAAGTAAGACTTTGCAGCAACTTTGCCTTGTGGAGGTCTCAGCCTCACTTCGATGAGAGGTTCCCTAAGAAACCTAATGTCCTGGGATCAGAGGAGAGACCCCCGAACAAGGTGCATGTCAGGCAGGGAGGGGGCCTGGATGTCCACGCAGAGCAGCCTTGTGGGAGGCCACCGGGCGCAACGGATCAAGCTGAGACAGAATCTCACCAGGTACTAGCTGGGTGATCTGAGGCAAGTTACTAGTCTCTCTGAGACTCAGTTTCCCCACCTACAAAATGGAAATAATGCTACGTTTGCAATCTATGTTTATAGATTGTCCTGAGGGGTTAACTAGGATATTGCGTGCTAAATTGCTTCTGTCATGTCCAACTCTTTGCGACCCCGTGGGCTGTAGCCCGCCAGGCTCCTCTGTCCGTGGGATTCTCCAGGCAAGAATACTGGAGTGGGTTGCCATTTCCTTCTCTAGGGGATCTTCACCCAGGGATTGAACCTGCATCTCTTACATCTCCTACATTGGCAGGCCGGTTCTTTACCACTAGTAACACCTGGGAAACCCCAACTAGGATGTTACATATGTACAAAGTACTTAGCCCAGATAACCACCTAATAAATTAAAGATGTTCCTTTTATAATTTTAACGAACCAAATGATCTCTTTAGTGATTCATGCTAAATTGAGGCAGAGACTTTGGCCTTGTGGGAGAGGCCAGCAGGGCTGAGGGTTCGAGGGGACGCCGTCAAGGCCAAAGCTGGTTGAGAACCCGGTTGCATCAGACATGATGGTTAGGTTTCGAAAGTTGAGACTCAGGAGAGGCCCAGGATGGACTGGCTGCACCTGCATGATATGCACTGCCCATGGGGCGGACCGGGGGCTTCCCAGGTGACTCAGTGGGTAAAGAATCCACCTGCAATGCAGGAGACATGAGTTCGATCCCTGGGTTGGGACGATCCCCTAGAGAAGGAGGGCATGGTGACCCCCTCCAGTATTCTTGCCTGGAGAATCCCGTGGACGGAGGAGCCTGGCGGGCTGCAGTCCACGGGGTCGCAAAGAGTCAGGCATGACTGCTGAAACCGAGCACACACGTGCGGTGGGCGGACAGAGGCCAGAGGCCTTCAGACCGCGGGGTCCCCGCTCGGACGGGCCTCACTCGTCCCTCCTGTGTTTTGATAGAGAAATGGGACGCCTTCATCAAGGAAACCGAGGACATCAACACCCTGCGGGAGTGCGTGCAGATCCTGTTTAACAGCAGATATGGTGAGTGGGCGGCGGGCCCGCGGGGTGGCCCTGGCAGCGCGCTGAGCAGCTCATTATGTGGCAATCACTCGTGTTCCCCAACATGACAGCGGGAGCCATATGCTGGCACCCGCGCGCCGTCAACGCGAATGTCATCTCCTGTCTGGGGAGGGGGTGGTTGTGTCAATATTTCCCTTCCAGATTCCCCTGGGCGGGGGGCGGGACTGATGGCCTAGCCCTAGACTTTGACTCACGTGTGGGAGGCTGGCCGGAAGTGTGGTGGGGCGACTGCCCATCTAAGGGACCATCCAGAAAAATATTTGTCAGCCTCGCATGCCCTCAAGTTCCTCCTCGCACCGTGCCGTATCCTGCCACCTCAGTGGTGTACCCTTCTTGGCGTGCCCCCTGCCTGGCGAGCCCTTTGCAAGTTTTTCGAACCAGACTCCTTACTTGTTCTTTAAAACTCAGCCTGGGCCCTAAAAACCCCGATGGTTTCCTCTCTGTTCCGTGTCGCATGCGTGATGCACCATGTCTGTATCTGTCCCCAGACAGCCCTGGCCCCTCGGTGTCCCGGGCACCCAGGACAGAGCTGGGCTCAGAGCGCGTGTCAGCTCACAGTATTCCGGGAGACAGACACAGGTGGAAACCGGGGCCAGGGTGGGCGGTCTTCCACAAGGCGGTGCTTCAGCCAAGTGTGCAGGGCAGCCATTGTCGGCTCGGAGGCTGGGGCCAGACCTGTAAACTCTCGCTGAGACCCGGAATCCCCAAGTCCCCCCCACCCCTGGCCCCCTCTGCAGTCCCGTCTCACCGGCTCAGCCTCTGTTGCACTCTGCCTGTGAGCCCCACTCAATGATCAGCTGCAGTGTGGCCCTGGCCAGGGTGGGATGAGATGACGCAGGTACCCCCAGATCACTCGGCACGCATCTGTGATGCCACTGAACTCACTGGCATCATGCAGCCCCCCGGGGGGTGGTCCCTCTGCATGAGGAGACCGAAGGAGGAGGCCGGGGGGAGGGGCACACCCAGAGCTACAGGGACAGAGAGGAGGGTCCGGGGCCTGCGGAACTGCTGCTCCTGCGGGGTCAGGGGAGACCACCGCCCTGGGAGTCCACGGCCACTTGCCAGATGCCCTGGAGCTGCCCAGTCCTCCCTAACCTTGGCCTTCTCACCGTGACCAGACCGGCCCCAAATCAAGACAGCTTCACCGCCCTCCCTCCCCTTCTTGTTGTTGTTCAGTTACCAAGTTGTGTCCGACTCTTGTGACGCCAAGGACTGAAGCCCTCTAGGCTCCTCCGTCCATGGGGTTCTCCAGGCAAGAATACTGGAGTGGGTTGCCATTTCCTTCTCCGGGGGATCTTCCCGACCCAGGGATCGAACCCGGGTCTCCTGGTTGGCAGGTGGATTCATTACCACTGAGCCACCTGGCCAGCCCCTCTCCCCAATTGCTTGGCTAAAAAAAAACCCTCTTCCTCTGCTCACAACACTTCTGACAGCAGAAATCTGTGTTTTCCACGCCATGCAACCCTCCAGTCCTCCGTGGACACCAGCTGGGACCCTGCATCTTGTTTCAATTCTGACCCTAACTGCCCCCCAGGTTAAGGGCGCAGTCCCCTCAAGACTGCACCCCTGCTTCAGACACCATTCACAAGTAATGGGTCCCCAGGGTACCCACACTTCTGTCCAACTTGTCTACCCATCTGCAGTTCCCACCACCCCCTCCAGGGATTTGGCGATTTGCCAGAAGGATTGCCAGGTGGCTCAGCGGTGAGGCATCCACCTGCCAATGCAGGAGGCGCAGGAGACACGGGTTTGATCCCTGGGTCGGGGAGATCCCCCGGAGGAGAAATGGGAACCCACTCCAGTATCATCACCTGGACAGAGGAGCCTGGCGGGCTATAGTCCCTGTGGTCTCAAAGCATCGGACACGACTGAAGCGACTAGGCATACAGATACACATACACACATGCATACACGCACACACACATGCATACACGCACACACACATGCATACACACATACACATACATGCATACACACACACACACACACACCAGAATTGAAGATCACATGTGTACCTAACTATATCACATACCGCACTTGCTGCTTCCTTTTTTTCACAAAAATTAATGTTATTGATTTGTCTTGTCTGTGCTGGGCCTGTGTTGCTGCACAGGCTTCTCTCTAGTTGCGAGGCTCAGGGGCTGCTCTCTAGATGTGGCGTGTGGGCGTCTCTTGTTGCGGAGCATGGGCTCTGGGGCA
Source organism: Muntiacus reevesi (assembly GCF_963930625.1). Classification (NCBI taxonomy): domain Eukaryota; kingdom Metazoa; phylum Chordata; class Mammalia; order Artiodactyla; family Cervidae; genus Muntiacus; species Muntiacus reevesi. Next base: position 211,095,333 of record NC_089250.1, on the reverse strand, counting down.
CAGGCTCAGGGCTGTGGTGCGCGGGCTTAGTTGCCCAGAGGCATGTGGGGTCTTCCCCGATCGGGGACTGGCCCCACGTCTCCTGCATTGGCCGCTGGGCTCCTCACCACCAAGCCCCCAGGGAAGCCCCCTTTCTCCCTTCCTTTTTGCTCTCGCCCGTTGACCTGTTGGCTCCCTTCTCAGTCATGCGTTTTGAGCCCCGACCTTGTGCCAGGCACTCAGCCCAGCTCTGGTCTCAAGGTGCTTCAGCGGGTGCCTGAAGATGTGTCTGCGGTGGTACGCAGTGGCATACGGTCGTGCGTGCTTGTGTGTCGTAGCATGCGGGGGGTGGGGGGCCTTAGGATGACTCTGAGGATGACTCAGAGCCAGGCTTGGGGAGTCGGGGTGGCTTCCTGGAGGAGGTGTTCTTTGATCCACCCTGGGGCTGGGGAGGCTTGAGTCCCGTGGGCTTAGTGGGCTGGGCCGTCCGGGTTGGGGTGGGGCTGAGCGAGGCGGGGTACTGCAGAGGGCTCTCAGCACCTGAGCTTCTCCCCTTCCTCCCCAGGCAGGTGTGAGCCGGATAGGGGAGCAGAGAGAGGGTAGCTGGGGAAGGCTGGGTCCGTCTGCAGTGGGTGGGTTCTGCCCTCACCGTGTGGGCATGGCAGGTGCCAGTCTTTAGCCTATTGTGTGTGCTGGCTGTTTCCAGAATGTTGCGCCTGTCCCCGAGGCCAGCACCGGGGCCCACCACCGTGGCCAAATCCAAGGAGGAGTGTTGGGGTTGAAGTGGTTGAGACCTCGCCCCTCCTCAGGCCAGGGCTCCCTCTGAGCTGTCCCTTCGGCTCCCCAGGGGAGAAGCTGCCCCCCCGTGAGTATTGGGAGACCCTCTGGGTGGGTGGGGACGTTTTCTGGACACCCGAAGCATCCCACAGACCCAGGACTTGCAGATCTTGCTCCTGGTTCCCACCTCCGCTGTTTCAGCTCCCAACTCTGGGCGAAGTGGGCCAGTGATGGGGCTGGAGGTGCAAAGGGAAAAAACCAGAAAAGAAATGCGGGGACCCCAGCCTTCAGGAAGCCTCAACCGTCTCTACCACTGAGGAGAGGTTGAAGTGACACAAGGGCCCAAGGATTGTACATGGGGGCTCCATCCGCCCCTTCTAAGCAGTCAGTAGCTGGGCCTTCTGCGAACCAGATCTCTATCTGGGCCGGTGGCAGGACAGGCCCAGCAAGTCAGATGAACCCAAGCAGAGTTGGATTCACATGGACTCGAAAAACCCAAGAACCCATCACTCAAGTACTGAGGCTGGGGGTGGCTGGTGATACTCGGGAACCGGTGGGGGAGCGGGGGAGAAATGGTTTGACAGCTGCTGAGATTTCGAGGGTTTAATTAGACAACAAGCCAAGTGTGATCTTCACAGTGGGATCTGGCTGCCAAAGCCGCCAACGCAGACCTGGGCTGCGTCAACAGAGAAACAGTCTTGGCGGCACCCCAGGGAGCATCCCGGACAGGGACTCTGCCCTGCCCGGGGTCCCAGCGTGGCTGACGGCAGGGAAGGCGGTCCAGATCTGGGCTGGCACTTGTCTGGATGCAGACGAAGCCTGGCATGACCCGAGGATGGAGAGCGGCCTGAGGGGCAGGGAGGAGCTGGCAGGGCCTTGGGACAGGCTGGAGACACCCTTCGGCAAGTCATGAGCAAAGCGAACACCCGGCCCCGCTTTGTCTACCAGGCCTTGGGGCCCCATGATAGCACCATCAAGCACATAGTAGGCATTCAAAACTATTGGGTGAGAGAATAAATGAAAAGGAGGAGCCTAATGGCCCAGTGGTTAGGAATCCATCTTGCAATGCAGGGAACGTGGGTTCGATCCCTGGCTGGGGAACTAAGGTCCCACATGCCATGCCCTCACGTGTCAACTACTGAGCCCAGGCATCACAAGGAAAGACCCTGCGTGCCACAACTAAGACCTGATGCAGTCTAATTAATTAATTAATTATTTAAAATACTGAAAAAGAGCATAAAAGGAGAAGCTGGGGTGTATGAGTGACTGAAATGGCAGGACCACACCACATGGTCTGGAAGAAAAGAACAAAGAACCCCTTCCCGAGCTCGGATTCCGTCTACATTGCTGCTGGCAAAGCTGTCCGCTTCCGGCGGCGTCTCATCTATGTCACTGACGAGGGAGCAGGGCACTGGGCCCCTCCCTGGAGGAGAGGGCATGCCTGTCTGACCGGAAGCATCTTGCCAAGAGCCCAGCATGAGCCTGGAAGCTTCCTGAAGCCGCTCATTCACTCCCAGATACACAGGGAGCACCTACTCTGTGTCCTGGCCTAGTTCATCCCCAGACAGTGAACCAATGCACAGATAAATATGTTTGCAACGTCAGGTTATGATAAGTGTGGGATGAAAAACAAACCAGGGTGGGCTTGGGAGGAGTGGAGGGGGCTGCTTTAGGCTGGTAAGGTGGCAGTTGAGCAGATGCTTGAATGGAGAGAGGGAGGGAGGGAACGCTATTGTGATCTGGGAGAAGAGTGTCTGAGTAGACAGAAGAGCAGGTGCAAAGGCCCTGGGGTGCGTGTGTGCTTGGTGCGTTAGGGAAGCAACGGGGAGGCTGGAGAGGAACTTCCCTGGTGGTCCAGTGATTAAGACCCCGCCCTCCAATTCCTGATCAGGGAACTAAGGTCTCACATGGCAAAAGAAAGAAAGAAGAAAGTTGGAGAGACTAGGGTGAGCAAGCAGAGAGTGGTGAAGGGAGAGAGACAAGGTCAGAGGTTCTGGTCACATAGGGCTTTGTAGGACTTCTGCTGCTGCTGAGTGGGATGGGAGACTATGGGCATTTTTTAAAGAGCAGAGTGACGTATTTCAGGATAATCCCCTCTGGGTGCTGTGTGGCCAGAGTGGTTGGTACCTGGGAGGTGGGAGGTGGTGATGACCAGGCCCTGGGGCCCCGCATGTCCTGCAGCCTCCATCCCGCGTTCAGCCTTGCCGTTGCCCTTCCAGCTGAAGCCCTGGGCCTGGACCACATGGTCCCCGTCCCCTACAGGAAGATCGCCTGCGACCCAGAGGCTGTGGAGATCGTGGGCATCCCAGACAAGATCCCCTTCAAGCGCCCCTGCACCTATGGAGTCCCCAAGCTGAAGCGGATCCTGGAGGAGCGGCACAGCATCCACTTTGTCATTAAGAGGTAGGGGGGTGGGGTGCAGGGGAGCCCGCGCTCGGGGTACCTGGGTGGCAGGGCTGGGCAGGGTGTGACAACAGGCATGAAGCGGGGCCCTGGGGCGGTGACAGGGGGTTGGGATGAACAAAGGGATTCTCTGACAATTGTGTGGCCTCCTCCTTCTGGCCTCTTCTGAGAATGAAATGGAAAAATGGAGGCACAGTGCTTGGCCCAAGTGGGCACTTGCTAAGTTTTTAGAGGTGTTTTCTTGCCCCTAAAGAAGATCCAAGGGTTTCATGGTGGTGCAGTGGTGAAGAATCCAACTGCCAATGCAAGAGACGCGGGTTCCATCCCTGGGCCAGGAAGATCCCCTGGAGGAGAAAATGGCAACCCACTCCAGTATTCTTGCCTGGGAAATCCCATGGACAGAGGAGCCTGGTGGGCTACAGTCTATGGGGTCACAGACGAGTCAGACACGACTGTGTATCTAAACAGCAACAATAAAGACCTGAGGCCTTTGCCCTTAACTGGCTTCAGAGGGGGCCCACCTGAGCTCAGGCGGGACTGGGCTGCCTCTCGCCTTCTGCGCCTCTCGCTGGGTGGCCCCGCCTGCTGCTAGCTTGTTTGCCTTCCCTGTTCCTCCAGGTGACCAGTTTCCCGGGGCAGGTGGGTGGGAGAGGGCAGGCACGACGGACTCCAGAATGACAGCCCCTGCCTCCTAGACCTAGACCTACCACCTGCCCCCACATCGCCCACCCCCGCCTTATCTCCCAACTCCCACAGTGGGCCTTGCCCTCACATCTGGCTCAACTCACTGCCGAGCCAGCGTCTCCAGGCAAGGCCAGGCTTCCTGAGATGCTTCCTCCTAAATAGTTAGAGATGATCGGGAGGGGGCCAGAGGCCATTCTGTCCAGCCCCCTGCCTCCAGCGGCCCTGATTGCATTAGCCCCCCCCAGGCATCTGTTCCAGGAGCTCTCTGGGGGCGCGCTCCCACTGTGTGCGTGGACTCACATGCCCGCTTGCATGCTTGATGTGCTAGACTGTAAGCTGGGGCTTTGTGGCTGGTTGCCGAATCCCCAGCACCCACAGCAGTCCCTGGTATGCGTGAGATGCCAATACCTTTCTGTGGAACAGATGGATGGATGGATGGATGTAAGTGCTTGTCCAAATTTGGACTCGTGCCATCTGATTTCTTAGAGCTTAGGAAATAAACAGGGTGACAGGAGAAAGGAAAAATGGTGGGGGGAGGGGGTGGTGAATAACTGTTAAAGGTGGTCAGGAGGTCTCTGAAGGTCCCATCGGTTAAGCCAGACCTGGAGGCTGAGAAGGGCCACCCACACCCAGCTGGGCAGTGTCTGGGCAAAAGAATTGACCTCAGTGAGCAGCCCAGACGCCCGGGGTGCCAGAGGGTGGGGATTGTCTTTGAGAGCATGCCATTGTTCTGGAGCCTTGGGAGGGACCTCTGTAGGTTGCTCGATGCCAGTCTGGCTCCTAGAATGGACTCTAGGGAGCAGAGTGGGAGACTGGTGTGCGTTGGTGACTGCAGTCACAGGCCTGGTTGGCATGATGGGCGGAGGTAAAGAAGTGGCTGGATTGGGGATCGAATCTGAGCGGTGATGCCGATGGCGTGTGTTGGTGAGTGGACCGTGGAAATGGGGTGGGGGTGTGGGGAAGAAGGATCACCTCCACATGGCTGCTTGAGTTCCTCTTGGGGATGCTCAGGAGATGAAATTTTCAGAGGCCCCACTGAGAGGTCGGAAGCTCAGGTCTGAGTTGGAGATAGAAATCTGAGAGTTGCAGACTTCCCTGGTGGTCCAGTGGTTAAGACTTCACGCTCCCAGTGCAGAGGGCTTGGGTTCAATTCCTGGTCGGGGAACTAAGATCCCTCGTGCCATGCAGCATGGCCAAAAAAAAAAAAACTATAAAAAATCTTGAGAGTTGGCAGGGTGGTCCAGGAAGGGATCACAGGGCAGAGGAGAGAAATAGAAGTGAGCAGAGAAGAGGGCCCACACTGGACCCTGGGATCTCCATGTTAGAGGCTGGGGTCAGGAAGAGGAGGGGTCGCCAGAAGAGGAGGCTGAGCATGGCCCAGAGCTGGGCAGGCATCTCGCTGCCACTGAGGGCGGTGACTCCGAAAGTCAACTCTAATGGCAGGGGACCCCCTCCCAGAACCCATCACCATTTGACCTCTCCCAGGGTACCCTGCTGTCATCCATCGGCCACCTCCATACGCATCTTGGTTTCTCTGCACCGTCCCTCCTGGTTCCCTGAGCTCCTGCTGCCTCACCTGTCTCCATCCTTTGCTGAAACCCTTCCCTCTGCCTGGAGCTGCTCCCCACCCTCCTTCCCATCTGTCTTGTCTTTCAAGGCTCGCTTTCCTGCCTGGAAGCTGCCCGTTATCCTCCTTCAGGAAGAATTTACCCCTCCAGCGGCAGGTGGCTTCTTCCCCCCATCAGCGCCCCCATGAGCCCTCCATCACATGGGTGGCAGTGGGACCACCTCTGAGCCGCCTCTTGTGCCCTTGTCCCCTCTCCCACTTGATAAATCACTCTGGAGGTGATTTGAAATCAAGCGCCCTTCTTTCGGGAAGTGCCTACTGTTGTCTAGTTTAAATCTCTCTTGCTGCTGCCTGGGTCCTTTGTCTTCAGTTGTCTCCTGGTAGCGAGGGAGAGGGAGCAGAAAGCAGCAAGGACACCCCAGTGACCCTTAACATGCCTGACCGTGGTGTTTGCGTCCTCACTGTGACTGACCTTCATCTCCCTCTATCCAAACTGTAGTTGGTTTAATCCCTCACTAGTATTTGCCAGGCGCCTCCTGCAGGCCGAGCCCTTCACTGAGTTCTACTGAGGACCTCATGAAACGACAGGCACAGTCCTCACCTGCCCCCAGGAGTGATGGTCACTCCTGTGATGAGTCCCAGGAGAATCAAAGCAACTTGTTTTCAGGTGCAGACTCGGTGGCATCTGAGCAGCAAGCCTGTGGGACTTCCTGGAGGAGGAGGCTCGGAATCAGGCAGACCGGGCTTGAAATCACATGCTGTGTGATAAGCTTGAATAGCACTTCTCTTCTAAGCTTCAGTGTCTTCATTTGTAAAAACGGAGATAATGGTGCCCATACCCCCGACTGACATAGTCCAGTGGCTAAGACTTTGCACTCCCAACGCAGGCGGCCCGGGTTTGATCCCTGGTCAGGGAACTAGATCTGTCATGCCACAAGAAAGAATTTGCATGCACAGCTAAAGATCCCCCATGCCGCAACTAAGTCCTCACACAGCCAAATAAATATTTTTTTTTTTAAATGATGCCCCACCTTTCAGGTGTTTCTCAACCTAAAATGAGGAGGTGGACCTAACATACCTAGCCTGTTGTAGCTGCTCAATAAACACAAGGCCTTTCCCTTGACCTCATCTCCCTCCATATAGGCGAGTACTTGAGCATATCAGTGCCGACAACCTAGGTTTGAATGGCCTTACCATTTCCCAGCTGTGTGTCCTTGGGCAAGTTACTGAACTGCTCCGTGTCTCGCTTGCCTCATCTGTAAAATGGGACCGATGATTGTTCAAGTCTCATAACACTGATTGGAGACGAAATGGATGTGAGTAAGGGGCTTAGGGGCTTCCCACGTCAGACCTTCTCCCTGTCATCTGCCGGCTGCCTCCAGTTCTACCAGGAACTGCAGGCCAAGGTCTCGAGCCCCCTCCCGCGTGCTCCCTGATAGTAAATGTAACCATAGATCATAAAACAGCCATTAATGCTGGCGGCCTCCCATCGCTGGGCGGGGCTGAGGAAGTGATTCGGAGAAGAAGGCAGGTGTCCCCAGAATTACTCCCTGTGGCTGCTTCTCAGCCTCGGGGACCCTGACAAGTACGAGCCTCCAGGGACTCGGAGGAGCCAGAGACCTCTCAGAATAGGAGAAGGCATCCTGCTTAGAGGCTCACTGCCCTGGGCCTTGTGTCACCAGCCTTTTTGCCTCTGTGTGAATTTCCCTCTGGGCCCGCCTTGGGCACTTTCGGGTTTGGTTATATTTCAACTCAGACATCCATTCCTTTTTGGGGCTTCCCTGGTGGCTCAGAGGGTAAAGAATCCATCTGCAAGGCGGGTTCGGTCCCTGGGTCGGGAAGATTCCCCTGGAGAAGGGAATGGCAACCCATTCCAGTATTCTTGCCTGGAGAATCCCATGGACAGGGAGGCTGGCGGGCTATACAGTCCATGGGGCTGCAAAGAGTCGGACACGACTGAGCAACTAACATACACACACTTCCCTTCATTTGTCCCACGTCACCTCTGCAGCCTGAGTTTAGTGCCCAAAGCCCTGGCCCCTTGTCCAGCCGCTCCATGGCACACAGGCTGTACTGCAGCCGGCCCCCTGCCCCCCGACCAGCTGCAGGAAGCTCCTCGGCCTGCTGGAGGTCACCCTCGTGGGGGCTGGGAGCAAAGCAGACAGAACAGCAGCCCTGGAGGCAGGCAGCTAGCCTCGCCGACCTTTACTCCATCCTTGTTTCCTGGAATTAGAATTCCAGGTGTCTTATCAGAATGACTCAGGAGTCCCCAAGTGGCCCCTGGGCCATCAGCCATCCCCGCTCCAGTCCGTTCTCTGTGTGCTGGTGGAGTGGTCCACGGGTGCCATGCCCTCTTGGAGGCTCCCTGTTGCCCACGGGGTAGTGACCACCTGCCTGGGTACAGCGCTGCAGGCTGGTCACCTCCCACGGGACACCTCCAGCTGGCCACGTGGAACTGCCAGCCGTCCCCCATGTCTCTACCTGACCACCTCTCAGGCCTCTCACCTGAGCTCCTCATCCGCAACTCCAGGAAGTCTTTTCCTGCTTGGGTTCCCTAGGCTTCTGAGACGCCCCTGAGAGGTCCCATGTGTCACCCTGCGAGGCTGCAATCTGGGACAAGCCCGGCCTGTGCTGGGGAATCAGGGTTTCCTGTCGCTGAGACCCAGGTGGTGGTGGGTAAAGACTGCAGAGCCCTGGTGGGAAAAAAGTGTGAGTTACCCAGCAACTGTGGCCAAGGAGAACAGGAGGCTGGAGGAAGCCGCACCCCCACGTCCCTGGGTGTCGTGATAAATAGGTTGGACCCTCTGGGACCCCCCAGGGCCTGGCCGATGGATGCCTTCCCTGACTGTGGAGAAATGGTTTGGGGTGTCTGGCTGTTGTTGGGTATCTGGCTTTTCTGGACCATGCCCTCTCCTGCCCCCATATGTGGCCAGCCTGCACCTGGGGTGCCCAGGTCTGCAGCTGTAGCCGTGCATGTGGGACTAGAGTGACCGTCATGGAGGGGACCTGAGCCCGGCTCCCCTCTCATGCCCGTCTCTCCTCTCTCTCCAGGATGTTCGACGAGCGAATTTTCACAGGTATGTGTGGGGACCGTCCAGTTCGTTCTAAAGCCGCCAAGCTGATGCCCCTGAGTGCCTGAGCTGCCATCACACGGGACCCTGGGGTGGGAAGGGAGCCTGGGGGTGGCTTCCGCATGCTGGGGCAGACATGGGGGGCCCCCAGCTCCCAGGTGCAGACAGACTGTTGGGACACCCAGCCCCAGATGTTGCCAAATGCTAACATGTGAGAGGTACTCGCCTCAGCTGTTAGCATTTTTAACTTTTAGTTTTCCATAGTCCCTCAAGTGGGTTCTGTTCTTTCCCCTGAAGTCCAGCTAGTGAGCTCCGGGGTCTGGATGCAAACCCACGTGCCCAGGCCTTGAGCAGTGGGCGGGCTGCCTGTCATGAAGAAGAGGTGGGCTCTGCTGGGTACAGCAAAGGGAGCTCGCATCTTGGGGTGCTATGTGTCTGGGTCCCTACCTCCCCCCAGCTTCGTGTCCTTGGGCAGGGTCATGTGGGCCTCAGTTTCCACATCTGTGAAATGGTAAGGGCTCCGTCCTCTGGGTTGGTGCTCTGGGTTCCTGGGATAACTAAATGTAGAGGGTGGTCCCGTGGTACAGCCCTGGGGAGACTCGGCCCCTTTCCCAAGGGCTGCCTGAGCCCCAGTAGCACGTGTGTGGTCGGGGTGGCCGTTTCCGGCTTCTCCTTCCTGCCCCGTTCTCTGAGATCCTCGCCATCCTTACTCGTCCCAGGAGGGGCCTCTTCCCCTGGACCCCTTCCCAGCTCAGCTGGATACGGAGACCACAGGGAGGGGCGGAAGCCAGGCCACGTGTGAGGGGCGCCCCCCAGGCCAAGAAGGCTGGAGAGCCTCCGCCCTGACCGCCCTGCCCCTCCCTGTCTCTCCCCACCAGGGAACAAATTTACCAAAGACCCCACGAAGCTGGAGCCAGCCAGCCCGCCAGAGGACGCCTCTACGGAGGTGGCCCGTGCTGCCGTCCTGGATCTGGCTGGGACCGCCCGGTAAGGCCATCCACCGTCCCCACCCAAGCTCTGCGGGGAGGAGCAGGGACAGACTGGCTCCCTCCACCTGGACACCCCACATGGGGCCATCCCACACAGATACCACACGCCCCGCCCCACTGCGGGCCTGGGAGAATCTAAAGGGGTCCAGAAAGAGCACAGAGACTCCGCTGATTTTCTTCCACCCAGAGGACTCTCGTCACCCTTCGGGATCTAAGAAACCTTCCCTGCCACCCAGACTAGACTGGCGTCTGCCCTGCCTGACCACAAGGCCCTGCACTCCGCTCATGGCCTGCTCACCCTTCACCAATGTCTCCACGGAAGCCCTGGGCTCCTGGGCGCCAGGGATGGGCCATCTGTACCTGAGTCCCCACGTCCGGTCTGGTTCTACCCTGATTGTGCTCTGTGAATGAACCGAATCATCCAACCCAGGGCCCTCCCCAGCTTCACTTCCCCCTTCCCCAGAGTCCCCAACCCCCTCCAGGCTGGGGGTTCCTACAGCTCTTAATCCCCCCAGCAAGCCCTGATCAAACCCCCGCCCCGTGCTAAGCTGTGGGGCTCCTAGACTGGCCAGACCCAGGCCTCAGGAGCTCCCAGCTGGTGGGCAAGGTGGGCACCTAGAAGGTCACCCCAGGAGGGGGAGCAGGGCCTTGGCCGGGACAGCCAGCAGACTGTTATCCTGGGCAGTGGGACCCTGGGAGTCTTGCTGGAGTGGGAGCCGGTGCAGTCAGGGGTGTGTTCTGGATTGACAGCTGCCGAGGCCCCGTGACTGCTTGAAAGGCGAGAACAGGGACTGATGCCATGTCATTTCTCGACTTCCTTCCCACAGGTCAGACAAGAGCAGTCTCTCTGAAGACTGCGGGCCAGGTGAGGAACTGGAACCCACTGCGTGTGTCCGGGGTGGTGGGTGCCTTGGACAGGAAGCAGGCTCAGACCATGAGCCCAGTTCAGTTCAGTTCAGTTGCTCAGTCGTGTCCGACTCTTTGCGACCCCATGGACTGCAGCACGCCAGGCCTCCCTGTCCATCACCAACTCCCGGAGTTTACTCAAACTCATGTCCATCAAGTTGGTGATGCCATCCAACCGTCTCATCCTCTGTCGTCCCCTTCTCCTCCCACCTGCAGTCTTTCCCGGAGGACTAAGGAATTTCTTCTGCTCACCAGTGTCCCTCCTTCCCAGCTGCAGAGCAGGCTGGGAGCTGCAGAGGCGCACGTGGGATGTGGTGGCTTTGTGTAGGATTCTACCACCGCCTCCTCATCCTTGGCAATTCCGGTCTCAGTGGCCAGGTCTATATGTTGCATCTGTCTATAGATCAGACACCAGAGCTGATTTGACTTTCTCTGGTGCTACTAACGAGTCTCAGACAGAGGAGTGTTCAGGAGTGACCTGGCTCGCTGGGCCAAGTTCACGCGCGCACCTGACCGGATCCCTTGTCTTCCCCTCGTTTCGCAGGAACCTCCGGGGAGCTGAGTGGGCTGAGACCCATTAAAATCGAACCAGAGGATCCAGATATCATCCAAGTCACTGTCCCAGGTAAGGGCTGATCCTGCCGCCCCCACCTGAACGTTCAGAGATGGAGCAGCTCCCAAAACGGGGGCCCTGGAACTGCTGTAATGAACACGTCCGCTCCCGGGCTGACCCACTCTGTCTCCCAGGCACCTGCCCCGGCCAAGAAGGTGTCTCCAGGCCGCTGTTTCTCGGTCTGGTCTGACCGTGAAAGGGTGCAGCGTTCTGGATGCTTTGTGCAGCATCTCTGCCCTCTGGGCTGGGAGTCAGGTCTCGGCTCCGACCTTCCTTAAGGTTCCCACAGCCATCACCTCTCTGGCCTGGATTCCCTGGGATTTGCAAGGCAGAGTGGGGAGGAGCAAAGGTCATCGGAGGGACTTCCCTGGCGGTCCAGTGGTTAAGACTCCACACTGCCAGTGCAGGGGGCACAGGTTCAATCCCTGGTCAGGAGACTAAGGTTCCATATGCCGCACAACCAAAAAAATAAATAAAATGCAAAGAATTTTTTTAAAAAAGAAAATAAAAAAGAGAAGATCATTAGAATAAGAAGATCTGAGTTTGACTCCAGACCCGAATCCCTCCGAGCCTCAGTTTCCCCGTCTGTGAAGTGGGGCATGTCCTTGGCCTCCGGAGGCTCCGTATGGGGTAAACCCAGGGCCCCTGCTGACCCCTGGCGCAGCTACCCTCCCAGAGTCCAAGGGAAGGCTTCCTGAAGGGTCCTGCTCTCTGGGCATGCAGGGCTGGGGGTCCCTGGGGACCATGGCAGGGTGGGACAGACAGAAGATGCTGTCATCATTTGGAGTTTTGCCTCCAGACCCTTCCCCAGCCTCTGAGGAAATGACAGACTCAATGCCTGGACATCTGCCCTCAGAAGATTCTGGTTACGGGATGGAGATGCTGACTGGTAAGAGATGGACTGGGCTCCCCGGGTGGCTCAGACAGTAAAGAATCTTCCTGCACTGCAGGAGACCCAGGTTCGATCCCTGGATGGTGAAGATCCCCTGGAGAAGGGAATGGCAACCTACTCTGGTACTCTTGCCTGGGAAATCCCATGGACAGAGGAGCCTGCAGGGCTATGGTCCATGAGGTCACAAAGTGTCATATACGACTGAGCAACTAACAGTAACAGTAAAGAGATGGGCTGGAACCCACCTCCCTGGGAATTTTCTGGGTATTGACTGCCTCCCTTAGAAGAAACGCAGTAAGTGCCTGACTCCCCCAATCAGCCTAGGTTCCTTTCTGAAAACTTGAATTAGGCTCTGAGTTATATTCAATTTGGTTACTATGTCTTTCCCAGGCGCTCCCATGTGGATAAATTTGTTCATTTATTCAGTAGCTATTTATGGAGCACCTAATATGTACCAGGTCCCATGCAAAGCAAAGGACTGGGGACACAGCAGTGAACCCAACAGACCACAAAGTCCCTGCCCTTGTGGGCTGACATGCCAGTGCAGGAAGACAGTAAGCAAATCATTAAGAAAAATAGGGAAATTCCCTGGCGGTCTAGTGTTTAGGGGGCTTCCCTGGTGGCTCAGAGAGTAAAGGGTATGCCTGCAGTGTGGGAGACCCTGGTTCGATCCCTGGGTCAGAAAGCTCCCCTGGAGGAGGGAATGGCAACCCACTCCCTTGCCTGGAGAATTCCATGGATAGAGGAACCTGTTGGGCTGCAGGCCATGGGGTTGCGAAAAGTCGGACACGACTGAGCACGCACACTCACCTAAGAATAGATGTTAGAGGGCTGGAGAGAAAGACAGACACTTGTGATAATTTAGACAAGAGGAATGATTAGGCAGGTGGAGATTAGCAGGGGGAGGGTGGAGTTCTCCATGTTCTGTTTTTTGAAAATGTTCAAAACCACAAAAAGTTGAGAATAATTTAATGAATCTCACATGCTCAGCTCCAACCTTTATCAACAGATATTATTATAGGTAATAAGAAATAAGAATTTGAACTTCCTTAGTGGTCCAGTGGTTAAAACTGCACACTTCCAATTAATTGCATGGACTGAGGGTTCAATCCCTGGTCAGGGAACTAAGATCCCGTGTGCCATGCAGTGTGGCCAAAATTTTTTTTAATTAAAGAAGAAGATTTATACATAGTTAACATTTTTGAAAAGTAAATAATTAGACAAACAGTGAATTATACAAGGTTTGCAGGTATGCTGGAAAACTATGTTAGTCCTTAAATGATTCAAGTTTAGAAAACTCTATAATAAGAGCTGCAGGGCCAGGGCAGGAAACTTTAGGAAGAGGGCTGGAGTTTGTTACCCTTGCGTGTGATGTCTAGTGTGGGCTTGATGAGGGGATGGGGAGGGGTGGGTGGGGGGTAGAGTTACTCAAGGACACCATGCAAAAGCATAGTAGTTGTATTTCAATGAACAGAGCACAAAAAAGCTCATCCTGTTCAGCGTGACACGCGAGTGCAGAAAGATATGGACAGTATAGCAGCATTTTTCCAAATTTGAATTGTAAAAATAGTATCACTAATGTTTTATTAATATTTTAAAAAATCATGTGCAAATATGACAGCATGCTCACATATATTCATTCCGGCTGGTGGGTCCATGAGGGTTGGTTACTATGTTCTGTATGCCTTGCTGCACGTTTTAATTTTCCCCTACCAAAAATAAACAAATGACTAGGAAAATACATAAGAAGGCTTCCTACAGGCCCAGATGGGCGGTGACAGAATCAAGGCAGAGCGTCTCTGCTGCTTCCGTCTTCCCTGGCAGGGAGAACGGTCTGGAAGCAGGAAAGAGTGACCTGGATCTGTGAGTCCAGTGCAGTAAGGAGGTATCGAGGGTTTCCAGGTCTGCTGTGGGTGAATGGGTCTCCAGGTAATACCTGAGATCTGCTGTCTGTAGGATGTGAGAAGTCACGGCAGACAAAGATGAGCTGACAACAGACTTGGAGATGAGGTTTTGCCCAAAGCGAAAACAGCTGAACTATGCCTTAGTCCCAGGCACAGTTCTGGGATGGATGTCTACATGGGCGACTGTGAGCCCTCAGAGAGGACCCCGTGTGGGGTTATCCACAGGAGTGGGTCGACTCATTATACCATCAACATTTCCAACTGACCCTGGGCTGGCTGGAGAAGCTCCTTATGACTTTTATAAACTACAGGGTTTCGACTCTAAACACAGTTTTAAGTAATGTTTTCAGCTTAAATGAAAGGTAGTTGAGGACTTCCCTGGCAGTTCAGTAGTTAAGACTCCCCCCCTCTCAATGCAAGGGACATGGGGTTTGATCCCTGATTGGGGAACTAAGATCTCACATGCTACTCAGCACTGCCAAAAAAAAAAAAAAAAAGTTATTTGAATTTCAAGCAAGAAAAGGGGGCTCCAGGGGGATCCCAGCCTCCACGAGGGGGAGATTTCCCTGTGTCCTGGACGGCTCGGTCCTTCCTTGAACATGTATGAGTGAGATCTTAGGCAACAAGATTATGCAGATTGCAGATCCCTGGGGAGGAATGGTCCATCCATCCAAGAATGATGTACCCCGTGGCCTTGACAGGCTGGAACACTGCGCTGAAACGCACAGGAGAAAGTCACAACCCCAGGATGTGTGTGTGGGTTGCGTTTGCTGGGGACCAGTCTGTCAGATGGAGCCTAATGCGTGGCATGTTTATTAGGGGCCTGCCCTTGGATCAGCACCTGGGTAAGGCCGGGGACAGAAGCAGGGGAGGGGGACAAGGGAGAAGACAGGAAGCGGGGAGCTGTGTGTGTGGAGCTGGGAGCCGGGCTGGTGATCCTCCTGGTCACCCTCCGTCACTATTTCCAGGAATTGATGTCTGCCCTCGGAGCTGCCGGTCTAGGCAGAGTCAGGTGGGCCTACCATCCACTGCCCACAACGTACCTTTTCCCTGATGAAAGTTTAGTCCTAAAGCTCTGGCCTTTTTAAATCAGGGGCTGAGCAGAGATGAAACCTTCCAGAACCTTCTGGGTTGAACCCCAAGACTCCAGCTTGTCTGGTGATCCGAAAAGCAGGCTCCCTTTTTCCTGCATCAGAGGGTGGGGCCTTGACCACATCATGGGAGCTCTCCCTGTCTAGGGAGTCCCTGCATCCCTTCTCACCGAGCATCCTTTCCACCAGCTGGCCGAGAGCAGACCCGGGATCCTCCTGCTCCACCCCGCCTCCTCGGCCCGGTCTTGTGGGCTGGAAAGGGGCCGTCCAGGGGTTGGCCCCGCGTGGGAAAGCCCCTGGCAACACAGGGCAGGCTTCCCAAGCCGCAGTTTCCTTCTGGTGACTTCAAGTGTTGAAAACCCCTGTGCCTTCCTCCAGTGCTGGCATTAAAGAGTCGCGACTGACGGAGGTCCCACCCCCGGCACCCCACTCCTGGTGTCTGCACTTGCATCTCATCTGCCTGCCAACATCTGTCATCTCCTCTTTGCAGCCACCCTCCCCCAACACACGGCTCCCCTATTCCTGCCTGTGTCCCTCTCCTTCCTGGATGCTTGGATCCAACCCATGTATTCCCCTCCTCAGCCCCCCAAGGCCAATCTCCCCCCTCCCCCTTACGGCCTGAGCCCTCACCTCCCGTGTTGTTCCCTGGGCCATGTCTTTGCTGCCTGTTGGACCCGCGTCTGGGGACAAGGTTGAGTCCTTGCAGAGTCAAGTCACCTTGTCAGAGGCCCCAGAACCTTACGACCTTAGATAGCTTCACATCCCCATCCCCTTATCTGTCCCCATTTTTAAGATTTTTTTTTTATATAGACCATTTTAAAACCTTTATTGAACTTGTTATTGCTACTGTTTTATGTTTTGGATTTTTGGCCACGAGCTGTGTGGGCTCCCTGACCAGGGATCGAACCTACAACCCCTGCACTGTAAGGCAAAGTCTTAACCACTGGACCACCAGGCAGGTCCTGTGACTCTTGCTTTTCTTTATGGCGTCACTGCCATCTGACCTCATGTGTTATGTTTGACGTCACGGCAGGAGGACAGGCCTTGTCTTGTTGCTCCGTTTCCTCAGTTCCTAGAGCAGAGCCTGGCAGGCAGTGGAAGGAAGGATGGGGTGGCGTGGGGCTGGTCTCCAGGCCACACATCCCAAAGGCGTCTGGTCTCAACAGCTCACGTGGCGGTGAGGGTGGGTGCTTGTACAAAACTGGGGTCCCTGATGCCGTCTGGGGGTCACCATGCCATGCTCTGGACTCTGGGCCTGCACTCCCCGCCTGTCCGACCTGACTTGGGAGCTGCAGGAGATGATGCACGCGGCTGCATGGCTCCCTCTTCTCTTTCAGACAAAGGCCCCAGCGAGGACCCTCGGCCCGAGGAAAGGCCAGTGGAGGGTGAGGCACTGTCCGCTTCCTGCTTCTCACTCCCTCCCCACCCAGGCCTCCTCCCCTCCCCTGCCCGGCTTTTCCCTTTTGTCTCTTCCAGACACTGGGTTTGGGGGTGAATGTCCTGTAGGCTACTTGAATTGGGAGGAGGTTTATAGACCTGTTTTCTAGAACTAGGAGGTATGTGGTCAGGGGTAGGAGCAGCTGTTCCTGGTTGGAGAAATTGTAAGACTTTCTTATTTTGTTTTATATACACCCTACTTCTTTCCAGAACGCTTTTAAGGCTGAGGTCTGAGCCTCATCTTCCTGAGCAAGTCAAACTGAGGCCTGAAAGCACAAAATTGGCTTTGGGTTCAACAGACATGTTCAGTCTCAGGAACATGGCTCATTCCCAGCCTGCAAAGAGTGGGAGTAGGACAGGCAGGGAGGTCAAGGTGAGGATGGGGCTGTGTCTGCCCCTGGAATGGAATGAGTGGGTGTCAGAGGAGAGGAGTGTCTCTTTCTCAGTCCCAAAAGTGGGGAGCGTGACTATAGTTTTAACAGATATCTACTGCCACCTGGTGGCCGCATACTCAATTTGCAGGCTTAGCGCACACACACTAGTTAAGGTGCTGTGCTTGACGAGTCTTCCCAGGTGGCACAGTGGTAAAGAGTCCACCCGCCAATGCAGGAGATGTGAGAGATGCAGGTTCAAGCCCTGGGTCAGGAAGATCCCCTGGAGAGGAAATGGCAACCCACTTCAGTATTCTTTCCCAGAACATCCCATGGACAGAGAGACCTGGTGGGCTACCGTCCAGGGGGTTACAAAGAGTCGGACACGACTGAGCACGCATGCATACATACATAAGTCACTGTGCTGGTCTGGAGTGACGTTCACATAGAAAGTCCCATGGTCATCCTTAGGCTTCAAACCTTCCATTCAGGCCTGGTGATGCCCTGGACCAGATTTCACGAGCTGATATTTGAGCCTGGGAATTGTGGACCTGCCTGCAGAGAGGCCACTTCTGCGGAAATGGGTTATCCGCTATCACCACCCTTCCCCTTCCCAAGGTCTCAGCACAGGGCATCCTTGGTGCCAGCAGAGATGGGACATGAGCTGAGAAGCAGGGTCCTGCTGCCTCTGGGGAAGTTCATCAAACTGCCCTTTGCCTTCCAGACAGTCACGGCGACGTGATCCGGCCTTTGCGGAAGCAGGTGGAGCTGCTTTTCAACACGCGATACGGTGAGCGAGGAGCCAGGCAGGGTTGGGGGTGTCTGGGTCTCCCTCCAGCTGGCCTGTTATCAGAGGGACTGACCCCCCCCATCCCAGCTGCTTCTTGAACAGGGAGGGGCCGGGGGGGCTGGGGCACTGCAGGGGCTGCTGCCCAGCCCCTTCCTCAGCTCCAGACATCCCTCCTGGGGAGACTGAGGCACTGCTGGAGAACCCCATCCTCTGAAACACAGCACTGCCGTCTCCTCCATCAACACACTCACACTCACGGTCTGCCTTAGCCTCAGCTTGGAGAGGCCGCTGTAACTGTCAGCAGTAACTGCCCCTCTGTCCCCCACAGACACCCTCATTCAGGGTCCTCAGGAGGATGCACGCATGACAAGATCTTTCCTACTAGAAAGGCAGGGGAGAAGCCTACTCTTCATTCAGCCCCTGTGGTTGGCCAGGCGCTGGCAAGGTGCTTCACACACCTTCTCCCATCCCGTCTCATCAAATCCCTGCGTCTTAATGCCCATTTTACAGATGAGGAAAATTGAGGCCTGGGGAAGTGCCATGGCTTGTGTGAGGCCCCGTGACTAGTGAATGGCGGTGCCTGGCCTGGGCCTCATATCTCTCCAGTTCCCGAGGCGTGGTGTTGGACCACACGGGGGGTTGGGGTTATTTATGGTGGCAGAGGGACCTTCCAGAGGGCCTTTTTGGTGGCACAGGGGTGAGTGGACTTGGGTGGAGCTGATGCCAGGTTTCACCTGCTGTCAGTGGTTTCTCCTGCACTGCCAGGGCATGAGGGCATGGACTGAGCGTAAGATTGGGGGTCCCACTGACTTGGATTCACGTCCCCGGGAGCTGAGGGACCCTGGGACCTGAGACAAGTCACATCCCCTCTGGGCTCTGGGTCGCTTACCCACAAGACTGAGGCTGACGGTACTTAACCTCTCAGGAGGGTCAGGAAGGTTCAGCTAAGAGCTAAGTTTGAAAAGGGCTCCGGCCCCCCCATGCAGACATGGGAGGTGGGAATCGAGGCTCGTGGCCCCTAGATCTGGATGGCCCTACAGCAGCCGTATCTCTGCAGCCAAGGCCATTGGCATCTCGGAGCCTGTCAAGGTGCCCTACTCCAAGTTCCTGATGTACCCAGAGGAGCTGTTTGTGGTGGGGCTGCCTGAAGGCATCTCCCTCCGCAGGCCCAACTGCTTTGGGATCGCCAAGCTCCGGAAGATCCTGGAAGCCAGCAACAGCATCCAGTTTGTCATCAAGAGGTAAGGCCCGGCAGGGTCCACGGGAGCTGCTCCAGGCTTGCCCAGCACCAAGGAGAAGTGCCAAGTAGCTATTTTCCTGTTTAGATTGGGGAAGGTGCTTTTTTTTTTTTTGGCACAGTAGGGCACTAGATGAAGTTTGGCCTTAACTGAACAGGTGCAAGTTTGCCCAGCCTCAGCCTCAGCTGAGGCCTGAAGGACCAAAAGCAACCAGATTGACGCCCTCTCAGTCCCCAGGAGAGCTTGGCTGGATGTAAAACGGGAATATGCCTACTGGCTTGATCTCCTGGACCATTCTGAGCATCCTCTGGAGGTTGGAGGCATCCAGATTGACAATGCCCCATTTTCCCTGGATTGGAAAATTGGGCGTTGGCATTTCAGGTCTCTTCTCTTTGCTGAAGCATCTAGTTTTCGTCAGCGAGGCCCCAAGGAGCTCCATTGCATCCAGCCTGTGTGCCCAACTGAGATATAAACTCCCCCCTGGAGGAGATGGAGGCAGCTATTAAATTTTTAAAAGATGAGGGAGGACCTGGGGGTGACCTGTTTCACGCTTCTCTGTTACTGGGATGTCTTGTAAATTTAGGTTTGGTTTGGTTGAAAGTAACAAGAAAGAGGAGACACTTAAAGGTTTGCTCTGCCCGGGGGAGTAGATGGCCCCCAAATTGGGAGACTCAGGGTGTCTTTCATGCCTAGAGTGGCAGGCCAGCATTGGGGTACAGGGCAGGGAGCTCTCTCGTGGAACCTGGCTTGCACCAGGTTAAGCAGGGAGGGTGGTACTCCAGGTACAGATAGTGGATACGTGGTTCTTTCCTTCCACAAATGCACCTTGAGTGCCCACCCATGTGCCAGCAGTGATGCATCAGTGAATGCCATTGAGTCCTGCTGTTGAGTTGGACCAATATAAATATAATAATATATAATATAAAACCCCAATATAATATCAGGTAGAGATAAATGCTGTAACGCAGGTTAAAGGGGCAGAGAGGGGCAGGAGGAACCTGTCTATGGAGGGGACATCAGAGCAGAGACCTAATGAAGCAGCCCTTGCAGATATCTGGTAGAAAAGCACTGAAGCAGTGGGAATGACAGGTGCAAAGGCCCTGAGGCAGGGACACACTTGTGCATTTCAAGTCTAGCAAGGTCCCGGTGTGTGACTGGTGTGGATTGAGCAAGGGAAGAGTGTGAGTGGCGAGGCACAAGAGGTAGCAAAGGCTGGATTGTATAGAGTCTTGAGCCGGCGTAAAGGGTTTGGATTTTATTTCAAATGTAATTGGATCTCACTGGGTGGTTTTGAGAAGGGTGGGACCAGTGAGGAGACTGTACCTGGCCCTGAAGACACAGTGGCATCTTGGACTCAGTAAAGGTGCTATGGCGAGAGGTCATCAGGTTCAGGCTGTGTTTTGAAGATGGAGCTGGTAGAATTTGCCAATGTATACGATGTGGGTGTGAGAAGAAGAGGGGCCTGAATGACTCAAGGTTGGGGACTGAGCAGCTAGGATGGTGGTGATGCTGTTTTTCAAGGTGCCAATGATGAGGTTGGAGGTCAAAGTCAAGAGCTGAGGGACTTTCCCTATAGTCCAGTGGTTGAGACTCCACATGCTGGGGTCCAGCCTCAGCAGGATCCATGGGTACCCTCAGGATGAACAGCATTGGCGAGAAAAAGAGAGAGAGAGAGAGAGACCAGACTAGGGGGGTGTAGTAGAGTCTGACAAATCTTTATTTTTTACTGTAGCTTTTATATTCTAAGTTAGTACATTTTTAAGGGGAAGATAGTTTAACATTACATCAGCTTGTCCTTCAGGAAACCAGGGTTTATTTCCTGTAACTTCTTTGTGAGTGTCCTGTACATTATCTTCTGGCCTCGGGGCCTATTGACATTTTATGACCTAGGTGAATGCAAAGCTGTTTTCCTGTAATCTATTCTTTAATGAACACAAAGGTCAGTCCTTTTGCAGAAGTTATTAGTTAAATTTATCTAAAAGGTTTACAACACAAAGACTCTGCAGCTCTGGTGAGGCAGCCCCTGTTTAGCATTGCTGGTTAAAATGAACAATTCTAACCACTTTTAAAATAATATTTTTGTGTTCTCTAATAGGGCTTCCTCACCCCCTGAAGGGCTCTGTGCCTATTAGGGCCTTTAGTGAGATCAGGTTCTTTATGCTGTTCATGATTAAGGTGTTGTGAGCAGTCATGTACATTAGTACGCATTTGCCAAGCAGGCTAGAATTAGAATGCCAGCAAAGGGGTCTAAATTGAAACACTCCTTTCATCCTGGATAATCTTATAGGATACCGCCGTGGGGGAGACATATTGATTAAAGTTCTAAGTTGATTCTGCTTGGAGAGAGATCGGGGAAGGCCTTCTATCTGTGTCACAGAAATTAGGGAGTAGTCTAATATAGCAAGCATCAGAAAGACAGAGATCATCTTTAAGGTGAGCGTCGGGGCAGCTTTTCGAAATTCCTGAAGTCCTGATCTGCCTTGCTTGTCAGGTCTTCTCCTTATGACCTTGTCATGGGTGGGATCTCGCGTGCTGGCTCCCAGCACCCACACTTCCGATGCAGGGGGCACTGGTTTGATCACTGGTCTGGGAACTAAGAGCCCACGTGCCCCACAGCATGGCCAAAATATTAAAAAAAAAAATGTGGGAGTTGGGTCTGACTTGTGTTACATCTAAGGTGTGGGGGACCCTTGCAGAGAGGGATGGGAGGTAGATGACGGGGCTCAGACACAAGGGAGAGTTCGGGGGGCAGACAGCACGTGGGAAGCCGTCAGCATCCAGGAGCAACGTAACACGTGGGGGCCGCTTGCCTCGTCCAGCCCCTCGAACTGAGAACTGGAAGCATTTGGGTGGAGTCCTGCTCCTTCTGTTCCTCCCCTTGACCTTGGGCAGGTTGCTCAGGGTGTCAGGTGGGGCACCCTGTACCGTTTATAGAGTGGCCGTGAAGGTCAAGGCTTAGCAAAGGGCTCCTCGCCCTCAGTCAAGATGGTTTGGGTTTTTTTGGCTTTTTTTTTTAGTATCAGGTTTATTGAAGTTTCATTTTACCCTTTTTAAATGTACAGCTCTTTGATTTTTGACAAGCTCATACAGTCACATGACTACCCTCAAAATACAGAACAGGACTTCCCTGGTGGTCCAGTGGTTAAGGCTCCGTGCTGACAACACAAAGGGCGCAGGTTGAGCCCTGATTGGGAAACTAAGATCCCACAGGGTCTGTGACATAACTGAAAGATTTACAAAATAAATAAAAGTTTTTTAAAAGATACAGAAACTTCCCTTGTGCCCCTTTGCTGGCTACCCCAGCTCCGGGCAACCACTGATGAGTTATCTGTCATTTTGCCTTTTCCAGAATGTCATATAAATGGCATCATGCACTGTGCATCTCACAGGTTCTGACTTCTTTCACTCAGCTTTTGAGACTCATTCATGTGGTTGTCAGTATCCACATTCATTTCTTAAATATATATATATATATATACACACCAAATTTTAAAATGAATTTAAGTAATCCCAGTTTCCTGAATGCCAAGTGAAAAAAATGATTCAAGTAGAAAAGAGTGATTAACTTTGTCCAGTGGAACCATTGGGATGTTAGGGTTAAGGACTAGTTGGGGTGATTTTAAGAGCTAATTGGAAGAGAGAGATTGAGCACTTTTTTATTTTGGTATTCCTCCTTTCAAAAAGTTAGCTAAAAATACTATTGGGAATATTAGTGGGAAAAAAAATAGCCACTTCTTACTGATCTTACTTTTAAAAAGGATACATTTTAGATGAAGATGTAAATGTTCTGAAATTAGCTTCCCCAATGGCACTCATAATAAAGAACCCTCCTGCCAGTGCAGGAAACATAGGAGACATGGGTTCAATACCCTAGGTCAGGAAGATTCCCTGGAGAAGGAAATGGCAACCCACTGCAGTATACTTGCCTGGAATATACTGTGAACAGAGGAACCTGGCGGGCTACAGTCCACGGGGTCACAGAGAGTCAGATGTGACTGAAGCGATTTAGCATGCATGCAAGCATGGCTGCATAAACAACCTTGTTGAATATACTAAAAACATGGACTTTCCTGGGGGTCCACTGGTTAAGACTCTGAACTTCCAATGCAGGGGGCACGGGTTCAATTCCTGGTCGGGGAACTAAGGTCTCACTCCCGGCTGGATCCTCAGAGCCCAGCACAGCTGCCAGATCTCACACCTCCAGATCTGTCGGCAGGACCCTGCCTGGGACAAAGAGACCCAAGACCTGGACTGTCCAGAATCAAGAGGGCCCATTGTACAGATGTGCAGACTGAGGCCCAGAGGGCAGAGCTGGGGAGGCCTCGAGGGACCTTAGTGATAGCTCCTCTTGTGTTTTGCAGGCCTGAGCTGCTCACGGAAGGAGTCAAAGAGCCCCTTGCGGACAGCCAAGGTACCCTGTCCAGGGTCACGGGCTGGGTGTGGGAAGGGTCCCAGGCGTCTGCCACCGCCCCTCCTCCTGCTTCCTCCTTCCTGGTTCCGTCCCCCTTGGCATCCCCCACCACCCTCCCCACCAAGTTTGTCCCCACCAGATGCCACCTCTGTCCCGGGTCCCAGGAGCTACCCGCTCACCCTGGCTTCTCTCCCCTCCCCCAACGCCCCCAGAGAGGGATTCCGGGGACCCTCTTGTGGACGAGAGCCTGAAGAGACAGGGCTTTCAAGGTAAGGTTGCAGCTCAGGATGGGGTACCCTGTCCCAGCGCCATGACCTTGACCTGGCCTTTGGAGGGCCAGGCTGGGGGGGGGAGGGGTTGGCTGCCAACCTCAGGGCCCCCCAAGGTGGGTGGTCTGAGCCAGGTGGGCGGGCAGCCAGGCAGGTCTGTAGTGTATCAGCTCTAGGGAGACTCTGCCAGGCGTCTAGGGGTTCAGGGGACGGTGGGGTACGGGCTGCAGGAGCCACTCGCTGTCAGTCGGGGGAGGCAGCTGACCTGCCCGCTTCGTGTTAGGCAGCCGGCCATGCCGTTCGTGCTTTGAAATCAGAAGAGAGGAGTTGCCGGGGGCAAGGAGGATTCTCCTCAAAGGGAGGGATTGTGACCGGGCCAAGGAGGGGTGGACAGAGGTGGGTGGAGGATGGGGCAAAGCTTGGGCTCAGGGCTGAAGGGGGGACCCTGGGTGAGAAACAGTGGGTGGAGGAGGCTCCATCCCATCCCTCCGGACGGTGGGAGCTGGTAGGACCACTCTGCCTTTTGGTTAAGATCAAATCAGTGGGTTGCCCAGGTGGCTCAGCGGTCAAGACTCCACCTGTCAATGCAGTGGACACAGGTTCCATCTCTGGTCAGGAAGATCCCCTGGAGGAGGAAACGGCAACCCACTCCAGTTTTGTTGCCTGGGAGATCCCATGGACAGAGGAGCCTGGTGGGCTACGTACAGTCCATAGGGTCACAAAGAGTTGAACACGATGAGCATACGTGTGTGAGTGTGTGTGTGCGTATGTGTGTGTGTGTAGCATCAGTGGGGGCTGCTGTGACTCAGAGCAGCTGTCCATGTGCGTGTCACAGCAGCTCTGGAGAGTGACTACAAGTCCCCCAGGGTGGGTGTTCCCCAGGTGGGCCCTGGGTGGTCCCTGTGACTCTCAGGAGAAAGTGGGGTCAGCCAGACAGAGACAAGAAGGGCCAGCCCCTGGGGGTGGTGGAGCCTGGGGACCTGGGCCCCAAATCCCAGAGGGGCACCTGCTTACCACCAAGCCTCTCACTCCTCCCCAGGCCAGAACTTGCTACGGGGGGCGGGGGGGGGGAGGGGAGTCGAGTCTCTCACCTTACCCCATGGCTGTTCATCCTCAGCCCTTTTAGCAAACTGGGTCCAATTGCCCAGAGACCCATCCCCTCCCCTCCAGCCTCCCCCCGCCTCTCTTTGCCCACAAGGCAGCATCAGGCTGTAATCTCCCCAACATCCGGGGACCTCATGGCGTGTGTGGACACATGGGCTTCTTAGCAGATACCCTTCGGGTGAGTGAGCGAGTGACCGTGGGAACTGGCAGGCTGGCTCCCTGCCTCCACGGGGTCATGGTCAGTGACCTCAGGTCCCTGCTTAGCCTCCTGCCCCCCTGCTGACCCTGACCGAGGCCCTGCTCCACTCACCGTGATGCAAGAAACTGCTCCCCTTCGTGGGGTCTCTCCCCTCCAGGTCTGGCTCATCGGTGTGGTTTTCAAATGTCAACAATTAACTTAATTTCCGACTCATCGCTGTTGTCACAACAGTGTGCGTTCTTCCGGAGCAAACACACGTCCCCGTCAAGATGTTAGTGCCGGAGTTCTCCGAGGGGCCCCCTCCAAGGAGCTGATAATTGCCCAAGAAGGAGTTCCCCATAATTAGAAAATCATATTCTGTAAAAGTCATCAAGTGCTTTTTCATTTAACAGCCCAAATCCGTAATTGTTTTTCACTTGGCAGAAAATTATGACGCCAGACTCTCGCGGATCGACATTGCCAACACGCTGAGGGAGCAAGTTCAGGATCTGTTCAATAAGAAATATGGTGAGCCCCAGGGTGCCCCGGCCAGAAAGGAAGAGAGGTGGGGCCGTGATCTCCTCCCGGAAGACCACTCAATCCGCATGCAGACGTTTCTTGAGCACTGGGACTTCCCTGGTGATCCAGTGGTTAAGCCTCCACACTTGCAATGCAGGGGCTACAGGTTCAATCCCTGGTTAGGGAACTAAGACCACACATGCCACTAATGTGGCAAAAAACACGATGACTACTACTAAAAACCACTGGATTGTTTAAGATGGTAAATGTTATGATATGTGAGTTACGTCTCAATAACACTGAACAGACAAGCTGACAATGGCGCAAACCAGGGGGGATGTGAAGACTCAGTAGTTCTATACTTGCTGAATGTGGGGCTCTGAGTTTCCTAGGAGCCAGAGCAAAAAGGGAAATGAGACCAGTTATACCATTCTGGTGTGAAGAGCTGACTCACTTGAAAAGACCCTGATGCTGGGAAAGATTGAGGGCAGGAGGAGAAGGGGACAATAGAGGATGAGATGGTTGAATGGCATCACCGACTCAATGGACATGGGTTTGGGTAAACTCCGGGAGTTGGTGATGGACAGGGAGGCCTGGCGTGGTGCGTTTCATTGGGTCGCAAAGAGTCAGACACAACTGAGCGACTATAACTGGAACTGGATACCATTCCCAGTGTCCATGAGATAAAAATTAGTTTATTGCCCAGAGAAAGTTCAGCTGTTTCTGCTTGTCCAAGACATGGGAGATTTCTGCTGGCTTGTCTTCATAAGCGGGCTACCTGGGACACTTGGGGATGTCCAGCCCTTGGTCCAGCAGGATGCTCCCATGGTACACCCCACCTAGTCAGAGAGCCATGGATGTTCATGTCAGCCTGCCAGCAGACAGCAGCTCAGAGTGGGTCAGCAGTGACCTCAGGACAGCCCCCAGGCTGTAGGACAAAGTACAGGCCCTGGGATGGACATACCACTGCCCTCTGCAGAAGGTGGGCATCGCGAGTGAGGCTGAGCCCCAGAAAGAGGGCCCTGAGGTCTGAGCTGCACCCTGGCTGGCTTCCCTGCTCCCACTTGCGATCTGCCTTCTCAGGCCAGGCTGGTCCAGAGCCAGGGTGAGGCGGAACCTCACAGAGGAAGGAGGATCAGGAGTTGTAGGGAAGGACCACGTGTGCCCACAAGGTACCATCTGCAAGTTGGCTTTCAGATTCTCAAGCTGTGAGGCTGACACGTTAGGAGCGGTCTTCTCCCCAGCAACCATAGCCACATATCCCGTGCCTGCTCCTCGGCCCGGCTTGGGCACAGAACCACACCCCATCTCCCTAAGGCCCCCCACTTCCCGGTCCCCTACTGATTGTGCCTGTCTGTAGCACTACACGACGCCCCCCATTCCCAGATGTGCAGGGGTGTATCACATTCGTATGGAGAGCACCCCTGGCTGCTGACAACACACCAGCCCTGCCTCTGGCTCCCGACAACACTTCTCCGTCCCTCTCGTCCGCAGGGGAGGCCTTGGGCATCAAGTACCCGGTCCAGGTGCCCTACAAGCGGATCAAGAGTAACCCCGGCTCGGTCATCATCGAGGGGCTGCCCCCGGGGATCCCGTTCCGAAAGCCTTGCACCTTTGGCTCCCAGAACCTGGAGAGGATCCTCGCGGTGGCTGACAAGATCAAGTTCACCGTCACCAGGTACTCAGGGAACGGGGGAAGAGAGAGGAGGCATGGGCCGGGCGGGGCCTCGAGTTGTGGACCCTTGACCTGGCCTTCGGGTCATCCTGGCCTTCCAGCTGGACAAGGTGGCTTTCCCAGCATCACCTGGATCCTGGGGGTTGGAGGAGGGGGGCCTGCAGGCCAGCTGGGGTGCAGAGAGCTCCAAAGAGATGAGACTAGGTCCCCTGCACCCCCCATACACCATAGCAGGGGCATCCTTCATGGGCCCCATCTCCCTGCCTCGGTGGCTGCTCGCTACATTCCTTTTCCCCTGGGAGAGAGGCCTTGGCCTGTGTCAGAGGGGAGGAGACGAGACAGTGATACGCATGGCGCTGTGGAGCCGGCAGGGCGGCGCCAGTGGGAGACCCTGCTCCACCTGGTGCCCAGAGGCCCTGCCAACCGTCCCAAGGTCCCGGGATCCCAGGGTCCCAGCGTCCCAGGGTCCCAGCGTCCCGGGGTCCCAGGGTCCCAGGGTCCCAGAGACCCGGGGTCCCGGGGTCCCATAGACCCAGGGTCCCAGGGTCCCAGGATCCCAGCGTCCCAGCATCCCAGGGTCCCAGAGTCCCAGAGTCCTAGGGTCCCAGCATCCCAGGATCCCAGCGTCCTGGGGTTCCAGGGTCCCAGAGTCCCGGGGTCCCAGGATCCCAGGGTCCCAGAGTCCCAGCGTCCCATGCACACGGAGCCCCAGGCATCCTGTTAAATGCAATTTCTGGGGAATTCCCTGGCCATCCGGGGATTAGGACTTGGTGCTCTCACTGCCCTGGTCCCAGGTTTGATCCCAGGTCAGGGAACTAAGATCCCACAGTCCATACCATGCAGCCCACCACCGCCACCCCCTCAAATGCAGACACTGGTTTAGCTGGTCTGGGGTGGGCCCCACACATTCCTCACCAGCTCCCAGACCCTTCCCTGACACTCCCGACTCTTTCTTTTCAGGCCTTTCCAAGGACTTATCCCGAAGCCTGGTAAGAGGCGCTGGCTATGGGAGGGCCACTTGGCGTGGGGGCAGGGGCGGGCCGCGGCGCTAGGGGCAGAGGCCGGAGCGGAGCTCACTGTGGGGCCCAGCTTCTGGGGCCCCGGAGCGGGAGCCCTGCCATGTCTGCCTTGGGAACTGGCCCCAGGCTGGGGGAAGCGGGGAGGAAGGTCAAGTTAGAATCTGGACCTGGTTCCTTCGTCGCAGAAAGGGATGGTGGGGGGGCATGGGTGACTTTTAAGCTTCACCCAGCCGGGATTCAGGAGGAAAGGACCCGGCTGGGTCAGTCCCCAACTTCCTGCATGAGGGGCCTTGCTGAGCAGATAAGGTTGATGGCAGGTGGGTTCCTAACTTCAGAGGAAGGAGTGTCTGCGTGGGAACCCACAAGCTTGGTGGTAAGGTGTGGGTAAGCGTTTATCCACTTTGTAAAACGCCTCTCCTGGCCCTTTTCAAGGCATCCACTCCCATCCATCCTCCCCCAGGCTATGTCCTGGCCCTCCCAAGCCCTGAATGAGCAGACATGCGGGGGGGACACGACCACCCGATCAGTACTGAGGGATGGCCCAGGCCTCCGAGGAGGTGGCTGCCTGTTCTGGGCCCAGAGCCTTGCTTTCTCTCCTCCCCTCCTGCCCAGAGCTGCTGGCAGCCCCGGGCCCTTGGGGAGGCTGTGCTGGGGACATGAAGAGCCTGCAGTACAGGAATCTGAGGGCTTCTCTGGTGGCTCAGTGGTAAAGAATCCACCTGCAATGCAGGAGACATGGGTTCCATTGCTGGATCGGGAAGATCCCCTGGAAAAGGGACTGGCTACCCACCCCCCGATATTCTTGCCTGGAGAATTCCACGGACAGAAGAACCTGGTGGGTTACAGTCCATGGGGTCGCAAGAGTCAGACACGACTTAGCGACTAAACAACAACAGGAATTCGATGTCATGGCCCCGGCCACGTCACTCACCACCCGTCTCTGTGCACCCTGACCCTCCTGCCTGGATCTGTTCCCTGCGCCCCGGCCTGGCTTGGTGGGCTTCTGGGGAGGGGGCGACCTGGAAGGATCAGACTCACCAAGGGGTACAGTGATGTGGCAGATGCCGTCGGCTGCAGGGACCCCCAGGAGGAGAAACAGAGGGAGGGGTGCTCGGAGAGAGTTTCAGGAGAGGAAGGCTCTGATGGGGCCTCGGGAGAGCCAGGAGGAGAGGGAAGGAGAAGCAGGTGGTCAGATGGGTGAGCAGCAGGAATCCAAGGCCCAAGGGGTTTTTCTAGAACTCTCAGAGGTGCGATCAGATGATGTCAATAAGGTAGAGACGGTGGCCCTGGCGGAAACCTTGCCAAGAGGTTTCTGGGCATCAGACCCAGTGCGGACCGCTTCACCTGGGTCCGTTTTACACGTATTTCTGGAGTTCCTTCCTCCCACTGCCAGGCATTGTGCTGGGTACCAAGGTTACAGCGATGGACACACACAGGAGGCATCTCGTTTACTCCTTAGAGCTGGGAGTTCAGGACGAGAGCCTGACTTTCAGGGGGAAACTGAGACTCACATCTCAGTGACGTACCCGCGTCACGCGACCAGCAGGTGGCCTGGCCGGCCTCTGGGCCCGTGATCTGGAGCAGGTCGCCCCCGTGGGGAGGTGGGGCCCCCGGCTGCTGGGGGCTGCAGGACAGAACACGGAAAGGAGGGCCCAGGTGCTCGTGAGGACATCACAGGCCTGTGGGTCCTCTTCTCATCGCATTCCCAGGCCCATCCCTGCCCTATGACAGGCCGCCCAGCTGGCTGTGGACCTGCCTGCCTCCAGGATTGTGGCCGGCGGCCTGTGGTCCACTCGCCTGCCCCGAAGCAGGGGCCATGCGACCCCGTCAGCACTTGTACCACTGAATCAGCTTCAAGCCGCTGCCCACCCCGACTTCTGTTTCTGCCCAGTAGGTGTCCGTGCTGGGCAGTGTCCGTCCTGCTCCTAGAAGCGGCCGTCGTGGGAGCGGGCAGGCCTCCCTCTGCTGGAGAAACACTGCGAGGCCATCCATTGGCCTCCCCTCTGCATGGCCTGTGCTCCCCAGGCCTTCCTACCCAGGCCCCATGGAGGCTGAAAATACAGCAGCTCCAGGAGCATGCATGTATTTTTATGAGTTTGAAAACAAAACAAGAAAATGTCGTTTCTGACCCCTGATGTGTGCTGGGCTATGAGTTCAGTGCTTGGCCCTGTTACCTTTTTCTGTCCCTTGCCCGCCCCTCCGCCTTTTTCTTTTTTTTTTTTTTTGGATTGTACAGGGCCTTCACTGCTGCGCGCGGGCTGTCTCTAGTTGCAGCAAGCTGGAGCTTTGTGGTGCGCAGGCTTCTCATCGCGGTGGCTTCTCTTGTTGTGGAGCACAGCCTCTAGGGCTCGTGGGCTTCAGGAGTTGCAGCGTGCAGGCTCACTAGTTGAGGCACACGGGCTTGGTTGCTCCACGGCGTGTGGAATTTTCCCCGACCAGGGATCGAACCCATGTCCCCCGCGTTGGCAGGCGGATTTTTATCCACTGTACCACCAGGAAAATCCTTCTGTCCCTTTTTTAAGGATGAAGAAATAGGGCAAGGAAACTTCGGTGACTTTCCTGGGTTGCCCAACCCGTAGTGGAGGAAGCATTGACCCTACCCCTGGCTCCCTGCTCCATCTGATGCCAGACGGGTGGCACCGAATAGTGGCGAGCCGGACTTTGGGGAGAAATGCTGGGGGCAGAGCGGCAGCCAGCAGCCTTTGCCTCCTTCTGGGGGTGACCTCTTCCACTGACCACGGCTCACCCTCCCGGAAGGGGGTTTTGATGGCGCATCTTCCTGTTTGAGCAGCTTCTTGAGTCTCTCAGCCTTTACCCCGTGTCGGCCACCTGCTCCCCATTTTTCTGTGCCAGTCTGCCCACCCTCCCATCAGCTTTCCCCATAGCCCCTGTTGTGTGTAGAGAAAATGAAAATGTTAGTCACTCAGTTGTGTGACTGTTTGCAACACCATGGACTGTAGCCTGCCAGGCTCCTCTGTCCATGGAATTTTCCAGGCAAGAATACTGGAGTGGCTTGCCATTTCCTTCTCCAAGGGTATCTTCTCAGCCCAGGATCAAACTCGGGTCCTCTGCATTGCGGACAGATTCTTTACCATCTGAGCCACCAGGGAAGCCCCTTGGAAATGCTTTCTCTGCCCACGTGGTACTGGAGAGGATGGCAGACTGCCTGGAAGAGGAGACGGGAATGTGGCCCTGGCCCCAGGCCTCAGAGGTGGAACTGCCAGCGCCTTTCCAGGCATTGCCTCCCTGGGCCAGGTGTCAGCCTGGAGGGGTCGGAGCAGGCCAGCTCTGCGCTTACTCATGCCACTTGTCACACTGGGCTGTGAAGGCATCCAGGCTCCCTGGTGCCTCCGAGGTTCACCAGAGGTCACTGGGTGCCTCTCCTGGCCCAGAAAGGGCTGTCCCCAGACTGTCGGAGTCACGGAAGCCTGATACGTGCCAGCTCCCGGGGTTCCAAGGGGAATGGAAGCAGGAGATCGGATCTCGAGGGAAGGTGGAACGGTGGTAGGCGCCAGAGCCTGGAGGAAGGGGGGCTGTACCGGAGGCGGGAGCCCTGGGCACGTGGAGGGGTGGCAGATAATGTGCTTTGGGGTTGAGGGCTGAGGCAGTGTGGGGGCCATGGGAGAGCACAGGCTGGCGCGCAGACAGACCCAGGCTGAGAGCCCTGACCCCTCTTACTAACCATGTGACCCTGGGATCATTATTTCTCATCTCCAAGCCTCCACTTCCTCTTTGGTGAGATGGACCTGGTCATACCTGCTTCCCCAGGTGATCTGGGTGACTGAGTGGTGGGCAGCGGTGGGTCAGCCGTGGAGGACGGTTTCCCTCTGCCGATGACTCAGAGAAGTCTTTGTAAAGTAGTCAGTTCTGGACCAGCTGTGATGGGAAGGGCTCGGCCAGTGGGGTTGGCAGTCATTACTGTTATTCCAGGGGGTCAGGAAGGCTTCCTGGAGGAGGTTCTCTCTCTCTTTTTTTTTTTTTCTCTGCTGGGTTTTTATTTGATGCATGTGGGCTTTCTCTAGTCGTGGCGAGCAGGCTCCTCTTCACTGAGGTGTGCAGGCTTCTCTTGTGGAGCGCGGGCTCTAGGCGAATGGGCTTCAGTAGTTGTGGCTCGAGGGTCCAGAGCTCGGGCTCAATCACCTTGTGGTGCACGGACTCAGTTGCCCAGCAGCATGTATAATCTTCCCGGACCAGGAAGAGAACCCGTGTCCTCTGCTTTGACAGGCAGATTCTTAACCACTGGACCACCAGGGACGTCCATAAATGGCTATTCACTATTATGATGATACATTTCTTCCAGATTTCCCCCAAGCTTATTAATTGTATATCTTGTGCTTTCTATAAACTTACAAACATGCATGCTTAATAGATAAGCATTTTCCCGTGTCTTTAAATCACATAATGCTCTGTCCTTGGGGTGCAGTATAGTTAAATGCCAGCCCTGTCCCCCAAGAGTGAACAACGGGGCAACTCCTCACCCCGTGGACACCTCACATCTGCTCATTCAATGGTCTGCCAGCTACCAAGCCTTCCCATACCAGCACATTTGATCTTCTTCCCCGCTTCCTCCCCAGCCAGTCCTACAAGAGGAAACAGGCTCAGAGAGGTTAAGGAGCTCACTGGAGGTCACACAGCCCGCTCCCAGGCTCTTCCCACCCCACCCCCCAATCCGTACTAGGTAGGTCTTTGCTGCCCCCTTCTGGCTCTCAGCACCTATAACATTACTCCTGTCTAACCCTTTAGGCTCACAGTCCTCTGAGCTCAACTATTTGCACAACAACAAAACATTATTGAATGCCTGCCTTCTCTATGCCAAGCAAGATCTGGGACTACAAAATAGGAAAAAAAAAAGAACTCTGCCATCATGGTGCTTATATTCTAGTCGGGGAGGCAGATAAATAAAAACAAATAATATATTCAATAGTGATGAGTGCCATGGAGACAAATACAAAAATAGGGCTTTCTTTCAAGAGCACAGTTTTAGAGAGGTTACCAGGAGTAAAGGCCTGGATGAAGAGAGGGTATAAGCCATATAGAAATCTAGGTCAAGACATTCACGGAGAAGAGCATTAGTGCAAAGGCCCTGGGGCCCTGGACATATTTTGAAAATAGGGTCAACAAGATTGCTTTTTTTTTTTTGGCCAAGCCTCATGGTATGCAGGATCTTATTTCCAGGGATTAGACCAGGGATTGAACCCATGCCCCCTGCAATGGAAGTGCGAAGTCTTAATTATTGGACCACCAGGAAGTCCCCCAACGGGATTTCTGAGTATGGATGAGGGATGTGGGAAAGAAAGAGCAAGGATGGCATCAGGACTTTGGAGGAGGAGGGGAGGTAGGATCTGAGTGGTGGGCAGATTTGACACCCAGATGAATAGGTTGGGAAGGCAGTTGGATCTGTAAACAAGAGAGAGCCCCACAGGAGACAGGCCGTCGGGAGCCATTCTGTATCCCGTGTATATCAGTCATGAAACTGGATCGAAGCAGTGTTGGGCCTGGACAGTCACGAAGGGTCCGAGGAAGAACTCTGGGGCCCTCTGAGAGCAGAGGAGAGATAAGTGAACCCCAGAGGGTGTGATGTCCTGGAAACTGAGTGACAAACTTGGAGAAGGAAACAGATCACCCGGGCCCAGTGCTGCTGCAAGGTCATACCTGAGATGGGGCTGTGGGACAGAGCAGCCCAGGGGTCCAGAGGTGACATGGTCATGAGCAGTTTCAAGGAGGGCAGGGGACCTGATTGGAATCATGGGCTCGGGGGGAGAACGAGAGAAAAGACATGGAACTCATCAGGGACAAGGCAGAGAAGGGGTAGGAGCTGCAGGGTGAAACGGGGTGTAGCAGAGGGGTTTGGATATTGAATAGTGATGGTGTGATTTTAAAGACATGAGTGACCCAGAGAGGATGGGGAGATGGCCAGAGGAAGGGCGTCCCCCTGGGAACAGGAGGGGTATGGGGGATGCTGAGACCATGTGCCAGACAGAGACCTTCTGCCCAGAGAGGGACAGGGTAAGGGTGATGGGGACAGAAGACTGTGTCTTGGGGCGGAGGGGTGTGGGAAGAAGGATTGTTAGAGTCAGGGTCCTAGGGGAAGGACTGGGAAGATGGGAAGGAATAGTCCCGGAAGAATGTATGACCTGGGTACTGTGGAGAGGCCGCCACTGTTGATGACCAAGGGGTTTAGACATGGCTGGAGGGAGGAGAGGACGTCAGGACAGGGAGGGTCAGGGCCTTGGAAGGCGTGTCTGCCAGCAGGTGGATCCCCAGGAGGTAGGACGGCAGCAGCCTAGGTTTCCCGAGCCCTGAGCAATTTCGGTGCCTCGCTGAGCACCCACAGCATGCCTGGCCCTGGGCCTCTGACCCGAGCCTCGTGGTGTCTTCACAGCAAGCCTGCAACGTCAGTACTCTCTTCGTTCCCATTTTGCAGCTGAGCACACCGGGGCTGAAGGAAGCAGCCAGGTGGTTAGTGCAGGGCCACAGTCACGCCCAGGGCTGTTCTGGAGCCTGGGCCAGTGGTGTTGGGCGGTGGGGGTGGACGGCAGCACCAGGATGAGGCTGGAATCATACATGGCCTTGACGTAAACGCTGGTGACTCAAGCTTTCTCCCATAGCATTGCAGGCTTTTTCTGTCAAGGAAATAACAGGGTTGGATTTGTCTTCTCTTATGATTACCATGGTAACCACTCTTCTACCCACCGAGGTGGATGGGAGAAGGCAAAACTGGGGCAGCGTGGGCTGCAGGACCCAGGGGTGGGTGGAATTAGGATCTAGAAGTGGCAGGGGGGAGTGAGGGCAGAGGGTCCCAGAAGGGTGACGGTGGTGTCCATCTTCAGGGCCGGATCTGTAGGCCTGTGAGAAACCCAGGAGCACGTGTGCAGTTGGCAGGACCCAAGTGGTGCCCAGAGCCTGCAGGTGGCACTGGGGGTGGGCCCAGCCTGGGTGAAGGTGGCAGCTGCAACCACCGCTCTGGCTAGCGTGGACCGGGCAGAGAGATCCCAGGGCAGAGCCCAGAAGCTCACTGCCCTCCATGGGACCTTGAGGGCGAGGAGCCTGTGAAGGATCAGAGGAGGTGGAGCCTGAGGGAAGAAGGTGGAGGGATTTGCTGGTCAGAAGAGCTGAGTCAGGCAGCTCTTTGCAGATCTCAGATGGCAGCAGAGGCCTAGGCAACACCAGAGGGATCAAGGAAATGAATATTCTAGAACTGATCTTGAAAAACAGCAGTTAAGGGCGGGGGGGGGAGGTCGGGTCTTGTTAGGTAGTGAGTTCCCCGTCACTGGAGGCAGCCAAGCAGCCACTCACCTCAGGGCGCTGCAGGAGATGGGGAAAGGCTTTACCCATTGCAGCTACCTTTGGCTTGTGCATGCCATGCCTGTCTGCCCAGAGCCCCAGCCCTTTAGAACCAGGGAGGGCGCAGACCCAGGGGCCTCCCCACCCACTGACACCCATGCTGCCCTGCTCCAGGCTTTCCCACAGCTGTCTGCTCCTGGTCTCTTCTGGCTAAACACACAGTTTCCCTAGGCCTCAGGCCAGCTTCGTCTTCTTTTGGTTGGGTTCTTTGGTCTCCGGCAGCTCATCCTCCCTGCCAGCTTGAGGGAACTCTGTGGTGAGCAGCCAGGAACCCCCACCCCCGTACTCCCACTCACCACCCGAGAAAAGGGGCTAGGCACCCCATAGTCAGAGCAGAGCTACCGACTTCCGCTTAAGGCCAGCAAGTCCGGTTTTGCCCTTGACCTGCACCACCCCTGCGCCTCCGGCTCCTTCCCCTACTTGAGGAGTGGGACAAATCCCCAGCCCCACCAGGGCTGTCCTGGGTGCCCCAACGAGGCAAGAAGAAGAGGAATAAATGGCCTGTTGTGTTCGGGCGGGCAAGGCCGGCTAGGCCGGAGCGTGGAGGGCCTGGAAGGCCTGGCTTTGCAGCGTGGACTGGACCCTGCAGACCCGGCCTTGGCAAGCCCTTCCGCTGACGTCCCCACGCCCGGAGCCCGAGCACCCCCGCGGGCCAGGGTTCAAGCTCTGCTGGGCCCCAGCTTTACCTCGGAAGGGCCCTGCTCCATAAACCCTCCACTTGGCTTTTCATTTAAGGAACTATGTCAGATTACATTCTGCTGAGAAAATACAACTTGCCGGCATCCCGTTTGACCTACTTCCCACCCCAGTGTTGCCTGAGGCCCAGTTTGAGAAGCTCAGCTCTGGGTGAAGGGTCTGCCAAGGCTGTGATCCCTTTTGCGGGAAGGATCCCCGATGGCTTGGATGGAAAAGAATCTGCCTGCCAATGCAGGAGATGCAGATTCCATCCCTTGATGAGGAAGATCCCCTGGAGGAGGGCATGGCAACCCACTCCAGTATTCTTGCGTGGAGAATCCCGTGGACAGAGGAGCCTGGCGGGCTGCAGCCCCTGGGGTTGCAAAGAGTAAGACACGACTGAGTGACTAATACTTTGACTTTTCATGAGCAGAGAATGGCCCCAGCCCCACATGGCACCTCTTGTCATTGTCCCCACAGGGCCTCTTCTAGGTCTCCTGTTGCTCATTGGGTGCTGGGAGGGGTGGACTTTCCGGAGAAGGGCCTGACAGTGACCCCAGCAGAGGGCATTGGGGAAGGGACTGAATAGGAACAGGAAAAAGTCCCCTGCTGGCCCCACTCAGGAGCTAGGTGACCTTGGATTTACTGTCTGTGACCTTGGATGAATTAACATACTGTCTTTGACCTGGGAAAGTAAACTTGCTATCTCTCGGCCTTGAGGTCACATGGAGCAGGGACAGCCTCCATGGTCCACCCTCCAGCCTTGTCACACACACGCCCCCTTCTTCTCTTCCCTACCGCACCCCCTCTCCACCCTTCCAACTCCGTCAGGCTCTTGAGGGCTCAAAATAAGATCGTCCTTTCTCAAGTTTCTAAAAATATCACAATTCCAGCGCCCGCCACATGTTTCTCCACTTAATTATCTCTGCTTTTCTTTGTTAATTAGGCTCCGGTAATGATCTCCCTTCTGCCATTCCGGGAGGAGCTGGCATCTGCTGGGCGGGGCCCGGAGGCCTTTGTGGGCAGACAGCCGGCTGCCAGGCCCAGAATTGGCCGCCTGCCTCCTTTCTTCCAGGCGAGGCGGCCCCGTGGGCCGTGGAACAATGTGGTGTCAGGAGACCCCGCCCTTTCCTGGCCTGTGGGGGCCCAGTGGGGGTCACAGGCTGCCCCCCACCCTGCCCCTGG
The DNA here is from genome assembly GCF_963930625.1 of Muntiacus reevesi. Lineage (NCBI taxonomy): Eukaryota > Metazoa > Chordata > Mammalia > Artiodactyla > Cervidae > Muntiacus > Muntiacus reevesi. Next base: position 211,058,242 of record NC_089250.1, on the reverse strand, counting down.
GGCGGTTGGTGGTGGTCCCAGCCCTGACCTCCTCCAACTCTGCCAGGTGAGGGGAGGACCCCCCCAAGGTTCCCAGCCGTTGTTAGGCAGGGGGCTCGGTCCCCAGACAGGAACAGTGAGGGGCTTCAAACTTTTCTGCGGCATTCCAGAAAACCTCACCCCAACTAGTTCCCCAGCTGGGACCACCCAAGCCGACAGGAACAACCAACGCCTTTATTTGGGCTGGAATAGGGTCAGCTCTGGGGTCACCCGGCGCCTCGTGCCCAGCCGAAGCTCTCTGGGTGATAAATGCGTCTTTGAGCCACAAAAAGTGGAGGCCTGAGTGGGGGAGGGGGGCACAAAGGATGGCTCAGCACACCTGGTTTCCTGGGTGGACTGGATCTTGCCAACCTCCAGGGAAAGAAAGTGCAAGTGTTAGTCCCTCAGTTGTGTCCGACTCACTGCGATTCCATGGACTGCAGCCCGCCAGGCTCCTCTGTCCATGGGATTCTCCAGGCAAGAATACCGGAGTGTGCTGCCATTGCCTTCTCCAGGAGATCTTCCCGAACCAGGGATCGAACCCGGGTCTCCTATATTGCAGGCAGATTCTTAACCGTCTGAGCCACCTCCAGGGGTCTGGTGGCAAAAGAGACCGCATGGTGGTGGGAGGCGGGGATGGGGACACTGGGACCCTCTGTAGTCCCTCTGCAGGCTTGGGGACTGGACGACACAGCCTGCAGAAGGGACCCCTTCAGCTTTGGGAGCAAATGGCCGGTTACTTAGTCCATGAACAGTCCCGAAGTGTCCACTGGACCGGACACTGGGGCTGAGGGCTTCCCTGGTGGCTCAGACGGTAAAGAATCTGCCTGCAAGGCAGGAGACCAGGGCTTCATCCCTGGGTAGGGAAGACCCCCCTGGAGAATCCGATGGACAGAAGAGCCTGGTGGGCTACAGTCCATGTGGCTGCAAAGAGTTGGACACAACTGAGAGTGACACTTTCACTTTCTTCACATTTCTTCACTTTCTGCACTTTCTTGCCTCATGGGATTTACATTCTGGTGTGGTTGCAGAGAACAGACGATGTGCGAAGGACCAAGGGTACCAGATGTTGAGGGCTGAGAGTCAGATGGGAGAGGTGGTGTTTATTTTTAGGGAGTTGCAGCAGTTCGATGTGGGGGTGGCCAGGGAAGGCCTGTGAGCAAAGGCCTGAAGGGGGCAGTAGTGAGCCGGGGGGCAGTCACATAGGGAAGAAACTTGCAGGCCAAGTACCGACTGCAGAGGCCCTCAGTCCCCTGCCTGGGTGGGAGGTGAGGTCCAGCGGAGGACATGGTAGGAGATGGGGTGGAAGTGGGAGAGAAGGCCGATTGTGGGAGCTGGATCAGGGTGCCGACCCTTATTCCGAGGGAGCTGGGAGCCAGGGCAGGCTTCGGAGCAGAGGAGAAACAGAATCCAGTTTAGGATATACCTAAACTGGATCTCACCCTTCAGGCTGCTGGGTGAGGACACGCAGGGAGGCAGCGGGAGGCGATGTAAGGAGGTGGTCGAAGCAACGCAAGCGAGCCTCAGGGGTGGCTGTAGCTGTGGTGAGTTTTCAACTCTGGGCAGAGTTTGTAGCTAAAACCAACAATTTGCTGGTGGGGGCTGTGAGCAAGAGGATGGGTGGGGGGAGTCAAGCTTGACCTCAGGAATTTGGACTGAGCTTCTGCAAGGGTGGAGGTGTCAGTAGGTAGCTGAGATTCAGAAGATGCAGGAAGAGGTGCTGGAAAAGGGACTGGGGGAGGTCTCAGGCATGTTGGGGGCTTATTAAGTCTGGGGGCTTCCCAGGTGGCTTAGTGGTAAGGAATTTGCCTGCCAGTGCAGGAGACACAGGAGACGAGGGTTCGATCCTGGAGTCAGGAAGATCCCCTGGAGGAGGAAATGGCAACCCACTCCAGTGATCTTGCCTGGAGCATCCCAAGGACAGAGGACCTGGCGGGCTGCAGTCCTTGGGGTCACAAAGAGTCGGACACGACTGAGCATGTGCACACATCTCCAAGAGCAGTTTGACATACAAGCAGAGGATTCAGGTGAGCGGTCCAGACTTGATGTCTCATTTGAAGAATCACAAGCGCATTGCTGGTAATATTTGAAGCCCAAACGGGGACTTCCCTGGTGGTCCAGTGGTTAAGACTCCGCACTTCCAATTCAGGAGGGCACATCCATCATCCAGGAATGAAGATCCCACATGCCGCCTAGTGAGGCCAAAAAATAAAAATACATAAACAAAACCCAAACAGAACGAGATCATCAGGAGTGAGTGGAGTCAGAGGGTCAGGACCCTGGTACCTTCAGTTTTTGTAGGTCAGGAGGAGCCAGGAGAGGGTGGTGTCCTGGGGGTGAGTGGAAGAACCCCCTTCTCCCTGGGAGAAGGCCCTTCTCCCCTTGTGACCCTGAGGCTCCCACGGCCCAGAGACGTGACTGAGCATCTTGCAAGGACGTCAGAGGTCAGGCCCTGAGCAACGACGGCTTCTCAGCCGGCCCCAGTCCCCGCTGCTCGGGATTATAGATGCTGTACAAAGTGAGCGGGAAGAGGCTTCCTCTCCTCCCTACAAAGTAGAGGAGGCCTGGGCTTCCGTTGTCTGTTTCATGAAACAGCAGGTTCCCCTCCACCTCTCGGGTGGGGACCCGGGGAGTGCAGGGCTGGGTGAAAACTCCAGCAGAGGGTCTTGTTCACCAGGAGAAAGAGAATGGATTTGCCCCACGGACAACAGAGAGGCCCTCAGCGAGTTTAAAGCAACGGAAGGACATGGTCAGACAGACTGTTTAGATAAATTTGAGTGACTTGCAGAGGAGAGGATGGATTCAGGAAGGCCAGCCGAGATGTTCTTGCTGCATCAAAGGTGACAGGATGTACCTGGATTTTGTTGTTGTTGTTGTTCAATCACTAAGTCATGTTTGATTCTTCCCGACCTCATGGACTATAGCCCACCAGGCTCCTCCGTCCTCCACTGTCTCCTGGAGTTTGCTCAAACTCATGTCCGTTGAGTCGGTGATGCCATCCAACCATCTCATCTTCTGCCTCCCCCTTCTCCTTTCACCTTCGGTCTTTCCCAGCATCAGGATCTTTTCCAGTGAATCAGCTTTTCGCATCAGGTGGTCAAAGTATTGGAGCTTCAGCTTCAGCATCAGTCATTTCAATGAATATTCGGGGTTGACTTCCATTAGGATTGACTGGTTTGATCTCCTTGCAGTCCACAGGACTCTCAAGAGTCTTCTCCAACGCCACAGTGTGAAAGCATCAATTCTTGGGCCCTCAGCCTTCTTTATGGTCTCTCTCTCACATCCATACACGCTTACTTGAAAAACCATGCGTGCACGCGTGCTAAGCCGTTTCAGTTGTGTCCGGCTCTTTGCAACCCTATGGACTCCAGCCCACCAGGCTCTTCTGTCCAAGGGATTTTCCAGGCAAGAATACTGGAATGGTTGCCATTTCTTCCTCCAGGAGATCTTCCCAACCCAGGGATCAAGCCCACATCTCTGATGTCTCCTGCATTGGCAGATGGGTTCTTTACCATCTGGGACACCCTGAAAAAAATGTAGCTGGAGGCCAAGGGGCGCAGAGGGGTGGGGTTTCCTGTGGCTGGAGTAACTCAGTGGCTGAAAGCAACACAGGTTCATGTCCTTACAGGAGGAGTCAGGGTGTCCACATGGCGGGTTCCTTTAAAAGACTCTTCCGGGGAATCTGTTTCCTTGTCTTTTCCATCTTCTAGAGGCTGCCTGCCTTCCTTGGCTTGTGGCCCCTCCTGCATCTTCAGAGCACATCCATCCAACCTCTGATGTCCCCACTCCTTCTGCTTTTGACCTTGCCTGCTTCTTCCAGGGACTCTTGTGATTGCATTTGGGGTCCACTCGAATAATCCTGCATCATCTCCCCGTCTCAAGATCCTTAAGTGTAGCAGCATAGTCCCTTCTGCCATGTGAAGAAACAGGCTCCAGGGATTAGGGGGTGGACAGCTTTGGGAGCCACTATTCAGCCGAGGTTTCCCTCCTGAGTGACCGTGTGGGAGGGTGGGGCCAGGGACCCACGAGACGGGAGGAGGGACAGGTTTGAGGGAGGCCTGGGGAGAGTCTGGACGGGGATGTGCAGAGCAAAGGTGCTCGGGGAGGCAGGTGGAAACATGGGTTTAGGCTTATGGGTGCAGAGAGAGCTGGATGGGGTAGAAGTGAGATCAGGTTCCTCCCCACGTGCAGAAACTGAGTCGTGATGAGCCTTCAGTCTGTACTGCCAGGGGGTCAGTGATCTGGGATGAGTCGTGGCTTCCTGCTCACTCTCTGTGTCACCCGGGCAGATGGCTTTCTCTCTGTGCCTTGGTTCCCCCATCTGCAGGAGGGAGATACTCCTAGGACCAGCTTCCTAGTGTTGTCAGGAGGATTAAGTGAATGAATCCGTGCCGAGGTCTAAGAAGAGTGCCTGGCGCGTGGGAGTTTAATTTCTCGGACAGTTGTTTGCCGAGTGCTTGTGATGTGTCGGGCGTTTCTGTGGGTGCTGGGGCTGTAATCGTGAACACGTGCAGACAGACCAGATGCTCGGCCCGCAGGGAGCATCCGTTCTCAGGTCCCTGGCTGTTTGCCGCTGTTGTAGTCTAAGGATCGTGGCCTCAGAATACTTCCCTTCTCCCTGCCCCCTGGCACAGCGGAGCCCCAGCCTATGTGGTCAGCTGACTGCCTCTGCCCACCTTACCCACGTTGGGCACTGATGCTCTACCAATCACACTTAGTGGGCGGCCTTCTGCACCTGGCCAGTCGTGGCCACAGTTCAGCCTAGGCCTTGTTGGCCTTGGGACCGTGAAGGAGGGAAGGGGAGGGGAGAGGGAAGGAGGTAACTTCCCTTGGCAAGGGCCATGAGTATGTCCGCTCCCAGGATCGTCCATACAGGATAGACCACCCCCCCCAAGAAAACCTGATGTTTGCTCTGCCCAGCCTGTCTTGCAGATTCAGGCTGCAAGTGAATTTTTAATTTACAGTTAGATGGAGCTGCAAGAGAATTTGGGAGGAAGCCCTCTGCCAAGCTGCTGGGCTGTTCTCAGGTGGGAAGTTGGCACCCAGGGGTCAGAGAGACCTGGGTTTGAGCCTCAGTGCCTCCCATCGCAAACCATGTGGCCTTGGTGGCTGTGACCAGTCACCTTGACGCCTCTGAGCCTCAGGTTCCTTATCTGTAAAACGGGGATCCTAACACCTGGAGGTCAGGCTTTTCGTGAGGAATGAAGAGCATCACTGTGTAAATCGCCAGGTCCTCTCTCCGCCAGGCATGTGTCGTTAGCCGATGGAGGGCTTGGATCCTCGTGTTTGGCAGATGGGAGGGCCTGGAGGAGCCCCAGAGGAGGAGGCCCCGGCCAAACAGCCCTTCGGTGGCCATTGTTTCAGGCTCTTGTTGCAGTGGGTCAGCTGGAGGCCAGGCAGCTGGGCTCCAGGAGGAACCTGGATCACCTGCCCAGGCAGGTTGTGGTCCACCCGCCACCCACCTCCATCCCGGGGAAGGGAGACGGGCTGATGCAGGCACAGAGCCCGGCCCGAGAGAACCCTGGGAGAGAAGGAGTGCCTTCTTCCCTCCCCTCCCCCTCCCCAGGGGATGCCATGCACTGATCAGCTCCGTCGTGGTCCCCAGCACATGACTCACTCTGCCATCCATCCCTGCTTGTGACGAGCAATCAATTGGTTGATGGCTGTACCTTTTTATTTTGAAATAATTTTTCATTTACAAATACTTGCAAAGATAGTACAGAATTCCCAAATACAGTCTCACCCATGTAGGACACTAAAGTCTTGTAGAACCGTGGTCCACTTGTCAAAACTCAACATCAGGTGGTGCCTGCAATGAACCAAGCTTTGGGGTAGATTTCTGCAGTTTTTCCATTGATATCCTTTTCACATTCCAGACTCCAATGCAGGATACCACACTGCATTTAGTATTCATTTATTTTTATTTTTTCATTCATATTCACAACTTGTTTGGGCGCTTGTTAATAAATACTACAGTGAACGCCCATGAACCCACCACCTCTAAGAATCTAAGAATCAGAACAGAGCCAGTAACATACACCCACCCACATGCTCTCCTTCATTTTGTCTGCCTCCCTCCCTAAAACAAATATTCTGAATTTTATGTATCTCATTCTCTTGGGGTTTTTTCCCTGAAAAATTGCACAACTACAGGAAAAAAAGAATAGTATAATGCCTGTCAGTATTTTCTTTCACTGAATTCACTAATTCTTTTTTTTTTTTTTTGGCCAAGACTCTTGTCTTACTGGATCTTAGTTCCCCAAACCAGGGGTTGAACCTGGGCCTTCTGCAGTGAAAGAGTGGAGTCCTAACCACTGGACTGCCAGGGAATTTCCTGGAGTCACTGGGAGCGGGTGGCTCAGACAGTAAAGAATCCGCCTGCAATGCAGGAGGACCTGGGTTCAATCCCTGGGTCAGGAAGATCCCCTGGAGGAGGGCATGACAACACACTCCAGTATTCTTGCCTGGAGAATCCCATGGACAGAGGAGCCTGGCGGGCTGCAGTCCATGAGGTTGCAAAGAGTTGGACACAACTGAGCAACTAAGCCCAGCACATTAACTCTTAACATTTTGCCAAGTTCCTTCCCTCCCTCCCTCCTGTCTCTCTCCCACCCACAGACCCCACCCCCGTTGGTTTCTGTCTCTGCCTCTTTCTCCATGAAAATGACTTGCAGGCATGTCTTGACTCTTCACGCCTAAATATTTCAACATACATCTCTCCAGAACAATGCTCTTCTTTTTTGCAGACCCATAATACCGTTGTCACACTTACGAAACTTGCTGACTCCCTCTCATCTAGTATATAGTTTGTATCCAAATTCCCAAAAAATGTCTTTGATGGTGTCATCCCCTGTGATTTAATCACTGCTCACAGGTTTATTTTTCTAAAAAAATATGTCTATTGCATAAAATACTTGCTTAAACCAAAATTGTTTCACTTTGCTTATTTTTTTTAACTTTTATAACCCAGGTGTCTTATTTTTTAGAGGTTTTTTTTTTTTAATTTATGTATCTATTTTTGACTGCATAGGGTCTTAGTTGTGGCATTCGGGCTCCTCATCACCAGCTTAGCTGCTCGGCAGCATATGGGATCTTGTCACATGTGGGATCTTAGGTCCCTAACCAGCGATCAAACCTGCATCCCCTGCGCTGGAAGGCAAATTCTTAACCTCCAGACCACCGGTGAAGTCCCCAAGGTATCCTATCATAGAAAGTCTGGAACTTGCTTCTGTCACTCTACAAGACGTAATATAGTGTTAAAATGTGTGGCCGTAACTGTTTGTTTTCAGGGCTCCGTAATATTCCACTGCGTTGACTACACCACGATCAATTCATTCATTCTCCTGTCCTAGGCTATCTGAGTCTTGCTGTTACTTGCCGTTACTAAGAGTGCTCCTTCGCCCACCTGAGCGTGTTTCCTTTGGCACACGTAGGAAAGATTCTTTTGGGTACATGAGATCACGGGTGAGGGCTTCCACCCCACTGCAGCACGGCCGTCCCCTCTCTGAGCTTCAGTTTGCCCGTCTGTAAAACAGATGACGGAACTCCTGCTGCCCCTACATACAGATCCTGCAAAGAGTTAAGAGGTGAACTGAGTGTACCCTTTCATCCTGGTGAAGGCCCGGTGCCAGGAAAGCAAAGTATCCTACAAGTCACAGGGGCCCAGGGAAGGACGTGACTCGTCCCCCATCTGAGCGACCCCTGCTCCCTGCACAAGGCAGCTATTCCACCAAGGTGGGGTGCCCCTGGATATCCACCTTCTGGTCTCTTGAGAGTCAGGCCCACCTGGGTCTACTTTTTTATCTTAAATTATTATTATCATTCTGTGTGTGTGTGCTCTTTGAAACCCCGTGAACTGTAGCCCACCAGGCTCCTCTGTTCATGGAATTCTCCAGGCAAGAATACTGGAGTGGAATATTGCCATTTTCTTCTCCAGGGAATCTTCCCGACCCAGGGATCAAACCCGCATCTCTTGAGTCTCCTGTATCAGCAGGTGGGTTCTTTGCCACTACGCCACCTGGGAAGCCAGGTGACAATCAAAAATAACAATTAAAAATAATTGTGATTATTTTAGTGAATTTATTTATTTTTGACTGCCCTGGGTCTTCGCTGCTGTGCATGGGCTTTCTCTAGTTGCAGTGTGCGGGCTTCTCATTGCAGTCGTTTCTCTTGTTTCGGGATTTAAGGCACAAGGGCTTATTTGCCCCACCACATATTAGATCTTCTTGGACCAGGGATTGAACCTGGGTCACTTGCATTGACAGGCAGATTCTTCTTAAGCACTGGACCACCAGGGAAGTCTGTGGGTCTGGTTTATGGCTGGATCGCCCAGTCCAAGCCCGGCAGAGAGGAGAGGCTGCTTCGAGAGGAGAGAGGAGAAATAGTTATTATGTTCTTCCCCCAGAGATCTGGGCTCTCCCCTCTCTCGCTGCTGGCTTCCTCTGTGTCATTTTGGAACGTGGTTCTCAGCACACAGTCATCAGTCTGAGCTGAGCACCTCAGACTAGGCGCAGAAAGGCCAGGCTGCTCCGGGCTCTTGTACTTTGCCTCCGGAGAGTGATGTGGGGCCACCCCAGGCGTCACCCTGAGCTGCCTGGCTTAAAACTGTGTACCCAGCATGGCTGTGATTTAATAAGCTTGGTTGCTTGCTTTCCCCAGGCAAAATTCGTTTAATCCTTGGGCTAACAGACAGCCGATTAGAAAGGACAAGAAGAGAGCTCCTGGGACAGACCGTAGAGAGAGAAACCAGAAAACTGGAAAAAGCAAAAATGGGCAGGAGAAATGCCAGCCCGGGGCAGTGGGGGACAGGTCACTGTGGCCAGGGCAAGTTCAGCAGCACTTCCTGGATGGCACTGGGGTTCAGGTCATGAGGGTGACCTCCCCCTACCCCCAAATTGTGTGCTTAATTAGTAAAGGGGTACTTGGTGTGGCATTCTTTTTTTTTTTAATGTTTATTTTTATTCATTCATTTCTGGCTGTGCTGGGTCTTTGTTGCTGCGCAGGATTTTCTCTAGTTGTGGCGCATGACCTTCTCGTTATGGTGGCCTCTCTTGTCGTGAGCACGGGCTCTAGGGCACGCGGGCTCAGTCGTTGCAGCTTCCGGCGCCAGAATGCAGGCTCAGTAGTTGTGGCACGTGGGCTTAGTTGCCCCAAAGTACGTGGGCTCTTCCTGGATCAGGGATCGAAATCGGGTCTCCTGCATTGGCAAGCGGATTCTTTACCACTGAGCCTCCCGAGGAAGCCCGCTTGATGAGTTTTAGAAAATGTCCTCCCCTAAATGAGTCAAGCAAACCCAGAGACTTAAAAGAAATAAAATTCCATTTTCTGGAAGAGTTTCCTAGGTAAGATTTCATTTCTTGAGACTACTTGAGATAACTGAGGCAGTGGTCTGCTAATCATGTCAATGATAACTTGACATTGACAGCATAAGAGCTTACTTTTTTTTAATGTATCATTACATCCCTTCCTAACAGGCCAGGATTCCCACTGGAGAGATATCAGAACTGACTCAGAGAGGTTGAGTGCTTTTCCAAACACCACACAGCATTAGGGGGTACAGTCAAGATTGCCTTGGAATCTGCTGTCACTGGCCCTGGGGATGCCCTTTCTCCCCACTGTCTACAGGCATTCAAGCAGGTACCTGGAGGGTGCCTTCGCATGGAGCCCTTGTGATGTTTCCAAATGGAGACCATTCTGAAACGTTTGCAACCGTTGCGGTCCTTACAGCCAGCCTGGGTTTGCAGACGCTCCATCAGGTCCCCCCAGGGAAGAAGAGTAATGACAGCCAGCCTGAGACCACACCAGGCACGGGCAGGACGTCCTCAGCTCCGTGTGGTCGTTGTTGCAACTTTCCAAACAAGGAAATGCAGTGGTGGCCCAAGATCATGAACTAATAACAGAGCCAAGACTTGAGACCAAGCAGTCAAACTGCAGAGCATGTGATCTTAATTGGTCTTAAATTCCGGCAACAGGGCTGTACCTCGGAGTCCACGAAAGACCACGGGGTTTCTGGCGAGACCCCACGGGCCCCAGGGATTGTGCCTCACCCCCCAGCCAACCCCCCAACACTCACACACACACACTGTCTCTCTCATGTTCTCTGATCCTCGTTTTGCTCATTAGCAGATCAGACTCAGTGGTGATGGTTGGCAGGGCCACCCTGCCCTGCCCATAGCCGTCCTTGGGGAGGTCCTGGTGACCACCGGCCTGGCTGCCGCTTCTCCAGGGAGTGGGCGTACGATGGTGGTGGCAGGAGCCTAGCAGTGTCAGAAAGGAGGTGCCCGACACACAGCCCGCCAAGAGGCCTGGTGGACTGAGCCATGCAGGCTAGCAGGAAGCGTGGCCTTCCTCCCCAAGTCCGGGGCTCGCCAGGACTTGGGGGGTGCTAGCTGGGGACAGTGACCACAATTCACAGCACAAGAGACCAGCTCTGTCCTAGGCATCTCTGAGCCCGGACCCAAGTGTGTTTGTCCCTCCCCCTGCAAGCCTGGAGGTAGAGTGAGGGCACCTGTGGTTCAAGTTCAACCTCCCAGGTATTGGGTCCCTCCTTGGCCCTCATCCCACAAGGCCTTCCCTCATTTTTCCTCCAAGTACACAGAGTCCCTTGGAGGAAATCAAGCCAGGGACTTGGAGAGTCCTTGCAAGGAGATCCAATCAGTCCATCCTAAAGGAAATCAACCTGAATATTCATTGGAAGGACTGATGCTAAAGCTGAAGCTCCAATACTTTGGCCACCTGATGCAAAGAACTGACTCATTTGAAAAGACCCTGATGCTGGGAAAAATTGAAGGCAGGAGGAGAAGGGGATGACAGAGGATGAGATGGTTGGATGGCATCACCAACTCAATGGACATGAGTTTGCGCAAACTGGGAGATAATGAAGGACAGAGGAGCCTGGCAGTCTACAATCCGTGTGGATGCAAACGGTCAGACACAACTAAGCTTGCACACGCACACACGCACACACACAAAACATTTGTTGAGCACTCATGGAGTGCCTAGAGCCCCGACGTGTGCCGATCGGGCTGAGTCCCACAGGGCCGTGGGAGGCACAACTGTCACCCCGTCTGAGAAGCCCTCCATGATCCCCAGCTGGGTTGGGGGGTCCCCCCTCCCTGCCCCATGCTTCCACCAGCCTCTCACTGACAGTTCTCAAGCCTGGTGGGTCACCCAGTGTCCTTCACTGTCGCCTGCCTCATCTGGGACTATTTTCTGTACTCTGACGCAAGGTCAGCACTGCATCCCCATGGAGCCGTGCTTGTGAAATATTTGTCCAAGACAAATATTGTTTCAGGATGGTGAGCAGAAATGCTGAGAGGTGACACGACCCACCGTGACTGAACCACACAAGCCTAGGTTTTCGACTCCAAGTTCATTGCCCTCCCGGAGCCTGGCGTGGCCTCTCCCCCAGGGCGAGGGCAGTGTGAAGCTCAGGGCTGCCCTTTGCCGCTCTCCACCCACTGGCAGCGGAGCGGCAGGCGTCTGCAGGGGAAGGCGGGGTGGGTGAGTGAGTCCCCCGCTCCCAGACACACTCACGTGCCCAAGTGACAGTCACATCCAGCAGCCACGAGAACCTGAGCTTGCGGGCTTGTCTTTGAGGTACTGTCGACTTCCTTTTGTTAGTTTGTTATTTATGGCTGCATTGAGCCTTTGTAGCCGCTCGCAGGCTTTCTCGAGTTGCAGCGAGCGGGGACGACCTAGCTGCGGTGCCAGGCTTCTCATTGTGGCGGCCTCTCTCGGGCTTCAGTAGTGCTGGCGCACCAGCTTAGCTCCCCCGCAGCATGTGGGACCTTCCCTGACCAGGGATCGAACCCACATCCCCTCCACTGGCAGGTGGGTTCTTCACCACTGGACCACCAGGGAAGTCCGCTGTCTACTTTCTTTTAATCCAGGAGACTTTGTCATGTGCCGACTGAGTCCCGGCCCTGCCCTGGGCTTGACAGGAGACAGAGGCATGCAGCTGTGAGCTGACAGAACAAGAGATTTAGAGGAAACACCTTAAGGATCAACCCTTCTTTCTAGAGATGGGAAAGTGAAAATTCAGGAAACCCAGTGTGCCTGGTAGAGAGAAAGACCCGGGCTTCCGGGTCAAATACGGTATTCCTGGCCCTGCGCGGCTGTGTGACCTTAGGCAGGTTAATTAACCTCTCTGAACCTTTGTGTCCTGGACTGTGGTGAGCAACGGCCATGACTGTGTCTGGGAAAGCTGCCGGCAGTGTCCGGTGCACATTGGGTGGATCAGATTGATCTCTCCCTGGCCTCTGTGACGCTGCCATGTCTGTGCAAAGTCCCGGAGCCATCCCTGGTGGCAGGGGAATAGCTGGATAGAAAGTGTCTTCCACCTCCCCACAGGCTCGAGGTGGCCTTGGGGCAAAGGACTGTCCTAGTTGTCTGCTGACGTGGAGGAGGGTCAGGTTGATGCTGGCCACCTCTGGGGCCCTGAAGACCATGGGGAAAGGCTGTGATGGGGTGTGTGGGAAGGTGGGAGGGCTCCAGGGCACCGAGTTCAGGGTCTCGGTGTGGCCAGATGCAGCCATCACTCCCCGAGATGGGGATGCAGGAGGAAGATGCTATCTGGGATGCCTGACGCTAGCAGTGCCCCATGGCACCTGGGTGGCTGATTGGCCATGCTTGAAGAGAGAGAGATCCCGGAACTCTTGAGATTCGGAGATCTGGATGCTAGAATCAGGAGCGTGGGCATGAACTGGACCAGACAGGGCTCTGGGGTGGGGCGCAGGGCAGGGCAGCGACTGGGAGGGCAGCGGGTTACGGAGGAGGGGTGCCAGGCGGTGTGGGAAGCTCTCTGCCCTGCAGGGCTGGGCGGGCGAGGCCCCTCTCTGGCAATGGCTGGGGGGAAGACTGGGCCTCGTGCCCGGGGTGTGAGGTGCAGGCGGGGGCAGCAGACAGTCTGAGTGGCACAGAGCCCTGGGCCTCCCAAATGGAACTGAGTTCTGTGAGATTTTTGCAGATTAGAACAGGAGTTGTTTTTCTCCGCCGACCCATTCTGTCTGCTCTGCCCCTCACCTCCCAGGCCCTGGCTCCCTGCCGGCTTCCAGCTCCCCGCCCCCGCCCCCGAGGCCCAGCCCGCACGGTGAACTGTGCCAAGGTGCCCCAGGGCTCTTCCTGGAACGCCCGCTCCTGGGACACATGCCCACGGCCGCTCTGCCGGGACCTCCTCTACGCCGTCCACGCCCCGCTTCTCCCCGGCCCAGCACAGGGCTGTCTCTGGGGGCTGCACTGACCCCAGCTGCTCTTCCAGGCCAAGGAGGGGGCTGACGCAGGCGGGCACAGGGTCCGGGCAGAAGGTGCCCCCCCGGGGCCCCCCTGGACACTGACCAGGAAACGTGTGCAACCCCAAAACCTGCCTGGTCGCAAGCTTTGGGCTCTGAGTCTGCGAGGCAGCCAGGTGACTTCCTGCAAGCCCAGCTCAGTCAGGCTGGCACAAGCCCCCCCCACCTCTCTGCACGCCCCCCCGAACACATCCCCATCGCTTCCCCCCGGCCCCACCCTGTGCTTCAGCCGCGACCAGCACACCGTGACCTTTCACCTTTCGATGCCTGCGCAGGGGCTGATCCTATACCTGGGGTGTCTTTCTCCACCCCCACTCCATCCTGCCTTCCAAGAGGCCCCACCTTGAACATCCTGCTCTCCCAGGGGGCCTCGCCAGATGTGTACAAGCAACGTGGGCACCCTCATTCATGCCCCCCCCATCTCCTCGGGGGTGTCCCCGGTCACACTTCTGGGTGGGCGTGTGACCTAGTTGTCACCCCCACTAGGCTGCGAATCCCTGGGAGGAGGCTCCTGGCCTCCTTCTCCTCGGGGCGCTGCGTGCCTGACATAGGGCCTGTGCTGGGGAAGCTGTTCAGAGAATGCGGGATGGCTGGATGAATGTACAGACAGATGGGTGGATGGATGTACAGACAGATGGGTGGATGGACGTACGGACAGATGGGTGGATGGACGTACGGACAGACGGCTGAGGCCAGCAACAGGCTGCAGGGGAGCGGGCGGGCCCTGGAGAGCCTGTGCCAGCAGGTGGGGGTCTGGGCCGCCACGTGGGAGAAGGAGCAGGTCCCGGGGCCGAGCCCATGGGGACCCTCACACCCCCTTGCCTTCCTCTCGTAGACGAAGATGATGCCAACAGGCTCGGGGAGAAGGTGATCCTCCGGGAGCAGGTGAAGGAGCTCTTCAACGAGAAATACGGTCAGTGCATAGTGAGGGAGGGAGGGCAGGGCTGGGGGGCAGCCTTCCTTGGGGGTCCCCCCTCCTCTGCAGCCAGCCTGGCCTCCAGTTGTCCCCAGCTGGCCTGTCTGCTCCCTGGGGACATAGTTGCACTGTGACTGATGAGAGCTGACTCCTCATTCTCCCCCCAACCAAGAAAGCTGGGGGAAAGGAAACAGTCGGCGGTACACACAGCTGGGATAGTGGTCAGCATCTCTGCCCCTCTAGGGCTGGGCTGTGTGGCAGAGGCCGTGGCCCACGGTCAAGTGCCTGTTCACGCAGACGCTTGTCTGCCCAGCACACACTCAGCCCTGAGAATCTAGAGGAAGGAGTCTGATCCCGCCATCAGGGGGGCTCAATGTGGGAAGGGAACTGGCCATGGAATAGATGCAAAGTGCCAAGTCCCTGCAGAAGGCATCCGGGTGCCAGGGAAGAACCCAGGATGGTACAGTTGATAATACAGCCACCGCCAATGGAGCAGTTTCTAGATTACTGCGTGTCAGGCAGCACTAGGTGCTCTGTATATGTTTTCTCCCCCCAGCACTTTTTTATTTTGCAAAACTGAAACTCGCACTCATTGAATAACAGCTCACCGTTTCCCCCTCCTACTTTCTGTTTCTATCAATTTGACTACTCTCATACCTCATGTAAGTGAAAAGACACAGGCTTTGAGGTTCATCCATGTTTAGCTTGTGTCAGAATGTCCTTCCTCTTAAAGGTTGAATGAGATTCCCTAGTATGTGTTTTAGGTTTTGTTTGTCCATTCATCCACTGAAAGACGCCTGTTGCTCGCACCTCTTGCCTCTTGTGCGGCTCTGAATACATTTTGTTTGTGATGAATTTAGTAGTATTATCTACTTTGTATCATAGTTGAGAGTTAGAAGGCTGTTTTTTTTTTTTTTTTTAAATTTCAGAGAGTGACAAAAGTAAACAGGAAAATGTAGAAATGTAATGAGGAGGCAGGGGTAATGGGAGCATAGCCATGGCTGAATCAGTGAACAAGAAAGCTCCTTGGAAGAAGGGATGTTTGAGCAGGAACTTGCATGTCAGAGGGGACAGAGGGAAGCTTGCCAGGCATAGGGAACAGCTCAGTGACTGCAGAGCAGTGAGAAGGCAGGTGGGCCAGGAGTGGGAAGGTGCGGGGGGAGAGGTTCTCGATGAGTGCAGAGAGGGAGGCAGGCCAGGACTTGGGGTTTCGTTTTGAAAGTAACAGGAAGCGACTCTGCTCTGTGGTTTGTTGTGTCTTTTTCACTTTTTATTTTGAAATCAGTTTTCAAAGCAGAGAGAATGACTCAGTGACCCACCGTGTAACCCACAGACCTGGCTTCTGTGCTTATCGACATTTGGCCAATCTTAATTCTAAAACCAATGCATTGGGCTTCCCAGGTGGCACTAGTGGTAAAGAACCCACCTGCCAATACAGGAGACTTAGGTTCAGTCCCTGGGTTGGGAAGATCCTCTGGTGGAGGGCATGGCAACCCACTCTGGTATTCTTGCCTAGAGAATCCCATGGACAGAATTCCACAGGCATGGTTTGATAGCTTTAGTACTTTAAAACAAACCTAAGACATCCCATCACTTCGTCCATAAATACCTACGTAAGGACTTTTATTTTTTCTAACACAACAGGAGTAGATTTTACATATATATGGTTTTTTTTTAGCCTTGTGGGATCTTAGTTCCCCAACCAGGGATCAAACCCATGCCCCCTAAAGTGGAAGCAAGCAGTCCTAACTACTGGACCTCCAGGGAATTCCTTGGATTTTTTTTTTAATTGAAGTATAGTTGATTTACAAGGTTGTGTTAATTTCTACTGTACGGCAAGGTGACTCAGTTTTATAAATATATATATATATTCTTTTTCATATTCTTTTCCATTCTGGTTTATCACAGGATATTAAATAGTTTCCTGTGCTATGCAGTAGGACCTTGGTGTTTATCCATCCTGTATATATAATAGTTTGTACCTGCTGATCCCAAACTCCCAATCCTTCCCTCCTCATCCCCCACCCCTGGATATTTAGTTTTGCTAATTGGATTAAAAAAAAAAAAACCAGTGGTGTGTGCGTTGACTTACAAACTCCCTGGGGTGCTGTGGCTACCTAGTGGGGCTGTGCTGGGTCCCAGCCCTTCCCCAGAGAGCTCGCCTTGGACCAGGGAATCCTCCCTCACCCTGACCCCCTGTGCGCTCTAGGCGAGGCCCTGGGCCTGAACCGGCCCGTGCTGGTCCCTTACAAACTGATCCGGGACAGCCCAGACGCCGTTGAGGTCACGGGCCTGCCCGACGACATCCCTTTCCGGAACCCCAACACATACGACATCCACCGGCTGGAGAAGATCCTGAAGGCCCGCGAGCATGTCCGAATGGTCATCATCAACCAGCTCCAGTGAGTGCCCCCGGCACCTGCCGCAGGGGGTGTGGGGGTGGGTGCTGTCTGGAGCTGGGAGGGGAACCCCCAGAGCCGGCCCAGCCAACAGTCGGAAACAGAGAAACGTCGAGGAAAGGAGAGAGAGGAAACTCGCTTGCACAGAATCCAGTAGACAGCCTAACTGTCTTTCATCTTTTTTTTTAATGTGGACCATTTTTAAGGTCTTTATTGAATTTGTTACAGTATTGCTTCTGTTTTATGTTTTGGTTTTTTGGCCTCGAGGTGTTTGGGATGTTAACTCCCTTGACAAGGGCTTGAACCCGCACCTGTTGCACTGGAAGGCCACGTCCTAACCACTGGACTGCCAGGGAAGTCCCAGCAGTCTCCTCTTAAAGATGAGGAAGCAGATATGCAGAGTGAGAAAGGGACAGTGTAAGTCACAGTGGGTCAGCCGGGCTCCAGACCCAGACGTCTTAGTCTGTGCAGGCTGCTGTAACAGAATGCCATGGACCAGGTGGCTTAAACAACAGAACTTTATTTCTCACTGTTATGGAGGCTGAGAAGTGCAAGATGAGGGTGTCAGCAGATTTGATGTCTGGTGAGGCTCTTCCTGGTTCACAAGTGAGCGTCTTCTCACTGTGTCCTCACAGGGTGGAAGGGATGAGGGAGCAATCTGGGGCCTTTTATATAAGGACGCTAATCCTGTTCATGAGGGCTCTGCCCTCCGTACCTAATCACTTCTCAAAGGTTCCACCAATAAATATCATCACACTGGGGATTCTGTTTTTTTCAACATTTGAATTCTTTGGGGACAGGAGCACTTAGGCTATAGTGCCAGATGTCCTGATTTTAACCCCTTTCAACTGAAACACATGGCCTCAGCATTCATAGGTATTTATTTTTTCAATTTTAACTAAATTTGATTTTTTTTTTTTACTATGCCACTCATTTTTACCTGTTTTACTGTATTTAGAAAATAACAATAATTCAGTACCCCCAAGCCTAGAGATAGCCACTGTCTGTATTTTACTGTATATCCCTATATATTTTTTTAAACACAATAGTTTATTTGATTATTTTGGGGGGTTAAAAACAATACACACAGCAAACCTGGAAAATACAAAAAGGTAGAAGGAAGGAAGATAACCCATAACCCTCCTATTTAGAGTTAACACTGGTGGTGCATTTCTTTGACTTTCTCTTCTACCCATATTTTCTTTTCAATTTTACACTCCATGTTTTTGAGGGTTTTTTGTTTTAAATATTTTATTTATTTATTCACTCATTCATTTATTTTGGCTATGCTGGGTCTTCATTGCAGCTCCAGGGCTCAGTAGCTGAAGTGCTTGTGCTTAGTTTCGGCATATGGGATCTAGTTCCCCGACCAGAGATCAAACCCACACTGCCTGCAGTGGAAGCTCAGAGTCTCAACCTTCCTGGCGGTTCAGTGATTAGGATTCAGCGTTTTCACTGTGGTGGCCTGGGTTTGATCCCTGGTCAGGGAACTAAGATTCCACAAGCCACGGGTATTGTGGCTTTTTTATTTTAAAAATACAGTTATTGTTTTTTGTTTTTTGTTTTTTTGGTGCAGCCAAAAAACTTTTTTTAATAAAATAATATAAAGTAAAATAAAATAATTGCATGTGTCAAAAAAATAGTATTATTCAATTGATCTAAGTTGTCCAACTACAGAAATAGCAAGATGCCAGAGGATTGTTTGGACTTGTGATACTTTAAAGATGCAGTAAAAAATAAATAAATAAATAAAGATGCAGTAAAAGATCTATTGATTTGGGGGGAGAAATCATATTATTCAGTGAAAGTGAAAGTTGCTCAGTCACGTCCGACTCTTTGTGACCCCATGGACTATATAGTCCATGGAATTCTCCAGGCCAGAATACTGGCGTGGGTAGCCTTCCCCTTCTCCAGGGGATCTTCCCAACCCAGGGATGGAACCCAGGTCTCCCGCATTGCTGGTGGATTCTTTACCAACTGAGCCACAAGTGAAGCCCCACATTATTCAGCAGGGCCTCAGATGAAAAGTAGAGGTTTCCCTCCCTTCCCATGTATGTTCACCCCCTGAAGTAACTTCTAGAAAATAGGAGAAAATGCCCACCCACCCCCAACAGATGTACCTCCCAGAGAGAAGACGTTCTGGGGTTTTCCTTTCATGTTTCCACTTTTCTTTTTTCTTTTAATGCCTATTATATACATATATTTATATAAATATATATTATATAAGTATATATTAATATATATATTAATCATATTAATATATTATTATATATGTATAATAATATATAATATTAATGTATATAATAAATAGATATTATATATAAATATGTATATATAAGTTCAGTTCAGTTCAGTCGCTCAGTCGTGTCCGACTCTTTGCGACCCCATGAATTGCAGCACACCAGGCCTCCCTGTCCATCACCAACTCCTGGAGTTTACTCAGACTCATACCCATCGAGTCAGTGATGCCATCCAGCAATCTCACCCTCTGTCGTCCCCTTCTCCTCCTGCCCCCAATCCCTCCCAGCATCAGGGTCTTTTCCAATGAGTCAACTCTTCGCGTGAGGTGGCCAAAGTATTGGAGTTTCAACTTCAGCATCAGTGCTGCCAATGAACACCCAGGACTGATCTCCTTTAGGATGGACTGGTTGGATCTCCTTGCAGTCCAAGGGACTCTTAAGAGTCTTCTCCAATACCGCAGTTCAAAAGCATCAATTTTTTGGCGCTCAGCTTTCCTCACAGTTCAACTCTCACATCCATACATGACCACTGGAAAAACCATAACCTTGACCATATTACATCTAATTTGGGGGGGTTCTTATAATAATGCTGCAAGTAAAATAATCATAAAATAAAAAGTAAAAGACATGTTAGGGCTTCCCTGGTGGCTCAGTGGTAAAAAAAAAAAAAACCGCCTGCCAGTGCAGGAAACAAGAGTTCGATCCCTGATCCAGGAAGATCCCACATGCCGTGTGGCAACTAAACCCGTGCGCCACAGCTGCTAAGCTTGTACTCTAGAGCTTGGGAGCCACATGTACTGAAGCCCGCGTGCCCTGGAGCCTATGCTTTGAAACAAGAGAAGCCACCACAATGAGAAGCCCTAGAACTGCAACCTGAGAGCAGCCCCCACTCACCGCAACCAGAGAAAGCCCGGTAGCAACCAAGACCCAGCACAGCCAAAACTAAATAAATAAAAATAAACATTAAAAGAAAAAAAAAAAAAAGAATCCAGGTTCCTTTTTTTAAAAAAAAGATATATTTAAAAAATAGTACTGTCTCACATATCCACTGACATAAATGTAGGCACACACTTCGGATCACGTGGTCAAACGATACCCTCGCTTTCAGAGGAAACCAGCCCGAGGGGCGACCTCCGTGGCTTGGCCCTGACGGTGCCAGGTTCGCCATCATCCGCCTGCTCTGGGCGGGGACGCTGACCGCTTTCATCCGGGGCTTTCCTGGCTAACGTCCCGGCATTGCTGGCAGCCTCTTCATCTCACAGTGTCGCCCACATTCAGGGAGCAGGTGAGGAGAAGGAGGGGCAACCTGGTGTTCTGACTGCCACCTCATTTCTCTCTTTTTCAGACCTTTTGCAGAAATCTGCAGTGACGCCAAGGTGCCAGGTAAGTCAGAGGCTGAAGAGGCCACCCCTCTGCTTCTCGGGGACCAGAGTCTAGGGACACATCTGGGCCAGGGGGCACGCGATAGAGGAAGGTGTAGTTCTCCTGCCTGGAACCTCCCCAGGGAGCCTGAGACCTCCCTCCGCAAGGCCAGTATTCCCAGAAGGTCCCAGGAAGCCTGCAGCTGCCCTTCGGAGAGGCCCTGCCATGGAGAGCCGAGCCTGGCAGATCAGCTAGAGAGAAGGAGGGACAGGCAGGAGCCAGCAGGAGGGGGCGTCAGGTAGGATGGGGGAAGCCACCTGGGGAGGGGAGAGGGGGTGACCTATGCCCTGCGGGAGTGAGGCAGGTGGGCGCTGCCCAGGACTGACTGGGCCCCTGGACCCTGCCTGCATTTTCAGGGCGACACCTGCACTTAGACCCTGGTCTTCTAGAACCTTTCAGGGTCCTGGAACCTGGGAAACTCTGGGATTCTGATCAAGCAGGTGTGTCAGAGGACTCAAGAGGCTGGAGCCCCGGGGATTGGGAGGTGCACCTCTGATTAAGAAACACGGATTTACAGGAATTCCCCAGCAGTCCAGCGGTCAGGACTTGGCACTCTCACTACTGTGGGTCTGGGTTCAATCCCTGGTTGGGGAACTAAGATCTCACAGGCCACATGGCATGGCCAAAAAAAACACAAAACACTGATCTAGTCCCACCTCTCATGGTACAGCTGGGAAACTGAGGCCCAGGGAGGGGAAAGGACTTACCAAGGCCACACAGTGGGCTGGTGACCTCCTTGAGCCTGGTGTGCTGACCATCCATCTGAACCACAGGCCACCGTGGACTGTAGGCCCCAGCGTGGCTGTTCAGTGGGGACAGTGACAGGATTCAGCGAGGCTACCCCACCCCAGCCTGAGACTTAAGGCCCTAACTCCAAATGGTCAGAGTTCCCCCGGAATGCCACAGCCTTCTAGCATGTGCCGATGCCAAGAGCATGGCATGGGATAGGGAGGTGACTAGGTTTGGGAGCTGCTCCCAAGTCAGAGGCGAACACAGCAGAAGGCCCCATGGAGGCCTCCGGGAGGAGAGTTTGGAACACATTATCAGAGACTTACAGGCTTCCCTGGTGGCTCAGACTGTAAAAAATCTGCCCGCCAATGCAGGAGACCTGGGTTCGATCTCTGGGCCTGGAAGATCCCCTGGAGAAGGTTATGGCTACCCACTTCAGTATTCTTGCCTGGAGAATCCCCATGGACAGAGGAGCCTGGTGGGCTACAGTCCATGGGGTCGCAAAGAATCAGATACAACTAAGCAACTGACACTTTCACTTTTTCAAAGACATATCCACTACCCCCAACCATGGCCATCTTTAAGGTCTTAAAGTGACCCCCACGGTGGCCACAGCCCGCGGCGAGCACCTCTGAGTTGTCTGCATGTGGAACCTCCTTCAAAAATCCCTCCTCCCTGGCTCACAGGCTGGGCTCCTTCTGCCTCCATAGTCTTCTATGTCCCGGGATCTCCACTCATACCACATCCAGACCCCAGCCTCTGGCTTTGCTTCACCAGCTAGACAGTCGCCCACCCAGGCCCAGCATGCCCTCATCTGTGTCATTAAGACCTTTCCGTGGGCTGTGTCAATAAGCTGTGTATCCACTCAGTTAGCCCAATCTCCACTTACGCAGCACACAGCTGCAGATTTTTGGGGGGAGCCACACCGTGCAGGGAGATCTTAGTTCCCTGACCAGGGGTGGAACTTGCACCTCCTGCAGTGGAAGTGTAGAGTCCTAACACTGGACCACCAGGGAAGTTTCCAGTACATAGCTGCAAATCTTTTTGCTAAGTCTTTCATAATCACATGAATTGGATTCAGTATCAGCACAACCCCTGCTGGTCCTGCTCTGTGCTGGGCTTGATACTGGGCTCCTTCATACTTTTAGTCTCCTCTGAGTCTCATATCATACACTTTTCCCCTTTTGGCTCAGAGAGGTTCATCATTTTCCCAGGGTCACACAGCTAGTAAGTGGCAGCCGTGGAGTTTGAACTTCAGGCTTCTGGCTCTAAACCAGGCTTTCTTTCCATTGGGAAAGAAAGGTCACCAGTGCCTGTAACCTGTCATTTGTCACAGCACTGTCAGATCTGGGTCATCACACATCGGCGGTAACAGTAGCAACCATACTGATAGCAGTTCTCAGTTGTTGAGTATTTACTGGAGACCAGTTACATTATCTCATGAGACACTCCCAGCAAACCTGCAGAATCTCACTCACATTTTACCTGTGACAAAATGAAGATGCAGGGCGATTAAGTGGCTCTCCTTGAGACCCAAGGCTGTATGGCTCTGAGTCTGAGAGTTCGGGGGAGCCTGGGACCTTGGACTCTACCTGGTCCAGGGAGGGTGTAAGGAAACCCTGGGCCTGAGCTGGGCCTGCTGGGGAAGCCTCCCTGGAGGAGGAGGCTATAGTGTCAGCAAAGCAATAAGTGAGCGGGAGGAGGAGGGTGGGCAAGTCGGGCATGGGGGCTGCTCAGGAAAGGCAGCTGTGGAGATGGGCCTCAGCCACTGGGGGATCAGGAGCCTTGAGTGCTGAGAAGGGGACTTCAAACCTGCGAACAAGACCTTCTCCAAGGAAGGGTCAGGAAGCCAAGACACAGTGACCCTGGCACCCGGCATCAGGAACCCTTTCTCCCACCAGCCAAAGACAGCAGCATTCCCAAGCGCAAGAGAAAGCGGGTCTCCGAAGGGAACTCCGTCTCCTCCTCCTCCTCATCTTCCTCGTCCTCATCCTCGAACCCGGAGTCGGTAGCATCCACCAACCAGATCTCACTCGTGGTAAAGTTGCGCAGAACAGGACCTGACCGCTCTTCCCTCGGGCTTTCAGCCGGCACTCGGGCAGGGTCGTCTACGCTGGGGTGTGGGTTCGGGGTGCGGGGAGACGCCGGGCCCTGAGCAGGGTCTGCAGACACACCTGCCTGCTCCACCTGTGAGCTAGTCTACCCCTCCTCTCATCAGGCGCTCACAGGCACCCCGGGGAAGGAGTTCACAGACCCACTATGCAGATGGGCAAGCTGAGGCCTCAGAGTGGGAAGGGACCTGACACCTCCTCCCACTCGATAGGACCTTGAGCAGACTCCCGGTTGTTCCCAGGGCAATCAGATGCTCGACTAATCTCTGTGCTCACATCACATGCTCTGAGCCACAGGGCTGCGAGGTGTGGGTGTTACCCACAGTACGTAGACGAGGAAAACTGGGGTCAGGGACCCATTAACTCTGCGGCCTCACGCTGGTCAGTGGTGGACGGACACCCCACCTCCAGAGCACCAGCTGCTCTGCCACGTGACTGGTTTCTTCAGCCACGTGGCTCCTGAGGGGAAAGCTTCAGTAAAGGCACAATTCAAGCGTTCTTTCTGATTTCAAAATATTAGCTTTGAAATCCTGGGTCCAAATGGGGAGAATATTGGAAGCCAGTTGAAAACGACTTTAGAGTTTGTTTATGCTTGGACCTCTTCCCGAAAAGCACAGAAGTTCAGGCTTTGCCTCTGTTCCTGCCAGGGCGCTCACAGAGGGTCCCTCAACCCTCCCACCACCCAGAGAGACAGGAAGGCTTGCTCTAGAGCCTGAGGCCTGGAGGGGGCTGAGTTTATGGGGCTCAGGCCACCTGTTCTGAGCAATCCCCAATTTCTTCCCCACATGTCTGCCCACACGGTTGGTCCCTGGGGCACAGGTGGAACAGGTCAGAAAGCTCCAGCCCTGGCCCCACGGTCACTGGTGAACCGTGACACCTTAGGTCACACCCCCCTCTCTTGGCCTCCCACAGCCTCAGAATAAATAGCATCCGAGGAAGTCCTTCACAAAGCGTCCCAGGGGGCTCTCGGAGTCACCTGGAGTCCTAACCCAGGCTGTCTGTCCCCCCTCTCTCTAGCAATGGCCAATGTACATGGTGGACTATGCCGGCCTGAACGTGCAACTCCCGGGACCTCTGAATTACTAGACCTCAGTGCTGAATCAGGACCTCACTCAGAAAGACTAAAGGAAATGTAATTTATGTACAAAGTGTATATTCGGATATGTATCGATGCCTTTTAGTTTTTCCAATGATTTTTACACTATATTCCTGCCACCAAGGCCTTTTTAAATAAGTAAAAAAAAAAAAAAAGAAAAAAAAGCATTGCCTCTGTTCCTAACTGTTGCTTGTTCTCTTTTGGAATTTGTGGCTGCAGCTGCCGTCCCTGGAATGAGGTCAGGAAGTTTGGCTCAGCTGGCCTGCCCAGGCCTTCCGTCTTTGCCAAGAACAGAGGCCACGGCCCTGACCACAGGGCCCTGGGTACAGGCTTCATTCATTTTGCTGCTGCTGGGGTCACATGACCTCAGAATGCAGTACCAGAAGAAGGCGAAGTGCAGGGCCGAGCCTCTGTGGTGGGGGGCCGTCTTGTCCTGGCCCCAATAACAGGTACAGTCAAGAAGGTAGATATGATAAGCAGGCATGGAATCTCCATAGCTGGAGGGGAGATATCTTGGAGACGGGGTCTTTGAAACGAGCCTGAAGAGGTGACACGGGTTTCGTTTTCTTTTTTTTTTTTTTGGCTACGCTGTGCGGCATGTGGGATCTTAGTTCCCAGCCCAGGGATTGAACCTGCAGCCCTTGCTTTGAAAGCATGCAGTCTCAACCACAGGCTGCCAGGGAAGTCCCTGAGGTGGCTTTTTGCTACTGTGTGTACATGCTCTGTCTCTCAGTTGTATCCAACTCTTTATGATCCCATGGGCTGTAGCTCACCAGGCTCCTCTGTCCATGGAATTTTCCAGGCAAGAATACTGGAGTGGGTTGCCATTTCCTATTCCAAGGGAACCCTCCAACTTAAGAATCGAACCCACGTCTTCTGCATTTGCAGGCAGATTCTTTACAGCTGAACCACCTGGGGAGCCCCAGGTTTTTGCTCAAGCTCAGGGTATTTAGGCAGAGTGGTGGGTCACAGCTACCGGTCAGAAAGACCAGTTTGGTGACAGGTGGAAAGGTGAAGGAAGTGATGAGGCTGGACTTCAGAAAGACAAGTCAAAAGGGTCTGGCAGTCATTCAGGCTTGCCATACTGGCCACTCCTTCAGTCCTAATGGGGAAGCCGGGGAAGGACAGGACGTGGAAGCACACATCAAGGTGCCTTTACCTAGCACAGACTCAGGAAACGGTCCTTGAACACGCCGTTGTTCAGTTGCTCAGTCGTGTCCAACTCTGCGACCCCACAGACTGCAGCACACCAGGCTTCTCAGTCCTTCACTGTCTCCCAGAGCTTGCTCAAACTCACGTCTATTGAGTCAGTGATGCCGTCCAACCACCTCGACCTCGGTCGTCCCCTTCTCCTCCTGCCTTCAATTTTTCCAGCATCAGGGTCTTAGGAGTTGGCAGGATAAAGCTGGGAGGCCTGGGGCTGGACACCATCCTGGGAGAGAGCCACATGCGCATAGGCAGGGAGGCTGGACTGAAAACCTGGGCGTTCCAGGAACGAGAAGGAGTTGCTGCCATAGGGGAAAGGAGAGTGGCTGGAAGTGAGATGGAAAGGTAGGCGAGCGTAGTCCACAGGCTGTGCCCTGCGTGTGGTGCTATGATGAGGGGTGAACCCCGGCAGAGATGCAGCGTGGGTTCTGCTGGCCCAGCCTGGTGCTCTGCAGCGCATTGTATCCTTTACCCCCTCGTCCTGGTGGAAGACCTTGTGGGCCGGGCAGAGGTGAGGAGGGACGTGGGTGAGAGCCACTGGACGGAGTATCAGGGGAGAACCAAGACCAGGTTAGGATTTTGGAAGAGCCTGCCTTCCCCCGCAGAGACAGAAGCCGGAGTCCACGTGGGAGGCTCTTGCCGTTGTTCCAGCCAGAGCTGGTGGGGGTTTGGGCCAGGTGAAGAATAACAAGGAGGTCAGCCAACAGGGCTTGGAGGTCAGTTAGACGCTAGTGCTGGGGCGTGGAGGGGTCAGGGTGGACTGCAGCGTCCAGCCAGGGTCCAGCAGGAAGCCTACGATGTGGAGGAACTGGGTCCTGAGTCAGCTAAGTACACAATCCAAACAGGCCAGGAGCTCCTGCCAGCCCTCTGGGTCAGCCCACGGCCCAGAGCCGAGAGGGAAGGTCCTGTCCCAGCCTTCCAGACTCTCTTCCTCCTGGAAAGACACAAGAAGCCAGAACCACAAGCTTGGCATGCCCCCAGCCAGACTTTTCCTCTCTCTGCCACATCCCAGTGGCCCCAGGACCCGCTGGGGCCCTCCACTCTATCTTCAGTTCCCTGGCCTTGAGCCCAGCCTGCCTTTAATCTCCAGGATCAGGGGAGGGGCGACCCCCTACCCTTGACCACCCACCGCCCTCTAGGCATCAACTGCCTAGGAGATCAAGGACCGCATGGTGACTGCCACCTTGCCCTCAGACCCTCTCTCCTGGCACTCAGCCTTCCTCCATCTAATCCTGTCTGTCCCTGCATTAAAAAGCCCCCACGGCGTTCCCTCCCCTGCAGCACTCTGCCAACTTCCCGGCCCTCCCTGTCTGTCCCCCTCCTCTGCCTCCCACCCCACCGATCTGTGCCCTTTTCTCCACGGCAGCCACCGGGCAGTGAGCGCGCCTCCAGCCTGGCCACTGGCCTGCGTCCCTGCAGCCCGGCCGGCCCGAGGCTCGGGCCCACCTGGCGCCCCAGCCGCCGGGCTGGCGCCTCCCGGTGTCTAGACCGGCCGGGCCGCCCCGCCCCCGCGCTCAGATCTGCGGCCAGAGCCGGAAGTGGCTCCTGCTCTGGGCGGGCGGGGCTCCGCGTGCAGCAGACGGTGCCGCCGGCGGCTGCGCGGAGAGGCGGGGAGCCCCGGGGAAGGGCGCTGGAACCCTGAAAGGCCGGCCTCTCCGCCTCTGTCATCCTTCGGATGCATGCAAATAGGCGGGTTGGTGCCGCGTCTTCGTGCCTTGGTGCGAGGCTTCATTGCAGAAATAAAGGGGATCTCCCTTCCCAAGTCAAAGCTTTTGAACCAAGAGGTGACCTGCGTGCGTCTCCCTTCCCGTCCCGGGGGCTCTGGGCTTTGGGAGTTGTGTCCGGGCTGAGTACCGAGGATGTGCTTAGGGGCCGCTGGCCGCCTCCCCTCCACCCCCGACCCCGCCTGCTCGCTTGGTCCACAGTGTGCCCACCCATCCCCTCCCCTCCCCCCCAGATCTGCCAGCAGGCCCTGCTTTCCGCAAGAGAGCCCAGATGCTGTTTATGCAACCTCCCCGGAATCTCAGTGTACTGTACTTTTTTAAAGTGATTTGATTCAAAGCACTCATTCTTTAATTAAACTTCATTTAGCTGCCATCTGTCTGGGTTCAAAATTGGCTTCGTGTTTTGCAACTCTAAATGAGAATTGTTATTGAATGTGTAAACACATGCACCAAAAAAAAAAAAAAAAATCACAAAACACTTTCAAAAGTAATAAATGAGGAATGTGCAGAAGCAACGTTAGGAGCTGCATCTTAAACGTTCTAATTGCTGGGGAATGTATTCTGGTGGGTACATAATCATGTTATATACAAATCTTTGTATAGAAATCTGGTATCAATGAAAAGATCAAGATTATGGAAAATGCCGGAATTATATCAGACTGAAAACAGTAATAAAGCAATCATCGGAGCAGGGACAAAGCGAGGGTGAGGCTGGAGGGGGGAAGGGCAGCAATTCTCATACACCTGCTCCCCTGCAGGGAGCCTCCCTCACCTGCCCGCTGCCCCACTTCTACTGAAAAGAGGAAGGTGAGCCTGAGCTCTGCTGGCAGGGGCTTCAAAACAGCCCTTCCAGATACCTCTTTAAGTAAGGAATCAGGGGACCTCGGTCCAGGGGATAAGACTCCAGGTTCCCAATGCAGGGGACCTGGGTTTGATCCCTGGTCAGGGAAGTAAGAGCCTGCCTACTGCAATTACTGAGCAGCCAAAATACATTAAAAAAAAAAAAAAATGAGTTCAAGTTTTATTGAGGTTGTCTACTGACCTCCAAGTTAGAGGGTCTCCTCCCTCCCACCTGGCCCCAGCAAAGAAGAAGAAAGAAAAGATGGAAAGGGACCGTGGCACCTCTTTGAAGCCTTGTGTTCGTGGCTCGATAAGAGGTCAGTGCTCTTTGGGGGAAATGGTCTTCAGGATTTTTTTTTTAAGGTAATAACTTTATTTCATCCTTATCATATTTATGTCTTCATTACAATTAGTCCTCTATTAATAACAACACAGTTTATTTTAATGCTTGTGGAGTCTTGATTTATTTTTTCCTCTGCTTTTAGGTGTGCTAATCTTGGTGCATGTGCATTTTCTACCACATTGCAACAGGCAAGCTTTCGTTCAACTTTCTTGTACTACACAAAGGAAGATTTTGAGTGCAGAATCTTAGCCACTAGATCCTGGGTTGCCATTTTATTTTCCTCTCCTTGGGTGGATTTATTGTAAGGAAGTGGGTAAAGGACAGGGGGAGAAAGGGAAGGGATGAGAGAGGGACAAAGGGAAGAGTTCTCAGCTATGTTGAATCTTGATTCACAACTTTGCCTCCATTCATGGTCGGTGTTCCAGAACTTTTCCTTGAACGCCCTTGTTTTTCTCCACTTTCATGTAGTGATGGCTCTCTGTACATACACACTTCAATAAGTTTTGGTACAAAATGTGATGAGGGCTTGGTTTTCTTCACTCTGTTCCCCTTCATAATCTGACCTTCCTTATTGAGTCCCAAAAACTAAGCTCGGCCTGATTCTTGCTGATGGTACAGTGTGGAAGAATAGGTCACATAGTAGTTTTCAAGCACAGATTCCTTAAATTTGCATTCTGGAGTGAAAACGTCTGAGCTGTAGAGATAGCCTTCACCATTCATGGCCACACAGAGGCTGGCCTTCACCCCTTGGATGGCCACCACACGCAGGCCCACAGGGATTAAACTGAAGAGGGTGTAGTCGCTGTTTTCGTCCTTGGTCCCATCGATGGTACCATCTGGGTGCATCTGCAGGAAATATCCCTGCTGGCTGAATAACTTTGTCACAATTCCTTTCAGCTGGGGTTCACTTAGGCTGCTGCTGGACCTCAGGCTCCTTCCCCAGAGACACTGCAGCATATGCACTCCTTTCTTCAAAGAAAGCTCAAGAATCTTCGTGGAGAAGCGCGTGTGTGGGGTTGGTCAACTCCCCGCCCACCTCCGCTAATTGTCCAACCAAAAGGCGGGCTGCCTGGGGAAGCCGGGTCCCAAATCCTTGGTGCGCGCGTCCCGGGCGCACGGCGGCCCGCCCGGATCGGGGCCGGGGCTGGGACTGGAGCGCGGCCGGTCTTCAGGATTTTTCAATGAGGAAACTGAAGCATGAAGACAGGGAAGGAGCAGGGCTAGAGGCTGATGGTCTCAGGAAGGGGCGGGTTCTTGCTGACGTGTCTGGGTGATCCAGGTTGGAGGATGCAGGAGTGGAAAGTTGGGTAGCAGTTGAGGTGTGGATTAAAGCAGACCCCAGCACCCCTAAGGCTCTCTTTGACTGATATGTCCCCTTGATCTTGTCTCCCTGGCCGTCTCTCCAGCACCGCCTTTCTGTCACAAAGCAGCCTCTCTCTTCCTTCCCAACTCATGTGGCTGAGCCTTCCCATTTTACCTGTCACTGAAATGTCCCCTCCTTGGGGGCCTCTCCAGACCACCTAGTCTAAATCAGATACTCTCTACTTCATAAGTTTTACATTTCATCTCCTTTAAAATAAAAAATTAAAAAAAGGAAAACAAACAAAAACATGTATTATGATTCTTCCCTTAACCTTTTTTGGGGCTGCACCTCACTACTTGCAGGATCTCAGTTCCCCCACCAGGGATCGAACCTGTGCCCTCAGCATGGAGTCCTAACCACTGGACCAAAAGGAAATTCCTTTCCTGTAACTCTTAAATCCTCCTTCCTAGTGAATCCAGTAAGCTTGTCCCCACCACCCTCCCCCAAGCCCATCTCTGGGGAACCATGACAGGTGCCTCTGCCCATTTTTCCACAATAAAAGTCTGCTTGCTTGAATTCTGGTCAAGTGTTTGGACTCCAGAAGCCCAATGTTTCAACATCCATGTCCCTGAAACACCCACTTAAGATGCAGGAAATGGGAGCCAGGATAAACACTCGGTGCTACAAGAGGTACCAAAAACATTCCACCTGGCTTACACTGTTGCAGATAATAATAAAATAACCACTCTATGCTAACCGTCTACAATGTCAGAGCCATTAGGTAAGACCTTTTGTGTGCAATGTTAATCCTCACAGCCCCGCAAAGTAAATATTCCTTCTTCCTCTTCCAGATGAAGAATTTGAGGTTCAAAGGCGATCAAGGGCTATTATCTGGGGTTACACAACTAGGAAAAATTGAGCACTGAGCCAGGATTCAATACTAAGCCTGGCTGACTCAGAGAATTCAGGCCACCAAGCACTGCCTCAGGGTGGGTCCTACATGGAGCTGACCTTCCCCAACTCCGGACGGAAAAGCAGTGGGCAACCTCTAACTGGGAGGGGTTCTCTTCTGGTTTCCTCCTTGTTTTGACGAAGAACAGAGGTACATTTATAAGGGGGTGGGGGGACGTGGATACCAACCAGTTCAAGGCTTGCCCAGGAAAGTTGCTAAGACACTCTTCTCAGTCCACAGGAAAAGGACATGAACAGGAGGCCACAGCTGGAAGGACTAGAGAAAACACAACACATACACTCACACGTCTACACATTCACACGCAGGCTCATACACATATTTTTAAAACTGTTAATTAGAGGTGTTGTCACAATCCCCAATTATAGCCGAGTCCTTGGCTCACAGATGTTGGGATTGGCATCTGAGAAAGTGCCGCAGAGAGGAAACCTTCCTCAACCACAGCTCTGAACACGCCCGCCTGCGCTGCCCCCGGAGGAAATCCTCCGGCCTCGCTCTGGCATCTGGGGCCCAGCCCCCAACAGCTCCTTCTGTATCTCCCAGTGTGCCTTGGGCTCCAGCCAAACCATGTCCTCGCTGTTCTCAGAACATTCTAGAGGCTAACATACCTCCACGCCTCTGCCCCGGCTTTCAGCCTGGCTGGCCCGCCCCCTTTGCTTTGCTTGACAAGGGTCTGCCCCGCTCTGTGGTCCAGCAGGAAGGTCCTCTTCTTGTGCCGCCTCCCCAGGCAGTCCCGGCCCGGCAGGTGCTCTCAGAAGACCCCACACAATGTCCTACTGTCCCCTGAGGGGAAAAAAAAGAGCTTATTGAACACACAGCCTGAAACAGTAGCTCCTAATATCCCCTAAATGTACTTGTGTGCTTAGTCCCTTTAGTCGTGTCCGACTCTTTGTGCCCAGCATTAGAGAATGAGATGATTAGATAGCATCACCGACTCAATGGACATGAATTTGAGCAAACTCCAGGAGACAGTGAAAGACAGAAGAGTCTGGTGTGCTGTAGTCCATAGGGTCGCAAAGAGTCAGACACGACTTGTCGACTGAACAATACCATCTAACTCCATCCATGTTGTAGAAAATAGCAGGATTTCATTCTTTTTTGTGGCTGATAATCCATTGTGTGTGTGTATATATTTATATATTTTCTCATATAGGTTATTACAGAATATTCAGTAGAGTTCCCTGTGCTATCCAGTAGGTTCTTGTTAGTTATCTATTTTCTATATAGTACAGTGATCAAGATTGCTGGGAGAAATATCAATAACCTCAGATATGCAGATGACACCACCCTCATGGCAGAAAGTGAAGATGAACTAAAAAGCCGCTTGATGAAAGTGAAAGAGGAGAGTGAAAAAGCTGGCTTAAAGCTCAACATTCAGAAAACTAAGACTATGGCATCTGGTCCCATCACTTCATGGGAAATAGATGGGGAAACAGAGGAAATTGTGTCAGATTTTATTTTTTGGGGCTCCAAAATCACTGCAGATGGTGACTGCAGCCATGAAATTAAAAGACACTTACTCCTTGGAAGGAAAAGTTATGACCAACCTAGATAGCATATTAAAAAGCAGAGACATCACTTTGCCAACAAAGGTCCGTCTGGTCAAGGCTATGATTTTTCCAGTGGTCATGTATAGATGTGAGAGTTGGACTGTGAGGAAAGCTGAACGCCGAAAAATTGAACTGAAATGCCGCTTTTGAACTATGGTGTTGGAGAAGGCTCTTGAGAGTCCCTTGGACTGCAAGGAGATCCAACCAGTCCATCCTAAAGGAGATCAGGCCTGGGTGTTCATTGGAAGAACTGATGCTGAAGCTAAAACTCCAATACTTTGACCACCTCATGCGAAGGGTTGACTCATTGGAAAAGACCCTGATGCTGGGAGGGATTGGGGGCAGGAGGAGAAGGGGACGACAGAGGATGAGATGGCTGGATGGCATCACCGACTCGATGGGCATGAGTTTGAGTAAACTCCGGGAGTTGAGGATGGACAGGGAGGCCTGGCGTGCTGCGATTCATGGGGTCGCAAAGAGTCGGGCACGACTGAGAAACTGAACTGAACTGAACTGAACTGATATGTGTTTTGCTTTTTGTGTTTGGAGAGTTTTTTGACAGTACTACACAGCTTGTGGAATCAGTTCCCCGACCAGGGCTTGAACCCAAGCCCTCCGCGGTGAGAGTGAAGTGAAGTGAAGTGAAGTGGTAGTTGCACAGTCATGTCTGACTCTGCGACCTCATGGACTGTAGCCTGCCATTTCCTTCTCCAGGGTCTTCCCAACCCAGGGATTGAACCTGGGTCTTCCACATTGCAGGCAGATTCTTTACTATCTGAGCCACCAAGGAAGCCCCACAGTGAGAATGAGGAGTCCTAGTCATTGGACTGCCAAAGGATTCCCTGAAATGCACTCTCCTTTTTGGGGGGGTGGGGGGCACACCATGAGGCATGTGGGATCTTAGTTCCATGACCAGGGATTGAACTTACGCCCCCTGCATTGGAAGGCAAAATCTTGACCACTGGACTGCCAGGCAAGTCCCTAGGAGTGTATATACGTTAATGCCAATTTTCTAAAGATTTTGAGATCTGTGACTGTTTCCGTTTTAGAAAAGAAGTTCATTGGTATCATTTTTATTAGATTCTATATTTAAGTGATATCATATGATGTTTGTCTTTCTCTGTCTTACTTCCTCTTTTTTTTTGTTTTGGTCTGCACCCTCATGGCTTATAGGATTTTAATTTCCCAACCAGAGACTGAACCTGGACCCTCAGCATGGAGTTCTAACCTCTGGACCACCAGGAATTCCCCCTCTGCCCATTTTTTAATCAGATTGTTTACTTTTGCTATTAACTTTTGAGTTCTTTATACATCTTGGATGTGTGCTGTATGTGTTAAGTTGCTCAGTCGTGTCTGACATTTTGCAACCTCATAGAGTGTAGCCTGCCAGGCTCCTCTGTCCATGAAATTTTCCAGGGAAGAATCCTGGAGTGGGTTGCCATTTCCTCCTCCAGGGGATCTTCCCAACCATGGGATCAAATCAGAATCTCTTATGTCTCTTACATTGGCAGGCAGAGGATTCTTTACCACTAGTACCACATTAACTAACCTCTTATCAACTGTATGATTTGCAGATAGTTTCTCCCATTTGATAGGTTGTTGAAGCCTCATTTTGGCGGGGAGGGAGGTCTCTGACACTCTTTCCTTCTCCAACAACTTGCCCTACTCAGCAACTAAAAGAGCCTATGTGCCACAACTAAGGCCTGGCAAAGCAAAATAAATTTTAAAAAATTGTTGTTCAGTCATTAAGTCATGTCTGACTCTCTCCAACCCCATGGACTGTAGCATGCCAGGTTCCTCTGTCCTCCACTCTCTCCCAGAGTTTGAACAAATTCATGTCCATTGAGACGGTGATGTCATCTAAACATCTCATCCTCTGATTAAAAAATAAAAAACAAAACGGCCAACATGTAACTACAAGACCAGAGCTGTGAAGGAAATGAACAAGATATAAGGAACCAAGGCTGAAGTCGGCCGGGGAAGAGACAAGGATGAAACTGAACCTTTAAATGTCAGGAGGAGTCGGCCAAGCGAAGAACAGAAGTCAGGCAAATGCCCCAAGAGAGAGGGAGCAGTGCATGGGGCCCTGGGGAGGGAGTGGGGAGGACACGGGCTTCTTTCTGTGGAGGTGGGGTGAGCGGTGGGTGAAAGGGGGAGAGTGTGAGATGGGGCTGGCGGGGCAAGACTTCATCCACAGTGCCCTGGCTGCCACCAAAGAGTTTTATTTTGTCAGGGGAGCAATAGCATTCAATGATGCTTTTTAAAAACTCACTCTGGTTGCTGTGTGGAGAATTTAAAGAACTCCAACAACTCAACAGAAAAGACATACGACCCAACTGAAAATCGGGCAGAAGACTTGGGTGGCTATTTCTCCAAAGAAGATATGCAAATGGCCCACCAAGTCATCAAAAGCTGCTCAACATCATTAGTCATTAGGGAAATGCAAATCAAAACCACAATGAGGTACCACCTTCTAGCTGTGCCCGTCACTCAGTCATGTTCGACTCTTTGTGACCCGTGGACTGTAGCCCTCCAGGCTTCTCTGTCCATGGAGTTTTCTAGGCAAGAATACCAGAGTGGATTGCCATTCCCTTCTCTAGGGGATCTTCCAGACCCAGGGATCGAACCCGGGTCTCCTGCACTGCAAGCAGATTCTTGACCTGTGAGCCGAAGAAGGCTATTATAAAAAATAAAACAGAAAATAGCAAGGGTTGATGAGGATGTGGAGAAATTGGAATCTTCCTTCATTGCTGGTGGGAATGTGAAATGGTGAAGGTTCTGTGCGTTTCTCAAAAAGTTAAACATAGAATTATCATGCGACCTGTGTGATATTGCAATATGAGAAGAAATATATATTTTGGTTTTTATCTGTTTTCCCAGTACCAGCTGGGATTTCCTGATGAGACAACAAAATGTCTTTTGTAGTTCATAACAAAGCCCTTGAAATATATCTGCATTATGTTAATGAGGTGACTTTTGGACCACCCCTAAGGAAGGGGGCTGGTTGACAGGTGAACAAATCTTAGACTAGATTTGCCTATTCACCAGTAGCCAATGATTTCATCAGTCTTGCTTACATAATGGAGTCATCCTAAAAATCCCTACGGTACAGGCTCAGAGAGCTTCCATGTCGTGGATGAACTAGAATGCCTCCACGTGCCAGAAGGTTAGCACACCTCAAACTCCACTGGGACAGAAGTCCCTGTGCTCTGGACCCTTCTGGATCTGGCCCTCTGTACCTCTTCATCTGGGCTTCCCAGGTGGTGCTAGTGGTAAAGAACCCGCCTGCCAATGCAGGAGACATAAGAGACGCGGGTTTGATCCCTGGGTTGAGAAGATCCCCTAGAGGAGGAAATGGCAACCCACTCCAATATTCTTGCCTGAAGAATCCCATGGACAGAGGAGCCTAGTGAGTTACAGTCCCTGGGATCGCAAAGAGTCGGACACGACTGAGCGACGGACACACAAAAGACCATTTTTCCTACCATCCATCCATGTTGGGAAAAGCATGTAATATTGACCATACCATCCTCAGCTTGCATCAAAGACTCCCTGGCCCAAACCCAGATGATCAGAAGCCCGTAGACACTTACAGGTGGGTATCTGGGAGACTCGAGCTTGTGTCGATCCAACCCAATCCTGTAAGTTCCTCCAGAGCATCTTGAAACTCCCTCGTTGTAAAGAAAAAGTACCTGCCGAGAGGGCTTTTTGCCAGTGATGGCAGTGCCAGTGCTAAGTACTCTAAATGCCACAGTAGGTGATGCCACCAAGAGGAAGCCCCTGTAGATCACTGAGTGGCCATGGACACCAGTAAAAGAATGGTTCAGGGCCCAGCGGGAGCTGAATAACTCTCTATCTGGAGGAGGGAAGAGGAAATTCTATCTCCTTGGATCATGGGGATCCTTTTTTTTTTTTTAATTTTTTGGCCACACTTTACAGCATGTGGGATCTTAGTCTCCCAAAAAGGGATCAAACTCTCACTCCCTGCATTGGAAGCGCAGAGTCTTAGCCCCTGGACCACCATGGAAGTCCCAGGATCCTTTTTCATGTCTCTATCCTGCACATACCAACTGCTGGCCAGTTGCTCAAAGGCTCAGGAGTCACACTTCTCTCCCAAGCCTGAGTCTGACACACAGAGGGTTTTCTTGGGAGCAGTGGGATGAATGAGTGGGTGCTTGAGGCCACAGACAGTATGATGGGAGCCAGGCAGGGCCACCCCCTGCCCAGGGTGACCCACAGGAAGTTGGTGGCTGACTCACGATTGAACCTGGGTGCCCACTCCCAGTCTGGGCCTCTCTCTGTATCTTGGGGGTGCCCCCACACACACCAGGAAGAGGTCTCTCCACCCTTAGACCCTGAACAGGGGCAACTGTTGTCAGACACTACTCTCTCCACCAGGTGTTTGGTTTTTTTCCTTTTCTTTTGTTCTCTTTCTGAGAAATCTGATTTGAACACTGAAAGCCAAGTCATCTCATCCTAAGATTTAGCAAATGAAAATTCGGGATGCTCTGTTAAATGTGACTTTCAGATCAACACCCAATCATTCTTTAGTCTATGTATATCTCGTGCAATACTTGAGATAGAACTTATACTAAAAATAATTATTTGTTGTTGATCTGAAATTCAAATTCCTGTATTTCTCTGGCAACTTTACCTTGGCAGCCAGACTCTACTAATCTGCAAAGAAAAGGTGGTCTTTGAGTTGGGGGAGATGGAGGAAGAAGCAGAGCAGACAGGCTCAGTTCAGCTCCCCTCTACCCAACGGCTGAGCCTAGCGGGCCCCCATCAAGCTGAGCTGTTGTTCCTTCCACAGAGCACCTTTGAACAATCCCAGAGGCTCTCTGCTTGCTCCCAGCCTGTCTGCGTTTCTCAGAAGCAATCCAGACACCTGCTGCAAGATGAGGAAGTTGTTCAGACAGCCGGAGTTGACAGGAAGCCCCTGGCTGCCACAGAGAGGAAATTGGAGCCAGGAGGCAGAGCAGGGGGAGGCGGGGCCAGGACCAAACCCCCTGTGACCACCTCGGTGGCAAGGAGTGGGGAAGGGTGAAGGCTCCAGAAATTGAAGACTCACTGAAAAGCCATAGATTAGTGGCATGATTTTGCATGTGATTTGGGCTGGACCCCTGGATCCCGTGTGCCGCAGCCCTGCTCAGCTGCAGGTACGGTGGGATCCAGCTGCAAGTCAAGGCCCACCCCACCCCCAGAGCAGGCAAGGTAACTGAGCCCTGCTCCTCAAAGCCAGGATCACTTGGGAGCCTGGGGCCAGCACTACATTCCACCAGCCTTGCTAGGTCACAGGTCAAGGCTCCTGCTTGGCATCCCCTGGCCCCAGCTTCCCTTGGCCACGCCCCTACTGGGCCTGTGCTCAATAGCCCTCGGGATGCAACTACTGAAACTCTGGCGCCCAGAGCCTGTGCTCTGCAAAAAAAGAAGCCACTGCAATGAGAAGCCCGTGCAGAGCAATGAAGAGCAGCCCCTGCTCGCCACAACTAGAGAAAGCCCTCTCGCAGCAATGAAGACCCTAAATGCACAAATAAAGGGGGGAATTTGGACACAGAAACTGACAAGCACTGGGAAGACAATGTGAAGAGACCCAGGGAGAGTGCCATGTGAAAGCAAAGGAATTCCAAACACCACTGATAATCCACTGGAAGCCAGGAAGAGAAACCTGGAAGAGGTGCTCCCTCCCACCCTTAGAAGGAACCACCCCTGCTGGTACCTTGATCTTGGACTTCTAGCCTCCAGAACTATGAGACAATACATTTCTGATGCTTTTATTTTTAGTTTCTGGTACTTTATCCTGGCAGCCCGAGGAGGTTAACACAATAACTAAGAGGGACTTCCCTGGGGGTGCAGTGGTTAAGATTTCGCCTTCCAATGCAGAGGATGTGGGTTTAATCCACGGTTGGCGAGCTAAGATTCCATATACCTCGTGGTCAAAAAAACAAAACATAAAAACAGAAACAGTATGGTAACAAACTCAGTAAAGACATTTTTTATTGAATTTGAATAAAGACTCAATGACAGACATCCAAACATTTATACTTATACATTATTTATTTATAAATTAAATATATATCTGTATTTATGTATTTACACTACTATTTCATCACACATATAAAGTAAAAGAACGCGTTAGTCGCTCAGTCATGTCCGACTCTTTGCGACCCTATGGACTGTAGCCCGCCAGGCTCCATGGAACTTTCCAAGCGAGAACACTGGAGTGGGTAGCCATTCTCTTCTCCAGGGGATCTTCTCTGACTCACGGATTGAACTTGGGTCTCCTGCATTGCAGGCAGTTTCTTTACTGTCTGAGCCACCAATGATTCATATACAACATTTTTTAAAAGAAGGAAAGAAAGAAAGAAAAAAAAACTAAGAGGGGAAAATGGACACATTGGGAGGGGTATCTGTAGCTCAGGATCTGGAAAGCAAATCTCGGTTCCCATGTTGGGCTTCTGACCCAGATGCGTTACCATCATGGGCACAGGTTCAGTTCTGGGCTACATGTTTCCTGTTGTCTGCTTTGGTGCCCAAGGCGGCCTGGAGCCCGGTGTAACGTGTACAAGTTAGAACTGGACTTGGAGTGTGGAGCTGGAACACGCCAGGGCAGGGGTGAGAGAGCTCTGGTCCCAGCACACACACACACTCTGTCGGAGATCACCACTGGGACAGTATTCAAGTGGAAAGTGAGCATTTAAGCATCTCGGTTTGTGCATGCCTGCATTCACTAAACACAACTGATTGACTCTGTTCTAAATGGAGGAATCAGGTTAAAGAGGCCCGTCCTAGGGAGAGACAGACCTGCACATCATGGGGTATTACAATGTAGACGGTACGGTCGTCCCTGGTGGTCCAAGTGGTTAAGATGCTGTGCTTCCAATGCAGGGGGCCTGGGTTTGATCCCTTGTCCGGGAACTAAGATCCCACATGCTGCACGGTGCAGCCAAAATTTAAAAAAAAAAAAAAAAAATGGACAGTGGTGAGAAGTTGCTATATAACACAGGGAGCCCAGCCTGGTGCTCTGTGATGACCTAGAAGGGGGAGATGAGGGGAGAGGAGGGAGGCTTGAGAGGAAGGGGATATATGTATGATTATGACTGATCGGTGCTGTCGTATGGCAGAAATCAACACAAAGCTTGTAAAGTGATTTCCCTCCGATTAAAAAATAAATGTGGACAGTAGCAGTGAGAGGTCACACTTTCCAGAGGGTTGCCTTTTTGCCAGGCCCTGCTCTAAGCATCCAACATATACTAGCTCATTGAAAGCTTATAATAACCCTTTGAGGTAAGACTATTATTATCTCCCCTCTGCGTCAGAGAAAACTTGCTCAAGGCTATAGGCAAGGCCAGCATGTGAACTCAGGAGTGGGAACTCCCAGCTCTCACACTGTTCATTCTCTCTACAAAACTATCACAGTAAAAGGAATAATAATAAGGTGCTACAACAGTAAATACGGTAAGAGTAAATATGAGCCTAAGAGCGGGCAGTTTCCTGCAGAAACAAAGAGGGAAACATGACCCACTCTGCCTGGATGGGCTGAAGGATGTTTCCAGGAAGGAGCCACCTCTTAGTGGAGCTTTGAAAAAAGAATTCACCTGAACACAGTGGTGGGAAGGTCATTTCATGCATGTACGAGACCAGGCGGGTGTGAAGGGGCTGGCCATGTTTAGCTAGTCTTGGTTTGTTTGTTCCAGAAGTGTTTTTAAAATATTAAAGATGAAGGGCTTAAGGGAACACAGTTCATCATTAGGTCCTCTCTGCTCACTTCAATTGCAATTGAAGTCATGTTTCTTTTTTAAAAGAACTATTGAAATTTTTAAATTAAACTTTTTTTCATTTAAAATATTTTGAAAATAAGTATTGTCCTTTAATAGCTAATCCCATTGATTCTATGACATGCTAGCCATTTTTGAAGCGCCCTCCAAGGATATGAAATGTCCAGGAACTTTCTTGGAGATCCAGGGGTTAGGACTTTGCCTTCTAATGCAGGGGTTACAGGTCCATCCCTGTTGGAGTTGGGGGTTAGGGGGTGGGGTCCCTCCGCACACACCTCATGGCCAAAAAAGACCAAAACATAAAACAGAAACAATATTATAACAAATGCAATGAAGACTTTAAAAATGGTCCACATCAAAAAAAAACTCTTTAAAAATAATAAGAAGAAATAAAAATAACAAAAAAATAAAAGTTTCAGTTTGCAGATCAAAGATTTCCAGTGGTGATTAGAAGAAGATCCTGGAAGACAGCAAACATGGATTCTCCACTGAACTGGAAGTTTATCAAAATTTTCCATGAGGTGGCAGCAGTTCTTCAAGTAGTTGCAGAAAATAATCTCGCTTGAAATTTTTAAAAACATTTTTACCAATGAAGTGCTCTCTTTCCTGCACTTGAATTTTGCCTGTCTTGAAATAAAATCTGTGATTTACGAGTCCTTTGATTTAAAAAATGGAAACTGTTTTCAAGTGTCGCCACTCTTCTCTTGACAGTATTTTTTCCCAAGGAACACGAATTGAGGGTCTCCTCTCTTTCAAGGTCATTTCCAAAGCATCTAACAAAAGATGCAAAAATTCAATTCCCACTGCAGCTACTGGAAAGCAGTATTTAATTTTAGCCCTGCCAAACAAAGTGAAGCGGGCGGTAAGTGATTTTGGCATCTGGAAGTGTTTCATGCTTCAAGACCAACCAACTGTGTCTCTTACTTTTCTCTCTCAGGACGGCTGCCCTCTTAATTCCTAGTTTCTCGGCAATTACACTGATCTCAATTTACACGTAAGAGAAAGATTAAGAAAAGAACCAAGCTGGCTGAATTGCAGCAGAGAACAAAAGGTAGAATGGATGGGCCCTTACAGAAGAGAATTGTTTCAGTCTCAGAACAAAGGGGACAGATGGATCAAGCCAGTCTGAGCCCTGGCTCCGCCCCTTGCCAGCTGGGCCTCTCACCTGATCTCTCTAAACCAGCTTTATTCAACCACAAACATAATGACAACGATATCTATTCACAGGATTGTAGAGAGCAAAGCAGAGTTGTTGTTGTCATTGTTTAGTCACTAAGAGGTGTCGGACTCTGCAACCCCATGGACTATATCCCGCTAAGCTCCTCTGTCCATGAGATCTCCCAGGCAAGACTACCGGAGTGGGTTGCCATTTCCTTCTCCAGGGGATCTGCCTGACCCAGGGATCAAACCCGTGTTGCCTGCACTGCAGGCGGATTCTTTACTGCAGGGTCACCAGGGAAGCCTCCAAAGCAGAGAGCATACCCTTGAAAACACTTTAAATTAAATGCTATACACGTTAGCAGGGCTTAGGGCAGCCATCTACCAGGTCACCAAAATATTTTTACCCACTGGCTTTTTTTTTTTCCCCCACTGGCTTTTTTTAATCTGTGGGACTCCCATCCAGGACAGACAGTGGAAGTAAAACCAAAGTCATCACCCTCCTGTCAATCAATCCTTGGCTGGTTTTCCTCCCGGGCTACACATCAGAGTCACTAGGGAGCCCTCACCCCAGCCCGGGGGCAATGGACACAGTCCTTCTGGGGTGGGGTGTGGACTTGAAGCTGCCACTTCATAAACCTCTGACTGTCCTTGACAGGACTTGGCCTTACCCCGAGTGGTCACATGGTTTCCTTGCTGAGGACACTGCCAGCCAAGAAACCGAAGCTTTTGCTTAAATGAATCTCTTAAACAGCTGCTTCAGATTCAACCTAACAGATCCCTTCAGGCCTAAAGCCGGCCTGACCTCACTGAGTTAAATGGACATCCTTTCATTCTAGTCTTAGAGCAGCATTTTAACTAGCACATTTATAGAATTATTCAACATTGAAAGTGCATATCTGTGGCCTGTAATTTGAGAGATCTTTAATTTAATATAATTATAGGGACACTTCTGAAATTAATGTCCAAATAACCGAAGGCACTAGATGACTACCATGATACATTATTTCAACACCTTCCTCCATTCCTCATCTCTTCTTCAAAATGATGCTTAGATTCAGAGCTTTTAACGAATTTTAAGTACTTCATTTGTCGTGACCGGGTTTAGTAAATCCCTCTAGTGAAAATATTAGCAGTTTTTGGTTAGTTTTAAGTCAGAGGCATTAATAAAGATTCATCGAATATAAATGTTCCAGGGAATTCCCTGGCAGTCCAGTGAGTGGTTAAGACTCCACACTTCCAACGCAGGAGGTGCAGGTTTGATACAGAGTCAGGGAACTAAGACCCTACATGCTGCATAGCTGGGCCAAAAAAAAAATTCCAGAAATGTTTTCCATACTATCTGATCAAGATTAATTTGCTATATTACCTTTCTCTAGAAGATATCTGCATACATTTGAATTGAACTCACCATTTTTCAAAATAGGTCCTAAATTTAAAAAAAAAGCAAAACACTATTCTGTAATAAAACAAAAAGCTTCATATAACTTCTCAGGATTAATAGCAAATGAAACAAGTTCTTCATGTAAAATGTGGTCCTGAAACGTCCTAGTAGACAATAAATGTGCATTGAACATCCCCTCTTCAGAATCAACAGTGTCTTGCAGCCTTGGAAACCAAGGAAAGGCAGCAACTTCTGGCCAAAAGCAAAACTGAGGCTACTGGGGTCCAGGTGTTTCTCTGTTACAGGCCACACATCCACTGGGATGCAGCCACACTGCATATCTGTAGCGTCTTTTGTTGCA
Source organism: Muntiacus reevesi (assembly GCF_963930625.1). NCBI lineage: Eukaryota > Metazoa > Chordata > Mammalia > Artiodactyla > Cervidae > Muntiacus > Muntiacus reevesi. The sequence goes on along the minus strand of NC_089250.1, from coordinate 211,015,405 downwards.
TCATCCGAACCATATCTTTAGCCCGTTCTAACTACTTCTTTCATGTTTTTACTTAAAATATAGTTGATGTGCTCTTTTATATTAGTTTTAGATGTGTGTGTGTCCTCAGTTGCTCAGTCCGACTCTTTGAGACCTCATGGACTGTAGCCCTCCAGGCTCCTTTGTCCATGGGAATTCTCCAGGCAAGAATCCTAGAGTGGGTTGCTATTTCCTCCTCCAGGGGATCTTCCCAGCCTAGCGCTCGAACCTGCATCTCCCACGTCTCCTGCATTGGCAGGAGAGCCACTGGGAAGCCCTAGTTTTAGGTGTTGCTGCTGCTGCGAAGTCGCTTAGGTCGTGTACTACACGGTAATTCAGTATTTGCATACAGCATAAAGTGACCACCATGAAAAGTCTAGTAATAGACTTGGGCTGCAGACAAAGTCTGCCCTTTTGTAATAACAAGGGTATTACAATATTATTGACCATATCCCTTATGCTATATATTACATCCCTGTGGCTGATTCCCTTTATAACTGGAGGCTCATAACTCTTAATCCCCTTCACCAGTTTCACTCCCTCTCCCCCCAGCATCCTAACTTCTCATTCACACTCTGTGCCTACAAAGTGCTTATGTTTGACAACTCTCCCTACACATAAAGTCATCCTCTGTGAGTCTTACAAGGCCATAAAACAGTCATGATCTTCTGCAGATAAAGTAAATTTTAAAAAAATTATTGTTGTTTTCCAATGTTGCATTAATTTCTTCTGTACAGCAAAGTGATTCGGTTACACATAAATATATTTTTTTCATATTCTTTTCTATTATGGTTTATTACAGGATGTTGAATACAGTTCCATGTGTTATACAATAGGACCTTATGGTTTATCCATCTTATATATAATAGTTTGTACCTGCTAATCCCAAACTCTCAATCCTTTCCTCCCTTACCCCCCACAAACTGTTTCAATTGTGGTCAAATGAGCATAACATCAGACATGCCATCGTAACCATTTTTAAGTGTACAGTTTAGTAGTGTTAAGTATATTCATGGTGTTGTGCAAGCCAGCTCCAGAACTCTTTCCATCTTGCAAAACTGAAAACCCATCCAACAACCCCTTCCCCCCCCATCTCTCAGCCCCTGGCAACCACCATTCAATTTTCTGTGTCTGTGAATATGACTACTCTAAGGACTGCATACAAGTGGAATCATACAATATTTATCTTTTTTGTGCAAGCAAATGTTTGTTTGGTTTTGTTTTTAATTTTTTTTCAGGCCAAAGTTTTGAACTATAATTGTGTCCCAACCAGTTCACAGCCAGAGGGCAGACGATCAGAAAACTTGAACTTTGTAGGTATGTAAAATGGATTTACACACAGTTATGTGTGTTACACAGACTGCAGACCACACGCTTCCCACAGCCCAAGCTTGGGACAGAGTCCGTCTGTGGGGCCACTGAAGGGCTGTTGTGCAAACCTGCTGCCTCAGGTGTTTCATCTGAGTGAGCAGAGAATAAAGGTGTGCTTGTGGGCGCCGGGAAGGGTCAAGGTCTTTCAAGTTACACAAGAATGGACCTGCCAGAAGGTTCTTGGGACACAACCCGGAGCTGAAAGTTGACATGCAACCAGTTGCCAGAGGCAACAGCAGCCACCTCCGAGATCACACCCAGGGCCAGGTGTGCAAAGAGGCCTTGGGGTTCAGAGCTCTGGCCTGGGAATTGCACAGAGGGCTCCATCTGGTTCTGCAGGTTTGGCTTTGAGGCTGGCTTCCTAGGCCTCCCAATGTGATTTGCATCTCCCAGGCCAACTTGGCCCAGGATCAAGGCAGACTAGATCCAGGAGAAAGATCCGAGAGCAGGTGCCCTGAGGACTGCGACAGGAAGCCCCATGGGGAACACTTCTTATTGTCTTGTTGCTGAAAGCCACTGCGTTCTTCCTTTAGGAAAGGTTCTGGCTAATTTGCTCGGGGGTGGAAGCCACGGCTGGCTGGTCTGTTGGTGACGGGCCAGATTAGGCCCCGCAGAGGCCGGCCGTCTGGGTGTCCTGCGCTGCCTGGGACCTAGTCTGGGGCTCCCAGCCTGTGGCTTCTCCCGCGTCCACAGGAGGGACATCAGGCCTGTGGGTGGGGAGGAGCCTTCACTGAGGGCTCTGCGCTGTTCCTCTTCCCCTCTCCTTTTGCCGCTGTGAAGCCACCCGGATAGTTCTTCCCTTCCAGAGGGCTTGTAGGGACTGGCCGCCTGTGCTGGCCGCCAGCGCTCCAGTGGGCCTGAACAGGCAGCTCCCCCGAGCCTGCCAAGTGAGCTCAAGGGAGAGGCCTCTCCTCGGGCCTCCCGGCCTCCAGCCTCAAGCCCAGGGCCTCGCCAAGGCTGAGTGGGCGCTGCCTCTCCAGGCGGCCCACCTCCCGCCGCCTCCCACCCTGCCTGCTTTCCGAGGCCTTGATCCCCGGGCTCCAGACTGGCTCCGCCCCAGTCTTCCAGGGACTCCTGGCTGCACCTGCCTGGGGCTCTTCCATGGGGGCGCCTAGGGTTCCATGTAGTATTCCGTGTGGTTTTATGGATTGGGAGGAGGCATAGCTTCCTTGGGACGCTGAACAGGCCATGATGGTGCAGCAGGGACACAGATAAGCATGGGTGAATGAGTGCTGCGGGGCCGCCCTGCAGGTGCCTCCCTCCCTCAAATGATCCCCTTGCATTCTAACTTAATTCCCCCACTGGCCTGAGGGAAGCTCACTCTTTCTCCCTCTCTCTTTGTTTTTTGTTCTCCGACCAGGGATCGAACCCACGCGCCCTGCAGAGTCTTAACCCCTGGGCCACCAGGAAAGTCCCTCTCTCCTTGCTCTATCTCTCTGCGTGCAACTCCCCCCACCACTTCCTTCCTCTTCTCTCACAGTTCTGCAGCTTCTTAAAAGTTAAACACACATTTTCCTTAACACCCAACAATTCTACCTCCAGCTATTAATCCAAGAGAAGTGAAAACATGTCCACACAAAGGCTTACACAGGAACATCCAGCTTTGTCCATAACAACCCCAAACTGGAGACCATCCAAAGGTTCATCATGGATTAACAGTGAGTGGTGCATTAGTACAAAGGACTAGTATCCAGCGATAAAGAGGAACGGATTACTAATACCTACAATAGTGTGAATTCATCTCCAAAACGTTTGACTGAGTGAGGGGAATAAGCCTGACACAAAAACTACAAGCGGGGACTTCCCTAGTGGTCCAGTGGCTAAGATTCCCTGCTCCCAATGCAAGGGGCTCGGGGTTCGAGCCCTGGTCAGGGAACTAGATCCCACTGTCACGATAAAAATAAATATAAATTTCTATGAAATTCTGGAACAGGCACACTGGTGACAGAAAACAGATCAGGTAAGGCCAGGCCTGGATTTTGGGGGAGAGGATCAGCGCATGCAGAGGGGCGGGAGGGGATTTTTTTAGGGTGATAGAAACGTGCTATATGTTGATGGTGGCAGGGGCTTGCAAGGGTAAACACATTTGTCAAAACTCCTTTAACTAAATACACAAAAAGGAATCATTTTATTCCATGTAAATAAAATACTTGAATGAAGTTTTTGTTGTTCGTTTAAAGCAGCTTAGTCCGGCTTCCCTGAGTGGGTGGCACAATTTCGCCTGGAAATAGCAGCTGGAATGACAGGCATCCTGACTAACGTGTCCAGCACACACTTTTTAGGCGGCACAGAAGGCCCATTGTCATCAGATGTGAGTCCCTCCGCAGCCTGGTCTGTGCCCGGCCCCAAGTCCCAGCTGGCACCGGCTGTTTGCCACCCCCTCTATGAGCTGTGCACCTTGACACTGCGGTACCTCTGGCATGCTCTTCTCTTTGCTTTCCCAGGTGGCTCAGTGGTAAAGAATTCGTCTGCAATTTGGGAAACCTGGGTTCAATCCCTGGGTCGGGGAGATCCCCTGGAGAAGGACATGGCAACCCACTCCAGTATTCTTGCCTAGAGAATCCCGGGGACAGAGAAGCCTGGTGGGCTGCAGTCCACGGGGTTGCAAAGAGTTGGACACGACTGAGCAACTAACACTTTCACATTGCCTTTAATATCCTCCACCCTCCATCTCCTTTGCTAGAAACTTCCATGTGTCCTTCAAAGCCTGACTCAAGAGGCCTTTCCCTACCTCTTCTGGGCCTCCTGACTGTGCATTAGTCATACGATGTGATGACCTCTTTATGACTCTGTGCTCCCACAAGTCTGTAGACTCCCTGAGGACAGGGCCGTATTCCTCCCTGCATCCTCCAAAGCGTTCAACCATATTCTCTTGAATGCCTGTTAGTCAATATGGTGGACTTCCCAGGTGGCACAGTGGTAAAGAATCTGCCCGCCAATGCAGGAGACACAAGAGACTCGGTTTCAATCCCTGGGTTGGAAAGTTTCTCTGGAGTAGGAAATGGCAACCGTCTCCAGTATTCTTGCCTGGAAACTTCCATGGACAGAGGAGCCTGGTAGGCTACAGTCCACGGGGTTGCAAAGATATAGGCTATATGGCAGACCTAAATAAGTTCTCACAGTCTCCCTAAGAAATAGATGGTATTCTCCCCGACATGCAGATGAGGATATGCAGCTCAGAGAGTTTAGGTAAGGATGCGAATATCTCAGAGGCAAGATGTGGTGGAGTTAAGCCTAAGGATTCAGAGCCTGAGCTTTACCTTCATTCAGTCAGCCTTCATTCAACAAACACCAAAGGTCTACTGTGTGCTGAGGCGTTGTCGTCCTAGACCCAGCTGTGCTTAGCCGCTCAGTCGTGTTCAGCTCTGTGCGACCGCATGGACTGTAGCCCCCCAGGCTCCTCTGTTCATGGGAATTTCTCAGGCAAGAAAACTGGAGTGGGTTGCCATGCTCTTCTCCAGGGGATCTTACCAACCCAGGGATCGAACCCAGGTCTCCCACATTGCAGATGGATTCTTTACCATCTGAGACACCAAGGATGCCCAGAGGGTGGGACAATAAATGAAGCTCATTAGTGGACCACTCATTACCTTGTGGTCCAGTGGTTAACAATCTGCCTTCCAATGCAGCGGACGCCAGTTCCATCCCTAGTCAGGGAACTTAGATCCCACATGCCTCATGGCGTCTAAGCCCACACACCACAATGAAAGATCCTGTTCGCCGCATCTAAGACCTGATGCAGCTAAAAATAAATAAATAGGCATTTTTTAAAAGTGAAGGTCATAGAGGAGAAAAGTTCATGAAGAGTGGAAACGTATACTGGATGGATGGAAACACTGAATGAGTGAGTGAATGAATGAATGAATGAATGAATACTAGCTACCTTACCTCCTCTTTGCTTTCTGTACCAGCATGCACCTATATATACCGCAGGTACCCACCATTTCTTCTCTACTCTCCCAACCCCCACTCTGGAGGAACCTAAACCATAGAACCTTTGCTTATTCCCTCTCAAAGACAGCCAGCTATGGATCTGAGGGATTGGTTGGGCTAATGGATTTCCAGTTCTTTAGTAGGCTTACAGTCACAGCTGTGTTTTGTATTGTATTAGAAAAAAATCTGGTTGGTTTATTAACCAGGTTTATGCCGGCGCTGCTTGCATTTTTGCTAGAATCTGAATTTGGAATATGTGGCCATCACACATGTAAAGGGCCGAACAAAGATTTTCCTATCAGTTCATACATCTTAAGGGCTTTTCTGGGGCCTTGAACAATGCTGAAATATAGTAAATGTGCAGGTATTTGTTATGAATAAGTTTTGTCCGTTTCATTTGCTGAAACTTGATTTTGAGAGAGTGGACTTTCTCAGTCAGTCTGAGTTCTAAAGAAAAAAAAATATCTTTCATTTCCCATGTCTGTCTGCAATATGTCAGGAAATAGCTCAGAGACCATTTCACTTTACTTGAAAACAAAGTTAACCTTTAATTTGGGGCTGAGTGTCACTTGTTTCCTCTTGCTTTCCAATTCATTGGTGAAGCAGAAAATATTATGCTGTTTTCCTATTAATACATGGTCCCACCCAGAACAATGCAATTTAGAAATTAGTACCAATATTTTGCTTTATGTTTTTACAAGAATTAAACCTATTTGGACTTCCCTGGTGGTCCAGGGGTTAAGACTCTGAGCTCCCATAATGGGGGGCACCAGTTTGATCCCAGGTCAGGGAACTAAGATCCCAAGTGCCATGAGGCATGGCCAAAAAAACAAAACAAAGAAGCAAAGAACACGTATCATCAAGCTATGATGAAACAAAGAATTGCTACTTAGAACAATGTGGGTGAATCTCACAATATTGAGGGAGAAAAAAGAATACAAAGGAGTATGTACATGTCATGATTCCATTTATTTATTTTTTATGATTTTTATTTATTTATTTATGGTTTCGGCTTTCCTCTTGAAACCAAAAACTTGTCAACAAAGAAAAATTGGCGGATACACCCTTCCCAGTTTCAAAACTTATTACAAAGCTACAGTAATCAAAGTAGTGATAATGGCAGGACAGACATATAGACCAAAGGAATAGAAGAGAAAGCCCAGAAATAAACCCAAGGCTATTCCATAGCGAAAGGACAGTCTTTTTGACAAATGGTGCTGGGAAACTGGAAACTAAATATTCATATGCATAAGAATGAAATTAGACCTTTACCCTGAACCACATACAAAAATTAGCTCCAAATGGATCAGACCTAAATATAAGAGCTAAAACTATGAAACTGTTCCAAGAAAACATAGGGGAATATCTTCATGGCCTGAGATTTAGCAATGGTTTCTTAAATATGATACCAAAAGCACTGGTAAGTAAATAAGTAGATGAATTAGACTTCATCAAAAGTAAAATTTTGTGCATCGAAGTACATGTTATTTCATTACTGAAGAGGGCAAAGGAATAAGTTGGAAAGTTGGGAGTGGAATATACACACTACTATATATCACACTGGCCAAAAAAGTTCATTTTGGTTTTCCTGTAAGATGTTACAGAACTTGAATGAACTTTGGACCAACCCAATATAAAATAGATAACTATCAAAAACTTGCTGTATAGCACAAGGAACTCTGCTCAATACAGTGTAATGACCTGTATGAGAAAAGAATCTAAAAAAGAGTGAATCTACGTATAACTGATTCACTTGCTTTGCACATGAAACTAACACTACATTGTAAGTCAACTATATCCCAATAAAAACTTCTTTTAAAAAAAGAATGAAGAGACCATGCACAGAATGGGAGAAAATATTTGCAATAAATAAATCTGATGAGAGACTGATATTCAGAATATATAGAGAACTACTACTATGCCTCAAGGACAAAACAGACAGCCTGATTGAAAAATGGCGTGGATTTCCCTGGTGGTATGGTGGATAAGAATCCGCCTGCCAATGCAGGGGACACCGGTTTGATCTCTGGTCTGGGAAGATCCCACAGGTCATGGAGCAACCAAGCCCTACATCACGACTGAGCCCATGTGCTGCAGCTACTGAAGCCCGAGTCTAGAGCCCGTGCTCTGCAACAAGAGAAGCTGCGCAATGAGAAGCCCGGCAATGAAGAGCAGTGCCCACTCACCTCAACTAGAGAAAGCCCCGAGCAGCAGTGAAGACCCAGCACAGCCAAAAATAAACAAACAATTAAAAAAATCGACCAAGGACTCGACTTCTCCAGTGATTTAAAAATGGCCAATAAGCACTTAAAAAGATGCACAACTTCATTCACCATTAGAGAAATACAAATCTAAACAGGCACCATGAGTTACCACTTCACACCCACTGGTGGTGGTGGTGACTTAGTGTATCTGCTATTGTTTAGTTGCTAAGTCGTGTCCATCTGTCTGTGATCCCACGGAATGTACCCTGCCAGGCTCCTCTGGCCATGGGATTTCCCAGGCAAGAATACTGGAGAGGGTTGCCTTTTCCTCCTCCAGGGGATCCTCCCAACCCAGGGATTGAACCCATGTCTCCTGCTTGGCAGATTCTTTACCACTGTGCCACCTGAGAAGCCCTCACACCCACTAGTATAACTAATATTAAAAGCTGGCAAGCACAGACACACACACTAATAAAAAAAGAAAATTGCAAGTGGTAGTGTGGATGTGGAAAAACTGGAACCCGCCAATTATTGTTACGTGGGAATGTAAAATGGGGCAGTCCCTGTGGAAAACAGTTGGATGATTCCTCATAAAGTTAAACACAGAATTACCACATGACTGGACAATTGCTCTTGTAGGTTTATATCTAAAAGAAATGAAAAGAAGGACTCAAACAGATACTTGCACATGAATGTCCATAGCAGCATCATTATTATTTTTTTAGTTCTACCAGTTTATTGCTACCAACCCATTTCCCTCCACCCTCATGCACACCTGCTCAGTCATGTAACTCCATGGACTGCAGCCCATAGCCAATCAGTTCAGTTCAGTTCAGTCGCTCAGTCATGTCCAACTCTTTGCCACCCCATGGACTGCACCACACCAGTCCTCCCGGTCCATCACCAACTCCTGGAGCTTACCCAAACGCATGTCCATTGAGTCGGTGATGCCAGCCAACCATCTCATCCTCTGTTGTCCCCTTCTCCTCCCACCTTCAATCTTTCCCAGCATCAGGGTCTTTTCAAATGAATTAGCTCTTCGCATCAGGTGGCCAAAGTATTGGAGTTTCAGCTTCAACATCAGTCCTTCCAATGAATATTCAGGACTGATCTTTAGGATGGACTGGTTGGATCTCCTTGCAGTCCAAGGGACTCTCAAGAGTCTTCTCCAACGCCACAGTTCAAAAGCATCAATTCTTCGGCACTCATCTTTCTTTATAACCCAACTCTCACATCCATACATGACTACTGGAAAGATCGTAACCTTGACTAGACGAACCTTTGTTGGCAAAGGAATGTTTCTGCTTTTTAATATGCTGTCTAGGTTGGTCATAACTTTTCTTCCAAGGAGTAAGCATCTTTTAATTTCGTGGCTGCAATCACCATTTGCAGTGATTCTGAAGCCCAAAAAATAAAGTCTGCCAATGTTGCCACTGTTTCCCCATTTGTTTGCCATGAAGTGATGGGACCAGATGCCATGATCTTAGTTTTCTGAATGTTGAGTTTTAAGCCAACTTTTTCACTCTGCTCTTTCACTTTCATCAAGAGGTTCTTTAGTTCCTCTTCACTTTCTGCCATAAGGGTGGTGTCATCTGCATATCTGAGGTTATTGATATTTCTTCTGGCACTCTTGATTCCAGCTTGTGCTTCTTCCAGCCCAGCATTTCTCATGATGTACTCTGCATATAAGTTAAATAAGCAGGGTGACAATATACAGCCTTGACAGACTCCTTTTCCTATTTGGAACCAGTCTGTTGTCCCATGTCCAGTTCTAACTGTTGCTTCCTGACCTGCATATAGGTTTCTCAAGAGGTGGGTCAGTTGGTCTGGTATTCCCATCTCTTTCAGAATTTTCCACAGTTTATTGTGATCCACACAGTCAAAGGCTTTGGCATAGTCAATAAAGCAGAAATAGATGTTTTTCTGGAACTCTCTTGCTTTTTTGATGATCCAGCAGATGTTGGCAATTTGATCCCTGGTTCCTCTGCCTTTTCTAAAACCAGCTTGAACATCTGGAAGTTCAAGGTTCACGTATTGCTGAAGCCTGACTTGGAGAATTTTGAGCATTACAGTAGGTGGCAATGATCTAGCCAATGAATAGCTACGGCAAATATAGTATATACATATGATTGAATATTATTCAGCCATAAAAGGGATGAATTTCTGATGCATACAACAACATGTAATCTTAAAAATATGTTGATTGAAGCCAGACACAGAAGGACAAATGTTGTATGATTCCACTCTGAAGAGGTATCCAAAGTAGGCAAGTCCAATGACTTTTCTGGTGGTCCAGTGGCTATGATGTCGTGTTCCCAATGCAAGGGGCCCAGGTTTGATCCCTGGATGGGGAACTCGATCCCACAAGCCGCAACTAAGACCCAGTGCCACCAAATAAATAAGTAAAAGTAAATATATAGAAAAATACAATAAGCAAAATCAAAGAGACAGAAAGTAGAATAGAGGTTATTAGGAGCAGGGAGAGAGAGAAGTGTGGGGGTTATTGCTTAATGGATAGGTTTTTGAGGTGATGACAAAAGTTCTGGAAATAGGGTGATGGTTACACAACATGAGGAATGCATGTAATACCACTGAATTATACACTTAAAATTATTTCAATGGTAGATTTTATGTTATACATATCTATTTTACTACAATAAAACAAAACTGAAATCCATACCAAACTGAAACTTACTCTTCAGCTCCTTATAAAGGCTGAAAAGGCATGTCAAAGGAAAATCTTTCTCACTGTTTAGGTAACGATGCTGTTTGTCTGAACAGGACTTGGATGAGGATTAAGGGGGCGAACCCATGCTAAACAAGCTCGTGCAGACTGAACTTGAAAACCAAAATACCTATTCACCTAGTCACAGTTTATAATGAGAAGCAGAAGCGTGCGATGGACCAAAGGTGCTTTTGTTCTAAGCTGTTTATGGTCTGCCTGCAAACTGTACCGAGAGGGAAATCCCTGCCAGGCTGGGGATTTCCCCGCTGGTTGGCAGCGGCCGGAGAGATTGCGGCATGGTTCAGTGGTACCCTTGGCCCTTTCTTCCGCCTCCGCATCCAGGACCGAAGTACCCTAGGAAACAGTTCCTTCGGCCACGTGCTTCCGGGATTGGCACGGATGCTCGAAATCAGCGCGCTGCGGGCCACCGATGAAGTCGATCAGCCGGTGGTGCTAGCGGAGGGGAACGGCAGGTCTACCTCGGCCGCGCGCCTGGAGAACGCTGGCCCGGGGCTGCGAGGGAAGTGAGGAAGCCTGCGGGGTCTGGGAGTCCAGGAGGCGGTCCCAGGCGCGGACGGTCAGCGCGCCCCACCTGGACCCGCGGGGACCCAGAGGGAGAGCCTTAAATGGGGCGGTGAACTGGAAAGCCCCAGGCAGGCCAAGCAAAGGAGGGTGAAGATGAGAGATAGAAATACAGAAATCTTGCTGTGGGGAGAATATGTGGGTGTTTGTGTATACAGGCAGCTCTCTCCCTCCCCTCACCCCTCTTTCTCTCTCTCTTCTCTCGGTGTGGGAGAGAATTTTCTTACCATTGGTTAACACCAAAGACATGGGGGAGGGGCGGGAAATGGATAACTCGGACCACGTGAAAATGAAATTTTCAGTTCAACAGCAACATACAAAAAATGTCACAAAGACAAACTGGGGAAATATTTGTAACCCCTTAAACACAAAATTTGCTTTCCTTTAGAAAAGCAGTTAAGGAAGGGGGAGGGATAAATTAGGAGTTTGGAATTAATATATATATTACAATATTGTGTATAAAATAGATAATTAACAAGGACCTGCTGTATAGCACAGGGAACTCTACTCTATATTTTGTAAAACCTATAAGGGAAAAGAATCTGAAAAAGAATATACGTTTTATATATGTATGTATATATATATATAAAACATGTCTATATTTGAACCACTTTGCTGTATGCCTGAAATTAACACAACGTTGTGAATTAACTGTACCTCAACTAAAAATAAATAAGCAGCACTCATGCAATAAATAAAGGGGAAAAAAAGCGACCAAAATACCTAATTGTGAAAATGCAAATGATTAGTTTGCAAAAACATAAATGCAAATGGCTAATAAAAATATGAAAAGATGCCCAACTTTGTTTACAATGTGCACATTAGAACCACTAAAAAATCTTTACTTTCCACCGAGATTGGGCAGATGTGGAGGAAATGGGCATTTTCACCCTGTATATGTATAGTGGTGCTATCTTTCTGGAGAGTAAACACAATACACAATGTGGATCAAAATTTTAGGTGCACTGATTTTTTTCTTTTACATTAAAAAAATCATTTAAATTTTTTATTGTGGTAAGAATATGTGACGTGAGAGCTGTGCTGTTAAAGTTTCAAGTGTATATTATAGTTGACTACAGGTACAGTGACTTACAGCAGAATTCTAGAACCTGTTCACCTTGCTTAATGAACTTCATCCCTGTTGATTAATATCTGCCCATTTCTCCTTTTCCCCAACCCCTGACAACCACCATTCTCCTCTTTGAGTCTACAAGTCTCACTATTTTAGATATCTCACATTAGTGAAAGAGTTGTATTCGTCTTCCTGTGACTGGCTTATTTCACTTAGCATAATGTTCTCAAGGTTCATCCATGTTGATGCATACTGCAGACTCTCCTTTTTAAAGGATAAGTAGTATTCCATATGGGCTTCCTTGATGGCTCAGAGGGTAAAAAATCCGCCTGCAATGCAGGCGACCCAGGAGACGTGGGTTTGATCCCTGGGTCAGGAAGATCCCCTGGAGGAGGAAATGGCAACCCTCTCCAGTATTCTTGTCTGGGAAATCCCATGAACAGAGGAACCTGGCAGGCTATATAGCCCATGGAGTCGCAAAAGAGTTGGACATGACTTAGCAACTAAATAACAACAAATATACCACTATAGGTTTTCCTGCCTGCCCCACTCCCCAGGATGCCTCTGATTAGAGGTATGGGATGTGTCAATGAAAAATTAAGCAGTCAATCTAAGAAAGAAATGGAAAACTTATTTGAGCCAAATTTGAGGATTATAACCCAGGAAGAGCATCTCAGAAAACTCTGAGATCTGTCTGCCTGGTAGAAGTCAAGGCACAGTTATGTAAGTTTTCTGGGACATTTTATTAATGTACATCAAATGTCATATGATTTTTAAAATTGATTTTATTAAAGTATAGCTGATTTGTAATGTGTTCATTTCTGCTTTACGGCAAAGTGATTCCATTATACATTTATGTACACCCTTTTTCATATTCTTTTCTGTTAGGTAGTTAGAATAGGGAAAAGGAGTCCAAAACGGTGGTGGCTAAAAGACAGGAAGGGAAAAGCCCGCGAAAATAGAACAGAGGAAGGTCAAAGGAAGGTCCGAGGACAGGAGTGAGGACTTCAGGTAGAACAGCGCTCCTGCCTAAGCCCAATTTGCATAGTACAGGCCCAGGAGGAAGAAAAACCATATAAAAAGAGGAGCCAAAGCTCTCGTCTCTCTCTCTCCCACACGATGGGGTGGTCTTCTCTTCGTGTCTTTGGATCGACATGCCCTCGAAGATGGATTTTCCTGCTATTATCTAAATAAAATAGAGCTGTAACACTGATTTATTTAAGAGCTATAACACGGTATGTCCAAGACCCGAGAGCTGTGACCTGCCGAGGGGGCTTTAATGTCCGTCACTCCAAATTTTTGTTGCGACGAGACAAAGAACCGAGGAGCATACACTCGCCTGACGTTTTCCATTCTGGTTTATCACAGGATATTGAGTATAGTTCCCTGGGCTGTACAGTAGGATCTTGCTGTTAAGCCGTCCTATATATTGATGTAATAGTTTGCATCTGCTAAGCCAAACTCCCCACCCATCCCTCAGGAACGATATCTTTTAAGGAATTGTCTTGTTGATGCTGAGAGAAGGTTGCTCTTTGTGGTTGAGCACGTTGAGGATCCAGGAGGTGTGGTCGATACAAAATGCAGATACAACAGATAGGGAGAGAGAGGAGGTCAGAGAAGGAGGAAGGCAGAGAAGAATTTTTCTGTTTACATTTTTCTTGTCTTGCCATAAAACATGGATTTTATTTCACAGAAATCTAAGAGAGCTTCTCCTCAATTAAAAAAATTCATGTTGTTTTGTTTTTAAAAATTCTTTTTTTTAAGATATATGTCTTTATTTTTATTATTATTTTTAAAGTATTTATTTATTTGGCTGTACCAGGTCTTTGTTGTGGCATGCAGAATCTTTAGTTGCAGCACGGGAACTCTTAGTTGCATCATGTGGGATCTTAGTTCCCTGACTAGAGATTGAACCCCAATTGGCAGGGTGGAGCCACTGGACTGCCAGGAAGGTAGTCATCTTTTTTTTTTCAGTTCTACCAGTTTATTGCAACCAACCCATCTCCCTCCACCCTCATGCATGCATGCTCAGTCATATAACCCCATGGACTGCAGTCCACCAGGCTCTTCTGTCTATGGACTTTTCTAGGCAAGAATACTGGAGTGGGTTGCCATTTCCTCCTCCACTCATCTTTTAATATTCTTTGCAAACGCTACCTCTTCCATTTAAAATTGCCTGCTTTCAGAGCTTCCCTGCCAGTCCAGTGATTAAAACTCTGAGCTTCCACTGCAGTGGCCCAGGGTTCGATTCTTGGCCAGGGAACTAAGATCCCACATAGCCAAAAGAAGCAGCCAAAAATAAAAAAGTTGCTCGCTTTATCACCAGCCATCTCATACTGTCTCATTGTGTTTATCTGAGTGTACCTTGTATTTGATTCATTTGTCATATCAGCCCAGCTGAGATGACTTTAGCCTGCAAAGACATCAGTAGTGAAGAATCCAGACTTGGAGACATGCTGATTTAGCTTAGAATCTGGATTTTGCCATCTGTATATCATTAGCCAAGTAACTTAACCTTTCTGAGCCTTTTTTAGCATATGAGGAAGTTCTAAGCACCTACCACAGGGGGTAGTTGTCTGTGTAGTGAGGTAATCTCAAGTGCTGAGCACAGCGTGTGTCATAGAGGGAATGCTCAGTAAGTATTTCCCCTTATTATACATTTCTGAAGGACAGAAACCTTGTCTCAGTCTTTCCGGTGCTCACCTCTTTGCTGTTGTGCTCAGCCTCTTTGCTGTTGCTCACTTTGGGATCAGTCTGAGTTCATTTGGGATTGAAGTGCACAGTTTGCTGGAAAAAATGGAAATAAAAAACCTCAGGTTTCAATCCCAAATCTGGCTAACCTCTCTCCTTAGATTCTGGGGAAAGAGAGACAATGGTTGGTGTGCCATTCCACTGCTGGGGAAACAGTTTAAAGCAATACTTGACCCACTGATGATGGGCTAACTTCAAATTTGAACAGTATCATTTTTGGCTTCTTTCCCCACTAATAAAGAAATAGAGGAAAACAACAGAATGGGAAAGACTAGAGATCTTTTCAAGAAAATTAGAGATACCAAGGGAACATTTCATGCAAAGATGGGTTCGATAAAGGACAGAAATGGTATGGACCTAACAGAAGCAGAAGATATTAAGAAGAGGTGGCAAGAATACACAGAAGAACTGTACAAAAAAGATCTTCATGACCCAGATAATCACGAGGGTGTGATCACTCACCTAGAGCCAGATATCCTGGAATTTGAAGTCAGGTGGGCCTTAGTAAGCATCACTACGAACAAAGCTAGTGGAGGTGATGGAATTCCAGTTAAGCTATTTCAAAGATGATGAAAGATGATGCTGTGAAAGTACTGCACTCAATATGCCAGCAAATTTGGAAAACTCAGCAGTGGTCACAGGACTGGAAAAGGTCAGTTTTCATTCCAATCCCAAAGAAAGGCAATCCCAAAGAATGCTCAAACTACCGCACAATTGCACTCATCTCATACGCTAGTAAAGTAATGCTCAAAATTCTCCAAGCCAGCCTTCAGCAATACGTGAACCGTGAACTTCCAGATGTTCAAGCTGGTTTTAGAAAAGGCAGAGGAACCAGGGATCAAATTGCCAACATCTGCTGGATCATCAAAAAAGCAAGAGAGTTCCAGAAAAACATCTATTTCTGCTTTATTGACTATGCCAAAGCCTTTGACTGTGTGGATCACAATAAACTGTGGAAAATTCTGAAAGAGATGGGAGTACCAGACCACCTGACCCACCTCTTGAGAAACCTATATGCAGGTCAGGAAGCAACAGTTAGAACTGGACATGGGACAACAGACTGGTTCCAAATAGGAAAAGGAGTCCGTCAAGGCTGTATATTGTCACCCTGCTTATTTAACTTATATGCAGAGTACATCATGAGAAATGCTGGGCTGGAAGAAGCACAAGCTGGAATCAAGAGTGCCAGAAGAAATATCAATAACCTCAGATATGCAGATGACACCACCCTTATGGCAGAAAGTGAAGAGGAACTAAAGAACCTCTTGATGAAAGTGAAAGAGGAGAGTGAAAAAGTTGGCTTAAAACTCAACATTCAGAAAACTAAGATCATGGCATCTGGTCCCATCACTTCATGGCAAACAAATGGGGAAACAGTGGCAACATTGGCAGACTTTATTTTTTGGGCTTCAGAATCACTGCAAATGGTGATTGCAGCCACGAAATTAAAAGATGCTTACTCCTTGGAAGAAAAGTTATGACCAACCTAGACAGCATATTAAAAAGCAGAAGCATTCCTTTGCCAACAAAGGTTCATCTAGTCAAGGTTATGGTCTTTCCAGTAGTCATGTATGGATGTGAGAGTTGGGTTATAAAGAAAGATGAGTGCCGAAGAATTGATGCTTTTGAACTGTGGCATTGGAGAAGACTCTTGAGAGTCCCTTGGACTGCAAGGAGATCCAACCAGTCCATCCTAAAGATCAGTCCTGAATATTCATTGGAAGGACTGATGTTGAAGCTGAAACTCCAATACTTTGGCCACCTGATGCGAAGAGCTAATTCATTTGAAAAGACCCTGATGCTGGGAAAGATTGAAGGTGGGAGGAGAAGGGGACAACAGAGGATGAGATGGTTGGCTGGCATCACCGACTCAATGGACATGCATTTGGGTAAGCTCCAGGAGTTGGTGATGAACAGGGAGGACTGGTGTGGTGCAGTCCATGGGGTGGCAAAGAGTCAGACTTGACTGAGCGACTGAACTGAACTGATTATTAATTTATTTTAATATTTTTTATTTTTATTCATTTTTATTTTATTTACTTGGCTATGTGGAGTCTTATTGCCGCACATGGGATCTTCAATCCTAGCAGCTCCATCTGGGATCTTCAGTCATGGCATGGGAACTCTCAGCTGTGGTTTGTGGGATCTTAGCTCCCTGAGCAAGGATTGAACTTAGGGGCCCCCGAGTTGGGAGTCTTAGCCACTAGTCCATCAGGAAAGAATTCCCTTTGGTGGTGGTTTAGTCACTAAGTCCTGTCTAACTCTTGCCACCCCATGGACTGTAGCCCACCAACCTACTTTGTCCATGGGATTTTCCAGGCAAGAATACTGGAGTAGGTTGCCATTTCCTTCTTCAGAACTCCCTTTATTCTTCGATGAAAACTTACCCATTGTATTTGCCTTAATTATAATAAACACAGGTTCAGGAGGGGGTTAAAAAGAGTGCTTTGATTCACCAGAGAAAGAGGCTTGGTAAATGCAAAGATAAGAATCAAGCACCCCCCCAAAAAAAAAAGAATCAAGCACCCAGACATGAAGCTGACATTTGAAACAAAAATAGAAAAGGGAAAGAATGGGGCTATTTTTTTCCCTCAGTATTGAGTCCAATACTGATTTTACAAATGATACGTTGCAAGGCTATCAATTATACATTTTATTTAGAAATAATTTATTTGATTGGATTTTTTCTCAAAGGTTTCTGAATACAATCTTCCTGGCAGAGATAATATTCTAAAAGGAAGTGCTGCTTATAATACCAGTTATTTGATTAGTTGCATTACCTGATCTGTCAGATATGATTACAGGTTCACTGCATCGAATGATAAGTGTTGCTGTTCAGTCACACAGTTGTGTCCAACCCTTTGCAACCTCATGGATTGCCCCACACCAGTCTTCCCTGTCCTTTGCTATCTCTCAGATTCTGCTTAAATTCATGTTCATCGTATCCAATGATAAGTGTAAGTATCTGTGAATATATTTTCCTAAAGCTCAGAATAAAAAACATTTTAAAAATCCTTAAGTAGTTAGAAAAGAAACATGGACATTTTGTTCTTAAGATATTTTAAAATACTGCTTTGAGTGCTAAATTATACCACTTAATATTTATAGAACACTTAACTAAGATTTTATAAAGTATTTTCATTTACATATTGCCTGATTCCCCCAAATCCCTGAGGGAGGCAGGGAAAATACTATAGTGATTTTATGTTTTAAAAAAGAAGTTACGCAACAATTACAGCAAAAGTCACATAATACTAAATAGAAGATAACACTCATCTGCTTGTGTGCAAGGTAAGTCGCTTCAGTCGTGAACAATAGACTGTGTGACTATTGTGTGTGTGACCCTATAGACTAGTCTGGCCAGCTCCTTTGTCCATGGGATTCTCCAGGCAAGAATTCTGGATTCTCCTCCAGGGGGTCTTCCAGAACTTAAGTCTCCTGCATTGTAGGCAGATTCTTTACCATCTGAGCCACCAGGGAAATCCAACATTTATTTAAATCCAGCTAAGTAAGTCGTGTCCGACTCTGTGCAACTCCATGGACTGTAACCTGCCAGGTTCCTCTCTCCATGGAATTCTCCAGGCCAGAATACTGAAGTGGGTTGCTGTTCCCTTCGCCAGGGTATCTTCCCAACCCAGGGATCAACCCCAGGTCTCCTGCGTTGCAGGCAGATTCCTAACCATCTAGCCACCAAACCAACACATAAAACTATTTCAATTGGTGTTACATGAATATTAGATTCACAGCTCAGGCCAGATGTTTGCACAAAAAGGCATAGCAAGAGCTAAAAGGTCTATTTAGGTCACATCTACATTATTAATTATTATGAATAAATTATAACCAGTTTATTTATTTTTTCCACCTTTGGAAGAGTTCTGTCAAAGATACTGTTTCCACAGTTGTAATATTCAAATGGTTCAAACAAAAAGCTGTTCACAAACAGTGTTTTATAAACAGTTCTTAAAAAAGCATCCTTGTAATAACGAAGGATTTATCTGTTAGAGGGCAGATACCCAGGCAGGAGCTAAAGATGTCATTTTGGTCTTTTCCATGTGATGTGGACAAGGCATGCAATTCCTAACTAAACCCAGATCTAAAAGATCAAACTATCATTTTAATCAAGATATATATTTTTCATCCTATTCTCTCTCTGTAAGTACTAGATGGTTGGGTGGCATTACTGACTCATTGGACATGAGTTTCAGCAAGCTCCGGGAGTTTGATGGACAGTGAAGCCTGGTATGCTCAGCCTACGCGGTCGCAAAGAGTCGGACATGACTGAGCGACTGAACTGAACTGATAACATAAAGAAAACCAAAGAAATTGGATCCGAAATTTATTGGTCCTGCATCAAGCCGAGTTACAGGGGAAAAGACCTCTGTTTAGTGTTCATCAAAA
The DNA here is from genome assembly GCF_963930625.1 of Muntiacus reevesi. Lineage (NCBI taxonomy): Eukaryota > Metazoa > Chordata > Mammalia > Artiodactyla > Cervidae > Muntiacus > Muntiacus reevesi. Next base: position 210,996,351 of record NC_089250.1, on the reverse strand, counting down.
GATGGATCTACTTTGAAAAATGGGTATGTCAAGAGTGTCTCAGCTTTTGCTAGAGTTATGGTTTGGGGCAATATAAAATATATGACAGGGTCACAAAAAGATAAATTATTCAGTTTGGATTCTAACCAACCAACTTTTTAAAAGGAACACTAGGAAATTTCCTGGCGGTCCAGTGGTTAGGACTTGGAGCTTTCACTGACAGGGCTTGGGTTCTGTCTCTGGTGTGGGAGCTAAGATCCTGCAAGCTGTGCAAACAAACCAAAACAAATCAAAGAAAAACTCAATCACAGTGACCTTGACCAAGTGGTAGAGATGCGTTTCTGCCAGCAAAGGCAGCTGATAGGGGGATGGATCCTGTGATAATGGAGAAAGCAGATTCCTGACACCGTATTAAAAATCCAAGATGGTGATGATTTTTCAGGACTAGTGAAGGCATTCCAACATTGCCATGTGACTTGCTATTTAAAAGCAGTTAACAAGGCTGTTTGTGCTTGGAGAATGTGTGAAGATGCATTTAAGTTGGTGGAAGAGCTCACACTTGGTTTAGATCTGTCTCTAGCCTGGCTGAATCTCCTCTGACTTGGCTTTTGTCTCCCACAGACAGCAGCACCCCCGCCCCCTTATCTGCGGTTTCACTTTCCACGGTTTCAGTTACAGGCATTTGGAAAACATTACAGCCATCCCTTGGTCTAGAAGGGTGATTGGTTCCAGGGACCCCCCCCCCCCACCTTCCCAAAACCCCCAGGTGCCAAAATCTGCAGAAACTTAAGTCCCTTATATAAAATGGCTGTAGGATTCACATACAGTGTACACACACCCTCCTGTGTACTTTTAATAATCTCTGGATTTATAATACCTAATACTATATAAATGCTATGTAAATCATTGTAAATATGATGTAAATTCTATGTAAATCGTTGCTGGGCACCCACCCAGCAAAGGCAAGTTTTGCTTTTTTGAAAGTTTCTGGCATTTTTTTGTTTGTTTGTTTTGGAATATTTTCCATCCACAGTTTGTTGAATCCGCAGATGCAGAACCCGCGGATATGGAGGGCTGGCTGCAGATGGAAAATTCCAGAAATAAACAATTCATAAGTTTTAAATTTCACACCCGCCCGCTCCGTCCTGCCCTGGGTCGTGAATCATCTCTTTGTCCAGCGTATCCTGCCCAGTAGTCTCTTGGTAGCTGCCTGGGTTATCAGATCTACTGCCGAGGTATCAGCAGTGCTAGTGCTCAAGTTAACCCTTATTTTACTTAATAATGGCTCCAAAGCGCAAGAGTAGTGATGCTGGTGGTTCAGATATGCCAAAGAGAAGCCGTAAAGTGCTTCCTTTGATTGAAAAAGTGAAAGTTCTCGACTTAGTAAGGAAAGAAAAAAAATCTTATGCCGAGGTTGCTAAGATCTATGGTAAGAACGAATCTTCTATCCGTGAAATTATGAAGAAGGAAAAAGAAATTCGTGCTAGTTTTGCTGTAGCGCCCCGAACTGCAAAAGTTACGGCCACAGTCCGTGATGAGTGCATAGTTAAGATGGAAGAGGCATTAGATTTGTGGGTGGAAGACATGAACAGAAAGCATGTTCCTATTGACAGCAACATGTTGCGTCAGAAAGCACTGACCCTCTATGAAGACTTCAGTCAGGGAGCCCCCGAAACAAGTGACACCAAGCCCTTTACTGCCAGTAAGGGATGGCTATACAGATTCAGGAATAGGTTTGGACTGAAAAATATAAAAATTACTGGACAGGCTGTGTCTCCTGAGGAAGCAACTGCTGCCCCGTTTCCAGCGGAGTTGAAGATGTTGATTAAGGAGAAAGGATGTTATCCAAAGCAAGTCTTCGATTGTGATGAAACCGGGCTCTTCCAGAAGAAAATGTCCAATAGGACTTTTATTCATAAAAGTGCAAAGGAGGCACCAGGGCGTAAAACGCGGAAGAACAGATTAACTCTGGTGATACCTGGGAGCTCACCTCATCATAAGAAGGGTGAGTATAGTGTAATAAGATATTTCGAGAAAGACACCACATTCATGTAACTTTTATTGCAATACATATTGTTATATTGTTTTTAGTTATTATTAATCTCTTGTGTGTATTCACTCAGTTGTGTCTGACTCTCTGCAACCCCCTGAACCATAGCCCACCAGGCTCCTCTGTCCATGGAATTTTTCAGGCAAGACTATTGAAACAGGTTGCCACATCCTTCTCCAGGGTATCTTTCCATCCCAGGGATCGAACCTGCATCTCCTGCATTGGTAGGTGGATTCTTTACCACTGCGCCACCTGGAAAGCCCATTAATCTCTCACTGTGCATAATTTACAAATTAAACTTTGTTATAAGGGACTAACTTGGTGGTCCAGTGGTTAAGATTCTGTGCTTCCACTGCAGGGAACTTGGGTTCAACCACTGGTCAGGGAACTAAGATCTTCATGCATGGCCAAAAAAGTCCCCCAAAACAAAGAACTTTACTATAGGTATGTACATACAGGAAAAAAAACATAGTATATGGAGAATTCAGTACTCTCCTCATAGATAAAGAGGGGCTACTGTATGCAATAGAATGGAGTGTCCTGTTTTTGGGAACTCACCTGCAGGACTGCATATGCTAGGTTAAACATTAAAAAGAGAGATGTATATGAAATAACTTGAAATAATCTGCAAGATTCTGCATTGGCAGTTCAGTGGTTAGGACTCTTGAGATTACACTGGAGGCGGTATAGGTTTGATCTCTGGTCGGGGAATTGAGATCCAACATGCCGCATGGTACAGTCAGACTGCAATCTCAGTCTTGGTACACATCCTGTTATGTTGAATGTGATTTGAAACAAAAGTTGAGTGTGATTTGAAAAAAGGAGTATTCCATAAGAAATCATTCCTAAATATACAAATCAATGATTTTTTATTTTTATTTTTCATTTGTTGCTCAACCCCTAAAACAGCAGTGTGATCTTGTGTTGGAAAACAGCTGGCTCTGCTGAGTTGGTATCTCAAGTGGCTTGTAATTCTGATCACCATTAGCATAGCACCCGCACCAGTGAGGTGAGGGAAAAACTGGTTAGCCAACAGCAAGTGCACCACTAACAGCCAAGGTGAGCCGGGTCTTCAGACTGAACATGTATGATATTTATGACTGTAAGCATGGATTTGAGGGTTAAATCTGCTAATAGCAGTACATGGGGAAAAAAAGTTGACTTCTATACGCTGTTCATTGTCCCCCAAAGGTCCAGCTTTCTGTCCAGAGGCAATTTAAAACTACCTAAAGTTTTAAGACCAGCTTTAGGATTCAATAGTTCAACCTCAACCTCAAGGAAGCTGGAGTTGTTCATGAAGCAGCAGCAAAATTTCAAACGGAACTGTTAACTTCATAAAAAGGGGACTATCTCCCACATAAGTGTTTAATGACAAGGGTAGTCGTAACTAAATGAACCCTTGTCTTACTTCCTAACACCCTTCCAATGCTCCTCCATTACTCCACCACACCCAGTGCATCCTCCCATCACTGTCCTCAACTTCTCAGTATCCCCAATAATCCGTTCAAGACCAAAAAACAAACAACAAAAAAAGTTATGTTAGTCCCTCAGTCGTGTTGGACTCCTTGCTATCTCATGAACTGAAGCTCACCAGGCTTTTCTGTCCATGGAATTCTCCAGGCAGGAATATAGGAGTGGGTAGCCATTCCCTTCTCCAGGGGATCTTCTGGACCCAGGGATTAAACCCCGGAACCCCTTGCATTGCAGGCAGATTCTATACCGTCTGAGCACTCAGGGCTCCTATCCCTCCATAAAGCATCCTCAACTGATGCTCACAGCAGCTGAGTTTTTTGCAGCTCCTGGGGTGGTTGCTGTTACCAGCTGAATTGTAGGCTTCTCAAGAGTTAATGTTTATCCCTAAGTATGTCAGTTGTACTTGGTATTGGGAAGATGGAGCTTAAATATTCCAAAATGTTAATGAAGTATGAGTGTAAAAAGAAAACTGTTCTTATGAAAAACTAAATGCAGTGCAGAAACTTGACAAAGGAGAGTCCTAATCGAATTAATCGAGGACAAAATGACAGTAAAAGATTGCAGGGGAAATCGGGAAAATGTAGACGTCTTCTGGAATCAGATTGCTTCGCAGGGACCTTTTAAATTCTCCATCTATTTTAAAAGAAATCCAACATGTACATTCTAGATGAGGCTTTATGGGTGCGGTCTACGGAAGAAGATGGGGAAGGCTAATCTGTGAACCCAAATTCAAAGGAAAGGTCTTGGCCCTACATCAAAAGACTAGCTGCTCGGAAAGTTTTCTTGCGAGCGACAAAGGCTGGAAAAAGCGCCGTGGTCGCCACCTACCGAGGAGGAGGGGGAGGGGGGAGGATGGCCGGCGTGGCCAGAATCTCCGGCAGGGAGGAACATCACATAATCACTCGATTTTGTGTTTTTACATAAACATCTAAAATCTCTGGCCTCTTTTTTAAACTTCTAACTTGGGATGAATAGTAATATCTCACCATTTTCGAAATTCGCGAGCTAATGAAAGTTGAGAAGCAAAAAAAAAAAAAAAAAAAAAAAAACAACCGGGGGGGTGGGGTTTGAGAAAATTGCTTAGGGTTGACAGAACAAAACGGGCTGCAAATCACGTTTTCTGTTCGCCCTCCATGGCTTTTCCGTCTTAAGTTTCCTTCTACAGGTCGAGTGAAAAGTGAGCAAAGCCTGGAGGTGGAGGGGTAAATAAAAACAGAATGGTGCCCTTCCCTCGCCCAGTCCGAAGTTGCGGCAAGAGTCTCTCGAGGCAAGCTTTAGAAACTAACAGGAGTTCTTTGTGTCCCGGAGGGTGGTGCAGGGCGGAGGAAGTCCCTTGGCGGAGCAGGGAAGGCGGCAGGCCGGCCTGGGGCTCCCCGGCTTTTGCAGTATTCCAGCCTCTCAATTTGCAGGGAATCTCGGATGCAAGAGTGAGCGCGAGCCATGGGACCGTGGCCGCGGCCGGCTGAAGCCTGGCAAGGGTACCGACTCGGCCTGGATTTTCATCCCTGTGTCCCCGCTCCCCTCCCCCACTCGGGCAGCCGCGCAGGCCCCAGGTGCAGCCATGTTCCTCGCTCCCACCACCCGCGCCTCCATTGACAGTCCTTGCCCGAGAGGGCCGGGCGCCGAGCTCGCCGCGTCCTCGGGCTCCGGGCTGGTCGGCACGAGGCTTCCTGGGAGTCGTAGTCCAGTGTCCCCCGCCGTCGCATTGGTGGGGACGCATCAGAGACTACAACTCCCGCTGGGCGGCGCTGCGGGTGCGCACGCGCAGCGCGCCTTCTAGGAACAAAAAAAAAAAAAAAAAAAAAGAGGAGGAGGAGGAGGGTGAGAGAGAGAAGCTCGGAGAGCAGAGAAAAGGGGCCACCGATCGCCCCCCCGCTTCCCCGCACGCGCTCTCTAACCGTGGCCGCCCGCCTGCAGCGGTTACCCCGGCCTATCCCTCGGTTCCCCTGTGAGAGGATCTAGGCGCTGAGCGAGGCCGTGCCAAGGGCGGCCATGCGGCGGTGACAGGAGCTCGGCCGAGACGCTCGGGCCCCCTCGCCCTCTCACCTCCTGCCCGCTCGCCGGCCCATCTCAACCCCAGGCTGCTCCGCCGCGGCCACAGCTCGCGCGCGCGCGGCCCACATTCGCTTCCCTTCGGCGCCCCCCCAGCCCCGGCGCTGCCTGGAGGCGGCTGCACTCGGGTGAGTCCCCGTCTCCTCATCCCCGCTACCCCCCACCCACCCCCGCCCCGGTTGCCATCTCGAGCAGGGCTTTTATTTTGAGACTCGCCCCCTCCCTCCGGGGGGGCCCTGCACGGGCAGCTGGGGGAGTCTGGGGACTGTCGGTGGCCGTGTTGGGGGGGCCCCCAACCCGCCCCCCCACCAGCCCCGGGCCGCCGGCGTTGGGGGTGGGGCAGGAGCAGACGCGGTCGCGGGGGACGACAGTTGACGCGCGCGCCTGGGTGCGTGGGGGAAGGGCGCGCGCACCGGCGCGGCGTGTGTGTGGGGGGGGCGCCTCACGCGTGAGGGCCCCGCGCGCGAGCGAGCGAGCGAGCCTGCGGGCTGCGCATGCCCGGCCCGCTGATTGGCCGGCTCGGGCGGTGCGGGTGCGCGCTCGGTGCCAGGCCCCAGCCGTGGGGTCGCGCTCGGACTGGTGTCTCCGGGGCTCGTGCGCCCGGGCAGCAGACGCGCCGGATTGGCCGGCGGGCGGCGGGGGTGGGCGGTGCCGCGCTGCTTGGTAACTGCGGCTGGCCGGCGGGCGGGCCGCGGAGCGCCGCCCCTCCCCGCCCCTGCCCGCGCCCAGGTGGAGCCCGGGAGTGGGCTTTGTCCCGGGCCCGGGCCGGCGCGCCTGCCCCCGCGGGGCCTTGCTCTTTGGGGGAAATAAATACAATGACCGGAAGGAAAACCTCAGTCTGCAAGCTTGGGAAAATAAGCCATCGGGATTCGGCTAGTATCCAGAGGGGGTTCAGAGAAGAAGACGAACCCCAAAAAGCAAAACCCCTGCCCTCGTTCCTCCCGACTTCGTGCTTATCCAAGTTTTGCCTTTTAATAAAGCGATTTTTTAAAATAAAAGTGTTCATGGTTTTACGCTCGTTGGTGTCTGAGAATGTTCCGACATCGGGTCTAGTTGGAGTAGCGCCCACTCCTCGGAATCCGGGGCTCCAGGCACGCATCTCAGCTTTTTGCGTTCAACTTTGCTGCAGACAATGGCTTGATGGGCTGCTGTGCGTAAAAGTGGTCTCTGGGTACTCAGAAAACAAAAGGGGAACTTAGTTTGCAGACGAGCGTGTGCGTTAGAGTGCCGGGCGGAGGCCGGGTCTTACCCACGCCTCCAATCCCTCCCCCCACCCCCAGCTAAGCCCCAGGATTTGAGGTGACCGATTTTATGTCCTGCAGCATATTTTGCCCTGGTCCGTTTTCCAGCCACTGCAATCTGCTACCGTGCACGTTTCGTTTTTCGCCTGCTTCTTGTGATCCTGGCTCACACCTGTAGGCTGGAATGACTTTTTCTTCCCTTGAGGCCGTGGAACTCTTACTGCTCATATGCAGTCACTTCTTTAAAGCCTTCTCTTATAATGTTGGGTCAGAATTTGTTGCTGCTTCTTACGGTCAGCTCGTTTGCCTCTCTATTTCCTCTTGGAGTTTGGTTGGTTCTGCTTTGTGTACACGTGCTCCCGGAGAGGTAGGGATTAAGCCTTTTCTGTCTTTGTCTTTATCCCCCTTCCGGTCTACAGCCGTCAAAGCTCATATCAGTAGCGACAGCTAGTGCTTGAATAATGTCTTTATATGTCAGGCATTGCTCTTAGAAACTTAACGTGGTTTTCTTATTTAATATCCATAACAACCCTCTAATTCCACTGTTTAGAAGAGAAACAAGTCTAGAGAAGCTGGGTGGTTACCTGTTGGTCACCAAGCCAGTAAACCTTGAACCTTTATGACTCTTAGACCTTAGGCTATCGGTTCTCAGAACCTAAGCATTCCCTGCGGAGCTTGTTAAAACACAGTTGCTGGGCCCCACCCCAGACGTTCTGATGCTGCAGGTCTGGGATGGGCTGGAGAATTTGCATTTCTGTCTAGTTTGCAGTTGATGCTGCGGCTGCTGCTCTGAAGAGGAACACTGTGAGAACTAAACTATTCACTCTGGTATGAAATTAAGTTGTGAGGGAAGTTTATTCTAGGTGCATGTTTTTCCTTACATTGAAACGTGATCTTAAAGAATCAAAGTAATTCAGACTGCTTACTATAGATTACTTGGCAAACAGGGAGTTAAGAATTTTTGTTTATCTTGGCAGGCAGAGCAGCTGGAACTCCCCAACTCCTCCCCCCCACCCCCAGTTCCATGCACCAGTGATTTGACTAACTTTTAAGAAAGTGACTACAAAGACTTTGTCATTGAAGCATAGGCTTTGGCTTTCATTGTCTTGGGGCACAAGTCTTGGTGATAATGATTTTAATTTTTAGTATAGTAGATTTCTGTTTTGGGAAAGTAAGTAATTTTAAATTAGATAAGGGGAGTGGGATTAGTTTCTAGTAATGTTCTGTCATTTTATTTGGATGATCCTTAGATCAATGGTGTGTTCCAAAACATAAAATATAAAAGACAAAGTCTCTGCTCAAGTAAATCAGAACACTGAAAAAGTACCAAACACTTCACCTTTTATGTTATTACTGGTGACCAGCTATTTACCTTGCATTCCACCTAGTTAAATTCCGTCATGTTTCATTCTTCATTGAAAATATGAATTTTTCAAATATTGCAGTCCTCTTCACATAACTGCTGTGGTGTAACTAACATGAAATTGTCTTAGTGGCTTAAACAGATGCTGATCAAGTGATTTTTATGTATGTCTGAGGGAAAGCATTTTTTTTTTTTGAAGAATTGTTTGAGATGTAATTCTCTGAGAATAGTATTTAACTTTTCCTTAAATGTATTAGAGGTAATCTGCCTGAAAGTTACGGGCTTCCCAGGTGGCCCAGAGGCAAAGAATTCACCTGCTAATGCAGGAGACAAAAGAAACTCGATTCAGCCCCTAGGTTGGGAAGATCCTCTGGAGAAGGAAATGGCAACCCACTCCAGTATTCTTGCCAGGAAAAGCCCTTGGACAGAGGAGCCTGGTGGGCTCGGTCATGGGGTTGCTAAGAGGCAGACACAGCTGAAGCACACACATCCGAAAGATAATTACTAAGAATTTCTTAATAGCAGTTTACCAAAGGTTCTTACATTGATACTTTTTTTCTTCAAAAGTTGTCTACATTTATTTGAGTTAAGCTTATTCATTGTTACTAAAAGAAGGTAGGAAATGTAATTAATCAGTTGTTCACTACAATTGTAGAGTTGGGTTTCCTTGTAATCAGTGAGCTTAAGTGGCAGTATGGCAGTGTGAAGAATGTGAAGTGAAAGTCCTTCAGTTGGGTCGGACTCTTTGTGACCCCATGGACCCCATGGACTCTACAGTCTATGGAATTCTCCAGGCCAGAATACTGGAGTGGGTAGCCTTTCCCTTCTCCAGGGGATCTTCCCAACCCAGGGATCGAACCCAGGTCTCCTGCATTGCAAGCGGATTCTTACCAGCTGAGCCACAAAGGAAACTCCAATATGAAGAACAATACTCGATTAATCAATGTGTAGCTGAGGCTACTTGTGTGGGGGTAGTAAAACTGAATATTTGAGAGAATGTGTGTATGTAATACTGGAAAAAATTAGGTGTATAAATCAGAAGCACTGAATGCACCTTAATACTCTTTTTCTTATTTAGCAGTTTCTTCTTTCTTGGCTTTCCTTTACTGGAATGCTCCCAGATGCAGTTTTCCCATTTTTGGTTTTTCTTGTTTTTTCCTCTTTGTTTCTGCAATCCTTGCCTTTCATACCCCATGCCTGTTTCTGATGCTACTCCTCTGCTTTTTCCAACTTAGACCTAGTGGGAAGATAAGAAAAAGTTGCATAGGGATTGTCAGAGTTGATGGCAGATTGACTCATGTTCCTTGGTTGTAGGTTGAAAAATTATGGAGGACTTTAAAAGAATTTGCTTATTTAAAAAGTGTAACTTGGGAGACTAAATGAATTTAGGACTGAGTGAGAGGGAGTATGGTTAGTGGGCGCCTGTTGACATAGGTTCTGAAACTACTCCATCTGTGTTACCTTGAACAACTCCCTCTCACATCTTTGTATCCCAGTTTCCCTATTTGAAAAAAGGATGATGATAATAGAAACTGTTTCTCTTTTAGGGTTGTTCTGAAGGTTGAATGAATTAAAATTAAATACTATGTTTAATACTTTACAGAAATTGAATTTTCTAAGGAAATAAAGACTGCATGTAGATACCAATCCTTGTTACACTGATTACAAGGTTAATCTCCACAGACTCTGGAGAATATAAAATCTGTGAGGGCAGGAATTGTTCTTCCAGGATTTTCCCCCTCTGACAAAGTGTTTTTGTCTTTGTAGGGTGGCAAAGGAAATACATCACCCCTCCCCCACCTTAAAGTACTGTCTGTGATTGTGCCTGGGAGTTCGTAGGTGAGAATTGTGGAGTGGGTTGCCATTTCCATCTCCAGGACATCTTCCTGACCCAGGGATTGAACCCCCGTCTCCTGTACTGCAGGCAGATTTTTTTCTCATCTGAGGCACCAGGGAAGCCTGTATGTGATTGTATTCTGGTATAATTGTAGAATCAGAGCATTGTCAGGTGTTTGGTCCTTTTTGGGGTATCTGGTTAAAATGAGCCCTGGTTAGTAGACAACTGTCTATAATGTGAATATCTATAATGGAGATTAATGTCTGCCTTGTAATTAGTAAACTTAAAATTGGAAAATAGTCTTTAGAACTGGTTACCCAACACAGAATCCCTCCCCCAATTTTCTTCAGCTATCATTCAAGTTTTCAAAGCAGTACCTTCTCCCTGCCCACCCTCCCTCCCCCCAGGCTGTTGACATATTTGAGATAGAAACTCATTAAATGTGTTGAAGGGCATTTGGAATTTCTTTGTTTTTATTGGGCAATTAAAGAAGGTAAGAAAAGTTTAGCTGTCTTAATTGTGGTCAGGTCTCACTCACCTTAGTGTTTTCACTAGAAATTGACAGTTAAATGATACCTGAGAAAACTGCTTATTTCTTGTTCATTATTAAGAATTTGATATATTTAGAAAAAGCTCTTAGTATTGACTATAACATAAATGTGAACAGAATTTTGTCTCAATTGAATTTTCAGACCAAAATTTACTTAAAATGAGATAGTGGAACTGAACTAAAATTAACAAATGTTCTTGGCCTCAGTCTTAAACACTTAGGTTAGATTACTTTATTGAAATGATAATTTGATAAAGGAGGATGACAACATGTAAAATGCCCAGTTTATAAGTAAGGAAAGTGCAAAGAGGTTGACCCTAGTACTGGAATTAGTTTGAAAAGTGCCCAAAGGGGTTCAGGGAAATTCGGTAGATTCCCACTTTTCTCCTGTTCTTTTCCTTTTTTTCCATTTAAAGCATTTTTAAGCCTTTTAAATTCAGTGCCTTTAATTACAATCACAGCATTGTATAAACATCGCCACTATTTCTAAAATCTTTCTCATTGCCCAGATAGAAGGCCATGAAGTGGTAACTTCCCTTTCCTTCTTCCCTAGAGTTCCGGGAAATCTCTTAATTTACGTTTCCTCTCTGTGAATTTGCTTATTTTAGATAGTTCGTGTAAGTGAAATCATGCAATACTCGTCCTTTTGTGTCTGGCTGTTTTACTTGGAGTAATACTTTCAAGGCTCATCTGTGTTGTATGTATCAGAATGCCATCCTTTTTTTTAAATGGCTGAATAATACTGCCTTGTATGATGCACTGCATTTTGTTTTCTGTTTGTTGTTGATGGACGTTGAGATGGTTTCTACCTTTTGGACGTTACAGTGTTGCAACATGAACGTTGTTGTATAAGTATTTTGAGTCTTCCCTGTTTTCAAGCTTTTTGTGTGCATACTTAGTGAAATTGCTGGGTCGTTGCTTTTTCTTTTTATCAATTTCCTTGGGGCAGAATTTAGATGGATCCGAACAGATCTCTCAATAGCAGAGAAAACCGCTGAGAAATGAGTTTGTCTCTTTGTGAAGAATTGGCGTCGGCCATTTCCACGATGAAAACCTCTTTCTTTCAGATAGTTCCTCATAGTGATTTTAAAAAAACTGTGATAAAATATACATGCCACGTGCAGTGTAAAGTGCAGTTTGTACAGTCACAGGGTTGAGCAGCCGTCATAAAGTCCAGCCCCAGGACTTCTTCATCTTCCCAAACTGAAGTTGCCCATTAAGCCAGTCCCTCTTCCCTGCAGCCCCTGCTCTCACCGGTCTGCTTTCTGTCTCTAGGGGTTTGACTGTTTGCTCTGTTTCATTTGGCTTTGCTGCACAGATCTCAGTTTGCTGTGTGGAATCTTAGTTTCCCCACTAGGAATCAAACCCAGGCCCCCCGCTGCAGTGGAAGCATAGAGTCTGGACAAGTCCCCATATATGTGTGTTTTAGAAATAAGCGATTTAATTAAATTTAAAATTAAGTGCTTATTCAGTTTATTGAATGCTTATGTTTAGCACGATGTCAGGTACTTGACAGATTCTGATAGGAACCTTGTGAGTTAAATTCACATATTTATTGTCATTTCCAGACTAGGAGATTTGGGATTAAAGAATCCCACAGCCAACCATATCTAATATTGGAGCTAGGCCTTTAATTCAGAATTTTGGCCTGATTCCAAAGCTGCCGTTCATAATTGCTTGGCTCTGTTGCCTGCTTTCTGTGGACAATACATTAAAACGAGAAAAGATGGAACTTTTAGGCCAGTTACATGATTTTCATTTCCTCCTCCAATTCATACAAAGTTAGAAAAAAACAAGGGAGGCAGGTTAACAAGTAAACCAAATGTTTTTTAAACTTGAAGTAAAGTAAAGAGAGTACATTCTTTGTGTATTGATAGAGAAAGCTACTTTAAAAAAACTCTGGACTATCAGTGTAAAAGTATACTTTATACATGTGTGAAAAATTTCAAACTAGTGCTGAGAAAAGTTGTGGATTTTCCTGAATAGTTGATAAGGTGTGTGTTTGTTTTACAAAGACAGCGTTCTGGACAGTGTGAAACTCAGTATTGAACTTGTGATCCACTGTTGGGGAAGATCCTCTTTCCCTGACTCTATTTAGTTATTTTATCATTTTTTCCTTCACCTGTTTTTTTTTTTTTTTTTAAAGTTATTTTACTTACTTGACTACATCATGGGGCCTGTGGGATCTTAGTCCCTGAGCAGGGCTCGAACTCAGACCTTCTGCTTGGAGTCTTTAACACCTGGACCACCAGGGAAGTTCCCTGGCTTTTTTATTTTTAAATATTTTATGTATTTATTTGGTTGCAAAGGGTCTTAGTTGCAGTGTGTGGGCTTAGTTGCCCCTAGGTATGTGGGATCTTACTTCTGACCAGGGATTGAACCCCTTTCCCCTGCATAGAAAGGCGGGTTCTTAACCACTGGATCATCAGGGAAGTCTCCCTTGGCTTTTTGAAAAAGAAAAAATTTAACTATTTTTGCTAGCTGTCTCAACAGTTTTTTGGAAATAGGGTGGAGAGGGTATAATGTTTTAAGTATGAAAGTAAACACTTGGAGATCATTTCAAATCCTAACCATTGCAATGTATTTTGTTTTGTCTTGAGAGATCACTTGATGTTTACTGATAAAATTACAAACTTTATTTCTGCAGAAATTAAGAATTTACACTAGTGGTAAAGAACCTGCCTGCCAATGAAGGAAACAAGAGATCTGAGTTCCATCCGTGTGCCAGGAAGATCCCCTGGAGGAGGAAATGGCAACCCACTCCAGTATTCTTGCCTGGAAAATCCCATGGATAGAGGAGCCTGGCGGGCTACAGTCCACAGGGTCGCAGAGTCGGACACAACCAAAGTGACTTAACACATCTTAAAATGTAAGCGTAGCCTACTATAAAAACTTAAAAGCCTTTACTTAAAAATCAGTCTTGATCCATCTTGAATTAACCAGTGTCATGAGTGCTGACTGTGGAGACCTGGATCAAGGACCTGTCCCCAAACCCAAATGCAGTACTGTTGAAACTAAAAGACCCTGACACATCATTTGATTGATACGTAGTCTGTAGGAGTTTTATCTGACAATCTTTAGATAAAGTTGTGTGTGCATGTTTATACTTTTGACATGAAATTCTAATCACTCCTTCCTTAAAATGCAAGAAGCAAAAAAAAAAAAAAAATCCAATTTTATTTAGCTAATTGGGACAAATTTTAATCAGTAATTATAGTGTAATATCCTTCACTCTTCCAGTTCTAATACTCCACTTGTGACTGCAAAAGCAAAAAAGTTAGAACTCCTTTGAAGTCAGGCAAAAGTAGGAGGAATTTTAATTAGTGCCTATGTTTTAATTAATATGCATTAAATATTTAAAAAATCATTTTGAAACACTTTTAACAAAATAATTATAAGAAGAGCAAACAAACAAAAATTTCCCACATAGCCTTCATCCTGTAAGCCCATTCATGTTTTGCCAAACACCATTGTATGTGGCAAAGGGTGCCCAGCAGCACGCTGAGTCCTCTGTCCAGGGATTGAACCGTGGCCTTGGCAATAAAAGCTCAGAGTCCTAACCACTGACCCGCCGGGGGGTCCCCAGCATCACACTCCTCATCCAGCTGTCCCATCTCTGTAATATACTTCACTGTAGAGCGGTTCCTCTGTCTTTGATGTTCATGCCCTTGGCCTTTTTGAAGGTTACAGAGCAGTCGTTTTATAAAATGACTCTCAACTCTGGCTTGTCCAGTGCAGTTTGGACAGGAACATCACAGTGTTCTTGTGTTTTGTTGGGTGGGCATGATGCTTATTTGTCCCGTGACTGCAGTTACTTTGAACACTTGGTTAAGATGGTGGATGATGTGTGCTATATTTTCCTTTGCATAGTAAGTGTTTTGTGAGGCAATACTTAGGGATAATGAAAATATCTCTTTTAAGCTTTGTGGAATGCTGGGAATTTTAAAAAGTTAGGCTGAGAATTTTAAACTTTTTTAGGGGTGATGTTTAGTGCTTGAACCTAAAAACCTCATGTAGAGGAGTTACCTAAGTCCTTGAAAACAATGAAATTTAAATATTGTGGGTAGTGGAATTTGAAAAATGTTAAAAATTGGGTTATAGTGTACAGTGTATGCTGCTGCTGCTGCTGCTAAGTCGCTTCAGTCGTGTCCGACTCTGTGCGACCCCATAAATGGCAGCCTACCAGGCTCCCCCGTCCCTGGGATTCTCCAGGCAAGAACACTGGAGTGGGTTGCCATTGCCTTCTCCAATGCGTGAAAGTGAAAAGTGAAAGTGAAGTCACTCAGTCATGTCCGACCCTCAGCGACCCCGTGGACCGCAGCCTAGCAGGCTCCTCTCTCCATGGGCTTTTCCAGGTGAGAGCACTGGAGTAGGGTGCCGTTGCCTTCTCCGGGACAGTGTATAGTGTAGTTTAAAAGAACTTGGGAATTAAGAACAGTCAGATATGGATGAGATTCTAGTAATATAATAATTCTGTGATTGTGGGCAATTTACTTTCTAAGTTATCAACTAGTCTTATGTTCGAAAAGGTCTGCTTTGTAAAATGTGTCTGGCAGCTGTCATAATAAACATGTCAAGATACTAAGTTAGCTTCTTGGGATCTTTCAGAAGTTAAACTAATGGAGTCAATGAATTACTGTAAATACATTTTCTTTAGAAACTGCTCAGTGGACATAATTAGAACAAATGGTTTGTGCATGCTCAGTCGTGTCCGATTCTTTGCAACCCCATGGACTGTAGCCCTCCAAGCTCCTCTGTCCAGCTCCACTTCTGTCTTCTCAGGCAAGAATACTGGAGTGGGTTGCCATTTCCTCCTCCAGGGGAATCTTCCGGACCCAGGGATCGAACCTGTGTCTCCTGCATTGCCAGGTTGATTCTTTACTGCTGAGCCACCTGGGAAGCCCAGAACAAATGGTACTATGCTGAAAAAAATTAAACATCTTTATAAAATCTTTGTTCACAACCCAAAGTGATTTCACTAAATATATACTGACATTTTAGGGATGAGTGAGTTTTCTCTCCTAAAAACAACTTTAGCTTTTAGGATATTGTAGCTAGAACACAGAGGTATTAAATACAAGTTTCAGAGGTAGAAATTTTTAGGCAGCCTAATAGATTGCCAGTATGTAATATTACATGATAACTTATACTAATTTTAATGGAACTGAATCTTGTTTAGGATAAAATCAACTGATTCAGCTATTAGGTCCTTGCCTTTTATTTTAGGCACCATCTTAAGACAAAATATGTAGTATCTTAGATGACGAATTTTAGCTTTTTCTTAGTTCTCTTCATTTAAAAAAATTAGTTTTATAAAATCAGAATTTTGTAAAAGTTTGAAATTCCATTTTACTGTTCTTCGAATTAAGTGATACTGAAAGTTATTTTACATTTCTCGCTGAAGATGAGTGTAGTTAAGACTGTAATGATGCCTTAGTCACAATTTTGCAGAAATTTGGCTTTCGTGGCTTTTAGTAAAATTAAATGAATTGGTAAATTTGAGTTTTAGCTAACCTTATAAACAAAAAATAACTTGAGACTAGATCTCAAATAATGGAGACAATTAAAAATGATGTGTGTGTGTGTGTGTGTGTTTAGTCATTCAGGTGTGTCCGACACTTTGTGACCCTGTGGATTGTAATCCGCCAGGCTCCTCTGTCCACGGAATTCTCCAGGCAAGAATACTGGAGCCCACTCCAGTTGCCATGCCTCCTCCAGGGGATCTTCCCAACCCAGGGATCGAACACCCTGCAGGCAGATTCTGAGCCACCAGGGAAGCCCAAGAATACTGGAGTGGGTAGCTTATCCCTTCTCCAGGGGAATCTTCCTGACCCAGGAAACAAACTGGGGTCTCCTGCATTGCAGGCAGATTCTTTACCAGCTGAAGCTACCAAAGAATAACCAAAAAAAACCAAGGAAGAGATAGCTCATCTTAAGTACTGGTACAGTGAAAGCAACCACAGCACAGGAAAGCCATGCTGCATTTTGTTGGGAGTGGAGGTCAAAAAATTAAGTTTCGGTGGAAGATTTTCCTGGTTAATTAAAGTATCCCCCCCCTCCCCCCGGCTTTTTTTTTTTTTTTAATTCTTAAGCCTGTTTAATTGCAGAATTGAATACCATATTATCTGTCCTAAATACTGTCTGTAGCCTTCCATGGCCAATATCCTAGGGGTAAGTATGTTAATTGATTTTTAATGTTTTCTCAGTTTTAATTGATCCAGGTTATCTGCGGTTTAGTAATTATGGCTCTAGAAATAAAACACTTGAGTTCGGAAACTTACTGGTTTTTGTAGTAAAGTTTATTTCACCATGCTTAACTAAATGTACAGTGTGGATCTTAGTTGCTTATAAGTAAAAGTAATAGAGAACTGCCTATAGAAAACTAAAAATGAAATTTTTGAAAAGAAAGTATTGAGCCTGGTGCCTGGCTGAGTTCAAATTCATTTCTTCTTAGTTGACCATGGATCTTGGTTTTTGGATTTTACTAAAATAAAGTGTTGCTTAAACGACTCATGGCTGTTTGTCATTGTTAATGGTGATGTGTGTGCCTGACGGTGCCTGTCAGCAGAGTTTTGTGACGTAAGTTAGGCGTTCATCTAGACAATTGGTCTGCAAATCATTCATATTTTTTTCTTTGAACAATATTCTTTATTTTTTCAGAAAGTACTGTTGATGTTCATATGTACCCTTCAGTGTCCCTCTAGTATTTGCCTTTTGGACAAAAAGAATATACTTTTGCTTCAGTTTGCTTCTAAGTGCCAGTTAATTTGCTGCCTTAGAACGATTGCCCAGTAGTACAGTTCTAATCACCTTTTAACCTGCCTTTCTTGGATTATTTTTGTGCATGAAAGTTGGAAGTTGGAGATACAATTCTAGTCCCTGGTTATAAAATTAGCTGTCTCTGTGATTTTATCCAGACAGCTAATCTTGTTGGGTTGGGTTTCTCATTTCTAATATAATGGAACAAAGAGGTTGCACTAAAATATCTTGAATTTTCTTCTTGATCTAAGATTATAAGCTTTGAGATTGAAATGGAAAAATGCTTGTTGAAAATAACTATAGCATCACAAAAAAGAAATAAGACATAAATGTAATAAAAAAAAAAAACAAGATCAGAGTTATGACTCCTCTCCCCCAACTGATTTAACAGTCTGACCTGAAGCTTAATTTGAAGCAGTATTACTTAATTTGAAATTTTAGTAGTACTTTAGAAATCAACACAATCAGAAACCTTAAGAGTCTCGATGTTTTTATTAGAGTGATGATAGCCTATGTCAAAATGTTATAGAGCTCTGTTTGACTCACTATAAAATCTCTTTATTATTGTGCTGCTCAGCATTAATGGCAAGGATCAATAAATTACAAGTGGAAGTGTGGTCAAATGAAAACACTTCCATGGGGGACTTCGCTGGTGGCCCACTGGTTAAGACCCCATGCTTCCATTGCGAGGGCCGTGGGTTCCATCCCTGCCTGGTTGGGGAACTGATGTACTGCAGGCTTTGTGGAGCAAGTGGCCAAAAATAAATAAGTAGCAGGCACACCGGCTACAGCAAAAACAAACCATAAAAAACCCAAGCACTTACATGGAATTAATTATTGGCTTATTTTGAGGCAGAAGAGATCAGTACAGTAAGGACACAGGCAAACCTAATCCCTGAAATGGATCTCCAACAAGAAACCCAAGAAGATTTTACAGAATGACTGGAATCCATTTTCAGAGACATAAAAGAAGGCATTGCTTCTTTTAAACAATAGCTGACAGGTTAAAAGATAAAAAGGCGAAACAGCAACAGGCCAATTAAGTTCAGTTTTGAAACTCATAAAGGAGAATTAAAATCAAATCAGGGAAACAAAAGATGAAGTTAAAAAAAAAAACATTTGGAGTTGAAGAAGTAAGGAAATTGAAAAAACAGGAAAGAAGGTGGAACGGACTGTGGTAGCCATGATTTTTGTTTCCTCGAACACTTTATCAACCCCTTTCTCTGATGACTGTGTCCTGCTTTGCCTTTTTGAATAGCTGCTTACCTTCCTGTTCCACGCAGTTCTGGCTGTTCTACCAATCACTGTGTATCCCCGGTAATCTTGTTCTGACTAACCACTTAAGTGAGCTTGGGATACAAATCCCCAGACCTTCTGTGCAGAAGGTAGCAGGAACATACAGGGGTCACAGAATAGGTGTGTGGTCAGACTTTAAAGATACGCACACGGCTGCCATCTGTCTGAGGAAAAAACCCGTCTTCTTAAGGAGAAGTGAGATCAGCCGGGAGGGAATAGAAGTCTAATGATGTCCCTTGTGTTCCTTGACTGGCTGTGTATGGAGTCAGTGCCACCTTTAGGCTGAATAAAACAAGAACATTTCCTTTATTTGGTTGTGGTGCTTTGAATTGGGTAACCTTGCAGTTTAAGAATAGTTCTGGCTAATTCATAAATGGTTCTTGAAGATAAAGACTACTGTAAATTAGGTGTTGTTCCCAGAGTTGGTGGGACTACTAAGAATGCTCTAGAATTATACAGCAAACTTTTGTAAAACTACCAAGAAGTTGGTGGGAATTTTGAAGATCTGTTATGAGAAGGCTAATTTTAATGGGAGGATTGGGGACTTCCCTGGGGACCCAGTGGTTAGGATGCTTCGCTTCCACTCCAGGCGGCAAGGGTATGATCCCTGGTTGGGAAACTTAAGATCCCACAGCTGCACAATGGGCCAAAAATTTTTTCTTTTTTAAGGGAACTAATAGTAGAAGTGGAAATCTCTTTTGCTCTGAGGGCATCTGCCAGTTTCACCATATGAACTTGAGTTTTGAAAACCTTTTGGGATGAAGAGGCAGAAACCAAAGCACAGAATCTGCACAAAATTCAGGGGTCAGATTCGCCATTCCGCTCAATAACTTGTGACCCCCAATTGAATAAGGCTGATTAAGAAATAAGCCAGCTTGTATCCCTGTTTGTGGTCTGGTTTAACATCTGGGGGATCTGAGGAAGGTGAATCCTTGGATTATGGTGTTCTCCCAGGCAGGTACTGTTCCCAGACACCAGGTCTCATGTTTAAAACAAGGTTTTGATGTAAAATGACCAGCATACAGTAAAAGACAGTCAGGTATACATGGGAACAAGAACCATACATTTGAAGGTAGAATTATGAGAAACATCAGAAGTACAACGGCAAAGACTTGAGATTTTGAATTATCCTAGACTATAAAACAACTCCCACTACTATGTTTAAAGAAATATGTCAAGCTTGAAAATCTTTTGGGTGAAGAAAATTTTAAATGTGACATAGCAGAAATAGAAATTGTATAAATGAAAATTATAAACAAAGTAAAAAACCTGATGGGTAGTTTTAACAGCAGAATAAGTACAAGTGAAGAAAAAACTGAGTGAAGTGGAAGATAAGTCAGAAGACCAGAGTTTAGTTCCGGGAGGAAAAATGAGAAACATAGAGTAGAGAGTAAGAAATTTAAGGAGTAACATACATTTTATCTGAGCCTCAGTGTGGGATAGGAGATAGAAAGTGGGACAGAACCAATACCTGAGGAAATAATGTGTGTGTGTGTGTGTGTGTGTGTGTGTTAGTCACTCAGTTATATCTGACTCTGCAACCCCGTGGACTGAAGTCATCCAGGCTCCTCTGTCCATGGGATTCTCCAGGCAAGAATCCTGGAATGGGTTGCCATTTCGTTCTCCAGGAGATCTTCCCAACCCTGGGATTGAACCTGGGTCTCCTGCACTGCAGGAGATCTTTACCTTCTGAGCCACCAGAGAAGCCCCGAGGAAATAATAGCAGAGAATTTGCCACAATCAAAGGATGACAGTCCTTAGTCAAGATGCCCAGTGAGGGAGGTGGGACCGGTTCAGGATGGGGAACACATGTAAGTCCATGGCTGATTCATGTCAATGGATGGCAAAACCCACTACAATATTGTAAAGTAATTAGCCCCCAACTAATAAAAATAAATGAAGAAAATTTTAAAAAATTAAAAAAGATGCCCAGTGAATGATAAACATACTGGATAAAAGGAAATCTAAAATTTGCACACTGTGCTCACATTCTGAAGTGTTTCAGTGCATTTTTTCTTTCTTCTCTGTGTTTAAAAAGATTAAAAGCAATCCGCCATTTTACTATTTACTCTTACATGGAGGTCACAGTCGTTTTGGTCATTTCCCTTTTTGTTCCAGAGAACTCACTGTCCCATTTTAGTTACTTGAAATTTTTTTGTTTCATGGTCTCTTTATTTGGGAGACTTCTGAGTTTTGATATGACAGATCGTATCCTGGGGGTTTTTTGTTGTTGCTCATTTCTAGACATACAGAGACAGACAGACAGGCAGCCACAGACACACAGAGACAGACAGACACACCCCTGTTTCCTTTTTGTGAGGTGTTGTCTCCTTCAAAGTTCTTTTTCTCCTAGGCTCCCTGGATACTTCCGTTTTGCTCTTATTCTTCCTCTCTCCCAGGGTTGTTGTGAATATTTAATAGATGACTAATGAAACATGATAGCTATATTTAATAAATGTTTATTTCTTTTTTGTCTATCTTGCTCTTATTTTAAACTGACTCTTTATATAGGGTGAGAGGTGAAAAGACCCTTCCTGGGAAGTGATTGATTGGGTGTCTCTGATCAGAGAGGAGGCGGCCGACGGCAGCCCACCGGGGTCTCGGAGCTGGCCGGTGGTCTGGGGCGCCCCCAGCCTGGCCTTCGGGCCCCCGGCTCTGGGAGGACCTGCCCATCAGGCCTCGTGCTCGGGAAGCTGGTGTGTCCTCGCGTGGTCACCGTTAATGCGGCGGTGTGATGACAGTTTCTTTCTGGCAAAGGGCGGAGGAGAGGATGCAGTCACGGGTTAGGGGTCCAGGGAATGTTCCATGCGCCGTGTTGACTAAGGGCTCTGTGGGAAGTGATCCAGATGCAGCCATTTCTAGAGAGCAGAAAGCCCCAGACAGAATCAGCCTTCCCCATGGAGCCCGACAGGACTCCACCACCTCCAGGGTTCTTCCCATCAAAAGTACTGAGATGGTCCCGAAAGTTCTGATAATGAGGCGGGAGCTCTCTTCTCCTGTGGCTTCTTCACAGGCTTGTTAGTATGGTGATCCTCCCAGTTATTAACACACTTTGAATGTGATGGATATCATGGCATATCTGTGGCAATTGAAGGTGAGAAGTGGAAGCAGCAATAGGCAGGAAATTGTTCTAATGTTATATTCTGGCTCTGAGGGTGACTGTATGACCTTGAGAAATTATTGCGTTTGTAACATGGGAACACATCTTTCTTCTCTTGCTAGAGAATTAAAGGAAAAGTGAGATTATTAAGAAATGCTATGAACTTTCAGAAATAATGATAGTATTAATATATTCTAAATGAAAATTCTTGAAAAACAGTATGCCTTGTCCATTTTGATTTAAGTAAATTTAAATGTAACTTTGGGCTTCCCAGGTAGCACAGTGGTAAAGAACCCACCTGCCAATAGAGGAGACACGAGAGACTCGTGTTTGATCCCTGGGTTGGGAAGACCCCCTGGAGAAGGAAGTGGCAGCCCACTCCAGTATTCTTGCCTGGAGACTTCCAGACAGAGGAGCTGGGTGGGCTACAGTCCATGGGGTCACAGAGAGTCAGACACAACTTAGCAAGTGAATAACAACAATAGTTAAATACCCAGGTGTCTTTAGTAAATTAATTTATATATATGTATTTGTTTTATAGAATTACTGTTGGTCCTTAATTTTTTAGTTATCCTCGCATATTTCATTTCATTATTTGGTCTCTTGCTAAAACTTAGAATTAACTGAATTGAAAAGGGATAGTTTTTAATAAGCATCTAATTTGCATGCATTAGAATTTTTTAAAGTTTGCTTTAGATTTTGGCTTCTTAGAATGTCTTTATATGATGTATTTTTGCCTTTTAAAATTTTTATTATATATATTAATATATAATATAACATTTACCATTTTAACGATTTAAAATTTCCCTGGCATTAGTTACATTCACAGTGTTGTGGGACCACCATCACTGTCTTATCTACAGAACGTTTTTGTTGTCCCAAACTTAAACTGTGTGCATTGAATAAGAATTTCTCAGTGCTCCCTTTTTCTAGTCCCTGGGAACTATCATTCTACTTCCTGTCTCTTAGTCTGATAGGTAATCTCTTTTGAGTGGATGACACATTTGTCCATTTGTGTCTGGATTATTTTCACTTAGAATAATAACATTTTTAAGGTTCATCTCTATTACAGCATGTATCAGAACTTCAGACGTTTTTAAGGCTGAATTACATTCCATTATATGGATGTGTGATATTTTGTTTGTTCATTCATCTGACAGTGGGCCTTTGGGGTTCCACTTTTTGGCTCC
This sequence comes from Muntiacus reevesi, assembly GCF_963930625.1. Taxonomy (NCBI): domain Eukaryota; kingdom Metazoa; phylum Chordata; class Mammalia; order Artiodactyla; family Cervidae; genus Muntiacus; species Muntiacus reevesi. The sequence continues at coordinate 210,973,461 of NC_089250.1, read as the reverse complement.
TGTGAATAATGCTGCTGGGAACACGAGTGTGCAAACGCTTGTTCACGTCCCTGCTTTCAGTTCTCTTGAGTATATACCCAGAAGTGGAATTGCTGCATCATGGTGATTCCGGGTAATTTTTTAGAGGAATACCAAACTGTTTTCCACAATGGATGCACCATTTTTACACTCCTGATAGCAATGCACAAGGATTCCTATTTCTCCATATCCTTGCCAACACTTCCTATTGAATGGTTTATGTGTTGTATTTTTATAGTGCTTGAATTCAGCTGAGCCTCTTTCCTGATGCTAAAGTTTTCTAGAGAGAAAGTGTTGTAAAGGAATCTTAGATGTTTTTTGTCCTGCAGCCTGTTTCCTTAGTGAGAAAGTAGAAATCCTGCGCCCCACTCTGGCTGCTTCATCCACTCTTAAGTAATCAGTGCCCTCAGGAGAAAGGGAGGTGGTATGTGTTGAACTGTGATAAACTGCGTGGATTGTGAAGTGCACTACCTCTTGCTGTCATTGGGAAACTTTCTGGGTGACAGATAAATTTATTTTGGGAGGTGATGCTGACCTAATTTTATGGAAATAAAACTAGATGGAAAATTAGGGGATAGGTTCTGTATCTTATAGGGTAATAGGAGTTTGGGGCAAATAGAATATTTTTTTTTTTTTTAACAAATTTTATTTGTTTAGTTTTTGGCTGCATTTTGTGGCGTGCAGGATTTTAATTCCCCAAGCAGGGGTGAAACCCATACCCCCTGCATTGGAAGATGGGGTCTTAGCTGCTAGACCACCAGGCGAGTCCCGAGAATACTTGGTGTTTGAGTCGCCTACTTTTTCTCCATCGCAAGAAAGCTGTAAATTAGGCAATTCATGGAGGACCCTCCCAGTTCTAAATATACATTGAGCCGGACACTGAGTTTCTAGCACTCACTTCCTTGATGCTTCTCTTTTCTAGGGATCATGGCCCAAGTAGCAGTGTCTACCCTGCCTGTCGAAGACGAGGAATCCTCCGAGAGCAGGATGGTGGTGACGTTTCTCATGTCTGCTCTCGAGTCCATGGTGAGATGGCTCTGCGGTTGTGTAAAGTTTTCCATAGTTGGATAACACGGGGCTTGTGCAAATGCGACTGATTGGTTTTTGGAAAACGTATACTATGTCTTTTATTTTTAATATATACAGATTTTTTGCTTGACTAATAGTTAATGGGTTTAAGCCTTTCAAATCAAATATTACTGCATACTATGTTTCAGAATGTTCTTAACTTACCTGAATGTGTAATTTTTTACATTTAATTTCGATTTTCTTTAGGCAATCCCTTGTTTTGCAAGCCTTAACTTTGAATTTAAGTGTGATATTTGAAGTTAGTCTGAGTGAGTTTGTATATTGTAGGGTGTTGCTGGTGTCTTACTGTATCGGTGTAAAGAACATTTCCACAATTTTGGGCCTTAAGAGCATATTCACTATTTTACATCTGTTCTTTATTTTATTGTGCTTTGCATTCACAATTTTCTGAATTTGGTGACCTTCTACCAAATATGTAGTGTAACTTTATTTAAAAAAAAACTTATTTATATGTAATTGCAAAATAATTATTTTTTTGTATTTCTATGTTACTATCATAGTACTATAATTTGCTTATCATGTTTTTATGAATATGTATGAGTTCATAGATTTGAAAACTATCAGACTTATGTATTTTCTGACACAATGAAATTATGTATTCTAAGCAGGAGGAGGCAGTGTATTTCCTGTCTTTAAGTATTATATATATATAATATAATACATATATATATATAGCATAATACTAGTGGAATCTCTTGTTTTTCCATTCAGGCATTTTCCCCCCTTCTTTCTACTACATAGGAATTTAAAAAATTATCTCCTTCAAGAAAGCAGTTTTAGAGTGGTTAGTGACTATATATACTATTACTCTCTGAATGTCACTTATTTCTCACTTTTGGTCTTAAAAATCAGTCAACATTTGTGTCTGTCTTGTTAAATAATTTAGAGATTAAATCTACTCTGTTGATATTAAATCATTTTCTTTAACATGAATCTCTGCATAGCATGACATAAAGTTGCATAGGACCCATTCTCTTCCTTAGACTGTCTTCATGGTTTTCTCACCTTTGGCAGCATTTATTTCCTCCTCACCAGCAGGAGTAAAAGTCTCTCCTGTTCCCAGTTGTGTTTTGTGAAGTATGGTAAATTATAGGTTGGCTTCATCCCTCTTCCTTTGGCCCATAGGCTTCTTTGATCTAAATCCTTAGACAGTACATGAATCTTGCTTTGCTGTTTCACCAACCCTTTGGTGACAGGGTTGTCCAACTAAGAGTGGATAGTGCAGCAAGAATGCACCCTCATCTATCACACGGTACGTAAATAATAGTTCCTTACAGTTGAGCAGCCAGGGTCCATCTCACAGAAACATAATATAACACAACTAGAGTACAGCAGTGTTCGTCATGCTGAGAAGGGTGTGGGCTCACCTCAAAGTCACAGTTTCTCTGCTGTGGCTTTATCACAACTCAGAAGCTTTCTGATCATGAAAGTAGGTATGAAATGATTGATTACAGATACCATTTTAAAGCGATGTTATGCAAGTGATTTCCATTTAAGAAATTAGAGGGTGGTAATGGTACAAATCAAAAACAGCTGGAGGAAGCTATAGTTTTCAACAAGTGATACTGAGAACATAGGCTGTTTGGGGGAAGAAAGTCTTTATTGTGTGTTAAGTTAAATTCTAGATGAGTAAAAATTTAAAGATAGTCATGTTAACATTAAAAAACCAGGAGAAAATGTATGTAAATATGTATTTAATTCCGTAAACAACTTTTCTATGCCTAATATTAGTGAGGTACCTTTATGCATTAATAGAGAAACACTAATATAGTATAAAAATAAGTGAAAGATAAGCCAATTTACAGAAAACTGTCTAAAGTTCCATATTCTTTAATACCCTTTGATTTTGATGCTAATCATTGGATTATTGGGGGGTTTTTGTTTTGCATTTGTTTTTTTGCTGTGGCTTGTGGGATAAGTCCCCAGCCAGGAATTAAACCTGAGCACCGAGTCCTAACCACTGGCCCACCTGGGAATTCCCTGGATTATTGATTATACTGAAGTATAATAATGGTTTATACTTTTTAAAAAAATGGTTCTGGGAAAGTTGCACAGTAACGTTTGCTAGGATACTGAGAGTTAGCCCTTCTAGAAGTACAGATGGGAGGGGAGTGCCAACTGATGACCCTTCTTAGAAAGCAATTTTTAGTAGGTTTTGAGGACCTTAAAAGTTTTTACTTTTGAGTGTTTTTGGACTGTTGTTTCATGTCTCTGACTGTCTTCTAAGAAAGTCAGTCAAGATACACATAACTATTTTGTTCCCAGATGATTTTTTCAGTGTTGTGCTTCAGAGTGATAATTGGAATCAGCAACATTTTCTATAAGGGAAGAATATTTAGTCTCTTAGGAATGTACTCAGTAGAAGTGTATCTTTCTGAATGGGTTTCCAGTGGTGTATACATATGGAGATAGTTGTGGAGGTGGGCGTTTGTGATGGAAGCTGTAGTGTGGCTTCTAGGCCCCGCTCCGCTGCAGGACTGCTGGCTCCTCTGTGTCAGAGGCTCCCTTGCCCAGGGTCCCCCCTTCCTTGGGGAGGCCCAAACCAGCTCCCGAGTTTGTTCTCGCTCTGCGGAACCCTGCCGCCCCTCACCGCACAAGGTGGTTGTCACTGGGAGTGCTCGCCAGCAAGCCCGTGTCCACATCTGAGTCTGTCTCTTGGGTTTTTGACCCATAACAGGTTACAACCTTTTTTCATACAAATTCTGTGAAATTCTTAAAAATCAAGGTTGTAAACAATTTAGAAATAGCGGTCTCTTTAAAAAATAACATGCGAACCTCTCTTCTAGATACGCTAACTTAGGGTCAGAAACTAGAAACTTTACCTTATTCCAGATGAGGCATTAAGGCTGGTCAGGTGATAAGATTTTTTTATTCATCCAGCTGAAAGAGTGCTGTTAAACATCTGTGTGTAACATAAGATTTGCTATTTGTGTATTTTAGTGTAAAGAATTAGCCAAGTCCAAGGCGGAAGTGGCGTGCATCGCAGTGTATGAAACAGATGTGTTTGTTGTTGGAACCGAGAGAGGACGTGCTTTTGTCAACACTAGAAAGGACTTTCAGAAAGATTTTGTAAAATACTGTAAGTATTGTATTTTTATCTTCTGTATTCCATAAATATTTATATTTATGGAGAACACATTGTTTTCGCTTCTAAAGCTGAATGAGATTTATACCCCAAAAAAGACTTTTCTGAAGTCCATGGTGACGTTTCAGAATGCTCAAAGGAAATCACTGACGTGGTTACATATAAGGGGAAATACTGAAGAGCTTAAGAAAAATAGTCACTGTTTATTGTACTGTGCTCCTTGCTTGACTCTGGCTTAGTGAAACACCTTAGAAGGTAGAGAAACGTCAGAGTGATTAAAATTTCTTAATTCAGATAAGCAAGTCTTGTCCCTGGTAGATGTTCGATGTATTGGAGAAAAAAAGTTTTCTTCTGCATTAAGTTTGAGTAAACATGAAGAAAGTTCCACAGGTCTTCCTGACCGACCCCTCAGTGGAGTCATCTTATCCTCTGTTCTCTGAGGTTTGCGATCCTCCAATCAGGAGTTCCTCCAGGTAATGTGTTTATTTGATATTGGAACAAATGCATTAGAGAAATTTACTGTAGGGTGTTAAAAGCTAGAACCTCTCACAGTATGACAGTGTTCATATCTGTGTCTAACCTAACACTGTCCATAGCTTTTGTCTTTAAGATCCAAACTTAAATTTCCAGTATCAAGTCAGATCCAATTCGTGATACATTAAGGCAGATAATGGGTGAATAAAAGTTCATTCTTAAGTCATTTATTTCAATTCTCAATTGTATTTTTAAAAAAACATCTTTCCCCTCCACTGTACCCGCCGCCCCCGCCCACCATTATCTTTTTAGCTTTGTGGTAGTAATCTGTTTAAATTTTTTCCCTCATTATTTCTTACCATTTTGAGAATTTTTAAGACTTTGATTATGTTTGTGTATTTGAATTTATACTAATAATGTTGCTTTGATTATGTGTGTGTCAGTTGCCATCTGTCCCATGAATACTGTAATCCCACTGGCAGCTGTGTGTACATCCCTGTTCCCTATATGCTTTGCTAATGGGCTTCTTCAGTGGTTAGAACTAAGCATTAGGGGAATTGTCCTCAGTTGCAAATTATAGTCCCTGACTGTTAGTATTCATACTTTTTTTTATTACCAAAATGTTGATGCCACAGAGAATAATCTTTTGGTATATAATGCTTAAGTACCTCTTACTCCTGTAAACTATTCTGCAGGTAAGATCAATTGTCTTCTGAAACCAAACCAATGGGTTTATGAGTCAGTTTAGAAATTCTTAGTAGAGAGTTCTAAGCTCTTTTCCAGGGTTTTGAAAGGCAGTATCCTATGGAAATAAAATGGTGTGACTCACTTAGGTAATTAAAATTTTTCTAATAAAAAGTAAGGAGAATGCATCATTTGTTTTAGTGGATATATTTTAACCTGACATCTAAAACATTATCATTCAACATATATAATCAGTATAAAAATTATTTTTTTGTACACCTGTGCAAATCCTTTATTAAAGCAACAACCAAAATACAGGATGGCTCACATGTTTTTTTTGCTTTTTTGCTTCTATATCAACTTACATACTAATCATTTGTTTATACTTTTAAATTATTTTTAAAAGGTAAACATTTATAGCTCACAATCAACAGAGTGACATTTCTACCAGATATGTTTTTCCATCTTATTTCCTGGTTTTAACAAAGGACATCCAGAACCAGGGGCACAGCACATCAAACTTAAGTGCCAGCACCTTCTGTGAGCAGCACTAGGTCGTCTGAGAGATGCACTGAAGGTTTACATTTTTCATTAAATAAAAATAATTTATGCCAGAATATTCTTAGACCTATTTGCTTTCTGTTTTCGCATTCTCTGTGAGCTTCAATTTTGATGGTGGCATTCTGAGAATTAGACCCCTTACAAATGAAATCTCTCTAAAAAAATCTCAATTAAAGTTCATTATCACCATCATATGATATCTTCTTGTATAATAGACACTCAGTCCTTCAGAAAGCATACTAAGCAATTGTTTTATTCGATCTTCTCCCCCACCACTAATTTGTTTAACCCAAATCTTGTTAATCACTGTAGAAATGCTATAAGTCATTAGGAAGATGATCTTTGTTGTCTCCTAGAGGATTTTAAAATGAATAGGTGAATGTGAAAATGACTAGTACCTTGAAGGATGGGTGGTTGTTTAGTTGCTAACTTGTGTCTGACTCTCTGCAATCACATGGGCTGTAGCTTGCCAGGCTTCTCTCTCTATGGGGTTTCACAGACAAGAATACTGGAGTGGGTTGCCATTTCCTTCTTCAAAAAATTATTAATGGGGTATTTTGCATACAGTTTTTTGTACTAAATCTTCGAAATCCAGGCTATATTGTAAATTTACAACACATCTTAATTTGGACTGTGTACATTTCAAGTGCTAAGTAGCCACACGTCAAGTGTCTGTAGAGGCTTTTGTGTTAGACTTGGCCACAAGAATGATTTTTGTGGTGATAATCTTCCCATGTTAAATTTGTAGTTACTCTAAAGTATTTTTTCATTTTAAAATTACTAGTATCTAATTTTTACTTGGTAGAATTGTCACCTATAGTTGCTCTTGTTTCAGAGATGATCTCTGTTTCTTATAATTTCCATTCATTTGTCTTTTAGGTTCTTATTTTTAAAGTTCCTCCTCCTCCCTTTCCTTTCTGTCAAATCATAAGTGTTAGCATTTGGAAAAAATATTCTTAGCAAAAATCAAATATTAAGATAATGGATATGGACCTTTTATCGTGTTAATATTTTATAGGTGTTGAAGAAGAAGAAAAGGCTGCAGAGATGCATAAAATGAAATCTACAACCCAGGCGAATCGGATGAGTGTCGATGCTGTAGAGATTGAAACACTGAGAAAAACAGTTGAGGACTATTTCTGCTTTTGCTATGGTAGGGCTATATACTTGAAATGCCTAAAAAATATGTTAAATAGTTGGCTTTTCTAAATGGCAGATCAAGTAATTGACTTAACAATCACGTAACACACTTTGACAATTGAATGAGTTGATTCCTAGATACTGGGTTAACATTACGAATGACCTTTCTTTAGCTGTTAGAGTTGTTTTTTTGTTTTTTAATGCAGTTTTAGGATCACAGCACAATTAGAGAGGAGGGTGTAGAGATTCCCTGTCTACCCCTTGCCTCTTCTACACATGCGTAACTTCACCACTGTCCGCATCCCCCACCAGAGAACCTGCAGTGACACAGCATAATGACCTGAAAAGTCCTGTTTATTTTTGACAAGTGTGCTGATCTCAACAAGTCCCTGGGAAAAAAGCACTTTTCTTTAGTCTAGTTATGCAATATATGGCTCTTTTTAGGGAAAGAAGAAAGAGGGGGAAGATACAGGTTACACTATAAAGTTGTAGGTAAACTCAACTCGGGGGACTGGAGCTTCCAGCATGTGTGGGCCCCCTGTCTGATACCCGCAGACAGCCGAGAGGATGTGTTTGTTTGTGAATGTAGGGGTGTGTTTAACCTAATAAGGTTTCATTGAGAATATTTGCCCCAAATTGCCTTGTGTTTTATGGTAACAGTAGGATTCGTCAGGGTTCCATGTTCCGAGGCTGAATTGTATATGAAAAGATGGTATTATACCAGAGTGGGCCATTGCTCCTTTCCTTTTGTGTGAATTTTAGGTGTGTATTTTATCAGTATATACTTTCTATTTTGGCCTTTTGAATTCGTTTCAGGTTTAGACTGCTGCTAACATAGGAATAGGGCCCTCTAGTATTTGAAAGTAGTTTTGAAATCAAATATTGCCAAAGCATGAATGCGGGGGGGTTCCCCAGTGGTCTAGTGGTTAGGGTTTTGGGCTTTTCACTGACGTGACCTGGATTCAATCCCTGATTGAGGAACTGAGCTTCTGCAAGCGACAGGGCAAAAAACCCCCACAAAAACAAAAAGAAAAAACCTACTAATGCCATTTATTGAACCATGATAACTGATCATGGTTAAGTTTTTCAGATCTTACCATTTAATGATTACTGTCTTTCTGCCTTTTCCATATATCTTAACCTCAGGGAAAGCTTTAGGCAAGTCAACAGTGGTACCTGTTCCATATGAAAAGATGCTCCGAGATCAGTCGGCCGTGGTGGTGCAGGGGCTTCCAGAAGGAGTAGCCTTCAAACACCCTGAAAACTATGATCTTGCAACCCTGAAGTGGATTTTGGAGAACAAAGCAGGGATTTCATTTATCATTAAAAGGTGAAGTACTTCCTCCCTTGCCCTCAATAAATTTTTCAAATTAAGTTGAATATTCACCTTAAGTTAAATATGTTTTTATTATTGTTTACCATAGAAGCCATTTAAATTTATGCTTTTTGATAACTTTTTGTGTTTACATGTAATATTTTGTTCTGTTTTACTACAGACCTTTCCTAGAGCCAAAGAAGCACCTAGGTAAGTGATTGCTTTGCTTACATAATAACAGGACTGATTACTAAACCTATTGTGTCAAAATTTAATATATTGTAATGATGTCTCTATTTTCTTTGAGAATATGATGTAAGACATTTTGGAGTGGAATGGTACATGTTTATATAAACCAGTGAAAAGTCTATTGAGCTGAAAAACCAGAGACTTACTGTTTTCAGCTCGACTGCTTGCTTTAAGATGTATTCAAGACTTTGTGTTTGCAGGGTGTAAGGATCTGCCCTCATACTCCAGAATTATGAGGGGCTTAATTTACATAGTATCCACTGAGCGGGCACAGAGAGATGGAGCACAGGATTGGGTGGGGAGGGGATGCACAGCTGTGTGTAAGCATTAAAGGTTTCCAGTGCTGGTGTCTAAGGGTGAAGTCGCCACAAGAGGAGCTCGGTGTACACCCTGGAGGAACGGTTAGCGGAGGTTCCAGGGAGGAAGCCCAGGAAGGAGTTTATGAGGCAGAGGGAATTAAGATGGGCCATTGAAGAATGAACAGGTTTTCAACAGGACTTCCTTCTGGGAAGTCCAGACATTCTCTTTGAAGGGAAAAGGGGGATTATTTAAAAGACTAGCACCCCTTTGAGACTTGTAAAAGAAAATAATCACTGTCATTGGCAACTTCAAAGCAATGTAAACATGAAAGGACATGGTAACATATGGATACCCAAGCATGTATTGTTTTCTGATCGGTAACCTCTGTTATTCTCACCACGATGAAAAGATTAATTTTTTAGAAGCTTTCTTGGGGTATCGTTGACATGCCATAAATAAAGTTGACCCGTCTAAAGTATACAGTCCATATGGTATATGGAACGGCTTTGGCAGTTTGGTTAGTTGACCCTGTTTATTTCTGGACTTTCCACAGAGTGAATCGTGTTGTATGTAAATCAAGACAGTTGACTTCGCAGTCTGAATGTTTTTTATTTCTTAGTCTTGTTGCTTTGGCAAGGATGTTCAGTTCAGTATTGAGAAGAACATGGCTGTAGCAGACATCACCTCATTCTCCATACTAGGCGGAAGACATTCGAGCTTTCACCGTTGAGTTAGCTGTAGGTTTTTGTATGTGTCCTTTTTGAGATTGAGAAAGTATAGACTTGATTTTCATGTTTCAGTTAAAATTCATTTTTTCTTGATCAACATTTTTTTACCCTGATGTATTGCAAATTAGCCGTAGTTTGCCATTTGTATTTTATGAAGTCTGTGAGTCTAGAAACATGTTCTGAAACATTGAGGCCTAGTGGTTAGTTAAAGAATATTTCTATGGAGTATTTATAATAATGAGTTGTCCAAGTGGGTGACTTTGTATGGCTCAGCTCTTTTGCCATACTGACTTCCAAAGTAATTGAAAAGTTGCAATTATAATGGGATTGCATTTTCCAGTGTAAAAACTTTTAACAGATTTATTGAAATATGATTGACATACAGTAAACTACACATATTTAAAGTGTATGGTTTGCTAAGCTTCCACACATGTATTCGCCTTGAAAACTGTCATTGCAATCAGGATAATGAAACCTGTCTCACCCCCACACTTCCTCACACCCCTTCGTAATTCCTCTCCTTCTCTGCCTTGTCCCCAGACTGTCACTCATGTTGTCAGCAGAGATTTCCTATATTTTTTTATGGAAATGGAATTTTAGAGTATGTACTCCTTTTTGATTGTTTGGCTTCTTGCTTTGTGATTTTTCTGCATTTCATGTATCAACAGTTACTATTTTTTTTTTTATTACTGATTAGTATTTCACTGTACAGATACTCCCAATTTGTTTACTGATTCACTTGCCCATGAACATGTGGGTTTCCATTTCTTGGCTTTTATAAAGAAAGCCACTATGATATTTGAGTGCAAGGTTTTATGTGGACATTGTTTTCATGTCTCCTGGGTAGATAACTTAAAGGGAATGGTGAGATCATAACAGTAGTTAGTTATATAATTACCTTTTTAAGACACTGCCAAAGTGGATTTCAGTGTGGTGGTTTTGGTTTACGTTCCCACCAGCAGTGTGTGAACTGTAGTTGTTCTGCATCTTTGTCAGCATTTGATGGAGTCAGTCTTGTGCTTTTTTCCTGTTTTTTTATTTTTGCAGTCATAGAATTCACCGTTTTATGTATACAAGATGTACAGCTATCACCCTGTCTCCTCATCCTAAGAAGGACCTTGTACCTGTTAGCAGTCATTGTTGTCCAGTTCTCCTGAGTCAGATGTACTCATGCTGGATCTTAGTTCCCCAACCAGGGATTGAACCTGTTCCCATTGTAGTCGAAGTGCAGAGTCTTACCCTACGGACCACCAGGAGAGTCCCCAGATCTACTGCTAATAGAAATCTGACTTGCTTTATACATCAGTATTGTCTTATTCAGTAATAGTATATTGGTGTACTTATTTCACTGATAAAAATAGGAGCTTTCCCATTAATGGGAGGTTTGTGGAGGGTTGAGGGGCTAAAATCTGTTAGATGATTATCATCCCTAAATATCTTCCTTAGAGAATGAAGGACACTCTTTCAAACTAACAGCAGTACTCACTTGAATGACCCTGAGCTGTGAACTCCCTTTCCCCTGTTCATTCTGTTAGGACCTTTGGAAGCATAGTCATACTTCATATTAGTGTTGGAAAAATCTAAATCTTAATTTTTTTTTTTTGTACCTAGGTGGTCGTGTGATGGTTACAGATGCTGAAAGGTCAATGCTATCTCCAAGTGGAAGGTAAAGCATATTTCATTAGTACTAATAAATCTCCATACTTCAGCAAGTTTTAGTGTTTAGATTATTGATGTATTAGAATATAAAAAAGGCCTGTGTTTGAACCCTTTGGAGGGCCTGTGAAAATGCGCTTTTTGACTTAGTAGTTATGAATGGCAGTAGTTAACCTGAATGAAGCTGGTGTGATTAGTCTGGTGACCACACTGTGAATAGGAAGACCTTCTAGTAAGACCATGTTGTTTTATTTTACTTTTCCCTTCGAAAATGTTGATGGAATTAGATTTCTAAATTCAGTTGACAGGTCATTGATGCAGGAAATAAGTATGTGAATTTTAAAGTGAGTCACCTTTGCACTGACTGGGTCAGGTGAGTGTTTGTCCTGTGAGATCCGGGCATTTGAGCGCTGCGTGTAAGTGGCCTTCATCGTGCAGAGCTTCATCAGGGCTCCCTTTCCTTTCAGCTGTGGCCCCGTCAAAGTGAAAACTGAACCCACAGAAGATTCTGGTATGTACCAGTGCTTTTAGAATCAGTTGTGAAATGTAAGTAAAGAAGACTTTCCCTTAATGTAGAAGCTTGTATTTGGACTCATTGCTTACTGCTTTGATGTGAAGTAGAACAAATTTATTCCAAAAGGTGACATTATTTGTTAATATTACTGCTGCTGCTTGTTCATGATTTGGGGAACAGCTTCTAAAACCTTGCAGCATATGTAAATAGTTCACACTTGGATATTGTTCCATTGTATGGGATATACTACTCTTTCTTTATCCATTCACCATTTAATGGACATATGAGTTCTTGCCAGTTTTGGTAATTTTGAATAACAATATGAACAGCTGTATATGTGTCTGTGCGGAGATGTGTCTTCATTACCTTTTTCTAGTAGATTCAGAGGAGTGAATTGTGGTTCTTTGCTCCACTTTTTAAACTACTGACGAATTGTTTTCCTTAGTGACTGTATCATTTTATGTTCTGGGCAGCAGCGTGTGAGGGTTTGGGTTTCCATCGCTTGACCAACGCTTGTTATTGCTTCTCTTTTTTGTTTTATTGCAATTCTAGTGTTTTCTTGTCTGTCTTCTTTTTCCCTCACTCCCTTCTTTTCTTTTGCTAAGAAATCATATATGTTGGTGCTAGATGTTACTGCTGCAGTTGGGATGTCATTTCTTCTAAGTAGGCAAAGCTGGAGTATCTGTTGATGTGTATTTGTATTTACATACGTATGTTTATCCATTTCCATCTATGATTTTTCATGGTCATATCTTCACTTCCACTCTTGGAGACCTCAGGGTGTTTTTTTTCTTTCCTTCCTTTCCTGGAGAACTTTCTGAGTTGTGGAAACCTTGTTTAGCATGTTTACACGTTTCATTCCGCACAGGCCTCACTGCAGCCTGTTTGTCTCGCTGACCCTTTGACACTGCCGTTGGGCTGGCACCGCTGATGCTTGTCCCTCATTGTCCTCAGTCTCCCAGGCCCGTCACTCAGCTTCTTCTGCCCCTCATAAATAAATAGTCTGCTTCTGCCACCTTGCTTTGGGCCATTGAAACTCCCTGGTGCAGCTGCATATCTTGGTCAGAGCAATCGAATGGTATTTGAAATGAATTGTTGAGGTTAGGAGAATAGTGTGTGTGTGTGTGTGTGTATAGTGTGTGTGTGTGTGTGTGTGTGTGTGTGTGAATAGTGTGTGTGTGTGTGTGTGTGTGTGTGAGAGAGAGAGAGAGAGAGAGAGAGAGAGAGAGAATGAATGAGAATTTTTATGTATGTTATTTTTAGAGGGGTCTGCAAGAAAGGCAGCGTTGAATTCTCCTTATTGGGAATAAGTATTTGAGCTTGTCACACAGTTTGTTTCACAGAAGCTTTTTTCTTTCCTTCTTTTCTTTCATGTCACAGGAAATCTCGGTTTAGTTTTTAGTTTATTGTGCTGAAATCACCATTTTTTAATCTTCTTCCCTTTATTTATATATTTGCCTCCTGAATAATTTGGATCCAAAAATAGACATGCTGATTTGAGAAAAATCATATTTTTTTAACCATCTTAATTGTAGATTTAATAGTACACATAGTGGTTTATTTATAAGGGTTTTTTTTTAATAGGTTTATTTTTTTTCTGCCTTACACTTTGTTTTTGAATATGTGGGGAAAATACCTTTTCTTAAGAACTCCCTAAAGAATTTGTTAAGAATCTTTTATAAAATTGTTAACAAAATTGAAGTATAATATATGTGAAATATAAGTGTATATATGGCCAATGAATAAAAATGCCTGTGACCTAACCTTCAATGGGATACGAATATTAGTAACACCCCAAGAAGGGTCTCTCCTCCCCTCTCATTATTCTTCTCTGAAAGTCAACTATTTGCTTAAGTGTGTTTTTTTCACCTAAGGCTCATATGCATTTTAATTTTTTTCAGCTTTCTTGAGGTGTAATTGACATTACTTGAATTTTAACAACATAGATTTCTTTTGTCTAATTTTGACCTTCCTCTACATGGAATTGTACAATATACACTCATTTATATCTGGCCACAAAGATCTACTTCAAATTATTTATCCTCATTTTGGGCAAAATGTTATGCTAAAAGGTATGATTTGTTACCCTTATTAATAAAAGGACATGTTAGGAGGGAAAAAAATCAAGTGTATCTCATTATGAAAATCATTAAGAAGTATGCCATCTTTAGAATATTGGGTCATTAAAATTGATGTACAGGTGATTTTCATTGATTTATAAAAATATTTTTAACTATGAGTGAAAGCAGTGTGACTAATTTTTTTAAATTGTAACAATAACTTGATGGAGGACAGATTTAGCATTAAATAATCCCAGAATGTTAGTAGTGTGGTTAAAACTTTGTCTTAGTTGGGTTTTAGGTTATTTTTGTCCCCGTGACACCTTGCAAGCTTTTGTCTCTTAGAAACCTTTAAAATATGAATTGAATGCATTATTTTGCATTAATAGCAGAGCACAAGGGACTTCCCTATACAATCTGAATGCCTCAGAGTATAATTATATAATTTAATTTGCTTTTATAGGCATTTCTCTGGAAATGGCAGCTGTGACAGTGAAGGAAGAATCTGAAGATCCTGATTACTATCAATATAACATTCAAGGTAGTACTATTTAATAAAGTTTTTCTTTACAGAAATTATTGGTGGTTATAATTAAAATTTGTTAATTGCCTGAATTTCTTAGATATTGTTTTATTGGTTGGTCCTTTGGTCCTTGACTAGCAGGTGTACTTGTAATTTCTCATTGGAATAAAATTGATTTCAAAATGGGACACTGAAAGTCAGTCTACAGGAGAAATGTTAAATAAGCATTAATATTCTTAAGAAGGACAAGTAAAAGTTGTAGCTTAAGATAGATTTCAATTTCACTTTTCAGAGTTATTTGCAAGGCACAAAAGGTCTTCTAAACCTTTAATATCTATTTGTGGGACAAAAATAGCTTCACATTATTTTTATTATTTTAAAAGTCTATAAAAGATAAGATATAAAAGATAAGACATTATTAAGTTTTAGGTATTTATCATTTTATTCTGTATCTTTGCTTGAATGATAATCAAGAAGAAATTAAAGGTCATAACTTCACAATGCAGTTTGCTTTTCTGCATTGATGGATTTTAGTTTAGAAGAGCATCTCTAGTTTATGGTAAGTTTAATTGTCATAGATGCATAAAGTACATTAAACATTTAAAGTATAAGATCTGATTGGTTTTATGTATACCCATAAACCCAAAAACATAAGTCTTCACTGCACTCAAGATAATGAAATGTCCATAACCCTCAAATTTCCTTGAGCCTCTTTGTAATTCACAGCTCTCCCCAGCCAATGGCTGATTTGTTTTCTATCATCTTATTTTAGTTTGCAGCTTAAGAAATTTATATAAATGGAATCATCATAAAGAATGTACTGTTTTCTTGGGGTGGGGAGCTGTGACTTTCAAATACCATGTAATTGTTTTGAAATTCATCCACAGTGTTGCATATGTCGATAGCTAATTCCATCTTGTTGCTGAATGTTACTCCATTGTTCATCTGTACCACAATTTATCCCTCTGTGTATTGATGGACATTTTGGTTGTTTCTAGTTCGGGACTATTAAAAATAAAGTTGCTATGAACGTTTGTTTGGAAATACGCGTTCATTTCTCTTGAGTAGGCCCTAGAACTGGAATAGCTGAGATCTGTGGTAGGTATTTAAGCTGTTTTCCACTGTGCTTTTAATGTTGTACATTTCCATCAGTGGGGACAGTAGCTCTAGTGGCCCCATGTCCGTCTTAACACTTGTGTGGTCCACATTATTTTTAGCCACTTTATTGGGTGTCTTGTGAGACCTCTTTTTGATTTTAATTTGCATTTCTCTAATAGGTTTAGTTCATTTAAAATAATAAGTTTTTATCAGTTCTGGAGTATTATAAAAGTTAGGGATAAATTTATTCTACTTTGTAATGATGTATACATATATATTAAATCTATATACATATATTAAGTTGTCTCCTAGTGAATTTCATGATTTTTATGTCAGTTTTCATTGTTTTATTGCTATGATGCTAGTAATCACATGGCTAGGTTTAGGTAAGTCTAAGGGGTTTTAACTGAAAAGTTAAAATTTTGGAAAATATTTAGCTCTTTAGCAGTTTTTGGTACCTTGCTAACATACTTAATAAACACTGTTTAAAAAAATCTTTTTTAGCACTTTATATTTAATTTTTAAAAACAAAATTCTGCCTTTATCTGTGGCATTGTCTTTTTAGCTTTGCTGTTACTACACAGGATTATATAAGATTTTTTTTCCCTTTGAAATAGGGAGTGTGAGTGATTTAAGGTAATGCTTGAGTAATGGGAGTGGAAATCTGATATTTGTAGAAGAAAAGATTGCTGAAAAGATCAAGTGCAGTTGAAGGCGGGAGCCAGACTATTGATTTTCATCTAGCCTGAGAGATACAGTCCATGCAGTTTTGGTATTTTTTGCAGTTCTTTGTATATTCTGAATATAAAAGTCGTTTGTGATTGGATTTGCAAATAGGTTAATTTGATGATGTCCAGCTTAGTGGGGAGTTTTTTCCCTTGTATGAATTGTGCTTAAGTACCATATCTAAAAAAAAAAATCTTAGAGATTTTCTTCTGTGTTTTATAAACACTTTTATGATTCTACATTTAAGTTTATGATTGGTTTACTTAATTTTTATATAATGTACAGAATACCAAGTTCAAACTTGCACATACAGATATCCAGTTTTTCCAGCACCTTCTGCTGAAAAGGCTATTGTTTTCTATTGTGATACTTTTACATCCCCATCAGTTTTCTCCAGTATATTCTGTTACATTGTCAGTTTTCTCAAGCATATCCGTATCTGTTTCTACCTTTTTCCACAGTTGCATTGTCTTGAGGGTCACAGTTTATAAAAGCCCTTGGGGCATTTTGGTGGAGATTATGCTCAATCTATAGACTAAATTTGGTTGAATATCTTAATATTGAGTCTTCTGATGCATGAGCATGATATGTGGATGTTATCTGTTTAGCTCTTCTGTGATTGATCAGTGCTTAGTTTTCAGCGTACATATCTTACACATATTTTATAAGATTTGTATCTAAGTGTTTAATGTTTTTCATTGTTACTATTTACTATAATTGGTTCTGGCTCTGGAACTGTTTCTGTTTTTTGTTTCTTTTTTACTCAAACTTCTAGCTTTTGCAAAATTTCAGTAAATTGTTTTGTTGTTACTCTTGTGTGTCTTTTTTGTTGTTGCTTTATTTTTAATTTAGTTTTGTTTCTTAACATGGGAACTTAAACCATTGAGCTATTTTCCAATATAAGTACTTAATGCTGTAAATTTACCTTTTAAGCATTAGTTTAACTGTACGGTATAAACTTAGACATATTAGTATTAATAGTTCTTTTTATTCAGTTCAAAACATTTTCTAATTTTCCTTGTGATTTCCTCTTTGTCCTTTGGTTTATGTGGAAAGTGCAGTCTCTTCAGATACTTGCGCAGTTGTCAGATAGCTTTCTGTTTCTGATTTTTCGTTGTATTTCCATTACAGTTGGAGAACATTCTTTGTATAATTTTGGTTATTTTAGATTTGTTAAGGTTGCTTAACAGATGATCATCAGCTCTGCTGTATTCCTACTGGCGTTTCTCCCCTCTTGTTCTGTCCACCACGAAATTACGGACACCTTCAACTGCCTCTGTCTGTTTCCTGCCTCATGCGTTCTGAAGGCCTGTTAGGGTCAGTGTGCTGGAGGCTCCTTTTCCCTTGACTCCTCTCCTGGCAGCCCTCTTTCCAGCCCTGTTACCAGTGTTCTGAATGGTAACAACCTCAGTTCGTTTGATCTGCTTTTGTAGTTCATGTAAATAGAACCCATCAGCATGTATCAGGCCTCTTCTGTAAAACCTGTACTTTGTGAGGAATGCTGTTGATTGTACTTACAGATCATTTATTTGCACTGCTGTGTTGTACAGTCAGTACCCACGGGAGTGGGTTCCAGAGTCACCCTCCCAACCCCCTGCAGTATCAAAAGCCACAGGTGATCAAGTCCCTTATATAAAATGGTGTAGTATTTGCATGTAAACTACAAACATGCTCCCCTATTCTTTATTTTAATCATCTCTATATTACTGCAGTATCTAACACAATGTAAATGCTATCTCAGTAACTGTCAGCATGCTTGAAGTTCACATTTTGCATTTTGCATTCTGTAACTTTCTGGAGTTTTTCTGTTCCAAATATTTTTGACCCATGGTTGGTTGAATCTGCAAATGCTGAATGCACAGATTCAGATGGCCTACTGTATTCTAAAATGCTTTTTAAAAATGTTTAAAACCCAGAAACACAATGTACATGTTCCCAGGTTTACAGAATCTCACATGAGGTGACATGTTGACTGTGTCATTGACTCCCTTCTTTTTTTTTTTTTTTTTTAATTAATTTATTTTTTTTAAAATTTTTCAGTGGGTTTTGTCATACATTGATATGAATCAGCCATAGAGTTACACGAATTCCCCATCCCGGTCTCCCATCCCACCTCCCTCTCCACCCGATTCCTCTGGATCTTCCCAGCCCAACAGGCCCGAGCACTGACTCCCTTCTTTAGGCCCTTCCTATTCCCATTTTTCCTCTGAGTTAACCACTTTATTGAAATTGAGGTTTGCCCTTCCTGATAATGATTTTATACTTTACATGAGTATACAGTTTCACAGAATGTCTTTGTATGTGTATCCAGGCACATAACATTTTATGTATTTTCTCAGTTTTCAACTTTGGAACATACAGTATCATACTCTGTATGTGTTTTATGTATGTTCTCCTGTATCAGTACAGGTTTCTGAGATTTACCAATTTTGTCAGGTACAGGTTTTTGGGGTTTTTTTTTTTTTTTTTTAGTATTTGTCCTTTTTTTGCGACTGGCTTATTTCCTGTATTTATTAGTTTATTTTTGGCTCGCTGGGTCTTGATTGCTGCACACAGGCTTCCTCTAGTTACAGTGAGCACAGGCTGCTCTGTTTGCAGTGTGCTGGCTTCTCCTTGCTGTGGTTTCTCTTGTTGCGGAGCACCGGCTGTAGGCACGCGGGCTCAGTGGTTGCGCACACAGGCCTAGTTGCCCCGCACCATGTGGGATCTTCCTGGACCAGGGATCGAGCCCAGGTCCCCTGCACTGGCAGGCAGGTTCTTACCCACTGGACTAGCAGGGAGGTCCCATGTACTGATGAAATACTGTCATTGCAGTAGTTAGCATATGTGATTATACTACAGTTCATTTGTTCATTCTTGTACTTTAAAACCATTCATGTTTTCTGCGAAACTTTTCTAATTCCAGGATAGACTTAAGATGGCTCAAATGTGAGCACTGGGAAAGCGTGATTTGTCTGCAAAAACGGGTGGACACTCCTCAAGTTGCGAGGGTGCATGTGCGACTCATTTAATGACAAAGTCCAAGTCTTGTTTAAAATTAAACAACATAATTTGATAGTATAGTGATATGTGAAGGTAGCTGGGCAAATATTAACCAAAGGAAACCAAGTTTAGTAATAATAATTTGAGGCCAAAAAAAGAAACAAGTAACAAGTATAAAGAGTAAGACTATATAATCAATATACTAATAAATTACTAAGTTGATGGGATAATCATTAACTTTTACTACCTAAAAATGTAGCCTCAAAAATCAAAGTAAAAAATTGATTAAATTTGGTATAGTTGATAAATTTGTGAATGTAGTCATACGGGAGAAATTAACAGATGACGAATGCATATAAAGTAGCATATTTGAACTCTACAGTTGAGGAACATAAGCCAATTCATGTATATCCAGGATTCCATACCCAGCAAATAAATGTTTATTTACAAAATACGGAACTTTTACAAAAATTAACTTTATAATTGTTTATGGATAGCCTTAAGAAATTGCCAGGAAACATTGTAATTAATAAGAAATCAATAATAAGCATGTTATTTAAAATAGAAATGCTATACCATGGGAATCCTAAGAAATATACTTTAATTGGCTTAAAGAAGACCTTATTAAAATAATTTAGAGCAGAACTATATTGATAATGATATATAGCTAGACTTGTGGAAGAGCAGCTAAAGCAGTATTATGAAGTCAGTACATTTTGCTATCATACAATACATTTTTTCTGTATATTTTAAGCCAGGGTTACATGACTAGGAAGCAGTGAATCTGGCATTTGAAGTCAGGTCTCTCATTGAACATTTTGCTCTTCATTGAGATTCCAAATATAAATAATTTTTCTGTTTTCTGTGAAATTATTTTCCATGCTATGTCCTTTACTTATAATGTATAGTTTTGTGCTTCTTCCTGAAATTCCTCATGCATTTGCAAAGCCTTTTAAAAGTCTTAGGATGTTTTCCAAAAAATATTCAGAGAAAGTGAAGCAGTTTTTATTCATATTCAGATAAGAACATGTTTATGTTAAGTAGCCATTGAGAACACAATGTTTTGTTCTCTTAAATCTATCACTGTCACTAAAAGCAAAGTACATGCAAGTGTGTTGTCAATATCTATAGCATTCTGTGAAGGTTTAATTAAGACAAAATACATTGTGTATTAATTATTGGGGAAAACCATGTTATTAAAATTTTTTATGGATCTGTAGGAAAGGATTTTGAATTAATAATTGTCATATTTCTATTTCAGTGGAGTTTCAAGCTTATTAATAGGTTAATTGCATGATTTTAGAGATTCTGAGGAAGGTATAACAATTTGATTCTGCATTTTTCTTTAGTATGGCAAAGCATTAAGACAAATATTTGTCAAGGAAGAAACAAATACACCTTGTAAGATACATCTGTGCTTGTATTCTATATGAAGTAAAAGTTACAGCTTGCTGTCACGGACATGACCCATATCTACCATTTGAGACATATCATTCCCATTCAATTCATGTCTAGTCATTTTCAAAATTTCTTTTGACTATCTGTATATGGCTTTATCTGAATACACTTTTTCCATTCACTAAGACCATAAATTGACACCATTCATTTCTCAGTCTTTTTTTTTTTTTTTTTTTTGCTTTTTTTTACCCATGAAAAGGCAGTAGTATTCCATCTCGCTCACCCAAATTTGTTTGCTGAAGTGACCCAAAATATATTTTTGGGATTCATTTTGAAGTGTTATCTTTGTGTCCCAAAGCAGGCCCTTCTGAAACTGATGATGTTGATGACAAACTCCCCCTTTCGAAGTCTTTGCAAGGTATAACTTTTTCACTTCCATTTTCCCACATAATGTTCTTATTTAATGTTTCTTTATACTGGACAGACTGTGTTTTTGTATTTATATCTGTATTATTACTTTTCTAAATGGAAAAGGAAATGTATTGGCCTTTTTTTTTTTTTTTGAAACATAAATGAACTTCACAAGCAACAATTTTTGAAAACCAATTTTCCCTTTTGTGAATCTAGTAATGAATCTCGAAATGGGTACATGACACACTTTCATATTTAAGGTAAAGTACACATTTATACCTTATATCAGAATAGTCAGAAATAAGGCTTATATTGTATAGTTAGTAATGTAAATATCAGTAAGGTCATGTTGATATGTTTAGAAAGATTGTAAGATATCATTTGTAAATCCCTAATTTTATTGATTGAATGTCTTTTGGGGGATTTCTGTGTAGTGTTCCCTCCCTTGATGACCATAGGCTATTTGTGATGGCTTTACTTTACCTCTGCTTATTCCAGCTTTGAGTGAGTTAGATTTCATTCTTTTTTCTTCTTTGCACTGTGCAGCATGTGGGGTCCTAGTTCCCCCACCAGGGATTGAACCCATGCCCCCTGCATTGGGAGCACAGAGTGTTAACCACTGGACCGCCAGGAAAGTCCCAAGATGTCTTTTCTTTAGCTCCACTTTTAATATAAATGTAATTGCTTAATTTACATTTTGAAAGAACAAAAAACACACACAGAATCATCGTTTACATGTACTGTTATCGTGTTATGACCTGGTGGAATATCACCTTAGTTATTCTTAGCCAGTCTTCCCTTTTCAAGTACTGGTCCCTTCTCCATTATCTCTCCTTGTTTTGACCTCACATTTTTGTTTTCTTTGGCATTACAGTCGAAGAATCCAGTGCTCCATAAATTCAAATTTTAATGTATAATGGGGAGAGGGGAGCTGTGTGTTGAGAAAGCGTAATGAAAGAAGTTAAGTAAAGAATAATTCTTGGCTACAGAGTTACCCGTTGTTTTGAGCTCAGGTGAATTTTCAGAACATAAAATAAATGGAAAAGAATCTCAAGATAATTAGAGCTCCATAAAATCAGACATGGGAAACCCCACATTTTTGGTCTTAGCATGGCACTTTAGATTGGAAGGTGCTGGGCACTGACTGACAGGCTTGTTTTGTTTTTTTAAACTGTAGTCAGTGTTCTTTAAAAA
Organism: Muntiacus reevesi; assembly: GCF_963930625.1. Taxonomy (NCBI): domain Eukaryota; kingdom Metazoa; phylum Chordata; class Mammalia; order Artiodactyla; family Cervidae; genus Muntiacus; species Muntiacus reevesi. Next base: position 210,951,256 of record NC_089250.1, on the reverse strand, counting down.
TCAAGATAAAAGTGTAGAAAACCTGTGTCTGGGGGTGGGGGTTACCTTTAGTCTAGTTTCTTAAATTAGTTATCAATGGATGACAAAATAGACCTCAAGTTTCCTCCTGCCCCCTTGCTTTATTCTTCCCTGTAGGTAACACATTTGTATTTCTACACGAAGGCAGTGGTTTTCAATCTTCTTGATGATGTTAGTACCTCAGACATTTAAGGACAGCGGATCAATAGTCAGGGGCAGTTTGGGCACTTAACCTAATTGGCTCTGTTGGGTTTTAGATGACTTCTTTCTTGTTTATGAGTAAAGTTTCTCCATTAGGATGAGCCTGTTCACTGTTGAATGCCTAACCTGATACATTGCTTTATGTTCCAGTTTGTAGAAGCAGGCAGATTATATTACCTGAATTAAAATGCTTTTGAGACTAAAGGTAGTATCTTAAGTTTTAACTTCTGCGTTTCCTTTAAGTGCAACTTTGATTAAATAATGGGGATTTAGTTTCCATAGCTTCCACCATAGTACAAATGGAAAGCAAGAAACGTCTCGCAGCCAAACCTGAACTTGTGTTTCTAGACCTGATAGAGTCTTACGAGCAAAGACAGAACTGACTCAGATGTGTGTTTTTGTGTGTGCATCAATGGCAGATGAGCTTGGCACTCTGAAACATACTATTCTAGTTCTCAAATTCGAATATCTATCAGTAATTATATTGTGTAGTTCTAGTAACTAATATTAAATCCCCAAACCTACTTAGGTTTACTCTATATATTTGCATTTTAAAATAATTCTTTGAGTTTTCATACCAGAAGTATTACATGTTTTTCTGAATTAGATAATATTGTTTGAATTAACTGCTAAGAAGTTAAAAGAATCAGCTTGTATTTGTATTTGCATTGTTACCTAGTTTCTCTTCTCCCAGCGTCAGTCTTTATTGGTTTATTATATGGGTTTATCTTCTTTTTAGGAAGCCATCATGCTTCAGAGGGCAATGAAGGAACAGAAATGGAAGTACCAGCAGAAGGTTAGATATGGGAATTTTTACTTTGCTGTATTTATATTATGTTGTTCTGTACTACAGGGAATACTATCCTTAAAAGCTTATTTGGAAATAAAATGATTTTTGTGGTATAAATGCCTTCTTAAGCCAACAGGTTTTCTTTTTTAGCTCTAAAGATGTTATACCTCTTTTATTGTATTGAATAATAAAGCATGTGGGGACTAAAATTTAAGTGGTAAGTAAAATTCTTCATGATGCAAAGTGTTGCTCATTTTTTCTTGGTCATCTTATGCCATATTTGGAAAGAATGGTTTTAATATTTAAAATTTAAATTATTGCTGGCTCTGTTCATATTAGGGTAATGTAGTCTCCATAAGGTTACTAAAAAGAGAGAGGATCTCGCTGCTCATTTTTACACCCACAGCCACCCCGTGGACTGCTTTGTTAACCAGCCATCCTCCTTTGGTTGTTGGATTGAGTGAATATTCAGCTACAGCTCTTTAAGTTATTGGAATCTTGAGTTAAACCGTTACCATGCAGAATGACTTCCAATTTGTAAACTGTTTAGATAGTTCCAAAAGAATTTTTGTAGGTTTTCTCCCAAGGAAAATAAGTGGTAAGGCAACTGGATCTTATTTTAGAATTACTATTTCTCACATAAGCTGGTCATGTCAAGTCTTATTTTTTTAAGACTAAAAAAGGAGTCTATTCTGTACCTTTTTATTCCTTATATTTGCTTTTTTAAATTTTTTTTAATCCATAATTTGGTATTTTATGCTCTTTGAGTGGTGGGAGTTCTGAAGGTCCCTGGAAAGTTGACTGATCTTTCTAAATTCAGATTTAGAATTGTAGTATTCTAATGAAATACATTTCTTGCAGAAATACTGAGATACTCATTTAAAATAATATTTTAAATTTCTTGTTGAATTTTCTTAATAGATGATGGTGTTGGTAAATTTTTGTTTGTTTGTTTGTTTTCTTTTACTGTGTGCAGGTAATTAGATATTTTCTCTGTAACAAAATCCTGTTTTAGATAGGCAGTATTTACAACAAGGAAATAACCTGTTTACAAGATGAATTGTACTGGTGTTCATTGGGCAATGTGATTTAGATATTAGGCTTTGAATCACTTTATTTTTGAGGACATTTTTATTGTCATATTGCAGTGTTAGTAGAGTTGAAGTTAGGTTCTAGTCTTTATTCCTTTACTAACAAGTAAACATAATCTTTGGCAAATCAATTAATCTCTCAACCTTTGCAAAATGAAAGGAGAGTTGATAAAGATACTCTCTAGCTGAGCTTCTAGCACTAACATTCTGATGTACATTTGTTTTATGTAGTAACACAAATATTTAATTTTATAAAGTACGTTACATGCAAAGTTAGTTAGGTCATACAGTCCTGTCTGTATTTATTACTGTAGTCACTGTTTTGATGATATGAAGGTTCCCACCGCAAAAACTTTATGGTTTTATTTAACAATATAAGCCACTCCTGGTATTTCTGAAAGAAGAGGAGAAATAGTTTTTTTTTTTTTTTAATGTAATAAAGCCTTTGTTTATATCTTAGCACCTTCTAGTTACAGCAGGAAAATAATTTTAACTTCATTATAATCTTACTCTAGAAAGTTTGAGTCCTTTAATGCAGGTAACTTGGTATTGTCTAGTTTTCCAGAGTTTCTCTACTTTTTGTTTTCTCTTCTCCCTGTTTAAAAGGGTCAGAGATTTTCATTTAACAAGTATGAGCTGAATTCAAATGACAGTAAAGTTTTATGGTAGGCTGCTTTTGGAATATCAAATCCGTAAAATGTTGGAACATAATAGAAAGTGCTTTATAATGAATGTCATTTTAGAATTTTATTTTTTTCAAGATTCTACTCAACATGTCCCTTCAGAAACAAGTGAGGACCCCGAAGTTGAGGTGACTATTGAAGGTTAGTTATCTAAAAGCCTTGATTCCAAAAGTGTACTTCTGGTCATAAAAATTATTTGTCACATTCACATTGCTAAGTATGCATTTCATTCATTTTTAAAGGAAACTTGTGGGAAAAAAAAATGGAAGCATATATGTGTATGTGTGACTAAAGTAACCACATCCCACAGCACACCCAATGCTTTGGGAGTTTTAGACAGCAAAAGTAAGCTGTGAAGATGAGCAGTGGACCAGGCTATATACTGGTACTTTCTACCATTGGGAAAGAGAATTTTTAAAAAGAGAAAACTATGACCAGACCGGGTGCACACAAAAACAGATTTATAACCCATTACTGAGCTGTGACATAGGAGGCTTAGCTTAGTACTAGGACCCCGGTTGTCAAACTTAGTGAAGTGGAGGAGAAAGTGTTGATAGTTCAATTTCTAAAGCGAGTTTTCCCCATAAAATGCTAACATATAGCGTGTCCTTCAAAACTTTTGAAGCAGCAGCTGTAAAAATATTCTAAACTAATGTAAATAAAGTTGCTTCAGACCTAGCAACTTTCTTCTTCAGAGACAGCGCATGAATGCAGATGAGCCAGTGTATCCTGCATTATTTAAAGATCCAGCTAATTATTAACAGGAGCGTGCCTTATATTTCATAATTTTTAAATGTATTGGTTTTCTTCTTTTTAAGTTATCTTATATGACTCCTATAGGTTTTTATTCTCCTCAAAGTAGTTCTTTTCTAAAGCAGAACTTTTGTTAACCGCCCCCCTCCCCCCCTCCAGTGTCCCTGTTCTCAGTGATAGGTGTCACTTTATTGTGACATCTAAAAATAAGTTAGATGTGTACATATACATGTAGTTTGGCAAAAATTAGTAGGTGTTTTCAGTGTACAGCTTTGTAATGAGCAAGTAAAATACACATATATCACATTTCCCATAGTGTTTTTCTCATAACTTTACATCTTGGTACTTCACTATTTTTTTTTTTTTTAACTACTGCATAACCTTTCTTGGTTTGCCATCTCTGTCTCTCCTTTTCTTCTTTTTTTATAATAACCTGTCTTCTACTGGTGTCTACTTGGTTATTTATGGTGTTTGGCTGTTTCAGACTATTGAAAATGTTTTGCTTCTAAATTATAAGCTGATTGGTAGCTTTCACCCAGTATCAGAAATTTTCTCCTACTTTGCATGTTAACATCTCAGTTAATTTAATATACATATTTTATCATTAGCATAATTTTACTAACCTAAAATTGTTTTGAATTGTTTCTAGTCTAGCATTTAATTATTTAATTCATTCATTTATTCATTCATTCATTTATTCATTTATTTATTGGCCACACCAGGCAGCTTGTGGGATCTTAGTTCCCCCAACCAGGGATTGAATCAGCGCCACCCCCTCTGCATAGGAAGTGTGAAGTCTTAACCCCTGGACCACCAGGGAAGTCCTCGATAGTTGACTTTAAATTAGAAGCTCAACTATGAGAAGAAAATCTAGGTTATATAATATCGAGATATTATAAATTGAAATTATAAGTTAAAATCTAGATATTATAAATACTCAGAACCTTTTCCTTCCTATAGAGATAAGAAAAATAGATGATGATTAAAATTATTACTAAAGGGACTCCCCTGTTGGTCTAGTGGCTAAGACTGAGCACTCCCAATGCAGCAGACCCGAGTTCAATCCCAGATCAGGGAACTAGATCCCACATGCTGCAACTAAGATCTGGTGCAGCCAAATAAATATTTTATAAAATTATTAGCATAAACCTTTAAAATAGGACTAATAACCACATTGATTTATCTTAAACCTTAAAACCCATAAAGGCTATATTAGAATTGTTTAGAAAATAAACACTTTGTTTTCATAGTGTAAACCTTTAAAGGGATGTCAAAATAATTAAGAAATCAATAGCTTACAAACCTAAAATGTGTGTCAGTTTTTTCAGTTTTCATTCTTTGAAGGGAATGATAAATCCCATTTCTTTTAAACTAAGACATAGTGCCAAAATGTTGATTTATCATCCAAATTTTCCAACTAGTAGAATTTTGCCGTTGAGGCTGCTGCTTTATGTTCAGAAGACCAGAGAAATACCAGGTCTGTGTAAAGTAATTACTTTTCCTAGTAACATTTTCCATGGGATAGATGCTCACAAACTATATACCGACTCTAATTAAATTGCTAATTATTATCCATATATCATGGAAGGTAAATTGTAAGTCTGTGATATTAACAAGGAAGGTCAAATGAGAACTCACAGCCACATCTTTTTGATAAGTATATTGAATTTTTTTTTTCTAGAAAGATGACTATAGATGGTAGAAACTAGAAAAATATCCATGGTTAGAAAATGAAATTTTGATACATTTTAATATTAGAAAAAATATATCACGCATTGAAATCATAACTTTAAAAACATACCAGAAATCTGAAAAAAGACCTCTAGTGTAATATGCTTAGTAGTGGGGTGGAGGGGAAGAACCTGCTTTCCCGAACAAGGCACGTTTAAAAAGAAAAGTGTACCTAGAGGACTATGTTAGTTTTCTTTAGGAAAATCCTTGTACTTGAAAAGAATAAGATAATCCTGCTTGCGTGGTGGTGACTTTTGTTTTCTCCTATTGTATATTCCTGCATTCCCCAATAAGTTTATAAAAAAGAAAAAGCTTAGTCTTCAAGTGAGTTTTGTAATAAGATTCTCCACACTAACCTTGGTATCTTTATTTGCCGCTATGTGATGTGTCTACTTGAAGGGTCTGCTTGAGACCGATGCAGACACGTTATCCTGCGAGAAATAGCCGCCTTAACTGAGATCTGCTCTTCCATTTGTTGTTGTTCAGTCTCTCAGTCGTGTCTGCCTCTTTGCAACCCCACAAACTGCAGCATGCTAGGCTTCCCTTTTATTTGTGGTGATCTGTTTGCTATTGAAGTCAGTGGTGCACATGTGGAACCTCTGTGACCTTTGGGAAACGGCCCTTAGAATTATATGACTGTGCTTGCCTTGATTTCATAAACACCATGACTTCATTTTTGGGTAAAATCAGACTGTTGTCAGGTCTTTGGCTTAGGCATGTGTTTGATAAGGGCAGAGAAAATCTTGCCTCAGGATTATTTGAAGTCTGGCTCTCATGAATGAGCTAAAAATGGGAAGTATTGTTTTAAAAGATGTTTCCTTATATGCAGTTCACTTTCAAACATTTTTCCTCAACTTGAGCTATTCACACGTGTTTATTTGGCTGAGGCATAACCCCCTAATTATTATTATTTGTCTTCAGATTGCTTTTAAATAGATTAAAAGGGTTTCATATCTTCTTTTTTTTTTTTTTTACAATTTTTAAAATTTCATGTCTTCTTAAGTAAAACTCTTGGAAATTTAAAGTTTTCTTTGGTAAATAAATTAATTACATAACTATTTACACATAGGAATGCAGTTCATAACACTGCATATATATACATGGACTACTGTTTGGATAGCACTGTTTTAGGGTTGAGTAGTTGGATTTCATCCTCTGATGGTATCCTTTTTTGGCTGAAATTTAGAAATTTTTGACTGTCGCATGTAATTTTCAGGATTGTGCTATTCAGACATTCATTTATCAGTCCACAGATATCAGACACCTTGTATGTACTGATGGCTGGAATAGGTGTTAGGGATTTTGGAATGAACAAGATAGGCAAGTCCAATGAAGGGTTTTGAACAAGGAAGTAGTAAATTCTTTTTGAAGAAACAGGGCTGCCGTAAAGCCTGAGAGAGCAGATCATAATGGAAGCAAAGCTGTTACAGTTACTCAGAGGGAGATACTTTAGAATTGCGTGGTGACAGTAGGAACAAGAAGTGATTGAATTCTGGGTATTTCTGAAGATAGAGCAATTGTTTTGGTTGGTTGTTGTTTAATTATTCTTATAAATGTTACTTGAGAGTTTGTAGAATCTGTATAATTGGGCATGTTATCATTTGAATATTTTGTTTTTAATTTTATAGTTGCTAACAAATCACTTAGTTGACATCCAATTATTATATAAAAATTAAGACTTTTGGAGGCTTTAGGACCTGGATCCGTGGGTGAAAAATGCCATTTATTAATTTGAAATGTGGAGGGTAATTAGTAATTCCAAGTAATTTCAAGGAAAAGAATACCTGATTTATTTTATTTCACTTCTTTTAGTTTGAATAGGTGTCAGATTATTTGATAAAATGACAATTTGATCATGTTGAAAGTAATAGGTTACAGAAAAAAAGTTTTTATATGTTAATGCATTCATCAAGAATTAGATAAATTTAGTAACACATTTGAGCTCTGCTTTCTGTGTTATCTATGGGCATATCTGTAAGTAGTATGTTGCAGAAAGGAAAGCCGGGTTTTTCTTGATAGAAATTTTGAATCAGGGATTATCTCTGCCCTTTTTTTCATGGGGTGGGAGGCTTGTTTTTAGCACTGTGGCATACCTAGGCCTTATTCCTCACTCATTTGCAGCTTTTGCATGCTAAAATACCTTGAAATTCATTTTATAAGCTTTTAGTTTTGAAGATATAAACATTTTTAGTTTGGGCTTAAATTTGAAGCGTCCAGAGATGCATGGTTATTTTTTACACGAAAGTGATTGTTTATAATGTGGAAGTGCCATGATAATTAGAAAACAGTGCTCCCTGCTGAACTGATAGTTAGAGGCAGACTGATTTCTGCTACAGAGAAATAATTTTAATCCTTTGTGAAATGGATTGTGAGGTCAAGAGTAACGTTTCCTCATACTTTCCCAGAATCAGAGTTTTTTGCTGCAGTAGTGGAGAAAAAAAATAGGTGTGTTTGAGTTCATAGCTCTTCTTGACGTAATTCCATATTTCATATAAATTAAAACACTCTTTATAATTAAGTAGTAAGTATATGAAATGGGTTAGTCTTTTAATAGAATTTATGTTGTATTTTATCATCACAAATAACTTCATCTGTTCATATTTAATAGATTGACTTCATTACTGTCTCAAGAGAAATGTGATAAATGTTTTTTAATGTTTTATAGTCTTTGTTAATTCATTTGTTAACTTGTTAAAAAACACTCCTAGATTTGTCTTTTTTTCCAGTTATGGTTAAGGAGGTTATTTTTATAAAGTATATTTATACTGTGAAATCCTTTTGTTTTAAAGTAAGTTAATCTGACTAAAGAAATGAGGTTGCTAAGACACTAAAGAAAAGCAGAGCTCTCTTGGCCGTTCCCCTTCACCTCAGTTTCAAACTTTTCAGATTACAGTTGGGTTGAATTTCGTTACCACCATAAGCTATATTTTCTTTTTTTATTTTATACTCTTTCAGTATTCATTTTATCTAATTTTATTAACAATCATCTAAAGTTATAATTTATAGAAATATTTAGGCTATATTAGCCTGTAAGGAAAATAGTTTTGTTTTAAATATCATTGCTTAATGTTCGCAAAGAAATACACTGAACAGTTAAAATGCTTGGACAGTATTCATAGGTCAGATAAGTATATTTCATTTTATCCTTTGCAAACTACCCTGAAAATATTCTTTGGCTTCTAAAAATCTGTTTGGAAATTGGAAAAGAAGGATTCTGTCCGTCTGTTTTCAGAAACCAAACATTAGAGACACCTAATATGTTTTCCAAAATATATCTACTTAGGGCCTTAAATAATTAGGTTCAAACCTATTGTGGAATCTTTCGACTCTTTTTATCCTTGTGCTAACTTATGAGCCCAGAATTCTTCATAGTCAAGTTTTTATTTTACTGGTAGTTTGTCATTTTAAAATCGTTCTTTACTACAGATTTTTTTTCTGGTTTTGAGCGTGCTTTTCCACAGTGGGATTTAATACTTGGCAGTTTCCGTAGCATCGTGCCTTGTTTGCATGATAACTTTTGTCTGAAACAGTACCCGTTGGAGTGAGTACTTCCACATTTACCAGCGCGGGTGCTGTGCTTGGTTGCTCATTTGTGTCCAGCTCTTTGTGACCCATGGGCTGCAGCCTACAGGCTCCTCCATCCTCGACATTTTTCAGGAAAGAATACTGGAGTGGGTTGCCATTTCCTTCTCCAGATTTACCGGCATGTAAATAGGTCCTAATATGACTTTATCTGGCCCCAGTGACTCAATACCTTTTTCTCCTGTTGGTTTGAATGGTCAGTAAATGATTTCAGGTTTTTAGAAAATCTGTTGATGTTTTAGTTGGCCCTCCATATCTCCAAGCTTTAACCAACTATGGATGAAAAGTATTTGGGAACAACTTTTCTTAGAAAGTTCTAAAAAGCAAAATTTGAATTTGCCATGTGCCAGGGAGCTAATCTGTACAGCACTTACATTGTCCTAGGTATTATAAGTAATCTAGAGATGATATAAAGTATAAGGGAGGATGTGCATAGGTTATATGTGAATAATATGCTAATTTTATAGTGACTTCAGCATCCCTAGATTTTGGTATCCACAGGATTTGTGGCACCAGTCCCTATTAGCCTGTAAAGGAAGAACCCACAGTCAGTGAACAGGAGAATCAGTGTGCCCTGTCCTCTGATGCTATGATAGGAGTGACATTTAAGTATTTTAGGCTCACACTTAGATTCCCTTGATTAATATACAGAGTATATAAAAGTTACCCTTTGCTCTGCAAGGCAACATGGTGTATGATGCTAAATTTGGATTTCATGTTGTTCTTTGAGAGCCTATCTATTAGTTAATAGCTGAAAGAATTATATCCATGATCTCATAACATAGTTAAGTCATGTAACATTCTCTGATCCTGTTTGTTTAGCTATAAAATGAGAATGAAAGTTACCCTGAAAAGGGTAATTTATTGTATCTTATGGTATCTCTTTGTTACTGCTGTTTCCTTTAACTCAATAATTATTTTCTTCCTCATTCCACATTTATTTTAAGTGTAGATTTCTTAAAATGATATTTTCAATAATTTACAGATGGTGTTTGAGTAGAAATCTTAGTCGTGTGCCAACTGATATTTTCCAGGGATCAGAAGAATATGACAGTGACAGCTTTTCTTACTTGATCCAATGTCCTTAATTCTAACACCAGATGTACTGAAACATCATAGCAGAGTTGAGTTGTAGCCATAGCTACAAAGAAATCTTACTATAGATGTCTTGGGTGGTCTATATTCTGTGCTTAAGTATATGATCGCCATACATAGGTATTGTATCAGATGAATCAACAATGCTTGTTTCACAAATAATGTAATCTTATTTCTTTTTGTTTATTGGAAGTTATCTGTACAGTTAGTTATCTGACATCCTTTATGTGCCTGAATATTGTATAAGTTTAAATATTTTTCCATTCAAGCTACATATTCTTCCCCCTTTCTTATATATTTGTATGGTTTCCTTAGCTGTCTCCATTGAAACCTTTTTCATGAAAGGCTTAAAATACACTATAATTCTTGACAGCCATCTAAGAAGAGTTAGGAGAAAAGGAAATTTCTAATGACTTAATTCAAGCTAATTTCAAGCAAATTGAAAAAAGAAGACAAAGGAAAATGAGGATGATTCACTTGATCAGCTCCCAGAAGAGTAGGAAAGCTGGAAATGTAACTGGGAAAAAATGATGCTGAAATGGCAATACAGATATTAACAACTGACGTTCCAGTCGTACTTAAATCCCCCCATGTCTTTCAAATGTTGAGATCTTTACAGGCAGTGGCTGTCATGCATTTTACCTGTCCCTCCAGTGATGATGGTTTTCTTTTTCAAGATGATGACTATCCTCCACCTGCCAAGAGACCAAAGAGCAGTGAACCTCCCCAGCCACCCGTCACAGAACCTGCCAATGCCGGCAAGCGGAAAGTGAGGGAGTTCAACTTCGGTAAGATCCCGGTTAAGTGTGGTATCTTCCATTGTTAATTAGAATTGGTAGGCTTGAGGACATTCACTGGTGGTCCAGTAGTTAGGACCAGTTTCACTGCTCGGGCCCAGGTTTATAGCCCTTGGTCAGGGGAATTAAGAGCCCACAAGCCATGGTGCAGCCATCAAAAAAGAATGGGCAGGCTGAAAAATCATTGTTACTGACTTAGTAATTCAGTTATCTGTCTGAGACTTAATTTCAGGTATAACTTTTTTGAAGCTTGATTTTAGGTTTTGGCTGCGGCGGGACTTGGTTGCAGTGCACGGGCTTCTCTTGCTGCCTTGCACAGACTCTAGGGGTCTGGGCTGCAGTAGTCATGGCTCACGGGGCCAGTTGCCCTGCAGCATATGGGATCTTAGTTTCTGGATCAGGGATCGAAGCCACATCCCCTGCGTTGGCAGGCGGATTCTCAATGACTGGGCCTCCAGGGAAGTCCCAGACAGAATTTTGATATTAATTTTTCTTGCTTTGTGTAACTACTAGCCTCTAATCGAATCAAATCCCAGTGGAGACAATGTATCCATTTGAAGGGACTAAGTGAAATATTAGTGGCAACTTGGGTTTGTGATCCTTATTTTGAATAGATAGAACAGTTAGCTGTATGTATTTAAAAAAATAGTACTTTAATACATTTTAACTTGTCTTTAGTCATAATTACTGGGCTTCCTAGGTGGCGCTAGTGGTAAAGAAAGAATCCACCTGCCAATTCAGGAGACACCAGAGATATGGATTCAATCCCTGGGTTGGGAAGATCTCCTGGAGAAGGAAATGGCTACTCACTCCAGTATTCTTTCGTGGAAAATTCTATGGACAGAGGAGCCTGGTGGGCTATAGTCCATGGGGTTACAAAGAGTCAGACATGGCTGAGCATGCATGCAGTTCACCACACCCATACTAAGTTTACATGTGTTTTTTAGCATACTATTATGAATTACAACTATGCATAAACTCTTATTTCCATACAACTCAGACATGTGTTGGAAGGTTTCCTGCACAGTCTTGGAGACTGTCTCTCTCATTTTTGCCCCACTTTTGTAGTGTTTAATTATATGGGTCTTTTCTACCCTCCCGCTTTACAGAATTTATGAATTTAAAAAGAGGTACTCCGTAAGAAGGGTTTTGAAAATAAACTTTAAATACCCCTACCTCCAATCTCTTATTGAACCAATTCTAAGTACCATTAAAAAAAAAAAAACATACAACAAAGCAGTTCTTAGGAAAGCAGTAAAACTATATAGGTGATTTGTTTCAAATTAGGATATATTATGTAGAAAATAATTCTTGAGATGTTGGGTCATGTTAAGAGCATATTAGTGCCCCAAACAGGGATTTATTATTGAGTTTTAACTTTTTCTCTAAATTTTCAGAGAAATGGAATGCTCGAATTACTGATCTGCGTAAACAAGTTGAAGAGTTGTTTGAAAGAAAGTACGGTAAGTCTTAAACTCAGTAATTCTTGTGATATTTTGTTCTTAAGCTTTTTAACCTTGGGCTGTTCATCTAACATGAGCAAGTCCCATTCTACCAGTGTCATGCCTGCCTTTTTTAATCTGTCCCTGAGAAGGCCGTGGATCATGTCTATCCAAATCTTAGAAGTTTTGTTTCTAGATTATAGCAAAGCTTTACAAGAGTTTCCTTTATTTAATTGTCAACTAATATTTCTTTTAACTTTCAGCTTGCATATTTGAGAGTTTGTTTATATATATTTGTTGTAGACTTTGATGCAAAGCATTTTAAAACTCCGGTGTCCAAGACATCGTGTCATGTCATGTCACTTCTCAAAACTTCTCACTGAAGAGTGCCGAGTCCAGTGAGAGGAAGGCATTCTCTTAGTCTCAGTTCCATTGTCATACCTAAAAACATTGTATGTGCTATGGAATACCCAGTTACATTTACATGTCCCTTATTATTTTGTTGTAGACTTTGATGCAAAGCATTTTAAAACTCCGGTGTCCAAGACATCGTGTCATGTCATGTCACTTCTCAAAACTTCTCACTGAAGAGTGCCGAGTCCAGTGAGAGGAAGGCATTCTCTTAGTCTCAGTTCCATTGTCATACCTAAAAACATTGTATGTGCTATGGAATACCCAGTTACATTTACATGTCCCTTATTATTTAGACAAACTGACTCTTTGTAGTTTAATAAAGTATCAGTGTCTGTTCATTATATTTGATTTGTAACACTTCCCATCCTTTTGGCTTTTTGCACCTGTTGTATTCTTTTGCTCTTGGATACATAAATCTTAGAATTTCTACATTTCGGAGAAATGCTCTGCTTCAGTTATTTTACTAAAAAATCTTTTTTACAAAAGCATATTTTAAAAATATTACTTCTTCATTATATGCTATTTGTACTAGTTGATATTAACTGGTATATTTTTCTGGATTCATTTGTGGTTAAAATTTCAAAAGAAAGTCTGCCTCTATCTGTATTATTTCAAAATAATACATTGTTATTAGATCCTTGCAGTTTGGTTAAGTAAAGTACTGACATCTTTGGTGTTCTTTTCCTTTCGGTTCTTTTGTGGTGTTTTTCTTTTGATGCCGTGATAATAAATGGAATTTAAAAATAAAGTTATAAAAATTACAGTTATATCTATGTATTCGATTATTAGTCTTTTCTGCCATCTGTGCTGAATCCTTGTCATTTCATAATTTTTCCTTTCTCTTTTTACCTTTAAAGCTCAAGCTATAAAAGCCAAAGGTCCTGTGACGATCCCGTACCCTCTTTTCCAGTCCCATGTGGAAGATCTTTATGTAGAAGGACTTCCAGAAGGAATCCCATTTAGAAGGCCATCTACTTATGGAATCCCTCGCCTTGAGAGGATATTACTTGCAAAGGAAAGGATTCGTTTTGTGATTAAGAAGTAAGACTCTTAAACTTCTTCTTTGACCTTGATTATTGCATCTTTCTATGTTGTTGACAGATACTCACTGGCCACTAGGAGCTATATTTATAATAAAAACAACTAGGTATTGTTTTATTTTCTGCTTTTCAGTGTGGCTGTGTAAGTTTTGACAGAGTTGGCTTTTGGAATATGAACACCTGTCCAAACCTGACTGGCATACAACCAGTATTTTCTTTTTCAGTTTTATGCTAAGTATGCTAAAGAAAATACTGAAGTATGACTGTCTTATTTTTTAGGTCTGAATTTTAAAAAACGTATGTGGAAATAAAGTAGGTTGTAAAAATAAACAATAGAAATAAGAATGAAAAGAAAGAAAATAGCTGAATGCTATAAGTTCTTTAGTACTGACATAAGGGTTGTAGCAAGAAGTTTTTATTTTAAGTATGTGTGACATTTGGAAGTGTGTCTGCTTCCATTTAAAAATGGCAACCATGTAACACATTTCCATATTTTCTACCAACTAAAATTCTATTAAGATTACAATAAAAGGTTTAAAAAACTATTGGAACATTTATCAATATATTTCAGCAAATGTAGATGTGTGAAAACTTTCTCTTAGCTACATGAAACAAGTCCTAGATTCATTTGTAAATGGGAACAACTGGAGACTAATTGTCCATAGGAAATTATTAAATATAATTGCTGAACTAAAATTTTCAATGAAAAGTCTAGAAGATTTGTTAGTATTATAAATCATAGAGATGATTATGTACATGAGACATGAGAAAGACTAGTGAGTCCTTATCTAGTGACATCTGTCTGTTGTTCCGTCGCTAAGTCATGTCCGACTTTTTTTGACCCCTTGTGCTAAAGCTTGCCGGGTTTCCCTGTCCACTATCTCCTGGAGTTTGCTCAAACCCATGTGACATCTGACTTAACGTGAAAAGAGAAGGAAAGTGTCAAAAACGCATAGCATTTATTTTCCAAGCATGTGGAGCAGGATAAATGAGAAGAAAACAAAGATATATGCCTAGTCACATTTCATAAAGTTTCAGTGCCCTAAGGATAAAGGCAGAAAGTACTAGGTTCCAGAGAACAAAACCATGTCATAATAAAGAACGAAAGTTACACTGATGTCATATCCTTGATTTGAGCGGTAACAGATACAATACTGTTAAGTCATTCTTTCCAAGTTCTATGTGAAAATATGTTGAACCTTCAGTTCTATAGCCCGACAAACATGTATGAAATCAGAGATTCCAGCATAAAAGAGATTGGGTAGCAGTTGGGATGTCTCCAGCAGTAAATAACAGTCCTTCAGACTGGACTGGTACTGTCAGTAAGTTGCTTATCTCACCTAGCTGGGAGTTCGGAGGATTAGAACAGTGAGGGCTCTGCTTCTGCTTCTCTCTAGATTCTTCCTTCCTTACGCTGATAGCTTCCTTAGACGAGTTCTGAGTCTGCTCTCAGTAGCTCCAGGAATCACAGCCAGACGCATCTACTGAGGGGAGGGACTAGCTGCCTGTGTTTCTCTGAGAGCAGAAAAACCCAACTTCTCTTTGGTTCAGTTTGTGTCAAATGCTTATTCCTCAGTCAGACACAGGCCTGGGAACGAGAACACCATGATGGATTTATTCTGTAGTCCTCTTTTCAGTGGGAGGCAGGAGGTTCACTTATATACATGACTTTGATTTTAAGTTCTAATATGGATGTCTTTTTGAGTTATGTGCGTATTATAACTGATTTAATTTTTTCCTGACTTTGGGCTATAAATAGTAAGGTCAGTAACAGCAGCAGGATAGTCATTTGCAGAAAGATTCATATTCTTTATTCTGGTTGAGAAAATGGAGACATTAACAAACACCTTGTCCAAAGAGTATAACCAAGCTGACTTCCTCCTGCGTTGGTATTAAATAGGGGAACAACACAATTTAACGAAGGATTAAAAAAGACTCAAGAGACGCCTCAGTTAATAGGTGAGGTATCCTCTACAGAGAAGCTTGTTACTAACAGATATTCTTCTTTCAAACAAATGGTAGTTTAAAGATTTTGGCCTCTATTTTTCCATAATCAATCAGGTGTTGTCAAGTGTAACTCTGCTTACACGAGGCCACGTGGTAGGCAGCCATGCAGACTAGCAGAGTTGGCATCGCCTGAGAGCTTTGAGAGACACCGAATCTCAGATCCTACCTAGACCTACTGGATCCAACCTGTTTGTGATGCGGGTCCCCGGTGATTCCAGAGGCTCCTGGGCATGGGGAACAAGCTCTGAAGGCCGAATGATAATAATGGCAGCTCAGTGCAATGTGTCCAGTACAGCCAAGCAGTTTACATGATTGCCGACGCCTTTTTTTTTTTTTTTAAACAGATGAGGGATTATGGGAAAGAGAAGGAGGAAGTAAATATTTCATAGTCTCTCATGAAACTGAATGGTAAACAAAAAGGGCTTGTTATAAAACCCTGACACCAGTCCTAGGCAGGAATCATAAACAACCTTACACACACACACACACACACACACACACACACACACACACACACACACACACACACACACACACACACACATTGAGATATTAAGAAGCATATAGTTTTCAGAACTCCTATACTGTCATTTTCTTACAGTGCTTGGTTTTTAATTTGTTAGAAGTTTTAATTTTTTTAATAACTAAGGAAAATATGCGGATTAGTTTATAGATTTTGCTTATTGCTAATATTAGAGCATATAAAACTATATATTTGGTATTTAAATCTTTGTGCAAGTTCATCACAAGATACTCATGCCTTGCACGTTCTTTTCAAGTCCTTTTGATATCCTCATTTATTGGAAGCCATCTTCCACGTTTGGAAAATACTTAGTAAGCCTTTCCGTAAATGTTAAATGTGGTTAGTCTTGATACACATACACTATTGGTTTATTGTACTTCAGCAAATGTTTTATTTCACAGCTCCTCCCTTACCTTAATCCTGCATTAGTTTCCAACATTTCTGAGATTATGGTCAGTACATTGTCATGCTTCTCTGTAATTCCACTCTTCCTCCCCTGCTCTGTTACCTGAGGATATTACAATAAAGTAGTGATACATAAGTCAGATTGTGCAAATTCTCTGGAGTGTTTATGTATTTGAAAAATTTTATTTATTTATTCTTGTTTGTTTTATTTATTTTTTTGGGAAAATTTTAAAAGCATGTGTATTCTGAAATATAATTGAGTTAGTTTTGAAATTTTTTTAGGATTTTTGTAACTAGATTATAGATAAGTTAAAGTAAGGTTATGTTGAATGTAAAGTGAAATTGAAGAATCTCACTTAAAATTTTGTAGTTTGATTCTTTTGCTCTTCTGCTTTTGTAAAATACCTTTGATTTACCAAGTTAACTGTTTTTTGTGTGTGTGTTTGAGGACACATGTCCATGAAGACCATTATGAAACAACTTGCAGTTACCAACTTGTCTTAAATCTCTTAGTATTTAATTGTGCTCAGGAGTCCAGGCTATCTTTTGAAAACTGGCCTTGAAAACTGAATTATTATATAAGTGCTAGTAATTACTACTTTTGCTAAATATTGATGGGGTAAATATTTAGTATTTTTTCTCACCTTTCAAGACATGAACTTTTGAATTCAACACGTGAAGACTTACAGCTTGATAAACCAGCTTCAGGAGGTAGGTCTCCAGTCTTATGTCAAATTGTATATTAAATCAGAACATGATGTACAAGGAATATTGTTCTAGATTCTTGAGCTCCTTTTCTTCTCAATAACTCATTATAAATAAATGTAAACATCACATTTCTGGGTAGACTATAAAAGGACGATGTCTGTTCTCCATTTGAGATGCAAAGTTTATCTCGAATAATGTGTTGAACAGTTTATTATGCTAGTCTAGATTAATCAGTTGAATGAGCATCCATCTTGATACCGACAACTTAAAGGCTAAGCAAGAAAGCCATAAGCATCATCACTTGTTGGTTAAATGTGTTTTGAAGGAAATACAGTCATGATTTGTTCTCTTAGTTGCTTTTGCTCTGTAGTGGAAGACGTTGGGTGGGGACATAAAATGAAAAGTTTATCACTTACAGTTGGTATAATAAAAGGATTGCCAGCATTATCATAGCCCCAAACGTATTGTAACAAAAACCGTCTGCTAGCTGTACTTTAGTAAAATGGATTCTCTTTCCTAGCTATAATGATGACACGTTATAGTACCTGTGTAATATGACTATTAAATTATAAATTTTCATTTTGTTGTTGTTTCATGAGTTTTTACACTTTTCATTCAGTGTCAGCACTGTTTTAATAAACACATTATGAAATCTTAGAAATAATTTTAGAACAGGGAAACAATACTGCCTACTTAATAATTTATTTCATGATATTTAGTAATTTTATTAATGTCATCAAACTGAAGAATTTGTGTTTGTTACTCTTACAGTCAAGGAAGAGTGGTATGCCAGAATCACTAAGTTACGAAAGATGGTAGATCAGCTTTTCTGTAAAAAATTTGGTAAGTCTAATTTCCTCCCTAGCTAAAGTATTAACGGAATAATTTTTCCAGATTTTGCTTTTTAAGAAAGTAGATGCCATGGATGGCTCATCTCCACCTCTCTTTTACTGTTTGCTTTTTGAACACATATTGTGAAAAGTTTTAAACCTGTGCGGAAGGGGAGAGAACGTTGTGATGAAGCCCACGTCCCCTCGAGTAAGTTACTGGTACCGCGGACAGGCTTTCGGCACCGAGCGGCTCGCAGCCGGGGAGTCCGGTCAGCAGCGTGGGCAGCATGTCCGGTGGAGCGTGGAGGGCCGCCAGGCGCCCTGGCCCCGAGGGAAGGCCGGGTCTGTAGTGCCCGCTGTGCTCCGTGTCTCCAGACGGTTACAGGACTCGGCTTTGGTTTACCACTGTGACGTCTTTTGTCACTTTCTTACTTAGGCATTTTCGACTACTCTTACGGAAAGTTTCATATATCACTGACACTGCATTTCTTTCCACCTCACTGGCTCTCCTCTCCTTTCTCTCCTCGGCCCCTCCCGTAAGTTCAGGCTTTGCATTTTGGATTCCTCCACAGCTCAGTCCCGAGCCCTTTGGCTGTGTGTTCTCCACAGTTAGTCTCACTCTGTCTACCTTAAAAATGCTGTATCGTCTGTATTGAACAGTGACTTTCACATTCAAGTTCCTAGCCCTGAGAACTCTTTGTAACACCGCGCCTGTGTGTTCACCCAGCTGGTGGGCAGCTCTTCCGACTCCATACACCCCAAGTCGAGTCCTTGACTCCCCCTGCAGCCTGTCCCTCTCCCCGTCCCCCCAGCACCACCACACTCCCCGGGCGTCCAGGCCAAACCCCTGCAGTCACGCTTGATTTCTTCATTTCCGCAAGGCCCCCTGCTGACTCTACACGTACACCATGGCGCAGATCTGCACCTTTGTCTTCCTCACTGCTGTCTCCCGATAGTCAAAGCTGATCACTGTACCCCAAAGCAGCCAGCTTTCCATCTCACTGAAAAACTACAGCTTGTCGCCGTTCTGTGCTCTGGGGCTCCCCTCTGTGCTGGAACAAGTTGCACAGCCCCTGACCCGGCTGCCCCGCCTTGCTCCTGGAGTCTCCTCGCTCCCTGCCCCGCTCCTCACTTCGGTACCAGCTGTGAGGACCACCTGCTTGTTCTTTGCTTTTGTAAGGTCGTCCCCTCCTTGGATTGCTGCGCTGCCAGCGCTCTGGTTTCTGGAATGCTCTTGCCTCAGGTGTGTGGTGCCGGTGCTTTATGTCTCAGTTTAGGTGTGTCTTCTCTGGAGAGGCCTTCACCGGGTGCTCACCTGACGTAAACCACGAAGCACGTTGTATGTCGTCATGCTTTAATTGTTCCTGAAGGACTAATGGCTGCCTTTTTCCTTCCACTGTAACACAATTGGTACAACAGCCCACACCTCATGTGTCTCGGCTGTTCGTAGAACAGTGCGTGGTGCCCGTGCAGATGATCAACAAATACTGAGTGGACCAGTGTCATTAAAAACTACTGAGTGATTACTGAACCTTTCAGTCATGTAGTGTACATGGGGCCTCACTGCATTATAACACTGCGAAGATCAAAGGAAGCCCAGAAGTGCCACAGAGAATCACGAGGACACAGGGCTTTTCTCAGTTTTGTGAAAGAAACCATGTGAGTTTTAACCACAAAAAATTCAAGTCTTCTGGGTGCAGATTCTTGTTCCTCCCATGGTTTCCAAGAATGGCGTATGGCTCTGGCTCTTCCAGACCCGGTAAACCAGCTTTTAGGTGCAATTCAAGTGGCAACCACAAACTTAGCTCATTTAATTGTTTGCTGTTTTCAGATTCCATGTACTTCAGCTTTACTTACATGGTTTAGCTCTCTGAGACTCTTAATGCCTTGAGGAAAAGTCAGAATTTAAGTTTTTCCCCCTCATTATCCTGGATTGCTCAACATGAATACTTGGGTAGCTTAATGAAAATTTACCTCTCTGGGAAATCAGAAATCAGCTAAGGAACAATGAAGAATTTACACTTTAAAAATCCTTATATTCCCCCCCCCAAAATCCTTATATTTCCAAGCCATTTAGTGAAATAAGACTGTGAACATTATCATTAGAGATGCCACCATGGTATCGTCCTAACTCATAACTAGTTGGCATAGATAACGGGCATCTACATGAACAGGCTTACACTTTAGCCTCTAGGATGTTTAGTTCTAGCAATCGAACCTGGTATGTAAGAAGCAGCCAGTCCTAGTAGATCATGGGTGCTTGCTACTAAGCCGACATCTCCCTCATGGAAGGAGAAAGCTGTGGGTGCGATAGTAGAGTCACAGAGAGAAAAACTGGCCAGTAGAAAATATTTTGGCATCCTAGCAGAGCTAAGGAAATAGTAAGAGTTTGTGTGAGATGGTGGGGGAAGAAGGAGGCTTCAGAGGGAGTGGATACGTTTATACTTAAGGCTGAGTTGAGTTGCTGTAGGGCAGAAACCAATGCAACATTGTAAAGCAGTTATCCTCCAGTGAGAAATTTAAAAAATAGATGAGAGTTTATATCTTGTTACATTGCAAGCAACAAAATCCTGCTCCCGGCCTGTACTTAGACTTTAGAGAGAGCGATGCCAGCAGAATTGTTGCTCTCTTCAAGGCTCCTGACAAGGAAAGAGGAAAACTTAAGATTGTCGATCATATCAGACAAAAGTTACACTGCAGGTCAGCGCCTTGAACCCCCTGTGTGTCTGGTGCTGTGAACTCACCCCACAGAAGATAGCGAGTGCTTCCCCCCTCTCCAGGGATTCGTTTACAGATTAGGGTGATGTGCATAGCAAAGCAACAGGTAACTATGTGGTGTATTAGAAAGTGTTAAGTGTTCAGGAAAAAATTAAGCAGAATGACTAGGGAGATGGGAAAGGTTACTTAATATAGAGGAGACCTTGTTCATGATGAGATGAACGCTGATGCACTTGACCTTCCCCCTTTCTGTAACTTGTGCTGTTTCTTAGCTCCAACAAGTTGGTTCTTTTTTATTTTATAGGAAGTTTTGTTAGAATTAAGATTGTGTCCTTTATTGTTACATTTGGCAGAGTAACTGTAATAAATATTCCTCCCAGGTGTGAGTGTGAAGGCCTTTGCCATGTTTTCAGAGGTAATGTTTCTTTAAACAGCTCTGATCTAAGTTACATTGTGTTTGGTTTTTCAAATACACACTCCTTACGTATGTTGTCGGGATCCTACAATATAGTAGAACCGTTCAGATTTGGTACTGATGAAATGAAGGAAGGAATTAAGGCAGAAGGTGTTTGAATTTGAGAGGAGAGTCAAAAAAATACAGATTCTTCAAGAAGGCACTCTTTTTTCAACCATCAGATTATAAAATATTTAATACACAGAATACAAGGGACACCTATAAATGCCGCTATTTTGTAAATTGATTCTTTCTTGTTACACCTCTGTTTGAATGTGGCTTTAAAGTTGAATTAGTAATTACATTTTTACATTTTAAAGTGTAAGTGCTGCGCCTGTTCAGAAACAGAATAGTAACATGCATTGCCATATTCCCATTTTTGTATTCAGTGATTGTTAAGGTCATTTTAAAGATGCTTTTTAAAAAGTTGACATGTCCTTTATAATGGCTTTTTTTAAAAATATAATTTCAACGAAAATATAGTCTCCTGTCTTCTGAATTGCTTTTCTTTTGTAAAGCTGAAGCCTTAGGAAGCACCGAAGCTAAGGCTGTACCTTACCAGAAATTTGAAGCACACCCTAATGACCTCTACGTGGAAGGACTACCAGAAAACATTCCTTTTAGAAGTCCCTCGTGGTATGGGATCCCAAGGCTGGAAAAAATTATTCAAGTGGGCAATCGAATTAAATTTGTTATTAAAAGGTAGGATTATAATTTGCAGAAACATATTTCATGTTGTCTTTAAGAAAAGTTAGTTTCATAAATATGGGCTTTTCCCCCTCCCAATTGGACTTTACTCTCCATATTTAAAACTGAGGTATTAAAAAAAGAAAACAACAACAACAAAAAACTGAGGTATTACATTTAGATTCAGTTTTCAAGCAGGTGTCTCTGTAGTACCAGGCACCAGATATACAAAATTGGATCCAACAGAAACTCTATCCTTGGGAGCCTCATTGCATCGATCAATACAGAAAAGCGCCAGCTTTGGGAAAGAGGGTGAGGGTAGCATGCAGATGGTTCACTTTGCACAGAGGATGCCAGAAAGGGGGTTCAAATGAAGGAAATAGCATAAGTAGGTCAGGGCAGGGAGGTGTCAGATGGCCTTGAATATTCAGATAACCACACAGTGTGTGTGGAAGGGAGTGATGCCCTTGAGGGCGTTAGACACTGAGATGGCCCTGGGGAAGAAGCCTCGCTTTTTGTTCTGTACAGTCAGTGAAGAGTTGAAGAGGTTTTAAAGCTGATTCCTCTTAAAACAATTTGAACTGGATCTTAAAAGGGTCACTCCGGCTTGAGTTTGGAAGATAGCAGAATGGGCAATTTGAGGGCAGAATATGGGAGCAGAACGCCCATTTAATACAAAAGAATTGTCCTTGACATAGAATTTGCTTGCTAGTTGGAGTTGTACATTTGTGTATCTATTTGTTGGGACAAGCTTCAGGGTGACAAAGCCAGATACATCAAACTGTATTGTACTCTAGTTCACCTGAAGGATAGAAACCCGAGGTTGAACTGGGGTGGGGCCAAACAAAACTGTTTTGCCACAAGCTAGCTTAAAATGCCTTTGAGGACATACAGGTGATCCCACCTGAATCTTTGTAAATTGCTGTTTTCAAAATAATCTAAAGTCATCAAGATGATTTCTTATTCACTGCAGATGAAGGTAGAGTGAACGATATGGGAAGTAGAGGCGGTCTTAAATGCTCTCATCTTGACACCAGTTGTGTTTTTACAGACCGGAGCTTCTGACGCACAGCACGACTGAAGTTACTCAGCCCAGAACGAATACACCAGGTAGGAAAGCTGTGGTGTCCTTTTTAACCTTGTAAATCAAATAGTTTCCAAGCTTTCATTAAACTTCTAAAGCCACAGAATTGCTGTTTTCTCCCTTCCACTCAAAAAAATGTTTCTTGGAAGATCAACACAGGCACTCCTTGTTTTATCAAGATGAACGAACGTAGCAGTTGGCACAAACTTGAGCTTTGAATTTAGACCCATGGTGTTTAGTAGAAATACAACTTGTCACAAATGCAAGCCATGTATGTCATGTAAAATTTGTACATGGTGGGTTGGTTTACTCTTTTCATTTCATTTATTTACATCCTTTGTTTGAATCTCTGGTGTCTATTGTGTACTTCCAGCACAGCCTGATTCAGGTGACCACATTTCAAGTACACAGCTGCCACACGTGGCTAATGGGCCAGACCATGAGATTTAGACCTTCATCTTTTCACAAGGACTTGGTTTTAAAATGACAGATACTGTGATTGCAGCAGCTGCATTGACATCCTGCCCAACAGAAAAGAACTTTAAGTCTCGGTCTCAGTTGTCAGAACGGTTTTGTTTTCTTTATCTGAGGTATATAACAGTGCCTTTCTTTCTTTCTGATGTTTTTATTTTTCATTTCATAATGTCAGATAAAGTGACCATAACGTGTAAGTCTGCTTATTAGGTTCTGCAACCTTAGGAGCTTCTGTTGCTAAGAACCAATAGTGGGTCCTTCTGAATTTTTGTTGTTAAATCTTTTCCCATTCCTTCTTTTTCTTTCTTTTGTTTTTGCAGTTAATTGTTCTCGTAAATGCTAAGGTTAACTGCTGTACAAAGTGGGTTATTTGTCTGTACTAAAGTACCTTTTCTTGAGTTTTAGCTACCTGGGTGCAACTGGTGAAAGTCATCAGTATGCTAAACAGATGGTATAATCTTTTTGTGTTCATCACAGCATGAGAAGTATTTGAAAAAAAAAAAAAAAACTATGCTAGGGAAACAGACCATCCTGTGCCCAGAATTCTGCCAGGGAGAAGAGATGATGTTTAATTTTTCAGGATGAACGCAGCTTCATCAGTCCAGAATGCATTTGACTTAGGCAAAGAAACAAGATATTGGTGACAGATTGAAGACTGGATGTGACAGAGACTTTACTAAGCAACGTAATGCAAACAGAAATATTCCCAAAGGTAGAGCTGTGGTATGCATTAGTCTGAATGTGATGGAAGTCTGTGTGTGAGTCTTCATTTCTCAAGACAGACCTCAAGGTCAAGCTTGTGATTATTCTGATGACTGATTTTATTAGGAGCATTTCTCATAGTGACTGTGAACTGAGGATGTTGAACATGTATCATTGGAACAATCTGTAGGCACCACAGAAGTTACTCTGAGGATTAATTAATAGTTTCAGCAGTACTTGATCTGCTGTTTTCTGGCATAGACAGTTACAGGCCTTGTATCTGAAGGTACTCCATTCTCCCAGTCATTAACAGAACTTGGCCTTCAGCCTTTCGTGGACGACCTTGGAAAGAATCAGAGCTTGTCCTTCTTCATTCCTACAAAATGGTATTTGGTCTGCCAGTGCCCTGAGTGTTAGTCTTGCCAGGCTGATTCAAGTCCTCGAGTAACTGACAGAAGAAAGTGTCAGTCATTGCCGTCAGAGACGTCTGCTCGACTCCTGGTGACAGCGGTGTGCTGAGACACATGTCAGTGCGCGTGGTTCTCAGGTTGGGCAAAGGGAGCCCAACCTTTTACTTACTAGCCAGGTAATTGAACTTCACGGGGGAAGCAAGAGAAGGCAGTTGGTGCTTGTGTGGAGTGGTGCAGAGACCTATTTGTATTAGCGTAGAAATACCAGAGGAGGAAGTGCAGGGTGAGGCAGAAGGGGAGCACCCAGCTGACAGATGCCCTTGACCTTGGAGAAGGGAGACTCTGCCGATCGGTATAGTAATGTTCCGATTTGCTTTATACCATAGTGACCTTGTCTAGTTGAATGGCTGAGTTACCATATTAAACCCTTGAGATGCTAGGTTTTCTTTTAAAGAGAAGGTTTTAAAGTACCTTCTTGGTAAAAGTAGAGGAAAAGGAAGAGTTTCTGAGGCTCCCAACCTTGAGAGTATTTTTAGAAGTTCTCCAGCGCTTCCCGCCGCCTCTCCCACAGACGTGGCTGACTTTTGCTCGTGGGACGGCTCGTGAGCTCTCTGCCCTTTTCTCTAAATTACTGTCTCTTACCCTCCTTCCTCATCCAACACCTCCAAGCATCCTCCACTGTCCCCAGGTTCACCTCCATCCTCTGCATCCTCACCTCCACCAAGCAAGCTCCGATTATCTGTCCAAGTGATAACCCTACCTCTTTCCTAACAGCTTATTTTTTCTGTATTTTTATGTTGTATTTAAAGGGATGTGGTTGTCTTACAAATAAAGGGTAAGGAAATAAACCAGATTACAGATGTGACTAGTGCTCAGTGACACTTCCCTAATCACTTTATCATTCATTTCTTGCTGTGATGAGTGAGGTTTTCCTTTGTGGAAATCTGTAGGCATACATGTGTTCAATAAAACAAGGAATGCCTGTTTAGAAAAGCGAATACAATTGAAGCTCCTCTAGTTGAACCTGGTTCCGGAGTCCTGGGTCCTTATACAGGTGGTCCTCCTACTCTTGAGAGGGTTCTTCGATGTATCTCCAAGGAGGAATGTTTAAAAACTATTCATTCTAAATGCTTCTGAACAAGTTCTTCTTTGCCTACATTGTGTACTTAAATTGGAATTCTATCTCCCTGAACTTCTTGACAAGTGCAGGAAATCGTTCTTTTCCTTATGAATGGAACTTTTTGCTCTTAAGAAAAGTTGGATGAAGAGTGTCCCTGGATATACACCTGAAACTGTTGCAGTGTATTATGCCGATTACATCTCAGGTTTTAAAAAATGGCATCACTGGAAAGAATAACATCCAATCTGATTTTGTGTCAGCACCCATAAGGGACATGCTTAATTTGATTGATTTTTGCTTTCTAGTCAAAGAAGATTGGAATGTCAGAATTACCAAGCTACGGAAGCAAGTGGAAGAGATTTTTAACTTGAAATTTGGTAAGTAAAAGATAGTCTTAGTTTTTAAATGTTAATGAAAGGCAGTGTTCTTTATGGACATTTTAGCAGTTTAGGACCTAAAGAGGGAAGCTCTCAGAAGTTGGGTTTGACTTTCTTTCCACTCTGACATTGGCTGCTTAAACTGAGCAAGTTACTTTCTGTCCCCTGGACTCCCGATTTCTCGTGTATCAGAGCGGGAGAGTGTGGGAGGTCGTGGGAGGGACCTCAGTCCCGCTGTCTGTACCTGTGACCTGGCTGGCACCACGTGACACATGGGTTTGATCATCTGTTTCAGCGTAGATTTGTTGACAGTGGTTTCTTGGAGTGCTATCTGGAGGATTCTGACAAGGCTTAGCAGGTGTTTCAGTTGATTGGGTGTGTCTCATGGAGAACGAACGAAGGAGTAGAGTGGTCCCAATATTCCCGGGACATTGCCATCATTGGTTTAATATCTGATATTAACATTTGTGTCCTGGGTCGGGAGCCTTCAGTACACTTGACCAGTCTGCTCAGGCACATCTTCTTGCGCACCTCTTACCTTTGGCATGTGGGATCTTAGTTCCTTGACCAGGGATCAAACCCAGGCCCTCAGCAGTGAAATCGTACAGTCCTAGTCTCTGGACTACCAAGGAATTCCCTCTTATATTTTAAACAAGATGCTAGGTTCAAGGGCTAGGTACTTGCCATATGGCTGTAGTTCATTTCCTCCTAGAGCACAGAGACAATTTTGATTGTCCTGTGGGGATGATTGATTGTCCTGTCCAAAGGGACAATTAATTATCCCTTTGATTCGAAGTGTTAAAATGTTCCCCTTATTTTTTTAGGCTTGTTCTTCAGTTTTCCCCAATGTACTAGGTAAAATACCTGCAATGTTAAGTGGAATTGCTAGATTGTTGGGAACTTTGGCACAATATATTTGAGAGTGCACAGATGTCAACTACATTTACTGTGGTGGTCACTTGAGAATATATGCAAATAGATCATTATGCCATACACTTGAATCTAACATACTGTTATATGTTCATTGTATCACAATTTAAAAATACACATAATAAAAGCATAAAAAGAGACTGCTGTCAGACAAAAGTAAAAGATTGTCTATAAAATTTTACCTTTTGTAAGTTATGTTTCTCTTACACTTTCAGCTCAAGCTCTTGGACTCACAGAGGCAGTAAAAGTACCATACCCCGTGTTTGAATCAAACCCTGAGTTCCTTTATGTAGAGGGCTTGCCAGAAGGAATTCCCTTTCGAAGCCCTACCTGGTTTGGAATTCCACGACTGGAAAGGATTGTCCGTGGAAGTAATAAAATCAAGTTTGTCGTTAAAAAGTAAGTTCTCTTTGCCATTGCAATCCTTTCTGGAATTTAGGCAATTAAATTGTATTTCTATTGAAAATCTTCTCTAACCTCAGGTTATGGCTAAGCCTTTGAGGTCCATGATAGAAGGTGTAGCATGAGCCTGGGACCTCACCTTGTCCATTGCTGCTGTTCTTTAATCCGCACTTGATTTTTTCTTTTCCCCTTGATTTTCTTCATCAGTACAAGGAGAGTTGTACTTGCCCCGCAGCGGTGGTGCTGACATTTGCTGAGAGATGCTGTGATGTCTCTATGAGTATCTTATTCATAGATACTTGAAGGAAGAAAGAAAGTGCTGATTTTTAAAGTGCTCTGTTTATTCCTGGTTAAACTTATGGGCAACTGAATTTCAACAATTAAGTTTCTCATTTGTATGTCTGCAGAATTTCAGGAGCTGAAGAAACTAAACTCCTGTTAGTTTTCATTTTCATGAAAGTGAAAGTTGCTCAGTCATGTCTGACTCTTTGCTACCCCATGGACTATACAGTCCATGGAATTCTCCCGGCCAGAGTACTGGACTGGGTAGGTAGCCTTTCCCTTCTCCAGGGGATCTTCCCAACCTAGGAATCAAACTGGGGTCTCCCGCATTGCAGGCATATCCTTTATCAACTAAGCTATCATGAAAGAAGTCATTTGCTCTTCCTAAAATCTTTTAGCAGCTAGTCGTGGGAAAGAAAAGTGAAATTTTTTTTTCTGTCAACAATGATAGAGATTATTTTTGCCTTACAGAGTTATTTTGTAGTCACCTTCATTTAAAAAAGAATTGGTCATCACAAGTTTTACTAGCTGTGAAGACCAATATTATACTGGCCACTGTAACGTTTCTTGGTTTTCTCTCTAGACCTGAACTAGTTATTTCCTACTTGCCTCCTGGAATGGCTAGTAAAATAAACACTAAAGGTAAGAGATTATGTATATCTTTATTATACTTTGGTGTGTTAAAACATGCTGAGTCCCTGGCAGATATTTGTGTGTGAGGGGGTGGCTTTTTGATTTGTTTTTGATATTTTTAAGGTGTTTTATTTAATTCTTGCCCCCCCCCTCAAAAGTAAACATTTCATTGGCAGTTTCATATTGCAGTCATCCTTCATTCATGTGTCCACAGCTTTGTTGAGACTCATGTGGAGTATTATACCATCAGTTTAACTCTTCAGGTTTTTTTGAAAAGAGCCAAACTGTGAATTTCACTACTCTGCTTTTATAGAGCACTTCGTTATGGAGTTTTTACAATATCCAAAAGAAATGGTATTTGCTTACTTTACAGCTTTGCAGTCCCCGAAAAGACCGCGAAGCCCTGGGAGTAATTCGAAAGTTCCTGAAATTGAGGTCACTGTGGAAGGTGAGATTGCTCTGTGGTCCATTTCTGTCCACTCTCCAGCTCACTGATTACAGCTTTTGCTTCTTCATTCTAGTATTGACATTTTTAGGAAAATGGGCCTTCACAAAACTTGTTTCAGGTGTGGAAAGCTTACCTGTGGTAAGTCTAGATTTCTCAATGTTTCTAAACAGTTTCAAGTAGAAGATGAAATTTCTCCTCAGCTTCACCACTACTTGTTATTTTCTGCTTTTAGATAATAGTCATCCTAATGAGTGTCCTCCGTTTTATTGCTGAGTAATATTCCATTGTGTGGATGTGTACTGCATTTTGTTTATTTATTCATCACCTGATGGACATCTGGGTTGTACTACTTCTTGGCTATTTATGAGTAATGCCACTCTGAATATTCATGTACAAGGGCAGTGATGGGTTAATGAAAAGCACTTTTGACCTGCCTTCAGGGTGATGGAGTGGATAGATCCAGCTTCTCCAGAAATACCTTGCTTTTATTACTATGCCATTTAAGAAAGCTTTGGTTTTTATTCAGTAGCTTGAAGTAATTAAAGATTAGAGTGTTGAATCTTCATATTTTATTGAATTCTGAGGCCCTAGTCAGGCTTTTAGTGGAAAACAACTCAGAACCTGTAACATTGTTTCTGTGTATTTCTTAGAATTCAAAGAAAAGATATGTCAAAAATAGCTAGAAAATCCAAAGGAGAGCTTCATAGTGGAGATGATATACTTGTATCTAAAGTTGTGTTTATGTTCAGAAGCTGAAAGAAAAACATAAAGGCAAACATAAGAGACCAGTGGCTTCAAAATGGTGTGATGAGTCAGTAAGTGAACTGAAAGTTCCTCATATCAGCCAGAAAGCTAGGTGGGGTTTGGGGGAAAATGCCTCATTGTAGGGATGGAAGTAGAAAAATGGACAGAGGTCTGTAGAACTCAACAACAGTGACCTTTTCCTTTGCAGGCTTTTCCTTATATCCTCATTGGACTCAACTTTTTCAGCACAGGTTGGCCTTCAAGAGCAGGTTGTACAGAAGTCACTAGCAGGTGATTGTGTGTGCTGACTATGTTTGTTTGTTTGATTTTTATGCTTCTTTAGGCCCTAATAACAACAATCCTCAAACCTCAGCCGTTCGAACCCCTACCCAGACGAATGGTTCTAATGTTCCCTTCAAGCCTCGAGGGAGAGAGTTTTCCTTTGGTAAATATATACTTCATTTTTCTTGATTTCATTACTTCAAGTAAAAGGAATTAGCAAAATACTCTATTTTACTAGTTGCACTGTTTTTTTATTTGGTGAGTTAGTATATATTAACAGTTAAAGGCAAAGACTACAGAGCCAGATTGAGTTCAAATCTGGCACTAGTACTTATAGATGGGGATAACATTATTTCGTGTGCCATAGGGTGATTTTTAAGATGATAAATACATATCATCTAAAGGGTAGAACTGTATCTGGCACAGAGTAGATACTATAATTGTTTGGGGGGGGCATATTTTGGTCTTTGTTCATTTTGTTAATTTGTAGCTGACGTATTAGTAATATAATAAGTTAAAATTAAGTTAGTTGCTCAGTTATGTCCAACTCTTTGCGACCCCATGGACTGTAGCCCACCAGGCTCCTCCGTCCATGGACCTTTCCAGGTCTCCAGCATTGCAGACAGACTCTTTACCATCTGAGCCATCAGGGAACTCCAGTAATATAATAAAGCAGTTAAATAATGCATCAGGATTAGAATAGTTACCAAGACTGTGTTGAAAACCTATATATTTTTTATTTTGCCCTGAGTAAAAGATGCACAATAAAAGAAGATGATGAAGTTCCTAACCTTGGATGTATACTAGGAACTATTACTAACATTTTTTTTCTGCGTTTTTCTTTTTTTTTCTTCATGCAGAGGCCTGGAATGCCAAAATCACAGACCTAAAACAGAAAGTTGAAAATCTTTTCAATGAAAAATGTGGTAAGTTTATTTTGAAGTATTACTGTTATTAAAGTATGAGGTAGCTTTTTTATAAAACAGAAAAATGTGATCAGTGTAAAAATGTTCAGCATTTTAATATTGTTATCATCAGATGTGTGTGGACTTTGCAGGCATGAATTTGATCGTTTTTCCCACATTTCTTCAAGATATTGAAGGCATTTTTCTAAAATTAAAATTCATGTGATTTTTAGTTTGAATGCCTTTTTTTTAAAGGTTTAATTTTTTTAGAAAATTATGTATATGAGAAACGGTAAGTGTGTTTGTTTTTTTAGGTGAAGCTCTTGGCCTTAAACAAGCTGTGAAAGTGCCGTTTGCGTTATTTGAGTCTTTCCCAGAAGACTTTTATGTGGAAGGCTTACCCGAGGGTGTGCCATTCCGACGACCGTCTACTTTTGGCATTCCAAGGCTGGAGAAGATACTCAGAAACAAAGCCAAAATTAAGTTCATCATTAAAAAGTAAGGAAATAAGATGAAACGAGCTTGCCCCCTGAGTTGGTACAGTTTGACTCTGGGAGATGGCATGTGGATTCAACTTTGGGGCCCTAGAGTCAGAGAAGCTCTTTAAGCTGTACTTTTGTATATATTTCAAAATTTTTGTAAGTGGCCAAAAGAGGAAAGGAGAGCTGTAATTTACCAGAGGGATGACAGCTTGATTTTTTGAAGTCTCCTTATAGTCATGTTTTTACTGGTTGATACGGCTGGAATTGTTAAGTGGAGGTTCAGTGTTCTAAAGCCTTTTTATTTCTCCAGTTTACAGAATAGTTTAAATCTCTCTTCTTTTTGCTTGGGATCTGTGAATTACACCAGCACAGCTGAAGTAGATGAAAGTAACTGGAGTTAATAAAATATGTATCAGTGTCCAGCAATTGTTCAGAATTAGTTGAAAGGAATTTTAGAATTTATTTATTTATTAATGGCCGCCCTCTGTACTTTCAGCCGGGTCTCTAGAGGCTAAGACCCTGCCTCTGCTTCCTCAGAGAGACAGAATGTTTAATTTTTACTTTTTGGCCTTGCCATAAGATCATGACATCCGGTCTCATCACTTCATGGCAAATAGATGGGGAAACAGTGGCTGACTTTATTTTTCTGGGCTCCAAAATCACTGCATATGGTGACTGCAGCCATGAAATTAAAAGATGCTTACTCATTGGAAGGAAAATTATGACCAACCTAGACAGCATATTAAAAAGAAGCAGAGACATTACTCTGATAACAAAGGTCCGTCTGGTCAAGGCTATGGTTTTTCTAGTAGTCATGTATGGATGTGAGTATTGGACTGCAAAGAAAGCTGAGTGCTGAAGAATTGATGCTTTTGAACTGTGGTGTTGGAGAAGACTCTTGAGAGTCCCTGGATCCAACCAGTCCATCCTAAAGGAGATCAGTCCTGGGTGTTCATTGGAAGGACTGATGTTGAAGCTGAAGCTCCAGTACTTTGGCCACCTGATGCGAAGAGCTGACTCATTTGAAGAGACCCTGATTCTGGGAAAGGTTGAGGGCAGGAGGAGGAGGGGACGACAGAGGATGAGATGGTTGAATGGCATCACCGACTCGATGGACATGGGTTTGGGTGGACTCCGGGAGTTGGTGATGGACAGAGAAGCCTGGCGTGCTGTGGTTCATGGGGTTGCAAAGAGTCGGACACGACTGAGCGACTGAACTGAACTGAGTCATGTGGGATCTTAGTTCCTCACCCAGGGATCAAACCTGCGTTCCTTGTATTGGAAGCCTGTTATTGAAGTCTTCCAGGGAAGACCCAAGAGAGAGAAGACTCTTGGTGCTTGACTTTTCACAGCCTGTCTTTATATTCCCATGCTGCCTGCATGCAGAGCTCTAGTGTTTCCTTCTGAAGTCTAGCATTGCATCTTTCCAGGATATATTGAAACCATAGGAAGAAGCTATTTAAACTAAATAGGGCTTGGTGGATGTTAAAATCACAATTACAGTTAGTCTTTTTGTGTGTTTTCCTTTAGATATCCATGTTATTTCTGTTCCTGCTAAGATTAATGTGTATGTATAGAAAGTTACTAGCTTTTTCAGTATCTTGCCTGTTTAATTTTTAATGTTTTACTATTGGAATACTAACACACATGCTTTTTCTCTTATTTTTAGGCCAGAAATGTTTGAGACTGCAATTAAGGAGAGCACCTCCTCATCTAAGAGCCCTCCAAGTAAGCATTTTGCTACAGAAAACACTTTATCAGACATTTACTTTGCAGCAGTAGTTTAAAAAATTATTGCAAGAGTAACTGTTGAAATAAAACCTGGAAAGTCCATTCAAAGTCGGGGTTGTATCTGGTTTACAATTTTTTTAAGTTTTTTAATAACTTTAGGATCTCTACATGTCTGGTGCTCTACAAAGCAGCATGAGGAAGACAAAAAATGAAAAGCATCTTTCAGGAAGCCCAATGTCACAGAACAAGAAAACATGTCATGAGGAACAAAATTGGCTTAAAAAACGGTCTTTTTTAGTCTGTATTGTAAGCATTAGGGAAGATCTAATTACATTTTGTATATATTTTAATCTGAAGTTTCTGTTTTCAGGAAAAATTAATTCATCACCCAATGTTAATACTACTGCATCAGGGGTTGAAGACCTTAACATCATTCAGGTGACAATTCCAGGTATGATCGCTCTGCCTTAATTATAGCTTGTTAGGGCTTCATGGAGATTGAATATACTGCACATTGTCTGTTGTCCCCCTAGCCCCTGCAGAAAAACAGTGCTTGGCAATTGTTAGATTCAACATGAGCTAAAACCTGTAGGCTATCCAGATGCCTAGTGTGTTTAAAAAATTTGTATGAAACAGCAAGCAAAACTCTTTATAGCTGAAATGATGTTGCTGCTTTTTCATTTTCGTGCTATTATTAAATTGTTTGGTTAAATCATTTCAATCTTGATTGATTTTTTTTTTAAACATTC
Organism: Muntiacus reevesi; assembly: GCF_963930625.1. Classification (NCBI taxonomy): domain Eukaryota; kingdom Metazoa; phylum Chordata; class Mammalia; order Artiodactyla; family Cervidae; genus Muntiacus; species Muntiacus reevesi. The sequence goes on along the minus strand of NC_089250.1, from coordinate 210,917,532 downwards.
CCAAAGCATAAAATTACATAAAGCACCTAAAAATGTATCTGGTATTGAAATGGCATTGTTAAGTTACAGCTTTCTCTTAACCTTTTTAGACGATGATAATGAAAGACTGTCAAAAGTTGAAAAAGCTCGACAGCTACGAGAGCAAGTTAATGACCTTTTCAGTCGAAAATTTGGTAAGTTTTACATTTGTGTACGGCTTTCCAGGTGTCTCAGCATCTGCCTGCCAATCAGGAAACGCAGGTTCCATCTCTGGGTTGGGAAGATCCCTGGAGGTGGAAATGGCCACCCACGTCAATATTCTTGCCTGGGAAATCCCACGAACAGAGGAGCCTGGTGGCTTCTACAGTCCATAGGGTTGCAAAGAGTCAGACATGACTGAGCATGGACGCATGCATTTGCGTAGTACAACTTGCAGTAAGCCAGGAAGCTTTGACTGAGATCTTAAAACTGAATTATGCTCAGGTGGTTGTCATCTGCGTCTGTAAACCCTCACTAAGGTGGACTCTCTGCTTTTATGCCGTTTGTCTCACTATAGGTGAAGCCATTGGGATGGGTTTCCCCGTGAAGGTTCCCTACAGGAAAATCACAATTAACCCTGGCTGTGTGGTGGTTGATGGCATGCCCCCCGGAGTGTCATTCAAAGCCCCCAGCTATCTGGAAATCAGCTCCATGAGAAGGATCTTAGATTCTGCTGAGTTCATTAAATTCACAGTCATTAGGTACGTGAGTGACTTGCTTGGTCATAAGAATAAACCTGCAGATCACTGAGGCCGAGTCATCTTCCAAAATGTGGTCCTCTGTAGTAAGTTTACTGTGCAATGAAATGAACTACAGTCCTTTAGTTACTGTGAGATTCTTTCATCCTTGTGCTGACTCTTAATTCTCTGGATTTTAAGGCAAGGTGTTGTTAGCACACCATGACCTGTGGACCAGCTCCAGCCCGCCATGTGCTTTTATTTTTTTGTATTGTTAAAACCCAGTCACTCCTGCTTGTTTACTTATTGTCTGTGGCTGCCTTCACATTGTAGTGATAAAATTAAGTAGCTGAAACAGAGGCAGTGTGGTCTGGAAATATTTATGTCTGGCCCTTTACAGGAAACTGTTGCCAGCCCCTGCCTGAGGCATCTCTTCCCGGGCTTCAGGTCAGACAAGGTCCAGTGCTAAGTCACTTCTGTTTCCTTGTCTGTCCAGTGAGATGGCAGTTGTTCTCTCTGCGAGCGTGAGCGGCTTACCCACAGAGTAGGAATGGTCGCTACACCCGCACGCTCACGGCGCCCTGAGGATTCCATTCGTTGACGTGTGCTCGTCACTAAGTGCTACACACATCCTCTTTGCCATCACCTGAGTACAAGTTCCCGGGGCCCTTCACGCTTCTCTTCCACCTCCCCCAAACTTCGCTGTTACTGAGTATTCCCATTCATTGTCAATTCCCACTGTCTGCTTAGGACCAACAGTCTGAAATAGTTAATGTATTATCCTCGCAAAGCTTCTTCTCATGTCACTAAAATTACTCTAATTTCCTATTATTTATTTATTTGTGTGTGTGTGTGGAAAGCATAGTTGTGTTTTTTTTTTAATGTATTCGTTTTTAATTGAAGGATAGTTGCTTTACAATATGGTATTGGTTTCTGCCATACGTCAGCATGACTCAGCCATAGGTATACATGTGTCTCCTCCCACGTCCCCCCTCTGCCCCCCGATCCCACCCTCTAGGTTGTCCCAGAGCCCCTGTCTGGGCTCCCTGCGTCATGCAGCCAGTTCCCACGGGTTGTCTAGTTTACACGTGGTCGTGTATATATCCATGCTGCTTTGTCCATTCGTCCGTCCCTCTCCTCCCCTTCACTCTCCATCTCCCCAGAACTTAGCTGTGGTTAAACATACCCATTCACTGTCCAAGTCCCACTGTCTGCTTAGGACCGACACTCAGAAATAGCTAATATATTACCCTCCCAAAGCCTTTTGTCATTTTACTAAAATTACTCTATTTCCATTTACTTTATTCCTATTTTTTCCCCTACTGTCTTTCCTGTAGCATTTTCTAATAATGTGCCCTAATCGTTACTTATGTGTTTGTAGGTTTAAAAGTAGAAGATTAAATGGTAGTAGACAGCTTTTGTCTTTCTAGCACATAAGTAACATGGGCTAAATGTTAGTTGAATAAAAATATACATTTAAATGCTTGTAGAGTAAAAAAAACACTTGTACCATCTGTTTCTCTCTTTAGACCATTTCCAGGACTTGTGATTAATAACCGTGAGTATTTCTGGATGTCTTTTTATTTTTTTTCTTTTCTGGGATGTGAGAAGAGGGGGTGGGTGGGCTTATGCAGGTCTGCATGTACACTTACAGGTATAATCCAGCAGTAATCATTCAAAGTCGTTGTTTTAGCCCTCAGTATAAAGCACCGGTCCAGAAAGTTCTGGATGTGATATTGGGCAAGTTGCTTCGCTTTTTAAAATCGTGTAATAAAATAGTAATGATACTTGCACCCATTTTGGCAATTTTAGAGCATTTTAAATGACACATTGTATGTCAAGCCTCTAACACAGGGACTAGCAAGGTCCTTACTGTGCAAATATAAAGTTCTAATGCAACACTGCTGGGCCCATTTGCTTATGTCAGACTTGAGAAATTAAAACAGAGCAACCTGCAAAGCCTAAAATATTTACTCATTGCCTCTTTGTGATGAAGTTTGTTGACTCCTGATCTATAGTATGTGTTCAGTAAGCACAATCTACATTTATTCCTGTTTTTACTGTTAGTACTTTTACTATTATTTTCTGATTACCGGGCTAGAAAAAGCAAGTCTTCTAACGTGATTTAGCGGCTTCTGTTAATATTGAGGCATTGTGTCTGGCAGTCATTGGGCTCTCAGATAATCTTGCACAAAAAAGTGTAAGTGTTCTTCCAGTTCCCCGATATTCCTCTCATTTTAAACAGGTTTTTTTGTGTGTGTGTTGTTGTTGTGTTTTTTTGTTTGTGTGAAACAATTATGCTAGTATGTTCTATGTTCTTCTGTTACCTTTCTTGTTAAAAATTTTCCAAAGTGACTGTCATCCTTAACTGATACACCATTAGCATTTCAGTAGTTTTTCTAGCTGGTATTCTTTCAACTCTTTAACGTCCATCTGTGTTGAGTGTTCTGTTCTGTATTTGTTGGGAAAGTGTTCAGGAGTTTTCAGCGACCGCTGCGCAGCTGAGCCCTGTGAGCTGTTGGTTCCCCGCCTGAGCTGAGAGTCACGCGGCTGCTGTGCCTGTTCCTGCCACCCGGTCGGGCTTCACGCTCTCAATGCCTTCTTTGGCTGTCTTGCCTTTAGCGTCACGGATTTGGTCTTACCTCTTCTGCCTCCCAGTTTTGAGTTTCATTTTATCGTAAAATGTATTTATTTGCTATTTCCCCCAGCCACTAGTTCTTTTTTAATAGATTCTGTTTTTATTATACTCTATCTTGGCCAAGTGTGTCAGTATCTGGGGATGTCAATAATGAATGAAAGGAAATCGTGCTTCATAGATTTTTCAGTCATCTTTGGCATTCAGCTTTAATTAACATCAGGGATCTTTAAATGACCAACCCCATGATAAAGTGTGGGGTTTTTGTTTTGTATTGTTTTTTGGAAAACTTTTGATTGCAATTCATCTCTCTTCTATGTAACTTTTAATTTCAAAAGACATGTATTTTATGCCTCCTTACCCCATTACCATATGTTTAAAGTATTCAGTTTTGTTCTTTTCCTTGTGGTAATATTTCACAGAATTTTATGGTAATTACTACGAGTTAGTTACTTGGATGGTATCTACCGCAACTTTTAATCTTTGTTCCCTCCTTCTCATAAGGAAAATAGTGCCTCTTATAGCAGAGTTGGAGCATCAGGTTAGAGAATGTATGCAAAAATGCTTTTCAAATTTAGCAGTATATCATTATTACTTAAATGAATCTGCTTTCTTTTCAGAGTTGGTTGATCAGAATGAGTCGGAAGGCCCAGTGATCCAAGGTAAATTAAGCAGGGTAAAACATGGAAATATTCCTGCTTACGCAGTAAACCAGATCACATCAATTTTGTGGCCTCACATGTTAATGTGTACCTAACTCTAAAGTTAATTCCACAGCACACGTGTCCACATGTGTGCACACTCGCGAGCACATGCAGACTTGGTCTCTTTGACTCCTCTGTCTGAAAGCCTAGGCGGGCTCACACCATCGGTCCTCACTGAGAACTGGACCGCATGCCATTGGCTCCACCTCCCCACGTCAAGCTCAAGCTCAGGAACCTGAGACCAGTGGCGTTGAGTGTGGTTGTGTGTCGAGAAAGTGTCTTTTAACTTGGTGCCTTATGCCCTTCATCTCTAATGGTTGCTGTAAGCCAGACTGTTGGATGAAAATGCACGTGTTGTAGTTTTAAAAATTCCTTAGAAGCAAGTGTTTGTTTAGGCCTGCTGTGTGATTCACTGAAAGTAATGAAAGACTTTAATTAAAAGGGATTTGGCAGAAGGACGGGGAAAAAGACATAAAGAACCTCCTTCTTCCCTGTTGGACCTGTGTTAAGATTGTTATTTAAGATTTTGATTGTGAAAGATAGCAGGTTTCAGAAAAGCAGATTTTTGACAGTCCAGTCGAGTAACTGTTTTTAATTGCCTAAATCTATGGCTATTGTTTCATCCTAGATGGGGGCTTTGTGTATGTCTAGAGAACTTTCTCCCATTAGGCTTTTTACATAACTGAAGGCAACTTTTGATCTGCGTTTTAATAAAATCTTCATGTGTTTCTCTTCAGAATCAGCCGAGCCAACCCAATTGGAGGTTCCTGCAACCGAAGGTAAAAAGGGTAGCCTGGTTGTCAAAAATTGAAGTGCCAAAGACAAAGGGTTAATTGTGGTTTTGAAGCGCTTTACTTGGAACCACGTGGTGGTTTTGTTCCTTGGTTTCTGGGTGAAGTGGGTTTGTAGTTTATGCCCAGAAGCATTGTATTTAGAGATGACTTATGGGTTCTTTTCTTCCATTTTCCCCAAATGACTCTTAATGAATTCTGAAATAGTTGAGTGCCTGCTTTATAACCTAGATTCAGCTAGTGTGGGTCCTTTACATGCATAATTAATAAGGCGTTTGTGACTTTGAATATCTAAGGAACACAATTTAGAACTTAACTGCTGGAGAAGAGTCTCTAGTTGCTACCATTTTTAATATCCTATTGAGTTGTAATGAATAGTTTGGTATGGGTAGATGTATAATCAAGCAGATCTGCATTCATAGTGCAGTTAATCGGTTCCCTTTTGTTTTTTTTAATAGAAATAAAGGAGACTGATGGAAACTCCCAAATCAAGCAAGAACCAGACCCTACGTGGTAGAACTCTTCCCTCCTAGGGTAAATCAGCTTCTGTGTCCAGGACACCATGTACTGTCTAGGTGGACCTTCCTGCATATTCGTAAGCTGAAGTGTTTTCCCTGCTTCGGCCATAAACAGTGGCCCCACCTTCGGGGCACATGAGGACCAGGTATAAGCATGCTGGGTGGTCTGAGCTAGAAGGCTCAGGCATAGAGATTTTCCTTGGATCAGCGTATGTCTATCAGGCGAAGATGTTAAAGCACTTTGCCTCCAATGGAAAGTGTTTTGTTTTTGATCTGTAGGTTAATTCTGTCCTTGCCATTGGATGCACTTTGAGTCGGCGTCACCAGACTGACTCTCCCCTAGTCACAGTAACAGTATTTGCAGAGTCTGGCCGAGCTACACAATCCATTGTGTATCATGCATATGATTCGGCCTGATCCAGTCATTCCAAACATCTTAAACCTTTCCAGGAGGGGCATTCCTAGACCAGGAGTCAGTGAAACTTGATGTTCATGTCATGTGGAACCTCACTCAGCCCCAGCATTGACTGTTTTCATGATAGTTAGAGGGTACAGTTATCTCTCACCTGTAGCTGTAGTTTTTTTATATGGAGACTTTTTTGGTCGTGGAATGGGCCATGTACCAGTCCCTGGACTGAAGTGGTAATTAAGTTGTGATATTAGTGAAAATCATAAATTCCTATAACCAGATTAACCTGTTTTCTCGCTTGTCTGTTTTCTCTCCTGTTTTAGCTTAAAGTATCAGTGGGTGAGAAGAGCTTTTCGGACCTGTTACTGCCCCAGGCTGTGTAATATACTTGTATAACAGAAATACCTTCTATACAAACCTTTTTTTCTACTTTTAGATAGAAATGTCTACTTTTTCAGCAGTTCTGTGAATTGAATTAAAGAGCAGAGTGACTGTAGATTTGGAATGGCTGGTTTCCTTGGGAATGTATTATAAGGATTTTACAGCAGTGCTGGAAAAACGACAGGGAAAATGACAGGGGTGGAGCTCATCAGATTCTTTACGTATTCAGCAGAGCCTTCAGCGATGGTGTTTGTTTTCCAATCAAGTGAAGATATCTCCTACTGGAACATCTCAGCTTCGGCAGTGAAGAAAACCCCTGTGATATAGTTCAGCTCTTTAGTTTTTCTATTGGAGAAAATCATTTAAATGATCCTTTTGTTCACGGCTCTCCTTAATGACTGAGTGAACAGTTAGTATCTGTATATTTGACTAAACCTTTTCCTAAGCTCTCTATCATGGTTCATATGTTTTTTATCATCATTAAAACAAAACCATCAGGATCAGCTAACAGCCAAGTAAGAGGTCGGTAATCTCAGCGTGTGACTTATAGATGAAATACAGAGGACCTCTTCCATCCGCATTTACTTTTCATCCAAATAAAATGCATGGCGTACCCGAAGTTTGAGGTCAGGGATGAGTGCTGGGGCGAGCCTCACTGCCGTGTGCCCAGTCGTGGCGTGGAATTCCTTGGAACACTGCCCCAGCTCGGCTCAGAACTCAGGGGGCGGGGGGCGTTTCGTTGCCTTCATTACTCTGCGGTTGAACCAGTGACACTGAGGCCCAGTGTGGGCGGTGAGGGGTCAGTCAGCTGACCAGGCACCCTCTGACATTCTGCGCCATTTGTAGGAGAATCTTACATGTGTTGAGATTTCACCAACAGTAAGAGATGTAAAATACCAGCTATACGAAAAGCTAGAGTATGTGATGGCATAGAGTTTTCATTAGCTTTATCACAATATTCACAATGGAGAATTATATTACATAGTAGCAGAAATAGGCATTTTTATGTGTTGCTTATATTTTACCTCAAATTAAATTGTAGATATAGGGTAATAAATAAAATCCATCCATGCCTTTCACACACTAACTCATTTCTTTCTAAAGTGTTTTCGTGACTGTTGGGAAACCTGGGGTGGCTCGGCGGTAGGCGGATTGTGAGGTGAGGTCAGGTCGCCGCTGTCCAGAGGCTCCGCGCCTTGTTAGGACACTCCTGCCGGGGGTGAATCTGAGACCACTGTACCTCTGGTCTGAGCAGGGGCTGGAGCCCCCACCTTTTTGTCCGTGACCTGCCAACTACATGTGATGTTTGAGGTCAGTCCCTCCCAGGATGGCGCCCGTGCGTGAGCGCCTCCCACGTAAAACACTGGCTCCAGGTCTTTCCTGTTCTCTCCGCATTGCCTTCTGCCTCTCCGTGACCCTTCCCAGTGTGACCTCACACCCAGTGTGACCAAAATTGGTTTGGAAAGCCAAACCGATTTGTTGATTAACGTAGCAGCCGACCACCCTGAGGAGACAGCTGCTCCAGTAGAGCCTCGGGGTTCCTCTCAGGTCTTCTGGCAAGGTGTGCCCCATCTTGCTTCCACCACCACACTTCCCATCCCAGTCACTAGGGATTCATGGTCATCCAGAGGCTGCTTTTTAAAAGGAGTTACGCTTGTACACATAACCCTTTTAACAGAAATTTTGTGGAAGCACAGACTTGGAAGGAGATGTACTTTCCTACTCAGTGTGTGTGTGTGTGTGTATCTGTGTGTGTGTGTGTGTGTGTGTGTGTATCTCCAGTATGGAAATTCTGTATCTATGCATACACATATGTTTGGAGATTTTTTAAGTTTCTTATAGCTAAAAATGAGCCAATGAGTCTCTTCATTGTAGACCACAGCTCAGAATCAGCGTGGCATCCTCCTCCTCCTAACTTAGGTATAAAGATGCGGTCCGGTCCCATCCTACCTCTGAACAGCTTACAGGTTGCTTTAAGAAATGCTGAATCTCAGTTGAAGCTGTGTCTGTGAGCAGAAGAGTGTGGAGATGGAAGAAGTCGTTTTGTTAACTCACTGTGTCTCCCAGAGGTTTTCACACACCCCATTCACTCTGCTCGCCCACAGTCGGGGGGCTCTCAGGACAGCCTCTTCTGGCAAGGTGACTGCCTTGGCACATTGCCTCCTTACTTACAGTGGTCAGATGAGCCCTAGTTTCAGCACCACAGGCTTGTTTAAAAATGACTGGGGTCACCCCAGCTTGCTCATGTGGAGCCCAGGGACTGTCTTAAGGAGCAAGCCTTCCGCCGCTTAGCAAATAGGTTTTGCCTTCATAAATGAGACAGTTGACAAAGCATGATTCTTCAGAGGGCAAGGGGTGTAAAACTCGCCCCACCAAGGTCTTTCCTGGAGGACCAGACTGAAACACGAGCTACAGTTCACATAGGTCCTATCAGTAATTCTAATGGCACCCTGTGTTTCTGAAACGATGTCCTGATCCTGTGATGGCTGATGGTTCAACATTGTTTTATCAGGAAATATAGCAGAATGACCAGCGACATAGGCTTTGTGACCAGCTCCAAGCCATGCTTCTGACAGCTGTGATCTTGAGTAAGTTTCCAACAGTAAAACCAAGGAAGCGTGTACCATTGTAGGATTGTTAGACCCTGATGGTGAAATTGGGCCAACTGCTTACAGCTTCTTGCCCGGCTCTGGGCCCCGGGTGGCAGGGAGAGCCGCGCTCTGATTCTGGGTCAGCTTCTGCCCCGGGGCGGGCGGTAGGGTTGTTGCAGGCGGGGCCACTGGCACCTCGGAGAGAAATCTTCGCATTTACCCACCTACCGCCACTCAGACTGTGCAGTGCACGTAAGCTTACCCTGTTGAGCAGTTACCACATCCCCAGAGATGTTTGATCTTTTCATTGGTCTATATCGTCTATGATAGCTGAAGTGCATTCATATCATGTGCCCAGGTCACTTTGGGACTTGAGAGAAGAGGAGGGAGACCAAGAATCTGGCCATGGCCACAGTCTTCCCTCTGAGGCCGCAGCGAGGACTGGGCTTGGGTCTGCATGCCCAGTGTTCCCAGGACAGAGCTGTCTACTCCAGCAGGCCACCAGTCCTGCTTGCAAGTAGGTCATCTCTCTGAGCATCCTTCCAGCAACATTTCTGCCGTATTTTTTTTTTTTCTCCCCACCAGGGACCAAAAAGGTCCATTGGAGAGGAAGATTGAGAGAGCAGCCCCTTCCAGTGTCCAGACCCCAAGCCCCACACGAATCAGCTCCAGCTGCTGGTGGGCTTAGCCATTAGTGAACCGTACACAGCACAGCGCTCCCCTGGACACCTTCCCTCCTAAGTGGAAGAAGCCATGCGTGTGTATTTTGAAAGGTGTGGTGTTCTCCACGGATGCCTCAGTTTCCCTGTGATAGGGACGAGGGGAAAGGATGGGGGGAACTGAGGCGACCTCTGGCCCCTTGTTCTGCTCGGGTGCCGGTTCTGCTCAGCCCTGAGTCCAGTCGGATGAGCACAGATGGGGCTGTGCAGGTTTCTGGCTAGACGCCTCCATAGGATTGCTCTCCAGCCCCTGTGGTTTGGGTTCTGTTTTAGTCCCAACGTGAACTGAGGGGCAGTTAGCTTCTCATGACTGCCAGCTTTGGCTGAAAGGGCAGATAGTGAAAGCAGGTTGTTGAAGTCCCAAGTCCCTCAGGTCATGGGGGCCGGTTGACAAATCAGTGGCTAAACCTGGCTGCTGCAGCTCCCGGGCTTCAAATCCCTGTGAACTGAATGAAAAACAGCCGAGCTGCTTGTCTTCCCAGCTCCCCAACCCCAATCAACAAAGGTTTCGCGTGTCAGCTCCCTCCTGCCCCATCCCACCCTTCAACCCCCCTTGCCTTGTGGTTTTATTTTGAGGAAGTTGTCAGGAAAAGTAGCACTGAAAACATGCTGTGATACAACACCCATGTGTAACAGTGTTTCCTGCCCAAGTTTCTCAAGCCAGGATAGGTGGGTGGTGGGCCTTCTGTAGCACCGACTGCCCGCATGACCCCAGGATGCCTGTTGATGCCCATCGTTCCTCACCTGGAAAGCGACTGTGATCCTTACCGAAGACCATGTGCTGGTCAGGGCCTGGGGGGACCGCGTGAGAACTGTCCCCACTCAACCCCAACCAGAGGCAGCAAGAGAAACAGCCACCTCCAAGGCTCTAGGAAGATTTTAGATAAATCCCCAAAGAATCTGTAGATTTGCATCATCTGTAATTGAGACAAGCTGTTCTCTCCTTTATAACGGCCAGTCTAGATCCTCAAGGAAAAATCCTTAAGACAGCAGGCGCAGGTTTGCAGAAAGGCTAGGTCAGAGCGGGCACTCACCCCATGGCCTAGGGTCAAGAAGCCACAGCAAGTGTTGGCCTTCAAGAGAGGACCTCTCTTGGGGGAAGTGGCTTCGTTGCCCCCGGTGTTTGATGCAAGCCGGGCAGTCACCAGACACTTATAGGCAGACCCGCTGTCCACAGGTGACCAGCGCCTGTCTGTCCTGTGCCCCTCGGACGGGGCGGAGGTGCCAAGTCCCGGACTGTAAGCATGCTGCCAGCCGCCTTCGCACAGTCTCTGGGCGGGGTGGGGGAGACGATGGCAACCCAGCCTTGATGACTGGATTTAGGAGGTGGGATTTTTCTCATTACTGGAATTAGCTACAAGTGCTGAAGAGCTCACCGCAAAACCCCCTGTGGCGGTACCACGCGCTGGATTTAGCCTTGATGGTTGATGAGCTTCAAATGACTTTGGCCACATGACGCATCTGGCCCCAGTGAGGAAGTGGGGCAGGCAGGCCCCAGGACTCCCGGCTCTGGAGTGGGACCAGATGGTAGTGAGGCGAGTGAAAGTCGCTCTGTCGTGTCTGACTCCTTGTGACCCCGTAGACTGTACCCCGCCAGGCTCCCCCGTCCATGGAATTCTCCAGCCCGGAATTCTGGCCATGGGTAAGCCGTTCCCTCCTCCAGGGGATCTTCCCAACCCAGGGATCGAACCCAGGTCTCCTGCATTGCAGGCAGATTCTTTACCATCTGAGCCTCCAGGGAAGACCTGGCTTTGGAATGGGACCAGATGGTAGAGTCCCTTTGATTTTGGCTAAGCACCCACTTGGTGTCAGGACGTCTGCCAGACGCTACAGTGCAGAAGGGACAGCCCCGGCCCCACCCCTAGGACTCAGGCTCCTGTCTACCATCCTCCCCAACCTGGCCTGGGAAAGCCCCCCGGCTTTCCTACCCCCACGGCCCTGGGCACAGCCAAGGCTGAGCTCTCCCAGGGCTTGCCAGGGGCTGCCCCACACACAGACACCCAGCTCACCGGCGACAGCTCCAGTGGAGAGCACAGGCCTGCCCCGGGTCTGAGCCCCGCACCGTTTGCCCCAGCAGCCAGCAGTGCCAGCTCTCATTCACCTGGCATTTCCCTCATTCCAGGCCCAGCTTAAACAGCGAGAAACTGCATTGGACCTCCCCAAACACTCCTAATACAGTCCTTGGAATAGGTACAGTTGCTAATGTCTTTTCACAGATGAGAAAAACCGAGGCTTGGAACTTGCCAAGGGCACCCAGCCCGGTATGAGCAGGTCCGTGTGGGCCGGGCTCCAGACCACTGTGTGCAGAGCTGGCATTTGGTGTGTGCACGGCCTCCTGCAGACCAAAGGCTCAGGCTGACTCTTGGAGTGTCCGGGCCACTCACTCCTGTGTCCCTAGGCCAAGGACCCGGCCGCCATGTCATCAGGCCCAGGGGAGAAGGAATTCGCAGGATGTGTGGCCCAGCTGTGTCCTAGCTCCACTCCTGAGTACAGGCTCTGTTTTCTCTTCTGATGAGGCAGCAAGGCCCACCCCAACCCAGCCAGAGTCCGTCCCTCGTCTGATCTGCTGAGAAAGGAAGACTCGGGGTCCCCTGGGAACGGGTGGCTAGGGGCGTGCATTTCCACAGTGAGGCACCTGCTTGCCCTTCAAAGCCTCCGCCCACACAGCCAGGCTCACGGCCAAGGAAGCCCTCAACCAGCGGCTCAGGGACCCCTCCTGCACCTCCCAGCGGTGGGTGAGACCTGGGCCCGTGGGCTGACCCAGGGGGCCTTCGTCACAGGCCTGGCTGGAGGCTTACCTTAGCCTCTGAGAAAGAACTGTCACGTGGTGAGGGCTGCTGTGTTCGCTTCTTGGGAAGCCTGACAGAGGACCCCAGAGGGCACTGCCTGGGCCTCGGGCGCTCAGGCTAAACCCGTCTCCGCACAGCCCGTCCCCGTGGCCCAGCCTTGGTAGAGGACTGCCCAGCCCTGTCCATCCGGGGAAGGCGGCATCTGGAGCTAGGCCAAGGTCTTTGGGCCAGGCCGGGAAGCCCTGCCTCCCCTCCCGGCAGGCCTGTCGTGAGCACCTCCCTCTTCATGCAGGTTGAAGTCTGGAACCCCCAATATCATTCATTCATTCAGAAGGGCTGATGGTTTAGAGCATGGGTCCAGACTGCCTAGGTTCAAGACCCAGCTTTTTTGCTCCGCAGAGGTGACAGCCCGTTTAACCTCACTGCACCTGTTTTTCCCATCTATCAAGTGGGGGAAATCACAGTGCCTTCCTGAGAGTCTCACTGTGCAGATGAGATGAGATCAGGCAATAAATGTAAGGCACTCCTAACCCAGGCTAAGTCCTCTGTTAGCCCTTGATGGGAAGTGGGTGGGGGAGATTCTAGGGACTCTGGTAGTTTTTTTTACATACCTATCAATAATCACTTTATTTTTTTAACTTAAACTTTTTATTTTATATTGGAGTATAGCTGATTAACAATGGTGTGATAGTTTCAGGTGGACAACAAAGGGATTCAGCCAATCATATACAAGTATGCATTCTCCCCTAGATTCCCCTCCCATCCAGGCTGACCAGCATTCCCTATGCTCTACAGTAGGTCCTTGTTGATTATCCATTCTAAATATAGTCGTGTGTACATGTCCATCCCAAACTCCCTAACTATCCCTTCTGGGGATTCTACGAGCTCTGGTATTCTAATACCTGGGGGATGTATAACAAGATCTGCATAATGCTAGCTAAAATCTTACAATGTTTAGTTCAATTTCATTTTTTTTTTTGCAGTGTTCTATAATATCACAATTTGAAATTTCTAAAATATTTATTTGTATCTTACCCCCTCCAAAAGCCAAGCTTTTATTTATTAATGGCGTCTAATTTTGCTCATTTTTGTTTGTCTGTTTTATCTTTTTTTTCTTTCTAGTTTTGGTCATTTTCAAAAAAATAATCATTTGGTCACTTGTTTCATCCATGCATTAAAATAAATCCTATCTCATCCTGACAAAAAGCCTGCTTAGGGAAGTCCTGCGAGGTAAACATGAGCTCTTAGCGCTTCGTACTTTGGTCCCCTCCTCTCTGGCCCGGGTGTGGTGAGGAGCAAGGGGAGGTTGGGGAGACCGCAGGAGGGAAGTGGAGAGGTAGCAGCTGACGGCTCAGGCCGCTGGGTCGTGCCTGGCGTCTGCAGGACAGGGCAGTCTGGCCGGGCGGTTATGCAAGAGTGGAAAGACTTCTGAGAAGAAAGGAAGTCAGCGGCGGGCCGCAACCTGGACTTGCGCCCGGGAGGGGGTACCGCTTGCAGCCCGCCCCACCTGCCACTTCCTCTGCCCTTCCCAGGTGAGCAGCGCCGGGCGTCTGCCCTCGGTGCGGGACCGGACCGCAAGGCAGCACCCCGTGAGACGGGGAAGGCCAGAGACAAGCTGAGCATCCCTCAGGGCGGGGCATTTAGTGAATGATTAAAGGACCATCTCTCAGCTGCAAGCCAAGTGTCATGTGCTGTGGGTTTAAGGGAGGACCGCCATCCATCATGGGACACCAATCGGCCTATTCTTGCTTCCAACTTTCTGTTGTGGTAAAAGGCACCCACAGAGAAGGGCTGTGCATGAAACTCAACATGCCTAGGGCCGGGCTAATTTTAGGAAGTGAGCGCACTTGTGGAACTGGCGTCCTTATCAACAGAGCGAATCTCTTGCCGCCTCCGGGCCCCCTCCGCTCACTGCTGGTGCCCACCCCTGCCCCCAGAGGTCACCCTGGCTTCCAACCCCACTGACTGGCCTGGGAAGGGTTTGAGCTTGGGGTCAGTGGCATACTGCAGGAGGGGCATTTTGTCTGCTTCTCTATCCTCACGTTGTACCTGGAAGGTTCCCCCGTGTTGTGTGGGGCAGTTCTTTCCCATCGCTGAGCTGTGCATCCTTCTCTGCAGGCAGATCCCAGCTGTGTAAGTGGAAGTGACCAAGGACTGGCAGGCTGGTCACACCCAGGGTTGGTGACCTCGGGGTGACTGAGGAGCAGCATTGTCTAGAGGGGACCTGCCAAGCAATTCTTCCAGAACAGAGGAAAGAAATAGACCCCGAGCTTCCGAGATAACACCCCCTGCCAAAGGTCAAGCCTTGCCCCTGGTGGTCCCGGGGGACTCGTGGCTCTCAGAGTGCTCCCAGCGCTGATGGCCTTGGCCACCATCTCTCCCTCTTGGAATCTGAGAGTCTGGGCCACAAAGTGACCCTGCCCACCTGAGTTTGCCATCAAAATTCCTGGGTCTAAGACCAGTTGCTCTGTGACCTTGAACCAGCCCTGTAACCTCTGAGCTCCCAGAGTCCCTCGTCTCCCTGGCCAAGTGCCCCAGGCTTTGGCATCACCGACTCAATGGACATGGGTTTGAGCAAATCCCGAGAGTCGATGAAGGACAGGGAAGCCTGGCATGCTGCAGTCCATGGGGTCGTAAAGAGTCAGACAGGACTGAGCAAATAAACAACAACCCATCCTCTCCCAGCAAGCTACTCCTCCCTCACACCTGCATCCCAAATCCCCTTCTCCCCATTCTCAGCAGAGATGGGGGTCCACTTTCACTCAGGAGGAAACCAAGCTGGCTCTGAGGGGCCGTTCTTTGATCAGGATTTGAACCCGGGTCTTACTCTGCCCGCCCACTACTGTTCTCAGTCACACTCACCCAGGGTGTGCACCGGAGGCTTGCACACACTCCCTTGGAGGATTCATCACTCCATGAGCAATGCAGTTACTATCTGAATACTTGCAGAGGGCCCACTGCCTGCCAGGCACCAGCTCTGGGGCATTGGGGCCAGAGCCCTTGTCAAAACAGGCCAGACCCTTCTCTCACGGGGCTCATAATCTGACCTGGAAAGACATTGTAAAAATAAAACAGTGGGCAGTGCTCTGAGAAAAAAAAAAGAAAAGAGGAGTAGGGGCCCATGAAGTGTTGCTATTTTATGTGAGGTTATCAAGGAAGGCCTCTCGGAGGAGGTGCCCTTTCTCAGAGGAGAAACCTGCAGACAATGAGGGTGGGAGTTTCAGGCCTGCCGGAGATGGGCCAGGTGGAACGGGGCGTGCAAAGGCCTCGAAGTGCAAGTAGTGGGGGAGCTCCCATAACAGAGAAGCCAAGGCCGCTGGTGTAGGGAGCCAGGAGGAGAGAGCGGGGAGTCGGGCACCCCACTGGGGTCCTAGAGGCCACGGGGAGGACAGGGGCCAGAGTGTCCTTGCACACCTGCGTGCGTGTGGCCGCCCACGTCCCGCCACGGGAGCCCCAGGAATCCCAGAAAACGAAAGAAGAAGCCCTCTCTGCACGCTCCCTGCCCCCTCCTGCCACCTCCCCCCCACCGCCCTCCGCGACAGAGGCGACTTCCTCTTTCCAGCCGATTTAAGTCCCAGCCCCTGAGCACCCCGGAGGAGAGGGTGCCGCGCGCAGCCGAGCCATGGGGGACCACTTCATCCGCCACATTGCCCTCCTGGGCTTCGAGAAGCGCTTCGTCCCTAGCCAGCACTACGTGAGTACCGGCCGGGAGCGCCCCGCGCGGGGACAGACCTGGGGGTGGGTGGGGGGTGCACGTGCGGGTCCCTGCACAGCCCCGGGGCTCCTGGCCCGAGGGCAGAGGCTGCAGGGTCGTGGCCGAGGCTCCGGGTCCCCATCCGGCTCCGGGCCGCCCATCCAGGGCCGCAGTCCCTGTGAGCCCTTGAGGTGATGCGCGCCGCGCCCCCCCCCCCCGCCCCCCCCAGCCCAACTCCCTGCTCTCCACGCCAGCACGTGTCTCCGCCGGCCCCTCTGGGAGGGGTTCCCGGGAGGGCGCGCTGGTGGTGATCAGTTACATCAGAGTCACGGCCCCTCCTGTAGGGTGACACCACTGCCGGGACTCGAAGAGTCCCCCCTCTTGCCCCGGGGGAGCTGGGGAAGTGTTGGCTCAGACCCGGCCACCCCATCCATCAAAGGTCTCCAAACCCAGAGGAAGACCAGGCAGGGATCCACTTTGTAAACTGGCGCGTGGGCTGCATTCAGAGTATATGCGGAGCCCTTTCATCTTTTTTTAACTCTTAATTTTGAAATAATTTCAAATTTACAGAAATGTTGCCGCCGCAAAATGCCAATTACTCCAGCATTCCTTCACCCACATTTTCTCTCTGTGTGTCTCTCCCTCTGTTCTTTTGTCCCTCCCTCCCTTTCTCTCTCTCTGAATGTGTATTTCTGAATCGTTTGACAGTTATTTGGCGACATTGTGCTTCTTTACCCCTAAATATTACAAGTGTGTATTTCTTAAAACCAAGAACGTTCTCTTACATAACCAAAGGTGTCGAAGTGAGGAAATTAACCTTGATAAAACACTGCCATCCAGCCCACAGACTGTATTAGGATTTCAGCAATTGTCCTACTTGTCCCTTGGCAGGGGCGTTTTTTCAGGCCCAGGATCCAATCCAGGTTATCCTATGTATCTGAGTTGCCTCATCTCTTTGGTGTTCTCTGACCTGGATCAGTCTTAACCAGTCTTTGTCCTTCTCAATTTTGACTTTTTGAAGACATGGGACCAGTTATTTTGCAGAACGCCCCTCAATATCGCTGTTTCTGATACTTCTTACAGACTTTCCAATGGCTTAGCAAGTAAAGAATCCTCCTGCAATGCGGGAGACACAGGTTTGATACTTCCTTAGATTCCAATGGCTTCCCTGAAAGCTCAGATGGTAAAGAATCCTCCTGCAATGCAAGAGACCCTGGTTTGGATTCCTGGGTTGGGAAGATCTGCTGGAGAAGGGACAGGCTATCCACTCCAGTCTTCTAGGGCTTCCCGTGTGGCTCAGCTGGTAAAGAATCCACCTGCAATTTGGGAGACCTGGATTCGATCCCTGGCGTGGGAAGATCCCCTGGAGAAGGGAAAGGCTGCCCACTCCAGTATTCTGTCCTGGAGAATTCCATGGACTGTTTAGACCCTGGGGTTGTGAAGAGTCGGACACGACTGAGTGACTTTTCACTTTTCACTTTAGATCCCAATTATTCAAGGATACCCCGGAAGGGACTCTCTGTTCTTCTCTTTGATCCCATCAGGTGGCAGGTGATTTTTAGTTATTCCTATATTAGTGATGTTTGATCACTAAATCCTAAGTGTGTCCTCCAAGTTTCTCTGCTGTGAAGTTACTGTTTCCCCCTTTGTAATTCATAACTGGGCTTCCCTGGTGAGTCAGTGGTAAAGAATCCACCTGCCAATGCGGGAGATGTGGGTTTCATCCCTGGGTCTGGAAGAGATCCCCTGGAGAAGGAAATGGCAACCCACCCCAGTATTCTTGCCTGGAGAATTCCATGGACAGAGGAGCCTGGCGGGCTGTAGTCATTGGGGCGTAGAAGAGTTGAAGGAGACTTAGTGACTACAACAAGCAACCAAATTAATAACGAACTCATGGGGGAGGTTATGGAAAGCTGTGTGAATGTCCTGGGCCTTACAGACACTGGATGACTCTTGTTTGAATCAAATGACTATCACGATTGCCAAATAATGATTTTTAGACTCTACTGGTCCTTCTGCATGCATTAGTTAACATTTTCCTGTAAGTGTCTTCCCTTCTTCCTTATCTATGTCTGTATGGATCCGTGGATTCAGTGGGTCAGAGTCCATTACTATCAGTACTTATTTTGATGCTCAGAATGTTCTAGATTTGGTGACTGGGAGCTCCTTCAGGTTGGCCTCTGTGCCTTTTTTTTGATATATCATGTCATTCTTTGAGCACATTATTATTATTATTTTGGAGAGGGTACCAGAATTCATTCTTATGGCACAAGATGGTCCAGCTTAACCTGGACTGTCTCAGCCCTAGGCCTGGACTGAACTATTTCACCAAAGAACCCGGGTTCTTTAGTGGGAGTGATATTAGAACCCCAAATCTGGAAGCTAGGCGTGCTCATTGCCACAAAGGTGTCATGGCTCGTGAGTGCCTTTTCAGTGGACAGACGGGGAAATAGCCGTGTCGTATCATTCTTGCCTCTCATCGTTTTGTATCTGTAGCTCCTTTCTCTCACTGTGGGAGCAGTGGGTCCGGAGGAGATTGGTGTTTCACTCCTCTGCTCAGTTCTAAAGTAAACATAAATTTGTTTCAGAGTAACTACACCCACGCCACTATTAACAAAAACCTACTAACCTAATAAGTCAAATTTAAATTTTCTTTGCAGTTCTTTTTTTTTGCAGTTCTTTTTGTCCTTTAGGACTGAGAATAGTGACAGCACTGTAACTAAAAGCTACTTGGAGTCTTTTCCATTAAAAAAAATTTAGATTATTACCCATTTTATATACCATTAAGTTTCTTTGGTTTTCTTTGCTTTCCATTTTAAAGTTAAAAAATCCTTGTTGGTTTAATTTTATTTCTAAACATGTAAAATATTAGCAAGATCACCCATTTAAAGTGCACTGTGGTTTTGGGTATATTATGAGTTGTTCAACTCTCACAGCTATCTGATTTTTAGAGTATTTTAATCTTCCCCAGTGGTAGCTATTCTTTTTTTATTCCCCAATATTTTATTCTGAGAAACTTCAAATATAGACAGAAATTGAAAAAAATTTTACAGCAAAACAAAACCAAAAAATCTAACCAGTCATATGCTCACTATCTAGATTCTTCCATTAACATTACCTGTAGCACTTGTTTTATGATGCAAACCATCCATCCACCCATCAACCTATCTTTTTTTTGATGCACTTCAAGGCAAATCACAAATATCGGTACACTTTGCCCTGAATATTTCAGCATGCATATCACAGCTAGAGTTAAGCATTTGCTTATAGTTTTTTCTCTTTTGATGTAAAATTTGTGTAGAATGAAACCCACAAATCTTAGAGATACATTTACTGAGCTTTGACCCTGGGAGTCCCTACAGAACCCAAACTCTCATTGAAATGTTGACTGTGACCTTCACTCCATCTCTTGTCCCAGTCATTCCTTCCCAGCCCCTAGAAGCAACTATTTAAGGTGTCTTTTTCCACCTTGAATTAATGTGGTCACTCTAGAATGTCACAGACATGGAATGGTATGTAGCTTTTCATGCCTGACTTCTTGCATTCAGCACAGTGCTTTTAAGATTCATCCACGTGGTTGCAAATATCAGTTATCTGTTCTTTTGTGTGGCTGAGTGGTGTTCTTTTAACTGTTTTTGCAGGCTTATTTTTCTGTATTGAGTTTTGTTTGTTTGTTTGTTTTATATAATGGCTTTTTTTTTTTTTTTTTTTTTTTGGATATTGGAGAAGGAAATGGCAACCCACTCCAGTATTCTTGCCTGAAAAATCCCATGGACACAGGAACCTGGTGGGCTACAATCCATGGGATCCATATGACTTAGAGACCAAACCACCACAATTCTTATGTCATATGATTAACTCATGTGGATTGCACAATTCAGTGGTTTTGAGCACATTCACAGAGTTGCACAATCATCACTACAATCTGTTTTTTTTTTAATCACCCCAAAGAAATCCTATTCCCAGTCAAGCCTCAGCCCCTCTACCCCTAACCCCGCCCAGCCACTGGCAACCACAAATCTACTTTCTGTTTCAATAGATCTGTCTCTTCTGGACATCTCTTTTTCTTTTCTTTTTTATTTTGTGGCTGCGCCCTCGGCTTGTGGGATCTCAGTTCCCTGACCTAGGGCTGAACCTGGGCCCTCGACAGTAAAAGTGCAGAGTCCGGCCGCTGGATCACCAGGGGCTCCCTGGACATTTCATATAAATCCAGCCACACAACATCTTACTGTGTTGCGTTGCGTTTTGTTATCTGAGCCCAGCCCTTTCAGCATCTTACCTCCTGTTAACTCTCACACCAGCCCTAGCTGTGTGGTCCTACTTTTACCTCGAGTTTACAGAGAGGAATTTGAGTTAATCTGAGAGAGTTAATTTGCCCTGGGGTCCATGAACTTGGTGCTCTTTCTATGGCCCCGGTTTCCCCAAATAGCACTCTCCCTCCCAGTCCCAGTCCTGTGGGTTTCCACCGTGGGTGGGGGGCTGCCCGGACACGTGCTTGAACAAGGTCCCCGGTTCCTGCCTCCCCCCTAGGTCTACATGTTCTTGGTGAAATGGCAGGACCTGTCTGAGAAGGTGGTCTATCGGCGCTTCACCGAGATCTACGAATTCCACGTGAGTGCCGTGTGTGTGTGTGTGTGTGTGTGTGTGTGCGTGCGTGCGCGCGTAAGGAGGAGACACCACGTCCAGCCCCAGCTCTGCCTTCGGGGAGGGAAATTTAGAAACCCCCTCCCCTCCCAGCCCACAGTTAAGGGGGCATTTTTTTTAAAAAATTGAGGTGGAGTTGACTTACAATGTTGTGGGCATTATTTTTTTTTAATTTAAAGAAAACATTTAAAGTAATTTTTATTGTGAAAATATACGTAACATACACTTACCATTTTGCCTATTTTAAGCGTACAAGCCAGTGGCATGAAGCATGTTCGCTATGTCACGCTACCATCACCACCATCCATTTCTGAACATTCTCATCTTCCCAAACCAAAACTCTGCACCCACTCCACAGGAACTCAAGGCGGCTGTCTCTAGGGTCCTCCTGCTTGCTCTGTGCCCGCAGGGGGATGTCATCCCGGGAGCTTGCTCTTTCACTCACGGTCCCTGGGCCTGATGAAGACCCTGGTGGACTGGAAGGAGGGTGGATAATCCTGATACCCATGGAACCTAGTCTTCTTGCTTTGTGGGTGCCTGTTATCACCAGGATTTACATGGGAGAATCCCCCAGGGTTCCCAGCACCAGAGGCTGTTTGGACAAAATTGGGGGGAGCTTATGGTGGGGGTCACGGTGTGTGGAGCTTGGCTGCTGGGTCCTGGTCTAAGACATGGAGGGGCCACAAAAGCACTTCTCTTATTTGAATTATTTAAAGTGAAATGCAGATAAATATGAAGAAAAACTACATCCAGCCTTGTACACCAGCACCTGGAATCACAGCTGATGTAACTGGGCTTTTGCACATCTAAAAAGTCTTTTGCACAAGGCTTTTAGATAAAGGAGATGGGTCGACTTAAGAGGGAGGGGATATATATACACATATTTAAATGTTTAAATATATACATATAATTCTGGGCTTCCGTGATAGCTCAGCTGGTAAAGAATCTGCCTGCAATGCAGGAGACCCTGGTTCAATTCCTGGGTTGGGAAGATGCCCTGGAGAAGGGAAAGGCTACCCACTCCAGTATTCTTGGACTTGTACCAAAGAACCCTTGTACCAATGCAGGAGATGTAAGAGACTCAGGTTCAACCCCCTGAGTGGGAAAGATTCCTCTGGAAGAGGAAATGGCAACCTATTCCAGTATTCTTGCCTGGAGAATCCCATGGACAGAGGAGCCTGGAGGGCTACAGTCCATGGGGACGCAAAGAGTCAGACACGACCGAGCGACTAAGCACAGCACAGTTCATATATAATTATGACTGCTCTGTGTTGTTGTGCAGTAGAAACCTACTCAACATTGTAAAGCAGTTATCCTCCAATTAAACTTTGTAAGAAAAGATAAAGGAGATAAAGCACTGCAAAAGCAGTGGAAGCCTCCCTTCATCTCAGAGCCCATACCAGCTCCTACCCTTCATGGTTACACACACACACACACACACACACACACACACACGCAGCCCAGGAGCAACATACGGTAGTGTGGAGCGTGCATTTTCTGAGGAGTAGGTAAATGCCAACAGTGTGCCTTTTGCCTGTTTCTCAATCTTATTACCATCACTGGGTTACAATTTTGAGACCAGTCCATGATGATACATTGTGGGGCTCCATCTCACCTATTTAAACTGTTCTATTGTAGGATTAGCAACTCCCCCTTGCTTTTTTTTGTTTTCCATTTCTTTTTTTTTTTACTTTTTGGCCATGCCACGTGGCATGCAGGATCTTAGTTCCCTGTTGGGGGATTCAACCCACATTCCCAGTAGTGGAAGCATGGAGCGTTCACCACTGGACTGCCACTGAAGTCCCAGGATAAGCCCCTTTTATCACCTAGTGGACTCATTCATTCATCCAACCACTATTTATTGAGCCCCTGCTAAGTGCCGGGCACATTCTTCTTGATTGGTAGGCAATGCTGCTGAAAGGTATAAGAAACAGGTGCAAATCCTTGCCTGCCCTTGTAAGCCATATGTTCCAGTGGAGAAGTCAGGATAACAGACAGGCAAACAAATGAGTGATTTCTATAGTGTGTTAGATGGTCCTTAGACGGAGCAAAATAGAGCAGGGAGGGGGGTGGGAAGGGTGGGAGGAGGAGAGGCAGTTGTCAGGAAGGAGGCCTTGTGAGGGGGAGATAGCTGAGCAAGGACTTGAAGAAGGAGAAAGAGGGAGAGAGTGAGCTATTGATCTGCGTGTAGGGGGAAGAATGGGGATAACACATGCAAAGGCCCTGGGACAGGAGTGGGCCTGGAGCTTCCAAGAGTGGCTGGGGCAGAGGGAACAGGGGGAGAGTGATGGCAGGAGAAGTTTGAGCTGGCAGAGGCAGGTCACATGGCACCGTGTGGAACAACGTGGCCTTTGTTTCCATTCTGAGTGAGTTGAGAGGCAGGGAAAGTTCTGAGGGAGGGACGGAGGGAGAAGGGGAGAGACAGGATACAACCTGGGTTTTAAGAGGATGCCTCTGGATGGTGGATTGAGGACAGACCAGGAGAGAGGGGGCAATGACATAAGAAGGTTGTAATAATCAAACCAGGCAGAAGTGGGCGTAGTGAAAAGGATCAGATTCTGAACAGATTTGGGGAGCAGAGCCAAAAGGATTGGCTGGTGAGTTGGATGTGAGGTGGGAGAGAAAGAAGAATTCAGGATGCCACCAGAAGCTTCTTTCTTGCTGTTCAGTCGCTAAGTTGCGTCCGACTCTTTGGACTGCTCCTCGCCCCAGCGATTAGGAAGTATTTAGGGCGTGTCCAATTCCATGCCTTTACAACGCTCTAATAAAACGATGCCTTCATGTTTGCTTTTCTGTCTAGAAAGGCTTAAAGGAGATGTTTCCTATTGAGGCGGGGGACATCAACCCAGAAAATAGGATCATCCCGCACCTGCCAGGTGAGGAGTGGGGCTGAGTCACCTGGGTGGGCTCCCCTGCCCCGGCTCCCCTCATCTGCCCTCTGACTGTCCCCTCCACTCCCACCATCTCTGGACTTGACCTTGCAAGTATGCTTACTGGTCCTTCTGGTGTCCTTCCCTGGTCCTGCCAGCCCCGCGGTGGTTTGATGGGCAGCGGGCGGCCGAGAGCCGCCAGGGCACTCTTACCGAGTACTGCAGCACGCTCATGAGCCTGCCTGTCAAGATCTCCCGCTGCCCGCACTTCCTCGACTTCTTCAGGGTGCGCCCCGACGACCTCAAGCTCCCCACAGACAGCCAGTGAGTGGTGGGAGAGGGAAGGGTGGTTGGCTCAACCTGGAGAGGGCAGGGCTTTCCCATGTTACACAGGAAGAGCCTGAGGATCAGAGAGGGCAGGCGACTTGCCCAAAGTCACACAGCGAGAAAGTGAAGGAGGCAGGATTCCAGCTCAGAGGGACACCCCCAGCATCCCTGCCAGACTTCTACCTGCACCCCTCTGAGCCTCAGGATGCTGGGGGTGGGGTGGAGGACACACTCTGGGCTGGGGGTGCTAAGTCCGCGGTCCTTGTCCTGGCTTTGCCTGGCCGTGGGACCTGGAGCCTTCTGAAAGCAGCTTCCCCAACTGTGACCCAGTGGTGAGGGCCAGACGCAGTAGTGGGTGCCCGGGAGAGTGCTCATAAACTGGGAGGTGCGGAGCCCCCGAAAGGATATGGGGCTTGGTGGCCTCTGTTCATTCCTGAGCATGTCTCAGGCACCTCCTCTCCTTTGCCACCTCATTCTCTGCCTGCCCTCGCCCTAGGGGTCTCCTGGACGCAGGGCCCTCCATGGACGGCATCAGAGAAGCTGAGTGAGATCTCAGGGAATGTGCTGCCGAAGGTCCCTCTCTCTGTCCCTCTCTGGTACTGAGCGCCAGGGGATGCCTGGAGAGCAGGGTTTGCCATAGACAGACAGCAGTACTCCAGTTAGTGCTTCTGGACCCCTGAACACACCCCTGGTCCCAGGCAGGGCAGCTCCCCTCGGCCCCTGGGGGACAGGGCGCCCACCCGCAGTTGGCTCCAGCAGAAGGGAGCTGGCCTACAAGCCTTCTCCTTTGGGTCTGCAGGAAGCTGGGCAACCCCCCTCAGGCTCCAAACAGCTCCTTCTTTCTTCAAAATCCCTTCCTCCCAGTCTAGTCGCTCCCTTCTCTCTGCGGTGGCCCCCATTTCCCACGTTCCTTTTGGGAACTGTCTCGGGAAGTTCTTCTGTAGGCCTGTCCTGAGCATCCCAGGGGGAAGCCCAGTGGTCTAACCCAGACTGTTCTCTGCTGCAGGGTGAAAAAGCCAGAGACATACCTGATGCCCAAAGATGGCAAAAGCAACACTGCGGGTAAGAGGCTGGGGCAGCCCAGCGTGGTCACCCTCAGGGACCGTTGACACGATCAGGGACCCGTGCTCGGGGTATGTGGGGAAAGAGCAGGAGATGAGAGTGGCTGTGAAGGGTCTTGGTGGCTGCACTAAAGAGTTGGGGTCTTGGGACTTCCTTGGTGTCCAGTGGCTGAGACTCTGCACTTCATGCGGGGAGTGTGGGTTCGAACCCTGGTTGGGGCAGTAAGATCCCACGTGCTGTGGGGCATGGCTAAAAAGTTAAAAAAAAAAAAGAGTTGGAGTTTTGGGAGCTCACCTCTGTGGCTGCAGCGCCAAGCACAGACCCTGGCTCCAGACAGCCCAGGGAATGTTCTGGCTGAATGAATGATCAGATTTGGGGGCAAAAGTGGCCTTTAGTGGCCCAAATACACTCAGATTCGAAGGTACTGGGAATTGGGGCTTCAATATATGAATCTGGTGGTGGGGGTGGATACAAGTCAGGGCTTAACAGGCAGCTGCAGCATCACCTGGGGGCTGGTTAGAGATACAGACCCTCAGTTCCTACCCGAGACCTATGAAATCAGTGCTTGTGTTTCAGCGAGATCCCTGGGTGATTTGTTTGCACATTAAAGGTTTTTTTTTTTTTAATTATTTACTTATTTATTTGGCGGCACCGGTAGAGGCATGCGAACTCTTAGTTGCAGCATGTGGGATCTAGTGCCCTGATCAGGGATCAAACCCAGGGCTCCCTGGAGCATGGAGTCTTAGCCACTGGACCACAAGGGAAGTCCCCTGTGCACATTAATGTTGAGAAAGGCTGCTTGCAAACCTCATCAAATGAGAGAGAGCGTGTGTAAAGTGTGCGGCCAGTGTCTGGCACACAGTAGGTGCTGAATAGGCGCAGGGTTGCGAAGCCTAGCTTGTCTCTGCTGCTTTCCAGTACACAGGGCGTGTCTACCCCCGGCCTGTCTGGAGCTGGGTGGGGACAGGACATCAGTTCCCGTCCTGGCGATCCACCCAGGGCCCGCAGGGGAGAGCCGGGAGGAGGTACCCACCGTGTCCACTCACCCTGCCCTCCCTCTGCCCAGACATCACGGGCCCCATCATCCTGCAGACGTACCGCGCCATCGCTGACTATGAGAAGGGTTCGAGCTCCCAGATGGCGCTGGCCACGGGCGATGTGGTGGACGTCGTGGAGAAGAACGAGAGCGGTCAGCTTCCTCACCCTGCCTGGACCTCCCTCCCCTGGTGCCTGGGCCGCCAGCCACAAGCCCCCACCAAGGCTCTGCCCCCTGGGGAACAGCCTTGGGCCTCCTCCCCGCCTGGCCCACAGCGGGGCTCTGGCTCCTTTGGGGGCCCTGGCTGTCCTCCCCACACTGGGCGGAGCGGGGCGCAGAGGTGGGGGTGGTCACCCTCTCTCTGAGAGTGCGCCCCCTGCTCTGGGAATCTGCACACATTCGGGGCCGTGACAGAGCATCTCTGCCGGGATACAGCCGGGTGGGGAGGCAAACTTCTCATCACGCCTGTGAAGTGGACTCTGAACTGTAGTTCTGTGGTCCTCTATGTACCGGTGTGTGTGATTTTGGCATGCAGTGTGGTGAAGGTGACAGGCTTCCCAGGTGGCACAGTGGTAAAGAATCTGCCTGCCAATGCAGGAGATGCAAGAGATGCGGATTCGGTTCCTGGGTCAGTACGATCCCCTGGACTAGGAATTGGCGACCCGCTCCAGTATTCTTGCCTGGAAAATTCCATGGGCAGAGGAGCCTGGTGGGCTACAGTCCAGGGGGCCACAAAGGGTCAGACACCACTGAGCACACACACACACAATCAGTCTGAATGCGAATGTTGCATGTCTGTGTGTCTGCGTCTGCGTGTCCTCACCCCTCCCCACCCGGTGATGGCTGAGGGAGGCTCCCAGGCCTGCCCGGACTTACTGCCCTGTGTCCCTGACACAGGCTGGTGGTTCTGCCAAATGAAGACGAAGCGGGGCTGGGTCCCAGCGTCCTACTTGGAGCCCCTGGACAGTCCTGATGAAGCCGAGGACCCGGAACCCAACTATGAAGGTGCCCGCTGCCTTCCCCAGCTGCAGGGGTGGGAGGAGGAGGAGGAGGGGCCCAGGGATATTGAGGAGCCAGAGTGACTGCTTTGGGGTCTGACATGACTGAGGGCTGGGCAGAGACGGAGGCAGGGCTGAGACCCCAGAGTATAGGTTGGGGTAGGAGGTGGTGCCTTTGGTCAGGACAGGGGGAACCAGGAGGTAGAATAGAGGAGAGAGGGTGATGAGGTCAATCTGGACACGTGGTGGCTGTCAACCTGGGGCTGGGTCCAGTGGGAAGTGGCACCGTGAGCCAGCCTGAGTGTCAGGAAGGAGGGCTGCCTGGAGGTGGGGGCATCGTGGCTGACTTAGAATGGGAAAATGGGCAGCCTCTGGGTTGGAAGGGGTCTATGTGGGGTTTGATAAAAAAAATGTTTTGGTTGCCCATATCTTCAAATATTAATAGAAAGAGTTTACAATTTTATGTGGATTTGTGGCTCCTCTTTAAAAACTGGGCAAGACGTGTATACAGGGCTGGCAGCCCCACATGTGAACAGTGGGCTGGAGTGATGGCTCAAATGCCACTGGACGGGTCCTCTTCCTCCGCACTTCCTGTCTGGCCACTCCTCATGTGCAGGTGGCTGGCCAGGTCTCTGGGGTCATGGGAGCTCTGGCCTCCGGTGTGGATGGCGGTGGGTGGGAGTGGGCGAGCTCCCGTGAGTAGAGCAGGCAAAGGATAGAAGTCCAGGGTGTCCCCAGGAGGAGTGGGGAGAACTGGAGCAGATGGTGTCCTGAGCTCCGGCTGGAGGAAGCCCCAGGCCCAGAGAGGAGGGGGAGGGTGGGGAGCCACGTGCTGGGTGGACCTTCGCAGCATGCCCCTCCCCCTCCAGGTGAGCCCTACGTCACCATCAAAGCCTACAGTGGGGTGCTGGAGGACGAGATGTCCTTGGAGGAGGGTGAAACCATTGAGGTCATTCATAAGCTCCTGGATGGCTGGTGGGTCGTCAGGTAGGAGAGTCGCGCCCCCTCTCTCTCCCTCCCACTCCACCTGTCCTGAGAGTCAGCCTGGCCCAAGACTGGACCTGTGCGGGCTCAGTGCCGACCTGACTGTGACTCTGGGTAGGCCACCGCCTCTCTCTGTGCTGTTCCCATTTTGGAAGCAGATTGCTTCCATGCCAGTCTGCTCGTATCGTGGGGTTCGGTCTCCTTGTCTGAGTGGGCACTTCTTTCCTTTGTGACTTGGGATCATGTCCCCTGACCAGTCCATCTATTCATTCTCCAGCAACACAATTAATTGTGTTAATTATTATCTTTTAAAAAAACACAGTACCATTTTAAAAAGATTTATTATTTACTTTTGGCTGCTCTGGGGCTTTGTTGCTGCATGCGGACTTTCTCTAGCTGCAGTGAGCCGGGGCTGCTCTTCGTTGCGGAATATGGGCTTCTCCTTGCAGTGGCTTCTTGTTGCAGAGCACGGGTTCCAGGTGCTCAGGCTTTAGTAGTGGCGGATCAGGGATAGAACCTGTGTCCCCTGCATTGGCAAGTAGATTCTTAACCACCAGACCACCAGACGAAGTCCCTGAATGAATTATTATATTTGACAGCTGCTAGAACAGACCCTGTCATCCCTTTTCCTTTTAAATCCTTGTAATTTTCACCAGTTCATTCCTTCAAATGAATGTAAGAATACTAGTTTTTCCTGATTCTGGGGAAAGCAGAGTGCTGGGGTCTTACACACGATTGCCAAATCTGGAGTCACAGTGCCTATCTGTGACCCCCATGAGCTTGTGGCCACAACACCCCCCATCAGCATGGCCCTCCACTGAAGACTTTGAGGCAGGATTTCTCCAACTTTTTCATTTTTATTGGTGAAAGTTGTTTTACAACGTTGTGTTAGTTTCTGTTGCACAGCAAAGTGAATTAGTTTTTAGACTCAAATTCAGTGAACCCCCATCATGCACTCCTGAGACAATATTTGTGATTCTCCCACCAGCCAAGAAGAATGGGTTTTACTGAGTGAAGTCTGTATCATGCAAAGGCTACTGTTTTGTTTTTGTTTTTTTAACTCCCAAATGTAGTAGTAAGAATGGGAAGAAAAATCTTCTCAACCAATGGTGCTGGAACAACTGGATATCCCTGGGAGGGGGCGGTGGGAAATGAAACTTGACCCTGCCTCACAGGGTCAAATAAATACACCTTTATTTGGGATGGATCGCAGGTTTTACCAAGCACAAAACCCCAAACTAAGAAGCTTTTGGAAGAAAGCATAAGGGAACTTGTTGACTTGGAAGTGGGCAAAGATTTCTTAGGACCCAGGAGACCATCACCTTACATAAGAGAAAAAGGGACAAATACAAGATCGCAAACACCTGTCCCGGGAGAGCTGGATCTGCTAATTGACTCCGCTTCTCGGTGTCACAACTAGGAAGGCCTGAGTCACACCCATGAGGAAGTCGAGGCACACAGGTGCAGGGGCTGGTGCTAGCTGCTGTGTTTGCAACCTCCCAGCGGCCTTGACCCCAGATGACCCTAAGGGACCCTTGACCCCATGTCTGAGGCTCCATCCCCTCTCCTGGCCGTCACTGCTCAGACCTCAGCGGCTGCCTCTGTTACAGGAAAGAAGATGTCACAGGTTACTTTCCATCCATGTTCCTGCAGAAGGCAGGGCAGGACGTAGCCCAGGCCCGAAGCCAGATCAAGAGCCGGGGGGCGCCGCCCCGCAGGTGAGCAAGGGTCCGGGGGCAGTGGGGGCAGGCTGGGCGGGGCTGAGGAGGGTGTACCTCGGCTTCCCTTTGTGGGTCCAGGCCCTAGGTTGGCAGTGCTAGGGCGGGGGGTTGGGGGGGAGACGGGGCCCTGGAGTGCCCTCCTACACTGTGGGACCGGCACAAGGGCAGCAGGGAAGCAGGGCTGAGAGATGGAAGTGGGGGCACCGGTGCCCACCGTCCTTGGGATGGCCCCTGAGGGCTGGGGCAGGCCGGAGGGCTTCCTGCGGAGGGGGTAGGCTGAAGGCCGGCTGGGGAGGGAGTGAGAAATGGGCCTGGGCTCTCAGGGCAGGGGGTCCGTGTCGGGGAGGGGCAGTGGCCTTCATGGCTATCGGGGCTGGGCAGGACTCCCTCCACCGGCTCCACTTCCTCGGCCTATTCGTTGGACCCCAGGGCTGGCCATTAGAGTCCCCTCGGGTAGGGCGGCGGCAAGGGTGCGGACGCAGGGCGATAACTAAACCCCCTCTCCTGCTGGACCCAGGTCGTCCATCCGCAACGCACACAGCATCCACCAGCGGTCACGGAAGCGCCTGAGTCAGGACACCTATCGGCGCAACAGTGTCAGTTTTACGAAGCAGCGCCGCCGCCGGCCGGGACACCCCGGGAGCGCCCTGAGTGAGTGCTGGCCGGGGACTGGGGGCGGGGCCGGGCAATGGAGGCGGAGCTGTGATGGAGGCGGGGTCTGGGGCGGGGCCGGGCGGTGGGGGCGGGGCCATGAGGATGGGGCCCGAAAAGTGAAGCGAGGCGGTGCAGAGCAGGAGGGGCGGGCCTCACCTGGTGCTGTCCACCCGCAGAGGAACAGCAGCAACCCCAGACCGAGCGCCCCAAGCCGCAGCCGGCCGTGCCCCCGAGGCCCAGCGCAGACCTCATCCTGCACCGCTGCAGCGAGAGCACCAAGCGGAAGCTGGCCTCCGCTGTCTGAGGCCGCCCCCACGTGATGCTCTCCCCACCCCCAGCCCCTAAACTTGTATATACGTGTATAGAGCCTGAGGCTGGCAGCCCCTGGCCCGCGCCCCACCTAGCTGTTCGACACCCTTAATAAACGTTGCTTGGAGGGGACTGATGCTTTGAAAAGTCGCGCCGCGGGCAACGCCCTTGATATTTCTAGACTTAGGACTGGAGGCTGTGAGGTCTGTTGGGGAAGTTGCAAGAACTGAGGTCCGGTTGCATACTTCTCTGGCCTTGGCCAAGACCAAGTTTGCACAAGGCCAAGTGCAAGAGGAAGCGCCAGCTTCTTCTGGCTGTTCGCCTGAACAGACTGCCTGCTTGAACTCTGGCCTCACTGCAGAAGAGTCCTGAAGAAGAGTGGACACAGTGCATAGCTGGGGCGGGGCGGGGTGGTGTGGGTGCGGGTCAGGGCTGTAGTTGGCTTTGCTTGTACACTTTGATTGCCCAAAAAAACCCTGTAATTTAGGTTTAGGGAAACACACACCATAAACTGAAAGGGAAGAAATGGAGAGAGACATTCATGCAAACAGAAACTGCTGGAGTAGCTATACTTAGAGAAAATAGACTTTGTAACAAAGACTGTAATAAGAGACAAAGGCATTCCATAACAATAAAGGGGTCAATCCTTTATAAGGGGATATAACATTTGTAAATATTTATGCACCCAACATAGGAGCACTAACATATACAAAGCGAATATTAACAGACCCAAAGGGAGAAACCGACAACAATACAATAATAGGAGGGGACTTTAATACTCTGTTTACATTAATGAACAGGTCATCTACCCAGAAAATCAGTAAGTGTTTTCCAAGATAAATCATATATTGGATTGCAAAACTAGTTTTAACAAATATAAGAGGATTGAAGTCATATTAAACATTTTTTTCAGTCATGGTGGTATGAAACTAGAAATTAATTACAGGAAGAAAACTGGAAGACTCACAAATGTGGAGGTTAAACAAGTTATAAACAACCAATGAGTC
The DNA here is from genome assembly GCF_963930625.1 of Muntiacus reevesi. Taxonomy (NCBI): domain Eukaryota; kingdom Metazoa; phylum Chordata; class Mammalia; order Artiodactyla; family Cervidae; genus Muntiacus; species Muntiacus reevesi. Next base: position 210,885,994 of record NC_089250.1, on the reverse strand, counting down.
AAAGAAAAAAATCAAAAGAGAAACAAAAACACCTTGAGACAAATGAAAACAGAAGTGAAACATACCAAAACTTATGAAATGCAGTAAAAGCAGCTCTGAGAGGGAAGTTCATAGCAATAAATGCTTACCTCAAGAAACAAGAAAAGTCTCAAGCAACCTAACTGTACACCCCAAGGAACTAGAAAAAAAAAAAAGAGCAAATGAAGCCCAAAGTTAATAGGAAGAAGGAAGGAACAAAAATTATAGCAGAAATAAATGAAATAAAGACTGAAAAGACAATAGAAAAGATCAATGAAACTAAGAACTGGTTCTTAGAAAATATAAACAAAATTGACAAACTTTTAGCTAGATTCAGCAAGAGAAAAAGAGAGAGGACTCAAATCAGAAATAAAAGAGGAGATGTTACAGCTGATACCACAGAATACAAAGGATCAGAAGGGACTACTATGGACAATTATATGCCAAACGAAATGGATAAACTGGGCAACCAAGGAGAAATGGATAAATTGCTGGAAACATACAATCTACAAAGCTTGAATCATAATGAAATAGAAAATCTGAAATGAAAATCTCAAATGAAACAGACCAATTGTTAGCAAAGAGGTTAGGAGTTTGAATCAGCAAAACAAAGAAACAAAAAACTCTCAACAAGCAAAAGTCCAGGACCAGATGGCTTCACTGGTGAATTCTACCAAACATTCAAAGAACAGTTATTATAAGATCAATCTTTATCAAACTCTTCCAAAAAATTTGTGAGAGGGGAACTCTTTCAAATGTATTTTACGAGGCCACCGTTACCCTGACAAAGGATGCCACAAAACAAGAAAATTACAGGCCAATATCTCTGATTACCCTAGATACAAAATTCTTCAAAGAATACTAGTAAACAGAATTCAACAATACCTTTGATCACACTGCATGATCAAGCGGAATTTATTCCAGGGATGCAACAGTGGTTCAATAATCAGTCAATGATACACCATATTAACAACATGAAGGTTGAAAATCATATGATCATCTCAGTAGATGCAGAAGAAGCATTTGACAAGATTCAACATCCATTTATGACAAGAATACTCAACCAAGCGGATATGTAGGGAACATACCTCAACATAGTAAAGGCCGTGTGTAAGGAGTACATAGAACATCAAATTCAGTGGTGAAAAGCTAACAGCTTTTCCTCTAAGATCAGGAACAAGAAAATGATGTGTGATCTCACCACGTTCATTTCTCAAAAAAGATTAAAAACAGAACTACCATATGATCCAGGAGTTCTATCAGAATTATATGAAGAAAATGAAAACACTAAAAAAAAAGAAAAAAAAAGGAAAACACTAATTGAAAAAGACAACTGCATCTTGAAGTTCACTGCAGCATCATTTACAATAGCCAAGATATAGAGACAACCTAAGTGGCCATCAGTGGATGACTAGATAAAGAAATTGTGGCATAAATATAAAATGGAATATTATTCAGCCATAAAAAATAATAAAATCTTACCACTTGCAACAAAGTGAATGGCATTTGAGGGCATTATGCTAAGTGAAGTCAGGCAGAGAAAGACAAAGAGTGTATTATCTCTCTTATATGTGGAATCTAAAAGGCAAACAAAAAACAACATATAGAAAACAGGCTGATGGCTGTAAGAGGTGGGAGGTGACAAGGTAGAAGAAATGGGTGAATTGGTTATTTATTTTAGTTTAAATAAATTGAATAAACATTTTTTAAACTGGCAAATATAAATAGGAGAATATAATTGATCTTGCATTCGAGATTTAATTGACAATAGCTGTCCTGGGGTGATTGCTAAGGCATAGAAGGGGCACAGAAATTTGAACATTTACCCAGTTTTCCCTCCCTGAGAAACAGTGGGGGTCTTGGCTAATTTAAGAGCTGTGAATATTCAGTGAAGGACAATAGCTTATCAAACACACAGAGGATTGTAAATTGGCTATAGAGACAGGGTGCCTCTGACTATTCAGAGAGCCTGCCCAGTTAGGGAGTTGTACCAGAAAGCAATTATTACCACCCATTCCAGCACTGCAGCTGGCCCAGGGCCTTCACATCTCTGCTGATGGGTCTTTCTCCAGATGCAAAGACACTACAGTGCAAACTAGAATTGCAAATCTTATAAAAAACAGAGTTGGACCTTAAAGAAATCTGACTGCCGAAGAACTGATGCTTTTGAACTCTGGTGTTGGAGAAGACTCTTGAGAGTCCCTTGGACTGCAAGGAGATCAAACCAGTCAATCCTAAAGGAAATCACTCCTGAATATTCATTGGAAAGACTGATGCTGAAGCTGAAGCTCTAACACTTTGGCCACCTGATGCAAACAGCTGACTCATTAGAAAAGGCCCTCATGCTGGGAAAGATTGAAGGCAGGAGGAGAAGGGGACGACAGAGGATGAGATGGTTGGATGACATCACCGACTGGATGGACAGGAGTTTTGAGCAAGCTCCGGGAGTTGGTGATGGACAGGGAAGCCTGGCATGCTGCAGTCCACGGGGCTGCAAAGAGTCAGACACGACTGAGCGACTGAACTGAACTGAGCTGACTGATAGAAGACAGCTTGTCCCCAAGGCTGTGGGAGGCACGGAGCGCTTCTGTTCCTGTGTGGGAAGCGGTATATGAGTGAGGCTGGACAAGGCTGGTCACTTAAGAGAGAAGTCAGTTTCTCCCAGTCTTGGCTCAGTCATACAAGTGATTGTGCTGGTCAGGACACTCTACAGGTCAAGAAGGAAGTTGGGGACCTTGGCAGTTGAATCAAAGTAAAACAGTCCCATGAATAGCCCAGCCAACAGAAGCCAGCCCTGGCTGAACGCTGTGGTCCTCTCCCTAATAATAGGCTAACCACCAGGGAGCCACAGGCGACAGGGATGAGCAAGGCTCTAAGACGGATGCCTCCTAGGTCTCCACAGACGCATGGTGGCTGCTTAGAAAAGGAAGAAGAACATGGACTTCGGAGTCATGCGGACCCGGGATTGAATCCTTTCCTGGCTATGTGGCCTCAGGCAGGCCACTTAATCATTCTGAGCCCCAGCTGACTGTCTGAAAACCTGGGGGCTGGTATTTCCCGGCAGGGTTTGCAGGACCATGCCTCTTATGCTGAGTCAACTTCTGCTCTGGTACATCAGCAGGTGGCCTCCCGAAACTCTCACTGTAAACCAGTCTGGAAGTCACCGGACTCACTTCCCGGGAAGTGAGCCTCAGCCCCAGCTGGACCTGCAGTCAACCTCCTAAGGACAGGAACTGCCCAGCGTGGGTCATTCCTGTCTGAGGACATCCATTCAGGCCCCAGCTGGGCCGGGGTCCCCTCCACAGGGTGACCAGTTGGAGGCTGGTCTCTCCTCCCGTCAGCTTCCTTTAATTTCCATCAAAGCCTTTTCCCCCATTGCTTCCTGGATGCGTCGTCAGGTAGGATCTCCAACCCTCTTGTACCCTAATCAGATTAATTCCTCCAAATCTGGAAAGTATTCGCAATTTTGGGTCACTAATTCCAGCAACTAATAGATACTAAGAACACATATCTCTAACTTTATACCTGTTCATTTCAGTTCAGTTCAGTCACTCACTTGTGTCTGACTCTCTGTGACCCCATGGACTGCAGCATGTCAGGCCTCCCTGTCCATCACCAACTTCCAGAGTTTACTTAAACTCATGTCCATTGAGTTGGTGATGTCATCCAACCATCTCATCCTCTGTTGTCTCCTTCTCCTCCCACCTTCAAACTTTCCCAGCCATCAGGGTCTTTTCCAATGAGTCAGTTCTTCACCTCAGGTGGCCAAAGTATTGGAGTTTCAACTTTAGCATCAGTCCTTCCAATGAATATTCAGGACTGATTTCCTTTAGGATGGACTGGGTGGATCTTCTTACAGTCCAAGGGACTCTCAAGAGTCTTCTCCAACACCACAGTTCAAACCATCAATTCTTCAGCGCTCAGCTTTCTTTATAGTCCAACTCTCACATCCATGTATGACTACTGGAAAAACCATAGCTTTGACTAGGTGGACCTTTGTTGGCAAAGTAATGTCTCTGCTTTTTAATATGCTGTCTAGGTTGGGCTTCCCTGGTGGCTCAGAGGTTAAAGCATCTACCTGCATGTGGGAGACCTGGGTTCGATTCCTGGGTTGGGAAGATCCCCTGGAGAAGGAAACGGCAACCCACTCCAGTATTCCTGCCTGGAGAATCCTATGGATGAAGGAGTCTGGTGGGTCGACGGGGTCGCAAAGAGTCAGACACGACTGAGTGACTTCACTTTCACTTTCTAGGTTGGTCATAAATTTTCTTCCAAGGAGCAAGTGTCTTTTAATTTCATGGCTACAGTCACCATCTGCAGTGATTTTGGAGCCCCTCAAAATAAAGTTTGTCACTGTTTCCACTGTTTGCCCATCTATTTCCCATGAAGTGATGGGACCAGATGCCATGATCTTAGTTTTCTGAATGTTGAGTTTTAAGCCAACTTTTTCACTCTCCTCTTTCACTTTCAAGAGGCTCTTTAGTTCTTCTTCGCTTTCTGCTATAAGTGTGGTGTCATCTGCATATCTGAGGTTATTGATATTTCTCCCGGCAATCTTGATTCCAGCTTGTGTTTCATCCAGCCCAGCATTTCTCATGATATACTCTGCATGTAAGTTAAATAAGTAGAGTGACAATATACAGCCTTGACGTACTCCTTTCTGATTTGGAACCAGTCTGTTGTTCCATATCCAGTTCTAACTGTTGCTTCTTGACCTGCATACAGGTTTCTCAGGAGGCAGGTCAGGTGGTCTGGTATTCCCATCTCTTTAAGAATTTTCCAGCTTGTTGTGAGCCACACAGTCAAGGCTTTGGCGTAGTCAATAAAGCAGAAGTAGATGTTTCTCTGGAACTCTCTTGCTTTTTCGATGATACAACAGATTTTGGCAATTTGATCTCTGGTTCCTCTGCCTTTTCTAAAACCAGCTTGAACATCTGGAAGTTCATGGTTCACGTACTGTTGAGGCCTGGCTTGGAGAATTTTGAGCATCACTTTGCTAGCATGTGAGATGAGTGCAATTGTGCAGTAGTTTGAGCATTCTTTGGCATTGCCTTTCTTTGGGATTGGAATGAAAACTGACTTTTTCCAGTCCTGTGGCCACTGCTGAGTTTTCCAAATTTGCTGGCATGTTGAGTGCAACACTTTCACAGCATCATCTTTTAGGATTTGAAATAGCTCAACTGGAATTCCATCACCTCCACTAGCTTTGTTTGTAGTGATGCTTCCTAAGGCCCACTTGACTTCGAATTCTAGGATGTCTGGTTCTAGGTCAGACGATCACACCATCGTCATTATCTGGGTTGTGAAGATCTTTTTTGTATAGTTCTTCTGTGTATTCTTGCCACCTCTTCTTAATATCTTCTGCTTCTGTTAGGTCCATACCATTTCTGTCCTTTATTGTGCTCAGCTTTGCATGAAATATTGCCTTGGTATCTTTAATTTTCTTGAAGAGATCTCTAGTCTTTCCCATTCCATTGTTTTGCTCTATTGCTTTGCATTGATCTGTATCTATGCTTTTTTTTTTTTTTTGAGTTAATAAATTTTTGTAACTTTGGATGATTTGTTAAAAATTGAAGTATAGTTAATTTACAGTGTTGTGTTAGTTTCAGGTGCATCTATATGACAACCCTCCAAGGGAAAAATGCTACAAAGGAAAAGTAATTTGGTCAACTGACAAAATTGGAGTATGATTGCTAAACTAGATAAAAATATTGCACCAGTATTCAATTTACTGGAATTGGTAACTAAATCATGGTTATGGCCAAGAATATCCTTCTTCTTAAAAATACTCCCAAAAGTATTTAGAGATAAACAAGTTGTAACTTCCTCTTAACCGGTTCAGAAAAGAACTATGCACATATGTTTATACACTTATACAGATAATCATAAACAAGACACTTATACACACAGGAAATGTACACACACATACATACACACAAGAGAGAGATGGGGGGAAGAGAACAAACAGATGATAAAACAATATGAGAATCTGGCAAAAGGGAATTAACTATTCTTCATGCACTTTTCATTTCTTTAACTTTTCTATGCATTTGAAATTATTTCAAATAAAGGTTTAAAAAAAAGCCTCCAAACTTCAACTTAGTCTTTGAAAGCCTATGTTATTTATTTTTGGATTTTCTATTGTCTTTTGCTTTCCATCATCATCATCTGCTTTTATTTTTACTAATTTTTATTGAAGTATAGTTGCTTTGGGCTTCCCAGGTGGCTCAGTGTAAAAAATCCGCCGACCAAGGCAGGAGATGTGGGTTCGATCCCTGAGTTGGGAAGATCCCCAGGAGAAGGAAATTCCAACTCATTCCAGTATTCTTGCCTGGGAAATCTCATGGATAGAGGAGCCTGGTGGGCTATAGACCGTGGGGTCGTGAAAGAGACAGGACCCAGCGACCACGCAACAATAATAGTTGCTTTACAATGGGAGTTTCTATTTTAAGTCCCACCTTTCTGGTTTCGTGGGAAGGCAGAGACACCACAGTATGTGAACATGTCTCTGATTCTCCTTCAATTTGGAAACATATGAAGTCACATGGAATACCATGCAAATGACAGGGAGGTAGATGTGCGTGTATGTATAACTCCATCTCTCTCTCCGGTTTAAACTTCAGGATGCAGTCCCAATGCCCACAGGGCTAAGCAAGCTTGGGAGTGAGTGAAACAGGCCAGGCGTAAGAAGAGTCAACTACTAGAAATACAGTAAAACTTTCTTGATTTTTTTTTTTTTTACTGGGCTATGGGGAAGCACAGAATGTCATACAAACAGGTATGCTAACTGCAAATGATATTTCCGAGTCAAACTGGAAAAAAAAGAAAACCAGAAATATTTAATAACATGTTTTCACCTCGCAACCCCTCGGACCTAGAGGATTCTAGGCTTCCAGCCCCCGGGACCGTGCGGGAGCGGAGCGTGTTTTTGTCACGTCGAGATGTGCAGTACGGAATCCCACTGGGAGTCCTTCAGCTGGGAGCAGTACTCAGCTTTACTCAGTTTCATAATGGAAAAGAGCTGTTCACAAATGTAGGTGCTCCCAAACATCGAGAGGATCTTGGCACAGTGAGTCTTGTACTTGGGGTAACTGCCCCAGAGGTATTTGTAGAATTCTGGTATTCCAACCTTGTCGTATTTGGTTTTCAGGGCCGTGTTGCACTGCAGGTCAATCACCTCCATCTGCAGGGCTTCCTGGACGCTCTCGATCTTCATGGAGAAAGGGGAGCTGAACAGGGTCAGTTCACTTTCGTAGAGTTTGAAATCAGACAGTCTTTTCTGGAACTCTGTCTTCAGCTCCACGATTTTGGGAATGTAGTTCAGGCCGTCGCTTTCGTCCCTGGAAACTGATTTCAGGGTGGGAAAGTGGGCCAGGTTATTCCTGGCCAGATGAGTCTCCCAGAGGCACAGTTTGGCCAAGAAGGCCCGAATCAAGTCGTACATCTGAGTCACGATTTGGGAATGCCCTTGCAGGGAGATGTTCAACGTGTTCAGGTGCATGGTCATGTCCACCAAGAAGGCCAAGTCTTTGATCCAATCTTGAGAGCTCAGCTGAGGCAGGGGCTTGCCCCTGGAGGACATGAAGGAGTCAATCTCTTCCAAGGATTCAAAGAACCTCTTCAGCACCAGCCCACGGCTGAGCCACTTAATCTCCGTGTAGTACAGGAGGCTGCCGTATTGGCAGTCCAGCTCATAGAGCAAAGTCGTGAACTCGCTGTGGTTCAGTCCGCGGGAGCAGATCCAGTTCACGGCGTTAACTACCACGCTCATGATGTGGTCCATCTTCAACTTCTGAGCACAGAGTGACTCCGGGTGGATGATGCAACACACGGACTTCAGGTCGGAGCCCTTGCAAACCATCGCCACCTTGGACTTGAGTTTCGTGACCAGCCCATCGCTGGCGTCTATCATGGCAGGGGTGCCAGTAGAGGCCACGCTGACTAGTTTCGACCAGTCGATATTAAACTTTTTCAGACTTTTCTCAACACGCAAAAAGATCTCGTTTCCAGACTTCGTGCCCGTCATGGGCACCGTATCTAAAAGTTCTTCTGACACATCAAAATTCTCATCGACTCCCCGGATGAAGATGGCCAACTGCGTGGTGTTGTTTATATCTGTGATCTCGTCGATGGCAATGGAATAAGCCACAAAAGACCTGATTTTTTCACGTAACTTCTCCCACAGGTTCCCAGCTACGTCTTCCACGGGCTGGATGGCAGCACTTTCCCTCGGACTCGCCTTGGCAAACGCTTGTTTTTGCTCGGGACACACGATGTCTGATGACCCTAGGAGATACTTTCTGAGCCCTTCCTTGAGCTCCTGGAGCTTCTCATCACGCATCTGCTCGGTGTACTGGTCATAGTGCTTGCTGTGGTTGGTTTGATAATGGCGTCTCAGGTTGTACTCTTTGGACACCGACATGCTCTGTTTGCATATTAAACAGGTAGGGATGTTCTGCACTTCCACGAAGAAATAAGCTCTCTCCCACTTTTCTTGGAATACACGGCCCTCTTGATCTATCTTCCTTTTTCCCACTTTTGATAGAGACATGGAGACAAGAAAGAGTTCACTTTTCTCTTGACTATTAGAAAAACATCAGCAAAAGCATGATGACAAATGCAGGGGATAAGGTGGCTGGGGGCGTGGGTTAACTGGAGGGTGACCCAGCTCTGCAGAGGTGGGGGTGGGGCTGGGGACACTCAGGGCCAGCAAACTATTGCTGAGGGAGCATGGCCCCACGCTGGCTGGATCTAAAGAAAACCTGGAAATGAATTTTTATGAAAAAGCCCCTGGTTTTTCCGTATTGGCCACTAATTCCCTTTTTTAAAAGGTTGATGAGTCAAATGAAAGACGTCTTTGTAAGTGGCTATGTTTGTTCCACCTGGTGTAAATGAGAATGGTTTGAGATTGTATTTGCATTTTAACATATTGGGTTTCCCTGATGATTCAGCAGGTAAAGAATCTGCTTGCAATGCAGGAGACACAGAAGACTCAAGTTCGATCCCTGGGTCAAGAAGATCCCCTGGAAGAGGAAATGGCAGCCTACTCCAGCATTCTTGCCTGAAAAATCCCACAGACAGAGGAGTCTGGCGGGCTATAGTCCAAAGAGTTGGACATTTTTTTTTTTCAATGGCTTTTCAAGAGAATTTTGAAATAACAGAGAAGGGGATGAGTACAGAAGGCATATGATTTACCTGCTATGAGTCCCAAAAGACCTGGTGACAGCCACAGATCCTCACAGAACTTACGTGGTTTCAGTGTAAAGAAATGGGCCACAATGTATGTGAGCTTTACTTCGAGAGAACATGGGTATAAAAATTCACTTTAAGGAAATGCAGACAGAGACAGTCAATTCAGTAGTTGCCTGGGGCTGGGGGTGGGAATGGGAAATGACTAGAAATGGGTAGGAGGAATCTTTGGGGGATGATGGAAATGTTCTAGTATTAGATTATGGTGACGGTTGCACAACTCTGTAACTTTACTGAGAAAAATCACTGGACTGTGTACAGTTTGCACAAGTGAATGTTATGGTATGTAAATTATGCCACAATAAAGCTCTTAAAAAGGCACAAAGCTATTTAGCAACCAGATGAATTTAGGAATAATAACTGTGCATTTCAAGAGAAGAGTTTTGCTTCCAAAAATAAAAAAAAAATTTTTTTTGAGATGGACCATTTTTAAAGTCTTTATTGAATTTGTTACAAGATTGCTCCTGTTTTAGGTTTTGACTTTTTTGGACCTGAGGCATGTGGGATATCTGAGTTCCCTGACCAGGGATCGAAACCTGCACCCCCAGCACTGGAGGTGAAGTTTTAACCACTGGATTTCCAAGGAAGTTCAGAGCTTCCAAAATTTAAGTGAGGAGGTTCTCTAGTGATTCAAACTTTTGGAACCATCTCTACATTTTCTGCTTTTTTTTTTTTTCTTCTAGAACTACCTTATTTTTAAAAATTTACATCGAAATATAGTTGACTTACAATGTTGTTGTGTTAGTTTCAGGTATTATATACATATGTTCTTTTTTAGACTCTTTTCCATTATAGGTTAATGCAAGATGGGTATAGTTCCCTGTGCTATACCGCAGGTCTTTGAGAGTTACATTGTCCGCTTTAATATCCAATAGGATTTTGACTTGCTTGCAAGGACTCTAGGGGAGACATGAAAAATATCTGGACTTCCCCAGTGGTCTAGTGGTTAAGCCGAACTTCTACTGCATGAGGCGTGGGTTCGATCCCTGACTGGGGAACTAAGATCCCACATACCAAGTGGTGCAGCCAAAAAAAAAGTTTTAAATTAAAATGAAATTAAACAAGCAGAAAGGCTGGAGCATCGCTCCATCAGAACAGAAGTCAGCCTCAGCACTGACTGGAGCGGGTTCTGGGAGCCCTGCTGCGGCAGGCAGGAGCCGTGCTGGTTCTGAACTGTGGGGAGGTCAGTGGTTAGAGATCCTGGCGGTGGGACTGGGGTGGCCAGGCGGGTACTATTTACCAGCTAAGGTGGAGCAGCAGTAGTTCAGTATTATGAGCACCTTCCTCCAGCATAAAGACTCTTGAATAAGAGTGTGGTGTGCCATCACTCACTGCAAGTTCTGCCAAACTAATATGAGAAAAAAATGCCTGGCTAAGAAAACACAAGCAATGGAATTAAAGGGCTTTATAAGCAGCAGGAAAAATGAACATAGAGAGCGACATGTTTTGGGACTTGCCGCTGGTGGTCCAGTAGCTAGGATTCCAAGCTCCCAATGCAGAGGTACCCGAGTTCAATCCCTGGTTGGGGAACTAGGTCCCACATGCTGTAACTAAAGATCCTGCATGCTGCAACTAAGAACCAGAGCAGCCAAATAAATAAATAAAAAGTGGCATGCTTTGCTCTGAGACTCAAGGCTCAGGAAGCAAGGACCCCATGGTGAGTGTCCCTGAAGACAGCTCACACCTCACATTGGGGGCTGGAACCATCTTCTCACCCCTGGAATACTCACCATTGCTGAGCTCGAGACCTGGAAGTGGTCTGAAGAGAAAAAGAGACATTGGTGAGTGCAACAAGGGCACTTTTCCTCTCTTGTCCAATTTAGTTCTATTTGACAAACTTTTGTGACATCAGCTATCGGCTAAAGCAAGACTGGTTGCCCACCAATAACCAAGAAATGGGAGCTAAAACACACAGTTCCCAGAAGCAGAAGCCAATGAACTGGGACTTCCCTGGTGGTCCAGTGGTTAAGACTTCGAGCTCCCAATGCAAGGGGCCTGGGTTTGATGCCTGGGTTAGATGCCTGGGTTTGATCTAGGGAACTAGATCCCACATGCTGAAACTAAAATTTCCTGCATGCTGCAATGAAGATCCCGAAAGCCGCAACTAAGACCCAGTGCAGCCAAATAATTAAATTAAAATAAATATTTTTCAAAAAGAACACCATGAACCGAATATGAGGGGCAGTATCACATAGCAGTTGACCGACTTGACTGCAAGGACCCACCGCCCACCTGCTGGGGTTAGAATCCCGGTGTCCCCTGACTTGTCCGCCTTGAGGAAGTTAGGATCTGCAGCTCATTCTCCTGCCCCAGCAGGGAACCCTCACGTACCTGAGAACTGTGAATTTGATAAACTCTGCAGCATCCAGGATTCTTCTCATGGAGCTGATTTCTAGGTAGCCGGGGGCTTTGAAGACCACCCCCGGGGGCATGCCATCGATCACCACACATCCAGGGTTGAAGGTGATCTTCCTGTAGGGAACTTTCACAGGGAAATCCACTCCAATGGCTTCACCTGTGGTGAGATGCACATGAAACCAGCTCAATTTGTTACTTGCTTCTCCCAAACTGAGCTTTATCTTTAACGTCAAGCTTTCAAAATTATTCGCGTCAAGTGATAACAATGGTGATCCGCCATTATTTTATTTTCCAGGCGTGCTAGGATGCAAGAGTGATTTTAGTGATTTTTGAAATTGGGAGTGTGTAGGACAGCAGACTCAAGTTTCTCTATGCATGAAATAGGGATTATCTACCTAAAAAGGTTTTCTGAGGATTAAATGATTCATCATATGTCAAACGCTAAAAACAATACTTAGCCACAGGAAGAAGTCGGTAAGTCAAAGATAGCTATGATAATTATTTTTTAAATTGAGATAAAATTGACATATAACATTATATTAGTTTTGGGTATACAGCATAATGATTTGATAAAGATAGCTTTTTAAAAAAATTTTTTATTGAAGTATAGTCAATTTATAATGTGTTAATTTCTGTTGCACAGCAAAGTGATTTAGTTGTACATATCTATCTATCTATCTATATATAGATACACACACACATATTCTTTTTAAAATATTCTTTTCCACTATGGTTTATCATAGATATTGACTATATTTTTCCATGTTATACAGTATGACTTTGCTGTTTATCCATTCTATTTATAAAAGCTTACATCTGCTAACCCCAACTTCCCACTCCATCCCTCCCCCGACCTCCTCCTCCTTGGCAACCACCAGTCTGTTCTGTGTCCATCGTTCTGTTTCATAGATAGGCTCATTTGTGTCCTATTTTAGATTCCACAGAAGTGCTATCATATAGTGTTTGTCTTTCTCTTTATGACTTACTTCACTTAGCATGACAATCTCTAGTTGCATCCATGTTGCTGCAAATGGCATTATTTCATTATTTTTTGTGGCTGAGCAGCATTCCATCATACATAGGTACTACGTCTTTATCCATTCATCTGTTGATAGACATTTAGACTGTTTCCATGTCTTGGCTATTGTGAGGACTGCTGCTATGAACATAGTGGTGCACGTATCTTTTTGAATTATAGTTTTGTCTGAATATATGCCAGGAAATGGAATTGCTGGGTCATATGGTAGTTCTATTCTTAGTTTTCTAAGGAATCTCTATACTGTCCTCCATAGTGGCTGCACCAACTTATTTCCACCAACAGTGTAGAAGGGTTCTCTTTTCTCCACAGCCTCCCCAGCATTTATTATTTGCAGATTTTTTAAATGATGGCCAATCTGGTGTGAGGTGGTACCTCATTGTGATTTTGAGTTGCATATCTCTAATAATTAATAATGTTGAACATCTCTTCATGTGCCTATTGGCCAAAAGATAGCTATTATTATTATTATGTAATTAGTGTTTCCATATAAAAATACACACTAATTTTGATCACAGCTCCTTAAGAGGAAGATCAATTTCTTAAAGCAATCAATTAGAAAGAAATATTTCAAATATATATTCAAAAATCTGAATATGCAACAATATAAAAACATACCAAATTTTCGGCTAAAAAGGTCATTGACTTGTTCTCTTAGTTGTTTTATTTTTTCAAGGCTTGATAATCTTTCCTTCTCATTATCTAAAAAAAAAAAAAGTTTATTCATGCATTTGCCCCCGACCCCAAAAGGCCATTGGAGAAAACACCCATTAGCTCATGAGAAAGTACTTTACCTGGCTTATCAATTTATTTTTAGCAAAAAGTAAGCATTTTGTAAATTTGTAAATTTAAGGCATCAGAGATGTCTTTCCTTAGTTGACAGGGTGAACTTAGCAAAGAAATAGCTCCAAGAGATTAACCCATGTCACAAAATGGTTAAAATAAAACAAAATGAAAAACACAGTCTAGATTATGACAAAATCAGATAGAATTCTATACCTGGAACTGTCACTTGAACGATGTTAAGATCTTCAACACCTGCTGCAGAATTTGTAATATTGGGTGAACTGGTGTTTCCTTAAACAGAAATTGAAATTTAGAACTTATAGAAAATTAGACTACTTCTGCTATAAAACTACCAAACTGCCATTCTGATCAGAAGGCCTGAGTAGGGAATTCCTGGTGATCTAGTGATTGTGACTCGGGGCTTTCACTGCCAAGGGCCCGGGTTCAATGCCGGATGGGGAACTAAGATTCTACAAGCATCACAGTGTGGTCAAAGAAAAAAAAGAAGAAGGCCAGACTAAATTTTTAAAACTCCAGAGAATATTTAGCTATGGAATAACAAGCTGGCTTGGCATTAATTGATGCTTGAGTCTCTGCAGTTTAATGTCTATGTCAAAGGAGAAGGCAATGGCAACCCACTCCAGTGTTGTTGCCTGGAGAATCCCAGGGACAGGGAAGCCTGGTGGGCTGCCATCTATGGGGTCGCACAGTCGGACGACTGAGGCGACTTAACAGCAGCAGCAAAGGGGAAAGGCCTCCATGGCTTTTACTTAGTTTGTAGCCCCTGATACTTCACAGTCAGTCTAAATTGATTTAAAAAGAAGACTGATAAAAATACATTTCCTGGGACTTCCCTAGTGGTCCAGTGGTTAAGACCCCAAGCTCCCAATGCAGGGGGCACAGGTTCATTCCCTGGTTGAGGAATTAAGATCCTGCATGCCACTTGGCCAAAGGAAAAGAAGAAAAAATTCCCTTATTGTTAATTCTCAATTTAAGGAAGGGTGAAGAAAGTAAGACATATGAGTGCGTACAAGAGAGCACTTAAGCAGCAGACGTCCTGTGAGAAATGATGTAACAGGACAGTCAAGGAAAGGCTCAGGTGGGGTTGAGCAGTAAAAGCCCAGTTGACGGTATCGCGGTCTGGTCAAATGACAGACACTACGCTCACTTAAGTTCTATGTGAGAAATGAAATGAGCCTTTCGAGTCCTTTCTGAGGGACTCAGGGCTCAGCCCCTGTGTTCTGTGAACGATCAACAATTTGGATATCTGAGATTCTACATCTGAGAGCAGACCCCAAAAGGACACAAGAAGCCACATCACAGTGCTCCCTCCTCCCCTGGTGATACACACACACACACACACACACACCGATTTCACTCTTTCCTCCGGAGCAATCCTTTGAGGAAAAATGAAAAACTATACTTAGCAGTGTCAATTCGGCAATGTTTTTGGCAACCAACCTTCAACTTTCACCTCAGCTTCAGGGTCCTCACTCATTTCTGAAGGGACAAGTTGAGTAGAATCTTGAAAAAAAAATTTTCTAAAATGACATTCACTGTTATGTATTCTCATGTTCCAATATTTTACTGCTTCTCTACCCTAAAAGTCGCTTATCCTGGCATTTCAAATGCATTTCATATTTAATAAACAGAGGTATAAACACAAAGGTACTTTTAATTTTAAAAGGGATAATAGAGTAATAAAAGATGACCTTAACTTACAAGGGATAAGAGGAGATAAGAAACTTTCAGGGAGCAAATGATACGAAGTTACCCACAGTAAGGGACACAGAATATTCTTCTCTTTGAGCTAATGGAATTCATGTGGCAACAGTGTTTTCTGGTTGTTGTTGGTAATTATTGAGATTTTTAAAAAGCTATTTGCTCCTCTCTTATCCGGCCAGCAGCCCCCAGGTGATTCAAGGTCTATCGTTACTTGGACTCATAATTGAGTTTTCTGCTGGATAAGAATTATGACATGTACATCAAGCTGGCATCACAGACTCAATGGAAATGAGTCTGAGCAAGCTCCAGGAGATGGTGAAGGACAGGGAAGCCTGGCGTGCTGCAGTTCATGGGGTTGCAAAGAGTTGGACACAACAGAGCGACCGAACAACAGCAACAACATACAAGTTCCACATACAAACAAAAGCCTGGCTAGGTTATCTCACCTAACTGGCTCATTTTAGAATGATCTGTCAGTTGTTACATTAATTGATTGTTAGTAAAAGAAGAAAGACTAGAACACAAGACTGTTTTGATTTTGTACTATCATTGTATAAGATGTAACCTTTAGGGAAAAATGGGTGAAGGCACATTGGATTGCTTGTACTATTCTTGCAGCTTCTTGTGAATCTATTGTTGTTCAGTTGCTAAGCTGTGTCTGACTCTTTTTGACCCCATGGATTGTAGCCCATCAGGCTCCTCTGTCCATGGGATTTTCCAGGCAAGAATACTGGAGTGGGTTACCATTTCCTTCTCCAGGGGATCTTCTTGACCCAGGGATCAAACTATAACTATTTTAAAATAAAAAGGTTTCAGGGAGTTTTCTGGTGGCCTTGTGGTTAGGATTCCGGGCTTTCACTACCGTGGTGTGGGTTTTAATCCCTGGCTAGGGAACTGAAATCTGGTAGGCCATGTGGTTCGGTCAATAAAGAAAGAAAGAATTAAAGGACTGGCATGAAATAGAAAGCTTTAAAAAATCAAACAAGGGGCTCCCCTAGCAGTCCAGTGGTTAAGACTTCACCTTCCAGGGCAGGGGGTTCGGGTTTGATCTCTGGTTGGGGAGCTGAGATCCCACATGCCTCGGGGCCAAAAAACCAAAACATAAAACAGAAGCAGTATTGTAACAAATTCAATAAAGACTTTTAGAGAGTGGTTCATATCATAAAAGCCTTTTTAAAAAAAGTTTATTCTCTGCAAAATACTATAAACTAAAAAAAAAAAGAGAGAATGCCTCAATTTTCTAACCTTCCATTGGTAATTCCATTTCTATTACTTCAGTGCCTGCAGAAGGACGACGGCTCTCTGAAAGGAAAGCAAACGATATATTAAAAAGGCAGAAACACATATTTTAAAAAAGACATCATTTGAAACTAAGGCAAAGAATTCAAGACCCACACAGGAATACCCACGAAATATTTATAGACTCCTGGAAATCAAATTCATATAAATGATCCTTTCTTTATGCTTTCCCCCCCCCCCCACCAACCTATGCTTTGGAAAAACTTAAAACAGAAAAGCAGAGAGAAGGCAAAATGAGGCCATTTGTCCATCCTCCAGCATCAAGTCATCGACTCAGGTCATTCTATCTGTGCCCCAACCCCCGCTCCCCCAACACTGGTTGTTGTTGTGTCAGATTCTTTGCAACCCCATAAACTGCAGCACACCAGGCTTCCCTATCTTTCACTGTCTCCCTGAGTTTGCTCAAACTCATGTCCATGGAGTTGGTGATGCCATCCAACCATCTCATCCTCTGTCGTCCCCTTCTCCTGCCATCAGTCTTTCCCAGCATCAGGGTCTTTTCCAATGTGTCGGCTCTTTGCATCAGGTGGCCAAAATATTGGAGTTTCAGCTTCAGCATCAGTCCTTCCATGAATATTCAGGGTTGGTTGCCTTTAGGATTGACTGGTTTGATCTCCTTGCAATCCAAGGGACTCTCAAGAGTCTTCTTCAACACCACAGTTTGAAAGCATCAATTGTTTGAAGCTCAGTCTTCTTTAGGGTCCAACTCTCATGACTGCTGGAAAAACCATACCCTTGAGTATATGAACTTTGTCGGCAAAGAAAAGTGACTACACCCATTGGTAGTTTACGGTAAATCTCGGAATTCAGTCTGCAAATACCTGCGTTGAAGGAAGTACATCTCTCTTCAGTTAGCGTCACCATATCGTGATGACCCACACAATGAAGAATTATTCTTTATCATCATCTCATATCTAGTCATTGTTCAAGTTTCCTCAATTCTCTCACGTGTCTTGGAAAAAAAACCACATACTTTATACTGGAAGTAGTTTTAAACTTATGGGAAAGTTGCAAAAATAAAATAGTACAAAAAAGATCCATCTACCCTTTACTTAGATAGCAAAATGCTAATAATTTACCCTGTTTGTGATCTTTGTCTTTCCCGATCTCTGGCTCCAGATGGAGACACATATCTGGATTTCTTTTTTATTCTTGCCTAATTGCTCTGCCTAGGATCTCCAATACACTGTTGAAAAGAAGTGGCAAGAACAGACATACTTGTCTTTTTTAAAAAAATTAATCATCATTTTTCACTGTGCGGGGCCTTTGTTGCCGTGTGCAGACTTTCTCTAGCTGCAGACAGGGGGGACTACTCTTCCTTGCGGGGTGTGGGCTTTTCACTGCGGTGGTTTCTCTTGTTGTGGAACACAGGGTCTAGGTGCAGAGGCTTCAGCAATTGTGGTGCACGAGCTTAGTTGCCCGCAGCATGTGGGCCCTTTCTGAATCAGATATCGAACCCACGTCCCCTGCATTGGCTGACATATTCTTAACCACTGAGCCACCAAAGAAGCCCCAGACATATTTGTCTTGTTCCTGGTCTTAGGGGGATAGTCTTCAATCTTTAAGTATGACATGATCTATGTAAGTTTTAAAATAGTTATAAAAAGTTATATAAGTTCTTATTAACTATAATAGTTATATAAGTTCTTAATTATGTTAAAAAAGTTCCCTTCGGTTCCTAGTTTCTTGAGCGTTTTTTAAAAATCATGAAAGGTATTAGATTTTGTCAAACGCCTTTTCCCTACATCTGTGGGGACAATCGTGTGGGTTTTGTCCTTTATTCATTATGTTGCTATTCTGTTGATTGATTATTATAGGTTGAGCTAATCTTGACTTCCTAGGAGCAATCACTATATGGTCATTGTGTGGTCAGGCCATTCAAGATGGCTGTTCTCTTGCTCTTAGTACATCTCCCCGCTCAACCAGACCCTGCTTCACACACATGACTACCTCCATCCTCTTAATTATGGCTTAATTAGTAACTACCTACCGCTTGCCCCTTACCCCCACTGCTGGTTTCCCCGGTAACTGATGAGTCCATCTGACGTCAGGTCCTCCCTATAAATGGAAGCCGCTTCCGAGTTAGTGAAGTTGCTGTCACTTCTTGTCTGCCGTTTGCTGCACAAAGTGCGTGTTGCTCCAGGACTTTGCTTCAGATGTGTGAGATCCCCTGTCCAATAAGCCATTGATGTCTTTGTTGCGGGGCTTTTTCTTTGTTCTCAAGGTTTGCCGACCTGGGGCGGAGGTACATCCCCAACAGGTATGATGGATAAACTTATGACTGTTTTATTGAGGATTTTTGTTTATTTGTTAATAAGCGATATGGTTCTGTAGTTTTCTGGTGTTGTTTTGTCTGGTTTTGGTATTAGGGTCATACTGGCCTAACAGAATGAGTCAAGAAGTATTCCCTCCTCTATTTTCTGTAAGAGTTTTTGAAGTTCTGGTGTTCACTCTTTAAACACTGGTAGAATTCACCAGTGGAGTCACCTGATCCTGGGCTTTTGTTTGTAGGAAGCTTTTCAATGACTATTCAAAATTCTTGTTATGTGACGATTCAAAATTTGTGTTTTATCCTTAGTTTCAGTGGTTTGTCCATTTCATTTAGGTGACTCAATTTGTTGGCATACAATTACTTACTATTTGTGATAGGCAGATGCCCCCGCCCTGGCAATAAAAAAGATATCCAAAACCTGTGAATATATGATGTTACATGGCAAGGGGCAGATAGGATGCAGTTGGGATTAGGTGTCCTCATTGACAGTCTTCAGAAAAGATTATCCTGCATATCCAGCTGGGCTCTGTGTAATCATTGTATGGGGTATTTCAATGTGGAAAAGGAAGGCAGAAGGGTCAGTGCTGGAGTGATGTATTTCGGGAAAGGCTATATTAATTCCTTGACCTTGGCCTTCTGTATCCTTGTTCCCCCATCCTGGAAGCCTTTCCCCCCACATCACACAGCATCAGCCGGGAAGAAAACAGAACGGTATTGATGCTCTGACATCCATCAAGGAAGCCTGGGTGCAGTATAGCTCAGCAAAGCTTGTACAGGGCAGTCTTCATTTCCAGGGAAGAGACGGGGCCCCCGCACACGTAAAAGACCTATGGGACTTCCATAGGCTTTGCGGGGGCCAAGATACTACATGTACCTGTGTAGACGTTGTGTTGGGGGTCTTCTGAGAGATCTGTGTTGCAGATGGATCGTGAGGTCCTGGTGTGTGTGGCGGTAGCTTCTGAGCACTTGTGGGGTCATGGCTGACTTCACTGGGGGGGTCCTAGGGGCCCGCCGCCATTCTGAGCAGGTCACATTGGTTGTCTTTTTGGATTTAAAACTATCTCCCTCACTTAAAGCAGACAGAAAGATACCAATACTTCATGTACGTAACCTAAGTGGTTATAAAAGCATTCAGTGCTATGGAATATTGTCCATGATGTCAGACAATCTGGAACTCTTTTGGCATCAAGAAGGAAGCTGTTCTACAAAGATGTCTTGAATGGTTCTGTCATTTCCAAGCCAAGCAGGAGAAAGACTATAAAGTCACACGTTTAAAGTGGATATTTCTCTTCAAATAATGTACTTCTTTCTGAAAAGTTAAAATAGAGTGATTGCAGGTGCATCTAATTTATTTCACTGTTGCCTTTCAGAGGAGAATCTGTTAAGAATCTTGTCCCTAATTGTACACAATTTGATCACTTAAGTATAAAAATATATTCTTGGGAGTCAATAATTAGTTTCTAAATGCCTGTTGTTTCAAACAACAGGCATCTAGAAACAAATGTTACACTGATTCTTCACCCTGAATTCAGCAAGCACATCTGAGTGTCCAGGATGTAGAAAGTCCTGGGCTTGGGACTCCAGGGTGGGAGTAAGATGCTGTGTTTCCCGCCACTGGCTGAGGGAGTCCTCGGCAAAAGTATAAATATAGGATTTCCCTGGCGGCCCAGCGGTTAAGACTCCCCCCTTCCAATGCGGGGAGCTGGCGGGGAGCGGCTTCAGTCACTGGTCAGGGCACTGAGATGGCACATACACAGCAGGTCACAGTAAATGCTGGAGATTCCCTGCAGGAGTTGAGGGTCTGACTGTGCCCAGAAAGAAGGGGGACGCTCCTCAGAAGTCTGCAGGATAGGATGGGGAGCCACAGCGAGGGATCAGCTTATATAAAAACCCCGTGGAAGGGGGATTCAGGGCTTGTTTAAGGAACCATAGACAGAGCAGCGTGTCTGAAGAACGGAGGGAGGGTGATGGTGGGGGAGGCAGATGACATAGGAGGGGACACCAGAAACAGCAGTAGGGGGACTTTCCTGGTGGTCAAGTGGTTAAGACTCTGAGCTTCCACTGCCTGGGGCACAGGTTTGATCCCTGGTCTGCTCAGTTGGTAAAGAATCTGCCTGCAATGCAAGAGACCCTGGTATGATTCCTGAGTTGGGAAGATCCGCTGGAGAAGAGATAGGCTACCCACTCCAGTGTTCTGGCCTGGAGAATTCCACGGACTGTGTAGTCCATGGGGTCTGAGCAATTTTCACTTCTAGGGCTTCCCTGGTGGCTCAAGTAGAGTCTTCCAGCAGTGCAGGAGACCCAGGTTGGATCCCTGGTTTGGGAAGATCCCCTGGAGAAGGAAATAGCAATCCACTCCAGTATTCTTGCTTGGAAAATCCCATGGATGGAGAAGCCTGGCAGGCTACAGTTCATGGGGTTGCAAAGAGTCGGACAGGACTGAGCGACTTCACTCTCTCTGTCTCAGGAAACTAAGATCCTGCAGGCCTCATGGGGCGGTCAAAAAAGAAAAGGAATAGGAGGAAACTGGGACTTTACAGGTGATAAGGAGCCACAGACAACTGGGACTTTACAGGGGATAAGGAGCCACAGACAACACCTATGGGGGAGAGACGTGGACAGATCCCAGTTTTCAAAGAATACACGACTGGGGTGGGGTAGGGCGTCTGGGATGGGCTGAAAAAGAGATCCTCTGCCCCTCTGTACAGATGTAAGGAGACTGGTCATGGGGCACAGGGCAGGATGCGGCCGAGGGGGTGGGTGGGGTTGGCGCACGACAGAGCAACTACAACAGAACTTCCATTGGTCTCTGCCTTTTAGATCTTTTGGAAAAGGTGTTTTTAGTAAAACTTACGGATCTAAGTAACACTGCAGGGAAATTCCAAAGTTTTTGTAAGGAAACATTTTCAATCTGATAATGTTTGAGGCTCTAACTGCAAATTGTCCCACACTCTGCACCCACTCACAGTGGAGGTGGAAGATGGAGAAAGGATCTGAACACCGTGCAATAGTCATGGCAACAAGACGGTATCCTAGCACCATGATGACCCCAGCCGATCATCAACCATCGTCAGCTGGGGTCTGGCAGGATTCTGGTCTTCAGGTAGAGAACTGAGCCACCCAACCGCATAGACCACCCCACCTGCGCCACCTTTGGGACGTTTATGTATTTGGTAACGACCATCTTCTTCCTGTTGAACTTATATGCTGGCAGTGAACTCATATGCTGCCTTTCTAGTAAAAAAAAGGCACTTGAGTTTCTTAACTCTGTCTCCATCTCTTTTATCTCAATATCTTCTCAGCAACTCAGACTGGACAGAAGAGGATTAAGAGGGGAATGTTTTAGAACACACAAAACAATATTTAATAGACAAACTCAAGTAAAACGCAGCCTGAAATACCTCTACAGTCACGTATGCCCAGAATCATATGGATTCAGGCTACATATTAATGCAATCTATTTTATGACTGTGAAATTGTTCACCTTAATGGCATTGTGCAAGATTCTACGTAAATATACATGTATCTTTATGACTCTTTGCTTGTTCAGATGAGCACTAATTAAAAGCTTCCATCACAGATAACTGTTAGAGAAGAAAGTTATTATAAAATGGTATTACCTTGCATACTATATTCATAGTAATTAGGGTCTTCTGATTCTTTCTTGACTGACACAACTGCTGCTTCCAGTGAAATACCTTGGAACGCAATGGAAATTATAAAATGATGTGTTAAACTCATCAACAGAGATGTGACCGGCTCACACACCTTCCAGGTTGTTTGGATTAACACAGTAACACTGCAGTCAGCAAGAGAACTTGTAGCTCATGCGCTATGAATGAATGGGTTAATCCATGTAAAAATATAACACAACATAAAAGGAATGAAAGATGGAGGGAAAGATGGGGGGGAAGAAGAGAAGGAGAAAGGGGTCTAGCTCCCAGTTTGGGGAGATTTTCCCTTTCAAGATGGCTGAATATGTACATGTAGTTACATGAAACATTGTAAATATTCTTCTGAAACGGGGCCTGAATTGCCACAGATTATCTTAATTTACTTACTACAACAGGATGAATGTCAAAACCTGGGGAAACTACATTAGTAAAACCAAAAGGCTTTATCAGGGAAAGGTGTGGGAGAGGGCAAAAATTAGCCACAGATGTCTCCCGTCCCAGTATACACGCCTGTTTGCAACGTAACTTTCCCACTCCTGTTTTCTCCAAGTGGAAAACTACTCCACCTTGTAAAGCCAGGCCTGGCCATGTGACTTGCTTCGGCCAATGGGAGGTAGACAGAGGCTTGAAAACTGCCTGTGCCTCCACTTCTGCTGTTTCTAGAGCAGAGCTGCCGGGTGAATGAGCCTGGAGGATGTGGGGCCCAGAGGAGAGAGACCCAGGAGGACGGCCAGCCCAGCCCAGAGGACGGCCTGGTCCACACACACATGTGTGAGAAACACTGAGTCACGGTTTGAAGTCACTCAGTTCTGGGGTGCAGGTGATATACTGCAAAAGATAACTGATACCGAAGTACACATATAATCTAACTGTGAAAGTTAACAGACGCAAAAACAGTAATTGTGACACAGCTTGGGATTTCACGGTTCGGCATTAATTAACAAGTTCCGGGGTGGGGCTGGGGGTCTTCTGAAATTAACAGCGCTGTTGGCATAGGGATAGTGAGATGGGGTATTAAAGAATGTGATTATCAAAAGGGCTTCCCTGGTGGCTCAGCTGGTAAAGAATCCGCCTGCAACATGGGAGACCTGGGTTTGATCCCTGGGTTGGGAAGATCCCCTGGAGAAGGGAAAGGCAGCCCACTCTAGTATTCTGGCCTGGAGAATTCCAAGGACTGTATAGTCAATGGGGTCACAAAGAGTCGGACGTGACTGAGTGACTTTCACTTTTCACCTATCACTAGCCTGAATTTTGTTTGAAACGTGTATAGCTTTTGTAACTTAGAGTCAAACTTTTAGGTACAACTTCCAAGTTGATTGGGCACTAATGACTCTACTAACAAACATCTGAAGTACGTGACGGCTGGGCTGTCAAAGAAAAATTCCTGTTCAGTGCAGGCAACTGAAAGCAGATTTGATGCTGTGGAATGCAGAATGTGTTTGAAATGGTAATGAAAACAGACTGGCTTCAGCTTTTCCTCAACACATGATGGGGGGAGGGGAAATTCAAAAGGCAAAACCCGTTTAAACAGCTGTTCGGTGCGTCAGGTGCTACACAGACATCGCGGGAAGTAAGGCCAAGGGATGGTCAGCTCTCAGGAGCCTGTAGGCAGCTGGAAGCGATTCGTACCATGAAATTCACAGCAGAAAGTCACATTATTAGGGAACCCATATTTTCTTAAAGGGAACCACATCTCCAAAGAAGAGAGACCTCAACAAAAGAGGCCTATTTTAAGGCCAGTGGGAATGGCTCATCCCCCCTACAGCTGGTGAGGAAGGAGGGGGAGGCAGCAGGGACCATGGTTCCATGAAAGGCCCCCCCTTCAGGGAGGGCTAACAGCTGCTCACTCTCATCTCATCTGTTTTCCCAGTTTCTAACAGGGAAGAGACTGTGGCTTGGGGTTTTAAATTCTCCATGACCAACAGAGACACAGGCAGAATGTATCTGAAATGCATCCCTAAATCTTGGAAATGCATCATGGCCAAGATTAAAGGGGCTTCTCTGGTGGCCCAGCGGTACAGAATCCGCCTACAATGCAAGAGATACAGGAGATGAGGGCTTGATCCCTGGATCAGGAAGATCCCCTGGAGGAGGACATGGCAACCCACTCCAGTATTCTTGCCCGGGAAAGCCCGTGGACAGAGGAGCCTGGTGGGCTACAGTCCATAGGGTCACACAGCCGGACATGACTGAGAACACACACATCCCTAAGATTAAAGGGGCATCACGTATAAGGGGGATGAAAACTACACAGCTGAATTCTGCTAGCTGAAATACTCGGCTCCGCACTGACTTGTGTTGGTTTTACCTAGGATAACTACAAGGAACAAGCACTCTTATTTTTCAGACCCTGATATTTAAGGTGGAGCTTCCACGGAGCACACATTTACATGTAGACGGGAGTGACCCTGGTGTATGACAAGGGAGGGGTCAGGCTCTCCTTCCCCGAGGGACAGGGGGAGGCAGCCCGGCATAAACCACACCCTGACACCTTCAGAGACGTGCGTGCTCTGACCTCCATGTCATTGAAGATAAAGTCTCTCTTTGCCTTTCCTCTACAAGTTTTCTTAATATTGAATATTTTTCTTTTAGATTCTCTCATACTTCATTTTAACTTTTAGAAGCTTGGAACTGTTTCTTATTTTTAGATTGCTTTTCTAAACATTATTAAATTCTAGTTTTACCCCCTTATGGTAGTAGGTGGTTTAGTTACTAAGTCACGTCCAACTCTTTCTTCCCCAGGGACTGTGTGCCTCCAGGCTCCTCTGTCCATGGGATTCTCTGGGCAAGAATACTGGAGTGGGTTGCCATTTTCTTCTCTAGGGGATCTTCCCGACCGACCCAGGGATCAAATTCTTGTCTCCTGCATTGCAGGCAGATTCTTTACTGCCGGGCCACCCTTTCCCCCCTTAGAGCCAGTTTGCTTTCATCTTTATCTTTCTGAGGTTTGAACTTTAATTTATGTACTTGTTTATTTTAGGTTGCCTAAGCTTTTAACTTCTAATGCTTTCATTATTTTCCCACCCCTTGATTAAACATTTGACTTTTAAATTTTTTTCTATTTTTAACCTCTAACATTTTCCCCTAATGCCATTTTTCTTTTTTCTTTTCTTTTTTGAGAAGTGGGAGAGGCAGGGATGGGGGGTAACTGCTCACATCCATCAAAGAGGGATTTCTTTTCTGCCAATATAGATTATCGTAGTAATGCATGTCTGTTGTAGAACATTTGGAAATTACAGAGTGTAAGAAAGCAATAAAACAAGTTGTTTATTCATACTTTATTCATAAATCAAATTCATAATTCCAAATGTATGTTTAAGACTTTTTTACTTATTTAACAGTCAAGTTCTAATTTCCATACGATTAAAATAATACTTTACCTACAAATATATCTACTTAGTGACCCCATGGACTGTAGCCTGCCAGGATCCTCTGTCCATGGAATTCCCCAGGTCAGAACACTGGAGTGGGTACCCGTTTTCTTTTCCAGGGGATCTTCCTAACCCAGGGATCAAACCCAGGTCTCCCGCATTGCAGGTGAATTCTTGACTGTCTGAACCACCAGAGAAGCCCAATAACATTTTAGTACCCAGTATTTAT
This sequence comes from Muntiacus reevesi, assembly GCF_963930625.1. Taxonomy (NCBI): domain Eukaryota; kingdom Metazoa; phylum Chordata; class Mammalia; order Artiodactyla; family Cervidae; genus Muntiacus; species Muntiacus reevesi. The sequence goes on along the minus strand of NC_089250.1, from coordinate 210,859,977 downwards.
TGAACTAGAAGACTTTTTTCTAGATATTTGAGTAAAATATGATTCTGCAAATATGGCCAAAGTTGAGGTTAACTGGTTTTCTACATGGATCAATAGATCATCTGAAAATTAAAGACAATTTTATTCATTATTTTCAATCATATACCGTATATTTCCTTTTCTTGTCTTAGTGCATTAACTAGGACTTTCAGTATGATACTGAAAGGGAGTGATGAGAGGGGACATCCTTCCTGATCTTAGTGGGAAAAATTATAGCTTCTCACTATTAAATATGATGTCAGACATAGGTTTTTTGAAGATTTTTTTATCAAGTTGAGGAAGTTTCCCTCTAGTTCTGCTTTACTGAAAGTACCATTTTTACATAAAATGTGAAGTGAAAGTGAAAGTTGCTCAGTCGTGTCCAACTCTTTGAGACTCCATGGACTGTAGCCCGCCAGGCTCCTCTGTCCATGGAATTCTCCTGGCCAGAATACTGGAGTGGGTATTAAAAGGATTCAAATAATAACCTGCTGAATACCTCATTCTACAAGCATCAGGGTACATACCAGAATCTTCCATGGGTTCGGTCTTCACACGGATGGGGGCGCAGCTAAAAGGAGAAAGGCACGCTGGTCAAGATGGGCAGGGAAAGAACTGCCCACAGGCATTTGGACACTGAACCCACTCCCCAGATCTCCGTGTTGTCATGATTCCCCTCACCTCCTCAAGCTGAACGCACAGCTACCTCGACTGTAATTTCGTAAAGTTAAATGACACCACGAAGAAAGTTAAAGGTGTCAACAGAATATAGTTTCATAATCCCAAACACCCCTTTGAATAAGGAACATGTAACAAAATAAGCCATTCCATACTCTAAAAACTAATACATTGGGTTTAGATGTGGAGTTAATTTTCTTTTTGTCCCTTACCTTTCACTTGGTGATGTCACTGACCTATCGGTGTCAGTTACCACCCCAGGCCCACCTGCGCAGGAGTAAGAAGACACACGCTAGCTGGTTTCATGCATCTTGAAACACGATAACATTCAAAGGCACATAAAGGGAAGGGAAATACAGAGAGGACAGAATTCCAGGTTCCAGGTCATCAGAGAAGGGCAGCAGAGGGGCCAGCTCAAAGCAGCCCCCAAGGACTGGGCCACCTGTGTGGGCAAAATGGGGGCTGAGTAGCAGCCTGGGGCCAGAGTGGCCTCCAGCAGGTTACTAAGCCTCCCCGGGCCTCAGTGTCCTCATCTGAGGATGGTGGTTGAGTACGGATTCATTCATCCATGCAAAGTGCTTAGAACAGTGTCCATCACAGAATGTGTCAGCAGTTATCTTCATTATTCTGTAAGGACAATACAGCCACCTGGGACAGCGGTCACCAGCCACCCCTCACCCTCCAGTCCCTCCTTTAAGGTGAGCTGGGCCCCCAGGAAGTCACAACTGCTCCAGAAATACTTGCTCTGTGAGCAGTCCATGCACAGGGGTGTCTCATCACCCTCTGTACCCCGAGGTGCGGACAGTGAGACCCCCGCCCACCCCAGCCACTTGGCTTCTGCACTTATGTAGGCTCAGCACGACACTCTCTTTAGACCTGGTCTTTCATGAACCTTTCACGACCCAAGGTTTCCAACTACATCCAGAATAATGATCTGAGAAAACAAGAAGTGGGCGTAGATGGATCTCTAAATGCTCCTCGTAAGGTTGCTTCTTTTTTCGGTCCCTTTATCATTATGAGGAGAGTATGAGTCGTCCTGGGTTCCCAAACGTAATTTCCACCACCCTGCACATAGCTTTCTGCCTGACCACATGGAATGGGCTTCCTGGGGGAACCAAGCTGTAAAGATCCTGCTTATCTTGGGGGCCAGCTTCTCCAGGAAAGCTCTTCTGACCACACAATTCTAACCCTTTCCCAAGGGCTCTCAGGGTCACCATCCCTGGTTCGCTGAACAGCCTCATCCTTTCTCGCAGACATCTCAGAAACATAGGAATGGCCACACAGCCCGGACCTACTCCTGAAGCCCACAATGCCTGGCCCGCAGCTGGTGCGCAAAGACCAGCATCCTCACATTCCTATGCATGTGGACAAGGGAGGTCTCCAGCCCTGTGAAGGCTGGACGCAGAAGTCCGCTGGCATGCAAGCTGGAGGAGGGTGGTATCTCGGCTCCTGGGCTGGGTGTGTGTGTTTCCCTGAACTGTCGTCCCTGAAAACATCATCCCAGGTCCGGGATCAGAGGGGGCTTCCTCAATGTGGGAAGGGCACAGCCTAAACAAGTGTGAGAATGTGCCAAACTCGCACTTTAACTAAGAAAAGCGAAGTGGGCAGTCACCAAGTAGGAGAAGCTGTCACTTACCTGGCTGATTCGCTGGACCCGGGAAAGGTCTGCAAAAAAACCCCATATGTTAACACTGACATGAACACACCTCCCACACAGAGTAAACATCTGAAGAACCAACTTCTAAACGTAAGGGGACGACGGGCTTCCTTGGTGGCTTAGTGGTAAAAAAATCTGCCTGCCAATGCAGGAGACATGGGTTTGACCCCTGGTCTGGGAAGATCCCACACTACTGAGCCCGCGTGCCCTGGAGGTGGTGGTCGGCAATGAGAGGAGCCACTGAAATGAGAAGCCTGCGCATCATGGCTAGAGAGGAGGCCCCGCTCGCTGCAACTAGAGCAAAGCCCACGCAGCAAAGGAGCCCCAGCACAGTCAAGAGTAGACAAAATTATTTACATAAATACAGCAATCCCAATAAATAAATGTAACGGGACAGATTTAACCAACTGAAATTAAGTTGTCAGTTTATCTTCAGATGAACCAGCTGTGAGAAAAGGGGGAGAGCCTGTCACCTGTTGATGAGGAATGAAATCCCTGCTTTGTTCTCCAAAATCCACTTCAGGATTGCAAGGTCATAGTTCTCAGGGTGTTGGAAGGGGACCCCTTCTGGGAGCCCCTGAACCACTATAGCCTCCTGGTCTGTCAGCATCTTCTCGTAGGGAACAGGTACCATGGCTGTCGTCCCCAAGGCTTTGCCTGGAAGCACCAGCAGGATATCTTTAAATAACAGGAGCATAAAAGACCCTGACAGTCAATTTCAGTTAGTGTCATAAACGCAGGTGGTGACATCTGGCTCCAAAGTTTATTAAAATCCTAAAGTGTTCCCTGCTGCTATATCTCAAGTTTGTAACATTTCCAATCAAAGGGCCAAAAGAATACATAGAATCTGTTTTCCTTTAAATCTTCACAGAAGGGAAAATAACAGATTGGATAATCTATAAAAACATGGAATCAGTATGTTGTACACTGGAAACTAATATAAGGTAAGTCAACTTATATTATATTTCAATAAGTAAACTAAAAATCATCCATTTCTGAAAGAAAAGACAATAATAGGCCTTTTTGGCTCCTCTTGGCGGTTGCACAATGCAGGGTACTCGCCCTGGTGCACCCAGGGCTTCAGGGAATACCCTGCGTGGTTACTCATGATGCTGCCAGCTGAGGATGAAGGCCCGGCCCAAAGCTTACTCCCTATGTCACATGGCGCAGACCAGTCCTTGCCTGTAGAGAGCTGAGGCCTCATGTCCTCCACCACCTGGGGCTGTGACAGTCTCTTTGCACCGCTGGCCATCCCCAAGGTCCTGGAGCCCCGTTTCTCACAGGGAAGTATAACCTGAGACCCTAAGATCCCCTAGCTGGGGTCCCCAAATACAAACACCCACTGCAGGTGTGTGCAGCTGTATAGGAAAGGGGTGCCAGGCCCGAAGAGGCTAACGGGCTTCTAATGCAAATATAACACCTGCAGACATCCTTGTTATCTAGCTTATAAGTGGTTTTTTGTTTTGTGTGTGTGTGTTTTTTTTTAAATGCACTGTGTTGCATGCCAGATGTTACTTCTGGCATAGTACCATGCCCCTGGCAGTGGAAGCACAGATTCTTAACGATTGGACCACCTGGGAACAACCCTATCTAAAGCATTGTGTAGGTATTTAAAAAAAAACAAAACACTGTCTCAGGGAAGTGAGGCTCAGGAGGGAGGGGATACATGTATAATTATGGTTGATTCACGTTGTTGTACGGAAGAAACCAACACAACATTGCAAAGCAATTTTCCTCCAATTAAAAAATAAATTAAAAAAAATTTCTGTCTCCAGGCCTGTGGGGAGACCAGTGACGATGAGGCTGGTGTGTGAACCACCCATGAACATCTGTCATAACTACATGGCTGTGGGCAGGGGGCTCCACAAAGACCGAAGGCTGATGTATACAGAGGTTCTGACAAATGGGAAGAGACCATGTTGATCTGGTACTTAACTGGCTGTTCGCTTGATGAAAATGTGGATTTCTCTAATGTTAGAGATGGTTTATATAGTCACGCTGATAAAATGATCTCTAATACCATCTTTGGCAACAAAGGTCCGTCTGGTCAAGGCTATGGTTTTTCTAGTAGTCATGTATGGATGTGAGAGTTGGACTATAAAGAAAGCTGAGCGCCAAAGAATTAATGCTTTTGAAGTGTGGTGTTGGAGGAGACTCTTGAGAGTCCTTTGGACTGCAAGGAGATCCAACCAGTCCATCCTAAAGGAGATCAGTTCTGGGTGTTCATTGGAAAGACTGATGTTGAAGCTGAAACGCCAATACTTTGGCCACCTGATGCGAAGAGCTGACTCACTGGAAAAGACCCTGATGCTGGGAAAGATTGAAGGCAGGAGGAGGAGGGGACGACAGAGGATGAGACGGTTGGATGGCATCACCGACTTGATGGACATGGTTTGGATGGACTCCGGGAGTTGGTGATGAACAGGGAGGCCTGGTGTGCTGCGGTTCATGGGGTCACAAGGAGTTGGACATGACTGAGCAACTGAACTGAACTGAATACCATTTTTGTGGGCTTCCCTAGTGGCTCAGTGATAAAGAATCTGCCTGCCAATGCAGCAGATGAGGGTTCCATCCCTGGGTTGGGAAGATCCCCTGGGGAAGGAAATGGCCATCCATTCCAGGATTCTTGCCTGGAGAATCCAATGGACAGAGGAGCCTGGGGGCGGCTATAGTCCATGGGGTCACAAAAGAGTTGGACATGACTGAGTGACTAAACAACACCGTCTTCTGTAGTGAACTAGTCAGGGAATGAATGCCTAAGGTGAGCTTTACCGTAACAAAAGCAGAAATAGTCTTCGACAGCTTTTCTGAGGATTTCCGTTTCTCCTGAATCAACCTGCATCCCGCTGGCACTGGCGGGGCCTGGGGGTTTCATCTCCTGCGGCCCTTCGGCAATACCTGTGAATGAGCCATCAGTACAAAGTCAGAAGCCAAGCATCTGTACAGTACATTTCCTTAATATCCATGCTTCCAGCACTGAAAGGAAAAAGGGGAAAAGGAATTGACATAAAACAAGATCTTTTAATTTAAAAAAATAGGGTAAAATAACAAGGTGATAGTCTCTGAAATGACTCTATGGATAAACAATAATTCAACATATGAGGAAACAGAATTTAGCAGTTCAAAGGAAAATATCATAGAAAATTATTTGCTACCTAGTTTGCAAGTGACAGTCACTAGGCAGGAAGACCCTCAGAACTGGAGAGGTTTAGGACCAGCCCCCCAATGATAAGCTCTGAACAAAATCTTAAGATCAATTACTTTTTTTTTTTTTTTGGCCTAACACATGGCACTTAGGATCCTTGTTTCCCAATCAGGGATTGAACCCATGCATCCTGCATTGGAAGCAGGGAGTCTTAACCATTGGACCACCGAGGAAGTCCTAAGATCGATTACATGAAAGCTTTGAAGAACAGTCAAAAACAGGCAAAACCAGAAAGGAATGATGTCCTTGAAAGAAGGCGGGAACACAGGGAGTGAGCTGCACACGGAGCTGGCTTTTCTCCTCTGGGAACTCCTCACTTCCTGTGGGATTCCGGGGGAACTAGAGCTTAACCAAAAAAGCAGCTAGGGGTAAAGAATCTGTCTGCCAACGCAGGAGACGCAAGATCCCTGGGCTGGGAAGATTCCCTGAAGGAGGAAATGGCAACCCACTCCAGTATCCTTGCCTGGAGAATCCCATGGACAGAGGAGCCTGGTGGGTTACAGTCCACGGGGTCACAAAGAGTCGGACACGACTGAGCGCCTGGGCATTAATAGCATCAGTCTTAGCTGAAATGAGGAAATCTACGTCACAGGTCGGGACTGCTGCTGTGGTCGGACAGAGAAGCAGAAGTTCTGGAGAAGAATGAGTCACAAGGCGGCAGACCCAACATCATCACAGCAGCCTCCCTCGGATTCTTGTTGTTTTCGTTGATAAGTCGTGTCTGACTCTTTGCGACCCCACCGACTGTAGCCCCGCCGGGCTCCTCTGTCCATGGGATCTCCCAGGCAACAGTACTGGAGTGGGTTGCCATTTCCTTCTCCAGGGGATCTTCCCGGCCTAGGGATCGAACCCGAGTCTCTTGCATTGCAGGCGAATTCGTTACCATCTGAGCCACCAGCGACGCCTTGACTGGTCCTCAAACTGTGCAAGCATGGGGTGAGGCTTTAAGGAGAAGCAACGTTTGCAAGCTAAATTGTTGGGCAGAGATTTAACAGCCAACAGGGTTTAAACATTTAAACAGGGTTTTGGATTCACCAGGTTCGGGAAGCTTGTTGAACACTTTGTAAAACTAAGGGGCACATGGTAGGAGGAGGGGCCGCCCTCCGAGACTAAGAGAGATGGATGCTCCAGGGCCAAAGGCATCACTTGTCCACATGGGGACCGGGTGACCTGCCAGTAACTTCACCGCCTGCCAGAACAAAACGCAATTTTTTTTTAGCAGACTTTTACAACATAGCATGCATAATACCTGGTATGAAATTTAAAATTAGTAGGGACTTCCCTGGCGGTCCAGTGGTCAAGACTCTGGGCTCCCAGTGCAGGGGGCACAGGTTCAATCCCTGTTTGGGGAACTAAGATCCCACATGCTCTGCAGCACAGTAAAAAAAAAAAACCCCAAAAGCTCCACACACACAAAAACAAAACTTAAAATTAGTAGAAATGTGAAGAAGCAGGAAATTGTGACCCATGATCAAAAGAGAAAAAAAAGCAATTTATAGACTCAGACTCGCTAATGACTCAGTTGAAATGACCAGATGAGGACTTGAAACAACTGCTATAAATACACAAAGGACTTTGTATAGCCGCGGTGAACACAACAAATGAATGTAAGGGGAATTCCAACAGAGAAATGAAAATGCTAACCAGAGAAAGAAGAAAGAAAATGGAATTTTAGAAATGGAAAACAGTTGGGAATGAAAATTTACCCAGATGAATAGTGCCCTGGATATGGCAGTAGGAAGAATCAGTGTCCTCAAAGAAATGCCAGTAGAAACTATCCAATCTGAAGCTTGAATACAAAAAGAAAAAGGGAACATACACACAGAAGAGGAAAGACAGCCTTAATGACCTGTGAGTCAATAAAGAGCAATTTTCCCTCTCTGTGTAAATGAAGAGAATCGGAATAAACATTTGAAAAGATGACGGCCAAAAGCGTCCACCGCTGACGAAGACATCAACCTGCCGATTCGATAAACTCCACAGACCAAGTAAGGTAGGAACAAAGAAGGTCATAAATGGGCATTTCATGGTCAAATGGCAAAAAACCAAAAATGAGACAGAGCTAGGGAAAAACATACGTTACCTTCAAGGGAACAAGAATAAGAATTCTAACCTAATTTTGTTATCGAAAACAGTGGCAGCCAGGAGACAATGGAATGAAACTTGTGAAGGGCTGGAGGAAGGAAATTCCCTGGCAACCCAGCAGTTAGGATGCCAAGCTTTCACTGCCGAGGGTGCAGGTTCAATCCCTGGTTGGGGAACTAAGATCCCATAAGCTCTGTGGCATGACCAAAAAAGAAAAGAAGGCTGGAGGGAAAAAAACTGTCAAGCCAGGTTTCATAGCAAGTAAAAAACAGTCTTCAAAAAAAAAATAGGAACCTACTGTATGGTGGCCCAGGGAACTATACTCAATAACCCATAATGAAAAACAACCTTAAAAAAATATATATAAACATAGCTATAACTGAATCACTTTGCTGTACCCTTAAAACTAACATAGCATTGTAAATCAACTGTACTTCAATCAAAAAAAATTCTTCAAAAACAAAAGCAAGGAGAATGATGTTGGCATGATAGCAGATTAGGAAGCAACGGGCCTTCTGTCTTCCACAGATACACCAAATTAACAATATACAGACCAGAACACCTCTGTGAGAACTGCAGACCATCTGAGAAGCTATGGCACCCCAGCTAATAGAAAACCAAGATGAGATTTCAACATAGGCGTAGGAAGGTTCTCAGCCCTTGGTGTGCCTGTGTGTGCCTCTCCTTCTACGTGGCATAGTGCAGAGCAGCTGGGAAGGAACCCCTAAGTCTGAGGCTCCTCCCTTGGGGTGCAAACACAAGAGTGGACTGTGTGTTCAACCTTTTGGCTTGTCTGGGAGTTGCTGGACGAACTGATTTCTATCTTGCCTGACTCAGAGCACACGACTTAATTCAGAGCTGCAGTTCTGCGGGGAGACACCAGGGGGCGAAAGAGATTCAAAAAGATTTGAGAGGTTCTAGAACAGACAGCCGGAGAAGGCAATGGCACCCCACTCCAGTATTCTTGCCTGGAAAATCCCATGGACGGAGGAGCCTAGCGGGCTGCAGTCCATGGGGTCGCTAAGAGTCAGACACGACTGAGCGACTTCACTTTCACTTTTCCCTTTCATGCATTGGAGAAGGAAATGGCAACCCACTCCAGTGTTCTTGCCTGGAGAATCCCAGGGACGGGGAGCCTGGTGGGCTGCGGTCTATGGGGTCGCAGAGGGTCGGACACGGTTGAAGCGACTTAGCAGCAGCAGCAGAACAGACAGCGGGTCGAGGGGTGGTCTTCCCTGCCTGGAGCCAGTAAGCAAAAACGGAAGAGGTCTTGGACTCAGTGTTTTGTTAGGTCAAAGGGATGTGTCCGAACCATTTTTAGGATAATGCTGATGACACCTTAGAAGAAAACAACACACAAGTCTTGCCTGCAAATATTCTAAGATTTATAAATACAAAGGGGTAACATCCTTAACGTGTGTGCATGCACAGTGGCTTCAGTCTAGTCCGACTCTATATAGACTGTAGCCCACCATCTGTCCATGGGATTCTCCAGGCAAGAGGACAGGAGTGGGTGGCCATTCCCTTTTCCAGAGGATCTTCCCCACCCAAGGAGAGAACCCAGGTCTCCTGCATTGCAGGCAGATTCTTTTCCACTGAGCCACCATGACGACATCGTAGAAGAAAACAATATATAAGTCTTGCCTGTAAATATTCTAAGATTTATGAATACAAAGGATAAAATCGTTAACACCTACAGTATTTTGCAAAATCCTTCTGTAAATCCGTCCTGGCGTTGACAAAAGCACGTCCTTTCTCTGTTCCAATAACAAACACGTCCGCTTCATACATTGCGATGCAGGCCACTTCCGCCTTGGACTTGGCCAGTTCTTTACACTGAAATGAAAAAACAGAATAAAATATTATCTGCATGGATGGATCCCAATTTCGTGGGGCCTGGGAGGTCTGCTTTAAGAAAAAAATACAAAATTACAAAAAAAAAAAAAAAGAAAAAGAAATCGCTCTAGCTGAGTTTTTCCTGGTCCAGGATCCAATCCAGGGTTGCACTTTCTGTTTGCTGTCCTGTCCTTCCAGTCTCCTTCCATCTGGGACAGACAGATCACCTTTCCTTGTCTTGCAGGAGACTGACATGTATGGAAGTGCAGCCCAGTTATTTTCCAGGTGTCCTGAAATTTGGGTTTGCCCCATGCTCCCTCCTCAGAGGCATGAATGCCACGGGAGCAGTACCGCTGCTTCTCAGCGCCTCCTGCCGGGAAGCTCCAGAGCTCCCTCTGGCCCATCTCTGCCCGTGTTCCTTTTGGTCACTTGATTAAGAAGGTGGCTGTCAGGTTTGTCCACGTTTATAAAGTTACTGATCGGTCCTTTTTTAATCCATAAGTATCTTGTAATCAGATGCTCTGAGATTATGTAAGTTAGTTAGTGTTAGTCCCTCAGTCGTGTCTGACTCTTTGTGACCCCATGGACTGCAGCCCGCCAGGCTCCTCTGTCCGTGGGATTCTCCAGGCAAGAATACTGGAGTGGGTAGCCATTCCCTTCTCCAGGGGGTGTTTCCCAACCCAGCAATCAAACCCAGGTCTCCTGCATGCCAGGCAGATTCTTTACCATCTGAGCCACCAGGGAAGCCCCTGAGGTTATGTAAATTCCCCTCAGATTTTTAGCCACTGGGTAAAGTTTATACATTGGATGTAAATAGATGCATATAAATAGATTATTAATTGACCTTTGAATTTAAACAAAAAGTATTTTCAAACAAGGTAACAGAAATGTCTGCATTAAATTTTCAGATCTGGAGAGCTTACCTTTATACGATTCCATCCATAATGTAGGAAAACAGTTCTTAATTATCTGACAAGCCCACCATTCTTTCTTAAAAAGGGTATGTGTACACAAATAGGATTTAACACTGTAGCTGAATGTCAAACGTGTTGGTGAAGTGTTTCATAATTCAGCAGTGATCCAACCAGATGACATTTTACAGAACTGGAAACCATCTTACCATGGACTCAAGAGCAGACACGAGGAACGTCACTACCATCCTGCTCTCCGAGGACTCCTCATTTGCAGTGGGCAGGGTGGACATTGCTACTTGTGCCATGATCCCTGGGAAAGAAAAGTATTAAGAAAATGAGTGGTAGAAATTGTGTCCTGCTCAACACGTTTAGAACTGGGAGGGTCCTCACAGGTGACCTAGTTCAAACCTTCCTTTAAAGCTGACACTTAACAACAGTACATGGAGGCTTCTCTGGTGATCCAGTGGTTAAGAATTCACCTTCCAATGCAGGGAACTCTGGTTTGATCCCTGGTCGGGGAACTAAGACCCCACAAGCCAAGGGGCAATTAAGTCTGCATGCTGCAACTAGAGGAGACTGTTTGCCACAACAAAGACCCAGAGCACCTCCCACCTCTTCCAAAAGGACAGTATATGATCCAGTTGGCATGTATGGATGTGAGAGTTGGACCACAAAGAAAGCTGAGTGCCAAAGAATTGATGCTTTTAACTGTGGTGTTGGACAAGACTCTTGAGAGTCCCTTGGACTGCAAGGAGATTCAACCAGTCCATCCTAAAGGAGATCAGTCCTGAATATTCATTGGAAGGACTGATGCTGAAGCTGAAACTCCAATACTTTGGCCACCTGATGCAAAGAGCTGACTCATTTGAAAAGACCCTGATGCTGGGAAAGATTGAGGGTAGGAGGAGAAGGGGATGACAGAGGATGAGATGGTTGGATGGCATCACCGACTCGATGGACATGGGTTTCAGTGAACTCTGGGAGTTGGTGATGGACAGGCAGGCCTGGCATGCTGCGGTTCATGGGGTTGCAAAGAGTTGGACACGACAGAGCGACTGAACTGAACTGAAGATCGTGTATTTCCCACTAAACCTAGACATGTATTTCATTAAATAAATTCGGGTATTACACTAAAGAGGCATGCTAACTGTCTCCCAAGTGAGGAGGAGAGAAGGTAATTTCTCTTACTGATCCAGTGTGGTTTTGTCTGATTCCAGCATTGTGGTGACTGACACCACATTCCGGTCCACATACACAGAAAAACGAGAGCAGTGGGTTTGTGTACTAGAGACTGGAAGAGAAAAAAACCCCTTCCTTCCTCTCCTGTTAGGCCTTCTCCTGCAGTGAAGGCTCATTCTAATTTTTGCTAAATTCTATATCAAGTGAGCATTAGAACGCTTCTTTGAAAAATTTTCTGCAGCACCATAAAAAGAGTTCTTTGAAATAGAGCATGCAGTGTATTAATATCTGTCATGTCCTGTCCCGGCAATAGCTGTCTTAATTATGTTTGTAAGCAAAAGATAAACAGATCAACATAATTATGTATGTGGGAGGAAGCCCAAAGATCTATGAGCATGAAGGATGGTGGTCCTACAAGGCTATTCAGAAGTATTTGCAAATGCTTCCTCCTGAATTGATTTCTTGACCACTTGAAGGTGTGTGGCCACGTGCCTTGTGCTGGCCAAGGACATCAGGGAAGTGACGTCACCTCCACGCTGGTGATTCCACCATACTCCCTCTTCCTCTGCAGTTTGATCTGTCAGGTTCCATGTGATCAGGTCCCAGAGAAAAATGCAGCTCAGAGCCACAGCCAACTCACAAGAGACCTCCAGTGCAAGCAAGGAATCAGTCCTTGCTCCCTGAATGCACCCAAATCTGGTGGTGTTTTTGACCATCGTTTACCCTAGTCAATCTGCATGGACAAACCATGCTGAAAAGGAATTCTAAAAATGTAACTCCTCATCTATTTAGATTTTCTGAAGCCACTGGAGGATCCTTGAGGATCTCTTATGTTAGAGTCAAAGCCTCCCTGAGAAAGAAAGTAGACTAGCGCACACAGAGCCATTAGGATGCAAATTGTTAGAATTAAAGGTTTTTTTTTTTTTTCCACAACTCTCCCTATTATGAAATAGAGCATAAGAGTGTGACATCATACCGAGCAAGTGAGCTAAGTCACTTCAGTCGTGTCCGACTCTTTGCGACCCTGTGAACTCTAGCCTGCCAGGCTTCTCTGTCCATGGGGATTCTCCAGGCAAGAATGCTGGAGTGGGTTGCCATGCCCTCCTCCAGGGGATCTTCCTGACCCAGGGATCAAACCCACAACTCTTATGTCTCCTGCATTGGCAGGCTGTTTTTTTTTTTTTTTTTACCACTAGAACCACCTGGGAAGCCCAAGAACATGAATTAACAGACACGACCTGGGCATGAACAGGTGAGGAAATACACTTCGACTTGAAGTTTTTATTTATTTGCAAATTGATTTATGTACTAGGCATGCCACTTAGGCATGCTGGATCTTAGTTCCCTGACCAGGGATGGAACCTGTGCTCTCTGCAGTGGAAGTTTGTAGTCCTAACTACTGGACCAGCAGGGAAGTCCCAATTTGAAGCTTTTAAACAATTATCTTAAAATCAAGCCTTTGACTCTCTTCTGGTTATCACACCCCTATTTGAGAACAAACAGAAGTTGGTGACTATTGCTGGTCATCACAAGGACTCTGTTTCAGCAACAGAGTTGGAGTCAGAAAAAGCAGCAAACAGGATAACCTGGAAGAAATGGATGGATTCTTAGAAATGTTCAATCTTCCAAGACTGAACCAGGAAGAAATAGAAATTATGAACAACCCCAATTACAAGCACTGAAGTTGAAGCTGTGATCAAAAATCTCCCAAAAAACAAAAGCCCAGGACCAGATGGTTTCCCAGGAGAATTCTATCAAACATTTAGAGAAGAGCTAATGCCTATCCTTCTAAAACTCTTTCAAAAAATTGCAGAGGAAGGAACACTTCCAAATTCATTTCATGAGGCCACCATCACCCTGATACCAAAACCAGACAAAGACAACACAAAAAAAGAAAACTACAGGCCAATATCACTGATGAACATAGATTCAAAAATCCTCAACAAAATGTTAGCAAATATAACTCAGCAACATATCAAAAAGCTCATACACCATGATCAAGTTGGGTTTACTCTAGGGATGCAAGGATTCTTCAATATACGTAAATCAATCAATGTCATACACCATATTAACAAATTGAAAGATAAAAACCATATGATATCTCAATAGATGCATAAAAGGCCTTTAACAAAAGTCAGTACCCACTTATGATTAAAACTCTTCAAAAAATGAGCATAGAAGGAACCTACCTCAACATAGTAAAGGCCATATATGATAAGCCTACAGCAAATATTATTCTCCATGGTGAAAAACTGAAAGCATTCCCCCCTAAGATCAGGAACAAGACAAGGGTGTCCACTTTCACCACTATTATTCAACATAGTTCTGAAAGTCCTAGCTATAGCAATTAGAGAAGAAAAAGAAATAAAAGGAATCCAGATCAGAAAAGAAGCAAAGCTCTCACTGTTTGCAGATGACATAAAACTGTACATAGAAAACCCTAAAGACAGTATCAGAAAATTACTACAGCTATTCAGTGAATTTAGCAAAGTTGCAGGATACAAAATCAATACACAGAAATCACTTATATTTCTATATACTAACAATGAAATTCAGAAAGAGAAATTAAGGAATCAATCCCATTCACCACTGCAACAAAGAGAATTAAATATCTAGGAATAAACTCACCTAAGGAGACAAAAGAACTGTACACAGAAAATTATAAGACACTAATGAAAGAAATCAAAGATGACATAAACAGATGGAGAGATATTCCATGTTCCTGTGTAGAAAGAATCAATATTGTGAAAATGACTATACTACCAAATGCAATCTACAGATTCAGTGCAATCCCTATCAAATTACCACTGACATTTTTCACAGAACTAGAACAAAAAATTTCACAATTCATATGGAAACACAAAAGACCCCAAATAGCCAGAGCAGTCCTGAGAAAGAAGAATGGAGCTGGAGGAATCCACCTTCCTGCCTTCAGACTATACTACAAAGCTACAGTCATCAAGAGAGTATGGTACTGGCACAAAAACAGAAATACAGATCAATGGAACAAGATAGAAAGCCCAGAAATAAACCCACGCACCTATGGGTACCCTATTTTTGACAAAGGAGGCAAGAATATACAATGGGGCAAAGAGAGCCTCTTCAATAAATTCGTGCTGGGAAAACTGGACATGTAAAAGAATGAAATTAGAACACTTCTTAACACCACACACAAAGATAAACTCAAAATGGATTAAAGACCTAAATGTAAGACCAGAAACTATTAAACTCTTAGAAGAAAACATAGGCAGAACACTCAATGACATAAATCAAAGCAAGATCCTATATGACCCACCTCCTAGAGTAATGGAAATAAAAACATAAGTAAACAAGTGGGACCTGATTAAACTTAAAAACTTTAAAACAGCAAAGGAAACAGTAAGCAAGGTGAAAAGACAACCCCCAGAATGAGAGAAAATAATAGCAACTGAAACAACTGACAAAGAATTAATTTCCAAAATATACAAGCAGTTCATACAACTCAATACCAGAAAAACAAACAAGTCAGTCATAAAGTGGGAAAAAGACCTAAACAGACATTTCTCCAAAGAAGACATACAGATGGCTAACAAACACATGAAAAGATGCTCAACATCGCTCATTATTAGAGAAATGCAAATCAAAACTACAATGAGATATCATCTCACACCAGTCAGAATGGCTGCTATTAAAAACTCTACAAACAATAAACGCTGGAAAGGGTGTGGAGAAAAGGGAACACTCTTGCACCATTGGTGGGAATGTAAATTGACAGCTACGATGGAAGATGGTATGGAGATTCCTTAAAAAACTAGAAATAAAACCACCATATGACCCAGTAATCCCACTTCTAGGCATATACCCTGAGGAAACCAAAATTGAAAAAGACACATGTATCCCATTGTTCACTGCAACACTATTTACAATAGCTAGAACATGGAAGCAACCTAGATGTCCATTGACAGGTGAATGGATAAAGAAGTTGTGGTATATATAAACAATGGAATATTACTCAGCCATAAAAAGGAATGCCTTTGAGTCAGTTCCAATGAAGTGGATGAACCTAGAACCGAATATACAGAGTGAAGTAAGTCAGAAAGAGAAAGATAAATATCGTATTCTAATGCATATATATGGAATCTAGAAAAACGGTACTGAAGAATTTACTTACAGGGCAGCAGTGGAGAAACGGACATAGAGAACAGTGTTATGGACATGCGGAGAGGGGAGGAGAGGGTGAGATGTGTGGAAAGAGTAACGTGGAAACTTACATTACCATATGTAAAGTAGATCGCCAATGGGAATTTGCTGTATGGCTCAGGAAACTCAAACAGGCACTCTGTATCAACCTAGAGGTGTGGGATGGGGAGGGAGATAGGAGGGAGCTTCAAAAGGGAGAGGATATATGTATACTTATGGCTGATCCATGTTGAGGTTTGAGAAAACAACAAAATTCTGTAAAGCAATTACCCTTCAACTAAAAAAAAAAAAATTGAAAAAGAAAAAGCAGCAAGCAGCACCCGGAAGGCACTTGTGTTAAGTCTTAGAAACTCTTTCCTCTAGCGTCTAGATTCCATGGTTATCACTTGGCACATCAGACCAAGGAAATGCGTATCACAAAGTATGAAACCGCAAAGGCATGGTATGTTTCCCACTTACCACAATGTTCACTTAGATTATGCTCTATCCTTATTACTTTGGGAGCTCAGAATACTTTCATTCATAATTCTTATCTTGCCTACTATCCCAGACAGAGAAAAAGGAGCAGATGCTTTCTCAGGTCACAAACATGTTGATTCATCCATGCAAAGCTAGAACCAGGGCAACTTTCTGCCTGCTGCTGTTTCCACATCTCACCTTCAATTGCCCTAGGTTGGCTAAGATGTCCCAGGTGGTGCTAGTAGTAAAGAACCTGCCTGCCAGTGCAGGAGACATAAGAGACAGGAGTTTGACTACTGGGTTGGGAAGATCCCCTAGAGCAGGGCATGGCAACTCACTCCAGTATTCTTGCCTGGAGAATCCCCGTGGACAGAGGAGCCTGGCAGACTACAGTCCATGGGGTCCCAAAGAGGTGGACATGACTGAAGTGAGTTGGCATGCATGCATGCATTGCTATGATGTCAATCACATTCAATGTGTGTTAAGAAATGGGGAAAGACAGGGTGGGACGAATTGAGAGTAGCATTAAGATATATACATTATCGTGTGTAAAATAGCTAGCTAGTGGGAAGTTGCTATGTAACTCAGGGAGCTCAGCCTGGTGCTCTGTGGTGACCTAGAGGGGTGGGAGGGAGACGTAAGAGGGAGGGGATATATGTCTACATATGGTTGATTCATGTTGTTGTACAACAGGAACCAACACACTGTAAAGCAATTATCCTTCAATTAAAAAAAATTTACAAAAAGAATGGGAGGGATGCCATCCTAACAGCCTGTGGGGAAGCCACAGGAGATGAGAGCTCCCGCCTCATTATCAGAACTTTCGGGACCATCTCAGTACTTTTGATGGGAAGAACCCTGGAGGTGGTGGAGTCCTGTCGGGCTCCATGGGGAAGGCTGATTCTGTCTGGGGCCTTCTGCTCTCTAGAAATGGCTGCATCTGGATCACTTCCCACAGAGCCCTTAGTCAACATGGCGCATGGAACATTCCCTGGACCCCTAACCCGTGACTGCATCCTCTCCTCCGCCCTTTGCCAGAAAGAAACTGTCATCACACCGCCGCATTAACGGTGACCACGTGAGGACACACCAGGCCGGGTGGTGACATGAGGTTCCCGAGCACGAGGCCTGATGGGCGGGTCCTCCCAGAGCCGGGGGCCGAAGGCCAGGCTGGGGGCGCCCCAGACCACCGGCCAGCTCCGAGACCCCGGTGGGCTGCCCTCGGCCGCCTCCTCTCTGATCAGAGACACCCAATCAATCACTTCCCAGGAAGGGTCTTTTCACCTCTGAACTTTTATGAGCCCCCTCACCTTAAAATCAAGGGAACCACACATTTATAGGAGTCTATGAATATGTAATGTTCAGAACAGGGAAATCTACAGAAATAGAAGTAGACTGGTGGTTGCTTAGGGCTGGGAGGTGGGTTGATGATAAATGGTATAGGGTTTCTCTTCAGGGGTGATGAAACTATTCTAAAATTGTTTGTGGTTACGATTGCCCAACTACATGCATATATTAAAAGCCACTGCATTGTATAATTTAAACGGGTGAATTTTATTTCAAGAAAAGGAAAGGGAAATTCCCGGGCAGTCCACGGGTTAGGACTTGGTGTTTTAGTTAGGACTGCCAGGTCAGGGGGTTCACTCCCTGGTCAGGAAACTAAGCTCCCACAAGCCAAGCTGTGGGCCCAACAACAACAACAACAAACTATTAAAAAATCAAATGACGGAACTTCCCTGGTGGTCCAGTGGTTAAGACTCTGCACTTCCACTTCAAGGAAGGGGCTGGGGTCGATCCCTTTTGGGGAAATAAGGTCCTACATGCTGTGCAGTGTGGCCAAAAAATTAAAAACTAGAAAGAAAATCAAATGAAATCAAAGAGAGGTTGGATGGTAAGAAAGGAAATTAACACTCACCAAACATACACCACACGCCAGTGCTTTTCTGATCATCCAATTTGATACTCACACACTGTCTAAGGTCCCATGGTAACACACAGGATGACTCGTGGCAGAACAGGGGCTGGGAACGCAGGGGAGGAGCGCATGGCAAACCAAGGAGCACAGGGAGCTTAGATCAAGGACCTCCGAGGGCAGGAGCCCCCTGGTTAGAGAGACCATGCGTCGTGGGCTAGGATAGACCTGGTGCACCTGCCTTGCAGGTAAATTATTAATAGTCCTCCCTTCTCTCCCTTGTGGCTCAGACGGTAAAGCGTCTGCCTGCAATACGGGAGACCCGAGTTCGATTCCTGGGTCGGGAAGATCCCCTGGAGAAGGAAATGGCAACCCACTCCAGTATTCTTGCCTGGAAAATTCCATGGACCGAGGAACCTGGTAGGCTACAGTCCATGGGGTCACAAAGAGTCAGACAGGACTGAGCAAATTCACTGCTCTCTCTCAAGGGCCTGGAAGATGCATTGTAACATGTTTACATGTGGATGGTTTGTGATATGAAAAAGATAACAACCACTTGAACATGATGTCATGCATCCTTTAAAAAAAACTGGTGTTGTTTTGGCCAAGGCGTGGCTCGTAGGACCTTAGCTCGCTGAGTGTGTGTGTCTGTGTGCCCTGTTGCTCAGTTGTATCTGACTCCTTTTGGCCCCGTGGACTGTAGCCGGCCAGGCTCCTCTGTCCATGGGATTCTCCAGGCAAGAATACTGGAGTGGGTTGCCATGCCCTCCTCCAGGGGATCTTCCCGACCCAGGGATTGAACCCAGGTCCTCCATAGTAAAAGTGCCGAGTCCTAACCACCGGACCGCCAGGGAATTCCCCTTAAAAATATTTTTAAAAATTAAAGTACACTTTACATAAAGTTCAACCTTGTCTAATGTATGGTTCTGTACGTTTTTAGCATGTAGCCACCACTGAAATCATGGTACGAACAGCTCCATCACACCCCAGATTCCTCCACGACTCTTTGTGGTCAGTCAACAGCCCCACCCCAACCTCTGGCCAGAACTGATCTGTTTTCTGTCCCCACAGTTTTGCTTATTCCTGAATATCACATAAATGGAATCCTACACTGTGCTGGGGGTGTATCAGTAATTTGTCTTTGTTTTATTGAATATTCCACTGTAGGGATGAAACTCAGTTAAATTAATTCTTTTGCCATTTACAGAACTTTTGGGTGTCTGAAGTTTTTTGATGATTATGAATAAAACCATAAATTAAAAGACACTTGCTCCTTGGAAGAAAAGTTATGGCCAACCTAGACAGCATATTAAAAAACAGAGACATTACTTTGCCAACAAAGATCTGTCTAGTCAAAGCTATGGTTTTTCCAGTAGTCGTGTATGGATGTCAAAGTTGGACTATAAAGAAACCTGAGCACTGAAGAATTGATGCTTTTGAACTGTGATGTTGGAGAAGACTCTTGAGAGTCCCTTGGACTGCAAGGAGATTCAACCAGTCCATCCTAAAGGAGATCAGTCCTGAATATTCATTGGAAGGACTGATGCTGAAGCTGAAACTCCAATACTTTGGCCACCTGATGCGAAAAGCTGACTCATTAGAAAAGAACCTGATGCTGGGAAAGATTGAAGGCGGGAGGAGAAGGGGATGACAGAGGATGAGATGGTTGAATGGCATCACTGACTCAACGGACGAGTTTGAGTAAACTCCGGGAGTTGGCGATGGTCAGGGAGGCCTGGCGTGCTGCAGTCCATGGGGCTGCAAAGAGTCAGACACGACTGAGCAACTGAACTGATGAATAAAACCACTATTGTGTCAACCTAAGGTTTCATTTCTCTTGTGTAAACACCTAAGAGTCGGATTGCTGGGTCATATATCTTGAGGTTTTTTTGTTTGTTTTTTTTAGCTTTAAAAGAAGTGAAACTGTTTTCCAAAGTGGTTTACCATTTTGTATTCCTACCATTTTGTATTCCTTTTGTTGTTGTTCAGTTGCTAACTCGTGTCTGACTCTTTTTGATCCCATGGACTGCAGCAGGCCAGGCTCCCCTGTCCTGCACTATCTCCCGGAGCTTGCTCAAATTCATGACCATTGAGTCAGTAATGCTATCTCACCATCTCATTCTCTGCCGCTCTCTTCTTTTGCCTTTTTAAATCTTTCCCAGCATCAGGATCTTTGCCAATTCCTACCACTAATATATGAGAATACAGTGAAAGTGAAAGTCGCTCAGTCGTGTCTGACTCTTTGTGACTCCATGGTCTATACAGTCCATGGAATTCTCTAGGCCAGAATACAGGAGTAGGTAACCTTTCCCCTTCTCCAGAGACTCTTCCCAACCCAGGAATCGAACCAGGGTCTCTTGCATTGCAGGTGTATTCTTTACCAACTGAGTTACCAGGGAAGCCCTATGTGAATATATCCCTACCACTAACATGTGAGAATTCCAGTTGCTCTGCATCCTTGTCAACATGCAGTACTATCAACTTAAAAAAAATTTTTTTTAGCAGTTTTAATAGGTGGGTAGTGATATCACTTTGCACTTTTAGTTGGCAATTTCCTAATGACTAAAGATGCTAGGCCTCTTTTCATATGCTTTTCTGCCATCCATATAGCTTATTTAGTGAAATGTCTTGTTCAAATCTTTTGTCCATTTTGAAACTAGATTATCTGCTTATTTTTTATTATTGAGTTTATAGATTCTTTATATTTTCTGGATACAAATCTTTTATGTGTGATGGGCAAATATTGGGCTGGCCAAAAAGTTTATTCAGGTTTTTCTATAAGATGGTATGAAAAAAAAAAAAAGATGGTATGGAAAAATCTAAATGAACTTTTTTTACCAACTCAATCTTTTCTATATTGGGAAATGTAGCACCCCAATGTTTTGCTATAGGGAACAGTATACAGAGATAACTGATAAAACTTTATGATGTTTATCAGTAATCTAAGGATGATGTGGCCACTGATACTTTATCTCAAATGGTTTAGAAAAAAATAAAACTTCTTTTTACCACACTTGCAATTTTTCTGTAAGTTTGATATTGTTTCAAATTTCTAAAAATTATTTTTTAAGCTTACATCAAATATACACACATTTCTGTTTCTTAAAATTGTACAGTCAGAGGGTTTTATAATTCCTTTAATAAGTATTTAGACTGTATCATTAAGAATTCAGATTAAAATACTTCACGTGAAAGCCCCAACTTGAAATAATTTTTATTTATGCAAAATCCATCTATTGGCAAAGACAGAATTTCACTCCTATTTCTTTTCTATATTTTTACACATCACCTGCATTACTTGGTTGAAATATTAAAATCTCTTTCCCATTGTAAATTATAGAAATCTCACAAGGATTTTTAAATCAGCTTTTAAACATATTGAACATTGGCCAACTTCTATCTTGCTGTTGATGTTTAGTCACTAAGTCATGTCCGACTCTTTGCAACGCCCTGGACTGTAGCCCACCAGGCTCCTCTCTCTGTCCATGGAATTCTCCAGACAAGAATACTGGAGTGGGTAGCCATTCCCTTCTCCAGGAGATCTTCCTGACTCAGGGATTGTACCTGTGTCTTCTGCATTGCAGGCAGATTCTTTACCGTCTAAGCCATTATTAAAACTGTGATGAAGAAGCTGATAGTCTTTTTATTATTATTATTTTTTGATGTGGATCATTTTGAAAGTCTTTACTGAATTTGTTATAATACTGTTTTTGTTTTATGTTTTGGTTTTTTGGCTGCACTCCCCGACCAGGGATCAAACCCAGACCCCCTACATTGGAAGTTGAAGTGTCAACTATTAGACTGCCAGTGAAGTCGCAAGAAACTGATATTCTTGACCATCATCTTTCTGAGTCAATTAATTCAAATACTGCTTAAAAACAAGACTCTCTCTCATTCGGCAGGGTTGCGTCTTCCAATGGAAGTAGGTACACCAAAAGGCAAATTCAAGTATGGTCAACACTGTTGGAGGAAGCAATAGACACCTTTCCCAGAGGGAACATTTTTCTTCTATGATTTCTTTAATGTTTTAGGAGAGAGGCTTTTCTAGCTCTTAATCTGCATGTGCAACTTTGCTGACACTGCACACTTTTTTGGGTAAGTAGTTCTGAAATGTGTCAACCACCCTTGGCAGGTTCTGTGTTGTCTATCACCAGTCCATCCCCTCTTTGGTGGTGGTTTCCCTTTTGTCTTAGAATTCTGCCATTGACAGATATGTCCTTAGAGTTCATGTCTTCTAGCCACAACTTTAATACTTTTCAGCCTCTCTAAAGCCTTCTCTTGGCTGGTCTCTTAGCAACCACTGGAGTCCTCAATGCCACAGTTTGGTGACTCTCGTGTTGATGACATGAATTCTGGATTCATCGTGACCTTGCTGTGATCTCTTGCTAAGCCCCTCAGAGCCAGTTTTCCCTGCAGTGTTGACATGGGTCATTGTTTCCACCATTAATTATCCAATGATGTAGTGAGAGGCCATAATGTATGAAAAATACACATTTTAAAATAATATAATCAGACTTGATGTTGTGAGATGCTCACACTGACAGCCACCAGAGATGAGCCTACTTAAAGGACTGGCATATTCCAGGCTCTTATCTTATGCTCGCATCCAATCTATAATCACACCACAATAATCTCTGAGAGGACTGTGATGCCAAAACTTTAACAGAGAATAAAATAATTCGCAGAATGAAACTAGCTGGAACTCCAAAAAGATCTTATCAATGGGCATCAATGGTAGTAATTAAAAAAAATGAATCTTTTGTAATTTAATTTTTAAAATGAATGTTTTATAATTATCGCCTGCTTGCACCCTTTACTTAACAACAAATAGAGGCAGGAGCTTTGTCTTTTATACTTTATGCTTTAGAACACATCATGCGTTAATAGCACATCAAAGCTAATGAACCATGATTATAAGCTAATTTTGTGGTTTCTCACCTTGAGATCATTGAGGGGGAAAAAAAAACCCCACTGCATTCTAATAAAGCTAAAAATCCTAGACAATGAGAGCTAGTACCACAGAGTTCAAACCCCCAAAGCCAATACAGTGATTGAAGTTCAAAGTACTGGATATGTTCATTTAGATCACAGATTTTACATCGTGCTTAACTTTTTGCTTTTTTAAGACTGGAGATGTAAACTAAAACAACTCTCAAATCTCAAAACTTTCCCAGAAATCTTTGATTTCCCAGAAATCTTTCTCTCCTTTTCAGTGTTATATTTTACTAATGAAAAGCAAACATCAAAACCAGACTGCCTCCTATTTTGGTAAATAAAGTTTTATTGGAACATAGCCACGCTCATTGGCTTACATCTTGTCCATTGACTGCTTTTCCAAAAAGGCAGGGTTGCAGGTGACAGAGACCACATGCCCTCAGAGCTGGAAATATTATTTGACCCCTTACAAAAGAAAAGTTTGCTCATCCCTGTTCTAGATTTCATTTCCACCACTTATAATTTTCATCATTTGGAATGGCACCCACTCCATTTATCAAAACTCTGAAATCTTGAAACAGACGCCTGCTTTACTTTTTAAGCTGTTTCCGATTTTCCTCTCCAAAGGTTTATTTGTTCAGGTCCCCGAGGACTTGATGTTAATTAGCAAGTTCCTAAAGTGCCAACTTCTCTCAGGTCTACAGTCAATGGAAACTGCAAACCCAAGTGTACCTATTCACCATTCAACAGAAAAGTACTGAAGTGGTCAAGAGGTACCAACTCCCAGTTATAAAATAAGTAAGTTCTGAGGATGCAACAGACAGCTTGGTAACAATAGTTATAATGTGTGCATGTGTGCTCAGTCATGTCTGACTCTCTGAGACCCCATGGACGGTACCCGCCAGGCTCCTCTGTCCATGCGATTTGCCAGGCAAGAATACAGGAGTGGGTTGCCATTTGCTTCCACAGGGGATCTGCCTGACCCAAGCATCGAACGCACATCTCCTGCGTCTCCTGCATCAGCAGGTGAATTCTTTACCACTGAGCCACCTGGGAAGCCCATAGCTAACAATAACTGTACTGTATATTTGAAAGTTGGGTAGAGAATCGATCTTACCAGGAGAAAAACAAATTGTAACTATGTGATGTGATGGATGTTCACCAGTCATTTCACAATACATACATATGTCAAATCACTATGTTTTACTTCCAAAACTAATACAATGTTATATGTCAATTATATCTCAACCTGGGGAAAATATTCTAAAAAAAGGATAACAACAAATTTCAAGACAACAAGGACTCTTCTGGAAGGACCAAGGAGTACAGAAAAGAACTAGAAATGTAACCTATTTTCAATGTCAAAAAATGAAAAAAAGAATTAGTTAAAATTAAATGCTTAACAAATAGTCAAGTACTTCAGCTTAGCCAAACAAATCCCTAAAATTTTAAAAAATGTAATGCACACCTGCTGTGTGAAAACATATACTGCTGACAGGAAGGACAAGGGGGCAACAAAAGTGAATAAAACCCACACCCTGTGTTCTGGAGTGAGACAGACTAGCAAAGACACAGCAGAATAGCAGGTGATAAAGGCAAAATGAGAGCCAGATGCTCCTGAAACGGTTCAGGCTGCTGTCAACAACGTCGGGGATGAGAATGAAGGCATGTGAGCAAGTTCTGAAGCCTGAGAAAAAGTGAAGAGACCATCCAGGCTGCAGGTGTAGGCAAAGACCCAGAGCTCTGGGCAGCAAACATTGGGGCTAAATAACAGGAAGGCAGGAAGAACAGAGACCCACTCCAAACGGACTGACACCTGCAGTTGCCTGGCGCCAAGCCCTGTGTCCACTGAAGGCAAGATGGCCAGTCACGCAGACCAAACCTTCCTCTCCAAATGTAAGAAAAGAGAAGAGCCTGCTCAGTTCTTCACTTGCAGCTGTGAGCGATACACAGTTTCCCAATTCTCAATTTTATATCTACATATCTGTTTACTTCAAATTACCAGCAGGAAACTAAATGGTGACATTTTTGGCCCAGCAATTCCACTCCTTGGTACATACTCATGAGTTGAAAACAAATGTCCACACACACACACACACAAAATGTGAACATGGATGTTCACTGCAATATTCATAATAGCCAAATAGTGGGGAAAAAATTCATCATTTGACAGAAAATGAAAATGTGGTATACCCATACAATGAATTACTAGTCAGCCATAAGAATGAATGAATGAATGAATGACG
The DNA here is from genome assembly GCF_963930625.1 of Muntiacus reevesi. Lineage (NCBI taxonomy): Eukaryota > Metazoa > Chordata > Mammalia > Artiodactyla > Cervidae > Muntiacus > Muntiacus reevesi. The sequence goes on along the minus strand of NC_089250.1, from coordinate 210,834,674 downwards.
CCAGATCTCAAAGATCCTTTGATGATTCTGTGCTTAGGAATGATCTGGAACAAAAACTATTTGGAATGTCAGAGACATAGGAACAAAATGCGTATTAGCAGTGTCCATGGCTGGGGTGGGAAAGGGGTACAACTGTCTTAGTGGATACGGCATTTCTTTTGGGGTGATGAAAATGTTCTGGAATTAGTGGTGATGGCTGCACAACTCTGAATAAACAAAAATCACTGAACTATAGGGGCTTTCCAGGTGGTGCTAGTGATAAAGAACCTGCGTAGGAGGCTAAGAGCCATGGGTTCGATTCTTGGGTCGGGCGGATCTCCTGGAGACAACAACCCACTCCATTATTTTTGCCTGGGAAATCCCAAGGACAGAGGAGCCTGGCGGGCTACAGTCCATGGGGTCGTTAAGAGTTGGACACGACTGAAGCGATTTAGCACCGCACACACACTTAACTACACACTTTTAAAGGTAAATTTCATGGAGCGTCAATAAAGCTATTAAACAGCAAGGCTCGGGTTTGAAGGATGGGGAATATAGCCCTCCAAGCCTTTTTTCTCCTTTACGTCTAATGACACCACCCTTATGGCAGAAAGTGAAGAGGAACTAAAGAGCCTCTTGATGAAGTGAAAGAGGAGAGTGAAAAAGTTGGCTTAAACCTCAACATTCAGAAAACTAAGATCATGGCATCTGGTCCCATCACCTCATGGCAAATACGGGAAATAGTGGAAACAGTGAGAAACAGTGAGAGACTATTTTTTTGGGCTCCAAAAATCACTGCAGATGGTGATTGCAGCTATGAAATTAAAAGACACTTACTCCTTGGAAGGAAAAATGACCAACCTAGACAGCATATGAAAAAGCAGAGGCGTTACTTTGCCAACAGAGATCCGTCTAGTCAACGCTATGGTTTTTTTCCAGTGGTCATGTATGGATGTGAGAGTTGGACTATAAAGAAAGCTGAGTGCCAAAGAATTGATGCTTTTGAACTGTGGTGTTGGAGAAGACTCTTGAGAGTCCGCTGGACCTCGAGGAGAGCCAACCAGTCCATCCTAAAGGAGATCAGTCCGGGGTGTTCATTGAAGGGTCTGATGTTGAAGCTGAAACTCCAATACTTTGGCCACCTGATGCAAAGGGCTGACTCACCTGAAAACACCCTGATGCTGAGAAAGATTGAGGGCAGAAGGAGAAGGGGACGACAGAGGATGAGATGGTTGGATGGCATCACCGACTCAATGGACATGAGTTTGGGTGGGCTCCGGGAGTTGCTGTTGGGCAGGGAGGCCTGGCATGCTGCAGCTCATGGGGTTGCAAAGAGTCGGACACGACTGAGTGACTGAACTGAACGTCTAAATCATAACCGTGACGGAGTGGAGTTCAGGACGAGAGACTCTTCCGGCCTCTGGGATTGGTTTTCTGGTCACAAGCAGGCTGCGGGTGGCCGCCCCACTGGCCACACCCACGACAAAACCCACGTCGCGCGGCACTCGTCAACGCGCGCGACAGTTGGCTAGGGGTCGGGACGCCTCCGCCGGGGAGCCGGACGCAGTTACCAGGCAACAGCGGCTAACCCGCCCCACCACCTAACCAATCACGCACTTCCGCACGCAGCGCAATATCCCCGCGTACGACCGCCGGAGCGTGACCTGCGGCACACTGGGCCCTAGCGTCCTGAGACGGCAAGCACCCGCCCCCACCGCCACCGCTCAGCCAATCAGAAGGGAGAGGGATGCGCGTTCCGTGCGTGCGACCGTTGCCCCGCGCCGGGGCTTCCCCGCCCCACCCCCACTCCTTGGGCCCTGCCCGCCGGGAACCGGTTCGGGGGGCCCGCCGGGCCGCCTGAGGCGGCGGCGCTCGCAGCGCGAGCCTGGGCGGGCAGCCACTTAAGGCTTCTCCTCCGCCAGGTCTGCGGGACGAGAAAGTTCCAAGCAAAGCACCCGCTCTTAATGGCGGCTGCGGCGGGGGCGGGATACGCACCTGAGGTCCCCGCCGGCGGGCAGCGCCCGGCCGGCCGCCGGGTCCGAGGGCTGGGCCACCTGGGAGTGCCTGGGGGCCGAGCGCGGCCTGCGAAGACCGTCTGGAGACGAGGGCGCGGCGTTGTGGGCGACGGCCGAAGCCCTGCTCTCCACTATCCCTCCTTTTTCTTTTCTTTCTTTTCCTTTTTTTTTTTTTTTTTTGGCTTCCTGGAAGGCAGCCTGGACTCGTGTGTCCGCAGCGCCCCAAGTGGGAGTTGTCGTTTCCGGTGCCGTGGAATCCACTTCAGCTGCACGTTGAGCTCGTTGGAAGTCCCTTAGCCCCGCGCTGTTCAGGGCCAGACGTGCCTGTCCATCTCCATCTCCTGCCTTTGATGAGTGGCTGCACGTGTCTGGTCTCACCCCCACCGACACCGCCCCCAAACGTGGATGTCCTTCTTGCTCTTATTTAATTTTACACTTTTTAGCATGATTGCAGTTTGTAGCTTTAAGCGGTGAGGTCACAGCTCCAGCGACCGGTGAATTTGCCTTAAAGCCATTGAATTATGTTGTAATACTGTAACAGTTGTGTCCTGACCTTTTGATGGGACTCAGTGACATTACTAAGGAGTCGAGAGCTGTCCTTCTGATGGTGCTGGTTCTCCAGCAAATAGTCAAGTATTACTTTAGTGCTGTTTAATCAAAGTCCAAATATTTTAAATATGCCAGGAGGAGAGTTGCTGCTGTTAGTCGCTAAGTCGTGTCCGACTCTTACCATGGACTGCAAAAGAATAGGGTAATAGAAACGGTTTACCCATTGCTCAGATTTACGTAGCATGCCTTATTTTAAAGGACTATTTAGACACAATTGAAGACACTGTTCTCATTCCTTTTTCTTGACTGTCTCGGAGTTCTAATACGCATTTTCTTTTGCAGAAAGGCAAGTGTCCCAGATTCTCTGTTTTTTTTGTGTGTGAGTTGCTAACAAGGTTATGCTTCCTAGGAGATGCTATTTTAAAAAACTGCCCTTCCAAGGTAAAGATAATGAGCGATTAGCTGAGATGGTACCTGCTTTATGATATTCTTAAAAGTGATGTTTGAAAATCCTCGTGGTGTTTTAGTTGATTCTTCGTTATTCAGAAGAGTCATGGCCTGTAAAGTCTTAGCAAACAGGGTTCTGCCAGCCTCTTCACGTTTTTGTGGAACGATTAAATGTACCTTTGTTTTATATGTGTGTCTGTTTAAAGACACCGTATTTAATGTGTTTTGTAGATTTGTTAGTTGAACTCAGTGGCCAACAGTGCTGTAACTCATGTGTGAAGGAAACTTGGCTAACACAAAGTGTTTTCTATCTAATGTTGCAGTGTTCAGTGCTTACAGTCTGAGGACCATTTTAAATAGCAAAATCATCAAAAACAAAAAAAACCCCAACCCCCCAAAATGTGGAAAGTGTGGCATTAAATAGACCAGAAGAAGGACACGTTTATGGTGTAAGAGCTGGTACCACCCTATTCTACCTCAGCCTGGAACGTGTGTGGCAGGCAAAAAAAACTTTTTTTTTGCCACTCTACTCTGTCTGGAAATGATTGGGGAAAGTAGGGTGAGTAATGCTTTTAAATTTACCTGTGAGTTGTAGTGAGCAGGTGAAATCCCAAATCTGGAGCTAGTGAATAATAATGATGGATTTAAAACTTAACCTGTATATCAAGAGCTTCAGGCTTCCCTGGTGGCTCAGCGATAATCTGCCTGCAATGCAGGAGATGTGGGTTCAGTCCCTGGATTGGGAAGATCCCCTGGAGAAGGAAATGGCAACCTGCTCCAGTACTCTTGCTTGGAGAATTCCATGGATAGAGGTGCCTGGCAGGCTACAGTCCATGGGATGGTAAAATAGTCAGGCATGACTTAGTGACTCAGCAATAACAATATGTAGAAAATAAATGGAAATTTGGCTAAAATAAATAAGATGTTTGTTTTTAAATTATTGTTTATTTAATATTTATCTCATTATTTAAATAATTTCCTTGTATAATTCATAAACCTCATATTAGTAGCTGTTCAGTTCAGTCACTCAGTTGTGTCCGACTCTTTGTGACCCCACGAACCGCAGCACGCCAGGCCTTCCTGTCCATCACGAACTCCTGGAGTCCACCCAAACCCATGTCCACTGAGTCGGTGATGCCATCCAACCATCTCATCCTCTGTCGTCCCCTTCTCCTCCTGCCTTCAATCTTTCCCAGCATCAGGGTCTTTTCAAGTGAGTCAGCCCTTTGCATCAAGTGGCCAAAGTATTGGAGTTTCAGCTTCAACATCAGTCCTTCCAATGAACACCCCGGACTGATCTCCTTTAGGATGGACTGGTTGGATCTCCTTTGAGAGTCCAAGGGATTCTCAAAGAGTCTTCTCCAACACCACAGTTCAAAAGCATCAGTTCTTTGGCACTCAGCTTTCTTTATAGTCCAACTCTCACATCCATACATGACCACTGGAAAAACCATAGCCTTGACTAGATGGACCTTTGTTGGCAAAGTAATGTCTCTGTTTTTTAATATGCTGTCTGGGTTGGTCATAACTTTCATATGCAAATAACTTGTATATATTTTCTCATGCTTACCAATTTTTCCCATAGGAATGCATAATCAAAGTAATTTGAAGACTAATGCCCTAAAAAGTTGGAAGTACCCTTTTCTTAGAAAATTGAAAGAAGAATTTATCCCCAAGTAGTGAGCTGGATTCATCAAGCAGATGGCTGAAAACAATGGTAATATTAAAGTATACCACATTTATGTGCCATGGGAAGACTCAAGATTGTAAAAATGTCATTTCTTCTAGTTAATTTCTCTAAATTAGCTCATGAATTTAATGCAACTCCAATAAAAAAAATCCCAGTGGGATTTTTTTAATGCAACTTGGCAAGATGATTTTAAAATTTATATGAGAGTAAATGTTATGAATAGCAAAGGCAATTTTGTAAAAGAACAAAGAAGAGGGATTTGATTGAATAAAAGAGCATATTGTAAAGCTGTAGCAGGTGAAACGTTGTCATGTTAGTTGAGAATAAATCAGTAGAAAGAAAAATTGAGTTCAGACATTGACCAGTGTATAAGGAAATTTATCATATATTATAAATGGCATTTCAGATCTTCGGATAAAGTCTTGTTAATAGCCAATAATTTGGGGACAGTGAGGTATTGTTTGAAAGAAGAATTATACAGTCTGGTCTCATACCATTCATAAAAATGAACTCCAAATACAAGTGTTACATTAAGGGTTTTACAAATATTACAGAATATCCTTATTTTCTTGGGTAGTACTTTTCCTAAACTAGACATAGAAAGCAAAACTCTAAATGATAAATTTAGTAAAACTAACTACAAGAAAATGAAATTGTATAGAACAAAAGACACCATAAATTAAAAAAATATGATAAAATTTTTCAACACATTTCAACACATAACAATTTCTATGCAAAATATATCAGTCACTTCTATAAATTAGTAAGATAAACAATCCAATAGAAATGTGGCCAAGAATATGAATAGACAATTCTCAGTAAAAGAAAAACATGAAATGCTAGTAAGCATGTTTAAACCTTCTGGAGATTACAGAAATAAAAAGTGAATCAGTAATGAAATGTGCTTTGGGTATTAGATTGACGAACAGTTGAAAAGTTTGTATCCAGGTGTTAGGTGTAGGAAAAATGAATCTACCCATATTCTGTTGAAGCACAACTTTTGGAGAACAAATTGAAATCATTTATTAAATTTTCCAAATGAGTATTTTCTGTGACCCAGCAGTTTTGGTTTTCAGTATCTACCCTGGTTGGGATGTTGCATGTGTGTGCTCAGTTATGTCTGACTATTTGCCAACCCATGGACTGTAGCCCACTAGGTTCCTCTGTCTGTGGAATTTTCCAGGCAAGAATACTATAGTAGGTTGCCATTTCCTCCTCTAGGGGATCTTCCCAACCCACAGATGGAACCCACGTCTCATACGTTGCTGGATTTACCTCTTGAGCCACTGGGACTTCCCATCTACCCAAGAGATACCCTCAAATAAATGCAAAAGGAACATATACAAGAATATTCACTGTAATAGAGAAAACTGGAAACAACTCGAATGTTCATCAGAAGAATGGTTAAATAAGATATGGTTCACTTACACTAATATCCAAGAGAGGAAAAGAATGGGGTAAATCCAAACACATTGTTATAAAAGTATTTCCAATATAGTTTTGAGTAAGAAGATGAAGTTGCAGCTTGAAATACATATCTAATTTTTAAAACACACACACATAGCAAAAATGAAATATTTTTCCATAGTACCATATATATGTGGTGCTGTGGTTAAATGAGTCTTTAGCCTTAGCTATGTATAGTGTTTTATTAGTTCTTCTACAAAGGTAAAAATCGTAGATTAATTGTATAATTCAAAGTTAATAATAAAAATTAAAATATATAGGACTAATTAAGTTCATTCTTTCCCTAACTGGAGAATTTCAGCTATCCCAAAGTAACAAAAAAATTAGGATGTCTACAGAAAGATGACATTATGAGTGGGGAGAAGATTTAGTTTGACTAACAATTCACAGACATTTTAACATTTGGGGGTAACTGATATTTTGCTGTAGGACCGTCTTTTCAGAATAGCAATTTGGACAAAAATATAAGTCTTTGCCAGCATAAAGCCAGTATAGAAAACCAACCAGGCTTTGATAGCAAAATGTAAAAGCCCAGTTGTGACTAAATCCTGGTCTCTTTGGGCCAAACTCAACTTTTCGGCTGTTTTATCCTGTCTCCCTTAGTGGGAGCCAGAAAATCAATGGGCAACATTGCCACCCAGTGGCTCTGGTTCACCTTGCAGCGTATGACACGGCGCCCTTTTGTTCCTAAATCTCAAACCAGTGGTTCTTTCAGATATCCCTTAAAAGAAAAATGTTCTGGAAATTCAGAAGACCTGTGTAGGGTTATTGATTGTTTAATTCTGGCAAGTAAAGCCTACTGTATACCAGCATTGTCAGTTTTGCAAAAGAACAGATATTTAAAACCAAGAAATGAAAGAAAAATAAAACCAAAAAATGCACTAGATAAAAAGACAGCCCTGCTTATGAAAGAACAGTTGGCAATTATATATGCATTTTATACCTATACAAGTATATCATAACTATATTACTAATTGTGATGGTTGATTTTATATGTCAACTGAGCTGGGCCACAGAATGCCCAGAGGTGGTTAAACATTTCTGAGTGTGCCTGTGATGGTGTTTCTGGAGGAGATGAGCACTTGTATGGGTAAACTGAGTACAGAAGCTGGCCCTCCCCAAACGTGCCTGGGCCTCAGCCAGCCCACTGATGGCCCCAGTAGAACAAAAAGGCAAAGAAGGTTGAAATGTTCTTTTTCTTTCTCTCTGCCTGTTTGACCTGGGACATTGATCTTCCCCTGCCCTTGATCTGGAACTTTCACCATTGCTGCTCTAGTTCTCAGGTCTTTGGGCTCAGACTGGAACTATACCAGAACTACAATGGAACTACACCAGCAGCGTAGTTTTACACCCAGTCTACAACTACACCCAGTCTCCTGGGTCTCCAGCTTGCAGATGGCACATAGTGGGAACCCTGTTCCTCCTCTTGGTTCTCAGGAGAACCCACATACAGTAATCTTCACATAGTTCTCTGTTATCAATATGTCTCAGCTTTATCAATAAAAGTCGAGATGGACACAAAAGTCTTGTACACAGAACCTTAGTTTTGGAGGTTTCAGGAGTGAGGGCAGGGAGAAATAGCGAGTAGTATTGTCCTTCCCATCCAGAGGCAAGCTGCCTTTGGTCCTCTTTACCACTGGGATTGAAAAGAACCCATTCACCAGATCAGCATCATCTGGAAGTTCCAGAAACTGTGTTGATTTGTTCTAGTAAAATACCACCCCTGACTCGAAAGCCATGATTGGATTAAGCAATTGGCTTAGTTCATAGTATACAGTTGTCTGCCATTATCCATCTGGTGTTTGCAGGAGCCAGACGGGCTCTCAGGTCTACAGTCCCACCTTGGTTGCAGTGTGGCTTCTCATTTAATACCGCCTAGGTCAAGACACGGAGAAGGCAACGGCAGCCCACTCCAGTACTCTTGCCTGGAAAATCCCATGAATGGAGGATCCTGGTAGACTGCAGTCCATGGGGTCATGAAGAGTCGGACACGACTTCACTTTCACGTTCATTTTTCATCACTTTTCATGCATTGCAGAAGGAAATGGAAACCCACTCCAGTGTTCTTGCCTGGAAAATCCCAGGGACGGCAGAGCCTGGTGGGCTGCTGTCTATGGGGTCGCACAGAGTCGGACATGACCAAAGCGACGCAGCAGCAGCAGTAGGTCAAGACAGGGCGAGGAAACCAGTGTGAGCTGCTAGAAATGTGTGTCCCAACTATGTTCCCCAGGAAAGAGCAGAGAGGTGTGGCAAGAGTCAGGTAGGAAAGGCAGATGTAAGGGGCACTGTTGAGTCTGCCTCTGTGGTCCCTGGGCTCCTGATTCTGCCAGGATCCTGAGAAGTGCACAGCCAGCCTCCCTGAATAGGCTTCAGTGGTAGCATTTATCCATGGGCTCCTAACCCCATTGGTTGAAGTTTGCCTTAGGGTGTTAATTCCTCGTCTCTTCCAGGCTGTGTGTGTGTGTGCCCTGTGAACTCCTCTCTGTGTCTGAGGCATCTCTGGAGTGTTTGGTAGAGAGTTAAAAATGCCTGGCATGCACATGGGACAAGAAGCTTGAAGAGAGCCAAACCTTGCATGGAACTACTCACCCCACCATGTCAGAGATGTCAGACTAAGGCCGAGAGGGCTGACCGAGTACACTGTGGATGCACCTGCTCCAGTAATCTATAGAGTCACAAACCCAGGTAAAAGCCCCAAACTTTGCCATGGCCAAGAGGTCAGAGTGATCTTCCGTCCTTCTTCCTCCATCTTTCCAACCTTGTTTCTTACCTGTCACCTCCGCACTCAGCTCCGACCACTCCGCCCTCCTGGGGGTGTTGGGGTTGGAGGTTGGGGTCCCAAACACACTCCTGGTGTGTGGTCAGGTAGCATTTCACTAAAGGAGTCACACACCAGAGGGAGCTCCTGGGAGCTGTCAGGCATCTCTTTTTCAATCAACACTAGAGGGTTTGCTAATTAGTTTAATGAGTGTTAGAAATGGGTTTAATGAAATTAGCAGCTTGTTAGTTGGTGGATCAAAGTTCAATGAGAAGAGGAGAAACCACCTGTGATTTGAACAGGGGAAGTTTAATATGAAGAATTATTCGTGGTAACAAGGGTTTGGCTAGCATGAAGTAAAGATAACTCTAAAGAATACAGGTATAGTAGACACAGGGAGCAGTCTCCAACCCTAGGGCTGAGATAGGGGACCCCAGAGATTGTGAAGGACTGGGAAACCTGGCATACTGAGTCCACAGGGTCACAGAGAGTCTCGATATGACTTGAGCAACTGAACAAAAGAAAGAGGCCACCCCCAGAACTGAGACCCAGACCTCATTGGTAAAGACTGAACCACGGCTCACTGAATGGTAGGGGTCATTGTAGTACAATGACCTGGCAAAGGTCACAGGAGATGTGCACTCTGGTACTTTACAGAAATCCACTCTTTTGTTGGGGGACAATGAGTCTCCCACGGGGAGGTGCTTCATAGGAGGCATTTTGCTGTGACATTGCCTGAGGGGGCTGCTCTGTGCTCTGTTGCAGTTGCTGGGTGCTGGTTGTGGTCATCATTGGTTGGGCTGCTAAAGTAGCAGCACCCTCTGGTTGCAGAGGTGGGTATTGGTCTGCTCCTGTTTGGAGTAATTGAAGAAGCTTGATTGGGTATGAGAGCTCCCCCTACCGGCCTGTTCGGTTGTAGCTGAGTTTCTTGAATCAATTCCACTCCTGGAACAAATCCAGTTTTAAAGTACTCCCAAGATCAGTTGGTAAAGAATCCGCCTGCAATTCAGGAGACCCCGGTTCGACTCCTGGGTCGGGAAGATGCCCTGGAGAAGGGAACGGCTACCCACTCCAGTATTCTGGCCTGGAGAATTCCATGGACTGTATGGTCCCTGAGGTCCCAAAGAGTTGGACATGGCTGAGCGACTTTGACTTTCACTTTCCCTAGATCAGACAGGAAAGAATCTGCCTCTAATGAGGGAGAACAGGGTTCCATCCCTGGGTTGGGAAGATGTCCTGGAGAAGGGGAAGGCTACCCACTTCAGTAGAGGAGCCTGGCGGGCTGCAATCCATGGGGGTCACAAAGAGTCCAACACGACTGAGGGGCTAAGCACAGATCAGTTCGGATTGCTTTGTTGTCCTGGAGTGTTCCTTGTATTCATTCTATGAAACATATTCCTACTGTTCTGTGGTGAAATGTGATTGATGTTTTACCCTTGTGTGGGGCTATTTTATAGAGGATGGTGGAGGGAAACTGAGTGATAAGGTGTGGTAGCTGTGAGACTGCTCCTCAAAGGCCTCCAACTGTAATTAAGCAAAGCTATGAAATCTGGCCTCTGTTTGTACCGAGGTCATGCTTCCCTTGGACTACTCCCAATGACTGAATGAGGCGGGGATAGACACTCAGGCAGACCAGATCCTGGGAGGCATGGATTCCCCTGACCGTCATCTTCGGCGCCAGGATTCCCTGGTGATCTTACCGAGCCTTCCTTGGTAAGAATAGGACACTTTTACTCAGACTTCCTCCTTCTCCCTCATTTAGAGTCAGAGTGTATCATGGCCTGATGGTTCTCCCAGCTTTCCCAGCACCTCCCTTCTCCTTTTTCTCTTACAGAGATATTTCCCCTAATAAAATCCTTGCCCATCTAATTCCAGGGAGGTGGTGTTGAATTAAAAAACCTCAGCTAAAATTGGGAGGCTTCCCTTGTGGCTCAGATGGTAAAAGAGTCCGCCTGCAATGCAGGAGACCCGGGTTCAATCCCTGGGTGGGAAAGATCCCCAGGAGGAGGGCATGGCAATTCATTTCAGTATTCTTGCCTGGAGAATCCCATGGACATCAGCGACAGTGGACTGGGGGGAGCACTATGCTGGAGTCGTGCAGGGCGGGCAATCCCTAACATTTTACTTCTGCTGATTGCCAAAAAAGCAAAAGACCTTTTTAAGATGAAAGGGTTCGCCAGGGGCGGGAAGGGGCTCAGCAAACGTGCGCTGTGCGGGAAGGTGAGTTCAGGGTAGCTTCAAGCCTGGAGAAAGGTTGCGCACTAAGTCGGGCCGCGACCGATCTCCCAGGATCTCTCAGGATCGGGGGTTACCAGGTTCTGCTTAGCCCTCCCGCCGCCCTCTCAGCGCCTTTGCTTTCCGCCAATAGTAAACGAGGCCGCAAAGCTCTTCCGCAGGGGCGTAAGGTCAAGGGTCGCCAATATGGCGGCGCCCAGGAGTTGAAAAGGCGTGAGAGGGAGGATGGGGGTGGCGACGCTGGCGGCGGGCGCTCGGCTGGGGCGCCGGCTGAGCGGGCTGGGGCCGGGCCGCGGACACTGGACAGCGGCCGGGCGCTCGCGGAGCCGCCGCGAGGCGGCGGAGGCCGAGGCGGATGCGCCCGTGTTCCAGTACGTGGGCGAGCGTGCGACTCGCGCCGACCGCATCTTCGTGTGGGGCTTCAGCTTCTCCGGGGCGCTGGGCGTGCCCACCTTCGTGCTGCCCGGCTCCGCACCCCAGCCCCGCGCCGGGTCGCGGCCGCGCCGGAGAATCCAGGCCGTGCCCTACCGCCTGGAGCTGGACCAAAAGGTGAGGACTGCGGCTTCTTTCCTCCCTCCCTCGGTGCCGCTCTCTAGCCTTCGCCGTTCCTTCTGAGACCCGCTTGGAGGGTTGGCTACGCTCGGTGGACAAACTTAGGGGAGAACGACCCTCGAGCGGGCCCTAGGCGGGGAAGGTTTTAGGGCCCTGCCAGGATTTACGGAGTGGCCGAAACGTGCCAGGTGTTGTGTCCGGCTCGCGTCACTCGCGCAACACCCCGTGAGCCGGGATCGTTGCCACAGTTACGGGAGAGGAAAGGGAGGCTCAGAGAGGTTAAGAGACCGGCTCACTGCCCCACAGTTGGTAGGTGTACGTTGCTTAGAGATTCGCCCTCGGGCCAGACTCCGGAAGTTCTGCTGCTAGGAAAGCGGACTACGAAAGATCTGAGAAAATGTGGGCCGGCTGGAGTCAGTGAATAGCTCTGAAAGGAAATGTTAACTGGAGTAGTAACAGGAATGAGAGAGAGGATGAAAGGTCTAAACACACTGGAATGGTTGCACAGGAGGCCTCTGAGTTGACTCAGACTTGAAAAGATGCAGTGAAGTACAGCTCCTGGAGGGCGCCTTATTGTGGCAGCCAGTATTTAGAAAAGCAAAAATGGCTGTTTAGGATAGGTTCTTGCTTGGCGTGGACATCTTGGTAAGTGGTGGAAAAGAAGCGAATTTGACTACCTCGGCTTCTGACTTCTCTGTCAAGGATAACAAATGATCTTTTGCCCTAAATAGGAAGCATCAGAGAAACAGGAATTAAGTAAGCTTCAGTGAATGGTTGTTTGACTTCTTAATACTGAGTTGTGAGAGTTATTTATGTGTCCTGGATGTAGGTCCTTTATCACATATATGATATGTGCACATATTTTCTGCCAGTCCTTGAATTTCTTTTTATTTTAATAGTGTCCTTGAGGAAGCAAAAGTTTTAAATTTGAGTGAAGTTCAGTTGATGAGGTTTTCTGGTGTGGATCAGGCAATTTGGTGTATCTAAGAAGTTTTTGCCCATCCCAAGATTGCAAAGATAATTTTCCTATGTTTTTGTCTAGGATCTCCATAGTTTGAGTTCTTATATTTTTGTGTGTGAGCCAGTCATTTGAGTTAATTTTTGCATATGGTATGTGGGCTTCCCTGGTGGCTCAGTGGTAAAGAATACGCCCGCCAATGCAGGAGTAGTGGTTGGGAAGATCCCCTGGAGGAGGAAATGGCTACCCACTCCAGTATTCTTTCTTGGGAAATCCCAAGGACAGAGGAGCCTGGCAGGCTACAGTCCATGGGGTCGCCAGAGAGTCGGACAGACTTAGCGAGTGAACAACAGCAACTAACTTTTCTGTACTCTCGGCAGTCAGTCTCCTCTGCTGTGTGTGGCTTCTGACCTTGCTTGGGTTTTTGTTTTCTTCTGGCCTCCTCCCCCAACTGCCTTTTTTTTTTTTTTTAAAGTTAGACTTCTTGGGGTTTGCCAGTGATTTGGACATAGGCTGTCCACCTTCTGCTCTCCACCTTTGATTATGTGTGTGGGTTGGGGATCACATTCAAAGTTCAGCCTGATCTCAAGTGGGCGTCAGCTTTTCTTCCCACTGGGAGCTCCTTGTGCAGTTTCCCTGTCAGCCATGCAGGTGTGAGAGCTTTCTGTGACTCTCATTTCTAGGACCTGCCCGTTACATTGCTGGCTGATCTGCCTCTCCTCTTACCCTGGTCAGGATTGCACCCTCAGACTCACAGAATTGTGAATCTTGTTTGTTTCCTGCTGAATTTGCTGTGCGGCATGAGTTTTCACCCTTTACCCCCAATTAAGTCTGCCTAAGCAGCAAAACTGGTGGTTTTCACCGTCAGCGCTGCCCTTTTCTAACTTTTCTAACTTCTGAGCTGGGTTAGCTGGAGCAACTCGGGACAAGAAGTCTACAAACCCTGGTATTCTTGCCCGTAGGTCTAGCAGCACTTGGTGAGTAATTTCTTCATTGATTTGCCTTTGATTGACTTCTGGAGCCCTGAAATGGTTGTGGTTTGGTTTTTTGCAGTTTTCTCCAGTTTTATACTTGTTCTTTGGGGGAAAGATTAGCTAACCTCTTCACACCACCGGAGTTGGAAAGTCCCCTTCTGGTGCCTTATTATAACAAACATTGCTTAATGCTGACTTTGTGTCAGGTATTGTTCAAAGCCTTTTCACATATTGGCAGATTTAATAATATAGCAGGTACTTCCCAAATATTTGTTGAATGTTGAATAAACAGATGAGAGTAATCATGCAATGTGCTGGGCATCAGCTTTGAAACTCAATTTTCTGTGTTTCCTGCTGTGTGGTCACGGGATGTCTCCTGCCTCCCCAGTGGGTCATTTCCTTGGAGGTGGAGCCATTCCAGGAGACCAGAGAAGTGAGCTGTTTTTTGTTTTTACTAATGTAACAGTGCGCCTGTGTCTATTCCATGTGAATGTTAGGAGAGAAACTGTCACAGGGCAGAGGGAGGGGTCTATAACTTTTGGATGAATCAGTTAAACAGGTCATCACATTTAAAAGAAATATTTAGCTCGCTTTCTTCAAGATATGCTGGAGTTAAAAAATGTAAAAACAAAACAAAACTCATGTTTGTTCATTATCATGGTAAGCTAGCATTTTCATCAGGATTAGGTTAGATTTACATGTAGTCTCTGAGATCAACTACATAGGCCTTTGGTAAGCTATGAACAGTCAAGAGATAGTGGAGGAACATTAGGGTGACCATTTAATTTGTTCTCATTTGCTTGAGAGTGAACTTTAGGGCATCAGGTGTAAAGCAGGATTGTCTCAGGCCACTCTGGGTATTGTGGACAGGGAGTTGACCTTATGAAGCCAGGCTGCCTTTGGTTTGTTTCCAGCCCCGCTGAAGACTCAGTTTCCTTATCTGATCTGTGAAGGTGGGGGTCAGCCAGTGTGTCGTATTCACGATGGCTGTGATTCTTCATGGAAGTAGTGGTTTGAGACTATAACAGTGAAGCAGAAGGATTAATAGCATACACTCCGCAATCAGACAGCTTAGGCAAGTTACCGAATCTCTAGGAGGTTTGATTTTCTTATATATCAAATGCTACTATTACTACCCTTAATAATAATAATAAGCACATTATATAGCTCTTACATTAAGCCAGGTACTGTCTACTCTTAAGAGTTTTAACTATATTAACTCATTTAGTCTTCACAACTACTCCTAGCTTACAGGAGAGACACTGTTATTAACTATTTTGCATATAGGGAAAGAGACACAGAGAAGTTAAGTAGTCTTTCTCAGGTTACACAGCTGGTAAAGGTCTACCAGTGGTCAACCCTTTGATCTCGCCAAGATTCAAACTAAAACAAAGATAGTCTTCAAGTTTACTCTGTGAGACTGTGTCTTGGTGAATGGGGATCATTTGATATGTAGACCTTTGGGTGACTGAAGATTAAATGAGATTGTGCATATCAAGCCCTTAACACATGGTAAACCTTCAGTAAGTGTTAGTTGCTATAGTAATAGTGTTGGTTCTTGAAATGGATAAACAACCTGTGATTTATTGCTGGGAAAACTTACGTCCCATATCAGTCAATGCTTTATGGGAATTTTTTTTTTCCTTTCAGATTTCATCTGCTGCCTGTGGATATGGATTCACGTTGCTGTCCTCTAAAACCAAGGACATTACGAAAGTTTGGGGTATGGGGCTCAACAAAGATTCCCAGCTCGGATTTCACAGGAGCCAGAAAGACAAAAGTAAGTATTCTCACCTTGGTTTCTCTCTGCTGTGAGTGATCTAAAAAGGCACTCTTTGATTTTTAAGAATATGAATTCATAAACCAAACCATAGCAACAGAATAGATGGAGTCTTTAAAGTGTTGTTTGAAACCATCTAGACCAGATTATTTTTCAGCCTGTTTGGTAATAACATTGAACCTTTAGGCAAAGGAGCATTTGCTGATGAGTAAAGGTATTCTTTTTGGCCCCAAAGAGATGACCCTTTTTCCCCCTAACTTGGAGATCACTTGAAATATTCTGCAGTGCCTACAATATGGTCTAAGGGGAAAAATTCAATGAAATCTTTAAGATGGAGGTTTGATTACAGGTATTCAAAACTTGAATTGTAAAAACGTTAATTATTTATAATGACAGTTTTACAAGTATACAGTAGTAAATCAATTATAAGTACAATAAGAAGCATTTTTTTTTTAAAAAAAAAAGGGGGAGTAATTACCCAGAAATATACTGGATAAGCCTTCCCCCCCATTTTTTCCTATTCCTTTATTCATATGCAAATATATTTAAAATATAATTTTGATTACAGCATATGTTTTGTTTTCTGCCTTTCTTCACTTAATTTTATATTGGGAGTCTTTTATAAATTAGTACTGAAGTCTTTATTAGCTGCAAGATGCCACATTACATTTTTTATGCCCTTTACTATATATGGAAATGGACAGAAGAGTCTAGTGCACCCAATGTACTGCCACCAGCTCCAACAGTCATCAGCTCACTCTAGTCGTGTTTTATTCAGTCTCTACCATCCCCCTCAACAAATTTGAAGCAAATCCTAACATTATTGATTTTTTTTCATAAATGTTTCAGTACGTATCTAAAAAAATTAAGGATTCTTAAAAAAAAAAGATCTTATCACACCCAGAAATAATTAGCAATATAGTCATTTGATATCATCAGATATCCAGTATTTATTTTATTTTATTCTTTTTTTATGGCTGTGTTGCTTGGCTTGCAGGATCTCACTTACCTGACCAGAGATTAAACCCCAGGTAATTAAACTTTCACAGCAGTGAAAGTACCAAATCCTGACACTAGACCACCAGGGAACTACCCCCAGTGTTTAAATTACTGATTATCTCATGAATATCATTAGGTTTATATTTTTAAAAATTTATTTGAATTAAGGTCCAGATAAAGGCCAGACATTGTTTGGTTGATAAGACTTTTGAAAGTCTTTTGAGTTTGTGTCTGTCTTTTTCTTCTTGGTATTTATTTATTGAAGAAATCATGGCTATTGTCCCGTGGAAGTGTCCAGTCTGGAGTTTGCTGATTGCATCCCCGTAGTGCTGTTTAACGAGATCTGCTGTCCTCCTTGTTTCCTGTCGGTTGGTAGCTGGAAGTGGAGCCAGATTCCCCGAGAGTTGCACACTTCAGATTCCCTTCAAGTGTTCTCTCTCTGCTGCTTCCCAGGCCCTGAGGGGTCAGTGACTGTAGTAATAGGAGATGGGAAGTTTTCAGTATTTTAAAGTAGAGTATTTTTGCAGTTAATAAGGCTGATACACTAATAGCATTGTCCAGTGCCTTTGGTTTAGCTTAGAATTACATCATCATCTTGTGATAAATTACAGTTAATCCATGCTGATCAAAAGCTCTGTTTGAAAATTATATCAGTCACAAGTGAATACCAACAGGCATGCATGATAGTAGTGCCATATATTTGGTAAATGAAATGTTTTTAAACGTGGGGTTCATGGGAGAAGAGTGGGGTCATGAGTGGTTGAGAAACAGGACATTTGCAGATCTTACCTCTAGCCTCTGTTACAAATATTCAGAAGTTCATCGTTTAAAACCTACTGTAGTGAAAGTGTTATACCTCAGTCATGTCCCTCTCTTTGTGACCCCATGGACTGTAGCCTCAGGCTCTTCTATCCATGGAATTCTCCAGGCAAGAATACTGGAGTAGAGTGCCAGTAGAAGTGCCCCTCCTCCAGGGGATCTTCCCGACCCAGGAACCTCCTTCATTCCCTGTCTGAGCCACCAGGGAAGCCCAAAACGTACTGTAGGAACTCCCTATCTAGGCCAGTCTGGCTTCTCCAGTAGGATTGTAAAGAACAATAAGATTCTTCTTTGGGGTGCCTTCTAAAACACTTTCTTCCTTTTCTTGCTTATTTAAATACTAAAATTTTCTTTGTTTGAATAGATAACATACACACTTCAGAATCCTACAGGCGCAGTTGAATATGTAGTGACAAGTCTGCTTTCCACCTCTGTCCTCCAAGCCACACAGCTTTTCTCCCTGAAGACAGCACGTCAGCAGCTTCCAGTTTATTCTCCTAGAGAGATTTTGTGCATGTGGAAGGAAGCACATGCGTCTGCGTGTTCTTTTTACTTTGACTCTAAGTGGTATCATGCTATACATGCTATTCTTTACTCTGCTGATGAATTCTAGAGGGGGTTGCAGGAAGAAAGTGCTTTTCCTTTCCTTAAAAATCCAGAAGGTGGGACTTCCCTGGCGGTATAGCAGTTAAGACTCTGAACTACCGCTGTAGGGGGTGCAGGTTCGATCCCTGGTCTGGGAGCTAATGTTCTGCAGGCTGTGCATTGTGGCCCCCCAAAAAATCCAGCAGGTTTTAAATGACATGGGAAGAGTTTTCTTTAATAGGACTAAGTAAGCTTTACAGTAACTCATCGTGTGATGGACGCCGGGGGCTGGGTGTGGGGCTGGAGTTCTCGTCTTAGCTCTGCCAATAACATCTGTCTCCCAGGCCGTGTAACGTGTGTGCACCTGGTTCTTGTTTCAGCGAGGGGATATGAGTACGTGTTGGAGCCCTCGCCCGTGCCGCTGCCGCTGGACAGGCCCCAGGAGACGCGGGTGCTGCAGGTCTCCTGTGGCAGAGCCCACTCGCTCGTACTGACGGATGGTGAAGGAGGTGATGGACCTGTTCCATGGGCGTGGGAGAGTGGAGGCCACTTTCCCGCGGTTGGGCCTGAAGTGGCTGTTGGGGTTGAACCCCATCTAGTTAGTGAAGCTGTTGGCATTTCCCGAGCAAGTTAGTGGGATGGCTCAAGAGAGCTGTGTGGGGCCGTCCTTGGCAACTCTTTCCTGTTCTCTGCCCTCTGTGGTTCTTGGAAAATCTCTGTCCATTTTTATAAACATGACAGCCACACCGTATCATGACCTACTTCTCCTTAGCCCTGGAGTCACCAAGCCGGACTGTGTGTGTGTGTGTGTGTGTGTGTGTGTGTGTAGATGGCTTTTTCTCGTGTACCTAGAGCAGCCTGTTTGCTGATACTTCTTCCACGTGGGGTGGGGGTGGGGAGTTTCCCTAGTCCAAGCTCCTGGCTCACCCCTGGCCCTCTTCAGAAGAGCGGTTGTTTCCAGGGGAAGGTCAAGTTGACTGAAGTTTTCAAATTTCACTTTTTTGGCTCAGTGTGCTTTGTAGGAAATGGTGAAGGTGGTGTTAGGAGCTCTTTTGGGGGAGGCTTGGCGTTGCGGGCAGCCTAGTGACAGGTCCAGGGAATGGGGTGCTGAGGCCTTCCTTTCGCGGGATGTGCTCACCTCATCACATGGCATTCCTGAGAAGCGCCCCCAGGGCCCAGACGGGGAGGCAGAAGGCATGGCAACAGTGGCCTGGGCTGTCTCAGCCGGCCTGGATCCCAGCACGCCTGTCGGGGCGCCTGCAGAGGCTGGGAATGTTGGAGAAGGAAGTCGAGAGGCAGCTGGGGTGAGTGGTCGGACTAGGAGCATGTGGGAGACCCTCCTCCCAGTACTGACGTTTGAGGATTCCAGGACCGTGCAGAGCTGATTTGATTGGCGCTTTATCCTTTAGTCTTCAGCATGGGGAACAATTCTTACGGGCAGTGTGGAAGAAAGGTGGTCGAGAATGAAATTTATAGGTGAGTTCCCTAAATTGCCACCCCTTCCCCAGGTTGTGTCGAGTGTTAAACACCTTGTGAGATGTGAGAGACCCCCAGAGTCGTCAAACGCAGTGGGAGGTCCCCGGAAGGCGTGGAGAGCATCATTCTGGTGCTGGTGGGAGGGAGGGCGCCTGAGCCCCGTCTGATGAGGGAATGTCTTTTGATTTCATTTGTTGCTTTCACCAGACTGATTAACTTAAAAATTCCACTAGTCTTTAAAAAATTTCCCTCTAACTCCTCACATTATGCTGGTAGATCTAAATAACATTCAGAAATCTGCAGCATATTAAAGTCACCAAAGGATTTTGTTTTGTTTTACTTTCATGCCCAGACCTACCTCTTCCTTGTATTTGACCCTGAGGGTTTCCCTAACGTTACCGTGTGCATGTGGGGGCCACCTGTTGGGGTGACGAGAGGGGCTGGAATCACCCAGTGCTCACCATGCTTCTCCCCGAATTTCTCCTGGCTGTAGTGAAAGTCACACAGTTCATAGGATGCAGGACTTCGATGGACAGGTGGTCCAGGTAAGAGATGGGGGGCTGAGGACCACTGGTTCTGCCCCCCCCCCTCCAGAGGTGATTTTGAAAGGGTGAAAGTTGGGTGAGGTGATGACAAACTGTTACGGTGATTTTCTGAATTAATAAATGATTTTAGTAAGTATGGTTGCCAGCCTATTCTAGGTCAGGGCTTAGGCCAGCTTGCGGGGATACATCGTTTAATAAACATTGGGGAGGGTGAGTAACACTCTGGGGAGAGGCAGGTTATATACCAGCCGTATCAGAGTGTAATTTGAGCTGCGTTCCAGGCTGCTTTATCCTGCTGACCATTTTATTCTCATCCATGGTACAGTGCCTGGCACATGGTAGAGACTTCCCTGTGTAAATGAGTGTATACAGAAAGTGCTTATGAGAGTACCAGAGATCTGTCACTCCTACCGGGGGTGAACTGGGAGGAGGGAAGGGCTTCTGGAGGAGGGTGTGGTTCCTTGGGTGGAATGGGGCGGAGGGCCGCTCGGGTTCGCTCCTTAGGACACCTTAGTTTTGTTTTTAGCCGGAGCAGTTTCAGGGGAGCGGGAGACACAGCTGAACTGTGCTGGATTGAGTCGGCTGTGGAGCAGGGCGGGGCAGCCTGCCGCCCGGCCCCCGGGGCCCTCCGGAGTGGTGGGCAGGGGTGCCTGGCTTTGGGCACTTGGGCCAGGGCGGGGCTCTGAGGATTCCTTCTCACCAGGCATCTCGCCTCCGTTTGTGTGGTAGGTCGCCTGTGGTCAGGACCACAGTCTGTTCCTGACGGATCGAGGAGAAGTGTATTCTTGTGGATGGGGTGCAGACGGGCAGACAGGTACTGTCCCTTCCCCCTGGCCCCTCCCCGGGGGTGGCGCAGCTGCCTCTGTCCGGCTCTTCCCTCTCCTGTCCCTTCCTGCGTGTCGCCCCCTTCTCACCCCCAGCTCCTTGACTGGACAGAGGACTGGGGCTGCCCCACCACACAAGTCTGAGTCTTTTCAGAGACAAATGCCCCCTAATGGGAGCTCGGCTTCAACTGATTTGCGAAGAATGTGATTGAGGGAGAGAGGAATGAGAGAGGAGCTTTATCATCCTTTCTGTGTTCCATGTTTGTCTGAAGGGAGGACCTTAAATTTAAGATTTAAGCCTTGTGTAAATCCTCTATCATCCTGCCACCTCAGCATATCATCTTTGTCCTTTGACACATGTTTTCTCCCAGTCCTTGTTCGTATGTGAACATTGTTTAAGGTACTCAGGGGTGTGATTTTTATATGCCTGTTTTATTGTTAAATTTACATGGAACATTTTCCCACGTTGGTATAATTTGCAGTTATAGTTTTTAATATTTGTATGATAGAGCATCCAATTCATGTACTATAAAGTAAATTAATCACTTAGTTATTTTATCAGGTAGCTACTCATTACCCCGTAGTCAGGAGGCATACTTTTGGCGGGTGGGGGTGTGTGCAGTAGCCATTGCAGGTATGACATTTGTCACATATACATGTGTAACTTTTCCCTTCATTTGGATTATTGCCCTGCGATAAATTTCCCAGGCATGGGTCAGAGGATTAGAATATTTTCAGTGTACAGAAGTACTGATTTAATCATCACTCCTCTAGTAGGGATTATTGTCAGTTTAAGTGTCCTAATTTAATCCCAGTGCCAGTTTTTAAAGTGTGCATTTCTTTAGTATCTGCAAAGTTGAAGCTTCCTTTTTATTTTTTCAAATCTTGGTGTGAGTAACTTTTACAAATCAGCTTTTTATAAAAAGATTGAAATGGATACATCTCTGACAGCACAGACCAAGGAACGAGTGAAAGTCCCAGTGCTGGAGAGAAGCGGGCTTTGGTTTCCTGGTGCCACTCCAGAAGCGCTGCGGTCACGTGGCCTCACTGCCCTTGCTCGCCAGGCTCTGAGTCCAGCCCTGCGGGCCCCCTGCACCCTGGTCGGGAGCCTCGCTCCTCTGCTGCCGCCGGGCCTTGCACATGCTGTTCCGTTAGCCTGGCAGGCTCTTCTTCAAAACTCTTCCCTTTCATCCTGCAGACCTTGGCTTGAGGTTATCTCTTCATTGAAGGCTCCCCTGACCATCGGGTCTAAAGCAGTTTCTATCTCAGTATCCAGTTTCTTTTATAACCCTTCAACGTTTTGAGTTAATTTTAAAAAGTCTTTTTTTAGTATATAGATTATATTTGGTGTATACAGAAGATGATATGTAGGTTTCGCGTTGCCTGTTGCCGGCAGGTGTTGCCAGTCTGACACTGCTTTGGGCGCCATGGAGGAAACCTAGTATAAGCAGGGCTCTGTGGTTTGGGGGTCTCCCTCATCTGCTGCCCAAGGGATTACCCTCCATCGCCGAGCTGATGGTGACATTTGCCCTCCTCGCAAGCCCTGTCTTTTCCTCAGCTCACTGTTTACCACACCAGTTTGCCAGTTTCTATTTGTCGTTTTGGGGGGATGGCATGGGGGGTGGACATGGCATGGGCTATTAGAAATTTCCTTTATTTTCTTTCAAGCCCAGCAGTGCCTCAGGAATTGCTTGCTGTAACTTTGGTTTCCCAGTGCATACAGAAGTTATGTTTATAATATTAAGTGTGCAATAGCATTATGTCTAACAAAAACAATGTACATATCTTGATTAAAAAAATACTGCCTCCAAAATATTAACCATCACCTGACAAGACAGGGTTGCTACAAACCTTCAATTTGTTAACAGTGCAGTGCCTGCAAAGTCAATAGAACGAGTTGTGCCTGTATATTGTATACAAGGTCTGATAGGTTCATTGTGTGGTGGCGTTTCATCTTGAAAAGGTTTCTAACTTGAGTCAGGCTTAGAAAATATCAAGGGTTTTACATGTAAACAATCACTGTGATGTTTTTTCCTCTTAGAGAACCTGGAACAGGAAGCTGTACAGTGTGCGGAGGGAACTGATTAGGATTCTGAGTTGATCTTTGCAAAGTGCGTAAAACTGTGTTTGGCACATAGTAAGTCAACGCAAGTGTTTGAGTAACACAGTTTTCCATCGTGTTAGGCCTGGGTCACTACAATATCACCAGCACGCCCACCAAGCTGGGCGGAGACCTGGCCGGAGTGAACGTCATCCAGGTGGCCACCTATGGGGATTGCTGCCTGGCCGTGTCAGCCGATGGCGGCCTCTTTGGCTGGGGCAACTCTGAGTACCTGCAGCTGGCCTCTGTCACCGACTCCACACAGGTACGCGGTCATTGGCAGCCCGGGGCTGGGGGCTTGGAAATAGTGTTAAGGACATGCAGAAGAGGGCCGTCCCCAAGGGGAGATGTACAGACTGCTGTGGAGGCCTCACCTGAGCTGAGGCTGCTTCTTCAAGGGGCCGAGTGCTTGACGATCTCATTGGAACCTAGAAAAAGCCATCGTTATCAATACTTGATAAGCTAGTCCTGGCTTAGAGCAGTAGTTTAGGTATGTC
Source organism: Muntiacus reevesi (assembly GCF_963930625.1). Lineage (NCBI taxonomy): Eukaryota > Metazoa > Chordata > Mammalia > Artiodactyla > Cervidae > Muntiacus > Muntiacus reevesi. Next base: position 210,811,424 of record NC_089250.1, on the reverse strand, counting down.
TGTGTGCCCTGTCCTGTTCTGAAAGGGGAAGTGAGGCTGTTCACACACGTTTTTGCAACATCCCAGTGGGCCTTTTGCTGCCGTCCAGCGTGTGTGCCCCCGAGCACACAGGCCCGAGGTGTGCCCCTGATGAAGACGCCGTGTGGCCCCCAGGTCATGCAGGAGAGCCTGGCGCCCAGCGCGTTGTGTCTCCCCATCACGACCCCGCCTTCACCACAGGGGGCCACCATCTGTACACTGCAGTAGGGTTTTAAACATTTTATTAAGGAAACTTCCAAATATAAGCAAAAAGTAGACCTTATTGCATAATTAATCTCTATGTAGCCATTACCCATATTCAATAATTACCAATTAATGGCCCGTTTAAAAAAATAGATAACTTACTGTTTTAAATTGTATGACTTAGTGGTTTTTAGTATATTCACAAGGCTTGTGTAACTGTTACCAGTATCTGATTCCAGAACATTTTCATTAACCCTCCCCCACCGTCCTCTCCAAAAAGCCCTACACACCTAATGGCCAGTTCTGTTGCATCTGTAATTCCATCTACTTCTCTGTCCTACATTATTTTGAAGCAAATCCTAGACTTTATAGCTATAAATCAGTATGTGTCTCTAAGTGATAAGGATTTAAATTAATATCATCAAGCTTCTGACAACATACAGAAGAGTTTTAAATATATGTTAATAACTAAAGAAATATGCACAAAGGGATAAAGGTCAGCTAATCAGATGAAAATAATAGGTTCTCTGTGTTCTGACACAGTGGCTAGAGGTGGCTGCAGATTTGGCTCTGAACTTTCTAGTAGCCAAAACAGAAGAAAAGGTGGTCATTTATTATTTTAATGTGTTTGTTTTTATTTATTCATTTGGTTGTGTCAGACCTTAGTTGTGGCATATGGGATCTAGTTCCCAGACTAGGGATTGAACCCGGGCCTTCTGGAGTTGGAAGCTCAGAGTCTTAGCCACTGTATCACCAGGGAAGTCCCAGAAAACGTGGGCATTTAATGATTCATTGTTTCCTTAAGATAAACTGCAAATAAAGTGTCCAGGAGAAGGACTGGGCTTCCTGATACCAAGGCCTACGATCAGTGTCTGCAAGGCCTTCCGGTGGGGACGGGTCTAGGGTCACGTCGCTGTTACCTGTGCTGCGTAACAAATGACCCTACCATGTGATGGCTTAAAACAACCCGTATTTATTCTCTCTCAGTTTTTGTGTCACAAATCGAGGGCTGGCTTGGCTGGGTCTTTGGCTGAGAGTCTCTTTCTTGGGGTTCACCTTGGGAAAGCTCTGCTTTTGGGCCCACACTGGTGGTCCACAGTGGGGTACAGGTCCCCATGGACTGCTGGCCCCAGGGCCCCAGGTTCCTCGCTGGCACTTGGCCAGCTCGTAGTAGCTGGCCGAGCCTTCCTCAGCTCCTTGCCATGCAGGCTTCTCCACGTGGCGGCTCCCAGCACAGCAGCTGGCTTCAGCCGAGCAAGCAGACGAGAGGGTGAGCGAGCATGTCAGTGAGACAGAAGCCAGTGCTCTACAAGTTCATCCCGGCAGTGGCTTCCCCTCACGTTTGCTGGAGTTCTGTTCTGTAGAAGCAAGTCACCAACCCAGGCCCCCACACAGCAGGGTGCAGACAGCACACGGTGTGACCTGCAGGAGACAGGTCACTTGTTTGGAAGCAGCCCACCACAGCCCTGATCCTGTATGTGGCCCGAGCCTCACCCTGTCGGGACAGCAGTGGTGCGTTTCCATGGCTCTTTGCTGGAGCGTTTCTCAGCCTTTGCTGAGGGCCTTGTGCCAGAGCCCAGCTGGGCAGAGGAGCCACGTGAGCCGGGTAGTGGACGCCAGGCCCGGCCAGCAGCCTCGTGCCACCTAAGATCAGTAAGCCCCTTTAGTCACCTTAGGGGTCGTTGTCTTCCAGCTGTCTCCATCTGCCCGTGACTCTGAAAAGACCCATGCCTGTCACTGAAGCACTTAAAATTCATCTTTCCAAAGTCACTCCTCAGTAGAGGCGCCAAGACCAAAGCCTGCTGGAAGGCTAAGTAGGCCACTTGGCCGTCTTTAGGCACTGCAGGTTCAGAACATCCTGGAGTGAATCCGTGCTCATCCCCCCACCCTGGCCCTTCTCCATCGTTTCCCACATCCACTCACCTTCCCCTCTCAAAGTCACATCCCTCTCACTTGGAACCCGTACTGCTTCCCTGTTATGCTCAGGGTAGAGACCAGATCCTTAACCGTGGTCAGCCGCTGTCCCACGTGGTCTGGTTTCCCCTCTCTCCACCGGCAGCTTGCAAGTACTCCCCCTCGTTCCCGGCTGCGGCCACCCTGACCTGCTGAAACTCCTGAATGTGCTATGCGCGCCTCACCCCCTCTGCACTTCCAGCTGCCCGACCTGGGGTTTCCTTCTCTCCCTCCGCCGGCTGCTTCCTCCTGACTGCTCTCCCGACATGCACCCTGAGACCCCCCCTGTTCTCTTTCACTGTGCTCAGCGCAGGTCCATCCTGCGTTCATCTTGGCTGACATCTGCCTCCTCCACTGGACTACACTCCCAGAGCGGGACTGGGTGTCATGCTCCCTCGTCTCCCCCATGCCCTGTTAGACCCTCAGCACCTGGGCAGTATTCGGGATTTTCTAGGGGAGGGCATGAATGAACTGGGACTTATACCTACCCTGTACATGAAACAGTGTTTCCAAGTTCTCACTGGTTTGTCTTCCTCCTAACGGGTGTGGCCCCTTCCTCTGATGCAGGTGAACGTCCCCCGGCGCTTGCCCTTCTCAGGAGTGGGGTTGGTGAAGCAGGCTGCGTGTGGGGGCACAGGCTGTGCGGTATTAAACGGTGAGCCCTTCTTGCGGGCTGTTTACTGGGAAGCTGCGGGTGGGATGGGTGAGGAAGGGCTGGTGTCCATTGGGTCCGACTCTCAGCGTGGGGAGTGGGCCTGTGGGAAGATCAGAGTTCAGTCCACAGAGGGGGAGGGTGACTGATGTTTCTGACAGAAGGCTAGCAGCTGTGATTTATATGTCAACAAAGAGCCAGCGTAGAACTTTGTATCACAGATCTCTGGCTTGCTCGCTCCCTCTCCCTGAGCCTGGGCCAAAGACTCCAGCCCTGCCTTCTCCAGAGAGACTGTGCCGAGAGCCCACGGGCACACAGGGTCCAGATCCTGAGAGCCACGCCCCCTGGGGTTAGCATCTGACCCCGCTGATCAGTGTTAAACTTCCTATAACCTGAAAGTCATTGCAAGCTTTAGAATCTGGCCAGGAGTCGTGTGGGTACTTGGCTCGATCTCCTGCTCTGTGTCGGGAAAAGCTGTCCTTGTAAGGCTCCCCTGTGTTCACGTGGGGTCTGGGTGATTTATGGAGCAGCCCTGTCCAGCACCCTCAAGATGTGGGATGTTTGTGTTCTGAGATTGGTTAGTTGGCTAGACATCCTCCACAAGCACGAATTTGAAAGAGGAGAAAAGAAACATTAATTTAAGTGTCTATCTCAACATGTTCTTGCCAAGCAAGAAGAGGGAAAAGAAAAAAGGAAAAAAAATGCATGTGGATGTAACACATCTTGGTGGTGTGGTTTGAATTTCTTGAGAGGGAGGGCTGTGCTTGGTTTGACTTCCTGACCGTTGTTTTTACTGTAATCCAGGAGAAGGACATGTTTTCGTCTGGGGCTACGGAATTCTTGGGAAGGGACCAAACCTCTTGGAAACCGCTCTTCCAGAAATGATTCCACCCACTCTCTTCGGCCTGACGGAGTTCAACCCGGGCGTCCAGGTTTCCCGCATTCTCTGCGGACTCAGCCACTTTGCCGCCCTGACCAGTAAGTGACCGAGCCCGTGCGGCCCCAAGGCCTGGCCGGGCCTCTGCCTCTCAGGTTCAGCCCCAGGCTGGGGGCCGCTCTCAGGCTCCATCCGTCCAGTGGAATGGCGCCCTTGTGTGGATAATTAAAGAGAGCGGCTGATCCAGAAGTTGTTTGGCTTGAGGTTGTGTAATGTGTGTCTCCTTTTCATCCCGGAGGTTTGTTTTCGGTTCATCTGGTTTGTGGTTAGGCTAACGTTACAGTGAGTTTCTCAAGAGGACACCGTCGGTGGTTGGAAGAGGGGACACTGGAGTGGGCCCGGGGGAAACCAGTGGGGGGTTTGGCGACATCCGCGGTGGGCGAGCAGGAAGTGACCGCGCAGGGCTTCCTCCTGGTCCCCTGGCCGCGCCCACCCCTTATCCAGCCTGGAACGCAGGAGGCGCATGTGTCAGACAGGCCTGTGGTTTCCAGGAGGAGGACGTGCCTGGTTTCTCCAAAGTGCCGGGGGAGAGTGATCAAAGGGGAGGCGGAAATGGAGGCTTTCTTAGAGGTCTGCCCAGTTACAAAGCCATGAGCTCTCCAGTTACCCTGCAGACCTCCAGCGTGTCTGTGCTTCTTGATTACAGCCCTCATCCCGCCACCGCGGCTGTCGGGCCAATTTGCTTCTCTTTAGTTGACTTGAAATGTAAGACTGAGCTAAATAGATTTCATTTTATGACTTTTAAGTATTATAAATTCGCTTTTTCCTTGCAACTTAAAGCCCTTTTCGTCTCACGGCAAGTAGTTATTTTCTTCTTAAAACATCTGGGCTGGGACAGTCAGTCTGGGGTCACCTTCGTCTGTGTTCTTTGGCCTTCTGCTTACGTGAGGACCGCTCCAGATAAGCACCCTCTGGAGGTTCCAGAGTCCTCACCACCTCTCAGACACAGCCTGCATCTCAGGTTTGGGGGTTCTGAAGCAGCGGTAGCTGCTGTGCTGGTGGGTGTGGTGTTGTCTGACTGCACTGAGGCAGTCAGTGATAGCAGGGGGACCTGGGGTGAACCCTCACCACCCCCCACGCAGGGTCAGCCACCTCCATCTGCAATTGTGTGTGTCACATGAGCATTTTAAAGCTGTTCTGATGTGGCAAAGAGAGTCAGTATGGGTGAATTCTAGAGGTAACGATTATCTGTAATTTCTCAAATGTTTAAGGCTTAAACTGTGTGCAAAGTCACGAACTTCAGAATCCACACACAGCCTTCACCTACGACTAAGGTAGATTCCTTTGTCTGCTGTCCTGCCATGTAGCCGTGTGGGTCACACGGAAATGAAATCCTGCTTAGATTGCCCCCAGAACCCAACAGCCACCCTCCCAGTGACTGTTCCTCAGTTGAGGGCGCCCCGGGGCTCGGTGTCTCCCCTGCCGCTGGGCCTGGCGTTGGCCTGCGGCCATCTGGCGGTTGGAGTTGGTTTACCCTGAGGTGTCCTCTCAGGGGGACGGCCAAGGAGAGCGGGCAGAGCAGGGGGCTCTGATGTTGTCACCGAAGGGCCCTTTACTGAGTCAGCAGGTGACTTCAGTTCCAGCTCCTAGCGTCCTTTCTTCTTCCCACGAGCAGAGGCTTCTGCCCGCTGGGGCTGGTGAATGGGGCCTCTGCTGAGGACACCCCAAGCCGGTGCGGGAGGAAGTCTGGACCGAGGGCCCTTCCCAGTCTGGGGCTTCGTCTGGAGGCTGCGGTTCCCAGAGCCCCAGTCTGGCTTCAGTGTCCTGGCTTGTCCCTACAGCACTCTGCCTGCCCTCTTCCTTCGTGGCACTTGTTACAGTTGGAAATCATGCATTTGTTGGGTTATTTATTTTTCGCGGTTGGACTGGCTCCCCCCGGACGAGGACGGGAACATGCCTGTTGGTCCCCCTGCCGCCCCCGCGTCTAGCACACAGATGCAGTCCCAGCCCAGAGAGGCGCCCCGTCGCCATGTGTCACTTGACCAAATGCTCCTGAGACCAGACAAGGAGTGACAGATATCCTACTTCTCACTCTGTCAGGGTGTGGCCGGGATTTGAGGATGTGAGATCTCAGGATTGTGGAGGGCAGGTCACACAGCTGGGCGATGGGGGGTGTTTGCAAGGGCTGAGCAGAGGGGGCTGTGTGCACAGGAGCTCCCGGGCCCACCTCCGGGCACGTGCTCACCTCCCCTGAGAAGGACGCTGTGTGAATCTGGGCTGGGACACCCAGATTTGGTTTGGGGATGGTACTGTTTACTTGTCCCTTCAAAAGCAAGCATTAATAAAGCCGGGGAGAAATTGAAGGTTAACATTGATCTTTTTGTACCAGTTTCTAGAAGGCCTATTCTCATGACCCTTCCTCCTCTTGGAGACTTGCCCTTGGCCTAAGCCCCAACCGAGCCACCGTTCTTTCTTTGCAGATCGAGGAGAGCTGTTTGTGTGGGGCAAGAACATCCGAGGGTGCCTGGGGATCGGTCGCCTGGAAGACCAGTACTTCCCGTGGAGGGTAAGGCTGGGCTGGGCGGCCTGCGGGCGTGGCTGCGGAGCCGACTCTGGACGCGGCAGCTGGGCTGGACCGGTCCCGGGGTTCCGGTCTCGTGCTGTCCTTAGGGCGCCTCAGGGAGAAGTGAGCTGCAGGCTGGGGGTCCCGGCTCTCCACGAGGGAGGGCGTCGGGTTGAAGGAGCTGACGTGCCAGGAGCTCTTTACCAAGGTCTGTGGAGAGGAGTGTTTTACAGCAAATTTAAAAGAAAGCAGGATGTTTAATATTTAGAGTGCCTTACCACAGCCACCAGACTCAAACATAAAGGCTCTTCTCAGGAGGAGGGTGCAATTATACAAAAAGGCTCATTTCAAAATTAAAGGGGAAGGAGATTCCTTCCTCAGTTGTAGTTTATCTTCACGTTGTTTACTAAGTCAGTTCTTTAAGTTCTTCTAAACAAGGCTATTTATTCTTTTGAGTACAGAACATATGGACCTGGTACAAAACGTATTATGAAAAATAAGCCTCCCATCTCCTGTCCCAGAGGCAGCTTCTGGTTTCATCCTTCCCTTCCGGAGATGGTCTCTGTAGAGAAGCAGGCGCTCGTGTGCATGCATGCTTGTGTGCGTGTGTGTGTGCGTGTGTGCCTAAATGTTTTGTTTTGAAGGGTCGTTTTTAATAATGTGTTCTGAGGTTGTGTAAAAGCATCTTTTAAAAAAACACATAAAAATGCAAAAGAAATGTTTTAAATTTTTAAAAAGAAGATTTATCTGTCAAAAACCCACAGAAAGTGTCTGGAGGCGCTTTGGTATTTCAGCGGCTGTTTCTCCCAGCCCTTCCCTTAGCGGCTGGCTCTCCTGGCTCCCGTGAACTTGGCTGGCCCTGCCTCTGGTGCAGTCTCTACCTCTGAGCCACCAGGGACGCCCTCTGGTGCAGTCTCTAAAAGACACTGGTCAGAAGGGAGGCTTTGAACTTGTTGGGGAAAGATGAGTGTGTCCCCAAGTTGTTCCCAGCCTGGTGGGGCAGCCCCGCTGTCCCCTGGGGACCCTAGCCCAGGAGAGGAGCGGCGCTGCGGCAGCAGGCAGTGGCTGGCTGCTCCAGGGGTGGGAGCGTGGGGCAGTCAGGATCCCGCTTGTCCTTCGGGAACTCCGACCCCTCCCAGAGGGCTCCCTTCTGTGGGGACAGCTTGGGAAATGGCCAAGCAACCAGGTATTGAATGAATGACCACTGTGACTCGCGGCTCCCCACCTGCTTTCATTTGCTCTAAATTAGAGCGAACATCAGCTGTGAAGTCAGGTTTGACATCATAGGGTGTCTTCACTGCTGAGGTGGCCGGGCCAGGCTTGGCCTCAGGCAGAGCAGGGGGCGCCAGGCCTGCAGGTGGACCCCTTGCTCTTCAGGCTGGACCCCTGAGCATCCCTCTGACATGCTCCCAGCCCCCGTGCCGTCAGGGCAAGGACGCTCTGGTCTGTTCTGTGACGGCCGCCCTCGGGCCACATGCTGTCTCCTCTTGGGCATCTGCAGAGCTCCTTCGCCCCCTTGGCACCTTTTGGTTGGGGTGGGAGGATGGTGCTGAGGTCCGTGCCAGCTCCAGGATGTGGGGCTGGGGCTCGGGGAGAGCGATGGAGACAGGAGCCAGGTTTTGGATCAGCTAGGTTGGAATCCTTAAAGGTTAGTCTGATGTTGAGTAGTTGGACCTTTCTCCAGTCTGTTCTGTTGTCTCACTTAAAAAAAACAATTGCAAGTGATTTTTATTCCTTAAAAACTAGATTTTCTAACTCATCTTCAGCAGGGGATATGTTACATTATTTAAAAAGTATTCCACAAAAGGGAAAAAAAACAACTAAAACTGTATTTGTAGCTCTTATAGTGGTACTAACTGGTTACTCTTAGACGCACAGAGCTGGGGCTTTTCTTATGGTTCACAGGCCCAGGAGGTGACGTCTGAGTCACCTGATCCAAGCCTCTCCTAGGATGTCTTCCTGCTCCATGTTGGTGCTCAGAGAGGTTCAGTGACCTCTTTAAGGTCACACACCTAGTGAGAAGCAGAGCCCAGATTTGGATTCCGTGTCTGACTTTGAGATGTCATCAAGGTCCCCCTCCCCTGTGAGGGCCTGAGCTGGGTCCTCTGCCGTGGGAGACCTCTGCGCAATAGCGGCCCTGCGGGTCTGGGCTCAGGCTTCACCCCGGCCCAGGCGGTGCTCTCCCTCTCCATAGCAGGGTGACGACCATCCTGGGGGTGAGGCGCTCTGCTGGTGAAGGTGGGGCTGTGCCCCCAGCCTGCGCCCCTGCACCTGCCTTCCCAGGCTCAGCTGTCCGCTGGGCCGGGCTGCAGTGCGAGCTTGGTCCTTTGCAGACTGTGCCTCCCCTGTGCTGTGCGCCCCTCTGGTTGGCTGGAGCCCAGGCTCGGGACCCTCTGCCTTCAGGGCCCCTTTCTTGGCCTCCGGCAGTTGTGACGCCCCGGGGTGGGGGGTGCGCTGCGGGGCTGGGCCTCCTCGCAGGCTGGGCGGGCTCCCCTCCGGGGTTGTGGCCCCACCTCCGGGTGCTGGGCAGGGTGTCTTCGGGTGCAGCTGAGAGGGGACGTGGTGAGTCTAGCGGCCCGGTCACAGCTGGTCCAGTGTTCCTTGTGGCCTTCCTCTGTCCCTGACCTGGTGGGTGTATGTCTTGGGAGCTTGTCCTCATGTAGAGAGTTGCTCCTACACTAATTCTGCTCATACTTTTCAGAGTTACTCAGGCCAGATAGGGTTCGGCTTCTGGAACTGTTTTCCTTTGCGATAATGGGAGTGTAAATTGTTTTAAAATAGAAACTCCTTTTAACCTTGGGGCAGACACAAACAGAATATGGCTGAGGGCAGCTGTCTCTTGGACTCAGTTCAGAGGCTCAGGGGCCGGTTGCCGGGGGAGCCGCCTGCTTCTCCCCAGAGAGGCTCCCGGGACCAGTGTCAGCCAGGGCCATGTGGCCCCCTCTGCTTTGGGCTCTCGGGCCACAGCCCTTGGGGAACAAGGACAGAGGCGCGCAGAGAGTCGCCTCCCCCCGGGGAAGGTCAATAAAGGTGCCCTCGCGGCCGGGGAGGTTGCTGGGAGCTCACCTGGCCGGTCACCCCGGGCAGCGTGTTTTCTTCTGCTTCCATGGCCAGCCCGGAACACTTTATGCAGCTCTGAGCCTTTGTGATGAGCCGGGGGCACCGCGGCGTGTTTGCTCAGTGATTCCTGTAACAGGTTTTGCTGAGGGCGTTTGTTTAGAGCAGGGCGGGCAGCATGACTTGGTGCTACTGTCCGTTTGCCTTGCGGCCCGGAGCCCTTAATGGACTTGTCTCTGAGCCGTGGACGCTGCTGCCTCTGGGCTTTTAAAAGGCCAGGCCATCTGGCCGGGGCTGTCCCCTCGGAAGCTCAGTAAACTCTGCAGGCTGTTGCAGAGCTGTCTCCAGCTGTCACTTTGCCGCCCTGGGGAGGGCGGGCAGGACTTGTGTCCGGCAGAGGCCGAGGAGGGGCCGGGGAGGGAGCTCTGTTTAAGGAGACACCGCACCCCCACCGGCTCTCTGCACCCAGAGTCTCTGGGAGGAGCAGAAACCAGTGAGAAGTCGTTTCCAGTTCCGAGGGAAGGTGGGGAGCAGGGCAGATGATGACTTGGTGGTATCCAGAGGCAATAATAGCTTTCTTTTCTACTGAATGTCATTTTATATGGTAGCCATGTGACTGTCACCTATTCGAATCAATAACAGTAATAATAACAACAACAATGATAATACAACAACAAAAAAATACAACAACAATAGGAGAAAGCCAAGTGCCCTTCTCCTGGAGAACTGGGGGGCTGTGTGGGCCTGGAGACCCCATTTGTGTCAGGGGTACCGTGAAGTGTGTGTGTGTAGTGTGTGTGTCTGTGTCCTTCTCCAGGGCTTAGCTGTGGAGCTGCGGGATGCTGAGCGTCCGTGTAAAGACCAGCAGGCCGGGCCGTAGCCTCCACACCCGCGCGGGGTTGTCTGCACGTCACCCGGAGGGCTGGCCCTGCTGGTGATGAAGTGTTGGCAGGGCCGCCAGTCAGGCCTCTGGCCCCTTCTGAGACGCAGTCAGCACCCCTCCTCCAGGGTGCACGGGACTTGGGAGCAGCCTGCCCAGGCCTGGGGCTGATGGGTGATGCGGGTGAAGACACTGGGCTGGCAGTGGGCCGTAGTGGGCCCCGCGGGCAGGACAGGGCGGGACGGTTTCTGGAGCTGCTCAGGAAGCTGTCTGGTGACCCCTGGGGCAGACCCCTCTGGGGAGTCCCCCTCACAGGGAGCAGCCTCGGGGGGGTGTCCACGTCCTGGGATGGTGCACGTAGGGGCCCAGAGCGGCCTCTTGGGGGTGCGAAGTTGGGATGGCTCTTCCCAGCTGATCTGCCAGGTGCGTGTAAGCCCCCATTTCCAGGTAGGCGGCTGAGGCTGAGCGGTTCTGTCGCCGACCCAGATGCAGAGCCAGGGTCAGGCCACGTTGCGCCCCCACTAGGCCCCCTCCCCTCACGGTGCACCGGGTCTCGCTTTTTCAGGTGACTATGCCTGGGGAGCCTGTGCACGTGGCGTGTGGTGTGGATCACATGGTGACTCTGGCCAGGTCCTTCATCTGAACCGCCTCCTCGATCTGCTGGAGCCCGGCCCTGGCCTCAGGACCACCTGGCCTGCTCAGCCAGGGCGGCCGCGGGGCTCTGGATGGGGCCCGAGAGGGTCAGGGCCCTCCGTGCGCTGGGCCGCGCTTCCCGCAGCCTGGAGCGGGGTGCTTGGAAGTGTTGGAGGCAGTCCCCCCTCCTGCCCAGGGTGAGGCGCTTGGCACAGACTCTGCCTCTGGGCTAAGTGGCCCTGGCAGGGCGAGGAGGATCTGCTTCATCTCTGCTCCTTCCCGGGGACACACGGTGGCATCCGCTGTCAAGTCTGGTCTTCAGAGAGCTCATCCGCTCAGCCGTCTCTGCGCGTTCTGGGATACCCACTGACGGCCCTGCACGGGGTCCTCCCTGGAAATGCCCATGGGCACCAGCCTGCAACCCTGTGGGCCTGCAGTAGTCACCTACCTTCTAACACTTCTTCCTGCCTGACTCAGAAGATTTGAGAGGCCCCTTGGGAAGATGAGCAAGGCCAGATTTCTACGGGCCAAGGGCTTTGAACACAGTCCGCAAAAGCTTGGCTGGAGTGCTCGCCTTGGAGAAGGAAAACTCAGACGGTGAAAAACATTTGCGTTAGTAACATAACATGTCCTTTTCTTTAACAGTCTTTTAAAAGTCTTTTTCGGAATAAAGTCTATTTTCTGCCTTTTCATTTTTAAGAACTTGAGAGGCCTTTTTATTTTAACCTAATCATTTAGGGATTAGCTTTCCAAAACAAGGCATTTGGTAAAGAGGCTACTAGAAGCCAGTGAAAAGAACTCTGGAAGACAGTCCTGCCCCCTCACTGCAACTGGGAGAGAACGCTGTATAAAAATAACTAGTTATGTCACAAACCAGGGTCTCACTCGAGGTGTACATACATCCCCCTCCTTTTAGCTGTTCACTCAACAAATGTTTACTGTTGTGTCCTGTATGTGCCAAGTATTGTTGATCACATATGAGTCACATGGGGACAGAAAACCCCCGCAAGCAGGTCTCATGATGCTTACATTCCGAGGAGGCAAAACAGTCAACAAGCCAAGTGCAAAGTGTGTTAGATGTTTGCGTGGGCTGTGGAGAAAAAGCAGAAGAGGGTGGTTGATGCTGGGAGGGTGACATTTATTTATTTATTTTTTTATGGAGGGTGACATTTAAAGTGGAACGGCCACTGTCGATGTCCTCGCTGTGGCCCGAGGCAGTGGGAACCAGCCAGATGGTGTCTGGGGGGTGGGGTGTGGTCCTGGGACCCCTCCTCACCTGGGCTCATACCACCTCCACTTCTCTATGGGCCGACCAGTTCTTGAGTTTCTTACAGCAAAGCTCTTCCATAAACTTGAAACAAATTGAAAACTGTCATTTTCCTTCCCAGAGTTCCTCTTGGGCCAAGGACCATGTCACCCTGGCGGTGAACAGTAACCCGTCTTCCGGGAGATACACGCCTCGAAGCTCATACTGATTTGCAGAGAGTGATGCCCCCAAAGGGCAGGCAGGGGACCTCCCAGTGATGCTCAGGGACCGTAGGGGATGGTGGTGATGGCGGGGGGGGGGGGGTCCTCCATTGAAGGTGAGGGTGGTTTTTAGCCTCCCCACAAGTGGCAGCCACGATAAGATCCGGTCACTACCTCCTCCTCAGACACTGTGTGTGTGAGTCGCTCAGTCGTGTCTGACGCCTTGTGACCCCATAGACTGTAGCCTGCCAGGCTCTGTCCTTGGGTTTTCCAGGCAAGAATATCGGAGTGGGTTACTGTTTCCCTCTCCAGGGGATCTTCCTGACGCAGGGATGGCACCTGGGTCTCCTGCTTCATGGGCAGAATCTTTACCATCTGAGCCGCCAGGGAAGGGACACAGTTAGATTTGTCTTAAAACTCAAGACAACGCTGGCCGGGTCTGTTCTGCCCGGCCAGGCAGCACGGCCGTTCCATCTGCGGGTGACGGGGGCTCCTGGTTGGAGTGCATGTGTCAGGCCCTTCCCACGACTTCCTCTGTGCTCCTCTCTCCAGTTCTGTCCTCTCATTTCCAGCCCCACTCCCCAGCCTCGCAGCATTGAACACAGAGAGGCCTTCTGTGCCACTGGCTTGGTCGCTGTGTTTCTTTTTGTTCCTGTGAAGGGTTAGGCTCTGGACACCTCTCACATGAGCAGATGTGTGGCTGACACCCTGAGTGAAGCGACCCCGGGCTGGCCCTGATGTGACCTCTCCTCCCACACTCAGACTGCGTCCGTTCACGGACGTTGGGGTCCGTAGCTGGGGCCAGTGCAGACCCCTGAAAAGGCAAAAGGACTCTACCACCGGCTTTTGCGGTGGATGATCTCTTCTAAGATGCCTGGGCCCTTCTTTTAAGTTTTGACAGCTATCAAGGGGCTGTTGGAATAACTCCCATCTTGGCCATCCTTCCTGCCGTGCATCCACATCTGGCTTCTCTAGGACATTGTTTTTTTAAAAAAATTGAAAATGTGAGACATATACTCTAAAACCATTTTCAAGTGTATAAGTGGGTGTAGCCTATTAGTCTTTTGTGCGACCATCACCATGATCTCATTCCACACGCTCCCTCTGGAGAGCTTTTCACCATTGTGAGCCCCCCACATCCCCACCAGCAGGGTTACACATGATCAAACCAAGGGCAGGTGGGGACTTCCCTGGTGCTCCAGTGGCTAGAATGCAGGGGCCCAGGTTTGATCCCTGGTCAGGGAACTAGATCCCACACACCACAACTAAGACCTGGAGCGGCCAAATAAAATTTAATAAAAAACCAAAAAACCAAAGGGAAGGCAGAGTGACCACTGAGGGTGCTCTTTCCTTCTGTGGCCCTCTATTTTTAAGAGCGGGTTCCATGCTGGGGCTCTTTGTGACCCTGCAGGCTGTAGCCTGCCAGGCTCCTCTCTGTCCATGGGATTTTCAGTGGATTGCCATTTCCTCCTCCAGACGAGTTTCCCGACCCAGGGATCGAACCTGCATCTCCTGCACTCCAGGTGGATTCTTTACCCACTGAGCCATCAAGGAAGCCCCTAAGAGTGATTGGGGAACTTTAAGAACTATACTGAAGCCAAGAAGAATTGAATCAGACTCTTTGGAGGTGCGGGGGGTGGGGTGGGGGTGGGGGTGGTCCCAGCACAGGGAACCCCTCCCCCCCTCCAGGAGAATGGTTTGCTGCAGTGAGATCCCTGCCAAGCAGCAGCCAAGCTGCTCCCACGTGGAATTATGCCTGGCTGGGGGGAGGGGCACCAGCCAATCCCTCCACATCCACGGTACCCGCCGTTCCTGACTGCACTGCGAAGGCTCTTGAGTCAGCCAGGGTCATCTCTCCTGATAGGCGGCTAGGACCCTGGCTGCCCCCTTTCCTCCTCCTATCAGCCATATTCAGTAACCCAGACTCACCAGGTGCTAAGTTTGATCTCTTGCACGAAGTCCTCCGCGGCTCCCCACGGTCTGTAGTGGAGTGTGAGGCCTCCAGCTGGCCTGACGACCCACCTCGTATTTCAGCCTCATTTCCTACCAGCCCCGTCCATTTCTGCACTCCCCTACTTCTCTGCTAGGCTCTCTGCGCCTTTGCTGTCCCTTCTGTTTGGGTCCCCCCGGCTTAACCAAGTTCAACCTAACATCCTGACTACTACTTCCTCCTGCCTGACTGTGGTCATGGCCCCAGGGAACGGCGGCATCCCCTTGTGGTCGAGCCTGGCACTGCACTTCCCCGAAATAGCCCATTTCCACATCTTTAAACCTGGAGCAACTCAGGTGCAAGGGGCCGTGACAGAGTCATCCGGGTCTCCAGCGCCCCCCCCCCCGCCACCAGCCCCCAACCCAAGGTCTAGCACTGCCCTACAGACACTAAACATGAATGAGCAGTGGGAAAAGGAGGCCTTTGCCGCTGTTGGGGGCAATTGGGTCCCCACCGATGCTGTGGCCCGTTTGAAATGTGAAGGGTTGAGGAGGGTGCTTCATCCTTGCAAACCCCAGGAAGAAAAGCCTTTGCAGCAACCAGAAGGACTGAGGGTCCAAGCACCTCCTTGGACTGAGGGTCGTGAACGAGGCTTCAGCTCCTGTTTTCACCCCCTTCCATTGTTAGGGCTACGTTTCCCGCAAGGCAGGGGTGAGGGGAGGGTGGGGTCTGATGTAGGCAGAGCCCTGCCCTGCTCACACCTGCCCTCCATGGAGAGCACCAGTGAGGAGCAGAGTGAGTGTGCGCAAGGTCCAGACCTGCTGGTCTCAGGCCTCTTCCTTCTTTTTTTTTTCAGCCATGTCGCACAACATGTGGGATCTTAGTTCCCTGACCGGGGATTGAACCCATGCCTGCTGCATTACAAGTGCAGTCTTAACCACTGGGCCCCCAGGGAAGTCCCTTAAGCCTTTCTTGCCAGGGCAGCCTGTGTCCACCTGCCAAGGGAGCAGGAGTCCCAGCTCCAGAGTGCTTGTGGGAGGGATGCTGAGCCTCCTGACCTCAGGTGTCTTCTCTGGAGGCATCAGCTCCTGGGCTTCCAGCCTCAAGAGACCTATTCCTGGGGGTGTGATGTCCTCAGCAGGGCCCCCGCCCCCCAGGCCCACCTCTGCCAGAGATACGAGGTGGGGGGGGGGGATGGTGAATGTAGCAGCCAGGCCAAGGTGGCCCGAAGGTTACCTTGACCTCTTGGTTTTCACACCCCCATCGTCCCCTCCAGGGCTCAGTCAGAGCTGGGCTGCAATGATGACAGAACATGGTGGAAAGGATGGTACATGAATTCTGAGGCTAGAAGAAAAACAGTTTGTTTTTTTTTTAGGTTCTGCCTTGGTCCTTGAATCACTTACTCTGGGGAAAACCAAGCACTTACTGTCAAGACATTCAAGCAGTGGAGACTCATGCGGGGACAGGCCAGCAGCCAGGCCCATCTTGCCAGCCTTGTGGAGGGGAGCACCTTAGAAATGGACCCTCTGGTCCCAGCAGAGGCTCTCAGATGCCTGCAGCCTCCTGAGAGTCTGAGCACAAACTCCTCCCAAATTCCAAACCAGAGAGATCAAGACACACGGATGGACCGTTTTAAAGCCTTATGCTTTGGGGGCAACGTGTTACACAGCATTAAGACAACCCCTCTTGCTCTCAGGGCGATTTCCTCTCATATTCTTGTTCTGCCTCCTCGCAGTTCCAGGCCGGTGTTCCCCCAACCACGGTACAGAGAAGGGAGGCAGGAGACGTGGCCCCGGATCAGCATGAAATCAGACAGCCGTCAACCAGCATCATTTGTTTTTTCTTCCGTTTTAATGAACACTTTACAAAGTACAAAATATACTGTCTTTTTGGGGGGAACATTAGGTACTTTTTTTCTCTCCGTCATACAGTACATGAATCTCGAGGGTTTTGTGTTTCTTCAAGAAAGAAAGAAAGCATGAGGGCCCTGGGCAGGGCTGCTCTGTTCTCCCCGCGCCCAGAACGTGGGACAGATAGATCTAAGTGCCACTGGTACTGCTGGTGACCCGGGGTGTGCCAGACCCCCAAGGCAAAGCCCCAGGCAGGGCAGAGGCCTCTCTGAAGCCCGCTGTGCAGCAAACATCCACTCACCCCCGTCTTGGGATAACGGAAATGGTTTTGGCAAAGAGCAGGAGGAGGACTTGGGGTTTTATTTGCCGTTAGCCCCTCCACTCCACCTCCAGTTTTGGAGCCAACGCTGCCCAGCTCTCCCTGGATCATTTTCTGAGCAAGATAAGCTGAAGCAATGGACAGGAAGATGCACTAGGCTTGGCCTCTGCCCTGGGACCTGAATTTGGCCTGTTTTCTACAAGCTCCTCACCCCCCACTCTGGCCTTGTTGGATGGACGCTCTCTGTGGATGAGCCCCAATAGGCAAGAGGGCACTGGCCCCCAGAACCTCTCCTTGTAAATACTGTCTTCAGGGCTGGCTGCTTCTGAGGAGTCTGCTGGGCAGATCTAGCCCTTGGGGCTGGCTGCATGGACCACCGGCCCCCTGCAGGGCGGAGCAGGGCCCCATGGGGACACCTCTGACCTCTCCCCCCTGTTAGTAGTTCAGTCGTGTCTGACCATTTGCCACCCCATGAACTGCAGCCTGCCAGGCTTCTCTGTCCATGGAGTTCTCCAGGCAAGAACACTGGAGTGGGTTGCCATTTCCTCCAGGGAACTTGCCCAAACCAGGGATCGAACCCGGGTCTCCCGTGCTGCAGGCACACTGCCGTCTGGGCCACCGGGGAAGCCTGCCCCCTCCCCAGAGCGGTTTTAACAAAGTCAAGGGGAGTTTGAGGCCTGCCATCCCCACCCCTTCAGTTCTGCATGTGGCCCACAGTAAGAATATACTGAGGCCTTGAAATACTGAACGAGCCAGTCCTTTTGCTCAAATTTGGGCTCTGCAGGTGTGTGCTCCCATATGCACCAGTGTTGACACAGCACACGTTCACACTCACATGCACATTTACACACACGTGTGCCCACAACACTGCTCTGACTCCCAACACTTCTCACTCTCACAGCCTGCCTGACCAAGAACCAAAAGCCACAAGGCCCCTCACCTCCAGGTTGCCCACGGAAGTCACAGGCCAGGCCACAGGCTTCTACCTCCATTCCAGGCCACTCTGGGCCCTTCAGCTCCAAGGGCAGAGGCTGCCTCAGCCCACAGCTCCCATCCTCCCCTCCCAAGAAAACAGGCTTTCCCGGAGGGTTTGGGTTTCAAAGCTGAAGGCCATAGCCCCACCCCACAGCTTTCTCCCTTGGTCTATGGAAAAGAATCCTTTTGCTGCCTCTAATTTGAAAAATGAAAGAAAGGAAAAGAAACTGGAGTGTAAGAAAAGCTATCTAGCTATACCAGGGCTCAACTCCCCTCACAAGTCCCGGCCACTCTTCCCAAGCCTGCCCTCTGCCGGGCTGACCACCGTCCGCCATCTTGGTCGACCAATAGGCGCCATCTTGGTCACGCCCCTACCAGGCAGCCTCTGAATAGAGCCTACTGCCCACTCCAGGCCTCGCCCTTGCCTCAGCACAGCATTCAGGAAACCTGAAAAGCCAAAGCCCCTGTCTTTCCACTGTTGGGAGAACCCATCGTCCTCCCCCAGGCTCTGTCTGCCAAGTCAACAGCTGACTCCACTCCATGGCGGCCATGACAGTGGCAGACTGACGACTCCCCGGCCCCGGCTGGGCAGACACGCTGGCGGCACTTCCTTTCTACGCCCCTACCATTTTCACTCAGGGGAGTGGCCATACACCTTTGTCAGCCACTACCTGGAAGGTCCCCACAGTCCCCACTCTTAGCTGGGGCTAGGACGGGCCCTGGTTGTGCCCACATCCTGATCCAGGGACTCAGAAAGGTGGCCCAGGGTGGCTGGGAACTGTGGCCGAAGGCGCTGGTGGCGGGTGGGCAGGTTCATCTTCATTCATCAGGCAAATGGTGCCCTTGGCTTGGGGTCGGGGCCTGGCCCTTCCCGTCACCCCGGAGCCTCCTGTCCTGAGCTCTGAGGCCTCCTCCTCTGTCACCTCCGAGGGGACGTGCCCCAACCGACCATGCATCTTCTGGACACACCACACTGGTCACCAAGGCCGCGCTGCCTGAACAGGGGGGGTCACAGTGGCCAGCTCCAGGTCACCCAGTCCCTCCCTCCCCACCAGGGGCCTGGGGCCTGGAGCTGACAGGAGGGGGAGAATGCTGGTGCTTGGGGGGTTCTGGGACCCCTGAATCCTGGGGGAGGGCTGTGAGCCTCTCTGCTTGGATGGGTGCTCTGGGCAGAGGGCAGTGGGGAGGGCACCACCTCCTAGGGGGCTTTAGAGACCCCTGTGGAGAGAGGGGGTGTCAAGTGGGCACTGCTGAGTCTCTGCTGGGCCAGGACTGGAGCTGAGGTGGAAAGGGGTTTCTTAGGAGCCGGGGAGCCCAAGTTGAGTGTTGAACCAAAGAGGCAGATTTTCATAACAGGGGGTGGGGGCGAAGTGGGGGTCTCGACTCCCCATCTCCCTCACCCTCCCTACCTTAACCTCTCACCCTGTGTTCATGGATGAGGCAGGTGAGGAGTGAGGGGGCGGTGAGACAGTTTGAGCTTTTCTTACCAGGGAACAGTGCACACTTAAGACACAGCTGGGACCCTGGTGGCGGCTCCGGGGCTCCATGCTCAATAAGCCAGAGCCAAGAGTGTCTCAGCTCAACAGGGCCCCTTCGGGCCGCCTCCCTGTGGGTCTGGAGACCCCTGGGGGCAGCCAGCCAGTGGGGTAATCACTTTCTCTTCCCCCAGACTGCTGGACATCAAGTCACTGTCTCACGGGCACATAGACACCGAGGATGCTCTGGCCTCCCCGCATGGCAAGAGGATGGGGAGGGCTGGGAAACAGAGGGTGGGGTTCCCAGCCCGTGGGTTGGATACACACCAGTGTAACCCGGAGAGCCAAATCCTTGCACCAACCCCTCAAGGAAACAACATCCAGGGCTTCCATCTCTTTCTCGGTTACCCGGGGCCAGTCCCTAGGAGGAGACCCGAGGAAAGAACCTGTGGCTTCTAACCTTGCAGGTGAAAGAAATCCGGTGATGGAGGCATTGGGGGGGGGTGGGGGTGGAGCAGACCTGGACGGAGCAATGCCGAAGGGGCTGTTCCTTTCCAAATGCGCTTCCCCTTTATGGCCCTGTCCCCAAAATAAAACAGGGGTGTCCAGCGGCCTTGGAAACGGAACTAAAGGGAGGGGCTGAATCCCAGCTTTCAAAGGAGACTCAGGGAGAAGGGGGTAGGGACCCTCAACCCCCACCCTGGGGCTCTGTTCTTGGTTGCTGGTCTGATTCTCTCAAGGCAGGGCCGAGGCAGCCAGCCGGCTTCTCTGATCATCGTATTGCCTATATACTTGAATTAAAAATACACGGTGGCTCAAAACGTGCCTGTGTGCACGGCAGACACAGCGGGGCGGAGGCCCTCACGCCCACACATACACGCACACGCGTGTGCACGCTCACACGGTATATATTAACATATATATTGCTCAAGTATATATGCTATTTACAGTATATATCTATATCAACATAAAACACAGGTATTTATATGTGTGTACAATATACGTCCTAGTAGATCTGGGGGGGATCACACGCTTCTTGGGGTCACGGGGCCGACACACTAGCTCGGCGGGGAGGAGAGGCGGGGAAGCAACACGGGGAGGAGCTGACAGGAAGGGGTCTGGAGGGCACGCCACAGGAAAATCAAGGCCTTCCAGGCACAGAGGGGGTGCTCAGGACGTGGGGGGCTGCCCCGCCCACGTGGTCACCCCGGTTTTGGAACCAGCAAACAACTGACATGTTTTGGTTTTTCTGAAGTTTTGTGCAAAATGACTTCCAAAAAAAAAGGTTCCGAATCAGTGCTTGGGCTCTGAACATCTGTAAGGATTCAGAGACATACCTCCAACACCGGGTGGGTTTCCAGGGCTCAGAGGGTCCCATGTGGCCTGGAGAAGGGGGAGAGTGGGGCTTCACCCGGTCAAGAGAATGGCCCCTCTCCTCCCAGCTTCTCAGGGACGGCCCGGACACCACCACCAGCTGGGGAGGAGGCAGGGGTGCCGCCCTGTTCTCCGGGGCGGGGGCTGGTCTGCCACCTGGCTGGCCATCTCCCCACAGCCCGTCGAAACCTTCCTCTGAGGCTTTAGAACCACTCTGCCTTGGCAGCTCTGTGTGGGGTGCCCCTGGGGACCCCTGGATCGTAACTGACCTCTGCTCCCAGCTGCCTGCTCTGAAGGGAAAGCCAAGGCCCCTGGCAGCAGCTCCGATTCTCAGGCCTGTCCCTGGAGCCACAGGACGTCAAACCAAGCGATGTCACACTTTGGGTCCCGACAGCGTCGGCAGGCCCTGTCCCCTGAAACTATTGCCAGCCACAGCCTGGGTAACAAACACATTAAATAGGAAGCTACAAGGTACGGTTTTCTCTATTAAGGCTCAGATAAGCTGCCTCCCAGGTCAAGTTCTCATGAACGCCACGGTCCCTGGACAGAGGGGTGGGTAGGCGGGCGGGCGAGTTGGGGGCAGGGGCCTTCCACGCTCCCCCACAAGCGGGGCAGGGAGAGGAGGGCAGGACGATGGGGGAGCCCTGTGCTGGTCTCGTTGATTGCTGGGGAGGTGGGGGTGACCTAAGAAAACCCCAGCTCAGAATGTTGGGGATGCCCCCACTTGGGGAAAACCGAGGCTCTGCCAGCCCCAGGAGGGTCCAGGGAAAGCAGACGGGACAGGAGCTGTTGCCCCAGGCTGGTGGGTCTCCTGGGAACCACCTCCCCACCCCCCAGGATGAGCGCTTGTGGTGGGGAGGGTCTGGACAGGGCCCCCTTGGCAGTCTTGCTGGGAGTCGGGGTACAGGCCCTGTGGTTGGCAGCCAAGGAAGGTTCTGGGTGGCCGAGGTCCCCCCCAGCTCGGGGCCCCACCCTCAGAGCCTCACCAGCACAGGATTAGAGAGCCGCCCACTGGCCTCCACTCTGCAGGGACCAGCCCAGAGCCAATGGGTCCAGAGACCAGATGGGGTCCAGAGCCCCAGCCCTCATGAGGGCCTTCCCCGGCTCTATGAACTTGGCCCTGCTCAGCCAGCCCCCAAGATGACACGAGAATCGGTACCCCAGTGTCCCAGAGGCACCAGCTTCCTTCGGCGTTTGCCCTCGGCTGTGGGTGAGGCTGGACGAGAAGGTGGGTCAGTGGACAAGCTCCCTTGGCCCTGGACATCATTTTCTCGATTGAGGGTGGGGGAGGAGGAGAGGGCGTACTCTCTGGAGGGTCTGGGGGCTCCAGGAAGGCAGGAGGAGGGCATGGGGAGGCCTTGGCTTGGGTCCCAGGCCTGGCGGGGTCAGCCATCGGGGGGCGTCTCCTAGAGACCCCGCCTCTGGGGGCCCTGGGGCCGGTTTTCCAGTCTGTTGAGAAATACTGCAAGAAGAGTCTTCAGGGTGGGGCCGGGTCCAGGCCTGGGGGGTCGGATGGGAGGAGCGGAAGGGGCCCTTCTAGTGCTTCTCTGCTTGGCTGACTTTCAGGGCGCTGATGACGCCGTTGATGTTTTCTTCCGGTACCTGTGAGGGGCGGGAAGTAAACATCTGGGAGCCGCCGCACCGGGCCTCCCCTGCCCCGGGGTGGGGGCCCGACACTCACCAGTGCGTGGTCAAACTTGAAGGTGCTAATGTAGTAGGCGGGGATGTCTGCGGCGGCCAAGGGCTCGGAGATCTGGGCCACGATGCCGCACTCATCTGGGGACAGAGGCGGGGACCACGCTCAGCCCTCCCCGCTGCTGGCACCCAGCGCAGCCTCGGCCGTTCCCCGACAGGTTGCTCAAGCTCCTGCTTTCCTGCCTGGTCTCCCGGGGCCCCTGGCTGGACCCACAGGCCCCTCTGCTGGTCGTACAGGCCTCGTGCCTGCATCCTGACTGTCCTGCGACGTGGTGCAGACTGGTTGTGTCCTAAGATTCTTATACTACAGACACATTTGTTTTTATTTCTATAAAATAAGGCGGGAGGGAGATGAGGGTCTAGAATGGTGCCTTTCAAACAGTGGCCGGTGACGTGTTTGGGACATGAATTTAGAAGGCTGGTGACTAGCGCTTTAGAAAGCGACAATAGGGGACTTCCCTGGTGGGTCCGGTGGTTAAGAATCCGCCTGCCAATGCAGGGGACCCAGGTTCGATCCCTGAGTTGGGAAGATTCCACATGCTGCGGGGCAACGAAGTCCTCGCACTGCAATGAGTGAAGGCCAGGAGCCTGTGCTCCGCAACTAGGGACGCCACCGCAATGAGAAGCCTGGACACTGCGACTAGGGAGTAGCACCTGCTCTCTCCAACTAGAGGAAGCTCTCGGGCAGCAGCGCAGACCCAGTGCAGCCAAACGTAAGTAAATAAAACTAACAACAACAACAAACGACAACAGGAAAGGGAAGGGCCAAGAGCTCGGACAGCACTGCCGTGAGTGCCGTTTTGTGAAACCGTAGAGTTGTTTAGCGTATGTGTGTGCTGGGCTCTGATGGAAAACACATTTCCAGCAAACCATGGTCAGAAACATATGGCGTCTGCCAATCTAGAATCTTTCTGATTCTCAAAAAGTTGTTTTTCTTGCAGGGCTATTTTTAATTACTTTTGGCCGAGGTGGGTCTTCATGGCTGCACGGGCTTTGCTGGAGTTGCAGCAGGTGGGGGCTACTCTCCGGTTGTGGTGTGTGGGTTTCTGATTGCCGTGGCCTCTCTTGTTGCAGAGCATGGGCTCTAGGGCGCGTAGGCTTCAGGAGCTGACACTCCCACGCTCTAGAGCACCGTTTCAACAGCTGTGGTGCACGGGCTTAGCTGCTCTGCGGCATGTGGGATCCTCCCGGATCAGGGATCGAACCTGTGTCTCCTCCCTGGCAGGTAGATTCTTCACCACTGAGCCACTAGGGAAGCCTTGCAGGGCTATTTATAGCTATTAGCCTGGCGTTAACACCCTCCACACTCCAGAAAGGCAGGTTCCACTGCTGCTTCTTATATGCCAAATGCCAGGACCCCTGGTGCCTGCCCATGAGGCCACTCAAAGCAGCACTCAGCAACTACAGTTGCTAAGATGACTCACGTTTCATTCACTATCCCACCTCAATTCTTCCTTCA
Source organism: Muntiacus reevesi (assembly GCF_963930625.1). Lineage (NCBI taxonomy): Eukaryota > Metazoa > Chordata > Mammalia > Artiodactyla > Cervidae > Muntiacus > Muntiacus reevesi. The sequence goes on along the minus strand of NC_089250.1, from coordinate 210,788,043 downwards.
TCCTGACTTTCTTTTTTCTGTAATGTTATTAAAGTGGGTGTGCTTTGGTAAACTCTAAACCAAAACTGGGAATAAAAAAACAAGCTGATACGCATGGCTAATTGTTAGAGAAATACATATAAAATGACAATGAGGTACCTCCTCTCATCCCAGTCAGAATAGCCATCATTAAAAAAAGTCTACAAATAACAAGTGCTGGGAAGGTGAGGGGGAAAAGGGAACCTTCCTATAATTGATGGTGAGAATGTAAGTTGGTGCAGCCATTATGGAAAACAGATATGGAGGTTCCACAGAAAACTAAAAGTAGAATTATCATGTGATCTAGGAATCCCACTCCTGGACATGTATGTGGACAAAACTCTAATTTGAAAAGAAACACGCGTCCCTATGTTCACAGCAGCCAAGACGTGGAAACAATCGAAATGTCCACTGACAGATGAATGGATAAAGAAGATGGGGTGGAAGAAAATCAGGAAAGACAAGCATCGTATGATAGCGCTTATATGTTGAATCTAAAATATGATACAAATGAACGATTAGTTCACAGACATCCCTGGCGGTCCACTGGTTAAGAATCCTGCCCATGCAGGGGACACGGGTTCAATCCCTGCTGTGGGACGACTCCACATGCCAAGGGGCAAGTAAGCCTGTGTGCCACAACAGCCGAGCCCACGAGCTGCCACTACTGAAGCCCCAGTGCCTAGAGCCCATGCTCCGCAACAAGAGAAACCGCCGCAGTGAGAAGCCGGAGCACTGCAGCTAGAGAGTAACCCCTACTCAGTGCAGCTAGAGAAAGCCCGTATATAGCAACAAAGACCCAGCCCAGCACCCCCTCCCCCCAAAAAACTGTACTCACTTACAAAACAGAAATAAGACTCACAGACACAGCAAATAAACATGGTTACCAAAGGGGAAAGGGGGTCACTGGGGGGATAAATCAGAATGAGTATGGGGTGAACAGGTACCCACTGCTACACATAAAACAGTGTCGAACCCCAGGGGCTCACCAAATCCCAGGGGCTGTCCTCCAATCCGCACCATCTTCCAGAGCTCCCCAGATGCGCTCGTGAACAACAAATTACTAGGAAACCTTAAAAGGGAGCAAGAGATGTCAACCCCCAGATGCTGAGAGTGCTCCCTCCACCAGCTCTCCCTGGAACGCTCCCTGTCGCGGGGGCATCGATGCTGGGCTGGAACTCAGGGACCCCAAGGACCCTCCGAGACCTCAGCCCATGCGCTTTGCACCTTCCTCCTCCAGGGGTGGGTGGGGTGGGGAGCAGGACGGCAAAGCTGGGATTGCGCTTTGGAACAACTGCCCCCTTTGCTCAGGCTGGTCAGGGTACCCCTCCTCAGCTCCAGACTGGAGGGATGGGGTAGGGGGCGTCAAACAGCACTGGATGGCGCTGGGTGACTCGGGGCCTTCGTCTCTGAGTGGCCTGTCATTTGTAAGCTGGGGCCGCTCACCTGCAATGAAGGGCTGGGGCGGGGACTTGTTAGGACCAAGTGGGTGACGGGTCCATCGTCAGCCTCCACCCGGGGCCCGGCTCACCTCTGCTGGGTCTGCACGTCCATCACCAGGGAGATGTAACCCTCGATGAGGGAGAAGGAGAAGAAGCGGATGTGGTCGCAGTCATCGCCGGACGCCAGCGGGTCCTTCACTCTGGGGGCCGGGGGAGATGGTGAGGGGTGGAGTGAGGGACCCACTGCACCCTGACCCGCACCCGGCCCACCTGCCCTGCCTGTTAGCTACGGGGTGTCCAGGCAGGCACCGACCAAATCCTTGCTCTGCCCCTGCCTTGCTGGGGGACCCCTGAGCCACTGCCCCCACGTTGGTCTCCACACCAGTGAGATGCAGGTGATTCCACGGCATTCACGGGGTGAGCACCGACCTTCACAGTGTTGAAGACCCAGCCAGTCCTCTGCATGAGCTATACTTGCCCCTTCCTGGACAGGGTTTCTCTGTCCCTGTGTTGGCCAACATCTCAGGGCACAGTCTGTGGTCACTGCCAGCTGGCTGGCCCCTGGCCCCACCCCACTTGGTGCTGGCTGAAACTTAAAATCTGCCCTGAGGAAAAATGCAAAGTTGTCGTCCACCAAATGAAAAAAACCTGAGTCCCTGGTTCTTCAAATGACTGGGCCTGCCCAGGAGCTCAGGGGACCCTGGGGTGTTCATAATAACATCTATATGTGGGCCTGGGGTTTCCTCAAGTTTTGGGGTTTGCAATGAATCAATTCTCCCCTTTAAGAAAGGGGATCTGGGGTAGAGTCATGTCTCTCTTCTCAAGCTAGTTCCCAGGGCAGGTCTGTGCCTCTCCCCTTGAACTAGCTCCCAGGACAGGTCTGTTTCACCCTCCTCGGATTAGCTCCCAGAGCAGGCCTGTGCCTCCCCCCTCAGACTGGGGCTTGTAGGCAGATTCGTGTCTCCTTGGCCCACCCTGCACCCCCTTACCCCCGAGGGGGCCCTACCCGTTGGAGTAAAACATGACGTCCATGAGGAGTGTGGCAACGGTGGGCAGCGTGTCGGGGTCCAGACTGGTGACACAGAACCTGTTGCTCGGGCTGGACAGAGGGTGGATGACGGGCCTCTGGACTGTGGGAGCACAAATATGAGGGATGCTGAGGGCAGGAGGAGAGGAGGCGGCAAGGCACTTGGGGTGGGGGGTGGTCAGCCAGCAGCTGTTCTGGGGAAGTCCAATGGCAGGCTCTGAGATCTGGCCCTGGTCACTTTTGTAGCTCCCCGCAGCCCCTGCAGCTCTCCTAATTCTCTGGGCTCACCCCCCCAGACCCCTGGGCCTTTGCACGTGCCATGCCATCTGCCTGGAAAGCCCTTCCCAAACTTCACCACGTATCGTATTAGCTCCTACTTGTGCTGTAAGTTTTTCAGCCTGAGAGTCACTGCCTCTGGGAGGCCCACACCGATACCCCGCGCTGGGTCAGCAGTGGCCCCTGGCCGTTTCTGGCTGTGTCCACATCCGTCGCCCTTTGGAGATCCCGGGTCTGAGGACTGTTGAATCATGTGACGCCTGGCCCTCAGCCAAGGCTCTGAGAATGGTGGCGCCCAGGGGCAGGACCTGGTCATTTCCTGAAGTTTCTCTGCACAACCCTCCCCTCCCTCAACTCACCCATCTTGGGCTTCACAAAGCCGTTGGTGATGCCGAGGTTCTCAGCCGCCACTGTCTCGCCATTGACGACCCGCAGGATGGTGAACTCTGATGACAAGGTGTGGGTGACGAAGGGCAGGTCCCGCTCACGCACCTGGGGACGAGCAGTCAATGAAGTGAGTGTGCCGTGATCCCCGGATGGAGCGGGGCTGGGGGCACTGGCCCCTTCACTCTGAAATTCTGTGCCCAGAACCAGCATCCCCCTCCCGGCCTCCTGCTGTCCTGACTGGGACAGGGGCACGTGGAACCGGGACCTGGGACCCGGTGCACGTGACTCTCCAGGGACAGAGGAAGGACCAGAGGGGAGAAGATGCTCCACTGAGGCCAGGACGTGTGGGTCCACGCCCCACTCCCTTTAGAAAGTGGGGCGGGCCTGCCCCGCCCCTCCCGGGCCCACACCCTCCAGGACGGCCACGCCCCATGGGAGAAGAGCATGAATAACAGTGGCCAGGAATTGCTGTCGGCTCTGTGACTGCACAGAGATCAAACTAGTCCATCCCAAAGGAAATCAACCGTGAATATTCATGGGAAGGCCTGATGCTGAAGCTCCAATACTTTGGCCACCTCATGCGAAGAGCCGACTCACTGGAAAAGACCTGGATGCTGGGCAAGATTGAGGGCAGGAGGAGAAGGGGGCTGCAGAGGATGAGACGGTTGGATGGCATCACAGACTCAATGGACATGAGTCTGAGTAAACGCTGGGAGATAACGAAGGACAAGGAAGCCTGGGGTCGCAAAGCGCCACACGATTTAGCAACTCAACAACAACTGTGACCAGAAACGCCTGCCCCCCTGGAGGAAGCGGTATGGGATTGGGAAGCCCACACATCTGGCATCCAGTTCAAACCAAACAATAGTCCACTCAAAAAGGGCAGGTAGTGGATGGAGCTAGAGCCTAGTCCGGGCCATGCTGACACTGGACTGATGACCCCAAGGTCCCCTTCACCTCTCTCTGAGCAGATCGTGAAATGGGGGTGGGGGCACAGACTTTGCAGATCACGTTGGTGGGGGTGCCTGCATCGTGGCTTACCAGGATGAAGTCCGTCTGGTAGGTGGACAGCATGAACACCGAGATGTTCTGATCGGCCAGCGGGGCGATGACTGACTTGGCGATCTTGGTCACACCGATGGGCTGGGAGCTGGAGAAGCTGCCGCCGCCAGACACCACATTGAGGGCCAGCCAGGTGGCATCAGCCACGCTCAGGTGTTCCGAAGAGGGCAGTTCTGGAGGGGGACATGGAGGGCCGGTCTGTGACTGATGGGCCCCCGCTGTGTGACCTCGGCCAGCCCGCCCTCTGGACCCCAGCACCCTCATCTGTCAGAGGAGGACGGGAGACTGGCCTCTGTCCATCTTGGGAGGATTGGGCAGGGAAGACCTTCAGTGGAGTCTGGACGTGCCGGGCAGCTCAGGAGGGGGGGGCCCGGGGACGAGGGGTTTATCTGCGCTGGGCCTCAGTTCCCAGCTGTGAGGGATGAGTACTTGGCAGTGATTCTCTTGTTTCTGGTTCTCACGACCCTCCCGGGTGCCAGGTCCTGTTATCACCACTTTAACCAGGTGGAACAGGTCCTGTGGTTTTCAAACTGGCTCCCAGGAACCTCTCAGTGGGGCTGGGGGTGGAGGGGAGGGAGGCCAGGAGAAGACAGGATCGAGGGTCTAAGATTTCTCTCTCTGCTTTCATCAGACCTATCACCCAAGTCATCCTGAGAGCCTGGAGATCCTGCCGGGAGGGTCCACCAGGGACACGGTGGGGTAGGGTCAGGCGGCCAGTGATCCCAGAGTCTCCTGGACTGGCTTGTGAAGACCATCCCGCCCACCCCGTCCTGCAGAGAGAGCACCCAGGGGAGGCTATGTGTGGGACATGGTACATGTGTATGCCTAGCTGTACAGACAGGCAGCCACTGAACTCTCTGTGCCTCGTGGCTGTCTGTTCAAACCCGCCCCAGACCAGGACTGTTATTTCACCCCATTCATGCGACAAACCAGAGATCTGAGGGACTGCTGACTTAAACAAGATCACTTAGGGAACAACAGAGCCAGAATTCAAACCCAGGTCTGACTTATACACAGACTCTCATGCTCTGTGCCGGGCACTGCATGGGAAGAAGGGCCAGGTCCCCAATTAGCGCAGGGGCTAAGAAGAGAGGCCTGGACCTTGGGGATTTAAGGGGGCTCTCAGGATCATGATGACGCCTGAGGGAGGCTGTGCAGGATGGCTCTGGAGGCCTCACCCAGGCTCCTACCTGCCCAGCTCCGGTCGTCATGGCAACCACAGCCTAGGGAGCCCATTGGCCCCGCTGCCTGAGAAGGGGCCAGTCCTCCGCTAGGCTGGCTGGAGAAGCAGGCTGCCTCCCAGAGAAGGGAAGGGGCTTGGGAGGTGGAGCGGGAGAAAAGGCTTAAAAAAATAAAAGGTTCTGATTTCAGGCTTCCACCTGTTACCTGGGGTGTCGGAAAAGAGACTTCTCAGCTCCAGGACCACCAGAAGAATCACTGCCCCGCCAGAGCCAAGAGTCCCAGCTCAATTCTGAAATCCTAAGGGGCCTGGAACTGGCCAGAGGGGACTTCCTGGGGACAGCATTGTGAGCCCAGCCTGCCATCTATTTTTTTCTCTTGGTATTTTTGGCCATGCCACGTGCCAAGTAGCACGGTCCCCCGACCAGGGACTGAACCTGGGTCTCTGCAGAGAAAGCACCGAATCCTAACCACCAGGCCGCCAGGGAATCCCCCTAACCATGCCATCTTGAGCAAAGACAGCCCGAGGAGCCAGCGAGGGCTGGGGTGCCCTATGGTCCTGTCATCTAAAGCCATTTGATAAACATATTAATAAATAAAATATTAACAAATAGATTTAACAGGAAAAGTTTTAAAAAGTCCCTTTTCATGAGGACTGAATCCCAAAAGGCCTCTTGGGAAAACTCTGGAGGGGTCCTTCCTGTAAGGGTCAGCTCAGGCATCATGACCACGTTGGCTGTCAGGAACCTGCCCTCTGCCTGCCTATTCCAAGCTCCTCACAACTCAGAGCTGCCCGGCAGCTCCCACATTCTCTGGAGCACCAGCTAAAGTCCTGGTGACCTGGGAACCAGCGCTGCCCCAGGGGGCGTTCTGGGTTCAGGCAGACAGTCTACACCTACGCTGTCCAAAGCCACTCACCTCACATGGCTACGGGGCACGTGAGATGTGGTTAGTGCGACAGAAAAAGAAACGTAATCGAACGTTTTATTTAATTTTGGTTCATTTAAGTCCCCACAGTCACATGGGGTGAGCAGCCGGCTGGAGTCTACAGTTGGCCCCATTCTCCCGTCAGCTCCCCCAGGGTAGTGGCCTCGGCTGCCTTTGTCTTCTGCCGTCCTCAGTGCAGGGGGGCACACGGGGGCAGAGGGCGGCTGTCTGCACCCCTCTCTACTCGGCCCAGGCCCCTCTTCCCCGCCCCGTCCCCCCAGCTCGTTCTCTGTGCTCAGGGTGACCTCTGACACCCTTTCATGTGCTCCTATATTCGACTTCCCAGGACGGGGCACAGGGCCCCCGGGGAGCCAGTGCCATCCCCTTACACAGTCTGCCTGTCTGAATTCTCAGGGCAGAATGCAGTCCATTTGCTTAGAGACCCGGCTCAGAAGTCGGCCCCGCTCCCATTTCACAGACTATGAAACTGAGGCCCAGAGAGGCAGGCTGGAGGGCAAATCATGGTACGGCAAACTCGGGGGGAGCTCACTCTGGCCTCCTGGCATGCGTTGCGGTCTCGCCTTGCCACCAGCCTGCGGCAGGGTGTTGGGAAAACCCCTCTCGCGGGGCTGAGCCTCAGGACTGTCAAGCAGGGGGGTCCAGGCATCTGGAGTTCCAGGACCCCAGTTCGGACAGCGTGGTCCCACTGGCCCTGTAAGGCCTTCACCTGGCAGGTGGAGCTTCGGCTGCCCCAGCCTCAGGCCTGCCCTTCCCTAGAGGAAAGGTGGACCATCTCAAGACTGAAAGGGATTATTATTTCTGTCACTACCCATCACCTAAGGCCCTAAAAATAGCCTCTTAGAGCTGAGCACGGTCCCTGGTGGATCGCTGAGGACGCCTGTCACCTCCCAGACACCAGGTGGGCAGCTCTGTCGTTGGGAGCCCCCTGACACTTCTCCAGGAGCCCCCCGCTACTGACAGCAGGGCTCACGGGTCCCTCTGCTAGGTGGCCTTGTCCTCTGCACAGAGTCGGTCAGGTCTTTCCCACCCCGCCAGCATCAGGGTCAAGAGTCCTGGGGTCAGGTGGGCAGGGTTTCATCCTGGCTGCCTGACTCTGGACAAAGTCACCACGTCTCAATTTCTTAAGCTTTCAAATGTGGGCTGCTGAAATCAGGATGGGCTCCAGAAGATGCTTGCAGGATTACGTGAGATTAAACCTCATCGAATGCTTAGCTAAGGGCCCAGTGTCTGAGGGCTCACCAAGCGCCAGGGTCTTTCTGTTTTCACACAGGTGGTGCCAGGGGTGCTGGTTTGGGGACAGGAGTTGGGGAGAATGTATCAATACCAAGAGTTTAACATGCGATTTCACTGTAAAGGAGTTACTACTGGGACAAAGGAGCAGTCATGGGTCTGAGTGTTTAACTCAAAAGGATTTAAAACAAAGACCTAGGAACCACCTAAAAGTCCATGCTGGAGCCCAGCAGACGAACCCATAGTTCATCTATGACAGAATACCACGCATTTGTTTAAAAAGCAGTTTTTCCATGGGACTTCCCTGGTGGTCCAACGGTTAAGGCTCCATGTTCCCAATGCAGGTGGCACAGGTTCTATCCCTAGTTGGGGAACTAAGATCCCACATGCTGCATGGTGAGGCCAAAAAAAAAAAAAAAAAAAAAAAAAAAGAACTCTATGGTATGCAAATTATATCTCAATTTGAAAGATGGAAGAAAGAAAGGGTAGGAACTTTGGTGATACCCTGAGGCATTGTATAAAAGATGGAAGAAAAGTGTTATTCGCTCAGTCGAGTCCGACTCTTTGCCACTCCCATGGACTGTAGCCTGCCAGGCTCCTCTGTCCGTGGAAATGTCCAGACAAGAATACTGGAGTGAAAAAAAAAAAAAGAATACTGGAGTGGGTAGCCATTCCCTTCTGCAGGAGATCTTCCCAGTCCAGGGATCAAATTCAGGTCTCCTGTATTGCAGGTGGATCCTTTACCGTCCGAGTCACCAGGGAAGAAAGATAATGGAAAATCATAGCAGGATGGTGACCAGGGCTTGTTCCCATGGGAACAAGGACTGAGGATGTTTGAAAGCACCTCCCTTGTGGGAGGAGCCCCCCAGAGAACAAGCCCCCTGCCCCTTGGTGGCTTCAGCTCTGGGTGTGGTAAGCACTGCCCCCTCTCAGCTGTGGGGCCTTTCCTGAGGGATCAGAACACGGGGCTGGGCGGGGGCAGAAACAGGGTGCCGAGCAACCAGCACTGACCACAGGCCACAGTCCAGCTAAGCCCCCGGGGGAGAGCAGCACGTACCCAGGAAGCCCTCCTCGTCGACAATGATGGTGTAATCCTCCGGGGTCTCGGTCAGACTGAAGAACTTGCACCTGGGGGGACAGACAGACAGACACAGAGTATGGTTAAGTCCCAGCAGACCCTGCGGCAGCCACCCACCCGTGACCTGGTGTACCCAGCGCTCTGATCCAGGCTGCTGGAGCGGGGTGGGGGGCACTGATTCTCTCCCTCTCCAGTGCCCCAGCTGATTCAGGGGGTCTCAGAGAGGCCTAGAGATGATGACCGTTTCCTCCACCACCCCGAGTCTGTGGGGACCCCCAAGCTGGCCAGCCCTCAGGGTCGCCTCTAGGCCCAAGGGCAGCTCTGGCAGGAACCATGCAGATGAACTGTGTTTTCCAGCCTACCTGAACTCCCACATTCTGACCTCTGGGCCTCTGTCGCCGTGCTGTGTCCCCTGCCCGTGGTCCTGGCCCCTCTCCTCACCAAGTCAAGAGCCCCCCCGTCATTCAGGGCCTAGTTCACATCACCCCACTGAGAGCCCCGCCTTTAGGGCACCCTTCTTCCTTGCAAGAGAGAGGGGTGTGGCCGTGTGTGCCATTTTGGGGCATGGATCCCTGAACCGCCTCTGGTAACACTGCTTAGCCTGGGGTGTAAATTGCTCATCCTCTACCTCAAGTGGGACCATCCATTTCTCAAGGCCAGGGAGGGTCCGGCAATCACCCTGTCCTTCTGCATCTCGTCCCTGCTGGTCTCAGCCCTGAGCGCACTCTGGGCACCTGGCGGACAGGCTGGGCTCCGTGTCCAGACCGCCCTTGGGCTGGGCTCTGAGGCTGTCACCGGGTGAGGGGGAGGGTTCCCTCCTCTCATTGCCTGTCTCCCTGCTCCCCATCCAGCAAGTGGCCCCCAGGCGCGGCGACAGGGAGAGACGGCATGCTCAGGCAGCGGTGTGTGGGAAACTGCCCACGGTCATTTATTTTTCCGGTGTCACCGATCTCACGAGTGAGGTGCAGCTCGGGCTCCGCGCCCAACGTGTAAAACCCATCCATCACAGGAAGTCGTGACACAAAGAGGCCCAACGAGTAACTCTGGCAAGGGCCCGAACGGCACTTCTACGAAGATTAAAATGGGAAAGGAATCCTGAAGCGTCACGGGATGGGGGTGGCCGGAATGTTACACAAACCTCTCTCCTCCTGGTTTCCCCTGTCCTGGCAGCCGCCCTCCAACACTGAAGCCTTGTCACCAGAACCCCTGCAGCACCCTTTTCCCTTTTTTATTTTTTTAAAAAATTAATTTAACTGGAGGATAATTACAATACTGTGGTAGCTTCTGCCATACATCGACATGAATCAGCCAGGGGTGCACATGTGTCCCCCCATCCTGAATGCCTCCTCCCACCTCCCTCCCCTTTTTTCTTTAAATTTTTCACAAGGCATGAGATTCACCGGAATTGGTAGGAACGCAAAATGGTACAGCTATTAGGGAAAATGGTTTGTGTTTCTTACAGACTGAAACATACATGACCACAGGCAGTCCTACTCCTGGGTATGGGCTGGAGAGAGATGAAAATATGCCCACACAAACACCTGTACGCAAAATGTTTAGAGCCTCTATCTGTAACCACCCCGAACTGCAGACATTCCAAACATCCTCCCTGCAGCTGGAGAACTGGGTAAACTGTGTGGCACATCCACGCCAGCGAATACCAGTCAGCAACGAAGAGGAGTGAATTAGTGATTCCTGCAATAAAGCGGATGAAACTCAAGAGCATTGGGCTAAGGTAAAGCCACACTCAACAGGTTAACGTACCCCATGATCCCATTTATATGAGATTCTGATTTACCTGTCTTTTTTTAAAATTAAACTTTTAATCTTGTATTGGAGTATAGCTGATTAACAATGTTTCAATAGTTTCAGGTGGACAGCAGAGGGACCAGCCACACATACACACGTATCCCTTCTCCCCCAAACTCCCCTCCCGCCCAGGCTGCCACGTGACACGGAGCAGTGTCCCCGCGCTCTACAGTAGGACCTTGTTGATTATCCATTTTAACTATAGCAGTGTGCACCTTCCCAAGGTCCCCATCCCCACCGCTCCCCCCACTCCCAGCAACCATAAATTTGTTTTCTAAGTCTGTGAGTCTTCTCCTGTTCTGTAAATAAGTTCATTTGTATCACGTCTTTTAGATTCCACATACAAGGGATGTCATACAATGTTTCTGCTTCTCGGTCTGACTTACTCCCGTGTGTCATTCTGGAAGAGGCAAAACTGTAAGGATGGAGAACAGAACAGATCCCTGGCTGCCTGGGGCTGGGTTGGGGTTGATGCTGGAGGGTCACCAGGAACTTTTTTGGGGTGAAGGAGGTGTTTGGTTTCTTTCTTAAAAAAAATTTATTTATGGCTGTGCTGGGTCTTCTTTGCTGGGCAAAGGCTTTCTAAAGGTTGCGGCAAGCAGGGGCTACTCTCTAGCTGTGGTGCATGGGCTTCTCATCGCTGTGGCTTCTCTTGCTGTGGAATGTGGGGTCCAGGCACACAGGCTTCAGTAGTTGCGGCTTGTGGACTGAGCTGCTCTGAGGCACGTGATATCTTTCTGGACCAGGGAATCAAACTCATGACCCCTGAATTGGCAGGCAGATTTTTAACCACTGGACCACCAGGGAAGTCCGGTGTTTGGTTTCTTGATCGTTGTGGTGGTGACAAGATCATATACGTTTTTCAAAATGGAAAGAACTATACCCTAAAAAGGATGACTTTTACCGTATATACAGATTATACCGCCATGAACCCGGCCTTAAGAAAGTGCTGGTGCCAGACTCATAAATGAGGGGGCACCCCTCCCCCTCCTTGACATTCGGCTCACCCAGCAGCACACACTGTTCAATTTCCCTCCAGGTCTTTGGTTTTCAAATTACATCTCTTGCCCCTGCCTGTCCCACATCCAATTTGCAACTATTGCTTGGACAAGCGAAATCTATAATTGCTAGGGGACAGCTGCACATTATCACCTTAGTGAGTGGCAATCCCTGGTCTGGCCTCGTTCCTTCCTGGGGACCCCCGTGTGCTCAGAAAGAGTCTCAGGAACCCCCTCTCCCCAGCCATCGTCAGAATGCCACAAGCAAGTACACCCAGGGAAGGGGCGGGCAACCCAGCCATCCGAGAGCCCTGGGAAGGCGAACAGGTGTGGCGCTTGCTCTGGGTGCCCTCTTGGCGGTGAGGGATGCTCCAGAAATAGACCGTGTAAATGACCCTGAGGGCATAGACACGGGCAGAAGGCAACATCGGCCTCTGCGTAAATGGGGGTATGACTATGCTGTTGATGTGACCCATGGCTGAGGGCCAGCTGGTAGACATCCAACTCGGAATGTGCACCTTGGCATGGGCAGACCTCTGGGAGGGCGAGTTGGCCGGAGGGACCTGCAGCTACTCCTCTGGTCAAACTCAGAAGGACCTATTCTCCTATTTCCCTCTCACGTCCTACACATCTCTGAGCTCACCCCATCTCCACCGCCCCTCACCCCAGTCGCTCTGAGATCTGTTTTTACCTCTCCCCATCACTCTCCTCCACACAAACGCTTGCCTAGAAGCCTCTCCAGTCTCCTTCCCAATTCTTGTCTGTCTCATCTCATGCATCCGAAGGCTGACAAATATTCTTTCCACTGCCCAGCACCCCCTTCCCTGTTCTTTGGCTGGACACGTGCTGCTCATCCTTCAAGACTCGGTTTAAGCATCTTCTTTGGGGTGAAATCTTTTCTAACTGGCACCGGCCACCTCCTCTGTCTCACCTCCCACCATAGGAGGGGTCCTCCCTGGATGTTAAAGCCATCGCGGACAGTTAGGCTTGGTGGTGCATCACAGCTTTAGGGGACAGTTCATCCATCTCAGAGTGTCTGCGAAGGATGCCTGCAAGAGGTGGGCAGTGTGCAACCTGTGCAACTGCACATGATGGTCCTGAATGCTTTCCACAGTCTATGACAGGTAACACTTGTTTCCCCCCAGTGGACCATATAAGCTCTCAAAGGGAAGGACGGTGGGTTCTCTGTACGTATACCTTGTATCTGACATGCGCTGGACAGGGTATCAATACTCAAAGCCTGATGAGCAAAAGAGTGAACTATGGCCACACACCTACCCCCAAAGCCAGAGAAGTCCCAATCACAGCAAACCCTGCATGTCCGTGTGTGGTACTGCTTGGACTTCCCTGCCGCTGGGAGACGCTCAAGTCCCTAGTCCCAACCCCACACTCTCTAACGAGCTGTGGCTAAACCCATTCCCCAGACGCCGGGCCTCGGTGTATGCGGAGTCTCTGTGCTTTGTCTAAAGAGCCGGAGAGAGGAACAAGACCCAGCAATTACTCAGGCTGCTGCTGAGTGCTGTTAGGAAATCCGAGGAGGAGGGGAAGCATTTGCCCTCTAGATGCCCTCATGGCGCTAAGGAACAGGATGAAATAACAGGGTTAGAGAGAGCTGCCTGGGAGAGCGGGAAGAGGACCAAGGTCCTGGAGTCAAGAGGTCCGAGTTCCAGTCCCAGACCGGCACCGGGGCTGGTGAACCCTGGGCCGCCTGACTCCTCTGTACGTGTCCAATGAAGGACACGTTCAAGGGGGACTGGGTTCCCTGTAGCCCCAGCTTGGGCAAGAAGGGCACAGGCCCCGTGGAACCCTGCCAGCTCCATAGCAAGCTGGACCTCAAGGGGCCTGGCGACAAGGCATGGAGAGACGATCCCAGAACCATCAAATCTGCCTGGGAAACGCTTTTCAAGGGCAGGCAAAAATCCCATCCAGCTCTGATCAGAACCCAAGACGGATCTGTTGCCCCGGCAGCTGGGTAGGTGGTAACATCACACGTCTGCGGGGAGGGCTCATTCATCGCACAGTCTGTGTGAAGAGCACCCTCGGGGTTGGGCAGTGCACAACCTGTGCAACTGTGTGTGATGGTCAGTAGGCAGGAGCGCTCAGGTAGAGTCCTGGGCGATGTAGGAGGGAGACTGGGAACAACAGCCCTAGAGACACTCCTGGTTCACTGTGGTTCAGGACACACTCCAAGGATTGTAATGCAAGTCCCCTGTCCAGGAGATGCCAACACATCCTTGGGCTCCATGAACAAAGCACAGGTGCTCAATGGTTTATGTCTGTTCAGGGACTCACAGGCCTGGTAGAGCATGCCCAGGAGAAATGAGGGGACTTTGGACTGCACCCCCTTCCCGCCTGGAGGAAGAGTCCAGCTGCCACCTTTAAATCTCTGTGGCTGCTCTGGACCAGGGAAGGGATCAGCGCTGCTGTTTATGGCTGTGTGACCTTCGGCAAGTTACTTAACCTCTCTGTGCCTCAGTTTTGTCATGTGACAGTGAGGGTAACAGTGTCCACTTCCTAGGGTTGCTGCTGAAGAATAAATGAGTGTATACCCAGCACGACCATGGTAAGCACTCAACATGTTGGCCATTTTTCCTTCTCGGAGGACAGAGGCAGCTGAGGTGGGGGACCATGGGGAGGCCAGCTTGTGTTGCCAGTTAGAAAAGCTCTAAAGCCAAATGAGGGCTTCTCCAGTGGCTCAGTGGTAAAGACTGCACCTGCAATGCAGGAGGGATGCGGGTTCAATCCCTAGGTTTGGAAGATCACCCCTGGAGGAGGAAACGGCAACCCATTCCAGTATGCTTGCCTGGGAAACCCCCATGGATAGAGGAGCCTGGCGGACTACAGCCCATGGGGTAAAAAGAGTCGGACATGAATGAGCAATTGAGCCTGAGCAAAGCCAAATGGGCTACAGAGACCAGGAGGTAGTGAGGTGTTACCTTTTGGAGGGGCTGAGCCCCAGGCTGGTGGGCTTCAGGGGTGATGCTACATTGACAGGGAGGATGGATTAAGCCACAGCCAAGGTTCTGGGAAGCGCGGAGTCTCTGGATTCCTTGAGACACTTGGTCCTTACATGCTGACCCCAAGCAACAAGCTTTGGCTGAAAAGTCTCCACTCATCTTCCCAGTAGTCCGGCACCCATCAGGTAGCCAGCCAAAGGATGATGGTCTATGACGAAAGAAACCAACTCAGCCTGCAATTCCCAGTGGATCTGCTGGAGCCAAACCCACTACCTGGTCCCAGCTCCCTGACATGCCATGCTGGGACCTCAAGAATCTTCAGACATTCAGCATGTCTGACATTCAGCATGTCTGAGCACACGGACTGTCTGGATCAGGGGAGCCAGGGAGGTGGCCTGACACATCACCATTGGGTGGGAACTCCTATCAGCGTCCTTTTCGCCTTCCCCATTCACCTGAGGGCTGGGTGGTGGTCCTGCCCTCCCCTCCTAGTTTCCCAGACATCACAAAGACCCTCTGACATAGTCAGGGCTCAGCAGAAGTCGCCTTTCCGTGGAATCCTGTGCAGAAGTCTTGGTCTCCGGCAGGCGGGAGACAGCTTTGCGGGCCAGACCCTCCTGGGACTGGGGTCTGTTTTCTGCAGGGTCACCACGTGCTCCTCCCAGACAGATCTTGCTGAGGTTGCCTGGCCACAGAATAAATCCAGATAAATCCAGCCCTTGGCAATTAGAGCCCTGGTCAGCTGGGCTTTTTGTCTTTTTATACAGTTCATGGGGTTCTCACGGGAAGAATACTGGAGGGATCTGCCATTCCCTCCTCTGTGCTAAAGCTGAAGCTCCAGTACTTTGGCCACCTGATGTGAACAGCTGACTCACTGGAAAAGACCCTGATGATGGGAAAGATTGAAGGCAGGAGGAGAAGGGGACGACAGAGGATGAGATGGTTGGATGGCATCACCAATTCGATGGACATGAACTTGGGCAAACTCCGGGAGACAGTGAGGAACAGGGAGGCCTGGTGTGCTTCAGTCCAGGGGATGGCAGAGTCGGACACGACTTGGTGATTGAACAGCAGCTGGGCTATGGCCTGAGCACCAGACAGGCCCTGCAAACTGGACTTGAGAACAGGCTTCCAGCATGTCCCAGGTACCCATAACGCCTTTGCTCAAGCAAGGCCTCTGAGCGCTCATTCTACATTTCAGCACCTAGACACCTATGCCTGTTTCCCAAGGGTAGCCTGTTCAGGATGAACGAGGGAGGTTCAACTACATCTTCCTAGCAGCACATCACAGCGAGCAGATGGAGGGGCCAGGCTCTGACCCACTTCTGGGGGCCATCCCACTGCCTCCGCCAGCCTGCTGCTGCATTTCTGCAGTGGAGCGCAGGAGCCTCGAACTTGGATTACAGCGAGGGACAGACGCACTTTTGGGGTGCTCACTGTGCTGGTCTCCCGCCTTCCCGGGCCTCTCTTCCCTAAGGACATCCAGGCGGAGGGTGTGGGTCAGACTTTCTTCTGTTACCCAGCCGTGACTTTTTCTTCTGCTTCTCCTGGGTCTTTGATAGGTCTTGTGTTATTTACAATTCATTTCTACGGTCATTAACAACTAGAAGCTGCCAATTCAAGTTTTAGTTAGAAAAAACTAAATTAATTGTTTTAGTTAACAACTAGAAGCTGCCGTTTCAAGCACTGTGTCAGTGCTGTGATTTGAAGGGCAATCCTAAAGAATGTCCTTTTTCTGTTAAGATGGAAAAAAAAATCTGCTTCGGTCTTGGGTGGTCAGGAGAATCAGACAGCATGGGTATCAGTGCTCACAAATTCCAAGGTGATATGCAGAGACAGGACTGCAGAAAGGGGCTGGGTAGGGCGGAGGGAATCGGTAAGGTCTGGATAAAGCCCCTGAGAGCCAGGCAAGAGTCTAATGCAGTGGCTAGATCATTCAGTCTTTCAACAAACAAACGGTTAAGTGCCTTTAATGTATAAAGGCACTGCTTCGTGTGCTGGAGACACACCTTAAATAATTGGACAATTAGAATTTCCATGGGGGCTGGATAAATAGTGAGTCAGATGGTGGTGTGTGCCTCAGAGCCAATAAAAAACAGAGTTTGCAGTTTAAAGCGGAGTGGGGAGTGGTTGCTAGGGGCTGGGGCGGGGGGTGGGGGGTAAGGGAATGGGGAGCAATCATTAAATGGGTGCAGAATTTCACTTTTGAGATGATGCAAAGTTCTGGAGGTGGATGGCGGTGAAGGCTGTGGAACAATGGAATGTAAGGATTTAATGCCACTGAGAAATACACGAGGCACTGAAAAGCTTCTACAGGACTCATGGGGATTTTCTCTCGCTCTCTTTTTTAAATGGTGGACAAATGTATTTAACAAGAAATATTACAAAAAATTAAAATGATAATACTTTCTGTTAAGTACATTTGTTCACCATTAAAAAAAAAAAGGGGGGGACCTCCCCAGTGGTCGAGTGGTTAAGAATCCACCTTCCAAGGAAGGGGACTCGGGTTCAATCCCTGGTTGGGGAGCTCCTGATCCCACATACCATGGGGCAGCTAAGCCACAGTGCCACAACTAGAGAGAAGTTCGCCCACCGCGATGAAAGATCCCACATGCTGCAAAGACCTGATGCAGCCAAATAAATAAAAAGACCTTTAAAAAAAAGGAAAGCGAGCGAGCAGGGAAGGTCCCCTATAAGTTCTTTAGAAGCTGGAAGGGTGAGCAGCATGTGGCTGTCCCAAAGCCCTGAGGTGGGTACCTGCCGGGAGAGACAGCAGCCAGGAGTGGCTGCCGGTGGGGGAGGCGGAACGGCAGGCTAAGACGAGGGATAACAGGGAGGGAGGAGGATGCCTGGGGCCCCTGTAAGGACCAGGTGGGGCTGAGAGGCCAGTGAGGAGGCACCTGTGGTCTTCAAGGGGGCTGGCTGGTGAGAGCTGGGGGCTCCGACCTGGCTGGCACTGGTGGGCGTGGCTCCGTTTAGGAGCCTGGAAGTCATATTCAACAACTGGGGGCTGGTGAGGTTGGTGAGGAAGACTGGGGCCAAGGCAGGAAACCATCGTCTTCCACCGCACATTCTCGGCAGAGGCACCAGGGGAGAGGTCAGCTGGCGGCCAGGGCTGCCCTGAACTAACAGAACATACACACCTCTGAATCCCGCCCGGACCCACAGCTTTGGTCCCTTCCTCCATGGAGACCTGCAGCGCCCTAGCCCTGCCCCAAGGGCTCAAGCACAAGTCACAGGGAGCTTCCATATGGCCCCTCCTAGGCCATTTCTGCAGCCTGGGGCACCAGCCAGTGTCAGAACGGTCACGCCCCAGGGCAGGAACCATGTCTGCGGAAGGCTGGCCTCTAGCTTTGCAAGCAATTCCCAAGTGCAGGGCACACACGAGGCACTGAGTAGTGAGTGGTTCCCTTTCTGCCTTGGGAGGGACTGAGATGTAAAAAACCCAAGTAGACATCGTGGCTCTTGCCACCTCTCCAAGATGAGGCTGGAAAAACTGACTGGTCCTTGAATTGTCCCAAGTTCCTTATCTGTGAAAGAGGTTTGAAGCTACCTCTCCTGCAGGATCGTTTAGGATTTGAGGAGGTTACAGAACACACATGGGAAGTGCTCAAGACCCTGCATAAGCATGCATGGTCTCCTGATGCCGTGAGCTGGCCCGGAGACTGAGTGGACGTCCAAGGCAGCGTTCCCATCCGGGCAGTGGTCAGCCTTGCAGTGGCCTCTGGGTCTCTGCCTAACTTCTAGTCTCCCCATTTCTCATGGCCTCCACCCCAACCCTCACCAGCAGGACAGTCAAATCTCATGCAGTGGGCAACGGACCCAACCCAGGTCCCCCAGGCAGGCCACAGCCTCCCACCCCAACCCCCGCCGTCCCCTAGTCACCCCCGTCTGCCCATGACCTCCCAGCAATGATCATATGCACTGCGGTGCTGAGATGACTTCCTTCATGGTCTCTCTCTGCTGGTGAGATTAACCTGCTCCTCGGGAGATGACTGAGTTTTTCTCACCCAAGTTCCCCATGCCTCCCACAGAACTCCACGCAGAGTCTGTGTCATCGCTGCTAACTGAATGTATGCATAGTGTCATTAATGATTCCCATTTCACAGGTGGGAAAACTGATGCTCCGTTAGGTTAAGGCAGTTATGGCCTTGGGACCGCTGTCTGTGCAGTCTCTAGGATGGGTGCGGGCCGGGGGGGGGGGGGGGGCGGCCAGGGGACAAGTGTGGCTTGTGGCATATTCCCTATGACTCAGCTCTTCCCCTGGGAGCCATCCACCCTCTTAAACATGGGTAACCAGAGACAGGGACGAGAGAATTGATAACAGCCCGTCCTTGGTAACAAGCACCTGGCTGCAACCCAGATGCCCATCACCAGGAGAGAAGGAAACTGATGACAGAATACTACCCAGCAGTCAAAACGAACACTCTGCGGGGACTTGCAAAACTATGAATGCGTCTCAGCAATATAATCATAGATGGAAAAATAAGTGCCCAACTGTTATACATAGCACGGTATTCTCTTCACAGAGTTAAAAGCAGCTACAATGAAAAAACAACAAAACCCAACACGTTTAAGACTCCACGGAGTTGCAATATAACTCCATATAAAGGAAGCCAGGGAATAAAGAACACGTTACTTGGGGTTGGGGGTGCTTCCCTGATAGCTCAGTTGGTAAAGAATCCATCTGCAATGCAGGAGACCTTGGTTCGATTTCTGGGTTGGGAAGATCCCCTGGAGAAGGGAAAGGCTGCCCACTTCAGTATTCTGGCCTGGAGAATCCCATGGAGTGTGTAGCCCATGGGGTCACAAGGAGTCGGACACGAGTGAGCGACTTTCACTTTACTTGGGGTTGGGGGGTCTGGTTAGATGAAGGGTAATTTTTAAAAAATAATTTATTTGTTTGGCTGCGCTGGGTCTCTGCTGCTGCTCGTGGGCCTTCACTAGTTGGGGCGCATAGGCTCCTCACGACACTGGCTGCTCTTGTTGCAGAGCATGGGCTCTAGGGCACACGGGCTTCAGTAGTCGCGGCTCATGGCTCAGCAACTGTGGCTGATGGGCTCTGGGCACAGGCTCAACAGCTGTGGTGCGCAGGCTTAGTTGTTCCGAAGCAGGGGGGAACTTCCTGACCCAGGGATCGAACCCGTGTCTCCTGCACTGGCAGGCGGGTTCTCTGCCACAGAGCCACCAGGGAAGTCCCAGATGGAGGGTACTGTCTCCCTCTGACTCGTGCTCTGGCTTTGCACGTGCGGATTACAGTATTAACTAGTCAATTAAGCAAATACAGGTGGGCTGTGCAAGTGACACGTGATGTTATGAACCTGACAATGAAGGGCTGCAGGCAACTGGGACTGGGTCCTCGCAGAAGGGACCTGGCCACAGATGAGAGGCCAAGGTAGGCTGCAAAAAGGTGGAGGAAATGCAACTGAAGAGCCACCCAGGGGAGGTGGCCAGAGAAGTTTCTGGTCCAGGAGCCAGAGTCAGGCAAGAGTCCTAGGATGAATGGACAGGTCTGGTCCCAGGGTTACAGCTCACTGCCATAGGGGTCATTCACCTTGGCCCTGGCTGGCCAGTGATTTGGGGCTCACTTTAGCTCAAGAGATGCATATCTGATCCCCAACTTGACCCCCACAGTCCAGCCTCTAGTAGTCTGACAGTGCTGTGGGTAACAGGCTAATGCTCTGGGTCTCAGTTACTGCACCAGCCCCAATGGCCTTTCTTTTAATTTAAAAATTAAAAAAAATTTAAACTTTATATTGGAGTATAGTTGATTTACAATGTTGTGTTCATTTCAGGTGTATAACAAAGTGATTCAATTATACATATATATACATTCTTTTTTAGATTCTTTTCCCTTATAGATTATTACAACATATTGAATATTGTTCCTTGTGCTATGGGCTTCCCAGGTGGCTCAGTGGTAAAGAATCCGCCTGCCAATGTCAGAGATGCAGGAGACCGTGATTTCCATTCCTGGGTCGGGAAGATCCCCTGGAGAAGGAAATGGCAACCCACTCCAGTATCCTTGCCTGGGAAATTGCATGGACAGAGGAGCCTGGTGGGCTACAGTTTATGGGGCTGCAGAGAGTTGGACATGGCTGAGCGCACACACACCACTCTGTGATACAGCAGTTCCTTGCTGATTATTTTGTATATAGCAGTGTGTACATGTTAATCCCAAACTCCTAATATATCCCTCCCTCCTCCTGATTTCCCCTTTGGGAAGCCCCTGAGCCTGCGTCCTCTCTGATAGTGACCCCCTGGCTTTCTCCTGACTTAACGGGAAGCTTGTTCAACACCCCCCACCCCCGTTCATCCTGCTGATGCTGAGAACACACGCAGACACACACCCTCCAAGGATGCAGACGGCGTCTGGTCAGCAAACTGAAAACAGTAATCAAGAGACTCGACCCAATAGCAACGGTGGTTCTTCTCCCCCTGCCCTGCCCCACTGTGGGGAACCAACAGCCCCTAGAGGGTCCGTCATTACAAGACTTTGGAACTACACTGAGGTACCACCTGGATGGAGCTGCCAGCCTGTTGCCTGGCAACTCTGTGATGCCCGCACTCCCAGGTCACCCTGCGCCTCTCTCATCTCCTGCGGCCACTCCAATTCTGTACCGCCTGTTGCTGCCTCGGGGGCAGGGTGTCCTGGGTGACCCGCTTGGTCGATCCTTAGACGGCCCCTGATCAGCACCATCTTCCTCGGCTCGGAGGATCCCCCAGGTCCTGCCTCTTACCCCTCCACCCCTCGGGGGAACGGCTCAGCCCTCCCTCTCCCGTACCTCCCCGTGCCCATGCTCTGCACCCGTGTCCACCTCCAAGTTCCTAAGGAGGGGAGGGCCTCCTTCCAAAACCCCTCTGCCTTTCCATTCATCTCAGCCCCTCTCTCTGACCTCGGAAAAATGGGTGCAATCTTTAAGTCCCGGTTCCGGACCAGCGCCGCTCTCTCAGGAACCTTGTCTCATACTTGGTTTCCTCCTGGTCTTAGTAACAAATAAGCTCAGGTTTCCTCCATCCTAAAAAAAGGCTCTCTTGTGCCCACCAACCCTCTTCCCTCCGCTACCTCCAGCCCCTGCCGCTGACCGGCCTCAGCTCTCCGACGGATCCTGCTCCCCTGTGACCTCTACCAGCCAAAGATGACGGCTTCCTCCCTCCCACCCTCCTGTCCTTGGGCCTTTTGGCAGGACCCTACACGGCTGCCCAAGGCCTCAGCCTAGACCCGGGTATGGACCCCAGGGTCTCCTGACGTCGACCCTCCTTTCGCTTCCTGCAGTGCCTTCTCTTTCAAGCCTCCCCAATGTTCTTCTCACATTACCCCCTCCCTGCAATTCTCTCCCTCACAGGGTCCCGGTCACTGCGACCCAGGCCTTCTCCCCAAATGTCAGACACCCACTCCTCCTCTGACGCCAGCTGGACTGGGCTCAGACTCATTTCTCACATCCAACCGCTCAGAGAGGAAGTGCTGGGGCCCATTTCACAGATAAGGAAACCGAGGACAGCCACCTGAGGCCACCTCCCACGCCCTCATCCCAGTGGGACGAAACAGAATCGAGTACCATTCGCTTGACTCTAAAAACCCACTGCAGGGAGTTCCCTGGTGGTCCAGCGGTCAGGACTCTGGGCTTTCACTGCCGAGGGACCGAGTTCGATCCCTGGTCAGGGAAGTAACGCCCTACGAGCACTGGCCAAAACCAAGCAACCAAACACCCCTGCTGTTCCGCCCTGGGCGTGGCCAGCAGCTGACCGCCGGGACAGGGTCAAGGACAGGGGACTGCCCCGAGCCTGGGGCCGAAGGCTGAGTCACCTCAGAGAACATTCTCCTGTTCAATGGCTGTGGCCGCCTGTTATGGGCGGTCGGCTGACACTCGATCTGTTTACTCTCAGATCCCCAGCCCAGCAGAGCGAGGCCCTCACGGGGGCCTCTCTGGGGCATCCTGGGCAAGGAGCCCCAGCCAGTCAGACTCTCGCGGACCTTAAGCCAGGAGGGGGGAAGGGCCACTTCCAGGTAAGCTTGTTCAGCAGACCCACCCTGAGACTTCAGATTTACGAACCAGATAAAATTAGCAGAGGGAAGAGATTTGCAAGGGTGGGTTTAATTTGGTAGAATCGCTTGCCACAGATTCCCATTAAAACCACAACAGAGGGGAGAAAGGGGGGGATCTTCCTGGAATCACCCAGACATGAAGGCGGAGCACGAGAGGCATGGAATCGGGGGGGGGGGGGGGAGGCCACTGCGTGGTGCCTTTGGGTAACGGGATCCCGGAGACCCCGCCGCTGTTTGCTTACCCCTGGGGAGGGGGAGCTCACTCCTTTGTGTAGCAATTCATTGGATCCCAGAAGAGCTTATTTCTAGAAAGCTCTATCCGTGGGGCCTCCTTAATAACTGACACCCAACCAGTCTTAATTCTGCCCTCCAGGGACCCAAGGAGATTTATTCCAGCTGGGAAAACGGCAGGAAAGGAGCCCAGGAGGAGTACCACCTCTTCCCACAGTGGGAACAGGGCTTACGGGCAAAGATGTTACATAAACCTCAGCTGTTTGCTTAAAGCAGGGGTCCCCAACCTTGGGGATCTAAAGCTTGATGACCAGAGGTGGAGCTGATGTAATAATAAGAGAAATAAGGTACATGACAAATGTCATGGACTTGAGTCATCCCGAAACCACCGCCCACCCCTACCCGCTCCTGGTGGCGCTAGTGGTAAAGAATCCACCTGTCAATGTAGGAGATGTAAGAGATGAGGGTTCGATCTCCAGGCTGAGAAGATCCCCTGGAGGAGGGCATGGCCACCCACTCCAATATGCTTACCTGGAGAATCCCCATGGCCAGAGGAGCCTGGCGGGTTACAGTCCATGGGGTCACAAGGAGTCGGACACAACTGAAGGGACTTCATGCACACACACTCACAAGGAGTCGGACACAACTGAAGGGACTTCGTGCACACACACCCTCAGCCTCGGTCCGCGGAAAAACTGTCTTCCACGAAACTGGTCTCTGGTGCCAAACAGGTTGGGGACCACTGGCTTAAAGCATGGGTTCTCAACCTTGGCTGCCCACTGAACTCACCTGGTAAGCCCTAAAAAATACTGAGGGAGCCTACAGAGGAGGTACAGCTGAACGGAAAGCCAGAGAGGCAGGCGGCCAGCCTCCCTCGCTGGATGCTTGGACCTTCCTGGCCAGGAGAGGCTGCCGGCAAGCTGCCTAGCCAGGGGCTTGAGCGCAGCACATCCGCCACCATGTTCTGGGGGGATCACCCTGGGCGGATGTCCACCTGCAGGCACCGTCCACTGACTGGGCCTCTGCTCTGCAGGCTCCCCCAGGCAGCTGTGGGGGTGGCACGCCTGGCCTCCCCGAGACAAGGCTGAGCACGCCTGTGAGACCCCGTGGAGCACACTGCTCCCTAAATCAGAGGTACCACTGCTCCCCGGAATGTCAGCGCCCAGGGTTGCGGGTTTAAGCTGGTCCCGACAACACCCACTCACCGCAATGCCAGCAGGGGGGTGACGGATGGGGACTGCTTCTTGGTTTGCCTGGGATGGTCCGAGCCTGGGCACCAACAACGCCTCAGAAATGCGCAGAATCACGCAGAGGCGACAGAAGTCGGGTGGCGAGTGGGCAGGAGAGGGCAGTGGTGACTGGAAGTGGCTATCGGGAAGACTTCTGGGAGCCCGGGAACATTCTCTAGGGGTTTCTGCCTGGGAGCTGGGTCTCCAGGTGTGGTCATCTTGTAGGAATTCACGAAGCCTCATTTATAAGGTCTGTGCACACCCCACCTTGGCCGCTACTTCACTAAAGTAGAAGGGAAATCCCGGGGCAGGGTCGGGAGTGGGGGATAATGGCTAACGGGTCCAGTTCGTGCCTTTCTTCCTGTTTAACCTGAGTCTTGTTTGCATCCCAACTGAGCAGGCATACTCACTGGTTTGCCTGGGGGTGGCCATGAGGCTCACATGCCAGGGTGGACCTCAAGGGTCCTCCGAACAAGGGTGTGAAGGGGCAGAGGTGGTGAGGAGGCGACCTGAAGATGCATGAGGAGAAAGGATTCTACAGTGTTCCCATGTGACACCCCTCTCGCTGTGCCAGGGCTGAGCAGCAGCTACTGAACAGCACTCATCAATTCAGGCGAGAAATGCTTTAAAAAAAAAAAATTATCTGGCTGTGTCGGGTCTTGGCTGTGGCATCTGGGCTCTTTGTTGCATCATGGAGGGTCTTTTGTTGCAGTTCAGGGGCTCAGCGGTTGTGGGTCCCCGTCTGAGCTGCTCAGCAGCTTGCGGGATCTCAGTTCCTTGGGATCGATCCCAGGTCTCCTGCATTGCAAGGCTGATTCTTAATCACTGGACCACCAGGGAAGTACCTGAGAATTGCTTTTAATGACACCAACTTGGATTTTGATCATGATTTGTTACAGGTTTTATATATATATATACATTTTTTTTTACCCCAACCCTTTTTCTGAACTGTGGCATAATTTACCATAATGAAATGTGCAGACTTTAGGTGTATGGTTAGATGAATTTTCACAAATGTATACTCTCTTTTCGGAGAAGGCAATGGCACCCCACTCCAGTACTCTTGCCTGGAAAATCCCATGGACGGAGAAGCCTGGTAGGCTGCAGTCCATGGGGTCACGAAGAGTCGGACATGACTGAGCGGCTTCACTTTCACTTTTCACTTTTATGCATGGAGAAGGAAGTGGCAACCCACTCCAGTGTTCCTGCCTGGAGAATCCCAGGGATGGGGTCGCACAGAGTCGGACAGGACTGAAGTGACTTAGCAGCATAGTCTCTTTTAACCAAGACCCCAATCAAGATACTGAACATTTTGGGAGGGGAAAAACTGGGAGTTTGGGACTGACATATACTCACTCAGTTAAGTCAGTGTTAAGTGTTAGTCGCTTAGTCGTGTCCAGCTCTTTGTGACCTCGTGGACTATATACAGCCTGACAGGCTCCCCTGTCCATGGCATTCTCCAGGCAAGAAACTGGAGCGGGTAGCCACTTCTTTCTCCAGGGGATCTTCCCAACCCAGGGATCAAACCCAGGTCTCTTGCATTGCAGGCAGATTTTTTACCATCTGAGCCACCAGGGAAGCCCTGACATATACACACGACTATATATAAAATGGATAACGAATAGGAACCTGCTGCATAGCGTGAGAAACTCTAATTAATACTATGTAATGGCATATATGGGGAAAACATCTAAAAAAAAAAGTGGATATGTGTATAACTGATTCACTTTGCTATACATCTGAAACTAACAACAGTGTAAATCAACTATACCCTAATAAAAAAATTAAAAAAAAAAAGATACTGAACATTCTCTTCACCGCAGAAAGCCTTGTCCCTTGCCTTTGAGTCCTTACGACCACCCAGAGGCCACCCGTGCTCCAGTTTCTACCATCATAGACTATTTAGTGGTTCATGTGCTTCACAGCCGTGAAATTGTATGGTGTGTACTATTTTGTGTCTGGCTTCTTTGGTTCAGTGTATTGTTTTTGAGATTCATCTGTTTTTTATCATTTGTAGCAGCTTTGATTGCTGAGTAGATATGTTTATATATATTTATAATGTATTATATTTTCATCTATTCTTTCTCTTGTTGATGCCATTCGGTTGTTTTCAGCTTTGGGTTATTACGAAGGAAGCTGCTATAAACATCCTTATTAAAAAAAGATTTCCTGGCTGGCTTCCTCTGCCCCAAGTTCCCGTAATTCCACAAAAGCAGCTCAAGTTTGCCCAAAGACCGCCTCCGCAGACCTCAGCCCATCCAGGGGCACCTGAGCCCTGCCCTCTCCACGGGGTGGGTCCTGCGGCAGGGCGGTCACACCTGCTGAGATGAGGAAGGACCCCGCTGATGAGCAGCCAGGGAAAAACAAGCACATAAAGCATTACTGTAGTTCGATCGTGGAAAGGCTGTGAAACAAGGATTTTAAAAGGGAGCAGCTGGGTGGACTTCTTTTGGACAGGGAGCCCGGGAAGGGCTCAGGGAAGGAGAGATCCATGCAGGACCAGCAGCAGACACGGGGGACCCCGGGAGAAAGACACCCTGACTCTCAGAAGAGAAATATCCTACAGGGTTGTGGTCCAATCATCCGTAGCCACGGAAACGTCCAGTATCATCCACACGATGTAATACATCGCTGAGTGGGAAAAAAGCAAGCTCCAGAAGATAACACACAGTCCGATACCCTTGCCAACTGTATACCCAGGGCGAAACTGTTTGTAAAAGTCAAGGGAAAGATAAGTGTGGGTGGACCACAGTTACCATCAATGTCATGGTTGCAGTGCGGGGGATATTCTTATTCAAACAATCAACAGGTGAAACGTGGAAGCTAGGATTGATAAGTAAGTCACAGGACAAGGATGGTGAGTAATCACACTCTGTGCACCTGAGGTCTATTAAAACAATAAAAATAAAAAAGAAGGCTTTGAAATGTTTGAGGGTGTATGTCTTACACAGAGAGCGGTTCCTGCATCTTGCTGGCAGTCTCGCTGTTGCATCTCTGCACCTGCCTCTCTGTACCTGCCTGAGTCCCATCTTCTCTTAGCTGGGGTAGCTGGAGTCATACTCCATTCTGTGGACCACCGTGGGGTGGGGGACCCCGGGGGATGCATAGACCCCGAAGTCTATGAGCCTAGCCATATCAGACCCCAGGCCCTGTGTCCCTCCAGCTGGGAGCCTGGGAGGACGGTCAGGAGCCCCAAGAAGAGGTTGCTACCATCTTTATTCAGTGACTGGTATCAGCCGAGCCCCTGCTAAGGCAGGGAGTCAAACAGGTTTGTGTTTCTGCAGGGGTCCCAGGGACAAGACACCAAAGGGGGTGGAGCAAGAGGATGGGCAGAGGACCTCAGTGAAGGAAGAGCCAGGAAATGCCTTGAACAGGGGGTTACAGCTCAGAGGTTCGCAAGATACTTGGGGTGAAGAGAACTAGGACTCACACATGCTTTGCACCCTCCACACCCGAAAACATTCTTCACTTGCACCAGGAAGCACGTGGCTCCCTCACTCTCTCCCTAGCACTTTTAGGAAAGAACAGTACAAACATATTTTTCTGTACCCAAGAAACAGGCCAGTAATAGCATGATGACAAATGGGCCTGGTACCTGGTCTCAGCGGAGGTGTGTGTGGGTGGGTGGGAGGTACCAGAGTATGAAAAGGACCGGGGCTGCCAGGCGGGGCGGTCGGGGGAGCTCCCTTCCTGCCAAAAGAGGGGCAGCTGCCACTCAGCTTCGATAAACTGCAGGCCCAGGGTTGCAAGATCTTCCAATTTTTCCAGAAAAGCTGGAAATTCAGATTTTGGTGATCTCTCTCAATACTTAAATATTCGTGTACTTAAAAAAAAAAAAAATACACCAAGGTGGGCCAAAGAAAACATGTCTGACCTACAGATACCCCATTTTTTCCCCTCCCAGCTCCTTACCTCCCCGCAAAGTTCTCATGTGGGATTTAGGAGCTGCAATTAAGCCTAAGCCACCAGCACTGGGACCATCCTGGGCTCGGATTTCATCTCTGGCTCCATAATGTCCAGAACCTCACGGAGGTCCTCAAGAGTGAAGGACTTGGGGCCGGCCTGAGGTGGGGTCTTGAGTTTACCACTACCTTTTCCCAGGAAAAGCCCCCTCGGCGTTCACTCAGCTCAGGGGAGAAAATGTTTAGCATTGACACTTGGCTCTTTTGTTTTTTAATTTTTTATTTTTGGCTGCGCTGAGTTTTCACTGCTTTGCACGGGGTTTCTCCCTAGTTGCGGCAAGTGGGGGCTATTCTTCACTGCGGGGATGAGTGATTCTCACTGCAGTGGCTTCTCTTGTTGTGGAGCACGGGCTCTAGGGTGCACAGGCTCAGCTGCCCCGTGGCACATTTAATCCTCCCGGACCAGGGATCGAACCCGTGTACCCTGCAGTGGAAGTGCAGATTCTTCATCCCTGGACCACCAGGGAAATCTGACACTTGGCTTTCTTACTGAGCTCAATCTTGAGCCAGGGAGAAAGGGCAGGAAAACTGCTATGGAGCCCACAAGTCCCTGACCTGCCTGTCTCTCTCTCCACCCTCCCGTTACCAAGCAGGGCTTTGTTTACTAAGTTCTGGGTGGCCCTTTCAAAGTGCTCGGGCACCTGGCCGGGGGGCCCAGTGATGGCCAAGACACGCCTGCAAAGCAGCCTGGGCTGTCACGGCCTTGTGCTCCTGGCTGCTGGTGACACCAGCTTCCCAGAGGCAGGGCTGGGGCTGAAAATCAACACAGGCAACCACTGCCGGCTCCTCACTCTCCAACCTCTGCTGGAGGATGCAGCGCTTTGCTTTGCTGCATTTGTACCTCTCATTACCTCTCTGAGCTCCCCGGAGCAGCTTACTGACCATCCAGTGAGGAGGGCCAGGCCCCTAGGGCCTTCCATGGACTCTGGGCCAAACACTTTACTTTTATTAAAATTCTCCCTTGTCTGGGGCCAATATCCCTGGGGCCATGTCCAATTTGCCAAAGTTGTGGAGACAGAGAAAAGGGAGATTGCAGTGTTAGGAGAGAGAGAGAAAGTCATTAGAGCAACTAATTGCCAACGGAGGAGACACAAGAGATGAGGGTTTGATCCCTGGGTTGGGAAGATCCCCTGGAGGAGGAAATGGCAACCCACTCCAGTATTCTTGCCTAGAAAATTCCAAGGATAGAAGACCCTGGCGGGCTACAGTCCATGGGGTTGCCAAGAGTCGGACATGACTGAGCATACACACACACACTCGGAGCATAATATAAAAATGCATTTCTGACAAACTTGGCCAAATCAGTGTCATCACCCCATTTTGCAGATGAAGAAACTGAGGCTTGAAAAGTCAATACCCCACCAAGGGCCATGAGCCAAGCAGGCAGAATATGTTGCCTGTGACTTATGGGGTAAGGGGGCAGACCTGGGCCTCTGTGGTGCCAACACCCTCTACTCGCATAGGAGAGGCGACCTCAGGGGTAGGCATCTTTGGCAACGGCAAGGAGGCTCCTCAGAGCTCTCTGAGGGTAACAGGGGCCAGCGGCTGCCTCCCCACCGCCCTGGGGTGTGGAGCACTTTACCTCTGGGACAGCTATGAAGCCCCGGGGAGGGCACTGCTCAGACTCAGCTGCTCCCAGAGCCTGGAGCCTCCCCATCAGCTTAACCTGGCAGGAAGGTGAGAAGGCCTGGGGTGCTGGGACCCAGGACAGTTTCTGACATTCAACACCGGTGGAGGTGAGAGAGCTTGGGAATCTGGGAGGGGGCAGCCCCTGGAGGTGGGGACTCAGCTTCGAGGGCTGGGGATGGCTGAGAGTGGGTCTGGCTACCTGGGCCTGGCAGATGGGTGCCTTCATCTGCACGTGGAGGGGCCAGAGGGGGAGCTGGCCACACAGATGGGCAAATACATCGCGATGAGAGTGAACAAAAGCAGGGCTTTAACTCTGATGGGCTGGTAACAGGCTGGGTGCTCTGGAGGTGAAAGGCTTAAGACCTGTCACAGCCCACTGGGGGCCTGTGCGCTGGCTGGGCGAGAAGATAAAATGGTGATGAAGGACCCCAAACAAGAAGACAAGCAAATGCCCCAGGGCCTGTATGTACCTGCATAATCACACATCCCCAGGATGGCAGGGGACACAAAAGGGTCCTTCATCTGCCATGCTGATGCACGCTGGGTAGTCAGGTGGTGGGAAGCAGGCTGGGGACACCCAGATGGATGGATGAGCTGCTCTGGGCAAGTGCCACACGGAGACTTTTCCAACACGTGTGCTCTGACCCCGGGCTCTGCTTCTGCATCTGCCTGCAAGCGTATTTCCACACGTGCAAAATTAAGGCCTGTGTCCTGAGTTACGCATTACAGCATTAATCGTAAATAATGACAAAAAAGACTGGGAGGAAATGTCCATCACTGAGAGACAGTTTAAAGATATGAAGGCCACCTGGTCCTCGGGGAAACTATGAGATGGTTCAAAGTGTGAAGGCTGCTCAGTCGTGCCTAACTCTTTGCGACCCCATGGACTGTAGCCCACCAGGCTCCTCTGTCCATGGAATTCTCCAGGCCAGAATACTGGAGTGGGTGGCCTATCTTCCTGATCCAGGAATTGAACCGGGGTCTCCTGCGCTGCAGGCAGATTCTTTACCAGATGAACTACCAGGGAAGCCCCAATGGTTAAAAGGAGGGAAGCAAATTATTGCTAAGACGAATTTCAGCTGAAAAATCCACAATGCAGAACAGGAATAGTGAGCATGGTTTAATACCAACGAGCATGGTTTAATACAACTTATGTTTTTTTTAAAAAAAAAAAAGAGGGAAAATACTGTATGTGCATATTTGCATATATATACATACATGTATACATACACACAGAGAAAATACCCCCAAGCTCCTACCAATCTCCTTGTGGGGGTGGGAACTGGGTGGCTGAAGAATAAGGGTGGGAGGGAGCTTTTACTGGGTACTTCTGTGTATCTTTGGAATTCTAATAAACTGTGAATTTATTATCTATCCAAAAGTTAAAAATAAAGAAAAAAACAAAACCGAGGCAAGGAGGCAGCAGGGCTGGGGTGGACTGTCCAGGCAGGGGAGGAAGGTAGGAGTGGGGTGTCAAGGGGGACCCTGAGAAGGTGTGGGAAGGTCATGGTGTCAGAAGCCGGCCTGTGGTTGACCTGCATGGTGACCTTCCTGCCCAGGGCCCGGGCATGGCCCAGATATAGCCTGATGCCAGGAGGACTGAAGAGAATCAGAGGAGTCAGCCCCTCCTGCCCACCCTCACCCTCTACTTGGTAGGGGTGCTGACCCTGAGCCACCTGAGGGGCCAGGGGACATGTCGTCTTAAAGCAGACCCTGGGGCCCTGCCTTCTCTCCATGCAGGGCTCCCTGTAGAAGCTGCTGCGTCACCACCCCCCAGTAATAAGCCTGAGCGCTTTGCGGGTGGGTAAACAAAGGATGGGGGAGCTATCTCAAGGTCTCTAGCCTCCTTGTGAGGACAAACAGCCCACCCAAGCCTTCCTGAGACCTTCTGCTCACCTTCCACACCCCCTCTTAGAGACCAGAGCACTAGGCCAGTTAGAGTGGCCCAAACCACATTCTGTAAGTGTGTGTGGCGGGGGAGGCAGGGACAGGGGGGTACTGAGCATCCCCAGACCATGTGGGGACACCGGGAGGTGATGGAGAGTGGCATATCCATCTCATTATCCGTTCATCAGTCAGTGGATCGTTGGGCTGCTTCCATGTTTTCGCTAGTGAGTAACGCTGCTATGAATGTGAGACCCGGCTTCCAATCCTTTCCAGGACACACGCAGAAGTGGCATTTCACTAGCCTGCATGCATGTGGGCTCAGCTGTGTCTGACTCTTTGTGACCCCATGGACTGCAACCTGTCAGGTGCCTCTGTCCATGTGATTATCCAGGCAAGAACACTGGAGTGGGTTGCCATTTCCTCCTCCAGCCTTCTTTAGCCCAGGGACCAGATCCTGACGGAGGAGGCTGGACGGAGCCCGCCCTCTCCTCGGAGGAGACTGGACGGAGCCCGACCTCTCCTCGTAACAGGGCCACCCTCTCTAGCCCCCAGGTTGCTCCAGCTCACCGTAGGCCACACCGGCCAGGCCTCTGGGCTTCCTGCACATGCTGTTCCTCCTTCTTGGAAGTCCCTTCTCTGCCTTGATGTTTCAAGCCTGGCTCAAATGCCCTCTCTCCTGGAAGCCCACTCCAAGTCCCCTGGACTCCACTGTATTTTCTCCCCTGCACCTTGAGCTCCAGAGCTGGGAGGATTTTTCCTCTCGCCAGACTAGCATCGTCAAGAGCCTGGAGAGAGCCGTCTCCCCCACTGTGCTGTGCATAGTGAGTCCAGGGTCGGGATTCAAGTCCTCAAAGGGCCAGCATGTGGCACAGAATGGGTATCACGGGGGACTTCTCTGGTGGTCCAGTGGCTAAGACTCTGCGCTTCCAATGCAGGGGGCCCAGGTTCCATCCCAGGTCAGGGAACTAGATCCCACAGGCCGCAACTAAGAGTTCGTATGCCGCAGCTAAAGACTCCGTGTGCCGTAACTAAGACCTGGTATAGTCAAATAATAAATACTTAAAAAAAAAAAGACACACTTGGGAACTAGTGGAGATGAAGGAACGCTTGAGGGCCAAGAATCCAGGCCAGGTGTCAGGAAACCCCAGACAGCAAGAATGAACCGTCTCTCCACTCCCAGACTCTGCCTCCCCCGCCACCTTCCCCTGAGCATGATTCCCCCTGGGGTGACAGATGACAGATAAGCCCTGGGAGACTGGAGGGACCTCACCCTCGCCTAGTTGCTCCCTCAGGGCCTGTTCCTGCCCTTGGAGGGAGAAGGGACGAGGCTGCGGAGGAAACCCGACCTCACAGGACAGAGGTATGTGTGCCGGGTCAAGACGCGGGTGATGATGCAAGAACCTTCATTCCTGAGGAGGACGCAGAGGTCTTGGCTTTTGGGAACAAGCGCTCCTTGGGGCATTAACCCAGAGCACTCTTGCAATGGTTTGGTTTCTCATGGGGCATTGTAGCATCACAGTTGGTGTCCAAATGAGGCCAGGAGTACAGGTGGGTGGGGAGGGGTCTCACGATCGCCAATGTCTCCGGCCCTGCAAACCTGCCCTCAGACACTGGTCTGGGCACCCACCTAAGCACCTGACCTGCTGGATCGCATTTAGTCCTTGGAGCAGCCCTCGGACGGGGTGTGATCACTTTCTGCATTTTTTTTCAGTGGAAGTTGACAAACTGGAGGCAGTTAAAGCCAGGCTGATTTGGACTGAGAAGCACAGAGAGGAAAAGGCTGGAGGGGAGCTGAGGGGCCATCACTCTGAACAGGCCTACTATGAAGAGGGTTTAGAAAAGAGTGGGTAAAAAAGGAAATGTGGGGACTTCCCTGGTGGTCCAGTGGTTAGGACTTGGGGCTTCCAACGCAGGAAGGGTGCAGGTTTGATCCCTGGTCGGAGAACTAAGATCCCACATGCCATGTGGCTTGGCCAATACATAAATAAAATGAAAAAGAGAAAAAAAGAAATGTGGTTTCACCGCTCCAAGCATGTACTCCATCCACCTGGGCTACCTGCTGGGGTCCTCAGAGACCTGGCTCTGGGAGATGATGTGGACCAGCCATCCCACAAGGACGCTCAGTTTAGGGGGCTCCAGCCCGAGTGGGTGCAAATGAGTTCCACCAGGTGGGTTATTGTGGGGTCGCCCCCAGGCCACCGCTGCACCTCTCTGGGGTCAAGCCCGCGGAAGGTGAGAAATGGATCCCATCTCTGAGAGCCCCGCCCCAGTCTCACCGGGAGGTGGTGAAGGTGGGGGAGTCCAAGGAGACCCTTCTGAAACCTCCCCGCCCCCCAAGTCCACCGCAGGGTCCCAATCCTAACCCTTGCCGAAGCAGGGGTGACAGCTCTGTCCCCCGTCCTAAGGCTACGTACAAACCCTCCTATGGAAAGCACAGTGTGGGCAAAGTAGAGGTCGTCCTGGGGAGAGAGGAGGATCCGGGCATCGGAGGGGGGCGGGGAGCAGGAGCGAAGCCGCGAAGGAGAGAAGGCGGGGCGGGGCTCTGGGAGTCCAGAGGGCGGGGCCTCGGGGGGCTCCGCTCTGGGCCTGGACTTCATCCCAGCGCAGTCGCAGGATGGGATTAGATTTCGGTGCAAATCAAAGCTGCCCTCCTGTTGGGAAAGAGCCTGGAGGGGACGATGAGGGTCAAGGGGTCTGGTGAAGGAGGCAAGGGAGGCGGGACGGTCAGAAAAGGGGCCTGCAGAAGGGCTAGATGGAGACGGATGGATGTGGGGATGCAGAGGAGGGTGAAAGCAGGTCTGGGCAGCAGATGAGGAGGACCACTTGGGACAGGCCAAGGACGGGCGGGGAGTCTAAGCACCTGTCAGGCAGCTCCTGGGTGCAGAGAACAGCTCCCAGGACCTGGCTGGGAGCGGACCTCAGCGCTCTTGGTTCTGACAAGCTGCTCTTACAGAGGGCCCCCTGCCTAACCCCAAAGGTTCTCAGGTCTGTATGCCCGCAGAGTCCTCCTCTGCTGCGAGCAAAAAGTCCCTTGTCAAAATAAAAGAAAGAAAAAATCATAATTAGACATTCCATCCTGCACCCACCAGCTCAGCCCTTCCAATGATTCCAAAGCTGAACAGACCATCAGCGCTGTGGGAACCAAGACCACCGCTGCCCCCTCGCCGAGGCGTGCAGCCCAACGAAGGGCACTTAGGTCCTCAAAAAAATATCCCTTGAATTCATACGAATAACCAGCTCACTGTGGGTAGGATGCCTAAGCCCTTGATAAAAAGTTTCCCATTTAATCCTAAGTGCAACGCAAAGGGCCCTGTATACTGATGCCCATTTTAAAGATGCAGAAACTGAGCCTCCTTTAAGGTTCTCAAGAATCTGCCCAAGGTCACCTAGCTGGTAAGCGGTGGTGATTCTTGTTGTTCAGTCTCTAAGCCATGCCTGGCTCTTTGGGACCCCATGGGCTGTAGCCCACAAGGCTCCTCTGTCCATGGGATTTCCCAGGCAAGAATACTGGAGTGGGTTGCCATTTCCTGCTCCAGGGGATTTTCCCAACCCAGGGATCAAACCCAAGTCTCCTGAATTGGCAGGTAGATTCTTTACCACTGAGCCAGCAGGGAAGCCCTGGTAAGAGGTGGACTTTGAATTAAGAACACATTTTCTTGATTCTTCCAAGTGTGCACATGCCCCTGAACCCGTCCTGCTAGGTGTCCGCCGTGTGACAGGGGGTGAGTTATGAGCTGCTGTCTCCCCTGTGGGCTGGGGAGGGGAAAGGATGGAAGGGAAGCAGCCTGGCATGTAGTAGGCACTCAAGAAAGATCTCTGAGGCTAAGCTTTGTTCTAAACCTACTTTATTAGTCACTGCCTCGGTGACTTTTGAACTCTGAAGGAAAAAGACTGAACTTGGAAAACACATTTCCACCCCCCTGCCTTTCCTGCCCAAGAGAGGGAATACATCGCGAGGTGGGGAGGGGCTGGGACTGAGGGTGGGGAGGACAGTCCAGGGGAGCGCCCAGGAGGTCCGCCTTGGAGGGAAATGAACCCTGCCTTGAGAGAACTGCAGTCTGTTCCTGTCCAGGGTCCCGGCCGGTGCAGGAGGAGAGAAGCCTGACTGGATCGCCTGTCCCTCCCCCCTTCCCAGGACTGTTCAGCTCCGGGCAGCCTCAGCTCAGGTCAAGTGGCCACAGCCTAGGCTGGGTCAGCTGGGGAGCCCACCTTCCCCTGACCCTTCCCCAGGGCCCCTAGGTATGGCCACCCCAGCAACCACCCATTCCAGACAGGTGAGACACGGAAGGTATCTGACAGTAGTCTCCAAGGAGCCCAAGAGCCACGGGAACCCCCATATGACACATCCGTAGAGATGCGTCCATGTAGGTGACACCAACTTCCGGTGAGCTCGGTCCCAGGAGGACCATGGGCGGAGCCTGCTGTGGCCAGGTGCTTTACCTGGGTTCCTCTCTCCCCGTAATCCTGTTCATGCAAACTGAGTCCAGGCTGGGGAGTCCGGTAGGGGACTGGACCAGTAGGGGACTCCAGGCTCCTACCCACGCAAAGCTAATATGGTGGTTTATGAACATGGACTCTGCAGCCAGAGGCCCTGGGCTCAAAGCCCTACTCTTTAGGTGTTTTAAACAGTGCAGCCACCCCGAAAAACAGCCTGGCAGGTCTTGAAAATGTTAAAAACACAAGAGTTACCGCCTGATGCGGCATTCCCACCCCAAGGCTCTACTCAAGAGAGATGAAGACACATGTTCACACCAACATCTGTACAGAGACGTTCACGGCAGCGATCTTCGTAATACCAAAAATAGGGAAACCATCCATATACACATCGATGGATGAATGCACAAGATGTGGTCCATCCATATGATGGGATATTATTCTGTGGTAAAAAGGAATGGTGAACTGACACACAGGCTACAAGACAGATGAACGCTGAAAAGATGATACTCAGTGAAAGAAGCCAGTTACAAAGAACCACATACCGTATGATGATTCTGTTGGTATGAAACGTCCAGAAAAGGCAAGTGCCTAGACACAGAAAGTGGATTAGTGCTGTCAGGGGCTGGGGATGTCTGCTTCATAGGCATGGTTTCTTTTGGGGCGACAATGAACGAGTTCTGGAATTAGACAGTGGCAACAGCTGCACAACCCTGAATACCCAAGAAGCCTGTTGAGTTGTTATTGCTGTTCAGTTGCTAAGTCGCCTCCGACTCTTGTGATCCCATGGACTGGAGCCCGCCAGGCTCCTCTGTCCATGGGATTTCCCAGGCAAGAAAACTGGAGTGGGTTGCCACTTCCTTCTTCATAGGGGATCTTCCTGACCCAGGGATTGACCCTTCTACATTGGCAGGCGGATTCTTTGCCACTGGGCCACCAGGAAAGCCCACCCAAGAAGCTACTATGTTGTAAATTTAAAGAGGGTGAACTGTATGGTATTTTATGTGAATTTTATCTCAATAAAGCTGCTATTTAAAAAAAAAAACAACAACTGCTCTTCACTAGTTGCTTTTGTGACCTTGGGCAAGGTATGAACCCTCCATGCCTCAATTTCCCCATCAGTAAAATGGGGCCAGTAACTGTACCTCGGAGCTAAGGGTTGTTGTGAGGATTAAGTGAGTTCATGCATGACGTGCCCTGAGCAGTTGTCTCGCTGGGTGCCAGCACTTCCCCTCGGTCTGGCTCTGCCGCCCACGCGGCCCTGGCGCACCGCCATCTGCTCACCCACCACGCTGCCCTTTGATTCTGCACACTCACCTCGCTCCTATCTCCCCCATCCAGTGCCCGAATTTTCGTAAAACATACATCCTATCAAATTTATCATCTTGATCATTTTAAAGTTGACACTTTTCAGTAGTTAAGTGCGTTCGTATTGTCGTGTAACCGATCTCCAGAACTCTTCATCCTGCAAAACTGAAACTCTATACCCACTGAATAACAACTCCCCACTCACCACCCCCCTTCCCCGCCCCCACCAGCCTCTGGCAACCACCACTCGACTTTCTGTCTCTACGAATTTGACTTCTCTGGGTACCTCATGCAAGTGGAATCAAACGGTATTTGTCTTTCGGTGAATGGCTTATTTCACTTGGCATAATGTCCTTAAGGCTCATCCATGTTGTAGCATATGTCACAATTCCTTTTTAAGGCTGGGTGATACTTTATTATCTGTAGAGACCACATTTTGCTTATCCGTGCATCTGTTGATGAGCACTTAGGTCACTCCCACCTTTTGGCTATTATGAACGATGCTGCCATGAACATGGGTGGACAAGAAGACCCCAAGCTTTTAAGGCCAGACCTTAGAGGTGTGTGTCTGTCCAATACAAGGAAAGGACTCTAAGTCCAGTTTAAGTGTACTGGCTTCCCGGGTGGCTCAGTGGGAAAGAATCTGCCTGCAACGCAGGGGATGTAAGAGACACAGGTTCAATCCCTGGGTTGGGAAGATCCCCTGGAGTAGGAAATGGCAACCCACTGCAGAATTCTTGCCTGGAAAATTCCATGGAATTGTCCAGGGCAGGCCACAGTCCATGGAGTCACAAAGAGGATGTTACCTTTAAGGCAAGGAATAAGGTTTTGGGGGACTGGCAGCTGGGGGAGATGTTAATAGTGGTAAGAGGCAGTACTGGGTCTTAGACAACCAGTACCGGGTGGGACGAGGCTGGTTCATTCAGGGCTAGTCCCTCAGATCAGAGGTCTGTTACAAGAAAATCATTTGCCAACACGTGCAAGCTCAGTGCTTTGCAACAAAAGATGAGTCAGTGCCGTGAAGCTCTGGTCCTGAGGCCTGGACATGCACCTGGGGTCAGCACACTGGGAGATAAGCCCTCCCCCCAACAGCCTGAGGCACAGGTGATTCTAGAAAGTCACTCACCCAGCCCCAGGGCGGCTTTGAGAGCTGTCTGGCTGGATGAAAGCTAGCTAGGGTGATCACACGTTCTGGTTTGCCCTGTTGTTTGGGGTAATTATTTTTAGTGCTCCTTGTTATTCTCAGAAGTGTCCCCATTTAGATGATAAATTACATAGTCACTCTATCAGTTACTCACTGCATAACAAATTGCCCAAAAACCTAGTCACTTGAAACAACAAACCGGTGGATCTTTCACAGTTTCTATGTGCCAGGAAGGTGCGCCTGGCTCACACGGGTACTTCTGGCTGAGGGTCTCTAACGAGGTCACAGCCCACGTGCAGGCTGAGGCTGTGGCCACCAGAAGGCCTGCCTTGGGGCAGGAGGATTTGTCAAGGTGACTCCCAGGCTGGCTGCTGGTGCTGGGAGGTTTCAGCGCCACTTCACTCTGGGCCTCTCCGCAGGGATGCTTGAGCGTCCTTACAACATGGCAGCCGGCTTCCCACAGAGCAAGTGGAAGGCAGAGACAGAGCGGTGCCACGCCAGGCGGAAGGTATCATCTTGATGCATCACTTCTGTCCCCTTCTGCTCATGAGAAGAAAGTCACCAATCCAGACCCCACACGTAAAGGTAAGGGAGCTTTAGCTAGCTTTTCAAGGGAACATTGTCAAAGAATCTGGGATATTTAAAAACGACCACAGTTACTCTAAAACTAGGGCACATGAGGTGGAGAGAGGGAGCAAAGCCAGAGAGGACAGAGTCGGATCAAAGAATATTTGCGATGCCAGATAAGGAGCATGAACCGGGATCTGGGGACATGGTGAGAAGGGACTGTTCTGAGCAAGGCAGAGATACAATCAGGATGCACAGTGAATCATGACATCCACCCCAGCACCAGCCTCTGGTGGGGTCACAGGGCTCCACTCAGCCCCGGCAATACCAGCCATCACCTCCTTCTGGGTCTTTGGGCCTGTCACCCTCTGTCTTTGGCAGAGAACACACCTTTTCTCCCCACTGGACCGAAGCTCCTTTTGTGTCTCCCACAGGGCCCTGCACACGGCAAGTGCACACGGCAGGGTTTCTGTGTGAACAAAACAGATCAATTTACGCCAACCCCAAGCTGTGGTCACACCGGCCCCAAGTCCCGGCCTGTTCCCTGCACCCACCTTTCTCTCTCCAGCCTCCAGGCTTTGGTTCTTCCTGCCCAGAGGGCTCTGGCTGTGCCAACCATCTGCACTGCCCTGGGGGCAGATGGAACTGGTGGGAAAGTGGTTTGGATAATTTAGCGGGGAGATGAGCAGGAAGAGGTGTGGATCTCACTAAGCAGGTGAATGTGGGGCAGGCCAAGGATAACTTTGTATATTCCATTCCTTGGGCTTCGGAGCTGGTGCTGAGCCTATGTCTTTCTCTGGGGCAGCAACAAGCCGTGGATACCCCAGGCAGGCGTGAGAACTGGCTCTGTGCTCCCCCACTCTCTCCATCTGTGTCCACCCACTCCTGCTCATGGTCCGGCCTGTCTGCCTTCGTCCCCAGCACCTCTCCCTCCTGACATCTCCCCGTTCCACTCAGACTCAGCTCACAGGGCCGTCTCTTCTAGGAAGCTTTAACTGCTTGTAGGTCGGGATGCTACAGGCTTCCCAGGTGGCTCGGTGGTAAAGAATCCCCACTTGCCAATGCAGGAGATGCAGGTTAGATCTGCATCTAGCCTGGGGATCTGGGAAGATTCCCCTGGAGAAAGAAATGTCAACCCACTCCAGTATTCTTGCCTGGAGAATCCCATCGACAGAGGAGCCTGGCGGGCTACAGTCCACGGGGTCGCAAAGAGTCAGACACGTTTAGCAACTGAACAACAACTGGGATGCTACAGCATTTTGGCTGTCACGCTCCGAGGCCCTAAATGCCTGGTGTCCTCAGCGAGGTTCCTGGAGGGCAGTGACCAACTCTCCGCTTCCTATATCAGAATGTGACTGTATGTGCATTGTTCTGTAGCTAAGTCATGTCCGACTCTTTGTGACCCCACGGACTGCAGCACGCCAGGCTTCCCTGTCCCTCACTATATCCTGGAGTTTGCCCAAGTTCGTGTCCGTTGAATCAGTGATGCCATCCAGCCATCTCATCCTCTGTCACCCTCTTCTCCTCCTGCCTTCAATCTTTCCCAGCATCAGGGTCTTTTCTAACTAGTCAGGTCTTTGCATCAGGTAGCCAAAGTATTGGAGTTTCAGCTTCAGCATCAGTCCTTCCAATGAATATTCAAGGCTGATTTCCTTTAGGATGGACTGGTTGGATCTCCTTGCAGTCCAAGGGACTCTCAAGAGTCTTCTCCAGCACCACAGTTTGAAAGCATCAATTCTTCGGCACTCTGCCTTCTTTCTGGCTCAACTCTCACATCTGTACGTGACTAGTGGAAAAGACCATAGCTTTGACTAGACGGACCTTTGTCAGCAAGGTCATGTCTTGGTTTTTTAATATACTGTCTAGGTTTGTCGTAGCTGAAGGCTCCTTAACACACACACATAGCTTTGTGTGTGTGTTAAGGAGCCTTGAAAAGTCCCCTAACCCTGGGCTTTTCAAACTCTGCCTCCACAGACTCTCAACGGCTAGCTTAAAGAGCATTTTCTCTTTCAGTTAACACTGGAGTCCACTGTGGACTCCAGGCTCTATTTGAAGTGCTTGACACGGTTTGTCTAAGTCCCCACAACAACCTAGATGGTGGGTATGAACACTATTCTGATTTAGAAATGGAGTGGACAGCGAGGTCAAGCATTGTGCCCCAGGTCACACCGCCAGGGCGCAGGGCTGCTGAGATTCCACCCAAGGTGCCGGGCCCCAGGCCCTTGCTCCCCTGCTCATCTGTCTTTCCCTAACGTGATCAAACAGTGGCCTCAGCCCAACACCCTCAGAAATATTGGACTGTTTGCAATTTTGAGCTTTTCTCCTGTAAATGCCTCTTAAGTCTTCAGTGCTCACGATGGCTCATTGGCAAGACTTCCCAGAGGCAGCACCATGGATGAATGATCGCGGGCCAAACCATACCCGAGACTTAACAGACAGCAGATCCGGCCCAGGCGGGCAGTGTGGGTTTCTGTGAGCACGGGCTTACTGCATATCACTTAGGTGCTTCTTCTTGTCAATCAAAAGAGATGGACTGTCTAGATACGAGCATCTCATGGGCAAAAAGAGGATGCTGCAGCTTCCTGTGCCCCCAACCCTCAACTTGCATTTCAGGATAACGATCTTGCCCCTGTCCCAGCTTCACTGTCATGGCCTCTCAGAGACACCTCTGCTTAGCAGCCCCCAGGAGGGGCTATGTCCAAACCAGTGTGATTTTAGACCTGGCTGAGAAGTCTCAGGGCAGGTTCCACAACCAGAGTGCTGTTTAGTTGCTCAGTCGTGCCTGACCCTTTGTGACCCCATGGACTGCAGCACGCCAAGGCTCCCTGTCCTTCACCATCTCCCAGAGTTTGCTCAAACTCATACCCATCAAGTCGGTGATGCCATCCAAGATTTTCTGGGTTCAAATCCCAGTTCTTCCACTTGGGTGTGTCCTTGGGCACTCAAGGTTCTCAGTCTCTTCATCTGCAAAGTGGGGACAATCCTGCTTCAACTTTAGAGGGTTGTTGTGAGAATTAAATGAACTAACAGATGTATAGTGCCTGAAATGTACTAAGTGCTTTATGAGCATCAGATATTATTGCTGTCGTCGTTGTTTTCATCATACACTTATTGATTATTGCCAGTTTTGCCTTCTGCGGTTGCAGACAGCAAATTGGGGTCCCCGAGGAGCTCCATCTCCAGATGGCCCCAAGACTCTAGCCAGGCGTCCCCAGCTGCAGTGGTGTATCCTGATTGGCTCGTGATGGTCTCATTTCCTGTGCCTGTGATTGGTGGAGATATACTTATGTGCCTGGTTCTGACCAATGAGATGAGGAAGTCTGTATATGAGGGGGATGTGATCCCAGAAAGGTTTTCTCATAGACCTTCTCAAGGCAACAGCCCTTTCTGTCCCCAGGGTCCTCACCACTCCTTCCCATGACTGCCCATATTGCCTGGAGGTGCCCCAGCCAGTCCACAGAGCCAAAGAGAAAGACTGGGCCCTTGATGACATCAAGCTTTTAAGTTACCAGCCCTCAAACAGCCCGATTCATGACTTCATGGCGCAAAGTTCATACTTCTTATTGTTTGCGCCAGCTTATTTGCAGCCCAAAGGTTCCCAACTATATGCCATGGTTGGTCATATTATATCTTCTTGGGATTAAGCCCACCATACCAGAGGAAGGATATGAGCTCAGCTGTGCATCAAGGAAGATTTCCTAGAGGAGGTGAGGCTAACATGGGATCTAGAAGAACGAGCAAGTGGACAAAGGGGGTAGGGCAAAGAGAATATTCCAGGCTGCGAGATAAAGGCCTGAAGCTAGAGACACTAGAGGGTGTGTGTATCCATGCAAATAATCTGTGTGGCTGGGAGCCACATGAGATGAGACTGGAATGGTGTGGTGGGCTTTCCAGTGGGCCCTCAGCCAGGCTATATCACAGGACTGCAGGAAAGCTGTCTGGTCAGCCTGGATTTGGCTCACCTCAGGTCTTCTCCTCCAGCCGTGGGCCTAGAATAAATGTACTCAGCCTGCCTTCCGCCCCCTTTTCCAGCCACACTCAGATGCTGCCGTGACAGTCGGGGCAGGGGCACTGGGCCTCATTTCTCCAGGTGTGATTCAGCCTGCCGAGCCTCTTCCAGCCCCCAAGGCTCTCAGAAAAGACTCTGGCTGGAATCTGGGTCACTCCACACGAGTCGGACATCCATCAAGTAAGCAGTTACTAAGTGCCTACAAAGCAGAGTGCTCAGCACGGCGGAGAAAGGACCTGGTTCAAATCCCAATTCTGTTTCTTCTGTGACCTTGAGCAGGCTGCTTTGCTTCTCCAAAGCTGGTGTCTTCACCTCTTTGGAACACACAGTAGTGGAGTGGGTTGTTGTGCCCTCCTTGAGGGGATCTTCCCAACCTAGGGATCAAACCCACGTCTCTCACGTCTCCTGCATTGGCAGGTGTAGTTCTGTTTTCTCTGGTACTGGCAGCGGGGTGGGAGAGAAGAAAAAGATAAAAAGATGCACAAAAAACTTCCTGAAAGGTGGGAGAGTAAGACAAGCAAACGATATGCTCCTATGGACAAAACTTGAGAGGTGATGGTTACAGGGAGGAAGTAGAACGTCTGGATGGGGGGTGATGAGGGACAAGCATTCCCAGCAGAAGATTAGGCAGGATGGAAGGGATGTTCCTAAAGCTTTAGAACAGTATGCTGCAAATACATGGGTTGGATATAACTGTTGAATATAGGTGTCACTGAACCTGTAATAGCAGATTTCTGAACTTGAGCCAGAAAGATGCTGATTCAAATTCAGGCTCTATACTGACAGCGTAACCTTGAATGAGTCACTTAACATTTGAGCCTCAGACTCCTTCCTTGCAAAGCATGTGTAAAACCTAATTCAGAGAGTCGTGTGCTCAGTTGCTCAGTTGTGTCTGACTCTTTGCGATGCCATGGACTACAGCCTGCCAGGCTCCTCTCTCCCTGGGACTATCCGGGCAAAAATACTGGAGGGGGTTGCCATTTCCTCCTCCAGGGGATCTTTCCAAACCAAGGGCTGAAACCACCCTGCATTGGCAGGCGGATTCTTTACCACTGAGCCACCTGGGAAGCCCCAATTCGAAGAGCTGTACTGTGGTATATGCAGGATCCTGAACCAGGATCTGGCTAATTCCCACTTTAATGCCCTAAGATGCAGTGCCACCTCCTGCAGGAAGTCCTCCAGGCTCCCTCAGGTCATCCCCCAGATCCAGCTGCTAGCCCCTAGATACTCCCCTCTCTGCTGTGATGGCCTCTTCTTTCTCTCTCACCAGGCTTGGGGCTTCGAAGAGGAAGAGGCAGGGATCTCAGCATCTCTTGAACTCAGCTGCACCCCCACAGGGAGTGGGCATCTACTGATGCCACATCCCTCCCAAGCCTCCACCCAGGTAGACATGAGAGGGAGGAAGTGACTAAGTCTGCTGGGGGTGGAGGGAAGCAGGGCTCAGGAAAGTTTTGGGTGATAACACTAGATCTTGAGGGTTCAACAGGAATTTACTGGTGGGAGGTGGGAGGAGGGGGTTTCAGGCAAAGAAAGAGAGAGATAAAAAGAGAGAACTAAAGCAGGGAGGTGTGAATGGAAGTAAATTGTGGGTCAAACAGTTGTGCCAGAAAATGTCTAACTAAAGATGAGAATTCTGGATTCAGATCCCAAAGGGTCTCAAATGCCACGCCAAGGATTTGCCCCTTCAGGGAGTGACGGAAAACTTGTCAACAGGCAACACAGTGACAAAAATGACAAGGCTCTGGGCCACCACTTGGGGGCAGATACCGATGGAGGAATCAAAAAAGGACCAAAAGTTCTACCTGGATGACTGACTGTTGAAAATTGCTCCAATAACACATCCACACCCTGCTCCCCCTTATACTTGCAGAAAAGCCAATTTCCACAATCATTCCAC
Organism: Muntiacus reevesi; assembly: GCF_963930625.1. Classification (NCBI taxonomy): domain Eukaryota; kingdom Metazoa; phylum Chordata; class Mammalia; order Artiodactyla; family Cervidae; genus Muntiacus; species Muntiacus reevesi. The sequence continues at coordinate 210,743,288 of NC_089250.1, read as the reverse complement.
GCTACACCCACAGCAGCTCTGTGAAACCTATGGGGCCGAGTGGTGCTATCTTCATTACAGATGGACAAAGCGAGAATCAGAGAAGGAAATGGACCTTGCCACGGTCACAGGGGCATCACAGGGGCAATGAAGGGGCTCGTCACAACCTGAGGTCAGCAACCTGGCCCTGCCTGGGAGGCAGGCCTCTGGCCATTGGACAAATGTGCTCAGCACCTTCTACAGCCAGATCCTGGAGACAAGGAGATGACCTTTGACCTCTGAGTCATCTTGAGACTGGACTGATCACCTGGGCTTCTTACAGGAGAGGGAGAAGCGGGACCCACTGAGCGGTGGGGTTTCTGTGGTCCAGACAGGTCAGCAGGGGCTCACTCCCAGGACAGGCCTATCTACGGGACCTCCAAACTGGACCCTGGGGTGGGGGCTGGAAGGGGGCCAATCCCCCCACAAAGGGAATGGGACAGAGGAGTGGCCCTTGGCTGCCTTTCTAAGAAGCCCCCAAATGCCCCCTCCTGCCAGCACCCAGGCCCCCGCACGGCAGCAGCCTGAGTCATCATCCCGGTTGTTTGAATGGTAGCCGAGAAATCAGCCAGGGGGGCTGCCTGGGGCTGATGGCCAAGGGTTGGAAAAACAAGGCCACTCTCTCTTACCTCCAGCCTTGGAATTTCAAGACAGGCTGGGGGTGGGGAGCAGAGGGCAGGTAGGTGCAGGAGGGATGGGTATCAACAGCGGGAAGAGGCTGGGGTGGGGGGCCAGAAGGAGAGGGAGAGGTTCAGAATCTGAGCTGGTGGCTTTTGTTTTCAAATGACCTGTTTAATAATTACCTTTGCAATCAAAGGAGCCAGGGCCCAGGGAAGGTGAGCATTCAACCCTCCATACCCCACCAGGCAGCCGGGCAGCCGGAGCAGAAAGTAAACAAGATGCCACTGGCTCTCTGCTCCACCTCGCAAACAATGGCGGGACTGAGCTGCCGGCTCACACACACACACATCAAAGTGAGATTTCCAGGCAAGAACTTTAACAGGCAGATAAGAGGCTTGGATTGAATTTTCCCCCCACATCCCGGCAGCTCCCCCTGAGCTTGCGTCCAAGGGGGTAGCCTAGGGGCTCCCGTCATTTTAAGTTAACCTTGATCTGTAATTTATTCATTCATTTTGCAAAGAAGAAGAACTACCTCCGTCTCAACCCCCGAAGAGCCTAGCCAGCAACAACTTCATCCCTTTAAACAGTCACAATGGTGGACAAACAAGGGATTTAAGTTACAGCGGCTAGCTAGCACTCACACTACGGCTCCTTAAAAAAACACCACCCTAATCCAAGCCCCGACCGGGGCTCCCAAAGTCAGACCCTGACCGGCAGTGGGAAAAATCCAACTTGGGTTTTTTTTTTTTTTTTCTCAACCTCCCAAGGCCTTCAACTATTTTTCCCCCTGCAGCATCCAAGCCCAGCCTCAAGGCAGAGCCGTAAACACGCCTGCTCCTCCCCCTTCCACGGTTCGGCAAAACAGCACCCCCCCCCCCACCTTCCCGGACCCCGAGAGAAAGAACCACAGCGACCCTCACCCGCAGCCCCCCTCCCCTCCCCTCCCCCAGCCTCCGGCGCCGTCCGCAATCGTCGCAGGCACCTTGAGATAAACACCCACTAATGATTTTATGATTTTTCTGCTCTGGGTAGCCGCGCTCAGCAGAATCCCTTCCCCCGCCCTGGCGACAGGGGCCGGCCCAACCGAGGGATTGGGGGATGGGGGGGCGTTAGTTTTTTTTTTACACGGCCGCGAGCCCACACCTGTTTTTCATTCATTCATTCGTTCGTTCATTCATTCATTAACGGATTCGTCACAGCTGTCTGCCTGGCCCTTTGGATCTCGGGGAGAGGATGGGAAGAGGGCTGAGATGGGGGGAGACAGCGGCAGGGGTGCATCTTGTGTGTGTGCGTTGGGGGGGGGGGGGTCGGGGTGGAAGGACCCAGTTGGAGGGCAGATCGGGCGGCTTTGTCAAACACAAGACGAGCGATGCGGCGGGGGCGGGGCGGGGGCGCTCCCCGGGGCTCGAAGTTGTTTTCCGAGCCGCGGCGGCGAGGACAGCCGCCCGGGTGCGCCTCTTTGTCTCTCCCCGGCCGGCGCCGCGTCCCCGCGCGCTCACCTGGTCTTGGAGGACAGGAAGGCAAGTTTGATCAGGCCGTAGGTAAAGAGCGGGATACTCTCCTTGGCGACGCTGGCAACTTGCAGCCGGTGCTCCAGGATGTGGAGTTCCATCGTCCGCCCGCGCTCCGCGGCGGCTCATCCGCGGGGGGCGAGCCGCGGCCCCCGCCCCCCTGCGCGCGCCCTGCCGGCACCGGAGCGCCGCGGGCAGCCGGCCGGGGGGACCGGGAGCTCGGCGCCGGGCGGGCCGGGGCGGACAAAGTGGGAGGCCCGTCGAGCCGCGAGGGGGACCGCGGGCGGCGGGCAGGCGGCGGGCGAGGGCGGCAGCGCTGGCGGAGCAGCGGCGCGCGGCGCCCGGCGCGGAGAGCAGCTGGTGTTCGCTGTAACAAACAACTTGCCACTCAAACGCCGGCCCGCTGGGCATGCGCGGCCGCCGCGGGGCGTGTCGGGACTTGTAGTCCCGCGAGCGGGGCGCCGGCGGCTGCTGATGTCAGGGGGCCGGGCGGCCGTGCGAGGGGCTGGCCGGGTGCTGGGGAAGGCGGGGGGTGGCCTGAGGGGCGGGTGGAAAATGCTGGAGCGCGGGCCCCTAGGGGCCCACGGGGAGGCGGAGGGCAGAAACGGGGGCCTTTGGAGCCGGCCTGAGCCGGAGTGCAAGCTCTGTCCCTCCGAGCTCAGGACTTGGCGCTTTTGGGTGCAAAGCGAGTGGCCCACAGAACTCCCGCTCTTGAGGAGGCCCGAGTCTGGGAGGGGAGAGATTTGGAGAAATCGGTAATTGCAGTGCAGAGAAGCAAAGCGAAATAAATAAGGAGGGTGTGTGTGTGCTGGGGACAGAGATGGGGCTTCAGGGGGGTTTTCTGGAGGAGGGGACATCCAGGCTGGGTTCTGAAGGATGAACTGGAGTTCGCTGAGGAAGGGGTGGGGCACGCGGGGATGGAGGCGGCCGGCGGCCTTCCAGGCAGAAGGAACAGCGTGTCCAGAGGCACAGAAGCGTGAAAGCCCCCACGGAGCAGTGTTTGGCTTTGCTGGAGCGGAAAATGTGAGGGAGGAGAGGCCAGAGATAAGGCAGGCGCAGTCACCAGGAGCCGGGTCGAGAGGGTCATTGTGCAGAACTAATGAGTTGGCCGTTTATCCAGAGGGTGAGGGGGCTGCGAATGAGGGAAACGTCTGAAATACACCCCCACGGGCTTCTCACCCCAGGGCCAGCAAGTCCCCGACTAACGTCCTGCCACGGCTCCCCCTTAATGGCCTATTGGAATTTGAAATTTTCTAGGTTAAAGTTACTGGTGCTTGGCTCTTGGGCAGAGTATTTTGGGGATGTGATGGATTAGGTTTACCTGCTGGGGCTGTCTGAGAACTTTCTTTTTGGGGAAGATTCTGACCATGCCCTACCTCCATCTCTCAGCCCACCTCTCTGAGGTGGGGGGACATGTTGGGCTATCTTGTTTCCACAAAGGGGCTCGAAGCCTCCAATCTGGTGGCTGTTAAAGCGTCTTGACCCCCTTCCCCTTTTAGTTTCACTCAAGAATTTATACCCATCTAATGAAGAATATTCTTTTTGTTTTGTTGTGCCTGTCTGTCTCTCTCTTTTAGAATTTCAGCTTCGTGAAGGCAGTGGTTTTTGTCCTCTTACTGTATTCCTAGTGCCTGAAATGTGGCTGGCAGGTGAGAGACATGTATTCAATATTCATGGGATGTATAAATGCATACATCTCTTCCTTTAGCATGGAGAGACTTAGAAGGCCCAAACAGAAATGCATTCAGGGGCCAGGCAAGTGTGAAGGTGAGTAAAGCAGTTGGGTATCAGAGAGTTGGGAAATGGTACAGGGGAAGGGTGGCCAGACTGAAGGCCTAAAATTCTTAAAACAAACGAAAGCAACCCAAGAGGTGAAACCAACCAAACAAGGCTAAAGGCAGGATTTGGTCAGTTTTCTGATTTCTGCTCTGGATGGCCTTGGTCAGTGTTTTTTAATCTGTAGTTTATGATCCATGAGTGGGTGGTGAAATCAATTTAGCGGGGCATGACTAGCATTCAAAAAGAAAATTGAATAGAAAATTATACAGAACTTTGCACATAGTACAGGTCATCTGTTACTGTGATCTCTTCTATGTTTCAGGAAACTTTCATCTTGGCCACATGTGTACTGTGTGCACACCGGCCTAAATGTGCATCTGTGAGCATACATGCACTGGATCTTGATGCAAAGGTATTTCTCTGCGTCTTGGGTCAAAACAATTTGAAAACCCTAGGTTTTCTAGTTAATTAAGCCAGGCTGTTGGGAAGTTTGCAAATTTAGAGCATGTTGGTTGGATTTACAGAATTGCTTTCACTGAGCTGAATTTGGTGCTTAAGTTTTGAGACACACCTGAAATGATCATCGAGAATTTGAGGAAACTGACCTCTAGGTTATCAGATCTAGAGAATGGTTTCAGGCAGGGCCTAGGGTGAAACATTCACTCTCAAGGTCATGCCTGTCTTGGCTCTGCACGTTCTTGTGGAATTCACTTCTCACTTGCTCCCTTAGCTTTGCACCCTTCTGGTTCTTTCTTGGTTCTCCTGGTTTTTTCCTCTTTGGTTTCTTTTCCGCCCAGTCCTAAAATATGTGGAGGCCCACCTGGTGTTCCTTCCCGTAAGGTGTTTATACAGCAGTGGCTGCCAGTGAATCTTGTCTCCTGGTTAGGTATCCCACATTGGTTTTGGCCTTGTGACTTTCTTTGGCCAATAAGGTCTTAGCTTGGTAGTACATGTACTTGGTAACTCCTGTGCATTGACGCTTGCCCGCTTGGATGCTCCCCTGAGTCCACGATGCTGTGAAGAAGCCTAAGTGAAAGTTCACATGGAAAGAGAGGCCAGGTGTTCCAGCTGTTGCCACTGAGTCCCATCCTCTGCTGACAGCTGGCGTCAACCAGACACGTGAGTGAGCTGATCTGGGACCTTCTAGTTCACTATCCAGACACATGCAGCCCCATGAATGAGCCAGGTGAAGCCACAATAGGAACTACCCAACCAATCTATAGAGGAATAATAAATACAGCTGACCCTTGAACTGCATGGGTTGAAACTGCTCAGGTCCATTTATACATTGTTTTTTTTCAATAGTGAGTAATGCAGTGCCTTAAGATCCATGGTTGTTTGAATCTGTGGATGTGGAGCCATGGATACTGAGGAACCACATATATGGAGGGTCATTTATAAGTTATAAGCAGAAAGTTCCCTAAGAGTCTGCCTTGCAGGAGATGTGGGTTCCGTCCCTGGTTGGGGAACTGTTAGTCAGATCCCACATGCTGTGGAGCAACTAAGCCTGCACGCTACAACTACCGAGTCAGGCGCCTCGAGGAAAGATACTTCATTGTGCCACTAGGACCCAGTGCAGTCAAATAAACAAAAATAAATTAAAAAAAAAATTATAAGCAGATTTTCAACTGATGGAGAATCAGCATTCCTAATCCCCACCTTGTTCAAGGGTCCACTGTAGTTATTTTCAGCCACTAAGATTTGGAATGATTTATTATGCAGAAATAGATCACTGATATTTTCCCTCTCCCCTCATCTTCTTTCACTCTGTGGGTGGACTCAGTCTCTGACTTCTGATATGTTGAGGGCCCCTAAATTGACAGTTCTAGCCCAGAACATGTTCCTGAAGCCCCGACTCACATATCTAACTTCCTGATGGTTGGGGATGTGTGTGTCTGCATGCTCAGTCATGTCTGCCTCTTTCGACCCTATGGTCTGTAGCCCGCCAGGCTCCCCTGTCCATGGGATTTTCCAGGCAAGAATACTGGAATGGGTTGCCATTTCCTTCTCCTGGGGATCCTCCCAACCCAGAGATTGATCCTAAGTTTCTTGTGTCTCCTGCATTGGTTCTTTATCACTGTGCCACCAGGGAAGTCTGGTGGTTGGTTACGTCCACCTAAATGTTCACAGGCTTGGGCAGCTCACCCTGTTCACACCTTACCTCATCATCTAACCCAGGTATCTCCAACCTCTGGATCTAATGTCTTATGATCTGAGGTAGAGCTGATGTAATAAAAAATAGAAATAAAGTGTAAAGTAAATGTAATGTACTTGAATCATCCCCAAACCACCAACCCCACCATCACCCCCCAGTCTGTGAAAAAATTGTCTTCCACGAAACCAGTCTCTGGTGCCAAAAAGGTTGGGGACCACTGATCTAACCCATCCCAGACCTTCTCCTCTTCCTCCCATAATCTCTGTCTTGGTTGATGACATTATTGCCAGTCCCTAAAGTTACCAGCCTGATCTGGCATGTTGAGTTTTCCAAGATGGTCACAAGATCTTTTATTCTGCATGCTCTCCTGGCAATGTGACATTGATCAGCATCCCTTTAGGAGGTGGGTCAGTGTTCCTTTGTCTTGAATCTGTGACTACAGAAGAAATGACACCTGTGACCTCTAAAACTAGGTCATACCTGGTCATCCTGTGGCCAGCTGGTCTCCTTGGGACATTCACTCTTTGAAACCATCTGCCATGCTATGAAGAAGCATAGCCTCCATGGACAGATCACAGGTGGAAATTCATATTGGTTTGTTAGGTTTGCAGAACACATACTGGGGGCTTTAAACAACAGAAGTTTGTTGTTTCACAATTCTGCGCACTGGAAGCTCAAGATCCAGGGTATGTTTCTTCCGAAGCCTTTCTCCTTTGTTTTTAGATGGTCACCTTCTCCCTGGTGTCTTCGCGTGGTCTTCCTTCTGTAGTATCTCTGTCCAAATCTCCTGCTCTTATGAGGACACTGATGATATTGACTAGAGCCCACTCTGATGACCTCATTTTAACTTAATTACCTCTTTAAAGACCCTTTCTCCGAATACAGTCCTGTTCTAAAGTAGTTGGGGTTAAGACTTCAACGTATGAATTGTGAGGCATGGTGGACACACTTTGGCCCATAGCAGTGTTCCAACTTCCCCAGTGGCTCAGTGAGTGAAGAATCCACTGGCAATGCAGGAAGGAGACACAAGAGACACGGGTTTGACCCCTGTGTTGGGAAGATCCCTTGGAGGAGGGAATGGCAACCCACTTCAGTATTCTCACCTGAAACATCCCGTGGACAGAGGAGTGGCGGGCTACAGTCCACAGAGTTGCAGAGTCAGACACAACTGAGTGACTAAACACAGCACAGCGTTCCAGCCAACAGCCCCAGTTGATGGTTGAAACCTCAGGGTAGGTCTGACGGCCCCCAGACCTGGGGAGGGAGGCTTCACCAGACGCGAATGAGTGACTCTGAGCAAGAACCACTTAGCTGAGCCTGATCACCCGCTTGAACCATGAAAGGTAATAATGAGATAATTGTTGTTGTTCTAAACCACTGTATTTAATAGCAATAGATTATTGGAATATCCTAGAATCAGTCTGGTTGCTGGTGGTGATGGTGGATGGGGTGGAGGGAGCTGACCAGGGAATTATCCTGGATTGGTCCCTCTTGCTTCCCCGAGTCACCCCCCATCTAATCTGTCAACAGGTCTTAATGATTTTATTTACTGCACACCTCTAATCCAGCTGTCCCTTCACCTTGACCATGCTAGACCACCATGTCCTAGATTGTTACAATGGCCTCCTAATGTCCATCCCATCCTCTTTGTGTTGCCTGATAGATGTTCTATGATGTGGGCCTACCACCTATAACTCTTTTAGGGACCCCGGCTCTCCTAAAAAAACCAAGCCCTGATCCTCCATAGTTGATCTTATGGGAAGGGAAAGAGGCTTCCTCACTCATAGACCCATCCTCTCCAGTATGGTAGACATTGGCCGTACATGGCTACTGAATACTTGAAACTGGAGCTAGTGCCATGAGAAATGGAAGCTTTAATTCTGCTTCATTTTAATTAATTTAAAATGAAAAAATGATGTTTAGTTATTGGAAAACATTGACGTATGTTTGGAAGAGGCTGCCCAGCTGTCCTGGTTTTCCTGGAACTGGGCTTTTAGGATGTGGAACTGTGAGTTTTTAAAACCAGGACTTGCGGACTTCCTTGGTAGTCCAGTGGTTAAGACTCCGAGCTTCCACTGCAGAGGGTACAGGTTCAATTCTTGGTCTGAGAACTAAGATCCCACATGCCATGAAGCATGGCCAAAAGAAAAATGGAAAACCAGGACTTGAGTAAACGAGGATGAATCGGTGACACTGCTTTGAAACAGCTTGGTTATGTACATCTGTGAAATCCAAATACAGCTCGAGTATCGTGGATGAGAATTTAGCAGCTGGATGGAGGTGTGCCATAAATGTCAAACACACCCTAGCTTTCAAAGACTTGGTATAGAAAAAAAAAACTAATAATTTTTTATATTGATTACATGTCGAAATGATAATATTTGGGATGTTGAGTTAAATAGACTGTATACTAAAATTCCATCTGTTTCTTCTTTACGTTTTAAAATTTTAAAGTCACATATGACTTGCTTCATATTTTTATCCAGCCCTGCCCTTGAGTGGTGGCTCTCAAACAGTGGTTGGTGTCAGAATCACTGGGGCACTTGGTAAAGATGCCCAGGCCTTGACCTGCTTGGGGAGCCTGGGCCCCTGTTTTCTGTCAGCTTTCCTGGTCCCAGTCACCCTGCTGTGGTGGGGTGTGGTGTGGGAATATAGATACTGGCCACCCCTTTCGTCTTAAGTCTGGGGTCTCTGGACCCAAGAAAACAATGCCCAGGACAGGCAGGAGTTCTCATTCTGCCTGGCTAAGGCCTAGCATGGGCTTTACCAGCATGAGCTGCTCATGAGGTGGCATAGAAATAGAAAATGAAGAGAGGGAGGGGAGGGCCAGAACTAAGGGGGCATCTTTTTCTGGGGCTGTGGTTCTTTCTGGATCCTTCCCTAGTCCCTAGGTGAGCTGACCTTGAATCTCCTTCCCTGGGTTTGACAGACAGCACCAAGGGCCATGGGTAGTCATTGAAGGTTCTTGAGCAGGGGAGGAACCCGATGAAATGGATATCATTCCGAGGGAGCCCAGGCCTTCACCACCTCCTTCACCCCCATTTCACCGCAGGGCTGCAGGAAGAAGAGATTTCTCTGATTCTTTGCTGGAGAGCCCCATCCCACCTGCTCGCCTTCACCCCCACGGAAAAGGATTGTGTGCTCAGTCGCTCAGTTATGTCTGACTCTTTGTGACCCCATGGACTGTAGCCCACCAGGCTCCTCTGTCCATGGGGATTCTCCAGGCAAGAATTCTGGACTAGGTTGTCATGCCCTCCTCCAGGGGATCTTCCCAACCCAGGGATTGAACCCAGGTCTCCTACATGGCAGGAGGATTCTTTACCAGCTGCGCCACCAGGGAAGAGAAAGGATTACTGGTCCCCAAAGTGTGGTGGACTGAGTTCACGTGAACTCACATCGCAGCTTAATCCCCATCAGCCATTATCCTCATCTCAGGCACAGGCTCTTCCTTCCTTCATGCTCCCAGGCCTGCCCAGCCTTACCAGGATCCCCCAGAAACCAGGTGCTGGCCTCTCTGCTGTAAATCCACACTGAGACATAGATGCCAGGCATCACTTGGCCCCACGGAGGGAGAGAGTGTGGGGTGTGGGAAACCAGCCAACCAGCCATCACTGCATCCTTGAGAACCAGGCCTGGTCTGAGTTCGGCCTCTCTCCCATGCTGCGCTGTGCAGATTACCTCTTTCTCTGCTTTGGTTTCCTCGTCTATAAAATGGGCACAGTGATGCTTTTCTCACAGAGTGTGCTCGTGTGGGGATGAAAGGAGAGAATGCCTTTGGGAAAACATCCCGCCCTGCTCCTGGCACTCGATAGATCCTCACTCAGCAAATATTTGTTGATTGAATGAATGAATGAATGAGTGTGTGGATGGGCACATTGGCACTCTGGCCTAAGGGCAGCCCCCTCTGTAGTTTCCAGTCTACTCCCTCCTGGCTTGTGGCTCCCCTCAGTGAAGGAGGAAAGGAGGGAAGTGGGTGTGTCTAGGGCTTCCCCTCGGTGCTCGTGTCTGCTTGTTGCATCTGATTTCCAGAACAGTTAGGGATTCATATGCTCGTTTTACAGATGGGGAGACTGAGGCTAGGGGAAGGTCAGGAGGAGCCGATTGTGGACACAGCTTTTCTTGGGTCTCCCAAAGGTCTGCACCAGGGCTGAGCACACAGTGTTACTTAAGGAATGCAGATTGGTTGAATCAGTGAGTGAACATCGGGCACCAAGGTGACAGTGGAAGCCCCATCCTCTTTATTGTGACATCCTTGGGCAGGGCAAGAGGCAAGGAGTCTTTCTCTCATGCTCTGTCTTGGATTATTTCCTTTCACACCCACTTCCTGCCTCCTCTCCTTCTACTTCTCGGCCTGTGCTGTTTCAGCAATTTTTTTTCCCTTTTCTTTTTTCCTCCCCCTCCCTTCTTTCCTTCCTACCTTCTTTCCCCTCTCTTTCTTTCATGTAACCTGTGACTGAGGACCAGACTGCATAGCCTCTAAGAACCAAAAGGTTGACATGGTGGAAGGTAGAGGCTGAGGGGCCTCCAAACCCCTATCATTCACACCCTGGTGCCTCCGTTTCCTCATCTGTAAATTGGGTTGTTTTAAGGAGTTGGGGTAGTATGCGTAGGTGCCGAGTACAGCCTTGACCAATGGGAAGAGCCTGAGGGATGTGACTTGTTGATGTGGTTGTTTCACCTGTGCTTAAAGCTGGCCTTCCTGCAGCTCTTTGATATCCTGGGAACTGATTTGAAAAGCATCAGGGCCTGAGATTCTGAAAGTGTGACTTGGGGTAAATTGTGCATCAGTTTTACAATCCCTAAAATGCAAGTGTCTGGATGGCTGCTCCCCAGGAAGGTGGTGAGCTGCTGGTCATTAAGTCATTGGGATGGGAGAGCCATAGCTGAGTCCTGTGGAACTAAGGAACTCTGGGATGATGTGTGACCTTCCCCGGGGTGGTGTTTCTTCAAGGCTTGTGGAGTGACTTGGGATGCACATGTGCTGATTGACCAGTGGGAGTGGCCTGGGGGTCCTGGGTGACTTCTGATCCAGAGCAGTTCCAGAATTCCTTCTTGGCAGGTGACAGGAGAGGGAGCTGTACCTGGGGCGTCTTTTTGCACATCGCAAAGGCGATTTGCTCTCTTGGGAGGGAATCTGATCTCTAACATCCTTTGTGAAGATGCAGAAACATCTGCAGTGGACGCTGCTGGGATTGCTCATGAGATATTAGTCTCGTCTCAGTGAAGAGAGCAATTTATCAGAGGCCATTCCTTCCAGCGATGAAGAACCTTTCAGAACTTGATTGCACTTAATGCATCAGCCTTTCCAAAGTGTTTTATTCCACCCTCAAATGAGATAATGAAGCCCTTTAATTTACTGTTCAACTCCCACACAGAGTGAGTGGGTCAGGCCCGAGGAGACAGAAAGCTGGACCCTGGCTCAAGAGGCCAAGTACACCCAGGGTGTTGTCAGTCTGGAACTGCCCGTCTCCTGGCAGGAGGTGGCATGGAATCCCAGGCAGCTCAGAGTAAATCCCAGTCTGGTGGCTTGCTTCTTGTGCACTCCCAAGCAAGCCACTTATTCTCTCGAAGCCTCAGTTTCATCTTCTGTAAACTAGGATGGTTGATGACACCGGTGTGGCAGAGTTGTGGAAAGGATTAGGGATGATGTGGCTAAGGGGACAGTGCCTGCCACTGGATAGATCCTCAATACATAGCAATTGTCATTGGGTAGTGAAACTGAGCTCTGAGACCTCAAAGGAAGTCGTTTTTGCTCCTGGTCATGGGGAACATTCACATCCATGGCTCTGCCCTGGAGTCACCATCAGCACCAAATAAATCAGCCTTCAAGGCCTTCACCTCCTGCTTCTCTGCCCATCTCATCCTGACCATTTCAATGGAGCTAGCCCACTCAGACAGTAGATGCTAGATGGAGCTAGCCCACTCAGATAGTAGATGATGGATGGATGGCTGTAAAAATCCAGCCATGGACAGCATCGGAGCCCAAGCTGAACGTTGCCTAAGGCTCCTTCAGCCTCCCATTTGGACCTGGGAGCTTCTTGACCTCCCCTCCCCTGGTTCTCACCCTGTATTGGACGTGTGTATTCTGACATATGTGATGGTGCAAGCTCTGGGTAAATTTAAGGGGCCTCATTAGATTTGTGTTGATTACAATACTCTCCCTTGAAGGCAGTAAAGTTGCTTGCTCTAACAATATCAGCATGGGCTTCCTACGTGTCTCAGTGGTAGCGAATTCGCTTGCCAACGCAGGAGACGCAGGGAAGATCCCCTGGATGAGGGCATGGGAATGCACTCCAGTATTCTTGCCTGAAAAATCACGTGACAGAGGAGACTGTCAGGCTACATTCCATGGGGTCGCAAAGAATTGGACCCAACTGAGCATGCACGTGTTGCGTGTGCACACACACACACAAACACAATATCAGTATATTATGATACTTTTCCAAGGATGGAAACAAAGCATCTTGAGAAAGGGGTGTGTTTTCTAATTTGCTCACAGGTCAATAGAGATGAATGGCTTACCCTTCCTTCTTCCATTGCCTCAGTGACCTTCCCTGGCTCAACCCCACATGCCCCTTTATGGCAGGATTCTGGTATTTGTCCTCTGTTCCTGCTCTGGCCTGGAGGGGTCAGCCTGGACTTGCACTGTTGGCTTCATCTGAGGCAGATTCCTGACTGGCTCTTGTCTCCTTGGATCCTGACCCCAGAACAACTCCTATCGATGTCTTCTCCTCCCTCAACTAAGACCCAGTGCAGCCAAATAAATAAATATTTTTTAAGAAGTATTCCTCTGACTTATTTCCTTCCTCTTCTAATGGGACTTCTCTGCCTTTCAAAGTTTCTGCTATTTATTTCCAGGAGCCCCAGTGAGTGTCTCACTAGTGCTCACAAACATTTTTCTGCCACATTTTATTGCCATTTTCCTCCTCCTGTGATTGACTTTCAAGCTGAGAGGGTTGCTGTCAAGGTTTCTGCTGTCTCCTCCCACTGCTGTGGCCCTCACTCCTCAGAAAGCTGAGGACCTCTCCAGGATGAAGCCTGACTTGGACACACCCCTCTGAGCTGCCCCCATCACCCTAAAATGACTTTCCTCTCCCTTCCAGGCTTGCTGTTTCATGGTCACACAGCTAAAGATATGCCATTATCCCTTAGTATTGTGCAGAGAGCTTAGGGAAAGGGCTTGCTGCAGACTGTATTCTCCCCAAAATGGTAGCAACAGTGACTCCCCATCTTCACATGGTCTTCATACAATGGGGCTCTGACACCCCTTCTTCTTGGATTGGGATGGATTTGTGATTATGGCAGAAAACACAGAGGGTCATTAAGAGTGATGTAGCTTCAGCTAGCTTGCTTGGGATGCTTGCTCAGGGGACCCAGCCACCATGCTGTGAGGAAGCCCAAATCGTATCCACTTTCCAGCTAGGTGAGTGGCGCTATCTTAAAAAAGTGGATGGTCCAGCTTTAGTCAGCGATCCTAGCCCGTGCCACCTGGAGCAGAGATGAGCTGTCTCCACAGAGCCTTGCCCAGACTATGGATTCATGAGTAGAGTAAGTGTTGTTTGAAGCCACCAAATTTGACATAGTTTATTGCACTGCTATAGACAATGGATACAGAGTTTCTCCAGTTTCCAGTATTTTCCTTCCCTGGGACTCAGACCTGGAGCCATGGGGCTGAGCCCAGGGCCAACCTGAAGGACTGATCTGGCTCCACCCACTTGGGAATTACATTTCCCTTTCCTCAAGTTGAGCCTCTTCCTGGGAAGCTCTTGGGTCCTTCTCAAAGACTGATCCATGGGGGCACCTGGTCCTTTGGAATTGACTGAAAGTGAAAGTCACTCAGTTGTGTTCGACTCTTTGTGACCCCATGGACTATACAGTCCATGGAATTCTCCAGGCCAGAATACTGGAGTGGGTAGCCTTTCCCTTGTCCAGGGGATCTTCCCAACCCAGGGATCAAACCCAGGTCTCCTGCATTGCAGGTGGATTCTTTACCAACCGAGCTATCATGGAACTGGACATCCTTAAATCCTGGAGGGCCAGAGTTTAGATTAAAACCAAGACATCTCCTTCACTTCCTTCTTATCCTCCACTCCTAATCACAATCTCAGTTATTTTATGAGAGGGAAACTGAGGCTCAGAGAAGTTGAATCACTCTCCCCAGGCAGTACAGCCGGGAAATGGGAGACTGAGATTTGGACCCACATCTGTCTGCCTGTCTGCTGCCCTGGGGATGTTTTCTCTGTGTTATGTGCAGAGGCGGATGCTCCACAGGGGCCCCTTGTGTCTCCCCAAGGCCCGGAGCCACTTCATCACCCTCTTTACAGACGCCCCTCAAATGAGATGTATGTTCAGATGGCTGATAAGCATGTGAAAGGCACTCAGCCTCATTTGTAGCTAGGGGATGCAAATAAAAACCCCAAGCTGGCATGCCAGTGCTTAGGATACTGTGATCTCACCCCCAGGGATGTGAGTTCAATCCTTAGTCAGGGAATTAAGATTCTATAAGTCACGTAGCACGGCCAAACAATGTCCCCCCAAACAAAACAACAACAACAAAAATGAACCAAGCATACCCCTGTGATAGAATGCAAAAGTGCATCTGTCGGACCACCTCCCATGGATTTGCGGCCCCAGCAGTCCTTTTGGCCCCCTCGGGGCGTTCCAGCTTTGGTGCACCCTCTGAATTCAGTGGGGGCTCACTTTCTCCCTCTGCACCTGCTTCCTTCCTGACCACAGGTGTCACTCTCAAGAGCACTTCTTAATAAACATCCTGGGTGCTCAACTCCATCTCTGTTTCCAGGGGAACCTTACCAGTAACAACTACACATCCACTAGAATGGCCGAAATATTTTGGAAAAAAAAAATTGAATCCTGGTTTTCATGTTTTTGAAATATTACAGACTGGAAACAGACTAGCGCGTACATGGCCAGTTGATTTTTGACAAAGGCGCGACAGCAATTCAATGGAGAGAGGATAATCATTTCAACAAATGGTGCTGGAACAACTGGACAGCCATTTGAGAAAATAAAAAGCAAGCAAAAGAGAGAAAAAAAAGCCTTGATTACCTGTACCTCACAATGTGTACAAAAGTTAACTCAAAATGGATCATAGACCTAAAAGCAAAACTTAAAATACTCCCCAGAAGGAAACATAGGAGAAAATCATTGTGACTTCAGGTTAGGCAAAATTTTTCTTAGTTATAGCTTCTTTATCCATGAGCTATAAAAGAAGACTATGGTAAATTAGATTTCATCAAAATTAAAAATATCTGATTTTGAAAAGACATTAAAATGAAAAGACAAGCTACAGCCTGGGGGGAAATATTTATAAAACACATGTGATAAAGAACTTGTATCCAGAGTACAAAGCATCCTGAAAACTTCATAATAAGCAAACAAGTGACCCAATTCAAAATGGTTCAAAAAATTGAACCAACCCTGCAGACAAGAAGATACATGGATGGCAAATAAGCACGTGAAAGGATATTGAGCATCATGAGCTATTAGAGAAATGCAGATTAAAAACCAAAAGGAGAGGGACTTCCCTGGTGGTCCAGTGGTTAAGAATCTGCCTGTGTTCTTTTCTCCGCCATCCTGTGTGGGATAGAATTTGCTTCTCGCCAAGTCCTCTCACAAGACTGTCAGTATCAAGTGATTCCTGGCCAAGACAGAAAGGCAGAATCATCCCATTCCCCAATGGACTCGAATGAAAACTCATAATAAAATCAGGTCCAGCTCCAAGAGAAGACAGACATCGGAGAAGAATCAAGCTGGTCTATAGGGAACCTCACATGTGAAGTGGCACATTTATACTCCATCAAGGTCACTTCCATCTTAACTGAATCACAGTGCTGAGAGCATCACTACTGTCTGAACAACTCATGGGAGAAACGGAATGTTTGGCTCATGGTGTTTCCTGACTAGCGGTCCATTTGGCTCAGGAATAAATATGTGAAACCTTTTATTGGAACTGTTATTGTATTATTCTGGTTTGTGATGATGTACTGAACAAATACCTCTCCTGTCAGGTTAAAAAAAAAAAAAAAGAATCTGCCTTGCAGCGCAGACAATACAGGTTTGATCCATGGTTAGGCAACTAAGGTCCCACATGCCCCAGAGCTAAGCCTCTACACCACAACTACTGAATGCCATGCATCTCAAATAGAGAATCTGTGCAACACCATGAAAGATCCTGCATGACGCAGTGAAGATCCCATATGCCACAACTAAGACCCAATAGAGCCAAATAAATGGTAAAAGCAAAATGAGATACCACTAGACATCCGTTACAATGATTTAACAAACAAGCTTGACAAGACCAAGTGCTGGTGAAGAGGCAGAGCAACTAGAACTCATGCAAAACTGTACAGAATATTTGGAAAATGGCTTGGCAGTTTCTTATAAAAGTAAACATGCACTCATCATGTGATCCAGCAATCCCATTTTGAGTTGGCTACCCAGGAGAAATAAAAGCATGTGTTCCCACAAAAACCAGCCCACCCATGTTTACAGCAGATTTATTAATTATTTCCCTTCCTGGAAGCAACCCAGATGCACTGTAATTGGGGAATGGATGAATAAACTGGTACATCCATCCA
Source organism: Muntiacus reevesi (assembly GCF_963930625.1). Lineage (NCBI taxonomy): Eukaryota > Metazoa > Chordata > Mammalia > Artiodactyla > Cervidae > Muntiacus > Muntiacus reevesi. The sequence continues at coordinate 210,726,606 of NC_089250.1, read as the reverse complement.
GTGGAATACGATTCAGCAATAACAAACTGTGGAAACACTCAGTAACATCAATGAACCTCACCCACATTATGCTAAGTGGATGAAACCAAAGTCAAAAGGCTGCCTACTGTATGATTACAGATGTTGGGAGTAGGGTAAAGGATTTGGTGCCTATCAAGTAGCACCAAGGAATTTTGGAAGGTGACAGAACTGTTCTGTATTATGATTGTGACCGTGATCACTCCACTGTATGCATTTACCCCAACTCACAGAACTGTACACCAAGAAGAGTAAAATTTACTGTGTGCAGATAAACTAGACTGAAAGTACTGAACCCCAAAGCCCTTTATGTAAGTAGTATCATGCTGCATGTATCCTTCTGCAGCTTGGTTTTTTGGCTTGCCCTTAAATGCTTTATACAGGTTGACACTATGTATGTAATAAGGATACATGTAGCTCTTGTTCATTCATTTTAACTGCTAATGATATTCTGTTATGCGTTGTATCTTAATTTGTCTATTTTTCTTCTTCTGGTGGACATTTCTTTGTGTCTGTTTTTTCTTCCCTCTGTTTTAAGCAGTGGAGCAATAAAGACTCCTGTAAATGTACTCTGGAGCACAGGTGCAGAGATTTCTCTCTTGAATATTTACTGAAAAGACTAAATTGAATAGGGATGAAGACTGTGAGCATCTTCACGTTGCTCTCCAACTGACTCTACCAACAGTGTTTGAGAATTTCATTCTTCTACATCTTCATCAGAAATCGTATTATCAGACTTGAACTTCTGCTTAGCTGATAAATGTAAAATGGTACATTTTGCATTGTACCATTGTTGTCTTATTTTGCATTTTCCCTGATTGCTAGGGAGGTTGATTTATATGTTTATTGGTCAGTTTGGGTTTTTTTCTTACATGAATTGCCTCTTCATTGTCTTTTTCCCCCTACTGTGTTATACATCTTTTTCTTCTTGAAAAAGTTTCTTTGTTTTTCCCCCTCAACCTCCTCCTGATTGTAATCCCTTATTGGGTAGCAGATATCTTCTCAGTCTGTGGATTTTTTTAAAGAAGCAATTTGATAGTGTCTTTTGTTGATTAAAATTTGTAAATTTGTTAGTCTTTTTTTTTTGTTCATCCTTTTTGTGTCTTTTCTAAGAAATTTTGCTTCACCTCAAGGTCATAAGAGATATTTTCCTGTAAACTTTAAAAAATTTTGCTTTTCACAGGTATGTCTTTAGTTCACTTGGAATTGATCTTTTTGTGTGTTGTAGAGCTCTAATTAGGAGAAGGCAATGGCAGCCCCCTCCAGTACTCTTGCCTGGAAAATCCGATGGACGGAGGAGCCTGGTAGGCTGCAGTCCATGGGGTGGCAAAGAGTCGGGCGCGACTGAGCGACTTCACTTTCACTTTTCACTTTCATGCATTGGAGAAGGAAATGGCAACCCACTCCAGTGTTCTTGCCTGGAGAATCCCAGGGACGGGGGAGCCTGGTGGGCTGCCATCTATGGGGTTGCACAGAGTCGGACACAGCTGAAGTGACTTAGCGGCAGCAGCAGCAGAGCTCTAATTTTATTTTTTTTATGCATAACACTGCACCATTTATTGAAGAATCCATCCTTTCTCCACTGATTTATATAGATTTATGGGCTCCCTATTTTATTGGTATAGTTGTCTATCCTTGAGTCTATGACACTATCTTAATTATGTAATCAGTCTTGCTATCTAATAAATCTGTCTGGGGCTATTCTTGGCCCTTTGCTCTTCTCTATACATTTCGGAAGCATCTTGTCAAGTTCCCAAAGACAGTTTTGGATATTTTTGAAATTCTGTGTAATACATAAATTTAGGTACAATCAGCATCTTTATGATATTGAATCTTTCTGTTCATGAATGTGGTATATATATTTCTTTACTTACTCAGATATTCTTTTGAGTCTTTCAATAATGTTTTGTAATTTGGACCATATAGTTCTCGCACAACTTTCTGCTGCATTTATTTTAGGCACCTTACAGTTTTAATTGCTTTTTTTTGTTGTTGCTATGGTTGGTAAGTGAAATTGAAAATAATATATTCTAGTTATTTGTGATACATAGGAATGTTATTGATTTTTATATGTCAATCTCATGTATAGCAATCTTGCTGATTGAAAGTTTGTGTATGGATTCTTTTGGATTTTCTCTGTAAATAGTTATACTTTCTCTAGATATACTTTTCCTTTACACTTCATGTCTTTTTATATCTTTTACTTGCCTTATTTAATTGTCTGGGTGCTTTAGTGTAATGCTAAAGGGAAGCAATGACAGAGGACTTCCTTTATTGCCCTGCGTACGCGCTCAGTCACTTCAGTAATGTTCAACTCTGTGACCCAGTGGACTTTAGCCCGCCAGGCTCCTCCGTCCATGGGATTCTGCAGGCAAGAATAGTGGAGTGGGTTGCCAGGCCCTCCTCCAGGGAATCTTCCTGACCCATGTCTCTCTAGACTCCTGCATTGGCAGGCAGATTCTTTACCGCTGGTGCCACCCGGGAAGCCCCTTTATCGCTTTGAGTCTAATCGAGTTGCCTTTAAAGTTTTACCCTTAAATATAATATATGCAGTGAGTTTTGAACAATTACTCTTTATCCCATCAGTGACATTATATTCTATTTCGAGATTGCTTTTGAAAACCTTTTTAATGGTATAAATGAGTACAGAATTTTGTCAAATGCTTTTCCTGCAGGTATTGAGATGATCATATGCTCTCCTTTCCTTTTAATCCTATAATGTGGTGTATTACATTAATAGATTTACTTATTATTCATGAGATAAATCCCACCTGGCCAGCAACCATTTTATATATATATTTAATTTCACTGAAATTAAATTAGCTGCTGAATTTAATTTGCTGATATTTTATTTAAGATTTCAAAATACATGTTCATAGGTGTATAATGGATCTATAATTGCCTTTTAAAAAAATTATCCTTGTCTGGTTCTGCCATCAAGGTTATTCTGGCTTCATAAAATGAAATCAGTAGCGTTCATTCTTTTCCTGTCCTTTGAAACATTTCTGTAAAAAGCATATATTTTCTGGTCCTCAGAATTTTCAGAAAATTTGCCTCTAAAACTTGCTCAAGCTTGGGATGGCGGAGGTCAACTTGTGGATGAATTAAATGTGTTTAATGATGTGGTTACTGTTGGAATGAATATCTTTCTTTTCGTTACTTATTTTGATTATTTGTACCCTCTTCCTTCTCTTCTCACTTCCTTGTCCTCATCTTCTTGCACAGGCTAACTAGTAGTGTCTTTATTTGATCACCCTCCCCTCCCCTGCAAGGAACCAGCTTTTGATTTTGTATTTGGATAGGATATAAATTTGAGTGCTGCAACAGAAACCTGAAATTATTAATGACTTAAATAAAGACACAGATGTCGGGAACAAACGTGTGGACTCGGGGAAGGAGGAGGAGCGGGTGGGATGAATTGGGAGATTGGGATTGACACATATGCATTACTATGTATAGAATAGATGGCTGATGAGAACCTACTGTGTAGCTCTGGGAACCTGCTCGGTATTCTCCGGTAACCTAAATGGGAAGGAAATCAAAAAAGAGGGGGTATGAGTACATAAAGCTGGTTGACTTTGCTGTATGGTAGAGACTAACACAGCATTATAAAGCAAATATACTCCAATGAAAATGAATTTCAAATAAATGTAATTAAAAAAATTTTAATGACTTTAAAAAATTATGCATTATCACCAGTTATGTTCTCAATTGTGTACCCCACCCTCTTGGTGTTGTTCAGTTCCTCAGTTGAGTTTGACTCTTTGCGATCCCATGAATGGCAGCACGCCAGGCTTCCCTGTCCTTCACCATCTCCCAGAGTTTGCTCAGACTCATGTCCATTGAGTTGGTGATGCCACCCAACCATCTCATCCTCTGTCATCTCCTTTTCCTCCTGCCCTCAATCAATCCCACCCTCTAGCTGCCTGCAAATTCACATGTTGCAGCCCTTTGAATGTGACTGTGTTTAGAGAGGTAATTAAGGTGGAGGTGGTAATTTCCCACCTTTAAAGAGGTAATTAAGTTAAAATGAGGCACCTTTATGATGGATGGGCCCAAATTCAATCTAACTGGTGTCCTTATAAGAAGAGAAGGACTTCCCTGCTGGTCCAGTGGTTAAAACTAAGGATTGCGATGCAGGGAGTTTGGATCCCTGATTAGGGAACTAAGATACCACACACTGCGTGGTGCAGCCAAAAAAACCCCCACAAAAAACAGAAGAGGAAATCTGTACACATACGGAGACACCAGGCATAAGTCTGCCCAGAGAAAAGATTATGTGAAGATACAGAGAGAAGAGGGTCATGTGTAAGCCAAGGAGAGAGGCCTCAGAAGAAACCAACCCTACCAACACCTTGGTCTTGGACTTCTTAAATGTCTGTTGTTCAAGTCATCCAGACTGGAGTATGTTAGTACGGCAGGCTGAGCAAACTAACTACCACCTCACGTAAAGTCCCAACCTTTATGGAGTTCGTCAGTTGCCCAGGCGCTTTCCATCTTGTTGCTCTAACATCGTCAACATGACCTGCCTTCCTGCCTGCATCTCAGCCAGCTGGAAAAGAAAAGGGGAAGGGAGAGCACACTCCTTCATTTTATAGACACGACCCAATACTTGTGCCCACTTCCATGTTTTATATTTGGCTGCAAAGGTTACTGGTGACCAGTTAGGAACACGAGTGGAAAGTGGGGAGCAAGGGCATTTTCTGCCATGAGTTTTTTAATTCCTTTCTGGGAATTCCATAGAGGTCCAGTGGTTAAGACTCCATTGCCAAGAAAATATTAAAAAAATTTGAAAGTTATGTGTATTCTCAATTTCCTAAATTCTCAATTTGTTGGGTGATATAGTCTCTCTCTCCTATATATGATTCAGCTTCTTATTTGTGTTGTCCAGATGACATATATTGTGATTAGGAATATATTTGGACTTATTATACTACCCCATTATATGTTTTCTGCTTACTTTATCTTTCTTTCTCTTTTTGTCTCCTGTGGGCTATATATGTGTACATAACATACATATATACATGCATATTCTAAAGTTTAAGAATTTACTGATTTGATAATGGAAAAGAATATGAAAAACACTTTGCTGGTTTGGAAGATTGAGATTTTTATTTCTCTTTTTTGTGGTTATGCTTAATTTTTAATGATTTAAAAGATTTCCTCTTTATCCTTGATTTTATGTGGTTTAATTATAATAGAGCTATATATGGACTTAATTTATGCTGTATATTCTTGGGGTGCATTTAAATTTTTTTTTTCACTTTTTGGCCACACCATGCAGCATGTGGGATCTTAGTTTCCCAATTAGGGATTGAACCTGTGCCCCTTGCATTAGAACCACAGAGTCTTAACCACTGAACTGCCAGGGAACTTTCCTCTTGTGGTGTATTTTTGATTTGCAGTTTCATATTGATCTTTAACTCTTGAAAATCCTAACTGATTGCCTTGTTACATATTGCTTCTCCATTGTTTCCTCTTTTTCTGGAACTTCTATTAAATATATGTTGTAGTCCCTCCATCCCTCCTCCAGTTCTCTTAACTGCTCCTTTGTATATATTTTTTCCCCCTTTGACTCTTGGTGCTGTCATGGGGGTCAGGACACTGCTGGTAACAGAGTGGTCATCTGGATGGGCGTCTATGGAAGGTCACCCTCTGAATGTGGTGTTTGAGTTGAGATCTAATGGGGGTGGAAGAATGTCATGTGGGATCAGAGAATAGTGATGTAGGGGAGATTCCTCCAGGCAGAGGGAGCAGGATTTGTAAAGGTCCCAAGATGAGAAAGTTCATGAGACGAAGAGCAAGAGGATGTTGGCCATTGGAAGCCCCCAAAAGCCTTTAAGTCAGGAAAAGAATGGTCCACTGGGCCCATCTTTCTGGTTGCCTTGTGGAGCAGAGGACAGAAGAAGGGCAAGAGCAGGAGTGGGGAGATCAGTCTGGAGGCTCCCGCAGCCTGGATGAGAGACAGGTGGTAGCTGCAACCAGCAGCTGGCAGTGGGGTTGGAGGGAGAGGATGAAGGACCAGATATTTAGAACATAAGCTGGATGGTGATGGGCTGCATGGGAGCAGGCTGGCGGTGGTGAGGGGATCCCAGGGCCCAGCTGCCACGGGGAAGACATGGAGGTTTGGGTGCAAATCCTTGTCTTGCTTACCCTTGTCCAGGTGAGACCCTCCTGCACAGAATTCACCTGCTCTTCATGAGCCATTTTAGATATTCTCCCAGGGATTGGACCTTCAATGTGTCAGGTGTCCTGTGGGCCCCAGGAATCCTATCTCCTTCCCGCTCTAGCCTCTTCTCTGACCCACTGGGTGTCTCGAATGATCCTTCTGGGCTTCTGCTGGGATGCACACGGTGGTTAGACCTTGACCCCGGGCCCTGGTCCAGCTGCTCAGACCTGGCCAGACCCCTCCTTCCCCAGGGTCAGACCTTGATGACACACCTTCAGGTCCTGCTCCAATCTGAATAGGCTACCTGGAATAGAATCCTGTGCCATCATCCATTGGGCTGCTTCTCTCCCTTGGAGACTCTGCTGCTGGACCACACATCCCAGCAGCCAGCCTGGACATCACCTTCAGCCTGGCTATCCTGTCCCTGGACCACCTCCACCCAGGCCTTACAATGAGGTGGCCGCAAGTTGTCCTCCTGGTTCTCAGCTTTCTCCTCCTTATCTGCTTAGTTTGAGTTCCCTCAGAAGCAGGCTTTTAGACAGGGATTCAAGTCATCCCAGAAACCTAGGTAGGGTTGTGTCCGGATAGAAAAAGGAAGGCGGCCAACACAAGAACACCAGCAAGCTAGTCTCGACAGAGATGAGCAGCTGAGCCGAATCTGGTGTGGACCTCCAGGAGCAGTGCAGATGCAGGAACTAGGAGCTTTCTCACCTGGGAGGTGAGGTTGTCCCGGGGAATAGGCACAAACCCCCATTGCTCATTGGTGAAGGGCAGCCCTAGGGACATTTCACTCCCCAACACTTGCCCCTGTCCTGGTTGGGCAGAGCAGACTCAGACCCTGGAGAAAGCCCTAGCCAGGAGTTGCAAATGCTGGATCCTGGCCCTGGAATGGGGGACCTGGGGTACCCTCTTATCCTAACCCTGAAGTTGGAGCTCCTGTTCCACCATCTGCAAAGCCAGGGCAATGCCACTTGCTGTCAGCACTGCGACTTAACACATGGACCGTGCCCAACACTGCTGGGCACAGAGCAACCTGATAAGGCTGAGGAGGGCGAATAGTTCTCTGTGCTGTGCAAATGTGCCCTAGATACGTGGGCAGCAGACCCAAAGCTCTGAGACAGAAGGTAATCTCTTTTGCTTTGCTCCCTCCCCCCCCCCCAATCTCTGGCCACTGGTTCCTGCTGATGTGACATTCTTGTTCTAAAAACAGACATGTAACACCTCAAGCAGATTTGCAGTCCCTTGACAACGGTCTTGTCTGGCACATAAAGGGCCTCTGCCTTTCTGCCTGGCTTCCCAGAGCCCAGGAGAAGAGGTCAGTCCAAGGGGGCTGCTCAGAGAGCAGCGTGGTGCCTGACCCTACCACCCATCCCCCTGGAAGAGGGAGGTACCAGGAGTCAGAGCTCTCTCTGTCTTGGAGGCCCTGTAATGGATCGCTGATGCTGTGGAAGGCTGACGATGTGTCCTTTGCTGGTGGTTGGATTCTTTGCCCCTCCAGGCCCTTGGTTACTTTGAGCGACCACTCAGAGCATACCCCCGAGGTCAGGCACTTCCTGTTTATAGCAGGGTGACCCTATGCTCAGTTGGAGGCCTTCCACTGCAGAGACACTGAGGCCCATGGAATCTAGGCATGCTCCCCGCTCTGCTTCCAGGAGGCTGCCTGTCCCAGGCACTTTACAAGCCAGCCGTGAAGCATGGCAGCAGGCCAGGAATGGCCCGGCATTGCTGCCCTGGGGTCTCCAGGGCGCCCTGGAGACCATTCTGGCCGTTCTATTATTGCCAGCCATGGGGGTGGAGGCTCTGGGCACAGTCCTGGCCAGGACAGAGCATGGATAGTGCCTCAGCTCCTACGGTGGCCGGGGCTGGCGTTGTCTCATGGTCTCAAGCCTGGTGGTACCCAGTGGGCGGGTGAGCCCTCTGAGAGCCCTGTGGGCCCCCTATGAGAGCTGCCTTCCCTTGTCAAGTCCCCCTAGTGGCACGTGCGGCTCCTGCCTCAGTTTCCCCTCCCATGCTCTAGCACCCCCTGGAGCTCCCAGTGTTCTGTTCCTCCCTGAAGCCTGGCAGCTTGAAGGACGGATGCCCCTCCCCAACTCCTGCCAGCCCCTGAACCGGGGACTATCTCTTTTCCTGGGTCCCTTACTAGAAGACTCAGTTTCCTTGTCATTGATAGGAGTGATGTCACCCGCCCTGCAGAGTTGTTGGATGGGACAGTGGACATGTTTCAGAGCCGGGGAGTGGGATGCACTGGAAGAAGGGGACTGACGGACATACGTGCATGTGCGCTCAGACGCTCAGTCGTGTCCGACTCTTTGCGACCCCATGGACTGTAGCCTTCTGTACATGGCATGTTTCAGGCAAGAATACTGGAGCAGGCTTCCATTTCCTGCTGCAGGGGATCTTCCTGACCCAGGGATCGAACCTGAACCTCCTGCCTTGGCAGGTGGATTCTTTACCGCTGTGCTGGCTGGGAAGCCCAGCATACATACACTGCATGTATAAAATAGCTAACTCAGGAGAGCCGACTGTAACACAGGGAACTCTGCTCAGTGCTCCGCGGTGACCTAGGTGGGGAGGAAACCCAAGGGAGAGGGGTATGTGTTTTTGTGTGGCTCATTCACTTGGCTGTGCACCAGAAACACACCACATTGTAAATCAACTGCACTTCAATAAAAAATAGCTTCTAATGCATCTAACAAAGTCCCTGGCGGAGAGCAAGTGCTCTGTGGACGGTGGCCGTGATCACTCCTGGTGTTGAGAACAACGTTCTTCATCTGTCTGCCTCCCACCTGATTCTGAGAGATGCTACTGCCGAGGGCCCCACCTTTTGACCCCGGGGAGAAGTGCCGCCCCGTAGAACCTTCTGCAGTTGTGGAAATGGTCTGTGTCTGAGCCGTCCAATATGCTGGCAGGCCCTCTTGAAAGGTGGCCAGTGAAAAAGCATTTTTAAAAAAATTAAATTCAAATTAATTTAAATGTAAATAGCTTCACGTGACCGGGGCTACTGAATGGGACAGCACAGCTTTTGGTAGGAACACTGGCCTGGTTCATTCATCACACAGATATTTATTGAGAGCCAACTCGATGCCGTGTAGGTGCTGAGATTTCAACAGCAGACAAGACAGGAGAAGGCCTTGCTTCTTGGTGACAGGAGAAGTTAAATAAATAAATAAGCAATTCAGGCAATGACAAGAGATGTAGACAACTCCAGAGCGCCCTCAAGTGCTAAAGCAAGAGTGTACTTGCTGTCTTTTTTTTTTTTTTAATCTTTATTGGATGAAACGATTCCCATTCTTTTATTTTATAAAATGTCCAATATTTCAAAAATTCCTGATCCGTGTAGAGAAATTCCATTATATCATTTAAATAGATTTTAGTATATTGTTTTGTCTCTTGATGGACTAGTCCTGTTTCTTATTATGGGCTTCATGAGTAAGCTTTATTTAAGGTTTTAAATGGGCTTCCCTGGTGTCTCAGATGGTAAAGATTTAAATAACACATAATTTCAGTTACTTAAGTTATTGCAAGACAAAGAAAATGGCGAACAGCTCCTTGATTTATTATTTGAAGTCATAGTGACTAAATAGCAAAATTTTATACTATCAAAACAGAAAAATACATACCAATTCCACATGTACATAGAGATGCAAATTTTCTAAAGAGTAGCAAATAGAATTTATTAAGCTGTCAAAAATAATTCACTATGGCAAGTAGGATTTATTGCAGGAATGCAAATGTGGTTCAAGAAGTTAATCAGATAGTTAGTGGGAAAGAGTTGTATAGCACAGGGAACTCAGGTCAGTGCTCGTCACAACCTGGAGGGGTGGGGTGGGGAGCGGGAGGAAGGCTGAAGAAGGAGGGGATATATGTATACTTATAGCTGATGCACGTTGCTGTAGAGCAGAAGCCAGTGCAACGTTGTAAAGCAGTTATCCTCCAATTAAAAATAAACAACAACAACAAAATGTCCCTTTCAAGAAGTAAATAATTGAAGACTCTGATAAAAAGGAAGCTCATTAACATAATTTATTATACCAACATGTTACTAGAGCAACGATTGTTGGACATGTAAAAGCATTTGGTAGAATTCGTGTTTACTATTGGGCTTTCCTGGTGGCTCAGTGGTAAACAATTCTCTGGCTAATGCATGGGACCTGGAAGACGCAGGTTTGATCCCTGGGTTGGGGAGATCTCCTAGAGAAGGAAATGGCAACCTGCTCCAGTATTCTTATCTGGAAAATCACGTGGACAGAGGAACCAGTTCATGGGGTTGCAAAGAGTTGGACATGACTTAGCAACTTAACAATAACACACATCAAAAGACTTGCCTTTGTATTAGTGTGTTTGAGCTGCCATAACAAAGTCACAGATTAGGAAACTTAAAAACAAAAGTGTATTTTCTCGTCATTCTGGAGGCTGGAGATCCAGGATCAAGGTGTGGGCAGAGCTGGTTTCTTTGAAGGCCCCTCTCTTTGGTTTGGAGATGGCCCTCTTATGCTTGCCTGCTCACATGGTCTCTTCTCCGTGTGGATCTGCGTCTAATCTCTTCTTCTTCTAAGGACACTAATCATACTGGACTAGGACCCACCCTAAGGGTTCATTGTTCCTTAAAGATCCTGTCTCCAGATACAATCACTGTCTGAAGTACTGGGGGCCAGGACTTCAACATATGAACCTTGGGGAGATACACCTAAGCTCATAGCAGGCTTCAACCAGCTCATGTTAAAGCATATCTCTAAAAACATAGCGACGCTGAACTTCAGCTACTTAGTTGTATGGCTTGCAAAGCTTATGCCCTTGGAGTCATCTTGAAATGACTCGTGTGAGTGGTGGCCTGTGGACCATGCAGGGCCACCGCCTCAACCAGCTCACAGGAACGACTTCCATTTGGCTTTATTTTGTGCTTGAGAGCTGGCACCTAAGAAAAGGGGGAAAAGTACTTTCTTCCCAACATTTTTCCAACAACACTGGCTCCTGGCTCTTTTGAGTCTCTTTGTCTCCTCGGATACCATTTACAGAGGAAGACCTGCCAACAAACAGCCCGATTATCCCTGGTCAATAGAGCACCTGGGGTCCATCTACTGGATCCAGGTCTTAGCATCTCAGTGGATATAATGGCTATGATGTATATATAGTGGATATAAACATGGACCCATCACCTAGCTTAAGTAGTGATCACCATATTGCCAACCTGGCCTCATCCTTTCTCCCCATCCTCTCTTTCGAAAAACAACCAATTTGAGATGAAACTTAGATATAAAAATCAAGGACAAATGTTGAACAGTGTGGTGTCCCCCAGGGTTGTATCGATGACATAACTGCTGATGAACTACCCCCACTGAGAGGGTGAGTTGGATCAATCCATATGGCCCTGCAATGTGCCCAGGGAAAGATTGTGCTTGACTTAGAGACATTAAGTTTGACAATATATTTATTCAGTGAACCAGAGAGGGAAGCCTAAAGTATATGTTCTGAGAGAGAGGCATGGAAACCTTTGTGTACTCATTGGTTTTATTGTAACAAAGCAATATGCACGTTTTAGCATTTAAAACAGAACATGTTTTTTTCCCTTCCAGTGAAACCAAAAGAAAAATAACAAACTTTTTATCATGGAAAAATGTGAAGCATCTGCCAAAGTAGAGCAAGTAGTACCATGAATCCCTGGGGACCCATCACCTAGTTTAAGTAATGATCACCACATTGCCAGCCTGGCCTTAGCCCTTCTCCCCATCCTCTCTTTTTCTCAGTTGGAATATTTTAAAGCACACCATAGACATGTCATATTAAGAAAATTTAAAAATAAAACCCGAACAAAAATTACAGTACGGAATGTCATTTCCAAATAAGATCCCTTACATTCTGCTGAATTGCCTCCATTAAGTGGCAGGGCTCCAGTCATCGTTAGGAGACGATTTTATTGTTGAAGCAAAAGTTTCAATGGCGAGAACATCCATTAAGCATCATCCAAGAAGAAGCTGTTTTGTCACCATGCCCGTTTCACCCTCCCAAACATCTCGAACCACCTTCTGCCGATTTTCTATAATCCTGCTTTTCTAGTTTTACAAAGAAAGGGTAGAGATCAAAGGGCTGGTATTGGATGTTCATATTCACATGGATATGGTTGCAGGGAAAGAATAAAGAACACTAGGGCTCTGCCTGCTTCCCCGTGGGTGCCCAGCAGCCTCCGGGCTCACAGGAGTGCACATTGTCTTTTTTCTCCTCAAGCACAGTGGTGTATGCTTTCAAGGGTTTTGTTGAGAAAGGAAGGGATAGAGAGGGAGTTGGAACAAAAAAACTGTGTATCAGGTGTAAAGAGGCCAAGAGAGACTTCAGGAACACCAGGGGATGTAACATAAGCGAAAAGAGCAGACCATTCCCTCACTGCCAAGGTCCTGAGAAAATCAGAAAGGCTGATTGGAAAAAGAAGGTTGGACTGCATCAGTGTTGTATTCGTCTTCCTCTCTGTTTTCTCACTCCCCGTCATCTTCATCTTCTTTATCTTCACCCCCATCTCCTTCTTCTTCAATGTCCTCCAAACTTCTGTAGCCAAACACTCCCTCCCTTGATACACCTTCCCATCCACTGTACTTTCCCCTTCTCTCCTGGTTATGGCTATTACAGTTGCATAGCAAATTACCCCTAAATGGAGCTGCTTAAGATAACTATTTTATTTTGCTCACTATTTGGTAGATCAGAAACAGAGAAAGGGCTGGGCTGGGCAGCTCTTTTTTGGGGTCTTCCACTTGGTTGAGGTCGCGGCTGGCTGGGAATGCAGTCATTGGAAGGTACTACGGGGCTGGCTGTCCAAGACGGCGCACTCATGTGGCTGCCGGTTTTTGCTGCCTGGCTGTTGGCTGTTCCACCTGGCTGCTCCTGTGTGGTAGATAGTTGCACTTTCATTTTCATTTGGTTCAAAATATTAAAAAAATTTTTTTGAGACTTCTTCTTTGACTTCTTCTTCTTCGTGTGTTACTTAGAAGTGTGTCATTTAATCCCCAAGTGTTAAGCACACAACTTGGAAGTTTCTATTTTTATTTTCCTTTTTAAACAATAGGCTTTTAAAAATATGTATACATTTTTGACGCAGACCATTTTTAAAGTCTTTATTGAGTTTGTTACAATACTACTACTTCTATTTTATGTTTTGGAGTTTTGATCGTGAGGCATGCGGGATTTAGCTCCCCAACTAGGAATCGAAACCACACCCCCTGCATTGGAAGGTGAAGTCTTAACCACTGGACTGCCAGAGAAGTCCCTCTAACTGTTTTTCAATAGCTGATTTTTTAGTTTAATTTCATTGATGTCTCATGGCATAATTTGTATGATTTCTATCTTTTAAATTTGTTAATGTGTATTTTATGGCTCACAATATGGTTATTTTGGTGAATGTCCCATATGAGTTTGAGACAAATATATATTCTTCTTTTGCTGGATTAAATACTCTATAGAGTCAATTAGAACCAGTTGATTGATGGTGCTGTTCAGTTCAACTATATCTTCTTTGATTTTCTCCTTGCTGGATTTGTCAGTAACTGACAGAGGGATTTTGAAGTCTCCAACTGTAATACTGTATTCATTTTTCTATGAAGTTCTGTCAGTTTTTCCCTCATGTATTTCAGTGTGTTACTGTTAGGTGCAAACACATTCAGTCAGTTTAGTCGCTCAGTCGTGTATGACTCTTTGCGACCCCATGGACTGCAGCACTCCAGGCTTCCCTGTCCATCACCAACTCCTGCAACTTGCTTTTACTCATGTCCATTGAGTCGGTGATGCCATCCAACCATCTCATCCTCTGTCATCCCCTTCTCCTCCTGCCTTCAATCTTTCCCAACATCAGAGTCTTTTCCAGTGAGTCAGTTCTTTGCATCAGGTGGCCAAAGTATTGGAGCTTGAGCTTCAGCATCAGTCCTTCCAATGAATATTCCAATGAATATTCAGGACTGATTTCCTTTAGGATGGACTGGTTGGATCTCCTTGCAGTCCAAGGGACTCTCAGAGTCTTTTCCAACACCACAGTTGAAAAGCATCAATTCTTCAGCTCTCAGCTTTCTTTATAGTCCAGCTCTCACATCCATACATGACTATTGGAGAAACCATAGCTTTGACTAGATGGACCTTTGTTGACAAAGTAATGTTTCTGCTTTTTAATATGCTGTCTAGGTTGGTCATAGCTTTTCTTCCAAGGAGCAAGTGTCTTTTAATTTCATGGCTGCAATCACCATCTGCCGTGATTTTGGAGCCCAGGAAAATAAAGTCTCTCACTGTTTCCATTGTTTCCCCATCTATTTGCCATGAAATGATGGAACCAGATGCCATTATCTTCGTTTTCTGAATGTTGAGCTTTAAGCCAACTTTTTCACTCTCCTCTTTCACTTTCAAGCGCGTTAACTATCACGTTTTTTTTGAGAACTGACCTTTTTGTCATTATGTAATGCTGCTCCTTACCCCTGCTGACTGTCCTTGTTCTGAGGCCTGTGGGGTCTGAAGTTAATGGACGCACTCCACTTTCTTTCGATTAATGTTGGCTGTAGCTTTCTTCATCCCTTTTCTTTCAAAGCCTGTTATTTTAAAAACATTTAACAAGTAACCGTGGCTCAGCTGGTAAAGAATCCACCTGCAATGTGGGAGACCTGGGTTCAGTCCCTGGGTTGGGAAGATCCCCTGGAGAAGGGAAAGGCTACCCACTGCAGTATTCTGGCCTGGAGAATCCCATGGACTGTATAGTCCACAGGGTCACAAAGAGTCAGACACGACTGAACAACTTTCACTTCACACATGATGTTAAATTTACCATCTTAATCAATTTTATGTGTATAGATCACTCATGTTTTGTGTATTTACTTGGTTGTGTAACCAATCTCCAGAACTCCTTCCATCTTTCAAAACTAAAACTCTATACCCGCTAATTAACAACTTCCCTGCTCATTATCCCTGCAACCACCAAAATTAACTTTCTGTCTCTATGAATTAAAAAAAATTTTTTGCTGATTTATTTTCAGCTGTGCTGGGTCTTGGTTGCTGTGTGGCTTTTCTTTAGTTGTGGAGAGTTGGGGCTACTCTAGTTGCAGTGCTCAGGTTTCTCGTTGCGGTGGCTTCTCTTGTTGCAAAGCACAGCCTTTAGGGTGTGAGGGCTTTACTAGTTGCAGCGTGTGGGTTCCGCAGTTGTGGCTCCCGGGATCTAGAGCACAGGCTCAATAGTTGCGGCACACGGGCTTAGTTGCCCCGCTGCATGTGGGATCTTCCCAGACCAGGGATCGAACCCATGTCTTCTACATTGGCAGGTGGATTCTTAACCACGGAGCCATCAGGGAAGCCCTGTCTATGAATTTGACTACTTTAGGTTCCTCATGTAGGCGGAATCACATGGTATTTGTCCTTTGGTGACTGGCTCGTTTCACTTGGCATGTTGTCCTCCAGGCTCACCTGTACTGTAGAATTTCCTTCCTCTTGAAGGCTGAATGATATTCCATTGTATGCATATACTGCGTTTGTTGATCCATCATCTGTCGATGGAAAGTTCCATTGTTTTCACTTCTTGGCTATTATCAATTGCTACTTTGGATATGCTTGTGAAAATATCTCTTTAGGAGCCTGCTTTAGACTGTTTTCTGTATATACAATTGTTTTCTGCAATTCCAGAGGTGGAATTGCCAGGACATACGCTAATTCTACTTCTAATTTTTGGAGGAACTGCCATACACTTTACCGTAGTGGATAGCCCCGTTTTACATTCCTGACAGTGGTGCATGGGGTTCCGAATTCTCACATACTTGTCAACACTAGTTATTTTCTGGGTTTTCGTTTTGACAATAATCACCCTAGCTGTGTGAGGTGGTATCTCGTTGTAGTTTTGATTTACATTCGCTTAAGGATGAGTGATGTTGAGCATCTTTCCACGCACTTGTCGGCCATTTGTATATCTTCTTTGGAGAAATATCTATTCATGTCCTTCACCCCTTTTAAATCCACTTTTGTCGTTGTAGAAATTATTTACGTATTCTGTTATCAGATATATGATTTGAAAATATTTTCTCCCATTCCATCAGTTGCCTTTTAACTCTGTTTAACATGTCCTTTGATGCACAGAAGTTTTAAAGGATGATGTAGTCCAACATGTCTGTTTTTTTTTTTGTTAACTGTTCTTTTGGTGTCATATCCAAGAAATCATTGCCAAACCCAATGTTACAAAACTTTTCTTGTGTGTTTTCTTCTGAGAGTTTTATAGTTTTTGGTCTTACATTTAGGTCTCTGATCCATTTTGAGTTAATGTTTATATATGTTCTAAGGTGAGGGTCCAACTTCATTCTTCTGCATGTGGATCTCCAGTTTCCTAGAACCATTTCTTGAAAAGCCTGTTCTTCCCCCATTGAATGGTTTTGGCACGCTCATCAAAACCATTTGACCACTTACATGAGGTTTTATTTCTGGCCTTTCTATTCTATTCCATTTGTCTATATGTCTGTCTCTATGCCGGTCTTTATTACTGTTTTCTTTTCCCACTGCTTTTATTATTGTAGATTTACAGTAAGTTTGAAATCAAGAGGTCTGAGACCTTGAACTTTGTTCTTTTTTTTTTTTTCATGATCATTTTGTCTATTTGGAACCCCTTGAAATTCTTTATGAATTTTAGAATAAAAATTTCTATTTTCTCTGATAGCTTTATTCTTGTCTCCCCCACAGTTTCTGAGATTCCCTATATATACATTTTTTTTCTTTTTTTAATCAATTTACTGTAAACGTATTTATTTATTTATCTGGCTGGGCTGGTCTTAGTTGTGGCACCCAGGAGATTCCATCTTCGTTGTAGCATGCAGGATCTTTAGTTGAAGCATGTGGAATCTACTTTCCTGACCAGGGATCGAGCCCCAGGCCCTCCTGCTTTGGGAATGTGGAGTCTTAGCCACTGGACCACCAGAGAAATCCCTTAAGACATGTTTAAGTCTTTGTAGCACTTTTCTGACTCCCTCTGTCACTTCTCTTCTTGTCTTTTTTTCCGTTGTTTCTTCACATGCCTGAATCTTGGGAATCCTGTACTTGGGGGTGATCTAATTGCTCGTCTAGATTCCTAGATCAGGATTGGCAAAACAGTGGCCCGTGGGCCATGACCAACCCACTGCCTGTTTTTGTAAATAAGATTCTGTTGGGACACAGCCATGCTTGTTTGCTTGTGTGTTGCCTGTGGCTGTCTTTGCACTTCAGTAACAGAGGTGAGTAGTTGTGACAGAGACCATATGGCCAGAAAGCCCCAAATATTTGTTAGTCTGCCTTTGGCAGGAACAGTTTGCCGACCTCTTCTGTGCATGTACCAGCCTCCCTCACCTCTCGCTTTGACCTTGGCTCTGATGATGTCCGCATGAAGTTGGACACAGAAATCCTTCCTGGTTGGTTACATGGGGGTGACATCTTGAGGCTAGTTCAGGCTCCCAGATCCTAGCCAGGAGGATGACCATGGTGGGGGTCAGGGAAGGCTGTGCTGGTGGGGGAACGTGAGAGCAGAGACCTGGATGATATGAAGAAGTTGTGTGAAGGCTTTGAGGCAGGAAGGAGCTTGATGACTTCAGAGCGTCTATAAAGAAGTCTGCTGAGGCTGGAACAAAGAGAGGTGGGAGGGAGGTGGTGGGACAGGGGTGGCAGGAAGGTGCCCCCACCGAGGCTGCATGGGGCTGTGGGGACTTTGTCACTGCCCTGCTTGGGGGTTAACAGTTGCATAAGGGGTGGGTCTTGAGTGTGTCTGTCACATTCAATGTTTCATTTAATCCTTGCCCATGTTGGGGGAGGGGGAACATCATTGTACCCATTTTAGAGGTGAGCAAACAGAGGCAAGAGAAGTAAAAGGACTTGCCCAAGACCACACTGGAGAAGGAGATGGCAAACCACTCCAGTATTCTTGCTTGGGAAATCCCATGGACAGAGAAATCTGGCAGGTGACAGTCCCTGGTGTCGAAAAGAGTCGGACACGACTGAGCATGCATGCACGCAAGACCACACAACATTTTGTGTCTAAATTAGACTCTGAACAGAAACCCCCAAGTTCCCACCCTAACTTTTAATAAAGTGCAATGAATTATCCATTGTTGACTTTTTAATTTTCCGAGGCAAAATATTGCTGAGCCTGGATAGAATGGTGTTTGCGATTCTTCCTGATGTCCTTGTGCTAGAATCTAGTCGGTGCCGTCCCGAGTCAGTCCTCAGGTTGGCTTGGGAGGTGAGTCCTGGGCCACAGCAGACTCCACCTGACCTGTCCAGCCTTTGGGCTGAGGTCTGATTGACTCGGTGTTTGACTCCCGGATTCATGGGGGCTCATGAAGCTCCTCAGAAGCCAGGTCTGTGCCCAGACTCCGACGCGATGGTTGAGAGGGGGCAACAGAGGCACTCGGTCATGAAGTTTGTGTTGATTTGTTACAGTAGCAAGAGGAAACTGAGACAGACATTAAAGCAGCTGGCAAGAGCCCTCCTCCCACCCCACATGAGTCCAAGGCTTGAGGTCTGGGCCGGATTCCACGGTCACGTAGTTGGTCAGAGTTGACTAAGCCTGCTCGGGCTTGCAGACAACATTATTCCAGCTGGCTGGCCCCTGGCCCTCATGAGAAAGGCCGACTGAGACCCAAATGTAAAAGGGGTGATTTGAGGGGCGGCTTTGGCATGCTAAGCTCCCCCCACCCCACACCGCTCAACATCCCCTCTCCCTTCCTTGCCCTTTATGGGGCTGGCTTCATGCAGAGCTCAGACACTCCTCAGCCTTCAGCAGATCAGGCCCCAGGGGACTTCTCTTTGTCATTGGAGAGTGATCAATGTGCCTTCTGTCACAGCACAGGCTGTGAGCCTGGCCCTGTCCCCCTCCTCCCAATAAGGCCTGCCGCCTACCCCTCTGCATTGACCTGGCAGCATGCGGTGCCTTTGCAGCAGAAGACACAGATTATTAACACACGGGTCAAAGACCATGACCCTGCTGCGGTTTCCCCCATGGAGGACGGCAGCGTGGACTCTGACCCGGAGCTGGGGGCTGGACGACAGGTCTTCTCCCTGCCTCTCTCCTCATTAAAGCAGCCATCCTTTACGGGGTAATACATGCAGACCTACCTCGCATTTATCAGCTTTATTAACCTACTTTTTATTCCAAAGCTACTCGGCCCTTCTCAGCGTAACCTGTCTTCCACTGCGCCTCTGTCCACCTTCTTTGTCTTCCTGCTGACTTTTTCCCCTCTCTTCCTCTCTTTCCCTAACAGGGCTTCCCCCACCCCCACCCCCCACTGAGGTACATGACCCAACAATCTGTGATGATTTAAAAATTCTTTTTGGCATTTCAAAGAGAGATTTCTCCTCTCCCGCTTGTGAATCTGAGAGGCAGTGTGGTGTCAGGTTCAAATCACAGCTTGGCACTTGTATGACCTTGAGGTTTGTTCTGCTATCTATTGGTGCTTAAACCAACCACCCCAAAATGGAGTGGAATAAAATAGATCATCCCAAACCTCGTGCCTGTCATGACTTGTATGGGTCAGGAATTCTGGAAGTGCTTGGCTGGGCTGTTCAGGGCAGGATAAATCTCTCACGCTATTTCAGGCAGGAGGGTGGTGGAGGGGTAGGAGAGGCAGGAAGGAGGTGGATGGGATAGCTGGGGGCTGTCTGGGGATACCTTTTCATGTAGACGTATTGCAGGGTTAGTGTGGGCTTCCTTGCAGCCCGGAGGCCCCAGGGAAGTCAAACTGTTTACCTGGCCGCTCAGGGCTGTGGCTTGAATGTCCATCACTTCTGCCTGGCTCAGTTGACCATCCTGTTACTAAGATAACCCCAGAATCAAGGAGCCACATTGTGCTCAAGCAACTTGAGAGCCCCCTCCAGCCCTAAGATTTTGTAATTAGCCTGATTCAGCCATGGCAATCTCATTTCTTTTTGCCAGTGATTGGTCTAAGGTTAGATTTTAAAACAGTGCTGGCCAATGTCAGGGCAAGTTGGCTGGGGCTTCTGGAAAAAGATTTTCTTTCCTAATAAAAGAAGAAAGTCATGTAAGGAGATAGATCTCTGTTAGGCTCTGGCAGCCTCCTGTTTCCTACTTTTAACACAGTTGTACGAGGACGTGATGTTTGGAGCTGTGGCAGCCATCTTGGAATCATGAGGCCCAAGAGTTGAAAGACAAAAAGTCCCAAGCTGAAAGGGCAGACAGAAAGATCTTGGGGCATCGTTGATAACATTACCCAGTTGGCTCCCCCTAGTCTGAAATCACCTCTAGACTCTTTGAAAAATTAATTTTATTTTTGGCTGTGCTGGGTCTTCATTGCTATGCTCAGGCTTTCTTTATTTGCGGCAAGCAGGGGCTACTCTCTAGTTGGAGTGTGGTGGCTTCTCTTGTTGCAGAGCGTGAGCTCTAGGCCCACAGGCTTCAGTAGTTGCAAAATTCTTGGGCTCTAGAGCATGGGCTCAGTAGTGGTGGCACATGATCTTACTTGCCTTGTGGCATGTGGAATCTTCCTGGACCAGGGATCGAACTTGTGTCCCCTGCAATGGCAGGTGATTCTGAACCACTGGACCAGTAGGGAAGTCCATCTCTAGACTTCTTAAATTATATCCCTGTTGTTTAAGCTTAAGGGATTCCTGCACTTCCCAGCCAACTCTTTTTCACGGATTCCACATCTCCGAACCTTTGTAAATGGGACTCAATAGGGTTGAAATATTTTCTCATTTTGTCTAATCAGAAAACTCTGACTCATCTTTGAAGACCCAGCTAAATGTCACCAATCTCCTTCCTCAAAATCTTTAAATCATGTGGTTTCTGAGATGCTCTATGCTTGGTAAATTGATGAGATCTGTTGGTCCAGGGGATCACGGCTCTTGGAGGAGAGGTGTCAGCCTTCTGCATGTGTGATGGGGGACCAGCTTAGGGATCTCTCGTCTTGACTGGTGCTTGGTGATAGATGGAATATGGAGGGGTTAGATATGTAGTCTGAAGTCAGGTTACCTGGTTGAGACCCTGCACCTCTGTCTGCTAGCTGTGTGACTTTGGGCAAAGCACTCCTCTGTGCTTCAGCTTTCTCTCTGTCGAATGGAGATAATAATGGTGACCCTCTCATAGGGTTATTATGAGGATTAAATGAAGTGAAATGTGGAAATGCTGAGCAAGGTCTCTACCTCAATAATGACTCACTTTTGCTGAGCTCTTGCTACTATGTAACTGGCATTGTTGGGCTTCCTCCATGGCTCAGCAATAAAGAATCTGCCTGCAATGCAGGAGACACACAGGAATGAGGTTCAGCCTCTGGGTTGGGAAGATCCCCCGGAGAAGGAAAAGGCAACTCACTCTAGTATTCCTTCCTGAAAAGTCCCACGGACAGAGGAACCTGGCGGGCTACAGTCCAAAGAGTTGCAGAGCCGGACACAACTGAGAAACTGGCATTGTTATTAAAATATATCATCTAATTAAATTTAATTAAGTCTCAATTGAAGTAAAGTGCATTATAGATATGTCTCATTTGATCACGGAGGCAAGTTTGGCAGGTATTAATAAATTCTACTATTTCCCCCTTTTTTACAGATAAGAAAACTAAGGCACATGGAGGTTAAGTGGCTTCACTATGTACTAAGTAGAGGATTTGGTTTGATCCAGGCTGCAGATCCTGGAGGACCCCTGATGCCCTTGACCACATCTCCCCACTATTGGGAAGGTTGATCAAATCTGCTGCTACCTCCGTGGTGGGCATGTGCTTCCCAAATCTTTTCACTATTCAAGAGGCAAGAGATTCACTCCACTTGAAAAGGAGCTTTTTTCTGGGCCCATCTCAGAGCTGGGTGGAGGTGGGCTTCTGTTACCCTGCTTTGCCTTGGGGCACAGGGCAGGCAGCCCAGGAGCTGCTGGCACTGACCGAGGACCAGTGTCCACTTGCGGTGCAGAAAGGCTGGGGTAGAGCTTGTCCTCTCTGGGTAGCACAGGTCAGTGAGGATTCCAGTGAGAACGAAATCAGAGGGGCGGGGAGGGGGAGTCCTGGGGGCACTGGGAGCCTGCAGAGATCAAGTTCAAAGGGTCCCAGCCGGGGCACAGTAGGGTTGTGGACAAAGGTCAGCCTCACTGTGGGAGGACATGGGCTGAGCTGGAGCAGGAGGAGTGATAAGGGATGGTCTTGGCTGAACTGTCTTATGTATCTGAGGTTCAGCTGTGCTGGATTGTGCATGCGTGATAGGAGGGGTGGGTTGTGCTGGTTTTAAAAGCCTGTGACAAAGCCATCCCCAACCCCATCCCCCAAATCCTAAACACCTTTCTAGAACCTTTCTACCCTGGAGCTTCACCCTTAGCACCTGTGAAAAACCACTATGGTATTTCTAGGTTTCTCCTAGAGATAGATAAGCGTCTTGCTGCAACAGCTAACGGATAAAAAGCCTGTTGTCAAGATATGGAGAAACCAGAATTGCAGGTGGGAATGCGAACTGGTATAGCTACTCTGACAGTTAGGTAAGCAGTGTCCGAAATATAAACACACCCCTACCACTGAAGCCAGCCATCTCACTCCTAGGCATTAACCCAAGAGAAAGAGAAATGCGTGTCCATCTGAAGACCTATAGGCAGTTGTTTACGGCAGCTTTATTTGTAATAGCTCACAACTAGAAACAACCCAAGAGCTTCCCAGGTGGCACAGTGGTAAAAAATCCGCCTGCCAGCGTAGGAGATGTGGGTTCAATCCCTGGGTCGGGAAGATCCCCTGGTGAAGGAAATGGCAACCCATTCTAGTATTCTTGCCTGGGAAATCTCATGGACAGAGGAGCCTGGAGGGCTGCAGTCCATGGGGTCGCAAAGAGTCAGATACGACTGAGCAATGGAGCAGCTACTGAGTACCCAGCAGCTACCGAATCGATAAACACCTGATAGTGTAATCCTACAAAGGAATACATGTGGCGAGGCCAAAAGGAACGAACTGGTGATACGGGCAGTAACATGGATGAATCTTAAAATGATGATGCTGAGTGAAAGAAGCCACACGGAGGAGAGTAATACAGTCAAGATCCTTTGATATAAAACTGTAGAAATTGCAAACTCACCTACAATGTCAGAAAGCAGAGCAGTGGTTGTCAGGGGACAGGGATGGAGGACAGGGAGGGACAAGAGGAAGGGTTGCAAAGGATTTGAGGAAGCCTTTGGGGATAATGGACAAATGCCCCGTCTTGATTGTGAGGACGGTTTCACGGGTACCTGTGTCAAAAATGAGCTAAGTAATATACCTTAAGTACATGCAGTTTATGGTATATTAAATTATGGTGCAGGAGAAAACTCTTGAGACTCCCCATTGGACTGCAAAATCAAACCAGTCAATCCTAAAGGAAATTAACCCTGAATATTCATTGGGAGAACTGATGCTGAAGCTGAAGCTCCAGTACTTTGGCCACCTGATGCAAAGAGCTGACTCACTGGAAAAGACACCTACTCATTGGAAAAGACCCTGATGCTGAGAAAGATTGAGGGCAAGAGGAGAAGGAGGCAGCTGAGGATGAGATGGTTGGATGGCATCACCGATTCAGTAGACATGAGCTTGAACAACCTCTGGGAGGTGGTGAAGGACAGGGAAGCCTGGCGTGCTGCAGTCCATGGGGTTGCAAAGAGTCCGACACGACTGAGCAACTGTAACAACAACAAATTATACTCAATGAAGCTGTTTAAACATAACAATAAAAAGGGAGCTGAGAGCAGGGCTCCAGGTGCCCTGAGAGTTTTCTGACTGGAGGAGAGCAGGAATCCGCTCCTCCATCTCTAACACTGCATTCCTAACAGCTCTTTACTCAGACTCCTGATAGAATACACCCTCTGTGCTGATACTACTGAGTATTTGTACGTCCGTCTAGAATCTCAGGGTGGAACGGCTTGCTCTGTGGGAAGCCAGAAAGCCCTTACAAGACACACAAGCAATATTTCTCGGCCCCCAGGACCTGCTCTCCACCTTGGCAAAGGCAGCATTTATGAAAAGTAAAGTCTGATAAATAATCGAGTGGATTCCTGAATATTTCAGGGTTTTCTTGGAGTGGGTTTTAGAAGTCTGTGTAGTTTCCCTACTGTCATGTCAGCTTCTCATACTCAATTCTCCTTTCTCTTCATCATTTAAACAGCCTAAAGTGCCTCCCGTATTGAAAAATGAAATCTCCCTCTCTCCCTGGTCTCCCTAGAGCTCCCCTCTTTCTATTTCTGCCCTAACCATGGACTTGGGAGAGTTTCCCTGTACACCCCTCCCTCCCCCCTGCCCCAGAACGTGCCTCCAGGCTCCTCCTTGGCCCACTGCAGTCTGGCATCTGCTCCCTCCCTGCCCTGAGAGCATTCCCACGGATGTCAGGAAAGCCCTCCTTCTTGCTGAACCTCCTGAGGCTTTCCTGTCTAAGACCGTTCAGTGGCATTTCAGCCCAAGGGCCATTAGGTGCTTCTAGAAATTCCCCTCTCTCTTGGCATATGGTCACCACCCAGGAATAGCTTCCCCCTACTTTTCTGACCATGAGATTGCAAAGAGTTGGACACAACTGAGCGCCTGAACAACAATGACTACTCTGATGGTTCTTATATGTAATTTTGTTTATTTATTTATGGCTGTGCTGGTCTTCGTTGCTGTGAAAGCTTTCTCTAGCTGCCGTGAGTGGGGGCTACTCTCTGGTTGCGGTGCTCGGGCTTCTCACTGCAGTGCCTTCTCTTGTTAAGAAACACCAGCTCTAGGGCACACAGACCTCAGGAGTTGCGGTTCCTGGGCTCTAGAGCACCAGGCCCTTGGGGTTCACTTGCTCGAGTTTGAGACTCAAGTGAAGCCCTCTACTCCATATTATGCAAGGAATGGGGGGGACATTCTTCGTGGTTGTCTCCCAGCAGGGTGGATTAGGGACTAGGCACCCGAAACTCTCATAATTGCTAATGCTTACTAACGGAGGCGTCTGGATCACTGGTGTTCTTTGCCCCCTGCCCCCCTTCTGCAGAAACCTCTGGTAGCCAGCTCACTGCGCACGTTTGAGTCTCAATGGGTCAGGGACTGTGGGAACTTCACACCCAGATGCAGCCACACTGTGAGGCCCAACTCACGTTGCTGTTCAGTTGCTCAGTTGTGTCTGACTGCGACTGCATGGACTGAAGCGCGCTGATCTTCCCTGTCCTTCACCATCTCCTGAAGTTTGCTCAAACTCATGTCCATGGAGTCAGGGATGCCATCCAACCACCTCATCCTCTGTCGCCCCCTCCTCCTCCTGCCTTCAATCTTTCCCAGCGTCAGGGTCTTTTCCAGTGAGTCGGCTCTTCGCGTTAGGTGGACTCGGGAGCGGTGAACAAATGGCTGTTTCTCATTCTGTGCTCATGACCGAGTTCTTCTCTACCTTTGAGAGGCAATATGTCTCTTGTGAGTGGATTGTCCACCCTGCAGCTCACCTAAGACAGTCTTCCTCTGTGGGGTGGGAAAGCACAGAACCAGGCACACAGAAAATCAGAGGAAAAGCTCTTTTAATTCTCGCGTGATTGTAAGTTAGTGTCATTCTGAAAAGTACCATTTTGTTGTGAACTGTGGGGTGGATAGAGCCTCATCATCTTCAGTGTTTAGAACCAAAGATCTAACCTGGTCCACGGGGCCAGGGGGAGCCTGAGCTGGATCTCCCAGCCTCTTCTGCCTGCTTCTGCCCAGCTGGGGGAACTGAGAACAGACTGCTCAGGACCCAGTCAGTTGGTGGACAGATGGGGACCAATTGGAGACTGTTGCTAGGGAAACAGTGCTCTATGCAAATTCCTCTGGACTGGGAGGGGGCATCAGCCAGCCTGCCCTCTTCTTATCCCTCTTCCCGGCCTCTCAATGGCCCCAGTCCTGTTTTTCTCTCTCTTTCTCTCCACCATTCTTTAAATAGATGGTTCCCCACAGATGTCTGCTCTGTCACTGCATCAGTACTCATAGGAAGTGAGTCTGTAATAGGCATAGGATTAAGCCAGCAAGACTGACAAAGCAGATTTTTATGACCCAAGCAGCCCTCTAGGGTAAATTCAACATCACCCCTTATTATGGGGAGAGCTGGTTTGGTCCAGTCTTTTCCAGGAGCTTTACTGGGAGAATGAAGCTTCAGGCTCAGTGCCAGCTGACTGGGGGCAAGATCGGGAGTGGCCCATTAGCCACGAGCAGCCCATCTGAGCTCTGCACCTGCTCTGACGATGGACCCCACCGGGCTTTGGCAGCCATGCTCCCTGAACTGATGCATGGCTCCTCTCTCATGGCCCAGGCTTGCAACATCTTTCCACAGTAAAACCACGATGGAAGTTAATTGCCTGCATCGCTCTGCAACTGAACAGGTCCATAAAATGTTTATTAGATGCAGTTGCGGGGACTGAATGGGTGGCCACTTGCTTGGTTTGGGGCTGTGGTTCACATCTCGGGGAGGGGGTGGTCCTAGGCAAGGAGGTGTTCTGAAAAATTGCTGACACTGGGCATTCAGATGGACTTGTTTCGGAGCTGCTCCAAAGCTTTTAGGAGATAGGCTTGGTTATTTAGTTGGGAATTTTTGCTGGTGGTTGTTGAGGCTGCTGAATATCCTCAGTTTCTTCTGCAAACCTTCAGAGCATTTCAGTTTCTCTTTTTTTTTTGGCTGTGTGTTTAAAATTGAAGTACAGTTGGCTTACAGTATCATATTAATTTCAGATGTATAACATAGTGATTCAATATTTTTATAGATTATACTCCATTTAAAATTATTATAAAATATTGGCTATACTCCTTGTGCTGTATAGTATATCCTTGTAGCTTATTTATTTTATACATAGTAGTTTGTATTGCTTAATCCCCTACTCTTTTCTTGCCCCTCCCCTCTTCCCTCTCTCCACTAGCAACCACTAGCTTGCTCTCTACATCTGTGAGTCTGTTTCTGCTTTGTTATATACAGTAGTTTGTTTTATTTTTAGATTCTACATGTAAGTGATAACATACAATGTTTGTCTTTCTCTGTCTGACTTATTTCACTTAGCATGATACCCTCTAGGTCCATCCACATTGCTACAAATGGCAGAATTTTATTCTTTTTTCTGACTGAGTAGTATTCCATTGTGTATATGTACCACATCTTCTTTAGCCATTCATTTGTCAATGAACACTTAAATAGTTTCCATATCTTGGCTACTGTAAATAATGTTGCTATGAACCCATCAGGGTGCAGGTATCTTTTTGAATTAGTGTTTTCATTCTCTTTGGATAAATACCCAGGAGTGGAAGTGTTGGATTGTATGGTAGTTTTATTTTTAGTTTTTTTGAGGCAGAGCATTTCAGTTTCTGAGAGATATTTGGAAGTCCAGTCTTCCCCTCCTCATCTATGGTTTTGTTGTCCATGGTTTCAGTTACCGGCAGTCAACCGCAACACGAAAATATTAAATGGAAAATTCCAGAAATAAACAATTCATAAGTTTTTAATTGCATGCCATTCTGAGCAGCGTGATGAAACCTCACACCATCTGCTCCGTCCTGCCTGGGACGTGAATCACCCTTTTGTCCACTGTATCCTGTCCATTAGTCACTTAGCAACTGTCTGGTTATCTGCTTGCGGTCAAGTGACCCTTATTTTACTTAATGATGGTCCCAAAGAGCAAGAGTAGTGATGCTGGCGATTTGGATATTCTCTGACTGTGTGTCGTTTATAAATTAAACGTTACCATCGGTATGTATGTGTAGGAAAAACATACATAGGGAATGTAATTATCTGCAGTTTTAGGGTCCACTTGGGGTCTTGGCACATCTCCCCATGAATAGAGAGGTGCGGCTTGCCCCTAGACAGATAGTTGCATTGGTCAGGATGATTATGTTAACTGCTGCCATGAAAGAATCTTGAACTCAATGGCTTGGACAACAGAGGTTTATTCCTCACTCCTGTTACATCTCTAGTGAGAGCTGACGGGAGCCTGTGCTCCATGCAGGCACTCAGGGACCCAGGCTGTCTCTGAAGAGACATCTTTGAGATCGTGTCACCCCTGAGCTCTCTGTGGCAGGAGACGGGAGGGATGGATGAAGCATGTTGACTTTGGATGCCTTAACTTGGAAGTGACACATGTCATTTTTACCCACAGCCCATTGGTCGAAACTATTTACATGCTTCCATTCCATTTGGAGAGCTTCCCTGGTGGCATAGCAGTAAATAATCCGCCTGCAATGCAGGAGACCCCAGTTTGATTCCTGGGTCAGTAAGTTCCCCTGGAGAAGGGATAGGCTACCCACCCTAGGATTCTTGGGCTTCCCTGGTGGCTCAGATGGTAAAGAATCTGCCTGCAATGCAGGAGACCTGGGTTCAGTCCTGGGTTGGGAAGATCCCCAGGAGGAGGGCGTGGCAACCCACTCCAGTATTCTTGCCTGGAGTGTCCCTATGAATAGAGGAGCCTGTTGGGGTTGCAAAGAGTCGGACATGACTGAATGACTAAGCACAACACAGCCCATTTGGAGAGCTTCCTGGTGGCTCAGTGGTAAAGAATTTGCCTGCCAATGCAGGATATGTGGGTTCGATCCCTGGGTTGGGAAGATCCTGTGAAGGAAATGGCACGCCACTCCAGTATTCTTGTTTGGGAAATCCTATGGACAGAGGAACCTGGGGGCGATTACAGTCCCTGGGGTCACAATGAGTCCGACGTGACTTAATGACTAAACAGTAACAATGAACCTATTTGGAAGCGAGGCTGGGCCACACAGGGCCACACGTGGCAGTTCTGGAGAGCACTGATGTCTCTGTCACAGCAGCTCCTGTTGGCCATGGTGGGACCCTCTCCAGCTGCACCTCCCTAAGGGGTGGGGTCCACCGTCTGGCCTCCAGGAGTCAGCCCACCTGTGGAAGGGAATGAACTGCCCTGGTCAATGAGCAGACACAGGGGCACCTGTCTCTCCTGCTGACTCCTGAAAGCCATTGTCCCCAGCGGAGCAGTAGCTCCACGGTGCTGTCCTAAGATGGGACACCGGAATCCCTTGAGATGCTTAAAAACGGTCAGCTGTGGGGCCTGGAGATTCTAGTGGGCGGGTCGGCCATGGGGCTGGGTTTGGGAAGCACTCTTGGACTGACAATGCAGACAAGGAAGGTCTGTGGGTGAATCATTCCGCTGGGCCGACTTGCAGGATTCCTGAGAGGTGACAGTGCAACCAGTCTGAGTCCCTGCGGACGTGGGCAGAGGCTTCAACAAGCGTTTTACAGCTGACAACATACTTCTGATTACATTCATCTTGTTGTTGTTTTGAAGTTTACAGACTATTCGGTCTCAAGCTACGTATGTTTATCTTTAAAAACATTTTGAACAGTTATTTATTTAATTAAAAATTTTTTTCTTTCTTTCTTTTTTTTAGCTGCACCCTGCAGCTTGTCTAGTTCCCTGACCAGGGATTGAACCCTCATCCCCTGCAGTGGAAGGTGGAGTCTTAACCACTGGACTCCAAGGGAAGTCCCTCTGATTATGTTCACTTAACTTTTACCAGGTACCTACAGTTTTCCAGAGTCTCATTTGCTCTCTGTGGCAATATCCAAACTCCAGTTATTGCTAAGGCGAGTGTGTTCTCTGTATTTTATGGATGAGATGAGGTTAAGAGATTAGCCTACACACTTGATAATATATGTGTTTCGATGCTGTTCTCTCAGATCATCCCGGCTGGTGTGCTGGGATGACCCAGAGGGATGGGATGGGGAGGGAGGTGGGAGGGGGGTTCAGGATGGGGAACACATGTAAATCCATGGCTGATTCATGTCAATGTATGGCAAAAACCACTACACTATTGTAAAGCAATTAGCCTCCAACTAATAAAAATATTTGGGAGGAAGAAAAAAAAAAGAGAGATCAGCCTACAATTGTGAAGCCAAATGACTAGGCTGGGTCCAAAACTTGTTTTTCCTAGCTCCATATTGGCCAGTCTCTCCACCATGCCAAGCCGCCTCTGATCAGATTCTCTGCTTCCAGAAAGAAATTGTACCCTACCCTTCCTGCCAAATAGGTCCCCCCACTTCCCCGTCACATGCATGTGTGCTAAGTCGCTTAAGTCGTGTCCGACTCTGTGTGACCCCATGGACTGTAGGTTTCTCTGTTCATGGGATTCCCCAGGCAAGAACACTGGTGTGGGTTGTCCTTTCCTCCTCCAGGGGATCTTCCCAACCTAGGGATCGAACCAGCATCTCTTAAGTCTCCTGCATTAGCAGTTGGGTTCTTTACCATTAGCACCACCGGGAAGCCCTCGCATTCCCTGTCACATTCTATTCCAATTTCTCTTGGTGTAAGTTGGACAGGCTGATGCAGAAGGAGCTGACATCTGGTCTCTTCTCACAAACCATGGTAGGAGGAAATGATGAGTCCCCCTTGTATTCAGTCAAAGGAAATTTAAGGGCAGACATCATCTAAGACTGGAGATTGTTCAGCAGAGCACTTTGCCTGAGAACTGAGGTCAGAGTGAACACCATAGGCAGGCTAGATCTGTACATTTACTGTGACAAGCCTTAGCCAGATAGTGATAAAGTGCTTCATGCTAAAATATCAAAATATGTCTTATACTGAAAAAGTTAGTATAACATGACAATATGAGTAAATCTGAAAAACAGTTGCAGTTTGAAGACAACCTTGTACCAAAGAGTATACAATATATAGTTTGATTTATATGAAATTTCTAGAACAGGTGAAGCCAACATAGTAGTAGAAATCAGATCAGTGGTTGCTTCTGGGTAAGGGATACAGACAACTTTGTGACCCCATGGACGGCAGCCAGCCTCCCCTACCCTTCACTTTTCCAGCATCAGAGTCTTTTCCACTGAGTCTGCTCTTCACATCAGGTGGCCAAATTTCCTGGAGCTTCAGCTTCAACATCAGTCCTTCCAATGAATATTCAGGGCTGATTTCCTTTAGGATTGACTAGTTTGATCTCCTTGCAGTCCAAGGGACTCTCCAAAGTCTTCTCCAACACCACAATTTGAAAGCATAATTCTTCAGCACTCAGCCTTCTTTATGGTCCAACTCATACATCTGAACATGACTCCTGGGAAAACCACAGCTTTGACTAGATGGACCTTTGTTGGCAAAGTGATGTCTCTGCTTTTTAATACACTGCCTAGGTTTGTCATAGGGTTTATTCCAAGGAGCAAGCATCTTTTAATTTCATGGTTGTATTTACCTGTAAATAAATAATTTTTAAAGAGAAAAATGTCAGTATACGAAGACACTTTTCTGGAAAATGGAGGGAAGCGAAGGAAATTGAATGATAGCCACTATTTCAAATTTGTGTAAATGCAGATACAGTCTAAGGGCTTAAAAAAAAGCCACCAACATGTATCGTGGCTCCGGAACACCAGGATTTAGAGACTGGGAAGAAGGGACTTCCCTGGTGGTCCAGTTTTAAGACTCCCTGCCTCCACTGAAGAAGGCCCAGGTTTGATCCCTGTTTGGGGAGCTAAGATCCTGTATGCTGCGTGGTGCAGCCAAAAAAAAAAAAAAAAAAAAAAGACTAGGAAGAAGAAGAGACATGCAAAGGAGACTGGGAAAGAAGCGAGAGAGACAGAAATAAAGGCAAGGTCATGGAGCCTCAGATTAACCCTAAGATTAAACCCACATGTAACCCTAAACCTAGAACTAGTCCTACCCTAACCCTAACCCAACCCTAAGACTCACCCTAATCGAAACCCTCAACCCTACCCTGAGTCCTGACCTTTGCTCTAACCTAATTCTAGTCTAGCCTAGGCCTATCCTCAACCCTAAACTTAACCCTAACTTCAATCCTAAAAGTAACCTTAACCCTAACCCTAGCCCCAACCTTAAAGTGAAATTGCTGTCGTGTCCGACTCTTTGTGACCCCATAGACTGTAGCCTACGAGGTTCCTCCAATCCATGGAATTTTCCAGGCAAAAGTTCTGGAGTGTGTTAGCCCTAACCTTAAGGCTAACTCCAAGTATGGATTGAAAAATGAGCCTGGGGGGGTTGATGTTAAATGTCCCTATTCCATTACGGTTGGTCCAAGGCCAAATGAGCCCAGTGGTATTGGAAAAAAAAGGGGGTAGATGGTGAACCTCAGCCTCCCACTGCAGAGGCAACTTTCAGCATAAATTGTCCATGAGAAGGCCTATAGGTTTTCTAACTAGTAATCTTAATGGAATCTTTCCTGAGATAAGGGTGCACGGTGTTGTTACCAGGACATGCTCTCAAAACAGGCCCCAGGATTATGAGCATCAGGGCTGGATGGGACTGTTGGGCCATCCCTTGCAGTTCTTCTTTTGACAGACGGATCCTGAGTCCCAGCGAGGGGATCTCAGTGATGCCCGGGATCACTGGGGACACTGGAATCTGTGTCTGTTTCCCTCGACCACGCCGGCTTCTACTATTCGTCCAGAGGGGTGATCAGGCCACATGTGAGGTCCGGCCATCTCTAGGGACTCTTATGAACGTCCCTGTTGCACAAATCCAGGAGTGCTATTCATTTGGCATTATACATGAACAGCATTTACATTGAAACAGTATGTGAGAGGTCTTTCTTGGATCTGGACAATGCAAATCTCTTCTTGCCCTCAGAAAACTGGTATTTATTCTAATATTAGGGAAGTATCTTTCAGAGCCCAAGCAGGCCAGAAGAGAGACTGACTGGGCAATCAGGAAGAGACTGGAACCAGATCTGAACAGTACTGGTCTCACCTCTTTACACCGAGTAAAACAGACATGAGGTACCCTGCGAAGCTCTGCCCAAATTGCAGGCTTATTAGGACAAAGAAGTTGTCGAGCCACTAAGTTTGGGGTGGTTTTTTATGTAGCAGTAGCCAGCTGAAACCTGCCTGGACAAGCCAGTTTCTCGCTGATTTCCAGTCCTGGGTATCTTTCTGACTCCCAGCTTCAGTCTTATGGAGAAAAGAGTTTCCCCCCTGTGGAATCATTTCAAACCCCAGGAGAGAGCAAAGAATGACCCAGTTCTGGGGAATCTTAGTTTACTCTTCTAACCAGTGCCTCTCCGCTAGTGTAGAAATGGGCGGATGGACTTCAGTTCTAGGTGCCCTTTCATCCCCAGGTGCCTCATGTACCCAAGATGGGATCGAGGACACCATATTCCATACCTCCGTATATACCGAGCCTTCTGAACAGTCTTCTGATTTCACATCTTCTCTCTCAACTCTGCATACCCTCAACATGCCCCAGAAGGTCTAATGCTTTGAAAAATGCATACCCGAATGAATAAAGCATTATAAGTAAAATATAGACTTACACATCAGTGACTCCCAGAGGCCCACACCTGGATGTAAGCACACGGGGCACATTCTTGGGGAGGAAAGTCAGGAACTCGGCTCTCGTGTAAAAGCACTGGCAATTGAAGAATAAGGCTCGCGGCCACCAGGTTTGAGAGGGATCACATAGGTCCATCTGCCAAGTCGGCTGCTCCCTGACTTTGCCTTGTGATATAACATGACTTGAATTATATTTGAAATTGCTATAAGGTTTTATTTCAGCAAAAGGTGAAGAGCTCTCTAGGAGGCCTGGGACTTATTCTTGACCCGAGGCTGGAATGGAGGAGGGTGGAGATGGGAATGAGGTGCCCTCGTTCCAGAGTTTAGTTCAATTCAACTCAACAAATATTTATTGAGTGCCCACCCATGCTGGGCTTCCCTGGTGGCTCAGTGGTAAAAAATCCACCTGTCAATGCAGGAGACATGGATTAGATCCTTGGGTCGGAAGGATCTCCTGAAGAAGGAAATGGCTCCCCACTCCAGTATTCTTGCCTGGGAAATCTCATGGACAGAGGAGCCTGCCGGGCTACAGTCCATGGGGTCACAAAAGAGTTGGACACCACTGAGAGACTACAAACACAACAACAACAAACCCACGCTGGGCTCTGACGCCCATGGCTAAGTGTCCACTCACATGACCTCCCATTTGGTTGCCTTCTATGAAGACCCAGCTCCCCTCTTTATCCCAAGGGCTGTTCTCTGATCCTGGCAATGGTGTAGATTTGACCCCCCACCAAGGCACATGCCGCATTATTCTCTTTCTTAGTTGTAGAACTTGGTATAAAGTAGTTACTCAGGAAAAGTATTCTGACTTGATGAAATGGAATACGCTATGATCTAGAAGATGTTCACCCAGGGGACCAAGGTTGGGTCAATGGGAAGAAAGATATTCCCACAATCCATCACATCCACAGGAAAGGTAATAAGCCACATGGTTATTTCAGAAGAGAGGAGACATGTGATAGAATTCAGTGATAGTTCTCCCCATGCCTAGTCTGTATTCTTTGCACAAACAAATCACAGTGATTATAAGAGAAATAGAAAAAAAGACTGCCTATAATATACCACTCTAATATGAAAACCTTCCTCACCACCCATCCTGCCCACCTTCCCATCTTTCTGCCTTGTTCTTGTTCACAGGCACAGTTTTTTTATTATTGTAACATCATTTTGTTTTCTGCTTGAAAAAAAGCAGCAAAACTTCAGTTTGCTCCATTATCTCCAGAATGACATTCCCTAATGGCTGCACCATTCTTCATGGGGTGGATATATCCTAATGTGTTTAACATTCTGTGGTTGCCAGGGTGGGCTGTTTCCAAGTCTTTTTTTGATGATAAAGATAATAAAACTGTCTTTTATATTCAGTTACAAAACAGTTAGGCACATACATTGCATTCAGTCCTTCCAGTGTGATTCAAGGAACCATAGGTGACAAACGAAGGCAGGAGGACAAACAGAATTTGAGTCCATTTTTTGGAAACCAAATGCTTTACTCTGTCCACAATACTATGTTACTCTTTCCAGATTTTACAAATAAAGCTGCAGTGAATATTTTAAAATAGCCTTTTTTTCTTCTTTTGAATAATTTCCTAAGGCAAAGTTCCTGACAGTGTGATTGTTGGATCAAAGGGTATGAGCATTTTTGAGTTTCTATGTGTGCATTGTCAGAGTGTTTTGCAAAGGGGTTTCGAGCATTTCTCCCGTCCATTGTTCCAGCAACATACTTTTTAAAAAAATTGCATCCTCACTAACACTGGATAATCCAATGAAGAGTTCTAAGCTCACTTACAATGTATTTGTTGTTCAGTCGCTGAGTCATGTCCGACTCTTTGTGACCCCATGGACTGCGGCACACCTGTCCTTCAGCGTTTCCCTGTCCTTCACTTGCAATGTATACATGATTTATCATGGTGGTTTAATTTGCAATTCTTTGATTGCCTTGAGGTTGAACCATTTAAATATAGGCATTCCCTTTCCTGCCAATTGAGTTTCCTCTTTTGAAGAACATCTCTCTCCCTGGTACACTGCCCACTGACACACACACACCCAAGACTTGGAAATTAACACTTTGTTGATTGTATTTCAAGTGATTATGTTCTCTAGTAGTTCCTTTTTAATTTTAATTGTACTACTTTCAGGACCTTTATGTGTTTTAAACTGATGTTCTTTTCATCTGTGGCTTCTTCTATTGCCTCAAAACTTGGAAAGTAATAATGCCATCAAAGAAGTGATAATTAGGCAGTTTTATTTTTTAAGCTCTATTATATGATATTTTAATGTTTAGCTCTTTAATCTACATGGGGAAAACGACAGTATTTCACACACACACACACACACACACACACATACACATGGAATGTTAGAAACACAGGATATTTATTTAAAAACCACAGGTTGTGAATGAACAGGGGAAATGCCATGTTTCTGGTTAGGAGATTAAAGACTGTAAGAAATATATTATTTCCAAGTTAGTATAAATATTTAATGTCATGTAAATTAAAAAAACTAAATACATTTTTAAAATATAGAGATAATAGACATACATGACAACATTATGTTAGTTTTAGGTATACAACACAATGGTTCCATATATAAATATGGAACAAGGGTGGCAGAGGATGAGATGGTTGGGTGGCATCACCAATTCAATGGACATGAACTTGGGCAAACTCCGAGAGATGGTGGGGGACAGGGAGGCCTGGCACGCTGCAGTCTACCGGGTCGCAAAGAGTCAGACATGATTTGGTGACTGAACGATAACAAATAATTGACATACCTGACAACATTATATTATTTTAGGTATGCAACATAATGGTTCCATATTTATATATATTGCAAAATAATCACCATGGTAAGTTCTAATTAACACCTATCAACAACACACAGTTAATATTTTTCTTGTGATGAAAACTTCTGAGATCTACTCTCTTAGCAACTTTCAAATATACAATACAGTGTTATTATCTAGAGTCACCAAGTTGTACATTCAGTTCAGTTAAGTTCAGTCGCTCAGTCGTGTCCGACTCTTTGTGACCCCATGAACCGCAGCACGAGGCCTCCTTGTCCATCACCAACTCCTGGAGTTTATGCAAACCCATGTCCATTGAATT
This sequence comes from Muntiacus reevesi, assembly GCF_963930625.1. Classification (NCBI taxonomy): domain Eukaryota; kingdom Metazoa; phylum Chordata; class Mammalia; order Artiodactyla; family Cervidae; genus Muntiacus; species Muntiacus reevesi. Next base: position 210,690,135 of record NC_089250.1, on the reverse strand, counting down.
GGTGATGCCATCAACCATCTCATCCTCTGTTGTCCCCTTCTCCTGCCACCCTCAATCTTTCCCAGCATCAGGGTCTCTTTAAATGAGTCAGCTCTTTGTATCACGTGGCCAAAGTATTGTAGTTTCAGCTTCACTGTCAGTCCTTCCAATGAACACCCAGGACTGATCTCCTTTAGGATGGACTGGTTGGATCTCCTTGCAGTCCAAGGGACTCTCAAGAGTCTTCTCCAACACCGCGGTTCAAAAGCATCAATTCTTTGGCACTCAGCTTTCTTTATAGTCCAACTCTCATATCCATACATGACCACTGGAAAAACCATAGCCTTGACTAGATGGACCTTTGTTGACAAAGTAATGTCTCTGCTTTTTAATAAGTTGTCTAGGTTGGTCATAACTTTCCTTCCAAGGAGTAAGCGTCTTTTAATTTCATGGCTGCAGTCACCATCTGCAGTGATTTTGGAGCCCCCAAAAATAAAGTCAGCCCGTTTCCCCATCTATTTGCCATGAAGTGATGGGACCAGATGCCATGATCTTAGTTTTCTGAATGTTGAGTTTAAAGCCAGCTTTTTCACTCTCCTCTTTCACTTTCATCAAGAGGCTCTTTAGTTCTTCACTTTCTGCCATAAGAGTGGTGTCATCTGCCTATCTGAGGTTATTGATATTTCTCCCAACAATCTTGATTCCAGCTGGTGCTTCTTCCAGCCCAGCATTTCTCATGATGTACTCTGCATATAAGTTAAATAAGCAGAGTGACAGTATACAGCCTTGACGTACTCCTTTTCCTATTTGGAACCAGTCTGTTGTTCCACGTCCAGTTCGAACTGTTGCTTCCTGACCTGCACATTACATCCCCAATATCATGTAAATTAGAAGTTCCAAAGGCATTGTTAGTGGATTTTTGTCAAAAAGATGTTTTACAGTTCACCTGGAGGACCGTGGTGGATTTTATTTTTGTTCCCTCTTTCTGTAGGAGAACTATACATCTTGTCCACTGCCATGTGGCTTGTCAACCTTCTTGCTGGAGGAATACACATCCCATATCAACAAAAACGGGTCTGGTCATGTGGCTTGCTTTGGTCAATGGCATGTGAGTCCTAATATCTTCTTGCTCTTTTCCCTCTGCTATGAGCCTAGCATGTCCCTGATGGGGGCAGCTTCTTCATTCTGGGTCCCAGACTGAGAAGATTCATGGAGCAATACCACAGGAACCGTCACAGCTGACCTTTGCAATTGTCAGCCACTTAGATGTGGGGCCTGTTTGTTACTGTAGCACCATTTGGCAAAAGCTGACTAATGCAGTGAACAAAAAGGCTAGACTATAACATAGTATTTTAAGTGTTGAGCAATAAGATATCATGAGGCTGTAAAGAACAAAGAACTTTATTTGGAGTCTCTTAAAAGAAGTCATTTGCTGATTTATTTTTAAATTTTGATTGTGCTTGGTCTTTGTGGTGGTGTGCGGGCTTCTCATTGCAGGGGCTTCTCTCGTTGTGCAGCACAGGCTCTGGGGCTCATGGGCTTCAGTAGACATGGTGCACAGGCTTTGTTGGTCCATGGCATGTGGGATCTTCCCAGACCGGCGGTGTCTGTATTGGCAGGTGGATTCTTATCCACTGTGCCACCAGAAAACTCTCTATTTGGGGTCTTAAGAATAGCAATTGAAAAGACCCAGCTTCCGGTAAAGCAGAGTGTTCCAGAGAAGAGAAAGAGTCAAGGGCTCGTAAAGACAAAAAGTCAACAGATTGTTAAGGTTGCCCAGTGGGAATTGTGATTGATTCTGACACAAGTCGGGCTTCCCTGGTGGCTCAGCTGGTAAAGAATCCGCCTGCAATGTGGGAGACCTGGGTTTGATCCCTGGGTTGGGAAGATCCCCTAAAGAAAGGAAAGGATACCCACACCAGTATTCTGGCCTGGAAAATTACATGGACTGTATAGTCCATGGGGTCACCAAGAGTCAGACATGACTGAGCGATTTTCACTTTCTGATACAAGACAGGAAATATTTGTCCTTAGATCAAGGATTATTTTAGGACTAGGGTCTGATAAATATATAGGCTATCATGAATAGGATAAGGATCTCATAAGAATCTTGAATTCCGGGCAGATCTTCTGGAGGCCTCTCTAGGATAATAAATGATCAGAAGATCATAATCCACCCAGGCTGAGACATGTCAAACTTCCTCAGTTGCTTCCTAGCTTCATTTTGGAGAGCTGTCTTAGCAATGCTGACTTTATTTTCATATTCCTTCTGTGTAAGAAAAGAACAGCATTGGAAGCTGCTAAACATATTAGACTAATAGTTAAACAAAAAAAAAAAGTGAAAGTGTTAGTTGCAGCCATATTAGACACTTTGCGACTCCATGGACTGTAGCTCCCCAGGCTCCTCTGTCCATGGATGGGATTTTGCAGGCAAGAATACTGGAATGAGTAGTCATTCCCTTCTCCAGGGGATCTTCCTGACCGAGGGATTGAACCCTTGGATCTCCTGCATTGGATTCTTTACCATCTGAACCACCAGGAGTTCGTAGAATATATGTATGCTAAAGCCGACCTCACAAATAATGAGAAAAGGACTACATAATTTATAGTATTGAAGAGCTTATTAGCACTTTGGAAAGCTATTAGGTACACATTTACACTGTGTAAGAAAAAATAGCTTTGCACTGGAGAATGTACAAATATAAGAGGAATTCAAGTGGATGCTGAGTGCAAATTAAACTGTATCAAGCACACACACCCCCAAATACCAGTCTTCTTGTTTCTCCATTACTCTTGGCCCCCATGACAATCCTGACACATGGGAGGTATATTTGTTTAGGGACATGGTCATTCCAGACAAGCCTGTTAAAATATGTGCCTTATTCCTCAGACTGTGCCAGCCTATGGGTCTCTCAGGGACGTGGGCAGTACAATCAATCATCTTTGATCCTAAGCCATCCTCACTGCTTTAGTCTGCTAGGCCCGCCTTCACAAAATACTGCGGACTGGGGCACTTAAACCACAAGATTTTTATTGTCTTCCAGTTCTGGAGGCTGGAAGTCTGACATCAAGCTGTGGGCAGGGTTGGTTTCTTTTTTTAATTTTTTATTTATTTTTGGCTGCGTGAGCTGGGTCTTCCTTGCTGCGCGGCGGCTTTCTCTAGGGGTGGCGAGCAGAGGCTCTTGACTAGTTGCAGCCCACGGGCTTCTCCTTGCGGTGGCTTTCACTTGTTGCAGAGCGTGGGTTCTAGAGCCCGTGGGTTCAGAAGTTGTGGTGCATGGGTTCAGTTGACCCTCTGCATGTGGGGTCTTAGTTTCTGGACCAGGGGTTGGACCCATGGCCCCTGCGCTGGAAGGCAGATTCCCAACCACCGGATCACCAAGGAAGTCCGAGGGCTGCTGTCTGCTGAACTCTCCCTCTCTGGCTTGCGTATGGCCGCCTTCTCCCTGTGGCTTCACACGTCCATCCCGCTGTGTGTCTCTGTGTCCAAACTTCCTTTTCTTTTAAGGGCACCAGTCATCGTGGACTAGGCCCATTGCTGATAACCTCATTTTATCTTAGAGAACTTAGCTCCAAATACATTCACCTTCTGAAGTCCTGGGGGCCAAGACTTCAACATAAGAGTTTTGGGGGGTGACGCAGTTCAGTCCATAATGCTAACCCTGTGATGCTGCCCGGCCTCCAGCCTGGGTGTCCTCCAGCCCAGGGGGCCCAGAGCTTTTCTAACCCAGTGTTTCTGCCCTACCAACTGGGCTCCAAGCAGCGGTCCTGCTGCTTCCATTGCTTCTGTCCCTACAGGCAGAAGGACATCTCCCTTGGAGAGAGGTGCTATTTACTCCCATCTGACAGCATAGAGAAGTGAGGGCATAGAGCGGCTGGGACGCTGATCTAAGGTCACACAGGATTCACATTAGCCCAGGACTGCTCCCGAGGCAGTCCCGTTAACCAGGACTCAGGAGTCCACGCCCCAGACTCAGGAGGAGGAGCTCAATGTCGTGGTCCCTGGTGGCGTTTCTCTCATGCTGATAATTGTTTTTATTTATTTTTGGCTGTGCTGGGTCTTCGTCACTGTGAGGGCTTTTCCCTAGTTGCGGTGAGCGGGGGCTACTCTTTGTTGCGTTGCGCAGGCTTCTCATGGAGGTGGCTTCTCTTTTTGCTCCGAGGCATGCGGGATCTTCCCGGACCAGGGTTCGAGCCCATGTCTCCTGCATTGCAGGCAGATTCTTTATACTGCGCCACCAGGGAAGCCCTGGTGATGTTTCCCGAAGTCACTTGGTTGGGCTTTGGACCACTTTGTGTTGTTCTGGAATTGGGATCTCATAGCATTAGTTAGAACAGGGATGAGCGAAGTGTCTAGAGACAAGATCTTGTTAACGTTTCTGAGATGCTGGACACCGCCCCTGTCCACAGCCCCACCGGCTGCTCCCCATGCAGAGAAATTGCTGGACACTCAGTCCTTACTCAGAAAACCTCAATGTCCAGAGTCTAAGATCTGGTCTTCTCGGATGCCTCTGACATTCGTAGCAACTTCCTGGGAAACTGCACAAACCTGGGGAGGAAGTGGGGACCCCCTGTCTGCTTTGGTGGGAGTGTGGTGTCAACATAGCGCGGCCTCCTGGGGGCCACGGCAGAAGCCGGGGGTGGGGGGAGCTTTGCTCAGCTAGTTCTCCCTCCAGAGCCCGGGCCTCCCGCTCTTCTTCTGAGGAAGTTTCCCGTGCTCTCTCAGCCGGGCTGGCTGGCTGGAGAGGGGCTGGGTTCTGCTGGGGGATTTTGTTAGGCTGCCCGGGTGGGAGCCTCTGGCCTGGGCTGGATGGCAGGGGCCTTGGTGAGGCTTTGAGCTGCCTGGGGTCCTGGGAGGAGGTGGTGGCCCCTGGCTGGGGTGAGCGTGCTGTCTGCTGGGGCTCAGATCAAGCCCTGAGCTCAGGTTCTATGTCTGGTGGCCTGGTCTTGGGCTCTGATTCTTGGCTGAACCCTTGCTTTGACTATGCTAAGCACCAGGCTGGGCTCTGGAAGGTTCTGCACCAAATTTCTTTAGCTGTTGGGCTGGGCTGGTTGACAGGCTAGGCTAAGCTCTGAGCTTCGTGTGGGTGACCCTGGATGATGGCTCTGGCCTGGAAGGACCCAGTGGACTGGTCCCAAGCGTCTGTGGATGAGCTGGCCTCCTGATCCTGTCTCAGGCTGGGCTGGGCGGGGAGTGGACCTTGGCTGGTGCTGGCTGCACTGCTGTGATCTCTTTCATGGGCAGTGATGACTTCTGGGCTTGGATTGAGTTCTGGGCTGGACTGGGAGATGTTTTCCTGACAAACTCCAGAAATCAAGGGCTTCAGTTTCAGGTTTGAACACTGTGTCCACGTAAGGTGGGTACAGTCTCATCTGGCCATAAAATACCTTGTGAGAGTCCCACTAGCTATCCCACTAGTTTTACACATCAGTTCAGTTCAGTTGCTCAGTCGTGTCTGACTTTTTGCCACCCCATGGACTGCAGCAACGCCAGACTTCCCTGTCCATCACCAACTCCCGGAGCTTACTCAAACATGTCCATTGAGTCAGAGATGCAATTTAACCATCTCATCCTCTGTTGTCCCCTTCTCCTCCCACCTTCAATTTTCCCCCAGCATCAGGGTATTTTCCAGTGAGTCAGTTCTTTGCAACAGGTGACCAAAGTATTGGAACTTCAGCTTCAGCATCAGTCCTTCCAATGAATATTCAGGACAGACTGGATCTCCTTGCAGTCCAAGGGACTCTCAAGAGCCTTTTCCAACACCACAATTCAAAAGCTTCAATTCTTCGGCACTCAGCTTTCTTTAGAGTCCAATTCTCACATTCATGCATGACTATTGGAAAAACCATAGCTTTGACTAGACATACCTTTGTTGGCAAAATAATGTCTATGTTTTTAATATGCTGTCTAGGTTGGTCATCGGAGAAGGCAATGGCACCCCACTCCAGTACTCTTGCCTGGAAAATCCCATGGACGGAGGAGCCTGGTAGGCTGCAGTCCATGGGGTCGCGAAGAGTCAGACATAACTGAGTGACTTCACTTTCACTTTTCACTTTTATGCATTGGTGAAGGAAATGGTAACCCACTCCAGTGTTCTTGCCTGGAGAATCCCAGGGATGGGGTCGCACAGAGTCGGACACGACTGAAGTGACTTAGCAGTAGCAGTTTGGTCATAGCTTTTCTTCCAAGGAGCAAGCGTCTTTTAATTTCATGGCTGCAATCACCATCTGCAGTGATTTTGGAGCCCAAGAAAATAAAGTCTCTCACTGTTTCCATTTTTCCCGTCTATTTGCCATGAAGTGATGGGTCCAGATGCCATGATCTTAGTTTTCTGAATGTTGAGCTTTAAGCCAACTTTTTCACTCTTCTCTTTCACTTTCATCAAGAGGCTCTTTAGTTCTTCTTCACTTTCTGCCATAAGTGTGGTGTCATCTGCATATCTGAGGTTATTGATATTTCTCCTGGCAATCTTAATTCCAGCTTGTGCTTTATCCAACCTGACATTTCATATGATGTAGTGTGCAAGTAAGTTAAATAAGCAGGGTGACAATATACAGCCTTGATGTACTCCTTTCCCTATTTGGAACCAGTCTGTTGTTCCATGTCCAGTTCTAACTGGATGCTTCTTGACTTGCATACAGATTTCTCAGGAGGCAGATAAGGTGGTCTGGTATTCCTATCTCTTTAAGCATTTTTCACAGTTTGTTGTGATCCATACAGTCAAAGGCTTTGACATAGTCAATAAGGCAAAAGAAGACATTTTCTGAAACTCTTGTTTTTTTGATGATCCAATAGATGTTGGCAATTTGATCTCTGGTTCCTCTGCCTTTTCTAAATCCAGCTTGAACATCTGGAACTTCATGGTTCACATACAGTTGAAGCCTGGCTTGGAGAATTTTGAGCATTACTTTGCTAGCATGTGAGATGAGTGCAATTGTGCAGTAGTTTGAACATTCTTTGTCATTGTCTTTCTTTGAGATTGGAACGAAAACTGACCTTTTCCAGTCCTATGGTCACTGCTGAGTTTTCCAAATTTGCTGGCATGTTGAGTGCAGCACTTTCACAGCATCGTCTTTTAGAATTTGAAATAGTTCAACTGAAATTCCATCACCTCCACTAGCTTTGTTCGTAGTGATGCTTCCTAAGGCCCACTTGACTTCGCATTCCAAAATGTCTGGCTCTAGGTGAGTGATCACATCATCGTGGTTATCTGAGTCATGAAGATCTTTTTTGTATAATTTTTCTGTGTATTCTTGCCATCTGTTCTTAATATCTTCTGCTTCTGTTAGGTCCATACCATTTCTGTCCTTTATTGAGTCCATCTTTGCATGAAATGTTCCCTTGGTAGCTCTCATTTTCTTGAAGAGATCTCTAATCTTTCCCATTCTATTGTTTTCCTCTATTTCTTTGCACTGATCCCTGAGGAAGGCTTTCTTATCTCTCCTTGCTAGTCTTTCGAACTCTGCATTCAAATGGGTATATCTTTCCTTCCTCTGCTGCTTTCGCTTCTCCTCTTTTCTCAGCTCTTTGTGAGGCTCCTCAGTCACCATTTTACACATGGCACTGTGTATATGTCAATCCCAATCTCCCAGTTCATCCCTGTCCCCCCAGCCCCCACCCGCCGTGCATCGTAGGGAGCTCAGCTCAGTGCTCTGTGATGACCTACGGGGGTGGGATGGAGAAGGTGGGAGGGAGACCCCAGAGGGAGGGTATGTATATTTATATATATGTATGTATATATAGGGCTTCCCTGGTGGCTCAGCTGGTAAAGAATCTACCTGCAACATGAGAGAGCTGGGTTCGATCCCTGGGTTGGGAAGATCCCCTGGAGAAGGGAAACGCTATCCACGCCAGAATCTGGCCTGGAGAACTCCATGGACTGTATAGTCTGTATGGTCGTAGAGAGTTGGACACAACTGAGCAACTTTCACTTTCACACACACACAGACACACACACAGACACGCACACACACAGACACACAGACACACACACACAGACACACACACAGACACACAGACACACACACAGACACACACACACACATAGACACACACATACAGACACACACACAGACACACACAGACACACACACAGACACACACATACAGACACACACACAGACACACACACACAGACACACACATACAGACACAGACACAGACACACACACACAGACACACACACAGACACACACATACAGACACAGACACAGACACACACACACAGACACACAGACACACACATACACAGACACACACACAGACACAGACCCACACACAGACCCACACACAGACCCACACACAGACACACACAGACACACACACAGACACACACACAGACACACACAGACACACAGACACACAGACACACAGACACACACACACAGACACACAGACACAGACACACACACAGACACACAGACACACACAGACACAGACACACACACAGACACACACAGACACACACAGACACACAGACACACACATACAGACACACACACACAGACACAGACACACAGACACACAGACACACACACACACAGACACACAGACACACACAGACATACACACAGACACACACACACAGACACACAGACACACAGACACAGACACACACACAGACACACACAGACACACACAGACACACAGACACACATACAGACACACACACACAGACACACAGACACACACAGACGCACACACAGACACATACACAGATACACACACACAGACACAGACACACACAGACACACACACACAGACACAGACACACAGACACACAGACACACAGACACACACACAGACACACACACACAGACATACACACAGACAC